>NC_140415.1:65582500-70582500 GCF_965140295.1 Lepidochelys olivacea | reverse complement strand
AAGTAATGCCAGACAAACTTGCAAAGGATGAAGGGTCATCAGATCCTCAAAAAGTTTCCGAATGAGAGGTTTTCAACCCCATCTTAAACACAATATTAACACATTGGGCAATAAGATGAGTGAGTACGATGGAATCGGAGAAAGGTTTGCTTTTTTGACAGGTGAGAAACTGAAAAGTCTCAGCTGCAAAGAGGCATACTCAAACCATAGCATGTAGCTACCCTGAGGATTTAAACTCGGGAGTTCTGGAGACAAGATTGAGCCCTTCACCTTTTCTGCAAGCGAATCTTTAAGGAAATGAAAGTGCCAACTGATTTCCTTAGCTATGTTCCCAAAAGGTCTTTAGATGCCAGTTTCCCTAACACAGAAATAACACTAAGTATTTTTTTATTTTTATTTTGCTGTTGTCTTGTAACAAAGGCTGCTAATGAAAGGAGTTTCAGCAAGCTAAAATTAATCAAGACCTATCTAAGAACATCCATGGGCCAGGAAAGGTTAAGCGATCGGGCAGTTATTTCTGTAGAGACTCTGAAGCAAGGCAGATAGACTGGAATGAGTTAGTTAATGAGATTGCTTAAGAGAAGGCTAGGAAGGTCCCTTTGTAAAAGTACTTAGTGGTGATTGAATTTTATTTATTTATTGAGAGGGGGCATAGAATAACCTTGGCACGGCATTGCTGGTTAGTATGTGATTAATCCTACTATTTAACTAAAATTACAATTGAGGAGATGCTAACCCTATAGTATATGAAATAATACTTGAAAAAAGAGCCTTAAAGAATGTATGGATTTTCGAAGGGCAGATTTCTTAAATCCAGCTCTACATACATGAAGAGCAGAGCAAACAATTCATAACACACAATTTGACAAATTTCCTCTCTTTTGCTTGCAAATTGTCTGCTAACAAACTGTTCCATTTTCAGATTTATTTATTATTCATGATTATTTTTTAATTCAATCAGTTAATAATTCTTGAGCTGCGGATTGGTCAAGACACTTCATTGTAAATTCTCAAAAAAATGAAATCCACACTATGTTGGGTAGGTACATGCCTGACATTGTATTGTCTCTGTGCCCCGGCAGGATGACATATGTAACTAAATATTAGCAGTGTGAATTTTGAATTGCATATCTGTGTGTTAAAAATGCACAATAGTTTTGCATCATTTATGCAAAGTGAATTTCACTTTTGAAGAATATTCAAGTTTAAAATGCAGTTTTCGCAAGTATTTGTGCTGGTAAAGCTACTTCACTAGAACTGCAGAAAGCAAAACATAAAAGGGGCTCAAACAAATGCAAGATTAATTCATTTAAAAATGCAAATTCATCTTTTTTGTTAGTGTTTTTGGTATTCAGCTAGGTCTATCTATAAGGAGGGACACGGAAAGCCATTCTTCCTAGTTAGGATCATTAGTTCTACAACTGACCTCTTAGAATGTAAGGCAGAACAGTCTGTGTTCTGAAATATACTTACAAAGAGACATTTTCCCTCTACACAAGGGAGGAAAATTAGTACAAATTATTCTAGAGATATGTTCATAAATTGAAAAATTAAAGCTTAATGAACTTGGAAAAACTATGGTTATATTTCTCTCCTGAGCATGAAAGCAGTGAAAACTAAAACATTTTAATGATCCTTTAATAAAAAGAAACAAAAGATTAGAGTGAATATTTACTGTACATAGTTAATTTATCTCTTGCTTTTTAATAAATCAGTTTAGAAAAGACTATTGGTGTAATAATCTGGGAGATAAATTGTCTTTTGATTTTCTGGAGCCTAGTTTCTCAATACACAATCTTTTGTGAAATTTTCTTCTACAGAGCCCACCCCACTGACTACAACACTGCAATGGGAAATCTAGACCTGTAATGTTCTTATAACTTAAATACAAAGTGCATAGATGGTTGATATCACTCTGTTTCTCTTATTTGACTATATTAAGAATAGGAATTTCCCACTGAAATGTTTTTTTCAATAGAAAATGTGGCTTCTGCCAAATCAAAATTTTCCATGGGAAAGTGTCAATTTTGTAAAAATGTGCTATCAGGAAAATTAAGATCAATGTTTTGTTTTGGGTTGAATTCAGTCAAATCCTTATTGATCTGTTGAACTAAATTGAACCATTTTGTTTTGAGTCAGGCTGACATTAATTTGCATCTTCTGCTGTGCAGCCAACCAAAGTCATTCAATATCAAACCAAGCTAAAACTAAATAATTCAACATTTCAAAATAAAATTATTTTGGAACTTTTCACTCTGTGAGAAGTTTTGATACTTCAACTTTTCCTCCCATTTCCAGGTGAATATAAATATCAAAATATCAGGATTTCCTGTTGGATGGAAAAGCCAATTTTCAATAAGCTCTACTTAAAAACATTGATAAGTATAAGGATAGCCATTGTGTTACCAATATAGATGAGCATGATAATAGCTATATTAAACCTGATCCAAGCTAGCATGTTCCAGCTAGCATGTCTAGAAGACATTAAATAAATGGATTTAAGCTGCAACACTAAATAATTCTGGAACAGAACAGAACAGAGAAGGGAATATAGTGAAAAGCATGAAAATGGGCTTGAGATCAATCAAAAAGGCAGGTTTGTTGGCCAATTTTTTTGATCAAATATTTTTTATGTTCATATGTATTATAAACACACAAGGATTGGAGCCTCTGTGTCCCACATTGTAAACAATTCTAACACTGTTAGAATTCTGTATACTTTTTAGACAATGTCATTTAAAAGTGTGTTTGTGTGCATAATTCAGAGCCCCTGAGCTTCAGATGATACATAATTAATTACAAGTGCTAATGAATTACTATATTTTTACCTGTATCCTTTCCAGGTTGTACACATTTAGATAAATGAAACAAGGACTTTGACTAAACTACCTTCAACCTGAGAACAACATTCCAATTCTTATCATAGGCAAGGCTATGTCTACACAGGAGTTACTGCACAGCAAGCCAGCATGTGAATTTACAGAGCACCAGCTAGTTGCACAGTAACGTCTCATGTGTACCATGCTACAATGCAGTGAAAATCCCAGAGTGCAGTTTAGTGACTATGCTTTCAAACAGTAGTATACTAACTGTACTCTGGGGCTTTCACTGTGTTATAGCAGCATGTATATGGTGAATTAATAGATTGCCAGCTGGTGCACTGTAGATTCACACGCTGGTTGGCTGCCAATGGCATTCCATCTATGTATGCATTGCATGCCTGGCTGGCTGTGTGTTCAACTGGCAGCCTGCAGGCTGGATCCGGTCCAGCGCTGACTCCATCTGGCCCGCATGCAGGATGCCATTTTGTGCACAGCTTGACCTTGCACAAACCGTACAGGTGAAGTCATACCGTACACCATTTTGGCCCACCTAAGGCATGCAAGTGGGCTATTGCATGCCTTACTAGAACTAGAACAGCATGCCGCTGCTTTCTGCAGAGTAACTTGCTGTGTAAATGAGCCCTTATTAACATTCCTGTGAGAGAACATACCCATGTCCATGCTCTACACACTATTGTAAAAATCTTTGTACAAAGTATGCCTTGTGAGGTATCATTTGAAAACTCATAATTTGCTGGTTTCAGAGTAGCAGCCGTGTTAGCCTGTATTCGCAAAAAGAAAAGGAGGACTTGTGGCAGCTTAGCGACTAACCAATTTATTTGAGCATAAGCTTTCGTGAGCTACAGCTCACTTCATCGGATGCATAATTTTCTGGTTATTATTGTCCTGATAAAATGTGTGTGGCAACATTGGATGTGAAGTTATAAGATTCCACTGTACGGTGTTCTTAACACATGTTTCAAAGTGAGGTTGCCAAACAGGTCTGTCTCAAAGAAAGAGATGTGTGCTCTGCTTAATTTGTATTTAAGAAGTAAACAGAAAGAAAAGGAGGACTTGTGGCACCTTAGAGACTAACCAATTTATCTGAGCATAAGCTTTCCTGAGCTACAGCTCACTTCATTGGATGCATACTATGGAAAATACAGAAGACGTTTTTATACACACAAACCATGAAAAAATGGGTGTTTGTCACTACAAAAGGTTTTCTCTCCCCCCACCCCACTCTCCTGCTGGTAATAGCTTATCTAAAGTGATCACTCTCCTTACAATGTGTATGATAATCAAGTTGGGCCATTTCCAGCACAAATCCAGGGTTTAACAAGAACGTCTGGGGGGGGGAGGTAGGAAAAAACAAGGGGAAATAGGTTACCTTGCATAATGACTTAGCCACTCCCAGTCTCTATTCAAGCCTAAGTTAATTGTATCCAATTTGCAAATTAATTCCAATTCAGCAGTCTCTTGCTGGAGTCTGGATTTGAAGTTTTTCTGTTGTAATATCGCAACTTTCATGTCTGTAATCGCGTGACCAAAGAGATTGAAGTGTTCTCCGACTGGTTTATGAATGTTATAATTCTTGACATCTGATTTGTGTCCATTTATTCTTTTACGTAGAGACTGTCCAGTTTGACCAATGTACATGGCAGAGGGGCATTGCTGGCACATGACAGCATATATCACATTGGTAGATGTGCAGGTGAACGAGCCTCTGATAGTGTGGCTGATGTTATTAGGCCCTGTGATGGTGTCCCCTGAATAGATATGTGGGCACAGTTGGCAACGGGCTTTGTTGCAAGGATAGGTTTCTGGGTTAGTGGTTCTTTTGTGCAGTATGTGGTTGCTGGTGAGTATTTGCTTCAGGTTGGGGGGCTGTCTGTAGGCAAGGACTGGCCTGTCTCCCAGGATTTGAGAGTGTGTTGGGTCATCCTTCAGGATAGGTTGTAGATCCTTAATAATGTGTTGGAGGGGTTTTAGTTGGGGGCTGAAGGTGACGGCTAGTGGCGTTCTGTTATTTTCTTTGTTAGGCCTGTCCTGTAGTAGGTGACTTCTGGGAACTCTTCTGGCTCTATCAATCTGTTTCTTCACTTCCGCAGGTGGGTATTGTAGTTGTAAGAATGCTTGATAGAGATCTTGTAGGTGTTTGTCTCTGTCTGAGGGGTTGGAGCAAATGCGGTTGTATCGCAGAGCTTGGCTGTAGACGATGGTTCGTGTGGTGTGGTCAGGTGTGGTAGGTAAGAATAGCGGTCAGTAGGTTTCCGGTATAGGGTGGTGTTTATGTGACCATCGTTTATTAGCACTGTAGTGTCCAGGAAGTGGATCTCTTGTGTGGACTGGACCAGGCTGAGGTTGATGGTGGGATGGAAATTGTTGAAATCATGGTGGAATTCCTCAAGGGCTTCTTTTCCATGGGTCCAGATGATGAAGATGAAATCAATATACCGCAAGTAGAGTAGGGGTGTTAGGGGACGAGAGCTGAGGAAGCGTTGTTCTAAGTCAGCCATAAAAATGTTGGCATGCTGTGGGGCCATGCGGGTACCCATAGCAGTGCCGCTGATCTGAAGGTATACATTGTCTCCCCAAATGTAAAATAGTTATGGGTAAGGACAAAGTCACAAAGTTCAGCCACCAGGTTAGCCGTGACATTATTGGGGATAGTGTTCTTGACAGCTTGTAGTCCATCTTTGTGTGGAATGAATGAATGAAAGTGTGGTGAAATGATAAAAGTTAGCCTTTTGACTTGTAATGGGGTCTCAGTTGTAATGAAACAAAATGTATGCTTAGATGTCTATTAAAAAAACCCACAAGAAACTCTTGTACAATGTTAGAACATCTTTCATCTGAGGATATCAAAGCCCTTTGCTTATAACTACACCTCACAACACCTCTGTAAAATAGGTACAATGTATATCCACTTCACAGATAGCAAAGTGGGGTATATGAAGATTAAATGACTTTTCAAAGTGAGTCAGTGGCAGGACCAGCAATAGAACGCAGGAGTCTTGGCTTCCATTCCTGTGCTCTGACTACTAGACATATTTCTCCCTAAAACTAATCATATTACAGAAAAAAAATCATTATCCTTAAAAGGGTTTAACACAGGGCAGTTGAGTTTTGCCTGATTAAGACACTTAAAAAAATTTTTTTTGGTTTTGGCTCTGTTATTGTAAGAGCTCTACCATGAGCTGTCTGCAACATTCTTGAATATGCTATTTTGTTGATCTGCTGTTATGGTGTTAGCTGTTTGGGGTGAAATTTGCTTTCAGGAGTGTTCATTTGTAACCCTTAGAAAAAGAAAACCTTGTAATGCTCAAATTGTATTTGTAATCCGTCAGGACTCTGTTTTGTAACTCACCATATTTAGCATCCACGTCACCATTCTGAGCTGCTATTAAGCAGTTTTATCTATGTTGTCACTGTGCCACAGATAATATCTAGATTTACACATTTCTTCCCCCTGACCATGAGAGAGCTGTCTTTGTGCTGGAATGTGGTAGCTGGAAATACAATTCTGGATGGTTAGAAATTAGTTGTGCCTTGGCAGACTGAACAAGAGGAATTTGTTTTCCTACATAACAATAATATTTTAATACAGTGAATGGGATATTCCAAGATTCAAGGAACAAATTATTTCCAAGATTGCAACTGGTAGTGTGAAAAGTTCAAACTGAAAATCAAATAACACCATTCCCCTTATTTACATACGTATTATTATTTATATAGTGTTCAGTGTGTGCTAGGTGCTTTATAAACAAATAATAGATGCACTATGCAAAGGGATGAAAAAAGTACTGATGAATACATATGGAACACCAATACAATATACATGGACTACAGTAAATGAGATAAAGAAGTTTTCATATACCATACTTAAAGCAGTAGTCAGTAGTGTCTCTTCCTGTGCTCTTGATGTTTGGAATGAAAGTCTTGACATGATGGCTCACAGTGGGTGGGTGTTCAGAATCTTTGATTTCCTAGGACAAACCCCCCGCCCCACCTCCCCACCGCCTTGACCTACTTGTTCCATGAATATCTTATTTTACTTGCCAATTTCTCCACATTTTCCTTTATCTGACCTATTGTTCCATGTCTTTTCTGTTTTATTACAATCTGTTTGTGGTAGGGACATCTTTCTCTGTTGTTGTAGTAAATCACCACGTAAATGTATTCAGCTATATTTTTATTATTAACAGATAACTAGCTTTTCTGGAATTGTGCTTTGGTGTTCAGAGAGTGACTAGAAAATAAGTATTCAAAAGAATAAATGAATAATTCCTTTGGGGTACTTGAATCTTGAAATTTTCTGGTGAATTAATTTCCTTCAGACAAAAAGTACGAAACATCCAAATCAGAAACTCTTCCTCCCCACTCCCACTTATTATCCAGTTTCCTTCATGGATTTCCCAAATAAAAACAGACTTCTTGGCTCAGACAAGTCTCATTAGGAGTATTTTATGAAAAAAAATATAGGTACTGTTTGTATAAATTAGATTTCCTAGACAGAAAACCCATTAGACAGTCCTTTCATCTTCTTGTTTTGGAAAAGAAAGTTGACAACTATTTCAGAATATAGCTTTTTATGCATCCCAGAGACGTTTTAATTGACTTCATTCAGTCATTCATAGGGAAGGGACAGAAACATTAATTAGGGTTCCTGCCTCCTCCCCCTAGCATTTTTGTAGGCTAGCTACAGCTGTTCTAAAGGACTGGTGTATTGTTCTCTCTTTTTTGATAAATGCCCCAGTTTGACAAATGTTATAAGTGACCTTTATTATTGTTATTTATATTGCAGTAGAATCTAGAGGCTTCAGCTAAAATCAGGGTCCCGTTGTTCCAGGCTGTCAGGGTTCCCTCCCCACTCTGAACTCTGGGGTACAGATGTGGGAACCCGCATGAAAGACCCCCTAAGCTTATTTCTACCAGCTTAAGTTAAAACTTCCCCAAAGCACAAATCCCTTCTTGTCCATGGATGGTATTCGCTGCCATCACCAAGTGAGTTAGACAAAGATTCAAGGAAAAGAACCACTTGGAGTTTCTGTTCCCCCAAATTTTGCCCCCAAACCCCTTCACCCCCTTTCCTGGGGAGGCTTAAGAATATTATCCTCACCACTTGGTACAGGTGAGCACAGACCATATCCCTGGGTTTTTAGGACACTAACAACCAATCAGATTCTTAAAAAAAACAGAACTTTATTATAAAGAAAAAAGGTAAAAGAAGCACCTCTGTAAAATCAGGATGGAAGGTAATTTTACAGGGTAATCAGATTCAAAACACAGAGGATTCCCCTCTAGGCAAAACTTTAAAGTTACAAAAAACTGGGATAAACCTCCCTCTAAGCATAGGAAAAAGTCACAAGCTAAAACAAAAGATACTCTAATGCATTTCCTTGATATTACTTACTATTCCTGTAATTTTAGATGTATCATTCAGTAGGAGCTGGCTTACTTGCTTGGTCTCTCTCTTTGTCTCCAGAGAGAACACACACAGAGCACAAAAACAAAGCCTTCTCCACCTCCCCCCAGATTTGAAAATACCTTCTTTCCCCGTTGGTCCTTCTGGTCCGGTGCCAACTAGGTTAATTGAACTGATTAACCCCTTACAGGTAAGGGGATGGGGGGAGGGATAGCTCAGTGATTTGAGCATTGGCCTGCTAAAACCAGGGTTGAGAGTTCAATCCTTGAGGGGGCCATTTAGGGATGTGGGGCAAAAATTGGGGATTGGTCCTGCTTTGAGCAGGGGGTTGGACTAGATGACCTCATGAGGTCTCTTCCAACCCTAATATTCTATGATTCTATGATACCTCTGGCCAAGAGGAATTTTATATTACTGCATACAAAAGGTTGTGACCCTTCCCTTTATATTTACGACACACACAGGCACCGCAAATACATAGTAAGGGCCTGCTCCTCCCCTGAAGGGTTTACATGCTAAATAGATAAGACAGACCAAAGTTGGGAGGGAGGGTGGGCAGAGGTGCTGAGAGGTGGAGTGACCTGCCCACAGTCACACACAAGGCCATTAGCAGAGCCAGGTCTTTGGAATCCCAGTGCTCTAGCCACTGCTCTGTACTGCAGGTTTGACTGACAGCTGTAACCCTCTGTAGCACGTTTTAGGTTATGACTTTAGATTTATTGCCAAGTGTCACAGGGTCACCAAAAGCTTCCTCCCTCTTGAACCTGCACCCTGTGTCTAGGCTGGTATAATAAAGAATCTTCCACACCTTCTTTTGCTGGATCACCCAACAACCTTTATTTACAGTGTTCATGCAGTTCCCAGATCCCCCAACAGCTAGTGCCCCACAGACCCTCCCCAGGGTCCCCTGGCTTTTGAGGCTTTCTTCTTTGATAAGGAGACAGCGATACCACCCTCCTGTCTCCTCCCAAGCTAGCCTCCCCACTGAGGTTTGCCTAGGCCTTTTATAGCCCTCTCATGCCTCAGCCCAGCTGTCAGTACTTAGTTGAGCATGTGCCTCTGAGCCAGCCCCCAGTAGGGCTTGTAGCTGGGCTCCCTGTTGAATAGCTGTGTGTCTACCCCGGCTTCCTGGCCAGAGAGCAGGCTGCAGCCAGCATTTTGGCAGGGACTTAAAGGGGTTTACCCCTGCCCTGCCACATCAAGATAAATATTCTAGTCAAGTGCTATTGACCCTCAGCCATGCATTTACCATACACAATCTTGACTGTTACAGTGCTCTTCGTAGCTGTCTTTCTTCAACTGCTTCTGTCCACTGGAGCGGCTCCAACACCGCTCCCCATTCCCTACGCTGTATTGGCTACCACATCACCAATACACTAACTAGACAGATATCTTCAATCCTTGACCTCTGTTTCTTTGTGCCCTGAAGCCTAGTCTCCAATCTGCTGTTGGTAAGGTGATACATGTGTCATGTTGTACGGGTTATTATACTGCTTATGATTCCAGCCAAATAATGCTACAAAGTGAGCAACAACCTTCATGGTGATTTTGTAGGACATTTTCAAGTCCTCTCTCTCCATGTTGACAGAAAGATGGGATTTCCTGCTTGATCAGAAACTTGCTGGAGTTGAATGATTATGGTTGTGCTGGTCTGCTGGTTGTGAGAGCTTATAATGGAGATTAATGCTGGAAAAAATAGAACAAAATTTGTTGCAGAAGTCAAGGTATCTTTTGTTAAGAGGAAAGTTCAATAAAAAGTGGTTTTTTGTGGCCAATTTTTGAAGTGAATTTCTTTAGCTGAATTTTAAGTCAATTCTTCTGTAAACTGTGAGATTTATTAGGCTACAGGTAGTGCTGAGGGTGTGTGTGTATGTAAGGAGGAGAGAGAGAGAGGTGACAATCTGCGTCTGTGCTATTTCAGTGAATATTTTATCCTTTCAGATGTTTAAAGGTCATGTGTAAAGTACATTTAGTCATTTGAGTTTTAAGAAAGTGGATTTTCGTGAGTTATGTATTGAATTCCCCTGTAAATACTTGGGATTTCACCCAGTGCTGCTTACATATGAAGAAACTGTAATTTACCAACTCATTTGATAGGTTGGATTCAACACTGTGTTTTTGATGGCTTCTGCTGGTGTAACCCAGAGTACAGAACTCTAGCAGCTGAAAGTCCACTTGGAAGGCTGTTGTGGTCATGAAAGGTGACCACAACTCCTATTCTTCTGGGGCGCCCACAAACAGTCAGTACAGCCTAGAAGTCCCCCTCAGAATCAGAGGTGCTTGTGCTGGGTGGGCTGGTTCTTGTGAACATTGCTGCTAGAAGAAAGGAATTTTTGGGATATGTTAAGTTCTTGTTCTTCTTCTTCACAAGCAAAAGATCCATTAAAATTTGCCGTCCAATAGCAGTGCGTTTCAATGGAGGGAACCAAAAGACACTTGAGGTGATGGATGTCTTTTTTAAAAAATAATACATTATAGATGGTAATGGTAGCACTGCCTATTATTAATGTTGCCCAACACTTCCCATTATAAAACCTTGTTTTAAGTTGCTTATAACCATGTCAGATGTCTGCCTCAGGCTGATTTTTTATAATTGCAGCCAAAATGGTTCATCCATGTTAAAAAAAAAAAATCTGGCAACCTTTTCTTTGAGAGGCTCATCACCAAATGAGCTTATCTCAATTTTTCAGAGGAAGACAAATTTTCTGTTCCCTACAGGCATCCCGCTCTAGCAAGGGAATACTACGCAAAGAACTTCATGTGCGAACAGCTGCTGCTCTGCTTCATTCTGAATGAGGAATCGTAACTCTTTTAATAGCCCTTTGGATGCTCTGTGTGTGTGTGTATTACACACACACACACAAATAAGCATTCATGTCATGCTAGTCTGGAAAAATGTCAGTATTCTAAAGAGTTAATCAAGAAAATGCTCTTTCATTACATTCTAATAATTTATTACTCCAACCATTATTAAACCAGCTGATCTTCCCATAGCAGCTGCCATTTCTCCTCCACTGGAACCACTTTACTATTCATTAAAACTGTATCAGTATTTGCATTTAATTAATAAATGGCCAAGCAAAGTGCCAGTGATGGGGCTGAATATCCAGGGTTTCCAAGAGTGCTCAGAGAGTTTTTTTCATCTCCTGGACCATGGCTCTCAGGTGCATTAGAAAAATGACTTCTTTGATGCTTAGGAGGGAGGAGTGACCGATTCTCAATTCACACATGCCTCTAGCTGATTGATTCTTGGAATGGGACTGGCTCCGACAATACACTAGGTATTTAATCCAACAAAACCATTAATGCAATATCAGCAGCTCCAGGAAATAACAGAACAATTAAAAGGCCAATATTCTGCTTCAGATCAGCACAGCAGATCTTGACTGGGAGTTTTGCATATGTGTCAGGCAGAATATTGTAGTAGAGATACCCATGGGGATCTGAAAGGACTGTGCCAAAACCATGACAATGTAACTATTAAACATCCACAGTGGTGGTCACATTGTGAAGGCAAAATAAGGATGGGTTATTTAAAAGGTTATTGCATCTGCTATTGGGTGCATATTTATCACAATTGTGTATACAAAATAAGTAAGTGTATGTACAAATGGCCAGCTACTGTAAATAATAATAAATATTCTGAATGTGCCTACAAGCCCTATCCAGCATCAAGTCCCCATTGTGTTAGATACTGTACAAATGCAAAGTAATGGACAGTCCCTGCCCCCAATCCCTGACAGCATAAACAGGCAAGACAGACGTAGAGTTGGAAACAGGAATATAATATACAAGTGGAGTAAACAGAATTACCATGACTATGCAAGTGTCATGTTATTTCATAATATTGTTTGGGGTAAGTTTTATTTTTAATAATTTTGGGTGGGATTTTATTTATGGCAGGGTGGGTGAGGAGGAAAGGTAGGAAGGGATTAACTAAAAGGAAAAACAAAGGTAGGGAGGTGGGAGATTGAGAAGGGAAGAATGGTGAAGAGACGGGAGGGCAGGTGGAGTGAGACTGAAGTGAAGAGACTGTGAGAGAGGGGAGAGGAAGGTCCCAGAGCAAACAGTCAATCACCAGGGGGAGAGAATGTTCAGAGCAAAAACTGCAGAAAGATGCCTGATGACAGAATCTGCTGAAACTGCTTCAGCTGCGGCTCCTACTGGTTTGAGTTTTTGCTCCCAGGCAGACTGCGCTGGACTCAGTTGACGTCAGTATAATGAGAGATGCAGGATGCTCAGCAAATTTTGAAAATCAGACCACTTATTTAGGAGCCTAACTTTAGGCACTTATTTTTTTAATGTGGCCTAAATGTTTGTTAAGAGAGAGAGTGTCTGCCACGTTTTCTGCTTTGATTGTGGATTAGTAAATTGAGAAGGAGTGAAGTTCTACTCTAGTAATGTATATTTCTAGTATATTTCATCTGAGGATTTAAAAACACATAACAAATATTAGTTAATTAAGCATTATGGGTCATTTGTCAGGTTGGTAAACCATTGTTTGGGACTGAAAACTGAGTTCCTATTATCCCATTCACATCACTGAAGCTCAAATATTGGATGAAACTCAAGTATTTTCATGTTCTAAACCTTGACTAAAAGTCATAAAAATCAGGATAGTGACAATGGGACCCGTAGGCTCCCACTCCTAGTTAACTTCCACAGACTCCTTTCCAAACTCAGTCTCTTCTCCCTTCCTTGTTCCTTGCCTGATCCCAGTCTTTCCCAGCCAGTTGTAATTCTCCCTTGCATTTCCCTCCTTGACAGGTCTGTCTCCCTTGTTCTCCTCACTTGTTCCTAGTCCCAGTCTCTCTTTGTCCAGCCAGTCCAAGTCTCCCCACAGTTCCTCATCCAATCTCAGTGTTCCCCCCACAACCAATTGGCTTCCAGTCAAATGAATGCTTCCCTTGCCACTTCAGGCGTCATGAATGTGATGGACCGGGATAGAGGGGTGTACTGGGGTGTTTGTCCATTTATTTTATATTGTCAGTCCTCTTCTTGAAAAAGATTTCCCAGCTGAGACTCAGGAGTCAGAATCTATAGAAAAGGATGTCCCCGACTGCTTTTCCTCACCTGTTAGAACTTCTTTTGTTCCCTTTCCTGCTTGATGACTCTGTACAAGAGGCTGCTCGGCAGCTCTCCAACACCACTTTCTACAAGCCATTACCCTCTGATCCCACTGAGAGTTACCAAAAGAAACCACAGCATTTGCTCAAGAAACTCCCTGAAAAAGCACAAGATCAAATCCGCACAAACCCCTGGAACCCCGACCTGGGATATTCTATCTACTACCCAAGATCCATAAACCTGGAAATCCTGGGCGCCCCATCATCTCAGGCATTGGCACCCTGACAGCAAGATTGTCTGGAAAAGAAGCCCTTGAGGAATTCCACCATGATTTCAACTATTTCCATCCCACCATCAACCTCAGCCTGGTCCAGTCCACACGAGAGATCCACTTCCTGGACACTACAGTGCTAATAAATGATGGTCACATAAACACCACCCTATACCGGAAACCTACTGACCGCTATTCTTACCTACATGCCTCCAGCTTTCACCCTGACCACACCACACGAACCATCGTCTACAGCCAAGCTCTGCGATACAACCGCATTTGCTCCAACCCCTCAGACAGAGACAAACACCTACAAGATCTCTATCAAGCATTCTTACAACTACAATACCCACCTGCGGAAGTGAAGAAACAGATTGATAGAGCCAGAAGAGTTCCCAGAAGTCACCTACTACAGGACAGGCCTAACAAAGAAAATAACAGAACGCCACTAGCCGTCACCTTCAGCCCCCAACTAAAACCCCTCCAACGCATTATTAAGGATCTACAACCTATCCTGAAGGATGACCCAACACTCTCACAAATCCTGGGAGACAGGCCAGTCCTTGCCTACAGACAGCCCCCCAACCTGAAGCAAATACTCACTAGCAACCACATACCACACAACAGAACCACTAACCCAGGAACCTATCCTTGCAACAAAGCCCGTTGCCAACTGTGCCCACATATCTATTCAGGGGACACCATCACAGGGCCTAATAACATCAGCCACACTATCAGAGGCTCGTTCACCTGCACATCTACCAATGTGATATATGCTGTCATGTGCCAGCAATGCCCCTCTGCCATGTACATTGGTCAAACTGGACAGTCTCTATGTAAAAGAATAAATGGACACAAATCAGATGTCAAGAATTATAACATACATAAACCAGTCAGAGAACACTTCAATCTCTCTGGTCACGCGATTACAGACATGAAAGTTGCAATTCTTCAACAAAAAAACTTCAAATCCAGACTCCAGCGAGAAACTGTTGAATTGGAATTAATTTGCAAATTGGATACAATTAATTTAGGCTTGAATAGAGACTGGGAGTGGCTAAGTCATTATGCAAGGTAACCTATTTCCCCTTGTTTTTTCCTAACACCCACCCCCCCAGACGTTCTTGTTAAACCTTGGATTTGTGCTGGAAATGGCCCACCTTGATTATCATAAACACTGTAAGGAGAGTGGTCACTTTAGATAAGCTATTACCAGCAGGAGAGTGGGGTGGGGGGAGAGAAAACCTTTTGAAGTGATAAACACCCATTTTTTCATGGTCTGTGTGTATAAAACATCCTCACTGCATTTTCCACTTTATGCATCCAATGAAGTGAGCTGTTGCTCATGAAAGCTTATGCTCAAATAAATTGGGTAGTCTCTAAGGTGCCACAAGTACTCCTTTTCTTTTTCCTCTGTTTGGGTTTCTTTTCTCAGTTTTTTTCTCATCATTCCAGCTTCCCACAGCTTGTATTCACAGATATTCTTTAATTAGAATTTCAATCTTTTGCAGAAATAGCCGTGCTCTGTAGACAATTGCTCTTAGAATTGTGACAAGGAGTTTAGTCCTTTGGGCCCTTACCCATGCACTTGTATTTCTTGCTCTGTCATTCTTTCACATTTCCCCCTTTATGCTATTTTAACTATGGACGTCAGCATTGCCTAGTATGTAATTTGTATTTATGACCCAAATCAATAAAAACTCCTGCCAAACTAGATGCAGCCCATTCCATCTGGATAGTTGATATACTGATTATAACAACCTCTGACGTAATAGGTTTGGTTGAATAATATAGTGCAATGGACACTGAAGACAGGAAGAAATAAACATGAAATGGCTTTAATTTCATATTTTCAGGCTTCCTAGTCCACTGAAATATCACAATTAATGAGCATACTCATTAATATGCTTAAGCATTGCTAAGAGGATTGTCACTGCTTATCCACATTCTGGTGTGCACATCAATATGGTGAAGAGGAAAAAACCATCCAGAATCTCTGAGCACACCTGAAAGATGTATCTGGGAGTGAACACTGGGTATAAAGTAGAAAGCGAGTAATAGGGTCATTCCCATTTCTCTTCCTTTGTTTTTTGTCACAGCAAACATCCTGTATTTGATCTGCATTTTGTAAAGCTTCTTTGACATCTTGGATGTGAATACTTGCTGTGACTGTCACAGCTGCACTAAAGACAGAAATGAACACCCTCAAGGTCAGGCAGCTGTGAGAAAGAATCACATTTTTCTGTCACCACTTACCTGCCCCGTAGCCCAGCAAAAACTCTATTCTCCACGTGCTGTATGTAGGCAAGTCATTTTAATTTCCCTTCCTCGCCATTTCCTATACAAGATCGCAACTTAAAAACTGCCTAGATCAGTGAAGGATTTTCAGTCATTCTGGCCATGCTCAGAACCAGGTCCCCAGGCTGAACAGCTGCAGAACTTAATCTAGCTTCCCAGTAATGAATTCATTCAGCTCATTCATATGCAAGTCATGTATAAGATCACAACTTTAAAGTAAGACCAATCTTTTTAAATGGAGTGAATGTACAGTAGGCCTAGACTGCAGAGACTTGTATAGAATTCATAAAGTATTGGCTATGTTAATCGGGGAAGCAGCACACTTTGCTGTTGGATACCTTTCTCTCTGTGGTACTATTTAATTTTTTCTCTTACTTACAAATGATGCCAGCCATTGATGCATCTTAACTCCATCTGAGAGACAGGAACATGAGACCATCTTGCACCCCAGAGCATGGATGAGCAACGTTATAGACCAAGTACACCTTATCTCTGATGTGCCTGGTGCACACTAGTCTGGGTGTGGAAGCAAACAGCCAGCTCCTCAGCAGGGTTCTGAATGGAAAGGTATTTTCAGGTGCCCACTAGTGGGTAAACAGAACTATTGTATGAGAAATATGAAGTTTCTGCAGTCCCTGGGGCTGCCCCCCCACACTGCCCCCGCCCCCAGCACTGTCCCCGCAGCTCCCATTGGCCGATTCCAGGCCAATGGCAGCTGCGGGAGTGTCGCTTGCGGGCATGGGCAGCACATGGAGACACTCTGTCCTTCTCCCCCCAGGGGTCCCAGAGACGTGCTACCAGGTGGCCACTTCCGGGAGAAGCTTGGGGCTATGGCAGCCATTGAGCCCTGTTGCGTGGCCAGCCAGGAGCTGCCTGTTGTAAGGACCTCCCACCCGGAGTATGCACCTCGCACCCCCTTATCCACCCCAACCCCCTGCCCCAGATCAGAATCCCCCTCCTGCACCTAAACTCCCTCCCAGACCCCACACTCCCATCCCCAGCCCCCTTCGGCACCAAACTCCCTCCCAGGAAAAAGACTTGTATACAGAGGCCCCACAATATCTAATTGCCCCAGGTCCACAGGAGAGTTAATCCATTCCAGCTGGAAACGGAACAATATGGTAGTAATACCTGGCCCCAATCAAAACTCCTCGATGCCTCCTATCTATGGCTGTGGCCTCGCAAAGCACTTACAAAGGTGCTTAATTTTAAACACATGGGTAGTCCCATGGACTTTAAAGGACGACTCATATACCTAATGGAAAGTTCATACTGAAGTACTTTGCTGGATCAGGGCATTTATGTCAAGTTGTAATCATCTGGTCATTTCAGAGCAACTTCCACAGCATGTGATAATTTAAAACTCCTGATGTTAGTGAGGGAAAGCATGTTATTTGCCACAAGTGAAAACAGAACAGAAGACATGTGGACTGAAGAAAGAGGAGCAGGGAATGGAATATGAAAGAAAATTTTGTGTTAGAATTGAAGAGCAGGGAAAGGGATACAGAGAGGCTGCATTATCTGAAGTAGGCATGGGAGTAGAACTCAAGAACCCACATTCTAATTCCAGTTCTGACAGTGACACATTCTGTGGCCTTGCACAATTTTCTTATCCTCTGTGACTCAATTTCCCCATTCATTAAGTACAGATAGTACCATAGCACTTGCCTAACTCACAGGGGTTTTGTGTGGATTAATATTTGTGTAGAGCTTTCACGATGTTAAGCAGTATTATACAGAATTATGTGCACTAAACTTTGCTTTGCTAGAGATTCCATTTGAATCCTTTCTACATGGTTATATCTACTTTAGGCTTATCTACACTACAGAGACTACATTGGCACAGCTAGGTGCTGCAGCTGTAGTTCCATAGTGGAGACACTAGCTATAGTGATGGAAGGGTTTTTTCCAATCACTCTACTAATCCAGGTTTCAGAGTAACAGCCGTGTTAGTCTGTATTCACAAAAAGAAAAGGAGGAGTACTTGTGGCACCTTAGAGACTAACCAATTTATTTGAGCATAAGCTTTCGTGAGCTACAGCTCTTTTCATTGGATGCATACATAAATTGGTTAGTCTCTAAGGTGCCACAAGTCCTCCTTTTCTTTCTACTAATCCACCCCCTCATGTGGCAGTTGCTAGGTCGATGGAAGAATTCTTCTGTCAATCTAGCAGTGTCTTTACTGGAACATCCCCAATGGTGTGAATTTTTCGCACCCCAGAGCAACATAGTTAGGTTGACCTAAGTTTTAGGTCTAGACTGGGCTTTAGTACCACTATGACGGGATCCCCGGGGTGCAGCCTGAGACTGTGCCCTTAACTCTCCAGCCTGGGCTGTCTCTCACAATGCTTTGCTAGTGACAAGCAGCAAACTCCTCCAGGTGCTGTTATCACTCAGCACAATCACATGTGGAGCCCCACACCCAGCTAGATTGCATGAATGCTCCCAGAGCCACTCATGAATCACACAGAGAAAGGCCAAGCATGGGTCCACTGTGTTCTGTTTTATATCTTTAGTCCATGTGCTTGGAGAACACAAGTCCAGGCAAGGGTGAGCAATGCCCCTGGTGTGGCCTTATGCAAGTGAGTTATTGCATTGTAGCTCCCTTGCTGGACAGTGGCTGTTGATGGTTGTTTGACACACACCTGGGCATTGGTTAGCTCCCTTGTCCCTGGGGATCTAATATCTAGGCGATTTCCCAACTTACAGCATATTTTAGTGACAACCGTACAACACATTCTCATAACTTCATATGCATTAATGATATACATATTTAGATGGAACAGTGGGTTTCAGTAGATTATAACCTTTCCCACGATACCTCACAAAGCATGCTTTATATGAAATATCACAATTGTATACAAATGATGAATATGGGGCTACAGGGTGCTCCTCCGAGGTATAGCATGTCACAAGCACATTAGGTCCAAGTATATCTCCAAATGCCCAAGGTGAAGAGATGCTTGTTTCCTAAAAATGCAACTCAGAGGCTCAGCTTCAGCTTTTGTGCTAGATCCTTTTCCCAGGGCAGTCAAACCAGGCTGCTGACAGTAAGAAGGAGAAAAGGAGTCTACTGCTAAGGTTTTGGCTACACTAGGAATTGTTTTCTGTCTGCTACTGCGCTATTAGCGCCCCTCCTCTGTGGTAGGAGTGCGAGTGTTGACCCACATTATTTACATCAGAAATAACTGACGCTGAAGCTGTTGCTCTAGCTGTGTTAGTCCAAGGCTATTAGAGAGACAAGGTGCGTTAGATAATATATTTTATTGGATCAGCTTCTGCTGGTAAAAGAGACGAACTTTCGAGCCACAGAGCTCTTCTTCAGGAGCAAGCTGGGAAGCGTGTCTTTTTCACCACCTGAAGTTGGTCCAATAAAAGGTATTAGATATTAAAAGATACTACCTCATCCACCTTATCTCTGAAACTGAAAAGTTAGTTACATGAATCCCAGACCATTTTACGTATCCTGCATGAATAATTTTTGTCCCCATCAGTTTCAGTCTGTGTCACACCTAGGACCTCACAGTGGGCCAGGCTGAGAGGTCTGAGGTTTCAATCTCATTTGCCTGGCCTGGGTAGTAGACTAGGTATAACCATTCTATAATAGCATTTAAAACCCACGTTCAAGACGGAAAAAGTTCAGCTAACAGGGTTTCATCCACAGTGTATTACTGAAGAGTGGATTACTTTTCTTTAAATGTCTCTTTTCTAAAAGATGTACCCTCTTGACCACATAAGAATCTCATTCTGCCATTAGAATTCTGTGCTTGGCTGAAGCTACCCAGTTCAGAGATCCTTGAACTACAGTCACTAACCTGCAATTAGGAAAAACACATTCGTCTAGTCCATTAGTCATTTGTAAGTACTGAGCTATTGTATGTTGCCAATTGCTCAAAACTGACAAGGCTAATTACCATCCTTTCATTAGGGTTTGCCCTATTTTCAGCCAAACCTTTAGCATTTCACTGTTTAAAAACAACACTTTACGCAAATTCTTCGATAGAACTGTCATAATTCTGATGGGATTCAGCAGGCAGCGTGTCTGTAGGGATTTGTTTGTCTGAAATACTACTGTTGCCAGGATACTGTGGTGGCAGATGTCAAAAGACAACAAACTGAAAGGACAGACTAGAGAGACTAGCCAGAAATCTGCCCCTCGCATACTGATAAACATAGGGCCTGATCCTGTCCCCACTGACATCAGTGAGAACAAGATCAGGCTGCTAGTTTCACTCAGGGATGTGCTACAGGCTCTTGGAAGCTCTCCTGAGCTTTTGTTAAATTTCTAACACCAAATTGAAGGTGATTTCCCTGCTGCTAGTGAAGTTCACCCTCTCTCTGGATGCTAAATCATTCCTGCCAGAAAAGACTTATCCCTGGAGCTCCTAAAACTGCGTCTGGAGAGCAAACTATATGCCTTTGGAGTGAACCACATAGCCCAAAGCAAAACAGGACCCTGGGGAAAGTATCCCTTAACAGTTCTTGTAGGTGATCAGATACCACGGTTATGAGCTCAATATAAAAACCATACACTTTAATCATGCAATCTAACCTGCCTGGGCAGATCCATTGAAGTCAGTGGGGCTCCATACATGTGCAGGAGTCTGCCCAACATCCTGTGGCTGGAAGATTAAGTTAGACAAATTCAGACCGGAAACATGGCTCACATTTCTAATAGTGAGGGCAATTAACCATTGGAACAATTTACCAAGGAATGTGAAGGATTCTCCATCACTTGAAGTCTTCAGATCCATATTGGAGGCCTCTCTAGAAGATGAGCCCCGACTCAGCCAGAAGTTATGAGCCTGATGCAGGAATCACTTTCTGAAATTTTGTGGCCTGTGTTATGTAGGAGGTCAGATTAGATCATCATATTGTTCTCTTCTATCTTTAAAATCTATGCATCTATGTGGAACAGATTGCAAAATGAGGGAGTCTAAGATCTTTTCACTGTACTCATCCCCATGCTTACTGAACCACTTACATGCTCTCCATCTCTAGACTCCGCTTTAAGTTATAGGTATAAACACTGTGCTATCAAGGTACTCAGGTACAAGGTACAGCTATCAAGGTACTCAGAATAGTTTCAAATATTTATACAAAATACAAAACATTACCAAGTGCATTTAAGATATGTTTGTTTAGCTGCAAGAGAAAACAGGTACATTACCCAGTCCTTCATCCATCCTCATCTTTTATGCAGCACATGCACCCTGGGACAGAGTTTATCACAGACTGCATGCAAACATTTTTGGGGAGCCCATTGTTAAAATATTGCCAGCACAACTGTACTTTCACTTTGTGCTGTTTATAGCCAGTATAATAAATATACTTCAGTTAAACTCTCTTCAGGGAGCCACAATCACTAAGGAAAGCAATAAATAGTTAACCTTCCCCCTCTCTTTTAATATAACACTAACATGAAAAAGGGCGTCTTCTGTGATTCATTAATACATGACTCTGATTCATTAAAAGCACGAATTCGCAGGTCACGAAAATACATGTCGTCACAGAAACACATCCAAATCCCTTTGAAATCAGGGGCATAATACGGTGTTTTAGACTGTATGATTTGATATATCTTGCCTTTTTCTTTTGTTTTGCTATTTTATGGACCATCCCTTTTCATCACGAAAGAGAGTATATATGTTGTACAAGACAGACGGTATTCGCCCCAGGCTTTCTTTCACTATGAAATTCACCAGGGTTTTTTACCAGCTACATTTATGAAAAGTTTGAGAGTTTCAGTTGCTGAACAAGTGCTTAATGTGATGCGAAGTACTGAGGTCTACAGGATGTATTGTGTGGTATGTTTTAAAAGATCCCCCGGCTCATGTCTTATTTAGCTTCATAAAAACATGTGCCCATTGCCTAAGTCTGAGTCTACGCATAGTATATATGACTAAATAACAACTGATACTAAAAATAAATATATTGCCAGCAATCCTTATCAAAAATATGATAGTGATTGCCATACTGGCTGGTAGAATCACCAGCATCAAACAAAGTGTTTGGAACCAGAACTGTAGTACTTGTTATAAAGGAAATGGCAACATCAGAGCAGTCCCCAAAATTATTTCAACTCTGCTATAAAACCTAAAACAACCACTCTCCTAGATTCCTAAACCAATACATTAAATGATCATTCTTAACATCTACATTGCTTCAGGGTAATGGCCTGAGCAAACAGATGGACCTTTTGCAGTGGCCTGAATGCAGTGTCAACAAATTTGGGAGTCACAGCTGGAGCCCCAGAGTGGAAGGCCAGTGACTATCTCATTATATGACGGGTACATAGACATCCGTTATGTAAATGAAACAACCTGGCTAAAGAGTCACTCTTCTATTTTGTGAGGGCTCTCAGTAAGGGTATGACATGACCATACTGTCTAAACTTGCCCATCAGAGCACTGCATGGATTAATCACTGTTCAACATGCAGTGAAGTCTGTCTTACATGACCATTCAACAGAACAACAGACATGGCCTCCTAATGACAGTAGAGCAGAATTGTAGTCAGGACATTTCCAGTTGCCCAATTAGGGTGCTGTCTTGTACAGGTTTCACTGTGCTACTTCACAGTTTGTTACATTTGTTACCAGGTTATCCACCCCTTGCCAAGCTACATGTCAGCACTTGCGGAAGCAGAAGCTGCAGGAGACAGCACTGTTATAAATGCTAACTTAGCAAGACAACAAAGACAGGAAGAGCTTTGAAATCAACAATCTTGAAATGTCTTGAAGAGACTGCAAAAAATAAAATAAAATCATAGTTCAACCACTGTACTCTGGAAATTATTTTAGTTCGAACTAATGAGTCACAACCTTATTTCTTGAAGTCCACGCTGTGTTTATAAATGAAAAATGGAGATAAAAGGTTTTTTGTGCTTTTGTTAAGTTTACTAAAAGCAATAATTCCCTTATAGCACCTGAAATGGAAAATATAAAATCTGACTCTCTTGTGAAAATGTTAGTCTATGAAGAGGAGTACTGTGCTAATTCTTGCAAAGCCAGACAACATTATTAGCATGCTAAATTTACAGCATGTTTGTTGTTCAGTGAATTGATTATGATATCCCATGGAAAAACGATCAATAGCAGGTGACTGCAACAGAAGAGAGCAAGGAAAAATGGGCCCAATTAACAGAATGACTTTTATGCAACTCCATTTCTTTATTTTATTTATTTTTGTAACTTACAGTGAAATTGTACCTTGTCACATGGAGTGCATCACACATAAAAGCAAACACCAATTTCTAACTACCTACAATGGGAAGCAATCCTACAGCCATGTCCACCAACCAGAAAAGAACTCAGAAGAGCAGGAAAACAAAGGATCTTAGCTTAAAGTCTTCCAGCAAAAGCTTAATCCGAAAGCAAGTCTATGCTGGGCTCTGAAGGTTAACAAACCTGGTTTTGGATGGATTGGCAGTAGAAGAATGTTCCAGTGTTTGGCACCCTCTATGAAGATCACCCTTCTCTCAACCTCAAGAGCATACATTAACTCTCTACTAAATTCAATGTATCCATCCCTGAGTGAGAGATCTCCAAAAAGAAAAAATAAGCAGAGAACAAGAGTGTGATTTTTTGTTTTATTTTTGTTTATCTGTATTTAAAATACTGACCAGGAGAAAATTCCTTGTAGCATGTAAAGGATGGCTAAGTATCATGTTCTGTACTAAGTATCAGGAGACCAAAGAGAGTTTTTGGAATATAGTAAAACGCCAAGAAAGAATGGATATGATATTTTAAGAAAGAGGATACTTTAAATGGTGTAGAACAGACCATCAGAAAAAAAGCCCACTCACAATGGACATCCACTTCTAATTGTATTTTCCCTTTATGGTATATTTGATTAATTATTTTTTTAGTTTATGTATTTCCAAAGCATTATATTGTTTCCATTATATTGGGATATAGAATCGTAGGTAAGAGCAATTAATAAGCTTAGCAGGTATGGATGAAGGATCATTAATAGCTGTTAGGTGATTTGTTGCCAGTTCCAATAGCACCTAAATCTTGAGATAAATATATTCCAAGGCTTAGTTATCCCAAGAGATAACCTGTATCATTTTTCTTTCATTAACAATGGAGCAGCAACAGCAACGTATTTATTTATATGCACATTTCCAGGCCTAAAAGCTTGTCCTTTTAAAATTGCTAGCACTAAATTCTCATCAGCCCTTGATGAAAGGAGGCATTATGAATCAGCAGCAGCAGCCCTGCTAACATCTGTGCACAATGCATATTAAAAAGAAATACAAACAGCAAAGAAGGTCCTGTAGAATATATCAGTTTCTACTCCAAGAGGCTTATGGAATAAAATGTGCAAAATTACTTACTGTTCTTAATCATACTAATCACAAGTAATAGTAAAGAACTGGACCTAGATCATCTTAGTCGTGTTGGGATACCAATGTATTTAGTAATGTGCAGTTGACCCCTTAATGATGAACATCAGGAAATCAATGCTTTAGCATCATGTAACACATTAGCAACCTCCACCTTATATATCTGTAAAGGTAAGCCTCGCTCTGAGTGTGTCCATCCCTTTTTCAGTCCTTCATTTTCAATCTACCAGTCTAGATATTTATTTACAACGTATGGTTTAAAAGTAAATTACTTAATCCTCTAAATTATTGCAGTCCTAGTAGTGGTAGAAACTTTTAACTTCTTTGAGTACGTCAGTGTAGACGTGCAAGTGCCACAGGTGTGTAAGCTCAGAATCTATATAGCCAAGCCCACTGGGGCCAAATATTTGCCCTGTACTTCCTCATGCTCTCTGACAAGGGCGTAGCAGCCTTAACCTTCCCTCGGTTCCCTTTTGCCAACTACAATAAAGCAACAGAACCTGGATTGTGTCTGACCCACTTTGGTGTTTTGTCTGAGCCTCAAAACCTACATTGTGTGAAGAGATATTCTTCACTTGCTTAGTTCTAGTTGAGGAGAGAGAGAGAAAGTTCGGGGGGGGGGGGAAGGGGGCCCAGGGACTGTGAAGTGAAGTTGCATAACCTTTGGAAATGGAGGAGTCTGAGTGCCCTGAGGATTTAAACCCTGTGCTTGGTGCAATGGTTTGCTGACCCTGATAGACAAGCACAGCAGATGTCTTCTGCCTCAGAGAAAGACACATCTCTGATAAATGCTCTATTTCACACTCCTCCTCCAGCACCTGGACGGATGCAAGGCTCAAACCGCACCTCTTGCAGCAATCCATGAAAGTAGCCTCCAACCCTGGGGAGAAGATGACATTTAAATGAAGGAGACATTCCTCAGCAGGTGCTTCAGCAATCAGCCCCACCACTGCTTCCAGCAGTGATACAAGGTCAAAACCAACGCCTAAATCAGCACCAGCACTGGGATCCCCTGCATCACCAGGCATCTCCTCACCACCAAAGACATCGATACCAATATTCTTGGTGCTGACTTAATCCAGAACATTCTATGTCAGATGCAGAGCAGCACACACACCAGCACAGATCTGAGTGGGCATCACATCCATCCTGGAAGGAGGACTCTAAGGACAAGACATTGATGGCCCTCGTTTGAAGGATGGTAGTAAGGCACTGCTGATGAAGAATGCCAGGGAGGCTACAGTACTAATACCGACATAGACACCAAGTTGGTACACTGGTACCAACCTTGGCAGCAACCTTGGAGCCTCTGGACCAGGGGCCAAGGTTCACACTGAAGATCCACCGTCACCTCCCTTCCAGCATAGATCATGGCACCAGCTCTGACATCAGCACTAGAACCACTCTTGACAATGCCACTGTTGCCAGAGGAATTCTCCTCCTCCTCCTCCTCTTCCTCTGATTCCAGCAGGGAGACAGCCCTCAGCTATGAGGCTGGAACACTAAGTGGTTATCCTAGGAGTACCCAATACCAAGGACTGCTACAGGAGTATCAATGAGCAGGCTACCCATACTCCGGCCAATACCAATACAATCTCCCACAATCGCCCTACCAGAAGCACCATCCTGCCAGTCCTGGAGTGATGCCCCATTACACAAAGTGGAGGAGGTCCTGGTTGCCTACAGTGTCCTTAGCTAGAGCCTTGGAACCAGAAGAGCGTCTGTGCAAGTTGGTGGAACGGTCCAGGAGATGCTCCGGCTACCTTCCCCACCTAAGGAATCCTCTTCCTCCCCTGACAAAGCTGCACCAGCTGGGGATGACTTTTGTTTTGGCTGAGAAATAGAATTCAGGGGCAAGAGTTTCTACTCCCTTTATTTATCATTCCAAAGCAGAAAGGGGGTCTTTGCCTATCCCAGAACTGAGGAGGCTGAAGAAATACATATGGCATAACACTTACCTCCATTATTCCATAGCTTCAGGCTCAGGACTGCTTTGTGGTTCCTTGCTTGCAGGATGCATATTTCCACCCACATTTCCATCCATCCAGTGCACGGGAAGTAAGTCAGATTTACAGTAGGGCCAAACCATTATCAATACAAGGTACTTTCCTTTGGACTCCTCTCAGCATCGAGAAGCTTCACCAACTGCCCAGCCTTTGTAGCTACAGAAAAAAACGGTTTTCATGTCTACCCTTATCTGGAAGATCGGCTGTTATCGGGAAACTCTGACAAACATCAAATGAGCTTGGTCTCCTGATCAGTTGGGCCTCATGGTGAACCAACAGAAATCATCTCTCAGTCCAGTGTGGCCAATAAGGGTTAAGGAGAGACTCTGTGATGGCACGGGCATACTCACCTCATTAATAAATGGGGTAACTGCACTGCCCACCCAAGCATGACAGTGCAGACTTGCCTCAATGAATTATGAGGCCATATGTAATTAATATACAGAAATGCCTAAAAGTGACTAAATTCTAAACCAAAACCTTAAATCCTGGGTACTGCTGGCTGCCAAGGCTTTTCAGGAAGCTTTGTCAGAAAGTGAGGGTGGAAGTGAAAGATCAGAGCAAACCCAACTTTTCTAGATTGAATTTCTCAATCACCAGTATAACAAAATTACTGGTCAAGCCACTATCCAGTCACTGTGGCCTGGGCATTTACTATGGGAAGGGTGCCAATAACATTTCAAAGAGACACCCTTATCATCCATGAATGCATGGGCAAGACCAAGGAAAACAGTTCAAATGGTGAACATGGAAAAAATAAATGATCTGGTTGCATGTCTGTAGAGTGGCTGTGACCAATAGCAGCATAAGTGCTAGTGCAATATTTACATTTTGTTCTTTTGAATGCAAGTATAAAATAAATCTTTTGTTCTTTGCTGTGCTCTAAGATACCAGATAAATCAATTTATCACTGAAGAAAGGTGCACTTAATAAAATTAATATCCCAACAAAGAACAATAAATCATGTTTAAACATAAGGCCTTCTATTCAGTGGCACTCCATACCCTGAATAATTGTTTGCAGGAACAGGCTCAACCTCCAAATGTCGCTCAAGAGTCTCATACCTATATTAAGTTAGCAGAGGCATAAGAAGTCTCTTTGTGCAGCTTGACATTTTATCCTTGTAGCTTTAAATGAGTTAAAATTCTTGTTACTTTTCTGAACTCTAATCATTAATTAATTCCTCTGATACAGCCACTCTAGTCTTCCATTCAGCCCAAACATTTGGCACACAGCCCTGGATCTGCTTTAGGAACTTGCTGCCACTGAATCTCCTGTGACTGGCGCTCAGGCAATGACTGCATCACTCTTTGTTGAACCTTTTTAACTTATTTATTAGGACTATTTTAAAAAGCTTGCCAAGACAAATAGGGCTAAAGCTCAACTAGAAACTACAAAGCCATTTAAGTATTAGGCATTATGTAATTACTTTTGACAGAGAGAAACCGAGCAATTCCTTGTCAGATAGACAGGACACTGAATCTAAATGAGTGCCTTGTTTTGGAAAGGTAACGACAACAATACAGCCTGCTGGATGTCCTTGCAGCAACATATTTACTAATTTCCATTACATTCTTGCGAGCTGAGCCCTCCACGAATCCTTGACAAGTACATTGATTGATATGCATAGTTTATTACATGTGCAATATGCATTTCAGAATGTCTTCTGAAACCCTTGTATATTAATAATTCATTCTGTGCACTTTTAGGCGCCTCTCCCATCTGAGTTTCTCAAAACCCTTAAACACAAATTAAGACTCCAAATCCAGTAAGGTAGGGGAAATATTACAATCGAGGAGACTGATGCAAGAAAAGGTTAAGTGACTTCACCATGGCCACACAGGAAGTCATTGGCAGAGTCAGGACTAGAATCCATATCTTCTGACTCCCAGTCCTGTGGCTTGATAGCTCAACCATCCTTTTTGCAATGGAAATATGATTATTGGCCATTCTGAATCCCCTGAGATTTCAAATTCTACTCTTTCATGGATTAGATCTTCCTCTAATTCCATCTGAACAATTTCATTATTGGCAGAATCTCACAGAAAGCAAAGGATATGCAGATATTTTCAAACACTGATTAATTCAGATGAAATTCATTCCTTACAAATAAGCAGAGAATCCTAGGAACAAAGAAGAAGAAGAAAGAACAAAATGCTAGAAAACCCTCCTGAGACACCAGAACGGTCATTGCTATCAGTCTGGAGAGACTATCCATTAATTTGTTTCATCATCTCCTTGCAGGAAAGAGAATCCAGTTTCAAAGAACTTTTTGTTTCCCACAATTCTTCTTTCCCTTTGAAATAGCATCATCCCCAACCCAAATGTAATAGGGCAGTTATTTTCACTTTAGAAAGATATCCTAAAGTAAGAAATTTTCAGAGTATCCTGTTCTCTGTGCGCAAATCCACACCTTTGCAATGGTAAGACTGTTGCAAGAGAAATGCCTGTTATCAGGTTTATGTGATATCAAATTTGGTCATTATATTGGAAGACAAATATCTCATGTTGACAAAAATCCCTTAGAGTTCACTGTGGAGAACTTCTAATTTCCACATCGAAATGAGGTTTGAATTTGACCAAGCATCAATTAAATGCTGTGCATTCTGACAATGACCTGAGATTGAGATAACAGGTTGACATAGCACTGCATCATGATGCATGTTCACTTTAGGTTTTTGGTTTCCTTCCAGAATTAGAATCAAAAGTCTTAGGCCTTGAAAGATGGCCCTGGTTCAGTTGTTCAATAATAGAATAGCTAATACACCAATTCAGCAATCTCTCTTTGGAGTCTGTTTCTGAAGTTTTTCTGTTGTAATATCGCAACTTTCATGTCTGTAATCGCGTGACCAGAGAGATTGAAGTGTTCTCTGACTGGTTTATGAATGTTATACTTCTTGACATCTGATTTGTGTCCATTTATTCTTTTACGTAGAGACTGTCCAGTTTGACCAATGTACATGGCAGAGGAGCATTGCTGGCACATGATGGCATATATCACATTGGCGGATGTGCAGGTGAACGAACCTCTGATAGCGTGGCTGATGTGATTAGGCCCTGTGATGGTGTCCCCTGAATAGATATGTGGGCACAGTTAGCAACGGGCTTTGTTGCAAGGATAGGTTCCTGGGTTAGTGGTTCTGTTGTGTGGTATGTGGTTGCTGGTGAGTATTTGCTTCAGGTTGGGGGGCTGTCTGTAGGCAAGGACTGGCCTGTCTCCCAAGATCTGTGAGAGTGATGGGTCGTCCTTCAGGATAGGTTGTAGATCCTTAATAATGCATTAGAGGGGTTTTAGCTGGGGGCTGAAGGTGACGACTAGTGGCGTTCTGTTATTTTCTTTGTTAGGCCTGTCCTGTAGTAGGTGACTTCTGGGAACTCTTCTGGCATATCAATCTGTTTCTTCACTTCCGCAGGTGGGTATTGTAGTTGTAAGAATGCTTGATAGAGATCTTGTAGGTGTTTGTCTCTGTCTGAGGGCTTGGAGCAAATGCGGTTGTATCGCAGAGCTTGGCTGTAGACAATGGATTGTGTGGTGTGGTCAGGGTGAAAGCTGGAGGCATGTAGGTAGGAATAGCATTCAGTAGGCTTCCGGTATAGGGTGATGTTTATGTGACCATCGTTTATTAGCACTGTAGTGTCCAGGAAGTGGATCTCTTGTGTGGACTGGACAAGGCTGAGGTTGATGGTGGGATGGAAATTGTTGAAATCATGGTGGAATTCTTCAAGGGCTTCTTTTCCATGGGTCCAGATGATAAAGATGTCATCAATATAGCGCGAGTAGGGGAGTTAGGGGACGAGAGCTGAGGAAGCGTTGTTCTAAGTCAGCCATAAAAATGTTGGCATACTGTGGGGCCATGCGGGTACCCATAGCAGTGCCGCTGATTTGAAGGTATACATTGTCCACAAATGTGAAATAGTTATGGGTGAGGACAAAGTCACAATGTTCAGCCACCAGGTTTGCCGTGACATTATCGGGGATAGTGTTCTTGACAGCTTGTAGTCCATCTTTGTGTGGAATGTTGGTGTAGAGGGCTTCTACATCCATAGTGGCCAGGATGGTGTTATCAGGAAGATCACCGATGGATTGTAGTTTCCTCAGGAAGTCAGTGGTGTCTCGAAGGTAGCTGGGAGTGCTTGTAGCGTAGGGCCTGAGGAGGGAGTCTACATAGCCAGACAATCCTGCTGTCACTTTAAATAAGCTATTACCAGCAGGAGAGTGGGGTGGGGGGAGAGAAAACCTTTTGTAGTGATAAACACCCATTTTTTCATGCTTTGTGTGTATAAAAGATCTTCTACACTTTCCACAGTATGCACCCGATGAAGTGAGCTGTAGCTCACGAAAGCTTATGCTCAAATAAATTGGTTAGTCTCTAAGGTGCCACAAGTACTCCTTTTCTTTTTGCGAATACAGACTAACACGGCTGTTACTCTGAAACCTGTCAGTAGTAACATTGTGATTCAATGACTGCCACAGTATATACTGGATAACTTTTAAATGTACAGCAATGCATCCTTATTCTTATATTGGGGTAAAAAGACCTATCTTGTTTTCATAACCACTTTTATCATTATGTATAGCAAAGTGTATAATGCAACGATAAGCCAGAGCAAGCTTGCACCCTGCCAGCCTCCACAATGGGCTTAGTGCCTAGTAGTGTACTGTTGTTCTATTTTGATCCAAGCTGTGATTGATTCTCTCTCTCTCTCTCTACCAGTTTTTTGCCTGCTCTGCCTTGCCCCCCCTCCAGTCACACAGACCTGGTCACAATACCCAGTCAAGCCCTATGCTAGTTTCTGGGCAGACTCTATTAAGCCCTCTTTTAGAAGTGGCCCCTTAATTATTTCTTACAACTATGTTGAGCAAAGGGTGCACTCACACATCAGTTTTAATAAGGCTTTAATTCAATCCATAACAAGCTTTCACCCAGCTCATAACAATCCAAAGGGTTCCTCTGAATGCTTCTCTTTTTTTTTAAACCCTTAGACTAACCCTGTAATTTCCAAGTGGACATATGGATATATCTAAGTGGATGTATAAACCTGGCTGTGTTAAAAGAGGTTGAAGGTTGAAATTTGGCTTTTCAGAAAGGGAGTGGTAGCAGATGAGTACTTCAGCTGAGAAAGGACAGTTGTCAGGATAGATAACTTGGAGAAAGTGTTAAATGAGGATTTGGTCAGATAGGTTGTCTACAGTAATCGATGTAGGAGGGTTTGACAAATGGGAAAGGGACTTTCATCTGGGAAGGGAGTTTGCTGAGGGTTCAGCATGTGCCAGGGATGGGACCAACAGTAGGCATTTGTGAGAGTCAGAATCAGGCACTTATGAGGTAGGTTTGACAGCTTGAAGTGAGTTTGGGTTGAGGCATTTATGGCAGCTGGGCAGCAGATGGGGGAAAAAGATCAACAAGTAGGAGGCAGGATCTGAGTGGAGAGGGTAGCGATGGAAAGTTTTGCCAGTTAAAAATTAAGAGAAAAGTTTAGAACTGTATGTTTGTCATACATGGTAAGTGTTAGCGGAAGGACAAGTATACGTGTTATCCAAAGCAACGGGCTGAGAATTAGGAGATCCAAGTTTTGTTCCTAACTCTTCCATAGACCTTGCAATTTGTACCATGCTTATTGTTATGTTCACAGCATACACACTGAAGTTAAATAAGAACATGAATACTTTTGGCGGATGGTTTATTTCTTAGAATTCAGAATGATGATAAATGAGAACCCCAAAAAATCTAGACACACATCAGGCTGCTCTCAAAAATAGAGAGGCACAAGTCCCCACCCTCCTTACTCTAAGCTGTTTTTCTGCAGACTGACTGCTGCTAGGCCCAGATTACATGCTTACTTACAGAGTCCCCAAGACTGCAAGTGAGATCTGGAAAACTCCCTAAAATGTGAAGTGACAGCCTACAATTTTAACACCATTTTCAACACACCACCAATTATCGCTGTAGTAACTGAGTGCTGTGTGACTTTGGACAGCTCAGGCAACCTTGTGTGTCCCTCTGTTATAATACTTCCCTACCTCACAAAAATATTGTAAGGCCTTTGAAAACTTTGGATGAAAGGCACTATAGAAATGAATATTTATCATTACTACTACCCCAGTACAATTTCAGACAATCAGTATACCTGCTCTTGATGTCCTAAAGGTTCAATGTAAATTTTTACTACCTTTTTGTAGATATGCAAAGCACATGGCCATATAAAGAAAATTCAGTGTAATAAAGATAATAATAATAGATCATACTTAAGTGCTTTGTATCTTCAAAGTACCCTACAAACACCAACTGATTAATCAAATAAACACAATTAGACAAGTATGCTTATTTTCCAGGATACTAACCCTGCTGTTACTGATTTTAAGGTAAGCAATTTAAACAGCTTAAACAAGCAATCAGATCACATTTGTGTCCTACATCTAGATCCATCATAGTCAAAAATTAAGATCTTGGGAAAAGCTGCCTGCCCTGGGAATATAGGATAGCATTAGAACACTAATTACTGGCAACATAGGGCAGGGAGGGAGAGACAGGAATATACTGTGCACAATTCTAAATATTTATTACATAATATTACCACTAATGGAATCCAATGTGCTGTGTTTTCAGATTTCTCAAGAGAGGGGCAGTTTGGATGTTGATTCTGTATGCTTAATGTTGTTTTTTTCTCAACATTTTGCTATGAAGAAGATTCTGAACATGTATTAAACTGAATTAAAAGCAGCAACATTGGTTCTTAACTAGCTTTTAAATTTGTCTTTTTTCCTGACCTTCAATGTCAAAGTGAAAAAACGTAACTTGTACGGACATTTCTGAGCACCATTTATGCCTGTTTAGTCTTCACATGAACATTTCAGTTTAAACTATTCCAAGATTTTAACAGATCTGGTTAATACTGGAATGATCTTCTGAAACTTGTCTTTTCCTTCTTGGTATCTCCATTGCCATTTTTACAGATGCAGAGCTTACTCATTTCCCCTCTATGTTACCAGCACATAGATGTGTCTGTGTGCTATTATACCAAGGTATTTTTCGAATCTCCTCTGTTTATTTAGATAGGATATTACTTCATGAATATTTTTAAACTATATAACTAGCTAAATCATTTGGAATGTCTAGTGTTTGACATGTTTACAGTTTTAGCTCTATTTGTCTAAGATATTATTAGCAGTGTCTCATGCAGAATGCCCATCTAAACAAATAGGTAGATAACCAGTGGCCCATGAAATAAAGGGTTAGTTTGCCACCTGTTCCACCAAATGGCAGCTGGGGCAATGCCATGTAGTACAACTCACTGTTGTACTGATATTCATCTCCTGAAATAGTGCCTCAGAGGTGGTCCTTTTGGAAATGAGATTGCAGAATGGCAGGTTAGTGGGTAAGTACAGGTACAGTACCTACGCGGAGGGGTATCTTACTATCTGTATTGCCCTCCAAGCTCTGTTCCATGTAGGGTAGGAGGTGGAAAAGGGACATCAGAAAACAGCAATGACTCCCTGATCCTGTTACAGACAGGTTGCTGCACCAGTTTGAGCAGCCTAGGAACCAACCAACATCTGAAGGAAGGACCAAGCTCCAGATCTGAGAGATTGGCCATTGAGGGGAGGGAACCAATAATAGCTAAAGAATTGTCAGACACACAAAGTTTACCTGTTGGCCAGAGCCTGCTGGCTTTAGGCTAAGCCAAGTTATAGACTCTCATAATTGTAGGATTGGAAGGGGCCCTGAGAGGACATCTAGTCCAGTCCTAGAGTGACCAGATGTCCTGATTTTATAGGGACAGTCCTGATATTCGGGGCTTTTCCTTATATAGATTGGTGCCTATTACCCTCCACCCCTGTCCAGATTTTTCATATTTTCTGTCTGGTCACCCTATCCAGTGTCCTGCACTCATGGCAGGACTAAGTATTAACTAGACCATCCCTCACAGGTGTTTGTCTAACCTGCTCTTAAAAATCTTCAGTAATGGAGATTCCACAACCTCCCTGGGCAATTTATTCCAGTCCTTAACCAACCTGACAGGATGTTTTTCTTAATGTCCAACCTAAACCTCCCTTACTGTAATTTAAGCCCATTGCTTCTTGTCCTATCCGCAGAAATTAAGGAGAATAATTTTTCTCCCACATTCTTGTAACAACCTTTTATATATTGGAAAACTCTTATGTCCCCCCGCTCAGTCTTCTCTTTTCCAGACACCCTCAGCCATTTCTCCATCTGCAGTACCAGCTTTTCCCAGGGTCCACAAGACAGAGAACTTTGAAGAATTTGCAAACAACCTCTTGGTCATAAAGCATCAAAACCTCCTTCTTCATTAGTTCTGATTACACAACCTTAGTGTGTGTAGTACAATTGCTCTTTTCAAAGAGGAACCCAGTAATCATATACAAATGACAAGAAGTCCACTGGTGTATGTCCCCATCTGCTCAGGAGAGTGGCTTTTAGGTAGATAGTGACATGGAAACAGTGTCAAAGGGACAGTGGTTATTTTCTCAGAACAGCTTTAAGATGAGTAGATATAATGTCTTCTTTAAGAAGTCATATATATTTATATTATATAGGTCAAAATTCTGAGAAACTGGTGGGCTGTTACCTAAGATTGGATGTTGGTTAATTCTAAGGAGGTCTATCATAAATTATGTTGATAATATCTGTTGTCTCCCCCAATTATGTGCTGTGGAGGAGAGATTAATGTGCACATAACTGTAAACTGGGAAGAAATCTTAATTAATTGCAATTGGAAAAGCAGCTCAAATGTTAGTGACCCTGAACTTGGAATTGATTCGTCCCTTCCTGTATGAAAACCTTTTGAGTGGTGTATCGGGTTAGTGACAACTGGGACTGATAAAATCTTTTGATATGAGAACTGAAACAAGAGGGGGCTGACATCTCACGTCATTTTAGAGATAGGATTCACATTACGATTATTTTTTTCATTTAACATTAATCTGATTATTTGATAACTGGTTGAACATATTCTTTTTGATGGTTTTCTTTTTGAACAAACAGGAATGGTAGTGGTAGCTAGCTGAAGATATATTTTGTAATTTTTTTATTTTATTAAATGGTAGGGGGGAACTAACAAAGCTCATAAAGTGGGAAAGTCACCTCAAATCTATTTATTTAGTTTAAACAAGGAGATTCCACTCAAACCATCATGTGGAGGTAAAATAGAACTAACCATCCTTGACTATTGAGTATGGCTTTGTCTACTCTACAAATACTTTGCTGGCATAGTTATAATGGTATAGCTATACTGTCAGGGTCCATCTGTATAGATTCAGTGGATATGGATAGAAGGAGTTTTTCCATCAGCATAGTAACACATCCAAACGTTATCAGAATAGTTGCACCTATGCTGGAGTTTTTGCTAGTATAGCTATATTGACTGGGGTGTGTGTAATTTTTCATATAAATGACTGACGTAACTATGAGGACAAAACTTTGTAGTGTAGACCTGGCCTGTTTTCTCTAACTGTTCTCCCAAAATAAGTCACTTGTAAAAACTGAGCTTTGCCCAACTCCTGATGCTTGGCAAAAAAAATCTGTTTGAAAACAAATGATGTGCTAACTCAATAACTGAAAACATTATTCAAAACATGTTCTTGAGTTTTAACTTAAACAGTTTACACTACTAGCAAAATAAAATTTTCAGTATGCTGAGCAATTGTAAAACAACGCATTTTGAGCTATCTTGAAACAATTAAATAAAACTCACCCTGAAGTATGAGAGCAAGCTTAACTCATCTTTAACTACTTATTTCATTAGCAAAGAGTGAAGCTGAATGCAGGTTAAGTTAGACAAGTGGAACTTAATTAAACCCTGTTCACAGCTCTGTCCATGTAACTGTGTTGCTTCCAGTCCAGCTCCATACATTTATTGTTTTCTGGGGTCCTGTCAATAACAGTCCCTCCAGGGAACATGTTCCCACTGACTCCAGTTCCACTGATCATGATGCACCACTGATGTTATTTTACTGCTACACCTTATCTTTGACAAGGCACCTGAGGTGTATGAAACAAAATCAGAAGACTGCTATGTGCTGTAGAAATTTAACATTTCCCCCCCACAAAGTTCCTCAAGTAAATATCCTTAATATGTAGGACAAACAACATGTTGAATTTTAGGTTGCCTGCAGCTTATCAGTATTTAGTAGTTTTTTGCTTCACTGCCCTGAATTAATTTCTAAAAAGTGCAGGGCTTTACAGACATGGTTAACTGCTTATCCTAGGCAAATTAAATTAAGCCTCTGGCATACGATGAAAAGTTTGCTTCACCTAATTGAGCATCTAATGGGTATGGATGAATTTGAGCTACACATAGAAATATTGTTTTCAAAGCTTTTTTGATTAACATCCATTCAAATGGGTTAAGAAACACATCACATTTATTCTTATATTTTTGCAAGAAAGCTTAAAATAAGTTGTTGAGCCCTTCAGAAGGCTTCACACCACTCTGTTATGTCCTGCGTCAATACCTGTGGTATTCACATATTACTGCAGACATTCCCCACACCCCACTTTCCCTGTTGAATATACAATTGCCTCTTGGTTCTTTCACTGAGCTTTTCCATACAACAAAGGGCACTATCATTAAAAGATTATGCTATTCAGAAGCTTTTAATTATCCTGATCAAATTCAGAATCTTAACTTTTTCCTCTATAGATTATGCACCTGGCAACCAGATGCAACTTCCTTGCCTCCTCAATACAAAATACTAGGCAGGTGGGTGAGTGAAGTGCTGGTGATGAATCAACCTGAAGGTTCTTTTGAGATTTCAGAAAGGTTTATATTCTTGAACTCGTAACTCTTCTCTGAATTCATCTTAACAGTATGGAATTTGTACAAAAAAATAGAGGTGGGCTCTTGATTCCTTTGCTCATCATTGCACGTCAGTAAAACCCAAGAGTATGTTTAGTCTTTGAGTCCTGGATAAACAAAGAAACAATCTCTAATGGACAAAAGCCACATTTAGATTTTTATCCCAGAAACGTCTTTCCGTTTTAAGGAAATCCACATGCTTTTAGTGTGGATTTTAAATGAAGTGTGTGAGAAAAAAGTTCAGTCATTTTTCTCACGCTGTACAGCTTGGTCACCAGTCCCTTTACTAAGGACTCTCATGGTAAGCTACAATTGTTTTCTAGGTTTCAATTAAAAAACCTCCTTTACAAATCATTCCTCATTTGACCACATAGCTTCCCTTTCTGAAGGTTAGCACCAACCTTCCCCCACCTCACTTTCAAATTACTTAATTATTGTGCTCCTGCCTACATCTCTTCCTTAATCTCCTCCTATAACCATTCTGCGCCCCCCCTTTCTTTTTAATTCAATCCTCCTTTCTTATTGTGTCCTTCATTTCTTTTTCTTACTCTTGACTAGGTGCCTCCATTCATGCCTTTCCTTGGGCCCAGAACACTTTCTCATTCAATATGTATCATGCAAACTCCTTTTCCTTCTTCAAAAAGCTTCCATAAAAAGAACATGACACTGTGGTCTTGGTTACATGATGGAATGATGCACACTATGGGTGTGTTATATCTAAAGCGCATTAAGTTAAAGTGCACTAGAGAACATTTAGTGCATACCAGCAGGATCTACATGGACCAATTCATTCACAACAGACTAGTGCACTTTAGAAGTCACACCTCCTCGGAGCAGATTACCCCACCACGTAGACAAACCCTGTTTTTGACTGGCTTGTTACTTTATTTCTCTCTTACATCATTTAACACAGCTGTTCAAATATGAAAATTGTTAACAATTCTCCCCTGGACACAAAGAGCTTATATTCAAACACTAAAAGAGATCCCAAGAAGATTATCTCCTTAAATTAAATGCCAAGAGATTAAAACGGGTCTCATTCCCAAAGAACTTTAAAAATGTAAATGAAAAGTCAGTGAAATTTGGCCAAGAATACCACAATTCCTCATTATCTATACACCTTTTGGGAGTTCTTGATACTTTTCATGTAATCCGTGTATGTGACAGAACAGAACTTGATCGCAGATGTCCTTAGTGAATCATTTACCTGGTATTAAAAACAATCACCTTTGTGAAATGGGAATGATTTAGATGTTTCAGTAAGTTTATCTGTTGATAATCCATAGAAAAGTTGCCACGGTCTAGCCTTTATTTATACTTACAGTTTTCTTGGGCAGTACCTACTCTCCACTTTTTGGTCAAATTATCTGCTTTAATTTTTGCTGCTAGTATGAAAATAAACAAGCAAAGGCATTATCTAAGTTTTCAATTTTGCCAGCTATCCTGGATACTGCAACCATATTTGCCTTTGAAAAGCAAATTTTAATATAATAGTTGGGCAGAGTCTTTATTTAGACCTAGATCATGTGTGATTATTAAATTACAGTACTTTTCCCTCACAAAATAATGGGTAGAACTTTTTTTTTTTTAAAGGGTTGACATCAAGAGTTTATTGTCTGAACAGGGGCAGAACCTAAAGTGCTTTTGCTGTTGAACTCTTGGAAGAACAAATTCAAAAAGCTTTTATAAGTTAGCCCAACAACTAGAGAGAGGACTATGTAAGCTTGTAGAAAACGGACTCATCTCTTAGATTTGATGAAAAATGTATCGAGGGTATCTGCTATTAAATTCTATTGGCCTCCGGATGAACTGCAGTTTGACTACTAGGTAGCCAGTGCTGATTTTTGCCTTCTACGAACTAGCTAAAGATTGCATACACTCCATATAGGTTTTAGCATCCTCCAAGATATTCTTTTCACCAGATTTCCAATTCAAGACAACTGTATTTTGCACTCTGATGGAGTCTATGTCCCCTTCAATCCAATACTGGAAGATTGCCCCACTCCCAATTTTCACTGCCCTACTTTTAGAACAAAAAGTAAAACTGCAGATCTCATTTTAGGTGGCTTTAAAAAGACAATACACAGTAGAGCTGTTTTTCAACTACTTCTCTATATAGTTACAAATATTTATCATTCCATTTTTTTAGAAAGTCATTCATTATTACACCTGCATGAAACTTGGATTGCATCTACTCACTCTTTATTAAACGAATGACAAAAACGTGAATGCCAGTGGATAGGAAAGTCAATATAAAGACTAATCAGTTTCCTTTTTTTGTATAACTTCCATTTCAAGGTCTTCCTTTCTCCAATTAGTTTCCCCAAATGGATTGTTTAATGCGTAACTAATCTTGAACTTGCTCTCTCTCTCTTGCTGATGGAAAAATTACAGTTCATTTTGTTCAAGCCATGGTGCTTATGTTGCACATTTATCAAATGCTGATATTTTAAAAAGCTGCATGACAGCTGTTTTGCTTTTCCTCAGTGGAAATATTAGAGTCAATTGCATTGATAAATATGCAAAGCTCTCCTTTGGTATATAAAAGAAAAAGAAAATTACTTTTTTCTGTCAGTTCAGAATCTTCCCTGCATGATCCTGGGAATTATATGCCCATGTACCGTGTTATTGGAATCATATTACAGCTTCAGGTGGGAAGTGTGGCCTGTTGGCAGAAAGGGATAAAAGTTATTTTCTCCAGGCTAGCCAAAAAAGTAGACATGGAAGTTTGAATCACATCTATCATTTCTGCCACACCAGATAGATCTGAACTACAGTGAAACAACACATATAAGTCATATGCTTTCACTGAAAATGGGTCTGAATCAAAGTCCCAACTCCAAAGCCCCTTGCAACACTTGTTTTCACTCTTTTTTGCCACTGAAGCAAATCATTTTGCAAATTCTTTTTGCAACACAAAATTCAGAGTGCAGCATAAGGGTAAGTCTGCTGGAACTGTAAAGTAAAATGCATTACAAAGGAATACAGTGAAGGTAAAATATACATAGGATTAAGACGTCGTTATTAGAAAACCACAGAAGGCTGGGAGGTGGATCAGAATCCCTCCCCCTCAAAATGGATATAAGGTGTAAGGCACTTGCACAGCCCGATCATGGCTGCTACTACCATCTGTAGGAAGTAGAACCAATCATTACCTTCTGAGAGGAAGTAGTTCTGTATTGTGCATGAAACCCCCTGTCCAGACCAGGGTGGGCAAACTTTTTGGCCCAAGGGCCACATCTGGGTGGGGAAATTGCATGCAGGGCCATGAATGTAGGGCTGGGGCATGGGTTTGGGATGTGGGAGGGAGTGTGGTGTGCAGGAAGGGGATCAGGCCAGGGGATTGGAGTGCAGGAGGGGTGTGGGGTGCGGCAGGAGGCTCGGTGCAGGAGGGGTGCAGGGTGCAGGCTCCGGCCCCACTTACCTTGAGCGGCTCCGGGATGGCAGTGGTGTGCTGTGGGGCTACGGCAGGCTCCCTGCCTGCCCTGGCCCCGCGCTGCTCCCAGAAGCAGCCAGTACCATGTCCCTGCAGCCCCTGCGGGAGGGGGAGGCAGAGGGCTCCGTGCTCTGCCCTCGCCTGTGGGTACCTGCCCCCAATCTCCCACCGGCCGCGATTCCCCATTCCTGGCCAATGGGAGCTGTGGGGGGGGAGGTGTCTGCAGGCAAGGGCAGTGCGTGGAACCCTCTGCCTCCCTCTCCCGCAGGGGCTGCAGGGACATGGTACCGGCTGCTTCTGGGAGCAGTGCAGGGCCAGGGCAGGCAGGGAGCCTGCCTTAGCCCTGCGGCGCCATGGGGCTGGCAATCCCACGGGCCAGATCCAAAGCCCTGATGGGCCAGATCCAGTCCATGGGCTGTAATTTGCCCATCCCTGGTCCAGACCCTTGTATCGTTCCCACAGTCCACCTACAATCCATCTGACAATACTTCTGCACAGACAGCAGCTATGGATTTTGGTCTCACAGGCCACAGAAGGGGCTGGAATCTCTGTTTCATGCCCCTGATGCAGAAGAAATTTTTGCCTTGTGTGTTGGCAGAACAGGCCAGAGGACTTGATCATAAGAGCCCAATTATAAATGTTTACTAAGTCCCTAGAGACTGAAGAAATCTCATTTCTCTGCACTTGTCAGAATCTCTTTTCCCTCACACTAGGGATGCTGATCTCTCTTCTCTTCTGGAAGCTTCTCTCCCTTTTTTGCCAGAGGATATTGGATTGATTAATTAGCTTGACCCTCACAATCAAAGCTACACACAGCAGTCATTTACTTCATAGCACTTCTGTTAAACATGAGGAAATACATGCTTTTGAATCTACTAACACGCAAAGTTTCACACAGGAAGAAACCTGACAGCTTTGAGTTCTAGGAATAATCAATATTTTCTGTTAGGTTTTCATTAAATCTAAAACATCTAAAGTCTTTTAAAAAGTACTGTTACAAAAAATGAGAGAGTATGATATTCACACACTTAAGTAAAAAAGTAAAGTGTCACAGCTGTATATTTATTTTTAAATGCATGTAATTAAAGATCTCTATGCAAACATCACTTCAGAAGTTTCCACATAAAGACTTATATAGTGCCCTCTGCATTACTGTATCATGTTTAATTGGGAATTACTCTTAAGGTGGATGAAACTGTCCACTGAGCATCGCTATTAAGAGGATTCTATTATTTGTATGTTATATTATTGATATGTACTGTAACACAGAGTGCTGAATTGCAAAAGCTGTGCCAAACAAGTAACAGAGTCCTTACACTGAAGTGTTACAAAGGCAGGGGACTAATATATAAAAAATACATATGTCACTCAACAGTACTAAAAATAGAGAAGAAAACATATCTATAATTAAGGGTATGGACCCACCCACTAGGGCAGACAGGCAGCATACTTCTTAAAAGTATACTATAGGAAGTGCCCAAGTAACTCTCAACATTTTATTAGAACTTAACTATAGTAATGCTGTTGTAAGCTGTACCATGTCAAACTGTTACTAACTCACATTGACTTCAGTGGGTCCAGGATGTAACAGGATTGTGGTCTTCAATTTCCGACACAAATATTTGTCCCACTGCAGGTATTTCTACAGTATAATTTTATATAGTGTCTCTGTGACAGGTTGGGTCACAGAAATCTCTTGGGAATGCCATCTGATGTGCCTAGACTACCTCAGAGCCCATTTTTCCTGTCAGCTTGGGACTTCAGTACCTTGCCTATTTGAGCCAGACATGCTTGCCTGCTGCAAACACACATCCAAGTCTGAATCACGTCCTGCACAAGCTGCAGGCTTAACTGAAAACAGCTTAAGAAGCGCACCTGTCTCTAGCACTTAGATACCAAGCTCCCAATGGGGTCCAAACCCCAAATAAATAGGTTTTACCCTGTATAAAGCTTATACAGGGTAAACTCAAATTGTTCGCCCTCTATAACACTGATAGAGAGATTGCACAGCCGTTTGCTCCCCCAGGTATTAATACTTAATCTGGGTTAATTAAAAAGTCATTTTATTAAATACAAAAAGTAGGATTTAAGTGGTTCCAAGTAATAACAGACAGAACAAGGTGAATTACCAAGCAAAATAAAACACACAAGTCTAAGCCTAATATAGTAAGAAAACTGAATACAGATAAAATCTCACCCTCAGAGATGTTTCAATAAGCTTGAAACATCCACCCCCTTATATATCTTTTGCGCAAGGCGGGAATCCTTTGTCCCTCTCTGGGTCCCCACCCCTCCTTCTAAATGGAAAAGCACCAGGTTAAAGATGGATTCCAGTTCAGGTGACATGATCACGTCATTGTAAGACTTTATTAGCCACTTGCCAGCACACAGGTATACAGGAAGACTTACAAGTAAACAGAATCATTTACAACCAATTGTCCTGGTTAATGGGAGCCAAGCCACCATTAATGAATCCAAGCCACCATTAATGGCCCATACTTTACATAACCACAGTAGGAACTCAGAGTTATATTTCATATTTTTAATTTCAGATACAAGAATGATACATTTATACAAATAAGATGAACACACTCAGTAGATTATAAGGTTTGTAATGATACCTTACAAGAGACCTTTTGCATGAAGCATATTCCAGTTACATTATATTTATGCTCATGAGCATATTTTCATAAAAGCATACAGAGTGCAAAGTCAGTCTCCTATAGATATTTATAGAAAGTAAATAACAGGTTAAGTAACGAGTCTGAATAAAGGCACTGCTGTATCAAATGTCAAATGATTTAAGCATTTAAATTTGAAAGACTTCAGAGAACAACGAACTGTGAAAATGTTAAAGAGCAGCTCAATCTCTAACAGGGAAAGACAAGTCTGGTGGTATAGTGCGAGAAACAAGAACTACAGGTAAGATCCCCTCCCCGCCATTTTTTCCATAGCTTCAGGAGAGTCAGTCCAGAAGGATTTGACAAGCAATCACCAAAAGAGCTAGCGCCAAACTGGGCAGGTGAGAGAACGGATATTTTGCAATTGTCACTGACTCCATGTATTGGCCATCAAAAACTAATGAAAAAAAACTACAATGAAAGTAATGAACAAATCCATACTCACTCTCTCCTCAAAATCCACTTCTGCCAAGATGCTCACCAAAAAAAAAAAAAAAAAAAAGGCCAGCACATGTTGGTTAAATTATGGGACAGTCGAAGACAGCTGATATTTATTTATAGGTAAAAAGAAAAATTGCCAAGAATTCAGAAATCCTCGGTCATGCCTGTGATGGAATGGAGCTACTCTATAGTAATATTGTATGCTGCCCTGGTTATTGGGATGTTTAGTGTATGAATATATTGGGTTAGTTTGTGGGGTGGGGGATTAAGGAAAACAAGCAACAAGGAAGAAGATAGCTTCTAAATTAACACTTATGGGTTGTTAAGAGACACTGTCATGCACAGGAAAAGACATGGGAACCAGAAGATCAAAAAGACTATGGACATTTCAGACAACACTCTCTCTCCAGCAAAGAGGGCTGCTGTTCAGGGAGACCAGGATGACACACAGGCACCTGTTAGGAATATCTGAAGATGTGATGCCTGTCTAGATGGTAAGCCCCTAGGTAAGATAGATATGAATTTTGACTTATTTTAAATCCCCTTTCCTCCATAGCCTTTGTTCCTCATAGACTTTAAAGTCAGAGAGGACCATCATGATCATCTAGTCTAACCTCCTGCACATACAGGCCACAGAACATCACCCACCCACTCCTGTAATATACCCTCAACCTCTGGCTGAGTTACCAAAGTCCTCAAATCACGATTTAAAGACTTAAAGTTACAGAGAATTCACCATTTACTCTAGTTTAAACATGCAAGTGACCCATGCCCTATGCCCCAGAGGAAGGTGAAAAAACCCCTAGCATCTTTGCCAATCTGACCTGGGGAAAATTCCCACCGGGCAGATACCTGGGAAAGAATTCCCTGTAGTAACTCTGAGCCCTTCCCATTTAGTGTCCCATCTCCAGCTGTTGGGGATTTTTGCTTCTGGTAATTGCTGATGGGCCCCATGCAATTGTATGCAGTCCCATCTTACCATCCCCTCCATAAACTTACCAAGCTCAGTCTTAAAGCCAGTTAGGTTTTCCCCCTACTGTTAAAACAAACACCACATTGTTTTTTAGAAAGATGTTTGGTCAATACATACACCTCTCCTTTGTCAGACTCCTGACAGAAAGAATTGCAGCCTCCAAACCCAGTCAGACCTGCTGGGTGAGCACAGTTGGTACACAGGGCATCACAGATCATGGCCCAGTCTTTGTGGGGGAAAAGGAGAGGTAAAGGACTGAGACTGGCAGGGTACATATGATGCTTCCCAGCGGTGCCCAGTGTTGTGAGGCACCTCGGTATCATCTGCCTTTAGCATGAGGAAGTCTTGTCTGTGCCTGCTGTGGGTCAGCTTCATGACTCCACCACTCTGGCAACACAAGCACTGCCTTCCAGGCCTTCGCATATCTCACTTTCTCTTTACAGGTTCGTGATAGGCACATACCAACCCCAGTCCTCCAAGCATCCTTCTGGAGTGCTCAGCTCCTGTTCCACTGAAAACTCTCAGAGTCACTACTCCCAAAAGAATAGTACACACCAGCTTACAGGGATTCCACTCAGGATCAGCACTCCACTTAACACATAGCACAGAGAGAGAAAGATAAAAGAACAAGTTTATTATCAATAACAGACTTAGCCTTTAAGAAGCTACATGGTCAGCACCAGATGTTCTAAAATGTGGTAGAGGTACTAGGCCTTCGTGAGAAGGAAGGCAGAGATACTAAAGGTAGGAGGCGAAATTCTGATTTAGCAGCTAAAAAATTAACAAAATATGGGTGAAAGAACAAGCAACATAAGATTGGAAAAATTGTATCATCATGGCATTGCTGAAAAAGATCACTTTTAGTGCACAAACTCTGGAGGTATTGTGCTGCTACCAACCCAGGGAAAAGTATTGGCTACCATTCATGCTGAATAGAATGAAGGCAGCAGTGGATGGAAATATTACAAGAAGGGCAGGCTGAGTTCTTTCTAGGTAGATCATGTTGTGAATAGGTATTCACTCTTCAACAGATTATCAAAAAAGCAACTGCTTGGCAAAACACCATCTTAATCAACTTTACCGGCTTGAAGAAAGCATTTAACAGTGTCCAGAGAGACCCTGTGAAATATTACTAGAAGCTATGGGATGCCAGGTAAGCTGATAAACATAATAAGGAGTTTATATGATGGGAGGAGATGTGCGCAAGATCAGATGCAGTCCTGGGGGAGTGGTTCGATATTGTTTTTAGAGTTAGACAAGGGTGTGTATTATAACCAGTCCTCTTTGCATTAGCAACAGACTGGATGATGAAGCAGGCAACAAAAGGCATTGACGATGGTATAAAATGGGTTACCCATGACAAGTTACACGATCTTGACTTTGACAATATTGTTTTACTAAGGACGACGGGGAATGCAATGATTGTCCTTGCATCACAGGTAGATCAGGAAACAGCAAAAATTGGACTGAAATTAAATGCAGAGAAAACCAAGATTATGAAGGTAGGAAACTAGACAACAGGGTAGTGAGACAAAGGTAGCTAGGAAACTAAGGCAGTTAGCCCACTGAATTGACCAGCAGACGAAGGCAGGAAAGTAGGGTTGTGGGGTCCCCCCTGCCCGTTTCCTTAACTTATAGGTACTCTTCAAGGAAGAAATCACAATACGATGACAATGGCATGTTACCAACACCACTGCTAGCTTCTCCTGCCTGAACCTGTGGGGGTCCCTGCCAAACAGGCATTCTGATCCTGGAGGCTTCAACTCAGGCCCTGGTCTTGACTTACTGGAAATGTGGCCTGTCCATGCTGATGAAAGTCAGGAAGGGGAAACCACCTGACATGTGAGGTGTCTGTTGGTGGAGTCCTTTAGGAAGCAGGTAAGTGAGGGTCTGGAGGAGGTTGCTTGTCTGTGTAGCATCCAGGAGCACAAGAACTTCATTGGCAGGATGTACATGGAAGCATCTGCAATGGAGTATGTTAGTTGACTACAGATGCCTGCCGTGGCACCAGAGGAGGAAGGAGACCTGGCTGCTGGCCACCTAAGGCAGTAGAATGTTTTCCATACCCCACCCAGGTCCCCGTCCATCACAGTCAAGAACTGGTACACTATACTGGCAACAGGAGGTGAGGAACAGACGCCAATGGCGGAGGAGTAGAAGCCACCTACTTCCAAAGCTTGGAGGCTCATGACCTCCACACCCAAGAGAAGACATACGGTGCTGGTGATTGTCTCCCTCAGAAGGGAGTCCCCGAGGCATCCATCTGCCAACATGACAGAGAGGTGCACTGAGAGGTGCGCTGCCTGCCAAAGCCCACATCTGAGATGTTACAGAAAGGTTGCTGAGGTGCATTCCTCCCTTTGACCACTACCCCATACTGCTCACCCATGTGGGCACTAATGATACTGCCAGGTCTGACCCTGAGCAGATTAGCAGTGACCACAGGGCACTGGGAGCAAGGGTGAAGTAGTAAAGGACACAGGTTGTGTTCTCATCCATCCTCCTGGTTGAGGATAAGGGTCCAGACAGAGACGTGTGCATTCTGGAGATGAATGCATAGCTGCACAGATGGTGTTGATGGGAAGGCTTCAGCTTCCTCAACTATGGGATGCTATTCTGGGAAGGAGGACTGCTAGGAAGAGATGGACAAGAAAGGGAAGAGCATCTTCACACACTGACTTGCCAATCAAGTAAGAAGAGCTTTAAACTAAATCCAGGCACTACTAAAATAAATGGGAATTTTGTCATTGACTTCAAAGGTCCAGGATTTTACCCAAGGTTATTTACTCCTTTTTGACTCTTTAAAACATTCTCTGGAGAAAAACATCACAGCTGACTTGCCATTAAAGTGAAAACCTAAGTGAATTACTGTAGCTTTCACACACAATCCCCACCCCCACCCCTCTTCCCCCAATCTAAATACTGGCCTGAGGCACAGAACAGGCAATATTCTGACCTGAACTATGAAAAGCATAAGGTCTACTATCTAGCAATCCATCATGACTAGACACGGATCATTTAACCAGTAGGAAGAGGAGGCACCAGGCTTTCCAATGGCTACATTTGCTTGTAGCTCTGGAGAGTTCCAAGTTAATGAACTTTTGAAATTGTGACACTTTTTAAAAGAGAAAAACTGACCTAAGTGGAAGTTCTAAAAATGTATTACTTAGATTTTTCCCTCTCCCTCTGAGGTCTGTATACGTGAACTCTTGGTAAAGTATTCTGACCGTACAGGTGAATTGATATAAAAATAATCCCAATAAATTTTTGGAAAAAGTCTCTAAAATATACCAAAAATAGCTTTTCTGTAAATGATATAGCATACACAGTCCAATACATGATGTGACAAAGATTTTATTAGCATTCATAGAATCATAGGGTTAGAAGGGACAGCAAGGGTCATCTAGTCTAACCTCCCCCCAAGAGGCATGATTTGTTGCGTCTAAACCATCCAAGACAGATGGCTATCCAGCCTTCTTTTGAAAACCTCCAAGGAAGGAGGTTCCACACCCTTCCTAGGGTCTGTTCCATTGTCCTACTGTTCTTACAGTTACAAAGTTCACTTATTAGCATTCATTCATTTCATGCTACAGTGCCCCCCTCTTTAGGGGACAAGATGGCAGAACTCTTTGGAGGTAACTTGAGAAACATTGGGGAAAACATCCAAACATACCTCCCACTCTCTCTTTTGGACAGATTCCCTGTTGGCCACCATCATAATGAAGTAATATTTTCCCATAGCATGGCAAAGCTGTTTGAAGTGGATTGAGAAGTGAATTTTGGGCTTGTGCAAAGAGACCCCTAATTGGATGGATTTGCAGAGGGACCCAGCTTTGTTTGAACCAGCTTTACTTTATTTTAGTGGAAATGTTTATGATACTATCTATCTATCTGTTATCTGTACAGCCAAAGAGTGAGATCCACTAACATAATCTAGGAGTCAGAGTCTGCTCCACAGAACATTTTAAGCAGATGTGAGTAGAGGAATTAGGAACTTTGCTTTTCTAATATGTATTCCATGCACACTGATACAGATCAAGCAGGGCATATTGTGTTTGCGATAGCCACAAGCTGTATGGAAAATAAATACTATATTTTAGAGAGTTTGGCCAGGAAGCATTTTTATGAGAATTCACACAGGGAATTTTTGACATAGGTAGCCAACCCTGGACAATGTTCTCAGGAAAGCTTATCAAGTAATAGTGAAAGACTGCAAGGGGCAATAAGTGCTCCTCTAGGCCTATTTGGTGAAAACCATGATGAGGTACCCAAGGGCAGATTGCATAAACTTAAATAAAAAAAGGGACCAACATGATGAGTGGTTTGGACTGCATCTACACAGGGAAATTTATAACTTGTAATTCACTACCATGGAATTGCAAGAGTGGTAGAGGATATTCAGAGGGCCCAGGAATTATTTACCAGTGTAATTAACTCTGTTTAGAGCTAAATGAGACAGTGGTAAAAATGCATAAGTCCTGTCTATACTACAACCTCCATCACTACCACGACTGCAGCTGCAATGATGGTTGACTACAAGTCCTAAATTTGCCATTGGGAGTGGCTGGAAGTGGGGAATCATAGCTGCTGCTTTGGCTGATTGCTCACTCCATTGAACAGAAGTGTTGAAATAATGTACAAAATATGAGTTGAGTTGGCACAGGAGTGAAGAACACCTTGCAGTCTTTGTTGTCTGAGGATTCATCAACACTCATCAGTGGGATACTGTCTTATAGAGGTCCATCGGTATAAAATGAGAGCAGAACTTGGCAGAGCTGAAACACATCTCATTTCAAAGTACAAAGAAATCATCATGATCCTTGCTAATTTATACCACTTTTTCTACAAAAGCAGAAATGTCCTGACAGGCCTGGTCACTTGCAGACCTACAGTTTAAGCTATTCTACATTCACATGTCATCATTTTTATTTGAAGACTTAGTTATCAGTCATGTTTTCTTATCTTGTTTGCTGTTAGTCTTCTATTAACTTTATCTTATCTTTCCTTTTTGTAAGGTATTTGGAGCAAGAACAAGCTGAGCATCAAGCTCTGAGGAAGAAGAGCAAGTGCAGAATAAATGCTAAGCATGAAACAGAGACCAGAGCCATTGTCATGGCAATGAGGATCAGATGTGAATGGTTCAGCTGCCACTATGCTAGTGGGTGGGTGAAAATCCTTACTTCCGGACTCATTGCTGAAATCTTTGGTTAAACATATCAGCTCTCTAAAATCTGCAACCTAATTCACAGAAATTCCAAATTAGAAGATCTGGAAAAAGAACATTTGGGTATAAACTAAACCAAAAACAGATTATTATTGTAGAACATGGATTATTAAAACTGTTATAGAGGGCCAAATTATCAGAGGTGCTGAGCACCTTTCAAGATTTGTCCCTTAGCATTTTATAGGAATTGTTATAGTTTTCCAAACAACTAAGTGGCTCCTAATGGAATATCCTTAAATATTTGTTTCCCCAAAGTCTAAATACAAACAGAATTTTTATAGTGAGTACAACATGTATGGGCCTGAACACTACACAGAAAAAAGACATGATCGCTGGTCACATGGGGTAAACAATATAAACAAATGAATGATTTCCAGAAAGTATTCTATTTACCTTTATTTTTTTGCTGAAAAGATCATGTGTGTTTGATACAGCCTCTCAACTAGCATGGATCTATTCTCCCTGCATTCCCAAAGTTCAGTACATTAACTACTTAAAAAGAAGTACTGGACACGCTGATGGAGTCTTGACGCAAGACCTGTGAATCCAGCCCATGCTTTTCCTGGCTGGTGAAAATGCCATGAGAAACTGCCACTCATGGCTGAAATAGACAATACTTCATTCAGGGAAGTAATCTCTCTCTTCCTCCTTTAAACATGCAACAGTGCAACCAACACAGAATAAGCCCACCCTAAATACATCAATTATAGCCAATTATTGCCCAGTATCAAATCTACTGTTCCTGAGCAAGCTCAGAGAAACTACCCAAAGATCAACTACAAACACATGTAATTGAAGCCAACATTCTACTACAGTGATGATATAGAAAATATGGAGCTTAATAACAATAATGCCAGACATGCACATTACACCAGAATCTTGGCATAATTTAGGCCTAAGCCTTCAAAACATGTCGAACAACAGATGCTGTTTTTCTATGTTTCACACAGAGGAGATGTAGGCTGAGTCACTACAACAGCTCACTAGCTAAGCTTAACCACAAACGCTTGTTAAGTTGTGAAGTAAGTTCCTTTTTTACTCCTTTTCTTCTATTTTATACGTTTTATGCCTATAAAGTTATAACAGAGATACCATACCAAATAACATAGCTTTATCTGCTGTATCCTAAGGTATATACCTTTATTACCAGAAAAATCTTTAAATTTAAAAAAAAATGTAAGAAACAATATCAGAATATTAAAGCTACCTAAAGGCATTCTGAAACAGACCCCCTTCAGTTTGAGGTTTTTTCATTGCTTAGGCAACCTCATCACAAAGTATGGCAAATAGTGCAGGCCATGCTGTCTATTTTAAATAGAAATGGATTAATAAGAAATATATGACTGATCCTTAAAGTTATATAAACAAGATTTTTTTTTAATTAAAGAAGCTGATACATTAAAACGGTATGCTGAGAAGCCCATGTGAAGTGAAAATCTAAGGTGAACCAACCAAAATGGTGTAAGACCTACATGATCATAAGGCCTGATCAGCTGTGATTGGCAGTTGCAAAGAAAGACTTTCACATATGAAGCAAACCTACTAAAACTTTATCACTATGGTGTAGGGAATTATCAAGTACTGGTACAGAGGGGTATACGGTTGTTTTGTGTTATTTCATTGATTATAATATCCTACTAGTGATGGAACAAGCAAAAGGGTTATATAACTTTATATTGCTGCATCATGAACTACTTAATGCCAGAAACACCAAGGAGTGTGAAGAGAGAAACTTTACATAAAGACTTTGTTCTAACTTCAAAATGAACTTTCCTGCAGACAGCAGAGTGCAGAAGGAAAGAGCATGGAATCACGAAAATTGGCAAAGGATCATAGTTCCAAGGGCTCCCCCAAAATATGTTAGAGATGGGAGTTAGGCCAGTAGATGCTCAGTGTGTGATCTAACACGTATTACATAAATTGGTATGACACAAGATGTTTTACATGAAGACAACAGAATTTTCCACACAACACTGCAAGAAACCATAAGGGAGACACCTCGTTTTCTCACTGGATGAGAAGAGGAGACATAACTTGTTGGACATTTCAAATCTTTGCCAGAAACATGGGTCACTCTGATTGTCTCACATCACCTTTGTCAAGCAGAGGAACCAGGTCATGCCACCCAGGAGAAAACATATAAAATGCCCCGTGTTGTTCAACACATTACTCCTTGAAGCTGAAACATCTGGATGAGGGAGCAGGAAAGGACTGATGTGAGCAGGACAGTTATCACTGGCCAGCGAGAGCACCCCCAGCTTGGTAACAACTTAAGTCTTGTCTCGGATAAGCATCCTGTTGACTCTCTTTCACACTCCTATATAGGGACATCACTGTGAAATCCAGAAAGTGAATAGAGTTTGCTGCCATAACCATTGTATTCCTATCTTGAAAAACCAGTCATTGCAACTGTGAAACTGAACTGGAAAACCAACCTTCATTCCAATTCTAACTGATAAGTAGAAAAATAAATTGTGTGTGTATTGTTTACCCAAGTGACAACCTGGTTACATTAAGCTAAATGCTTCTCAGAAAGTATGTGCGTTAGTTAAAATTCTAAGACTGATTAAAATGTATGATGTGTACTTGTCTTTTACTAAAAAGGTTAGCCTTAGTTGTCTAGAAGTTACGCTAAATCAAGAAGTAATTGAGAACATTGAGGCTGGAGAAACTCATTACAGTAGTTAAACTTAGTATTGATTGTAATAGGAAATTGTGCAAAAGTTAGCTCTGACTACAACTGAGTGTTTCAAAGAGTTCAACCCAAAAATTACACAATTTATGGTCAAGACCTTCTTCGACAAAAGCAGCAGCTTTGGCTTTTAAGCTTTTACCATGATTTGAAACTTTAGTTAAAATGGCATACGAGCTTACAGCTCTAGTGAAATTCCTGAGAAGTTAGAGTAGCTGCAAAATAATTACTTAACTATGTTTTGGGTTTATTGTGTGATAGTCTTGTGTGTGTACAAGTGGCAAAGCTTGGCTATGAGTAAAACCTGGTAAGGTAATGTTGAACTGAATTAACATTTTTTAATAAAAAAATAGCTTGTCTAAATTTGTATATCTGCTTTAGAATGGTTTTGGTTGAACTGACATGAGCAGTCCCATAATTACATTGGCATATAAACTAGAAGATAAGGATCGGTACTGAAGGATCCATAGTTCCACCATGATACCAAAATTACCTACCCAGACTTGTACAGAACTAGGATCTCATCTTTGTAATAAGAGCATGATAAGACCTTGAATTGATTGAACAGATTTATTATCTCTTACAAACTGTAACATCCCATGTTGAATTTAATTTCGACATTGTAAAGACAATCATATAACCATCTTTATTTTTCTTTCTGTAATTCTTTTTTTTAATTAAAAGCTATTTTGGCTAATAAAACTCAAATTTATAGTAATCTGAGTTTCTACTTTAGCTAAGGAACACAGAACTAAAGAACAAAATGCAGTACAAGGTAACTGGTTAATTAAGTTATTTAATCACTGCGTGTTTTATAATGAAGACACTTCATTTTCAATTTTTATTTTGTTTAAAATTTCCTAGGAATTTACCAATGTTTATAAAAATTTAAAAACAGGTGAAAATCACTGCAAAAAATTAACTTGTTTTCTGAGTAAATATTCTCCATCTTGTTTTTGTTTTAAACTTAAAAAAAACTTACGTTCTAAAACAGTCAGATACAGTTTTTGGTTTTTGACTCATATTAGTTCACTAATTTTAATTTGCCTAGAATGCTGATAATTATCCAAAATATCTGTAAAAGCTGGTAATGTGTATATCATAGACTTGGGATTGTCTACAATACAGACACCAGCGCTTGAGTCATTCTGGCTCAGCTTTTGGCCCAGCACCCTGTTTCAGAAGAAAGATAGCAGCTTGGTAGTCTGGGCTACCCCAGTTACTGAGGCACCATCTCTCCTGAAGTGGGCCTGGAAGAAAAACAGGTGGAGAAGACAGCATGAGAAGATGGCAGCTTCGCCTTCTCCACCCTCTTCCACTTCTGGGTCTGCTCTGGAAGGAGAGATGGTGGCTCAGTGACCTGGGCATCCCAGGGTAACCAAAATTTTGTCGCGGTTATTTTTAATAAAAGCCACGGACAGGTCGAGGGCAACAAAGAAAAATTCACGTAAGCCTGCAACCTGCCTGACGTTTACTAAAAATTATGGGGGGGGGGGTTCAAAGGGCAGGCGACTAAAGCCTGAGCACCGCTGTGTGTGTGTGTGGGGGGGGGGGGGATGCTGCCAACCACCACTGCTCACAGCTCTGGGGCCCACACTGCACCCCGGCAGCTCAGAGCTCCAGGGCCCACCAGCTGACAGCTCCAGCTCACTGCCCTGAGGCATGGGGATGAAGCTTTCACAGACATCTCAAAATCATGGAATCCGTGACCTCAGTGACAAAATATTATCCTTACTCATGAACCTGAAGCTCTGAAATGGGTGATCATGAAACATTAGTATAACTTTTACTTTTTTGGGCAGCACAAGCTATAGAGGTCATATTCAGTAGAGAAATGGTCCTTTGTTGTGTTATATTCTCATTAACCTGTGTTATTAAATAATTCATATGGAGAAGGGAAAGTACAATAATCTAAATAATATATTATTGATACAATGTAATCTAACCTTTTGTATTTCAAACACCAAATCCAATAGTATAGTATATATGATAAATACTAATTAGTTCATAAAATGTAGATATTAAAGAGGATGACAATTAGACCCAGAATCTAAGAATACAATCTGTGTAATGTTTAAAGTGTTGCTGTGAAAAGTTCCTAAAAAGGAAGAGGAATGGGAACCAATAAAGCAAACACCTTTACACCTCAAGAGTTCCCCAATATGAACTATGTCTAGGGTCCTCTGTTAAGTTTATGTTTTGTATATATCTTTTCAAGGAGATAAATTGATACCATTTATCAAAACTTTTATGCTATTTGTTTCTTAAATCCATATAGCCAAATACCACAAGGATAAAGGAATTGTGCCAAATTATACAACAGACTGAGTTTGATCTATATAGTTTCTCTTACCATATGCAGTTAGCTGCCACTCAAAGCCATTCACCATAAGTCAGGGGAATTTGTTTAATCCCCTTTACAAGGCTGCACATTTGAGAGTATGACAACAGAAATCAAAGCAGTTATCTAAAGACAGCTATTTCTTTGGAAATTATACCAGCAGGCCAAGTGTGAAATATACTGGACAGTACTTTCACGGTATCTTTAAAAATATGTACACACCTTTTTCACATACATATCTCCAATATGGAGATATGAAGCACCCATATTTGCAGATTTTGATGGATTCTAAAATATAATATGTTGACTTTACTGTCAACTATGATGTTTAGAAAGGGAAAGGAAGGTTACTCACCTGTAACTGGAATTTTCAGAGTATATTCTCTGTGCACTCACCCATTTTGGATGTGAGTTCCCCTTTGTTTTGTAGATGGTTGAGTTCGCTGATGCTCTTTATTGGCATGTCACCTTACAGGTTCAGATGTTTGACATGCTGCTATAAAGAGATCCTGCTATCTAATCTACTGTCTAGTCCTGCAAACTACTAATATAGAGCTAATGAAAAAACTGTCCCCTTGGAGATGCTGCTGCTCCTCCTTATATTGCTCTTCTCCATTTTAGTGTCAGAAAGGACCTTCTACTCCCCTCTTAAAATCCTGCTTCTTTTTGAGTTCAGCTCATATCCCTCACTAAACAGGAGATGCTCTCTCAGACCATGAACTGAATCAAGTTATCCAATTGATCAAGATGGGATTCTAAAAAACTGACCCACTGCAACCAACTACCGTGATACACCAACCCCTTCTAGGTGTCTAGGAGATGTGCTCTGAGCACCATAAGCTTGAATGCAAGCACTTGCACACTCTGAACACTAGGCTGTGCGGGCTCTATAATTGGGTAGCTCACCATTAATAGAGTCCAGATAACAGTATTTACTTTACTAGGGCTCCCAGAAAATAAAAGGTGCAAGCAACCTAGGTGTAATTACTTTTACTGCTACCATACTCATCAACTTATGCTAGCTCCTTGGGCAGTCCAGGACCTGGGTATAAAGATCCATGAGGAACTTCAGGCTCAGTGCCAGGGATAGTTCTTATCCTTTTCTCTCACAAAGGAATGAAACAATGGCCCGCAGACCCAAGTGGTTAGAGCTCAATTCTTCTGTCCAGTCTTGTTGGCCCATCTGCATGGTCTTGGTGTCCACACACTAAGTTAACACTTCTGCCTGCAGGCCACTGTGCTGTATCCTGTTGCTGTGACTCCTGCCAACAACAGGCTGGTTTACTGTTCAGCTCTCAGTTTCTCAGTCACAGCTCTAAGGCTGTTGCCTGCCCAGCCTTGTCTCTGACAGCTAACACCTCGGCTAGAGTTCATGTGCAGCTTCTTGTTCTCTGCCAAGCCTGATCCCTTGTGACCTCTTTCCTATTCTCTTGGCATTGTGGAGGTCTCTACTGACCAGGTTTTGAAATAGGTAACAGTCCTTTCCCTTAGTTCACTCTGGATGGTTAGAAAGCATCCAGTAACGAGCCAGCAAGATCAGTGTGCTATAATCCTCACCAAAAGAAGAGATTAGTTTAACATGGTTCAAAGTCTGCAGCTTAAAACTGACAAGAAGGAAGGATGGGTGGAAGTATGATCCCTTTCTTGTTTCATGGTCATCCTGTGCTCCAGCACCAGCAGACAACCAGCCAGCTCTCCATGAATCAATAGCAAGTGGTCCATGACCACATTTTGGAGTCCATTGCTTTAAATCCTACTATTAAGAATGCTTTATTTGTAAGTGGCATCCATGTGAGCTCCCACATTACTTTCCTGATGGTGCTGAACAAAAACAAATAATTTTGAAAGGAGAAAACATTATTTGCTCCATCACTGGTAAACTATCTGTAAGCAATTATGATTCCACAGTAAGGTGATCTTAAAAAGGGTGCTTTGGTACTCCACAATCAATCAGCATGTGCCCAGTGTAGTGCATGCCACACACTGCAGCGTACACCGTTAATTTTGTTCTTTATTCTCTAACTTCTAGTTTAAAATCCTGGAGCTTGGAATTTTATATTTTCTTACCACCTGGTTAAACATCAGTTAACCTCTTGGCTCTGGCTGAATGTGTCCCCCATTAAGACAATGGCATGCTAATTCTGTCTCATATAAACAGCATCCATTGCTATTCACTATCATTAAGCTAAATCAGCTCCTTGGGAGACGTCCTAATAAAGCAAGCATCTGTGCCAATTAAAGGTGTCACAAATAAGTGGTGTATGCTGTAGTTAGCTTTAGAAAATGCAAGACATTCATAATCATTTTAATGAAAAAATATAATCCAGTTAGTGTACTGTCATTTTGACTGCATTTTCCAACAGTCTGCACTTGTTAATTTACTTAATGAAGTTGCTGAAGTAAATTGGGAGTAGTCTCCACTTTATCACTCTCAAATGCATAAAAACAGAACTGAGTTGAATTCTTCTTTTAAATCTTATTAGAAAACAACTCGAAAATATTTTGAAGATGCTCTCATTCTGTTACTTGTTACAGCATTTTCCTTTTTGATTTTTACAGAGTATCTCCTTTTGAATTAAGTCTTTTCCTCATTTTCTTTGGTCAGAAGTCACATATGTTTAGTTTTCTGAAATTAGTATCTATCCTTTATTTACTTGGCACCAGAGAATACTGAATGAGACATCCTCTTCAAGGCCCTTCATTTTCAGTTTTTATTTATTTTTACCATTTTTATTCCCAGTTTTCACAAAAGCCATTATGAGGTTGTTGATTTTTTTGTTTGTTTTTGGTTTTTTTGGGTTTTTTTTAACTGATTTTCATTGTATTTTGGAAGTGCCGGAACTCCCTAGACCCATCTCCCTGCTCCAGAAGGAGGCATGGATGCTTGGCAGCCTGGGCCACCCAGGGTACTGAGCTGCCAACTCTCCCCCTGGAGTGGACCCTGAAGGAGAAGAGGTGTGGGAGACAAGGGCACCATCTCCTCATGCTGCCTCCTCCACCTCTTCCACTTCCAGGCCCGCTCCGAGAGAGATGACTCTGTAACCAAGTTACTGAAATGCCATCTCTCCTTCCAAAAGAGGGTGTTGGCTCAGAAGTACCAGAAAGACTCGAACATTGGGGTCCATATTGCTGTCAATCCCAAGTCCACCACATACATATTACCAGCTTTATAGATAGCAAGAACAGTTATCAGCATGGAAAGCAAATTTAAGTTAGTGAATTACTTTTCATGTCAAAATGGGTCAAAAAACAAAAAATCTTCTGATGTTTTACAACTTTTTTTTTTTTTTTTTTGGAAAAAGTTAAAAAAAAATCAGGAGAAGAGAGTAATATTTACCCAGAAAACTGTAAAGTTAGTTTTCGCACTGATTTTCCAGTGTTTTTAATTTTTGTAACAAACACTGATACATTCTTGGGAAATTTTAAACAAAATAAAAAATAAAAATGAAGGGCTTTAGGCGTCCTTCACTAGCAACGCATTTCACAACAGAAAATCCTTATACCCATCAAATGTTACTGAAGCCTCAACCATTTAAAATCACCTCTATTTTCTGTTTTTAATCAACTGTGGTCAAGGCATTGATGACACAGACAGCATATCACCATAAGGTTATCTTTTATTAGAGATCTTATATTCCATTTCCCCAAAAAGATATAAAACCTTCCCAGAGAAAATATCAAAAACCTTCCATTTAAATCAGTTTGTTTCAGAGACAGGATGAACAAGAAAAATCAAAGACATTTAAGATACGGGAATGTAAAAAAATCTCAGGACAGGTACAACTCTGGTCTGGAAAATAATTACAATGTTTGAAACCATATCTTGAACAGCATTTTCTTTAAATCCATATTTGTGGAAAATAAGGATACTTGGGTCTCTTAACCACCAGTGTAGCTATGAAAATTAGAAAAAATGTAAAAGAATATGATTAATTGGATGGTGTATGCACAGTGAATGCACAGAAAACCAAAAATGTCACCAAAACTGCAATAATACAATTAACGTATTGAGTAACCATTCACAGGAGGTATGGAAAGAAGGCAAGAGCCCAACCTTGAATTGATCACCTAAGCAAAATCTCTGCTTGCTGACTTTGGTGGAAGTTTTGATTGAGGTAAGGAGTTCAACACTGGGCCCCAAATTGACTCTCAAGTCATAACTTACCATAACTTATAACTTAAACAGAAGGCATTTAAGGTTTTCCCCCAATAAAAAAAATTAAAATTACTAGAACAAAGCAGAAGTCTGCTGGTTAAGGAGTATTCAGGCATTATGATTGTACAGCTGGTGACAAATGAAAAACTGATACAATACATTGTTTAATTATATTGAAACAGATCCTTTGGAAATAAGTCCAATAGGCAAGAATACTTTAAAATGTATTGCATCAAAACTTTAATTTTCTGCTTAACAGAATTTAAGATATTATTTTGAATATCCTCTTTGCACTGAATGCACAAAGTGCTCTGAAGATTTCTCACCTACGTATGCAACAAAAATAGAAAATCTTACCACAATTTTCTGCTGGCAAGTCTAAAGATTGTAAATTTCAACTAAAAAGGGGGAAAAAATCAAATACTGTAACCAAGAAAATTTACAGTACATGTTTACTGCACGAAAATATCAATTTACTGTTCTATATACCCTCAAATATAATTCTCACTTTTTATAAACGGTTAGTGGTCAATATATCCTTGACATAATTCACACCGGATTCTACTAAATATTCTATTCTTAAGTACAAAATATTTAGCAGATTGAACTAATTATGAATTATGCAATCATGATAAAGAGAGATCCAAACCATGACAGTACATACAAAAAAAAAAAGATAAAAATTTAATTTTATGTTTGAAGTTGGATGTATGGCTACAAGATATAAACTGATATACCACAGCACCAAAATTATCTAATTAAAATAGTACAGCAGTCAATTTTAGAGTTAGCAGATAGTATGTCTTTTCCAGTTACAAGGGTTTATCATCTATTAATATTAAGAAAATCACTGATAAATGCATAAATAAAGCCTAAGCAAAATGAAGTCAGAGGAACAAAGATTAAGGAGGATCAGTAAAGGGAATAATACTCAGACGCAAATTAGTATATTTTAATTGTAAACAGTAGCTGTATTCAGGGAAAAAGAATTTTCATACTCACATGGCTTCAGCACTCAATGCAAAATACTTGATATGGTGAAAATGAAGTGAGAGGAGTAAGAAGCTATTCCTCAATAAGGTACACATTGACAGCATATGTAAACATGAGTATTAGGTTTGAAGAGTGGCATTTTTAAAATATAGGCACATGATTTTCAATGCACCGTTTACTACAATCTGTGAAATGCAAATACATTGTATGATGGGTTTTGCAAACTATGTCTTACACACTATCAATTCTCTGCATCAAGTTGCAGTTTCCTTGACAGTGGCAATATTCCTTAGTCTTCCAATATTTTGTTTTATGACACCATTTCAGTACATTCAAATAGTCAAAATGTTCAGAAAAACACAGCACAAATTTGGTGCCGGAGGACATAGATCAGAGTGTGGCCAGCATGGTCAAATAGAAGACACACAGTTTAAGTATTATATAAACTACCCTTTTCCCCAAAACAGTGATGTGAACAGTAAAATAGTAACAGGACACATTAAAAAATAAGGCACATTTATCTTGATATGATAATCTTGATACAGAAAACCCATTTCAGAGAACATCAGTATCCAAATGAGTTTTGTAAAAAATCTTGTATTCATGATTATTACAGATTTACTTTTTTATTGTATATGATAATGGAATAATTGCACATATCCCAATGTGTCAAGTAACAAAATGGGACTTTTATTAAATATTTCTATAATTTTCCATTGCAGGATTAATTTGAAATTCTATCTTTTCTTAAGCTATGAAATTCACAAAGTGATGGTAAGGCAAAAAGTGTTAAAATCTACCATCGCTTACAATACGAAGTCTGCTGTCTTTCAGTTTACCACAGAATTCAAGTCTCCATCCCATTGAATAAATTGAAATTCAATATGGAATAAACTGAGATTACTGTCACTTATATAAATGATTTCAAATATTTGGACATTAGCTATTACAGAAGAGCTTTTTATTCCATTTCAGTTCCAAGCTGTATTAGGGATTTCAACATTGCAATTATTTGTACATAAATTAATCAAGGATCAGCAAAAAAAGTCATTTAAGTCCCACTTCCCCTCCCTTCAAAAACAAAAAACCCCAGAAACCATTAATTAGCATTTAACCTGAGATTCAATTTGTTGTCGAGAGGTTAACAACCTTAGAAATTTCTTCAGGTGTTGCATTAACTTATACTGATGTTGGTATTTTATGTAAAAACAAAAAAGTTGTTTGCAACATGGCTATTCACTGTGTTGGTCAAAAAAATAATTCTAGAATGCATGTTTTCTCACAGTATCCAGAAGCTGGAATAACAATGTGCTTCTTTATTGCACGTCAAACTTAGAGGAAATATAACTGCAGATTCCTCTTCACTATATGAATATTAAAGCCAGGTTTCATCTCAGTCGAATCCGGAATGTGTTTATCTCCATAGAACTTATACTGATCTCACTAATATTTCTGGCATCTGGAGGCGAATGCATCAAAGATAAAGATGTAGGTATAAGACTTTCAACGATTAGCTTATTAAAGAGTTTGTGCACCTTTATCTGAAAAATACAAAATTAAATAAAAGTCAGTGATATTTAGAAAATCTAATACAAGTTTGAAAGCCAATTTTAAAGTAACTAAGGGCTTGTCTACATGATATAGCAATGCGCACTATTGCTCTATAAATTCTAATGCACACGATTACTGCACACTAACTGGCCTGTGTTGACCCTGCTGGTGTGCATTACAAGTTCCCCACTACGCATTAATGTAGTGCTGTTTGAAACAGTACTACGTGAATGTGCACTAAGGAACTTTTAGTATGCACCAGCAAGGTTAACACAGACCAGTCAGTGTGCAACACCTTAGTGTGCATTGCCGCATCATGTAGACAAGCCCTTAGTTACTTTAAAATTGGCTTTCAAACTTGTATTGCAATTGCAATTACTGCACACTGCAGAACCGTGTAGACAAGCCCTAAGTTAACTTAATTTTAAACCTTTATAATGATCATTATGTCACATCTCATTACAAGCAACAGCATGCATGACAGGGAATCATAACACCAAAGTCACTGAAAATTCCTAACTGACCATATTTAAAATGTTATAAATTATGCTAGAAAGAACCCATTTAGACAGTAGTCACTTTGTGTCACATTTGAAAGCAAATGATTAAAATGTATCAATACACAGGAGGTTTGATTATAAGTATTATGTTTGGCAATATTGTAATGAAAATTTTAATCAAGAAAACATTAAATCTTGCCCCACTAACCTTCCAGACAACCCTTCAGTAAACTACTTCCAGATTGGATTAAACCTACTCTGTGAATTTTATGGATTCATTGCCACCAGACAAAGTTCTATGACTCCCCCCGCCACCCAACCTGATTACATAATCAAAGAATCAGAGATGGTAAATTAATTAATGTTTGTGAAGTGTTCGGATACCACAGAGATGTGGGCCATACAAGTACCTAGATACACAGAGCAGTTGATAGAAATGCTTAGGTTGCTGTGATGTTTGCTGCAACCTTCAAGGCAGCATTCACATGGGAGAATTCATATTTATGTTAACTAATCATATGTGAAGACGACAAATATATTATGTAGTTTTAAATGTAAGTATTTCTGTAGTAAAATAATTTCAAATAGTAGCTTTTTGTTTAAAATCATATTTACAGAAAGTTAATAAGACTGAACTCTAACCTGGAAGTTTATGGCAATGTTTTACAAGGGTGTTTTTACTTGCCAATGCCAAATTAATCTACACACATCAGAATCTTCATATAATTGTCAATACAGAACATGTCACTTGGCTTTCAAAACACATTAAATCGCAAGCATCCTGAAAATATGACATTTTAAACAAACAAATAAATGTTCAACCAGAATTCATAAGTAACTGTTCTAAAACATTTTAAATTAAGCATGTATGCAAAAATTATCTTATAAGTTAAAAATCTTCTAATATTTCAACATACCTTTCCCTGAGTAGTAGAGCATAATAGCCCTGTGTCTTTGTTTGAATATTTACAGTCAAATCCTTTTCTGTGAAGGATCAAGGCTGCTTCATCAGATGGCCCAGAATCTGCCTGCAAACAAACAAAATGTAAGCGTACCTTAGAAACTAAATGCTACGAACAGGAGACTTTTAGAACCTCAGACTAATCATTAGGATTTGACCTCTGAGCCACTTATGTTATGAATACCATTCTCCCTAAACCAACAGAACACATTTCATGTAACAGCTGTAAAAAAGACTGAATGTGCAAGAATTGGCAGCAAGATGATTTTTAAAAATGTTCTTTATTTTTCAAATATCTGAAAAACCTGGTCCCAAATTTAAATGTAGTGGTAATAGCTGTATTGACAGGCTTCCCAGAATAAGCAAGGAAGTAAAGGCTTCATAATTATGCAACCACGCCTCCAGGTTTAATTACTGACCATGACTTTGGTCCCTGCCAAGCTTTAACACTTTAGGCTTAGAAACCTAACTACTAATCGGTTACAAAGCGTACTAGAAACTATGACCAATAATGTACAACTATGAGATTAACTGTGCAGATTGGTACATGAGCCCAGAACCCACAAGAGGGAATATGCGAGAATTCAGGTACTCATTGAAACTCAGTTGTGTTTGATCTAATATATAAAGCCTCTTCAAGTAATAATCACCACAATTATTATTGCTAATTGCTTATATTACAGTAGCATAAAAAAAAGCCTCAATCAGAACCCGGCTTACTAGGGACTCTGCAAAAACAAAGAAAGACAGTACAGCTGTCTGGGAAATAATTCCCAAATTGGAATGAAAAGCCAAAACTCCAAAATTTTTCATGGAAGTGAACTTCTGTAATATTTTGTTTCAGAAATGAAATATGCTCCCAGTGCTCCCCAGGAGCCTGGCTGGCTGCAGAGGAGCCAGGCGACCAAGCTGACAAAGTACACAGCTGGAAACTGAAGGACACCTGCCTGGTTTTCATCACAAGTTTCATAGACATTAACACATTTCCACAGAACATTTTGATTTCAACGAATTGGTGTTTACTGAAGGAAAAAACTTTGCACTGGAAAATTCCTGACCAGCTTTAGCAGAGGGTACCTGCTTTAAAGAGCTTATAAACTCAGATGACAAATCGTGCAGAAAAGACAGGAAAACACCAAAACATGTAATTTTTATGTACAAATATACTTTTTTTTGGCCACTGAGCCTAAGCATTTGGGACTATGGAGTATTGGCACAATTTTAGAGCTAATCAGAAATTTTCTGAAAAAACACTTTTTCATTGGAAGATGCAGATTTGTTGACAATTAACTTTTCTATGGAAATGTGTAGATTTTGGGAAAACTTTCAATGGAAATCAGGCAGGCAATGGAAACCCACCTAATTTCTGCCAGGTCAACCTTCCTTTCACCTTCACAGCCCACCAAGTGAGTTACCACAGAATTATGGTGCACAGGCTTCCTGGCTCTGCCTTTTAGGGGCAAAAGATTTTTTCAAAAATTGGACATTGGAAAGGGAGGGAATGAATAAAGATAACTTGTCCTTCAATTGAACAGAAAGGTATCTGATAAGACCCTTCCATTTTTTGCCATTTGAACACAAAATGTGGTATTAATATATTATTGAGCACAATAATAAGAATAAATGGGATAAAATAATTATCAATATTGAGTTTCTAACTATGAAATACCATACTTAGTGTTAGTTCAAAACGTAATTTCAAAGTTAATTAAATTACACTCAGAAAACTAGACAAAACATTTTTGTTTTGCACACAAAATAACAATGTCTGTGTAAAGAGCAGGTTCGAGAAACATTATTTAAAATTCATGATGCAGAAGCCTGACTTCCTATAGGGGTGAAGTGATGCTAGAAATGACAAGCCAGTCATCCAGTGGACTTATCTTGTAGTCATCTGCATAACACATGATGGTATGGATATTTCAACTTCATTTTAAATTAAAAATTATCCTAATTAAGAATTTGAATCTATTAAAATAGAAACATATTAATAAAAACAATTACATGTTAATGAATGGACTTCAAGTAAAGTATAGGCATGTCTATGACTTAGTAATCATACAGGCTATGCCTACGCTGCAGAACACTTGCTTCAGCATGTAGGAAAGGTGTAGCAAGACACCGCAGCAAAATGCAGGCTACATCCACACTGCAGTGTATAGCTACATAATGCAGTAAAGGTCTCTTGCAGGAAGGAGGCAGAAGGAAAAGGTTCTGGCAACAGGCAGCTGCTAGAGCCTTTCGCTGAAGCCTCCATCCTAACAGAGTCTTGCATTGCAGTGGGAGACAGGGACAGGCACTGCTTAGGCATGTAGAGAGCTGTGATACATGCATCCTTCCTCACTTAAGCAGTGCCTCACCATCTACATGGCTATTTATACCTGTGCTAGGGGAAGAGGGGATGTGCAATGTATGTACTCTAGAAGCTGCTGCAAGGACTGTGCAGTGCAGACATACCCTTACCTAGAACTATTTGTATATACTCATTCTACCAATGGGTAAAGGAGTCTAAGTAGGTCTAATTTATACAATGGGATGATGTAAAAGTTGCCTTCCCTCTACTTTAATCTATACCTCCTTACTCCACCTCAGCATGTAAATTACACTGAGCGTAATTAGGTCTAGGGGAGTGACTGAGTATAACGGAATCAAACTTACAACATCCCATACATCACTTATGAATTTGGCTTGCTATGATTAATGTATGAAAATCTACTTTACTCTTCTCAGCCTTCAATAAAAATTAAATATTCTCAGTCCTGTAAAATTTTACACATTACTATGGGACAAAAACTGCTAAGCTACTGCACTATCAAATCTCCCAACTTTTCTGTACAGCTGTCAACCCTTCAACAAGGATTTAATTTTGAACCCTCAACAGTTTAACACTGTCAGGTTCTTGGCTGAAAAAAACAAAAACAAAAAAGCCCTGTGCCATGAATTCTCATACGCAAGAACCCAGGGCAACACTGCTAAGATTTTGATCTGAGTGGAGAAGAGCCATTTAAACAATTTTCAAGTGATTACCATAAGACTTATAGTCATTTATTGGAAAGTTTAAGCAACACTATAAAGATACATATTTGCTCTAAAGGAATATTTAAAAACAGTTTTTAATGTTGAAAACCAATTTATTTATAGTATATCATCTTACATCAATACACTTTTTTTTTTTTTTTTTAAAGAAATGTTCCATATCCCTGAAGCAGTATGACAGGAAGGTTGATGTTTTACAATATTAGGAATTACCATTTTTTCCTTAGAGGAAAAGAATTTAAAATTGAAACATTTTATCATAGGATTTTTCTTACTTGTTCTTTCATGGACTTATTTTGATTTCTGTTGTCTTAAATCTAAATAATGCTTTCCTTGTAATTTTGTAATTGAAGGTTCTTTTTAATATGTAAAATTGTAATACACTATAACTTCTCTAAAATATTCATTGACAGCTAGAGTGGTGTAGAAGAATTTATAATTGCAGATAAATATGTTTTGTAGGTGAGCTAATAAGTCATGGCATTTATCATTTTCACTTTGAATTTTCTGAAAAAAAAGGAAAGTCTGCTTCTTTGTGCAAGAAATTCATTTCACTGGGTAATGCAGTTTTTGCTGTGGAAAAAGAAGGTTTCATACCTACAACTGTTATTCACTTCGCATACTGCCTCTGCAGATTTACACTTTGCAAGTGCCGTATCATTACTGCCCTGGAGCCCTCTACAAAGCACTGTTTGAACACATGCACCTTTGTGGTTACACAAGGGATCACAACCCCAACCAACCCATCCAAGCTCTGGATCAGCAGTGGCACCTGGAGAGCAGTTACAGATAGGAAAATAGAGAATTCCCTCTGCAGATGTTCACAGATGGGAGTAAAAACCTCTTGAAGGAGGGCTGTAGCACAAAAATGAGGCTAGCAAATTGCTCTCCTGAAAGGAGCATCTGCTTTGGCCTCTAAGGGTATGTCTACACTGCAATTAAAAACCCGTGGCAGGCCTGTGCCAGTTGACTCGGGCTTGCAGGCTCGGGCTATGGGGCTGTTTAATTCTAGTACAGACATTCAGCCTTGGATTGAATCCAGGCTCTAGGATCCTGTGAGATGTGAGGGTCTCAAGGCTCAGGCTGCAGCCTGCGCCCCAACATCTACACCACAATTAAACAGCCCCTCAGCCTAAGCCCCAAGCGCCAAAGTCAGCTGGCACAGTACAGCCACAACTTTTTAACTGCAGTGGAGACATATCCAGAATCACAAAATTAGTGCTAAGTAAATTTATGTATTGAGCTGTTGTAAATGACATTGTCAAAATAAATCTGAGGGAACAGTGGCTTGAAAGAGTAGATCCTGGAGTTGTCAGTTATAAATTTAACTCCCAAGAAGGTGGTGGGTCCTGCACTAAAGGGCTGATGTGGGCTGGGCTCATGTATCCACCTCACATTCTGGTGAACACTCACCCCCGCATCCTAAGTCCTTGAGGCTCATGTGAGGGGAACAAAGTCTTTGAACTAGAAGATAACAGGTTGCTATTGATTCCACGTATCCTGTTGAACATCATGGTAGCTTGTTAATATTAAAATCACTAAATAGCCCTATATAGGAAAGGATGTGGACAGAAGGGGAAGACATGGGCCCCCTCACATTAAAGATAGTATTACTTGTTTTAGAGTTATTGATAGTTCAGAAAGACAGAACCTGTAATGCTTATATATCAACGTACTGTCTGATAAATCACAAAAAGGGGCACAGGTGCGGTTTGCTGTGCAAATCAGATGAGGAAACAGGACAAGCAGCACATTCAACATCTATCTAGAATATGTAGAAAAAATTATGGGGGATTTCAATCAAGGACACACATGCTGGAGGTCTCATGCTGGTGTAGAAATATCCTGGGAATTTCTAAAAATTATAGATAACTTAACTTAAACATTGCAACCATCTCCAGATAATTCTATATTAGATTTCATTCTGATGGATAAAGATGTAAGATCACTGAATTAAAACTGATGGCTGCCTTGATTCAAGTGATCATAATCTAATCTCATTTGCTATGTGCAAACAAAATACACTCCTGACCAGTAATATATACACTTGTTGCTTTAAAAAGGGACCATTTCCAAAGCTAAAAACAATTATGAGCAAAACTAAGTTGGAGGAAATATTAAAGCATAAAATATGAAGGATAATTGGGAATTGTTTACAAAGGCTTTATTAGATGCCAATCTCTACACACCCATTCCGCAGTCAGGAAAGAGGTCTTCTTCAGTTAAAAAAATCATGGTTAAGAGGGTAGGTGAAAGCAGCAATACAAAAACAAAAACCCAATATGTAACTAATGGAAAAAGAAGCAAGTCAATAGTAAAGAGTACACATCAGCAGTTAGGAATTACAGACAATTATAAACAAATCTAAAAGTATCAGTGAAAAATCAATGGCAAGTAGGGTGAAAAAACAATTATATTTTTAAAAATATATCAGGAACAAATTAAATTCTTACAGTGGTACAGATCTGCTACTAGACAATGATGGTAAAATTAACCATCATGATGCAGAAAAGGGAGACATTCAATAATATTTCTGTTCTGTATTCAGAAAGAAGCAGAATGGCTGTATCCATATCTTACAGGAGTAAGAAAATACTTTTTTCCCCATCAGTAATTAGGGAGGGTATTAAATGGCAACTATAAAAAATTAGTGGGACCATATAACTTGCATCAAAAAGTATTAAAATAATTGGCTGAGGAGCTATCTGAAGCATTAATATTGACTTTTAACAAAACTTGGAACACTGAAAGTTTCAGAGGACTAGAGAAAAAGCCAATACTTTGCCAGTATTTAAAACATATGGAAAAACAGGATGACACATGAAACTATTGGCTGGTTAGCCTAACATCAATTCCAGCTATATCATGGAGAAGCTGATATAGGATGCAATCAGTAAAGATCTAAAAGATTGAAACATAATTAATGCCAACCAATTTGTTTTTAAATGGGAAATAAGTAAAAAAAATCTTTGTTTCTTTTTACTCAAATCAAAAGTTTGGTTGAGACAGGTAACTGTGTTGGCATAATATACATACTTCTGTAAGGCATCTGATTTAGAATCATAGAAGATTCTATTGGAATCTTGGAAGGGTTGGAAGAGACCTCAGGAGGTCATCTAGTCCAACGCCCTGCTTAAAGCAGTACTTAATCCTGAGTGACATTCTAATAAAAAATTGCGCTATAAAAAATCAATGCAGCCATTTTAAATGGATTAAAAACTGGCTAGCTAATAGATCTCAAGAAGTATTTTTAAATGCAGAATTGTTGTCCAATGATCTAGTGGGATCCTGCAGGAATCTGCTATTAGCCCAACATTCTTCAAAAATCTGGAGATGACAAAAAATCTGGAGTAGCAAATAACTACAAGATCAGGTGACCAGTTATATAGACCACCCTAGATCTCTTGGTACACTGGTCTCATTTGAATACCATGTGTTTTAACACAGCCAAATGCAAGATCATGCATTTAGCAATAAAGAATGAAGGAAACTAAGAGGGGGTGTGTGATTGTACGGAAACAGTGACTGTGAAAAAGGGCTGAAGAGTTTTTGGGGATTAGCAAATAGTGGGGTTAGAAACTCTTTCTTCAGTGTGCTTGTGGCACCTCTTCTATGACCCACTATAGATGGAGGAAATCTTCCTCCAACACGCCTCTCTCATGAGATGGGTCCCCAAAGAGGAAGGAAGAAAGGAAAGGAAAGTGAAGTGGCCTGGTGCAGAACTGTATGGAACAACCTTTGCAGGTGTGTTTAGTACTCAACAGTTGGAAGTAATACTGCACCAGGCACTGGTAAAGGAGAAGACATAAGGTCCAAAGGATGGAGGCAATGGTGTGTAGTTTTCAATCATCCCACCAAAAAGCTGTTGATTGCAAGACAAAGTTCATCTGATGAGCAGTGAGGAATCCTCCTTCTGTATGGACATCTTTTATTAGAAGCAGGCTTAGTCAAGGAAGCAGACTTGAACCATCTCTGAGGCTGCATCTCCCTGTTCTTGCAGAAAGGGAAACTTTCGGAAGCTGAATGTTAGATTCAAATGTTTCCTTCTTAAAGCGGACAGACTTAGTAAGCTCTAAGGATTGGGCAGCAACCTGTGTTGTTCTGATCTTTTCCAAAGGCCTCGGCCTTCAAAGGACAGTCTTTGATGTTCTTTTATGACTCAGAAGAAAGGCCAGAGGATCTTAACCAGAACCATCTGGGCTCTTCATTCTTGACCCTACAGGTCACTACAGGACCCAAGGAGGATGGCTTCGCTACCCGCCGGAGGCTGCGTAGAGACTTACGAGAGTCTCTATGCAAAAGAATAAATGAACACAAATCAGACGTCAAGAATTATAACATTCAAAAACCAGTTGGAGAACACTTCAATCTCTCTGGACACTCAACAACAGACTTAAAAGTGGCCATTTTTCAACAAAAAAACTTCAAAAACAGACTCCAACAAGAAATTGCAGAACTGGAATTCATTTGCAAACTGTACACCATCAAATTAGGCCTGAATAAAGAATACAAAAACTAGTTTCCCCATACTAATTTTCCCGTACTGTTACTCACACCTTCTTGTCAACTGTTTGAAATGGGCCATCCTGATTACATTGGCCTCATTACCACTACAAATGTGATTTTTCCTCCCTTGGTATTCTACTGTTGAGAATACCCCACTTCCACTTTAATAGAATTGTCTCGTTAGCACTGATCCCCCACTTGGTAAGGCAACTCCCATCTTTTCACGTACTGTGAAAAGTACTGCCTACTATATTTTCCATTCTATGCATCTGATTAAGTGGGTTTTAGCCTGTGAAAACTTATGCCCAAATAAATTTGTTAGTCTCTAAGGTGCCACAAAGTACTCCTTACTATTTTTGCTGATACAGACTAACATGGTACCACTCTAAAATCTGCAATATCAAGTATTTTCTTCTTGAAGAAAGGCTCAGGTAGACCAAAGATTTAGTTGCTAACTTGCTCCCTTAAGTTTTAAGAGTTTCATCATCTTCTTGCGAAATAGGTCTGAACCTTCAAAAGGCAGTTTAAAAATTTGGATTTGAGGGATAGGGTGGAGGTCCCGAACTTAACAACCATTGTATTGATCTTGTGGCAGCTCCCAATGAATAGCTGAATCAAAGTAAAAACTGATCTGGTCATCAATGACCGATAATTAGTGGTGTGGAGAGCAGTAGAAAATTTTAACTTTGACCCACATAACCTAACCTCCTAGACACTCTTCTGAGGTAACCAAAAAGATTTACTCCACTACATTATGTGGATCAAACCTACACATCTCATTGAACCACTTTCTTCAGGCTGAAGCTCTCTCTTCACTCTCCAAAGGCATTTGGACCACAGCCACTGCACTTCAAAAGGACCAGAAACACAGATGGGCAGGATTGAAGAGGAAGTTACTCACCTTGTGCAGTAATAATGGTTCTTTGAGATGTGTCCCCCTATGGATGCTCCACTATAGGTATATCTGTGCCCCTGCGCCTCTAATCGGAGATTTTAGGTAGCAGTGTCTGTTCGGCCTGTATATGCGCTCTCCCTGCCTTGTGATCTGCCTCGGGGCTATCTAGTGCCATGCAGGCGAACCCCCCCTCAGTTAGATAGCCCTGAGGCAGACCACAAGAGATGGAGAATGTATGAGCTGAATGGACACTTACATAAAATCTCCGATTAGAGGTGCAGGGGCGCAGATACACCTACTGTGAAGCACCCATAGGGACACTACTCGAAGAAGTAGTAAGAGCTCATGCTAGACTGGTCAAGAGCAACTGAGCTCCTTCCTCCCTATCTGCTGCCTCTCCTGGCCAGCTTTCAAGAGGTAACTCTTTCCCAGACTTTCTCCCCACCTTGCTGTTGGTACTGTGGCTACTGAGCACTCCAAGAACAGAATTAGGAGAGTGGCTTCTTCTCTCCACCCCTCAATTTCATGTTGGTCCAACAAACCCAGCCACCAGGAACAGTCATCTATTCAACTCCCACCCCTCAATGACCACTGCTGAGCCCGCAGTACCAGCTCCCAGAGGTGGTGGTGAGTTAAAAGATGGAGGAGGGGCCAACTGCCCAAGGGGGGAATTGAGAGAGGAAAAATTGACAAGGGGGTAGCCACATACTAATAAAGGATAATTTTGCCCTCAATACAGAATGAATTCATAGAATATCAGGGTTGAAAGGGACCTAAGGAGGTCATCTAGCCCAACCCCCTGCTCAAAGCAGGACCAATCCCCAATTAAATCATCCCAGCCAGGGCTTTGTCAAGCCTGACCTTAAAAACTTCTAAGGAAGGAGATTCTACCACCTCCCTAGGTAACGCATTCCAGTGTTTCACCACCCTCCTAGTGAAAAAGTTTTTCCTAATATCCAATCTAAACCTCCCCCACTGCACCTTGAGACCATTACTCCTTGTCCTGTCCTCTTCTACCACTGAGAATAGTCTAGAACCATCCTCTCTGGAACCACCTCTCAGGTAGTTGAAAGCAGCTATCAAATCCCCCCTCATTCTTCTCTTCCGCAGACTAAACAATCCCAGTTCCCTCAGCCTCTCCTCATAACTCATGTGTTCCAGACCCCTAATAATTTTTGTTGCCCTTCGCTGGACTCTCTCCAATTTATCCACATTCTTCTTGTAGTGTGGGGCCCAAAACTGGACACAGTACTCCAGATCAGGCCTCACCAATGTCGAATAGAGGGGGACGATCACGTCCCTTGATCTGCTCGCTATGCCCCTACTTATACATCCCAAAATGCCATTGGCCTTCTTGGCAACAAGGGCACACTGCTGACTCATATCCAGCTTCTCGTCCACTGTCACCCCTAGGTCCTTTTCCGCAGAACTGCTCCCTAGCCATTCGGTCCCTAGTCTGTAGCTGTGCATTGGGTTCTTCCGTCCTAAATGCAGGACTCTGCACTTATCCTTACTGAACCTCATCAGATATCTTTTGGCCCAATCCTCCAATTTGTCTAGGTCCCTCTGTATCCTATCCCTGCCCTCCAGCGTATCTACCACTCCTCCCAGTTTAGTATCATCTGCAAATTTGCTGAGAGTGCAAACCACACCATCCTCCAGATCATTTATGAAGACGTTGAACAAAACCGGCCCCAGGGGCACTCCACTTGACACCGGCTGCCAACTAGATATGGAGCCATTGATCACTACCCGTTGAGCCCGACAATCTAGCCAACTTTCTACCCACCTTATAGTGCATTCATCCAGCCCATACTTCTTTAACTTGCTGACAAGAATACTATGGGAGACCGTGTCAAAAGCTTTGCTAAAGTCAAGAAACAATACATCCACTGCTTTCCCTTCATCCACAGAACCAGTAATCTCATCATAGAAGGCGATTAGATTAGTCAGGCAAGACCTTCCCTTGGTGAATCCATGCTGACTGTTCCTGATCACTTTCCTCTCATGTAAGTGCTTCAGGATTGATTCTTTGAGGACCTGCTCCATGATTTTTCCGGGGACTGAGGTGAGGCTGACTGGCCTGTAGTTCCCAGGATCCTCCTTCTTCCCTTTTTTAAAGATTGGCACTACATTAGCCTTTTCCCAGTCATCCGGGACTTCCCCCGTTCGCCACGAGTTTTCAAAGATAATGGCCAATGGCTCTGCAATCACAGCTGCCAATTCCTTTAGCACTCTCGGATGCAACTCGTCCGGCCCCATGGACTTGTGCACGTCCAGCTTTTCTAAATAGTGCCTAACCACCTCTTTCTCCACAGAGGGCTGGCCATCTATTCCCCATGTTGTGATGCCCAGCACAGCAGTCTGGGAGCTGACCTTGTTCGTGAAGACAGAGGCAAAAAAAGCATCGAGTACATTAGCTTTTTCCACATCCTCTGTCACTAGGTTGCCTCCCTCATTCATTAAGGGGCCCACACTTTCCTTGGCTTTTTTCTTGTTGCCAACATACCTGAAGAAACCCTTCTTGTTACTCTTGACATCTCTCGCTAGCTGCAGCTCCAGGTGTGATTTGGCCCTCCTGATTTCATTCCTACATGCCCGAGCAATATTTTTATACTCTTCCCTGGTCATATGTCCAACCTTCCACTTCTTGTAAGCTTTTTTTTTATGTTTAAGATCCGCTAGGATTTCACCGTTAAGCCAAGCTGGTCGCCTGTCATATTTACTATTCTTTCGACACATCGGGATGGTTTGTCCCTGTAACCTCAACAGGGGTTCCTTGAAATACAGCCAGCTCTCCTGGACTCCTTTCCCCTTCATGTTAGTCCCCCAGGGGATCCTACCCATCCGTTCCCTGAGGGAGTCGAAGTCTGCTTTCCTGAAGTCCAGGGTCTGTATCCTGCTGCTTACCTTTCTTCCCTGTGTCAGGATCCTGAACTCAACCAACTCATGGTCACTGCCTCCCAGATTCCCATCCACTTTTGCTTCCCCTACTAATTCTTCCCGGACACTCCTGCACTGTATCTTTATGATGATGTTGCAAACTAAAGTATTCTTAAAATAAATTGACACAAGAAATATTCTGAGTTCTCTGACCACTGCTGGAAGCAGGATGAACTTAATATACATATATGTGATGTGGAATGTCAAATCCTATGTTTGTATTATGTTTCAGAAATAATGACTGGTGAGAAGATGGAAATCCTTCAGCTGTTGCGGAAGAAAGGTCTGGTGACTACATCTTATGTGGATTCATAATTTACTTTTATAGAATGAAATATTTTCCAGAATATAACATTAGTTATATCATATATTTGTTCATAACAATAATATTTTGAACATACCTTTGATTGTATTGTCCTTAGATTGACCACATGCATGTCACAAGGCATGGATGAAGTGAGTGGAGAAAAGACATTCAAAATCTGTTGGACATCAGATTCCGCATATGTAGTCATTGGAATTACAGGATGATTTAAGAAAGAAGAAGTTATATGGCTCAGAAGAGAGGGGAAACTGACTGATGACTTCTCTTCTTTCTATTAAAAAAGATAAAACCACTTTGCATTAAGTTTTTATATGGCTGCCTTAATTAAATGTAAATTTGTAAATTAAGACATATTAATTATTTTTTAGAAACAACAAAGACAGAACTTCTCAATCAGCTACTCATCTGCTTCTCTAATAATAAAAAATGGTTACATACTGGCTTGGTAACTGTTCTTCAAGATGTGCTGCATATGTCCTTTCCATTTTAGGTGTGTTGAGTGCCCGTGCACCGAAGCTAGAGAACTTTTTCCAATAGTGGTACCCATTCATGTGGAGCATGTGCCCTCTGCACATTTGTTCAACTAACTGAAGTTATGAAGGGGCGGAGCCTCCCTGACCCCATTCAGTTCCTTTGCCCAGGGAGCCAGAGTTTGCTGTTGCTCCAATGTAGAGAGCAAGGAGGATGGATCGTGGAATGGACATGTGCACACATCTTAAAGAACAGTAGTTTCTGAACAGGTAACTAACATTTCTTCAAGTATCAGGGGGTAGCTGTGTTAGTCTGTAGCCACAAAAACAAGGAGTCTAGTGGCACCTTAAGACCAACAGATTTATTTGGGCATAAGCTTTCATGAGTAAAAAGCCATTTCTTCAGATGCATCTTCTTCAAGTGTTTGCACATGTCCATTCCACTTTAGGCGACTAACAATTCCAGATGGAGGAGAAAATTGGTGTCTACCTAAACAAGGACTACAACACTACTCTTCCAAACATATCATTGTCTCCTAGGGCATAGGAGAGAGCATAACGAGCAGTGAATATATGAACAGAAGACCAAGTCATAGCTCTGCAAACATCACTGATGGGAACATGACCTAGAAAAGCAGCTGATGCTGCTTATGCTCTCATAGTGTGCTAAAACTCTTTGAGGTCACGGAGCATTATCGTAGCACTGATGAATACAAGAGGAGATCCAGGAAGAAATCATTTGTCAAGAGACAGGATGCTCTTTCATCCTGTCAGCAAAGGACATGAACAAGAGTTTAGGGTGGAGATGCCATAAAAACTCTTTAATTCTGTTCAGATAAAAGGCCAAATCTTATGAATGCCCAAAGTATGAAGGTTTTCCCTATCTCTGTTGGTGTGAGGTTTTGGAAAAAAGTTAGTAAGTATGTAGAATGATTTAGATGAAAATCTGACACCACTTTAGTAAGAAATTTGGGGTGTGGATGCCAACTAATGTTACCTTTATAAAACAATATCTAAGGAGGGTCAGCTACCAAGGCCTGAAGTTCTGCTACCTCCTGGCCAAAATAATGGCCATTAGGAATGCTACCTTCATTGAGAGATGAGAGGGGGGTGTAGCTATAGGTTCGAATGGTGGCCATGTTAAAATGGAAAGAACCAAACTCAGATCGCAGGATGGTGTGGGATCCCTAATAGGAGGCAAGGTCTGTCCAAACCTTTCAAGAAGCTAATGTCACAGGCAACACTGCTGAAACCGTGGCCTCATCTCTGTTCTTCCTCTTTCCCCATGTCCATGTCCCTGCTCCTTCTCTTCTTCCCCCCTCCAGGAGGCACCACCCCCAGGCCAGCCCAGAACTTGGAGCCAGGCCATGCTAAGAGCCACTCAGGGAGCCCAGGCTGCTATGGGGAGACCCCTGCCCAAGAGCAGCCCTCGGCTCCACCCACCATGGTGCACTGGCCAGGGCAGGTAGAGGGTCCAGGGCTCCCCACAGCGGTCCTGAATCCCTGGGAGGCTCTTATTACAGCTCAGCTCTGACTTCTGGCCACGCCAGGGGATAGGGTCTTGGAGGGAAAGAGAAGAGGGGCAGGCCACGGAGAGGGTCCGGGCCTCAAGACAAGGGGGACTAAGGTCCTCTTCAGTCCCCCCACTGGAAAGAGGCTGGAACTGCCGGCAGGGGCTGCACTTCACAGTGGGGGAGCTGATCACCTTATCAGCTCCCCTGCCACAAAGCACAGGTACTGCCACTCCGCGCCCCCGAACTACGTCCATGTTAAAAAGTGGGTGGGCAGTACAACGTAAGATGCCAGAGTCTATAACTCTACATTGCTAGAATGCGGCACTGGGAAGCACCTTGCAGGAGTTATCTTAACTATAACTAACTTCGGTACTGGTCATTTTATGTGAGTGTGTTGAGGACTTAGCCCTCAAAGAAGAAGAGGGCTTCTTCCAGACAGAAGAGGTCAAAGGGCTGGACTTCTGCCTCCTGCATGGGACTACAGGTGGAGAGTGGTGTCGTCTCGCCAGCTCAGCTCTCTTCAACTCTCTTCCAAGTCTGGTGGTGCACTCGAAGATGGAGTTGAGTCCAAATCCCTGCATATTGAGCACCTGGGTTCCAAATGAGAGCACAAAAGCTGCTTTGACCAGGATGTCTTGAAGTTGAACTTCCCTCAACGTCCTACTCCTCGTTTTAAACACCTTACAAATAGGGCAGTTATTATACCTGATGTGTCCTTCTCTCAAACACTTATCATTGGGAGTGAGGATCACTGACTGGCCTAAATTTGTTATAGCCAGAACAGTACTTAAATCTTGGGGACTTGGACATGCCTGGGAACTGAGCCAAAAACAAGTACCACTATCTAAACTACAACTATACTAAACTACTTACAATAAAAGATCTCTAGAAAGTTTTCTTAAAGGGAAATATGGGAAAGACCATAAGAAGCCACATACACTCCGACTACCAACCATGGGTGTGAGAAGGAACTGAGGAGGATTGGGACGGCTCTAACACTTTATACTTTCAGCTAGCAGCATGTACTGCCCCAACAAGTACCACTATGGGGAAAAGTTCTCCAGCTTCAGTGCACTGGTGTGTACACATCTAAAATGGAACGCAAGCACTCAAAGAATAATAATAATAATATATAGCTCTTATACGGATACTCCGTAGCTTTCTCAAAAAGCTTTGCAAAGGAGGTATCGTTAACACTTCTGTGCTTTTCTTCAATGCCAACCATCAAACCTCCTGTAAAATCTGTAAAGTCTCTTCATCCTCCTTCAAGTACCTCCTTAAGACTTACCAGTGCTGTAATGCCTACAAAACACTCCAGATGATAATGGCTATACAGTTAGCAAAAAGACTATGGTCTCATAGGAAAATGTACTATTTACTGTTATCTCGTCTTGCCACCCCACTTGTCTATTTCATCTACCTACTCTGTCTTGTCATACACCTAGACTGTAAACTGTGGAGCAAGGATTAAATTGTACAGCATTAATCTCAGTGGAGTCCTGATCATTTACTGTAATACAAATAATTAATTGTGCCAGCAAATTAAAATTAAAGCAAGCTACAGAATTGCTTTACAATTTAAATGCAAATGTTTTGTATATTTGATTAGTTCTCAACAGATAAGATACATGCTAACTTTTGAAGGAAGAAATGAGTGTTGCTTTTCCTCCTCTTGGTTAGCAGCACAACACATTTTTTAATTATTTTTTTGTGTGTGGGTACAACAAACAGCAAACATCTGATATGTGATTCAGCTGAGAACTAAACAAGTAAACATACATCTAAATTACAAACAGGTTGTTCAATCTTAATTATAGGCAATGGTATAAACATTTCAAGTATATTATTTCATATATTTTACTGAAGATTTGCTGCACGTGTCAAAAGAAGACAGAGGATTCTGGAAGTGAATCACTAGCTAGGTAAGTGGTGTAGGGCTCTGGTTTTGTGAAATATTGGTCCACCTTCTACAGGGGAGAGGAGGCTATATTGTTTGGCCAGTCACCACTTCAGCAGAAGGGGGACCAGTCTTCTTGAGGACATGCTGGCTAGAGTAGTCAGGAGGGCATTAAATTAATAGCATAAGGGGAGGGTAAAAAGAGGGAAGATATCAGCACTCAGCACAAAATCAAGATATCGAGAACAAAATTTATCAAGGAATCAAAGGACATGAACAGGAGAAATTCTTTAATTACCTATACATCAATGCTAAGAGCCTGACCAACAACCAAGAGGAACTGGAATTGGTCATCTAGGAGCATAAATTCAATCTACAGTAGAAGCTCAGAGTTACGAAGCTCGGGAATGGAGGTTGCTCATAACTCTGAACAAAACATTATGGTTGTTCTTTCAAATGTTTAGAACTTAATACACCTTGGAAACTTTACTATGCAGAAGAAAAATGCTACTTTTAACCATCTTAATTTAAATGAAACAAGCACAGAGACAGTTTACTTACCTTATCATTTTTTTTTAAACTTTCCCTTTTTTTTAATTAAAAGTAGTTTACATTTAACACAGTACTTTTCTGTAGAGTATATGGAATTTTTGGTCTCTGCTGCCTGATTGCATACTTCCAGTTTCAAACATGCTTCAAATTTGTAAACATTATAGATGAGAATTTCCTAACTCAAAATATGTTGCAGCCAGCATGGAGGAATTCTATATTAGACCTTGTTCCAAAAGATAAAGAACTGACCACAGGACTAAAAGTAATGTATACACTTGCTGCTTTAATAGGGCCAATTTCACAAAGCTGAAAACAAGTATGAGCCAAATAAGCTGTGGAAAATAATTTAATCAGAAAAACTTGAACTATTATTGGGACTCACTTAACACCTTACTAAATGCCCCCAAAGCCTCAATCCCACAAATGAGGAAGAAGGCTGTGCTGGTTAAAAAAACCAAACTGTTTAGAAAGCAAGTGAAGGCAGCTTTAAAATATAAAATATATAAATAATATATAACAAATGGAAGAAAGAGAAAGTTAACATTAATGAATAAGTCAGAAGTTAGCAACTGCAGAAAATTGATAAGGGACACAAAAGGAGAAAAATGTATGGCAAGCAGAGTTATGGACAGTAGTAGAGTTTTTAAAACACACTAGGAACAAAAAAGAATTCTGACAATGGTATTGGTCCATTACTAAATGGAAATGGTAGAATTATCAATAATAATAATACAGAAAAGGTGTTCAATAAATATTTCTGTTTTGTATTTGGGGAGGAAAAAAAAGATGATACAGTCTCATCATATGGCGATAACGACGTTCTTTCCATTCCACTAGTGTCTCTGGAGGATGTTGAACAGAAGCTACTAAAGTCAGAAATTTTAAAATAAACAGATCCAGATAACTTGCATCCAAAGAGTTTCAAAAGACTGGCTGAGGAGCTTGCTGATTCTCAATAAGTTTTGGAGCACTGGGAAAGTTTCAGAAGACTGGAAGAAAGCTAATGTTGTGCCAATTTTTAAAAAGGGAGCGGAATGACCCAGGTAATTATAGGCCTGTCAGCCTGACATCAATCCCAGACAAGATAATGGAATAGCTGATACAGGACTCAATTAATAAAGAACTAAAGGAGGATAATGTAACTGACACAAATCAACATGAGTTTATGGGAAATAGATCCTGTCAAACTAACTTGATATCTTTTTTTCAGTGAGATCACAAGTTTGGTTGATAAAGGTATTAGCATTAATGTAATAAACAGACTTCTGGAAAGTGTCTGACTTGGTCCGGCATAGCACTTGGATTAAAAAATCAGAATGATATAACATTAACATGGCATACATTAAATGGATTAAAAACTGGCTAACTGATAGGTCTCAAAATGTAACTATACAGAGAGAATCATTATTGAACTGGTCTGTCTTCAGTAGGGTCCTGTTGTGATTGGTACTTGGAGCTAAACTAGCATCTTTATCAATGACCCGGAAGAAAACAAAATCATCATAGATTAAAGTTTGCAAATGACAAAAATTAGGGGAGTGGTAAACAATGAAGAGGACACTGATTCTGAATTGCTTGATAAACTAGATGCAATATGCATTTTAAATACGGTTAAAGGTAAACGTATACATCTGGGAAGAAAGCGTATAGGCCAAATTTACAGAATGGGAGATTCTATTCTAGGATGCAGTGACTGAAAAAAATTTGAGGTCATGGTGGATAATCAGCTGAACATGAGCTCTCAGCATGATGTTATGGCCAAAAGAGCTAATGTGATCCTGGAATGCATAAACAGGGGAATCTCAAATAGCGTAGAGAGGTTACTTTATCTCTGTATTTGGCACGATGTGATCACTGCTGGAATAGCGTGTCCAGTTCTGGTGCCCACAGTTCAAGAACCTTGTTGATAAATTAGTGAGGGTTCAGAGAAGAGCCACAAGAATGACTGAAGGATTAGAAAACATGCCTAATAAACATGCCTCAAGGAGCTCAATCTATTTAGCTTGACAAAGAGAAATGTAAAGGGAAAGAAGCTGTAAAACAGTTGACATCAAATGCGATATCTCGAACCACAGGATGGCTGGTCCACACCCCACTATATGCTCTTGTAGAGGAGCACAAAGAGCTTTTCTGTGCAGGTGTGGGTCCACAATCGCTGCTTTACAAACTCCAGTTAAGAGTGCACAGGCACATGCACATTCTGTGGTGGAGCCCCCACAGGGACACATACTCGAAAAATGCAGCAACTCCACTGAATAGTTCTGCACGGTTCTTTCATACAGTACTACTGTCTGTATTTGAAACAATTTTTCTAAAAATGTTTTCAATCACAAGTAGGACTTTTTAAAACTAATCTAAGTACTCAGTTCTATACTTAAACATTTAGTATAATAGCAAACAGCTCTAGATATTCAACTAAATACCTCCCAGCACAAGCTTAGTTTTCACCTAAATATTTCACCACACTTAAAATCCCTGATCTAGGATCTCCTAAATTTATAAACACATGCAGGCAATGTTTATGGTGTTGCTTATCACAGAGTGCTCCGGAATTATCTCCAACATATGTTTCATAAGACACCAACATAAAACTAAAATAATGAATTCTGTCAAACTGAAAAGGTATTTGAAACATTTATTTACTTCTTGTCTTATACCACCAGCACAATACTATGATAAGATAAATATCTCTTGAATCAGAGGGGTAGCCGTGTTAGTCTGGATCTGTAAAAGCAGCAAAGAGTCCTGTGGCACCTTACAGACTAACAGACGTATCTCTTGATTGTGAAAGTTATCCTATCATTCTAAACATCTTTATAAATTATGTTGAACTCCACTCTTGCCAATTCTGTTATTCAAGACAGACTGAGGATCTCTCTCAACTCCAAAATATTAAATCTTTTCATTATTTAAAGTTTGAAAAATTCATGACTTGTTAATTGTTATAAAATTATATTTAAGATTCTTCCTTTTGTTAACACTCCTTATCCCCCATTTAAACCTTTCCCCTGCCTAATGCCATTATTTAGGAGTAAATACGTGTTTTTGAATAATTGATGAATATACAACATGCTGCTAGAAGTAAGGAAATATACACTACATCCTGTAATGACCAAACAATACTATTGGTTAAGAAAGCATTACATGACTAATGACAATTTACCATTATTACCCCCATAACTAGTCAATGGCTGAATAGTCAGTCACAGTTAGTCTTGCCTTCTGAACATTTCCCTGTTCTTTTTCTGCATAATCTCTCCCATCCCATCTAATTCCTCATAGAATTCTCATGTCCTACTTCTCCATTTTTATTTGCCTTCCGCTCAGAATTAAGGGTTCTGGAAGCAACATCAGCTAGTGCCATCTTTGTTTTGGTCTAACAAGTATATCCACCAGTTGTGTTTTAGGCTATGGCAGCAGCCACTATCAAATGCTCCAAGATCTATAGCATAGCAGTTGCAATGTTTAAAAGGAGCTGCCAAAGCAGTACCAAGGATCCCGATATGCGTCTAAAGACGTATACATTTGCACTGGCTGTTACAGCTCCCTGGAAACCCGCTTTTAAGGAGAAAGCATATAAGTACAAGTGAAGAAAACTGGGACAATATTTTTCTTTTTTTTTAATTTAAAGGCAGAAGGAAAGATGCCATGAGCAAGAGGTTGGAAAAATGTGGGTCGAACTATTTCTGCTTTCCATTTTTTTAGGAGGGGTGTGTGTGTGTGTTTATATGTATATTTATATATGTATATGTGTATATATATAAGCTTAAGTCATTTATTTAAAACAAAAATTATTGCTTTTTGTGTTTAAATACAACCTCCCTTATGCAAGAGCATTCACAGTCAAATGGCTGAAAGCACAATATCCAGGGCTACACTCGATCTAAATTTGCATTTGATAGTAGGTTGAAAACCACACAGAAGTATGAAATAAATGGAAGAGATTCAAATCAAAGTTTTATTTGATCAGTTCCATACTATTAAAATCAATGAAATTCCAGATTTTAATAAACATTTCTTTTTACCTCATGCAGTTACAGAAATGCCAATTTGTCTGGGAATTTAGCAACTGAAGTTGGAGGAAGGAGGGATCACAGCAGTTTGATACATGGGGAGAGGAAAAGCTAAAAGCTTTGTCATTGGGATGTGGACAGGATTTTAAAGAATTGAGCACCACCTCTACCTTCTTCCACTCAATTTTTAAAATAACTTTCCAAGTGGTGACGTGGGAATATTTATTAGTAAATACTAATACTCTGCAGAGGATTTCAAAAACCTTTACAAAAGGTGTGAAAACATCGACTAATGGGGAAAATGGAGCGGATGGTATGCTGAGACTGTCTACAATGTTATACAGCCTATCTGCGACAGCTAGTAGCAAATATCCCCAATGGCTAGTGATGGGACACTAGATGAGGAGAGCTCTGAGTTACTACACAATTCTTTCCTGATGTCTGGCAGTTGCGTCTTGATGAAAAGCTCAGGGTTGGGAAGGAGTTTTCCCCAGGGTCAGGCTGGCAGAGACCCTGAGGTTTTTTTTGCCTTCCTCTGCAGCATGGGGCACAGGTCATTTGCAGGTTTAAACTAGTGTAAAGGGTGCATTCTCTGTAACTTGAAGACTCTAAATCATGATTTGAGGACTTCAGTAACTCAGCCACAAGTTATGGGTCTATTACAGGAGTAGGTGGGCAAGGTTTTGTGGCCTGCAACATGCAAGTCAAACTAGATTACCATGATCATCCCTTCAGACCTTACAGTCCACGAGTCTATGAGGCTTACATTGAGGCGTAAAACAGTGGGGTGGCCGGCTGTTGACAAGAGTTGTTGGGATGGGAGAAAACTCATCAAAAAGTTTCAAATGACTGCTGCATTCAGATTCTCTCCATGACAAAGTAAGAGTGTCCTGGAAAACTCCAGCAGCTCCTGGGTGCTGGAGCCTTTCCCTGCTACGGTCTCACCCTTGCCAAAGCCTTTCACTGCCCCATGTAGCTACACACCAGAATGTGGATGCAGCCTGCAGTGTGTAGCTGCACATAATCTACCTGTCACTGCAAGAAGTCTGCAGTGTAGACATAGCCTTAATGGCTTCATTCATGGATTTAACAACAGAGTCCCACATATGAAATTTTGCAGACCATTTCATGTGTGCTATTGCATTTAGGCTCTTTGAATACAAAAGTGTAAGAGTGGATTTGCCCCCTTTTATACATTTCCATGATTATACTAGGTAAAGTTTATTATGGCAACTTCTTGATTTTTCATTTGATAGCCATTTTAATCTAAATTCATTTTTGAAAAGTTTAATTAGTCAATTAAGACCCAAAGTACCACTCAAAGTTGATAAATATCTGCCTCAAATACTGCTAATATAAAATAATTCAAAGAAATGGCAATAAGAAAATATTTAGCAGGATGACAAGTATGACTAGAAAGGCTGTCAGGAGCAAATTAAAATATAATTCACTATTGCACACAAAGAAAGTGGAGTATGGTAACACTGTAGTCACAAATACTTTAAAATGGCCCATCAGTATATTTTATCACCAGATTTTCTTTATTCTCTTCCCTTTCATTTTCTATAAAATGAGCTGATAGCTTGCACCTGACAATGATTTTAAAACAAGCTCATGTTAAACTGAACAGTCATAAAAATTATTAGGTTGCAGTAATAGAATATACTCATCTTATTATAAGATTTAAAACCTAAGAAGGTGCCTGATTGTAGGAAAGTGTCCCAAGGACCAGCAAAACCACTCAGCTACTATAGTGCAGCCTTCTGACAAATGATGCACACTCCTGGCTAGGAGGACTGCCACTGGTCAAACTCAGTGAGCTATAGGTTCTGCAATGACACATGCCACTCAGCCTGCAGTAAGCCTCATTAAAATCTGCCTTCCTCCCATGCATGAAGATTGTAGTGAAGGAAGAGAGTAAGCATGAGTCCAGTCACCTCAACCTGTTTATGGTACAGTGAATGTTCTTACTTCCTCACTTAGTCCAACTCCAGCTCCTTCCACTGCCCTTTCGTTGGTACTGTTATGTGCATGTCAGCTGCTGCCTAGTGCAGTACCTGTATACCACCTTTCTTTATACAGATTTCTTGAATTTTTTGCCTAACTTTCTCTTTCCCTCCATTTTCCTTTTTCAATTTGATTGCGTCATATGTTCCTCACCTCATAGATCAGGGTCCCTAGAGCAGCAAAGAGATACTTGGTGATGCATATGGCTGGTATACTCAAGAACAACTACTTACTGCTATCAGTGTTGTTCCGCTAGATGACTGCTGGATGGATACGTATCCTGGGTGATCAGTGTACATCTGGACACATGAGCGCAGATGTTCCTGGCTAAGAGAGTTCATTGAGACTGTACATGTACACCTAAACAACCTCAACTTTTTATGCTTCCAGCCAACCATATCATCTCGTATACTCATTGGGCCTTGCATTTAGGAAGGAAACATTCTGATGAAGAACTTCTGGATAAAGAGACTTTAAAGTTTATACTTCTAAGATCCTATGTATTTTTGTATATATGGGTTCATGATAGACAGAGTTTAAGGCCAGAAGGGACCATCATGATCATCTAGTCTGGTTTCCTGCAGATTGCAGGCCCATAGAACCTCACCCAGCCACTCCAATAGTAGGTCCCTAACCTCTGGCAGAGTTACTGAAGTACTCAAATCTATATGTAAATCTATATACAAGTGTCATTGCCTATCATTCTACACCATTGTTGTGTAAGGTTATCTAATTTTGGTCCAATCGTCACAGCAGGGTCTTAACAAGAGAAACTATTATACAAATAGATAGCTATCTATGCTAATTCTCACAGTATGGCAATGTTTTTACATATGAAACCCCCCACACTCTTGCCAATCTGACCTACACAATGGTTCTGATTGTGAGTATTTTTTCTGGCAACTTCATACGGTCTTAAAGAAGGTGGGAGTAGTTTGCTGTAAAGACAGGTGTACTTCAGTAATGCTAGAGTAGTGTAGAAATAAGAGAAAGGTTTAATAACTAATGATTTTTGAGTGGATGCTGCTCCCTGCTATGCAAAACAGGTATTAACCTTTCATATCCTTGACTTGTGTCATGTGACTGGAGCCAGGAAATAAAGATCACACTCTGACCAGTCACATCTATTACGTAGTATCAGAAGAAAACTGAATCTTTGACCAGAAAAAAGAGCAAACGAAGACACTTGTATCCCTCAGTCTGAAAAGCAAAATGGAAGAGAATTGGAGGCGGTAGCAGAACTTCCAAATTTTCCTGGAAGCAGGTGGTATTGCAGAGAAACTGGAGATGGTGAAATTTCTTCACAATGCTACAAGTGGCAGCCCCAGAGGCTTTGGAGATCTATAATGCAATCCAGTAGAAGCAAAAAAATGACTAAACAGCTAACCAAAATTTCAAGAATACTATGAGCCATGCAAAAATGTCACTTATGTAGGCACATTTTCTTTACTAGGAAGCAGTTGCCAGGTGTGTCATTGAGCCTTATGTTAAAGAGCTATGTATTAGACCTAAATCATATCAATCTGAACTGTTAACTAGATGAAGCAATTAAAGACCAAATTATTTGTGGTATAACTGATAAACAAGTCAAAGCAAAGTTATATTATGAAAAATTGAAATTAGTGAAAGAATTGATGTTCGTCTCATTAAAAATACATACCAAGGCATAAAAAAGTAAACAAACAGCAGAGACCATATATATTTGTAAGAAACGCAGAGGCAATCATCACACAAAGATTTCCAGCACAAGGAGTGCAGTGTCATGCATGCAATAAAAGAAATTAAGTAGGTTACTCTCAACACAAATTGCAAGGAAATATAAAATATATTCAAGCAAAATATATTAATAAACATATAGCTGGAGGACAAAGCCCTGTGATACAGTTCTTTTTTGGTTCTCAATAAATTTGCAAAGCAATTTCCCACAAAAAGATTGATGTGTGGCATGAGAAAAATTAAAAATTTAAAATTAACTTTTGAAGAATGTGGTGAGATGTTTAATGGACTGGGATGCATTAAGTATGTGACATCACACAGAGAGATCCCTGAAATACTTTCCAGCTTCCTAAGTTACATCTTTAATGCACTTACCATAACTTACCTTTTTGATTATATCTATTGATATAATTCTACATTTGTAGATCTGTGATTTACGTTTATACAAATGTAATTCTACATTTTTATTTTATCTATAGATATAAGTTCAAGAATCTCCTTTCTTATGTAACGGTGCTAGCAGACAATCAATAGGTGATAGCCTTTTTATTTGGAAGCAGATTAACAGGTAACACCAAATATTTGAGCGACTGATGTGAATGTCACAATGTCATCGGGAAACAGTCCAGGTAAGGCGAATACATCCACTTCGATACATTTATGAAACATTTTACAAGCAGGTGAATGTGTTACAGCCTGAGGATGAGATTTTCAAAGCAGTAAAGGTGATTTACACGTCTTCCTTTGAAACTGGAAGATGTGTGGCTAAGTCCCCTGCAGTGCTCTGAAAATCTCAACCCTAGTTTTCACTTTTGTTTTTGTGAAGTCAAAATGAGGTTTTTCCAGCTTACCTGTGAAAACTGATTACAAACATATAGTATTTGAAATGTGGCTGGATTCAAGTTATGGGAATCTTACTTTTTGCACTACCGATCTTTAGTTTTAAAAGCCTTAGTGTTGCATTTAATTTAAATATGTCGAGTGTTTGTGCAAAAAGTCTCAACTTTTATGTTACAGACTTAAGAAGATCACCTATTTAGCTTATCAGAGAAGCTGAAGAGGTGACTATATCACAGTCCGTAAGTACCTATGCGAGGAGAAGATTTCTGATGGTAGATGCCTCTCTAAACTATCTGACAAAGAGATAAGATTCGATGGCTGGACGTTGGAGCTAGAAAATTAACAATGGAAATAAGGCACAATTTTATTTTTTTAACACTGAAGTTAATACTTGGAACAACTTACCAAGGGATGCAAGCGATTCTCCACTCTCTGAAGTCTTTAAATCAAGAACAGATATCTTTCTAAAATATATGTTCCTGCTCAACAAGATGTTATGGGCTTAATGCGGGAATTATGGAGTAAAATTTTATGGCCTGTTATATAAAGGAGGATGTCGACTAGAGGATCACAATAGTTTTTGGCATTAAAAAAAATAATCTATGAATCAAATGAACACTGGAATTTAACTTTAAGTGGTATATTGTAAGTATCCTCATCACTGCAGTGGTTGCTATCACCCATATCAAAAAAATTAATTCCAGCTCCTTTGTATATTACAAGTTCATACACAATTCCTCATCTTTATAAACTGCCTTCTGATTTTAAATCCACTCAGTTTTGTAGCTTCTCTCATCAGTCTCTACTTTTGCAATATGATACTCCTTCCCAAACCTTCTTCCCCACAGTGATGGAAAAACAAAGGAGAGAAGAGAAAAAAAACCCTGAGGGAATAAGAGGGGACATACAAGGGTAAATATTTGTAAAAGGAAGAGTGAATCAAACTGACCAATACTATTATTGCATACAACATTCTCATATCTTCCTGGCTTACATAAAGAGAGACAATTTAGATAGGTCAGATACCTACACATCAGGTACTTTTGCTTAAATATATCTGTACAGAAGTATCAAATATTTGTATCTTCGGTTTTATTGAAAATACAGCAGACAAACCCATGTAATTATTCCTACCTCATCTACTCCATTTCTTCTCTCCAGCAGAAGTCGGAACAGATTAGCTGTGATCTTGTTATCTTGGAGACCCTGTCCAAGGCCACGGTTGTCATCCTGCATAAGTCGACGGTCCATGATGACTTCTAACTGTCCTGAAAAATAAATATTGAGGTTATGTTGATGATAGTAGTTTGTGCTGCTTTTATTAACCACATGAACTGCAAACAGCAATGGTAAAAATAATCCAGACAATATTTCTTACAGTTGGAGAGTTTGTGATATCTATGGTACTGGGAGGGTTGAATCAGCATTTTCATATTGCCCTGGCTTTGGTTGCTTATAATATTTTCAAATTTTTACCTATCAGGCTAAAATTTTCAAGCACTGGTCTCTGGATAAGACTGTTTTCCCCCCCAAATTTAGACAAAAGTTTGTAAGATGTTTGAGCTGCAGGAGAATGAAAAATACTTTCCCTATTATAAAAGAAATTCCAGAAATTTCTATTTGAACAGCTCTAGCCCTACAACAAGGGTACGTGAAAGCTGAAATTTTACAGGAAAAGAGGTTACTTACGAATAACTCTTGTTCTTCAAGAGTTGCCTCTGTGCATTTACACTTATGAGATATGTCTCTGGAAACAGCCTGCTCAACTGACTTGAAAAGCTTGTGCCCAGGGGTTGCATGAGAGATCTCATGTGAGCGTGATGTCATTGGCCTATTCCCTTTAACGTAGTGCACCTCCAATATTTCTTCTTTCTAACCAGATTGTCTAGCCTGACCCGTATATTTCACCCCATACCCCTACATTAAGCCCAAATACTTTATTTAGACTAAAGCTTTTCAGTCCTCAGGAGATTAAGCTATTTTGTGTCACACTGAGAAAGCAGACAGAGCACTAGATAACTATCAATAAAGGAAAAAAGAAAAAAGATAGTACATAAAGATCTACTGAGATTGCACCTAGAGTACTGTACACACATCTTTCAGCACCACTTCATATGCTTCAACAGTAGTTATTCATGAACGCTTTTTATGCATAAAAGTAAACAATACAAACTAGTTTTATGAACTGGGTTGGTAGATAGGAAACTTCTATTCACTTTCTCTTACAATGCAAGAATAAGGGAATTTTTCAATGAAATCAAAAGGTAGAAAATTAAAAACTGATTAAAGAACATACTTTTTCACACAACACAAAATTAGATGGTGTAACTCACTACAATAAGGTATCACTGAAGCCAGAAGCTTAGCAGGATTCAAAAAAAACACTTTTAGAAATTAAACAAGACTATCCAGAATTATAAAAGTAAACATTAAAAAACAAAACAAAACAAGAGCAATGGATTAGACATAATCCCATCTCCTTAGGACATAAAACAACCTCTAACTAATGGGAGTTAGGAAGAGACTTTCCCTGGGAGTAAATCTCATATCTGCCTACTGCATGGCTTCCTCTTAGCAACTAGTGCTCGTCACCGTTGGAGATAGGATACTAGAGTAGCGGGACATCAGTATTCTGATTCAGAATGATCACTCCCATGCTCCTAATATATTTCTCACAAACTATCATGTTTTAGATGTAGTAAAAATGCTTCCTTTTTCTTTACATTCTCAAGGAAGAGATATGACAGAGCATAGTAATCTGTGAAACAACCCTCTGAATACTTGACATGATTTAATATGTAGGTCAGACTTTGAAAACCTTTCCCATACTGTACTTACCACTTTTCAAGCTTGTAACACCTAGAGACTGAGCAGAATGTAGAGTCAAACGAATGGCATCATCCTGGATATAAGTCATTGTAGTCACTGGATAGATATTTGCTTGAAGAGGCAATTTGTTCATTGTCACTCTGGGCTGAATCTACAATATCAAAATTAACGTCAGTATATTCCATTGATATTTAAATATGTAAAAAAAAGCAAAATATCTTTCTAGGCGTTTATCTTATATGCTTTGGGATCAACAACTGATAGACACCAAAGCAAGTCCCTCCACCATATCATTCAGCTTTTCAGGGACTTATGGCCAACATTACTTCAGAAGTGGTGTAACTTACACATACTTGTAGTTCAAAGTAGTTTTAAAAAAAAATGAAAGGTTCTTCAAGGGAATTTGCATAAAGAATTGTAATGGCTCTTAGGATAAGGAGCAGTATTTTTGAGAGATTTTTTTTTTCTTCTTCTTTAGGAAGTAGATTGTGAATTAGCTCAAAGTAGTGTAAGTTATTCCTAGGATTTCTAGCACGGATATAATTAATAGAAATCTACAGACATTTCTTGCCATCTGTATAGATAAATGTATAGTACTATTAAATATTCTTTACTACTTTAAAACTTCACTTTATTTATTTATTTATTTATTCTCTTTTTATTTAAGAGCAGTACTACTTTGAAATAATTAAATAAAATGGCAATTTCTTACTCAACAGATCTGGGTCCCTATGTACTCAGAATTATACCTGCTGAGAATAGTGAAACTAAAGTTTTTACTTCTGCAAACACCACAGAGCCAACACAGCTAAGAAAAATGACGTGAATTCTTTTGCTTCAGGTGCATCACCAATACTATGGCTGACTGTGTTCCAATCAATTATTGTATAATTTATATGCATCACAGTAGCTGCTAGAGGTCCCAGATAAGATCAGGGCCTGCTAGGCACAGTGCAAACATGTAAGATTCATGCTCCAAATATCTTAAAAATCTAAATAGACAAGACAGAAAAGGAAAGGAATACAACATATCAATAGTGTGTCTGACGGTCTGTTAGTGACCTTTTAGTTCAATTTATTTTTATGCTTTGACCCTGAGAACTAAAACAAAGATTTTTCAGGTCAATACAATGTGGACTGAGAAAAATTTGTGTTTGCCAGAAATATTCTTGACACAACTGATGTAGCTTTGAAGTCCATTTTAAGGGTGGCTTCTACTTTCCTGTTTGCAGGGGTTTGGTCCTTTGCTGGGGTTAGTTGGTTGTTTTGCTTTTTGAAAAGAAGGCACCTTCCTCAGGAAACATCATGCCCTTTGCCATGGATGCTACCACTTTATCAATGATGGGGAGAATGAAAAAGGAATGTTTGGGTTCTTAGATTCTGCAGAATTTCATGGCCTCCTGACAGAGCAGATGCCAAATTACAAACCCTTAGAAGTTATTTAAATCTTAACATTTCCTTGAAATGGAACAGACATTTCTCTTTGAAAGTCTCTCCAGTAATTGTAACATGTTAACTTCCACAATGACGAACATCTACTTTAGTACCTTATGTAGACTGAAGTTTGAGACAAAAATCTATGTCATCTACATATTCTGCAGCACACAGAATGCTGATGGCACTCAAAAACAATGAAAAATGAAATACTTAATTTTTAAGAATATCTCCTCCTCCTTCAATATTCATGCACAGGAGATTATTTTTAAGAAGTCTACAGCACCATACAAAATTAAAATAATAATAATAATAATAGTCTATAAACAAAGGATATATTAGTACCATCATATTGTTATAACTAAACACAGTTTTTGTATATAAGATAGGCTGATTTGTCATAACAGACATAAAATAAACATTCTTGAATCTTGGAAAAGCTATTCATAGCATTTAAGTGCATCTAAGTCATGTAAAAAAAATAGTATATATTTAAACTAATGCCCACTTTCAAAATAATTAACATTCTCATACTAAACTATTATTTGCTTGAGTAAATAAGACAAAAAAACCAATTAAAATCAAGTATTAAGCCATGATGATTCTAAATTGTCATAGTTACTATATTCAGAATTAACAGATGGTAATTACCTGATATCCATTAAGGTCAGTGTAAAACCTGTTTTGGCTGTTTATGTCAGATGAAATTCTCATTGCAATCTCACGATTGTATTCTCCTCTAATGTCCACAATATTGGACAGCTCAAGAGACTCGCCTTCCAACCCTAAATTTAAAAGTACATTTACAATTTCTGATTATTAAAAAATAAAAACCAAGTTCTATAGAGCTCGCCCCATAGCATAATAATGTTCCAATTTCCCTCAATCAATTTTCCTTTCACACTAATGTCTACCCTGATAGAGAGGAGTAAGCTTTGAACCCAGAGCATGTATCACTATTATAGAATTGCATAGCAGAGACTCTCTATACCATTGCTACCTACCAGATTAGCCATATAATTTTGAAAGCTTCATTAATGTGGAGTAGAAAAACTATGTGGATTATTAATATCTGCAGATTACTAATAGCCCAAACCAGTATAGAAGTCAGCACACCTCCTGCAGGCAATGGAGTGTGCAACGTTATTGCTGGGTCCTGCCCCTGAGCACTAGCTAATGCTCTGGAACAGGGCCGGGCCATTTACTGTCTGGAGTTGATGCTGCTCCTCCACCTTAAATTGTTGGTGCCTGCTCCTTTTGGGTGTAGGTGTGCTGTTGCTAGTCTCTTACCACTCCTATGGCAACTCTGTTACAATCACAGGAGTGAAGAGAAAGTACAGAACCATTTTAATACGAGTAAATAGGGCTTCCAAGGGCAGAGAATTTGAAGACTTTGTTTTGATGTGACTGGGAACACAAAGTATGTCTTTTGGGCGATGGAGGGGGGACGGATGAGGGCCAGATTTTAGAAGTTAATTAGGTACACATAACGACCTATGAGGAGTTTCAAAATGGAGCTTACGGGTTAATTTTTTATATGATAGTATACCACATCTCGGCCAAAACAAGAAAAGAAAATTATGAAATGTTTGTTTGCAAGCTATAAGCTTCAGACTTAAATTCTGCAGTAAGATTGTGTACAGCCTTGATCTCATCAAAGCATCAAGAAAATCCTCAACTTAATTTTGAATGGATTACCTCTACCCTGGTTGACCATCTTGTCATGCTTTGGCTTTCTAATGTAATTTAATATGTTTTCCAACATATTTCAACAACTAGTAGAAGAGGAAAACAGGGTATACAATCTTTGAACAACTCCAAAATTTAGAGTAACTTGTGGAAAAAACATTACAGCTGGTTCACCTACAAGATTTAGTGAGTCAGCAGCGCAGGGGACAAAAGATGCATACTGACTTATCTGCTGAATTTGATTCTGAACACCTTTGTATGCTGGAGCCATGTTAGCTCCTTGTCATAGTTTTGTCCCCTCCAATTAGCCATATCTAAACAGTCTTTTTTCAGCATCTCTAAACCTGGCATATCCTTCCGTTTTGGTGTGAATATCAATGAAATCTACAAAGCAAAGTCATCAACCTTTTCTCCATCTTTTGATACTTCAGTATACCTTAGCACCTGAGACATTTGTTCCATTTGGAAGAGTTTGGAATGCAAATACAATGGAGAAGTATTTAAACTTTCCTGAATCTGTCCAAAAAAAGGTCTACCGTGCTTTTTATAGTACTGCCCTTAATAGCTTCTATACGATCTCACAACACGCTACCATGCCCTGCAAGCAATTCAAATAATCACCAAAAATTACCATTATGACAACTTTCTAATTTCCCATCTGAACCCCTCAAAACTAAATCTCTCACCTAAGCTCCGCAAAATATTGTATCGTGATAGCAGATTTGCATATCTTCGTCAATTGTGCAACCCTTTACCAACCATTCTGCAATTTCCATCTAGCGAGCGATTGCCTCCACCTGTTCTTTGAACATTCACATAGGCATAATCCATTGCTAAAGTGGAAAAAATTTGTGAACCCAGTTTTACAAGTTCACAAAGGAAGATGAGGAGTTTGGCTGGAAAAGCAAACAAATGAAACAGTACAAGAAGGCAAGAGTCAAACTGCATATCAACCAAAATCACTGGTGCAACTTCCCATTAGAAATTTTGACAAGGAACCACAATTTTAATACTTGCCTTTATTTGAATTCACTAAGCAAACAGGCTCGTTCTAATTTAACTCTGGGACCATTTTCTACCAAAAAATGGTAAACAGAATCTGTCACTTTTGTGGCCAAGCAGCCAGATCTCGCTTGAAGTCAAAATTCTGCCCCACGCTTCCAATAAAAAAACTGCTTTCAGAGTCCACGTCCGTAACAGTTGTGCTAGTAACCAATGGGCAACATTCTGCTGAAAATCAGATTTTGGGACCCAACAATTCGATGTCAAGTTTTGTGCTGGAATCAGATACTCCAGAATGGAACACGCCTGACAAACCCAAATCAACGTCCACACTAGCTAAGGAAGGGTAAGAAATGCAAGTAACAGAACTGTCTGCAGACTGTTTACCAGCAATATGGTCAAATATTTCAAGATATTTTGTAGACCACTCACACTTTTCTGATCATCTTTTTCATGGGCCTGCTACAGCTTGCATTTTTGAGCACCACTCTTGCACTTGTAGGTATTCATGGCGGAAATCACAGCTGACCATAAGAATTCACCCACCATGCTCTTTATGAATGAATTGCTATGTTTGGAATGACTGCGCTAGAAAGTCTAACTAAACTTAGGTAAATCAGGTAAGAGACCATAATATCTCTGTGAAACTCAGAGCTGTATCAGGTAAAACTAATGAAAAAGGAGCTCAGGAATGCAGATAAGTTTAATTTAGGTCTAGTGACGGGAACAGTTACAGAGCAGGCTAGGGCCCCAAAACGGAAGAAAAGAGCAAAAGGTTAAAGAAAGGGGAGCAAGGCCCGGTTTCACTTAAAGCATTTGAACTGCCCTTTACATGGCCATTTGGAGCAGGTGGTCCCAAGCTCTATTCCTACTTATAAACCATGAGGTTCACACAGTTTAAAATTTTTATAGTGGATATAGTTCATCATTTGTATTCCCAAATCACAACTAATTAACAGGTTTCAGATCCAACTTGAGTGGCAAGTAATGATGGGGACAGGTCAGGTGTAAAGACCAATCTGGACTACTTGGTAAGATGCCATTGTGTGTTTTAACAAAGCCAATTGTGAGGTCATACATAAAAAACAAAGAATGTAGGTCACGCACTTACAATATGCATGCCTGAATCCTGGAATTCAGTGACATTGAAAAGAATTTAAGGTCATGGTAGGTAACCAGTTGAACATGAGCTTCCTGTGCAATACTGTACAGGGTGGATGCAATCCATGGATGCAAAATTGAGGAGGAGTAGAGAAGTGGTATTACCTCTAATACTGCACTAGTGAAACTATTATGGAATATGTGTCCCCACTTAAAAAAGGATAGGGGAAAAACTGGAAAGGGATCAGAGAAGATCCAAGAATGATTCAAGGTTTTGAAAGCACATAGTGAGAGACTAAAGCTATGTAGTTTATCCCAGAGAAGATTTAGAGGTGCCTTGATCAGAGTCTGCAAGTACTTACATAGGTGGGACCGAGTATGCCCCTGTATCCACAACCTACACTGTATTGTAATAAATCTTTGTAACAAAGTATGCCTTGGAAACTCATTTTTCTGGTCAGTATTGTCCTAGCAAAATATGTATGGCAACATTGTATGTAAAGTTATAAGATTTTCCTATATGATGTTATTAACATATGTTCCAAACTCCACGGCACTGCCCAAACAGAAGTAAGCAAACAGATCTCTCCTAGACAAAGGAATGTGTGTGTGCCTTTATTTGCATTTAAGCAGTAAACAGAATCATCAAGTAGGGAGGGAAACAAAGAAAGCTCAAACAATTGAGAAAAAGCCAGCAAGAACATCCTTCCATATTGACTCTGTCTCCTCGTTCCCAGCTGGAAATGTTTTTCAAAAGGGGGACTGAAACTATAAAAAGGAGGAACACACACCCCAACGCACCTCTCACTCTCCCTGCCCATCACATCCACTGCACCTGAACTGACAAAGGAAGCATTATGGACTCTGGGGGAGGGGTCCTGACTCTACTGAGTTTGGTCAGTAAGACTGCTGAAAGCACGTGGTGAGAAGCTTTGCTTGAATCTGATTAGTTTAAGTTAGGCATTAGTAAAAGTTTTATCCTTATTTTCCTTGTAACCATTTCTGACTTTTATATTGCATTACTTGTACTCACTTAAAATTTCTCTCTCTTTGTAGTTAATAAACTTGTTTTACTGTGTTATCTAATCCAGGGTGTTTAAACAGAAGTGTCAGAAGAACTATCTGAGATAATAAAATGGCATATTCCCTTTAAGGAATAATGAACCTAAAATATTTTGTACTGTCCAAGAAAGTATAGGACATACATTTCTGAAGGAAAATCTAAGACTAGGGGTGTGTTGGGGTCACCCTGCAGTATAACCCAGGCTGGTGAGAGCCAGAGTGTAACCCAAGTGTGGCAGGCAGGCTGCAGTTACACACAGACTTTGCATGCTGGAAGGCTGTTTGTGAGTGGCCCAGGTGGAAGATATTTCAGCAAGGCATTGTAAGACATCTGAGGTTGCAGGGCAGGGTGACAGCTGCTCAGTAGTCTGGATTGTATCCTGGTATATCACAATACAGAAGAGATTTCTGACAGCAGATGGTTTGTTTAATCTAGCAGAAAAAGGCCTACTGAGATCCAATGACTGGAAGCTGAAACTAGACAAATTCGCATTATAAATAAAATACAGATGTTTAACAGTGACGGTAATAAAACCTTTGGAACAATTTATCTAGGGATGTAGTGGATTCTCCATCATTTGAAGCCTTTAAAACAGGAGTAGGGTCTCAAAATATTACAATTCTCCCTCCCTCATTTTAGCGATCGTTACCAACGATTTATTATTTCTACAGTATAGTAGCCAAAGGCCCCATTCAGGATTGCGTACCCATTAAATGCTGCATACAGCTGAGATGGATATAGGGAGACACAAAGGAGCCATTTACACTTCTCATTCCTGGGGCTGGTTTTACAATGCCTTGGTCCTCAGCACAGGTGCAGCCTCAAGGCCACTCTAATCTACAACAGCCGCACAGTGCCAGAGCAACAGAAATCCCCAGCCACACCACTGCTACATCCGTTAACCCAGGAATGCCACCTGTACTGGGTGTTGAGTGGTGTAGGAACCACTGTGGCAGCCCTACACCATAAGAGGATTTCCCAATGTTGAGGGAGTCCTCCACCAGGAAAATCTGTTGCATTTAAGTCTGCCTTTAGTTGAGTGACTGCTGCAAGACTCAAGAATAAAGCATTTGTCCTTAAACTTAGTGAATGCTGCAATCAGAAGGCAATTCCTAAACCAGCACTGTACTAATCATAAGTTATGTAAGCACTGGAAAGCCTACGTAAGGCCAAAACTAAACAAAATTATCAAGAAAATACAAAGACATATATAACTGCAGTTTTAAAACCTCTTACCCTGAACTTTATAGAGTCGCACTGTGTGTGTCAGATGATGGAAAAAACAAGTAACTTCTGAGAAAATATTTCCATGAGTAACTCTTATCGTAGGTGGATCCGTGAAAACGTAAGGCTGCAAAAACAAAGTTAAAACAATGGCATGAAAACTGTTTGCAGCATAAAAAAATCCGGTAATAGCTCATCTTAAGTGATCACTCTCCTTACAATGTGTATGATAACAACCATTTTTTCATGTTCTGTGTGTATATAAATCTCCTCACTGTATTTTCCACTGAATGCATCCGATGAAGTGAGCTGTAGCTCACGAAAGCTTATGCTCAAATAAATTGGTTAGTCTCTAAGGTGTCACTAGTACTCCTTTTCTTTTTGCGAATACAGACGAACACGGCTGCTACTCTGAAACCTGTCATTATGCAAGGCACTGCATTTAGCTGTATGGAGTGGAAATCTATCAACTTCATGAAAAAACTCGTACAGATACAGACAGACATCTTCCTTTCCAAATGCAAACAGATGGACATCATACCAAAAGGACTGAAGGTAAAAAATGCATTACAATCTACATACCATACAGACTATGCTGACAGCTTGTGCCACACGCTCTCAAAGAAACTGCGGAACCACCTGATCAACATCCTCTACCAGCAAACAGGGAAAGATTAAGAATGAGCTCTCAAAACTGGATACTCTCATAAAAAACCAACCTTCCACACAAACTTCCTCGTGGCTGGACTTTACAAAAACTAGACAAGCCATTTACAATACACACTTTGCTTCTCTACAAAAGAAAAAGGACACTAAACTATCTAAACTACTACATGCCACAAGAGGCCACAGTAATGGTTCCCTTAACCCACCCAGCAATATTGTCAATCTATCCAACTATACTCTTAGCCCAGCAGAAGAATCTGTCCTATCTCGGGGCCTCTCCTTGTGCCCCTCCACCCACAAGAACATGATACAGTTCTGTGGTGACCTAGAATCCTATTTTTGACGTCTCCGACTCAAGGAATATTTCCAACACACCTCTGAACAACATACTAATCCACAGAGACCTTCCTACCAACACTACAAAAAGAAGGATTCTAGGTGGACTCCTCCTGAGGGTCAAAACAACAGACTGGACTTCTACATAGAGTGCTTCCAACATGCCCGTGCTGAAATTGTGGAAAAGCAGCATCACTTGCCTCATAACCTCAGCCGTGCAGAGCACAATGCCATCCACAGCCTCAGAAACAACTCTGACATCATAATCAAAAAGACTGACAAAGGAGGTGCTGTCGTCATCATGAATAGGTCAGAATATGAACAAGAGGCTGCTAAGCAGCTCTCCAACACCACTTTCTACAAGCCATTACCCTCTGATCCCACTGAGGGTTACCAAAAGAAACTACAGCATTTGCTCAAGAAACTCCCTGAAAAAGCACAAGAACAAATCCGCACACACACCCCCCTGGAACCCCGACCTGGGGCATTCTATCTGCTACCCAAGATCCATAAATCTGGAAATCCTGGACGCCCCATCATCTTAGGCATTGGCACCCTGACAGCAGGATTGTCTGGCTATGTAGACTCTCTCCTCAGGCCCTACGCTACCAGCACTCCCAGCTATCTTTGAGACACCACTGACTTCCTGAGGAAACTACAATCCATCGGTGACCTTTCTGAAAACACCATTCTGGCCACTATGGATGTAGAAGCCCTCTACACCAACATTCCACACAAAGATGGACTACAAGCCGTCAGGAACAGTATCCCCGATAATGTCACGGCAAACCTGGTGGCTGAAATTTGTGACTTTGTCCTCACCCATAACTATTTTACATTTGGGGACAATGTATACCTTCAAATCAGCAGCACTGCTATGGGTACCCGCATGGCCCCACAGTATGCCAACATTTTTATGGCTGACTTAGAACAACGCTTCCTCAGCTCTCGTTCCCTAATGCCCCTACTCTACTTGCGCTACACTGATGACATCTTCAGCATCTGGACCGATGGAAAAGAAGCCCTTGAGGAATTCCACCATGATTTCAACTATTTCCATCCCACCATCAACCTCAGCCTGGTCCAGTCCACACAAGAGATCCACTTCCTGGACACTACAGTGTTAATAAGCGATGGTCACATACACACCACCCTATACCGGAAACCTACTGAACGCTATTCCTACCTACATGGCTCCAGCTTTCACCCTGACCACACCACACGATCCATTGTCTACAGCCAAGCTCTACACTACATCCGCATTTGCTCCAACCCCTCAGGCAGAGACAAACACCTACAAGATCTCTATCAAGCATTCTTACAACTACAATACCCACCTGCAGAAGAGAAGAAACAGATTGATAGAGCCAGAAGAGTTCCCAGAAGTCACCTACTACAGGACAGGCCTAACAAAGAAAATAACAGAACGCCACTAGCCATCACCTTCAGCCCCCAACTAAAACCTCTCCAATACATCATCAAGGATCTACAACCTATCCTAAAGGATGACCCATCACTCTCACAAATCTTGGGAGACAGGCCAGTCCTTGCCTACAGACAGCCCCCCAACTTGAAGCAAATACTCACCAGCAACCACATATCACACAAAAGAACCACTAACCCAGGAACCTATCCTTGCAACAAAGCCCGTTGTCAACTGCGTCCACATATCTATTCAGGGGACACCATCATAGGGCCTAATCACATCAGCCACACTATCAGAGGCTCTTTCACCTGCACATCTACCAATGTGATATATGCTATCATGTGCCAGCAATGCCCCTCTGCCATGTACACTGGTCAAACTGGACAGTCTCTATGTAAAAGAATAAATGGACACAAGTCAGATGTCAAGAAGTATAACGTTCATAAACCAGTCGGAGAACACTTCAATCTCTCTGGTCACTCTATTACAGACCTAAAGGTTGCAATATTACAACAAAAAGATTTCAAAAACAGACTCCAACGAGAGACTGCTGAATTGGAATTAATTTGCAAACTGGATACAATTAACTTAGGCTTGAATAGAGACTGGGAGTGGATGTGTCATTACACAAAGTAAAACTATTTCCCCATGTTTATCTCCCCCTCCCCCCCCCCCAGCCCACTGTTCTTCAGATGTTCTTGTCAACTGCTGTCAATGGCCCACCTTGATTATCACTACAAAAGGTTTTCTCCCCACTCCCCCACCCTCTTGCTGGTAATAACTCCCCCACCCTCTTGCTGGTAATAAGTGATCACTCTCCTTACAATGTGTATGATAACACCCATTTTTTCATGTTCTGTGTGTATATAAATCTCCTCACTGTATTTTCCACTGCATGCATCCGATGAAGTGAGCTGTAGCTCACAAAAGCTTATGCTCAAATAAATTGGTTAGTCTCTAAGGTGCCACTAGTACTCCTTTTCTTTTCGCGAATACAGACTAACATGGCTGCTACTCTGAAGCACAACATATCAGTTATTAAATAGGTTTAAATCCCAATTTAAAACCCCCTCCAAAAATAAGTTTTCATCTATAGTAGGTGAGTGTAGGTCTGGTAATCTGAACACAAGACTGGGATCTGGGAATATATAATCCCTACTTTTACATTGACTTTCTTTGTGGTCTTGGGAAATTTTCTTAACCCTACTCTGTCTTAAAATGAGGATAATCTTCATTACATACCTCACGGGTATGTTGTGAGAATTACTGATTTAATATTTGTGAAGCATTTTGGAGATGAGAGTAACGTAAGTGTTAAGTAACATATTACTATGATTACATATATATTAGGTTCAATATTAGGGAAGTGGCAGCCAGCAAATTCCTCGGTCCATGCCACTTCCCACAGCCCCCATTAGCCTGGAATGGCGAACCACGGCCAGTGGGAGCTGCGATTGGCTGAACCTGCGGATACTGCAGGTAAACAAACTGGCCCACCAGCGGATTTCCCTGATTGGCCTTGTGCCAAAGACTGCCGATCCCTGCACAACAAACTTAGCTGAACCATTAACTGCACTCCTGACAAAGCTTTAGTACTAGCTCAGCTTTGCCCCATCCCAGGAGGACCACTAGGTCCAGGAGCTGAAGCTGTCTCAGGAGCACAACTGCCTTTCAAACTGCCAACTCCTAGCCCTGGTTTGCTGATCCAGAGTGGGTTTGTGAGACTGGGACTACTGGTAGGAAGGCTGAGGATAGGAGCCAAATTCCTCCTTCTGACTGCCCAGTTAATATTCTCTGAGTTGTTTGAGTGGGTCAGCAGAGGAGGAGCTCCTGTGCATGAAAGGCTATTAGTAGTAGCAGATCTCAAACTCATTGATCTCCAGCAATGACTCCAACCAATGAATCATCTGTACTTTTCTGACTAAGATTTTCTATGCTGGGTGCTCAAGGAATTTGTCCAAGAAAAAAGGATGACTGTCTCTTGAGACAGATTCAGGGACAAGTCCCCTTCCCTCCTCTTGGAAGTAGAAAATGGGGGAAACTTGTCCCTGAGGCTGTCACAGGAGCTGGTTTTCAGCCGCACTTCTCACTTCTCAGACAACTTTTCCCCATCTCTTGATTGCCATGAGGGAAAGTAAGTCTGATGAGCCAAAGGACTACTTTTTGAAGTTGAAACAGACCATATTTTATATTGAGAACTCAGAGTAGAGTTAGATGGCACAAAGACTTTTTTGGTGTGTCTTTTTGCCATCCAATTTTGCTAGGAGCTCTTGCAACCAAATACTATAATCTGTTTCAACTTCAGAAAGTAGTCCTCTGGCTCATCAGATTGATACTTCCCCTCCTAGCTATCACAGGAACAGAGCAGTTCAAAATGAGCAGTTCATCAGCTTTGTCAGGACATTAACATCCCATACCACAAAGGGCTTTCTTAATGGTGCACAAATTGGATGACAAGTTGCTGAAAAGACACTGGTCTACCTTCAATCAGTTCACAATAAACCACGAGTACTGTCAAATGTATCTGGATGCTGTTACTCTAAATTAGACCCAGGCAGGTGAAGAGGATAGTTAAGTAGTTTGTGTATGAGGCAAGTAATGGGGTTTGTTTGCACTGCACTAAAAGATTTTTCCACTTGGACTTGTATGTCTTTCTGCTAAATGTGCTTTTAGCACCTCAGAAGTCAAGAAACACCTGCTCAAATACACCATGCACATGGATCTCTATGTCAGAAGGCAAGCTCTTTGGGAGAAGATTCCCATATTGTGACGAAGCAGATATTGTGGTTCTGACTGATGATCTAAGACCAGACTCAACAACATGAATCATACTGGCTATGGCCATTTGCAACAAAGTAAAGAACCACACTTGTCTAGAGCAATAAGAGCTACTATCTTCAAACCATTGTCTCTTCTGAAATTTGGCAGTACATTTACAACAACAGAGTTTAGTATAAAGCCATGTAACAGCCTCTTTACAGAGTGTCACGTTAACTATGATCTTTTTGGTACCATGATGAGAAGCAGAGATTTTTGTTCGGGTGATTTATGACAAGATCCACTGATGGTGTCTTGTAGTAGAGGAAAATCTGATCTGCCAGTTTGTAATTCAGAGACCATTTGTGAAGATCTGTTTCAGCTCAGCTCAGCCCTATCTGTGATTGTGTTTCCCCCCCCAACCCCGTCAGACACATGGTGACAAGGCTCATCTTGTAGCACACACAATATTCCCACACCTGCACTGTTTCTCAAAATAGGGAGCACAACCTGGTGTCTCCCTCCATGTTTATGTAAAAAACGGTTGCCTAGCTGTCCATTTTAAAGAGGACAATTTTTTAGGATACTGAGTCTCTTAAGGTCCTTCGTACATACAACACTGAGGTAAAAATGCTATTACTATTGAGACCAAGGTCTTTTGATAGAACAGAAAGCAGACCAACAGGCTTCCAAACTTGGGGCAAAGATTCTTTCATTGTCTCACCTGAAAATGTTGCCCAAACCTGAAGCCAGGCCAGGTCTACACTCTCACAGACTTTAAGCATCCAGGGTGGAGGCCTTTTTCCATAGTTCCACCTGACCTATGGCTCACAGTTCACAACGTGAAATGTAGCCGTCATGAACTGGTAAACTTTTTGCTCAATTCATTATCAGCACCACCGCTTAATTTTTGGGAAGGCAGTACCATAATTGTGTTTAACCTTCCCTCTAGTTATGGCTCTGTCTCCACCTACCCCCAAGCTCCCATAGGGAGCTGAGACACCATACATCCTTGGGGAGAATATATTTTTTCCTCACTGTCTTGAAGGTTGGGATAGCAATGTGAGGTTTTTGCCACACTTTCTTCAGCAGCTGGTTCACAGTGCAAGGTTGTGGCATCTCTACCTGATAAGGGTTCCTGACCCAGGTTAATAACTATTGTAGCTCCTGTAAAGTCCTGTACTAATTGTCTTTCAAAATCAGGAGTTCTTGGAAAGAAATATCTGGCATCAGAAGAGTTTCCTGTCAAAGAATGAAATTAAATTGGTTTGGCATGACTTGTTCTTGACAACTCCATGCTGGCTATTACTTTTGACTCTATTATCCTCTAGGTGCTAACAAGCTTATTGTTCAATAATTTGCTCCAGTATCTTTTCAGGTATTGAAGTTAGGCTGATTGGTCTAAAATTCTCTAGGGCCTCTTTGCTCCCCCTTTTAAAGAGAGGTAGTATGCTTGCCCTTCTCCAGTCCTCTGGAACCTCACCCTTCCTCCAGGAATTCTGAAAGATAATTGCTAACTGTTCCGAGATTGCTTCAGCTAGTTCCATAAGTACCCTAGGATAAATTTCATCAGGCCCTGCCTGTATTCCCAACTTGAATACATCTAGCTTATCTAAATATTCTTTAACTTGTTCTTTCCCTATGTTGGGTTGCATTCCTACCCCCGTTGTTAATATTGATTGTGTTAAAATATTGGGTCACAATTTACCTTTTTCGAGAAGACTGAAGCAAAATAGTCATTAAACTCCTCAGCCCCCTTTTTTGTCATATGTTATTAGCTCTCCTTCCCTGTTAAGTGGAGGGCCTCCATTTTCCTTTATCTTTCTCTTGCTCCTAATATATTTTTAAAAACCTCTTCTTATTACCTCCTTTGCTCAGTATAACTCATTTTTGTGCCTTAGCTTTCTGATTTTGTCCCTACATGCTTGTGCTACTCTTTTGTACTCATCCTCAGCAATCTGTCCATATTTCCACTGGGGCTCTTAAGAATACTGAGATGTGTAATTATGTCAACCTGACTGATAAATTGTTTACAGTTCATTGATGGCTTTACCAGGAGCCCTGTGTACGAGGCAGCATGTTGGTTCAGGTCCCCAGAAAACTGACTATGACTCAGTCACAGTCTGCCTTTCAGTTCCTCCGTCCTTTCTTCTGTAGTGGAAGTGGAGGGGAGGGTGAGATATATCCTGTGTGAGCCCTATATACCCCCAAAGCTAAGGTGGTGGGAAGCAGCAAGACTACAAAAGTTGCTCCACTCACAGTATGGCTGGCCAGTACAAGGGACTATAAACATGTTATATGCCCTTTCTTCCTTGTGCGAACACACAGGAAGGGCTTCAATCTGACCCTACATCAGCAATTAAAGTTCCTCTGAGGGAAAACTGGGACTGGAAGAATGAAGAGAAATATTAAGGTGCATGCTATCATTTACCTTTATAAAACTGTTTCACTAATATGAATATACATGGTAACAAGTACAGATACACTGCAAGTTTCTGAATTTCCAAGGAAGTTGAAACTAAACATAAGTTAACTGAAAAGAGTATGTGATTTTTAAAAATAATTGCTGAACAAAAATAATGCCTGTTTGTAGTAGATGATGGCTAAATTAGACAGCCACTTGCTCTTCTTTTTATGTTTATCATCATCATTTATGTTGCAGTAGCGCTGAACATCTCAATGAAAGTTGGGCTGCATCATGCTAGGCACTGTATAAACACATCATAACAACAGCCCATCCCACAAAGAGCTTACAGTCTTAAAAAAGTTTAGCATATTCACTCTATTATTCCATGTATAAATTTAGTATATCCAAACTCAGACTAAAGGGGGAAAAGAGAAATAGGGAGAAAGAAAAGCTGGAAAAAATGAATGAATATCTGCAATGCAGGGTCGCTGGTGCAGTTAACGTAAGACACGAAAATGAGGTCTTGGCCATTTGTGGTCATTGAAAATCTCATGGCACTTTCTGCCAGGATTGTCAGTGTCCCCTGTTAAAATTCCAACATGCATAATTTGAACACAGTGCTTCACAACAGATGTAGCTATATTTCAATGGTGGGTCAACCACTGCTTCTAGACGTAGTTTGCAAAGTGTTCTGGGATCTTTCAGGATGGAAAGCCTTTATTACAAATATAATATGAGTACTATTACCTTGGCCTCTCCGTCTGGTAAGAAGAGATAAGCCCCGCTCTTATCTCTGTTACTTGTAGTTCCATACCACGCAAACTCCACCTTTATTTGATGATTTTTGCCATCTTCTTTTGTGTTAATTTTCTAAAGATAAATAATCACAATTTGAGAGGGTGACACATTTAGTTTTTACGCATCAGAATCTTTTATGCATCAATATTCTTATGAATAAGAAATACAATATTTCATATTGTGAGCCAACATACCTTCAGAAGCCCTGAGATCCCAGAAAACCATAGTTTCATATAGGAGTTCTCTAAAGTAATATCATCCGCAGAATTTTGCATCTCCTTGATCTTGAAAACCTCATCTGGGTTCACCTGCACATTATTTCCTCCACTAGTATATATATTATAATCAGCCAAGACCATTTCTGAACTCAGAACCTCCAAAAGCTGATAAACTCCCAGACCCAAAGGCGGTAGGTGCACCATGAAAGAGATCTGTTGGAGCAAGAAGAAAACATATTAAAAATGTATTGTTATCATTAAAATAAATTTCTGAACATACTGCACCAAATTCATGCCTGCTGAATTTCTATTCATCTCAATAGTTACACAGAATTGATTTTTGCCCAATTTCCAAGAATGCAAATTAATATTAGATGATTATTAAGAGTATTTCAAATTATTAAGTCAAATGTTCTAATATTTCATCACAAATAAAAACGTTGCTGCTATTCATCTGATTAGCAATATTTCAGAAGGGCATGATCATTGTTTACAAAGATGAACAACAGTTAAAATTTTTAGTCTATTGCTATAAAGAAATATGATCTGTAATCTTGAGTTGAGCATATTGCCACACATTAAGGAGATGAGCATAAAATTGGTGCCACAGGTCAGAAATATTCTAGAAAGCGGAGAATGTTGGAGCACAACATTAACATATCATTATGGATCTGAACAGGAGGATATAATGGAATGTGGCCCAAACTGCCATTGATTCTTTGCTGCTTACTTAGGCCTTGTCTACACTATGAAATTAGGTTGAATTTATAGAAGTCGTTTTTGTAGAAAGCATTTTTATACAGTCAATTGTGTGTGTCCCCACACAAATGCTCTAAGTGCATGTAGTCGGCGGAGTGTGTCCACAGTACCGAGGCAACCATCAACTTCCAGAGTGTTAACACTGTGGGTAGCTATCCCACAGTTCCTGCAGTCTCCGCCGCCCATTTGAATTCTGGGTAGAAATCCCAGTGCCTGATGGGGCTAAAACACTGTTGCGGGTGGTTCTGGGTACATATCGTCAGGTCCCCGTTCCCTCCCTCCCTCTGTGAAAGCAAGGGAAGACAATCGTTTTGCGCCTTTTTTCTTGAGTTACCTGTGCAGACCATACCACAGCAAGCATGGAGCCCACTCAGCTAACCGTCACCGTATGTCTCCTGGGTGCTGGCAGACACAGTACTGCATTGTTACACAGCAACAGTTTATTGCCTTTTGGCAGCAGACAGTGCAGTATGACTGGTAGCAGTCATCGACGTAGTCCAGGGTGCTCTTTTAACCAACCTCGATAAGGTCAGGCGTGCCTGGGCAAACATGGGAGTGACTCAGCCAGGTCATTTCCCTTTTAAGTTTCGTCTCATGGAGATTCAGTCCTACCGGCAGTGCACTGTCTTTTAATCTGCAGCCAGCAGAAGACAACGGCCAGCAGTCATACTGCACCGTCTTCTGCCGAGCACACAGGTGATGACGATGGCTAGCGGTTGTACTGCACAGTCTGCTGCCAGCAAGATGTATAAAGATAGATGAAGTAGATCAAAACAAGAAATAGATCAGATTTGTTTTGTATTCATTTTTTCCTCCCTCCCTCCGTGAAATCAACGGCCTGCTAAACCCAGTTTTAGTTCTATCCTTGAGGGGGCCATTCTGTTTCTCGCAAACCCACCCCCTTTGTTGATTTTAATTCTCTGTAAGCCAACCCCGTAAGCCATGTTGTCAGTCGCCCCTCCGTCCGCCAGAGCAACGGCAAACAATTGTTTCGTGCCCTTTTCCCTGGATTGCCCGAGAAGGAGCAGACGCCACAGTACAGCAAGCATGGAGCCCGTTCAGCTCACCATAGCAGTTATGACCATTGTAAAGACCTCATGCATTTATCGTGCAGTGTATGTAGAACCAGCACCTGAAAAACAAGGCAAGGAGGAGACGGCAGCACAGTGATGAGGACATGAACACACTTTTCTCTAAAACCGCATTCCCCTGCAATTTGGAGATCATGGTGTTAATGGGGCAGGCTCATGCCATGGAACGCTGATTCTAGGCCGGGGAAACAAGCACAGACTGGTGGGAGCGCATAGCGTTGCGGGTCTGGGATGATTCCCAGTGGCTCCAAAACTTTTGTATGCGTAAGGGCACTTTCGTGGAACTTTGTGACTTGTTTTCCCCTGCCCTGAAGCACAAGAATACCAAGATGAGAGCAGCCCTCACAGTTCACAAGCGAGTGGCAATAGCCCTGTGGAAGCTTGCAACGCCAGACAGCTACCAGTCAGTCGGGAATCAATTTGGAGTGGGCAAATCTACTGTGGGGGTTGCTGTGATGCAAGTAGCCAACGCAATCACTGAGCTGCTGCTATCAAAGGTAGTGACTCTGGGAAATCTGCAGGTCATAGTAGATGTCTTTCCTGCAATGGGATTCCCTAACTGTGGTGGGGCTATAGACAGAACGCATATCCCTATTTTTGGACCGGACTACAAGGGCAGCCAGTACATAAATCGCAAGGGGTACTTTTCAATAGTGCTGCAAGCACTGGTAGATCACAAGGGACGTTTCACCACCATCAATGTGTGATGGCCGGGAAAGGTTCAAGACGCTCGCGTCTTCAGGAACTCTGTTCTGTTTAAACGGCTGCAGGAAGAGATTTACTTCCCAGACCAGAAAATAACTGTTGGGGATGTTGAAATGCCAACAGTTATCCTTGGGGACCCAGCCTACCCCTTAATGCCCTGGACAGTAGTCAGGAGCTGTTCAACTATAGGCTGAGCAAGTGCAGAATGGTGGTAGTGTGTGCATTTGGACGTTTAAAGGGTCGCTGGTGCAGTTTACTGACTCGCTCAGACCTCAGCGAAACCAATATTCCCATTGTTATTGTTGCTTGTTGTGTGCTCCACAATCTCTGTGACAGTAAGGAGGAGATGTTTATGGCGGGGTGGGAGGTTGATGCAAATCGCCTGGTCACTGAATACGCACAGCCAGACACCAGGGCGGTTAGAAGAGCACAGCAGGAAGCGGTGCGCATCAGAGAACCTTTGAAAAATAGTTTCATGACTGGCCAGGGTAGCATGACAGTTCTGTTTGTTCCTCCTTGATGAAAACCAACCCCCTTGGTTGACTCTAATTCCCTGTAAGCCACCCGCCCTCCCGCCTTCGATCACAGCTTGCTTGCAAAGGAAATAAAGTCACTATCGTTTAAAAAACATGTTTTCTTTATTAATTAATTATAAAAATAGGGAGATAACTCACAAGCTAGCCCAGGTGGGGTGTGGGAGGAGGGTAGGAGGGAAGGAAAAGGCCACTTTAAAACTTGTTCAATGCCAACCTTCTGTTGCTTGGGCTGTCCACTGGGGTGGAGTGGTTGGGTGCCCGGAGCCTCCCACCCCGCGTTCTTGGGCATCTGGGTGAGGAGGCAATGGAACTTGGGGAGGAGAGAGGGCAGTTAAGCAGGGGCTGCAACAGTAGTCTGTGATCCTGCTGCCATTCATGAACCTCCACCAGACGCTGGAGCATGTCCGTTTGATCCTGCAGTATCCCCAGCGTTTCCGCATGCCTCCTCTGATCTTCCTGCCGCCACCTCTTCTCACGTTCATCAGCCACCGTCCTGTACTCTGCTATTGTGTCCCTCCACACAGCTCTGTCAGTGCCGGACAACTGCATGAGCTCAGAGAACATGTCATCGCACGTTTGTTTTTTTCGCCGCCTTATCTGAGATAGCCTCTGGGATGGAGGCTTGAAACATTTGCAGCTGCTGAAGGAAAAAAGGGGAGTGAAGTATTTAAAAAGATACATTTTACAGAACAATGGCTATACTCTTTCACAGTGAACAACACTATTCACATCACATGGCACATGTGATTTTGGTACAAGGTCGAATTTTGCATCTTATATTGAGTGCCTGCGGCTTTGGTGTTAGAGATCACACATGCAGGGCCGGGCAATGGAATTCGGCTTGCGGGTGGCCAAGGTAAGCCATAGTCTTTCGGCTTCTGCAACCTTCAAAACAGCAGCCCCCTCCTTTTCCATACCAAGCAAAGCCCGTTGAGTTGGCCATTTAATGCTGCAGTTTTCCTGTTAACGTGCAGCAGCAGAAACCAAACTAACCCTCTCCCATCAACCAATTCTCTGGGATGATCGCCTTTTCCCCTCCCCCCACCACCTGGCTGGTATCAGGGAAGATCCCTGCTAGCAAAACGCGAACAGCTCAGCACCAATGGCCCCCCCTCCCACTGTGTGGCTAACTGTGGGGAGGATTTATTTTCAGCCACAGGCAAACAGCCCAGTAGGAACGGCCACCTTACTCAAATTCCCCTATTTCAATCAGGTTACCATGAACGATATCACTCTCCTGAGGATAACACAGAGAGATAAAGAATGGATGTTGCTTGAATGCCAACAAACACCGGGACCATATGCTGCCAGGCTTTGTCATACAATGATACCAGATTACTTGCTACTAGCATGGCGTGGTGAAGTGTCCTACCATGGAGGATGAAATAAGGCTGCTCTCCCCAGAAACCTTCTGCAAAGGCTTTTAGAGTACCTTCAGGAGAGCTTCATGGAGATATTCCTGGAAGATTTCCATTCCATCCCCAGACACGTTAACAGATTTTTCCAGTAGCAGTACTGGCCACGAATGCATCCCAAGTCCTCAGGGCTACTTAATCATTAAAAAATGCTTGTTTTTATAACAACATGTATTATATTTAAAAAGATACACTCACCAGAGGTCCCTTTTCCGGCTTTGTTGGGTTGGGAGGGTATTTCAGTTAGGGTGATAAAAAGATCCTGGCTTTCGGGGAAAATGATGTGCTGTGTGCTCTCCCCAAGCTCGTTGTCCTCCTCATCTTCCCCTTCTGCAAAATCCTCAGGCATGGTGGAGAGTACCCCATCCTCGGAGACCACAGACAGGGGTGGGGTAGTGGTGGCGGCCCCCCCTAGAATTGCATGCAGCTTAGCATACAAGCGGCATGTCTGGGGCTCTGTCCAGGAGCGTCTGTTTGATTCTCTGGTTTTCTGGTATGCTTGTCTGAGCTCCTTAAATTTCACGCGGCACTGTGTTGCGTCCCTGATGTAGCCTCTGTCCCTCATGGCCTCTGAGATTTTTTGAAACGTTTTGGCATTTTGTCTTTTGGAACATAATTCTGATAGTACGGATTCCTCTCCCCATACAGCCATCAGATCCAGTACCTCCTGTTCCGTCCATGCTGGAGCTCTTTTTCGATTCTGGGACTGCATGGTCACCTGTGTTCATGAGCTTGCCTGGCCAAACAGGAAATGAGATTCAAAAGTTCCCGGGGCTTTTCCTGTACACCTGGCTAGTGCATCCGAGTTCAGAATGCTGTCCAGAATGGTCACAATGGTGCACTGTGGGATAGCTCCTGGAGGCCAATACCTTCAAATTGCGTCCACACTAACCCAAATTCGAAACTGCGATGTCGATTTCAGTGCTAATCCCCTCATTGGAGAGGAGTACAGAAATCGGTTTTAAGAGCCCTTCATGTCGAAAAAATGGCTTTATTGTGTGGACGGGTGCAGGGTTAATTCGGATTTAATGCTGCTAAATTTGACAAACTCATAGTGTAGACCAGGCCTTAGAAGCCATATAAAGCTCTTCACAGCAGAGAAATATTTCTGGGTGGATCTCCAGAAACAATGTGCCCAAAGCTCCGTATGTAAACTTTCCTTTCTCCCTCTAGAACAGCCACTGCAGAGCCTCACGCTTGAGATTTATTAGCAGTAATTAGCCCATTAGAAGAGGGCTGAAAAGAATATACATTGTAGGAAAATGATTCTGAAATGGGAACTCAACCTGGCTTCCAGATCAAAAGAGTAATGTTAAATAAACATCTGAACAGAGTTCCATGTAACATTGTTTGTTTGTTTGTTTGTTTTGACAAAATCTCAATGAGACATTCACAGTAGAACAGAACTACAGGCACATGAAGATTGAGAAGAATCTCTATGATGCAGTACGGGTTGAAATTTCCCAGAATTATCAGACAGAACCAAAAGCAGGCATTGGCTCCAAGGCAAGGATCAGGCTTGAGAATAGAGAAATGGAGACTACATCAGAGTCCAGACCCAGAGGACTAGGGATCCAAGACCCTACAGCTCAAGTCTTGGATCTGAAGGTCTACTTAACTCAAATGTCATCTCAGGTCCTCCTCTGATAATGTTTTTATAGCCAAACACCCCCCGCCCCCTTAGTCAATAGAGTGGTAGAAACTATGCTTTTTCTTTCACTTCAGGATAGCAGATGATAGATCTGACTGTACCTGAATTTCACCTCTACATTATTCTTTGAAGTCCACATTTCCCAGAGCTTTTTCTATCTGAGGTGAAGATCAGACAGAGGAGCCACACTGGAACTCTTAAACTTTTCAATTTTGCTTTTTGCTACTAGATACCATTACCACTATATTTGTGACATTCCTTAAACTTCCTTACACTAAGGAATAGTGTGATAATGTTGTTCATTTACAATTGAAATTATTTTAAATAACTTATTTACAGAATTTTTAACAATCCTAATTCTGAAATACAGTATTTATGAATCAAAATCTATGTCTACAATAACCCAACAATCCAAACTAATGTGTTTAAGTCCTATAGCATACAAATTTTAGCCTTCCAGTTTAACATTCTTGTAAGTTTAAAGTGTCCCTATTTTCTTACGATTCAGCTGTATATTACGTATACCCTGCCAGTATGAGATCTTCTAAGAATGTAACGACTACTATCAACATTTCTTTCAATAACTAGTATTTTTAAAAAATGTATTCTTAGCACACTAATATACTATTATATTCATATATTACTATAAGTATATTTCTTTGTCTGCTCTGCTAGGTATGAAATTGCTGTGTTGACTTCTCCACTACAATCATTCCCCGCCCCCCACCCCCTTTTCTTTTCCTATCAAGAAGGAATAAGGGGAGTGTTTTTCTCTCTTCTGAACCTCTCATAACAGAAGTTATGATATTAAGGCTGTGTACTCCAAAAAGCTAATTCATTAAAATGGTAAACAAAGAAGACTAACAATGGATTCTTAAAATGTACATCATATGTTATTTTTAAAAAAAATGTGTTCTAATACGTTAGTTCAATAGTTCTGTGATACTCACTTTCACACAATGCGTAAATGTGCACTTCTCTCACAACACTCCCTCCAACAGAGAGCATTGCATATTTTGGAAAAAAACATTTTTTGTTTGTTGGAATGATAGTACTATTACCACCACTGTAGACTTTTTTTTTTTTTTTTAAAAGAAGAGCTCTTCATATCTGAGCCACTTACTTAATAAGAAAGGGGCCCTATTTCCCTGGCTTGAGTCTTTGATCCTTCTTGCATAAGGAGGAGCTCAAGTCTGTTTTTAATAAAAACAGTTTCCTTTAAGCAAAATACATTTAATAGTATGGCCTGATACAAAGCACACTATAAAAACAGGCTTCCAAAGGATGGGAGTTTTCATTCCACTGCTCTGTGAAGCTTTTAGAGACTAAGATTTGAATCTGTGATATTGTTGTTATTTTGGGATAACGGAAAAATCCTCGTAATAAAGACTATTTATTAAAAATGAAAAGCTATAAAAATCATCGCTTGAAACACTTCAAAATTGGCCTCAGGGCTCTCCTTGTAACCAGGGCATCGAATTCAAGGACATACATCCCCCACAGAAATGCAGTGAAATGGCTATAACATCCCTGTGATGTCTAATTGCCATTTAAATTAATGAGGATAAAGCAGCAAAGTATTTTAACATGTATACACAGCAGCTGCTATGCAAACAATTTTCAACAACTTTCAAACAAATATTTCGACATATCCACTTTGACTCAAACATGGATAAACAGAAATGTAAACAGGATACAGAGATCAATGCACTTGTAGAAAAGTTGGGGGGGGAGGGGAAGAATTCTATTTAAACACATATACTCTAAGTTTCAACCCAAAGCAATTTTAAATGATACCAAATAATAAATTCCCCAAAACGAGGCTCATTATTGAAACACTTAATCCAGTATTAAGCTTTGCTAATATCACGAAAAGTAATGAAGTTTAGAAAGTTGATGCTATTTCTTAGACCTAAATGAAGACAGAAATGATTTAATATTCCTTCCCTCTCTTACACAGAATCTTCTTTATAAAATTGATACAAGATTAATGTATCTGAAGTCTAGTTTTCTTTATTTTATTTTCTCCTCTAATGTGAAGCTATAGTACATATCTAAGTGCAAATCAGTATAACTTACACTTTTTATTTCAAGTGACATACCTGATATGCTTCATGTGATACTGTAGTTGTGCCATCCCATACTCCACTAACCTGGACCATAACAGGTTTTCCCGAAGGAGATAATACTTTAATTTTGGGTGAACTCACATAGATTGAAACCACTGAGAACCGCTCCTGTTCTGTAGGATTATAAACCAAAAGGTACCTGCAAAAATATTTTTGCCATATTATCTTTAGGAAAATCATTTTTTCTTTTCAAGTTATTGTATTATTTTACACTAATTATGTTCGTGGAATAATTAAACCTATTATATATGTATACAATGAAAATATATGAAAACTGTAAACAGGAAAAACAATGGACATCTTTCTTAATGCTACTTTTTCTCACAGGCTTTAGACAGAAAGAGGTAATTTATGGTACTCACAAAAATTCGAATACGTTTAGCAAATGAGATGCTTAGGAATTTTCTTTAGCCATTACAAATACAGTCTTAATGCAAAAATTGTTCTTAATGTCAATGTTCTTTAAAAGACTGAATTATTGAACACTAAGAATAAAAGGCTGTTCACTGTTCAATTCTGCATTACGTTTATTTGTAAATCACGTAAAATAAGAACGATAGCTTCCTATTGGGTTCAGTGTAAATGGCAAAAGAATCAAAAGGCAAACTGTAAAGATTTTAAAACATTTTAGTAAGAATTTGTTAAGACCTTTGTTTTTGAAATACCCACTGCTGAGGCTGAAAGTTTTGAAGGGAAAAAAACAGTGATAGGAAAAATAATAGCCTTTAAAACTTATTGAAATCTGGTTATAACTAGATTGGATATACATTCTTTTTCCATATGATCATATGAATGCAGTTTAAAGTATCAATACTCATTTATGTCTTCAAAGTTACATGCTTAACTATTGCAGGATAATACTGTATGGAAATATTTCCAGGAACTTTGTGTCTATTTGTAAAACATGTTTGTGTGTATGTAATTTTTCCACATAGCATATTCATATGAAAAGTGCAAAATACCATAAATTGGATTGATAAATGTGTTCACCAGAAAATACAGACCAGACAATGTATAAGTTGACAGGCTTCTTATAGCCCAAGTTATACGAGTATTTCCTTGCTAGTTGGACATAGACAACATGGCATGTGAAGTTAAGTATACAGAATACTAAAATCTCTGAGGCATGATATAACCGCATAACTCTGATTATTTTCCTCAATATGTGTTTGTGTGTCAGGGAAGTGGAAGAAAGAATAAGTTTAGAGTTACAGAATAAGAAGATGAAGGTAGTAATAACTGCTGGGCAAGTTCCTAAGCACAGGACAGATTTGGATGACAACAAGGAGTTGTGGTAAGCCAGAAAGATGAGGCAGAAAGGACAGCTGGAAAAAAGTGATGAAGTAGAAAGGCAAGAAAGATGAGAGGAGAAGGAGTGAGAGACAGCATGGAGAAGACCAGGAGCAACAGGGTAATCATAAATGGCCACTGGCCAGCTAGTCAGTTTACAACCTATGGCTTTGCTAACTAGTTTAGAAAAGGTACAGCCTCATACCAGGCATCATGGAACATGCCACTTGCCAGCTGACAGTGGGGGAAAGATTAAGTGATAAAGTTTCAGAGACCAGCTGAAGAAGTCCCACTGAATAAATAAAGGATTTCACCACTCTGAGTATATACCAACTTTTTTTCCAGACAGATGTTAACCTTTAAAACCATGTTTCATAGTGAAGAATTTAGTATTAGCTTTATTGAATACTTGTTTTATATTTCACATTTAGATTCTCCTTTTGAATAGAAAGGTGTGAAAACTAAAATCACAATTCAGAATGTAGACATTTCATTTGATGGAGCTACAGTTAATTATGGAAGAGTTAACTTAATGGGGAAAGTTGTCACAGAAGAAAAACACGATTATATCAATATATGTTGTATTTTCTTGTGCATGGATGTTTAATATTTTTTCATATTCTACTTCAGTAGAACTGAAGAATTCATTCTCAGTATGTCTGACATAATTAAGTTATGCACATACAACAGTGGCTAAAAATAGTTGCATACCATTTTAAAATGTCATTGAACTCCTACCCTCAAATCACACACCCAGTATCATTAACTGCAAAAAAAAATTCTAGATTAATTATGAGACATCACATTGGTATAGGACTTACTTCCCCTATACAATATCATCTTGCAGAACGATATCCACCAATATACAATTGCTGGGTATATCCTGCCTACATCACACATGGAGGTAGTTTGGCACCATCTAAAGGTTTTATAATCTGAATTTAAAGGTAAAAACTACCTCCATTTCAGAGGCAGTTCGCAGTTACGCTACTCTCACCATTCAGAGCACTTTTGTGGTACTGCCTCAGGGTAAAATAAGTAATATCTATGACGGGTTTGGTCACCGAGACCCCTTTGGGACCGTCACCTGACGTACTGGAATTACCTCTGAGCTAGTTTGGGACTCCAGAACCTTGCCTAGTTGAGCCAGACACGGTAGCCTGCTTCAACACAGACCCAAGTCTGGTCCAAGCCCCCAAAGCTGCAGACTAACCAAAAACTGCTCAGCAGGTCACCTATCTCCAGCACCCAGACACCCAGTTCCCAATGGGATCCAAACCCCAAACAAATCCGTTTTACTCTGTATAAAGCTTATACAGGATAAACTCATAAATTGTCTGCCCTCTATAACACTGATAGAGAGAGATGCACAGCTGTTTGCTCCCCCAGGTATTAATCACTTACTCTGGGTTTACTAACAAACAAAAATGATTTTATTAAGTACAAAAAGTAGGATTTAAGTGGTTTCAAGTAATAACAGACAGAACAAAGTCAGTCATCAAGCAAAATAAAGCAAAAACACAAAAGTCTAAGCCTAATATATTAAGAAATTGTTTACAGGTAAAATCTCACCCTCAGAGATTTTCCAATAAGCCTCTTTCACAGACTAGACTGCTTCCTAGTCCGGGCCCAATCCTTTCCCCTGGTGCAGTCCTTGTTAGTTCCAGCTCAGGTTCCACCCCCTTTTATAGCTTAGGCACAAGGCGGGAATCTTTTGTCTCTCTGGGTCCCCACCCCTCCTCCTAAAAGGAAAAGTACCAGATTTAAGATGGATTCCAGTATCATGTGACATGGTCACATGTCCTGTGAGACCTCATTCTTCATTAACCATGGACTGGCCCACATGCACACAGGAAGGCTTGCAGGTAAACAGAGCCATTACAAGTCTGATTCTGAAGCACCCTTAATGGCTTTCACTTAATGGGTTTACATCCGTAATACAAGTTTATATCTTATTCTCCTAACTTCAGACATAGAAATAACACATGCGAACAAATAGGATGAACACACTCAGTAGACCTTAAGCTTTGTAATACCTTACAAGAGACCTTTCACAAGAAGCATATTCCAGTTACATTATATTCACACTCAATCATATTTCCATAAAACATTACGGAGTGCAATGTCACAATATCTTTCTTCAAGAAATTAAAAATTCTCTCCTGTCTCGATTGGCCAGTAAGACCCTGAAGAAAAAAGTCTGCAGTCAGAACATTTTACCTCAGAAGTATCAGTGAGGTGTGGCCTAATGCACTGTTAATAAAATACTCTTAGAAACTCCTCCTCCAGAACAAGACAGTGCATTGTTGCTTAGATTTCCCCCTAGGTTCATCATTGTGTTTGATTCTTCAATTAAAAAAAAAAAGATTCATGGATAAACATCTTGTCTCTTACTGGGAGTATGTACCGTGCCTAGTAAATACAGGCTGTGGTTTTGGTCTCGCCCTCTAAGTGTTCCTATAATACAAATAAATAAATAAATAAATAATGAAGTGGTCATCATTAAAATCTTCACTAGTACTGTTTGCAAGTACTTAACATTACCACAGTACTCCTTATAACCAGACAAGGTACTATCATGAACATTGCAGGAATGTTATTTATGCAAATGCAAAGTTGTAGAGATTCTAAAGTGATCACTATAATCACTCATATATATAGTGAAAGTTTCTAAGTTGTTTTAAGACAACTGACCTTTTTTCAAATAATACAATTTAACAATTGGCAAGACCAACTGTTAAATTAAATAAAAATTAAAGAGGGGAAAATTACTCACCTCTAAATCTGCTTCTTTGAAGAGACCTTCACTCGTGTCTTGAGCTACCAACATGAAGGCAAAACTAACCTAGCCTATACGCTTTTTGGCCTTTACAGGAAATTGTAGCAGCAGGCATCATACAGATTTTCTGACTCCCTGACCAATATACGCCAACAGCTGCCTCTACAACCTTCCAGACAATTCCTGCTCCTAACACATAACGAACTGAAATGTCTCTTATATGAACTAATGAAACAAAAATTTGTCAGGATAAAAACTACAATGTTCAACAGTACATCAATTCAAAAACATCCTCTAATTTGGTGCCGGATTGAGGAATGTGAATCCTGCATACCTTCAAAGAAGGAGAATTACAGCCAAGCAATTCTCCCTTCTTATAAATAATTAGTATACTCTTGGGCTAAGTTCTTTATGGAACATTGTAAAATAAAAACAAACAAACAAATCATTGCAACAGGCAATCATAAAAACAGATCAATACCCAACGGATAAGAAGCTAACAAGAATCTATTTTTTCTATAAAAGGGAAAGAATGAGGCCTCCAAACAAACATGACTCGAACAAACAGCACCTCTAGGATATATCCTCATAAAAATAAACCTTTCAAAATTTTGGCCAGCTAAAGTAAGGAAAATCTCAAAACAGGGGTCAGGAAAATGCAGTCACCCCTTCTTTAGAAGCAGCTCTATGGAACAGAGAGAAGTAAGTCTCTACGTTGGAAGGTAAATACAAGAAATTGTTTCTTGAAAAAAAGTATGTAGTGAACGCTGTGTCGTAAAAACATGACTGAAATATTCTTGAGGCTTGCAAGAAGCTGCTCTGCCTCAGACAGCATGACCCAATGAGACCCAACTGCTGGCTAGCCAAGAAATGGCAATAAGAGATACAAGCCAATAGTCATTTAATCTACTGAGATTGTTGGCAAGAACATTTACCAAAAGAAAAAAAAAACAGCTGAGAGGACCCTGAGGTCTTCACTTCCTTTCAAATAAAGCCACGTGGACCATACTATGGCAAACTTGTGATGAACCCCACCTCACTGGAATGGGCAGACACGCTGGTCCTGGAAAATATGCTATGGGGGTGGGAAATCAATCAATTAGGAGCCCAAAGTACACTCACACTGCTAATTCATTGCCATCAGAAAATGGCCTTCCTGTGAAAGAAAATTAAGGTCTTAGGATCTAATTTTTCTAAAGGGAGCTTTCATCAGTTCTGTCAAGACTACTTCAACATCTCACGACATAGGTCTTTTTAACAGGAGAGTGTCAACAGTATCAAGCCCCATATAAACCTGATGACAAATGTCTTAAGAGACACTATTTTCAACTAGTTAATAAGTCAAAATAGCAACCAAATATAATTAGAGTGTATCAATTTATGTTAGACTCTGGGAGACGAGGTAAAGCAAAGCAGTTTGTGTGTGGAGCAATTAAAGGGATCCACATGGGTTTGCTTTGACCACATTACAAACTTCTTCCACTTACAATTGTAAATTCTTCTGAGAGACCAAGAGGGAAATAAGCGACCTGTTTAAAAGCTGCCATATCTATGAATCTCTACCACATGAGGAACCAAGATGCCAGGGAAAGGAGCTCGAGCTGGGATGAATCTGTTTGCCCTCTTTCCCAGGAAGGCTTAGATTTACTGCCACATCTCTTCCTTATATAAAAAAATACCTTATTGCATTTTTGGGGATGTGATGCAACATAAAGGTTACTCGCCTGTAACCAGAGTTCTTCAAGATGGACTCCGCATATTCACACTCAAGGAAGGCATTGACCAGGATTGTACAGCTTACACAATGGAACTCTAACTAGCAATGCCTGCTGGAGCACTCACACACCCCTTCCCTCAATTTTTCTGAGCATTCTGAAGGCATGGCTACAGAAGGGGCATGGTGCTTCAGGTGCCTCAGCATCTTCCACTGCATCCTCAGGCCCTGTATGGTAATCAGGGCTTCAAGGAAGAGGGGAAGGTGGGCAGCGAGTATGAATATGCAAAGTTCATCTTGAAGAGCTCATGTTGCAGTTGAGTAAACTTAATTTTTTCACATGTCCTCTGCATATTCCCACATTTGGAATAGTTTAGCTACTAGCACTCCCACCAAGGAAGGAAAGACAGGGAGTCCTAATTAAGTGAGGATTGAAGAACCACCCTGACAAGTTTAACGTCCAATCCGGATGCTAGATCCACAGAGTAAAATTTGGTAAACATGTCAATAGAACTCTTTTTTGCTACTCTGCATATTTCAATATGTGGGATATGTCTGTGAAAAGCCAGAGATGCTGCTTTGGCTCTAATAAAGTGGGACTTAATCCCTTCAGGGAGAGAGACAGATGATGTCTTATAGGCTTCCTGGATACATAATCTAACCCACCTGAATAGTGTTCAGATTCTAACAGCCTGATTTTTAATCCTTTCTGCATTAAGTTAACAGATTATCTAAACTCTTCAATTCTGTTCAGGATAGCCAATAAGCTAACAACCTGTGCACATCCTCATGCACAGTCTTGCACAACTTCTAATGCTTCTATTGGGAAATACCTAGCCAGGTCCTAAGTCACCTTTTGCAGTTCAACAGTTTATGTTTGGTTGTCCATACTGAGTAAACTAACAGTTGCATAATGATAAATCCATCTATCAGATGAAACCCAGGGTTCTGGGACAGAGTAACGTTTTGGCTAGACTTTCCTCTAGCCATGGCTGTTTCTGCCAGTTGTCATGAAGGGGTTGGAAAACATTTTCTACTGCATTAGGAGATCTGATAAGCCATATACACTTTTATCATTAATTCACCAAGAACAGGCCACTGAAACCTCTGCATCTTCAATACCATCTACCATAGGATTACCACTTCCACTCAAGCAGTTTACTACATTTCACTAATATGTAGGACCATTAGCACTGACTTGACAAATGAGGTTTCTGACTGCTCCTAGACCCTCATCATCAAGATCATCAAGACCAGTGATCCTGCTGATACAGCCAACTCTCTAAGTTAGGCATCAACATTAGTGAAAAGAGCACAACTCTTGCACAAGAATTCTGACAGACTTTGATGAAGGATCTTCCAGCTATGTGCTGAGGATGAGACTGTTGCCAAGGCAGCCTTAAAAACAAAGCTGATGAATCTAACTAGGTCTGAAATCATACACTGCCCCAGAAGTTCCCTGAATCTGTTTCCAATTCCTGTCTTGTGTTTCAACAGTAGCACAGTAAAAGACAACTGGCTCTCACTCCACACCAGCTGTTGAGATTTCTTCTCAAGAACCAGAGCTAATTTACCACCAATTTGAGGCAGCATCAATGCCACCTCTTCAAGATACCTGAACTTATGATGCTGTCAGTGCACATTGCTTTGAGGCAACCTGGGGGGTTGGATCTGTATCGACACCAAGTCCTGGTGCTCAGTGAAAGAGCCTGATTTGCGTTTTTGTTTCAGGGATTGATCCTTTGAAGCAATGTAAGTCTGATCCAAAACAGACTTACTGGAGTCTTCTGGGGAGCTTCCAGGAGAAATTTCTTATTTCCCACAAAATGTGACTACTCTGAATGACGTTTCCAGACAGATCTGCTCAATTACAATGCAACGGACACAGTTGTAATGTTCATCCATGACCAAAACTTTTCTACCATAGATACATTGCTTGAAGCCACTGAGCTTCTTTCCTTGAGATGCAGGAAGAAAGCCTAAAAAAAGAAAGCATCACTGAAAGAAATGCATCCAAGGTTGACAAGAGATGCAGCCAAGAATCTAGAGTGTGCACCAAACAACAAATAACCCTGTGCAGAAAGGAAAAAAAGGGATGACAAAAAAAGAGCCAATAAAGTGTGAACACAGAAAAAGCACTGAAAGGGCAGTGTACATATTTTAGTGACTTACTCTTTATTATATTTCATTATAAACCCAGTTGTAATGGATCATAGAGCAAGTGCCCATGAGAGAGAAAATTATTGTATGCCAAAGGAAAGCTAGGAGTCTAGAGAATCAACCTATAAGATTTGAAAAATAATTACAGATTACATACAGATTTGTGGTAATCTTGGAAAACAGCATCTTAATCTGTACATCATGTTACACAGTGAACTAATGCGCTATTACTAGTTTATGAATATTTCTTCTGTAGTCTAAACATATTATAACTGGGACAAGGTTAAACATCCTTATTAAATGCTAGATGCTACAGTATGTGATGCGTACAGGCCAAATAAATCAGTCATCTTGCTAAGTGGCAGATGCTTATGGAGAAAATGTAGAGATAAGGAATTTTTATCCTTCACATATAGAAATGCATTGCACAGAATATCCATTTGTCCACTCGAGGCCAGAAACTAGAATTTCCTGTGTGAAATGCCTTGCCCATGGTACAATAAAAAAATTTACATTCCAAGTTCACAGACAAATGTATTAATAAGGATCTATCATGGTTAATATTAAAATTCAAGTCAAATATTTATCAACAAATAAACAATTCTTAGTCATTTAAATCCCAGTGCCACCTATGCAGATTTTTCAGGTCATGGCTGAATTCTAACTACAATGCAAAAGGTGTATGTGGGTTTTTTTCATTGCGTTACAAGATATACTGCACTTGTGACAAAGGTGTGTGAAAACTTCTCACACTATGATTTCCTAAATAAAAGTATGTGAGGAAGATAAGCCTACATAGGAAAACAACTCTTAATCATGATTTTTAAGAGTACATAGATTTACTCTGAAAGTGCTAGTCCAATGATTTATTCAGATTTTGTTAATCACAAATCGTGTTCAAAATTGAGTTATTCATGGATAATGAGTACCAAAATATAAAGAAGGGAAGTTAACTACCTGTCTATGGAACAGAAGAACAATTGCTTAGTCTTAAGAACAAGGAAACTTGTGTGCACGACTGTGTGTGAATGACTTTTCTATTATTTCGCTTCAAACCTTTTGCTAGTTTTTTTTTCCGTGCCCTCCCCCAAAATTGGGAGTTTTAGTTAGAATTTTTATAGGATGGTTGGTATACTTCGTGATCAATAGAAGCTGATGTCAACTTCTCCAATAAGTGGACTCAGAATGTCAAACCCCTGAAGTATGTTGAAGACTTTCCAGGATTGAAGGGAAGGATCTTTGTTTGCATACATTGACCTAATCAAACCCCACTGGATGATGCCACTGACTTTTAAAAGGGATAGTACCCTTGTCTGATTCACCAAGAAACTCTTAGGAAAATTACAAGGAATAGGAACCAATCAGGCCATCATCTTCACAACTTGACATACGAGGAGAAACCAACTGCTTGCTTCTGGCTTTGGCTTCCAGATGCCACCATGCTCTGGACAAGAAGGCCTGTGCTTCCCCCACCCTTGCAGCTGGGCACCAAGGAGTAGGAATCCAGCAAGATGCGGCATCTAAGATCTGGCATCTACAAGCAAGTGACCTCTAGCCAGCCAGCAAACCTGTCAGCATTAACCAACTGAGCCAAGAAAACCACTGACCAATCTTTTCAACCACATACTATCTTCTAGAAATTGAATAAAAAACACAAGAGTTACATCCTGTCGAATATCATCTCTTTTGCTTTTCAATTTTTATTAGTAGAAGGATGTTTCTACTTTAGCATTCTAGCACTTTAAAAAAATCTTCAGCAGGTAACTGGTAGTAAAAATGTGTGCGCACACGGGCATGCAGGATCCATTGTCTGCACATGGGGAGTGGGTAGAGATTGGGCACCCATTCCACACTTATGCACACACACATACACACACACACTTTCACCACCAGTCACCTACTGAAGGGTTTTTTTTCCTTTTTTTAAATAAAATATGCACATCTGATCTTTTAGATAATGAGATTATTTAACATAAGGCTGTTTTAGCTGTTTGAGAAGCTAAGTGCAATTCTCAAATTCTGCTTTAATAACGTATACCATATAGACCAGGGAACCAGAATCTATGATCCAAAGACCATAAATTCTCTGTTATAAAAACCAAATTACCAAACAAGTTAATAAAAGATTCCATCCATAAATAATAATTGGGATAACAAGAATTCAGTCGTCTTCTTAGCGTATGCGCAACATGCTAATTGGCACGTGACCAGGATTCATCACTGAATTTGGTTCACTGGTTGGTTCATTAACTTTCCCGGCTTAGGCCACGTATTGACAGGGAGTGAGAGGTGAATACTGATCCATTCCCGCCAAGAATTCAGTGATTCAGAAGGACAGAAAATTGAAGCAGGATGAAGCTGACATTTTATGATTAAACTGATTTTTCTTTTAGCCATCAGTAAAGAAGGGGCAGAATGATTAATTTAGAAGTAGATCTAAATATTAAAGGTTAAGAAATAAATTGGCATTACCTCCAAAAGCAGTACTGACTGTCAGAATTCTGTGTAATGTATAACAAGGGTGCTTAAAAACAGTGATTTTGTGGACAAGAAAGAAAATGTTTCATTGACATTTAAAATTTCTCACTATTCAAGCAAAGCGCCTCCTAACAAGGTCTCAGATCATGCCCCCTAGATCTGTGCACAGCAGGAAGTGGGGTTCAGCCACCTCCACATCAGTCTTCTCCCTCAGACTCCATAAGATCTGAGGTGGGTGTGTGTGTTGCACAGGTGGAAACTGGGCAGGCAACAGGTACACTGTTTCTCCCTTTAGCCTTATGGACACACTCTGGTGACAATAGCACCAACTTGAGTAGTTCTCCCCAGAGCAAGCAGCTGGCAGGAGGAATTCAACAGAACTGCACCGCCAGGGAACAGAGCCAGTTAAGAGATACAGGACCTCTGAAGAGAGAGCAGTAACCTTCTGCTGATTCTATAGAATCTGCACAGATCCTCATGGATCTGCCAAATTTGGAGGTGGATCCGATGGCCTTTTCTTAGGATGACAAATATGAGGACATCTCCACGAGGGAATAGTCTGAGAGTTCCTCCCCACAGAGTCCCCTCCCAAGAGTTAATGATCAGGGCCAAGAAGAACAGACACATTTTCAAAGAGCCAACTATTCACTTTTGCATTTCAGAAATTCTGCTGTTAGTGAAAGAACAGAGGTGTAGCGTAGATTGAAAAATATAAATATCAGAGGAAATTCTTATTTACTCACTTTAAAAGAGTTAACTATTTGCCCTTTGACACATGCCATGGAAACAGAAATAGATTTGGGCCCTGTGATTCAACAATGTTATGTGACCTTACTTGAACAATATCACTCTATACAAGCAAGATGACATTATAAGAAGAAATTTAGAAAATGTATTAGATATAACAAATTCTCATTCTTCTGTTGAGGCCTATCCTCCACATTAGTCAACTACTTCAGCCAATTATCAGATATGGAACACCCTCAAGAAAACAGCACTCACAGTGAACACAGATACAATGGCACAATAAATAAGAATGATGAATTTTCAGAGAAAATACAAAAAGCCAACACCAACCTAAGACAACACTTTCTATAAATGTTATGCACCTACTAGATATTCCAAATACAGGTACTTCCTGTGATTCTGACACAGTCCTAGCGGCATTTATATCCTATTCTAGAGCACAAAACTACTCTCTCATTAAGGATTAAATCCAAAGGCACTATTTTAAATTTTTCTTTTACCACAAAGTTGTGAAGTGTTCTGAAGTCCAAGATGGGCTTGAAGCCCCCTGACTTTTTCAGGATCAGGAAGTACCTTCACTAAAATCCTTTCCTTGTTCCTCTTGTAGTGCAGGCTTTATTAATCTGTATTTAGAAGGGAAAAAAAATCTGATTCAGAAGAAAAGAAGATTTGAAATATGCCATATCACTTCAGTCTGTGCCCTGACAGCCCTGGACTAACTACAATGTTGCTTTAAGCAACACCAGAAGAAAGGCTGAAGGAGAAGACCAAACATTGCAGCTAAGAAACAGTATACAGACATCCTGAGATACTGAAAGGGAATATTCTCTACTTCCAAAAAATACTTTAAAATACATGCATATGGTCCACAAGGTTCCATTTTTCGTAACTCTTGGCTAGGATAGTTATTTTATCTACGAAGAGCTCATATTTCAAGTTAAAGTAGTGGTACTGCAGTTCACAAGCCATTTCCATAATAAACCCAACTCAACTTATTTGCAATGGGTACCAAAAAGTTGTTCCTAAGAAGATGCAGCATTCCTCATTTTTGATATTATGGTCTTTGCCATGGCAAGTGAGATATCATTTGTGAGTGTCTGAAAATGACACCTTCATAATGCAATGACTGCACTATTGTTGCAATCAGAAATAAGATAAGCTACAAAACTGTTAAAATCATAGAATCATAGAAGTGTAGGGCTGCAAGGGACCTCAAGAAGTCATCAAGTCCAGCCCCCTGCAACGTGGCAGGACCAAGTTAACCCAGACCCTCCCTGACAGGTTTGTTCAGCCAACCTGTTCTCAAAACCCTCCAATGGTAAGGATTCCACAATCTCCCTTGGAAGTCTATTCCAGAGTTTAATCATTCTTATAGGTAGAAAGTTCTTCCTAATATTTAACCTAAATCTCCCTTGCTGCAGATTAAGCCAGTTACCTTCTTGTCCCAACCATCCTCTTTATAATAGCCCTTAACATATTTGAAGACTTATTAGGTCACCCCTCAGTTTTCTTTTATCAGGATTAAACATGCCCCATTTTTTTAATCTGTCATCATAGGTGAGGTTTTTAACATCTTCCTTCAATTTTGTTACTCTCTTCCGGACTCTCTCCAATTTGTCCACATCTCCCCTAACATGTGGCGCCCAGAACTGGATATATACTTCATCTGGGGCCTCACCAGTGCTAAGTACAGCAGGACAATTACCTCCTGTATCTTATATACAACACTCCTGTTAATACACTCCAGAATGATATTACTCTTTTTCACCCCTTCATAACATTGTTGACTCATGTTCAATTTGTGTTCCACTATAATCCCCAAATCCTTTCAGCAGTACTATTACCTAGCCAGTTATTCCCAACTGTGTAGTTTTGCACTTGATTTTTTCTTCCCAAGTGAAGTATTTTCCATTTGTCTTTACTGAATTTCATTTTGTTAATTCAAACCAATTCTCCAATTTGTCAAGGTCGTTTTGAATTCGAAACACTACATACAAAATCTTAAATTTCAATTCAATTGTAAAAAGTTGCAAAGTTAAACAATTTAAAACAATGCATAAACTAGTTTCTGCAGTGTAATTTTGAAATTGTAACCACAGCAGAAAGACTATTGCAAAGAAACTAAGCAAATTAAGTATTCAGAACAGACTATCACTACTGCATCAAAAATAATAAGAAACCAATAACTAAAGGACAAGTATAATTATATACAACCATTTCATGTAATAATGGTTTATGATAAAGATTTGAAAACTTTTAGAATGTATTATAGTACTTGAACTCAAACAAAGGGATGCACAGGCAAAATTGAATATTCATAGAGAAATAAGAATGCTTTGGAGTGCAATGAGTCACTAAAGAATAGATAGGCTTTCCTGTGGAAAAACCAGTATCAACTCTGTTTCTCAAAAATGAACCAAAAGCGAGTCTTCACAGTGATTATCTTTCTTGTCTTTATAGGTCAAAATATGTAATTTTCCTCTCTATTAAGTGAGCTGTTTTCGGACTTTTGATTTTGGTTGGTTTCAACAAACAAGACTGCCCCCTCAAAACAAAATGCACATACATACCCTGATCTTATTTATCACTTAGTTTCAGTATTCCAAATAAGCTGTTAATAAAATGACAGTTACTTATGCAAATTACATGGAACCAACACGGAGGTCATGGGGTAGAGTTTATTAAAAAAATTAGCAGATATGTTCATACAGTAAAAAGTACTCTTCTTATCGAAGACTTTTTTTTTTTTTTTTTTAACACTGAAGACAACCACCTTTGGTTTTGTTCATTTTCAACTACCATTTCTGAGAGAGCTTTTGGTGTAAAAAAAAAAAAAGCCTAATTTCACGCTTACGTGCTTGAATATAAACTATCAAAATCAATACATAACATGAGCTGTCCATCAATTTCAGTGTTATAGGAAGAAGCGAAGTTGATTATGTCAGAGAAATTAAAAATGCAACTATTTAATCACAGTAATTATGCTCATAAAATTCCATGATTGTCTTAATCCCTAAAATATTTGAACTATTCTGATGTGATCATTTAGTCCAAACCTATAACTAAATTGTCATAAAAATGCAAATACTTTTTTTGGAAAAACATACTTCTAATGGTCCCTCTATCCCGCTTGTCTGAGGATAAAATAAAAGCAATAAAAGTCAGTGAGAAGTTCTACTTTAAAACAGCTGGCAGGATATAATCCTTTTTGCAACTGTTACTACAATTTTATCCAAAGCAAAACTCCAGCAATATTTCTAGCAAAATTCAATTCTAAACTAGTTTGTTATACTAAGGAAGAAAATTATAACATTTTAATTATAAAATTACTTTGCAAAAATATTTACAAACTCATAGATGACCGGTGAGGTCCCAGAAGACTGGAGAAGGGCTAATGCAGTGCCCATCTTTAAAAAAGAGAAAAAAGGAGGAGGCGGGGAACTACAGACCAGTCAGCCTGATTTTGATACCAGGAAGCTATGAGAGCAATGTATAAAATTTTCAATTTGGAATACCTGGAGGATGAAGGGGTAAACACTAGCAACCAGCATGGAGTTATCAAGAACAAATCATGCCAAACCAGCTTGATTTCCTTCTTTGACAGATAATAATAAATTGGTTAGTCTCTAAGGTGCCACAAGTACTCCTTTTCTTTTTGCGAATACAGACTAACACGGCTGTTACTCTGAAACCGTTCTTCGACAGGGTAACTAGTTTGGTGCATAGGGGGAATGCAATGGATGTAATATACCTGGACTTCCACAAGGTTTTCGACATAGTCCCACATGACATTCTAATAAGTAAGCTGGAGAAATGCAGGCTCGACAAAACTAACATTAAGTGGATACATAATGGGTTAAACAACCACAAACAAAGAGTAACAATTAATGGAATGATGTCAGATTGGAGGGAGGTCTCAAATAGGATTCCACAGGGATCTGTTCTAAGTCCAGTGTTGTTCAATATCTTTATTAATGATCTGGATGTAGGAATAGAGAGCATACTCAACACATTTGCAGACAACACAAAGCTAGGGAGGATAAGTGCCAGCACTTTGGAGGATTGAGCTAAGATTCAGAGAAATGTTCATAAATTGGAGAACTGGACTATAGACAACAAAATGAAATTCAACAAAGACAATTGTAAGGTGCTACACTTGGGGGAAAAACAAACACACAAAAACAGCATAGAGGATAACTGGCTTGGTAGCAGCACTGCTGAGAAGGATCTGGGAGTTGTGGTGGATCACAACCTCAACATGAGTTAGCAATGCAATGCTGTAGTAAGTAAGTAAATAAATAAATAAATAAATAACCAAATGCCATTTTAGGTTGCATTAACCAGAGGCATAGCATGCAAGTCACAGGAAGTGATAGTACTGCTCTACTTGATGCTGGTTAGGCCTCACTGGAGTACTGTGTCCAATTGTGGTCACCAATGAAAGGATATGGAGAAACTGGAAAGGATCCAGTGGCGAGTGACAAAGATGATCAAAGGGATGGAATGCAAACCATACAAACAAAAACTAAAGGAATTGGATACAGTTAGTTTGGAAGAGATACTTCAAATACTTGAAAGGCTGCCTTAAAAAGATGGGAAAAGTTGTTCTCTCTTGCCACAAACAGCAGGACAAGCAGCAATAAGTGCAAACTACAGCATAGCAGATTTCGATTAAATCTCAGGAAAAACTTCATAACTGTAAGAACAGTAGGACAATGGAACAGACTGCCTAGGGAGTTTGTGGAAGTTCCTTCTCTGGAGGTTTTCTAAAGGAGGCTGTCTTGGAAGGCTTAAGACACAACAAATCCTGCATCTTGACCAGGGCTTACACCAGATGACCCTTGTGGTCCCTTCTAACCCTGTGATTCTATGAAATTCTTTGCAATTTATTAACTCTGTATAGTTTATATACAACACTAGTATTCTTTTTTAATACTCATATTTTACATGCTAGAATATCACAATAATTAAGGAAGTCAAATGTTATTTTTATTATGCTAGTCCAAGAAATTATTCCTATACAGTTTATTTTATTTGTATGTAGTTATAACTATCATTTTATCACTTATCTCAGGTTCCATGTAAAAAGGTTACAACATCTATATGGTGATCAAAATACACTCTTATTCAGAACTCTATATCCTTATAAACCACTTAGGAGACTCATGTAAACTTATCCTATACCTGAAAGATGGGCAACACAAACAGGACTTGAAATTAGACTTGCCAGGTTCTAAGATTATTATGCCTCTGGGTGATGTTTTAATCTTTGTAGTTCAGCAAGACACCCAATTTTCCTATAGCACTTCCCACCGCAGCTTTCTCAACCTTGGCTCAAGTCCTCAGCCCAGGCTTTCCTTCCTGTCATTTCACACTACAAGTCTCCTTTACAACCAAGTTACACTTCTTGTGCATATATTCCTTACCACATATTATATGGATAATGTATCCTTAGCATACATTACAATTCTGTATTCTGACAACAGTAGCAAAAGAATCTTGTCAAGTGCTTTCTTGAAAAGGTAACAGCAACTTCACACTGACATTTTTTCCAGAGATAATCAGTGAGGTTGATTGGCTGACCTACTGTCCAAATGAGATCAGAGTGGAGATGAGAACTGATTGGCTGAGTATCAGTGTGAAAGATGACTGATGTAATATTTGAGGGCTGGGGAGAACAAAGAATCAATTTCCTCAAATGAAAGTATGTCCACCATTTATTACTCAGGTTTGGAAAATGAACTTCTGTTGTGTCTTTATTTGCTGCTAGATACTGAGATAGGAGCCGTAACCAAGGGTATTTTTTTCAATTTGGTCTTGGCAAGACAACTGACCTTGCATTTCAAGAAACAGACCTCACTGTAGTTATGCATGGCTTCGTCACCTTGAGTCTTTTCTAATACAATGTGTTCTACATAAGGCTAAACTTTAAGACAACTTGAAAAATTCAGTTAACACAGAACGTTGGCCTGCTTATTAAGAAATATGTCTCAAAAATATTACATCTATGCTCCATAACTTGCAGTTATCCATTTCATTTCTGGATAAATTTTAAAAAGTTTGGTTTGATCCTAGAAAACCTTGCTATTTGAGAGCTAGATATGTTAGAGACTACCTCTTTTCCTGTGATATTCTGACAACTTCAATGAGATAGAGTGCCTGAGCTGATGTCCCTTTGATTTCAATTAGACGAACAGAGGTTCCAACCTACCTGAAGACCAGTGATGGTTGACCTCCTGCCATCCTAGTAGCAGGCTCCTACATGAGAGTCCCCTGTTACCACTACCACAGGCAGAGGTTGCACTGTGGGACAGGGTTTCCCCCTGTGGGTTGTGGCTCAGGCTGCAATAGCCCAATCCTGTTTTTCTCTATTGTTAAGAAGCCCTGTGATAAAGGTCAGATGATGCAGATCCTCATTTGCTAGGCCTTGTGAATCCTGGAACTACTTCAGAACAGTATATGATTGGTCCTACATGTACTTTGATATATGCACATAAGATTGTTACTTTAGTATATACTACTTTACATGAATGCTTGGCAGATATGAGAGCTGAACTGACCTCTGTTTTTCCCAGAGTTATCACTACTCATGCTAAGCTACATCTCACAATACCCTACAGTAGCACAAATGAGCATTTGGCTTAAGCCGATAGGAAACTAGTCACAATCAAAATACCTTTGTTCTATATCTTAGTACAAGCCAAGGAGGTACCTTCAAAGGCCAATACCTGGAATGCTAGTATCCAAAATAAAGATAAGGAACAGAAGAGAACAAAAAGGAAAAGAATTAAGACAAACTAATGGCTTGGGATGTGGTCACAATGTGACATTATCCTTAAAAAAGACTGTGAACCCCCCTTCCCCCCCCAACTCTGAGCAGAAGTAATGGCTATGAGAAAGGCTGTTTTCATAGACAAATGTAGAAGGGAGCAGGTAACCACAGGTTCAAAAGGGGGGCTTCATAAGGCATCTAAGTACCAAGTGGAGGTCGCAAGTGAGCGTAGGGCATCTGATTTGTGGAAAGTTTCTCAAGGGATTGGGGAATCCTCATCATTGTAGCATGAGCGAAGATGGAAAAACCCTCCGCTATATGATGGAAGGTTGTAATAGCTGTCATGTGTACTCTAATTCTTCTTAGAGACAATCTTGTCATTTTTAGCTCTAAGATGTATCTGATAACAGAGAGGATGTAGGTGAAAGATGTCTGAGGCCACACCAGTGATTGAATCTCCCCCACTTTTACAGGTAGGTATTAGGAGTGGATTTTCTTCTGTGCAAAAGCACTCTCTTTACACATCCTCAGAACAAGTTGTTTTTAACTCTGCAAACCATCCATCTGCCGTGCCTTGAGTCGAGGAATCTTGAGGTTGAAGGCACCCCCCATGGAGTAACAACAAAAGTGAAGGCACCCCCCATGGAGTAATGATCCAGACTGCCTCTAGAGAAGAACTGGGAGCACTACTTGTTCTTGGCTGTGGAAAACAAGCTTATCTGCACGACACCCCAATAACAAAACAGGTGGTGGAGTGTAATGGGATCTAACTCACTGCTTCAGTGCAGAGGGAGGATGATCTCGTTCTCCCTGGATGGTGGTTATAAATATGCATGACAAGTTTTCTGTCATGATCTTCTAGTATTTGCCCCTGATTAGTGGAAGAAAATGGAGACAAGCATTTCAGACTGCTCTGAGTTCCATTAAGTTGATGTGCAGAGTGGACTCATGAGGTGACCACTTGCCATGAGCAGTGTGCAGGTCTATATGAGCTCCCCATCCCAGTAGGGATGCATCTGTTATTACTGACATTGGAGATGGTTGTGCAAAGGCAACCCCTGTGCAAATATTGTGAGGGTCCTTCCACCAGTCGAAGGAATTCCATGATCGAAGGCAGTGAGAGTAATTTGTTCAAACTGTGTTTGCTTGGCAAATAAACAGTTCTGAACCACCCCTGAAGGCAGTACATGTGAAGTCGGGTGTGTTTTATTGAGCAGGCAATCACTGAAGTATGGGAATATCAGAATTCCTTGTTTGTGAAGATGAGCAGAACCCTGTATTGAAAATGCTCTTGACCCAGAGTGAAGTATAAGAATTTTCTGCTGGAGGGGTGGATTGCTATATGAAAGTAAGTATCTTGCAGGTCGAGGGCCAAGAACTAATCCCATCAGTCCAATGATGGAATTGTTGCTGCAAGAGTTATCTCCAAAACCCACCTGTCCATAGAGATATGTCCCATTCCTGACAGAAATGAGAAAGGAGGTTGCCAAAGCAAGGGAGACATGTAGATTGTTGCAGCAAATAAGTGAGGATGGTAACTCAGCACCTTGACCACCCCATAAAAATTGATGTTTCAAAGTTGTAGGTTGTGAGCTTGATGCCCGAGAGGTAGATGGTCTCCTCTTCTGGAACCGTTGTCTCTTACGCTGGGAATTCATAATGTCTCTGGGAGAAAGAAAGCTGAGTGGGAAGAGATGTCTGCACCATCTGGGACTCACTAAAATTTCTTTTTTGTGCAGGGGTGTAAATTCCCAGCGAAAAGAAGATGGTCCTAGAGTCTTAAGTTATGTAGGGACTCGTCAGTTTTTTCAGCAAATAGCTTCCATCTGTCAAAAGGAAGGTAATCAACTTTGGACTTCCCTCAGAAACCCTGAGAGCTAAAGCCCTCCTTATGACTGGGATCGCCTCACAGCATGAAAGGCAGTGTTTAAAATTTGGAGGACTGGGCATGCCCTCCCAGCATTTAAGTTCTCCTAAGGTGAGAAAATAAAGAGGAAAGGACAACGGTCCTTACACTAAAACTATAACAATATATATGTATATATGAATAAAAAATTTAATATTTTAATTTTGTTTTAAGTTATAGAATTACTACAACTAACTAATACAAAGCCAACACTAAAGTACTAACACTAAACTAGCTAGTTAGATAAGAGAAAAAAATACAGTTGAGGTAAGCTCAACTCAGACACTGCTGAGGCTCCATCTCAGGGCAAGGCAGTTGAGAGGAGAGATAGGGTGGTTTGCCCACAGCTCTTTATAGCCACTGTACAGAGCAAAAGACTCCATGGGGTGCATGTGTGGGCTGAACAGGCACTGCTACCTAAAATCTCCGACCAAAGGCACATAAAGTGCATGCGCACCTAGAGTGGAGCACCCATAGGGACACTCATCTTGAAGAACAACAAGATGCTCCTAACCAAGTTTACATCACATGTGGTCCCAACTCCTTTCTTTCCTGCCTGCACAACAGATCTCTGGCCATTGTTCACTGTCAGCAGACTTTTAGATAATTTAACACTATTTACAAAAATTACATTTTAGTTTTTCATTTAGATCATTATTTATTGTTAGTATTATTGTTGAGAAAATAGTATTTGGTCTCTCCTCGGGTATCTGCCTTTTGTCTGATCTGGAGAGGAAGCCAAGATGTCAGCTACAGATAAATATTGTTGTTTGTTTTAAATGGATGTTCTGCTAAAGAGTGCACACCCTCTGCTGCTTACTAAAAAACAGTTCCTTGGAGAACTGTTCCTCATCTCTTTCAAAGGAAGTAAAATAAAACCTTTGCACACAAGCCATGTCACTAATCAGACAATGTCAGGTGTTTATATAAATTACTTTAATAAATTACAGTAAGTTGAGGCCTTAACATAGGTTGTCATAATTTCAAATTCAAGTTTAAATAGGTTTATTTAAAAAAATAAAAATGTACCTAATTTAAAATTTAAAAATCTTGTATTTTTTCTTAATCCTTGATTTTTATCCACCCTGCCTGGCACCTTCAGTGTTTGAAAAACTAGGATTTCCTCAAAGCTTTGATCACAGAACTAACAACCATCCTTTATACCAAGGGCTTTTGTATCAAGGCAGCTTTCAGCACTAATAAATCTCACCAAAGAAGCTAGTGAGCCAATGAAGAATTCAGTCTTAGCCAACAAGTACTGTGTTTACAAAAAATCAGTGTATACAGTTGCTGTAAGGGCTTACTGCAGATTGATTCCAAACAAAGATATCTCACCTCCACCTGAGAATAATGTGTTCTTTCCTTTTGGTAGAATGGTTTAAGGACAAGAACAATGAAAGCCCATGGATTGGTAGTTCAACTCTTATTATAGATCTATGAAGAAGGGTTCTGGTTTATCACGATAATGTTTCTCTCACATGACAAGTGTGCCTCCTCTCCCATCCCACTCATATACATGCCATTATTCCCCTTCTTTAAAGGTCTATTTGGATATGGATTTCTTTTTTGATTGTGAAGTTTTGAACGCCTTTGGGGTTTCCCGCTGGACTTCTCCTTCAGTACTATGACACAATGAATGAATGATATTGGTCATATGTCTTTGGAGACCTGTCTTGTTTGTTTACTCATTTATTTAGATAAAAAGCACGTATTCCAAGATCTAGGCACCTGCATATCATTTCAAAATCCATACAGAAATTCTAATTTATCAGTATCTATTCAACTCCACAACCACAATAAAAAGCTCTTACCTGCTCAGCATATTCACACCATCAAACTATTCTATAAAAGAAATCCTGAGAAAATAGAAAGGCTTTACAATGTGACCTCAAGTTCAAACCATGACTCTGAAAAAGGGAGTGAAGTCCAGAGCTGAATTATATACTAGACTACACTTTCATACAACTTTCCTTAAACAGGAAATCCTTTTTGTATAGAAGAAAAAAAAATCTCTTCTGGAAATTGGGCCTGACTATTTTAGAATGCCAATACAAAGAAAAGTATCTTCAAAGGCCCTCAGCTCCCGTATCTGCTTTCTAAAAAAAAAGAGTTCACACCACAAAAAAAGCAAGTACATACATATGAAGTATTCCTTCAGGGAATGGAGAGTAGTTCTCTCTGTGCAGCAGCAGCCCCCTTCCTAGGAGATTGTACTCTTTATATGTTCCTTCAGAAAACTGGATGCCACAATCCCGCCTCATTCCCTTGAACTCCTGTGGGTTCTAGCTTTCCACCCCCCATGTAAATGGCTTCCTAAGAATGGGGGAGAACACAACTACAAGGGCATCCTCTTGGACTCCACAGAATCTGTGCAATCAGTCACAAGCCTTTCAGTGCCAACAGCCTGCTACCAGCCCAATGCTACTGAAATCTGGGTGTGTCATTCCAACCGTTGTGGCATCACAAAATAAGAGAGATGACCTTTTACACATTACTGATATATAGAAATAGCTATGGAAGGAAAGTACAAAAAGGTAGGTTCATTGAAAAATGAGAGAGAACTAACTAATAATTCAAATGACAGATTTTGAATTCTTTTTAAAGAATTCTAGCTGAATTATAAGCTTAGGTATTATCTGTAACTATGATAATGATTAGAGAAAAATTCTATTTTTCAATATGCCAGTTTTGTGTATAGTCAGCTTTCCTGGCTCTCCTAGTTAGTTTTCCTTGTTGTTTGTGTGCATCTTTTACAGGCAACAAGGATGAGAAAACACATTTTTAAAAATCAGTTTTAGTACCTGAAATTACATTTAGCTCATTTTAGAAACTGACTAGACTTCTAGTTGACACTTTTATATCTGTATTAAATAAGAAAAATAAAAAGTTGGTAAGGAATAAAGAATCAGTATCAATCATCATTCATTACAAGCAGATACAAGAATGCTTTAAAATTTTGAACATATAAATTTATTAGCTCGTCTGGATGAATCCTAAGGTTTAAAAAAATACACTGAATGCTAACTATTTTTAACATAATCATGCACCACACAGAGGCACTGGAAGACCAGAGAAAACCAAATATAGTGCCAGTTTTCCATTAGGGAAAAGAACAATGAATCTATCTTTGCTAAAATATTGGAACACATATGAAAAGAAAAAAATGTACTAAACATCTACAGGATAACAGACCGTGAATAAACAGCACATATTTATAATTAATACATTATTGATCAATTATAAAGCATCTGGTAATAGTCAAGAGATGTAACACAACTGAATTTTACTAAACCTCTGATATCAAGTCTTGTGATAGAGGAGTCATATTATACATGACTTTGAAACTGATATGGAAACAAAAAAGGGCCAGAGATGTAGCTTGTCAAACAACAGGATGGCAACACTCCTCTTTAAACTCTTCTCCTTCACTTCTACACCTCTATTTTCTTGCCTCTTCATTACCTCATGAGTAATTTAGATTGCATGCTCTTCGGAGCAGGGGGCATGTCTTGTGTCTCTATGGCATCTAGCACATTTTTGAATGGCCAATGAAAAACTAACATTAACAACATTAACCCCTTTGAGCAGGGGGTTGGACTAGATGACCTCCTGAGGTTCCTTCCAACTGTGATATTCTACGATATTCTATGAACACAGAGCTATAGTACAGCTAGCTGATATTACTTCTGTTCTGGACAACTACCAGTAAGATATCTTTCTAACTGGTTAGAGGGAGTTCAAAGAAGAGCAACAAAACACTGGGCTAGTGGAACTGATTTAAGAATTAATACTAAAAAGAAGTAAACAGGTATATCTTGGCTAATACACAACTGTGGCTGGAGACACGAGTAGTTCAAATATTTGAAATGCGCAAATATCAAGGAGAGAGAAATTATTTAGAATGGTATACACAGGAATAACTAGGAGTAACATGAGGAAATTAAGTGAAGTAAAATGTAAGATGTATATACGGAAAAATTTCCTCTGAGAACTTACCTAGTTCATGGCAAGCTGGGGTTCAAATCTACCTACATTAGCCTACTGCACACTATGTGTCTGTGTGGACCCTGCCACCGCTCACTAGAAGTTACAGAGTGCACTTTAATCTACTCCACTTTGAAATGGGAGTGGATTAAAACGTACCAGGGAAGTTTTACCGAGCAGGAGAAGGTTCCACACAGAAACTTAGTGCACAGCAGGCTCATGCAGGGTAGATTTAGCTTGTGGCAGGCTAGAGTGTAAGTGTTCGTATAGACAAGCCCTTAGTGAAATCTAATAGGCTTTTGAATAGTCTCCTAAAGGAAGTGGTGGAAACTCCATCAGTTGGCACATTAGAAAAGATCCTGGACAAAAAAAATGTACTCTTCAAGCCATCCTACATTGGCATGGAAACGAGCTGTATGAGCACCTGATTTTTTCTCCCATCTCTAACTTCTATAATCCTCTCACTGTGGAACTAGTTTGTGGGACATGCTGAAAGAAAAAAGACTGATCAAATCAATATATAGCTAGTTTTTTATACTTTGTGCATCACCATAGTAAGTAAGCACCTTACAAAATCTAACAGAAAACACATTAAAGGATTACTCCTTACTCTCCAGCCTCAATAAGCCTGGGTTTTATCAGGTGTGCTTATTCTTTGGGGATTTTTTTATTTCTGGGGCAGGAAGGGGTGGCGGTTTTTGTTTGTTTCACTGTTTTGATAAAGATAGACCAGGTAATGGGCTTTTATATTTTGATATAAAGATAGTGAGAGCAAAGCCATTCAAAGGATCTTGCAGTGAGTGAACTGAAATGATAAATTACGTAAAAATATTCATAGTCCTTTTTACAGGTAGCTAGAAGACCAGTGGTTTTTAACCTTTTTTCAAGTTTGAATGGAAATTCAACCTATGGTCCACAGACTCGTACCATAGAAGTCTTAGACTGAAAACTGACGGAACAGAATTCAACTGTAAATGTTGCATGCCTCAACACAGATTTGACACAGCATGAGAAAGGGCACTAAACTGTGGGCTTCTATGGTAACGACAACACTTCTGGGTTTTGACCTGTAGGCGGGGATATTCACATACGTTTGATTTATCAGAAAAACAGAATGCCTTTTCTGCGACCTGAAACTTTATTTTCATAGTCACCTTTTTTGCAGACCTCTTAGACAGTCTGTGGAGCCCCACGGTCTGCTGACCACAGGTTGAAAACCACTGTACAAGACTATGGAATCTCTACAGGTCATCCCAGGAAGTATTACTGCCTTCTAAAGAAGACAGAATGGGATGTAACAACTGTCCACTCTGGGGTCTACCTTAATAATATTTTGTTGAATCAGTTGGAAGGATAAATCAGGTATCCAGAGTAGTACAGATACGATTTAGTCTTGGAAGAAAACTGGAGGAAAATAGCATCAATAAAGCCGCACTGTTTCAGCAAAGGACACCAACACAAGGAAAGGGTTGGCTTTAACAATACTGTCATATTTCTGCACTGAATAAAACTTGCATAACAAATCAGCATAAACTGTCAAGTGCTCCTCAATGAGACAGGCTACATATGTTAGCTCAAAACTAAGAATGTATCAAGCTATGGAGGACCAGGGTCTTCTGCAGCTCCATAGGAACTGGACTGCAGTCACTCTTTCAAAGATTTTGATTAACCAAAGCGTTGATTAACAAGGTTTAGCTGTAGCTGTCATTTAATGAACTCATAAGTTCTGCTGGGAAAGCCAACATATCTTACAAACTGTAATGCCGCAAGGTTCCCCTACCTGTTCTAAAATGAAAAATTAAATGTGAATACTACTTAAACTCTGCTGCAAAAACAAAAGGTTTGGTTTTGCCTTTATTGCTTGTTTATGTCTTAAATCTTGTGTTAAAAAAACCCTAACAAAACCTTAGAATTACTCAACTCAGGCACACAACTGCTCTTATCCATATGTTTCTATTACTGTTACTTTCATTCTCCTTCCATATTCCCTTTATTTGGCTGTTACCCCCATCTGCTGTTTAGATTAAACTAGAGTGTAACCCATTTGGAGCATGGATGGGACTCACAACATGTGTCTGTACAGCATCCATCACAATGGGGCTCCAATCCTGATCAAGTATAATAATAAATAATAATAATGATAAACGTAGATTTTTTTAAAAAAATAATGTTAATATGTTAGAAAGATGCAGTAATAAAAGAAAACATTCCAGCTTTGCTGTTGAAATTTTAAGGATATGAAATTCAGCATTTAGCTATTGTGTTTCTCCCACAATGCTAACTTAGCCACTTTGCACATACATATTATTTTCTATTCTTATTTTCCTTTTTAGATGGAAACTCAGGTACTGTTGTGCTATAAATGCATGTTATATTGTATAATTACTAGGCTAGCTGTAGCTGAAATAGTAGTATGAGAGAAATATTTAAATCTTGGAATTTTTCTACTTGAATGCTTTATTTTGCAATCTTAGCATTCCATTCATGCTAATTTTTAGCATGAATAAAGTGGGAAACTCCCATTTTGCAATTAAAAATGGGTAATATTTTTAATTTTGGAAAATTCAACATGAACTAAAATTTTACCAAAACTAATTATTTTAGAACAAAATAAATTGTACAAAAGTTAAAAACACTAAAGAAAATAAGTGATTAGCAGAAGAGACATTGCTATATGGAAACTTTCAAATACTGTGTATTAATGCATTATTTACCTTGGCTGTATACTCAGCTTTATAACTGTCTTGCGTGGCAGAGAATCTTGTGAGGACTGAACATCATCCTACAGGGAAAAAAAAACTTTGAATTTATATAGATATACATAGATCAAACTAAAAATCATACATTTCAGTTTTAGAAGAACCAACACTTAAAAATGCACTATCTACATCACACCAATAGCGACTTCCAATGAAACCTAATTTACCACAATATGCAGGAAGACACTAGTCACCACTTCACCAGATAATCATCTCCAAACCTGTACTTAACAAGAAGATTATGAACATACCTGTCTAAATAGATTTTAATAGAAAGGAAAAATGTATACTTATTCATCCAATTTGAAATCATTGTTCCCATTAAGTCATTTATTGTTATACCCAACCTTCACACTCACTGACACCTATACACGTTTCTACAACTGTGTACTAGACATTCTAATCACTAATATAGCTGGTGTGGTTTACAAACAATTTCAGTACGTTGAAATTAACTTTCTATTGCTGGAGGTTTACCCTCTCAAGCACTATAGTCCTACAGTTTAGTTGCAGAAGCCATTGGTTTACTCTTTGTTAGAATTCAACAAACTATTCTCTCCCTGCTCCACCACCCAAGTATACACACACACACACACACAAAAGAAGAGGAGGGAGGATTGTGTGGGCGTCCAGATAAATTAAGGTTGGGGTTTTTTTTTAAACGAGGTGTTGGTTCATCAGCAGGCCAGTATATGTCAGTAACAGTGTAAGTTTATGCAGTAAGCACTTTCAAAAACAGGTTTATTTCCTAAACTCCAGAGTCTCTCTATAAAATGCTAAGAATGTTTGCCTGTCCTTGCACAAGGAGTCTTTATATAACTACCCTCTACCATGGGTACAACTCCCCCTTATGATCTAGTCACCCTCTAACGGTCACAGCCTAAAGAAGGCAAGTTTTTGTACTACTACATAAGCAGTAACTTTTGTGTTACCGCTAGTAAATCATTAAGGGTTGTGGCCTACAGCTCTCCATTTTGTCTAAAAATGTGAATGAATATAATAAAATAAACAAAACACACCTCTTCTAACACTGACTTGATAAGTTCACACCTATAGGTTATTTATACTGGGAGTAGCAGCCATTATACTTAAAAATAGTAAAATAGCTTTCATTAGAACTCTCTAATTTCAATTACTCAGAATATTCTCAAAAATTCACCTCTATGGCTGAAATTGTCCATGTCTGGTTTTTACCCAAAGTTATTTTCTTAAAGGTCTGAGTAAGAAATGCTTGGAAGAGATGCTCAGCTAGGATCTGTGACAACCTCTCTTTTTGCATCCCTCCACTGGCTCCCCCTTCTCTATCTCACCAAATTTAAATGTCCTCATTTTGAAAGCTCTCCGTGGCATATCCCCACCCTACCTATCATTTCTCATTTACTATCAAAATGTCGACTCCCACCTCCATAACTCACATTTGTTACATTTTCAAAGAAGCACCCTTGTGCTTTTTGCCATGCTGCCCCTCATGCTTCAGAGAAGCTCCCATAAAACATCCACACAGCTACCTTATTATCCTCCTTCAAATCACTCCTTAAAACTCTGAATTTCCGTGATGTCTACAAAAGAAATTTGACAACGGTTATGCCACTGGTGTGGAGAGACTATTGCCTACCACACTGACCAATACAGACTCATTGTTTCCTTGTACTCCTTGTGTCTCTGTATCCATCAGTTGTCCCTTGTCTGATAAGATTGTAAGGGGGGGAACCATCTTTCTGCGCTATGTTGGTACAGTGCCTAGCACAATGGGGCTCTGGTCCATGACTAGGACTCTTATGTGTTATGGTAATAAACATACTCCTATACTACATGACTATAGAAGAGTAATACTGAAAACTCAGCATGAGGCATGAGCACAGCACAACTGCCCTGAAATATAATTCAGGGGAGGAAGTAATTGCCTGAAGTATATGTAACAATTAACTGTTTAAATCCCTGAATGCACTTCCAGATTACATTTTCTTTCCAGCCAGCAAAAAAGCTTAATACATAAGTAATGATTTTGGGAAATCTGTGTGCACAATTTGTGAATCCTGGGTTAGATAATAAACTCTGTATGTATCTTTACCAAGTTGCAAACTTCATTTCAAATGTGCAGTACTTTTTGCCTTCTCTATGGTCTGTTTGCCCCCATCTTGGACTGGAATTCCACAGGTGGGTGGCAAAGGTCTAGTAAAAGAGAGTTGTTACGTGCACAACCATTGAAATGTAATCACTCTTGAGAAAAGACTGGCTCCCAACCAGGAGAGCTGGTTTATCAGGGGAGAGGTTACCTAGCTCCAACGCGAGCCCAGATGATTACATTGAAATTGTAAAGCCCTGTAGCCCAAGCCCTCCAAGCCCAAGCTGTGTTTGATTGCACTGTGGACTTGCCCTCAGGGATCTAGAAGCTGGATTCCTTTCTCAGCAGAGTAATGAGTGCCCCATGAGGATGCTATTGATTGGATCTGTGATGACATAGATACTGACCAAATTAATGTGTGCCTTAAAAAGTTCAAGTAATTAAAGATATGTGAAAATAAAACTGTGTAAGTATATATGAATGAAAAAATATTTCAAGATGTTACTTATGCACATTGCTGATTGTAGAAACATTTTCATGTATTATATTAAATTATTTAAGCGTCATATGACCATGTAACTAGAGACTGCATTGTAACACTTATGTGCAAAGGCACAGACTTAAGATGTGTGTAACCTTAACTATGTTATTTCCGGTCTTTAAAGTGTTCAACAGGGCAATTTTAAAATATTTCTAACAATAACAAAGGATTTTGGTATGGAATAATATAGTTTGTTAAAAGAGATGGACTAAAAAAATTATAGTATTTGCTTTTTTTAAATTAAATATATTCCTTTAGTGTGTTTCTCTTCTGAAAAGTGACTTCAAAAATGGCCTGCAGGAACTTTGAGCTCATTTTTCCTCAGTGGATTCCCATATCAAATTCTCTCAATTTACAAATAAAAGTATGTCTGTTCTATATTCCAATTCTGCAGATTCAACCTGGGCTCAGATTCAGAATGGGCTCTTTCTTTCCCCTTCATCATCATAAGTAATTATGACCTACAAGTCAAGTTAGGCCTACAGTTACACTTGTGCAACCTCACTATCATCAATTTTCACAAGCAACAGGTATAGATAATTGGATAATAGATAAATTCTGTTGATGATGCACATGAAACAGAGTCCAGTACACTCACTTTCAGCTATGTAGGTTCTGCAGGGCCAACTGCAATAAGTAGTAAAATCTATTTTTGCTGTCAACACCACCTGTAATTCTAACTACATACAGAGACCAGATCTGTTGAGTAAGAAGGGACAATCTTTACATAGTTAATTTTCAGAGTAGAAGTTGAACTTCTCCACATCATTCATAATTAGTCTTAAAAGATTATTCATATAACTTTTAAAAAATACAAAAACGATAAGTAGGACAACTCACCATCTTAAGGAACGGAGTTGATGGGTTATAGATGTAGGTATCTTTGTCTTTTAGGATAAGAATATGAGCAGAGTCAATGATCACCCTCTTCAAATTCATTAATGAATGGAAAAGCCTGTTGATAAAATTTTCAATTGTTACTAGTTTTGAGATTATATGTTTATAAAAAGCCATTATAAGACCCTTGGAAAAAAAGGATATAGAAATATTATTAACTATTAAAAGTATTGCTTTAGCTGAGTAATTTTTTTATTCTGACCTAAATTTCCAACAATGACCAGTTATTTTGGGTGCCCAACTTGAGATACCTTGAAAGACCCTAATTTTGAGGCAATACTGAGCACTTGTCTCCTGAAAATTAGACCCTTACTTTACCCTGTCTCAATTTGGGCACCCAAAGATCATCACCATCCTTGCCACACTATCAGAACCATATGGAAGAAGGCAAATGGCCTCAATCATCCCTACCCTGGGCTCTTGTGTCTAGCTCTTTCATATTTAGCTGCAATAATGCTGCTTCAGCCATTATTGTACTACAGAGCATGCCTTTAGGTCAACTTCTCCATCTCCATTAAATAAATTTCAGTTTACTTAGCATGTTACTAGTCATTCTTAAAAGATGTCCAAAATATGTCCAACTTTCTTAGGTACTACTTGCCTTTTATGTAGGTATGTCCATTCTAAGCCATCTTTCATTACATAATAAGTTCATTTTACTTTGGATAGTCTATGCAGACAACTGCACTGAAAGCTGTGTCAAATTTGCATGGGATAGAATTACTTTTCCAGGACTCTGCTCCATAGAAGATGATACTTAAGATCTTTATAAGCAGTCAGTGTGATGTTTTTGCTAATCACACTGGACTTCCATACTGCATAAAGTTTTTTAAATACAGCACTTGTGTTACCTATTCTGGGCTTCATATCGAACACGTAATCAGCAGTATCATGAATGACGCTACCCAGATAAGCTTTTTGTTGGTTTTCCCAGCTTCACCTTCCCTATGGGTGCTCCACTGTAGGTGACTCCACAGCAGTACCGCTGATGGAGGAATGGGGCTATAACTGATGCTAATACTGTGGAGCCAAATATGGCATGGGATGATGAGCATGGATAATATTTTAAAAACATATGGGCAGATGCCCAAGTTTCTGCCCTGCATATTTCTGATGAAGGCTACAGAAGTGGAAACATCTCATGAAAGGAGTTTGGACTCCAGACAGGGATTGAAGATTGTGGGCATTATAGCAGTAGTTAATACAGTTTGATATCCATTTGGAGAGTCTCTGATTTGATATTGCGGATCCCTTGGATCTCTCCGCAATTGAGAGGAACAGTTTAGGATAGTGGTTTTCAACCTGTGGATTGCCGACCACTGGGAATCCGCAGACTATGTCTAAGATTTTCAAAGGAGTCTAACACTTCCATTCTAAATTTTTTAGGAGTCCTCAAATGAAAAAAGATTGAAAACCACTGTTTTAGGAGATTCCTAAAGTCTTTTGTTCTATCCAAATAAAATGTCAAAGCTCTCCTGACACTGATTCTCTGTTGTCACGGTGAGGCTTTGGGAAGAAAATATAAGCCTCAATTTGCTCTATTAATGTTTTTTTGATAGAAGCAACGGCTTGTCTTTATCCGACAACTATTCAGTCATCATTTTCTAAGGCTGTCCATGCACTTTGACTCTTGAATATTTTGATGTGACTATTAATTGTTTAGCCTGGGTATTCACTTTTCAGTACCCCATGATCTTGCATTACGTTAGATGTCATAACTCCTACTGTAAGGCAGAGAGAATGCAGAATAGCACAGATACAAATATGATGCTGGAGCTGATTTTTTGTAGAATTCATTTGATCCTCTTCTCCTTTGCACTGAAGAACTTCAGAATTTATCATGCCATGATAGGATGGCTTGGGAAAAGTCTGTAGAAGCTGCAAAAAGTCTTTAATGCTGCAGACAAATCATCATCACGTATCATGCTGGAGGACTGCTTCTTTATGCTAACCATTTGAAGCAGGAAGCATGCACCCAAAGATGTCAACACTGCATTAATTATGGAGACTCAAGATATTTCCATTTTGGGGAACCATACAAAATCTTAGCTCTTTGGACAGTGTAAAGTTAAGGAATTTGCCTATTTTGGTATCATAATTTCTTTTGGCACTTATTTGCTCTCTATCATCTTCCACAGTGAAGGGGAAGGCATACTTCCTACCTGCAATACAACACAAAATATTTGCATGGTCTTACTGTTCCCTCACTCTTGTCTGTCTAGTTCTAGCTTTATCTTCTTCTGGTTATCTCACTGAACTGTTGAGGTCCCCTTTGGATTATGCTCTGGAGAAAACAGTCTTTCTTGGGTTTATTCTTTGTAACAGAGCCTTCCCAATTCCTCAATCAATTACATGCTGGAAGCAAAAAGAAAAGGAGTACTTGTGACACCTTAGAGACAAAAATTTATTTGAGCATAAGCTTTCGTGAGCTACAGATCTTTCTAGCCTTGTTAGATTTTTCTTTTTTAATTTGAGATTTCTACTGTTTATCTTTTCCTCATCTCATGGAATAAAGAGCTATTTTCATTTTGATTTCTTATTTTTCATTACTAGGGCAATGTCCATTTATTTTAGTCTGTCTCAGAGTAACCCCATAACTGATGGATCAAGATTATCCAAGCTTGTCAATCAGACTTTTTTGCTTTGCCTTTTTCTAGTAGATCTACATATGTGAGAAGAACATTAAGCCAAGATTTTCAAGCATAGGTACCGCAAGTTAAATTTCTAAATCTGCATTAAGGCATCTAAAGAACTGGCCTGATTTACAAGAGTGCTGAACACCCAGCAGCTCCCATTGACTTTAATGCAATTACAAGAAATGCCAGAACCTAGTTATAGCCTAAAGGAACAAGTGATGTTCTAGTTAGAATGCCCATAATCCCTTTGACAATCAGTGAAGAATTAATTTATAGGCATCCATAGCAAATCAAGTGATACTGATAACACCAAGAATTTGAATTTAAGTGATCTGTTAGAAGGGTGCCTCATTTTTCTTATATTATAAATAGAGATAAAAGGAAGTATATAATTTATATAATATTGAACTCTTTCACATTCCATGCTTTGGAGAATTAATGCTAAATTGGGACTGATCCAGCTTTCCCTACCTTCCAAATGGCACAGATACACATGGAGAGGAGATAGGAAAGTTTGGAGGATTTTTTTTTAAATATACTCTCTGAATATAAAAGTCAGAAACAGAAGAGTGTTTTAAGGGCATTATTTCAAGCATTGGCTTATTTAATATAGTATTCTCTCTCTGTCAATAAGACATCCATTCAGCAAGTTCACCAGTACCTACTTTTCATATTTTCTGTACATAAAAGTGTTCTGAATGAATCATTCATTCATATAGCTATAGGTGTGTGTGTGGTGGGGGTGTTTTAAAAGCAATATCTCTACTTTGCAACTACTTAGGAGAATATTATAAATTATTCTATCAAAATATAGAGAAAGCAATTCACTTCCAAACTTGACAAAGAATCAATCTACAAATGAGCTAATAAGCATAGTAATAAGAAAATGATGTCCCAGGTTGAAGATAGGAAATTATATAGTGGGAAAGACTAAGATAATCACATAATACCTAGTCAACATCAAGTTTCTTGATCAGTGCTTAACAGTGGCAGAGACTTAATGCAGCAGTACCTAGTTTTGCTTTGAATGATAGCCCTGTGGTTAAGGCACAAGCTGCAGGCTTTATCTTCAACCTTCCTTTAAAACCCCTGTGCACATTGTAGCCTCTATGTGCCTCAATTTCTTACTCTACAAAATTGGGGAACTACTTCCCTACTTTATATGGATATGCTGAGATAGAAGAGAATATATAAAATACAAAGTAGCAGTAATATTTTCTCAGTGGTATATATTTTGGTAGCTATATTAAAAATACAGTATATTCATAACAAAAACACAGGAGAAAATAAATGTAAATATTTAAATGTACTCATTAAATTATATTACCTAGTTCCATAATCCACAACTACCCAATCTTTAGATGTTCCTGTGATGGCATCATGGTGCTGAAAGAGTCCTAGGTTCCTCCTAGCCTCCGTCAGCAATTTATAATTTTCCACTGAAGGAAATGCATTCATCTTTTCATATTTTTTGGACTCTACTAGTGCAAAAGAATAAAGGATCTCAGCAGCTCTGGAAAATCAAAGAAAAAAATGAATGGAGCTACTTGTTTACACACAAACATGCACACACAAAGCCAAACACACACTTTAAGAGATGAACCACAGCGCTTTCACAGCTTCCCCTAAAAGTGGTCCTCTAGGTTCTTTAAACTAAAAGTTAAATTTTGTCAATTACAATATAATTCACTATTTACAAATAAAGCAATAAAGAAGTTCATTTGCACAAATTTGTAATGATCAGTGATCATACCTTAGATGGATGCATTCAGGATACCTTCTGTCACAGAAGAAAAATTAAACTTTCAAGAACACACAACTTGTTTAACCAACAGAATTACTCCTCTCAAAAGGTACATACTGTATATATTGCATGCAGTATTCATGAACTCTTATTTAATTTTTAAGACCTCTGTTTGGGTCTTAGTTTGGTCATTGAGAACCCAAACTAATTTCTTCCTAAATAACACAACAGTCAAAGTAAAAGATTATGACAACACATCCAAACTGTCTGAGCCCTGGTCTACACTACAGGGTTAGGTCAAATTTAGCCACGTGAGGTCGATTTTATAATGAATGTGTCTACACAAACAACCCTGTTCCATTGACCTAAAGGGCTCTTAAAATCGACTTCTGTACTCCTCCCCAGCGAGGGGAGTAGTGCTAAAATCGACCTTTCTGGGTCAAATTTGAGGTAGTGCAGATGCAAATCGACTTTATTGACCTCTGGGAACTATCCCAGAGTGCTCCAATGTGACCACTCTGGACAGCACTTTCAACTCCGATGCACTAGCCAGGTACACAGGAAAAGCCCTGGGAACTTTTGAATTTTATTTCCAGCATGGTGAGCTCAGCAGACCATGCAGTCCCCCAAGAATTGCAAACGAGCTCCAGCATGGAGCGAATGGGAGACACTGGATCTGATTGCTGCATGGGGAGAAGAATCTGTGCAGGCAGAACTCCTATCAAAAAGGAAGAAATGCTAATATATGTGCCAAAATCACACAGGTCACGATAGACAGAGGCTACAACTGGGACACACAGCAGTGCTGCGTGAAAGTCAAGGAGCTCAGGCAAGCCTACCAAAAGACAAAGGAGGCAAATGGTCGCTCTGGGTCAGAGCCCCATACATACTGTTTTTATGATCAGCTGCATGGCATTCTAGAGGGGGACCCTACCACTACCCCACCACTGTCCATGGACAGCTGCAAGGGGGGAGTCTCACGCAACATGGAGGAGGATTTTGTGGATGAGGAAGAGGAGGAGGAGGAGGAGGAGAATGCACAGCAGGCAACTGGTGAATCTGTTCTCCCTGGCAGCCAGGACCTTTTCATCACCCTAGAGCCAATACCCTCCCAAGGCGGGATCCCCGACCCTGAAGCCAGAGAAGGCACCTCTGGTGAGGGCACATTTGTAACTACAGTACAGGGTTTAAAAGCAAAGAAATGTTTGATTTGCCCTGAAGACTTGGGATGCATTTGCGGCCAGTACAGCTACTGGAACAGTCTGTTAACGTGACTGGGGATGGAGCAGGAATTCTCCAGGGACATCTCCATGAAGCTCTCCTGGAGGTACTCTGAAATCCTTTGCAGAAGGTTTCTGGGAGGGCTGCCTTATTTCGTTCTCCACAGTAGGACACTTTACCACGCCACGCCACGCCAGTAGCAAGTATTCTGGAATCATGGCAGCACAAAACATGGCAGCAAATGGTCCTGGGTTTTGGTCACACTGAAGCAACATTCGGTCTTTATCTTTCTGTGTTAGCCCCAGGAGAGTGATATCATTCATGGTCACCTGGTTGAAATAGGGGAATTTTTGTAAGGAAACAGTAAAAGGACCCCATTCATGCTGGGCTGTTTGCGCTTGGCTAAAAGGGATCAACCCTGAGAATAGCCACGCAGCGGGGGGAGGGGAGGAAGGGATCATCCCAAATAGCCACGCAGAGGGATGGGGGGGAGGTGTGTGCTGCACATCCACCCGAAAACCGCAGCCCCTCCTTTTAAATGGCAAACCCAACCAGCATTGCTTGCTATGGGATAGGAGAACGCTGCAGTTTGAAAACATTCCCACATGTTCTGAAGGCGTTAGAAGCCAAACCCACGTAGCCTTTGGTTTACCATGGCTGCCTGGAAACCAAATTCTGTTGCCCAGCCATGTGTGATGTGTCACCATACCGGCAGGCACTCAATATAAAAGACACAATGTGACCTTGTACCTAAAGCACATGTGCTGTCTGCTGTGACTTGCTTGATTCACTGTGAAAGAGTCTCCCTTTTGTTCTCAGAAATGTATCATTTTAAATTTTACTCTCCCTTTTTATCCCTCTGCAGGTCCAAATGTTTTTATGCTCCCGCTATCATCTCCGTCCCTGAGTCTATCGCAGATTAGAAGGTGAAAAAAACGCACTTGCGATGACATGTTTTCCAAGCTCATGCAGTCCTTCACACTGATAGGGCACAGCTGAGTGCATGGTGGCATTCAATGGCAGAGACCAGGAAAGCATTAAGTGAGCGTGATGAGAAGAGGCAGGATGCAATGCTGAGGCTAATGGGGGAGCAAACAGACATGCTTAGGCGTCTGGTGGAGCTGCAGGAAAGCCAACAAGAGCACAGACTGCCACTGCATCCACTATACAACCGCCTGCCCTCCTCCCCAAGTTCCACATCCTCCTCACCCAGACACCCAATGCCACTGGGGGGGAGGCTCCAGGCACCCAGCCACTCCACTCCAGAGGATGGCCCAAGCAAAAGAAGGCTGTCATTCAAACAGTTTTGATTTGTTGTGTGGCTACAATAAGCAATGTGCCCTTGTCCTTCCCTCCTCCCCCACCGCATCCTCCCCCACATGGGCTACCTTATCAGTTATCTCCCTTTTTTATTTTTAATTAATAAAGAAAGAATGCATGGTTTCAAAACAACAGTGACTTTATTTCCTTTGCCAACCATAATCGAAGGGGAGAGGGTGGTTGGCTTACAGGGAATTAAAATCAACAGAGGGGGCGGATTTGCATCAAGGAGAAACAAACACAACTGTCACACTGTAGCCTGGCCAGTCATGAAACTGGTTTTCAAAGCCTCTCTGATGCGCAGCGCTCCTACCTGTGCTCTTCTAATTGTCCTGGTGTCTGTCTCTTCAAAATTGGCAGCCAGGCAATTTGCCTCAACCTCCCACCCCGCCATAAACGTCTCCCCCTTACTCTCACAGATATTATGGAGCACACAGCAAGCAGTAATAACACTGGGAATATTGGTTACGCTGAGGTCTAACCTAGTCAGCAAACAGTACCAGCGAGCTTTTAAAAGTCCAAAGGCACATTCTACCACCATTCTGCACTTACTCAGCCTACAGTTGAACTGCTCCTTACTACTGTCCAGGCTGCCTATGTATGGCTTCATGAGCCATGGGAGCAAGGGGTAGGCTGGGTCTCCAAGGAGAACTATTGGCATTTCAACATCCCCAACAGTAATTTTCTAGTCCAGGAAGTAAGTCCCTTCTTGCAGCTGCTCAAACAGCCCAGAGCTCCTGAAGATTTGAGCGTCATGCACCTTTCCCGGCCATCCCACATTGATTTCAGTGAAACATCCCTTGTGATCCACCAGTGCTTGCAGCACTATTGAGAAGTACCCCTTGCAGTTTATGTACTGGTTGGCAAGGTGGTCCGGTGCCTAGATAGAGATATGCGTTCCATCACATATGCCCCACCACAGTGAGGGAAACCCATTGCAACAAAGCCATCCACTATGACCTGCACATTTCCCAGAGTCACTACCCTTGATAGCAGAACATCAGTGATTGCATTGGCTACTTGAACCACAGCAGTCCCCACAGTAGATTTGACCACTCCAAATAGATTCCTGACTGACCGGTAGCAGTCAGGCATTGCAAGCTTCCACAGGGCTATCGCCACTTGCTTCTCTACTGTCAGGGCAGCTCTCATCTTGGTATTCCTGCACTTCAGGGTGGGGGAAAGCAACTCACAGAGTTCCAGGAACGTGGGCTTACGCATACGAAAGTTTCGCAGCCACTGGGAATCATCCCGTACCTGCAAGACTATGCGGTCCCACCAGTCTATGCTTGTTTGCTGGGCCCAGAATTGGCATTCCACTGTATCAACCAGCCCCACTGCCACCATGATGTCCCAATTGTCACATCCTGTGCTTTCAGGAACATCTGTGTCCTCCTCACAATTGTCCTCGTGCTGACGTCTCTTAGCCAGGTTCTGCACATACTGCAGTGTAATGTGCAAGGTGTTTACAATGCTCGCAACAGCAGCGGTGTGCTGAGCGGGCTCCATGCTTGTTGTGCTGTGTCATCTGCACAGGTAACCCAGGGAAAAAAGTGATTGTCTGCAGTTGCTTTCATGGAGGGAGGGAGGGGAGACTGACGGCATGTACCCAAAACCACCCGCAACAATGTTTTTGCCCATTGGGAGCTTAACGCAGAATTCCAATGGGCAGCAGAGACTGCGGGAACTGTGGGATAGCTTCCCACAGTGCACCACTCTGTGAGTCGATGCTAGCCACGGTAGTGAGGACGCACTCTGCCGACATAATGCGCTTAGTGGGGACATACACAATCGATTTCTAAAAATCGACTTCTATAAAATCGACCTAATTTCGTAATGGAGACATACCGAAGAAGGGATCCACCAACTGACCACCAGTACCAGACAAGACCAAATACCTCAAGACCCTGTATCTTAGACAAAGTACAGGAGTTCACCATACTACAACTGGGTGCTCTCCTGGACCCTGAGTACAAAGTCCATCTACTCTCTGGACAGCTCAGGGGTACCTGGGGAACTTTGTAGGCACCAACCACAGAGGACATTGAGAATGACCTAGAGCAAGTGCCATCTACAGCCACAGTGTCCTCAAAGTGGAGCAGAGCAGATGCTCTCCACAGGGGGCCACAGCCACTTGGACCACACTCAGGACTCCACGGCAGAATGAGAAAAGAAGGAAGTGGCAGCTGAAACAGCATCACCTCAGCCATGTAAAGACTTGATTCATGATTGTTATGGTTAGGGGAGACATGACATAAGGACCTCATCAGTGCCTCTGTAGAGCCAATCTATATCGGCTTTAAAAATGTCACTTTGTATCGTCCCTTCAGGGCATAGGAAACACTATTCTCCACTCTCTTCCAGCATCCTGAAGGCAGGTTTCAGCAACTGCTGGGAATGGGAAATAGCCGTATCTCCACTCCTCCCCATTTATGCTGTTTGTATGCTCCCTTCTGAGTGTGAACCATCTTCCCCTCCCCCCATCTCCATTCCTCTCCTTTGGCACCCAGATGGCAGGATTTGGGTAATGCTGTTTGCTGTTTGAACATTTCCTGCTGGACCTAGGAACCAGCATTACCCCATCACCCTTAGTCTCCACTATCAGTCCCCTCCCTGGCATCCACATGGGACTGAAGAGGGATTCCAAGGGGGGCAGGGGATTTAAATACTGTAACTGAGGTTTATTGTAAAACACACTGCTGCACACATGGTCACCTACTCAAAAGGCTACTGACAGTCAGCCCTAAGACCCAGAATCAGAGAAGAAGAAGAAAGAGGAGGGCACTGGGACATCCTTCTGATGAAAATGCACAGTGACTGGCAGACAGTATGGCCACCTCTTTGAGCTTGAAAGGGAGAAGCTGAAGCAGGAACAGCAACGAAGAGGGGATGAGTATATGGTGGCTATGTACATCCGCCATGACCCTGCCAGGAGAGATCAAGATCTCCAACACCAATGTGAGGTGAGGCAGCAGCAAATGTTTCTGTGAGAGCTGAGACTGCCATACAGAGGAAAGGATATTTAACACATTCTTTTTCCAGTATCACCATCAAAATAAATGTACTTTCAGAGGCAGCTTTCTTATGCACGAATGCAAATACAGAGCCCACCAGTGATACCTACCCCTCCAAGCTGGAAAGGAGAACTGGGAGCTTCATGGAGAATAAAAGATTGAGCCATCTGTGCTTCTAGCCTCACAACAGCTACATCAGCAAGCTGGGCAGGGGAGACTAGGAGATGAACAGGGAAAAGCAATGGATCCTACTTCATCATTCAGAGCAGAATCCATGGCTTTCCACCAGAATGCAGGTAACAAACACAAGTCGAAGTGGAATATTGTAATAAGCTGCTGGGGGAAGTCCACTTCCACCCATGTGACCAGAACAGACAAACATTTTACCAAAATAAACTGCAAGAGTTTGGAAGGAGTGGCTCGATACTGCAACACTAAGAACTAAGGGAACTGCCCCTAGAAAGCAAGCATCTCACTTTGGTCATTATTGCAACAGTGTACATACAGTTACTCAAGGATAACTTGAGATAACCTTTGCGGTGTGCCCACTCTGCCTTCAGCTACACTAGCTTCAGTGAAGTAGCTAAAGGAAATTAACTCAGGCTAATAAGACAATGAAGTATATGTGGGGAAAAACAAGAAACAGCAGAGGTGTATGTTTTATAAAACAGAAGAAAACACAAAAAAGGGAAAAAAAAGAAAAGAAATCAGCATGAGGGTAAATACTGATGAAGATGAAAGAGGGAATAGGAATGCCAAAATGGCTGGAAAGAAAGTCATAAAACAGGAAAAAGGAGATAAATATATGGAGAGAAGATTAATTTCTTAAGTTTAATAGTTATTGCCACAACATACAGTAAAATACACAACGCATATTTGAGTTTCTATTTGTAACCTTTATGTTGAAATGCTCCCAACTAATATTAAGCTGTTAAAGACAAGGATGCTATAAAATCCAACTAAATTTTCAGGTTTGAGCCTATAGGTTGGTTACAGAAAATGTATTTAATAGAAGAGCACTGGGCAACACTTTGAATGATCCAGCCAAACTTTATTTAAAAAGAAAAATGATAGGTTAAGCAAACAGCCATGCAATTACTCCTTACACAAATGCTACTATTATACTCTCTCTCAAAGATGAAATGGTGTATCAGTGGGAAATCAGTCCACTGACAACAGTGCGAAGTACAGCCTTAAAATCCTGGAACCTAACAGTACACTTTTGATGTTAGTTGGAGCTATCCCTGAATTTAGCTAAACTACTCCTTATATACTGTTATACTAATAATTAACATTAAAATTGCCTTAATCATAATTGTAGTTCTGCCACCTTCTTATTCACTCTTTACATTACACATTATTTAAATTAACATATGCACCAATGTCCTTCCCACACTCTAGATAGCATTTTAATAAAACATTCACAATTCACAAAAACACGTTAAAAACTTTGCTCAATCGATTATAACCAAAACATAACAACAACCACCCTGGGTCATGTCCTTGCTAACTCTTACTTTCTCATAACACTCAGTCTCCTATTTATTTTGGACTTCTCACAATAGCTGCTTCAATATCTCATATTTCTCTACCCTTAGGCTAACCTAGGCCCAAAACCTAACTTTTATTTATTTATTAACCCAAACTATTCTATGGACTACATATTAAAATATCTTATGAGCAGCCCATATTATTTTACTAACAGTCCTCTCAATTTACTACAATACACACTCTTCTGGTAAATCGATGGGTGTTAAGTTCCTGTGTTGTGGGTTGCTCTAGAGACAGTGACCAGGATACTCTCGTCCTTCAATCCAGCCCTGGTTTTGGGTGTTTGTTGTGTTGCAGGGGTTTGCTTTTTAGGTTTGTTTGTTTCCAGTGTTGTCTCAGGATATTAGAGACACAAGGTGGGGGAGGTTACAGAAGTTGGTCCAGTAACAGATGTTACCTCACCCACTTTGTATCTCTGTTTATTTTTGGTTGTGAGGAGCCTGGGGGGCAGGGGAGGGAGGGCAATGGGCATAGGAGTCAAGTGATCTAGTAAGGTTAATGAGTCCCTGTGTGACACTGAAGAAGGGATTTTTCTTCCTCCATCCTGAATTGTGAGCTCCTCCTTTCCCCATGACCACCAGCATCTTCAGTCACAGTAGCTTGTCCCTAAACTCCATGTTTTCCCAACTAATGGGCCACCCCAGTTCATATATCCAGTGGGCCCTTATTCTTAAATCCACTCAAGGTACGATAATAGATCCACATTCTTAGTTCACACAGCTTCTGAAGTAAGCAGGGGAACTACAGGCCAGTCAGCCTCACCTTAGTCCCTGGGAAAATCATGGAGAAGGTCCTCAAGGAATCAATTTTGAAGCATTCAGAGAAGAGGAAAGCGATCAGGAACAGTCAGCATGGATTCACCAAGGGCAAGTCATGCCTGACTAATCTAATTGCCTTCTATGACGAGATAACTGGCTCTGTGGATGAGGGGAAAGCGGTGGATGTGTTGTTCCTTGATTTTAGCAAAGCTTTTGATACGGTCTCCCACAGTATTCTTGCCAGCAAGTTCAAGTAGTATGGGCTGGATGAATGGACTATAAGTTGGATAGAAAGCTGGCTAGATCATCAGGCTCAACGGGTAGTGATCAATGGCTCCATGTCTAGTTGGCAGCCGGTATCAAGTGGAGTGCCCCAAGGGTCAGTCCTCGGGCCGGTTTTGTTCAGTATCTTCATAAATGATCTGGAGGATGGTGTGGACAGCACCCTCAGCAAGTTTGCAGATGACACTAAACCGGGAGAAGAAGTAGATAAGCTGGAGGGTGGGGATAGGATACAGAGGGACCTAGACAAATTAGAGGATTGGGCCAAAAGAAATCTGATGAGGTTCAACAAGGACAAGGGCAGAGTCCTGCACTTAGGACGGAAGAATCCCATGCACAGCTACAGACTAGGGACCGAATGGCTAGGCAGCAGTTCTGCAGAAAAGGACCTAGGGGTTACAGTGGACAAGAAGCTGGATATGAGTCAACAGTGTGCCATTGTTGCCAAGAAGGCCAATGGCCTTTTGGGATGTATAAGTAGGAGCATTACCAGCAGATCGAGGGACGTGATCGTTCCCTTCTATTCAGCATTGGTGAGGCCTCATTTGGAGTACTGTGTCCAGTTTTGGGCCCCACACTACAAGAAGGATGTGGAAAAATTGGAAAGAGTTCAGCGGAGGACAACAAAAATGATTAGGGGAGTGGAACACATGATTTATGAGGAGAGGCTGAAGGAACTGGGATTATTTAGTCTGCAGAAGAGAAGAATGAGGGGGGATTTGATAGCTGCTTTCAAATACCTGAAAGGGGGTTCCAAAGACGATGGATCTAGACTGTTCTCAGTGGTAGCAGATGACAGAACAAGGAGTAAGTTGCAGTTGGTCTCAACTTGCAGTGAGGGAGTTTTACGTTGGATATTAGGAAAAAAAATTTCACTAGGAGGATGGTGGAGCACTAGAATAGATTACCTAGGGACATGGTGGAATCTCCTTCCTTGGAGGTTTTTAAGGTCAGGCTGGGATGATTTAGTTGGGGATTGGTTCTGCTTTGTGCCAGGGGTTGAACTAGATGACCTCCGAGGTCCCTTCCAACCCTGCTATTCTATGATTCTATCACATTAGGTGAATTAATTTATCACTTAGAGCAGTTTAAGGCTTTTGTTTTCCACTCCAAAAAATAGGTGACTGATTGCGTTTTACTGCAATCTCTTAAAACCATGATTTCCTTTTAAACCTCAACCCTGTTTTAAATTTTAAAGTGGATCAAATCCCTAAGGATAAATGAACTGAATGTATGAAAAACTACATTATTTCTGAGAAATTTAAACTTCAGGAAAGCAATTTTCTTGTCTCTAACTTAATCTCAGTCTAGGAAAGCTAGCAGAAAGTCTCTTTACAGAATCAATACACCACATCCCCTACCATCAACGAAAACTCCAGTAGTGAGAAAAACATCCGATACAAGGGATCTTAAAAATAAAGAAAATTAATAATGTCATAGAAAGACAAATCATATCTAACCAAATTAAAATTCTTCTTGCTTTATGTATTTCAACAGAGAACTATAAATAATCAATCCATAATTTATCCCGAAGCACTTTTATAAAATTAGCTAAAAATAGGACCTGAGAAATCCCAAAAGCCGTTGAACATTGAGCAACAACTTTGAAATGAGCCGCGTTTGTTACTTATGCTTGCAACTTTTGGTCCCTCATTGATACAACCTGTCTCAAGACAGTAATTTTTGGCATGAAGTTATAGCATGGAAAGAAGACCACAGTGCACCCTGCTAATCTCATTTGACAGGTCTGATTTAACTAACGCTGTGCAGCTGCTCTAATGATCTGTGACAACTAAGAACTCTGTCCTATAGGTCTTGAAATAGAAATATTTTGCATAGTAAATTCAGCAGCTTTTTGAAAAATGAAAATAATTAGTTGTAAAATTTTAAAAAATTAAGTAGACAGCCTGAACAATGGAATTCATTTTAATTTCAAAATTGTGCAAGTCAAAAAATGAAAAACGAATGTAAAATTCTCTCAAGGCTCCTCATTTGACTTCTGAAATTTTCTAATGGGTATTGGACAAATTCAAATTTACTCTCCTATTCAAATAAGTTCCACACTATTTTGTTTCTTTGTTTTTAAAGCTTAAACTAATTTAACAATATTGCAAATTTTTGTTATAAATTTTAGCCTGTGCAAGTTGTTTACTTACAATAAGCCAGAGTATTGTAGCTACCTTGGTCTTGTTTTCCACCCTCTAGTAACACAAAACTACTCCTCTAATTATTTTTCAGTTAAATTTAAAGCTCCTGAGTACAGCAGAGCTATACCTTGTAAATGAAGTGCCTGGTGTTGAACTTGCCATTGGTGTGTATGAGGACAGTTTGCAGAAAAAATCCAGGGTGATGGAGCCCTGGACTGAATTGAGATACAGGTTATTTAAAATCACTATTTCCCTTCTCTCACTTTCTTTCCTCAACAAAGTTTTGGCAGCATGGCAAAATAATAAACACAAATATTTTAAAGCCAGACTAATCCTGCTGCTTTGCCACCACTGTACTCGAATGCCTTGGAACTATAGGAAGGAGGAAGTGGGAGTAGCTGGGCTTCTCCCTACTCTGAGACAGTACATGGCCCGTAACACACTGCCCTCCCTAGACTCAGCACCTAGACCCAACAATTCATCCTCCCTTTGGGGATAACAGCTTTCTGCTGCCAGAAAACATTGTTAGTCCTATAGCTCAAGTGGTAATGGTCTGTGTTACAATAATATACATTCACAGTTCAAATGATGGACAGTTTTGAGGTACACAACTGAATTTGTTTTTACCTTTTCCTTTTTAAAAAAACTAGGAAGCTGCATACAGAAAAATTCATGTTAAAAATACTATTTAGGCTGCAACTCAAGCTCTCAAAAGTTAGGAAATGCCAGATTACAGTTGTTCACACAACCTTAACATGGCCCATTGTGCATATGCATTATAATATATAGTCTTTAACTCTATAATCTCATCCCCCCCCCGCCCCCCCCCCCACACACACAAATCCAGATTTATTCATTGCATAGGGTGGGCACACAAGGGGCAAGATTAAGGTTACATGACCAAACAAATCACAGCACTGCTCTATACTTTCAATGGAGAGATGTGCTCTCTTAAATGATGGAGGCTCACCAGCACTTCTCCTTCCTAACTGCACTCTATGGCTCTGCATGGAAGGGACTACAATCTATCAGTCTCCCTTTCTCTCATTCCCACCCCTTGCTACTCTCTCCACTGTAGTGCTGGCAAAACAGAAGCACCAGACAACTACCACAAAGGACTGTCTGTTTAAAGAATTAAACAAATGGGATTTAACAGGCAATACTTGTGTATCCTATGTAGTCCCCCATTACCAACAGCATAAGGTTCCTGGGCACATGCAAATGAGTGACAGATTTCCCTGCCTCTCAATCTATAACCCTTGATATCATTAAGCCATTGTTGCAAGGCTGACTTATCCCTATATCTTAAAAATGTTTCTGAAAAGCAATTTATTTACATATATCTGAAATTGTGCTTTGGAATGCACTAGGCTACATTAAATAGCAAGCACTTTTATTATAAACTCAGATAGGATCGCCCCTGAATCAGGGTGGATAAAAATCAATGATTTTTTTAAAAAAATCAAAAAATCAGATTATTTATTTAAATTGGATTTTTTGATAAAATGCTTTTTGAGGAAAAAAAACGATCTAAAGATAGTTTTAATTAAGATACATTATAGCTCAAAGATATCTCATCATGGAATAGGGATTATAAATTCTAATTCTATAGTATGAGACAATACATTCATGTAATGTTTAAAAAAAGTTTTGTAAATGAGTTCCAATAGTTCGTGGATTAGGGACCCAATCTTATGGGATTCCAGGGGCTTCTGTATAGATTATTTAGGTTAATCTTTCTATCTACCAATGGGACTCAGTGCTCAGTCTAGAAGACGGCAGCAGCTGCTCTGAAAAAAGTGGGAGGAACCAAGCTAACTCTCCCACAAGACGTGTGATGGAACTCAGAGTAGTGGACTGTTTTGAGCACTATATCAACAACTGGCTTCATCTGATGACAGTTTGTGAACAAAACTGTGAAAAAATAAATGGCACTGTCACAGCCAAAGTTCTCAACATTGGGTTTAAGAGAAATGTTGAACACATGCTGAGTACCCTGAAGCCTATTTCTGTAGCCTTGAACAAAATGCAGGGAAATAGGTGTTTTATTGCTGACGCTGTTGAAATTTGGAAGGAACTGAGTGAGGTCTTACAAAGAGAAATATGCAATGACAGCGTTAAATTACAAGCATTAAAAAACAAATGGGACAAGCACTATCTCCAGCTCATTTTCTTGCAAATATTCTCAATACTCGGTACCAGGGTCAAACCTTAACTGCTGAAGAAGAGGAGGTGGCTATGACATGGACATCCAGCAATCATCCCTCATTAATGCTAACTGTAATAAACTTCAGGGTTGAAGGTGAACCATTCAAGAAATGTATGTTTGCTGATGATGTTTTAAAGAAAGTCATACCAGTGAACTGGTGGAAGTCACTTAAGCACTTGGATTCAGAGACTTGTTGAAGTGATAATCTCACTTTTAACAGCAGTAGCTTCTGCCGCTGTAGAAAATATTTTTTTCCTTTGAACTAATTCATTACCAATTGAAAAACTGTTTGGAACCTGAAAAAGCAGGAAAGGTTGTTTTTCTTTTCCAGATTACGAACAAACAGGAAAATGCAGATGAAGACGACCGAGTTAGCTGCAGAAGGCAATATATTAAGTTTCTCATGTTGACCTGGCTGACACAGTCAATTTTTTTTTTTAATATTTCATTTAACTATTTAGTTCAAAACAATTTTAACAAAAACAAATCTGATTTTAAAAAACTTGAATGTTTAACTAAATTCAAAAATGCATATGGTTGTTTGTTAAAATATTATATGTTTGCTGTTGAAGAAAAAAATCCAGACTACATAACATTGTTGTTTTAGCTAAAAACACAATTTAAATGTCTGTCTGGTGATGCTCTGCTCCTAATAAAGCATGGCAAGAAAATCCTCACAATATTAATGATTAAACTCTTGAATTGGAGATATTTATGAAATCATTGGGAGGTGAATTATCTGCTTCCATTACCTTTGGTAAATGAAATAATCAAACAATCATTCATTTTCTGATATAGCTGTAAAACTAATCTGAAAAGTTTTCAAAATAAATCACTTTAAAAATGTATAGTGTGTGCCTTCTAAAAATGAAACCTACATCTGAGTTGTGAAGAATATGTATTAAGGTTATAACAACCAACAAGAATGCTCTTCTATGTCACAATCTGTGATTAAATCGAGTCTTCCTGACTAGTGATTTAAATCAATTTGATTTAAATCATGAATCCACCCTGCCCTGAATCCCATCTAAAATATTCTTTCCATGCTGCAAAGTAGTTATCTCAGAGGTTTTTCATAAGCCTTATCTATTTTGCAGCTGCCAACACTATGTTCCTTTCAAAAATAAAAAAAGGCCAGCCATAGAACAAATTGTCACAACACCAGAAACATACAGGGTTTATTACAACTGTTAATTTATTTAGATTTGTAAATACACATATCATAACCATAAAGCTAAGGGCAGCCTAGAATTCCTCCTTACCTGTAAGGGGTTAAGAAGCTCAAATAATGTGGTTGGCACCTGACCAAAAGAACCAATGGGGAAAGAAGATACTTTCAAATCTTGGAGTGGGGGAAGGCTTTGTTTTGCATGTTCTCTTTAGAAGCAGAGAAGCATCAGGTCAGAAAAACCCTCCTCCTATAAACTATCCTAAAAGTCTCTCATATTACAAAAATTGTAAGTAAAAGCCAGGCAAGGCGTGTTAGATTATCTTTTGTTCTGCTTGTGAATTTTTCCTTTGCTGGAGGGAGGTTTATTCCTGTTTTTTGTAACTTTGAAACTAAGCCTAGAGGAAGTTCTCCTGTGTTTTTTAATCTGTTGTTACCCTGTAAAGTTATTTTCCATCCTGATTTTACAGAGGTGATTTTTACTTTTTTTAAAAATAAAATCCTTCTTTTAAGAACCTGACTGATTTCTCTATTACCCTAAGACCCAGGGGTTTGGGTCTGTGATCACTTTGTAACCAAGTGGTTAGGATAGTATTCTCAAGCCTCTCCAGGAAAGAGGGTGTAAGGGCTTGGGGTGATATTTTGGGGAACAGGAACTCCAAGTGGTCCTTTCCCTGATTCTTTGTTAAATCACTTTGTGGTGGCAGCGTACCCTCCAAGGGCAAAGAATTTGTGCTTTGGGGAAGTTTTAGCCTAAGCTGGAAAAAATAAACTTAGGGGGTCTTTCATGTGGGTCCCCACATCTGTACCCTAGAGTTCAGAGTGGGGAGGGAACCCTGACCACACACAAAAGAAATCTATTCCAGGTTCTGATGGCAAAGGTGTACTAATTCAAAATTGAACCAAACAGGAAAGACTAAGCGAACAACTACTACTCATCCCAAAACCACAGGAGAATTAAACCAAGTGTTAAAATCAACTCAACCAACATCCCCTTTGCTTCAGAACAGCAGCCCTTGTTGCGGTCCTTTATCCCCAAAAGCCTGTGTAAATGAAAGATGGAACTTTCAGCACACTCTGAAGGTGAACAGTTTCAGACTATTTTGGACCAAGTGGTAGAACACTACATGTTCCAGAATGAAGGGCCCTTTTCCACTCAGTGAAGGTGCTTAAACTAGAACAACCTGGACATAAGGAGGTGACCTCTTGGTGAATTTACTGCAGACAGTCCCCTCTCATATCCAGATGGTTCCATCTTAAGCATCTCTATCACCATAACCATTGTTGAGGAAGAAAGATAGTCTCTCAAGGAGACAGATCTCATGTAATTTACATACAGCTTTATTGGTCAAAACCAATACCTTAAACCTCTGCCCCGAAACAATAAGCAGTCAATGTCAAACCCTGATCATTTGCGGCATGTACTCTCAATGAGATACATCACATAATATGCAGACGGCCACATTCTATGAAGAATTCTGTTTGGGGGGTTTTATTTAAGATGTAGGTTGATGTACAGCACGTTGCAGTAATCTAACGTGACAGATATGGACGGCAGTAACAGCTCCTCATCCAAAAGGAATAGTTTTAATCTCTTTGCCGGACAAACGGAAAAAGGCCTTCCTAGAAACTGCTACTATATGATTGTGACACCTTAGAGACTAAAGGAAAAGGAGTACTTGTGGCACCTTAGAGACTAACCAATTTATTTGAGCATAAGCTTTCGTCAGCTACAGCTCACTTCATCAGATGCATGTAGTGGAAAATGCAGTGGGGAGATTTATATACAGAGAGAACACGAAACAGTAGGTGTTACCATACACACTGTAACAAGAGTGATCAGGTAAGGTGAGCTATTATGCATCATCAAGGATCTACAACCTATCCTCAAGGACGACCAATCACTCTCACAGATCTTTGGAGACAGGCCAGTCCTTGCTTACAGACAGCCCGCCAACCTGAAGCAAATACTCACCAGCAACCACACACCACACAACAGAACCACTAACCCAGGAACCTATCCTTGCAACAAAGCCCGTTGCCAACTGTGTCCACATATCTATTCAGGGGACACCATCATAGGGCCTAATTACATCAGCCACACTGTCAGAGGCTCGTTCACCTGCACATCTACCAATGTGATATATGCCATCATGTGCCAGCAATGCCCCTCTGCCATGTACATTGGTCAAACTGGGCAGTCTCTACATAAAAGAATAAATGGACACAAATCAGACGTCAAGAATTATAACATTCAAAAACCAGTCGGAGAACACTTCAATCTCTTTGTCAGGTTTCAGAGTAACAGCCGTGTTAGTCTGTCTTTGCAAAAAGAAAAGGAGCACTTGTGGCACCTTAGAGACTAACCAATTTATTTGAGCATGAGCTTTCGTGAGCTATGCATCCGATGAAGTGAACTGTAGCTCACGAAAGCTCATGCTCAAATAAATTGGTTAGTCTCTAAGGTGCCACAAGTACTCCTTTTCTTTTTTCAATCTCTTTGGTCACTCGATTAGAGACCTGAAAGTGGCAATTCTTCAACAAAAAAACTTCAAAAACAGACTCCAACGAGAGACTGCTGAATTGGAATTAATTTGCAATACAATTAACTTAGGCTTGAATAAAGACTGGGAGTGGATGTGTCATTACTAAAAAAGTAAAACTATTTCCCCATGTTTATTCCCCCCCACACACAGACACACACACTGTTCTCAGACGTTCTTGTCAACTGCTGGAAATGGCCCACCTTGATTATCACTACAAAAGGCTCCCCCCCACCCCCCGCCCCGGCTCTCCTGCTGGTAATAGCTCACCTTACCTGATCATTCTTGTTATAGTGTGTACGGTAACACCCATTGTTTCATGTTCTCTGTGTATATAAATCTCCCCACTGTATTTTCCACTGAATGCATCCAATGAAGTGAGCTGTAGCTCACGAAAGCTTATGCTCAAATAAATTGGTTAGTCTCTAAGGTGCCACAAGTACTCCTTTTCTTTTTGCGGATACAGACCTACACGGCTGCTGCTCTAAAACTTAGAGACTAAAAAATTTATTAGAGCATAAACTTTCATGGGCTACAGCCCACTTCATCGGATGCATAGAATGGAACATATAGTAAGATATATAGATAGACAGATAGATGGATCTAGCTATCCACACACACACACACACACACACACACACAGAGATAAGTTGGAAGTTACCATAAATTGTGAGAGGCTAATTAGTTAAGATGAGCTATTATCAGCAGGAGAAAAAAATGTATGTAACGATAATCAAGATTGCTCATTTAGATGTCTAAATGGGCCATCTTGATTATCACTACACAAGTTTTTTTCTCCTGCTGATAATAGCTCATCTTAACTAATTAGCCTCTCACAATTTATGGTAACTTCCAACTTAACTGTATATGTGTATATATCTTACTATACGTTCCATTCTATGCATCCGATGAAGTGGGCTGTAGCCCAAGAAAGCTTATGCTCTAATAAATTTGTTAGTCTCTAAGGTGTCACAAGTACTCCTGTTCTTTTTACGGCTACAGACTAACACTCCTGCTACTCTGAAACCTGTTATTATGTGATTGTGTTACATAGGAACCAATAAAACGTTCAGACTGCAAACAAAAAGATACAGTCCTGGCTGAATATCTTCTGGCTGCCTCCCAACAACATTCCAGCATTCCTTTAATCTAACCTGGATTGATCTTCAGACATCTTGAGCTTATCTATGCCACAATCTCAGACACCTTGAGAAAGGTTTTCAACAGCACATACAGGGTCAGATGAGACAGAGAGCAGCATGTCATTGTAACGTTTTGGGATTTCACCCAGACCAGGAAGGGGGTTGTGTCACTGCCTGCCCTGTAACCCTGGGTGCATCTGTGCAGTGCAGAGCCCTAACAGCAGCAACTTGCTTACAACACAGTATCCTCTCCCTGGGTTCCACCAGCCTGGTTACTCCTTACTGGGTAACACCAACAGCCCTTCCAGTCTGTAGTCTCCCCAAAATCATCTCCCCTGCTGTGTCCAGTCCTTTTGAGTCGATATTCACAGAAGTTATCAAGTTAACTGCCCCCAAAGAGACAGAGCACACACCAGTTTGTTAATTTAGCTAAGGACTTCACTCTTCAGTTTAATACACAATATGGAGATGATTTTGTAATACAACAAAAATAAGTTCATTAACGAAGAACAGATATTTACGTGACACTAAGAAAACAGAATGCACAGATACAGTTACAAGTAAAACAAAATAAAACATACTTTCTAGTGACAAACAATTTCAGCAAGTTAGAACCTTTGTCTAAGCAGGTTTCTCACTTACAGTTGGATCTAGCTACTCTTAGTTTTCAAGCCAAGAGGATCCACTTTTCATTAGCTGAAAAGGCTCTGCTCTCCCTTTGTCCCCTAGCTGATAGCGATGACTGATATCAGTTTTTAACCTTACAGTGAGTTCAAAGTCCAAACACAACTGAGTAGCTCAGAAAGATTAGCAGTATGTATATCAGAATTGAGCTCCAAATGTTCACTCTAAAGGTCAGGACTAATTATTAATGCAATCTTGCACTCAAATTTTGAAGGCATGTTTTTTTAATTCTAATGGATATTATGTCACCTATGCAGTGGACAAAAAGTTGTATATCTCGTGAACCTCTGCTTTTTAATAAATATTTTCTACACTAATTCCTACTACATTATAACAAATGGTGACTACTAATATTTTCACAAATAAGGACTGGCTTCAATAAATTCTGCATAATCTATATATTATATTTGCATATAATCATAATTGTACTTTTAATTTGCATAAAACTATGCTAAAAGAAAATTAACATTACAAAGTAAAGAACTCGAGTTAAAAAATGTTAATGTTACCAAGTCAAGCCCACAAAAGAATTTAAAATTAGGATTAACACCGCCCGCAGCAGGTCTCCATTCTTTCTGTTTTGTGTTGCATACCAAATGAGATAGCTGGGGAGCATTCAGCAATATTAGCACCAAATCTCTAGCAAAGCTCTACCGAGCATAACACAGATTGCAAATGGTCTTTATAACTCCTTATAACTTGGCCAATCCTGAAAAGATTTTCATGGCAACTGCAAAAGGTACCTCCCAGCCCCCAGGCCTATCTATTTTCCCCTTCTCCCCCCAACTAATTACAGATCCTGCTACAAACCAGGGAGGCATTAGGCAGGGGGAAGGTTTCATTAAGTATCTTAAAACAACAGTTGAAAAAGTTTCTACAGTAGGAACTATTAGTATAGGAGTTGCTACCACTCCCTCTATATTTCTTTAAAGAGTATTCCTAATTCTCTTGTTTACCCAAACAAGGTATCTATGATTCAAAATGTATTTAGTAACTATTTGTTTCTAGAATTTGACAGCTGAATGGTCATTTAAATTGAAAGGTATTTTTCTCTTATGAAGACTAAGGTCCAACACCCTATATTTTAATTACCAAATTCTTAGGAATATCCTATACTTACAAGGGATTCCTTTAAGGAGCAGGAAAGCCTGTCCCAATCTGTTCTAATGAAAACATCAAGAATATAAACATGTTTTTTGTTCACTTTGTAGAGGCTGGTAGGGGGCAGTGTCCTGTGAGAGAAGCTGAGTCCTGATTAGGGGCAGGGCTTCCCTGATTAGGGGGCCTATAAAGGCAGCCAAACAGTCAGCCAGTGGCACAGGAGCAGCAAGCAGAGCTGTAAACAGGAGAGTTTGAGTGGGAATTCATAGTAAGGAATGTGGTGTTCTGGTTTTGTTTTGGTGTTTGTTTGGATCTTTGTCTGTTTTTCTTTTACCCTTGACAGGAATTTAGGTGGGAAGGCTATGACAGGTACAATAATTCCTTGCTTAACATTGTAGTTACGTTCCTTAAAAATGCTACTTTAAGCAAAACAATGTTAAGTGAATCCAATTTCCCCATAAGAATTAATGTAAATAGGGGAGGTTAGGTTCCAGAGAAATTTTTTTCACTAGACAAAAGACTATATATACACACACACACATAGATATCACACACAGTATAAGTTTTAAACAATTTAATACTGTACACAGCAATGATGACTGTGTAGCTTGGTTGAGGCGGTGAAGTCAGATGGTGGAAGAGGGTAGGATATTTCCTAGGGAATGGCTCACTGCTAAATGAGGAACTAGCGCTTGGCCAAGCCCTCAAGGGTTAACACACTGTTGTTAATGTAGCTTCACACTCTAAAAGGCAGCACAAATGGAGGGAGGGGAGACAGCACGGCAGAGAGAGACAGACACACACACCATGTGTATGAGAGAGAGACGCGCATTGCCCCTTTAAGTACTCTAACCCCACTCTAAGTACATTGCCTTTTTAAGTAGATCGGCAAGTTGAGACAGCTGCTGCTACCAGCAAGCTCCCTCTGTCCTGAGCCCTGTCGTGTCCCATCCCTGCTCTATGGAGGTAAGGTACAGGAGCGGGGGACAGGATGGGGGGGGAGGAGGACACCCTGACATTAGCACCCCTCCTCCCCCGGCTCTGCACAGCAAGCAGGAGGCTCCTGGAGCAGCTCCAAGGCAGAGGGCAGGAGCAGCACACGGCAGTGGAGGGAGGTAGAGCAGAACTTCCGGCAATTGATAGCCTGCTGGGCAGCTGCTGCACAGGGAACTTAGGGGAGCTGATAGGGAGGTTGCTGGTCCACCCTGGTTCCAAGCCCCCACTAGCTAGCTCCAATGGGCTGCTCTTTCTGCAAGCAGTGGACAAAGCAGACGGCTGTCAAACAACGTTATAAGGGAGCATTGCGCACCTTTAAACGAGCATGTTCTCTAACTGATCAGCAACGTAACAATGAAAAAACCTTAACCGGGATGACTAAGTGAGGACTTACTGTACAAAGGCAGCAGTGGAACTGGCCAAAGCCATGGAAGAGACAATGAAGATGACCGGATGTGGAAGCTGAGGGATGTACATAACCCTAGAGCAGGTACCTAAGAAGAGCTTCATTTGTATGACATGCTACTTGATGGAGCTGATGGAAGAGAAGATCCGAGGGTTGGAGATGCAGGTGGAAACTATGGTTGACTTTTGAAGGGGGTTCGAGAAGATGATGGAGCAAAGGCAAGAGAAGGCTGAAGGGAAAAGCCAAGACTTGCAGATGCAAGCTGGACTGAAGAACTCGGTTGGGTATGGAAAGTGGTCAGTGGAAGCATGTGACTACAAGAACCAGGCATAGGAAAAGACCAGCTAGTGAAGGAGAAATAGAGCTCAAGAACAGGTTTACTGAGTTGGAAAATGAAGGGGCACAGCAAACTGTAACTGAAGGAGGGGGGGCAAGGAAGACAAGAAGAGCAGCTAGTCCTGTAAGAAGAGGAGAAGAGCCAATGGAGATACCCAGAGTTCAGAGCCCCAGGAGGCTACAGAATGACTTGAGAAGATTGTAAGGGAGAACAAAAGACAGGAGGACTCTCAGCCAAAAAGAACAGGAAGAAGGCCAGAGAATCACACCATCATGAGGAAAAGGCAGGTCTACGTGACTGGGGACTAACTACTAAGAAAAAGAGACAGGCCTATCACCAGAGCTGATCCAGAGAACAGAAGGGTGTGTTGTCTTCTGGGAGCTAAGATTAGGATCCTCTTCTGCCTCAGAATGGGAGCAGAAAAGAATTCACTGATTATCCTTCATGTGGGAACAAATGACACAGCTAGATTCTCGATGGAACGTATCTAGGGAGACCATGCCAGCTGGGAAACGAGTAAGAAGGCTCAGGTGATCTTCAGTGAGATTCTGCCTGTCCCTAGAGGAGGAGAACGAAGGCAAGACGAGATTATGATGATCAACAGATGGCTCAGGCAATGGTGCTATAAGGAGGGCTTTGGGATGTTTGTCTACTGGGAAGCGTTCATGGACAGAGGACAGTTCTCATGGGATGGACTCCACATGAGTAGGGAGGGGAACAGACTTCTGGGATGGAGGTTGGCACAACTTATTAAAAGAGCTTTAAACTAGGAACTCAGGGGAGACTGTTGGGAGATGCTCATGTAATCTCTACGCCTGATTTTAACATTGAGAGGGAGGAAAATCAAGTAAGAAAGGATATAGAAATGGAGAAAGGAACAGCATTGGTTAGAAGAATTGACATTAAGAGGAAGGATAGTGCTGATGCCCATCAGAGAGGAGACACTGGCAGTAGAATGACTGTAGCCAATCGAGTGAGGAATGTGAATGAAGCCAAACAGCAACAGTTATGATGACTGTACACCAATGCAAGGAGCCTGGATAACAAAATGGAGGAACTAGAACTACAGGTGCAGGGAGTGAAACCAGATATTATAGAGATAACAAATATGGTGGAACACTAGTCATGACTGGAGTATAGGTATTGAAGAGTAAGTTCTGTTCAGGAAAGACAGAAATAAAGGCAAAGGTGGTGGAGTAGTATTGCATATTAATGATGAGGTATACTGTAAAAAAAATGGAGTGGGTGATGTTCTGTGGCCTGCAATATGCAGGACATCAGACTACATGATCACAATGATCCCTTCTGGCCTTAAAGTCTATGAGTCTATTAATTCAAACCTTATCAAGCCAGGTTACTTCCAGGGTTCCTGCATCAGGAGTGTTGAGCCAAACATTCTAAACTGCAAAGGCTTGGTTCCTGAGAATGATGGGAAAATTCTACCTTGGAACAAATGGCACCCCTTCTGGAAGAGAAGGGCACTTTCCTCTGCAATACTGTTTACATCATCATCAAGATGTTCCTTCTGAACGTGGCATCAGCCATTACAATCTGAAAAGCCCTGTGAGATGCCTCCTTCAAGGTGGCCAAGATCACCCCCCATTATGCAAGTTCTTCTCTATTCAGAAGTGGTCTAGTTGAGATCCTGAAACCCTTGAAAGGTAACCCCCAAAATGGCCCTTCTAAAAGCCAAGATGTCTTCTGAGCAGTAGTCCTTTTGGAAGCCAGCTTCAGGTTAAAGCCAACAGGATTCAGAAGGTATGTGCCAATCCAAGAAACAATCCTTTCAGAGCCTGCGATGGGGTCCACAGGTGGCACCTCCCCCTGGTCGCTCTGGGGATTAACTCTTTTAAGGTGCTGAGCCCTCCTCTCACAGACTCTTCACCTGTCCTTACCCCAAAGGCCGCTCTCACCCCAGGAGCTGCAGCTTCCTCTTCGTGACTTGGCTCTTCAGTCAGGTCACTATGATCCTCCCTTTCCAAAGTTTTTCAAAGTCTCTCTCCACACTAGCAGTCTCAGGCAGTTTTCACCCCATGGTGCCACTCCCACAGTGGCTGGCAGAGGAACCTGGGAGCACCCTCTACTCCGGGACCGTCTAAGTCAGCAGCCAAGGTCTGTTCCCTTCTAGACTTTATTGCCTTTCCCTGAGCCCTTTCCTTACTATCTGGCACTCCCTGCACAACCCAAGTTTGCCAGCCTCCCAACTGCCTCCAACCAGTGAGTAACTATAGCCTACATGTCTCTGCAGCCTCTCAACACTCCTCTCTTCTCCCAGGGACCAACTGCAGACTTTCCAAGCAGTCCCCCTCTGCTTCCAGTTTCTTGGCTTCATAAATCCAGCTCAGCTTCTTGCTCCTCAGCTGGGCTCCCTTCACTGGGCTCCTAATCATGGGATTACTTAGCCACCTGATTTCCCCTCAGCACTGGTCTATCATACTAATTAGCCACCTTCTCAACCTGCATTAACTTTTTTTAGAGCAAGTGTGGAGTAAACACCCCATCACAGAGCCCTAATTGCAAATAGTTCTGCTTTCAGTACCTCTTGTAGCTATTGGGAACAGCCAAGTAACTGCCAAGGAGAAGTACCTGACTAATGATACAGGTCCTCAAGTAATCCCTGCCTCATTTTAAGGAGATTCCAAAGAGCTCTCATGACTTCACTGGGCACACAAATACTCCTGACTACTTCTGATTTGCCACAATGTTCCGGCAAAATTTATTCTTTTTATCTCCCTGTCCAAAAAGCCATATCATTCCAGAAAATGATAGATCATTTGACAGCAATCAACACAATTATTCAAGTCCCATCTACAGAGACAAGGATCAAGAATACATTTGCTAGTTTCATGGTATCCAAAGTGACCAGTAACTTCCATAGTATCTTAAAACAATTAAGATATAGGTGGAACTTTTAAAAAAAAAACTGTTTAGATTGACAAATATCCCATATATTTGTAATTCCATTAAAAATGCCACAGCCATATTTCTTCTTCTACATAGATTTTGACAAAGTCCAAATTTTGATGTCAGTTATGAACCTTTTCTATAGTATAATGAAAATAAGCTTCAAAATTTATTTGAAAATGACATTTGATATCTCTGCAGTATTAGATATAAACATTTACACAATACACGTATCAGATGACTATACCTACCTTAAATAGGATTCCAGAACTCTATCTAGCCTTTTGTAGAAGGGTCGTGATGTAAAGTATCCACTCCAATAATGATTATCTCTGTCTGCATATGTGAAGAAATCTCCACTCAGAACAGGAAAAACTGAATTGCTGTTCTTTTCCTCCAAATTACCTGCTTTGCGCAGAGCCTCAAAATAATCTGATAAAGTCCCAAACTGGGCCTGAAACAAAATTATAAGAACTGTTTATGTGACTGACAGATTTCCATTTTATTAGTTTAGAAATTTAGGGTTGAAGTGTATGAACATGGTGGCTTTAAATACGTACTTCAGTACACCTTCTGCAAGAAAGGTCATCACAGAAATATTGCTTTAAATAAAGAAGCTTAAAAATTTCCCTTGACACCTTTGATTCAGGGTTGACATATATATCCCATGAGAAACTATTTCCAACTCACAAAATTAAAACTACCCTTTGTGTTTCCGAGTATAAATACATTCTCCGTAAAGCAGCAGCAGTTTAATCAAAAGTCAGATGAACAAAATAAGTTTTTCATTTCTCTCTTATAGGCACATATCAGGGACTTGATCAAATCTAGGCTTCAGCTGTAAGAAAACTGTCCTACATTTCTCCTCTCTCTCAAAAAGCTGCCTATTGGAGTTTAGTAACCCAGCATCCAGTAATCCAGTTTATGGAGATGTCTGAAGAGATTACCTCTCATATAATGAAACAAAAGCACCATTTTTAACTTTATTCATTATTTTCAGTTTTATTAGCTCTACTGTGTCACAGCAAAGTTTCTGTTATGCTTTCAAAGCTATTTATAGATCGTGAATAAAACCGACATACATCTGCTTTCAAAGGCCTTCTGCATTTTTCTTCAAAAGTCTGCTTACAAACAACAGTTACATTTTTATTCAAACTTAGTGTTGGAAACAGGAAACTGAAAATAAGTCTACAACCCTTACATTTAGTTTTAAGTGTAGTTGTTTTAAAGAGATGATAGTTGAGCAAACTGGAGTTTGAATCAGACAAAAATATTATGATTACAAATGGAGAGGGAACAGCATGAAGACATAAGAAAAGCGATGTCCCTGTGATCAACTGAGAATTTATACACTTGAAATAATACAGTAATTAAAAAGGCAGTATTACACAAATAAGAAGCTTTATAAATCAATGTTTTCATAATGTTTATATTAAATATTGAAACAAATAAGACATTTTCACAACCTTAATTGGCAATTAAGGTGTACTGTTGTGAAAATATTGGTGTCCAGTTTGGGCGTTTTGAAAAAGGTATTTACAAATGAGTGATTTTGAATTTGTCTTCTTACACTAACGTCTTTTGTGTTATAAGCTTACTTGTTTTAGGATATGTACTTCAGTAAATTCACACTGGAAAAAGATAAAATCTCTTAGAAGTACAGTATTTCCATGTGGACATTTCTGGGGACTCTGGCCTTTTACTTTTAATTTCTTTGTTATTCAACGCAATTAACAAACACCTAAAACGCTTTCATTGTGTGAATTACACATCCTTTAATTTATGATTTACCTTTTTTTTAGGTTTAGGAATGACAATACAGTTATGAAATTAGGCTAAATCAAGATTCATTGTCAACTCCCAGAACCCAATATATGCCTGATCCTGCACCACTAAAAGCAACAGGAGTTTTACTATTGACATCAATGGACACAAAATCAAGCCCATTACATGTAAGCAAATAAACAGTCCAACTAACTATAGGGAGGATCAGCCACCTCGGACACTTTCATGTGCATTAATAGTGCTTCCAGCACACCACAGGATTTAAAGATATCACATAGCTCAGTGTGATTTTGCTATGTTGCCCATTAAGAAAGATATGGTAAGGATTACTAATTAATGTTTATTTTACTATGTGTACTTGCCAGAAAATTATGCTAGTACAATTTATCATTCTGTAGGCATATCACTTGTTCACAAATGTAATACATGTTTAAGTTTTAGCCTGCTCAACTATTAGTTTCCAAGATATAAAATCTCAGTTTAAAAAAAAAAAATCAATACTTAAAGGAAAGGAGGAATACCAAATATTTTCAAAACATTAAACACCTATACTCACTTTCAAAGTGCCATACACAGCTTTTATTTGAGAAACTATATAGAACTTATATTAACGGATGAAGAATAGCTGAAATAGTTCAGAGTCGGGTCAGTTACAGATGACAATACTTTGGAGCCAAAGATTGAATCGGAGGCAGAGTCCCCATTGATCGCATAATGTTCTGTGAAGGTACGGACTGACGCCCAAGTCGTCGTTCTACAAATTTCTGAGATAAGGACATTCTTGAGGAAGATGACGGATAAGGAGATTGACCTCATGGAGTGTGCGCAAATACCAGCTGCAGATGTTATGTTGCAAACCTGATAACATTGCTTAATGCTGCTCAAGACCCATTTGGACAGCCTCTGGGCTGATATTGCTGAGCCCTTGGATCTTTCTGAAATAGAAAGGAAAAGCTTGGGAGATTTCCTAAGAGCCTTCGTCCTATCCAGATAAAAGGTCAGAGCTCTCCTAATGCCTAGCACATGTAGTATAGCTTCCCTGTAATCACTGTTCCCGAGTAACAGCCGTGTTAGTCTGTATTCGCAAAAAGAAAAGGAGGACTTGTGGCACCTTAGAGACTAACCAATTTATTTGAGCATAAGCTTTCATGAGCTACAGCTCACTTAATCGGATGCATACTGTGGAAAGTGTAGAAGATCTTTTTATACACACAAAGCATGAAAAAAATACCTCCCCCCACCCTGGATTTGTGCTGGAAATGGCCCAACTTGATTATCATACACATTGTAAGGAGAGTGATCACTTTACATAAGCTATTACCAGCAGGAGAGTGGGGTGGGGGGAGGTATTTTTTCATGCTTTGTGTGTATAAAAAGATCTTCTACACTTTCCACAGTATGCATCTGATGAAGTGAGCGGTAGCTCACGAAAGCTTATGCTCAAATAAATTGGTTAGTCTCTAAGGTGCCACAAATACTCCTTTTCTTTTTGTAATCACTGTGAAGCTTAGGGTAAAAACTCAAAAGGTGGATCAGATGGTTCACGTGAAAAGGAGAAGTCAGCTTGGGGCTGAACTTCGGGTGTGGTCTGAGTGTGACCTTGTCTCAAAAGAATACTGTGTAGGGGGGATGTGCCATCAGAACCGCTATTTGCCCTATTCTCCTAGACGAGGTGATTGACACCAGCAAGGCAGTTTTCACTGACATGTACATAAGCGAACACGTCACCCTGGGTTCACAGGGATGTCTAATCAGGCTTTTCAACACTAGATTTAGATCCCACATAGGGGTGGTATGTTGGGGTTGTGGAAAAAGGTTTACTATACCCCTAGGGAAACATTTCCATTTGATAGCATTGAGTATCTGCCTACTTGTAGGTGAAAGGCTGCTATGGCCAGTAGGTGGACCATGAGTGAACTGAAAGATTGTCCCAATTTTTAAGAGTCCGTACATAGTATAGGATCTTCGGAAGGGTAGCCGATGTCAGAGAAATTTGTTGGGAATTACATCAAGTTTGAAACCTGGAACACTTTTACAGGTATGTACGGTGTATCATGGATTTTCTACTGTGTAGTAATTCCTCTTGTACCTCCTCCGAGCAGGAGCTTTCTGTGTATGGGAACCATGAAGTAGACAAGCCTTGAGGTGGAGAATCCCCAGGTTGGGATAAGTGCATCCTTTGTTCTGCAAGAGGAGGTATGGAGCGGATTGGAGAGAGATAGTCAAGCACATCGCGAGTTGTGCCAGATAAGTCTGTCTCGGTCAGGTGGGAGCAATCAGTATGACATGTGCTCCTTCTCTTTTTATTTTCAATAGGACTTTTGACAGTAGGGGAAATAGGGAAAAGGCATAGAGAAGGTCCTTGTCTCACAGAAGGAAACAGTCACCCAGAGAGTGCTGTATTATCCCTGCTTTGGAGAAGTAGTGTGGACATTTCCTGCTCAGGGAAGTGGTGAACAGGTTTGTGGTCAGTGTCCCCCATTACCTGAATATGTCATGAAGCACTGCTGGGTTTATCTCCCATTCATGGTCATGTAGGAACTTGTGACAGACTGTCCGCCATCATGTTTTGTATGCCAGGAAGGTAGGCTGTTGACCATGTAATGTTATGGGAGATGCATCTGTTGCATAACTTTAGTGCTTCTGCACAGAGGGACAGTGACCTGGCTCCTCCTCATTGATTTTTGTAATACATACAAGCTATGTTGTCTATTAGGACTCTTGTGTGTATTCCCTTGATCAGCAAGAGAAATAGGTGCAGGCACTCCTGACAGCCTTGAGCAAGAGGAGGCCAATGTGGAGGGATGCCTTGTATTGTAAGGTCATTTAGGGATGCATCAGCAGTGAGAAGTAATGACAGGGAAGTCTGCGAAAAGGGGATTCCTTTGCAAACATTTGCTGGGTTTTTCCACCAGTCCAGGGAGCTTTTGACCTTGGTGGGCAGCGACAGAGATTTGTCTAGTCTCTCTCTGTTTGGTCAGTAGATCGAGCTGAACAACACCTGGAGACACCACATGTGAAGCCTGGCATGAGGTATCCCTGCTGCACCAGCTGCCATATGCCCCAAGAGTTGAAGGCAGTGGCTGGCTGATATCTGGGGGCTGTTTTGTACTGTCTCTATAAGCGCGGACAAGTAGAGGAACTTGTGGTGGGGTAGAAGCACTTTGGCCTATAACAAGTCAAAGTCAGCCTGTAGCGGAGCAATTGCCCCACTCCTGAAAAAAGGTAGGCTCAGTGAGTGTGGCTGCAGCTGTGCCCGCTTCACCAATCAGGCCACAGCTGGCCCTGATAAAAGGGCTGAGGGCGGAGCTGGGTCACAGTCTCTCGCTCTCTCTGGAGAGAGAAGGACCTAGCTGCCTGAAGGAGCAAGGATATCTGAGGCTGAGCAGTGCTGGGGAAGGGCAAAGGAGCTGGGGAGCTCCAGCCTGGCAATTCCCCAGGCTGAGGCCTTGGTTTAAGTCTAAGAAGGTACTGGGGCTGCAGAGGGGGCAGCCCAGGGATAGGCAGAGGCAGCTGGTCCAACTCCCTTGCCAATGATGAGTGGCCATTACGGACTGCAGTTTGCCCTAGTGAGAGGGGGCTAGATGACGACTGGCAGTAGCCACTGAGGCAAGGTGGGTGTAGAGGATTGGGGGTTCCCCTGGAGGAGAGACCCAGAGCGTGGGTAGTACTGCAGTGGGGAGAACCCCAGGGTAAGGGGCACTGGGAGGGACACGGGAACAAGAGAATTCCCAAGATGACCAGCAGGAGGCGCTGCACCAGTGAGTCTTCGGTCCACTACACAGCTCCTATGAATTCCAGGCGTTGTACTAGGGTAAGAGCTGATTTATGGCTGTTGATCTATAGGCCCAGTTCTGTGAACAAATCTATTGTGGTTTTGGTAACCCAGTGAGCCTCGTTGAAGGAGCGGGCTCTGAGGAGGAAATCATCCAGGTAGGGGTAGACCATGAACCCCTGGGACAACAGGTGTGTGGCCACTATTGACAGAATCTTGGAGAATACCCTCAGAGTCGATGATAGCCCAGTTTCATATTCCAATGCTGGAATAATCATTGCTAGAGTAACCATCTTGAATTTTTGAGCTGTGACAAACTTGTTGAGTGCTCAGAGGTCTAGTATGGGTCTCCAACCTCCCTTCTTCTTGGGCATTAGGAAACAGTGACAGTAAAAAAGCTTTGCCTCATAGATGTTGAAGTACAGGAGCCATGGCTCCTAACTGTAGTATGCAATCTCTTTCATCATAGTAAACTCTCGTAAGAAGAGTCCCTGAAGAGGGACAAGGAAGGATGTTGAGTGGGGGAGAGGTAAAGTAAAAAAAATCTCCAAGACCCATCAGTCTGACGTTACGTGTTCCCAGGTGCTACAGAACGTGGCAAGGCAATAGCCAAATGGATGGGATAGGATGGTCACTGTAGTGATTGAGGGGAGTGGTCTGTCAACACCTCAGCCAACATGTCAAAATTGGTGTTTTGAGGTGGAACGTTGCAACATGGAAGACTGTGGACCTGATGGTTTGCATTTGGAGAACCTAGATTTCTTTCTTTGAGGTTCATAAAAGCATTGAGTCAGGTAGTGAGATGTACGGAATTTATGCTGCCGCAGCGGACTAAATCTTCTCTTTGTTACGGTTGTTTACATCCCTAATGAGCACAGAGGTGCCCTGGAATCCCTAACAGTATGGAGGGATGCGTCAGTATTTTCAGCAAACAACTTGGTGCCTTCAAAATAAAGGTCTTCAGCAGTTCTTTGCATCGCTTTAGAGAAGCCCAAAAGGTGTAACCATGACACATGTCATATAACCACTGCCGTGGAAATGGACTGGGATGCTGTATCGGCTGCATCAAGGGCTGACTGGAGCATTGTTTTGACTACTAGTTGTCCTTCCTGGACAATAGCTCAGAACTGGTCGTGCTTTGACTGGGAGCTGATCAATAAAGCTGTTGAGTTTTGAATAGTAAATGCTGTCATACTTGGTCATTAAGATTTGATAATTTGTTATTCAAAACTGCAAAGTGGCAGAGGAGTAGGCCTTTCTCCCGAAGCGGTCCAAGCATTTCCAATCCCTATCATAGAGGGATGGATCTCATTTGGTGCTGGCGGCCGCAGGATTTTACCATGTCCACAACGATGGAGTTGGGCGGAGGGTGAGAAAGAAGATATTCCACCTCCCTAGGCAGGATGCAATATTTTTTATTGACCCATTTATAAGTAGGCATCGCCAATCCTGGGATTTGCCATACAGTTTTTGTGGGGTCCAGGAGGGCTCACTGATGGGGAGGAATATTCTGGAGGAGGAGGAAGAGTATAGGAGGTTCAAGGAGTTTGTGGTGAGTGTCCTTGACATCCTCCAGGGGTATCTGCAACCCTTTGGCCAAGTCCTGGAAGAGCCAGAAATCAGCAGCTAAGAATGACTGTCTCATCTGGAGGAAGATATATTGGTTCTTGGAGTAACCTCTTCCTCCATTCCATCCTCCTGTTCCTCCATAATCTCCTCTGGAAGTTCCGAGATTCTGGATACCATAGACGAGGGAGAATGTCTCAGGGGCTCACGGGTGAGGCTCACAATCCAAGGAGTATGGGAGCAATACGCCGCCCAGGAATCCCAGTAGGGCCACTGAAGCGGTGGGATAGATCCCAGTGGTGGTGCCCATGGCTGGTCGTATTATGTGAGTGGTAGGGGCAGGCTGAGGGTATACCCGAGGAGCCCCTTGATAACAGGCATCATAGGGACAATGGGAGGAGTGATTGGAGATGACTTTCTCTGGCTCGCTGTCTGATTTGCTACTAGAAAGTGGAGGTGCATGGCAGGGTACCAGAGAAGACTCCCACACTTGGAGAAGACTTGGTATTGAATTCCCAATGCCAAGAGGAGGAGACTCTGGTATATCAGATAGCCTGAATTCTCCTGAGTGCCGGAATTCCAGCAGTGCCACTGGTGGTACGGAGAGAGTCGGGGATCTCGCTCACACCAAATGCTCCGGTGCTGGATGGGGCACTGATGACAGTGCCAAAAGTACAGCATGTACTGGCAGTGTTTTCTTACTGGAGCACTCTCTGCTCCAATCTTTTTCCACTGGGTACCGTTGGCTTGGTGCATGTGCCCATCAGAATCTTAGGTGCATCTACAATACCTGCCACTCTAGATCTTCGTAAGCCATGGGTACCAGGTTTGAACTGTCTCAGTGCCAATGATACCGACCATGCAGGAGATCTTTTACAGATAGCTCAGGGCTCACTCTGGGGACTCAACACTCTCTTTTCTGATGACTTATGAGAGGGGTCTGCAGCTGGTTTCTTTGACCCACAGTCCTCTGATTTTGAGGGCTGTGTAGAAAACCTGCACTTTCTGGGTGACTCCTGGCATGGATCCAGAGAAGGCTGGAGGGCTGCCTCCATGAAGATGATCTTCTGTCTTAACTCCCTGTCCTTTCAAGACCTGGCTCTGAGTTGCTGGAAGAGACCACGCTTCTGGGCAATGTGGCAAGGCAGCATATGCAGCAAGAGTGTTTGTCTGGCACAGGGACAGCCTCTTTGCAAGACAGGCACTTCTTGAAGTCCGATGAGCCAGGCATATCCTGCTGGGGGAAGGGGTTCCCAACAAAAAAAAAAGAAAAGGTTTTTTTGTTTGTTTTCTGAAGAGAAAATAAAGAGAAAAAACTACATCTAAGACGAAGGATACTAACTACTAGAAATGCTAAAGAAAGCTAATGATCGCAAATGGACTGCTAAGGGCTTTATCTCTAGCCGGGGCAGCTGACAAGGAACTGAGGGGGGTTAGCCCACCCTTGCTGGTTAGCCTCGTGGCAGGGCACAAGGAGGGACAGAACCTGTGCAGGCCTAATGGACACTGCTGCCAAAGTTCTCCAATCTGCAACGCAGAGATACAAGCACACCTATAGTGGAGCACCCATAGAGACACGACTCAGAGAACAACTGGAAGCTACTCAAAGCAACAAGAGAAGAAAGAAACTCCCTTAAACTTAAAGGCTATTGTTTAAAGTAAACCACTATGGCCATTGTTTATATTTCTTATAGAATAATTTCAAGCCTTGGAAGGAAAAAAATAAAGTTAGTCTGGCTTGTCATTAACCTCAAGTACATTCAAAATCATCCATCAGTTGAACTATACATTTTTATTTTAAGGACTTACTTCTATTTTTAATTTTATTTTTACAGTTGTGGGATGAGTGGGTTGTGCTGACAGCAGGTCGGCCAGGGCCCAAGACACCAGGGGACAAGGTGCAGGGGAGGCAGTGATCATCCTGGTTAGGCGAAGCAGAAGCCACTGGCCAGGACTGTAAGAAAGAGGATGAACCCCGAGCTGTATGGGAGGCCAACCCACTGCTGAACAGTTCCTGCCCAGGGACAGCTCCCATGTGCCTGGCTGGTGGTGAGTGAGTGAGTGAGCAGAGCCATGACAGCAAAGTTGCAGAAGTCTCCCCGCACTGCCACAGGAGCCACTCAGCAATATGGTGGTCTCCCCATGGCAGAAAGCTCACCCTCTTCCTTCTGCAAGTCATGACCAGACGTCTCTGTGCTGCCTCACCAGGATAGCAGTCTTCCTCTGAACCTTGCGCCTGCAGGGATTGAGTGTCACCGATCCTGAAGCAGTGCAATTAGCCCTCTGTAGAACCACTGTTATGGACCTGCTCACTCTCTGCCCTGACAGGAGAGCTGCAGATGGCTGCCAAGGCCAGTGACAATCATCCATGCAGGCATGCCAACTGTTACAGATTTTTCTTCCATTTACTGACAGTTATCGATTAAAATCAAATCCTGCCAGGCCTAACTATAAAACTTGATCAGTACTACCTTCCTTACTAACCAAGAGTTTCAGTTAAGCTATAGTAGTATTTAGCTAGCTTTCTCCATGATGCAAAACAAATTCATACAAAAATCTCAGTATATCAGAAGGTGTTAAAGAGTGAAACAGGAGTACATAAAAAGTTTAAATTAGGGCTCATTGATGTTAGAACAGGACTACAACTATTTGAAAAAAATAAATATGCACTTTACCTTAACATGTAACTCAGGATGAGAGTTCATAAAATCAAAAAGCTTTTGATAATTCTGGTACTGCTGATCCCATTCTGAGCTCTCACTGTAGCGGAAATCATCCCCTAGTGGAGCCAACAGAACTTTAGTACGGAAAAGCTTTGACTTCTTTCTGTACTGATCTAAAATCATCCAAGCCCTTGGAAGAAAAAAAAATTATAAAATTTAGAATATAGAAAAGTAATTACTTGACAAGACGACAAATGTCTAAAATATGTTCTATACAACACCTTACAACTAGCCTTGCAAAATTCTACTTGTCCACTTACTTGTGATAATTAAAAAGGTAGGTTTTTTCCTCCCTAATAGCAACATATTAAATAGTGGGTTAAAAACTTTAGCACCTGAGCTAGTGAAAGTGTTCATAAAATTTTGTACGGCTTCTCTGAATAACCATGATTGCCATTAAAATTTTTTCAGTACTATTTTTTTCTAATTAAAGTTACTTAGGTACATTTAATATAAGAAATACTGTCAATACTGCAGTTACGTTAGTTACATGCCAAAGATTTTACAGAAACTATAAATCTAAAGATTTCTAAAACAACAACTTACCTACTTTTAATGCATATTCTCAAAGAGGTTGCAGCATGTACACATTTAGAATGGTTTCCAAACCATTAATGCTTAAAATTTGGGAAGGGGGGGGGGGGTTAAATGTTGTATGTGAAAGTTTTTATGAGTTACAAATATTTTTTGCAATATATCCAAAATCTGTAAAAATTTTAATAAGTTGTTTCTTTTTTTTAAGCTATATAAACTGCTTTTACTTAGAATAAGTTTTCTGTTAGCGTTCTCATTAATAGGTAGTTTTAAATCTTGGATGAATAAACTGCAGACATTGAGTTACGTGGTCTGCTCAAACAAACATAACCCACCTAGTATCATCATTGTTTTCTTGCCGGCAATCCATTTTATAGTTTGTCATTAGCCATTCTCAAAGCGTTGAACTGCCTTGACTGAACCAATACCCCTTGTGAGGTCAGAAAGACTACTCTGAATCTAGGGTACGTGAAGTCCTCCCCTCAGAGAAATAGGTATGCTATCACTTACAAACTACAGCAACTGGCAGTATAGAAGAAGAGGAGTTCCAAAAGAAGCTCATTTGTGGTTCAAATTTTACACGTGCACTCTGAGACCAGACAACAGTTTGTCCATATTTGTGATCATTTGCCCAAAGTTACTTGTGTGATATGGAAAAAAAGGTTAGTAAGTGAGGTATTTTCCCTTGGCACCTCTTCTTTCCTGTCTTCCCTCTCCAATTTCTTTCTCAATCAGTTACACAGTTTGTCAATGGGTTTCTATAGCATAGGGAGGATGGAATAGCCATACTCAGAAGAATAATCAGGGCAAAACACACCAGATCTCAGATCTGTTGGACACAAGAAACATCTCTGTAATGAAACCATACCTCACCCCACCTCTGCGGCCCCCCACCTCTACCCCTTCTGGCTCCCTGCAGCACAGTACCAAATGTGCATTTCCATACGTTCATGTGTTGATTTCAGTTACATTTGCCTGAACTCTGAATTTTGTTTTTTCTAATCTTTTGTCTTTATAAACACTCAATTTTTTTCAGCTTACATTATTGATATGTACTATCAGCATAACTATTTTAAACATTTTTTATGGGACTATTTAGTTTTGTTTTCAATTAACTGGATTAGATGTGGGAGTCATATCAAAGATACAGTGTATGCTCCCACTACTCTCCCTCAGAGGGTATGTCTGCACTTCAATGAAAAACCCATGGTGCTCAGCCTCAGAACCCGGGTCATTTGACTCAGGCTCATACGACTAAAAGTAACAGTGTAGACATATGGGCTTGGGCTCCGGCCTGAACTGCGAGACCTTCCTCTCTCACAGAGTTTCCGAGCTCGAACAGCTACCCTGTTGTTTTAGCCTCATAAGCCTGGGTCAATTGACCCAGGCTCTGAGACTCAGTGTCACTGGTCTTTTGTTGGAGTGTAGACAAACCCAGAGAGATCCTGATGCCATCCCCGTGCCTGACAGTACAGAATCTGGAAAAAGTCTGACAAGCAAATTGTTTGTACCTCTTCCTGGTACTCATAAAATGTAACTGACCCAAGAGTTGTAGACTTGTTTATTAGGAACTGGGGAATTAACACATTAACTCAGTGTATTAATTTTAGTTTCTCTTACAGTTACCACTTTCATAAATTGTACTAGCAACTGTTTTGGGAATTGACACACACACAGTGCATATGTAATAGAAATTATTTCTCCTAGGACAGGGGTGGGCAAACTTCTTGGCCCGAGGGCCACATCGGGGTGCAAAACTGTATGGAGGGCCAGGTAGGGAAGGCTATTTCTCCCCAAACAGCCTGGCCCCAGCCCCCATCTGCCCCCTCCCACTTCCCGCCCCCCTCAGAACCTCACACCCATCCAACCCCACCCTGCTCCTTGTCCCCAGACCACCCCCTCCGAGGACCCCCACCCCTAACCACCCCCTAGGACTCCTCCCCCATTTAACCCCCACCGCTCCCCGTCCCCTGACTGCCCCCCCCAAGAACCTCTGCCCTATACAACTGCCCCCTGGTCCCCGTCCCCTGACCACCTCCCTCCACCCCCCGCCGGGACCCCACCCCATCCAACTGCCCCCTGCTCCCTGACTGCCCCCCAGGAGCTCCTGCCCCTTAAACAACCCCCCCCCGGCCCCGTTACCATGCCACTCAGAGCAGCATGTCTGGGAGCCGCACAGGAGCCAGACACGCTGCTGTGCTGCCCTGCATGAGTGCGCGGCGGCGTAAGTGCAGGGAAGGAGGGACAGCAGGGGAGGGGCTGGGGGCTAGCCTCCTGGGCCAGGAGCTCAGCAGCTGGGCAGGACAGTCCCGGACGCCGGATGTGGCCCGCGGGCCATAGTTTGCCCATCTCTGTCCTAGAGGATCGTCTTTTTTGAACAGTAAAACAAGCAAGTTGTGATGTTAGTATCGCCTTCAGCAAGTACAAATTACTGAATTCCACAATACTTTCAGTACTGTACCTGTGCTGAACATTCCCAGCATGAATGGCCTCAGGAGGAACTCTCCAGGGACAACTTACTCTTCCCCCAGGAAGACGCTTAAAATCAAACTGGCAACAGATTTTAGGATCTGGACCACACGTATGAGGAACGTCATAGCTGTAGAAAGGCATCATGTGGCAAAGGATATCTGTATTGGATCCCAAATCTAAAAGTACATGAACAGAATATATCTATAAAATAAAGCCATATTTCATTGTCTAAACTAAATTAACTAACTGTCTGGGCCTAATCCAGGAGTGCTTTTAATATGCCATCTTAAAATACAGTGCCATTTTGGAGATCTGAGCCCTGACACTGCACCATTTAAGTCACTGGGCGTTTTGCCATTGACTTTAATTAATGTAGGATCAAGTCTCTAATGATTAAGTTACCTTAAAGACAATACCTCAATGAATAATGAATTGTACCTGAATTTTCCTAAATTCCGTAAAGACAAAATCCATTCTTCTATGTGTTTTTATAATTCAATTTTTCAGTGGTGCTTACTCAAAACAATTCCCACTGATTAATTTGCATGGAGAAATCATTTATTTATTTAGCTCAACAACATCAGCAACAACTCTGTACTGAACTAAACAATTATCTCACTGAAGTAAGACAAAAGGTACATTTTTCAACAGGTCAGATTCTCTTTTAAAAGAAGAATTTAAAATTTTAGTGGGCATCAGGGTTTTCTCTTAAAGAGGTTCTAAGTAAAACAGCATCAGGAAATTACTATAAGAAGATACTGATAAAAAGTAAATTAAACAAGAATTACTATCATGATTTTCTTACATTTACAACCCTTTGATTAGATATTAAATACTAGGATTGTGTTTGGGAGTTGGGTATAATGTAAGTCAACTAGAAATTTTGGCATCTGCAGAATCTGCATGCAATGTGAGCTTAGTCATAGGAAGCAACAAGTAGAGCAGATTGCTGACTGTATTGCCCACCTATCTTTGTGTACCATCTATTTACATCCTTTGCTTTCAATATACCTGTAAACTTCCAAACACAAGAACTCACCAGATGATTTTACACCAGAGTTTGGAGCTTCCCACTCATTCCCACTTTAAATATATGAATAATTCAGTAGAGAGGACAGGAAGAGGGGTGTGGTCCTGCAGCTAAGAATAAAGGCTGCTGTAACATGAAGTGCTGTACTGTAGGAAGAGGGATACTGTAGAGAGTGGAGACGATGCGTGAAGGGGGAGGGGAAGCCAACCAAACAGCAACCCAGCTGGGGCCTGGTTTTCAATTTAACCTGACAAGAGAAAGACACTCTTATCCACTCAAAACTGACTAGTAAATCAAAACATCAGATCACTATGCATGAGAAGTGGAGTTGGAGGAGTTCTACACTGAAACCCAAAAAGAAAACATCTGAAAGGAGTGTTAAATTATTTGAATTAAAATATACAGCCTCAAGGTCCTTACCTTGCAAACACATATGCATGTGCTTAAAGCAACACATGAGACTACTGCTAAGCAAATGAACGGGACCATTCACTTCAATGGGTCTAACTCCCACATACCTCTTAAATGTTGCACATTCTGCTTAGAACATCCTTCCCAAACCCATTTGCCAAACCACCTCCCGCACCTCATTCAAGCTCTCCTAAATATTCAGTTCTGCCATTTTGTCTATTAAAAGCAAGGGGAAAGAAATAAATATAAATATCAAAAATTTCAAGATTTTTAGGGGGATGGGGGGAAATAAAAATCTTAATTGTCACCCTTCTTTCAAATCTCCCCTTTATCACACTTTACACTTGCCAGTCCTGAAGAATTTAATTTGTAAACTTAAGGACAGGGACCATGTCTCCACTTGTTTTGAGAGACAAATCTTTTTTTTAAATCATCACTAAAAACATCATAATTGAAAGAGCAAACCACAACGCAGTTGGCTCTCCCATGGCCCTTTACCCATCTATCAAATAAGCAATACCCGCTTGGCTGGGATTATGATAATGGTATAAAAATCAATGCTGATGATCGTCATCTATGGTAGGGACACATTACAGATTTAGATTTCTATTTATCATCAGGTGGAAGGCACTATAATTACACTATATACTAATGCTATGCTTTTAATACTTCTGCATTATTACACTGTAAACTGATTGGGGCTGGAGTCATGTTTCTCAGCATACTACTACAATGGGGTCCCAATCTTGATCAGTAAAACATGAACACCCTAGGTCCTCCGCCAACTTTTGGTCGTCAATTTATGTAAAACTAAAACAAGCTCTAAAGTTAACATGTAAATAATTTTTAATAATGTTTAATATTTCATAGGATTTTACCAGGAAATATGCTTAATAGATTATGTACTAGATTGTTAATTCCCTAGTAGTCTCGAGTCAGTTAGCTACTTTTTCATGGTGAATTTGTTCAGTCTTAATATCAAATTTGTTGAGACCTTACGACCTCTTAGCCACTCAAATCTAATTTCACTCTCCAGGCGATTCATATCACTTCAGGATATCTAATATTAGGCAAAGGTGATCTACTAATACTTTTAAGTCTGCAGGTGATCAGCTTTTTAGGTGAGCTGCAAAATGGGGGTGGGAATTGGCTTTTTACTTCTTTATGGATGTTAAAAAAGCCCTGAAAGTTTTCTTTTAAAAATGTTTGATTTTTACCTTCAGGTCTTGGTTACACTTGAAAACTACTGGAGAGTTAATGAAGTTACGACAACACAAGAGACTGAAAACTGAGCAAGTGAGATAAGAGATTTTGATTTTTGCAGCTGGGGTCTTCTTAGTACCTATTTAACTCCAATGCCTGACAAAAAGATATGACACCTTCAGTTGAGATCCTGGTATTCACAATACATATACTCAGATATCCCCAATAAATCCTTTGCAATTCTAGGGAAGAAAATATACAACATTCCTGATGTTCTTAAGATAAAACAGCAAAAATAAGACAAAATCAAAACACAACACGACACTTTTCTGGCTTTCTTTATCTATCAAACAAAAAAGGCCAAAACCATTTTAAAAAAATCATTTACAAGAAGAATTAAAGGTGACTTCAGTTCTGAAATACTAGAATACTCTGATGTGAACCCAAACCCCTGGACACTAACTTTATCATTGGTATTTATTTTGACTACCATTTAGAAAAGCTAATGTCAAGTTAGAAATTGAGCCGCATACACAAAAAATAAGTTTAACAACAAAAATTACTCGAGGATGAAGACTGTGCTTAACAACTTCACTCCTCTGGCACAATGGAACTTTCAACAATAAAGGTAAAGCTAGCTCATGCAGCAGACGGAACTTTCTCTGGAGCCAAGCCGAACCAAAACTCCGGAATAAACTCCCACAGGAACTAATGAATATTACAAACCTCGCCAGCCAACGTTTTAAGTGAAAGACACATTATTTTGACGAGGTCTTCTCTAAAACTGACAAATAGCAATGTTAATTATTTTTTAAAATTCTGAAACAAAAACATTCTACTGCACGCACTTCTCCCCCTGGGGAAAGAATGAACAAACTAATACATGACAGATTTTAGTCATGCTGCTTAATGCACTACTGGAAAGCACTCTGACACGATGGTAATGAGCATGGTGTAAATACATTTACAAAACAGAATATACATTTCCAGCCCATATCCATCCGCTGACATTTATTTACTATACTGGATACTTTAAACCTGATCTATATCTTGCTTGTATTTTTGAATAGGGTTTGTTTGGCTAGAGCTGTTAATGAGACTACAGTTTTGTTTTTTTACTAAAGCAGACCTGAATACTCAGTTAACAATTCTGATGTACTAGATTAAACTTTATCCTTTGCATTCTAATTCTACCACCCCAACTGTCTGAGAATATTAATTGCTCTGAAGAATCCTGCTTAGTAAAATTCTGTTTGAGAAGATTAATTATTCTGAAGTCTTGCTTGATAAAATTAAAAACAAATGGAAATCATATCACATTCTACACCTTTAAATCACAGCAAAATACCTGAAAAATGTTGTTGAAATTTTTGTTGTAAGAAAAATGTCTCTCTCTGCACCCTTATTCCACTCTTCCCTCTTTTCCCTTTTTTTCCCTCCCCCAACTGAAAAAAGTAAGAGGAGAAAACAAAATATTGGGAGAAAGAGGGAAAAAATAGTTTCCCGCTTTTTACTTCTTCCTGCCCACTGAAGAAGTGGGGAAAACATTTGTTTTGTTTTAAAACGTGAGAGAAAGTAACTTAAAAAAAAACACTTTTCCCCACCCAACTTTCCAGTGAAGACAGAAAGAATGTAGACAAAGAAAGAAGAAAAAACAAAATTAATATTTTTAATTCAAAATTAAATGACATTTTTCTTTTTCTCATTTTTGTCAGAAAAGAAAATTCTGAAAAAAATCAAAATTTTGAATACAACAAAATGTGTTCCTTTCTTTAAAAATGTTTTTTGCACCAGTAAAATATTAAAAATTTTGACCAGCCCTACTTTTAATTACTTCATACATTCTGCACCAGGTCATCTGTTTACTATAGAGGTTTTTACAACTGTTTATTTAATGCCTACTTCCAGTTCTCAGGAGGTATAAAGCAACAAATGACAGAGATACCAAGAAAACAATACATACCCCAGTTCTGTCTCCAAAAAAATTCTAGTGTCTTCTGGGTTGCAAAATATTTTTTAACCGAGTAATGAACTCTCTGTATAAGCATGCTGGAAAATCCTGAACGTTTCAGAAGGTAAGTCATTGTTGGCGAATGCCCAAAGGGATCGATGGCCCAACCAGACTTCGGTTTTACTCCTGTTGAGCAGCAGAATGTGTCAGAAGTTTGTGTCTTTTTTACTTATTTCTCATTTCAAAGAAAGCTACACCCATACTATTCAACCCAGTGTTCAGAAAAGTCAAGTGGTGCAAAGCACTTAGTTTAAGAACACAAGAATGGCCATACTGGGTCAGACCGAAGGTCCATCTAGCCCGTATCCGGTCTTCCAACAGTGGCCAATGCCAGGTACTTCAGAGGGAATGAACATAACAGGTAATCATCAAGTGATCCATCCCCTGTTGCCCATTCCCAGTTTCTGGCAAACAGAGGCTGCGGACACTTCAGAGCATGGTTTTGCATCCCTGTCCACCCTGGCTAATAGCCATTGATGGACCTATCCTCCATGAACTTATCTAGTTCTTTTTTGAACTCTGTTATAGTCTTGGCCTTCACAACACCCTCTGGGGCAAACAGTTTAAGTAGATAAATGAAAGATAAAGAAAACAAGTCTGCTTAAGACACTTTATCATTACAAAGTTCAAATAAAAAAAAAAGTATAAATATAAATAAAGCATATACATATATAATTACAAGTAGGCCAATCTCTTGCCCCTCATAAAAACCTGTACAATAGAATCTGTAGTATTTCCACTGTTGCTGTGTCCTGCAATTTTGTTGTGTCACAATATTTCATATTTTACTTAAAACCCCATGAATCAATTACAATTATACAAAAAATCTCAGCTTTCATTGAAAAAGTAGTAGTAAGCATCTGGCCCCCAATTCTACAGAGAAAAGGTGGAAAATGTGAATGCTCTAAGCTCCAAAACAAGATGGCAAATAAAAAGGACCGACGCTTATTATTTTGAAAATCTCGTGATATTTTCATATCATATTTTGGACCGGATTCATGAATTTTGAAAAGTTGGTAGACAATACTGGTGGTTTCATGAAGGAATGGGGCAGCACAGGTTCACAGGTGCTATATTAAAGCAAATTTTATTCCTCATGTATTATGCGTAAGTAATATAAGTTTCTTCCACAGATCAAGACAGAAAAAATAATACAATGGAAAATAATTCAATTGCTCTTACCCTAAGAACCTATGTTTGCAAACTAGCATCACAAATACAGGTGCCAATCCTTCAATTTACAATGTAAAGGCAGACCACTACACCCACACACTGTCACTGACTGCCACTTCAGAAATTGTGAATCAGGTCCAAAGTCACTTTTCACTTAGAGTAGACATGAACAATATTCCTCACATCTAGGCATTCAGAATCACAAAATCTGCAAAAACGTAACTATCTTTGCACAGATTTGTTTCTCTGAAAATAGTTTAGCTTGCAATGATGCCTACTTATAGTCAATCATCAAAACATTGTACAACACTTGCTGACTGACTTAGCTCTTTGTCAGTTTTTAAGTTTAAAACATCAAATTAGATACCTAGAGTCTTCTCCAGCCACTGATGTCCTTCTATCAGCTGGTCAATCAAAGCAAAGTAATGAGGCGAAGCTTCATCAGGCATGACCCATCCTCCTGTTACTATTTCAAACTGGCCATCTTCTATTAATCTAAGAGAAAAATATTTAGTAAACTTGTGTCCAGAAGTGCAAATCTGATTTAACAAAAGAATGCATCTATAAAGTAAAAATCCATAAAATGTAGTGTTCACAGTAATAGCATTGAGAATGTAAAAATTGAACTTCTATACCTTAAAAGGGAATATACTGTAGCTCTTATAGAATCCATTAATTTATTGCAATAGATGTTCACATGGGAATAGTGTCAAAAAACTCTAAATTTAACTATTTCACTGGAAACCATTTTAGCAGAAAAATTCATTTAATGAGCTTATCCCACAATCTCAATCCCTTTCCCATAACCAACCTACCTATGTGACAAAGCCACAAAATGCCCTCCACACTATCAAACCTTCAGCTTCCCGTATCTTAATTTCCTTTATACAATTATGCACTGTCAATGCAAAAATCTCGCACATGCAAATATTGAAAGTCTAGATTACTGTAAATTACGATGAATTTAGCAGAACACCACAGGGGATGCTGTATCAATTATGTTCTTTAATTTCAAGTGTAATTCAAAAAAAGCCTCCATTTTAGAAAATTAATGAAACTTGTAAGATTACCTGTCTGCCACACAAACCAGGTATTGTGTCACAGAATTTAGATCCAATTTAATGCAGAGTACGCAGGGACTTGCTTACAGCAGTCACTGCCACTCCCACTATAAAAAAGAGCCAAGACTATAAGGGCTGCTCAGCACTAACAAAAATGGACACTAAAATCAACCCTAAACATCAAATAAACCATATTTTGATACTATTTTGACCAAACATTTCTATATTCACACCCTAAGCACTACTGTAATAATCTTTGTACAAAATATGCCTTGGGAGGTATCATTTGAAAACTAATAACTCACTGGTCACTATCACCATGAAATGAATGTCGCAACACTGAGTAAAGTTATGAAATTTCCCCGTATGATGTTAAAGGCACATATTCAAACTCACATAGCCTCAATTAGGTAGAACTGGTCAAATTAGCCTGTCTTAACCAAGGGATTATGTTTACACAATTTGCATACAAGATGTAAACAGAGTCCTCAGATACAAGAGTGTGAAAAAAGAAGAAACAAAATCTGTATTTCATTATGCACTGGTGAAAAGAAACAGCATAACACCTCTTCCCCATCAGACTCCATATATCCTTTTTCTCAGTTGGAAATAACTTTATCTAAGAATCACTCTCAGGAAAATACATTTCAAAAGGTGACTGAATTATAAAAGTGAGGGAACAAAAACACCCAGTTTCTCTCTCCCTGTCTCTCTCTCTTTTCACCTAAGGCGACAAAAGAAACAGCCACTGGACCTTGTGAGCAGATCCTGGTCTGAGAATTTGGTCAGCAATGCACCGAAAATCTGTGAAAAGAACTTCAGCTTAAACCAAGTCTAATTTATTAAGTTTAGTACTAGGAAACATTTCATCTTTATTCTTCTTGTAACCATTTCTGATCTTAATGACTTAATACTTGTACTCACTTAAAATCTCTCTCTTTGTAGTTAAATAAACTTTTTTTGTTCTTTAAATCAAAATTCATCCAGTGTTGTGAACTGTTTTGGGTAGCTCCATTTAAGAAGGCAAGTTGTTGTATATTGTTCCCTTACAGAAACAACAAATCTAAAACATCTGAACAGTCCTGGAGAAAGCTGGGAATTACAGAACACACATTTTTAGGGGAAAATTCAGGACTGGGAGTGTGTTTGGGTCACCCTGCAATTAATAACCCAGGCTGGTGGAAGTAAGAGTGTGGCTGGTGTTTGCTGACAGGCTGCTGGGATCATAGTGCCTGAACAAGGACTGTGGCCATTCACGGACACTCAGGGTGTGACAGGCATGCTGTTTGTGAGTGGTACAGGTGGGAGCTACAGCAACAAGGCATTGTGAAGCACCCAAGGTTGTAGGGCAGAGGTGACATAGCCCCTCATTGGTCTGAATTGCACCCCAAAATGTCATCGCTATAAGAGAAGGACGTCTTTAAGGTAAACTGTTGCACCACAGAGACCCTAGATAGTTGTTAGCAATCTAACAAACAATCTTAGTATAGACTGACTTTACTACAGATCAAGTACAATAAAAGTGACTCTGCACTTTACAAGCACTAGAAAAATAGTTTTTAAACACTATATACAAATATATAAATAGCAAGACCTAAAAAAGTAGATAGTCTCAAAGCACTCCAATCATTTTTAACTTTCATAGCTAATTCTCGCTACTTTTAAGCCATTCAGATCAGTGCTGAACAATTCATACATAACATGGGTACTGAATTCCATTAGTAATACAGTACAATTCCTTTCAAAGGGTAAAGAATTAATTGTATATCAGATTGTGTTGGGTTTTTATTAACCAGAACAAGACAAGGTTGATTTGTTCCTCTTTGCGGAGATACAGCAATAGATTTCACACAGTAATTTTGTTTTTGCTTGCCATCCTGCTTTTTATATATATTTTTGTCAAGATTTAGTGAGGCTGATAATACTACTGAGCTCTGCAGAAGCTTGAAAGCTTGTTTCTTTCACCTATAGAAGTTGGTCCAATAAAAGATATCTCACCAACTTTGTCTCTCTAACATCCCAGGAACAACACAACTAAAACACTGCAAAAACAAAATGTAACTGACCAATGTGACTGGTTTATAAAACTGGTAAAATCATTCTTCGCCCAAAAATTCTCTCAGTGACCACTACTGTAATAATTATTTAAAAGGCAGATTAAAAGAGAAAACATCAAAACAAGTCCTAGAAAAATGTGATCTCTAAGTATTAAATATCAAGGTATTAAATAAGGATCTTTCTAAACACAGCCAGAAAGAAAGAAGCTTGATACCTCTGCAACCCACTGCCGAACAGCTATTAGTCAGGCAAGAAGATGGTTATCAGGAGATCACCTCGAATAAGTTGGCAATTTCAGCAGTACTTAAAAGGTTCCCATTAGCTTGTTTTACCATGCAAAACAAAGGGATAGATATGTAATTATGCACATATTCTAGGACTAACCCCCTTACTTCAGACTTTTGTAGATGAAATATCTAAAAGGAGACTACGGAATCTTGGACACAAGCTTTTCTTCTCTCCTTGTAAACATAAATGTTGAATTTTTTAGTATGTTACATTATTCCAAATGGCTTTATCAGTGGGGATTTTAGATTACTTGGTGAATGGACTTTAAATTGTAGGGCCAAATTTTGCCACCTTTATTCACCTGGAGTTGTACTGTACTCCGTAAAAAAAAATCCATTGATTCAGAAGCCATTTGCACAGTAAGGTTCTAAGCGGCCAGATTTTAAAAGGTATTTAGGAAACTAAAAATGCAGATAGGTGAAATAATTGAAATCAACCTATGTGTTTTTGAAAATTCCACTAAATCCCTATCTGCATCTTTAGATACTTAAAATACATTTTAAAAATTTGCCCCGGTCACTAGGAATAGAGGTGGCAAAATTGGGTAGTTTCTGAACTTCTGTATATTGAGTATCATGGCAGTGGAGGCCACGACCATGGCAAAGTCCTGGACAAGTGGAGAGTCCAGAACAGATTGACAAAGTAAATCTGCTGCCTGATATGCCACTAGCATGGAGACTCTCGGTGCTGGTGTTGATGTAATCAGTACTGCACTCAACAGATGCCCCCAGGCCAGAATCGGTATCAATGGTACAGTGTCCTGGAAGTTTCAGTGTGATATCGGGGAGTGGTTTGACAGACCTGCTCCATCCCACAGCCTGGAAGTGGTATGGTGGTGGTCTGTACTCTTTTTAGAGGAGGAAGAAGAGTTCCCATGAGCACTGCGATGGTCCCAGTCAGTTTTATGGGACTTTTTCCTTGGCGCCCCTGAGGAGGGTGAAAGACCCCTCCTTCTCTTGGGGGAGATGGCAGCACTGGAACACAGAGCAGCCTCATTCACCGAGTCTGAAGGAGACAGCCAGACACAGGGCTTTGCACCAAAACAGGCCTCATGGCATGCTCAAGAAGGTGTTGCTTCAAGCGTAATTCACTGACCACCTGGGTTCTTTTGGTGAACAACCTAAAGATAAGAGCACCGCTCCCTAGTACGCCCCTTCCCTAAACACAGCAAGCACCTCATGTGAGGATCACTATTAGAAATCGCTCCCCACACACACACACACACACACACACACACACTACTGGTAGTACTTGAACCCTAGTGAGGGCATCACACAGGGCAATAAGTATCCTAACACTAACTACATAAAAACTATATACATTGAAGGATAATTCTCAGAAAACAGATAAGTGAACGTGAAGTGATAACCACTGAGCTCCAACTCCAGTTATGGGTGGTAAGAAGGAACTAACGGGGGTTGGGGTGGCACCGCCTCGTATAGCCAGGGGGCGGGCTACACCCACAAGGCATGAATGCTTTCTCTAAATTTACTGCTAGCCAAAATTCTCCAGCTCTTGTGTGGAATACACAGCTGCATCTACTTGAAGAAACAACATTAACTAAGATGATTGGCAGCGGTCTCAGCACAAGTATGGCCTAACAGTTAACCTTCTACAGATTTTACAGAAGAGTTTTAAAAGAGGGGTTTTGAAGGAGGATAGTAAAGTAGTTGCGCAGATATTTACAAGAAGCTCTGCCCAAGCATGAAGGTCAGCATGAGTGAAATCACAAAGGTGCTTATTTGAAAATTTAACAAGTGGCCGATGGAGGCAGGAGTCAACATATCATTAGAGAATGTGAGATGATAGGTAGGGTGGAGATAAGCTGTGAAGGGCCTTGAAAGTGAAGACAAGTAGATTATGTTTGATATGATAGACGGGGCAAGCCAGTAGACGGGTGAGAGGAGAATGACATGGTCAAAGCAAAAAGCTAGGAAAATCATTTTTGCAGCAGCATTCTGAATGGATATGAGCAGGTCAAGATTGCATTTGTCAAGGCCAAAGAAAAGGATACTGCAGTAACAGACATGAGATGATGAAAACTGGAACAACAGTTTTAGCTGGATGGTTGGATAGGAAAAGCTGTATCTTAGAAATGTTATGCAGAAAGAATCAGCAAGATTTAGACAGTCTGAACATGAGGATCCAAATGAGAGTTCCAAGTCATAAACAACACGCAAATTACAGCCCTGAGTAGCAAGTAGGATGTTGGTGCTGTCCAGCAACAGAGAGGAGGTAGCAGGGAGGACTTGCAGGGGAAGATTAAGAGCTCTGTTTTAGACTTGTTGAGCTTAAGATGCGTGCTAGAAATCTACTAGGACATGTCAGAAACACAGGTCAAGATTTTAGTTTGAACAGAAGTACACAGGTTTGGAGTAAAGCGGTAGCACTCTAAGTTGTCAGCAATGGACGGTAGTTGAATGTGCGTTTGTAAATGAGATTACTTAAAATTAAGGTGTAGAGGAAGAAGAGAAGGGGACCAATGACAGAGGCCTGTGGAAACCCCACAGAAAGTTGGAGGGGAATAAGGATCATTCAAAGAACATTTTTAAGGAGTGATTAGAGAATTAGGAGGAGAACCAGGAAAGAATAGTCATGGAAGTCAAGAGGACAAGATTTCAAAAAGAGCATGGTCAACATTATTGAAGTCAGCTGACAGGTCAAGGAGGCGGAGGATGGAGTACTAGTGAGTTTTGACTAGGAAGAGATCATTGAGGATTTTGGCAGTGGAGCACAAGCAGTGGAAGCCAGACTGAAAAAAGGTCTAGAATAGAACTGGAGGAGAGGAACTACAGACAGCACCTGTAAGCAGCTCATTCAACAATCTCAGAAATCAAAGGGAGAAGGGGTGATAGCAAGAAAGACAAGTGAGGTCAAGGATGGGTTGTTTTATTTATTTTTTTAAGATGGGCAATACAAAGCATGCTTTTATTGTGAAAGAAAAGATTCAGAGCAGAGTGAGAGATTAAGAAAGAGAAGAGTAAAGTAGGAGATGCGAGTGGGCATGAGGGAAATCAGAAGATGGGATGGGGTGTGGTCACTGGGGAAAAAAGAGGATGGGTTAGAGATAGAGAGAAGGTGAGAAACTTGTGAGAAACTTATCTAAGAGAAGCAGGAGACAGTTGTAGAAGGGAAAGGAAAAGCAAGCTGAGGGGAAAGGTCATTTAATAGTTTGTGTTTTGTCTTGCAGGAAATCAGTGAGATCCTGTATGGAGGGAGAAGTGATGGCAAGAAGAGCAGAGGGAGCGTCAAGTGCGTAAAGGGTTCAGAAAAGATGGCTGGGATTGAGGTCATGGGATTCACACAAGTTAGAAACAGTGTTGCTCAGCTCAGAAGATGGCTGAACTGAAATAAGAGTGAATGAATTTGTAGCGGAGGAAGCCAGCCTGGTCACAGAATTTCCATCAGAGAAGCACCGTGGAGCAAGAGCAGGAGCAGAAGAGGCCCAAAAAGCCCAGGGTGGAGGAGAGTGAAGCACAGAGAGAATCAACAACCATATAAATGGAAGAAAGGGCAGAGGGTGGGGAGGATAGGGCTGAGAGCAGATCAGAAGTCTACAATGCAGAGGAACTGGAAGTCATGGACAGGCTGAGTGACAGGTCCAAGGAGGGGGTTGATGGGAAAGGGTGAAAGAGACCGAACAATGGTCAAAGATGGAGCATACAGCAACAGAGAAATTAGAGAGAGTGCTGTGTTTGGTGAAGACCAAATCAACTAAATGGCCCTTTTGGTGAGTGGGAGAGTTGAATCATGGCTTCAGGTCAAATGAAGAGGTGAGGACAAGGAAACATGCATCTAAGGGATCAGATGGGTCATCAGCATGGAAGCTGAAGGATTAACGTGGGAGACTGTGAGGAGAGGAAGAGAGCCACAAGTCTAAATCAAAGAGGAAAACTGATGGAGAAGGAGTTGTGTGGACAACAGATAACAGGAACATGGAGGAAGAAAGGAGAGGAGAATCAGATTCACTACTGTTCAAAAGAGGAGAAAGTCTGGTCCAGAGAATAGAATGTAAGAGAAGGTGATGCCTCCACAAAAGAGGGTAGTTGCATAGGTAGGGTCAGATAAAGGGCTCCAGGTCTCTCCATAGCCAAGAGCTGGAAAGATAGAGATATGAAGTGGTCATGAACAGCTCTGGGTGTCTTTTTTTGGTTTGTTTAAACAGATATAGAATGGGCATTCCACGCAAAACAAGAGAAGAGAAGGAAGGAATGGGGAGTGAGCTTAGGAATGGCACAAGAGGGGTGGAGATGGGCCACTCATCACTACCACTCCCTAAATTTAATTTTCGATCAAGAGTTTTTAATCAGCTTTCAGGATGTATAAGTAGGGCATTGCCAGCAGACCGAGGGAAATGATCGTTCCCCTCTATTCGACATTGGTGAGGCCTCATCTGGAGTACTGAGTCCAGTTTTGGGCCCCACACTACAAGAAGGATGTGGAAAAATTGGAAAGAGTCCAGCGGAGGGCAACAAAAATGATTAGGGGAGTGGAACACATGACTTATGAAGAGAGGCTGAGGGAACTGGGGATGTTTAGTCTACAGAAGAGAAGAATGAGGGGGGATTTGATAGCTGCTTTCAACTACCTGAAAGGGGGTTCCAAAGAGGATGGATCTAGACTGTTCTCAGTGGTAAGCAGATAACAGAACAAGGAGAAATGGTCTCAAGTTGCAGTGGGGGAGATTTAGGTTGGATATTAGGAAAAACTTTTTCACTAGGAGGGTGGTGAAACACTGGAATGCGTTACCTAGGGAGGTGGTGGAATCTCCTTCCATAGAAGTTTTTAAGGTCAGGCTTGACAAAGCCCTGGCTGGGATGATTTAATTGGGGATCGGTCCTGCTTTGAGCAGGGGGTTGGACTAGATGACCTCCTGAGATCCCTTCCAACCCTGATATTCTGTGATTTCCAAAGGCTGTAATGTCTGAATCATAAATTAATTCCATAAAAACCCATTGAACAAGTCAAGTCAGAAATTGCCTAGGTAAAACTGCATGGGCAAATTCAGTACTAACATTAAACCAGATGCAGTGACTAAGGCAAGAATATGCAGTGAATGGATATAGAGAAAATATTTGTAATGCTAATTTAAGAGACTACTATAATACTGAAATAGGTAAACCTCTTACTTCTGCAGCTCCCATTGCTATTTTACTCACTTTCCTCTCTTTCTCTGCTTCCACCCTACCACATAATCCGTCATCACCATCCATACCCCCCCTACTAAGTCCCACATATTGTTAGGATTTGTGTTGTGGAATTCTCACAGACCTAATAAGATCCATAGGAAGTCAGCATCTTAGGAGTTCTATATGAGGGTTTAGCTGGAGACTAGGGGTAAGAAACACAACAGTGTGAGGTGGCATCTTCCAGCCCATCCCCTGGTTCACATCCCACCATGAAGTACATAACTAAGGTTTCCAACTCTTGTGATTTTAATGCGTGTCTTGATATTTGTTCTTTTTATCAGAGTCCCAGCTCTTGGAGTTTTATGATTAAATGAGAATCTCAGATTTATTTAAGTTTCTAGCCCACATCTTTGGAAAGAAGTTTGAAAATGTGAAAAATGCACCTTTACACGTTAAAAAACAGAAGACAAATACCTCCCCCCTTTTTTTAGCCTCATGATTTTTAAACCAACCATAATTTTGGAGGAGAACTTGACACGCTTTTTGATCACTTTGGGTAGGCAATAATGGGGAAATCTCAAACTTAATCTGTATTCATCTTCTACTCTACATTCGCAAGATAGATGGAGCAAACCAGCTTTAATTTTGGTGGAAAATTCTTATTCTACTTAGAAGCCCCACAAGCGATCAGTTTACATTTTGAGGACTATCCCCACAAGTTAAATGGAGAGAGGCTTGCTTCCATCCCCCACCTTTTCTTTTTTTAAGGGTAGCTTAAGATCACTGTAAGAGATTATCCTATTGTCATTAATAAAAATGTTGATACTTTCTCTAAATTTGATAGTACTCAAATAAAAAAGTCCTTGAACTTCCTTCAGCGAAGGAAGACAATTATTCTTTTATTGCTACAGAGTGTTGTCAAAAGGATTTTTTTTTAATCTGATGAACACCTCAATTCCTAAATGTCCTAATCAAGGAACCCATTATCATATGCACATATTTTACAGAAAGATTCTACCTTAGCTTCAGGCCCAACTTATCAATGTTGAGGCCAACGTAATTTTTGTGTGTGTTGGGGATGGGAAGTATAAGTTAGGCTTAAAATGAAAACTCAATTGCAACTTCAACTATGGAGCAGCTACTACTTGATCCAATATATGTACACAGATATTTTTATTTGGTTCTTTGCCAAATACAGTTGTCTTATATGCAGCCTGCCTCCAATTCCCTGAAAAAAACCTTATTAAAAATTATGAAAAAATGAAAGTATAACAATCATCCAGAATAATATTAAAAATAAGATAACTTTAAGAACTGTATACTTTTATCAACGAAGCTCTAAGTTTATATATATTTAAGCACATCATTAAGAGTTACAAAACTCTACAATATGGTATACAGCAGCAAATAATACAGATGTTCAAACCTTTTAACAGCATCCTTTTTTTGGCTATCTATTCCATCCCACCACTTTGAAAAGTAAGAGATTTCCGACCACATGAACTTCCTCCTGTTGTCTTCTTGCAATTTTACCACCATGTTGTTTAGGATATGTTGTGTCTGATCTCTGAAGTAGTCATCAAAAGTCTTCAACCAACCTGAGTTAAAAATAAGAATACATTGCATAAAATCTAAGTTTAAATGGTCCTACCTAAAGATTTTACCCCATCAGAAAAAGGGTTAGTTTTCAATGTTATTGTCTATCTCGCATTTAAACGCTCAAACCTTTCATACCATGGGCTATTTTGCAGTGATAGACTTTATAAGTCTGTCTCTGTTTTTCGGTTTTGGTTTTACAACTTTTATATCTTGTTTTTTCTTTAAAAAAACATACTCAACTTAAAAACGTAACATTCCAGCCTGTAGTACCCTACTTACAAAAAGATAAATTGTCAAACAGTTCAGTTACAAAAGCGTCTTGTAGTTTTAGCATAATCCATGATGAAGTAATTGCTAGGGTAAGGAGTTTGGTTATAGCGGCGGGGGAACAGAGAAAAAAAATTGGAAGGAAACACAGAAAGAAAAGGTTTAAACAGAGAAGGTCTGAAGCTTAATATTTGAAGCAGAAATGACCACTTAAAAAAATGTAAGCACCACAAAGAAAGAATTTAAACTACTGACCCTGTAGCTTCCTCTGCCTAGAAACCTGCAGCTACTGCCTCTTTTTGGTGGGATACCATCACCAGGGAAACACACCAAAATGCACTGCAGGCATTGATTCTGGGAAAGGAAATAAGTTGCCTGGACCCTAGGCAGTGTGATTCCTCCCACCAGCTCAGTGTTCAAGCCCTCCCTGACCACTCCCCCATCAAGGCTTAAAGGACAGTGGGAGGAAGTGACCATGAGATGGTCGAGTTCAGGATCCTGACACAGGGAAGAAAGGAGAGCAGCAGAATACGGAGCCTGGACTTCAGAAAAGCAGACTTTGACAACCTCAGAGAACTGATGGGCAGGATCCCCTGGGAGAATAACATGAGGGGGAAAGGAGTCCAGGAGAGCTGGCTGTATTTTAAAGAATCCTGATTGAGGTTATAGGGACAAACCATCCCGATGTGTAGAAAGAACAGGAAATATGGCAGGCGACCAGCTTGGCTTAACAGTGAAATCCTTGGTGATCTTAAACACAAAAAAGAAGCTTACAAGAAGTGGAAGATTGGACAAATGACCAGGGAAGAGTATAAAAATATTGCTCGGGCATGCAGGAGTGAAATCAGGAAGGCCAAATCACACCTGGAGTTGCAGCTAGCAAGAGATGTTAAGAGTAACAAGAAGGGTTTCTTCAGGTATGTTAGCTACAAGAAGAAAGTCAAGGAAAGTGTGGGCCCCTTACTGAATGAGGGAGGCAACCTAGTGACAGACGATGTGGAAAAAGCTAATGTACTCAATGCTTCTTTTGCCTCTGTCTTCACGAACAAGGTCAGCTCCCAGACTACTGCACTGGGCAGCACAGCATGGGGAGGTGGTGACCAGCCTTCTGTGGAGAAAGAAGTGGTTCGGAACTATTTAGAAAAGCTGGACGAGCACAAGTCCATGGGGCCGGATGCGTTGCATCTGAGAGTGCTAAAGGAGTTGGTGGATGTGATTGCAGAGCCACTGGCCATAATCTTTGAAAACTCATGGCAACCCGGTGAAGTCCCGGACGACTGGAAAAAGGCTAATGTAGTGCCCATCTTTAAAAAAAGGGAAGAAGGAGGATCCGGAGAACTACAGGCCAGTCAGCCTCACCTCAGTCCCTGGAAAAATCATGGAGCAGGTCCTCAAGGAATCAATTCTGAAGCACTTAGAGGAGAGGAAAGTGATCAGGAACAGTCAGCATGGATTCACCAAGGGCAAGTCATGCCTGACTAATCTAATTGCCTTCTATGACGAGATAACTGGCTCTGTGGATGAGGGGAAAGCGGTGGACGTGTTGTTCCTTGACTTCAGCAAAGCTTTTGACACGGTCTCCCACAGTATTCTTGCCAGCAAGTTAAAGAAGCATGGGCTGGATGAATGGACTACAAGGTGGATAGAAAGCTGGCTAGATTGTCGGGCTCAACGGGTAGTGATCAATGGCTCCATGTCTAGTTGGCAGCCGGTATCAAGCGGAGTGCCCCAAGGGTAGGTCCTTGGGCCCGTTTTGTTCAATATCTTCATAAATGATCTGGAGGATGGTGTGGATTGCACCCTCAGCAAGTCTGCAGATGACACTAAACTGGGAGGAGAGATAGATATGCTGGAGGGTAGGGATAGGATACAGAGGGACCTAGACAAATTAGAGGATTGGGCCAAAGGAAATCTGAGGAGGTTCAACAAGGACAAGTGCAGAGTCCTGCACTTAGGACGGAAGAATCCCATGCACTGCTACAGTCTAGGGACCGAATGGCTCGGCAGCAGTTCTGCAGAAAAGGACCTAGGGGTTACAGTGGACGAGAAGCTGGATATGAGTCAACAGTGTTCCCTTGTTGCCAAGAAGGCCAATGGCATTTTGGGATGTATATGTAGGGGCATTGCCACCAGGTCGAGGGACGTGATCGTTCCCCTCTATTCGACATTGGTGAGGCCTCATCTGGAGTACTGTGTCCAGTTTTGGGCCCCACACTACAAGAAGGATGTGGAAAACTTGGAAAAGGTCCAGCGGTAGGCAACAAAAATGATTAGGGGACTGGAACACATGACTTATGAGGAGAGGCTGAGACAACTGGGATTATTTAGTCTGCAGAACAGAAGAATGAGGGGGGATTTGACAGCTGCTTTCAACTACCTGAAAGGGAGTTCTAAAGAGGATGGATCTAGACTATTCTCAGTGGTAGCTGATGACAGAACGAGGAGTAATGGTCTCAAGATGCAGTGGGGGAGGTTTAGGTTGGGTATTAGGAAAAACTTTTTCACTAGGAGGGTGGTGAAACACTGGAATGAGTTACCTAGGGAGGTGGTGGAATCTCCTTCCTTAGAAGTTTTTAAGGTCAGGCTTGACAAAGCCCTGGCTGGAATGATTTAGTTGGGGACTGGTCCTGCTTTGAGTAGAGGGGTGGACTAGATGACCCCCTGAGGTCCCTTCCAACCCTGATATTCTATGATTTTATGACAGGGAAGAAGTTTCCAATAGCTCACCTGTCAGGTTTGCAGAGAGGGGATCTGAAAAAAAACCAGTAGGCCACACTCCTTCCCTCCCTCCACACACACAATCCTAATGCTTAAGAAGGGAGGTGAAGTACACTCAAAACCCTCCTCTTCTCTAAAAGATGCAAGAGGGGCTGGATTAAAGATGCCCAGCTTCGCTCTACATCCATGGCTGGAGAGGAAGGTGAAGAGCCATGTGTTTTCCCCTAGAAGAAGGACGAAGAGGAATGTAGCCAAGTAACAGTGACCTATGTTATATGGCTTTTAAAAGAAGCTAAAACACAGGTACTGAGGGAAAGGATTTATTGCTAAAGGTAATTGGGGATGGAAGATGTGCTTTGTGGATGCATATCAATTCTACCGGCGTAAAACACAAAGTGGAGAGTGACGAAAAAGGGTGCTCTGCAGGATCTTAACTACCTGCCTATGCCTCAAGTAGGGCTGTGAACAGTCAAGACATGCATTATTTAAATAGAAAATTGCCTGTCCCATACTAAATCAGTACGGGACATCTTTTATCCCGTATTTCAACATATTAAAAATATCATTATGAAAATCCAGTTTTTATTGTTACCTTACCTTCCAATGATACAAAGTTTGCAAAATTAGACAATTTAGTAATGCAGAATCAGTCCCATGATTTACTGAACCAATGTACCTATAGTGCAGGGAAATGGAAGGTTATACCTCACAAGTACTGACCCCCCTGCCAAACAGAGCCCCTTCCTGACCCTGGCCCTTCAACACAGCTCCAGGGCACACAGCCCCATCTACTTACCCTGCCAGACGGAGCCAGCACAGGGACAGCAGACAGGGAGACATTTAAGGACTGGAGTCAGCAGGGAGCCCTATCCAGCAGGGGACCTTTACTCTCAGATGCATCTTCCAATCACTCCCCTCCCAATCCTGCCCCTTCAGTGCTCCCTTGTTCAATTCCGGAGCTGGGCCCCAGCAGCCAACAGTCTGATTGCTTCACGATGCAGAAGGTTTCCTCAACTGCCACATGGTTAGTTCCCCCCCCACACACCCTTCGTGGTTCTGGACATCCCACCCCTGGCCCCCATGGGTACAGAGTACTCCTCCCCCATCAGGGTACTAAGGAAACAGTCCCGTACTTTTGAAATACGATTTTGGCAACCCTAGAAGGGAGAACATCTTGCCGTGAGATTCTTAACCCCCTCCCCAAAGACCCTATAAAAGTACACAGGGAAATATTTCATTCCTCTCTCTTTCACAGGCCCTGCTGGGAGCATTGTTTCTTCACCCCCTTCCCCACGGGTGTACAAGGAAGGGAGATGATCTCTATCTACCTAGAACACAAGTAGTCTCTTCCTGTTCCAGATGTCTGTAGCTGCAACTCATATTGCTGTTTAATGATGACAAAGGGAGGCAACAGGTGGCTTTGGAGTGAAAGCAGCAGCTGCAGAGCACCCGTCAAGAGTAAGCAACAGATAAGTAACTTGCCTCTGTAAAGTTTAAACACTAAAGGGGATTTTTCATCAACAACCCCATAACTCAACACAGTAGTCCAATACAGCTCTGGCAATAACTAGCATTAAATATTGCTTCAAGGCCAGCAGATTAATACAAAACAGTATTTTAGTGTGTGAAAACAAACAGAAAACCAACTATCCAAAAAAAGCTTCCTTTTTACTAAACAGAACTGCTCTGTCCAGGTATTTAGATCCTATGTACTTATCTTAGTGACTCAAATATTTTTTTTAACTAAAGTTTTACTTCTATTAGTATTGCGGAGCCAATACATTTTGGCAAAAACAAGCTAATTCTTTTCCAGCTCACACATCCAAATTGTTGACTAAGTTTCTAATGCAAAACTTTTGGTTTTGGTGATGTATGATAGCCACAAAGAATAAACCTTGACTTTCAGGTTTCAGATTAAGTTTGCAGAGCTGGCAGTTAGGGGGGAAAAAAGATCTTTTTACTCATAAATTGAGTAAAATAGATTTTTTAGGTCACAGAAGAAAAACGGAACCACCCTCAGTGCCAGTTTTCAGAGTGTAATAGCACTTTTTTCCTTATGCAGCAGCATCTCTTTTAAGCCTCAACTATGATTATAGCTAAAGCTTTTTTTAATCATATGTAAAATCTAGAGGAATCACCTCACAATTCTAAGTTTTGACAGATTTAGTAGTAGGGGGCCTAAGCTGTTGACAGGGTTCCTCAGCGGAGGGAAAGTACATCTTACAAGGAAAAAGTAATTAAAATCAGATTGCTTAAAAACTAAATATAACGTACAAATTGTTTGAGATTACAACAGGTTAACAAAACTAGACAATGAATTATTATATGCAGTAGTTTCAAGGAGACTGAAAAAGGAAAAGCAACAAACCAGAAAAATTTCTTATTTTCTCTAACTTGCTATTTTTATCAGAGCTATAACTTGCTGTGAACTACATCCATTCCAGGGAATGTTTTGTTGTGGAAGTTTTCATGCATTAGGAAGTGGGTTCAGAATTATTAATTCATTTTCCTTTCGCCTTTCAACAGTCAAAGACAAATATTTCAAAGATATTTATGTGAACCAGCATACCAGTAGAGGACTGAATTATGAACTGTTTACACCATGAAGTTCTTCTGGAATAGTTACAAATATTGCCTAGATGACCTCTCAAGGTCCCTTCTAGTCCTATGATTACCATATTATCACACAATTAATATAGAATGAATTGAAAGATAGCTTGTTACACTTTTTCCTATACACAGTAAAACAGGCACAATATAACAGTAAATTAGCTTTTATAGATGCTATACAATAGAGTAATCAAGAAGTTTTTTAAGTTGAATATTTTATATATTAATGCAAAATTTAATATATTAATATGAGACCAACTAAAAAACCAAACAAGTGGTACATTTAGCAAAAGAGGCTGCATGTCAGGTATTACAGTGGAACAGCAGCAACCCTGAAAGCATTGTGTAAACCATCTGGCTTTAACTAGCCCTTAAACCCTCTCTGTAGCTCCCAAAACTAAAAATTCAAAAGCCCCTAAAATAGAACTAGAAATACTCCCCTTGAATTTTTGATAGTACTGGGAATACTGACAAGCACTCCTAGACTTAGACTTTAGAAACACGTCGTACGCTTTTTGGTATCCTGTAGTTAACTAATCTTGGCCCCTACAATGTCCACCCACCACCGGGCCCCATGGGTAACATAGGGGACACATACAAAATTTAGTACTATTTTAACCTGTTCACTTTCCAGTTCTGTCCTGGAGTCTCCAGGAATTAAAGATTAATCTAATTAAAAATTATGTCATGTGATGAAACCCTCCAGGAATACATCCAATCAAAAACTGGCAACCCTAGCAGTAACTGCAGTTCCTTGAGATGTGTATCTCTATGGGTACTCCATTTCAGGTGTGCATGTGCCCCACCCGCCTTTGATCAGAGATTTTCATTAGCAGTGTCAGTTTGGTCCGTGCACGCACAGCTGATATCCTTGTGTCCCACACTGAGGCTACACCAGGCTGTGCAGGTAAACTACCCTCAGTTCCTTCTCCACCGCCAAGTCTCAGAAGAAAACTCCAAATCAGAAGGAAAAGAGGGCTAGTAGAGGTGTCTCTCCCTATGGGAACTCCACTAAGAAATACAATTACTGCACAGGATAAGTAACTGTTTTTCTTCTTTGAGTAGTGTCCCTATGGATGCTCCACATTTTTAATTAAAGCCATAGATGTAGACCAGGGATTGGCAACCTTTGGCACGCAGCCCCTCAGGGAAATCCACTGGCAGGCCGGGATGGTTTGCTTACCTGCAGCGTCCACAGGTTCAGCCGATCGCAGCTCCCACTGGCTGCGGTTTGCCATTCCAGGCCAATCGGGGCTGCAGGAAGTGGTGCAGACTGAGGGATGTGCTGGCCGTGTATTGGGAGAGCAGCTGAGGAGTGACTGGAAGATTTGGTTGGTGTTGGTTGGAGGAAGAGAACTCCAACCCCTAAATTGCCATGAACCTTCCACAAGTCTATGGAGTGTTTCACCTATTGAGGAACTGAAACCTGCTTGTCTAGGCTTTGTTTGTGTGATGAGTAAACTGATCTGAGCCAGTGCTGGAAACAGCAAAGTCTGTTGTTCTGTCGCAAAAGTTCAAGCCGCTATCTGACCTAGAGGTTGAAGACAGTTTCTTACTCAAGTCTGGAGGCTCTCTTGACTAGTTCTGACAAGGTTTGATAGTGTTATTAATATGTCCATGCCAAGGAATTCAGGGATACCAATATAAATTGTATAGTCTGTACGGAAGTCACTGTGGATTTTCAACTGAAGACCCAAGTCCAAGAACACAGAAAGTGCTTTCTGCATGATGGTCAATACCTATTGGTAAGATCAACCCTTGAACAACCAATCATGGGAATACTATGATCACCTGATGATGTAGGTAGGAAGCCACTACAGACAGAACCTTTGAACACACTCAGACCTGAGGAGAGACCTAATGAGAGTACCCAGTACTGAAAATGATCCTGACCTATGACAAAACACAGGAACCTTCTGTGGGACAGGTGTATCGCCATATGGAAAGAGGTGTCTTTAAGGTCAAGAGTAAAAAACCCATCCCCTGAATTGAGAGCAGGAATTATAGCTATCAGAGTCACCATCATGAACTTCTGAGACCTCATAAATTTGTTCAGGAGTCTTAAATCTAAGATTGGTCTCCATCCCCTGCATTTTTCTTTGGCCTGAGATAGAAACTCAAGTAGAAGCCCCTTCCCTTGTGCTGAGCAGGGGACAGCTCTATCACACCTATATGAAGGAAGTTAATTTCCAGCCTTAGTCAGAACTCGTGAAAGGGGTCCCCGAGGGAGAACGGGGAAGGTGGGTGAGAAGAACGGAGGTAAAATGGATGGTGTAACGCAATTATATTATTTGCGGCACCCGATTCTTAAGATGATATGCTCCCATGCTTACCAGAAATGAGAGACTTGGTTTCCACATGAGGAAGGCAGGTCAATCGTGGCAGCTGACAGGCTAAAGAGAGGGGAGGATCTGAACCCTTGACCATTCAGTCAAAACTGGCACTTTGAAGATGAAACTTGAAGCAAACTTTTGTTGGGTTTCTTGGAGATTCCAACAATCTCTAAACTCCAGAGAATTGCACTGCAGGTGGGGGATCTTTGAGCCTGTGATCTACTAAATTTTTGTTTGTTCACAGGAGTGCAGATACCTAATGAAAATAACATGATCCTGGAGTCTTTCAGTGCATGCAGTGGGAGAAAGGGTGGCATCCAGGGCTGCTTCACCAAGAGCAATCAGATCCCTGGACTTCTTCCCTGTCTCTTCAAGACTGATGAAACTGAAGGGAAGTTTCCATCACTGTTCTTCTTCCTTTAACGAAAGAGCTCCAACCAAAAAGGGAGGTGGATTAAACAGTACGGGGGATGTATAAGAGTCTGAAGGCAATGTGGTTCTTGATATCAAGAAATGGTAAATTATGCAAGCAACAGAGACTCTGGTGCAGCAATCTCGAAAAGTTCTTCAGGTACCTAAAGCTTTGTGGTATCAAGCAGACTTGTGGTACTGAATGGAGTTGCAGCACTGAGTAAAGTTGTGACACCACAGACAGTTATGATCATCCCTGCAGGATGGTACCAAGGGTTTTGAGCACTTCACAGACATTGCTGACATGGATAGAGGCTTAGTCTTACATGGTTCCAAACAGCCCAATAGGGGTACTGGGAGAGAAGTAAAGGCCAACAGTACTGATCTTTTGTGCTTGCTCTGACCATTTCTGATAGACTGTACATATCAGGGCCTTCTCAGAGCCATGCTTACTTTTCAAAGAGCTACAAGATTTTCCCGCCTTGGTGGTACCAGAGGAGCCCTTCACCTCTACGATACCAAGTCTTGAGGTCAAAGTCTCTGAATCTGCTGACCTGCTCAGAGAGCAAGGTCTTTTTTTGGTGGATTCCTTAAGAGTTGAGTTAGAGCGCCTTTTCTCGGAATCTTTAGAAAAGAGCTCTGAGACTTATCTCTTTCTAGGAAAGTGTTGTGCCAAGGTCAAAGAGATGCCAGAGACCCCGGGAGACTGGTCTACAGGGAGGTTTTCCTGACCTTGCTCCCAAACAGGAACAAGGGAGTGCTCCATGATTAACAGTTGCAGCTTGTTTTCCTGGCTCTTCCGTGTTGTGAGTTTGAGGGCTACACAGAAGTCACACTTCTGTGGGACACGCAACTCCCCTAGGCAGCAAATGCACTTAGAGTGTCCTTTGCTGATTGGGATAGTCTCTGTACATTTGAGGCAGCGTTTAAATCCTGGTGAACCAGGCATGCCCCTCAAAGGGATATTTCCCCAGAGGAAATAATACTCTTCAAGTAACTAACAAACTAACCTAACTAACTAATAACCAATACCTAAACTAAGCTAGTCCAAAGTCAGCAAGCAGCCGAGGTGCGGATACACTAAGCTCCATCCCTGACTAAGGTGGCTGAGAAGGAACTGAGGGTGAAATGCCCAAGCAGCCTGATGTGTCCTTGTGCTCCATGCCAAGGCTATGAGCAGTGCATGAGTGGACTGAAAGAACACTGCTAATGAAAATCTCTGATCCGAAGTATATGTGGCACACCTAAAGTGCAGCACCCATCGGGACACTAATCAAACAACATCATTAGGGAACTATGCCAAGACAAGACCAGGTTTACACCAGAAAAGGTTTGCTAGTATTCCTCCTACTGTAGATGGGAGTTATGCCAGGAAACAAAACAAAACAAAAGTTTTTAATGATTGAGCTTATTCCAGTTTCCAGAGCAAAGAAAGCAATACCAGCAAAAACACTTTTTTTGCCAGTATAATTGTGTTTACACTTGGGCTTTCGACAGTATAAAAATATAGCAAAAAAGAGAGTAACACCTCTAAACAACATTACCTTCCCAGTAAAAGTTTTTAGTGTAGACCTGGTCTTGGCCTGCATTGCTGTACCAGCTCCTTCCCATTTGTACCCAAAAGGGTATGTGGATCTGCACTGTTAAATTGCTTAATGGATAATTGTGTTACTTTTGTGGTTTTGTGTCAGGTGAAGTATGTGGTAACCTTAAACTTCTTAAACAATTCAAACATTTTTTTCTGGAAAGTACCCTCAACATACCCCTGCACAAGCCTACACCTCCCAACTTGCCCCAACTTTCAATCAAATCCATGCCTGGAGGATATTCGGCAGAGATAAGGTTAAAGTGCCCTTCATAAGGAATATAAAGTTTTACCATAGCAGATATTGTTTCTACTATTCCAGTTTTCCCATTCCTGCTCTCTGGTCAGTTCCTCTCAAGATCGTAACCCAGTCTCCATCTCCTACTTCAAGTCAGAAATAGTAAACAAGAGAAAAAATTGCCTAACATCCACTGCTCTGCCCATTTTTCATCTTATAAACTAAGTCCTAGGTCAAAATCTAAGCATAGGTTACTTTCTCATTTTCATGATGTTTGTTTATTACCACTGGTAGTCAAACGTGTTTCTAGCTACATCACAAGCAACATCAAATATTTTTATCATATAATATTTTTGGTGATGAATTGATGCTTCAGAAGCTTAGCTTTCATTTTAAAAGAACGCAGTGTTCCTAACCTTTTAAATGTGAATCCACCATGAGGTACTGTCTGCATGAGTCTGCACAGAGCTTAAAAAAAGTGTTCACTGCCTCCTTCATTTAACTGAATGGTTAATATGAAACCAAAATATGACCATTTAAAACAATATTAACTTTTTCATTGATTGTTTTAGCAGAAAAATCCAACTGCATTGTGTGGGCAGCATGCACGGGGTAAGGGAAAAGGCGATCATGCAAGAGGCTTGTCATTCCTAATCTTAATAATAAAACTTGCTTCAAAGAGAAGGTTGACATTATGCATAGCTTGAGTACTTTATCATTTATCAGACTAATGCACTCAAGACACTTATCCATCTAATGGGTTGCCCATTTCTTACTTTTTTAGCTCTTTAAAGTCATTCAAATTCAATTTCAGTGAACCTGAGAGTTCAAACATAACAGTACTAACAGCTTCCATTGATCAAACTAATTTGTACATGTAGTTTTTTTATAACCTTGTACTTGTATAGAATAATAATAAAAGCATACTTTTGAATTTCACTTAGAGGACAACAACTTCCCTAAAATTAAGACAGCTTACCTCCTCAGAAATGTGGAAATATTCTCTGCCAAACACTTCAAACTAAAAAGTGTACCACTAAATTTATCAACAATCCACAGCATGTAATCTTTCTGTAAAGTTATCTTTATAGTCCCCTGGATAAGACTAAACTACCACCAACTCTTAGTAGAATACATAACCATTAAATATACTTGACAGTCAGAAAAGCCAAAGAGGCCAAGATTAGGGACTAAAAGGGAGAGGTCTCAGTTTCTGGTAACTACATTAATGCTTCAAGATGAATGTGAAAGTCTCAGATACAACTGTCCTCAAAAAACGACTAATAATGAGTTCTTATCATGCTCCCCATGAAATGCTCAACACTAGATCCTTGTCCATACTCCCATATAAACAGTCTGGAGCATGGTTGTCTAGCTGATCAGATTTTGTACACACTAATGAGAATAATCATCATAAATGTAGTAAGCAGTTCAAGTAAGATGACCTCCTGAAGGTGGAAACATATCTACATTACCACAGAACAAAGTTTAATGTTTCAGTTTGCATAGATAAAATGACAAGACTGGACCATTCAACATCAGCACCTGTGTGATTTAATCAAAGGGAAAGGTTCCCCTTTCCTGAAAGTTTCAAAACTTGGGCACAAATGTTCTGCCCTACTTTTGATGTCCCATAACATTGTCATCTTTGCATTTCATATAAACTTGCAGCAACATAGTCAAAGTAGGTAAAACTGTGCCAGATAAAACAAACTAGCTACTATTTTACAAATAGTTTCTGATAGCATCAAACATTTGTTTTGTAAAGGATGGCTGTTGGCCCTTATTTTATGAGTCAACAGAATCAAGTGATTCAGTGGCCAGGAAACTGGATTTCACTGTTGCAGCCAGTGGTTCTTCAGATGCAATGACACAACCTAGAGAAAACAGTAAGATTACCACTCATGAGGCTAGCCTATGGTAAAATAAATAAATAAAAATTAAAAGATTCTGGCAAGAGCTTTACCTTCCAGTTTATACTCTGTCAATGAGGAAAATGGAAGCAAAGGAGAAAATTAATTGGAACATCACTGCGTTCCAGTATTAGTTGTAGTAAGCTGGAAACTGGATGTTTTGGTAGACCACTTCAAGCTCCTCTAGAAAATATCTTGGAAGTAAGGCCTACTAGTTAGGAGGAAAAACACTCCTGTTGAAAGAGTATGACATCAAATTTAACTTTCTGGACAGGTGGTATGCCCTAACTTATTAAAAAAATAAAAAACTGATTAGCAGAACAAGAGAATCATTGCATAGTTTACCTGTTATGGTTGTGTGTTCTGCTAAGAGTTGGTGATAGTTTAGTCTTACCCAATGGACTATGAAGATAACATTACAAAAAGATTACATGTCATGGATTATTGATAAATTTAGTGGTACACTTTTTAGTTTGAAGTATTTGACAGAGAAAAGTGCCACATTTCTGAGGATGTAAGATGTACTCCGCTTCAAACGTGTATCTAGGCATTCAGTGACCAGGTATTTAACCAAAAGCAAAATCTCCGTTGTAAAGTGAGAAGGGCTAGAGAGATTTCTTTCTAGAATTTATGTGGTAGATTTATGGGCGTTTGGTCATGGCAAATGAAAACCCATACAAACCCTGCAGAATTAGAGATTTGTATTTCCAAGAAGAAACAGCTTGTCTAGTTTCCAAATAGATTCTCACCCTTGTTCCACCAAAGAAACATGGTCACTAATAAGGGAATTCTGATCCTGAGTATTATAGATTTTAAAGAAAAAGAACGCTTTTGAAGGATTCCATTCAGCAGCCACTTCACACTACTGAGTCTAGAGCTGCAAGCAGAAGCTTTCCTTCCCGAGTTTACTGCAGCAGGAGCAATTAGCTAGGGACTTTGGTATTGATTTTATGTAGCAATAACTCAGATGATGTACCAATGGGATGTAGTATAAAACTGATGAGAGATTAGACAGAATGCTAACGTTCACAATGGTAGACCTTGTCTCTATTTTGTTACTTCAGATTAGGGAGAAGTTTAAAAAAAAAAGCAGAAACACAGAACAGCATAACAATGGCACTATCAAGAGGTCCATGGAAACTTAGGGAACAATGGAAGTAACATATGCTATACCGAAGAGTCACGTTTGTTCTGGAATAATGTCTCCACACTAGGAGTTATTCCAGCATAGTTAGACTGTTAAAATTATATTGCTGTATAGTATAGTTTACATGTAGACAAGTGCTACGCTGCTTAAAGGCAAGACAAATTGCATTTCTATAATCTTGTTTTTTTAAAGCATGGTGGAGGAACAGACACAACCTGCAGTTTATATCAGAAATGATAAGTAAAATCTTGATGGAATTAAATTCTCATTTCTGTGCAACTGTGTTATTTATTATATATAGATTCTCAGTGACCCCATACTGAGATGACTGACATCTGACAGCCAAAACTCAAATATAGCACATGAAAATAAAGGTAGAAAACAGAAGTGTGGAATTCTATTTTCTGTAGTCTGAATTTTTCAATTCAGCTTTTGCTATAAATAACTTCCAATACAAAAAGTGAACACCTGGTGTATATATATGACAAAAGTTTTGGTCTAAAATTAAAGATGTCCTCCAGAATGAGCAACAATTGAAAGTCATGAAGTCTTTTGCAGACTGGAAGGCAAAAAAATTAAAGAATCAATTTTGGACAAAGAAAATGCGCTGAATTCTACTAGATCCCCTTTGTTCTATAAACCAGAAAGTCAACTAGCTAGAAAGTTTTTCTCCTCCAAAATGGAGGTCAACTTCACCTCCACTACTCCCAACGTAAGTTAAGGAGCAGGGTATTGGATATTTACAAAGAACACCATCAGAGCTGCTGACCTCTCTCAAAATTTATAATTTTTTTTTGTTTTAAAAAGAGAGAGATTACCTTGATAAATCTTATCTAGAACATCTAAATATTGCCTGGGAATGATTAAGAGACACAGTTTAAGTTATCAAGGGAAGCCTCTTATGCTTTGTCAACACTAGACCTTTGCCAGCAAAATTTCATCGGTCAGGATGCAAAAACACCCACCTCTCTGATCAACATATGTTTCACATACAAAAATGCCGGCGTGGACAGAGCTATGTCGGCAGGAGAGTGTCTCCTGCCAACATAGCTACCACAGCTCATTGGGGGTGGTTTAATTACAGAGCAGGCACACAGGAGACTTTAGAGCTGTGGAGGGTAGTACAGACACAGGCTAAGTCAACTGTATCTTTGGAGACCTTAAACAAGATTAATTGTCATCCGTGCTAAAGGAATCAGCCAAATTTTTAAATGCTTAAATCAAGACTCTGGTGTAAGACAGCAATTGTTAACACCTGTGTCCCTCAAGTAAGTATGTGAATTAGAAAATTTGTATTTTATCATGAATTGAAAGTGTGTTCCTTGAGACAGTTCTGCAATTTTTCAAGGGCTTGAATCAGCCTCATCACAAAGAGAGGGAGTGGCAAGGGGAGCTGCCAAATACGTTCCGCCAGTTTACATGCGGCCCTAGGGCCGATTCTGATGTGAGTCATGAGCACTAAAAATAAGTTTACACTGTTCAAGGTTGAAACAATACTGAAGAATTTCATAGTAGCTGTCTGATTCTAAATCTCCATGCCTTCCTGCCCCATCACCCTCCAAGTTATACAGAAGAGCAATCAAATATCCACTCTTCAATTTATTTTCTTTATCTAGTCTTCACATGCTATCCTCTCTTTTCAGGAAAATTAAATATTGCAGATGTTTATGTAGTAGGCAGCAGGGACTTATGGTTATAGATACAAAGGTGCTATAATTGTGTTTTAGTCATCCTATTAAATGTGAAATGAAAACATACCACCCAACCATCTTTCAATTTCATGGTTGGTGGTCTGAAATTTTAAAAGGTAATATTAACCAAGTTATTAACATTATTCCTAGTAGCAGTTTTTCTTTTTTGCTTTAATTTTACGTAAGCTATGAAGTCTTGTCTATGCTATCATACTCATGTCCTACCAGACTTCTACAGGAAATGTGGAAATCAAGGACAATGTTTAAAATTAGCAGTGGCCCACTAAACTGAAGGTAATAAACCACCTGAGAAGCCATTTTAAAATTACCCTCTGCAATGGGCCAATAGAAAACAAACCAAAGAACATAGCAGATATTACCAAATTCTGTAAGCGTACACACTTCGTATTCTATGGTATTACGATCAAATTTAAGATTTTTACAAACCTGCATAAGCTTCCTTTTGAGGAAATCGTTTCAATATTGAAACAGGGCCACTCACACATTAAACTAGTTTTAGATTTTAAAGAGTCACATTTAAACCTGAAATTAGACCATCTCCACTATAGCTAAGGTTGAGAAGCCCTTAGAAAACACACAGGAACCATATGTCTTAGGGGAGAGAACAGACTGGGACTCAGAAAACCTGGACTCTATTTCTGGCTCTGCCATTGGCCTAGTAGGTGACATTAGCTAAATCACTTCACCTCTCTGTTCCTCAGTTTCCCCTCTGTACAATGGGGATGATGATCCTAAACAAATTAGGGAAATACAGCCTAGATGGAGCTACTATAAGGTAGGTGCATAACTGTTTGGATATTTGTTCCCAGAGAGTAGTTATCAGTGGTTCACAGTCAAGCTGGAAGGGTATAACGAGTAGGTTCCCACAGGGATTGGTCCTGGGTCCATTTCTGTTCAATATCTTCATAAAATGATTTTGATAATGGCATAGAGAATACACACAAAGTTTGCAGATGATACCAAGCTGGGAGGGCTGCAAATGCTTTGGGGATAGGATTAAAATTCAAAGTGATCTGGACAAACTGGAGAAATGGACTAAAGTAAATAGAAGGAAATTCAATAAGGACAAATGCAAAGTACTCCACTTCAGAAAGAGCAATCAATTGCACACATACAAAATGGGAAATAATTGCCTATGAAGGAGTAGTACTTCAGAAAGAGATCTGGGGGTTATAGTAGATCACAAGCTAAACATGAGTCAACAGCGTAAGACTCTTGCAAAAAAGCAAACATCATTCTGGTATGCATTAGCAGGAATGTTATAAGCAAGACAAGAGAAGTAATTCTTCCACTCTATTCCATGCTTATATGGCCTCAACTGGAATAGTGTGTCCAGTTCAGGGTGCCACGTTTTAGGAAAGATGTGGAAAAACTGGAGAAAGTTCAGAGGAGAGCAACAAAAATTATTAAAGGTCTAGAACAGTTGTGCTCAAACTGTGGGTTGGGACCCCAAAGTGGGTTGCAACCCCATTTTTATGGGGTCGCCAGGGTTGGCTTAGACTTGCTGGGGCCCAGGGCCAAAGCCCGAGCCCCACCACCTGAGGCTGAAGCCTGAGGGTTTCAGCCCTGCATGTTGGGACTCAGGTTACAGGCCCCCTGCCTGGGGCTGAAGCCCTTGGGCTTCAGCTTTGTCCCTCTCCCTCCCCCTCTCCAGCCCAGGTCAGTGGGGCTTGGGCGGGCTCAGGCTTCAGTCCCCCCTCTTAAAGTCATGTAATTTTTACTATCAGAAGGGGGTTGCAGTGCAATGAAATTTGAGAACCCGTGGTCTAGAAAACATCACCTATGAGGAAATAGTGAAAAAAATGGGTTTGTTTAGTCTGGAGAAGGGAAGACTGACGGGGGGTACATGATAACAGTATTCAAGTACATAAAAGGTTGTTACAAGGAGGAGGGAGAAAAATTTTTCTTGGTCACGTCTGAGGATAGGACAAGAAGCAATGGGCTAAAATTGCAGCAGGAGAGGTTTAGGTTGGACATTAGGAAAAACTTCCTGTCAGGGTAGTTAAGCACTGGACCAAATTACCTAGGGAGGTTGTGGAATCTCCATCACTGGAGGGTTTTAAGAGCAAGTTAGACAAACACCTATCAAGGGTGGTCTAGACTCTGATAATATTTAGTCCCATCTTGAGTGCAAGGGACTGGACTAGAAGACCTCTCAAGATCCCTTCCAGTCCTACACTTCTATGATTCTAAGTTTTGTACCTTGGTAAATTGCCTTGAGCTCTACTGATGAAAAGTGCTATGTATAGCTAAAAGAAAAGGAGTACTTGTGGCACCTTAGAGACTAACCAATTTATTTGAGCATAAGCTTTTGTGAGCTACAGCTCACTTCATCGGAAGCTTATGCTCAAATAAATTGGTTAGTCTCTAAGGTGCCACAAGTACTCCTTTTCTTTTTGCGAATACAGACTAACACAGCTGCTACTCTGAAACCTATGTATAGCTAGGTATTCTTATCAGTTCACAGTAATGTCTCAACAGCAAACGTACATTACAACTGCCTAAGTGACAACTAACTCCTATCCACATTTATCTTTCTGTTAAAAACAACTAGGAAATTCACTGACAAAAAAATTTTGCTAATGCAAAATGAAGGTTGCCTGGTAGCATATTGTCCCTTTCCAAAATGCTGAGTGCAGAAAAACTCAAACTTCTGAAAACCAGGAAATACAGATTAGCATATGCAGGGTTGGGCAACTGACCAGTCACACAACATTAAAAATGGTCAAATATTCTAAAGCAGTAATTTATTAGAACAACAACAAAAAGACAGACAGACTAGGGTCTCAAATAGGCTTAGCCTTAGATAGGTACTTATGCCTAATTACAAAAACAAAGTTACTTAGCAATTATTTTAACTCAAAAAAATGCAAAACAATTAAATGAAGTTTTTAAAAGTGGAAGATTAATTACTCTTTAGCTATGTTAAGTCAGCATGTAAATGCATTATTCAAGACTGAACAGTTACAAAAGAAAGAAAATTACACAGAAAAAAAACACGTTGCCATTATAAAAGAAAAGGTCATTTTTAAATGCACTTAATGCTAGGCACACAGGAGGCCAACTCTTCAAGCAGCTTAATGGTTGTGAACCCTCCTCTCCAACCCTCCACATTCACACCCTTCTGAGTTAATTTCAGTGTTTGTCTAGGTCAGTTTAGATGGTAAACTCTTTCAGGCAGGAACTGAGTCTTTTAAACTTGTTTAACGTGCTTTGTAAACCACTGCGTATATGGATGACCTGGTATACAAAAAGATAAAAATAAACAGTGTTAGTTCTAGAAATTTCCAGCCGATCAAGATGCTCAGCTTTCAATTAGTTGAGCATTTTCCCAAAAGGTGTCATTAGCATATAGAAAAGTGAGCGATCAAGACATTTAGGTAGGCTTGCTAACACATGGCACCATGATGCAATTTAAACCACCTAAATTTGGGCATTCTTGCTGGAATAGTTGCCAGTACTGGACAGTGGTCAAAAATAGGCAGTGAATTGACATTATTTGGCTGGTCAATTGACCGTACTGGCAAGCCTACATACATGCCCACGGAACATTAACTCTGCCTTCTGAACCATGTCCTAGTATATCCATAACACACAGTCACATTCTGCCTTTACACTGTGCTGAACAGGAACTACCTATAGATGCTTTCTATTCAAACACTTAGTCTATTCCACATCTGCAAAGTTTTTATAACCTCTTTACCCCACTTTACAATCACTTTACCTAGGGTTGCTAGGTGTCCAGTTTTTGACCGGAGAGCCCGATTTTAAGGGGACCTGTAGAGTCTCCCATCAGAAGTAAGGACCAGACACCAAAAGTCCAGTTACCACAAGGCCATAACTAGGGCGGAGCAAGAGGAGCAGCTTCCCCAGCTGTAGAGGCAGCATCAGCACCCAATCCCTCGCAGGGCTGGGCCAAGCAGCATCAGCCAGAGCCCAGGGCAGAGCAGCACCTGCCAGGCAGGAGCGGTGAACACTGGGAGGGGCTGGCCTGCCCCCAGCCAGGGGCCCTTTTGGTTCTGCTCTACTCTGGCCCCTGAGCATGGCTGGCTTAGCTGCTGCAATGGACCCAAAGGAGCCACCCATGAGGTAAGAGAGCAGGGCCTGGCCCTTTGCTGGCAGCTGGGCAGGGAAGGATCCCTGGGGGGAGCTGAGCCCACACAATTTTGACCATAGCTGTGGTGCAGGGGCACTGGAATGGGTGGGGAAGGAACCATGGTCCCAGCACTTTTTACTTATCTTAAGGGAAAGCAGGCAGGGGAGAGGGGAGGCACCGGGTCATCAACCTGCACCGAGGCCACCTCCTACCTGCATCTCATGGGCAGGCAGGCTGTATGTCAGATTGCAGATCCCAGCCCTGGCTCCGTGGGTGGCAAATGAGTAGTCCCCTTCAAAGCAGAGGGAGCACACCTGGAGGAGGTTGGGAATGGGAGAGGATCGGGCAATGGGGAAGGGGGAGAAGAGAAGGGGGAAGAGTAGTGAGCGGGGACGGGGCCTCGGGGGAAAGAGGCAGAGTAGGGGAGGTTCCGGTGCTCCTGCTGGACTGTCCAGTTTTAAGAAATTGAAAAGTTGGAAACTATCTTTATCCTCATGTACACAAAGCCAACTAACAGTATACTTTCACTTACCCTTCATTACACTCACAGTGCACACTCACCTCCCACCTAGTGCTGACAATTCTCATAGCAAAACCACTCCTATGCCCAGATACTGACACAAGCTACATAATACAGTACCGAAATGAGGCATACTGAATCTCTCAAGGTACACATGCATTTCTTTCCTTTGATCACATACATTGGGGGTGGAGGCGTGAAACACAGAAGGGAGCATATATTCCTAGAAGGGCAGAACTCCCCCCCAAGATCACCTCATAACACAGTCATAGCTCTATACAACCCTTCCATTCAATACAGGTACACAAAGTGAATGCAGCTGGAGTGCATGCAGATAATTCCAAGTTGCTATTGCCCGCTCCAGGAGAGCAGAGTTAAGGTTGCATGGCTGTGTACCTTAATTCTGTTTTTCCTGGTTCTCAGATGTTTGAGTTTTGCTGAATTTGGAACTCTGGATGGGCACGAGATATCATCAGGCAACCTTAACTCTGTGTTAATAATGTGTTCTTTGTCAATGAATACCTAGGTATATTCATGTACTAAAGCAAAAAACTTGTGAAAAAACTGAAGGCTAATTTTTCATTTGAATTTAATCTAATTTCTACATTAATAATCATCTTGGGCTTTGTTCTTCACAACTACCAATATACACAATAGATTACGCAGCTCTAAAAGATTCCAGTCTACTACACATTGATAGTAGAAAACAAACTTGCAAGTCAATCTGCTAGTGGAGAAAAATGAAATTGCAATTATCAAGATCCTGGGGGCCAGCTGAGGAACATTAGATGTGTTGACATTTAATATAGGCTAAATAATATTTTAAGGTTTGCCTGGTAGCAAGACTCCCATGATGTTTTGCCATTAAGATGAAGCTAACTGTAGACAGTGGAATTTTATCAAGCAGTAACACTTAGCATGTGTTGAAAGCTGTTGTAGGAGAAGTCTCAGTATTGTAATAACCACAAGATATAAAACAGATAAATGTCTAAAAAAAGGCTTATGTGACTAACCAACAGGTGTTGAAATGGTTGGAAACTTGCAATGGAACAGAGAACCCTGGAAATAGCCTGTTATAACAATGGTGTACCAAAACGAAGGAATAGATATGGACCAGAATGATACAGAGGAAGAGTGACAAAGACATAACTGCCCCTAAATCATAGGAAAAGTAAGACCATCTGCAGACTGGATGCAGGCTGTCACAGAACTCAACAGACTATTTTCCATAGCTGTTGGTAACTGTATGCCTCTCTGTATGTGCTGCCTTTTCTAATTGTTAAATCAATAAATCCAAACAAAGCTCAAGTTTGTTTTTATTAACTAATCCATACTTAAAAGAACTCCTCTCATTAAACATATAATCACATTTAACAATATTAACCATTACTGGTTATCTAATTGGTTGATTACTGACAAATTACTGATAATCACTCTCTCTTCAGGTTTACCCAGGAGGTGAAAGGGAGATGGAGAAAGGTGACTTAAAGCAATCTTTGCACTCCTCCAGTCCTGGGGCAGGTCAGCATTGAGCCAGTCCCCAGGCCCAAATTAAAGCATCTTGAGGACTGCTCTAATTGCCACCAGTTGCCACCACCAGAAAACTACCATTATGACAACTAGTGATTAGATGGAGGACAGGGATCCCTGACCACACCTTTTTCCCCAGCCATGCCCCATGTTCCAGTCAGAGGGAGAAGGGGCAACACAGGGAGCCCATGTTCCTCCTAATTAGTAGAATTCACTTAGGGCTAGTTAACTTGGAACTAGGACAGTTTTGTAAAAGAGCAGCACAAAGCCAATGTACCAGAGGACCTGACCCCCAAATTTCTAATAATGTTAAAATGGAGCAATACTAAAGATATGAAAGTGACAGAACCTTATTTATCTTCTTCAGTTTCCAGACACAAGGCCTGTTTTTTATACAGGATAGTACTACTGTTACTGAAGAATATTTTTACAACAATCAGAATCATTATACTACAGTGTTTTGTACCCTATGTAACTAGTTAAGAGTCTTGTTACAGGATTGCATATCAAGACATTCCAAGGCCTGTAACTCAAACACAGTTTGACCTATTCTCAAACTCTGCAGAAAACATATTCCCCACTTTCAGAGCAATCCAATTTCACTAACCAAAGTTATAAGACGGTTAAAAAATAAGCCTTAAAATAGAACCTAGCTTTAACATTAAATATGGAGACTATGGCCAAGACCTTCAAAAATGGATGCCCAAAGTCAGACTCCTAAATCCTTAGGACCCCCCCCCCCATTTTTTTTTTAAATAAAGTTGGAGCCTTTTAAAAGAAATTAAATAGATGTTAAACACACATAGTCTGAAGGTAATAGCCACACAATAATTTGAAGATTCATGTGATAACTTGCATTTACCGCACATTTTCAAATGCCTCTACCACATTCTCCCCCACTAAACCATCTTCTTTAGGACTACTAAAATTCCATAGTTTCCTTTCCCCATCGTATTGAACTTTCACTCTCATGGCACTTCCCTAAGACAGGCAACATTCAAGTTCTAGGGGATTCACAGGTTGAAGGTCTGCTATTTCACGATCCTTCAAGACTAAAAATGCACGGTTTATACCACTGAAAAGAGGAGATTCTCAGCTTTCCACCAGATCCCCAGCATTTGTTTCTAGTCCTGGAAAGTCTGTACATATGAAACGTAAAGTAAACAGATACAAATGTAATAAATTATTTATCTCTCTCTCAGAAGTCTATACATTTAGATTCATAGTGCTAACAAAGTCAGGTTTATAGGTAGAGGAATTTAAAGAAATTATGACTATTTTTTAAACAAATCAGCTTTTCTTAACTAATTTTCCTATAAAATATGTGGTGGATAAGGACTATATAATGTGTGACCTAAATGTCTCATCAGCACTCATTCACCATTACACACATGGACAAAATAAACTCAGGAGAGAGAAACTAGGATGAGAATTTAAGGCTTCTGCAAGTAAAACTGAGTATAACTTCTTTAGCCACACACTATTTCTACTAGTTCCAGCAAAGAAAGTCAGTTGCAGGATCTTGCCACTGGACAAATCTACATTTTGTAATGGCCCAGCTAGTGTTGTCAAGTCAACTGCATGCTGCATACAGGGATTTATGACCCACCTCTTTCCCTCTCTGTGAATTACTGAGGGAGAGGGTAGGAAGTATGACAGCTAGAATTTGAAGGTCACTCAAATGCAGATATAATTTTGTGATGTTTCCGATCCGGCTCCTCAGTTCTCTCAGAGTCTGAAGCATGATGAAATGGCTCCAAGTTTCCTTTATGCACTCAAGCCTACCAATTTCCAATCATTCTGAATTAATACTTTGACCTTGTTGTGTATGGTTGAGCATTCATACTCCACCTTTAGAATGAAGTCTTCAGTTTATGTGCCCAAAGACGTCAGGAAGATAAGTTAAGTATACCACCAAGATCAATTACTGAAGACATAAGCAAAAGGCAATCACTAACCATTCATGAAAACCTGCACTCCTGCTCTTAATTAAATGAGTCAAGATAGTACTTTACTTCATGCATAATCTAATTTCAGCATAAAAAATAGTTGACAGTTACAGAAACCCACATAATCACAAATCAATTCAAAAGTGTCATGAATGCACAGCAACAGACACTGATTGCTCTTGAACACCTTTAGAACCTTTGAAGCCATATCTATTATGCAGGGAAGAATACGACTATTCTGTGGTACATGTCCTGTATGTACATTGTGCAAAATAAGACATCTGAAAAAGATCATGTTGACATTGGGAGTTTGAGTAACCAAATCTTGACGAGTTTTGGAGGTTTAAGTTTTCACTGAAAAACGTCTTCAGGTTTACCTTTCACTGATAGATGTCCAGTTTCTAGATGCTGAAATAACACTGAAGGCTTCATACTTTTGGCATGCAGCACTTTAGGATGCCCTATATTTTAATAATATGAAAATGCTTTCCCCACACTTTCCCATTTTCTCTTTCAGCCACTGTTGGAGCAAGCTGACACTGTCCTTTTCCACAAAAGGATCTCTTTCCAAATCAATGAGCTGCAGCAAAAACGAGCAGATGCAATGTGTTCATATAAGGCTCAGTGGTGCCCTCAGGCCTCTTAAAGTTTACAGCAGGCATATCTGATGTTCTAATTCAGGGACACATTTTGCCACAATCTATATGCTTTGTGTTGTACATAATAAACATTTGAATAGGGCATGTTCTCTTGTATAAGGCAGATCTTGTGGGGCATGTAGCATTTTTTTGCAGTGTGCTTACACAGAGCTTAGCACAATGAGATCTAGTCCCTGACGCATTACCCCAATAAATAATACTGTTATTAGCAGAAGTTGTAGCAACCTGCTGCACACACTCATATCCTTTACTGAACTACTAGCAGGGGTTCTCAAAATACAATAATTTGGTGCCCTTATAGTGAAACACTATTAGGGGGCTATATGCATTTTCCCCTCCATCTTACTTTTTTGCATGAACTTCCACAAAACCCTATAAACCCTCTGTGACCTGCAATCCATAATGTGGGAAAGTTCTGAGACCTACAGATATAAACATACTATAAGAACTAAGAATTTTTATTCTTCTTCTAATAGTGTAAGGCTCATCTAGTCACCAAGAGGCAAATTAGTTTACAGTACTGCACGAAAAGTTAATATAAACTCAGAGAGTGTGGCACTAGCTCATAGTATCTGATTTGTTAGTAATAGTTACCATACTAGAGCTGGTTTTCACTGCTAAAAAAGGGTGGATTTTCAGCAAGATAACTAAACCAGGTTCGCTATTGCACTATAAAATCCTAGTGGAGACAAAATATAGTTGGGGTGCCATAGTGTTGACCTCTTTCAGCAACCCCGTGGTAAAATTAGTGTGTCCTGTCCCCCCTAGGATTTTACAAAGCAATAGCTAACCGACATTTACCTATCCCACTGGGAAAAAGAAACCACATCTTTTTTGCAGTGAAGACACAGCCTAGGATTTATTGCACAAACTGAAATTTTAGAGTGTGAGAAATGAGCAGTAGGACATTTAGTCAAGTGAAAAGCCTGGGCTAAGATAAAAAGGACATATGGCTGATAGATGGCCTGTTAATGACTCAGTGCTTCATTCCCTATGGAGCAGTCCAAAGAAACTCTTTTCTAGACAATAGGTCCCAGATATTGAAAAGCCAGAAAACTGCCTCAATTGTTCAGTACTCTTGGACAGTTCTAAGTATCAATAATGGCACCTGAGGGAAACCTTTGTTCTGAATTTTTTTGATGTAATCTCTTCCAACTCTTTAAATCAGAATTTTCTGTAGTACCTGGCTGATGAATCTTGCCCATATGCTCAAGGTTTAGCTGATCGCCATATTTGGGGTCGGGAAGGAATTTTCCTCCAGGGCAGATTGGAAGGCCCTGGAGGTTTTTCGCCTTCCTCTGTAGCATGGGGCACGGGTCACTTGCTGGAGGATTCTCTGCTCCTTGAGGTCTTCAAACTACAATTTGAGGACTTCAATAGCATAGATATAGGTGTGAGGTCTTTTTTAGGAGTGGTGGGTGAAATTCTGTGGCCTGCATTGTGCAGGAGGTCAGACTAGATGATCATAATGGTCCCTTCTGGCCTAAATATCTATGAATCTATGAATCTATGAAATCCTGAACTCTGCCAGAAAGTTACAGGCCCAAGCTTTCATTACACAGACACACACACAATTTAAAATGCACCTATTGTTGACACTAATAGTCAGCAGTGAGCATTTTTGCAGTCTAGACAAAAGTTTATAACCACTGCTAGACTCAAATGCTATGTTGATGAGAATTATTAAAGATACTTGTTATGCAGCGTTTATGGTGGTCACAGTTATAGCTGACACAGGCAAGAGGTGTAATTACCTAGAGCCTCAAATATTGTTATTTTGATGGTCAAATGAGATGGCCTGACCTTTAGATTAGTCAGTATAGCAAGAAACAACCATGGAGCCACCTTGAATAGTTGGGTTCTGCTGAAGTAATAAAACAAGGCCCTGGAAAAATCAAGTGTGCGCAACTGCTTCTTCTCCCGGAGCAGAGTGTGACTTAGGAAAGGAAACTGGCCCTAGTAGTTTGCTGGAGGAGGAAGCAGTAGACATGATATATCTTGATTTTAATAAGGCTTTTGACAATCGCACATGACATTCACATAAACAAACTAGGGAAATGTGATCGATCTGAAATTACTATAAGGTGAGTGCAAAACTGGTTGCAAGTCTGTACTCAAAGAGTAGTTATCAATAGTCTGCTTCTAACTGGGAAGGTGTATCTACTGTAGTCCCACAAAACAGTCATGGGCTCAGTACAATTCAATATTTTCATTTATGACTTGGATAATAGGGTGGAGAGCACGCTTATAAAATTTGTAGATGACCACCATCACCTAAGTAAAATATATATAATATACATTTATATTTATATTTATTTTAACCAATTTGGCAAATGTGTCTCAAATCCATCAACAGTTTCAGGCATTTATTTACCTTTTTGGCAAATAAATTATTTGTCTGAAAAATTTCACCCTGCTCTTGTAATAGATGCTGGCTTTATTGCTTGGGGTGCTGGCTTCAGGCTGTTAGTGCCAAAGGATTTCATTAATGCCAAAGATTTCAGTGTCAAAGATGCTAGTGCCAGCTTCATCAGCATCCTCTTAGCCTTCCTTTCATTGCCCAATCCCGGGGGTCTGGAGTGTGCTCGAGGGAGTGCTAGCCAATGCTGTCTTTTCCAGACTCACTCTGGTAGTTATCGCTTCAGGGTCTGAAGTGACCCACATGAACTGCTCTAGCAGAAACATGAGCCAAGCATCCTTGGTTTTGCAGGTCCTTGAGAAGAAGGACTTTTACATAGAGCACCTATCAGGCATGTGGCACTCTTGTAGGTAGAAGAGGTATCAATTACGTCCATCTTTGATGGGATTCAGTCCGTCGCAAGACAGGCATTATTTGACTCCTAATGATTTGATTGATTTAGTTGGTGTTGGTCCTGCTTTGAGCAAGGGATTGGACTAGATGACCTCCAGAGGTCTCTTCCAACCCTAATATTCTATGATTCTATGATTTAGAGTCTGCCAAGAGGCGTGGCCACTGGCATGCAGCATCTTCCACCATTGTACACAGGGATGCACAAAGTGATAGCTGATAGGACCTTCCAAAGAAAAGAAAACTGAGGAAAAGAGAAGTGTGAAGATGAAGTTTGTTTCACACAGACGAGTTGAAAAACTGAAATGAAGTCTTTCAGGTCAGATATTCACTAAGTTTCACATCGTTGCCATGGGTGGTAAGAAAAAACCAAGGGAGGGTCACGGCTGCTCTACCCTTTATGCCTTCACACTGGAGCATGAGGCAGTGCCAACAGACAATTATTCAAAAGATTCTGATCTTACGTGAATGTGCAGCTCATTGGGATCCACACTGACACATACTCAAAGCAATAAGGCTTTTCCAGACTAAAACTTTATTAAGACAAAGTTAAGGATGAAAATATATTATTGTCTTTTAAAACAAAGTAAAACATTACTGAGTCAGGACATCTGCTGTTAAGTTACCAGCCCCCACACAAATAACTTAACTTTGTTTAATTCCTAGCATTTCATTTGGGTTTTGTTGTGAGTTTTGTTGTTTTGTCGGTTTTTCTTTAAAATATATATTAGCTTTGTTTTCAAAAAGGGCAGAAATCAACTGATTCTTGATTAATCTATGTCTAGAATCTAAGAATAGTTAGATAGTCTTGTGAGAATTGTTAATGTACCAAAGCTAGGGATCTCTTAATTATCTAGAACATGCTCCCCATAAGAAGGTCTAACACAGCTCATTTATGGGCAACAGAGCCCAGAACTTGAAGAGGCAGAGAGGAAATCTGTTTTAGAATTTAACTAAAAGTTGAACTAATTTTTTTCAGAACTGTGGCTAATTAACTGCATGTAGGTGAAAGATTAAGTTAAATCATTTCCCCAAGAATGTGATAACTCAAATGTGTGTACTGAACACCTTCTTTTCAAAAAAGTCCTTTTAGGTATGCATTTGATGATCAAGGAAATGAAACACCTTTATTTAACTTCAAAAAATACAGAAAGATATTTTAAAAACTCAGAAACCAAGTACTGGCAAGGAGCCATCAAGCATACGGCTCAAACAGGCAGCTCCAGAAATATTCATTAGTAGCAAAGAAGGACAGAGTCTTCTGACCAGAAACATCAGTTCCTTTTTATTAGCTTTTGAATATTGTACCTTTTTCAAAACTTAATTCTAGAAATAGTCAGAACAGCAATTGGTTAAGAAATGTAAATAGGGCAGTTAAGTTTTAAAATCATTTCCATTTCTTGTAATCTTTAAACTGTAATTAATTTTTATTCCTGTATATATCATTGTGTTATTTAAACAGACTATAAAAGGAATGAGTTATTTATGTCTGACAATTTTTGAAAAAAATCCTACCAAATCCTACCATGGGAAAGTGTTACATTTTGCCTGTCCTCTCAGGGCTTTTCTACATGGTGCATCAGTACTCGCTACATGGGGCATGATTTCTAAAGCACACTAACTTGCTGAGCATTAATTGGTCCACGTAGACCCTACTGATGCATACTACAGGTGTGCTTTAATGTAATGCAGGCTACTCTTTACTTTAGTATGTCTGGGAAAGTTTAATAAAGTACAATGGGGTACTGAGCAAAAAGAAAGACAAGAAGGGGCTGCTCATAATATGTTATATTGGATCATTTATATCACATACAGTGTGCTTAGTGTTTGTTTTTGGGACACTTCTATCAAAAATGTATTATGCAATGCCAAATAAGATTTATTTTCTGCTATTTCTTGATGTCTGATAATTTCAAAATGCGTCATGCTGTAGACTGCTGATATATATTTCAGTCTGATCCATAGTACTACAAATATTAAAAAGCTATTTAGAAAGAATTCATCAATGAAATTATACTTGGAAAGAATCATAGCAGGAAAGACTTAATTATTTAAATTGTAAGATTCAAATTGTTATAATTAGTGCTAAGTAGATTCTCCTCCCCTCTCATCAACTGAAGTCTTGTGTGTGTTTACAAACCAATGAGTAGGGCTAACCTTCTCATGATTTGTCTACATGGGAAAGTGTTACAGTTATACTGGTATAGACTCCCTGTATGGGCACATTCTGGATTAAGAGTAGCTTTTTGTTCCCTCCCCACCACTTATTTTTTTAAAACATTAGTTTACACCCCTTCCAAAGCAACTTAAGCAAAACTGAAAAACTCTTATTCCAGAATAACTATTCACACAGGGGGTTACACCGGTAGAACTATATTCGTTTAAATTCACATCTTAGTTTATACCAGTATAAAAATACTCCATGTAGACAAAGCCTCAGCTTGCCCCTTTCCACACTACAAATACTTTTCAAAAGACGCCACAGTTGCTAACACTGGTTCAGCCCCATCACTATTAGCAGCATCACGAGAGTGTATAGTATACACAGCCTGCCTGCCAACTGTTATGTTTTAAGCACCACAATGTCTAGTACAGTGGCTCTCAACCTTTCAGGACTACATACCCCTTTTAGGAGTCTGATTTTGTCTTGCGTACCCCCAAGTTTCACCTCACTTAAAAACTACTTGCTTACTAAATCAGACAAAAATACAGAAAAGTGACACAGCACACTATTACTGAAAAATTGCTTATTTTCTCATTGTTGCCATATCATTATAAAATAAATCATTTTCAATATAATAGTGTATTTCAGTAAGGAGTATATAGAGCAGTATAAACAAGTCATTGTCTATATGAAATTTTAGTTTGTACTGACTTCCCTAGTGATTTTTATGTAGTCTGATGTAAAACTAGGCAAATAACTAGATGAATTGATGTACTCCCTGGAAGACCTCTGTGTACCCCCAGGGATATACATACATCTGTTTGAGAATCACCTGCCTAGTATGCTTAGTTGATACAATGTTTAAAATGGTAGTGGCAGATGGTGGGGATTCTACATTAAAACCATCCCTAGATGTTGCAGACCCTGAGGACTGGAGCTGGGTTCCCTCCCAATTCACCAAGAAACAGTGTTCTTGAAAACAGACCTTTGTTCCCTCAGTCCTAGGTCATCTAAAGATGGCCACATACATCCCTTTCTCCCTCAGAGGAACACTAGGTATCTGACTTTAAGCTACTTCTTCCCCTCTCCCCACTCAGGTACACGGAATGTAGATTTGCTGAAGAGAAATCTGAATTGTGGCAGGCAATTTACCTGAATTTTAGTTTTATGTACCAAACAGGTTGCCTTTTGCACTCATTGCTCTGTTATATAAACTTTATAGGTCTGTGGCACTTTTAACCTCACATAGTCATTAGAAACTAACTCATCTTGGGGGGATAAGGGAGATTACATTTGCTAACCACTTTAAGTATGAGCAATGAAGACGAAAACCACAGAAATTTAGATTCCCCAGTATCACTCTTCCAAAGATACAAGCCTATTAATCATTACTGGTAGCTTGCACTAAAAATAGTTAAACAACTATCAAAGTTGACATTTTTCTTCTTCTACATGCTGGTAAAAAAATCTTATTAAAATGAACTTATTTAATGCAGTAATGTGTAGTTCCATTTGACTTAACAGTGGTGAGCATCTAGAAATTCCATACTACGCTCCAATACAAAATGCCACCATTAAGGCTCTGATCCAGCTAATAATTAATCACATGAGTTGTTCCAGTGAAGTCAATGGGCTAAACTAAAACGTGCTCAAATGCTTTGGTGAATCGACACCCAATACACTAGGCAGCATGATTCAGGAAAGCCCAAACCCTAACACCAAAAGAAGGCTGCAGTCCTATATATCTTAACTCAAGTTGCTAAATACTCAGATTTCAAATCTATATGGCAGTGTATTACCTGGATCATTATGTGAGTGAGGCACAACAAACACTTGAAGAGGTTCATCATCCCATTCATTTTCATTGTACGTGATATCAAATCCTTGTTTCCAAACTCCACCATCTGGATTATCGAAAGGAAGAATGTCATAGACATCCAACATCTAAAAAGAGTAAAAGGAATGTACAGCATGAATTCATAAAACGGATATAGTGCACAATTCCATTACTGAAAAAAACACTGCTGTGTTCATTAAAATCCAGCATTAAATGCTGGCTGTTGCTCTTAAAAAAATATATTTTTTAATGGGTAACTGAAGACCAATCTAACTTACAGCAGCACAATTCATGCTTAGTATGATAATGACTGGGGACCAACCAAGATCAAGGGTTAATTGTATTGAGCACTGTTCATATACACAGCAATAGACAGTCCCTGCTCCAAGAACTTACAATCTAAACTGCAAAGACAAAGGGTAGGGGAAAGGGATATATAAATACAAGCAAATCGACCAGCGTGATGGTGGCATATGAGATATCTAGTTGCACAATTTTTTTCTGGCAGGAGGGTGGACTGTTAGGAAGGGATTAATGAAATGGAAAGTCAAGAGAACAGAGAAGGTGAGGGGACAAAACAAGTGAGGAGAGAGAGAAGAGGAAGGTCTGAGGGCAGGTGTGATGTGAAGCTGAGATAAAGAGACTACAAAGACAGCAGACACAAGTGGGATGGAACAAACAGCCAAAGTCTAGTCGAAACTATAGGAAACATCTTTGTTGGCTGATATGTTTAAGGCTGCTTCCGTAGGTGCTCTCTTCCTTAATAAAATACTTGTTCAAGTCAAACAAGAGATATGAAGTTTATTCAGATAACGGAGGTCTCAGTAAATGAAGCTCTCCAAAATGAGATGCCTGCAGAATTCAGACACTAATGGACAATTTTATATGGAGAAAATCTTGTGTTGAAGTCATACTTCAGGAATTACATCTGACTTTGCTAGTTAGAGTTTGGAGAACCATGTTTCTACATTTTTATTCTCGAACCAATTTCAAAAACACAAAGCTGTTACCCACTTATTTTGTTAGAAACTAACTTTATATGCTCCATATTACTGAAGGAAAAAGATCTAGGAAGAGCAAATATCACATTGTTTGAACATAACACTTTATGGTTTCAAATTCTGAAAAAAATAAGTTATTTCCATTTCCAAAGAGAGCTCAGCTGGATCCCCATACTTCGCAATGAAATCAAAGTTTTTTAAAATTTTATGTAGTTAATCAGGTCTATATCAGTAATGCACTCTGTGAAAGCATCATTATCTGTAAAACCTCAAATGGTTTTATATTGTTGCCAGAGTACCAAAACAGTTAACAGAACATTAAAAGGATGATTCAAAAATCATATACAAAAGATTAACCTTCAGTTAACTTTTGGCCAAGTCTCCAGGTCCTTGGATTATGCAAAATGTCATTAAAGCATAGGCAGTCACCGGGTAATCTTATCCTTAGGCAACCGAAAATGTAATGAACAAAAACCGAGCAAGGATCTCAGGTTTTGGCACTAACACTAATTTATAGAGATCAAACTACTTTAAACCCTCTTTATAGCAATATGCTAATGTGTCTAAGGGCACATCAAGTCAATTTTCTTTTTCTAGCTCACAGATTTAACTTTCTTTACACACCCAAAATTAGAGAAATAAACCACAACGGAATGTTGCAGTTATATTTTCTGATCCGAGTCATATCCCACCTCAGAAAAAGGTTATAGAATGAATGTTTACATAGCACAGTGAGAATTTATCTGACTAAACAGCAACACTCATGGAAAGAGGGTATCAATTTAGAGAAAACTGACTTGTCACTAATGAATCAGAGATAGCACACAATTTCATAAGTTGACACCTACATGGGGCCAGGCTTTCATCTGTAGAGATCTGTTGACAGTAAGATCGCGATCACTCAAAAGGTTTATTCTTTTGTTTTAAGTAAGACAAAACAAATTAAAGATAGCTCAGTTTGTACTTATCATAGCTAATTTCTCATTTTATATACTACAGCATATTATGTAATTTATGGACAACAGCAAGAGTATAGAGACCAGTCGAGTGGCTTGGTTTAGACTGCCACAAAGCTTTGTCTGCACTGGACTCACCTTTCCTGAAACTTCACAATACTGATACTAGAGATGCAATTCAACTAGTAATTGTTGCTGCGGACACTCTGTATTGTAAATGAACTAACACCCTAAAAGCTACTGAGGGAAGGTCCAAGACGGGAAGGTCCAATATACCTTGGTGCTGATGCACACAGGTGGCTTCTATTTCACAAGGGTATTGTGTGAATAAAATTCACTGATTGTGAGGCACTCAATATACTGTTGAGGACCACATAAACACTCAGAGACTGAACATTCCTCAGCATAAAGCAAAGACCACGTAGCCTCACATCTAAGGCTTACAACATTTATACTGATCATTCAGTCCCTTCTCACAAAAACAAATACAACCTGACCTAATCTAAAACAAAAGCTCACTTATCTATAGTAATTTATTTTACAACTGGTTTGCATCCAGGCATACACTGCAGGAGTCACTTGCCTAAAGCCATGCAGGCACAAGCATAAATACCACATACCACCTAAGAGATCTTCCATGCTCTCTACAAGCAGAAGCCCTTCTGTTAGATGAGCCCCTAAATAAGAAGCGGAGACAGTAAGCGTGGCTTCAGGTGGCAATACAGTTTGAGAACAAGAGTCACCACAGGTAAGTAACCACTTGTTTCTTCTACATGGAGTTGCCCCCACAAAGCCCCAAGGTAGCAATGACCTCTTTGAGAAGGTGATCTGAGGACCTCCAATAACTCAAACTGAATCACTGTCTTCCCAAAACTCCTATCTGCCCTTCATGCATTGTCAAAAAGATACAATTAAAGTAGATATGACTCAAATGCCACACAGAACCCTAAAGATTTCAGTTAAGGGTACACAGCAACTACATTCTTTTAAGTCTGTCATCCCTTTAGATAAATAAGCCCTAAGGCATTCAGGCACAGAAGCATCAATAGGGTCAAAAGGATCAAGTTAGTTCATAACAGGACTAGATGCGGAGTCTTCTCCACTTACACAGATTGAGCCAAGATAGCTTGACCATTACATTTTTCTATGAAGGCCACAAAATAGTCTGATTAGCTATTACTTAGTACAAGGCCACTTAGAAAGCCAAAGTTGTTCTGACATAAAAGGCAAGTACTTTTGCCTCTCCAGGACAGTATGGGGTTATGGGAAAGGGGAAAAAGACAGGCTGTGATATTAGCTTATTCAGATGAAAGTGAAATATCACTTTTGTCAGATAGTGGTGTGAGGGGCAAGTACCACCTTCTCTTTGTGACATATGGTTTAAGATTCATGAGGCTGTCTGTGTCTGCATCTCTAAGACCCTCCTGTCAAAGGTAACGGACACCAACTTTAATGAGTAGGAGGAAGAAAGTCTTAAGATCCATTAAATACTATTTCACCAGAACTCTGTCTGTCCTTCACAGCAATATGACAGGCAAAAATAGCGCTTAATAAATCTCTACAATTGCCAGGGACAGTAGAATAGAAGGATGGTCCAGCAGGCAGGGTCTTAGCCTAGGACTTGAGAGATGCAGGTTCAATTCCTTACTCCGATGTTTCCCAAACTTGGGATGCCGCTTGTTCAGGGAAAGCCCCTGGCAGGCCGGGCCAGTTTGTTTACCTGCCACGTCCGCAGGTTCGGCCAATCGCGGCTCCCACTGGCCGTGGTTAGCCGCTCCAGGCCAACGGGGCTGCGGGAAGCGGAGGTCAGTATGTCCCTTGGCCCGCGCCACTTCCTGCAGCCCCCATTGGCCTGCGGCAGCGAACCGTAGCCAGTGGGAGCTGCAACCGGCGGAACCTGCAGACACGCAGGTAAACAAACTGGCCCGGCCCGCCAAGGGCTTTCCCTGAACAAGCGGCGTCCCAAGTTTGGGAAACACTGCCTTACTCTATCACATATTTCCTGTGTGACCTTGGTAAGTCACTTAGTCTCTGTTCTGTTCAATTCCTTATCTGTAAAATGGGGGATAGCTACCTCAGAGTGTTTCGAAAATAAATACATTAAATTACTTAAAAATTGTGACACACTCAGATATTATGATAGTAGTAGTCATATCTTTTACTTTCTCCTTCTGTTAATGCTAACTGGAACCAAATAGGAAATCAAGTCAAGAGCTCTGCTTTGAACAAATTACTTAATAATTGCATTTGATCAGCACAACACTTAATGAAAGCCCTTCTGCACTACAATAGAACTATCTTGGTTTCCTCACAAGACCAGGACATTTTGCATAGGAATCCAATAACCATGTTGTTAGAATAAGTGACTTGAGATGCAGACACATGACTCTGCCAGACTACTGGGTCAAGGGAGCTGACTTAAAGGGGAAAACGAATGGCTGTTCTCTGGACAGAGCCAGCAGCTTTTATAAACAGCCTGCAGTGGTCAAGCAACTGTGTCTGAGCTCACTCGGGCTTAATCTTGCCCAATTTTCTTCAATATTCTGGTGGAAAGAGGAAATTGAGGAAAGACATAAAAGGAACCCAACATGCCTGAACATAAAAGAAAGGTGTTGGTATGCACCAAGGGTCCTTACCCACTCTCAGGCAGGACCCCAAATACCGGCTGCTCTGATTCATATCAAAAAAGTTTGTATCCGAAGGAGCCCCATTCCAAATATCAGAACAAACACATTGGGTTTGAGCCATCACTCAAGCTGATCCACAATCTTCCAATTCAGATCATCAACAATGGTATGTTGAGAGGTGGGCAGGTTATTGTTCTGCAGAAAGCTGCAGAAAGCAAACAAGACACTTCATTTCAGAAGCCTCATTCCTGGAGAGATGGCCAAGCATGACATGTGTTCAAGCAATATATTTTAACCATGCTGTCTGACAAACTGCACTAGATGTCATATGATCTATGGAGAGAAAAAAAAAAAATAAGAGCAGCCTGCTGGCCCTAGCTCTAACAAATTTATACAAAGTCTAGACTCCTGAGGTAACTGAAGACCACAAATGGTGGGGGCTCACAGATGCGTTCCTGAACACATCTGTGCCTGTCCTTATCTGAGAAGTAGACAAGAAGAAAGGCACCCATCTTTTCAAAACACACTCTCTAGTTGAGCCCACCACAGTAGAGAATCTCAATCCTATCAGGAGATAATGAGTACTTGATTTGTGAACCACATTTAACCACACTGGCAAGTGCTGTATCGGTAGACTTGCAAAGAAGGTGACAAGGGTGCAATATGCTATCAGACTGAATACCCTCTGGAAAATCCCACAGGGACTTTTAACATGGAACTGATGAAGGCCTAAATGACAACAGAGGCCATGAAAGCAGCTGAACTCACCAAGCAGAGACAGTGAACTGGAGTTGCAAAGGGCTGGAAATACAATGCTCTTTTGCCCAACCTGCTGCAAGTCTGGAGCTTGCAAAGTAAAAAAACGTTCAAGCATAGAAGCATCTAGCTGAAGCAGGAAGGATTAAGGGTTATGGTTAAACAGCCCACACAGAGCAAAAGGGAAAGTATTAAGATTGTTTGCGTTATCCTACATGTGAATTTCCATTGTTTAAATGTTTATTTTTGAACTTTTGCTTTAAATACTAATCTTATTTTTGGGCAAACAGAAGCAGGTTATCATGGGAGTTTCTAAGGAGATACAGATCCTGTGCTTGGAAGGAAGAACCTAGGTATGCAGAGATTTTGGTCTATTTGTTGCAACTCTGGACATGCTGTGTGAATGGAATTTTTGTCTCACATCAGACGGGATGTTGGAAGTCTGAGTATTAATCTCTCCCTGTTAATGAGGGGCCATGCTGACCAGGTGCAAGGTGAACTCCTGATTATGCTATCAGAGCAGTTCGAGGGAGTTTTTAGATGGGAATTCAGGAATTCTCTTTCTACGTACATTTGTGCTTCAGAAACCATTATAATGGAAGTTTATTGTGACCCAGAAGGGATATACTATGTTTCTTGCCGAAACACAAGAGAGGCTTCCTCTGCATGAAGTGCAAGTTGATAGCCATATTGGAAAAAAAGAACTATGATCTTTAAGGACAGCTATTTACACTATGTAGCATTAGAAAGGCTGAAGAGTTCTTGGACAACTGGATTTGGACATCGCTACTGCAGATGTCACAAGAGAAGGAATTGGCTATGAATAAACAGGAGGGAACTGAGGAGATTTTGATCATGCAAGGAAAAGATAAGCAGGAGGCATTCAAAGCATGCTGAGGTCTCCAACTGCTATAAGTACTCAGAGTAGCAGCTGCAAAAAATTTCTCCGAACATCAGTGGAAGGGTGAGAATTCTGCGCAGGACATACCCAATGCAACCTACAAGGATGTCAAGCATGCCCACGAGACGTCAGACCATCCAAAGTCAACAATCTTCACTGAGGACTGGAAGTTGAGATTATCTAACATTCTACAAAAGGACAGAAGGATGATATCCTGTCTTCCTGAAGCAAAAACAAGGCAGTCAGATGCCACCAACAGAAGGTTGATTTTCCTTTTTGGTGGTTCGGGTTCTGTAGTTTCTGCATCAGAGTGTTGCTCTTTTAAGATTTCTGAAAGCATACGCCATGCCTCGCCCCTCTCAGATTTTGAAAGGCACTTCAGATGCTTAAACCTTGGGTTGAATGCTATAGCTACCTTTTGAAATCTGCTATTGGAACCTTCTTTGTTTTGTCAAATCTGCAGTGAAAGTGTTCTTAAATCAAACTTATGCTGGCCTAGTCATCCGAGACTACCATAACAAAACAATATATGGCAGGAGGCAGATAAAACCATGGAGCAGGAGACATACAAATTCTCTTCCCAGAAGTTCAGTCAAAAATTTAATTAATGCTTTTTTTTTTTTTTTTTTAAAGCATCAGCATGGAAGCATGTCCTCTGGAATGGTGGTCAAAGCATGAAGAGGCATATGAATGTTTAGCATATCTGGCATGTAAATACCTTGCAATGCTGGCTACAAAAGTGCCATGTGAACGCCTGTTCCCACTTTCAGGTGACATTGTAAATAAGAAGCAGACAGCATTTATCTCCTATAAATGTAAACAAACTTGTTTCTCTTAGAGTGGTAGCTGTGTTTGTCCGTATTAGCAAAAAGAAACTTGTGGCACCTTAGAGACTAACAAATTTATTTGAGCATAAGCTTTCATGGGCTAAAACCCACTTCACTGGATGCATGCAGTGGAAAATACAGTAGGAAGATATAGATTATATACATTTTTTCTCAGAGAACATGAAAAAACAGAGTAATCAGTTAAGGTGAGCTATTATCAGCAAGAGAAAAATAAATCCTTTGTAGTGATAATCAGGATGGCCCATTTCCAAAAGTTGACAAGAAGGTGTGAGTAAAAGTAGGGGGGAAAAAATAAGCATGGGGAAATAGTTTTTTGTTTGTGTAATGACCCATCCACTCCCAGTCTCTATTCAAGCCTAATTTAATGGTATCCAGTTTGCAAATTAATTCCAATTCAGCAGTTTCTCATTGGAGTCTGTTTTTGAAGTTTTTTTGTTGTAGTATTGCGACTTTTAGGTCTGTAATCAAGTGACCAAAGAGATTGAAGTGTTCTCCGACTGGTTTTTGAATGTTATCATTCCCGATATCTGATTTGTGTCCATTTATTCTTTTACATAGAGACTGTCCGGTTTGGCCAATGTACATGGTAGAGGGGCATTGCTGACAGATGATGGCATATATTACATTGGTAGATGTGCAGGTGAACGAGCCTCTGATAGTGTGGCTGATGTGATTAGGCCCTATGACTATGTCCCCTGAATAGATAAGTGGACACAGTTGGCAACGGGCTTGCAAGGATAGGTTCCTGGGTTAGTGGTTCTGTTGTGTGGTATGTGGTTGTTGGTGAGTATTTGCTTCAGGTTGCGGGCCTGTCTGTAAGCAAGGACTGGCCTATCTCCCAAGACCTGTAACAGTGAGGGATCGTCCTTCAGGATAGGTTGTAGATCCTTGATGATGCACTGGAGAGGTTTTAGTTGGGGGCTGAAGATGACGGCTAGTGGCTTTCTGTTACTTTCTTTGTTGGGCCTGTCCTGTAGTAGGTGACTTCTGGGTACTCTTCTGGCTCTGTCAACCTGTTTCTTCACTTCAGCAGGTGGGTATTGTAGTTTTAAGAATGCTTGATAGAGATCTTGCAGGTGTTTGTCTCTGTCTGAGGGGTTGCAGCAAATGCGGTTGTATTGTAGAGCTTGGCTGTAGACAATGGATCATGTGGTGTGGTCTGGATGAAAGCTGGAGGCATGTAGGTAAGTATAGTGGTCAGTAGGGTTCCGGTTTAGGGTGGTGTTTATGTGACCATCGCTTATTAGCACTGTAGTGTCCAGGAAGTGGATCTCTTGTGTGGACACATCCAGGCTGAGGTTGATGGTGGGATGGAAATTGTTGAAATCATGGTGGAATTCTTCAAGGGCTTCTTTTCCATGGGTCCAGATGATGAAGATGTCATCAGTGTAGCACAAGCAGAGTAGGGGCATAAGGAGAAGAGAGCTGAGGAAGCGTTGTTCTAAGTCAGCCATAAAAATGTTAGCATACTGTGGGGCCATGCGGGTACCCATAGCAGTGCTGCTGACTTTAAGGTATACATTGTCCCCAGATGTGAAATAGTTGTGGGTGGTACAAAGTCACAAATTTCAGCCACCAGGTTTGCCGTGACATTATCGGGGATACTGTTCCTGACAGCTTGTAGTCCATCTTTGTGTGGAATGTTGGTGTAGAGGGCTTCTACATCCATAATGGCCAGTATGGTGTTTTTAGGAAGATCACCAATGGATTGTAGTTTCCTCAGGAAGTCAGTGGCATCTCGAAGATAGCTAGGAGTGCTGGTAGAGGAGGGCCTGAGGAGGGAGTCTACACAGCCAGAAATCCTGGATGCCCCATCATCTCAGGCATCGGCACCCTGACAGCAGGATTGTCTGGCTATGTAGACTGTTACACCTTCTTGTCAACTGTTGGAAATGGGCCATCCTGATTATTACTACTGTCAAAGTTTGACTCAGACTCACAATTTATCAGACCACTCTGTTTTATTAGCAAAGCTGCTCTGCTAATACATTTAGAAGTGAGCCCCCCGAGTGGGGCTTGTGTCTTTGAATTTATACAGTTTTTTGGAGAACAAGTTACAGAGAAGTTACAGACAAAAGAAGAAAAAGATTTGTCACCACCCTTCGAGATCCCTGAGACCAATCACGTATCTTCAATTACCTGCCACCCTTAACAATCTCCTTTAACAGCTTCCAGTTAACTAATTGCCCTTCACACCTTCCATTCTGATGCCTGCTTCTTAGATGTGCTGGCTCTATCTTAATTGCTTCTCCATTCAAAAGCTAACTGTCCCTACGTGTGCTCCCTCAGATACTTTTAACATGTTTTGGCATGCCCTCTCATATACAATGTATCCAGCATGTCCCCTTATACAATGTTATACTTCCACAATCCCCCCTTTTGGTCAAGGCTACGCCCATGACCAATGACTTACTGGATTCCATACATCAATCGTTCTTTTTCATTACTTTCAGTGGTGACATTTAACAACATTAGATTAGCACTCTGGTTAGGGGTAACCTGATGGATGGTGTGTCTTGTGCAGTTTTGGATACAACAAGAAATCAATTGAAAACACACAAAGATTATTAGAATTCCAAATAGGATAGTCAGGATTCCTTGAAACAACCAGTTTCCCAGACTAGAGAAATTGAATAAGTTACTTATCCATTTCCACAAGGAACTTGGTTCTTCGTGGGGAAGGGATGCAATTTGCTCCAGATGGCTAGCACGATTTATTACCTCATTAGTATTATCAGGTATGTATACACAGCATTCTGTTCCAATTAGAGCACAGGTCCCTCCTTTGGCTGCCAGTATTATATCTAATGCCCGACGGTTTTGGAGGGCCAGTTGTCGGACCGCTCCTGCTTCTTTGGCTAGAGCTTTTAAGCTCTCTCCTGTTTCATTGGCCATGATCTCAATCACCGCTTGTAACCTTAAAAGCCTTTTTGCATGGTGGATTACCCCCCCTACTGGGACTAAAGAAATGCCAACAGCTTCTTCCCAAGTTAGGGGGCTTATCTTATCCACATACCGTTTAGCATCTGGCAAGTCCCTCCTTTTTCACCTGAAATTACGGAGGCGATTTCGTGGGAGGGATTGAAGCACCCGGAATTGTGGGAAAAGCTGAGCAGGATAACAGATACCTGACCAATTTGCTGGTAACACAGTGTAAGCATTTTCCCCACAAACCCAATGATGTCCCATTAAAGCTGGGAAGGGTTGACTGCAACCCTTTGACATGTAAGAATTTACGAAGGAGGAATAGTATCCCACAAAGGGCACAGGATGATTTTCACTGGGAGAAGAGGTAGCATTCACATGACATTTGTAGATGGTGCTGTTTTTCTCAGGGAGGCTGTAGGGGGAGCAAGAGATTGAATCTTTGGTTTGATCCCAGGTTGAGAGGAAGTTTATCTTTCCATACCCGGTTCACCATTCTCCAACCTTGTTTGAATAGTCCCATACACCATGGGACACGATGTACTGGAGACAGCTGCTCCTCCCTAGATTCAGCCCTGTCCCATTACACACCCAGCACCATTGGCCCTTTCCTTTCACCACACTTATAAGTTTAGGAACATATGTTTTTCCCAGCCCCCAAGTGTCATTTTCCTTCCATGTCCTTTTAAGTGGATAGGGTTCTCCAGCAAGCTCTGAGGAATTCAAAGGGATTGCCATGGTGGGGATACTAGCTTGTGAGTGAGCTGGGATGTGGCTGCAGACCCAGCAATTAGAAATATTCAGGATCTGGGCTATCTGCACCTGTTGTTGGATGAAAGAATTGTCACTGTCACTCTGGATTCCCCAGACCCTTAGGACACAGTAGCTGAAGATTAAGCTTCTCAAAGGACACATGTTGGAAGCAGGACCCTTTCTGGTTCCGACAACCCCTTTCGAGGGAACCGCAGTCACAGTTTTACGTCCACCAGGCAGCAGGCGCTAGGCTCGCTACTGCTTCTTGTTTGTTGGGTCCTGCTGTCTGCTTACCCTCTGCTTCTGGCAACCCTTACAAGAGCGCAGATTGTAAGGTATTGCAGGCTGTTCCTCTGTCTTCTGGGGTTGAAGCTGGTTCTGCGTGGTCTTGCAGAGGTGCTTGGTCTCCTTGAGGTGGCGCTGGCTTACACTGTGAGGCGTGGATCCATGCAGCGATGCCGGATAATTTCATTGCTGTCTGGGTGGTGAGCAGTACCTGGTATGGATCCTTCCACCGGGGTTCCAAGGTGTGCTTCCGAAGGTGGTGCCGCAGGTAGACCCAATCACCAGGCTCAAGAGAGTGACAGGCAGCAGAGGTGGGTTCCGTCGGCCAAGCTGCTCGCACCTGCGAATGGGAGGAGCTCACAGCTTGCATTAACCCTTTGCAGTACTGGAGGAGCATGCTGTGAGTTAGGTTTAGGTCTGGGGCTGGGGTAATAGTAGCCATTGTTCGCATAGGGCATCCCATGATGATTTCAAATGGACTCAATTTGTGTCTCTGGGATGGGGATAACCGAATTTCCATAAGGGCCAGTGGTAAAGCAGCTGGCCAGTTTAACCCTGTGGAACTACAGATTTTTGCCAGCTTATTTTTAGGCACACCATTTCGCCTTTCAACTGCCCCTGCACTCTGTGGATGGTAAGGGCAGTGCAACAGGTGGGTGACATGTAATTCCTGGTTTAGATGTTGAACAATTTTTCCAGTAAAATGTGTTCCCCGGTCATTAGACAAAGTGGCAGGAATTCCCTTGGTAGGGATAATGTGGTTTAACAGACATTTTGCAATGGACAATGAATCAGCTTTGCGACATGGAAAGGCTTCAATCCAACCCGAAAACAGACATATTATAACTAAAATGAATTCATATTTCTGACACTTTGGCATTTGTACAAAATCAAGTTGCCAGTGTAAGAAAGGTGCTTGAGGCAAACCCCGGAACCCTTGTGTTACTTTTACAGATTTGCCTACATTGTGGCTTTGACAAGTAACACAAGCGGCACAGTGGCGGGTTGCAAAGGAGCTGAAATGGGGAGCCTACCACCCTGCCTTACTTATAGCAGAGACCATCCCCTCCTTGCCGACATGCGAAACACCATGTAGCAGGGCGGCTAGAGACAGGTAGAGTGAGAGGGGGGCTACAAAGGTACCGGTGGGCGATCGCCAAAGGGAATCAGAATGCAAAGAGCAACCCAAAGCACTCCAGGAGTCTCTCTCTGTTTCTGGGGCAGAATCCTGGAGCTGAGCGAGATGAGACAGGGATGGTGGCATTACAGAGACAGAGAGGGGACCAAGAAACGTTCTGGTGAAGGTTTTATAGTGGCGGCATGTTTTGCAGCAGCATCAGCAAGTGCATTACCTTTTGCCACCTCGGTGTCTGCCGCTGAGTGGCCAGTACACTTAACAATTGCTAAGGCAGACGGTAGTAAAACTGCATACAGGAGGGCGGCAATGTAGGGGCCATTCTTGATAGGGGTACCAGTAGAGGTAAGAAAACCTCGAGCCTGCCAGAGGGCGCCAAAGTCATGCACAACCCCAAAGGCATACCGAGAATCAGTAAAAATAGTGGCAGAGAGCCCCTCGGCTAGAAAGCAGGCACGGGTTAGAGCAATCAGTTCAGCCACCTGGGCAGAGGTCACAGAGGGTAAGGGCGCAGCTTCTATGGTTTCAGAGAGAGAGACCACAGCGTACCCTGCAAGAAGGTGGCCTTGGTCATTTCTATAACAGGACGCATCAGTAAATAATACCAGGTCAGAGTTAGGGAGAGGTACATCTGAAAGGTCGGGGTGCGGGACAGTGATAGCGGAGACAGTTGCAAGGCAGTCATGGGGTTCACCATCACTAGGTAAAGGAAGGAGGGTAGCAGGGTTTAACCGGGAGCAGCACTTAATAGTGATATGTGAAGCTGAAAGCAGCAAAAGTTCATACCTAGTGAAGCGAGCAGAGGAGAGGTGAGCAGTGTTGCGTTGCAGAAGGAGAGTTTTCACAGAATGGGGAACCATGAGAGTGAGAGGAGAGCAGAGGACAAGGGACTCAGACATCTCGACCAGGCGCGCTGCAGCAGCTACAGCGCGCAGGCAAGGGGGTAAACCCTGGGCTACAGGGTCCAAGGTTGCAGAAAAATAAGCCACCGGGCAATTTCTGTCACCATGCTCCTGAGTAAGAACCCCGAGGGCACAAGCAGATTGTTCGTGACAGAAAAGGGTAAAAGGCTTGTCATAATTAGGTTTCAGAGTAACAGCCGTGTTAGTCTGTATTCGCAAAAAGAAAAAGAGTACTTGTGGCACCTTAGAGACTAACCAATTTATTTGAGCATGAGCTTTCGTGAGCTACAGCTCACTTCATCGGATGCATACCGTGGAAACTGCAGCAGACTTTATATACACACAGAGAATATGAAACAATACCTCCTCCCACCCCACTGTCCTGCTGGTAATAGCTTATCTAAAGTGATCATCAGGTTGGGCCATTTCCAGCACTTGATTATCATGCACATTGTGTAAAGAGTTGTCACTTTGGATGGGCTATCACCAGCAGGAGAGTGAATTTGTGTGGGGGGGTGGAGGGTGAGAAAACCTGGATTTGTGCTGGAAATGGCCCAACCTGATGATCACTTTAGATAAGCTATTACCAGCAGGACAGTGGGGTGGGAGGAGGTATTGTTTCATATTCTCTGTGTGTATATAAAGTCTGCTGCAGTTTCCACGGTATGCATCCGATGAAGTGAGCTGTAGCTCACGAAAGCTCATGCTCAAATAAATTGGTTAGTCTCTAAGGTGCCACAAGTACTCCTTTTCTTTTTGTCATAATTAGGTAACCCTAAGGCAGGGGCAGAGGCTAAATTCTGCTTAAGGGAGATGAAAGCAGCATTTGCTTCAAGTGGCCATGGCATGGGGTTAGGTATAGAGGATCGAGTGAGTTCTTCGAGTGGTTTAGCCAGAGAAGCATATTGGGGAATCCATTGCCTACAGAACCCTGTCATGCCTAAGAATTTTCTGACCTGGCGTGGAGAGCAAGGCTGGGGAAAGCGAAGGATGGCTTGTACCCGGGCTGGAGAGAGTGTACGGGAGCCCTGGGAGAGAAGGAAGCCTAGGTATGTGACAGAGGTTTGGCAGAGCTGCAATTTTGTGCGAGAAGCCTTATGACCCTTTTAGAGTAACAGCCGTGTTAGTCTGTATTCGCAAAAAGAAAAGGAGTACTTGTGGCACCTTAGAGACTAACCAATTTATTTGAGCATGAGCTTTCGTGAGCTACAGCTCACTTCATCGGATGCATACCGTGGAAACTGCAGCAGACTTTATATATACACAGAGAATATGAAACAATACCTCCTCCCACCCCACTGTCCTGCTGGTAATAGCTTATCTAAAGTGATCATCAGGTGGGCCATTTCCAGCACAAATCCAGGTTTTCTCACCCTCCACCCCCCCACACAAATTCACTCTCCTGCTGGTGACAGCCCATCCAAAGTGACAACTCTTTACACAATGTGCATGATAATCAAGTTGGGCTATTTCCTGCACAAATCCAGGTTCTCTCACATCCCCCCCACCCCCATACACACACAAACTCACTCTCCTGCTGGTAATAGCTCATTCAAACTGACCACTCTTCAAGTTTAAATCCAAGTTAAACCAGAACATCTGGGGGGGGGGTAGGAAAAAACAAGAGGAAACAGGCTACCTTGCATAATGACTTAGCCACTCCCAGTCTCTATTTAAGCCTAAATTAATAGTATCCAATTTGCAAATGAATTCCAATTCAGCAGTTTCTCGCTGGAGTCTGGATTTGAAGTTTTTTTGTTTTAAGATAGCGACCTTCATGTCTGTGACTGCATGACCAGAGAGACTGAAGTGTTCTCCGACTGGTTTATGAATGTTATAATTCTTGACATCTGATTTGTGTCCATTTATTCTTTTACGTAGAGACTGTCCAGTTTGACCAATGTACATGGTAGAGGGGCATTGCTGGCACATGATGGCATATATCACATTGGTGGATGTGCAGGTGAACGAGCCTCTGATAGTGTGGCTGATGTTATTAGGCCCTGTGATGGTGTCCCCTGAATAGATATGTGGACACAGTTGGCAACGGGCTTTGTTGCAAGGATAAGTTCCTGGGTTAGTGGTTCTGTTGTGTGATATGTGGTTGTTGGTGAGTATTTGCTTCAGGTTGCGGGGCTGTCTGTAGCTATTACCAGCAGGACAGTGGGGTGGGAGGAGGTATTGTTTCATATTCTCTGTGTATATATAAAGTCTGCTGCAGTTTCCACAGTATGCATCCGATGAAATGAGCTGTAGCTCACAAAAGCTCATGCTCAAATAGATTGGTTAGTCTCTAAGGTGCCACAAGTACTCCTTTTCTTCTTATGACCCTTGTTCGCTAAAGCTGTGAGAAGTGTTAGTGAATCAGTTTCTGAGGCAGACAGAGAGGGGGAGCACAGGAGTAAGTCATCCACATATTGGATCAGTGTGGATCCTGATGGGAAAACCAGATTAGCGAGATCCCTGGCTAGGGCTTGAGAAAAATAGGATGGACTCTCTGTATACCCCTGGGGAAGGGTAGTTCATGTATATTGCTGACTCTTGTAGGAGAAGGCAAAGAGATACTGGGATTCAGAGTGAACTGGGACAGAGAAGAAAGCGGAGCATAAATCAACAGTAAAGCGGGTTGCATTTGGAGGAATAGACGCTAGTATTGTAGCAGGGTTAGGAACCACTGGAAAAGAAGGTATGACAATACGGTTAATAGCTCGAAGGTCTTGAACAGATCGCCACGATTTGCCATCCGCCTTTTGAACTGGGAGGATAGGGGTGTTACAGGAGCTGGAACAAGGGACAATAATTCCTTGTTCTTTTAATGCAGATATAACTGGAGCAATCCCAACCTCTGCCTCAGGATTCAAAGGATACTGAGACAGGCGAGGCAGAGGTTTGGAATTGTCTACAGTAATCCGAACTGGGTCAGTATTTAATCGGCCCACTTCAGATGGGTGAGATGGCCATAGGGAGGAAGGAACCTGAGAGATTAGGTGCTCTAGGGACGGAGTTAAGAGACAGCAAGGGACCGGAGTGGAGAGGGAAGTTTCAGACAGCAGGGAGGCTACAGAATCACATAAGGAAGACTGAGGGATCTGCAGATAGACACCATCTGGGGAGCAGTAAATAGAACAGCCAAGTACCGTCCCAGAAGGTTTGCAGGGGTGGAATCAGAGAGGAGGAATGCATGCTCCTCAGAGAGGGGACCGACCTGAGCAGACAAAGGTTTTGAGAGGGGAAAAGAGGTAGGGATCCCTGTAATGCCAACAGCAGACACAGATTTTCCAGATCGGGGAACCTCAGGCAAGTCAGTGGTGTGGATTGTAGAAAGAGAAGCTCCAGTATCAACAAAGAAAGGGAGAGAGAGATCATTTACAGTCAGGACACATTCTCCAGTAGGAGACAGAGGTAATAAGGGAGCTAAAACTTTGTGAGGTTCCCCAGCATCCCATCATTGTTGGGGTGAAAAATAGGGTTGGGGATCAGCTGGAGGAACCAGCAGGGGATTCACTTGATTTCCCATACAATTATTAGGTCGTCTTGGACACTCTTTTTTCCAGTGTCCAGGTTGTTTACAGTAGTTACAAACCCCAGTTAATCCAGCCCCCCGCCCCCTTCCGCAACCCCGTCCCTGTCCCCAGTGCGGTCTGCTTAGTCCTGAATAATGCTGTATCTGCAGAGCCATTAACTTTGGGAGGACTGTTCCTCCTTTCCTTTTAAAGTGCGGTGGCAATGCTCTGCTACTGCCAGCAATTTGTCCATGGTTTCAGTCTCCCATCCCACACCTATTTGTTTTAACATGCTGCCTGTAGCAGGGAGAAGACCATCAACAAATGCATGTGCCAAGGCCCCCTGCCCATTTATATCTTGTATTCCTTGTAATCCTCTTGTATTCCTGAATGTTGTAGGAAAATATCAGTTAGCTGGGACCTATAGTTGCCTGGACTTTCTCCTTGCCCTTGCTTACAGCAACGTATTGCTGTCCAGTTTGTTTTAGGAGACCACACTTTGGGAATGGCTTGATGCAGGCGCTTCCAAAGAGCCATACACCGGTCTCTGTATGCCGAATCTGGGCCAGTACTTTTTATGGTTGAGTGGCGTGCCTCAGCTGGCCAGTCTGCGGCAGCCAACCATTTTTCATAATAACTGGCAGGAGCTAACAATTTACACAGTTGGAGGAGATCTGTCTCAGAGGGTTCATAGGTTTCACAGATTAACAGAAACTCCTCAGCAAATTTGACAGAGTTTTCCTGTGGTTTGGGAAAACTTTTAACTATAGATAGAAGTTCCGTACGAGTCCAGTGCTTATAATCCCATATGGACTCACTTTCTCCAATCTTAAGGACTCGTAAGGGTGCCACAACAGTTTGATCAGAGTCTCTCATTAACCTCCCATCAGGTTCTCTTTTCCAAGAAGAGATGTCAAGAGAATCTTTGCAGTCTGCTTTGGATTTCTTCTTCATAATATTTTGCAGAGCTGCGAGGCCAATGAGGGTATCTTCTTCACTTTCATTATCTGTAGTCACTGAAGATTTTTCCTTTTCTGATTTCTTATTTGTGCAGGAGTATGGTGGGGGTCGGGTTTGATCCGGATCATTGCACAGGACTGGGCAAAGGGGAGCGCTAGGACTAGTGGTGGGAGAGACTGCATCCAATTGAACTGTTAGTTTTTTGATAGAATTTTTGAGAGAGGTGAGTTTTGACTCAGTCCATCTACGATTTGCCTCTTCCCACCACTGTATGAAGCAGTCTACTTCTCCTCTCTCCAATTTGGTTTTTGGGAGGACGAGTTTGCTTTTTAAAGCGTCCACTCGATCCTTGTCCCAAGAACCTAACAGTGGCCACTGTAATTTGGGGTTCTCTAAAGCTAATTTGGACCATTTTTCAAGAAACCTACAAGAGTCTGGACCCCTCCTAAAGTAATAAAATAAGCTGGAGTTCCCTTAGGGAACTGTTCTACCTTAGACTTCTGATTACCCATCCAGGAGGACTTCACACAGCACTCACACAAGAAGGAAATTTGGGCTCAGCAGAGCGGTACCCGGTGCAACACACAGAAAGGAGCCCACAGGCTACTGCCTCAACTGCCCTTGCTTTCACACCAGGGGTTATACCCAAGGCGTGGTGCGGCTGCAGCTGTGCAGATTCCACTTATTCAGACCGTGGGACGGGGACCCCTTGGTCAGCCAGTCTCCGGACAGAGATGGCTCCCAGATTCACACACACACCACGGGGAAGACGGATAGACACAAAGACAAGACAATCCTCAAACCGGTTAAAGCACAAAAATAATAATTACCTGAGACGTCTGATTCCAGAAGCTGGATCCAAAGACCCCTACCCGAACAGAGTGGGAACCAACAAGTTCAATGGCGTAGACTGCGCTGCTGCTGTGTACCTTTCTGTCTTGTGGAGCATCGCTTGGACTAAGCGTCCAGGCGCCGGCTGCCACGATCATCCTGCAAGGCAGTCAGGGATCACACAGCCTCAGTGAAGCCGCTTGCCATCTCGGTGGGACCTCCAAATTGTCAAAGTTTGACTCAGACTCACAATTTATCAGACCACTCTGTTTTATTAGCAAAGCTGCTCTGCTAATACATTTAGAAGTGAGCCCCCCGAGTGGGGCTTGTGTCTTTGAATTTATACAGTTTTTTGGAGAACAAGTTACAGAGAAGTTACAGACAAAAGAAGAAAAAGATTTTAGTCACCACCCTTTGAGATCCCTGAGACCAGTCACATATCTTCAATTACCTGCTACCCTTAACAATCTCCTTTAACAGCTTCCAGTTAACTTAACTAATTGCCCTTCACACCTTCCATTCTGATGCCTGCTTCTTAGATGTGCTGGCTCTATCTTAATTGCTTCTCCATTCAAAAGCTAACTATCCCTACGTGTGCTCCCTCAGATACTTTGTAACATGTTTTGGCATGCCCTCTCATATACAGTGTATCCAGCATGTCCCCTTATACAACGTTATACTTATACAGTGTTATACTTCCACACTACAAAAGGTTTTTTTTTCTCCTGCTGATAATAGTTCACCTTAACTGATTACTCTCGTTATAGTTTGTATAGCACCATCCATTTTTTCATGTTCTCTGTGTATGTATTGTGACAAAGTTCCTCCTCTGTCTTGAAGAGTTCTGAGCTTATTGGCAGATTTGCTTGCCTCACTTTTCCGAGTGGCTCAAACCTGCCAACCTTCCCCTCTGGTGGGACTCACAGTCCAGGTCAACTCCTCCTGTATCCAATAGGGAGTTGGAGTTATGGGGGGAACCCAGGCCCACCCTCTACTCCAGGTTCCAGCCCAGGGCCCTGTGGATCACAGCTGTCTATAGTGGTTTGTGTAACAACTGTGTGACAGCTACAACTCCCTGGGCTACTTCCCCATGGCCTCCTCCCAACACCTTCTGTATCCTCACCACAGGACCTTCCTCCTGATGCTAGATAGCATTTGTACTCCTCAGTCCTCCAGCAGCACCCCCTCTCACTCTCAGCTCCTTGCGCACCCCACACTGACTGAAGTGAGGTCCTTTTTAAACCAGGTGCCCTGAATAGTCTGCCTTAATTGATTCTAGCAGCTTAATTGGCTCCAGGTGTCCTAATTAGCCTGTCTGCCTTAATTGGTTCCAATAAGTTCCTGATTGTTCTGGAACTGCCCTTTACCTTATCCAGGGAAAAGGGACCTGCTTTTCCTGGGGCTAATATATCTGCCTTCGATCACTCTCCTGTCGCCATCTGGCCCGACCCTGTCACAATATATATCTTTCTACCATATTTTCCACTGCATGCAGCTGATGAAGTGGGTTTTAGCCCACGAAAGCTTATGCCCAAATAAATTTGTTAGTTTCTAAGGTGCCACAAGTACTCCTCATTCTTTTTACTTTTTTTAGTTAATTGCGTGAGTTATCTGAGATCAATCAACAGCCCTAGTTGTAACTAAGGGTACGAACACAATTCCTCTGTGTAAAAGCAAGGAAATACTGAGTAGGAATAAGTGAGATGGTACTATCTCTGTAAACAGCATTAGTGAGACCATTTTGTCCAGTTCTGCTGCCCACACTTCAAAAAAATATATATATGTAAAAACTGAAGGGGTTCAGAAAACAGCTACATGAATGATTTGAGACTTGGAAAACATGCCTTATAGTGAGAGATTAAGTAGCTTAATCTTTTATCTTATCCAAGAGATGATTAAAGGGTAATCTTTAAATCAAGATGTGACTGGAATCCCAGGGGAGCCAGCTGAGGTCAGGCAATCCCCAAAGCTGGTGAATATTCTAATACTTATATTTACTACGCCAGCACAAAACAGCTTCTAGTATACCCACTCAAGTCAAAATTATGAGGATTAATGAAAACCTTATTCATCATATAAAAAAGGTTCTGCCAATCCCAGAGGACTAGACACACAACCTCCCAGGTCAATGAATATTCCAGATCTTACCAAAAAACAGACACTTATAGCCCATTCTTATCAACTAAACTAAAATTTATTTAAAAAAAGAAAGTGTTGGTTAAAACAAAAATCAGTGTACATAGACAAAAGTACAATCTTGAGATTCAGATTCATACCAGAGATGCTGAGCTCTGTAGATGCAAAGAGTTCTTTCAGAAATAGTCCATAGGTTACAGTCCAATGCTTATATTCAGAGCAGTCATCGGAACTGGGATCTCTGTCCTTATGGCTTAGGCTTCCCCTGCATGAAACCTCAAGCAGATCTGAGGTGACAGGATCAAGACCCAAGCCAATTTTTATATAGTTTCAGGCCTTCTTTGACAGATTGGAGTCCCTCTGTGAACAACAGGCACTCATTTCCTAAGCATCTCTGGTAATTATTCACACAGATTAACAAAAGGAAACTGCCTATTTTTCCACCATTTGCAGGTGGTTTGCTATACATTTTAAAGAGATGAATACAGCGATATCCTAGGTTTACAGTTCATTTAAATGTTAAGATGTTCTTTTGGTCTCTGAATTAACAGAATACAGTACAGACAGGGGCTGTTTGACTACACTGTTGACCATTACCAATATATATGTAAATATACAAAAATACAAACATTATCTATCCATATGTTTTTAAGGGTTGAATTTGTGTTATTTATCCTGAAGGATGCTTAACCCTTTCTGGTCATGCGTCACACAAGGCAACGTCTCTCTAAAAGGTATGATTTAGTTCAACCAGAACTTGGGCTAAATTCTCCAACCTGTCTGATGCAGAAGCCTAGATTAGATTATTGTGACGAACAGGGCAATTTCCAGCTATATCCTTGAAAAAATCTTATTGAATTACATTTAAGTATCTTTGGACTCTATAGTATCAATTGAAAAACGTATACATTATTGTGAGATTGGATGCAACTTCTCTAGTGGGGAAATGTGGCCAATGTAAACCTTGAAAAATGTTATGAGCTTCAAAGGGAACTATTTTAAACAATGTGCCAGGCAAGAAGTAATTTTTGGACAAACAAAATTAAGTGGGTTTCCTAGGAAATTCCTGGGGGGTGAATGCTAATACCCACCACCAGACCCAACTCCGGAAGCTATACCCTGAGGAGACATACAAGAGAGACTTGATTTATTCATGAGTGTGCTTGTTCTGAGCTGCTATGAACTTGTAACCATAGAAAACTAGGAGTTGCCCACTTTCTGATTACAGAAAAACAAACACCCTTGCCCCACCCCCGGCCCTGACCACTCACTCCATCTCCCCTCCCTCCATCACTAGCTCTCCCCCACCCTCGCTCACTCATTTTCACTGGGCTGGGGCAGGGGATTTGGGTGTGGGAGGGGGTGAGAGCTCCAACTGGGGGTGTGGGCTCCGGGGTGGGGCCAAGGATGAGGGGTTTGGGGTGCATGGGGGACTCCAGGCTGGGGGAGGGGGTTGGGTGTAAGGGTGGTTTGAGGGCTCCGGCTGAGGGTTCGGGCTCTGGGGTGGGGTTGGGGATGAGGTGTTTGGGCTGCAGGAGGGGATGCGGGCTCTAGGAGGAAGTTTGGATGTGGGAGGGGGCCGGGGTGCAGGCTCCAGGTAGCACTTACCTAAGGCAGCTCCTGGAAGCAGCCGCGACGTACCTCCAGCTTCTAGGCGCAGAGGTGGCCGGGAACTCCGCAAGTGCCACCCCTGCACCTCCCATCAGCCATCAGTTCCCAGCCAATGGAAGCTGCGGAGCTGGTGCTCGGGGTGGCAACCACGCCACAAGCAGAGGCAGCGCACGGAGCCCACCTAGCTGCCCCAGTGCCTAGGAGCCTGAAGGACAAGCCAGCTGCTTCCAAGAGCCACGTGGAGTTGGCCACTACGGCTAACCAGACTTTTAGTGGCCCGGTCAGCTGTGCTGACCAGAGTCACCAGGGTCCCTTTTCGACCAGGCATTCCGGTCAAAAACCGGCAACCTGGCAACCCTATAGAAAACCCCCATGGTAAGGTTTGAAGGACTGACTCCTGCCAGAGCCCCTGCTGGAGTTGGGGAGGAAGGGTGATCTCTGGGAAGCTTATCTGCATGCTTGGAGGTTCTTTTATTGTTTTTGGTATGTTTTCTCTGTAACACTTTCACCTTAAGAAGAATTCTTATAAGCAGGCCTGTTTAGGTAGTCTGGCCTGCTGGTGAATAACACAGACAGTATAGGAAAGGAACAGGGCAGCCTGAAAAAACCTTGGTTCTGAAGCAGAGAGATACGTGTCTCCGCCCAAGAGAGGTGGGGGAGCCAGAAGCCTAAAAGTCATTGCCTTAAAAAAGTGATTACACAGAGTGGAACTGCAAGTGTAGTTGAGCCGAACTGTGACAATTATCAAAATGATTCTATTAATGTTTCCAGTTTTGACAACTTTTCTAAAACTGCAGTGCTCTTAAAACTTTTCCCCCTACCCTCTGCTACCAGTGTTGATGTATATTTATAACCTTATTACTAGCTTAATTAAGTTTTTTGTCTGATAACCTTAGAATGTATTATACTTGTGTAGATTACTGATTTTAAACTATGAATATATTTCTCTCTATAGGTGAAGCATTAATATAGTATGAACTACTACCAGGATCCCGGAGGGGTTTATAAGTATTGTAATAGGTACAGCAGCAATTACAGATGTTGTTATGCCTACATTTAAGTTATCCAGAGTCAAGTGTTTCTTGGACATTGTTGCTGTAAAGAGACTGACTTCTAGATGCTTCTCTGGGATACAGACTTCACAAAATTTAATCTTTGCATACAGGATCTACAGCCGCACCAGACGTCCAAAATAACACAGCGTTCAGAACTGAATAATCCAGAGTAGGCCTCAGGTTCTCCTGCTCTTTAAAAGTAACCACACAATTTTTCCAAAAAGTAGCCAAAGATCCCATTCCTCACTGATAACTAAAATAAACTTAACTTGTAGGATATGACTTTAAAAGATGCTGAACACCCAGAGCCCACAATAAAATAAACCGAACAAGTGGGTATTAATCACTTTTGGAAGGTCAAGCCCCAGTTTCTAGGCCAATTTTTGAGACATAAATATTCCAAAAAAACAAACAGTTCTCAAAAAAAGATACAGTATCCAAGATTTATTTTCTTCTTCAAAATTCCACCTCTTACACATGCACTGTCTCCCCTCAAAAAAAATCTCACCTCTGCCATTCATCTCTAAAAGCAGCATACAGGAGAAGTTTCCATAATTCCATTCAAGTGGTTCAATTTCAGAAAAGTTTGAGAGTAGGATGGAAGAAGAGTAAAAAAAAAAAAAATCAACCAACCCAACACACACCTGTAGAGCCTACTATATTTCCAAAGTATAATCAGTTAGAGCTTAACCCGACAGGACCTGACCACAAGTACCAGGTTTGGGTCAGGTCATGTCTAAAAACAATCTCTGATCATCTTCTGTTGCCTGCGTGTTTGGTGCAGCAGCAGCTGCGTGCCTCACTCCTGCCAATACCAACTCAGAAGTCGCAGCGCCTCTCATTTCATAGCGCAGCAAGGCAGCAACGACCATCAGGAGCAGGGCACACAGCTGCCACCACACCAACTCCACCAGCAGAAGGCATCCAGAGATGGATCATGGGCATGGGGAGCGGAAAATCCCATCAGGCCAAGCCTGAGGACCAAGAGGCAGTGGCAGCACTGACACAGATTCAGGGAGAAGTGTCAGGTTTCGGTCAGGTCTGAAATGGACTTGACACGCTCGAGTCAGGCTTTAAAAATAGGCCCGAGCAGACCTAAATAATCTGTATTAATGTTTGATAATAAATTATCAGAATTTAAGCACCTAGATGGTAGATTTTGTGACCTAGTAGTAGTGTTCTGCAGTGCCAGGTGGTATATCAGGGTTAGATTTCTTGTCAGTAGGAATGTTAATATTTATTTACATGCTGCTTACCTGTACGTTTGAATCTTGACTTCCACTTTTTGAAGCAAATGAGCAATCCTCAGGATCAACTGTGAGGGATACTAGAGCAGATGGCAGAAGCTCGGAAAAAGATCCTTGACTGAAATTTATGGCCTCTGGGTTTCTTTGACCATCCTTCACAGATTCACTCAGATTGATCACAGAATCTCTTATGTTCGAAATAATCTCATTATTTTCTGCCAACAAACGTTCTAAGTGGTCTATTTTCTCTTGTAATATTGAAAGTTGGCCCTGTATTGAAAGAAATTTAAAATTCTATTAGTCCTCAGATAATTTCCTTGCAAATCTAAATATTTGGAATTCAATTTTCAATTCTGCTAAAGTGGTATTTTCTGACAAAAACATTTTATTGAATACACCATTATTTTGTGTTCACTTAGAGAAACAGAACTAATTATGGAAAAGGGTTCCTAACTATCTTGTATTCCTACATGGAAACTTCAGCACCTGAAAGAAAAACAAAGCAACAAAACATGTCCTATACTTTGCTATAAACTTGAACTCATGCGACAATGTTTAACCAACAATATAAAGGATATTCAACAATGACAAAATAGCTACATTGTGTTTCAAATACCAAATTAATCATGGTAGATAATTACAAGTTAGTCAGGAATTTCAAATTTAAAACTTTCCTTCATGCCTATCAAAATTTTCCAAAAAACCTGGCCTTTGCATATACTACCATGTCTTTATCTGAAGAAAAAATCTGTTTTCAATACAGTAGGTTGCATTCTGTAATGGGCTAATCCTTCCTCCAGGAAGACAGGGTGAGTGGAAACCAGACAAAACAGAAGGACAACAATACATTTATCCATACCTATCAGCCAATAATCTTAGACTGGCTGGTGGGATCTGAAGCAAAAGGTGCTGTGATTCCTACCAAGGTGCTAACCCTTGGACCACTCTGCCCCTTCCCTTAATCTCAAATCAGTTCCAGCTAGCAAGTAGGCAGTACATTTTTAAGCTCCAATAATTTTTGGAGAAGATGTTTTATACAATCACAAGAGGCTAGATGGCATCATTTGGGTTTTTCACATTTGGATATTTTTGCTCACTAAATTTTTTCCCCCAAGTTTTATCTCTACCCTAGTATTTTGGGTCCACAGGTTCCACGATCAATAAGAAAGGTTGAGGGACAGAGGGACTTTAAACAAATTCTTAAATAAAGCCTTGACCTATCCCAAAAGTATAGAATTCATAAGTCGTTTTTGACAAAAACCTTTCTCCACATCAAAAAAATAGTACAGGTCAAGATTTCTGCCTAAACATTGTTCATTATGTTCAGCACATAGCTAATACTGTCACAGAGCAACTGCCCTTTAATTAATCTTTTTAGTGATCTGCCTGTTTTAGCAGAGTTTATAACTTAATGCTCAAATTTTTGCTGGTACCTTTCTGTTTCTATTTTATAAAACAGAAATTGTCAAAGGGATTCTTACTTGAACTATACAAGCATTCATTTTTAAGATGAGTGATGAAGCCTCAATGTCCTACGAACAGCATCAGGGCCTTCAGTGGCAGAAAGGACAGACAATCCTCAAAATCAATGAGAACTCCAAATAGAATGTTTGCTCTTGCCATTCACCTGAAACATGCTCCTCCATATCCCTTTGAAGGCCCAAATTGTTTCCTTAACATGAAAAAACAGTGCAAAGATCTATACTTCAATTTGAGGAGGCTTAGGCTATGTCTACATTGCACACCTTACAACAGTATGGCTGTGCTGCTGTAGCCATGCCGTTGTAAGGTGCACTGTGTAGCCACTCTTTATTGCTGAGAGAGAGCTCTCCCGGTGACAAAATAAAACCACCTCCAATGAGGGGCAGTAGCTTTGTTGCCGGGAGTGCAGCTATCCACACCAGTGCTTCTCGTCATTAAAACTTTTGTCAATAAGGGGCGTGTTTTTTCACACCCCTGAGCAACAAAAGTTTTAACGGCTAAAGTGCCAGTGTAGACAAAGTCTTAAATTTTTTCCAACTATTGCACTAAGCCATAGGCCTCTTGTTTAAATTCTGAGGCATAGAGTCTTTTTTGTAATTCCCTGACTTCTGTTTACTTTCAATGAGTTTGTACCATGAGGACCATCCCTCATCCAAATAAGACAAAATGGCCTTTTTGACTACCCTGTATAGGCATTTTCATTACTTTTAAACCTTACAATAGCAGTTCTTTGCAATCATGTGGAAGACTTGTTTCATAATTTTATAAGCTTTTCCAGTTTGCCTCTTCATTTTTTGGACTACGTAGTTTCTTTTGAAATAGAATGTGTTCATTCAGCCTGTTTAAGTTAACCTTCTCTGAATACTAAATTTTAAAATGTAACTTTCTTAGCAGAATACTTTTTTTTCTACTCACTGCTTCACAAACAGATAACATTGCTGTTGCCCTGCCAATATTCCACTTTTTTTATCATGTTTACAAAATGTATTGTGACGATGACCAAATTTCCATCCTTCCATATATTACAGATTGATTAACCAAACAGGGATACAGGCCTACCCCACCAAAACAGTATCCTGGATATCTATAAAGGTTATGACTCCCAAACAAACAGAAAATCGATACGTATATGACAAGAGTACTGTGCAGAAAAATAAGTGTAGTCCCATGCCCTCTGGTGGTACAAAAGACGAACATCTGAGGACAAAATCTCTGCCGGGTTAGAGCCTGCTTTAAAGCAAAATCCAGACTAATTTATACCTCAAGACAGGCAACATGCCCAGATTCAAAGCATATACAAACCCGGGCAAAAAGTTTGTGCTAAACCCCCAGTAAAGCACAGGTTAACTCTGCAGTGAAGTCATACCCTGAGAACCCCGAATTGCAGAACAAGGATCTTGATTTTTCTTCTATAGTTTCACCTTAAAACTGACATCCATATTTTAAGATAAAGCAGAAGGCAAAAATAAACCTACCAAAAGGTGAAACACGTAAGAAAGCAACAAATAGAGAAATTATTTTTAATATATTACTCTTTAGAGTTCTAAATTTAATGTAGATTCTATAACAAAATGTTTCTTTTTGCTGTTGACTAGTGCAACACTGCAAGATTCTACTTTGCCTCTCACCTAACGCATTTTTGGGGGGAGACAGGGCAGACAAAAACAATATTATTGCTCTATATTAAAGCAGATATAGCAGCCACCACTATAGATAAGTCTGGATGATTGCTTCCATTCTCATCTTCATAATTTCTGAAATTTTCACTTTTCAAGCTATTTTCCAGGCTCAGTTTCTACCTGATAGATGTTATTTTTAAGTGTGAGCAAATATGGTCCAACAATTTTTTTTATTACAACTTTTAGGAACTTGAGTACTTTTTAAAAGCTGTCTAGTTGAAATGGCTTGGAGTAGACAGTTGAAGTTTGGCACGGAAATAGCTCTAATTGGGAATTTTCAGTGTTCTAGTGATGTTTATTTGACCAAGTTATGACTTTTTAAAAATCATATGTACAAAATGTACTTATGTACATCATTTTTCACTAAGCCCATAAACAGTGTAGCTACTGAAAGCTATGCTGCCCATACTTGGCTAATTTTCCTCTATAATCGAAAAAGTTTACTTGAAGCGTGCATGAGCATGAGACATGAGCTCAGTCCCTGTGGTGAAGGTATTATAGATAGGCATTATAGATAGTTACTTCACTTTAGTGAGATTTGCAATGGACTATGAGTTCCACAACTCCAAAGATTTGCAAAAAAGAGAGACTCCTTCCTGTACAGCATTTTAGGCATATGTGCAAGCCACTCCTGTGATACTCATTTGAAGAGTTTCACATTATGGAATTTGTAAGTGCTGTTGCCAATTTTTGGGGTGGAAGGGGGGGCTGTTTTTTGGTGCAATCCAGCAGAGTTTCAAAGCTCTAGCAAATTAAGACCCTTTTTGTGGTCTTCTTCACTCTTAAAGCCTCGAGTATACCACACCAAAATGTGATTATGCTTGCACATTTCAGCACTCAAAAGTCAAGAAATGACAATGTTAAGGTTAACAAATTTGAGCATAAGCTTTCGTGAGCCACAGCTCACTTCATCGGATGCATGTGCTCAAATAAATTGGTTAGTCTCTAAGGTGCCACAAGTACTCTTTTTCTTTTTGCGAATACAGACTAACACGGCTGCTACTCTGAAACCTGAAATGTTAAGGTTATATGCACCAACCACCTTAACTCAGCTCTCTTGGGAACACATGTTATACACTAAAGTTTGGTATTCAAACTGTTTCTCAAATACAGAATCATACAATTTTTCTACATCCTTTCACACAGACATGTACCATTTTGTAGCACTGTATAATACTTTGTATACCAGAAAGCTCATTGAAAACCTAAACCCTAAACCACACTTAGACAGCATACTACTGTAACAGATCTGTAACAGATTCCAGACTGCTGTGAGGAAAGCCAAAACCTGAATCCCACATGCCCTTAGCTTATTGGAAGCTGGAAAGAGTTTAGGCACTGTCCCTGGCTTTGGACCTCCTGGTAAGCACTCAGGTGCAGACTTCGTGTCTGACATCTCTTGGCTGTGGGTACCCCATGGTACAATATCTAGGTCCTGAAACTAGTACTGTTTCCCCGAACCCTCCCTAAAAGCTCAAACGTTCCCCAGAATTCCACTGAAGGCCTAAACTTTCTGGGTTACAGTTTAGTTCTTCAGGGCTACACAGTAGCAAAAAGAAAACAGATTTTGCACAGAATTCTAGAGCACCATTACTAATTACTTAGCATAAGAAACATACAGATCTAGACAAAATAATAAACAAACCTATATGCATTTTCCCTGCTTCCGTTTCCTAACCACTCCAAATCGTAATTTGGGCATATGCCAGAGTCCTCTAAGGACCTTCCTATGGCCCCTGCCCTCCTTCATGTGACTTCTCATCCAGAATATGTAATCTCTGGTCTCTTCTCTCTACCATGGCTACTAAGAGATGCTCTCTCTTACAACCTTCAGCTTCCCTTGTCAGGTGGCTCCTAATCGGCCTCAACAGGTGACTACCCTTAGCAAGTAACTTCATTTCCTGGCAACCTCTCCCCTGGTAAATCAATTCTAAAGGGTAGGAGCCAGCCTTTTGTCTCAAGGTGTTTCCACCATAATAGAGGTCCAACAACCAATCCATTGTCCCTGGTCTGGTAAGGATATTGTATGTGGTCTGCAAAATGGCAGATTTCACAGAGAGGCATTCCATGACAACAATTTCATAAGTGGTACACAGACTCCTGGGATCACCACAAAATCATGACAGTGAACATGTACTAATTAATACAGGCCATTTAACTTCAAAACTAAGTTAACAGTGAACGTAGGTACAATTCAGTGCTGAGACAAGCAACATAAGCTGTGCTGATGGTTGAAGAGTACTTGAGTGCTGACAAAATTACTAAAATACATACCTAAAAAAGAATAAAAAGTCTAAGTCAAAAGAGATTAATTTCACTATGGGCCAGTAATTAAAAAAATACTGAAAAATGCTACATGTGCATCTAAGGTTACAGAAATGTATACCATACCATATTTGAGAGTGTACAGGAACATATAATTAAGTGCATATGCAGGATGGATCAGAATTCAGATTACTTGTGAAATCTTAGCTCTTGCATTTTCTCACAGGAGTACTTAACTGGTTCTGTGGATGAAGGGAAAGCAGTGGACGTGGTGTTCCTTGACTTCAGCAAAGCTTTTGACGCTGTCTCCCACAGTATTCTTGTCAGCAAGTTAAAGTAGTATGGGCTGGATGAATGCATTATAAGGTGGGTAGAAAATTGGCTAGATTGTCGGGCTCAACGGGTAGTGATCAATGGCTCCATGTCTAGTTAGCAGCCGGTATCAAGCGGAGTGCCCCAAGGGTCGGTCCTGGGGCCGGTTTTGTTCAATATCTTCATTAATGATCTGGAGGATGGTGTGGATTGCACCCTCAGCAAGTCTGCAGATGACACTAAACTGGGAGGAGTGGTAGATACGCTGGAGGGTACGGATAGGATACAGGGGGACCTAGACAAATTGGAGGACTGGGCCAAAAGAAATCTGATGAGGTTCAACAAGGACAAGTGCAAAGTCCTGCACTTAGGACGGAAGAATCCAATGCACAGCTACAGACTAGGGACCGAATGGCTAGGCAGCAGTTCTGCAGAAAAGGACCTAGGGGTTACAGTGGACGAGAAGCTGGATATGAGTCAACAGCGTGCCCTTGTTGCAAAGAAGACCAATGGCATTTTGGGATGTATAAGTAGGGGCACTGCCAGCAGATCGAGGGACGTGATTGTTCCCCTCTATTCGACATTGGTGAGGCCTCATCTGGAGTACTGTGTCCAGTTTTGGGCCCCACACTACAAGAATCATAGAATATCAAGGTTGGAAGGGACCTCAGGTGGTCATCTAGTCCAACCCCCTGCTCAAAGCAGGACCAATCCCCAGTTAAATCATCCCAGCCAGGGCTTTGTCAAGCCTGACCTTAAAAACTTCTAAGGAAGGAGATTCTACCACCTCCCTAGGTAACGCATTCCAGTGTTTCACCACCCTCTTAGTGAAAGTTTTTCCTAATATCCAACCTAAACCTCCCCCACTGCAACTTGAGACCATTACTCCTTGTCCTGTCCTCTTCTACCACTGAGAATAGTCTAGAACCGTCCTCTCTGGAACCACCTCTCAGGTAGTTGAAAGCAGCTATCAAATCTCAACTCATTTTTCTCTTCTGCAGACTAAACAATCCCAGTTCCCTCAGCCTCTCCTCATAACTCATGTGTTCCAGACGCCTAATCATTTTTGTTGCCCTTCGCTGGACTCTCTCCAATTTATCCACATCCTTCTTGTGGTGTGGGGATGTGGAAAAATTGGAAAAGGTCCACCGGAGGGCAACAAAAATAATTAGGGGAGTGGAACACATAACTTACGAGGAGAGGCTGAGGGAACTGGGATTGTTTAGTCTACAGAAGAGAAGAATGAGTTGAGATTTGATAGCTGCTTTCAACTACCTGAAAGGTGGTTCCAAAGAGGATGGATCTAGACTATTCTCAGTGGTAGCGGATGACAGGACAAGGAGTAATGGTCTCAAGTTGCAGTGGGGGAGATTTAGGTTGGATATTAGGAAAAACTTTTTCACTAGGAGGGTGGTGAAACACTGGAATGCGTTACCTAGGGAGGTGGTGGAATCTCCTTCCATAGAAGTTTTAAGGTCAGGCTTGACAAAGCCCTGGCTGGGATGATTTAATTGGGGATCGCTCCTGCTTTGAGCAGGGGGTTGGACTAGATGGCCTCCTGAGGTCCCTTCCAACCCTGATATTCTATGAACTGTGCAGCTTTAATATTTTCTTAACAACGCTTTTTATATAAAATAATCATGCTAAGAGCAGATTTTGGGTCAGGACTGAAACTTTCATGATGACTTTTCAGTAGCCAGTCAGGCACAAGAATATACATTTTAAAGGGATTATATATAGTATTGCAATAAGTATCTCTTATTTTGTCTTTCCTCTTGCCATAGGTCTGAGGTTTTTGTAGCTGAATATATACTCAGAAAATCATACCTTTTACCAACTCAGTCACTTTAGGGCACTTCCAATACTGGAAGTCAATGCAGAGTTCATAGGTATATCCAAGGATTGTATAGTTCATGTGGTGTGGCTTACTGATTCCATACTGACTAAGATGAAAGATTCACTGAATGATTTGTTTTCTTTAGATTTTCTGCCACTATACAATGGTGAGCAGAGAGTGTTGGCCTAAATTTGACTAAGACAGCATGATGAACAATTCTCACGTAACTATGCCTGTGAGAGGAACCTTGCCCTATTATTTACCAGGGAGAGAGAGGGAGAGACAGACAGACAGACACATTCCTTGGATATACACACTACTGCAGCACTCCAGCCCTTGCCTACAGTTTAACAAACTAACCTTAAATCAAGATAGAAACCTGTACAAGAGAGCTTAAAATTTAGTCTCTATAGAGTGAATTCCTAGCTGCATTATCTGGAAAGACACTATAGCAGCCATAAAGCAACTTGGAGAGAGGAGAAACCTAGAGAGGCTGACCATGGAACCCTGCAAGGTGGGAGTGTCCCAGACCCTGGGCTGCAGCCTGAGCCTGTTTGTCGACACTGCAATTGAACAGCCCCGCAGCCTGAGGCAGCCCAAGCCCCATGAGCTGGAGTCAGCTAGCCCGGGCCAGATTAAGGCTTTTAATTATCCCTGACTTCAAGCTACCTGGAAATGACAACTAACTGCAGATTAAAGCACTAAAAAGGGAGGAGTTCTGAATCCTAGGACCAGAAAGGCTAAACTTTAGACAGGCCTGGGAAAGAAGAGGCCAAAAAAATAGTAATATGGTGTAAAAATAATATGCTTACCTTAAAGCCTACTGAACAAAACCTAAACTAGTCCACTTGGAGTCAGTATTCTGGGATTGGTGTGTTATGCTTGTGCCACTTTATTTTCTTTGGTGATCTAACTGCTTTGGCGTGCAATTCAAACACTTGGGGCCCAAATTTTGGTTTTCAACTGCCTTTCCATAGTGCTCCTGCAGCACGAGAGGGGTTACAAACCACACAGAAGCACCACCCAGAGAAAGGCCCCAGCATAAAGGGGGCTCACAAGCCAATGAAAAGCTTCCAGGACAGCTTTACTCTCCCCCTCTCCCAGCACAGGGAACATGCTAGAGAGGAGGAGCACCTTTGCACTCTGGCTATTCTCAGCAGATGGACAGCTCATGGAAGCAAAGTATAACATCTACTAGGAGCCAGGCCAAGAATACCACGACATGCAAAGATGCAGCCACCTTTGTCATCCTATATTCCTGCAACTAGCTCAGTTTGGCAGAAACAGAACTGAGGCTATAATCTTTAAAACCTCCAATTAATCCACCACACACATCCAATACTCACGAGCCTGTTACTTACTTCATGTTAGTCATTGTAACAGGGCAGCAATTTAAGCATCAGACTGTCATTAGGACCATCTTGTTCACAAGACAATTTTAACTAATTATTATCAGTAATAAATATTTATTTTATGGAAGTGCCAAATGACCTCAAATTGGGATTGGGGCTCCATTGTGCTGGGTGCCATACAAACACAGAAAAGAGAATGTCTGCCCTGAAGATTTACAACTTAAGTAAACAAAGGCCATTCCTACACTTAGAAAAAAGGGATATTTTAACTTATACTAACGAACATATTAATCACTTTTCCGTAATGAAGACAAAGTCCTTGTCTTCACTAGGAAGAAAATGCATTTTTAGCATGTGTTAGCTAACGTGTTAACTAACATTAAAATTTTAGTGTAGATAAGGCAAGTTGAAGTTTTAACAGGTAAACATGCTGAGGGGAGGATATGGATACTGAGGGAGTTTCGGGTTTACATGTCAGCCAACCTATTTAGACGTAGAGATGATTTAATATAGGTGAAGAGGTCATATAGAGTTCAAGAAAATACAATGAAAATCTGCTTTATGGTAATTCTAGTTTCTAGAACACAGAAACAACCAAATCTGTTCAAGAGATTACCTGCAAAGAACTCAGTTTCTCTACCTAGACAACAGCCTCAGCCATACGGGGTTGGAGAAGGAAATGTCACAATTCACAACCCTGAGGGCATGAAACTTGAAGCATCCATACTATTTCTGGCCACTGTGCAGGGCTGGACACAGGGCTGGAAAAGTTAATTCACCACTGGTGAGTAGGAAGCAAATAGAGAGATCTAAGCCATCAATTTCTGCAGCAGCTTTTGGTTTTTATAAAAATTAATTATCTAACATCTGTGAAGATAAACTTCCAAATGTTAATAAAATACTGTGTGTTATGTCCCTGAGCCGGGCCCTAAACAGTATACTGCTATTTCTTGCTTTTCAAAACTGCAGCAGCAGCATGAAATTGACAAGACACTGGTCAGTTTAACAGATGCTATTCTGAACCCTGACAGCAACAGTGAACTGACAAAATCAAGTCAGTTGAGGTGCCACTAGGACTGTTGTCCTTAAATCTTGCTGGTGGCTTTTGCCTCACATCCTCAACTTTCATATCAACCTCAAGCTAACATATCACTGGGATTAACGGGTGCCTGATAAGTGTCATAGCTTTCCCAAATTGTAATAAAGTGCAAAACTACTAGTCTTTTCAGTTTTCACTGCTACTACTCAGAACCCTGTGGGCAGCAAAAAAAAAAAAATGTTTGACAAAAACAACATCAGTTTCATCTGTAACTGCTTGGGGAAATAAAATATAAGCAGCAGAAACAAGAACTGAAGCTTTCCACTCAGAAGGACCCAAACTACAGGATGGGTGGGGATACTATAGTAAGAGAGAACCACCCTAGATGCTATTAGCAAGAGTAGCAAAAACACTGTCTCCTCCCCCCCCCACAGCAAACAAGATATTGGAGGCCGGGGGCCCTAGTAGGGAGAAGAGAAATACTCTCTCTTTTAGGAACCAGAATAGGTTGGTGGGGGAGGCAACTGTAAATTTACATATCTGCTATCCAAATGCTAAAATAAGTGAGATACAGCACACTGGCAGGAATCCCAACACCAAGGTACTGATTGTGGACAATGAGAATCCCCGCCAAATCTTTCATATTCACTTACATGTCCTAATTTTTTTCAGGCCCTGAAATTACTGTATGACGATATAAAAGAAAATGAACAAACATGTTCCTTTTCTGGCATTTTTTCTGGACTTTAGCCGTTTACTTCGCAGTATCTGCATCCTTCTCTCCTCTCTCCCTTCCTTCCAGAAAAGTTTGTGGTCAGACTCTAATCCATAACTTAAATTTAGAGCAGGGATTGGCAAATTAAGCATGCAGCCCGTCAGGGAAATCTACTGATGGGCCAGGATGGTTTGTTTACCTGCAGCGTCGGCCAATCACAGCTCCCACGTGTACAGTTCACCATTCCAGGCCACTGGGGGCTGCGGGAAGCGGCGCAGGCTAAGGGATGTGCTGGCAGATTTCCCTGACAGGCCACATGTCAAAGGTTGCTGATCCCTGATTTAGAGAGACTATAGCAGGTCTGTACCCTTCTTTCACACCCAAGTGGTGTCAATGTTTTGCTTTTTACCCCCCTGTTCTTTTTAGTTTGTTACTACTATTATTTTAGCAGTAACTGAACAGTTAAGACATTGTACTCAAGAAAGAAGGCATTTTATTTTTTTTAAATAAAACATTTGAAGATTTATCTGTTTACTTCAACTTTCTTGGGGTCTTAAAGGAAATTTTTGGTTTGTTTCTGAAAATAAGGGAAAATATAAATATGCTGTGCCTTTTGCTTGACCTTTTGTACTTTATCTTGACAGATTACTGAAAAGGCAACAGGGGTTTTATCTTTCCGCAGACATATGATGTCAGTATTCTGCTGTTTTACAAAAGAGTGAGGGGAGGTGGTTATTTTGTTTTAAGTGGCAGTTTGCAAAGCACACCACCTTATTTGAAAAGCACTGTTCCTTTTAGTTACATCAAAAAGAAATATGAATATGTATTTCAGGACTCTATACTGGTTGTAACATTTAAAAATTTTCCATATTAAAGCAACAGAAATACACAAATTCTCAATCACTCATTTACCAGTTTGGATTCTTTTTGTTGGTTTAGGTTTTTGTTTTTTTTTTTAAACTGAACTGCAAGCCACATTTTTCCTTTCTAGATAAATATCTCCTAGATCAACAGTAACACAATGTAAATAGCGTTTAAATTTCTCTCCCACACAAAAAGCAAGAAAAAGTGAAGGGCTACAAATGCCTTTCTGTACTTTATAATCCTCATGTAACATGCAATGCTGTTATGAATAATAGCCAGTAAACAGCCCAAAGTAACTCTTAGGGGACAAAAAAAAAAAAAAAAAGACCAATACAAAATCAATTTTTCTTTAGAATAGACCTACCTGTTGATCCAGACAGCTGAACTCAAGGATAAAAATTAACAAACAAATAATAATGTCTTTAACAATTATTTGAACTTCTGGATTCTGAGAACTAGCACTTAAGAATAAACCTTACATCTTTGGTTCTACTTACTAACTTTACAGAACATGAGTTAAGCTGTTAGGTCATAGAAAAGTCTTGTTTGCACAGTTAAGATGAACAGCACATAATTGAGCACCACACAGCTAACCTAGGCAGTATGACATTTTACATTACCTCAGTTACATATCTGCTGCAAACAAAATCAACATTTAGAAGACACTATGGCATTAGGTCCTCCTCTCAAACAGGTGGTTTGCACCTAAACTAACCCCTATAACAACAAAACTTAACAGGTTCATTTTCCTACACAACGGCTAACAGCAGACAGGACGACATCTCCACTGACAAACTGTTTTAATTTCATTGATACAGAAAGCCTCTCGGGAATGAAGACTGGGTTTTTTATGTTCCCTTAACTCCTTATTGACCAGCTGCCCACGCCGACATAAACCGATAAAGTCAACCACAGGTCAGATGTGTGCCTGCACTCAGCAGGGGCAGCAGCAGAGACACTGTTGGTCCTGCGCCAGTGCCACAACTGCCGTTTCAAATGCACGTTTGTAAACCTAGAGTGGGTAGTTCTCATTGCACCGATCTCTTCCCTACTCCGCGCATGAACGACACAAATACGGGAACTCAGCCCAGCCCCGCACCCCCTACCCTGACCGTCCGCCAGTCCCAGCACCCAGCTGGCGCTAAGGTTTCACGAGGCGGGGCTGATGCCCCAAAGGCAGAACACCTCCTCCACAGCGCTCAGGAAGCTGCTAGACCTAACCTGCCCCCCGGGCACCTGCAGGGGAGGCGGCTGTCGCACCTCCAGCCAGCAGCACTGGGGGAAAAGGAAAGTCGAGTAACTCGCCCGCCCACCCTTTAAAACCGCTGCCCGGAACTCGCCCCCTTCCGCCGGCAGCAGCGCCCTCCCCGGTGCCCTCTGCCCCGCTCACCTTGGGGAAGGTGCCCTCCCGGCGGGGGCTTTTTGGATGGTCGAAGTGGCCCCTGTCCAGCATCAGGTAGAGGGAGAAAATCACGACGCAGAAGATCGCGCTGCCGAACACCGTGAACTGCCTGCTCAGCTTCATGCCCGCAGGCAGCGGGGCCCCGCCGCCCAGCAGCTCCCCGGCCGGGGCTCGGACAGCGCTCGTTCAACTTCTGGGGGCGCTCGCTGGCTCCACCGGGCCCGCTGCCTGCCGCGGCTCACAGGGAAAAGTTTCCTCCGGCCGGGAAGCTGCTGCGGGTGTCCTCACGCGACGGCCCCAAATCCCCGAAGTTCCCCCGCTCTGGCTGCGCTCAGGCCCCTGCGCCACCTGCCCGAGAGACGCCGAGAGTTTCCGGGAGCGGAGCAGGCTTCCCCCCACCTCCGCGACTAGTTATCTCCGAGCAGAGGAGTGAGGGGCGGCGCTGCGGGACCAACCCCCGCAGCACCCCAGCTGCGCTGCTCCGCTCCCCCGGGCTGCCTCTGAGCGGCGCCGAAGTCCGCCGCCGCCGCCGCCTCCTGGCAAGAGCGCCGCTGCCCCGCGCCACAGACCTGGCAACAGGGACGGCGCCGCGCGCAAACTGAGCTCTGAGAGCGCGGAGCCCGCGGCCGACCAGCACCGGCCCCTGCTGCTGCTGCCGCCAGAGAGCAACGCGCTCCGCCCCCCGCACGCACCGAGACCGGGCGGGGCCTGCGCGTGACACACCGCCGCAGCAGGCCGCCCCCAGCGCTCAGAGACAGGGGAGGGGCCCTGAACCCAGGGGTGGGAGGAGAAGCGACTGCCCCTCTGACCGTTGGGGGCGCGGCCGTTGCTGGTGCTGCCACCCCCTCCGCTCCGCCGAACGTACTTGAGAGCGCGGCGGTTGCTGTAGGCCGCGCGGAAGCACGAGCAGCTGGTACCGCTGCGGCTGCTGCTGCCGCCGCCGCCGCCTCTTGCCCCCGCCCCGCAGCAGGGAGCAGCCGGCACAAGACTGTTCCCGCTTCCCTGTTGGCCCTACGGAGTGACAGGAAACAGAGCAGCGGCTCGCGCTGCCTTGACTCCAGCTGCGGCGCTCTCAAAAGCTGGGGCCAGGACAGGGCCTGGGCGGGGCCTGAGCCGCTGTTTCTTGGTAATTTACAGTGGTGAAAGTAAGAAAATGCCGGGCTCTGCCTGCGCTCAGCTGCTGGGACCCCGCTGGCCTGTTCCAGCGCAACAGGCCCCGACCAGGATTTCCCCTGCAGGGACCCCTGTACTGATGATGGCAGCCAGCCTGGCTCCCTGCGTGCTCAGGGCCCCACTGAGGCAGGCGGTGGGGAGCTTGGGAAGGGAGAAGAGAGGGAACGCAGGAGCTGTCATTTTTCCGGACCTTGAATCCCCCCATCTGTTCCCCCGCCTTGAGCCCCTGTTCACCTGGATCCATTGGCTGGTCCTGCTGCAGTTTCAATTTAGATAAATCTTTTCACAGTCTGGATAAGCCACTAAAACAAGCTCTTCCACCTCACTGAAGTGGGACCACAGTGAGACGGTGAAGATAGGGCTGCCCATTATTAGGTCGCCACCCTCTCCCATTTCTCCTTATAAGACTTTGGTTTCAGTGGCTTATGACTTTGCCCAACTTAAACTGTTCAGCCTAAATTTCTCCATGCTAGTAGGCTGCCTCATGCTGATATTTTCTGGGGAAGGTTCAGTTATTGGAGTTAAGCCGTTTCTGAGAATGTTAGGAGGTGGAAAACACACTGAATTGTCCATGTAGAATTTTTTTTTTTAACTAACAGTTTTAGTAAGAAACTCTAATGCCTCCATGCTTTGGAGTAGGGATTTGAAATTTGGCAGAAGGGTCGCTCCGTCATCAAGCCTATGTCTTTTGTTGTTGTTGTGAAAATTCTCTCTCATTATAAGCCTCCGAAAAACCTCATGTTCTGGAGAGCATGGTTAGAGTTTGGTAGCTAAGTTCTCCAAAGATTCTGTCTACCCTGAGCATGCTCCAGTACCTCACCGTTCCTTCCTGCCAACTGGAGCACACATAACGGCCATACTGGGTCAGACCAAAGGTCCATCAAGCCCAGTATCCTGTTCTCTGATAGTGGCCAATGGCAGGTACCCCAAAGGGAATGAACAGACAGGTTATCGTCAAGTGATCCATGCCCTGTCACCAAATGCCAGTTTCTGGCAAACAAAGGCTAAGGACACCATTCCTGCCCTTCCTGGCTAATAGCCATTGATGGACCTGTCTTCCATGAATCTATCTAGCTCCCTTTTGAACCCTGTTATAGTGTTGGTCTTCACAACACTCTCTGGCAAGGAGTTCCAGAGGTTGACAGTGTGTTGCATGAAAAAAGACTTTCTTGTGTTTGTTTTAAACCTATTAATTTCATTTGGTGGCCCCTTGTTCTTGTATTATGAGAAGGAGTAAATAACACTTCCTTCCTTACTTTCTCTATACCACTCATGATTTTATAGACCTCTATATCTTCCTTTAGTTGTCTCTTTTCCAAGCTGAAAAGTCCCAGTCTTATTAATCTCTCCTCATACAGAAGCCGTTCTATACCCCTAATAATTTTCGTTGACCTTTTCTGAACCTTTTCCAATTCCAATATATCTTTTTTGAGATGGGGCGACCACATCTGCACACAGTATTCAAGGTGTGGGCGTATTATGGATTTATATAGAGGCAATATTATATTTTCTGTCTTCTTATCTGTCCCTTTCTTGATATCCCTTTCTTATTATCTATCCCTTTCCCAACATTCTGTTTGCTTTTTTCACTGCCTCTGCACATTGAGTGGATGATTTCAAAGAACTATCCACAATGACTCCAAGATCTCTTTCTTGAGTGGTAACAGCTAATTTAGACCCCATCATTGTATATGTATAGTTAGGATTATGTTTTCCAATGTCCATTACTTTGCATTGATCAACATTAAATTTCATCTGCCATTTTGTTGCCTAGTCACATACACCATCCTCATAAAGCAGGGGTCTCAAACACATGGGCCACATGAGGCCCACAGGGTTATTTTCTGTGGCCCGCCAGCTCCCCGCAGCCCCCCAGCATTTACCTAGAGCGGCTCCGGCCTGGCCCTGCCCTGCGCTGCTCCGGGAAGCAGCCGGGACCTGGGGGAGGGAGGCATAGGGGTTTGTGTGTTGCCCTGGCCGCACCTCCAGGTACTTCCCCCGAAGCTCCCATTGGCCGCGGTTTCCCGTTCCCACAGATCCCGTGCCACCACCATCCCCCAAGGTTCCAGCCGCTTCCCGGAGCGGCCCGGGGGCAGGGCAGGCAGGCAGGGAAGGGGTTGGAATGGGGGCAGGGAAGAGGTGGGGCAGGGGCAGGGCCTCATGGAAGGGGTGGAGTGGGGGCGGGGCCAGAGCAGCGGGGGCGGGGGTCAGTGATGCGGCTTTTGGGCCAATGTACTAGTCCTAATGTGGCCCTCATGGTCATTTGAGTTTGAGATCCCTGTCATAGAGCAACTGAGCATGCTTCATCCCAGAGCTCAAGGGGCTGTGCAGCCCTTTTCTTAAAATTGTTGCTTCCTAGCTGCTGCAGGCTGCTGTTGTGCTAGAGAGACTGTCACTCCTGGGCACTCTTGTTTTGCTAACTGCCTGTGGGCAGAATGGAGGAGAAGGAAAAGGCTGTCTGACTTGAATGCAGAGGAATGAGGAACCGTGGATGGGATAGAGCAAAGAAATGCTGAGCAAATGTACACAAATAGGAGCTGGAGGGGAGGAGATTAGGAAGTGGGAGCAGAAGACTGGGGTGAGGAATAGGAAGAAGTGGGGAAGTAAGAACAGAGAGAGAGGCAGGAGGATAAGAGCAGTGGGAATGGGGAAGGAGCAATGGGAGGAGACAACGATGGTTTGTGACCACGATAACACACCCACACCTACAGAACCTGGAATTGAACTCAGGCATCTTGAATGTTTTCCAAATAGCTATGAAACTCTGGCAAAGCATATCTCCATCCCCTTCTAGTTGCAGAGTCACATAGACAATAATAAGCCTACTACTGCTGTCGCTCACTCTGTTAGCTCAGGCGATAAAGGCAGTTGCTTTGGATTGAAAGACTCCAGCCCTGCTGGAGGTGCATGTGGAAGAGGCCATTGTAGTTCCACATGCTGACATTTTTGTTCTTTCAATTTTTTTTTAAAAAGCTTATGAAATTACATACAACTATTGGCTGGTCTACACTACACAATGTAAGGCAGATTACCTCAACCTAATTGCCAGTGTCTACACAACAGCCTTGTTCTCGCTGATGTAAGTGCCCTACTACACCAACTTAATAACACCACCTCCATGAGGGGTGTAGGGCTTATGTCAGTGTAGTTAGGGTGATGCAGTGTCTGAGTAGATGGTGTGTTACTTACAGCTGCAGTTGGCTGTCTTGTCAGTTTCACGGCAGGAGCCATGAAATTGACAAGAAAGCCAGGAGCTAGAGCCCAGCTGCCCCTGGCTCCTCTGGAGAGCTTGGGTGGCTGGACACCACTCCAGTCTGGGAGCCAGGGCAAGAAGCTTGGGCAGCTTCCCATCCACTTCCTGGAAGGAGCTGGGGTGAAAAGCCCTGCAGCTGGACCCTGTAGGGAGACAGACTGAGAAGCCTGAACTACTTCTCCCCCTGCCAGGAGCCAGGGTGAGAAGTCTGGGTGGCTCTTCCCCGCCCCCTCCACACAAACACTCTCTCAGCTGGAAGAAGGGGCAAGAAACTGTGAAATTGACTAGGCTGGACAGATTTCAGCAGGGAGTGGGCAGGGGAGGGGGTCCAAGAAGCTCTGGGCAGCTTTCTCCCCCACGGGCAATGTGGATGTGAGGATCCCTAAGTGGCTTCCCTCTCCCCTGCTCCCAGAAGGGAACGGGGAGGCAAGAAGACCTGGGTGGCTACCCCTGCTCCCAGCGGGGAATGAGGAGCAGCAGCCCACCAGGAGCCCAGGAGGCTGTGGGGCAGCCAGGCTCCCAGCAGGGAGCTGCCAGAGGAGCTGAGAGCCCAGTCTTAAGTCAGTGGAAGTGCTCCTGGTGAGGACATGCACCACCGACCCAAGGAGAGTAGTGTGAACATGCACTACCGCAGTAATTACTATTACTATAGTAGGTTGACTTAGGTTTCTAGTGTAGATATACCCTCAGTTAAAAGACAATTAAAGTTGCAGAATCAAGCATTCAAGAGTTGGGAAAGGCCATAATGAAGGTTGCCCATGTGACCTTAATTAACCCTCTCGTGCATGTGCATTATTATACAGTCTTTAATTACACAGTTACATTCTACTTTTTCCCCATGTCACCCGTGCCTCATTCAGTGTACAGGACAGACTGTGCCTTAGGAATAAGTCGGGAATGTGTAATGAATGAGGCTGATGTCTGTTAGATTTCTGCCTCATGTTGAGGAAGTTGGAAGGGTATGTTGTGAATGAGGCCAGAAAGTACAGGAATTAAACAAGATGGTCTTATAATTAAGGTAGTGAAATGCCACCTTGAAGATTTAGATTCTGTCCCTATTTCTATCACTGAGGCCCACTATTGCACTGGAACCGCAATTTTCAGATGACCACTGTGTATTTGTTTTCTGCACGTCCAACTTGAGAACCCGCCGTCTGATTTGCAGAAGTCCTGAGCACTTGTATTTGCAAATTAAGTCATTGGGAACCTAGTTTTAAACATACAATAGAACATCAGCGTTATGAACTCCTTAGGAACAGAGGATGTTCGTAACGCTGATATGTTCGTAACTCTGAACAAAATGTTGTGGTTGTTCTTCCAAAAGTTTACAATTGAACATTGACTTAATATAGCTTGGAAACTTGCAGAAGGAAAACGATGATTTTAACCATCTTAATTTAAATGAAAGAAGCAGAGACAGTATCCTTATCTTGTCAATTTTTTTAAAAAATTTCCCTTTATTTTTTAATAGCTTATGTTTAACATAGTACTATACTGTATTTGCGCTTTTTTTTGTCTCTGCTGTTGCCTGATTGTGTACTTCCAGTAAGTTCATAACTCTGGTGTTCGTAACTCTGAGGTTCTACTGTATACGTACTCTGAGGGCTTGTACACACTAGCGCTTTCTTCGGTATAATTTAAGTCATTCAATGGTGTGAAAAAGCCACCCCCGAGTGACATAAATTACACTGACCTATGTGTGGACAACGCTATGTTGGCGGGAGAAGCTCTCCCATCAACATAGCTACTGCCGCTCGGGGAAGTGGAGTAATCATACTGATGGGAGAGCTCTCGCCTGTCGGCACAGAGCGTCTGCATTAGCAGCGTTACAGCGGCAGAGTTACATCGGCACAGATGCGCCGCTGTAGTGCTTCTAGTGTAGATTAGCCCTGAGAAAATCAGGTCCAAGTCTTCCCAAATTGGGCAGCCAAAGTTAGTTGACATTCTTTACTTTAATCAGTGTCTTAGTTCCACTGTGTGCAGATAAGGTCATTAAAGTTTGTAAAAAGAAAAGGAGTACTTGTGGCACCTTAGAGACTAACCAATTTATTTGAGCATAAGCTCACTTATACTCAAATCAATTGGTTAGTCTCCAAGGTGCCACAAGTACTCCTTTTCTTTTTGCAAATACAGACTAACACAGCTGTTACTCAGAAACCTAAAGTTTGTAAGTAAGTAAGAAAAGATGGGATCATAGAAAAACACATGAGAAAACTGACAATTCAGTGTGGATTTTGGATAGTGTGCAGTAAATAATGCATGTGATACTAAATGACATATTAACTAGTCACCCATTCAGTGAGCACCATCTGTCCGGCTCATTGAAGGAGGTAAGGGTCCTGTGAAAAAAAAGACATCTGTGATCATGTAATTAAAGAATGTATCATAATGCATATACACAAGGGAGATGAACTAAGATTGCACAGATTGGAGAGACCTGTGAAATGCAGGATTATATATGCATGCTCAAATCTGTATTATTCTAAAGATTTATTAACAAACAGTGAAAAGCAGTTTATCCATAGTGTTCTTACTGACCAGTGTGATATCTAAAGTTATAGTTTCTAGAGACTAGTGGGAAATGTATCTGTAGCTATTAAGAAACTGTTCAAGGGCTTATCTGCACTGCAGTATACACTCCTGAGGGCTATTCTGTGTCAAAAAATTAAAAATTCTGCTCACAATATTTTACAATTCTGCATAATTCTGCAAATTTTATTTGTGACATAAATGTGGAGGCTCCAGCATGGCACTGGGGAGCACAGGCCACTGGCTACACAAGAGGTGGGGGATCACTGTGCAGCTCTCCCGGCTCCTCGTGAAACACAGACTCAGTGGTGAGGCTGCACCCAACCCTGACACAGCAGAAGGATTTGTCCTGCCCAAGAAACACTCTAGGGCCTTGCCCCTTCATGCCAGGTGCAGCAGGTGCAGGCCGGCAGGCTCCACAAGGCAGGATCCAAGTGTGGAGGGGTTTAGTGCGGAGGGATCCAGATGTGGGTTGAGAGGGTTCTCTGTGGGGTAATCTGGGTGCAGGCAGCTCAGTGGGGGATCTGGGTGCAACAGTAATGGAACTCTGCAGGGGGGTCCAGGTGAAGGTGGTTGGGGCTCAGCAGGGGGGTCTGGGGATAGAGTTCATCGGGTGGGGTCTAAGTGTGGGAGGGATAGAGCTTGTGAGGGGCGGTCTAGGTGGGGGGCTAAGTTAGGGATCCAGGTGCTGGGGGAGTAGGGCTCAGTGGGGTGGGGATGCAGGTGCAGCTGGTTGGGGCTCAGTGGGGTGGAGATCTGGGTGCAGGGTGAGTGGGGTGGTCCAGATGCAGGGTGAGTGGGGCTCATCGGGGGGGGTTCTGAATGCGGGGGGGTGATGCTTGGTGGAAGGATCTGGGTATGAGAGTCTCAGGGGGTGAGGCTTGGAGGAAGGATCTGGGTGTGAGGGGGTCTTGGATGCCCGGGGTTGGGCAGATGGGGGAGCAGCTTCCTGTACAGGGAGCCCTCCCCCTGCACCTGAGGAGTGATGGGTGCAGGAAGAGGGCTGTGGGGAGGATTTTCAGAGCTTCCTGCATCTGGGGAGAAATCTAGAGGTGGGTCTGATCTGGCCTTGGATGCCATGCAGGGGAAGAGGAAGTCCCATCCTCCCCAACCCCGCCGGGACTAGCAGCTGAGCTTGCACAGAATAGGAGCCATGAGCCAGGCCTTCCCCAGTCACACCCCCTGCCCCTTGGTGATTTACCTCTCTGCCAGCTGCCCTGGGCACCTGAAACATACTGCTGGAGAGGGTTGCATGACCACTCTTGTGGATTCCCTTTGCTTCCCTGTCAAAAAGTCATTTTTCTGTGGGAAAGCAAGGAAATCTGCAGGGGACATAAATTTCTGCGCATGTGCAGTGGTGCAGAATTCATGCAGGAGTAACTATAGTGTGGACTATGGGGGTGTGAACTGCAAAGTGCACCAAAGTGTTTTACTCTAACTGCCCCCATGTGGAAGCTGCTGATGCAAACTAAAAGGTAGCTAGTTCACGTTAAAGCAAACTGGGCACCTTTTTGTTCATGCCAGCAGCATCCACACTGGGCAGTTAGAGCAAAACACTTTGGTGGCTCTGCAATTCACACACTTGCTGTCCGCACTGTAGTGCAGTGTATCCATAGCCTAAATAATCTATATACCTGAGGGAAGTTATCATCCAAGCGAGGTAGGATGGAGGAGAAAAAATACACAATAAAATACCTGAGTGGGTTATACAAGAGAATATAGCATTGTAAGTATTGTGGATAGTAGCATGGTATAAACAAGTTATTAAGAAGCACCTACCACCAAATTCCAAAAATCTGTTTCCACTATGCTAATGTAAGTCCCATTAAAGGGCAGCAGTAAAGCAACAGTTTCCATGTGGTAAGATGCATAAGCCTTCTTTTACAGCATCTGAGTGGTTATATGAACAGATTGCCTCAGTCTTTAGCCAGGATGCTGTGGTATAAGCATAGGCCATTACTGCCAAGCTACATAAATAATGACCCATGGCTGCTTATTTGAAAATCATAACTGCCTTCAAAGATCTTACATTAACCTGGCAACAGTTCTCATTCATCTTCACTCCTCTTCCTGTTTCTTGTATTAAACATTTATAATTAACACTTACCCTGCCTTCTTAAGACCAATTTTACAATAAGCAGAAGAGAGAAATTCCATCCACTACAAAACATTAAGTGTGTTTGATGGTTAGTTAATTGCATGACTAGCGAGATGAGGGACAGAATTTCTAGTTTGCATAGGATCTGTTCCAAGAGTTGGTACTATACATTCTTTTATTGTTTTGGACACATGAACAAAAATGCCTTTCTGAGGTTTCTTTGAATACTGATTTAGTTTTTTGAAAGTATTTGATAAATGCAAAAGTAACCAAGTGAAGAGCGGCACAGAAGATTACATTGAAAATTTAAATAAGATATGGAGAGGTGCATCATGGGGAAATTCTGAGAGATGGCATGATTATAGATAATCAATTCTGTACACTTAGATAATTACAAAACATTCATTAGAAGAATTCACATCAGTTATAAAACACTTTCCAGATTGCAGGTCCCTTTGGCCCTAACATGTTTTGATCTTATTTAAGCATGTCCAGTCTTGGAAAGTGGACTGGATATAAGATGGGGTAGAAAGGGGTTATTGTTTGAAATAAAATTATTTTAGGCTGTTTTCCCTCAGCAAGTCTTCACATTGCGTGCCAGACTAGTTTATTTTCAATGCATCAATTATTTTTTTTCTGTTACAACTGAATAGTATTTAAGGTGTTTGGCAGCTACTCTTCAACAGTTTACTGGTGATGGTTTCTGGTGTTACTGTGATGTGTTCTCAATTAGATTAAATATATAGGCACATTAGGCTGCTTCACAAAAATTGAGCTACTAGGATTCCTGAGGAGAAACTTTCTAACAGGCCGTGTATGAGTCTGGCTGGTTTTCTTTAGCTTGCAATACAAGCTTTACAAATTATTCTCACTCTAATACCAATTTCCAAAAAGTAGTCTTTCCAAAAATACTTAAAACCTATTTCCTAAATGTTAGTCAGATAAATCACTTATTTGAATCCAAATGAAAACTGTGACACTGATAGACCAGGTGCCAGCTCATGTCAAGGCTCCTAGGCCTCACTGAACACTGACAAATGCATAGTTGGAAACCAGTCTGGCTCACCTGTGTGTTAGCATTGTTAAAATAGATGTTAAGTCTATAAGAACGTGTTTAGTCTTTATGAAATGCTTGTAGGATGCTGCATGTATTGATCTCACTTATAACATGTATTCCATGTATTACATTGAGTATTTGCATTGTAAACCTCTGTAACTGTGTAACTAGAACAGAAAAGAAGCATTAATTAATGTAAAATGCTGATCCTGCAACAAGCCTGGTGCCAAGATAGACTGGAGTACCCAAAGGAGACTGTCTGTGACTCCACAGTTAGGCTGCTATAGTGCATGAGGATTAAGAAAAATAAATGATTTATTTACAAGGTTAAGGCCTTAACCTTGTAAATAAATCATTTATTTTTCTTAATTGATACATCTTTAGTCAGTTTGTTGCAGGATTGGCTACAAACATTGTCTTTGCTGTGAAAACTGAGATACAGTTTTCCTTTGGTAAGTAACTGGTCCTTTGGTAACCTGATTATTGTTGTGATTTTTTTATGTAAGGGACCATGTATCACAAATGTAAGTTTGCCTGGTGCCAAGATAGACTGGAGTACCTAAAGGAGACTGCCTGTGACTCCACAGTTAGGCTGCTATAGTGCCTGAGGAATTCACACTTGTTACTTGGTTGGTGAAATCTAAGTATAGAACTCACAATCAATTTGGGGTTTGTGCCCTGGTTTGTAACAGTCTGTCCTGAGGCTGGAACTCAAGTTTGTGAGCCACTCCAGATGGCTTGACAAAAACAGACAGACATATATACATATACCCCACACACCCAGGAAACAGCTTAAGCAGTGCCACATTGCCCACTGCTAACATCACATAAAAATACTTAACCTACGTTGCATTTGTTGCTAAGTAGATTAAGGTATACAGTTTCAAGCTGGAGCAATTCACTTTCTAAGCACTCAGGTCCGGTCTGCTCTAGAATGCTAGTAGGTGGCCAAGCGAAGCAAGGCCCTACAGGCAACTTCATGGCATTTCCCTGTTTGCTTGTGTGTAATGAGATACTTTGGAACACTGCATCCAGGCACTTCCAGAGTTGCAGGGAATGTTCAGGGCATCAATAGGCAGAACCTATTGATTTTGCTGAAAACGGGGGGAAACTGGAAAAGCCCGACTCAGAGGAAAATCTAAGCCTCCAGACTAATCGGTGCTGGAGGCTCTCTAGGCTCTCCCTGCTGCTGCCTACAAATATCAGAGGGAGCAGAATAACTTGCTGAGTGGGAAGATTGAACTCAAGGCTATAGTCAACAGAAATAAGAAGGTCTTACAGAAAGGTTTTTTTAAGGGAAAGTGGGTTCCAGGGTGGAGGTGTGGGGGAGAAGAGACCAGAAGTGGGGAGGAAGCAGGGGCCCCATGGAAGGAAGGAAAATAGTGGTCATGGGGGAAGTGGAGTTGGAGGGGAATGTAGGGAAGCAGGGACCCAGAGTGGAGATGGAGGCAAAAGCAGGGACCCAATGCAAGGGAGATCAGGAACTGTTTAACAAACCTTAGTTTTTCTGCTCAACCTCTGCAGTTATTGACTCTGACAGAAGAGTCCCATGTAGAGGAGATTCCTAGCCAGGGCTTGAGGGGGAAAGAAGGGTTCTATTGGGAGAAGGGTGTGAACTTCTGGGATCAGGAGGGAAGAGGATGGGGGCTCCAGGTCACTGGAGGGTAAAGGACAAAGCAAGTCGAGTATAGGAGCTAAGGAGTATCTTTAACTCCACCCATGCCCCCCATCATCTCCATTTTTCCTCCCACTCCCGACATCCTCTCCCTCACTAAGTTGCTGCAGACAGTGGAATCTCTGTGGTGCCCCTTGCTGATGCCTACACACATCACAGGTGGAAATAGCTCACTTTCGCATAGGTTGTACAGCTAGGCCTACAGAAGGAACAAAATGTGTGACCGTCAAGTTACACTGTTGTGAAATGGAATGCTGTATGGCCATCTCTAGCATTTTTCTGCGGAGAAACAGGTTTTCAGGGGGTGCTGGAGCTAGTGTCATGATGATACTAGAATCTCGGCCGCGAAGTTCATCCCTGCCTGAAGCCAGCAAAGTATCTCCCTTTCGTTCCCTATTCTCAGAGCAGGGAAGGGAGGAGGAGGAAGCATAGAGAGCACCGCATAGATCCACTCCCTCCTGAAAGAAAGAATGACAGAACAGCACTTCTTCTCCTCCCACATTCTGCTATGGCAGACACTCAGAATGTTTCAGTCTTTCCACATTCAAAACATTTAAGCAGGTCCTTAATCTGGGTCCCTTCCCTCCCATGCTGCTGTCTTTTCTTATGCTCATACTGCCTTCTGTTGCACTCAAATCTTTTGTGCACCAGAAACACACATGAAAACAACAGTGGTTTCCCAACCAGTGCTGCTGGGTCCCAAATCTCACCATCTCTCCTTTTCTGCTGCATGGCCCACTGTTCCTTTTGCTGCTGCCACTGCTACTCCAGCAAAAAAATTGCCCACAACCACTGTTGCTGTTAGAACAGTAAAAGAAAACATCCTCTATTCTCTACTATGCCTTGATGAGAAGGGGTCCACAGGATCCTGCCAACTACACCAATTTCTAACTAGCCAGCCACCACTGCCTCATGGCCAGTCATGGCTATATGGTACCCTACCTGTTTGCCCTTTTCAGGGCCTTTTAAGAACTCCACACAGTGCCTGGGGCTGGTTTAATAACCAACACACCACTCCTGTCTGGGGCTGGTTTAACAACCAAAACAATCCTTAAGGTCCCAAAATAAAGTCCATCACCACAACACAAAAATTCATACTCAGCTCTGGCTTCTTCTAACATATACAGAGCTCTTCTTCTGTCCCAGCATGCTCTTCATAAACTCACTTATTTCAGTCCTTCCTAGGTGGAGCTCAGCCTTCGACTCTGTCTTTCAGGCCCAAACCCTTCTCCCAGTCAGTAGTCTTCTGTAGGGACCTCCTATACACTACAGTTCTATACCACAAATTCCTCGCCCAGGTTCCTGTTCCCCTCTGACTCTTTAGAAACCAGCTGTCCTCTGTCAGATCTCATCAAGAGACTGTTAATGGTCCCATTCCACCCTGTGACAGTGAGCAATGCTCACACACACACACAGAGGATGGGTAGGGGAAATTCAAAAATCAAGAGACCATAACCACAATATTATCTTTTTTTTTTAACCTCAATTTTCGGGGGCACTCATCATTTTGGGAGGTCCAACGCATGATTTTTGATCTCTTGAGATTGGCAATATTGGGAATAGTCTCTGACAATCAGAGCCTTGTGAAGTTACTAACTCACAACTCTGTGATTGTCATTAACTATACGGCCTGCAGATATCTGCACTAAGATTGGCTGAAGACATTAGTAGCTAGTCAGAGCACAGAGCAGCTAGGCAAAGTGTTCTCTAAGTCAGTGTAAGAAAACAGGCAATGAAGCAGGATCCAGAATAGTGTCAGCTCATCAGGATAGGCAAATCCTACCTAATTTTGTGGCAGTTGAACACTTTTTAAGTACAGACAGTTGTTTTTATTGTTCTTTCTTAAGAGGTTCACATTACTGCTTGACCCATTGTTGATTTCATCCAGAATGTTCTAGCACAGAAGTTTTCAAACTTTGGGATACCTTTTCAAGCCAAGGGGGGGAAAATCCCTGGTTTTATTACATTAAGACTGATGAAGAAGTAGATCTAATTGCTGCTCCTTCAAGGTCAAAGCTCGAGGTGTGGCCCCTACCTGGCTCCTGGAAAAGGAGGGTTATTAGTTATTAGTATTTCTCTGTGAAGAGAAACTAACAAGTAGTATGAAAGTTATTCTATTCTCTCTTCCCCACAGAAAAGAGGATTAGGGGGGTTTCCTTTTCTCTCCACCCACATGAGCATAGTCAGCGACGAGTGTCTCACAACTCCTTACCTCTCTCTCCTCAATTTCTTTGGCTCCTGAGAATTATGCCTCATTTCTCACATACTGGTTACAGAGCCCAGTGCAGCTCTCAGGAACCATTGAAGTAGATCAGTCAGGGAGAACAGAAGCTTCCTATTTCTTACAACAGCAACACAATTTTGAAAAATAGAAATGATTAGAGAGAGGATCCTCCCTATTGAAGCCTCTTGTTTACAAACTGAAAACAGGCCACACATTTGTTTATTATGCAGTAAATATAATGGCGACACACTTTCCACCATGTAGATCAGAGAATAGCAAAAAATGCTCCAGAGATCCTAACTCAGGGGTTATAGTTGATCTGAGGGAGCGTTTTCTGTACAGAAGTGAGATGGGGAAGGGGGAGGCAGTGCCAAGCAGCCACACAAATGTTCTTGGCCCTCTGATTTATCCATGTTCAATGCATATCTTGGAGTTTCTGTGCACTTGGGAAATTAAACCTTTTGCCAGTTCCATAATAAACCCCATCTCATGCTCAGACAGAACAATTCCAAGAATACATCACAAGTAGATACAGAGTTTTGTTGTTCTTATGTGAGCGAATCCATGTAGGGATAGCATGTGGCTTAAAGTGTGTAGCAACTCATGCTAATAGCTAATCATGGCTCTGTGTCTCTCTTGCTGTAAATATCAGATCCGATGACTGGCTTTTACTATTTTTGTTCTACGGCAGACAAGGCTTACAAATCAGCTGCTGACTCCCATAGCCGCCTCCCTCCTTCACAATTCACTGAACCACAATATGAGGTTACTGTACATATTGTAAGTAGGGACATGAAAGAACTATGTGTAGCACAGTGATCTGAAATGAAAACAATAAGGTCAAGAGTGTAGGCAAGCAGCTTCAGCTTAATTTCAAATCTCCCGATACTTAGCACGGAACAACTGTATCCTGAAGATAGTACATTTGGCCGACAGATAGGAATAAGAAAGGATTTACCAGCAAGAAGATAAGTATAAGTGTGTGCCAATATATTATTGTAGGAGGTAGCTCTCTATAAAACTAATGTAAGTTACCATGATATAAACGAAAATAGGTATGTTGTTTTTATGATGTAAGAGGGTCCCAGCCACATGAAGCAAAACCTGTAAATAACTTTTGAGGATTTCTGGCAAAATAGAGCTACTGTCCTAGAGGTCAGATCAGAATTGGACACCTAATCAAATAGAAGTATATCCTCTGAGTTTGGGTGATGTGCCCTAAGAGCCTGATCTAAAGCTTACTGAGGTAAAGGAAAAGACGCCATTTGACATCAGTGGACATTGGATGACCCTGTCTTCCTCAATTGTGGAAAGAAAATAAGAAATGGGCTAGACTTTCCCAGTAAGAGAAACTGAGCTCCCACAATAGACAGCTTCTCTTTACAGTGTATCTGAGAGAAGACAGGATAAGGTTGGGGAAGGAATGGGAGTTGAGTGCCTAACTACCATTTGTAATTTTTGAACATCACTCCCTGGGTCTTCCCAGTGTGTCCACAAAGACAACCAGAGACAATCAGAGCACCACATTCAAGGACAAGAAAATCTAAGAATCTTAACTCTGTATATCTTGCACCTTCTTCCAGTGCTCTCACCCTGCAGCTGTATCAGTTAAGTCTTCTCTAGATTCACACCCAGTTACCAATGTATAATTTGCTTCTCTCCTACAAACCTTTATACATTACCTGTGAATTTGGCTCACTAGGCCCTGGTCTATAGGAGTTGAGGTCGAATATAGCAGTGTTAAATCGATTTAAATCTGCACCCGTCCACACAACGAAGCCCCTTTTTTCGACTTAAAGGGCTCTTAAAGTCGATTTCTTTACTCCACCCCCGACAAGGGGATTAGCGCTGAAATCGGCCTTGCCTGGTCGAATTTGGGGTAGTGTGGATGCAACTTGGCAGTATTGGCCTCCGGAAGCTATCCCAGAGTGCTCCATTGTGACCGCTCTGGACAGTACTCTCAACTCAGATGCACTGGCCAGGTAAACAGGAAAAGGCCCGTGAACTTTTGAATCTCATTTCCTGTTTGGCCAGCGTGGCAGGCTGCAGGTGACCATGCAGAGCTCATCAGCAGAGGTGACCATGATGGAGTCCCAGAATCGCAAAACAGCTCCAGATGGACCGAACGGGAGGTACGGGATCTGATCACTGTATGGGGAGAGGAATCCGTGCTATCAGAACTCCGTTCCAGATTTTGAAATGCCAAAACATTTGTCAAAATCTCCCAGGGCATGAAGGACAGAGGCCATAACAGGGACCCGAAGCAGTGCCACATGAAACTTAAGGAGCTGAGGCAAGCCTACCAGAAAACCAGAGAGGCAAACGGCCGCTCTGGGTCAGAGCCCCAAACATGCCGCTTTTATGATGAGCTGCATGCTGTTTTAGGGTGTTCAGCCACCACTACCCCAACCGTCTGCTTTGACTCCGTCAATGGAGAGGGAGGCAACACGGAAGAGGTTTTGGAGACAAGGAAGATGATGATGATGAGGTTGTAGATAGCTCACAGCAAGCAAGTGGAGAAACCGGTTTTCCTGACAGCCAGGAACTGTTTCTCACCCTGGACCTGGAGCCAGTACCCCCCGAACCCACCCAAGACTGCCTCCCAGACCCGCCAGGCGGAGAAGGGACCTCTGGTGAGTGTACCTTTTTAAATAGTATACATGGTTTAAAATAAAGCGTGTTTAATGATTAATTTGCCCTGGCATTCGCGGCCAGTACAGCTACTGGAAAAGTCTGTTAAAGTGTCTGGGGATGGAGCGGAAATCCTCCAGGGACATCTCCATAAAGCTCTCCTCAATGTACTCCCAAAGCCTTTGCAAAAGGTTTCTGGGCAGGGTAGCCTTATTCCGTCCACCATGGTAGGACACATTACCATGCCAGGCCAGTAGCACGTAGTCGGGAATCATTCCAGAACAAAGCATTGCAGTGTATGTTTGCTGGCGTTCAAACAACATCCGTTCTTTATCTCTCTGTGTTATCCTCAGGAGAGTGATATCACCCTGGTTGAAATAGGGTGCTTTTCCTAAGGGGACATTCAGAGGTGCCCGTTCCTGCTGGGCTGTTTGCCTGTGTCTGAACAGAAATGTTCCCCGCTGTTAGCCATGCAGTGTGGGGAGGGGGGAGGGGTGAGCCACACGGTGGGGGGAGGTAAAATGCGACCTTGTAACAAAAGCACATGTGCTATGTATGTAATGTTAACAGCAAGGTTTACCGTGAAAGAGTGTACCCATTGTTCTATAAAATATGTCTTTTTAAATACCACTGTCCCTTTTTTTTTTCTCCACCAGCTGCGTGTGTTTCAGGATATTCTCCTTCCCAGAGGCTAAAGATTAGAAGGCAAAAAATGGCACTCGCAATGAAATGTTCTCTGACCTCATGCTGTCCTCCCACACTGACAGAGCACAGACGAATACGTGGAGGCAGACAATGTCAGAGTGCAGGAAAGCACAAAATGAACATGAGGAGAAGTGGCGGGCTGAAGAGAGTAAGTGGCGGGCTGAAAATGATAGGTGGCAGCAGCTTGATGAGCGGAGGCAGGATTCAATGCTGAGGCTGTGAGGAATACAGTTTATTAAATTAGGTTTAGTAAAGGACTCTTTCAGTGAATTTTTAAGTGATCTTATTGAATTTCTGATCCCTTACACAAAGATTATTTAAATTTTCATAACGACTTTGTGTTTCATTATTGTCCTTAATTTTTTAATTTGTAAAGCATGATTACTTTCACATTGAACTGCACTGGGCTACTGTAGCTCTTCAAACGCTGGAAACCAGATGTGAGCAGTAGGGAATGACAAAGCCTCTCAGACTTCACTTGAAAACAAAATAGGAAAAATTTCATAAATATTCATGTTGCCTTAAAACTTGTGCAAAATTAAAGATTTTTTAAACAATACCCAAATAATAAGATATATTGAAAAAATAAATTTAGGTTTGGTATCATCCCCAATAAACTCTTGTAACATCCAACTTTTCTTCTGAAAACTTTCTCAAAATCCATTTGCAGGGTTCATAAATTTTATTGGAGAAATTTAGCATCAGTGTTGGCATCCACTTGTCAACAAGGATCTTGGAGAAAAATTGGAAGGGGGCACCTATTATTTTTTTACATTATAGATTCCCAGGGCCCATTCAGTGGTAGCAGAGTTTAGTAAATTAGTTTTCATGATGATGTGGTCTGTCTGACAGACCATTTCAGCGTTTACAGGGGATTCTGTGTGATGTTGGATTGGCTCTGGGGTTTCTTCATCAGTTTTTTGAATGAATTACTGCATGAATTTTATTGTCAGAATTATTTATATTTCACAAATTTTAGAGATGTTTCATACAATAAAACTAGTCTCCCATTTCTTCTGGATTGCAAGAATTTTCTTAAAATTGTGATTTACAGAATCCAGTTTTTATCTAACAAGATGATATTGTTTGAAGGAAAGTTCCTGGGGTATTGTTTCTTCTGTGGAAAGAAAGCAGACTTTTTAATTCTAAAGCTTTGTCATCATCATACATGTTAAACTGAATCATTGAAGGCTAACAATTAATTGGTTCTATTCTAGTATCCTGACAAATTAAGTGAGTCTGTTTGCACAAGTGGTTATAAATTGCTGTATGATTCACAGGGGTCAATTAAGATTATGCTGGGCCTATCTCCACTAAAGTTTTGGACACTTTCTCATCGCTCTCTTTGCCCCCGCCTCCCCCAAATAAATAAAAATGTTGGCTTCCCTAGATAGCAGTGTGAACTATTTTTGCTGACCAAGGCTACGTCTACGCTGCAATCAATAGATGTTATTTGCAGCTTGGGTAGGCATATATGTGCTAGTTTTAATCTAGTTTGCATGGTTAAAAATAGCAGTGCAGATGTGGTGGCACAGGCTTCAGTAGAAGCTTGCCCAGTTCCTCTGGGTACATACATAGGTAGCCCGTGCTATGGCCTATACCACTACATCTTCACTGCTATTTTTAGTGTGCTAACTAGATTAAAAGTAGCGCAGGTAAACCTACCCAAACTGCAAATCAGCCTAAGTCCGATCTATATGACTTCCAGCTTGTTACCTTACCCCTCTTCCTCGCTTTTCCATGAATCACATAACATGTCATGACCAAACAATGGATGGGGGTACCATGAACATAGAATTCGTCTTCTTTTCCTAGTTGGTGGCCTGTTTCTATCAGAAAAGGAGTACTTGTGGCACCTTAGAGACTAACCAATTTATTTGAGCATAAGCTTTCGTGAGCTACAGCTCACTTCATCGGATGCATAGCTGTACAGTATGCCAGCTGTTGCCCAATATCTGTACCGGTTCCCTCTTTCACCATTAAGTCTAGAACGTAAAGCTCCTGCCTTAATCCTCCCTGGACTGACTCAGCACATCTGAATTCTTGGGGTCAAATAACTTCACATCAAATGGTAATTTAATGAGCAGGACATAAAAAAAAGCAGCATGTTTGGCTTCAAAGCTGTGTTGAGATCTGAAAGTAATCCATGACAGGCCATATATCTGAAAGTCTTGATGAATGTGTATTAACCCCTATGAAAGCTTACTGTAGTTTATACAGAGTAATAGTAAATCATGCATATAACAAAGATCACCCAGCACAAAATGCCAAAAGGGGAAAAGAATATTTGGAAATGGCTTAACCAGCTCATCTGATGATGGATCAAAACTTACAGTGCATACTAAGATGTTTTTACAAAATGGCTCCAGTTCATGTTTCTTTATTGAATTCTATCAGGTATTTCTTTTTTTAATTGTGTACTGACAACATGGAATTTCATTTTGCAGATGTTTTGTAACAAGCATTTCTGCTTTAGTTAAAAAGGAAAAATCTATAAACAGCAGAAAAGTAATGTCTAGCTTCAGAATAGAAGCTGATACTTACCAGTGCTTGTTACGGGGGAGAGAGCACAAAAGAGACAAAAGCCAGTTGAAGGGGAGATAGAGAAGACTGAAATGATGGGAGTGGGAGCCAAAAGGATATGACATGAGAGCAAAGAATGAAGCAGCTCTTGAGTTTTTGCATGAGTATTGAGCTCTGAGGAGGAACAGTGATCAGAGCTGTGCAACTGGAGGAATGCCTCCAAAACAACAGCAACCAACTTCCTGCACCCAGGGCCGTCCCTAGCAATTCTGGGGCCCTTCGCAGACCCCCACCCCCATGGGCTTGGGGGTCAGGGGAAACCACGCCCCAGCACTCACCGGCGGCATGGCTGGGGCTAGGTTGCTGCACTTCCCACGGCCGGTGAGAGCAGGCCCAGACCCCCTGCACGCCTCAGGGGAAGGGGGGCGGGGCTGGGGCAGAGCAGGGGCAGGAAGAGAGGGCTGGTGCAGCAGAGGGCACCAGGAAATTTGGTGCCCCAAATTTCCTGGTGCCCTACAGAGCTGCGTACTTTGTTTTAAGGGGTGCAGGCAGGGCCGTTCTTACCCATATGCAAAGTCCCATCCCTAACAAGCACAGCATACTTAATGAAATGTAGAGAACACCATATTTACTGTTGATTAAGCTGAAGTGCATGGGACACATAACAGAGTGTTGGATGGTAGAATGTGTATGAATTAGCAATAGCCTTCTTGGGTACACAATGGAATAAAGAAAATCAGTTGACACAGAGGAGCATTTCTTTCTAATATGTTGATAAAGAAACAACTCAAAGAGTTGTCTTACAGCTGAGAAACAATTCTGGGAACTGCAAATTTTTACACAATCATTATTTAAGGGGGGGGGACACGACAATGAATGGGTGTGGATAAAGTTGCCTATTTGGACATAATCAAAATAAAGAACAATGATCAAAATACATTGTAGATAATCAGATAAAATATCAGTTTAGGTTTTTTAAACTAACATTTAATGAACACAAAAGAAAACAAATAGCAACAAAAATAGTCAACAGAGCATTAAACATGGTAATTGTCATGTTAAAAGCACAAGCTACAAACAGAACTGTGAAGTTAATAGCACCACTTCAATCAGTTTTATCATTAGGAGTCAAATAGCTGAGAAATATTTTAAACTGATCCTAGCTTACCTTTTCTTGGGAATTTTTCTATTATAAAATACAACCATAGTTCTCTGACTTACCCCTGCAATACAACTAATGGACCTAATGCTAAATAGGCATCCACACTCATGTAAGGCTTAAATGGAGTGGAAATGTAGATCACTGCCACACAGAGTGATTCAGGAGCCCTGCCCCTCTTCCAGGACTGTGGAGTAAGTTTTCATGATGCCTTTTCATTTGGAGCAAAAGCATGAATATTTGGAGAGCATTACTAGTGGATCACACACTGAATCCACAAGGTTTAAACCACATGCTAGAAGGGAGCAGTAAACCATATTCACAATTCCATCTCTCAGCATACAGTAGCAGACACTGTGTGCATGATGGTCCTGAGTCACATGTTGGAACCAAAGATTCAGCCCTGCCATGCTTCAGAATATTTTCCTTGAAGCACTGTCCTTTAGCTTGGGCTATTTATTTAACAATTTTTAGCTTTACTGTGTGAATAGTCATTACACATTGTTCCATGGTTCACCTTGGTAGAAAATAACTTCACCTATATTTGGATCTTCATTTCTGTTGGTGTGTTAGATTGGCATTCCTACTTTATAGAAAAAATAATAATTCTTTGTAACTTCAAAATGCAAATATTCCTGAGAATGTGTCAGATGTTTTAACGTATGGTACACAAACTAATTAAATCCCATATGTCTAAGAATTTGCTGTTCCTGGAATAATTTTGACAGTATGGAACACAATTTGCATTTGTTTATGCCTGCTGTTGCTTACTGCCTATGGAAATATAATGTCTTAGCATTGTAAGGCTATATTATGGTAGATTTTCAGATTATATTCTGTGTGATATTTCTTTTGATCTCTCTTTCAGTGCAACTGAAATATACTTTCTGGAGAGGATATTACAGATCAGCTTCACTTTGTAAGGAACTCCCTCTTCTCATTTACTGCCTTTAACTGTAAAACAACGTATAGAGGAGAAGCTTGTGAAAATCTGTTTTACTTGTACCAGGCCTAGAGTAGAATTGCTTTCTTACAATGCATATTCATATGTACAATTATTATTTATTACAGTAGTGCCTAGAGGTTCCAGTCATGATGGAAGATCTATCATTATGCTAAAGCACAGAGTAAAAAACAGTCCTTGCTCTAAAGAACTTGCAATCCAAACAAAGAAAACAAAGAAAAAAAGTAGTTACCAACAGCTCAAAAATACATAGAATGTTGATCACATTTCCCCAAACCAGCCTTTCCTGTATTCTATGTATATGCCACAACCAACCCATAGTGGCCACCTCTCACCAGGCCCACCCCACAAAAATTGCTAAAACTTAATCTGAGCGAATAAAACAAAGACAGTCAGAAAATCAGACTGGTGAAAAGTGTCTCAGAGCCTGCTTCTGGTTCCCATCTTCTCTGCTCCATGTGGAAGGACCTGGGGGTAGCTCCTGGCAAGGTGTCATAAATATAAAGGGAAGGGTAAACCCCTTTGAAATCCCTCCTGGCCAGAGGAAAAACTCCTCTCACCTGTAAAGGGTTAAGAAGCTAAAGGTAACCTCGCTGGCACCTGACCAAAATGACCAATGAGGAGACAAGATACTTTCAAAAGCTGGGAGGAGGGAGAGAAATAAGGGGTCTCTGTCTGTCTGCTGGGGATAGACCAGGAATGGAGTTTTATTACTTTTAGTAAGTAATCTAGCTAGGTATGCATTAGATTATGATTTCTTTAAATGGCTGAGAAAAGAATTGTGCTGAATAGAATGACTATTTCTGTCTGTGTATCTTTTTTGTAACTTAAGGTTTTGCCTAGAGGGATTCTCTATGTTTTGAATCTAATTACCCTGTAAGGTATCTACCATCCTGATTTTACAGAGGTGATTTCTTTACTTCTATTTACTTCTATTTCTATTAAAAGTCTTCTTGTAAGAAAACTGAATGCTTTTTCATTGTTCTCAGATCCAAGGGTTTGGGTCTGTAGTCACCTATGCAAATTGGTGAGGCTTTTTATCCAACATTTCCCAGGAAAGGGGGGGTGCAAGTGTTGTTGGGAGGATTGTTCTTAAGATCCAAGGGTCTGGGTCTGTAGTCACCTAGGCAAATAGGTGGGGCTTTTTACCAAACCTTGCCCAGGAAGTGGGGTGCAAGGTTTTGGAAAGTATTTTGGGGGGGAAAGATGTTTCCAAACAGCTCTTCCCCAGTAACCAATATTTGTTTGGTGGTGGTAGCGGCCAATCCAAGGACAAAGGGTGGAATATTTTGTACCTTGGGGAAGTTTTGACCTAAGCTGGTAAAGATAAGCTTAGGAGGTTTTTCATGCAGGTCCCCACATCTGTACCCTAGCGTTCAGAGTGGGGAAGGAACCTTGACACAAGGTCTTCTGGGAGAGAGTGCCAACATAGCCCATTCCTCCCCCTGCAGTCACTGGCAAGCAGCTCCAGGCTACTTGTCAGCTCCCTGTGTTGGGGAAGATGGAGAGAAGAAAAGGAGTTCCTGGTGTCATCTCATGAAGCAATATTCAGAGTTTTTCCATTTGAAAGCCAACCCCCCCCCCCCCCCGAAAAAAAAACAAACATCCCCTTTGTTTAGGACAGACCCATTTGCCAATTTCTGCTTTGGCAGAGCTGTGGGGTTAGAAATATGTGTTAATAGTATCATACAAGGGAATTTTACAGCTTCACATACAATGTTACACATTTTATCAGGACAAGACTGATCAGCAAATTATGTGTTTTCAAAATAATATCTTACATGGCATACCTTGAACAACAGTATTGTGGTGGAATGCTTGTAAGCATGAACGCTCAGTAAAGGAATATGAAGATAGACCACTTCTGGTCAGGGGTTACAGCACAGGAAGATGGCAAGGTAGTATACAGGAATGGGTGCCCAGTGAGCTTACAGGAAGGGATGTAAAGATCATATCTTGATTTTTGTGGCTGCATATTTATATTGCATTAACCTTGAAAACACATTAAAAAAAGCTACCTCATGCTCTGCCCTATAGCTCAGAGCATGGTGGCTGCTGCGCTGTGTAGCACTGATAGAGGCATATGGATGTGTGAATGCCTACTATGTTAAAGGGGTGGTGGGAGAGGGGGAAGATAAAGGTTGAGCATGATGTTAGCATGCAGAGAAGACAAGACCTCTATCTCTTGCTCTAATTCTCCTTCTGAAGGGTAAAGGGTTTCCTGGTCTGTTTCCTAACTCTCAATAGATGAGGAAGGTCTCCTTTCTCTCCCTTCCTTCCTTTGCTTCCTGTAGATGAGGAGAGGAAGGGAACTCTCCCCTCTGCTTCTCTATGAACTTGATGGGGAGGAGTCTCTCCCCCCCCCCCTTCTTTTGGTGATTGAAGGAGTCTCCTCCTTCTGGATTTCTGATAGGAAGGTGTCAAACTGAGAAGGGGGTGGTCATGCCTAATGGTTAGAGCATTGGTGATTGGGCCTAGAGATCAGGCTGGGACTCTAGCTAAGTGTCAGAGCAGAAATGAAGAATAGAATTGGAACAAGGAACAGTCTGTCTGAACCACCAAGTGGCAGGAATTACTCCCAGCAAAATAGTGATATTGAGCAGATTGAAGTGGCTGCTGTCAATGGGAGCCAATATTCCTGGCCTTGGAGGTCACCTAGTTAGACCTTCACTTGTTGATTGTCAATCAACCAGGGCTCAGCCATAGAATCCTCAGGTAATCAGGCTCAGAGATGACTAAAGTTAAAGATTTTTGTCAATTCACTGAAGCCTGCAACCTGTTTGACTTTTACTAAAAATAGCCAAGGGGTGGGGGAGGAAGAGACCAACAGTGGGAGCTCCACAGGGGGCTGACCACTGCCTGCTGCTCCAGCCCTGCTGCTGCTGCTCCTGTGGCAGGGGCTGACTCAGCCCAGACACTGTTCCAGCCCCAGGCCGCTGCTCTGCCAGCCGCAGCAGCAAACCTGGCCCTAGCCACTGCTCCCATGGCTGACTGCTGCTCTAGTCCTGACGCGGCTCCTGGGCAGGAGCTAGCAGCTTCTCCAGCCCTGCCACTGCGGCGGGCTGAAGCCAAAGAAATCATGGAGGTCTGATAAAAATCAGAGAATCCATTACTTCAGTGACAGAATCATATCCTTACAGAGGACTCATTACTGGATGATACATTCCCCGCCCCCCATGAGGAGCTGGGACAGCAAATGTCAGGATATTGGGATTGCACCCCATACACAAATGGAAAAGAGATAGAAGGACCTTCTCTGCCTCCTTACAATGAGTGACTATGGTGCCACCTTTCTCCTCTTATTCACTCAACCTTGCAGTAACAGTGACATGCAAGTTGAAGAGCTTACAGTCTTGCAAAGCAAGTATCTTACAACTTGAGCATGTGTGATAGAGTATATCAGCTCTGTACTGAAACCAGGAAAATCATCTGGTAATCACAATAAAACAATTGACAAAAGAGGTAGTGTTGGGTATATTTACATACCATTTATAATGGCCTTATTACAATTCTTTACATGAACATAAAATGGCTTGCACAACAAGACTGATCATCTGTATTAGTTTTACATTAATGTATTCCTTTTAGTTTATAATTTAACTTTGACTCAATTTTGCACTTGTGAAAAATGATGGCTAAAGAGCCCAGCACCCTGAAGCCTGACATCCAAGATGGGGTAGCACAGGCAGCAGCATGGTAACATTCCCCCTACAAGCTGGAGCCACTCTGTCTCAATCTTGCTCTGACAGGCCCATTCGGTCCTGAGGCAACAAGGACACCAATTGGTGGTAGAGATTTGTGACTTAGACATTTGGAAGTAGCTGAGGCTATTAACTCATTTCATGTAAGGTACTAAACAGTCATCTGCTGTTCCAGAAATGCAGCCACTACCAATTTAAACTGAATTTGAACTGGTAGATTAAGGTGAAAAGATCCATATCTGATTACTAACATCTTGAGCCAAATCGTACGACTCTGTTAACTATTGTGTATATATATGTGTCTTTCTGTTAATAAACTGAATACTAATTAATCCCCTAAATTAAAGTATTAATTACAAAAAGTCTGTATCATAACTAACACCCGAAGTTCAATAATTAGTGTGAAAAGCGGAAATGTCATCTGCCCTTCAAAATGGCTTTGTAATTAGCTGAAAAATCTGGGCCTGCAATCCAATCCAATAGGTGCTGATCAGTGCCGCTCCTGTTTGTCCTTGACTTTACGCTCATTAACAGAGCTGAAATCCAAACAGGCTATATATGATATAAATTTGGAGGGTCTTCTATAGCTCCCTCTTATCCTATGACCACCTCCAGGCACTCAACACTATTCTCCATCATGACTGACATGTGTGACAACCACTTCAGCATACAAGCTTCATCTTCACCTGTCTTCCAGGCTCCCTGGCCGCTGATGACACCATGCATGAAATCTAAGAGTATGGAGCTGAAGTACAACTTTCCAGACAGTGAGCAGATGTACTGTAAGAGACTTCAGTATCTGCCATGGCCCTCTCCTGGGAGATGGGATATTCAGAAATTGATGGCTGTCAGCTAGGTTGGATGTGTGCAATTACAAGGTCCTTTGAGGCTCCAGAGATCTAAGGCATATGGTGATCAACATAATTATGGCCAATTTCTTTAGAGTGGAGAAAACCCTCTGCTACTATAAAGTTTGGACCAAAATTCAAAAGTTGTATCTGCTAATTTCAAAGTCTTGAAGATCAGCAAAATTGTAAACAAGGAAAGAATTTTGATAATTTGAGAAGATTCTGTCCTTATGTATCAATGAATCATTTAGAAGAATAACACCCCATTTAGTTTTCTACAATCCTCACATTTCATGACAAAATATTAATGAAGTTGCTTTTAAAAGAAATGGCTGCAAATATTTAATATTTCTCATCTGAAAGAAGTTACTTGTGATTGAGAAACATTACATTTTATTACTTTTTTCAAGGTCTATCTATAAATATTATCAATTTACTTTCAGCACCACTTTTTTAAAAAGAGGAAGCCTGACCCTAGAGTGAAAATACAATTTTATGTTTATACTTGTATGCTGTGTTAGCAAGATATTGAGCATAAATGGGTGTATTTATTTGCATGTGCAATTAGGGTAACTGCAGGTGCAAATGAAGAAATGCAATTGCATGTGTATTTTGGCTTCACCTACCTCCTGAAAATATGACTCAAAGCATGAGAGCCCTTACACATCAGTTGATTAACTCCTGGTGGTTTTAAATGGAGCTTCTTGTTATGTCACCTAAGGTCATAAGTGTTCTTAGTTATATCAGCCGTGAACTAAAAAAATTGAAACCTCTGCTCTTTGTATCTTAAAAAAAAAAAAAAAAAAAAAAAAGCATAGATTTCTATTTTTAGAAGCCAGGAACACTCCATTTTTTTTTTTTTTTTTTTTTTGCTAAAACCAGAATTGCATAGTGGTAATCTTTAATACAATATGACCTAATCTTTCTTCCAGAAAGAAAGGAGCTTTAGCAACAAGTTCATGCTGCATGGAATACTTAATTTTCATGACATTTGCTAAGTTTTTAAAAAAAAATAAAAGTTTAGAACACAAGACAGGCATGTGGACTATTTGTAATAGAACTCAAAGGGGTTGAAGTTCATCCTACAGAGCAGAGGAAGCCTTTCTGCAGACTATTTTAGATAGAGTTTGTTGTTCTAAGAAATACAAATATAGCTTCATTCCAAGTTTATGTTTGTACTTTTAGCAGGGCCAGAAAGTTCTCAGCAAAGTCCTGTTCACAGGGAAAATATTCTTTCCATGTTTCCTAAAATTTTCACTTTCTCTTTATGTATTTTATTTCTGTCTTTGTGAATGCTGCCATTATGCCAACTGACAGGTAAGGCCTGAGTCACCACTCTTTTACATCAATGTTATCTTTAACTTCAATAAGGTATACCGGCGTACAGTTGATGTGAGAGAGGGGAGAATCAGGCCCCGAGTTTGCAAAGTGTTTTAATTGGCAAAGGAAGCAGTAATGTCTATTAACTGTATTAACCAAAGGGTGTAATTATCTGGATTTTGGGTGTGTCTAGATAGTTTGTCACAATTGAACATGCAAGACAGAACTTTATTACTAAATTCTAATTTGTAGAGTTATGACAATTCATTAAATGCCATAACTCTTTTTCCTTCCCCTCTATCCTACCTCTGCAGAACTGAGCTAATTTCTCTGCAGGCCAAAGCACTTGGGACCACTTCTCCTGTCACTGTGAAGGAAACACTGATTATTATTTCAAACTGACATAATAGCTGAACCTAGCAATATATTTCTAGAACCACATTATTCCATTCAAAGACTGGAGAGCTTCCAGAATAAGTTGAAGGAAGTAGAATATCGCACCAGATGACAGCATAGTTCTGATCACACAGAATGCATCTGTGTATAATTTAAAACTCATTTGTCTAGCTACCAGAACTTTAGAGAACCTAGATAAATCTCAGTGGAGTTATATTATCTAACTTGAAAATAGCTGGAATTTCACAGAGGTCAAATGGAAATAATTTCAATAGAAGAAATTCACAAAATCTTCTGGTACAAGTAATTGGAGCAGATACTTTCAGTCACAGCACAGAATTTGAAAGGGTGCCTGCAGACCTTGGCCCCAGCCCAAGTGTAGAAGAGATACCTAAGATGATTGTTCTGAAGCTACTGCACTTTTAAGAGATGAGAATTTTGTACCATGCCAGGAAAAAACAGGCAGAGATACCCTCGAAAGACTTTTTTTTTTTTAATTTACCCACACATCATTGTAGAATACAATGGACAATTAATAGACTTCAAAAGTGGGTTTGCTGCTTCTGAAGATAAAGCGATGGTCATAATACTGTTCACCCGATACATATACTAATTCCTCATTGTGATTTAAAAAGTTTCAACGTAGGAGGCTGAATTTTTCTCTTGTTCTTTCCCTTATCCGATCAACTGGGGTCAGATCATTGTACAAGCATCCACCATCTTCATTTGTCTGAAGTGGCACTAAGGTCCACTTGCTTTCCATGTTCTTTGATACAATCCAACCATCGCTTCCTCAGTGTCTTTTTCCTTTCATCTTCTCCTGGAATACTGTCAGCACCATGTCCCCTTCATTAATCCTCTGCATGTGTCAGAGCCAGCACCATCATGCTTCCTGGATTTTCTCAGCCCCACTACAGACTTGGACTTCCATCCTAATATTTTCATTTCTAAATCCGTCTCTCTGTGTAACTCCTCTCATGGCAAGGCAACATCTCAGACACCTGTAGGCATTGAACCTGCAGCCTCTATTGCCCATGCTCCTGCACCATACATCATTGCAGGGCGCACCAAGATTCTATATCGCTGAGCTTTTAGTCTCAGTGGCATACACTTGTCATATACAATCCCTGAGATGTTATTCTACACTCTTCCAGCATTCCCCAAGCTGGACTGTACCTCCTATTCAAGTTTGTAGTCTTCTGTAACCCAGACACCAACGTACTTGAACTGATCAGTCTGGGTTAGTCTCACTCCATTAATCTCTGATGCACATGACCTCAGTCTTAGTCATGCTTATTTTCATCCTATGCCAGGTCACTGGTAATACCTCTGGTTTACCAGTTCCTCGAGGCCTTTTTTTGAGGATGCCGTTATTGCTATATCTGCAGATAACAGCTTCTCAACATTTCCCATTGGGATCTTCCTGCTGACATAGTCCATCAATATAATAAACAGCAGTGGACTTATGTATTGGGACCAAGATAGATTTGCACTAGTCCTAGGGAAATTCTCTTGTCTTGCCATATGGCTTTAAGCACTCTGCTCATCCATTTTCAGCCTCTCTCACTCAGGACTTTCACTGGGTCCACTGTCATTTCATCAGGTCCTACTGTCTTACTGTTAATTTCCTGGATTGGATTTCTCACCTCCTTCTCTGTTGTTTATGTCAGACTCAGGCACAGCACTAGGATCATATGTTTGCAATTCTGCCCCAGCAGGATTTGCCTCATTTAAGATTCTCTCAAAGTATTGTTTCCACTTCTCCTTCCTTTGTTCAGGTGTTACTAGCAGTCTCCCATGATCATCATTTACAATACCATCCTTCTCTGAGTGTCATTTTTGCAATGCTATAGATCTTTTTGCTAGCTTGTTTACAAGTTCAGTATATAAGTCATCTAAGGCACTTTTTGGCCATTTTCACTCCCCTCTTGGAAGTTCACTTTGCTTCTTTGTATTAGTTTTGATTTCATTTACTCTCATTGGATTCATTTTTCTCTTTATGCACCATTTTCTTCTTTCAGATTCCTACTTGCATTTTATTGGTCCACTACCTCTCCTCTCTTTCCCTTGGTTTTCCCCATCTACAAACCTCTTCTACCACCATGATCCATATTTGCCAGAGGAACTTGTGAAGGCCAAGACTATAACAGGGTTCAAAAAAGAACTAGATACATTCATGGATGATAGGTCCATCAATGGCTATTAGCCAGGATGGGCAGGGATGCAAAACCATGTTCTGAAGCATCCCTAGCCTCTGTTTGCCAGAAGCTGGGAATGGGCAACAGGGGATGGATCACTTGATGATTACCTATTCTGTTCATTCCCTCTGAAGTACTTGGTATTGGCCACTTTCAGAAGATAGAATACTAGGCTAGACAGACCTTTGGTCTGACCCAGTATGGCCATTCTTATGTTCTTTTAAGGTGGTGCCACTCCTCTTCAGTGGATGTCAAATCAGTTTCCAGACACTTATCCTGCACTGCTTCCACAAACTTCTCAGCCGCCCTTCCCATTAATTTTCCATACTTTCAGGGGCATGCACAAGGGGAGCAAACAGGGACAACCCCCTTCCCAATGATCAGCAGGGCACAGAACTACTCCAGCCCCAGGGCCGCAATGGGGAGAGTGAGCTCCTCCGGTCCCCGGGTCCATTGTGTGGCACAGAACATGCCCCTCCAAAAGCAAGGAAATTAAAATTCCTGTCCACACCCCTACATACTTTAATCTTGTTTCTTTTGAGCTTAGTTCTCTCCTTTCCCAACACTACCACAATCTCTTGATAGTCCATAACTATGCTCCTCTGAGATTTCCTCACCAACATCACATCAATCTGGTTTTTGTTTTCACCAGTGATGTAGGCAATGAAATTACTCACCCTCTTCTGGAACCATATATCAGCTGTTATCCATTGTTTGACAACACACGTCTAGTAGTGCTTTCCCTTCCTCATTCATGCAGCCTAGACTGCATTTTCCCCAAAACATTTCATAATCTCTTCTATTTTTGCATGTGAGTGGATTCAGATTACCCGTATCACCAACAGCTGATCAGGGTTGCTGTGTCCACTAGTGCCTGCAAATCTTGGTGGAAACTCTCCATCACATCCTGGCTGAGGTGCATAAACTGATATCACAAACATGATGTACCTTTTAACTAGGGCTCAGTACAGCCATCAGTCTGTCACTTACCCTTAGTTTCAAACACCATCTTCCTCAGCTCTCCTCTCCCTGCCACCCAGACTCTAGTATGCCCCTTTTTGTCACCTGCATAGGAGAGTTTACAATCTAAGCTCAACTCCTTCATTATGTTCCCCATCCATCATCTTTCCTGTAGACACAGAACATTGATACCTCTCCTTAACATTGCATCAGCTACTTCTATATCTTTACCAATGAAACTGGATACATTCAGTTTTGCTACTTTTATAATATGGGGCTTTTTTGGCTGTGCAGGTCACTCCTTTAAGTCTGATTCTCTGCTCTGACCACCTCTCCCCTGACCCTTTATAGGGCAGTTCAGACACTGGCCACCAGAAATCCTGTTGGGCTGGTGCTGCCAGCCTTAGGGTGGGCAAACTGTTTGCATAGGGCTGAAATCCCCTCCCATTGTTAGTGGTAGTCCCTAGCAGAGAACCATAAAGGCCGGTCTCACCCCTCCTCATAATGAGTGTCAATTACAGCCCTTCGGTAACTTGCCATAAGAAGAAGAAATCTGCTTGCACTGACAGTCACTTTGTGCCAATAAGAACTCTAGTGTATCACTGACATCCCCTATATCCACCACACTGCGAGAGTCTTTCTCCAGTTAGGCTAAATACATGCCCACTCTTCCCCATCTTGTTAGGATTGACTTGGTGAACCATCAACAGGAAGTGCTGGTGCCACCATTATCCAACACCAGGCTGCTTTTAACCCAAGGACCGGGAGTTGAGATCAGACTTTTCCTTCTCCTAGATAGGCTGTCCTCCTGGGCTAAAGGGTTCTATCTGTCCTGAACTAATGCTTATTTTAAAAGCACCTGATACCCACCTTTCACACTCCTAATTTCAGTGAAAACATCTGTGGCACCTGAAGGCAAGTGAAGAGGAGTTTTGCTGTCAGAGGCTATCATAGATGCCAGCTATGTACACTTTCATGCACTGAATTCAGGAAAGAAGGAGAAACAGTGATTAAACTCCTGACATATGTTAAGCCAGGACTCCCCACTGCTTGTGAAGGCCATTGATCTTAATACACACAGCTTTGGAATGTGCTGGTAAAATTTCACAGAACTTTTCTAGAAAGTAGTATTTAATCTTTGCCTGGACTTTTCTAATCAGAATTGTCTTGTTTCTCCTGCCATAATAGGACACTTTCCCATGCCATTTTGTAAGGACTTCAAGGATCATCATTTTGAAGAGGCTGGCAGTAAACAGCCTCAGCCGACCACTAACCCTTTCAAGCAGCTTCCTTCTCTGGCCCTTAGAAACCCACCTCATTATATCCTCAAGGACCATGATTATCTGTAATGAGTAACTTTTTGGCATAGAATGGTAATGACTACTAAACTTAAGCCCCCATGCCCAGCCAGCCCTCACAGCTGCAAGGGTTAAAAAAACTCCCCTGTACTCCCCATGCTGCATGCTCTTAAAGGCTTGTGAAGCAATGGGGATTGTGAGACATAGTAGTTTTATACACCTGAGATGGGAAAATGTAGACAGTTATAGTCTGGCACCCCCCTCCTCAAACACACACCCTTAACAATGGCTTTCTGTTTATCAGTAACTTCAGCTGGGGTACCCTTTAGGAGTATCCCTTCTACACATACTGATCAACTCAGCCTGAGGAGGAGAGAGAGAAACAGACAAGAGAAGACATGGTTTTCAAATTGATCCAGACTACCTAGCCCAGAGTCAGATTCAAAAATGGTGGGAGCATATGCTTGAGAAGACAGAAAGATTGAGAGGTGCCCCAAGACATCCTGCAGCACTTGAAGTGAGGTGTTAGAGCATATTATTGATCAAAGCACCCAAAGGACAGCATCCCAACAGCCACTCCACAGCTTGGAGAAAAATTCCTTCTGGCTGTGGTGGTCAGAGCAGGAGAAAGGACCTAGTGCTCAGAGTAGGAGTCCTTAGCCAGGGGCCAGAGCCAAGGGTCACAGCTGGAATGAAGAACCAGGAGTCAGAGCCCAGGATCAGAACTAGAGTCAGAGGCCAGAACCAAGGGTCAAAGTCAGTCAGGAATCAGAGCCGAGGGTCAAAATCAGGAAAAGCAGGAGCAGGACTGGAATGGACCAAGATGGTACAAGGCTAGGAACAAAGAATTATCCCAATCATGGGCAAAATGCTTCAAGCAGCCAGCAGCTTCTCATTTTAAGAGCAGGTCTGCGAATCCTCTCAGCCAACTGGGCAGTTTGGCCAATCAGGTGACTGAAATGGGGCCCAGCTGCATTCATTAGACTGCCTGGGTTAACCTAGCAGGTAAGCAGGCTAGCTGTGGGTCCTTACTCCTGACAGGGCCATGAAGTCCTTTCTTCTGTAGAGTCTCCAATCTTTCCTGCAGCAGTATCCCTGGCATTCAGCCCCAGTGAACAATAATGAGAACTACTGTGAACACACCTACTGCCTGATGTGATGTAGCTGCATACACCTTGCTCTTTCTTTTTCTATATATTTATAAAATTCTATTTCATGAAAACAATTTTATTTTATTTACAATGCAGAGATGAAAATCCCCCAAAGCAATGACCCTTCCTCCCCATTAAAAACACAATTGATAAACCAGTTACTGTATTTGCATAAGCCCAAAGTAACATGCTGGCTCCTGCTTACTGTCAAACTGTGCTCTTAACGCTTCTCTAAACCACACAGCACCTGTAGTGGTAAAAGTCTTGTCTCAGGCTGCTCCAAATCAGCAGACAACCTGGCAACCTCACCCCTCTACCCTGGCAGTAGTGTTTCCCCTCTAGCTTCACCAATGTTATGCAGTACACAACATGCAACAATAATGTCAAGAGTATTTTCCAGCCTTGTCATGAGACACCTCCACCTGCCCTATAGTCTTCCAAAGGCACATTCTACAACCATCTTTCACCAGTCCAGGTGATGTTTAAATCTGTCCTTCTGTCCAGGCACTTGTATGGTTTGTGGCTTCATGAGCTAGAGAAACAAAATGCAGTGTCCCTGAGTATCACAATTGGCATGGCAACCTCATTAATGACAATAAGACAGTCTGGGTAAAGTGTCCTTGCTTTCAGCTTTGCAGAAAGTCCTGTATTCCTGAGATGTGAGCATCATGAACATTCTCTATTCAGACAACATTAATATCAGTAAATCATCCTTAATGCTTGCATTGCCGTGGGGATGTACCGTTTCTGCTTATATACTCAGAGGCAAGGCAGTGGGGAGGGACATGCAGATTTGGGATATGAGTCCCATCTATTGCCGCACCACAGATCAGGAAGCCCATTGCATCACATCCATCTACCACTCCTTCAATATTGCCCAGCATGAAACCCTGTGCAACAAAATATGTTTAATCACCTTGCACACGTGGATGACTACTGGCCCCAAACTGATTGCCTATTGACCATTAGCAATCTGGGGTTGCAAGCTTCCAGACAGCAACTGCCACCCATTTCTCCACTGTCAGAGCAGATGGTCTCTGTGCACTGTAGAACTAGGGTGAGCTCAGCACACAACCTTATCATGTGGCCATCTGTATCTGAAAATTCTGCAACCACTACTGATTGTCCCAGGTTTGCATCACAATCCAATCCTCATAGTATGGGCCCCAAACCACTACTCCGCTGTGTGCAGTTGGTTAGTGAATACTTGACAGCATTCCAGCTTCCTTTTCTGCTTTGCACTCAGGCTCAGTATCCTTGCTGTGTGTCTAAACACATTGGTTCCCCAGACACAAAATAATCTCTTGCTCTGTCCTTAAAATGGACAAGACAGCTCCACTGATCAGTAAAGCATCCATGTTTCTGATGGCAAGAAAGAAAAATGGCATAAACAGAGAGTAGAGTATGGGATGGAACGAGGGATTTATGGAAATTTTACCTCAAACTTCCATAATTCCCTAGGAGGGTTGATGCTGTCCCCAATACCTAGCAACAGGATCACAAAACACTGCAAACATTTTCTACAAGGTAGTGTGCCAGACAATGGCATGGGGGACACTGGGATGTCTTCCCAAAATGCCCTGTCTTTTGCGCATATAACCTGTTTCTGTGAGGACATGCTGCACCAGCAAAGGCAGCCCAATGTGATTGCACTCTGTCAAATGAAACATGTTGGTTGCAGTATGCTGGCAGAACTTCTGTCAATAAAACTTTCTAGTGTGGACATGGCCTTCATCAGGGTTGAAATACATTGGCGAGGAAGTGTAGGGAAGTTACAGAGCTAGTAAACCCGTTCTGCTGAGAGAGGACTTCATTCTCCAGGACACCCAATCTGTCACCCTTCACCAGCATTAAAATCAGTTGCCAACAATTATGAGAAACATAAAATGATAAAGGGGGAAATATTAACTTCTTGATAAATTTCCTTCTTTTTTCACTCTTGGTTTGTAAGGCTGATTCTGTGAAAATGCCAGTGAATCTTACTGTCTCGTGAATCCTAGCTATTCATTGGCTTGCATTGCATAGATGTCATTCTGTTAAAAGCCAACCAAATCACACAGTTACTTCATGCCTAAAGCAAGCTTTTAAAGAGATGTTCATTTGCATACATAGTCTTCTGCTGGACTGGAATGTCAAACTGACAAAAATGTCATTTAAGGAAAGTCTAGTGTTAAAAGGAGAAGGAATATACTGGCATTTAGAGTTTGGACCTGGGATCATGGAAGGAACGTTAACAAAAGGAATGTCTGCTACATTTGCATTCATAGTCTAATCATAATCCAATGTCAACCTGGCAGAGGAGATACCATAATCACGAAGGTGGTTTTCCCAGAGCGAGGCTCATCCATTGTACTGCAGGTGTGCTGACCCCTGCGATTCCCCAAGTGTGGGAAACTTGACTGCATAAATTTGTGGTCGTGGGGGACTGCGTTCGCACTTTCTCCTGGCAAAAAAACCCTATCTTCTTAAATGCAATGGAGTGGTTAAGTTTTGAGATGAAACTTTTGAATGCAATTCTGCAAACTGAACAATGAGTTTCAAAAGGTCAACAGAAGCAGTAATGGCTTGTAATTTGTATGTAATCCAGATACATTACTTTATTACACGATAAATAATGTATTAACATACTGCATAGATCTGTGTTAGCTTTGTGTGTTTTCTATTTCTTGCCTAATGACTTGCATTTATCTTGCTCATCTGTTTTGTTTTCTTTCTTTCATCATCAAGAACAGTACACCAAGAAAGTAGATATTAAAGAAAGGCCCATTCAGTACTTTCTAGAAAAACTGAGTTTACACAAACAGGGCCTAAACAGGAAAGGTCAAGTCTTCCACTAAAATTTTGTGGAACTAAATTAAAAGCAGAAAAAACAGCTGCTCTGCAGTCTTTCATTTCTATCAGCTCTTCTCTGCTCAATAAGAAAATGACAATGAAAAAATAAAGAATTTAGCAATGCTCAAACACTGGCCCCGTACTCTATGTTGGCTGAAGTTATATTCAGGACAATCATAGATGCAATACTCCATATAATAGTAAGAAAGGAAAAAAGAGAAGAGGTGAAAAATTGGAGGAGATTGAAGCAGAGGGAAGGATTGTGTGTGAGAGAGTGGGGAAGGTGGAAAAGATTTATAGATTACCTGAAAAAGAAAAAATATCATGTAGGAAACCATTTTTGCTTTTTTATAACATTGTAATGGGGTCTACAGGCATCAAGTTGAGGAGTAGAGCAATAGTGGGCTATAGAGTCCTGAACCCCTCAATAGGAGCAAGGCATGTTCCCAGTGGAGGAACAGTTTAAAAGGGCACTGATCGTCCAGGAGAAGGGGGAAATGAGCTAGCCTGCATATGGCATCAGGAAGCAAGGCTGATGTGGAGAGCTGTGCCAAGAGTGGCAACAGCTTTAAAAAGGCTGTTTTATAGCAAGGGTGTGGTTTTCCCCACTCCCCACCCCCACTTCTTTAGGAGTTAACAGCTAGTTAGTGTACAGGACACTAAAAGACTGAGGCCTGGTCTACACTGGGGCGGGAGATCGATCTAAGTTACGCAATTTCAACTACGTGAATAAGGTAGCTGAAGTCGACGTACTTAGACCTACTCACTGTGGTGTCTTCAGTGCAGTGAGTCGACTGCTGCCGCTCCCCCGTCGACTCTGCCTGCACCTCTCGTGGCGGTGGAGTACAGGAGTCGACAGGAAAGTGCTCGGGGTGGGGGGTCGATTTATTGCATCTAAATTAGACTTGATAAATCGACCCCAGCTGGATTGATTGCTGCTCGCCGATCCAGCAGGTAGTATAAACATACCCTAGACCAGTCTGCTAAGCCAGTGACCATGCCCCAAACTGAGGAGTTCCAGATTAGTAAAAAGTGACTCGGGGGAAAACATAATATAGGGTAGCTCAGTAACTGGGCTGGACTCTTTGATAAACCCCTAGGACTCTGGTTTAAGACCTGGTGGATTGGGTGGGCCTGCATCCCCGAACCTTGCTTCCCCCCACCCCCACTCGTTTGTAGTGACTGAACTCTAGGGAAGCAATCAGAGTACGAGGGAGTGACTGCGGCTGCATCCAGGGCCCTTCTGAGCTGACTAGACTGGCAGAAATTGTAAGGCCATGAGCTGACCACTAGGTCAGCTGCTCATCAGACATTCCTGCTACAAATATATAAGGAGGCCTGAAAGGTTTATTTCTAAAAAGCAAAAAAGAGAGATAGAAAGAGAGATTTTGTGTTTTGTTTGATTATATCACCAATAATGAGCCTCAGTCTTACCTTCCCTTTTTTGCTGGAGAACTCCATGGGGAACCAAAGAACTGGGACCTTCCTCAGTCATTAATTGAAAGAGCATGACTTTTAACAAAATCTTTCCTCCCATCTGTGTATCAGGTGGTTTAGTTAAATAGGTATAAATCAAAAAAATAAAAACAAAGTTTTAACCTTTCAGAGGGCAAAAAATGCCTTCCTCTGTTACCTCTTCAATAAATGTAATGTCATAATATTTCCAGTCATCGCTAGCCTCTAGTTGTCCAAGAAAAAAAAAAAAAGACGACAAGACCTGAATTTCTAATGGCGTAAAGAGGGGGGGACCCCCACATCCCTACTTTCAGGCTTTTTTTTATATTTCATAATAAAAATGGCACAGGTTCTTTTTTTCTTTAAAAATTATATGTATTTCTTTAAAATGTTATAGAGTAAAATACTCAAATGATAACAACATGTATGCGTGCATATATTGTATATTTTCTTTTCACTGGATCTATTGTGGGTGACACTAATGTTTGTTCTATGTATATAAACATAAAACTACACAGTTACTCTTGGTTGTAACGTTGGCCTTATCATAACCCTTGTCTGACACCTATTGTCTGGTTATAGAAGAATGCCTGCACTGCTCTGAAATGTGAGAGGACATGCATTTAATATACTAAACCTGAAGGCTTGTCCACAGAGGGACACTCAGGAAAGTTGATCTGAATTAACCAGAAGGTGTGCATTTAATACGTTAAATTTATGTGCACTTTAACATAAGTTTGAGTTAAACTGCCTGAAACCGTTGTTTAGATACACTCATTCAGAATTAAAGTGGCCTTAGTTTGGTCTAGTTTCTACTAAACCATGTAAACAACCCAGTCCTGCAGAACTTAAGAGAAATCTTTCACTGAAATTAACAGATGTTTTACATAGTAAGGTCTGCAGGAAGAGGCTCTTAAGTTTTTGGATAACTGGCAGTCAGCTTAGTGAATCAGATTTCCTTTATCTCCTCCTTTAAGTTTTGATCCAAAGCCTAATCAAGGGAATGAGAATCTTTCTGTTGACTTCAATGAGCTTTAGATCAGGCCCTCATCCCACTTTCTCCTTCCTCCCCTTCTTTCGCTGTATTCTATCCTTATTATAGGCACAGATCAAGACCAAGTTATGGACTAATTTTTTTATTTACTAGTAATGACCATGAATTTACCAAGCCTGGAGCCCAAGGATAAAGAAACTTTAGACAGACATCAATAGAGGAGGCAGAAACGTAGAGAACTAGTTTTAATCTAAAAGCTAATAAAGCTCCTGCCCCACATGAGTATACAATCTACTTTCACAAGATACTTAAAGATCAGCTATTCCCCATATGACAGTGTGCAAAGCTTTTAATTTTGTGATTGAACAACAATAAGGTAAAAGAAAATTAAGTTGGCATTTATTTCAGTATTTTAAAATGCAGGAAGGGACTCTTGAGGCTACCAATTTTACAGACCAATCTTATCATTCAGTGCAGGCTAAAAATATTAATCAAAACATCAGTATAATGCCAGATATCCTACTTCCCAAGGTGATGTAGGCAGGCTTTACAACATACCACTATCTGTCAGATGTTTCCTATAGTCTCTTATCTACCCTTGAAAGCTCAGACCCAGAAGGCCTGCCAGAAGTTATCTTGATGATGGACATAGAAAAAGCAGTCAACATGATGAAACAGAGCTTTCTGTTTGCAGTGCTGGGAAAATTTGGTTTAGGCAGCCCTTTTGTTAGATGGGTGATCATAAGCCTTGGCAACAGCCTTTTCCAACTGCATAGTGGCACCCAGCACGGTTGTCTTTTGTCACTTTATTATCTTCTTTGTTTCTATATCCTTTAGCTATAACTCAGTCTGAGACAGAGGCTATAGAAAGGTGGGATCTAACCCTGTTTCTCTTTACATGCCAAGGATATTTTACTTTGTCAGGAATTCTGACTCAACCTTACCAATTTTTAAAGATGCATTATCATTTTTGACATGATAGGCTGTAAAATTAAATTATCTAATAATTATCTAATTACTAAATTAGATAGAGTCTAGTGCCACTGAAATCTCAAAATGAAAGGTAAATACTCAGTGCACTGTATGCTATGAAGAGAACACCTTGCTTATCAAATATCATGGTGTTAAAATCTGACTGATATTATTCTATTCTCCAATTTAAATTACACAGCAAGGATTGAGGAGACAGATGAAATGATCTGCCTAGATGGAATCATGTTCCATTGTTCATAATGGGTAAAACTGAAGGTGTTATAATAAATGTTCTACCCAGTTCTTTAATGTTATTTCAACCCCTTTATGTTATCACGTGTAATTGAGAGGCTAACATTTCTGGCAGCATAAACAATAGTTAAAAATACCTAAACTAACTGAACTATGCAAAGTGCAGCTTCACCTGAATTTAAATTTAACTACTGGGTATTCAGCTTGTGAGGAAGCCTTTTTGAATACTTGGATATTCCAAGTTGTTTTTCTTCTTAACGTACAAAAATACCATCCTCTGCATCTGATATTATAGCCATGCAAAAACTTGGGATTAATGCATTGTTCAAGTGGAGAAGTCAAACATGCGCCAGTCAGGAAATACAGACATAAGGTTGACAGCAGTGCCCTCATTATCCTCTCAATTTTTAGATAGCCTTAAGTGGAAATTATCTCCTATTTGAGATAGCCTGAAGATTGACGTGAACCTGCATTTCAGATGGATCACAGATGTAAACATCCCAGTGGTCTAACCACAATCACTTTGAATTGCTTTAAACAAAAGAATGGAAAAGCTTCAAAATTTCCAGGAAAACAGGACTATTAAAAAGTTCATAATGTTAAAATGACTGAATTGATTTTTCTCAAAAATTTGGCTTGCTTGGGATGACCTTAACTCTCAGAGTCTCTTATTTGGGAGATATCTGTATAATAAAAATAGTTGGCACTTAATTATTAGAGCTAGTGGAAACCATTTCTGTTCCACAGGAAATTCTGGCATTTCCCCCCAAAATTGTTCTGAATCAGAATGAAAAGTCTAAAGTTTCCCATCAAATGAAACTTCCACAATATTTAGTTTCAAGTCAATAAAAATGTTTTGCTTTGATTTTCACTTTAAATTTTTATTTTTTAATTTTATATGGCTATATTATGTTATTTTATAAAATAATATAATAAAGCAATATAATAAAAAGGGTAACATTCCATTCCAATCAGGTTGAAATTGGATGTTTCAACCTTATCAAGATGCTGTTTCAACTTTTTTTTTTCCCCTTTCTAAACAAAATTCTAAAAATAGTACTAAGTACTTGTATGACACCTTTCATATGATTATCTCAAAATACATTTCAAATATTAATAATTTAATTAATCATTACAGTCTCACATTGATTAGGCTGCCAACAAATGTGTCTAGTTGGTATGGTATACACCAAGTGTCCTACCTCTTACAGCGGTTTTACAGTAGTGTAATCCATTGATTTATTTAGTGGAGTTACTCATGATTTGCACCAGGGTATTGGAATTATAGGCATGTATTAAGAATTAGTTAAACTGATATGAAATAAACCTGGTTTAAATAGAAATTGGAGCATCCATACAGGGGTTTCTACCAGTTTAACTAACTTGGTTTAAAATAAAACCTTTAGTTAAACTGGTAGAATTTTTTTATGTGGTCAAGGCATAAGCAAGAGGAAAATGAGACTTGTTCTTTTTTGTTTTGTTTTTCTTAGGGCTGTCAATCAATCACAGTTAACTTACACAATTATCTCAAAAAATTAATCATGATTTAAAAAAATTGCGATTAATTGCACTGTTAAACACTAGAATAGCAATTGACATTTATTAAAAATTTTGGATTTTTCTACATTTTCAAATATATTTCTATTACAACACAGAATACAAAGTGTACAGTGCTCAGTTTATTTTTTTATACAAATATTTGCACTGTAAAAATGATAAGAAATACAGTAGTATTTTTCAATTCAAAAGTACTGTAGTGCAGCCTCTTTATCGTAAAAGTGTAACTTACAAATGTAGATTTTTTTTGTTAGAGCACTGCATTCAAAAACAAATCAGTGTAAAACTTTAGAACCTACAAGTCCACTCAGTCCTACTTCTGGTTCAGACAATCTCTAAGACAAACAAGTGCAAATATTTGTAATCAAAAATAAATGTAAAGTGAGCAATGAACACGTTGTATTTTGTGTTGTAATTGAAATCAATATATTTGAAAATGTAGGAAACATACAAAAATATTTAAATAAATGGCATTGTATTAACAGCGCGATTAATCAAGTGATTAATTGCTATTAATTTTTATAATTGCGCAATTGATCACAATTTTTTTAACCACTTGACAGCCCTAGTTTTTTTCCCTTTCACTCTTTCCTTTTATTAATCTATTCAGTGGAAAACTACTATTGAACATGAACAGCCAACCTCAGAAAATATGTAATATCTAACAATTTTGATGCTTCAGTGCTTATACAAAATCTTTGATTAGCAGTTCGATATGGTATAGCGTTCTTAGATTATATTTAAGGTTTACATTTGATCGCTCCACATCTTTTGCATGCTTAGTGGAGGTGTGAGGAACTTCCCACTGGATCCCCTTCCCCAAATCTTGAAGCCCTGTATCACTGTAATTATCACTGTAATTATCTAACCAAAGATAATTCAACAGAACTCCATTCAGATGTCCCTCTTTAATTTAATGAGTCTGAAATCTTAAAAATACCCAAAGATTATTTTTAAATATTTGCCTGTCCTACATAGATTGTGAGGGGTTGTTTCTCCCCATCCCAATCCTTTAAGGGAATAAATGGCTGAATGTTGTGACAAACAAGTCCATTTCTGACATCATACAATGGTTAGTAGAATTATAGATAATCTCCACTCATTTTTAAACACATTAATTTTTAGGCCCAAATTTTCAAAAGTGCAAGTGTAATTTTATTACACTCAACTTTGGCACATGCCAGTACATGATGTGTGTATGCAAACTGAGGTTGCTTACACACTGTTGATGGGTTTTTTCCCAGGCTGTAGGATGTTTTACACTAACCCTTGTGCCACAGTTATAAGGTAGCCAATGATCAGTATTTGTAGCTACTTTCTGTAGTTCCATTAAGATGACTCATGGCTATTGCACTAGGGAATGAAAGACATTTATCTTTTTTCTGTTAAAGCTAGCTATCCTATTTGCAATTTAATGTGCTGCAAAACTGTTTTTCTCAAAAGGTTTCAATTCTATTTTTGTTCAAATGTGGGAATAAAAAGTTGGTTGTATTTATTTTCCAAAATGCACAAATTACAAACTTTTAATACTGGGAAGCTGAAATGGCAAATGTCACTAGCTTATTCATAGCATTGACAGTGATGTAAAATACAAGCCAACAAGAACAGCTGAAGAGCTCTCTAACTGCAGATCACTTTTAACAATTTATTTTTCCCCACGTATGGGAGAATTAAAGTTCAGTGAGTCTTCTATCTTAGGCTCTTATCTGGCCCCCATTACCACAGTATTTAAACCCCTCACAATTTTTAATATAGTTATCCTCAACACCCTTGAGAGGCAGGGAAGTACTATTAACCCCATTTTACAGATGGGGAACTGAGGCACAGAAAGGGTAGGTCACACAGGAAGTCTTTAGCAGAGCTGGTAATTGAATCTAGGGTCTCCCAAATTCTAATCTAGGGACCTAGCCACTGGACCATCTTTCCTCCGGGCTTAAGCACAAACACACCCCTTGTGAGATAGCAGAGATAATTCTAAAGATACTACCTGAAAAAGTGCAGTAAAGTAGTATGTTTTTGCTGGACTATTTCCTTAACTTCCAGCCATTCCTTGACTTTTATAGCGCTTTAGAAAGACTCATCATGTAAACCTTTTTCTTTTAACTATTGTAAGGTGCTCAGACAGGGAGGGAACAAGTACCATAATAAAATTATAAACAATACAGCTAAATAAATAATGAATAATTTAGGCCTGATCCTGCAATGTGCTCTGTGCAGTTGCAGGGGTTCCCCAGTGCACCTTAAAGGCTCAAAAACTAGAAGGCAAATAAGAACCTAAACTGTTTTGGGTTTTTTTTTTTAATCTTCTGATTTAAGTAAATCTCATGTTTTTTTGGATCCTGACTCACGATATTTGACTGTTTTGTGCTGGCAATACTGCAAATACTCTGCTGTAGAAATATTGAGGGGTGAGATGTTGTTCAAAACAGAACTATCTGCCAGGGAGTAAAGGGATTGGCTCATTGGGCAAAAGATCCTACTCTTGTCTGCAATCTAATCACGAGGAGAGTGACAGATCTTCCACTCACCCCAAGGTACCTTATATTCAAACTATTTTAATTTTCCATACAACAATACAATAATACAATGCAGCTTCAAACTGTAGTAATCCAAAATACACAATTAGCACACCTGAAAGATCAATCTACTTGAAGTACCTCTGAATGATCAAGTCTTTACACTGGTTTGAAAGTTGAATAAACCTCTCAGTGTTGTTGGAACAGATTATGCAGTTTAAAAGGAATCTGGAGACTGTTGCAGCAAGTAAAAGTTCTGCCCAATCTGAAACAAAAGGAAGTGGATATCTAGAAGTCCTTGTACCTGATTTTCCTGCGCATATCTAGTCTTTGCTCCTTACACTTATCAGGAGAAACATTTGTTGATTTTGAGCCCCATCCTTCTTCTGTTTGTTTACAAGAACTTGAGAAAACTGAAGATGTTGTGGTGGGTTTTGTACCTTGTTGACCCCTTTGATTCCGGGGGGGTGGGGTGGGGGGAGGGAGGAGGTTAACCCCGTCTCCTATGCTGGTTCTACAACCTCCCCAGTAGTCAGGGCTGTATGGGATAGCGCAGCCTAGCGGCCAGAGTCCCTATAGCGTGCTCCTAAAGCAGCATGGCCTGAGGGCCAGAGTCCCTCTAAGTCCTCTTCCCCTCGTAGGATAGTGCGGCCCAGCGGCCAGAGTTCATCTCTCTCCTTTGAGGTCAGAGAGAGGTTGGTGAACTATGTTGTCACAAAAAGGGGGGGGGGGGTTAGAGACCCCTGGTAGGGGAGCCTGGGCCCACCCACCTTTACCAGGCTCCAATCCAAGGCCCTGTCATTGATGGCATGATCCGCCCCAGGTCAGCGGGAAATCCTACCGCAACATGCTGCTCTCAGAGTGGTGGGAGATACCACTCCCTTCCCTTTCCTGGGTCACTTCCTACCAGTTCTCCAAACGTAGCAGTCCCTGTGGCATCAGGGTCTTCAGGTTCCTCATCCCCTGAGGCTCCCTGGGGTTCCCACAGCTGCCAGTCTCTGGTCCCACTTCCTGGCCCTTCGGCTCCCTCCTGTACGAGTCACCACAGCTCCTGGGCTGGAGCCTCCACTGGGTGTCCTCCTTCCTCTGCTTCCAGCCCCGATTGAGCAGCTCTGCAGGCTTTTATACTTGACTCTCTGTTGGAACATGCCCAGCAGAGCCTCAGGGGCATGGCATCCTCTGCCAGCAGAGAAGGGTTGACCCTCTCATTCCCAGTGCGGGGCCAGTCCGCCCCGTCATAATGTATATAAATAAGGCAAAAGTACAGCCTTAATTATCCTCAATCACCACTATGTTTTTGTGATCTGAATTCTGAATCGTGCAACATTTTAGCCCATAGTAGGTATGATTATTTTTAGTGCCTTGTCTCATTATCTTACATTCTGTATGCTGAACTGCATGAGCTACTTTATCAGCTTCTATGCCTAATCTATTCAAATAGTTTTCAGGTGATTGGTTCTCTTCTTTATCTATTGGTCCATCCCAATTTGGTATTATCAGCAAAGTAAGCTACTGTTGAAATTACATCTTCCCTTCAGTATCTTGTATATCCACAAAGAAACCAAAGTAAAATTGTAATAAAAAAGAGAAAGGAAGCAGGACTGGGGAATTCTGAGGGGAGACTGGGTGAGGAAAGTGGTCAGTGGAAGCATGTGACTAAAAGAACCAGGCAGAGGAAAAGACGGGCTAGTGAAGGAGAAATAGAGCTTAAGAATAGGTATGCAGAGTTGGAAAATGAAGAAGGGGCTCAGCAGGTAGTCACTGAAGGTGGAAGGGCAAGGAAGAAGAGGAAAAGGGGAAGAGCTAATGGAGATTACACCAAATATGAGCCCCAGGAGGATACAGGATGGGTTAAAGAGGATTATAAGGGAGAATAGGAATGGAAAGAACTTGTAGCCAGAGGGAACAGGGGATAGACTGGAGAATAGCACCATCACTAGGAAAAGACAGGTCTATGTGATTGGGGACTCTTTACTGAGAAGAATAGATAGGCCTGTAACCAGAGCTGATCTGGAAAATAGGAGGGTGTGCTGTCTTCCAGGTGCTAAGATATGGGATGTAGACCTGAGGTTGAAAAGGATTCTAAAGGGAGCGGGAAAGAATCCCCTAATTATCCTTCATGTGGGAACAAATGATACGGCTAGATTCTCGCTGGAAAGTATTAAGGGAGACTATGCTAGGCTGGGGAAGACGCTTAAGGAAATTGAGGCTCAGGTGATCTTTAGTGGGATTCTGCCTGTTCCTAGAGAAGGGCAACAAAGGTGTGACAAGATTATGACTATCAACAGATGGCTTAGGCAGTGTTGCTATAAGGAGGGCTTTGGGATGTATGGCCACTGGGAGGCATTCATGCATAGAGGATAGTTCTCTTGGGATGGACTTCATCTGAGTAGGGAAGGAAATAGACTTCTAGGATGGAGGCTGGCACAACTGATTAAGAGAGCTTTAAACTAGAAATTAGGGGGAGATGGTTGGGAGATGTCCAGGTAATCTCCACGCCAGAATTTAGCATTGAGAGGAAAGAAAATGAAGTAAGAGTGGATACAGCCGTGGGTAGGAGGAAGGGCAGTGTAGACACAAGTCTAATAGGTTATACTGGTAGTAAAATGACCGTGCCTAATAGGGTACAGAATGTGAGTGAGGCCAAACAGCAAAAATTAAGATGTTTGTACACTAATGCGAGGAGCCTAGGTAACAAAATGGAGGAACTAGAGCTACTGGTGCAGAAAGTGAAACCAGAGATTATAGGGATAACAGAAACATGGTGGAATAGTCGTCATGACAGGACTACAGGTATTGAAGGGTATGTGCTGTTTAGGAAAGACCGAAATAAAGGCAAAGGTGGTGGAGTAGCATTGTATATCAATGATGAGGTAGAATGTAAAGAAATAAGAAGGGATGGAATGGATAAGACAGAGTCTGTCTGGGCAAAAATTACATTGGGGAAGAAAACTATTAGAGCCTCCCCTGGGATAGTGCTTGGGGTGTGCTATAGACCGCCGGGATCTAATTTGGATATGGATAGAGCCCTTTTTAATGTTTTTAATAAAGTAAATACTAATGGAAACTGTGTGATCATGGGAGACTTTAACTTCCCAGATATAGACTGGAGGACGAGTGCTACTAATAATAATAGGGCTCAGATTTTCCTAGATGCGATAGCTGATGGATTCCTTCAGCAAGTAGTTGCTGAACCGACTAGAGGGGATGCCATTTTAGAGTTGGTTTTGGTGAGTAGTGAGGACCTCATAGAAGAAATGGTTGTAGGGGATAATCTTGACTCAAGTGATCATGAGCTAATTCAGTTCAAACTGAATGGAAGGATTAATAAAAATAAATCTGCAGCTAGGGTTTTTGATTTCAAAAGGGCTGACTTTCAAAAATTAAAAGGAAATTAGTTAGGGAAGTGGATTGGACTGAAGAATTTATGGATCTAAAGGTAGGAGGCAGCCTGGGATTATTTTAAATCAAAGCTGCAGAAGCTATCGGAAGCCTGCATCCCAAGTAAGGGGAAAAAAAAAAATCATAGGCAGGAGTTGTAGACCAAGCTGGATGAGCAAGCATCTCAGAGAGGTGATTAAGAAAAAGCAAAAAGCATATAGGGAGTGGAAGAAGGGAGGGATCAGCAAGGAAAGCTACCTTATTGAGGTCAGAACATGTAGGGATAAAGTGAGACCAGCTAAAAGACAAGTAGAGTTGGACCTTGCAAAGGGAATTAAAGCCAATAGTAAAAGGTTCTATAGACATATAAATAAGAAGAAAACAAAGAAAGAAGAAGAAGTGGGACCGCTGAACACTGAGGATGAGTGGAGGTCAAGGATAATCTAGGCATGGCCCAATATCTAAACGAATACTTTGCCTCAGTCTTTAATAAGACTAAAGAGGATCTTAGGGATAATGGTAGCACGACAAATGGGAATGAGGATATGGAGGTAGACATCACCATATTTGAGGCAGAAGCGAAACTCAAACAGCTTAATGGGACTAAATCGGGCAGCCCAGATAATCTTCATCCAAGAATATTAAAGGAATTGGCACAAAAAATTGCAAACCCATTAGCGAGAATTTTTAATGAATCTGTAAACTCAGGGGTTATACCGTATGATTGGAGAATTGCTAACATAGTTCCTATTTTTAAGAAAGGGAAAAAAGTGATCCAGGTAATTATAGGCCTGTTAGTTTGACATCTGTAGTATGCAAGGTCTTGGAAAAAATTTTGAAGGAGAAGGTAGTTAAGGACATTGAAGTCAATGGTAAATGGGACAAAATACAACATGGTTTTACAAAAGGTAGATCATGCCAAACCATCCTGATCTCCTTCTTTGAGAAAGGAGCAGATTTTTTAGACAAAGGAAACGCAGTGGATCTAATTTACCTAGATTTTAGTAAGGCATTTGATACCGTGCCACATGGGGAATTATTCGTTAAATTGGATAAGATGGGGATCAATAGGAAAATTGAAAGGTGGACAAGGAATTGGTTAAAGGGGTGACTACAATGAGTCCTACTGAAAGGTGACCTGTCAGGCTGGAGGGAGGTTACCAGTGGAGTTCCTCAAGGATCGGTTTTGGGAACAATCTTTTTATTACTGACCTTGGCACAGAGTGGGAGTGTGCTAATAAAGTTTGCGGATGATACAAAGCTGGGAGGTATTGCCAATTTAGAGAAGGACAGGGATACCCTACAGGAGGATCTGGATGACCTTGTAAACTGGAGTAATAGTAATAGGATGAAATTTAATAGTGAGAAGTGTAAGGTCATGCATTTAGGGATTAATAAGAATTTTAGTTATAAGCTAGGGACGCATCAATTAGAAGTAATGGAGGAGGAAAAGGACCTTGGAGTATTGGTTGATCATAGGATGACTATGAGCTGCCAATGTGATATGGCTGTGAAAAAAGCTAATGCGGTCTTGGGATGCATCAAGAGAGGTATTTCCAGTAGGGATAAGGAGGTTTTAGTACCATTATACAAGGCACTGGTGAGACCTCACCTGGAATACTGTGTGCAGTTCTGGTCTCCCATGTTTAAGAAGGATGAATTCAAACTGGAACAGGTACAGAGAAGGGCTACTAGGATGATCCGAGGAATGGAAAACTTGTCTTATGAAAGGAGACTCAAGGAGCGTGGTTTGTTTAGCCTAACTAAAAGAAGGTTGAGGGGAGATATGATTGCTCTCTATAAATATATCAGAGGGATAAATACTGGAGAGGGAGAGGCATTATTTGAGCTCAGTACCAATGTGGACACAAGAACAAATGGATATAAACTGGCCACTAGGAAATTTAGACTTGAAATTAGACGAAGGTTTTTAACCATCAGAGGAGTGAAGTTTTGAAATAGCCTTCCAAGGGAAGCAGTGGGGGCAAAAGATCTATCTGGCTTTAAGATTAAACTTGATAAGTTTATGGTGGAGATGGTATGATGGGATAACATGGTTTTGGTAATTAAATATTCATAAATAGGCCCAATGGCCTGTGATGGGCTATTAGATGGGGTAAGATCCGAGTTACCCAGGAAAGAATTTTCTGTAGTATCTGGCTGATGAATCTTGCCCATATGCTCAGGGTTTAGCTGATAGCCATATTTGGGGTCGGGAAGGAATTTTCCTCCAGGGCAGATTGGAAGAGGCCCTGGAGGTTTTTCTCCTTCCTCTGTAGCATGTGGCACGGGTCACTTGCTGGAGGATTCTCTGCTACTTGAAGTCTTTAAACTATGATTTGAGGACTTCAGTAGCACAGATATAGGTGTGAGGGTTTTTTTTTTTTGTAGGAGTGGTGGGTGAAATTCTGTGGCCTGCATTGTGCAGGAGGTCAGACTAGATGATCATAATGGTCCCTTCTGACCTAAATATCTATGAATCTAGTGTAGCTACAGTGTATTAAATTCCTTGCTTGACTGGTTTTAAAGCAAAAGCATGTTTTACTGGAGAAGCGGATATTATCACCATCGAAGAACACTGGGAAGATCCAATTAGGTAGGTTTCTTTAACTGACCTTAAAGAAGTTCAACTCTTGGGGAAAAAAACAAACACATAATGTCCATGATTGTCCCCTCTCCACAATCCATGCACAGAGAAGAACCCCCATCCACATGAAAGAGTGAAGGTCAATCACCTCCTCACCACTCTTCCTCCAGATCCTGTGGCAGGTGCTTTGCAGGCCTGTGCTGTGGGAGGGGGTGGAGACTGGGGAGGCTAAGGGCAGAAGTAGGCTGTCTGAAGACAAGTCCAGGGAGATTAACATCATTATCTACCTCTTACCCCACAGCACACAGGCAAAAGAGATAATACACAAAAAGCAACAATCTCTTTTCACTGCCACGATGTCCAACAAAAGTCTCTGGTAATGCAGCTCCAGTGGAGCATTTTCTGGAGGTCAGAGAAGCTGTAGAGGCAGAGAGCCTTTAGATAGATGTCCCTAACTTCCTGCAAACCCTGGGGTGGGAGCATGTTAGGTTTGGGAGTGGGTTCAGTGTCCTGTTCTGCAGAAGGTCACTTCCTCACAGGACAGGTTATTGCACCGATAGGGGTGGTCCAGGCGGTGCTTGTTAAAACTGGCTATTGTATCAGACACTTGTTAAAATGTTGAGTACAGGGTAGTATCCAAACCAACCCATTTTCTTAAATATAAAAACAAATTCAGGTCAAACACTGAGAATCTCCTCTTGTAGTCTCCTCTTGAAACAAAGGTTTACACATGAAGATTAGCCAGCACTGAATAAAAGCTTTCCCTAAGCATCTACCCTATTTTGCCTTTTAAACGTTCAGTTTAAAAATGGAGGGGGGGAAAATGTCACAAAATAATAAAAAATGAACCCTCCCTCTTTTAATTCTTAATTTTTTACAATATATATAAAAATGCTCTGCCAAACTTTCCCACCTGTACATTTTTTGCTGCATTTTAAACCTGTGCAAATTTAAAATTATGGTGGAAATACTGGCAGATCATTAGCTACAGTTTAATGCTGCACATGTGATGATATAATACAATACAAGTTAAACTGAGGTGGTTCTACCCTGAAGGGGTAACTCTCCCCACACAAATCTGTTCATCATCACATTCCCAGCCACATCTCTCTGCCAGGGGGCTACCTAGTCCACTGCGCCCACAAATGTGTTTTCTTCCATACCATCCCAGTATCTGCAATTGGCATCCTCTCCTCCTTCAAAATTTCTGTGATATCCATTTTGCTGTGATGCCAACAAGAAATAAACCAACTAATGATGGATTTTTGAGCAGCAGTCATGTAACTACTTGATCATCATTACCTTAATACTCTTTAGCACTCTCTCCCTGTTCCCTCCTATTTGCTACATTCACTTACTACACCTTATTTCAAATTAGGTCCTGATCTTGCAAATGGATCCATCTGAGTGTAGGGGTTTGTCCAAACAAATCTAACTGTAGAATCAGCCTAGTCAGGGACTGTGTGTTCATATGACAGGTTTCAGAGTAACAGCCATGTTAGTCTGTATTCACAAAAAGAAAAGGAGTACTCGTGGCACCTTAGAGACTAACCAATTTATTTGAGCAGAAGCTTTCGTGAGCTACAGCTCACTTCATCGGATGCATACTGTGCAAAGTGTAGAAGATCTTTTTATACACACAAAGCATGAAAAAATACCTCCCACCTCACTCTCCGGCTGGTAATAGCTTCTCTAAAGTGATCACTCTCCTTACAATGTGTATGATAATCAAGGTGGGCCATTTCCAGCACAAATCCAGGGTTTAACAAGAACGTCGGCGGTGAGGGGGGTAAGAAAAAACAAGGGGAAATAGGCTTGAATAGAGACTGGGAGTGGCTAAGTCATTATGCAAGGTAACCTAAGTTAATTGTATCCAATTTGCAAATAATTCCAATTCAACAGTTTCTCGCTGGAGTCTGGATTTGAAGTTTTTTGTTGTAATATCGCAACTTTCATGTCTAAATTTAAATTTAAATTTAAATTTCATGTAAAATTCATGAGAACCTTGACAAATTAGAAAACTAGCCTAAAATTAACAAGATGAAATTCAGTAAAGAAAAGTTGGAAGTCCAACCTTAAGAAGGAAAAATTAAATGTACAAATACAAAATGGGGAATATCTGGCTAGGTGGTAGTACTGCTGAAAAGGATCTGGGGTTATAGTGGATCACAAATTGAATCTGAGCCAGCAATGTGATGGAGTAGCAAAAAAAAAAAAAAAAAGGCTGATATTCTGGGGTGTATTGACAGGAGTGCCGTACAGAAGGCACAGGAGGTATTTGTCCCACTCTACTTGGCAGTGATGAGGCCTCAGCTGGAGTACTATGACCAGTTTTAGACGCCACACTCTAAGAAAGATGTGAACAAATTGAAGAGATTTCAGAGGAGAGTAACAAAAATGCTAAAAGGTCTAGAAAACCTGACCTGTGAAGAAAGGTTAAAAAAATGGGCATGTCAATCTTGAGGAAAAACGACCTGATAAGTCTTCACATATGTTAAGGGCTGTTATAAAGAGGACAGTGATCAATTGTTCTCCATGGCTACTGAAAGTAGGACAAGACGTAAACGGCTTAATTCGAAGCCAGGGAGATTTAGGTAGATATTAGAAAAAAAAGAAAAAAAAAACTTTCCAACTCTCAGGATTGTTAAGCACTGAAATAGGTTACCAAGGGAGGTTGTGGAATCCTTGTCACTGGGGACTTTTCAGAACAGGTTGGACAAACACCTGCCAGGGTTGGTCTAGGTATATTTGATCCTGCCTCAGTACAGTGGGACAGGCTAGATGATCTCATGACTTCAAGGGGTCCCTTCCAGAGCTAAATTTCTATGATAAGAACTGATTCTCTAGAAAAGGATAATGCAGCAGATCTAATCTCTCTGGACTTCTGTCAAGCATATGATATAGTGCCACATGGGAATGTATTTGTTAAACTGAAGAATATGGGGATTAGTACAAGAGTTGTAAGGTGGGTAAGGACCTATCAACAGAAGAAAAGACAAAAGGTTTTGCTGAAAGGTGAACTATCAGGCTGGAGGGAGGTTACTTGTGAAGCTCCTCAAGTATCGGTCTTGGAACTGATATTATTTGGTATTTTCATCAGTGACCTTGGCCCAAAAAGTAGAAGTGTGTTAATGAAGTTTGCTGATGACACAGAGTAGGGAGACATTATCAATACAGAGGAGGACTAGAATATCATACAGGAACAACTGGAAGACCTTGAGGGCCAAAGAGAGGGACACAGATTGCATCACCACCTCTCTCAGCCCCAGCTGAGTCCCAAACACTGCCTAGGGTGAAACAAGATTAGATTTTAACAATAGCAGCATCTCCAGCCCATCTCCATTAAATTCTTCTCTTTTCTCCAACCGGACAGTAACATCTTTGATACCATCTAAGAAACTGTCCAACAAGGGAGTTTTTCCTTCTAAAAACTCTCTCCAGCTAAAGGGGACAAGGCATGTAGTTAAAAGGAAAGACTTACTTAATAATTTACATTTCAAAAGCTCTGTTTCTTTCTTTTCTAGATATGTAATAAAAGGTTAAAATGATTTTGGATGATGTTTGCGCCCTGGTATGAAGCAGGCTGAGGTCTCTGTATACCAAAATCCTAGACCTTGTTTAACACTGTTCAATACTGGACAGCGACTGGGTTGTGTTAACACCATTAGCTCATATATTCCCTCTAAAATGAATACATCACCCATACTCAAGAAAGATTTATTCAAGCTGGAACATGTGCAAAGACAGGTTACTATGATGATAAGTAATGGAGAGCCTGTCTTACAAGAAGATACTAGAAAACCTTGGCTTGTTTAGCCTAGCAAAATGAAGACTGAGAGGGTATGAGATTGCTCTCTATAAATACACCAGGGGAGTAAATTCCAGGAAAGGAGAAGAGCATTGCTCTTTAGTTTAAATAGCAATGCATAAGAACAAATAGGTATAAATAGGCCATGAATAAATTTAGTCTGGAAATTAGAAGATTTCTAAACATCAGAGGAGTGAGGTTTTCTAACAGCAGCCCCACAGAAGTAGTGGAAGAAAGTAAAGCTAACTGGTTTTACGATAGAGCTTGATCAGTTTACAACTAGTATTATATGATGGGTTCCCTGCGATAGCAGGGGTCCAGACTCACTTACCCAGGAGATCCCTTCCAGTCCTGTGTTCTTGGGTTGGTTGAGTTCCTCAGCAAAAAAGTACACCAACCTTAATACACTTGGGCTAAATGAAGGGGAGGGACGTAGCTCCCTTTTATGAGCCCCCAGCCAGCCAGCTTGCTATAAAATCCTTTAGTAGCTGTTCTCTACTTGCTTTGCCTTTAAAGGGTTAAAAAGGCCCATAGGTAAAAGGAAGGGAGTGGACACCTGACCAAAAGAGCCAATGGGAGAGCTAGAACTTTTTAAAATTGGGGGAAAAAAACTTTCCCTTTGTCTGTTGTTCTCCAGAGAGGGGACAGAGCAGAGACAGGGCTGGGACTATGCTGTAAGAGCTTTGAGCCAGGTATGGAAACCATCACTTCATACCTAGAACTACTCATTTGAACCCCAGATATGTAAGTAGATCAGGAAAAGTCTAGGAAGATGCAATTAGGTTTATCTCTTATTGGCTTGTGGTCTCCTCTGTGCTAATCCATGTGCTTTTGTTTCGCTTGTAACCATTCTTGAGGATTATTATATTTTCTCTTTTTAAATCTAGCAATAGCTTAAGTTCCAGATATGTTTGTTTTTAATAAAGTTTACCTTTTTTAAGAACAGAATTGGGTTTGTGTCCCAAGAGGTTTGTGCATATGTTGTCTAATTAGCTGGTGGCAACAGCTGGATTTCCTTTGTTTTCTTTCTCAGCTCTCCCCTGGAGAGGGGGGGGGTGAGTGCGTGTGGGTGTGTGTAAGGGCTTGAGGGTACCCCACAGGGAGGAATTCCCAAGTGTGCCTTCCTGGGTTAAAAGGTTTTTTTGCATTTGGGTGGTGGCAGCATCTACCCATCTAAGGTCAGAGAAAAGCTCTAACCTTAGGAGTTTAATACCAGCCTGGGGTGGCCAGTATTAATGTTTAGAATCCTTGTGGGCCCCCACCTTCTGCACTCAAAGTGCCAGAGTGGGGAATCAGCCTTGACAACACTAATATAATTGTCACTAACATTGCATAATTAGCAAGATGGAAAATACAATAATCCTAAAAAGTATACAGCAATGACAGTATCATGTTTATCCCTCTGACCTCTCTCTACTATCCACACTTTAAAATTCAACAATTATTGCTTCTAAGAAGGTCACTAAATAGATCTGTATTAAACATTAACCTATACACCACTTCTCTGTAACCTTCAATTACTCAGGTTATTCATATCGATTTTCTAAATTATTCAGTTTGTCCCCATGTACATTAATCTCTTGAATCAATTTATGCTTGATTTCCTATTACAGTCCTCTAGGACTTGTGTGTTGCTCTGCCTCTGTGGTATTGACTCTATTCAAATGTTTCTGGATTTTCTAATATATCACTTTTAACATGATCAAATTCCCCCCCCCCCCCCAGCTCCTTATTTCCTTTCTTCACAACTTAGGAGACTTATTTCAGTCTCCAAATATTTTCTTCATTGTGTCTGATGCTGTTGAATCGGCTGCCTGTGAGTGCGTGGGAGAATCTGATTGCTCTCAGTTTATAGAATTGTCATGCTTTTGTTGCCTTTTCCTTACTCAGCTTCATCTTTCTAGCTTGATATATAGTGCAGGAGCCATTTTCTGTCATACAAAGTATTCTCTTAATTGTACAGCTGATTATTATAAATTCTTCATTCTGATGGGCTATAGAAGGAAGGGAAAGAGCTTTTAGAACCCCATCATAAGCCCCCTCACATTTCAGGTCACAGGCTACCCCTAAAACGCCACAAAATTTCTCTTTTTATTGAGCTTTTCTGCCTATTGAAAATCTGCCTAAACACAAGAACAGCATTCCTGAGATTTCCTGCTCCTCAGTTACCCCAAACTCAACACACACACACTTGCAGAGCCATTATTATACAGAAGAGTCTCTTCTGGTGTCCAAGTAGGTTCAGGAGAAAGTGAAGCAGAGACCACATTTAGAGTGGGCCCTATCTCCACAGCCTTGCCACCCACTTGGCCCTGTTGCCCACCTGCACCATTTAGCAGATGGAAGCAGGTGGTCGTCCATTTTTAAAACTTCTTCTCAGTTTTTCATTGTTTCCTCTGAACAACATGGAATACTGGGACCATTAAAAAGAATTCCTTAAATACAAGTTGTCATGAAAAGAATATAAATTTTTTCAAGAATCCAAAGTGCTGATCCTGAATTCCCTTAACATACAAAAATCCAATGGCAGTTTTCATGCTCAAGGAAGATAGGATTGGGCCCCAGATGTTATTTGAAATGGACAGCCTGCACAGAGATGAGCACTGATTGCAACCTATAAAGTATTCATAAACTCATTGAGAGAGCATGTCATTACTGTATTTTTTCCCTTCTTTTCATTTTTAATTGAACACTTAGTATCTTCAAAGAGCTTTACAGTCAACTAATTAATCCTCACAGTCCCCCTGTGCATCTCTCTGCTAGGTAATTATTATTATCCCCATTTTACAGGTGAGGAAAAACAGATTCTATCCATATGGGCTTGTGATTCTTGAAACTATTTATTTATTTGCATTTATAAAACAAGAAGTTACTACCTCAAATAGGGTTGCCAGGCGTTTGGTTTTCAACCGGAACACCCGGTCGAAAAAGGACCCTGCTGGCTCCGGTCAACACCACCGACTGGAACCTTAAAAGTCCAGTCGGTGGCCGAGCAGGGGCCCAGGGCTAAGGCAGGCTCCTTGCCTGCCCTAGCTCCACACGGCTCCTGGAAGTGGCTGCCAGGTCCTTGTGGACCCTAAATGTATGAGCGGCCAGGGAGGCTCCACACGCTGCCCCCACCCTGAGGTCCGACTCAGTAGCTCCCATTGGCTGGGAACTGCGACCAATAGGAGCTGCAGGGGCGATGCCTGTGGGAGCGAGGGCAACATGCAAAGCCTCCCTGGCCCCCATGCATTTGTGGGCTGCAGGGACATGGCAGCCGCTTCCTGGGAGCTGTAGTAAGTGCCACCAGGACCCCGAACCCTCTCCCATACCCCAACTCCCTGCCCCAGCCCAGAGTCCTCTCCTGCACCCAAATTCCCTCCCAGAGCCTGCACCTCCCACAACACCCTGTCCCAGCCTCCTCCTGCACCCCAACCCCCTCATTTCTGACCCCACACCAGAATCCACATCCCTAGCCTGAGCCCTGACCCACCCCGGCACTCCAACCTCCCCACCCCAACCTCCTGCCCCAGCCCACTGGGGGTGAGTGAGGGTGGGGGAGAGTGAGTGACAGAGGGAGGGGGATGGAATGAGCGGGGGGGGGCCTCAAATAAGGGGTGGGGCAGAGGTGTTTGGTTTTGTGTGATTAGAAAATTTGGCAAGCCTAATCTCAAACTGTAGATACATCTGACCGATCACTAAAACAATACATCAATATGAAAAGAAAACAAAGAACTCCTCAAAATTTAACAACCAAGTTTCTGAATAACTGTTGCAGGGCAAGCACTCCCCATCCCCTCTTGGGGTGATGGTAACTACTTCCCTGTGGCCACATCTTTATGAGCACTCCTTGTCTTGGGGTAGCATGGCCTAGTGGTAAAAGTCAATATCACCATTCTCTCTCTCTGGGTTACGTGGCCCGATGGCCAGGGTCAGGGTAACGGCCCCTTTCCACAGGACCGTGGACCCAATGGCCCAAGTCACTATGACTACCCATTTTGACCAAGGTGTATGGCCTACTGTTCAAAATCAGTGTTGCCACCTGTCTCATCAAGGCTGTGTGGCCTAGTGGCAAAAGTCAGTAGGCTGCCCCCTCTCTCAGGGCTGTGTGGTCCAATGGCCAGAGTCAGTCCAACTACCCACTTCAGGAAGGCTGTATGGCCTAGCAGCCAGAGTCAGTATGACTGCCCGTTCTCAGGGCTTCACAGCCCAATTACCAGAGTCAGTTCACCTGCTCTCTTTCAGGGCAGCAGGTCCCAATGCCCAGAGTCAGCATAATGGCTATCCTGTTCCACAGGGCTGTTTGGCCTGGTGGCTGGTAAGAGGCGTGGGCAGTCACTTGGGTGTGGGGGCAGCCAGGTAGGGAGAGCCAGGCCCTCCCTGCTCCGCTAAGTCCTAGCTCAGGGCCTGGACTTTGGCAAGTATGCTCACCACTGGGTCAGCAGGGAATCCACCCAAAACATCACTCCGAATGATGCCTAGTCCCCCTGAGCTACTTCCTTCCCTGTCCCTGGTGAAGTGGTCCTTGCATTTCCAAAGTCTGTAGGCTCCTCAACTTGTGTGGCTCCCAGGAGCCCATCACTCCTTGAGTGTCTGCAGGGGCTAGGGCATTTGCCTGGGTCTTGGTGTCTCTGGCTTCCGCTGTCGCCGTACCTTCTGCTGTAGTATCAACAGCTCCCAGGCTAGAACTTGCAAATATGCATCCTCCCTCTTCAGCAGCCAGCCCTCAATCAGCTGAGCTGCTCCCTTTTATACTTAGTCTCCAGACAGAGCATGCCCAGCAAGGCCGAGGGGGCGTGGCCTCCTTGGCTCAAAGAGTAGAGTTAACCCTAGCAGTACCAGTGTGGGGCAAGTGCGTCCAATCACAATAACCAAGTTTTGTAAGTAGTAACATCTCAGAGGCTCTGTCTAGACTAGATAACTGAGCTGTTGGTAATTGAACTGTCTGAATAGCTCCAATTTAAGCACCAGTGGTATTGGATGTCTACACTAGCCATGTTGTTATGGATACAAGCCAATCTCAGTTTTTTCTCATGTCCACATTAGTACTGTTGCAGTTGCACTGCCCCCCCATACCTATTCTACAATTCTCAGAGGTTGCTGAAGGAGTGGCTTATAGGAAGTTTTGTTTGATCTAGTGAGAGCTTTTGAAAAACTCAGAGGAATTGCAAAAGAAAAAGTCAAACTCCAATAATTCCTGAGTAACTCCCATAATTCCCCAGCAAAATCCCATAAAACGACAGGTGTCAGTACTTAGCCCATCTCTCAAAATGGAAGGCAGAGTGAAGAACAAGTATCTATACAGAACCAGAAACCAAAATAAGCAGTTGATGGTGGTCTTGATACCAAAGTTGAGTACCCACTATAACCTAAGTAAATGGCTGCATGCTGTACCCAAAGAAGTTCTTCATTGTGTGGAATGCCATTTTCTGGGCCTGGACCACACACACAAAAACAAAGATGGGGAGATCAAGTTGTTCTCAACACCTAAGAGGAGCAGCAGTGGCTGCATGAAGGGGACTTTTCTGTGCTTCTGAGGTGAGCTAGTCCCAGCACTGTATTTTTTTTCCATCCTGAGTTGAACAGATTGTTATTGTCTCAGACCTTATTATATTGGACCTTCAGTTTCTTTATTTTCTGCTAGCATAGCTTGCTGGTTTTGATGAAGACCGTCTCTGCCAGTCACTCAGTTACTAGGTTATATACTAATAATGTGACAATATGTCCCACTTGTACCAGTCTGCAGTGTAATTGTAGTCATGTTGATCCGAGGATATTAGGGAGACAAGGTGGGTGAGGTAATATCTTTTACTGGATCAACTCGGTTTTGGCGGGAGAGACAATCTTTTGAGCCACACAGAGCTCTTCTTCAGGTACTTTTTCCAGGCCTGAAGTAGAGCTCTGTGTGGTTCAAAAGCTTGTCTCTCTCACCCACACAAGTTAGTCCAATAAAAGATATTGCCTCCCCCACCTCTCCACTTTTACCAGAACAGTCCTGTTTTTTCATTTTGTCAGTCAAAATGTTTGGGGAATTTTATAACTACAAAATTTTTGTTTGAAATGAATTGCTGTGCTGAATAGAATTTGTTCTGTGTTTACCAGGAATGAATAACCCAGTGGAACAAGTGTTCAGTGTGATGAAATGTTTGGAGAGAAAAGTTGAATGAGTTTACACATTATCAAAGCTGTTATTTTGCTCAAAAGAACATTGATGACACTTGTTCAGTGTTTTCAGATAAGCTCGTTCATAGGGGAAAAGTCTGTCCTCTGAGAAATATGCATGTGACTCTGTTCAATCAGGAGCTGGCAACAGTGAGCAGCACACATTGTAAAAACTGCATACTTTTGTCTCTTGAATGACTACTTTACAACCCTAAAAAGTGTAGCCACAAAAGTCTCCCACTTTTAAACACCACTTAGCACCTAATGTAGACAAAGATAGGCATGTTTAAAAATGTAATTACAATATTATTAGTACCACATGAACCACTACCACTGACATTTGTTTCAGTGTGAGAATGCCTAGTGCCCCAGGATGCAGTTACAAAGGCTACTGTTATAGCTGTTATATATATATATACAATAAAGAATGTTGTCCTTTAATCAAATTATTATTTGTTCGTCTCTAGAAATCATCTAGCTTCTTTCTGTTTGCAGGATTCAAAGAGGAATTTTTATTATATAGATTGATGGTGAATATTCAACATTCAGGCTGCTTCGCTTAGTTGTGATTGATCACATACGTTGCATGCTATTGTTCACATGAAAGTTTAAAATCTGGGTTTCTGCAAAGACTTGTACAATCTCCTTCAAATTTTGCTTTCTGTAAGTACATAAGTGAGAAAACTCGATTATTTGTTCATGGAAAATGAGCATGAAAGGAGTGTGAACAAGTCCAAAGTGAATTTATTTATATATTCAGACAAATATTTAAAAAAAAAACTTTGAATAATTTACCCAGTTTTTTAAATTCCAGTATGACTTGTATTAAAATTCAGAATGTTTCATGGAAATTTGAATGATAATTTAGTTCTCAACATGGTATAGTATATTTTCAGTTTCTAAGTGTGAAGAACTTTAATTAAAATATCATTTTATCTATCTATATATAGTAGATGCTATTTTTAGCTCTTCCAAAGTAATAATGCATATTATATTTATTATTTATATTGTGTAACAGACAGACCCTGCCCAGAGGAATTTACACTCTACATTCTCTCAGATCTGGGCTTCAAAGAATTTTTCTGACCATGCTCAGACAAGACCCCTAACTTCATTATCATTTATAGTAACAGGGAACCCCAGAGCTGCATGTTTTGTTTCTGCATGATAAAATTGAAGTAGGCTGTATGGGTGTTTCATGGAATGTGTTTTAATGCTGTTGGATCAGTTATATGCTCTGTAGAACTAAATTTCTGCTGAATAGAGACTTTAAAATCTGACTTCTTGACATACAGTCTTGAGTAATTATTTTGGATGGTATTTTCACATATAGAATTGATGTTTAAAATAGGATAAAACTTATTCTGAAATTATGTTGATTCTGATTTTTTTTAAATGTCATCAATTAGAGGCAGGCATTAGTGATTAGAATTCTTATTCATAAAGTAATGTACCATAAGAGAAAATGTAATAGAAAGATAACACATTTTCATACAAAACTTAAAAGACAAATGCACAGAATTGCACTAGATGAATTAACTTCATGTAGAATTTAATATGACTCTTGTGGCTTATAATCCTTTTTGAGAGTCAATCTGGAAAATTGCTCTGGAACTATGAAAGCACAAAATCAAATCATGTTGAAGACTAATGGAGAAAGCGTATAATAGCAGTAAACATGTTGTCTTCTACTCTATATTCACAGGCAGGGCATATTTGTTATATTTTTCTTCAAGCACATAAAAGGTGCAAGACTGCAACATAAAATGTGTATCTGCTTTTTATTTTTTAAATATCTTTCAAGATATGAAAATACTAAAAAATGCAAAGCAGAAAATTAATCACTTACAATATAAGATTACTGGGAGTTCAACCATTTATCATTTGGTATATAGTATTTCATTTTGGTGATAGCACTCTCACAATTTAAGCACAACCACATAACCAGTACAACCGTATAAATCACTATTGTCCTTGAGAATGTTATATACCTTGATGAAACTTCTATGCTTAATGAAATTAAAACATTTGATCATCTTCATATCCCCTAGTTCCCCTCCTCTGTATTTAACTATTAATTTAGTGTGATGGTGTGAGTAACTGGACTGGTGTCAATGTGATTTAGGGGCCTGTTTATACTGCCATCTCAGCTGGATTTGTCTGGAATAATTTATTTTAACAGCTTTTGCCGGGGCCTATTGCACTAATGGTTCAACTGCATACAGAATGCCAGGCCAATCAAATGTTTAATGACAATAAACATCAGCTGACAACAATGCACAAGTAAAACATATTGACTAATCAGATAGCAAAGGGAATTAATACAATGAAGAATTAAACACATAATGAGAGAACCAGATAATCCTCAATACTCTAAATAAACAGAAGTAGGGAAAAAGCGATGCCCTTACTTACAACCCATGAAGCTCTACTGAAGTCAATGTGATTGCATGTAGTATCAAGTTAGAACTTTTGGACATTTCTGTGAAATGAAGAGTTAACATCTAGAGCAGTATCTGCACTGTCTAGTGTCTTCCTGACTTAAATTTTAACTTTTTAATCAAGAGGAAAGAAAGATTTTTTTTTTTAAATAAAATGTATGGGTATGATAGTTAAATAGAACTTGCAGCATAGTCTTTACTGTATTTAGAAAGAGCTAAACATGTTTTTCCTGCCTTTATATTTATGAAGAAGACTGATTAACAATCTTTTCATTATTTTTTTTTCTGTGATTTCTCTTTGCTTCATGCATGGGTCATGTGTGAATATTTGCAAATAATAGTGTTATAAAGATATTCCCAGTTTTTATCTCTGTGTTGTCCATATTTAAACTTGGTTGTCATCCATCAACTAAAGGGAAAAATTAGCCTAAATTCACTGCTGGGGTAAATCCATTGAAGTTAGTGGCTTCCATCAGCATTAATTTGTCCCATTCTATGTGTAAGACGTCTTGGACATGAAGTTTAAGATCCTACACTTTGCTTTAGCCTCCTCATTAGATGCAAGCATTTATAATCCAGGGTGTACGAGTTGAATATTTAAAGGGTAAGGCCTTGATTATACAAAAGCCTTTTACCAGGCCTCTAATTAGTTAAAGTTGCAGTTGGCTAAAAGCAAAGTTTGTGTCCACACAGCATACATTTATTAATCAGTCAATTACTGGCAAATCTAACCAGGAATTGCAATGGCTAGCTGCCTAGTCTGGCACACAGATTAGTTCCTGTAACCAGTTAGACACATGCATTTTATTTATGGGTGGAAGGGCACCTTTAATTTTGCCAATGCAATCTGTAAATCTAGTTCCCTCTCTGCCGCTAGAACTCTGTGCAGTTAGATTTCTCACATTTTACATTCCAACACAATGAAGGTGTCACTGTGCCTGATCTCTAGGAGTCCCTGGGCATAAACTATAACTATCAACTTTCCTTGCTACACCTGGAACCCAATGGCTGATGCGATGAATCTGTTAAGCTGGAAAAAAATTATTATTCCCATCAATCCTTTTACTACTAACCTATAGCAGACCCAGGCCCTTCTTCTGGCCAGCGGGGAAAGCGTGTGTGTGTGTGGGTGGGGGCAATGGGAGCTGGCCACCACTTCCCATAGCTCCCATTGGCCATTAGGAACAGTGAATCGCGGCCACTGGGAGCTGCGAGCAGCCGTACCTGTGGAAGCTCAGGTAAACAATGTGTCTCGCAGCCCGCCAGGGGCTTACCCTGAACAAGCCACAAACCAAATTTGGGAACCCCTGCTCTAGATACTATGGAGGGGAGGGGCTGCAGTGTTGCCTTGTGGTTGGGGTTGCAGTGGGCTTACATTGTTGGGGAAGGGGTAAGTGCCGGGTTTTTTGCATTTCAAAGGTGGTAATCTAGGGTGGACTGGAGAGGGACCTTTTATGAACTCTTAAGGTACAAAGCCCAGGGCTGTTCTTAAAGGACAGAAACCTGAAGAAGGCCATTACAACCTAAATAACCCAGACACAAGAGATTAGCCTGGGATGTGATTAGTGTTGGACCCAAAGAGAAGGGCTAGTCTCCTTGAGAAGAAAGATTATATACCACAAGCAACTAGGACGACGGAGTGGCTGTAGCCTAATTGCCATGCCATTTGCAGGAGCCTGCTAGCAGGATCTGTACAAGAAGAGCTGCCACAATAGCAAATGTAAGCAGCTGCTGAAAATATTTGTTGGGAGGGCTGAGCCTATCCCTCACTCACCCTGCAGCCGTGGCTTCTCTCCCACAGGCCTGAACTCTGCTGCCGCTGCCTGTTCCACCTATTGGCTCTTGCTGCTCGCAGATTTGGAGGAGCCTGCCACAGTGTCAGTTGACTCGTAAGTCTGCTCACAGGTAATGCTCTCCCCTGCAATGTCCCACCCACCCCTTGCTGACCAGGGGCTGCTGTGAAGAGCATGGTTCGGGCGGGGGGGGAGAAGGGTGCTGGTGGGACAGGAGAGGATAATAGGAACCAGAGAGCCTGAGGCCCAGACCAGAGACCAGTTGCCCACAGCCAGTCATCAGGAGTTGGAGTCCCAACAAGCTACCTGTGGCAAGGAGCTTAGACACCCTGATGACAAATGGACCCCAGCTTCAGGATTCACAGTAGGAAGTGGCCAAGGGGGGGGTGAAGTGAGTGGTACCTTGTACCCGAGGAAAGTCATCATGTTGCAGTAGGAGCCCTGCTGACTGGGTGGTGACCATGCTCACTACTGACAGGGCCCTGGGCCGGGACCCCATCCCCCTATCCACTTGCCGCCACCCATCCCTCGGTGGTGGCCCATTTCTCTGACTTTGGCCATTAGGCCACACTGCCCTGACCCCAAGGGATGTTGTATTGACTCTGACCATTCGGCTGGACAGCCCTGAACCCAAGGCCCCGGTACTGAAGCTGGCCACTAGGACTCACTGCCCTAAACCCAAGGGCCACCCTTTTGAATCTGACCATTGTGCCTTATTGTGGCGAGACCCGAGACAGTCAGGTAGACTGTAACCATGGTGTCAGCACACCCATCATCAACTTCAACAGGCAATTGGGCGTGCATATAACGCCAAAGATCCAAAGGACTGCTGTACAGTGTTACAAAACAATCAGGTTAAACAGTTGACCAAGGTCTCCAGAAACCAGCAGACAGTTGATCTGATAGCAGATACGCCTTATTTTGAGGAAGTGGATTGGGCTCTGACAACCAAATTGACCACAGACCCAGTTAATCTCATGGACAGTGAAGAATCTAAACAAGATGAGCTGCTGAAGCATGACGGGAAGCAGGGTGAATAGGCATCTGATTCAAATATTATGCAAGGTCTTTTTACTTTGTTGGTGATGTTGCCGGCACCCAGTGCTGAGAGGCTGAACAACAGCTTGAGTGGTTCGTTACCCAGTGTGCTACACCCAATAATCACAACAGGGTGGAGAAGCAGAAGAGTTTATTTGAAGCTTCAAATAGGTACAGGGAGATTTGAATCTCAAATCCTGTACCCAGAGCAGGAAGTTACACAGGCTTTTATACATCCTTTTTCCCAGCATACTTATCCAATAGCAAGCTGCCCCAAGTATCCATATAGCCAGCCAATCCAGTTCCCAGCTAGTTCCCTGGTTCTCTGTATCATTTGTTAAACTATACATAAAGCTGCTTTATTCAGCATTGTTCTTCCATATCTGCCCTGTGTGGCCTTGCTTAGTTTCAGGCAGTCTGACTCTGCAGCATATTGTTGCAGATCCTCAGCATAACTGCTGTGTGTGCCTCCAGGCGGGGGGGCCAAGGACACCTGGGCCTAGTGTGAGGGGGCTTCATCGACACTCGTGGTCTTCCATCCCCTCGAGTTACCTAGTGGCCATGCCCCAGTGTTCTCAACAGTGGCATGGATGGAGCCAGAGGTAGCATGATAACAGATCCATAGCTCACAATCCATCCATTTTTTTTATTTTTGTGCTGACAGAGCTAACCTCCTGTGAGGGAGACAATCATCTTCCTGCTATGGACCAGCTCCAGAAGCCTCTTTGTCTAGCTGCAGCCTGTATTTGCCTGTTGTCCAAGCAACAATTAGTAATTTTAAGAGTGAAATACAGCAACACACCCAGACTCTTTCCAGCAAGCCACATCGAATTCCAACATTGAATACTCATCACCTATGGCTCCCCATGTTTGTGGTGGCCAAAGAACAGTTTGGTGAAGGCAGAAATTGAGTGATTTTTCCATTTAGTACCACTGGTTTACCAGTTCTATCTCCCCGTAATGGCTAACAGATGCCATACATTTCAAACATGTGAAAAACAAGTCACTCAATTAACCAGTTTATTTAGGTAACTGAGTTGGGATGCCAGGACTACACCACCCCTTTGTTTGAATCTTGGTGATCTAACCAATGTAAGGCATTATATTAGTTTGTACCTTTGTTGATCTTTTTCTAAGTTCATGGAGAACTTTCCAAACAATTTTCTATTTTCTAGCTTATACACCAGATAGCTTTTGTAAAAGGAAATCATGCCTAACCAATCTATTAGAATTCTTTGAGGGGGGTCAACAAACATGCGGACAAAGGTGATCCAGTGGATATAGTATGCTTGGACTTTTAGAAAGCCTTTGATAGGTTTGCTTACCAAAGGTTCTTAAGTAAAGTTAGGAGTCATGAGATAAGAGGAAAGGTCCTCTCATGGATCAATAACTGATTAAAAGATGGGAAGCAAAGGGTAGGAATAAATGGTCAGTTTTCACAGCAGAGAGAGGTAAACAGTGGGGTCCCCAAAGGATCTGTACTGGGACCTTTACCGTTTAACATTTTCATAAATGATCTGGAAAAGAGGGTGAACAGTGAGGTGGCAAAGTTTGTAGACAATACAAAATTATTCAAGATAGTTAAGTCCAAAGCTGACTGTGAAGAGTTACACAGGGATCTAACAAAACTGGGTGACTGGGTGTACCAACCCCACACTACTTCAGCAGGGGTTAAGCACAATCTGTAGGCCAAGGAAGCCATGCCCCCTCACCCCTACTGGGCATGCTCCAACTGGGACGAGGATATGAAAGGGAGTAGCTCAGCTCAGTCTGGGCTGGCCATTGATGAGAGAAGATATGTGTTGTAGGGTCCTGCCAGGAGAGTCTCAGAGCTCCAGGACATAGAAGCCCAACTGGGCTGAGACTCCAGCAGACCCCCAGCCAACTGCTGATGTAAGAAAGACAGCAGAGGCCATAAGATTACAAACAGGGCAGGTTGGGACACAAGCCCTTACTGGTCTGGCTTGAACCCCAAAGCATCACAGAGGGATCTGCAAAGTTGAGTACGGAAAGGAGAGGTCTCAGATGTCTAATTCTGGCCTTGTTAATCAACTGTGCTATGGAGCAGTGCAGTCAGCCAGCAGAGTGCATACTGTACAAGAGATGACATAATCACCCTCCACAGACACAAGACACAGAGATAGGAAGGCTGGGAATATTTTCAAAGCTCATTAGTGGGGAGCAGAGACTCCTAAGTCCCATTTTTCAAGGAATGTTTCTCCTTTATTGCTGTTGGACGCAACTCCATTGCCATCATATTGGGAAGATCTCCTCCAGTTAGAGTTCAAAGGGGCCTTCTTAGAGAGATGGGGTAACTGTAAGCCAAATGGTCCTGTTGTCTGGCACATCTCACCTGACCGAGCTCTGGAACACAGCTGCTATGTGAGGAAAATCTATTGTCTTGGGACCATGGCTCCGTTAGCATTCTTGTTTGGTTGATACACATTCATTAAGACTGGGAAGAATTTGAAAACATGAACATTCGGAGGTACATTCAGTTCAGTATGTCCCCTGACACTGTTTTCATGAATCAAGCTAGACAGAATCACAGATTGTCACTTTAGGAGAGACCAGTTATAGACAGTGTAATAGCAGTGTACGGGCATCAAACTTTGCTGCTATAGTCCTATAGTGTAGACACTTTGTACAGCATCAGAGGGAGTTTTTCCATCAGTTTAGGATCTCCACTTCCCTCAGCAATGGTAGATAGGTCAATGCAAGTATTCTTCCATCAACCTAGCTGGATGGAAGGTTAGGTTGACATAGCTATGGCACTCAAGGGTGTGAATTTTTAAGTGCAGACCAGACCAGAGATGGAAAGCTCACAGCTAGGGAGAGAAGCAGAGTGAGCATGGCTCTGAGAGGAAGCAGAGAGAGAGAGAGAGAAAGAAAGAGCGCAAGCTTCTTTGGGGCACAGAATTTGTTGAAAAGCCAGACTTGGGTTTCTAAGCAAGGAAACTGCCTCCTGTTTTGTTTCTTCAGTGATCAGGGAAACAGAACTTTGTGTACATGCTTTGTAAATAAACAGGATTGCACCAAAGAAATACCAGATTCAGATAATCTACTTCTCTTTCTAATGGAAACAACCTAGCAATTCCCCAAATACTAGCAAACCACTCAGGCCAAAAGGGCAACAATACAGGATATAGCTCCTTGTTGGCATCAAAAGCAGACTCTGTGCTTCTGAGGGCTAGTAGCCACTCAAGCTTAGGACCTGCTTCTATTAAGGTTACAGCCATGTTAGGGGAAACTCTTTACACTATTTTTATACTTTAACTTGATCTCAGCGATGGCTCACAAGTGTAATGAAGATTGGACCTTAATCGGGTCTTATAACTTGTTAAAATTGATCCTATTTAGTATATAACTTGGTTGTTGAAAACAAAAAAAAGGTACATAAAATGATGGCTGACATTTTGGTAATTAAAGGGTTTATCTTCATTCACTTGGAATTACATTGTGAGTAATAAAGCCATGCCAAACTCAGACTACATCACCCAATCATTTATTGTCTATAAATATTTAACAATAATGTGATAAGTGGTATCAGGTATTTTAAAAAATGTTACATCTAAAATTTCAGAAAGCCCAAAGTTAAAAGGTCATTTAATAAACTACATGAGAATACACGCATGGTTTATACCTAGCTCCATTTCGGGAGATAGTGACTGCTGGAACTGACAACTGCAGGATGAGTGGGGATCTCCTCACCCCTTTCACATCTAGATTCACAAATATGGATTTCAGTTGCTAAAATAATTGGATTCTACTACTTATGACATGCAGCGTTTCCTTCCTTCCTCCTTCATGTCAAATTTCTGTGCATAGCTCCCTCAAAGAATAGGGATTTCCTGATATCTAGAAAATGATGAACCTGAAATATGATTGCTCTTATGCATTCTTATTGAGGTTATGCTCAAATAAATTTGTTAGTCTCTAAGGTTACACAAGTACTCCTTTTCTTAAGCATTATATTAGAGTTGAATACTACTGGATAACGTTTTGATGCTTATGCATATGGAAGTGTGGTGGTTTTGTTGATAATTACGATTGGTTTTGGTTGATCACTTTTTTCCTGAATCTCCCTCTTACTCTTTTACGAGCGTATTATGTGGAGTTTTTGATCTCTCATTCTCTTAATATTTCCCATTACTTTCACCAATATTTCTCCAATTGAATCAAAATTTAGTGCACATCCAGTTTTTAAACAAGAAAATATTTTCCTCTCAATAAGAAAAAGAGTACTTGTGGCACCTTAGAGACTAACCAATTTATTTGAGCATAAGCTTTCGTGAGCTACAGCTCACTTCAATGACCTTCATAACCTGCCTCCCTTTCTCTGGTTTCCAGTGTGAGTGCCGAAGATTTAAACTTCTGTTTCAAGATCTCTTTGTTCCCCTCTGTTACTTTTTAAACTCTAAAAGGGCGGAACCATGGGACTTGGTCCTGGTGCTTTGGAATGGTGACATGGGTACTCCAGAAGAAAGTCACTGGATCCATTCAGTGGGAGCAGATCTGCTAGGCTGCCCTTTCTGAAGTAGGAATGTGGACCTGAAGATAAGGGTAATGTGATAAGGGTAGAGTGAGACGCTCAGGGTTACCACACCTCAATAGGCGAGATCACAGCTCCAGGTAGCAGAACACTTAGGTACAGCTACACTCCAATAAAAGTGTAGATGTTCGGACTGGGGCTGGAGCCCACACTCTGAAATTCCAAGAAGGGAGACTTGCTGCCATGGAATTTTTATTGCAGTGTATATGTACCCTATGCGCCCTCCTTTCTCCAGAATAATTACCATCACAGAAGAAGTGGGTGAGGCAAGGATAAAGGGTTAGTACTGAGACATCTTACTCTCTGAATATATGCACAAGGATGGGGGAACAGCAAGGACAGAGTTAGTCTGTCTCTTCAGCTCAAGTTATAGGGACGCATACTTTTACATCTTACATCTGTACCTGGTAAATTGGTTTCCATGATGATTAAAAATAAAATAATAAAACACATGGTAGATCATGGTAGGTCTAACCAACACAGTTTCTGCAAAGATGTCTCACTAATCTATTAGAATTCTTTGACCATGTCAGTAAAGTAGTGGATAAAGGAGAACCATCTGACAATTCAGAGGGGTAGCCGTGTTAGTCTGGATCTGTAAAAGCAGCAAAGAGTCCTGTGGCACCTTATAGACTAACAGACGTATTGGAGCATAAGCTTTCGTGGGTGAATACCCACTTCTTCAGATGCATTTATTTAGACTTTTAAAAGGCCTTTAACAAGTCCCTCACAAGAAACTATTAAAGAAACTACGTAGCTATATAAGAGATGCAAGATATTGACATGGATCAAAAACTGGCTAGGAGACAGGTAACGGGAGGAATAAATGCTCAATCAACTTTCATCATGGCAATATTTAAAAGCAGGCTTCCTTGAGGTTCTGTATTGGGTCTGGTGGTATTTAATAAATGGGTGTTGAGCAGTATAGTAGCAAAATTTGCAGACTGTGAGGAACTTCAGAAGGAACTCCCTAAGGTGAATGGACAACACTGGGGTAGATGGAGTTATATGGCAATAATGAACACTGGAGGGGGAGGGAATGAGCTACTAAGACCCCTTACTTACAGAGTTCTAAATTAACTGTCAGCTCAGGAAAGGGACTGAGGTGTGATTGTGGACAGATCAATGAAGATCGCTGTTCAATGAGTAACTGCAGTCAAACAAGATGTTTGGATGTCTGAGGAATGGGATGGAGAATATAGAGAGAATATAACAATGCCTTTATAAAAATAATGGTGCAGCCTCAACTGTAATACCATGTGCAGCATTGGTCATCCTATCTCAAAGGGGATATTGCAGAATGGGAAGGGATTCAGAGAAAGTTGATGAGAATGATTAAGGGCATGCAAAAACTCTCATATTAATAGAGATCAAAAAGATGGGAATTATTTACCCTAAAAAGGAGATATAACAGGGGACATGACAAAAGTATATAAAATACTGAATGGTATACAGAAGATAGATGGGGAGCTTCTGTTCTCCCCATTTCATAACAGCAATGAGCTATTCAGTGACATTGAAAGATGGAAAATCCAACATGAAAAAAAATTATACAATATATGGTTACACTGTGGAAATCACTGCCAAAGGACATTGTTGAGGCCCAGAATTTAGCAAGATGCAAAAAAGGATTGGACATTTATATGGATAAGAATATCCAGTGTAAAAACAGTAAATGGTAACAAATTTTGGAAAGATACAAAATCTCATGCTTCAGGGTTTAAACCAGTCTCTGACTATAAAGAATTAGGATGAGACGTTCATGGAAATTAGATTATGCTGCATCTGCCTATTGGGGAGTTTCTTGTACCAACTTCTGAAACACTGGAGACAGGATACTGGACTAGATGAACTACAGGCCCAGTATGATATTGGTATGTAAAGCTAGCCACATTTTACATTTTTAAATCTTGACAAATTCAGAATTTGAAGGATGACTGAAGGCTCAGTATACAGCAGGTAAAAATGGTGAAATTTTTCACCAAATTCCTGAAATTTTGAAAAAATTTCCAACCAGCTCTTTTTAAGGGACAGTCTTTTATTTCTTCCTTGAATCAGTGTACCAGTCTTTAATGAAAACCAATTGATTCACTGATGTTTGTATCTTGTATTCTTTGTCACTCAGAAGAAGATGGCGTAAGTATCAATATCACAATGGAGTGAGTTTCATGAGACAGTTTGTTTTGTTCTTTTGGGTGTCTTGTACTTTGTCTACCCGTTCGCCTTTCTCCTCTTAAACTGGAAAGGAAGTGCAAAGAAGGAGAGGAATAGCCAAAGAGTGGAGGAAAATAGAATATTAAAAGGTCACGGCAGTGTGGAACGCTATTTTAATTCGTAAAATGTGAGGCAGTCTAAATGCTTCCTGGCACCTCATTCTACTGACAAATACTGTAATAAGAAGCACAAATGGCACAAATTATTCCATTCACTTGACAAAGATTATGATGAGAGTAGGAAATGGTGCAAAAATTAATCAGTTCCTTTTGTATTTTATTCTTTGACTTGTCTTTAGATGTGTTATTTAAAATTACCAAGTAACAGAGGTATAGCAGCCATTTACTATGATAACAAAAGAGTAAATGGGCAGTGGCTTTCTTTAAATTAATAACCTGAGATTTTAAATAAAAGTCATCAAGAAACTGAACTACTCTTCCATCCTTTTCTCTTCACAACTACATAACTTGTTCTGCCATAATGTGTTGTATTAACTTTCCTCCTCTTTCCAGGAAATGCTCCATTGGAGGAAGAATCACATTTTTTACATGAGGGCAAAATTGATAAAAACCCTTTAATAGGCTTCTTATTATCCTTGCTGAAGTGCTGCAACACTATTTTTTAGTCTATTAAATATACTGTTTTAAAGGGTGTATGTAGCATGATTTTTTTGCTATATGGATGTAAGCAGAGTCAGGATTTGCTCCACCCTGACATCTGGTGGTGAGGTGTGGCAAGTTGTGGAAAAGAACTTCAGGGGCTGATCTCATTTGCATAGGCACACCCACCCACCCCCTAGAATGAGGCCATAAATGCCCAAACATTTGGCTGTTGTGGGATCCCCAGTGTCTCTGTTATTGGGGCGGGAAGAATAAATTGTTATTACCCTGATTATGGGAACTGTGCTTGGAACTGTACTTGGCCTTTTGTTATGATGGAGGGACTCACCATCAACTAAGTAGCACTCGCTAGGCAAGGGACATGGGTTCCAAAACTCTGTGAATGGAGAGAGGCTTGAGACAAGTATTTGTACCTGGTGGTGTGGGCCCGAAACACCAATTGCACCTCTGTCTCTCTCCACTGTGGAATGTCAGAGCTAATTTTGGGTCTATTAAGAGTCTTGCTACAGGTACTGTGCTGAATTCACTTTGGCCTTATGGTGCACCAGCACTAAGGCTCCCCCTACTATGAGCTGGAATCACTGAGCACTGTGTCAAGTAGTGGGGAGCCGAAAAAACTAGAGTGCAGTGGTGCTGTTTGTGGATAGGCTGGCGGAGTGTTCGTGAGATGGCGAGGCGAGCTGTGCAGGGCGGAGCCGTTCGTGAGACAGCGGCGTGTTCGTGAGACGGCGAGCTGAGCAGAGCTGTTTGTGAGACGGCAAGCTGTGCAGAGTGGAGCCGGTCGTGGTGGAGCAGAGCCGTTTGTGAGACAGCAGAGCAGAGCCCTGTGGGGCAGTCAGCTTCAGGACACGTAAGGTGCCCCTAACCTCTTTCCCCCCACACACAGGCACATTTTAGCCAGACTGGGGAGCAACACTCCACAGATGAACTTTTGAACTCTGGGGCTGGACTTTGTGAACTTTGGGTGATTTGTGGATTGCTGGACTCAAGAGACGTTTGGGTTCTGGGACTCAAGAATTCGAGGGAAAGGATGTGGCCCAATTTTCTGGGGTGGGTCTTTGTTCATGGTTTGGTTAATGAACACTAGTTGTGGTGTTTCCCCAATTTAATGCTGATGTCGTTTACCTCATGTTATTAAAGATTCTCTGCTACACCAAGACTCTGTGCTTGCGAGAGGGGAAGTATTGCCTCTTTGAGGCGCCCGGGGGTGTGTAAGATTTTCCCAGGTCACTGGGTGGGGGCTCGAGCCAGTTTTGCATTTGCTTTGATGAGAGGGAACCCCTGTGTACTGAACCCGGCCCTTGCTGCTGTCAACTTGGCCTGGCAGAAGGGTTACATAAAGATGCTATTTTCAATGTGTTGCTTGTAGGAGGGGACAGTTTAACTAGTACAGCACATGGTAAACAGAGGGTATGTGGTCTAATCAAGCAAATTCCTCTGCAACTGCTGCTGGGATTGAACAAGGAGATACTACCCAATATCATAGTTAGAGATTACTGTAGATACTTACTCTTTGCTTAACCGTACAGCAGGATCTCTGTGCCTGCCTTGTCTCTATTAGCTTCTGGCTGCGCAAAAACTTCCTACTACAGGATATTTCAAGTTACTGTCACTTTTCCTAGCTCTCAAGACAGAAATTTTGGAATTCTTCTTTGAGTGATTATATATGTATTCTACGGCTTGTGTACATTCATATTATTCATATCATTTTTGGCCAGCAGGCTCCATTGGTGCTGTGCCCGTGCCCAAGGACATGAAGGATATGTCTGCACTGCAGGTCGGAGCATGCCTCCCAGGCCCCAGTTAGACAGACATGCACTAGCTCCCCTCAGCTAATATGCAAAAACTAGCAGTGTTGATGTTGCCACATGGGCAGTGGTGTGGTAAATTGATGGTTCCTGCCTTAATGCAGCTCAGCTATAAATCTCTAAATTTCAGGGAGTTTATAACATTATATCCTGGTCCCTCTTGCTCCAGAAAACAGGACTATATCACCCCTATTCTCATGGCCTTGGGGGATTCCTGTCCCTAATTCAATCAAATGCATCTATCCTGCCTCTCCTACCTCATTTCCAGCTGTTCCTGTTGGCCCTCTCTTGATCTCCTCTCTTTCTTAAGCCCACGGTTGTATATAGCTATGGGCTGCCCTTCACTTGTGATGCCCCATAACAGTAGAACTGTCCCCTTTTCTTCTTTTAATTTAGCCTTAAAATTTCTTTTTAACATTAGCCTCTGAGTAACACTAACCCACAATCACCTTTTCCCCTTCCCACACTGAAACTACTGCAAAAGTACTCATTTGCATTTTTACCACTTTCAATTTGCAACTTTCTTCATTTGCTCCACCCCCTATATTACTGCCATTTTCTAACCAAAGTCACTGCAACCAGTTCTGCAAGGCTCTCTCTCTCTATTATTCTTGTCTCTGTAAAGTGCTGTATGTTACTTTGTATAAAGGCCATTATACAAAAAAATAAATTGAATTGTTATATTTTATTGTGCAAACCTGTGTGAATGTACTTTCTGGAGAAACCATATCTACATTTTATAAATATTGTCTTAGTAAGAGCACTGTTTTAATTAAAAAAACAGATGTTACACGGAGCTCACAATAGACAAGCTCAAATATAACTTCTGGAAGAATATAGTCATAAAATATTGCTGAACAATACAACTGGAATAATAGAATTTAAGGTAGAAAGAATCCAAATCAGTGGCACTTATTTGAGGGCAGGATCCCAGTGCTTACACCCCCCTAGAACTCTTGTCTCTTGCCAACTGCCCTCCTCTCTAGGAAGTGACTGCAAAGCTCCTCCCTGCAGCAGCCTCTTACTCTCTACTTCCTGGTTTTATTCTCACTCAGCCTGCCCAGCTGGGCTTCATCATCAATTAGAGTTTATCAGCCCTGACTCTCCTCCAGGTGCAGCCTGTCACAAGGTTAATTGGCCCTTTTTACTCACTGAGGCCTTGTGAGGGGTAGACACCCTGTCAGAGTTAAATATGACAGAAATGAACCAGGCACATTCTTAGGGGTTTTTTTTAATCTGTTGTGCCACAAGCCAGTGTGCTTCAAGGTGCTGGCATAATAAAACTGAACGTGCTCATGACACTGTTATACGAATACAAAAAGGTAGGGTGGGAAGGAAGATAAAACACACAGCAACTACAGAAGAATCCAAGTGTAATGGAGAATTAAATATTATGGGCAAAACTTTCACAGGTGGGAGCTTAAAGTTAGACACCTTAGGCTCAGTCCTGCAAACACACACATGAAATGTGTCAGAGGAAAAGATATAGCTATACAGAAGTATAGGAGGAAGAGCAAGGCTGCGCAGTGAGTGTCAAAGATTTGCAGGAGAGCACAGGGATGGGAATTCATATAAAAATGACAATGATCCATGTGAATAACTATCAATGTTGATAAATCTTTATTTAAAAGACAGGAGATTATGCCAAACAAAACTTGGTTAAACAGTCAGGGTTGCTTATGTGCATATACCAATAACACAACCATAAAACTCTCCAAGGAGATCATTAGTTAAGTCCTTGTACAAGAATGATTTCACTTCCCCACATTACCTCTTCCACTTCTACCATTATGTGCCACTTTCCTCCATCTCCACACAAAACATGCAATTTGAACTATGAATATCAACTACTGAAGAAAACCAAAACACTATACCTTACTTCCTCATTATGTCACCTAAATCACATTACTCCAGACATTACACACCCTAACCTCTCAGAATGATAAACTTTGTTATACATTACTTCTGTTTAAAAGCAAACACTTAAACATCACCATCCACTAACAATTTACACTTATACATTAACCATTTTCTTTAACAACATAACAATTTAGCATTCCAACCCTTTAGAAAATATACTATATGCTTTGAGTTAAAGGGCTTCATTCTCCACTTCATCCTAACTACACTCAGATGGAGAGCTGATTTGCTGCTCCCTCATTTTGGGCTACCCAGTACAAATTAGGGCTGCTCGGGGCAACCCCTCCCACCACCGATCTATACCACTGGAGTATCATGCATTGTGCAGCTCTGCTCCAATGTGTCCCATCCCCAGAATTCTCTGATATACTTCCTCTTACGTCAGAGATGAGAGAGTGGATGGCATAGGAGACAAGAAAGCCACCACCATTGCCAGCTTTGTAGCAGCAGGCGTTCCTATGCACAGGGGGGATTCTTCTCTGACCTTCTCTGGCCAGTGCCAAATGGTGCAAAGTGGCCTTAATGGACTGAAGAATTTAGCCCTATATGTTTTATGTGGATCTGGAGCAAAGAGCCACATGTGTTGTGAACTAGATAAAATAATGCAGAGAGAATGATTTAAGTTGGAAGGGTATGGCAAGGACCTAACTAGTGGTCTTGCTTTTTCTTTCATTATCATATTTTTTGGGAAGTGGCTTTCTAAAACCTCAGAACATTTCACTGTTTTCTCCTTAGCCTGCCTCCTGTGGGAACAAAAGATGGGCATTGATTGCAGCTTATCATGTCTTTACAGACTAGATGGGTCACATAAAGAAGTCTGCTCGCTGCAGGTGCACCTCCTTGGGGTTGGGTCTGGGAATTAGCATTTGCCCCGTCCTGTCCCCTGCTCCATCAGTTGCTCATGCTACAGCCCTTCTCTTTCCGTTACTTGGCCCTCCAGTAAAGTCATTATGTAGTCCCCCACCTTCTGGGTTAAAAAAGTCCCACCAGATAAGCTACTTGTATGCTGTCTCAGGAAGTCTTCTGTTCCAACTCCAGTTCCTGTACCACTTTGCCAGTGGTGGATAGAGGACCCTGGGCCCACCTGCTGCTTTGGGTTCCTACTTAGGGACCCTCTGCCCAATAACAATGCTCTGCTCAGTCTCAAACCCTGTTGCTATTTCCCTGAGCGTCTTATTCCCCCTCCCTCCAGTCAATCTGGTTGTCTGTTTCTGGGTTTACTTCTGGAGATTCCTCTGCTCCCCATGGCTACTTCACCCCTTTCATTCTCTTCCCAGATCCCTAATCCAGGGCATGACCCCAGAGTTTATTCCTCCCCTGGATTTCCACCTGGTCCCTGGCTAACTCCTTTTCCCTCTAAGAAATGACTGTATACCTCCTTCCTAGTCTTACTTCCAGGTTTTATAATCCTAGTCCAGCTCCTCCACCAGTTGTGCTTTCTCTGCAATTAGGCCTAATCAAGACCTGGCTTCCCTCCAGAAGCAGCATATCAGGTTAATTGCCCCCTTCTGCCCCACATTCACACCACACAAGCTCTGAGTGTGTTAACACCCCCACCACAGATCAGGTTTGCTCAGTTGGTGTTTGTGACGGGGGTAGGCGGTAGGATGTGTTTGCATTGCACTACTATTAGGACATTCCTTGCCAGTTATAGCTTACCATTTTTGGGCTACCAAAGAATGACAGAAACCTGAAATGGGTGGGAGCAACTGCAGGATGTCCTCCTTATTCTCAATAGCAGAGAGTGATGCGGAGGTGTGCAGCACAGAGACTTCTGTCTGTCTGGCACCAGAACTAGAGACGTGATGCGGATGGCCTGTAAGTAGTAGAGTTGGGAATTGACTGCAAGGCCCAAGCATGCCTATTGCTTTGCTTTATGTCAAATCAAAGAGCAGCAGAGAAGGCCACCTGTGCATTCAGAGCTGGCCTTACCATGAGGCAAACTGAGGCAGCCACCTCAGGTGCCAGACTGTGGGGTGGGCGCCACTAGGACCCAGAGTGTAGAAAATTGTGTCTACTACTGGTGCATGTGTATTCTCTCTGCTCTAGATGCACCGAGGTGGTGGAGTGCTGTGCTGGAGGAAGGAGGGAACAAGAGACATAACAGGCAGGAGAAAAGGTGAAAGCGAATAACAGAAAGCAGCAGGAGCTGCAGGGAGAAAAAGGAGGAAGAGCCTCTTATGTACCTCTCTAGCACCCCCAGGAGCCTGGACTGATTAACACCAGCTTCTCAGGGAGCTCCCTGTTTCCTGCTGCTTCCCTGAAGCCACTTGAGAAGAACAGGCAGTCAACTGAAGTAGTAGGAGCCAGTTAGGCCCTTAAGACGCTGATATCTTCCCTCACTCAGGCCCTGCTTCCAGACTGCTTATTTGTCTCCTTCAATTGACTGTTGAGAGCCACTATAGCTGGCACAGAACAGCAGTCATGAGTGAAAGAAGAAAATGTACCTCTGGGGCAGCATTCAGAAAAAGAAAGAAAGCAAAGGAAGCTTTTCTATCTAAGCAGGAAGGAGCTCTCCTGAGATACATAGACACAAGTGTTCACGGTGAGCCTTCTGGCCCCAGTGAGGATGTGAGTGGTGAAGAGATGCCTGATCTTCTAGTTAGTCAGAGTGCAGGTGACCTGGCAGCTACTGCAGCATCCATATCTCCATCCCAAATGGAAGTAACCATGCCCATTCCTGAAGAAAAATGTAGATCAGAGAAGAGTGTGGTGGAGGCACAAGAAACAGCTGCTGCTGAGTTTAGTTCCTTAAGTCTAGATGATCCAGGACTGTGGACCCACTTGAGTAGCAGCCTCACCAGCAATTCAGGGCACTAGAGACAGTGTTGACACACGATGACATGTGCGATATTGATGTGAGTGATTTAGCTGATGAACTGAAAGCCCTTTCAAGATACATTTCAGCAGGATCAACTCCAAAGGCTGTTCTGGAATATATGTGCACAAATAAGATCACCACCCTCTTTCCAAATGCTTTTGTTGCTCTGAGCATACTTCTAACACTTCCTGTAACAGTTGCTAGTTTATTAACTTCACTTCTCCAAGCTGAAGTTAATAAAAACACATCTACGCTCCACAGTGACACAGGAGAGGCTGGTCAGCCTTGCATCCATCTCAATAGAGCATGAGTTGGCCCAGACTGTGGACCTTCAGGAAGCAGTTAAAATCTTTGCAACCAAGAAGGCACGGAAAGCACTACTTTGATTATTCAAACAGATAAAAATGCCAGTGTTTACTATGCAGACAAGAAAAGTTACATTTGCTGTTCAGGCGTTTGAAAGTTAAGTGTTACTTAAAATTTTTGAACAAGGCATTTTAAGTTGTTGGTTCTCCTTTATTGGAGTAGGTAGCAGAGCAGTACCATGAGAGGAGTAGAACAGGAAGAAGGCAGAATTGAGACCTTTCAAAGTTTTGGCCCAAGTGAGGGGGTATGGGAGTGTCATTTGAGCTCCCCGCCTCAGGTGCCAAAATGTTGTGGGCCGGCCCTGTGTGCTTTATCTTCTCAGCTTTGCTATATTGGAAGCTGGTGTTAGTCTCTAAGAAGAAAATACAGAAACAGGCCACATTAAAGGAATTGATAATTGACTGGTAGGGTTTGTAGGAAAGTGAGCATCATCCTCAAGATGTTTACAATGAACTCATCTTGAAGTCAGATATTTCTCAAAAGTATTTGCTTTAAATTGGATATTGTGGGGATACTCAGTTGTTAGGTGAAGGGGGCTATAGAAGTACCCAGATAGATCCTAAAATCAACTATTTTTAGAAGTATTAAAATCCTAATCTCCAGAGTCAAATCCTGTTAGTTTTTCCTGTTGGAAAAAAAATTGGATGCTTCCTTCAAGAGTACAGCACAGAATAATTTTTACACTTTTGAGTCAGTGGCAGAAAAGATTTGTTGACTGCTAAACATTTCAGTGGGTAGAACAGAATTTTTTCTCTAACTGAAATGACCAGTTGCTTAAATGTACTTTTCAGATGACACAAAGAAGAAGAAAAGGGAACAACTGTAAACAATCAAAAAGTGACATTTCTGTAAGGTATCGTTATGTGACTACCTGTCTTCTCTGTGGTAGTGACCCAAATATCATAGACCATCTGTATGCATAAAATATTTCTATCAACCTGAAATGATGCTTTGACAATCCTATGTGGACTTCTTTCTGTTTTGAAATGTAAATATGGTCTAACTGCTGTGCCTTTCCTTTAAATTTAGTAGATCTCTTGTTGTGAGTGACTTGAGTTCACCATCAGTTCTTCCAAGCAAACATGTTGAAAGAAGTATGCTCTTGTAAGTTCATAAAAACAACAGACAGGGTGGTTACAGTTTCTGTGCACTCCAGCTGTTTTGTAAATTGATAATTATGAGAGTGGTGGCTATTCTTAGCTTAGTTCCTGTATATGTCAACTTGTAAATAAAAACCTCCACAGTCTGTTTTGCTAATGAATTCCACTTCATAATGTAATGCAGATGGCTCTCTTATCTCTTGAAAAGATGTTCTCACCAAGGCTTGATCCTGCTTCCCCTGAAATCAATGGGAATTTTTGCATGGATTCCAGAGAAGGCAAGAGAAGTGTGATGACCCCTTCTTACTGGACCCAGACAGCAATTATTTCATGCATTTAAATAAGCCTGTTTTCTTTTCAGTGGTTAATGCCAGCACAGGGAATCTGTCCGCTCACTGGCTGATATTCAGGATAGAACTGGATAATGTTCCTGTTGAGAACACTTAGAAAGAAGAAATTTCTTTTGAACTGTTAGACAAGAAGAAAGATTTTGCAGCAAACAGCACATATATGTCAGCAGCTGCAAAGTAATTGGAATTAAAGATACATTAGATATGTGCGCACATTTACTAGCATTCAGGATCAACAGTAGACATGTTTGTAAGAAACAAGAGAGAAGCTACTGTAGGAACTAGCTAATGTGAATTGCTACTTTGAACAGAGTCTTTAAGATTTTAAGTGTCAGACAGATACAGGAGCAGAATACAGGTCTGTTCAGCATTGCTGCCTGCTCTATAATCACTCGACTGTCTCAAAGTACTTCTTAAAAAGAAAAGGAGGACTTGTGGCACCTTACAGACTAACCAATTTATTTGAGCATGAGCTTTTGAAAGCTTAATCTCAAATAAATTGGTTAGTATCTAAGGTGCCACAAGTCCTCCTTTTCTTTTTGCGAATACAGACTAACACGGCTGTTACTCTGAAAAAAGTACTTCTTGTTTCCTTTGCACTGGGTGGAGCTACAAGTAGACACACAGGATTTCAGGTAATAAAACTGGAAGATTTTTTTTAAAAAATCTAACGTACATATAATTGTTTATGCTGCTTGTTTAATTTCTGAACTTTTTGCGGCTTGGATAATGAAAGTACCAGTAACTATTTTGCTAATAGCTTCTAATAAAGTACATCTTCACATTCTTGTGCACTAGCACAATGCTGGAATAACTGGAATGCAAATGTAAGAGTATGTGCATTTGTTTAGAAAATGTTTCCATTGCAATTAAAAAAAAAATCATTGGAGCATGTTTTCTAGTCTAAATTCTTGTAAAAATGTAATTTTACAAAGCTTTAATTTTTAAGCAAAATTTGATCTGACAATGTCTGTTTGAGTTCAGGCATGCTACATTCACATAAAAAGAAAACAGATCTAGCCACATGCTTAGAAGGGGCTCTCATGCCTCACAATGTATAAGGCTTAGACAGGCCTCAGGTTTATGTTGTGGGAGTATACACAGGGGCATAGTTAACTTTATTTCTAGATCTAGACCCTCTCTGCCCCACATCATTTCTGTTGCTCTGCCTGACGGGGAAGAAGCATGAAGTGCAAGGTTTTTTTTTAAAAGGCCAGTTCACTATGCCCTGTGATCATTACACGTTCCAGAATAAGGAGCAGGAGGACAAGTCGGAAGTGGAGAGTTCAGCAGTAATTCTGTAGGCCAGGATTTCTGATCCTGTGAAATAAAAGTCAAGGGCTACATTTTAAATAAGTAGATTCAGATGCCAAAAAATTCCCATGAAATTACAGCATTGCACACACAAATCAAATACCTAACTAGCCTTTTGGATCTGCCATTACCTGATTTGCAAAAACTATTGCTTGTATATTTTTGCACATGTATTTTTTCTGCACAGACTGGTCCACAGTTTTTAATGGTACGCAAAGGGACATTACCCATGAAGATTGGTTCATTTTCAACAAAAGCATATAAGCTGAAATGAAAATCCAAATCTACGATGCCTAAGCAGACCTCTCAGACTGAGCAAAAGAAAAATATACAGTATTGCCTCAAGATCCACCACTCCTGCAATGCCTAGACTTGGTCAGCCAATTTATGATGTCAGGTCAGGATAGTTGGAACTTACTTTATTAATTTTTTGGCAAATGTCTATGTTTAGAACAACTGTATATACTTGATTTTATCCTCTATTGACACACTTCATGCAATACTTATCATTCTAGGACTGGAGTGGTGCTTTTATGCACAATGAGGCCTACCTTACTCCACAAGCAGACCCAGTGACTTCAGTGGGACTTCCAGTGGTGAAAGGTTCTATACAACTTCAGCAAGGATACATCATATTTTGACAGTTACACTGTAAAGCAGGGGTGAGCAAACTTTTCGGTCCAAGGACCACATCGGGGTACGAAACTGTATGGAGGGCCAGGTAGAACCCCCTCCCAATCGCTCCCTGTCCCCTGACTGCCCCCCGGGACTCCCTGCCCTTTACCCAACCCTCCACCCCCTTACCCTGCTGCTCAGAACAGCATGTCTAGCAGCCGCTCTGCCTGGCCAGAGCTAGACACGCTGCCACTCTGCGCTGCAGGAGTGCGCAGCCCTGCCACCCAGAGCACTGCCCGCGCAGCGCCATGGCTGCGGGAGAGGGCTGACAGCAGGGGAGGAGCCAGGGGCTAGCCTCCCTGGCCAGGAGCTCAGGGGCCGGGCAGGACGGTCTCGTGGGCCGCAGTTTGCCCACCTCTGCTGTAAAGTGTCGGGGGTAGGGGCTCTCTTCATATATGTTTGTCTCTAACACAGTGGAGCCATGATTGAGTCCTATGGGAACTACTGTAATATAAATATGAATAAGAATGTAGTAAGAATATTAATAAAATGTGTATGGTTTTCAGAGATATAATCATACAGTTGCATGTAGAGAGAGCTAAGAAATTATGATACATTTTGGCTCTGTCCTACACTTTTTAGTGGTCCTGTTACACATTGGGGGCCAGATTCTCCAGCCCGGTAGATGTAAATTGGCCAGAAATGGCCAGTGGCCCTTCCATCTGTGCAGAGAAGCTATCACTGGCAGAAAGGTGGTGAAGAGGACACAGATCCATCCTTTAATGATGGGGCAAGATAGGGAGGAGCAGCAGTGGGACGGGCCATGATATAGTGGAGCTCCACTATAATCCTCTACTGATGAAAAGTCTCAATGGCCTAAGTAAGAAATATTCCTCAACAGTCCTAACATCCCCGAAGGCCAGGTGATGCAGAACAAATAACTGCAGCTGCCTCCCTGTAGCTCTACCTCTCTGCGGTGCTGAGGTGAGATCAGGTAGAGTAAAGAATCTAGCCACTAGTGTTCAGGAAGGTGAAAGGTATGTGTCCAAACACAACAGAACAAAATGTATTATTACATAGACATATGTCAATTTTTATTTAAGCTTTTAATTATTTTTACAAAAGAGAGTAATACAAATGTACAGGATTAATTTTCTTATACTTATCAGCATAAACTATTGGCAGTCTGCATTTTCTCCCTTATTTGACATTCATTTCTTGTTTAACAATCAAAAGCAATGTTGTGTGTGCAAATTACCACTTGGAAGACCTGGATTTGTAACCTTAATTGCTCATGTAAATCATAGCTTTAGACAGAGTGAGCCAAATTCATCCCCAATGTTACTCCATTGAAATCCCAGAGATGAATTCAGCCAACAAGTGTAGTCTTTAGAAAATGTTGACCAAAGCACAATTGTTTTATGTTGACTGTCATATTTAAGTCATTTAGCTATTGAGAAGTTCACAATTTCCTGACTCCAAGGTACAGTACAGCTATCATTTTAGACCTTTCATTGGACAATTCACATAAGAAAAGATTTGCAGGATCAGGTTCTAATATTTTTTAAATGTGTTTTTATCAAGGTAGTCAGGTGCTAAAAAGTGTTAGAGATTTTGTTTTGTTGGTTTTTGGTTGCTTGTGTAACTTGAAAATAAACTGCTTGATTTTCATTCAGCAAATATCTGAATTCAGGCTGACATCTTTTATGTCAAATTACTGCTTAATACACTTTTGGCCCAAATTATGATAAATTATTTAAAACCGGGGTTTATGAACAGGCACAAACCAAGAGAATTAAAGGGCACCAGATATAAATATATAAAATTTGGGTGGGTATTTCATCTCCTTATTTAAGTGATGTGTGATCTGTTCTTAAAGCAATAGTAGCTCAGCTTTCTGTCAGAGTACCAGAAGCTGAGCAAGAATACTGAACATGGTGTTGCTTCTTCCTCCTTTTTTCCAAAGCTTCTAGAGGCATCTACTAACAATTACTGTGACTTCAGATGTCCTTGTTAGTCCTGTCTCCCTTCCTCCTCTCAAACTCAAGAATTGTTACTAGAAAGCATAATTATCTGTACAACTAAAAATTATTAATTTTCTTCTGGGAATTAGTTGTAGCAATTTAAAATACCATTGTGAATCTATAACATCCCCTAACCATCACTGAGAGACTTGTGTTTTAAATGCTAGCAGGACTATTCAAAGCAGAGCATAAATTCATGAACTAATGACTAATACAACATTGTCTGGCAGAGTATAACCTTTACTGTTACTAGCATATTGTTTCTAATATCACAGTCTACAAATTTAACACCAAGTAAGGAGAATAATCAAGTGCAATATAGTTTTCCTTGACTATGCTTAAGAAAAGCATTTCTGTTACAACAGAAAACATCTATATCATTAAATAACCGATTCACAAAATAAGACATGGAAAAGCTCTTTGGTTGATTACTATCCGAAGTTCACGCAGCCATGCATATTGCCCAGACTTTTTATGAGCTGTGAAGAAAAGAAAATGTATTTTATAGGATTTGAGCATATGAGAATATTTCAGTGACTGAAGTAATCCTGCCAAATCCCTCTACAACCTGATCTCCCCACACCACGACCCACCCTTCCTCCCTATCTCTCCTCCCACTCACCCGTCCCCCGCGCACACACAAAAGAAGGAACTCATATTCTGGGCATCATTTAACAAAGTAGCTTTGGGAACAGCATCATAAGATTGCCAGGAATGTGTCATGACTCATTATAGCAAGGTTCCCTCTGACTACCAGAGGGAAAATTAGTTGTCACAGGTTGGGGATATCACTTGCAGGGATTTAGCCTGGAGGTATTGTAAGATGTTAGAAATGTGTCATTCCTCATTATAGCAATGTTGTCAGTCTGCAGTATATAAAATACCATGTCACAGTTACTGTCTGAAATCTGTGCTGTTGATCACTTCTGTTCATATAGTCATTAGTTCACTATCCTGACAGGTCACACTACTCTGAAATTTTGCACCTTAAAACATCATGCTTCAGAAACACCAATGCTATTTAACACCAAGAGGATTTATACCAGTAGCTATAAAGCTAAGTTCCACAGACCACATGGGGTCAGTCATTGGAGAGCTAGTTGGTCACATGATGTTGCTTCCTCCTCCTTGTTTCCAGAGCTTCTAGAGGCATCCACACACTCTAGTGCAAAGAAAGGCTTAGGCACCTGTAGAAGCAGCTAGAAAATGGGCAAGTCTGGCTGCTTCCACTAGGGACAGCTGAAGTGTGAAAGGAAATAAGACCAGCCCTCAGGAAGTAGAACTGTCAGTCACCCGTTTGAGCTGCTAAGAGGAGTAGAACCAAAAGCTTACAGTGTGGAAGGAATGTCCAGAGGAGAAGGGAACGTGAGTGTGGAGCAGTATGGCCAGGGGAGGAGTAGAGAGGAGCAAGTAGTTGGGCAGTATATCCAAGGGGAGAAGAAAAGTAGGCAGAAGGAAGCATACTGTATGCAGGACTAAATAGGAGAGTGTGACCGTGCAGCAGAGAAGCATGGGCAGCCGAAGCAGTGGAAGAGAAAGGAAACAGCATGTGGGAGAGGCAAAGGGGAGATGACATAAATAACATTTTTCTAAAAGGACAAAACACAGTTAAACATACATCTCCGTTTTCCTAATATTACTTTCCACACCAACTATTGCTGTTGTTGCCACAGGGATGTTCCACACTTAGGAATGTGGGATTGTGATTGGCTGCTTTGGAGTGGGGATAGTCTGCAAGAAAATGTGTCTGTTTAAAAACTGGTCCTCAGGCATTCAGAGTCTATCTTAGATTTTATTACAACTTTAAGAAGATATTCTGCCAATTTTTTCTTGTTTAAATTGACTTTTCACTTTCCTGCAAAAAATGGGTATTTGGGGGAATTTTCTAGTTATGTTCAGTGTATGAACATTTTTGAAGGGGGTTACAAACACAAAAATAAGTCCAGCTTTCCCAAAAGAACCAATTATGGACCCGTCTCTGAAGTTTTTGAATAAATGTCAAAAATTGTCTGTAGGTTACAGCTACCACTTTCATAGATCAAGATCTGGAAAAGTGAGTATAATAATTGGTGACCAAATTGTGTGTCCCAATTTGCATGGACAGTTACTGGATTTTACAATTTTACAGTTACTATTTAGCATATATTTTTGTTTGGAAGACTTAGGCATCCCATTTTCAAACTTCTCAAGTGTCCTGCAATTAAGTGTTATGATCAACATAGGAAGTTGTAAGAGCAGAAGTAGCTCTTAGTCCCAAAGAAGTAAAAGGCAAGTGGAAAAAGAAGTGAAAGGCAAGGCACAAGACCTAAAAGAATCATGACAACAGCTAAAACCGCAGAAAATTAGAGTCACAGCCCTAAATGACTAATCATAGAATCATAGAATATCAGGTTTGGAAGGGACCTCAGGAGGTCATCTAGTCCAACCCCCTGCTCAAAGCAAGACCAATCCCCAACTAAATCATCCCAGCCAGGGCTTTGTCAAGCCTGACCTTAAAAACCTCTAAGGAAAGAGAGTCTACCACCTCCCACCACTCTCTTTGAGTGTTCCAGTTTTCATTTAAATTAATACTGAGTTACAAGGTGCATAAGGAGAGCCATTAATGGCAGGCACATGGAATTCGATCTTACACTAAAAAAAGTGGAAAGTAAGAATTGTGAACCACGATCTTCTGCTGTATGTAATTGGTAAACTCCATGCGGCACTAAATTCTTGTTATAGTACGTACTGGGGCATACCCAGTTTGTTTTGACATTCAAAGCAAGAACTCGGCATGAGTGAATGCACCTACTGGACTATGGTATGATGACTACTTTTTAATTTGATTATTGTGTTTTTAATTTATTAGTACAATTAATTTGTATCGATTAGCTCTTCTATATCATGATGTTTGTCGTTGAATATTTTAATGGAGAATACTTTTCACATCAGATGGATTCTTCAGAATCTCAGGTTTCATTTACAATAATTATGTTTCTAGCCCTTATTTAGTGAAGGAAACTTTAAAATTGTGACCTGAGTATAATCAATGCAGTATTGTCTACTTGCGTCTGTCATTTCTTGTGTTTCATGGTACACATATCATTGAAGAATGATATACTAAGAAATTTTTGTTCGAAGTATTTTAGTTCTGACCTACATTGTCCAATAGATTTATTAATAATGTTCTCAGCCAATTTTTTAACGTTTCCAAATATGGTGAGTTGACACAGTTGTGCTGCCCATGAGAATATTAATGTTTGGGCTCATTTAAGTCATTTCAAAAAGTTTCCTAGTCTTTCTGTCAGTCTAGGTAATTTCTGCAATGTGATGGTTCTGTAAACAGAACAGTGAAAATGTCCATGTGTGTCCTAGACTTGCAGATCAACAAGTTTATTATGGTTGGTTTTCAAGCCATCATGGGCTAGATTGATCCATTCGGGTCAGCCCAGATTGGGGCAACAGGTAACTGTACTATCCCAGGAGGGTAGAATTCCTGTCATGTTTCCTCCTTGGTTTAGGGCAGTGGCCCCCTAACTTTTCAGGGTCACACCCCCTGATTCATGTCTGCATTCCCTCCCCCTCCAAGTCGGGGCTGGGAGCAGGGACCACATCTCCTGGGGGGGGGAACGCAGACTGGGGTACGGGGGCTGAGGCTGGGGGCAGATCTGGGGCCAGAAACAGAGCTGTGGCCGGAGGCTGGGGCTTGGACCGGGTGCAAAGCCACGGCCGGGCCGCACTCAGAGTCTGTGGCTGGGAGGTGGAAATGGAGCAGAGCTGAGAGCAGAGCAGGGCTTGTGGTGCTTCCTCCCTGCCCCCTGTGGGGGCTGTCCCAGGCCCTGCTGCACCCCGCCGAACATTCCTCCAAGTGCGCCCCACAGTTTGGGGACCTCTGGTTTAGGGGGTAATATATTACAATTAACTTCATATCAAGGTGTACATTACCCACCACGCTCACACTCAGCCAACTGTTCTTGGTGGGGAATGGAGGAGTTGGGGGTGGGGAGGTCCAACGCTCTTCCCGCCTGCCATCTTTCTCTGCTCCATTAGCTCACAATGGGCAGTTTGGGGTGAGCAGCCCCTGTTCTTTCCCCTATGACCACATCCACAGTCTGAGCAGCCCTTAGTCAGCTTAGCATGAATCAAGAGGGTTGGGGGCTTTACTCCTCTTACTCCGCTCCTCAGCAAAGCAAGTACTAGGGACAATCTAGCCCAGTGTGGCTACCTGTGCTGTCCTTGATGATGACAGACACTGACAACCCATTACAACTGATGACCTAAAAAAGGATGATCATCATCAATGATCAACATCATTGTGGGTCACCAACAGCTTTCACAAAATCAAAAGTGCACTATTTTTGAGGTAAATCTTTTTCATTTTTTATTGAAATTTGTAATTTTGTCCATGTCCTATCAATGTTTCAAATTTCAGTATTTTCTTAGCAGCTCTAGTTTTGTACAATGCAATGTTTAACTTGGGATTTCCTTGTTTGTACTGTTTGTGTTGCTTGTATGCTCACTTGAGCAACCTTAACTCAATTTCAGTGAAATTTTTGCAGGAGGATAGAAGATATACTGGGTGTAAGCCTGCATGGCCACCCCTCCTGGTCTATCTCTGAGGGAGGCCACGCCTCCTCACTGTTGTGCCTTTAGTACTGCAATCAATTAGGGGGGAATTAGCAGCCTTTAAAGCTGAGGCCGCTTGATCTGAGCTAAGCAATAGCGAGTCTGTGAAGCCCAGCCCTCAGGCAGAGCAGGGCCACAAACAGTTAGGGGCTCTGGCCTGCAGTCAGGGCAGAGTTAAACAAGGGTCTAGCATCCTATCTCAGGGGACGGTAGGCTAGCACAGACCTATTGCCATACACTGGGGAGGCTGCCATCCCAGGGCTGGTGTGGCAGGGGGAGCTGGGCCAACCTGACTCCACCAGGTCCCAGCCCAGGGCCCTAACAGTGGCATTGTGTTCCGCCACTGGGTTCAGGGGGGACTCCAGCCGCAACATGCTGACCTATCTGCAGGCAGCCACGCAGCCAGACTACATTTGGCTTCCCCGGGCTACTTCCTACATTCCCAGGGTTTAGTTCCGCCATGCTGTGGGAGTCCTCCATCTCTCAGGGGTTGGTTGTCAGTGGCAGCCCCAGCAGCTCATCAGTGTCTCAGTCGTCCAGCAGCCCTGGAATCCCTGGCCATTCCTCAGGGCAGCAGCGGTCCCCCTCTGCATCCCATTCCGGCAGCAGGGGAAAAGCATCACTCAGCAGCTCCCACCCAACTGAGCTGCAGGGCTCGCCTTTTATACTTCCACTTCCTGTCCCACCCCTCAGCTTCCAGAGTGGTTGGCAGGACTTTCCTGGCTCTACAGCCCCAGAAGCAGATTGTGGTCCCTCCTAGTCTATCTCTGAGGGAGGCCACACTTCCTCGCTACACTGAGAAAATTAAAAATTAAATTTCAGAGTAACAGCTGTGTTAGTCTGTATTCGCAAAAAGAAAAGGAGTACTTGTGGCACTTTAGAGACTAACCAATTTATTTGAGCATAAGCTTTCGTGAGCTACATTCTTTTTTAAAAAAATATGTGGAAGTATAAACAAGTCAGAACAAAATCCAAAGTATTCAAGCCCTGATCCTACAAAACCTTCCAATTCAGCAAAGCACTTGAGCACAAGCTTAAATTTAAGCACATATTTAAATTCCATTTACTTCAATGAGACTTAAGCATCTGCTCAAGTGCTTTGTTGGATTAGGGCCAGAATGTTCTGCATCTTGCAGAATCGTGCTTCAAAACAGAACAATTGAAAAAAAATTAAGAAACCAAAATATGGGATCCTGATAACAGTCAAGGTGCTTCATATATTCAAAAAAGAAATCATGAAATAAGATATTCTGTTGAAGATAAATGACAAGCTTGAATGGCCCCAAAGAAACTGAAAATTTCCTAACAGTTTATTGCATTACCACTATGAAATTCTACAGGTAGAAAAAAATAATTACTAGCCTTTTGAAGAGTACATCACCAGATGTCCTTTATCAGCTCTATCGTATCCACATGGCAGGATGCCTTCGGTGCAAATGTGTTTCTTCATGTATGAACAGCAAACACAATGGGTTTCATCAGCTGTTGCAACATGAAAGAAAAATAAATGCACTCTTTTAAATGTTTCCTTCTCTTTAAGTTTGGTGCCTCAAAATCAGCAAAGATACTCTCAAATATATACTCACAGGCTGCCTCCGCAAACTTTAATGATCAGTACTCTGGAATCATTGTTGTAAACAAAACCTAAAGGCCAATATAACCTATTGAGTTGCAAAAGGGAATTTATGATGTAGTGTATACCATCTCTAAACAGAGGCTTATTCCCTGAGTAGCATAATATTGGAGAGTTTTCTGATGTCTTAGTTTCAGCTGGCTCTAGATTTGATCAAAAGTCCTTAACACAATGGCTAAGTTACATTAAATATATGTATATAATCTATTGGGCATCCTAAACAGATGGAATATTTTGCCCTCAGCTAGGTATGACTGGGAATAACAAAGCCCAATGCAACTATTTATGTTAATACATTCATGAACATCAGAAACATGAGGGGATGCTATATTAATACTGAGTTACTGTGCAGGTACATATCTCACTGAGTATTTGACAGACAAGGTGGGTGAGGTAATATCTTTTATTGGACCAACTTCTGCTGGTGAAAGAGACATGCTTTCAAGCTACACAGAGCTCTTCTTCATGTCTGTCTGGCAATGGTACTCAAAGTGTCACAGCTAAATACAAGATGGAACAGATTGTTTAGCATTAGTTAACACATATTGTAAGAGACCATTCAAAGTGAAGTGGACTCTTAAATAAGAAATGCAAGTATTGTTGAACTTTTCTACACAAATAGCTGTCAATTTTATCTAAAACTCTTTTATGCATGTGACTTGGCCCAAGCTTTTGCCTAGTTGCGTGTAATGGTCCATATTCTGTCCATATTCAGATTCTTGTGTGCAACTCCCTTTTGAGTCATCTTGAATTGCGTGCATGAATATGAGAACAGAACTTGATCTACTGACTTTTAATAAACAGTGTGATGTTAGTTCAGAAAGGAACGTAAAGCTAGTGATGTCATGGTGACATCTTTAAAATGCTGCATGACTGTTTTGGTGACTTACAGAACATTCTTTGCCCAGTTCATACAGCTAGTACAGTAATCACTCAGTATGTTTTAAAACTGTATTTTCATCATAAATCAACAAATAGCACAAGATGGAGCAAACAAAGCAGAATCCATGGGTGATTAAACAGACCCAACTCTCACACCCATGTAATATGTCTCCTCTACACTGTATTGGTGCTGTAATACTATTTAGGTAGAAAACACACATTTGGTAGCCATTATCCAGTAACTTACAGACTGAAGGCACCATGGACAGCACTGCACAAAAAGTTAAGCAAATGAGACAAGGACCAAGGGCCCACTTTGTCTAAGGTCCTAAAAACATTTTTTCTGCTATAATAATTCTCACAGATGTTTGGGAAACAAAGATATTCCAGATATTGTGAATGACAGCTGAGCGAGTGACTACTGGCTTGGATCAGACATTTGCAATGTGCAGCTTCACAGAGTATTAGCCCTGGTCTACACTAGGACTTTAGGTCGAATTTAGCAGCGTTAAATCGATTTAAACCTGCACCCGTCTACACAATGAAGCCCTTTATTTCGACTTAAAGGGCTCTTAAAATCGATTTCCTTACTCCACCCCTGACAAGTGGATTAGTGCTTAAATCGACGTTGCCGGCTCGAATTTGGGGTACTGTGGATACAATTCGATGGTATTGGCCTCTGGGAGCTATCCCAGAGTGCTCCATTCTGACCGCTCTGGACAGCACTCTCAACTCAGATGCACTGGCCAGGTAGACAGGAAAAGAACCGCGAACTTTTGAATCTCATTTCCTGTTTGGCCAGCGTGGCAAGCTGCAGGTGACCATGCAGAGCTCATCAGCACAGGTGACCATGATGGAGTCCCAGAATCGCAAAAGAGCTCCAGCATGGACCGAACGGGAGGTACGGGATCTGATCGCTGTATGGGGAGAGGAATCCGTGCTATCAGAACTCCGTTCCAGTTTTTGAAATGCCAAAACCTTTGTCAAAATCTCCCAGGGCATGAAGGACAGAGGCCATAACAGGGACCCGAAGCAGTGCCGCGTGAAACTGAAGGAGCTGAGGCAAGCCTACCAGAAAACCAGAGAGGCGAACAGCCGCTCTGGGTCAGAGCCCCAAACATGCCGCTTCTATGATGAGCTGCATGCCATTTTAGGGGGTTCAGCCACCACTACCCCAGCCGTGTTGTTTGACTCCTTCAATGGAGATGGAGGCAATACAGAAGCAGGTTTTGGGGACGAAGAAGATGATGATGATGAGGAGGTTGTAGATAGCTCACAGCAAGCAAGCGGAGAAACCGGTTTTCCCGACAGCCAGGAACTGTTTCTCACCCTAGACCTGGAGCCAGTACCCCCCGAACCCACCCAAGGCTGCCTCCTGGACCCAGCAGGCGGAGAAGGGACCTCTGGTGAGTGTACCTTTTAAAATGCTATACATGGTTTAAAAGCAAGCATGTGAAAGGATTACTTTGCCCTGGCATTTGCGGTTCTCCTAGATGTAGTCCTAAAGCCTTTGCAAAAGGTTTCTGGGGAGGGCAGCCTTATTTCGTCCTTCATGGTAGGACACTTTACCACTCCAGGCCAGTAACACGTACTCGGGAATCACTGTAGAACAAAGCATTGCAGTGTATGTTTGCTGGCATTCAACCAAAATCCGTTCTTTATCTCTCTGTGTTATCCTCAGGAGAGTGAGATATAATTCATGGTCACCTGGTTGAAATAGAGTGCTTTTCTTCAGGGGACACTCAGAGGAGCCCATTCCTGCTGGGCTGTTTGCCTGTGGCTAAACAGAAATGTTCCCCGCTGTTAGCCACAGGGAGGGGGGAAGGTTGAGGGGGTAGTCACGCGGTGGGAGGAGGCAAAATACGACCTTGTAACGAAAGCACATGTGCTATGTATGTAATGTTAACAGCAAGGTTTACCCTGAAAGAGTGTAGCGACTGCTTTATAAAATGTGTCTTTTTAAATACCGCTGTCCCTTTTTTTTCTCCACCAGCTGCATGTGTTTCAATGATCACAGGATCTTCTCCTTTCCAGAGGCTAGTGAAGCTTAGAAAGAAAAAAAAACGCACTCGCGATGAAATGTTCTCCGAGCTCATGCTGTCCTCCCACACTGACAGAGCACAGATGAATGCGTGGAGGCAAATAATGTCAGAGTGCAGGAAAGCACAAAATGACCGGGAGGAGAGGTGAAGGGCTGAAGAGAGTAAGTGGCGGGCTGAAGACAGGGCTGAAGCTCAAATGTGGCAGCAGCGTGATGAGAGGAGGCAGGATTCAATGCTGAGGCTGCTGGCGGACCAAACCAGTATGCTCCAGTGTATGCTTGAGCTGCAGCAAAGGCAGCTGGAGCACAGACTGCCACTGCTGCCCCTCTGTAACCAACCGCCCTCCTCCCCAAGTTCCATAGCCTGCACACCCAGACGCCCAAGAACGTGGTGGGGGGGCCTCCGGCCAACCAGCCACTCCACCACAGAGGATTGCCCAAAAAAAAGAAGGCTGTCATTCAATAAATTTTAAAGTTGTAAACTTTTAAAGTGCTGTGCTTAAAGTGCTGTGTGGCATTTTCCTTCCCTCCTCCACCACCCCTCCTGGGATACCTTGATAGTCATCTCCCTATTTGTTTGATGAATGAATAACGAATGCATGACTGTGAAGCAGCAATGACTTTATTGCCTCTGCAAGCAATGATTAAAGGGAGGAGGGGAGGGTGGTTAGCTTACAGGGAAGTAGAGTGAACCAAGGGGCGGGGGGTTTCATCAAGGAGAAACAAACAGAACTTTCACACTGTAGCCTGGCCAGTCATGAAACTGGTTTTCAAAGCTTCTCTGATGCGTACCGCGCCCTCCTGTGCTCTTCTAACCGCCCTGGTGTCTGGCTGCGCGTAACCAGCAGCTAGGCGATTTGCCTCAACCTCCCACCCCGCCCTAAATGTCTCCCCCTTACTCTCACCGATATTGTGGAGCACACAGCAAGCAGTAATAACAGTGGGAATATTGGTTTCGCTGAGGTCTAAGCGAGTCAGTAAACTGCGCCAGCGCGCCTTTAAACGTCCAAATGCACATTCTACCACCATTCTGCACTTGCTCAGCCTGTAGTTGAACAGCTCCTGACTACTGTCCAGGCTGCCTGTGTACGGCTTCATGAGCCATGGCATTAAGGGGTAGGCTGGGTCCCCAAGGATACATATAGGCATTTCAACATCCCCAACAGTTATTTTCTGGTCTGGGAATAAAGTCCCTTCCTGCAGCTTTTGAAACAGACCAGAGTTCCTGAAGATGCGAGCATCATGCACCTTTCCCGGCCATCCCACGTCGATGTTGGTGAAACGTCCCTTGTGATCCACCAGAGCTTGCAGCACTATCGAAAAGTACCCCTTGTGGTTTATGTACTCGGCGGCTTGGTGCTCCGGTGCCAAGATAGGGATATGGGTTCCGTCTATAGCCCCACCACAGTTAGGGAATCCCATTGCAGCAAAGCCATCCACTATGACCTGCACATTTCCCAGGGTCACTACCCTTGATATCAGCAGATCTTTGATTGCGTGAGCTACTTGCATCACAGCAGCCCCCACAGTAGATTTGCCCACTCCAAATTGATTCCCAACTGACCGGTAGCTGTCTGGTGTTGCAAGCTTCCACAGGGCTATCGCCACTCGCTTCTCAACTGTGAGGGCTGCTCTCATCTTGGTATTCATGCGCTTCAGGGCAGGGGAAAGCAAGTCACAAAGTTCCATGAAAGTGCCCCTACGCATGCGAAAGTTTCGCAGCCACTGGGAATCGTCCCAGACTGCAACACTATGCGGTCCCACCAGTCTGTGCTTGTTTCCCGAGCCCAGAATCGGCGTTCCACAGCATGAACCTGCCCCATTAGCACCATGATGCATGCATTGTCAGGGCCCATGCTTTCAGAGAAATCTGTGTCCATGTCCTGATCACTCACGGGACCGCGCTGACGTCGCCTCCTCGCCCGGTATCGCGTTGCCATGTTCTGGTGCTGCATATACTGCTGGATAATGCGTGTGGTGTTTAATGTGCTCCTAATTGCCAAAGTGAGCTGAGCGGCCTCCATGCTTGCCTTGGTATGGCGTCCGCACAGAAAAAAGGCGCGGAACGACTGTCTGCCATTGCTCTGACGGAGGGAGGGGCGACTGACGACACAGCTTACAGGGTTGGCTTCAGGGAGCTAAAATCAACAAAGGGTGTGCCTGTACATCAAGGAGTATTTCAGGCAGGACTGCACGGAGGGTTCCAATAAGAAATGGTGCACCTAAGTTATCGTTGTTATTGGAACAAGGAGGTTAGCCTGGCCTCTGATTGATACATGGCTAGATTTACCTCGCTGCACCTTCTCTGTGAGTGACTGCAGTGTGATCTAGACAGGGAAGGAGGCAAATGAGTACAAAACAAATCTGGTCTATTTCTTGTTCTGACCCACTCCATCTATCTTTTACATCTTTGGCTGGCAGCAGACGGTGCAGAAGGACTGCATGCCATCCACATCTCATGGCTGCTCGGCAGAAGATGGTATAGTACGACTACTAGCCATCTTCATCTCTTGCCTGCCTGGCATAAGATGGTACAATACGACTGCTAGAAATCCTCATCTCTTGCCTGCCTGGCAGAAGATGGTACAGTACGACTGCTAGCAGTCCATATCGCCTGCCCGCTCACCATAAGACGGTTCAATTGGACTGCAGGACTAAAGAGAATGACCTGGTCAAGTCACTCCAAATTTAGTCCCTGCGCCCATGTCTGCCCAGGCGCTCTCAGCCGACGTGGCCAGGAGCACCTCGGACACGACGAGGATGACTACCAATCGTATTGCACCGTCTGCTGCCAGAAGGCAATGGGTTGCTGCTACTGTGCAGCAAAGCCGTACCGCGTCTGCCAGCACCCAGGAGACATAGGGTGACGGTTACCTGAGCTGGCTCCATGCTTGCCGTGGTATGGCGTCTGCACAGGTAACTCATGAAAAAAGGCGCGAAATGATTGTCTGCCCTTGCTTTCACGGGGGGAGGGAGGGAACGGGGGCCTGACGATATGTACCCAGAACCACCCGTGACAATGTTTTAGCCCCATCAGGCATTGGGATCTCAACCCAGAATTCCAATGGGCAGCGGAGACTGTGGGAACTGTGGGATAGCTACCCACAGTACAACGCTCCGGAAGTCGACGCTTGCCTCGGTACTGTGGAAGCGCTCCGCCGAGTTAATGCACTTAATGCACTTAGAGCATTTTCTGTGGGGACACACACACTCGAATATATAAAACCGATTTCTAAAAAACCGACTTCTATAAATTCGACCTAATTTCGTAGTGTAGACATACCCTTAGCTACATTTATCTGAAGTTCACCCATGCAGCACCAAAGCTTCTGTGGAAAATTAGTGTATATAACTCCAGATCATCTGTGACACTGCTGGTCAGTCTCCAAACACTCAATTTTGGGAGGAGCATTAACAACTGTCTATATAAAGACAACCCCAATCTCCAGTAACGTATAATGGTGACTTTCACAGGAAAAGGGCTACACAGATATCCTGTGCTGAATGAGGCGGCAATGTCAATAGAATAGTAAAAACCAGTAAGGACAACAGCACAATTCACAAATGAATGTGATCCTCTGGTAGAACAGATGATCTACAATAGACATAAAATTGAAGTGAAAGTAGTATATGTCTAGAGTGACCAGAGGTCCTGTTTTTAAAGAGACAGACCCGTATTTAAGCCAGCCTGCAGGGGTCCTGACTTTTTCTTTAAAACGGACAAACTGTCCTGTATTTTCTGTCCCATGTCCATACCTCCCCCCACACCGCCCATCTGTACTGGCGGGTCCTGCTGCTGGCTGGATCCCTGGTCACCACCCACCCTCCCACCAGTGGTGAGTGGGGGGGTCCAGTGGCTGACGATATGGGTGGGTACAAGGCTAGTGTCAGGACGAAGTTGCAGTGTGCGGGGCTGGCCGCTCTCCCTGCCAGCCTGTCAGTGCAGTCCCCACTGCATGTTGGCTTTTGGCTAGCAGGGCCCCACCCCCTGCCTTGTTTCCGGCTGGCACTGGCTGCACGCTGTGGCGGCTGCTGAGTGTGGGCAGGTGCCAAGCAGTGACCGGTTACGTGTTGCTTCTTCTGTGTTGCATCGGCCCTTTACGTGCTCCCCTCTCGCTGTGCTTTCCCTGCTTTGCCCCTTCATTCCCCTGCCCTGCTGCTCCTCCATACCTCTCCCCTCCCCCCGGGGTACGTCCCACTGTGAGCAGTGTGTGGAGAACCAGCCCCTGATCGGAGCACTCAGCTCACCAACAGCCTGACCGAGGTACTGGCCAGGAGGAGCCATGCCCTGCATGTGCCAAAGACACACACAGCGCTGGCACGGGAAGCCTCTCCACTCCTCAGGTGGAGGGTGGTAAACGATTCCCAGCTTGTTCGTGCCCCAGCCCTGCAGGCTCCACATCAGCCCCCTGGGCAGGGGCTTAGCACCCTCTCCATCTGCCCCCCGACCCTGGGTCCTACCCCAAAGGAGCACGGGGCTGCTGCATCCCCTAGGCTCCCTCCCCTGCTGAGCCACCTCTCTGGCCAGGTTTTCTGAAGTCCCTGCAGTCAGATTCCTTGGACCCTGGTGCACAATGCATCTTTAGGGCTTAACCCCTTCCTGCCCACGCTGTAGCCAGGGGACAGGAGGCAGCTGGGTTATGTTGGTGGCCAGCAGCAGCCTGGAGGTGTTAGCTGCCTACTGACACTGTGCGGGCAGGAAGGGACAAAGACACAGGCAAAGTCATCCCTTCCCCCAGCTCCCCTGTGGCTGGAAGCAACTCCCGTCCTTTCTCTCCCGCACAGTGCCAAAAGGCTGCTGCTGGCCACATTCTGGTGTGAACCCTGACAGAAATATGGGGGGTGGGGCATCTGACCCTGCATGCCCCCCGACATGTTGCCTGGGGAAGACATGGTGCCAGATACCAGGAAAGGCAGGTCCATCCTGGAGATCCAGCCAGGCATGGTGGCAGGCGGAGAGCACTGGACAGGGAGGGTTGAGTCAGTCACCTTCCCTGTGTGAGAGAGGTGTACAGAGTATGTGTGTATCTCTCACCTCTCCCTGTGTGAACCCTAAAGTTTTAAAGATAAGAAGATAACTAAAAATAATCCAACTACGCAGTATTTCTTTTTAATAAGGGCTCAGTCAGCTTGATGTTAATTTGAACGTTTGTACTGCATAGTTCTGACTGATTGCTTCAATACAAGTAATTTTACCAGGGATGTCCTATATTCAGTATAGGGAAATATGGTCACCCGATATATGTTAATATGAAAAGTGCTGTAATTATTGTGAATGACAATTCATGTTTGGATGTTTCTAGGGTGTTTAACTGAATAATTGTTTTGTAATGATTATTGGAAACATAGTGTAGGTTTGTCATTAAATATTATTGATGATAATATGCACTGGAGAGAGAGAGAGAGAAATCCAGAGAGGGCAAACTAAAAAGATTCATTACAGTGTAGCAGTGTGCTGGTTAGAAATCAGACACCAGCACACATTGACCTATACTCTGATTTTGCTATTATTTTAAAACTAATAATGATAGAAGAGCAAAACGAACATTTTGATAAGTGAACAGTTGTCTGTTTTTCAATCAGCATGCTTTTAGCATAATGACAAGCCACTCGGAATGGAAATTAGCCAATGGATTTCATCACAGTCTATACCCATAATAATATTTATGTTAAATTATTGTGTCTCAGCCTAGCGGATAAATGCACTTTGGAGGAAAAAAAAGATTTGAAATTTTGACTGTTCTCAGAATCTGTAAACAAGAAGGCAGGGCAACGCATTGGCCACCAAGAATAAAGCATCGCTGTACATTGTAGTGCAGAAAACTACTTCATGAATAGAAACTTATCTAAAACCTGAGCTGTACATTTCAGCAAAACTGATATATTTTTTTCAAATTAGATTACTTTTCAGACAACCAATGAAGTCATAAATAAAACTCTCTGTGTTATTCCTGCTGGCAGTAGATTCTGCAAGGGGAGGAAATGAAAATCACAGTAGAAGATAGTTACGTAAAATTATTTTAACTTATAGTTTAATTAAGACATTAAAAACTAATTTTTTAATAATTTATGTACAAAAAATGCATTAGAATGCAGTATGAGAATAAGTAATGAAAAAGAAGATATTATAATGTCTAATAGATGTGCAGTGTTTGCACTGAGAAACTAATTTTCATAGATAGTAAGTAACAATTTAAAAATAATTGCACTGTAAATTATGGTACATAGTTCTGGGAAACTTTTTTCATTAAAAAGATAAGCTTTTTTTTTTAGTTTGAATGTTGTCAATATAATCTCTAAAAAAAAACATCTGCTTACAGTCTAATGGAAACCAGGGACTTTTGATGTCATACCATCAAGATTCCTTGGAAAGAGCTTTTACTAGATGAACATTGGTGTCTGCAGGCTTGGGGTCAATATTGTACCAGTATATCACATGAGCAGTAGAACTGAAGAATGCTTGCTTTTGAGCTCACAAAAATTCTAATTTTGTGGAGTGAATTCTTTTCCTTCACCACCATTAAAGGATGATTGGGGGGTTGGGGGGAAACACATTTATTTGTCACACAATTTTTGCAAACAGCAAATTGAATTGGTTGACTTTGATTGGTCACATAAGTCACTAAGTATTTGGTTTTGGTGCTCTATCTGAGCTGGAAAGTTAGCAGAAGAAGCTATTCTGACTCATTTTCTAAGATGTATTTGCTCTTTGAGCCAGTCAGGATATAAATGGTTGGCATCAGAGAGAAATGTATAGGGAAAATGTTTCTTATCCTTGATTAATTATCACCCTCATCCCTAAAGGTCCGGTTAGGATTTACCAGGGGTAGTGCCTCCATCTGGCAAAGATACTAGGAAAAAAGCAGTCTAGCCACCAACAGTGCAAGAGGGGTTGTAGAAGACCTCCAGTCTTCCTCCGAAAAGGAATATAGGGGGACTGTGTGAGGGAGGACTTAGAGTTGGTTGGAAAAATGAAAATATTTTCACAAAAGAACTGTAGATTGCTTTTTCCTGATTTGTCAAAATGTAATGGACAAAAAAATAGAATAGTTTCTGACTAACTCTGGTGAGCAGTGTGGCCGGGTGTGGTCCTCAGAGTTTCAGATAGGTTTCAAATAAACATCAAAAGTTTCAAAGTGTATTTGTAGATTTCCCCATCTCTAGGATTATTTGGTTGGCACCCTTTAAACATTTACTTTTACATAAGGTATTCATGATACTAGCAGTATTCTCCATTCTAATTGCTCATACATAGAGCCCTGCAAATCCATGGGTATCTGCTTTGTATCCGTAGATGTCCGCATCTGCAGATGCGCAATGTCCGCAGACCATTTTTGCAGATCGCAGCGTGGCTGCAGATACAAACTTTATATCCGCACAGGGGTCCACCGTGCACACTCAAATGGAGTAACTGTCACCTAGCCTGCAGGCTCCATCTCAGCTCTCTGACCGCAACAGTGTGCTGGGCATTCTGGGAGTTGTAGTCCCCAGCTTGCTTTGAGGGAGGAGGTAAACTACAACCCCCAGAAGGGAGTGAGCCAAGCACCATTTTGAAGGTGGGGCTGTTCTTTAAATGAGCAGGTGGCAATGGCTGTGTGCGTGAGAATTGCTGCAACTGCATAGGGGTGCCTGAGCTCCCCAGGGGCAGGGCAGTACTGCATAGAAGGACCCAGAATTGTAGACTTCCTGCCCAGAGTGGGGAAGGAGGTACGGCAGAAGTGGAGCAGGCAGCAGGTCTCTGGGGAGAAGTGGGGCTAAGGGGGTGGTTGGGGGCTGTGCAGTGAGCTGTTTAGAGCCATGCAAATTCATGGATGCAGATATCTGCAGATAATTTTTGCGGATCGCATGGTGATACACCTTTTTGTGTCTGTGAAGGGCTCCACTCATACCACTAATACTGTATTGAATGGTAATAAAAAGTTTAAATGAATTTAAGGTGTTCAAACTACATAGTCTAACTATGTTAAGGCTGGTTTACTGCCAGCATTTCATTGGTTTTGGTTCTCTGATTGGCAAAACCTACTCTATATGGGCTGGAAAGTTAGCAGAAGCTTTTCTGACTCACTTTCTAAGAAGGATTTGCTCTTTGAACCAGTCAGGAAATAAATGGTTGGCATTAGAGAGAAATCTGCAGGGAGAAGGGTTGCTTATCGCAGTCTGGCTATGTCAAGTGCCAGGGTTTGAATGATTATTTCATTCACCTTGTAGGCATCATGCACAAGTTATAAAAATCAGTAACTTTTTAGGTGCATTGTGTGTTCCCTCTGAGAAAGAGGCTAGCACAGGTGTTGACAGACAGTAACGATTAATATACCTGCTGCCTCAGACTCACTTCCCTGGTTCCACGTGGCCAAAGTCCTACTTTAAAAGTATGTATCCTTGTCCTCGGTCACCTCACGGGTCGTCAGATGAACTGAAGGAAATGGAAGAGAAGCTTTCAGTGGTAGGACAAGAAGAAGAGCCCACTACTGGTAAAGCTGTAACTGAGACACTTTCTGGGGGGTGGCCAAGACTGTGAGTCACCTTATTACCCCCACCCCCGCCTCAGGAAGAGAGAGACTTGCTTATGCTTAATTGGATATTAGGCCCTGAACCCTCCAGCCAGTTAGCCACCCAAAAAAATCTCTTCAGGCCTCTGCTTGCCTTTAAGGGGGCTTGGCTTTTCAAAGTAAAGAGTGTTCCTCATTCACTGTCCAGCCCTCAGCCACTGGACACTCACAGAAATTACCAGATAAGCTGTCCCCAAATGACTGGTGCACACAGCAGCTTGCTTAGTTCAGCTGAGGATCAGCTCTACTACAACATCTCAGCGCTGAGATACATTTATATTGAAAAGAATCACAAGTTAAATATTAAAAGATTTATGAGATAGTAAATAAGGATAATGGAAACAAATGGTTACATATAAAACAAAACATAAAATGCAAACCTGGGTCTACACATATCAATGGTTACCTTTGCTATTTAATAAAGTAGATTTCTCCCCGCTCCCCCCCAAGGATTAAAAACCACGATCCAAGCATTCATGATCATCCCTATTCTTGTCTATGTTAAAGGATAACAAAATGTCTTTTTGCTTCTTTTTATATTTCTCCAAACCAATTGTTTTTGTCCCCAGAGTCAGGATGACTCTCCATGGCTCCCTTCCTGGTGTCCTGGCTCTAAGTTGCTTTCACATCCTTGTGTTGACTCCATGTGCAAACTGAGGCTTCCATTGTGTAGGCTTATAATGCTTAATCTACACATGAACCAAGGCAGACAGGTGAATCTACATCCCTTTGTCTGGCAAAACCTGTTTGTCCGCAGATTTTTAAAATCTTTTCAGTGCACAACTCTTTAAATATCATCTGTATATACATCTCACAACATTTATGAGAAACAGTATGACAAGCTTTTACGAGATCTCACTTCTCTCTCTTTGGAGAAATACTATGAAAGCAATATGTTATTGCTGACATACTCACTATATCCATCAGGGGTTACTGTTATAGAACAATGAACCTTTTACCAGTTGGCATGGAGGAGTTCTTAGGGTCACCAATATGTTTCCTTGTCCTCAGTCACTTCTGGGGTCATCACATGACCTGAAGGGAAGAAAAGCTTGTAGCAGCAGGACAAGAGGAAGGGCCCACTACTGGTAACACAGTAGGGTAAGCGCCTACATTGCCTGCCTCCAATTCCATAGCACCCTGGCCATCAGCCTTGTGTGGTTAGGTTCATCAGCTTTCTAACTGCAAAATGGTGGGATGGGTCTCTGATTCCTCTTGGGAAGCCAGGGGCTATTCATGGTCCTTTAGTATGGAAGCCCCCATGAAAAGCTGCTGCTTCACCTCTGAGCCCCATCACACAGAGTTTTGTTGGCCTGGAAGGCCTAGTCTACTTTCTCCCTGCTGGTGAGAATTTCACATTTGTTAGTGGCACAGAAGCCAAAGGCTGGGAGCTAGAAAAGCTAGTGGTTCAGCTGGGAAAGCTTGAGGGGAAAAGAAAAGAAAATCACGTCTCTCCAGACTCAAACTAACATTAATTAGAGACAATATACAACTAAGGGCATGTCTTCACTAGCCATGTTAAAGCGCTGCTGCGGCAGCACTTTAATGTGGCTGTGTAGTCATGGCACCAGTGCTGAGAGAGCTCTCTCCCAGCGCTGTAAAAAACAAAACAAAAACCAAAAACCCCACATCTCCATGAGGGGAGTGGCTCCCGCCACTGGTGCACTGTCTACACTGCCACTTTACAGTGCTGAAATTTGCAGCGCACCGGGGATGTCTTTTCACATTCCTGAGCGAGAAAGTTGCAGCGCTGTAAAGTGACAGTTTAGACAAGGCCTATGAAGAAAGATGGAGCATTTGCTGAAGTGCAGACATTAATAATTTACAGTTAATGAATTTCCCAAGAGTTTTAGGGAGTGACTCTACAGAGGCTTTCAAGCTGTTTACTTACTATTAGATGTCTTTGAAATCTCTGAAAACGGCTGTTTGGAAACCTTCGTGATTTAATGTTTTTGATAAAGAAGGTGGGACAAAATTGCAAGTGATTTGTCTCCACCTAAGGTTACAAAAGATCAAGACCTACAGTAAATGTCAATTTGATAAAAGGCAAAAGGGAATTAAGAGCTGGATGTATCCTATTTGTGACATTTCTGTTTCAGACCCATTGGGACAAGATTAAGTGCCTTGCTAGTCATGGAAAAATTGTACTTCTTAACAGCTAGAAATGAATTTTTCCTTAACTTTACAGCAGCACCTTGTAAAAGAAAATTGAAAACGTATGTGAAGAAATAAGGCTAACCTGCAAAGTTTGGGGTCCAGCAACTACTAGTTCATGAAAAGCAGCACTGGCTAATGTTGGTAAACCAGATTTTGAGGGATGTTACAATAAATCAGTGTCTAGGTAAGACAAGAGACAGATGCCATGTTAATACACAGCCACTAAAGGCATAAAAAAATCCTTTCCCACTGTTTGCAATTTTGTGACATCATGCATATATATAAATAAAACAGTAAAGACAAACAATGTGCTTTTGGGACAGTCAGTTTGAAGATCTGCAGAAATATGGAGAAACAGATGAAGTCAACATTTTCCATAGATGTTCAGGTGCTTTTCTAAAATTAACTTTATATATAAACACAAATCAGTGTTTATCTGCCAGATGGTTAATGAGGGCCAGCCAGGCAACTTCTATAATTCACAATAATGAGTATGGTAATGAGCCTGAATTATAAACTGAAGTGCCGAATGATACATAGTACCTACTTCAACCAACAAAGCCTTTGGAGTGTTTGATATTAAGAAGAGAAACATTGAATTTCCTTAAAGAAATATTGGAAGTAAAATTGAAAGATTCAGTTAAACCCTAATTTGATTGAAAGAATGCTCAAAGTTTGTTATAAATGTTTTCAACGTTATATCTTTATAAATGTAGTCAACATAGTAAACCAGACTAGAATCAAACCAAAAGGTAAGGTATTTAAAGCATACAACAAGTGCAGTTTATATGTCTCCAACAACGAATTTTTCTATACCAGTATCTTCTGTTACCCTTTGCTTACATAAAGGCAACATAACAGGCACATAAGAATGGTTATACTGGGTTAGACCAAAAATCCATCTAGGCAAGTATCTTGTCTTCCGACAGTGGCCAATGCCAGGTGCCCCAGAGGGAATGAACAGAACAGGTAATCATCATGTGATCCATCCCCTGACGCCCATTCCCAGCTTCTGGGAAACAGAGGCTAGGAACACCAGCCCTGACCTATCCTCTATGAACTTATCCAGTTCTTTTCTGAACCCTGTTATAGTCTTGGCCTTCACAACATACTCTGGCAAAGAATTCCACAGGTGTACTGCATTGTTTGAAGAAATACTTCCTTTTGTTTGTTTTAAACCTGCTGCCTATTAATTTCATTTGGTGATCCCTAATTCTTGTTTATGAGGAGTAAATAACACTTATTTACTTTCTTCACTCCAGACTGCTGCTAATTACATTGATTTATTTTCATAAAATTAGATATGCAAATACCATAATTGGGCATCTAGTACTTTTGTGTACTAATAACATGGGTCTAATAAGCCATTTGGGTGTGTGATTTTGGTACTGATACATGCAAAATAGGCATACCGTTTAAAAAAAAATCAATCCCAATGTGTCTCAGACAGTCGTGCATTCCAAAGAGAATAGAGAAAAATTCCTGTTCTCTGTAGCACTCAGGGGTCAGCTTGGCATGCTCACGATGGCTCAGTGTGGTGGGGTGCAGAAGGGAAAGGAATGGGAAGAGACTACACTGAGGCACTATATACATAAATTAAGACAAACACATTTCCTGCATATTCATCTGATAGCTGGTGGCTCATAAAGGTGGTGGCCACCGTTCAAATCCATGAATGGGTTCAGGCATCATGGACTGAAAGCACCATACTCTCCTGCTGGGCATGAGAAAACCTGGGCAAAGGGTCCCATCTCTACCCACTGCCTGATCAGCTACCTCCACATTTCATAGAATCATAGAATATCAGGGTTGGAAGGGACCTCAGGAGGTCATCTAGTCCAACCCCCTTGTACCCTCATGAAGTGCCCTTCACTTTTCTTGACGTTCTCCAAGATGCCTCCTTTGGCCTCCCAAAGCATTCATGTTATCCAGCACATCTGTTCAATCTCTCCTTCAGAGTGACCTCCGTTGTTGGCATATGGTCTCCGAAAGAAGAAAATCTCAAATAGGACCTTCCTCTTCTTCTTAGTTTCTGATAGGCTGGCTAACTGAGATCCACCTGTAGGAGCAAGTGAAGTCACAATAGGAGCAGCTGACGCCCCATCAGCTGAGTGTCATCTAACAACTTTTACTTATTATTTATCCATAGCTCATTACAATATGCTAATTACCCTGGATCCATACAGCTGTTCTGGACAGCTACCCACTCTGTACCCATTACCTTGGATTGGATCTGTTTGGCTTATGTGCTGCCTTAAAGAAGCATGCAATTTGAAAAAATCTCTTTGAAAATTAAACTTCTCATTAGCTTTAATGCAAGACTGAGCCCTGTATGTGGGCCATGGAGTGGTATTGCTGCACAAAACTCCCACTGGTTTCAGCTTAGACTTTCCTTTATCTACATACACATTCCAGGACTGTTTGAAGTTCTTAATTTCCCTCCAAAAAATTCTTGGCCCTTCATCTTCTAGATCTCAGCCAAAGCTTTCTAAGCTAATCACTTTATCATTTTGATGCAACTGCTTTGTAAATTCTAAGGGCTTGATTGGTCACTACCATACACCTTATGCAGTCACTTTAATCCTGGGCAACCTGCTGGTTTTCCTGTGGTCGTGGATGCTGGGAAATGTGCCAGCTTAACACTGACTGACTGGAGGAAAGTTCATTGTTTTGAAAATAAAATGCTAGCACTCTGCTCCCCCCTGCAGGTGTTTCACTTTCCACCTTCTCTTCTCACTCTTTTACTATATCTCCTGATGCTCAAAAAATGTGCCAGTGTAAGTAAAACACATTACTAAGCCTCCACTATAAAGATGGAGGGATGCTATGTGGCCAGCAGAAAGCAGTTAAGAAGGTGCCTGCGTATTAATTCACACATGTGCAAAGTGGGTATATAATGCAACCAAATCAGAATGCGAGTGTTTGATGTTCCTTTTGTCCTCTCTTTGCAGAGCTGTAGATTATTATAGTCTCATAGACTCTTGGACTTTAAATTAGAAGGGATGATCTAGTCTGACTTCCTGCATATTGCAGGCCACAGAACCTCACCCATTCAATTCTGTAATCGACCCCCAACCTCTGGCTGAGTTACTCAAGTCCTCAAATCATGATTTAAAGATTTAAAGTTACAGAGAATTCACTATTTACACTAATTTAAACCTGCAAGTGACCCAGACCCCATGCTTCAGAGGAAGGCAAAAAAATCCCAGGGTCTCTGCTCATCGGACCCAGGCAAAAATTCCTTCCCAACCCCAAATATGGTGGTCAGTCAGATCCTGAGCATGTGGGCAAGACCCACCAGCCGGACACGTGGGAAAGAATTCTCTGTGGTAACTCAGAGCCCTCCTGTAATGGGGTTCACTCACCACTGTGGTGCCTCCTGCTGGCTGTCTTGGGAATTAGCCAACATCCTCTTCAGGTGGTGTCTCACCACCATCACTCCTGCTCTAGGACCCACGTCTCTCCAAGGACCACAGCGTCCTCTTCAGCAACACAGCCCTCTGGCTGTGCCACGCTCTATGCTCCTGCCTTCCGGGGCCTGCAGTCTGCTGTTCAGCCACTTCCCTTAGTGGAAACTGCAGCAAATTGTCCGGCCACTTCCTCGTGGCCCCAGCATCCTCTTGCCCTTGCCTCAGGGCCTCAGCCTGCAAAACCCCAGCAGCCAGCCAGGAGCTGTCTCTCACTCCCCACCTCCATCCCTGCTAGCAGCACTGCTCTGTCCAGGGTGCTGGCAGTTCTCTCAGCCCTCCAGAGAGGCTGTCTGTGTCTGTGTCTGTGTCTGTGTCTGTGTCTGTGTCTGTGTCTGTGTCTGTGTCTGTGTCTGTGTCTGTGTCTGTGTCTGTGTCTGTGTCTGTCCTTCCCCCCTCCCTGGGATCCCAGCAGAGAACTACCTTCCTATGCCCTGTAGCTCCCTTTTTATATGGGCCTGCTTGGCTGCTCCCTTCAGCCCTTCTCTGATTGGCTGCCTCCTGTGCAGCCTCCCTAGGGCTCTGTTAACCCCTTAGAGCCCAGTGTGGGGCAGACGCCCCCTCACATCTCCCCATCTAGGGTCCCATCAGTGGCCATTGGAGATATTTGCCACTAGCAGTCACAGATCAGCTACATGACATTGTACGTACCATCTCCTACATTAACTTATCAAGTTCAGTCTTGAAGCCAGTTAGGTTTTTTGCCCCCACTGTTCCCCTTGGAAGGCTATTCCAAAACTTCATTTCTCTGATGGTTTGAAACCTTTGTCTAATTTCAAGCCTAGCCTTGTTGATGGCCAGTTTATATCCATTTGGTCTTGTGTCCACATTGGCGCTCATCTTAAATAAGTCCTCTCCCTCCCTGGTATTTATCCTTCTGATGTATTTATAGAGAACAATCATATCTCCCCCTTGCCTTCTTTTGTTTAGGCTAAACAAGCCAAGCTCTTTGAGTCTCATCTCATAAGGTAGGTTTTCTATTCCTCTGATCATCCTAGTAGCCCTTCTCTGCACCTTTTCCAGTTTGAATTTATCTTTCTTGAACATGGGAGGCCAGAACTGCACACACTATTCCAGATGAGGTCTCACCAATATCTTGTACAATAGTACTAACACTTCCTGTCTCTACTGGAAATACCTTTCCTGATGCATCCTAGGACTGCATTAGCCTTTTTCCCAGCTGCATCGAAGTGGTGGCTCATAGTCATCCTGTGATCAACCAATATACCCAGGTCTTTCTCTCCTCTGTCACGTCCAACTGGTAAATCCTCATCTTATAGCAAAAATTCTTGTTGCTATTCCCTAAGAGCGTGACCTTGCTCTTTGCACAACTAATAAGATGCATTATCTTCAGTGGGAGTTTTGCCCAAGTAAAGACAATAAGTTCAGGGGGTTGGGATAACATTTTTGCTTTTGGCCTCACTATGCTTTCATTTTCTTCCCCTCTTTTATTTATCTTTAATAAGCACTTCAGGATCCAATTCTAACTGCCTTGTTATGCCTTTCTTTTGTTCCATTCCCTAACTCAGTCATTTTCCATACATTATCCTGTGCTGTTTGTATTTGCTTGTTCTGCACAGTATGCCTTCCATTATCCAGTTTGTTTTTCTTTTTGTTTCAAACCATGTGGATTCCCTGCCTTCTTTCTGGCTGTTAGTTGCTTTGTTGTTTTTCAGCACTTTGATATGACTCACTTCATTGCTGCTTTTGATTTGTTGCTCTGATTTGGTATATACTTTAGACATGCAGTATATGCAAAATGTTCAGAATTCTGTTCTAAAAAGAATCACTGGCCTTTATAATTATTAAAAATATTTCAATTTGCCAAATCAATTTGGAACACTAGCAACATAAACAAAGTCTGATTGAATGTTTTTTTTATTCTGCCATTGCATTACCTGACTTTGGAATTGTTTTCAGTGTCCCCCAAATGTAAACTATTTAAGTAGGATGAATCAAGCTTGATGAAGATAAGACTTTTATGATTTTTTTATAGATAAAGTAATACTACTCTTCTATGGGAGGAAAAAACAAATAGGTACCAGACACTCACCAATCACTCAGACAACCCTGAAAGATCTACAAAAAACTAGGAGAGATAATAATCTGTAAGGTTTCAATAACTCTCTGAGAAAAGGTCACACAGGAAGGAAAATGAACTACCCCTGAGATTTTTCCAGGGAAAACTCAGTTAGAAACAATTATCCTTACTACACAATTGTTTTTGGCATCACTCTCTTCATAACATGCTCATATATGCTGCTTTTTTTCTGTCATTGCTGTCATTATCTACTTTTCTTTTTCTTTAAATTTTCTTCTCTTCTCCTGCTCCTTCACTGCTCTTCCTTCCTTCCTCTGTATTCACTATTCTGATCTGTCTTTAGTTTTCCACAGTTTTTTATTTTATTTCCTTTTTTAGCACAAGAAGAAATTGAAAATAAATAAATCCTACCAGGATAGGCTGATGACTTCCATTTACATCTGGAGATAGCACCTGGAATCATGTTCTAGGAATATGGACACCCAAGGCTAGATTGGGATAGGGATTTAGGTACTTAACTGCCACTTTAGGCACCTGTGTCCAAAATGTAGATCCTCAAAACCCCTGCTCATCTGCCACCTAGCAATGTCAGTGCCTAAGTTCCCAAGGAACCTAAGTTTCCACAGGTGAAGTCCCTATGGTACCTAAATTCCTGCTGTGTAAGTAAATTCCAATACCTAAATTCCAATGCCGCTGAGCTACTCAGTGTTCATGTCCCAGCGGGATCCTCAAACTAGGCATTTCCCTATTTTCCCGCAGAGCCTGATCCAACAGGTGTGCTCAGAGATTGCCTACCAGATTCAGCCCTGCATAAAACAGATAAGATGGTGGTGCTACCTCTTAGCTTATAGCCCAGTGGTTAAAGCACTCACCCACAATGTGGGAGGATCCAGGTCCAAATCCCCACTCTGCCTGATGTGGCTTAAGGACTCCTGCTGAATGCATTAATCACTGAGCTATAGGATATTCTGGGATGAATTTCTCTAAATCTCTCCTACTGAAGCTGTTCCACTTTGTATGAAATACTTAAATAGTTATTGGGACAGAGAGAGTGAGTGAGAATGACTCTACAACCCAGTAGTTAAGGCACTCACCTGGGAGACCCAGGTTCCAATTCCTGCTCCAATGACTATTTAAGTATTTCATGTACAGTGGAACAGCATCAACCAGAGATATTATGAGAACTAGAGGTGCAGGGACCTCACTGGGGAGGTTGGCGACCTAGGGTCAAGTCCCTGCTCCACATCAGGCAGCGTGGAGCTTTGAATCTGTATCTCCCACAGCCTAGATGAGTGTTCTAACTACTCGCTACCTCCTTCTCTGTCCTTTATGATAAAGCATCGACCTGGCATAGGCATCTAATTCCAGGAGAGGCTTCACAACTGTGAATCCTAAGTGGAGATAGGTGCCTCCCTCTGCCATAGACTTAGAGACCTAACTCCGTTTGAGGGGCAGGGACAATCCCCACCCTTCTCAGTATTTTTACTGGCTAGTTTAGCCAGCTCTCTGCTCAGCATTTTGACATTTGTGAATCCCATTCTTAGGCATCTAGCTCTCTCCATTGAATTGTACAGGGAGCCTGGGTACCTAACTCAGGCTGTGGATTTCAGTAGGTGGTAGGCTATCCAAAACTAGCCTTTAAATGCTGAGCATAAGTCCTCTTTGTGGACTCTAGCCTCCAGACTCTAAGTACTCTGAATTATTCTCAGCCTCCTAATTCTTTTCAATAATATCACTAAACTTACAAAATACCTGCAAAATTTGCTAGCACACTGATTTCCATATGCAAAATCTGTATTTCTCCATATAAATAGAACAAATTATTAGTTATTACATTATTTGTGAAACAGTAGTGCCTAGAAGTCAGGATCCCATTGTGCTACGTCAGTGGTTCTCAACTGTGGTCTACCATTTGTTCAGGGAAAGCCCCTGGCACGCCGGGCCAGTTTGTTTACCTGCCGTGTCCACAGGTTCCGCCAATCGCGGCTCCCACTGGCCGCGGTTCACTGCTCCAGGCCAATGGGGGCTGCAGGAAGGTCGGCCAGCACATCCCTTGGCCCGCACCGCTTCCCGCACCCCCCATTGGCCTGGAGCGGCGAACTGTGGCCAGTGGGAGCCGCGATCGGCCGAACCTATGGACACGGCAGGTAAACAAACTGGCCTGGTGCGCCAGGGGCTTACCCTGAACAAATGGTGGACCACAGTTGAGAACCACTGTGCTAGGTACTGTACAGTCATATGGCAAAGAGCCAGTCCCTGCTCTGAAAAGTTTACAGTATAAGTAATGTCATGCATAAATACACATTTGGGTGCACAGTAATCCTGGATCCACATACAAATGAGTGTAAATATTTACAATTGTAAATGTAAATATGGGAGGCCCATTTTAAAATCTCACCAGAAATTTGAGCTAGGATTTTCAAAGGGAGTTAGGCATCCAGGTCAATTGAAATGCAATGGGATTTGGGACCCTGATTCTCTTAGACTTAGATTATGCTTTAAGAATCAGGATAATTACTGCTGAGCCATCCTAGCCACCAGCCAGCATATAAAGGGAGTGGGCAAAAGAGGAAGACTGAGGAGCATCTGAGTTTTGGGAGACATGATCAGATGACAGGTTTCAGAGTAGCAGCTGTGTTAGTCTGTATTCGCAAAAAGAAAAGGAGTACTTGTGGCACCTTAGAGACTAACCAATTTATTTTAGCATAAGCTTTCGTGAGCTACAGCTCACTTCACTGGCTGCATCCGATGAAGTGAGCTGTAGCTCACGAAAGCTTATGCTAAAATAAATTGGTTAGTCTCTAAGGTGCCACAAGTACTCCTTTTCTTTTTATGATCAGATGAGTTTATGTTAGAGGTGTTGTTTCTGCTGAATCCCATTTCTGAGTGAGTTTGGCCTCTCAGGGGCCGAAACCCACTGATATCAGAAGTAATTTTTCCGTTGACCTCAATGGACTTTGGCACAGACCTTAACTCTGTGAGAAAGGGGTAAGGACTCAATCAATTTATATAATAAAAAAAAGTGTTGTTTTTTCCCAATGGCAGTATTTATTTAATGCTTGGAAGAGTCTTAAAACCACTTACCAAGCTAAAAACAATTATTCACTGTATGCAAATAATTTTATGCATTATTTGGATTGTGAGGCTTTTGTTACTTTAAATGTTCCAGCAGAATCAAGTTCATAGTGAAACCAAAGTTCTTGATACCCCACCAAAAAGTTAACTATTAATTTATAATATAGGTTTTGCTTGGTGCAAAATTCATTGTAGAGATTAGCACAAAAATAATAATTTAGATTCACAATTATCACATAAAAATTCTCTAATAGCATTTTTGTGTCTGTTCTGCAGGGTGCTGGGGCAGGTGGGGGGCAGGAGCAAAGCAGGAAAGATTGTTTTCTACTGACATAAAAGTTGTCCCATAATGGTTAGATTAACAGCAAGAATAATTAGCAGCTCAGTGGGTAGGTTGCTACAGTTGTTTTTTCAGCTTTGGCAGATTGCACATACATACCTGTTGAGTTTTGCTACCATGTAAAAATCTAATAAATTATATTGAGGGCACATTGTGATGCATATTCTTTCCTATGATGGATTTATGTTTCTGTTTTTAAAGTCTGAGCCTTAACTAATAGTTGCAGCACAAATTAACAATAACAAAGTATGTATGGAAATTATGAGTGCATTTTCCCAGTTAATTCCAAAATAAGCTTGTTATCTACATGAAATACAACTGTGACTCCATGAATAATTCTTAATAAACTCGAATGTAAGCTGAAAGCCAACCATGATAAATACCAGTGAAATAATTCTGCTATTTCCACATCTCCTATTCAGGAGTTTGTTCATATGAGATTATTACTGTTATCAACTATTTATTCAGGAAAAAATTAGCATAAAACCTAAGAGTTTTGTAAATTTGGTACAGAGTGAATTCATCAGTATTCACCAGTATATTATTTTATCAGAAATTCTTTGATGTGCATTGCATTCCTTGTCAACATATTCTTGCTGACATATATATTTTAACAGAAAATGCTTTTTTCAAGAATCTGATTCAACTGCTTATTGAGTTGGTGTCAGGGATATGAATGACCAACCCAGCGTAGACTAACATAAAGGACCAAATTCTGATTTTAGTTATACTAGTGTAAAGCTGAAGAAAATCCCCTGAATTAGGCTTTTAAAGTCAAATAGATTACGTGAATACAAACTAGGTCTGATACATATGTTTGAGCTGAGCCATATCCTTCCCTATAGGGGAGAAACCCATGTAGGGGCCAGGAAACTCTGAGAGTTTGAACTGATGAAGATTCCTTTAGCTTCTATCACAGGACCAGGATTTGTCCATATATGGAATCGGGAGGGGGTGAAACCCATTAATTCTGAAATTATCCTGAGATCCATAGAATGTTCCTATGGCTCTCAAGATACCCCAAAAAAGAGAGATGCTTACGTAGAGACCTGGCACCTGTTTGTTGTTTCCCAGGATCCTTCTCTTCCATAGCAACATGTCTTTCCCTGCAGTGATACTCACATGCACTTCTCAGCTCCCAATTGTGGGGTAGGGAGACTTTTTAATATGTGGAGGGGGGAATTTTCAGAAGTTAGTTTGACATATGTCAGCCTTATTTTCCACAGGGAAATCCCCACAGATTGGAGTGGAGAATGATGCTTATGAAGGCATCCATTGTTAGGCCCACCCTGCCTTCTTCCATTCCATTCCAGGTATCTGCATATATTTAATATTTTTGCTATGCCATAAAATCACTCAAACACTTTTAACTAGTGCAATCCGTAAGGAAACAAAAACAATTTCTTACTAACGTGTACAGTATAACATAGATTTTATGAGCTGTCATTTAATGCTTATTTCAAAGGAGAATAAAAACTAGGGGCCTGATTTTCCTCTCATTGACACCAGCTTTAAACCAGGCCCAGACATGCCACTTGGTATTTTTCTATTATTTCAGTTTGGTTTTGACTGTAATGAATGCAGCACTGTATCTGCCCTGGTCAGGCTGAAACAAAGCTTAAGACTTTAGAGACACTCAGTTTACAAATCACCAGGCTCTATCTTCATCTGAATGGTGGGGAGTGAATATGTTTGCGTGGGATTAAGAGCTCTCTCTCTCTCCCCCTGCAAAAGCTCACAGTGCTGCAGGCAAAAGAGATGGGTGGCGGTGGGGGGGAAGGTAGGCAAAAAACCTCTTCAGCAGATCATCCCCTCTTGAGCAAAGGTGAACAAGGTAAAAAGATACTAAAATAATAATGTTTAAGCTGTCTTCTATCAACTCACGAAATCTATGCAAATCTGCAACCAGTGAATGTGGCTGTATTGAAGGTGGATGTTCCATTTAAGATAAAGGCCATGTCTAGCTAAATGCTGGAAAAGTATTTGTGGCTCTTTCAGGCCAAGAACGAAGTAGATCGCCTGCAACCATAACTACTAGCTGCTGTTAGGTGCAGAGGAATGTGGTTGCTGATGCAGCTTTGTTACTATGCTTGGAGCACCAATGTCAGCTGTACTAGCAGACAGTGCAGCATGTTAATTCAGGAGACCTTGATAAGAAAAACAACAGGCTCAGTTCAGTGGTGAAGGCATGCACCTAGGTGTATTATTGTTGAAGCATGGTCCTAGTGCCCCATAGGAACTACAGGTACACTAACACATGTAGGCCTATGACAGTGGACCCGCTCAGTCAGCTGCGGGAGTTTCTGATGTCCCTCGGCTGGACAAAGGTGCCCCTCCTATGACTTCCTCTTTTATACATTGATAAAAACAATTTACATATTACAGTCCTGACGTGGTTAGTTACCACCCTTATTCTTGTACCTGCTAGTTCAAACAAAACATCCCCATCCATTGTCTGTCATCCCATCCTAATTGTACTTGGGGTCGGTGTATTACTGTACCTTCTCCTAGGAATGTGTTTACACCGTTACTTGAGAACTCTAGGTGTTCCTGTACCATCCTCTCAAGTCATGAATGTGCTTACTTGGTGTTAGCTAATACCTACTGTATTGTTATTTTGCCAAGACCAGGCTTACTCTGGTTCACAGCCTTTGTTTCACACTGTTACTTATGCCCAAGGCTCCAGCAAAGCCTACAACTAGTTCACAGGTGACAAAAGGTGTCTCAAGTGTTCCAGAGATTCATAAGAATGGTCACACTGGGTCAGACACAGGTCCATCTAGCCCAGTATCCTGTCTTCCAACAGCGGCCAATGCCAGGCTCCCCAGAGGAAATGAACAGAACAGGCAATCATCAAGTGATCCATCCCCTGTCGCCCAGCTTCTGGCAAACAGAGGCCAGGGACACCATCCCTGCCCTGCCTGTCTAATAGACATTCATGGACCTATCTTCCGTGAATTAATCTAGTTCTTTTTTTAACCCTGTTATAGTCTTGGCCTTCACAACATCCCCTGGCAAAGAGTTCCACAGGTTGATTGTGCATTGTGTGAAGAAATACTTTTGTTTGTTTTAAACCTGCTGCCTGTTAATTTCATTTGGCAACCCCTCGTTCTTGTGTTATGAGAAGGAATAAATAACACTTCCTTATCTACTTTCTCCATGCCAGTCATGATTTTATAGACCTCTATCATATATCCCCCCTTAGTCATCTCTTTTCTAAGCTGGAATGTCCCAGTTTTATTAATCTCTCCTCATATGGAAGCTCTTCCATACCCCTAATAATTTTTGTTGCCCTTTTCTGTACCTTTTACAATTCTAGTATACCTTTTTTTGAGATGGGATGCCAACATCTGCATGCAGTATTCAAGATGTGAGCGTACCATTGATTTATATAGAGGCAATATGATATTTTCTGTCTTATTATCTATTCCTTTCTTAATGAATCCCAACATTCTGTTCGCTTTTTTGACTACCACTGTACATTGAGTGGATATTTTCAGAGAACTATCCACAATGACTCCAAGATCTCTTTCTTGAGTGGTAACAGCTAATTTAGACCCCATCATTTTATATGTATAGTTGGGATTATGTTGTCCAATGTCCATTACTTTGCATTTATCAACACTGAACTTCATATGCCGTTTTGTTGCCCAGTCACCCAGTTTCAAGAGATGCTTTTGTAACTCTTTGAAGTCTGCTTGGGACTTAACTATCTTGAGTAGTTTTGTATCATCTTCAAATTTTGCCATCTCACTGTTTACCTCTTTTTCCAAATCATTTATGAATATGTTGAACAGCATTGGTCCCAGTACAGACCCCCGTGGGACACCACAATTTACCTCTCTACATTCTGAAAACTGAACATTTATTATTACCCTTCGTTTCCCATCTTTTAACCATTTACTGATCTATGAGAGGACCTTTCTTCTTATCTGATCACAGCTTACTTTCCTTAAGAGCCTTTGGTGAGGGACCATGCCAAAGGCTTTCTGAAGATCCAAGTACATTATATCTACTGGATCACCCTTTTCCACATGTCTGTTGATCCTCTCAAAGAATTCTAGTAGATCGGTGAGGCATGATTTCGCTTTACAAAAACCATGTTGACTCTTCCCCAACAAATCATGTTCATCTATGTGTCTGATAATTCCGTTCTTTGCTATAGTTTCAGTGAGTTTGCCTGGTACTAAAGTTAGGCTTACCAGTCTGTAATTGTCTAGAGCCTTTTTAAAAAATTGGTTTCACATTAGCCATCCTCCAGTCATCTTGTACAGAAGCTGATTTAAATGACAGGTTACATACCACAGTTAGTAGTTCCACAATTTCATGTTTTAGTTCCTTCAGAACTCTTGAGTGAATACCAGCTGGTCCTGGTGACTTATTACTGTTTAGTTTTTAAATTTGTTTCAAAATCTCCTCTAATGACACCTCAATCTGGGATAGTTCCTCATATTTGTCACCTAAAAAATGGTTGTATAGTAGGCTCTCTGCTTCTGAAGTCCTTTAAAAAGTTTTTGTTATTACTTTTTTGAGTCTTTGGCTAACTGTTCTTCAAATTCTTTTTTGGCATTTCTAATTATATTTTTACACTTCACTTGCCAGAGTAGTGGCTGCTAACAGGCAATACAAGTGTGGATGGTGAGAATGCAGTCCCAAGTCCAAAGAGAGAACCTACAACAATTGAGGTGAGACAGTGGTGCGAGAGAACAAGAAATGTTCAGTTGACTCTTGTATGAAAGTTTGTGCTGCTACATAACAGTGCTGCAGTAACAGTGCTACATCTAACTGTGCTGCAAATACAGTATTATTTGTGCTGTACTTACCTAATGCTAACAGCTGTGGAATGCATAGTTCTCATTTTATGCCTATATTGTTGGATATGCAGTGTATGGTTATATTCAGTCAAAACTCTTCAGCAGCATAGTCAAATGAAAAGGTTTAATATTGATAACAGATATTTTATCTGATGTGTTCAGAGACAAATCAGTAACAGAGACAGTGATTCCACACCCAGTAGGATAAAATGAGCATCAGATCATAGAATCATAGATGCCATACATCATAGCTGCATAAAGAATCCACTGTCCGCATAATCAATATGCTAAGCAATATGACCTTCTTGTAGCAAATAGATCAATATGGTAGCTGTAGCTGGTACCCAGTCTCCCACTGACTAGTGATACATTAGCACCAGTATCTGCTGTGGCCCTAGGGGCAGAGTGGCAAAGATGCAAGAGAAGCATGCTTTGAGCAGGTTTAACTTGTTCCCTTTTTTATGCTGCTTTTTGGATGAGATAATACTAAGTAAGGAATCTGACCACATCTCTCTCTCTCTCTCTGTCTTTTAAATCCTTTCCTATGTCTACAGCTCACCTCTAAATGAGAAAGTCCTAGGTAAGAGTATTGTACTATTTCTTTCAGTCTGTAACAGGAAGCCAGGCAGGAGTGGGGAAGAGAAAAATTCTAGGCAGATTCTGCAGTGAAACAGATGCAGAGATAAAATAGCTCAATATTGGGTTGCTGGGTTTTTTTCATTCTAATAAAGGTCCTTGTTCAATGTAAATTACTTTTTTAACATTGTTACACTGACATCCTGTGCACTGAATGAGTGCTCCCCTTGCTCATTTAGGATTATATGCTAATATATCTTGTGTGTATGCATGAATAATTTACATACTTTTAAAGATTAGTCATATCTTGCATCCTTTTTATCAAGTGTATGCCATATGCCAGATGGAATAGTCTAGCCCCTTTTCTGAAGGACTCTTTCAAACAAAGGCCCAAAGGGCTTTTACCTGACGACAGAAAACAAAGGATTCAAAAATGTGAAAAAGCAGTAAAAATATTATTTTATTTTGCCAGGGTTGTTATTGTTACATGACTTCTGGGCTTAAGCAGCCATTCTGTCTTGGCTTCTGCTGGACTCAAAAATTATTTAATTTCACAGACTGCATTTATAGCAGAGTCACATGTGCTCAGTCTGTGTACATGCACCCACGCACACAGCTTTGCTTCATATAGGAAATACTGGAAGTGCCATGCTGAATCAGACCAGTGGCCCATATAATCCAGATGTGCGTTCTGGGTCTGACAGTAGCCAGTACTAGATACTTCAAGAAAAGATGCAAGCAAGCTGGCAGCAGATAGTTATGGAACATGCCCACAGAGAAAGTTTCTTCTAAATCCCATTTATTTTTGAAAATATGGAAGAATGTGGGGGAACAAAGTCAGCATGCTGGATGTTTATAGCTTTAGTTTGCAACAAGAAGGTGTATAGCACACAGCGCAATTTGTAGTTAGGGACATTTGACAAACATAACATTTCAAAAACCACCTGTAAGCTGATGGGGCAAATCAATGGTTCCGAAAAATTACATGCACATTTTAGACAATTTTATTCCTCCAGGTTTTATTCTTGGAAGATTTTAAAGTGTATTGATTAGAAGAGACACAAACCAAGGTGAATTCACATAAAGAAAATAACCAAACAACTCTCTCAGCCTGGAGCCAACAGGCCTGTGACAAGGTGTGAAGTTAGTCAAAGACCTCCTAATGGGGACATGCACGAGGGGGGCAAGAAGGAGCATGCCCCCCCCCCATCTTCATGTGTCCCTGCAACCTGAGGAGGGAAGAAGCAGCAGGGTGGCTGGCTGCCAGCTGAGCTCCTCCTCCCACCACCTCTACAGCTGCTGCTTCTCCTTTCCCGCTGCTGGAGTCCCACCCGTTACCTCTGCCTCCATCCCCTGACTCACCTCAGTGGGCAGTCTGCAAAGAAGGCAGCAGCACTGGGACTCTAGCAGCAGGGAAGGAGAAGCAGCAGCTATAGGGCCGCCCTGCTGCTTCCTCCCTCCCCCGGCTTCCTCCTTGCTCCTGGGTGTCCCCACCGCTGATGTTCTGAGAAATCGGGGAGGGAGAGTGTCACACGAACCTTTTATTTGTGTGTGTTTAAGATGCCCCTCCAAAAGCAGTCAGATTTAAATTCCTGTGCATGCCCCTGCCTCCTAACTACCAAGTGTTATTTTCCTTTATTCCCCAAGGGACTGAATGGGGGCTGCTTAGGCGTACAGGTCCCAGCCTGTACACCTGTTTGAGGTCTAAGCAGGAGTTCACTCCCTGCTTGCTGGGAAATTAGCAGGATCTCTGGAAGCTGTCACATTATCAAAATGATATGGTCACTGGACTCGTTCACCTATCATCTTTTTTGGACGGGGATGATGTCCCTCGTCTTTGTTTACAAGAAGCTGGGAATGGGCGACATGGGATGGATCACTTGATGATTATCTGTTCTGCTCAGTCGCTCTGAAGCACCTGACATTGGCCACTGGTGGAAGACAGGATACTGGGGTAGATGGACCAATGGTCTGACCCAGTATGGCCATTCTTATGCTTATCTTTGTGGGTTTCTATACCTCAAAGCAGTCTCATCACCAACCAGTCTTCACTGAGAATAATGGAATAAAATAAATTTAGTGGCTAGGCGCTCTTGAGAATGGGTTGATAAGAGAAAGTTATGGAAAAGTGAACAGCCCTAATATTTTAAGTTTTCATATCTTCCAATTGCTTTGCCTGATTAAATTAAATTCAAACTTCAAAATATTTCTCCTTTGGTGGGAAAAAAACTGGTTTATTTTATAGCCAATTTTGCAGTCAAATTTGGGCTTTAAATAGAAATGTACTCACAGCCTGAACTATAATTTCTGTATATCTTGTGAAGTTTTGATAATTTCCTTTGCAAGTCACTTTTAAAAAAAGGTTTAGGTTCTGTTTGGATTAGCGGTTGGACAAAAGGTTGCATCTCTTCTTATTTGTCCTAAACAAATTTGATTATTTCTAATACATACAGTAGTGCTTCATATACTCCTTATAGTTTCTTATTGATTTCCTGCATAACAGTGTGGTGTCAAATATGTAAGTAACACTTTCCATTTGATGCAGGTACTGAATCCTGGATGCACATTCTCAGAAACAAACAACTTGCACATAATGTCAGTATTCTGCTTCACCACTTACTTCTCTTTTGCTGTCCTGTGCAAAGCAAGCAAATCATGAAACAAACTGAGCACAAATCCTGAAACAAGTCACGTTAAAAATATCACATTAACAAATACAATGGTCCATACACCAGAACTGATGCCAACAGCAAGAGCCATAAAAATCATTCGCTGTCTATATGTGAAGTTGAGACTATGGATAGCCTATTAACTTGGGCCCTGTGTCTTTTTCCCTGAATAAGGCATTTATCATCCAAATACACTTAATCTGTAACTATATCAGTAAAAGGATATTTCCATGAAGAAAAGAATACAGACGTCAGAAAAGATCTTTTCACATATTGGGAACTAAGAAATTGGCTGTGGATGGCTCTGGTAGCAGATTAAATGAGTAATATTGTACATGAGCATGGATTCACAATGGTGTGCTTTCACTGAAATTTGAGCACAGCATCGAACAGTGGGCTACTACATTGTAACATGAAACAATGCCAAAATATAAAGGGAACATACATAGCTTATAATACTAATCTATTTTATACAGCCTGCCCATACAAACCGTGTACCAAAACTTAGTGCCTTCCCTTCCTACATAAAGATGTATAGAAAAGGACTTACTCTAGAAGGATTGGTACAGCCTCATGTAGGGAAAAAACTGTTTTAGCACCCTGGCTGGACACAGTATTGGTGGGAATGTGTGGCCAAAGGGATGCATGGAGACTGAGTATCCATGGAGAAAATCAGGGATAAACCACTTAGACTTCAGAGCAGCTATGTGCTGCCTTCCTGACTCTGCTTAACTCCTGTGTCCTTTGTCCAGCACTGGCAGCACATTTTGCAGAGGGGGATTACTGCTGTGCCAAGTAGCAGAAATGTATGCTATGTAATATGTCCCTATTGGAGATGAGTCCATGTGGTGCACAGCAGCCGTTACTTGACCCCTGCTCCCAGCAGCCAGACCAGATATCCTTTTGAGATGCCAGAGTGGCAGTTAGGGGCTGCTAATGACGAACGTAGTGAGTAGGCACATACCGCATAGCCAATTTATAGCTACGTCTGCAAAGCTCCTTAGCCACTCCACCCACTTTTCCTGTGTTTAACATGCTTTTGTTTCCCTCCACCCTAGGCTTTGGATGAAGAAGGGGTTTCTTACAGAACAAAGTAATACAAGACAGTGAATATAATATGATATATATTTCAGAAACAAGGATATAAAGACATTGTATGGTGAATAAATCAAAGCATTCCATCACAAAGCCAATAGCGGAGGAAGAAAGCAAGTAGGAGCATAGGCAAGGGAGAAAAGATAAGTTTTAAGATGAGATTTGAAAGGAGATGGGGAGTTAAAAAGTCAGGGAAATACAGATGGCAGGAAATGCAAAGAAAAAATATCTGGCACCAACAGCTTGGAGATTGTAGGAATAGAATACAAGAGGAAGTAGTTTAAAAAAATAAAGGGAGGGTAGAGGGGAAGAGGGAGGAACACAGTCCAAAAGTAAGCTGCAGTAAATCCAGATTCTTTTTTTGAAAGGAGACAGTTTTGAACTGGATCCTGAGATGAATTTGGAATGAAGTGGCAGAATCTCAGGATAGGGGTGATGCGTTTCCACTTCTTTGTCAAAGTAATAAGGTGGGTAGCAACATTCTGCACATAGCAGGCAAGGAGATGGGTAGATGATAGAAATGTGAGTTAAGGGGTGAAGAAAGGGTTGTAGAGATGAGGATTTCAGCAGAACAAGACTCCAGGCAATTGAACAGCTGCAGAGGTGACAGGGAGATTTGCAGACCCAGGAGATGGCAGTGGAAGGAGAAGGAGAGTTCAGGATCAAGAATGATGCCAAGGTTATGGATAGTGGAATCACAGGGAGTTCAGAGATGAGTAAAATGATGGCATTATATTCCCAGGTGCTTCTCTTATTGTTACGTGATGGAATATCTATTGGTATTTGTTCCAAAATGAAGCCAGGAAAACAAACAGTGAAGAAAAGGCAAGTAAATTTTGAAATTATCCACATGCCTGCTGACAGTGGATGGATTCTGTATTAACTAGAAATGCGTACATTAAGTTCAAGTTATTGTTTAGCAGCCTGTCACATCTCTAATTTAAAGACATATTGAGAAATGACACAGTGGATGAAAAGCCTCTTTTTAAATTATCATTTAATATTACACTCTTCCTTATTTTGTTAGAGTAAACTCAATAGTTCTGAGCTGAGATTTTTTTAATCACATGCGTGAGTCCCATGAAGCCAAGAGTCCAGAAATCCCCCAAAGTCAATTAGCCAGAAAGCTGACAGGAGGAAAAGTATTCAGTGGTTTAGAGAAGAGAGAGTTAATGTCCTGTTGCTAGGCAATAGGTTTCTAGGCCCTTCTCAAAAGCCCAGACTAGTGTGGTGTTTAGTAAAGTACACTTCATTGCATAAACAAATCAGAACAACTGCACACACAGAAATTGCTCTGATTTTTAAAAGAAGAGATTGAAATTTCAAAATAAAAAGCCTCAAATTGGTCCTTTAAGAAGACACATTAGGTCCCCCTCCCTTCTCAGAAACAAAGGATACTTGCTCTTCTTTCAGCTTTCTGGCTTAGTAACTTCTCAACATGTTGACTTCTTGGCCTTTCAGCCATATGTCTGTTGACCTTATGGATTGTTGCCTTTATGAGATGCAACCATATGTCTGGATCCCATGCTCAGAGCAGCAGTTCCCAGTAGTGAATTATTGCAGCAGCCTTAGAGAGAAGAGCTGACACAGCTCCCTATTGTTTCAATAGCCTTTGCAAGCTCAGCAATACAATTAAACTCTCATACTTCATGGATTTCCTCTCCCTACTGTGCACCAATAGTTTCAGAAGTGACCTATTTGGAAGTCATATACTATCCAAATATTTACTCCCCCAATAGCAGTTTTAATTCTAATATAAATTGCTTGTGTTAAATATGTTTGTGGTATATGGATAGCAGTAATCTCTTTATATGTAATCCTCTTTATGTAGTGATGTAGTATGTGAGTTGATACCTTATTCCCCACTCCAGAAAAAATGGCAGTGAAATTGTTGTCATGAAATTCAGATGATGTATGTTATTAATTTAGATATGCTCTTTCTGTACTGGTTTATGGTAACCAAAATAAAGTGGGCTTTACAGATCTTTCACTTGAAGGATATAATTTAAAGTGATCGTATTTAAATACATCAGAAAATTGATTATCTACACATTTCTGGTGTACTATGCACCATAGCCTCCCTGAACCATGTTTAGAGAAACATATATGTAAATAAATACCTGCTCCACATGTATCATGGCCTCCCCATGCCTTTTACTGCTCTTCCACCCAAACACAATATTCTTCTTAACTGAGTTACCCTTGAAATGTGGTACCCAGAAACTGAAGTTTTATTATCAATACAACACTGTTTACGGCATTTTACCAGAATCAAGTACTTCCTAAAATTATGTTACAAAACAGCAAGGGGAAATTTCACCACCACAAGTAGGAAATGACTCAGCAACAAATTATTCTCTTTTCCCTTAGCAAAGAGGCAAAACCTCCCAGTTCCCTAAATGTTTACCAAGATTCCTGCAACATCCCTTAACTATCTAAGCACTTTTATCACATCCATTTACCCTTAGGATAGGGTTTTAATCTTTTTTTAAAACTGCTCTAGTTAATTTTAGTGCTTCTGAAAAGTGCTGTACTGATAGCCCAGAGAAGGAAGTTCTCTGTTTACTCACATAACAAGTACAGTCTTGCAAACTTCAGCAAAAATGGAAGTTGTTACAGATTCACACTCTTGGGTCTTAAGCTTCAAGAACATGCATTGGCAACTCCCAAAACTAAAGATTTTGAGTTGTGCCCCCATCTTCACCCACGTAACAGATGGTATATACACCCTGCTCTCTGAGCTCACAGCCTTATAGTGTTTCAACTGTCAGTTCCTTTTCAAAAGCTGCTGGCAGAAGAGCTCCCGGTGATGGCTACTCCTTCTGTTGTTTATTGTTGGTTAAAATAAATTATTTGGGTATTTTCTGGAGTTTTACCCTCCTTTTCAGTAAGGTAAAAGTAAATAGAGAGGAAAGTGCTATCATGCCATGTGTTATTTTTCTTATTTGTGCTTTCATAAGTTGATAGCGATTAGTATCTCTTCCTCTTTTTCTATCAAGGACATCAACATAATTGAATCACTTGGGGCTGGATTCATGAAGGGGTCTTTGACACCTAGCTGCCATTTCAGGCATCTAAGGTCAACTTTTAGGTATCGCTGGTATTCACAAAACAAACAACCACTTAGCTGCCACCTTATCCTTTAGGTGCCTCAAGTCCCCTAAATGTCTGTTGTTGGATATGCACAAAGGTGTTTAAGTCCTGATGCCACTGCTCAGCACTTAACTCATGCCTAAGCCCCAGGGGGATTCACAATCTTGGTGTTCATTTATTGGGTCCAATCTGTTAGGGCTGCTCAGACATTGCCTAACCTTCACAAAACATAACTGGGGCAAGTGCCCAGTGGTTAGAGCACTCACCCAGGATGCAGGAGACCCAAATTCAAGTCACCACTCTGTGATTCATAGCAGAGACCTGAATCTGGGTGTCCCACCTGATATATCACGGCTCTAAATACTGGGCTATAGGAAGATATTCTGGGGTGGGAATCCCTCCTGTTGAAACTGTCCCACTTTGTATGAAATACTTACCATCACTCAAACAGCAAGAGGAGACTGAGTATAGTCTACTGGTTAGGGCCCTTATGTGGGAAGTGGGAGACTTGGATTCAAATCCATGTTCTGAATCAGGCAGGGTGGGACTTAGAACCCAGGTTCTCCACAGCCTGGGTAAGTATGCTAACAATTGGGTTTAAGGGGCAGTTCTACCCCCCACCTTCTTTTCCTCTGTTTTTCTTTGAGAAAAGGGCTGACTTGGTATAGACACTTAATTTCAGGTGTGGGTTCATAGCTGTGAATCTGGAGCAGAGTTAGGCCCCTCCCTCTAGCCCAAAGTTAGTGCCTAACTCCCTTTGCTGGGCATGGTTTTGGCCACATCACTGTTTTTGGCATTTCTTATTGGCTAATTTAGACAAGCTGGCTTTTCTGAATCTGTTTTTTTAGGCACATACTGCTCCCTATGCATTGTATAGGGACTCTGGGCACCTAACTTGGGCTTGAGAATTCCACGAGGTGGCAAGGCGCCAAAAACATCTAAACTCCCCTGTGAATCTAGCCCTTAGAAGCTTTTTCAGTTCCACTGCCTCCTTTGGTATTTTAATTCTCTTGTCTGGCATATCCATGAACAGAGACTAGTAGATTATACTCAATTACTACTTCATTGTGTCACTCAGGATCTGAACAATAGGCAGAAGCCTTACCTCATTCAGAGGTGTAAGGCAGTTAAAATCTTTCCTTCCAGGTATTAAGACAACAGTAAAGAGTCACCTACTGCAAGGTATTGATGAAATTTTAATGCTTTGATTGGAACTTCAAGACATTGGTACCGCACCTCCTATGAGAAGCACTAGCTCAGAATCACCGTGATTCACTATTGTTTAAAGAGTAGCTGGTCATGTATTGTGACTCGTCTTCTAGAACTTTCAGGGAATTGAAACTCTCAAGCCTCTGTACATCCAGTTATGCTGCCTCCTGAGTCCGAGACGTTGACAGATATGGGCCTTTGGGTCCATACTTGGGACAGATATCAAAGCATCCCCTTTGTAGGCTCTGAGGCTTCAACACAGCATCATCTTCTAAAGCCTGTCATTTCCACACACTTTTGTTTCTAAGTATAGAGGCCTTGGTGCAGTCACCTCCTGGGACAAATGTGTAGGCAAGGCTTTGTACCTTTGACTCCAAATATTTAGGCTTCTATGCAATGATGAAGCCCTGATGCAGCCCTGGAGTGAGGTACAGATGGATCTTTAATTCTAAGTTTGAAAGCTCCAATGTGCCCTTACTGCTTGAAGCCAAAGCTCCAGTCCATCTTCCCTTCTTGGTATACACACACATACATCATTGCTTCCTTTCTGAGGCAGCGATGCACTTTGGTTTGTGGTCCTTAAAGCTCCAGAGAATTGTAGCTTCTTGACTCCAGTGCACTTTCCTTAATTTGCTGTCTGATAATGAAGTCTGATATAGGTTCTACAGTCTAGAACCAAGACACATGCATCATTCATGCACTTACGCTCCAGAATAGTATTAGTCCTGAAACTAAAGCACAGATACTCTGGTGTCCAATGAGAGAGACTGTAAATGGTGCTGGTTACAGAAATCGAAGCACTAACGTTTTTTGTCCCAGACACTGTGGATCAGACATAGTGTAACCTCTGACCACCAAGATGCCAGCCAATGTTGTCTTCTGGCATTGTGCTTATGTGATGACATTGGCTCAGGAGGTCATGGCATTCCACACAGCTTGGTCTCCAGTAAGGGATACAGTGTTATCCCCAAAGGTCATACCCCATGTAACTTGCTTGATTCAAGACTGCAATATTTATCCCCTCCTCTTACACTTGTAGTGCATACATCATGTCTAGGTGAGTTTCAGTTTAAAGGGACATACACTTACACGGTTTGGTTCATATACAGCTAATGGTTCAGCACTTACGGATAAAGGATTGAGGTCCTAGCTTCTCAGATATGTGGCATTTGCGGGGCGAGGGGGGGCATTGGGGGGGGGTGAAAGACATCCATAGAAGGCCTTAAGCACAAGAAATTCAAGAAACTATCTGGGGAGAGTCACAGGGACCTTCCTAAGCTGTACTGTGAGCGGTGCTGCCTAGCTGTTTTCATGGTTTCCTAGTCACAAACACAGATAGCCTGTTTCTTTTTTACCACATATATCTTTAATCCTCAGTTACCAAATTTGCAAGATATAGTACAGATATGGTCCATGTGCAGACTTCTAACTCATGTAACTATTCAATATTTAGCATTTTTTAAAATTAGGCCACTCATTTAGGTACCTAAATATAGGTGTAGGAGCCTAAATTTAGCCATTTTAAAAAAACCTTTTTCTTAGTCTGTATTTTATGAATATCTGCCTACATTTTATGTATTTCATAGTGGAGAGTTTGCAGAAGAGAAGCGTCTGTGCAGGGATCTGTAGCAATATAGGCTCCTGTCACAGTTTCAGTGTAACTACCTTTATTCTCTCTCTGTGGTCCCCCAAAGGCCCAGCAAAGAAAATAACAGAACGCCACTAGCCATCACCTTCAGCCCCCAACTAAAACCTCTCCAACGCATCATCAAGGATCTACAAACTATCCTGAAGGACGACCCATCACTCTTACAGATCTTGGGAGACAGGCCAGTCCTTGCTTACAGACAGCCCGCCAACCTGAAGCAAATACTCATCAGCAACCACACATCACACAACAGAACCACTAACCCAGGAACCTATCCTTGCAACAAAGCCCGTTGCCAACTGTGTCCACATATCTATTCAGGGGACACCATCACAGGGCCTAATCACATTGGCAACACTATCAGAGGCTCGTTCACCTGCACATCTACCAATGTGATATATGCCATCATGTGCCAGCAATGCCCCTCTGCCATGTACATTGGTCAAACTGGACAGTCTCTACGTAAAAGAATAAATGGACACAAATCAGACGTCAAGAATTATAACATTCAAAAACCAGTCGGAGAACACTTCAATCTCCCCCCGCTCCCCTGCTGGTAATAGCTCACCTTAAGTGATCACGCTCATTACAGTGTGTATGGTAACACCCATCGTTGCATGTTCTCTGTGTATATAAAATCTCCCCACTATATTTTCCATTGTATGCATCCGATGAAGTGAGCTGTAGCTCACGAAAGCTTATGCTCAAATAAATTTGTTAGTCTCTAAGGTGCCACAAGTACTCCTCTACTTACAGTTTCAGGCTCTCAGCTGTCAAGATGACTTGTGCCTCCTTATAGTAGGGGGGCACAAGCTAAAGGGGAGTACATATGACCACCTCATGTGTCTCCCCTGCCCAGTGATCCCTCCCGCCTTGCGCCCAGCCTGGAGCCGCAGTGTTCTCCCCACCCCATGTTAAATGCAGGGAGGGGCTCTCTGTCCTTCTCTCCCTGTGCCTCCCTCTCGCAGGTTGAGTCGCTCTCCCTGGCAGCTGGGCGGGGAGCAAGATGCAGCTGCTTCTGCCTGAGAGAGCCTGGCTAGTGCTAGAGAAGTGCCAGAGACAGTGTCCAAACATGCTGGGAGAGAGGAGCGAGGAGAGAAGAACAGAGCCCCTCTCCTTGTGAGGCACTGGAATTTGGAAAGGGGATCCTGTTATTCTCTGAATGGTCAGGAGTTTATCAGGGATAATTCTTGAGGGATCTACTACCTCCAGGCTTGCAAGTGGTACTTGGGCCCTAGTGTCCCTCCACCGCAGGGCCTTTTCCCATCCACTCCCACTTGGAAAAATGTTTTGTTGATTCTCCTTTTGGTTCCGAAATGGTCAGGTTTACTGAGTCAGGGAAAGATCTGTTTCAGCCATGGGTGGGACTATTACCACCTGGACCCACTGTGGTTTACCACTGGCCCCTTGTCCCCCCAGACCTGGGTAATATGTTACTTTATCTGGATAGAAATGGGGAGCCAACCTGGCATATCATGCCCCTAGTATTATCTTGCCACATAGGACAGAATCTTCACCACCAATACACCCTTCCAAAGCTAACCCATAAAAGGCCCCAAGTCCCTCAAGAGGCAAGATAATGTGCAGAATGACAACAATGTGAACAGATCTTCACACTCTGACACCCACAGAATTAATTTAGCAAATTATTCATCTGCAGGAGAACGGGGATTAGTCAGAGAGAACAGACAGAGTGGACAACTAAAGGGGAGATAGGCTAGCCCTTGCAATGACAACGGATGCGGAATAGTAAGAAGGGGAAGTAATAGGTAAGATTTAATTAAACAAGAAAGGGAAAAAAGTGAAGTTAACTAATAGATGAAAGGTGAATATAAGAATTAGTGCTGAAGGGGAGAACTAGTAACAAAACCAATAAAATATAAAAATACAAAATAGTGTGATAAAACGTTATGAAAAATAGCACATTGAGAACTTAACAAAAATGAGAACGTAGGCTAGAGTTTGTCATAAAAAACAGAGGTTAACAGATAAGAGTTAATAAATAATAAAGGCAACCAGGCTTCAATGGGTTTTGAATCATGCCCTTATTGCATAGTAAATCATGTGTTACAGTTTTCATGGGTTAGAAGTTAATCTGCCTGAGGAGTTCTCTCTTGTTCCACAATTAAGATATAAACGATGCCATTTACACATATACAGTCATTTCTTTTAATTAAGACTGACATCTTTGTCAAAGCTATTATTACGTTTCCATAAGTGTTGTATAAGAAACATTGTCAAATGTTTAAAAAGCTTAATCACAATTAATTGCGAGATTAAAAAAAACAGTCACAATTAATCGATGTTTTAATATCACTGTTAAACAATAGTAGAATACAATTTATTTAAATATTTTGGGTGTTTTCTAGATTTTCAAATATATTGATTCCATTTACAACACAGAATACAAAGTATGCAGTGCTCACTTGGGATTATTATTTTTTATTACAAATATTTGCACTGTAAAAAAGATAAGCAAAATAAATAGTATTTTTCAGTTCACCTCATACAGGTACTGTAGCACAAGCTATTTATCCTGAAAGTGCAACTTACAAATGTAGAATTATTTTTTTTACATAACTGCACTCAAAAATAAAACAACGTAAAATTTAGAGCCTACACGTCCACTCAGTACTATTATTCCATATTCTGTATTCCACTCAGTATTATTCCAAACAAAGCTGGTGATTTGAGACATCTTTGAAGATTGAGAACAAGTTTTATCAATCAGCTACTTATAGTAGTTGAATAAAAGGTCACTTTTCAACTTTATGGATAATAGTAATTTAGAGCTGAACTTGTCTCTGTATGAATAACACAGTATGTTTAGCTCTCACTTGTCTATGACCGTATGTCTTTCTTAACATATACTATAGTTTTCTCTCTTTCTCCAAAATGCAGTGCATTTCTCTGCCTGCCTCTGTACACATAGTTCAGTGCATGGAATACTTTTTCTCTCCACATTCTTGTACCAGGCCCAACACAAGTCTCTCAGTCATTCTCTCTCTCTACCTGTTTCTGTATGCACTATACAGTGCACATCTTTTGTGCGCTCCGTCTCTCTGTCTCTCTCTCCACAGAACAGTGTGTGCCACTTTGCCTATGTATCTCTACACTGCAATGTAGAAGTTCTTTCTGCCAGTCTCTCTGACCAGTGCAACTACCCTCAAATGGAAGATGAAAAATTACCAGCCCAGGCCCAAAATCTTTTCTACTTGCCCTTTACCATGATTGTTATAATGATGAAAAACTAACTACAATTTATTCAATAAACCAATAAACAACTCAGAAAGAAAAAAAAACTCACTCTAGGTGAGATGTCACATCAGGTGAGATGTCACATCAGTTCAGTTGAATTCAATAATCCGTTCTGGGCATGACAGGCTACAAGTGTTGGCAAACTGTAAAAGAGACAGAAACCTCACATGTCTGTCAGAGATAGATGCAAACTCCATGGTTAGGGCTGTAGGGAGTGCCTCTCTGCCTGTCACTCCCCATAGGGTTGCCAAATTCCTAGTTGCACAAAACCGAACACCCGAGCCCCACCCCTTCCCCGAGGCCCCACCCCTGCTCCACCACTTCCTCGAGGCCCTGCGCCCCACTCACTATATTTCCCCTCCCTCGGTGGCTTGCTCTCCCCCACCTCATTGACTTTCACTGGGCTGGGACAGGGGGTTGGGGAGTGGGAGTGGATGAGGGCTCTAACTGGGGGTGTGGGCTCTGGGGTGGGGCCAGAAATGAGGGGTTCAGGGTTCAGGAAGGGACTCCGGGCTGGGGCAGGGAGTTGGGGTGTGGGAGGGGGTGAGGGCTCCAGCTGGGGTGGGTAGGCTCTGGTGTGGGGCTGGGGATGAGGGGTTTGAGATGCAGGAGGGGGCACCAGGGTGCAGGGTGGGGCCGAGGGATTTGGAGTGCAGGAGGGGGTTGCAGGTTGAGGCAGGGGTTGGGGTGCAGGGGGGTGAGGGCTCTGGGCTGGGAGTGCTGGCTCTGGGGTGGGGCTGTGGATGAAAGGTTTGGGGTGAAGGAGGGGGCTCCAGACTGGGGTGTGTGGCCAAGGGATTCAGAATGTGGGAGGGGGCTGTGGGTTGAGGCAGAGGGTTGGGGTGTGAGAGGTGAGAGGGCTCTGGGGTGGGGGTACTGGCTCTGGGGTGGGACCTGGGATGAGGGGTTTGGGGTTCAGGAGGGGGTTCCAGGCTGGGGTGTGGCTAAGGCAGGCTGCCTGCCTGTCCTGGCTCCGTACTGCGCATTCCCCAGAAGCAGCCAGCATGTCCAGCTCCTAGGAGGAGGGGGCCAGGAGACTCCACGTGCCATTCTCGCCTGCAGGCACTGCCCCCACCCCCTCCAGCTCCCATTGGCTGGGAACCGGCCAATGGGAGTGTGCAGCCAGTGCTCGGAGCGGGGGCAGCATGCAGAGCCCATTGCCCCTGTCAAGGTTCCTCCCCCACTCTGAACTCTAGGGTACAGATGTGGGGACCTGCATGAAAAACCTCCTAAGCTTATCTTTACCAGCTTAGGTCAAAACTTCCCCAAGGTACAAAATATTCCACCCGTTGTCCTTGGACTGGCCGCTACCACCACAAACTAATACTGGTTACTGGGGAAGAGCTGTTTGGACGCGTCCTTCCCCCCAAAATACTTCCCAAAACCTTGCACCCCACTTCCTGGACAAGGTTTGGTAAAAGCGTCACCAATTTGCCTAGGTGACTACAGACCCAGACCCTTGGATCTTAAGAACAATGAACAATCCTCCCAACACTTGCACCCCCCCTTTCCTGGGAAATGTTGGATAAAAAGCCTCACCAATTTGCATAGGTGACCACAGACCCAAACCCTTGGATCTGAGAACAATGAAAAAGCATTCAGTTTCTTACAAGAAGACTTTTAATAAAAATAGAAGTAAATAGAAATGAAGAAATCCCCCCTGTAAAATCAGGATGGTAGATATCTTACAGGGTAATTAGATTCAAAAACATAGAGAACCCCTCTAGGCAAAACCTTAAGTTACAAAAAAGATACACAGACAGAAATAGTTATTCTATTCAGCACAATTCTTTTCTCAGCCATTTAAAGAAATCATAATCTAACACATACCTAGCTAGATTACTTACTAAAAGTTCTAAGACTCCATTCCTGGTCTATCCCGGACAAAGACAGACTATAGACAGACACAAAGACCCTTTGTTTCTCTCCCTCCTCCCAGCTTTTGAAAGTATCTTGTCTCCTCATTGGTCATTTTGGTCAGGTGCCAGTGAGGTTACCTTTAGCTTCTTAACCCTTTACAGGTGAGAGGAGCTTTCCCCTGGCCAGGAGGGATTTCAAAGGGGTTTACCCTTCCCTTTATATTTATGACAGCCCCCCCCCACTTAGAAGCTGGACCTGCTGGTGCCCCAGGACTGGTAGGGACTAACCTGCCTTAACGCTGAAGCACCGCTGACTGCGCTTTTAATGGCCCGGTTGGCAGTGCTGACCGGAGCTGCCAGAGTCCCTTTTTGACCAGGTGTTCCAGTTGAAAACCGGACATGTGGTCACCCCATCTCCCTACGGTGAAGTGTAGCGCAGTACTTTGTGTGTGTGTCTGTGCATGTGTGTGTGTGTACCCCATTTGTGTGTTTTCACTGGGTGCATATTCTGTGTAGCCTGGTTGTGATATTGGGTTTATGTATGGTACCTTGCATGTGGTTCTGGGTATAGTTTGCCAATCCCAAGCATTTAATAATCACAAAACTGGCTTTACATTTTTCATTTTCACTTTTCACGTTTTCAGGCTTTTCTCCAAGAGAGCTAGAAACTTTCCTTTGAAAACTGAAAGTTGAGATTCTCTCCTAGTCATTAGACTTCAGGAACTGGGGCTTAAGTACAGTAAACACACCAAACATTGCAAAAGTTATCAACACTATGTATACTACTGTATGTGTCTGTCTGCCAGTTCTGGCGGGGCCAGGGAGGGATGCAACTGTGTGTGTGTATGTCTCTGAGGAGGGGTGGATCTCTGTCTGTGTGTCTCTGTGGAGGGTTGTAGCTCTGTGTCTGTGTGCAGCACTAAGGGGAGGAGTATAGCTCTGTAGAACTGTGTGTGTCTCATTGGAGGGGTGTAGCTGTGCATAGCTTTGGGGAAGGGTGTAGCTGTGTGTGTGTATAATTTGGGAGGGACGTAGCTGTGTGGGTGGCTTTGGAGAGGCGTATAGCTCTGTGCAGAGGGGAATCTAGTGTAGCTCAGTGTGTAGCTCTTGGGGAGGAATGTAGCACTGTGCATCTATGTCTAGGGAGAGGTGTAGCACTGTATGTGTGTGGTTCTACGCAGGGGTGTATCTCTGGTGCATAGCTCTGGGGGAGGAGGGTAGCTCTGTGTGTGCGTGTTGCTCTAGAGAGTGGTGTAGCTCTGTGTGTGTGGTTCTAAGGAGCATTGTAACTCCATGTGTGTGGTTCTAGGGAGGGGTGTAGCTTTGTGTGTGTGTGTGTGTGAGTGTGACTCTAGGAAGGGGAGTAGATCTCTCCTTGTGTGTAGCTCTGTCTCTGGGGAGGTGGGTAGCTCTGGGTTTTTCTACACTTAAAACGCTGCAATGGCACACCTCCTTTGCTGCATTGCTGTAGCACTTCAGTGAAGACACTACCTATGCTGACAGCAGGAGTGCAAGTAGGACGGTACCCTCCAGTACGCAGTACTGGCAAGACATTTTTAGCAGGTACAGAGTACTGGAAAGACTTTGGCCTAGCCCCCTGCCCACAACTCCAGGGGTGGGGAGGAGCTGTGCTCTGCTCCTTAAAGGAGCAGAACGAGGCTAGGGAGGCCATTCATTCTTTAAATGGCTTTAACAGCACAATACATATGCTAACAAACTTAAACAAAGGTTTCAGAGCATATGTATTGTGCTGTTACCTTGGTCAGGAGTCCTCAAGAGGGGAGGGATTGGAGGGGACAGAAGGTGTTTAAACAGTGTTTTTGATACTGTTTCTCCCCATTGGTCTGAATTATCCATGACATCCATACTGCATCACATCAAGTCTAAATCATTAGAGGAATGCCTCTGCTTGCACTGACCAGAGGATGTTTGGATTCTGATGTCAGCCCAGTTCTGCAGCCTGATGGGAATCATGAGTTGTCCCCAGTGTAGATATAATTCTTCTTTGCAGCCAAACTAGTCTATCATGCGTTTTGTTAACTGGAACTGGAGCAGCAAAACAAATGTCTCATTTTCCAGCTTTGTGGGTGAGAGAACTATAAGTGAAGATTATAATGCCGAACATTGATGGCCTTAAACCAGCTGCCTCAGGAATCTGCCAAGAATGTTGCTGAAAAATATGTTCCTCATCTTAGCAACGGAGCTAACACTTATCACATATCTGCCCACCTTTATCTGAATTACATGCCTTCTGATCTGACAGCTCAGGCATTGTCAGTTTTATCCAGAACAATTTACAAACTTGGAACCTAATCCTGTAAACTCTTAATCATTTGATCAATCCCATTGAACACAATGGGACTATTTGCATATCTGTGGATCACTTCTGTGGACTGGTAAGAGTTTTAGGAGTCTGTTCCTATAAAGGAAGTTGAAGCCTGCATTGAAATGCAATGTTTGGGTATAATGCCATAATGCAGTTTAGGATACAGTTCTACTTAAAATTTGTCTTTTAATAAGTCATACATATGCTGAAATGGCTCCTCAACCAACTCCCATATTCCATATAAACAGACTGAATACTACATATTTGGGAGGAAAGTGAGTAGTTAAGCATGTTGATGTTTCTATATACAAAGGGAGGTGTCAGAGGGGACGGGAAGAGCGTGGGGGCCCCGGGCTGGGTGCAGGGCAGGGAGGAGTCATATGGAGGGTCATGTGAGGAGGTCACATGCCCCCCTTGTGTCCCTCCCATGAGTGCAGTACTGGCAAGAAAAATGATTTCTACTTGCACCACTGGCTGACAGGAAGACTTGTCCCATTGGCATAGGTAATCCACCTCCACAGGAGGTGGCAGCTAGGTTGACGGGAGAATTCTCCCATTGACCTAGTGCTCTCTACACCAGGGGTTAGGCTGGTTTAATTGTGTCGCTCAGGGACATGGATGTTTCACACCCCTGAGCGATGTAATTATATTGACCTTACTTCTTAGTGCAGATCAGGCCTCTGTGTGAGAGAGGTTCTAAGGATGGGTGTAGTTCTTTGTGTGTGCATAGCTCTGGGGTAGAAGTGTAGCTCCCTGTGTGTCTCTAGGGAGAAGTGTAGCTCTATATCTGTGGCTCTAGGGAAGGGCGTAGCTTTGTGTGTATCTCTAGGGTAGAGTCTAACTGTGTGTGTGTGGCTGTGGTTCTAGAGGGGTTGTAGCTCTGAATGGGCATAGGGAGGAATGTATGTAGCTCTGTGTGTATCTTTGGGATGAAGTGTAGCTCTGTGTGTGGGTGGCTCTAGAGAGGGTATAGTTGTGTGTGCATGGTTCTAGGAAAAAGTGTAGCTCTGTATGTATCTCTAGAGAAGGGTGTAGCTAGGGGTGATAGGAACAATTTTTATAGTGGGGGTGCTGAGAGCCATTGAACCAAACTGTAAACGCTGTGTATAATGGAAATCACTTCAAGCCAGGGGGTGCTGCAGCATCTGTTGGTGTAGTTTCTCTCTGTGGCTCCAGGCAGGAATGTAGTTCTGTGTGTGTGGTTCTAGGGAACAGTGTAGCTCTGCGTGTGTCTCTAGAGAGGACTGTAGCTCTCTCTGTGTGTGGCTCTTGGGATGAGGGTGGCTCTGGGTGGGCGCGTGTGGCCGTAGGGAGAGCCATAGCTGTATGTGTAGCTTAGTTCAGTCATTTCCTTCCCCTGAAACCTACAGCAGCAGTAGCGGGCGGACCCATGGGTTCCCATCCTCTCCCCATCTCTGCAAGGATTGGCTGGTGTCTCCGCAGTGCGGCCCGGGATTGGCTGGCTCTGGCGGTGTAGCGGGCCGGGATTGGCCCGGCTGGCTCTCGCTGAGGCTGTGTCGGGGCCCAGGCTTTGGTGCCGGGACCCGGCCTGGAGGAGGCGGGTGAGTCGGGACCGGGGAGGGGTGAGTGCAGGGGCCGGCCTGGCCGGCGGGTTCGGGGGAATGGCCCCCGTTGCGCGGGAGCGTGGCTGGCTCGGGAGGATCCCGGGCGGTTGGGCCCGGCCGCTCCGTGCCGCGGCCTGTCACGGGGGGAGCCCCGGCCCCCGGGCTGTCGCGGGCGCGACCCGTCCCGTCCCTTCTTGGTTTCCCCGGGGGTCTGACCCCTTTGCCCGGGTGCCCGGTGCGGGGCAGGAGCGGCGCAGCCCGGGCCTGAGGGGAGCGCCTGGGCCGGAACCGCCGCCTCGGTACAGGCCGCTTCCCCCGGGCTTGACGACGGGTCTCGGCTCCACGCCTCTCCAGGCTTGTGCAGGCCCGGGTGGGGGATCGGCCAGCGCTGCTGGCAGCAGGGACTGGGAGGCGCGAGGGGGTAGGAGGAGCTGCGGGGTGGGGCTGGGCATGGTCTAGTCAGTGGGGGGGGGGGGTGCCTGGGGGATGTGGTGGCCACCGGGGCAGCTGTGACCCATAGAGTGGGAAATAAGTGGGGGTGGGGGGCGCCTAGGGAGGGTAGTGGGGAGCAGGGTACATGTGGGTGGGGCTGCTACTCTGAAACCTGTCAGTATTTAGTGTGTGTCAAGGCTGAGCCCTGGAAGCTGGAGGCTCATAGCCCCGGCACCTCTGGGCTTGCTGCATCAGTTATAAATGTAAAAAAAATTACTTGAGTCTCAGTACCGAATTGCTTGAGGCCTGACACCTTTTTCATTACCAGTTAAGTTCTGTGGGGCACTGGGTTGTGGAGTCCTGGTCACAGTCAGTGAACACATCTGGGCCTCCATGCTGCAAACCCTTCCCCTGTGTGCATAACTTCATGTGTGTGAAGAGTCGCTTTAATCAAATGGGGCTGCTTGTGCAAGTAATGTAAAATATAGAACCATAGATACGTAGGGCTAGAAGGGGCCCGCAGTTCATCCCGCACATTGAGTATACCTGGGCGTCTGCAGGATTGGGGCCATAAGTAGAAGCACATCATAAATGTGAAGGCTGGTATTGCTTCTATATAAATCCATAGTATGCCCACATGTTGAATACTGTGTGCAGATGTGGTCACCCCATCTCAAAAAAGATATTTTGGAAAAGTTACAGAAAAGGGCAACAGAAGTGATTAGGGGTATGGAACAACTTCCATATGAAGAGAGATTAATAAGACTGGGGTGTTCCAGCTTAGGAAAGAGACAACTAAAGGGGGAGATCTATAAAATCACAATTGGTGTGGAGAAAGTAAACAAGGAAGTTTTAGTTACTCTTCCTGATAATACAATAACTAGGGATCACCAAATGAAATTAAGAGGCAACAGGTTTAAAACAAACAAAAGGAAGTATTTCTTCACACAGTGCATAGTCAACCTGTGGAACTGTTTGCCAGAGGATGTTGTGAAGGCCAAGAAACTGACAGGGTTAAAAAAAGAACTAGATAAGTTAATGGAGGATGGGTCTATCAATGGCTATTAGCCAGGATGGACAGGGATGCAAAACCGTGCTCTGAAGTGTTCTTAGCCTCCGTTTGCTGGAAGGCAGGAATGGGTGACCAGGAGATGGATCAGTTGATGATTACTTGTTCTGTTCATTCCCTGTGAAGTACCTGGTATTGGCCACTGTCGGAAGATAGGATACTGGCTAGATGGACCATTGATCTGACTCCATATGGCCATTCTTATATTCTTACGATAACAGTCTGTACGTACTTAGGCTATGTCTATGCCAGGGGTGGCCAAACTGGCTTGCGAGCCACATGCGTCTCTCTTACTGTTAAAGTGCAGCTCACAGCCCCACCCCCCCCACCATGCCCTGCCCCATTTTCCACCTACCAGACTGTGTGGGGCCGGGGGGGGGGGAAGAGCTTGGGACCTCTGACTTGCAGTAGGGTGGTGGTGTAGGGGTTTCTGCCCAGTGGGGTGGGCCTTCTCAGGGTTGAATTCAGGGGTGTGAATTTTTTGTAGACTTCAGGTCTCGGGCTGAAGACCTGGCTCTAGGATCTTGCAGGATGGATCCAGCCCAAGCTCTAGGACCCTCTCATGGCCCTGGAGCCTGAGTTCTAGCCTAAGACTGGAAGTCTCCACAGCAGTGAAACAGCCCTGTGGACTGAGCCTCCCAGGCCTGAGTTGGCTGGCAGAGGCCAGCTATGTGATTTTTCTTTGCTGTGTAGACATACCCTAAGTGACCTAATTATAGTGGAATTAACGATATTTTAAAATAAAGAACATTTTGAACACTTGCATAGTATCCGACCAGATACCACTGAAAGTGATTTCACAGACATGAGTTATACATTCATGTAAATACACATATATTGCACAATCTCTGCATATTCAAAGGATGAAAACAATGTTTAAAAAAATTCAAAATTGTAAACTAAACAGGGTCATATATGTGATACTATATAGTTCGCAGAGGAGCCAGGTCTCTCAGGCTTACTGACTTGGGTGGGTTTAAGGTGCTGCTTTGTGTTTTTAATGTCTCTGTAGAGACCAGTTTTCTGGTATGAATCTTGAACTGTGTTATATACGCTTATCCCTCTAAACTGTGCTACCTTTGAGGCTGAAATTGTGCTGCATGTGAATTTCTTTTGTTATATTTGATAAAATTCCATTTGACCATCTTGGGGGGTGGGGAGGAAGGGGGCCTCCCAGCAGTAAAGAGAACTTCCAAATTTTATTTTTGTGCTCTGATAGCTTTTTAAAACTTCTGTACTTCATGGACTTGATGTTCATTTAAGACTAGTGACATGATTGAAAAAAATGATTTTAAAAATAAGCTGTGTAAATATTTATGTATCTGTGATGCAGTACACCAGATATAAACCATTTTGTTTACTTGATTATACAAGTATATATTTGCATCAGAGATTGTATAGAAGTTATTTTCCCTAAAACTGTTAATGTAAGATAAATGTTTAAAAATCAACACACATGAATCAAGAAAGTAAATTGTTTACTGTAGCCATATTGCAGAGGTAATAAGGCAAATGCAAATGGTGTACAAGTGATAGAGATGACTACACATGTGCAATGTGGTCAAGCTATTGTTGCTGTAGGAAACATAACTTTTACATTTCTTGACTTAAAAAGTCAAGCTTAACATTGTATAAATAGTGCTCTTTCACAGGTATTGATTTTTGTCTATTTTGCTAATTCAGTGCATAAGCAGTGCAGTGAAGAAAGTATGTCATTATTTTGCAAATCAAATCAACATCAAAACAAGGCACATTTTTGACCCAGTTTTATTGTGCTGGGTCAGTTGTGGAGTTTTTCCATGAAAAGGACCTGTTCCCCCCAAAGAATTCAGTATATTAACTGAAAAGTGTTTAATCTAGTGTACTGGGTTAACTCAGAGAATGCTGTGATGGGTATTAGTAGCAACAGTTCAGGATGGCACCATCATCACTTTGTATAAATACACTATTTTGCATGGAATCAGAAGTACTCATTGGTTTGTGGGTCTGGTTGTTTTTTTTTGGTGGGAGGGCTGGGGTTTTTTTTGGTGATTCTTGGTCCCTTTTGCTTTGGCCTGGCGTAGTCTTGAAATAGATGAATCTTATTACTTTATTTTGTACTGTGATAGGGCCTAGAGGCCAGGGCTCCATTGTGCTAAGCACAGTATAAACATATAAGAGAGACTGTCTGTGATGATTCCTAGCAGTACCCAGAATTATGAGGCACCTCGCTACCATCCACCCTTAGCATGAGAAAGCCGTCTCTGCGCCTGCAGAGTGTCAGCTCCTTGACTTCACTGACCACGGGCAGCATTACTTTACGCAGGCTCTGTTATCTATCTGCAGGTTAGCAAAATGCACGCTCCAACACCTGAACCTTCTGAGTGTCCCCTTGGATTGTCCAGCCACTGGTTCACTGGACACTTAGAGTTCAGAGATTCACTGCTCCCAAAGGAACGGTACCCCCCAGTTTACCAGCTACACCTCAGAGCAGCACTCCATTTAACACACAGCATTTCACTTTTTTTCACACCTGTAAAAATGTATTTGACAACATACGGAGATTTGAGAAGTAGCAAATAAAAGGTTTGGAAACAAGTGGTTACTTGTGAAATAAAAAACATAACACACATTCTAGAGCCTGGACTTAATTAACAAGATATTCTCCTGTCTAATGAAGTTTAGTTCACCCAAAGTCTCTGTAGCATTTTCAGAGCAAAACTATGCTCTGAAGTGTCCCTAGCCTCTGTTTGCCAGAAGCTGGGAATGGTTGACGGGGGATGGACCACTTAATGATTACCTGTTCTAGTCATTCCCTCTGAAGCACCTGGCATTTTCGGCACCGTTGGAAGACAGGATACTGGGTTAGATGGATCATTGGTCTGACCCAATATGGTCATTTTTATGTTCTAGCTAAGTTAGCTGTGACCCTCCTTTCTTAAAACAGAACACGTTGACAGTATCCTCGGTGAAGGATCCAGGGTGTACCTCAGGACCTCCAGTTGTACCCCAAAAATCCATTGTCTTTATGTGTAAACAAGATACCTCTCTGCTGAAAGTGTTTCCTGCAGTTTTTTCTCTTGAAGATGTCACAAACTCTTGATTATCGTTCTGATCTGTCTGTGGAGGGACCTCCATTGTGAAGCAGACAATATCACACATGTGACCAGCCAGAGTGAGAAGGGTCTCTTCCCTCCTACTTAAAAGGAGCATGTTTATCACCTTCTGGTGACCGGCCTTAACTTACATACCTTAAAAACATAATTTCTGGTTTAGATACTTAACTTCTTAAATATTTTCCATACATACATTTTGAAATGATTGATAATCAGTGGGATACTGTCTTTCAGTAGAGACTTCACATGTCACACTTTGGTGAATTATTGTATGTATACTTGACACAGAGGATCCCAATAAAACTCTATACCTTCCCCGTTCAGGCCCTCTACCAGTTGGCACAAAGATATTCCTGGGTCACAGTTCCTTTACCTGAAGAGCTTATAATATAGGTAGATTGTTATTTACAATGCAAGATAACTGGAGCTGTGAACATATGATTTACATTTTAATAAAGTTTTGTTGCAATACTTCTGAAAAATGGTAATGTTTGATACAAAATAGAACCATAGGGAATGTGTGTGTACTACTTTATTTATTAGAATGCTCATAAAAACCCTTCTGTCTTTTTCTGAACAGATTAAGGGCTGAGAAAATCTGTAATACAGTCCATATGCCAGTATTGGCACAAACTTCACCAGCTTTATTACTTGCTGTGTACCAGCATCATAGTAAAACAGTCCCTGGAGTTCAGTTTAGGATCTACTTTTTATTAGTAGGTGAGCAAAATGTATTTGAAAGAAACAAATCTAAGTTATATTGAAACAACTTTTAAATTATTACATGTACAACTTTCAACATGTCAAAACAAGGCAACTCAAAGATGGAGGTAGGGATGGGAACTCCACAACTTCTGCATTCCATTCTAGGCTCATGCTTTGCCATGGTGTTTCTTATCTTTTCAAAAGGTGCAGCAGCATGACTTAAGGATGGAACTTTTTGGTTTTGTTTGAATCTTCTTCCTTCTGTTGGTTCCAACAGCCTTAACTTTATTGACAGATCTGGTGTGTTGTCTGTCAAAGAAATGACCAGAAACGTTTGCAGTAATGCATTGCTCAGCTGATACAAGGACAGTTATTGGAACTAATTCAACAGTGAATCATAGAATATCAGGGCCGGAAGGGACCTCAGGAGGTCATCTAGTCCAACCCCCAAAGGAACAGGTTCCACCGAGTGTCAGTCATATGCTGACCCTGTAGCAGTGAAGATGAGCGGCTCCTACCAGAAGCTTTGCCTTGGCAAAGAGAAGACTAAGCAGTCAGGGTGGTTGTTTTTGTCTGATTCTTTTAGTCAGTTTCTTTCAGTTAATAGCAATAATTTCTAAACAAATGTTACTTGATATTAGTGGTTAGAGCTTTGTTTTATGCTCTAAGAAAGCACTCAAAAGTTGTAGCTGCTGACACAGCATACAAGTTGTATTTTAGCATAGCTAAGTAAAAGAAAACTCTGAAGACCTAGAAGACGTGGTCCAGAGAACTCTAGATCTAAACCACAGGTACAGGGTGGGAACAAACAATGAGTGTAGGTAACTCACAGCTTGTTAAATATCAGCAACACAGACATGTAAGTGCTAAAATGTCCTCATCTTTTACTAATTAATTTAACATACTTCAAAGGTATGGCAGAACCAGAGTGCCACGTGAAGTATTAAGATAAGCGTTCATGACAGTGGGGAGAAATGTCTCAATCTTCTCCTGCTGAAATTAACTGTTCTAAATCAGTGTTAGCATCTAAGAGGATTGTTCAAATGTGAGAAACTTAAGATGGATATTAGACACCTTATCTGAGGCCTCAGGTGTCTGACTTAATCAAATTATATGAATTCAAAGTACATGAGTTCAGTTCAAATGAGAAAAAGTAGCAAGTTTTAAGAAAAGCTCTGTGCAGCAGCCCCTTACCACCTCCAATTCCCATAAACGCAGAAGGAAAAATGTAGCAATAAGAAATACAAAAGAAAGTCTAAGAACTCTGTTAATATTTTATTAATGTATACATACAATCACGTGATTGTATCTTGTAACTTAATCAAAATTATATTATGCGTTATTGGACTCAGCAGTCTTATACTCGTAATAGCTGGGTTACTTTTATTTTGAGCTCTGACTTCTAAAAAATAAATAGATATGCTCAAGAATAAAGAGATTTTTATGCCCTTTGGATATTGATTTTGGAGGGTTTTCCCTTCAAATTTTAACTTTTGATAGGGAAAGTTCAACAATTTTCATGAAAATTCTTCTACATAGGACCTTGATCCGCACCAAGTTCGCATGAAATGTCAAATGAAACATTCATTTGGCAAAAATATGCAAGGTTGTTCCAGTTTTTAGATTTGTTCTTTTCTGTATGCATCTGAAAGAAAGTTATAGGTGCTTGGATCGCACTGGCTATGTATGTATACCCACAGACGTTTATACTTGCTTATTTTCATATATTCTGTCGTGTATACAGCTTTTGTGACTCAACATCTTTAAATATTTTTAAAAATAAACAGGGTTTTTGAAAAGCAAAAATATAAATTGATTATTTTATACCAGTAATTCATCTGTTTCAGTCAGAATTGGAACTGTCAGTCCGGGTTACAGAGTAGTAGAGGCTTTTTCCTTCTGAATATTTTGTCTTAGTGGGGGAAGTAAGTACTTCAGAGTTCCAAATGAAATATCGGCACATGTAAAGAAAAGGAAAATAGCCTCTTACCTCATTAAATGAAACAAACACCAGAAGCCATAAAAGGAGAGTAGACGCTACCCCAACAAGGGTCATGCTGTAGGTTACCAGGCTATAAAGCTCTGGGCATGTCTACACTAGAAATGCAAGTCGACCTATGTTAGGTTATCTCACAACCACTGCAGTAATTACAGTGCAGTTCATATCCACGCTACTCTCCTTCTGTTGGTGGTGCGCGTCCTCACTAGGAGCACTCCCATTGACTTAAGAGGAGCAGTATGGGGTGCTGAGAGACTGGGAGCTCACAACTGGGACCCCGGCTCTGGTGGGGAGCTGACAGTTGGGGGGGCAGCACCCATGGGGTGCCAGGAACCTCTGAGCAGCAGCTGAGTGGGGAGCACAGGCAGCAGTTGGGCATGCTGCACGAAGCTGGGAGGCAGCTGGGCTCTGGGGAGCAGGGCGAGTGCAGCCCGGCTTAGAGCAGTAAGCCCGGGAGCAGCCATGCTTTAGCTGGAGCCATCCACCCTCCTCTGTGACAGCCCAGCTTTCTTGTCAATTTCAGGGCTCCAATGAACAGCTAGTATAAGTAATGCAGTGTCTCTACACAGACACTGCATCGCCCTAACTACACCGACATAAGCCCTACACTTCTTGTGGAGGTATGTTGGTGTAGTAGGGCACTTGCATCCCGAGGAGCATGTGTACATTGACATAATTAGGTCAACATAAGATGCCTTATGTTGACCTAACTCTGTAGACCAAGCCTTGAACAGTGAGCAGACTTCACAGTGGAAATCTGTGAGGTAACCTCCTTTCTGATTAAACTGTCATCTTTGTCATCAAACGGTCTCTTTGTGGGAAAGCAAGGAAAGGAGATGCCCCAGATAGTTTTCTCAGGTGCTATTACAAGATTTCAATCAACTTTTCAGCTTTTGCGTGTTTTGCTGTAGCTAAAGGACAGTTTTACCTAACAGACTCAAGCATCACCACGATGCTGCTTTTTGGACTTGTATGTTTTTATGCTGTCAGACATCACTATAGTAACTGAGCACCTTCCACATGAAATCGATAACAATGGCACTATCCTTAGTGGGCGACTTCTTCTTTTGGGGGGTAAAAATTCTGCTTGTGGTGGAGGCTGTTGTAGGTCTTTTTTTGAAGTGGGTAGAAGAGACTTGGTTCAGTTGGTTGGGTAGAAGGTTGGTGTCAGTGTTGTATCATAATGGAAAATATTTTGAAAAGTTGGTAAAAGAGCATGCAGAAAAGATTGTCTGACCTCTGTCAAAGACATATAAAGGCACACAGCATCTGAAGACCATTTTTCTTTTTGTTCCTATGGATATAGAAAGAACTCTGCTTATATCGGAAAGAGGTCTTGTAACAGAAATAGTAAGTAGAGGAACACACATGTCAAGACTTGGGAAAATACAGTTAAATCCAATAGAGAACTAGGTAAGACACCCCAGGTCAAAAAGAGCTTTAGGTATGGGGCAGAATATCATTTTTAGACTCTCTAGATAAAACTTATTGCAGACTGATGGGTCACAGAAGAAATTTCCTAAGGTACTCCACAGAATTCATGATGAGTACACAGAATGTGTTTTACCCCCTAAACTCCTTGAGATTTAAAAAAAAAGAAAGAGAAGAATAAGAAGATGTTGACCTCTGTACTACTACCTTGAAAGGGATGCAATAAGACTGTATCAGTGGCATTTTCTGTTGTCTTGTGACTCATAAAAGAAAATGCTATAAATACATGCTGTGTTGGAACACAAGAATGTAAACAAGCTGAGGTTTTTAGTTATTTGTATTGCAGTAGCACCTAGAGGTCCCAGTTGTGCACCCGGACCCCATTGTGGTAGATATTAAAAAAACTAAAAGTCAGTCCCTGCCCTAAAGAGCTTACTATCTAAGACAAGAAACTACATGTATATACAACAGATAGGTGGAGAATAAGGAAACACTGCGATAATACAGGTTAGCATGATAGTCAGTGGTCTCATAGTGTCCCCAAAAGATTTGATGACAGTTAGTTTTAGTAGTGTGTATCTTTCTAGTTACAGTTGACTACCTCTCATGGATTTATGAAATGCTGTTGCCAGATGGTGTTCAAATTCTCAAATCTCTAGAATTCTTTCCAAGATTCTGGTAGCATCTTCTTTGAGGATAGGGATATCACCTTTCACCCTTCCTTGAAAATATTCTATGAGAACCAGTGGCATGGGACTCAACAAGCATAGCAGCTCAGATATCAACAATATCAAAACTCAAGTTCAGGCTATTTGTAATCAATATATCTTCTCAAATAGATACGAGGCTCTTATTAGAACTCCTTTCAATAGTAACCTCTCATCCATTTGAAGATAGGGCAGCTAGCAAGGACAATTACTGTTCTAGGAAAAGAAGTTTTATCAAGTGACAAGTTCCAGAAGATGAGATACAGCATGAACTAACTCCGTATGCAAGAAAGTATGAACAAGCACCTTCATTTGTCTGCTTGAGATAAGTTTCACATCTAGACATTGTGCAATACGCTAGCTGCAACATGTGAAGAATGTAGTGCCCATCTTTAAAAAAGGGAAGAAGGAGGATCCTGGAAACTACAGGCCAGACAGCCTCACCTCAGTCCTTGGAAAAATCATGGAGCAGGTCCTCAAGGAATCAATTCTGCAGCACTTAGAGGAGAGGAAAGTGATCAGGAACAGTCAGCATGGATTCACCAAGGGCAAGTCATGCCTGACTAATCTAATTGCCTTCTATGATGAGATAACTGGCTTTGTGGATGAGGGGAAAGCAGTGGACGTGTTGTTCCTTGACTTTAGCAAAGCTGTTGACGTGGTCTCCCACAGTATTCTTGCCAGCAAGTTAAGGAAGTATGGGCTGGATGAATGGACTATAAGGTGGATAGAAAGTTGGCTAGATTGTCGGGCTCAGCGGGTAGTAATCAATGGCTCCATGTCTGGTTGGCAGCCAGTATCAAGTGGAGTGCCCCAAGGGTCGGTCCTGGGGCCGGTTTTGTTCAATATCTTCATTAATGATCTGGAGGATGGTGTGGACTGCACCCTCAGCAAGTTTGCAGATGACACTAAACTGGGAGGAGAGGTAGATACGCTGGAGGATAGGGATAGGATACAGAGGGACCTAGACAAATTGGAGGATTGGGCCAAAAGAAATCTGATGAGGTTCAACAAGGACAAGTGCAGAGTCCTGCACTTAGGACGGAAGAATCCAATCCACCGCTACGGACTAGGGACCGAATGGCTAGGCTGCAGTTCTGCAGAAAAGGACTTAGGGGTTACAGTGGACTAGAAGCTGGATATGAGTCAAAAGGGTGTGCCCTTGTTGCCAAGAAGGCCAATGGGATTTTGGGCTGTATAAGTAGGAGCATTGCCAGCAGATTGAGGGACGTGATCGTTCCCCTCTATTCGACATTGGTGAGGCCTCATCTGGAGTATTGTGTCCAGTTTTGGGCCCCACACTCCAAGAAGGATGTGGAAAAATTGGAAAGAGTCCAGCGGAGGGCAACAAAAATGATTAGGGGACTGGAACACATGACTTATGAGGAGAGGCTGAGGGAACTGGGATTGTTTAGTCTGCGGAAGAGAAGAATGAGGAGGGATTTGATAGCTGCTTTCAACTACCTGAAAAGGGTTTCAAAGAGGATGGCTCTAGACTGTTCTCAGTGGTAGCAGATGACAGAACGAGGAGTAATGGTCTCAAATTGCAGTGGGGGAGGTTTAGGTTAGATATTAAGAAAAACTTTTTCACTAGGAGGGTGGTGAAACACTGGAATGCGTTACCTAGGGAGGTGGTGGAATCTCCTTCCTTAGATATTTTTAAGGTCAGGCTTACAAAGCCCTGGCTGGGATGATTTAGTTGGGGATTGGTCCTGCTTTGAGCAGGGGGTTGGACTAGAAGACCACCTGAGGTCCCTTCCAACCCTGATATTCTAGGATTCTATGAAAGTATGTGTTCAGCTAGTTGTGGGAACACCAGCATCTACTAGAGTGCAATGTTGCCGTGATGTTGGAGGAAAAGTATTCCAGACAGTTGTCATTTTGAAAGGATAGGTAAACTTAGTGGACGCATGGAAACACTACAAAGCAACACAGATTTTCTGGAACTGTGAGTGGCAAGATTATCTTTGACTTCTTTAAAAGGGGCCTTCAGTGTCAGAGTCCTGCAAGACATTACTATAGTTGGAACAAGCAGGTAGGTATGAGAAGCTGTGTTTTTCATCAGGAAGTGATCAAGACTTGCGTGTTTGTGTGACGCCCAGCAAAATAGGACCCTAACTTGACAGCAGCCTCTGGGTGGTAGTGTTATACAAATAATCATTAAGCTGGGCAAATACAAAAGCAGATCAGTTCAATAGGAGCATTGGAACTGGAACTTGGAAACATGCAAGTGTGTTCCCAGGAACAGCTGCAGTGTACTCATCTCATGACTTATAGTGAGGAAGGCATACAGTGGGGTGTTTGTCAATTGTACTCTCCAGAGCTCTTGAAGAAAAGAGCGTCGGGGGGCATCCTTCTAATGGGCCCCAAATTAGCTCAGCAGAAAATGATTTTAAAACGACATATTTTCCAAAAAATGTACTGTATTTGTTTCTTGAGATCAGTAATAAAACCCAAATCTATAAATACTAATCTAATAGCTTGGCGTTTCAAAGTTTACTGTTAAACCAAAACAAATTTTTTTTATATTCGAAGGTAGATTTTTACAATTCCAGATGCTACCAGCGCTAATAGATGTGAGACTGAATTAACAATTTAATCTTCAGAGGTTAGTTTAGCAAACAGCTTGGGGAACCTGCTGGCCTACAATGTAAGAACAGATGAATAGTTACTTAAAGTAATGTTTTTAAAGGCATTTTAAAAAAAAATTAGATTAAGAACTACCCTGCAGTTCTCTGTGATGCATACGTGCCTATGCACCTTCAAACTTCTTGAGGAAGTTTTATTTTTTTTTAAAATAGCATTTCTTAGTAAATACATTTTCTCAGAGAAAATCAGAGGAGGCAGTCTTGTTCTTGCTATAAAGTTGAAATAATTATCATGCCTTCTCTTGCATTCATACCAAGACTTATTTATTTAGTTCAGAGGTCACAGGAATTAAAAACTGGTAGAACTGTGCTTAAAATGTGGAAGAGAACTAAAGAATTAAGGCTAAACTACGTCCATATTTTCCACTTAGACTCCAGAGCAATAGAGATTCAAAGTTGTTATAGAAAGTGGGGATGTAAAATATTAACTGGTAAGCATTAGTCTTACCAGTTAACCTGCCTTAACTATTAACCCCTGGGCTGGCCCAGCAGCCCCCGCGCCGGCCGAACGTGACCCGAGCCCTGGGCCTGCCGGAGCAGCTCCAACCCCTCTCCCTTTAATTGGTTAACCGTTTAAACAATATAATTTTAATCTCTGTGTCACAGAAGGTGAATGATTAGCAGCATGCTAATTTAAACATAATATAGCCAGTACTTGGCATAAGACAAAAGAGAAATTATGCAGAAATACCTCTCAGGATATGATCTTTGTGCTGAGTTGTGGCTTTCTGTCATGTAAGACCATGCTTACATTATGGAGCCGATGCCAGCATAATTTTTTTTTTCATGTAGTCCTAACCAACATAGTTGTACTGGAATAATTGTGTAGGGTAGATCAGGCCTTCAATTTTCAGAAATCTGAAATTCTACTTTGGAACCGTAGGTTTCAGAGTAGCAGCTGTGTTACTCTGTATTCGCAAAAAGAAAAGGAGTACTTGTGGCACCTTAGAGACTAACAAATTTATCAACACCCATTGTTTCATGTTCTCTATGTATATAAATCTCCCCACCATATTTTCCAGTGAATGCATCCGATGAAGTGAGCTGTAGGTCATGAAAGCTTATGCTCAGATAAATTTGTTAGTCTCTAAGGGGCCACAAGTTCTTTTCTTTTTAGAACGATAGAATCACTTAGACAAACACTTTATAGTATTTGTCAAAGTGAGGGTGTAGCTTTTTGAACTGTCAGGTCCCCTTGAGAGAGAATATGTAATCTTATGATGGGAGTAGCAAGACTAAGGGTATGTCTACACTATGAAATTAGGTTGAATTTATAGAAGTCGGTTTTTTAGAAATTGTTTTTATATAGTTGATTGTGTGTGTCCCCACACAAAATGCTCTAAGTGCATTAAGTGCATTAACTCGGCGGAGTGCTTCCACGGTACCGAGGCTAGCGTCGACTTCTGGAGCGTTGCACTGTGGGTAGCTATCCCACAGTTCCCGCAGTCTCCGCCTCCCATTGGAGTTCTGGGTTGAGATCCCAATGCCTAATGGGGCAAAAACATTGTCGCGGGTGGTTCTGGGTACATGTCATCAGGCCTGCCCCCCTCCCTCCGTGAAAGCAACAGCAGACAATCATTGGCGCCTTTTTTCCTGAGTTTCTTGTGTAGACACCATACCACAGCAAGCATGGAGCCTGCTCAGCTCACTGTCACCGTATGTCTCCTGGGTGCTGGCAGACGCGGTACTGCATTGCTACACAGCAGCAGCTCATTGCCTTTTGGCAACAGATGGTGCAATAGGCCTGCTAACAATTGTCCTCATGTCCGAGGTGCTCTTGCCTGCCTTGGTAAGGTCGGTCAGGAACTCCTGGGCAGACATGGGTGCAGGGACTAAAATAGGAATTACTTGAGCAGGTCATTCTCTTTAGTCCTGCCGGCAGTCCTATTGCACTGTCTTCTGGTGAGCAGCCAGGAGATGAGGATGGCTAGCAGTCCTACTGTACCGTCTGCTGCCAGCCAAAGATGTAAAAGATAGATGGAGTGGATCAAAACAAGAAATAGACCAGATTTGTTTTGTATTCATTTGCTCCCCTCTCCCTCCCTCCGTGAAATCAATGGCCGATAATTGTTTTGGTGAGGTCTGTCAGGGGCACCTTGAAAAGTTTAATGGAGATTCAGTCCTGCCTGGAATACCGGGGAGAGGGATAGCTCAGTGGGTTGAGCATTGGCCTGCCAAACCCAAGGTTTTGAGTTCAATCCTTGAGGGGCCCATTCTGTGTGACAGTTGTTCTTGTTTCTCCTTGATGTAAAGCCACCCCCTTTGTTGATTTTAGTTCCCTGCAAGCCAACCCTGTAAGCCATGTCGTCAGTCGCCCCTCCCTCTGTCAGAGCAACGGCAGATAATCGTTCCGCGGCTTTTTACCGTGCGGAAGCCATACCACGGCAAGCATGGAGCCTGCTCAGATCACTTTGGCAATTATGAGCTCATTAAACACCACGCGCATTATTCAGCAGCATATGGATCACTAGAACCTGCCAAAGTGAAACCGGGCAAGTAGGCGACGTCTGCACGGTGACGAGAGTGATGAGGACATGGACGCAGACTTCTCTTAAAGCACGGGCCCTGGCAATGTGGGCATCATGGTGCTAATGGGGTAGGTTCATGCCATGGAACACTGATTCTGGGCCTGGGAAACAAGCACAGACTGGTGGGACCGCATAGTGTTGCAGTCTGGGACGATTCCCAGTGGCTGCGAAACTTTCGCATGTGTAAGGGCTCTTTCATGGAACTTTGTGACTTGCTTTCCCCTGCCCTGAAGCACCAGAATACGAAGATGAGAGCAGCCCTCACAGTTGAGAAGCGAGTGGCAATAGCCATGTGGAAGCTTTCAATGCCAGACAGCTACCGGTCAGTCCGGAATCAGTTTGGAGTGGGCACATCTACTGTGGGGGCTGCTGTGATGCAAGTAGCCAATGCAATCAAAGATCTGCTGATATCAAGGGTAGTGACCCTGGGAAATGTGCAGGTCATAGTGGATGGCTTTGCTGCAATGGGATTCCCTAACTGTGGTGGGGCCATAGACAGAACCAATATCCCTATCTTGGCACCGGAGCACCAAGCCGGAGAGTACATAAACCGCAAGGGGTACTTTTCGATAGTGCTGCAAGCACTGGTGGATCACAAGGGACGTTTCACCAACATCAACGTGGGATGGCCGGGAAAGGTACATGACGCTCGCATCTTCAGGAACTCTGGTCTGTTTCAAAAGCTGCAGGAAGGGACTTTTCTTCCCAGACCAGAAAATAACTGTTGGGGATGTTGAAATGCCTATAGTTATCCTTGGGGACCCAGCCTACCCCTTAATGCCATGGCTCATGAAGCCGTACACAGGCAGCCTGGACAGTAGTCAGGAGCTGTTCAACTACAGGCTGAGCAAGTGCATAATGGTCATAGAATGTGCATTTGGACATTTAAAAGTGCGCTGGTGCAGTTTACTGATTCGGTTAGACCTCAGCGAAACCAATATTCCCACTGTTATTACTGCTTGCTGTGCGTTCCACAATATCTGTGAGAGTAAGGGGGAGACATTTATGGTAGGGTGGGAGGTAGAGGCAAATCGCCTGGCTGCTGGTCACGCACAGCCAGACACCAGAGCGGTTAGAAGAGCACAGGAGGGCGCGGTGTGCATCAGAGAAGCTTTGAAAACCAGTTTCATGACTGGCCAGGCTACGGTGTGAAAGTTCTGTTTGTTTCTTCTTGATGAAACCCCCCGCCCCTTGGTTCACTCTACTTCCCTGTAAGCTAACTACCCTCCCCTCCCCCCTTTGATCACAGCTTGCAGAGGCAATAAAGTCATTGTTGTCTCAGATTCATGCATTCTTTATTTATTCATCACACAAATAGGGGGATAACTGCCAAGGTAGCCTGGGGGGGGGGGTGGAGGAGGGAAGGACAAGGCCACGCAGCACTTTAAAACTTATTGAATGCCAGCCTTCTGTTGCTTGGGCAATCCTCTGTGGTGGAGTGGCTGGGTGGCCAGAGAGCCCCCCACCACGTTCTTGGGCGTCTGGGTGAGGAGGCTATGGAACTTGGGGAGGAGGGTGGTTGGTTACATAAGGGCTGTAGCGGCGGTCTGTGCTCCTGCCTTTCCTGCAGCTCAACCATATGCTGGAGTATGTTAGTTTGATCCTCCAGCAGCCTCATCATTGAATCCTGCCTCCTCTCATCATGCTGCCGCCACCTATCAGCTTCAGCCCTCTCTTGAGCCCGCCACCTTTCCTCCCAGTTATTTTGTGCTTTCCTGCATTCTGACATTGTCTGCCTCCACGCATTCATCTGTGCTCTGTCAGTGTGGGAGGACAGCATGAGGTCAGAGAACATTTAATTACGAGTGCGTTTTTTTCGCCTTCTAATCTTTGCTAGCCTCTGGGAAGGAGAATCATAGAATATCAGGGTTGGAAGGGACCCCAGAAGGTCATCTAGTCCAACCCCCTGCTCGAAGCAGGACCAATTCCCAGTTAAATCATCCCAGCCAGGGCTTTGTCAAGCCTGACCTTAAAAACCTCGAAGGAAGGAGATTCTACCACCTCCCTAGGTAACGCATTCCAGTGTTTCACCACCCTCATAGTGAAAAAGTTTTTCCTAATATCTAATCTAAACCTCCCCCACTGCAACTTGAGACCATTACTCCTTGTTCTGTCATTTGCTACCATTGAGAACAGTCTAGAGCCATCCTCTTTGGAACCCCCTTTCAGGTAGTTGAAAGCAGCTATCAAATCCCCCCTCATTCTTTTCTTCTGCAGACTAAACAATCCCAGCTCCCTCACCCTCTCCTCATAAGTCATGTGTTCTAGACCCCTAATCATTTTTGTTGCCCTTCGCTGGACTCTCTCCAATTTATCCACATCCTTCTTGTAGTGTGGGGCCCAAAACTGGACACAGTACTCCAGATGAGGCCTCACCAATGTCGAATAGAGGGGAACGATCACGTCCCTCGATCTGCTCGCTATGCCCCTACTTATACATCCCAAAATGCCATTGGCCTTCTTGGCAACAAGGGCACACTGCTGACTCATATCCAGCTTCTCCCCTAGGTCCTTTTCTGCAGAACTGCTGCCTAGCCGTTCAGCCCCTAGTCTGTAGCGGTGCATTGCATTCTTCCGTCCTAAGTGCAGGACCCTGCACTTATCCTTATTGAACCTCATCAGATTTCTTTTGGCCCAATCCTCCAATTTGTCTAGGTCCTTCTGCATCCTATCCCTCCCCTCCAGCGTATCTACCACTCCTCCCAGTTTAGTATCATCCGCAAATTTGCTGAGAGTGCAATCTACACTTGACACCGGCTGCCAACTAGACATGGAGCCATTGATCACTACCCGTTGAGCCCGACAATCTAGCCAGCTTTCTACCCACCTTATAGTGCATTCATCCAGCCCATACTTCCTTAACTTGCTGACAAGAATACTGTGGGAGACGGTGTCAAAAGCTTTGCTAAAGTCAAGAAACAATACATCCACTGCTTTCCCTTCATCCACAGAACCAGTAATCTCATCATAAAAGGCGATTAGATTAGTCAGGCATGACCTTCCCTTGGTGAATCCATGCTGGCTGTTCCTGATCACTTTCCTCTCATGCAAGTGCTTCAGGATTGATTCTTTGAGGACCTGCTCCATGATTTTTCCAGGGACTGAGGTGAGGCTGACTGGCCTGTAGTTCCCAGGATCCTCCTCCTTCCCTTTTTTAAAGATTGGCACTACATTAGCCTTTTTCCAGTCATCCGGGACTTCCCCCATTCGCCACGAGTTTTCAATGATAATGGCCAATGGCTCTGCAATCACAGCCGCCAATTCCTTCAGCACTCTCGGATGCAACTCGTCCGGCCCCATGGACTTGTGCACGTCCAGCTTTTCTAAATAGTCCCTAACCACCTCTATCTCCACAGAGGGCTGGCCATCTATTCCCCATGTTTTGATGCCCAGCGCAGCAGTCTGGGAGCTGACCTTGTTAGTGAAGACAGAGGCAAAAAAAGCATTGAGTACATTAGCTTTTTCCACATCCTCTGTCACTAGGTTGCCTCCCTCATTCATTAAGGGGCCCACAGTTTCCTTGGCTTTCTTCTTGTTGCCAACATACCTGAAGAAACGCTTCTTGTTACTCTTGACATCTCTTGCTAGCTGCAGCTCCAGGTGCGATTTGGCCCTCCTGATATCATTCCTACATGCCCAAGCAATATTTTTATACTCTTCCCTGATCATATGTCCAACCTTCCACTTCTTGTAAGCTTCTTTTTTATGTTTAAGATCCTGTGATCCTTGAAACACATGCAGCTGGTGGAGGAAAAAAAAGGACAGTGGTATTCAAAAAGACACATTTTATAGAACAATGAGTACACTCTTTCACGGTAAACCTTGCTGTTCGGGGGGTACTGGCTCAAGGTTCAGGGTGAGAAACAGTTCCTGGCTGTCGGGAAAACTGGTTTCTCCACTTGCTTGCTGTGAGCTATCTACAACCTCATCATCATCATCTTCCTCGTCCCCAAAACCTGCTTCCATGTTGCCTCCCTCTCCATTGAAGGAGTCAAAGCACATGGTTGGGGTAGTGGTGGCTGAACCCCCTAAAATAGCATGCAGCTCATCATAGAAGCGGCATGTTTGGGGCTCTACCCGGAGCGGCCATTTGCCTCTCTGGTTTTCTGGTAGGCTTGCCTTAGCTCCTTAAGTTTCACACGGCACTGCTTTGGGTCCCTGTTATGGCCTCTGTCCTTCGTGCCCTGGGAGATTTTGACAAATGTTTTGGCATTTGGAAAACTGGAACAGAGTTCTGATAGCATGAATTCCTCTCCCCATACAGTGATTAGATCCCGTACCTCCGGTTTGATCCATTCTGGAGCTCTTTTGCGATTCTGGGACTCCATTATGGTTACCTCTGCTGATGAGCTCTGCACTCACCTGCAGCTTGCCACGCTGGCCAAAGAGGAAATTAGATTCAGAAGTTCGCGGGCCTTTTCCTATCTACCTGGCCAGTGCATCTGAGTTGAGTGTGCTGTCCAGAGCAGTCACAATGGAGCACTCTGGGATAGCTCCCAGACGCCAATACCGTCGAAGTGTGTCCACAGTACCCCAAATTTGACCAGGCAAGGCCAATTTCAGCGCTAATCCCCTTGTCGGGGATGGAGTAAAGAAATTGATTTTAAGAGCCCTTTAAGTGTAAAAAAAAAAAAGGGGGGGGGGGCTTCGTCATGTGGACAGGTGCAGGGTTAAATCGATTTAACGCTGCTAAATTGGACCTCAACTCCAAGTGTAGACCAATGCTGGGTGTAATTAATGATCTGAGTTACAATATATAAACTAACCTTTCCTGTACCCATTTCCTTCCTCAGACTGTGCTGCAGAAAGATGGGAGAGGGCCACTTTAGGTACAGGGAAGGCCAAATGACCTGAAAGGTAGTGGGAGGGAAATATCACCCAACCTTTAATTCATGTCTTCACCTGGATCCTGTAGGTGTCTCCCAAAATGTATTGAATGCGATACAGCCTTTTTCAACATACCTTCATTGTGGAAGAACAACTATGTCCAGGCCCTTTGACAGAGTCTGAGTGGATGACTCAATCCCACAAAATCTTTATCCCTTCTTTTGAGGTGGTAGGTTACTTTTCTTTTTGGTGACACTGACTGAAACAGCACACCACAGTAGAATTTCTTAAAATGAGGCTTATTAAAAACGGAAAATTAATTTAAAACAAATTGTTAATATATCTAGATCTACACTTTTGATAAACAAGATAATGCCGCCTTAATGTAGGTAAGAGAAGAAAATCTAACATGTTCCAAGAGCAAGTCCTGTCTCTGACCTCTCGTATGAAAGTTCTTTCCCCACGTTCAGATTTTTCCCATCCCAAAGCCAGGTTACTTCCACCCTTACGACTTTCCCTATTTCCAAACCCAAAATATAGCACTTCCCAGCTTGTTCTGTAAGTATCTGCCTATCCCATGAAGTTGATTGGTTTCTGATGGGCCTACCCTTTGTTCCTGAGGATGGTAGTTCCATGTGGCTGCATGGAGTTGTTTGTCGGGCTTGCTTGTCTACGCTTTAAACACTGTGCTGCTGTAGTGCTTCAGTATAGAAGATACCTAGGCTGATGGGTGGGATTCTTCCATCAGTATAGGTAATCCACTTCCCCAAGAGGTGGTAGCTAGGTGGATATAAGAATTCTTCCATCAACCTAGTGCTGTCTGTGTGGGAACTTAGGTTGGCTTAACTACGCAACTCAGTGGTGTGCATTTATCATACTCCTGGCCTACATAGTTGAACGAACCTTATTTTGTAGTGTAGACCAGGCCTGTGTCTAAAACTTGCCTACTTAGATATGAAATATTAATTTACTGACTGACTATAATCTGTCACACAGACTATTTCAATAGAAGAAATGTTATTTAATTGTTAAATAATACTAATGTGTAAGGCCCTACCAAATTCACTGTCCATTTTGGTCAATTTCAGGGTCATAGGATTTTAAAAATCATAAATTTCATGATTTCAGCTATTTAAACCTGAAATTTCACGGTGTTGTAATTGTAGAGGTTCTGACCCAAAAAGGAGTTGTGGGGGGGTTGTAAGATTATTATAGGGCGGGGTTGCGGTACTGCTACCTTTACTTCTGGGATGCATCTGAAGGCAGAGCCGCTGCCAGTAGCAGCGCAGAAGTAAGCGTGGCCTGGTATGGTATTGCCACCCTTACTTCTGCACTGCTACTGGCAGGGTCCTGCCTTCAGAGCAGGGCCCCTGGCCAACAGCTGCTGCTCTCCAGCTGCCCAACTCTGAAGGCGGTGCAGAAGTAAGGGTGGCAGTACCGCAACCCCCCTAAAATAACCTTGTGCCCCCCCACAATACCCTTTTGGTTCAGGACCCCTCCTTTGAGAAATGCTGGTCTCCCCCGTGAAATCTGTATATTCCAGGGTAAAAGCGCACACAAGACAAGATTTCACAGGGGGAGACCAGATTTCACAGTCCGTGACGCATTTTTCATGGTTGTGAATTTGGTAGGGCCCTATTAATGTGGTGGTACCTAGAGGCTTCAACTATGATCAGGGTCCCATTATGTTAGGCACAACATACAAACACATAGTACAAACATGTAGTGAGAGACAATTCCTACCCCAAAGAGCTTATAGTCTAAATAGACAAGACAGACAGGGCGAGAGTAGAAATGGGCACAGAAAGGGGAAGTGACTTGTCCAAGGTCACAAAAGAGGTCAGTGACAGAGCCAGGAATAGAATCCAGGTCTCCTGAGTCCTGGTTCAATATATTAATAAATAGTATAGAACATCATCACTCTACATGGTCTTGTCTAGATTTAAAAAAGACACAGTCCCTTCTCCAAAGAGCTTATGATCAAAATTACACTCAAATTGCATGTTGTTTAACAGACAAAGGAATGATAGGGAAAGGAGAGAGGACAGTTAAAAACACATCATTTTACATACAGGAGTCTGGTTTTGTTTGTTTTTTTTTTCAGACAGAGAGCACATCCATCAATTTCAGTCCTTCTGTAGGTAAAATTGTACCTTTCAGTTGCAAAGCAACACTAAGGAATTACTAGTTTAGTACACTTTATTAGTTTAGTTTTAATCTTTTGTCTATAAAAGAATTCTTCTACCAGAATTAGCGAAAGGAGCAAATCACCCAAGGCTTAGCCAATGATTGAGAGCTCTCATGGCTGTCTTCATATTAGCAAAATGCACAACTCTTCTGTGGTGACTGCTGTGTAACCCACACTACATTTTTTTTTTTCCTTTTTAGGCTTTTTGAACTATAAGATGTAGATTTTTCTTCATCAGAAAACCAGTCTATATTTAGACATTATAATTATTGGATATGCCCAGTAGTTAGTTCTGAAAACTTTTATTATTTCAATTATTTAATCGCCTTACTTTTCCTGAATAATAAAACAGGTTTAGTCTAAAATGTTTCACTTTCTAATTTGAGTAATTCTGCTTTATAAGTGCAAAAAAATCCTACAGAATGCTTTTGCATTTACTGTAAAATCATTGACTATAGCAGCTTTTAAAAAGCAACACATTTTTAAAAAAATACACTGAAGTTGAAAATTTGTGTATGCAGTCCTCTTCCCAGAGCCATTAAAGATGTGTTGAAAGTCTCTGAATTTTTGGTGCTTTTAGGACAAATTTACAATGGTGCAAATGTTTGATTCTTTTGTGGTTCACTTGGATAAAGAGTGCATTACTGTCAAATGAAACCGTCATAGGGAGGAAAATACTGAAATTACCAGTGAATGTGAAATTGTACTTTGGGATTAAGATGTGTGGTAGGAAAGCAGTGAGATTAATGTAATCTTGATGTAATTAACGATATTGAGCATAAATGGTCGGCTCATATAACTTGATTCTATCACATTTCTAGAGTATTTTTCTTGGATTATGTTATACATTCTAGAGATGTAATGCTTCAGTGTTTATAAGGGTATCAATCTGATATTGGCACATTTATATATTTGACCTTATTTTTTAAGTTTTTTTTGGTCATTTGGTACTAATAATCTCTTTTGGTCAAAAGGGAATGTCGCCTCCTAAGAAGTAGAAAAGGAATGTGTTAGTGTAATCTGGTAGGAAATTTGATTACAGGAATATTCTTTTTCTAAAAGTGTAAATAAGGGGAACTTTGTATTACAATAGTAAATCTCCTTTGTCTTAAAGAAAGAAGGTTAATCCTTTCTGGTCAAACCATATCAAGGAAAACATAGTTCTGCCCGCTAGCAAGGAAGCAAGTCTACTCTACTTTTACACTTCAACTCCTTTCCTTTCTTGCTAATAAAAGTATAATAGTGGACTTTTTTTGGGAGAAGTACTTCAACAAGGAAATGTTCTTTCCCATCTCACTGCATTTAATGGCAAAACCCTGAATTATGAACCTTACCCAGAGCCCAGTGAAATCTATGAGAATCTTTCCATTGACTTCAGTGGCCTCTGGATTGGGCCTTGTATACTTCTGGAGAAGATGCAGAAGGAATATTGCAATTTGTTAGTAAACTAACTGAAAATAAAAACAATATAGTCTTGGTTAGACTGTAGAAAATGTAACACTAAAAATTACGTAGTGATAATTGGCAGTGGCAAACAGTGAATGCAGCTTCTTTATTTTGGACATAAAACACTTAGCCCCAAATTATATGAAGCATTTAGATTATCTTCTGAATGCTACTGTTGTTTGTATTATTGTAGTGCCTATGAGCCTCAGTCATGGATCAGAACCCAGTTGAGGTAGGTGCTGTATAAACACAGAGCAAAATCCTCCACAAAAGCTTACAATCGAAGTAATAAGACAAAAGGAAACAGATGGATATGGACAGACAGGAGAATACAAAGAATTAATAAGACAATTGTTGCCTAATCATTGTTAATTTTTTTTGTAGGCATCATAGAAAAGGAGAGATTTGAAAGAGGATAATGAGGTAGCTTTGCAGATCTTTATGGGGAGCGCATCCCAAGAATGAGGGGCACCATGCAAGAAAGTTCAAAGGTGCTTGTTTGAAAATTTAAAAGTGGGCTAAGGAGGCTGGCATCATGGGCTATCACACTGACTGTGAATGAGAGGTGACAGGTAGGATGAGGATAGGTTGTGAAGGGCATTTGAAGTGAAGACAAGCAGCATATGTTTGATAATGATAGAGAAGGGGGAGCTAAGATTGGGATGAAAAGACAGGGCTGACATGGCCAAAGTGACGGGCTAGGAAAATGATATTTGTAACAGCAGGCTGATTGATGTGAGTAGGGCAAGATTGTATTTGCTCCAGAGAGAGACTGGAGCATGAGAACAGGAGTGGATGAAGTGCATGTTGCAGGTGAGCAAGGGCTTGGGGGTTGGCAGACTGGATCTTGCAATGGGAAAGAGGGACAGAGAGGCAAGGGTGGAGGAGAGTGAAACGTGGAGAGAATCAACCACAATAGCAATGAAAGAAAGAAATGAATGAGAAGCAAGTGGAGTTAGTATAAGACAAGGATAATGTGCATTTGCTCACATTAGTGAAAAAGTTGTTGTTACTGAACAATTTAGCAAATGTAGTCTGAGAGAGTCCCTGACCGCCTTCCCATGGGCCTCCTCTTAACCTAGAGGGTCTTCCCTATTTTCTACTGCAGGAACCATCCCTCTGGTAGCTATATATGGAAGCTTAAAGATTCCAGAAGAGAATACCATATAGCAACAGAAGAGAGTTCCCGTCCCTTGAGATTGAGCATACTACTTGTGTCTGGTTCTTCTAGATGGGTGGCAAAAGATCAAGTAGTCTCCAACTCCGCTCTCCACACCCACATCAGTGCACTGCACTGCAAAGCTCACGCTGAATATACTCAGGAAAGAGGAGTGGTGGCCACGAGCAGGAAATTAGTTTGTGCTAACACAGCACTTATCACCTCCCTCCTCTTACCTGTGCCGTCACTTTGGAGGGCTGGAACTGGATTCTCCCCTTCTTCCAGTTCTGCCTATGCGGTCTGGGAGCATAACAAAGTAAAATCTCATTCTGTGGTCAAGTTAGTGATAGAAAGGTAAGGGAGGTTTCATTTGACTAATTAAAATCAACAGAATCATAATTTCAATGGTATTGCATGGCAAAGGGGATGTGCTGCTCCCAGCTCCAAGTTCTCAGGTTGATGGAAATTTTGATACTAATAATTTTGATAATAATAAGTGTCATGGGAAATGGGTCAAGTTGAGTATCGTTGGAAAGCCCTGTCTCCCATGAACACAATGGTACCAAACATGACAAAGCTAGAACAGTTATGTAGATACATATTTGAGAAAATGTTTAAAAATCAACATTTTAAATTATACAATGCTTTGCTTACGGGAAAAAAAGACATTGATCTTGGGTAACCATAGGGAAATCTCCCCTCATTTAAATTTTTTTCAGTACTTTCAAAAAATTGGTAGTGCTCTGTTATGAAAGTTATTAAAAATAAACAAGTTTCTTTCATGACAAGTGTGTACATGGAAAATCTCCAGGTATTAACACCTTTAATTACATCACAGACGTTTTCATACAGTGCCACCACCTGCTCCCTTTGAATTCCATGGGATAATTCCCTATGGTTTGAATGGAGATGTGATATATCTGATTATAGTATAGTATTAATTGAAAGCAAATGTATATAAATGCTGATTCAAATATGAATGTTCCTTCTTACTTTTCAGCTGATTGACTACCACCTCTTGATAACCTGGATTAATTCCTTCTTGAAAAGTTTAGCCTTCTCGGTGTTTCTGTGTCTCCATGGTTATAGATGTTTGAGCTCTTTTATTCTCATTCTTATAACAGTTTAGAACTATTTTTATGGGGACAAAATCCACACACAAACACTGTTAGGGAAGTCACAACTCCTTAAATCTGCAGATAAATGCTAAAATTTTAGCTCTAATCTAAGTAAAAGAAGGTTGATTATCATTTTAAATGTTTCACTATTTGTATTATTCTCCCCTCCTTGGAATTCAGGAAGAGATGGGTGTAAATACATGCAGATATTTTTGTGCAATCAGATGCTCTATTGAGGGGAGATGAATTTGCGCAATGCTCTATTTTTAAAAGTATTTTTACCCATCTTACATGTATTTAAAAACAAAACAAAACTTCTTGCTTATTTAGGGTTGTTTGATGGAACAGGTATCGTTTTGGTGAGGATCCAAAAGGATAGTTGCCAAATTACAACAGCATATTTCAGTTACATTACCATATAAACAGTATGCTGCTGGATTCTATTTAAAATAGTAGTCTGCATTCACAAGTATGGAGTGATAATTTACATTAGCAATGATAAAAGAGAAAAAGTTTCTAATAGAGTAGGTAGCTTGGGGCTTGTTCTAATAGAGTAGGTAAACTATTTTAGTTGCTTCAGCCTTACATACCCATCTCCTAAAGTAATTGTTGACTCTGGGTATTTCAAAGTTGATAGACCTGGGTGAAGCCAGTAGCCACTTGCTCTCTACGTCTGATAAGTGAGTATAAACATGTTAAAGCCAAGTTACAAATGTACGTATACGATATGGTATACTGTTTGGTTTGGAGTGACTTAGCTAACTAAGTTGATTATAGAGGACCCAGTCATGTATCTTCTGCAAACTTATAAAGTTTGTGGATGATACTAAATTGGGAGGCCTTGAAGTTGCTTTGGAGGACAGAATTACAATTAAAAATTATTTGGACAAACTGGAAGTGTGGTCTGAAATAAATAGGATGAAATTCAGTAACGACAAATTCAGAGTACTCCACTTAGGAAGGCATAATCAATTGCACAAATACCAAATGGGAAATGACTACGTAGGACTGCCTAGGAAGGAGTACTGCAGAAAAGGATCTGGGGGTTATAGACGATCACAAGAAAAGGCACAAGAACAAATCCTCACAGACACACCCCTGGAACCCTGACCAGGAGTATTCTATCTGCTACCCAAGATCCATAAACCTGGAAATCCTGGATGCCCCAACATCTCAGGCATTGGCACCCTGACAGCAGGATTGTCTGGCTATGTAGACTGCCTCCTCAGGCCCTATGCTACCAGCACTCCCAGCTATCTTCGAGACACCACTGACTTCCTGAGGAAACTACAATCCATCGGTGATCTTCCTGAAAACACCATCCTAGTCACTATGGATGTAGAAGCCCTCTATACCAACATTCCACACAAAGATGGACTACAAGCCGTCAAGAACAGTATCCCCGATAATGTCACGGCAAACCTGGTGGTTGAACTTTGTGACTTTGTCCTCACCCATAACTATTTCACATCTGGGGACAATGTATACCTTCAAATCAGCGGCACTGCTATGGGTACCCACATGACCCCACAGTATGCCAACATTTTTATGGCTGACTTTAGAACAACACTTCCTCAGCTCTCATCTCCTAATGCCCCTATTCTACTTGCGCTACATTGATGACATCTTCAGCATCTGGACCCATGGAAAAGAAGCCCTTGAGGAATTCCACCATGATTTCAACAATTTCCATCCCAACATCAACCTCAGCCTGGATGTGTCCACACAAGAGATCCACTTCCTGAACTCTACAGTGCTAATAAGCGATGGTCACATAAAGACCACCCTATACCGGAAGCCTACTGACTGTCATACTTACCTACATGCCTCCAGCTTTCACCCAGGCCACACCACACGATCCATTGTCTACAGCCAAGCTGTACGATACAACCGCATTTGCTCCAACCCCGCAGACAGAGACAAACACCTACAAGATCTCTATCAAGCGTTTTTACAACTACAACACCCACCTGCTGAAGTGAAGAAACAGATTGACAGAGCCAGAAGAGTACCCAGAAGTTACCTACTACAGGACAGGCCCAACAAAGAAAATAACAGAACGCCACTAGCCATCACCTTCAGCCCCCAACTAAAACCTCTCCAACGCATCATCAAGGATCTACAACCTATCCTGAAGGACGACCCATCACTCTTACAGATCTTGGGAGACAGGCCAGTCCTTGTTTACAGGCAGCCCCCCAAACTGAAGCAAATACTCACCAGCAACCACACACCACACAACAGAACCACTAACCCAGGAATCTATCCTTGCAGCAAAGCCCGTTGCCAACTGTGTCCACATATCTATTCAGGGGACACCATCATAGGGCCTAATCACATTGGCCACACTATCAGAGGCTCGTTCACCTGCACACCTACCAATGTGATATATGCCATCATGTGCCAGCAATGCCCCTCTGCCATGTACATTGGCCAATTGGACAGTCTCTACATAAAAGAATAAATGGACACAAATCGGACGTCAAGAATTATAACATTCAAAAACCAGTCGGAGAACACTTCATTCTCTTTGGTCACTCCATTAGAGACCTAAAAGTGGCAATTCTTCAATAAAAAAACTTCAAATCCAGACTCCAACGAGAGACTGCTGAATTGGAATTAATTTGCAAACGATACAATTAACTTAGGCTTGAATAAAGACTGGGACTGGATGGGTCATTACACAAAGTAAAACTATTTTCCCATGTTTATTCCGCACCTCCCCCCCCCACTGTTCCTCAGACATTGTTAACTGCTGGAAATGGCCCACCTTGATTATCACTACAAAAGGTTTTTTTCTTTCCTGTTGGTAATAGCTCACCTTAGGTGATCACTCTTGTTACAGTGTGTATGGTAACACCCATTGTTTCATGTTCTCTATGTATATAAGTCTCCCTACTGTATTTTACAGTGAATGCATCCGATGAAGTGAGCTGTAGCTCACGAAAGCTTATGCTCAAATAAATTTGTTAGTCTATAAGGTGCCACAAGTACTCCTTTTCTTTTTGCGGACACAGACTAACACGGCTGCAATTCTGACACAAGCTAAATATGAGTCATCAATGTAATAATGTTGCAAAAACCCCACAAATGAACATTGGTTTTTTGATGTATTAGCGGGAGTGTTATAAGCAAGGTACAAGAAGTAATTCTTTCACTCTGCTCAATACTGATAAGACCTCAAGTGGAGTATTGTGTCCAGTTCTGGGTACCACATTTTGGGAAAGATGTGGACAAATTGGAGAAAGTCCAGAGGAGAGCAACAAACATGATTAAAGAGGAAAGTCATGACCTATGAGGAAAAGATTTTTTTAAAATTGGGTTTTTTCAGTCTGGAGAAGAGAAGACTGAGGGGATACATAAGTCTTCAGGTATGTAAAAGGTTATGATAAAGAGAAGGGTGATAAATTATTCCCCTTGACCTCTGAGGACAGGACAAAAAATAATGTGCTTAAATTGCAGCAATGGAGATTTAGGTTAGACATTAGGAGAAACTTCCTAACAGTAAGCGTAGGTAAGCACTGCAATAAATTACCTGTGGAGGTGGTGGAATCTCTGTCATTGAAGGTTTTTAAGAACAAGTTAGACAAACATCTGTCAGGGATGGTGTAGCAAATATTTGGTCTTGCCTTGAGTGCAGGAGACTGGACTACAGGGCCTGTTAAGGGCCCTTCCAGTCCTACATGGCTATTATTTTTGTGATTCTTTGTGCTTGATATTCACAAAGTCAAAACTCACTCTGTTAAATATTTTCAAAGTATGCATTAGCACACCAAATAATTTTAAATATAAATTAATCCCCATAGTCCAGAATGGGCCAGGTACTGCTGAACAACCTGCTTCTTCACAAAGTATTTCACACTTCTTAAATTATCTGTACAGTGCTTCTGAACTTTGATCTACTTTGGAGGAAATACTGGCTTGTTGAAAGGAGGGATTCCTGATGCTTAAATGCCACAAGACATCACCATCTGCTGTTTCAGTCATTAATGACTGAAATCATGACTCTGTAATTTGGGAGGTGAACCAAAAATCATGGTTTTCATTTAATTTAAAGTCAACCCAGTGGAGAGCTGGCTGCCATCTTATTAATATCAGACTACAGGCTGCTTTCAACCTGGGGTAAAGATAGCTGTAATAAAAGGTTGACAAAAAGAAAAAAATTAAGGCCTAAGAATAATCCCTGAAGCACCCACATTTGTTAACATCTTTGTATCTGAAATAACACTGCTTATGGAAACAACCAATGTACATTTCTCAAGTAACCTACAAAACAGTTTTGAGTGGCTCTAAAGCATAATACTCTTAAGACTTTGAAAAGTAACTTGCAGCTAATAAAAATCAAATGCCTTAAGTACATTTTAAATATTTTCCTACAGCATGGTCCTCCATTGCTTTAGGTAAATCCCAGGTGGCTAAAGATGGTGGAATGTCCTAACACTGGAAGTTAACTGTTTTACCAGTGCACATAGTGTGAAATCTGTAAACTTAGAAACTAACATTAACCACAACCAACTTCAAGAACGTTTGTCACAAGTACTTGATTTGGGAATGGCCACATTGCGGTGCAGTGGTATGTCTCTTCACCACTCTAAGGTATTTATTTGCTCATTCGTTTTCTCAGTATTTTTCCTTTTTTCATCTGGCAGCAGTGAGTCGTGAAATAACCTCCCCACCAATTTGAGCCCTGGCCAGCAAAACTGAAATAACTCTTTACTGATTCAAATCTATGTTATTTCATACATTCTTTCATGCTTTCAAATATATCTTCTGGAAAGAAACAATAACATTAAATATCAGTTACTACCTTAATTATTGATGGCACAGGCATTTTAAGGAACTTGAGGACTAGAACTTTTATTTGGAATTATGAGATAGTGTTTTAATAACTTCTCAAAACTAATTGCCCAAAATAGAGAGCATGACGAATACAATTTACCAAAAACTTTTGCACTTAATAGAGGTTGCTAAATTGTTATAATCTAAGATAGTTAAAACGTCTCAAAAGTACTCATTTTGGTAGTTCTCTTCAATTATATTGATGTGCCATATAATTTTTGGGAAGGAAAGAAACTTGGGGAACTAATGTTGAGACCACCACTGTTGGTTTTTACCTTTTCCTTACCTCCATTCCCTTTTCTCCTTTTCTACATTTGTTACAGTTCTTCTGTGTGCTCTTTTTTCTCTTTGTCTGCTCAAGTGTATTTTCTCCCCATTTTTGGTTTTCCCTGAAATTGATTCATTTTGAGTTATTTTCTGAATTACCAGCAGTGATACATTTTACATAAAAGATCCCATAGGAAAACTGATTAGTATTGTACAATGCTAGGTTGCAGTCCTGCAAACACTTTTGCATGTTTATAACATTAAGCACGTTAATATATTCATTAACTTGTCTGTTGCTTAAAGTTACACACTTGTGTAAGTGTTTGCAGGATCAGAATCCTAGTTAGCTTCTTTTTGCTGTTTTAGAGCGTTGCTGTGGCTGTCTGCTTGCACAATCACTGCCTAAGGTGCACCAAGGCTTGTGGTGGGCAAAATGGTGAAGCAGCTCTGCAAAGTATGAATGATTCAGAGGAAACATAATACCATGCAGCTGTTCTTTATAATTTACGGTTTGATCTTTACCTGGTAGCTTGCATACTTTGAGTCTGTCTTTAAGTGACAAATGGAGCTCAATCCAGCATGTTATTTCTGATGCCTTCTAAGCCACATGGGCCTTAGAAGGCTGTGAACTCTGTGATAAATTCTTAGTCTGCTGAAACAGTCTACCTAAGGATGAAAGATCCTATGTTGTAAACTAGTTGAATTTCATAGGGGATGATAACATGAAGATGAGCTTCACAATCCACTTCTCTTGTGATCCATAATTCTGGATTTTCCATTCTGTTCATCTCTCTATCCTAGGTTAACAGTAATTCTGTGCTGTGTGTAATAGTGTTAGGGGAAATGGGTCTTGTCAAACAAACCTGTTTTCATTCTTTTATCAATCAAGTTTGTAATCTCAAAGTAACTGCAGAGGTGTAATATACTTAAATTTTTATAAGGTGTTTGATTTAGTACCACATAATATTCTGGTTTCAAAAATTAGCACTGCACAATATCAATAAAATATATACTTTAATGGATTAAGAATTGGCTAATTGACAGATCTCAAAGAACAGTTGTCCATGGGAATCATCATAAAATGGGAGTGTAACCACAGGGATTGGTAATAAGCCTGATATTCAACATTTTCATAAATGATCTGGAAGCAAACATAAAATCATTCCTGGTAAAATTTGTAGATGACACAAAGATGGTGGAATAGTAAATAATGATTTGGAGAGGGCAGTTATACAGATCTTGCTTGTTAATCTGGGCCTATTAAAATAAAATGTGTTTTAGTAGAGTCAAGCGCAGAGTTCATACACGTAGGAATTAGGAAAGCAGGCCACATCTAGAGAATGAGAGATTACCCTGGAAAGCAGTAACTTTGAGAAGGGCTTATGGGTCATAGTGGACAAGCAACTGAACATGAGCTTCCAATGTGATGCTACGGGAAAGAGGGCTAATAGGATCCTTGGATGTATAAATAGGAGAGTAGTGGAGGAAGGTGATTTTATTTCTGTATATGGCATTGGTGAGAAGTAAATTAGAATACTGTGTACGGTTCTGGTGTCAATATATTTAAAGGAGTGGTGAAAAATTGGACAAGGTATAGAAAAGAACCACACAAAAATGATTTTAGGACTGGAGAAAATGCCTTGTAGTGAGAGACTTAAAGTTCAATCTTTTTAGTTTATCAGAAAGAAGATTGAGAGGTGACTTGTCTACAGTGTAACCAAGGGGAGAAAATACTGGCTACTACAGGGTTTGTAAATCTATTAGAGAAAGGCATAACAAGAACCAGTGGCTTGAAGTTGATGTCAGACAAATGCAAACTACTTGCCTCAATGGGTGGGAAACTTTATGGGGCCAGCAATGATAGGGGCAGCCCCAATTGAATGGAAAGGACATGATAAACACACTGAGGGGAAGCTGTGTAAAAGACCTGAGATTTTGCTGATGGGCTTTATGCTCATAGATTCATAGATATTTAGGTCAGAAGGGACCATTATGATCATCTAGTCTGACCTCCTGCACAATGCAGGCCACAGAATTTCACCCACCACTCCTGCGAAAGACCTCTCACCTATGTCTGAGCTACCTTGTATAACAATACTAAAACCTCCTTATCCCTACTGGAAATACCTGAGACCATTACTCCTCGTTCTGTCATCTGCTACCACTGAGAACAGTCTAGATCCATCCTCTTTGGAACCCCCTTTCAGGTAGTTGAAAGCAGCTATCAAATCCCCTCTCATTCTTCTCTTCCTCAGACTAAACAATCCCAGTTCCCTCAGCCTCTCCTCATAAGTCATGTGTTCCACTCCCCTAATAATTTTTGTTGCCCTCCGCTGGACCTTTTCCAATTTTTCCACATCCTTCTTGTAGTGTGGGGCCCAAAACTGGACACAGTACTCCCAGATGAGGCCTCACCAATGTCGAATAGAGGGGAACGATCACGTCCCTCGATCTGCTGGCAATGTTCCTACTTATACAGCCCAAAATGCCGTTAGCCTTCTTGGCAACAAGGGCACACCCTGTTGACTCATATCCAGCTTCTCGTCCACTGTAACCCCTAAGTCCTTTTCTGCAATTAGGGGAAGACATTGTGGGTTTCACAGGCCGAGGTCTCCCCTCTTTAATACTCTTTGTGTGCCCCTCTTCTTTGAGGGGAAGTAGTAGGATTCAAATGAGGTGACTGCCTGATCTATCAATCATGGAATACTTTAGTGGTCATCTCATACTAATACTTGTGTGAGTTCCCCCAGTCACAAGTGAACTTTGGGAGAACCTCTTTTGATCTTTCTCCTTCCTTTTTGTTTTCTAATATATATAAAATAAAACATAAGAATATTAGGATTATTTGTTCCTTGGTTATATGTGTTATGTCACATGACTATGTCATTGGCTCTTTAATTATGGGGGATTTATTTTATTTATTGTTGGAACAAACATTTTGGGTGCAATGGTAAAAAGTTATAGTACATTTTTTTGTGATAGCACACTATTTTAATATTATAAATAGATTATAACCACCATTATTATAATGGTAGTTCAATTCCTTTTTGCAAATGCTACTCATAAATTAGGTATATTTGCCTGCATAAACAATTTAACCCAGACGGTTTCTATATTAATCAAACTTTTTGTTCAAACTGTTGTTAATTTTGATATGGGATTTGTCAAGCAATGTAGCCAGATGTTTGGGAAAGCCCAGGTTAAAATATATAAATTCATTAAAAACAAACCATGGCAATATTAATATAGATTAATAGCTATGCATGTAATAGCTAAAATGTTTTATAATGTAACTGTATATTTTTGGCTACTGGTGCCATAAATGATTAAACATAATCAGTTTAATGCAAATATAAAAATCAAGTCTCAGCTAAGTAATATGGTATTAGGATTGACACCCCAACAAAGGTGCACCCTAAATTTGACTTTGAGAGCTTTATCTTAGATCAAACTCTGATTGGTATGTGATTGAGTCAACTAATGGTGATTAAAGTTGATGCAGAAAGTCCACATTCTGCAAAATATATTCTTCACAATACACCAAATTGGTGAAAGTGTGATGAATGGAAGGAGACGGGATATATACAGGCTATCACACATTTGTGAGTCAGCTGGTCACTCCTGTCCAATTTCTTCAATTAAGGGAATTCGGGGTAAGGTTGGGGTGGGAAGGTAGATTAAAAAAAATCTACCATGCTAACCATTTAAAGCTGTACCAGAAAAAAGACATTGCAAATTTAGGTATTCCTGTAAAGACCAACCTCTGTCCTTCAAGAAGGAAATGTGGAATTGATCCTTTTGGAATTTGGGGGAGTGTAACAGGTTTACTTGGAACAGGAATATCAATTTGGAACTTGGTGGCTTTTGAAAGAATTAGAAGGCAAATTAACTGTATGGCTCAGGAAAAAGCCAACAAGGTAGTTAACCTAATATTAAAAGGCGATACAAGTTTTAGCAATAGAAGAAAGATTTACAATTTTTGACATGCATGAGATAACAAGATTGTTTGAGACAGACTAAAATTAATCAATTAATAGAACACAATAATGATCAGGGAAGAAATCAATATATGGGGAAGGAATTATCTCTTCTGCATATGGTGACTGTAGTAAATATTATTGCAAGCACCTTACAATTTTTAGAATTGGGAAAAGTGCCCGACCTTAATTAAGAATGGACATATCTTAAATTGGTATTGTCCCAAATTCATTCAAAGAAATGGAGGAGAGAAAGCAAAATGCCTGACTAAATGTCAAGTGATATTATGTGGTGCAATTAAAAACCTAGGATTTGGGACACCACATCCTAATCATAACTCATGTTACTTATTTAAGTAAAATATGTTGCAACTCAAAATCTTTGCATATCTTGTTCATGCTGTGTTTGACCCAGATAAGGATGTATTTGGTCAACTAGCTGCTATTTACTCCATAGGTTGCCTAGAAGACAACATTATTAAGGAAGGACTGAAATTACCCTTCCTGGTGGTTTATCATCAAGAAACTTAGGCCTGGTCCATACTAGACAGGTTGGTTTAACTATGTCAGGGGTGTGAAAAATCCACATTCCTGAGCGGCGTTTGTTAAGCTGATCTAAGTCCCTGTGTTGAGCTAGCTACCATCTCTCGGGGAGGTGGGTTACCTTCACCGATGTGAGAACCGCTCCCATCAACGCAGGCAGTGTCTATACTGAAGCACTACTTAATTGGTGCAGATGTGCTGCTGTAGCATTTTAAATCCAGACATGGCAAGTCCCGCAGACTGCCCGTTACTTTCAAAAGGAGCGTCAGTGGGTCTGTAGGTGTAATGTATTTGAGGTAACAACCCCACTGTGTGGCCAGGCAGAAGGGTACCTATGGAACCTACTGAAAGCTAACTCAACAAGTGTCATGTGCAGTGCAACTGACCAAATGGAAATCTCCCATGGAGCAGGAGACCTACAATGGAAAGGGGCAATATTGTGTCTAACAAGTGAAAAAGATTTGTTTATAATAGTCAAATTAGGTGTCAGGTCACAATTCCAAATTTCTGTTTTAAGCCAAAACTACATATGATTATTGGGCATACAGCAGTCTCCCTTGTAGCTGTGTTTGAAAATGAAATTGTTATCCTTTGTAACCTAGATTATCAAGAGCTAACAAGGCAGAGTACCCCCAGTCTTTCTTGCATCCAAACAACTGTTAGATTTACAGCTAAACTAATTGTTAGAAAGAAGAATGTGCATTTAATTGACATTAGTAATGACATGGACTAAGCGGAGCAAATACTGAATAAATTATTAGATGGAACAGATGACTTATTACCAAGCCCTTTATGAATGAAAATTGGATTAAAAGGAAGAATTGTCCAAGGAAGTATGATAATGATGTATGGGAGGAAGGATTATAACATTGTCGGGATATCGAGAAATACCAAGAAGTCAACCTCAATTGATCAATACTATCCCCATTCCTTCTCAACCATGGTTGCTCCAACAATCCATCGCCACTGTAAAGATCACCCTGTGTTATGGATATGTAAACATGAGCAGAATAAAGCCTTGGCAAGTACCAGAACATCTATATATTTCCATCCACTGGTAACAGCCAGTAAAAACAGCTTACCAACCACGAGAAACTCCATTTAAAAAAAAAAAAAAAAAAGCAACCATCCCTAATTTAGGTATTAATAAAGTTTTCTGTGTAGTAACATATATAACTATGTTGCATGTAGAGCTAATCTAATCATCTGTGTGATGGGGTTCTTATTCATTCTTATTTAGAATCACCCCATTAAAGGGGGAGACTTGTAGCCAAGAATAAAATATATTAAGTATATTTAGGATATAGAGGTGAAATATAGGTATTAATAAATGTTGTAATGCAGGTTGTATAAGCCTGAGGCCTATAAGGCATTCAGTTTAGCCACACTAGGTGTTATGCCTCAACCAAGTTGGTGTGACTAGGTGACCGAAAGACAACCCTGTATCAGTAAATTGTAAGATTACAGTAAAAGATATGCTAAGTGCTGCTGATCTGGAAACTACATGACAATGGACTAGGAAATGTGCTGCAATGTGTCAGTAAATATCACAAGATGACGGATGATAACGTTTTGGGGGATTCTGTAGTAACTTGAACGTGCTATGGTAACCTATTGACATAAATGTTATACTCCTGGGGGAATTCTGTGCCAAAAATTAAAAATTCTGCAAAGAATATTGTAAAATTCTGCAAATTTTGAGTATCAAAATAACACTATATAATCACATCAGTTTCAATTATTTTGGTAATTTATTTCAAAATACCTGTCAGCAACTATGTGTAACAATACAGATACACAAATATTCCCCAAGGAAAGAAACCTCTACAACAACCAGTTCCTGCTTCTCTGCCCCTCTCCTCCAGAGTCCAGTTGGGGATTCAGATGCTCACCCCCCTCCCGAGCCCAGTCGTGGGCCTTTCCCAAACCCAGACATTCAAAACCCCTATCCCCCAGAGCCCAGCCGCAGTCCACGCCCTGGTCCAGAAACTCACAACCTCTACCCCTCAGAGGTGATCTGCAGGGGGGCCCCAGCCCAGACACCCACATCCCCTGTCCCTCAGAGCCCAGCCAAGTTGCCCCTCCTAGCCTGGACACACACACTTCCTACCCTCTTAGAGCCTAGGGATACAGAGGGAGAAACAGCCTGATGCTGGGTCCCAGGCTTGCACAGAGTTTCCGGCTTGGTGCCGCCTCCTTCCTTCAGAACGTGCTGGGAACTGCAGCTGCTGGGAACATTCCAGTTCCCTCCCCTTCCCTCTGGCCTTGCCTTTTATTTGTGAGCTGGGCTCTGCCGAAGCCAGCAGCCCCTAGGGGAGGCCAACATCTCTGCAGGCCCTTTCTGTGGGGGAAAAATGGAAATTCTGTGCACACAACATTAATTTCTGCAAAATTCTGCTTTGCACAGTGGCACAGATTTCCCCCAGGAGTAATGTTAATGAGAATTAAGGGAACTAAGAGGGTAGCCAGTGAAAAATGGGGTGCCCCTAATTAGTGGGGTTTGGAAATACGGATAAGGAAAAATGGGTTGGAACCTTTGAGCCTTAAAAGGTGGAATCATAACTCAGGATAAAAAGGTGTTGCCTGGCCAGTGTGCTGATGGAAGGGGAATGCACAGAGCGCCCTAGGATGACAATCATGGATGATGATAATGATAATGACTAACCCTTCAGGGTCCCCAGCAGGTGATATGAAATGTGAGATTTAAGTGGTGCCAGTCTTAGGGCTAAACATTTTGCACTGTCTTACTATCTACTGTTGTATTTTAGTGTAATTGTTTATCTACGTAGTGGATTTGTTAATAAAGGGACTTGTGATATATTGCTTCTAGGGTCTGTTATGCTAGGGATACTGATTATGATATTCCTGATTCTGTAGCGCTTGGGAGACCAAACCTTTCTTGACCACTGTGGTCTCAAAGATTGGTTAATATTAATTAATCAGTCAATCAATCACCAATCCATCATTAAGGCTACATTAGAGCCTTTTGACATCTTTTCCAGTTGTGAATGAGCCTGTCACAGAATATCTTATTTCGTATTTCATGGTTACAGATGAGGAAATAAGTCTTTCTTTGCCCCTAGAATGTACAGTTAGCACGGCAGAGCCCAGGAAACTCTTCAACTGTATCTGTAAAGATTATTTTTGTGTGAATTTTCGCTTTAAAACTATATTTCTCAATTATGTTAACATTTTTCCACAGTATCTGTCTTATATATTAAAATATGTGTATTTATTCGGTTTAGTATTGTTACTTGTAAGTCAATAAGGGAAAAGTAAATATTTAAGCCACTGGAAGGTGGGGAGGGAACTTGCTATACCTTCAGAATGGATGGAAACACTAAAGGCAGAATACAGACTAACACGGCTGTTACTCTGAAAACTAAAGGCAGTTTAAATTTAGATTTGTTTAAAATGTACATTTGAATTTATACCCATTCATCAAAAGAATGAAGCTAACTATAAATTTGTATTTAAATTTCAACATAACAAACTGAATATTTCTCCCAACATCACTGTAACGGGTTAGGTCACAGAGACCCACTTGGAACTGTCACCTGATGTGCTGAAACTACCTCTGAGCCTGTTTTCCCCGGTTGCGTGGGACTTCAGAGCCCTATCTTGTTGAGCCAGACATGCTAGCCTGCTGCAACACAGACCCGGGGTCTGAACCATGCTCCCAAAGCTGCAGACTAAACTGAAAACAGTTCAGCAAGTACTCCTGTCTTCAGCACCCAGACACCCAGCTCCCAATAGGATCCACACCCCAAATAAATCTGCTTTACTCTGTATAAAGCAGGGGTGGCCAACTTGAGTCTGAGAAGGAGCCAGAATTTACCAATGTACATTTCCAAAGAGCCACAGTAATACATCAGCAGCTCCCACCCCATTTCCAGCGCCTTCCACCCAGTGGCAGCCTTGCCAATCAGCGCCTTCCCCTCCCTCCCTGCACCTCCTAATCAGCTGTTTCATGGTGTGCAGGAGGCTGGGGGTGGGGGGAGCGAGGGCATGGCAGTCTCAGAGGAGGGTGTGGGAAGGGGTGGGGTGGGGGCAGGGCCTGTGGTAGAGCCAGGGGTTGAATAGTGAGCACCCCCCCGCACATTGGAAAGTTGGCGCCTGTAGCTCTAGCCCCGGAGTCGGTGCCTGTACAAGGAGCCGCATGTTCACTTCTGAAGAGCCGCATGTGGCTCCGGAGCCACGGATTGGCCACCCCTGGTATAAAGATTATACAGGGTAAACTCATAAATGGTCCACCCTCTATAATGCTGATAGAGAGATATGTACAGCTGTTTGTTGCCCCAGGTATTAATCACTTACCCTGGGTTCATTAATAAACAAAAGTGATTTTATTAAGTATAAAAAGTAGGATTTAAGTGGTTTCAAGTAATAACAGACAGAACAAAGTTAGTTAACAAGCAAAATAAAATGAAACTCACAATTCTAAGCCTAATACATTAAGAAACTAATACAGGTAAATCTCACCCTCAGAGATGTTCTAATAAGCTTCTTTCACAGACTACACTCCTTCCTAGTCTGGCCCAATCCTTTCCCTAGTTACCATCTGAGATGGAATTAACAAGGACTGTACCAAGGGAATTTCTCCTGACTGGCAGCCCCCTTTGTTCTGTTACACCCACTTCTATAGCTTTGGCCCAAGGTGGGAATCTTTTGTGTCTCTGGGTCCCCACCCTTCCTTCTAAATGGAAAAATACGAGTTTTAAGATGGATTCCAGTATCATGTGACATGGTCACATGTCACTGTAAGAACTTATTCTTCATTACCCACATACACAGGAAAGCTTGCAGGTAAATAGACCCATTCAGAACCAATTGTCCTAGTCAATGGGAGCAATCAAGATTCCAAGCCACCATTAAAGCCACTTTGCATAATTACAATAGGACTTCAGAGTAATACTTCATATTTCTAGCTTCAGATACAAGAATGATACATTCATACAAATAGGTTGAACACACTCAGTAGATTATAAGCTTTGTAATGATTACAAGAGACCTTTTGCATAAAGCATATTCCAGTTACTTTATATTCACACTCATAAACATATTTCCATAAACATATGGAGTATAACGTCACAATCACATATTGCATCTTAGTCTAGTCATCACTGCACTAAGATTAGTAGGACCAGGGTGGATAAAAATCAATGATTTTTTTTATTTAAATCTGATTTTTTTCATAAAATGCTTTTTGAGGGAAAAAAGATAGATACATTATAGCTCAAAGATATCTCATCATGGAATAAGGATTATAAATTCTAATTCTATAGTATGAGATAATATATTCATGTAACAATTAAGACAAGTTTTGTAAATGAGTTCGAATAGTTCATGGATTAGGGAACCAATCTTATGGGGTTCCAGGGACTTCTGTGTTAATTGTTTAGGTTAATCTTTCTATCTACCCAATGGGACTCAGTGCTTAGTCTAGAAGGTACCATCAGAGATGCGTAGTTTTGCAGTTCTCAAACTGTGTATTTGTCTCTCCAGAGATTAAACATGCTTGTTAACAGTAAAAATGTTTTAAAATAATACACAGAGGTGAGAAATAACAGATCCCAACTTTATTGTCTCTCTGCAAATTTGTGCACACAGAGTCAATCCCTTACTTCTCTCTAAAAGTGCAAAGTTTCAAAAAGTTCAATGAACAGAAGATTGTTGGGGGCGGAATAGATCTGGACAAGGAGAAGTCTGGAGATGAATGTGAGAAGGGAGGGACAGGCGGTAAAACAATAGTGAAACAGTTTGAGCAGCATATTCCAGGAGTCTTGAGGTCTTTCCGAGTGTAGCCTTCATTGATTTGAGGTCTACCATACCATTCTCTCACTAGAAGGGAAACCTATAACGGCAGCAGGCCGTAAAAGACACCCAGTTTGGGAATAAGAACCATTCAAGAAAATATGTTTGCTGATGATGTTTTAAAGAAAGTCACATCAGTGAACTGGTAGAAGTCACTTAAGCACTTGGATTCAGAGACTGTTGAAGTGATAATCTCACTTTTAACAGCAGTAGCTTCTTCTGCCACTGTAGAAAATAAGTATTTCCTTTAGACTAATTCATTACAAATTGAGAAATTGTTTGGGACCTGAAAAAGCAGGAAAGCTTGTTTTTCTTTTCCAGATTATGAACAAACAGGAAAATGAAAGTGAAGTTGACTGAGTTAGCTGCAGAAGCCAATATTTTAAGTTTCTCATGTTGGCCTCTGGCTGACATAGTCCGTTTAATTTTTTAAAAAATATTTAATTTAACTATTTTAGTTTAAAACAATTTTAACAAAAACAAACCTGATTTTAAAAAACTTGAATGTTTAACTAAATTCAAAAATTCAGATGCTTGTTTTGTTAAGATATTATATGTTTGCTGTTGAAGAAAAAAATCCAGACTACATAAATGTTGTTGTTTTAGTTAAAACAATTTAAACGTCTGTCTGGTGATGTTCTCTTCCTAATAGAGCATGGCAAGAAAATTCTCCAAATATTAATGATTAACTTGTTGAATTGGAGATAGTTTACCTCCCAGTGACTTCATAAATATCTGTTTGTTACCTTTGATAAATGAAATAACCAATCATTCATTCATTTTCTGATATAGCAGTAAAACTAATCTGAAAAGTTTTCCAAATAAATCACTTAAAAATGTATAGTGTGTGCCTTCTAAAAATGAAACCTCCATCTATCTCTGAGTTATGAAGAATATGTATTAAGGTTATAACAACCAACAAGAATGCACTTTTATGTAGAAACCATGATTAAATGGAGTCTTCCTGACTAGTGATTTAAATCACTAGCCCGCTGCCGGTCTGGGGTTCTGGCTGCCAGCCCCTTGCCAGCCGGGTCCCGGCCGCAGGTCCTGCTTAGCCTGCTGCCAGCCTAGGTGAATGGAACCCCAGGCTGGCAGCGGGCTGAGAGGGCTGGCAGCGTAAGATCAGCATTTTAATTTAATTTTAAATGAAGCTTCTTAAACATTTTGAAAACCTTGTTTACATATGACAATAGTTTAGTTATATAATATATAGACCTTTCGAGAGACACCTTCTAAAAACGTTAAAATGTATTACTGGCACGCAAAACCTTAAATTAAAGTGAATAAATGAAGACTCAGCACACCACTTCTGAAAGGTTGCCAACCCCTGGTGTAGGTACTCCACTTCCCCGAAAGGTGGTAGATATGTCAGCTGGAGGGCACTGTCTACGCCAGGAGTTAGATCAGTAACTATGTTATATTTACATAAGTTGCTAGAGTAGAACAAGCCTTAGAGTGGCTGAAAATTTGGCAGGTAATGGGAAAAAATGAAATTTTAGCTTGAATAATTGTAAAATATTGTAGATCAAAATAGTTAGTGGAAGAGAGACATTTGAAAAAGTGACATAGGTTTGATAGCTGACAGCAAGTTGTCACCTCTGGCAGGGCTTTGCAATATTATATGGCAGCAAGAAAGACCAGTGCAATTTTGGGCTGTGTAGACAGTGATGTCACAGAAGAAGGATGTGATAGTCCAGCACTATAAAGGTCTGAGCTTTCACCTGAAATACTGCATTCTGTTCTGGAATCATCCATATTAGCAAGCTAAAGCTATATGGGAAGGAGTCCAGGAAATGGCAATGAAAGTGACTTAAAGTGGCAGGAGAGACTAAAATTACTAAATGTTTCTTGCTTTAGTGACTGCTAAAAGTAGTAGGTCAGAGGAGAGAATATATACCAGGAAAGAGGATTTATTTAGAGTGATTTAAGGGGATGAAATTAAGTAAGGGAAATCTTAAGCAGAGTATCTGGAAAAATGTCCAGAGCAGAAGATCATTTGGACTGTGGAATAGTCTTTCAAAGGAAGTGGAGGAAACTTAATTGCTTGATGTTTAAAAACAGGATTGGAGGAAGTGTAGTATAGGGAATTTTGCTCTCCCACTGTCCATGCTGTACATCATGGGATAAATAGAGGACCTCAGCTTCCATGATTATTGATTTAGTACCTGTCTTGAGTGCTAAAGTTACTCCAACTCTGAAATATAAAAGGGGGGAAATGTGATCCTGAAAGTCTTTCTCTAAGCTTTCAGGAATTCCTGTAAATCTCATGAAACTTGATGTGCATTTAGTGTATAGATTAAAGTATATGTAAGTTAAAATACTGCTCCAAAATGAGAAGAGGTCACCCGTAATGGCTATCCATATCTTCAATAATGAAGCATAAATAATAAAATGATTCATTGTTTAAATAATTTATTTAAGATGCTATTTGCGTTTAAATAACTTCTCAGAAAAAGCATAAGTAACAAGATCCAGACTCACATAGTGCCTTTTCTTAGTGATGAAGTTCAAGCACAAGGGAAGTCCTTAAATTGAGAGAGAATCTCCCAGGAACTTCCAGATTTGTATCTTTCCCAACTTGACATGAATAATAACTTATATTTATCAATCTGTAATTGAGACACAACCTGATTCTCCTTTAAGGTGCTTTATAGATGCTTTGTAACTGAGTTCCTAAAACTTATGTGAAATTATTCCATTAATGTTTACCTTGCACGCATTTTTCTTTGTGTTCACCAGCCAGAAATTCTCCAGATTTGCCTTTTAATACTGAAAACAATATAACCATTGTCTTCCTCAGAAAAAGTCTAGTACCCAGATTACACGTTAAAATCATGACAGTTACAGTTCTTTAAACTTTTCTTTGAGAATATTGACATACCTGCAGCCCAAATGGCTTCTGCTGGAAGCCTTTAGGTTGTAATAAGTAGCCCTCCTACATCCATTGCTTCAGTTGAAGTTTTTAAAGGGTGGTATCTTAACTGAGAGAAGCTCCAGGAAAAAAAAAATCCTTTTTTCTCTCCAAATTTTTTTCTTAGGACTGGCTCTGGCTTCATCCTGCTTGGAACAAAAAATTGCCTCCTTTGGTGTGTCTGTGTTGGCATAATTAATACATGCTTCAGCAGTGGTGTAGGTTTTTAAGAGAGGTAAAAACACCAGCACCCCATCTACTCTTAATATTTATACTGTTACCACCTGTGCAGTTGCACCATTCTTGGCAGTTGACCTAATATAGGTACTAACTTCGGTAGTAGAAAAAGTGCTTGAGTGCACATGAGGAAATCTCCTGATCATTGGCATCATATGTCTAAACAAACAACTTTATCCTGCTTGTCTCCACTGAACTGAGCATGGTTCTTAAAGAAAGAATATTTGTAACAGCTGGGAAAAATAGAACTTCCATTTGAACTCCAAATATATTTGCTGTCTTTGAATGTGGGCTCTCAGAGAAACTAAACTCCCTCTTGTCCTTGCCCCATCCATTTCGGTGGCTGTCAAGGTTACAAAAGCTAAAGTGTTAATTGAATATCCAACAAAGTTAAAGATGGCCGATTGACTGGAAAAATTACTTATATGTAAGAAAGCTGCTGAACTTCTGAAGTATAGTTCTTTTAATTACAGTAATTGGGGAAATTATGCAACATGAGCACTTCTAAATCAGGCAGACTGCAACTGGAATTAACATTGCACCAGAAACTTTTATAATATCTAGTATATCAGCATTTTTTCCTATTCAAGTTTTCTTATACCTTTGACTGTATCTTCTTGGTAAAGTCAGTAGGATCCATTTAGCCTGGATCTTATTACCATAATAAGATCCCACATGAGTTATTACTTTGTATGGCTACTCTTAATAAAGTTACCTAATGTAAAGAATCCATCACTACCCCTTGTGACCTGGAATGTTTATTCTAGAAGATGTGCTCTGACTACCAATATTTTTCCCCGCCCCAGAGAGAGACTAACTGGAGCCAGCTAACTTTTGTGTTGTTACTGTTAGGCTTATTTTCAACAGTACTTAAGTTTGTGATAAAACTTCTTATGGTCGTGTAAAATGTCAGACCCATTAGCAGCAATGCATGTCATTTAAGGAAGAGCAATCAAGTGTTCTATGTTCTTTATTTGTAAATTTTTGCATATATAAGGAAAAAGCCTAATCACAAAAAACAGATAGTGTTTGTAGTGAAGATTTGAATTTGAGATATGATCTATTGACCTCACAGGGTGGATTGTGCAATGTTCAGTTCTGACCTTTTAAAGTTGTTGCTTTACGTGGCTCAAACAAGTGAAATTTTTTCTTTGAAGCAGCAATTCTTAAATCAGCACTTCTTAAGAAATACTGGATGTGAGCTACAGTTGTTCTTAACTCTTTTCTTAATCATATATTATGCCTTTATGACAAAATGCTAAGTTTATATAAAGTGTCAATATACTTTTCTTTTGCTTAGGGGACTACTGTAACTTCTGAACACTTTTTTTTTTTTTGTAGCATGCATTTAATAAAAGTAGATTGTTCTTTCAGCAAACCCTTTACGTAGATTGTTCTGAAAAACAAGTAGTTCATAGTTGTGCTTTGGATGGTTTATCAAATAACGAAATCCTAATTTTGCAGTGCTGAGTGTTCCAGATTGAGACATTTGTGTCACTCAGAAATATGAAAGGGATGAGAAATGATAAAAATCAGGAATAGAGCAAAATTTACTGTGTCAAACTAGTTCCTGATTTCAGTTGAGCTACATTAGGGATGAGTTAGGCCCAGTGTTTGTTTTTAAGCCTTTATTTACTGCAGAGTTTTATCCTGACAGGATAAAAATTAAATATTATTTAAAACAAGGAGAAAAGTCTGGTCAAGTGTACTTTTATATGCCATTAGTATCAAAAGAACTAAAATTTAAGCTGGTAGTGTTCACTGATTATATATAGATTTTAAAAAAATGTTCATGCCAATGCAGCTCAACACTTTAAAGAGGAAAAATGGGAAATTTATTGTGGAAAATGATTCCCTGCTCAAACAAATCAAACCGTAAGGGGAAGGTGAGGAATGGATTTTTGTTTTCCCTCCCTCTTATCTAATGTATTCAGTTTTTCCTGTTTTGTTTCTTGCAGCAATGGGTCAAGAAGCTGGCAAACCTGCTTGGCCCAAACCAGCAGGAGGCTATCAGACCATTACAGGGAGAAGATATGGAAGAAGACACGCGTATGTCAGTTTTAGACCATCTTTGATGAATCAAGACAGAAATTCAAGTCAACAGAATGGAGAATGTGAAGGATTAGAATTAGACGATGTTCAAAAAGAGAAGTCTTTATGTGCGTTCTCTGTAATTTCAAACTGAGACACATTTTCTTTGGGAGGGAACGGAGATGGAAATGTATAGAATGTTGAAAGTCATATGAACAAACTTCAGGTCATATGTTCTGCATCAAAAACTCAATGTGAAGTTTAATGAACATTAGTATTTATCTTGAAATGTTTTAATTTACTTCATAAAATAAAGTAGAGCAACACTGAAAGATTTAAATTTCATAAAATTTCACAAAACATATAATTGTAACCATGAATATGTCATAGAAATCTTATCTTACCCCAGAACCAGATTCTTGAATAATTCCCATGTAAGAGGAAAATACATCATGTTTATTTGCTGCCTCAAATAGAGCTAGAAAACAAAATACTTTACATTCCATGAGCCAAATTCTTCCATCATGTAAGTCCATTGACTTAGCAGAGTTACACCAGAAGTTAATTCGACTATTTGTAAATAATTACAAGAAAAATATGAGAGCGAAAAAGAAATACTGAAATAGCAAATAGACATTATTTTCCTCTTTTCATGAATATTCAGTTTTCTTTGGTTTGCTAATTTTAAACTTCATCCATAATTCATGAGTTTAAAGTAGCATTCAGTTAGAATAATTGAATCTAGAAATTCAAAATGACCTATTAGATCATATGTATAGTCCCTCTTCTTTTGAGTCTATTATATATTCGTAAATGTTTTTGCAGTCTAGTCTTAAATGTGCCAATTAATATTTGTAAAAAGAAAAGGAGTACTTGTGGCACCTTAGAGACTAACCAATTTATTTGAGCATGAGCTTTCGTGAGCTACAGCTCACTTCATCGGATGCATACTTTGGAAACTGCAGAAGATGCATCCGATGAAGTGAGCTGTAGCTCACGAAAGCTCATGCTCAAATAAATTGGTTAGTCTCTAAGGTGCCCCAAGTACTCCTTTTCTTTTTGCGAATACAGACTAACACGGCTGTTACTCTGAAACCTGTCAGATTTAATTATGCAAGTAATATTTACCACTCTTTCACTTAAGAGACTATTCCAAAAGCCAGAAGATCTCACTTTTTTGGAAACTCTTCACATAATTTCATTTCATTATTCTTGAAAGCTTTTTTTATTGTGCTAAGAAATTCCTGTTCCCCTTTTGTGTTTACATCTTACAAATGTTCAGAGTGAGTTGTATGCAAATATTTACCTTATTTGCATCTTCGTTTTCTGGTAGATCAGTGCTAACCCCATGACTTTTTTTTTGCTTTTTTTGGTCTGAACTTCCTGTAGTTTGTCACTATCTTTTTAGATAATGAAGTGCCAACATTGAACATATTGTTTCAGGTGTTCAGAGGAGGTAAATGGTGAAAGGAATATTACTTCTCTGTTCCGTGATATGACTCCTCTACAGATGTAGCTCAAACTTTCATTGACTTTTTGCTGCTATATTTCCTTGTAAACTTATGACTAATAGTAATTATGTGCTCTATAACCCTTAAGTCTCTTCTTGGCATTTCTACTTTCCATATTTTTCCCTGTCATTTAATATTTGTGTTTCGGATTATTTTATTCCCAGATGTATGAGCTTGCATGTTTCCAAGCTGATTCTCATTTTATACTGAGAGTACTGACCAAAACACAGGAGTTATCCCCTGCTAAATTCCATGCCATCTTCAATATATACTTAAACAACCACAAGAGATAGATAGAAGGGACCTCACTATAATGTTTCATCAAAGGCAGCACCTCTAACAGTGCAGTATCCTTTTAGTTTTGCAGTGACAGCATGCCATGTAAGCCCAAATTCTAGTGTGGGAAACCACAACCCGCATCATTGTGTTCCAGAAATGAAAGTGCTATCAACTCACCCTTCTGACATGCCATATCTTTTTTCAGATAAGACTGAAGAGATAAATAAAAATGTTGGGCTACCATAATTAGAGGTGACACTATCTGTGCCACTTATAATTCAAGGTTCTGCAGAAATCTGAGTCTGTATGATACAAGTGTCTCAAGCAGCCATCTGGATTCTAATCGTAGAAATGTAGGGCTGGAAGGGAACTTGAGAAGTCATCAAGTCCAGCCACTTGTGCTGTGGGAGGACCAAGTAAACCTAGGCCATCCCTGACAGGTGTTTGTCCAACTTCTTTTAAAAGTTTCCAATAATGGGGACTCCACGACCTCCTCTGGAAGCCTGTTCCAGAGCTTAACTACCCCTATTGTTAGAAAGTTTTTCCTAATATCTAACCTAAATCTCCCTTGCTGCAGATTAAATCCATTACTACTTGTCTTACCTCCAGTGGACATGTCCTACCTTCAGTGGACATGGAGAACAATTGATCACCTTCCTCTTTATAACAGCCCTTAACATATTGGAAAACTGTTATCAGGTTGCCCATGGGTCTTCTTTTCTCAAGACTAAACATGCCCACTTTTTTCAAACTTTCCTCACAGGTGAGGTTTTCTAAACCTTTTATCATTTTTGTTGCTGTCCTATGGATTCTTTCCAGTTTGTCCCTGTCTTGCCTAAATTGTGGTGTCTAGAATTGGGGTCTCATCAGTGCCTAGTAGAGCAGGATAGTTATCTCCTGTGTCTTACATACCACACTCTGATTAATATACCTCAGAATCATATAGGCCTTTTTTGCATCACATTGATGACTCGTATTCAGTTTGTGGTCCATAATAATCTTGAGCTCCTTTTCCGCAGTACTACCATCTAGACAATTATTCCCCGTTTTGTATTTGTGCATTTGATTTTTTTCCTTCCTCAAGTGAGGTACTTTGCACTTGTCTTTATTGAATTTCATCTTGTTAAATTCAAACCAATTCAACTTGCCACGGTCATTTTGAATTTTAAACCTGTTGTCCCAAGTGCTTGCAACCCCTCCCGGCCTGGTGTCATCTGCGGATTTTTTCTGCATACTCTCTACTTCATTACCAAGTCATTAATGAAAATATTGAATCATACTGGACCCAGGACTGACCCCTGCAGGACTCCGCTAGGTATGCCCTTCCAGTGTAACAGCAAACCATTGATAAGTACTCTTTGAGTACAGTCTTTCAATCAGTTGTGCACCTACCTTATAGTAATTTAATCTAGACCACATTTCCCTAGTTTGCTTATGTATTTGAATAATGTATAACATTTTTAATTAGATTTTTTCTTTTTCTTTTTTTTAAAGAATATACTTGGGTACATCTATTTAACCATGCATATTTCATTCTTCTTTATTCAAAACCCTTTTCTCAGATGTATACAAGCTTTCTGTGCTTCTAACAGGGGTTTAAATTTCATAAGTGCGTGCACTGAGTTATGCGTGCAACTGGAGGTTTCCATGCAAACTTGAATATAAACGTTCCAACCCTGATTTGCATGTGCACCAGTCAGAGATATGAAAGAATGTACACGCTTTTGAAGATTTGGGTCACTGTTCACTTCAAAGCTGATTGGATGCTATACTTATTTAACCTGTTTCTAACTTTTTCCACTCCGTTTTCAAAGTCTGCCATTCTTGATGTTCATTGTCATGTCACCATCAGAGGAGTCTGCCCTCAGTTTTACTATCAAACCTAATTGCAGTGAAATCATTGTTGCTAATTGGAGCCTTTACATTTACTTTCCTTGTTAATTTCTCCTTGTAAGTCAAGAATAGCATTCTTGCTTGCAAGTACAAAATAGGCCTATTTAAAATCCCATTTATGGTACCAATAAATGGCTTCTTCAGATCCTTGCAGAATGTGCATTTTTGCCCATTAATGTATGGGTAGTCTAATTATTAGCAGTATTATTATTAGCAGCAAATTTTTCAGTTTCCTTAACTTTTGAAGCATACTAAATTCCTATAATTCTCATTTCAAACTTCTATTGTCTGAAAGCAATTTAAAAGAGGCTGCCTGCAAATGTGTTTTTGTTTATAGGGCTCTTACGTATTTCTGCTGTCATGAGTGAAGCTGAAATTGTATCATTTAAGTTTGTTTGTTTAGACTTAGTTTAATAAATGGAACCAAAGATATATTAGCTGCACATAAGCACACATGTGATAAACGTACCTGATCATTCAATTGCACTGTTGTTCCAGTCAACTGCCGGCTTTTTCATGAGCAAGCATTGTTAATGAGAAACTTTATATCCAGTTTGATCACTCCAATGTATTCTTTCTTGCGATTTTCTATGAAGGTCCCAATCCATTGGTTCAAGTTTGTTCTGCTTTATCAGATGAATCTTCGTTACAGAATGGTGGATCTGAAGTTCCTGTTGGTAGAACAGAATTGAGGCGAACTGTCGAGACAGACACATCACCATTTTTTCCAGTATGCTATAATCAGGAAGGCAATCAAACCTCAAGGAGCAGTATGAATCCTGATAAAATTCCTGAGGACTGTGCAGAATATACTTCTGGCAAGTGTAGTGATCTGAATGGTCAGAATGGAATTGCTTTTGTAAACATTGACTCCTATGAACCAGATAGCAGTGATGGAGAGGATGATGGTGCACAAGTTGATCTTTCCTTAGCAAAAGAAGAAGCAGGCTTATTTCAAGAAACGCTGGATCACATGCTTTCTGAGTTGGAGAAAGAGGTGGAGTCCTTCAGTAGCATACAGTCACGATTGTCTACTTTTAATCATAATGCTTCCAGAGAAGTTTTTGAAGAACTAGGACCAGTGCCTTCAATGAGATATTATAACATAGACTCAGATCTTGGCCATCGAAATAATAGGACATTTAAAAAATCATCTGCTGAAGACGAAGCTAGAGGAAAAAATAGCTTAAGTGGTAATGCCAGTTGTGAAACACAACAGAGAAAGATGATAGCTGATGTTGCGGTCAGGACCCCTGTAGGGCTTTGTAATGAACTGAATACCAGTGATGGCAAGACTGATCAAGGAAATTCACCTGAACTGGTAGTGAGACCTAAAGTTAGAAAACAAAATGCTACAAACCCATTGGATAGAAAAAAGCTTACTAGTGATGACGAAGCAAAAAGCAGTACTAGGAGGAGGAGTGAAATTTTGGAAGCCCGGCAAGGCAGTGCAGAGCATGTCTTGAGAAATAGCAAAGAAAAAATGAATTCCAGTGTGTTCTTTGACCCAAGAGACTATGAAGATGCTCAAAAGAAAACAGAAAATGATCTAAAAACTAATGTAACCATCCAAGAAAGAACAGCTGTAGTAGATGATAGAGCTTTCTGGGATGAATTTGAAGATTGCAGCAGGCATTTACCTGGTTCCAACAAAGATGAAGACAGGTAAGATTTAATATATACATTATTGTAGCATCTTAAATTTGTAAAAATAATGCACTAATCTGAATAACTTTAGCAACTATTATGAGGTAGTAGTGGTTTAAAAAAGACAGAGTATCTTGGGAATGAATATATAAAATGGCAAAACAAAAAATTGCTCTCTAAATTGTTTGTGACCTTGTCATGAGTTGCCATCTTTCTCCTCCTCAAATTGCTGTGCAATATTAATACCTGTTGCTGTACCGAAAGCCAGAAATGCATCATTGAAGATAGGGTTTTTTAATTTTAAAATATTAACCAGCCCGTTTTTCATTCTACTAATATGTAAGGTATTTGTGCCTCAGTAAGAATTGATAATTTAAAACCGCATTGAATTATAATTTTCTGCATACAGCTATTTGTAGAGAAAGATTACTGAAATAATGACCAGTAAATACTATCTGTAATTTCTTGCTGTAGAAGCATTTCTTTTTAAAGATGTGCACGGTATGGTAGAGAGACTTAGCTGCTACAGTTGTGTATTATACTAGGAGGGTTTAGATTTCTGAAACACTGACCTTCCTGCTATGCTTCAGTGTCTCCATTCTGTATTCAGCCCAAAGTGTACTGTAAGCTAAAGCCCTCCACATACCATGGAACTCTTAGGGCATGTCTACACTTGCCTCCAGAGCGATCGATCCAGCAGGGGTTGATTTATGGCATCTAGTGAAAATGCAATAAATCGACCGCTCTCCTGTCGACTCCAGTACTCCACCAGAGTAAGACGTGTAGGCGGAGTCGACGGGAGCGGACACAGTCAACCTACCGCAGTGAAGACGCCACGGTAAGTAGCTCTAAGTACATTGACTTCAGCTACGCTATTTTCGTAGCTGAAGATGTGTAACTTAGACCGACTTAGCTCGTGCCCACTCCCCCTTCTCCTCCCAGTGTAGACCAGGCCTTAGTCTCTGTCAGAAACATAGATTATCATCCTGCATTCCAAAACAAAATATTTTGAAGATTGGTTAGTGGAAATGCAGTTGGATGAAGTAAGCGTTTTGTTTTTGAAAGCTTATTTAAACTAATATAAAGAGAAATTTTGGAAGTCCTCTGTAGTAGCCTAATAACAGGGGTGACCAAACTGTGGCTTGTGAGCCACATGCGACTCTTTACCATTGACGTGCGGCTCGCGGAGCCCCCATTCTCCACCTACCAGAAAGTGGTGGGGGAGGAGTTTAGGACCTCTGCCTTGCAGTGGGGTGGTGGGGTAGGGGCTTCTGCCCAGTGTGTGTGGGGGTCTGTCAAGGTTCCTCCCCCACTCTGAACTCTAGGGTACAGATGTGGGGACCTGCATGAAAAAACCTCCTAAGCTTATCTTTACCAGCTTAGGTCAAAACTTCCCCAAGGTACAAAATATTCCCCCCGTTGTCCTTGGACTGGCCGCTACCACCACCAAACTAATACTGGTTACTGGGGAAGAGCTGTTTGGACGCGTCTTTCCCCCCAAAATACTTCCCAAAACCCTGCACCCCACTTCCTGGACAAGGTTTGGTAAAAAGCCTCACCAATTTGCCTAGGTGACTATGTTGTACCAATAAAATAAAAACCAGCAGGATCTTATTAAAGGGAAAAAGGCAAAATACCACATTTATTGTGAATACAGAAAGAATCATAGTAAGCAGTTAGTTATAGCTATAACATGCCATTCAATCTCATATTTAGTCACACATTCATTCATACAAACACACACACACACACACAGGTTCTGCAAGGTTGTTATCATAGTTACCAGCCTTAGAGTTGCTCATGCCAAGCCACTGGCCAGGTGGCCTGGACATGAGGAGGGAGCAGGGCCTTGTCAGATGCTCATCTGATGCTCCTGGAAGTTGGTTTGCAGAATCAGACCCCAAAGTTCTCACTTTTTAGAGTCTATTTTTATAGGAATTTCTTCCTATGCCAGTCTATGGGAATTGCTTCATCATGCTGTTGCTGAATCAATCAGCAGATAGCACATTCCTGGCGGCTCCAAGATGTTATCTTGTTCTTTGGTTCTCCCATTCTTGAGGCTGTTGGGTGGATTCCAGTCTGCCCTCCGGGGGGTCCTCTGGTTATTTCCACTTGACGCCTTCTTCAGCCGATGGACACTGGATTCTTAGGCTGGCACCTCCCTGATCATTCAGTTATTATCCACACCAAGCATCCATCCACATACATCCTCTATCTCTATTTTAATCACAATTGTTAATACAACAAAAGGGCGGGGAGTCTCTGGGTGCTGTTTCTGTTGTTAGAGTATTGCTTTGAGTCTCTCTCTCTCTGTGAATTGCTTTGAGAACAGACTCTGTCTTAGAATGTACTAACACAATTAGCAGCTTGCAAGTTTCACACATAGAGGGAGAGAATCAGCACCAAAAACCAAGAGACCTCTTAATTAGTAATACCCTGGAATTTAAACTCTGGGGAATCAAACTCATTTGTGATTTTAATACAGAACTTCTTTAATATGATCCAACATAATCCCCCTTTTGACACTAAGATTTATAATCGTCAGTGTCACTTTCTATGTAGCCTATTCAAGAGAAAGTACTGTGAGGCAATTTGAGTTTGTGATTCCAATTCATGCCACATACATGATCCTAGTGATGTATCTTTACTACAAGGTTCTGGGGCAACAGGCAAGGTGAGGCACACCCACTTTTGAGGAGTCCATTCGGTACAACCTCTAGTGTCCAATAGCTTCCCTCCCTCCCCAGCCCACTGGCTCGAGGTCCAGGGTAGCCAAAAGGATCCCATGTGTAATATGGGGAGTGGGTTAACCTTCAATACCTTTGCCTCCAGGGACTGTTGGTGTGCAATTTTGACAACAATTTCTCCCATTAACAAGTCTGGTTTACAATAGTGGAAACATGTTGCATCCATTCATATTGATAAGTGTCAAACAATGATCTCTTTCTTTTTTGACAAATGCATCAAACCCTTAATATTTCCCAATATGACCCAGAACATTTTGTGTTCCAAAGTAGCTAGTGCAAGTATCTGCATTTCAGTGCATCCCATAGCTATGGCTGTGTAGTATCCTATTTCTAATATATTTTTTTTTCTTATGGATAAGCCACGTGGTAGTATTAAGCCATTACTAAAGATTCCATCGGCCTTTTAGGTTACCCAGACCAATTTGGACCAAGTCTACATTGGCATGTACTTGTTTTTGTATCAGGCTGTCCTGTAGCTGGGACAGAAAGCTTAATTTATTTTTAAGTTCCTGCAGGTCTTCAGTATTTTTTTTTTTAAACACACAACAGTGCTAGCAACAACACAAAACACAAGACAAAACATAGAACACAGAACACAATTTCTATTGTGACAGTAGATTCATGGTATTGGGTTGCTTTTCAGCTGGCAGCTTTTCCTGATTTTCTGAAAGACAAAAAGAACATGTTTCTACCCCTTTTGGGGTGGCAGATTATTGCTTAAAATATTTCTTTTACAAATACCCTTGCTGATTGCAGGCAAAACAGAGAAATTGCCCCCATATTTTCCTGTTTTTGTTCTATAGGCAGGCCAGGTTTCAAAGGCTTTTATCTTTTAAGGGTTATGGGGAAATTATCCCACTGTTTAGTCATTAAATCCCTGAGTTTTCCTTCTTATACAGCAGACCAAGTTTATAATGTTTTTCCTGCTGTGTTAAGCTTTAAGTTTTATTTACAGGTAATAACTGAGAAGCATCATTACCATACGACCTTAAAGGATTTTTCCAAAAATCATACACACTATATGTTGTTACAGGGATACTTATTATCATTAAATTTATTAAAATTATCTTGTTATCCCATGCCTTTTATTTAGACAATTTGTTTGCTGACCAGGTATGTCCTTTATCTGCAGCTCCTTTGTGCTGCTAGTTCTTTCCTTCCTTTATCATTTAGATAATTTGCATTTTCACAGAAACTTCCTGCTTTTGGATTTAAAGCCATCAGCAGCTCAGAGACTCTATCTTAAAAGGGACACAATCAACTTTCACCAGAGTTTTGATTACTTTTAACTTCTGCTTCCAAAACACACAGCAATCTGAAAAAGAAAACCCAACCTATTGTGGCTCCCTTTGGAGCCCTAATAGCATTTTAATTAAGTAGCATGGTATGTTTGCATTTCTTTTGCCCCTTCTACAATATACCCTGCACATGTTCTGGGGCAAATGCACATTCCTTCCATAGTTTAACTTCTATAACATTATCCAGATCCATTTTTACATAAGGTGTCACTATTTCTTTTTTTTGCTTAGAGAGTTTTCATGTACCTTTATCAAAGTGACAGTCTGATTACTCAGAGCCATTTTAAGACTCAGTGTTTCTAACATTGCTTCTTTTTGTTTTGTGCACTTCACCCCTGCTGTTGCTTCAGAGAGGCACTGTCTTTTTTTTAATTTTTTTTTTTTTACTACAACTCTCATCTGCTATTTTGTTACAAAAACAAACAAACAAAAAGAATCCAAAATTTTTTTTTATATTCTCCTGATTTTGACTGCCCTGCTGCAGCCACAACTTAAAAACATTTTAAATTTTGTAAAGCATTGAGTTACCTTTTAAGGGTTAAATGCCAAATCCCAAAGCCAAACAACACTAATTACCTGTGTCTAGCAAAAAGGTCTGTCAGTTTTGCAACTTTGAATTAAAGAGTCAAATGGATTTTTAGTGGCATTATTTAAAACAAAAACAAAACTAACTGGTCCTTAGAACTTTACATATTTACACACACACAGACAGATACATACACATTTTCTTTTCCTTAACATCCCTTCCACACTGCTCTGTTTTTTACATCTTACATTCCCTTTATACATTTGAGGCAGTTAAGTTCCAATAGAACCCTCTTATGTTCTTTTAGCAAATTTGACTAAATTGTCCAGTCAAATGATTTTAATCAGATAGTTTATTTTTGCCTGGCTAATTTACAGACATTCCTTTGGAAAAGGGCCCATTTTTCTTTCAGAATGGCTGCAAAGAAACCAAGAATGCTCTAACACTTTTCCTTTTTAACATTTTCGGTTAAAAGTTGTTTGGGTGAAATACAAAGTTTAACTGCTTAATTCCCTCCAGCCTCTGCAGAGTTAACTTTTTTTTTTTTTACTCTCTTTTCTCTTTGTAATTATGCCTGGGGGTGCCGTACATAGGACCTTCTCCCCCTTTACCTGCCTCCCTCCAGCCTCTGCAGAGTTAACTTTTTCACTCTTTTTGTATTCCTGGAGTGCCTCTTTCACTATTTTCAGCTGGCTTTGGATATTTGTAGCCAGCACCTTCCAATTGTCTGCTCCCTTTTCCATTTGTGCCTTTTCCTCTTTACATGAAGACAAGCGGAGGGAAGAATCCTTACATGCCTCCCACAACAACCAAATTGCTGCTGCATCTCTTTTGGCAGCACTAGAAGGTTTGTATATGAGGATATACTGAGCCAATCTATCCTCTAGGTCCGAAATAGTGCAGACATCAGCTAGGCCTTGTTTAGTCCAAGGACTGTGCCCAAATTTTTGAAGGATTTGTTTAAAAGGTGTAATTTCTTTAACAAAAGGTGAGGTTGGAGTTCCTTCTGACTCCATTCCTCCCTCTAGTACTGGCTTACCCTGTTTTCTTTTAAACATCTTAACATGGATATTTCAATCTCTTTGTCACTGCTGGTATTACTTAGCAAGTGACACAGCCTAGATTCTGAAATCATAGCTTAATCTATGCGTTTTTCCCCTGCTACCTTCCCGGAGGCCAGCAGGTCCCCTGCTACCTTCCCAGAGGCCAGCAGGTCCAGTTAACCTATTTCTCCCTGCTACCTTCTCGGAGGCCAGCAGGTCTGGTTAACCTGTTTCTCCCTGCTACCTTCTCGGAGGCCAGCAGGTCCGGTTAATCTGTTTTCCCTACTACCTTCTCGGAGGCCAGCAGGTCCCCTGCTACCTTCTCGGAGGCCAGCAGGTCTGGTTTAATCTGTTTTTCCTGCTACCTTCTCGGAGGCCAGCAGGTCCCCTGCTACCTTCTCGGAGGCCAGCAGGTCTGGTTTAATCTGTTTTCCCTACTACCTTCTCGGAGGCCAGCAGGTCTCCTGCTACCTTCTCGGAGGCCAGCAGGTCTGGTTTAATCTGTTTTTCCTGCTACCTTCTCGGAGGCCAGCAGGTCCCCTGCTACCTTCTCGGAGGCCAGCAGGTCCCCTGCTACCTTCTCGGAGGCCAGCAGGTCCCCTGCTACCTTCTCGGAGGCCAGCAGGTCTGGTTTAATCTGTTTTTCCTGCTACCTTCTCGGAGGCCAGCAGGTCCCCTGCTACCTTCTCGGAGGCCAGCAGGTCTGGTTAACCTAATAGAAATGCCTAGCTCACTAGAGCTGGTGGTGTGCACACCAATATTTACAATAACTGAGGTTTTTTACCAATATTCCCCCTTTCGCAATTCTCCACCAAAATGTTGTACCAATAAAATAAAAACCAGCAGGATCTTATTAAAGGGAAAAAGGCAAAATACCACATTTATTGTGAATACAGAAAGAATCATAGTAAGCAGTTAGTTATAGCTATAACATGCCATTCAATCTCATATTTAGTCACACATTCATTCATACAAACACACACACACACACACAGGTTCTGCAAGGTTGTTATCATAGTTACCAGCCTTAGAGTTGCTCATGCCAAGCCACTGGCCAGGTGGCCTGGACATGAGGAGGGAGCAGGGCCTTGTCAGATGCTCATCTGATGCTCCTGGAAGTTGGTTTGCAGAATCAGACCCCAAAGTTCTCACTTTTTAGAGTCTATTTTTATAGGAATTTCTTCCTATGCCAGTCTATGGGAATTGCTTCATCATGCTGTTGCTGAATCAATCAGCAGATAGCACATTCCTGGCGGCTCCAAGATGTTATCTTGTTCTTTGGTTCTCCCATTCTTGAGGCTGTTGGGTGGATTCCAGTCTGCCCTCCGGGGGGTCCTCTGGTTATTTCCACTTGACGCCTTCTTCAGCCGATGGACACTGGATTCTTAGGCTGGCACCTCCCTGATCATTCAGTTATTATCCACACCAAGCATCCATCCACATACATCCTCTATCTCTATTTTAATCACAATTGTTAATACAACAAAAGGGCGGGGAGTCTCTGGGTGCTGTTTCTGTTGTTAGAGTATTGCTTTGAGTCTCTCTCTCTCTGTGAATTGCTTTGAGAACAGACTCTGTCTTAGAATGTACTAACACAATTAGCAGCTTGCAAGTTTCACACATAGAGGGAGAGAATCAGCACCAAAAACCAAGAGACCTCTTAATTAGTAATACCCTGGAATTTAAACTCTGGGGAATCAAACTCATTTGTGATTTTAATACAGAACTTCTTTAATATGATCCAACAACTACAGACCCAGACCCTTGGATCTTAAGAACAATGAACAATCCTCCCAACACTTGCACCCCCCCTTTCCTGGGAAATGTTGGATAAAAAGCCTCACCAATTTGCATAGGTGACCACAGACCCAAACCCTTGGATCTGAGAACAATGAAAAAGCATTCAGTTTTTTACAAGAAGACTTTTAATAAAAAATAGAAGTAAATAGAAATAAAGAAATCCCTCCTGTAAAATCAGGATGGTAGATATCTTACAGGGTAATTAGATTCAAAAACATAGAGAACCCCTCTAGGCAAAACCTTAAGTTACAAAAAAGATGCACAGACAGAAATAGTTATTCTATTCAGCACAATTCTTTTCTCAGCCATTTAAAGAAATCATAATCTAACACATACCTAGCTAGATTACTTACTAAAAGTTCTAAGACTCCATTCCTGGTCTATCCCCGGCCAAGACGACTACAGACAGACCCAGACCCTTTGTTTCTCTCCCTCCTCCCAGCTTTTGAAAGTATCTTGTCTCCTCATTGGTCATTTTGGTCAGGTGCCAGCGAGGTTACCTTTAGCTTCTTAACCCTTTACAGGTGAGAGGAGCTTTCCCCTGGCCAGGAGGGATTTCAAAGGGGTTTACCCTTCCCTTTATATTTATGACAGGGTCTCTGGACTTCTGCTTAATAGGGAGGAGGGTCTTGGGGCTTTAGCCCCACAGGGTGCACCTGCTGGGGCTTGGGGCTTTAACAGGAGTGGGTCTGAAGCCCCGAGCTGCAGCAGGTGTCTCCCATGGGGCTGAAGTCTTGAGCCCCGGCAGGTGTGCCCCAGCTTTCGAACTTTTGAAGACTGTTGTATGTGGCTCAGAGGGTCAGTAAGTTTGGCCACCCCTGCTATATAACTTTTAGAAGACTTCTCCTTCTTCCCATAGCTTCTGACTAGTTTCACTGACAATCAGTGTAGCCAGCTGTAGAGTGAAATTGATGAGTATCTTGCATGTTGCACTTTCATCTTCACTCTTTAGTTTGCCTTGTGTACCCCGTGACAGCAGCAACCTAGTGGTTCGGGTAGCTTGGCAAATATCCAGCAAATCCACCATGCATAAGCGTCTTATGCTGTGAGTAAATCTTAAATATTACAAAATGCATAAAATGTAATTTCTGTATTTGAGAATGACATGTAGTATTCGCTCTTTAATTTACTCATGTAAGAAAGACCAACTGCTGATATAATCCTCATTGAAGTTTTAACGATCATACTGATCTGCAAAAACTATAAATAGAAGAAATATCCATAGCTAGATAAAAACATAGGTGTAATACCCAAAGGAAGAATTATTCTAAAAGGATTATTAAATTGTTGAGATCTTAAAATCTTTTAAAAATACGTCTTCAACTTGTTGCTGTATTTTTTTGTTATAAAGATACTAACTACCGAAACGACATGAATGGAACATTGGGCTTGCCTCCTTGTGTTAACTTTAAAGACAGAGTTAAGTTTCACAGGCCATCCATAATCATGCTTTATGTAGCACTTTCTAGCCTAAAGATCCCATGGCAACTTTTTAAAACTACTACCAAATCTTACAAGCGTAGGTGCCTAAATTAGATCCCTAAATAAGTGGCCAAGGGGTGTGTGCGTGTTAAGAGGTGCAGAGCACCCTAGCTACCACTGAGGACTGTCACTTTTACTGGTAGGAATAGAGGAAAAAGGGGCAAGTTGTTGTTCACCTGTGTAATTTGGTAATTTCTTTTAAACACTTCACCCTGGTTGGTTAGGAAGTTAAAGGTCCTTTGCTGTGAGGGAATTCTTGAACTCTCTTTGTGTGTTGTTCAGGGGGGATTTGATTTAAATCACGATTTAAATCACTAGTCAGGAAGACTTGATTTAATCATGGATTTCTACATAAAAGTGCGTTCTTGTTGGTTGTTATAATCTTAATACATATTCTTCATAACTCAGAGATAGATGGAGGTTTCATTTTTAGAAGGCACACACTATACATTTTTTAAGTGATTTATTTTGAAAACTTTTCAGTTTGGTTTGGTTGTTTGGTTATTTCATTTACCAAAGTTTAATTAAAGCAGATATTTATGAAGTCATTGGGAGGTGAACTATCTCCAATTCAACAGATTAATCATTAATATTTGGAGGATTTTCTTGCTATGCGGTATTAGGAGGAGAACATCACCAGACAGACGTTTAAATTGTTGTATTTAATTAAAACAACAACGTTATGTAGTCTGGATTTTTTCTTCAACAGCAAACGTATAATATTTTAACAAAACAAGCATCTGAATTTTTAAATTTAGTTAAACGTTCAAGTTTTCTAAAATCAGGTTTGTTTTTGTTAAATTGTTTTTAACTAAAATAATTAAATGGCATTTAAAAAAAAATCGACTATGTCAGCCAGGTCAACATGAGAAACTTAAAATATTGGCTTCTGCAGCTAAGTATTGTCTTCCCCTTCATTTTCCTGTTTGTTCATAATCTGGAAAAGAAAAACAAGCTTTCCTGCTTTTTCAGGTCCCAAACGATTTTTCAATTTGTAATGAATTAGTCCAAAGGAAGAAAATATTTTTTCTACACCTGCAGAAGAAGGTACTGCTGTTAAAAATCAGATTATCACTTCAGCCGTCTCTGAATCCAAGGTCTTAAGTGACTTCCTCCAGTTCTCTGGTGTGCCTTTCTTTAGAACATCATCAGCAAACATATATTTCTTGAATGGTTCTTATTCCCAAACTGGGAGTCTTTTATGGCCTGCTGCCATTATAGGTTTTCCCTTCTAGTGAGAGAACGGTATGGTAGATCTCAAATCAATGAAGGCTAAAGTCAGAAAGACCTCAAGACTTCTGGAATATGCTGCTCAAACACTTTCACTTTTGTTTCTACTGCCTGTCCCTCCCTTCTCACATTGATCTCCAAACTTTTCCTTGTCCAGATCTATTCCACCCCCAACAATCTGCTATTCATTGAACTTTTTGAAACTTTGCACTTTTAGAGAGAGATAAGGGATTGACTCTGTGTGCACAAATTTGCAGAGGGATAGTAGGGTTGATGTCTGTTGTTTCTCTCCTCTATATATTTATTTATTTAAAACATTTTTGCTGTTAACAAGCATGTTATCTCTGGAGAGACAAATCCACAGTTTGAGAACTACAAAACTAAGCATCTTTGATTGTATCTTTTATACTGAGTCCCATTGGGTAGATAGAAAGATTAACTTAAATAATCTAGACAGAAGCCCCTGGAACTCCATAAAATTGGTTCCCTAATCCATGAACTATTGGAACTCATTTACAAAACTTGTCTTAAACATTACCTGAATATATTGTCTCATACTATAGAATTAGAATTTATAATCCTTATTCTATGATGAGATATCTTTGAGCTATAATGTATCTTAATTAAAACTATCTTTAGATAAGTTTTTTCCTCAAAAAAGCATTTTATCAAAATAATCCTATTTAAAAATTTTTTTTTAAATCATTGCTTTTTATTCCCCCTCCTGTTATGCTTGGAACTTGTATGATATTCTCAATCAAAGTCTCACTTTCATGTCTTCCAAGAAAAATATATATTTCCCCCTTTGCGCATTACCAATTTCCTTTGTCTTTTACAAGCTGTTATAGCTAGTAACAGTTCTCTATTATAACAGTTATGCCTTAAATAATAGTGAACAAGAGTGACAAGCGCTAGGTGACTGATGACCAAGGACATCTGTGGCCGCATTCATACTCGCATAACCTTTTTTTGGCTGCCTTTTGGGCGGAGAAAATAAATTTTTTGGGGGGGCCCACTTGTACTACTCAAATGTTGATGAGTACTTATTCACACAAGGAATCCCATTGAAATCAGTAGGATGCTATGTGAGCACTTAGTCAGTGTGAGTAAGGGTTGCACAACTGAACCCCCTTAGTGAGGGCTGCCAGCTGAAACCATTATTCAGCCTCTGTTAATTAATTCTCTAAGCATCCATGCTCAATGCAGCATTGTTCCCTTGGGAGTCTATTATTTATTATTATTGTTGATTTATATTGCGGTATCATCGAGGAGCCCCAGTCATAGATCAGGACACTGTTATGCTAGCCACCGTAAAAAGACAGTCCCTGCCCCAAAGAGCTTACAATCTAAGTAGTCTTAGTATCCTGCAAGCCATCTTTCATGTGTTCTGTTCTTTAAAAATACTGTTTTTTACATAGTTCTTTTGCAGTAACTTCACTTCTCCCTGCTTATCTGCTAGTGCTTGATGCACCCTGGTAGTTGACTAGGTTTGACTGATTTTACTTTACTGAGAAAGGGACAGCTTTGTCATATCTATCAGCTAGCCTCATATTATGTATCTGTCAATGTAGAGCTTCTGTCCTTTAGTTGTGCATGTGTTTTTCCTCTTGTGGATGATGATCCCTCACGCTAATCTTTGGGAGGTGATGGCATCAGTCAGCATCTCTATATATGGCTCCTGATTGCCACAAAAGATAAATCATTCTATTTCTAAAATACCTATGTTATCACCATGTTGCTTCCACTAGAGATTTCTTCACCAGATATGAAGTACTAACTGACAAAGTGGGGAAGAGAGAGAACATAAAAAAAAATCAGCCAAACCGTCATCTTCCTTCTTATATTGAAGAATGACATCTTAAAGCCTATACATTTTTTAAAAAATGACATTCATTGCTCTTAACAGGTGAGCATCTCATAAACACTATGGTATACTTCTGATTATCCAAATAGTATGGATAACATGGATTTTCTTTGGATAATCAGGAGCTCTGATAATCAAGAGGGCAGGAGCCATTCAGCAGCTTGGTGGACTCTTCCCACAGCTGGGGACTTGTCATCGTCATCCTCCTGGCAGTCCTCGACGGGGTCTCTGCTCTGCCCCATTTGCTCATTCCCATGACAGTGGGCTGCAGAAATCTCTTTGCACTTCCATAAGGCAGGTGACACCCTATCCCTGTAGGTGCAAGGGTGCAGTGGGGAGCCTGTGGTCCTGGTGAGACAAGAGCAGAGATCCCTGGCTAGGACTCTGTTCTGCTCTGCTCTGCCACAACCAGAGCCTTCCCTGCAGCTTGTCCTTGCACGGATTGGATGTCACTGACTGCAGAAGTTCAAGGAGCCCTTTCAAGGTTCCTTCCCCACTCTGAACTCTACGGTACAGATGTGGGGACCTGCATGAAAGACCCCCTAAACTTATTCTTACCAGCTTAGGTTAAAACTTCCCCAAGGTACAAACTTTTACCTTTTGTCCCTGGACCTTATGCTGCCACCACCAAGGTGTCTAACAAAAATAACAGGGGAAGTGCCCACTTGGAAACGTCTCCCCCACAATATATCCCCCCAAGCACTACACCCCCTTTCCTTGGGAAGGCTTGATTAAAAATCCTCACCAATTTGCATAGGTGAACACAGACCCATACCCTTGGATCTTAAGAACAATGAAAAAGCAATCATGTTCTTGAAAGAAGAATTTTAATTAAAGAAAAAGTAAAAGAATCACCTCTGTAAAATCAGGATGGTAAATACCTTACAGGATAATCAGATTTTAAACATAGAGAATCCCTCTAGGCAAAACCTTAAGTTAGCAAAAGATACAAAAACAGGAATATACATTCCATTCAGCACAACTTATTTTATGAGCCATTTAAACAAAACAGAATCTAACACATATCTAACTAGATTGCTTACAAACTGTTTACAGGAGTTGTGACCTGCATTCCTGCTCTGGTCCCGGCAAAAGCAGCACACAGACAGAGAGGACCCTTTGTGTCCCTCGTCCGTCCCCCCCCCCCCGCCCGCCTCCAGCTTTGAAAGTATCTTGTCTCCTCATTGGTCATTTTGGTCAGGTGCCAGCGAGGTCATCTTAGCTTCATAACCCTTTACAGGTGAAAGGATTTTTCCTCTGGCCAGGAGGGATTTAAAGGTGGTTAGCCTTCCCTTTATATTTATGACAAGCCCTCTGCAGCTCTGGTGTCACACCCCCATTCACTCCTATGACAAGAGGGCTTTCAGAGGGTTCCCTGCACTGCTGCAGGAGCCATTTAGCCACAGGGTGGCTTCCCTCACAGCTGGGGGTTCATCCTCCTCTTCACAGTGTTGGTGGGACGGGGGAGGTGGCTCTGTTCTATTATCTGAAGCTCTTGATTATCCAAATTCCTTCCTTGTGCCCTAACATGATATACATGACCTCTGCATCATATATCTCATGCCGGGGAACAAGGAAGAGATCTGAATAATGCAAAGGTTCGGGTAATAGTGTTTTGGATACATGGGCGTATGCTGTAATTGAGTTTCGTAACACCTTGTAAGTTAGGGAAGTAGTATTCTCATCTTGCAGTTAAGGAGTTAAGTCACTAAGGGTAACATTTTCAAAAGCACTTAAGTCCCATTGAAAGTTAGTGGGACTTAAGTGCTTTTGAAAATGTTACCCAAATAACATGTTACCCAAAGAAGCATGGCCAAAATGACATAAGTCTTTGGCAGAGCTGGAAATAGAAATCAGATCTCTGGCGGTCCAATTTTCAGTGCATTTAACCATAGATCTAATCTTCTCTCTTGATATATAATTGGCCTTGTATTTTTTTTTTTTTACTACTTTATGCTCCTTGGCCAGACCCATTTACCAGTTCACATTTTTACCATTTATGGGGGATTTACAGTATGAAAAATTGTCTGCATAAACTCTTGTAACAAAAATATTGCAGGAAGCTCTGACTGAACAAAAGAATGAAATCTTCAAGGCCTTGTAAATGGATTCAAAAGGTCAAGCCTTTTATTTAATGCCTTTGGGTGGACTTTTGAGGAATACTAACATGAGGGAGGATGGGAATAACCTGTAACAGTTCTTCTTCTTCTATATGTTAGTGCAGATCCCATTCTAGGTACAGATGTGCCTCATGCACGCAAAACTGGAGGTGTTTTAATATCATCCATTAGGGCTGTGCATGTGTCCTCTGCTGCCTCATGCAGCAAGGGCATAAAGGGTGGGGGCAGTCGCTGTACGTGGCAGCAAGATAGAACTTAGCTGATGGCTGACTCACTAGGCTTTAGTTCTGGCTAAATTTCTCTAATGCTTCTTCAAGCACTCTGAAATGCCTCAGAACTATCTTTATTCTGTATTACCTAGACTGTTCTAGCATTTGTCAAACAGAAGTTGCTTGCAGACCCTCCTGTACAACCACTTTCCCATACATAGCTTTTTTTTTTTTTATGGGCTCTTAGAATGGTTGGCTCGAAACTTGCAGGCTAGTAGTTGGCTAGTTCCACTGAAAGACAGGTACAGCAGGTGCCTATTCTTGGGAGAGTCTTGCATTAAAGCAGGTGCTTTGTCTGCCTTTCGTTTTCTGAAAGAACCTGAAAGTTTAGGGACATGCGAGGCTGAAGCTGCATCTTCTGGAGCAGTCTCAGAGTGGGACTGGATCCAGAAGAGCCAAGCTTGAACATCCTTCTGATAGTCAAGCCCACATCTTCTAGCCCTCCATCTGTTAGCCTGCGACTCCAGAAATCTCTGCAGAGAAAGTGGCATCAAAGCCCAAGTTGGATTGACATTGGCATTAGTATTGACCCTGACTTAAAAATTGACACCTCAGATATTGGAGCAAAGTGTTGCAAGTAGGAACTCAAAGCACTTGGACAGGAGCTCTAGAAGGAGTTCTGTGTGCTCTCTTATAAAGAGGGACACTGGAATACATCACGAGACAACCCAACCAAATCATTCACTGAATTGATGACAGGGCAGAAAGGAGCAGACTGTGCTTCAAGAGTTCAGAGCTGTTTTTAGTGAATGGATAGTGATCTATGTTCACTGAAAAATTTCAGTGTCCCTATCCTCTCTGGGGAGCTACATTCCCCCACCCTGTCAAAAACCCTTCAGTCATCATACCAGCGGACACTGTGTACCCTCCTACCAGAGACAGAGTACCAGGCCAGGGAATGCACAGGTGTAACATGGGGTGTCAGTCTTCCAGGACCTTGTCCCTGGACTTCTCCGCAGCAACCCGCCAGCAAATTTGATGGGATGGTTGAGAGTTGCATAGAAATCAGTGCACAGAGCATGACCTTTGGAAGCTGCATCACCCCATTCCCCCAGGTGTGATCTGTTGATAACATCAGACAGGTGCGTATGGGAGATCATAGCCTATGGCTACCCTATACAATCCATTGCTTACTCCCTTCCCCATTCCTCTTTAGGGATCCTTCTCACGAAAGTCTATTACAAACAGGAGTGGCCAGATTGCTTCACCTAGCAGCTATAGGGGAGGTTCCTCAAGAATACAAGGGAGGAGATGTCTGCTCCCACTATAACCTTATACCAAAGGGGGTCTTTGTCCTGTCCCAGACCTGAGGAGACTCAAGATATACACGTCATCTCAGGTTCAGGATTGTAATACTTGCTTCTATCATGTCATCACTCCAAGCCCAAGACTGGTGCATGGTTCTTTACTTGTACATAAAGATGCATACTTCCACATTGCCATCCACTTGGTCCACAGGATGTATCTAAGATTCACAGTGAGGCAAACCATTGCTAGTACAGAGTTCCACCCTTTGGACTCTCCACACCATTAAGAGTGTTTGCTCAGTGTTGAGCTGTAGTGGCAGTGCACCTATGGAAACAAGAATGTTTTCCTGTGTCTGGATTGGCTGGTCTGAGACAGGTTCTAAGAGGAGGCTGAAGCAGCCCTGAGTCACATCCTCTTCTTTCTCTCACAGATGGGACTCCTCGTGAACTATGAGAAGCTGTCTCTTAGATGCTAAGATGGTGCAGATGCTAAGAGTTCCAAAGAGTGCGACTTCACGTAAGTGAAAGCCTTCCTTTCAGAGGATGGATCCAGTCCTTGCTGTAGGTAGTGTGCAAGCTACAGACAAGACCAGTTCCCCCAGTGCATATGTCCACGTGCACATACATGACCTTGCTTGCCAGATTTTGTTTGCTGCCTCGTCAACACTGCTCCCCATCTGGATGTCTTATGATGAAAGGAGTCTCAGGGACAAGTTGGTGTGCCACATGGACCCCCTGCAAGTGCAAGGGTCCAGGTCTCAGAACAATCTAAAACTACATATGAATGTCTTGAAACTGAGAGTCATCCTACTGGCTTATAAGGTGGTCCTAACAGTCCTTTGAAAGGCGGTGGTGCAGATCATTAGAGACAGCATATCAGCTACATACTGTATAAACAAGCGGAAGTCACTCAATCATTCCCTCTCTGCCTGGAGGTCATTGAGTCTGGAAATGGTGCTATCAGCATGGGGTGACTCTAATAGTTCTCCATCTACCAGAGGTTAGCAATGACCTGGCTGACTTCTAGAGTAAGAATGTGGTGACCAGCCATGAATGGTCAGTGCAGAATCAATCCTGGAATTGTTATTCCACCAGTGGAGAACTTGCACTATAGATCTTTTCACCATGGTGGACAACACCAACCATAAGGAGATGTGAACTCCAGTTCCCTTCTTGTTGCTTTTCTACTTTGATGGTTTCAAGTACAACTGTATGCCTTTCCAGCAATCCCCGGGATCATTATCTAAGATCAGATTGGGCAGAGCTATGGTCATTATCATACCCCCTGCCTGTCTGAGGCAGTTGTGGCTGTCAGATCTCCAGCATCTGACTTCCAGCTTCCCCCTGCCCCAGTGTCTGCCCAGAAACAGTCTGGCAGAAGTAGAGTCAAATATTGTACCTGGACCCATAGCTGGTGCATCTGAGAGCCTGGCTTTTGGGTGGTTGAGAAGGACTGAGAGAGACTGTTCATTGTAAGACAAGGAGATCCTTCTACAGTCAGAAACCCTCCATCAGGAAGACATATTCTTTAAAGTGGAAAGATTTTCCATATGGGCAGTGCCAAATGATGTGAACCAAGTTAAAGTCCTGATAGCCAAGATTCTGGACTACAGTACTGCTCCTGAAGCAAGGAGTAGCAGCCTTTAGCTCCCTTAAAGTCTATCTGGAAGCAATATACAGAGAGCCACACTCCAATACAATCACACTTGGTCTTTCATGCCCTGTGGTGTCTAGATTCCTCAAGAGATTTCTTCATACCTGCCCTCTAGTTTCAGACCCTGCTACCATCTGGGAGCTTTATGTTGTTCTCCTACAACTCATTTGAACCATTGGTGGAATGCTTGTTATATTATCTTCACCATCAGGACTGTCTTCTTCATAGCTACTACATCAGCATGAAGAGCCAGTGAACTGCAAGTTCTCATTCTGCTATTCTTTCACATGGGCCAAGTGATGATGAGACCATACTCTAAATTAATCCCTAAAATGGTCTCTCAGAATTCCACCTGAACTAGTCCATCACCTTGCCAGTCTTCTTCCCAAAGCTGCACTTGTTGCCAGGAGGAAAGAAGCTTTGTACTCTGGATGTATCTAAGGCCCTGCTTTATTACATCAACAGGACCAAAGATGCCCCCCTCAACTTTCTCCACACCTCTTTGTGTTGACCTAATGTGGTGCGTAAAAAGGTCAAACTGTCTTATCTCAGAATCTCTGTGTGGATTTCAAAATGCATTTTTACCTGCTACAGGTTGTCCGGCAAGCCTCTGCCTCTAAATATCAAGGCACACTCCACCAGGGCACAGGCAGTGTCTCTGGCCTATTTCAGAAATATGGTGATCTTTGAGATCTGTCAGGCAGCCATGTGGAGCAACCCTGGAGACTTTTGGGAAACATTATGCACTTGATGAGGCTACATGACTGCCAGGACAGACGCCAAGTTTGCAAAAGCAGTACTTGAATCTCTCTTTGATACAGCTGAAACCCTGACTCTTGCCATCTGGGGAGGATGCTACTCACCTAGGGTGGAATCCACAGTGACACATACTCAAAGAAAATACAGTGACTTTCCCTTCGGTAGCTATATGGTTCTTTGAGATGATGTATTTAGTGTGGATTCCATGACCCACCCTCCATCCCAGTTTTTCTGAGCCCTCAGCTATACAGGCTTTGAATTGCGAGGGCATTGTGGGAGGGTTGTGACTGTCCCACTCATGAGGCACATTCAAGGCCCTGACAGACATGGCTATTCAAAAAATCCAGACTGGTGTGTGTGTTGCTCATGTACAGCTGGAGTGGGATCTGCACTGATTACATGATCTTGAACCACAGTTATTGTAGGTAAGTAACTGTATTTTACTTTCAAGGTTATATTATTGCGTAACCTTCTTTTCCACAGTGCTGCTACTATAGATGTGGAGAGGAACTACATTTATATAACTTAACCATTGCCTCCCAGGAGACAATCTGTCTCTTTGCTGTAGAATGATAGGGAGGAAAAAAATATATAGACCACATGCTTATGAATATTGTCTTAGTGATCATGGTAGTAAATGACCCATTAAATAGTAAGCACAGGTGTTTTAAACTACAAATACAACTCACTATCTCTTCACTTTGTTTCAGCTCTGCTATTGCTGTTACTGGTAAGCATCCCGTCATAGGGCTTGGGGAAGGCCACACACCATCAACAAAATAGTGTAACTGACTCCATATGCCATGGTGTCAAACATGTAAAACAAACCACATGAAAGAGAGTTTTGGTTTTGCTATAGTAACTTGCACTTGTGACAGTAATGGATACAAACTTTTCAGATGGGAATGCAATTTTGTTTCAAGTTGACATTTCCCCATTAAAACAGTGGGTTTCTACCACCGTAAGTCAGCTTTTGTCCCAAGTGGATTTCTCCATACAGGGAGATAATACTATGAATTTTTCTTATTTTTAATGGTGTGACCTTTTTCTTGGTGCCCTAACTTAGCTAGGTCTCAGATGTTTGCCCTTAATCTTTGGATTTGGACTCTGGCTATTATTATAAGAAATCATGCCAGAATCTTTCATATGGCTGAATGGGTAGAAGAGCAGAGTTATCCTAGAAAAGCACACAGTAAATCCCTGTAAAGCAAACAGTCCAAAAATAACTCAAAATCCTTTGTGATGGAGAACTCATACATACTAGAAGTAAAGGTGTGTGTAAGCTGTTACAGCTGACAGTGGTTTAACCTAGGTATCGGGGCAGGCATCAGGCCTCGTGGTCAGAGTGGTCCTTAGAAACTAAGGACTAGGGTCAGAGCAAGAATCAGTATTGAGAAGCTGGAGTGAAGGATCAAGCCAGAATCAGTAGTAAAAGTTAAAGCCAAGGGTTAAACCGGAGGCTAGGAACTGGATACCAGAGCTGAGGGGCAAGCTGGAGACAGTAGTCATTAGTCAAAGATCCATGGTCAAGCTGGAGGTCAGAAACTGGAGTGAGCAGGGTAAGAGGCAAGGAAGGGCAGGGACAGGACAGAGGCAGGGGTGGGAGTCAGGCAGGAGTAGCAGGAACAAGGTAACACAGGAGCAGGCATTATGGTGGGTGTTGAGTAGCCAGCCTGCAGCTGCTGCTGACTTAAGAGCCAGCCTGCTGGCCCCTTCAGCCAGTCAGATGGCAAGGACAAATCAGGCAGCCTGCTGCTGCAGGCCAGCTGTATTGTTGGGGCAGTTTGGAGATTAGCTGTGCTACAGGCCTGATTCCTGAGAGTCAGGATCAGGTTGTCCTTAACCATGGTGAAAACACTGTTCCATTATGTTCTGTAGATGGGGCTTTAACCTTGTCACTATTAAACTTTGGAATACCAGTGCTATTGGTTTGGCTATATGCTACTGACACACAAAGGGAAAATAATTTATATTATGCAGTGAAAAGATGAATATAGATGACTGACTGTGGAAGCAATAATTAGTTGATTTCACTCGTGGTAACTTGATCTATTCATTTTTAATGTAACTTGTCTTTACAGCATTCTCTCATGGACTTCTCAGATTTCTTTTGCAATTGGGATATTGTTGAACTTCTAACTGCTGTTTTACTGGAGACTCTTGAAGACAGCTTGAATTGACATTCCAGCTTTATGGAACTATTTCCTCTGGGGGATAACTATTCATAGATCAGATGGACAGTTAGATGTATTTATGGGACTGCTCCTGAGGGACATCTAACTTTACTGGACACTTACTGGATAGCTTTTATTTACCATTGTAGGTTCAGCATGCATGACCAGAGCCAGTATAAAACTGTGGATGTCTCTTTTGGTGGGGAAGCGGGGATAAATAAACGTACAGATCCTGCAACATTTTTCCCTCAGCTTGCATTTATCATGTGTAGCTTCCAGTGTACTGTGCTATTTGGTTAAACATGTTCTTCAGCAAATTCTGTCAGCATGGGTATGTACTATTAGAAGGAAACTTTCTCCATTTTCCCAAATAAGTTTGAAGGTAGGAAGAAGGTAAAATTTCAAATGTCAACTTCATAATGACTCCCAGATTAAATCCTGGTCTGCAGCTTAAATAAAAAGAGATTTTCTCCATCAGATTACAGACTCTCTGCTTCCCTACTCATTATAGTTTTCTGTAACTTTTTATTGAATGACATACTCCATTATCTCTGCTTTGATCTAAGCAGGTGTTCTCTGTCCCTGGGGGCAAAAGATCCAAGAGCTATGCAAATTGTTTTACAGAAGGTGCTGTTTGACAAGTTATGTAGACTGCTTCTGGAGATTCAGCAAATGCCTCTACAATGTTAATGCTATTATAAGCCATGAGAGTAACATCCAGTCAGATATCATCTACTGTGCTCCTTTACTGCACTATGTTGTGGGTGAAAGTTAAACTTCCTCAATCTTTACCCTTTTCTTAGGAAAAACATCTCTGCCATTGGTTCTTTTAGACCGGGGTGGGCAAACTTTTTGGCCCGAGGTCAACATCTGGGTATGGAAATTGTATGGCAGGCCACAAATGCTCACAAAATTGGGGGTTGGGGTGCGGTAGGGGGTGAGTGCTCCGGCTGGGGATGTGGGCTCTGGGGTGGGGCCAGAAATGAGGAGATCAGGGTGCGGGAGGGGGCTCCGGTCTGGGGCAGGGGCTTGGTGGGGGGGAGGGAGGAAGACTCTGGCTGGGGGTGCAAGCTCTGGGTTGGGGTTGGGGATGAGGGGTTTGGGGTGAAGGAGGGTGCTCTGGGCTGGGATTGAGTGATTCAGAGGGCAGGAGGGGTATCAAGGCTGGGGCAGGGGGTTGGGGCACAGGAAAACCTCCTAAGCTTATCTTTACCAGCTTAGGTCAAAACTTCCCCAAGGTACAAAATATTCCACCCTTTGTCCTTGGATTGGCCGCTACCACCACCAAACTAATACTGGTTACTGGGGAAGAGCTGTTTGGACACGTCTTTCCCCCCAAAATACTTCCCAAAACCTTGCACCCCACTTCCTGGACAAGGTTTGGTAAAAAGCCTCACCAATTTGCCTAGGTGACTACAGACCCAGACCCTTGGATCTTAAGAACAATGAACAATCCTCCCAACACTTGCACCCCCCCCTTTCTTGGGAAATGTTGGATAAAAAGCCTCACCAATTTGCATAGGTGACCACAGACCCAAACCCTTGGATCTGAGAACAATGAAAAAGCATTCAGTTTTCTTACAAGAAGTCTTTTAATAAAAATAGAAGTAAATAGAAATAAAGAAATCCCTCCTGTAAAATCAGGATGGTAGATACCTCACAGGTAATTAGATTCAAAACATAGAGAACCCCTCTAGGCAAAACCTTAAGTTACAAAAAGATACACAGACAGAAATAGTTATTCTATTCAGCACAGTTCTTTTCTCAGCCATTTAAAGAAATCATAATCTAACACGTACCAGCTAGATTACTTACTAAAAGTTCTAAGACTCCATTCCTGGTCTATCCCCGGCAAAGACAGAATATAGACAGACACACAGACCCTTTGTTTCTCTCCCTCCTCCCAGCTTTTGAAAGTATCTTGTCTCCTCATTGGTCATTTTGGTCAGGTGCCAGCGAGGTTACCTTTAGCTCTGGGTGCAGGCTCTGGGTGGCGCTTACCTCAAGCAGCTCCCAGAAACAGTGGCATGTTCCTGCTCCGGCTCCTATGCAGAGGTGCAGCCAGGCGGCTCTGCACGCTGCCCTATCTGCAAGCACCACCCCTGCAGCTCCCGTTGGCTGCAGTTCCTGGCTAATGGGAGCTGTGGGGGCAGCGCTTGGGGCAGGGGCAGCATGCGGAGTCCCCTGATTGCCCCTACACGTAGGAGCCAGAGTGGGGACATGCCGCTGCTTCTGGGAGCTGCGTGGAGTAGGGCAAGCCCCCACCCTGCTCCCTGGCTGGAGTGCCAGAGTGGGGCAAGCGCCAGACCCTGCTTCCCAGCGGAAACTTGAGGGCCAAATTAAAACATCTGGAGGGCCTAATGCAGCCCCCGGGCCATAGTTTGCCCACCCCTGTTTCAGTAGTTAATCAGTTTTTTTCTCTTGTTCCTTCAATTTAGATGTCAAATTCACATATAAAGAGTTTTTTTTTTATTTAAAAGTACCAAATAGTGTTTAGAAGTGGAGGATCAATGTCCGGGTGTGAAGTCTTACATGCCATGGGTATGAGGCCATTGCCACACACTTGTATCCTCCTGGCTCCTCTCAAGGGTCTTGCCATCCTTTTCTTTTCCCAGGGCAGCAAGAGAAAGGGTTCTTATATAGTATCTGGAGTGAATATTTTGAAGGTATTTCATGGACTCTGCAAACATGGATGGAGGAGGGAAAAATGAAAAATTGTGCCAAATAATATGGACATGATTTTTAAAAATCATAGTTATAAGAAGATAAACCCTCCTCTTTATAAAGAAACAACAGCTTTTATTCATAATGGTAAGATACATGAATGGTACAAAATTAATGTATTTCAGAAATATTGTTTCTATTTAGAAACAGTTCTCTACCCTTTTCATGAAATAGCTAATAATGAATTTTAACTTTGGCTTTTTTAAATTTATTTACTTATGAACCTGTCAATACTTTAAACACAACATTGGCTTGTCTCAAATTGCAGTTCTGAATGCAGTGATGGGGAGTGGTCTGCATGTTTGCCCTCCTATTTTGCTGCTACAGAAAAAGACCAATCCTCCAGTGATGAAAGCTGGGAGACTTTACCAGGCAGGGAGGAACGTGAACCTGAAGTGCAGAGCAACAGCAGTGGCCTAGAAGAGGAAAACACAGACTTCTGTTTCCAAGGCGGGTATGTATTTTTGTATTTCAGAAAGTGATTTCTACTAATAAGTGAGAATTAATAATACGATATGTACTCAAAAGTATATTTAATTATTGCCATTTTTAATAAATCTTAATTTACCATCAATTACCTCGGTTGCATCAGAAAGAATGCAGTATTTGCCTACATTTAGAACAGGAAATAACTCTGATGTTTCATACAGACCCACTGTTGGTAATTCTTGACTTCTGAATGATAGCTGTAGTAATACTGTAATGCTTTTGAGAAATACTGATGATTGCGCAAGCAACAAAAGAGACTTACTAGACTAAAACAGTCAGAGTGGATTCTGTATTATCTTTGTCCAAATTCGTTGTAATAAACACTCTTCTTCTTCACATATATTTACTTTTTATGTTAACTTTTCAGATACCTCCTCCTACAAATCTACTTCCATGTTTTTCTGTCTGATTCTTCTCTTTACCTGGTTGCTCCTCTTCCTCTGGTCATGGAATTTGCCATCATCAGTTCTTTGTCTATTCAGTCATGTGTGTCAATGACCATAGCAACTTTGTTCTTCAAAGCAAACTGTGGAGGCTTCCAGCTGAGAACTAGATAAAACTCTCCTCTGAGCCAGTCCGTATTGTTTCTTAATTGACTAGAGAGTTCTTCCTTGAGCAACAGTAGTCACTCCCAGTTTTTCTGCTCTTCTGAACTCTCAGATCCTGCTTGCCTTGGGAAATCGCTACCACTAGGCTATCTCTGTTCTGGCCTTCATAAATTTCAGGTGTAATGAATTAGCACAGACTTGCAAAAATACTGTTAAAAACTTACCAGTCCAGACACAAGATCTTTCCAGCCTTTGCAACATTGATGGTGGGAGAACCTGACATTTTATTCACCTGTCAAATAAATTACTCGCCCTGGGAGATTACACATTTGAAAGGTTATTCAGTGTATATTTTTGGGTGAAAGTGTGTAGCTTTCCATTACTCTTTTTACCCTGTAAATAATATTATATGTCAAGAATTGTGAATGAGTGCCTAAATTTGGTTACTTATATCTGTTTGTAGGCATCTAAATCAGAATGGCCTGATTTCACAGACTTCGAGGGTTGCAAGTGTTCAACACTTCAAAAAATAATAATTTAGATGATTTAGATGTCTAAATATGGGTATAGGTGACCAAATATAGGCACTGATGTTTGAAAATGTTGATCTTCATACTTTTTTTAAAATAATTGGTACAGCTTATATAGTGCTGCTATATTAGTGACAATAATAATGTGGTGAATAATTTTCTAAATCACTACTTCTCAAACTGATCTGCAGAGCTGTTTCGGTCACAATGTTTATTGTATTCTAGAAATTTCATTTATCTGGAAAAGTCTTCAGAGTTCACAGGGTCTGTTTTGTTTCTGTGGGAGATTCCTTGTATGGCTCTGTGTCCAGGTTGCTGTGCAGGAATTTGCCTATTAATTAGTCTTTGAGTGTTTTTTCTGGTGTAAATTCAACTCTGATCAAATTTATTGACAAAAAATAAATTGTAAAACTTAAACAGAGTAACACTCCATGAGGCAATTTGGAGAGATTAGACCAGAGTGAGATGTAGGGATATTTGGTACTAATAAATATTGGCTCTAAATCCAGAAAGAGGAAGTAAATAGCAGAGATACTGTATCAGATTAGGAACATATGTCCACTTTAATTCTACTTAGTTATTTTATTTTCATCCCCTAATGGTGTTATAGGATGTTTTCTATTAATTGGATGTGATATATCTTGACTTTAGCAAAGTGTTTGATACGGTCTACCACAGTATTCTTGCCAGCAAGTTAAAGAAGTATGGATTGGATGAATGGACTATAAAGTGGGTAGAAAGCTGGCTAGATTGTCAGGCTCAACGAGTAGTGGTCAACAGCTCGATGTCTAGTTGGCAGCTGGTATCAAGCGGAGTACCCCAGGGTTGGTCCTGGGGCCAGTTTTGTTCAACATCTTTATCACTCATCTGGATGATGGGATTAATTGCATCCTCAGCAAGTTTGCAGATGACACTAAGATGTGGGGAGAGGTAGATATGCTGGAGGGCAGGGATAGGGTCAAGAGTGATCTAGACAAATTGGAGGATTGGGCCAAAAGAAATCTGATGAGGTTCAACAAGGACAAATGCAGAGTTCTGCACTTAGGAAGAAAGAATCCCATGCACCGCTACAGGCTGGGGACAGACTGGCTAAACAGCAGTTCTGCAGAAAAGGACCTAGGGGTTACAGTGGATGAGAAGCTGGATATGAGTCAGCAGTGTGCTCTTGTTACCAAGAAGGCCAATGGCATTTTGGGATGTGTAAGTAGGATCATTGCCAGCCGATTGAGGGAAGTGCTTGTTCCCCTCTATTTGGCACGGTGAGGCCACACCTGGAGTATTGCTTCCAGTTTGGTCCCCCGACTACAGAAGGGGTGTGGCCAAATTGGAGAGAGCCCAGGGGAGGGCAACGAAAATGATTAGGGGGATGGGGCACATGATTTATGAGGAGAGACTGAGGGGTTATTTAGTCTTCAGAAGAGAAGAGTGGGGGGGGATTTGATAGCAGCCTTCAACTACCTGAAGGAGGGTTCCAAAGAGGATGGAGCTTGGCTGTTCTCAGTGGTGGCAGATGGCAGAAAAAGAAACAATGGTCTCAAGTTGCAGTGGGGGAGGTCTAGGTTGGATATTAGTAAACACTATTTCACTAGGAGGGTGGTGAAGCACTGGAATGGGTTACCTAGGCTTGACAAAGTCTTGGCTGCGATGATTTAGTTGGTATTTGGTCCTGCTTTAAGCAGGGGATTAGACTAGATGACCTCCCGAGGTCTCTTCCAACCCGAATATTCTGTTATTCTATGAATCAAGAACTAAGGGTATTGAAAGCATGTGAGATTTGAAAGTTGCAAGGGAAGTGTACCCTAGGGTGGATATTTAGCTTAAGGAGGAGTCTACAATATACGATCTCTTAAATAAAGCTGTGATTTTTCTCTTTGGGGTTATTGGTGGCCTGGGCAGGGAGAGAAAAGGTTTTTTTGATAAAAACACAAATATCTCATGAATGACAACGAAACTATCTTTTATGTTCTATGCAGGGCAGGGCATTTCTTGTGTATTTGTCTGAAATGTGTTAAATCTGGATCGAAAACCAAAACAAAATTTGAGCATTTACTGTTCTTTTTCTTTTAACTTACAAAGTCTGGCCAAAAATATAGAATGTTGTCTTCCCAATGTGCCATAGGCTTTCTTCGGGTTGTCATAATTGGAAGATCAGTAAGCATTCAAGGCAGTGCTAGAAAGGTCATTCACTATGAAATGCGGAAGGAAATGGATTAAAGAAAAACTAGGTAATTTTACCTAGAACATTCACTGTAGTGTGCATTCAATTACCTTGTTGACCAAAAAGCTGCACAAGACTTTCTCTGGGTTTTTTTTTCTGTCATTCAAGCCATTCAAATTGCAATCTTGAGGTCAGTGGCATCAACAGACTGATTGAATTATGATCGTGTATTCCCTTGGGTGGTACATTTTTTCTGTATTTGCTATATGAAATAGAAGAATCATCTGAATATACCCAATCTTTTAAAAATAGCTTTCCTTTCTGACAAGCACTAGAGTTCCATTGCTGTGTTGCAAAAGATGGCTTGTGACCAGCACAGTGCAAGCACTCTGGCATGGCAAATTTACCACCTGAATTTTGCTTTTCATCAAAGCAGTGTCTGTGGCTTGTCATGTTGGTCAACAGTGTTGTGTATAACACCCACACAATACCCATAGTCCTATTATTAGAGGTGGTCTCTTCAAGGCCTTTGCCTTCACACTTGGTGAATGAATAAAAGTGTTGCTTAACTAGTATCGGAGCAGTGGTAGTAACCTGTTGCAAACAACTGCTGAGATTTAGTGTGATTCATCCTCTTCATATGTTGGATTTTTTTCTAAATTGGAATAAAAATATAGACATAAGGGCTTTTATCCTTTCTGTCTGAACCATAAAACAATTGAAAAAGATATTTTTGCATTCTCTTCAGAAATCACGCAATTCTCCATTACATAGCCAAGAAGCTGAGACTCTTGCAGTGTGTCAGAAGTGAAAATCGTATTTTCTAAGGACAGTATACAGTACAGTCTTTACAGGGCAGTCACCCTCAATAATTCCCTGATCTGCAGCACACACAAAAAAGTGGGTCAGGGCCAGTGTGGCTGACACTTTATTTAAAAAAAAAGGGGGGGGGGCAAACCATGGGATTGAAGGGCCCCTAAAATCACCTAATTGCAGCGGGAGAAAGCACATCTGCTGCCCCTGTAGGGGAAGTCCATATAGGTCTGTGAGCAGCAATTGAAGAACAGCAGAGGGCAGGTTTACACTCCCAAATACTTGAAACCCTGTATTGCTGGGAGACAGCGTACGCAAAATATACTGAGTAATGAGGGCAAAAGGGAGGGGCACCTGCTGCAATATTTCTCGTCTGCCCTCTTCCCTCTTGCCCAGTGGTTCTCAAACTTTTGTATTGGTGACCCCTTTCACACAGCAAGCCTCTGAGTGCGACTCCCCCTAATAAATTAAAAACACTTTTTAATATATTTAACACCATTATAAATGCTGGAGGCAAAGCGGGGTTTGGGGGTGGAGGCTGGCAGCTCACGACCCCATGAGGGTCCCTACCCCCAGTTTGAGAACCCCTGCTTTTGCCAGACATCTCACTGGGAACTAACCACTCTGTCAGAATGTTATAGCCTCTGCAAGATTATGGAGAGCTGCAGCCTACCAGGTACATGAATTTGAACATGAACTGCTCTCTCTCTCTTCTGCTACAAACACGGTTACCCCAGTTTTTCACTGCAGTGGGGCAGCCTGTTTGAAGTGTAGTGTGTGGTGAGCAAAGCTATAGGCTGTATTTACCCAGCATTCCTTGCCTATCCCTGCTTCTGTCAGACATGGATTTAGCATCACCATCTTTTTGAGAGGGAGTATAACTGAGGTTGGAGAAGCTGTTTTATCTCACTCTGCCTTCTACAGTTGAAAGGGACCACTAGATTGCAGTGAGAAGTCAGGATAACCCTGAGTGCAATAGGAGGGAGGGAATGGAGAAAATCAGATCACGGATGATTATCCTGGGCAGAGCTAGCCCTTTCTACATGATGTAACTTGTTCATTTCTTTATAAGTTCTTATACTGCCGTCATCTCTGTAGTATATGAGAGGAGTTAGTGCCCAGTGTGGGGAAGGGGACTATAGGCAGGTGACATCTCAGGGGTTTTGTTGGTGCCTGTTCTCTCCTATTCAGGTACTTGTACTGAGCCCATCATAGCGATATTGGAGTATCTTCCTGCCCCTACCCCAGTAATGTAGCATACTGAGTCCTATTCAACCTCTGATAGTTGCCGAGATTGCAGGAGAGGCATAACAATTGCAGCAGTTGAGTTGTCTCCTGCTGTCTGTCCTCTGCTGCAGATAGACAGGTTCCTTCTATGTTCTTTCAAGGAATCAGGGTTATTTCTGATTTCTGGGGATGGGGACTCGGTGAGGCCCATAACCTCAATTTTCCATTACAGCAGCACCTTAAAATGCCCGTTAATGGCAATTACAGACCTTGACCCTCACTGACTGGCAAAGTGAGCAGTCTAGAGCCAAACACTAACTTTTTAATTAAATTTCTTTAAATGCTATTAAAGACTATCTTACCTGAAAAAACAGTAACATGGGTGATGTCAATATATTAGTTCAACTTTATTCTCAGTTAGGGACCCAGTAATTTATCAAATTTAATCCTGGTGTCCCTTTCAGTGAAAAATTAATTGAAAACTTACAATTCTTTTAAAAAAGTGAGCAAGAGTTTAGGTGTTCTCTGAACTAAGCAAAAGCTTAAACTAAACGAAGCATCTTTCAATTGAGTTAGTTCAAATGTATTGAAAAACTCATTTAACACCAGTGTAGACACAGTTTTACACCTTTTAACTCAACTTCACCTATCATTCAACCTGCTAAAATCAAGCTGAAGGAGTGTGTATATTCATGTTACATGGAGTTTTCAGTTGAACTAACTTGGTTTAAGAAGGCACCTATTTCTCTTCTCTAAGCAAGGCCTTAAAGGCCATTAGGGATAGCTCTGTGGTAACAATTGGCAAATGTTAACTCTTATTAGCGTCTTCTATAACTCCACCTATTGTGCATCTCCTGCTCTCAACGCCACATTGTACCCAATATTATGTGTACTAGTTATGTATTGTTCAGCCTAGTACCTGTTGTCCTAAGTTGCAGGGTTTCCACCACTTATCTTGTGAGATTATTGCACAGTTTAAATTTTAATGTAAAAAAGCTTTTCCTGAGATTCAGCCTAAAATTTGCTTTGTTGATTTCACCTCTTAGTCTTGGCTATATACCTGTGTACTATCCTAATTAAATAATTCCTGATCATTCATGTTGATTTTTCTCTGAACTTCCTCCAAATTGTCACTATCTTTCAAATAAAAAAATCAGGAATCAGTATGATGTTCAAGGTGCAGTCACTCCAGAACTTAAAATGCAATGTTTAGCCATCTCGTAGCAGATAAAACAGTATCAGGAGACCTGTAATTGACACCTGTTAGCTCACGTAGGTATATGCTTGTGGCAAAAAATGAGGGTGAGCAGATGCTAAATCCAATGCTTTTCCTTTTACTTTGTGCCAAACTATGATGAGATGTGTGCCAGCTGTTAATTGGGCTTGCTTCTAGCAGTTGGAGCTGCTACTTTTCCTTTAGTGGCCCCATCTTGATTTCCAGAATCTAAGCTTTCATTTAACAAAAGTTTAGCTTCTCTACTCTAAAGGCTAGAGACTTAATCTTGAAAATGAGTGTAACCCATGCAGTTTTGCCTCCCTAGGTCTCTAGGCAGCCTGAAACAATAGCACTGAGAATTCTGAAAAAAGAAAAGGAGTACTTTGTGGCACCTTAGAGACGAACAAATTTATTTGAGCATAAGCTATCATGAGCTACAAGCTGTAGCTCACGAAAGCTTATGCTCAAATAAATTTGTCCATCTCCAAGGTGCCACAAGTCCTCCTTTTCTTTTTGCGGATACAGACTAACACGGCTGCTACTCTGAAACCTGAGAATTCTGAGTATCCTTTCTTCATCTGGTGTGCTAACTCTCTGGGGCTGCTTGATTTAAATGTTAGTTTAAGTATTTCATTAGTGATGAAAACATGCCAGAAAGAAGGATGGTCCTCTTATGGTCATCTTCTCAATTTACTATGTGAAGCATCTAATTTTGGCAACAAGAGTGTGTAGTTCTTGGGTTGATGGTGGATGGAGCTTGGGAGAGTACCATCTCCTTCTGCTCTCCATCTGACTTCTACTTAATATTTGGATTCCAGAATCATTTAAATGTATTGTCTGTTTTCGCAAGTGACTTGCCAATGGAACAGCTATAGTATACTGATATTCTAGTATATTAATGTCTATAGCTAGTAGGTTTTGCATGTCCACCAAAGTAGATTTCAGTTCTACAAGGATAAGCACCTTATTCAATCAGGTTATGGATTGAAATATAGGAAGAGAAACACCATCAACAATTGTAAAAATAGGAATGAAAATGTATTTAAAAGATAAACCAAAAGTGAGCATGACACACAGACTGTATTAGATGCTGAAAAAACTAAAATGTATTTGTATCTTAAATGACTCAGTATCCAACTCTGTGTGAAATAAAACTTCACTCTCCTATACCAATTTTGATCTGAAAGCACTTTAAAAATATCCCAAATTAATTTCATAATATCCCTGCTCAGGGTAGGCAGGTTTTAATCCCAGGTGAAGGATGTCTGAGGCATAGAGACAAAAAAAAAAAAGTTTGCTCATGGTCATGCAGTAAGTCCAGTTGCAAAGCCAGGTAGACTCCTAACTCCAGTCCAGTATACCAATGACTGGATATATGTACTTTGTTGGGCAGTGCAATTTTAATTTTTTTGTTTAAAACATATATTATGCTGACTAGACTTCACACAATCAGTCCAAAAGGGTTATGATCAGAGTACCCCTTTTTTCCCCCATTGTTGATCCAGTTCAAAAGTACAAATCTTGGGGCAACAATCAAAGTGTAAATTTAAAATATTAATTTCAGATTTTCCCTGAGAGCATAAGAATTTTCCTATGATTTTTCCCCAGATTCCTATTATATACAACAACATATACAAATCTACCAGTGAGAAAATGGAGTGCCTCTCTCTGCCTGCCTTATATTAACAGTAGCAAAGGAAATGGAACTGTTTAGTGCTATTCTCCAGACAGGCCAGTTGGCCAGTCTACAATTTTGGCTTTCCAGCTCCACTGTTGCAAGCTGGACTCCTGTTCTTGGTCACCAATCCCTTGCTTGCTGGTTCCATGGAACATTTCAAAGAGATTGCACTGTAATCCAGTTAACTGCCCTCTTGTAGGGAAAGATGGATAGCAAAATTCAGCAGGAAACTGGGCCCTGGCTGGACAGTGAGACAAATGCCTGATTCTGGCTGCAACAAAATAGCAAGTTCTGCAGTAAAAATGCTGATTTCTGTGGCATCTTGGGGAAAAGCCAAATTCCATGACCACAGAATTATGGCTGTCACGGAGCTCTGATTTTTGGTGAATGGGTCAGGTGATACCTCTCGGAGCTATTGTCTTAGGATCTTGGCAGATGACATTGGATTCAGAGTCTAGTTCTTCTGAGCCTTGGTCTACACCGAGGAGGGGTCCAATCTAAGTTACGCAACTTTGGCTACATGAATAATATAGCTGAATTTGACGTACTTAGATCGACTTACTGTGGTGTCTCCACCACAGTGAGTCAACCGCTGCCACTCCCCCATCGACTCTGCTTGCGCCTCTCGCGGTGCTGGTGTACAGGAGTCGACGGGAGAGTGCTTAGGGGTCGATTTATTGCGTCTGGACCAGACACGATAAATCGATCCCTGCTGGATCGATTGCTGCCCACCGATCTGGCGGGTAGTGAAGATATACCCTCAGTCTGAGAAAGCTGCATTTACAGCCCTTAAGAGTAAAAGAAGTATCCTCCATTATTTACATTTACTTTAGAACTTATTTTGTTTAAGTTACAGCTTTTCTAATATTTGTTTGTAGGGAACAGACCTCTTTGGAGGAGGGAGAGATTCCTTGGCTGCAGTACCATGAAGAAATTGAAAGTAGCAGTGATGAGGAAAATGATCCAGTTAGCCATTTTGTGCATCCAGGATTTTTCATGTTGGATGGGAACAACAACCTTGAGGATGACTCCAGTATGAGTGAAGACCTAGACATGGAGTGGAGGTATGCACCTGTGCATAAAAGTGATGGGTTCTCTGTGTGAGATGATATTAATGGTTAGTTTTTCTGTCATCTTGCACTTTGTGCTATATTTAGGAGGCCACAAATTGAGCATTGTTCTACTGCTTAAACAAGCCGATGATACTGGATTTTCAGGGTTAACTTGCAATAAGTGCTGTTTCTTCCAACAAGAAGACTAAGACGTGTCATATTGCTCAGGTTCAAATTTTAAGATAGTTCTGATGTACCATGTAGTTATTTCAAATTGGAGATCCTGTGGATGTAATTTTGGGTTCATTTCCAGGTTGATAAGTGCCCCTATATAAATGTTGTTATACACATTTTTGATTACATAAGAATATTCATCTAATTGAATGTTGACGTATATATGATCTTGGTAAAGGTTTTTATTTTGTAGTTACTCCTCTGCAATTATAGGGATTTAGATCTGCATTATAAACCTTGTCTTATTTCTCTTTTCAGTGCTATGCACATAGAAATCATTTTTACATGTTTCTTTCCATTTCAGTGTTAAGATTACTTAGAAATATTGCAAAATATCAAGATAATTACAATAGGAGTAGGAAGATGACTTTGCCTCCATATGCCATTCATAAGACCATTACTAGAATATTGCATACCCAGTCTGGTATCCACATTTTAAAAAGAAAATTGAAAAATTAGAGAGTGCAGAAAAGAGCCTCAAAAATAATTTGAGGGTTGGAGAAAATGCCTTAGAATGAGAGACTTAAGGAGTTCAATCTGTTTAGTTTATCCAAAAGGAGAGTAACAGGTGACTTGATGACTGTGTATTAGTAGCTTTATGGGGATAAAACAGAGGGTGCCAAAGAGCTGTTTAATCTAGCAGAGAAAGGCTTTATAAGAACCAATGGTTTTCATTTCATTTTTTTTTTAACCTTAGGAATATCAAGGCTGGTTTTCCAAGTACAGTGTTAACTTTCAGCCCTTAATTGAAAAGGTGGGATGTTGAATTTTTAAAATAGTCTACATTCAAAATTTTTAGGTGTTTAAGTTCAAAAGTGTGACCAAAAACAGTTTTAAGCAGCCTAATTACAAATCCTACCTTTACAATAGTTCACCTTTCACTTTTATTGTTGTGGTGACATCACAGTCTCTTCCAGGCTAGACAGGACCTGAGTTCCTAATGTAGAAAAATAAGCAGGAAATAAACTTTTTTGTTGGGAGAGGAGCAAGAGCTTTCAGAGTGTGGCTTAGCATCATGAAGACCTAAAAGGCACAACCCGAAGTCTTGTTTCAATTTTTTGGAAAACAAAAATTGGTAATATCTTTTAGGGTTGATAAGAAAACAGAAAGCATATCCCTTATACCTAGCAAATGCTGATACCTGCATCTTGCAATATCTGCTCATATCAAAGCCTTGTCACTAAATTATACTGATGAATTTATAAAAAGTAGCTCTAAAATAAATTGCTTTTATTTTTCATGTGCATAATATAGAAAAGCATCAGATACAAGGTCAGAAATTGTGTCAGAAGCCTTGTATGGGTTTGTTCCATTGCAGAGTGTACAACTTTACTTAAAATAGATGTAAATGTTTTTGAAAAAGTATAGACACACAGTGTTTAGTCTATCTGAACATCTGTGTGCAGAGACATGAAGCACAAAATTTTCAAATGGGCATACTCCTGACTGATTCACAAACATCCTCTAATTGACATATACAAACCCAGCTTTTATGCACTCCTTAGGATTTGTATGCAGTATAGTTGAATATTTGAATATAATTGAATATTGTTAAAGCTGCACTTAAAATGGAGGCTCTGTTTCCTAATATTGCATTTTTGGTGTTTTCAGACTACTTGATGAATTTGGTGATGGCCTAGGAGTTGCTCAAGCCATTTCTTATGTGGATCCTCAGTTTCTCACATATATGGCACTGGAGGAGCGTTTGGCACAGGCCATGGAGGTACTGAAATACGATTTCTGACTTCTGTGTAAAAATAAAAACGGAACACATTAAAATGACTTAAAACCATGTCACCAGACTAGCTTAAAGGAGCCTAAAGATGATAGTTTTTGTTTTGTTTTGAGTAGTAATGCACCAGTGTGTTCCGCATATATGGTCCCTGTGTGTATTAATTCATATCCGCTCACTTTTTAATGACACGCATTTTTACTACTTTTTATACTTGTAAGCTCTGCTGATCTAAACAAGTATGAAACAGTGAGCTAGATGCACTTACTAGTGTGTTATCATTTCCTAGTGCATCAGTCACTTAGGTGAAAGTAATCATGAAATGACACTTTCATGATCCAATGGAAAGGAAGGATGGAGAGCAGCAGAATAAGGCCAATGGACTTCAAAAAAGAATACTTGAAGAAAATCAGAGAATTAGTGGGTAAGGTTCCATTGGGAAAAAAAATCTAAGGGAAAAAGGAATTCACAGGAGCTGGCAGTTTCTCAAACAGTATTTAAGGGTGTTGAGGGGCAGTTAACCTGCTCCAGTGGAAAAAGGCTAGGGTGACTGGGGAAGCAGCCACAGCTGGGGCTATGCCCTGTCAGGCCACAGCGGACTTATAAAAGGGCTGTCAGTCAGGAGCTGAAGGACCTAGCTGCCTGGGAGAAAAGGGTACCTGAAGCAGAGCAGGGCTGAGGAAAGGCAAGAGGAGCTGGGGAGCTCCAGTCTGACCTTGTTAGGGGCCCAAGGCAGGTACTGGGGCTAAAGAGGTGTAGCCCGGGGATAGGCAGAGGCAGCTGGTCCAACCCCCTTACCGATGATGAGTGGCCATTACAGACTGCAGTTTGCCCCAGTGAGAGGGGGCTAGATGACGACTGGCAGAAGCCACGGAGGCAAGATGGTCTTAGAGGGTTGGGGATTCCCCTGGGAAGAGAGACCCAGAGTGTGAGGGTACAGCTGGGGCAGAACCCAAGTTAAAGGGGCACTGGGGTCCAGGAGGGACACAGGGGCCTTAGGCAGGTGAGCCACCAGCTGGCAGAGGGTGCTCCAAGGCTGGAAAAGAGCTAATTCCCAGGATGTGGGATGCTGATGAGTCATCGCTCTGCTACGAAGGCACAACAGCAAACTGTCCTGATGCAAAGGAAAGATAAGAAGAAGAATAGTAAGAGGCCTGTATGACTCCATCATGAGCTCTTTACTGACCTGAAAATCAAAAAGGAATCCTACAAAAGGTGGAAACATAGCCAGATTGCTAAGGATGAATATAAATGAATACCACAAGCATGTAGGGACAAAATCACAAAGGCTAAGGCACAAAATGAGTTACACCTAGCAAGGGTCATGAGACAGTAAGAAGAGGTTCTATAAATACCTTGGGAGCAAAGAAAGACACAGGAAAGTGTAGGTCTGCTACTTAGCAGGGAAGGAGAACTAATACTAGATGGCACCAAGAAGACTGAAGTGTTTAATGCCCGTGTTACCTCAGTCTGCAATTAAAAAGGAGTGAATGGTGTCCAGATGTTTAACATAAGTAATATTAACAAAGACTAGGAAGGAATACAAGTCAGAATCGAGAAAGTACTGGTTGAAGAATATTCAGATAGCTTAGATGTATTCAAGTCAGCAGGGCCTTACAAAATTCATGATAGGGTACTAAAGCAATCTTTGAACCATTAGCAATTATCTTTGAGAATTTACTGAGGATGGGTGATGTGCAGGAGGATTGGAAGGGGCGTATAGTACATGACTTTTATAAAGGGAAACTTCAATATCTGGAAAGATACTGCAACAAAGTATTAAACAATCCATTTGTAAGCATCTAGAGGATAATTGAGTGATAAGTAATGGCCAATATGGATTTGTCAAGAATAAATAAAGCCAGACAAACCTAATTACTTTCTTTGACATGTTTACTGGCCTAGTGGTTGGGGGTGAAGCAAGTAGATATGAGATATCTTGATTTAGTAAAGCTTTTGGTTTAGTCCCATATGTTCCCCTAGGTCCCATAGGGAAATGTTGCCTAGATGAAGTTAGCATAGAATCATAGAATATGAGGGTTGGAAGGGAGCTCAGGAGGTCATCTAGTACAACTCCCTGCTCAAAGCAGGGCCGATCCCCGACTAAATCATCCCAGCCAGGGCTTTGTCAAGCCTGACCTTAAAAACTTCTAGGGAAGGAGATTCCACCACCACCCTAGGTAACTCATTCCAGTGTTTCACCACCCTCCTAGTGAAAAAGTTTTTCCTAATATCCAACCTAAATCTCCCCCACTGCAACTTGAGACCATTACTCCTTGTTCTGTCATCTGCTACCACTGAGAACAGTCTAGAGCCATCCTCTTTGGAACCCCCTTTCAGCTAGTTGAAAGCAGCTACCAAATCCCTCCTCATTCTTCTCTTCTGAAGACTAAACATCCCCAGTTCCCTCAGCCTCTCCTCATAACACATGTGTTCCAGTCCCCTAATCATTTTTGTTGCCCTCCGCTGGACTCTTTCCAATTTTTCCACATCCTCCGTGTAGTGTGGGCCCCAAAACTGGACACAGTACTCCAGATGAGGCCTCACCAATGTCGAATAGAGGGGAACGATCACGTCCCTCGATCTGCTCGCTATGCCCCTACTTATACATCCCAAAATGCCATTGGCCGCCTTGGCAACAAGGGCACACTGTTGACTCATATCCAACTTCTCGTCCACTGTGACCCCTAGGTCCTTTTCCGCAGAACTGCTGCCGAGCCATTCGGTCCCTAGTCTGTAGTGGTGCATTGGATTCTTCCATCCTAAGTGCAGGACTCTGCACTTGTCCTTGTTGAACCTCATCAGATTTCTTTTGGCCCAATCCTCCAATTTGTCTAGGTCCCTCTGTATCCTATCCCTACCCTTCAGCGTATCTACCACTCCTCCCAGTTTAGTGTCATCTGCAAACTTGCTGAGGGTGCAATCCATGCTATCCTCCAGATCATTTATGAAGATATTGAACAAAATCGGCCCCAGGACCAACCCTGGGGCACTCCACTTGATTCCGCCTGCCAACTAGACATGGAGCCATTGATCACTACCTGTTGAGCCTGACAATCTAGCCAGCTTCCTATCCACCTTATAGTCCATTCATCCAGCCCATACTTCTTTAACCTGCTGGCAAGAGTACTGTAGGAGGCCGTGTCAAAAGCTTTGCTAAAGTCAAGAAACAACATGTGCACTGCTTTCCCTTCATCCACAGTTACTATAAGGTGGATATGCAACTGGTTGAAAAACTGCACTCAGAGAATAGTTATCAATGGCTAGCTGTCAAACTAGGAAGACCTATCTCATGCGGTCATGCAGGGTTCTGTCCTGAGTCTGGTACTAGTCAATATTTTCATTAAAGACTTGGTTAATGGACTAGAGACTACTCTTATAAAATTTGCACTTGACACCAAACTGTTAAGGATTGCAAGCACTTTGCAGGACAGGATTAGAAATCAAAAGACCTTGACAAATTGAAGAATTGGTCTGAAATCAACAGGATGAAATTCAATAAAGTAAAGTTAAATGTACTACATGTAAGAAGGAAAAATCCCATGCATAAATACAAAATGGGTGAATAACTGGCTAGGTGATAGTACTGCTGGGTGTTGTAGAGGACCACAAATTGCATATGAGCCAGCAATGTGAGGCAGTTGCAAAAGAGACTAATATCATTGTGGGGTGTATTAACAGGAGTGTCATATGTAAGACACAAGGGGCAATTGTTTTGTTCTGCTTGGCATTGTGGAGGACCCATCTGCAGTGTTGATTCCAGTTTTGGGTGCTCAAACATAAAGAAAAATGTGGACAAATGGGAGAAGCTCCAGAGGAGAGCAGCAAAAATTATAACAGGTTTAGAAAACCTGACCTATGAGGAAAGGTTTAAAAAAATAACCCAAAAAACTGGGTATGTTCAGTCTTGAGAAAAAGATTGAAGAGGGACATGATGAGTCTTCAAATGTGCTGTTATAAAAAGGATAGTGATCAGTGGTCCTACTGCAGGTAGGACAAGAAGTAATCAGCTTAATCTGCAGCAAGGAAGATGTAGGTTAGATATTAGGAAAAACTTTCTAAATCTAAGAAAACAACAAGGAGTCTGGTGGCACCTTAAAGACTAACAGATTTATTTGGGCATAAGCTTTTGTGGGTAAAACACCACTTCTTCAGATGCACTTTCTAAATCTAAGAATAGTTAAGTATTGGAATAGGCTACCAAGGGAGGTTGTAGAATTCCTGTTATTGGAGGTTTTTCTTCGTGTTTGCATCCATGTGTTCAACTCAGGTATGTACCCACCCAGCACACCAAAGCCAGAGAACTTTGCTAAGCAGTATCTATACAGGCTGTGCTCCTACCCATACCTGCATCAGTTCCTTCTCACTGCCCAGAGCTTGAGTAAGAGTGCTCGTTGTGGTTTTTACCTCAAGCCTTGTTTCACGGTGCTGTCTGTGGTTTCCCCCCCATGTATAGTTGTTAGTTGTCGTTCGAATAGTAGTACCCTTAGGTTTAGTTTACTAATAGTTAGGATTTTGCCTGGTGTGATGCCCTCACTGTTGTGTGGTGTAGCGAACCCTTATAGTGACTCTCAGACTTGTTGGGGGAAGGGCACGTTAAAGAAATCTGCAAGTCCTTCAGAAGAGAGAGGCAAAGAAATGCAGATGGCCAGAAGCTTTCACTTGAAGCAGTACCTTCTGGAGCAGACCATGAGGTTTGCTTCAGCACTAGGGACCTCCAAAGATTGCCAGACCCCTTAGTGGCATCTCAGCCAGCATGGGCTGTTGTTTGGCCAGGTTTGGATTCCTCTTCCAGGAGGAAGAGAGACTGTCTCCCTTCCTCTGGTCCTCCTAGACAAAGATCTCATAAAATGGACCAGAGCTAGGAGAGGTTTCTTCTCCCCTTCTAAGAGGAGTGCAAACCAAGACCATGATTCATCTGGTACATGAGATAGAGCAGGGATGTCTACCTGTACTCTGGTACCAACGTGTGAACTCTGTACTATTGACTCTGGTACTCTGGCGTATTGGGCAGTATCAGACTTGTTTTGCCTGTCTGTTCCTGACTGTCCACTAATTGAGGAATGTTCAGGTGTGGTGGCTTCTTCTTCAGTGTCCTTTGTGCCATGTGAACTTATTACAGACATGACGTTGTTGACACCTTGTTCTGCAGCTCTTCCAATTTAGGGCGCAGAGTTGAGGTTGCCCACCTGTTTGGTACTGAGGGGCTTGTCGGGCTGAGGGGCTAGATCAGATACAAACTTTGGGAAGGCAGTTCTGCAGTTTTCTATAAGTAGTCTCTGATCTCACCTCCTACTCATTCGCTTGTGAGTCACCTGATCTCAACCACTTGAAGAAGAAAAGACAGTTACTTGGTATCTCATGACATATTGATTAAGAAACTGGAATAATATGAAATTAACATGGCACACATTAAATGGATTAATAACTGGCTAACTGTTAGGTCTCAAAATGTAACTGTAAATGGGGAATCATCATCATCAAGCATGTCTGTTTCCACTGGGGTCCCACAGGAATCAGTTCTTGGTCCCATGCTATTTAACATTTTTATCAACGACCTGGAAGAAAACATAAAATAATCACTGATAAAGTTTGCAGATGAGACACAAATTGGGGGGAGTGGTGAATAATGAAGAGGACAAGTTACTGGTACAGAGCAACCTGAATCACTTGGTAAAATGGACACCAGCAAACAATATGTGTTTAATGGGACTAAGTATAAATATATATGTCTAGGAACAAAGAATGTAAGACATACTTACAAGATGGGGTACTCTATCCATGGAAGTAGTGACTCTGAAAAAGATTTGGGAGTCATGGTGGATAATCAGCGGAACATGAGTTCCCAGTGTGACACTGTGACCAAAAGAGCTAATGTGATCCTGGGATGCATAAACAGGAAAATCTTGAGTAGAAGTAGAGAGGTATTATTTTACTTGGCACCAGTGTGACTGCTGCTGGAATACTGAGTCCAGTCCTGGTGTCCACAGTTCCAGAAGGCAGCTGATAAATTAGATAGGGGAAGAGCCACAAGAATGATTGAAGGATTAAAAAACAGTGATACTCAAGGAGTTCAATCTATTTAGCTTAACATGTTATGAGATGACTTGATGCCAGTCTGTAAGTATCCACATAGGGAATAAATATTTTTTAAATAAAAAGAAAAGGAGTACTTGTGGCACCTTAGAGACTAACCAATTTATTTGAGCATAAGCTTTCATGAGCTACAGCTCACTTCATCGGATGCATACTGTGGAAAATACAGAAGATGTTTTTATACACACGAACCATGAAAAAATGGGTGTTTATCACTACAAAAGGTTTTCTCTCCCCCCACCCCACTCTCCTGCTGGTAATAGCTTATCTAAAGTGATCACTCTCCTTACAATGTGTGTGATAATCAAGATGGGCCATTTCCAGCACAAATCCAGGGTTTAACAAGAACGTCTGAGAAACGGGGGCGGGAGGGGGGGTAGGAAAAAACAAGGGGAAATAGGTTACCTTGCATAGTGACTTAGCCACTCCCAGTCTCTATTCAAGCCTAAGTTAATTGTATCCAATTTGCAAATGAATTCCAATTCAGCAGTCCCTCGCTGGAGTCTGGTTTTGAAGTTTTTCTGTTGTAATGTCGCAACTTTCTTGTCTGTAATCGTGTGACCAGAGAGATTGAAGTGTTCTCCGACTCGTTTATGGATGTTATAATTCTTGACATCTGATTTGTGTCCATTTATTCTTTTACGTAGAGACTGTCCAGTTTGACCAATGTACGTGGCAGAGGGGCATTGCTGTCACATGATGGCATATATCACATTGGTAGATGTGCAGGTGAACGAGCCTCTGATAGTGTGGCTGATGTTGTTAGGCCCTGTGATGGTGTCCCCTGAATAGATATGTGGACACAGTTGGCAACGGGCTTTGTTGCAAGGATAGGTTCCTGGGTTAGTGGTTCTGTTGTGTGGTATGTGGTTGCTGGTGAGTATTTGCTTCAGGTTGGGGGGCTGTCTGTAGGCAAGGACTGGACAAATCTCCCAAGATTTGTGAGAGTGTTGGGTCATCCTTCAGGATAGGTTGTAGATCCCTGATAATGCGTTGGAGGGGTTTTAGTTGGGGGCTGAAGGTGACGGCTAGTGGCGTTCTGTTATTTTCTTTGTTAGGCCTGTCCTGTAGTAGGTGACTTCCGGGAACTCTTCTGGCTCTATCAATCTGTTTCTTCACTTCCGCAGGTGGGTATTGTAGTTGTAAGAATACTTAATAGATATCTTGTAGGTGTTTGTCTGAGGGGTTGGAGCAAATGCGGTTGTATCGCAGAGCTTGGCTGTAGACAATGGATCGTGTGGTGTGGTCTCGGTGAAAGCTGGAGGCATGTAGGTAGGAATAGCGGTCAGTAGATTTCCGGTATAGGGTGGTGTTTATGTGACAACTGTTTGTTAGCACTGTAGTGTCCAGGAAGTGGATCTCTTGTGTGGACTGGACCAGGCTGAGGTTGATGGTGCGATGGAAATTGTTGAAATCATGGTGGAATTCCTCAAGGGCGTCTTTTCCGTGGGTCCAGATCATAGAATCATAGAATATCAAGGTTGGAAGGGACCTCAGAGGTCATCTAGTCCAAAGCCCTGCTCAAAGCAGGACCAATCCCCAATTAAATCATCCCAGCCAGGGCTTTGTAAGCCTGACCTTAAAAACTTCTAAGGAAGGAGATTCTACCATCTCCCTAGGTAACGCATTCCAGTGTTTCACCACCCTCCTAGTGAAAAAGTTTTTCCTAATATCCAACCTAAACCTTCCCCACTGGAACCTGAGACCATTACTCCTTGTCCTGTCCTCTTCTACCACTGAGAATAGTCTAGAACCATCCTCTCTGGAATCACCTCTCAGGTAGTTGAAAGCAGCTATCAAATCCCCCCTCATTCTTCTCTTCTGCAGACTAAACAATCCCAGTTCCCTCAGCCTCTCCTCATAAGTCATGTGTTCCAGACCCCTAATCATTTTTGTTGCCCTTCGCTGGACTCTCTCCAATTTATCCACATCCTTCTTGTAGTGTGGGGCCCAAAACTGGACACAGTACTCCAGATGAGGCCTCACCAATGTCGAATAGAGGGGGACGATCACGTCCCTCGATCTGCTCGCTATGCCCCTACTTATACATCCCAAAATGCCATTTGCCTTCTTGGCAACAAGGGCACACTGCTGACTCATATCCAGCTTCTCCCCTAGGTCCTTTTCCACAGAACTGCTGCCTAGCCATTTGGTCCCTAGTCTGTAGCTGTGCATTGGGTTCTTCCGTCCTAAGTGCAGGACCCTGCACTTATCCTTATTGAACCTCATCAGATTTCTTTTGGCCCAATCCTCCAATTTGTCTAGCTCCCTCTGTATCCTGTCCCTACCCTTCAGCGTATCTACCACTCCTCCCAGTTTAGTATCATCCGCAAATTTGCTGAGAGTGCAATCCACACCATCCTTCAGATCATTTATGAAGATATTGAACAAAACCAGCCCCAGGACTGACCCCTGGGGCACTCCACTTGACACCGGCTGCCAACTAGACATGGAGCCATTGATCACTACCCGTTGAGCCCGACAATCTAGCCAACTTTCTACCCACCTTATAGTGCATTCATCCAGCCCGTACTTCTTTAACTTGCTGACAAGAGACCGTGGGAGACCGTGTCAAAAGCTTTGCTAAAGTCAAGAAACAATACATCCACTGCTTTCCCTTCATCCAGAGAACCAGTAATCTCATCATAAAAGGCTATTAGATTAGTCCGGCATGACCTTCCCTTGGTGAATCCATGCTGACTGTTCCTGATCACTTTCCTCTCATGTAAGTGCTTCAGGATTGATTCTTTGAGGACCTGCTCCATGATTTTTCCAGGGACTGAGGTGAGGCTGACTGGCCTGTAGTTCCCAGGATCCTCCTCCTTCCCTTTTTTAAAGATTGGCACTACATTAGCCTTTTTCCAGTCATCCGGGACTTCCCCCATTCGCCACGAGTTTTCAAAGATAATGGCCAATGGATCTGCAATCACAGCCGCCAATTCCTTTAGCACTCTCGGATGCAACTCGTCCGGCCTCATGGACTTGTGCTCGTCCAGCTTTTCTAAATAGTCCCTAACCACCTCTTTCTCCACAGAGGGCTGGCCATCTATTCCCCATGTTGTGATGCCCAGCGCAGCAGTCTGGGAGCTGACCTTGTTCGTGAAGACAGAGGCAAAAAAAGCATTGAGTACATTAGCTTTTTGCACATCCTCTGTCACTAGGTTGACTCCCTCATTCAGTAAGGGGCCCACACTTTCCTTGGCTTTCTTCTTGTTGCCAACATACCTGAAGAAACCCTTCTTGTTACTCTTGACATCTCTCGCTAGCTGCAGCTCCAGGTGCGATTTGGCCCTCCTGATTTCATTCCTACATGCCTGAGCAATATTTTTAAACTCTTCCCTGGTCATATGTCCAACCTTCCACTTCTTGTAAGCTTCTTTTTTATGTTTAAGATCCGCTAGGATTTTACCGTTAAGCCAAGCTGGTCGCCTGCCATATTTACTATTCTTTCGACTCATCGGGATGGTTTGTCCCTGTAACCTCAAAAGGGATTCCTTGAAATACAGCCAGCTCTCCTGGACTCCTTTCCCCTTCATGTTAGTCCCCCAGGGGATCCTACCCATCTGTTCCCTGAGGGAGTCAAAGTCTGCTTTCCTGAAGTCCAGGGTCTGTATCCTGCTGCTTACTTTTCTTCCCTGTGTCAGGATCCTGAACTCAACCAACTCATGGTCACTGCCTCCCAGATTCCCATCCACTTTTGCTTCCCCCACTAATTCTTCCCGGTTTGTGAGCAGCAGGTCAAGAAAAGCTCCCCCCCTAGTTGGCTCCTCTAGCACTTGCACCAGGAAATTGTCCCCTACAGTTTCCAAAAACTTCCTCGATTGTTTATGCACCGCTGTATTGCTCTCCCAGCAGATATCAGGAAAATTAAAGTCACCCATGATGACAGATGATGAAGATGTCATCAATATAGCGCAAGTAGTGTAGGGGCGTTAGGGGACAAGAGCTGAGGAAGCGTTGTTCTAAGTCAACCATAAAAATGTTGGCATACTGTGGGGCCATGCGGGTACCCATAGCAGTGCCGCTGATTTGAAGGTATACATTGTCCCCAAATGTAAAATAGTTATGGGTAAGGACAAAATCACAAAGTTCAGCCACCAGGTTAGCCGTGACATTATCGGGGATAGTGTTCTTGACGACTTGTAGTCCATCTTTGTGTGGAATGTTGGTGTATAATCCATAGTGGCCAGGATGGTGTTATCAGGAAGATCACCGATGGATTGTAGTTTCCTCAGGAAGTCAGTAGTATCTCGAAGGTAGCTGGGAGTGCTGGTAGCGTAGGGCCTGAGGAGAGAGTCTACATAGCCAGACAATCCTGCTGTCAGGGTGCCAATGCCTGAGATCATGGGGCGCCCAGGATTTCCAGGTTTATGGATCTTGAGTAGTAGATAGAATATCCCAGGTCGGAGTTCCAGGGGTGTGTCTATGCGGATTTGATCTTGTGCTTTTTCAGGGAGTTTCTTGAGCAAATGCTGTAGTTTCTTTTGGTAACTCTCAGTGGGATCAGAGGGTAATGGCTTGTAGAAAGTGGTGCTGGCGAGCTGCCGAGCAGCCTCTTGTTCGTATTCTGACCTATTCATGATGACAACAGCACCTCCTTTGTCAGCCCTTTTGATTATGATGTCAGAGTTGTTTCTGAGGCTCTGGATGGCATTGTGTTCTGCACGGCTGAGGTTGTGGGGCAAGTGATGCTGCTTTTCCACAGTTTCAGCCCGTGAACTCTTAAAATTACTTTGTTGTTCCCCATTAAGAGAAGTTAATCTCCAACAATGAAATAACAATAATGATAGCCATCATGCATTCATATACATACAGTTCAAACTGTTCTAGGAATATTGGCAATTTCTCTATATTTACAATCTGAATATGGAACATCCAGTAATGGTACGATTCATGCCCAGAAATTATTTCTGCTTAATCCTAATTCTAAATTCCTTTTTTCCTCTTTTTGCCCTTTGATCCCACAGTGGTGCAGGATATATTTCTGCTGTAGATTTGGCTCAGGTCCATTTTAAGAAAAGGTGGCGATTTTTCCAGTCTTAATTACCTTGCTCTGGTAGACAACAGATGACCTCTTCTCTGTAGCATCATACAGAGCATTGCTCTAAACTTTTAGCAGTTGGCCTTCTCATGTCAAAACTAAAATTCAACAGTGTAGCCCAGTTTGATATTCCTGTCGAAATAAGATTTTGAGGTCCCATGTAGTTTAATTGAGAATCTGGAGAGGGGAGTGCTTGGGGAGGTAAGTAGATAACACAAAGTGATGTAGGTTAGTCAGGAGCATAGGGGACTGTGAGGAATTTCAGAGAGACCTAAATAAGCGAAGTGAAAAGACAACAAAACGGCAAACAAAAGTCATTGTCAATAAATGCAATGTAATGCGCATTGGAAAGAAAAAACTAAACAACTTATAACCTGTCAATTGTGTCAAATCAAGGAAGCGACCTGGCCTCCATTATAGATAATTCAGTGAAGAGTTCTTGATGTGCAGCTGTAGTTTAAAAAAAAAATGTTAGGGTGCATAAGAAAAAGGTTTGAGAATAGTGCAAACAATATTAAATGCTCTTATATAAAGCAGTGATGCAACCTCATCTGGAATAGTGTGTGCAGTCCTGTCTCCCCATCTCAAGAAGAATATTACAAAACTGGGGGGGGAGGGGGGTTCAGAGAAAAGCAAGAGTGATGAAGGGAAGGGAAAAATTCTCATATGAAGGGAGATTGAAAAGTTTGAGAGAATAAGAGGAGACATGAAAAATATGTAAAATAATGAATGGTCTAGAGAAGGTGAATTAGGGACTTTTCTCCTATCTCATAACACAAGAACAAGGGAACATTTGATTAAATTAAAAGATGAGAAATTCAAAATAGATAAAAATAAATTTTTTACTCGATCTGTAATTAAACTGTGGAATTTGCTGCTATGGGATATCATTGAGGCCAATAATTTAACAAAATGTCAAAAGGAATTGGATAATCTATATATCAGAATAATTAGTCAGAATTATAATGCATGATCATAAAAGATTTGGAAGAGATTGAGATTGGCTAAGGATCAAATGTTAGAGGTCAGGGTGAGACCTAATGTGAGGTGCAGATTATCCCACACTTGCCTGCTGTGGGGTTCTTCACCTTTTTTTGGACATCTGATGCTGGTCACTGTTAGACAGGATACTGAACTATATGGACCATGGGTCTGACCCAGTCTGGCAATTCCCATGTTCCCAGACGCCTCAATCTTAGGTTGCATTGTACAAAAGAAGTGCTAAATGGTGCTTTTAGATGTGTAATGTACTGTTGTAAAGTAATTGCTGCAGTGAGTACCTGGTATGTGATCCTGTAAATGCAGGAGCAACATCATTCGACTACCAGTCCATTAGTTCAAAAGGGTAAATTCAATAGACTCGTTTGTTGTAGTACACATGGAGAATTTTTTAAATCTCTGTCTATAGCTCACTCCCTTAATATATTGGTCATGGGTCTCTTCAGTCCTCTCCTGGTAATAGCCGTGGGAGGAGATCTGGGAGATGAAAAACCCCATGAGGATCCCTTCACATTTTTCTTCATTTAATCATTCAATCAGGGGACAGGGGTTGTAGCATCAGCAGTGATTCTGTTCCCATGCCACCTAGGTCCCCTAAGACCCACGAGAAGTCAGGGCCATCCAAAAAAAAGTCATACCTCTGCATCTGCTCTAGGCTCTATACCACTCAGCTCTACCCAGATCCTTAACAGCACGTCTCAACTGGAGACAAATTGCTTTACTTCTGCTAGTCCTTTACTGAGTCACAGGTTTTCATTCAGGGTGGATTTGATTTAAATCATGTTTTAAATCACTAGTAAGGAAGACTCGATTTAATCATGGATTTCTACATAAAAGTGCTTTCTTGTTGGTTGTTATAACCTTAATACATATTCTTCTCAACTCAGAGGTAGATGGAGGTTTAATTTTTAGAAGGTACACACCATACATTTTTAAGTGATTTATTTTGAAAACTTTTCAGATTAGTTTTACAGCAATATCAGAAAATGAATGATTGTTTAGTTATTTCATTTACCAAAGGTAATTGAAGCAGATAGTTCACCTCCCAGTGACTTCAAAAATATCTCCAGTTCAACAGGTTAATTGTCATTAATATTGTGAGGATTTTCTTGCCATGCTGTATTAGGAGAACATCACCAGACAGACATTTAAATTGTTTTATTTAGTTAAAACAACAACGTTATGTAGTCTGGATTTTTTTCTTCAACAGTAAACATATAATATTTTAACAAAACAAGCATCTGAATTTTTAAATTTAGTTAAACGTTCAAGTTTTTTAAAATCAGATTTGTTTTTGTTAAAATTGTTTTTAATTAAAATAGTTAAATGGCATTTTTTAAAAAAATAAATAAATTGACTATGTCAGCCAGGTCAACATGAGAAACTCTAAAATATTGGCTTCTGCAGGTAAGTATTGTCTTCCCCTTCATTTTCCTGTTTGTTCATAATCTGGAAAAGAAAAACAAGTTTTCCTGCTTTTTCAGGTTCCAAACGATTTCTCAATTTGGAATGAATTAGTCCAAAGGAAGAAAATATTTTTTCTACATCAGCAGAAGAAGGTACTGCTGTTAAAAGTGAGATTATCACTTCAACAGTCTTGTCTGAATCCAAGGTCTTAAGTGACTTCCTCCAGTTCTCTGGTGTGCCTTTCTTTAAAACATCATCAGCAAACATATATTTCTTGAATGGTTCTTATTCCCAAACTGGGTGTCTTTCACGGCCTGCTGCCATTATAGGTTTTCCCTTCTAGTGAGAGAATGGTATGGTAGATCTCAAATCAATGAAGGCTACACTCAGAAAGACTTCTGGAATATGCTGCTCAAACAGTTTCACTTTTGTTTCTACTGGCTGTCCCCCACTCCTCACATTTGTCTCCAGACTTCTTCTCCTTGTCCAGATCTATTCTACCCCCAACAATCTGCTATTCATTGAACTTTTTGAAACTTTGCACTTTTAGAGAGAGGTAAGGAATTGACTCTGTGTACACAATTTGCAGAGGGACAGTAGGGTTGAGGTCTGTTATTTCTCTCCTCTATATATTTATTTATTTATTTATTTAAAATATTTTGGCTGGTAACAAGCATGTTATTTCTGGAGAGACAAACCCACATTTTGAGAACTGAAAAACTAAACATCTCTGATGGTATCTTCTAGACTGAGCACTGAGTCCCATTGGGTAGATAGAAAGATTAACCTAAATAATCTAGACAGAAGCCCCTTGAACTCCATAAAATTGGTTCCCTAATCCATGAACTATTGGAACTCATTTACAGAACTTGTCTTGAACATTATATGAATACATTGTCTCATACTATAAAATTAGAATTTTTTCTCAAAAAGCATTTTATCAAAAAAATCTGATTTAAATTTAAAAAAATCTATTTTTTTATTTTTTTTTTACATTTTAAATCATTGATTTTTATCCACCCAGTTTTTTTCCCCTGGGGGGACTGTGGTAACTGAGTGGCTTCTCTGCACAAGAATAGGGGAGCCTGCATGGAGAGGGCAAATCCTTTATGTTTGTTATATTTACCAGATAATCTTGTCCTATTTGTGTTCATATTCATATGTTTATACCTGACCCAGAAGTCTTAGGGTGTTGAGCCTGCAAGAAGTTTGTGTATATTGCTAGTATGCAACAGACATAAGCTCTTCTATCGGAAGAAAAGCATGAGCCCCTGTTTAATTCCATCTGTAATGGCAGTCCTTGGGGGCTGTATGCCCGATTGACTGAGAGAGCTGCTGTAAGGGTGGTAGTATGGTTGGGAGCTGTTGAGCATTCTGTCCATTTAGTAATTCGTAGATGACTGTAAACAAGTTCTTATTTAGTCTTTGAGAGTGACACAAATCCTATCCAGTCAGTTTTTATATCAGACCAGGAGGGAAGACGATTCCCTTAGAACAGTGGGTCTCAACCTATTTACTGTTGTGGATCTCCTATGCAGCTCTCTATGTTTATGTGGGCCACATCCACACAATATATATACTATTTGTATGGCCCTGAGTATGTCACAAGGGACTCGGCTGAGTGCTGATTGGGCCGCCAGTTGAGAACCACTGACTTGGACTATATACCAGTGTTTAAAATTAGGTCTTAGTTGTCTGAAGCGTTATGGAAAGCAAAAGAGCTTGATATAATTGATTTTTGTCAGCAGTACATAAATGCCCAATAGGATGTTTCAAAGCATCTTATATGGCTTTAATAACTGGTTGACACTTATGATACCTGGTACATACATCACTTCTCTACGCTTCCTGGAAAACCCCATTGTGGGATAGTATCATTCTCATTTGTAAATTCAAGTAATTCTTTAAAGGTATGGACTCTATGCTTTTGGCTAAACAAAGTTAGCAATTCTGTATTGTGTTGCGAATGTTGACACAATGTATTTGTTGATACAGGTTGAATCTAATACCATATTCACTGAGCCTCTGTGAAAGTCAGGATTCAGATCCGCTCTCACTAAAATCTCAACCTTTTTCTGGTTTTATGTCATTATCAAGGGCATCGGGATGGCTCTGCATCTACAAGCAAGTCTGGAGCTAATGTAAATACAGGTTTCAGAGTAACAGCCGTGTTAGTCTGTATTCGCAAAAAGAAAAGGAGTACTTGTGGCACCTTAGAGACTAACCAATTTATTTGAGCATAAGCTTTCGTGAGCATAAGCTGTAGCTCACAAAAGCTTAGGCTCAAATAAATTGGTTAGTCTCTAAGGTGCCACAAGTACTCCTTTTCTTTTAATGTAAATACATCTTCTTTAGGGAGAAAAGATAGCTCATAGGCTATTAAATAGCTTATAGGGAGCAGATGAGTTTTAAACTTGCATGCTGTTGTATCTATTGCACTGTCTCCAGTCAGTGTCCTCTTTATTGTTACCAGAATACTTCTAGGTGTTCCTGTATTCATGATTCTTTACCTTTTTTAGGTGAACAGTCATTCCACGCACCTGTCCTAATTTTATTAATGCCAAGAATCAACCTGTTAAATTCTCGACCTTCTACTGTCTAGCTATACTGGGAAGATTTCTGATCAATAGAGCATCCTATATATTTTTGCATACTTACTTCATTCAGAGGTACAGAATATTTTCTAGGCTGTTCAACTGTTTTCAGACATGGTTTAAAGTGGTGAGGAGACTTTCAAAATTTTATTAATGCCAAGAATCAACCCTACATGTGTAATATGTGCTTTCCAGGCTGGAGGGGAATTGGCTTTCACAATATGAAGGAAGCAAACTTTCACACATAATTAACATCAGTACAGAAACCCTGATCTATTATAATAGTGGCTACAACTTCCTAATACAATAATTTCAGCATTCTGATTAATAACCAAGCCTAATGAAAATGAGTAATTTGAGGATTTTGAGTTCTAATATACACGTACACCTTTGCATTAAACATTTTATGATGTAAATAATAGCTACCCATGTGAACCACTGGTAAAAACCTATTGGCATATCCGTCTAAAATTTGCATTTCCAGTAATCATGAGGGGGAGACCATAGGTGTCATGTTTTAGTAGATCTCTTCCTTAGATTCTATAACTTGACCCAACTCTGTTCTTCTAAGAGCTTCTTCCTTTTAATATGGCTAATGTCAATGCCTCTTCCTCTCCAAACTTAAATCCATGAAGCAATTTGAAAAATGGATATTGCCTGTTTCTGATTTGATTATCAGTTGTATCTGCTTCTTTTATTGAATTGAAAATCTGGCATATGTCAAGTGTTGTCGTTTGCTACTCCCTTGTCCAAAAGAACAGACTTACTGCATTGGTTTACTGAATGTAGGAAATGTTTAATCTCTGATCATGTTATCTTTAGATATGTTAAATTCCCTACCCTCTACTATCTAGCTATACTGGGAAGATTTCTGATCAATAGAGCATCCTATATATTTTTGCATACTTACTACATTCAGAGGTACAGAATATTTTCTAGGCTGATCAACTGTTTTCAGAAATGGTTTAAAGTGGTGAGGAGACTTTCAAAATAGCAAAAAAACTACATCTATATTATTTGATTATACCAGAAACAACAGGAATTTTGAGAAGATCTCAAGATATGTACTCCAAATCAGAATTCTATAGATGGCTCACCTCTACTCCGAGCTTCAAGATAGTTACAAAAATTGGCCAGAAAACAGCAAGAATTATCGAACATATGACTTGGTTTCCTTTGGGAGAACTTTGTATGTACCTTCTGGAACTTGAAAAGGAAACTGACTGAAAATCTGTGCTATCCAGAGGACTGTGTGTTCGGCTGTCATCTGGATTTTGATCTACTAAGGTCCCATGTTTGATGAGCATAGCCTGATTTAGAAACAGGAAATACTGTTTTAAATTCTCTTACAAAAGTTTCTAGAACCATAGTGGGCAACCTGTGGATGGTCAACGTCAACATGTCTTGCGGCCCGCAGTCAGCCAACCTGTGGATGGTCAACTGCGGCCATGCCTGTGGATGGTCAACGTCAACATGTCTTGCGGCCCGCAGTCAGCCAACCTGTGGATGGTCAACTGCGGCCATGCCTGTGGATGGTCAACGTCAACATGTCTTGTGGCCCACAGTCAGCTTACCCTGATGGGCCCACAGGTTGCCCACCACTGTTCTAGAAGCAGGGGCAGGTCTACCCATTTTGCCACCCCAAGCAGTCGCCACTGAATTGCCACCGTAGCGGGAAGAGCGGTGGGGGTGCCGCCGAATTGCCGCCGCGGGACACGGACTACCGCCCCATTCTGAATGCCGCCTTGGAATGCCTACTTGGAAAGCTGGTGCCTGGAGCCGGCCCTGTCTAGAAGATGGAGTCTAACATGATTTGGCTGGCTGGTGTTAGCCTAAATTAAGGCAAGCTACCTAGTGTAGGACACTGTGGAAAAGGTGCAGCACCATCCCACATTGGTTAGGCACACAGTGCTAGAAATTAATGTTCCTGATACTGTTTCATTTTCAAACCAAGTTTAAATGATTCCTTCTCTTGCTTTTAGGTCCTTGTAGATAGAGCCTTTAAATGGTGCACCATGCAATTGGAAAATCTAAAATCGATGTGAAGCAAGTAAAATAAAATAAAAATCTTGGAACAGAGAACGTCTTACATTTCTCAGAATACTGGCATAATGGTACGAAGGTTTTCTCTCCTATTTAGTACCACTGTCATAATGCCCACAAACATTCCAGCCCTGGAATTACATTTTTCAGAAAAATAATCTTTTAAGCTAGCTTGTTCTGGGGTACAAACAGTTAAGAATCCTGCACTCTCCTTCACTAACCTGAGTCTTTTCAAATTCAGGTAACAAGCATGTTCATGGAAATGACTTATCACCGTCTACAGGTATCGGCAATTTCTGATTATCTACATATACGGAGTGTAGGAAATATGGTGAATATGGGATAGTAAATAGCATTTTGTTCTGTAGCTTAAAAAGAAGACTGGCTGCTCCCTGTCAAATACAATGAGGTGGCCAGGAGTATCACAGTTTGGCAGCATTTTGCATGTGGGGTTAAGGGTGTTCTCAAAGTCTAACCCAAGGGTCAGCAACTTTTCAGAAGTGGTGTGCCGAGTCTTCATTTTTTCACTCTAATTTAAGGTTTCGTGTGTCTGTAATACATTTTAACATTTTTAGAAGGTCTCTTTCTATAAATCTCTAATATATAACTAAACTATTGTTGTATGTAAAGTAAATAAGGTTTTAAAAATGTTTAAGAAGCTTCATTTAAAATTAAATTAAAATGCAGAGCCCCCCGGACCGGTGGCCAGGACCCGGAAAGCGTGAGTGCCACTGAAAATCAGCTCCCATGCCGCCTTTGGCATGCGTGCCATAGTTTGCCGACCCCTGGTCTAACCACTGACTTGAAATATTATGTACAATTTTTTGATATTTGAGGAACTGGTAGGGTTGATTTTAATGATATCATCAAGAAAATCCTATCTGTCTTGTGACAGTGCAATTCATTCTTTCAGAGGTACTAATTTATTTAAACCCCCTTCCCCAATCTTCCCAAAATGTCTGATGTTCCTTATCTGAACTAGCAAATTCATTTGCTAGATACCTTTCCCCGTGACAACCTAACTTTCATCTGAGGCTATTATAGCTCAGAAGTTACTGAGAAAATCTCTCTACCTAGCAAAACCAATTTGCTGTAGCTAAGGAGCACTTGAAAGGGAGGGGAAACTGTAGTATTGCAAAAATTCAAGTTTATCTTACTCTGGGAAAGGGAGAGACTGAGCTGTCACAATTAAGCATGACCCTATCCATTTTTCTCCCGTCTAATTGGTAGATTAGCCAATTGTTTATTCATAGATTCCAGAATCTTACTGAATGTCAAAGAAAGCTCCGCTTCTGTGTCCAGCAAACTTAATCTTATAAACCATTTGTGATAATTTTCCACCTGTTCTAATTAAGCTATAGAACAAGTGCTGGTATATCTTTCAACTCATTTCAGAGTACAAGATGGGCTGTAGGCCCAAATAGGAGGATGAGAGTGGAAACCTGGCTGGAAGTCTATAGACAGGAGGTGCAAAAAAACCTTTAAAATAAGCAATAATTAGGAAATGTGTCAGTCGGGGAAGAAGTAGAGGCCTGAGGTTGATTCCCAGGTGTTCTCATTAACTGTTTTTAATAACATACACTACTATATTTTGTAGCTTCAGGATAGCCATTTCTTTGGACTACTTTGATATTTAGGCTTGGGGAAAAGTATCAAATGAATTATTATCCCCTCCTCCCCTCCCCCATGCCACCCTTCAGATTTTTATTTTCATGGTTTCCCAAATTTCTTGTCCATTTCTTGCTTTTGATGTTTTTTTCATGTTAAAACTAAGTTATGTAATACTGCATTTAAAGATTTAAATATTTTTTAAGATTAACACTCAAAGATAATATCTTATGCAGGAACATAAATTAAACCAATTCTAACCCTTTAGAATGTTGGACTTGGTTCTGTAAACTTTCTCCCTATTTAAAGATTGAGATGGACACACTCAAAGTAAATCCAGATATAATCCAACATAGTAGTCCCTTAGTTTAGGGTATTGAGTGCTTTCCCCTTTTGTATTTTATGTTAATTAGTAATTAATTGGCTGCTGTAGATCTCAGTAACATTTTCTGTAAATATTACTCTTAGAGATTATTCAAACCTAATAAGTTTTGTGTCCATTAAAATAAATAAATTGGATGCTGACTCCCCCCTCCCCCCCAAAAATCCATGCCTGTATTAAAGTGGCATCTTAGCTGTTCAATTTCAATTGCTATTGTTCTACTGTAAGACTATTGTTAGGTACATCCTAAATTGAAATCTGTAAAATTTGGTTCAGAGCAAGTTGGGGGGTGTAGGGGGGTTGTATTATGTCTCTTCTTATCATCTAGTGTGCACCTTGGGGAATAATAGATGTTAGTTCGCTTTAATCTGCTGAAGTGCCTTAGAAATTTGAAGAATTTGCAGTTTGACCTAAGTACGTTCTTATGCAAATCTAAAGTAGTTCTTCTGGTTTTACTGGATTTTGAAACTTTTTAAATTGAGGCCTCATCTCAGTCTCAGACTTCTTATTTTAAACACTAGGGACCTGAGTTGCCAAGTATTCAGTCAGAGTCCACATTAGATATGCATATTCCAATATCTTTCTGATGAACCTCAACTTTGAAACTTGGGAACCTGTTCAAATGTCATTTATTAGTTTAGTGTGCTGTTCTTAAAAGTAAAATGTATTTTTATGAATAGCTTGTGCTTATCTCTTTGGTGAGAAGATGGATGGCTTGTTAGTGATGAAGTATGTGTCTCTGGGTGGAAGAATGAAGGAGAGACAGTGTAAAATGGCTTAACTTGTTTTGTTTCGTTGTATTTGAACATTTGTCACATGTTACGTGTACAGAAATATATGTTTGTGTTAATATATATTGATAAATATTTATTTATTTCCCAATAAGAATCTCTTTTTAAAGAAAGAGTATCATAATTATTGAAGGTACTAGGCATTAAGAGCCATGTGGTGCCAGTTTAATAAAATATTTATGTCCAGATTCACTCTCCTGCTCAGTCAGCCTTGTGCTATACCAGCTACTTGAAAAGAGGTGTATGAGTTCCTGCACAATCCCACTTTCCCTTGGTCCCAGCATAAGGAACATGAGATGGGAGCGTGCTATATCTTTGTGATCCTCAGCTGCCAGAATAGGTTTTTGGGGCCAATGGTAACTAGCAAGTGAGAGCATAGCCAAAAAGTTGCTGTCATTTATGTGAGGTCTAGGATTGGGGACCCTCAAAAGTGGCTTTAATGCCATCCTTGTTTCCGCCCTCTCTGGATTTGTGCTGAGCGGAATTCAGCTGGTCCAGTGAATATGGGCTTCTGACTCTAAAATCTGTTTTTCCAGACTTGCAAGGTCTGGTTTGCATGTGATCCATTATTCCAGTATTCTTGGCTTTCTAGCTTGATTTAAGTTTTTTTTTTTTTTTAAAGGATTTTGTATCTTTAAGATGTAAAATCTATTTAACATGTCATCCACGCCATATAATATCTCAGTATTATGTTCATTTGCTTCAGCTCTCCATGTTGTAAGTGCAATAAATGTTCTTTAAGTTGGGAAATAAGAAAATAATAATAAATATACCAGTACATTTCTACAGTACCTTTCATCCAGGAATTGTAAAATACTTTACAAACAATTGGTTAAGGCTCTCAACATCATTATAAGGTAAGTAAATAAAATGGGGTCCGCTTCTCTGTGCACTGAAAAGCAGCTACACATTAGATGGAACATGTTTTACGTTATGCCACATAAGTTGTCAGAAAATAAAGAATACTGTATCTAGTTGAAACTGAAGTATGAATTTTAGTTGGACAGAATGTGACTAATCATGTCGTATTTGGTCAGGGACACCAGTGTTAACTCCTTACTCTTAGAAAAAGTGATCTTTAATGACCTTGTATTGGTCAAGATCTTAAGTTGTAAGTGTTAACCAAGAAATGGCTCCTCAAAGAGTACAGTGCTTCTCCACTCACCACTATACATCCGTTGAGTAGCGAGCCACAGGGAAGAGTACCATCTATTGAAATATCCCTACTCCTTGCATTATTTGAGTCTTCGTGAAATGTCACTCATCCGCATAATGACCTCGATGGATTCTGCTTTCCTCCTAAAAACTAGTATTGCTGCTGATCCATAGTCAAGCCCACTACAATTAGCCTTAATTTCTCGTTTATAGTTTTGGGCTATGTTGTAGTTGAAACTGGGAAATCTGTTAACATGAAGCCATTGGTACTGCTTTCAGAAGGTGACAACAGCAGTGTGTTACGAAGGAAACAGTCAATTCTGACCTCCTGCATCCTCTAAGTCATTCCTGAAAAGACATTTTCATGCCATTTTGTTCAGCCACTTTATAATATGAGTAAATATTTATTAGGGAGTAGCTTGAGACCATAACTCTCTTTGCTAATAACCTAATTGATATTTGAAACCAGGGATCCAGAAATAAGTAGCCAATCAATTAAGTTTCTGTTCCATTTGACCTGTAAAAATCTAGCAGTAATGCTGCTCTACAAAACTTGCGTAATCCTTTTGCTTAATAAAGCAACACAATAGCTATATTAATTTTTTTTGTCTGGTGGGTTTTTTACATGTGAAGTATCTCTGTCATGAATATGGAAACGTAACTTTTTTAAAATAAAAACTTCCTTTTTAGACTGCTTTGGCACATCTGGAGTCTCTTGCCGTTGATGTTGAGCAAGCTCATCCACCAGCCAGCAAAGAAAGCATAGACTGTCTGCCACAGATTATTATTACAGAAAATCACAATGGTATGGAAAAAGCAGCTCACTAAAAATTTTAATTCCTGCAAAATGTATCTAAGCTTAAATTTGTTATAGTGTGGTAGTGTACATACAGTATTTAAAGGAAACTGACGCTCTGTTATGCAGCACAATACTGAGTGGTAAATTCAGAAATTATCTGTTCACTCTGAGTAGAACATAAGGGCACTTTGGAAAATGACTTGCTTAGTCTGGTAAACTGTATCATATTCTGATTAGCCACTGATATCTTCTTAACATATTTCACTTGATTTTTAATTAAACTTAAATTTTGAAATTTGTGATGTGTCTTTGTTTTTTCCCCCTCAAGCTGTTGGTCAGGAGCAGTGCTGTGCTATCTGTTGCAGTGAGTATGTGAAAGAAGAAATAATAACTGAGCTGCCCTGTCATCATTTCTTTCACAAACCCTGTGTAACACTTTGGTTACAGAAGGTGAGTTCTCCTTTGCTTGCTTGCGGGACTAGTGGTGAGTTTGTGCTCTGTCAGTTAGAACAACATGCATCTTTTTCTGAAAACTTATTACGAGATTATTTCACAAAATAATTAATTGGATTATTTTAATATTTTAAGAAACAATTTTGTTGGTGGTGAAAAGAAATCCCTAGGAGTATGCAAAGAGCAAAGTTGGTTAGTCTTGACCATTTAACATATACAGGACCCATAAACAATTTAGACGTTGCTTGCAATGTGTGTACAGCCCTAATGTTGAACTGCAGCCGTGATGGTACCAATATTCTTTAGAATGACCAACCCCCAGAACACCATACTGTGCTTCTCATTACTAGGAGGAAAAAAGAAAATTTAAATGGATTAGATAAAAAAATTATTCTTGGATTGGAGAAATTGACTTAAACTTGTTTAATTTTATTTTTTTCTTCATAACTTGCCTAGGAAGAGAGAATAGCAAACTACAAGAGTGAAGAGTGCAACATCACTAAAGATGAGGAATTGTTTAAGGTGGTTCAGAGCAATTTAACTAGAAGTAATAATGTTAAATTGCACTGGAAAATTTAGACTGAGGTCTGTTTGGTTGTGGAATTGTCTCCTTAGCACAGGGATGAAAACCTCAGTGGTTGAGACATTTAAAAGACGGGTGAATAAAGCAGTTGAGAATTGCTATTGGAAAACATGTAAAGTCACGCACACTTTGCAATTAACCTGTTTCTTTTGTCTCTTCTAGTCAGGAACATGCCCGGTGTGTCGTCATGTGCTTGCACCTGTACTCCCTGAAGCAGCAGCTGCTGCTACTTCCTTTCTCTCTGATCATGATTCCCCTCCAGTCCACAGTGCTGCAGGAACACAATAAAAGTAACCTCTGGTATGAGATGTTGCCCCAGCAAACTAAAAATGTAAATTTCTTCTGTTTTAATTACAATGTGAAAACAATTATATATAAAATATATTATATATAAAGGCTATATATAGTATATATTTTAGTTTAGAAAGAGAATGTAAGACTTTCTAAACTGTTTAGATTTACAATAATAGCTAAAATTTTCAAACTGAAAGTTAGAAAAATTTGCATCAGTTTTCTGCTGTAGAACATCTTGCTGTTAACCGTAATATCTAAAGCTTGTATTACGTTAAATTTGTCAAAAGAATGATCATTAATGTGGCACTTTATGTGTTCAAGTTCTTGCAACTGCAGTGCAGTTGGATCTTATTAAAGTTATGCTTATAAACTGTTTTACATAATATAACTGAACAATGTGTTTTTTGTTTTTTTGTTTTTGTCAAAGATAGTTGCACCAAGTGACTTTGTAATTGATCTCTCATATTTGCATCAAATGTGAAGACGTTCTGTGATCACAGCCGTAGTAAAATTTGGTTTCACTGGAAATAAACTGCATAATAGTACACTTTTTTTATCTTATGACTTTTTCCATAATATTCTTTTTCCCATATATGTGAACTATTGCTTATCTGTTATGGATACCACAATGTGGAGATTTTAGAAATATTTGCACTAGTCTTGAGCATATGATCTGGCTTTTAAATAAATAAATAAATAGGTGGGGTATGAAACTTAATGCTGGGATTTTCAAAGGAGTCTAAAGAGTTAAGTCAATGGGAGTCAGATGCCTAATTCCTTTAATCTCTTTTGCAAATCCCATGCTAAATATTTCAGTCTTGAGTTTTAGGGGGCTGGGGTGATGTTTGCTCACTTTGTGCAAACATGTTCAAAATAGTTTCTTGTGTCTGGGAATCTTTGTCTGAAAACTGGAGTGAGGACTCTTAAGACTGAATTGAGAAAAACCAGGTATACTGTAGTAACCACAGAGGCAAAGGATGGAATATAGCAATGGAATAAGCTGTTCAGTGAGATAATTATGACAGAGTCATTACTGGTAGTATAAAGATATGGTTAGACTTCCAGTATTTCTGCTGGCTGCAATCAATTGCACTAGATTTTATATTCACAAGCAAAAGCAAACCAAGAAACTGAAAGGACTGTAAGAAACGTCTCAGACTGTACTATATTTCCTCAATAACCCTTCATCTTCTTCCTTTTGCATTCATAGAAAGCAAAGCGGACATGGCAGGAATGTTGGGCTCAAGGAATTGTACGTTCCCTCTAACAACCAACTCTCAAAAACTTCCATGGGTATGGGTTAGATACATGTTTCTTACAACGTGATTCCATGGGAGCAATATATCTGGCGTCCAGTTCAGCTCCCACTAAAATCAGTGGCAGTTTTTTCCATTTACTTTAATGGAACTGGGCTGGGTCCTTGGAGAAGAGTTACTCTTGGAAAATAACTGCTTTTTCATACAAATTCTGGTCTCATTCTTCAGCTACTCAGAAATATTCCTGATTATGGCCTCCAATACAGTAAAAATGTGATCATCTTACAAACATTAACATATTTTCACAACACCACTCTGAGGCAAAGTATTATTCTCATTTTTCAGGAGAACAGTGAAATAAGGTGACTTGTTCAAAGGTCATACATGAAATATGAAAGATTACTTTTTAAAATCTGTATTTGTAGGTCTTCCTTGTATACCTTTCAAAATCCTGGTCCTTAATTGAGGGATAACACACAAAATCTCTCTCTAACTAGTGGTTGAATCAATAAATACTAGATCATAATAAAAGATTACCAGTTGAATTATATCTGACACAAAAAAGAGGAAGAGTCAAATGATGAACTGTTCTCCAAATGTTATAGCTATTGTTTTGGTCATTATGGAAGCAGTACCCTATGGACATGCAAGTTTCCGCTTTGAATATAAAAATATATCTGGCCAAAATAGCTCCTGTATGGGTGTAAGTGCTCTGAAAAGCACTATATTCTGTCCGTAATCAGTTCAAAGAGACTTTTGTAGGCTATAACTTTGTTCCCAGAGAATAGTCCACTCATCATCTTATAAAGGAACTCTGATCAATCACCAGACGAAATACTTCTATTCTTCCCTGTTACATAAAACAAAACTTTCAAGCTCTTACTTATTTACCCATGTAGACAGATTAACGTGACAAGTTACGCTCATTTATTTAAAAGTACTTATTCTTGGTCTTCTGTGCGTACAGCAATATATTGCAGAGTCTCCTTAAAAAAAGACCACAAAAATGCAGCACCAAAACAAACTACCCCATTTTGAATGTTTTTGTTGTTAATACAATATTCATTCTCCAAAAGCAGTTAAATATATGATATAAACTGACTGCACTTAATATTGTAATAAAACACCTCTAGTTCCAAAATTAGAACGCAGATTTTTGTTAGTGAAAAATATAGTATTACCCACTTTGCTTTCCCCTCCTCCCTTTCTCCTTCTTCCTCCCCTTCCCACTCCTCCCCCATATACGTTGAAAGAAAGAGACTTTGGTTGGAAAAGACAGCCAAAGAAAGTAAGTTCTCTATTTGTGAACAAAGTAGATCTGGCTGGAATAGTGGAAGCTTTCTGGGATAGCCATTATTAAATGAAAGAAACCTCCTCAAGGGGCAAGAGGGTAGTTCAATCCAGTTTTCATGTCTATTCAGACTCCTCTCTGCTGGGAACTTCAGTGAGACCACCAATTTGTTTAATGTGTCCTTCTTTTTAAAAAGAAATTTAATTTTGCCGTTGCTTAAACTCCTGAAAGATGCTTTTAGATTGAGATTTCTGTTTACTACACAGGTTCGTTATATGTGCCAAGACAGCCTTTTGAGAAATATGTATGTTGTAAATAAATCACTTGGAGTATTTTTATCCTGAAGAAATTACATTCCAGGTATCACAGTTGAAATGGCAGCCATTGAGAAAATGGCATTGTGCTCTTTAGAATTTTTAATTTAATTTTTAGAAATTTTAGCACGCACACACAATTCTGCAATATTAATATCTCATAACTGCCAAAACAGGTTGTCCAAGCCCAGCCAATCTACCTAAACATCAAGATACCAAAATTCAAAACTGAAGTTTCAGGTAGAAAAACAAAATAATGAAAACCATTGATTTGGGTAACTGCTTCTGTCTAATACATATGAGGGATAGTTAGGTTCATATCTCAGTTATCAAGCTCTGAGAAAACTATATGATAACGATTGTTACCCAGACCAATAGGTTGTTTGTTATTTTGTTTTACCCTATTTGATGCCCTCCAGAGGAAACTCAGTTTTTCTCTTAAATGATTTCATGCCATATTCATGGCAACTTTTTGATCCTTTTTATTAATTCTCATATGTACTTAATAGGTTAAATCAGTTATTGTACATATATTTCTGTCCAGGCCAGTCTCCTTTCAAGCCAAATAAACTATTTACATAAAAAATTGTTTTAACAGGAATTTTAGTGTAGCACTGCTAAAAACTTTATATTGTATTACACTTCAAGCTATTGCATGGCATTGCTGTCATTGAAGGGTCACGGTCATTGAAGGTTTTTTAAAATATTTTCTACATGGAGGCAAACTCTAACAACATGAGTTTACATGGTGTGGTTAGATGTTGATAGATGTTTAGCTGCTTGTGTGTGTTCCTCCTGTGTGCTGCCCCAGCCCTGCGCAGACAGCTTGCATGGCAGACCTTGAGTGAACTGCCCAGTGACTACAAGATCCATTGAGGGACGAAGGCACCCAGCCAGGTTTATTGTCGACGAAGTACGGTACTAGTATCCCGCAGACTCTACTGGACCACTAATACATGTATGCCCGTAACAATGGACCAGCTCAGTGAATGGCGGGAATTCCGTTCTTCCCTAGGCCAGACAAAGATACTCTCTCTGAAATGCATCTTTTATATCCCTATACAAACAAGTTAGTACTGTCCATCTGACATAGTTACTGCCCCCTGACATGGCTAGTTATTACCCATCACATTATACACATTGGTTTCTATTACGTACTGTTATCCTGACCTTATCTTTTGGGAGGGGTCAGCGTGTTCCTGTTATCCCTGGGGAACGTTTTTTCACCATCCTTGATATTGGGATGTTCTGGTACCACTTGATATCAGGATGTGTTTGTGTGAGTACTAGCACTTCTTAGGAATGTGTATTTTTGTAATATTAGCCCTTTTCTTGCCAGATTCTGAGAGTAGGTTCTGCCTCAGACCAGGCCTCTAATACAAGGGCTTGTGTTTCAGGCTCTTTTCCTACTACACTGGGAATAGTTTTGTGCAAAGAGATCATATTTCTACTTTTGGGTCCAGCTCCCTAGTGCGATACAGGATGGAGCTTCTCTACCTATCAAATTTCGTTAGCCCTTTGAGGCGCTGGTGAGTCAACCTCATTCTAAGACCAACTGTCAATATCTCTGTGCCCTCTCGAAGACTCTCATCCAGTTCTATACTGACTGTGCTTGGCTAGGGAGTTCCCTGTTTGATCTGCAGTAATGTACGCTTATTTCTTCAGTTTCTTGATCTTTGATTTTTTTCTATCCAGCCTCAAGTGGCTTCTCTGTGGTATTGGTTGTCTTTGGTTTTCGTTGTGGACCTGCCATTGTCTTTCAGCTGGTGGTACCCCTTTGAGACTGTCATAAATATAAAGGGAAGGGTAAACACCTTTAAAATCTCTCTTGGCCAGAGGAAAAACCCTTTCAGCTGTAAAGGGTTAAGAAGCTAGGATAGCCTCGCTGGCACCTGACCAAAATGACCAATAAGGAGACAAGATACTTTGAAAAGCTGGGGGGAGGGAGAGACAAAGCCTCTCTCTCCGTCTGTGTGATGCTTTTGCCGGGGACAGAACAGGAATGGAATCTTAGAACTTAGTAAGTAATCTAGCTAGATTTGTGTTAGATTCTGATTTCTTTAAATGGCTGAGAAAATAAGCTGTGCTGAATGGAATGTAGATTCCTATTTTTGTGTCTTTTTGTAACTTAAGGTTTTGCCTCGAGGGATTCTCTATGTTTGGAATCTGATTACCCTGTAAGGTATTTACCATCCTGATTTTACAGAGGTGATTCTTTTTACTTTTTCTTCTATTAAAATTCTTCTTTTAAGAATCTGAATGCTTTTTCATTGTTCTTAAGATCCAAGGGTTTGGGTCTGTGTTCACCTATGCAAATTGGTGAGGATTTTTATCAAACCTTCCCCAAGAAAGGGGGTGTAAGGGTTGGGAGGATTTTGGGGGGAAAGACGTTTCCAAACAGGCTCTTTCCCAATTATATACCTGTTAGACGTTTGGTGGTGGCAGTGATAAAGTCCAAGGGCAAAAGGTAAAATAGTTTGTACCTTGGGGAAGTTTTAACCTAAGCTGGTAAGAATAAGTTTAGGGGTATCTTTCATGCAGGTCCCCACATCTGTACCGTAGAGTTCAGAGGAAGGAACCTTGACAGAGACAACGAGAGTTTTTCAGCTGCCCCAGTTCACTGTTGACTATTGTGGCCCACTCTGGGTCACTCACTTCATCATTTCCTTTATGTGTCCTTTGGTGCTTGATGCATCAGGAGCTTCCATTCTTTATTGGTAGCATCACCTTCTTACCATGTTATGCTTCTGTGGATACAACACTTGCCCTAAAATTTCATATACCCCATCTAAATTTACTGGACTTGGCTCCTTGGTGTATGGTATTGATGCACAGTTCCCTCTCACAATACAAAGTCTATGCACAAGTGTTGTTGGTGCAGAATTCTAACTACACATTCATTCTAGGCTTGAAATAGTTGATCAGGAAACTGATGCATGCACTGCTCAGAGTCTGACTTTGTTCACTCAAGACTGTACAGGAAGTAACTAGTTGTATATAATTCAAATAAATATTTTTCTTGTCTGCATTCTTATAAAAGCACTTAGTATGGAAGTTCAGTGTATAACACCTTATTTCTAGTCTTCTCTCGGTATTACAGAACACAGGGACCAATTCTGTGCAGTAAACCCATTCTAAATATTTTATCTTCTGTCTTTAATTTGTTGCATGTTTGAGTTGCATAAGGTGGATACTTACATCTTGTAAACAGAGCTCTTTAGCTTCCAGGAGTCTGTATGCAGCACTACTTTTATACAGAATGGTTATATTACTCACTTACTGGATCTGTAATTGTTCTCTGAAGATATTTTCTTGCATCCGTCAACACCTGTTCCATTCAGTTTGCATCAAGAGTTGCCATGTTACCTTGAGCCTGCAGTGGGGATATACAGCAACCTAATTTTTACAAAAACTCTCACAAAACTAGCAAGGTACTGTGTGATTACGGTAGCCTAGAATTCAGTATTTTATCTTAATGGACAGTGCTGTCACCAGTTTTTAAAAGCTGTTGTGCATGTATTTCTTTTTGTAGAACAAAAGAAGGGGGGCAAGTTAAATATGGGTGGACCCTGTAAAGGGTGTTTGAAGTAAGAAAAGTGAATGATGAAGCTTTTTAAGAAAGAGGGGAAATGAAATGAACTGTTAAAGGATGCAACCGGAACTATTAACTCTGTTTGGGTTGGTATCATCCGACTGTATTGAAACACACTTTCAACCTTAATTCTTCTTTACATGTTTGTTTGGGAATTACTACAATGTGTAATTTCAATTGCCTGAAAATGTTTGGTTGGTTGTTGTGTTATTTCTTTGCCTTAAGGAAACTATTGGGCCTGGTATGTTTACATGTGTGAACTTTTTTATATATTATCACACATTAATGGATAGTTGATATGGGAAAGTTCCAGAATAGACTTCTTATCTGAAGAGTGATTTTATTTCTCACTCAGGATAAGAATAATCCAGTTTAACAAGATTTTATTCTAACCTTTCTGAAGAGACAGAATGCACAAATAATTGGCTTGTTTATTAACTGAATATATGGAAATATGAATGGACAGATGCTTTCAGCATTTTGTAAATAAAAAAATAAAGGAATTACGGTTTGCTTGATAGAAAATCAACAACTGAAAACAGTTCTAGAACCTATGGATAGTTTCATAATAGGTAGGATCACAGTAATCAAAGATTGAAAAGACTTGACTGAAATGGGATGAATTACATATTATTTATACTACCTCCTATCTTAGCTAAAAGAGAAGGAAGAAACCAAAAAGGCCAAAATGAAGAGCTTTTCTCTTTGATTGCATGGTTGTTCCTGCACCTTGGAGCTACCTGTATGACTCCTTTCTTGTGGATTCAGTTTTAATGAGATTATGCAGAGTATTGAGGATCTCCACAAGGTGCACCTCCTCGAAATCAAGACTGTGGATGTCTTTCTAAAAAATACACTGTAACTCAACCAGAAGAATACAGAAATTAGTGGGTGGGGTTCTGTGGCCTCTGTTATCAAGATCATAATGATCTCACTCTGGCCTTAATAAGTATGAAACTATATCAGAGATTAGGAGCAATGAGTGAAATGTTCAAAAGTCCCTAGTTCACACTGAAAGTCAATGTGACTTGAGTTCATCCCTCACTTAAATGCTTTTGAAAATCCCATCCAAACTAATTGAAACAAAAATTGGTCCCCATTTTGACCTGGTTCTTCTTCTGAACCATACCCACATTTTTAGAGGTCACATTTTGATGGATTTAAAATTATTACTTTTTACATTTCATTTTACTTTGATTTATTTAAAACAGATAATAGAAGTACCCATTCCAAGATGTGATTGCTTTTTACAAAAAATAAAATTCACAACAGTAAAAAGTAAGTAAATTAAACTATTTAAATACACTTCCAGCGCCTCTCTTATACCCTGCCCCCCACCAAATCATAAGAGGAACCAGCTCCAAAATCAAATTAACTAGAGCAAAATGTAAACAATCAGAGGTTTTGTAGCTATGACGGGGACTGTTGCTATTGAAGGAAAAGGCTGTGAGCAGACTGATGTGGGAGGGTGTAATATGCAAATCTACCAAAGTAACCAGGCATGCTTGCTCACTAAATGACTTTTTTTTTTGACATCTCGAAGCCTCTTCCTTTCAGGGTTGCTGCTTTATTGATTGTCTTGTCTGCTAAATATACCTTTATGAGTGCAGCATCTGTAATTGGAATTTGCAATGTACTTTATACTGCATGCAAAGACTTCCTTTTTCACAACTATATTATAGGCCATGATCCTTCTAACATGCAAATGCTTACGTTTAAAGTGCTTAATTTTAAAGTTAAGAATACGTATAAGTGTTTGGAGGATCAGAGTCATAATGTATGATCCAAAGTGCATGCCTGCACTCCAAAATTTCTAACTTAAAGAAACAAGAAATTTTCTCTTTCTGTCATCTGTCCTTGTCTGATTATAAGATATTCTTTAGTCTTGCAGCAATATTATTGCTTCCTTTGTGTTGGGGGAAAGGTTGCCTGTTAACTATTCAATGCAGAGACAACTGTCTCAGAAAAACTATTTCAGATTATGTTCATTAGTTTAAAAAACAAACAGTATTTAACAAATCAGGTGACAACATACTAGACACTGATAAGAGAGTGGAATATTTGTGCCTGTTGGACTTTCTGGAAAGAACCGTAAAAGTTCTCTCATCATGCCCATTTTTGCAATAACTGACTTTCTGGGAGCTGCCCTAATTTTTTTTAATATTATTTTCTATTAGAAATATGTAAATTATTTTTGGAGGGGTTGTGATCATTTGGATGCACCTCTTCTTTTATAGTGAATGATGGGGATTTTCAAAAAAGCTCAACTCCTACTGACTTTCAGTGAGAATTGCACACCTCTCTCTCCTTTAGGCACTTCTGAAAATCCTGACCAATATGACACTTTTTACCAGTGCTTTGGGCAACTAAATACAGATCCAGAATTTGACTTGTGTCTTATGCACTTGTTCCATGACACATTATTTTATTGATGGGCCATAGGAAGAACTGCCATCTTTCTCCACAAAAACAAAATTATTCATTTTCTAGTGGATTCGCCTGGCCCACCTCAGCTTGTTTTTTTTTTTTATTTTTTATGTGGAAATAATTGTATAATAAAATTTTGAACCCCACTTATAATTTTTGGCTTTATCCAGTCCAGGACATGGTGTCATTTCCTTGTACTGTACTGATAGTGAGCCTCCATCAAAAGTCTGATCCATCTGAAATTATTTGGAAGCCCTCTTTCCACTTCCTTAAGCACTGTTCGGTATAGTATGGTGGGATATTCAGTCCCAATACAATCGTTGGTTGTGTGTATATATCAAACGCAATGATGTGCATTATCTATCAGCGTTGTTTGAATACACCCTGCCAGTTCCTTTCTTGTTCAGCAGGTTTTTATTTCTCCCTTGTTTTACTTCCTGATAATTGATATTCATTTTAAATACCATGCTTGGAGACTTTCACCAGATGGTGAAAGGAATTTCACCAGAGGAATGAGGAATTTCACCAGATGGTATCTGTATTCCTTTCTTTTTCTAGTACAATAAAAACACAGAAAAAGAAATAATATGTATTTGCAAATTTTGTTTTCATGCTGAAACTCCATATTGGAAATTAAGTGATTTTTTTTAAAACTATTAGCTTTAAACATTTCAGTAGGTGTATTTTCGAGGTAGAGGTCCTTGGTATCATTACTGTGTAAGAAGCATTGCTTTAATGGTGTCTCATACATTAAAGGCTAAAACATAAGGGGCTAGATTCTCATTTACACTAAAGTCCTGCACAGGGGTGGCAACATAAAACTGCATTAAAGTGGATGTAAAAGTAATTTATGCTGCCACAGCAGTATGAAGGGACCTTTATGTAAATGAGAATCAGGCCCAATGTTTCTTAAACAGCCTTTAAACAAAGGTAAAAATAGAATTGGCGGGCACAGTTTTCAGCTGTTAAACTGAACCATATTTCACCTATTCAGACAGAAGTTTTCCCAAAGGCTTCAAAGAAAGTCAATTACACTTTATTGTAGGAGCAAGGTAATTTTTTAAAAGTTTAAGGTTGGGTACTTTGCACCAGGTTCTTTTATTAAAGAAAACAAAAGATGAAATGTTTAGTATTTTAACAATACCTTGAATAGTCCCTGTTGACTACTTATGCTAAACCAGGGGTTGGCAACCTTTCAGAAGTGGTGTGCCAGGTCTTCATTTATTCACTCTAATTTAAGGTTTCATGGGCCAGTAATACATTTTAACGTTTTTAGAAGGTCTCTTTCTATAAGTCTATACTATATAACTAAACTATTGTTGTATGTAAAGTAAATAAGGTTTTTAAAATGTTTAAGAAGCTTCATTTAAAATTAAATTAAAATGCAGAGCCCCCCGGACCGGTGGCCAGGACCCGGGCAGTGTGAGTGCCACTGAAAATCACCTCACCTGCCGCCTTTGGCATGCATGCCATAGGTTGCCTACCACTGTGCTAAACAATCTGGTGTTCCATCCTGTATTTATCTGCAACATTAAGTTTCCCAGAGCTTAACAAGAGCTCTGTGTAAGCTCAAAAGCTTCTCTCTCTCACCCAGTAGAAGTTGGTCCAATAAACGATATTACCTCACCTACGTTCTCTCTCTAACACTGATTAAGAACAGCTAGGCACTAGTGGCTGCTTGATAGCCTGAAATAGGAAAACCACATGAGTTTTTTAAAAAGTACAAAAAGGAGTATTTTTGTCTTGTAAATTGAATAACAGTATTCTACTATGACCTGTTAATGTGTAAGAGGATTCTGTAAAAGTGGAGTTAAGCTTCACTGCATATGAGCAGAATTCTCGTTACAAAAATCTGAAGTTAGGGTGTGTTTTTCTAATGCTTCTTGAAAATTATAGTATAAAGATACTAGCTGCAACAATATTTGCATAGATTTGAAATAAATATATTTACTTATGCCAGTCAATTCCTTATAAAACAAATTCTGTCTAAAATGGACATTTTGATTACATTTGCTAGTTTAGGAAGATGCCACTGTGAGACGTATTGGAAGTAGGTTGCCCCTTCAGATCACCACGGTGGACTGCATTACAGGTGGGCTAGAGCCATTCATGTATTTCTGATTGTACCTGTTTTAGCGAGACAAAGTGGATGAGGTAATATCTTGTACTGAACCACCTTCTGCAGGTGAAAGAGACAAGCTTTCGAGCTTCTGTTTTGTTATTTTACAAACTTGAAGCACAAAATTAGCTCAGGAAAGGGAGTTGGGAATGTTTGCTGATTAAATCATAAAAATGGGACCTAGTCATTCAAATGAAGTAATGTAATGTTAACCTGGGGAGACTCTCCTCTGGGTTTTAAATAACTAGTTAAAAATGCACCAGTCCTTAGCTTGAAAGCTTTGAGAGAGGCTCTGCAGCAGAGAAGTACAAATGGATGGGAATGAGAGGAGCCATTTCAGTGAATGATGGTTAAAGAGGTGAGTTCTGTACAGTGCAAAGCACTATTCTGTTTTGTAAATCTACTTTTATAATCAGTAGTAACAATGTAAATTTATAAACCAAATTATTTTTTAAAATGCAAAGTCATTGAGATGTGTATGATTAACCAAAGCAACCACATGAACTTGTTATTTCTGACTCTTTGTCTCAGGTTTCACTTTGTCATCACACGTTTTGTGTTTTGTCAAAATTTAGGCCCACACTTGCACAGGAGCATAACTTTACTCCTGTGAGTAAAGCTCACTTGAGTGGAACTACTTGCAATACCTGAAGTTAATTCGTCTGGAAAGTACAAAAATAATAATCAGAACTACTGAGGGTCAGATTTAACCCAACATGTGTTCAGTTTAGTCATTACGCAGGTTTTACAATGCTTACAGTGAGATAGGTGGACTTTTTTTGGGGGGGGGGAGTTAAATGTGGGAAAGGGAACATGGAATAAGAGACACCAAAAGAAGGTGCATTTACTAAAGGTAAGATCCTAAATTGAGGGGGCTCAGACACTCCCCTTCTATAAATCTTTTGGAAAAATAGATCTCTCTCAACATTTTGATGCCAAAAGAAATGTCAACACTCTGTCTCTATTTCTCTCTCTATTTTCACTTTGATGTTTGTTTTTCATAGCTTAGGTCAGATTATTTTCTCACTCTTGCATCTTCCCAATGTGTAATTCTGCCATACTGCATGTAACATGTCCTATCTGTTATTACCTGGGGCAGTGTTTCTAGAAAGATGAACGTTTGCCTCTTTACTTTGACTTCTGTTTTCTTCCCGGAATTTTCTGGTTCCTCCTGTCTTTTCCTTTTCTCTGTTTTTTGATTTTTAGTCTTCCCTTCTGTCTTCCCCCGCAATCACTTGCTTCCATTTGTACAAATGAGAGTCCCATTTGTACATACATAAAATATGCATATTCCAACTCGCCACCTAGGAAACCCTCTTGTGTGTAAACCATGTGCTGATAGGGAACTGGATTTTATGCGGGCAATTTCTCTACTTTCTGTGCTAACCTAAATCACTATTTTAAAATTTGGCCCTTAAATTGATTTTAATTCATGACACACAATTAAAAGCTAATTGTGTCAATCTCAGCTCTGTGAGAGGCAGGAAAAGGCTCAACCATAACAGCAAGTATAGAAAATTTGAGAAATTCCTTACAGAAAGATCAGAACTTAAACAATGAATTTCTTACTGATTTGAGTAACTTGGGATAATGGTGAGTGGCCAAACTTCTAAAACAGTAATTGCCTGAGCAGAGGAATAATTCAAATAGCAAATGAACATTCAATAATATTTACCTACAGACAAATGTATATACTGAAATTTATATGGCAAAACCAGCATTGAAATAATAGGCTGCTAGTGTGTTGTTTTTTCCTTTGTTGTGTAAGAGAATAGGAAAACATTTATTACTGTTTACATTTCAATGTTGGATCAATTGGCATGTCTAGGCAAAAGAATGAAGCACCAATGAATATTAAAAATATTTTCTATTGCTTTACAGAAGACATACTGGTGAATTACAGGATTTGAGGTGTTAGGAGATGAAATATAAAAGGCATAATATTATCTGTATAGTCATTATATTCATGAGAAACTGTCATTTTGCATGAAGGTGCAGAAAGTTACTACTTTCCCACCCATATACCAGTGGGTGAAGACATTTCTTAGTATTCAAAGGCAGCTTGCAGATGTTTCATCTTGACAGCTGGCAAACGTTTATTATCAGAAAAGTCAATTAACAGTAATCGGCTTTCTAAATAATTATAGTTTTTGTCCTTTGTTTTGGGTTGCTGTTTGCTTTTCTTGCCCAGTGAATGCCACTCACCCTCTGTATTTTTAAGCTGTCACCTACTATGGTAAGTGTAAGGATCAGACTGTCTAGATTTAGTGCCAGTCTTCCCCTTCCATGAGAGTTTGTCTAGAATAGGATTAAGAAGCTTTTTTTATCTAACATGTTCTAAAACTGGAGTCTAAACACAGCAAATTTAGTAATGTTTAGCTGGGTGAGTTGAACCCTAGAAAAGAGCTTGTGTAACTAGATTTGTGTGGGCAGTCCTCTAGCTAAAGGAGAGCCTAGGCTTCAGCTCAGTTTAACACATGCTAAGTACTACTTGGCTTATCTACACTGTGATTTTCATTAGACCATTCTAACTAATGCATACGACAAACATTTTTACTCTAGTCTAGACCTACCCAAACTGATAGAAGGTGCCAGAATAAGGAGTGGAACAACCTAACTCATCAATGGGACACTGGACAATATTTCCAGAAGCAGACAGTGGAACCCAGTAGGCTGTGATGACTACTAGGTTGGCAGAGCTCAGCCTTTACAGATTTTCAACACTCACCAGAAATCCTTCTGAATACTCTAACATGTGAAAATAGCACCTGCCCAGATTTAAATGTCTGAATAATATTTGTGACTCCACAAATAACTTGCCCTTTAAGCAAGATTTTCATTTATGCACTGCAATACAGTACAATTCCTAATTTTTGTTTTAAAGCCTTGAAGATGTTATAAATCTTAGGAGGGTTTATGTGATTGGGAAGAAAGTGCTTTTGAGGTTCAACAAGTTTATTGAAAAATAGCAAGCTGATATTACAGCAGGTAAAAAGAAGGGCTAATTTTGTTAAAGTATTATTTTCAGTGAGAAGTGACCTAATGCAAATTTGAGCTAACATTAGATAGTCCTTAACAAAACTGATTTGTTCATGTACATTTTGTATCCACATAGGAACCGAGCTTTGGTAAGGATCTAATGCGCCAAAATTCCTGTCACTCTTTTAATGAATCAAATTAGTATTTATTCACAATCCCAAATGCAAAAGGCCATTGCAGTGAGCGATGCAGAACCTCTTCCATCCCAGTGGTCTTGGTGTTGAAATAGAGCACTGGTAGAGTAAAAAAGATGCAGAGCCTTTGTCTTTATCTTTAAATTAGTAAGCCTTTTGTTTTTTTCTTAGACTTAATGACTAATTTTGTGGAATATCAATAAATGACTTATAATGGGATTGCTTGCTGGATAACATTGTGAAAGTTGAGTTTAAATCTTAAAATAAAATTAATTGCAAAGAGGCTTATGGGCTTGCAAGCATTTCCGTTTTTATCTGTACAACTTAAGGGTATCGCTAGACTGTATACTTCTTACAGTGGCGTGTAGAGTATATATGCCACCTGTCGCCCTAGCACAGATATAAAGAGCAGTGTGGATGGTGAGGCACTGATGTTAGGGGGCTTATTCCTTCACCCACTTACTTCCCTGGTCCTTCTCGCATGAATAGAGAGCAACAATACCCAAAGTCCAAAGGTGCAAACAATTCGATATTTATTGGGGTGAACTTCCAGCAAGCATGATTCCAGTTTCCTTCCTTAGTATCCTCCTTCCCAGCTCTGACACCACAGAGCCTTACACCTGTGTCCCTCTTCCCATTCCTACCCTTAGCCAAACATGATTCCAACTTCCTTACTCCCATTTCCCCCTTTAGCAAAACATGATTCCAATTTTCTTACCCCCATTCCCTGTTCCCATCTCCCTCCCCCGCACACACCCACCCCCTCCCACCCACACCCACTCCCACTTCCTCATTGACTACAGATTATATAGTAAAACTTGAGTTCTGCTTAGCTATACCTTAACCAATCATTTTCCTGAAATTTAACTAACCAATCCTAACATATTGTAACATGATTATGTAACCAATTATATCCCACCACCTTAATTAGTTTACACCCAGCAAAATTAATTATACAGCAGACAGGAACAATCACAGAACCAGACAGAGATTATACAGACAAACAATAGCAAAGTGGGAACTATAATGACAAGACAATACAGAAGTGAGGATTTCACATCCCAGCTATTGATAAGTGAGTTCTTGCCAGACAGGATGCTATCAAACTAAGTTTCCTTTTACATTTTCTAGGCACTTCCCTTTCTCTGGAGGTGATAGGAATACAATCCTGTCCTGATAGTGCCTAACAGCCCAATAGCACCTTATTTCAATGTGACTAGTTTGGAATGTGAGGATGTGACTGTTCGCTTCCTAGCTTATGGCTGCCTCTGCTGCTTAGCCAAAGGCCTTAGCCTAAGAACAGGGCCTCAGACTGTCACAGTAAGAGAAGGCCCTTACACCAGCAGACAGTGATTTTGATTCTTTCTTTTATACCTCTAGAACTAGCCAAGTGATAAGAATACACCTAAATTCTTAAAGTACAAGCCTTTGCAGACAGGCCTGAATATCTTTATCCTAACAACTGATTTGGCGAGTAAAGATACAACAGAACCTCAGAGTATGTACCCTAAAGAGTTCTTTATGTGCCAGTGACATTCTGCATTGGTGATGTCTAGACCGGTGATCTGCTAGGCCTCTGTAATCCTTGACTCTGGGAGCCAGCCTTACCCTGCACTGCTGTGAGAACCCCCACTCCCAGGCTGTTCGCGCACAACCTCTGGCATGTAAGCTGCTCCTAGCTACTTGCAAGTGAATGACACTGGCTAGTATCTCCGGTCCCAGAAGCAACCCTAGGAACCTTCATCTTGCAGTGCCCAGTTATGCTCACTGGACACTGCAAGCTTATATAAATTCATCAATTTAACAAAGGAATTTATATGTACCAGGCTTGTTCTCCCAAGGGGAGTTTCTGAAACACTGCAAACCAAATGCACTGCTTCAGGTAGAATAAACAAACAGATATATTAACTATAAAGGTAGATTTAAGTGAGTATAAGTCAAAGCATAACAAGTCAGATTTGGTCAAATGAAATAAAAGCAAAACACATTCTAAACTGATCTTAACACTTTCAATGTCCTTATAAACTTAGATGCCTTTCACCACAGGCTGGCTCTTCAGCCAGGCTCTCCCCTTTGATCAGTGGTTCAGTCGCTTGGTGGTGGTGGTGGTGGTGGTGTCTGTAGATGTAGGTGGAAGAGAGAGAGCATGGTAAAATGTCTTTCCCTTTTATCATGTCCTTTCTTCCCTCCTGGCTTTGCTTCCTCTCTCTTGTCGTCCTTCCTGCCCCCCCCCCCGAGTCAGGTGAGCATTACCTCATCACAGTCCCAAACTGCCCAAAGGAAGGGGGTGACTCCCGAGGGTCTAACAGCTTCTTTTGTTGCTTGGCAAAACCAGTGTCCATTGTTCTTGTGAGGCTGGGCTGGGGTTGTCCCATCCATGCCCTGATGAGGTGTGAACTGCCTCTCTGTTCTTGGAGAGTTTTTGCATGGGCTTGCTTTAAGCCATGAGGATACATTTTCAGCCTCATAACTATATACATGAAATTATAACCTGTAACAATTATGATAACATCACTATAACAACCATACTCAGTGCATTATAAGCCTTCTGACGACACCCAATATGACAAACTTTGCATTGGATACCACACAATCATTTTATAAAGATGAACATGGGGTGTAGGGTGTTCCCCCGAGGTACAGCGTGTCACAGTGCCCAAGCAGTGCCCTCCTCACCACCACCACCATCTACATTGCTATTTTTAGCAGAGTAGTGACTCCCTGCTGCCAGAGCCTTTTCCCACTGAAAGGAAAGGCTCTGGCAGTTGAGGAAAAGCCCTGGTATCTCCCTGCTATAAAGGCCTTTCCCTGCTGCAGGGATCTGCTACAGTCTTTCCCTGCTGCAGGAAAAGACTCCAGCAACGGGAAAAGGCTCTGGCAGGGGGAGGCAGCACAGATAGAGTCCAGTAACTCTGCTGATGAAGCCTTTCCCTGCTGCCTCCCACCTGCCAGAGCCTTCCATTGTCCTGTGGCAGTGTGGACGCAGCCTGCTTTTCACTGTGGAATATAACTACACATTCCATACATGCCACTGCCAGTAGTGTACAGTGCAGACATACCTTGAGGGAATGAGACAAGTGTTTGTCTACCACTGTTAACCTAAACTCAAAATACTTTGTCATATTTTCCAAAGGTGACAAGTACATTTCAGATTGAGAGTCTAGTTATAATGAAAACAAATCACTAACTTGTCACTGTGGTGAGAGCATGAAACTCCATCACTGGTTAGAAAGGATTATGATCCATTAGTTACATCTATTCCAACTGTATTGTAATTAATTAGTTGCTTCTCAGCCAGAGGAGCAGGACTAAGTAAGAGGCATGAGGTGATAGCTTAATGGACACTTGGGCCTCATAAAAAGGGAGAGAGTTCAGACTGAGAAGAGGAACTATAAGGAACAGAGGGGCTCCTGTGAAGAGGCCTTTGCCAGTGTCTGCAGGAGAACAGACACCTAAGGAAGACTCAGTCTGAGGAGCCAGTACTCAGTACTGGAGTAACTGAGAAAGGAGATTGGAGGAGAGGAATGCTGATTTGATGAGACACATTGGACCTTAGTTTGCATTTGATGAAGGGATTTGAACTAGGCACCTTCTGGGACAGAGAACTGAATTGCACACAGAGGCAGATGCTGTGGGGGGGTGCTGGAGACAAAGGCTCCGGTATCATTGTGCCTTACACAATGAGGCATTGTGGTGGTGAATGTGTGCACCATAAGTCACTTATAATAAAGATAAAATTTCAATAATTTATTCCTACATAGTTTACTTTTTGAATATTATATATTAATACGTTCAAACACAAATCTTTTGTTGTCCACCCCTTCATTTTACATATGATTGGTCTTTTAAAATACTGCATTATGTTGACTTTGAAATAAAGTTTCAATATGAAGTTTGTTGAAGAAAATCTCTCTTTTGTTAGTGTAGTGAGGTGATGTGGCCTCTCTTCAAGCCAGAGGGGGAGAAACCACTCTCTCTCCCCGGGTGGGCGGAGTCAGGCTGGGCTCGGCCCTCCCACTGGAAGTTGAGAGGTGGGGCAGGAAGTACAAAAAGTGGAGCCCCTAGCTCAGTTGGAATAGAGCCAGGGAAGGAGACAGATGTGCTCATAAGCTCTCCTCTGCCTGAGGGTTAGAGCTCATAGAGTGCTCTTGCGCAGCTCAATCACAGGCCTGAGTCTACAGCAGGCATTCTCAAACTGGGGGTTGGGACCCCTCAGGGGGTCACGAGCTTATTACATGTGGGGTCGTGAGCTGCCAGCCTCCACCCCAAAATGCTTCACCGTCAGCATTTATAATGGTGTTAAATATATTAAAAAGTGTTTTTAATTTATAAGGGGGGGTCACACTCAGAGACTTGCTATGTGAAAGGGGTCAGCAGTACAAAAGTTTGAGAACCACTGGTCTACAGACTGCTCATTAGCTCTATATTACCCAGGGCCGGCTCTAAGATTTTTGCCACCCCAAGTGAAAAAATTTTTGGCCGCACCTGTTTTTTTTTCGTGCCCCCCTGGCTCCACCCCTTCCCCAATCCCTGGCCACGCCTCTTTCCCCGGGCGTGCTGCATTCCCCCCCATTGCTTCCTGCGGCTCCCTCCCCCCCCGCAACCCCCTGCCCTAGCTCACCGCCGCTCCGCCTACTCCCCGAACAGGCCGCTGCTCCGCTTCTCCCCCCTCCCTCTCAGGCGAGGGAGAGGCAGCGCGTTCAGGGGAGCAGGCGGAGTGGAGGTGAGTGAGGGTGCAGGGGAGCGCAGGAAGTAACGGGGGGGTAGAGGAACCGCTCCCTGCCCCAGCTCACCTCCGCTCCACCACCGCGCCTCCCCCAAGTGTGCCGCTGCTCGGCTTCTCCTCCCTCCCTCCCTCCCAGGCTTGCTGGGTGAAACAGCTGTTTTGTGCGCGGTGAGCCTGGGAGGGAGGGGGGAGAAGTGGAGTGGCAGCGGTGCGCTCAGGGGAGCAGGCGGAGGTGGAGCGGAGGCGAGCTGGAGTGGTGGGGGCACATGTCTAGGGGCGGCATGGTCGGTGCTAGAATGCTGCCCCTAGAAATGGGCAGCCCCAAGCACTTGCTTGTTTTGCTGGTGCCTAGAGCCAGCCCTGATCCTGCCTTAGGGATAGAGCTGATGGACTGCTAGTTAACCTAGCCCTGCCTGAGGGACTAGGGCCTATTGGCTATTGAGGGTTCCACCATGTTGCAAAGGGCCAGGACACTAACACCTACTCTGCTAATTTCCCTGACAGTAGGCCACACTCCCAGTGATGTAGTGAGGTGGTGTGGCCTCTCTCCAATCCAGAGGGTGAGGGATGACTGAGCCACCACTACAGTTAGAAACTAATTTATGAGTATAGAATGTCACCTAATTTTATCTACACAAACGATATATTTTCATACATATACCAGTTTTGTTGCCTGAGTACACAATTTGGAAAAAATTACCATTCTGTTTTAAATATTTCAGTTTTAAATGCCTTATAGTAGTGGTATTTCAAAGGAAATTTTTGCTAGTGAATTTTGCACTGTTTTTGTGCAGAGTACTTAAGGTTGTCAAAATTCAATAGTATAAAGAATTGTGATGCACAAAAGGTCCACTCCAGTACATAAAAGCCCATTTTGTTTGAAGATCTGCTAGGCAAGCTCATTTATACTGGTATTGTAGGATAGTGTACACTAAATAAGAAATAGAAAATACAATTGAATTACCAATATCCTACCTCTATCAGTTTCCTGTACAATCTGGCCATTGTCCTCTCAAAATGAAATAGCACATAATGCTCTTAGCCATTTGAACAATGTTATGACTGAAGGTAGAGAGTGGGAGGATTCTGCTAGCAATAATCAAGAATGCTGAAGCATTCAATGTGATTATCCTTATCTTTACTGTTATCTTAGTATAATCTTCTACTTTGTGATCTCACCTGTCCTTCCTCTATAGCTTGTAGTGAGGAACTGCCAAATCTCATCAATTTTAATACCTATTATGCCTCTTTCTTTCTTGCTTCTATACACACACTCTAGCTTTTGGATGTTTAAAGTCCCAGTAGATCATGTGACATTGATCTCACTAGCCCATTTTCTCTCCTGAACAAACACACAAAACTCACTGGACAATGCTAATCAGCTAGCAGTAAGCCTTTGGACTTTGAATAAAAATGGAAACCCTTTTCAGTGGTCTTGGAATAATGTATTGATAGGGCCTGTGTCAAACACTGTGTGACAGTATTTTTATTTTCGTTGCAGCAGAGTTCAAAAATACATGTAGTAGAAGGTTTGCCCAAAACAAAGTCAGGATTCAACACCAACATGGGTCAGAACATAAATATACAATTGTAGCCACAGACTCTGATGCAAACTGAGATTTTATCTAACAGACTTATCAGTGAGCCTAGAACAGCACCCAAAGGGCCTCCGAAGGTTGGAATGCGCCAAAATGTTACAGACCTGTCTCTGGTACTAACTCTGGTACTTGCTGTTGTCCCAACAACTGTGACATCCACTGCTAAAGCTTTTTTGTTAAAGTGGTGCTGGATTCCCACCACTAGAATGCACTGTTGTGGAGAAAGCAGGAGGCTCTGTGGTAACATCTACCCTCTCTCTGCTACTCCTCACTATTTCCCTGCCCATTGGGGGTTGCAGAATGAGAGGGAAGTGGGAGAAGCTGGTGACTGCCCCCTGCTCTTTAAGCACAGCTACAGCACCTTTAAATTATCACCACGTGGAATTACAGGGTGAGTGAGACATTGAGGAAGGCTTTATTCTCCCACCCGCAATGCATAACACACACTGAGGGAGGAAGAGGGAGATTGCCTCCTGGAGTTGTTGAATGACTGATATCATCCATGCAATCCTACCCTGAAGGACCTGCTGTCCTCTGTCTGAACACACTGGATGTGGGTGACAGGCCTTTGCATCCCTCATCTCCCAGGAAGACAGGTACAGATTGTGGAGAGTCTGTGGAAGGCTGCTTTGGGTTGTGAGACCTGATGGTTAAATTAAGTATCCAGATATCAAGCTGCTTCCTTGAACCCTAAGCCTTTTGAGGGTCAGGTATTTTTACAGCATCACATAGAGATTTTAATGTGGGGCTGTTATGTTTTAAGCTCCTACTAATTGTTTCCTGTTTGAAAGTAGCCTTAAATTCCCCAGAATGTGCACACAGCCTTTCGCCCTCCCCCCAGTTAGTAGAAGGGATCTGGGACAAATGTTTAAATGCTCTCCATGTTTTATACCATGTTTATAACTTTCCAGTAACTTAAAATACTAATGTCTGAAAAGTCAAGAAATTGGAAGGGTGTATTTTTAAAAATTGCAGCAACAACAAAATGTAGGTACCAGAAAGCATGGAAATACTAGTTAAGGTTCCAGGTGCGATATTAATTCTGCTCTTTTGTAGCTAATCTCAATTTCCCATATAGATTTCTGTTATAAGTCTCAAAACCACAACTATTGCATTGACTAGGCTAAAAGGGAAAGTTCCTAGACCTAGCCATTTCTCAGATATAAAATGAGAAAAAAAGTTAGGCTTTTCCAAGAACAAAATTCAAATCCATTTGGAAGTTGCCTAGCATGACTGCTAGGTTGGTCCACCTTAAATTTTGCAAAGTAATTAATTATTCCCTGGCAGTTGAAAATTTAAACAGAATTTCTGATGAAAAGGAACTTATTTTTTGGTGGAAACATTTATGGCTTTACACTGCAAAATGTATTCTTACTATACTGTGGTTACATGATTAAGATGAGCAAAGACTAAATGAAGAGCCTGAGGAATAATGGTAAATACAACACAATGATGTTTGTTAATTTGATGGTTTATGTTTCTAGAAACAAAGCTAACGAAATTATGCTGTTAAATTACTAAAATGGTGCTTGAAAAGGTGTTGCTTAATTCACTGTAGATTGTTTGTTAAAACTTGTACTGAAAAGGTAGCCATCACTTTGACATTATCACACTTGGATAATGATTTGCCCTAAGGTATAGGGAGTGGAAAGAGATTAAAGATTTTTTTTTTCCTCTGTCAAAATGTGGATACTGCAGTGTAGCTCCAAGTCTCCAGTTAGGAGTTCTGGTTTAGAATGTCTATAAATTGACAGTTTCTGTGGGACGCAAGGATATGTGTAGATCACTGTCCATGAAGCTTTGTGCCAACAGTCATGGAGATTAGGTTGTCAGGTTTTTTTTTCAGAATCAGCATTGCTTTTTGGGGGGAGAAATATTGTAGATTTTCATTCATAAATAATTCTGCTCATTTAATGAAATCACTGGAAGATAGTTTTGTGTTTCAAAGGATTATGTAAAAGTGGGTACTTTTAATGCATGTAAACTTCTGTTTGAGAAAGCATTACAAAATTGTTGGTTTATACAGATATTCAGGTAATGAAGAGTCTGTTTAGAAAATATACTGTCTCAGAGGAATGAGTTTTAAAAAAATAGGAAAGAACTGGCCGGCAATTAGCCAGTAACTGAAAAATAACTCAAATGGGGCAGTCTTGCAGCCCTTATTCAGGCAAAATTCCCATTGAAACCAATGTACTAAAACCCATAAATAATATTTGAAAAGTACTCTTGCTTTGCTTTGCTTCACATCAATATCATATAATCTAGAAACATAGCTCTTAGTTGAATTAATAGAAGCATTTAGTATTTGCCATTAACCCCAAGGCATTTGCAGTCTGTTTTCCTTAATTGTTAGTCATCCTATATTATTATTTTTTAAATTATTAGTTGTATTACCGTAATTCCTAGAGGTCCTTGTCAAGAATTAGGGCCACATTATGCATGAACAAATTAAAAGAAAAAAAATATGAAAAAGAAATGGTTGCTAGCCTAAGGTGCACACAATCTAAGATTATGAGAAAATGCAGTAGGTGGAAGAAACATACAATAGCGTGGGAGAGAGGGATGAGAGAATGAGATGATGGTAAAAAAGCATGTTTTGCATAAATATGTAGTCTTTGCTTGCCACCTGCCTAACCATTATCAGATTGCAATGTTAGTCATCATGGCAGAGGGTTAAGGAGGGATTTGAAGGGGAGTGCATGATAGTAGCTTTATAGATTTTGACAAGTGACTGGACTTGCTTTTACATTTTTAAAAATTCCTGTCTCAGTGGAAATTCTGAGTCAGGACAGTAGAATTAGCTGCTATGGCCCAAATGTTTTCTCTGGTTCCCACACTGAAGAGCGAGGCTGTGCATGAGGGTATATCTCAGGAGGAGAAAAAAGCTCCTCAGGCTACAGTGTAGCAAAGCAGATGCTCGTAGTTACTACTATAACATTAGGGCTGCAGTAGTCCCTATGACATTGGTCTCCTGAGCCCTTATGTGGGGGAAATGGTCATTGGGTCTGGACAACACTACATCCATTTGGTCCTTCAACTGCCATGTCTTCAAATGCCTCGTGCAATCTGGTACACGTGGGGATACACAGATGAGTTCCGTGGTGCCTAGAGGCTTTGTGTTACATGTGTGCTCTCTAGATTTGCCCTCCTGTAGAGCAGAAGTACTTATTTTGCCCAGGCAGGAAGAGGCAGAGTTTGTACCTTGGTGTTCAAAAAGGGAATCAAGCCAACACTGTTAAAACCAGTTTTGTGACTTAATGCAAAACATTCATGCTCTTCTGTATATTTTAGAACAACTATTGTTAATGGAAGGCTGAAAGAGTTGTTTTGTTGTTTCTTCATTATGTTGTCATCTTTGAAAAAGTCTCCTAAGTTATGATCTGTCACCTTAGGTAACATAAAAGAGATGGCTTAATGTTTAGATTTGTCTACTTAAAAATCAGTGTAATACTATGATGGTTATTCAGACAATATAATCTTAGAATAATTAAATACAATCTGTTACATTTTATATGTGCAATTGAAGTTATAGCATCTGCTTGCACTGTCTGTTATTAATATACAATGTGCATCCATGCATGTAGGTATATATGAGAGAACAGTGGAAATGTCAATATTAAGATGAGAAGGCAGTGGAAACAGATGGCACGTTCACTTAAAAATGTTCTGTTGTCAACTTTGGTAGAACAAATGTTCTTAATGTACTTTCATTTGTAATAGTGAGTGTGTGTGTGTATATATATAATGTATGTATGTCATACACAAAATATTACGTGCTTATGTAATAAACACACACAGTATTACAAATGAAAGTATATCGAGAGCATTATATATAAACTAGCCCTGAATATTTGTAATCTGGAGGCTTTATTCACTGAGTGCACGTCTTAAGAAAGAAAGCATCTTCCAAAATTGCATATTATTTTTCGTAGTGATGTATGTAATATATTTTTAAAGTAAAAACAAGGATACCATTTTTAATATTCAATATTTTATTTGACAGCTATACTAAAACCCTTGAATACATTGATCTTCTAGGTGCATATTTAAATGTGTATGGTTCAAGATATACATAAGCCTTGATCCTTGAATTTGCATGTAATTTCTATATGCACATTTTTAATAGTTGATAAAAATATAGAGATGGTATTATTAGTTAGGTTTGTTTGTTTTTGAAACCTGATTTATATATGCTTGATCCTCTACTTTGTGGCTTCTGCTTTCATCACAAGGGGCGACATTCATCTACAAATGGCTGCAGGGTCTTGAATCATTTATGCTCATGGAAGGCACAGAAAGTTGCAGATCTGCTTTTAGCTTTTCCTATGCCACCACGAACCTGGCCACTTTTCCATCTTTCTCTGGGGTACTTATCACTGTGGTATCTAAGCAACACAAACAAGTTATGAAGAAGCATAAGACTCCAGATAGGTGGGTTTTTTCCCCCCTTTTTTGTTCCTCCAGGTGCCAATGTGTGTGTGTTTTTTGTGTTCAAGGACTCTTTTAAATTAAGGGGGATAAATCCTCCCCCCTTAAAGGGGAAAAGATTTATCTGATGGTGTGCCTTGTATTTTGATTTGAATACAGTCGGGCTTCATTGTTTCAATTGAGATCTTTTCTGGCAAGGAGTTCCATGGTCTGGGTCAGGCTGCTGGGAAAGTTCTGTTCAGTGCTTATCGTCTCTATCTGGCTTATCACCGTGGAGTTTAGCTTTCAGAGGATATGTCTACAATCCAATAAAACACCCATTGCTGGCCTATGTCAGCTGGCCTGGGCTCACGGGACATAGGCTGCAGGACTACAAAATTGCACTGTAGACATTTGGGATCAGGCTTGAGCCTGAGCTCTTGGACCCCTGGGGTTCACGAAAGTTCACACAGCAATTTTATAGCTCCACAGCCAAAGTCCCGTGAGTGTGAGGCAGCTGACATGGGCCAACTGCGGGTATTGTATTGCAGTGTAGACACACCAGAGTCTCAGAGACCCCTGTTTGGAAATGAATGTGGAGTCAATGGAGTATGTAAAGCTGAGGCATGATATGTTCTCACTCACCTTTGTTGCAATGCTTGCTGTAATCTGAGGGAGGGGAAAAAAGCATAGATCACTCTAAGAGACGGTCTTCATCTTAGAGGAAAGGATGTAATTTTCAGGACAGTCAGAGTTGAAAAAATATACTCCTTGCCACTGCCTCTGTGGAGAGGCAATCAAGTGTAGGAGGCTTCGTGTACTATAATTGGTTGTGTTTATCTCATTCAACTACTAAGTCTGATTCAAAAGGCTGTTATGACATCTTTTTTTTAAATGCAGAGTCCCTACAAAATATCCCCTTTATGTTATTTGTTATACTGCAGTTACCTGCCTCCCTTCCTGGCAGAGATGGTGGGCAGAATACTTTAGCATCACAGACAGACACTAGTCTCTTCATTAAGGATGAAGTTAACCTTCTGTTATAAACCCAGTTTTTACCCACCCATCCTTAACTTTGCCAATACTAAACCTTCCTTCCTGAAATGTCACAGGTGATCTTATGCTGGGATAGCAATCTTTCTGCAAACTTTACGACAAATTAGTCAAAACATTTGGGAGTTACAAGGGGTCAATTTCTGCAGTGATCTCATATTTTTATTTTATCTGAAATTTGTTTTGGCTCACAACCAACTTTAAAATGGTTAGACCTATAAACTCCAACTGTGTTTGAGGCTTTGTGAGTACTGGAGCCTTTGACTGACCTAGTGGGTGTGAGGGGAGCAGATTTACTTGGCTATTAAAATCAATTCCACAAGCTTAGAACTCCCCAACATTACAAATGGGCATGAGCAGAGGGAGCTGCAGGCTGGGGAACAAGAGTGGTACAGAAGGATAGGAGGTGAGACAGACTCTCCTATGGGGAGTTGAGGGCTGGTCCCAGGGGAAATGAGAAAACCACTTGGTGGGAGCTTCTTCTGTCAGTGTAGGTACTCTACCGCCCCCGAGAGGCAGTAGTTATGTCAACGCGAGAAGCCCTCCCATCGACACAGTGCTGCCTACACCAGGGCTTAGGTTGGTTATAACTACATTGCTCAGGAGGTGTGGATTTTCCACACCCCTGAACAACGTAGCTATACCACCGTAAGTAACTAGTGTAGACCAAGCCTTGGTAGACTAGAAACTGCTTTGCAAATGAACTCCTGGAGGCTATATTTTTCAAAAGAGCTAAGACCTGATTTTCAGGTACTCTGCTGCGTTAGACACCTAAGTCGGAGCCACATTTTCAAAAATGCTCAGCTCCCAGTGTGACACTTATGATCATGTTTTCAAAAGAGCTCATGTGGAGTGATCACACTTACATATGACACATACAAAACTGTACTCCGGAATTCCTCTATCTATAGGCAAATCACACACAGTAGGCTGAGAGGTCTGTAGTCGTAGACTGAATTTCTTATAGTCATTCTAAAATCCTTATGCATCTTACACAGAAAGTGTGATAGGTACTCACTGTGAAAGACCCCCCAACACAGGGACACAGTTAATAGTTTCTGGATGACTTTCCACAAGTGCATTATGGAAATGCATAGGATAAAGAGGCACTGTTCAGCTTTGTAACTAAACAAGTAGTTTTCCCTACATGTTTGAAGCCCAGGTCACCCTTTGTCTCAAAATTATTTTCATTATAAATTCTGAAATAGTTTCCATTTACTACTGAGAAAAGTGTAGATGAAAGATCTTTTACAAAGTGATACTAACATCTGTGTTAACCCCTAATTTTGTTACAATCAGTCCTGGTTCTGATTTGAAATAGGGGAAAAATAACTTTCCTCAGTAAGTAAGATCTGATATTTGTATACCATAACACTTTTCACTCCTGAAAGATTCTAAAAGTGCTTTTTTGATAAACAAATTATATGCAGGAATCACTTCATCTATCCTATGCACTTTTAGATCAAGTCAGTGTGTTTTATTTGATATTGTACAGTACTGGTGGTCAGTACTTCTATGTTATGTGCCCACATCTTTAAAAAAACAAAAAAAAAACCCCCAACCTTATTCACTGTGTAACCTTGGGCCAAGTCACTTAATCTCTGTGTTTCATTTTACCATCTTTAACATGGAGTTAATGATACTTAACTACTTTGTAAAATTCTTTGAAATCTATGGATATGAAGGAGTAAGTATTATGAGTAATCACTTTAGAGTGTAGCAAGAGTATAACCGTGCTCAGCAACATCAGTTTAACAGGCAAGAGAAGACCCTCAGCTGCTTTTTAATAAGCTTAGGACAAAATGTTCTAACTAAAATTAGGCACTTAAATCTATAATTGGGTTTCTAAGTTAGCTGTCTGATTTTTGTCTGAGGGGCTGAGCACCCACTTCTTCATGTGTCTTCAGTCCAGTCACTTGTAGATTTCAGGCACTCAAATTTGTAAATATTGTCCTAGGACATGTCACGAACAGCACCATATCATGTAAATCCTAATATCTGGTTGACAAAAGTGATGTGGTGGAGGAGATTCTTGGGATCTTCCCCTCCTTCTGATGGCAGAATTTCAACAATGGAAGTTTTTGTCACGTGACAATGGTAAAGAATGAGAGTTACTTTCTTTTAACACGGAACTGCTTGCCTGAATCTTTGCTGCAGATTTGAAGAAACCATATGCACATCCTCACAGGTTGGATGATTTCTTTGCCTCTAACAAAGATTAACACTTCCTATGTACAGTTTACTCATCCCTATCGAAGAGATCTCTGAGGCTCTTTAAATATTTCTGAAGAACAATATTTGTGTTTGCATCAATAGCATTTTCCAAACATCTCCAGAGGATACCCAGGATTACCCAGTTCCTCACTCCCCTTCTCTGCAACACCACTCCCCTTCTTTATGGGATTTTTCATATGCTAAGAGGGGGAAATTCTGTAGGATTCCTTTTGTTTAAAACACTGGCGGCTCACCACTGGTCTGGTAGTTTGTACCCTTGTGCCTGGAAAAGTGTCATCTTTGCCAGTGATCTGCTGTTTGCTTGGGCATAGCACCTTAACCTTTCTGTCTGTTTCTGTATCTATACATTTGGGATAATGATGTTTGTGGACTTGAACACCTAGCAGAATGTTGACCCTAGATAAATAATAGCTCACAGGAGTGTTGAGATGATTAATAATTAGACTCTTGTACAGTGTTCTGAAGATGTGTAGACAGATTTAATTCTGGGATATGCCAACAGAAACAGGATCCCCAGCACTAGAAAGACTGCCTGGAGGAATGTATAGCAAGGTGCCTACAATCTCTGCTCCACTGGGAAGCTTGCAGCTGGCTAGTGCAAGTTTTAAATCTGTAGCCTGGATACTATTGTCTAGGGAAGGGGCAGAGCCTTGTGCAGAAACAGCATATGCTGATTCAGAGGCTCTCAGGACAGCTTTTTGCTGTGGTTGCAATTTTATTCTGACACCACCTCCTCCTTAGGTTTGGGTAATGAAGACAATCCTTGACCCACAGCTATACACACCAAGTCAGGAGGTGTAGGTTGGATCTTTCAGTGCAGAATCAATGTATACAAAAATTCCTTTCCATGTATAATATAAAATTTCCTGTCCTGATTTTCAGGAGTCTAACATGGAAGCTCCAATGTCATTTCCTTATAGCACTCACAGGACTTAAAATATTATAAAAAGTAGAATATTGAAGCATTGAGCCATTGGATACATCTAAATGAAATGAAAGGTCATCTTCAGCAAAAGCAGGGGTTGGCAACCTTTTAGAAGTGGTGCGCCGAGTCTTCATTTATTCACTTTAATTTAAAGTTTCGCTTGCCAATAATACATTTTAACGTTTTTTAGAAGGTCTCGCTCTATAAGTCTATATATTATATAACTAAACTTGTCGTATGTAAATAAGGTTTTCAAAATGTTTAAGAAGCTTAATTTAAAATTTAAATTAAAATGCTGATCTTACACCGTCGGCCTGCTCAGCCTGTTGCTGGCCTGGGGTTCCATCCACGTTCACCTAGGGGCCCCAGCTGGCAAGGGGCCGGCAGCCAGAACCCCAGACTGGCAGTGGGCTGAATGGGGCCAGCGCCCGGGACCCCAGACCAGCAGTGGGCTGAGCGGCTCAGCCCGCTGCTGCTCAGTCCACTGCTGGTCTGGGGGTCCGTCCACGAGCTCCTGCCAGCCAGGGTCCCTGCTGCCAGCTCCGCTCAGCCCACTGCTGGTCTGGGGTCCTGGCCCTGTCCATATAGAGTAGGTACCTACCTTCTCCCTGGTTCTGGCCATTCTCTTCCTCTCTTTGCACTGAGATGAGGGTGGGAGTGCACTGAGACCAGGGCTGGGGGTGAAGGAGCAGGTTGGGGTGCAGGGTCTGGCCTGGAGCTAGAATGAGGGAGGGGGCTCAGGGTTGGAGCAGGAGGTTTGGGTGTGGAGCGCTTACCTGGGCAGCTCCCATTTGGTGTGAGAGGTGCAGGTGGGAATGTGGGTGGGTGTGTGTACAGGAGCTCCCGTTTGGTGCTCAGGGCAGGGGGCTGGATATGTGTGGGGGGTGCCAGAGTCAGGGCTGGGGTTGTGGGGAGGTGCAGGGGTCAGAGCATGGGGCTGGGGTTGTGGGGGGGTGCGGGGTTCAGGGCACGGGGCTGGGGTGTGTGTGGGGGGGGGTCAGGGCTGCGGGTGTGGGTTGGGGTTGTGGGGGTGCTCCCTGCCCTGAGCGGCTCACGGCAGGGGGCTGGGGAGGATATGCCCTGATTCCACCGCCCTCCCCAAGGTCCTCGGAGCAGAGAGCTTGCTGCGGTTCTGCTTTTCCCTCTCCCACTCCATAGCAAGGGCTGTCAGCTGATCGGCCGCAGGGAGGGAGAGAAGGAGGGGCAGGAACCCAGCATGCTGGGGGAAGAGGTGGGGGAGGGGGAAGCTTGCCTGCCCTGCAAGGAGAGAGCGGTGGGCAGAAAAGAGTGGGCCGGGCAGGGGTCTGGCAGACAGCAGCGTGCCATTAAAATTTGGCTTGTGTGCCGTCTTTGGCACGCATGCCATAGGTTGCCGACCCCTGAGCTAAAGTTAAATAGCTGAGGAAAAGGCTCCTTGTGTAACATATTCTTAATATCTTTTGAGATCTGTGACTAATATTATGACAAACTACTCGAAACTGTTTCTGAAAGCCATTTCCAAGTTAACATTATTTCAATTGATTTTCCTCATCTCTGGAAGTTTTTCTTTTCAAAAAGATCAATTGCATCTGTTCGACCCTTAATTTAATTTAAAAAAAAGAAAAGGAAAAAAAAAAAAGGCATCACCTCAAAGGCAAACATTTACAGAGGCATAAATTAGTTCCCTAACAGAGAACGCTACTCAATGCACCTCTAATCCTGGTTTAAAAAAGCAGAGCCGCTCTGAAAAAACACATTTGGATGATCCTGCTAGTCTTTCTGTGTTCTCAAGCATTTTTATTTTCTGACTGGTTTAAAACCAGGAATTTCTGTTGGACCATAATCAGATTTCTGGTACTAATTTTGATGTTATCAAGACAAATTCACTTGGTAATTGGACTTTTCAGTTGAGTTTCTCAGTTATTTTTATTTCCTGCTATTGCTTAATTTAAAGTGATGAGCACCAGATATATGCAGAAGCAAATCAACCTTATTATTTGCAAGTTACCAAGCAACCACTGGGCCCTGCAAAGGATGGACCCTACCATTCTGGTCCCAGGGCTGGAATCCATCTCCCCCCTACCACAGCGTAACCAGAGGGAGGAAAAAAAGCCTGGCTCAGATTTCCAGATCTGATGTTGAACTGCACAAGCCCCCAGCAGAACAGGGCTCTGAGTGGCCTTATGCTTTGTTTGTGTCTAAGGCTGATCCTGTAGACAGTCAGCTTCCAATTCCAAAAAAATGAGGAAATGCAGAAGCAAGTCCAGTGTCACCCAAAATAATTAAAAGAAAATGGCTCTGAGAATATGATTGTAAACTCTGGGTTTGCTAAGATGTGTCTGCTTAAAGTATTTGTCTGAAATGTGATGTTTTGTGCTGATCCTGTTTGAAGGCCCACTACTGAGATAAGAATGACTGTAAATACCTCTTGTGTGGCATCCTGGAACTATGTAGCTTGTCATCTGGAGAGTGGCAACCTCAGAAGAGCTGGCTAAGAAACTTTTCTTTGTTCTGGTACAGGCCTGGAAATATTGATAACAAGTCTTTTTCATATGAGATTTCCAGTAATTCTTGGGCTTTTCCAGACAGGAAAAGCAATCACAATACCTTTTATTCTGGGTTATTTATTAAACACCAATAATGTGCTTGGTGCTGTACAAGACAAAATTACTAAGACACGCCCTGTGTTATGGTGTAGGAAACAAAGAGAAGATGCACGGAGAGCTCCAGAGGGAGGAGTTACTTTATTCTCCCTTTTCCCTCAGGTTAATATAACATTTTGCAATTTTTTTTTTTTATTTTCACTCAGGGAGAAATCAGAATTTAGGAGTTGTTTTGAATGAGGAACAGGCAGGCTCTGGTGCTCTTGAGTCTGAGAGATGGTCTTATGCATAGCAGGTAGCATGAAAGAAGGCACAAACCTGGGAGTAGAGAAGCTTTTCTTACAATATACTTTCACTTCCATTTCTGGAAGAGTCGTACAAAAATTAAAATAAAAGCACCAAAAAAGTAGCAAAGCCTTTTTTAAATATCAGAAAGATTTCAGTTTGATTGATTGGCGTTTTTACTTCCATTCTTACTTTATTCAAGCCAGTTTGTCCATCTTCCCTGCCAAAAAGAAAAGTCAAGATCTGGAGGAGATGTAGGATGTTTGGTCTTCCCCTTAGTGTGGCTTCACAAGAGGACAGGTCTACACTATGAAATTAGGTCTATTTTCAAAAAAATTGACTTCTATAAATCGATTCTATAGTCGATTGTGTATGACCCCACTAACCGCATTATGTCAGCAGAGTGCGTCCTCACTACTGTGACAGCATTGACTCATGGAGTGGTGCATTGTGGGAAGCTATCCCACAGTTGGATTCTGGGTTAAGCTCCCAATGCCTGATGGGGCAAAAACATTGTTGTGGGTGGTTTTGGGTACATCATCAGTCTCCCTTCCCTCCATGAAAGCAACTGCAGACAATCATTTCGCCCCTTTTTTCCTGGGTTACCCGTACAGATGTCATAGCACGGCAAGCATGGAGCCCACTCAGCTCACCATTGCTGTTGCGAGCATTGTAAACACCTTGCGCATTATACTGCAGTATGTGCAGTACCTGGCTAAGAGACGGTAGCACGAGGAGGACATGGACACAGACTTTCCTGAAAGCACAGATGTGGCAATTGTGACATCATGGCGGCAGTGGGGCTGGTTGATACAGTGGAATGCCGATTCTGGGGCCCGGCAAACAAGCACAGACTGGTGGGACCGCATAGTGTTGCAGGTATGGGATGATTCCCAGTGGCTGCGAAACTTTCACATGCGTAAGGCCACTTTCCTGGAACTCTGAGTTGCTTTCCCCTGCCCTGAAGCAAAGGAATACCAAGATGAGAGCTGCCCTGACATCTGAGAAGCAAGTGGTGATAGCCCTGTGGAAGCTTGCAATGCCTGACTGCTACTGGTCAGTCCGGAATTTGGAGTGGTCAAATCTACTGTGGGGACTGCTGTGATTCAAAAAGTAGCCAATGCAATCACTGACGTTCAGCTATCAAGGGTAGTGACTCTGGGAAATGTGCAGGTCATAGTGGATGGCTTTGCTGCAATGGGGTTCCCTAACTGTAGTGGGGCGATAGATGGAACGCATATCCCTATCTTGGCACCGGACCACCTTGCCAACCAGTACATAAACTGCAAGGGGTACTTCTCAATGGTGCTGCAAGCACTGGTGGATCAGAAAGGACGTTTCACTGACATCAACGTGGGATGGCCGGGAAAGGTGTATGACGCTTGCATCTTTAGGAACTCCGGGCTGTTTGAGCAGCTGCAAGAATGGCTTTCTTCCCAGACCAGAAAATTACTGTTGGGAATGTTGAAATGCCAATAGTTCTCCTTGGAGACCCAGCCTACCCCTTGCTCCCATGGCTCATGAAGCCATACAGGCAGCCTGGATAGTAGTAAGGAGCAGTTCAACTATAGGCTGAGCAAGTGCAGAATGGTGGTAGAATGTGCCTGGAGGTTTAAAAGCTTGCTGGTGCTGTTTGCTGACTAGGTTAGACCTCAGCACAACCAGTATTCCCAGTGTTATTACTGCTTGCTGTGTGCTCCATAATATCTGTGAGAGTAAGGGGGAGATATTTATGGCAGGGTGGGAGGTTGAGGCAAATTGCCTGACTGCCAGTTTTGAAGAGCCAGACACCAGGGCAATTAGAAGAGCACAGATAGGCACACTGTGCATCAGAGAGGCTTTGAAAACCATTTTCATGACTGGCCAGGCTACAGTGTAACAGTTGTGTGTGTTTTTCCTTGATGCAAACCCAACCCCTTTGTTGATTTTAATTCCCTGTAAGCCAACCATTCCCCCCCCCCCCCCCCGTTTGATCACCGCTGGCAAAGGAAATAAAGTCACTATTGTTTTGAAACCATGCATTCTTTCTTTGTTAATTAAAAAAAAAAAGAAAAAAGGGGGAGAACTCATAAGGTAGCCCAGATGGGGTAGGGTGGGATAGGGAAGGACAAGGGCACATCTCTTATTGTAGCCACACTATAAATCAAAACTGTTTGTTTGAATGACAGCCTTCTGTTGCTTGGGCCATCCTCTGGAGTGGAGTGGCTGGGTGTCCGGAGCCTCCCCCATCGCGTTCTTGGGCATCTGGGTGAGGAGGATATGGAACTTGGGGAGGAGGGCAGGTGGTTGTACAGTGGATGCAGTGGTGGTCTGTGCTCTAGTTGGCTTTCCTGCAGCCCCACCAGACACCTGAGCATATCTGTTTGCTCCCCCATTAGCCTCAGCGTTGCATCCTGCCTCTTCTCATCGTGTTCACTTAGTGCTTTCCTGGCCTCTTGCCACTAAATGCCTCCATGCATTCAGCTGTGCCCTATCAGTGCAGGAGGACTGCATGAGCTCGGGAAAACATGTAATCGCGAGTGCGTTTTTTTTTTCCATCTTCTAATCTACAATAACCTCAGGGACGGAGATGATAGCGGGAGCATAGAAACATTTGCACCTGCAGGGGGATAAAAAGGGAGAGTAAAATTTAAGATGATACATTTCTGAGAACAAAAGGGAGACTCTTTCACAGTGAATCAAGCAAGCACAGCAGACAGCACATGTGCTTTAGGTACAAGGTCGTATTTTTCCTTTTATATTGAGCGCCTGCCAGTATGGTGACACATCACACACGGATGGGCAACAGAATTTGGTTTCCATGCAGCCATGGTAAGCCAAAGGGTATGCGTGTTTGGCTTCTAACACCTTCAGAACATGTGGGAATGTTTTTTTCAAACTGCAGCGTTCTCCTATCCCATAGCAAGCAATGCTGGTTGGGTTTGCCATTTAAAAGGAGGGGCTTCAGTTTTCAGGTGGATATGCAGCACACAGCTTCCCCCCCCCGCCCCGCCACGTGGCTATTTGGGATGATCCCTTCACCCCTCCCCCCAGCGCATGGCTATGGGATGATCCCTTTTAGCCAAGCACAAACAGCCCAGCATGAACGGGGTCCTTTTACTTTTCCCTTACAAAAATTCCCCTATTTCAACCAGGTGACCATGAATGATATCACTCTCGTGAGGCTAACCAGAAAGATAAAGACCGAATGTTGCTTCAATGCGACCAAAACCCAGGACCATTTGCTGCCATGCTTTGTGCTCCAATGATTCTAGACTACTTGCTGCTGGCTTGGCGTGGTAAAGTGTCCTACCGTGGAGGATGAAATAAGGAAACCCTCCCCAGAAACCTTCTGCAAAGGCTTTCAGAGTACCTCCAGGAGAGCTTCATGGAGATGTCCCTGGAGGATTCTCGCTCCATCCCCAGACACGTTGACAGACTTTTCCACTAGCTGTACTGGCCGCAAATGCATCCCAAGTCTTCAGAGCAAATCAAACATTAAACATTATTGTTTTTAAACCCTGTACTGTAGTTACAAATGTGCCCTCACCAGAGGTGCCTTCTCCGGCTTCAGGGTCGGGGATCCCGCCTTGGGAGAGTATTGGCTCTAGGGTGATGAAAAGGTCCTGGCTGCCAGGGAGAACGGATTCACCACTTGCCTGCTGTGCATTCTCCTCCTCCTCCTCTTCCTCATCCACAAAATCCTCCTCCATGTTGCGTGAGACTCCCCCCTTGCAGGTGTCCATGGACAGTGATGGACCCTCCCTAGAATGCCATCCAGCCGATCATAGAAGCAGCATGTATGGGGCTCTGACCCAGAGCTACCGTTTGCCTCCTTTGTCTTTTGGTAGGCTTTCCTGAGCTCCTTGACTTTCACGCAGCACTGCTGTGTGTCCCTGTTGTAGCCTCTGTCCATTATGCCCTGTGTGATTTTGGCATATATATTAGCATTTCTTCTTTTTGATCAGAGTTCTGCCTGCACAGATTCTTCTCCCCATACAGCAATCAGATCCAGTGTCTCCCATTTGCTCCATGCTAGAGCTCGTTTGCGATTCTGGGTGGACTGCATGGTCACCTGTGCTGCTGAGCTCACCACACTGACCAAACAGGAAATGAAAGTCAAAAGTTCCCAGGGCTTTTCCTGTGTAGCTGGCTAGTGCATCGGAGTTCAAAACGCTGTCCAGAGCGGTCCTATTGGAGCACTCTGGGATAGCTCCCAGAGGCCAATAATGTCAACAGTGAGTCAACAGTGTGCCCTTGTTGCCAAGAAGGCCAATGGCATTTTGGGATGTATAAGTAGGGGCATTGCCAGCAGATTGAGGGATGTTATCGTTCCCCTTTATTTGACATTGGTGAGGCCTCATTTGGAAAACTGTGTCCAGTTTTGGGCCCCACACTACAAGAAGGATGTGGAAAAATTGGAGAGAGTCCAGCGAAGGGCAACAAAAATGATTAGGGGTCTGGAACACATGAGTTATGAGGAGAGGCTGAGGGAACTGGGATCGTTTAGTCTACGGAAGAGAAGAATGAGGGGGGATTTGATAACTGCTTTTAACTACCTGAAAGGTGGATCCAAAGAGGATGGATCTAGACTATTCTCAGTGATAGCAGATGACAGGACAAGGAGTAATGGTCTCAAGTTGCAGTGGGGGAGATTTAGGTTGGATATTAGGAAAAACTTTTTCACTAGGGCTGTGGTGAAACACTGGAATGCGTTACCTAGAGAGGTGGTGGAATCCCCTTCCTTAGAAGTTTTTAAGGTCAGGCTTGACAAAGCCCTGGCTGGGATGATTTAGTTGGGGATTGGTCCTGCTCTGGGCACGGGGTTGGACTAGATGACCTCCAGAGGTCCCTTCCAACTCTGATATTCTATGATTCTATGATCGTCTATTTGCATCTGTACTATCCCAAATTCAACCCAGCAAGGTTGATTTTAGTGCTCCCTCACCATGGAGGAGTACAGAAATCGATTTTAAGTCCTATTTAGGTCAACGGAATGGGGTTGCTTGCTTATAGAATTGACCTAACGCAGCTAAATTTGACCTGACCCTGTAGTGTAGATCAGGGCATACTTTCTGGGTGCTCCATGTTGATGGAAATTTCCTTTGTGGTACTCGGTAGATAACTTCTAACCTGACTATTGATTTTCTTTTCTGGACAGATGATGTACAGTAACCCTACTCCCAACATCCTGGGAAAGAGTAGAAAGCTGTGCCAGTGGTTGCTAGCAGGGAAATGTCAAGACGATTAAAAAAAGCTCATATAAGCTGCAATACAATTTCATCCTGATATGAGGCAATTTGGAAGCAGTTTGTGGAATTTAAAATAATGATGGGGTGTAAGTGCATCCCACATACTAGTATATGTCTTTGAAAATTGTGCGTCTCACACTGTGTGATTATGTGTATGTATCACCTAACTATATATATATATGAATGAAATGTGTATTTGTTCAGAGACTACAATTACATTTCTCACTTCTGTTATTTCTTAGTAACTATAATGTTCTGTTCATTATACCTGAGCTCAGTGTTGCTGGTTATATGTCCAAGTGCAATATTGTTTAAAATGAAATAATTTTTCCAAATAGAACAAACAGCCATGTACATTGGTTTTTATTGGCTGAGTAACTGAATCCATTTTATTTTCTGTTGGGAGTCTTTGTATTTGCTAATGTGTTGGTTTAAAAAATAACAGGACCTCAAAGTAATAAACTACTCTTACATTTTAAATGAATACTCTTAAGACATTGGGCCACATTCACCCATGTGGTAACTGCATTGAATTCAGTAGGTTTACCAGGTTCAATTTGGTTCATTGTGTCTAGCTTTGTAAAGCACCATGTATTTATACACTTAACAGATAAGTTTCCTTGCAGGTCAAGAAGAGATTACACTCTCCTCTGAATAGCTCCAGCAGCAAAAAGAAAACTTCATTGTAATGAAACCCGTAAAGTGCTTTCACTGTATATAAGTAAAATGAAGGAAGACTATACACATTTTTCTTTTACAGAAAAGAAATACTACAATTTGTTTTAACTACTTTTATAGGTCTCTTGGTTTTCATCATCTTACAGAGCACTAGTCAGACATGAGTAGGAAAACTATTTCTAAACTGAAGGAGTAGCATACTTGTCTCTGAGGAGAAGTGAGGAAAGGGTTATAGAGTGAGTGTGTGTTGGCCATGAAGATAGGGATAGGTGTGTGTTTGTGTTTGTTTTTTGTTTGTTTTTTGCTTTTCACCTTCCTCTCTGCATTTCCACCCTCTGTCTGTCTCTTCCCCCACCCCAACCCCCATCAGAATTGAACAATGAGGCAGATTTCAGTGATGGACTTACTTGTAAATTCTTAGAAATTTCATTCTGCACTCAGTGAATGCTGTGAGTTTGGGGAAGAGACTATATTTTTCACACGTAACACAGAGGTTGAATCCCTGTTTGAAGTGCAAAATGGAACTGAACCTTAGTTTTGGAATCATGACTGGCAGCATTCACAGTAAAAGTCAAGGAGGAAGGAAGCTGGATTGTGTTTGCGGTGTCAGCCCTGCCTGCGTTATATTTTCTACTCTATTCCTGCAGAAGTTTTCCACATCTGACCTGATATGTAGCTCCCTTCTTTCTACCTGTGTAGTCTGTCGTTCTAAGTTTTCTGTGCTTTTGTTGTGTCCTTTTTCTCAGCTTTTTCTTTACTCAACAGTCTCTTTCTCTGTTTGCAGCCTGTCAGTCCCTGCCCTTCCCCAGTATGCTTTCTCTCCTCCTGCTTGAATGTTTTCCCCCCAGGGTAGTCAGGGCATCTCTGGTCCAAAGAAGAGCAGCAGGGCTGGACTGAACAGAAGATGAAACTACAAGATGCTTGTGAGAATGCATGTCTTAACTGCTCCCAATTGGTTAGCTGAGATGTGGCGTACAGGAGGAAGGAGGGAATCTTATGCATTGCAATGGGGGTCCAGCATGCACTATGTCCAAGGAGCCTACTGAAACTTGACAAAGCCATGGTTTCCCTAGGACTGTCTATCTCCTGGGGAATGACCTTAAAAATCAAGGCAGTCATGTTAAAAACACAATGTCTCTCACCCCTGGTCTTGGAAGCTAACCGATTAGGTGGTTCTTCGTCCACATAAACTTGCTATACAACTGTCACCAAGAAAATAACTATCACTCTATTTAATAGTTAGCACGTTTAAAACTAATAAAAGGAAGTGATTCTTCACACAATGCAGTTTTCAGAGTAACAGCCGTGTTAGTCTGTATTCGCAAAAAGAAAAGGAGTACTTGTGGCACCTTAGAGACTAACCAATTTATCTGAGCATAAGCTTTCGTGAGCTACAGCTCAGATAAATTGGTTAGTCTCTAAGGTGCCACAAGTACACAATGCAGTGTCACCCTGTGGAACTCATTGTAAAGGAATGCTGTAAAGGCTCAAAAGTATAAATGGGTTCAAAAGAGGATTAGATAAATTCATGGAGGATAGATCCATCAATGGCTATTAGCTAAGATGGTCAGGGATGCAACTCCATGCTTCAGGTATCACTAAACCTCCAGTTGCCAGAAGCTGGGACTGGCCACTGTCAGAGTCAGGCTACTGGGTTATTTGGACCATTGGTCTGATTCAGTATGGCTGTTCTTAGTATGTCAGTTGTTAGTAAATTACTGCATGCTACTGGGTTTCTGCATTTAAATGACTAACCAAGTAGCGCAATCCAAAATGTATCTACATTTCAATCAATAGATGCATCACAAAAACTGTGACTAAAACAGCTACGCTTCCTGCTAGAAAGAACAAAGGAAGCAGTTGCATTTGCCAACAATCTCAGTTTTCTTAGTGCCCTGGTTGTCTGTGGTGTATCATGGCTCCTCTCTCTGTCTTGGGCAGCTGGGAGTGAAATTAAATATTTTGGTTATTGTTGTCAGGGTCCACTGCTCCAAATATAGTTGAACTGCCAAAAGCTGCTTCCGTTCCTGCTCCTCTTACTAGCTGCTTTACTCCCCTTGTGCCTCAGGGTACATTAGCACAGGAATTGGAGGGTATAATTTCCAGCTCAAGGAGACATACCTGTGCTAGCTCTGACCAAGTTAGCGTGCTATAAATAGAAGTGTAGCCAGAACAGCGCAAGCAGTGGAAAAGGCTAGTCGCCCTGAGTATGGTCCTGTCCAAGACTCTGCATATGTACGAGGGGCAGCTAGCCTCTAGTGCTGCTAGGTCTACACTTCTGTTTTTAGCACGCTAGCTCAATCAGAACTAGTGCAGATATGTTTCCTTGAACTGGAAATTACACATTCCAGCTGCAGTGTAGGTATACCATCATAGGTCGGCATTAGGGAGAGAAGGGAAATAGACTCACTTTCTCTAAGCAGGGGGAGCAAAATTAGCCCTATTCAGGGAAGAAGAGAGAATACTGGGGGAGAAAAGGAGAACTCTACTGGAGGCACCTGTGGAATGGGACAGAAAAGGTGGTGTCCTGGAAGAGAGGAAAGGATGGTGTGTGGAGCAGCTGTAACTGTTGTGTAAAGGTACCAGGTGTGGCTACAGAGGCCAAAGGTCATCCTCTATCTTGGAAGGTGAGCCTCTGAACTACAGAGAAGTGCAGACAGGCTCTAGTTACTGTGTTCTGTGATGTTAAATGCAAATTCAGTTGCTAAATACAAGCTTTCCATGCCTTACTGAGAAGACCAATGTATAGAAGGAGGATTCTGCAGATGGAAAGGAGAAGCCTGATGTGGGTGGGGGAAGAAGTGTGGTACAGGAAGAGGAGCAGACCTGCCATGTGACCCCTGGGACATGGAGATGCAAGTGACCCTATTGTATTGATGATCCCAATCGCACTGTAGTGAAGAAGCACCTGCCCAGGCCTCCTCACAAGAAGAGGCAGCTAGGAGCCAAGATTTGTTCAGTGGGGAACAGTGGTTGCATAGAGGAGGGTTCTGGGGCCTAGAGGCTGTTTTAAACTTTGCTTAGCTGGGTAACACGTTACCCAGCTACAGCCAAAACACCTTGCACTCTGGCCACAGCCCCATTTCCTCCTTGATGTGCTCCTATGCTGGGGGATGGCACTTTTGTAGCTGGCATTGCAAGGTATTTACTGTGCCAGATATGCTTAACATTCATATGCCCCTTCGTGCTTCAGCCACCATTCCAGAGGACATGCTTCCATGCTGATGACGCTTGTTAAAAATAAATGCGTTGGTTAAATTTGTGACTGAACTCCATGGTGGTGAATTGTATGTCTCCTGCTCTCTTTTATCCGCATTCTGCCATAATTTAATGTTATAGTAGTCTCGGATGATGACCCAGCACCTGCTGGTGGCATCTGACTCAGATAATGAAAATGAACATGCATCGGTCTGCACTGCTTTGGATTGTTATCGAGCAGAACCTGGTATCAACATGGATCCATGTCCCCTGGAATGGCTGTTGAAGCATGAAGGGACATATGAATCTTTAGCACTCTGGCATGTAAATATCTACAACAGTGCCATGCGAACGCCTGTTCTCACTTTTAGGTGACATTGTAAACAAGAAGCGGGCAGCATTATCTCCTGCAAATGTAAACAACCTTGTTTGTCTGAGCGATTGGCTAAACAAGATGTAGGACTGAGTGGACTTGCAGGCTCTAAAATTTTACATTGTTTTATTTTTAATGCAGGTTTTTTTGGTACATAATTCTATATTTGTTCAACTTTCATGATAAAGAGATTGCACAACAGTATTTGTATTTAGTGAATTGAAAAATATTATTTGTTTTTTTATAGTGCAAATACTTGTAAACAAAAATAAATATAAAGTGAGCACTGTACGCTTTGTATTCTGTGTTGTAACTGAAATCAATATATTTGAAATTGTAGAAAACATCCAAATATGTTTGTTTAAATGGTATTCTATTGTTTAACAGTGCGATTAATCATATTAATTTTTAATTACACGACTAATCGTGATTAATTTTTGTGATGGCTTGATGGCCCCAATAGTAAGCTTTTCTGTGTGTTGAACTATTTAAGTAATGGTACTTAAAGGGGAAATACAGCTGATTTATGTGTGGTGTTTTTTGTTTTTTTTTTAGAATAATAGAATATCAGGGTTGGAAGGGACCCCTGAAGGTCATCTAGTCCAACCCCTCGCTCGAAGCAGGACCAATTCCCAGTTAAATCATCCCAGCCAGGGCTTTGTCAAGCCTGACCTTAAAAACCTCGAAGGAAGGAGATTCTACCACCTCCCTAGGTAACGCATTCCAGTGTTTCACCACCCTCTTAGTGAAAAAGTTTTTCCTAATATCCAATCTAAACCTCCCCCACTGCAACTTGAGACCATTACTCCTCGTTCTGTCATCTGCTACCATTGAGAACAGTCTAGAGCCATCCTCTTTGGAACCCCCTTTCAGATAGTTGAAAGCAGCTATCAAATCCCCCCTCATTCTTCTCTTCTGCAGGCTAAACAATCCCAGCTCCCTCAGCCTCTCCTCATAAGTCATGTGTTCTAGACCCCTAATAATTTTTGTTGCCCTTCGCTGGACTCTCTCCAATTTATCCACATCCTTCTTGTAGTGTGGGGCCCAAAACTGGACACAGTACTCCAGATGAGGCCTCACCAATGTCGAATAGAGGGGAACGATCACGTCCCTCGATCTGCTCGCTATGCCCCTACTTATACATCCCAAAATGCCATTGGCCTTCTTGGCAACAAGGGCACACTGCTGACTCATATCCAGCTTCTCGTCCACTGTGACCCCTAGGTCCTTTTCCGCAGAACTGCTGCCTAGCCATTCGGTCCCTAGTCTGTAGCGGTGCATTGGATTCTTCCATCCTAAGTGCAGGACCCTGCACTTATCCTTATTGAACCTCATCAGATTTCTTTTGGCCCAATCCTCCAATTTGTCTAGGTCCTTCTGTATCCTATCCCTCCCCTCCAGCGTATCTACCACTCCTCCCAGTTTAGTATCATCCGCAAATTTGCTGAGAGTGCAATCCACACCATCCTCCAGATCATTTATGAAGATATTGAACAAAACCGGCCCCAGGACCGACCCTTGGGGCACTCCACTTGATACTGGCTGCCAACTAGACATGGAGCCATTGATCACTACCCGTTGAGCCCGACAATCTAGCCAGCTTTCTACCCACCTTATAGTGCATTCATCCAGCCCATACTTCCTTAACTTGCTGACAAGAATACTGTGGGAGACCGTGTCAAAAGCTTTGCTAAAGTCAAGAAACAATACATCCACTGCTTTCCCTTCATCCACAGAACCAGTAATCTCATCATAAAAGGCGATTAGATTAGTCAGGCATGACCTTCCCTTGGTGAATCCATGCTGGCTGTTCCTGATCACTTTCCTCTCATGCAAGTTTATCAGGATTGATTCTTTGAGGACCTGCTCCATGATTTTTCCAGGGACTGAGGTGAGGCTGACTGGCCTGTAGTTCCCAGGATCTTCCTTCTTCCCTTTTTTAAAGATTGGCACTACTTTTCCAGTCATCCGGGACTTCCCCGGTTCGCCACGAGTTTTCAATGATAATGGCCAATGGCTCTGCAATCACAGCCGCCAATTCCTTTAGCACTCTCGGATGCAACTCGTCTGGTCCCATGGACTTGTGCACGTCCAGCTTTTCTAAATAGTCCCTAACCACCTCTATCTCCACAGAGGGCTGGCCATCTTTTCCCCATTTTGTGATGCCCAGCGCAGCAGTCTGGGAGCTGACCTTGTTAGTGAAGACAGAGGCAAAAAATGCATTGAGTACATTAGCTTTTTACACATCCTCTGTCACTAGGTTGCCTCCCTCATTCAGTAAGGGGCCCACACTTTCCTTGGCTTTCTTCTTGTTGCCAACATACCTGAAGAAACCCTTCATGTTACTCTTGACATCTCTTGCTAGCTGCAGCTCCAGGTGCGATTTGGCCCTCCTGATATCATTCCTACATGCCCGAGCAATATTTTTATACTCTTCCCTGGTCATATGTCCAACCTTCCACTTCTTGTAAGCTTCTTTTTTATGTTTAAGATCCGCTAGGATTTCACCATTAAGCCAAGCTGGTCGCCTGCCATATTTACTATTCTTTCGACTCATCGGGATGGTTTGTCCCTGTAACCTCAACAGGGATTCCTTCAAATACAGCCAGCTCTCCTGGACTCCTTTCCCCTTCAAGTTAGTCCCCCAGGGGATCCTGGCCATCCATTCCCTGAGGGAGTCGAAGTCTGCTTTCCTGAAGTCCAGGGTCCGTATCCTGCTGCTTACCTTTCTTCCCTGCGTCAGGATCCTGAACTCAACCAACTCATGGTCACTGCCTCCCAGATTCCCATCCACTTTTGCTTCCCCCACTAATTCTACCCGGTTTGTGAGCAGCAGGTCAAGAAAAGCGCCCCCCCCTAGTTGGCTCCTCTAGCACTTGCGCCAGGAAATTGTCCCCTACGCTTTCCAAAAACTTCCTGGATTGTCTATGCACCGCTGTATTGCTCTCCCAGCAGATATCAGGAAAATTCAAGTCACCCATGAGAATCAGGGCATGCGATCTAGTAGCTTCCATGAGCTGCCGGAAGAAAGCCTCATCTACCTCATCCCCCTGGTCCGGTGGTCTATAGCAGACTCCCACCACTACATCACTCTTGTTGCACACACTTCTAAACTTAATCCAGAGACACTCAGGTTTTTCTACAGTTTCGTACCGGAGCTCTGAGCAGTCATACTGCTCCCTTACATACAGTGCTACTCCCCCACCTTTTCTGCCCTGCCTGTCCTTCCTGAACAGTTTATAACCATCCATAACAGTACTCCAGTCATGTGAGTTATCCCACCAAGTCTCTGTTATTCCAATCACGTCATAGTTCCTTGACATCACCAGGACCTCCAGTTCTCCCTGCTTGTTTCCAAGGCTTTGTGCATTTGTATATAAGCACTTGAGATAACCTGTTGATCGCCCCTCATTCCCAGTATGAGGCAGGAGCCCTCCCCTCACAGACATTCCTGCCTGTGCTTCCTCCCGGTATCCCGCTTTCCCACTTACCTCAGGGCTTTGGTCTCCTTCCCCCGGTGAACCTAGTTTAAAGCCCTCCTCACTAGGTTAGCCAGCCTGCTGGCAAAGATGCTCTTCGCTCTCTTCGTAAGATGGAGCCCGTCTCTGCCCAGCACTCCTCCTTCATGGAACACCATCCCATGGTCAAAGAATCCAAAGCCTTCTCTCCGACACCACCTGCGTAGCCATTCATTGACTTCGATGATTCGACGGTCCCTACCCAGGCCTTTTCCTTCCACGGGGAGGATGGACGAGAACACCACTTGCGCCTCCAACTCCTTTATCCTTCTTCCCAGAGCCACATAGTCCGCAGTGATCCGCTCAAGGTCATTCTTGGCAGTATCATTGGTGCCCACGTGGAGAAGCAGGAAGGGGTAGTGATCCGAGGGCTTGATGAGTCTCGGCAGTCTCTCCGTCACATCGCGAATCTTAGCCCCTGGCAAGCAGCAGACTTCTTGGTTTTCCGGTCAGGGCGGCAGATAGATGACTCAGTCCCCCGGAGGAGAGAGTCCCCGACCACCACCACCCGCCTTCTCCTCTTGGGAGTGGTGGTCGTGGAACCCCCAACCTCAGGACATAGCATCTCATGCCTTCCAACCAGCGGAGTCTCCTTCTGCTTTGTCGCCCCAGACATATCATCTGGTCCACTCTCCGCAACGGTACCTGTGGAGAGAACATGAAAGCGGTTAGTTACCTGTGTCTGTGTTACTGGAACCCGGACATTCCGCTTACCTCTTCTGGAGGTCACATGCTGCCAAGCTTCTTCACTGGCCTCTTGGCTCCTCTGTGCAACCTGCTCTATATCTTTAGAGCTTTGTGCCCCTAGAAGCCTATCCTGAGTTTTGTCCAGAAAATCCTCAGTTTCTCGTATGCAGCGCAGGGTCGTTATCTGTTGCTCCAGACCTTCAATCTTCTCTTCCAATATGGAGACCAGCTTGCACTTTGTACAGACAAAGTCGCTTCTGTCCTGTGGAAGAAAGACAAACATGGCACATCCAGTGCAGGTCACAACAGCTGAACCCCCCCTTCCATATCACCTTCCTACTATGAGCTTCCTCAGAGCAGTTTGCAAGACGTAACTTGAAGCTGAAATTTAGTAATTTTTGTCCTTATCAAACAAAGGTCTCTGCTTTTGGTTTTGGGAGTTTAGTGCATTGTAAGAATTTAGTATAAATTGTTGTTATACTTACTGTGTATGCTGTATGTAGTATTTTTTTGTCTTGCTGGGTGCATGCACTCAGTGTCAATTATTCTGCAGATACAGAGTACAAGTTGTAGAGTTTGTAATGTGTGGGAACAGTCTCCAAGCCAGGTGCTCCCTATAAAAGGTTGGAATATGGCATTTATCTAAAAATACCTGAATAGGGGGTGGTGCAGAGCTGTGGAGGAGAGGAGACGGAGGCAGCATGGTTACTAACACACAGAGTTCTCTGGGGTTGGGGATGGGGTGCCTTTTCCACCCTTGGGCAGAGCAGAACACATCTGTAAACGGATAAATGCCAAGGCCATAGTTTCCTTAAGGAAGGAAGTCCAATGGTATGTTTTCCAGAAGACTAATCTTATGTAAGTGACCTTTTGCACCCAAAATAGGGGCATGACTGTTGGGAGCACTCAAGACATGGTGTGCCTAGGATCATAAATTACTTTAATCCAGCCCTGCATAAACAATTAGAGGGTCTCAATTTAGAGGTTTAGAGAGATTAGTTAAAGCACACACACCATTTATGCAGTGTTGCCTATCTTGCAGACTCAAAAATCCTTTGACAAACCAAAAAAATTATGGTGGGTTTTTTTTTGTTTGTTTTTGTTTTTAAACTCTCATTGCTTGTTGGTTAGTTTCCTGATTTCTAAACTAAAAAAAAAAAAATGTATACACAGATTCGGAGACCTCTTACTCCTTATAGATAATTGGACACTTCCCCAACCACACTAAGCACTGTATTCTGCCCCTTGCAGCCTCCTCCCTCCACTGGGTGCTGATGCATTAGTTTGGGTGCATATAGTTTGTGCTATAGGTGTTAACGTGACTCAATCACTGTTCAGTATTCAACAGTGTTAAACAAGATCTGGGGCTTGGTATACAGAGCAACACTCCAATGCAGAAACTACAGAACTCAAGCCCATGCTTAGCACCATGACAAACACATCATTAAACATTCTTTTAATCTTTTATTTGAGGTACAGAAAAGAGAGGAAAACACAGCATTGGGAAAGTAAAGCCCTAAATGTGGCTTTCATTTCATTTCATTCATTGTGTGTTCCCTGTCCATTTAGATGTAGACCAGTTTTTAGAAGGAGAAATAAATAAATTAAAATATATATAAGGCGTTTTTGACAGTCTCTTAGATAGTATCAAAGATGTTAACTTCTTTTCTCCAAAGAATAGTTATTATTTGGGATGGGATGGAGCTGCCTTTGCTGCAGTTTAAAGTCCAATCTTAGAAGGAAAAGCCCCCTTGTTTGACTGTCTCTTAGATGGTAACAGCTATCCACCTAGGCAATGGTTTGGATTCAGCTGGAGCTAGTAGGGATGGCAATGTCATCTAGGTCCCCCTCTCTCTGGCCCATTTTGGCCAGGACACTACCTGGGATCAGGAAAATGGAGGCCCAGGGTAATGAAAACACTCCTAGTGAAAGTACTATTAGTAGTGTTGCCACATAAGAGCAATAAATAAATAAATATAAAAATAATATATATGGAAAGGGAAGCTTATGGGTATGGTAACTCCATTAAGGATATTGGTGAAAATAGTGTGTGGAAAAATGGGTATTGAGAAAGAAGACCTTTGATACACTGATTCAACCACCAAAATACCCTGCCTGGAGGATGTGGAAGAGAATGAATTAATCCCCAAAGGCAAGGTATTTTTTTTTAAATACTATGGAAATTTGCTTACGTTACAAGGTAGAAGGAAAGGAAAGACTGTCTACTTTTATATTGTGTTCCTAATTTTTGATGTATTGGTCTGGTATTGCTGAATAGGACTAATACTTGCTACATGGTGTGAGGGCAGATTGTCGTATATAGTATAAGTAAGGTGTAGTAGCCATTAAGGACCCAATCCAGCAAAGTATATAAGCACTTTGCTGGATCAAGGCCTATTAGGTATACAACGATCTTATTGAAGAATTATTATGAAAAACAGCAAGTACAATACTTATCAACAAAAATGATATGATACATTCTATGTTTTAAATTGCAGATCTCAAATGTTTATTCTATTGAAATTAAATACAAATGTTGCTGTCAGTAATGGTACGCCTACAAAATGATTATATTTCTAATGTATCTTCCTCGTGCCATTTTTAATGCAACTATTTAAACTGTGTAGGTTGAATAACTAAATATTGCACTTATTGAAATACATAGACTATGAAAAGGACAAAGAGATCCTGGTTGTGTAAACTGTCAACCTCCAGCCATGCAAACAGCATTATAAATTTGTTCTCTCAACACCACCTTGCATGGTTTTGCTGTCCCGCCAGTGACATATAGATGCTAAGGGGGTGGTAGGGCATGCAGGAATGCCTCTAATCCTCTGTTCACTTCTGGATTCCCAAGTCCAGTCTAAATCTAATTAGAAAAAATAATAAATCAAACAGTATGCAAAGAACAGCAGATATTATGCAGTTTTGGATAATTAAATTGTGTTTTAACTTTCAAATTGAATTTTTTCCCTCACAAGCATGTGAGACATAGGCACCTGCATCTCTTCTTCGAAAAAGACCAGAGTTTACAGTCCTGCATACCAAGAAGAGAGAGACATTAAATATGTTTAATACAGCAGTATCCTAAGATTTGTAAAAATGTAGATAAAAAAATATGAAGATTTTAAAACATTTTCAGGTTTAGGGATGAGGAGGCTGCTAACATCTCAGCTTGACTGTGCCTTGTCTCTGGCCTTTGACAGGCTTTTCCTCCCTCCTTTCTTTTCCTCGCCCCCAAGAAATGCCATCTCCATGGTAAGCTTGTCAGTCACTGCCCCTAGCTACATCTCCCAGCTAGAATGATGTTTCCTGTTTAGCTTCAACAAGGAAATCTAGCAAATGTGTCCGTATTGGTATGATTCTCATAGCTATTATTGTTCCTTTCTTCTATCTACCAACATAGTGTACATGTTTTACATTGAGAAACGTGCGATCCTCTTGCTACTACTGCTTTGGTAGCCAAAACTGGGGTTTTACCAAGGAGGGAGCTGCTGTATGGCTTGCTCTGAGACACAATCCTACTTGTATGAGCATATCTTTCACCAAAGAGAGTCTTAAATTGCCTCCCTTTTCAGTCCTCACAAACATCAAAGTCTACCAAGTTGCAGATATCAAGTCAAATACAAGTATCTATTCGTTGCCTTTTCCACTTACTACTTTCTGGGTGACACTCTCAGATTTAGAGTCAACTTGGCCTTTCTCCATGGCATGTGTCATCCTTTCTCATGAGGATAATGTGTCTTTCGGCTCCTGTATTTAATTCTTCACCTGAGCCTGTAGTTCTGCCAGGCTGGCTGCTAGCTTCACCATATGGCTCTTATTGGCAGAGATGGTCCAATATTTCACTTCTTTTTCCTGCCAACTACTGCCATGGAGCACTGTTCCCATTGTAGTTGCTCCTCCAAAGCATGCTTAGACTTCTCTAGTTCTGTCCTCTGCTCTCTGGCTTCCTCCAAAGCTCAGTCAGGGGGAGGGCCTATTTCTCCTGCTCTTGTACATATGCATCCATGTAATTCTACTCCTTTGAGTACTGAGCAGAGTAGCTTTTCTCCTCACCTAACAGCTACTTTTTCCAGGTTGGAGTCTCTTCCGCTGGTGATCTAGTTACATAAGTAGTATCTCTCTCTTTCCCTGGTACAGGAAGCTTTGCCTTGGCACTCAACTTAATTGTTTGAGTCTGCAGCTGGGAGCAGGCAGGCAGACACCTACTAGATTTTCTCAAGCTAGCATGCTAAAAGTAGCAATCTAGCAAGGGGTGTCATAGCGGCAGCTTGGGCTAGCCACCTCAGTACAGCCCCACCTGGACTCTCTAGGTACATACTTGAGCAGCTAGTCCAATCTACCGCCTGGGCTACCCCTGGCTACACTTCTATTTTTATCACACTAGCACAAGCAGAGCTAGCATGGGCCTGTCTGCTCGAGCCAGGAAGCACACTCCCAGATGCAGTGTAAATGTAAGTGCAGTACAGAACTCTCAGTTTATGGCATTGGGGTGGCTCTGGCAACTTGAAGCCGCCTCTTGCACTCTCTCAATCTTGAGCTGCTGGTGGGTGGAGCAGCCCCAGTTGTGACTTGGACAGCCCTGAGGCACCACTCAGGCAAGCTGCTCAAGTATGTACCCAGGGGGGTCAAGTGGGATTGAACGCAGAGAGGCTAGCCCAAACTGCCACCTTTGCCGCTGTGAACACACTGCTATTTTTAAGTGCTAGCTATGCTCGAGCCATGTCTACACAAGCTGGGAATCAAACCTCCAAGCTCACATGTAGAGAGACTCTTTGTTACAGCAGCCTCCTGGTGCTGCACAGTCCAGAATCTCTGGAGCACTGTTTGCTGCAGCCGTGCCTTGACATACCCCTCCCACTCTCAGCATGGCCCTCGTGCCAGGGCTTGCGAGGTAGTCCTTGGAAGATAGTCATAGGGATGTCTTCCACAGTGCCTACACCAGGGGATTTCTCACCCATCTGGAACCAGAGCTTTTAGGGCTCCTGCATACTGTTCTGATCCTTTGTATGCAGCATAAAGTGGTGGGAGCAGGGCTTAGGATCTCAAAGGCACTGAAATTTTTTTTTAATAAAGCATTATGAAATAACCGTAATATATCAAATGCAAATTCTTCAAAAAGGCAGCACCCATAAACGTTAAGAAGTATGTGCAAATGAAAACCATCCCTTAACACTGCAGCCCCAACACCCCAATATTGAATTGCTGGAATTTTTGATTGGTTTTTCCTTTAAGCTAATGTGTAGTACAAGTGATTTTTGTTGTTGCTAATATGCATATAATTAAATGCATTACTTATTTAAAATAAGAAACCCAAATCACACTTGATAAAATTTGATTTTTCTGACAATTTCATAACTGGTGGTTGCACATAAATTAATTTTCCTTTTCTTCTCTTTCAAGCTTGAAGTTAAGATTGACAGACAGTAGGTAACTTCTAATTACAGAAAAAGAAAAAAAAATATAGAAAGCCTTTAACTTGTTCATCTAATCCCCAAGGACAGAGTGATTGCTATGTAAGATTAAGTGGTGGTCCACTTCCATTTTAATTAAAAAGATCTTGCCCTCTGCAGGAAATTGATTAAATATATTAATACAGAAGTGTTAAGACAAATGATTTTTTTAAAAATGTTTCTATAGGTGTAGTAACTTGAACAATGATTTTTCCTAGTTTCCTTTCTTAGCTTTTATTCAGGACTCATCATCTCTTCACTCTAAGGGCATGTCTACACTTGTCATTTAAAGCAGAAAAAGTCCCTTTTTTGCGCAAAAAACATGGGCGTGTCTACACTTGCCAATGACTTTTTGTGGTGAAAGAAGTTTCACCACAAAAATAAAATCACCTCCATGAGAGGCGTACGGTTCTTACTGGTGATGCTTTTTCAGCGATGTGCAAGTGAAGACCCGTTCTTCCTGTTTATAGAGCTTTTAGCCTCCGGAGGATATTCCACTCTGGCCAGCAGGTCTGCTACTCTGACGCCAGGTAAACAGACATTCACCCCTCCCCCTGTAAAGCCCCGGGAACTTTGAAACTCCCCTTCTTGTTTTCTTGGCAAGTGCTCACTTATCATCTGGCCAGGTGACATTGGCTGCTCCACAAAGCAAATGATCTCCTGCTTGGAGCAATGCTGAGCTACTGGAGCTGATCAGTGTTTGGGGAGAGGGGGCTGTGCAGGGACCCAGGATGCCCCACGATCATCTCCCCCCCCCCCCTTCCCACAAGACCTATTGTCAAAATGGAGAGAGCTGCACTGTGGGATAGCTGCCCTAAAGCGCTGCTCTCATTGGGGATGGAAGTGCTGCAAATGTAAACACTTCCACAGGTGTCGGAGTAAGTGAGTACACAAACCAGCGCTTTTCTTTCACCGGTTCGCTATCACCGTTGAAACTGACAGCGCAAAAACTCTGCAAGTGGAGACACAGCCTGCATATGTGCTTCCCCTTTTATGCTCCTGTTCCTTGTTTTCATTCTAGCAGCCCAATAAAGTCTGTGGTCTACATCCAAGACTTCCTCCTTGAGCCTCATGACAGGAAAGTAGTGCCTGAGCAGATGACTACACCTCTACCCCGATATAACGCGGTAAAGCATTTCTCCTACTCCCCCCTCCCTCCCAGGCTTGCGCAAGCCTGGGCGGGAGGGGGGAGAGGCGGAGCGGCGGCGCACTCAGGGGAGAAGAGGAGGTGAGCTGGGGCAGGGCGGGGAGCTCCTGGTGGGTGCTCTGCACCCACCAATTTTTCTCCGTGGGTGCTCTAGCCCCAGAGCACCCACAGAGTTGGCACATATGGCGGCAGCATGTCTGGCTCCGACAGGCTGCTCTGAGTGGCGTGTTAAGGGGGCTGGGGGGTTGGATAATGGGCAGAGGGTCTGGGGGGGTGGTCAGGGCATAGGGAGCGGGGGGGGGGGTTGGATGGGTTGGGGGTTCTGAGGGGTCAGTCAGGGGGTGGGGCCAGGCTGTTTGGGGAGACACAGCCTTCCCCACCCGGCCCTCCATAGCAAGTTCGATATAAACACGGTTTCAGCTATAACGTGGTAAGATTTTTTTTGGCTCCCGAGGACCGCGTTATATGGGGGTAGAGGTGTATTAGGAATTCTCCCTTTTCATCCAGTGATGATGAGTCCTAGGGTATGGAACATACAGTATTCAGTATTCATAATGATGTTGGCCCTTTGCTGAGGGGCAGCGAACTCTGGCTTTTGCAGTTGTTTTCTATTTGGAGCAGTAATTGTTGACAAGGAATTGGATATTTTCGTGGTGTAACTTGTTTATTTACAAAAAGTACATGCATCCTGTTTCTCTGATCCGTGTTGGTAACAGACATCACACAGGCAGTTAACTGCCTGTTGCAGAAATCTCAGGGAAGACACCTTTGTCTTGGGAGCTGCGCTACCAGTGCTGGGAACTATTCCCCTCCTGGCGGTGGGAGAGATCTCTCCCAGCGCTATGCCGCCACCACACAAGCCACGTTAAAATGCTGCCACTGAAGACGTGCCCCAAGGCAGCTCGCTGAGGTCACAGGGCCTGGAAGGGTGGGCCTGGGCAACTACCTTTCTTGTGTTGCAGAGCAGCTGCTCAAAAAGGAACCTGAGAGTTTCACCTGCCAAACAAATGTCCACACAGTGCCCTTATTAATGCTCTGAGTATATTAATTATTAATATGTTAATAGTGTATTAATTAGTTATTAATTACACAGTCACACTGAATGCTTACATATCAATGACGCCGAATGTGCATGCTGTTAGCACCTTTTGCCATGTAATTGTGTATGTATATTGTTGGAACAGTGTGTTGGTTATGTAATTAGGTCTCTCAATGCCATTCTGAATAGCCCTAATAGGCAAGGGGAAATCAAGTCAAAGCTGAAGTGACTTTCCCAGCGGTGCACATTGAATGAGTGATGGAAACAGAATTAAGATTTCCTGATTCTCAAAAGCTTTCAGTTCATTTTTAAAATGACCACTATTGTCCCTATACTACTTCTTCCCTTTTCCCCATTTTTTTGCAGCTTGAACCAACTCTTATATATTTTCCAAATCTAGATCCACAGGTGAGCTGTGCTTCAAACTTCAAATCGTGATTTGACATCACATTGTTTACTGTCACCCATTTTAACTGATAGGACAAAGTAAATATATGAAAACCTGAATCAAATTGATGCAGCTGCAAGTGTGGGGAGAAGAAAGAAGTACATCCAAATTAGTCTGAACTTCACCATACCTATAGCATGCCCTTTAGGTTGTATTTATTCCTAAATTAAACCCTTTTCTTTTTCTGAAATCAAAGCTATTCCCATTCTAACTTTCCCATGCCATTTCATCTTATTTTCAGAAGAGCCCAGAAAGCAAAAATGACTCAAATGTTTTGCTCTACTGTCACTTACTAGTGTGATAGACCCAGGCCAGTTGGGTACAGCAGAGTAGCCTTATTGGGATCCAGGAAGTGGGCGGGCTTTGCCCGCCTACTGCTAAAGGATCCCCCCCCCCCAGCCCAAGGGGGAGGGGGGTCCACAGGACCTGGAAAACTAAATAATTATGAGGGACAACTAATGAACAACAGGGACAGGAGTGCGGTCAAAGGGTCAAATGAAGGGAACCTGTTGGGGACACCGAGCAGAGAACCCCGGACAGCGCCCACTGCTCCTCAGAGGCGTCAAGGGAGTCAGTAGACGCCGCTTAGAGGAACTCTGCCCGGAGGTGTGAACAGACAGAGGATCGGAAATAGGCCCCACAGTCACAGGAGACTTCATCGGCCAACCTCCTCACCCTGGTTTTATAGATGGCCACTTTAGCCAGGGCCAGGAGGAGGCTGACCAGGAGGTCCCACGACTTAGTGGGGCTACGGACAGGGAGTGCATAGATAAGGAGGTGCAGGGAAAGTGCAACCAAAATCTTAACAAAATATTCGTGAGGAGCCGGAATAGGGGCTGCAGCCTGGCGCACTCCAGGTGGACGTGCTCCAGGGTTTCCCTCACGCTGCAAAAGGGGCAGGTGTCCGGGATTGGGGTGAACCGTGCCAAGTACACGCCCGTGCTCGCGGCCCCGTGAAGGAGCCGCCAACTGATATCCCCGGCAGGCCTCGGGACTAAGGTGGAATATAGGCTGGCCCACCAGGGCTCCTCACCCTCTAGAGGTGGCAGGAGGTCCCGCCACTTTGCCTCAGGGCGGGACACGAGGGTGAGGACGTGAAGGGTGTGGCACACGAGTATGTAGAGATGTTTCCTTGGCGCGGTCTGGAACCGGACTGGCTGCAGCTCACATAGCCAGCTCACGGTGAAGGGGCAGGGGGGTCAGTCAGGCCCACGGGGCAGGGGCCCGAGGAAAAGGTCCGGAGGGCCTGGGGTGGAGGGTGGACGGGGCATGCCCTCTCGTAGGACCCGGTCGAGATAAACCTGAGCAGCGGGCGGCAAAGCGGCCCTCACCTCCTGAAGTATGCGCAGGGGAGTACGAGGTCTGGAGAGCCCCATGTGCTGAGCGAGCGTCAGGGGATCTAGCCAGTCTACCCGGTCGTAGTCCAGGAGGTCTCCGACTCTGGTAACTTCTGCCAGGACCAAACTCTGGCGCAGAAGGCAGATATACTGGCCACTGGATTAAGTTTTCTGTTTCATGACTGACCAGAGCAGGGGCTGTTCCATGCTAATGAGAACACCTGACTCCAATTAACCTGCAAAGAGTCAGGTGAGGCCATTAAGCTAATGTGACCACTTGACTCTAATTAAGGCCCTTCTAATACTATAAAAGGACTCACTCAAGTCAGGCAGAGAAGAGGAAATGCAGCTGAAGGGCTGGTTAATGAAGACACTCTCAAGTCATTGGTAAGGGACCCTTAAGTTAAGGGTGAAGAAGGGAGAAGCAAGAGAGCTGTGGGGAAGTGGCCCAGGGAAAAGTAGCAACTCTGGCAGTGAAAGGTTGGCTGCTAACAGCTACTATCCTTAGGGTCCCTGGTCCAGAACCCAGAGTAGAGGGCAAGCCTAGGTTCCCCCAAGCCACCACTACAGAAACACCTCCTGGGAGGGGAAAACAGGCCCCTCTCAGGGCAGGAGGCTAAACTGTGTTGGTATGAGGCCGTAAGAGCAACAGAGACTGTGGGAGTTCTCTCACCAACTTACTTGCTGGCTTATGATGAAAAGAGCTCAGTAGACTGTGTCCCTGGCCCTAGAGAGAGAGAGGCTACGTGGAGGGTTGCAGTGAGCCTCTGAAGCTAGCATAAACCGCCTGGAATCACAGGGACAAGGTCGGAGCTCTGCTACACTAGATACTGGCCGTGCTTTCAGAGGCTGTGTTTCACTTGATGGAAGTACATTACACCAAAAAGGTTATGAGGAAAATTGGTATGATTTATATTTCTCTTACAAATCTCAATCTCTCTCTCTCTCTGTCCTTTTTAACATTTTTCGTTCTTGTCAGCTGTAGTTGGTGTGGAAGGAACCTGTAATCCTAACAGCATAATACCTGAGGACTTTTAACGTGGAAGTACTAAAAATAAAAAAGTTTGAACTGATTTAACATGTTTTACTTTTGAAACTTGTATGCAACCTATCGGCCCCAGCACAGCTCTTTCCATTCATACACCTTCATGGTGACACATCTTGCTATAAGTGACTCCGGTGGCTATCTCAGGAAATAAAACTACATCTGGCATTTTTTGCTGTTAGACATTTTGATCAAATGAAGGAAAAAATGTGATCTACAAAACTTTGTAGTTTCCCAAAGGTGTAATTGAGGTGAACTTTGATCAATGAAAAGTGTCAACATGTCTCAGGAAACCAAGTCTGTGATTAAAGGGTGGTTAATTGGCTACACCTTTTGTTAGAGAGAGAAGCTAGCTACATATATTGATTGCAAAGATTAGTATGGCTTGATTAACAAAACCTCTCAGCATCAATAAACTAATTGCTGGTTTTAAATTCTCAGTTTCACCCCAGTTACGTAAGTTGACATAAATAGCTTTGAAATGAGATAGGAAGAGGGTGGTGTGTGTGCGCACGCACGTGTGAAGGAGAAACTGCATATAAATGGAGGTCCGTTTTTTGTCTTGGACTGACCTGGTAAGGCCTAACCCTGTCCTTGCACTGAAAGGGCAAAACTAAGGGAGTTAAGATTTATTCTACTGGAGAAAATCCCAGGAACATTATAACTCTGGGGAAAATTAGATATTGGACAAGAGCTTGTAGAAATCTCAGGAAGTGGGCAAAAGTCTATTCTTACTTTGTGGGAAGGGTAATACTTACCTGAAGAAGGTATTTGTAGGCAGAAGAATTGAAGACATTGACACAGGAAGTAAGACTTGCCTCATTAAAACTGGAATTCTAAAGAATCTGTAGTAGTAGTTTGTATCCTAGTGCAGGACAGAGGACCTAATCAGGAGGACCTAATCGGAAGCTGGACACTTCTGTGCTAGCTGTTGTACAGTCCCTGTCCTGAACAGTACCATCTAACATCCGTTTCTGTCCTCTCTCTGTTAAATAATTTTCTATTCTTCCAGAAGTCCCACTAGCAAGGATGGGACTACTTGAGAAGAAAGGTATGACTTGGCCTGAGTAAAGACAGCAGAATCTGGGCCTAAATAGACAACAGATGAAGCATCGGGGTGGCTTCAGCCTCGTCTCGGTGCAGGGAAGAGAGTGGGGAAACTGAGGTGGGCTAGACAGAAAATCAGAGGGGGGGGCTCCGTTATACATCTTGTGGGCACGCATACTTATTTATCTTTTTAACAATATGCACTTAAATGTGTTTGTATATATTTTTATTCTTTTTTTTGAGGAAAACAGACCTGTTTTAAACTTCATCTAGGACAGGTCACTGGTCCAACATTGTATTCACAGAAAATAAATAGGAAAAAAACCTAAGTCAATAAACAAACAAACAACAAACAGAACATTTCTGGAAAATAATTACTGGTTAAATAATACTAATAGCTAGCTACTTTAAATTGGAGAATGTACTGTATTATATTTTAAAATTAGCCATTTGCACATGGCAAAGTAGGATATTTTTAAGATTTGGAGACTCGGAGCCATAATACAACAACTCATACTGCGCCATTTTAGATATTGGGGAGGGGGCAACTTACACACCTGAGAAAACTAGTCTCTTTGCAGATAGTAATTTAGAAATTAGCTGACTGGAGCACTGTATCTAATTCCTATATAAAGAAAGAAAAAAGTATACAAACACCAATTAAGGCCATATTTTAAGTTTATATGTAAATTTAGAACAATCAAGAAACAATACATCAAAATATTCCCAATCCCAAGCCTTGAGGTATCAGTTTTGGAGCCTTAACACAGGTATCAGAAACACAAATTTGATACTGTGTACACTATCCTTAGTAGAGATAAATAAAATTTGTTTACTTTCTCTAACAGACACACACTGTTACTGCCATTATCTACTCTATTTTAGTCAATTGTTTTCAAATCCACTAAAAATGTATTTACTTAATTTTAACAATTTTTTTCTCCCATTAGGAATGGGAATTAATTTTTCTAATTTTGGCATTTATGTTTTCCAGTCACAATCATGTATGTGACTCACCAGCATTTGACTCCATCATTACTAGTATCAGACTTGGAACTGCATTTATTTTTGTGCAAATTTTAAGTTATTTTACAGATATAATTAAAAATACAGTCTGAAAATAAGCAACCTTCATGTGCACAGTGTCTAAAATTGTGTTTAGCTAATGTTGTTTTTTTTTTTTTTAAACTGGCACTGCTAAGGTGAGTACAAGCTAAATTAACATTCTGGAAGGTGTGACCGGAATCCCAGGAAAGCCATGCTGAGGAGGTCACTCAATTAGGGTGAACTGCAAAGAATGGGGCAGACCATTCCCAAAGCTGGTGGACATTCCAATACTTAGATTTACCAAGCTAGCACAAAACAGCTTCTGTAATACCTCACTGGTTACCCAGAAGCCAACAACACAGTTCCCTTAAAGCAACCCAGCGCCAGGCCTCCAGCCAGACACCCAAGTCAAATATGATGAGGATTATTGAAAGTCTTAATCATCATATAAGAAAGTTCTACCAATCCCAAAGGATCGGACACATTACCTCCCAAGTTAAGGAATATTCCAAATCTTACCCAAATACACGGTTACAGCCAATTCTTTTCTTTTAAAATAAATTTTAGTTTGGTTAATAAGAGAGCATATTGGTTAAAAGATCAATATACATACAGACATGAGTACAGTTCTGAGATCAGATTCATAGTAGAGATGGTGAATTTTGTAATTGCAAAGATTCACTAATTCTGAAAACTAGGTTGTAGTCCAATGTCCATATTCAGGGTGATCCAGACAGGACTATGGAGATCTCAGCCTTATGGCTTAACCTTCCTCTGCATGAAGCGTCAAGCAGATCTGAGATAAAAAGGATCAGGACCCAAGGGATCTTTATACAGTTCCAGGCCTTCTCTTGACAGGTCGGAGTCCTTAGGCGAACAATAGGCAATCATGGAGACTTTGAAGTAGACCTATTTCCTAAGCATTGCCAGTAATTAGCTACACAGATTAACATAAGGCAATTGCCTGTTTTCCACAATTCGCAGGTGGTTTGCTATACATCTCAAAGAGAGGAATACAGTGATATTACTATGTTTACAGTTTATTTAAATGTTAAGATGTCCTTTTGATCTCTGAATTAACACAATACAACGTAATGGGGACTGTTTGATTACATTGTTAACCTCTAACAATATATATGTGTAAACACAAACATTATCTACCAAAATGTCTCTAAGGACTGAATTTGGGTCAGTTAGCCTGCAAGCGACTTAACCCTTTCTGGCCATGTGTCACACTTTGTATAAGATTTGTTGCAATTATATAACAGTGGTATCAACAATGATTTGCATGGTCATATTTTAATTAGATAATGTCACAGAAGGATACAATTATTTGATTGCGCCACTTTAAATAATTAATGACAAAGCACAATATGGTAATAAAAGTAATAGTGATAATTACTCCAACCAGAATAGGTTAGGCATTTTAGAACTACTACTCAAATAATTCAATTTAAGCATAAGAGAGAAATCAAATTATGAAAAGCACAGACTAGTCAAAAAACATAACAGTACTGTAATCCTTAACAAACTTTGAAAGAATAAAATTACAGAAAATGTGTGCAAAAAGAAAAGGAGGACTTGTGGCACCTTAGAGACTAACCAATTTATTTGAGCTCAATTGGTTAGTCTCTAAGGTGCCACAAGTCCTCCTTTTCTTTTTGCGAATACAGGCTAACACGGCTGCTACTCAGAAAATGTGTGCATTGCTCATTTCAATAGGAAGTACCGGTAAGTAACAGCAACAGCACCTCTAATACTAGGTGTGTGTATGTGTGTGTGTGTGTTTTGGGGGGAGTGTATGAGGGAGATGGTGTTGGGAGAGAGTGTGTGTGTGTGTGGAGTCTCTGTGCATGCCTGAGTGAGCGTGTCAATACAGTCTCTTTAAGCCGAGCTTGCAGGAGGCTGAACGCTTGTTCAGTGCAGCTGCAGTGCCCACTTCTGAGCTAGAGGCACCAGCACAGACAGTCCCCCCGCACCCTAGCTCAGCGGAGATCCCTCTGCAGAGACTCGGGCCCAGTCACCTCTAGCATCGGGCGCGTTTCCCCCAGCACCAAGCCAGCCATGGGTTAGCTTCCCAAAGAAGGGCAGACTGCTGCAGCAGGAGCTGGGTGGCTAGAGAGCAGCATTTGCTGGTCGGATGCCCAGCTTTGGGAGGGATGCATGGCGGCGGGTGAATCCTGGGCTCAGGAGGCCAGTCCCCGGCCTGGGCCAACCCCTGGCCTGGCCCTGCTCCTCCCGCTGAAGCCTGCCCCCGCCCCCCAGCTCTGGGCTGCCCCCCCACACCCTGCAGTGCACCGGGTAGGCGGTGTGGCCCCTCTCCCCCAGCCCTGGAGTGTCGGGTGGGAGAGTGGCATGGCCCCTCCTGGAGCGCTGTGTGGTTGGGAGGGTGGTGCACTCCCCATCCCCTGCACACCGGAAAGATGGCGTTGCTCCCCTCCCCTAGCCCTGGAGTGCTGAGGGGTGGGGCGCCTGCCTTAGCTACCCACCAACCATGGAGGGATGGCTATGAGAGGGCTAAGGCAAATTTTGGGGTAGCTATAGCCCGCGCCAGAGCCCCCCCCAGTGCCACTCCTGGGAAGCATCAGGAAAAAGGATACGATATACAAGCTGAATTCGCAATATGTGTAATATGTTACAGCAGTCAAGTCTCAAACTGGGACCTCTTTGGATCAAAGGCACAAGTCCCCACAGAGCATAAAGAGCACTGACTTTCTGAAGTGCAAGCTGGAGATGTGCTAATCTTGTCTCAGGGAAAAAGATGCTTGTTGCATTTCTCACAGCTGTCTTTAAGGAGTAGGGTTAGTTTTTGGAATAAACATTCAGAAGTCTGTTTCCTAGTAGTTAACCTAAATTACTCAAGGGATTTTTTGCTTCCCCAGTGAGTTCCAATCAGCATTGTAGGTCTGTGATTATTCACTGATACTGTGATTTGAAGTTAAGCTAGGTGCTGTTAGTTGTTTCAGATTACCTTGGAATGATTGAGGGCATTCTTACAACAGAAATTCTTCCATGTAGCCAGCAAGCTAGATGCTATTTTATTTCAACAGATTGTTGTTTCTGATTAATGATAAAATTGTCTTCGTCTTAGGAGAAGCTGACAAAGTCAATTTAAAAAAAGAAGCAAGACAATGAACAATTGAGATACTTGGAGAAGAAGTTTCTGAAATGACATGGCAAACTGTAGGGGATGATAGTATCAGAAACCTTAATTTGCCATTTAAGACACATGTCATTGTGTGATGTAAATGCACCAAAGAAGGCTGTTTTACTATTCTTCTACAATCTTGGATCGATAGCAAACAAGAACTGAGGACATCCATCAGCAGAGAAACTAACAGTACTTTATGAGAGAGGAAAAAGTGCAGGAATGATTCCAATAAATATCCTTAGAAGATGGCAGTAATTTATTTGGCGCCTGTACTAGCTTATGCTGGTAACAGTAAAGAACATCCATATTCAGTACTAGGTTAATCAGTCCTGCCCTCAGACAAATGGACATTTATGTATGTCCTATAGTAACAATGGCGTTTGCATGCGGGCAGAGATGACCTGTGCCTGCCGACAGTGGAGGGGCAGAGTGAAGGCATCTGGCTTTGCAGTGTTATTGTAACAAGCCAAGCAACAAATCTCGGGGGGGGGGGGGTGACCTCCTACATCCCCCCCCCCCCTCCACCTCCCTCCCCACACACACATTGCTTTTGCACGTGGGTAGTGACATAGGAGGGGCAAGAGTTACAAGGCTGTGTGGCTGTGACATGAGGACATGTCTAGGCTCCTAGCTGGCTAGCATGCCTGTTCTGGTATGCAGGCCACGTGAAATGAGAAGAGCCTACTGCTCCTTTTTACAAGAGCATGCACCCCATTTTGAGGTGTAGTGGTCTGAGCAGGTTTAGGTGACACTGTGTTAAATGCCTGGTCTCTGACTGGAGTAGCACTAACACTGTTGGAATTGCAACTGTGGGAGATTTTGAGGAAAATTGGTAGCGTAAAGCCTTGCAAAGAAAAGGGTATGCTTTTAATTCAAAATGTACTTGGACCATCAAAATTCTAGTAGTATTAAACTCTGATCTAAAAATTACTTAGGAAATGGTGTTCACATTCTGAGCTCCCTCTCTCCCTAACTTTTCCAGCATTGGCTCCTTGCTACATCCAGTCCCTAAGGCAAGAATTTCTTCTTTAGCTGTGCTAACAGGAGGCAGTGCTTTCCTTTCTCTCCCCACCTCACTTTCTCTTTTAGGCAGTTAGCTTTTTATGTACCACTTAACTACTGCCATAAGATCGGCCCATATTGGCTCATGTCTTCACAGATGAGCCACAAAGGTAAAATGAAAGTTGACTCCAGATTTGTGTGGCTGCTCCTGCTAAGCAGGTGCTGGTGACAATCAGCAAAGAAATACTTTGAGAACCAGCTTTTAATGGATGGTTGGGCAGCATGTTCAGAGGCTTCTGCTTCTCTTCTTGGGACCACTGTTGTAAGCATGAAATTTATGAATTTTGCAAGGTGCCAGTTGGATTTTAAAGCTGAAATGTTGTCATATGTTGACATAACTTATGTCGCGCAGGGGTGTGAATAAACCATCTGCCCTGAGTGTCATATGTACACCAACATAAGCACCAGTGCGGACAGCATTATGTTGGTGGGAGAGCTTCTCCTGCCCACATAGCTTCTGCCACTCAGAGAGGTGGTTTTATTTTGCCAATGGGAGAGCTCTCTCCCGTTGGCATTAGAGCATCTTCACCAGATGCGCTGCTTCAGCACAGTTGCAGTGCTGTATGTGTAGGCATGCCCTGGCAGAATGCAATAGGATAACCCCCTTTTTATTGAGTCCTGGGAGTGTTAGCTTAATGCTGGGTTCTTTTCAGGTCAACTTTTAACTTGAATAGTATTTCTCAGATCAGAACTCTTACTTATTCTTAACCAACTAACAATTTATTAATTCAGCCAGAACTACATTAATATATATAATCAACAGTTCAGCAGTCAGATGCAGACACAACCAATTGTGTGTACTCCACACACAGTAAAGTCTTGCGCAAAGTTATCACAGACTAGAGTCTCAACAGTTCTATCAAGGAATAATGCAAATTACCAAGATTTCTTATTACATTTACTTATGATTATCAGTTCTCTGGTACCTAGCACGTTTATCACAATCCCGAGGGTGTACTGGTCTTTAAGGCTTTTTGAAGAGTGTGATTACTACTTTGACTAGACTGGTCCAAAAAGCTGTTGGTGTTTGTTTTCAAGCTGTCTTAAGCCAATTTGCTTAGATATATAAAGGAGTTAGACTCTAAAATATGGGGTTCCTTGAGGTCTCATTAATCAGTGTAGACTCAGAAAGATAACCTGTAGTTTATTTATGTTAAAGAAAAGAAGGGGAAATACAATCTATGTAATGAAATCTCACCATTTCCTCTTATCCTCATAACCATGAGGTTGGGGAGTGGCCTTTCCACACAGCTGGTCTGGATGTCAGTTATACTTATGATTCTGCAGATTCTGGTGATGGGCTCAATGCACTCTCTTGAGCACCTGGTGATCTCAGTTTTATATGCCCTAGTTTCAGGGCTTGTTGGAGAGATTGGTTGTTGTTTGTTTGATTGCTGTTGTACACCTACCAAGTGGGTGTTCGGATTTCAGCTCTTAGTCTCTCTGCTGCTTCCAGTAGTATCCAATAGATGATGACTGTGTATACCAAATTTTTGTAATCCTTTTCTTGTTGGAGGCTTTTTTACATTTGATTCATTTAAATAACTATATTTCATTGTTAGCCCCTACAATCAGTTAGGATCCCCTCTTTTAAGCAATTTCTCTTAATACACCAAAGTTATATCTTGGTTTATATCTTTTAACATTTCTTCTTCCTTGTACCAGACAATTCCTATTATTTCTAAAGTGCCAGTTATTACAATGAAAACCAACAAAATACTTAAATTTGGAGGACATGCTCCATACTTTGATTTATACATAAGAATTTCACGTCCTTTAGGACTTACAAGAGACATTATCCATGTATAGAAGGATGTAGATTCAAGGCAAACAAATGTGCAGATTATAATTTGGGTTGAGAGTTGGCTTATTTATGGTATATTCGATTTATAAAGACAGCAGTCTATAGCTTATACTTTTGGGGTGAAAACTTGTGGCTTGGATTTCTTGGAGCAATGGTAGTTTGTCCAGTTTGAACTTTGATCTTACTACCACATTTCTAATTTGCTTAACTTGCATCTTCTGCACCCATGTCTGCATCCGTTCAGAATGTGCAGTGGATCACTGCATAAGAAAGCAAGGTGTCACCCTTACTGGGTAACTTTTTAGCTATGTTGGAGGAGAGAGAGAGGTGTTATCCATATGCAAATTGAGAGATTCTTGCCTAGGTGATTGACAGTACTATCACTTGGTCTTTTTAGTTTCTATTCTTGGGGAGAGGCACTTTGGCTGATCTGTGGGTCCTTAGACAAAGCATCTCACGTGATGTAAGGCATTTTCTTACTGTCTTTACTTCTTAGGTTGATCCTATTTTGGGGATAACCAGAGAAGGATAGCTTTTCTAATTTTTGAAGACCAGAAGGAACCATTAGTCATTACTCATTCACGGCGTATGTGTTTCTCATAGCCCATATACTATCACTAATCAGATTCCATGGCAAGCTGCTGCATTGCCTCTTTGCAGTGTTCAGCAGCTTACTCCCTGATGAGTGATCCCATGATTTTGGGGGAAGGATGGATGTTGTTTCTGCTCATCACTGGAACACTTCATTGTTGGCTAGTGAGGGGGCAGCCTAGTTTTCAGGTAGCAATCAGCTTAGGAAGAGGAGAGGATCTCCTACCAATTTCAGAAGCAGGGATGAGCAGGGAGTGCACGTGGCTAGGGAAGGAAGCATGGAGAAGCATAGGCAGCAGGAATGGACTGGCAAGTATCTTTTGAGCAATTTGCAAATTGAGTAATTGCAGGTAGAGGGGTGGAGGAAAGGGGAAGGGAAGTCTTTAAAGAGGTTGAGGGTCAGTGGCATCATCTCCTCCCTTAGGGAGGGACACTTTTGGGAAGAAGAGTACATGCAAAACCTGATGCATTCCCAGGGCTAAACTTGCGCTCAAAATTGTCATGAACTAGGGATAAAAGTAAGGGATGGTTTAGCATAAACTCAGAGAGGGCTTAATTCCATTAAAGCCAGAAGAAATCCCTGCCCACTTCATCCCTGCTTACTGTTCTAGCATTTGCAGGCAGTCAAAATGATAGTTAAAATGACGGCAACTTAACCACCACAGTTCTCTCCGTGTTTTACCTCAGTACAAGTGACACCCAAGATGACTGTAACCAAAAGATTAGAGACAGGTGTATCTTTTTGTCACTTTATTTGCTTTGTGCATTTGATGGGTTTGCATATAGTCAGTTTTTCTTCTCCCCTGTTTGTGTGGATTATTATTAATTTATATTACTATAGCTATGACAAGGACTCCATTGAACTAGGCACGGTACAGACAAAACAAATAAGTGCCTGCTGCAAAGAGTGTACATTTTAAGTGTTAAACTGTAGACACTGATGGATAAAACAAACAATGGGGAGCACAAGGGAAACAATGAGAATATAGATGTAAGCAGTGTCAGGATGAGCTCCACCCTGACATCTGGTGGTGAGGTGTGGCAAGTTGTGGAAAAGAACTTCAGGGGCCGATCTCATTTGCATAGGCACACCCACCACGCCTAGAATGAGACCATAGCTGCCCAAATGGTCACTTTGGCTGCTGTGGGATCCCCAGTGTCTCTGTTATTGGGGCAGGAAGAATAAATTGTTATTACCCTGATTATGGGAACTGTGCTTGGAACTGTACTTGGCCTTTTGTTACAATGGAGGGATTCACCATCATCTAAGTAGCACTCGCTAGGCAAGGGTCATGGGTTCCAAAACTGTGTGAATGGAGAGAGGCTGGGGACAAGTATTAATACTTGGTGGCATGGGCCCCTTGGTGAGGGCCTTACATGCTGATTGCACTTCCTCCTCTCTCCACTGTGGAATATCAGAGCTAATTTTGATTTCATTAGAAGTCTAGTTATAGGCTGCTGAGCTCACTTTGGGCTGACAGTGCACTAGCACTGGGGCTCCCCTACTACAAGCTGAATTCACCTAAGAGCTGAAATCACTGAGTGTTGTGTTAAGCAGTGGGGGAGCCTGAAGATATATTGTGGAGCAGTTTGCGGGACGGCTGGTGAAGCAGTTCGACATGGAGCAGTGTGTGGATGGCAGGAGCTGCTTGTGGGCCGTGGAGCTGAGTGAAGGAGTTCGTGGGGCGGCTGGCGGAGCGGAGCACAGCTGAGCGAAGGAGTTCGTGGGGCGGCTGGCGGAGCGGAGCACAGCTGAGCGAAGGAGTTCGTGGGGCGGCTGGCGGAGCGGAGCGCCGCTATGGAGCTATGGGGCGGTCAGCTTCAGATCACGTAAGGTGCCTCTTACCCCCGTCCCATTTCCACCCAGGTTGGGAGGTAAAGCTCCGCCGATAAACTTTCGAACTCTGGGGCTGCCCTGACCAGGGACAGAGACTTTTGGGGCATTGGACTTTTGGGGTTGCTGGACTCAAGAACCAAAGGGAAAAGGGCATGCCCCAATTTGCCTGGGGTGGGGTTGCTTTTGCTCATGGGTTGTGTTATGAATCCAGTTGGTGGTGTTTCCCCAACATAATGCCACATTGTTTCTCTCTGTTATTAAAAGACTTTTGCTACACTCAGACTATGTGCTTGCGAGAGGGGAAGTATTGCCTCTTGGAGGCGCCCAGCGGGGGTGGTATATATTTGTCCCAGGTCACTGGGTGGGGGCTCGAGCCGGTTTGCATTGTGTTATTGGAATGGAACCCCTAGATATTGAACCCGGCCCTTGTTGCTGCCAACTCTGACGGGCAGAAGGGTTACATACTGGTCAAGTAAAGAAATCGGTTGCAAGAAACCAGCTGCCTAGCCATTTGACACCAAGAGGGGAGAGACTGATACCATTTTTTAAAAAGAGGAAAATGGAAAATCACAATGAGCAGAGGGATAAAGAGCAGGTGTCGTACATGAAACTGTCTTCTTCATGTTTTGAAACTGACTAGATTTTAGTTCGATGCCATTTCTTTAAGGTTGAATTCTAGCTTTCATTATCACCTGTCTCTTTTGGTTGCTCATACTTTTCTCAGACAAATTCCTGTTAGATTAGATTCATGTTCTGTGCTTGTTCTTTGCTCAGAGGTTACTGCTTTGTTTTGTTTTCTTGAAGCTGTAGCAATATCCCTTCAGCAGTTGTTTTGTTTTTAATGACAATGTATAAGATTGTACACAGTTCCGAGATTGTGGGTCCATAAGTCAACATCCCCTAAACCAACTTTCTTCCCCCTGGTCTGTTCATGAAGAAATTCAGTTCAGTAGCCTTTGCAACATGGATGCTCAGTTTTCTTATACTTGTGCAGTAAGGTGATTCTTTCTTTACATTTCAGTCAAAACCATATATGTTGGGGTTGGAGAAGAATGTGCCCAATCATTTGTGTCTTATTGCTCTGGGAATTCAGAACAGCTGGGATCTTCGAAGTTTTCCATCTTATCTTGTGGAGTTTCCTAACTTTTGAAAGCTTGATTTCTTAATAAGAAAAGGAGTACTAGTGGAACCTTGGAGACTAACCAATTTATTTGAGCATGAGCTTTCGTGAGCTACAGCTCACTTCATTGGTTAGTCTAAGGTGCCACAAGTTCTCCTTTTCTTTTTGCGAATACAAACTAACACGGCTGCTACTCTGAAACCTGATTTCTTAATGTTGATTAATACTAATATTTTGCATGAAATTTTATATTTGTATATATTTAGGTATAACATTTTTGGCACTTACTGAAGAACAAATGGGACTCACTATAACTCTTTATTCTTTTCCATCTTTTCATTCTTCATTCCACTTTTCATTTGTCTTCCTCTTTTAGTCTTTTTTCCCCCTCTTCCTTTTCGTGTCCTTTACCTGAATTGCATTCTCTCCTTTTTCCTTTGTGCTTTCAATATCTTTCCCCCCTCATCTCTCCTTTTATCTCTTCATTATCTTCCATCTTCCTTTCTCACCTATTTCTTACCCTTTCTTGACGCATCTCTAAAATCTCTCAAATCAGCTGAATATGAGCTCCTGGTGAGACACTGTGTCCAAAAGGGTTAATGTGATCTTTGGAAGCATAAACAGTAGGAGTAAGGAGGTCATGTTGCCTGTGAATTTGGCACTGGTGCGATCACTACCGGAATAGAGTCTCCCATTCTGGTGTCTACAATGCAAAAAGATGTTGATAAATTGTAGAGGTGTCAGAAAAGGACCATCAGAATGATTAAAGGCCTGAAAAACATGCCTTGTAGTGAGACTCCAGGAGCTCAATATATTTAGCTTAACAAAGAGATTATTAAGGGGTGACTTGATCAGTCTATAAAAACCTAAATGGGTAACAAAAATTGGTAATTGAGAGCTTTTCAATCTAGCAAACAAAGGTGTAACAAGTTCCAGTGATTGGAAGTTGAAGCTAGACAAATTCAAACTCAAAATAAGGCGCACAAATTTAACAGTGAGGATAATTAGCCATTATAACAGTTCACAAATGTTGTGGTGAATTCTCCATCACTGGAAATGTTTAAATCTAAGACTCAATCTTTTTCTTATATATTTACTCTAGTTCAAACAGGAATTAATTTAGGGAAGTTCTATGGTCTGTATTTATACAAGAGGTCTGACCAGATGATCACAGTGATCTTTTCTTGCTTTATCATCTCTGAATCTGTGAAAAAATTAGTAGGAATGGATCATTGGTTGCTTATTGCATGGCGCTTTCCTCACTGCCTATAGTGGGTTGGGAATCCTTTTCTTTCTCCCTCCCCAGATTGAGCTGCTGAAGCTAGGTGGTGGAATCACTGGGGCTGAACAGTCTGTATCTCAGGAATGAGGCCTGCCAGAGCAGGAGGAGAAAATTATTGCTACATAACTTGGAAGGTGAATACCAACACCCTTTACAAATGATAAAGCTACTAATCTACCTCTGTTCCACTGAATTACAGAGGGTTATCCTGGAGGACAAACCTGGCCTGGCAGGAGTTTGGACTGATGACTTGAATAGTTTGATTCTGTGATGATGAAGTAAATGCAGAATTAATGATTGTAGCCAAACATTTCTGGAACTGTGCTACTTTGTGTCTGGAATTCCTGAGAACCTGACACTGTACCAAATGTGTACAAAGGTATAATATACGTAGAAGGGGTGACAGCTACTTGCCATGTGTTTATCCATTAAAGGGAAGCATCACATGCCTAAAGCAGTTTAATACTTTTGCCCTTTTTAGTTGGCCAAAAGTTGCTCATGCCAAAAATGGACAGACTAATAATTGGGTGAACAGTGTCACCAACAGTGTCACCCAATCTGCTTCAAGAAACTTTGTAAATATTTCCCAACCCAAGAAACAAAGTGGGCCCTCCCTCCTCTTTGCCTCTTGTTTTTGGCAGCTATAATGCACCTCCTTCACTGTGGGTATGTCTACATTGCAATAAAAGACCCTCACAGCATGGTTGCAACTGGCTGTCAGCTGACTCAGGCTCACAGGGTTCGAGGTGCAGGAATATAAAATTGTAGTATAAATGTCTAGGCTCTGACACCCCATGAGGGGTCTAGCCTGAGCCCAAATGTCTACACTGCTATTTTTTGCCCCGTAGTCCAAGCCTCCCAGACCTGAGCCAGCTGACCCAATCTCTGGGATTCAGTGCTGCAGGTGTTTCATTGCAGTCTAGACATACCCTATATGCAAGCTCCATTGGGAACCTGTGTGTGGCTCTCATCCCCTAAGCTGTGTCAGCCGGTATCTTTAGAGCTTTGATATGACCTAAGAGCTCCACTGGTATCTATGATGGTTCAAAGGAGATCAGCTGTTGCTAGCAAATAGAATCCTGCAATGCATCAGAGATCAAAAGTACCTGTACAAATGAAACCTCTGAAGTGTGGAATCTATTGGCAGTGAGAACCCTGCGATGTCTCTCCACTCAGGAGGTTCTGGGACATGCTTCAGAGCTTTTGAAAAGCTGTGGTAGCAGGGACAAACTCCTGGGGTGTATAAGAGCAGCATTTTGAGGATGCTGGGTTACTGCACTTCGGCACAATTTGTAAGTAGGTAGGAGGTGGAAAATGGACCTGATTCTGCACTGCCTTGCACTCTGTGTAATCACTTGCATCTGTGCAAAATCTGTATACAGTTTTACTCAGTCAAAACTGCAGGGTTACACAGCCACTTGGCACAGATGTAAATGACTAGATTAGTGTGCAAGGCTGTGGAGGATTAGTTAGCCCTGGTGCATGAGCATTTTATATTGAGAAGCATGAGCAGGGAAAAAGGAAGGCATTGATAAAGAGAGAAATGCATTGGTAGAAAGGAGACTTGCTGGGTTTTTTTCTGCATTAAATGGTGTTGATTCAAGTTCCGAAGTTTGTATTTAACACTAAACATTATTACCCCTTAGCGTATAATAGTGCTTCATTCTCCTTCGTCTGAAGGGCAAATGTTTTTCGGATATCCTTAGCCCTTCTTGCTGTAGCCAGTATCTGACCTAAAACATTTGCATGGCCATTACAGCTGCTAGGCTGTACTCTTCTTTAATGTCTGTGAAAATGGAGGTAGCCTCCATATTTTACCATCAATTCAATAGAATCATATTGAGAATGATTAAAGATTAATTTACAAACCTGAATAGAAAGTTGAAGCCAAGTGAAATTGGTGTTGAAGTTCATGCTCTGATCGTCATTAAATTCATAAGAATCGGGTAGCTTATGATGCAGTTTACTACTTCACTGATACATGAGAGACAATGCAGATGAATGACAAAATCCTATATGTTGAATTTAAAGTTCTCCATAACTTAGGGCATCTATTGAAAATGGCTTTTAGGGTGTAATATTAGTGATGCTCCCCAGCAGCCCCATTCTACTTTATGTGACAGAAGCTAGACACAATAGAGAATCTGCCCCTAGAATTTTATTAGTTGTGGGTGTGGGGGAGTGCAAAATGAATGAGGAGGGAAGGGTTGTGGGGAGCTGGTAGTGGCTTACTAACTCTCTGATTTAGCTAGGGTGGCCAACTTTCTAATTGGTGAAAACTGGACACTGAGCGCCAGAAGCTTCCCCATCCACTGGTCTGCTTCTTCCTCCCCAACCCCCTCCCCCATTGCTCACTGCTCTTTCCACATCCCTCCCTGCAGCCCAGCCAGCTGATGGGGTGCCTGGAGCAGGATAGGAGGAGGGAAAGTTGCACTCTGGGAGTGAGGAGGTGATTGGGGCAGGACAGTGGGGGAGGGAGAGCCACACTCTGGGGATGGAGGGAGGTGACTGGGAGAGGGAGGGAGAGCCGCAGTCTGGGGGTGTGAGTGGGGTGAGTGAGGCAGGATGGGTGAGGTGACTGGGGCAGCACAGGGGTTGGGATGGGGTGACTGGAGTGGGACGTGGGGGGGAGAGCTGCATGCTGGGGTGACTGGGGCAGGACGGTTGAAGGGAGAGCCGCAGTCTGGGGGTTGGGGTGGGGTGACTGGGGCAAGACAAGGACGGGGCACAAAGGAGGCTGAAAACAGGTCCTGGGCAGTGAGTCCGACCACTGGCCCCGCTCCTCACACACCGCAGGATCCCTCCTCCTGGGTATCTCTCTCTCTACTGGAGCCAGGCAGTTCGTGAGTGCTCCTCCAGCCCTAGCAGCAGCTGCTCTTCGTGCCCTCGTGGCAGCAGAACAGAAACTGATTGCAGAGAGTTATTCGGGTAACTGAACTTTTGGTATCCAGTCAGTAATACTGATTGGACACTGTTGGGTCCCCTTTTTGATCAGACTTTCCGGTAAAAAACCGGACAACTGGTAACCCTAGACTTAGCCCAGGTTAGGGCAGTCTGGACCTGCTTTGTGTTTGCACGAACTAGGGACCTTCTGCCAAATAGGGACAGCTGGAGTGCACTGCACTCAGGCTACTTCCCCTCCCCCTGGGGTGCTGCAAGGCCTGCAAGGGAGCGAGCTAGGAGCCAGCTTATGCCAGCTCCATATCCTCTGGAGACTTCTTCAGGCTGGGGCTATGCCCAGCAAAGGATTTAGGGAGGCATGTGGTCCCTTTGTGGTATCTGAGTGTGTTACCTGGCTCTCATGTTAGGAACTGTTAGAGCAACAGGCCATGCTTCCCTTGAAGTTCAATCATGTACCATCAGTAAGAGTAGTGCTCGCTGTCTAGCTTGGGCGAGGGCAGTACTTGGTAGTCTTCAGGTAAAGAGTATCCACGGTTGTGCATCTTGACCTCCCTCTTTTCCGTCACACGTTCTCTTTTCCCCTCCCTGAAGTATTGCTGGAGCACAATCCAATTGTCTGAGTCTAGTTAAGATCTTGTGGTGCTTCTTTAACACCTTCCAGTCCAAATGATCTTTGTTTTATTCTTCTTCTTGGCAATTTGCTCCATCTTTTATTTTTTAAACCATACATGGAGCAGGGTGGGATTTCACCCTGTAACAGGGTGGCTTGCCTGAAGGGCTGGAGCCAGTCAGCCCTGATTACTAAGGAGCCACATCTGTGTCATGGCAGTAGGACGCTACAGAGGTGGGGGGAGGAGGGGGGATTAGAGACTGCTAGGAGGGAGCAGGTTGTAGCAGTGTCCTGGGACTTGGGACTGAGACTTCAGCCAGGTAAGGCCTGGGAGTGGTCTGCAAAAGCAGGAAAGGGCCCAGGTAGGAAGGCCTGGAAGGAGGAAAGGCAGCCTGTGTTTTGGGTGGACTTTGTTCTGGGATTATAAGTTTTATTTTGAGTTTATTTTGTATCAATAAACCTGGCCCTAAGAAGGGGTATGTTTGACCACAAAAAGCCTGTGTGAAATTTTAGTTTTATAATCCAAAAGGGAAAACAAAGACAGGCTCCCTGCTTCGGGACCCCCAAAAGCTATGAGGCATAAAAGGCTGCCAGCCTTGTTATGCTCCCAGACAGAAATAAGCTGTTCCAGAACCCAAACACTCTAGCAAAGACTAAAGCAGGAATCTTAGAAAAAGATATATGTCTGAGTGGGTTTTGTGTGAGAAACAGGCTCTGGCAGTTCTATCTTGGGAGAGGAAGAGTTGATTAGAAGCGTTGATCATACATTTAAATGGCACTTTTCATCATGTGTATGTATTCAGGATAAGAAGTGCAGAATATCATGATCAACTGAAGCAGGAAGTTGGAAGGATGTGTGTAGGCAGGCTGTATGTAACAGAATAAAATTTGGTTAGGGCTCCAGGACTAATCCCACTTTTGCAGGATGTTTAAAACGGGAATTAGAGTCAGGAGAGAGGGGTTATTTCCCCCACTTCGCCAGACTTGCTGTATAACTACAGGCAGTCAGTTAACCACTCTGGGCCTCAGTTTTCTCATGTAAATACTCACCCACCTGTGTAAAATGCTGTAAGATCCTCTCATAAAAGGCATCCTGTAAGTGAAAATTATTATTTTCAGGGACTCAGGTTCACATCTCATCTAAAAGGTGGCACCTTGCACAGCACATGAACACCAAGCTATAGATTTGATTTAGCTTTCAAGAATACTTTTCTAATGAGCCATCAGCACCCATAGCTGCGTAGTTTTTACTGTAGAGAGCTGCTTTTCAAGTACTGAGGATCAATCCTGTTAGTTTTTGAGATCTGTCAAGAACACAGGCTGGGGTGGTATGACTGAAAATATGTTCAGTAAGGGGAAATGGGCAAAATAACTCTTGGTTAAGTTTGTGTGTATAATTGCTTCTATGTTGGTGTCCTGAGCATTGCTTTTAGCCCACTGTTTTCTATTTCATCTCTTCTTCTGAAGGTTTTTAGGAGTTCAGCCTCAGGGGGTGCCATGTAGAGTGATGACCCCCCTCCATCAAACTTAATTGCTGCCCTTTTTAATCTTAGCAGTCACCAGCTTAGCAGCTAATAGCTAAAATGAAAAGTCTTGGAAATGTTATCTAATATTTAATCAATAATCCCTTCCATCAGTCTGCATTGAAAATCCTAGAAAAGCTATGAAAGGGGAAAAAATAGCCATGAAGTGAAAAAGACAGCTTAAATACCCTCCAGCATTCCCAGAGAAGAGATGTGCCTCATCGCACAATAGTTGGATACGGACACCAGCTGTCTGTAACCCCCCCCCTGGCAGCGCAATTTAGAATGCAATTTGTCAAGTTTATCTCTCTTGATTATAATTCTAACAAGAACTGTGCTTTTTTTATTATTATCAAGAAAAATTACATTCTTTTGCACTTGCCCTCTATTTGAAGACTGATTGCAAGGATTGTGGAATAATCTTCACTAATGCATAATTAATACACACTGATTTAATTTGACAATCAGCCCCCCCTTTTTGTTGTTGAGCAAATAATTTACATTTATATTAAAGTAGAGAAACAATTAAGGAAGAAACTGTTACATATTCCAATTGTATTGTTTGCAGCTGGAAATTGACATAACAACATAGATCGGAGACTTCTTTCTTTTTAAAAGGAACCCCAGAAAAGCTATCAGCCAGGTCAGGAAATGAAGTACTTTTTACAGTCAGTCAGAATTTCCACTGATTCATGGGGAAATTAAGGGAGGAAAGAGCTGATCACAGAATCAGGCATACTTTTGAACAGGTGAGAAGACATAATAATGACAAAAGCATTCTCCCTTTATGGTTTTCTATGAAGAACCAAGGCCAGCTGTGCCAATCATTATTGCAACACTGTGCATAAAACATGCATCCTGGCAACAGTATTGAGGAGGGATTTGAAGGAGGCTATTGAAATAGCTTTATGGATGTATACGAGGCGCACTTACCAAGTGTGTGGGACAGCATAGGAAAAAACATAAAGGTGCTTGTTGAAAATTTTACCTGTGGGCAATAGAGACTGGAATCATGGGCTGATCAGAGGTGAAAATCATCTGCTCAGCACCAAATGAGAGAGTGGCCATGAAGGGCTTTGAAAGTGAATATGCATGTTCTCAGAGAGCTTGGTCTCATGGCTAGATTTTTTTTGGAACATACTATTTGCCAAATTCCAGCAAAGTGTATTCATTTCTGAGCTATTTGGATAATTGAGCTGATCCATCTCTTTGTAGAGCCCAAGGTCATCTTAAAACTGTCCCCATTTTCAAATGTTGACACCTGTTTTGCTCTGCAAAGTGGAGGGAGCAGGGGGGCCACAGCGGGCGGGTGAGGATGGGGTCAGGCAAACAAGTTATCATTCATATGTACTGGCTTGTTTTTTCACATAAAATATGTAAAGTAAAATCTCTCACATTTGAAAGTTTAGGATCCTTTTTGTAATTGTATTTTATGGCTCTAATTAGTTGTATTTATGCACTAATTTATGTATTCTATTCTATGATTCTAAAGGTAGAGTATGGAAAAGACAGGCATAAATACATTGATAACATTGACTGCTGTCCAGTGTAGAAGGTATACTCTGATATTCCTTTAATTTAAATAGGAGGCAGTTGTGCAGGAACTGGAGGAGGACCAGTCCCAGAGCTTCTCACTGTTGATTGCCCACATAACTAGTGAGGTTTATTGATGACAGTTGAGCTTTTCATGCACAGTGAGGAATGGAAGAGTGGCCCTATCTGCAGCAGAAGTCCCTGTTGGTCAATAGGGTGGAATAGGGCACTCACCCAGTCCTCAGCCAGTGAATAATTGTATCCAGTCTTTGAGAACTCATACCTTCCCTGTCCCTCATCCCTGCTGAGTCTGAGATCTCCTCCTCATGGCAGTGCTGCTGTTTCCTTTTCCAAGTCACTGTTACATGATTTAATTTGAAGGGCATATCGCATCAACCTCTTGTTGTTTTTCCATTTGACTATCTATTGCTGCATTCTGTCTGTTCTGAGCAACAACAACAAAATAATACTTTTTCAAATGTGTTTACAGAAATACAAATTGGTCTTCTCTTTCAAAAAGGAAGGATACAAACAACAGTTTGCTTGCTTCATATTGAATGTCACTGCCACGTAAATAACCTAATGCTCTCTTCAGACCTAGATTATGCAAAATTTCTCCAGAGGATCAGTGGAATACATAAAATCAGGCTTATTCCCAGTGAGACTGGGGGGGGTTTATTTTGGGGGGGGAGGGGAGGAAATTAAGGAAGATGAAAAGGTCTTAGCAGCAAAACAGATTTTTTTTTTTTTTTTTAAACTGGTTGCGGACAAGAATCTAATTTAAGAATGATCACCATTTGTAGGAGTTGAGAGAACTCGCTAAGTTTTAAAAGGAAACTTTTGCATTTGTTTGAGAAATTCTTTTGTGAAACCTAGATATTAATAAATTGTAAGTAACTAGGGAAGAGAAGACAAGCAAGATGAAAAGGTTGCAGTCTAAGTAGGAGATATAGCAATCTAAACAAAACAAATATATTGGAAAACAACAGTAAAAAAAAACTTGTGCCAAAACATTTCAGTTACTATGCCACTGCAGAAATTCTGGGTGTAGGGGAACACAGGAGTGGCTTCAACCTAGCCTCCATTTTTGGAATGGAATGGAATGGAGTGGAAATAAGTAGTGTTGCTTCAAATTATAATGCATAGACATGTAACACTCGGATTTCCAGGTGCAATCAGGTAGTTCAATGTCTAAATGCTATAGCAAATACCCAAAGTCAAAGATGGAACATAGCCAAACTCCAGCCTGGCCTCCTTATTCCTATGCCAGTGGATTCTCTGCGAGGGGATATATAATCGAAATACTGGCATGGCCACCTCAGCTGTCGGATTGTATGTGCTCTTGTTGTGCTCCTTCAAGAGCCACCGAGAATTGCTATTCCTTTCTGGGTGTGATTGGTAAAGGTCAGATTTTACTACCACATGGACCTAATTGGTGACTTTCTTCCCCCGGCCCCCATTTTTTGCCAACCCTCAGCGCATGCCACTGTAGGCAGGTCCTAGAGCCCTGCAGAGTTTGCACTGGTAAAAGCCATATTGTTGTTTGTATTACAGTAGCTCATGTCCCAAAAGGACAAATTTCTCTTCCCATTAATTGCTTTCCAGGATGTGGAACCTACATTTCTGCTAGTGTGCATGTGCACTGCCTCCATCCCTACCCTAGCGCCTAACTCCCAGCTATGTCCTGGCAACATTCACAAACTTAGTGCATCAGGCCCCACACAAAACACAGCTAGGTCAGTCTTTTACTCAATAGCCCAGTGGTTAGAGCACTCATACTTGATATGGGAGATGCAAGTTCAAATCCCCCCTCTTCCTGATGTGGGGCAGGGACTTGAAAGCAAGTTTCCACTCTTCCAAGTGGCTGCCCTAACCACCAAGCTATAGAGTCATTCTTGTTATAGTTCTCTGGCTCAATTAATGTGTAATTATAACAGCTTCAACAGGAGAAATTGAGAGAGACTCGCCCTAACTAGCCTATAGCCCAGGAGTTAGGGCACTCCTTTAGAGGTGGGATACTCGTTCAAATTCCCGAATACAAATCAGGCAGAGTTAGGATGTGAATCCAGGTCTCCCATAGCTCGGGTGGCAAGCACTGGATGTTCAGAGAGAGATTCTAGGCTGTGAGTTGGATTTTATGCAGCCATATCTATGCTTATTTCATTTTCTTCTTTTAAAAGCAGGCCCACAGTGACATCACTAGGTGTGGGATTCGGGAGTTCAGCACATGTAGAATCTGATGCCCACTGCACAGCATGGCAAGCTCAGAGCCCGAAGTCTAATGGTGTTACTATGCACTTCTGCTCATTAGCCAGCTATTTCCAGTCACTGCTGCTGAACATACATACCCCACCCCCCATTCAGCACAGCCTCTGACTACTGCTTCAACTATCTCATGAAAGAAACAGACATCTCAAGTACAAAGAGACAGCTTAGTTCTTCTCTCTGTCAGCTCTGGCAATGGTGCTGCTTTAATTTCCCTGTCTATTGTCTTTCGTCTTTTACGTCTATTTTGTAAATATTTTCCCAGCCAGAAGATATCCAAACATGAATGTCATTGAATCTGAACAGTGACCCGTAGAAACTGAGAAATGTTTGGAGGCTTTATGAAGGAGGTGGGGGAAATTTGATAATTAGGGTCTTTTCTGAATATTTGTCAAAGGAAATGTCATATGTTTGAATCTATATATGCAGGAAAAATGTTAGGGTTATCTTTCATATCTACATTTTTCTCCTTTTCCCAGTTCCCACTTCTTTTTCTAGCAGCCACAAGCAGAGCATAAAAACGGCCATACTGGGTCAGACCAAAGGTCTGTCTAGCCCAGTATCCTGTCTCTGATAGTGGCCAGTGCCAGATGGTTGAGAGGGAATGAACAGCCAGGGCAGTTTATTGAATGATTCATCCCCTGTTATCTAGTCCCAGCTTCTGGCAGTTGGAGGTTTAAGGACACCTAGAGCATGGGGTTGCATCCCTGTCCATCTTGGCTAATAGCCATTTATGGACCTATCCTCCAGTAATTTTTCTCTTTCTTTTTTTTTTAAATCCAGTTGTAGTTTTGGCCTTCATAACATCTGCTGGCAATGAGTTCCACAGGTTGACTGTGTATTATGTGAAACAGTACTTCATTTTGTTTGGCTTAAATTGGCTATTAATTTCATTGGGTGACCCCTAGTTCTTGTAAACAACACTTCCCTATTCACTTTCTCAATACCATTTTTTTTATAGACCTCTATCATATCCCCCCTTAGTCATCTCTTTTCTAAAGTAAGCAATCTCCGTTTTTTTAAATCTCTCCTTGTATGGAAGCTGTTCCATACCTCAAATCATTTATGGTGCCCTTCTCTGCACCATTTCCAATTCTAATGTATCTTTTTCGAGAAGAGGCAACTGAACGGCAGGCATTATTCAAGATGTGGGCGTACTATGGATTTATATAGTGGCATTATTGTTATACCAATAAAATAAAAACCAGCAGGATCTTATTAAAGGGGATAAGACAAAATGTTACATTCTTTATGAATACAAAAAGAACCATAGCAGGCAGTGAGTTATAGCTATAACATTTCATTCAGTTTCACGTTCATTCACACATTTGTTCATACACACACACAGGTTCTGCAGCTGTTGTATAGTTACCAGTCCTGAATGTAGCTTGAGTTTGTGGCTTGGGTTCGTAGCTTGTGGTGGCTAACTGGCCGGGAAAGCCGGGCACAAGGAAGAGCTGGGTCTCTGTTGGGCATGCACCGATGCCCTTCCATGTTGGCAGCAGAATGTTACCCCCTCAAAGTCTTCCATCTCACCCATCCTTTTTGTATCCTTTAGGTTGAATCCAGAGTCTATAGGTCTTGCTGTGTCACGCTGCCTCTGGGTTCAGTGTGATCGATCACCCGTCAATTGCAGACATGACTTTCAGCCTAGGACCTGGCTTTGATGTTTCTTCAATTGTACTTTTGTTCTTTCCTTTTGAGGGTGGACTCCTCTTACTTTGTCAGGGCTGTTGTCTGCATCTTCAGCTGTTGGGTGTTTACACTTTATTTCATCAGGACGGGCTGGGGCTGGAGGCTGATTCCATCATCCATACATACCTCATTCACACATCTAAACTAATAAGATTACAGCAGGGTTTTGCAAAAATGAAGGTTGCAGCAAGTTTTTACAAGATGGAGTGAGCATTTTAAAATGGAGTTTGGGACAAGTTAAAATGGAGTTTGAGTTACAATACGGACAAGTGTAAGGAATGGCAAACAGGGAACAGAAGTTACAATGTTGAAACAATGTAAGTTTCAGCGATTTAAGCAGCAATTGGATTGAAAGTGAAACTCAATTAGCCAGTTATTGGGGTAATCGGTTTTATGAATGAATGTTGTTTCATTCATAGAACTTTGCTTTTGAAGTTATTGTTTTTAATTGTTCACTTTATTAATATTTCATTGATCATTTCTACATTATATTTTCTGTTTTATTATTAATTCCTTTCCTAATAATTCTTAATATTCTGTTAGCTTTTTTGTTTGTCCATGCACGTGTTTTCAGAGGACTACCCACCATAACTCCAAGATCTTTCTTAAGTGGTAACAGCTAATCTAGACCCCCCCTCATTTTGTATGTATAGTTGGGATTATATGTTCAATGTGCCTTACTTTGCATTTATCAACATAGAATTTCATCTGCCATTTTGTTGCCCAATCACCCTGTTTTTTCAGATCTCTTTGTAACTCTCTGCAGTCAGCTTTGGATTTAAGTATCTTGAGTAATTTTGTATCATCGGCAAATTTTGCCACCTTACTGTTTACCCCCTTTTGAATGTTAATTAGCAGAGGTCCCTGTGCCAATCTTTGGAGGACCCCACTCCTTACTTCTCTCAATTATGAAAACTGATGATTTATTCCTACCTTTTGTTTCATATCTTTTAGCCAGTTTGTGATCTATGAGAAAACCTACCCACCAAGCAAACTAAGCAGTCCTGGGATAAGAGCCTTTGGTGATGACCTTGTCAAAGGCTTTCTGAAAGTCCAAGCACACGGTGTCAACTGGATCAGCCTTCTCAACAAGCTCGTGGAGATTAGTGTGGCATGATTTCCCTTTACAAAAGCCATATTGACTCTTCCCCAACATACTGTGTTTAGCTAGGTCTATTATAATTTTGTTCTTTACTATAGTTTCAGCCAGTTTGCCTGGTACTGAAGTTAGTTTTACCAGCCTGTAATTGCCAGGATAGCCTCTGGAGCCCCTTTTAAAAAAGCAGTGTCACATTAGCTACCCTCCTGTCCTCCGGATCAGAGGCTGATTTAAGCAATAGATTACATACCACAGATATGAAATTGCAGAACTATTTGAGCTCCTTCCGCACTCTTGGGTGAATACCCATCTGGTCCTGGTGACTTATTACTGTTTAATTTATCAATTTGTTCCAAAACCACTTCTATTGATACCTCAGTTTGGTACAGTTCCTCAGATTTCTCACCTAAAAAGAATGGCGTTGGTATCTCCCCCAGATCCTCGGCAGTGATGACCGATGCAAAGTATTCATTTAGCTCAGTGGTTCTCAAACTGTGGGTCAGGACCCTAAAGTGGGTCACAACCCCGTTTTAATGGGATTGCCAGGGCTGGCTTAGACTTGCCAGGGTCTGGGGCTGAAGTTGAAGCCCGAGGGCTTCAGTGCTGGGCAGTGGAGCTCAAGTTACAGGCTCCCCAGCCTGGGCTGAAGCCCTTGGGCTTTGGCTTCCTCTCCCTCCCCCCCTCCGCTTGGGGAGGCTCAGACTTTGGTCCCCCATTCTGGGGTCATATAGTAATTTTTGTTAGAAGAGGGTCATGCTGCAATGAAGTTTGAGAACGCATAGCTTTTCCACAATGGCCTTGTCTTCCTTCAGTATCTGGATTGTCCAGTGACCCCACTAACTATTTGGCTGGCTTCCTGCTTCTGATGTACTTAAAAGAATTTTTGTTGTTAATTTTTGTGTCCTTAGCTAGTTGCTCTTCACATTCTTTCTTGACCTGTCTAATTATACTTTTACACTTGACTTGCTAGAGTTCATGATCCTTTCTATTTTTCTCACTAGGATTTGACTTTCAATTTTGAAAGGATGCCATTTTGCCTCTAATGACCTCTTGTACTCCGCTGTTTAGCCATGATGACATTGTTGGGTCCTCTTACAGTTTTTGGTTTAATTTGAACTGCTGTTGTGGCCTTTTTAAATAGTCTTCATGCAGTTAGTATGCATTTAATCCTTTGATTGTTCCTTTTTAATTTCCATTTAACTACCTTCCTCATTTTTGAGTACTTCCCCTTTTTGAAGTTAAATGCTACTATGGTGGGTTTCTCTGGTATTTTTTTTCCCTACCAGAAAGTTAAATGTAATTATACTATGGTTGCTGTTGTTGAGTGGTTCAGCTTTATTTCCCTCTTGGACCACATCCTGTGCTCCACATAGGGCTAAATCAACAATTGCCTCTCCCCATGGACAAGATGCTCCAAGAAGAAGTCATTTATGGTGTATAGACATTTCAGTGCTGCATCCCTTTCTGAGGTGACGTGTACCAGTCGGTGTGAGGATAGGTGAAATCCTCCATTATTGTTTTTCTGCTTTTGTAGCCTCTCTGATCTCACTGAGCATTTCACAATTGTCATCACCATCCTGGTCAGGTGGTCAATAGTATATTCCTACTGCTATCCTCGTATTATTCATGCATAGACTTTCTATCCACAGAGATTCTATGATACTGTTTGATAAGATCTTTACTTTATTTGACTCTTTTATGCTTTCTTTCACGCATACTGCTGACTATGCAACCTACTTTTTCATTCCTATGTATTTTGTACCCTGCAATTACTGTGTCCCATTGATTATCCTCATTACGCCAAGTTTCTGTGATGTCTATTGTATCAATATCATCATTTAATGCCAGGGGCTCTAGTTCACCAATATTAGTATTTAGACTTCTAACATTTTGTATATAAACACTTGTACATTTTGTCAGTATTCAGTTGATTGCCTTCTTGTGTTGTGTTTATGTTTGACTGTTCCTCGCTAGTTTCTACCTACACTATACCAACTTCTTTCCTATCCTCTTTACTAGGGTAGAGTTCCTCCTTTAATAAATTCATCCCTAAGGAATGTTCCACGCAAACCACATGCTCCTGCACACTTCGGCTTTCCCACAATCTGTAGTTTAAAAACTCCTCTACAAACATTTTTAATTTTAAATGCCACTAGTCTGGTTCCATTTGGGTTTAGATGGAGCCCATCCTGTGTATATAGGCTCTTCCTTTCCAAAAAGATCCCCCTTGCTGCTAATAAACTAAAACTGTCCTCCCCACACAATAGTCTTATCCATGCATTGAGATCCTGCTGTTCTGCCTGTCTTTCTGGAATGGTGCATGGAACTGGAAGCATATCCGAGAATGCTACTGTGGAGATTCTGGAATTTAATATCTTTCTTAGCAGCCTAAATTTGTCCTCCAGGACTTCTCTCTGATCTTTCCCTAAATCATCGTTGCCTACATGTACCACGCCCATTGGCTTCTCCAGCACTGCATATAAGTCTGTCTAGATGTCTCATGAAATTTGCAACCTTCACACCCAGTAGGCAATTGACCATGCAGTTCTCCTGGTCATCACAAACCCAACTGCATAGAACTTCATTTATCTGACCACCTATTATCCGACTGCCTGTGTTAACTGGACAACCAGCATGCACAGGTCCAGAAGGGGGTGATCTCTCCTGTGGCCACTAGATGGCAGTGCAGTGTTGCACTTTCCCATTTATCTGTTTATCGGTTTATCTGGATTTTTGATTATCCAGTCTGGCCCCGGTCCAAATTAGATCGGATAAATGGGATTCTGCTGTGTTTATATTTCTAATAATCAAATCCCTCATTACTATTACCTGGCTCTTCCTAGTAACAGGATTCCCTCTCCAGGAGTTGTGTCCTCAGTGCAAGAGGATATCAAGACATCTTCTGAATGGAGTGTCCCAACTATGTTTCCTTCCAGTCCAGCTTGATGTTCCCCTTTCCCGAGACTTTCATCCTCAACTGCACAGAGACTGTCAGATTGGGTGGGACCTCTCTATTGTGTCCCTGCAAGTCTCCTCTGTATACTTCTGTGTTTCCCATAACTCCTCCAGTTCAGCCACTCTGGTCTCACGAGCCCGTACAATGTCTCTGAGGGCCATGAGCCGCTTACCCTGTATGCATACATATGCCACCTGCCCATGGGGCTGGCAATTTTACATTCTGCATTCAATGCAATAAGCTGGATAGCCCCCACTCTGCTGTTAGACTTCTACCTTCATTATTTATACTCTTGCAGGGGTTTTTTGGTGGGGGCAGGGGAAAGGGCAGTGTTTGTTAGGTTATCTGTCTTTTGCACTTCCTTACAAAACTCTCCTGTTTGCTGCTCCTCTGGTTGCTTAGGAGCTAGCTTTTTAAACTCCTGTTCTCCCTGAGTTAGCCCTGCCCCCTTGTCAAGGGATTCTAGCTGAATAGGTTTGATCTCACAAAAGCTTATGCTCAAATAAATTTTAGTCTCTAAGGTACCACAAGTCCTCCTTTTCTTTTTGTGGATATAGACTAACATGGCTGCTACTCTGAAACATGTAGACACTGGGTTACTTACATGGGCTGTTGGCTAAAATTCTTGTCAATTTCACAGCTCCCTTTAGGAGCCATGAAATTTGACTAGAAAGGCTAGTAAGTTCACAGCTGTGAACCCTGTGCCTGGCTCACAGCTTGGGCTGTCACCACACTGCCTTCTGGCCTCCAGTGGGCTGCAGCCAGAGCTCTCCTCTGGGAGCCTTACTGCTCCCTGCTCCCAGCTGGGCTGCTGCCCGGGCTCTCTGCTCCAAGCATGGCTGACAGGTGCCCGGGCTCCCAGCTCCCCACAGAACTTGCAGAGTTGTCAGAGTGCAGCTGCTCTGAGCAGAGACAGTAGCAGTATGAAACTGAGAAGCATGCCAATTTCATTTCTACTAGGCTCTGTGCTGTGAAATTGAGCCTGTATGGGGCTCCCAGCTGGGGCTGTCACCCCAGGGCGGATGAGGGGGCTCCAGCTGTGTGAGCCCTGCGTTGCTCATTGCCCCCAAACTCAGCTGTCCGTGCTCCACTTCAGTCTGTGCAAGCGCTCCTATTGAGGATACGTTCCACCGGCAGAAGGAGGGTAGTATGGACACCAACAGCTGATTGAATTACTGCAGTGGCTGAAGGTCAACCTAAATTAAGTCGACCTAATTTTGTAATGTAGACAAGCCCTTAGGAATCAAGAATAAGACACATGAGCATGACACATACATGCCTATTTAGAGCATTGTGGTATCCTTTCTAGACTCAAAAGACTGTAGCAGAACAGGTTTCCCCCGAGGATATGTAATTGTTGCGTTCTTCTCAATGAGAAGATAAGTCACAAATGATTTCCACACAGAAACCTAAGAAATAATATTCCTGAGTAAAAGGACACTGGAGATTCAACAAAATGCTCTGGGCCAAACAGAGTTTTGTCCTGGATCACAGAGATCACTAAGTTTGAAAGAAACAAAAGTGGCATTGGTGCTTGGATACTCTCAGCCAGACCAGATGGATTCATTTTGTCTTGAACTTAGTGGTCTTTATGATTCAGGACTGCTGAGGGTAAGGCAGAACAGGACAAAACTTCAGCCTCATGGATGAAGAATGGTAACTAACCCAGGCTGCGTGGGATTCAGCCAGACTTCAGTCCATTACCTGACTCAGAATAATTTGTCATCTGACCATTGTCTAACTGTGGCTGTTACATACAGACCTGTTTTCTTTATTGCCCTAAAGCAATGCCCCAAAGACTTGGTGCCACATGCAGCTGAGTGTATTGGGTGGTCATCAGGCTTTGTTTGTTTTTAATGGGGAAAGTTGTATGATTCATTTTAAATAGTTTCTAAGAGGAACGACTAGTCCTCCTCTTCATGTATAACACATGCCATTTATTATTTAGAGTGCCTCTTACTGTGAGAACCAGCTACTGCATCAGATAAATGATTGGGGGTAGCTCCTTTGCAGGAGCAGTGACTGAACAGGGGTATGTATGCCTAGATATATAAAAAGCTTCTGGCTGTGGTATTTGGAGTGGAGTGATTCCATCAGTACACCTATGACCACCCAGTAATAGAGTAATGGTAAGGTGGAATCATCTGCGAAAACAACCAAGAGTCTGTTACACAAAGCTGCTTCTTGTGGTTCACACCCCTTGTTCGAATTTTTGGCACACATGAATACCCCATCACAGAGATGCCACTGATGGTTTGAACTTGGACTTTCTAACATGCCCAGTGCCCCTTCCTTATTTCCTTGCTCCTCTTCTGAATGGGCAGGTCTAAACTGGGAAAATAGGCAGCGTTTAAAAATGTGTTTGCTAACATGCTTGAACTATCACGTTTTTTGATACAACTTATTTCCTAGTCTAGACAGGGTGGGTCAATGTCATATCCCCACATTCCATTTTTCCCTCAAGTATAGGCTTTAAAGGGGGAAATTGTTCTATTGCAGTGGTTTTCAAACTTTTTTTCTGGCGACCCAGTTGAAGAAAATAGTTGATGCCCGTGACCCAACGGAGCTGGGGATGAGAGGTTTGGGGTGTGGGAGGGGCTCAGGGCTGGGGCAGAGGGGTGGGGTGAGGGCTGCGGGGTGGGGCCAGGAATGAGGGGTTCAGGGCTCTGGGCTGGGGCACAGGCTCTGGAGTGGGGCCGGGAATGATGGGTTTGGGATGCAGGAGGGGGCTCCAGATTTGGGTGGGGGGCTCAGAGCTCAGGCTGGGGGTGAAGGAGGGGGTCAGGGCTCTGGGCTGGAGGTGTAGACTCTGGGTGGGGCTGGGGATGAGGGGTTTGGAGTGCAGGAGGGGGCTCTGGGTTTGAGGGGGGCTCAGGGCTGGGGCAGGGGATTGGAGTGTGGGGTTATCTCTGGTAGCTCCCGGTCAGTGGCGCAGCTAGGGTGCAGAGGCAGACTTCCTGCCTGTCCTGGCAGCACGGACCGTGCTGCGCCCTGGAAGCGGCCAGCAGCAGGTCTGGTTCCCCCCTCTTGCCTGCAGGCATAGCCCTCCCCCAGTGTAGAGCCAGTGCTCAGGGTGGGGGCAGTGTGCGGAGCCCTGTGGTCCCTCCCGTCTAGGAGCCGGACCTGCTGCTGGCTGCTTCCAGGGCACAGTGCGGTGTTGGAACAGGTAGGGACTAGCCTGCCTTAGCCAGGCAGCACCGCCGACGGGACTTTTAACGGCCCGGTTGGCAGTGCTGACCAGAGCCACCGTGACCTAAGTTTGAAAACCACTGCTCTAGTGTATAGTAAGCAGGGCTGTGGATGTGTTGTCCAGCAATGTGTCTTTTGGTTTTCGTTATTCACCCTCTCTCATAGCCCTGAGAAAAGGCAGTTGCTGAGTCTAGGTGCCAGTAAGAACCAAAAACCCCTCTCCTGTTCTTGCTGGGAGTGTGATTTGTATCTAATTCTGGAAGAGCTGTACAGCATGTTTAGTTGATGGCCTCCTTTCATGCTATGCCTTTAGCAGCACATTCCCAGGTGGCACCTCATTTCATATGTAAAGTCTTTTGATTGAAGAAGTTTGGACAGGTCAGGTGGTTTATTTGCATTAGCACGCTGGTTTCTGTAGGTCTACAGCATATGCATCCTATTCCCATAGTAGCATTTTGGTGGTCTTGCTATGTAACAAGAGATCCACTTTCAGCTCGCATTGGAAATACAGAAAATAGCATTGATGGCAATGTTTTCACTGCAAAGAGTTTGCCAAGAAAGGATAAGGACAAAGCGTTAGCTGCTCTTTCCCACCAGGTGCAAAGTACACAACAGGTGTGTAGTGATCCTGAGTGTCACCTTACGGCACCCATCCCTGCAGTGGCTGAGTGTTACATGGATAGATACAACAATATTATTTCTATTACAATACGTGGATACCTAATAGGAGTTTATAAGTTACAAACTCTGAAAATACTGTAAACAGAGTGGGGTATTAGAAGGTATGCTGTATTGTATACAGGGGTGGGTTGGAAGGTGTGGGGTATTGGAAGGTATGCTGTACTGTATTGTGTACAGTGAGGTACTGAAAGGTATGGCATATTGTTGCACTTTGAAAGCTAGGGCTATAATTAATCAGTTGTAATTCCACTGACACCAGTGAAATTACACCAAGGGTAAAATTGGCCTAGTAGATTTAATTCTTTTTTTGTACTGCTGCAAAAATATCTTATTGTGTACATTGTTCCAGAAATCCTCAGCAAACATACAGTTTAGTTTGTTCCATGCACTTTAGTGTAACAAAAACTAAAATGGAAAGAAAAATTTAAGGCGTAAGCCATGAAGCAAGCAGGTCAACTGTATAACTGAAGTGACTGAGCAACGCAATAGGTGTGCAAAAGCTGGGCTGCCAAGGAGAACGTGGTGTCCGGTGGAGAGATGTAATGGATCTGCTCTGCTCCCAAAGCCAAACAGAAAGTAGCCAGTCCGTGAGATAGAGGAGGTAAATCTGGTCTAAGATGATCACACCGTTGTCCATCCCTGGTATTACAGACCGAAGGCTCAGCTCTCTGCTTATACAGCACAGGGTGAATGTGAAACAGCCAAAGGAATCTCCCCAGGGGCAGTGATGGTTCTACTGCGCTGGAACCCACTGTGTGGCATAAGGGAAAGCAAAGGCTTCTCAGAGGCAAGGAAGAAACGGAGCATGTGAGGAAAGGGGAGGAGGCAGAGAGAGGCTCTGATATACCCAGTTCTCAGCTGGCTTAAGGTCATTAAGGGATCTTTCTATTTGGGCACAGTGGAGAATTAAGCCCAAATCTCTGAGGAGACCAGAGTAATGGATCACTGAAATAAGCATCTTGGCCTAGTATCCCCAATTATATAGCTGTTGTTACAGGAAATCAGTCTCTTACATTTTTAGCCCATGGCTGGACTTTTAAAATATGTAATACAGAATTAAAGGTGGATCAGCTGTCTCATTGGTTTGATGGGGTTATAGCAGCTCAAGGCCATAAAATTCTCATTCACTTTAGTAGGGTTCAAAGCCAGCTAGATAGAAAATCAATGACACATTTTTGTGTACTGTCTGAACTGAGCAAGACCTTGCTAACTTGCTTCTAAGTCCCAATTCTATTGCCCAATTTGCTGGGCACTCTCCCCGGACAAACTCTGCCTAGCTGTGTACTTCGCTGCTTGCTTGCACTCTGCGCAACAGTGCATGTCTCCTGGCAGCCATCTTCCATTGAATTTCTCTAAACCACAAAGTGCAGGTAGAATGACCGTATCTCTGAGCAGCTGCAGGAATTTTTCTGGGAAATGTAAACTCCTTGGAGGGCTAAGCTACTTCTGTTATTCAGAGCTTTCATGCCAATGGCAACGCTTGCATTCCATGCCGTTTAGCGGTCTGCTTGCATCTTTGCCACTAGAATCAGGAAAATTCCTTGACACATCACTGCCTATGAAATTAATATGGATCTAGTGTGTTAATATAAATCATTTGTTATCTTAGTGCTTGGGAATGTGAACGAGGGACAGGACTTCACTCCAGTGTTTTTAGAAAAATAATCCATCACTTTTATCAAAACCTCACTTGGTTTGGTTGTAATTATAAAGCTGTATGCAGTTGTGTCGGGGTGAATAAATATAACCCCAAGACTCATTCTGGCACTTTATTCTAAGGTAGCAGTAAGCACACCAAGGAAGCAAATGACAGAATGCTTAAGAATTTCTGTGAGCGCCAGCAACCTACAAATTGGCCTTAATGCTAGCCATATGTTAGGACAACTTTCTTAAGATTCCTAATGCATGTACGAAGCATACAATCCCAGTTTTCTTCATGTGTAGCTCTCTTTTAGAACAGTCTCCACCTTTATTACATAGTATCGTAAAACATAACATCAAAAGTAGCGCCAGAAACCAAAACTTTTGTCTCATGAGTACCTGCCTTGAACCCTGCTGCATACCACCATAATCTTTAAACTGTGCCCCCTTACTAACAGCAGTTACTAGTCGCCTATGAATATGAGTAGTTGGGCTGGAAGAAATGCAGCTCCATGGACAGACCAGTACACCAGGCAAATAAAGTTCCTTTTGTTCAACTTAACCAATATTCAGTTTTACTCTTTACTAATGGAAGGAAAGTTGCAAGAACACTCCAAAAAGTCTTAATATTGATGGCAGAGTAGGGCATCTTTATTGTAAAGATGGTAGTTACTCTTACGCTTCTTAAAATTTTTTGCTGCCACCATAAACCTCTCAGTTTTCAGGGCTTGCACTCAGCTCTAAGCTAAGCAGCGGACCATAGTCAAACAATAGTGCATTTCAGATCGTGAACCAAAGGGTGGAGTCCAGCAATGGATATAATCCCCTAGCCATGGGCCTAATTTAAAACCCATGTATGTCAATGAGTAAATCGTTGAATTCAACAGGCTTTAGATCAGGCTTGTAGAGACCTTGACTAGCTCTTATTTTACTGTAGTATGGAAATAATAGTTTTTAAAATGAGAATTTATGAACTGGCAACCATTAGATTGTGGCTTCCCTCATGGTTTTTATACCAATTGGAAAGTGTTCTGGAAGTTGTGTGTGTTGAAGAAATAACATAATTTGAGAGTGCTTATATTGAGTACTATATCAAATACTTAGGTTTCGTTTTTGCCTTATTATTTTAAAGCCTCTTCTGTGCAGCAGTCCCTTGTGTATTGTTCACAATAGACTAGTTAGTAATGGTAGTAGCTAGGGTTTAATCACTGCCGTGTTGCCCACCATATCCCCTCCCTAGCATGGTATGGCTGGGCATATATGCACATTTTGGCTTTTCTACAACAGTTTGGGACATGGGTTTTAATCTGACCTTAATGAACTAGTATAAAAGCTTCTGTAGGCTATTAGAGGTTAACATCATGCTCTAGGGCAAGGGTGGGCAAACTATGGCCTACAGGCCAGATCTGGTCTCTCAGGGCTTTGGATCTGTCCCGCAGGATTGCCACCTCCGTGGCGCTGCAGGCCCTGTGCTGGGTAGTGGCCGGCACCACGTCACTGTGTCCCCTGGGAGAAGGGAGGCTGAGGGCTCTGCACGCTGCTCTTGCCTGTGGGTACCTCCCCCGAAGCTCCCATTGGCTGGGAATGGGGAACTGCGTGCTCAGCCCTCTGCCCCTCCTCCCCCAGGGGCTGCAGGGATGTGGTGCCGGCCGCTTCCAGGAGCAGCGTGGGGCCAAGGCAGGCTCCCTGCCTGCCCTGGTGCGCACCGCTACCACTCCAGGTAAGCAGTGCTTGGCTGGAGCCTGCACCCTGAACCCCTCCTGCACCCCAACTCCCTGCCCTGAGCCCCATGGCTGCATCCCACACCCCTCCTGCACCCCAACCTCCTTCCCTGAGCCCTCTCGTACACTCCGCACCCATCCATTGCCCCAACCCCTTGCCCTGAGCCCCTTCCTGCACCCCAAACCCCTGTCCCAGCCCTACATTCATGGCCCTGCATGCAATTTCCTCACCCAGCTGCGGCCCTCGGGCCAAAAAGTTTGCCCACCCCTGCTCTAGGGCACAGATATCGTTTATTTGTTTTGAATAGATGTAAACTGCAGAAGTCCAGTTACCTGAAAAATCTCTTTTCCCTTCACCATTTTCACACCACCTGCAGATAGCAAGAAGTAACTAATCTTGTAATTAGAGGATCCCTGACAATGGACCTTGTAATCTGTGCATGGTTGAATGACATATATAAATACTGCATGTGCTGAATGATGTCAGCTCTGGCGTCTGACTTGGGAAACATGTCATGGTATCACTTTCAAGGTTGTCCATCTTTTAATTCAGAAAAAGGAGAGTGTAAGGGTAAACTGTATTTCATGAGATTCCTTACCATCGAATTTCTGCTTAGTGCCATTCTTATAAGTGTTGGAACAATGAGGCAATGAATTCAATATCTTTCTGTATATAGTAATGCCAGTTCAGGAAGCCTGGTAATTGGTTTCCATCTTAAATGGAATGCTTGTCAGGATGCATTTGTTGTCCTAGGAGTCTCCTCTAAATAGCTTTATGAAGAATGAAGCTGACTGGATCCAAAGTTCAATGGAACTTATTTTCTCTCCAGAAAGCTTACCAAATCTATTTTCTTTTAAAGTAAAAGTGGAAATGAAACATCTTAGCTTGTACAAATTACAGTTCAAATTGATTGTTCGAGACTATCAAAAGCATCTCTTCTATCTCAGCCATCATAACCATGTGAGAAAAGGAAACTGACTGACAGCCTCTTCAAAGCAGGCTGACTACTTCTAATATCATTATTTCCCCATAGTTTTCCTTTTCAAGCATGATCACTGATAATTTTTATCAGTGTTCAAGGACTGTGCCTGCGGAGTACGAGGGAGAGTTGGCTGAAGTAAAGCCAGGGCAGGAGTCCAGCGGAATAGATTGTAGTAAGGCAGCACAAACTCTCTCTCTTACACCAAAGTAGACATCATGCCTGCACAAAGCCGTGGCCCAGCGACAGAAAGGATGGGGAGCTTCCTCCATAACAAGCACAAAGGCAGACTAGCCCATTTCCACCTCAACTACTCACCCCCAGAACTGAGACTGTATCAAATCAGTAGCTTTTTGTGATAACTCAGTAAAGCTGTGAGATTATTTCCATTGCACCTCTGAGCAAGTCTTTTTTTGAAATAGAGCACACCCCATGTATCACCAGCAGGAGAGTGAATTTGTGTGTGGGGGGGTGGAGGGTGAGAAAACCTGGATTTGTGCTGGAAATGGCCCACCTGATGATCACTTTAGATAAGCTATTACCAGCAGGACAGTGGGGTGGGAGGAGGTATTGGTTCATATTCTCTGTGTATATATAAAATCTGCTGCAGTTTCCACGATATGCATCTGATGAAGTGAGCTGTAGCTCACGAAAGCTTATGCTCTAATAAATTGGTTAGTCTCTAAGGTGCCACAAGTACTCCTTTTCTTTTTGCGAATACAGACTAACACGGCTGTTACTCTGAAACACCCCATGTATGTTTCCTTGCATTTACTGATGCGCGTCCCAAAGTTTTCATCAGTTACATCATGGTAAGGAAACATTTGTTAATAACTTTCCATGAAGTTTACACTTTTATTTGCTTTTCAATTAGCTATTCAATCTTCTTCCCCCACCCCCTTAATTTCATTACAGACTATTTGGTACCATTTTTCTAAAGGGGGGGAGAAGCATATATTCTTTTGTGAAGTACGTTGGATTTAATAAGGAGCTAACTACTGTACAAAACAACCCCCCTGAAAAAGCATTAACCATCTAAATGGGCAAAAAGATACAGTCAGAGCTAAAATGTTTCCTGTCATTCATCCTGGGCACCCACTATGTAGGGATTTATTGGATAAACCAATTTCTCTTAACGTATCTTTAAAAAAATATTATAAAAATACCTATTTCTCCAAATAGCTTTTATTGGGTATAACATAAACAGACAGTTTATAACAGACAGTATACACTGTGTTCTTTTTCCTTCTTGAAAATATATTGTGTAGAAATATAGAGAGAATTTAAGGTTTGCAGCACTCCTCCTGTTACTCTATATTTTGTTAATATTATTACTACAGTAGTGTTAGAGAAATTCAGGACATTTAATCCATTCAACTGGTAATCTGTAATGTCAAGGCTGCTGGCTTATTCTGCACTTTTTCACTGTCAAGTTATTACAAGGAAAACACTTAATAGAAGAAGAAAATCTTTTCTGAACTAGTATCATAATTTGTCACCCAGAGAAGTGTCAGGATTAGTTCAAGGTGATGCATGATTTATTTTAAATGTAGTTTTTGAATGCAACAGAACCTTGAATTCAGTAGAGGAAATAACGTTACCTTGTTCACATCAAGACACAACAAACCTGACTCTTATTATGTTTTGACTTTGTCTAATTCCTGCCAATGAGACTTTAGGAAAGGAAAGCATTGCTTTCATAACATGACTGATGATCAGTAATATGGATTTAACAGTAAGCGATAGTCATATCCAGAAACAAATCTTCAGTATTAATTATGTTGGTCAGCATTTCTATTTTACACATGTAAATATTGGCATAGTCAATGCCCCAAAGCCATGAAGGTCAGGCTGGTAGCTCCTTGTTCTCTGATCTTTGCTGGTCTTTTAACTAAAGTTGTACCCAGATTTGGCTTTGAGAATCACTTCAGACAACGCTCCAAATGTGCAGCCAAAAGCAGTCTCCTCCTGTTGCAGTGACAGTAGGATGTTCAGTACTTATGCTCCAGTGCTGTTCATTTTACTGAACACTTGTTTTTAGTATCATAAGGGACATTTAAAAAAAAATTCTACCTGTACTGTAGCTTTTTCCTAACATGTTGTAAAGATAAAATGGGGAAATGCCTATTTGACTAATATATATTGTGAGGTTATCAAGTTAGCTAATTATTGGCACTGGCCAACTTCTCAAAAACAGGAGCCTAACTTCAGGCTCCCAAAGTCTTATTTATGCACCAAATGGTGGGATTTTTAAGTGTCGGAATCATAGATGTGTAGGACTGGAAGGGATCTCAATAGCTCATCTAGTCCAGTCCCCTGCACTCAAGTAATAGACTATTCCTGACAGGTGTTTGTCTAACCTGCTCTTAAAAACCTCCAACAGAGATTCCACAACCTCCCTAGGCAATTTGGTCCAGTACTTAACTCCCCTGATGGTTGGGAAGTTTTTCCTAATGTCCAACCTAAACTTCACTTGCTGCAATTGCCCATTGCTTCTTGTCCTAACCTCGGAGTTAAAGGAGAACAATTTTTCATCCTCTTCCTTGTAACAACCTTTGATATACTTGAACACTGTTAGAGCCTCCCTCAGTCTTCTCTTTTCCAGACCAAACAAATCAATTTTTTTTCAATCTTTCCTCATAGCTCATGTTTTCTAGATCTTTAATCATTTTTGTTGCTCCCCTCTGGCTTTCCTCCAATTTGTCCATATCTTTCCTAAAATGTTTCATTAAACAATTCAGTATAATATGAGGCTTTATGGTTTATGGCCATGTCTGGTAGTTGGTTGTAAATTAATACTATTGCCCTTATTTGATGATCAGTGCACCCACATTTAACCATTAGAAAACTAACCAGTTATTAAGATTTTGCAGATAAAACCATTAGGAGAGTTAATCCAGATTAGGGAGAAATTCTGCAGAGATGAAACATGCTCCATTCAAGAGTCCCAAACCAGCAAACCTATCCCATCTCCCCTGCCAGAAGACTCCCCTAATCCACGCAAGTGATTCCAACACAACCAGCCTCCCTCTATTTGGTTCTTGAACTAATGGAAAGTGTATACATAAGAATGAGGGAACAGGCAGGGAGCCAAAGTGACCAGAAGTGGGGAGATAGGGAGCTAATAAAATGTCTGTACATGGGTTGTGCAGTTCTTTGTGTGGGAGGGCAAAGAAGGGATGAGAACTTGAGCATGCGAATAGTCTTTATTTCCTTATGGACATTGAAGACATCTACAACTAGGCTTGATAACGTGATGAGAGGCAGGAGCAATAACTCGAAGCCTCCTCCCTTGGGGAGCAACAGAGACAGGGGTACCCTCTCCTCCCCCAGAGAGGCAGGGATGGAAGAAGAAGGGGTCCCCTAGTACTCTATCTCTGCGTTTGGAGGGAGTTCTGGGCCCAATATACACAGAATCCTTTGCTAGGAGGGTCACAGTGGAGCCCCCAGAACAGTGGAGGCTTGAGAGTAACACCCCACTGATAATGAAGCAGTTCATGCCTCCAAGAGGTATTGTTTCAAGCTGTCTGCAGACTCAGGGAGACATTATCGCATCAGTTTTAAGCCTCTGGGGTACACTAACTTCACATTTTAAATCTTTTTTTCTGCCACCATGAGGGGGTATTGATCAGAATTGATCCCATATCTCTTGTGTCCCAGGCCAGTTAAAATAAGGGGGCCAAATATTTGCTCTTCTAACTCCTGTGGCTCCTTTGTTTGCTCTTTTTTGTAGGTGCTACAATAGGATGGGCTTTCTTAGCTGATGCTTGTACTTCCTAATTTTTAGCTGAAGGATTAGCCTTCTTGCCCTTCTCTGTGCTTTCTCCCTCATGCAATCCCCATTAAATGTGTTACCTGAAGGAAACATGCAAGTCTTTCACCTTTTCATCTCTCCAATCACACAGTCTCAGAAATTCCTTAAAACAGTAGGAACTAGACCCAAGGCAACTGGCAAAAGACAAATGGACCCTGAGCCCAAAACTATCTGCACTAGAATATTGTCCCCAGCATTAATGCAGTCAGTGTTAGGCTAGTCTCTTGAGATTTCAGGCCAACATTTGGTTAATATTACACACCTGTCCCATTTTTGTGGCGGATAGAAATGTGGTTGCAGAGTATTAGGACAGCACAGGCTATTAACCTGCAGTTGCTAGAAAAACTAGCCGCAAGCTTGTGATAACTTTCCTACCACGGCATTGTGTTGCCTCTTTATTTCAGTTGCATTTTAGAGGCTAGCATTAAACAGTAGCACTTCTAGAGCAACAGGCTTTTAGGGAATTAGTGGGTGGAGAAGCTAGTAGCAAAATAATATACATGAAGACATAGAATCATAGAATATCGGGGTTGAAAGGGACCTCAGGAGGTCACCTTGTCCAACCCCCTGCTCAAAGCCGGACCAATCCCCAACTAAATCATCCCAGCCAAGGCTTTGTCAAACCTGACCTTGAAAACCTCTAAGGAAGGAGATTCCACCACCTCCCTAGGTAATGCATTCCAGTGCTTCACCACCTTCCTAGTGAAAAAGTTTTCAAAACTGGACACAGTACTCCAGATGAGGCCTCATCAATGCCGAATAGAGGGGAATGATCACGTCCCTCAATCTACTGGCACTACTCCTACTTATACAGCCCAAAATGCCGTTAGCCTTCTTGACAACAAGGGCACACCCTTTTGACTCATATCCAGCTTCTCGTCCACTGTAACCCCTAGGTCCTTTTCTGCAGAACGGCTGCCTAGCCACTTGGGCCCTAGTCTACAGCGGTGCATAGGATTCTTCCGTCCTAAGTGCAGGATTCTGCACTTGTCCTTGTTGAACCTCATCAGATTTCTTTTGGCCAAATCCTCTAATTTGTTTAGGTCCCTCTGTATCCTATCCCTACCCTCCAGAGTATCTACCACTCCTCCCAGTTTAGTGTCATGTGCAAACTTGTTGAGGGTGCAATCCATGCCATCCTCCAGATCATTAATGAAGATATTGAACAAAACCGGCCCCAGGACCGACCCTTGGGGCACTCCACTTGATACCGGCTGCCAACTATACATGGAGCCATTGATCGCTACCCGTTGAGCCCGACAATCTAGCCAGCTTTCTATCCACCTTATAGTCCATTCATCCAGCCCATATGACTTGAATTTGCTGGCAAGAATACTGTGGGAGACCATATCAAAAGCTTTGCTAAAGTCAAGGAATAATACATCCACTGCTTTCTCCTCATCCATAGAGCCAGTTATCTTGTCACAGAAGGTGATTATGTTAATCAGGCATGACTTGCCCTTGGTGAATCCATGCTGACTGTTTCTGATCACTTTCTTCTCCTTCTTAGTGCTTCAGAATTGATTTCTTGAGGACCTGTTCCATGATTTTTCCAGGGACTGAGGTGAGGCTGACTGGCCTGTAGTTCCCTGGATCATCCTCCTTCCCTTTTTTAAAGATGGGCAGTACATTAGCCTTTTTCCAGCCATCTGGGACCTCTCCTGATAGCCATGAGTTTTCAAAGATAATGGCCAATGGCTCTGCAATCACATCCGCCAACTCCTTCAGCACTCTCGGATGCAGCGCATCGGGCCCCATGGACTTGTGCTTCTCCAGCTTTTCTAAGTAGTCCTGAACCACTTCTTTCTCCACAGAGGGCTGGTCACCTCCTCCCCATGGTGTGCTGCCCACACAGTAGTCCTTGTTCGTGAAGACAGAGTACATTAGCTTTTTCCACATCCTCTGTCACTAGATTGATTGACTGCCCCATTCAGTAAGTGGCCCACACTTTCTTTGACCACCTTCTTGTTGCTAATATACCTAAAGAATCCTTTCTTGTTACTCTTAACATCTCTTGCTAGCTGCAACTCCAGGTGTGATTTGGCCTTCCTGATTTCACTCCTCCATGCCTGAGCAATATGTTTATATTCCTCCCTGGTCAATTGTCCAATCTTCCACTTCTTGTAGGCTTCTCTTTTGTGTTTAAGATCAGCAAGGATTTCACTGTTAAGCCAAGCTGGTCGCCTGCCATATTTACTATTCTTTCTACACATCGGGATGGTTTGTCCCTGTAACCTCAATAAGGATTCTTTAAAATACAGCCAGCTCTCATGGATTCCTTTTCCCCTCATGTTATTCTCCCAGAGGATCCTGCCCATCAGTTCCCTGAGGGAGTCAAAGTCTGATTTTCTGAAGTCCAGGGTCCGTATTCTGCTGCTCTCCTTTCTTCCTTGTATCAGGATCCTGAACTTGACCGTCTCATGGTCACTGCCTCCCAAGTTCCCATCCACTTTTACTTCCCCTACTAATTCTTCCCAGTTTGTGAGCAGCAGGTTAAGAAGAGCTCTGCCCCTAGTTGGTTCCTCCAGCACTTGCACCAGGAAATTGTCCCCTACCCTTTCCAAAAACTTCCTGGATTGTCTGTGCACTGCTGTATTGCTCTCCCAGCAGATAGCGGGGTGACCGAAGTCCCCAATGAGAACCAGGGCCTGTGATCTAATAACTTCTGTTAGTTGCCTGAAGAAAGCCTCATGCCCCTGGTCTGGTGGTCTATAGCAGACTCCCACCACTACATCACCCTTGTTGCTCAGACTTCTAAACTTAATCCAGAGAAACTCAGATTCTTCTACAGTTTCATACTGGAGCTCACATGGCAGGGTGCAGTTTCCATGGTGTCCGCATTCATTCTGAAGAACTAAACAATCTCTGGACCAACGTGTGGTACTTCATCTGGGACAGGAAATATACAGCTCCCAACTTAGGCCAGGCCTGTTGCATTTGCACATTTCTTACACATTTACAAAATAGCTGGAATGAGAGTTGCAATTTGATGGCAAAGCATTTCTAATGAACACACGTGGTGAGGCAGACAGCCTTGTCATAAAGCCTCTGATTACACCTTATCCAAACTTGGTTTTACTAAAACTTCACATTAGAACACCCCTTTTACAAGCTGAATTTATTAAATTCCTTTCAATCTGAAATATCTTTATGGCCTTCTGTCCCTGTTGGTGTTCCTAGCCTCTTTGCCAGAAGCTGGGAAAGGGCGATAAGGGTGGATTGAAGAATGGTAGTGTTGCAAGTTATCCTTAATTTTATCAAGGCTTTGGTAACTCCTGAGACAGGATTTAAATTTACCAATTTCTGTAATATGGGTGTTGTATCAAATAATAACAGTACAGTATGTATAAGGCATGAGACTTTTAATTTCCCTTAAGTCCCCACTCACTGTTCAGTTTCTTCTCCCATCCCATCTCTTTTCTTCCATAGCCTCCTTGCTAATTAGCAGGAGCAGAGCTTCAAAAGAGGCCACTGCTACTGACCCTGTGCTATGCATCAGTTGGCGGTAGCAAGTTTTCAAAGAACAAACATGTCTTCATTCTCCTGAGGCCTGCCATCATCGAGCAGCTGAGCAGAACAGGGCTGGTTGCAGCAGCTGCTTTTAAAATTCTGTTACTGATAATTAGAGACTCTTTTAATTGGATAAACTGTCAGGATGATTTTCCCAGAGTTTAGCATGCAAGACTGCATTGGAAGTGAAGTGGGAGCCAAAGTCACTGTCCTAAGCTTAATGGTCAAAGCCTTCAATAGGTCTGGACACATCTATAGAAGAGGCTACTTGTCTCATGTTTGACCCTGCCTCAGAGATAGCTGTGGCCCTTTGAGAAAATGCAGCTGACAAAGCTTGTGAGAGCCTGAGAAAAAACATTTTCAGTCATGATGAATTTGATGAATTCGCTACCAAAGGAGATAAGAATTGTTCAGAGCAGATCTGTGTCCAGAGCGTGCTCTCATGCACACTTATTTTACATAGCCTTGCTACCATAACGAGTGGTCCTTTACAAGAGCCAGTTGAATCTGTCTTAAAAAAAACAGCAGGTTTTTACAAAAAAAACCCCGAAACTCTTCTGTCGAAGAATAATTTTTTTCAATTTAATTTTTTTCATAAAACTTGGAAATAAAAAAATTGACAAAATATGAAAATTTCCAAAATCTTCATTTTGAAAGTGTATAAACCTCCCTATTTCTTTGTCTCCATTTTTTTTACTCTTTCCCCCCCCCCCTTTTTTCTCCCCAATTGAAAAAACTTAAAAGTAATGCAAATTTAGTCAATTTAGAACCAAATGTTCATTCTAGGTGCCCTAATATGAAAATCAGGCTCAAACTATCTCAACTTGGGCAATGAAAAATTGAGAGTCCCAAAGAGTCAGTGACTGCTTCTGATGCACGGGGTCTAAATCTCCCTGTGACTCTGTTTTTTCATTTACAAAATGGGAGCATCAGATCACCTGCCTCATGGAGATGATGTGAGGCTTAGTTCATTAATGTTTGCAGAGCATTTTGGAGTTGTTCAACTTACTGTCCCTATGTGTGCTCCACTGCAGGATGTATGTGGGCCTGTGCACTCTCGAATGGGAATTGTAATTAGTAATGGCTGTGGGCCTGTGCCTGGGTACTATACATCCTCATGCTCTGGTGTAAGGGTATATTAGGGGAGGGGTGCAGACCTGCACCTGCCACCATTCCAGTTCCTTGTCAACTGCCCTCAGCTTGAGATGGAGCATTCTGTTGTCCACTGCTAGCTTCTCAGCGTCTTCCTTCCTTAAGTATTTTATTTATTAAATTAAAAAGTGAATAAAATAAGATAAGCTAGTTTTCACACAGGCTTGTGTTTTTGAGCTCCTCTTACTCCCTGCTGAACGGTACCGAAGCTCTCCTGTACTGTCCAGGTTCCTCACTCACAAAGACGACCTGGTTCCAGAGGAACCAGAATTTCCTATGCTAAGGGATACTGAGAGAGATTCCTCCCTGGGACTGCTGGACCCTTGAGAGCTGGAGCCTTTATCCCTATGTCAGACCGAAAGAGGTCCACACTTCACAAAGAAGCACACTCCTCAACAGTGACCTCCTATTCTGCACCTTCTTCCAAACTGTCATTTTGACAGATTTGTTGAGGGTTGTGAACCACCCTCAAGGGTCTTTCAGCCATACTGAGGGTCTTTACAAAGGTCCCCTCTGTCATCACAGCTCACTTGCATCAGTGGGAAATAACCATCATTCGCTATCTGTATGATTGGCTCCTCAAGGGTCACTCCCTCTTCAAGGTCCACTGAGCAGCCAACAAAGACCTAATCATATTTCACTCCCAGGACCTTTGTCTAAACGTGGAGAAGTCTGCCCTAAAACCAGTAAAGTGCACAGACATCATCAGGGCCACTCTGGACTCCTCAACTACTAGAGCCTACCTACCTATCAGCAGACAGTTTCACCGTTATACTAGTCTCATCGCCACACTATAACTGAGCCCATAATCCACAGCAAGGGCTTTCCTGCAGCTCTTAGGCGACATGCTGGCATGCATGTGTGTAATGCCTCACCGAAGACTACACCTTTGATGCCTTTGGACCTGTCTCAGGGCTATTTACATCCTCAACCGTCTTTTTCCAAATGAGTGACCATTGCTCCCAGTGTTCTCAACCTCATTAATATGTAGAAGGATCTTCTCAAAGTCTGTGTGGAAGTTCTGCTGTCATGTCCACCCCACCTCAAGGGTTACCACCACTGTTCCTCTTTGAGAAGCTTCTCTAACTCAGGGCAGATCACTACATGGGCAAATATTTCCTTTGAAACATCAAGGGCTGCCCAGACAATACACTGGACAACAGAGCAACAGTGTACTGTATCAACTATCAAGGTGTAGCAAGGTCCCAATATTTATACACAGAATCACTAAGACTGTGAATATCCTACTGCATAGAAATCTCAGTGGTCTACTTTTCTGGGCCTGCAGAATAACGTAGCAGATACTCTGAGCAGGCATTTTCAATTGAACCATAAATGAAAACTCAATAACTTGGTCTTTTAGATTAGTGTTTCTCAATGACCGATCCATGGACTGGCACTGGCCCCTGAGATCTCCCTGACAGTTTAGGAAGGTAGCTAGCTGATCCCTGGTATCAAAAAGGTTGAGAAACACTGTCCTAGAGTGATTGACTGGCCATTTCACTGGGGCCCAATACTCCTCAATAGCTCTTCTTAGAGACATACCCATCTTGGACATCTGCAGGGCAGCAACCTGATCCTCCATTCACATGTTCTCGAGGAACTATTGCTTTCTACATGCTTTCAGGGCAGATATGGCCTTTGCTGACACAGTCTTCAGAACTCAGTAGTAGCCATGTTAGTCTGAATCAGCAAAAACAACAAGGAGTCCTTGTGGCACCTTAGAGACTAAAAAATTTATTTGGGCATAAGCTTTCGTGGTCTAGAACCCACTTCATCAGATGCATGGAGTGGAAAATACAGTAGCAGATATAAATACACAGCACATGAAAGGATGGGAGTTGCCTTACCAAGTGGGAGGTCAGTCTAATGAGACAATTCAATTAACAGTAGGATACCAAGGGAGGAAAAATCACTTTTGTAATGGTAATGAGAGTGGCCCATTTCAAACAATTGACAAGGTGTGAGTAACCATAGGGGGAACTTAGTATGGGGAAAATTAAGTTTTGGTTTTGTAATGACCCAACCACTCCCAGTCTTTATTCAGGCCTAATTTGATGGTGTCCACTTTGCAAATTAATTCCAGATCTGCAGTTTCATTTTGAAGTTTTTTGTTGTTGAAGAATTGCCGCTTTTAGGTCTGTTTGTTGAGTGACCATGGAGGTTGAAGTGTTCTGCTACTGGCTTTTGAATGTTATAATTCCTGATGTCAGATCCGCCTCCATCTTGAGATACTGTTTGGAAGTTTCCAACAGTGGAGCACCCATAGGGACAATACCTCAAAGTAGAAGGTGAGATCACTTACCCGTACAGGAACGGGGCTTTGCAGTAAAAAGGAACTGGAGTGGCTGCAGATCTGCCCCTCCTATATACCCTTGCACTGGAGCATGAGGATCTGTAATGCGCAAGCATGTACCTGCGGGCACTGCTGACTTAAACTCTCTGATCAAAAGTGCAAGGCACACGCACACCCTATGATGGAAGGCCCATAGGGAGAAAACATCTCAAAGAACTCCACTTACCGTACAGGTAAATAACCTCTCCACCTTCAGCAGGAAGACACTATATAAAGAGCAAGATCTCGTATTGTAAGAAGATCGGTGTGCCTTTTAAAGCAAATGAAATCAGTGGGCTCAGTGGAGGGATGACTAAGTCATGCTACAATGAATGGGGGAGGAAAGGTGGGCTGGTCAGCCATCTCAAGACTAGAGATGGGGAAGTAGGTTACCAAGCCACCTCTGAAGAGGAAATCCACTACCTGAGGGAGTAGAAGAATGTCTCATGCCTGCCTTCAAAGAGGACCTACTGAAGGCCAGTGGCTGGGAGGCCTTAAATAAACCTATCCAAGCTTTTACAACACCTTAGTTTGTGTTTGGTTACTATTTAGCTCTTATTTTAACTAACTAGTTCGCCCAGCCCTAATATTTTCAGTCTCAATCTTACCAATTTTTGTTCTGGAAAAATCCCTTGGGATTTTACATAATTAGCTAAACTGACAGTGGGCTTCATAGATAGTGAATAAGGTATATGACATAAGAAAGCAAATAAAGCTTCAACTGTAACAGGTATTTAAGGAGGTTTGCAAATCTACTGACAGGAATATGTAATGGAGAGAATTTCATAAAGTAATAAACACCTTATTGCTCATAGATTTGAACCATGAATTAATTTAAAAGAGTAAATTATTGTAAATTAGCGCACACGTGCTAGCAGTGTGTGATAAAGGTGAAGTCTTAAGGTGTTTGTAAGCATCTCCAAATAAGTAATTAAAAAATAAGGCAAATAATACAGTAGGTCACTGGAAATGTCCTAAAACTGAATACAGTTCAGAGATGTCTGTTTGCCTTCAGGATTATTTTTGCTGAGCGCAATCAGATGAGCCTTCACCTTCACTGGAGACTTTTTGGAAGTATAGCTTCAAATGCAGGTGGGGAGGATTTGAGCCTTCATTCTTTCAAGGTAAATATATTGAGTTCCATGCATTTTATTGTGTGTGTGAATGCACGTGCATGTCAATCTTTTTGACAAATCCTTTAAAAAGAGAAACTCTCTGCTTTGAGTGGGCACTAAAGAGACCATATTTCTTCTGAAAATAGAGGACTGCTTTGGTGTCTGTGACTACGACGGGTGCTACCCACACTGGTGCAGTGAGTGGTGGCTTGTTGTCCTCTGGTCCAGAGATGATACACACAAATCTATTTTGGGATAAAAAGCAATAGATATTTCATATAAAATATTTGTGACAAACAGTAAAGCTCATGTAAACACTCTCTATGCTGCACACTCTTGTGAAACATGATGCCATTGGTAGAGTTAAACTGGTGTAAGGTAAAAGTAACCAGATTAAATCACATCACAGATGTCATCACAGAGGTGTCTGTGCCAAATACTCTGTGCAAATGACAGAAAACCTTTTTTAGAAAGATTATTGATTTGCAGAATGGAGGGTAAACAGACAGACAAAAGGTGAGGCTGTTCCCTACTATCAATTGAAAAAAGAAAACATGCTCAAGTTACCAGAGTTAATTGTTCTAGTTTCAAAGTCATTTTGATTTCTGCCGTGGTTTTTATCCTTGTGCTCATTTTTGGCAGTATTATAATGAATGAGGAACTCATAATAATAAATATTGGCAAATGGCTGCCACATTCTAAAATATGACACCTGAACTCTAGCAGGTAACGTCTAAGGCAAGGCAGCAGGGATTGGCTCTATAAGCAGCAGTCCCAGAGACTGCACTCAGAACTCATATAAACTTAATTACCACAAAGTGGATATATATTATGCATTGTATTTGTATCATCTCTAGGACAGAGGTTACTATGGAGATAGCCCTTTGTTTTCAGTGTACAATATATTTATTTATAACAGGAAGGGAAGACATATAAACATTGATATTTAAATGAAGTCAAAACACAACCTGATACAAATATTTTACATTTATTGGAAGAATACAGTAAAAAGGGGGACTGCAGACTCGGTGGTAACTGGTCCATCAGAAGAGACAAGAAGCTATTAAAACAAACCAAAACTGTCTGCAGTTTACAAGATCATTGAATGCCTATTTTGTAACAGACTAGGAAAAAATGTTAGCTTAAGTTCAAAAGTGTAACTTCTATGTATATAAAAATTGGCAAATAAATAAGAGTTAAAATTGCAGATCTGTGTTTAAATTTATAAAGGAGAGACAATTTAAACTGTATTACACAGCTATCATTTTGAGACATTCTTAAAAACCAGATAAACCTACATAAGCCCCCCCACCCCGCTTTTTTTTTTTTTTTTTTTTTACACATGTACTTTTGGGAAGAAGCACCCATTTCCAGTGTTACGTGTTATCAATCCGTTTCACAAATATATTATTTTTAAACAACAATGAGCATAAAAGGTGTTTTACCGGATATTAAATTTGCTGGTGCATTCATTGGCACAAAATGGAAAAAAAAAATCTAAATACATTTAAAAATTGTAAACTACATCAGTGCCTTGCTACTCAAGGCTACAGGTGTCAAAAGTCTGCGATGGTATGTCTGACTCTTTCTACCCCCGAGTTTCACCATGCAGTTATCCAAAAGAAAAATAAACACACGTACAATTGGAAAGACAGGGCCCCTACAACTGTCAGCTCAAGTGTCCTTTCTGGAAACCCCTTGATTACACACGACTGTGCAATTGCTACAGGGATGGCAACTAAATGATACAAAATGTATGTTTTGGTTTTCAATCCTTTTGCAGGATGTTTTTAGAATAATTAGGTCAGATTAGCTCTTTGGACTGTTATTTTTTGGATCATGTCCTTTGTGGTAACACAATGCCCAAGCCTAGACCCTGAGTCCTCTCTTACTAGATTTTTCTGTTTTCTTCAGCTTTTAGGGAGCTAACATCTAATAATCAGATGGGGAAACTCCCTGTAGGAAATATGTTCATTAACAATTATTATGCTGACAGAACAATGGAAGTTTTAATTGGATGCATTTCATCTGGTTGGCACTCCTATGGAGGGATTAGTTCAATCTCTTGCACAGTGGATATGCAGGAAGCCTCATCTACACCTTCTCCCTTGTGCACCTGTATAGCATCCAGACAAAAGGCTGTCACCAGCACTCCCTGGGCACTGGGGTTGTCCACCCACAGCTGCAAGCTGGCCTGGGTAAGGCATAAGGGGGCATGGCCAGGTTTCTACTACTTGTGCATCAGTTAGCAATTGGCAGCGGGTGCTGGGGGGAGCACACGCTGCACATTTTACTAATGCTATAGAGAGTGCTCCCAGCAGCAGGGCTCTGAGGCATCCTGGCTGCATAAGGCAGAATGCCAAAGAGCACCTCTATTTGGCTGCTACAGTTCTGCACACCCCTTCCCTAGCACTCCAGAGAGGAGCTGGGGCACAATTTTAACCCTTATGTGGAGCACCATTAAAATAAATAACATTAGTGACTAAAAAAAAAAGGCATGTACCTGTTAGGGGGAAATTGCATGCAAGACACACTGATATACGTAAATATTTTTTTTACCAACTTAGCTGTGATTGATTATGACACTACTGGTGTTTGATCCACCTGCTGAGGAAAAATCTATAAAGCTTTATTCAATTGGTCACCTAAAAATCAGTCATTTAATCACATATTAAATGTCCTGCAAAAAACTATATATTTAGTGGACTAAAAAGCCGTGAGTTTTTAGTCTGCAAGTCTGACCTTGAGCAGTACAGTATCTGCAGAGCTAAAGGTTACACGGTGTAAGCAAGGAAACCAGGCCTCTAAAAATAAAATGGATGACAATAAGAATGATGATGATTTAGGAATGCAGAATATGTTTGGAGTTCTGAAATGGGCTAAAAGGAGAACACGTTTCCTTATTGAGGTTCAGTGGAAACTGTGGCATCACAATACTCTCTTTATTCAGTTGGAACTGGTCTGTTGACTGCAACTGAAATAGGGTAATTCTCTCTGCGGGTGGACAGTGTTAATTACACATTGTTCCTCAAAGATGAGGAATAGAATGCTGTGTGTTGCAAACAAAATGTCAACAGCAGAATTTCACATACTGTAATATGAGGAATGTAAGTCAGCTTTCTTGAAGAAGTCTTTAGTTGGATGAAACAGTAATTCGAATGTGGACTAGGCAGTCACCTTTACCTTACAGTTACTTTGGGCTATCATACCTACAGTAGTATTTTTGAGACTCCGGAAATAGTTGATGTTGGGCCAAATGAAACCAGAGATGAAGCTGGAACTTTGTCTCTGAAGAGCAACTCACAGCAGAATGTGAAATGGAAGTATGTGAGGGATATGGAGGCATCTCATTCAGATGTCCGAGAAGGCCTGAAGAAGAAAATACTAAGGGCCATACTGTCCTCTCTCTCTCTCTCTCTCTCTCTCTCTCTCTTCCAAAGAAAAAAAAGTCTTGGAGTGAAATTTAGCTGGCTTCATAGATAGCAGTGCAACTTTGTTAAAGTCAATTGAATTGACTGCTCCTAGCATGAGAGCAGAATTTGTCCCGCAGAGACTGATCTTTCTGAAAATCCAAACACAATAATTAGAGGTGTATTTTACTCTGTGTATCCCATAATTGTGGTTACATTAATTTTTTTGTCGATGGTAATCTCTAGTTTTGTTCTTCTGCTTTATTTAATTGAATACATCTTTTTACCGGTATTCAGCAGAATGATTTTGTTTTCTTCTTTATTTCTTGGTACATTTTAGCAAGACTGATCTGATACGTCCGTACTGGCTGTCCAATAAGTTAAATTTTAGTTGTGACATGGAGAATGCTCCCTCTGTAAACTAATACTCCAGGACTGACCTTTCTCTCTCTTGTTTGACATGCTGTTTTTCTTTTCACAAATCTCCTTAGCTTGGATTGTTGATGGTTTTTGGTGCTTGTGTGTGCTTTTATGTCTACTCTTACTACACAGAGTCCAAGTTTGATGAAGTGGAATGCTCTGCATGTTTGAAACCAGTTCTAAAATTATAGCAGGACTGTAAACACAGCTATGGTGGTAATTTAGGATTATTCTTCTAGGTACCATTTTCTAGTGGCTGTTCATGCTTTGTGAAGTCATGCGACTTCATTGTTCTCCATGCTAGCCTGCAGGCATTTTCAGAATGAGCGGCAGTCTCTTGAGTTCACAGTTGCATGTAAAACTGTCCCCTAAGGTTTGTGATCTAAAACATAAACATTTGTTTGTAAGGTGATTACTCCTAAAGATACACTGCGGCATTCATTTTTTGAAAAACAAATGAACATAAGAATAAAGATGATCTAGTGCAGTTTTTTCACTTTTTGGGTTTGTGGTTTCAGCCTAGTCGAATTTTTTGTCCATATTATGAAACCACTGCATAATTGAATGTGACCAGTAGTCTCTGATCAGGAGAGAAAGTACAGTGATAGCAAGAGATCTGCAAGTCAAGAGTGAAGTACACTGATTGTGACCCAGGGAAGCATCAAAGCAGCTGCATGCCCTTTATGCCTGGCTCTAGCCATTGTGAATTAGTCCTTAGGAACTCTTTTAAAACCTTTTAAGGTAAGTGCTCTCCTGTTAGAAAGTTCAAAAGGTTCTGCCTTAGTGAAGTGATAATGCATGTGAAAGAAGAAGTCTTCAAACATGGCCAGTAATAAGAAATCAAAACTGAGGCCCCAATCCTGAACTCTCTCTGCACAGAACTACACTATACTTCAGTGGGAGTTCCATGGAAGGAGGGATTTCAGAAAGTTAGTAAGAGAATTGCTTTCTTTACCTATACATGCAATTTTCTCTTCTTAATAACCATTTTAAATGTAGGTTTTCAGATTACTGGGGAAATCATGTTTTTCTTTTTAAGCAATTATTTCCCTTGTTCAAGGTCAAACCAACAAATTTGCTTTTCTGGGGTCGAACCCACACGGAGGATTTAAAAAGTATGCTACCTTGAGTAAGACCTAAATCAAAGGTGAAATCTCTAACTTCCCCTTCCTCCCCAACTGCAATGCTATATTACCTAAGGATTGTATCCTATAGTCTCAATCATCTACTAGCGAGGAATCACATTTGTCACATCAAAGGAGAAACACATCTTACGTAATAATTAATAATTGATGAAGTTTAGCAAAGTAGTTCAATGGGATCTAGCTTGGGATCCAGTGATTGCTGAGAAAGATTAAGGGGAGCAGAAACGAGTAGAATTTGAAGAGAATTGTTCTCTTTTTAATGAAAATGTAAAGAACATAAACTTTCTGGAAAAGCACACTGATGATCTGAAAACTCAGCTTCCCTTCCACACCCCCTAAACGCTTGCTGAACATTTTGCTACCATAAGTGAAGAGAGATTTTCAGATAACATGTACTGGAAAATATTATGCCCACTTCTTTTTTTGTTGTTTTCTTACCATTCTCAGGCCAGGCCTACATTACGTGTACAGAGGTATAACTATGTTGCTCAGGGGTGTGAAAAATCCACACCTGTGAGCAATGCAGTTATGCTGACCTAACCCCCGGTGCAGAGAGCGCTATGTTGAGAGGAGGAATTCTCCCATCGACATAGGTACCACCTGGATTAACTATGCTGAGAGGAGAAGCTCTCCTATTGGCGTAATAGTGTCTTCACTGAAGACCTGCTCTCAGCCTCTTTCCCACACAACAGCAGCACTTCAGTCATTGTTGTTAGTGCCTATTCTACTTTTTTTGTGCAATTCCTCTTACCCTCTGTCCATTTTTTTTCCTATTCTCCCCTCCATCTTTTTCTTTCTAAAGGAAATGTTGCTGGTTGCATACAGCAGAGCTATTGTCATACTTAACTGTCCGTAAGATACCCTGCCCAGACATACCACCGGCCTGAGGGAGGGAGAATACTACTACTTTACCTGAGCCTAGGGAGCTGTACTCCTCTGCAGTTTTGCTGACTTTCTAAATCAGAAGATAAGAATGTGAGAGAGGAAAGTACGATGCTGGGCCTCAGCCCAGTCAGGTTATATTTTAGGTTTTCAAAAAACAGGAACCGACAGCCCCAAAGGGAAACGAGTTCAGATCGGGAAAGGGACAGACCACACGTCATGAAAGTAACACTGACAAAATCTGAAGACAAAAATCAGCACCTTTATTTTCTAGAAAATGCTGTACTATGTGAAGGATAAATAAGGTGTTCGGCAACAAGTCACTTTTTAACACATTGTAAGGCTAATCATGAAATGCTCCACATGGTGCTTGGGTGATAAACACAATGAATTGAAGCTGGCATTTAAATCTGCTTTTGGTTTTCATGTCTGAGCATGCGGTATGGTTTTACCTGTCCTGCTTTCTCATCAAAGCTGACAAATTGTTTGCTTTAGGACTGCACTAAATTGCTACAGTGAAAGTTCAGCTAGCAATCGCTACACCCCATCAGCTTCAGAAAGGAAAGATATTGGCAAGTGAGTGGTAGAAGAAAGGATTTCAGCAAACTTTACAGGAAGAGGGACTTGCGATTTTAATCGGCTTTCCTTTTTAGTTGTTTCAGTGCCTCGAGTGTCAGAAATAGACATTATGCTGGGATATTCTAACTTCTGGCTCAAAAGCCTTATGATGTGTCCTCTGAGTTGTAAATAGTCCTTAATTAAATGATTATTTGTCCTCTCCTTGGGAAACCTGGGCAATTTTCTTATCAGCAAACATGTTTTAACCTGTATTTTTCATCCCTATAGTTTAAGTGAAGCAAAACATTGAGAAATGATGTTATCGTATCCTTATTAGGCAACCAGCAGCCAGTCAGTAATGTCTTTCTATAGGAGACAAATCTCTAATCTTCCTGCCCTGACACAAAGAAGTGACTGGGTCTGAAAGACAACACTGTCCATCCCAGCCTCACTTGGGTTAAGGTTTATATGAGGACAATAGAAAAAGAGATCTTACGATATAAACATTGTGCGAGAACATCCTTTCCTTTAATGGAAACTATGTTTGGGACATTTATTCTTGAAACCCTTCTTGTACTTTCTTTCTACAGGGTTATTCTGTTTCCAAGGACCTTGAATTTAGTACAAGGACCTTAACCAGGCAAGCATGTAAGTGTCTTCCCCTCCTGCAGTAGTGTGTGTCAGGACTGTCTGAATCTGAAGAGGGAAGGTGCCCTGCCAGTCAGGGTGGGGTGGACACAATCTGTGCCCTGTACACCCCCAGAGCAATCCTGGCTCAGTCAGTCAGTCAGAATGTTTCCAAGGATTGCCACTAGAGCCTGAGTTCTCTGTACCCTACTACAGTGTATACTGATAATCATAAAATGGTGTTAACCAAGTCTAATAAAACAACTCAAGTACTTTAGGAAAGTAAGTAACTGGAAAAGGTGACCTCTTTATTTCAATAGCAAACTTTCATGCTTACCTAAACAGGTAATGACACTAACAAACAAATGCCTTTTCCAGTGCTAATGAATAAGGTTATTCTTATGGAAAGAGGATCCTTCCTCTTTAATCCATCTCTCTCTCTTCTTCCTCCTTTACATTGTATGCCATTACTGTCTGTGACATCCAGCCATTCTAACAAGCACCAGCTATAATGTCAGATTAAGATCTCTTAAAACCACAGAGATCATTTACATGATCTCTTGTTTACACATGCCTTTCTCCTGAAATAGTTCCGAGGTACTGCTAGCGTAGACCCCGGTGTTGTCCAGCGCTAGGCCAGAAGTTAAGATGGTAAGAATGCTGGCAGCCAGCCTACATTTGTGCTACCACTGGTGGAACTGCATTGGTAGGAAACCGCTCAGAAAAAAAGGCCAGTATAGACAAGGGTAAAGCATCACATGAATGAGGAGAAAGAGAAAGCAGAGACCAGCCTAAACTTCAGATTTGAACAACTCCAAGCGTTAGATCCAGCTAGAAATGTTGTGGCTAAGGCTCTAACTTTGAGGGGGGGGGGGGAGAGAACACCTGCTTGCTCATATTTTTGATTTACAGTAGTAGTAAAAATGCCATAAATAATGTGTATGACTTTCCACTGATGTGTATCTGCAGCATTTGAATAAGTCAAATTTCAGCATAAACAAATATGGGTGGGTGAAAAACCAAGGGAAAAACAGTGAGGTACAGTGACCTCATGTTTCCTTAAACTGCTTTCTGCCCAAGAAAGTCTGAGGTTTATTTTGTAAATGGCACTGTACTTCCTGACACAGACAGCATATAAAGTGGTGGTAAGCCATCAAAAGCAACACTACAAAATAGTCACAGATTTTGTGACAGTTACAAAATGCACATCAAGATCTGAAACAAAAATGCAAAATGATTGCAGTTGCTAAAAGCTGTTGTCTACTTTTTCATTTGAGATTAAAAATCTAAAACAATTTTGTGAAATGCAGACTGAAGAAAAAGATTACACAGCTGCTGAGGACACAGGTCTCTGTCTTGTTTTCAAACATGTTGTTTCTCAATAGTGCACTTTCTATAAAGCCATGAACTCCATACATTTGGGAATCTTAATAACCAGAATGATGATTTCAAAACTAAACACTGAGGTTAGTTTTAAATGCTCAGTTTCAGTTGTTTACAACTGAAACTACACACTCATTATTGGCTTTCATTGGGCTTTAAAATAATCTCAAAATTATAAATGACAGTAGCACTTTTAATTTCCTTATAATGCCTTGAAAAGGAGGAAAATAATTGGTAACAACTAGAGAAATCACTCTCCATCTCCTATAATATACTTAGAGGTTTTGATTTTTAGGGTACTATTGTTACATGAATTTTAAGACAGGAGTATTTCCTGGATATATAATCATCTGAACATTTCCAAAGCCTATTAGAACCCCATAAAATGGGAAAGTGCAGATGTCAAAGCCTATTAAATATACTGAATTTCCAAAAGAGGACACTTCATTTTGCTGTATCTTAAACAAAATGTACAAAACACTGTAGAAAAACATTAAATAGCCAATATCTGCTTAATTCATTAACAATGCTAAGATTTTAACCCTCTGTTCATTTAAAAGACATCAAGACTACAGAGAAGGCAGAGCGCTGCAGCTTTGGTTCTTGAATGCTATACTTGCTTTTCCATTCATTAAATTACAGGCTTTTTCTTTGTACATTTTTGTAGTCTCCCCTGCCATAAGCTTGCAAAGTTAAGAAAAGTATTTATACACATGTATCTGATATTGACTTAACTTCCTAAAGTACATAATTCCAATAATTACATGTGACAGATGGGACAAATAAATTATGCAAAGTGTTGTCTTGTCTCGCATTAGTTCAGTTGTGTTTGTGGCATAAGTTTTTGTGAAAACACATATGCCTATATTAAATGTATTCTATACCAATGAACTCATCCTGACAGTCTCCCAAAGGGTTATTAATCATGAATTGAATTTCTGTCTGCTTTAGGACAAAGAATACAACATACTCTAGGTGCTGCAGGTATTCCATGCTTTGAAAAGCCTTTTCAGTTTAAACAGAAGTATGATATGAATTGCAAAATGTTAACTGCTCAGATAAGTGAAAAATGAATACAGTTGATGTCCTTTTACCTCTGTACATAAGAATCAGAATTGTGTGTCCTGTTTATCAAATTAAGACAAAAAGAACTGTTCTATTTTCTTGTTGAAAGGTTGGATATATGCATCCTTTGGAATAGTATAGTCTCTTTCATTCACTTAAAAAAAAGTGTGTTAATCTAAATAAAAGTGAATACATTCTTGTCCTTACTTTTAGACATTAGCGAGTGCATAGATGAGGACCTGTAGTTGGGTGATTTATTGATTTGGGACATGGATTCTTCCCAGAGTTATCATTGCATATTTCTGGCATTTTCATGCACTTTTATTCACACAAGCACGCCAGCTCATTAAGGCACGCTGTTTGTGTAACATTTAGTATCAATGTTAACTGACTAAATGACGTTTCTTACTGGTTTTGAGACAAGTATCTTTGGACCAAGTGTGAGCATAGTGATAATTAAATGTACGCAGTATTTACATAAAGAAATAATAATGATAAAGGGATGACACTAATTTGTCCTTTTATTTTCAGTTTCTACTCCATTTTCCCAGTGTGTTTGTTTCCTTTGCCCCAGAACAAACCCAGATTGCTAACAAGTCCACCTACAATGAAAAAAGTGTTCTCTAGCATGCCGCTTCACTGTTCGTTTGGACGCTAAATTTAATGAAATAGATACTGGTCGAAACACTCAGCCTACAAATACTTTAGTCACACATATCCCTTTCAATACTACCATAAATATATTTTAAAAAGCAGAAATTGCATTCTGGACAATAGAAAAGTCACCACAATAGAAATAAAATATAATGCAGCCACAAATGAAAGTTTTTCTTTCATTCCTCTGGCAGTTAATTCCTTGTTAACACACCTTGATAATGATTAGAAATAGGCCTACATCAAAACCATAGGTCTCCCAGATCATAACTTTGTTTCTAAAGTCACAGGTCTCTATGGTAGTCAGGAATCCTTACCAAGGCCTTTTGTAGCGATAGGTCCAAGCCACAAACTATTTGCATCCCCACCCCTGGACTGATTAGCTTTTATTCTTCTTCTAAGAATACTATTTTTATACCAATCTTTTCCTCCTTGACAGTGTGAGTATGCAAACCTACTTTTGAAACTGAGAACAAATCTAGATGCAACTAAAGACAGTTCTGTAGATTAATATTTCTACTCTATGCCTTGTTCAGCCTTTCAGAGGTTTGAAACAGGTAGCATTTCTTTCTGCAATGGAGACGTAGCCATTTTCTTTGGACAATACGCATGGAACGTGGTTTTAAACATGTCCTTTTGGTGACTCCAACTGCATGCAGAAAAGGCATATCAATTATTTGAAATGTGAAAAAAAAATATTCAGAAAGGTATCAGAGAACCTCCAAAAGCCAATTTGGCAGTTCACTTTCTTTTACTCATCTAAAATCAGTGCTACCAGTTACCTTCATTACTTGCTACTCTCGTTCTCAAACGTGCTTCGTGCTGGCTGCTTTTCTACAAGTGTACATTCAAAACCAACAGTTTTCTTCTTCTGCTTGTACTTTGAAAGGCAGATGATTTGGAGTATTTCCCGACAGACAGGGTATCACACAAGACTGGATGTTGGCCTTTTAGAAAAAACCTAGCCCATCAAAGGAGATTTGTGCATAAAGATTCCTAATAAAACTACTAAATTTTTCACAGGAAAAAAGCAGCAAGTAATATCCAAAGTTGAACATATTTACTATGATGGAAGCATCTGTAAGAAATCTAAGGACGTGTTTGTAAATGATGTGAATATTATTCTACAAAAAAATTATGGATTTCTTTGTTTAAAAAGAATACATGCACATCCAGAATTTTAACTGATGTTCTTTCTTAAAGCAATATATCATTTAAAATATCAGTTGCAGAAATGATTTAAAAAAAATATAAAGTTCCTAATTGAAATACTATTCAAAAATTGTGGTCCTCAGATTTAAGGTCTTCAGAAACATGGCATAGCCACCATTTTTAGTGCCACTGGTGTTGATATCTGCATCTGGGATAGCAAATTAAGAATGCAGCATAAAGTAGAAAACCTTTGGGAAATGTCACGAGCAGTTTATCACTGTAAAATAGATAGGCGTCACAGTCCCTTAAATCTATAGTGTGTGATGTTCTATTTACATGTATCCTAAATGACAGTGTTAACGTGACTAGATATATAACATTTGGCAGAATCGTTTCTTTTTAATGTATGCTTAGACATTTTCCAAGATGGTGTGCGTGTGGACGCACATATATAAAAAAGAGTTAATTTTAAAAAAGTAACCCGAGAAGAATATTGCAGATAATGTGGTATAAACGCACAGTGTTTGAGGGAAAAATATTACTTTGTTGAAAAACAGAGTCCTGTAGGTTGAGTTTGGCACTACTTTATCACTATGTCACTTTCTTTTTGACTGAAGATAGTTCTTTCTGAATCTCGCTGAATTTTGGTCGGTTTTCTGGTTTGTAGTCCCAGCACCTCTGCATTATTTTATATATTTCCTCTGGGCACTTTTGAGGTGCTGACATTCGATATCCTGACATGCAAAGATAAAAAGGGAAAAAGTTTAGTATACAAAAGTAAAATAAATTGAACAAATGTTTAAAAAATAAAAAATAAGGACTTATAATTAAAAATGAATGAGCAAAGTTCCCTGAGGTTACTACATACAAAACTTTAAAAGGTCAGATTTATGCATCTCCTAGGTATAAATTAGATGATTTTCACATTATGCTAAGGTGCTTGACTAGCAAACTAAACACTGCTCAGATTGGAAAAGGTAAATTGTCAGTATGCTCCTCCTGCCTCTTAGGGCTGCAATCTGCCTAAAAATTCACTCTCCCCATCCTAGGAAAATGACTGGCCCCTCTTCTTCCTGTCAAGTCCAATCTTTATGTCATGAAAATCCAAAAAAAAAAAAAAAAAAAATACAGGAATACTAACAAATTAAAACACACTTACCTTAAGGTTGTGTGTGAATTTCTCTGCTGCCCCTTTTCCCCCTGTTTCTTTATTCCTTCCATCTCCCACTTTTTCCATTTTGATTTCCCTTGCTTCTCCTTTTTATATTAAAGAAATAAGCCCCCTTTTCACTGTCTCTTTTGTCCCTCCTTACTCTAATCCCTTGTCCATGTCTCCTCCTCAATTCTGTTGTCTGCCCGCTTTTCTGCTCTTCCACTTGGCAAATTTCTTTTGTTTCCTCCCTGCTTCCATATTGTGACCAAATAAATGAAGTCTCTGGCTTCTTGGCGTGCAGTCAGCAAAGCAAGTCAACAACTGCTCATGCACTAGACACAAAAGAGCAACCCTGGTTCTGGCCTTGTTAACACACACTAGATAAAATAATACATTTTACAAATTTAAAACAACATAAAATCCATGTTATGTATATGACTCCTATGGCTGTCTATATAGGTTGTGGGCACAGATTGGGGGAAGGACAGTGTGATGGAGACATCACTATGGAAGATGAACAAGGAATGCACTCAGATACCAAATATCTTAATCAGCATTATCTACTTTTGAATACTTTGTGAAAGAAAAGCTGGGGTTCGCTAGTTAAACCAATTCAAATGGAGCTGTTTACTATTTTTGTTCTTAAACTTTGCTCCAAAGGCAAAAGCTTTAACAAAAAAAACTGCAGACAAATAGTGTTTTCGGTATTTCCAGCAGCTTGGGATGTTAGCACGGAGAGTAGGAGCAATTTACTTAACAAGAGCATCTTCTGGTTTAACCTTTGTGCTGCCCAAACCAAGCAACTAACCACCCCCTTTATGTTCACCTCCCACTCTAACCTTCATGCCTTCTTCCATAAAGCCCGACACGGTACCTCAACCTTTCGCAGATTCAATTCATTATGCCTCTATTCTCTCATCCTTCAAGATCCCACTCTTCTTCCAGGAGGCCTATAAACCCTAATCGTCTTCACAGGGAGCTCTTAGCAAGTGATTTAAAGAAGATCAGACAACAAACTTGTGGAACTAACATGACATTTGCTAAAGTTGCTTTATCATACTGTCACTTCCCATTTGCACACTATCTATTTTGTTAAGCGCATGGACCTGTTCTTCCTACAGATCTATGAAGTATATCTTGCACATGGCTGTACCCTATAAATAACAACAATTAACCTTTCTCCACTTGTTCCCGTGCTTGTTGGTTGGTCATTCCAGGGTATGGACATACACCTAGACTGAAGGTCTCCCAAAGAAGAATCCCAAAGCTCCATACATCACTTTCAGAAGTGTATCTCCCTGAAGAAGGAGAGAAAGTGGATAATATAAATTAAAAGAATATTTCTGAGATGTACTGTATGCTACCCTGAACCAATGGTAAGAATGTTATTTAAATAATGACAGCACATTCCCGGTACCGTTGCCAAGGTGAAATTAAAGCATTATAACTGAACACTAACTCTTAATGGATACTCTTAACATACCGATGATCTCATTTTTCAAGTGATTAACTAACAATCAATTATCTTAGATCAAGGCAAATATTTAAAATTTTGTGATTCAATGGGCAGACTTGTTATGCTAGTAAAGATGCAAATTTACCCAGGGCCAAGAGACTGAAAAGATTTTCATGAGCTGGATTTCTGCTATTTTGTTTTCCAGCTGAACTGAGGTCTCCTTCTCCATTCTCCTGTCCAGCAAACTTTGAAAGAAAATACATTTAAAAGTTGAGGGACAGCGAACTTTTTAAATTCTTCCTTGTTCGCAATTCCTCTTACAAGGTACTGTATTTTCCTAACCAGCTGTTCTTTTTCAATCCCCCAACCTGCCATGGCAATTAGTGTTCTGAAAAGAGCTAAAATTGACATGATTGTTGTTAACAACTTCTGCTACTCTGAAATTTGATATTGCAAAGCACACTATCATATCAAAGTGCCTTTGTGATCCAGCAGCATTGAATTATATCAGCACAGCTCATGGAATAGTGCTTTTATAGGGTTTACTGGTAGCTTTTTAATATAAACAAACAAAAAAAAACCCTTCTCCATATACCCCATCCTCACTTTTTTGGGGTGGTGGGTTTTTTTGGACAATGGGTGATATATTGTTCAGAGAATACAAAACAATTTCTCTCATCAACCCTGGAATTAAGAATCTAAAGGACTTTATCCATTAAACTATGTCAACTTTAGAGACCCTGTTTTCCCCATTACATGTTAATAAAAAAAAAGGCCAAAATTTTCCAAAGTGCTTTTGGGTACTCATCTTGAGCTATCATGAAAGGGGCCTGGATTTTAGCAGTACTGAGCACCGACCATCTGAAAGTCAGACTCCTTTACAATATTTGAAGCTGGCCATCTAAAAACTGAAGCAGCCCAAATCACTAGTCAGTCTGAAAATTTCAGCCTATAGTTTTTACTAATAAAACTCCAACTCTGCTTTTGAACACAAAATTTCAAAATTAAATGATGTCTGTTTCTATAGCCCATCTTAATCTGATGAAAGGCAGGCACTGTGGATAAGAGCGATGAGGCTATGTGGAGAAGGCAAGAGCTCTTAAGAGTTAGGCGCCTCAGTCCCTGTAGGCATGACTGACATTCACCAAACTCCTGCTCAGCTGCCACTTAACACTGTAGGCCCTGCACACTTGGGCACTCACCTGGGAGACTCAAATTCAAATTTCTGCTCTGCCTGATTTTGGAGCAGGGATTTGAAATCAAGTCTCCCTCTTCCCAGATGAGTGCCCTAACCCCTGTATTATAGGATACAGTGAGGCAGGGCTTACTTTCTTTGTGAGAAAGGGCTGACTTGGCTTCAGGCCTAACTCCAGGAGAGGGTTCACCAGTGAGACATGTGCCTCACTCCAGCCTGTCAGTCTGGCGCCTAAGGCCCAGATCAAAGGGGAGTTAGGCACCTCCGTACACCTTTGAGGATCTGGGCCCTATGCCTCCCTGCATTTCATTCCTGACTAGCTTAGGTGGCTCCCCATTCAGCTTGCTGACTTCTGAAAATATTTCTTAGGCAACTAACTCTCCCTATACAATGCAGGGGGAGCCTGGCACCTACCTCAGGGCTGTGAATTCCACAGGGCAGCAGGGTTCCGCAACACTCGGTGTTGCAATACCTATAGTCCCCTTGTGAATTTTACCCTTAAAGACAGTAGCTCACCACAGTGGACATAGGGTATAACTCTATTCTCCAGGTTTGAACCTCCTTTCTAAGGGTATGTCTACATAGTAGGTGGAGGTGTGATTCCCAGCTCAGGTAGACACATACATGCTAGCGCTGCTCAAGTTAGCATGCTAAAAATAGCAGTGTGGCTTTAGTAATATAGACGTTGCCTGAGTACAACACTGTCCTAAGTATGCACTTGGGCAGCTAGCCCAAGCTGCTGTAGCCACACTTCTATTTTTAGCATGGTAGCTCAAGCAGAACTAGTATGTATGTCTACCCAAGCTGGGAATCACGCCTGCCAGCTTCTGCGCCGATGTACCTAAGAAGCCAGTTCAGTGAAGTAAAGTGAAACGTAGGGGCTCTGAAAATATCATCTTAAACAGTACATTTGATTCTGTCCTTTCACAAGCAGACCTGTCCTTTTAGTATTAAGAACGTTACTACAGAGGCCTACAGGAACGAGAAAATCCATTTAACACATCTTTGCATCAGTTATCTCTGAGCTTTAAAATAAAACATTTCTCCTTTATGTATCTTCTGCCCCATTTCCAACACTGCCATTTTGCCAGTATCATGCTGCTGATGTTTGAGAGCTAAATATTCAGCTAATCATTTTAAACCTAGGATATGTTTTTTTCCCCCTTTCTTTTTTCCCAGCCTAAATGAAGTACATGTAAATGATAATGACAGTTGGGGCCATCTGACGTCAGAAAGTTCAGTTTGCACTTAAACTAAATTTCATTTCCAGCTGTGTTAAATTAGCTTGCCTGCTTAGTAGATAGCAATTATGGACATTCACCGTGCTGCTGGGGGTAAGATTAGTTTTCTTGTCTGTATATCAACTCTCTTCAGAGTTTGGCATCCAGTAATTTAACACTTTTCATTAAAGTCATTCAGTGGAAACAAGTTAAAAGTAATTAGTTTCTTAAGAAAGCACAAGTTATGCAGAGTCAATTACCTATCTCAGTATGATAATAGCTGGGCTGAGAAAAGGCATGCTGTTTATATATACACGATTATTTATTAGCATTCGAAGAACTGAAGAAATTATAGTGGAAGATCACAAACAAATATACACATTTTACTTTTTAAGAACACGTGTGTAATAGTTTTTAGTACGAGCACAAGTATCGTACAGGAATTTTCATATGAATGGCAAATGATAAACCACACCTTTGTAAACGTGCATTTGAACAATGTGGGGAAAAAACCCAATCAGGAAGTGAGGAAACTTCCTCACATACTCTTGCCAGGAGGAATGCCTCTCCCTTCCCCCAGGCCCGCAGAAGCACCTCTACAGCTCAGGGAGGCGGTGGAATTGTGCTGAGTTGGGCTGTGGAGCAGGCACTTTGATAGATGAAAATGAACAACATTGCTAGAGTTTTTGCCAAAAGCCAATGTTGCTAAAAGCCAAGTCATTGCCCTATCCAGTGACGGACTGGTATTCAGAGGTGTTAAGTTCACAACTGCAACAGCATCCAGCAAAACCTGTTGTTGCTTAGCACCTCAGGCCATAATTCATTCATATCTTGTAAATTCAATGAAACAAAGACTTGTCAATCATTTCCTCACCCAATCCCTGATTTTCCCTAGCAATGTTTTACCAGAAAAAAGAGTCATTGCAGTAATTTTTACTGTGCCTAACCACAGTCACTTCATTTTTAAAAAACTATTTCTTGTTAGTTGAAGGTTATGTTCCTGTTCCCCAGGCTGCCAGCTTTTTTCAGCTAGTGTAGCAATGATTTTATATTTTATTATCTACTTAACTGTAAACACTTATTAAAATAATAAAAAGACCAAACTTTCCAGATCTGAATGAACAAATTAAGCACAAACAATACTGCAAGCTAAACATTAGAATAGATACTGACCAGTGGTGGATTCACTCTAGCAGCAAATATTACAGATTTTCCAGAGGGAAAGCTTTTATTTTCACAATGTAAAATTCACCCCTTTACAAGGCCCACAAGACTTATTTAAATCCTATTGTGTGGGTTTATGCAGCATTTAATAGTGATGCAAAAGCCCCTCTCAAAGGAGTGAATTTCACTTATGGGGACTGTAGTATAATCAAAGAATGAGAGCTTCCAATACATTTTCTTTATCAAAAAATGTAACAGGAGAAATGTTTACATAAAGCTCAGTTGTAAGATTTAATAGTTTAATTTTTCACTTAAAATATTAAACATAAAACTGGTTTACAGACATGTTATTCAAGAGTTGTGGAGTTGTCCATAAGAATTTGGAAGGAAGAAGCTTTGATCAGTGGTAGAAATGCCTTCCAAGCTAGTTGTACCAATCTCAGTTCTAGCACACATGTGTAACTTGGAATCCTATAAGACTACAGGCTGAGTCTGACCCTGATCTATATGTGCTCCAGAACTGCTCTTGGATGCACCTGATATTAGAGTTGTGAGCTGTATTGGAGCAGCAAACGGTAGTCCATTTTTTCCAAGAGTTTCAATTTTGATTTGGAATAGTCACCCTCTGTGACATGTCATAAATTTTCAGTTTGTAGATTGACTTGATCTAAGCTTGGAAGAGTCTGAATCATAGACTGGCAAATGAAGTCACAAAAGTACATGATGCCCTATGGCCTAGCAGTTTGAGACACATCTTTACTGTTTTCTGAGGGCAGTTGTGAAGGTGGAGAATCAGTTGCCGTCTTGTCTGAAATCTGTCTGATGGAAGGAATGCACTTGCTGCTACTGTATCTAGTTAATCCCCAATAAATTATATCAACCGGGATGGAATCAGATTTGATTTTTTCAATTTGATTCTCAAACCTAGGGATGAAAACAGCAGAAGCACCTTCCTTGCTGATATAGTCCCATGATTTTCTTCGTACAAGCCAATAGTCTAGATAAGGGTAAACACGCAATCCCTGTCTGCGTAGATGAGCTGCTACTACAGACCGGCACTTGAACACCTGCGAAGCCAAAGAAATCCCAAAGGATAGTACTTGGAATTGACAATGGTTTCCTAAAGCTACAAATTAAAGATACTTCTTCCGTGCAGGGTGCATTGACACGTGAAAATAAGTGTCCTGCAAGTCAAGGGTAATGAACAAATCCATGGGATCTAGAGTGGGAATAACTGAAGTGTGTGTAACATACAAAAACCTGATGCACCAAATGTATTTGTTTAGATTCTTGAGTGGTAGAATCAGATGCCAACCTCTTTTTTAGTTTTGGAATGACATAGAAGCCCCACAAATTCTTGATGTACCAGTTATATTGCTACTAGATTGATTAGGTCATCTATTTCTTGATGTATAGCATTCTCATGAGAATGGTTCCTGAAAAGGAACTGCGAAGGGGTATGGGTGGGAGACAGAGACTGAAATTGAATGACAACCTGAATGACCCATTGATCTGTGGTGATTGCCATCCATGCCTCGTCAAAAAAGCACAGGTGGGAACCAGAGGGAGGGAGGAAGGGCAAACTAAGTTAAGACATGCAGACAATCATGACATATGTCTCATAATAATAGCTGTAGCTATTGAACTGACACCACTATCAGCTGCGTCCAGAGCAGCTTGAAAAGAAATGTTAGCACTCAGCAGACGTTCTTGGCAAATTGATCTGAACTCATTTCTAATTTCTGTAGGTAGTTTGTCCTTAAAGTCAAACACACTCTCCCATTGTAGATAATCATATTTAGTTATCTTAACTTGACAATTAACTACCCTAACTTGAAGTCAAACTGAAGAATAAGTTTTCCTTCTGAAAGTGTCTCGTCTTTCTTTGGTAGTTGACTTTCCCAATTGTTTCAGTTTTTCATTTGCAACAGTAATAACCAGTGAAGATGAAGATGGGTAAGTATACAAATACACAGAGCCTTTGGACAGTACTGGATGTCTACAATCAGCAACTTTTAAACTTGCTGAAGCTGAGCAGGGGTAGCTGAAAGATCTTCTGCCATTTCTAAAACTCCTTTATTTATAGTAAGAGCTACTCTACCTTGAGATTGTAAAATATCAAATAATTTCTATGCCTTTTCCTATACCATTTCTAAAAGGACTGCCAATGTTTCTGCCGTGTGCTTCAATAATTCCTGAAAGGCTTTTAAAATCATCAATTGCTGCAGGCACAGTGGATGAAATAATCTCCAAAAGTGAAGAACAGCAACAATGTGGAGGTCCAGGAATCTCTTCATCACTAGAATTATGCTGATCCTGTTTCCATAATCTGAAGAGGAGAATGATGCAACACGCCTGAGAACCTGAATTAGGTGATTTATGTGTATATCCCATGTACTGTGGGGGTAACTTGCCTTGAATGCTGCAGATATTGTGACCATGAGGCAATGCAGGGGATCAATGCAGGGGATACAATGGAAAGTAATTAGGATTTAAATCTTTAAATTTATGAGGTTTCCTTTGTATTGTCTCTTTGTCTGCAGACTGGCTCTTTTAGAAGGAGGGTTCCTGCTGGAGTCAGAAGACGGAATCCTTCTACCGATGGGACAACAACAGGAGATTTAAAAATTTGAATAGCGCTTCTATTCTCAACCCTGTTATGTTGATAAAGAGAAACCTTCAACACAGGCACGCTTCATTCTTTGTGAGGATGAGATTTAGACAGTGAAGAACTAGAAATGCCTGTAACAGTGGTGACCCAGGCTCCGGAGTTATTCTGATATCCATGGAAAACATAAATGAATCATTTGATGCTGTGGAATCCCCTTCAGAAGACATAGAGAGTGGAGGTAGCTTGTCTCATTTAGCTGCTTTGAAGGCTCCAAAGAAACTGAAACTGCTGGAAACAAGAGAGATGCTCTCATCAAAGATGGTGCTGGGGCAGATCACAACTGATACACCAGTACCAAGAGGGATAGTGCCGGAAAGTCCTGAACAACAGTCTTAAGACCTTGATCCACACACCCTCTGCTGCCAGTGTCCTCTGTCAATGTGAGCTCCAGCACTGGCTTCTCTGGTACCCACTTCATCAGAGGAGGTAATATCTTTTATTGGACCAAATTCTGTTGGAGAGAGAGACAAACTTTCCAGCTACACAGAGCTCTTCTATTCCTGGTCTTATTGATCAATAACAAGACAGAAAATATCCTATTGCCCCTATATAAATCCATGGTACGCTCACATTTTGAATATTGTGTCCGGATGTGGTCGCCCCATCTCAAAAAAGATATAGTGGAATTGGAAAAGGTTCAGAAAAGGGCAACAAAAATGATTAGGGGTATGAAAGAGCTTCATATGAGGAGAGATCAATAAGACCGGGACTTTTCAGCCTGGAAAAGAGACGACTCGGGGGGATAGGATAGAGGTTTATAATTGGTATGGAGAAAGTAAGTAAGTGTTATTTATTCCTTCTGATAACACAAGAACTAGGGATCACCAAATGAAATTAATAGGCAGTAGCTTTAAAACAAACAAAAGGAAATATTTCTTCACCCAACGCACAGTCAACCTGTGGAACTCTGCCAGAGGATGTTGTGAAGGCCAACACTATAACAGGGTTCAAAAAGGAACTCCATAAATTCATTGAGGATAGATCCATCAATGGCTATTAGATAGGATGAGGAGGGATGGTGTCCCTAGCCTGTTTGCCAGAAGCTAGGAATGGATGACGGGGGATGGATCACTTGATGATTACCTGTTCTGTTCATTCCCTCTGAAGCACCTGGCATTGACCACTGTTAGAAGACAGGATACTAGACTAGATGGACCTTTGTCTGACACAGTATGGCCGTTCTTACAAAAGCATGTTTCTCACCAACAGAAGATAGAAGATATTATCTCACCCATCTTGTCTCACTAATTATGTATGTCCATTAGAGGAACAGCCCGTTCCCCCACCCTCCACAACAGGGTTATAATTTGAAGTCTGGGGATCTCAATTCTGCCATATCCTAACTAAAATCTCAATATACAAACTACAAACAGAAAAATAAAGTTAAACTGAAACTCTCCTCATACATGTGTGTTTTACTGGAGGTAAGAGTAACTAACAAGAAACTACAAAAGAGACTGTCATAAATATAAAGGGAAGGGTAAACACCTTTAAAATCCCTCCTGGCCAGAGGAAAAACCCTTTCACCTGTAAAGGGTTAAAAAGATAGGATAACCGTGCTGGCACCTGACCAAAATGACCAATGAGGAGACAAGATACTTCCAAAGCTGGAGGCGGGGAGAAACAAAGGTTCTCTCTGTCTCTGTGTGAGGCTTTTGCCAGGAACAGAAAAGAGTCTTAGAACTTAGTAAGTAATCTAGCTAGATATGAGTTAGATTCTGTTTTGTTTAATTTGCAAATTAAATACAATTAACTTAGGCTTGAATAGAGACTGGGAGTGGTTGAGTCATTATAAAAAGTAACCTATTTCCCCTTGTTTATTCCTTCCACCACCCCCACCCCCCACTGTTCCTCAGACGTTCTTGTTAAACCCTGGATTTGTGCTGGAAATGGCCCATCTTGATTATCTTACACATTGTAAGGAGAGTGATCACTTTAGATAAGCTATTACCAGCAGGAGAGTGGGGTGGGGAGAGAGAAAACCTTTTGTAGTGATAAACACCCATTTTTTCCATGGTCTGTGTGTATAAAAACATCCTCACTTTTTTTCATGGTCTGTGTGTATAAAAATATCCTCACTGCATTTTCCACTTTATGCATCCGATGAAGTGAGCTGTAGCTCACGAAAGCTTATGCTCAAATAAATTGTTTAGTCTCTAAGGTGCCACAAGTACTCCTTTTGTTTTGCTTAAATGGCCCATAAAATAAGTTGTGCTGAATGGAATGTATATTCCTGTTTCTGTGTCTTTTTGTAACTTAAGGTTTTGCCTAGAGGGATTCTCTATGTTTTGAATCTGATTACCCTGTAAGGTATTTACCATCCTGATTTTACAGAGGTGATTCTTTTACTTTTTCTTCAATTAAAATTCTTCTTTTAAGAACCTGATTGCTTTTTCATTGTTCTTAAGATCCAAGGGTTTGGGTCTGTGTTCACCTATGCAGATTGGTGATTTTTATCAAGCCTTCCCCAGGAAAGGGGGTGTAGTGTTTGGGAGGATTTTGGGGGGGAAGACGTTTCCAAGTGGGCTCTTTCCTGGTTATATATTTGTTAGACGCTTGGTGGTGGCAGCAATGAAGTCCAAGGGCAAAAGGTAAAATAGTTTGTACCTTGGGGAAGTTTTAACCTAAGCTGGTAAAAATAAGCTTAGGGTTTTTTTCATGCAGGTCCCCACATCTGTACCCTTGAGTTCAGAGTGGGGAAGGAACCTTGACAGGGACACTAAATGTTCTTCTGTTTTTCCTATGGAAATCTGAAGGAACTGAATGGCAGTTGGGATTGCTGTGCTCTTTATGACCTCAGGAAGGGAACATGAGGATATAAAGGACACGAGCATGACACTATTAGTGAAAAAGTTCCAAGTTCCAAGTGGGGTGCCTACACATCAGAAATGGGAGCCAGATATGCAGTAGATGAAGAGGAAAGCCTAGTTTGAGGGTCCCACCAGGACATAGGTACGCATGCTCATGGGCAGATTTTTAGGCGCCTACAGGACTTTATGGACAGAAACTTAGGCACTTACAGGGTTAGGCAGCAGCTGAGCACGGACTTTGAGGATCTAAATTGTGTAGTTAGGTGATTAAAGCAGCAGTTATGCACCTAAATTCCTTTGTAGATCTAGCCCATATACTACAACATTCATCAATGCCGCAGCTCACATGCTGCTTTTTAACTACCTTTTTCCTAATTAGAGCTTACTTTCTAATTTCACTTTAACTCTCCCCCTCCCTCCAATCTGGCTTTTTCTATTTTTGTTCTCAAGCTATAACCCATCATGTTATGGGCCATTTCCCCCTACCCACAAATAGGGCTGTTTTATTTATTTTCACTGACAACAGCAGAATGATGCATAAAATTGCAGGTTACAAGAACTACAAGTTTTAAAATATATATAATCAATTACCATCCTGTCCTCTTCTACAAGGATTTATGTAATGTTTTCTCAGGTGTTAAAAGTATCTCTAGTTTTCATAATAAAAGGCTAAATCAATCATCACCATAATTTTGAGGAACTTGCCTACTCATTTTGCTAATGATTATCATCTGGATGAATGACTAGGTAGTCTACTGTAATGTTCTAGCTCCAGAGCAGTATTATGCAAGCATTTTAATTGTTAAATCAGCAGCATTTAAGTACTTTGACTTTTTCTCCTTGGATGTTCTTGTTTTTTTTGTGAAGAAAGGGGAATCTTACATTATGAAGTAAAAGACATAACCTTAATAGGGCTGAATTGTTAATTTATTTAAATTGAAAGGTTTTACATGTTTGTTAGTCTAAACAGACCATAAGGAAGACCATATATTTGTGTACAGACCACAGTGTATTTCCTCTATACCTTCTTATCTTACATAGTACATTTTCTACAATAAAAAGTTAAAGATAATATCTCCTTACCATAGTTGAGTGCCTCTGGAGCAGTCCATTTGATAGGAATCTGCTTTAAGCCTGAAGATGAATATACCCCATCATCCTCTTGACGAGACATTCCAAAGTCACTGATTTTCAGAACATTATTTTCACCTACCAGGCAGTTCCTTGCAGCAAGGTCCCTGAGTTAGATTGAGATACAGAAAACATCCCTTTAAAAATTAAAAGCATTGTTTTTATGTTCATAATGTATTTATACTGAGATGTGAATCAACACACGGTCAACAATTTCCCACATATTTTCTATTACAACTGAATCTATCCATCAGTGATACATGCAAGGTTCCTGGCGCACAAATATTTTAATTTAAATGACAAAATAAACATATACAAGGCAATAATATACTGTGCCCATATTGCCCGTCAGGCATGTCCGTACTACACTACATGCCAACAGACCAAATTTGATGCAGAATGTAACACAGTTCAAAGACGAAGCTGGAAAGCTTTTTCCTACGACCATAAAAAGAACTAGAGAGGCTGGAAAACTATTTCTACCACAGCTGGGTCAACACCATGGGTTCAATTAAAAAAAATTAAAGCTGATCTATACTACCTGATCACTGCCAATGGAAGAAAGGTCAAGTAAAAGCCCTCTCCACAGAAACAAAGGTTCTTTTCCGTTCAAAAATCTGAGCAGCATAATTTCAGGCCTTGTATTGTAAATTCTATGAGCACAGCCTTCAGCCAATATTTTTTTAAAGAGAAAAATACTAACATTTATTTGAAAACAGATCTTTAATATAGAAAACTACAAACCGGGGCATCGACAATAATTCCTTATAAAGCTGTCTTTACCAACAATTTATGAGATTTGTTTTCATCTTAGACAGATCATAGGATAAGAAACAGGTTGCTATACATAATAATCAATCGTTTCTTTGAAGATAATTAATACTCTAAATTATAATTTGCTTTTAAATCTATCGTTATGTTATTCTTATGAAGCTGGACAACCAGTAGGAGGTTTGAAACATTCATGCATCCCTGGGCCTGATCCTATTAATCTCTCACTGGTGTAAATTAGGAGAAACTCCCCTGATGTCAATGAAGTTACACTAGTTTTAAAACTGGTTCATTATCAGAATCAGATCCCATCTCAGCAAATATGCAGCTTTGTTTATAAAGTATGAAATACACAGTGACTGAGGCATCTCAAGTTGTATAAGAGTGTATTGTGATTGGTATGGGCGGGAGAATTGCAAAGCAAAAAAATCAAGAGATTCTAGTTCCTACAGCCAATTCCATAAGAAGTATACCAAAGAGCCTCAAGAGTGGAGGGGTGAAATCCCAGCCTCATTAAAGGCATAGGAATATTGCTATTGTCTTCAGCAGGGCCAGGATTCCACATGAGGTGAAAGCAGGGAGTGAAACAAATCAACGTGGCAATCTCTGGAAGGAAGTCTGAAATGCTGATTGACAACACAGGAATCTCTTTATTTGAATCATTCCTGAACTTTAAAAATATTTTGGGTTTGAATTGAAGAAAAGGCTATTTGTTGAGCTAATACTTATGTTTTTGCCTGATGTTTGGTCTTCCTATCCCTAAATATCTGAAATAGATCCTAATTACAAAAATTACTACTATTTTATACTTACAATCCGGGCACATAATTTGTATGTTTTCTATGTAATAGCTGGTTCTTTTAAATTACTCAGAAATAAAAAGAAAGGCATAATCTCTGCTGAAAATCTAGGAGTCCATTTTCATGAAAATTAAAGTTAGTGTGTCATTTTGAAGAGGTTGCATATGACTACTGTAGTTTAGCTAAGCATGTCTATATTAATAAGGTTCTTCAACAGACAAATGTATGAAGCTGTTGCTTTGCAAAGTATTCTCTTCTACATCATCAAATCCATTATAAGATTTGGAGTTCAAAAGCTCTTGTAACACCCTTGGACTATGTAAACAATGGAGGCCTGCAGTGTCTCCACTGATCTTGATTTCTTCAAATTGAGAGTGGGACCAAAATTTTTGCTGGTGCAGCTCCAATTCACATCCAGCCAAGAAGCTAATTTTGCTTTAATTTGCCACAAGCACAAGGCCATTTCAAGCTTTCAGATCCCTTAAATTTGCTGCTGAATCCACTACTAGATCTTCAATAAGATGCTCCTCAGTAGGATGTAGTGGTAGGGGAAACAACTTCATTCTCAGCATTACCACCACCAAACATTGGTAGCTCTGTAACCATGTCTGTTGTGGACATCTTTCTCGGTTTTTCTGGTTCTTTTTTCACTGATTATCACCTCCACCTACTTTGAGGCTCTGCATAAAGTCCTTTTTTCTGATGTTCCTGGCATTTAGCTCCTTAAGCTGGGCACATTTTCCATGAATGTTGGGTAGTCTTGCTAAATTTTCCACATGTCATTTCCCTTTGTTTCCTGTCCTCAGAGTTTTTTGTTGAGAGCTGCCAGGTTTTCTTATTTGTGTGTCTCTGTGGGAGAGGGAGAACAATCAGATGGGAGTAGCTTTTTTGTTGAGCCTCATGAAATTGAAATTTACATCTTCATGTTTTCCTTTCTTGCTCTGTGGGGGGCTGTTCAGGTTTTTTCAGTGAAATATATACCAAACAGTTTCTTCACTATTTCACAGACATTCTTCTAATCTGGAATTAGGCCTGATGCCATCAGCATGTCATCTGCCTCATCTCCCATATTAGAGATGATATTTACTGGGTATTCATCACTCTTATTGACAAGTCTTGATGCCACATAAAACTAATTTATCAGTAAACTTAAAGCTGACACCCCACAAAAGTAGGAATTCTGGGAAATATTAGTTCCATTGCCTTTGAAATACTGCTTTGATGATTTTAGAGCATTTAAAAAAAAATCTTTCACTGTTCCTGTGTAGATTATTTTCTTCCTTTCTACTACTGTGCGATATAGACCTCTTTGCTACAGCTACTGTTTTGGACCTGTAGCCCCATTTCACATCAGAGGTCCCTTGTTTAGGAATTTACTTTTCTCTTTGCCTGTCCCTTTGAAATGGTATTTACTTGGCCTGTTTCAGAGCACTTAGCTGCTCTCTCTTCTCTTTCAGTTCTTCTGGAGGCTGTTTCACTGCTTGGACTGAGGAACACAAATCTTCTTTCCTACTCTGCACAGGGGTCTCAGATGCTCTCTCTTCTCTTCATTCCTTTCCCTTGTTTTCTCCTGTCTCTGGAAGTGGGTTCTAAAACCATGTTGGAGGCTGGTGCAGGCAGACTCAAGGAGCAGAAAGACTGAGGAGTGGCACAAGAGAGAATCAGAATTAATCCTGGATGTATTGAGATCTATATGGTAACAAGTCTTCCAGCACACTATCTACATCCTTTCATAATGACAGGTTTCAGAGTAACAGCCGTGTTAGTCTGTATTCGCAAAAAGAAAAGGAGTACTTGTGGCACCTTAGAGACTAACCAAGCTTATGCTCTAATAAATTGGTTAGTATCTAAGGTGCCACAAGTACTCCTTTTCTATCTACATCCTATCCATCTAATTCTCTAAAGCTGGGTCAGAGATTGTTTTATTCAAATTAAATGTGCATTAGGTAGCATAATCCTACCTGTTTCCACGCTGAACGCTTACTGCATATTGTTTGTTATAACAGTTTTTGGCTGTTTACTATTTACTATTACCAGGAAAGAGGAAGAAACTACTTAGTGGCCATTAGTGTTCTTTAATAGCATGATTGATTTCCTCCGTGAGGCAGCGTGTACTAATAGTAGGTTGTTCTTCACGGGTAGGTTTTAATAGGTGGACTGCCATTTGTTTCATTCCAAAATCTCTTAGAAGTGTTTTTGTGAGCTCCAAGTCCTCTGTGGCAGGGATTAATCCAAAGAGAGGGTGAACTTCCAAAGGAAAGAAATCTCCCCCAACTTCTCTTCAATTTGGTGATAGAATTTTAACAAGGGACTTCTGAGAGCCCCACAACGGCTCCAGCACATTCATGGTATAATAGTGTTATGTCATCAATACTGTATTTGTGGTTGGAATGAATTTTAGAGCCATAGTTAAAATAATGAGGGTTCTTTTTTCCTTATGTTAACTCCTTGATCGTGGAAGGTGTGCGTGTGTGTGTGAGAGAGATTGTATCGTTATGTGTATCTAATACCTGAACTTGGGAGTTCCATGACCCTAGTACCAACAAATCAGGAATATATGATTTCTTTCCCACCAATGCAGCTACTCTATAGTGGCTCAGTATAATCTGTGCCCAACCTAAATAGCTTTCACAACAGCAAAGTAAACATTATTTACTTCTTTTCTATGTCAAAGATAAATATTGACTTCATGAAATCACTGGAGCCAAGTAGTAAATACAGTATGAAAAGAAAAAAAAAATCTCTGCCCAATCCATAGTGAAAGAATACTGAGTCTTCTGTAAAATCATTTCTGGGATTCACTAGGGTATTTGCTGCAATATTCAGATCAGCCACTGAAAAAGAAGAAGCCAGACCATTTCAGGGGGGAAATGAAGAGAAAACACACAGAATACTAAATCTGTTCAACTAATCATAAGTATATACAATGTCTTCATCTTAAAAGTATGGTGAGCTGCTACAAAACATTTAGCAAGGCATCTGTAAAGCTCTATATGAATTAAACCCCTGTGCTTTTCTGTGGATAGCACTGAATATTTATGATTTATTTTACGTTTTCACTCATACATTCAGATATTCATCCATGCACAGAGCTAGCTGAAATCTTTGGGAGACAGCATTTTGCCCCAAACACAGACATCTTCCTTCCATCCAAACTAAAAAAAAACCCCACTAAATACTTTTCAGAAACAAATACTTTTAAAGAAGTGATTCAAAAGCTTTTAACATGTTATAAAAGTGCGTTTGTTTCTATTATCTTTCCTTCCAATACCCTGGACAAAACATTGTCTGGCACCTAGTCATAGAAAATCCCAGGGGAAAGGAAGTTTATTAGTCCCATCTATCTCTTCCTCATTCCCATTCTAATCACCCAGAGTCATCAGTCCAAGTAAAACTAGTGGTATGTGAGTACTTAAATGCCCACCATTGTAAGTGACAGACAGATAGTGTTTAGGGGTGAACTTTCCAAATGAGCTTGGCCCATTTCCACTCCTGAGAACTCATGGGCTGTTAAATAAAGATATCAAGCTTGACCCTAGCAACTACAAAATGGGAAACTTAAGTCTTCTAATTTGTAATTTATAATGCATTCTGGGAACATAATTACTGTTCCTTACAACACATTTGCCGGTAAGACCCATCTAACTTATAACTCATCTAAGTGGCCTGATAATAGAAGTAAATGGAAATTAATGAACACATGGCTTGTAGTATACACTAATACAAGCACTGATAAAATAAACCTTCACTTCATTTGCAGACACAGCAATTGTAATTTAAACAGAGAATATACACAATATGTATACCTCTTTAGTATTTGCATATATATTGTATGGTAAGAGATATGAATATCTGCACATATATGAATACCTGTTTACTGAAAAACAAGTGCCATGTTCTATGGAGAACAAATCTCTTGTAAAAAATCACCGAAGCTGTAACAGTTTACAGTGCATTGTTGATAATGTTCAGAAGATGTGTAGCTAGATCTGAGTTAGATTGCTTTTGCAGTAGAACTGTAATCCTGCTGTCAGAAGCCAGGCATTTTGGATGCCACAGCAAAGTCTAACTTATAAAAGATTTGACTTAGTTGAGGAGTGAAGAATAATGCCATTATTTCCGAAGTAGTGTTGTAAATGAAGGCTTATGAATGAACGATTTATCATAGCAGAAATTGAGACACAAGAGCATGATGTAGTCAACAGCTGCCACATACTAGAGATAAGAAAGACCTGATGTGATCATGTAGAATTTTCAGTGTTATATCCTGAATTTTAGTGCTCGGTACTTGCAGGAACAGATTTTCAAACTTACAGTGCATTATGTTACACTGAATTCAGGTCAGCGAATAAGTCAAGATTTACTTTCTCCACTTGTATACACAGAATCAGAGGACTGGAAAGGACCTCAAGAGGACATCTAGTCCAGTCCCCTGCACTCATGGTGGGACTACGTATTATCTAGACCAGTGCTTCTCAAGCTATCTGACGTGGGGGACCGTCAATTTTTTTTTTCCAATATGCATACAGACCGGCATCAGTCCACGGACCACCACTTTGAGTAGCACTGATCTAGACCATTCCTGACAGGTGTTCGTCTAACCTGCCTCCCTAGCAGGTTATTCCAGTGCTTAACTACCTTGACAGTTAGGAAGTTTTTCCTAATGTCCAACCTAAACTGCCATTTGCTGCCATTTAAGCCCATCACTTCTTATTGTTGTCCTTAACATCCGAGGACACGACTTTTCTCCCTCCTCCTTGTAACAACTTTGTGTGTGTTTGAAAACTGTTATGTCTCAGTCTTCTCTTCTCCAGACTAAAACAAGCCAAATTTTTCCAATCATCCCTCATAGGCCAATGTTTTCTAGACCTTTAATAATTTTTGTTGCCCTTCTCTGGACTTTCTCCAATTTGTCCGCATCTTTCCTGAAATCTGGCGCCCAGAACTGTTGACTCATATTTAGTTTGTGATCCTCTACGATCCCCAGATCCCTTTCTGGAGTTCTCCTTCCTAAGCAGTCATTTCCCATTTTGTATGTGTGCAACTGATTGTTCCTTCCTAAGTGGAGTACTTTGCATTTGTCCTTATTGAATTTCATCCTATTTACTTCAGACCATTTCTCCAGTTTGTCCAGATCATTTTGAATTTTAATCCTATCCTCCAAAGCATTTGCAACCCTCCCAGCTTTCGTCTGCAAATTTTGAGCATATTCTCTATGCCATTATCAAAATCATTTTATGCAACTATTGAACAGAATTGGACCCAGAATTGATCCCTGCAGGGCCCCATTTGATATGCCCTTCCAGCTTGACTGTGAACCACTGATAACTACTCTCTAGGAATGATTTTCACAATTGATAATCTGCCGCCAGTTTTGTCTAAACTTTGTAATACTAAAAACCACCTTCTTCAACCAGTGAAACTGTTGCACGGGAGGATTAGTGCTAATGGGTTACATACACTTCCTCTGTGCAACAATTGCTGGCAACTTCCAAAGGATTGCTAACTTGATAAATCAAAGCACTCCTGTACCAGATATCTCCTGCTGTTTATCCGTTTACAAAACACATCATGTGTTAGCTGTTTACTTCGAATAGATTGGAAATATGAATATTAGAGAGTCTACAGCACAGTTCAGAAACCTTTCTTTCCCAGTCTTCTCCTTTCACCTCCTTCCATTGTGCTTCATGGTTCGTTTTCACCTTCATACTATGGTAGTTACCCATAAAATGAATACCAATGAGACAACATTGCATGCAACTCCAAGCAGTTCTTTTAGAGTAATTTCTTTGAATAACTAGCGCTAATCCTCATTTTCTCAGGTAAAAGTGGGCTGGGTTACTAAAATACATGAGTATTTTGGTAGTACCCTCATGTGGTACAGTGCTTAGACACTATAGAAAAAATCTAAAGTTAATTGACTCTCAGAACCTGTATCTTGACTCTGCCACTGATGGTCCATATGGCCATGCCAGGAAGTCACGTAAGTTCTGTGTCTTCATTTTTCCCCAACTGTAAAATGGGCAGAATATCACCTACCTCACAGGGCAGTATTAAGGTCTAATTATTGTTTGTAAAGTGCTTTCAGATTATCAGATGAGAGGAGTGTCATAAGAGCAAAGTACTAAATTAGTTGTGTAAAACTGATTCTAAAAATCAAAATTCGTTATCTTCAGCAAACAACATAAAAATAGCCTCATCATAAATGCACCCCAAAAAACTACTCTGTTTCATTGTGATTAAGCTGGCAATTTTATACTTTTATGAAATCTATAGTGTCCATTAGTAGGATAAAATGTATATTGTGTTTGGGTAGCATTCAGCATTCCAGTCAAGGGCTATCCTGTGATATACAGCATCTCAGTGAATCTATCCTTGTGCACAAAAAGTTTTAAGAAAATATTGGTAAAAAAGGCAAACCTTATAAATAAATAATACATAGATCAAAAAGAACAAAGTGGAAAAATACACAAAACTTATGAAGCCTAAATTTTTAAATTACTTTAATTTACACAATAGTCAAATCTAACTAGAAACTTGAATTAGTAAATAACAAAATGAGACTCCATTTTAAAAAACTATATTGTAATTCTAAACAGAAATCTGAAGACACAACACAAGCCCGTGGTACAGTAGACACTCAGTGTTCCAAATAACATCAATACTAAAACTAGTGTTTTCTCCTACTATTTTTCAATACTTTGATTACAAAAACCTCCCTATCTAGTTCTCAAAAGAATGGAATTGAGAAAAGTTGTTTTGCCTTAAAACAGTACAGAATTTAAGAGAACAAGTATTGTATTAAAGTACAGTAAGACCTATGAATTTTTTAAAAAAAATGAAAGTTAAGCACCTTATCTACTAAAAAGTCATTTTCCTTGGGTTATAATGTTTAATTATACCTTTTAGATTTATCTATCATGTTACAGTATTCCTGTCAATCATCTGGACTGGGAACAATCAAACTGTTTTCCTTAAAAAAAAAATACTATACATGTAAAAATGAACAACAAAAAACAAAGAAGAGAATTAAACAGCTTCATTGCTCTGTGTAGTACATACTGCATTCACTATATATTAGGAAGAGGATTTTAAGTACTTATCAAATGACCCAAATAATAAAAATAAATATAACATCATGTTTAACATCACAAATGGTGAATAAATGTATGTGTGCAATTGTGTACACCAAATTTAAAATTCTAATCCTGTATATACATGTACATTTGTAATCTTTTCCCCTGCTTCATCCCTCCTACAAAACTTACTTTTGACTATCATTTTGTTCCTGATTCTCTCTTCCTCTATAAATGCCTTACTGCATATAAGATAAATTGTGCTATTTATGCCATGCATCTTGAGTAGGAGGCAATGTGAAACTACATTCCCCCAGAAAGAACTGCAGAGACATTATACAATCTCTCCAGGGCTGCTCTGCGCACATAGTGCAAAAGGTGATCTGTCTACCCCTTTGGTATGGAGCAGATTGCTTCAGTTGATGCTCTCTACCTGTTGTGTGGGCTGATGCAGAATGGAGGCAGGGAGGGCACCTGAAGCCCTGCACCTACATTTTTAGCAAGTTGTTCCTGGGGAGGAGCCTGGGCTTCCCAGAGCGAAGGGACTGTACTGTGGGAGACTCTTGCACAGCCACATCAGAGGCTACTTGCAGTCCGCTGCATCTGTGTGTGACCAAGCAAGAGCCTCTCACAATTTGGGACTATAGGTTTATGGTATTCAAGTGTCTCATATTCTAGAGCCACCCTTTCATAGAATCATGGAAGATTAGGGTTGGAAGAGACCTCAGAAAGTTATCTAGTCCAACCCCCTCCTCAAAGCAGGACCAATCCCAACTAAATCATCCCAGGCAGGGCTTTGTCAAGCTGGGCCTTAAAAACCTCTAAGGATGGAAATCCCACCACCTCCCAAGGTAACGCATTACAGTGCTTCACCACCCTCCTAATGAAATAGTTTTTCCTAATACCCAAACTAGACCTCCCCCACTGCAACTTGAGACCATTGCTCCTTGTTCTGTCATCTGCCACCACTGAAAACAGCCTAGCTCCATCCTCTTTGGAACCCCCCTTCAGTTAGTTGAAGGCTACTATCAAATCCTCACTCACTCTTCTTTTCTGCAGACTAAATAAGCCCAGTTCCCTCAGCCTCCCCTCATAAGTCTTTGTGCAAATGCTAACTGTTAAATTGTACAAGTACAATATAAATGAAATAAAAAAGTTTACTTAACTACTGTATAAAAAGAGGTATAAAACACTTTCTCTATAATAGTTTATTATAGCCCATGCTTTTATAGACACATAGATTTGGACCTAAATTAAGAAATAAAAAGTGCATACAGGTTTATATCAGCAGTGCACAATAGTTTCTATTCATTTACTGCTGTAATAAGACTCAGGATTGTGTTAATTTTTATAGTCTGAAGAATGTTCAGATGCTAATGAACAAACATAATTACAGTAGAATATACCTATATTTACAAAGATCTTGTGATGGAGAATGGATACATTACTCAATTGTATGTGCAGCCATGGTGCTGATCTTAGGACTTTAGAGGCCCCCCATATAACTCTCATATCCCTTTGGTGCTCCAGAGCCCAACTCTCTTTCTTCCCTCCCCAGATCCTCCTCACAGAATATGAATAACCCCAACTGATTTCCAAGAGGCAAAAGTTGTGTCCCGGAAGTGCCAGGTGGAAGTAGGAGCTCTATCAGTATAGTGTTTGCTAAATTCATAATTTTGTTGCAACTCTCGTGCTATTTGGTATTTTACATAGAGCCCCAGCTCCTGAAGTCAAATGTTTACGTGAGAATCTCAGTTTTCATTTTAAAAATAGTTTCTAGCCTAGATGTTTGTGGAGAAAAGCCTGAGTATGACCTGAGAGTAACTTTCATACTACAAAAGGAACGATTACTCACCTTGTAGTAATTTTTGAGATGTGCTTTCCCTGTGTGTAGTGGACTTTTTGATCAGAAGGCCATAAGATGGGATCCAAGGTAGTGGTGAGAAGGAACTGAAGCAGCAGCAGTATGGCAGCCCCCTTTAGTGTGGAGCATGAGTAGAGTCAGGGTACATGCATGCACTGAATGGACACTGCTAGGAAGAATTCTCTAGTCCTGGTTGCATGCAGAACCTGAAGTGCACTACACACTGGGACAAGCACTGGAACAATGTAAAATAAGATGCCCCCATATTTATTATTAGTTCTTAAAAGTTTCACAGTTTTTAAGACAATCTCATAATTTTTGGAGTGCCTGACTCAACACCTGAGGTTGGCAATACTACGTACAAGAAGGTAAAGGATGATTCTACTCTTGTTGTAAAAGATGGGCAGTGGGGAGTTGCTCCTAAGAGCCTCACTAGGAAGAAGGTGGGTTCTTACTACGTGTTAGCACACGGAAATTGACAAGGTAAAATCACAATGAGGACAAGGCACTTGTAAATTTTAACCTGTGCTAGCAGCAATGTTGGATTAAAGAATGTTGGGGTCCTGTGCACTATAGAAATTGCCCCTTCCTCCCCCATGATTGGCTCTGTGACTTGGTGCATGTGCCGTAGCACCATTCCAACTTTTTTCCCCTCAGTGATCAAGGGCCCCCTGAGATGGGAGCCAGTGCAAGTGCACCAAGTCCACATTGGTTAATCTGGGACTGATTAGCAGGACTAGGCTCTGCTTCTATTCTTTACTTTGACCTACAAGCATGTTAAAATTACACATCACCTTATTTTTACCAGGATTTTACCTCATGTTAGTTGGCATGTTTTAGCTCATTTTTTTCCCCTAGTGAAGACTATATCTCTGTCAGAGCTGTGCTGAGAGGCACAGGAGTAGCAGGGCCAGTTAGAGTAGGGCTGAGAGGACAGGCAGTCACAAGGATAATAATGCTAGAGAAGCAAACTGTGATGCTGCAAGTACGTCAGAACCAGCAGAGCAAGAAAGTTGCAGTGCACAGGACTTGCTCCCCTACACAAAGCCCCTTGCAACAGCAGGGTTTTCATGTCAACTAGGACCATCCCTAGCAGTAGTAGCTGTATGTAAATCATTCTACTCTTCAATATTTGTAAAAATGGCAAAGATGTGGTGGTTGCTTTGTGTGTATCTAAACAGTTATTTTCATGTTCTTTTGATGAAATTTTCATCACTCCCATTTCAATCTATAATGTGGTTTTCTTTGTTTATATATACACACAGCGATATCCCTGTTGACTTCATAATAAATTTCCTGTGCTCTTATGATTGCTTTCACTGTGCTGAAACAAAATATAAGACTAAGTTATGAATACAGGTCTTTTTCCCTATAATTCATTTATATCTTGAAACAAAGGACTGCAATTCAATTTCTTTTCTTTCTTGACATATTTCCTTTCTGTAGACAGGAAAGCTTGCCTTATCTTTGTCCAATTTCAATAATTCAGCAGTGTGTTTGATAAGACTTTATTTTCTATGGTATGATATTAAGATGCAATTTTATCTATGTGGCTGGTTTTTCCTTTCTGCAGTCATGTGAGTTGAAAAGTTTTTGTTTATTTGATAAGTTCACTACTAAACTCCCCATGTCCTTATGCCTTTCATTCATTTAGCTCTCTCACTATTTTATATAAACCACACAATCTACATATTATATCCATGAAAAATCATCTCATGTTAAACTGTGATTGTGAATGAACTAACCAACCTTCATCCTTCCAATGCATTAACAGTTTTTTCATTAATGTTCTAATTTTCAGACCACAAAGAGCTAATTTATATCTGTACAGATCTTTTTATCCCTAAGGATACAAACAAATATACACAATGTGGGCTAAATTATCCTATTCTGCAGAAAGGGATGGAAAATTATGTTATTCCATCGTGTGAACTTCCTGGCTCATTATCAGTTTGGGAAAGGAGTGAATCTTGAGAAGACGACAGCAGATGTGGATGTTGCATGAGTTGCAGTGAAACCCCACAGAGTTCAGGGCATCTGCAAGGAGGGGCATCTCCTATGTGCCTCTTCCAAAACATGTCAGTATGACTCACTCAGGAACTATACTGACAATGGCTCCCCTCATGTTCCTACATACTACCCTTCAACTCTGAGGACAACAGAAGATGCCAAATAATGGCTATTGAGAAAACTATCAGCATTAACACCCACTGGCATCCCCAAGTTAATTCCATACTTTTGCCATGGAGCAGCTGTTTTCCAGCTACAGCTAGAGGGCAGTGATGCATGTTCAGCTCTTCCTCTCCACTTACCAGCCAGATAGGGCTGGAATTTGTGTGAATTTTATTCTCTCTGTGCCTAGCAGCAAAGAGGATGACATGTCTCTCTATCAATAAAACACTTCATCCAACATTGAAGTGCAGCCACCTCTAGGCATCTGTTTAGCAAGCTCAAAGCAGCACTATGGAACACTTAAGGACATGACCCGAAGAAGTGTATCATATCCAACTGAAATTACATGGGGAATTAAGAAAAGGAGTACTTGTGGCACCTTAGAGACTAACCAATTTATTTGAGCATGAGCTTTCGTGAGCTACAGCTCACTTCATCGGATGCACACCGTGGAAACTGCAGCAGACTTTATATACACACAGAGAATATGAAACAATACCTCCTCCCACCCCACAGGACAGTGGGGTGGGAGGAGGTATTGTTTCATATTCTCTGTGTGTATATAAAGTCTGCTGCAGTTTCCACGGTGTGCATCCGATGAAGTGAGCTGTAGCTCACGAAAGCTCATGCTCAAATAAATTGGTTAGTCTCTAAGGTGCCACAAGTACTCCTTTTCTTTTTGCGAATACAGACTAACACGGCTGTTACTCTGAAACATGGGGAATTAAGTGATTGAAATGTAATTACTCAACATGGAATCTGGCCAGGACACTGCAGTTAATACTCTTACTCTCAAGAAAAGTAAGATGGGAATTTTGGTGATCACGAGTGGTTAAGACCTCAGTTTTATATCTCCTCCAAAAGACAGCAATACTTGATAGCATTACTTGGTTACGCTGTTAGGATAGCTTCATGGAATAGTAACTAGCTACCACAGCCACTGTCCTTGAGCTTTCACAAATGCAAGCCTATACTTTTCATTTTACTTTCAGTGGTAATGCCGATGACTTAACTTTTAATTAGGGTTCTGTGTCCTTTGTTTATTCTGTTCTGCAGCACACTGAAGTGTCTGTCACAGCATCATTGATTTCTATACAGAATCATTAAATACCAGTTTAACGTTGTTCACAGAACTGATAACATCTGAACAGGTAGTCCACCTCCATGATGACAAAAGCATTCACTCAGACATAAAATCAATGAAACCAAAGCTTGGACGCTGAATTTAAAAGAAAACATTAATAAGGAAAAAGGCATTTTTAACACTCAGACTTTCTGCTGGTTAGTAATTTTTGTTTTGTTTTTAAAGTGGGTTTGTTATACTGAGTTAAAGCACTGTCGTATTCCTGGTTTTGTACTAGTATGAGTCAATAAAATAGGAGTTTAACAACCGTTCAAAGTAGAATCTAGAGTGAGGAAACACACTAGGGCCAGATGGAAGATACTGGAAACACCTTAAAAGGAGGCCAAGTATTCATAGCTATCATAATGCAAGTTGCTTGTTCTGTCATTTCCACCCCCACGAAAATAAAAGTATATATTTCAAGCAGGGAACAGAATCATACTATTGAGCAATGCAGTTCTTCCCTGAAACTCAGCCATTTTTAAAGTTTTCACCATTCCTCCTGCAAGTTAGTATAATTTATTGTGGCTAGAATTGCTTTTAGATCAGCTTTACAACAGGAGCTAAGAATGTTGTAGAGAGAGAGGCACAAAGCTCATCCCCTGGGACAGGGACAAGAAGAAAAAGAAGGGAATGCCTTGTTCCCTCACTAGCTAATTCTCTGATGCCTCCTGGAACAGTGCTGATGGGCTCCAGGAGGATTCCAGTCCATCTCCTCTCTGCTGGAAAGAGGATGGAATTTGCACAGTCCTTGAGGATGAAATGTATACAACAGTGACAAGCAAACCTCAAGCAGGAATGATCAGATCAGATCACAACAATGGTTCATCTAGTCCTGTAACCTGTACCAGCTACATCAAAGGAAGGCCCAAGAAACCCCTGGACAATTATGGAATAACTTGCCTACAGGGAATGTTTCTTCCTAACCCTGGCCACTTAGAGGTTGGTCACTGCCCTGACACATGAGAGTTTAAATACACCTATAAAGAATTTTTGAAAAAATTCTAATTGTGGATGTTCTGATTATTCTTATGAATGTCTAATCCTTTTGTTAACAGTATTAAAACTCTTGCTCTCAGTCTAGTGGCTATGAGATAAAAGCAAACAGTTTGGATAACCACCCAAAAGAGTGGATGCTCTCAGAGTCTCTGTGTGGGAAATTATAATTAAAATTTTCTTAGAGCAGGGTTTCTTGGAAGATTCAGTATGTCATGCTTCTGGATAGACAAGAAAGAGTGCAAAACAGCTTCCACACCTGCTTTCAGTCCCAGCTAGAACCCAGAAGTGTAGAGATGATAAAAATGAAATGTAATTTAAAAAAAAACAACACACAATAAAGAGATATGATGTTATAGTTACACTGTATGCCACAGAAACAAATTACACACAGATAACACACATCCTGTTTAACCATGGAAGATTATGAACACTAATTCTTCACAGATGATATCTTTGGAGGTGATCTTCACATAGATACTTTGGCGAAACTGAGTGAAAAGAATTATGCTAGAGTATTGGATTCACAGAACACTGCAATGTAACACAAAGCTAATTTAGCTGAGTCTCCATGTGAGTAGACTGGGTACCATCCCCCTTGGTTATAAGTTGACAGGTCTTCCTAAGTGGTCTTTAAACTACATAGGAAGGAAATCTCTATCTTCATTATATTAGGAAGGGACAATCTGTCAGTCTTATAATGGAGCATGTTTCAATTTTTAGACCAGAGTCAAACAAATAAAACAACAAAAAAAAATCTTGAGGACTCAAGATAGGCTATAACAATGACAAATTGATATCCACACATCATTTTAGAAGTAGAGTTTTTGCTTAGTTAAAAACATCTAGTGTATGAAGCACTTCCAGTATGAACAGAAAGAAAGACAATGGAGATGTTCTACAAAAGGTGACTAAAAAAGAGGTATTACTACTCTGAAGGGTTTATGAATGCATGCAAGGGATAGTATAGCTATGGTGTAGTATACAAAGCAAGAAGCATTTTAAACAAAAGCAAGATGATAAAAAAAAGTCATTGCATACTGGATAGTTTAATATAATGGCATAACTAAAACTGAGGGCTTGTCTACACTACCGCATGGGGTTGATCTAAGATATGCAACTTCAGCTACGTGAATAGCCGAGCTGAAGTTGACGTACTTAGATCTACTTACAGCAGTGTCTTTACTGCGATAAGTCAACAGCTGATGCTCTCCCGTCGACTCCGCTTGTGCTCCTCATTCTGGAGGAGTACCGGAGTCGACGGGAGAGCGCTCAGAGGTTGATTTATCGCATTAAATCGACCCCCGCTGGATCAATTGCTGCCCGCTCATCTGGCAGGTAGTGCAGACAAGCCCTCATAGTGGAAGGTGGCACACAACTAGAATATTCATGCTGAGGGATCGGAAGGACAGAAAATTAGGAAGAGTTGGAAGGGTAGACATTTAAAATAATCCTGGACCATGTACTGAAGATTTTGAAGCCACAAGAGTGCATCTGTACTCATGGGAGCGTCAAAGAGTTTTCTGAGTTGCATATGATAAAGGACAGTTTTCTGATCCAAGAAGAGAAGAATTTAAAAAGAAGGGAAATCATTCTAAATCTACCCCCATTCCTACCACTAAAAGGGTACTGATTAAGAAAGAGGGTAACAGGGAGAGTTGAGGCTAATGACCATGGATTCATCAGAATAATCAGTGAATGAATGCTAGATTTCAAGACAGTCTATGTAGCGTGGGTATGGTACAAAAAGAGGAAGCTTTAAAATCTTTTGAGTGTAGTAGATTGCAAAATCCTGAAAAGTCACTATATTTAAGGTGCAACAGACTACAAATGCAGTGAAAAAATATGTAACCAGTGTGGCCTTATGAAGGACTGTTTAATGATGAGAGAGGAAAAAAAGTACCTGTACTGAAAATAGAGAAATAATTCACGTCAGTTAAAGCTTGCAGCAAAAAGATAAGGGCAGTGAAGAAGCAGAATGAACTAATGGCTAGCCAGAGGGATTATGTAGACTAAGAAGAACTTTTACAAATATCTTAGGAGAATAAAACGCTAGAGAGAAAGTAAGACAAACAAAGACAAAACGAACAATGATTCTAAAATGACTGAATTAGTAATCTGCTTTTGTCACTTATTAATGAGAAAAATAAGGTAAAGGGTTATGGATGACAGGGAGGTAACATAGGCGAGGTCAACATTGCAGTCAATGAAAACTAGGTAAGGGGCTACAGTAGAACTTCGCTAATTCATGCCTCATTAATCAGTATACTGATAATTTATAAACAAAATCTGATAATCTCTCCTTACGTCTTGGAAGACTCTCAGTCACATCCTGAATTGTAGCTCCAGGCTTCCAGAGCTCCAGCTCTGGATTCCCAGTCCAGATGGCAGATGGATGATTCTGTCCCCCTTAGGAGGGAGTCCCCGACCACCACCACCCTTCTCCTCCCTCTCGGGAGTGGCGTCGTGGAACCCCCATCCCAAGGACAATTCACCCCATACCTTCTGGTCAATGGCATCCCCTGATCCCTTCCCTAAGATGACTCTTCCAAGGCATTTTCAGCAGCAGTACCTGCGCAGAGAGCCTGAAAACAGTTGCTTACCTCTATCTGCATTGGGGGTATAGTGGTTCTCCTCCTTCTTCTGGAGGACACATGCTGCCAACTTTCTTACTTGTTCTTCAGTCCCCCCACCCCCTGCACTGCCTTCTCCGATTCTTTGGCACTCTGTGCCCGCAGTACCAAATCCAGACTTCTATCTAGGAAGTCTTCGTTTTCTCTGATGCAACACAGGGTCATTTACTTGGGTCTCTAGTCCTTAGCCTTTTCTTCCAGTACAGAGACCAGCTTGCACTTTGTACAAGCACAGTCACTTCTATCCTCTGGGAGAAAGACAAACATGGCACATTCCATGCAGGTCACGACAGCTGATCCCTCAATATCCATATTTCCTACTTTGTAATGTATTAAGAGCCTCTTCAGATGATGTATTTACTGCTTGCAGTAGCTGGAAAGGCAAAACCTTGTATGGCTTCTCCCCCTAGGCAAGCACACTCTGTTTGATTCTCCTCTGTTTGCAGCTATATGCATGTCCACCAGGGAAGCATACATGGGAATGGCGCAAGAGTGTAGGGACAAAAACAGGAAAGTGAAGGCAAAGAATGAGTTACAGCTAGCAAGAAATGTTAGCCACAACAGGAAAGAGTCTTCAAATATTTCAGACAAAAAAGATGATAGGAAGGCAGAGCTGTTCAATGCCCACTTTGCTTCAGTCTTCTCACAAAAAATAACATGTGACTGGACAACTAGCGAAGTTACCATAGACAATAACAGGGAAGGGATGCAGACTGGGATAAGTAAAAAAATAGGTCACAGATCTTCTGACCAATTCGAGTGAATTCAAATCAGTAGGGCTGGATGCTATTCACCCAAGGGTACTGAAAAAATTAGCTGTAGAAATCTTGAGGAGTCCCCAGCAATAATATTCACAAACTCATGAATGACAGGAGGGATCCCAGAAGACTGCAGAAAAGCTAACGTAGTGCCCATCTTTAAAAAGGGGAAAAGGAGGAGATGGGAAACTATAGATCAAAAAACATTCAATTTGCAAATACCTGGAGGATGAAGGGGTAATCACTAGCAGCCAGCGTGGATTTCCCAAGAACAAATCAAGTCAAACCAGCTTGATTTCCTTCTTTGACAGGGTAACTGATTTGGTGGATAGAGGGAATGCGGTGGACATAATATACCTGGAGTTCACCAAGGCTTCTGACACATTCCAACATGACATTCTGATATGTAAGCTCGAGAAATGCAAGCTCATCAGAACTACCATTAAATGGACACATACATGGTTAAACAATTGCAAACAAGGAGTAACAATTAATGGAATTATATCAGATTGGAGGGAGGTATCAAGTGGGGTTCCACAGGGATCTATTCTGGGTCCAATGTTGTTTCATATCTTTATTAATGAACTGGATGTAGGTATAGAGAGCGTACTGATCAAGTCTGCAGAGGACACAAAAAAAGGGGGAGTTTGCCAATACTTTGGAGGATAGAGCTAAAATTCAGCGGGATCTTGACAAACTGGAGGACTGGGCTAGACAACAAAATGAACTTCAAGAAAGACAACTGTAAGGTGCTATACTTAGGGAAGAAAAACCAAATGCACGAATACAGAATGGTGTGGGGGAGGGGGGAGATGGCTTGGCAGCAGCACTGCTGAAAAGGATCTGGGAGTTCTGGTGGATCACAGTCTTAACCTGAGTCAGCAATGTGATGCTATTGCTAGAAAAGGAAAAGCAATTTTAGGTTGCATTAACAGAGGCATAGCATGCAAGTCATAGGAGGTGATAGTACCGCTCTAACTTGGCACTGGTTCAGCCTCAGCTGGACTAGTGTGTCCAATTTTGGTCATCAATGTATAAAAAGCATGTAGACAAATTGGAAAGGATTCAGAAGTGAGTGAGAAAGATGATTAAAGGGATGGAATGCAAGCTTATAAGCAAAGGCTGAAGGAACTGGATATATTTAGTTTGGAAAAGAGGAGATTAAAGGGGGGGGGGGAATATGATAGGGATCTTCAGATAATTGAAAGGCTGCCACAAAAAGATGGAGAAAAGTTGCTCTCTTTTGCCACAGAAGCAGGACAAGAGGCAGTGGGTTCAAACTACAGCATAGGAGATTTAGATTAAATCTCAGGAAAAAACTTCCTAACTCTAAGAACAGTAGGACAATGGAACAGACTGTCTTGGGAGGTTGCGGAAGCTTCTTCCCCAGCAGTTTTCAAAAGGAGACTGGATAGCCATCTGTCTTGGATGGTTTAGGCACAACAAATCCTGCATCTTGGCATGTCCCTTGCGGTCCCTTCTAACCCTATGATTCTCAGCAAAGAATTATCAGAATGCTTGAGTGAGGACTTGCAAGTTAAGACTTCATAGTATACCAGTAATGTTCTGTAGTTTATTTGGTAAAAGTCATGAAACATTACCAATGAAAGCTAAACTGCAGTGAAGGTGATGAATAATTTACCAATTTCCTTGAAAAACTAAATAATATCTGCAGTTAGCTAATCTCACTAGTCAAGGTATTTCTTGTGATAAGTACTGTATAGGGAACTGTAAAGAGATACTGCAGAGAGTGTAATAATTACCATATCTATTTACTGTTGGTAAAGCTGGTAACATTTTCTGTACCATCACAGTGCACCTATAAAACAATTGGACAAATAAGTTTTGAGATAAACTAACAAAAATCAAAGCTAATGTATTTACTTGCTAATCCACAATGGGTTTCATAGTCATTAATTGGAATTAGCAAAAATCTACTGTCACTGGAAAAAATGGAGCCACAGAAAGTTTTACATATTTTGGGTCACAGCAGATAGAAGAGGGAGGGTAGGGGATATTGGCAATTTGTGCTGGGAGCCTTGGCCTAGGAGGCTATGGATGATCTGACAACGGATCTGAGGGTGGGGATCAATTGGGATTTTTTTTATTGTTATAACTGATGTGATGAGATTGCAAGAAAGTTCAGAAGCAGGGCGGGGGTCACATGCAAAGTGTGAATGTGGGAGGATCTTGCAGTTAGGAAGGGATAAGGGTGCACATTTGTCACCATCTGGGCCCTTCATTTATAAATCACTGGCATTCCAGTCTCTATTTCCCTGCGTACTGCAAACCCACACAACCTCCCCAGACCCATGTATCACCCGGACCTCTTTCCCTTGAAAACACCACAAATTTAAACATAATAGAATTATGAATTGCCCCTGTTGCCTGCTTCTCTGTTGAATCATGTGCTCACTGGTGCATAACTAAATCATGATTGCCTGGGATTCAGAATGCCCCTGACACCTCTGGAAACACAGTTAATTAGGGGTGCAGGAAACTATTCCCTAAACTTAGTATGATGTAAGGATGGGAACCAAACCACTACTATGAAACTGGGACAAATCCCTGGTTTAGATGGCAATGGCACTGAGATACTTCCACACAAATGACATTCCCAGGAACCAAGCACATCTAGTTATCCTACAGATAAACATGATAATATTTTTTACTACAGGAAAAGGTGATATAGTAAAATGTCTGAACTTTAGTAAAGCATTTGACACAACACCTCAAAATCCTTCTAGAAAAATTAATTAAAAAAACTTGGCTCTGAGTACTGGGTTTGAAAAGAGGTTTACGGCTCATAAAGAAGGCAGTGATAAATGCCAAAGTACTGAACTGGGGGGAGGTGTCCAGGAGGTGCCTGTTTTAGGCCTATTTTCATTTAGCAGCTTTATTAATGGTCCAGAGGAAGAGGCAAATAGCACATTAATTAAATTCACAGCCAATACCAAATTAAGAGGTACTGCAAACACCAGTGCGGGCAAAGTAACACCACCACAAAGGAATCAAGGGAGGCAGAAATATGGGCAAGAAATAACAAAATGAGATTCAACCTGAAAAACACAAGCCAGCATGTCTGTGGAAAAATAAGCCAAAATACTAATATTAAGTGGGAGGGGAATACTTGGAGAGCAGTCATGCTGAAAGAAAGGGAATTCAAAAGAAAAACAGAAATGATTAAGGAGCTAAAGGAATTGACTACGTATAAATAGGAGTAATGGGATTAAATTGAGCATCAGGAAATAAAAGATGATAGTTTCTTAAAGCATGTCGACACTGGCAAAGTTACAGCGCCGGCAGTTACAGAGCTGCTCAGAGAGCGCCGAAGGAAAACCGCTGTTGTGTGTTCACACCGATAGCTGCCTGCGCAATAGCGTGTTCACACTTGTGGCGCTATTCAGAGCGGTGCACTCTGGGTTGCTATTCCACAGAGCACCTCTTTCTCTTTTGCCACTAAGACTTGTGGGAAGGTGGAAGGGGTTGTGGGGCATCCTGGGTCCTGTCCCAATGCCCTGTGATGCATTGCTTCACATCCCAGCAATCCATGTGCTTCTGTCTGCATTGGCACCATCTTTCAACCATTTGTGTACTGCGTGCCCTGCCCTGCCTTTTTCTGGCTGCAGAAATGGATCCCGAGCTGTTGACAAGAATGCTGTTCGCACTGACCAACACATCACGAGTGGCAGTGGAGTTATTCCTTAAACTACAAAGGCAAGAGAAGTGTGACACTGATCTCGCCACACGCAGTAGTTATGACATGAGAACGCTTGTGGCATTCACAGAGGTGCTGACCGCAGTGGAATGCCACTTTTGGGCTTGGGAAACGAGCACCGAGTGGTGGGATCACATCATGATGCATATCTGGGATGACGAGCAATGGTTGCAGAACTTTCACATGAGGAAAGCCACATTCATGTGACTGTGCGATGAGCTCGCACCAACCCTGTGTCGCTAGGACATGAGAATGAGAGCTACCCTGTCACTGGAGAAGCATGTGGTGATTGCACTGTGGAAGCTGGCTACTCCAGACTGCTATCAATCAGTCGCTAACCAGTTCGGAGTGGGAAAGTCGACCACTGGAATCGTATCGATGCAAGTGTGCAGGGCCATTAATCACATCCTGGTCCGAAAGACCATGACTCTGGGCAACGTGCGTGAGATTGTGGATGGCTCTGCACAAATAGGCTTCCCTAACTGTGGAGGGGCAACAGATGGCATGCACATTCCAATTCTGACACCAAACCACCTAGCCACGGAGTACATTAATCGGAAGGGGTATTTCTCAATGGTTCTCCAGGTGCTTGTGGATCACTGTGGGCATTTCACAGACATTAATGAAGGCTGGTCTGGAGAAGTGCATGATGCACGCGTCTTTCGGAACACTGGCCTGTTAAAGAAGCTGCAAGCAGGGACTTTCTTCCTGGACCAGAAGATCACCATAGGGGAAGTTGAAATGCCCAGTATGCATTTGGCCGTTTAAAAACCCGCTGGTGATGCCTGTATGGGAAGCTGGACATGGCCGATGACAATATTCCTATGCTTATAGTCGTGTGCTGTACGCGCCATAATATTTGTGAAGGGAAGGGTGAAAGCTTCACTCAGGGCTGGACTGCAGAGGCTCAGTGCCTGGAGGCTGACTTTGAACAGCCGGAGACCAGGGCTATTAGAGGGGCGCAGCATGGGGCTATAAGGATCAGAGATGCTTTGAGGCAGCAATCTGAAGCTGAAAGCCACTAATATTTGTTGCTATGCTCAGGATTTCAGTGCTTGTAATGCATACTCCTGACACTAACTGGCTGACCCCAGGCAAGCACACATAAGCCACAAGACCCTCAAAATGGTGAGTAGCCGTAGGGGCAGGGTAAATCACTGTTCCTGGAACCTGCTGTACACTGGGCACGTGGCTCTTGGGCACTTGGGGAAAGCCAGCACTGTAGGGGGGTCCTGATAATCACTCCCGTCCCCACACTGTCCACAGGAGGTGATCATTATGGAAGATATCTTGCTGCTAAGGGTGAGCAGGGACTCAAGGGAGGGTCTTCTCCAAGCCTGCGGCTTCCACCCTGGCCCCTGTGCGGCTAGCCTGTGTGCAGCTCTGGTCACCCCCATGATGGCACAATGGCATGGGAAAGTTACCATTAATGGGGAAAAAAAACAAAGCAGCTCTGCCGAGGAACCTGGCAGGAGCGGATTTCCCAGTATCTCCACGAAAGTTTCCTGGAGATCTCTGAGGGAGATTCATGTGAAGTGAAGAGAGGGAGCGTATCAACAGCCTGATCCACCGCTCAAACTAGGCATGAGTTGGGAGCGAAGCCTGCTTTCTGCAACCCTCCTGCCCCCAACAACTTGCTTCAGCAATTCTCAAAATCAGATCCACTTACCAGGGGCCTCCTCTCCTGTTTGTGCTTCGCCAACTGGCAAGGCTCCTCCGGGGTAGAAAAGAGCTCTTGTCTGCATGCATTTCTAGCCTCCGAGTCATCATCTGCCTCTGGTTCACCCTCTCCCTCTTCATCCAAGATTGCCTCCTCCTGGCTCGGTCCACTCTCGACTGGCAACGAAGCCAACGAAGTATCCACAGGGGACTTCACAGTGGAGGTGGGGTCACCACCGAGTATCACATCCAGCTCTTTGTAGAACCATCAGCTCATGGGCGCAGTACTGGAGTGGCAGTTTGCCTCCCATGCCTTGTGGCAGGCATTCCACATCTCCTTCACTTTGACCCTGCACTGCAATGTGTCCCGGTCATGGCCCTTTTCTATCATGCATCTAGAAATCTGTCCATAGATATAATTCTGACAGCTGGAGCGCAGCTGTGACTGCACTGCCTCCTCTTTCCAAATACCGATGAGATCCAGCAGCTCGGCACTGCTCCAAGTGGGAGATCACCTGGTGTGTGGAGCAGGCATGGCCACCTGGAAAGATGCACTGTGACCACTGTAAGCAAGTGAACACGAAGGGGACTTTCAAATTTGCAAAGGAACGTATGGGGTGGTCACCTGAGGCAGGGCAGCAGAGTTGAAACCGATGACCAGAGAGGCGAGAACAGGCATTGTGGGATACCTCCTGGAGGCCAATCACAGCGCTGTAATCACCACAGTGTCCACACTGGCATCGCAGCACTGTAGCCACGGCGCAGAAAGCTCCACGCCTCTCGTCGAGGTGGTTTTTTTAGAGTGCTGCATCTGCGCAGTTTCTGTGCACTAAGTGGCTTGGCCGTGTGTACACCTCAGGAGTTACTGCGCTCAAAGCTGCTTTACTGCGCACAAACTTGCCAGTGTAGATGGGGCCTTAGATTGTGGAAAAGTCTCCCTAGATAAAAGGCAGAAGTACTTTCTTAAGTCATTTAAAAAATAAAACTGGAAAAAGAACCTGAGAATATATTGTAAAGAATGACCTACATTGGCATGAGGATGAACAAATTAAACTAATAGAACTTTCCCCTCCTTGATTTTATGTGAAACTTTGTAATGGTCATATGTGTTTGTACTGTAGTATTGTGCTACTGTTTATACACTATAGACTCATTAGTGAAATCAAGTATGCCCCAGGAACCATTTTCATTTTCTGAAGGGTTCATTAATTCACTTTACTCTACATGAGCAGATAAGCTTGTCAGTTAGTCATATATGCATATTCTAAACAGAGCGTTGTCTGTATCTCATATAAAGATCTGGAAGGATAATTACTGTTACTTAGGATAAGAATTCCTAACACTGCACAACAAAACAATCCTAACGTTTACACATTTATTTCAAAGTAAGTAGAATACATTGTACTAAATAGATTATCTTGACTAAATTAAATTGCAATTTTGGTCTATTTTATAAAGTACATTGGATTATAAATAATTGGCCCAATGACACCCTAAACAGAGAAGAATAGTTTATTCACACACCTTTGTAAGCATATTACAGGACAATTACACAACCTGGAAAAATCTTTAATTTAAACACTAACAATGTTGTTTCTTGAGTAAAACAAAATAATGGTAGGTGTATTCAGTAGTGCCTCATTTGTGTGCAAACACATTAAATCTTAAATGTTACCAACTGTGCACAAGGAAATACCCATAAAATCAGATGTGAAGACTCAAAATCAGGCACGAAAAATCTACACATTATTTTACAGTAAAATCTGCATTAACTGCACAAAGCCCACGTAAATAGGCTGTGAGGAGGTAGGACCAGTTGCTGCTGATAGCTATAAATTGAGCCCTTTGGAAGCCTGCACCCTGGTCACTTAGAACACCCAGGACAGTAGGTGTAGTTAGATAGAAGGGACTTAAGCAGCCTGGGTTTGGAGGATAGAAGGGATCACTTGCACCTGTAGGGAGTAAGATGAGCGAATGAGCTCACCAATTGGATAGCTCTGAGAAGAAATCAAGCAGTATAATCAAGCAGTGTAATCGCATGACCAGAGAGATTTAAGTGTTCTCTGACTGGTTTATAAATGTTATAATCACCTGCACATCTACCAATGTGATATATGCCATCATGTGCCAGCAATGCCCCTCTGCCAGGTACATTGGTCAAACTGGACAGTCTCTACGTAAAAGAATAAATGGACACAAATCAGATGTCGAGAATTATAACATTCAGAAACCAGTCGGAGAACACTTCAATCTCTCTGGTCACATGATTACAGACATGAAAATTGCGATATTACAACAGAAAAACTTCAGATCCAGACTCCTGCGAGAGACTGTTGAATTGGAATTCATTTGCAAATTGGATACAATTAACTTAGGCTTGAATAGAGACTAGGAGTGGCTAAGTCATTATGCAAGGTAACCTATTTCCCCATGTTTTTTCCTACCCCCCTACCGCCCCACCCCTTCCTCAGACATTCTTGTTAAACCCTGGATTTGTGCTGGAAATGGCCCACCTTGATCATCATACACATTGTAAGGAGACTCATCACTTTAGATAAGCTATTAACAACAGGAGGGTGGGTTTGTGTGTGTGTGTTTTGGGGGTGGGGAGAAAACCTAGATTTGTACTGGAAATGGCCCACCTTGATTATCACACACATTGTAAGGAGAGTGATCACTTTAGATAAGCTATTACCAACAGGAGAGTGGGTTTTTTTGGGGAGGGGGTGTTGGGGGGGGAGAAAACCTGGATTTGTGCTGGAAATGGCCCACCTTGATTATCATACACATTGTAAGGAGAGTGATCACTTTACATAAGCTATTACCAGCAGGAGAGTGGGGTGGAGGGAGAGAAAACCTTTTGTAGTGATAATCACCTATTTTTTCATGGTTTGTGTGTATAAAAATGTTTTCTGTACCTTCCACAGTATGCATCCGATGAAGGGAGCTGTAGCTCACGAAAGCTTATGCTCAAATAAATTGGTTAGTCTCTAAGGTGCCACAAGTACTCCTTTTCTTTTTGCAAATACAGACTAACAGGGCTGTTACTCGGAAACCAGTGATATGCAAATTAGTTTCAATTATGCAAATTAACCCACTGTTTACTTTGCATGAGATCTCCCAAATGGAGCTGGCAAGCTGCACAAAACTTAGCAGCTGTATAACCCCAACTTCTCCTCATCTGCTCTCAAACAACATGCTATCACAAAAGCAAACTCCGTATCACAACAAGGGACTTCAAGGTCCTTCCGCACAACTGCTCCACATCCTGATCCCACATCTGGGGAACCACTCTGGCATGGCAGGAGAGCAGGAGGGGAAAAATGGGGAGTGAAAGAGACAGGTTGTCACTAGAATAACTTTGGATCTTGAATATTTTTATTTTATTAAAATACATTTATGTTGTTCTTTAATGAACGGGCCAAGTTTTAAAAGGTCATTGCTGTCACAGAGCATGAAAGGCACTTTTGCACTGGGGTAAGGTATATAATTTAATCTGTTCCCTCCCTCCCCTCCAATATTACAATACAATGAATTTCCATAAGAGAATTTAAGAACTAACCCTTCTTTCCTGTCTGATTACGTAACACTTGGGGGTAATCTTTCAGCACATTTTAACTGCAGTATAGTGCCCTTTCCTGTTAACTACAAAATAAATCAGTCTCACAACTCTCTGCAGCTGCTGACACACTATTCATACAAAATCTTGATACACACCTTTTGGAGGGCTAATTTTTGCTTTCACTTCCATAAGGGAGATTATACTGATACACTGCAGTAGCGCAGAGAGAGCATCTCTGAGGCATGATTTCCTGCCTTCTGTCCCCTTGCTGAAAGGAGGTAGTAATTGCCTACTGTCCTCACTTCCCCTTTGCCTCCTCAGACTGGTTGAGCTGTGCTGCTTATCCATGTGGGAAGAAGCCAAGGATCCACCCCTCTGCCCAGGCTGGCTGTGTAAGAGCATAAGAGGGGTTCTTACTCCCCCTTGTATTTCTACACCCCTGTGCAGTCAATGCCACAATAATCACAGCAGCCACAATTATTTTTCTAGGTTTGTGTTATATTGTACAACTCTGACCCAGGAATCTAATTTAGCTACTGTTCAGTTACTGTTGCCCATAGTTCTGTGTACAGTGCACACAGTTTTTGGCTTCTCACAACAAAAAAATTGACAAATTAGAATTCAAAAACAGGATTTAAGATGATAAAAGGACTGGAGAACAACCCAAGAAGAGAGATTAAGGGACATGAATAAATACAGTTTAGAGCAGAGGTCGGCAAACTATGGCCCGTGGGACTGTCCTGCCTGGCCCCTGAGCTCCCAGCTGAGGGGTGGGGCTAGCCCCTGGGCCCTCCCCCGCAGCACCGCTGCTCCTACCGGGCAGCGCGGTTAGCGCAGCTGGCTGTGGCAGGGCTGCGAGCTCCTGCTGCTCTGAACAGCATGGTAAGGGGTCGGGGGGTTCTGGGGGGCAGTCAGGGAGCAGGGGGTGGAGGTTCGGGGGGGGGCAGTCAGGGGACGGGGAACAGGGAAGATTGGGAGTGGAGTCCCAGGGGGCCTGTCAGGGGGCGGGGGTGTGGATAGGGGGTGGGGCAAACAGGGGACAGGGAGCGGGGGGGGGGTTGGCTAGGGGGTGGGAGTCCCGGGGGGGCCTGTCAGGGGGCGGGGGTGTAGATAAGGATCAGGGGGGCAGTCAGGGAGTCAGGGGACAGAAAGGGTGGGATCCCAGGGGGCAGTTGGGGGGGGAGCGTCCCGGGAGGGGGCAGTCAGGAGACGAGGAGCAGAGGGCGGTTGGATAGGGGGTGGGAGTCCTGGGGGGCTGTCAGTTTCCAATGGTAAGGTCAGCTATACTACACTATAGAATATTACACAAAGAGAAATCATCAACTATAAAGATCTAAGATTAAACTAGAAGAAAACAATGAGTTTATGGCAGAGATCGTATTATATTCGTAAAAGGAGACAAATGAGATAATCCAGAAGGTACTTGCAACCTTATCATTTATGATTTTTCACTATTTATCTTTGTCTGCTTTGGAGGGAAAAGTCAAAGTCAGATTGAGTAAGTAAAACATATTTATAGAACTATTCTATTCAGATCATTATAGTTGGAAGGTGTATATCCAAAATTCCATACCTAATAATCCACACATTTTAGAAGAAAATATGAATGACAGGTAATGTATCTAAACCATACAGTTAAAATGGCTACTGTTGGGAAACTTATTTCCCATCAAGGTGTGCTACAAATACATTTTGTAATATTCAATAAAAATAATTCATTTTGCCAATTGAACAATGAAAGGGAAGAGTATAAAATAAGTCAGCGTTAGGTTATTTAAAGAGTAAGTTAAACATTGACAAAGTCTAGGAGTGAGTCAAAGAAAAGTCAGTTATGGTAAAACAGCAAAAATTTCTGTGAAAACAAGAAAGGCAGCAAAGGGAAGAATAAAAAAAGGCTTATTTTGTACAGTTTGTCCTTGCACTTATCACGTTAACAGCAATGTAATACACACAGGGAGGCTCATTAGAGATGAAGAGGACTGCTGAAAATGGTCAGCACCAGTAGAAAAACAGTACCAAAACCCAGTACTAGTGATCAAATAAAAAATAACTACTATGTACACTCCAAGAGAAAGTGCCTACAAGCAGATAAATAATTTACAGAAATTATAATCAAGGCGTACCACATAAAATGGAGTTTAGAACAGAGAAAATTCTACAGCTTTTTCATTTTGCTGAAATAGTTTCTACAGCAGGAAACTATTTAAAATATTTAACATAAATATTGTTGTCAAGAAAATCGCTATCTTATACTAAACTGCCAGGAAATTTAGAGGGTGAACAGCAGCTCTCAGCCAGGGGTGCTGGAACAATCTGTATAGTGGGAGTACTGAGAGCCACTGAACCAAACTGTATAACTCTGTATATAATGGAAATGACTTCAAGCCAGGAGGTGCAGCAGCACCCCCAGTTCTAGCATCTATGCTCTCAGCAGCTAATAAAGCTCAGATTTAGTCTTCTATCTGCATACATATATTTCCATTTGATAGGAAATTAAATACATAGGGAGAAGGGGATTGGAAATTGATGTGGAGCCAAATTCGGATTCTGAAGTAGGTCAGTAAAGACCCTGAAAATCATAAGACATCTGATTGGTGGTATACAAGAGGTAAGTCACAGAGAGGTCAAAGACTCAATGGACCACAGGGCCCGAACTATCCTTTTACAATTAAGAGAGGCCTCCAAGTAAGACTTCAGGCATGTTGGTGGAGAAGTGAGCAAAAGTTTGCTGTGCTGATTCCTGGGCTACAGCCTTCTGGAAATAAATGATTTTCAAGCTGAACCCTTAGGTTCATTAAGGCTGCTTTGCACTGCCTCTACCTAACTGGCCCATTGAGAATTCCCGGGTGGTACAGAGAAATCCTCTGTTGGAATAGTGCTGCCATAACAGCTCTTACACCAACCTCTGCACAGGCTCCTGGAACAAACCAAACCAACCCACCCAAGTTTAAATATCTCAATTTTGTTTTTTCATCATAGTAACTTCCTAAAATAGAAGTTAGTTTCTACATTTTAAAAACTGAGAAAACAGATAATGTTTATTTTTATCAAAAGCTTCAACTAGAAAAGTATGTCATAGCAGGAAAGTTGCCAAAATCATCATCATTTTCTGTTCAGTAAAGCTGTTTTCAAACAATTTATCACTTTTTAGAAGGAATGGAATAGCAGCAATTTAGGCACAGTTTTTCAATCCATTTGTTTGCATGTCTGTAATTAATACTTTTAAGTTTGTCACTTATTTCTTGCACAATACTAAGAAGGTCTGAATATTCTATACCGGTTTCTTTCCAAAATTATATGTAAGATAGGGTGCACTGTTGTTTAACTTATGAAGAATTTTAATGAAAGGTTGAGAGACTCCTTTCTTCTTATCCCAAAATCAGGTATTACAGTGATAGATGCTATAAAAATTCCTATAATATAAGGTAGACCAGAACTGTTAAAACCGTGCTATGCACTGGTTCTCAGTTTAAAGTGGTATAAATAGGTAGCTTGTCTTTCTAACATAAAAAATGCTAAAATCCTCATGCATTCTTTTTTCATTAATTTTCTGTTTAAATATATACACACTTGTTCAAAAAGCACACATGGAAATACTGAGGTGTAATATGCCACTTGCTGTTTCATATAATGCAAAAGTAAGTTTCTGGATAACCTAAACAAGGTGCTTTCTGCATTATATCCACAGCCAGGACATCTTTGGTTTATTACAGTGGTTCTCCAGCTGTGATGTATGGAAAGTCTGAAAGTGCTCTGATAAGCTTATTTTGTCACAATGGTGAAGCATCTGTCTGTATACAAACAGTGATGTTCCCAATCCAGAACTTTACACCCACACGCCACAGCTACTTCATGCCTTTCTTTGTCAGACATTTCTTTGGGGTAAATTTGATCATGACCAGAATCGTGGATGACACCAAAATCAGAGGGGCAGCAAACACACAAGATAAAATTGTAAAGTGACCTGGCCTAATTAGAACAGTGGGGGCTACAGGCAATGAGGAGACGTTTAGTACTAATAAAATCGGACAGAGAGAATATGACCATAAACAGCACAGTAAAATGGAGAACGTTACCAAGGAGCTGCACCTTTCTCATTAAGGCAAGTTTATGTTATGTGCACAGTATGCACACGTAACCAAGCAGTCAATATGCCTCAGCAGGAAATGTTTGGGATTGAGAGCTGAAAGGAGAGGTTGTTCATTTAGAATGCTTTTTATGTACTTCTTAATCTTTTTATTGGTTATAGATTATTTTTCTCTCTCTCCCCCTCCACTATTTTGGTAAATTGACAGTTTAGTTGACTTACAGTTCTGCTAAACTTTCTGGTTTTCCCTCCTATTTGCACAGATTCCTTTAAATGTAGGTATTAGGATTTTGTCAAACTGACCCAACTGATTGTTGCAATAGTGACTTTTACTTCCATAGCACAGCAGAACCTCAGAGTTACAACACCTCGGGAATGGAGGTTGTTCATAGCTCTGAATTGTTCATAATTCTGAACAAAATGTTATGGTTGTTCTTTTAAAATTTTACAACTGAACATTTACTTAATACAGGTTTGAAACTTTACCATGCAGAAGAAAAATGCTGCTTTTAACCATCTTAATTCAAATGAAATGCACAGAACGTTTCCTTATCTTGGCAAATTTTTTTTTTCTTTTTTTAAACCCCCCCCCCTTTTTTTTTTGGTGTGTATGTAGTTTATGATTAACACAGTACTGTACAGTATTTTTTGGGGGTGGAGTGGGGGGGCAGGAGTGTGTGTCTGCTGCCTGACTGCATACTTCTGGTTTCAAAGCAGGTGTGTGGTTGACTGGTCAGTTCGTAATTCTGATATTTGTAATTCCGAGGTTCTACTGTAATTTTAATACCACTTCAGTTGTCTTCTTTTCCTGGTATTTGAACGTGAACACTGAAGTTCTTCTTTTCAGGATTTCTTAGGGCCTGATCCAATGACCAGTGAAGTCAGTGGGATCCTGTACATTGACGTTAATGGCCATTGCATCAGGCCTTTAATCTTCACCAGACTAGGACATGGTTTCACTGTGGTTTTTGCCGTTGTTGGTATTTTCAGATTTTATTCCTTTATGTTTGAGTAGCTTTGTAAATTTTTCTTTACTTACTTTCATCACAGTGCTTTTTGCTGTATCCCATTGGGCCACCTCAATCTCCCTTGTTTGTATTCATACCATACAAATTCAGGTAGGTATTTCACTAATTTTTGTTGCTCTTTTCTGAATTCCCACCATTTTGTTCATATTACATTTATGCTCTCCTAATCTCTCTGGCTGAAGCCATTCCACTGTGTACAAATACTTAAATATAAATTGGGCCAGAGAGTAAGACTGACATAGTAGGGCATTCATCGGGGAGTTAGGAGACCCGGGGAGGTTCCAGTCATCCTGCTCCACTGAATATGTAAAAAGTGGAACAGCTTTGACATGAGAGAGAGAGATACCTGGCCGAGAATACCCCATATCCCAGTGGTTAGAGCATACCCTGGGAGGGTGAGACACCTCCTCTGCTCGTTGTGTGTGGGTTTAGGCATGCTCTGAGCATGCTCACTGGATCAGGCCCTGAAAGCAAGATAGGTAGGGGAATGCCTACTTTTTGAACCCTGCTGAGGTTTACTCATCAACTAGATATTGAGGTGTGGGGCAGTGTCTGGATTAAGGCAGCTGTGTATGTGCCCATTCATTGATATTTAGGCACCCTGGACACTTAATGGCAGAAACTGTGTGTTTTACAATTTGCAGCGGCGAGTCTCAGAGCCCAGCTCTATAGAATTGGGCTTGTGCTACAGAGCTAAAACAGCAGCAAAGAAGATGTGGCTTGGGGTGAGCTTGGGCTCTTATAAGCCCATCCTCCTCCTCAGACTTCAGAGCCTGAACTCCAGCCCAGGTCTGAACATCTACACTGCTGTTTTTAGTGCAGTAGAGCAAGCCTCATGACCCCAAGTCTGTTATACCTGGGCACTGGGACTCGCTTCCACAGGTTTTAAAACACAGTGTAGATGTACCCTCTGGCACTTAGGGACTTTAGGGGCCTACAGAGTTAGGCAGAAGCTGAGTGGGGTTTTATGAAGGCAGCGGCACCCAAATGTGGGACTTATGTGCCCAAGTTTTCCTTGTGAATCCCAGTCTCAGTGCCTTATGGATATCTGTCCCCTCTGGTCCATCTATTTAGCAGTAGATGTCAAAATCATAATCTTTAGTTCCTTCTTTGCAATGTATTCATGTTTCATAAGACATGAATATGTTATTAGCGTACACATGGAAATACTCTGATTTATTAAAGTAAATAGATAAGAGAGGCATCTGATTGACTAAAGAGGCTGAAGAGTTGTGTATCTAGCCTAGAAATTCTATAGAAATATTTGAAAGATGTTTTCTCTCCTTTTTTTTGTTAATTTAAGTGTGATATCGGTAGCTTCAATCAATTACCTAGTTGAAGTGGATCTGCCTTTGCCTACAGAACCTTTGTGATGGACTGAAGATCAAAGCATGAGTAGAAATGATCTGAATGGTTTTAAAATATAGATTAAAAATATACTAGAAGGAATGCAACAAAAATATGTGGCTTACTAGCTGACATGTCTATTTCAGAGCCAAGCAGCAGACTCATTCCACTATCTGCTATAAAAGACTCTGAAGAAAGAGGCTGAAACACTTCAATGTAAAATGTCTGTTTCCTGATGAAACACAAACATTACATTTAAAAATTCTTAAAGTGTGTTTTATGCATTTTGATTAGGTTTTTATAAAAATTGTTTTTAGAACTTTAAAATATATTTCTAAGAGCTCCCTCTGCCTGCCTGTTTCTGATATTTATAAAGTGCTCATGGTGGTAAAGAATGATTTCATTATAAAAGCAATCAATATGATGCAAGAGTCAAGCCAAAGTCCAGTCAAAGTCCAGTCGCATTGCAGAATGGAAGGAGGTGGGGGGTCATGCTTACACACCGAGAGATTAATCAAACAGATGTAAGTTAAAGAAGAGTAAACAACCAAAATAAACTAAAATATTTGCACTCATAGCAGTATTATTTCACAACTGTGAATTTAACTTAAGTCATTCACTATCAAACTTGGGAGTTTTCCAAACTGTGGTCCATGTTTCAGAGCACTTGTTTGTTGGTCATAATTTCAGATCCTCTTCCTACCCTACCTGTTTACCTGTCCCTCTTCAGGGTCCCCTTTCACAACAAACCATTAATAGATGTGGGCTTACTTCTAAATCTTAGAGAAACAGAAGAAGTGCCTCTAGAGTTAAGAAGGAAGGGGGTTTGCTCACATTTTCTAGACCCAAAGAAGAAGGGGGGCTGGTGTCCAATTCTGGATTTGAAACTTGTCAGCATCTTCTTCCACTGCTTCTTACTGAGGATGTTAACCCTAGCCTTTATAATCCTATCCCTAGATTTCCCAAAACTGGATTGTGGCTCTTGATCTCCAACATGTTTTCAGATATCAGTCCACCTGGCACACAGAAAATACCTGAATTTCCAAGTGGGAAGTTCCCACTGTCAGTACAGAGTTTTTGACAGCCCTAAAAGTATTAACCAAGTGCTTCGCAGTCATAGTAGCTCACCTGAGAAAGCAAGGGATCCAAGAATTCTCATTCCATGACAATTGCCTTATTTGAGGAAGAGCTCCACAACAGAAAAATGACTCCCTTTACATGATAAGAACATAAGAATGGCCATACTGGGTCAGACCAGTGGTCCATCTAGCCCAGTATGCTATCTTCTGACAATGACCAGTGCCCAATGCTTCAGAAAGAATGAACAGAATAGGGTAATTATCAAGTGATCCACCTCCTATTGTCGAGTCCCAGCTTCTAGCAGTCAGTGGTTTAGAGATACCCACAGCATGGTGTTGCATCCCTGACCATCTTAGGTCCATCAGTGATTATTAGCCATCTTCCATGAATTTATCTAATTTTTTTTTAAACCAGTTATACTTTTGGCCTTCACAACATCCCCTGGCAATGTGTTCCACAGGTTGACTGTGCGTTGGGTGAAGACCCTGGGTTTCAGAGTTAGGAAAGGAAAGTCTACACTCCTACCTATCTAAAGAATAGTGTTGATAGTGGCAATGCTGGATTCCACAACAGCAAGAGCTTATCTGCCACTAGATAGATTCATTACCATAATAGACCTCATCAGCAAGCTGCACACTCATCCTCAAACATCTGTAAGAGTCTGTCTCAGACTTCTTCTCTGTCACATGGCCTTCTACTCAGATATCACACAGCATGCCAAACATCACCTACATCTCATGCAAGGGCAGTTGAAATCTGTATACCTACCAAACATCTTAATAGCTAGTTATCTCATTAACACATCCTCTCCCATTCACTATCATGTGAACCAATTTTCCCTCCCTTTTGCTATGATATGGACCAATCTCTGTTTCCATTCACTGTCAAACAGACTACCCTTCCTTCCCATACTGGTTGTGGACTAACCTCTCCCATGCATGACTGTCTGGACTAGATCCCTCCATCCTGGTCACAATGGCATGGACTGGTTCACATCATGGACCACCTCCCCCTTCCTATTTACTATTGTGTTGATCAACAGTCCTCCCATTCATGTTCCCAAAAGATCCCTGTGGCAGCTACAATAACTACTTATATGAAAAAACAACAGTAGGTAAGTGTTTAATATATCTTTAGCTTGAAATGGACAGTCAGCACCATGTAACCAACAAGTAGTATGCAAGTCTTTCAGGGAGTGCAGCTCTTCACTGGCCTTGATGCTAAAAGAGGTCATAGTCTTCAAATGGGAGGTGCCCAATAGTAATAGTTGGTATTCCTGAAAACTGCAACCATGATGGATGGCAGGCAGTGGATGTGGTATATATCTTGCTGCTTTGTCCAACATATCAAACACTGCCTGCAAAGAAGGGCTATTAGCTGACCTTCAGTGATATGGATTTTAATTCTTTTCTGCTGTCCTGGAGAAATTTATCAATAAAAAGACATACTTTGCCCCAATTTAAGTCGCTATTTTTGCTAAGTGGGGCTGATAATTAGCAATATGCATTTGTAAACTTGGGAAAGAGCAGTTCTTCCTACTGAATAAATACAGTTTTGCAGGATCTTTATCCCTTGCTGTTGCTTTTGGTGGCACTTGCTGCCTAGATTGCTCGTGAATAGCAGCTACTGTCAAGCATCCTAGCACTAGATGAGCGTAGAAGTATTTGAACCCAATTGAAGACACCTGATATCACTAGTCTGCCTTTTTGGAGGTGTTAGCTATAAATACTGCTGGATTTAATAGCCCCTCATTAATAAGCAAGGTCAATCTTCCTAGGCACTGTCAAATAGTTTGTGTGATTTTTCCTGTATAATTTCAGCTGAGATCTCCAAAGTATCTGCCATTTGGGGTAACAGTTCCTGGAAAGTCTTATAATCACCAATCTGGGTAGAAGTGGTGGGCACTACTGCCTCATCAGGGAGAGGACAAGCAAATGGCTGGAATTAGCTGTTCCTCAGTCTGAATGTATTCTTTGTTACTTTTTCACTCGATCTTGTTGAGCAGTTTGAATAAGTGTCTTCTGAGTTACCCTGAATGATTTTTACAGAGGAGAGAGATTTAGCTTTTGAAGGGGAAGTAAAGGTTGGGTCACTGCTTAATTTGTGCCAGGGCTGAGCCCAGCACCTCTAGGCTTGGCAGCTCATAGCCCTGGCACCTCTGGGCTTGCCACATCAGTTATTAAAGTAAAAAAAAAATGCTTGAGCAATTTCTTTCTTTCCTTACAAATTAACTGAGTTGGGTTCATCATTGGCTGCATGCCCCATGATTAAGGCTATGTTTATGTCATGGAAGTCACAGAGACTGCCATGACATTCTCTGCTTCAGCCCCAGGGACTTCAGGACTCTGGAGCTGGCAGCCAGTGGGGCCCTGGCAGGGTTCCAGTGACACGCAACAGCAGCGACAGGGAGCCCCCTGCAATTGTAGCCAGAGTGGATGATATCTAGTATCCACTTGTCCATTGTTATTGTCTTCCAGTTATGGAGGAAGTATGCTAGGCAGCCACCAAATGTTCAGGGGGGAGAGGAGAAGGAAGGTAGGGGATGGCATCATCAATTCTCAAGGGAAAACATTTCCCCTTAAGGACCTGATCCTGCTCCAGCTAACATCAATGAGACTTTTGCCATTTATTTTAATAGTGACAGATCAGACCTGATACACCTTTACACACACTGCACCAGTTTTAAAGTATCTCTTGCAATAATCTATTTTAGACTTTGCTCTAATTACTGGTCTGCAGATTCAGTCTTTCATTACAATTCAACAGCCGAAATTTCATTATGATGGTGCTAAACCACTGTTGAGACTTAAAGATTCAATATCAGAAATCCAATATTAAAAGCAGCTTCATTCATTTATATTTTACTGGATTATAAAAAAGACTATCTTGTCAAAAAAGTGCGGTGTATTATTGACTAAACATTCAGTTTTGGTGTGAGAGCATGCTACTTGGTCAGTAGTATGAGGACTTAGTTTGAATGCTGGTTTCCTTTTCCTATGAAATCTCCCAACACTGATTCAGGATTCATGTCTCACTGCTTTCTCTCCTTTATTATTATTTTATTATTAATAAAGCTACAACGTAGCACAAATTGCTTTGAAAGAAATAAAAGATAAATATAAGATCTCTCAGAATTAAAGCTTTGGGGAAAAACAAAAGGAATAGATTGTTTTTCCCAAAAGAGATGAGAAACTGGATAATGTAGCCACCAGCAAGATCACAGATGTAAATTGGTTAAGTCTGTCAGCATTAGAGAAAATCTGTCTATATGGAAGAGAGTGGGGAATTTAAGAATGGCCAACAACGATTTTCTCTTACCCGAGGGAACCAAGCTGTAAAATCTAGCAAACTTTGTCAGGATATTTTTTAAATGACATGTTGGAATTAAACTTTTGGCTGATGTTCAAAAGTACTAGGCATCTAAAACTCCAATTCAAGTTGTGACGTTATTGACTTGAACTGGGACCATATAGAACATTGTTGCAACCATATAGAACATTGTTGCAAGGTCCTGTAGTGGCACCAAATCTTGTATAAAGGGGGTCAAATAAGATGTCTCAGGCAAGGCTATGGTTTGCTGGTTATGATTATGCTGTCTATATGTGTGTATCATTTTTGTAGTTAAAGTTATGAATATTGTGTCTATATTGTCTGTAGTTCAAACTTGTGCGATGCTTCTGGGTGACACCCCAGGGAAGTTGGTGTGGGCTCTGCCTAGCCTGCTTGATGGCCCATTAAGGACCATCAGCTATACAACTGACCCATTGAGAGAAGGCAGACACGCCTTGTGACTCAGCAAGGTATGCAGGGACATGCCTATGGACAGAACTCTGAGGTTTTTCCATGCCATGTGATGGACAGCTTGTCTTTGGAACAAAGAAAAAAAGACCACATGGCAAGAGAATATAAAAAGCTACTGCAGCTCCTCCATCTTGTCTTCAGTCCTGCTTCATACCTCTGAAGGGACTTTGCTACACTGAAGCTTTGAACCAAGGACTGAAAAACCCATCTCAGCTGCGGATGTACTCCAGAGACTTGATTTGAACCTGCAGTTTATTCTATCACTGCTGCAAATCTGAACCAAGAACTTTGCCATTACTGTATGTAATTGATTCTATTTAACCAATTCTAGCTCTCATCTATATCTTTTTCCTTTTATGAATAAACTTTTAGATTCTAAAGGACTGACAACAGCGTGCTTTGTGAGTAAGATCTGATTTGTATATTGACCTGGGTCTAGGGCTTGGTCCTTTGGGATCGAGACAACCTTTTTTTCTTTTACTGGGGTATTGGTTTTCATAACCATCTGGTGGTGATACTGGGAAACTGGAGTGTCTAAGCAAATTGCGGTTAGCCAGTGGGGTAAAACCAAAGTCTTCTCTGTTTGGCTGGTTTGGTTTGCCTTGGTGTGCACACAAACCCCAGCCTTGGGCTGTAACTGCCCTGCTTTAAGCAATTTTTCCTGAATTGGCACTCTCAGTTGGGTCCCACCAGAACCAGCATTGTTACACAAGTCAATGGGAGCAAACAGTGCTCAGCAACTCTGAAAATCAGATTCTGAGGAATAAAAAATAAAAGTTATCAGAGCTAAATGAAAAACACATTCAGAAAATGGCCAAACATTTCAGAATACAGGAGCTGAATAAGAGACTGCTTCAAAAAAGTCTAAGAAAGGCACAGCATTTTCTCTATTGTTGAATAAATGGGGTATATCTCACAATGATTCTGGGTTTTGCATTTTTCTTAATCTTTCTTGTATAATACAAGACAGAAAGAAACATATGAATTTAAGACCTATATTTTTTTCTTTATCTAATGCAGAGATAGTACATGCCATTAAAATTTTGAGATTTACCATGTGCAGAAGTTAAATTTACTCCAGTAAGATTCCCAACCACAAGTAAAGAAAATACTATGAATACCATGGTGCAGAAAGCACCAAGAATTTATTGGCAGCCCCTTTAGCGTCCTCTTGATTTTAACTAAAGATAATTTTTACTGTGACTTTAGCAGTAAATTGTTCCTTGCCTCAATAGGTATGAAAAATATTAACCACCAATTATATCACTTACAGTTTCACTTTCTATTTCCTTTATTTTTTAAAATTAAGGAGCAGTTCTCTCTCGCTCTTAAACTGCAAAAAGCTTTGTAGTCTTACTCTAGATATTTTTCATTTTTAGTAGCAGGTTACGATATTGTCTTCTGTTGTAAATGTATCTGTACTCTAACATAGGAAGGAAAATTTAAAATCAATTAACATAACATTGAATATTCCAAACAATATAAAAACAACACACAAAATTCCATATGTAGATTTTTTTGTATGTATTGTGAAAATGTTGACTGCTTAAAATATATTGATGAGGCTGCTTGGATCTGTCAGTGCGAAAACAGAAGAACTGTCTACCATATATGAATAGGTTTCCAGGAATTATCGAGAAATGTTTATTATTATTCAACAAACTGAATTCCTTGTGCAACAGTTGTAAATTTGTAAATATTTAGAAATGAACACCTCTTGTCCTCTCTATAACTCTGTTCTTGGTTGATTGTCTTCCCTGCTGCATTATGTCTGAATTAGACTATAAGCTCCTTACTGTGAAAATATTTGACTAAAACTATAATAGATCATATTTATATAAAATATATTTTAAAAGCTAATATGAACACACAGTATTCTGTTGTGTGCCTTCTGATCCAGGGTTGAACAATGGGATTTACAAGAGCTCCACACCTCAGAAAAATCAAACTATCCACAGTAAAACTTTGTTATCCAGCGTCTTAGCGTAGTAGTACTGCACTGCAGAGTGGTTGGTTTCTTAAAGCACTGAGGTGTATACAGGTAAAGTTTTCTACACAGTAGATTATGTTATGACACTACATATCACTATGGGCAGCACATGGTGTGCATCCAGATCACTAAAAATACACTTAACACAAACTATACTGAACATAATTTAATCTTTCTTTGATGATTCAGAAGGCACTTCCAGATCTTGCAGTGCTTCAAGGTCATCATTATCAACATCAAGTATCACTGTGGCTGTAGAAGGTGTAGGAAATTTGGTTGAATCTGTAATGACCCTATGACATACCCTGGAAGCTGCTTTTTTGAATAAATCCCTAATATCAGCTTGCTTATTTGTCTTCTGCCTCTTTTACATAAAAGTAGAGTGCAAAATGTGAAAATGCATAGATAGCCTCCTGGGCAGTATCCTTGTCCCGGTTACTAGACTTAGATCTGGTCTTTCCATAAAATGCTTACGATTTTGAATTATGTTGTTTTAAGTAGAAATACTCTTAATGGTCCCACATAAAGAAAAAGTGTTGTAAACTGCATTTTGTGAATTAATGTCTTAGCCAGTTATAAGAAGTGACAATTAGATGGGACAGTGACAACTGTAAGGAGGGAGCAGTAGTTGCAGAAAGAGGCAGGTTTGAATTGAACCCATGCAAGAGATGTATTATATATATAATTTTCAAAAAAATATCTTCAATTACAAAGCCTTGCTATCTTTTTATCTGGGGTTTCTGGCAACTAAAACTGAAGTTTTGTTTGCATAGTGATGTCACTCATAATGTCATTAGAATCACATATTGCATTACACACTCAGCAATTCAGTTACCTGCTATTTAATTTACACACACACAAACACACTTTTGTATAGCCATTATATAAAACAGAAAGTAAATGCACCTAACATCTAACTTTATATAGTGGCACTTTGCCGGCGAGCCACATATTATTTTAATAGAATAGGGCCTGAAAATTCTGAAAAAACAACAATGGCTGTTGAGATTTTTAAAAATCACCCTGTCAAAAGAAGACCCATACAATGTGTCATTAAGGATTAAATTTAATATGGCAATATTATTAGCAGATAATAGCACAATTCTATTCTTGTTCTAATGGATTGATTTTATCAAGGCTTGGTTGTATTACAAAGAAGAAGAAATGAATAGTATTGATTTTGCTATACAAAAGCGATTATCAGATGAAAGGTTTCAGAGTAACAGCCGTGTTAGTCTGTATTCGCAAAAAGAAAAGGAGTACTTGTGGCACCTTAGAGACTAACCAATTTATTTGAGCATGAGCTTTCGTGAGCTACAGCTCACTTCATCGGATGCATACCGATGGAAACAGTTTCCACGGTATGCATCCGATGAAGTGAGCTGTAGCTCACAAAAGCTCATGCTCAAATAAATTGGTTAGTCTCTAAGGTGCCACAAGTACTCCTTTTCTTTTTATCAGATGAAACTCTCCCATATTTGAATTTCTAGAAAGGCTTTCTAGAAAGGATTTTCTAGAAAGGATTTCTATATTTAAGCAGCTATAGAATTTCAACAAAAATAATCTGTTATCACTATATTTAAAAGAGAGAAGATAGAGAAAAGATAAAAATTGCCTTTATGCTTCTGCAGGGAACAAAAGGCCGCTGAACACAAGATTCTCTCTCATTCACCTGTTCAAACTATGGTACATACCAAAAGAGCCATGTTATCCCAAAAGAAAAGGACAGTATCTTCATTAAAATCAATGGAGCTACAACAACTTACACCATCTGAGCAATGTGTCTGGAATGGACAAATAATATATAGTTTTCTCACATCATTACTCTTTGCTTTCTGTTTTTCTCAGACGGGCATACTCCCTGCATATGCATCAGCATTTGTATCATATCACATCTATACAACTAAGAGACCGAACGAGTTTCTCTGAAACTGTACTACTCCTCTAAGGTAGCCCTAAGAGAGGTTTCTCAATGTCCTGCCTGCTGCCACCCTGCTGATTAGCTTGAGAATTAACTCCATTTTGCTGTTAGTCCCAAATAGCATGAGGGGTTAGGGCACTGGGAAAGCATATTTAAGAACACACATGCAGACTGTATGCTTCTTAGCACCACTTGCACCATCAGAACTGTTATTTTTGTGGCCAGTGATTTATGGTATTGGACATTGTCTTTGCCACAGAACTGTAAGTCCACATACAAACTCTACAGCACTGTACTTGAAAAAATCATCTCTTCATATCATTTCAAGCAGTAATACTGATTTACTGGAAAAAAATTGTACAGTAAAAGCTGTGCTATCAAAGCCGGCACTTTATCAACCAGAAAGCTCTATTAACCGGCATGTCTGATATCTCCCAAAACGAATCTTCAGTCTAATAACCAGGACATGTATATTGCCCAGGAGGCTATGCAATTGCTCATTCTGCACTCTACTTTTATGCAAAAGAGGCAGAAAACAAGAAAGAAAGCTGATATCAAGGATTTATTCAAAATAGTAGCTTCTAGGGTGTGTCATAGGATCACTACAGAATCAGCCCAATCTCCTACACCTTCTAAATCTACAACGATAATTGATGTTGATAATTATTACCATGAGGCACTGCAAGATCTGGAAGTGCCTTCTGAACCATCAAAGAAAGATTAAATTATGATCAGTACAGTTTTAGTGTTAAGTGTATTTTTAGTGATCTGAGTGTATGCCATGCGCTGCCCATAGTCATATGTAGTGTCATAATATAATCGACTGTGTAGAAAACTTTACCTGTATACACCTCAGTGCTTTAAGAAACCACCACTCTGCAATGCAGTACTACTACTGAATTGGTGAGTATCTGTATACTATTTTATACTTTATTCATTTTATTGTATTCTAATTCTTTGAAAATTGGTATTCCATTGGTAAGTATAATTCTGAGTTAACCAGAATTTTTGACTAACGGGCACCCTCCATTCCCCCAACATGCCGGATAACAAAGTTGTACTGTACTGAAATCTCAGAAGTCAAAAATAAACTGGATCTTATCCTTTGCTTCAGAAACTATGGTTGTTATATGACAGTACAAAATTATGCCATTCAGACATGGATCAACAGTAGGAAAAATGATCATATTTAATTATACATCTACATTCCCCAGATCTCCAGTTTAATAGACTCTTTAAAACATTAGCGTAAAGGAAACACATTTATTAAACAAACTGGATGGCCTCTCATTCCATTCATATACTGAACACTGTGTACTCACTAGATACAAGACAAAACTTAATGGTAACTTTACTAAACAGGATGAAATTTTACCATCTCTTTTTAAAAACAACGAGGAGTCCTTGTGGCACCTTACAGACTAACAAATTTATTTGGGCATAAGCTTTTGTGGGATATAACCCACATCATCAGATGCATGGAGTGGAAAATACAGTAAGCCGGTATAAATATACAGCACATGAAAAGATGGGAGTTGCCCTACCAACTGCGGGGTCAGTGCTAACGAGGCCAATTCAGTTAGGGTGGATGTAGCCCATTCTCAACAGTTGACAAGAAGGGGTGAATATCAACAGAGGGGAAATGACTTTTTGTAGTGCTTACAAGGCCAATTCAATCTAAGTGGATGTGGTCTATTCCCAGCAGTTAACACAAAGGTATGAGTATCAATAGAGGGAAAATTATTTTCTGTAGTTTGCACATCTGAGCGTTGCTCTTTTAAGACTTCGGAAAGCATGCTCCACACCTCATTCCCTCTCGGATTTTGGATGGCACTTCAGAGTCTTAAACCTTGGGTCGAGTGCTGTAGCTATTTTAAAAAATCTCAAATTGGTACTTTCTTTGCGTTTTGTCAAATCTGCTATGAAAGTGTTCTTAAAACGAACATGTGCTGGGTCATAATCCAAAACTGCTGTAAAGTGAAATATATGGCAGAATGCGGGTAAAACAGAACAGGAGACATACAATTCTCTCCCAAGAAGTCCAGTCACAAATTTAATTAACGCATTATTTTTTTAACACGCATCATCAACATGGAACCATGTCCTTTGGAACGGTAGCATGAAGGGGCATATGAATGTTGAGCATATCTGGCACATAAATACCTTGCAACGCCAGCTACAAAAGTGTCATGCGAATGCCTGTTCTCACTTTCAGGTGACGTTGTAAATAAGAATCAGGCAGCAGTATCTCCCGTAAATGTAAACAAACTTGTTTGGACTATAAGGTGGATAGAAAGCTGGCTAGATTGTCGGACTCAATGGGTAGTGATCAATGGCTCCATGTCTAATTGCCAGCCGGTATCAAGTGGAGTGCCCCAAGGGCTGGTCCTGGGGCCAGTTTTGTTCAATATCTTCATAAATGATCTGGAGGATGGTGTTGATTGCACCCTCAGCAAGTTTGCAGATGACACTAAACCGGGAGGAGAGGTAAATACGCTGGAGGGTAGGCAGAGGATACAGAGGGACCTAGACAAATTGGAGGATTGGGCCAAAAGAAATCTGATGAGGTTCAACAAGGACAAGTGCAGAGTCCTGCACTTAGGACGGAAGAATCCAATGCACCGCTACAGACTAGGGACCGAATGGCTAGGCAGCAGTTCTGCAGAAAAGGACCTAGGGGTTATAGTGGACGAGAAGCTGGATATGAGTCAACAGTGTGCCCTTGTTGCCAAGAAGGCCAATGGCATTTTGGGATGTGTAAGTAGGGGCATTGCCAGCAGATCGAGGGACATGATCATTCCCCTCTGTTCGACACTGGTGAGGCCAGTTTTGGGCCCCGCACTACAAGAAGGATGTGGAAAAATTGGAAAGAGTCCAGCGGAGGGCAACAAAAAAGATTATGGGACTGGAACACATGACTTATGAGGAGAGGCTGAGGGAACTGGGGATGTTTAGTCTACGGAAGAGAAGAATGAGGGGGGGATTTGATAGCTGTTTTCAACTACCTGAAAGGGGGTTCCAAAGAGGATGGCTCTAGACTGTTCTCAGTCGTAGCAGATGACAGAACAAGGAGTAATGGTCCAAAGTTGCAGTAGGGGAGATTTAGGTTGGAAAAACTTTTTCACTAGGAGGGTGGTGAAACACTGGAATGCGTTACCTAGGGAGGTGGTGGAATCTCCTTCCTTAGAAGTTTTTAAGGTCAGGCTTGACAAAGCCCTGGCTGGGATGATTTAATTGGGGATTAGTCCTGCTTTGAGCAGGGGGGTGGACTAGATGACCTTCTGAGGTCCCTTCCAACCCTGATATTCTATGATTCTATGATTGTCTTAGCTGAATCGGCTGAACAAGAAGTAGGACTGAATGGAGTTGTGGGCTTTGAAGTTTTACATTGTTTTGTTTTTGAATGCAGTTATGTAACAGAAAATATCTACGTTTGTAGATAAAGAGATTGCACTACAGTACTCATATGAGGTGAACTGAAAAATACTATTTATTTTATCATTTTTATAGTGCAAATATTTGTAATAAAAATAATATAAAATGAGCACTGTACACTTTGTATTGTATTCTGTGTTGTAATTGAAATCAATATATTTGGAAAAGTAGAACATCCAAAAATATTTAATAAATTTCAATTGGTATTTCATTGTTTAACAGTGTGATTAATCACAATTACTTTTTTTAATCATGATTAATTTTTTTGAGTTAATCACGTGAGTTAACTGCGATTAATCGACAGCCCTATTTTCAATAACTTTACTGTTATGATTTTTTTCTCTGAAAAAAAGTTTGTTTTCATTTTTAACTAAAGATTTAGTAAACCAAAAAACAGACTTAACATTCAAGTTCAGTCCAGAAACACAGTAAGTGTTTCAGATATTCTTCTATGACCCAGTTGTCACAGCAGCATATGGAAGTGCAAAAACAATTCTTTAGTGCATTACCCATTGTAATGCTGGTTCTGTAACTCATACCTCATTTTCTCTAATTTGTCATTATGATTAATCTTATAAAATACATTCACCATACAAATTTTGACACAGTAGAGAATAACAAACAGCAGAGAACGTGTTTTCTAATATAGAAGGGTGGTTTTCACAATAATGAAAACAATGTGAATTTACAAGATGACATGCTTCTGCTCTATAAGCTTTTTGTACATATAACAAATAAGTGATGGGACCACTGGATCCTAATTTCTCTTCTTTTGCAGCAAGCCAAAAATATTAAAAGATATTTATTTACACAAAAAATCTTATCAGTTTGATCATATCAAGATGCTCAAAATTCATACTACTCTTTTTTTCCTTTTCCTCTTAAAAGAAATAATGACAGTGTTTATGAAAGCTGTATACAGAGCTGTGGAAATCGATACCATCAATTCATTAACATGGGATGCAGAAGGTGAATACTTTCCTCCACTGCTCCTCATCCCACTACTGGACGGAGCAGAGGTCAGTTTATCCAGTGCCTATTCAATCCTTGGTTTTCAGTCTGAACTGCTAACAAGGGTGCTAATTAAAGACATGTCTGATGTGGACATCTGTCCACAAGAAACTGAGACCACAGCAGTCTAAAACTAGATATTAATTTTATATTAGCCACCAAACTGCTGTCAGATGGTAATGACTGTCCATTCAATACTAGCATGGCCAAAGTACATTGAATTGCAGAGACTGATGGAGTCATAGATCTAAACAACTGATCTAAACTGATTGACCACTTTTCCAATGTACCTCCACACCTCAAACTCAAGGCAATAGTCTATTGCTAATAAATAACTATGTTAAAAGAACATTTTTAGGGTTGCAAAATCAAGCAATTGAAATTTAGGAAATGCAAAAATTAAAGTTGCCCTTGGTTCAACTGTCTTAACCATGAGATCATCCTTTCTCTTCCTGCTGTCTCCTGTCTCATTCACTGCACACCTTGCAACTTCTGCAACAAAGGAGACAGCGTTCTTTACTACACAACCCTGATTCATCCTGTGTGCTGAATGAGGCAGGAGACCTGTGGAAAAAATAGTAAGTAATGACGAAATTAAAGACTATCATAATTGGAGATGACTAGAAATTTTTGAAGAAAACTTAAGTTGGGAAAATGTGAATTCAGTGAAGTGATACATTTCACCAAATCTATCAGAATTTCAAGAACAATGTTGTCAAAATACAGGCAGATTTTGCTGCATCCCTGCCAGCTCTGGGGGACGGAGAGGCAGAGCTCTGACTACGTGCCTCTCCCCCGAACTCTGAGGGACAGAAAGATACAGTACTGGGGCTCTGTCTCCCCACCTACCCCTAGTTCCATGGGATAGAAAATCATAGCACTGGAGGCTCTGCTTCCCCCCCACCAGCTCTGGAGGATGGGAAGCACCTCTTTGGCTCCTGGAGCTGGGGAGTTCACAGGGACTCTTCTGCTCATTCCCCCCAAACTTGACACTTACTGCCCCATCCTCTCCAATCTGTTCCTGTCCCAAGTCCTTTCCCACCCCTGGCTCCTTGTCTCAGTTCCATTTTCCTTGCCTACCCAGATCCAGTCTCCACGCCCAGCCAGTCCTAAACTCTCCCTCTGGGCTTGCTGTCCAAGTCCCACTCCCCGCACCCCAGTGTTCTGTACCCACCATATCCAGTCCAGTCTAGTCCCCTTGCCAACCAATCTGAGTTCCCATCTAATGGCTTGTTGTCCCATCTGTCTCTGCCATTCCACCCCATTGGCTTGCAACCCTAATCTCTCTTCACCAGACGCCTCATCAAATCTCCATCTTCCTCGCACCTTTTTCCCAGGTCCTTGCAATGTTGCCTAGCTAATCCCACTTCTCCTTCATACCCCAGCCCCTTATCAAATATTTCCTCTCACCTGCTGCCCCTTCGGGTTGCCAGCTTTCTAATTGAACAAAACTGAACACCCTTGCCCTGCCCCCTCCCAGAGGCCCTGCCCCACCCCTTCTGAATCCCCACCCCCTGCCTCTGTCACTTGCTCTCTCCAACCCTCATTCATGTTCACTGGGGCAGAGGGTTGGGGTGTGGGAGGGGTGAGAGTGAGGGTTCCAGCTAGGGGTGTGGGCTCTGGGTTGGGGCCAGAAATGAGGGGTTCAGGGTGTGGGAGTGGACTCCAGGCTGGGCGGGGGGGGGGGGGGTTAGGGTGCACAGAGCCAGCTGGCTGCACCTCTGCATAGGAGCTGGAGGGGGAACATGCCACTGCTTCCGGGAGCTGCTTGAGGTAAGCTCTGCCCAGAGCCTGCACCCTTGATCCCCAACCCGCTGCCCCAGCCCTGATCCCCCTCACACCCTCTGAATCCCTTGATCCCAGCCCAAAGCACTTCCTGTACCCCTCATCCCCAGCCCCACCTGAGCCCTCACCTCCTCTGCCGGAGCCCTCACCTCCCACGCCCTCTCCTGCACCCCAAATCCCTCATCCCTGGCCCCAGACCAGAACCCACACCCCCAGCTGGAGTCCTCAATCCCCATGTACCCCAAACTCCTGCCCCATCCTGGAGCCCCGTCCCACACCCTAAACCCCTCAGCCCCAGCCCAGAGCCCCCTCTTGCACCCTAAATCCCTCATCCCTGGCCCCACCCCAGAGCATGCACCCCCCGCCAGAGTCCTTACTCCCCCTTCCCCAGCTCAACCACCTGCCCCAGCCCAAAGCCCCCACCACACTCTGAACCCCTCATTTCTGGCCCCATCCCAGAGACCGCACTCACAGCCCTCACCCTCACCCTCTCCCGCATTTCAACCCCTGGAGCCAGCCCAATGAAAATGAGCCAATGAGCGAGGGTGGAGAGTGAGAGTGACAGAGGGAGGGGGGGTGGAGTGAGTGAGACAGCACCTCAAAGAAAAGGAGGGGCAGGGCCTCAGAGGAGAGGCGGGGCAGGGGTGGGGCAAGGACGTTCGGTTTTGTGCAAGTAGAAGGTTGGCAATGCTACCCACGCCCGAAGGCCCCCGTTGACCACAGTTACCAGCCAATGGGAGCTGCAGAGCCAGTACTGGGGGCAGCACACAGAGCCTCTCTGATCATCCCAGTGCCTAGAGGCTGCATGGACATGCCAGCCTCCTCTGGGGAGCTGCGCAGAGCCAGGGCAGGCAGGAAGCCTGCCTTAGCCCCGCTGACTGGACTTTTAATGGCCCGGGCAGCGGTGCTGACCGGAGCTGCCAAGGTCCCTTTTCCGGGCATTCCGGTCGAAAACTGGACGCCTGGCAACCACACACCCCATTCCCTCCCAAAATGGTTCCTACTCTCAGTTTCCTTGTACAGTCAGCCCCAGTTCCCCTCTCCCACCCAAAGACAACAGGCCATCTGGCTCTGAGATCCCCCACCCCAGGTTTTCCCCACCAGCCTCAAGTCCTAGTCTCTTTACCCAACTAGTTTCATACTCCCCTCCGACTGGCTCCCAGCCTCCTTGCCCAACCACTCCCAGATCATTCCTCCCACAGCTCTTCGTCTCCTTGCTGTCCCACTCTTGCCCTCCACTGCCCTGATTCTTAGTCCCAGCTTCCTCTCTACCCACCTCCGAGGTCCCAGACCCAATGCGATTGTCCAGCTAGCCTGAGTCCCAGTTTCTCTCCCCTGCCTTCAGTTCCAGTCTCACAGTCGCCTTGTCACAATCCATTTCCTTCCTGCCCGCCGGACCAGTTTCTGTCCCCTCTGCATTTTAATCAGATTGCTCCTTCTCCATGCTGCTCAGGTGCCAGCAAGCTGATCATTCAGAGAACAGGAGAGAGACAGGCACTATAGTTCAGGACTATTTAGAAAAGCTGGATGAGCACAAGTCCATGGGGTTGGATGCACTGCATCCAAGGGTGCTAAAGGAGCTGGCAGATGTGATTGCAGAGTCATTGGCCATTATCTTTGAAAACTCATGGCGATCAGGGGAGGTCCCGGACGACTGGAAAAAGGCTAATGTCGTGCCCATCTTTTAAAAAGGGAAGGAGGATGATCCAGGGAACTACAGGCCAGTCAGCCTCACCTCAGTCCCTGGAAAAATCATGGAACAGGTCCTCAAGGAATCAATTCTGAAGCACTAAGGAGGAGAGGAAAGTGATCGGAAACAGTCAGCATGGATTCACCAAGGGCAAGTCATGCCTGACTAATCTAATTGCCTTCTATGACAAGATAACTGGCTCTGTGAATGAGGGGAAAGCAATGGACGTGTTATTCCTTGCCTTTAGCAAAGCTTTTGATACGGTCTCCCACAGTATTCTTGCCAGCAAGTTAAAGAAGTATGGGCTGTATGAATGGACTATAAGATGGATAGAAAGCTGGCTAGATCATCAGGCTCAACGGGTAGTGATCAATGGCTCCATGTCTAGCTGGCAGCCGGTAACAAGCAGAGTGCCCAAAGGGTCGGTCCTGGGGCCGGTTTTGTTCAATATCTTCATTAATGATCTGGAGGATGGCATGGATTGCACCCTCAGCAAGTTTGCACATGACACTAAACTGGGAGGAGTGGTAGATACTCTGGAGGGTAGGGATAGGATACAGAGGGACCTAGACAAATTAGAGGATTGGGCCAAAAGAAATCTGATGAGGTTCAACAAGGACAAGTGCAGAGTCCTGCACTTAGGTTGGAAGAATCCCATGCACTGCTATAGACTAGGGCCCGAGTGGGTAGGCAGCAGTTCTGCAGAAAAGGACCTAGAGGTTACAGGGGACGAGAAGCTAGATATGAGTCAACAGTGTGCCCTTGTTGCCAAAAAGGCTAACGGCATTTTGGGTTGTATAAGTAGGAGCATTGCCAGCAGATCGAGGGACGTGATCATTCCCCCTCTATTCGGCATTGGTGAGGCCTCATCTGGAGTACTGTGTCCAGTTTTGGGCCCCACACTACAAGAAGGATGTGGAAAAATTGGAAAGAGTCCAGCGGAGGGCAACAAAAATGATTAGGGGACTGGAACACATGACTTATGAGGAGAGGCTGAGGGAACTGGGATTATTTAGTTTGCGGAAGAGAAGAATGAGGGGGGATTTGATAGCTGCTTTCAACTACTTGAAAGGGGGTTCCAAAGAGGATGGCTCTAGACTGTTCTCAGTGGTAGCAGATGACAGAACGAGGAGTAATGGTCTCAAATTGCAGTGCGGGAGGTTTAGGTTGGATATTAGGAAAAGCTTTTACACTAGGAGAGTGGTGAAGCACTGTAATGGGTTACCTAGGGAGGTGGTGGAATCTCCTTCCTTAGAGGTTTTTAAGGTCCAGCTTGACAAAGCCTTGGCTGGGATGATTTAGTTGGGGATTGGTCCTGCTTTGAGCAGGGGGTTGGACTAGATGACCTCCTGAGGTCCCTTCCAACCCTGATATTCTATGATTCTATGCCCCACACTAGAGCAGCTGGGAGCAGCCATTACAGAGAAAGCAAGGCTTTACCCCTGTAGCCTTGGGCATGCTCAGTCACTCTGGCGGGACAGCACATGAACAATCTGGTCAACATAAGGCGCTGTCAGTGGATGAAGTATGCTCAGGGAACATGGAATCTTCTGAGATTTTACCTGCTAAAACTGAAGGAGTCTTGACTAAGCATGTGCAAACTGATTTTTCAAAGGCTTTTAACTTGGCGAAATTTGGGCAGATTTTTACAGGGCCGGCTTTCTCTGAAACAAAGCTGCCTGTCAAATTTCAAGTGCCTGCTCCAAAGCATGGGGGTGCTAGAGCTGTTCAGAAAACGGTCACCAGAATTTAACATGGGCAAAACAACGTATTTTTTCTTAACCTTATTCTGGGATATGTCTGAACTGTTTTGGCTGAACATTTTCAAAAAAATTCAGCCTGAGATAGAGGCCCTGCACGTAAATTTCTATCCCAAATGGTTAATGTTTGGCAAAGGTAAAAGCTACTGAAATAGGGTCTTATAATGAGAAGTGTTGGGCAACCTTAATGTATTATAGGCAGGGAAAGTAGTACTGCCCATAACAAAATTCTTAGCTATTTGTATATGGCTGTTAAAGAAGTTAATGTAGTTGAGAACATGAATAAAGACCCTTCAGGACAGGCTGAAAAGGTCATCTATAAATAATAACCCCCCTAATCCCTAGACTCCTGTGGGACTGAAGGTATCTAATGGAATATTGCAGAGCTTGCTCTTAGGTTTGGCATTATTTAACAACTTCATTAATTATCTGGGAGAGAAAGTAAATAGCATTTAGAGTGTGCTCAAAAGGGAGGATCAGTGAATGTAATGAAGACAGCGAAATACTATGAGGGCTAGAGATACTAGGTCAAAAAATAACTAAATGAGAATCAACTTTGAAAAATTCAAATTATTTGATCTGGATGAAAAGAAACAGAAATATTGACAGTCAGTGGAAGGGAGAGAGACTGTCATAAATATAAAGGGAAGGGTAAACACCTTTAAATCCCTCCTGGCCAGAGGAAAAACCCTTTCACCTGTAAAGGGTTAAGAAGCTAAGATAACCTCGCTGGCCCCTGACCAAAATGACCAATGAGGAGACAAGATACTTTCAAAGCGGGGGTGTGTGTGTGTGTGTGAGACGGACGACAAAGGTTCTCTCTCTCTGTGTGATGCTTTTGCCGGGACCAGAGCAGGAATGCAGATCAGAACTCCTGCATCCGATGAAGTGAGCTGTAGCTCACGAAAGCTTATGCTCAAATAAATTGGTTAGTCTCTAAGGTGCCACAAGTACTCCTTTTCTTTTTGCGAATACAGACTAACACGGCTGCTACTCTGAAACCTGTAAAGAGTTAGTAAGCAATCTAGTTAGAAATGCGTTAGATTCTGTTTTGTTTAAATGGCTGATAAAATAAGTTGTGCTGAATGGGATGTATATTCCTGTTTTTGCATCTTTTTGTAACTTAAGATTTTGCCTCAAGGGATTCTCTATGTTTTGAATCTGATTACCCTGTAAGGTATTTACCATCCTGATTTTACAGAAGTGATTCTTTTACTTTCTCTTTAATTAAAATCCTTCTTTTAAGAACCTGATTGCTTTTTCATTGTTCTTAAGATCCAAGGGTTTGGGTCCGTGTTCACCTATGCAAATTGATGAGGTTTTTTTATCAAGCCTTCCCCAGGAAAGGGGAGGTAGGGTTTGGGGGGATATTTTGGTGGTGGGGAGGAGGGGAGAGATGTTTCCAAAGTGGGCACTTCCCCTCTTATTATTGTTAGACACTTCGGTGGTGGCAGCTTTTAACCTAAGCTGATAAGAACTGCTCCCAGAAACAAAATGGACAGAAGAGAAACTGTGGGAAGTCCTATTATCACGAAGAGTCTGAGGCAAGGGTCAAACTTTTGGGTTAGGAATCTTATAGGGGTGAGTGAGAGACTGGGGAAGTTTTGATCTTGTTTTGTTGAGAAGACTTGAAATAAAAGAAAAGAAACCATAACAACTTATCTGGATGGAAATTGCCTTCCCCGGACTCTCTGAGAAGGTTCCAGGCAGAATTCCCCCAGGGAGGCAGCTGGCTTAGCAAGAGCAATCCTGTGTCCAGCTGGAAGAGGGGGCTATAAAACAAGCCACAATCCTTTACAGGGTGGATCTCAAATTGAATATGAGTCAACAATGTGATAAAGTTGCAAAAACAATTATCATCATTCTGGGATGTATTAACAGGAGCTTCATATCTAAGACACAGGAGAAAATTGTCTCTCTTACTCTGCACTGGTGAGGCATCAGCAGGGGTAGTACGTCCAATTCTGGGTGCCAAACTTGAGGAAAGATATAAATTGGAGAGATTCCAGAGGAAAACAAAAAAATGATAAAAGGTTTAGAAAACCTTACCTATGAGGAAAGATTAAAAAAAAAAAAGGCATGTTTAGCACTGAGAAAAGGCGACTGAGGGGGAACCTGACTGTTAAGAGCTGTTATAAGGAGGACAGTGATTAATTGTTCTCCATATCCACTGAGAATAGGAAAGAAGTAATGAGCTTAATCTGCAGCACTCGAGCTTTATCTTAGGTATTAGGAAAAACTCTCTAACTTTAAGGGTAGCTAAATTCTAGGATTGGCTGCCAAGGGAGGGTGTGGAATCATCATGATTGGAGATTAAGGACAGGTTAGAAAAACGCGTGTCAAGGATGCTCTAGGTTTACTTGGTCTTGCCTCAGTGCAGGGGACTGGACTTGAACTCTTGAGGTCCCATCCAGCCCTACATTTCTTCGATTCTATGGTCCACCAATCCTGGAGCAGAGCCTGGTCATCAAAGCTTCAAGGTAGCAATTCCTTCTTTCAGTAATCACCAATCAACACCAATGCCCAGTTCCCAGAAAGCAACTCTGCCTCATGAACTAACTCCAGTCAGAGACCAAGGCAAAAAGAATGTTTTCCTGAAACTCATTACAGCTCTCTCCAGAAGTTGCCTCTACATAGAACCTTGCATAACCAAAACCAACACCACACAGCATGTCTTCCCAAGTTGAAACTTTGTCTTGTCATGTAAGCAAATAATCTGGAAGACTATGTAACAACATCACTTGATGACACCTGCCATAACATGATACAACAACAAAAATGCCAGAGCAATATGGGTTGCATATGCAGAAACATCGTGTAATACAACAGGGAGGTGAAACGGCTTATTATGAGATCTGGTGTAACCATATCTGGAATATTATAGTTGGTTCCAGTCATATTGGTGCTAGAAAAATGCAGACAAAGTAAAAGCTGAGCAAAAGAAATAAATAAGGGTCTGCAGGGGCTGACAGGAGGAAATATTTAAAACAAGATAAACACGTATATTTTGGCTAAGGGACAGCTAAGTCAGGGTCTGACAGCAATACACAAATATCTGAAAGATATCAACACCAAAGGAGGACAGGAATGATTTTCTGGAGGTTATCAGTAGAAAGAATTAAATAAAATTAAAATCTTCCTGATAGCAAGATCCATTACGCTGTAGAATAATCTCCCACATAAAGTACTGGAAGTCCTAGTGTTTGAGAAATTTAAAAATAATTGAGCACTGCATTATCATTATGTATGTATTGTACGGAAAGATCCTGCATTTTCACATAGTGAATCTGAAAGACATTTACCTGCTTCGTTTTCTATGATTCTCTACAGTAACATTCAGCAAGTCAGGGACAAAGGAATGCACAGAGCTGCAGATTGCTGAACTGCACAAGTTCTTCAGTTGTTTTCTTGTTTCCAATAAACAGGAAGGCAACCTTGTCTGGCTTAGTTCTGCACTTCTTTGTAACCATAAGAACATCTCTGCACTGCACGGGACCTTTATTTTAACTTGGGGAGATGGCTCTCTTTCCTCCTAGACAGTTATTTTTTCAGAGATATTGAATAACAAAGATATCAAGATTCTAAATTATTCCAAAACTTCAAAATGACTATAATGGAAATTCCGTGGCATGCAGGATAATTAGGTTCAGGTTTCCATTTCAAACCAACATTTAATTGAAATGCACAGGACCATAAATTACACAAGAAGATAAAAATAATGTACTGAAATACCCATTCAATATAGACCATTTCTCTGCCAAAGTAAGATTATTCCCTACAGCATATTGTCAAGTGATTTGTCCATTCATCTTTAAAGTAACTCAAACTAAGGTTTACTCATTAGCAAATGAAAAATAATAAATATTTTAAATACATAAATAAGAAGAGCAGAAAAACTCATGAACTAATAAGATACAGTAGGAGGAGGTTAAAAGGAAAAAATATAACTGAATTGATGTTTAGAAAGAAAACTGGAGGTCACAAGCAAAAAAATGGACAAAGTTTCTAGGGGAAGGATAGATGACAGAGCGAGGAAGGGAAGGAATATTAACAACAATAACAAATAGTATTAATAATGATATTCAGATTCACTGATGACAGATAAAGGTTCTGTTAAAAAGAGTAAAAAGATTGATCATATGGAAGAACCAACAGAGGCTAGTGGGGGAAGTCTGGATACCAGTCAATAATAGGGAAACAATTCTTCGCTCTCCTTTGATAGAAAGGCCAACTTCTCCCTCTGACATTTGACTAAATGACAATGTAAATGACTTGCTAATTCACAGACTCAGCTACGGTCTTCTACACAGACAGGATCTCAGTGTTACCAATTCCTTGAATTTGTTTGCAAGTGATGACATTGTGGCTAGGGTTGCAGCCAGACTCATGATAATGCAAGAAGCTCCAGCCCTGCATGAGGAACGCCCCCCCTTTGACTAGTTGGCTTCCCTGTGTGCCCACATCCCAAAGAATAGCAGACAGTCAGGCCTGCCATGCGGGCAGGAAGCAGGCACAGCTCTCCTCCCACCCCTTAGGAGTCAAAAGGACTTTTTGGCTAGGGGATGGGAAGACGGAACAGGCAACACCATTTTCTCAGGAGGGGTGGAGAGGAGGAGGGAGCAGAAAGAATCCAGCAGCTCAGGGCAGCTCCACACCCTCCTTCCCCTTTGGGTCGACCTGCTCTCTGCACCTCCTTCCCCCATTTCCATCCCTGCAAAAGACCTGGGAAGAGGGAGGTGGCTTAAGAACCTCTGGGGCTTCCTCTCCAGGCTTGAGAAGGGGAAGAAGGGGATATCACTGCAGCTGCCCCCCCACCCAGGCCTGGGAGAGAGAAGTGAAGAACCCCTACAGACGCAGGAGCAGAGGTGAGGCTGTGGGGCAGTACTGATGGGGATGCTGTAGGACAGGCAGATGTAGGTAGATGTAGGTGTTGGGTAGCCAGAATGCTGAGCTCTGATCAAAAGACCGTGCAACTTGGCATTCCTAGGGAACGGTTTGCTTCTCCAGGACAATGCATTACCCAACACATCATAGGTTGTAATGATCACAGCCACAATATATGGCTTTCAACTACTTCCTCATCCATTCTATTCATCAGATTCTGCTCCCTTAGACTTCTACCTGTTCCCAAGTTGAAGGAAGACCTTAATGAGAAGAGGTTCAAATATGATAATGATGTGATTGTAAGCTACACCTGCATGGGATCAAGTCCATTGATGTCTAAGGGGATATATTGAAAAATAAATAATTGAATGCAAATTATATATTTTCCTTTGTCATGCTAGAAACTTTCTTTTGAATGCCCTCCTATGTTGTGGGGGTAACACTAAAAGGAATTCATATTGTTTTGGGAGATTGGGGAAACACTGCCCCAGGAAAAGAGGTAGTTTAATTTCTGTCGAAGAAAAAAAAATTTTTTTGTGTTTAGTTGACAACCATGTATTTCTCAGTTATTTTCAGTGTACATGGCAAGAGTTGGTACCTGGTTTGCCAGCGTCACAGTCAAGTCTTTAGGCCTCTGCCAAGCACTGATGAATCCATTGCTGGAAACCAGTCTATTTCAACTATGTGTTAGTATGGTTAAGATGAGTACTGAAATTACATTAATGGGTTTAGTGTTTAGATTTGAGGAAATGCTTGTAAGTTGCTGCATGCATTAATCTCACATAGAAGCTTTAGCACATGCTATAAAGTAATAATTAAGTTTTTGCTTTACAACTGTAAAAAATGATGGCTCTGGAACTGTGAACCTGCCAAGAGGGATTGTCTCTTGCTCATCAAGAAGGCTAACAAAACTAAATGGGCCACTGTGAGACACCACAATACAAAGACTTTGTTAATTGCCCTTTCACAACCATGAAGAGGCTATGTGCAAAAGGGTTCATCCCATCAGCTTGAGTTGTGGGAAAAGGAAATAAAGGTAGCTGACAAGAAAATTTTTCAAGTTTTTTTGCTCTTTGGACTCAGAGGGCTGCAGCTACGAAACAGAAGCAGAGATCCCCAGGGTCACCATGGGTTAGCCCTAAAAGACATTCAGTGCTGACACATTACTACAACTTTTTTGAACTATAGATTGTAACATTTGAATATACATGTTTGCCTTCTTTAACCTGTCAACCGCTCTCATTTCTTTTTCCTAGTTAATAAATCCTTACTTAGCTTACTATAGGATGTGCTACAAGCTTTGTCTTTGGTGTGAGATTGGCGGTACATATTGAGGTGGGGTAAGTAACTGGTCTCTTGGGACTGGGAAGCAACCTGAACCTTTTGTGATCTTTGGTGTAAAGCAACTAACTATCAATAATCCAGCTTCTCTGGGTGGCAAGATAGACTGGAATGCCTCATGGGACTGTCTGTGGTGCCGGGGTAAGATTGTTATAGTGCTTCAGGAGTTCATGTTTGATAGTGGGTTGGTGAAATCTATTTATGGAACATATAACCAGTTTGAGGTGTCTGCCCTGAGGGTGGCGCACACACGCGTGAACCACTCAAACTTTCTGAAGTTTGAAGTTTCTTCATGGGTTGTGGGAGTAACGCTACAAGGGATTCAGATTGTTCTGGGAGACTGGGGAAGCACTGTCCCAGAAAAAGAAGGGGTTACATTTCCTTCAAAGAAAGAAAAAGTACATGTTGGTGTTTAGTGGACAATCATGTATTTTTCAGTTGTTTTCAATGTGCTTTAGAAGACAAGTCCAGGAATTCATTTTCTACTATTATCAGATCTTTTGTACTAATAAGCAGAAATATAATCAACTTGAATGATTAATATATTAGCAATTGGGCTCAAGTTAAGAAAGGTGGGTTAGTAAGCAGGTAATAAATTTATCTTTTTCTGATTATTGTAACTGGTAGAGTACTGCACATATTACTAAACAGCCCCTGTAAAAATAGGGCACAGAGTTACACAAACGTGTTTTCATGATCTATTTATTTGAAAAGAGAGATCAGATCCAACATCTGTCAAGAATTTCTTTTTATAGTGACAAATTGATAAAAGAAATTTTAAAAAATGGTCACATCCAAGCTCTGTCTGTTCAACACAGTTGGAGAACAGCTGCATTCAGCCAGAGGGGCAGAATTAGCTCCTATAGAAAAGAACGCTGAATCACCATACTTAGTTTAAAAAAAAAATATCAGGACTTTTGACATACTGCTGATGACAGGAAGTCTGGGGGAAAACCCTGAGAGGTAATTAGGAGTCAATGGTCAAGTGGTCTTCCTATCCAATGACACTCCTAAATGAAGACTCCTTTGTGTAAATGTTAATGAAATCTCACCCTGATATATTAATGGACACTCATAACTGAAAGATGCATAGATGGCCAGAATGGGTATGTCTGGACATACAAGCTGATCTAGACGAGAAACTTGAAAAATGGGTCCTAGTGATAGGAGAGAGGGAGATGCTATCTATACAGCAAGCAATAACAACAAATTAACCACAAAGATCAGTGAGGGAGGACTGATTTCAAGAGATGTAAGCTTTTTACTTTTCTTTTTTTTACTGAAAATGCCTTATCTTCTTTACCTTATGAGAGGATTAAATTTAAATATGTTAGGCAAACAATTTCTTTTTTTTTTATTCAACTCCTCTGTTTTAAATAAGTCTTTGTTAAGATTATTGTTGTACGGGGAATTTCACACAGATGTACACAAGGAGAACGGAAAACTAAATTCTCAAGATGACACACTAAAACAGGGGTGGGCAAACTTTTTGGCCCAAGGGCCACATCTGGCTGGGGAAATTGTATGAGGGGCCATAAATGTAGGGCTGGGGCAGGGGTGCAGGAGGAGGTGCGGAGTGCAGGAGGGGACTCAGGGCAGGGGTTTGGGGATACGGGGTGCAGGAGGGGCTCGGGGTGGCAGCAGTGTGCAGCAGGGCTGAGGCAGGCTCCCTGCCTGTCCTGGCCCTGCGCTGCTCCCAGAAGTGGCCAGTATGTCCGGCAGTGGCTCCTGGGGGTGGGGTGGGACAGGCGGCTCCATCACGTGCTGCCCGCATCTGCAGGTACCACCCCTGAAGCTCCCATTGGCTGCAGTTCCTCATTCCCAGCCAGTGGGAGCTGCGGAGTGCAGTTCCGCTGGTAAGAGCAGCACACAGAGCCCTCTGCCCCCTCTCCCCCAGGGGCCGCAGGGACGTGTTGCTGGCCGCTTCCAGGAGCCTGCCTTAGCCCTGCTGTGCCATGGGGCTGGCAATCCCACGGGCTGTATTGGAAGCCCTGATGGGCCGGACCTGGCCTGCGGGCAGTAGTTTGCCTGCCCCTGCACTAAAGGGGCCAGACCACTCTACTCAGTTTCAGTCAAGGGACCTGGAGACATGCTTTGTTCCTAGAGTTGTGTTGTATTGCCATTAGGCTGCATTGAGTGAACATAATGAGAAAGAAGAACCAAGAAGGAGATGGTGTTGGTCACAATGTGCTTTCCACCTTTATTACAATTTTATCCTGAAAGGAAAAGATTTGGAGTTGCTTCAGTTAGATTGTATGGGATTAATGTACTTTCTTTGGGAAGAAATCAAGACAGTGCCAAGTTACGTGTCTTAAATTGAAGATAAAGTTTATGTAAAAGATCAGTTTAAAATCAGAAAGCCTGGACAAACTGTCTCACATTAGACTCTCTTCTATGAGCCCTGACATTTATCATGTTGCAAAGCAAGTAAATCTTTTATCACAAACCTAGGGATTCCATCTACCTTCTGCACTATGATCTTTTCAAAAACATGATCATATATCGATGTATTTCTTATTATTTATTTTAATTTAGTCTGCTTCTTTAACAGAGGAATATATTTTAATAAGGAAGAGAAATGGAAAATAATATTATGCTCAGGTGTGTCATTTGTCTTTACCCAAACTCTGTGCGTGTCTTCACTCACAGAAAGTATCATCCAAAAGGCAAAATGCAATGCAGTTTTTTTTCTATGTGTAAGTAGTCATACTGTATCAATAACAATTATCTTGAAATATAGTGGCAGCCGACAAACAAGGACATCAGCATGCGTGTAGAATGTGTAATGCCCATTTGTTGTCTTTACATAAAGCAAAACTGTTCTCTTCATACAAGGCAAAACTTCAACATAATTTAGTAAGTGAACTGAAATAAATATTTAGTCAGTTCAACTGTTCACATATTTTATATCTACTAAGCTTTTCTTGTTTTTCTGCAGATCAAAATGTTATCTTCTGCATCAGAATACGTTTCTTGAGATGGGCACACAGAAATTTCCTGGGAAATGCATCCCCATACTGTTCTAGCAAAATCATCTTCCTAACCAATGCCAAGTCATATGTTTAAGTGGTCAAACACTCCTATGTCTTTAATTATTCCTTCTTTCAAAAATTTGTTCTAAGTCCTTGCATACAACTGATGTCAAATTAATGGGCCTGTAGTTTCCCAGATCACTTTCCTTTTCCCTTTCTTAAATATAAGTACTGTATTTGCAATTCTCCAGCCATAGGTCCATGAGTTTATGGATTTATTAAAAATCCTTGCTATTGGGCTTGCAATTTTATATGCCAGTTTCTTCCATACTTTTGGATGGATATTAGCCTGCCCCCGTGATTTGGCCTTCTTAAACTGCTTGAGTTTGGCTTCCACCTCAGATGTGATTATTTCTACTTCAATATTCTCGTTACCATTAGCCATTCTGCTGCTGCCCCAAACTTCCTCATTATACTTATTAAAAACTGAGGCAAAGTATTCATTTAGGTGTTGGGCCATACTGAGATTACATGCAATCTCCACATCATCCTCCATGCATAGTGGTCCCACTTCTTTCTTTGCTTTATTTTTATTTATATAGGTAAAGAACCTTTTACTATTGATTTTAACTTCCTCTGAAAGGTCCAGGTCAGCTTGGCTTTTGGCAATTCTCATTTTTTCCCTACACTTTCTGATCTCGAAGAAGTAACTTGCATTCCTGATCCATCCTTTCTTTCATGCTTTGTAGGCTTTCTGCTTTCCCTTAATAACCTGTTTGAGTCAGTTTTGTCTGCAACCCTTCCCTACGATTTTCCCCCTTGCTTGAGATGCAGGCACCAAATAGTTTCTGCAACTTCAATTTCAAGTAATTCCAATATCTTCCATGCTTTAATTTTGCTTCCTCAGCAAAAAACAAAACAAAAACAAACAAAAAAAACCCACCCCTTTTTTTGAGGGGTGTGTGTATGTGGTTGTGGGGGAAAAGTTAAAAAGGGATTTTGTTAACTCCCTGACTTCATGGACTATAAAAATCAAGATTTGTTCTCCCTTTTTTCATTTGTAACATTCCAGCATGCATTAAGCTTATAAAATCGCATCTACCATGAGTCCCAACCTTAGTCCGTAGACTACTTTCAGAAGTAAAAGCGAATTGAAATTTTCTCCAATGTTGTAAATTAAATGGTGAAGCGATCTTGTCTTCCTACTTGTTCATAAAGTGTCTAGCACACTTTTAGCATTATATTTGTAAAGACATTCAAAAATATGATAAAGGAACATTATTGTTGCAGAGTCAATCTCTCAAAAGTTAGAAAATGCTAGAATTAACATTCCATTCACACAACCTTAATTCAGCCCCTTTGGGCATATCGATTATGATTCAATCTTTAACTACATGATCAGATACCAGTTTTCCACAGGACTCCTGCCTCATTCAGAGAATGGGTAGTTTTTCAATATTTCTTTTTATCCTCTATTCTCAGTATGTGCCTCCTGTCCCTATTTAACACACACCATTCAACCCCCACACTGAATAAAGAAGTATTAATTTCCTCATGAGGTCTCAGTATATAACTGAGTACTTCACAAACATTAAAGAATTTACCTTCACAATATCTGAGAGTTTAGGTGGTATTACTGTCCCATTTTACAAGTGGTGAACTAAGGCACAGAGATAGTAAGGCCAAAATTGCCAAATGTGTCCACTAATTTTGGGTGCCCAGCTTGAAAAATGTAGGGCCTGATTTTTCAGAGTACATTCCATTCTTATAGCTCTTTATATAGTCAAAGCACAGCTCCAGCTGATGTCAGTTGCAGATGAGCGTGTCAGCATTTCTGCAAATCTTGCCCCGGACATCGAACGTTGGGCATCCAGAAAATAAAAAACACACCACTAGTGGCCAACTGTGAAAACTGTGTTTTAAGCATCTTGCCCAGCATCATATAGGACCTGTGCAGCAGAGGCAGACACAGAAAAATTTAATTCCGGCATTTCTTACCTTTTTAGTTCTTTCAATGTACACAAACATATAATTTCTTAGTTGTTTTTTTAAACAAAACCTCCAGAAATTCTGTCTTACGGAACTGAATACTGCCCTTGAACTTTGGTCATCAGGATCCAGAGCTTTATACTCTATGGTGTAACTGATAAACTGTGTTGTGCTCTTCCTTTGGAAATAGAGGATCTAGGAATTCTGTGAGGGTCCAGTGGATCAGGGGCTGGGCACTCCAAGGAAATACTTGGAGAAGTTTGCGGTTGGAGTTAACCTGTAAAGAGAGAGCGAAGCTTGCAGAGGCCTGGAAAGGCAGTGCTTGTGTTGGGGAACTGACCTACAGCAGGTACAGACAAAGCTTCCTCATGCTAAGGGCAAGTGGTAGAGAGGTGCCTCACAACCCTGGGTACCCCTGGGAAGCATCACACCAGCTTAACTGGTGACAAACTAAATTTTTCTGATAAACAGAGTTGTTTTATAAGAATACACAGGAATTTTTTCAAATACTGTAAAGAAATAGAAAAACTTTTACCAAACAGATATAATAAAAAGAATAGCAGAAAATGAAAATGCTCTCACATTTATAAAGCATCTTTCATCCAAAGGAACAGGAACTTGGGAAGTGCCATACTGGATCAGATCAATGGTTCATCTGATCCAATATACCATCTCAGACACTGGTTATTTCCAGATGCTTTAGAGGAAGAAACCCTGCAGAAGGAAATTATGGGATATCTGCTCTCCAGGGAAAATTTCCTCCAAATCCCATACCAAGCATTTAGGACACAAAGTGAAGAATACCACATTCAACTGCTATTGAACTTAAAAAATTCAATTAAGCAGAAAATTCCAGAAATGTTTTAAGGACTTGGGTTAACACTCTCGTACAGGAAGTGCTACGTGTCATTGAATAATCACAAATGGCACAGACATCAGTTTTACATATCTTCTGAAATATGGTACCTCAAGCTCCACAGCATCGTCTTGCTGGGGTAATGGCTCAATAGCAACAGTGAAAGGTGAACTACTGAATAACAAACACTATGTTTGAGAACCTTTGTTTAGACTACAGTTTTAGATTTATATAATTATGGAAGGTGCTCAGACGCTACATTGGTAAGCAAAGGATAAATAGATGGGAGAGAAAGAAAATGAAATAAAAACTCATCAGGTAAGCATGGATTACTTTGCAAACTTTGCTTTAATTTCTGAAGACCATATCGTTTAGAGTTGAAAATAAAACTGAGTTTGGTTAAACAGATTTTGCCCTCATTGGATGTTTGACTATATAACAAGAAGTGACTACTTACTATGCTTAGGAAAGACTAAAAGTTCCCCCATTTCAAATGGAGGAGTTGTTCTTTATAGCCCAATCTAAAATTGTTGCATTTTGTTGTTGATGCACAATAACTACATGTTCCATTACAGAAAGACCTACATTTCAGTAAAAGTGAAGTGATTTCCTGTATTTTATATAAATTTCATCGTTTGTAAAGTGCTAGGGGTTCCTTCAAGATAAAAAGTGCTACATAATGTAATTTATTGTTAAAAAATTGCAATGGTCAAGACAGAAATTCACAAATTGAATTATATGGGAAAACTCACACAATGCATAAGCAGTGGCTTCAGTCTGTGATTATGAATCTCTGTTCACTTAAACTAAATTCACCCAAAACTTAATGATAACAATGTAGCTTAGTACTAGAATCTGGAAACATTTAGTAAAAATAGCACTTTCCTTTAATTTTATAAGCAGTGCATGTATTTCAGAGATCATGATGCATTTCAAAGATTCATGTCACTACATAATGTATGAAGCAGGAAAAATGTTCGTAAGATATTTATGTACCAAACATGTTTTATTCAGCCACAGATCTGCTTTATGGTTTTGTGCTGCCAAAGGGTTTATAAATGCCTCAAATGGCAGATATGATAATAGCAGTTTTGTCTGTTCATGAAATTTATATAAGAAATGAAGTCCGTATATTCAAGAAAGAATTAAGGGAGGGGGAAACTTTTCCACCAAGGGATTAAATATTCATTAAATGATCAAGAACTACCCAACCCAGTATCTTAAATGAGGAGGAACTAAATACACTGGAACTGTATAAACAGAAGAATAACTCCATCACATATTACTTACATAGATGAAAGACATAGCAAGGAGAAAGGGGATGGGGGGAGACACTAAATGAAATGTTTGGCTTATTGAACAATTCTCTAAAAACCAAAAGTTTACCACCAAAGTTATTTTCAACCACGTTAAATATTCATCTTTTCTAGATAGGTACAGCAATTTTTATAAAGCTTGAAGCACGGTTTGCCATACTCCAATGTCAATGTAACAAATAACCACAGTTACATGACAAATGGAATGAAACAAGATAGCATTCACCTGTCTGTGACCCTGAGAACATGACAGCACTCTGAAAACCACACCACTGTTAGTCATTTTTTTGCTTGGTAATACCACCCTGCAAAACACAAGTGACAGACTGAAAACTAACAATTAAATAATACCTTGGAGCACTGTGAGGTGGTGCCACACCTACATAGTCTAGTTCTTCTTGAAATACACTCTGAGTGCCAGAATGTGGCTTTTCTAGCCACTGCCACATTAGGGACATATTCGGAAAGGCACTGCATCAGCAAGCTGTGTCTGGAGGCATTCTGCCTTTGGAAAACACAAGCAGGCTGAATACCTCCAGGTGCATTGCGGTAGCATAACAACAACAGCAACTGCTACACCATTTACAAAGGAGCCACATATATTCCCTCTCAGCACCAACTCTTCCTGGACTGCTGAGTGTGATTGGCGGGACTAATAACTGCTCTACCTCTTTTCACTTTGGGAGGGTACGCAGAAAGATCCTGCCTGCCCAATGCACACAGGTGAGGGAAAACGGGTTCCTTCAGCCATCTTCTCCACTACACTCTTGCAAGATCAGGTCATTTCCACATTGTACTGCAATGTGGAAATCAGGTTCAACACTGTACTTAAAGAGGCAATCTTAAGAACATGACAATGCTTGAAGGATTTTTTTTTTTAACAAAGAAATACTAACCAATTGAAGAACAGTCCAATACAAAACAGCAGTTCTCTCATCAAGCTTTTAGTGATAAGATTTTACTATTTCTGTAACAGAGCTGATGATATTTTGAAACATACTCCTTTATTTTAGAGCAGAGACTTCATCTAACAGGAAAACAAAATTCAAATGTATGACAATTGATTCCTTTTTTGCACCGTTTCAGTTCTGTTGCTGACACCAACTCTCTAAAGGAAAAAATCTTGTTTGCTCATGCATGATCAAACAGCATTATTAATCACCAACACTACAAAACTATTTGCGTCAGTAGTAAATAATTAAAAGTGTTCTCTATTCATGAAGCAGGAGGCCACAAAAATGGTATTATGCAAACTCATTTAATTTTACCTAAACAATTTTAAACCAATTGTAAGAAGATGGTTAGCAATGGCAATGATTGTACAATAAAGTACAAACACACTTTTCTAAACACATATAAAACTTAATACATCCAGTTGAAACAGTAAAAATACAATTGAGACCCTAAGATTGATATTCATTCCAAATGACAGAAGGCATAAGGCTTTCTTTTATTTTAAAATGGAAATAAAGCCTCCTGAGATTTTCTTCAGAATTTTTGTAATCCTTATAGTCAAGAATGCTAAAAAACAGAGAGCAGCATATAAAACAAAAACTAAACATGAAGAATGTATGTAAGAAACAAGCAAAATCAACTGAACAGAATTTACCGATACTCTAATAAAGAGGAAGAAAAAATTGTCTGGTTATATTTCCTTTATTAGATTTCTTTTAACATATGAAAATGGGAATATGTTATTTTAAAATTAACAGAACATTGGGGCAAACATCTACTATGCTGTAATGAAGAACAGCAAATAGCTTAGTGACCATGGCTGATCAAACCCCATCATTTAATTTTATCCAAATGAAGACTGGTTTAAAGGTAAACACCCAGATATTTTCAACCAAATAGTCTACATAGATATGACACCTTAATTATAAGTCACTTCAAAGTGTTTTTCAGTCAGAACATTTGACTCATTAAACAATCCAAAGCTTTCAGACATAAGGTAATAAAATTGTTCCAAGGTTACTCTTCGTAGAATTATGATAGAGTAACACTTCATGAAGAATTCTTGATTGCAAAACAAAATTTAGTGGGTCTATCCAGTTGACAGAAATATTAATGAATGAACCTTTACAAACTTTAAAAAAATGTACACCACACACAAACTATATTAAAATATTAAATTATAAAGTCGTGTATGACCTTCTCTGACCCAATAAGGTAAAGTGCACTGTATGTAGAGCATACTACATGTCAAATGTATTCTAAGAAGAGAACAATTTTCTTTCCATAGATACCACAAGTAAAAAAAAGTTGTAAAACATTTTAGGTATGTCAATATTCAAAATCCACTAGTGTCATTCGGATATTTGTTCAGCAAGTTGCACCTTTCAGGGGCTACTGTAACTAGTGCCTCTGATTGTTTTGCAAACGTATTTTGGTCGTGAGCCAGCTTGTCATTTCAACTACCTTTCCCTTATTCTTGTTCAGCTTGTCTATTTGTTAGACAAGGCTACTGATGTACACTTTCTTGATAGCTGCCTATGTCCTGTACATTACACAGTAATCTGCATTTTTCTATGTAATTTATGCAAAACAAAATGTATGTGGTGCATATTTATTTCAGTTATGTAATCTTAAAGACTCTAGGGCAGGGGTGGGCAAACTATGGCTCAGTAGCAGCATCCGGTTCTCCAGACGTTTTAATCTGGCCCTTGAGCTCCCGCCAGGGAGTAGGGTCAGGGGCTTGCCCCATTCCACGCAACTCCTGGAAGCAGCGGCATATCCCCACTCTGGCTCCCACATGTAGGGACAGCCAGGGGGCTCTGCACACTGCTCCTGCCCCAACTGCTGCCCCCGCAGCTCCAATTGGCCAGGAACTGTGGCCAATGGGAGCTACGGGGTGGCGCCTGTGGACAAGGCAGTGCGCAGAGCGGCCTGGTTGTGTCTCCGTGTGGGAGCTGGAGGAGTGACATGCTGATGCTTTGGGGAGCTCCTTGAGGTAAGCGCCGCCTGGAGCCTGCACCCCTGACTCCCTCCTGTGCTCCACCCCCCTGTTCCAGCCCTGATCCCCCTTCCGCCCTCTGAACCCCTCAGTCCCAGCCCAGAGCACCCTCCTGCACCCCAACTCGTCATCGCCAGCCCCATACCCCCAGCCGGAGCCCTCACCCCCCACCCTATACCTCAACCCCCTTCCCAAGTCCGGAGCCACCTCCCACACCCTGAACTCCCCATTTCTGGCCCCACCCCAGAGCCTGCACCCCCAGCCAGAGCCCTTGCCTCAACCCCCAATTTTGTGAGCATTCATGGCCCGCCAATTTCCATACCCAGATGTGGCCCTCGGGCCAAAAAGTTTGCTCACCCCTGCTCTAGGCAAAATTCTGTCCACTTTGAAATCAACAGGAGTTTTGCTACTGACTTCTATTGGAACAGGATTTCACCCTATGGGCCTAACTCAGTCACTGTCAAACTTTGGTGATTGTACAAGCTGCAAAAATAGAATTAAAATGTACTGTATTTGGACTTGGATGAAGTTAAGGAGAGCCCCCCATTCTGAAGCAGGAGTAATCTGATTAACACTCAGAATAGTGATTCTGATTAACACTCAGAATTGACTTTAGCAAAGCTTTTGATACAGTCTCCCACAATATTCTTGTCAGCTAGTTAAAGAAGTATGGGCTGGATGAATGCACTATAAGGTGGGTAGAAAGTTGGCTAGATTGTCGGGCTCAATGGGTAGTGATCAATGGCTCCATGTCTAGTTGGCAGCCGGTGTCAAGTGGAGTGCCCCAGGGGTCGGTCCTGGGGCCGGTTTTGTTCAATATCTTCATAAATGATCTGGAGGATGGTGTGGATTGCACTCTCAGCAAATTTGCGGATGATACTAAACTGGGAGGAGTGGTAGATACGCTGGAGGGCAGGGATAGGATACAGAGGGACCTAGACAAATTGGAGGATTGGGCCAAAAGAAATCTGATGAGGTTCAATAAGGATAAGTGCAGGGTCCTGCACTTAGGACGGAAGAACCCAATGCACAGCTACAGACTAGGGACCGAATGGCTAGGCAGCAGCTCTGCGGAAAAGGACCTAGGGGTGACAGTGGACGAGAAGCTGGATATGAGTCAGCAGTGTGCCCTTGTTGCCAAGAAGGCCAATGGCATTTTGAGATGTATAAGTAGGGGCATAGCGAGCAGATCGAGGGACGTGATCGTCCCTCCTTTATTCGACATTGGTGAGGCCTCATCTGGAGTACTGTGTCCAGTTTTGGGCCCCACACTACACGAAGGATGTGGATAAATTGGAAAGAGTCCAGCAAAGGGCAACAAAAATTATTAGGGGTCTGGAATACATGACTTATGAGGACAGGCTGAAGGAACTGGGATTGTTTAGTCTGCAGAAGAGAAGAATGGGGGGGGATTTGATAGCTGCTTTCAACTACCTGAGAGGTGGTTCCAGAGAGGATGGTTCTAGACTATTCTCAGTGGTAGAAGAGGACAGGACAAGGAGTAATGTCTCAAGTTGCAGTGGGGGAGGTTTAGGTTGGATATTAGGAAAAACTTTTTCACAAGGAGGGTGGTGAAACACTGGAATGCGTTGTCTAGGGAGGTGGTGGAATCTCCTTCCTTAGAAGTTTTTAAGGTCAGTCTTGACAAAGCCCTGGCTGGGATGATTTAATTGGGGATTGGTCCTGCTTTTGAGCAGGAGGTTGGACTAGATGACCTCCTGAGGTCCCTTCCAACCCTGATATTCTATGAATAGCTAGAACAGGAAGCATTTTGACCTAACCCTTGAAGGCATGTGCTCTAGGTCTGTTTATGAAAGACTTCCAGAATATTTACTTGATTGTTTTCGGGGAGACTGGAATAAGGAACATCACTTCATTTGTTCTTGGCCATACCTTTTCTCATATACTGTATGTATATGGAAAAGAGGTGGCTTGAATTTGGCACTAAGTGTAAGCTACATATTTAGAATCATAGAATCATAGGATATTAGGGTTGGAAGGGACCTCAGGAGGTCATCTATTCCAACCCCCTGCTCAAAGCAGGACCAATCCCCAACTAAATCATCCCAGCCAGGGCTTTGTCAAGCTGGGCCTTAAAAACCTCTAAGCAAGGAGATTCCACCACCTCCCTAGGTAACCCATTCCAGTGAAAAAGTTTTTCCTAATATCCAACCTAAGTTGGATAAGTTGGTAATATCCAATACCCCACTGCAACTTGAGACCATTACTCCTTGTTCTGTCTTCTGCTACCACTGAAAACAGCCGAGCTCCATCCTCTTTTGAACCCCCTTCCAGGTATTTGAAAGCAGCTATCAAATCCCCCTCATTCTTCTCTTCTGCAAACTAAATAATCCCAGTTCCCGCAACCTCTCCTCATAAATCATGTGTTCCAGTCCCCTAATCATTTTTGTTTTCCTCCGCTGGACACTTTCCAATTTTTCCACATCCTTCTTGTAGCGTGGGGCCCAAAAAGATTAGTTTCTTATTGGCAAATGTCGATTTCACTTTACATATATAAACCAATGAAAAAAATATTTGCACTGATGATAATCCAAATTTACAGATAGGCAAAGTAAGAAAAATGTTGCTTGAGAATGTAAGATTGTTTTCAATATATTTACTTTGCATATTTTGACATGTGAAGTTGACAACACAGTTGTAACTTTATAAAGCTTTAAGTTTTTGAATCTCAAGCACCTCGCTGAATCTCATTAAATAATTGTCTGACTCCACCACATTGCCTGACCCGTCCGATAATTTCCCACAACTGTGAAAATTTAAACAAACATAGGGGGAAAAAACTTATAAATAAATATTGACATCTGTTGAAATTGTAAACAAATATAAATCTAATTCTGTCAAGCCTATATATATTGCAGATGTATAGTTCATGGTTTATAGTTAATGATTTTGAAAAGAAACGGGCATCAATCTTTTTAAAATGCCAGCTTCTGATAAACTACTCTACACATAGCACTTCCTGAATTTTTTTTAAAAAATAGTTTCTTCTCCTCTGTTGCTATTTGTAAAGGTCTTCCAGCAATGGTGAAGCCAACCTACGTATCAGGAAAAACACCGAAACTGATTATGCACAAAGTGGTGCCACATGAACAAAATAGACAAATTGAAAAAAGAAAAAATTTGGTGTTGTAATCTTAGGTATTGTAACTATTGTTGGCACAAAATTTCAGATGAAAAAGTGATTTTCAAGTTCAGAGTGTCCCAATGACAAATGGTCATACTATGCTATTAATGAAAAAAATGAAAGGAATCCAAAAGATATTAGTTTAAATCAGTCTTAATATGAAATTAAATTTATCTAAGTTCTCCTAATCATGATTTCTATTACTCTCAATTAGGAAAAAATGGGGGGTGGAGGAAGGAAAAGTACAGAAAAAATATATATACTGTAGGCATCGTCTCTGAACCAGGTATTCAAACAAGATTGGTTTGGAAGCTAAAAATAAAATTACAGTTAAATGTATTCAATAAATGCAATCCAATATTGGAAGAGAAAAGTCAGTCATAAATGCTTATCCAGCCAACTGAGATGATCCACATCTCTATGCTAATCTTGTATTTTTAATTAACAGATAAAATGGTAAAATCTAAACAATAGCATGAAATAAAAAATGAAAAGCAAGAAACAACTTTTCACGCTCAAGTTAATTAACAGAGATATAACAACTGTGTACTGCTGTATTTGTGCAACTGCTGTAAAAAAAACAAACTACCTCCTCATGCAAAAATGTTTTATTTCAGCCCACTGACTTCTGCTCTGTCTTCTGGTTCAAGATCCGAAAACTTCAGATCTTTGGAATTTAGATGAGCTCAGCATATGAATTAAACTATCACTCATATGCATTAAGCATTCTAATCCTAGCCCACTTAATCTACACACATACACACTCACTACGAAATACACAGGAGCACAACAGGAAAACATAAAACAATGGCTGGGCTGCTATTGCACTAACCAAACTGTTAAATGACCATGCAAACATATGAATCAAACAGTGAGTTTCATACAACAAGATAAATAACTTTTAAATATAAGCTCCTAACCGGCTAAATTCCAGGAACAGACAATATAGTTCAGTGGTGGGCAACCTGCAGCCCATCAGAGTAATCTGATTGTGGGCTGCGAGACGTTTTGCTCATGTTGACCGCAAACCGCGGCCACTGGGAGCTGCAGGGGGCAGTGCCTCCAGACGGTCAACATCAGCAAAATGTCTTGCGGTCCGCAATCAGATTACCCTGATGGGCTGCATGCGGCCTGCGGGTTGCCCACCACTGGTATAATTACTCCAACAGTAGTATGTTAATGGTAGTGTAGACTCAGATGCTGAGCAATCTTCAGTTTCATAATAAAAACTCAAACGCACAGTCTCAAAAGAATAGCAAAATAAATACAGTAACTGAAAAAATATGCTAGGGCCTTGAGAAGATCTTTAGCATAATACACAGAGAAAAACAGCACCGCAGAAAGAGCAGAGTATGGGAGCAGAATATTTTCCTTTTTTGTTGCAATCCACAGAATAGAAACTGTTCTGAATTATATGTTATTTTTATTTTTTGACGAAAGCAGTAATAATAAACCATTCTGCAGTATATTTTAAACAAAATAGAAGATATTCTGCTGTCAGATCCATTTTTATCTATAGCTAGTTTCCCCCCCCCAACTCCCTCCCTTTTTTTTTTAACCTAGCAGATTAATTTTCAATCCCATGTATTTTCTCAAATTCTTGTTATTTTTCATAAGGCCAATGCCTGATCATACAATTAATTTAGTTTCGCCATTACAATAAAACATTTCTCAGCAATCAACTTACCTAACACGAAACTATGTCCTTGTTTTATAGTAACGCAGGACAGTAGGAAGGTACAAGATCTCCCATATTCTTTGTACAGCCCACATAAGGGCACGCATGCATCCTTGGTGTTCGGAGAAACACAAGGACTGCAATCACAGGGGCTTTAACCAGGAGGAGAGTAGATGGAGCCATGGCTCTGCCACACATACATACCAGCTAACAAAGATGGCAGGCTGCATGGCATAGGTGTGTATGCACACACATGCATTCAGGTTATGATGTGCCTCACAAAAAGATGCTGTAAATTACTCCACTGCCACCACAGTTCAACTAAGGAGTACAGGGAGATACAGTGGCTCAATGAAGTTGAATCTCTCCAGAGCTCCCCACTGGAACAGTTTGGGTTCTTCACCATCCCCCTTGCTTCAGATTGTGACTAAATGACACAAATTTAGTCTTTAGTAAACATATATACAAATCTGATAATCTGTCTTTGAGGCCATACTAGTTCCTGAGCTATGCTAACACGGAGAAAAAAGTAGCTATATAATACCTAAAAATGTACACTGAAACCACTAAATATATATATATTTGAGGCCCTGATCCACAATTTTTCATCCTCTGATTATCTGCCAAATTCAGCATCATCAACTCACAGACCCTAATACATTCACATTATGTGCCACCATCTAGTCAGATATTTTGCTAAGAGCTCAGAACATAGTATAATAAAGTACTACTAAAATATTATGAAAGCTGAAATATATAGCTTTTTGATATAAAGTTTACTGTCCTCCATATTTCATACCAGTAGTGTTGAATAGCTAATTTAATTGCTTGATTAAATTATAAAACTGTAGTTATTTTCTTCACCGTGTGTTTACAGGAAAAGAATATAGACACTATATCCTTTTAATAAACCATTCTGTTTTTGTCAATCAAATAATGTGGGAATTCTGAAGTTAAAGAATGACCAATTATGAAATAGGAAATTCACACATCCACCCTCCCCGTGCACAGATACCACATACTGTGTGTGATCCAGCACAGATTTCTGTATTTCACAAACCATTTCTAACTACTGTCTAAATTGAACATATTTTAAACATATGGATGCCGCAAAGCTCCACCCACACTAATAAATCATTGTTTCCATAGTAACTAATGTGACAAAAGCAAAGGGAAACTAAAAATAGTACAAAGCGAACAAAATTTCACTAATCTCTGGCATTAACAAAATGTGAGATGATGCAATGTATTACAAAGTTTTTATCACCCTTGTTTGAGAAGACCTGCATAACTCATAGCTTTGCCACTGCTGATTAATACATGCATCCCAAACTCGTGACAATCAAAACTTTATATCCCTCATACCGCCCTCTCTCTCTATACAATGTAGACTGTGAGCCAGTCTGTATCCATATATATACTTTTCAAAAAGCTTCCCAAAAATATGGGTTCAAGAAAAAGATAATGAACAATTACAAAAATTAAACAAATGCTACTGCAAATCATCTAATTAAAACCACTAGAAGATCAACCCTAAGACCACCTGGCCACAAAATTAGTCTGATTTGGGAGATAACATGTAGAGTGGCACCAAGTAAGAAGAAATACTAAGCAGGTAATATAAGAACAATTGAATGAGTATACAGGTTTAAAAAATTCACTGTAAATGAAATTGTATCCCCCAAAATACAATGGTATATGATTGCATCTGAAAAAGCCCAGTCTCCCTTTCACAGATAACAAAAGGCAACCCCCGGATGTACAGCAAATAGCAATGGTTCCAATTAAGCTGAATGATCCAGGAAATCTTTCACCAGAGTTTGAAGAAAAGGACGGGGCACGTCTCCAAAAGTAAACCATTTCTTTCTGCAATTATTTGTTTGCATTTTGCAGCTGTCATGTTTTTATGTAATGAAAAATTGCTTTGCTCTTTTTTCAATAACCAGCATTAGAGAACACAAGTTGCTTACAAAGCTACAAAATACCATTTAGTTATTTATTTTTCCCCTTTTTTATTTTCTGGAAATCCTGAAGATCTGAGCAGGCACTTTTCAGCTAACAGTGAGTAGGCCCAGGAACAAAATTAAGGGATACAAATTTATAAGGACATTTAAAAGCACTTCAATTTTATGATTTTGCTTTGATTTAAATTTTGGTTATATTTTCTGAAATGAAAATACCACACTTGGATGCATTTTAATGCGTTAGAATGCTGGGTTTTGAATCCTGTTGTTTTCCCATATTGTTTGTAATACCTCCCTAAGATTTTCAGTGTTGGATACTTTACATTTAGACTTTTTTTTTGTTTCTCTGTTTCTTATGTAGCACAAGCTATCATTAGTGTTTTGTTAATTCATCTGTGCATCATTGATAATGTTAGTACAATTTTGGGCACAGAGTTTGATAGCTAATAGTAATTCCTCAAGTGGATATAAAGTAAAGCACAAAATATGGGGACATCTACATTAATAATGTCAACATTAATAACGCTTACAGAATTTTGTGAAGTATATGGTGGATTTTTTTCTAACTACATTTTTTAGAATTTATAAAACATTCCTGTAATCCAGAATAAGATAAACATTTAACTTGACCTATCTGACAGTGGGACAAATTCATACCTGAAGTAAGTAAGGGAAATATCAATCAGGTCTCTAAAAATCTGACTTCAGTGGAGTTGTACTAGGTATGAAATTAGACCATTAAAATAGGTCAAGCAGCCCAAATCTTAGTTGAAAACTTTTTTTTTAAACTGTAGTTTAAGCCATATCAACATTGCAAACAAAATCTTTTCTCCATGATGTTCCTGTCATCTTCCACCCTCATAGTGATTCATATATGCCATACTAAAAAGCTACACATTGGGATATTTGGGAACACAAATATGGGGGTAAACTCTCTAATTTCCATTGAAATACAGAAAGCTCCACAGTGGGACTGAGTTGGGAAAAATGGCAAATATTTTACTAGAAAGTATATTAGGGACTGTTTGGAAAGTTGGCATGAGTGAACAATTAATACTGTTCTGATGCACAGAACTTCTGCTGTATACAACTTCTGCTGTTAGCCCATCTCCATGATTTTATATATCAATGAGTTTCCCTAAAATGGGAAATGTCAGCATATTAACATGTTTCTTCTGGCTATGCATGTTTCTCTTAGCTTCAGACATGACTCTAGCTGGTTAATTAGTTTCTTTAATTGTGCCATAATCTTTTCCTGCCATATCAGCCATGTTCTTCTTGACTCAGATTCTCTCTCAGTGAGACATTCATTGCATGTTTAACTTGTCTTTCCCGTCTTAATGGTTGAACAACAGAATAGCTTGGAACCAGAGTTACTAATAATTGAATTCAAATCATAGACACAGAATCAGATCTTTTAAAAAAATGTAGCCCGTTTTACAGTTTAAAGATCCATCCAGTTTATATTAAGCACTACACGTTTACTCTATTATCTAGCCATTAAAGTGGCCAAAACTGTAGTATGGAAAATAAATATCTTCCTTACCTGTGTATACAGTTTTTAGATTCGAGATACGCCATACCAGCAGCAGCATCTAATGAAAATTTCACTAACTGTTTGGTTTTTAGCTCATCCTTCTTCTTTCTTAAAAAGGAGAGGAAATCGCCTCCTAGAGAAATAGACAGATGGACAATGAGATGACAGCAATGATGCTCACATTTCTCTCTTATTAGTGACGCTTGACTGAACAAAAAGTATTATACTATCAGCCATGCTTGTCAACCAATTTGTATGAGGCTAAGATAAAAAAGAAAATGGAAAGAATACATTCCCACCAGTATGTAGCCTCCTTAAGCTGCCCTGAATATTGCTCTAATTGCTTCCAGGTGAAAGCTGTATAAAGAATGAAAAAAATTAATCAAGTCCATATTTTTACCACACTGTACATCATATTTCTCTATGTATATTCAATATATATTTGCATAACTATGACTTATGGAGTAAAGAATCTATGGATAATAGGTTGTGATAAAAAGTCGCTTTAATCATATCTTTCAGCTGCAATGGTCTATTTAAAACTGAATATTGCAATAGATGACGAGTTTGTATTTGCAGATTTATAACAGTTAAGTAATGTCTCTGCGATTGATGATTAGGGCAAAAGTAAACAAGGGAGAAAGATTACGGGAAGCCATGCACCGCTACACGCTGATGGTTAGAAACCTGAATTAAAGTATAAAATATGCCTCATTGCAGCAGGCAGTGCCAGAAGTCATAGTATAGCTTTTTCAAGTCTAAAGATTTACATGTTATTATATAGAGAGCCATTTCTCTAGCCTTCATTCCATTTTACTGTGTACTGAACTGATTCTGGTGATCCTCTCTCAACTAATGCCCCATGACAGTTTTCATATACTTTCTTGGCACTGAAAAGAGGCATTACCATATGTTAAAAGTTTCAGCAGGGATTTTCTTAGAAGGAAATATCTATTTATATTTCACATTATAAGAGATAAACTGAGGGGTTATTAGAGAAGGGTTTTATTAACAGCAGACATTTTCTCCTTCTAGCTCTATGGCTCTCAAATATTAAGCTGGAGTGTTTGTTAAAGGAATTATCATCTTAATTGTCAACTCCTGCACTTTTTTACCCACTTTACCAAGAATTTGTGCTCCTTTCGATACAAAAACTCTAGAGGTGATGGCTTATTGAGTTGGTTCCTTAATGAAAGCTTCCAGGAAGCTTAACCTACAGCTAAAACTCTGCTGCTTTACCCCCTTTGATTATCCACGGGGCACCGCAAATATTTTGGAAACAAATATGTTTTCCTTTAATATGATTTCTGATTAACTTTTTTGTGTCAGGCGAATGTGACAAGAGAAGGTGAATAATATTTTATCATCCTTTATGTATCTTTTATTATTTAAACAGTTCTCAGGAAAAAAAGGCCCAGGACACTACAGGAAGCCTGCATATGGTCTCTATGACAAGAGTAGTGTTCTGGACTGACGTGGTCCCAGTGAAGGCCCTAACTGCTGAAGTCTCAATAAGCTGAAAACATCTGGTCAGTTTAAAAAAGTCCAGAAAACCATGGCACAAGTTTGAGCTTTGCTGTTCTTGAAAAAGGAATTAATGTTGCCAAATAAACTTTGGAGAGAAACGGGCACACTCCAGTAACAGTCCTAAAATGATGAAAATAATATTTAATGATGTTTTTATTGTGTTCCAACATGGTTACCCCACAATTCAAGCGTCTGAAGAAACACACACATATGGGGGACCCCTCAAGATGCAAAATTATAGATGGTATAAAATGTAGCAATCATTTTGGGAATTTCAGTTCGATCAGTGTTTAATCTGGGGGGAATTCGTTGACATTTATAAATTCACAGGTGAAAGCCATCAGCTAATGTTCAGTCTCTGAAAAGATCCAAATATTTCACTTAACTGCACTAAGATACGATAAACCTAAAAACTGAGTCAGCCAAAATGTAAATATTAAACAAGCTAAATTGGAGCACTTAGAGAATCTCAATACTATCCAAAAATTGATTCAATAGAACATATTAATTAAATTAAATATGTTTAGAAAAACAGGATATAAACCACTCCAGTGGACCTTTCCGAACAAACTGATGAAACTCTAACTGAAATTGCTTATAGAAGCTAGCTGCACAGAGATTTAAAAGTAGTACAGTAAGTGTGAAATGTGAGAAAAATATACAGTGAGAAGATGATAGTTACAGACTCTGGCCACAGCTGACATTTCAATGTTAATAATTACCTCATTATTGTAATCTTCATCCTCCCTTTCCCTTATTGTCCCCCCTTTTGGTTGTCTCTCTAATGAGGCATCTCTAAAATTAGATTGCAAACCCTTCTGGTAGGTACTGTGGCTTTTATTCTGTAAAGCGTCATGAACACTTTTGGATACTGTACAAAGATAAAAGTAATAATAAAATGCTACTATATTTTGGCAGTGCAACTTTCTTCTCCAGCCCCTTTGAGAAAACTAAATTAGAAATTGGATTATAATCAACAAAATCATTGTGGGTGTAGTTGTGCACTTATCTGTGTTTGAAAAAATGTCCACTACTTGAAAAGGAACAAGAAAACAACCAAAGCAGTTTAGTTCACAGTTTTGTTAAAAACAAACAACAAAAGTCCAGTATTCACCAACAAATGACTCATGCAGGCCAAGAATTAAATATATATAGGAGAAAATGACAAAAGAACAGACACAGAAGAGAAACGTCTATGCAGGTCGGAGAAGGTGACCAAAGTACAAGAGTCTAAAGAGGAAACTATTCAATAGGAAACAATAATCATATGTGTTATTTGTATTACTAAAATAGGATGAAGCTCAAGAAAGCAAGAATTCAATAATTGAGTTAGCACTGCATATCACAAGGATTCAAAATCTCTTCTGGGAACTCCAACAAAGCAATTGGCATATTCCTTCCATGAAAAATTAACTCAGGATAAAATATGGAGTGTGCCACAATCAGAGTCTTCTTTTATATTGCTCAAAATAAATTTTCTAGCTCAGATTAGCTTTTAAGGGGAACTCCTTGTATATGATTGCCCTAAGAGCCTTGTTAAGAAACAACAGGATTATCTAGATGAAGTGGACAACGCAGTATCTGCTATTTTAACCCCCAATCCTGCTGGGTCTAATAAACAGCAGGGACTAAACTTCACTGCAGCAGAAAGGATGAAAAGACCAAGGCAGAAGGGGGGGGAACCTGCACAAATCACAAAGATTTCAAAACTGAACATTCAAAATTAGCAGTGGGAGAGACATAAGTGAACGTCAAATATGTTTCTAATTATGAATAAGCTCAAATATAAATGTGAACAAGAGTTGAAAGATCCAAAAAAAAAAGGGGGGAGGGGGCGAATAATGCATGAAAAGATCTGTATAGATCAAAACGAATACAAAAATTACCCATACAAGTGAGTTATTGTTCTCCACAATTGATATGGAACAAAACTCTGCTACCTCCTGTAACAAGCTACTAAAGATAATTAGATGTCAAAAGTAAATAATAATAATAAGATATTCATCTGAAGAAAAAGAAAAGCTAGCCAAAACTGTACACACAATTGGGAATTATAAATCAAGGCCAGAACACTTCTCTTTCCACACTGGCAGATGACATGTCTAAAAATATAAGCTACAGTGTTCTGCAGAATTTCCCCATTAATAAGCCACAACTTTAGATTCCTTAGAGTCTTTTTTAGGAAACTACCTCAAAATACTGTTTACTTTACAGCTATTAAATATTTTAATCAGCATTGTCAAGGTCATCATTGCATTAGTAACCAGAATTTTTGGAGGTATTTACAAGGAAGAAACTTGGAGATATTTTAAAAAAATCAGATTCCAAAATTGAATGTATTCTGCACAATCAACAAGACCTCTTTACGAACAGTTTCTCTGGCACCAAGTAAAAGCAAATTTCTAAAGTCGGTCTTTCAACCCCAGCAAGGTGCTCTGAAACACAGTATGCTGAAGAGAAGGTTACTCACTTTGTGCAGTAAGTGAGGTTCTTCGAGATGTGCCCCCCTGTGGGTACTCTACTCCAGGTGTTGGGGCATCCTTGTGCCTTTGCTCAGAGAATTTTAGTAGCAGTGCCCATCCGGGTCACGCATGTGTGGTGCCTGCTTTGACGCGCCGCTGGCGCTTCATCTAGTATGTGCGCAACATGTACCCCTCAGTTCCTTCTCTACCGCAGAATCTACCATTTGAACTCCGAAGTAGAGGGGAGTAGGGTGGATAATGGAGAACTCAAAGGGACACACATTTCAAAGAACGCCAGGTACTGCACAAGGTGAGTAACCTTCTCTTCTTCAAATGATGTCCCTGTGGGTGCTCCACTCCAGGTGACTGTAGAGTGGGAGGGATTTCAGAGTCGGTAGGTTTTGAGCGAAGATAACAAATCTCGGCCCAGCCGTGTATCTGCCTCTAAGCCTTATGTCAGGTTTCAGAGTAACAGCCGTGTTAGTCTGTATTCGCAAAAAGAAAAGGAGTACTTGTGGTACCTTAGAGACTAACCAATTTATTGAGAATAAGCTTTCGTGAGCTACAGCTCACTTCATTGAATGCATACTGAAGATGTTTTTATACACACAAACCAAGAAAAAATGGGTGTTTATCACTACAAAAGGTTTTCTCTCCCCCCCCCACACCCTACTCTCCTGCTGGTAATAGCTTATCTAAAGTGATCACTCTCCTTACAATGTGTATGATAATCAAGGTGGGCCATTTCCAGCACAAATCCAGGGTTTAACAAGAACGTCTGAGGAACGGAGGGGTGGGGGGGAATATGACTCAACCATTCCCAGTCTCTATTCAAGCCTAAGTTAATTGTATCCAATTTGCAAATTAATTCCAATTCAGCAGTCTCTCATTGGAGTCTGTTTTCGAAGTTTTTTTGTTGAAGGATAGTCACTTTGAGATCAGAAATCGAGTGACCAGAGAGATTGAAGTGTTCTCTGACTGGTTTTTGAATGTTATAATTCTTGACATCTGATTTGTGTCCATTTATTCTTTTACGTAGAGACTGTCCAGTTTGAACAATGTACAAGGCAGAGGGACATTGCTGGCACATGATGGCATATATCACATTGGTGGATGTGCAGGTGAACGAGCCTTTGATAGTGTGGCTGATGTTATTAGGCCCTGTGATGGTGTCCCCTGAATAGATATGTGGGCACAGTTGACAACGGGCTTATGTGACTGCATAATGTTTAGCAAAGGTGTGTTCAGACGCCACGGTGGCAGCTTTTCATATGTCTATGAGGGGGACATTGTTTAGAACTGCTGACGATGATATTGATCTGGTAGAGTGCGTTCTGATGCCTACTGGAGATTGTATGCCCTTTAGCATAGGTGAATACATCCAGATCCCATTTGGAGAGCCTCTGTGTAGATATGGCAGCACCTTTGGACCATTCTGTGATGGATATGAATAGTTTCGGTGACGCTCTAAATAGTTTGGCTCTCTCCAAATAGAACGCTAATGCTCGTCTAACGTCTAGGGTGTGCACTGTAGCTTCAAGTGCGTTCTCATGTGGTTTGGGAAACAATGCTGGAAGATGTATTGGTTGATAATATGGAAGGACGAGGGTATCTTGGGGAGGAATTTAGGATGGGTCCTTTATGTAACTTCATCTTTAAAAAAGATTGTGTATGGGGAGTCTGCCATGAGAGCCCCGATTTCTCCCACGTGTCAAGCTGATGTGACTCCTTTTAGAAATACAACCTTCATGGATAGGTGTAGTAGGGAACAGGTCGCATGGGGTTCGAACAGTTTTCAGGTGAGACCCATTAAGACCAAGTTTAGGTCTCATGGCTGTGTGGGAAGTCTTACTTCTGGAAAGACGGTTTGAATGCCCTTGAGAAATCTTTTAGTGATTGGGTGAGCAAATATTGTGGTGTCGTTAATTTGTTGGTGAAAGCCATCAATAGCCACTAGCCATACTTTTGTTGAACTGAGACACAGGACGGAATGTTTTAATTCAAGAGTGTAATCTAATAGAAGTGGCATGGGGTGCCGATACCACAGCGATTTGCTTAGTGGTGCAACATTCAGTAAATCTCTTCCATTTTTGTAGGTCGGTCTCACATGTAGTATATTTTCTACTGTGGAGCAGCACTTGTTTGACCTGTTCTGAGCAACCTCGTTCATCATTAAAGAATCATAGAGGAGCCATGCTTTCAGATGTAGCATCTCTATCTTCGGATGATGAACCTGAGCCTCGCATTGTGTTAACAGGTCCATCCAACGTGGGAGAGTGATTGGAGCACATGTGTTATGGATGGATACCACACTTTTCTTGGCCATGTGAGGGCTATTAGGATGACCCTTGTTTTGTCGGTCCTTATTTTCTGTATTACTCTGAATAGTAATGGCATGGGTGGGAATGCATACAGGAGAGATGTGTCCTATTAGAAATGCATCCCCCATTGATTGTGTTCCCAGACCTGCTCTCAAGAAGAATCTTGGGCATTTGCTGTTCTGGGCCGTCGCGAATAGGTCTATCTCCGGGTGACTCTATTTTTGGAATATGTGCTCATCGTTCATCCCCCACTCACGATCGTAGGGAAATTGCCTGAGCTCATCTGCCAAGGTGTTCTGATATCAGATAGGTGAGAGGCAGAGATGTGAATATTGTATTGGATGCACCAGCTCCAGAGTCTCATAGCCTCAGTGCACATGAGTGTGATCGGGGCCTCCCCTGGCCTGTTTATGTAGAAGATGTAAGCAATGTTGTCGGTCATTACCCTTATGTTCTGATTCCTTATGAACGGTACGAAGTGAAGGCAGGCTTTGCGGACAGCACAGAGTTCTAGCAGATTTATGTGTAGTCTTGTCTTGACTGGGACTGTAGCCCCTGAAGTGTGCGGTGTTGCATGTGTGCTCCCCACCCTATGAGGGAGGCATCCGTTGTGATAATCAGTGATGGAGGATCCTGTATGAATGGGATCCCCAAGCACGTTGTGTGGTTGAGTCCACCATGTTACCGATTTCTTGACTTTGGGTGGCATCGTTAATTGTCTGTTTAATCCATGTTTGTTTGGTATGTAGACAGTTCCTAGCCATCCCTGCAGGCAGCGCATATGTAAACGTGCATGTTTCACCACAAATGTGCATGCTGCCATGTGGCCCAGAAATTGGAGACATGGGCGGGCTACAATCTGTGGGCTGTTCCTTACTGTGGATATGAGAGCATTTATTGTGTCGAATCTGTTTTGTGGTTGTGATGCTTTTGCTATCACTGAGTCAAGGTAGGCCCCGATGAATTCTAATTGTTGAACTGGTTCTACTGTTGACTGTTTTTTGTTATTTGTAGACCCAGACTCTGAAAGAAGTTTATTGTCAGTTGGGTAGCCTGGAAGGTGTCTAATCGAGTGTGTGACTTCAGAAGACAGTTGTCCAGGTAAGAGAATACTATCTCTTGTTTTCTCAGGTGCGCCACTACTACCACGAGAATTTTTGAAAAAATTCGAGGTGCATTGATAGGTCAAGAGGTAGAACCTTGTATTCATAGTGGTCTTTGTCTAAGGTAAATCTCAGGAACCACCTGTGGGCAGGATGTATTGTAATATGAAAATAAGTGTCCTGCAGGTTGAGGGCTGAAAACCAGTCCCCCGTTCCAGTGTTGGTATTATTGTTGTTAATGTGACCATTTTGAACCTTTGTTTTCTCATGAACTTGTTCAGTTGTCTGAGATACAAGATTGGTTGCCACCCCCCATTTTTCTTCTGTTTTAAAAAATAGTGGGAACAGAAACACCTCCCCCTACATTGGATGGGAACTGCTTTCACTGCCCCTAGTCAGAGGAAGTGATCTACCTCTTGTCGAAGCAGATGTTTGTGAGAGGGGTCCCTTTAAAGGGAAAGTAGTATTTTTTGTCTGCTCTTTTGCAGGTAGGAGATATGGTGGCTGGAGTTTGCCATACCGTTTTAGCGGGTTCCATTACCACCCTATTAATTGGCAATGCTATCTTGGGTGAGGAAGATGTCTCTAAGATGTCCAGTAATTCATGTTGAGTTTCTAATACTTTTTTCAGAAGAATTTTGAGCTTATCAGTCACCCTTCTGAATAAGTCCCGGAAGTGGTTGAAGTTATCAGTGGTGGTTTAGGGTGGGGGCGTTACTGCCTTATCTAGTGAGGAGAATGAATTAATGTTGTTTGGCGAGTTACCAAGAGCAATGCCCTCTTCCTGTTCTGCCATGGGTTCTTCTCCTGTCTCAGTAGTTACAGTCTCCGAGGGTGGAAATGGGTATCTAGAGTCTTACCTACAAGGGCTGGGGAGTCTGCTTAGTGTCTTCTGTAAGATCCCCATGGATCCCAATATGGCCAGTGCCCAGGGAAGGCCATGGGTGGTCCCACCCCTGGGGGTCCATGACATAGTGGCATGTCGTGCGCACACGTAGCCCTTGATCGTAGTGGTCAAGTTGCCACAGGTGTTCTGATCGGAGAGAAATGGTGAGGGGAGAACACCCCTTCAACCTTGCCATCCTCACCACTTAAGAGTGGGGGCTATCAGAGATAATGGTTGCTTCGGTACCGCTGGCATCAGTGAGCCATTGGTGCCCAAAGGAGGTGACTCTGGAGTTGAGGAGACCAACAGGTCCTTCTGGTGCAGAAAGCGGTGTGGTGCCATGAACTTCAGTTCCGAAGAGTGCGGTGCCGATTGTATCGAGGGTGCAGCATACAGAGCCAATGCTGGTGCAGTCTGTGTCAGTGCCATTGCACTAGCAATATTAGGCAGCGGCGTAGTTGGCGGAGCAGCTGTCCGTGCTGTCTCCTCCAGCGCTGTCTATGGTGCTGTGGTGGAGGAGGGAGGTTTAGAGCAACTCAACTCCGCACTGGAACACCACATTCTGGCAGCAGCCAACGCATGGGCAGTGCTGGAGGTTCTTGGAGTGTCGTAAGTACTGAGCTGCATTGTGATCAGCACCGATGAAAGCCATTTGATCAGAGACCATTTTCTGGTAGTCTGCTCTCTATGAGGCGAAGAGGACATGTTTCCTCACAGATTTTTGGGACTTTGGGCATCTTGGTGGAGAAGAGACTGGCGATCTGTGCCAGGAAGAGGTTTCCTGCCCTCGGTTGGATGTTGGTTTTAACGATTTTTCCATCAAAATAAGTTTCAGTCTCAGGTCTCTATCTCTGTGCGCCTTGGCTTTCAGTTGGTTACAATGGGCACATTTCTGAGGAACGTGTGCTTCCCCTAGGCAATGGAAAAATTGTGTCCATCTGACACCAGCACTGCTTCTCTGTACGTTGTGAATCGTTTAAATCCTGGTGAACCAGGCATTCTTTTTAGGTTTATATCTAATCCTGAGTGTACTAAAAGAGAGGAAATAATGTATTTATTTATTTATTATTTTGGAAAAGTTTGTTAGTATCTAAGGGTATGTCTACACTACAAAATTTGGTCAATATTATAGAAGTCGATTTTTAGAAATCAATTTTATACAGTCAGTACCGTATGTCCACACTAAGCGCATTAACTTGCCGGAGTGCATCCTCACTACTGTGGCTAGCATCGCATTATGGAGCGGTGCACTGTGGGTAGCTATCCCACAGTTCCCACAGTCTCCGCCGCCCATTGGAATTCTGGGTTAAGCTCCCAATGCCTAATGGGGCAAAAACATTGTTGCGGTGGTTTTGGGTACATGTCGTCAGTCACCCCTCCCTCCGTGAAAGCAATGGCAGACAATCATTTTGTGCCCTTTTTCCGTGCGGATGCCATACTGCTTTCAGCAGATGGTGCAGTAGTACTGCTAACCGTCGTCATCCACCGCTTCCATTGCAACTCTGCTCTGCTCCTAATGTCTCAATAGCAAATTTCTCTATGGTGTCTGCCACGGGCTCCCAGATACATGTGTTCTTCCTCGGGAAATGTGCGCGATGCTTATCATCGTCCTCCACCGCTTCTGCTGCAACTCTGCTCTCCTGCAGACTCCATACCTTGACAAGCATTGGAGCCCACTCAGATAACCACGGCAGTTATGAGCATTGTAAACACTTTGCGCATTATCCTGCAGTATGTGCAGAACCAGAACCTGCAAAAGCAGGTGAGGAGGCGACGGCAGTGCGGTGACGAGGACATGGACACAGACTTCTCTCAAAGTACGGACCCTGGCAATTTGGACATCCTGGTGGCAATGGGGCAGGCTCATGCCATGGAATGACAATTCTGGGCCCGGGAAAGAAGCACAGACTGGTGGGACTGCACAGTGTTGCGGGTCTCAAATGATTCCCAGTGGCTGCAAAACTTTCACATGCGTAAAGGCACTTTCATGGAACTTTGTGACTTGTTTTCCCCTGCCCTGAAGCTCAACCCCTTAATGCCATGGCTCATGAAGCCATACACAGGCACCCTAGACAGTAGTAAGGAGCTGTTCAACTATAGGCTGAGCAAGTGCAGAATGGTGTAGAACGTGCTTTTGGATGTTTAAAAGCACGCTGGGGCAGTTTACTGACTCGGTTAGACCTCAGCGAAACCAATATTCCCATTCTTATTGCTGCTTGCTGTGTGCTCCACAATATCTGTGAGGGTAAGGGGGAGACGTTTATGGCGGGGTGGGAGGTTGAGGCAAATTGCCTGGCTGCTGATTATGCGTAGCCAGACACCAGGGCGATTAGAAGAGCACAGCACGGTGCGCCTCACATCAGAGAAGCTTTGAAAACCAGTTTCATGACTGGCCAGGCTACGATGTGACAGTTCTGCTTGTTTCTCCTTGCTGAAAATCCGCCCCCTTGGTTCACTCTACTTCTCTGTAAGCCAATCGGCCTCCCCCATTCAATCACCGCTTGCAGAGGCAATAAAGTCATTGTTGTTTCAGAATCATGCATTCTTTATTAATTCATCACACAAATAAGGGGATAACTGCCAAGGTAGCCCAGGAGGGTTGGGGGAGGAGGGAAGCACCGGGTGGGGTGGTGGATGTGGGGAAGAGGGAAGGACAAGGCCACACTGCACTTCAAAATTTATTGCTGCCTTCTGTTCCTTGGGCAGTCCTCTGAGGTGGAGTGGTTGGGTGTCCGGATTCCCCCCCCCTGCATTCTTGGGCATCTGGGTGAGGAGGCTATGGAACTTGGGGAGGACGGCGGGCGGTTACACAGGGGCTGCAGCGGCGGTCTGCACTTCTGCTGCCTGCAGCTCCACCAGATGCCGGAACATATCAGTTTGATCCCCCAGTAGCCTCAGCATTGCATCCTGCCTCCTCTCATTATGCTGCCACCACCTCTCCTCTTGCTACCGCAACCTCACATCTTGCTCGTCCCTCCTGCCCTTGTGTTCATTTTCTGCTTTGGACTCTGCCATTGTTTGCCTTTACGCATTCTGCTGAGGTCTTTCAGTGTGGGAGGACTGCATGAGCTCAGAGAACATTTTATTGCAAACGCATTTTTTCACCTTCTTATCTGCGCTAGCCTCTAGGACGGAGATGATATGGGGAATGTTGAAACATTTGCAGCTGCGGGAGGAAAAAAAGGGAGAGTAGTATTTAAAAAGACATTTTAGAGAACAACGGGTAGACTCTTTCACAGTGAACCAAGCTGTTAACATTACATAGCACATGTGCTTTCAGTACAAGGGCGCATTTTGCCTCTTATATTGAGGGCCTGCCGGTTTGGTGTGAGAGATCACACACGCAGGGCCGGGCAACAGAATTCGGCTTGCAGGAAGCCATGATAAGCCACAGTCTTTCGGGTTCTTCAAACTTTATAACATGTGGGAATGGTTTCACACAACTCAACCCCCAACAATTCTCTGGGATGATCGCTTCACCCCTCCTCCCACTGCGTGACTAGTATCAGGGAAGATCCCTGCCAGCCACATGCGAACAGCTCAGCGTGAACACCCCCGCCCCGCCCCCCCCCCCGACCCCACCGCGTGGTTAAAAGCAGGGATGATTTCTTTTCAGCCACAGGCAAACAGCCCAACAGGAATGGCCACCTCTAAATGTCCCCTTAATAATGTCCCTGGTGGATTTCTGCTCCATCCCCAGACACTTAACAGACTTTTCCAGTAGCTGTACTGGCCATGAATGCATTCCAAGTCTTCAAGGCAAATTAATCATTAAACACACTTGCTTTTAAACCATGTATTATGTTTACAAAGGTAGACTCACCAGAGGTGCCTTCTCTGCCTTCAAGTTCCAGGAGCCCGCCTTGGGAGGGTTGGGAGGGTACTGGCTCCAGGGTGATAAACAGTTCCTAGCTGTTGGGGAGAATGGTTTCATCCTCCTCCTCCTCCTCCTCAACTTGCTCGTCCCCAAAACCCTCATCCCTGTTGCGTGAGACTCCCCCCTTGCAGGAGTCCACGTACAGGGATGGGGTAGTGGTACGGGCACCACCTAGAATTGCATGCAGCTCATCATAGAAGCAGCATGTCTGGGGGTCTGACCCGGAGCAGCCATTTGCCTCTTTGGATTTTTGGTAGGCTTGCCTGAGCTCCTTAAGTTTCATGCGGCACTGCTGTGGGTCCCTGTTATAGCCTCTGTCCTTCATGCCCTTGGAGATTTTTTCAAATATTTTGGCATTTCGTCTTTTGGAATGGAGTTCTGATAGCATGGATTCATCTCCCCATACAGCGATCAGATCCGGTACCTCCCATTTGGTCCATGCTGGAGCTCTTCTGAGATTCTGGGACTGCATGGTCACCTGTGCTGATGAGCTCTGTATGATCACCTCTGCTGATGACCTCACCAAACTGGCCAAACAGGAAATGAAATTCAAAAGTTCCTGGTGCTTTTTCTGTGTACCTGGCTAGTGCATCGGAGTTGAAAGTGCTGTCCAGAGTTGTCACAATGGACCACTCTGGGATAGCTCCCGGAGGCCGATACTGTTGAATGGCATCCATACAACCCCAAATTCGACCCGGCGATGTCGATTTCAGCGCTAGTCCCCTCGTCGGGGAGGAGTACAGAAAAAGATTTTTAAGAGCCCTTTACGTTGACAAAAATGGCTTTGTCGTGTGGATGGAAGCAGGGTTAAATCTATCTAACACTGCTAAATATGACCTAAACTCATACTGTAGACCAGGGCTAAGCTATCTTAACTATCTCACAGCAGCAAAATGAATGCTTTTAATGGGACTGCTGGGAGCTCCATCTCAGGCCGGGGACAGTTGAGAAGGAACTGAGGGATCCAGGTTGCATGGGTAGGCTAGATGAAGTGCCAACCGTGCCATGAGGCAGGCACTGCACATGTGCAACCTGTATGGGCACTGCTATTAAAACTCACTGAGAAAAGGCACAGTGATGCACTCGCACCTGGAGTGGAGCACCCACTGGGACATCACTCGAAGAAGAACTCAACCATTCTCACTGGATTAGAATTAAGAAAGTGACTCAACCAGCACAATAGCTGGGACAAGTACAAACACCATTTAAACCCAACATTTAAAAAAAGTAGTTACCTACCTTTTCGTAACTGTTGTTCTTCGAGATGTGTTGCTCATGTCCATTCCATTTTAGGTGTGCGCGCACCCACGTGCGCGGTCATCAGAGATTTTTGCCTTAGTAGTATCCTTAGGGTAAGCTGTGGCGCCCCCTTGAGTGCCATGCTCTTGTGTCAGTATATCAGGTGCTGCCGGCCCTACACCCTCTCAGTTCCTTCTTGCCCTCCTGCAACTCAATTAGAGGGCAGGAGGGTGGGTAATGCAATGGACATGAGCAACACATCTCAAAGAACAACAGTTATGAAAAGGTATGTAACTGTTTTTTCTTCTTTGAGTGCTTGCTCATGTCGATTCCACTCTAGGTGGGCTCAGAGTTCATGGTCGTGCAGATTGCAGCATTGCTCTGCCAAAGCCAGTGTTGTCTTGAGCTTGCTGGTAAGTGCATAATGAGACGAGACCATGTGGACAGATGACCAGCTAGCAGCCCTACAGATCTCTTAGATTGGTACCTGTGCCAGTAAGGCCACTGATGATGCTTGTGCCCTAGCAGAGTGTGTCGTCACAATTGCTGGCAGAGGCACTCTTGCCAGCTCATAGCAGTAGTGGATGCAGGCAGTGATCCAGGACAAAATCCTTTGAGCAGACATTGGTTGACATTTCATTCTGTCTGCCACCGCCACGAACAGCTGCATCAACTTACGGAACAGCTTTGTGCTATCTATGTAGGAGGTCAGCATCCTCCTGACATCCAGGGCATGCAGCCTGCATTCCTCATCTGATATATGAGACTTTGGAAAGAAGACAGGTAAGTATATGTCCTGGCAAGTATGAAACTGGGAAACTGCCTTGGACAGAAACAGATGTGGTCACAGCTGGACTTTATCCTTATAGAATACCAAATAGGGCAGTTCTGAAGTAAGTGCCCTGATCTCAGACACCCTGTGGGCCAACGTTATTGTAACCAGGAACGAAAACTTCCAGGAGAGGAGCAGAAAAGAGCAAGAAGCCAGAGGCTCGAAGGAAGGAAAAATGTCCATGAGCCTCAACAGCACAAGATTCAGTCCCAGGGAGGGACGGGATCCCGGATTTGCAGGTAGAGATGATCCAGACCTTCCAAAAAATGGGCCATCATGTCGTGAGTGAAGACTGACTTGCTTTGGAACGGAGGGTGGAAAGCCGAAATAGTGACCATGTCTGATCAATGACAGGGACAAAATTGTCAGACGCATCCCTGGAGTTTGAGGTGCAGAAGATAATCCAGGATCTCCTATAGCGAGGCCTGCTCGGCCCGGATGCACCATTCCGAGGTCCAGCACGTGAATCTTTTCTACTTGCCTATAGAATAACCTTTGCTCTGTCCTTTTGACCTTCATGAGAACTGTATGAATCAACAGCACTGGCGGGAAGGCATACATCAGAGCCCCTGACCATGGGAGGAGAAACGCAGCTGACAGGGAGCCCCTGTCCATCCCCCAGATCGAACAGAACACATGGCATTTCCTGTTCTGCCTGGATGTGAACAGGTCCACCTGGGGAGTCCCCCATCTCTGGGGGATTGCACTGACTGACTGTGGATGGAGTGACCACTCGTGGTGAGATGAGAAGGTCCTGCTGAAGTGATCTACTAATACGTTCCTGGTCCCGGGCAGGTGTGCGGCTACCAGATGAATGGCATGGCGCACACAAAAGTCCCAAAGGCTGAGAGCTTCTTGGCAAAGGACCAACAACCTGACTCTGCCCTACCTGTTGATGTAATATATCGCGGCATTATTGTCCATCAAGACCTGCACCACCTTGCCCTTCAGGTACGGCAAGAAATTCTGGCGGGCCAGGCGAACCACTCTGAGCTCCCTGACAATCAAATGGAGGGCCAGATTCCCCCGCAACCAGCAGCCCTGTGTGCTGAGCTCACCCAGGTGTGCTCCCCAGCCGAGGTCCAAAGCATCGGAGATGAGGGTCAGAGACGGGGACAGGGCTGTGAAAGCAACGTCCTCCAATACCGACCCAGGGTCCAACCACCAATCCAGAGAGAACCGGATGCGATCCGGCACCCTGACTACCCAGTCTAGGTCGTGTCTGCTGGGAATGTAAACCCATGCCAGCCACACTTGCAGAAGTCTGAGATGGAGCTGGGCATGACTGATGACGTACGTACATGCAACCATGTGGCCCAACAACCAGAGGCAGGTGCGAGCCGTGGTGAGTGGGTGGTTTTTCACATGGGAGATCAGGTCCAACATGGCCTGCAAGCATGCGTCTGGGAGGAAGGGTCTGGCCCACGTGGAGTTAAGAACCACTCCCACTTTACTTGTTGCACAGGCCTTCAGGTTGAATTTTTTGTCATTTATCAACAGGCCCAGGTCACGGCAGGTGAAGCACACCAGATCAAGGCGCATTTGTTCCAGAGATCTGCCCTTCATGAGCCAATTGTCAAGATACGGGAAGACCTGGACCCCTCGATGTCTCCATACATTTTGTGAAGACACTTGGGGCTGATGAGAGGCCAAAGGGCAGTGCCGTGAACTGAAAATGGCACCTGCCCAGTATGAAACGGAGAAAACATCTATGATCTTGAAATATGGAAATAAACGTCCTTTAGGTTGAGGGTGGTGTACCAGTCTCCCGGATCCAGAGAGAGGATGACGGAGGCCAAGGAGACCATGCGAAACTTCAACTTCATGAATGACTTGAGGTGTTGCAGGTCTAGAATAGGCCTTAGGCTCCCTTTTGCTTTCGGGATTAGGAACTAGTGGTAGTAGGTCCCCTTTCCCTCCATGTTCTGAGGGAACTCCTCCAACGCCCCCAGGTGCAGTAGGTTCTCAATCTCCTGAACAAGGAGTTGCTCATGAAAAGGGTCCCTAAAGAGGGATGGGAAAGAGGGGGGTGCGAGGGAGGGGCGGCCAAGAATTGCAGAGTATAGCCTCAAAATACTATCTCTAGCACCAAATGGTCCGAACTGAATGGTAGGAACCAGGTTGAATGGTAGGAATGGAGACGGTTAAGGAAAGAACCAGGTGGATCAGGCATCTCTCTTGAGCACATCCTCAAACGAGCACTTCTGGCCTCCTGGATGCTTTGCCAGACCGGGCTGTGTGGGTGAGTGGGAGAAGAAAGGGCGGCGATGACTAAAGCTCATGTCTCTATCCCTTTGCAGACCCCTGTTGAGGCTGCCAAGGCCTTGGTGGTGGTGGTGGTGTAGACCTGCTTCCTTGCAAACTGCAGTGTATGCATACCGAGCTAGTGAAAGGTGGCTCAAGTGGCCTTCAAACCATGCAGAATCCCATCCGTCTGCTCTGCAAAGAGTCCATTCCCATCAAACTGGAGGTCCTGTATTGAGGTCTGCATTTCTTGGGACAGGCCAGTGGTCTGAAGCCAGGAACCATGCCTCATGACCACCACCAATGTGACCACCCAAGCAACCGAGTCAGCCATGCCCCACGCCATTTGAAGGGAGCACCTTGCTGCCGCGGTACCCTCCTCCTCCAGGGTGCCGAATTCCTCAGCCAAATCTTGGGGAGGGACTCCTTGAACTTATGGAGAGAGTCCCATAAGTTCAAATTGTACCTGCCCAAGAGAGCTTGGTGATTTGCCACCTGGAATTGCAGGCTGACTGTAGAATACATTTTCCTCCAGAAAAGGTCAAATCTTTTGGCCTCTTTATTTTTGGGGGTTGAACTGGTGTGCCCCTGCTTGTCCTTTTCATTGGCCGCAGAGACGACCAGCGAGTCAGGAGGTGGGTGGGTATATATGTACCCAACCTGTTTGGCTGGGACAAAGTACTCCTTTTCAACCCTTTTGGACATGGGAGGGATGACCAACGGGGCTTGCCAGAGGACCTTGGCAAATTTCAGGACCCCATCATGCACTGGCAGTGCAACAAGGGCAGGGGTAGAGGCCAAGAGCACACTGAACAAGATGTCTGCCTGCTCAGCCATCTCCTCCACCTCTAGGCCCAAGTTCTCAGCCACCCGTCGAAGCAGGGCCAGGTGCTCTTTAAAATCATCTGGCAGGCTAGCCTTCGAGAGTCACACCACCACCTTTTCTGGGGATGAAGATGATGATTGTGCAGAGGAGACCCCAGGGTATCACCCCCATGGGCACCTATTCCTCTACCCTGACCTCCGAATGCGTTTCCCGCACCGAGACCAGTGCCGCCAACTGTTGCTCCAAGGCGGTGGCTGACGAGTGATGCGAAGGGGGCATCAGCATCATAGGCACACCCTACGCACTCCAACAGGGCCACTGTGCTGGCCACTGGCTGTGCTGCCAAGGCGATATCATAGAAGTCGATGCAGTCTCCGGTGTCCAATTGCACTGGGGATGCCTGGGTGAGGGGCTAAATTGCCCTTCTGTGCTGGAGAAATCCCCTTCTGGTGACCATGGTGGAGTCGTCAATGCCTGCATTTGTCAGCTGACTGTCACCGCTGGAGACTGGCACTTCGAATAGGAGGACTGGTGTCAGGGCCAGGAGGACCGGTACCGCGACGGAGATCATGCCCATGGAGTGGGTGACTGAGACCTGCGCTGAGACGACAATTGGCAGGAGGGTGAATGGTGCCAGTAATACAGAGACCAGCACCTACCCCTAGGTGACCCATGTCAAGAGGGCAGAGACCGTGAACATGGTGCTGGTGATCTAGAGCGTGCTCCTGAGGATCTGGGCTGAGAAGTCGGAGATCTGCGGCATGGACTCGGAGACTGCTGCCTTGGCTCAGGAGATCAGTTGCACTCAACTGCCCTCTGGGAGGTCTTGGTGGCTGGTTTGCCCTCGTAGGGAGCCTGCTGCTTTCTGCGGCACACACAGTGCCAGTGGTGCTGATAGAGGCCTCTGCTCTATAGGTGCCGGGAGAGCCTGGGAATGTGTTGATCCTGCCACAAGTCTTTGTTCCCTACCACTCCCAGGAGCCAGTGGTGGATCCTTTGGGGCGCTAAGGGCCCCAACTGGGGAGGCACATCCATGTGGTTCCGGCATGCTCTTTCTGGGTCCTGGGTCAAAAGTTTTTAGATACGACACTTGTCCTTCACATGTGATTCCCCCAAGCACTTGAGATAGTTGCTGTGGGGGTCACTGACAGGCATAGGCCTGTTATAGTCCGTGCAGGGCTGAAACCCCAGAGACCAGGGCATACTCCGCCTGGGGCAAAGTCTTCGATGGGACTCTAACTTCTAACTACACTTAACAACTAACTACTACAAACAAACTATTTACCAGGCCTAAGCTCAAAGTCAGAAAAGATGAAACCGCTAGTCCTTGCTATACAAAGAAAGGCGCTCCGACTAACCACCATGGGCAGTAAGAAGGAAATGAGAGGGCATAGGGCCAGCAGTGCCTGATACACCGATGCATGAGCGTGGCACTCAGGGGGGTGACACAGAGAACCCTATGAATACCTGTCAAGGTTCCTCCCCCACTCTGAACTCTAGGGTACAGATGTGGGGACCTGCATGAAAAACCTCCTAAGCTTATCTTTACCAGCTTAGGTCAAAACTTCCCCAAGGTACAAAATATTCCACCCGTTGTCCTTGGACTGGCCGCTACCACCACCAAACTAATACTGGTTACTGGGGAAGAGCTGTTTGGACGCGTCCTTCCCCCCAAAATACTTCCCAAAACCTTGCACCCCACTTCCTGGACAAGGTTTGGTAAAAAGCCTCACCAATTTGCCTAGGTGACTACAGACCTAGACCCTTGGATCTTAAGAACAATGAACAATCCTCCCAACACTTGCACCCCCCCTTTCCTGGGAAATGTTTGGATAAAAAGCCTCACCAATTTGCATAGGTGACCACAGACCCAAACCCTTGGATCTGAGAACAATGAAAAAAGCATTCAGTTTTTTACAAGAAGACTTAATAAAAAATAGAAGTAAATAGAAATAAAGAAATCCCCCCTGTAAAATCAGGATGGTAGATATCTTACAGGGTAATTAGATTCAAAAACATAGAGAACCCCTCTAGGCAAAACCTTAAGTTACAAAAAAGATACACAGACAGAAATAGTTATTCTATTCAGCACAATTCTTTTCTCAGCCATTTAAAGAAATCATAATCTAACACATACCTAGCTAGATTACTTACTAAAAGTTCTAAGACTCCATTCCTGGTCTATCCCCGGTAAAGACCAGCATATAGACAGACCCAGACCCTTTGTTTCTCTCCCTCCTCCCAGCTTTTGAAAGTATCTTGTCTCCTCATTGGTCATTTTGGTCAGGTGCCAGTGAGGTTACCTTTAGCTTCTTAACCCTTTACAGGTGAGAGGAGCTTTCCCCTGGCCAGGAGGGATTTCAAAGGGGTTTACCCTTCCCTTTATATTTATGACAATACCGCTAAGGCAAAAATCTCCAACAACAGTGCACGTGGGCACACGCACACCTAGAATGGAATCGACATGAACAAGCACTCGAAGAAGAACTAAATATCAAAACAGGAACACTCAGCAAGAGCCCATAGAGGCAGCCCCACCATCTTGTCTTAGAGTACAATTCCTGCGCATTTTTGTGATGATTACGCTGTTTTTGTCTTCAGTTTCAGTTTGCGAAGTTTCTGTTAATGTTACACAGTTCCTGCTTGCAAAGAGATATCCTGGCATTCAAAGGCCTGGTGATATCACTGACACAACGAGTAAGCCCTAATGTGGGAAATCTTCTCATGGGGAAAAGGTCAATCAGATTTTCTTCTATCCTGAGTAGATCTGTATCGTCTTGTCTCAGTATTCTTATTTTAAATCAAATAGGACAAATTAAGAATATTAGTATTCTTACTTGATGTTAAACAAGATAGAAATGTCAGTAATTTAAAAGGAAAGAATAAATGATCGACTCAAAGTGGAAGATTTTTTTTTTTTTTAAACAAAACACTCTGCCTACTCCAGTGCTGACCAATAGCAATACTGATGGTACCATCCCAGTGCAGGTTGGGAAGAATCCATCTGAGTTGGAAAGGAAGTACTTGCAATACTGATTAAAGCCATGTGATTTAATTCTGAGGGTTTTAATGTTTTGCTCTGTTAAAGGTGGAGCGTGATCCATTTTAATATGAACAAGGAATTTTCAGTAGTGTTTACTTCATTTCTTTTTTCTGCTTTACAATTACTCTTCTAGCATAACAAAGATAATCATTTTAGTGGAATTTTGTTAACATTTCTTGTTCCTCATCTAACAAATCAGATTAAAAGAACTTTCATATTCTTCAAGAAGAAAATGTGTCAACCCTCCACAGGACATATGCCAGTCCACAAATCCCTGGAAATCTGCACATGAGCTAAGTACCACATGGCTGAAATTATACAATTCAATAATCCTTGTTTTAACTTTTGCTTACATCGTCACTAGAAAAAATATAATGATACACAGTTTCCTATATGAACTGAATGTTTTTGGCATTCTGTAAATGTTGGTTCTGAATGTACAATATATTGGCTTTATATCTCTTTCAACTCCTTTACAATAACAATAGGTGGTTGGTATTAAACTGAGATTGAATGATTTAAAAAAAACATGTTTTTCCTCGTAAATTTAAGCAGTCAGATGAAAATCACCATTTTCATTAGTTCATCGTTAAAAAGGATGGATACTTGTTTACAGTCTCTTACATTAGTCTCTCATGCTGCAACTTTCACACATTTTGCTACTGTTCAGCAAGAGTAACATCCTCAGTTGGAGGCTTAGAAAGACGAACATATTTTCAGTGCTTGGCATGAATTACTTCTGAACTATAAAAACTTTAAGTTGTTTGAACAAAAAGGGAGCAGTATTCCTTTAAAAAGTATACAGCACATGTTATGGCTATTATTAAAACAAAATTCTATGAAAGCTATATTAATACCGAAAAGTCATAACAGAAAAAACAAATTTCAGGAGTTTTTCCCCCTAAGATAAAATTTTGGAATCAGGACTATAGAAAATGTTTGTTACTTATTCTGCTCAACTCTGATTGGATATATCTGCTGCATAGAAAATAAAACAAAGGCATTTACATCCCTAAAGCATTCTGTACAAAATACTTGCATGTCATTTCATATTAAATCCTGATTGTTTTCATCACTGTGACATGAATACAAGCTTAACTGTCTATCCTTTAACAGACAGAGGATTATTCTACTAGTAAATTCAGATTTTTACAATTCACGGTGGCAAATGTTCTAGCTATCCATCTTCACAAGAAACGGTCCAGGTGAATATAATCAAAGCTGAGCTTAGAGGACTTCATTGCAGTCTTTTCAGTTTAGAACTCTAGCTATGTGATTTTGTTACTTACTTCTTAAAACAAGTTTTAATATCAATATATTAACAACTTTATTTAGGACATATTTGAAAATATCATCTACAAGATAACAGTTGTTGGTAAAAATTAAGTAGTCTATTTAAATGGAATATGAAAGTACTCTATGGAACAACTGAAATAAAACTAAATAACTTGATAAGAAAATAATGCCATCTCTCATACATGGAATTCAATGGTTTGCATTCTACATGGCTAGATATAATTTCAGTTAATGGGACACAACACAACTAGAAAAATGAGTTCTCCTCCAACAGCTATAAGCACTACAGAAATAATTGGACCATTATAGTGTTATCATCAAGCAGAAATCAACTGCTTGGTTTACGTTTACAAAAACAAACAAACATAAACATAAACATTTCCTCTGTAGCATGGGGCATGGGTCTCTTGCTGGAGGATTCTCTGCTCCTTGAAGTCTTTAAACCACGATTTGAGGACTTGAATAGCTCAGACATAGGTGAGAGGTTTTTCGCAGGAGTAGGTGGATGAGATTCTATGGCCTGCATTGTGCAGGAGGTCGGACTAGATGAACATAATGGTCTCTTCTGACCTTAGTATCAATGAATAGGCCTAGACTGGGCTGCATAATATGAACAAATAGATGCCAACTTCCGGTACAACTAGCATGGCGCTCCATTATATCAACCTGCTGTACTTGGCATAATCCAAAAATAGCCTTTTATATATTTCACTGGGATACATGTGCTCTCTCTCTCTCATATACATATGGAGGTGGTAATGGAGTACTCACAGCACCATATGTCAGCACTTCTGGGGGATGACTTACTTAAAAAGATGGAAGTAATACTGTGTGGCTATGAAACTACATGTTTGATCTATTGATGCAAGTGGAAGGAAGTTGTGGTTTTCCAAAATGACAACAACTATGGAAAGAAACTAAAAAAGTAGAAAGCAACAGTTAAATATGGTAAAGCTGTTCAGTTTTACTAAATGCAATATTATACTCATATCTGGGACATGCTGAGAGAAATTCAGCTATTTAGTCTACCGCAAAGAAGCTATTATTGATGTATGTAACAAGGGATTCTGTCTTTCTTCTGTCAAATGATAGAAGATGGTCTTGTCTGCCACTGCTCTGCAGATTTATTTAGTTCCAGCAGCATTTTGCGTACATTTACAAAGTTCTGAAGGTAAAATACCCCCAGCTTTAAGTCTGCAAAATTGTCCAGTCTCCTTAGATAACAAGTGCCAAAACAGAAGAGAATATTTATTTGGATTAATAAACATTGTTAAGGCCTTCATTCAGCAAAGCATTTAAGCAGGTACTTAACTTTAATGGGACCTAAAAAGGGGGCTCCTATCCATATGTTCTAAGCATCCTTGGAATTACTCAAAAACCAACAAAACTGGTACCCCGACATTAGGAAAATATGAAGGGAAACATACCATGTGTGGGAGATGTGAAATATATAAACTATATTTCTTAGAAAAAGTAAAAAAACTTGTAAAAGCTAGCACTAGTATACTTCAGTCATTGTCTTGGAAATAGGTACCAGAGTTTGAGGCATTCCCTGGTCCAATATTCTTTAAACAATTTCTAAAGATTGTCAAATACTAAAAAATTACTTGTTAATTTTCATGGAAAGCCTAACAATTTTAGAGGTTTTAGTGGCCCCAAGTCTTTTGATTGCCTAATGGAACCCTAATCATATTACCTTTTTTGCCTACCATCAGTCCTGTATTTGTTATCAGAAGAATAAATACATATTTTTAACTGTGAATTATTTAAATGCATGTTTAAGGTGCTTAAAATGTGTTTATTATAATGCTAGGAAAATGAAATTTCTAAGATATTTAAAAGTATCTATCTGTCCAATATTCAAAGGCATAATTTTAGAGGTGGTCAAGAGATTGCTTTCATCAAAGTTGTATGCTCTTTCATTTCTCTAGTATTGATTTATTGGCTAGTTTTATAGCAGACTGTAATGCAATACACTATCCAGTGAGATTATGTGTGCATAAATATAATAAAAAGCAACACTGTTAACTGGAAAAATAGCTCAGGTTTCTCATATACATATTCCTATTAAAATAAACGGTATTGCTACTGAAACATCCAGTTTATTGAGATTATTTTACCTTGTTAAGGACAGCAAAGAATAAATGATTGTAAAAGACAGTTACCTTTTCCATAACTGGTGTTTTTCGAGATGTGTTGCTCATGTCTATTCCACAATAGGTGTGAGTGCTCGCCACGTGCACTGGTACCGGAAGCTTTTCCCCTAGCAGTACCCGTAGAGGGAGCGCCCCAGCAACCCCTGGAGTGGAGCCTTCATGGCGCGGTATAAGGGGAGCTGCGTGCTCCCCCCACCCCCAGTTCCTTCTTGCCAGACAACTCCGACAGAGGGGAAGGAAGGCGGGATGTGGAATAGACATGAGCAACACATCTCGAAGAATACCAGTTACGGGAAAGGTAACTGTCTTTTCTTCTTCGAGTGATTGCGCACGTGTATTCTACAATAGGTGATTCCAAGCTATATCTGTTGGAGGTGGGTAGGAGTTCACAAGTTCTCAGGATGGAGGACAGCCCTGCCGAACCCGGCATCATCCCTGATTTGGGAGACGATCGCGTAGTGCGAGGTGAATGTGTGAACCGAAGACCACGTGGCAGCTCTACAAATATCCTGGATGGGGACGTGGAGCAGGAAGGCAGCCGACGAGACCTGCGCCCGAGATGAGTGCGCCTTCACAATCAGTGGCGGGGGAACACCCACCAGATCATAACAGGTGCGGATGCACAAAGTGATCCAGTTGGAGAGACGCTGAGTGGAGATTGACCGACACCTCATGTGCTCAGCTGGGGCGACAAACAGTTGCGAGGACTTCCTGAATGGCTTAGTCCGCTTGAGGTAGAAAGCCAGAGCCCTTCGCACGTCAAGTGTGTGGAGGCGGCGTTTCTCACTGGACACATGAGGCTTGGGGCAGAGGACTGGCAGGAAAATGTCTTGACCCATGTGATAAGTGGAGACCACCTATTAGGGAGGAATGCAGGGTGTGGGCAGAGCCGAACTTTGTCCTTACGAAAAACTGTGCACGGAGGCTCGGAGGTCAGGGTCCTGAGCTCTGAGACCCGTCTGGCCAACATAATAGCGACCAAGAAGGCCACCTTCCACGAGAGGTGAGACCAGGAACACATGGCTAGTCACTCAAACGGGGGCCCCTTGAGACGAGACAACACCATGTTCAGGTCCCACTGCAGGACCAGGGCCTAGCACCCAGGAAAGATGGTCCAACCTCTTGGGGAACCGGCCAGTCATAGCATGGGGGAATACCATGTGCCCCTGCACCAGCGGATGGAAGGCTGATATGGCCGCCAGGTGCCCCTTGACTGATGAGGGTGCCAGGCCCTGGGCTCTAAGGTGAAGAAGGTAGTCCAGGATAAGAGGGATCAGGGCGGCCACAGGGGAGACACCCCATTCAGCTGCCTATCTGGAGAACCGGGACCATTTTGCAAGTAGGCGCGGCGTGGAGTGCCATCTGCTTTTCATGAGGATGTGCTGGACCCTTTCTGAGCATGTTCTTTTCCCTCTAGCTAACTACGGATCAGCCACACCATGAGGTAAAAAGCTGCTAGGTTGGGTAGAGGAGGCAGCCCCAGTCCTGGGAGAGCAACCGCCAGGCCCGTGAGGATCCCGTACCAATGTAGCCTGGGCACGCTAGGGCAATCAGGAGGACCCGTGCCTTGTCCATCTTTATTTTTTCCAGGACCCTGCTGATCAGTGGGAACCGGGGGGAAGGGATAGAGAAAACTGGCCTGACCAGGACAGGTGGAAGGCATCGGAGATAGTGCCCCGTCCCAGTTCCCCCCGGAGCAGAACCGGGGACAGCAACAGCCTTGCCTGTTGATATAGAACATTGAGGCCATGTTGTCCGTGAGTTCCTTGACGTTTACATGTAGGGACAGATCCTGCACCGACCACAGACCTTCGGTCTGAACGTTCCCCACATGGGCCCCCCAACCCAGGTCTGATGCATCGGACACCAGCTCCAGCAACAGGATCCTGTCCCAGAATGGGACCCTTTGGAGCATGTTGCTTGGGGTGGACCACCACTGCAGTGTGGCGATCACCGAGTCAGGAACGGTGAGGACCTTGTCCATCCTGTCCCTGGCTTGGGAGAACTCCGAGGCCAGCCAGAGCTGGAGGGGCTCCATTCAGAGTCTGGCATGGCGGACCACGTACGTGAACGCCGACATGTGACAGAAGAGCTGGAGGCACACTCTGGCAGTAGTCACCAAGAACCTTGTGACTGTGTCAATGAGCCCTTGTAGGGTCTCGAACCTGTCCGGTGGGAGGTAGGCTGTGGTCGATGAGTTGTCCAGGACCGCCCCAATAAACTCTATGCATTGGACCGGGATTAACGTGGGCTTGGTGTCATTTACCAACAGGTCCAGGGCAGGGTACGTGGACAGTAGAAGCGTCACATGATCCCTCACCTGTGACCAGGAGCTGCCCCTGACCAGCCAGTCATCCATATACTGAAAGATCTGGACCCCCTGGCACCTGAGGTAGGCGGCAATCACCGACATACATTTTGTAAATACCCTGGGGGCAGTGGATAGGCCAAACAGGAGGGCCGTTAACGGATAGTGATTCTGCCCACCAGGAAACGGAGGAATTGTCTGTACCCCTCAGAAATGTGAATGTGGAAGTACGCGTCCTGCAGATCGAGGGCAGAGTACCAGTCCCCAGGGTCCAGGGAGAGGATGATGGAGGCCAGTGAGACCATGCACAACTTGAGCCTCACCATGAACTGGTTTAGATCCCGCAGGTCCAGGATGGGCCTGAGTCCTCCTTTGGCCTTTCAGCCGTCACCACTCCGGGAGGAAAGTATACAACCAATTGTAGAAGGGAGCTTCTTGGGGGGGGGGTGGCGGGGGGAGGTAATCCCTGGAGAGAACTGCCAGGGTGCCCCTGAGCGTCCTGTCAAAACCGCCTTTTTCCCGCCTGTTTGCCTTTGGAGGACCCAGGTTGTGGGGCAGGCCGCAACTGCCTCTGAGGGCACCTTTTATAGACCCTCAACTTGTTATAAGCAGCTTCCTACTTTGGCCAGGTGGCCTGAGCGGGAGCCTGCTGCAGCCTAAACTTAGATTTGGCCAGAGCCGGGACATAGAGACCCAGAGTCTGCAGGGTCATGCGGGGGTCCTTCACGCCATGCAGCTTTGTGTCAGTTTGCTCCACAAACAGAGCTTTGCCATCAAACGGGAGATCCTGCATGGCAGCCTGCGCTCCACCGGACAGCAGGAGCCACGACGCCCTTCTAATGGACACTGCCGAGGCCATGGACTGTGCTGCCGTGTCAGCCGCATCCGAAGCCGCTTGCAGGGATGCTCTGGCAGCTGCTGTACCCTCCTCCACCAGTCCTGAATTCTTTCTTATCGCACTCCTGGAGGGAATCCTCAAACTTGGGCAGGGAACCCCACAAATTGAATTCATACCTGCCCAGTAGCGCCTGGTTTGCCACCCATAACTGAAAACTCAAGGGAGAATAAAGCCTTCTCCCAAAAGAGTCCGGCCTCCGCGAATCTTTATTTTTCAGGTAGGGGCTGGTTGGCCCTGCTGCTCCCCGTGGTTGATGACTTAACCACCGGGTGGGTGCAGAGGTACTCGTGCCCCTTGGCAAGTACAAAGTACTTGCATTCCGCCTTCTTAGAGATGGGGGCCAGTGACCTGTGTTTGCCACAAGGCAATTGAAATTTTTGCCACCCCTTCATGGAAGGGCAAAGCTACCCTACCCGGTGCCAAAGAGGACAGCACGTTGAACAGGGAGTCCAAGGATTCCTCCATCTCCTCTACCTGGAGGTGGAAGCTTGATGCCTCCCTTTTAAAAAGTTTTTGATGGGCCCTAAAGTCCTCCTGCTGAACGAAGAGAAGTGGGGCCATTACTGCCTCATCCAGGGAGGGCGACGAGGCCGGCACGGTGCTCTGGGTGTCCGCCGGCCCTGGAGGATGCACCACTTGGTCAGACTCAGGGCATGGTGCCAAGGACGTATTTCCCACCGACCCCCTCCTCGGCGGTCTGGAAAGGGAGGCCGACGGTGCCTCTGAGGCTCTGGCTACCGGCCGGGCCCCCACCGGGAGCTGAGTCAGGGCCACAGTGCCCACTGGTACCATTGGGCAGGCCATGGGGCCTGGGGCCACTGCACTGGCTGTGTCACCGACAAGCCCTGGTTGTTCGATCGACTGGGCTGCAGAGGCGATGCCTTGGCGGAGCCTTGGAGCAGGATTCCGAGCGGGAACGGCGTTGACCGCGACCTTGATCCAGATACCCCTATCTTAAGGGCAATGACTTTAGTTAGATTAAAGCATTTCGGTCCTCAGAAGACTAAACTGTGTGCCACAGGCAGAATATAGGAGAGAATGAGTTGCCATCCCTGCCTGATGCCTGAGAGCCCATGGAAGGGTGACTACAAGTGGAGACCTGGCTGACGAATAACCTGCCGCTGTCTCGGGACTGGGAGGAATGGCGGTGCTGGGAGCTACGTCGCCCATGGGACCGCGACCTTGATGCGGAGGACCGGTACCGTCTGTAGCTGCTGCTACGTGTTTGGCTCCGACGGGGTGCGAGGTGCCAGCGATCGACTGGGCTGCAGAGACGATGCCTTGGCGGAGCCTTGGAGCAGGATTCCGAGCGGGAACGGCGTTGACGTCCATGCCATGACTCGCCGCGGCAATCCCTATGAGACGAGGACCTCTGGCAACGTCTGCCTTGGTTCCGTCGGTACTCACTCCGTGACATGGAGCAGTGCCGAAAGTGTTGGTCGGACAGCACCCAACCAGACAGTCTGGTGGGAGTTGAGGGCGATCCACGTGGACTATGCCCTGAACTGTCACTGGGTGGCGAACGGCATCGGGAATGTTCTCTGGACTGAGACCGGTGCCGAGCTGGGAGTGACTGCAGAGAACCCAGCAGTGGCTTGCACCTGGAGCCTGGTGCCGACATCGGCGGTGCTCCTGGTACTGGCATGGACTTGACATCCTGGGCTGCCTGCAGGGCCTCCAGCGTTTCCGAAGCAGCCGGGCTACTCCGCTCTACATGAGTCAGAGGTCTAGAGACCAGAGGGGATTGAGGACTGCCCAACATGGGTCTAGTCTCTGCCCCTGGATTCCCTCGGTGCCACTGTGAAGAAGGCGTTTTCTTTGCCTTCTTGTGCCCCGTAGACGGGGATCGGTGCCAACTGGTCGAAGATGCCAGACGATCGCCACATACTGATGCCGTGGTGCCCGGTGCCAACTCGGAGTGGTGCACCAGAGTCAGGGTCAGCGCCGACTCCATCAGAATAGCCCAGAGCCTAATCTCTCAGTCCAAGTTTAAACGACTTGCAAATCTTGCAACGATCACTGATATGGGTTTCTCCCAAACAGTGTAAACAGTCTGCGTGCGGGTCACTCCTTGGCATAGATCACCTACCAGTGTCGCACGACTTAAAACCCGGGGTGTGGGGCATGCCCCAGCCCAGGCACTCTAACTGAACAGCTAACTAACTACAGGTACTAACACTGAACGAACAAAAAGTTCTGGGGACGAGCTACAGCAAAGCTGGAGCAGAGTAGTTCTGATGCACCTTCACTGGGGCAAGAAGGAACTGAGGGTGGTGGGAGCACGCAGCTCCCCTTATACAACGCCATGGAGGCGCCACTCCAAGGGTCGCTGAGGCATTCCCCCTATGGATACTGCTAGGGGAAAAACTTCCGGCACCGATGCACGTGGCGAGCACACCTATTGTGGAATACACATGAGCCATCACTCGAAGAACTAGAGTGTTTTAAGGCTGATACACTGTGAGTGATTTAGGATAAGAAAGCAGGAGATTATCCAAATAGAACTTCATCTTATAAACCTTTCACTCATTTTGTCTAAATGATGATGAACATGGCTCTTTAAATGGTGAACACTTGTTAAAAGCCAGAAATACCATTTTTGTTTAGAAATGGTTGTAAGTCAATTCTACAAAACAAAAACAGATAGTATGTAGGGTTGCCAACTTTGTAATCCCTGAAAACCGAACACCCCAGCCCTGCCCCTTCCCCAAAACCTCATACCCGCCCCAGCTCTTCTTCTGAGGCCCCGACCCTGCCCCCCCTCCATCCTCCACTCTCCCATCCCTGGGGCTCACCTGCTGCCTGCAGAGCCAGTTTAGGAGGAGCTGATGTGGAGTCTGTCTGCCTGCCCAATCAGTGGTAGTGAATATTTTGACTCAAGGTTTTATGAGAGGTGATGAACCTGTCTCACCCCTTAATTTTTTCCAGTACCTCAAAGTCCAAGACACAGACTATGAAGAAGCGGAAGTGCCGGATGGGTAGTGTGGATCTGTGCAAGAAATCATCTCAAAACACTCCAGCTACAGGTAACCTTTTCTTTGATCTTTGTCTGAACAGATCCACATTCGACAGACACACAGGAGCCTCTCAGTACTAATTGTGTCTCCCTTCCATACTCTCTCAGACATTTGGAATCAGTCTTGTCTTCAGGACTAAAGAAACTGTGACCTTTTCCTTCTCTTTTGGATCAGAAGAGGTGACATATGGTATTAAATCACTAAGTAGTGGGCTCTTTTTGTCCTTTTGGATTGGATACATTTTATGATCTGGACTCTGACTTGGCATTAAGCAAAGAAGAAGGGTCGGGGCTAACTCTGATGTGAAGTCAATTTGAGGTGCTCTGTCTGTTCCATGAAAAACTAACAAAGTTTGGATTCCCAGTCCTTGTGAGCCTTCTGAGGGCATATCTACACAGGGACACTGAGGATAGTTAAGCTAAATTCACACCTTCAATTAATTCAAAGTGCATTTGTTAAAACGCATTAAACCCGTGTGGATGATCCCGCTAAAAGTAAAGTAGCCTTAGCTAAAGCAAATTAAAACCACTTTACTTTTGAATGGAAGCATCCACACAGGGGTTTAATGCACTTCAACAAATGTGCTTTAAATTAATACTTTCAATTAATTCATAATTTCATAACATTTAATGCCAGAAGGGATCATGAGATCACCCAGTCTGGCTTTCTGTATATCAAGGGCCATTACATTTCATCCGGATACCCCTATCTTAAGCACAATGACTTTAGTTAGATTAAACCATTTCGGTCCTCAGAAGACTAAACTGTGTGCCACAGGCAGAATATAGGAGAGAATGAGTTGCCATCCCTGCCTGATGTCCCTGCAACTACAAGGAACTGATTAGGTGAGATATGCCCAGATGACCCTAACAGGTGATCCATGCCCCATGCTATAAAACAAGGTGGGAAACCTTCAGAGTTCCTGCTAATCTGCCCTGGGGGGAAATTCCTACCAAACTCCAAATCTGATGTGCAGTAGGAACCTGAGTATGTGAGCAAGACACACCAGCCAGGTATCTAGAAAGAAGATTCTCTGTATCACCGCAGAGCACTGGTCCACCTTGTTCGGTGTCCCATTTTTCAGCAGTGGCCAATCTCTCTTGTGCTTCAGAGGAAGGTGCCCCATACCTACTGTGAATACATCTGTGCATCGGGGGAATTGTGCACTGGGGAGAAAATAATTTTCCTGTAGGCGACTGATGGAAGCCCTGAAGCATGAGATTTGATTATGGTAGTTGTCTTAACACAGAGATGCAAGTGTTATGAACATGTTGAGGACATGAGAGTGAAATCCCATTCTCCTCATGTCCAATGGAGGAAGATATAAATAATGGGACTCATATGGTACATCTACACAGCAGGGTAAGCCTGGGCTTGACTAATCCCCCTTACATCCACACACCAACTGCATTAACCTAGGGCTCAAACATAAGATCCCAGGTCCCTGCAGGGCTGGAGGATCCAAGTATGTGTTAAGCTAGGATCTAGGGTCTGAGCCCTGTTGCTTTCCTGTGTGCACACGGCCCCAGCTTGACTCAGACGACTGAAGTCTCCAGATGTATCCTACTGGTTGTCTACACACCAACGTAAGCCTAGGGTTAGTGGGACTCAAATCAGTTGACCCATGTCAGGGAACCCGGGGCTTGAGCGTCTACATTGCATTTTTACCCTAGGTTAAGGATTATTTGACCCATGCTTGAACCTAGGACTCTGGCATCAACATTGCAGTGCACAGACGAATGTCAAAGTAAACCTATCCCAGAGTGCCCCCGACGTGTTGACACTACAAATGTGTTGCACTGTGGGAAAAACTCCACTGCCTACCCTGTTTCCTAACTGTGATGGTGCTACTAATGGGACTCGGGTGCCCAAGAGCACGAGTACATAAACTGCGTAATTAGCTCCACTGGTAGTTGTCTCAGTAAAATGACTGTAGTTTGAGAAGGCTTTATACTGAACTACCATCTAATCAGAGAATTGAGCTCTCCACCTCTAGGCTGAATGACGTTGGCAGGACAATTAGGACATCAGTCTCCAGGGCTGTCAAATTTTTAGAATGAAACTTGGCAATTCATAATTTTTAAAATGGGGATGTTCAATGAAGGTGTTTGGTTGTTTTTTTATTTATTGTCTGTTTTGAAGTTTGACATAAAATGTAGGTTTCAGAGGAAAAACACACACAACTCCAGCCTGGCTGATGCCAGCAGCAAAGAGAAGTGCATCCCCAAGGCTTGCAGTGCAGTGTGCTCAAGGGATCCCCAGGGGGGAATGCTAATCTCTGTGCTATGCACTTGGGGACAGGGTTACTTTGACCTGGGTCTGTGCACTGCAGTGTGGATACCAGAGCCCTAAGTTCACGCACAAGTCAGAAAATCCTTAACCTAGGGTTTAAATGCAGTGTAGAAGCTCAAACCCACTTAAGTTCCCTGAAACAGGTTCACTGCCTTCAGTCCCCTAACCCTAGGCTTACACTGATGTGTAGATATACCCCTAGACTCTCAGATTCCAAGGCCAGAAGAAGCCACCACAACCATCCAGTCTGACCCCGTGCATACACAGACTATGGAATTTCTCTCAGAAGCTGACCAAGCTTTTAAAACTTTAAAGATCTAAAAAGGTATCTAATTTGTGTTGAGGACTCCAAGCAATAGTGAGTTCACCACCTCTCCCAGTAAACTGTTCCAATGTTTAATTATGCTCATAACTAGGAAATTGCATCTTACTTCAAGTTTGAATTTGTCAAACTTCAACAATATCCAATCAGCAAAATTGAAAATCCCCCCACTCTCAGATTTTTTTTTAATGTGTAAGTACCCACACACAATGATCAGGTCACCTCTCAACCTTGTCTTTGATAAGTTCTGTAAGCTTCACATCATAACACTTGCTTTCCAGGCCCTGGATCATTTTTATAGCCTCCTTTGAAACTTTTTTAGTATTTCCACCTCTTTATTGTAGCGTGGATACCAGAACTGAACCCAGTATTCTAACAGTGGTTTAACCAATGCTGTGTACAGGGGTAAGATCACTTCTATCTCTCCCTGATATTTCCCTTTTTATACATCTAAGGACTGCATTAGCCCTTTTTGCCACAGCAATGCACTGAGAACTCATGCTTAGTCAATTAGATAATGATCCATAAATCCTGCTCTGAGTTCGTCTCCCATCCTGCAAGTATAACCTGCATTCTTGGTTCCCAGATGCATTACTTTGTATTTGGCTGTATTAAAGCACATTCTGTTTGATTGTGAACATTTAACAAAATGATTCAGATTCTTCTGTAACAATAATCTTCCCTCCTCATTATTTACTACCCCACCAATCTTTGTGTCATCTGAAACTTTACCAGCAAAGATTTTATATCATTGTCTAAACTGCTGATAAAAATACTAAATAGCATTTAGAACAAGGAAAAATACATTGTTTTGCCCATATTAAAAAAATATTTTAAAAATGTTATAGGAACCTCTAGCACCTTCATTCTTTGGAGCAGGGGAGGTCACTCTGGTAATTATGTCCTTTTGCTGTCCTTGTGAAAAACTGCCTAAATCTGCCCAATTTACATGCATCGGAAAAATCTCATCTGACATATGCTCAGTAGTCAATTTAGAATTTGGCAGCTTAACTATACGAAAAGCATGCTCTAGCTGTAGGGGCTGAACAGGACTTTCCATGCAATTGCTGTTCACGACTGCTGCTGCGGGCCTCTGTGACACCAGGACTAAGAGAAGGGAAACACTCGCTCCAGTTCTATGTCTCCACTGCTGGCACCTAGGCAGCACAGAGGAGGAGGAGGGCACAGCCACATTGGACTGCAGAAAGGTAAGGAATAAAGAGTGATGTGGCAGGCACCAGTGATTGTGGAGGAGCAGAAGAAGAGGATGGGCAGGAGCTGGAAGGAGCTGAACAGGGAGAGCTTTATGTGAACAGAAACAATGGGTGGGGAGTGGGTTAGAAGCAGAGAGGGGTAGCTTGCAGAAGGGGTGAGCGCTGGAGGTTGAACAGAAGCGGAGCATGTGAGAGACAGGAACTGAAATGTTGCACAAGAACAGAGGGGGAAGAAGGAAAGGAGCCAAGGGTGTGATGAAGGTTGGACAGGAGCAGAGGAGAAGGGAAGCAAGAGCTGGGGATGTGTGCCCCGCTTGTAGCGGACTGTATAGGAGCAGACAGGGAAGGAAGTAGGACCTGGGTTGGGAGGTGGTTGGATCGCAGAAAGGGAGTACAGGAGGAGGCAGGAGCTGGGATGGGAAGTGATAGATGTAAGGAGAAGGGGATGGGGGGAGGTTTGGATAGCAGCAGAGTGTCAGGGAGCAGCATATGGGCCCTTTGACATAGTGATTAAAGCCAGAGCTCCACCTAGTGTTTAGAGCCATGAACAGGAACTGGGAGTCAGAGCCGGATTCAGAAGCTGGCCAAGGGAGCAGAACTGGAACAGACTGGAGCAGGACAGGAACAAAGCCAGAACAGGACTGGAGCAAGGCCGGAGATCACAGATGCTGGCATAAGCTTTGAGCAGCCAGTGATCTGCCGCTGCTGCTAAGCATAAATGCAGACCTGTCGGAGACTTGCAGCCAACTGGGCAAGCCAGCCAGTCAGGAGATTCTGCCACAGCCCAGCAGGGCTCATTAACCAGCCTGAAGACTGAGCCAGCTAGTCCCAGGCGCCAGCTGAGGGAACTCAAGCCCATAGTTCCTGACACACATGGACAGAAGCAGAATGGTCTATAACCGTTAAAGCACATTCCCCTACCGAAACTGTAATAGAATCCAGAAGTCTTGAGTCTCTACATTCCTCTGCTGTTAGCTACCCATTGGCAAAGTGCCTTATTCCCCCCTCTAGTGACTGGTGCACATGGACAACGACAGCCTAATACTGGTACCAGTTCCCACCAGAAACTTGACAATTTATGCCTTAATCTCCCTGCGCTTCAGTTCAGCAGATATAAAATGAGGATACCACCACCACCACTTAATCTCACAAGGATGTTGTAAAGATAAATGCATTAATGTTTGTGAAGCATTTGATACTATGGTGAGATTACCACAGAAATGCCCATGAGGAAATTAATAATATTGTATTCAGTGCAGGGTATGGAAGTTGTACATTAAAGAGTATAAAATAAATATTGAATAACTACTTATTCTCTTAATGAGGCAGGGGTCCTGTGGAAAAAATGTGCTCATGTAATTAAAGACAGTATCATAATGCATACACACAAGTGGGATGAATTAAGTTTGTGCAGACAACCTTAATTCTAGTATTACCTATACTCTGAATGCTTGACTTAACAACCTTAACATTCTTTTAATGTTTTTTAAATGTAATCCAAGAAACAATTAAAGTGTTTAACTACAAGAAAACTTCAGACAACAGAAAAGCAGATGGAAGGAAGTTGTTTTTGTCCAAACATTCTGGCAGATGGAAGGAACTGAGGGTGAGGCTATAGCTTCTTCTACAGCCTTGGATCTGATTGACAGAGCCAGAAGAGTACCCAGAAGTCACCTACTACAGGACAGGCTCAACAAAGAAAATAACAGAACGCGACTAGCCGTCACCTTCAGCCCCCAACTAAAACCTCTCCAATGCATCATCAAGGATCTACAACCTATCCTGAAGGATGACCCATCACTCTCACAGATCTTGGGAGACAGGCCAGTCCTTGCTTACAGACAGCCCCCCAACCTGAAGCAAATACTCACCAGCAACCACACACCACACAACAGAACCACTAACCCAGGAACCTATCCTTGCAACAAAGCCCGTTGCCAACTGTGTCCACATATCTATTCAGGGGACACCATCATAGGGCCTAATCACATCAGCCACACTATCAGAGGCTCGTTCACCTGCACATCTACCAATGTGATATATGCCATCATATGCCAGCAATGCCCCTCTGCCATGTACATTGGTCAAACTGGACAGTCTCTACGTAAAAGAATAAATGGACACAAATCAGACGTCATGAATTATAACATTCAAAAACCAGTCGGAGAACACTTCAATCTCTTTGGTCACTCGATTACAGACCTAAAAGTTGCAATTCTTCAACAAAAAACCTTCAAAAACAGACTCCAATGAGAGACTGCTGAATTGGAATTAATTTGCAAACTGGATACAATTAACTTAGGCTTGAATAGAGACTGGGAGTGGATGGGTCATTACACAAAGTAAAACTATTCCCCCCCACCCCCCACTGTTCCTCAGACGTTCTTGTCAACTGCTGGAAATGGCCCACCTTGATTATCACTACAAAAGGTTTTCTCCCCCCCCCCCCCGCTCTCCTGCTGGTAATAGCTCACCTTAAGTGATCACTCTCATTACAGTGTGTATGGTAACACCCATTGTTTCATGTTCCCTATGTATATAAATCTCCCAACTGTATTTTCCACTGAATGCATCCGATGAAGTGAGCTGTAGCTCGCGAAAGCTTATGCTCAAATAAATTTGTTAGTCTCTAAGGTGCCACAAGTACTCTTTTTCTTTCGCCTTGGATCTGAACATGATCATGAGGGACTATTCAAGTGACCTCAACAGACAAAGCTTTCTAGAAGGCATTGAAGTTTGAAATCTTACTTAAGTTTGGATCTGCGCAGAGAATACTTGTAGAAGAAAACGGGGTTTTTCAGTTTTACAGCAATACACTGCATGACCTTGCATGAAGTGGTGATTGCAAAAGACTGCACAGCTCCCTGAGTGTATGCATGTACTCAAAAATTCTTCATCAGAAGTAGTACATCTGTGCATTATATAATTCAGCTGAACATCATATTTTCCTCTAACGTGAGTCCCTACTGTTACTTCAGATTCTTCATCTCATCAAGGAGCACCACATTTCATCCTGAGTGATGGGTGAATGTGTGTACAGTGTCCTGGCAAATGGTACTGTTATATATAGCATATTATTGCGCCTAGCTATCCCATATAACCTTGTATATGGAACAAAGAAAAATGTCTCAGCAAATGATCTGGAGTCCTGTTCTTGTATACTTCCTGACCATTATTTTCTTTTAATACAATACACAGAATCTCTCTCTCACAAGGATTACACATTTGTCTTCAGATAGGAATATGAACAGCTGCAATGTAGTCCCTGAATGATTTATTGCAATTTAGTTATATCCTTAACTGGGGGAATAGTAAGATTACTTTGTGTCTTTTGTCTTATTTTGATGGCAGTTTTGTTTTTCAGATGAATAACTTCTCCTCCGTGTGAATATGAAAAATGTTGTATGTTAGTGGTTTATGATCATAGAAGCACACATTACAAATACACTTGGGTGAAATTTCCAACACCTAATGATCTGATATTTTCCATTGCATGAAAAATGTAGGTACATTCTTCAGGATAAATACAAATATACATAAGCAATAATAATAATTACCTTTGCCTGCAAATGTCTGGGTGTTTGTATTTTGTTTCTCTAGCAAACTATGGCATCCAAAGATCCTACTCTGAACTAGATTCAGGATCTGGTATAACTTCTAGGCGGGTGACCCCCAATTGTACATATCTGTTCACTTTTTCTGCAAGACCTCAGTTCACTTAATCTATTTTAATACCTTCAAACACTTAAATCTTCCTCTTGGGTAAATGGTTGTCTTTGTTACAAACTGTTAACTATGCTATCACTGTGCCCAACTGAGATCCTAACTTTGCTCATAACGGCAGTAGTCTGACCCCAAAATTTTCTTTTCCCTGTCACACAAAAGGAGTAAATGAGATTATCTTCAATAGCTTGACAGAAGAGCATCTGATTCCAGTATGCCTACATTTGTCTGTGTGAGAAAAAATATATCTGTGGGTCTGCCCATGTGCTAATCACATTCCACCTCAACTACTGCTCGGGCACACCTGAAGATATGGCCCTTCATACATACATATCTTAATGTTTCTGTTTCAGCATGCCTCTTACATTCTACTTTCCAGGTGCAGCTGGTCTTTAGGGGCTAACAGGGCAGACTGTTTAGTGTTACTGATATACTGTTAGGTACAGCACCACCTGCTGACACAGGAGACTCTCGGTGGGACTGGAGCTGTCTTCCAGTATTGAATGTTGCACTACCAATGGCTGCCACCTGACCCTGCAGTATATGGACTTCAGACAGCGTGATCAGGAGGTGACAGAGAGCAGAGAATAGAGGTTTCCGAGAAGCTATTTCAGTTCTGCTCTCTAAAGAAAGGGAATAGGTCTGTCTACATATGCTCCCTGCTGACTCAAGCCCCTAAATCACATTCACTACATGGGCTACAAGCAACAGCATGAGAAGGCATAGAAAAGGCTTCTAAAAGAGATTTCAGATCAGATGCATATGCTTCTTGCTACCTCTGCTCCTGCTAGGACCAGCTCTAGGCACCAGCAAAGCAAGCATGTGATTGGGCGGCACAATTCCAGGGGCGGCATTCCGACCACCCCCCCGCGCCCACCCCACCCCCCTTTTTTTTTTTTACACTTGGGCAGTTGCGCTCTCGGAACTTGGGGTGGCAAATTTTTTGCTTGGGGCAGCAAAAAACCTAGAGCCGGCTTTGGCTCCTGCTTTGCTGTACACAACAAGTAGAAATGCAACAATAAAACAAAACACATTAATATACTTTGGGTGAGTTGTCTACTGTAGTGGCTTGTTTTGTTCTATTTCTCCATGTTTAAAAAATTATAAAAGGGGTTTCTAGACAAGGCTGGGGTGTGTCAGAGCTATAGGGGGTGAGAGCGAAGAGTGTCTCTTGCACCTTGTGGAGGTGGATTGTAGGTAGGAAAGGGAAGAGTCTGAGCCTGGAAGGTTGTGTGTGTGTGTGTGTGTGTGTGTGTGTGTGTGTGGGTTTACCCTGAGAATTGGGGTGCTGGGTGAAAGGAAGTTCAGAGCTTAGCTGGTGGTTTTGACCTGTGGAAAAGTTAGGTTGTAAGAGGAGGTTTCTCAGCCTGGGAAGTTAGGCGTGGATGTCACAATGCATACATGTGCAGTGTGTTCTTGAGCAGGTGAGGGTTGGGTGGGAGGATGGATTGTTTTGGTAGGGTTGAGGGCAGGAGGAAATGAAGTCAATTAGTCATGAGAGTTTGGATAAATTGATGGTCTGTGTGTGTGGAGTAGAGCTAAGACTGGAGGGGCAAAGGTTGAGACTAGAAAAGGCAAAAGGGTCAGTGAGATGATGTTGTTCCCCTCCCTGCTTTCTACTGTAAAATGTCCCAGTTCTTCATTCTGAAAGAAGGGGGTAGGAAAGGGGACATGCCCCCTTTTCTTCCCACTTCTGCACCAACCTCCCTTATCCCACAAGATAATACTTCCCTGTAACCCTCGCTGACCCCCATGTCCCAGTTTGTCACTTAGAAAGTATGATTCTCCTATGAAAAACTGCTAACTGTAGTCCCACTAGTTATTCTGGGCACCAACTACCAATGCTAAATTTGATTTATTATTATTGGTAACTTGTGCAGCATCTAGACATACTCTGGGCCTTTAACAACAGAGCGCCTACTTAGGGGTATTCTCTCCTAAAGAATAGTTATACTAGTGAGTCTTTTTAAAAGTAATTTAATTTTTCTTTTTACATGTTATTTCTCCAATTCTTATGTTTACACTATACTGCAGTTTCTCTGTACAGCAATTTTAGTATATAAAACAGAAAACAATAGGATGGGGCCTGATTGTGCTAGATGCTCTACCAACACGTATGAACAAACAGTTCCAGACCAAAATGCTTAAACCTAGGAAAATAAGGCTCAAGGTCTGTTGCAGGACTTCACTCCTAATGAGTCTAGGAACCCCAGATGGCAGTCCTCTTCCTGTGCTACATGTCTTACAAGCCTTGCAGGAGGTGAGCTGCACTCCTGCACTTCTCAGGCATTTCAAATGGAAGCTACCTTCGCCATTTTTGCCAACTATTTGTGAAGGAAGGCCAGATTGAGCAGGTTGCACTCATTCCTGTTCCTGTTGTTTGCTTTTCTGAATCTCAAAAGGAACTCCCTACCATTGCCCTCCCCTCTATACTTTTAAAGGCAACAGCTTGGGATGACGCACAGGAAACCCATGGCAGAAAAGAAACACAAAGAAAACAGAACAGTGAATGGACAAATAAAGGTGGAAAATGGGAATAAAATAAACACTGCTGTGGACCTATATGGCTTCTTAGCAACAAATTAAGTTATATGGCTGTTTATATAGCTGTATAATTGTATTATACACTGAGACCTACCCATACCTCACGTATACGTCACGTCTGTGAAATCCACCCTTTTCACAGATCATATGGCACGATACTAGTGACATGCAGTATTACACAATATGTACCACTCATAACCACTCTAACCTGCCGCCATGCTTAAGAATAGTCCTATGTTTGATGTAACATTGTCACCAGCCTAGTGTATGCCAGTGAACCAAGACCAATGAATGCAGAAGAAACTTGTGATCTGTGGCAGATCTGAATGCTGCAGCATCTGAAAGAGAGAATCTAAAGAATGTGCCATTATGAACCTAAGTGTAAGGGTAAATGTGCCAATCTAAAGCAATGCTCCTTCTAGGCTGGCAAGTGAAGACAGTCAGCACATCTTTCCATATCTGGTGAAAGTAAATACAAGACAAGCTATAAAATAATTGTACCTATCCCTTGCAATATCTTCTTCTATTTTCAATTATATATTCAGCAAGCAATGCAGCTGTGTTCTTTGGAAAGGTGAACATAGCACATATTTGAAAATTCAGCTCTATCACTGAATCAATATGACATATCACACAGACATTTTTATTTATATCTACTGTTTAGATATAAGTTGTCATGGGATAAGAGGGAAGATCCTTTCATGGACTGAGAACTGGTTAAAAGACAGGGAACAAAGGGTAGGAATAAATGGTAAATTTTCAGAATGCAGATGGGTAACTAGTGATGTTCCCCAAGGGTCAGTCCTAATACCAATCCTATTCAACTTATTCATAAATGATCTGGAGAAAGGGGTAAACAGTGAGGTGGCAAAGTTTGCAGACGATACTAAACTGCTCAAGATAGTTAAGACCAAAGCAGACTGTGAAGAACTTCAAAAAGATCTCACAAAACTAAGTGTTTGGGCAACAAAATGGCAAATGAAATTTAAGGTGGATAAAGTAATGCACATTGGAAAAAATAACCCCAACTATACATACAATATGATGGCGGCTAATTTAGCTACAACTAATCAGGAGAAAGATTTTGGAGTCATCGTGGATAGTTCTCTGAAGACGTCGATGCAATGTGCAGCGGCAGTCAAAAAAGCAAACAGGATGTTACGAATCATTAAAAAAGGGATAGAGAATAAGACAGAAAATCTTATTGCCCTTATATAAATCCATGGTACGCCCACATCTTGAATACTGCGTACGGATGTGGCCCCCCCATCTCAAAAATGATACACTAGCATTAGAAAAGGGCAACTAAAATGATTAGGGGTTTGGAATGGGTCCTATATGACAAGAGATTAAAGAAGTTAGGACTTTTCAGCTTGGAAAAGAGGAGACTAAGGGCAGATATGATAGAGGTATATAAAATCAAGAGTGGTGTGGAGAAAGTGAATAAGGACAAGTTACTTACTTGTTCCCATAATATAAGAACTAGGGGCAACCAAATGAAATTAAAGGGCAGCAGGTTTAAAACAAATAAAAGGAAGTTCTTCACACAGCGCACAGTCAACCTGTGGAACTCCTTGCCTGAGGAGGTTGTGAAAGCTAGGACTAGAACACGGTTTAAAAGAGAACTGGATAAATTCATGGAGGTTAAGTCCATTAATGGCTATTAGCCAGGATGGGTAAGGAAAGGTGTCCCTAGCCTCTGTTTGTCAGAGGGTTGAGATGTATGGCAGGAGAGAGATCACTTGATCATTACCTGTTAGATTCACTCCCTCTGGGGCACCTGGCATTGTCCACTGGGCTGGATGGACCTTTGATTGGACCCAGTATGGCCATTCTTATGTTCTTATACAGAAAGCAATATTACAAGTATTTTTCATATACCTTTTTGTTAAACATATTGTGAACAATACGGGTCCGCCTACACTGCAACTGAACACCTACAGCTGGTCTGTGTCGACTGACAGGGGCTTGCAGGGTTCAGGTTATCGGGCTGTAAAATGGGACTTTAAAATTGTGGCATATACACTCAGCCGCCGCAAGGGGGGAGAGGGAGATTCCAGATCCCCAGCTCCAGTCCGAGCCCAAAGGTCTACATCAAAATTTTACAACCCTGCAGCCCAAGCCCCATGAGCCTGAGTCTGCTGTCAGACATACCCATAATGTTTAATAGAAGTTTGTTGGAGCCCTAAACACCTTTTCTTAAACTAAAAACAGCATTCAGCATGGGCCCAGTCCCACTGAAGTCCTAATTCAAAATGTCATATGCTTGCCCACATTTTTCATGGCCTCACTTCCCAGCACATCTCTAACTATATAGCCTCCTCACTCAGTCATCCACTTAGCTCCGCTAGGCTTCTTCTCAACACAACTGGGGGTTTCTCTTTGACTTGGGCTATCTGTCAGGAAATCTCACCCTATGAGTTTACTTTTCCTGTTTACAACTCACATGAATTTATTTCTCTCTTTAGGATACAGCTGACTTTGTAAAATACTTTGTGATATCCTGAATGAATGGTGCTGTATAAAAAAATTATTGTATCATCTTCTTTGGCCCCATGGCATTTCTGGATTTGAAAATGTCAGAAAAAGAATCAGTCACGATTTTCTTGATACTGAAGGATAGCTAACTGCTTATCAGACACTGCTCCGTCTATCCGGTCAAAAAAACTTACTGTAAATACTTTGATATACAGTATACTCCAATTAATCTGAAACCCTATTCTCCAAATTCTTTCCTTGTCGCCCAGCATGATATACATGTCCTTTGCAGCATGTACCTCATGTATCTCACTCTGGGAGATAAGGAAAGGATACGGATACTGTGACGCTTTGGACAATACAGCAGAGACCCCTGGCCAGGACTGCAAGGAGGGAGAGCAGCCGCTGCTGGGGAGGCCACCCTGCTGCTGAATGGCTCCTGGCCGTGCAGGGATCCCTCTGCAGCCCAGCTGTCATTGAAATGAGTGGAGCCATGGCAGCAGAGCTGCAGAAGGTTTCTTGCACTGCCACAGGGTCAGTAACACCTGCCCACTGCAGGTGAAAGGAGGAACACTGCAGTCCTGGTGTAGCTACAGTCCCTAGCCAGGACTGAGAGGAGAAAGAGGGGGAAACCCCAACTTGGGGGAGCACACCCTGCTGCTAAATGGCTCCTGCCTTCTCAATTATTTGAACTCCTGATAATCCAAATAAAATCCATGTCCCCCATGCTATTCAGATAATCGGGAGTATACTGTACAGGGTTACTTACTTATTTGAGAAAATAATTTAAGGTCATCTTATGTGAATACCAGAGATTTGATAATGATGACAAGTTTTGACAGATTGGGAGGCTTCTGGTCTTGAAGTTTTGAACAGTGTGGAAATTTGACAAATCTATACTAACTGAAAAACTGTGTTCTGCTCAGTTTCTTATTTTCCTTACAGCTATTCCAGAATTACCGATCATTAGGATTTTTAAAAGGAGGCATATCACCAAAGAGGTGGAGCTAGAAATGGAGAATCCAATAGCTACTGCTTAAAGAAACAGAAGTCTTGAATTTTTAGCCTAGCCCCAGAAAACAGCCTTTAAAAATTCTGATGTGCCTTAGATTCCTAATTTTTAAAATAAACCCTTATAGTCTCTTTATATCTGTAGTTGGTCTTTTTTTAAAAAAATGAACAGTGAGGGGTAAAATCTGATCTCTTCCATTGTTGTCGGTAGTGCTGTAGCTATGTTGGTCCCAAGATATGAGACACACAGTAGGTGAGGTTATATGTTTTATTAGACCAACTTCTGTTGATGGAAGGGACAAGCTTTCAATCTTCACAGAGCTCTTCCTCAGGTCTGGAGAAAGTAACCCAAGCATCTGAACTAAATACAGGGCGGGACAGATTGTTAACAAAAGGGCTGCAGACATGCTGTAAGAAACCACTTAAAATGAAGTGGGCAATAGGGGTTAGCAGGCAGGCGGGTGTGTTGCAAATTGTTTTAATGAGTCCAAAAAAACCAGTGTCGGTGTTAAGTACATGGTTTTTAGTGTCCAGCAGACTTATGAATTTAAGTTCCCAGGCTCATCTTTTGAAGGTATTGTGCAGATTTCCTTTGAGAACGAGGACTCTTAATGCTTAAATATCTCCCCCACCATGTATTTAGCTCACATGCTCTTGTTACTTTCCCCAGGACAAAGGAAGAACTCTGTGAAGCTCAAAAGCTTGTCCTTTCCACCAACAAAAGTTGGTCCAATAAAAGATATTATCTCATGGATTTGTCAAGAACAAATGGTGTCAAACCAACCAGATAGCTTTCTTTGACAGGGTAACAAGCCTTGTGGATAGGGAGGAAGCGGTAGATGTGGTATATCTTGACTTTGATATGGTCTCACATGACCTTCTCATAAGCAAACTAGGGAAATGCAACCTAGATGGAACTACTATAAGGTGGGTGCATAACTGGTTGGAAAACCATTCCCAGAGTAGTTAACAGTGGTTCACAGTCATGCTGGAAGGGCATAATGAGTGGGGTTCCACAGGGATCAGTTCTGGGTTTGGTTTGGTTCAATATCTTCATCAACGATTTAGATAATCGCATACAGAGTACACTTATGAAGTTTGTGGACCATACCAAGCCAGGACGGGTTACAAGTGCTTTGGAGGATAGAATTAGAATTCAAAATGATCTGGATAAACTGGAGAAATGGTCTAAAGTAAACAGGATGAAATTCAATACGGACAAATGTAAATTACTCCGCTCAGGAAGGAACCATCAGTTGCACACATACAAAATGGGAAATGACTGCCTTGGAAGGAGTACTGCAGAAAGAGATCTGGGACTCATAGTGGACCACAAGCTAATTATGAGTCAACAATGTAACGCTGGTGCAAAAAAAGTAATCATCATTCTGGGATGTATTAGCAGAAGTGTTGTAAGCAAGACATGAAAAGTAATTTTTCCGCTCTACTCTGCGCTAATTAGGCCTCAACTGGAGTAGTGTGTCCAGTTGGGGGCACCACATTTCAGGAAAGATTTGGACAAATTGGAGAGAGTCCAGAGAAAAGGGACAAAAATGATTAAAGGTCTAGAAAATATGACCTATGAGGAAAAATTGAAAAAAAAAATGGGTTTGTTTAGTCTGGAAAAGAGAAGACTGAGAGGGGCATGATAACAGTTTTCAAGTTCATAAAAGGTTGTTACAAGGGATAGGGAGAAAAATTGTTGTTCTTAACCACTGAGGATAGGACAAGAAGGAATGGGCTTAAATTGCAACGAGGGAGGTTTAGGTTGGACATTAGGGACTAAAGCATGATCATATGCTGAACTAAAGCAAAAGTTAGCCAAACTTCATGAAAGCAGCATTAGCCTGGGAATGGAGACATACTTGTTTATAATTTTCAGCACAGTGAACATCTGGTTCTTGCAGGGGGAACATCTGCCTTCCCTCTCTTCCCCCATAGAAACGATTTTTGGGAAAGCTTCCAGAGGGTTCCATACAGACATTTCCTTTCTTGAGGTTTTCTTAGGGAGGAGATGATTATGCCCCCCCTTTCCTTTGAAATGAATGATACACTTACTTGGAGAATTCTTTGGAACTTTCCATATTTCTTGTCCAATTTTATATATTTGCTAGATATCACCACTCCATTCATGTACTCTTTTTCTAATAAATCATTCAAAAATTTCTGAAGTTTGCTGTATGAAAACTGTGAATACATTTACTTGTGACTACTTGGTAAAGACATAGAACTGATGCTATGAAAATCATATAATGGAAGGAATGATCTTCCTTCCCAAAGGAAACAAATACACACCTTAAAAAAAACTGTGCCTTCTAGCAAGTGTGAAATAAGAAAATCTTCTCAACCCTACCAAACAGAATAAAGAAACAAAGCATTTAACAGCCTCTCAGTTTGTAATAAAAAAATAAGTTATTTATTGTTTCATGGTATAAGTACCCATGAAGAGAAACTTCTTTAAATTTAATGTGCTAACATAACTGGAAGACCAGATGAAGTATTTTAAATATATAAATATTTTGTTCAGCACTATTGCCAGTTGTATTATGGTTTGTCCTCTAGTGCAGCACACTTTGTTTGGATTTCTAGGGAAATTGCAGTCACTTATATTCTTCTGAGAAAAACTTCTAAAATAACACAGCTTATTTAAATATGTTTTGTGAGTTGTTTTGCAGAAGTGCTGAAATCTCTGTTCTTACTGGTCATTGAGAGAGAGAGAGAATCATAGAATTATAGGACTGGAAGGGACCTTGAGAGGTCATCTAGAGCTCCAATTACTCAGCACCTTTGGAAATTTGGAAACATTTAGGGGCCTACATTTAGAAGTCTCATTTTGAAAGTTTTGGCCTTAATTTGTATCTCCTTTTGTTTTTCAGAAGAAGGAAGACCACCATCACAAACTGATTCACTGAATATTAACTTTTCCCCTACGTCTAAGATGAAACTTTAAGCACCTGCTCTGAAACAAAGGCCAAGGGAACTTTCACTAACTTTCACTGCTAAGGTAAAAATGCTAGTTTCCAAATGAAGAACACCTTTATAGTAAAAACTGAAGGGTGGTTTTTGTCAACTCTCTCCACTACCTGTTTTAATGCGTCCATTTCCATCACCAACCTTTCTAGGTTACTTTTATAGCCCCCATTACCATAGTACCTGAGTGCCTATGACAAAAGTCTTTGGCAAAATCCAAGGATTCTCTGGCAGAGGGTTATTGGCTGTACCCTACACCAATTAACATGTAAGCAACACCAGGAACAGTTTTAGCTACGGAAGAGAGAGACACAAATAATTCTCTATGACGAGAAACTTCTCATTGTACAGTGATACAAAAAGAAGTATTCTGTGTTTCAAAATAAACAATTATTAGCGCCCCAAATCTTTTGTCCTATTCTATTAGCCATAAGTTACATTATGTGCATTACTTGAAGCTGGTGTGCCACTAGGCTGGTTAAACATACGGGAAAAATACACCAATGGCCTAGGAATGCAAACCCTGTAGTGGCTCACAGCCCACACATTCAGCTGTCAACAATGCAACTTCAACCCTGATGAAGCTTGGAAAGCCAAAGGGAGTTCACAAGACGTGAAACGTCATGAAAGACCCGACACAGAAGATCCCTGGCTTCGATCTCCCATGAAGCTTATGGGCAACCCTAAACCGTATCTGCGCAAACCATAGCAGATGTGGATACTTGCTGCACAAATGGAGAATTAAAGACTCTCCTGTGTGTGACTATCGTCGCCCAGAACAGACCATAGAACATATAACAACTCAATGCCCATTTCACAAATATGAAGGAGGCATCACACCAATACATGCAGCTACTCCTGTTGCAATTATGTGGCTTAATCATCTAAATATAACATGATTAGTTGTTGCTCTACATTTACATCAGCCATACAAAGATGAAGATTGCTTTGTTTAGGATTCATATAAGTACTCATTTGCTCATGAGAGGAGGAAATTCTTATTTCATCTCTTTTTAAACTATGGAAGATACAGGAATGATTCTGTAATGGTTGTAATAAATTCTGCTTTATGTCTAATAACCCTTTCCAGGATTAATGCTTTGTTAGTTAAGCCTTTTACTTCAGCCTCTAGAGAAGAATAAGGATTATTGGAATGTAATGGTCTATCCAAAAGACAATAAGAAAAATGCCAGTACAGTGTCTGTGCAATATGTCAACAGGTAATAAACTTTTGTAATGTACAAATTAATGGAAGCAATTCTACTTTCAAACAATTAATATGCTTTCATTGTCTTGGTAAGTGGTAATCTTAAACTATTCCATCCTCATTTGTTTTTGGATATTAGGCACCAAATGAAACAGAGCAATCACACCACAGCCTGCCTCATTATGAAGTATCACTTTAAAATATCCATTGCTCCCAAATGTTGGTTCAGAAATATTTTGATGGATGAAATCAGAAATATAAGCTTTGATATAATACAGTAATGAAAAAGTACATTGGCATGAATATAGTGGTTAAAAAACTATACATTAACAGCAAAAACCAACCAGGTCAATGAATTAGTTTGAAATTCATGAAATTCATAAAAAGAGTTACACGAAACTAGTACATTTAACAACAACAGAAAAGAAAGGCTAGACTGTGCTTTTTTCACTTATCCCTGAGTAAGGAGTGGCATTACAGCTGCATTGTCCCAGAAAAAGCATCAGAAGGGAATGAGACTCAGGGCTAGTCTACACTCACAATGCTGCAGCAGCACCATTGTAGCGCTTAGTGAAGACGCTACCTATGCCAACAGAAGAGCTTCTCCTGTTGGCTTAGGTACTCCATCTCCCTGAGAAGTGGTAGCTATGTCAATGGGAGAAGCTCTCCTGTCAACATAGCGCTGTCTACATCGGGTGTTCAGTCGGTATAACTGCATCGCTCAGGGATGTTTATTTTTCACACCCCTGAGCCAGGTAGTTATACTAACATAGGTTTGTTGTGTAGACAGAGCTAAGTGTCACACTTTGTCCTGACTCCCCTGCACGGTCAGGTTAAAGCTAGTCACTACAATGTAGATCTATATCCTTAAAGAGAAAAGGTATGCTTGAAAATATATTTCACCCCAAAAGATTTCTAATTAAAAGTTTACAAAGCTTTCATTTCCATTCATTTGAAACAAAAAGGAGAGAGAGAGAAGAAACAACATACAAAGTACCAGATTTTATACTCAAACTAATGTCATGTTATTGTTCCTTTCCTTTCCCTTCCTCGTCCTCACCTTTCTCCTTTTATAATTTTTTGTTTCTTTTTCCTTCCTTCCCTGTCTTGCTATGCAGAGCTTTGAATTTGCAGTGCAGTCATGGAGCTTTACAAAAACTAATAGCAATTTTTTTTAAAGTACATCAGAAGCAGGAAGCCTGCCAACAATCAATCAGTGGGGCCACTGCATGAATGAGGTGCTAAAGGAGCACTCAAGGAAGATAAGGCCATTGCAGAGAAGCTAAATGAGTTCTTTGCATCAGATGCATTCTTGCATCTTCTTCACCTCAGAGGAAGTGAGGAAGATTCTTGAGCCATTCTTTTTAGGTGACAAATGTGATAAAACTGTCCCAAACTGAAGTGCCAATAGAAGAGATTTTGGAACAAACTGATACATTAAACAGTAAAAAGTCACCAGGACCAGATGGTATTCACCCAAGAGTTCAGAAAGAACTCAAATATGATACTGCAAAACTACTAACAGTGCTATGCACCCTATCACTTAAATCAGCTTCTGTACCAGATGACTGGAGGATAGCTAATGTGACACCAGTTTTTTAAAAAGGCTCCAGAGGCAATCCTGGCAATTACAGCCTGGGTAAGCCTAAACAATCTATTAGAATTCTTTGAGGGAGTCACCAAATGTGTTCCAGGCTGATCTGGTGGTTAGAGTGTACCTTGACTTTCAGAAAGCCTTTCACAAGGTCCCTCACCAAAGGCTCTTATGCAAAGTAAGCAGTTATGGGTAGATCCTCTCATGCACCAGTAACTGGTTAAAAGACAGAAAACAAAGAGTATAAATAAATGGGCAGTTTTCACAATGGAGAACGGTAAATATTGGTGTCCTCCAGGGATATGTACTGGGACCAGTGTTGTTGTTCATATTCCTAAGTGATCTGGAAAATGGGGTAAACAGAGAGGTGGCAAAATTTGAAGACAATACTAAATTACACAAAATTGTTTAGTCCAAAGCACACTGTGAAGTGTTACAAAGGGATCTCAAGCAACTGCGTGACTGGGCAACAAAATGGCAGATAAAATTCAATGCTGACAAATGCCAAGTAATGCACATTGGAAAATATAATCCCAACTATACATACAAAATGATGGGATCTCAATTAGCTGTTTCCACTCAAGAAAGATCTTGGACTCATTGTGGATAGTTCTCTGAAAACATCCGATCAATGTGCAGCAGCAGTTAAAAAAACCTAACAGAATGTTAGGAACTATTAGGAAAGGGTTAGATAAGAAGACATAAAATATTGTAATGCTACTATATAAATCCATGGTATGCCCACACCTTGAATCCTGTGTGCAGTTCTGGTTGCCCCACCTCAATAAAGATTTATTAGAATTGGAAAAGGTACCAAGAAGGGCAACAAAAATTATTAAAGGTATGGAACAGCTTCCATATGAGGACAGATTAAAAAGATTGGGACTTTTCAGCTTGGAAAAGAGACAACTAAGGGGAGAATATGATAGATGTCTATAAAATTATGAATAGCGTGGAGGAAGTTATTAAGAAATGTTATTCACTCCTTCGCATAACAGGAATCAGGGATTGCCCAATGAAATTAAGAGGCAGCCAGTTTAAAACAAACAATACCAAGTACTTCTTCATAGTCAATTGGTGGAACTCATTGCCAGGGGATGTTGTGAAGGCCAAAACTACAACTGGGTTCAAAAAAGAACTCAGTAAGTTCATTGAGGATAGGTCCATCAATGGTTATTAGCCAAGATGGTCAGGGATGCAACCCCATACTCCAGGTGTCCCTAGCCTCTGACAGCCAGAAGCTGAGTGTGGACGAGAGGGGGATGGGATCACTTGATAATTGCCCTGTTCTGTTCATTTCCTCTGAAGCATCTGGCATTGACCACTATTGGAAGATAGGATATTTGGCTAGATGGACCATTTGTCTGACCCAAGATGGCTGTTCTTATGTTGTTTATATATTTACAAGTAACCAAAACCTATAGTATTATAGGAGAAATAGGGAGTTGGGACTAGCAGGTAAGAAAGGAAAATAGTCAATGAGAAGATCTTCATTTTAACCAATGGTTCAAAATGCAAGAGAGTTTGAGAAATCTTGATACACAATCCTTTTTCAAATTGTTTTGTATTTTTATTCTCAATTCGGCATCTTATCTTCTTAAAGAAATCACATGCAAAAAACCTTCTCTGCAGTAATTATTATTACACAAGAGTCAGGAAATGTTGATTTAGGCCCATAAAGCCGAGTCCTTGCAAGAATTTGTGGGGCATTTCTCCACCAAATTATTTCCTTGTACCATTTGTCCAGTTCTCTACTGCACATTTATGATTTCAGTGAGTTCATATTATCTGAGTAGGACAGGATAAAATTAAATCTTTTTAATAATATTTTCAAGGCTGTTGGCAAATTAGGCGTTATGCAGTCACAAAACATATTAAACCTTCTGCTTCACTAAATCTCTCTTTCACAGCAGTCAATTAGCATGAACAAGTACCTCAAATAAGAGTATTTCCATTTTCCATAAAACCCTAGTCACTTATCTCCAACAAAAAATGCATATGGTCAACAGATTACAGAAAAAGGACTTGAATGGTTATCTTAGCAATGTGTTTCAAACTGCTGAGTTTTTAAAAACTTCCTAGATATTTTATTCTCATTTTAAATTTTTGAATAGACTGTACATTCAGATCTTTTTTACAAATAACTAGATCGCCTCTTCAATAAATCTGAAGGATATAGAGTTGATCTTGATTTAGAAGTAAAACTGGTTTATTAATGGGTAATAATAGGAAATCTAAATTATTTTGTAATAAAATATAAATAAATTACTAAGTATTTTACATACAGCCAGAAAAGTATGCTTTTTAAAAGATACCCTGGAGAGTCCTTTTTAGTAATGATACCAATGTTATTTTATTGAGACATTTATACATGGTATCTGTGGCATGGCTAATATATGAAATATGAACCAGTTGGCAAAATCCCCTCTTTTTTATCCGAAGACCTAATTACTGCTGCTTCTTCATTATGAAAGATGTCTGGTTTGACTGGAAAGCAACAGAACACAACCCTTCTTAGAAAGTGACTATAATATTAGCCTTTTTAAATTAAGACAGAAAACTGTGTTTGTAAACATAGGGGTGTATTGTTGCTTTTAAAAACATAATGAAAGGGTGTAGTTATTTTTAAAACCTTGACATGTTTGAGTAAAATGATCCCATTTCTAAATTAAACTACAATTTGGATTCCAGAAAATAATGCTTTAATCGTCTAGGTAAATACGAAAGACAGATGCTACTGTAACTAGATGAAGATCTTGCAATGAGTTATCCAACAGCTACCTAAATCAAATTGTAAACGTAAAATAAAAAAAGTTAAAAGATGTTTCTCTTGCAATTGCCAAGCTTTCAAACAACTACAAAAGTAAAAGTATAAAAACTGCAGATGGGCAGAGGATATTTTACATAGAATGTTATTTTCAAATGTTTTCCTTGTTAACATTTTTTTCTGGTCTTTGTAGCACTTTGTATCTTCTAGATGTTTTGATTCCTCATGTCAAATCTGGTTTTCATGGTGTAAGAATCCTCTATATACATATCTTTTTTATTTCTCTCACTGTTTTCAGAAAACAGAACTACTTAAACTCAGTTATGCTCACAAATGCTTTGATCATAAAAATGTACAGGGTGAACAAGTAGCCAAATTTAATCTTATTCTCAATATTTTAACCACCCCCCTATTCCCTCTCTCACTTCTGTCTGTTTTCAGATAGAAATCCCCCTTCATCTTCTCGGGAGAAGGGGAGGAGCAGAAGGAACAACAGCTATTTCAAAGAGCAGTAATCCTCAAAAACCAGGGAACCATGGCTCCCTGGAAATGATAGTAGTAAAACATGGCAGTTTTGGGGAGGAACACACCATCTGCCCCCCAAAGGGAGAGGGTGGGAGAAGACTGGACAAGAGCAGCTGTGCCACCACCTCAATTCCCAATAAGCCAGGGTAGTTTGGTGAATATGGGAAGGAATATTTACCGCCTACCCTTGCAATGGGAGGAACAGAATTAGAAACATAAATAATAAGATATGGGATGTGGACCTGAGGCTGAAGAGGATCCTAACAGGAGCGGGAAAGAATCCATTAATTATCTTTCTTGTGGGAACAAATGATATGGCTAGATTCTCACTGGAACATATCAAGGGAGACTATCCCAGGATGGGGAAGATGCTAAAAGAAATTGAGGCTCAGGTGATCTTCAGTGGGATTCTGCCTGTTCCTAGAGAAGGGCAACAAAGGCATGACAAGATTATGATGCTCAACAGATGGCTCAGGCAGTGGTGCTATAAGGAGGGCTTTGGGATGTATGGCCACTGGGAACCATTCATGGACAGGGGACTGTTCTCTCAGGATGGACTTCACCTGAGTAAGAAGGGAAATAGACTTCTAGGATGGAGGCTGGCACAAGTGATCAAGAGAGCTTTAAACTAGGAATCTGGGGGAGATGTCCAGGTAATCTCCACGCCAGTTATTCTCTTTGAGAGGGAAGAAAACGAAATAAGAAAGGATATTGCCGTGGGTAGGAGAATGGACATAAGGGTAGGTACATACCAATCTAATAGGTAATATTGGCGATAGAATGTCTGTGCCCAATGGAGTAAAGAATGTGAGTGAATTCAAATGGCAAAAATTAAGATGTTTGTACACTAATGCGAAGAGCTTAGGTAATAAAATGGAGGAACTAGAGCTACTGGTGCAGGAAGTGAAACCAGATATTATAGGGATAACAGAAACATGGTATAGTAGTCATAACTAGACTATGGATATTGAAGGGTATATGCTGTTTAAGAAAGACAGAAATAAAGGCAAAGGTGGTGGAGTAGCATTGTATATCAATGATGAGGTAGACTGTAAAGAAATAAGAAGTGATGGAATGGATAAGACAGAGTCTGTCTGTGCAAAAATCACATTGGGGAAGAAAGCTACTAGAGCCTGCCCTGGGATAGTGCTTGGGGTGTGCTATAGAACACCAGGATCCGATATGGATATGGATAGAGACCTCTTTAATGTTTTTAAACAAGTAAATACTAATGGGAATTGTGTGATCATCCACATATAGACTGGAGGACAAGTGCTAGTAATAATAATAGGGCTCAGATTTTCCTGGATGCGATAGCTGATGGATTCCTTCACCAAGTAGTTGCTGAACCAACAAGACAGAATGCCATTTTAGATTTGGTTTTGGTGAGCAGTGAGGACCTCATAGAAGAAATGATTGTAGGGGACAATCTTGGTTCGAGCGACCATGAGCTAATTCAGTTCAAACTAAATGGAAGGATAAACAAAAATAGATCTGTGACTAGGGTTTTTGATTTCAAAAAGACTAACTTAAAAAAATTAAGGAAATTAGTTAGGGAAGTGGATTGGATTGAAAAACTTGTGAATCTAAAGGCGGAGGAGGCCTGGAATTATTTCAAGTCAAAGTTGCAGAAACTATTGGAAGCCTGCATCCCAAGAAAGGGGAAAAAATTCATAGGCAGGAGTTGTAGACCAAGCTGGATGAGCAAGCATCTCAGAGAGGTGATTAAGAAAAAGCAGAAAGCCTACAAGGAGTGGAAGATGGGAGGGATTAGCAAGGAAAGCTACCTTATTGAGGTCAGAATATGTAGGGGTAAAGTGAGAAAGGCCAAAAGCCATGTAGAGTTGGACCTTGCAAAGGGAATTAAAAACAATAGTAAAAGGTTCTATAGCCATATAAATAAGAGGAAAACATAAAGAAGAAGTGGGACCGCTTAACACTGAGGATGGAGTGGAGGTTAAAGGATAATCTAGGCATGGCCCAATATCTAAACAAATATTTTGTCTCAGTCTTTAACGAGGCTAATGGAGAGCTTAGGGATAATGGTGGGATGACAAATGGGAATGAGGATATGGAGGTAGATATTACCACGTCCGAGGCAGAAGCCAAACTCGAACAGCTTAATGGGACTAAATCGGGGGGCCCAGATAATCTTCATACAAGAATATTAAAGGAACTGGCACATGAACTTGCAAGCCCATTAGCAAGAATTTTTAATGAATCTGTAAACTCAGGGGTTGTACCGTATGACTGGAGTTCCTATTTTTAAGAAAGGTTAAAAAAAAGCGATCCGGATAACTACAGTCCTGTTAGTTTGACATCTGTAGTATGCAAGGTCTTGGAAAAAAATTTGAAGGAGAAAGTAGTTAAGGACTTTGAGGTTAATGGTAATTGGGACAAAATACAACATGGCTTTACAAAAGGTAGATTGTCTCAAACCAACCTGATCTCCTTCTTTGAGAAGGTAACAGATTTTTTAGACAAAGGGAACACAGTAGATCTAATTTACCTCGATTTCAGTAAGGCATTTGATATGGTTCCACATGGAGAATTATTAGCTAAATTGGAAAAGATGAGGATCAGTATGAAAATTGAAAGGTGGATAAGGAACTGGTTAAAGGGGAGACTACAGCGGTGTATTCTCCTCTCAGAAGTCATCTGTTCTACCACTGGGAGAAAAGAGAGACGAACCTGCACCTCAGAGACTTTCAAGCCACAGAGCAGGAGATTTGTCCAACCTAGCCAACAGAGAGGGGTCCGAGAGAGAGCGAGCGCGCAAGAGAGCGCAATTACATAATTGTTTGTTTTTCAGTCGTGGGTCCCTAAGCAAACAGAAATGATATATTTTGTGGAAAAAAACCCTAAATTTGGCTTTTAGTTCAGAGACCTTCACTTCTATGTAATGCAATAGCCAGGAATAAATTAATAAAGTCACTTTAATAAGCTATTATAGGTTTATGTTGTGGGTTGAAGACTGCTGGCTTGAGGTGACTGGTTGCATTGACTGGCAGAAGAAAATGTTGAAACTAGGTGACAGTTTGCTCTCATTACCATGCATGGCTCTTTTTGTGACCTTCACTCACTCACTCTCTCATGGCTGTATTTCTGAAGTGTGTTCTTTTATTTATTTATTCTGTGGAATATATCATTGCTCTATAGGCTTTTTTGAATTTTCCTATCACAGTGTTCATTTCTGTGGGAGGAGTGTCATTTCTTATGCTCTGTAAGAAAGGTTTTCACTTAAAGATGTTTGGGTTTCAAACATGTTATATTCTTTGGCTGTGTGTATAGCAACATCTGGGTTGTTTCCTGTGGCCAACAGTGATTGTATGCTTGTTTAACTGTGAGTCTGCCACCCTTCTTTTGAGTCCTAACATTAGCTACTTTATCCTGAGATATATTTTCTTTTCCAGTTTCCAAAATACAGGACAGTCATGAAAATGATCTGACTCTGCAATTGGAACTAGAAAGAGCCACAAATAAAGCACTAAAAAAAGGAGTACTTGTGGCACCTTAGAGACTAGCACTGAAACCCAAATCACAGCAATCTCAAAAGAGAATAAACAGCACATATCCCACACATAGGAGGTATACAAGGGAACAAAAATATACTTCACAAATAAGGAATCAGAACAGGAATCTATAGGAAAGGGCAAACTATATGCAAAAAAATGAGCAAACATAATGGGTGAAATCCCACCACAGTATGTAGCCAAATGTTTCTATTATATTCCCTGGAGAGACTACAATGTAGCCCTATAAACCAGAGTCTTCTACAGTTCTGCTTTTCACAGTGTGATACAATTTTATACAATTAAATTTTCTGTTTTGAACTAATTTTCTTAAATTGAGTTGCAGGATTATATAGTTTAAAGATCCTCAAGTGTACTCACTAGGATTGCCAACTTTGTAATATTTAAAAAACAGACACTCCAGCAGGAGTGCCGGGGACTGCTCCTGCCTGCCTCTTCCCACAAGGTCCAACCCCTGACCCACCCCTTCCCAAGGCCCTGCTCCTGCCTCTCCCCACCCACCAAGGCCCCGCCCTCTATTTGCTCCTCTTTCCCCCTCCACCGTTCTGTCATTCTCTGCTTTTCCCCTCCTCTTCCTTCTGCCCAGAAGGGACTTGCCTTCAGAGCTGGGATCTGCTGCTGCCCAACACAGGTAGGAGGTGGCCCCAACTGAGTAGGGGCTGGCATAGGTAATGACCAGGCACCTCCCTGCCTCCCCCACCTGCAGTAACCGGATACTGTCAAGTCCCCTTTCTGACCGGACTTTCCGGTCGAAAACCAGACACATGTCCATCCTAGTATCTGCATTTGTTATTTTATTTGCAGAGAGAAAATATAAGGAGAGATAAATAATAAACACACACTGAGAAAACTGGGCCAGGTGATGCGGGGAGTGAAAGCACTAGTGTTTCACCTATGAAGATCCAAGTTCAAGTTCTAGGTCTGATCACAAGTGAAACTTATTTTAGGTAGTCTCATCCAAATTTGCCATTAGGGAGGTGAAAACCAGTAGTGGTAATACTCTGCGCACAGCCATCACTCCTCTAATATAAAGCTAGTACCCAGCCCTTCCTCCGTCTGCCCCATTCACCAGCACCAGAATTCCTAACTTCTCTAGTTGGGTTGGTCCTGTTCCTGGTGTGCTGGCCATTTTTAACTCTCGAAAAGGCTTGGTACTAGGTGTGAAGGATTGTAAATACTACAAAGGCTACTGAGGCATTGTAGCGGGGTGGTCACCCCGCTCCGGCCATGAAGGGGTTAAAACAGCCCTGGGAGAGGGCTGCCTGGGGGAGCCAATAGTAAAAGCAGCCCTGGAGAGGGCTTCAGCTGGGAAAAGCTAGGCTGATAGGGGGAAGCAGCCACAACTGGGGCCATGCCCCAATCGGGCCACAGCTGGCCCTGTAAGAGGGCTGAGGGCCAGGAGCTGTAAGATTCTCACTTTAGCCTGGGAGCGGGAAGGGCTAGCTGCCTGGGAGCAAGGTACATGAAGCAGAGCAGTGCTGGGGAAAAGGACAAAGGGAGCTGGGGAGCTCCAGCCTGGTAAACCCCAGGCTGCAGGCCTTGTTGGGGGCCTACAAAGGTACTGGGGCTACAGAGGTGCAGCCTGGGAATAGGCAGAGGCAGCTTATCTAACCTCCTTGCCAACGATGAGCAGTCATGACAGACTGCAGTCTGCCCCCGTGAGCGGGGGCTACATGATGACTGGCAGTAGCCACTGAGGCAAGGTGGGGATAGAGGGTTGGGGGCTCCCCTGGGAGGGAAAACGCAGAGTAAGGGGTACTGCTGGGGGTAGAACCCTGAGGTAAAGTGGCACTGGGGTCTCAGAGGGACACGGGGTCTGAGGCAGACAAGACACCGGCCAGTAGAGGGCGCTCTGGAGTTGGAAAGAGCTATTTCCCAGGACGACCAGCACTGGTGAGTCATCGCATCACTACAATTATGCAAGCATGGAAGCTAGCCAGAATACCCAGAGCACAACAAAGCACACCAGGATCAGAGTTAGGAAGTTTCTTGCAGATCTGAAGCCAGGAGGGGGGAAAAAACAACTTTTAGGTGGGTGTGAAGGTAGAAATGGTCACGGGTGAAAGATTTAAAATCTCATTCACTGATTTCCCCACATACCACTCTACCAGAGGCCTGCTTTTTCATCTTGTCCTGGGCCATGTGAATCCTGGACCAAAATGGCAGAAGTGTCTCAGGCCAGGATATAAGAACATTGACAGAGATGTCTGTGGAAGCCTTCACAAAGCATGGCCAGAATAAGCCTGGCTCAAGACAATGCTATTAGTCTCCCATTTTCATAAACAATAAAAGTCAGTCACATATACAACAAAATCTCATTGAGAAAGACAGTAAATCATAATGGGACTAAGATTTCACTGTTGCATCTGTGCTTCTGTTAATACTCAAGTATTATAAACAATAAACTACACCCAGACTTTCAATGAAAATATAGGCTATTTCTTTGTGAATGGAATGGTTCTTGTTACATTTCAGAATATAATTTTGAAGTCATTTTTTTTAAAACTCATCACCTATATTAACTGTGCTGCATAGTAAGGAACACCAGTGGTTACCAAGAACACAGCTTTTCTTGCTACAGACAGATTCAAAGTGGGAATAAAGTGCCTAGCAGCTGCTGTTATCTTAACAGTTGGAAACTGTCTCCATCAGCTGGCAAAATACAAACACAGCAGTCCAAAAGTGGTACAATGCTATCAGAAAAAGAAAGAATACGATTTTCCTAAATAACCTATTTTCATACTTTTTAATGGAAGAGATATACATAAAACACAAAAGAAACTTCAGTGGATAGGGCATATTATAGATCATTACTCATCTGTACCAAAGATTTACAGAAGTTGAATGTCTAAATTTAAACTCAGTTAACTCATCAATAGCAAAGACATCAATAACATAGGCAACACATGGAAAAAAGGGGTATTTTGTTCTACACTGGAGTGAGAAAAATTAAGACTATTCCTGCACTAAACAAATGTGTAGTGGTACTTTCTAACAACTTGTGATGTTTGGGTTGGTTATAGAGAAACTCACATCAGACCTGCACAGCATCATGGCTAGCATAAACCAAGCTCTCTAAAAAGTTTATAAATGTAGAACTGTTGGGATAGATCATGATAACGCTAATAAAGGCAATTAAGACATCATAAACTAAGGGCTATATGTTATAAAAACGCAAAAAAGAAATTTACCTGGAATAAGTTCCATAACTATATAAATAGGCTGCCTTTGAGTGCAAACTCCTATTAGCTTGACAATATTGGGATGGTCATATTGCTTGAGTATTCTGCATAGGGTGCAAAAATTTTGATTACGTTAGTATATTTCATTATGCAAGCTGATTAAAATAAATATCAGCAGAAAGTATCTTAAACCTCTAACATTATTTTAAAGCAAAATTTTCCTGGTTATATTATCCAAAATAAAAACCAGTTGCTTTCAATGCATCAAACATACCACTCTGTGGAATTACAATCATACCACTCTGATGAGAAAATTAAAAACTAGTGAATACATTAACTAGTTTACAAGTCAAGATCTACTTAAGTATTCTCATAGTGATCCCACCATTTGTACACATCATAAAACAACTATATAATTTGACATGACAAGGCAGTCATACCTCATGAGGCCCAGAATTTAACTGAAAGATCAGAACTGGGCAGTGCTGAGAGAGTTCGGTCAAAAACCTTGCAAAGCATCTGTTTGCACAGCTCAATCACCAACTCATTTTCCTGAGCATTAAATACAGTAAAAATAATTTAAACTGAAAACAAAAAATTAAGGATAATGATTCCAATTTAGGAAGCTAAAACAATAAAACTTGCATCTGCTCAAGTAAGGCTATGATGAGAATATTTACAGACAGAAGAATATGCCATGATTTATAAATGAAAAGGAGGGCTGGTGAGAATTCTAGAGAGACATCATAGCTTCTGAAAGTTTGCTGCCTACTAATTAACTTGAACCACCTCTTGTAAAAGAAAATGGAAAGCTTTAGTATGCTTGAATGCCATCTCAGTAAGGAATAATGTATTTCATTTTAATTTCAATATAAAATTATTTCTTGAGTTGCAGGCTGCTTAGCAAGTGAAGCAATTCCTTGGTAGCCAGCCAGGCTATTAGCATGAAATCAAAGCCATTTTCAAGGAATTATATAGTTCAGATATCCAGTAAGTCATTTGTATATAGCTAATGTTTTCTACCTTTCTATCTCCTTAAAACTCAGTTATTTATCTAACAATGAAACTATGTTAAACTCTAGCGTGAGGACAGCAAGATAACTTAAAACATTTTACAATATTGTGGTACACTCCCTTACCCTGAGAATTTAAAGGCCATGTACTTGTGTTCTCATGTATCAGCTCACATACTTGGGCTTAGTAGGCTTTTCACCAATGTTTTATAATATAATTGCTATTTCAACCTCATTTTTCCCCACTATCAGGAATATCCTTTGCCTGTCTGGCACAGCCCAGTTCTTCCAGAAGGCCTGTTTCTTCCCAAGAAAGATTAGTTAATGAGGTCAACATTTACATGTTTTATGACTACCACTACTACTCTAAAGTCTTGCTTGAGTCTATGATAAGGTCAGAACTTTGGGAAAAAAAGCTCTTAACTGGCTGGCAATGTTAGTTTCAGGGCTTATTTATGATTGCTGGACTGGTCACTAAAGATACCCGAAATCTTTAATTTTCAAAATTAAAATTTCAATTAAAAAAATTCAAGGTAAGCATATATCTAATTACATGTGGAGAACTCACCTGGCCTCTGATAAAAATTTTATTTTCAGTTCCTGAGGAAGATCTTCTTTACAAGTTTTTACAGCAACAGGAGTTTTATCCTTTAATGTTCCCTTATATACTTCACCAAAATTACCCTGAAATTGCAAATATATATATTCATTGTGCTGAGTAAACACATGATTTTTAAGTCTTCAGAAAAATAAGAAACAGATACCTCATATCAAAGAATTTTCATTAGGATCTATGTTTTAAAGATGCTTTTATAAAATCATACTAACTTCAAAGGAAAATTGTTTTATTTTCTTGCTCTTACTCTAACATCATCCAGTTCATAATCCATTTTTATATTTGATCATATCTAACATACAGAATCTGACAAGATATTCTACTGTAACTTTAAAATATTTTCTGAACAAACGAAATAAGTTGGTCTTCAAATCCTTTTTTTAGTCAGTGGAACTTCATTAACTTCTAAAATCTGGGTTACATGTTGAAAATATTACTTTCTTCCTTCTCTTCGATATTAACTCCACATCTCCAGATAAGAAAATGGAGAATTGTTTATTCCCTACTTTGAGATGCAGAATTTTTGTTATCTGATATGATCTTTGATGGGGCATGACATAGGCAACTGTACTGATTACAGTATAATCAACTATTGTTACAGCCAGTTCTCATCCGTGTTGTTACATTACTGTGCACAACGAGGAGTCCTTGTGGCTCCTAAGAGACTAGCAAATTTATTTGGGCATAAGCTTTCGTGGGCTAAAACCCACTTCATCAGATGCATGGAGTGAAAAATACAGTAAGCAGATTTCAGAGTAACAGCCGTGTTAGTCTGTATTCGCAAAAAGAAAAGGAGTACTTGTGGCACCTTAGAGACTAACCAATTTATTTGAGCATGAGGTTTCGTGAGCTACAGCTCACTTCATCGGATTAATTAATTAATTAATCCACTTTCACCTTAATTGAATCGGCTCGTTAGCACTGGCCCCCCACTTGGTAAGGCAACTCCCATCTTTTCATGTGCTAGAATGTATATTCTGCTTACCATATTTTTCACTCCATACATCTGATGAAGTGGGTTTTAGCCCACGAAAGCTTATGCCCAAATAAATTTGTTAGTCTCTAAGGAGCCACAAGAACTCCTCGTTTTTGCTGATACAGACTAACACGGCTACAACTCTGAAACCTATTACTATCTACATATAAATTGGACAGGGAGGCCAAAGGCTCTCCATATACAGGAAGGTTTTCCTCTCCCATTTTCAAAATTTTACGCTTTACACAAAGGTGAGGTTTGAGGCCCCACATTTTGCCAATAAGTGGATTTAAAAAGTAACTTGTTCTATATTCAGATTTCTGAGATGCCAAGCAAGAGCTTTTCAGTGAAAGACATATTTTTTAAATTGGCCTTTACAGCAGGATAATATGGAATAATTAGGCAGGAGAGTAGAATGAAGACAACTAAAAAGTAATTTAAGCTTACCATAAAGTTGCTGATTATCTAAACAATAACTATGATTGAGATATGGGAACTAATTAGTTCAAGACCGAAGGCGCAGCAAATCAAAAGAAACTATTGCAGGTCCAAGGGTGCTCTCAGTTTCTGCCTTTTCACTACTTAGGCTTAAGAAACTAGGAAAGATTATACTCATGCAAAGGAGCAGACCATGCACAGGAGCACAAAACTGAAGGGCATATTTCCTTTATCTGTGCTTGTTGGTTTTCTTTTTTTCTTCCCCCCCTGTAAGAACAGATATGGCTAAATCTTAAAGCTATCCCTGGTTTATCTCTACACAGATCTCTTTCCTTATGTATGCCTCTGTTTGGAGTTTTGTGACTTCAGTAAGCATAGCCAGAATTTGCAGGAAGTGGTTTCCTTGTTTTTCTGAGTAAATAAGGTTTTTTTTAAATAATCACCACACATATATGTACATGAGCACACATACTAATGTGAAAAGCAAAAAAAAAGGGGGGGGGAAGAGATACAAACGGTAAGGAGAAAGAGATAAAACTCAGGCGGATGATAGCAATGCTGTTATAGTTACAAGGTACTTCTATTCTAAATCCCTATTTATAAACACAACTTTGAAAAATCATCTTACATGAAAAACACCAAGATATAAAACAATTTTTAAAAAATATTTAAGTCTGTACTTATATAATATTCCCTTCATAAAACTGAACTGTAGAATTATTACTTCCTCTACTATCTCAAGCCTCTGTTAATTTGTCTAAACTAAGATAAAAGGTATATTTCTAAAACTTGTGGGTGAAAACATTTTCAATCTTTTTAAAACCCTAATTGTATTTGAACATGTTAGCTGAGGTGAACCAGAGTTCACTACATAAAGTACACCTATAACCCTAGTTTAGACAAGCCCGATGTCATGGTGATCTTCTTTGGGCAAGAAAGTGCTAGCTGGAAATCCCTTTCAAGTCGGTTAGTATCACCATTACATTACTGCCGGGGGAATAAAAAAAAAAAAAAAAAAAAGCATGCAGAGACACAAAGTTCTCTATGAGCCAAGCCTGCTACTTGTACAGTGCTTCCTAGTAGTGTCAGCCCAGGGAATGAGATAGTAAATATTGATCTCATCACCATAAGACTATTAAGCTGGTCCATAAAAACGTTTAAAGAAAGTCTTTCACACTGGAGAAAATTTGGAGAAGAGAACAGATTCAAGAAACAACCAATTTTCAGAGCAACTTCACTGCAGGAGCAAGCAAGAGAAGCTGATGGGCTGGGAGCAAACTCTTTTAAAAAAAAAAAAACGGCTTGCAAAATGGTACGGAACAGTATGAAAACCTCATGTCAGAGAACTAGCTCAATTAAAAATATATATGATAGTTTTCTACAGTCAGAAGTCTTCCTTTTGGACTGTCTTCTACCCTAGATCTTTGTGCAGAAATCCCAATGGTATCAGTGGTGGTTCTACATGCAAAATGAGGGTAGACTATGGCTTATTAAGTATTCTAAAATTCTCTTATGCCATTAATAATAGCAATGAGAAGTTCCAAGGGGTGCCCATGCTGGGAAAACTGTGGAGCATTCACAGAAACCGGGTGCTTTTAACCATAAAACATTACTAAAATCACTTTGCAGCTCCTTCTTTGCTTAAATGATGGTGTTTTAGGAACTTTTTGACAGAAAATGCTCTTAAGTCATTTATTTAGATATTTTAAGTTAAGTACTTTTATTTTTTTATTATTCATAATGTTCCCTCTGAAGTTTGAAATTCATTTTTAATTTCCCTTCAAGTTTGTATTTACAGCTCCAATCAGGATTGTTAATTTAAATAAAGAGGCAAAACTAGAAACAGACCTGTGGCTATTGAAAATACATTTTTCTTCTAGGAGATAAAGAAAAATGGTTTCTTTGTAACCCTTCTTGCATAGATAGTGGTTCTCACAGAATGTAGGCTACACACGGCATTACTTTTATGGAACAAACAGAAACTGCAGCAATTTTTTTTAATTACCTGGCACTGCAAAGATGACTATTAACAAAATTAAATATACATGGGTCAAGGTAATGTAGATATATTTCAAACCTAAAATACTTGACAATACACTTTGTAATTTCACAGTTTTATAAAGCTGTGTTTATTATATGGTTGAGCTTGCTAGTTCTTTAAACAGGGTTTCTTTTCTCCTCTCAGCCATTAGTAAGTAGCTTATACTTGGAAATCCAAACTTCAGATAGGACATCTTTGAACCACAGTATTACTCTCACTCAGCAAGGGCTGCAGATGCTCCTATGTTTTGAAAAAGAAAATGGAGAATAATGATAGTTCATTGTACTCTATCCTGGTTAATTTTATTTTATTCCTTGTGAAGGGAGACCGCAGGTAAGTTAATATAAGCAATCTCCATTCATTCTGGGGCAGACACTGCTCGCCCATTTATTCTCAACCTGTTCTTCAATCTGGTGACCGCTATTTAGAAACTTTTAATAGAGCTAGAGGTGGTGGGATGGAATGTGAGTTATCTATATGACTTGGCTGGTGTCTTCTGAAGTACTGCTAGTACTGCTCCATGCAGCTGGAAACAGAAAAGTATGAATAGTGTAGCAATCAGCATCTTCCTCCCTCTTTTAATTCGGAGTAATCACAGCACATTTTTAAAGTGCCTTGCCAAGGCAAGATATATTTACAGATTCATAGATTTTAAGGCAAAAGGGACTATTAAATCTTTTACTCTGACCTCCTATATAAGTAGGGACCTACCAAATTCATGGTCCATTTTGGTCAATTTCACGGTCATAGGATTTTAAAAATTTAGCTATTTAAATCTGAAATTTCATGGTATTGTAACTGCAGGGGTCCTAACCCAAAAAGGTGTTGGCGGGATGTGTCACGAGGTTATTGTGGGAGGTGTTGCGGTACTGCTACCCTTACTTCTGCACTGCGGCTTGCAGCAGCGCTTCCTTCAGAGCTGGGCAGCTGGAGAGCCTTGGTTGCTGGCTTGAAGCTCAGCTCTGAAGGTAGAGCCGCCGCTAGCAGCAGCTCAGAAGTAAGGATGGCATGGTATGGGATTGCCACTCTTCTGCACTGCTGCCTGCAGAGCTGGGCCCTCAGTAAGCAGTCACCACTGTTTGGCCGCCCAGCTCTGAAGGTAGCAGCACAGAAGTAAGGGTGGCATGCTATGGGTATGGTATTGCCACCCTTACTTCTGCACTGCTGCTGGTTTGCTGCCTTCAGAGCTGGGCACCCAGCCAACAGCCGCCGTTCTCTGGCCACACAGCTCTGAAGGCAGTGCAGAAGTAAGGGTGCCAATACCGTGTGCCCCCTAAAATAACCTTGCAAACCCCCCACCCTGCAACTCTCACTTGGGTCAGGACCCCTAATTTGAGAAATGCTGGTCGCCCCCATGAAAGCTGCATAGTATAGGGTAAAAGCACACAAAAGACCAGATTTCATGGTCCGTGACGCATTTTTCATGGCCGTGCATTTGATAGGACCCTATGTATAACACATACCATGGAATCTCATCCAGATACTTCTGTAATGAGCCCAATAATTTGCGTTTGACAAAAACATACCTTCCAGGAAGGCCTCCAGTCCTGATCTGAAGACTTCAAGAGAAGGAGAATCCACCACTTTCCATGGTAGTTTGTTTCAATGTCTAATCACCCTCACTATTAAAAATTTGAGCCCTTATTACTCAGTATTTTCTCCCCATGAAGCTACTTATAACCATACTCAAATCATTCTTGAACTTCGTTTTGATAAACAAAACAGACTGAGTTCTTTAAGAGCTTGTCCACACGAACCCTTAGTTCGTGGCAAGCTGGGGTGTAAATCTATCCTATCTGTTGAGCATCAAGTGTCCATGTGGACTCCGCTGCCATGCAGTAAAATTTCCCTAGTATGCTTTAATCTACTTGTTTCAGAGTAACAGCCATGTTAGTCTGTATTCGCAAAAAGAAAAGGAGTACTTGTGGCACCTTAGAGACTAACCAATTTATTTGAGCATAAGCTTTCATGAGCTACAGCTCACTTCATCGGATGTATACTGTGGAAAGTACAGAAGATCTTTTTATACACATAAACCATGAAAAAAATGAGTGTTTACCACTACAAAAGGTTTTCTCTCCCCCCACCCCACTCTCCTGCTGGTAATAGCTTATCTAAAGTGATCACTCTCCTTACAATGTGTATGATAATCAAGGTGGGCCATCTCCAGCACAAATCCAGGGTTTAACAAGAACGTCTGGGGGGGGGGGGGAAGGTGTGTAGGAAAAAACAAGGGGAAATAGGTTACCTTGCATAATGACTTAGCCACTCCCAGTCTCTATTCAAGCCTGAGTTAATAGTATCCAATTTGCAAATGAATTCCAATTCAACAGTTTCTCGTTAGAGTCTGGTTTTGAAGTTTTTCTGTTGTAATATCACAACTTTCATGTTTGTAATTGCGTGACTAGAAAGACTGAAGTGTTCTCCGACTGGTTTATGAATGTTATAATTCTTGACATCTGATTTGTGTCCATTTATTCTTTTACGTAGAGACTGTCCAGTTTGAACAACGTACATGGCATAGGGGCATTGCTGGCACATGATGGCATATATCACATTGGTGGATGTGCAGGTGAACAAGCCTCTGACAGTGTGGCTGATGTTATTAGGCCCTGTGATGGTGTCCACTGAATAGATATGTGGGCACAGTTGGCAAGGGGCTTTGTTGCAAGGATAGGTTCCTGGGTTAGTGGTTCTGTTGTGTGGTATGTGGTTGCTGGTGAGTATTTGCTTCAGGTTGGGGGGCTGTCTGTAGGCAAGGACTGGCCTGTCTCCCAAGATTTGTGAGAGTGTTGGGTCATCCTTCAGGATAGGTTGTAGATCCTTAATAATGCGTTGGAGGGGTTTTAGTTGGGGGCTGAAGGTGACGGCTAGTGGCGTTCTGTTATTTTCTTTGTTAGGCCTGTCCTGTAGTAGGTGACTTCTGGGAACTCTTCTGGCTCTATCAATCTGTTTCTTCACTTCCACAGGTGGGTATTGTAGTTGTAAGAATGCTTGATAGAGATCTTGTAGGTGTTTGTCTCTGTCTGAGGGGTTGGAGCAAATGCGGTTGTATCGCAGAGCTTGGCTGTAGACGATGGATCGTGTGGTGTGGCCAGGGTGAAAGCTGGAGGCATGTAGGTAGGAATAGCGGTCAGTAGGTTTCCGGTATAGGGTGGTGTTTATGTGACCATTGTTTATTAGCACAGTAGTGTCCAGGAAGTGGATCTCTTGTGTGGACTGGACCAGGCTGAGGTTGATGGTGGGATGGAAATTGTTGAAATCATGCTGGAATACCTCAAGGGCTTCTTTTCTATGGGTCCAGATGATGAAGATGTCATCAATATAGCGCAAGTAGAGTAGGGGCGTTAGGGGACGAGAGCTGAGGAAGCGTTGTTCTAAGTCAGCCACAAAAATGTTGGCATACTGTGGGGCCATGAGGGTACCCATAGCAGTGCCGCTTATTTGAAGGTATACGTTGTCCCCAAATGTAAAATAGTTATGGGTAAGGACAAAGTCACAAAGTTCAGCCACCAGGTCAGCCGTGAGATTATCGGGGATAGTGTTCTTGACGGCTTGTAGTCCATCTTTGTGTGGAATGTTGATATAGAGAGCTTCTACATCCACTCCTATTTCAAAGCGTGCAGCAGGCTAGTGCAAAATAGAGTTACACCCTAGCTTCCCCCCAAACTAAGCATTGGTGTAGACATAGTTTCCTGCACACATAATTTTTGTGTCTTTTTTCAGGACCTCCATATGTCTAACATCCTTTTAAAAATGTGGACATCAGTAAAGGAGGCAATATTTCAGTAGTGGTCTCACTAATGCTGTATATGGGGGGGAAGTCACCTCCCTACTCCTATTTACTACTCCCCTGTTTATACATCCAAGGATTGCATTAGCCTTTTTTGCCACAGCATCACTCTGGAAGTTCATGTTCCAGCATTTGTGTGCTATGATCCCTAAATCCTTTTTAAAGTCACTACTTTACAGGATACAGCCCCCCGTTCCGTAGGAGTGGCCTGAATTTTGTTCCTAGATGCATAACCTCACAGTTAACTGTATTAAAATACATTTTGTTTGAATGGGCCCATCTTATCAAGCGATCCAAAACACTTTGTATTACTGCCCAGTCCTCATTATTTACCATTTCTCTAATCTTCGTGTCATCTGCAAATTTTATCAGCAATGATTTTATAATTACTTGATAAAAATGTTAAACATGGGGCCCAGAACAGATACCTGCAGAACCCCATTGGAAACACTTGCATTCAACAATGTCACACTGACAGCTGATTTTTTGAGATCTGCTTGTTAGCCCATTCTTAATGCATTTAACATATGATGTATTGATATTGTCTAGTACTCATTTTTAAATGAGAAAGTCATGTGGTACTGAGTCAAATGCCTTATAAAAGTCTAAGTATATAACATCTGCGTAACCTTTATCAAACAAAGATGAAATCATATTAAAAAAATCACGTTTGTTTGACAAGACCTATTCTTCCATAAAACCATGTTAATTAGCATTAAGTATAATCCAGCCCTTTAATTCTTTATTGATTGAATCCTGTATCAGCTTTTATGTTATTTTGCCTAGGACTGATGGTAGGCTAACTGGTCTATAATTAGCTGTGTCATTCATTCAGCTTGACCTTTTTGAATATTGGCATGAATTAGTCTTTTTCCATTCTTCTGCAATTTCCTCAGTATTCCAAGATTTATTAAAAAACAACATCAGGGGATCAAGGACATTTTATGCCAACTCTTTTACAATTCTTGGGTGTAAGTTAACTGGGCCTGCTGATTTATCCCTACTAGGTACTGTTTCAAATCCTTCTTAATTAGTAATTGACTGGAAAGTAGTTCACCATCTTCATGTGATATGAGTACATCATCCTACTCCTTTCCAAATATAGAAATGAAATACTTATTGAACGTTTCTGCCTTTTCGGCTTGTCATTACTCCTGAATCAGTTTTTACATAACAGCAACATACATGCATAATTGAGGCAATTTTCTTTCACAAGAAGTAATTCTTCAGTTATAGGATGTTCTGTAAATTTTTCTGTCAAACCATATCTTGATATAATCATAACTTATTTTACCATGCACATAACTTATTTTACTTAATATTGAAATGTATAACTTTTATTCAATGACTCATTGTGTCTGTCTTGCTCACCTAGGGGTAATTAATGTTTATTTTTGTGAGAAGGCCTTGATTGATGCCAGAAATGTGTCTCTTTTCCAGCATGCTGCTTTTCCATTTTCTTCAGTAGAACTGGCATTATAATTGTGTGGCATTTTTAGTGGACATAATTCTCTGTTTATCTAGTGGCAGTTTGTGTTTTTGTTTCCTTAATCTGTCAAAGAGATTTTATCCTGTGCAGCAGAATGCTTTGACAGAATTTTCCCCTCCTGTTCTTTGAATGGTTCGTCAATTCTTACAGTATAAGAAACATACACATTTTACGCTAAGCCAACTGTCTTTATGTGTTTCTTTTGATTTAAAGCATTTTTCAGGTTTTGTGGCATAGTCTAGAGCATTAGAGGCAGCCTAGTATAGTGGATTAAACACAAGTTTGAGAGCTTGGAATTCTTGAACATTAATTTCAGTACTTGTACTAACTCACGATGGGGTTTGGCATCAGTTTCACCAAATGTAAAGTGGGCCATAGGACTAGTTACTTACCGAATTTATAGAAGTGTTCTAAAGGTTTATGTTCGTAAAAGACTTTGACAATGTAAACTGCTATGTAAGTGCTAAGTATTATTTTGACTAATGCAGCAATTGTTGTGATGTTACCTACACGACTATTTTACTTGCCTTCTAACACTGAGCAGGTCATACAAAGTCAGTTCAGTCCACATAAACCATCTGATTTTTATCAGCTCACTAATTTATGTAAGCACCTTTACTACTTTGCAGAAACATTCCTCATTGCTTGTATTTATACAACACATAAAATTAGATTGTTAAAATCAGTATGTATATGTAAATATATGAAATATGCAAGCTGCTCTTAAAACACTTATACCAATCAACAAAAGACAGAGAACATTTATTATTTACTTGTAAATGTGGTGTACTTTTATGTATGCTGAAATTCAGTGCTATTTGCAATGCATTAAACTATATGAATTACTAAAGAAATTTTGTTTACTAGAAAAATAAGAGCTCCAAAAATAAGAAACTACAGACTTCACAGTCAATATATACTTGGAACTCATAGGCTAAGGAATTTTTTTTTCATTTAGTTCTGTTGATTACTTACTTTGCCCAGTAATTCTCCCAGTGTGACATCTTCATGATTGAGAACCCATTTCTTATCCTACAGCAAGGAAAAAACCAGTTGCTTAGTCCACACAATAGTATATTTCTTATAAGACGTATTTGAGCTAGTAGAAATAGACCTAAAGGAATATTTCATTCAGACCATTCAATCAACAGCATGCCAAGACATAACCTCAAGAGGCTATAAAGCAGATTTAAGAAATGTTGCTGCATAATAGAATATTAAAATCTACATTATAGCAAATTTCTATCAGAAAATTAAGCCTTCAGCATGATACTATACATGTAAATAGAGCACAACAGGCACTATTTTCATAAAACTCAGGATCTGATATCTACTATTGCTGATTTTAAAAATGACTTTAGTCAAAGTAAGGAGATAAGGATAAGGAGACTTCCTTTTGCAATACAAAAAAAAAATCCCAATAAACCTAATTCTGACTTGATCCAACAAAATGGTTTCCCTTCCAGTACGTTGTAAAAAGAGCCAGTTTTTCTACAGATGAACTGGCCATGTGTTAGCATTTATTAAACCTACTGTGTGCAGTTTCACATATTTCTCAAGTAATATCCCGTAGTATAATGAAAAAAAAAACAATCATCAATTATAGTGTCAGTACAGTACTGAAGACCAGTCATGCAAACATTCTATTACAAAACAGCATATGCATTAAATGGCTGCAAAAGCTGCTGACCGCACTGGGACACATTTGGATTGGTACAAACATGTTTTGCTGAAACATTTCCAGAGCTGTATTTTAATACTAATAGATATGGTCACGTAGAGGAATTATTTATTTCTGTTTATTTCTTTAGATTCTTCCAGCATATGATACTCTAGGCACCATACAAATACCACCAACAACAATATCTTATATGAAAATTTATCATCATCACATTTACACCATGGATCTGTCCATTACTAATGAAACAAACCCAAATCTAAACCAGTCTGTTGCCATCCCATTAATCCATTTTCTCCCTGAATCTCAGAGTAAAAGGTGGGTTTTGTAGCATGCCTGGTAAAATAGCAAATCTAGCCTTAATGCACCAACTGAAAGCAAATTCCAAAGTCAAGGACCCCCTTACCTATTTCCTCCCTCAAATAGAGAGGTCAAATTTGAGCAGCAGCACTAATCACAGTTGCAACAGAGAAAGTAAGGTGGTCTTTCAGGTAAGCAAATCTCAAAATCTTCAGGGTTGCAAACATATTGACAACCAGTGCAGACTACAGATTAGTGGTATAATGTGCTAATTTTTTGTATTGCACTCCTTAATAATCAAGTGGCTGCACTGAGCATTAACTTCAGTTTTATAATGGTCATACTGTGTAATCCATGTAGAACAGTCTAATCTAGAGGTGACAGCAACATCAATAACTGACCAGAATTAAACTGAATTGATTTAAATTCTTTCAGATTCTCTTTTTTCTGATATTTAGTGTTGATTTAAAGGCTCCTTTGTGCCACCAAGGTTAACCTAAAATTAAGAGCTTCAATGAATTGTAAATTCACCTTTAGTTGGTCATGGATTAATTGAGAACAAGTTCCGCTTTCTAAGAAGTTCTTTTTTTAAAAACAAGTTTACTCCCAGCCAAAATCCAAAACCTGATCTGATTTTGCTAAATTCAAAAATGTATACTGGCTGTATTACAATTTACAATCAATTTAGTGGACTTATTTAGCATTTCAAAGTGAATACTTTTTTTCACTTTTCTTAAATTAGATATATTTTTAAATCTGAACCTCTACATTTTCTCATCTGGACAGAGGGAAAAAATAGGAAGCTTTTCTTTTATCAAATGGATTGAGGGGGATAGTTAAAAATATTATTTCTCAATCTGCTGCAGACTTTCCCACCCTTTCTTTTGACTGTACTGTCCCCTTTGCTTCCATAAGTGGGGGGATGGGGCGGGGCGCGAGGGTAGGAGCCTGTAGCAGAGTAAATACAACCACTATTTTGCAGTCTGTTAAAGGCAAAAAGATATTAAAATAATTTTTATGGCTGAGACACAAACTAAGAAAAGAGAAGACATTTTAACACTTTCATTTGTATGTTACAACACAGACTGTTTTACTATGTTCTTGTACCTAACAGAGTGCTTTGCTTTTGTCGGTTTGCTTCATGTGCTTGACAACATTTAAGATCATCCTGAACATATTCTGTCTGTTTTCATTTCTCTCTTTTAATTTTGCAGCTGAGGTTTGTTTGTTTTTTTAAAGTGATGGAGTATGTGAAAAATATTCAATTTTAGATTCTTTTGGACCGATCTGATTCCTAAAGAATTATCAGATTTGTTCTAATCAGATAGTAAAATCTCTTCTGTATTGATCAGTGATTGGGACATCATTTGGGGACCCCCATTAGAGAAAGGTCGGGCTAGAAGGGACCTTGGGAGGTCAGTCTAGTCTCCCCACCCTCCACGAAGGCAGGACCAAGTATACCTTGACCATCCCTGACCGGTGTTTGTCTAACCTGTGCTTAAAAACCTACAATGACGGGAATTTCACAACCTCCCTTAGAAGTCTATTTCATATCTTAACTACCCTTGAAGTTAGAAAGATTTTCCTAGTATTGAACCTAAACTTCTCTGACTGCAGATTAAGCACATTACTTCTTGTCCTACCTTCAATGGACATGCAGAACAACTGATTACTGACCTCTCTGTAACAGCCCTCAAAGTATTTGAAGACTTATAAGGTCCCCCGTCAGTCTTCTTTTCTCAAGACTAAACATGCCCACTTTTTTTTTTTTTTTTTTTTTAAAAAAAAACCTTTCCTCATAGGTCAGGGTTTCTAAACCTTTTATCATTTTTGGTGCTCTCCCCTGTCCACATCTTCTTTGAAACATGGTACCCAAAACCGGGACACAATACTCCAGCTGAGACCTCAATAGAGTGGGACAATTACCTCCTGTGTCTTAGGGTACATCTACACTTCCAATAGCGAGTAGAGTACAGACACTGCATGCCCAGCTAGCATAGGTATACATAGCAGTATGGATGATGAGGCACTGCTTAGGCAAGCAATGTACAGACATGTCAGAACTGTAGATTATATACCCTACACAGCTCTCTATATACCCCAAAAGTGCCACCCACATCTACACTGCTATTTTAAGCAGTTTAATATTTCACTGCCGGAGCCTGTCCCTACTGCTGAGAAATGCTCTGGCAGCAAAAAAAGGCTCTGGCAGGAAAGAGGCAGTGGGGAAAAGGCTCTGACAAGGAGGAGGCATCAGGAAAAGGAACAGCCAAAGCCTTTCCCTGCTGTGTGCCTTGTGCCAAAGCCTTTCACTGCCACGTGTAGCTACACACTCCAGCATGGATGCAGCCTGCCTTTCACTGCCACATGTTGTTACGTGAACCCTACATGTTGCTGTAAACGTAGACACAGCCTTATATAGGGCACTCCTGTTAATATACCCCAGAATATTAGCTTTTTAACAACTGCATCAAACTGATGACTCTCAATTTGTGATCTGCAATAGCCCCTAGATCATTTTCAATACTACTGCTTAGCCAGTTATTCTCCATTTTGTAAATGGGCATTTGATTTTTTTCTTCCCAAGAGTAATACTTTGCACTTGTCTTTACTGAATTTCATCTTGTTGATTTCAGATCAATTCTTCAATTTGCCACGGTCATTTTAAATTCCAATTCTGTCCTGAGAATGTCATGGGGGACTGTATCAAAAGCCTTACTAAAAATCAAGATATATCATGTCTACAGCTTCCTCACTATCCACTTGGCCAGTAACCCTGTTAAAGAAGGAAATTAGGTTGGTTTGGCATAATTTGTTCTTGACAAATCCATGCTGGCTCTTCTTAATAACTCTTATCCTCTAGGTGCTGACAAACTGATTGCTTAATAATTTGTTCCAGTATTTTCCAGATATCGAAGTTAGGCTGACTGGTCCAAAATTCCCCCCTTTGTTCTCATCATTTTATTGTGCGACCACTTCTTAAAAGGTAGAGATGTCCTTATGGACTAGCTCCCCTCCAGTATCCTTGTGTTTGGTTCTTAAAATGTTTCATCTGTGGACCATAGTACATACATGGATCACAACTTGAGAACTACTGCATTACTTTATCCGTAGATGTTATGTAATGCATTTATGCCTAAAATCGTACGTCAAAATTTATCTTGCACTGCAAATCTGCTAATCTCAGCAAGACACACACTGCTAGAAGGATTTAAAGAAAAAACAACAACAACTTGTCCTGTTTAACCATTCTCTGCTCGTTTCCCATGTACATGATGTGCTGTGTTGAAGAAGACTAGCTGAATGTTGTGGGTAGAGCTTTGAAGAGTACATCATGTTTTTCCTCCCTTGTTTAGCCCCTGACTGATTACCATAAAGCACACTTAAATTCATGAACAGATTTGTGTACTTTAGCTCCTCAAGCTAACTGGGAACATCAAAGCAGCAAACTTCTACACCTTTGGCAGAGGGGACAGATAGGAGGAGAGGTCCGGTGTGCAGAAAGAACCAGCGCTAATTGTGCTTTATTAGTGTTAATTACAGGATACAAGTGCATTCTTGGTGACTACTGTCTTCCTACAGGGAAGAGAAATATTTTGTATCTCACTGCCACTTCCTTCAACCATCTAGTTTTACTCCAGAGGCTCTGTGTGGTCCAGTGGTTACAACAGAAGCCTTGGAGCCCAGAAGAACTGGTTGCCCTAAGCAAGAAGATTGTATAGGAGACAGTGCAGCTCAGATTAAAAAGTATCCCACTCATTTATTAATTTTCTGTGCTTGGACAGATGGAAAAAACCTTAGGTACAAATCTCTGCCTGTTTCAAACTGATAAACAGACCCTGCAGATGTGATAATATTGCTGCTGCTCTTAAATTTTGGCATTAGATAATTTGACAGGTGAAGAAAAAAGTAATCTAGGTATGATCCATCTGATAAAGACATTCAAGGGGAAATGCTTGTGCAAACTTTATTTTTGCTTTGAAGATCTTTTGTGCTATCACAACTTCAAAACTATGTACTACTGAAGTTCATTTCATGCAGCCATCCTTTATGAAAAGGAAATAAATTAAGTCTTAAACTGAAAGAAATTATTGTGCTAAATTTGGAACTTCCCATACTAAAATAACAAAACAAAAATTTTTTGACTTACATATACAACTACTTTGGCAAATAATGAGACGTGATATCGAAGTTTTACAAAAACACACGTCTATCCCTTCCCTCCCACTCTAAGATGTTCATGTCAGCAATTGCTAGAATACACCAAATAATCTGTTGCTGCAGCAATCACATACAGTATACTACAAAGACAATTGTGTATAAATGTTGAGAAGCTAATGAAAAACAAACGATATTTTAGGAAGAGTCTGTCACACAACACACTCTCTTATAAATCATTAAATGCCTAACAGTTCATAGCGAAGTTGTAAATAAATGATTTACTGATTTTAATGGTCTGCTTAAAAAAATGCAAACATTTATTCCAGTTCCTATAGTATGCTTGATAAGGTTCTTCTTGGCTAAAATTGCATCATGTGACCCTTTATATCATGAAGACTTTCTTAGGGAAAAAAAATAAAGATTTAAAGAAACAAAATCAGGAAACATCAGTATACATTGAAAGACATGGTGGGCTTTCAAAAAAACAAAGCAGCCTACACTGCTTACATGTCCTGTTAAAAAAAATGCACCCGAAGAAAGATTTACATCACTTTTATTAAATAAACAAATGGCTAGAAAAAATATATTAACTTTATCTGAAAGGTGATATAATTTTATCTGATTGTAAAAGAACATTTTAGCCTCGGACATCATTTCAGCCTTGATAATTTCACCACCCTTCAAGCAATATGTCATTGGCCTCAAAAACTAGTCTCTATTTAAAAAAGTTTATAAAAATATGAATATATATAACAGATACAGCAAGTAAATATTTTTTTCAGTTACAGCAAACAGGAAATGCTCCACTCAATATGCTGACTATGCTTCCACATAAGGGTAATGGATGAATTCTTTAGTTGAAATAAAAGACCGAGTAGAGATTATGCTATATTAAAAATGCAGACAGATATATCTTATCTCAAAAATAAAATTTTAGAGAAAATTGCACTCAGAAAACTCAGTGTGGGCTATTAGAATGCTTAAATCACATATGAAGGCAGGTGATTTCTCCCAGAATCCAGTTTTACAGGGAGAGCTGGTTGTGACTCATGTATTTAGGCAGACTAACACTTTCCATTATACAGGATTTTTGCAACCCTCTTTTACAAAGCTATAACACTTACACTATTTTTTTGAAATTCAGCATGGGGAAAGACCTGGGGCAAAAGAAGTTCCTTTGCTTTGCTCCAGGATAGTCTATTCAGGTTTAGTTCATATATAAAAATTGCCATTTCTCCTTTCTCACTTGCATTCTTCAGGAAGATTTTGCTAACATGACCAAATAATAACTGAACATAACATTCCCTCAGCCATCCCTGCCCCTAGCAAATAGCCTCAATGGCCCATCCCCCATTTTGGGGCAATACATAGGATTGGAGTTTCCCCAACTCCCATGGAGGGGAAGAGGGTTGGGTCAGGCTTCCCTCAGCCACACTCTGGACCCACCAGTCTATTACCCATTGCATTGGGATAAAAGCCTTCTCCTGATGCCAGTTAATATAACTAGTCTGTAGTTCAAGCGGTAGAGGTGTATGTTGCTGGTGATGCATGATGAGGGGAGAGAGTTATTGCAGTTGTAAGTAACAGAATTTGATTTTATCTTTTTCTTTAAAAAATGGAAATTACAAAATATGCATTTGAAATAGTGTAATTTAGGTTACACAGTAAAGGAAATGCCTGTGCAACTTTAATTCTGCCTGCTTACACTTATGCATTAAGATACAGTCTTTAATTACATTATCACATCCTACTTTTTCCAGAGAGCCCCTGCCTTATTCAGAGTGCAGGATGAATGCACAGTGAGGCAGAATTAAAGTTGCACAGAGAACCTTATATCTGGCATTTCCTAACTTTCAGTTATTTGACTGTGCAACCTAAATAATGTTCCTTCAATGTCATTTTTGAAGGCTTTTTTTATATATGACTTTATCAAGGGATCCACTCAGAGAGGTGATAAGTGCCCACAACTCCTAAAGAAATAATGGGGAACTGTGGCATCAAGACACCTGGCAGGAGACATTCAGTTCTTCACAGGACTGGGCCCAAATGCATATTTACAGTATTTATTTTTGTTTGCAGTTAAAAATAAAATAAAATTACTAGGACTATTAAACAGAATAAAATGTCCAAGTATCAGAGCTGATCAAATACATCAATAAATATTTTTGCCATAAATAATAGCAGAGTTCACAGTTATTCATGAGGTCATTAGACATTGTTTGCAAATATCTGGGCAGCTGCTGAAAATCATGAAAATGTTTGTGAATCCTGAACATTTCAAGAATTTTAGGACAAATGATTATTTGTCTGAAAATTTATATTAATTACATTGACAGAGCCATGGCACGCACACAATTGCACTGTGCTCATACTGTCAATGGCTGTAGCCAGTAATATCAGTCTTTTGCTTTCACGAGCATGCATTTCTCTAAAACATAAATATCTTAACTATTTTATGGACCAATCTCAGCACCTACAAAATAATCTGGCTAAAATTTGTGCATTTGACTGGCACTCAAGCATTAGTCAAAATACTACAGCGCTTTAATCTTAAATTCTAAATTATAAAAGTTGATGCTTATGAAACAATGATCTTTACAAGATATTGCAGCAAGGCACCTCCTTCGTCTCGCCAGACTTAGCACTTCCCCTCTGGCGGTGGCAGGCTTGGGGTAAATCAGTCTCACTCTGAGCAGTGTTTGCCTTCTCCCTTCTGTGCTCTTTCGGTTGTATTTTCAGGGTAGGTCTCAGGGGTGATCCTCCATCAAAAAGGAAACAGTCTCACAAACACAAAAATAAAGGGGGATATCTTTCCCTGCCGCCTCGCAGAGGCAGGGTGTTGTCCTGTTGTTTGTCCCAGGGTGTTAGTCCTTTTCCTAGCAGACATTTAGGTTTGGCTGTTTCCCTTATGGGAAGGAGCACAGCTTCTCACCCTGGAGAAGCTTATTTCCCTGCTGTCACTAGCTTGGCAGCAACTTGTCTCTCTCGCTCCCCCACTTTTCTCTCACCAGAAGAGAGGTTTTAAAAGGTTTCAGGCATCCCTTAATTGGATTCAGGTATCCCTAATTGACCTCAGGTAACCCCTTCTCAGCTTGCAGGCAAAAGGGTCTTTAATATGCTAGGGCTGACATATTGGCCTTCCAGAACCCTCTTGCAGCTGTCCGGCCTGACTTTGTCGCAATATTATAAACTTCATCTCCCACAGTTTAACTACACTGCCCTACTCAAATGTATTTCATGCAGACCAATTACAGAACCCTATTGATACGCTGAAGATACTCATTTACTTTGTTATTTCAATTACATTTTGGAGATTTTTTTTACCTCTGTGTAACCACCATACTAATACACAAGCCATGTGATTTTTCCATTCTTTGAAGAAAAAGCCTTTCTAAAATATTCCTATATATTATGAATTCCATTAACTTCTACATAAGTCAGCAGTTTCATCACAGATACGACGCTCAAAATTTGTTTTTAACTAACACACTATAGGCTTATTGGGCCAAAACCTCAGAGGTTTTCCCTTTAAATTCATATTTTGTTCTGGCATTTTGTATTAATAATTACATTTTTCATGAATAGGTGCTCAGAAATACCTCAATCAACACTAGAGAATAGCAACATATCCCACTTCTTGTTATTGTGTAATGTTAATGGTCTCTATCCAATATGCACAGGCTCAAGTCACGTTTTCAGATAAGTCTCAGAACTAGATCTGACCCATCACCTTCCAGACCATTTCAGGTGAAGACAGCTGCCGATTTTTATACATGAAATTATTTTATCATCAAATATTTTCTCTCTCTTCAGTGGGAATACCATAGCCACATAAACGTCAGAATGTGACCCAGAGACACAATGCAGCATATGCCCCACAACCCCATGTAGCCAGTGAGCTCTGCCGTCAAACACATAAAGGGCAGGGTGGAGTCTTGGTTCCATTTATTTTGTGCTCCTTTTGGCAGGCTGCTCCTGTGGGAAGCAACTCACTAGCAGGTCCTGAGCTCTCCTGAGCAGAAGAGTTGCAATTCCCTTTGGCGGGGAGGGAAGGGGGACTGGGGTAGGGGAGAAGGGAAGAGGGAGGAATATGCTTCACTATGTAATTAGAAAAAAGAAAAGGAGTACTTGTGGCACCTTAGAGACTAACCAATTTATTTGGGCATAAGCTTTCGTGAGCTACAGCTCACTTCATCAGATGCATACTGTGGAAACTGCAGAAGACATTATATACACAGAGACCATGAAACAATACCTCCTCCCACCCCACTCTCCTGCTGGTAACAGCTTATCTAAAGTGATCACTCTCCTTACAATGTGATAATATGTAATTAGAGGGGTTGCTTATTCCCTCTTTCCCCACTGTTTTGTCACATAAGGATGGCCATGATTTAGTCCCCAGGAAACTAGCACTAAAGAAATTGTAGGAAAAAGGAAAAACTGGTTTCTATAATTATTTTGTTATATGCAATACTACAGGGCCACACACTTGGTTGCTTCTATAGGCTGCGTGCATTGCAGACTTCTTCAGTTACTCCATTCATCCCCACAAGCTCCCCATCTGCCATCCTCCCATCCACCTCTGAATGCCCCCCCATTCTCCCCTTTTCCTCCACCATCCCATGTCTTCATCCCCCTAACATTGTCTCCCATTCTCCCACCATGCCAGGAGCTCTCTGTGTCCCCCTCATAACCCCATACCTCAACATGACAGGAGCTCTAGGTACCCCTCCCCATACCTCTCTCTACTACGTGCCAGGGGATGTATGTGTTCCCCATGCCCCCCATATCATTGTCCTCCATTCTCTACTCCCATGTCAGGGTCTGTGTGTGCCCCTCATTTCCCCGTCCCAGAACACCAGGGTCTCCCAGTTCCCCTCCCACCAATGCCAGGGGCTTTCTGTTCCCTCCCATTCCCCTCCACCATTATTATTTCCTTTCTTTCTGTCTGGGAGATAAGTCATTCAGGGTGTCAACATTTTAAACTCTATCAGGAGAATGGACAGAGCTGAGAGGGGATTGTTATTGTGCTGGAAGGGGTTAATGGATGCCGTGGACTGACTGCTCCATCTACAGACAATTACAGATCTAGCTGAAGCTGCTGGGTCTGCTAACCAGATGGAAGTGGCTACGTGTCCCCCTTATGTCCCTTTCTGTTTTTTTTTTTATTTTCACCAAAATAAATAGCCTTCTGTTCACTGAAGTCTAGAACATCGAGTTCAGACTAAGGCCTTGCTTTGCTCACCCAATAAATCTAAGGCAAAAAGGAAAATATGATGGCTTCTTGGAAAAGAAAATTTTAAAGTACTTAATTTAATGAGCTTCTGAATTAAAAATAAAATATTGCAAGAGGCAAAAAAAAAAAAAAAAAAAAACAAACAAACCCCAAAACAACAAAAACTAAAACCGAAGCTAAGGGATTTTTACCTATTACTTTCCCAAGATTTAATCCTTCAATAAATGACACTTTGAAAATATTGACAAGACGACGACATTTCAAAGGCTTGTCTATGAAGAAGAAATCATTCACAGGAATAATTAAACAAAATGGCACAATAAGCTGCAATCAAATTATCTGTCAGACGATGTATTACCACTATTAATATTAGTGCATTAATCACTACCTGTATTTTTCCTTTTAATGCAAGCTTTCAGTCAGCCTGCTTTATTATATACGAGTTTAACACATATGTTCCATTCAAAATCTCAGTACTAGCAGATTTTTCAGAGATAAAGGACTATTCAAAATTTGATCAGCTTTGTCAGTGAAGTTCTCATGGCTGCTTTAGAAAAAATTTCTTTATTGATAAGTATATGCAAATTGTCTTGCTTTGTTAGAATCAGTTTCACAAGCAGTCAGTAATTGAACACTTGTTTAAATGGTCTATAAATTAGTCCAAGTTGTCTTGAATAAGAGTATGTCTATTTATGAAGGATTTGTTTTTATCAGCAGATACACATTTCATTCCCTTTGGGTACATAAACTATGTTTGTCTAGTTTTTCCTTCCACAGAAAATGTTAACTGTTCTGATTCTTTAAAGCAGGTCTGCTGTGCTTGGTGGTACAGTAATTTCTTTTCCCCATTTCAAAGGGCTACCTTTTAAGTACAAAGAGCTTCAAAAATAACTAATTACATATTCACAAATACCAGGCTTCGGAGAGATTTATCTTTGGAATCAGTTTCATTCCTTCTCACCTGGTAAGTCATAACTGTTTTACAGGTTTTTTGTTTTTAAACTACTACATAATTATAGTACACTATAACAACAGGACACTAATCCAGCCCCCAAATTGACCCTGACAACTTCTTATTCAAAGAGAAAATTACCCCTCTGGTAGTAGCCAGACATCATGCTAGTTCGGGCATTTTGAATTGTCCTAGATCGCTCCTTCTCCACTGTCACAGATATATGGCAACATGACTCAGTGAGCCACAGACAAAGAAATGACCTAAAGTCCTGAGTAGATTCCCCCTGGCTGACAGCTATTCTTGTCATCTCCATTTTAATTTTCCTCTATATATCCAAGCACTCAGTGCTAGGATAAAGGGATTTTTTTTTTAACCAAGATTCAAAAGTTAGTCAAAAAGGAATTTATTAATTCAAACCTATTTTAGGGGCTGGGAGAGGGTCATTCCCTATCAATCTTTATATTACACAGTCCTTTGTTTATTTAAAAGTGCTTGACTATAAACAGAAATGAAATCCTGAGCTATTACAGTATAAGTGGCGATTCCTGAACTCTTGCAAATTCTAGTCCAGAGGTCATGGAATTCTCTCTCAACACGTTTTTTTCCCATCAGGATGTGAAACATGGAGGTGAGCAGAGAAATAAAAGTGATGTACTAGGCAAGGCAGATTTTTTCTTTTTTTTAGTGTTGAAAAGGGCATGGAAGATCAGGGAAGTTCATATATAAATATTAATATTACATAATATATAGTGAAGGTATGGCCAGCTTGCAACCTATTCTTGGAACAATCTCTCTCTTTTTGTACCACAAGGGTTTTGCCTTTCCTCCTTCAAATATTTCCTGAAAATCCACTTTGTCTGCCCTGTTTTTCATAGTTAATTTACTATAAAGCTGCTGGCTTTTACTCTCCATCTTCCTTTCATTTAAGTAAACAACTTTTTTTTCCTTCGACCCTTCCTTCCCATTACACGTTAAAATGGACTGGGTAGTAAGGGCCCCCACCCATGTACCACAAGACCAGGTGCCCTGCTGGAGGTTTCCACTATTTACCGTTTTTTTCTTTCTCTCTCTTTTTCAACCTAAATGGATCCATTTCAAAGAGGATCCTCACCGATCATGATCTGTAAAATTGTGGCCTGAAGCTAATCAAGCTGAACCCTCCATTGTATTTGTCCAACATTAAGCCTTAGATTTGATGTGAAGATCAAAAGTTGAGAAGCAATCGGTGAGGATCCTCATTTCAACCTAAATGGATCCATGCTGGAGGGAGTACCTAGCTCAGAGGTGGGCAAACTACAGCCCGTGGGACTGTCCTGCCGCGGAGGCAAGCTCCTGGCCGGTGAGGCTAGCCCCCGGCCCCTCCCCCACTGTCTCCCCTCCCCCGCAGCCACGCCGGCAGCGCGGCTGGTTCCAGCTGGGCTGAGAGCTCCTTCTGCTCTGATCTGCATGGTAAGAGGGCAGGGAGTTGGATAAGGGGCAGGAGGTCCCGGGGGAGCAGTTGGATGAGGGGCAGGAGTGTGGATAGGGGTCTGGGGGCGCAGTCAGGGGACAGGGAGCAGGGGGGTACGGTTTGGGGTGTGGGGTCCCTGGACGGGGTGGTCAGGGGACAAGGAGCGGGGGGGCAGGGTTTGGATGGGTCAGAGGTTCTGAGAGGGGCAGTGAGGGGGCAGAGGCCAGACTGTTTGGGGAGGCACAGCCTTCCCTACCCAGCCCTCCACACAGTTTCGCATCCTGATGTGGCCCTCGGGCCAAAAAGTTTGCCCACCCCTGAGCTAGCTGAAGGCTCTGTTCCCCTGCATGCTTCCACAGGAACACGAATGAGGAGAACTAAGCAGAAAAGTGACGATATAATCTCCTCACACATGCTGTGCCTGCAACTGGATGCTCCAAGAGAACTAAAAGAAGGCAGGTGGGGCTTAAGAGGATATAACAGCTATTCTCTCTGGTCCTGGCAGGGACCTTCTCAAAACTGCTCCTTTTCTCCTCTTCCCACCAGCAACTGCAGCTACTCCACTCACCCTCTCTCCACCTCAGAGTAGCCATCCAGGGATTATAGTGCACCTCAGATGTAGCACCTTATTTTTGTTATTACGTATACATTAGGATTCTAGCAAATTCTGGTATTATGATTCTGATCCCAAGAAAATATGGAGTGACTCATTTAACTTAGTCATTTGGTATTACTCCACAATACACACATACTTGAATGGACATTTCTATAATACATAGGCAAAACACAGTGTGTTAAAGATGACAAGTCTGCTTCTGGCTTTGTCACTGCATACTTTCTAAAATATATCACTATCCTTGTACATACTGTTGAAATACACTGATTTTATAAGATGCTGAATGCACCCATGTGTGTTCATAAATCACAGTGCAAAAGCTCAAGCCAAGATTTTCAAAAATAAATACCCAAATTTAGGCTCCTAAATCCATATTTGTAACATAAGTTTCCTGATCTTCAAAACGTAAGTATTTACTTAGGAGCCTAACTTTAAACACCCATTTTTTTTTTTAAATCTTGGCCTTCATCTTTACCTCACTCTGTTTTGCCTAATTATTACTGCACCCAAGGTGAAGAACTGTCCACTAAGAATGTGGAAAAGAACGTCCCTTTTGTCTCAAGAGGCATACAGCCTGGTCCTTCAAGGGCTATGCTGCATGTCTTGCTCCCCCGACTGAAACTAATGGGGTGAAGAGTGTTTGGCTGATGACAGGATTGGGCCAGAGTAAATTACTGAGTCACTTAAACTGCAGGTGATCACTTTACAATATACCATTGGTCAAGGTCAGTGGCTGAGGAAGAAATTTTTGCCTGGATGCCCAAAACTCACTAGGAATAATTAACTGCTATGGGGAAAACACCGTAGCACCCACTAAACCAACTGTACTCAGTGCTTTTTTGAAGAATGATCACTAATTATTAAAATGGACTTCCACTGGGAGTTCATCATTCCAAATTCTCAGGGCCACCATCAAAAATTTATACTTGCCTCGCTACTTACGGCAAACTGGAAGTTCTAGCAACAGATGGTGTGTCAGCAACTAACAGGAAGAGACATATTTACTGTAACACTGGCAGGACAAAACTTGAAGTTTAGTTTTTCAATGTAATGTACTAAAAACCACTATTTAAATGCTGAATTTTGAAAATGAAGCTGAGTACTTGTGGCACCTTAGAGACTAAAATTTATTGGAGCATAAGCTGTCGTGGGCTACAGCCCACTTCACCAGATGCATAGAATGGAACATATAGTAAGATAGATAGATATATACATACAGATAAGTTGGAAGTTACATTCAAACTGTGAGAGGCTAATTCGTTAAGATGAGCTATTATCAGCAGGAGAAAAAAACTTTTGTAGTGATAATCAGGAGAGCCCATTTAGATGGTTGACAAGAAGGTGTGAGGATACTTAACTTAAGGAAATAGATTCAATATGTGTAATGACCGAGCAACTCCCAGTCTCTACTCAAACCCAAGTTAATGGTATCTAGTTTGTATATTAATTCAAGCTCAGCAGTTTCTCGTTGGAGTCTGTTTTTGAAGCTTTTCTGTTACAAAATTGCCACCCTTAAATCTTTTACTGAGTGGCCAGAGAGATTGAAGTGTTCTCCTACCAGTTTTTGAATGTTATAATTCTTGATGTTTGATTTGGGTCCATTTATTCTTTTACGTAGACACTGTCTGGTTTGACCAATGTACATGGTAGAGGGGCATTGCTGGCACATGATGACATATCACATTAGTAGATGTGCAGGTAAATGAGCCCCTGATTGCGTGGCTGATGTGATTAGGCCCTATGATGGTGTCCGCTGAATAGATATGTGGACACAGTTGGCTGTGGGCTTTGTTGCAAGGATAGGTTCCTGGGTTATTGTTTTTGTTGTGTGGTTGCTGGTGAGTATTTACTTCAAGTTGGGGGGCTGTCTGTAAGCAAGGACTGGCCTGTCTCCCAAGATCTGTGAGAGTGATGGGTCATCCTTCAGGATAGGTTGTAGATCCTTGATGATGCATTGGAGAGGTTTTAGTTGGGGGCTGAAGGTGATGGCTAGTGGCGTTATTTTCTTTGTTGGGCCTGTCCTAGAGTAGGTAACTTCTGGGTACTCTTCTGGCTCTGTCAATCTATTTCCCCGTGTTTATTCCCCCTCCACACCCTATCCCTCACCACACACACACACACACAGTTCCTCACACATTCTTGTCAACTGCTGGAAATGGCGCACCTTGATTATCACTACAAAAGGTTTTTCTTCTCTCCTGCTGGTAATAGCTCACCTTACCTGATCACTCTTGTTACACTGTGTATGGTAACACCCATTGTTTCATGTTCTCTGTGTATATAAAATCTCCCCACTGTATTTTCCATAGCATGCATCCGATGAAGTGAGCTGTAGCTCATGAAAGCTTATGCTCAAATAAATTGGTTAGTCTCTAGGGTGCCACAAGTACTCCTTTTCTTTTTCCAAGAAGTATCCATTACAGTAGTCATGTGCCCCCTCCTACCACTTCCCTCAGCACTTCCAAATGTTCTGAGGGTGAGACTATATAAAGGGGCGGAGAGCCCTCTACCACCTAATTTCCTTCCACTGCAAACCCACAGACCCTGTGTTTATGAAAAGACGTAAATGGGAAGTAATTCACTCACTCTTCTGGCTGACATAATGGCAATAATGAAGGCTGTTTTAAGAGATTAAAAATACAAAGAACACTCAACCAAGGTTTCAAAGCATGGTTTCACAAGTGTACATAATGCTTTATAGAAATATGCTTATGAGTGTAAATAGGACATAACTGGAATACGTTTTATGCTAGATATGCCATGTAACATATGTTTGCAACGGTTACGTTCTTCTGCATGTATTCATCCTATTCGTATGCATGTATCATTTTTATGTCTGAAGTTATGATCGTTGGTTCTATGCTTGTGTTTAAAGTGTTTGCTGTAGAAAGCACCTAAGGCAGATTTGGTCAACGTAGTGTGAAGGGGTTATTCAAGTAATTGGGAGTACTTGGCTACCAATGGATCTTGACAGATGCCAATCCACATCTGAGCTTTCCTGGGAACATCCTGTAGAAAACAGAGTCATGCATGAACATGTGACTTGCCCATGTGACTCCAAAACTCCATTTTGTAGCTGGATTCTACATAGGGGGAGAGAGGGGTTTCCACCCACAAAAGAGAGACTATATATGCCCCTGGGAAAACCTCTCCATATTCGTCTTCAGATGGCTCAAGAGATAGCCTCTCCACCCCAAGGAGATGCCTGAAAGAAACTGGAACAAAGGACAGTAACTACATGGGTGAAAGTGATTGCTGGACCCACACTAGAAGGAGGCTAGTCTGTCAAAGCAGCTTATTAGAACGTCTCTGGGGGTCAGATTTACCTGTATTTAGTTTCCTACTGTATTAGGCATAGACTTTTGTGTTTTATTTTATTTTGCTTGGCAATTCATTTTCTTCTGTCTGTTATTACTTGGAACCACTTAAATCCTACTTTTTGTATTTAATAAAATCACTTTTTTACTTATTAATTAACCCAGAGTATGTATTAATACCTGGGGTGGAAAGCTGTGCATATCTCTCTATCAGTGTTATAGAGGGAGAACAATGTATGGGTTTGCCCTGTATAACCTTTATACAAGGTAAAATGGATTTATTTGGGGTTGGGACCCCATTGGGAGTTGGGTACCTGAGTGCTGGAGACAGGAACACTTCTTAAGCTGTTTTCAGTTAAGCCTGCAGCTTGTGGGGGACGTGGTTCAGACTTGGATCTGTGTTTGCAGCAGGCAAGCGTGTCTGGCTCAAACAAGGCAAGGTTCTGAAGTCCCAAGCTGGCAGGGAAAACAGGCTCGGAGGTAGTCTAGGCACATCAGGTGGCATTCCCAAGGGGGTTTCTGTGATCCATTCCATCACATACATAAAACCAAATTAAGATCCCAAGAAAAAACAGGATTTCTCAAAGGGGGATACATATAACATAACCTCCTCACAAACTTTGATGTACCATCAACCAAAACACGATAAGCCAAGATAGCTGTCAAATAAACTTTCAAAGATGAGTTAGAGAACTCCTCAGTTTTTAAGTGCATTAAATAATCCAAACTACAAATTATGGAAGCAGAGACAGGAGAATCAGATTTTCCCCGCATCCAAGCCACAGACTGGACCACTTCCAATAACAACACTTCTTAGAAGACAGCATTCTAGTATTAAGCAGTACATTCTGCACCATGCAGAACATGATTATTCAAGAATAGACAGAGTCAGAGTCCAATCACCCAAGCTGTCAGGTGAAGAGACTGCAGATTCGGATAAAGAATCCTGCCCTATTACTTAGGCACAAGATCCAGAGACAAAGGAATACATATAAAGACCCTGCTGGACAGCAGGAGCAGATCCGTAAACCACTGCTGACATGGCCAATCAAAATTATCTTTGCCCTGTCCTGACACATCTTCCTTGTCACTTTCTGGGTCAATGGGAAGGGTGGGGGGAAACAAACATACAGAAGTCCCCTTCCCCAGTGCAGAATGAAAGCATCTGAGATGGACTGATGTCGTGCTCTTGAACAGAAGATAAGATGCTTTCTGATGAGCTTTGTAGTGAACAAGTCCACATCTGGTTGACACCAGCTGGAAAAGAGGCTCTCAATCAACTGATCCTTCAGGGACCATTTGTGCATTTGAGAAGTGTCCCTGTAGAGACTATCTGCGATCACATTGCTCTCTCCTGCTAAACGTAGGGCCACAGGGTGAATATCATGGAGAATGCACTAGTCTAATAATCTGATCACTTCTGCACATAACTGAGTGGCATAAACACCCCTCTTTGTTGACGTAATACATAACACATATATGGTCCATTACTACTTGAACAACCATCCTGTGTTTGAGGAGAAATTACTTGAAGGCCAGATGAATGACTTAACACCAGCAAATTGATGTGCAAGACTCTCCCTTGAGAAGCTCAGTGACCTCAAACCGTAAGATGACTCAGATGTGCCATTCCCACCAACATTGTTTCATGCATCTGAAGTTTCAATCCTTTACCATTGGTGAGGGTACTAGATACCCCTGAGAACATTTTCTTTCACTGACCACCATGTCAGTAAGTTCCGAATGTCTCAAGGCATGCTCATATTTGAAGATTGTCCAGATTTGACCTATAGACTTGAGCTATCCAGTATTACACTGGCCTCATTCTGAGACATTCAAATAGAGTCACATAAGAAGTAGCTGCCATGAAACCTAGAAAGAAAATTACTTTCCGAGTCTGACATCTTAAATCTCCTAAAACCTCCTCAATAGCCCCTATCAGAAGAAATTTCTACACTTCTGAAAGTAGAATAGCCTTGTGAGAAGGTTCCCTGAAAAGGAAAGGGTAGGGGGGATTTGAAAGGGGGTTGTTGCACAAACTGAATGGCAACGCCCTTCTCTATAATTTCTAGGACCCATTGGTCCAGGAAAATAAATCCCCGCTTGCTGATAAAACAGGCTAGCCTTTCTTGAAAAAAAAAAAAAAGGAAAGAGGATCCTCACCGATTGCTTCTCAACTTTTGATCTTCACATCAAATCTAAGGCTTAATGTTGGACAAATACAATGGAGGGTTCAGCTTGATTAGCTTCAGGCCACAATTTTACAGATCTCTTCTTGTATCAGCTCTGAAAAGGTGTAGCCTGCTGATGCTGTTGTTGACATCTTTGATTTGATGAAAAATAAGCCAAGGAAGACAGCAGATAATACTATCTGATAACAGAGAGAAGTATAAGGTCTCTTCCTAGAAAAAGGAAACCCTGAGAGCCAGCCATCTATCTCATCAGTCTTTCATTTAAAAGACCATCCCCCTCAAATGAGATATCTTCCACTTTCAGTCTAGTATACAGATACAGAGAAGAAGAGTAAAGCCAACCATGTCTTCTCAGAAAAACGGCAGGAGCCAACACTGGCAAAAGAGTCTGAGAGCAGTTTGCCACATTGTAACTCTCCATTAGGATTGCATTTGTCAATCGCCTTTTGTCATCTGGCGAATACTGCATAAACTATGCCATCTTTTTCCACAAGTGGAACAGATAGCAGGCCAGAACTGATTGATAATTTGCCACCCTGATACGAAGAGAGGTTGAAGAGAACACCCTTCTCTCTAGGGAATCAATCTTGTTTCCTTCTCTATCAGCAAAAGTGGAATTTCCTGCCCAGACCTCAACCTGCTACTGGCAGCAGCCACCACCAGCAAACTAGGTACAGGCTGCGTGAGAAAATATGAAAACCCCTTTGAGATATTTGATATAATTTGTCTGCCTTCTTGGAAATATGCAGGAGTGGAGTCTTAGCAGGCTGCAGGAAACCATCGAGAATTGGTAACAACTTCCGATTCTTAGAGATCACCCCAAGGATAGCAAACACCATATGGAAGGTTTCCACTACTCCTATGGAAGATCAATTCAATATGGATGCCATGTGATCCATCAGGTCACAAAACTACAGAGCATCCTCACAAGGCGAAAGAGGCAGAAGTCATGCCCACATGCTAATCTGATGACATATTAGGATTGTAGTCTGTGTCACCATGCTCTTGTACAAAAAGAAGAGCTATCTCCTCATCATCATCTTCAGACCAAGTATCAGGTACCACTGCCTGAGATGCAAATATATCTGGTGGAACTAGATCCAAGGATTTCTCCACCACCAGATCCTTTAAAAATGAAACATCACCTTTCCGCTCATAAGGAGGGCAACTGAAAAATTCCTGTGGAGACTCCCAGTAAGACCAGTCTCTCCAGTTCCTGGGATTCAGGAACAAACTCGGAGGACCACCAAAAGGAGGCACAAACTGGGTGGAAACCGGTCTCTCTATCCTTCCTCTGTCCTCCTCTAGATACGGATCTGGCCTTGGTGATGGACTGCACCAGAAACAGCAACAGACCGAGAGGGTAGAAAGAAACAAATGCAGAGAAAGCTCTTTGTGGAAACTCTGTACAAGTCTTGGGAGGAGAAGGTATAGACAGATCAGGAGAAAGGCTAATAATCTCCTCTGTTCTTCTCTGTTTTCAGGTGAAGGTGATGCAGACCTTGGAACCAGCAAAGCATTGCACAAGACCCTCTGTTTCCTCACTCAGACCCAAGAAATGCTTAGAACTCGAATGGTGCACATCAGCCACCGAAGTAAGAGCCCTCTTCAAATCCAAAGATGAACCTCCAGAAGGGGTCCAGGCCAGAGCCAAAGACTTGGACAGCTGAGGACCCAGTGAAATACTCAAAATCTACCCCCGGATTATCGAAGCTAGCACCCGAACAAGTCTTGGTTTTGGAGCTGTAGAGACTCTGTCAGAATCAGACAGACATGACAAATCTGACATTTGGGATCTGGCACTGGTAACAGTGGCCATTTTCCCCTTGCCTTATTCTTGTTTGGAACTGACACAGCCAAAGCAGACAACATGGCTCTTGTTTCCATAATAGGCCCTAATCCATCAGCAGTACCTTCAAAGATCTAACTGCTTTGAGCAGCAGGATCCAGAGCGAGACCCGATAAGGGTTCCAATTTTCTGGAATCTTTAAGCAGCCTTGACTTGCTGAAGTAAGTCACAGGAGCCCAAATTGGCTTCTTAGACCTTGGATCTGACAAATGCATGGATCTGGAGTGTCTAGCCTCTAGGGCAGGAGTCAGCAAACTTTCAGAGGTGGTATGCCAAGTCTTTATTTATTCACTATAATTTAAGGTTTTGCGTGCCATTAATACATTTTACATTTACAGGGGCTGGCAGCCGGAACTCCAGACTGGCAGCGGGCTGAGCGGGGCCAGCAGCCGGGACCCTGGCTGGCAGGGGCCAGCAGACGGAACCCCAGACTGGCAGCCAGATTTACAGTGGCACTCCGCTGCCAGGCTGGGGTTCCGGCCGCCGGCCCCTGCTCAGCCAGGGTCCTGGTTGCTGGTCCTGCTCAGCTCACTGCCGGCCCAAGGTTCCATCCATCCAGGCCGGCAGCGGGCTAAGCGAGGCCGGTGGATGGAATCCCAGTCCGGCAGCAGAGTGCCACTGTAAATCAGCTCGCTTGCCACCTTTGCCGACCCCTGTTCTAGGGCCTCCTTAAGAAGACGCATCTGTAGCATATTTTGCCTTGCCTTGCGAGCTCTGGGCATGAAAGTCTGGGAGATGGAATGCCCAGAGGAAGAGTGGCCCTCTCCCGAGCACTTTAGGCACCTAATGTTGTCTTTGGCTGCTAGCAAGACAGCTGGGTACGCAGCACGTCTCTTGAATCCTGGCTTCTTATTTTTCTTCAGTTCCACCATAACCTGGAATTGAGCTACTACCATAACTTCCTATACTTATCACTAAACTAAACAATTAACAAGATGCTAGGAATATATCCGAACAGACCAGAGTGGTTCACTTCCATCTTTGGCATGCGGTTGGAAGGAATTGAGGTGGTAGAGCGCTCTACGGAACCTTATACAGCCTCACCCTCATAACATCCAGCAGGAGATGCTGAGGAAAGGGAAAGGAGGGGACATACAAATGCTGTAATGGACACTGCTTGGAGAAGGTTCTACAGTTAGGCACAACTAGGCAATGCAATACCCATCAGCGGGAACATGCATAGCCGCTCAAAGGAAAACAAAAGTTCACCCTGAAGCGGTTTGGTACAAATCATCACCTTGACACAGCATACTACAAAGTGATTAGTATTTCAAGGTGAACAATGGCACAGGAGAGTCCACTTATGCTTCCACTGGAAGAATATACCCTCACTAATATTCAACTCACTGCAATTTGAATGGAGCATGGGATCAGTCAGATCTTTATTCTAACAATATTCCTGCACACCTGCCAACAATTAAATATATTAATTATACACACCAAGGAAAGGATGTACATTAGCATAAAATAAATCTGGAATCGAAACGTCATTTGTCTTTTCTTGTATCTGATCATGAGCTGCATAATTTTGTGTGTGCGTGCGCACACATTTTTGGTTATGAACAGAATATAAAATAAGTATCTAATCAATATATAATATAAGTGTACTCCACATACAAAGGTAACAAATTAAAGGTGAATAACAGCATAGTTATGAAAAAAGCCTTAACTTAGTGATGGATAGATAATATAATGCCCTTCATTCTACGAGAGTAATAAAAAGTCTCATTTCATCAGGATTGCTCCTAAATCAAACAGAATAAATTCACTACGTTCTTGTATCTAATCATACCATAATCAAAACTGGCGAGAAGGTCACAACTCTTTGAGATCATTATGTCCAATACCATTCTCCAGAAAAAGAAAAGTGGGCTAAGGTGACCCTTTGCTTAGCAACCTTGCAATAAATCCTTCTCTAGGCTTCTTTACTTCGTATCCATTCAGATTTATATTTTTACTTTTTGGATTACATGCATACAAAGGACACAAAGTCAGGTAGAGAAACTGACCCTGGGACTTAACTGCTGTTCATCAATTGATATATCATTCCCGTATATTCAAACCACAGATCTAAAGCAAGCACAGGGATGATTTTCAACAAGCCTACTTAAATAACCCAGAAGTTCAATCATATGCTACACATTCTTTATCTCCACAGGCAACCACAGCCACCAAGACATTACACTTCAAGTAGTATATGAAGGGAGCCTAAACTGAGTCACACAAATGTTCAGTTTTCCTCTTCTGCTTTATCAAACTCATTTGGCTGACACCTTGTCAAGTAATTCAGCCGTTCTCTGTAGGGTACTGCTATTCAGCATTTTCTACTCCATGTTTTACTAACACAAAGTAAAACTGAAAGCTGGTGGTTTTGGGAACTTTAGTTTCCAATACATATAAAATATAGGATTTCCACATAAACAGATTTCTGCTCTATCTTATTTAATTTTTTAAGTATATATTCTAGTTTAAACTAATGAAACATTTGAAACAAAATTTATTGTTTCAGCCTTGTGAAAAATTTCTGCATCTCATCCTAGATAGCTGTACAGAATTCTACTTTGTATTGGTGAAGATGTACATTCTGAAGTGGCTTTACAGTAATTAAAATCAGAAAATAATTTTATATTATGCTGACCTACAAAACATTTGGTTTTAGTTCCTTAGATCGCTCTGTTTGAAAGTTTAAGCATAACTGAAGTAGAATTTTCTGTGTAATTTGAGGATGAAAAATTCACCATGAACTGAGAAAGAGGATTATTCAGCAAATAACCAGATGCGCCTGCTATCTTTTTATTTCCTGAGAAAAGTTGTGGGATTCAGAATTGGGAAGATTTTAGACATAGACAGACTGAAAAGGGAACAGAGGAAACTCTTGGGAACTGGAACATCACAGTCTATGTTCTTTCTTGATTGAGCTACAGGGAATTATGAATCAATCCATTCTGGAGAGTTAGAGATTGCAGTTGCTGGAATTGCATATGTATGATGAGGTTCAGACATACAATCTCTTATCTAGGAGTCTGACATGATTATTTTTACTTTCAACTCTTTACCAAATACTAAAGTTCAAGTCTGAGGTAGAGAATTCCTTATACGTATTTGCTTTTATTAACAAAGCATAACGGTGCTCATGTTATCTGCACAGGGTTGTTTAGCATAAGCAGTTAGCATATATTGTAAGGGACCATTCAAGGTAGAGTGAGCCCTTAACACCTCTGCAGTTCTAAGACAAAAAGAGGAGGCTAATGGGTTACAGCTTATTGTTGTAATAAGCCACAAACTCAGTGTCTCTGTTCAGTTCATGATTTTTAGTATGTAGCATAGTAATGAATTTAAGCTCATCTTTTGAAAGTTTTGTGCAGGTTTACTTTGAGAATAGGGACTGATAGGTCAGATATGGAGCGACTGCTTTGCAAAAAGGATTCATCCACAGATGATAGGGTGTTTTTGCCTTATTTTCCTCTGTGAATTCATTCAATAGTGTAGTGATTGTTTGGTTTGTTACTGGGGCATTTAGTGCACCTGATGAGGTACATAGCACATGCTGTGATAACCATGTGTAGGATCCATGGATCTTGAAAGCTGTGTTGTGGGAGGTATTGATCACAGTAGCAGTGGAGATATGTTTTCAGGTTTTGCATTTGTTGTTCTGGCAGAATCTAGTGCTGCTTTGAGTTGCTGTGTCCTGGTCTATGGGGAACTTGCAGCACAACATTTTGAAAAGACAACCCTGGGAGCTTAAATTCATTACTATGCTACACACTAAAAATCATGGATGGAACACAGATACCGAATGTGTGGCTTATTACAACAATCTGTAAACCTTTACAGACCCATTACAATTTATCTGTAACCTGGCGGACTTGTTCTGAACAGACCAGCTCCACCAGACTCAACTATTGGGCTTCCATGCAGTCAACTGGAGGACCTTGAGGTTCGAGCAAACTGCCATGATCTTGCGAGTTCAGGTCTGGGAGTGGCAGCAGCATCACTGACATATCCAGTAGTGTGCCGAACCAGTGTTGGCGCAACCAAGCTGGGGCTATAAGAATAACCTTTGCTTTGTCTCATTTGACTTTCGGAAGGACTTCATGTACCAGAGGAATGGGGGGAAAGGCACAGAACAGGAGCTTTGTCCAGGGGAGGGGAAGAAATCAGAGAGCCTGGGTTGTGACCACGCAGCAAGCACAACTGCTGACATTTCCTGTTCTGCTTGGTTGCGAACAGGTCTACATGGGAAAACTGCCAACTCTGGAAGATGGATCTGGTTCTTTGGGGATGAAGGACCCACTCGTGATGAGAAAAGGAATTGAGGTGATCTGACAGAGTGTTCTGGGTTCCCAGAAGGTGGGAAGCTTCGAGGTGGATAGAGTGTTTCATGAAGAAGTCCCACAGGCAAATGGCCTCTTGACACAGAGTAGACAAGCACGGTCCTCCCTGTCTATTGGTGTAAACCATGGCTGTCGTGTTGTCCATGAGCACTCTTACAACTTTGCCCATGATCTCAGGTAGCAACACCTGGCACGCTAAGCAGACTGCTCTGAGCTCTCTGATGTTTATGTGCAATGAGAGCTCTTCTTGGGACCACAGGCCTTGAGTCCTGAGGTGCTCAAAGTAAGCCCCCCCAGCCTAGATCGGACATATCCAAATTTAGGGATTCTGATGGTTGGGGGAGAACAAAGGGAACACCTGCACCCACTGATTGGGGATCCCTCCACCAGTCAAGGGAGGCAAGGACTGAGGTGGGAACTGTGACCTAAAAGTTTGAGGTAAAAATGGACTGTCGTGATGGGGTGGGTCTTGACCTTGGATATCAGAGCTGATGTTGTCTGGCAGAAGGTTCTGGCCTTGGTAGAATCAAGCACTGCACCAATAAACTTTATCCTCTGGACAGGGACAAGCATTGACTTTTGCTCATTTATCAGTAGACCCAGGGCACAGAAGGTAGATTGGATCAGATTAGACCAATAGGCCGAGGGCCTCAGAGTAGCCCTTGATCAGCTAGTCATTGAGGTAAGGGTAGACTTGAATGCCTTGTCTTCTGAGGAAGGCCACCACCACTGCCATCCATTTTGTGAAAATCCAAGGGGCTGCCAACAGGCCAAAAGGGAGAACCGTTAACTGGTAGTGGATGTTGTTTACAATGAATCTGAGGAATCTTCTGTGGCCTTGGAAGATAGAGATGTGAAAATAGATGTTTCAAGTCAAGGGCGGTCTACCAGTTCCTAGGATCAAGGGAGGGAATAACAGAAGCCAGGGAGACCATGTGGAACCTCATATTCTTGAGATAACTGTTGAGGTGACGCATGTCTAGGATATCACAAAGACCCCCTGTGGCCTTTGGGATTAGAAAACAGCGGTAGTAAAATCCCTTCCCTCTCAAATTCTGAGGCACCCCCTCCACAGCTTCTAACTTCAGGAAGGCTTGCACCTCCAGGACTAGATGTTGCTTGTAAGAAGGGTCCCTGAAGAGGGACAAGGATGGAAGGTGCAAAGAAGTGGACAAAGAAAAATGAAGGGTGTAACCTTCCTCCACTGTACTTAGCACCCAAAAGTCCTAGGTGACGAGGGATCATGCCGGGTTGAAGTAGGAGACATGGTCTAAAAACAAAAGGGGGGGCAGGATCTGGTATGTGAACTGATATAATGTCCTCAGGCACCCCTCCAAAAGTTCTGCTTGGGGCCTCCTGGATATCTGTGCAAGCCCAGTAGCAAGACTGAAGTGTAAGGGGGCAGCTGCCTGCACTTATAACCCGTTCCATATTTTAAACAGGTCTTGGTGAGGTGGTGGAGTCGAGAAGTGGAGTAGTTGCTGAGGTCTGAAATGCTTCCTCAAAGGAGCTGAGGAGTAGAGGCCCAGGTATCTGAGGGTAGCCCTGGGAATCTTTCAGGCCATGGAGTTCTATATACATCTGCTCAAAGAGGGAGGTTCCCTTGAATGGAAGATGTTGGATGGGTTGCTGAACCTTCAGTGGCAGCCCCAAGGATTGGAGCCAGGTGCACCTTCTCACGACTAATGATGTCGTCGTTGTTCTGGCCACCATGTCCACTGCATCTAGGGCCACCTAGAGGGAGGCCCTGGCTATGGTCTTCCCTTTCTCCATCAGAGCAGAGAACTCTTGCCTGGACTTCTGGTGCAATTAATCCTTACATTTTGCCATGGAATCCAAGACATTATAGTCATACCTCCCAAGCACGACCTGCTGGATGGAGATGCAGAGCTGCAATCCACCAGCAGAATAAATCTGTCTACCAAACAGATCCATCTTCTTCGAGTCCTTTGGCTTGGGGGTGGGGGGGAGTCACCACACTCTGCCTCTTTCATTAGCTGCTGTGACCAACAGGGACCTGGGAGGGAGGTGGGAATATAGGTGTTCATACACCTTGGCAGGAACATAGTACTTCTCTGCTCTTTTTGAGGCAGAGGTCAGAGAGGATGGGGATCTACCAAAAGGACCCGACTAGACCTATAATGGCCTTGTTGAGGAATAGGGCCACCTTTGATGGGGCCACTGTGGCCAAGATGTTAATTAGACTGTGTAAAGACTCTTTAAGCACCTCCATGGCTAGCCCCAGGTTAGAATCCACCCTTTTCAATAGCTCCTGGCGACCTCTGAAGTAGTCCTGTGGGGCTGAGCCACTTGATCCTGACACAGCTTTGTCTGGGAAGGAGGAGGAGGACGACGCCTGCACTGGCAGGGGACTGTCATCCTCTTCCTCTGCACCGACCATGTTGCATGGGCCTAAGTCCTGACTGTTGGTACTGGACTCAGTACCAGAGTCTGGGTTGGGTGCCGGATGGTGTGGCGGAGGAGCCCTTCTCTTAGATACCACTGAGTACAAATGGCTGGAAGGCAATCCTGGTACCAGGGAAAAAGTCCACGGATTCCAAAATGGCCACTGGACCTGCATAGGCCACTGTCCTCTGGGTCAGGTGCCTGCGGGGAGCGGAGGGGAACTCCGCACCAAGATCCAGTGGAATGTATGTCAGGTACTGGTAATGGCCTCTTGACTGGGTGCCAGACTCCACCTCCAACTTTAAAAACTAGTTAGCTTGGGGAGACCATGGAGTGCAGTACTCCTCACTTCTGCTGGCTGGTGCCGAAGGTTGAGGAATCAGTGCCAGAGTGGAGAAGTTTTCACCACCATTAGCAGAGTCAGTTTCCCCTCTGGTTAGTACCAGAGAACCCAGTGCTAGATAGGAGCTCAGGGTAACAATGCTCCTGTCTACTCAATGATCTTGCTGGTGCCAAAAGTTGCCCCGCCGTACTTCCCTGGCCACTGGCACCACCATGTCCTGCTGGTGTCAGTGGATGGTCCTGCAACTGACTCACCAGCACCTGCATGCAGGGTGGGACTGACAGTGCCACTTGCAGAACAGGGGTGGAGGAGTAGCCTGACACAGGTCACACTCCACTGCACTCCCCTGGTCCTTCCTCAGTTTGGGGGAACTTCCCCTCTCAGACCAGTATTTCTTGTGTTTCTTTCTTGGTACCAGTGAAAGGGAATGGTGCTGACAAACCCATGCTGCTGGAGGAGCACCCCACATAGAAGCCAAGATACTCAGTCCCAAGTCCAACCAGCTTGGCTCAGATGCCCATCTGAGTGAAGCTTCCATAAGTATGGCCATTAGTCTATCCTCCCCATCCTTTTTCTTTTCTTATAAGGCTTGAACTCAGGCAGATCTGGCAACTCCCTCACATGTGAACTTCCCCACACACTTCAGAGAGCTGGAGTGTGGGTTGCTCACTGGCACGGGCTTGCTGTAGGAGGCATAGGGTCTGAATCCCAGAGACTGGCGCATGCCTACCCCCGGGGGTGGAGAACGCCCCTTTAAGCTAAATGTGGGGAGTGTTTAACTGTATACACTACTACTATATAAACTAATGCTAGAGAATAAACTGAAATAACTGAACTTGAGAAAGAAAAGAGGAAATAACAGAACCGCCTATTGAACGCCTTGCTGAAGCAAAAGAAGTTGTTCCAGCAACTGTTATGTGCGGTAAGAAGGAACAGAGAGGATGCAGGGCAGGCTGGGCCCCTTATACCTGTGCATGAGTATGTGACACCAAGAGGCGCTGGAGCCAGCCCAATGGATACCACTGAGGTAAAAATCTCTGGCAACTGTGCCTGCGGCGCGTGCGTACCAAATGTGGGATGGACATGAGCAAGCACTCAAAGAAGAGCTTTGATTCAGATCCACACTGTGCAGGCTGGGACTACCTCACATCTAGCTTTAGACAGCCTTGTTAATAGTGTCCACATATCAGATTGTAAGCTTGTGATTTGGTTCAGCAGAAGTAAAACAGAAGTCAGTAGGACTTTTCAGTGGACAAGCACAAAGAATCAGCAAAATGCAAACGCAATTACCCTAAGCAAAACATACATAACAGGAAAATTACCCAACCCAGAATTGGGTCCTCAGGACCTGGGTGTGTCTTCCCACAGGCATAAGGAGATGAGAAAAAGAACTGGGAAATAAAATGGAGCTTTTTTGAGACAGGTAAATATTGGGAAAAATAAGGAGATTCACACACAAGAACAAAGATAAAGTTAAACAATGCCATTGTGATACCCACATTGTTATAAACTGCTGAAACCTGGCAAATGCTAGAAGACCATAACAGGAAACTTAAAGTGTTCCATCTGAGATGCTTGTGTAGTATATCCAGTGTCCACTGGAGGGATAAAGTAACTAATGCTGATGTGTGTTGCCAACAGACCGTAGAGACAAGGAAGCAAGAACGACAGATGAAGTTATTTGCACATGTATGAATGTCAAAAAAAATGTTCCTAGACAACCCCTTGCCTCGAGACCATGTGGTGGAAGACAGAAATGAGGACGACAACAAATGACGTATTAAAAAGCACTGAGAAAGATGTCTCTGCCATGGAAACAGATTCTAATGGAATAAGAAATGTGGCACTAGAGAGATGGCCAGTGGAAATACTGAGTTACATCATGTGTCACGAGGTACACAAGCATTTATTAATCTAACCTAATCCACAGGCATTTACCCGTCTTTCTTCAGCAACCCTTCTTACTGCCCTTCCCTTAGAGCACCTGTGCAATAGAAGAGGAAAGTGAAGCTGGAGTTAACCCCCTCTAGGAACTGGGTGTCAGGTGATGTCTCTCCACATCATCATGGGTATGTTTAAATACATGACAATTTTATAATTATGTTTAATATATTATGCCTAGTTTTTTTTCTTCATATAATAATGCAAAAATTACTTCAGAGAAATACTTTTGAGAGAGATACTTCTCCCACCACACACAAAATGGAAAGTAGCAATAGTGTAAACTACTGCAAGCAAAGAGAAACTTTTCCATAATTTTTCCATTTTCAGTACTGGGGACAACAACAGGTGATTTTTTTTTAATGAATATCAAAATAATCACTGCACACCATTTTTCATCAAAAGTGGGCACTCAAGTATCATTCGTCAAAATTTGCTGAAGCAGAGAAAGAAATGAAGGTGAATAACAGATGTGTACCTTTTGATTCAGTCTGCTGCTGTGGAAATGAGAAATGATCTTGTTAGGGAAACTACTTTTTGAAGCCACCTACAGTGGTACATCTATAACGTGCATATGATTTTCATGAATCAAACTGTGTCTGAGGTCCTTCTGATGAAGTACAGAAATAAAGGTAGCTAGTGGAAAAGATTTTTCATGAAAATGAATGTGCTTTACAAGAACAGTTTTTAAAAAAGTCTGACTTCATCTTAAAAGTGCTTACAAAATAAAGATTCATGAGCAGTAGAAACGGTTGTAGAAACAGTTCTGCATTATCATCAACATCAAGCCAATACAGAATATTTTAGTAATCCCAGTAATACATATGGCAACCATAGTGCAGGTTATGTATTTTGCTAGAGACAGTCAGGCTATTTCTTTCCAATTATTATTCTGTAACATAGGCTGTGAACCTCAACCTTTTTTCTGAATCAAACTCATATGGTACACTGGCCGCAAACCCTACTGCAGGGATACACAGAGGCTTATAACTGCTACTACAATATATTAACTATAGTAATGACCACAGACCAACTGTACAGGTTTACTGCACTCTTTCCATCCCCAGCCACATAGAGGTCACCTGTTTTCCTGAACTTTTCTTGGATTATATGAATTTCATCAAATTTAATTTTAGCAATATCTTACAAAACCTTGTATTTTCTTACTTCATTCCTAAAGCAATGAGAAGTCTCAGCAGGTCAGACATGGTGCCTGACCAGCCCATATTCTTGCTGAAGTACAGTGATAAGAGCGAAGGAGGAATTCTATATCATGCTACTAGTGATGCTAGCTAGCAATGGGTGCTTGCTTATGGTGAGCCTGTTAGCAGAAACTCTAGAAGGGGTTTCTTTTCAGGGCTCTTGGTCAGAGAACAGCCAGAAAGAAATGTGAGATTCTGATTTTTAGTATAGGAAGGAAGGGGTGAGGACTGAGTCAACAGCAGAGTGAGTGACAGTGCGTGTTTGTGTAAGTGAAGCCTTCAATACCCCATTGTCCTTTTGTACTAGCCTATTTGTTCTTCATTAGTTTTCACACCTGTAAGGCTCCTGTTCTCTTGCATGAAGCTACATGAAGAGGATGACATAGGGAAAATAGGATTAATAGGTATGATTTTACATTTAATTGTCTACTATTCCTTAAAAATCAGAGAAGAGTAAAAGTTCGATCAGGTTATTTGACAAGAAATAACATTTTTAATTATATCACTGAAGTATGCTTAGATGTTTTCTTTAACATGTATATTTAAATTTTGTACATTAAATGAGTGTTCGTGTATTACTGGGTTTGACTACTCAATGAGGGACTGCATAGGGATTTTTTTTTAAAATACCCAAGAGATTCTTCTAGTAGTATGCACGATTAAATTATGCAGCCAAAAATTGTTACCCTAGCTTCAGCCTCAAATTATCAAGATGTTTTTTGTTGGATGTAATTCATTCTGTTGACAAACTCCACATACTTATTTATATTCACCTTGTGCACACTCCTTTACCCAGCCTACAATCTTTCCAAGATTATCTCCTAATTTCAAAATACTCTAACTGCATAAAATTGAAATAACACATTTTGTGACCTTCTTACATAAATAAAGCCAAAAATACTATTTGGGTGGCACAAAAGAGCTAACCTTTCAGATTAAGGTCCTACCAGCTTTTCACACATTAAAAAGCCCATGGAACTTCTTATAAAAGATGGAGTTGCCCCAGGATCTGGGGCAAACATTTTCCACGTGCCCACTATTGGGCAGTATACTATATGCCAGCTCACTATCGCACTCCAGAGGAGGCTGGATTTCAATGATGTGCATATGTAGGCTATGAATGGCTCCAGCACCCTTTTGCACGAATGGCACTATTAAACATGTAATACAATATTGAGGCAATTGCAAGTAATGCATGCTGAGAGACAACAGCCTGACCAGCAAGCTCAGATGGGCTAACAACTCTAATTCCTATAATTCACAAGAAAAATTAACTCCAAAAGGACTATTAAAGTCTAAAAGAAAAAACATGGAGCCATTTGATCAATTCAAAAAAGATCATGTTATGAGAAATTTTTAGGGTAAATGAGAGAAAAATACATTCTTACAGCATAGGCAAAAATGAAGAATTTTCTCCAGTAATATTACACTGAGCAGCCATCAAATCAGACGTTGTTTTAAATAATTATTTTAACTTCTCCATGGGGGAATCTGAAATGAAAATTCAAGACCTTTATGTGCCTTCTGTTCTGGCATAGCCTTTTAGAATTTTTTCCCCTCTTGCGGGGATTTAAGTACATTTAATAGTGAAATATTTTAAGTTGGCAAACTCTCTGCCTTTACCAATTCCTTGTAAATTAAATACACCTCTACCCCAATATAACATGACCCGATATAACACGGATTTGGATATAATACGGTAAAGCAGCACTTGGGGAGTGGGGTGGGGTTGTGCGCTCCAGCGGATCAGTGCATCAGCATGTCTGGCTCCGACACACTGCTCTGAGCGGCATGTTAAGGGTGCCGGGCCGGGGCCAAGGGGTTGCAAAGGGGCAAAGGATCTCGGGCGGGGCGGGCGGGGGGGTTGGATGGTTCGGAGGTTCTGGGGGCAGGGCTGTCAGGGGACAGGGGAGTCGGATAGGGCGTGGGAGTCCCGGGGGGGCCTGTCAGGGGGTAGGGGTGTGGATAGGAGTTGGGCAGTCAGGGGACAGGGAGCAGAGGATAGATGGGTCGGGGATTCTGAGGGGTCAGTCAGGTGGCGGAAAGTGACTATTAATAATGGAAATGCTTGAGGCCAAAGCAAGTTCGATATAACACAGTTTCACCTATAATCCAGTAAGATTTTTTTGGCTCCCAAGGACTGCGTTATATCAGGGTAGAGGTGTACTCAATATGCAGTTTGTGTAGAAATGTTAAATAATAGATTTCTTCTAGGTGTGTAAAAACACCAGAGTTCTTGAGCACTGCATGTAAACATGGGTTAAAGGCAAACACACAGCAAATGTAATGTTGAAAGTCTCCTGTCATTGGCGGGCAAGATCGAACCTGGGACTTCTGAAGCTTAATCATGAGCTTCTACTTCATGAGCTAAAAGCCACATAACATAACTCTTAGCCAAGGCTGTAGCAAACTCATCAATCACCAAATGGTCTCGGTGCCACTAGAGGAAGACAGAGCATCACACCAAGAAGGCAAGGGTTACACAGACACATTCACAAAGAAACTAATGTATCGTCAGAAGCATTTTCATTTTATCTAGTCTCTCATTGTCTAAGGTTGCAACTCAGAAGGATAGAGAGTTAAGTATTTGCCATACTTTGGCCGTGCTATGTCATCAAGAACTAAGATGAACACCCTATTGGGCTATTTGAGACTTTCTAAGGGTATTCAATATTTTAAATGCTGTACCCTAGGTTAGCAAAGGAATAACAAGGAAAATGATGAGTTATTAGAATGCATGGTGTGAAACATTATTTTAAAGTGCGCAACGTGTTTTTATTTTTAGTAAAATACTTTACTATTTTCCCAGACAGCAAAATTATTGCCACACAGAGCATAAATAGTTTCTTTTCCCATGAAATGGCTTTGTCAGATATTCTGTTCTGATAAAATCAGTAGAAGAAGAACCACCAAATATTAAAGAAAACTTAAAAATACTGGGCCAAATTCACATCCTGAAGTAGCTCCACAAACTAATTTAGGTTAATTCTCCAGTTCTGTAATGAATAAGTAGTGTGTGAAATATTTCTAAACGTAAGGGAAACATCTATTAACATTAAGTTTCTTACATCTACATATACTTAAATAATAGGTTTATTAATTACTGTATTTTAGCTCATAATATTTTCTTTCAGAGAAAGATTCTCTGACCCAAAGGTAAAACAGTTAATCTTCACCCAGTCTTTAAAGGAACATTTTGTGCACTTTTGCACATTTGTGGAATTAGAAGCAAATTTCAGAAAACAGACTGAACAAAAGCACTTTAGTGAAATTACTGATTCAAAATAAATTGATCATATTCATCACTTATGAACTGTCTGACCTATGATACAGTAAAACTATCCACGTTAATTTTGGTGTAATTTACTTCCCGTTTCAATTTGCCCAGAGAAGTGTGCCCTCTTGAGGAAGTTCTTATCACTCATTACATTTAGTGAAATTTAAAAGCTCTCCAGTAGTGACACAAAAGTTACTGTAACTAAAATCAACGAGGAGTCCTTCTGGCACCTTAGAGACTAACAAATTTATTTGGGCATATGCTTCTATGCCCAAATAAATTTGTTAGTCTCTAAAGTGCCACAAGGACTCCTCGTTGTTTTTGCTGATACAGACTAACACGGCTACCACTCTGAAACCTGTAACTAAAATGAATACACATTCTGTGCTTTATTGATTGTTTTTATTTTGTTTGTCGAATAAATGATTATGATAAACTGCATTATTTTGATTGCCTCAGTCATGGTATCCCTTACAATGTTCAAAAAGCCTTTGTGTGACAAACAATGCAGTAATACCCTTTAACTTTAATTATGACACACTTATAATGGATTTCTGCTTCTCCATACTATGGGCCAAATCCTGAAGTCCTTGCTCAGACAAAGACTACTCTTCAAATCAGCAACACTTTTGTGTAAGGGTTTCAGGCAGTGATCATGTATACTTCGGTAATTTTTCAATAAAGTTTTTACCACCACTTCCTACTCCCTGCTTCTCCAGCTGTGGTTTGTGGGGGGCCCAATCTGATATACATGCTCTAAGGAGACCTCTCAGCACACCTACTGGATCAGGCCTGATTTAGGCACGTAATTCCAGGAGAAGGCTCACCACAGTGATTCCCAAGTTAAGATAGGCACCTCTCTCCAGCCCCCAGAGTTAGGAGCCAAACATTCTTTGAGTGTGGGGCTTACGCCACACCCCTCTCCTCAGCATTTCCTATTGACTAGTTTAGGTGGCTCCCTCCTCAGCATGGTGGATTTTGTGAATCCCATTCTTAGGTACTATCTTCCCCTAAGCATTTTATAGGGAGCCTGGGTGCCTAACTTGGGGCTGAGGATACCACTAAGTAGGAGGGTGCCAAAAGTTAGGCACTGTAACTTTGAGCCTAAGTCCTCTTTGTGGATCTAGCCCTAAGTGTCTTAACTCTGAATTCTCTTGTTTTGTCAGTTTAGCTATGTTGTCCCTTTGATTTAATGGTAATATTAAAATGTATAGTATAAATGCAAAACAGTTATATTTTTAAAATTTATTGTAATCCACATCAGGAAACGTCAAAGATGTCTGGCGCTATATCGTAATTTCAGAGGCTTGGCACTCCTCCTCCTATCTGCAGAGCATAAGGCATTAGAATGGCTGCCAATTTACAGCTTTACTGTAAAGATACAAAAATAATATTAAACTTTACTGCACAGAGTAATTCATTTCCAATTCAACCACTGAAAAATGATCAGGAAGACTTAGCCTACAGTAAAGATCAGTTGTTCAAAAATTCAATTTTAAAACATGTGGTGTTAAAATTATATTCAGTTTCTTACAAACAAAAGTCAGATTCGTGAGAATTAAAGCTGAGACTCTTCCTCAATGCACCACGTTGTTTCTGAATAAACGGACATCTTTACCCAATACATATAAATTAATGATCAAGTACAAATATATTTATTAATTAGCTAATGTATATTTGACTTAAGACTGAAACACTACAAGCTCAGTTAAGGATGGAATGCATGCTTTTACTTCCATTTGTCTTGGTTTTGTTAGTTTTAAAGGACTGTGAAGGTTTGCATTTTCTCCTCTGCTTTTCTTTTTAATACTTACTTTTCCATTGTTTGCAAGACACACACAAATTTAATCAACCTAAAAATAAATATCCCTCTTCGCTCCTGCCCTAATAGGTTTTTCCCTTATTTAGCCAGGATTGATTTTTTTAAATAATTTTATTTAGGATGGAATTCTAATTAACTTGACTTTTCAGCAGTTTCAACCTTTGTATAACACCTTATGGACTGTCACCACTGTTATTGACATGAATATAGTAGTACTATTAGCTAAATGCTACTCCTGAACCATTACAAGGAGCACAAAACTTTTATCGGACCCTTAAAACAGTAACTTAAAATTATATTTTTTGCAGTTAAACATTTGTAATTAGAAATCAAAAGTTTTTTTTTTATCGTGAGACTACTACAACTTTAAGGCATTTATTTTAATGGATTATTTTAGTATTTATTTCCTTTTTTTTTTTTTTACTATGTATAGTAATTTATATATGAGACAAATGCTCCCTTTAGAACTTTTTCCATACAGTGGGATAATGCAGCCCTAACTTTTAATAAACTCCCATTGATACTGCAGTGGCTCTGTGCAAGTTTAGGAGACACTTGCGCTAGGCAAGAAAACACCTACCAGTCTTCCATTAGTTAGCAGAGTCATTTTGAAGTTAGGGCAGTTATTGGAGTTAACTCAATAAAATTACCACTTGTGGTTGGAGGATGAAGATGGAGTCTGTTCAGTTTGATACCTCCCACTCAGATTTCTGTAACAGCTGCATTTTGGGGCTATTGGTCAGAAGCTCCTACTTAAGCTAGCCCCTTTGAAGTTCCCAGCGGCCTATAGTTTGGAAGACTACAACCTCCTTCACTCTGCACTCACCTGTGAGAAGGCATTCAGCAAAATATTGCCTTCTCTAGATAATTCCTGGTTTCAGAGTAACAGCCGCGTTAGTCTGTATTAGCAAAAAGAAAAGGAGTACTTGTAGCACCTTCGAGACTAACCAATTTATTTTAGCATGAGCTACGGCTCACCTCATCGGATACATCTGATGAAGTGAGCTATAGCTCACAAAAGCTTATGCTCAAATAAATTGGTTAGTCTCTAAGGTGCCACAAGTACTCCTTTTCTTTTTAGATAATTTCTGTCACTCAGTTGGCACAAAGCCATGGACCCCATTCCCGAACTAGGTATTACTATTCAGAAGCATCTCTTCTTCTTCTCTTTACTTTTTTTTTTTGGTAGGGCTCAAGGGTGGGCAAGAGAAAATCAGCGTATCAGTAAAAAGTCACCAAGGCTTCCTGACACAGAGGTCGTAATTGTAAGATTTGGCCCAAAGGATATTTTTCTTAGTCATATACTGCACATAACCCCAAACAGTGTCATGAGAACAGTACACTATGTACATACATATGCTGATTAGGTAATAGAACCTTAAGAGCAATAAAAATTTCAGTTATCAATATAAAACAAATTGATATCCATCCCTTCACCCCCAAAGCGTGCCACCTTGAAGAAAAGATTCAACTTCAAAATCTTACAACCTCCAAAGCAGGGTTTACAGCAAAAATGAACAACTTATCTTTCATAATAAGCAAGCTAGTGGGTGCTACTTTAACTACTATCAGGACAGACCCTAAAACTGGCATTTTTCAGTCACTGAACAATGAAAAACCAAAAGCTTGTGATTCTCATATGTGACATTCAGAAGTAGTAAAAAGCTCCTTTGGTGGTAATATTCATCTTAGTTATCCTCTTCTTTGTCATTATCTTAATGCCACAAAGCATCCTTTTCAATTAAGCAAGGTGTTTATTTGAGTCATAACACTTTAATCAGAGGTTCATTTTCTTTGCTGCCTCTGTGTATATATATTTGTAACTCTAATTCCTGCCTTTCATTCTATTGTCAAAGGTAAAGACCCTTCCCAAAATGTAATGATACTATGCTGAGAGTTTTGTCTGCTGTTATAACTTATTCCTATGATTAATGAATGAGAAAATATTATTTCAAAAACATCATCCACTCATCAATTTCAGTCTGAGCTATAAATACAGAATTTATCTGTAAACCTAAAAATTTAACAACTTATTTGCAGTTGTATTTAACAAATATACTGTTAATCAACTTTATAAACAACCTCCTTTATAGAATAACTAACTACAGGTGGCTCAAAAGGGCAACAGCAACATATTTACCTGGTATTCAGCAATCAATGCTTAAAAATAAACAATACTTTAATTTCTAGAACAAAGAAGTTCTGAAAGGGAATGTTTATATGCAAAACGGGAAACAACACATATCCATACACAATACCAGTACTGGCCTTACCTCTTAAATATCTAAATATGGTCACCAAACAGTCTAGACCAAAAAAATCACTAAGTTCCAGGGTAGTTCTGAAAGTCTGACAAGTAAACAATTTTGATAAATACTTTTGAAACTCAAAGTCCATGCAAATATATGTATGCAAATGATGCTAAATGTCAATTTGCATGTAAAAGAAGCCCAAGTTGTGCATACAATTACTGTACTATTATACATATCACACTAAATTATCATCATCATCAACCTGGTTTATGATATGATGATTCTTCCAGGCTTCTGGAATGAGCCCTCAAAGCCCCAACTCCAGAAAGCACCAAAGCATGCCCTTAATGTTTAGCACATGCTTAACTTCCTTTGACTTCAATGGAATTTATGCACATGTTAAGTGTTTTTTTAATTAGGGATGTTTTCCTGGATGTGAGATAGATGGGACGGATCGTAGGGAAGATGGGAGAGGTTGGTGATCAGATGAGGAAGCCACAGCAGCCCAAGCTCTGCCAGTGCACCCCAAGTCTCCTGCACCCTGAGCTCTGCCAGTTCAACCCAACCACCCTGAACTCCAACCTTCCTACATCCTCCTTTCTGCCACTGTGAGCCAGTCCCTCTGGTACCCCACAGCTCTGCCAGTGGGCCCCAATATTGCATTAAAGCTACCAATAAGTGCTGGAATATTATTAATTGGAGGGCTTGTGGCTGACTGAAAAAAATATGTACTCTATGGCACAGGATACAAGCTCTGATGCCTCAGAGTTTGTCAGCAATAGAATACATCTATTAGATAAGGATGAGAGCCTCTTTTTTTCCCCAAACGTACAACTGTCAGTATTTTGAACAGAAACCTGTCTGTAATTTCTTTTGCCAACCCTGCCAAAACTCCAATACACTCATTGTGAAACATGACCAGGAACATTATTCCACTGTAACATAGGGAAGGTCTACACTACAAATTTACATCATTGCAGCTGCATTGATGCAGCTGTGCCACTGCTGTGTGCCTCGTGAACATGCTCTAAGTTGACAAGAGAGAGCTCTTCCGTCAGCTTAATAACTCCACCTCTGCAAGATGTGGTAGCTATGTTGGCGGGAGAAGCTCTCCCACTGACATAGCACTGTCTACATGAAAGCTTATGGTTGGTCTAACTATGTCACTCGGGGGTGCGGATTTTTCACACCTGAGTGACGTAGTTATACCGAAGTAAGTATGTAGCGTAGGCCAAGCAATAGTTGTCCTTCGCTCCAGGCATTGCATGAGAGCTGGATTATAGGAGTGGGGAAGTAATAGCACTAAAACATTTGTATACCAGGGAATGAAGACTTCAGGGAAATATGCTTGTGGTGGGGAAGCCTGGCTACTGTAGTAGGGAGGAGCCAGTTTGGAGAGGGAGACCAGGGTACAGTAGTGGGGAAGGGCCAGGTGTCAGAGGCATGGCTGAGGAATACCAAAGTATGGCTGATGGGATGCAGCTGATGTGCAGGGGGACGGGGGGGGGAAGCTGGCTCAGTAGGTTAACTGTGCAATTTTATATGTACAACTGCATAAATGACCCTTAACAACAACAAATCTGTTCCTGTTAAAAAACAAACAAACAAAAAACCAACAACCTAGGAAGCTCAATGGCAAAAAACTAACTCAGAGTTAAGGTTGCTTGGTGGTATGTCGTTCCCTTGCAGAAAGCTGAGCAAAACTCAAACTTCTGAAAACCAGGAAATGTACAGTTAAGGTTGCTCAGACAACCTTATCTCTGCTCTATTTCAGCAATGCCGCAATATGTCTTGTTAACACATACACACCTTTACTTTGCCAGCCCACAGTTGCTGAAATATACAAGCTTTTCCTTCTTCTTTTACCATCCATTCACTCTCACCAACAGTATTCCCTCTAACACTATTAAAGGAGACAAAGAGTCCTGTGGCACCTTATAGACTAACAGACATATTGGAGCATAAGCTTTTCCACTACATGCATCTGACGAAGTGGGTATTCAACCACGAAAGCTTATGCTCCAATACGTCTGTTAGTCTATAAAGTGCCACAGGACTCTTTGCCGCTTTTACAGATCCAGACTAACACGGCTACCCCTCTGATACTATTAAAGGACAAAACAGGCTGGGGGGGGGGGGGGGGATTGCTTACTCCATGAAATCCTGTGGGTGAAAGTGAATGGGTTTTAAAAGGAGGTGGAGGGTGTGTGTATTTCAGAAACTGTGGGGTTGGCAGAGTAAAAGGTATGTGTGTTAACGGGGAATAACTGAAAAAGGGTTTATAGAAGTTTCCCAATTTTTCAAAAGTCTGAGTTTTGCTCTGCTAAGGGATTACAAACCTCTAAGTAACCTTAACTTTACCATATAGTTTTTTGTCCCTCAGTTACAATTATTGTCCTCTCTTATAATGTTCTTTTTTGTGAAGCATTCCAAAGATAAATTATATTAGTTTTAAGCTATCACTTAATTTTTGCTCTTATAGGAACCTTCCCTTCACTTTAGTAGATATTTGACTAAAAGTTTAAACCGTTCACCTTTTTCTGAGATGAATAAAAAATAATTGATACTGCACTAGACAGCTAACACTAGTTCAAGATGGGGTGTACTGAGACAATGAAACAATTAATTTAATAACTTTATGGATCATAAAAAGGCTGCTGGGTGGAAAAAAGACAAAAACGTTCCAACATTAAATCTGCTTAATTTTAACAATGTTTTTGTCTTTCTTCATTTTGAGCTTACACAGGAAAATGATAGAACTCAAAAACACCATATCATCTGTGGGTGAACATTTTTCACAAAGTGACCACTCTGTACCTGACCTATCTGTCCACATCCTCAAAGGAAACCTGCGCGACACTTTCAAAAGATGAGCCTGGAAGCTTAAATTCATAACTTTGCTAGACACTAAAAATCATGGACTAAGCAGAGACACTGGATTTATGGCTTATTACAACAAATCTGTAACCCACTAACAACTCCCCCCCTCACTTTTCCCCCTTCTCCTTTCCTTTCCTCCCTGTGATTGGAGGGATGTTAACAGACCACTTCACCTTGAATGGTCCCTTGAAATACGTATTAACTACTTGTGCTAAACAATCTCTTCCTCCTTATAGTTGGCTGAGATACTCTGAGAATGTTTTCCAGATGTGAAGAAGAGCTCTGTATAAGGTTGAAAGCTTGTCTCTCCCACCAACAGAAGTTGGTCCAATAAAATATATTACCTCTTCCACCTTGTCTCTCTGATATCCTGGCACCAGACACAGCTACACCACCACTGCATACAAGAATGTTATTCATGAGACAAATAACTGTCACACTTACTGAAAAATCTGAAATATGTCAGAATTTTAGCCAATGTGTTTTTGTTCTCTATACATCATTTTATCATTTGAGAAAGTGTGGTTAGAGTTCTTTTCTTCTGGAAAGGAAAGCAGTATTGTGCGCTCTTACAAGAGCTAATTTGCTTGTACATGAGTCTAGAAAAAATATTTGTTGGCTCCACTATAAAACTTACAGTTGGTCTGACTTTACTCTCTGAGCTGTGGGTCATTAATAGCCAATGTATGTTCCTTTTCCTGGTTCTCTAAGACACTGCACAACTGATTAAAACCAAGTGTTGGTTAGGCTCAAACAAAAAAAATGTCATAGAATGTTTCACAAGCATTTATGGTCAATAGCTGCAATCTTGCAAAGTGATCTGCAAGCATGGATCTTTACTCCTAGCTTACGCTTTATGTTTGTGGACCCCTGGGCCTTGATCTACATTACAAAAATAGCTACACTGGTCAGAGGTGCGAATAATTCACACTTCTGAGTGACGGAGTTATACCGACCTAAGTGCTGGCATAGACAGCACTATGTTGGTGAGAGAGCTTCTCCTGCTGACAGAGCTACCACCTCTCGTGGAGGTGGAATTAAACCAACAGTAGACCTCTACCCCATCTGCTTAGAGCCTCTTCACCAGATGCACTACAGTAGCGCCACTGCATCTGTGCAGCTGTACTGATGTAAATTTTTAGTGTAGACCTCCCCTCAGACTCTAAACAGGAGTAAGGGTTTACAACTGTAGACTATGGTCTAGGACTGACAATACACATAAAAGTCCTTAATTTTATAACATTTGTATCATATAAGATGCATAGACCGATGTAGTAAGGGCAGGAAGGAAGAGGAATACAATGAGCAGGTTTCAGGGAATATGATTGAGAAAAGGAAACTTGCAGTGCAGGATTTAACTTTTTAAAATAATTATTAGAAACAATTAACAGTGGTAAATCAGGGGAAAGAGATGACATCTGCAAAGAATTAGGAAGTCACATATGCAGAAAAGCTGTTTGACACAGTTAAACTCATTGTGCTATAGTCTGGCTCTGGATACACATACACAGCTTGCAGTGGAATAATTGAAAGGCCCCATGCAAAGGCCCTATTTTGATAGCTATTTTATAATGGGCATATTAAAGGTCTGACTTATACAAAAACACAACAGAAATTCAGTTTTGCACATTAAAATTCTAACTTAAAAGACCCAATCCTATTATATGTATGTGTGTACAATGTATATTATACATTAAAATCATCTGGCTGGCTAATTGCTCTTTGTCAAAGCCTTTTTTTTTTTTAATTGAAATAACTTATTTCATTATAAGTTTTTAGTTAGTGATTTTCTTCCAATTCTCAAAACCTTTTGTTTTTCTAATTGTTTAATACTTTATTGATCTTAACCACCCATATATTTTATCTTATTGAAAAAACCTAATTTCCATCTCTCTCTACACATACTTTGCTCACTTTCCCTCCTCTCAGATTGCCTTCGAAAAAGAGCTCAGTCAAAACACATCTAATATGTGTTAAAATATGCTTCTTGTTCCACACTTGGACGGAAGCTGATTCTGAAATCCTCTAAGAATGATATCTTCTCTTAACCATTTTTATCATAAATCTGATATGGAAAGGTGTATGTGAAGAGAGGACAACAGGTTTCTAATGAAAAGGTCACACCAAGAGTTACAACCATAACTTGCTAAAAAATAACTGGATATAATACATTTCTTGCTGCTCATTGTTAAGATATTGTAACATTTTAAGTGTCTCTGACATTACAAACCATTTCCAAAGACTCAGAGAAGTCTCCTCAGATTTTTAAAAAAGGCAGCAGCCATCAACGTCTCAATCAATTTCACAAAAATAAACTGGGCACAGACAAAGGGCACCTGCAGTTTCTCATTCCCACATAAAAACACAAAGAATTAAAGCTACAAGCTGCCATTATCTTCAGGGCACTTCTCTCATAACCTGCAGAAATCACTGGAGTTGATCAATGTTATAAGGCTGAACTGAACCCCTGGATCTGAACAACTCTGAATTATGAGAAGGTTAGGATACAAAAGTAAACATTGTAGCTCAGATCCATCTCTACTACTAATATAATAAACAGGGCTGGATACAGGATCCCATTATTGCGGAAGTGGGGGAAATGTGGATAGTTTAGGGCTCCTGGATATGGCTATTGCAAAAAAAAAAACACACCTTCCAGGAATACAGGGGTTAGTCAGACCCTTGGAAAATTGTGGATTTTAAGAGTTTTTAAGAAAGTAACATTTGGCTACTGTGTCAGTATTTTGCTGTGATTTGTAATTTTTATAAAGGATGAATTGTGTACATATTTTGGCCTTTCTGACAATGGGGGGGGCTCTTAAAGATAATTTGGGAGTCAAACATCCTCTTCCCCCCACCACCAAGGTAGTCAGGGTCTGCTAATAAACTAAGGCATCAAAGACCAATAGTCACGGACTTATATTCAGAGTCCAGGATTAAACTAGTGAACATATTGATAATATGCCTATCCTATACTGGTATCAGATTTTTACAAAAACCATACAGTCACATTTATGGCAGATAAAACCCTGCTCTACTGGCAAACGACACTGCATGGAACAACAAATTAGATGGCAAAAGACCGACTTAAGAGACTTTTATTAAGCTCATGGGTAGATAATATATGTTTGTCCTTTCCATTAACATAATATCTTAGGTATTAAAATTCCCCACCCTCCAGTGGGCAAATAATTCCCTTAAAGGAGATAAGAGGTAAATTTTAAAATCCATATGCATTCACATAATAGGTATTTATTATGTTTTGAGAGAATCAGATAATTTTGTGTGGGAAAAGGACATCTTGTACACATCAATGGGTTTTTATTTATTTGTTTTTAAAAAGGATCTGCCAAGACCCAGGTAAATCAAAATCAGAGAAAAGAGATTCATAAATTCCCAGGCCAGAAAGAATAATTGTGCTCATCTAATCTGACCTCCTACATAACAGGTCATACAACTTCCCCAAAATAATTGTAGAGCATATTTTTTAGAAATCTAATCTCAATTTTAAAATTGCCAGTAATGGAGAATCCACCATGACCCTCGGTAAATTGTTCCAATGGTTAACTTCCCTGAATGATTTTTAAAAAGAAAAGAATATCTTAGTTCCAGTCTGAATTTGTCTAGATTCAACTTCCGTCCACTGGATCTTTTTATACTCTTGTCTGCTAGATTGAAGACCCCATTATCAAATATTTTTTCTCCATGTAGGTACTTAGAAACTGAAATCAAGTCACCTCTTCACCTTCTCTTTGTTAAGCTAAACTGAATGAGCTCCTGGAGTTTTCACTATAAGGCATGTTTTCTAATCCTCTCATCATTCTTGTGGCTCTTCTCTGAACCCTCTCAAATTTATCACCGTTGTTCTTGACTTGTAGACACCATAAATGCACATAGAATTCCAGTAGCACATGTGCCAAACAATGAGATAAAATAATCTCTCTACTCCTACTCGAGGTACCAAGTCAAATACCTAACATAAGTCAAAATATATTACGTCAACATTTATTTGCCTTTATTAACAAACTTTTAATCTCACCGAAAAAGATATTATGTTTGTTTGATCAGATCTATTTCCCATAAACCCATGTTGACTAGCATTAATTATATTAACCTTCTATAATTCTTTATTAATCAAGTCCCCTCTCAGGCACTCCATTATCTTGCCTGGTATCTGAATATCAGGCTAACATACTTATGACTCCAGTCATCCTGTTTACCCTTTTAACATATTGGAAGATTAGCTTTCTTCCTGTCTTCTGAAACTTCCTCAGTATACCAACAATTATTGAAAAATCAACATTAAGGGTCCTGCAACTTCCTCAGCTAGCTCTTTTAAAACTCTTAGACATTTTAAAATCAGCATGTCCAAATCCAACTTTACTAGCTGCTGTTTAACCTCCTTCTGAGGCCCTAGTGGAATGGAAAAACTGTTATCATCATCATAGGATATGACCACATCATCTGGTTTTTTCCCCCCAAATACAGAACAGAAATATTTACAGAAGACTTCTGCATTAGTATTGATAATTCTACCACTGTACCAATACCCTTGTTTGCTTCTTTTTTGTTCCAAATATACTTTTAAAAACTTCTTACTATCCTTAACAACTCTGCTAACCATCGATTTCTTATTGTTTTCATTTCCATCCCTTTTCAATTTTCAAAAATACCCAGTGGAAACTAACAAAAATGTACTAAACGTTAAGTGTATGTTATCTGCTATGTAAAGTAATAACTATTTACAAAACGTTAATTCTGCTGTTAGAACACAATAAGGTAGAGAACTGTTTCGGTGACAACTACCAGGCAGAAAGAGAAGAACCGAAAAACGCTTTGAGTAGGCTGGCTACTTATGCCCTCAGTCTTAGAATGCTGAACTCAAAGGTACGCACTTGGCCCTCATCAACTACTGTTCAAAAAACACTCAGATGCTGCAAGACTAGGCACACATCTCCCACAAGTGGGCCCTATAGAGACAATGTCACAAGGCAAATCTGATTCACATCTCTCAACTTCTCATTTTCTTTTACTTTTATCTTCATTGTCTTATTACTTAATCTTATTTTATTTTCACATGCCTAAATCACTGATATTCTTGTATTAGTTTATTCATATTTATTACTAACTTAGGCTCCTATCTTGCAATTGGCTCCTTGCAAGATGGTGGACCACTGACCCCATATTGAACCCCACCACCAACTGCAGGATCACAGCCTTATTCATTAACATCCTGATTGTTACTGCAAGATGGCTGCATGCAGTTTCTAATGTTTTCTTTGACATCCAAAAGTATTTTAGCATCAGTATTCTTTACATTTCTATGGCAATTTCCACAAGCTCAGAAAGTTTTCAATGTCACTGTGAAGTTTTGTCAGTCAATACCAAACAGGCTAATATATTACCATCAATATTACCTTTGTAAAATTTTTCAGTAGTAACCATCAACAGCAAATATATAATTTAATTCAGTTTACAAAAAAAAGTATAGTTAACTGCAGTCGTGACCACTGAACTCAAATTCTGTTTTCGAGGGAGCAAATAGCTTATTTTTTATTTCTGATTTCCTTGGTGGTATTATTCTCTACACACCACACCTAGAGAACATCCACGTCTTCACACAGATCTATTATTATTAGTCTACATAAATCTCTCTCAGCAAACTTCAAAAACTCATGAATAAGAGGTCAAAGATTTTAGAAAGTTAAAATACACTGTGTGGTTAAAAAGGCCTTTTCATTATTTAAGCCCTTGGATATGTATTCTCTGAGGTTACTCAGAGGCCTTTTACATACTCCAGTTGTTGCACCAATAATAAATTGAAGAACATAAAGTGCAGTTTTCTCAAAACATGAGAAATAAATATAAATGAGGAGCTTTTCCATTTCAAAAAAATCACTCACAGATATCTTTTTAATGCCTTTGGTCTTTCTAATTTATATTCTATTATTTCTATGTCATCATAATTCTGAGCATGTAGTTAGTCTACATAAAACTGGACGTGGGACAGGTCTTTTGTGGCACAAATAAAATTGTTCCCTTCAAGGACAATGTAACAGAAGGTGAACACTAATTTAGCTGATTTGGCAAAGGAGGATAAACACTTGTGAAAAAAAATAGTAAGAACAAAATATTATAGCATGATTTTCTTTTGTTATGCTTTCTCTGGTATTCAACTTTCACTTTCTAAATGGGTTATTACATGGACAGCAATTTACATAAAAAGATTAAAGCTTACATAAATGTCTAAGATTGCTTCACTGCTCTAAGGGAAAGACTGGAGAGGAATTCTGTCAAGATGTCAAATGAATTTTAAGGAAATGATCAAATGTACTTTGCAGAGGTTGCACAATGCAGAGTACACCATCCAACAGTTCGTGTCCGAGTACTCGTGCTGTTTCCTAAAATAAGCATGCTTGAAGCTTCTTCACTGTCCCATAATGGTATGAAACCCAGGTCATAGCTCCAAAATGATTAAAGGAAAAAGGAGAGCACACAAAGAAAAGTGACTACTTTTACTAATTCTGAAGCTTTACAATTCTTTTTTTCATAATTGATTTTGAACCTGTAACTAAGTTTTGATTAGAATCGGAGCGGAGGGTGGGGAAGTTATGTAGAGCCAATATATCTGCAATTATTTTTTAATGCATTAAAATTCTCTGTATACTCATTAACAGTTTTGTTCAACATTTACTACAGTATTGTCTTCCTGTCTGGACATGCTGAACTGGAAGTACTTTAAAAAATGTATTAAAAGTTGTCTAGTTTCACAAAGTTTTTGTAACTCTTGGTGGCTAAGAAACCACTTTCTAAATTCTTGCAATCATACACATCAATGAACCACAATATATATAGCACATGCCTTCTACATCAACAGTGCACTAGACGAGCTATTTATCATTGTGACACTGGAAGACCAGGTACCAGCTCATGACAAAGTCCCCATGCCTCAAATGAATATTGACAAATACTCAACTGAAATCAGTCTGGCTCACTTGTGTGTTAGTATTGTTAGAACAGGTATTAGAATTACAAGAATGTGTTTAGACTTGATTGACTTCTTGTAAGTTGCTACATGCATTAATCTCACTTTAAGGTAAAATTTCACCATTGGTATTAGAGTAGCAGCCGTGTTAGTCTGTATTTGCAAAAAGAAAAAGAGTACTTGTGGCACCTTAGAGACTAACAAATTTATTTGAGCATAAGCTTTCGTGAGCTACTGCTCACTTCATCGGATGCATTCAGTGGAAAATACAGTGTGGAGATTTATATACACACAGAACATGAAAAAATGGGTGTTATCATACACATTGTAAGGAGAGTGATCACTTAAGATGTGCTATTACCAGCAGGAGAGCCGGGGCGGGGGGGGGAACCTTTTGTAGTGATAATCAAGGTGGGCCATTTCCAGCAGTTAACAAGAACGTCTGAGGAACGGCGGCGATGGGGGTGCGGTGGGGTGGGGAATAAACATGGGGAAATAGTTTTACTTTGTGTAATGACACATCCACTCCCAGTCTCTAGTCAAGCCTGAGTTAATTGTATCCAGTTTGCAAATGAATTCCAATTCAGCAGTCTCTCGGAGTCTGGTTTTGAAGTCCTTTTGTTGTAATATTGCGACTTTTAGGTCAGAGATCAAGTGACCAGAGAGACTGTGTTCTCCGACTGGTTTATGAACGTTATAATTCTTGACATCTGATTTGTGTCCATTTATTCTTTTATGTAGAGACTGTCCAGTTTGAACAATGTACATGGCAGAGGGGCATTGCTGGCACATGATGGCATATATCACACTGGTAGATGTGCAGGTGAACGAGCCTCTGACAGTGTGGCTGATGTGATTAGGCCCTATGATGGTGTCCCCTGAACAGATATATGGATACAGTTGGCAATGGGCTTTGTTGCAAGGATAGTTTCCTGGGTTAGTGGTTCTTTGGTGTCGTGTGTGGTTGCTGGTGAGTATTTGCTTCAGGTTGGGGGGCTGTCTGTAGGCAAGGACTGGCCTGTCTCCCAAGATTTGTGAGAGTGATGGGTCGTCCTTCAGGATAGGTTGTAGATCCTTGATGATGCATTGGAGAGGTTTTAGTTGGGGGCTGAAGGTGACGGCTAGTGGCGTTCTGTTATTTTCTTTGTTGGGCCTGTCCTGTAGTAGGTGACTTCTGGGAACTCTTCTGGCTCTGTCAGTCTGTTTCCTCACTTCAGCAGGTGGGTATTGTAGTTGTAAGAATGCTTGATAGAGATCTTGTAGGTGTTTGTTTCTGTCTGAGGGGTTGGAGCAAATGCGGTTGTATCGTAGAGCTTGGCTGTAGACAATGGATCGTGTGGTGTTGTCTCGGTGAAAGCTGGAGGCATGTAGGTAGGAATAGCAGTCAGTAGGTTTCCGGTATAGGGTGGTGTTTTTGTGACCACTGTTTATTAGCACCGTAGTGTCCATGAAGTGGATCTCTTGTGTGGACTGGAAATTGTTGAAATCATGGTGGAATTTGTCAACGGCTTCTTTTCCATGGGTCCAGATGATAAAGATGTCATCAATATAGCGCAAGTAGAGTAGGGGCGTTAGGGGACGAGAGCTGAGGAAGCGTTGTTCTAAGTCAGCCATAAAAATGTTGGCATACTGTGGGGCCATGCGGGTACCCATAGCAGTGCCGCTGATTTGAAGGTGTACATTGTCCCCAAATGTAAAATAGTTATGGGTAAGGACAAAGTCACAAAGTTCAGCCACCAGGTTTGCCGTGACATTATCGGGGATACTGTTCCTGACGGCTTGTAGTCCATCTTTGTGTGGAATGTTGGTGTAGAGGGCTTCTACATCCATAGTGGCCAGGATGGTGTTTTCAGGAAGATCACCGATGGATTGTAGTTTCCTCAGGAAGTCAGTGGTGTCTCGAAGATAGCTGGGAGTGCTGGTAGCGTAAGGCCTGAGGAGGGAGTCTACATAGCCAGACAATCCTGCTGTCAGGGTGCCAATGCCTGAGATGATGGGGCATCCAGGATTTCCAGGTTTATGCATCTTGGGTAGCAGATAGAATACCCCAGGTTGGGGTTCCAGGGGTGTGTGTGCACATTTGTTCTTGTGCTTTTTCACGGAGTTTCTTGAGCAAATGCTGTAGTTTCTTTTGGTAACCCTCAGTGGGATCAGAGGGTAATGGTATTGTAAGCTTCTGTAACTATAAAAGTCACCACACAAGAGAGACTAACTACTGTGAAGTGTCCATCTGCAACCAAAAGCGTTATGTCCTGCCCAACAGGGAAGGCCTTTTACACTAGATAGACTACTGTGGGATGTTAAAGAGAACAATACCCCCTCTACCCGCTCACCCCACGGAGAGGAGTCATGCAAGTGGATTCTTCGCATCAGTTGAGCTTGCAGCTCAGAGCACATGGAAGGAGGGGATTAAAAAACCTCTAAAAAGAAGGAACTGGATTTCTGTGCTGCTTGGACTCTGGGGGTCGAGGTTTCTAGGCATAAGCAAAAGATTCCCAGCTGCTTAGCCCTAAGGACAGAGAGCTTGCTTATTACAGAAGCTTTGATTACTCTTTGAAACTTAAGATTGTAACTCATTTATGTATCTATGTTTACCTGCTTTAACCTTGTAACTAACTCTCATTTCTTTTTCCTATTTAATAAATTTGTACATAGTTTATTACAGGATAGGCTATGAACACTGTCTTTGGTGTGAGATCTAAGGTGCAACTGACCTGGGACAAGTGACTGGTCCTTTGGGACTGGGAGTAACCTGAATATTGCTGTGATTCTTGGATGGAAGGATCATCCATCGCTAAGGTAGGTTCACCTGGGTGGCGAGACTGATCAGAATATCACAGGGGGCTGTCTGTGACTTCATATTAAGGCTGTTATAGTGCCTAAGGAGTTTATACTTGGTAACTGGTTGGTGAAATCGAACTCTCAGAACTCACAGCCAAGTTGGGGTTTGTGTCCTAGTTCTTAACAGTCTGCCCTCAGATTGGTACTCAAGCTCCTCAGTAACACCAGATGACTTGACAATCATCTTTTTCCAGCAGTGGCTACGCAGCTGTGTCAGAAAAGGGTGTGTTGTGGCAAGATTATAAATCCCCTGTGAACTGATATCAACATCAGCTGGTATAATACTGCATTTTTTGTAAACTGAAAGATGTTTAAGAAATGTCTATGAAAAAACTGCAAAGTTCCTAGTCACTTCAGACTGTCTTCAAAATTTTAAAAATATTTTAATATTTTCTTATTGTTTAAAGCATTAAAGTTGTATTGTCTGCCAGGACACAACCCACCATTCAAAACAAAATAAACTTTTATAGCCCGTCTGATGACTTGCAGCTCTAAAAATTTTATATACAGTTTGGTTTCGTAAAAAGTTCCATTGACAATTAATTGCTAAATCTCAGAAAAGAGCCCCTTAATCATATATTGGACTACTATTGGTAAACAGTACTTCATGTCCCCTCGATTATGGAATTATGAGAGAACTGCTAACTTTTGTATGAGTATTCCGAAGTGCTCTAATGTCATCTATGTTTGGAGTGTAATTTGCTGATAGATAGTAACATCCTTCTTCAACTGTGGCATCAGAACTGGACACGGTATTCCAGTAGCACCAGTGCCAAACGCAACAGTAAAATAACCTCTCCTCTCAATTGAGATTACTATTTACGCATTCCAGGATCACATTAGCTCTTTTGGCCACAATGTCCCATTGGGAGCTAATGTTCAACTGATTATTCACTATGACCCCTAAATCATTTTCAGAGTCATTGCTTTCCATGACAGAGTCCTCCATCCTCTAATACAGCCTACAGAGTTTGTTCCTCAATGTATACATTTACACTTAGCCACATGAAAACACATATTGTTGGCTTGTACCCAATTTACTACACAATCCAGATTGTGCTGAATCAGTGACCTGTCCTCTTCATTATTTACCACTCCCTCAATTTGTGTGTCATCTGCAAACTTTATCAGTAATGACTGTTTTCTTCCAGGTCAATGATAAAAATGTAAAATAGCGTAGACCAAAAACCAATCCTTGCAGGACCCCACTGGAAACGCACCCACTTGATAACAATTCCCTATTTACAATTATATTTCGAAACCTATCAGGCAGCCAGTTGTTAATACATTTAATGTGTGCCATGTTAATTTTATATCTTTCTAGATTTTTTATCAAAATGTCCAGCGGTACCAAGTCAAACACCTTACAGAAGTATACTATGTCAATACTATAATGTTTATCACCCAAATTTATAATTTCATTTAAAACAAGATATCAAATTAGTTTGACAGGATCTATTTTCCATAAACCCATGTTGATTTGCATTAATTACACTACCCTACTTTAATTCTTCATTAATCAGATCTCTTATCAGCTGCTCCGTTATCTTGCCTGGCACATCCTGAGGTCCCTTTTTAAAAACTGGCACAACATTAGCTTTCTTTCAGTCTCCTAGAATTTCCCGAGTGTTACAAGAATTATTGAAAATTTACATTAACAGTCCTCCAAGCTCCGCATCCAGCTCTTTTAAAACTCTTAGATGCAAGTTATCCAGACCTGCTGATTTAAAAATGTAAATTGTCGTTTCTTTTTAAACATCCTCCAGAGATATCAGTGAATGGAAAGAGTGTCGTCAACACCATATGATGAGACTATACAATCTGTTTTTCCCCAAATACCAGTACAGAAATATTTACTGAACACCTTTTCCGCATTATTACTGATAATTCTACCATGTTCCTCTAGTAATGGACCAATACCATTGTCAAGATTCTTTGTGTTCTTAATATATTTTTAGAACTCCTTCTTATTGCTTTTAACTCTATCAGCCATAGATGTCTCATGGTGTAACTTGCTTCCCTTATCAACATTCCACAATTCCTAACTTCTGATTTACATTTATTATTACCAACTTTCCCTTTCTTCAATTAGTTTTTTATCTCACACACACACAGATATTACATACAGTGTATCTGTGCGCGTGATCTGCCATCATGACTAGTAAACATCTGGGGAATAATCTGAGTGCTACAAAAAGGCCAGAAGGCAAGAATTTGCATAGGTAGTGGCTCTTATCAATGAAGAAACAAGGATATATTTAGTTAGCCAGTCTGATATTGCTGGATGGAGTAAAGTGATCAATACCAAAACCCTTCAAGACTTCTCTTGAACCTCATTAATTATTGGAAAAACCAGGAGTCAGGTATCTGAAGAAATAATGAAATCTTTGCTGAAGCTACCATCCTCTGCCTTCTTGGTGCCAGCAGGTACTGATGTTTAGATTAGCCACATCTTTCTAGCAGAATGCAACAAGCTCCACTGATGAATAAGGTTATCTTCCCCTTCTCCTGGGTCTCCAAAATAGAAAAAGAGACAATAAGTCTTTCCTGAACTATGGCACTCTTCAGTTCGAAAAACTCCGCTATTTGAACTAGCAACTTCTGAAACGATCTACAATCATCAGGAAGCTACACCAATGCAGATATTAAGGACACCAGCGGAAGATACCGTACTTTCCTTAACAGTAGCAAAAGACTGGTTGATATCATCCTCTGCTTCATGCCTATCTACCTTGGATAAGTAATTATGAATGCTATCCAACAGCAAAGAAAGATGGACAGTTTAAGAACCAAAGAGGAACTGACACCATGTACTAGATGGAAGCAAATCAGAACAAAGGAAGTCACATTTTCATCACAAGAGACCTGATAGGTACAAGGGACCTGGGACTGCCTTTGTGACCACCGAGTAATCAAAAACCAAGTCCTCCAAGAATAGGTCAGTAGGTCTCTGAAACAGAAACTAGCACCATGAAAATCCCTGCCACCAAAATTGCCTTGGTAGCAACAGACGCAAGCAACAAAGTCATCTTTTTTGACACTGGAAATACAGGACAGAGTGTTCCACTGACTTTGCACTGAATGATGGTAACAGACCCTGCACCAAAAGTTTCTGCTCTCTCATGTTAGGAAGCTCAGAGTTTGAAAACAGCCAACTTTATGCCTTCACAGGAGTAGGCCCTTGACTTGAGTACAGATCTAAGGGCCTAGCTTTCAGTCATTCTGATATTAGGAAAGACTGCAGTCAAGCGTGCTTGTCTTTTGGTGTCTGAGGCATAATAAATTAAACACAAGGAAAAATGACTGAATAATGGCTGTCACCAAGGCACACCAGACAATGTGTAAGTGCATCCATCTCCAGGAAGGCTAAGGGGTATGAGATATACTGCTTAAATTGTTTCACTGCACACTGGTCTGTGGGATTCAGACCAGATATGATGAACCGAGAACATGCAGGAGCTGATTTGGGAATGCAACTGTACAACAGCACAGAAACTAGACAACAACTTTTTAAACAATATACAATTACTAGTAAGAACTAGAACATTTACTAACACTACTAAAATATACTACTACTACAAGAAAACAAACCAAGACTCCAGGAACAGAAGGAAGTTGCCTATGCCCACAGCTAGCCACACAAAAGGAGGAACTGAGATGACTGGGGACTGCACAAACCTTTATAATCTCAAAGAAGAATTTTAATTATTCTTCAGTGTGTACTCACAAACAGTAGAGCTTTTTATTGTAGGATTGCTCACAAAGTGTAACAGCTGTCATAGCTCTTTTCCGATTCAAAAGTGCGTAGATACTACAATGATGAGTACAATACAAACCAGAAAATACAGAAACTATACAAGCATTAAATATCTGAAACAAATAGATAAAGAATTACAACAATGATCTCGCAAACACTGAAGAAAAAAAGATATAATTTTGGGCTCTTCAGTCTTAACAATACCCCTTTAAACCACGCAGGTCAGTCTGAATACAATTACTTAAACTTCTAAAATGAAATAATAAGCTTTGTCATGTAATTTAGATTTTATGTACATTACAATACTCTTCAATTCTGCAAACACTAAGAACAGTTCCCTAGAACATGTTGTATTGTTTTCTTCCTACTTGCACCAGTTGCTTCTAAAACCTTAATTTCTAAATTTAAAGCACTCTCTGAAACAGGCTAAACAAGTACATCAAGAAGAACAGAAGGAACCTCTATTTACATAGCAACTTCAATAAATGTTGAAATTACTTAGGAGTTAAATAGAACAGACACATGACTTCACATCTAAACTAGACAGTGCAACTGAGGTCAAGTGTTAATGTGTTTTCAATAATTTTAGATCCATTCTACTGAGCAGTTATAAAAGAAGGTAAAATTATAATCATACATGTGTCTTTGTCTTGAACTATACCTTTCTCTAAGGTTCCTTCCCCACTCTGAACTCTAGGGTACAGATGTGGGGACCTGCATGAAAAACCCCCTAAGCTTATTTTTACCAGCTTAGGTTAAAAATTCCCCAAGGTACAAACTATTTTAACTTTGGCCCTGGACTTTATTGCTGCCACCACCAAGCATCTAACAAACATAACAGGGAAAGAGCCCACTTGGAAACGTCTTTCCCCCCAAAATCCCCCCAAGCCCTACACCCCCTTTCCTGGGGAAGGCTTGATAAAAATCCTCACCAAAAATCCTCAGTTTCTCTAGAAGGCCTGTCTTTTAATTATGACTTGACCTAAGTCTGCCATATAAATTCACAAATGCCTAAACCACTGAATCTTCATAAGAGAAATCAAGAGTGTATTCATCTAGAACAGGAATGAGTAGCAATATGCATTTAAGACTGCAAGTTGTGACAGAAAGAAAGGCTCCCAACACAAAATTTAACCCATCCCTTCAAATTTTTTCAGCGCACACAGGCAAATATAAAAAATAAATTCTTGTTGCGAGCAAAAACAGAAAAATGCTTTACTTTCTTACGACTGGTATGGCAAAAGATCTGAGATTATGGTTTAGGAAAGTGATCCTGAATTATACATTGTTATGATTTCTATACGTTTTGTAAAATGACAAAGTTGCTTTCCAAATGTCTGAAACGGATTATTTTTCTGACTAAGCACAATTGGCTACTTCAGAACTACGTTAAGAGTTGAAATGGAAAGATTTAGTTCTTAATTATACAGGGTTGGTTGATGTGTGGATACGAAAGACTAGCTACTGGAAGGAAATATGGAGATTGTTAGCTCTCTCAGATTGTGCTTAGCTGATAAGGTCTCAGCTGGAGTATTTGTCCCCTCTTCTGGGTGCCACATTCCAGGCAAGAGGTAGACAAATTGGAGAAAGTCCAGAGGGGAGCAACAAAAATGATTAAAGGTTTAGAAAACATGACCTATGAGGAAAGATTGAAAAAAACTGGGTTTAGTTAGTGTGGAAAAGACTGAAAGGGGACATAACAGTTTTCAAGTACATAAAAGGTTGTTACAAGGAGGAGGGTGAAAAATTGTTCTCGTTAACCTCCGAGGACTCGACAATAAGCAAGGAACTTAAACTGAAACAAGGGAGGTTTAGGTTAGACATTCAGGAAATTTTTCCTGACTGTCAGGATAGTTAGGCACTGGAATAAATTCGCTAGGGAGGTTGAAGAATCTCCATCATGGAAGGTTTTTAAGAACAAGTTAGACAAACACCTGTCAGGAATGGTCTAGTTATTATATAGTCCTACCGTGAGTGCAGGAGACTGGACCAGATGACATCTTGAGGTCTCTTCCAGTCTACACGTCTATGATTCTATGACTATGTAGGCCTTTTCTTGTATGTATAGTGCTTTATGAGGTTTCTTGTTTCCTTCTATTCAACAATGGTTTCTTGACTATAAGGTGAAGTTCAATTTCAAATTTTGATTGAAATAATGTTGCATTTAAGACTGGAGAAAGGAAGAAATACTTAGATCTGGTTTTCAATGTGCATCAGTGTCTTCAAGCTATAAACAGGAATAATTACCATTAAAACAGTTCTTGTTGGAAGAACAGGCTGACCCAGAGGCAGATTTGAGTAGATGGGCTTCCTTATTACGGTACTTGTTCCCCTGGACCCAATCGTCCAGTAAACACTGGATTAGTTACATCATACTCTTTTTATCTACATTAGTACGTAAATTTCTACATTTATTACAACACCCCCAAAACCCTTATGGAGTAATATGGACGCCCATACAATGAATATTAATAACCCTCTACTGAATATAATTATCCCCGCCCGATTACTATTTACCTCATTAGCATATTCTACCGATAAGTTTTACTTTGAAGATACACCTCTTTGCTACAATTGCAGTCATGAACTCCTTGGATCAGCAGTTTGCAGGAAGGGAGAAAGGGGCCATGACCCCAAACTTGCCTGTGCAGCTGGGCTATTATGGCCGCCCGAATCGAATCAACAGACCGCCTACCCGATTCAATGGTTACCCCTAGGAAGGTTACTGAGGGTAGGACCAGCTGAACTTTTCCTCCATTCACCTTTAGTACTGCTTCCCCAAGACCCCTAACTACTTCTCAGATAGCCGCAGCCACCTCCTCCTTTCCCATCCCCAAATGAGAATGTCATCCACATACTGAATACATCGCTGGCTTATGGGCCCCAATGCATCCAGAACCCACTTGAGCTCCTGGTGAAACAGGGTGGGGGCATTACTGTACCCTTGGGGCAGAACCCGCCATTGGAATTGAGACCCTTGCCAAGTGAAGGCAGTCTTCCGCGGCTGTCCTGGGCCAGAGGAATGGACCAGAATCCATTGGACACATCTAGCACAGAAAACCACTGATCCCCTGATTGAATTCGGGCAATCATTTCAGGCAGGCATGCCACTAGTGGTGCGAGGAGCGGGGTGACTCGGTTTACTTCCCAGTAATCAATGGTTAGCCTCCAGGACTCATCTGGTTTACGTACAGGCCATAAGGGGGCATTAGCTTTAAATGCTCCGTTGTAATGGAGAGATCCTGAATAGCCGCTTGAGGAATGGGGTACTGCTTTACTGCTGGAGGAGCTCCCCCGTCTATACTCACTAAAGTTTGGAGCTGCCCAGCATCCAGACTGTCCATTTCCCATCCCGGCAGGTCCTCCCAACCCAAGTGAATGATTCCCGATTCTGGCCCTTTTGCTACACTGCTTACCAACCCGAGGGGGATCACCTGATCATTCCCATTAGGAATGGACCACAGTTGGCGGTTACACAGATCAATGACCACATGCTTTAAAACTGGGTACCCCTATGATATTGAGATGGACATTGGGGCCAACCACCCAGGGAGCGGAATCAAAAGGCTCTGCCTTGGACAGCCAGAGTATCCCGTCCTGTTCAATTGCCCAATTTTGGCCTCTCATGGCGTCTCCAAACAATATTTCCTGGCCCCGTTCCTGGGCAGGACCGTGTGCCAGATTTAAGCTTGATCCGGAATCAAAAAGGTAGGTCCCTTCAGGCCCACCATTCAGCTGCCCCTGGATTACCGGGCAGCTGAACTGGTCCACGGAGAGAGACCAGCTCTGAGGACTGGCCTGAGGGCTCCCCTAGTCAATGGCCACCACCGCACAGCCCAGGCATGCCTGCATTTAAAGCATGTCTCCCTCTGGGCGAAATTATTGGCTTGGCAACTGGAGCAGGGCCAGTCTCCTTTCCTTGCTACAGGGCTGGGCTTAGAGCCTGAGGAAGTTGGGCAACCGGGCTGGGACCTTTGGGGCTTTGGCCCACGCTCCCTGAGGAGGGCATCAAGGCCCTCCTCCAAGGGCTGGATCTGGGCAGAGGTATCCTTACCCGTGGGTCCATTTTGAGATGTAAGGGTTTCTCGGGCCATATTCTGCCGTGCGTACGGAGAGGCCCTTTCTACTAATGCAGGCAGGATGGCTGCCTGGAAGGGTCCTGCCTGCAACTCCAGCCAATTGTGGAGTTGGGGGCTAAGGCACTGCAGCCAAGCATCGAGAAGGGCTGCTCTCCGACCAGCCCCAAGGGGTAATAACCATTTGTCTTCAAGGTCCCCAAATACCCGAACCCAGACCTGGATGCGGGAGATGGCAGCGTGCAGGTGTTCCCCGGTATAGGGTTTAACTTAACCAAGCCTGCTGTTAGGGAATACACCCCGAAAAGAATACGGGCTGTGTCCAGGACAATCATTCAACAATCCTTACCCTGGAGGCCCACAGCCGCTGCCAAGGGGCCCAACAGCATCTCCCAGGCTAAAATCAAATCACTACCAAAATACTGGTACAGCTGGCTTTCTATTCGCTCTAGCCATTGCAGGAAAGCATTCCATTCTTGGGGCGGGGGGCCCAATTCTCGGTATAGGCTCTCCCTGTCTCCTTCGGACATGGAGGTGATGGTAACCTCTTGCCGGACAGTGGGGCCACCGTCCCCCGCATTTAGAGCCTGGGGTGGTACTTGAATACCGGACCGGCGCAGGAGTTCTGTCACCTCATCTTTTGCAGCCTGGTCCTCCTTTGCCATCCTGACCATAGTTCGTGTCATGACAGGGTAGATGGAATTTATTGAGGAATTAGGATCTTCATAGGCAGGAGGGGTGGAGGGTGCAGGAGGGGCAGAAAGGGTGGTGGGGGGTAAATAGGGGCCGGGGGAAAAGAATTCTGCTTTAAGGCATCTACTTGTCCCTTCAGGGCCAGGTTCTCAGACTTAAGATGATTAAGATCATCCATGCAATTCTCAGCCATTCTGACTGCTAGCACACTGTGATGATTTACCATGCGCTGCTGTAGAGTTTCCACTTTGCAGTATCCACGGTATGCATCCGATGAAGTGAGCTGTAGCTCACGAAAGCTCATGCTCAAATAAATTGGTTAGTCTCTAAGGTGCCACAAGTACTTCTTTTCTTTTTGCGAATACAGACAGTAACACGGCTGTTACTCTGAAACCTGACACTTTGCTTTTAAGATCCTTAACCTCCTCCCATAAACCTGACAGACCCTCACACACAGCCTGCAACAAAACAACCTTTTTCTTATTCTGGGAGCATTTGGACGCTAGAGCAGCTTCCACCCACCCCTGGATGGCTAGCCAATCCTGATGGGCCGCATAAGGACCCCCCCATTTCCCTACCAATTTATTAATAAATTCCTTAACCAGGGCTACAGTAAAGGGCCCATTAAACTTACTCATCGAATCCATGGTGAGACGTGGTGATCAGGCACAATTCTCCCCTGGGATCCTGTTCGTGACGCCAGATGTATGAGCGTTCATATTACTCCATAAGGGTTTTGGGGATGTTGTAATAAATGTAGAAATTTACATACTAATGTAGATAAAGAGAATGATGTAACTAATCTAGTACTTACTGGACAATTGCGTCCAGGGGAACAAGTACCGAAATAAAGAAGCCCATCTACTCAAATCCCCCTCTGGGTCAGCCTGTTCTTCTTCCAACTGTTCTCCCAAACTTTGTAAAGATACTATTGTTTAAAAGAACGCTCTTTTCCTTCCGAACACTTTTATATGCAACACAGCTTCATGGAGAAGGAAACCAATGTCATGGTCTATGGCAGGGATCAGCAACCTTTGGCACGCGGCCCGCTAGGGTAAGCCCCCTGGCTGGCCGGCCAGTTTGTTTACCCGCAGCGTCTGCAGGTTCTGCCGATCATGGCTCCCACTGGCCATGGTTCGCTGCTCCAGGCCAATGGGTGCTGCGGGAAGCAGCGTGGGCCAAGGGATGTGCTGGCCGCCGCTTCCCACAGCGCCCATTGGCCTGTAGCAGTGAACCACGGCCAGCGGGAGCCCTATCGGCCGAACCTGCGGACGCAGCAGGTAAACAAACTGGCCGGCCAGCCAGGGGGCTTACCCTAGTGGGCCGCGTGCCAAAGGTTGCCAATCCCTGGTCTATGGGTTACTGAGCCAGAAACAGATTCTACCTGGAAGGTCCAAAAAAAAAGAGGGAAGAGAAGAATGAAGTATAAGAAAGCTTTGTCAGACTCAGAATGACATCCTTCCAGAAGGATGGTATGTGGGTACTTGTGATGCAGACCCTTGAGAGTGAGGAGTGTGTGTTAATTGGGATGAATTTTCAGCGCTCAAACAAAAAGACTGTAAACAGCTCAGGAAGCTGCAGAGTAATGAGCAATAATGAGTTAATAGTTAAGTGTTTCGGAAGCTGGAGTAATCACTTAAGAGGAACAGAGGAGTCTGCTATCTTGAAGCACTAACTGAATGAGATAGTTCTGATTAACCTACAAACTGCTTAACATTTCATTCGTAATTGCAAAAATCATGGTTTAAAAGGTTAAATGAAATGCAGCAAAATCTTCTACTTAACAAAATACACAGGATATATGCATACCTTAACAACAGGATTCAGCAGAACTACACCTGATTTCTTAGTAATTACTTGTTTTGTTGTGTAATGATGGTCTATAAGCTGAGGAATAGTTGGAAACCCAGTTCCTTCAAATCGGTACTGATTCTGTAAGGGGGAAAAAAATTCAGTTTCAGAACAGCTCCAATGAGGAAATGCAAAAGACGCAATTAGCAACAATTATCCACGAATAACTAGAAACAGAAAAGTTTAATTTCATAGGATTAAATCTTGGTCTCATCCAAGTCAATCCAAAAACTTCCAGCGACTTCAATGGGACCATAATGTGGGTCATAATAACTAGAAAAAATATCTATTCATTCAATTAGTTTATCATAATAAAATAAACAGATCTCAACTCTTAAATCAAAACTAGAAAGAAGGAAGTCCTTGTGATTCAACAGATGGCACAGTAACAGTGACTTTGAGACATATTAAATATGAAAAGGATATGCAATAAAATATTACCAACTTAAAGAACAAAAACCATTTATTTTAAGACAACACCGAAACATGTAAAATAAGGATGTACTGCAAAAAATATCTTTGAAAATCTAGTAAACACAGGGTAAATTTCAGCTCTCTAGCGCAGAAACAAAGCTTGAGGAACAGGGGCCAAATCTTAATTCACCATGTAATGTAGTCCCAGGCAATGTGTGATAAAAGTGATGAATGATTCACTGGCACACACAGAATAAAAATTTTGGTGGGTCTTAAATAAATAAATAATAATGTGTGACCAGCCATCTTCAATAGTACTTAGGATAAAAACCCAGCCATCTCCATACTTCAGAAATGCTGAGTGAGATGAAAGGCATTTTTGCCTCCCTGCACTTCCATCCCTCTCTTTTTTTCTTATCTGTCTCTCTCTTTTTCATTTTAAATATTAAAAAAGTCCCTGCTGTGGCTACTGTAACTCTCTTGCCATCATGCAGGAACTGTGTAGATTCTTTTACAAGCTGTACTTCCTATCACAGAACGTCAGGAAGCATTGTATCTGTAGGTGCGGAGAAAGAATGCAAGTGACATAGGTACACTAGTGGCTGGAAGGGCAATGACAAAAGATTTAGAAAATTCTTTGGGAAAAAACCTGTACTGCTCAGTTCAGCCTCTTACAGTCCTGAATTCTGCACAGGATTTCAGTGACTAGTATATGGGTTAGGCTATTTGTGCCCATATAAATGCATGTTTTTCTTCATTTATTCCCTACTCAGCTCTTTCTACAGCACAAACATTGCCATAAACAATGTGGCCATAAACATTTAGTACAAGTAAAGCCAAGGACTGGAATAGTAAAAGTGATCTAAATTGAGATTCAGGTTCAGGGCAAAGAAAATTAAATAATACTGCTAAAGAATTGTTTTTAATTTACAATATTTTGCAAGTGCACTCAGTATACTAGGGCTCTTATGGAAAATGACTTTTTGGGAACTACAATAAGTGCCTGCCAAGTTATCATCATTTTTTAGGCAAGGAAAGATAACAGGCCAGTTTGAACATATGAACATTCTCTTTGTATCTGTCCACTGCTCCCTGCCGCTCATCAAACATAAGCTGCTTGTCTTTATTTTCAAGGCCCTTCATGGTGTACCCACCCCCTATATATCATCTCTCATTCACTGTCAAAATGTTGATGCTGGTCATCCCATGATGTCCACCTCTGTTGTTTCAAGCAAGCACCTTCATGCTTTTTCCTATGCCGCCCTCACACTTGGTAAGTGCTAAACAGCCACTATTTTCCTTCAAATCCCTCCTGAAAACTCACTTCCTGTGATGCTTACGGATAAACAGTTAGGCTGCTGGTATGCAGAAATCACTGCCTCGTATGCTGACCAATATTGTTGCATTGTTTCTTTGTTACTCCTGCCAATCTTTCTATTCGTAACTGTGTGTTTTTTCCTATCTTATATGGAGGTTGTAAGCTCTTTGGGGCAGGAACCATTTTTAATTCTGTTGGTACAGTGCCTGCCACATTGGGGTCCTGGTCCATTACTAGGGCTCCTAAGCGCTACAGTAATACAAATAATTGAGAAGAATTTGAAAACTGATTAACACTGAATGACAGCAATGGATTTAGATGCTTAATAATAGTAATTCTTATTCATATTCACAGGGTTAAACTGATGACCAAATTTGGACTCAGGAAGGAATTTTTCACCAAGACTTAATGGAAAGGAACTTGAACTTCCTTTATGCAAGTATCATGGAACAGGCAACATTCATTACAACTAGGAGGTATATTCCCAGATCCATCAATTTCTTTATCAGAAATTTAGTCATCAGCACTTTTGAGCATTGGAACCGTTTTTCTATTATTATTATTATTATTTACTATTCGTATTGCAGTAGCTCCTAGGAGACCCATTCATGGACCACTGTGAAAACATGTAACAAAAACTGCACTGTAAAAATATGTAACAAAAACTGGCCCTGCCCCAAAGTGCTTACAATAAATTAATTGCTTAAATGGATTTAAGAATTTAAACTCAGACACCAAAGTCTGAAAGTTTTCAGTATAAAATATTATTTTTTATAAGAAGTTTGCACCCATTAGCCAAAAGAGGTGCTCCTATATTAACAGGTTATTCTAAGAGCATATCATCCACTGAGGAGGATAAATGGCCTCTGTAATTAACTGCAATACATTCTCTGTTTTCCATACTTTAAAAAATATATATATTTTGGACCCTATACATTCAACATTGTTTTCTTCAGGAAATATTTAAATTTATAAAAAATGTACACACATTTCTTAAAAGTTCAGTTTTAGTTAAAAACAAATGAGCAATTCTTATTTGTTTTTCACAGATTGGCTGACAAAATTGATTAGTCAACCGCTGCATCTCACTAGTTCAACATTTCAAAACATTGGTCAAATCAAACAGGCTATTTAAACAGCTGGACCACTGTCACAACAGCTGTACACTGCACTACTATTCTAGAGGCTTGGAATCAGAGGAAAATTCACATCAACGGAGACCAGGCTTGTCAATGATATGAGACAATCGTGATGTTGGTTACACAATGGGATGGAGGTTTCAGCCTCATGCTTTTATTCATGTGTAGTCGCAACTGGGGAGTCTAAGAATCAAATCTGACAGCTGTTCCTGAAGAGACATACCCCAGGCCCTTCCACTGAGAAACAATACCACACAGAAACAACTATTCCAGTAAGGGATGGCAGGTGAAACTGGAGTGAAAATGCAAGGAGATAGTCTTATCCAAGAATAAATAAATAGGAAATAACTTAGATCTCTGGGGATTGTGCACACAAAACTAGGAAAATCCATGTAGTTTTGAAAATGTCTTGTGCTTATTTTTTTTAATCTATCATTTGAAATGTATGTTACCAAAGAGAAGCAAAATAAAAAAAAACAGTTTGTGTCATGCTCATTTGTATCCTATTTGTGAAACCAGACATATGAATATATATGTAACAAGTGATCACATGCCCTTTTCTGATAGGAAACATCAAGAAAACTGGCACTGGAACAATACACGAGTCCTAGAAAAAGTGACACTGAAAAAGTAAAAATGACAGGATTGTGATATTGATGCAAGGGAAAATATTTTTCTCATTTGTGTTGCTTCCACTGTTTTGTAAGTTTCTGAAATTTCTTCAGGCAATGTATCTCTATACTTGTGTGGTATTAAGTATTTAAGTTTGGGGTAGTGGGGAGAGAACATGAAAGTGAGAGATGCTGTGCAGTATTCTCTACATCTATAAAACTGGTAAAAGCCAGGAAATTTTATGTGAGTGCATCCAACAGTTAAATAATTCTTTGTAAAGGAATCTGGTGGAGTTGGCAGCTAAAATATAACTACCCTGCTATATATCATTGCAAGACTTTCAACAGCATATTTTTGGATGGTTTTTTATGGAACTATCTTTTACCAAGTCCAGCTCTGATGCAAAACTCGGTCAATAAAAACTTCTCTGGATTTTCCCAGTAGCCATTATACTTTTCTATTCTCTTTAATACCCATGCCTTATTAGATGGAGGACTTAGTAGCACTCTGTCTTCCAATAGAAGAGTGTGGCTAGCTTCTTCTGAGACCAACACTAAGCCAAAATTGTCAATGAAACAAAAACCAGGAGATCCTGAAACAGAGTCAACCCAATCCATAAACAAGCCAATGTTTGGTCACAGCCTTGGGAGTGAGAGCCTTGAAACCAAATCTCCATCTTGACAACAATTATCAGCTTAACTCCAGTACAGAACAAAGTTATGAGAGTAATTGTTTTAACTTTTGGTTAAAAGACGACATTTTTCTTTTCCAATCTATCATATTCTATAACGTGATATTTACCTAAATTTGTACAATAAATTCACTGGTTACAATTTAGTGTATGTTCCACATAAAGGCCAACACTAGTAGATACAAATTTACTGACATGAGAAAAAGGTCAACTCATCCTTGGTCTAAATTTAGAGATTACAGTTTGAGAAAACATCTCATGACTTTCCCCAAGCCCACAGAGACTGGCTGTGAAACATTTAAAACTAAAAGATTTTAACTAAAAATTTAGCATCTCAAACACCACTTGGTTGTAGCCCTGGGATGAAATCCTAACCCTGCTGAAGTCAAAGGGGCCAAGGTTTCACCCCAGAGTCTAACAGAAATCATGATAAACTACTAGCCATCTAGCTGAAATAACTGTATTATGAATACTAAAAATAAGTTATTTTGATATAGAACTTATTTTAATGCAAGACAGCATCTGGCTTATAGCGTCTTATGTAAAGGTTTCATATTTCAGCTATAATATTTGCGGTTACTGCAAGAAGGCTCAAAAATACCAGTTAAAATATTTATTTTCAAATACTTTTCAGAGTACATATAAGTGATTGTCACTGTATTAACTTTCACTTTGCTGTACGAATTATTTCTAAAGCAAAATAGTGTTAAACTGGAAAGATCTGCAAGGGACTATGAAAATTATTTAGTGCAAGTATATGGCTGACCTCTTTTATTACGGCATTATCCCAAAATGAAGAATTAGATGAGGTCCACTGACTTTCTGTGGATTATATGAAGGTTTCTGAGTCATTGTTGCCACAGTCTCTGTTTATATAGGGTCAGTTAATTGTTTAGCTGAAGCTACAGCTGGGATTTCAGAACAAAACAAAACAAAAAAAGATTTCTGTCCTATTCCCAAAGGCCCAAATTAATCTCAGGTGGTATCATCTAATTCCAGGCTTATGAATGTAACATGCTATAAGAAAAGACAAAAACAGAAGTCCTGGAACATGGAAAGTTTGGCACTGTGCAATGAACACTGAGGAATAGTCACTCAATACAAAATACCTTATTTGCCCCAAAATTGCCTGCTACATTAACTTTCTACATTCCTTGATTATTTCAACATCTGACCAGCCCACACTCTCATTGCTGTAAGGTGCACATTTGAAAGTGTGTGTTACGCAGCTTAATATATTTCAAACTATCATTGAACTCTAGGGGAAAGCTTGAATCCTATAGTGCATGTTGTGCAGCCCTCCCTAGTGCTAACTATCTGCACCTAGTTCCTCCCCTGTGGTGCAAAATCAAGTTTCTTTTCTGTACTTCTTGGGAAAACTATTTACTTACCTCCTTTGTAAAGTGCTTTAAGATCTACTGGTGAAAAACACTACAAGATCTAGGTAATAGTATTATTTATGTATAAGGGGTCAGATGATTTTTGACTTGTGGATAAATGCTAATTTCAAGCTATTTACTATGATCAGAGCAATATTTATTACACATAACTTATAAACTGCATGTGCACACAAGAATACAAATTCATATTTCTCTCTCTCTCTCAGTCTACTGGTTCCAGAGTCCTGTTCAGCCCTGGTCTACAGTAAGGGGGGGGCAGAGATCGATCTAAGTTACGCATCTTCAGCTACATGAATAACGTAGCTGAAGTCAACGTACTTAGACCTACTCACCGTGGTGTCTTCACTATGGTGAGTCAACTGCTGCTGCTCCCCCGTCGTCTCTGCCTGAGCCTCTCGTGGTGGTGAGTACAGGAGTCGACGGGAGAATGCTCAGGGGTTGATTTATTGTGTTTAAACTACCCGCCGATCCAGCAGGTAGCGTAGACATACCCTCAGATTTTTTAAGGCCTAGTCTACACTGTGAAATTAGGTCAGTATAACTACGCTGCTCATGTGTGTGAAAAATCCACATCCCTGATACCGTTGCCAATTTTGGTTGGACATATTCCTGGAACTTTCATCAATTATATAATCTTTAATTAAAGATTAATCTTTAATTCCTGGAGACTTCAATGCAATCCTGGAGGGTTATCAACCCTAATCCCTGAGCAACACAGTTAATCCGACCTAACCCCCGGTGTAGACAGTGCTAGGTCAAAGAGAGAAGTCTCCTGTCAACCTAGCTACGACCTCTCAGGGAGGTAAATTAGGTCAATAGGAGATAGTGTCTTTACTGCAGTGTTTTGAGTGTAGACAATCCCTAAATTACATCATTTTTAAGTCCTAGTGGAGTATCATCTGAGATCTCAAGAAACTATAAAGCAACCCTAGATCAAAGGGTTTAGCACATGCTTAATACTGATGGGTCAGGGCCAGGGCGCTCAGCACCTTTGGGATTAAGCACACCTTCTTTATATAGAGGTATGCTCAGTTTTAAAGCATTTATTTTCTTATTTAGGACTTGAAAACACACTCCAGAATATCACTGGCTATATCAAATTATGGTAAAGTAGAATTAATGTTTGTGACCAGATTTCCTCCTACTGGAAAACTCCTTGTATAGATATATTAACAATAACCAAAATGACACCTTCCCAATAAGTGATCTTCCACCACCTCTCCTACCTTTAGATGGGTCTAATGAAATTATTGAGCCCATTAAAATAGACATAACTTAACAAATTGGGGAGTGCAACAGGTAAAAAAAAAATTCAAAAGAAAGAAAAGAAATGCATTAGCTAAACTGATTTTTATGACAAACTGCTCAAATTCGCCATTTTTTCCATAAATAATATTCATATAAGAATAATGGAAGATATCTTGTCCTTTTCTCCCCAACAGCTCCCTCCTACAGAACTTTTGTGGTTCTGCTCAGCTAAAGAGAACAGGATTCCTGTGTCTATGTAGGGTGTGTGCGGCTCCTAGGCAGCACGGATCTCAATTCACAGCAGCACATAGGAGACCGAACAAATCTTTTGCTATGTAAACTTTCCCATCCACGGGGAGGCTACTGTGGGCCTGGAGTTTATTTAACCTTCTCTTATGGTTTGTTAGGCTGTTTTTGTTTATGGAAATTGCCTTAGCTATTTTTGAGTTTGAAAAGGGAAAAATAAACTGTACAAAAAATTCGTCTTAGAGCAGAGATCAACTACGTAAAATTTCAGCCCCAAGAGTGAATGTTTCAGAAAATTATGACCATGTGAAAAGAGGGGGTTACATTGACATTGCTTTGGAACCTGAGCTATCATAGCACTATCAAGCACCAACTCTAAAAAAAAGGAGTGGGAGAATAAAAAAAGATAAATTGTACATATATAATACATTTAAATAATTAGTAACTTCAGAAATTTAAACATTTATAGAAGTAATTTTCTGCTTTCTAACAAAGAATAAAAACCATGGAATAACCTCATATCTTTCTTTTATTCTTAAAAATATTTCACTAACATTGTTTTTTAAAATTTCAGCATCTAACTCAACACGGGAAATCAGAGATTACCATATTTTTTTTTAACAGATTTCATACTGGCCTTTCCATATGAGAAGACTAAAAACCTACTTCATAGTAATTCTCATAGTTTTATCCATAGTAATGAATGCCTTTTATTCTGAACTACTTATCTAAAATAATTCTTCAGTTAAATACAAGCTGCCTGACATGAAATAAACATTCAGTACTACATCAGAGACGTACATCAGCATATTGTATGATAAAGTGTCTCCGTTGTCCATCTGAAAACACAGAAAGGACATATTCACCAGGTTTCCCGTGGCTCTCTCGCACCAAGAAGTCTCCTTGCTGCTTTAACAGCTCCTGGGCTTCTATTCTTGGAATTGCACCATGATACCAATCTTGCTCTGCCAATGGTTTCTCGCTGGTTGATATTACATCAAAGAACTTTAAAAAATATAAAGGAAAAGAAGTTAGCATACTGTAACCCATTTTCCATGTTTTGTCTTTTCATGAAATCCATGATAGACTCTGACAAATACTTTCACACTTCTCTTCAATTGTCTGTTTTCATTAGACAATTGAAGTGATACATCTATTCTCAGAATCAAAGTAACTGAACACTTTTTTTAACTATGCTTTTTTAAAAATAGAGGCATATGTATATATGAAAGCTCAGTACAGATTTCTGAAAATACAGACAAAAGGAATATCAATAGTACTATCAAGACAATTTCATTTTTACTTTTAAAAAAACCTCTTTCTTGGCTGAATTATCTTTCTCACTCTCAAACTTCCTTGAAATGGTGTTAAGCTTTGAAATGAAATATTTCCTTACTCACTGAGAAAGGGGTTAGGAATTTATGAGACATTATGGGTGGAATTTTCAAAAGCACTTGCATTGACTGAGCTCTAGGTTCACCGATTTTGAATTACCCCCCACAAAAGCCTGTAAACAAGTAGCAGCATTAGGAACCAAGTTTTTCCAGGAGTCTCTCAGCATATGTCCAGTGTGACCAGCCATTTGATAGCATCGTCATCAGCCAGGTGAAGAGCCGGTAGTTATTTAGTATTTGTATTGCAATTGAACACTGAGGCCTCGCCCCATTGTACTTGTGAATTTAATCAGGAATTCTGAGGTAAGACACAAGAATTATTTTTATAGGTTGCAACTGGAGTATGACTTGAGCTTTTTAAAAATTTATCTTTGTAATTTATGTATTTATTTATTTAGTATGTGCTAGAATAGGTTGTTGTTGGTTTTACAATAAAGTCTAGTTTTCAATAATCAGGTCAGACCTATTTGTTAGGGCAAAACTGTGCAACTCCATGCTGGTGAGCACTTACACGAGCAGTCCCAATTAAATCATGCAAGTGCTTGCTATTACAAGGTGGACTGTTCGTTTTAAATTAGGAACTCCGTTTTGTTTTGTGTGTGGAACATATGTCTAAACTTGCCAAGGAAAGCCCTGCTCAGGAAAGGTGTTTGACACCTTGTTGAAAGACCATCATGGAGACCCATCTAGACCTAATTAAGTCTGAAAGTCTCAACTACTGGCCCATGAGCATGGAACAATGATTTTTCTACACACAGAGCTACAGGAAGGACATGCAGGACTGGGGAAGGGGCCTGGATCAACCCAGTGGAGCATATGGCAAGGAGCGAGCACCTCCACTTAAGAGGGGGCACTGCTCTGTTCAGGATGCCAACTATCCCCACATGTAAAGAGATCTTGCTGGAGACAGAGGGTGGGCAGGAGGGACTCTATCAGCCTGAAATGCTGACAAACATCAAACTCACAGAAGGGGCAAGATCAGACATGGGAAGGGTGCATTCTTAGGGATTTTTGTTGTTTTCAAAGATGTGCAATTTTAAAGTAATCTTAAAGTAAAATTTCTGCAGCTAAGAAATAAAGTCCTTTGCTATGCACGTGTTCCCTTGCCTTCCTGACATGTCCCAAAAAGGGTTAAACTAGAAGTCCAGAATGCCCACAACCTAGGTGGAGTTCTAGGGAAGTGTGTGTAAGCGACTGGGAAGGCTTGAAAGGCTCAGAAACTAATCTTGGGGTCTAGGGCGGCTGCAGATACAGAGCCCCAGAAGGTCTGAGCTCTGGGAATATATCCTATAGACCCAGAGCTAGAAACAATTACTAGATTCTACCCAGACAGTTTAGAAGGATGTGGGACCCAGCAATTAGGTCCATTCACAAGAGATTGGAGATTGTAGAGAGGGGAAGGTAGCCAGGTTGTAACACTTACCACATGAGTAAGGGTGACATAATCTAGCCTTTAGTGAATAGAGAATGAATTCGTCACCCGATTCTTTTGTAAAGGACCCATTAGCAAACAAAGAAAAATACAGAAATACCTTCCAGGAGATCATATTTTCGTCCTTATTTTTAATATTTCCATTCGAAAGCAGTTAAAACCCAAGATCAAATTTCTCCATCATTATTAAAATTCAATAACACCAAAGTTATTCTCCTTTGAAATTACCTACATATAAAATAAACTTTTCAAATTACTAAGAAAAAAATTCGTATAAAAGGTTAAATTAGTTCAGTTTTTGTGAAAGATGCTGGGATTGACTGCCCAAAAGAGTGAGACAACACTGAATGTTCACAGAAAAGCTGCAGAATACTGTCAAGGCAGCAAAATCTTATGCACACTACCTCAGTGCTACTCTGGAGAGAACTTCTCGAGTGGTATTAGATCGAGAGGTTTCAATACATAATCACTTCATGGCCTTCCTGTTGAAATGTACAATAAAAGGTGTCATTTGTGATGGACTCTGTAATGTGGACACTAGTTCACTAAGAAGGAAACAAACAGACTAAGCCACACAGCTTAGTTTACAGAACACAAACAAGCAAGTCTTCAGATGGTAACAGTTTCTCACTTCCAACTTGCGTCATGTCTGAATCAATGTCCATGACTGTATCATTACCTGTCCCCAGCATAAAATAGCTTAAGAGTACTTTTTTGACATAGAGAAGATTTAGGGGAAAGAAAATGGGAACAGGTTAAGCGTTTTTTTTTTCTTTTCTTTTTCTTTCTAAGAACTTGCATTGTACTTAGATAACATTTGGAAAAAAACTGTTTAAATTTTTGTCGGGTGTTTGTCAGGTTTGAAGGCTTTGTCGGGTGTTTCTCTCAAATTTCACATAATGTTTTAGTATTCATTCTGTGGTCATTTTAGCTGAAGCATGAATTATCAATTAAGTATTTCTTCACAGAAAATAAATGAAATCTAAATCAATAAATGATGGTGCTTTTTATGTTATATAAATTATATAACTTCTGCATGAACAAACCCCCCCACTCAATAATTTTATTGTATAAATTAAAGTACTATGTTTTAAATAAACAGGATATATGATCATATGCACTTCAAAATTGCTATTGAGGGGAATATGGTTACAGCCAAGAAAGAGTATCTAAGAAAGATGTATTGTCATTTTGACATTCATTGCAAATGAATTTATCACTCTAATCACTAAAACACTACATTTCTACTACCACTTTAGAGTTAGAAGAAAATTTTGCAGGATTTAATATGAACAGTTTAAACACAAAATATTGCCCTTTTAAAGACGGTAATTTCCTTTTCACTGTTTTCCAATTCCCATATGTTTTTCTTAAACAATGTTTACTGTAAAGTGAGACTTCAAGAAACATTCAATTGCTTGATAATACAAATTAGAGACTGCAAGATACTTACATTCTAGGACTCAGATTTTATTTTATTTTCAGGGATGAAGATGTCTCTCTGTCTATCTGACACGGACATATATAGTTTTTCTCCCCCTCTCTCTATCTAATGGAGGAATTCAAATATTTAAATAGGAAGGTTTTATTTTTAAGTTTCTTTTACTAACCAAATTAGTATCACCATAAAATTAAATGGTATTTGAAATATTTATTTCTATTTATTATTCTCTTTGTCTCTCTCTCTCTCTCTCTCCTTTCTTCCCTTCAGGGATTTCTGTGGTTCACCATACCTTATCTTGGGCCTTTGGGGGGGTTCCCTCAGATTCCCCTTCACTCTCCCCTTATATGTCGACCAATCTCCCCTTCCTCCCTTGTGGATCCTCCCCTCCCTTTCACTTTCATCTGAATTTAATATGAAGTTGAAATAAGTTTTACTTTAACAGCTCTCATTAATTGGCTCTCAAGCAGCTGCTCTTATTGAAATGTAGAGCAAAAGGTTTCTGACTCAGCATTTTTTTAAAAATGGAGATTTCCCAACCCCATTATCTGTGAAGAGACTGAGCAACAAGTTGTCTCTGAAACAAAACAAAACAAAACCTTACCCCCGGACTTTCAGTGTAACACCACATTAAGATGGTTGATAAATGTGTGCTCTTATAAACACAGCAACCAGCCACCCACACACATACCTCAATGATACTCTATTACTTAATAATGAATATTTGTTCTATTTTCTGACATATAATTAGCTGAAACTTGTTGTATTGCTTTATTCTGTGGTCTTTAAGCAATGAGAATTTATATATATATTTTTTTTTTTAAATCGGGAAGATATTTTAATTCTCCCCCAGAGAAAAGGAAGGGCATACTCTTGGATTAGTAGAAAGACAGAAATAAATTTAGGTTGATCCTTTTAGAATTTTCCCTCTAGCACTTTCCATAACCGAAACAGCGTAATTCTTACACTGCCATTAGACACATTCAAATGTAATTTGCTAGTTCTTTTGCAGGGCAATACGGTATATGAAACCAATAGCTACTTCAGGACAAGGGAACCACAAATGCAAAGAAGCTACAGCATTTTACAAAACACTACATATTAAAGCAAAAGTATATAAACCACAAAAAGATAACAGTGATGGAAACAAAATTTAAAAAATATTTTATAACCCGAAATGGCTGAATTTGGTAAGGACAACCACCCATTGTATAAACGCTATTACCAAGTTCATTTAAAAAAAAAAAAAAAGGTAAGGAACCAGGAAACACCATTACTATCATCACAACTGTCAGATATCTGCAAAAAGTACAAAATTTTTCAGGGGAAAAAAAGAGTGCATTGAATCTGAGGAGCAGCAGAGCCTATTTCAAGGTACAGTTCATTCACATACTGGTCCAAATAGGACAGTGTCCTACCAGTGACTAAAACATGGCGTCAAAATGTGAGAAGTAAGGGTTTATCTACTAATTTTTGTTTTCCTACCTCAGATCATTAAACTTTATATTACTGCTCTTTACACTTATGGATACCTGACTTGGTTTTAGTCTGACAAAAGCCATTATAGTACTCTGTTGGAATTTTGGGGTTTTCTTGAGTCTCTATCTCTTCTCTTTTCCATCTTCTCTGTCTTACTCTTCCTACTTCATTGGGCTTTGAGCTTTTCTCTCTGTTTTTCTTTCACCCTCTCTACACTCTGCCCCTATACTACATCTCTATCCTTCCCTCGTCCTTTTCTTATCCATCTCCCAAAGGTACTAGAGCACTACACGAGAAAAGCTGCAAAGTTCTGGCTTTGGTTACATAAGAGTTGCCTGGTCACACAATGGTGACTCTCCTTTCTTCCAGCTGCTAAATTCCTTTAAAAACAACTAAGAAAAATACATTAAATGCTTTTCTAATACTGGAGGAACTATTGCTGTTGTCACAGTTATGTGCTTACAAATGGGTAGGGGAAGTGGTCTGTATGACAGTAAATGGCAGGGGAGCTATCCAGCAGATAGCAGCCCGTGCAATGAAAAACTATGAGAATCTCTACATTAGATTCTGGCAGCAGATCTACAGTTGAAACCTCAGCTGCATCCAGTAAGTTGTTTGTGGCTCCTCTATTCTGGGGCTATTCCAGCATTCGTATCTTCACCACAGTTTGGAAAAGTCTTCAAGCTCTCTAAGGTACATTAGGATTGAAAGAGTATGTCTACACTGCATCCAGGAGGTGTGATTCCCGGTGTGGATAGACAGACACGTGCTAGCTCTGTTCAAGTTGGCGTGCAACATCCTCGCTGATATTTCAATGCACTAATTTGAGCAATGCTAGCATGAGTCTGTCTACCCATGCTAGGAATTACACCTCTCAACTGCAGTGTAGACATATCCTAACTCCAAGAGGCTATTACACTGACTGAGTTGGCGTGCAACAATCTGACCAAGGCCCAAAATACTTGCTATACTGCTGTGCCAGGAGAAATAGGAAAGAGTTGCAAAGGGCTTATACACCATCTCTACACAAGCCAAGAATTACCCCATACTGAAAGAATCCTCAGTTGCCTACTTAAAGCAGCTTTCTGGCCTCTTTGCAATACCATCACTCAGAGTCTCATTCTGAACGGTATCATTTCTTTTCTCTGTTGGTAGCAGCACTACTAGCAGTTCCCAAATGTTCTGAGATAAAAGCTCAGCCAAGCATCCCTTAAGGCTTCAGAGTAGAGTACTAAATAAGACACTGACTTTTTAATCACCTGTATCCCCTCCTATCAGAGACTAGGCAAACCCCATGGATAAAGACCTTGAAAACGGTAAGACAGCTACATACTAACAAATGCATGATAATTAACCTGAGCTTTACTAAACTCCCGGGTGTTTGAGGAAGTACAAGGTTTCTCTGCTACTTTCTCCGAAGGGCACTAAAAAAAAATAAAAGGTTTTCTTTGGTTATGCATGACAGTAACTATATTTCCCCCTCACTAACTGTGGACATTTACTGTTATGATAATACTGCATTTAAACCAAGGTATGTCTATTTATTTATTTATTTTTGCTTATAGCTTGTCGAAACAATGAAAATATATACTCGGAAAGCAAGCAGCTAAAATGATTTGTTCTATAATGAAATCAACACCATTGTTCTTCCAATTTTACTTCTACATGCTATGATTTAAAAATATTTGTATGGCTTTTAGTTTAAAAATATTATATTATATTGTTGTATAACACATCTGGCATATTATATACCATAATATACTTGACTGATTCGTAATATACCTGGAATACCGGGAAAAATGCACATTGAGTTTGAAATGCCAATGTTCTAACAGTTAATCTTCACATCAAGAAGCAATGCCACATACAGGGCAGCAAGAAAAATATTAATGGCCAATAACTAGTTATTGTGGCAGTTAGCTACAAAATCAAAAAGGAAACTGTACCCATGCATGTATATGGTAACCATTACTAAAAGGTTGCATTAAATCATTAACTCACCACAACACATGACAAAAATACTTAAAGAGCGCAGCTGAAAGGATGATATGTTCTAATTTAGTAGGTCACTTGTGCAATGAGACACAGAACCTATACTAGGATACTATCCTTCTCTGGAGTGTTGTTAAGTTTCTTCATAGAGCTGCCCTTCTCTACTCCTCTCCCTACTCACTCACTCACCAAGCATCATCATCTTCTCTGTCCATTCACACAATATTGTCACTAATTGGAACAAGAGCCTTCTCTGCAGCTCCAGCCATTTGGAACTGACTTCCTGTACCTCCCTGCTTCAATGGGCCTGATTCTGATCTCACACCAACATAATTCAACTGACATAAGCGTCGTTACTCCTGATTTACAGTGATAAAGGTCAGAATCAAGTCCATAGACTCTTGGTAAAATCCTGACTCCACTGAAACCAATAGAAGTTTTGCCATTAACTTCAATGGAGACCGGTTTCACTCTCAATTTCACTTCAAAATGCATCTACAATCTTAGTTTCTCTTTCGCCCTTTTTATTTATTATTTCATTCTCTAAAATGGTTTGGGATACACTTTTTATGGAACATGCCATAAAAAATAAAGTTGTATTGAATAATACTGATACGAATGAGGCAAAGGTAGTGGCATAACTATACAAGGGCTGGAGGGCAATGCACATGCTCCAGAGTATCTTACTGTAATTATGAACATATGAAAAATATTGTATTGTTATGCCAATTACAACAGCTTTATATCTTAAAAACATGATTAATCATATAATGTAGATACTTCATCTCTTTCTGGTAAAGATTTGTTCCCTTTAAGTGTAGTGCTGATCCAGTACAGCTTTAGATGTGTCAAGCAATGCAACTTCCACCATTTTCCTGGGGAAATTATCCCACAAGCTAATATATCTAAAGGCTTGTCTACATGACAGATTATGTTGGTATAATTTATGTCACCCAGGGTATGAATAAGCCACCCCCGTGAGCGACGTAATTTACACCGACCTAAGCCCCAATGTGGACAATGCGATGGTGGCAGAAAAGCTGTGTCCCGCCAGCACAAAGCATCTTCACCAGATGCACTACAGCAGCGCAGCTGTGCTGCTATAGTGCTTCTAGCGTAGACTAGCCCTCACTTTCAAGAAGTTTTTTCTACTATTGAACCTAAAAATTCCCTATCTTAATTTCATCCCATTACTGCTATTTACAGCCTTGTTTGGACCACCCTAAATAATTCCTCCTCTTTATTATGATTTATACTCTTCAAATACATATAGACATTTTGCCTCCTCTCCCCCACATCTATTTCAATTATTTTTAGCTTAACTACACCTTTCATGGTTGCTTGGTAATGATACAATACTGACTATTGAGAAGGCCCATTCATACCACACCCCTCTTTCGTAAGAAGTTTCCTTTTGGGCTGAAACTTCAGGTGACGGACCTCACCCCGAAGATGAATTTTTTTTGTAAGTTCTAGTGAGCTTTATTTGGACCTTATTTGAGTTTTTGGAGCAATAACTTACTCTTCGCTCAGCTAAGTTTTGGAAGGGAAATGTTTTTAAAATAAAGTTAGACATTAAGTGAAATAGAGAAAATGCTAAATTGCATACAAGTTTTTTAGCATATGCTTCAAAATAGATCAGCAAGCGTCACACAATTTGTTTTTCTTTTCATCCTCTTATGTTTATTTTTTAAACTGCCTTAATGCATCCACGCCTCAAAAAACTTCCTTTGTTGCTTAGGGGCCTGCTCCAAAGCCTATTTAAATAAATGCAAAGACACCCATTGACTTAAACGGACTTTGGATCAGGCACTAGAACACCAGATGTCCCAAAGAGTGCCTCAAAAATCAATACATAAGTCAAAGAGCTCCTTCATGTATCAATATCCCTAATAACTGTTTTTAGTAAGGGGTGCAAATGCAGTGAAGTGGCATATAAGGAATGCACAGTACCACCAGGTTCACCAGGGAATACCACAATGCACCAGACCGTCAATCAGTCGATAAATTAATGCTTTACAAAAATGAACTTTTTCCGGTGTGACAATGACCCCGGAGCAATGGAAGAGACATTTGATACATCTTTTGTTGGCGTGCACTAAATAAAAGTAGTTCTGACTCATACCGTTATTTCATGGTATTATCATGTCTACTGACCAGTCAGAATTTAGGATTTTTAATGCTATTTTAATATAACATTTTCCATGTAGGTTGAAGTGTGTTGTAGTGTTAAAAAAAAAATCCTATCCGGGTTGCAAAAAGCGGGACAGTGTAACACCCCATTGTCAATACTACTTACTGATGAAGAGCCCAGCATGGATTTTGGAGATCTTATCATTCCAGCTATGGAGTGACGAATAGTATCAAACCTGGACACCTTATCCTTCTTATCCTAGGTTGGGGGGGAGAAAAAGAATATCAGCAACAAAAATAAACTATACAACACCGATTTCTGAGTATATATAATCTGACGTACTTTTTCTGTTTTGGTTAAATATAAACAGATATAAACTAGCATAGCTGCACAAACTTCAGAGTTATGCCATTTTATGTCAGCTGAGGATCTAGCCCACATTTTATAATATCAAATACTAAAGTTTTGAGTAATTATTTAAAAATAAAATTACTGTCAACCATGTAACAGATCTGAAATTCTGTAATAGTACAGTCAGGTCTCCCCTAGTTCTTTAGCTGCCCTAGAGTACGTAATTTTTAATAGGACAATTTTTTAAAAAAAGAGTAGAACACCAAACTCTGCAAGTAGCTTTTTTGTATGTATCTCACTCAATTTTTACCTCCGCTGTCCTTCCTTTATTAACCTTTCCTGCTCTGTATACACTGAGTGCAGCCTGAGGTGCACACAGAACAAAGGTGTGGAATATACACCAAAAATGGGAAGAAAAAGTGAGACAAATGCAGGAGGGGGATGTGGGAAATGGGTGGAGTGTGTCCATCCAGTACACTGAATGAAGTATGAGTCCTGTAGAAAAGTGGCTCTCAACCTTTCCAGACTACTGTACCCCTTTCAGGAGTCTTATTTGTCTTGCGTACCTCAAGTTTCACCTCACTTAAAAATTACTTGCTTACAAAATCAGACATAAAAATACACAAGTGTCACAGCACACTACTGCTGAAAAATTGCTGACTTTCTCATTTTTACCATATAATTATAAAATAAATTAACTGGAATATGAATATTGTACTTATATTTCATAATATATAGAGCAGTATAAACAAGTCATTGTCTCTATGAAATTTTAGTTTTTTTTATGTAGCCCATTGTAAAACAAAGCAAATATCGAAATGAGCTGTTGCACCCCCTGGAAGACCTCTGTGTACCCCCTGCTGTAGAACAAGTAATATACCGTAATGTAAGTAAAGACCTTATGATAATGCATATGCAGAAGGGAACCCAATTAAGGTAACATGGACTGTTTTAAGCTGGCATTTCCTAACTTCTGAGTGCTTGACTTTTCAACTTTAATGTTTTTTTAAGGTAGGAAACATCATACAGAAAAACCCAATTCTTTTAAAAGAAAACTGGAAAAAAAGAAATTCCATCATATAGAACCATACTAATCAGCACATCAGCAGAGTCTGAATCTAGGAACTTTAAATCTCAACACAGAGCTCCATCACTTGAGCTAAAGGAGTAAATGATAGCAGAAGCATGGATGGAGATTTGGGGAGGGGGGCATAGAAGAGCATTGTACCCCCCAAAACTGTTTATCAGATATTTTCAAACTGTGGGGTGTGCCCACCTAGGGGGGTGCAGAAGAACAGGTGCCAGGTGGCTTGGGCCAGCCCAACACAGCGGGACTCGGGGAGAGAACGCCATCTCCACCCCAACTCACTCATTAACTACACTGTAATTTAAGTATCACTAACAATCAGTAAACCCAGAAGTTAGGCCTATACTTAATAATAATAATAATAGTAAGTTCCATGACCTCCCCAAATATAGAAGTGAAACTACACCTATGAGCAGAAGTAGACTATTATTGTCTCTATCAACCAATCACTAGAGAGGGATGTGATGCACACTTTGCTGGCAGCATACACAACTATTTGCTCGACAACAGTGAAACATCAAGATCATGGGTGGAGAGTAAAAAAATCGTTTGGAGGGGCTGGGTCCGGCTCTATCCCGGCCCAGCGTTGAGGGGAGATCCGAGGGAGGGAGGGTTTGGAGAGCAAGACAGTCCCACATGAACCCCGGACAGCAATGGCTCCTGTCTCACAGAGGTTGCAGACTGAGCCTGCCTGTCCCCACATAGACCCCGAGCAGTGGCAGATCCTGTCCAGGATTTGAAAAATAAGTCTGCCCAGCTCTGCACTCATTTCAAGCAGCAGTGGCTCTGCTCCTGTCCTCTGGGTCTGAGCCAGTGAGGTTGGAGGGTGAACCTACCCAGCCCCACACTCACTCTGGCTCCGTCCTGCCGCACAGTGCTGGGTCGAGGGTTGGAGAGTGAGCCCAGGCAGTGGTGGCTCCATTCTGTCCCTTGGTGCTTCTCTGGGCCCAGCATCCCACTCTGGCCACTAGGAAGAGGCTCAAAGAGCTCACCACAGCATGTGGCACATGCCAAGGCTTTGGCTTTGCATGCAAAGGCAAGTGTGCGCACCAAGGAATGGGGGCAGTTCAGCAACTGCTGAGCTAGCAGGTAGATAAATTTGATGGAGGGTAGAGGTCTGAGCCCCCTGTAGAACTTAGCCCTAGCCACTCGGCAACTATAATTAGGAGTCAGGACCCTTGCGTTCTGTTACTGATTCTGGTGTTGATAGGGGTCTAGTAGTTACAGAAAGAGCAACCAAGTACACAGATTTTGCATATTTATTATGAAGGGCTCCGCAGTTGTGGATGCCACTTATGTCTGACATGTTAGAGGCCTGGGTTCGGATTCTTGTGCAGACTTTCAGTTACCCTGTCTGTTAAATGGATGGAGTGATACTGATTGCCTCCGAAGTTTAGGCCTTGCTCAATAAGCAATAATTTAAAGTGCACAAAAATCTGAATTCTCGTCAGTGCAAGAGCTGGGACTAGAATTCATGGTCCATCCTTGGCTCCTTCCATAATCCAGAATGGCAACTGCACTTGTTCTGTCTGGAGCTCAATCTCTGTTGGGCCAAGGAGAATACTCAGTGCAGATGGACTATTCACCAAGCCAATAAAAAGCTTTAACAGATTACATGCTAATAGAAAAGTTTAGATGTTTAAAACCTGGCTAAATATGAGTGGACTTTCAAGAGGCCCACAAAAGCATTTCTCTATTCCCAGAACTACTGTCAAATTTCAAATTCTTGCACCATAGAGCAGAGGCACTACAGTGCTTCAAAGATTTTTCCTTATCTACACTCTGGGAAATAACTAAGCTGGTCTGATTAATCTTTTCTTTCTTATTATATTGAATTTTTTGGTTCTTCCCCAAAAACAGGGAGAACCAAAAGGACAAAAGAACAAAAAAGTAAAGGCAAGGGAAAGAATGGAAAAAAGAAAGAGAAAGGAAATAGAGCCACACCTCAGTTTCTGTCAGTCAGGAATTAATCAAAGGTTTCCACAAACTTAGATCAAATCTTTTCAAATTTGTCTGAAGTTCCTCTTCCCTTAAACATTACCCCTCTCTTTAGCTGCTAGGTCAGCCAAGTCACTGAACCAAGTTTCTATCCCGGAGGCAGTTTGCTCTTCCATCTAAGCAATATGAATCATTTGGCTATTGCTGATTTTTTTTTAAAATAATTTAATTTAAGACAGAAAGCAAGCATGGAAAATTTCAGCCCAAACCGTTAAAATTTGGCAAAGTTACAACCAACTAATATAAGAGGCTTATAAACAAAAGTGTGAGGCAACCCTAATTTTAGCACTGCTTAGCATCCCCACACGATGTCAGTAATACCCCCAAATTTGTCATGGTCCATCTTTTCTCCCTGGCCTCTTAAACAGGGATGATAGGTTGGGCTGGTAGAAGAATACGTGGGACTCGGGTGAGGATTCTTTGGAGGAATTTTAATTAAATTGTATTATATCAATGTATTGGATCTTGAAGTAACAGGTCTATTAGGGTTTTTTGAAATTGTCTCAGAGATTTGGAACTGTAGAAGTTAAAAATTGACATAACTGAATAAATACATAAACAGTTATGCAACTTTAGCTTTTGCTGAAAGACTTTTCTAAATGGTCAACAAAATGTAAAACCGGTAAGTAAGGTTAAGATTCTGTCTTGGGTATTTTTAGTAAAAGTCAGGAACAGGTTGCAGTCAATAGACAAAAATTCACGGACGCCCATGACCTATCTATGACTTTTACTGAAAATACCCTGGGGAGGAGGAGGAAAATACCCTGGGGAAGAAAATAGTTTTGCTGGGGTTTGAAGCAGCTCCAGCACCACCACTGCTTGTGCAGAGAAGGCTGACCACAGCTGCTCCAGGCACAGGGGGATGACCCAACCCCAGCTGGTGCTCTGGTGGGTTAGGAACTGCTGCCAGTCATCTGTTCCAGCTGCCCCAGGACTCACCACCAAGAAAGCTGTTCCAGTCGCTGCCCCCTGGTGGCCTCAGGGCTGACTGCCCGTCAGTTGTTCCCGTGGCCACCCGCCTGGCCACTGTTCAGTCAGCCCTGGGACTGGCTGACAGCTATTCCGGTGGCAGCTGCTCCAGTAGCCCTGGGGTTGAGCTGCTCCAGCCCTGTCGCAGACACAGTCATGGAGGTCCTGGAAAGTCACCAAATCCATGACCTCCATGACAGAATTGTATCCTTACCAATATGTAAATATTATCTACAGTGTATACCAACCATGGAAACTAAGGTACTACTGCAATTCAGCCAGTAAGCAATGCCTATTCTATTTGCTAGTTAAAATAAACAGCTATTCTTTTAACAACATTCTGCAACGTGTCCACAGTTTGCATTATAGCTGCATAAAAGCAGAATATCACCAAAAAGAAAAGGTGAAAGTTAAATAATCATGAGAATAATCATGAGGCAGATGGGGAACTTATAAAACAATGTAACTAACAGTTGTTCACCATGTTCCCAGTTACTCACAAATAAAACATTTCATTCCTTTTACCAGTCTCAAGTATACACAATACTGCACGTCATTTTAAGTTACAATCTGATAATACAACAGGCTGCCTTGAGTCCCTGGAAGGTCAATTCTATATCAATGGATTAAATGGCTACTTTAAAAAAATGCTCACTGCATTACCCTGGACACAGTACTTAATTTTGCTTCCATGCTTGCCAGGGCTCGGAATGATCAGCTCATTTCAAGCACCTTAGGTAATGACACGATAAAGGGTCTTCTTCTGATAAACGAGTCATGGGGATTAGCAGTAGCTAAATGACTGCTTCTCATATCACAGAGGGGAAAAAACTGCAGAGAACAATGTGTACATTCTGATAAGTTTCCCACAAATAAATTCAAATAAACCCTTAATTCTACACTTACAGCAGATTTTCTAAAGACAACAACTAGAAAAGCCCTGGCAACATTAAGCTACAAGTAAGGTTCTATCTTTCACTAATGGCTCTCTCTTTGTTCTAAACTCTTTTTGCCAGGGGACCCGAATAAGGCTGATCTTATTTCCATAGGGGTATTAAATACACCAGATTCAGTGCAAACAGATGATGACACGTAAAAGTCAAAATGGGAGCAGAGACCTATAGGATCTCTGCCTAATGCACAGCAGTCAGTGACTATGCCATCTGGACTTCAGAACCTGACATCACCATAGAACCTACATAAGAAACAATGCATTTCAGAGTAAGAAACTCCTATTAGATAAGACAGATATTAAAATGTAAACTTAAAACAGATAATTTGCTCACATTTGATAAACTGGAGAGGGTTCAGAGAAGAGCTACAAGAATGAATAAAGGATAAGAAAACATGCTTTATAGTGATGGATTCAAAGAGATCAATCTACTGAGTTTAACAAAGAGAAGATTAAGGGATGACTTGATTACAGTTTGCATGTATCTACATGTGCAACAAATATTTAATAATGCACTATTCAATCAAGCAGGAAAAATTATAACATGATCCAATGACTGGAACTTGAAGCTATACAATTTAGACTGCTAATAAGGTGTATATCTTTAACAGTGAAGATAATCAATCATTGGAACAATTCACCAAGGGTCAGGATACACACTCCATCACAGACCATTTTTAGATCACGATCGGATGTTTTTGCTCTAGGAATTATTTTGGGCAAGTTCTATGGCCTCTGTTATATAGTAAATCAGACTAGATCAGTAGACCTCTGCACGGACACAAAATTTAACAGATATTCCGGACCTCAGAGCTCTACCAGGAACAGCAGTGGTGAAAGAAGCAGCATGTCGGGCTACTGCTCACAGGAGCCAGCGCCCAGCCCGGGCAGCTCCTCCAGAGTGACTGTGCGACCCCCAGCCTTGTCCACTGGGCAGGCACAAGGCTCACCGGGGGCTGTCCCTGGTGAGGCTAGTGTGTGAAAGCAGCTCGCACACTGCCAGACAGGAGTCCCTTCCACACCACAGTGCGTGTCTCCTGTCTGGCAGCGTGCAAGCCACTTGCACACACTAGCATCACCAGCGAGCCTGTTGCCTGCCTTTCCAGCCAAACTTTCCATCCATTCCTTTCAATATAAGTCAATATGTTGACTTCTTGAGATTTCTGAGATAGTCTAAACTGGAAACAAAAAGGTTTTGAGGCTGTGCTATGACTTTTCCATCCGCCTGTAACCTACTTTCAGAACTGCAGAAATTCTTAACTATGTACATTGGATTAAAGTTTGCTAGAGGAAGGTCTTTGCAGAATAGGAACTCCATACCTTTATTTCGATAAGACTTTTTCCCTCCTCGTAATGTAAGATATTGTGGTTTTCCAACTAACGTAAGAGGTGCTTGTTTTAGAGATAAATTTCTAATTCCAGTAGCATTAGCCTCACTGGTCTCAACTCCTGCAAGGTTATGCTAGTGGAGCTTTCTGCCCCAGGGACAATCTTCCACAAAGGTGGATTAAGGAACTGATAGTGTTATGGTGCCTCCATAGGAAACGTGGAGTTCTGACACGGTTTCCGATTGTATAAACCTCAGCCAGACTCCTCCCTTCAGTTTTCTTTGCTTCCTCATCTCAAAAGCATGGAAGTTTCGCCTCAGCTCTCTCACTTTTACTTTCCTTATTCCTCTCTCCTGCCTGAAGAGACAAAGAGGAGAGGAAAAGCAAGGAAAAGGGCAAGAAGCCTGAGGAGAGAACATAAAAGTTATGTTTCAGAGTAACAGCCGTGTTAGTCTGTATTCGCAAAAAGAAAAGGAGTACTTGTGGCACCTTAGAGACTAACCAATTTATTAGAGCAAAAGTTATGGTCTCTCTTCCCCGGAGGATCCTGCACATTCTTCTAGCAGTTTGTGGCTCTCTGGGCTAGTGAGATTTACAAAGATATGCTTCTGCATTTTATTGTACCCTTTTCTGGATTTTGCTGTTGTGAGTATAGAGCCTTTATGTGTTTTCTTTGTTTTGTTTTTTATCTTCCTCTTTTTCACGCTGGTTCTCAGTCATGGCTGTGACTCTCCTGCACACTTTCTCAAACTGGTCCAGGATAGAAAAAAATCGTTATTTTTCTGATTGCTCTATGTGGTCAGATTCTGTAGGCTCTCCTTCCTAGTGATAAAGCTGGAGGAAGAAGGGGATCTGGAGGATTTGATTGACTTCTTTTTGTGCTTCCTTTTTTAAAAATGGTTTTTTGTTCACAGCTTCATTTTGAACCAACACCATATACACGAGTTTTACCCCATACATGAAGCCAACAGCTATTCGAGCACTATTTGTTTGAACTGGGAAGACCTGGGAAAACCATCAACATCCAGCTCTGTTTGCTAGGGATAGTGAGATATGATGACAAAATTTGAAAGAAAAAAACTGCATTTGATTGATGAATTCTTTTGTATTCCCAGGCAACAGCTTGGAGAAATGAAAGTAGGAGAAAATAAAATGAAAACTAAAAACAAAGCTTCAAAGAAATACAGTCTTCCATACCAGCATAGGCCAAGAACGTAACCCCTTAGTAATCAAACTGCCATTCTTAACAAAAATACCAAGATAAACACACCCCATAGGCTAGAGATATGGTCAGTGATGAGCTGACAAAATCTTAACAGGTTCCCTCCTCACCCTACGAGAGGGTCGTTGCTCACCCCCGCCCCCCGACACTCCTGCCCCATCCAACCTGCTGCATTCCTTGACGCCACCCTCCCCCAGGACTCTGCCCCATCAACCCCCCTCCCCTGTCTGCCCCCACAACCGGGCAGGAGGGTCTCGTGGACCACTGTAGTGGGTGTCCACCCCACCCTAAGAGCCAGAGGGACCTGCCGGGGGCAGAGGTGGGGAGTCCCAGTGGTGCTAACCTGGGGCAGCTCCCAGGAAGCATCCAGCAGGTCCTCTGGCTCCTAGGGGCGGGGTAGTGTAGCTAGGGGGGGAGCAGGGGGAACAGCTGCCCCCCCCCATTGATCATGTCAAAAGTGGCACCTTAGGAGCTGGAGCACCAACAGTGAAAATTTAGTGGGTGCAGAGCACCCACCGGCAGCGCCCCGCCCGCACCCGGCCCCAGCTCAGCTCACCTCCGCTCCGCCCCTCAACGCACTGCCCCGCTCTGCTTCTCCGTGTCCCCCACCCCCGCTTCCCACGAATCAGCTGTTCAGTGGGAAGCCAGGGAGGGCTGAGAAGGAGGCGGTGGCTTCCCACTCAGACCAAGGGTGACGGAGGTTATCTGGGGTGGGGAGCAGTTCTCCTGTGTGCCCCCCACCCCGGGTTACCTGCTGCAGCGCGGGCGGCCCTCCTCGCACCCCCCCGCCTCAGCTCACCTCCGCCTCCCTGGGCCTGAGTGTGAAGCCGCTGCCTACTTCTCAGCCCGCCCCGGCTTCCTGCGCAAACATCTAGGGGTGCACAAGTGATAACATGCTAGCAGAGCCAAAGCTGTAGTTGTGGCTATGAAGTAGCTCTCCTGTAACTCTTTGGCCTGTGAAGTGGGGGTGCTAGGAAAAAAAAGCTACCTCCTTCATCAAACAAGGGATTATAATGTCATTTATCTGGAGCTAAATCCTGAAGATCTTTTGCAGTTATTATATTCAGGTAAACTACCACACACTTTAGCAAAAGTTCTGTCTGAATAAAACAAAAATGAGAAAGATTTCAGAGTTTAACCCTTCAGTGACTTTTTTTCTAGTGCCCATCACCATAACAATTGTATAGAAAATTACAACATTTTAATTAGACCAAGGGAATTTTTTTCAAATTAAGAGCATTGTCAGACAAATGTCACCTTTGACTTTGAAATTATCAAAAATTTGAGACCAATCCCCCTAAATTTGTTTGATCTTTTTAGATTTAAGGCGGTAATAGCAACTTTTAAGGTGATGTGCCAAAGATTTTTTTAAAATTGTGTTTTGCCTTGTTTTGTTTCTTATTATATATAATATATAAAAAAAAATTAAAGGGTAGGGTTTTTTTTAAATTAAATGAGCATTACCGGAGACTAGATAATGTCAAGTCTGATCTTCTCTGATTTTATTGGAAAACTTCTCAAAGGGAGAGGGTATTTGTGAGCTATCACCTCTTAACTAAACGAAGACACCTTGGCCAACATCCTTGGCCTCCATCTGCTGCTTTACAGTACCCAGGAAGCATAAAGCAGCCAGAAAGCTGCCTTAAGTGGGGTACTGGGGATTCACCTTGGAATTCACTAAGAAATCCCTGCTTGACATAAACCTGGCATAGTCAACTCCATGTCACCTGTTCCCATTGTCCCTCCTGCCTCCAGACACACACACGCAAGCAAAGGGGTGTTTCCAATGAGGGTGGAGCAATTTAAATCAATGCAATCTAAAGAACTGATTTAAATCAGGTTGAGGCTTTGTAAAACTAATTTGAAATTTGTGCTACTGCAAATTCAGATTAAAATTTACAATGATACACTTTAAATTATTAATGATATTTTCTTAAATGCCACTGAATTTACCTGAATTTTATGAAACTACTATAGGCAAAACACAAAATATTTAGGTGTTTTTGAATATCCCACTCTTAGGTGCCTAAATAAGCCCTTATTTTGGCATCTAAGGGTGGGATATTCAAAAACACCTAAATAACTTAGTAGAACAAGTCCCGTTGACTTCAGACTGCCAATTCTGATGACATCTCTATCGCTGAAAGCATTTCAAGCTGTCAGTGTGTCAAAGCTTAATATATTGAAAGGTGGTTTTGGTTACAAATATAACACAAGCTGTTTGCATACCACTTTTATCTTGAGTTTGTAATGTCATCACAGTAAAGACAGTAATGAGGCCCCAGACTTGTCTTTTTCAGCCCAGGTGAACTTTTTAAGTATGAAATTTCTTTTTAGATCAATCTCTATGTAAAAAACAAATTCTATTAGAAATTAAGAAAATAAAGAGACAAGTTATAAAGCATCCAATTTAGCAATTTAAAACTAAAAATTGGAAAGAAAGAACTAAACACATAAAAATCTTATTTAATTAAAAACATTTTTTAATCATTTAAATAGAATACTGAAAATATATATATATATACTTAAAGTTGGTCTATATTGCAAAAGACAAACCAGAAAAAAACCGTTAAAAACCCCAACCCTGCAGTAGAGAGTCTTTGATGGGATCCCCAGATACAGCCTGGAACTCACTGTGCTTCTTTAACTCTCTAGCCTGGGTTGTCTCACACAAACATATTATAATCATATCACAGTAGTGAATATAGGGGTTCCAGTGCACTCTTTTGAGATACAGAGTGTCGCAGAGTCTCAGAGCCAAAGTAAACTGACTCCGGCTAGCACTATGAAGCTAAAAATAGCAGTGTAAATGTTTCCACTTGGGCTGGAGCCTGGGCTGTGAAACCCATCTAGGGGGGTGGGTCTTAAAGCATGGTTCCAGCCTGAGCGGGAACATCTACCCTGCTACTTGAATTTAAAGTAGTGGAGAAAGCAAGCGAAACGGATGAATTCAAAAAGAAAATGCAAGAGGTTGTTCTTATGTTCTCACTTCTCTGGCTTCCCACACAGCATTACATCAAATTTAAGGTCTCACGCCTTATATTCAAATCACTCAATGATGCGGTCCCAGAATACCTAAAAGATCGCTGTAGCATTTAATTTCAGAAAGGGGAATTACACAAAAATGAGAAGGTTAGTTAAACAGAAATTAAAGGTTAATTGCCAAAAGTGAAATCTCTGCAAGCTGCGTGGAAACTTTTTAAAGACATCATAATAGAGGCTCAACAACCAGTGGGGCCACTGGATGATCAAGGTGCAAAAGGAGCACTCAAGGACGATAAGGCCATTGCGGAGAAACTAAATGAATTATTTGCATCTATCTTCACGGCTGAGGATGTGAGGAAGATTCCCAAACCTGAGCCATTCTTTTTAGGTGACAGTTCTGAGAAACTGTCCCAGATTGAGGTATCATTACAAGAGGTTTTGGAACAAATTGATAAATTAAACAGTAATAAATCAACAGGACCCGATGGTATTCACCCAAGAGTTCTGAAGGAACTCAAATGTGAAATTGCAGAACTACTAACTGTAGTCTGTAACCTATCATTTAAATCAGCTTCTGTACCAGATCACTGGAGGATAGCTAATGTGACACCAATTTTTAAATAGGGCTCCAGAGGTGATCCTGGCAATTACAGGCTTGCAAGCCTGACTTCAGTATTGGGCAAACTGGTTGAAACTATAATAAAGAACAATATTGTCAGATATATAGATTAACATAATTTGTTAAGGAAGAGTCAACATGGTTTTAGTAAAGGTAAATCATGCCTCCCCAATCTACTAGATTTCTTTGAGGGGGTCAACAAGCATGTGGACCAAGGGGATCCAGTGGATACAGTGTACTTAGATTTTCAGAAAGCCTTTGACGAGGTCCCTCACCAAAGGCTCTTAACCAAAGTAAGCTGCCACGGGATAAAAGGGAAGACGCTCTCATGGACTGGTAACTGGCTAAAAGACAGAAAACCAAGGGCAAGTATAATGGTCAGTTTCCAGAATGGATAGAGGTGAATAGTGGTGTCCCCAAGGGTCTGTTCTGGGACCAGTCCTATTCAACATATTCATAAATGATCTAGAAAAGGGGGTAAACAGCGAGGTTGCAAAATTGGCAGATGATACAAAATTACTAAAGATAGTTAAGTCCCAGGCAGACTGTGAAGAGCTACAAAAGGATCTCTCAAAACTGGGTGACTGTGCAAGAAAATGGCAGATGAAATTTAATGTTGATAAATGCAAAGTAATGCACATTGGAAAGCATAATCCCAACTATACATATAAAATGATGGGGTCTAAATTAGTTGTTACCACTCAAGAGAGAGATCTTGGAGTCACTGTGGATAGTTCTCTGAAAAAATCCACTCCATGTGCAGCAGCAGTCAAAAAAGCAAACAGAATATTGGGAATCATTAAGAAACGGATAGATAACAACACAGAAAATATCATGTTGCCTCTATATAAATCTATGGTATGCCCACATCTTGAATACTCTGTGCAGATGATGTCACCCCATCTCAAAAAAGATATATTGGAATCGGAAAAGGTTCAGAAAAGGGAAACAAAAATGAGTAGGGGTATGGAATGGCTTCCATATGAGGAGAGATTAATAAGACAAACTTTTCAGCTTGGAAAAGAGACAGCTCAGGGGAGATAGGATTGAGGTCTATAAAATCATGACTGGTGTAGAGAAATTAGATAAGGAAATGTTGTTTACTACTTCTCATAACACAAGAACTAGAGGTCACCAAATGAAATTAATAGCCAGCAGGTTTAAAACAAATAAAAGGAAGTATTTCTTCACACAATGCACACTCAACCTGTGGAACTCTTTGCCAGAGGATGTTGTAAAGGCCAAGACCATAACAGGGTTCAAAAAAGAACTAGATTAATGAATGGAGGATAGGTCCATCAATGGCTATTAGCCAGGATGGGCAGGAATGGTGTCCCTAGTCTCTGTTTGCCAGAAGCTGGGAATGAGCAACAGGGGATGGATCACTTGATGATTACTTGTTCTGTTCATTCCCTCTAAGGCACCTGGCACTGGCCACTGTCGGAAGACAGGATACTGGGCTAGATGGACCTTTGGTCTGACCCAGTAGGGCCATTCTTATGTTCTTCTGTTAAATACCTAAGACCAGAAGGTTTCTTTGCATTATTTTTATTTTAGCGGGGAGGCTGTTTAAAAAGAAGATTTTACAAAACTAAAATGAATTATAAAAGAATTATGAAAACATTTTTAATTTCAGAGAAAACCTCTTATTTATATATTCCTCTCCAGTACTGAAAGCGGAAGTACAACCAGCAGTGTACAAGTTACAACAGACTTATTGTAAATTTTTTTTACAAGAACAGACCAGACTGGGACAGTAGAGAGATGCAACAACATGCATGTAAGGTCCCACAGTTACAATCAAACCCACTGGCACAGTTGTCATTTTAAGTACTGAAGCCTTCATTTTGGGGGAATATTTTTTTAGACTAGATAGCTATATATATGTTGACTTTGTAATTTTTCCTTTGCCAAAGCGTACAAAACTAGTAATGAAATTCCTGGTAATGTATACTAAGAAATGGGTTACTTGCCATACATAAATACCATATCATCTTAGTGATATTCTGAGAATGCTCCTTTTTATTTGGTTCCATCTCTTTAGAATAATAGATAATCAAAAAGAATCTACAGTAGAACATGGCTTCCATTTACCACCCCTTTGACGCACTGCACTTCATTTCCTAATCACAGCACAGCAGTCTTACCTCAGATCGTGAGGTGGACACCTAACTAGGAGGGCATATTTCTACAACCCCTATATTAATGAAAACATACTTGAGTCGTCCTATTAAATTCAGTGGGACTGTTTGTGTGAGTATGTACTATGGAATGTCAGCGAAAGCTGAAGAATCTAGCCTCATTTAACTTCTTAAAAATCAAATAAAAATAAAAGTTGACCCCTAAACTCCTCAAATGCTTTATTGTATCCAGACTGTACTATTTATGTTACTCTCAGACTGTTTAATTTATTATTAACAGTGTCTGTAGAACCTTCTAGTAATAAAATGCAAAATCATAAATTATATAAAACTGACCATAGTGTGCAACATTACAGAAGCACAGTACAATTTCCAAAAATATCAGCAGCTACGATGTCATTTTGTCAGAAGGAAAAAAAAAAAAAAGGACAAAAACTAAACCAAACTAAGATGTCTTGCACCATGCTCTGAAGTTTGCTACACTCAAGTCCTGGCAGACCAGTAAGTATAATGAATTCAAAAGCTAAGAAATTCATGAGTTAAATCCCCAACCTTGATCAGCAAGTGACTCCCAACTGATCTTAACCGCTATAAATGGTTATAGTGCAAGTCTATGCATTCTACTATATATCTTTATACTCTGGAAGAAGTAGTTACCTTGTGCAGTAACGATGTTTCTTCGAGATGTGTTCCTCCATGGGTGTGCCACTGTAAATGTGTTTGCATCCCTGCACTGCTGATTTAAGAATTTTGGTAGCAGTGTCCGTTTGTCCCACACATGCATTACCCCCCTTCTCGTGCTCTGCCACAAGGCTAACCAACGCTGTGTAAGCAAACCTTCCTAAGTTCCTTCTCTACTGCAGAGTTATGATGAGAACTTGGAAGTAGAGGGAGGAAAGGTGAGCCATGGAGCACCCATAGGGACACACATCTTGAAGAACCATCGTTATTGCTCAAGGTGAGTAACTTCTTCTAGTAGCATCCCTACGGGGCTCTACTGTAGGTGACTCCTGAGCAGTATCCCTCACTAGAGGCTGGGGCTTCGGAGTTGAGTCTATTATGGATGATGGTATCGTGGCGCTGAATCTGGCATCTGCAGCAGAGTCCCCGAGGATGGCATAGTGTTCTGCAAAGGTATGTGCCAATGCCCAGGTAGCTACTTTGCAGTTTTCTAATATAGGCATACTCTTGGAGAAGGCGAAGGATGAGGAAACCAATCTCGTAGAATGTGTGTGGACTGCACATGGAGGTGCTAAATTGTGAATCTGGTAACAGAGTTTGAAACTGTTCAAGACCCATTTAGAGAGTCTTTGAGCTGAAACTGCTGTGCCTTTGGACCTGTCTGTGATGGAGAGGAAGTGTCTCGGAGATATTCTAAAAACTCTTGTTCTGTCCAAATAAAAGGCCACGGCTCTCCTTACATCAAGCATATGAAGGATGGCTTCCCTATTATCCTCATGAGGCTTAGGATAAAAGGTTGGAAGGTGATTGAGTTGGTTCACGTGAAATGCAGAAGTCACTGTGAAGTGAACTTTGGATGTCATTTAAGCATGACTTTGTCAGGGAAAGTTAACAGGGAATGTGCCATCAGGGCTGCTATCTCCCCTGTCCTTCTTGCGGAGGTAATGGTGAATTTCAGGAATGCTGTCTTCATGGAAAAGTGAATTAAAGAACAAGTGGCCATGGGTTCAAAGGGCAGTCTAGTCAGTCCTTTTAACACTAGACTGAGGTCTCACTGTGGGGTAGGAAGTTTGGATTGGGAAAAGAGGTTTGCTACGCCTTTAAGAAACCTCTTTATAGTTTGTTGGGAAAGGTACCCTGCTACCTGCTGGTGGAAGGTCGTTACTGCTGTTAAGTGTGCTTTTAACAAGCTAATAGAGTGTTCCATAAGAACGGCCATACTGGGTCAGACCAAAGGTCCATCTAGTCCAGTATTCTGTCTTCCGACAGGATGCCAGGTGACCCAGAGGGAATGAACAGAACAGATAATCATCAAGTGAGCCATTCCATTGCCCATTCCCAGTTTCTGGCAAACAGAGGCTAGAGATACCATCCCTGCCTAGCCTGGCTAATAGCCATTGATGGACCTATCCTCCATGAACTTACTAGTTCTTTTTTGAACGCTGTTATAGTCTTGGCCTTTACAACATCTTCTGGCAAAGAGTTCCACAGCTTGACTGTGCATTGTGTGACGAAATACTTCCTTTTGTTTTAAACCTGCTGCCTATTCATTTCATTTGGTGATCCCTAGGTCCGTCACGACCTTTTGTGTGTACCCTGATCATCACCAGGAAGTGAGCATACTTGTGTTATAAGGAGTAAACACTTCCTTATTTACTTTCTCCACACCAGCCATAATTTTATAGACCTCTATCTATACCCCCACTTAGTCATCTCTTTTCCAAGCTGAAAAGTCTCAGTCTTATTAATCTCTCCTCATATGGAAGCCATTCCATACCCCTAATAATTTTTGTTGCCCTTTTCCGAATCTTTTCCAATTCCAATAGATCTTTTTTGAGATGGGGTGACATCATCTCCACAGACTATTCAAAATGTGGGCATACCATGGATTTATATAGAGGCAACATGATATTTTCTGTGTTATTATCTAACCCTTTCTTAATGATTCCCAATGAGTCCTGATTTGTTGAGATTCAATAAATAGTCTAGGACTATGGGTAGAGTGGCTGTATCTGGGGTGACCCTTTTGTATTGGCACCAAGATCCAGAACTTGTTCCACTTGTGTAAGTAAGTACGATGGGGTAATCACTTTCCTACTGCGTAATAACACTTCCTGTACCTCTTCAGAGCATGATGTTTCTGTGTGCTGGAATTATGAAGGAGCCAGGCTTTGAGCTGTTGTATCCACAGGTTGAGATGGAAAGTGTATCTCTCGTTCTGCGAGAGGAGGTAAGGAGTGATTGGAACGAGTCATCAGGGGACGTAGCGCCAGTTGTGACAGATAAGGGTACCACATCTGTGTGGGCCAGGTGAGAGCGATCAGTATCATGTTTTCTTTTTTTACTTTCAACAGGACTTTCAGCAACAGAGGAAATGGGGGAAAAGGCATAAAGAAAGCCCTTATCCCATGAAAGGAGGAGAGTCTCTCCCAAGGGATGCTGGCTGATGCCTGCTCTGGAGCACTACTGTGGACATTTCTTGTTCTGGTAAATAGTGAACAAGTCTATTATGGCTGTCCCCCATCACTGGAATATGTTGCAGCGTACCACTGAGTCTATCTCCCATTTGTGGTCGAGTGAGAATCTGCAGCTGAGACTGTCCACTGAAATTGTAACATTGTGGGAAATGCACCAGTTTCATAGCTTTAGCGCTTCCATACAAAGGGAGGGCAATCTGACACCACCTTGATGGTTTACGTAATACATGCAGGCTATACTGTCCGTCATGACCTTTTGTGTGTACCTCTGATCATCGCCAGGAAGTGAGCAAACATGTTCCTGACTGCTCTGAGTTCAAGTAAATTGATTTGAAGATATGTCTTGGATGGAAACTATTTGCCCTGTACTGTGAGATCATTGAGATATGTGCCACATCCTCTAAGGGATGTGTCAGTGGTGAGGAGCAGTGATGAGAGAGGTTGAGCGATAGGGATTTCCATCCAGATGTTTGCTGGGTCTTTCCACCAATTCAAGGATTGTTTGATTTTGGTTGCCATCAATATCAGTTTGTCTTGGTTGGCTTTGTTCGGTCTGTAAATCGAACTGAACCATGATTGGAGGCATCTCATGTGAAGTCTGACATGAGGTATCGCAGATGTGCCACAGCTGGTGCCCCAGAAGCTGAAGGCAATGTCTGGCTGATATTTGGGGGCTGGACTGCACTGTTTCCATAAGAATGGAGACTGAGGAATATGTGATGTGGGAGGAGCACTCTCACTTAGACAGAGTTCAGGTCTGCTCCTATATATTCTAGTCTCTGTACTGGTATTAATGGCAATATTTGTGCATTGATTTGCAAGCCCAGATTCTTGAGTAGATCCAAAGTTGTCTGGGTAACTCGCTGGGCTTCGGCAAAGGAACATGCCCTGAGGAGGCAATCGTCCAGGTAAAGGTAAATCATAATGTCCTGGGACTGTAAGTGGGCCGCCATCACCAAGAGGACCTTGGAGGGAGTATTCTGCACTGGTAGTGGTCTTGGCTTAGTGTGAATCTGAGGTATCACTGGTGACTCAGTATGATCAAAAAGTGGAAGTAAGCATCTTGAAGGTTGAGGGCACAAGAACCAGTCTCCCTTTCTAACGCTGGGATAATCACCGCCAATGTGACCAGACCGAACTTCTGACCCTTGACAAATTTGTTGAGCACTTCGAGGTCTAGCATGGGTATCCAATGTCCCTTTTTCTTGAGCATCAGGTAGTAGCGAGAGTAAAAGGCTTTGCTTCTTAGATGTATGGACACTGGCTCTATGGCTCCTATGCTGAGGAGATGGTCTACCTCTTGTCATAGAAAGCTCTTGTGAGAAGGGTACCCGAAGAGGGACGAGAAGGGCATGGGGCGGGGGGGGAGGGGTCGGAGGTTACTCATTCCCAAGTGCTGCGGAATGGGTGAGATAGCCTCCATAGGGATGAGAGAGGTTTTCCAGCATCAGACAGCATTGAGGAGAGTGGTCTGCAGACATCTCGACCAACCTATCAAAACTGTCATTTTGAGGTGAATGGTTGTTGAGAGCCAAAGTATGCTGAGAGCCCGGTGGTTTGTTTGGGGAACCTGGACTGCTTTCTCTGGGGCTCATACAATCTTTGAGATTAATATTGTGACAACTGGGGTATGAATGAATGCTGAGGACTATATTTTCTCTTCTGCCCAGGCATGTAGATTCCGAGCGATTGAAGACTAGCCCTGGAGTGTTTGAAAGCGTGGAGGAAAGTGTCTGTTTTCTCCGTGAACAGTGTTGTGCGTTCAAAAAGACGGTCCTCCACAGCAGTTTACACCTCTTTTGGGAAACCAGGTAAGTGCAGCCAAGGTGCTCCTCTCATCACTACGGCAGTAGAGATGGAGTATGCTGCCATGCCAGCTGCGTCGAGTATGGACTGGAGTGATGTCTTTGCCACCCCAGTTGGCCTTCATTAATGATGGCTTTAAATTGTTCCTTGTGCAAATCTGGGAATTGCTCAATAAAGGAATAGAGTTTTGAGTAGTTTAAGCAATCTTATTTTACCATTAAGGCATGACAGTTCGCAATACGAAACTGAAGAGTAGCTGATGAATATGTTTTACTCCCAAAAAGATCTAAGCACTTCCAGTCCCAGACATAGGGGGTGGATTTGAGATGTTGTTGGCAGCCTCTTGAGTTCACCGTGTCCACAATGATAGAATTGGGAGGTGGATGGGAGAAGAGAAATTCTGTCTCTTTTGCTGGCATATAATAATTCCTGTTGGCCTGTTTGCATGTTGGTGGACCGATGCAGGAGTCTGCCATATGAGTTTGGCAGGGTGCAAGAGGGCCTCGTTAAAAGGGAGGGCTACTCTGGATGAGATAGAAGAATGTAAAATGTCCACTAGTTTGTGGTGTGACTCCGTCAACTCCTGTAGTGGTATCTGCAGTGCCTTGCCATCAGCTGGGCCTCTCCTGAAAAAGATTAAAGTCATCTGCCAATGATGGTGGAGAGGCCATCCACATCTTGTCTGGTGATGACTTCCTCCTCCACTCCATCCTCTTGTTCCTCTCAGTTATTCAGGAGGTTTAGATGCCTCGACGTGGGCTGAGGAACATACCAGCAGCTGCTTCCCACAGCCCCATTGGCCTGGAGCAGCGAACTGTGGCCAGTGGAAGCCGCGATAGGCCAAACCTGTGGACGCAACAGGTAAACAAACTGCCCCGGCCCGCCAGGGGCTTTCCCTGAACAAGCGGCGTCCCAAGTTTGAGAAACACTGCTTTAAAGCACAGCGCAGAATAAGAAGCAGTGCTCTAGGGATAGCACCAGAAGCGATTCTGCCTCAGGAAGGCATGTGTCTCTGTACTCTATAACACGTAAGGCGAGTATCTGCTGCCGTTCATTAATAGAATGCAGCCTGTTCCCTCTGCAGGTTGGTGTGGAAAGCAGGGTTGGTACCCCCTCCACCTCTTTTGGGAACCATGCATCTGTGGAGGAGTAAGGATGTACTCCCTGTACTGCTGAGTATAAAGACTGAAACCATGCATGGTCCTTACATGGGCTAGTGACTGCTGTGGAACTGATATACTCATTATTATATGAATACTGATTTGTAATAACAACTGTACCATTGCAAAAGATTTTCAGGGGCTCACAATAAATAATGCGATAATGAGGTTTTACAAATGCATGGGGTTTTTTAATAACGTGTGATATAAGTGCCTTTTAAGACATAAGTGTCGTAAAATAACATGATTCAGTTAATTTTTTTTTAGAAAACTATTTACAGGTATCATTAAACCACCAACACATTCAATATACAGTAGAATACCAGTAGTGAAATTTTTGTCATATAAGCAGTGAAACAGTATATTCTAAAACTTTTTTTAAAAATAAATCATTTTGATACTTTTGCAATCTCTATGCCTCCAAGCTACTTAGAATACGACTGTGTGACCTGAGATTTTAGCACCTCAACTTTCAAAAGCAACAAGGTTATTTAAAATTATTCAATATGGATAACTGGTAACTGTACCCCGCTTCAAAATGCACGTTGAAAGACACTGCAAATTCTTTATCATAGTAAAACAGAAGACTGATGGAATTAACTTTGATCAGCTTTAATAAGACAGGGAAGAAAATATGGTCTTAACCAGTATAGCTTTCACATTAACCATATTAAAGGATAAAGTGACACTTTCAGAAACTGAGACAGAGATATACAATCTAAGTAGATAAATGGAAATAGCCAAATGGATTTTAAACAGACAGTACAAGTTAGAATTTTACACTTCCATCTGGTTTCAACAAGTCTGTCAGTTTATTAGCAAAATCAATGTGTGCATTAATGTCAGATATGGCAATTTCATGAAAGCTGCAACATGCAATTCCCTTAACAAGAGATCTGAGACAGACTTAAACGAGGAACCTGTGTGGGATGCTTGTCTGTAATTACTTAAATTGACAGTTAACAAAAATTCCACTATTCCTGTATCTGTATGATTAGATTTTAAAAAAGTAATTTAGAGCAAATATTTGGGGAACAGAAATTCAATAATTATATACTATTTCAAATTAAATACTTGTCTAAATAGCAAATCTTTCCAAACATATGCAATTAACATGCAGTAAAAAAATGATCATGTATGCAGGCATACTGCACATAGGTGGTTTCCACCTTGCTTTGAACAGAATCTACACACCTAAATTTAGTTCTACTTGCATCCCATATTGGGCTTGGCTTTACATATAAATCAAATAAAAAGTGTCAACCTAAGATTTCTCTCCACATGTATCTGTTCATGGAGTTATGTAGAGTTTCACCTTTGCTAGACCCAAGTTCCCTCTGGCTAGAGAGAAAACTCATCTCCCCTCTATCCAAGGTAAAGTTAACAAGCTGTACTTGCACAGTGAGTCAAAATGAATCTGTCAGCATCTCCCTGCAGAATTTCAACACTGGCTATACCTGGGTGGGTCAACAAACAAACTCTTCCATCCTGCTATATTTATTATACCCAAATTATTATTTCTGGTTCATCTGGGATAGTGCTAGAGAAAAACTCTGTATGAAACAAATGAATGTGGGAAAGACAGGCTGACTTGGGTCACAATGCTACCACACAATGGTACTGGTAAATCATCTAAAAGTACAAATACTAAAAACTGCAAAACAAGCTGCCCTCCATTTTTTATTTGTATAAATTTGGCAGCATCAGCATTAGACATGGGATTAGCAATAGAAACATTTAATATGTACAAACACTGCTTAAAACTAACCTAGCTCCATCAGGTAAAGTGATCTTGGCAGTATGTAAATAAATCACTAAGCAGGGAAGTTAGAGACTTTTCACCATTTTATCCTGAGGGAATCCACAAGTCCTGGCAGATCGCGTAAGTACTCAGATAAGCAAAAGTCCCCTCCATCATGTTGTTCTCCTTAAAAGTAAGCAGTACGGTAAGTAACTCATACAGACTGCTGATCAGAGGAGCTACAAGCTGAAGGAGTTTCAGTAGTACCTGCAGAAGGACCCAACTGATGACAATAAAAAAGAGCATGAACAGACATCGAAACTAGGCAGAGACAGAAGGCTCACTCTAAGAAGGAATCAAGCGAAGCAGACAGTGTCCCCCCAGGATAAAAGACATGCAGACACCAAAGCAGAGAAGATTGGGGAATACTAAGGGTGGCATAAAGGCAAACTTACAGGACAGACTGAGTTCCAAGATTGGAAACCAGAGTGTATGAAAGTAAGGACACACAATGCCACAAATCCCACTGTATGCAGCTCCTAGTCCTACATTAACCAAACCTTCTTTCTGTGGAGTTTACAAGCATCACAGGAGCCAAGTCTTTTTCTACCTCAAGAGGGCTAGTCCTTGATATCGAAACACCAGTAAAACCATGTGGCTCCACCAGAGGAGAGCTGAAGCATGAAGAAGAGACCTTCACCCTCTCTGGTGAGCAGGTCATCCATGGCCCCATTATGAGGCATAGTTTTACACACAACCAATCCACAACTTTTGCCTGGTGACATCAGAATGGTCCTTCCAGTACCTACTAGGAAAGCAAAGAAACTGCAGCTTCATAATTCACAATTGTGCTCTCAATAACTGCGCATATACACCTGTGTGCTGCATTGTGCACCTCCTCGGTTGGTACTTACGGATGGGAAAAGAGTGTCAATAAATAGAGAATAAGCTAGTAGTCACCTGGGAAACAACACAGTATACATCATGTCAGATTGAGAAAGTGTTCTAATTATCTTTTTTTTTAAATATACAGGTGTATCATGCAAGTTGTCTGCAGGCTGCAGTGTCATACACAAGTCAGCAAGAGAGACTGCTCTACTGCAGAAAAGGGTGCACCTCATAATGCTGTGGCTGGTTCTTGTCATGATAACTGTGATATCACCCTTAGGACATGTCTACACTGCAATCTGAAGTCGACCTGTGTTAGGTCAATTTATAGCCACTGCAGTAATTACTGCAATGGCTGATGTCCACATTACCCTCCTTCTGTCGGTGGTGCGCATCCTTACCAGGAGCTCCACACAGCTCCCCGTCGGGAGCCCAGCTATCCTCCAGGCTTCTTGTCTCCCTGCGCTCAGCTGGAGCAGGGAGCCCAGGCAACAGCCCAAGCTGGGAGCCTGGGTGGCAGTCTGGCGTGGAGCAGAAACCCAGTAGTAGCCCAGCTGGAGAGCCGGGAGCTGGCTTTCTTGCTAGAACCGTTAGATTGACAAAACGGTCAACAGACAATGTACACAGTGTCTACACAGACACTGAGTCACCCTAACTACACCAACATAAGCCCTACGCCTCTCATGGGTGTAGCAGGGCACTTACATCCATCGGAGCAAGTTTGTAATGTAGACACTGACATAGATCGACATAAGCTGCAATGTAGACCAAGCCTTAGTGATGTATTTTACCACATTTTAAACACCAAAGGTATAATCTTGAAGGGAGTTAGTATGGAGACTGTTAGCATGACTTTACTTCTATTTTTCTGTAGATTCATAGTTTAAGACCAGATGGGACCATCTGTGCAGGGCAGACTAGATGGTACTTGCTATCCCTCTTAGGAGCCGAGTAACATCTGTTTAACTAAAGCATAACTCGTGTTTTCAGGAAGATATACTTAGCCAGAAGGCATCCAGTAGACATCAAGAGACAGAGAATCCACCAGTTCCCTTGGGAGTTTTTTGCAATGGTTAAATACCTTATTGAAAAACTGCACCTTATTTCTAATCTGAATTTGTCTGGCTTCAGCTTCCAACTACTTGTTCTTGGTATACCTTTCTCTGCTAGATGAGAGAGCCCTTTAATATCTAGTATATCTCCTCATGGAGATGCTTATGCACTAACCAAGTCGCCTCTCAATCTTCTTTTTGATAAGCACAACATATTGAAGCTCTTTAAAGCTCATGTTGTAAGGTATTTTCTCCTCTAATCATTTTTGTGGTTCTCTTCTGTACCCTCTCCAGTTTTTCTATATCCTTTTTAAACTGTGCACATTATAGCTTTTCCACTTGGCTCAAACTGTAAGATTACATGTAGTACCACACCCCTTAAAGAAAGGGTAAGCTGCAAGCAAGAAGTGTAATGAGGTGTCCTCCCCTCACAAGGCATGAACAGGTTAAAAATGACCAGCTAATCTTATAGGCAGCAATTGGAAGAGAGCCAGCGAAAGATAAAGTTTAACGGAAGATGAACTGCTGGGCAGGGGCAGGCTGGGCTTGTATAAAGCCAGGAAGTTGAGAGCACAAGGGGGCTGCAGGGGGGAGCTTTGCAGTCACTAGATGAAAGAAAGGAAGCTAGCTATGGACAAGGAGACATTTTATGGGGAGAGTAAACTCTGGATCCTGCCCTGGACTATAGAGTCTGGAAAGAAGCCAGAGGTGCTTTAAGTATTTGGACTGTGAATAAATTATTGGAAGATCCAGGAGGAAACTGATGGTAAGATGCCGGCAAAGCCATGCCATGAGGGGGTGTGCTCTGGGTAGCACTCTGCCACAGAGTGATTGGCTTCACATGGATTTCCTGAGATTGGGAAGCTACCAAGCTTGTGATATATCTAACACAATAAAATATACTGAATAAAATGGCATTATGTAGCAATAATAGGATTCTTTCATAGTGCCACTGATGACAGTATTGAACCTAAGTGCTATACTGTGATACAGCAGGGCCAGAGGGCAGCAGGAGAGTGATTGATGGGAGGTATAAGCCCCAGGATGATCAGAGCCTTATTGCCTGTGGAGTGAGAGGTTACTACAGGTTAATAAGAGCACCTGGAGCCAATTAAGGCCCCATCTGAAACTTAATAAAAACTCCTGCTTCAATCAGACAAGAGAGAGGAAGGAGTTTGGAGGTGTAGTGGTGTTGACCAGAGAATCAGAGTATCGGGGAAGGGATATCCTGCCCAAGCAGAACAGAGGGACTCCTCCAGTACAGAAGACAGAGAGAAACCCTGCCCAAGGGGAAAGAAAGTAAGAAGTCTGTGAAGCTGAAGGGGCTGAGACCGAAGTACGGGGTGGATCACGGACCCTTTCCCGCTCCCCTGCTCTTCCCCTTCAGGGCACTAGCAGGGCCCAAAAATAAGGGCAAGGATGAAACACTGACCCACCACACCAATGAAAAGCACAGGACGCACCACAAAAGCCTTGGCCATTTGCCACACTACTAAAGCACAGCAATTCCATCTCACTATTGTGGAAGCTTCCTTGTTCACTTTAGCACAATTTGCTATTGCTGGTAAATACTATTTAAAAGAGAAGGGCAAGGGTTTAATTTGGACATTCATTGTACATAAACAGAATTACTTCAAAGAAAATATCTGACACACACCAACTTCTCCTCCTAACTGTAACAACCTGATCTGTACAGTAGTCCCAAAGGTTTCTCTCATTTGATGCCAATGCCGACAACCTGTGCAACAATAATCACAACTCAACAGCACCAAGCTCATTCAATTTTTCTCCCTGTGGCTCTTAACTAACCTACAGGGCAACTACTTGAGCACTGACTTAAAATTTTATTTGCTTTGCTAACATTTACTAGAATATCAACTAACAAGTTTCTGCTCATTATTGGTCCCTACAAATAAGATATCTTTACAGATGTACAGGAAGAACAGAAAATACAAAATAGACAAATATAGTGGGTGAAACTGATGACCTTTTTGGCAAAAATTCATGACTTTTTTCACCACTTTGTTTCATATTATTGTGGACTACTCCATGTTTAGATTTTTTTTTTTTAACACAAATTTCAGGGTACTGAAAAACATTCACAGTCATTCTTGACTGATTAGTAGAGTTGGCACCACTTGACTACTGGATGCAGTACACTTCCTCTGAATTAAATCTTGGCTAAGAGGTGTAAGCGTAGCTGGTAGTTGCCTGCTAAGTGTGTGGACTGAGCTTAGAATCGCATAGCTCTTTGATCCACACTTTGTCCTTGATGGTAACATCATGGGCCTATACTCCCACTAAGTGAACCATCATATTTCCTGGAAAAATATCTTTATTTTTGCAAAGTCCTTTAATAAAAGTTGCTATCTGGCAATGCTAGATTTTGAGGCAGCCAATTTTTTCTTGGCTGCTCCCTACCGAACAGTCTTTCTAAATTATACAAATCTACCTTCTGGCAACCACACAGTGAAAATCCCTTGCCTTCTGGGATTCAGGGCTTTGGAAAAATAAAGGCAAAACAATGTCTTGCTTCCAACAAAATTTTGTATTCATTTTCAGAATGAACTTGTGTCTAATAAACAGAATAATCCAGTCCCTATGAATTGGAAAGTTATTCACTTATAAAAACCAACAGATAAATGCTCAAACACCACTTTGAAAATAAAGCAAAAAAGAAAAGACTTTTGATCATTAGTTGAAAGAAAGAAAGAAACTGTTCTAAACACCACTTTTGTAAGAGCTTAATGAATAAAATTTTATTTCTAGGGTCTGATACTCTGGATTTTTCTCTTCGGAATAGAGTACCTGTCATTTTCAGAAACTTCAGGTCACCATGTATCATACTAGTGACATATTTTGTTATTTTTCTTAGATTGTCCCAATGACTGCTTCTCAAATAAAATGTATGTTCCTTCCAGGGCTTTGTCTAGTCACTTCTGAAACCTCTTCTAGAATGGTCTTTCTGACTCACACTCAGACTTGACAGCAGGCTTTAAAGGTGGTCTTCTACCCTGCTTGTAGTAACAAGACAAAAACCTATTGAAAGTAGCCTTCATTTTGAGGGGGGAAAAGGCTGTAGTTTGGAATGCTGGATGAGATGCTGGTGAAAGAAGAGTTTCTAATATTGCTATCTTTCAGTGGAAACAGTACCGAGAAACTGGGCTTCATGCTAGATACAGTTTAAGTGAGGTCACTCAAATATGGCTGTATGCAGACTCCATCCAATAATAATCTCACTCGTACCACCACCAGTATATTCTGTGAATACTCAAGATGCTGATAAGGTGTTGAATAACGCTGATGAATCTCTGGAATTTTTTTTTTAATTCAGTATGCTGGTGTGATTTGTTTAAACCTATGAAGATTAATTCCTTGGGCTGGATCACCAGGTATACAGCAAATATTTTTATCCAGTAACGAGACTTTTCTAGGGAGAGATTTCATTTTCTTCAGAACCAAGACTGTTTGAATTTTCCTGTTTTTTGAGGAAGTAGAAAGATGATGGAATACAAACATATATCTCTTTATTTTGTTGGTGTTACACAGATGGTTTCTAGCTCTATATTTGTTAGGACTTCAGATAAAAATGGTTACTGAACCTAATCTTCTAGATTTTTGTCCACATGGATCCCACTCTGGGTACACATGCACCCTATGCAAGTGAAATTGGATTATTTTACCCAACAGCATCTGTAGGAGCCGAACCTGCGCCTACAAGACTTAAGCCGCCCCCGCACCCCCAACTGGAGGGCATAAAAGACAACTTGGGTTCAACTTTTCCTCAGTTCTGTAACCAATACAGAATCCCAGAAGAGTAGGCCTTCACAGTAATGTAGAAGGAGGGCAGAAAATGGGATCCATGTGGACAATCTTCTCAAAGAAGAACAGTTTACAGTAAGGTAAGTAATTGTTCTTCCTCCTTTGAGTATTTTTCCACATGGGTCCCAATCCCAGCGACTGACAAGCAGCTAGATGTTTGCTCAGCAGTGGGTACTAGGAGTCCTAATTAAAAAGGGGCTGTAGGATAGTCCTACCAAAACAGGCATTTGATCTAGAAACCTCCACTAAAGGTTGTATAAGTATGGACCAAACTTCACATAGCTGTCTTACAAATTTCAGAAACAGGGACATTCTTCAAACCGGCAGATGAGGCTGCCTGAGCTCTAGTGCAGAGATTCCCAAACTTTTCTTTTTGCATACTCCCAGATCTATAAGCTGCCGAGTATCCCAACCCTTCTCATCACCGATACTTTGTATTCTTCTTAACACTACATATCCTTAGCTATCTGTCCATATTTCACTGCTACACACAGGTATAATTATAGTGTGATGTGTACAACTGAAAAAGAAACCCTGTACAAGACCCAAGGTAGATCCCTGTAGGACCCCACCGGATGTGCCCTTCAAGCTTGACTGTGAACCATTCATAATTACACTCTGAGCAGTGTTCCCTCTAATTTTCCCCACCATTATTTATTGTGCAGAATAAATTTTGTTAGGTGCACCAATATGAAGGTGATGTATGACACATCAACTTCATATTGGTACACAACAAAATTTATGTGGTGGGGGTGGGGCCGAGGAATTCTTGTGGGAGGGGGCTCAGGGCTGGGGCAGGGGTGCAGGGATGTGAGGGCTCCAGCTGGTGGTACGTGCTCTGGGGTAGGGCTGGGGATGAGAGTGAGGGCTCTGGCTGGGGGTGCAGGTTCTGGGGTGGGGCCGGGGAGGAAGGGCTCAGGGTTGGGGCAGAGGGTTGGGTGCAGGCTCTGGCTGGGGGTGCAGCCTCTGGGGTGGGGCCAGGGATGAGGGGTTTGGGGTACAGGCAGGTGCTCTGGGGCTACAGTGGGGGAGAGAGGACTCCCCACAGCACTCTCCCCCCACAGCAGCACCTCGGCTGGGGAGGGAGGGGGTAGAGGCACCTGTCCCTTGTGCAGGAGCACTGGGGCTGGGGCTGCAGAATAGCCGCCCCTCCCCCAGCCCCAGCAGGTCTCGGGCACGGGAGGGCCACCTGGGCCGCCCCTGGATCTGGTCCACTCCACAGTGCCCCGTCTATGGCTGGATCTGGGCTGCTCTGCAGTCAGGCCGCGCAGCACCACGCCAGCCGTACCTGGGGCCAGCCTGGGCCCGATCCAGCCATAGCTGGGTCCAGGGCACAGGGTGAATTGAGGCCAGGGGAAGGATGCCCCTCCCCCGGCAGGTCCCCGGGCGGCTTCCCTAAGAGCTTCCACAGCACTAAATAGGCTGCTGCATGGCCATGCTGCCACGCAGCTTACAGGGAACTTAGTCTCTGAGTACACTTTTCCAACTAGCTGCACACCTATCTTATAGTAGGTTCATCTAGGCTATATTTCTCCAGTTTATGAGAACGTAATGTGAGACAGTATCCAAAGCCCTACAAAAGTTAAGATACGTCATATCTACTGCCTCCCGCCTTCCACAAGGTTTTTTACCCTGTCAAAGAAGGATATAAGGTTGGTTTGACATCATTTGTCCTTGACAAATCCATGTTGACAATTACTTATTATCTTGTTTTCTTCTAAGCGTTTACAAACTCATTATTTGTTCCATCATCTTTCCAGGTATCAAAGTTAAGACGACTGGTCTATCATTCCTGGGTTAGTAAGTAGTCCAATAGCACTGAAAGGAGGAGCACTCTAGCACTCCAGGGAGATAGCTGGTGCTGAAATGCCAAAATAGAATACTTTTCACTTAGGTTTATAAGTCAGTCTTTCCTGCTTTGGAACAGAATGTTCTGAACTTCAGCTCAACAGTTTCCTTCAGTGGATGTTAGCCAGTTAGTACCCAGACTGTCTGATGTAATGATGATAGGAAAAGGAGCAGGAGATGACCTTTTTTCTGAGAGACTATGTCAGACAAAGCAGGTAAGGCGATATAGGGCTGTGGTGAGATGGTTTACCATCTCTAATTACAAGAACTGTGCAGACCATCCTGGGTCTATCATAATCATCAATTCTACACTTTCCATCAGCTTTCTCAGGACCTTGGTATCATGGGGATTGGCAGGAAGGGATACATCAGTCCTGGTGACAAGGGTTGAGAAAGACATTTGACAGGAAGCTCAAATTGTCTGAATCTGATCTTATCCACGCAGGCAAATAATTGAAGAATGAGCTTTTCATTGAAAGGGGATTCTATAGAAAAGTCTTGGTAGAGCATCAAGAAGGATTTGATCAAATAAGACGCGTACAGCTTCAGTGATGTATGTACTGGTCATAAACAGAGATGGATCATTTGTGATGAAATTTGAGGATGCCGCCTCCAAGGGCAGCAGGTTCTTGCATCTGGTGAATGCCAGAGATTTTTATGGAAATAGGAAATGATAGAGGGGTGTCCCAATGCCTGTTACCTGCTACTCTGCAAAGACCGGGACTGAGAAGAACAAAACTTCAAACTCTCTCTTCTCTCTCTGTACTACTTGTTGTTTCAATCATTCCTTTAGCATAAAAAATTATTACATCTTTGATTCTCCTGGGAGAATGGGTATTTTAAAGGAGGCAAGCAGGATAGGTGAGCACTTTTTTAAAGAAAAGGTGACCAAAAAATGAAAGAAAATACAAAAAAAGAAGAAATAAGTAAGATGGAAGAAGATCAGAAAGGACAGGACCTATAGTCGGTGGAACACATTCAGCTACAAAATTATGTAACAATATTTAAATGAGACTAAACAAAATGTGTATTTTAATCACCCATTATTTTAACAATAAAGCAACTTGTTTTTTCTATTAACTATTTTAAAATGCTTTGGAACAAAGGGGAAGAACGTTTTTTTAAATCTCAAGGAAGATTCTTCCCCTAGAGCTCTGAATGAAATAGTATTCTATCTTTGATCCACTGACATTTTATTTCCAATTTTTCCTAAAATCCTGAGGAAAAATACTGCTTCACATATATTTACAATGAAAAGAAATAATAAATCCAACCAATGAGATTGTAATGGGTAAAAATATTTAAAATGGCTTGATAAACTAGTGCAGTGCTTTGAAATATGAGAGACATGGGTTAGATTGCCATTCCCCATTTCTCACTCACTGGAGGGATGGGGGTCTAAGATAAATCAAACTCAGGTCTCCTGAATGGCAGAACAAGGCAGAAAACACCGCCTAGGCCACCAAACTAGGCCAAAAATGAGAGTTTTGATTAATAAAATGAGTTTACAGCCTATGATTTTGCCATAGATCCTTCGTATGACACAGGAAGAGGTCAAGAAGGATGTTGTATGTCAGATTTTAAAACTTTTGGAAGCATATGTAAATAAATTTCTTCAATTACTTTTAAACAGGGTTGATTTTTAAACAGGCTGCTTCAAAAACCATAGACATGAGACTGCCACCATTATGAAGGACTTTTACCCTGATGGCTGCAGGAAATTCATTTGACCTGAAGCCTATTACTGTGACAAAAATTTTAAGAGTTCAGCATAGCAAGTGATGATTGTTTAGAAAGTATGACGACTTTTTCTTCCCCTGACCAAACACTTAAATATGTTTGAAGGCAACATATGTTTTCTGTTCAAATGGTTCTCTTTTTACCGGAATGATTGTTTTGCAGCCAATTCCTAAGACAGCAGCATTCACGAGATAAACAATGGCTTTTTCCTCTGGGAACTTGAAAAGCTCTTCAAGTGTCTTTAGATTCACTCACTACTTATACACTATTACTGCACTAGAAATACTTTCAAGAGCTCTGAAACCTACTCTCATCTGGTCACCTCTCAGCACTGAAAGAGCTTGTACATGCTCCAGTTTCAGGCAAATAACTACTCTTTTTATTTCTAATAATATTCCCTGGTCTCAGTACCTTGTCATTTAAATCCTCCTTATTGCTCATTTCCCCTTTCCTTGAGCAGGACTGGAACACTATAGGGATTTTTCTAATAAAGTATGCTGGTTTTAGGAAGTTTAAAGCCTTTGACCTTGGTTCTATTGGAAGAATCCTGTAGGTATTTCAAAAACTGCCAGGCATTTTCCTCACGGGAAGAGGCACAAAAAGACTGATATGATTTATTATAATTTGTGAATTCTAGCCCAGTGGCTTGACATCCAGCTGGGGCAGGGTATGATTGGGCTTCTCTCTCTTACCTTATCATTTGAGGACCTTCTTTCCTCCGATGTGTGTTCAGTAGGCAAGGAGGATTTGGAAGAAGTAGAGACGGAGGCCAGAGCATACTCGCTCTTATTACAAGAAGTGCAAAGTTCATTCTCCATACTTGGTGGAAGTAACTGACATTTGGAGCATTTTTGCTCCATGGTGGTTTTGACAGTGAACCAAAAACATACACCTCTGCTGGTAAACTGGAAAAGTAGTCCCAAAGCAAGATACCAATTAGATGAACTTTATCTGTCTGGGAATGCTGCCAACAGAACAGTAGTTATAATTCCCAAATCTGCAAATTAACATATGCAGTTTCTATAACTCTGCTTCCACTGCTGAGATGAAAACAAGATAGAGACAGCACCAAAGCCACACCAACCTGATCCACAGTTTCTTTCAGTTCCCCTTCTGGCAGGAAAGTTTACTCTAGAACCCTGAATTACTGGAAAGAAATGTTACAGGAACACAGTTATTTATATTATATATTTATAAGGGCTCCCCTGCCTCTCTCTGGTAAGTGCTCTCATGCTCTGTTAGGTCGATAAACAGATACCATGAACCAACAAGTTAGTGGTTATTTAATCCCAGAGACAGAGAAACAAGGGAGCCCCTGGATAATATATTACAAAGCACCAAAGTACTTTCATTTTTCTCAACAAGCAACAAGAAATAGTTATTTTACTCTCCACCCTCAGAATTGTTGTTACTGCTGTAATGGAACATCCCAGAAGCTGACAGTTTCCCTGTGCATCTCTTTGAATGTGAAAATTCTACAGCATGAGGCAATACTGGAAAAAGAGGCACTTAAAACACTGGCGATCCTCTCCTGTAATGGCATGTATTAAAGAAAAATACATACTTAAGGAGTCATATTTATCAAAGGAGTCACTGATCTCATTATTTCAGTGCATTTTAAAAAGACATATACCTGACTTTGGGAATTTTTGATTGTGGCTAGGGCAATATGATAGTTCAATCAATTGAACTAGAATCTGCCAAGTTAAAACCTGGACTGCATGGGAAGCTAAGAACAGTGACTCAAGTGAAAGCTAGAGGTCTGTAAGCAGTGGTGAGCTGGAGCCGGTTCGCACCGGTTCACGAGAACCAGTTGTTAAATTTAGAAGACCTCTTAGAACCAGTTGTTCCACAAGGGACAACCAGTTCTAAAAGGGCTTCTAAATTTAACCGGCCAAAAGTGGCACCTTAGGAGCCCTGGAGCACCCGTGGGGAAAATTTGGTGGGTGCAGCACCCACTGGCAGCTCCCCACCCCACCCCAGCTTGCCTCCGCCTCCTCCCCTGAACGTGCCGCCCTGTTCTGCTTCTCTAGCCCCCCAGGCTTCCCGTGAAGCAGCTGTTCGCGCAGGAAGCTGGGGCAGGCTGAGAAGCAGGCCGCAGCTTTCTGCTCAGGACCAGGGAGGCGGAGGTGAGCTGGGGCAGGGGGGCGCGAGGAGGGCCGCCCGTGCCACAGCAGGCAACATGGGGGGGGCCCTGCAGGGGAACCGCTCCCCACCCCAGCTCACCTACGCCACCCTCAGCCTGAGCAGGAAGCCACCGCCTGCTTCTCAGCCCTCGCCAGCTTCCCACTAAACAGCTGATTCGCGGGAAGCCAGGGGAGGGGGCGGAGAAGCAGAACGGGTGGTGCGTTCAGGGGAGGAGGCAGAGCGAAAGTGAGGTGAGCTGGGGCCGGGCTGGGCGTGGGCGGGGAGCTGCCGGTGAGGGCTCTGCACCCACCAAATTTTTCCCGTGGGTGCTCCAGCAACTGGTACTAAGTTTCTTCAGTAATTTCTACTATAATAACAAAGGTGACAGAAATTTTCAAGTGTAAGGGATCTCATTTGAACATTTATTCTCTGTTATACCACTGTGTACAACTCAAGTAATGGAACCCTATTCTGGATGAAATGTAGGAGTTAAATCTATGCACAGAACCAGGAGCTAGTAAAATGGCAGTTATGAAGCTTTTCCTCTGGCTTTCATACCACAGCTGCTATTCCAATGTCAGCCCCTCTGTGGCATTTGTATGTGGTCCTGGAATCTTTAGATCCATAAAACCACAGACCTTGCAACCCTTCCTCTGGTTTACTCTTATCAGCACCTTAAGATCCTGATATATGCAGGCGGCATCACATATCCCTTATGTAACATTTACAGAGTAACATTTCCCCGGATCTAGTCCGGTTGCACAGTTCTTATGCAGGGCTTACATGGTAGAGAAGGACCTCGTGCTAGTCCTCTTTACTATAGGTGATTTTCAGTCTGTACATACATAGCAAAGAATGACTCAGGTGAGTTTGGATGATACAAAATGAAAATATTCTGTCTTTTGCATACATATCTGTACTTTATGATTAGCAATCTTTGTTCTAAAAGCATATGGTGATGATGAATACTGTTTTTCTGGCACTTATATTTGAAAAATTTGCCGGAAGGTGAAGCTAAGAGATTTTCTACACCAATATTCAGTTTATCAGTACCTCCAGTGTAATCCTGCAGTATGCAAGATAAAACTCCTACAGCCACGTGGCCATGCTCAGATAACCAAACAATTTGAGTATGTTCTAAAGTGGACCTAAAGAAGCGCAGTCATCTTACCACAGCATATTGCCCTGATGTGTTCTGTTTTGTTTTTAAAAGGTTACATTCTTAAAACAACACAATTTAAAAAATGCTTTTAAAATATTGTTGCACTTAATATATTTTTTCATATTAATATTCAAAGAACTAAAAAATATTTTTAAATGACTGTTTCTATTAAGTTTAAATCTAAATGGAGATTTCATTATTCCTTAAATAAAAGGAAAATTGTGTACTGTAGAGTTTAGCTTCCAGATTCTCCTTAGGTAATTTATTTTAAAACCAATTAGAGCAAAAAGCAGTCTGTGCTGAAAACTGGTTTGTCTTTGGTCCTGATACTACATGGGTTGGCTTCAAGGCTGCTCCTGTTGTTAGACCTAGCAGTGTTTGCAGAGATCCCTAGTTCCTAACATTAAGCAAAGCCTATCACAACACATATAAAGTTTTGTTTATATTATGACATAATATGAGCAATGAATGGCTGCTTTTTAATAAACTGGTAACCTATACACTTAAAGCTCAGATCTGCTTATTGATTACTACAATTTCCTTTTACATTTTATTTTTTTAAAAGATCACATAACTATCTATATACCATCCATTGAATTTTGACAAATATATTATGGTATTAGGCAATTTTAAAAAAAATAGTATTTCACTTATTTCTATTTTCTAAATTATTATTTTCCTATTATTTTGATGTTACTACACTTTAATGGAAGCCCACTATGAGTCTTCTGATTGTAAAAGAATACACTATTGCATAATTGTACAGTTCTAAGAACAGAGGTTCGAAATTGTAATGCTGGAAAATGCTTCAAATTCAAAACATTGCTTCATTATTTCATTTTAAATTTACATCCTGGGAACTAATTTCTAAAACTATAAAATATAATTACTTTTCTACATGTAAAGCTAAAATTCTGTAATCACATTACACTCAGAGGAGGGCAAAAATGGATTTAAGTAAGACTACTCAAATTTCATTTTGCCATGCAACCATGTGTGAACATGAAAAAGTTATCTAGCAATTTCCTTTTCCCATAAAACACTTGCATTGGAGACTAACAGACAACAAATACTTTATAAGTAATAAGCCAAAACAGCTCACAACATCAGAAAGTGGGAATATTTGATATGATGAAACAAAGGAATATTTAGAGACCTTCTGACAGTCAGTAAAGGCACAAGGAAAGGAATATGGGCAAATTTTATAAACCTACAGGAAGATGTATAACTAACATAATCCATTCCTTGAAAAGTCTCTCAGACCACACTACACAAAATACCAGGCACCTTTTAACAATGTCTTACAGAACTCTTTTTCCCCCCACCTTTAACATGATGATGGCAAAAACCACAATACTAAAAGCTTTTGACCTATTCCTTTGATTAAGGATTGTGTTATATAGCGAGCTTCCAAGCAGGTACTTCAGATAAAACAAATCATGCAATTTTAGTAAGAAATAAAGTTGTTTGTGTATCACGTTGTGCTGAAGTCCAAAGAGCGAGGACAAAAAAGCTTGTGGGTAAACATATTAAAGTTTACTCTATATGCAAAGACACACACTTACAATGCAAGGTGACTAAAAATGATGTCATTAAGAAGGCAACTAGTAAAACAAGTCCTTATAATGAATTTTTCAAGTTGAATAAATAGCTAAATTGAAAACATTTGGGCTGACCTGTTCTAAGATGAAGACAACAGACGTAAATGGGTTTATAACTGAAGAAATAGTGATCTTCCTGAATGATTAACACAATAGATATGTCAAGTAATTTAAAGATGACTGGCAGAGCTACAGCTAAGATATAAAAGTCCATTATTGATTACTCATCATCTGCATAATTTAAGAAGTTTTATCATAGAAATCCTGTTAATTATTATGACAGATTGTCCATTTATCTAAATAAATACTTTGTCTAATCTCTTTCCTCCTCCTTTAGACTGACTAAACATTATAGTCTCAATGCACAGGATATCTGAAGTGGTTTGGATTACATTAGATCAGAACAGACTGAAATGTTTTTACCAATGCCCATTTTGGCAGTTTTGCTAATACTGAATTGACTTTTATCAGTGTTGGCAGTTTATGAAAAAATTGCATCTTTAAACCAGAGAGCCACCAAATACGATATAAAAATAAAAATAAAATTCCACTTAAAACTTTTCGTATTACAAGTTCTTCAAGCTTACTAATCAGAGCCGGTAAACTTCCCTCCTGTGATGAGGTCTCACCCAATGCCTTTTATACCACCTAAGCTTTGCAGATCCATGAGGAGGAGGGAAGAAGGCTGCACAATACCTTCCACTCCCTCTGAGCGCTAAGGAAAAAGAGCTCTTGGCTGACTCCAAGACAGACAGCACTTTGGAAAACAGATCGAGGACTAGCTATTTGATCTGCACTCAAAAAGAACATGTTTGGGGTACATCAGGCAGCAGTTGCGACTCCAGAGTTGAATGCAGAATTGCAGCTAAGAAAAGTTTATTGAACCCCTATTCCCGCCCCACAGCTTGAGGGAAGGAGCATGAATTCCATTTTAGTTTCCAACTTAAAGCCTATTTTCATTGTCTCTGTGGCTGAGCCCTGGTCTACACTTGGAGTAGAGGTCGAATTTAGCAGCGTTAAATCGATTTAACCCTGCACCCGTCCACACGACAAAGCCCTTTTTTTCCAACTTAAAGGGCTCTTAAAATCGATGTCCTTACTCCACCCCTGATAAGGGGATTAGCGCTTAAAACGGCCTTGCCGGGTCGAATTTGGGGTACTGTGGACGCAATTAGACGGTATTGGCCTCCGGGAGCTATCCCAGAGTGCTCCATTGTAACCGCTCTGGACAGCACTCTCAACTCAGATGCACTGGCCAGGTAGACAAGAAAAGGCCCGCAAAATTTTTAATTTCAATTTCCTGTTTGGCCAGCGTGGCAAGCTGCAGGTGACCATGAAGAGCTCATCAGCAGAGGTGACCATGCAGAGCTCATCAACAGAGGTGACCATGATGGAGTCCCAGAATTGCAAAAGAGCTCCAGCATGGACCAAACGGGAGGTACAGAATCTGATCGCTGTATGGGGAGAGGAATCCGTGCTATCAGAACTACGTTCCAGTTTTCGAAATGCCAAGACATTTGTCAAAATCTCCCAGGGCATGAAGGACAGAGGCCATAACAGGGACCCAAAACAGTGCCACGTGAAACTTAAGGAGCTGAGGCAAGCCTAAAAGAAAACCAAAGAGGCGAATGGCCGCTCCGGGTCAGAGCCCAAAACATGCCGCTTCTATGATGAGCTAGATGTCATTTTAGGGGGATCAGCCACCACTACCCCAGCCGTGTTGTTTGACTCCTTCAATGGAGATGGAGGCAACACGGAAGCAGGTTTTGGGGACGAGGAAGATGATGAGGAGGAGGTTGTAGATAGCTCAGAGCAAGCAAGTGGAGAAACCGGTTTTCCTGACAGCCAGAAACTGTTTCTCACCCTGGACCTGGAGCCAGTACCCCCCCCCGAACCCACCCAAGGCTGCCTCCTGGACCCGCCAGGCAGAGAAGGGACCTCTGGTAAGTGTACCTTTTAAAATATTATACATGGTTTAAAAGCAAGCATGTTTAATGATTAATTTGCCCTGGCGTTCGTGGCTCTCCTGGATACACTCCCAAAACCTTTGCAAAAGGTTTCTGGGGAGGGCAGCCTTATTCCATCCACCATGGTAGGACACTTTACCACTCCAGGCCAGTAGCACGAACTCGGGAATCACTGTAGAACAAAGCATTGCAGTGTATGTTTGCTGGCATTCAAACGACATCCGTATTTTATCTCTCTGTGTTATCCTCAGGAGAGGGATATCATTCATGGTCACCTGGTTGAAATTGAGTGCTTTTCTTAAGGGGACATTCAGAGGTGCCCGTTCCTGCTGGGCTGTTTGCCTGTGGCTGAACAGAAATGTTCCCCGCTGTTAGCCACGGGGAGGGGAGAGGGGCTAGCCATGCGCTGGGGGTAGGCAAAATGCAACCTTGGAATGAAAGCATATGTGCTATGTATGTAATGTTAACAGCAAGGTTTACCGTGAAAGAGTGTACCCATTGTTCCATAAAATGTGTCTTTTTAAATACCACTGTCCCTTTTTTTTTCTCCACCAGCTGCATGTGTTTCAAGGATCACAGGATCTTCTCCTTCCCAGAGGCTAGCGAAGATTAGAAGGCGAAAAAAATGCACTCATGATGAAATATTCTCTGAGCTCATGCTGTCCTCCCACACTGACAGAGCACAGACGAATGCGTGGAGGCAGACAATGTCAGAGTGCAGGAAAGCACAAAATGACCGGGAGGAGAGGTGGTGGGCTGAAGAAAGTAAGTGGCGGGCTGAAGAGAGGGCTGAAGCTGAAAGGTGGCAGCAGCATGATGAGAGGAAGCAGGATTCAATGCTGAGGCTGCTGAAGGATCAAACTAATATGGCTCCAGCGTATGGTTGAGCTGCAGGAAAGGCAGCAGGAGCAGAGACCGCCGCTACAGCCCCTGTGTAACCAACCGCCCTCCTCCCCAACTTCCATAGCTTCCTCACCCAGACGCCCAAGAACGCGGTGGGGGGGCCTCTCCACCCCAGAGGATTGCCCAAGCAACAAAAGAATGGCATTCAATAAGTTTTAAAGTTTTAAACTTTTAAAGTGCTGTGTGGTCTTGTCCTTCCCTCCTGCACTACCCCTCCTGGTGCTTCTCTCCTCCACCACCCCTCCTGGACTATCTTGGTAGTTATCCCCCTACTTGTGTGATGAATTAATAAAGAATGCATGAATGTGATAAAACAATGACTTTATTGCCTCTACAAGCGGTGATTGAAGGGAGGAGGGGAGGGTGGTTAGCTTACAGAGAAGTAGAGTGAACCAAGGGGCGGGAGGTTTCATCAAGGAGAAACAAACATAACTTTCACACCATAGCCTGGCCAGTCACGAAACTGGTTTTCAAAGCTTCTCTGATGCGCACCACGCCCTCCTGTGCTCTTCTAACCGCCCTGGTGTCTGGCTGTGCGTAACCAGCAGCCAGGCGATTTGCCTCAACCTCCCACCCCGCCATAAACCTCTCCCCCTTACTCTCACAGATATTGTGGCGCGCACAGCAAGCAGTAATAACAATGGGAATATTGGTTTCACTGAGGTCTAAGCGAGTCAGTAAACTGCGCCAGCGCCCTTTTAAATGTCCAAATGCACATTCTACCACCATTCTGCACTTGCTCAGCCTGTAGTTGAACAGCTCCTGACTACTGTCCAGGCTGCCTGTGTACGGCTTCATGAGCCATGGCATTAAGGGGCAGGCTGGGTCCCCAAGGATAGCTATAGGCACTTCAACATCCCCAACAGTTATTTTCTGGTCTGGGAATAAAGTCCCTTCCTGCAGCTTTTGAAACAGACCAGAGTTTCTGAAGATGCGAGAGTCATGTACCTTTCCCGGCCATCCCACGTTGATGTTGGTGAAACGTCCCTTGTGATCCACCAGTGCTTATAGCACTATTGAAAAGTACCCCTTGCAGTTTATGTACTCACCAGCTTGGTGTTCCGGTGCCAAGATAGGGATATGGGTTCCGTCTATGGTCCCACCACAGTTAGGGAATCCCACTGCAGCAAAGCCATCCACAATGACCTGCACATTTCCCAGAGTCACTACCCTTGATAGCAGCAGATCTTTGATTGAATTGGCTACTTGCATCACAGCAACCCCCACAGTAGATTTGCCCACTCCAAATTGATTCCCAATTGACCGGTAGCTGTCTGGCTTTGCAAGCTTCCACAGGGCTATTGCCACTCGCTTCTCAACTGTGAGGGCTGCTCTCATCTTGGTATTCTTGCGCCTCAGTGCAGGGGAAAGCACACCACAAAGTTCCATAAAAGTGCCCTTACACAAGCGAAAGTTTCACAGCCACTGGGAATCGTCCCAGACCTGCAACACTATGCGGTCCCACCAGTCTGTGCTTGTTTCCTGGGCTCAGAATCGGTGTTCCACTGCATGAGCCTGTCCCATTAGCACCATGATGTCCACATTGCCAGGGCCCGTGCTTTGAGAGAAGTCTGTGTCCATGTCCTCATCACTCTCGTCACCTCGCTGATGTCGCCTACTCGCCCGGTTTCGCTTTGTCAGGTTCTGGTGCTGCATATACTGCTGGATAATGTGTGTGGTGTTTAATGTGCTCCTAATTGCCAAAGTGATCTGAGTGGGCTCCTTGCTCGCCGTGGTATGGCATCTGCACAAAAACAAGGTGTGGAACGATTGTCTGCCTTTGCCCTGACGGAGGGAGGAGCGATTGACGACATGGCTTACAGGGTTGGCTTAAAATCAACAAAGGGGGTGGCTTTGCGAGAAACTGAATGGCCCCCTCAAGGATAGAACTCAAAACCTCAAGGATAGAACTCAAAACTGGGTTTAGCAGGCCGTTGATTTCACAGAGGGAGGGAGGGAGGAGAAAATGAATATAAAACAAATCTGGTCTATTTCTTGTTTTGAGCCACTTCATCTATCTTTATACATCTTGCTGGCAGCAGACTGTGCAGTACGACCGCAAGCCATCATCATCTCCTGGGTGCTCGGCAGAAGACAGTGCAATATGGCCATCATCTTCTGCTAGCTGCAGATTAAAAGACAGTGCACTGCCGGTAGGACTCAATTGCCATGAGACAAAACAAGCGAAATGACCTGGCTGAGTCACTCCCATGTTTGCCCAGGCGCCCGGTTAAAAGAGCACCCAGGACTACGTCGACGATGGCTACCAGTCATACTGCACTGTCTGCTGCCAAAAGGCAATAAACTGCTGCTGTGTAGCAATGCAGTACCACGTCTGCCAGCACCCAGGAGACATACGGTGACGGTTAGCTGAGCGGGCTCCATGCTTGCCATGGTATGGTGTCTGCACAGGTAACTCAAGAAAAAAGGCGCAAAACAATTGTCTGCCCTTGCTTTCACAGAGGGAGGGAGGGAAGGAACGGGGACCTGATGATAGGTACCCAGAACCACCCGTGACAATGTTTTAGCCCCATCAGGCACTGGGATTTCTACCCAGAATTCAAATGGAGACTGCGGGAACTGTGGGATATCTTTGAAGAAAAATTAATTTGTATTTTTATTACACAGAAGTGATGTATGCACAACTTTAAACTCTAATTCTGGTTTTTGAATAGGAAGTCATCAAAACGGAGTCATAGCAAAAGGTTACCATTAACTGTCACTGTGTTCTTGTTTCAGCAAAAAGACAAAAAGGAACATTTCTTTACTTTTGATTCAAAAACATTCAGAGATAGTCAACATTCTGCACCATACAATCAACACACATGCATGGGGTATTTACTCCCAGATATTCAAAGCAGATATAAGGACATTTTAACAACTTCCCCGCCATTCCAATTGGTAACTAAGCTTTGGAAACTGGAGGGAGGGGACAGTGGTGTCACACTCCAGTCCAGTCTTCCATCACTCACTTCCACTGATTCCTTAATAGACTTCACCCTCTAATTTACCTGTGTTACATTATATGAAAGAACTAACAAGACCATTTGAAAGATCAAGAGATACTCCTTTTGGAACACTGTTGGTATTTTGGTCCTTCCCATTCTCCCCTCCCTCATTTTTTGGTTATGTTGTATCTAATTTACATGTAAGCCTCTTAGGACAGACACACATCTGTTCATTTGTAAAACATCACTTACATCTTTGGTGCTGTGTAAATAATAAATAATAGTAATAGAAGGAAGAGACAACAACTGGCAGGCTATAAAGGGGGAATGGAGAGGAAGAAGGGAGGGGAGTTGGTACTCAGAATAAAGAAAACAACTCATTATGTCGTATGTCATTTTCCTGTGCTGCTGCCATACTTGGAAGACAAAGAAATTTTGAAGCTCAACATTAAAAAAAATTCACATCCATCTTCCTACGTGTGCAAAACCCAATCCATAAAAGCAAATATAAGTGCCAATACCCTTGACAAACTAACATTATACATAACTTATGCATATGGCCTTATTGTTCTGTGTTGCAGCTGCATACATTTGGGGAAAGAGAGGCACACAACAAACTGGTTAAGTGGAGAACTTATTACAGATGGGACACTGATAACATACCCATACCAATCAAATATCATCATCATTCTTAACTCTATGTGATTTTCCAATATTTGGTGGAGTGGGATTTTTTCTTTATTGGGAGACAAGTTATCTTATTTTACTTATGCACATGTAAATTACACTGTGGATTCTCTGGTAGAATGTAAAGAGTTTATATGAAATGTAAAGAGCATGTAAAAGTTTAGCAAACACATTGCAAAGGAATGGGTGTTTGTGAATAGATGTTTCAAAGAGAAAGAGCTGAGATTAAAGTCAATTATTTTAAACTTGTTCTTAATGATGTGATATGCTGTAGTGATTTCAATATTTTATGCTAATTTCAGATCTATGCCTTTTACCATACTTCACCAACTCAGCTAAAGAAACCAAGGCTGATTACTGAAGGTTACTCAGTAGAATGTAGCTTATTATTCAAATAATCTATTTAATTGATTACAAACGGAAAAAAACCCATTTACCTACCCTTCATAACTGTTCTTCAAGAACATGTCCATGTTCCATTGTAGGTGTGCGCGCGCCCATATGCACAGTTGTCAGAGATTTTTGACTTAGCAGCATCTGTAGGGTCGGCTGTGACACCCTCTGGAGTGCTGTGCTCACGCAGTGGTATATCAGCCACCGCCAGCCCTAGGCCCTCTCACTTCCTTCTTGCCAGCAACTCCGACAGAGGGGTAGAAGGGTGGGTAATGGAATGAACATGAGCAACACATCTCAAAGAACAACAGTTATGAAAGGAAGGTAACCATTTTTCTTCTTCGAGTGCTTGCTCACGTCGATTCCATTCTAGATGTCTCACAAGCAGCATCCACGGAGGTGGGCTCGGAGTTCACAGTTGGGCGGTGTGCAGCACTACTCTACCGAAGCCAATCTCATCTCATGCTTGCTGAGACATGAACATGTGAACAGATGACCAGGTAGCAGTTCTACAGACAGCTTGAATTGGAACGTAGGCCAGGAAGGCCGCCGAGGAGTGGGCAGTTACAATCAAGTGGGCAGTTACAATCACAGGTGAAGACAATTTCACCTGCTCATAGAAAAACCAGATATAGGGCGGCAATCCATGATGAAATCCTCTGGATGGACACCGATTGATCTTTTATTCTGTCCGCCACCGCGACGAATAGCTGTGTTGACTTACTGAATGACTTGGTCCTTCCAATGTAAAAGGCTAGCACTCTCCTGACATCCAGAGAGCGCAATCTAAGCTCCTCCTCAGACTGATGAGAGTTTGGGAAGAAGACAGGCAAGTATATATGTCCTGACTCATGTGAGACAACCTTGGGCAGGAAGGCTGGGTGCAGTCATACCTGGACCTTGTCCTTGAAAAACACTGTATAAGGTGGCTCCAAGGTAAGTGCCCTAATCTCAGAGACCCAACAGGCAGATTTTATCGCCACTAGGAAGGACACCTTCCAGGAGAGTAGAAGCAGGTAACAGGAAGCCCATGGCTTGAAGGGGGCCACCATGAGCTGTGCCAGCACTAGATTCAGGTCCCAAGGAGGGACTGTCATGTCATGAGCGAAGACCGACCTACCCTGGAATGCAGGGTGAAAGACTGATATAGCACCCAAGTGGACCTTAACTGATAAAAAGGGACAAGCCCTGGAGCCGGAGATGCAGAAGGTAGTCCAGGATTCACTACAGCGAGGCCTGTTCAGGCTTAATACCCCGGTCCAAGTCCCAGCATGTGAACTGTCTCCATCTGGCCAGGTAGGTGGCCCTAATAGAGGGGCTTCCTGCTGTCCAACAGGATCTGCTGGACACAGGCCAAGCACTCCTCCCCATCTGCATTTAACCATGCAGCAGCCAAGCAGTAAGGTGCAGCGTTGCCAGGTTCAGGTGCAGGAGACCGCCGTGGTTCTGGGACAGCAGATCCATCCAGAGAGGCAGCTGCAGTGCGGCCACCACCAAGAGGTCCACAAATGTTGGCGAGGCCAAACCAGGGCTATCAGGATTACCTTTGCCCTGTCCTGTTTGATCTTTATGAGGATGTTGTGGATTAATGGCACTGGTGGGAAGGCATACATCAGAGAGCCCCAACAGGACTAAGAAGGCGTCTGACAGGGAGCCTCTGTCAAGCCCCCGAATTGAACAGAACACGTGGCATTTCCTTTTCTAATGGGTCACGAACGACTCCACTTGGGTAATTCCCCACCTTTGGAGGATCACTCTGACCACCTTGGCAAGATGACCATTCGTGGCAAGATGAGAAGGTACTGCTGAGGCGATCTGCTAGTACATTCCTGGTCCCTGGAAGGTGTGTGGCCACAAGACGAATGGCATACTGCACACAGAAGACCCAGAACCAGAGAGCTTTCTGGCAAAGGGCTGACAACCTGGCCCCGCCCTGCTTGTTCAGATAAAACATTGCAAGAGTGTTGTCCATCTGGACTTGTACCACCCTGCCCTCCAGGTGGGACCGGAAAGCCAGGCAGACCATGCGAACAGCTTTGAGCTCCCTGACATTTATGTGGAGGGAGCGATCGTCCCATGACCCAGCAGCCTTGTGTGCTGAAGTCACCCAGATAGGCTTCCTAGACCAGGTCTGAGGCATCAGAAACCAGGGTCAGCGATAGGGACAGGGCCACAAAGGGAACTCCCTCCAACAGTGAATTGGGGTTCAACCACCATTAAAGTGACGACCAGATGGAGTCTGGTACTCTGACTACCAGGTCAAGATCATGCCTTGTGGGGATGTAGAGCGATGCCAGCCACGCTTGCAGAGGCTGGAAATGAAGCCAGGCACGACGGACCACATAAGTGCAAGCTGCCATATGGCCTAATAACCTCAGGCAGGTGCAGGCGGTAATGAGCGGGTGGCCCTGTACGAGTCTGACATGGCTTGAAAACAGGTCTCCAAAAGGAAGGCTCAGAAGAGGACAGCCTATAGTAGAGGACAGCCCCTAGGAATTCTATTTATTGCACTGGTATAAGGGTTGATTTCTTTTTGTTTACTAACAGGCCCAGGTTGAGACAGGTGGAGTGCACCAGATCGAGATTCCTCTGCACTAGATCCCACGATCTGCCCTTGATGAGCCAATCATCGAGATAAGGATAGACCTGGACCCCTCAATGTCTCAGATAAGCAGCTCCCAAAGCCATGGATTTTGTGAATACCCGCGGGGCCAATGAGAAACCAAAGGGTAGCGCCGTAAATTGCAAGTGGTGCTAGCCCACCACAAAACTGAGGAACCGTCTGTGTCTGTGAAAGATGGAAATATGAAAATAAGCATCCTTGAGTTTGAGAGCGGCATACCAGTCTCCCAGATCCAGGGAGGGAATGACGGAGGCCAGGGAGACCATGAGTAACTTCAACTTCTTGAGATACACCGGACCCTCATCAGAACACACGTCTATATAACGCTAATTCGGATATAACGTGGTCGTGGCCGTGGATCCCAAATTTAAGTACTGTACACTATAATTTTTTTTTTTTTAGTATAGATGCAATAAAACAATCGCTTAGCGCTCTCCTGTTGACTCTAGTACTCCATCAGCTTGAGGAGCGAAAGCACAGTCCACAGGAAAGCATCAGCTGTTCACGTAGCTGAAGTTGCATATCTTAGATCTACCCCGATCTAGTAGTGTAGACAAGCCCTAAGACAACTGCTGTAGGCCTAGAACACCATGCAAATGTAATGTAATAAAAATTTACAGGTATAGTATTGATCTTTAGAAAGATGTCAAAAATGTTGGGCAAAAAGAAAGCTTACTCGGTGCAGGAGAAAATGGACACTATCGAATGACTTAGAAATGGCGAAACCCAGGCAAAGATCAGCCACGATATTGGCATTAATGAGTCCACCTTTCGTGGATGGCTAAAGAATGCTGACAAGCTCGGAACTTACATTCATAACCTGGATGAAAAGCATGGCCTTCAAAGAAAACGAGCCTGTTTAGCAAATGATGCAGATCTTGATTCTGTGGTGTACATTTGGTTTGTGCAAGAACAGCAGAAAGGCATTCCAATCTGTGGTCCGCTTATAGCCATACAAGCAGAAAAATTCGGCCGGGAACTTAATGGCGAATTCAGCTATTTTAAGGCGAGTTCAGGTTGTCTATGGCAATTTCAGAAAAGACACAATCTCTCAGATTGCAGTTTCGGGAGAAAAACGCTCTGCTGACAACCATGACGTGCAATTGTATCCTGTGAAGCTGAGGAAAATTTTATAGGCAAAGGGTTACTCGGTGGAACAGGTTTACAATGCAGACGAAACAGGAAATTATAATACAATGTTGCCTGATAAAACCCTGACTGTCAGAACAGATGAACGTAAGAAAGGAGGATATAAACAGGCAAAAGATCACTTTACTTTATTGTTTTGTGTGAACGCAACAGGCAAGCATAAATTAAAACCATTGTGCATTGGAAAGTCTCACATGCCTTGGTGCTTTAAATGTGAATTGCCCACCATTTTCATACAAGAACTCCAAAAATTGCTAGATGACAAGAGAGATTTTTGAACAACGGTTCTTCACCGCATTTGTCCCTTCTGTGCGACAGCATTTGCAGGCAAAACGCTTAGAAGAAAAGGCTGTTCTTTTGCTAGACAACTGTCCAGCACATCGTCCAGCCGAAAGACTCAGAACCCGTGACAGTAAAATATGGGTTGAATACTTACCTAAAAACACAACTTCCAAAATCCAGCCGCTTGATCAAAGTGTTATCGCCATTTTTAAGCAGCACTATCGATGGAACAAATGGACAAATGATAGAAAGCAAGTTGTCTGTCACCGATTTTCTGAAGAAGCTGACTATAAAAAAAACTTTACACATTGGTGGCGATTCCTGGAATTTATTACGCGCTGAAATGATAAACCGCTATTAGATGGTGGGACTGAGAGAGTCGTTTGGCCACCCGCTCCTGGAAGAAAATGAAGAAAGCAGATCACAGTCTGATGAGGAATTCAACTTTGAGGGATTTACAGAGGAGAAAGTTGAAGAACAGACATGGAGTAGATGGAGGAGCTGTGCCAGCAACTGTCCAGGCTCTGTGTTACTGTTCTGCCACAAAATATCGAGTCCTGGGTAAGAGGCAACAATGAAGCAGAAGAATATTGTCCCATTGCTGAAAGTTTAACAGATGACCAAATACTTCAGGCAGTACAACCAAACAACATTCCAGAAGCTGAAGAATTGGTCTTCGCCGTGGAAGAAGAAGAGGAAGATGAAGTGGACGTCATCTGCAACTATAGCCAGCTTAGAGATTACTTTGAGATGGTTTGAGACGCAAGACGTTGAGCCTGTAAAAATTATGCAGCTACATAGTCTTTTGCAGTCTGCTAAGCGGAAGCAGCACAGCAGCAAGAAGCAGAAGCAACTCAGCGACTTTTTAAAGAAAAACTAGACTAGCTTATTGTAACGTCTACTTTAAATCTCTAATAAAGCAACACTTTTTTTCTCGTTTATTGTTTCCTTCAAGTAGGAGTTTATTTTCTAAGGTTTTCTATACTTTATGGATGTGACATTTACAGTATACAGTTGTCATAAATATAAAGGGAAGGGTAAACCCCTTTAAAATCCCTCCTGGCCAGAGGAAAAATCCTCTCACCTGTAAAGGGTTAAGAAACTAAAGGTAACCTCGCTGGCACCTGACCAAAATGACCAATGAGGAGACAAGATACTTTCAAAAGCTGGGAGGAGGGAGAGAAACAAAGGGTCTGTGTGTCTGTCTATATTCTGTCTTGGCCGGGGATAGACCAGGAATGGAGTCTTAGAACTTTTAGTAAGTAATCTAGCTAGGTATGTGTTAGATTATGATTTCTTTAAATAGCTGAGAAAAGAACTGTGCTGAATAGAATGACTATTTCTGTCTGTGTGTCTTTTTTGTAACTTAAGGTTTTGCCTAGAGGGATTCTCTATGTTTTGAATCTAATTACCCTGTAAGGTATCTACCATCCTGATTTTACAGAGGTGATTCCTTTACTTCTATTTACTTCTATTTCTATTAAAAGTCTTCTTGTAAGAAAACTGAATGCTTTTTCATTGTTCTAAGATCCAAGGGTTTGGGTCTGTGGTCACCTGTGCAAATTGGTGAGGCTTTTTACCAAACCTTTCCCAGGAAGTGGGGTGCAAGGGTTGGGAGGATTTTGGGGGGAAAGGCGTGTCCAAACTACGTTTCCCAGTAAACCCAGTTAGAGTTTGGTGGTGGCAGTGGATATTCCAAGGACAAAGGATAAAATTAATTTGTACCTTGGGGAAGTTTTAACCTAAGCTGGTAAAAGTAAGCTTAGGAGGTTTTCATGCAGGTCCCCACATCTGTACCCTAGAGTTCAGAGTGGGGGAGGAACCTTGACAACAGTAATTTCATTTTAATGCGGTCCCTGCTATAACGCTGTACTTGGCATGGATCCCAAATCCCGCCTTCTAGCGAGGGTCCGGTGTATTTGTTGAGTTGCTGCAGGTCCAGAATGGGTCTTAGGCCCCCTTTTGCTTTCAGGATTAGAAAGTAGCAGGAATAGAACCCTTTTCCACCTCATTTCCCGAGGGACCTCTCCACCATCCCCAGCTGCAGAAGATTTTCGACCTCCTGAATGAGGAGTTGCTCATGAGAAGGGTCCCTGAAGAGGGACGGGGAACAGGAATGGGAGGGAGGGTATAGCCAAGAATTGCAGGGTGTAGCCCAGATCTATTATTCCTAAATCCAGCAGTCTGATGTGACTTGCAACCAGGCCAGATGGAAGAGACGTAAACAGTCGAGAAAGGGGTAAGGTGGATCCATATTAATTGGGGTGTTGCTCTTGAGTGCACCATCAAAACAAGCACTTCTGGCCCACCAGGTGTTCTGCAGGGCCAGGCTGAGCTAGTGAGCAGGAGATGGATGGACAGCGACGACTGAAACTTGTGTTTCTGTCCCTTCTCCTAGCGGAGCCCTGCTAAGATGGCCAAGGCCTGGGAGGTGGGGGAAGCCTGAATTGTTTCCTCGCCAACTGTGGCATATGCATGCCCAGCAAACAGAGGGTGGCCAGTGGGGCTTTAAGCCCATGCAGCCTCACATTCGTCTGTTCTACAAAGAGTTCATTCCCAACAGATGGGAGGTCCTGAATGGAGGACTGCATCTCCTGGGACAGGCCCGCGTTTGAAGTCATGAATTGTGCCTCAATCATGGCCAATGCGACCACCTTGGCCGCCGAGTCAACTGCGTCCCAGGCCATCTGGAGGGAACATCTGGCCGCTGTCGTGCCCTCCTCTACTAGAGCTACAAACTCTCGGGACAAATCCAGGAGCACAGAATCCTTAAGTTTCCTGAGGGAGTCACGCAGATTAAAGTTATATCTCCCCGCTACCACCTGGTGGTTTGCCACCCTGAATTGAAGGCTGGCCGTTGAATAAATCTTCCTCCCCAAAAGGTTCAGTCTTTTGACTTCTTTATTCTTTGGGGTAGAACTGGTTTGCCTCTGCCTGTCCTTCTCATTGGCCGCAGACAACCAGCGTACCTGGGGGCGGATGGGTATATAAGTATTAAAACCCCTTGGCCAAGACAAAATACTTCTTTTCAGCCTTTATGGAGGTGGGAGGGATGGAGGACGGAATTTGGCAGAAGGCTTTAGCTATTTTTAGGACACACTCATGTACTGGCAGCGCAACTTGAGAGGGGGCTGCTGCAGAGAGCATATCAAACAAGGTGTTCGACTGCTCCGACATCTCCACCTCCAAGCTCAAGCTCATGACCACCCTTCGGAACAGAGCTTGATACTCTTTGAAATTATCAGGTGGATTAGCGCGAGATGGTCCAGCCACTGCCTCATCAGGCGACGAAGAGGATGACTGAACCACCAGGGGAGGGCCTGGAACATCATTCCCCATGGAGGAAGGGACTTTAGGGATGGGTATTCACTCCTTTCCCCCAGTGTCCTATTCCGCTCCGTGCACCGAGCCCAGTGCCATAGGCTGTTTTTCTGAAGTGGCCACTGAAGAGTGGTGAGAGAGGGGCATCAGCAACTGGCATGCCCAACGCATTCCAGTAAGACCACTGACCCGGCCACTGACCCAGCTGCCAGGTCAGCATCGTGAAGGCTGATGCGGTCTCTGATGCCCAAGCGGGCCACTACTGCCTCAGCAAGGAGCTGAACTCCTGATCTGACCCGGAGGAATCCCCTTCCAAAGACCATGGAGGGGCCGTCGATGCCGGAGTTTGATGTCTAACTGTCGCCGTAGGTGAGCAGTGCATAGGAACGTATTCCTGGGGATCAGTGCTGGGAACAGGAAGATTGGTACTGCCCCAGAGATCTGGGAGACGGGGATCTGTGCCATGGAGTTGGTGGATGTGAGGTCGATTGGTGCCAGATGTACAGTGTCCAACATCTCCCTCTGAGCAACTTGTGTCTAGTTGATGGAGATCGCAAACGCGGTGCCAGCCAACCAGAGCCCTCCACTGCAGAGACAGGGAACTCCGCCTCAGCTTCAAGGACCGATGGCATTCACCAGCCCTCTGGGGGGCTCTTATAGTTGGCTTGCCCCTGTAGGGAGCCTTCGCCGGATCCAACGTCATGGAGGCTCCATGGCAGCCTATTAGTGAGTCTCTGTCCCCTGCCACTCCCAGGAGTCAGCGGCAGATCTCTGGGGGACCTAGTGGGTCCAATCAGAGAGGCACCCTATTTGACTCTGGTGTGGGTGGTGGCCCGAATTAGGTCCTTTGCCTGATGTCACTTCCCCCTTTTTCCTCGGGCCGGGGAGTCCTGTTTTTTTGACCCCTTCTGGGCCTCGGCGAGGGGAAGCGGTGCCGGGCCAATCCCGGTGCCAAGGGTGCACTACGAACTAAGGACTACATGCTGGGCATAGAGTCTTGCTGGTAGGGCTCAGACGCTGGGTGAAGTGCAGCCTCTAAGCCTCAAACAAATATCACAATCCTTCTGGGTTCTTGGACCAAAGTTTTTACAAATCTGACACCTGACCTTTAAATGTAATTCCCCCAAGCACTTCAGACAGCTGCTATGGGGGTCACTCACAGGCAGAGGCCTGTGGCAGGCAGAACAGGGGTTAAAACACAGAGACCGGGGCATGCCACACCTGGGACAAAGTCCCCGCTGGGACTAACTCCCTAACTACACTACTTAACAACTACTTATTAAGTAACTGTAAACAAACTATTTACAGGGCACTGAGAAACGAAGTACAGGAAGAACCGCTATCCACTTGCTAGGCAAGGGGAAGGCGCACCGACCAACCATAACAGGTGGTAAGAAGGAACTGAGAGGGTGTAGGGTGGCGGTGCCTGATATGCCAACACATGACCACGGCACTCCAGAGGGTGCCAGAGCCGATCCTACGGATACCGCAAAGGCAAAAACCTCTGACAACTGTACACATGGGCATGCACACACCTAGAATGGAACCGACATGAGTAAGCACTCAAAGAAGAATGTTCATTACAAAAAATGTAATCAAGTATTTGGATGAGAATCCATGTTTCATGGCTAGAAAAAGACAGAGATTTGCGCAGGCCAGGAGGGAGAGAAGGGGATGAGGGAAAAAATAGTTCAAAATACAGAAAAAAAAAGTCTTCTGAAGCCTTGGACTGGCTACACAGCACCAGTTTTTATAAATACTTTAGTATCACTGCCTGGTTAGAACATTAAGAAAATCTCTTCCAACCTTGACTTCTGAAGTTAGTTCTTCCAAAGCCCACATATAACACAAACTTAATAGTGTTTACAATAGCATTTTATTTTGGATATTTTACTGAAATTAATTCTGTTCAAAAACATTAGCTAGTGTAATTTCTATTTCTTTATATCTGCAGTCATTTAGTGGGTGAAGTGGGGCTTCTGTGTGGGATCATTAGAAAGCCTAGAAACTAAGGGCTTGTCTACACTACCACTTACTTTCATATAATTTACATTGCTCAGAGGTGTGAATAATCCATACCCCTGAGCGACAGAAATTACACCTAAGCACCGGTGTAGACAGCACTATGTCAGAGGGAGAGCTTCTCCTGCTGACATAACTACCACCTCTCATGGAGATGGAGTTATTATGGCGACGGGAGAGCTCTCTCCAGTTGGCCTAGAGTATCTTCACCGGATGTACTACAACAGCACAGCTGAGCTACCATAGCACTTCTAGTGTAGACTAGCCCTAAGCCTTCCAATTATGCCAAGTTCCTGCTAACAGTCCAATTGGTTCCAGATATATAAACACACACACACACGTCATCTGATCATTTAAAAAAAGTTGGATGGTTTACTTCAGACCTTTCCATGAGGTCCAAAGCCATAACCCAATTTTTAAGTATCTTGTCTGCTAGCGGCTAATATTCAAATTGCTATAATGGTGCGTGTGCAGCCAAGAACAAAAGTGAAGCACAGCGTGTGCGCTCATATAACCATGTACAAAATTAGAGTGTGAGACAGAGTCACACTGTGTCCCTCACCTCTGATGCCCCAGAAACTGCTCAGACCCACTTTCATCTTGCATGCAGGCTGTATTTTATTCTAAAACCTGTCCACTAACAGTAGTACAGTGCAACACCACAGTTTTAAGCTCTACTTCTTTCAGCCTGCATTGACTAGGGCCCTAGGAGGAAAGGCAGTCTCCCTCTCTCTAGGGAGCTCCTTCATTCCAGGCTCAGCTAGCCCTGTCCTCCTCTCTCTGAAACATTTCCTTAAGGCTTTTTTATCAGGATGGTGAGCTGAGGGCTAATTAGTTTCTTACTCCCCACACTCTCCTTCTGATTAGTTAATGACTCAATCAGCCATTATCAGAGGTTGGGGGACACTAATTGAGGTTATGTTGATCAGAGTGCTGACCCACATGTCAGATCTCAGCACTCAGTCACAACAGATACAGAGAGTATTTTGAAAGTGGCAGCACAAAAGCTGACCTGCACCATATAGAAGGAACACAGGACACTGACTAAAAAAATTCATGTAGTTATGATTTCTAATATTTTTGTTGATTAGCCTGAGACAAAATAGGAAATTTCAGCTTTGCCAACACAACAAACTATAATATAAAGGGTGGGGAAGTCTAAAAACTGAGAACTAAGTTGTAATTTAATGAACATCTTACCTAAATCAATCATTTTTGATGAGAGTTTTTAATTTTAACATTAAGATTTGGAGCAGACAGTTTTATGTACATCTGCCTAAAGTCCTCTTGGGTTTCATGAACATAAACCAAATGATAAAGTTTGTCCAAAGGTCACTGAGGGTAGGGTTTCTACAAACTCCAAAATCCAAGCCAACTCACTAGTTTCATAATGAAGCTAAAACATTTAACCGTATTTTCTCACACACCCTCTCGTGCCAAAGAAATCTAGAAACATCCTGGCTTGTTGCCATTTTCTTACATGGTTTGGCATGCAAATCTCTCTCCTCCCACATTATTGAAGCAGTTAGTTAGCTTACCACATCTTCCTGACTTTACAGGTAGCTGACAAGGAAAGGCTAACATTACTTGCCTCCCCAACATAAACAGAATCTCTTCAGCATAGAGGTCTGTGAAGTACTCCTGCTTGTCTAACTGCTGTAATTACCCTCTTCCAGCATATGAAGCAAGCAATGCTCAAGAATACACTACTGGAGCAGTCTATTATTTTGACCAATAGCCCAACAAAAGACAACTTACAATGATTTATTAAATTATTCTCAAAAAATCACATTATAGGTGTACAGATATTTGCAGTTCTTCATTACTGACTAATGGGAACTCCCTAAAACAGTGATACACTCTGCTACATCTCTGCTCCAGAATGATTTTATGGGCAGTAATTGCAATAGAACAAGCAATTGTATTTACAGTCCCCTACCTGCTGTTAAGTGGAAAGACAGTCCACCCTCTCCCCTGAATACATTCTCTGAATATGAGGCAAAGGTAGTTTTCACCATCCCCTCAAAAGTTCACAGATGGAGAAAGACCCAGCCAATCAATAGAGTTGGCTGGTCCCTCTAGATGGTACTATGACTCCCTCTCAGTTGGCTGCCTGCAACTATACGATGTTCTTTGTTAAGCAGTCAGGCCTCTGACCCCAAAGATGAGCAATTCAACAGCATGAGTGGCTGCATGGTTCAGTATAAGCACGGGACTTACCATCGAAGTGACTGATCTGTCATCTTCTTCGTAATTTACTACTGGAGGTGGCTCTTTCCCATCATTCTCCTGAACTTTTTGTTCTAGAAGTTCTTTCTGGGCTGACAATTTTGCCTCAGTGCATCTTAATTGCTGAACTGTTTGCTTGAGTTCCTCCAGTGCTTGTTTCTGGCTCAGCAAAAGCACAATGCTGAAGAGAAAAAGGAGAAGCACAAATTAAAGACTGATTATTTTAAAATGAGTTTTTCTTATCAAAACAATATTGGGGAAAACATTTTTGTAATTGGTAATTTGGTTTCCCTTTTCTACCTTTCCCACCCACTTATCTCAACTGGAGGATACCCAAGTTACTGCTTCTTTGAAAAACAGGAAGAGATCTCACTTATGTTAACTGCTCTAAGTCCTTCAATGCATGAACAAGTCAAATATCAGAAAGCTTTCAAAACCAGGAGGAGAATAAAAACAAAGTGCAGCAAGCTTATATGTTGTCGCCTCCCCTTCTTTCTCAAAGGAACTACACAGTTAGTAAAAACAGTTTTCTTTAAACTTTTCCATTAGTAAAATGGAATTGAGGAAATGCCTGTTCTTTTTTCATCCTTTAAAATTCACCAAATCAAGTACATTATTTCTAGTCTTGAGCAGCATACAGAGAAAAAAGGCATACTCAATTATGGAAATCCTAGAATGTGCATTCTAAATTTAGGCAAGTACCAAAGATTTTATTATCCCTTTTTCTGAAATGTCTTCATTTTGTGTGAGCTGGGCTCAGGTGACACAAAGACGTATGTACATGGGAGAAGGAAAATCCTGAGGGAGGGTTGTTTTGGTTTTGTATTTAAGATTTTAAGATCCCTGGATAGAGATTTTAATCTATGTTTCTACAGTATTTAGTATGTAATTAATAAATAATAAAAAACACATATAATAAGAAAAGAGGTGAAAACACTGAATTTAAAGCCGTGTAGATAAAACAACACTATTTTAACTCTTCAGACATTCTGTTAAGAGCCTGTGATTAAAATAAAAAATAGTAAGAAGGATTCACCCAGGTTCACTAGAAGTGCAAGCATCTCATTAGCTAATTGTGTGGAATTTAGCTAACTGGAAATTATCTAATTAGCATAGTGAAAAATAACGGAAAAGGCAAACTTCTAAAGCTTTTGGTATTTTTTCAATAGTATTTAATGCATTAAGAAGAAGATGACTGCCTTCAGCCCTCTCAAAGCTCATACTAACTTATGTGTTCATTGTTTTATTCATTAAGATATTATTTAAGCTATTATGCACCAGTTCACTCTTATTGGAAAGTAATGGTATCCACCTGTCATGGGGTCAATTAAATCTTGACTGAGGGTGGAAACAATGGGGTGGGGGGTAAGAGGAACTAAGTGCAACCCCAATTCTATTTATCAGTTCTTATAACTTCAGTTTCAAGATAGAGGCTAGAAGCTCGATAATCAGAGCTGGAAAAAAGTTTAATCATAGAATCATAGAAGATTAGGGTTGGAAGAAACCTCAGGAGGTCATCTAGTCCAATCCCCTCCTCAAAGCAGGATCAACACCAACTAAATCATCCCAGTCAGGGCTTTGTCAATCAAGGCCTTAAAAAACCGCTAAGGATGGAGATTCCATCACCTCCCTAGTTAACCCATTCCAGTGCTTCACCACCCTCCTAGTGAAATACTGTTTCCTAATATCCAACCTAGACCTTCCCCACTGCAACTTGAGACCATTGCTCCTTGTTCTGTCATCTGCCACCACTGAGAACAGCCAAGCTCCATCCTCCTTGGAACCCCCCTTCAGGTAGTTGAAGGCTGCTATCAAATCCACCCTCACTCTTCTCTTCTGCAGACTAAACAAGCCCAGTTCCCTCAGCCTCTCCTCATAAGTCATGTGCTCCAGTCCCCTGATCATTTTCGTTGCCCTCCGCTGGACTCTCTCCAATTTGTCCACATCCTTTCTGTAGTGGGGGGCACAAACCTGGATGCAATACTCCAGATGTGGCCTGACCAGTGCCAAATAGAGGGGAATAATTACTTCGATCTGCTGGCAATGTTCCTACTAATGCAGCCTAATATGCTGTTAGCCTTTTGGGCAACAAGGACACACTGCTGACTCATATCCAACTTCTCATCCACTGCAATCCTGTAACCACTGTAATGTAAGCTGATGACTCCATTCAGCATAACACACAAAAACTGTGATTTTTTTGTAACACATAGAGGATCAGCAGCCAGAGCATATAACTGGGTCACCCACGTCACAGACTTTTTGGCCACCAAAAAGGCTACCTTTACAGACAGATGTAACAAAGAAGTGGTGGCCATCAGCTTCAAACATGGATCCATGAGTGTAGATTGTGACACTCTATACTTTGTGGGAGCATTCTGTAACCTCCTTATTCCTTATTTATATATAATTGAGATATTGCATATTAAACAGGCCATGTGAGGTATCAGGGGGAAAGATTATGATCTACTGAAAGTCACTGTTTTATCAAAATATGTATATCATGAATGCATATGAAGTTATGAGAATTGTGTTGTATGGTGTCACTAAAATATGCTGTGGGTTTGGGAAGCTCCCAGATACTAGCTCTCCAGACAATGCCAAGGAAAATAACCAATGCCCGGGCAGGTGTCAAACAACCCATCAACAGCCACTGTTCAGCAAGGAAGCTACAATTCAATGACTCACCTGCATAAGGCCACACCAGGGAAATTACTCAACCTTGCCTGGGGACTCAGCAATGCCCACCAGACATGCCTGGACTTGTGTTCTCCAAACACGTGGGGCTGAGGGTATAAAACAGAACTCAGAGGTTCCATGCTTAGCCTTTTCTCCTGTCCCCACCTGTGCTGCAAGCAACAGACACACTCAGAAAAAGACTGAAGACTCCAACAGGAGACTGGCCCAAGGGTGAAACCTGTGCACTATGAACTGCAATATCCAGTGGGGTGAGAAAAACTGCTTAATCTAGATGTTGCCCAGTCTAATAGGGTTGAGACTTTAGACTGCGTGCTTATATTTTATTTTATTTTGCTAATCACTCTGATTTTTTGCCTATCATTTATAAACACTTAAAATCTATCTTTTGTAGTCAACAGATTTGTTTAACTGTTTATCTTTACCAGTGAGTCTGCCTGAAGTGTGTGGTAAATCTGCTCAGGTTTGTAAAGGCTGGTGTATATCCACTTTCCATTGATGAAGTGGTGAACCAATTAATAAATATGCACTGCTCATCCTGAACAGAGCAAGACGGTATATTCCTGAGGTACAAGGCTGGGAGCTGGAGGGATTTGGCTGGTGCCTTTCTCTGTGTGATTCATGAGTGGCTCTGAGAGCATTCATGCAATCCAGCTGGGTGTGGGGCTCCACATATAGTTGTGCTGAGTGATCACAGCACCTGGAGGAGTTTGCTGCTTGTCACGACATTGTGAGAGACAGCCCAGGCTGGAGAGTTAAGGGGGCAAAGCAGTCCCAGGCTGCGCCCTGGGGATCCTGTCACATAGACAGTACCAAATTCAAGTCCCATGGGAGAATGGGATCTCTTATATAAGGGTACAGTCTGTCCACACCTGAAATAATTTAATGGTTTTAGGATTAGAAAACATGTATCTACCACAGATTGGTGGGTGGATTATGGAGATAGCTGCCAGGTAAACGCTGACAGAATTTACAGAGAGATCTTGATGTTTCCAGTGAAGCAAATAATCCAGGATATGCTGGATAGAAGACAGGATCAGAAAAATAAACTTCTACTGAGACCAGTTGGACAAACTCTTCCACTTCATCAGGTAAGCATATTTAGTGGATAACTTCCTACTGTTTATAAGAATGTTTTGCACATCCACAGAACACTCAGCCTCTTGAGATGTTAACCATTGAGCGTCCACACCTTATGACAAAGGGTGCATGGGTTGGGATGCATCTTCCAACTGTGGTTCTGTGATAGGTCAGGTTCCTGAGGTTGCGATATTCAACTTGATAGAAATTTAGCAGACTGAAGAACCAATACTGACAACGCTAGGCTGGCTTTATGAGGATCATGAGAGTTCAGTCCTGCTTGAGCTTGCATAACACTTTGTGGGGCACAGGAATAGAAGAATAGACATATAGCACCTTTGCTTTCCATGAGAGAAGGAAAGAATTTGTTAAGAAGCCCAGACCGTGCCACGCCCTACAAGAAAACAAGTTGCATTTTCTGTTCAAATAATGAACAGGTCTATCTCTGGGACCCTCTAAGACTGAAGGATGAATCTCTCAACCTCTGGTTTGAAAGACCATTTGTGGTCTTTCCTGAATGTTCAGCTTAGAAAATCTGCCAAGCTATTCTGAACACCAGGAAGTTGGGGGACTATGAGATATACTGCACTGCTGATACAAAAGTCCTATAGATCTATCACTTCTTGACAGAGATGATCAGATCTGGCATCTCCCTCTCTGTTCACGCACAACATCGCCACAATATCGTCTGTGAGGATTTGTAAGGTAGCCTCCTTGATATGAAGGATGAACACCTGACACTCCAGACAAATTGCCTGCCAACTCTGATACATTTATGTGTAGGGTGAGATCTTGATCCATCCACAGACCTTGGGTATGCAGGCTCCCTAAGTGAGCCTCTCAACCAAGATATGAAGCATCCATAATTATAGTTGTGGACAGAGAGGAAAAGGGAACTCCCATACACATGATGGTAGGATCCTTCCACCAATCTAGTGAGGTTACGACTTCTGTAGGTATGCGAATCAGCATGTCCAACAGATGATGAGATGAGGAATAAACTGACTTCGTCCAGCCCTGCAACATTCTGAGGTGAAGTCTGGCATGCTGGTTCATGTACATGCAGGAAGCCATCTGCCCCAAAAGTCTTAAACAGCTTCTTACTATTGTGGGCAGAGGGGCTTTTAAGCGACACACAAATATATAGTATTATCTAGAACCTGGCTTGTGGCAAGAATATTCTGGCCAATGTAGAGTCGAGGATCACCACTATAAATGCTGTTCTCTGAACTGGAAGGAAAAAAAACAACAATTTGTCCTCACTAATCAATGGGCTCAGTTACTGGAAAAGGGATTGCATCTGGTGAAACCAACTTCTACTTTGTGCTTGAAACAATCCCAAGATAGCCACTTGTCCAGATAGGGGAATATCTGTAGCAGACAGGCATGGCCTCCCTCGGAGATTGACAGTGAGGATTGGCCAGACCCCCCCGGTGGGCGGAACCAGGAAAGCCATACCCGCCATGCCAGAAGCAGAGGCGTAGGACAGCAAGAGGAAATATAAAAGGCAGGCCCTGTAGCTCATTTGGGGGGAAGCCACTGAGGGAAGCAGAAGCTTCCACCCTGCTTCTGAAGCCTGAGCCTGCTGAGGACTTCTGATGCCCTGAAGACTCATCTGAACTGCCTGAGCTACCAGACATGCCCGATGCTGAGGAGCAGCTGGGATTACCACTTGCAGTTTAGCACGGGGCGACGGAGGACAACCCAGAGATCCAGATACACCCCGAAGGAAGGGTGGGAAGTTTTCCAGGGACAGACGACTACGATCCGGCTGGGTTGCTGCCTGAGTCAGGTTCAGCATGTTGCAGCTGGATCCCCGCTGATCCAACAGCACACCACTCAACCACTGTTAGGGCCCTGGACTGGGATGTAGTGGAGTCAGGTGGGCCTGCATCCCCCTATCTCCTGCCACCCCACCCGATGGAGGTGGCAGGAACACAGATCTTTGGAACTTTCTGTGACTCTGATGGATAGTCATGTGAAAATATGCATTACTCAAGTCAAGGAAAGTGTACCAGTGGGGGCTAGAGAGAGAATAATGGCAGCCAGGGTGACCACAAAATATTTTTTTTAACTATGTATTTGTTTAAATCTCACAAGTCCAAAATGGGCCTGAGACCTCCTTTTCCCTTTGGAATCAGAAAATGGAGAGAATAGAACCCTTCCCTCAAGGGAGAGGAGACTACCTCCTCTATGGCTCCCACTGGTAAAAGAGACTGTACATCTTGAAGAGAAAATGGTCCCTGAAGAAGGACAAGGGAGGGAAGTGGGAAGGAAGAACAGAAATAAACTGCAGGATGTATTCCAGTTCTATGGGGCTTAGAACCCATTGAGCAGTGGCAATGAGGGCTCAAGTTTGTAGGAAGTGGGATAACCTATTGAAAAAAAATAGGGGTGGGAGAAACTATAACATGGTGAGCAAGTACCCTTGTCTTCAACAAAGCTGTCAAATAGTCTGCCCAGAGGCCACACCCTGACTTGAGAAATCTGCTTTAGGACGAGCAGGTGATGGTCTTCTCTTGAGTGTCTTGCCCCATTTTCTGAACTGATAGGGATACTTATGCAGAGACTAAGGTCAGAATTACTCTCTTTTAGGAAGAGGTGTGTAAAGACCCACGGCTTTCAATATGGCCCTGGAATCCTTGAAACTATGCAACACCACATCAGTCTTTTGAGAGAAGGGGGTATGACATTCAAAGGGAAGGTCCTGGCTTGTTTGCTGAACTTCTGATGAGAGACGAGATGACTGCAGCCAGGAACATCTGTGCCTAGGACAGACACCATGACTCTATAGCTGCCATCCAAGGTTGCCTGCAGTGAATTTCGAGCCACTAGATTCCTCTACCATGACCTGAAAGTCACACCAAGTCTCCTCTGGCAACCTGTCCGAGAACTTCAGCATGCTGTTCCAGTGTGAGAAATCGTATCTAGCCAATAAGGATCGGTGAATGGAGATATGATATTGAAGACCAGATATTGAATAAGTCTTTCTACCAAAAAGGACTAGCTTCTTTTCTTTTTGGCCCTTTGGGGCAGCAGAAACTCAACTCTGATACCACTAAGGAACCTGGGGGAGGTGCCTGTAAAAATGCTCATATCATTGAGAAGGGACATGACACTGCAGTTAAAAACCCATGGCTGGGCTGTGCTATCTGACTCAGGTTCACAGAGCTCGGGCTAAGGGGCTGTTTAATTGTGGTGTAGACATTTAGGTTCGGGCTGGAGCCTAGGCTCTAGGAAACTTCAAGGTGGGAGGGTCCTAAAGCTCAGGCTGCAGCCTGAGCCTGAAAGTCAATAGTACAACTAAACAGCCTTGCAAGCCCGAGCCCGACTGGCCCAGCCCAGTCATCCATGTCTAATTACAGTACAGACATACACTTGATTCTCGTGTGTGTCTGGGCCAGAGAAGCCAGTGTCTGCCAGAAGGACTTTGTAAGATACAAAATGGCCGGAATTCCGAAAGGCCCCGCAGAACTGAGTATGTCAACCAGTCTGTGGGAGCATTCCTGAACTACCTCATCTTGAATATCAAAAGATCTAGCGTCTCTCTTACATTTCATGATATCCTGTGAAGCTGTCAAAGAAAGAAGAGGAATCCCCAGATACCATAATCTTATCCAGTGACAAGGAGGATTAATTCAAAAGGTTTAAGTTTGAACTTCCGGTAATGGTGAGGCTACCAGTACCAGAGTTTAGATGAGCCTGTGTTTCTTACTCACTACCAATATCGGTATCAGAGACAGAAGCCTGAATAGCTTCAGAGGATCTAGCTTACTATCTGCTAGGTGACTACAGGACAAGGAACTGGGGACGACCATGAAGTAGCAGGTATGCCCCAGAGCTAGCAGTGTGGCACAGGACACCAGCCATAACCGCTCCCTATGTCTCAGTCTCTGGAACAACTTCCAAAAATCAGACAGGTACTTGGATGGTAATTCTCCTGATGACAGCAATGGCCCTTCCATCCCAGGAAAATGGTGCACAAGAGCTAACCTTAGACTTAAACAGAATCTGGAGGATCTGGTGCCATGCCTCTTGGTGCCTGAGACAGAGAACATCTGCTGGATGATGTCAGTACCAGGGACAACATATTAGGTTTACTCCTGGATTGGACAGTATGAGAAAGAGTTAGGCGTTTCAAGAACTTGACCATCAACAGTACTGTGATCTGCTGCCCCTGCCTTGAAGTAACTTGGGACTCTTCTGCTGGCAGCGAGCATGCCAGAGCCTGGAGAAGTACCTGTAACAGTAGATTTACCTCCTACCCAAATGGAAAATCCAGCATCTTGAGACAGACCAAGTCTCTTTCTGTTGCATAAGCCTCAGGATTTGTTAGCACCGCAAGACCTTCTTGATCTATTTTGTACCTGCACTGAGGGCAGTAAAAGTCAGCCTCAACAGCCCGGAAGCCACTGCCAGATTGAACAATTCTTACAAGGGTGAGGCAGAGGCTGGTACTGGGCACAGTCACTTATCCACTGTTCTGCTGGTAGATAACGCCAGGGATCTTAATCTCCTCTCAAGACTGCATATACCCATCTTAGAGGAACAGTGCTGACCAGATCTCTTATGCTTTCTCCTCAGTACCAGAGAAAAAGATAGGTGCTTTCCTTCCAACAATCTTCTCTGGGGTGGAAACAGCAATGTCTGGAGAGACACTCCTTGTTGAAAAGGAAGCACTCCGCATCGCACTAAGCACGAAGGCTCTGATGCAAGACAGCCTCCATAAGAATATGGAATCTCACGTCCCTGTTTTTTATACAACACTTTAAATCTCTATAGATCTGGCCCCGGTCTTGAATGTGGACCTCACCCAGACATTTGGAGCAAGAGTCACTCACCAAGAGATTCTTGCAACTGGCACAAGACTTAAAGCCTGAGCTAAAAGGCATCCCCAACTACTGAGCATAAACATTTGCACTAAGAGTGTCTCTGTTGGAAAACCAAGAAAAAAAAAAAATGAAGAAAACCTAGACTCAGTACAATGATGAGTGCCACTAAACAACAAGAATGCCTTCCCCCGCCCTCCAAACATATATACTACTTAACCATATACAAATAGACTGAAAACCAATGATAGTGTGGGGAAACTTGGATAAACAAGTTGACATGCTCCAACTACAGATCACAGCTAATAAGGAGGAATGGGGGGAAGAGAGAGAGAGGGTCATGACAGCTCCGCCCTTTATATCATCAATCCATAGGACGAGTGTGCTGAAAGCAAATGCGCCACCCTGACGGATACCACTACGGGAAAAAATGGGGCACTGGGAACGCACAAACTTGAAGTGGAACAGACATGTGCAAATCACTCAAAGAAGAACTGCATATTACAATACAAACAACTTTTTTCTTTAAAATTTTCACCTTCCAATATCTTTGCCACACTTACTCTGATTTTTTTTCACAGGTCTTAGAAGATTCTTCTATTTTCTTTTCTAGTTCCAACAAAAGCTCCTCTTTGTTCAAAAGCGTCTGCTGTGTCTGAATCAATTCTTCTACTACTGTTTTCAACCTAGAATACAGGTCAGTTGTACAAATCAAAAATATGCATTTACTACATACATACAATACAAACTGTGCACATGTGTATGTGTTGCTTTGTATATCTAAAAAAAAGAGCTGAAAATAAAAGCAGTAATCCTTAAAATAGTTTCTAGTTCGACACTTTCCCTTTCTTGGTAATATGTTTATTAAATTGCTTATTTTGTGAATGTACCTTATTATATGGGTACACTCTAGATCTGGGTGCGCACTGTTGGGAGCGAAGGCACATTTTAGGCCTGATAAAAGTGTGCTGTGATTTTTAAGAGTCTGTTTGGATAATTTTTAACAGCTTAAAACTTAAGTAGAACCACCCATGTGTAAGAAAATGAAGAGTAATCACATTTGTGAGGAAAACAAAAAGATAAAGCATCCATAAAGCTAGAAAAAATTGGTTTGAGTTAACACAAAACTTGTACCAACAGGGGTGGAGAACTGATATGAAACAGAAACTAATGCATATTCATAAGAAAAAACAACAAAAGTTATAAATAGTTATTCTAAACAAAGGGAAGCTGAAGATGTGTATTTGTCTGGTATTGGAGACGTCTGTGTGGTGACTGTCCGGATGAGCCTCCCACTTGTGTGTAATTGATCACTACTTACTCAGCAGATAAAGGCTTCATTCTTTGATGTAGTAGCACTTAAAATGCTTCTTACGCATTTTAATTTTTTTAAAAACTTGAAGCAGTTCTAGGCCAAGAGCATACACAGTAATATATAAAAGAATCAATTCCTTCCCAGCATTCATCCAGTTATTAATTCATTAATAGAGATATTCCAGGCAACAATGACATAACACAGTTAACAAAAAGGATTGGATTTACTGTTTTGGAGCTTTTCTCCTAATGGTCTACTACTGCCCACACTTTTTCAATTGGAAGAAGAGTCAAATGAGTCAAATCAAGCAGGCTTTAGCTATCAGGGAATTGTATTCCATACACACTAAAATAAGATTAATCTGCATTTCATCCTGTGATATATATTAATGATTTATCTCCTATGTAAACTCATTGTCTATTTTACAATCCCAGATTTAAGCTTGCAACACTTCAATTAACATACACATAATTACCTGTACAAATTCCTCATTATATATTAATCTCAAATTTAATATTAATTACAAATCCTTTCCCTTTAAAACCTTGATTAAGAATGTTTATTTGCTGACCCTACATGTGACTGTAAATATTTCTTTCACAACTTTCAAAAATTCATTGACCTAACTCATTTTATAGAGATTAGGCACTGTATTTAACTATCAACTATTAACATATAGAAATTTAAATCCAAATTAATATTATCATTTGTCTCTAAAGCATATAATTACTTTCAGACAGCATTAACATTTTAATGTGCCCTACAATTTTTTTTAAAAAAAGTGTATGCAGTGTAGTAGTAGCCATGTCTGTCCCAGGATATTAGAAAGACAAGATGGGTGAGATATCATCTTCTACTGAACCTTCTGTTAGTGAGAGAGACAAACTTTCGAGCCATAGAGCTCTTCTTCAGGACTTGAAGTTCCGTGTGGCTTCATAGCTTGTCTCTCTCACCAACAGAAGTTGGTCCAATAAAACGTATTACTTCACCCACCTTGTCTCTCTAATTTAAAAAAATTCTGATTTAAAATCAGAGCACCAAGTTGGAATAGGAAATTGATGTAGCTCTTCCCAATACTTCTGAACTCTGTGAGAAAGTTTGGACTTATCTTTGAGCAAGAGAAGACAAGTTAGTTGTTTTAATCTTCCTTTTGTTCTAAATAACCATCTGAAGTTTGGACACCCTTTAGGACTGGCTAGAGCTGGTATCTCAAACTATCACCCTGGTTACAATTTGTCACAGGATATTTCACCATGGACCCACATCTGTCTTCTGGACAAAAGTAGTTCAGAAAAAGACTATTACTAACTCATCAGTCACTTTAATCATAACTAGCTTTCATAATAATACATTTCCAAATTATTCATCTTTACATTGAACCTGGACATATCAAACCATTATGAAACCTTCCATATGCTGGGCTTACAAATTATCTTAATGATCTATCTGGAAGAGCTACTTGGGAATTTTTCTTGATCACTGATTTAGCAGTCTCAAATATTAATAAATATGAATACATATTTGTACAAAATAGCTATTGGAAGATTTGTTTCACTCATATGGGTACTGATTCACATTCCCACTCACCCTTTTACTAGCTTAACAGACATTCTCTACCAGTCATATTATTTGCTCTTTTAATTCATCCCACTATCTTCTAAATATAATATTTTATCACAGTATTCTATTTTGCTTGCATATGTTAATGCAGTAGCTTCCATTAAACCATCAACACTTATCAGCAAATACCAAAGTTTCTCTTTGTACTTAGAGGGGAACCACTGGTAAATGCTGACACAGAGACCACTATGTGTATACTATGATTCTTTATTGGATTATTTACTTAGCTTTACGCTATTTTTAAACATAAAACTGATCCAATTTTCCACACAATGTATTTTATAATGGAGATAACGGTTTAACTAAACTTAACCCAATAACATAATGTAGGAAAATACATATTCGGTTTAAATCAAATACAGGGATTTTAGCAGCCAAGGGAAGGCTTAAATAAAAAATGTAACTAGCAAGTTAAGTTGTAAAAGTGATATGCTCAAATTATAGCTGGTAAGAGAAGAGAAGCCCTGAATTATCAAAACTGATTCTGACAAAGAAAAATTATTTTGTGATGTAATACACTTATCATGACATTTAACATACCAGTGTCAACTTGAAGAAAGGGGCCAAATCATAAAATCTTGTCTACTCAAAGCCAGGAAAGGGGTCATTTCCAAACTGCTCAAAACTGGTTCTTAACTCAAGTGAACAATTGGCTCTGACATCACTTGTTTGTTAAAGTCTATAAAAAAAAAAGTGAGCTCGTAAAGGGTTCATTACTAGTGTCTGCCTGTGCAAGCTGGAGACAACCATCGTGGGTTTGAGCACTCCTGGGCCTAGTCCTTTGATAAGCACCTGATCATTATTTATAACTGTATTTTATGAGGACGTGATGACTGCTTACACATCTAAGGCACATTTGAAGCAACTGTATAAATACCATTTGACCTTTGAATTTAATAAAATAATTATAGCTAAATTAATATTTGGTGGTATCCTGCATAAACAATAATATCCATAACCTTCTCCACCAGGAGGAGCTCACCCAGAGCTATAGCAGCTGGCTACTGATTTTTTTTTCATACGCCCTATTTCAGAATCTGGCAGTCTGAATTACTACAAATTATCACTATGTTGGGAATAATTACAAAAATAATTCATTACAGGCACAAATCTTACGATAGATAATCAACTTATAGTATGTTTCCTGATAAAGGGACACATTGCCGTCAGCACAGTGCGAGTGCACAGGGGATGAGGGACACAAAGAACCTTTCCCTTGGACAGCCTGTGCAAGAATAAGACACTTGCAATCCCTGACCTCTGGAGAAAAATTTATCTGAAGAGCAAAGAAAATACTCCCTTCATGTACCACCAAAGGTGACAAGAAGAAAAGTAGTGGCATTGCTTTGATCCTTTCCACAATCAGGCTATGGGAGTATGCTGTACCATCCTTCAGGATGATAGAGAACACACTCTTCATCTGTACACCAAGAAAAAGAGGAACTCCCCACAGCTTCCCTGGGACAGTGCAGCTTCATACGAGCTCATACTGGGGACTTGAGGCTAAACGTCACAATCTAGCCCACAGATACTTTTTTGGGGAAAGGTAGCAAACAACAGTGAGATTTATAAGAATTACATCACATGCTATTCTATATTTGCTTTCTATTTATTAAACATTTTGTTTAATTATTAAATTCACTACAATTAGGACATATATAAGAACACAACCAACTCTGCATTAATCATGGACTCATGCATAACAAATTGTAAATGTACATTGCAAAAAGCACTGATTTTCACTTAAGCAGTCTATTCCTTCAATATAGATGTGCATATTTCCCATTGCCATCAGCAACAATCACACACACACGCATCAGAAGAAGAGTAGATTACCCTAATTTAATTGCGCTATGTTCATAAGCATGCTTGAATTCTTGCTGAACAGTCAACTAGGTAAGAATCCCCAACCCAAAAAGTTTATAACCTGACCATGGATGCCTCTTTGTGTGGATTTGCAGACTGTGGCCTGCATTTTTCCACATTTGGTGTGGAACTTGGTGTGGATTTGCAGAGACTGTGGCCTGCATTTCCCCTCTCAGAAAGCCAGGCTGGGGGGACCATCCACTGTGAAAGGTGTCTGCTGGTGGAATCCCTCGGGAAGCAGGTGAGAACTACAGGAGGAGGTGTGTAGGCTAAGGCACATCCAAGCCCACAATGAATTCATTGAGAGTATTCCTATGGAGACGTCCAAGGGCAATGGTGGTGGCTTACCAAATAGACTTTAGTACTTTTCTAAGTACAGCAGCATGGAAGAAAGTATCTGTGAAAGCAGACAAAGTGGGTGTCCAGGCTGACACTGATGATGGAGCAGACGGTGTGAGTGGCTTAAACAAGAAGAGAGACCAGCGGTCAGAGATGCAGGCAGGTGCTGAGTGTTGAAGGCCTTTTAGCCAAGGACAAGAAGTTTGAACTTAATGCACAGGACTATGGGGAGCCAGTAGAGGTCCTTAAATAGGAAAGTGACTGGTCACAGCAGCGAGCAAGAAAGGTTTTGGCTCTGGCATTTCAGATGTATTTAGCTTTGGCTAAAGATACTGCTAATATCGTCAACATTTCTCAGTCAGGCTTCAGGCCATGTCACTGAACAAAGATGGCACGAGATAATCTTGAGCCAGGGCAAAGGCCACACATTCATATTTATACAGTTACACTTCTCTGCAGCATTTGATATTGCTGACCATGGAATCCTGGAACGTCTTGGAAAAGTAGCAGGATCATTCCAAGTCATTTCTCTCAAACTGGAGAGTCACATGGGCTCCTCCTCCAGAACTCTCAACCCATGGAGTCCCATATAGAGCCGTCCTCTCCTCCTTGTTCAACACTGTATATGTAACCACTTGATGAGACTGAAACAATACAAACTAAACTGTCAGCAACAAATGCAAGACGCTCGCTCTACATCACCATCACATCAGATGCAAATAGCACCATTTCTCAGTTATCCCATGGCTTGGCTGAAATCAGTAACCAGTTGAAAAGCTAAAACGAGACCTTTCAACTGGAAAGTGATGCTTCTGAGGGAAAATGAAGCACTTTAAAAGCTCATTGCCTCCACAGCATCACCTGCAGATGGTCAAGACAGTCCTCAGAATCAATCTTAATCTTGACTTCTCACTGCTTCTAGACACCCAAATAGATAGAGCTGTGAAAAATAATCTTTTCTAGCTATGACTAGAAAGAACACTTCACTCCTCATATCACATCCAGACTTCAACAATGATCCATGAAGTAATGACCTGCTGGCTTGATTGCTGTAGTTCTCTGTACCTAGGTATGACTCCACTCACCCCCCACCCCCGCCACCAATAAAACAAGTATCCAGTTGCTCAGTAACACAGGGTACCAAGAGCACATCACCCCACTGCTCTCTTCATTGGCTCCTTGTGGATTATGAGGTCAAAATCAGGGTTTAAATCTTCAAAACCCTGCATAAAGTCATCCTAAATTCTCCAGAGGTTCACCTCATTCTGTGTGATTATACCTTATTACAACAGCTCTAAGCTTCTTCCCAGGCTCTTCCATAACCTCTCCAGGCTTTGGCCTGTACCAACCCAATAGTACAATCTATTCCTTTCAGGTCTCTCACTGTTCTGAAAAATGTGATGTGTCAAACCTTTTTGAAACATCTTCCTGTGCCTACAGTTTTCCAGATTCTCACTAGACTACAACCCACAGATAGTTTCCACTTTTTGTATATTGATCCTATCAAGTACAAATATCTCTAAGCTTTCACAAGATAGATAATGTTTTTAGTCATACTGTCCATTAATTGAAGTCAAAGGAATATATCCTGTCATGGAATAAAAAGAATATTTCAAAGAACCCAACAGATAGTAATCTAGTTAAATGATGACATCCTATTCATGTAAGCAAGAGTTGCAGGACTGGGCACTAACTCTTAAGGGTCTAAGTCTGAAGTTAGTCCATAAATAACTGGAATCAGTCCAGCATCTGCTATAAAATAGAAAACTATATTCTCTACCAGCATGCAAGTAGAGGAGTGCCACGTGGTGATGCTAGGATAACTTAATCTTGATATTTAAAGGATAATGTCTTTACCAATAAAATTTATGAGTTAGAACATAGATAAGAGTGGTAGAACAGTTGACTCTCCGGGAAGTATTAACAAGTGAATCAACTTGCTTTTTTTTTTTTTTTTTGGCAGATGTCAAAAGAGGCTCTTACACTGGGATGGTTCAGTTGGCTTCATTATTTTAACTGTTTCCCAGAATTTGTGTGTGTGAAAATCTGTCTGCCTCTATTCCAAATACACCTCTAATTTTATGAAAGCCTATTTCCATTAGGAAAGATACTGATAAAGAGGAAGTTACTTACCTGTAACTGGAGGTTCTTAGAGACATATGGTCCCCATTTGGATTCCAAATGTGAGTGCACATGAATGCCATGATCCAGAGCTAGACAAGTTGTACAGCAAAGTCTGTTGACCAACACGTGCGTCATCCTCACATCCACAGCTAAGGTTATAAGAGGCCATGTGGGTTGACGCTACTCTAGTTCCCTTGCCACTAAGCAGCGTAGTCCATAGTAGAGGGGATGGAGAGCAGGTATTGGAATCTAAACAGGGACCACACATCTCAAAGAACCTCTAATTACAGGTAAGTAACCTCCTTTTCTTCTTTGAGTGATGGTCCCCATATGGATTCCAAATGTCGGTGAGTAGTGAGCAATCATCAACATGGAGGTGGGTGCAAAGCCTCACAGGAAGTGATAGTCTGCAGCATGGCACAGCCAATGGCCGCATCCCCTGCTACTGCTGGGGCAATGGAGTAGTAAGAGGTAAAAGTGTGGACAGAGCTCAACATGGCTGCTTGGCAACATTCTGCCATGGCACGTATGCAAGGTAGGCCTTTGTAAAGGTTTGTGCCTGCATGGAGTGAGCTGTGACTCCAGGAGGTGGAGGTATCTGGGAGAGTATAGCATTCGGAGATCCATTTGGAGATAAGCTGCGAGGGCTTGTCCTTTGCAACGGCAATGAAGACCCTGGGTAAAATGCAGAAGGCATGAGTGGACGTAGAAGGCCACTGCACGGCCGACGTCAAGAGTGTTCAGTGTTTTACCTCTGCTGGAGGCATGGGATTTGGGATAGAAGACCGGGAGGTGGATGTACTAGTTGAGGCGGAATGTGAACACCATCTTAGGGATGAATTTGGGGTCCAGGCATAAGGAGACCTTGTCCTTATGGAATCTGGGGTGTGTGTTGACCAAGGGGGAGGAGAGGTCGGCCATCATGGCTGCCAACTCGCTAACATGTCACACCGACGTGATGGTGACTAAGAAAATCACCTTCATTGAGAGGTAGGAAAGACAGCACATCATGAGGCTTGATCAGGGCAGAGTGACATTAAGGTCCCAGGAAGGGGATGGCTTGCAGTGGTGGAAAGGCATTGAGTAGACCTTTGGGGAAACAAACAGTGGTTGGATGACTGAACAAAGTGGAACTGTCTACCAGAGGGAGGAAGGAAGGCACTGTGTGCTGTCAGGTAGATCCAAATGGAACTGTGGACAAGGCCCAACAGCTTGAGTTGGAGAAGGTAGTCAAGGACGAGAGAGATGGATATGAAGTCTAGTGGGAAATGGTGGCAGTGAGCCCAGATGGTGAACCGTTTCCATTTCACTTGATAGCAGGCCCTAGAGGACAGCCTCCTGCTGTGCATGAGGACAAGCACTGGGATAGAGCATGACCTGTGTACTCATGAGATCCACCCAAACACCAACCCGTGAGGCAGAACGGGCACGAGTTGGGGTGCCGGAGTCATCCATACATCTGTGAAAGGAGATCCGGGTGTGCACGGAGGCAGAGTGGGAGATAAGCAGAGAGGCGGAGGAGGTCTGTGAACCAATACTGACGAGGCCAAATGGGGCTATCAGTCTGACTGCTACTCAATACCGGTAAAACCTTGAGCAGAACTTGTGGGAGCAGGGGAATGGGTGGTAAGGAATAGCAGAGATTGCCAGTCCAGTGGAGGAGAAGGCCACTGCCACAGGATTCTGCCCACACAACCCTGCCCACACGACCCCCCTGGAGCAATAAGAGGGAAGTTCGCAGTTCTCTCTGACCACAAAGAGGTCCCAGAGCAGGGTGCTCCACCTGCGGAAACCAAAGCATAGGGTAGGATTCTGAGGCTCCCACTTGTGCTTTGCGTAGAAGGACTTGCTGAGCATGTCCACAAGGGAGTTATGGGCACTCAGGAGATATACACCTGGAGTGTAACACTGTTTGATGCACCAGTTCCAGAAGTGGACAGCCTCCGCACAGAAGGAGGGAGACTTGGTGCTGCCTTACTTGATGACAGACTACCACAGCCATGTTGTTAGAGAGCAGTTGAATGTGACAAGATTGTATGAGGGGGAGGAAGGCCTGACAGGTGAGGCAGGCAGCACACAATTCCAGGATGTTGATATGCATCCTGGAGAGGTCCAGAGACTGCAACCAGGTGGATGCCCCAGCCAACGAGGGAGGTATCCGTGGTCAGAGTGGCATAGGGGAGTGGGAGCTGTAAAGGGGGTGCCAACCAGGACCTTCATTGGGTTGGTTCACCATGCAAGGGATGCCAGGACAACAGTGGGAGGCAGGACAAGTTTGTCCAAGCAGCCTGTCTGCAGCTTGTAGATAGAGAGGAGCCACACCTGAAGGCAGTGTATGTGTAGGTGGCATGAGGCATCACAGAGGTACAGGCCATCATGTGGCCGAGGAGGGAAAGTCAATGGTGGATGGAGGTGCGTGGAGTGCAGCGCCAGGTGGTAATGATAGAAGCGAGGGCTGCAAAGCAGTCGACCAGAAGGAAAACTTGGGCTGCGATGGAGTCCAGACGAGCACCAACAAAGGTGATCTGGTGGGTAGGTACGAGAACTGACTTCTCATTGATGCAAATCCCAAGAGTGGCAAGGGGCCCGCAAAGAGCCACAATGGCTGGTAAGAAGCACCTGCGGGATGGTGCAACGAGGAGCCAGTCATCCAGGTAGGAGAATACCAAAAGGCCTAGACAGAGCAATTGCAATATCAAAAGGGAGGACATGGAACTGATAATGGGAGTAACTAACCATAAATTGGAGAAACTTCTGGGGATGACTGTCGATGTGGAAATAGGCATCTTTCATATCAAAAGCACAAACCAGGCTTCCTGAGAAAGGGAACGAATAATCAAAGGGAGTGTCACCATCCGGAACTTGAATTTCTTTATAAACCTGTTAGGCAGCCGGAGGTCCAGGATAAAGAGGAGGAAGTATGGGAAACAGAAGCCGAAGCTTCTGAAACTAGTAGCTGAAAGCCTATGCTGTGACATGGGTGTAATTCATAAAGTCATGTAAAAAAAGTCATGTCGTGTAAAAAAACCTAAAAACAGCTGAGAACTTAAAACCTGGATGGTAACAGACCACAAATCTCAGTGATCATAGAATCATAGACACATAGCACTGGAAGGGACCTTAAGAAGTGTTCTAGTCCAGTCCCCTGCACTCAAAGAAGGACTAAGTATTATCTACCATCCCCGATAGGTATTCATCATTGGAGTGTTTTAAGAGCAGATCATACAGAGATTCCACAACCTCCATAGGCAATTTATTCCAGTACTTAACTATCCTGACAATTAGGAAGTTTTTCTTAATGTCCAACCTCAATCACCCCTGCTGAAATATAAGCCCATTGCTTTTTCTCCTATCCTCAGAGGTTAAAGAGAACAATGTTTCTCCCACCTCCTTATAACAACCTTTTATGTCCCCTCTCAGTCTCCTCCAGATTAAACAAACCCAATTTTTTCAATCTTCCCTCATAGGTCATGTTTTCTAGACCTTTACTCATTTTTGTTGCTCTTCTTTGGACTTTCTCCAATTTGTCCACAACTTTCCTGAAATATGGCACCCAGAACTGAATACTCCAGTTGAGGCCTAACCAGGGCAGAGTAGAGCAGAAGAACTGTTTCTTGTGTCTTGCTTACAACACTCCTCTTAATACATCCCAGAATGATGATTGCTTTTTCTGCAACAGTGTTACACTGTTGACTCATATTTACCTTCTGATTCACTCTGAGCCCAGATCCCTTTTTGCAGGACTTCTTCCTAGGTACTCATTTCCCATTTTGCATGTGTGCAACTGATTGTTCTTTCCTAAGTGGAGTAGTTTGCATTTGTCCTTATTGAATTTCATCCAATTTACTTGAGACCAGTCTGTCCAGATCATTTTGAATTTTAATACTATCCTCCAAAGCACTTTCAACGCCTCCCAGCTTGGTATCACCCACAAACTTAATGGTACAGAGTGTGTACGCTTATAATCTAAATCATCAATGAAGATATTGAACACAACCGGACCCAGGACTGATCCCTGCACGACCCCACTTGATATGCCCTTCCAGCTTGACTGTGAACCATTGATGAATACTGTCCTGCAACAGTTTTCGAACCAGTGTGCATCCACCTTACAGTAGCTCCATCTAGGTTGCATTTCCTAGTTTGTTTATGGAGGTCACACAAAACAGTATCAAAAGCCTTACTCAAGTCAAGCTATGCCACATCTGCCGCTTCCCCCTTATCCACAAGGCTTGTTACTCTGTCAAAGAAAGCTGCTAGGTTGGTTTGATATGATTTGTTCTTGACAAATCCATGCTATTACTTATCACCTTAGTATCTTCTAGATGAAGATTTAACCTGATTATAATCCAAATAAAAAGAGCTCTCAAGTCATGCTTGTAGCTGTCTCCATCGCTTCACAGTAACTTAACAGACATTTTAGGCTTCACAGTGATGTTATGGGTGATTGTCTGTGCTACTTGTGTTGATTTGTGTCTGGAGGAAATATCCTGGAAAATGTATGTTAATTTGTGAAGGTGGCAAATGAGTGTGCGTGCTGCAGTGATGGGCTATGTGTGTTTGGGGTTAATGTGTATAAATAATGGTTGTGTGTGTAGGTGTTATTGTGCTGGGAGAATTATATGAGCTGCTCCAGTGTGGCATCTGAGCCAAATAATCCATTCTCCCTCATACAACCGATGAAATTGTTGTATGCAAATTAGCTGTAGAGTAATTGGTTGAGTTACCTCTAATATTACAATGGTTTAGGACTCTTGGGATAGTATAGATACATGCCTTACTGTAGCTGTATACCGCACAGGTGTAATTCATAAAGTCAAAATAGTTAAGAAGTTAAAAACTGGACAGTAACAGACTGCGAAACCCAGTGATGATGCAATCTGGTGATATTTTGAACAAAAAACTCTCAGCCATGCTTGTAGCTGTTTCCATCACTTCACAATGACTCAGACATTCCAGGCTTCACAGTGACACAAAGTGTCATTTCTGGAATCTTATTATATAGTCAAAAAGGATGCCACATTTTTTGAGACATACTTACATTCCTTGCAAGCTTTCTGCTGTTAAGTTATTCCACATTATCTCATTAGCTTGAAGATTTTCGTTTTCTTCCAGTAAAGATGTATCAAACACTATTTCTTGTTCTACATTCTCTGGTGACCTGTTAAGTATACAAAATAATTTAAGATTTATATTACACAGTATATACACACACAGAGACGCTAAGTGTAGCTCAGAAGCTAACTATTTGTTCCTTTCCAAAATGATTATGTCAATAAAAAGCATATTTTAATCATATGGAAAACAAAAGCAGATTGAAGACAGGCAACATGATAGCTTTCCTTCAAAATAAGAGTGCAGTTTTAAAAAACACAACAAAACACAAAATGGAAGACATTTCCTTGGATTAAGGTCATTACATAACTAAGGCTTTTAATGGACCACCATATGGGTGTATGGAGACATAATAACTGATCCAGTTGCAAGTTTAGGACTAACTAATAATATGAATATTAATCTATATATTAGTAACTGAGATAAAAATGCATGCACATAATTCCAAGAACTCACTGGGACTACTTATCCGAGTGACAAATGTGCAAGATCAGATCCATAAAGAACAAATAAAACTTATTCTTAAAACAAACTTTGCTTGAAATTACATAGCACATAGCTAATGCTGTGACTCAGAATTTCTAGCTCCCACAATTGTATCTGCCTACATATCTTTATCAGTAATTATCAGAGTTTAGTATTTTCTTTTTTAAAAATCTTATTGCTGAGTTTAAGACTTGTTTATTATTTAACGAAGTCCTTGGACAGTTTACAAAGATGGAGATAAACAGGTCAGACAATCTTACAAATAAGGATGAAGCATTACAGTCAAGTAACAATTTAAAGGAACCCAACTGAAAACAAACTAAGCATATACCAATTTTCAGTATTAAGGCTTAACACAGAATACAATTTCTTCTTGCGAGGTAAAAATGAATAAAAGGACTAGAATGGAAAGCTTATACCTGTGAGCTTCTATGAAGCTATTGTACTCTGAGTTAGGGTCTATCTGTTCAACAGAAGTCTGGATCTCTTTATGGACATTCACTATCTCTTCTGTTACAAGACTGGTGATCTGACTGTATTCATCAAGGATTCCTTTTCTGTGGGGGAAAAAATACAATAATTCATAGATTCAAAGGCCCGAAGGGACCATTATGATCATCTAGTCTAACCCCCTGCGTAACACAGGCCATAGAAGTCCTCCAAAATAATTCCAAAAGCATACCTAATGTACAACATGCTTTCATGAATATATATTTCAGAAAATCTTAATTTACAAACTAAAAGAACAAACAAATTCAGATAATTTCTTATTTTTTCTAGACCTTTAGTGTAAATCTTCATAATACTTGGCAGTCTTTAATACACTAAAGCACTTAGTTTTAAGAATTTTAACCCCGAACTCAACAAAAAGGGGAAAACTTTTTTGTTCTTGTTCCTAGTTTTCATTCTTCATACAACGATTTTACTAATATTTCAAAACTCTGTATATTGTTAATATTCTTATTCTGTTCTGCTACTACATTTTTAAGTTACATCTCTGTAGTAACAGATGTAAAATTAAACTATGATAACAAACAGAGTTGAATGCCTTGCAATTAGTTGTTCCTACAAATGGCTGTTCCAGCTGGCTAAAGAGAGAGAGAAAAGGAGTACTTGTGCCACCTTAGAGACTAACAAATTTATCTGAGCATAAGCTTTCGTGAGCTACAGCTCACTTCATCGGATGCATGCAGTGGAAAATACAGTGAGAAGATTTTATATACACAGAGAACATGAAACAATGGGTATTACCATACACACTTTAACGAGAGTGAACAGGTAAGGTGAGCTATTACCAGCAGGAGAGGGAAAAAAAAAAAAAAAGAAAACCTTTTGTAGTGATAATCAAGGTGGGCTATTTCCAGCAGTTGACAAGAACTTAGGAGGAACGGGGGGGGGGGGGGGGGAATAAACATTGGGAAATAATTTTACTTTCTGTAATGACAGATCCACTCCCAGTCTTTATTCAAGCCTAATGTAACAGTGTCCAGTTTGCAAATTAATTCCAATTCAGCAGTCTCTCGGAGTCCGTTTTTGAAGTTTTTTTGCTGAAGAATTGCCACTTTTAGGTCTATAATCGAGCGACTAGAGAGACTGAAGTGTTCCCCGACTGGTTTTTGAATGTTATAATTCTTGACATCTGATTTGTGTCCATTTATTCTTCTATGTAGAGACGGTCCAGTTTGATCAATGTGAGAGAGAGGAATCAGACTGTACATTATTGGAAAAAATAAAGAACCAAATTATGGTCCCTCCATCAAAGGGATTCTGCGAGAGGGAGGGCTCTGGGAGCATATTCCCTACCACCACCGCCGTGCCTCCAAACAGATAACAGACAAATTAAGGAACCACTAACACAGGCAGCACCATTAGTTACTCATGACACCATATATCACTACCAAGGAACAATTGCAGCAGTACTTCATCTGAACCCCCCACTGATAATTTTAACATCAAAATGTAGAGCTGCAACACTGACTCATTAGTTTAATAAAGAATGAGCTACTTTAATCTAAGATAACAAATTAGTGTACAGTTAGTCTCCATATTACAGGCCAGTGTGCATGTGACCCATGGGACCTTTTGCTCTCTATCATTTTAACTAATCAAATAATCTGCTCTCTGAATACTCTACGCACCAGAAGAAGCACACGTATGCTCATGTCACATTCAACATATATACAACAGTAAATAAGGAAGTGTTATTTACTTCTTCTCATAACACATGAACTAGGGGGTCACCAAATGAAATTAATAGGCAGCAGGTTTAAAACAAACAAAATGAAGTATTTCTCCACACAGCGCACAGTCAAGCTGTGGAACTCTTTGCCAGAGGATGTTGTGAAGGTCAAGACAACAACAGGGTTCATAAAAGAACTAGATAAGTTCATGGAAGATAGGTCCATCAATGGCCAGAAGCTGAGAATGAGTGACAGGGAATGGATCACTTGATGATTATCTGTTCTGTTCATTCCCATGGCACACCCGGCATTGGCCACTGTCGGAAGATTGGATACTGGGCTAGATGGACCTTTGGTCTGACCCAATATGGCTGTTCTTATATGTACCAACCAAAAAACCCAACAGCAGGAATATTTAATTTTTGGCATTCCTTAGCTATTTTCTATTTTACCTTTTTACACTTTCAATATTAACTTCAGCTATCTCACTGTGTTCTGAAAGAAGACAAAAAAATTTTTTAGTATCGATCACTATTGACCAACCAGAGTAGAGTGCACATTAGAGTAGAAGGAACATTAATCTATTTTCCTTGTAATCATTTTTCAAGTAGATGCTTAATGAACCCCAAAAATGTTGCTTGCCTGGATTTCCTCGCTATTTGAGTAAACAGTGGAGGCAAGAAAAAAATTAAAGCTCAATCTAACATTGGAATACAGTCGAAAAAATTTTAAAATACAAGGTAGATGATTTGAGATTAATGTAAAAAGAAGTGGGCATTCAGGAAAGCAAATATTTATATATGTCTTAAAAAATTATATTTGTAGAATGGGTTAATTGCCTATTTTCTATACTAGTTTCTGTGATACAAATTTTCTTCCCTTCAGTTCTAGGCATTTTCTTCCATTCTGTTATCAAGTTGGAGCTATACTACATCTTACCAATTCACTACAGGGCTACCAGTCCATAAAACCAGGATTGTTCAACCATACCTCATGAAGGTGTCCCATCTCCCCCACACTAAAACCACCCAGATCCTAGCCTGAAATTCCCTGAAACATCAGCTTTGGTTCTATCTTAGATTCAATGTTATCCAATAGTAGCAGTGTTCCAGTGAAAAGCCACTTTACAAAGAGTATTCTACTAATAAGGTGATAATTTATAAATGGCACCTTTTTACTTAAGAGAGCTGATCCTGTGTATATTCAGATATCCAGGTCCACTTAGTGACAAAACTACATTTTTACTGCTTTATACTCTTGTTGGTCCTGCAGATCAGAGAAAATGTTGGATTCTATTCCAACTTGTGCATCAATAGAACTATTTATTAAAATTGCAGAGATGAAGTGGGTGAGGTAATATCTTTTATCGGTCCAACTTCTGTTGGGGAGAAACACAAAGCTTTCAAGCTTACACAGAACTCTTCTTCAGGTCTTGAAAGCTTCTCTTCCAACAAATGAAGTTGACCAATAAACGATATTACCTCACCCATCTTGTCTCTCTAATATCATGGGACCAACCCAACTAAAACAACACTGCAAACAACAATATTAAATTACAATCATTTACAGCTATGGACCTCCACTGATGCGACTGGGACTACGCACTGGTGTAACTAAGGGCCTAAAGTAGCCCAAACACTCTATTACTGGTGATGATTAAGTTAAGAACTTGGCCTGATTCTCAAAAACTCTATAGAGATTGTGTCTGCAGGGCTGGCAATTAGAAAATCCAACTTGTGTACACGTAAATTATGCACACTTTGGGAGGGATTTTCAAAAGCACTCAATGTTGGTCTTATTCTCAATGGGAGCAGAGGTAGGCCAATACTCAGTGCTTCTGAAAATCCCACATTTGATATGGAGTTACTGATAGAATCAACATGAAACCCTGCGGTGTCATTTTTAGATTAACTTTTCCTAATAGTATCTCAATTGGGGTAAGTACATATTTTACCCACTACTGAACTTTTCAATTATCAGGTCTCTAAAGAAAGAACCCCAATCAGGGATTTTTTTAAAACTTGAAATGTACATGGTACGTGTTGTTTCTCAGCACTTGCCTCCATTACCTGATTGAGTGCAAAAACTGATGACAGAGAGTGTCACAACAGAAGGCATCTGAAACACTAGGATAACTAAGAAAACGATTTCTCCATGGTCTCTGTAGATAAATCCTGAGCAGCCAGGTGGAAGAAACTCCCAGCAGCTGATGGAGAAGTACAACTCAAAAAGTAGCTAGCTAATTTGGGTCAGACGGCTAACCTTCCCACAAGACCCAGGGAGAGAAAGGAGCGGGTATGCCCCCACTGCAATTAGACACTGGCAGCTGGCCCATGTCAGCTGACTCAGGCTCACAGGGCTCAGGCTGCAGGGCTGTTTAATTGCAATGTAGACTTCTGAGCCTGGCCTGCAGCCTGAGCCCTGGGACCCTCCTACTTTGCAGGGTCCTAGAGCCTGGGCTCCAGTCTGAGCCTTTGTCTACACCACAGGTAAACAGTCCAAGTCAGCTGGCATGGGCCAGCCACTGGTGTCTAACTGCAGTGTAGACATACCCCAAACGGCCCCAGGTTGGTACCACTGACAAGAATTGGATTTTTCCTGCCTCCTTTCCTACAGAGATCATAGAATTCTATTGTACCAAGTTAAGGAAGCAGGAATTTGCCCTCACCTATTCCTCTTTCTAGTCAGACATTAGCAAGGAATAGGAAAGATGATGATCAAGGAGCAAGTTGTTTCGTGCAAGCAGTTTAAGCTCAGAACTTGTCAAGAATTAAAGGATCCCACAGTGTCCTCTCCATGGTCCTTGAGAACAGGTACTTTTTTCAGGTGGCTTCTTCCTTCTTTTGCTATTCTATTAGCTGCTCTCCTCGCTAACCCCAACACCAAATTCCTCAAACTTGTCCTTGTGACTCACCCCACCAGCTGTTAGTTGTTTTTTTGTTTTTGCCAAACAAAACAAACACACTATAAGCACCAGTGAGAATGGCTTCCGGGCCAGGATCAAAGAAGTCAATGGGAAAAAGTTTTGGGCGGAATTTTACATTTAAAGGAATTTATATACTACTTGTTACACTAACCAGTGCGTCCAGACCAAGTCTATTGCATCCCAGGAACCTAGGGGCATACCAGGAGGCATAAGGGCTAGAGAAAAGATTCTCATCAGAATCTGGTGTCCTGCAGGTCAAGCCTCTTTCTGAAAACTGGAGCAGAAGTCCCTAGGGAACCAGACGTGTCACTTTCTCATTGCTCAGAGTCCATGGAGGTTGAGCAAGACTGTCTCACATAAGTTGAAATGAGTGAGGCCTAACATCTGGGGTATATTTTGCCTTTCTATTGCTCATTTGAGCAGATGTAAACTGACTGAATTAAAGAACCACTCCTACTTCATAAAAAGAAAAGGAGGACTTGTGGCACCTTAGAGACTAACCAATTTATTAGAGCATGAGCTTTCGTGAGCTACAGCTCACTTCCTCAGATGCATATCGTGGAAACTGCAGCAGGCTTTATATATACACAGAGAATATGAAACAATACCTATTCCCACCCCACTGTCCTGCTGGTAATAGCTTATCTAAAGTGATTTCCAGCACAAATCCAGGTTTTCTCACCCTCCACCCCCCCACACAAATTCACTCCCCTGCTGGTGATAGCCCATCCAAAGTGACAACTCTTTACACAATGTGCATGACAATCAAGCTGGGCTATTTCCTGCATAAATCCAGGTTCTCACATCCCCCCCACCCCCATACACACACAAACTCACTCTCCTGCTGGTAATAGCTCATCCAAACTGACCACTCTTCAAGTTAAAATCCAAGTTAAACCAGAACATCTGGGGGGGGGGGGTAGGAAAAAACAAGAGGAAACAGGCTACCTTGCATAATGACTTAGCCACTCCAAGTCTCTATTTAAGCCTAAATTAATAGTATCCAATTTGCAAATGAATTCCAATTCAGCAGTTTCTCGCTGGAGTCTGGATTTGAAGTTTTTTTGTTTTAAGATAGCGACCTTCATGTCTGTGATCGCGTGACCAGAGAGATTGAAGTGTTCTCCGACTGGTTTATGAATGTTATAATTCTTGACATCTGATTTGTGTCCATTTATTCTTTTACGTAGAGACTGTCCAGTTTGACCAATGTACATGGCAGAGGGGCATTGCTGGCACATGATGGCATATATCACATTGGTGGATGTGCAGGTGAACGAGCCTCTGATAGTGTGGCTGATGTTATTAGGCCCTGTGATGGTGTCCCCTGAATAGATATGTGGGCACAGTTGGCAACGGGCTTTGTTGCAAGGATAAGTTCCTGGGTTAGTGGTTCTGTTGTGTGGTATGTGGTTGTTGGTGACAGCCCCGCAACCTGAAGCAAATACTCACCAACAACCACATACCACACAACAGAACCACTAACCCAGGAACTTATCCTTGCAACAAAGCCCGTTGCCAACTGTGCCCACATATCTATTCAGGGGACACCATCACAGGGCCTAATAACATCAGCCACACTATCAGAGGCTCGTTCACCTGCACATCCACCAATGTGATATATGCCATCATGTGCCAGCAATGCCCCTCTGCCATGTACATTGGTCAAACTGGACAGTCTCTACGTAAAAGAATAAATGGACACAAATCAGATGTCAAGAATTATAACATTCATAAACCAGTCGGAGAACACTTCAATCTCTCTGGTCACGCGATCACAGACATGAAGGTCGCTATCTTAAAACAAAAAAACTTCAAATCCAGACTCCAGCGAGAAACTGCTGAATTGGAATTCATTTGCAAATTGGATACTATTAATTTAGGCTTAAATAGAGACTTGGAGTGGCTAAGTCATTATGCAAGGTAGCCTGTTTCCTCTTGTTTTTTCCTACCCCCCCCCCCCCAGATGTTCTGGTTTAACTTGGATTTTAACTTGAAGAGTGGTCAGTTTGGATGAGCTATTACCAGCAGGAGAGTGAGTTTGTGTGTGTATGGGGGTGGGGGGGATGTGAGAACCTGGATTTATGCAGGAAATAGCCCAGCTTGATTGTCATGCACATTGTGTAAAGAGTTGTCACTTTGGATGGGCTATCACCAGCAGGAGAGTGAATTTGTGTGGGGGGGTGGAGGGTGAGAAAACCTGGATTTGTGCTGGAAATCACTTTAGATAAGCTATTACCAGCAGGACAGTGGGGTGGGAATAGGTATTGTTTCATATTCTCTGTGTATATATAAAGCCTGCTGCAGTTTCCACGATATGCATCTGAGGAAGTGAGCTGTAGCTCACGAAAGCTCATGCTCTAATAAATTGGTTAGTCTCTAAGGTGCCACAAGTCCTCCTTTTCTTTTTGCGAATACAGACTAACACGGCTGTTACTCTGACTCCTACTTCATGTGATCCCAGATGAGATCGAGAGAAATCTGGACAGCGATGAAGTAGATAGAAACAGTACATAGACATCAAATCACTGTGCTCAGCAATTGACACTGCTGTTTGTGACTAAGATGAAAAGGGAGAAATCACAAAACAAAATTAGGGTCATCTGCAGGATTAGCAAATATGAGTTTAAATTAAATGATTCATTTCAAAGTTTTAAAAATGAAGATTGAGAATTTACTCAAACCAACTAATAATGTTAGAAGTTTATAGGAGGAAATGCCCTGTCTTTGACATGTCCACATAGTCCCTTAAGCCTGAAAAACATGAAGTCCCATTTATTTGAATGGACTTTCTATAGAAAACTGCCACCAGAACAAATAATGACTTTTCTTGGCCATTCCATTTGGTAATAAATAACATTGGTTTATTATTTTCTAACAGGACTAAAATAAAAATTAAATGGGATATTAAATAAAATTGACATCATATTACAAAGCAAAAGCAAAAAGGAAAAGATTATCTCACAGTGCTTTAACCATTTCTTCTTGCATCTTCTGTAATGAATCAAGTAACAGAGGAAGCGTAGTGTCATAGTACTGGTGCTGATGTAACTGTGCTCCCTTCAGTGCCAACACATACTGATTATGCAGCATGTGAAGTTTCATAGTGGCTTTATCATAACGATCTTTGGCTTTTTCAGTCTCCTTTCCTGAAGGAAAAGAAAAAGGGAAAATTCATACAGTGATTTAACAGCACACTGTAAGATCACTGCTTGTTAATAATACCAGAAATTAAGTATTCACAATTGCATTTTAGATCAATGACAAATTCACCCCTTTTTGCACCACTAAAACTTTAGGCAGATAGTTAAAAAAAGACTAACCCTGAGAATTCTTTTAATTCTTACATCGGGCCAAATTCTGCTCTTCTTACTGATGACCAAACATGGCAAAAACTCCAAATGACTTTAGTGGGCTTTTGTGTGAATAAGTCTTGATTAAGAACTGCAAGATTTGGCTGATTGCTTTTCAAAGGTATAGCCTAACAGGAGTATATGAAAACTTAGCAGCTGCTGCCTTCTAATATGTGGGAAAAATTACAATAATTTGATGGCCTATAACAAAAGTATACAAACACGACAAATCTATGCACACAATGTTCAATCTGCTTCACCACTTCCTACTACAATATTCAATACCTACAAAGTCTCCCAAATCACTTTTCCTCCACATTATCTTCTTTTGAAGCTAGAGATTAACTTTCCTTCACACTAGAAAAATCCAACTGAAAATGATCTAACCAAAGACTCCGGTTTACAGATCTGAATTCTTTATTCAAATCTCCCCTAAAGACCCTTTAAACTAACTATAGTGAGCACTTTCCTGTGCATCTCCAGTGTTCCGTCTTGTGTGTCTTTCTTTCAGGCCAAGATGCTGCAATAAGCTCCATGAAAGCAGAGAGCTTCACCCATACAGTGTTTATTTCAAGATCAGAGCTTTAGAATATAACCTCTCCAAGGCAGCAAGTGTTTTGATACTTGTGACACTCCCTTTATAATAGTAGTGTCTTGTACAGAGGCAAGCATACTATCAATACTTAAGTAAATGATAATTAATCTCTAAGAGTCAACTACTATGGTTGCATAATTCAAAGTACTTAAAAAAACCCACAAAACAACATTTGCATTTCTAGCAGTTTGAGGTTGTAATATTTTTAAACAGTTTCTGAAAATTATTTTGCCACTTAAACTTCAATGGTCATGACCATTATAATGCATTTTTTTAAAGCACTATCTTACGGATAAACAAAGCTTGTGCTAAAGCTATCAATAAAACCCTTCGCCTCCAACCAGAAAAATTCAGACTGTGGAAACACATTTCCCAGCTTTGCAAAGACAGCAATTGTGCACAATTGTTTTAAAAGATCATTTGTTTTCAGGTAATAAAACAAATTTTCCAATTACTTACCTATTTTTTCCATGTAGGAGGAACAGAGTTCTCAGGCTATAAAGTGATCAAGATGAACCCTTTGCATTCTGTGTACCAAACAGAAATCATGTACATCTCCACACCCTCACTAGTCAACTCTTTATCTTAGACACCTATGCTAACTACTTCACCTTCTACATCAGGATCAAATGAATTGCTAAACTCTCCAAAAATTAAATTGTTCGAGTTACACTTTGCATAGAACTCCTACTCTGCAGAGTCCACATTCTTAACTGAATACCTCTGTAGTACTTTTCTCAGGGTCACAATCGTTAGATGCTGCGTTTGTCAAAAGTAGCAGCAGCACGTTGGTACTTAAATTAGGTCAGCATAACTATGTCAGTCAGGGGTACTAAAAATCCCACAGCCCTGAGCTTCTTATCTATTTTGAACTAACCCCAGTGTAGAGGCAGGTTTATCGATGAAAGAATGCTTCTGTCAACATAAAAAGAAAAGGAGACTAACCAATTTATTTGAGCATAAGCTTTCGTGAGCTACAGCTCACTTCATCAGATGCATACTGTGGAAAGTGTACGGCTGTTACTCTGAAATCTGTCAACATAGGTATCATTACACAGGGAGGCAGTGTTCCAAAACCAATGGAAAAATATCTTGGGTCAATATAGGCTGCATCTGCGCTATGGGATTATGCCAGCATAGCTATGGCAGCCGACCTATGCCAGTAAAGCCTCCATAGCACAGACATACTCTTATGCTTCAACCAGAGAATGACTGTATTCCGCTGGCAACATAAAACCAGAAGGCATTTGTTTTTAATTTTTGTAACTGTTATATTCACTGTACATCTCTTGGAAAAGGAGAACACCTTCGCAAAACAACATAGAAATCAAAATACCTAACATTCTTTTGATAGTTTCCATATACAGAACTGCCACACTACCAATATTTTGCTATATGCAAATTATATATACATGCGCAGCTATCCACCCAATGCACCATGACAACCAAAAGCACACAGTTGAACATATTTGTGTTAATCATCACAACCACATTGCTGCAGAGACCCTCAGTACTAAAACACCCTCAAACACTACTACAAAGGACAAATTTATTCCTTTCATCTCTAACTCAGATATGTAATTGTTTTCCATAAATTATACCTCTATGACACATCACAACTCATTTCAGAATAAATCACACTATTAGTATGCGCCCTCAACTTTTAACTAACAGCTTTTGGACTCACTATTAATATGAAGAACTTAACTAAAACACTATATCTGGATTGAATTTCTTTTACCAATAGAATTCAGTGAAGCAACATGCACAGTTGATCAACTTGTCAATTAGCAGTGAGGAAAACATCCAAGTTCTCTTTATCAGTATAATTAATTTCATAAACAGATCTAATTACAATTCTATTGCCATCACTTGTTGACAAATCTGTTTAATGTTTATAGTAATAAACTGTATATACAATATGTTGTGCTATAAACATTATAATAAAGCTGGCAAAATTCAATTATGCAAGTTTGACATTTGCATGAGAATCTGGAGTGCTTGTTAAACTATTCTAGGAAGTCAATTATTTCAGTTTTCATTATGAACTTTTCAAGTGTTTATTACATATGGTATAAACCGCATACTGTACAACATGGTAGTCCACTATTTTTAAAAAGTATTTTATTTCAAAAATTAAAGATGGCAAATGGTCTCAGCATCATTCCAGTCCTTACAACTATACATTCTGTGGTCCTATGCCTTCTAGAGCCTAATATTTACTCTGAATAAAACAGCAGAGAAACTGAATTAAATTTCTTTACAACCATTAACATATTCAGCTCACTTTCAAAATGTACACTTGAGTTTTACATTAAGTCAAAAAGCAAACAGTTCAGAGAACCTGAGTCTCAGAAAATAAACTATGTGAAAAATTTTGTTCTAGTTCTGTATTTGCAGACATACCATATCAGCAAATGTATGTTAATATGCAAGAAAGTGACTCAGATTCTCCTGTTTCTCTTTTGTTTCCTATAACTTTTTATACTTCACCAAAAGCTAGAAGTTAAAGCTCAAACTTGGAGAGGTGCTAAGTACCTGCACCTACCACTGCCAAGAAAAGAATTCATGTGTACAGCATTTCTCCAGATTTGAACTATTTGGTTCATATGGCAAAATCCTGAATTCATGTAAGTCGTTGACAAAACTCCCATTGACATCAATGGGGCAAGGAATTCAGTCCTACACTCTGCAGTGCGATATTTGTTACATAAAGTTAAATATACAAATCAAAAAGTGACAAGTACTTACATAATATGGTGATGGATGCTACAGAAAACCTTTAGAAGAACAGACAAGTTCTGTCACTTATACCATTTCCGCAGCTAATTAAAATGTTATGAAACTGTCACTTCTATTTTCAATTCAGCTACACGATGATGTACATCGGACTAATACTTAAGGCTTATATATTCTTTGTTGTTACAAAGTTCAGGTCCAATTAAGCTTTCAGTTACAGAAACTTTTTCTCTTTAGCAAAATGTATATCATGTGTATGCAGTATCATGCAACAATGAACAGATAAAACTTTACCATTAATGCGGCACTTACACACAAAATCTCCAATCCAACTACTCTGCAATATAATCTTGAGAGGATGGATAGATTTAAATCAAAACTATTTAAACACTGCAGACAGCCTAGAAAAGTAAAGACTGGAGAGGAGAAAGGCCCAGGACAGAGAGGGAGATGCACCAGGACATAATGGGGTTTCTCAGGCAGCAAACACAGACAATGCAGACTCTTGTGGGTCTACAGGTTCACCAGGCTCCCTCTGCAGCCCACTGAGAACTCTTTTCCGGACTTCTCCACACACACCCCTAACATTCCCTATGGCATTGGGCCACGGCATTACCCTACTACTGTACCCCAGGGGATATTAAAGACAATCATAGCTTCACATATATCAACTATGGCTTTCAAAGGCCAGTGTATGTGTAGCTGAAATGGATATCAATGTACTTTCCCCTTCATCAGTTGTATTAATGTATTTGTTGTAAAATTGCACAATTATTTTGGCACTGAATATTTTTACAGAATAAAACGCTATAATTTGGAACATAATTCATCTTTATTAATTCACAACATATTCTGCCAAGTGCTTAGCAGATTTGAAAGCAACCAATTACCTATTAATGCACAGTGTCACACAACTCATAGGACCACTCTCAAACAAAATTAAATAGGTGCACTGACAGTTTTATATTCAGACATGTACATCAAGCACCACATAACTCCTACCAGGCCCCAAAGAACAGCAGGGCCAGGTAGAGCACTTTACAACAAAAAACACATTACCATGGCTCACTGTTAAAGCAGTATGTCAAAGACTCCATGCATTGTATATCTCCACGTTGAGCGCTTTTAATTGCCCTCATGTCTGGCTGTTCAAACTCAGCAGGCAGCTGCTCCACCATCACCCCAACAGACACTTCTCCCTTTGCTTACCAAATATTACGCAGGACACAGCAGTTATAACCACTAGAATATTTTTCTCACTGACGTCAAATCTCGTGAGTAAACAACCCCAGCATCCCTCCAATCGACCTGAAGCACATTCAACTGGCACTCTACATCTTCTGAACCAGTAGCTGAATCTCTCCTGAGTGCTGTCGAAGTGGCCAGTGTATGGCTTCATGCACTAAGGTAGCAACAGCAGGCTGGGCCCTCCAGGATCACTACTGGCATTTCAACATTCCCAATGGTAATCCAACAGTTGACAAAGACCCTGCTGGTAGCTTTCTGAAAAGTTCCGTATTCTTAAAGATGCGAGAGTCATGCATCTTCCCTGACCAGCCCACACTCATGTCAATGATGCACCAATGCTTGCATCACGATAGAAAAGTAGCCCTTTCTGCTGCTGTACTCTGTGGCAAGGTGGTTTGGTGCCAAAATAGGAATATATGTGCAGTCTGTCAATCCATCGCAGTTCAGAAATCCCATTGCTGCAAATCCATCTACTACGTCCTGCACGTTGCAAGAGATGCAGGAGATGATTAATGACTCCCATACACTTGTTTGACAACAGTACTTACAGTGGATTTTCCAACTCCAAATAGATTTCCTAATGACTAGTAGCAATTTGGCATTGCAAGTTTCCACAGTGTCATTGCCACTTGCTTCTCCACTGTCAATGCAGCTCTCACATTACTGTACCTGAACTCATAGGCACTGACTCCGTAGGTGCTTTGGGGCTGGAGCACCCACAGAGAAAAAACGGTAGGTACTGAGCACCCACCAGCAGCCCCCTTATGAGCTCCCCTAGCGCCTCCCAGTGGGCCCCATGGATCAGCACCTCCTCCTCCCTCCCCGCACCTCCTGCCCACCACAATCGTGCAGCGGCATGCAGGAGACTGGGAGTGGAGATCGGAGGAGCTAGGACGTGGTACGCTTGAGGGAGGAGGCAAAACTGGGCAGGAAGAGGTGGGGCAAGGGTGGAGCAGGAGCAGGCAGGGTGAGGCCTTGGGGGAAGGAGTGAGTGGGGTGAAGCCTGGGGCAGGGCCGGTGATCAAGAACCCCCCAGCACTTTGGAAAGTCATCTCCTGTGCCTGAGCTGAGAGACTGGACGATGCTCAGTGCACAAATGCAAAAAAGTGACCTTCTGGATCTGAGAGTTCTGCAGCCGCTGATTGTCATCCCAAGCCTGCATTGTAATCAATCCATATTTGATCTGTCAGTCCTCATCTCCAAAGAAAACCTGCACAACACTTTCAAAAGACAAGCCTGGGAGCTTCAATTCATAACTTTGCTGGACACTAAAAATCATGAATTGGAGAGATAGAGAGAGAGACACGAAATTTATGGCTTATTTACAACAATCTCTAACCCACTAACAACTCCTACCAGCTGCCTCCCCCACCCCTTCCTTTCCTCCCTATGACTGGAAGGGTGTTAATGGGCCTCTTCACCTTGAATGGTCCCTTGAAATGTGTTAACAACTCATGCTAAACTATCTGCTCCACACTGGATTTAGCTGTAACACTGAATATGTTTCCCAGACCTGAAGAAGAGCTCTAGGTAAACACGAAAGCTAGTCTCGCTCACCAGCTGAAGTTGTTCCAATAAAAGATTGCTTCACACACTTCGGGCTTGTCTGCACTGGCTAGTTTTTTCGCCAAAAGCCAGTTTTTGGCGACAAAACGGTGGTAACGTACACACTGCAATGTGACTTTTTCGAAAAAAATGCCTAGTTTTGGCAACAAAAAACTTCCACCCTGTGAGAGACTTTTTTCTTTTCCCCTCTCTTTATTGTCGACAAACATGCAGCATAGACACCACAGGGTTTTTTTTTCCAGTTTTACTGGCCTCCAGAAAGTAACCCACAATTCCCATGCTGCTGCTCTGGTCAGCAGTTTGAACTCCGCTGCCCTGCAGCCAACCCGCTCCTCCCCCTTGCAAGCCCAAGGAATTTTAAATCTCATTTCCTGCTTGCTGGCTTCCCAGATGAGCATGGCTGGCTGTCGCACCAAACGCGCTCCCACTTGGACCACCACTGAGTTGTTGGATCTGATCAGTATATCGGGAAAGGAGTCTGTTCAGTCGCAGCTACGAGTGACCCGCAGGAATCGGGACACGTATGGGCAAATTTCTCGAGGCTTGTGCGAAAAGTGCTATGATCGGGACACGCAGCAGTGCAGAGCGAAGATAAAGGAGCTGAGGCAGGCGTACCTTAAGGTGTGGGAGGTGAACCATCGCTCCAATGCTGCACATAAGACCTGCCGCTTCTATAAGTAGCTGAATGCTATCCTCGGTGGTGACCCCACCTCCATCGCCAATAGCCCCGTGGATACTTCGCAGGCAGCAGAAAGAGGGGGTAACCCGCAGACTGAAATTCTGGATGAAGAAGTTGAGCTAGAAGAGCATGTGGTTCTCACAGCAGTGTCGCCCGGTGGGGCAGACAGCCAGGAACTTTTCTCCACTCCAGAAGTGCTCAACAGGGAGCAGGAAGCAGATGTGACGCAGGGTAAGTTGCTGTGGCTTGTGTAGGAAATTGAAACGTGGGAGGCAGGTAGTGTTTTCTGTGAGCTGGACATTGTCCTGTGTAGCTAATCTGCATGGTCAAGCAGGGTGTCGACAGACATAGAGACCTGCAGGGAATCCTTCAGAGAAAGACTCTGGAAAGTTTTGAAGAGGTAATTGTTAATCCTCTGTCGCAGGTTCCAAGGGATTGCAACCTTGTTAGTTCCCCCATTGTAGGAAACTGTACCATGCCATTTAGCAATCACTGGAGCTGGGATCAAAGTGGCACATAGTTGAGCTGTATATAGACCAGGGTGAAAGCTGCAAGCATTCAGCATCTGTGCCCTGGTTTCTCTGGTCACCCGCAGCAGCGAAATGTCAGCCAGCAGGTTGGCCGCCTGTGAAAAAGTGTGGGATAATTTTAGAATGACTTCCCTGCACAACTCCCCTGCAAGCCGTAACCTTTTGTCCGTAAGCACAACTGTCTTCCCCCCATTCCTGACCCTCACAATGATTGGGGTGCTCGTGAAGCTGTGTGCCTCCCTAGAGTCTGAGAAAGAAAGTGATTTCTACTACCAAAATACCCTTTTTACTAAAACGTTTCAATCATTCACTGGAATGTAACAATCCCTCTTCTGTTCTGCACAGACCTTTAAGAACACGCCACACACCCCCGCGGACCGGCTTTGGCAAATAACAAAAAACCTTAGGCGCAGCAAAGACGATATATTCCGGGAGGTGCTGCAGCGCGATGAAAGACAGACCAGGGAACGCAAAGAGTGCTGGGAAGCCAAAAGGCAGGACAGAAAAGAGAATGCTGCTTTGCTAGGCAAGTGACAGAGCAGATGATAAAAGTTATGGAGGATCAGACAGAGATGCTCAAGTCTTTAATACCGCTGCAGACTGTGCAGATCCGTGGTCAACCTCCACTTCAGCACATGCAGATGCACAATTCTTTGCCAACCCCCACCCCCCTCCATGCCCACACATTCCTTTTCACTTCACAACCCTCTTGAGTTTCCCCATCACTCCACCCCCCTCACAGCTTGGAGCTACACACAGTTGTGAGGTTTTACCCTTTTTAACAACAAATAAAGGCTAAGGTATTAATGGTACAGCGTTTTTATTGTGTGTTCTACAAAAGCATATAGCAATCAATTCACTCTGGGAACAGGCTTCTAAAGCATTGGGCCCCAAAATTGTACATGGATGCACCAGGGAAGCAACTCCAAAGCAGATGTGTTACTGCCCCCATTGTCAAAATAGTTCCTCAAAGCCTCTCTGATGTTAATAGCAGCCCTCTGGGCTCCTCTGACAGCCCTAGAATCTGGCTGTTCAAACTGTGCAACCAAGTGCTCTGTCACAGTGCTCTACACCTGAGCAAACATTTCATCCTTAGATTCACACAGATTATGCAAAGTGCAGCACGCAGCTATGACCACGAGAATATTATTCTCGGTAAGGTCTAGCCACTGAGACACCTCCAGTGAGCTTTCAAACGGCCAAAGGTACACTCGACCACCATGCATCTGCTCAGCCTGTTGTTAAAATGCTCCTTACTGCTGTCCAGGTGCCCTGTGTAAAGTTTCATGAGCCAGGGCTGTAAGGGGTAAGCTGGGTCTCCCAGGATTACTATGGTCTTGAAAGAAAGTACCCGCCTGCAACTTTCTGTACAGGCCACAATTCCTGAAGATGCGTGCGTCATGCACCTTTACAGACCAGCCTGTACGGATGTCCGTGAAACGTCCTCAGTGATCCACAAGCATCTGCAACACTGTGGGGAAGTATCCCTTCCTATTGATGGATTCAAAGGCAAGGTGGTCTGGCGCTAAAATTGGAATGTGTGCGCCATCAATCGCCCCACCACAGTTAGGGAAACCCATCTCTGCAAAGCCATTCGCTATTTCATGCACATTTCCCAGAGACATGGTCCTATGCAGCAGAATGCGATTTACTGCCCTGCCGCAGCAGTGGACTTCACTACTCCAAACTGATTTGCAACTGACCGGTAGCAGTCTAGATTCACCAGTTTCCACACAATGATTGCAACTCGCTTCTCTACAGAAAGGGCAGCTCTCAATCTGGTGTCCTTGCACTGCAGTTCGGAAGATAGCTCCATGAAGGTTGCTTTACACATCCTAAAGTTTTGTACCCATTGGTCATCATCCCACACCTGCATGACAATGCAATCCCACCAATCAGTGCTTGTTTCCCTAGCCCAAAAGTGACGGTCTGCCTTATGCAGCTGCCCTGTGAATGCACAAAGCACTGATAAGCTGCTACCGTCAATATCACACTCAGGTGCCTACAATTCATCCTCTCCTAACTTTGCGATTAACTCTGAGCAACTGTGCTGCCATGCGCGATGTCCTCACGACAGCTAACAGCACATAGGAGAGAAGTGCAGGATCCATCTTCTCTCGCTGCAGATGCTGGCGGGCACTACGAAAGACTGACAGTTGGAAAAATGGCACAAAAGGAAGCCAGAAACCTTTGGAGGGGTGAGACAAAGCGGTGCATGATGGTACATTTTGCACATCCCAGGATGCGCCGCACTCCATTTCCGCATTCCCACAACACCTAGCAACAGATGGTCACAGTGCATTCCTCTCACTGTCAACAAAGGTGTCCCGAATGTGGACATGATCTGTCAGAGGGAGCAAATATAAACACTTTGGCAACTTTCCTTTTGTCGATTTTTCCTTGTCGACATTAGTTTCATCAACAAAACTTGCCAGTGTAGACAAGCTCTTTGTCTCTCTAATATCCTGGCAATTCGTTCTTTTTATAGCATAACATTAACAAAACACTACTTTATTTCTGTGTGAATAACTGTATACGTATCATGTATTACATTTTTTTTCAGCCCATGCATATTCCATAGAGTCACTGCACTCTAGCTCAAAATTATTAAGATATCTTGGGTCCCAAAAATAAATTATTGGCAGCAGTAGCTAAGAGAAATAATTTCTAGAATAAACTGAAAATATTATGCAATGCTTTTCCATATTAGGTTTGCTAATGGGAGCCAGCAACTGACGATTCAAGTGTCACGATACGGGTAATCTGAAAAAATATTAGGGTGAGCTCAACAAAATAAGCTAACAACAAGGTATTAATGCTATACCAGTGAAGACTCTCACACTGTTTAATACACAAGACCAAGGAGTATATTGTAATCACATTGTTGGCATGGACTGACAAGAGTTCTTTGAAAAGCAGATATTGATCTTAAGGGGTAATCTTAAACTATTTCAAATACAAAAGTCAGGAAAAAATGCAATTTCTCATTTGGTGTTCTTTTAACCTTAGTGCAAAAGTGTACGGCTTTCTCTCGTTAGTTTCAAATAAAATCGAAAGTTTGTGTCAAAAATATTTTAGGCTGTTTTGTTTTTTAATATTATCCTAAGCATGTTAAGTTAGACTTATTCAAGGGAACATGAATCCCAAAACCTGAAGAGGGTCCTCTATAACTAACAGTACTCTCTTGAGAAAAGATTGTTCCTTCTCATATGCTATGTTTTTCCACACTGCTTCCCACCTTTGAGAGAAATCTCCTGATTCCCAAGTGCCTAAAATCCTTTATCTCCATTTTCAAATTTCTCTTTATAATTCACTTATTTCACCTAGCTTTCCACCATTGGTTGAGAACAAAGTCATAGTCAACCCTGTGCCTCATTTTGTAATTGTACTACAGCCATTCAATTTATCCTAGAAGCTCCTTGGCATAGGAATCTGTTTAAACTAAGTCTTTTGTAAAGTGTTATGCACATCTAAGTGATACTATATAATTTATCTCTTTGACAATTCATATATTCTCCTGAGAAAATGCTAGTACATGACCCAAAGAGGCACTGTGTTTTAAACACATTTGGTTCCCAAGTTGAGTTCAGCTTCACTGGGCTTCCACAAGGACAGAACTCAAGAGACTTTAAAAAAAATATTTTTTACTGATATACAAAGCAAATCACATCCAAACAATCTTAACTGAACTAGAACCGTAAACCTTATAAAAGTTGGTGACAAGGGGTGAACTCTGTGGAAGTTACTGATCAGCCTCCATCATCAAGATTCTGCAGTTAGATATAAAATAAAAAAATGCAAGAGCACTGCAGTTTAATTGACATCACTTTCACTAGGCCAACAAAAAAAAAAAAAAAGAAAGAAAAGGAGTACTTGTGGCACCTTAGAGACTAACCAATTTGAGCACGAGCTTTCGTGAGCTACAGCTCACTTCATCGGATGCATACTGTGGAAACTGCAGAAGACATTATATACACAGAGACCATGAAACAATACCTCCTCCCACCCCACTGTCCTGCTGGTAATAGCTTATCTAAAGTGATCATCAAGGTGGGCCATTTCCAGCACAAATCCAGGTTCTCTCACCCCCCCACCCCCCTCCAAAAACCACACACACAAACTCACTCTCCTGCTGGTAATAGCTTATCCAAAGTGACCACTCTCCTCACAATGTGTATGAAAATCAAGGTGGGCCATTTCCAGCACAAATACAGGTTTTCTCACACACACACCCCCACAAACTCACTCTCCTGCTGGCAATAGCTCATCCAAACTGATCACTCTCCTTACAATGTGCATGATAATTAAGGTGGGCCATTTCCAGCATAAATCCAAGTTTAACCAGAACGTCGGGGGGTTGGGGGGGATAGAAAAAAACAAGGGGAAATAGGCTACCTTGCATAATGACTTAGCCACTCCCAATCTCTATTTAAGCCTAAATTAAGTGTCCAATTTACAAATGAATTCCAATTCACATCGTCTACAGCCAAGCTCTGCGATACAATCGCATTTGCTCCAACCCCTCAGACAGAGACAAACACCTACAAGATCTCTATCAAGCATTCTTACAAATACAATACCCACCTGCGGAAGTGAAGAAACAGATTGATAGAGCCAGAAGAGTTCCCACAAGTCACCTACTACAGGACAGGCCTAACAAAGAAAATAACAGAACGCCACTAGCCGTCACCTTCAGCCCCCAACTAAAACCCCTCCAACGCATTATTAAGGATCTACAACCTATCCTGAAGGATGCCCCAACACTCTCACAAATCTTGGGAGACAGGCCAGTCCTTGCCTACAGACAGCCCCCCAACCTGAAGCAAATACTCACCAGCAACCACATACCACACAACAGAACCACTAACCCAGGAACCTATCCTTGCAACAAAGCCCGTTGCCAGCTGTGCCCACATATCTATTCAGGGGACACCATCATAGGGCCTAATAACATCAGCCACACTATCAGAGGCTCATTCACCTGCACATCCACCAATGTGATATATGCCATCATGTGCCAGCAATGCCCCTCTGCCATGTACATTGGTCAAACTGGACAGTCTCTATGTAAAAGAATAAATGGACACAAATCAGACGTCAAGAATTATAACATTCATAAACCAGTCGGAGAACACTTCAATCTCTCTGGTCACGCGATTACAGACATGAAGGTCGCTACCTTACAACAAAAAAACTTCAAATCCAGACTCCAGCGAGAAACTGCTGAATTGGAATTCATTTGCAAATTGGACACTATTAATTTAGGCTTAAATAGAGACTGGGAGTGGCTAAGTCATTATGCAAGGTAGCCTATTTCCCCTTGTTTTTTTCTATCCCCCCCACCCCCCCCGACGTTCTAGTTAAACTTGGATTTATGCTGGAAATGGCCCACCTTGATTATCATGCACATTGTAAGGAGAGTGGTCAGTTTGGATGAGCTATTGCCAGCAGGAGAGTGAGTTGGGGGGGGGGGGGGGGAAGAACCTGGATTTGTGCTGGAGATGGCCCACCTTATCATGCACATTGTAGGGAGAGTGGTCGCTTTGGATAAGCTATTACCAGCAGGAGAGAGAGTTTTTGTGTGTGTGTTTTTTTGAAAAAAAGGGGGTGGGGGGGTGAGAAAACCTGAATTTGTGCTGGAAATGGCCCACCTTGATTTTCATACACATTGTGAGGAGAGTGGTCACTTTGGATAAGCTATTACCAGCAGGAGAGTGAGTTTGTGTGTGTGGTTTTTGGAGGGGGGTGGGGGGGTGAGAAAACCTGGATTTGTGCTGGAAATGGCCCACCTTGATTACCATACACATTTTAAAGAGAGTGGTCACTTTGGATGGGCTCTTACCAGCAGGAGAGTGAGTTTGTGTGGGGGTGGGCAGAGGGTGAGAAAACCTGGATTTGAGCTGGAAATGGCCCAACTTGATGATCACTTTAGATAAGCTATTACCAGCAGGAGAGTGGGGTGGGAGGAGGTATTGTTTCATGGTCTCTGTGTATATAATGTCTTCTGCAGTTTCCACAGTATGCATCCGATGAAGTGAGCTGCAGCTCACGAAAGCTCATGCTCAAATAAATTGGTTAGTCTCTAAGGTGCCACAAGTACTCCTTTTCTTTTTGCGAATACAGACTAACACGGCTGTTACTCTGAAAAAAAAAACCCAGCAAGTAAAGTATAAACAGGAGTGAGTTTATTGCCTCCTTACCTATAAATCTCTCACACAAGAAATCAGAAAACAAGCCAACCATTAAATGCATATTTAATTGTTCCCCACAGAATTTTTTTTTTTACTGTTCCTGCCAAACAAACATGATAAAAAGTTTTCCTCAAGTTCTATGTAAGAATATTTACTATATCTTCATGACTGCAACAGACAATAGTGATAATAAGACAAAAGTAACTGAAATGCCTCAAATTTCCGAGGTTCGGAACTTACAGGATCTGACTGTCTTCCCAGTGTGTAACAGCAGTTAAAATAAGCAACATCCTGGTACATTAAAAAGACAGAGAAACAATACTGAAACTATTTATATATGTAGTGTATGTAAGAAATCTTTATATAAAACAATGGTACTTTATTATCTAATGTAATAGGTCTAATTTTGGTTGCTTCATCCCAAGAACAAGGGATTATGATTAAGGGTTTCAGAGTAGCAGCTGTGTTAGTCTGTATTAGCAAAAAGAAAAGGAGTACTTGCGGCACCTTAGAGACTAACAAATTTATTTGAGCATAAGCTTTCGTGAGCTATAGCTCACGTCATCGGATGCATTCAATGGAAAATACAGTGGGGAAATTTATATGCACAGAGAACATGAAACAATGTGTGTTTCCATACACACTGTAACCAGAGTGATCACCTAAGGAGAGCTATTACCAGCAGGAGAGCGGGGGAAAAAACTTTTGTAGTGATAATCAAGGTGGGCCATTGCCAGCAGTTGACAAGAACGTCTGAAGAACAGTGGGGTGGGGGGAAATAAACATGGGGAAATAGTTTTACTTTGTGTAATGATCCATCCACTCCCAGTCTCTATTCAAGCCTAAGTTAATTGTATCCAGTTTGCAAATTAATTCCAATTCAGCAGTCTCTCGTTGGAGTGTGTTTTTGAAGGTTTTTTGTTGTAATATTGCAAACTTTAGGTCTGTAATCGAGTGACCAGAGAGATTGAAGTGTTCTCCGACTGGTTTTTGAATGTTATAATTCTTGACGTCTGATTTGTGTCCATTTATTCTTTTATGTAGAGACTGTCCAGTTTGAACAATGTACATGGCAGAGGGGCATTGCTGGCACATGATGGCATATATCACACTGGTACATGTGCAGGTGAACAAGCCTCTGACAGTGTGGCTGATGTTATTAGGCCCTATGATGGTGTCCCCTGAATAGATATGTGGACACAGTTGGCAACGGGCTTTGTTGCAAGGATAGGTTCCTGGGTTAGTGGTTCTGTTGTGTGGTTGCTGGTGAGTATTTGCTTCAGGTTGGGGGGCTGTCTGTAAGCAAGGACTGGCCTGTCTCCCAAGATCTGTGAGAGTGATGGGTCGTCCCTCAGGATAGGTTGTAGATCCTTGACGATGCGTTGGAGAAGTTTTAGTTGGGGGCTAAAGGTGATGGCTAGTGGCATTCTGTTATTTTCGTTGTTGGGCCTGTCCTATAGTAGGTGACTTCTGGGTACTCTCCTGGCTCTGTCAATCTAAAAGTTGCAATTCTTCAACAAAAAAAACTTCAAAAACAGACTCCAACGAGAGACTGCTGAATTGGAATTAATTTGCAAACTGGATACAATTAAGTTAGGCTTGAATAGAGACTGGGAGTAGATGGGTCATTACACAAAGTAAAACTATTTCCCCATGATTATTTCTCCCCACCACCCCCCACGGTTCCTCAGATGTTCTTGTCAACTGCTGGAAATAGCCCACCTTGATTATCACAACAAAAGGCTTCCTGCTCTCCTGCTGGTAATAGCTCACCTTAAGTGATCACTCTGGTTACAGTGTGTATGGTAACACCCATTGTTTCATGTTCTCTGTGTATATAAATCTCCCCACTGTATTTTCCACTGAATGCATCCGATGAAGTGAGCAGTAGCTCACGAAAGCTTATGCTCAAATAAATTTGTTAGTCTCTAAGGTGCTACAAGTACTCCTTTTCTTTTTATGATTAAAGGGTTATATATTTGAGGCATTTCCTTCTGCCACTGGATTTCCATGCCACAGCTGGTCATTAGGACACTTTGAGGCTGGATCTGAACAACTGGCTAATATCTTGAAAGCTAATAAAGTGTACATTTTCAAGGGGTATGATGGAAGCCAGATTACTCGGATTTTTTTTTTTTTAAACAGGTTAGAAAATGCACTTCAAGAATGAATTGATATGGGGGTGTAGATAACCTTTTCCATATCTAATTTCCTGTGATTTCTAGGTCTCTCTCTACTTAAGTCAAAAAGGCAACAAACCAAAGGCTGAAACACCTTGAGTTTGTAATGCCTGTACAATAACTTGGGTCCATACTGAAGAACTATAATACAATAAACACTGGTAATATCCACTGGTTACAGTGCTTGGGATGAGTTGTTCAGCTGAGCTGCAGCTAACCTAGTGAAGTCTATAGCATCATCTTCACAATATGGATGCGAAGCCAAAGAGAGAAGCTATGCCAACTTACCCAGTCCTCCTAATTCCATCCCATAATGCAGGGCCTCATGTTTAGAATTAACCTAAAAGACCTGGCTTCCAGCACCAGTTCAGGGAATTATGTTATGAGTCCTTCAGGAGTCCCAGAACCATGGATATAAGAGGTGCTGCATGTGGATGCACCAAACTAACGATTGAGGGTAACACTGCTACGTGGACACACTAAGCCCTTCCAAGGACAACCAGGACAATCATCTAATTTCATTAATTTTTCTGCAATAGTTTCCTTCTTAACAAAAACATACCTTATGTTTCTGTAGTCGCTATGATATGGAGCCACAAAATTTAAGATATCTAGGTACTAAGTTTATGTCCTGAAGTATTAGATTTCATCAACCTCAGGGTCTAGGAAAGGACTTTTCCAATCTGTAAAGCATTGCACAATTCACTAGGTGCATTACAGATATTTTCACTTTCTTCTGAGTCATCATATAATGGTCATTACCAGAGCACAGCAACTGGTCTGGAGACATCTCCTACAACAATCTTTATGTTCCAATGACTCCACAGATTTGAACCAACAGAGTAAGATACAGATTTCAGAAAGAATGCATTTTCTGCCTATACAGTACAGGTTTTTTCTGGTTTCCGTTCAGTCACAAAAATATGTTCCAAGGTAGTCAAACATTGACTTTATGCAGAAATTACCAATACAAGTCTACCACAAAACATGTTCTTTCAAAAAAAAAAAAAAAAAAAAGTTACAGCTAACTCAAATAAAAACAAATATTTCATATTTTAACTGCATAAAACATAAAAACCTTCATTAAAACAAGATAATGTTTTGAAGCATGTTTTGCAGACTAACTTTAAACGTATAGTATAGTAAACGTATAGTTTAAACGTATAAATTGAAAAAAATCTAAATCTGAAAAAGATGCTTGGAGGTGTAAATATATTATTTCTGTCCTTTAATATTCACCACACACCTATTTGGCTGCTTTTAAAAAGTAGTGTATCGTAATAAGAGGAAAGACAAAACTGTCAGAAACCACTGAAAGCATATTATTAATCTCAATTGAATTTCAATGCAACAGCAACAGTAATATTTGAGGAAATGGCAAAATTCAGTGGAAGCAGATCAAGTTACCCATGCAATAAAAAAAAATTCAAACTCTAATCAGGTAACATTCTTAAATTCAACAACTCTTTCATAGTTTTCAAAATTTTTTTTTCTAATTTAGAAGCTTTGAAAATAAACCCATTTTTCCTGCCAAATTTATCCGCTTCTTGACGAACATTTAATTTTGATTAGGGCTGTCGATTAATCACAGTTAACTCACATGATTAACTCAAAAAAATTAATCGTGAATTTTAAAAAATCGCGATTAATTGCAGTTTTAATTGCACTGTTAAACAATAGAATACCAACTGAAATTTATTAAATATTTTGGATGTTTTTCTACATTTTCATATATATTCTATTGTGTTGTAACTGAAACCAAAGTGTATATTTTTATTAGAAATATTTGCACTGTAAAAATGATAAAAGAAATACTATTTTTCAATTCACATCATGCAAGTATTGTAGTGCAATCGCTTTGTCGTGAAAGTGCAACTTAAAATGTAGATTTTTTTTTGTTACATAACTGCACTCAAAAACAAAACAATGTAAAACGTGAGAGACTACAATTCCACTTAGTCCTACTTCTTGCTCAGCCAACAGCTAAGACAAACAAGTTTGTGTACATTTACAGGAGATAATGCTGCCCTCTTCCTATTTACAATGTCACCAGATAGTGCGAACAGGCATTTGCATGGCACTTTTGTAGCTGGCATTACAATGTTTTTAAGTACCAGATATGCTAAACATTCGTATGCCCCTTTATGCTTCGGCCACCATTCCACAGGACATTCTTCCATGCCGATGAAACTCGCCAAAAAAAAATGTGTTAATTAAATTTGTGACTGAACTCCTTGGGGGAGAATTGTATGCCCCATGCTCTGTTTTACCTGCATTCTGCCACATATTTCATGTTCATAGCAGTCTTGGATGATGACCCAGCACATGTTGTTCCTTTTAAGAACACTTGCACTGAAGATTTAACAAAACGCAAAGCAAGTACCAATGTGAGATTTCTAAAGATAGCTACAGCACTCGACCCAAGGTTTAAGAATCTGAAATGCCATCCAAAATCTGAGAGGGACAAGGTTAGGAGCATGCTTTCAGAAGTCTTTAAAGAGCAACACTCCAATGAGGAAACTACAGAACTCAAACCACGACAAAAGGAAATCAACCTTCTGCTGGTGGCATCTGACTCAGATAATGAAAATGAGCATACATCAGTCTGTACTGCTTTGGATTGTTATCGAGCAGAACCCATCATCAGCATGGACATGTCCCTTAGCACAGTGGTGAAACATATAAGGACATGAATCTTTAGTGCATCTGGCATGGAAATATCTTGCGATGCCAGCTACAACAGTGCCATGAGAATGCCTGCTCTCACTTTCAGGTGACTTTATAAAGAAGAAGCAGGCAGCATCATCTCCTTTAAATGTAAACAAACTTGTTTGTCTGAGCGATTGGCTGAACAAGAAATAGGACTGAGTGGACTTGCAGACTAAAATTTTACATGGTTTTATTTTTAATGCAGTTTTTTTGTACGTAATTCTACATTTGTAAGTTCAACTTTCATGATAAATTGATTGCATTACAGTACTTGTATTAGGTGTATTGAAAAATGCTATTTCTTTTGTTTTATTACAGTGAAAATACTTGTAATCAAAAATATAAAGTGAGTACTGTATACTTTGTATTATGTGTTGTAATTGCAATCAATATATTTGAAAATGTAGAAAACATTTAAATAAACGGTATCCTATTATTGTTTAATCTCATGATTAATCACGATTTTTTAATCACTTGACAGCCCTAATTTTGATGTGCTTCTATAAAACAGCATAAGCTAACATGTCTCATTTTATTTACTCTGCTACTCAGCAGCATCAATGTCAGCACAGCAGGCTAGTGTACAGTTCTAGGAAAAGTATTAGTTGACCGACTGCTGCTGCAGAATGGCAGGGAAAGTTTACACAGTTTTCCTCAGTAAATCATAGCAAAACAATTTTGGGGGATTTTTGTCTAACACCTCTTTCCGGCTGACACAGTTGTGGATTTCAATTCTAGAAGACAGTCTAATAGCATCATATTCTTTACATTTCATCCAAAATATCCCAGGAATCATCAAACTATGGCCCCATTTCGGCAAAGGAATAGACCAGTGTTGACCCTTACTCTCAAGTGATACATTTTAAGGCCAGAATGGACCAATATGATCATCTAGGTTGCACTCCTACGTAACATAAGCCTTTCACCAAGTAATTCTTGCATGGAACCCAATAAGATTTAGTCGAAACTAAAGCATCTCTTTTAGCAAGACATCCAGTCTTGATTTCAACTGTTTAACTGAGGGAGAATCAACAACTTGCTATAGTTCATTACCTTTTATTATTAAGAAGTTGCACCTTATTTCTGGTTTAACTTTGTTAAGCTATAACTTCACTGATTTTATAATGCCTTTACCTTCTAGATTAGAAATCCCTCTATCATCTGTTGACCCTCCTCATACAGGTAATTCTAGACAGTGATCAAATCACCACTTAATTTTCCCTGTGATAAACAAAACAGACTGAGCTTCTTGGGTCTCTACATGTAAGACATTTTCCAGCCCTCAAGTTATTCCTGCAACTCTTCTCCTACTTCTCTCCACTTTATCAACACCCTCTTTGAAGAGGGGACATCAGAACTGGACACCATATTCCACAAGTCATCTTACCAGTCTAGTATTAGATTCAGGGCTGATAGCACTACCTAGTACTAGATACCTGACCCTTCCAATTATAAGATCCTATTTCAGTTGCTTATAAGTTTACCAGACTAACTATTTGGATTGAAATTTTCCATGTCAGGTGCCTAACCGAGGCTGATTTTTTAAAATTTCAGCCAAAACAGTTCAGTTGTTTTAAAGAATAAAGCTAGGTAAATATATGTTGTTTTGCCCATTTAAAAAAAAATTGAGACCTTTACTTTGAACAACCCTAGCACCCCTATGCTTTGAGGGAGGAACTTAAAATTTGGCAGGAGGAGGGCTTTTTATCAAGGTTGTACCTTTTGCTGTTGCTATGAAATTCTGCCTAAATTTAGCTAAGTTATAAACCTTTTTAACAAGCTGCAGCTGGCACATGCTCAGTAGAGACTTCTTAAATGTTAGCTACTAAGATTTCCAAAGATTCCATCCTCACTGAGCATGCTCACGCCTCTCACAGCTCATAGCGAAGACCAGACTGCACATGCACCATTCCAACAGAACTGAGTATGCTCCAGTTCCAAAGATGAAGCCAGACTTTCCCTATAATGGCTGCTCCCAGCTGGGGCCAGGCCAGGCACTGGAACTGTGCCCTCAATGACCTCCATGCTGGCACGCAGGCAGTGTAGAAGAGGAAGCTGTCAGATTCAAATTCAGAACGGACAACAGGTGAAGCCCCAGGGCTGGGAAAGGGCAGGCTGGCATTGTGGAAGAAGGAGACGGGGAGATGGGAGGCAGAAGGAAGAAGTTGGGACTAGTTGGTCAAGGAGACTTAAACTGGTATAAGAAGCCTGATAACTGGAGAGTGGAACTGAGTGAAGAAAGAAGATGAGACTGAAACAACGAGGCATGGGTGGGAACAGACAGGACTGGGACAGGTTAAAGGGTAAAAAGGAATGGGATATAAGAAGTCAAGCTTGGGGGGGGGGAAGGACATAAGAGTCTATGCCCACTACAGCACAATATCTTTCAGAGCCTTGAATCTCACCGTTTGTCTGCTGTCAGCAAATATCTCTGAAAGGACCTCGTGAAGTGTCTGTCTCGGCCCCATCTACTGATGGTCCACATGGAGGGTGACAACCCCCTCTGCTACCAGTTACTCCCTTAGAGCAAGGGCCAGAGATCTACGCAGTGTATCTAAAGGATCCAACCCTGCTGTGAATCACGATGAGGGCCCTACCAAATTCACAACCATGAAAAACACATCACAGACGCTGAAATCTGGTCACCCTCTATGAAATTTGGTCTTTTGTGTACTTTTACCCTATACTATACAGATTTCAAAGGGGAGACCAGCATTTCTCAAATTGGGGGTCCTGACCCAAAAGGGAGTTGCAGGGGCAGGGGGGTGTCACAGGCTTATTTTAGGGGGGATGCGGTATTGCCACCCCTTACTTTTGTACTGCCTTCCGAGCTGGCCAGCAGGAGAGCCAGGACTGTTGGCCAAGCACCCAGCTTTGAAGGCAGCGCCCCGCCAGCAGCAGTGCAGAAGGAAAGGTGGCAATACCACTGTCAAAACCCAATGGCCCCCTCCCTCAGGATGTGTCTCCTGGGGAGGCAGATCAGCATTGTATGTTGCTAACACTGTTGCAGGCATCGCAAGGCATTTTGGGAAGGGTTAAAGGTGTGAGTGTGGAGTGGAAGATTCCTTTGCAGGATGCAAGAGGCCAAAGAGGGAGGAAGAGAGCAGAGAACGGGGTAACTTGACGCTTCGGCTAGCTCAGTCCAAAGGTAAGATGCTGGCCCCAATCCAAGGTCAAAGCACTCAACAAGAAGTCTGCAGCTGCGTTCATATCTTACCCAACCCCAGTCAGCCATGAGAAAGGAGAACTAAGCTAAACAGGACTGTAGAGATTGCAAAAACTAGTGAGACGGCGAAGGCCTGCGAGGGGGGAAACAAAGTCTCACATCCCTGGAGCCAGTGTGTTTTGGGAAAGCTGAGGAGGCCACAGAAAGCCGGTTTGGACCGGTACAAAGAGCATGGGGAACAGAGGTCCCTGAATGAAATGCCCCCAAAAGAATCCAGGACTTAAAACCCTCCTGAGAACCGAAGCAAGTTGGAGATCAACAGCAGACCCTGGACAGATTGTGCACAAGACAAAACTCTTGTGCACTCTTCTCCCTCTTCTTCTGACATTACACCCAGGCTTGGCCAGCCTCAGGTCATGCATGAGAGTATGAAAGTGGGTTAGGGCTGGGGCACTAACGCGTTCTTCCTTTCTCTGAGTGACGAGGGAGCGTTCCCAGCACTCACCGCTGTTATTTTATTTTATTTTATTAATAAAGCTTTAAAACTTAGACCCTTGGTGTGCTCCTTCATCTCCTCCCATAACAATCCTGTGGCCTCAGCCTGATCACCTGACGCCTCAGGCAGATTGGTAACAGAAATCTGTCTTACCTTCTGCTCTGCTGCCTTCAGAATTGGGCAGCCAGAGAGCGGCTGCTGCATACTGAGGGCCCAGCTCTGCAGGAGTAGCACAGAAGTAAGGGTGGCAATACCATACCATGCCATTCTTACTTCTATGCTGCTGCTGGCAGTGGTTCTGCCCTCAGATCTGGGCTCCTGGCCAGCAGCTGCCACTCTCCAGCTGCCCAGCTCCGAAGACAGCATCACCGCCAGCAGCAGCGCAGAAGTAAGGGTCGCAGTACCAGAACTCCCCCCCTACAATAGCCTTGTGACCCCGCCACCCCACCCCCATCTCCTTTTTGGGTCAGGACCCCTACAATTACAAAACCATGAAATTTCATATTTAAATACCTGAAATCATGAAATTTATTATTTTTAAATTCCTATGATGGTGAAATTGACCAAAACGGACTGTGAAATTGGGAGGGCCATAATCATGACAATATGTTATTAAATGATGTTATTCAACACTTGTTTTTACTGTTCGCTTTTTTTTAAACTCAGGAAATTTTACACACCCACACAGTCCCCTATTTGTAAAGTTGCAAAGTCTAGTAGCTAAAAAATCCCAGAAATACTAGAATATACAGCAGGGGTGGGCAAAACTTTTGGTCCAAGGGCCACATCTGGGTATGGAAATTGTATGGCGGGCCATGAATGCTCACGAAATTGGAGTGTGGGAGGGGGTGTGGGCTCTGGAATACAGCCAGAAATGAGGAGTTCAGGGTGCGGGATGGGGCTCCGAGCAGAGGGTTAGGATGCAAGGAGAGGGTGTGAGGGCTCCAGTTGGGAGTGCATGCTCTGGGGTTGGGCTGGGGATGAGGGGTTTTGGGTGCAGGAGGGTGATCAGGTCTGGGGCAGTGGGTTGGGGCACAAGAGGGGATCAGGGGTGCAGGCTCCAGGCAGCACTTACCTCAAGCATCTCCCGGAAGCAGCGGCATGGCCACCCTCCAGCTCCTATGTGGAGGTGCAGCCAGGCGGCTCCGCACACTGCCCTGTCTGCAGGTGCCGCCCCTACAGCTCCCTTTGGCCGCAGTTCCCGGCCAATGGAAGCTGTGGGGGCGGCTCTTGGGGCAGAGGCAGTGTGCGGAGTTCCCTGGCTGCCCCTACATGTAGGAGCCAGAAGATGGACATGCCACTGCTTCTGGGAGCGGCGTGGAGCCATGCCATGCACGGAGCAGGGCAAGCCCCCGACCTCGCTCCCTGGCTGGAGTGGAGCAAGCCCCAGACCACATGCTCCCCAGCAGGAGATCGAGGGCTGGATTAAAACATCTGAAGGGCCGAATGCGGCTCCTGGGCCGTAGTTTGCCCACCCCTGATGTATAGGCAACTTTAATTCAGCCCCCTTGTGTGCACGCATTATTATAACAGTCTCTAATTACATAAACTATTTTTTCGTAGGACCCCTGCCTCATTCAATACACAGGATGGACCAACACTGGATATAGATCGGGGTTATGTCATAAAAGAGACTGTTGTCTCTCAGACTTCTAAGGTCCTAGGTATCTCAAAACTGGCATCCAGAATTAGTGGAAACTTTTTACTTAATGTCTCTATGCCTCAGTTTCCTATCTATAAAATGGTGATTACACACACACACACACCCCGAAACCTCACAGGAATGTTAGGAAAATTGATGGTTTCTGGAGCACCCAGATAGTGTAGAGATAAGCGCCACAGAAAATGTCATGAGGAAATTAATAATTCTGCCTTCAGAGTACACTTTGAATAGCATGCAGTAAATATTGTACACCACACATTGAACAGTGGAGACAAAACAAAATATAGAATAGCTGTTCTTTAAGTGAGCACAGTCAACCCTATAGCCTGAATGAGGCAGGGGTCTGCGGAAAAATATCAGTCCCTTGTATGATCGGGTCCTGATCCATGACTACAACTCCCAGTCACTCTACTCACACAAATAAATAACAAGAACAAGAACAATAGAAATAAAGACTGTGTCATAATGTAAACAGCACAAGGGGGCTTACCTAAGGTTTTGCAGGTAACTTTAATTCTGGCATTTCCAAACTTGAGGTCTCAACTTTGCAACCTTAATAATGTTTTTTTAACAGCTATTTTGTGTGCAATACAGAGATCATCTCCCTCCCTATTCTTATTCAACATGCCTTTTTTTATATATTCAAGGACTGCATTAACCCTTCTGGCAACAGCACTGCATGGGGCGCTCGTGGTCATCTGGTTATTCACCATCACTTCAAACTCCTTAGGCCACAGCTTTCCAGAATGCAATTCCCCATCCTATATGTATGGCTTACCATCTTAGTTCCTAGATATACGTTTTATTTGGCTTTATCAAACTGATATGTGTTTGTGAACAGTTTACCAGGCAATCCAGATACTCTCTGTAAGTGACCTTTTCTTACACTATTTACCACTCCACCAATTTTTAGCAAGAAATCTGTAAACGTTATAATCAATGATTTTATACTGTTTTCAAGATAACTGAAGAAAATATTAAATAGTGTTGGGACAAGAACCAATTCCTGCAGGACACAGATGGAAACACATCAAATTGATGATGATTCCCCATTAAATATTACATTTTGAGATTCATCCATTAGTTTTTATATGGTTGTGACACAGGCAGACCAGCCAAACTGCATATGACCCATAACAACTTAACAAGAAGCATTACGATTGTAACAAGACAATTCACTTGTATGTGAATTTCAAAGATGTACTAGACCAGCAATCATTAACCCATTCATTTGTAGTAACAGAAATCTAGGGTAAAGGCTAAATATATCTGCCTGTGTTTACATATATATCCTATTAGAAGTTTACCAGTGTAACCAAATTAGCTTTTGGATGCTAAATCCTTTCCATGCCTTAATTGCCTTCACAGACAACTTTGTTCAGTTAACCTTAGGATCAAAGATGTGAGACACTGCAAGAAATTAATATACTGTCTTCAGTTTATCTGTCTCTGTTATAATGAAGGACCGGCTAATTACCTTATGCAAATGAGTAACTAAATTACCTGTGTATGCATAGGAAATTTAATGTTAACTTCAAAGATTTGGTTTCAGAGTAGCAGCCGTGATAGTCTGTATCCGTAAAAAAGAAAAGGAGTACTTGTGGCACCTTAGAGACTAACAAATTTATCAGAGCATAAGCTTTCGTGAGCTATAGCTCACTTCATCGGATGCATCAAAGATGTGGGTCGTGTGCTCAACAAAGAAGAGTCACCTGCTGTGCTCAGAGCACTTGAAAACCCTGCTTCAGCTCTAAAGAGAAACCTCAGGACTGATCCTTTCATCTCTAGTCTTCTTAACTTGAAACAGGAAAAGTTTAAGCCCTGGAACTGAGATCTTCCAAGCAGTTTTTTGGAATAGTCTTTTCACGCATTTTTCAGTTAACAGACTTTACATCCATGCTGCATTTGAATTCTAACCTTTGAGGATGATTCCAGAGAGACTTTTGCAAGCCAGCAGACTCGTTCATCACTGCTACAAATCTGATATAAGGACGTTACAGGCATCTGTAATGTATATAAACTTTTAACCATTCAGTAACTTTTATTTAATTAATAAATCTTCAGTTTATTAAGGATTGGCTGACAGCATGGTATTAAGGTAAGATCTGAGAACATATTGATCTGAAGTTAAGTGTCTGATCTTTAGGGATTAATACGAACCTCACATATGGGTGAATTAGGTTTTCAATAACCCTTCACTGTATTACACCCGTTTGCCTGAATAGGAGTCATGAACTGGAATGCTTAAAGGGGACTGTGTCTGGCTTCTTGTTAACCAGTGTGGTACTACAGAAGTTCTTTTGTTATTAGCTTGGTGACTAATTACAGAATAAACCACCAGTTTGGGGGGATTGTCTGCCCTGTTTCTTGCAGTCTGCCTTAAGTGTGGCATTCCATCCCAGCACCCGGTCACAATAGTATGTTGATATTTTACTATGCTAATACTTTAATCAGAATGTCGCTCCTAAAGAGAAGCCCAGGTGCATTGCATCAATATAGTCAACAACATCAATCATATTTGTAAACCATAGATTCCATGCCTGCCAACCTTACACAGTGTGAGGAAGTGAAATTTTCACTAAGCATCCTAAGACAAAAACCTCCCCCCTAAAAAGTGTGTTGTGGGATCTTTAACATTCCCATATTGTAAGCGTCAGTTTTTTAAAATGTCATCTAACAGAACTGCACACAGTAAATGCAACAGAACTCAATTTATCTATATTAGAAAAATGAGGGACTGAGTTAGAATTTAAACTCCTTATCCCAGCTATTCTAGGTGTTTCAAACCTGAAGACTTCTTTAAAATCTTGCAGTAAAGCAAAAATATAAAGTTAGAACTGTGTACAAACTTAATACTAGCTTATTAAGCACCAATATAAAAAAACTCAACTATTATAACTCAGTTGTGCATTTTAAAAGATACGTTATAATAGTACTTCAAAAAATATTTATATAATCTGTATCTGTTTATACATATTGCATAATTAATGATACCTGAAACATGAAAACATGCTTAATAATTAATACAACTGCAAAATATTTTGAAGATAAACAGGAAATAATATGGAGGGGTTGAAAACAACTGAGGGACAGTTATGTGCCAAACATTCCCCTTCTCCTCATTTTTTTACTATCCTGTTGCTGTCTGTGTGCAGGGCAGCAGGACTTATGCATTTTCACTCCTCGTTCTCCCGGCCCCTTCCACCCAAGTTTTTAAAAGGGGTTTGCAGCACTTATAAAATAAAGAGAAAGAAGAAACCACCTTCTTTTGTTTATTAAATTCCAGCATCAGCTTTAGTTTTTCTATAGGAAGTACTAGAGTATTTCTTCAACATTTCTAAAAGAAAAACATACTGTACCCACTTTGCTGAACCCAGCAATCTTTCTGGACATAAGTCCTCCCCATAATGCTTTTTTTTTAAACACAAGTTTTTATTAAGTGATATTATGGAAGTAAATGAAAAAAAATAAATGGAGCCATTAATAACTATGCAAAAAGACTCATGCCCAATAACTTTCTACAAGCAAATACGAATCAAATGCAGGACTGTCTAGGTTTTTAGGATTCTGAATATCTCAAGAATTAAGAACACTCAAACATCCATTGTAGAAATGTTGAGATGCTTGCAGCTTTCTTGGTATTAAGTAAATAATGTGATATACAAGTGTGCCAACGGATTTTAATTTCTAGCAAATGGAAACTTCCCTATATAATCATAGGCATGTCCCAGACCATAAAAAGTTCAGAAGAGCCACTGACACAAGCAATGGGCTGAGGCCTAGAATCATAGAATTGGAAGGGACCTCAAGAGGTCATCTAGTCCAGTCCCCTGCACTCAAGGCAGGAGTAAATATTATCTAGACCATCTCTGACAGGTGTTTGTCCAATCTGATCTTAAAAATCCCCAATGATGGAGATTCTACAACCGCCCTAAGCAAATTTATTCCAGTGCTTAACCACTCTGACAGTTAGGACGTTTTTCCTGATGTCCAATCTAAACCACCCTTGCTGCAATTTAAGCCCATTGCTTCTTGTCCTATCCTCAGAAGTTAAGAAGAACAATTTATCTCCCTCTTCCTTGTAACAACCTTTTATGTACTTGAAAACTTATTATGTCCCCTCTCAGTCTTCTCTTTTCCAGACTAAACAAACCCAATTTTTTCTATCTTCCCTCGTAGGTCAGGTTTTCTAGACCTTTAATCATTTTTGTTGCTCTTCTCTGGACTTTCTCCAATTTGTCCACATTTCTCCTGAAAAGTGGCACCCAGAACTGGACAAAATACTCCAGCTGAGACCTAATCAGCACAGAGTAGAGCGGAAAAATTACTTCTTGTGTCTTGCTTACAATGCTTCTGCCAATACATCCCAGAATGATGTTTAGCTTTTTTTGCAACAGCGTTACACGGTTGACTCATTTAGCTTGTGATCCACTATGACCCCCAGGTCCCTTTCCGCAGTACTCCTGCCTAGGCAGTCATTTCCCATTTTGTGTGCAACTGATTGTTCCTTCCTAAGTGGAGTACTTTGCATTTGTCCTTATTGAATTTCATCCTATTTACTTCAGAACATTTCTCCAGTTTGTCCAGATCCAGTTGAATTTTAATCCTGTCCTCCAAAACACTTGCAACCCCTCCCAGCTTGGTATATAACTTTGTAAGTGTATTCTCTATGCCATTAGCCAAATTATTGATGAAGATATTGAACAGAACTGGACCCAGAACTGATCCCTGTGGGACTCCATTTGTTATGCCCTTCAGGCATGACTGTGAACCACTGATAACTTTCTGGGAATGATTTGCCAGCCAATTATTCACCTACCTCGTAGTAGCTCCACTAGGTTGTATTTCCTTTTTACGAGAAGGTTATGTGAAACAATATCAAAAGCCTTACTAAAGTCAAGATATACCACATCTATCGTTTCTCCTTTATCAATGGGGCTTGTTACCCTGTCAAAGAAAGCTATCAGGTTGGTTTGACATGATTTATTCTTGACAATTCCATGCTGTTATTTATCATCTTATTATCTTTTACGTGTTTGCAAAATTGATTGCTTAATTATTTGCTCCATTATCTTTCCGGGTACAGAAGTTAAGCTGACTGGTCTGTCCTTATTTCCCTTTTTACAGATGGGCACTATATTTCCCCTTCTCCAGTCTTTTGAAATGTGTCCCATCTTCCATGACTTTTCAAGGATAATTGCTAATGGCTAAGGTATCTCCTCAGTCAGCTCCTTGAGCATTCTAGGATGCATTTCATCAGGGCCTTGGTGATTTGAAAACATCTAACTTGTCTCAGTAATTTTTCACTTGTTCTTTCCCAAGTTTAAACTCTGATCCTACCTCATTTTCACTGGCATTCACTATGTTAGATGTCCAGTCGCCATCAACCTTCTTGGTGAAAACTGAAACAAACAAGTCATGAAGCACCTCTGCTGTTTCCACATTTTCTGTTATTGTCTTTCCCCCCTGATTGAGTAACAGGCCTACTCTGTCCTTGGTCTTCCTCTTGCTTCTGATGTATTCGTAGAATGTTTTCTTCTTTCCTTTTATGCAGTGATGAGCTGCCAAAATCTTAACAACCGGTTCCCTCCTCACCCCACGAGGGGGTCATGGACCGCCCCTGCCCCTGGGGACTCCTGCCCCATCCAACCCCCTGTGTTCCTTGACACCCCCCCCCAAGACTCCTTCCCCATCCACCCCTGTCCCCGACTGTCCCCAGAATGGGGCAGGAGGGTCTCGTGGGCCACCGTAGTAGGTGCCCACGCCACGAGCCAGAGGGACCTGCCGGGGGACGAGGTGGGGAGTCCCGGCGGTGCTTACCTGGGGCAGCTCCCAGGAAGCATCCAGCAAGTCCCTCTGGCTCCTAGGGGCAGGGTAGCGTAGCTGGCGGGGGAGCAGCCGCTCCCCCCACTGATCACACCAAAAGTGGCACCTTAGGCACCAACTTCGTGGGTGCTCCGGGGCTGGAGCACCCACGGGGAAAATTTGGTGGGTGCATAGCACCCACCGGCAGCTCCCCGCCCGTCCCCAGCTCACCTCACCTCTGCTCCACCTCCTCCCCTGAACGCACCACCCCGCTCTGTTTCTCCGCCCTCCGGCTTCCTGCAAATCAGCTGTTCACACAGGAAGCCTGGGAGAGCTGAGAAGCAAGCGGCGGCTTCGTGCTCAGCCCCAGGGAGGTGGAGGTGAGCTGGGGCAGGGAGTGGTTCCCCTGCGTGGCCCCCCCGGGGTTACCTACTGCGGCGCGGGCAGCCCTCCTCGTGCCCCCCCGCCCCAGCTCACCTCCGCTCCGCCTCCCTGGGCCTTAGTGCAAAGCCGCCACCTGCTTCTCAGCCCTCCCAGGCTTCCCACGCGAACAGTTGATTCGCAGGAAACCGGGGTGGGGGTGGTGGATGAAGCAGAGGAGGGTAGCGTGTTCAGGGGAGGAGGCGGCGGCAGAGCGGAGGTGAGCTGGGGCTCGGTGCGGGCCGGGACGCTGTCGGTGGGTGCTGTGCACCCCCCAAATTTTCCTCATGGGTGCTCCAGCCCCGGAGCACCCACGGAGTCAGCACCTAAGGCGCCACTTTTGGCCAGTTGTCAAATTTAGAAGCCCTTTTAGAACCAGTTGTCCCGTGATTCTAAAAGGGCTTCTAAATTTAACAACCGGCTCCAGCAAACCGGTGCGAACTGGCTCCAGCTCACCACTGCTTTTATGTCCCTAGCTAGTCTGATCTTGTTTTGTGCCTTGGCTTTTCTAATTTTGTCCCTACATACTTGTATTTGTTTATATTCATCCTTTGTCATTTGAACAAGTTTCCACTTTTTGTAGTACTTTTTTTTTTTCGAGTTTTAGATCACTGAAGATCTTCTGGTTAAGCCAAGGTGGTCACCGCCATACTTCCTATCTTTCCTACACAGTGCGATAGTTTGATATTGTGCCCTTAATGTCTCTTTGAAAAACTGCCAACTGTCTTCAATTGTTTTTCCCCTTAGACTTGCTTCCCATGGGATTTTACCTACCAACTCCCTGCATTTGCTAAAGTCTGACTTCTTGAAATCCACTGTCTTTATTGTGCTGTTCTCCCTCCTAGCATTCCTTAGAATCATGAACTCTACCATTTCATGGTCACTTTCACCCAAGTTGCCTTCCACTTTCAAATTTTCAACCAGTTCTTCCCTATTTGTCAAAATCAAATCTAGAACAGCCTCTCCCCTAGTAGCTTTCTCCACCTTCTGAAATAAAAAGTTGTCTCAAATACATTCCAAGAACTTGTTGGATAATCTGTGCCCTGCTGTGTTATTTTCCCAACACTTGTCTGGACAGTTGAAGTCCCCCATCACCACCAAGTCCTGTGATTTGGATGATTTTGTTAGTTGTTTAAAAAAAGCCTCATCCACCTCTTCTTCCTGCTTTGGTGGTCTATAATAGACCCCTACCATGACATCACTCTTGTTTTTTTACCCCTTTTAGCCTTACCCAGAGACTTTCAACAAGTCTGTCTCTTATTTCTACCTCAACCTCAGTCCAAGTGTATACATTTTTAATATACAAGTCAACACCTCCTCCCCTTTTTTCCCCTGCCTGTCCTTCCTGAGCAAGCTGTATCCTTCTATAACAATATTCCAGTCATGCACATTTGACTGATTAGGGAAATAAACACTCTTCTCTCCAATCTATTATGAAAGGAATTGTGCTTTATCTGATTTTAGAGTTAATTTTCCATGGATTCTTAGAGCATCTCATGTTTGACCTCAGACTTTGGCTTCATGGTAATTTCAGTAGTCTTATAATGCCTAGTTTTAGGAAGGGTACTTCCACTAGTACTTGGAATAATGAAATAATGATTGCAAATTATTCCCCCTTATTCTATTTCACACTCCTGGGCTAATATTTATTTAGAACACGAAATTTCACAACATTGGGCCAAGTTCAGCAAATCTACACCTTCCTAAATTGGCTACATTCATGGTGCCAAGCTTCTGCATGGCAGCCCAAGTTCTTCTTTGGTCAGTCGGTCTCTCTCACACACACACACACATCGTGAGTAAGTATTTTTAATATGGGTTACTCTAGTTATGAGGTGATCGTTTCTTCATGTTTATTTTGTAAGTAGCAGAAAGTACCAAAGACATGGCTTTCTTTATGTTAAGGGTGACAGAAACTAGAGTGCTGCAACTCAGTAGAGCCATTCTGGGGTTTACATATTTACATTCTTAGGCTTTGTCTACACTACATAGTACAGATCTTACATCGGTACAGCTATACCTCTGCAGCTGCACTGCTGTAAGGTCTCCCATGTAGTCGCTCTATGTCAGCTGGAGGGAGCTCTCCCGCCGGCATAACAAACCACTCCTCATGAGCAGTGGCAGCTATGTCAACAGGCGAGCGTTTCCTGTCAACATCACACTGTCCACACCAGTGCTTCTGTTGGTGAAACTTTTATCGGTCGGGAGGTGTTTTTTCACACCTCTGACTGACAAAAGTCCTAGTGTACACAAAGCCTTAGTCCGGGTAGATTATCCCCTTGATGAAGTTCTTCCCCCGCTTTCTCACTAGACACTACACAATTAGAGCAGGTTTGTCTACCAGAGCACAATAATTACATCTATTTTAATTGGGTACTAATTTTGTTGTAACATTGGAAAATTTCCTTTTTAAAAACCTTGATAAATTGCATGCTGTATCACTTATAGAGAACCCTATGACCCCTATTCAGGGTCATAACCCAAAGTTTAGAAATGCTGTCACACATTAAACTGGTGTGCGAAGATTGTATTAATTGAATAAAAATGTGCTACAAGAACATACAAAATGAAGCTGGGGGTGAGGCAAACAGTGGTAGGACAGGTAAATCAGTCCAAACAAAAATAATTTTATTTTCGTTTGTAGCACTCAGAGGTTTTGGGAAATGCTAATTTCAAATACTCAGAAGATCAGTAACACAACAGCCTCAATCCTAATTACTTCTGACCCCAAAATTCTAATGGACTTGAATGGGAATTTTGGATTCACAAGAAATGCAGAATCAGATCCCCAGTGAGCAGAAGAGAAAGGAATAAAAGATAGAGCAAACTGATATTACAAAACCTTTTCCATTTCCTAAATAGCCAGTAATGCCTGTACTTTCTTGGGAACGATCACAGAAACTTGTATAAAGAAAAGGAGTACTTGTGGCACCTTAGAGACTAACCAATTTATTTGAGCATGAGCTTTCGATGAAGTGAGCTGTAGCTCACAAAAGCTCATGCTCAAATAAATTGGTTAGTCTCTAAGGTGCCACAAGTACTCCTTTTCTTTTTGCGAATACAGACTAACACGGCTGTTACTCAGAAACTTGTATATAACTTTGGAAACCAGATGGAATGATAAAGTAGTGACAGATATTTTTATTTTTTTAAAATAAATCTGATGACCATTAAGTACAGCGAAGCCCAACTATGTGTAATTGTTACCTAAGCCTCCCAACTCACTCCTACCTCAATTATCTGTAGCATCCACCTGTTGTTTATTGTCTGAAATATAGAATTTTCCTGAGTAAGTTTCCTGAGGCAGGAATTGTTTTCTTTGTTAGTTATCAGTGCAGTGCCGAGCACAATGGGGCTCTGATCCTTGATTAAGATTATAGGTGCTAATGTAAAATAAATACTAAATATGAAGAAAAAGTAAAAAGTTGGGTTAGAGCATGTTGTATTCACACTCCAGTATTAACTGAATCTGATTTATTTCAAAGGTTAAAAATGTTTAGAAACATACAGAGAAAAATATTTAAGATCTCAAACAATTAACAAATATACACATAGGCTTTAAGATAGGGACTTCCAAAGGACTCTGAGTAACGTAGGCATTCACCTTCCTACTGAATTTCAAAGTAATTTGGATACTTAGCTCCCTCAGACACCTTTGAAAATCCCAGTCTAAAACTACAAATACATACTTAAACAGAATAGTTTATGATCAGTTTCTCTTCTATTTAAATGTCAAGAGCCAAGTTAAGTCCCTCAGGGTCTGAGTTTTCCCTGCTACAGTTGCTATAACCAGTATTTAGAGCATAATAAGATGTAGTGAGATCACAGCTGGAACTCCACATTATCAATGACATTCGCTACTACAGCACCACTACAGTCAACCTGTTTTATCTATTTTATGATCTGAATAAACCTAATGAAAGGATGAAAGTTTAAAAGAAAGGGCCATCACATACCCCATGAATTCTTTAGAAAACTGTACTATCAAGAAATGTGTAAATATATACTATTACAATTAATCTGTCTTATTTCAGCTTTGTGATATTTCATCAACTGAGCTGCTTGAAACAGAAATGTCACTTTGTTTTATTATATCTATTTTTAGGCAATAATAATTATTAAAGGCAATAATAAAAAGAGCTAAAATGACCACTATTTATTAGTCAGTAGTAAAATACCTTTAGCCACAGCTTCTTTATACTTCTCTTTGGCAGAGTTAACTTCTTTTATTAATTGTCTGTAATTAGATTTTAATTTCTCCAGTTCTGACTTTGTAACCTATGAATAAAGCAGAAATAGGAAAGTTACTAAAACACTTACCTTTAGGAGTTAAAGGCTTCTTAACATTAGGAAAAAATAATTACAGGATTTAATTTCAAAGATATTAAGGATGTATGCTTTTTTCATTATTTCAGAGATGCTCTTGAATATATTGTCATATGCTATCATTAAAAGAAAAAAAAGTCTGGTGTGTAAGGGGGGCCTGCTGTCATCACAAATGTGTGGTGGAGCACATCAGGACATCTAACTTATTATTACTGTGATAATGCCCAAAGATCACAATAAAATCTTGCTAGAAAAAAAAGCAGGATTTTAATTAGCTACTGTTTACGCTTATCTGATTCCTTGTTACACGAAAAGAATTTCTTCCAAAGCCTAAAACAGAAAAGTGACAAAAGAGCTTCTGGATTTTAAAAATCTCTCAAAAGCCACTAAAGGTGCCTTTGGATAGAAGAGTTAATCTCTTGTGAGTCAGGCCAACAACTATGAGGTCTAGAGGAGCAACTGGCTCCTACAAAGAGATTGAGAATGGGGGTCAGAGAAACATTCTTTCCATAGACAACTGGACCAGCTCCGTGAACCAGGACATTTTTGGCAAAGGAGCTACAAGAGTAGCATTGCCTTTTACAGTTCTAATCTTTAGCACATTGTGGAGGAAAGGAAGTGAGCAGCAAGTACAAAAGACCACTGAAGTATGGGACTGAGAAGACATCTGACAACCCAATGGGCTCTGGTATCAAAAACAAATCCTGAAGAGCTGTCCTTGACAAGAGAGGCAAAAGAGATTCTTTGATAGAGTGACCTCAAACATTCATGGACTAAGAGAGATCACTTGTGCTCAGTCAACCTGAGAGAACACTTAGCTTTTCTGCAAAATGGACTGCTCTTAGGCCAATACATTTTTTCTCCAGTATGAGGAATGTGAAGACTGGGACAGTTGGGGTTCATGATTCTCTTTTGCTAGGTCACATAAGCCTCAGCTACTGAATTGTTTTACAAAACTAGCAATTGGTTACCTGTCAGAACTCCACAAAAAGCAACCAAGGTACTTCTTTCAATTCTTAGCTCTAGTCTAAACCAGTTATGAGGCAGTTTAAGTCAGAGCAGGACCATTTCTTATGTTATCCTGCTCCCACAAGCATGCATGCATGCACATACTCAAACAGTCAGATTTCCATGTGTTGTTAAAATAGTCCAACAGACACTGGACAGGAAAGGACTTTTTGACAGACTAGACCAAAGATGGGCAAAGTACGGCCCACGGGCCACATCCAGCCTGCAGGACCCTCCTACCCAACCCCATAGCTCCTGGCCTGGGAGGCTAGCTCCCGGCCCCTCCCCCGCTGTTGCCCCTCCCCCACAGCCTCAGCACACCATGCTGCCAGTGTAGTGTATTAAACTGCTCCGCATAGGAATGTGCTACTGTTGGCAGTTACGGAGAGCAATTTACTACACTACACTGGTGCAATGCTCCGGGCAGCACAGCTATAGCACCGCCAACCACCGGTGCTCTGTGCTGCGCGTTAAGAGGGCAGGGAGCAGCGGGGGGTTGGATAGAGGGCAGGAGAGTTCGGTGTGGAGGTCAGGGGACGGGGGCGCGGATGGGGTCGGGGCGGTGAGAGGGCAGGAAATGAGGGGGATTGAATGGGGGCAGGGGTCTGGGGGCAGTCAGGAAAGAGGGGGGTTTAATGGGGCAGTGGGGGCAGTCAGAGGCAGGGGTTCGGGGGTGGTCAGGGGACAGGGGGGTTGGATGGGGCAGGAGTCCTGGGGGGTGGGGCATCAGGGGGCAAGAAGCAAGCGGGGGCAGATAGGGGGCGGGGGCACAACCTCCCCTAACCAGCCCTCCATACAATTTCCGAAACCCGATGTGGCCCTCAGGCCAAAAAGTCTGTCCGGCCCTGGACTAGACCTACAGGTTCCCAAGGAAGAAACTGAAATACAGTTGGAGCTATGAAGCAATTGGTTTCTACAGATAAATATCCCAGGGTACTGGCTAGAAGAATGAATCAAACAGACTCCATTTTGAAGTTCTGAAAGGATGGTAAATCAGTGAAACCAAAGTAAATAAATGGAATTGGACTCTTAAATGCCTCGGGTACTGATGTTAGTCATCCCATGATTAGGTGCTGAGCACAATTACAAACTGGTCCTCTTACAGAAGAGTGGAGAACAAACACAGGGAAATGAGATTAGTTAGGAGAAATCTTTATATTTAACTGTGAAATGGATCTGACTCACCTGTCTCAATATGCTCTTCTGTCAGTGATGAAAACAAAGCCAGAAACTCCCTATCTAGATAAATCTAAGAGGATTAAAGTAGTCAAAATTATCTTTGGTTTATCTACATGGTGCCTCAGTCCACACCAGAGGGGTGTACATTCTAATGCAGACCAGAGTGTCGCACACCAAGTGTCTTGTGTGGACCCTGCTGGTGCACACTAACATTCCCTATTACATGTCAATGTAGTCATATTTCAAACAATAGTATATTAATCAATGCCAGTTACTGCACAACCTGCTTGTGTGCATCAGAATTAACACTCCTGCTGGTGTGGATTACGGTACTGTATAGACCAGTGGTTCTCAAAGCCGGTCCGCCACTTGCTCGGGAAAAGCCCCTGGCACGCCAGACCGGTTTGTTTACCTGCCACGTCCACAGGTTCGGCCGATCGCGGCTCCCACTGGCCGCGGTTCACTGCTCCAGGCCAATGGAGGCCGTGGGAAGGGCGGTCAGCACATCCCTTGGCCCGCGCCGCTTCCCACAGCCCCCATGGGCCTGAAGCGGCAAACTGCGGCCAGTGGGAGCCGCAATCGGCCGAACCTGCGGACGCAGCAGGTAAACAAACCAGTCCGGTGCGCCAGGGGGTTTCCCTGAACAAGTGGTGGACTGGCTTTGAGAACCACTGGTGTAAACAATCCTTAAAGTGGGTACCTACTAGCATCCAGGGCTGTGATGTGTATCCGATATTTTTGTCTTAGTAACATCATACGCCCCTCTTTTTCTCCAATTTGTACAGAAAGAAGAATATCTGAAATTCGCAATGGGATTGGAATAAACCTCAAGGTAGAGTCTTCACCACCGACATGTGAAGAAAGCATGATTTTTGTTTTCAAGTAAGTCCTTAGGGATGTATCAAGGAATACCTCAAACAAGGATTCTCTGGAAAACGAAATGACCACGTTTTTATTTTGCTTTAATTACTCCTCTAGGGCAAGATTTTATCCAGTGTGTCCTATGGACTCCAATCAGCACAGCTGATAATCTTGTTAAATATTGGATAGTGTCCTAGGGGGCTATGGGTATTTTGTTATTCTATCTAACAAGGCAGAAATTCTGCTGTGTACTATGGAAGAGGTCTTATGTGGACAAGTAAGTAGCTCAATGAGCCATTCAGTAAGTGCTCCAAAGGCACAAAACCACTGGACAGACAACAGCAGGTAGGACTATAAGAATACACAGTATCTCATCAGAAATCAATCCATACACTTGTCTAGAAGACCTCAGGAAGGGCTTGAAAAACTCAACACCTAGAAGACAACAGTCTACTGGCCAGGGTAAAAAATACCTGTGTGACCTTGCTCCAAAACCATGATCTGCTTCAGCTAAAAAGTAGGCCTCGTAAGGCTCATCATGCACTGTAGTTAATTGTAATTTACTGTAAAAAAAATTAAAAATACATATATGTATGTTACTAGGGTTGGTTGATCAGCAGAATTTTTCTTGTCAAATATAAGGGTGATGTTACACTCCATATTTATGAAAATATGATGGTATGAATAGGACATAACTGAGATATACTTTATGCAAGATGGATCATGTAAGATATGATTTACTGAATGCAATTATCCGATTTGTATGCATGTATCACTTCCTTATCTAAAGTTAGGAAGATTATTTAACTATTACAGCTGTGTGTATTTGGAAGACACCCACCAGACAACTGGCCATCACAGCCCTGATGGCCCATTCGGAAGAAACAACAAAACTGTGAAGATACTAATCACTCTCCTTCCTGAGAGTCCTCCAGTGACTAGTGTCACTAGCTGTGACACTACTCGGTCAGGTGGTCCTGCCATATGGTACTAAACATTATCTTGGACTTCTAGTAATTTTCCACTCACAGGAGGGGGAGGTCAAGTTTGGGAAACAAAACGCTTCCCACCTCATGTAAATTCTATTTAAGGCTGGGAGGGAAGGCATTCCAGACTCTCCTTCATTGCCTACCCAAGAAGAAAGATTGCTGAAGGTACTTGTAAAGGACAAAAAAAAACAACCTGAAGGGAAAGGCAGGGATAAGTCCAGACAGACAGGGGTCCAGTCTGTAAGAAAAATAACTGGAACTCTGAGCTACAGAAACTCTGAATCCTGCCTAAATTCAACATCTGGGGTGAGAAATTACATTTTGTAACCTGTTTCTTTAGTGAATCAAGCTTAGTTTGCGTGTTTTGTTTTATTTGCTCAGTAATCTGCTTTGTTCTGTTTGCTACCCCTTTAACAACTTAAAATCTGCCTTTTATAGTTAATAACATTTGTTTTGTTATTAAACCCAGTTTCTGTAACCTCTAATGGGGGTGTGGGGGGCAAGAAGTTGTGCATATCTTCCTCATTGAGGGAGGGAATGGATTTCACTAGACCTTTGGGTCTGCACTCCAAGTGAGGTGGGCACCTGAGAGCTGGGGCAAGTCCCTTAAGCTGAGTCTTCCCGCAGCAGGCTGGCCCTGCCTGTGTCTGTGCTAGAGGAGGCCTAGGAGCCTGGCTCAGCAAGACAGGCTAAAGGGGGCCCATGCTGGCAGAACAGGCGGGTTCATTGGTATCTCAGCACATCAGGTCCAGGTGGCATCTTGAAGGGGGGCAACCCATCACACTATTATCATATAAATGTTATCTTTTTTTCTGTCCTCTAGCAGAACATGGTATAGTACAGAGTTCTCTACAGTGTTCTTCCACTACCACCTCCTCCATTTTTTCCCTTTCTCTAAATTGTTTTCTACCCATCCTAGATTTTGTCTCTCCTTTTTTCCCTTCCCCTTGTCCCTTCACTCACTCATTCTCTCTTGCTCCATATTTTGTACTTTTTCTTCCCAACTTATTCCATCAATCTTTCCCACCACCCCAGAATATTTGATACACCCAAAAGCACATCCATTCATAGGCCCACACATAGGACTTGGAAGTTTTAACAGGCACCCAATAGTTTGACTTTTCAGCCTATTAACCCCAGAATAATGAGGACAACACCCATGTGACATGTCAATCTCCCACCAGCTTCTGGGAAAGAGGTTGCTGGGATTCCTAATAGGAAGCTGTCCCCTTAAATTTCAGTAGTAATATTGTACCCAATGAAGTTAATCCAAGGGATGATTATTGCTCATTGAAAACTTGTTGTCATACTTGTTTGGGGGCTCCATTATTCATATCAGCCTCAGGATCCTAGGTATCAGATACATTTGAAGTCCACCTCAAAACCCACTATGTCTGCTGAAAGGGAGAATTTTTTTTAAACACAAGCTTAGATACCTCAGAAACTTACAGCACTCATCAAGAAAAGCTTTTACTTGCCTTATATTAGTGGATTTTTCAAGCCCTGACCCCAGGAATGCCTAGAGGAGACAGGAGAAGGGATTCACACAGTCACGCTCTACTGGAAGGAGAAAATTTCCAGAGCGGTTAGCCTAACTGAACTCACTTGCAGGACAGTTTCCCACCTCTGTCTTTTCAGCTAATAACTTGCAGAAAACATGGAGGAACTGGGTTAAACAAGAGGAAAATGCAATCCAATTATAATAAATTTGTATTTATTTGTACTGCAAGATGAAGAGGAATGGTGACACCTGCAGTATTCATGTGACTAGTTATATGAAATAATTCTATATACTACTTTAGAAAGCTTTAGTAATTTAGTAATTTTTTTAAAAAATCATGTTTAATAAGGTACCTTGAACATCTCTGCCTCAATTTGCTGATGAACACCTATGTAACTCTTCTTTACTTGTTGCTTGTCTTTGATCATCATTGTAAGTCTATGTAGTGGCCCAGAGTTAAGATCTTCTGCATGTGTCTTCATTATCCTGCTAAGTTGCTCTGTCTGCTGTACCATAAGCAGCCAAGACTGGAAGAAGGAAAAGGGAGAAAAGAACTTATCTGCTATTGCACTATCAAAAAAAACTGTTGGAAAAGTACATCGTCATTTAAAGGGGTTTTAGAAAGAATATTTTTGAACATTTGCCTGAATGCACACTTTAAATATAGTAACCATGTCTTTAACCCACCCACGAAAGGGAGTTAGAGATGTATTAATGATGTATCATAGTCACATTTCAGCATCACGCCAAAGTCTGGGTCTGTCATGAAAACCATTAACACTTACTTGAGTGATCACCCAAATTCCTTTACTTTGACAGACATGCTCCCAATGTCCTTTCTTCTTCCCTTTCCTGTATGTGTTTCCTGGCAGATTTTTCCTTTTATTTAAATCCATGTCAATTACATTACTAATTCTCTTGGCCATAGCCGTGGTAATTTTTAGTAGAGTAAATGATGTTACACGCAGGGCCAGAACCTCAGCTGGAGAAAACTGACATTGCTCCATTAACTTCACTGGAGCTGCACTAATGTACATAAGCTGTTGACATGAGCCTCAAACTAGCATTTAACTTGAATAAAAGTATTTGATAGCCCATGGAACCTCGTCCAGTTCTGCTAAAGAGAATAGAATGGGGTTCACTGGGCATTCAACTTCACGATAGTAGAATTTTTGTACTTCAGCACTGCTATGAATTACCATGTCCCAGTTGAAATTACAGAATTTAGATGGATACAATATATAGTTATCAGTGTCAGAATACGGCCAGCACACTCAGATCAATGCCTTGGTCTAATAAAATGTGGGGGTTTTTTATGTTTTTTTCATTACCACAATTGACTGTGTTCTCCCCTTTTTACATCTCATCTGAAAAAAGACACTTCCATCTGTGCATGCCCCCTTAACACCAGACTAGACTGAGTTTAACAGAAACCTAAATGGAAGGCCCCAAACCTATTAAATTATCCATAGCATTTCTTACAGTACTTAAGTGTTCTCTGGAATTCGCTCATCAAGGTACTGAAATAGTCCTATTACATTGTACTTAAACAATGGGATCTAAAAGCTGAAAAATAAAATTAAGGAACTGACTACTTACAATCATATAGGAAAAGTTATTTTTTCTTATCCAAGAGAGAAAAGAATATACTATTCTCAACTTTGTTGTCTAAAAAACTGTTGTATGGCATTGCTAGCACAGAATAGCTACTGCATTTCACCCCCTCAGAAATGCCAGCATTTTAGGTATAGCAATCACTCCAGCACTAAACATGCACAGTATTTTATACCGTAATATTTGGGATTCTATGGTATAAAAAAAATACACTTATTTGGTGGGAAATATTGAGTTCTAGTGTGAAGTATACTGTGTAAAAAACAAGATAAAAATATTAGACTCCCATGGTGTTTAAACTGAAAATCATTCTCTTAGTTAGACAAAATTAGAGCAAATAAGAAACAGAAATGACAAATATTGTAATAAATAGTAACTGACGTTTACAATAACTGAAGTAAAAGAAATGTTCAAAATACACTGACAAAGTGGCTGAATGGAAAAAAGGATGGGGACACTATAATGAAGAGAGAATTCTTTTGGGAGGGAAATCATATTGTTTATAGACTATATGGCCAGAAGTGAACATTTTAATTGTTTTCTCTGATGTCCTGTATAACACAGGCCATAGGACTTGCCTGAACCAACTCCAATATTCATTTAAAAACTTCCTGTGATGGGAAATCCACCACAACCCTCAGTAATTAACCTCACTATTAAAAATTTGTGCCTTATTTCTAATCTAAACTTGTCTAACTTCACCTTCCAACCATTGAATCTTGTTATACCTTTGTCTGCTAGATTGAAGAGCCCTCTAGTATCAAACTTCTGTTCCCCAAGTAAGTTGTTATAGATTATAATCAAGCCACACCTTAACTCTTTCTTTGTTAAACTAAACAGATAGAGCTCCTTGAGTCTTCAACTATAAAAAACAAACAGTTACCTACCTTTCATAAACGTTCTTCAAGATGTGCTGCTCGCGTCCATTCCATGTTAGGTCTGGGCATGCCCACATGCATAGCTGCTGGACATTTTTCCCCTAGTGGTATCCGTAGAAAGTGACCATCACAGGTGGTAAGAAGGAACAGAGGGCTCAGGGCCAACAGCACTCCATATACCAGCACATTAGCACACAACTCCAGAGGGCACCAGAGCCAGCCCTATGGATACCACTAAGGGAAAAATCTCCAACAGCCGTGCACGTGGGTGTGCACAGATCTAACATGGAATCGACAGGAGCAAGCACTCAAAGATGATAACATGTTTTCTAATTCTTTAATCGTTCTCCTGACTCTTCTCTGAACCCCCTCCAACTTATCAACATCCTTGAACTGTGGGCATCAGAATTGGACACAGCATTCCTGTAGCAGTCACACCAGTACCCAATACACAGATAATATAATCTCCTTACTCCTACTCAGGAGTCTCCTGTTTATACAACCAAAGATCACATTAGCCCTTTGGCCTCACTGTTGCACAGGTAGTTCATGTTCAGCTGATAATCCACCTTAACCCCCTCATCAGAGTCACTGCTTCCCAAGACAAAATCTCCCCTCTCCCAAATATGGCCTACATTTTTTGTTCCTAGATGTATTGACTTTCATACTAAATTGCATATTATTTGCCTGTCCCCAGTTTATTAAGCAATCCAGATCACTGTAAATCAGTGACCTGACCGCTTCATTATTCACCACTTCCTCAATGTTTATATCCTCTGCAACTTTATCAGTAACAGTTTTATATTTTCTTCCAGGTCATTGATAAAAATCTTTAGTATAGGGCCAACAACCAATCCCTGTGAAATCCCACTAGAAACACCTGCGCAGTGGTGAATCCCATTAACACTTACATTGAGACATACGAATTAGCCAGTTTTTATACATTTGTGTGTGCCATGTTGAATTTGCATTGTTCTAGTTCCTTAATCAAAATGTCCCATGCAGTCCCAAGTCAAATATCTTACAAAAACTTATTACATTAACACTTCCTTTATCACCCAAACTTGTAATCTCAACAAAATAGGCTATCAAGCTAATTTGATAGGATCCATTTTCCACAAACCTGTGTTGATTGGCTTTACCTATATTACTCTCCCTTAATTCTTTATTGATCAAATCCTATATGAGCCATTCCATTATTTTGCCCAGGATCAAGGTCAAGCTAACAGGCCTATAACTACCCAGGTTGTCCCATTTACCCTTTTAAAATATTGGCATAATATTTGATTTGTTCCAGTTTTCTGGAACTTCCCTAGACTTAATATTAATCAGTCCTGAGAGCTTCTTGGCCAGCTCTTTAAAACTCTCAGATGCAAGTTATCCAGACATGCTGATTTAAAAAAAAAAAAAGTCTTCCTTTTGTAGCTGCTGTTCAATGGACAGGGAGTTGTGTAACCACACCCCTCTATAATCTTGGCTCTCTGCACACGGATGTCTAATTGTAGCAGCTGCATCAACCCCCTCAGTTTCTGTTGGAACGGAAAGTATTTCATATGTAGCAGTATCATATGATAGCAGTCCGGCTTTTTGCCGAACAGAGCAGAAATATTTATTGTACACTTCTGCCTTTTCTGTATTATTGACAAGTCTATCATTTCCATCTAGTAATGGACCAATATCATTTTTAGAATTTCTTTTGTTCCTAACGTACTCAGAAAAACGCCTTCTTTTTGTCCTTAACTCTGATGGCCACAGATTTTTCTCCTTCCCTTTTTGCTTCCCTTATCAATTTGCTATAATTTCTAGCTTCCTATTAACATTGAAGACACTGTGTAAACACCATTAATTTTTCCAACAGCAGAGAAGTGGAAGTACAAACTGGGCTAATTCAGCTGCTAAATCATAGTACTGGGCTAATTTTGCTGCTCACAGAAGGAGGAGGTGTCCCACCCGATGGCAACCAGCCATCCAAGAATCTTTAGAACCTTTATAAATATGAAGGTTTGTAAAGAATGAGACATGACAACCCTATTACTGTTTTATTATTAATAAGCATATAGTATTTTGTTTTCTTGCTCATAAGTAAGGCTCCGTGTTTGTCACGGAGGTCACGGATTCCATGACTTTTTGTTACCTCCTGACTTCTGCAGAGGCTGGTGTCCCTGGCCCAGGGGCCACCTAAGCAGCTCAGGCAGTTCCTAGGGCAGTCTCGGTCCCCCCTGTTTCCCAGGAGCAGGAGTTTGGGTGAGAGGGGACACTCAGAGCTGGGGTGCAAGACGGTACTTATCTGGGCCCCCCCTTCCCCGGGAGGATGACAGGAACCCCCCTCCCTCAGCTCCTAGATCCACATGCTGCCTCCACCCGCAGGCACTGCCCCCGCAGCTCCCATTGGCCACAGTTCCCAGCCAATGGGAGCTGCAGAACCGGGGCTCGGGGCATAGCAGAGGCATGTGGAGCTAGGAGCTGGCGTTGCTGCTTTCCAAGAGTCTGGTAGGGAGCCTGCCCCAATCCCACCAACCTCCTCACCCCAGCACTTGCAGTGCCCCCCCGGGCCATGTCTCCCCGCTCCCCAGCACCCACGGCAGCCCTGGGCCATCCCCCACAGCACCTGCAGGGCCCCCTGGGCCGCCCTCCCAAGCCGCCTCCCCCTCCGCCAAGTTTTAGTCATGGGTTTATAGTAAAAGTCATGGACAGGTCACAGGCCATGAATTTTTGTTTACTGCCTCTGACCTGGTCCATGACTTTTATTAAAAACACCAGTGACTAAAACATAGCCTTACTCATAAGTTAAGGTGTCATGAACTTTTTTTTTTTTTTTTGGAGGGGGGTGGGTCAGTTGTTTCCATTAGTGCCTCGAAAGAGGGGAGGTTTACCCACTCTTTTTCTATCATGTGTGATTCAAGGATAGATAAAGGATAAGAAGCCTCTTGGTCACTTGTTCCAGTCCAATTCAGATTAAAAGTGATTTGGTGCCCACTGTGAAATAAGTGAGTTGCTCCAGTCCAGCGTTTTCAGCAGCGAGGCCAAGAACTGAAGAAGCCATTAAGACAGAGAATAGACCTCTCAGTACCAAAGCAGTCGTAAGTCAGGCCTAAGGCTTATTAACAGGTGAAATGGGGACGCTTGCTTTGCCACTGCCGTTGCTGTACCTGTTTTGTATCTATTCAGTACATAAGGTATTGTTTTTTAACCTTTCATAAAAGTTTTTTTTTCATTTTAAACTGTATACAAAATACTATATTTAACAATATTACAATTATGAGAAGAAGTCTGAGAAACTTTGGCCTTAATTAATGCTTTGTTTTTACAACTACACACCATGGTGTGAATAATGGTCAGAATGTCAGCCTTAGCTCTGAATTTCCTGGCTTTTTTCTATTTTTATCACAACCTGTACATTGTAAAAACAATAGTTTCTGTTTAACTCTTTAAAAAAAAATCTTACTACAACACACTATAATCACAAAACCCCTAAACATAAGAATAGGTGGGTCAGCCCAGGGACTACAATACCAGAGCTCAAAATTAGGGATTCTAGCTTGGTCCACCTTTTTCAGTCCAAAAGGAGAATTTGCATGATACACATTCCACCCAGGAACTGCCGCACCTCACTTCAAACTCTTTACTAAAACTAACTCTCAAGAAGCTGCATTAGTGGAGTCCAGTGGGCACATGGTTCACGTAGAATTATAGCTGGTCCTAACCCAGAAGGAAAATTGGAAAGGTGGGAGGATAAAGTAGATGAAACACAAGGCTCAGAGTGGCTTAAGCGATCCACCCACAAAGGGACAAAAATACCACAGGACAATAACACACTTTTCAAGTTCATCTTTTAAGTTTACTTTATAACTAAGAAAAAAGGAGTTAACAGCCGACTACCTTTTCTATATAATTAAAACAATGACTCCCCAATTTCAGCTTCTAAATAATGTTCTCTTACCTTGGATACATTGCTAATATAATCCAGTTGGGAAGTACTCTCTTTATCAACTTGATTACAAAGATTCTGTAATGTGGATGCATATTCTTTGTCACTTTTTACTCGCATGGCCATAAATTTCTTCACAGTTTCCAGTAGTCGTAACTCCCAATCTTGCAATTTTAACAAAGCATCATGAGAATACTTCAGGTCACTTCCAAACCCCATCTTTATAAGGCACTATATGCGCTATGGGCAACAATAGAGGTTCTTCTAGTCACCACATCTGCAGACAGAAAATTAATGAGAAATATATTGAAAGAGGAACCTGTAAAATGTAATGATCACAAAATTATGACACATATTGAAATTTAAAGCAAGAAGCAACTATTTTAATTTAACCACTCATCTCTGAACTAATATAGTCAGTCAGCCACAATTTTCAACAGCAAGACTCAGCTCTGTCTTGCACATTAACCACTTAGAAAACTGCTAGCAGAGGGGAAAGGCGGTCCTGGGGTTAAAGCACTAACCTAGGACTTGGGAGATCCAGATTCAATTCGCTATTCCATCACAGACTTCCTGTATGAATTTGAGCAAACTGCTCAGTCTCTCTTATGCAGTCTTCTCCATCTGCATAAAGTACTACCGTAACAGTACTTCCCTATCTCATAGGACTGTTTGTGAAGATAAATATACTAAAAATTGTGAAGTTCTTCGATAATATGGCAAGAGGTCCATACAAGTACACAAGATATATTAAATTCCCAAACTAAATAGATTGATTTGATTAAATAGTTGAGACAAAGATCAATGGAAACAGACATATTACAAGACAAAAATCCCAGATTATCCTGCCTGACTCCTAATAACCACAGAGCCTCCTTTCTTCACAGTACAGTGCTCCTGATAATCCACAAAATTCCTAATAATTAGTCAATTGTCAGGTGTTAACACTTTACGAATCAGTTTCCAGAAGGCTAACAGCCATATATAAACCCCCAAACACAATGTAAAAAGACTAATAAGGTTTCAAAATCAAGTGCTCAAAAGTTCAGAAATGCCACCAGTGCAACCTTAATTCAGCCCCTTTGTGAATATACATTATGATACAGTCTTAGATTCAGGGGCAGCAGAGCCTTCCGAAAAGTGGGGGGTCCAGGGCCTGGCCCCATAAGGCCCTACCCCTCCTCTTTCCAACAGGGTCCTGCCTCACCCCTTCCCCCTGAGGCCCCTCCTCTTCCCTGTAAGGCCATGCCCCTACCCCACACCTTCCCCCCAATTCCCCTCCTCCTCCCCCCAAGGCCTGCCCCCACACCCCTTCTTTCTCCAGAGGCTATGCCCCCAGCCAAGCCAGAGCAAGGCCATGGAGCCCACCGCCCACCCAAGCAGGTGGGAGGGACCCAGGCTCCCCACTGTTGTCCATGCGGCTCTTACTCCGGCCAGGGGGCGGGGCTTTGGAGCTGCAGCCTGGCCATGGTAAGAGGCATGTGGGAAGCTATGGGGAGCCACGGCACAGATCCTCCACCTGCCCTGGACAGGGACACAGGCCGGGGGCTGCTCTTGGGCCCCCCCCAGCACTGCCGGCAGGTGGAGCGTCCACACAGCTTCCACAACTGCCCAGGATCCCTGGCCTGGCTCCACCAGCTTCCTCAGGGAAGATGGGAAGAGGCTAGATTCACCATGGCAAAGAGTTGGAGGGCCACAGCTCCCTGCACCCCCCGATCCACCAACGTTCTGACACCACTGATTTGATTATATGATCACATACTATATTTTTTCTCCACAGGATTCCTTGCTCATTCAGAAGGGATGGTGCTCACCGGATGGGTAAGAACTCAATATTTCTTTTATCCTAATCAATTTACTGCACGCCATCCAAACTATGCACAGAATAAAGAATTAGTCAAGGTGGATAAAAATCAATGATTTTTTTAAAAAATGGATTTTTTCTTTATTTAAATTGGATTTTTTTGATAAAATGCTTTTTGAGGAAAAAACCTATCTAAAGATAGCTTTAATTAAGATACATTATAGCTCAAAGATATCTCACTGTTGAACAGGGATTATACATTTTAATTCTATAATATGAGACAATATTCATGTAACATTTAATAAAAGTTTTGGAAATGAGTTCCAGTAGTTCATGAATTAGGGACCCAATCTTATGGAGTTCAAAGGGCTTCGGTATAGATTATTTAGCTTAATCTTTCTATCTACCCAATGGGACTCAGTGCTCAATCTAGAAGATACCATCAGAGATGCTTAGTTTTGCTGTTCTCAAACTGTGGATTTGTGGCTCCAGAGATAACATGTTTGTTAACAGCAAAAATGTTTTTAAATAATATAATATAATATAATATAATATAATATAATATAATATAATATAATATAATATAATATAATATAATATAATATAATATAATATAATATAATATAATATAATATAATATAAAGAGATGAGAAATAACAGACCTCAACCGTATTGTCCCTCTGCAAATTTGTATACACAGAGCCAATCCCTTACCTCTCTCTATAAGTGCAAAGTTTCAAAAAGTTCAATGAATAGAAGATGGTTTGTGCCGGAATAGATCTGGACAAGGAGAAGAAGTCTGGAGATAAATGTGAGAAGGGAGAGACAGGCAGTAGAAACAAAAGTGAAACTTTTTGAGCAGCATATTCCAGAAATCTTGAGGTCTTTCTGAGTGTACCCTTCATTGATTTGAGATATACCAAACCATTCTCTCACTAGAAGGGAAAACCTATAATGGCAGCAGGCCATAAGAGATTCCCAATTTTGGAATATTTTAATGAAGTTCCTCTACCTGTGGGTAAGACAGGCATGCATGCAAAATGCAAACAGTGCAACAAAGAAATGCAAAGCCTGGTTTCCTGAACGAAACAACATCAAGAGAAGTGTTTCTTCTCAGGAGGAAGCTGCGTTGAAGATGATGAAAGGAACAAGTCTGAACATGCAGGATCTTCAGGTTGGTAAATTTTTTTATTTCATACTTCTTTCTTAAGGACTGCTGGTCTTCCTACTGGACTATTCTTGAATTCTCATATTTGAGAAAAAAATATAGTTTTTACTCTATAGTACTATCATTTTAGATGCAGTTGTGACAAAAAAAAATAAATAGCTGTAATAGGCACATCTTCCTTTTACAATTTCACCTTTAAAGTAGTACTGAGTGTCAGTGAATGCAATAAGTAACAATGAACAGTATGCTAATAAAAATTAAATAACTGCATTGACTTATTTTGTTTAGGAGAATCCATCCTCAACATACAGGATTCTGAAGACTATCCACCTTCAAGATCACCATAATTTTCTATAGTTTCAGAGTTATCTGCCAATGATAGTGTTTCAGTCACATCATGTATGGCACGCAGCCACAGTATATCACCTGTAGCAAAAAGAAAAAAAAAAATCTCCGTCATCCAGAAACAAGCATAGATAAGTTTGTGATACGAACCAGCAGATTACAAAAAGAGGTAATTGATGAAAAAATTGTCGGGTTTGTTTATGCAACAAACTCTCCTTTCCGTATGATTGAGAACTTACACTTCATTAACATGGTTTAGTCATTAAGATCAGGATACAGTCCACCCAAAAGAGCAGACGTTGCAAGCAAATGGCTGGATAAAGTGTATGAAAGAGAAATTGAGCAGTGTGCAAAAGGTCTAGAGGGTGAAATTGTTAACCTGAGTCTTGATAGGTGGAGCAATGTCCACACAATCCTTTTGTATGTGCTTGTGTGACAACAGAAGAAGGGAGTATCTTCCTTACAGAAACAATTGATACATCAGGAAATGCACACAAAAGAGAACACTTATAAGTAGCAGCAGTAAAAGCTATAACAAACTGTGGAGAAAAAAATTCAAATCCCTGGTACGCAGCTTGGTCACAGACAATGCTACAAATGTATCCAAGATGAGAAGAAATTTAGAAGAGAGTTAAGAGAGTCCCAAGCTCACAACATACGGTTGCAGTGTTCATTTGATACACCTCCTAGCCAAAGACTTCAGTGATCCAGAAATAAAGGCTAATGTTGTGAAATTGCAAAATATTTCCATAACCACCACTTTGCAGCAGCTGCTCTGAAAAAAATTGGAAGGAACCAAGCTAACTCTCCCACAAGACATGCGATGGAACTCAGTAGTGGACTGTTTTGAGCATATATCAAGAACTGGCCTAATCTGAGGACAGTTTGTGAACAGAATCATGAAAAATCAGATGGCACTGTCACAGCCAAAGTTCTCAACATTGGGCTTAAGAGAAATGTTGACCACATGCTGAGTACCCTGAAGCCTATTTCTGTAGCCTTGAACAAAATGCAGGGGGAAAATAGGTGTTTTATTGTTGACGCTGTTGAAATTTGAAAGGAACTGAATGAGATCTTAAAAAGAGAAATATGCAATGACAGAGTTAAATTACAAGCATTAAAAAAAAACAATGGGGCAAGCACTATCTCCAACTCATTTTCTTGCAAATATTCTCAATACCTGGTACCAGGGTGAAACCTTAAATGCTGAAGAAGAGGAGGTGGCTATGACATGGACATCCAGCAATCATCCCTCCATAATGCCAACTACAATAAACTTCAGAGCTAAGGGTGAATGATTGAAGAAATATATGTTTGTTGATGATGTTTTAAAGAAATTCACACAAGTGAACTGGTGGAAGTCACTTAAGCACTTGGATTCAGAGACTGTTGAAGTGATAATCTCACTTTTATCAGCCGTAGCTTCTTCTGCCGGTGTAGAAAGAATATTTTCTTCCTTTGGACTGATTCATTCCAAATTGAGAAATCATTTGGGACCTGAAAAAATAGGAAAGCTTGTTTTTCTTTTCCAGTTTATGAACAAACAGAAAAATGAAGGTGAAGATGACTGAGTTAGCTGCAGAAGCCAATATTTTAAATTTCTCATATTGACCTGGCTGACATAGTCAATTTAGTTTTTTGGGGGTTTTGTTTTGTTTTTTTAATATTTTATTTAACTATTTTAATTAAAAACAATTTTAACACAAACAAACCTTATTTTAAAAAACTTGAATGTTTAAATTAAAAAAAATCATATGCTTGTTTTGTTACAATATTATATGTTTGCTGTTGAAGAAAAAAATCCAGAATACATAACGTTGTTGTTTTAGTTAAATAAAACAATTTAAATGTCTGTCTGGTGATGTTCTCCTCCTAATACAGCATGGCAAGAAAATCCTCCAAATATTAATGATTAACCTGTCGAATTGGAGATAGTTCACCCCCCAATGACTTCATACATATCTGCTTCAACTATCTTTGGAAAACGAAATAACCAAACAATCATTCATTTTCTGATACAGCTGTAAAACTAATCTGAGAAGTTTTCAAAATAGATCACTTTAAAAATGTATACTGTGTACCTTCTAAAAATGAAATCTACATCTATCTCTGAGTTGTGAAGAATATTAAGGTTCTATTAAGGTTATAACCACCAACAAGAATGTACTTTTATGTAGAAATCCATGATTAAATTGAGTCTTCCTGACTAGTGATTTAAATCAATTTGATTTAAATCAAATCCACCCTGGGACTTGGATCTCCGAAACCCTCCTGGCCGAAGCATGTTGCTAGCGGCTTGAAGGGTGGGCCTGTCAGCTTTGCTAGGATGAGGTTTAGGTCCCAAGGAGGGTTCGGTTCCTTTATCTGAGGGAACATCCTCTCCAGGCCTTTGAGAAAACCAATTACAATTTCATACGAAAAGACCAATCTATTGTCAATCTTAGGGCAGATGGTTGAAATGGGCACCAGGTGGACCTTAACTGAAGAAAAGGGCCAGATCTTGTTGTTTCAAAAGCAGAGGGTTCTACAAAATAAATTGCAATGAGGACTGTGCAGGTGGTACTCCGAGTTGGGAAGACCAGGTAGAGAATCATTTCCCTCTACCAGGTAAATTGCCTTGGTGTAGGCTTTTCTACTGCTTAATAGGATTCTACGAACCTGCTCCGAGCAAGCTTGCTCTTCAGGATTCAGCCATGAAGCTTCCAGCCCGACAAATGAAAAGAACTGAAGTTCGAGTGGAGCAGCTGACCATGGTCCTGGGTGATCAGATCAGGGTGCAGTGGGAGACTGATTGGGGGCTCCACTGGAAAGCTTCAGAGGGTGGTGAACCAGTGCTGTCTGGGCGACGCCAGGGTTATAAGGATGATCTTCCTGCTTGATCTTTGACAGAACCTTGTGAATTAATAGAATTGGGGAAAGGCAATAATAGAGGCGAGTTATCCAGGCCAACAGGTAAGGCATCCATTAGAGACCCCAGTCTGTGGCCCTGCAGGGAGCAAAACTGATGGTATTTCCTGTTGTTCTGGGTAGCAAACTGGTCTATAAGGGGAGTCCCCCACTTCTGGAAGATGATGTCCCTTGCCATGTCCAGTCGAAGGGACCATTTGTGGTGAGTGGAAAAGGACCTGCTGCGGCAATCCACAAGTTGGTTCTGTGTACCTGGCACATAAGATGCCTCTAGGTAGATGAAGTGTGTAATGCAGAACTCCCACAGTCAGACTGCCTCCTGGCACAGGGGGAAGAATGTGCTTCTCCCTGCCTGTTGATGTAGTACATGGCGATTATATTGTCCATGAGAACTGAGACTGCCTTGTCTGTAATGTGGATTAAAAATGCCTTGGCAGGCCAGGCAGACTGCCCTGAGTTCTCAGATATTGATATGGATTGAGAGCTCAGCTTGAGACAACAGGTCACCCACGCAGATTATGCCTTGATTCAACCACCAAGTCAGTGAGTTGAGGGGAACATAAGTATCATGTCCAGATGATGTTGCGAGGGTGAATATACAGCGGCCAACCAGGCCTGGGAAGATCTGAGATGTACTCTCGCAGTTGTACTACATATGTGCATAATGCCATGTGACCCAGAAGGCTCATGCATATTTGGACTGTCGTGGTCAGATGTGCCTGAGGGGAGCTTATCAGAGTCAAGATTGAGCGAAAACGATCCCGTACAGGCAAAGACCCTTCTTCTGGAGGAATCCAAAACCACCCCTATGAACTATATTCTTTGTACAGGGCTCTGGGTAGGACTTCTGGTTGTTTATTAATAGGCCCAACACCTGGAAGGTCGACTGGATGAAATGGATGTCAGATTCCACATGAGTTCTGGACCGGCCCTTGATTAACCAGTCGTCGAGATATGGGAAAATGTGAACTACCTTTCTCCTGAGGAAGGCCGCTACTACTGCCAGACATTTGGTGAAGACCTATGGGGCGGCTGACAGCCCGAATGGCAGAACTTCCAATTGCTAATGAGTCTGGTTCACGACAACTCTTAGGAACCTTCTGTGCTTTGGAAAATCTATATGTGGAAGTATGCTTCTTTTAGGTCGAGGGCAGCACACCAATCCCCCGGATCTGGCAAAGGAATGATGAAAACCAAGAAGACCATGCACAACTTTAATCTCTTTAGATCTCGTTGATTCACTATCCAGAGCTCCAGCCCACCCGTCAAGTAGGCTTTCCTCCCAACAAGTCCCGCTTCTTGGGGTCCTTCGCCTTGGGTGTGAGCCCTGCTTGACGCTCACAGTCCTTCTCACTGGTGGTTGCCACCCTTAGAAGACTGCGTGAAAGAGGATGTGAGAATAGAAATTCGTACCATTTAGCTGGCATGAAGTATTTTCGCTCCGTCCATTTAGCTGTAGGCAGGAGGGAACCAGACGTCCGCAAGAGCACCTTAACTGAGTCCACGATCACCTTGTTAAGAGAGAGAGTCACTCTTGAGGGACCCGCCGCTGACAAGATGACTAATAGGCCGTGAATCACCTCTTTGACCACCTAGCCTTGGATACCCAAGTTCGAGGCCATGCACTTTAATAAGTCCTGGTTAGCCTTGTGGTCATTTTAGGATGGTGCTACACTGGTAGCCGCCAGTGCCTCATCTGGAGAAGAGGAGGAGGAGAAAGCTAAAGCCGGTTGCAAGGCCTCTGCCCCTTCATTCTATCTCCACTGAGACCTGTGAAACCTGCCCTTGAGGTTCAGCAGCAGGCTCGGCACCAGAGTCTGGGTCTGGCATCTCACAGCACAGTACCGGAGGCACTCCACTTTCCGAGTCCATCAAGTATGAATGCCTCGAGATGGTGCCCTGGCCCAGGGGAAACCCCCATTGCATGGTTGCTGGTCCCCATGGTCCCACAGACAGAGTGCTCAGCAGCACCATAGCACCAGATGTCCCAGCAGAATAGGAAGAGAAGTAGCTTGTGCGGTCACAGCAGCGTGGAAGTGGGACTCCAACAAGGAAAACGAGCTGCAGCAAGGAGACCATGGCAGTGCCAACCCTCTCAGTGCTGGTGACTGGTGCTGAGGAAAAACCCAAGGCCAGGCTATCAAAGGGGGTTTTCCCCTAGAGTGTGATCACAGTGTCACGCAAAATCTGGGAGAGGGTTCTCTGATGCTCATTGAAACCAGCGCTATCGAGTCCTGGATCTCTGAGGCAGTGTGAGCAGGTTTCTAGCAGCCACAAATGCCTCTGCAGTGGACAGTATCACGAATTGCCCAGTACGCTGCCTGCCTGAACTGACCTGACAGACACCACTAAGGGAAAAAATTTCAGCAACAGTGCTCGGGGCATGCACACATCTACACTGGAATGGACATGTGCAAGTACTTGAACAATATCCTTCCTGGAATTCCGGGCCTCATTCACAACACAAATAAAAGTTAAGAACTGCCAGAGTTAAGGAGGAGTGCTTGACTTTGCAACCTTAGCATAATACTTTTACCATAGCTTTTGAGGATTTTATTTCCCAAGCTTTTTAAAAAGCAAACTCAAAAAGCAAAAATTTCATTGTGAGGAACCACACTGACCCCGACTTGAGTCATCAGCCGCATTGGGCTCTTTAGAACAATAGAACAGTCCTCTGCTGCTTGAGCTGAGTAACAGGTAACAGTAGAAGGTTGTTCTCCTTTTTGTAGACCTGCCACTAGAGAGAGGGATGGGACACACACTTTGCCATTGGGTTTTCAGAGGTTTCAAGCCTCTCTCCAGTTCTTGCACATCTCTCTCTGCTGCTGCTAACCTCCTCGGCTCTGTCCCATCTCCCACCTGCTTCTATCCTCCCTCTCTGATTCCTCCCCCTGCTCCGATCCTTCTCGCCTGCGCTTTTCCTTACCACCCCTCCTGCTACCCCCTCAAGCCTCCCCATTTCCCCCGCACCCCCCATTACAATCTTGGACAGTTCCTGGCCTTGTCATCTCCCACTCACCCACATACTCCTATCAAGTCCCCCAACCCCTGGCTCCTATCCTCTCCATTTCCCTGGATCCTGCCCTTCTTCCACCCCCCTGCTCCTATCTTTCTGCTCCCTCTACTCGTGCCCCTGCCCCCCCAACTTCTATTCCTTCCCCCCTGAACTCTTGCCCGTCGCCCCATCCTGTCTTGCATCTCTTCCCCAGTTGTTCACTTCTCTACGTTCTAACCAAGCAGCTTCCTCCTTCTCCTCCATGAGCACAAGAAAGACAGTCTCCCTGCTCTTCCTTCATACGCTCAGCACCAGGGTGGTCCACAGAAGCCAGGAGGTGCAATTTCAAGACAAGTCCAGCTCAGCCTCTACAACCCTGGGCTGAAGCAGGCGTAGTCATTGCACATGTGCAATTCGGTCAGCACACAGGAACTATTGGGGAGGGAGAAATTGATCATGCTCAGTATAGACGAAATCCTCAGAGAATTTAGTCACCAAAACCCTAGCAAAACTCTGCTGAGCACATGTGGACTAACATTTGTCAAAGGCTTATAATTCGGCCAAATCTCGGCAAATTATCACAGGGACAGCAAAAGGCACTTTCCTGAGATCAGAGCGACCTCCCAGCCAAATTTTATGTCAAAGCATAGAGAAGCTAGTGTTTCACAGTGAAACAGTTCTAACAATTGTTTTAACGTAGGCAAAACAACGTATTTCTCCATAACTACATTCTCAGTAACAGCTGAACTGTTTTAGCCAAAAGTTTCCACACACAAACAAATCATCAGCCTGAGGGAGACACACAGCATGGAAAATTTCAGCCCAAATCGTTTAAGTCTGGAAAAAATTATGAGCAACTGAAAACAGCGACTTAAAATGGAACATGTCAGAAAACCATTAACTACAAACATTGGTACCTCCATGGCCTATAATTACTAATCATATTACCCTTATATCACATATAAAGACAGACACCTGCAACAGAGTAACAGACTGACAATTTCCATGTTCTCAATGTGAAAGACTTAAATGGAAGCTATGGGGATTTGAAATTTGACATTCCTGTCAGTCATCACCAAAGGCACAACAAACCATTTTTAAAATTTATATTCATTTCTTCTATGAAGCTGTCATGTCAGGTATGAGCCCTCCAGTTTGGAGAAGTTAAGGACATAAGTCACCAGGTCTATTTGGCAAATTTTAGCTAAGAACATTGTTGATGGTGAGGGACTATGCCACAGGCAGCAACACTAATGACATGTCCATCTAATGGTAGAGTCTTTAAAATAATATTCATAATTAGGCTTGGCAGAACTCCATTTTTATTTTTAAGCACGTTTCTAAACTTATTGGCAAATTTTCACAGTTTTAGTAAAGTATTGGAGGGGTCAAACAATTATTTAATGATATTTACCACAGATTCAAAAAATTAAGGCTTTATAACTGTTAGAAACACAAATTCTCAACATCACATCAAAAATATCCTTAAATCTAATAATTTATTAAGGAGGACTTCTCCTACTTTGCCGATCTATAAATTTTGATTATTAATGGAAACAGTTTTTAATTAGTTGGTGCATGTATGGTGAAATTAATGTTTTTTGACATTTAATGATAAAAATTTAATCCTTCCAAGCCTATTCATAATCATCTTCATTTTCATATTTTTACACAGAAAGGTTGAGAAGTATGAAACCTCTAACCTTTTAAAAACCCAGGAGTTTTATTAACATGTATGAAAGGGAATGAAAACCTTTAGCCATCTAGTTATTAGGAAGACTGATAGCTCCATTTTTTATTCTGAGTACCCTTTAAACCTATATATATATATATATATACTTATGCAGGCTAGGTTCTTAGCTGGAGTATCTTTTCTCTACCACAATCACAAAAGATTAGGCTGGATGTTGAAGTTCAGGTTGAAAGCTGTTCTACATTCTTTTTTGTATATTTTTCTAGCAGAACTCCGCCTTTTTCCAAAAAAGTTCTTGCTGTCATGGTAGGTCAGCAGGCTTCTGCTGAGCCTCCTAATGGAGACCTAAAAGTTTGCAAATGAGTAGGCCAAAAGCCTGATAAGAGTAGGGTGGAGTAGGACAGAAGTCTCCTTGCTAAAGCATTACTAGTTTGAATTGTTCAAAAATACAACCCCTGCCCCCATCATGCAGAGGTCTGGGCACAAGCATATGAATTAAAATATACATACATACATATTTTGGACTCTGGTCTCTGTTTTAGATCATCCTGAGCCTTCCATTCCAGAAAAAGATGAAGAAATATCAATTACTTTTTCAGAAATCATCAAATTCCATTCTGAAAGCCTAACAGGGAAAACAGGTTCCAAAGTGGAAGATTCTTAATTCAGACAGCCCTGCCTCCAGACCCCTCCCAATTAAATTAAGGGGCTGTTAGGATCAGCTGAAGTGCTTAGTATTAACTGCTGAAGGATTGCAAGGGCCCAGATGCAGTCAGTCAATGAGGATACCCATGTCCTAAACCCATGTCCCAAACCTAACCTGTAGGACTTTACAGGTTAAAACCCATACATTTTATTGCACAGGAAAACAAACTGGAGCAAGTGCAGATCATGGAGCAGTAGTATGATATGAGAAGAGCTGTCAAACAAATGAATCGCCACATTCTGCAGAAGCTGAAGTTCCTGGATGGTGGTAAGGCGTAGCCCCAAATAAAGAGCATTATAGTAACACAGCGTTCAAGGAGACAATACCAGGGGTAGTTATATACAAAACGTTTTTTTTTTCAAGTTTGGTATTCCCCTGCTCAGGGTGCCACAAATGATTACATCATTTCTAATGCTTCATTCAATGCCCCTGAACTTTGTTTAATAAAAACTCACTAACATCAATGACTTGAGAAACATACAGAATACCAGAGTTTATGAAACAGAGAATAAGCAAAATAATTATTTCCTTCAAAATAAATAAACAAAAACAAAATAAGGATATCAGTAGTTAACATTACATTTGTAAAAATAAATAAATTATAGAACAATGTTTTGAGATAATATGTAAGAATACCTAAAGTATGCTGATGATCTGGTCATAGTGTCGCCTATGGAAACTTTCTAAAATATATGTGCCCTATTGATCAACCTTGTAAAGACAAACCTTGATTCAGAAAGAGACCCAAAACAACCAAAACTGAGTAAAATGAAGACTTAAAATACCTGAGGCTCGTAATAAACACATAAAATAACATGACACTGGCTATAAAAGCACTTCAAGAAAAAGCATTGTGGTGGGCCTTTAACACCAAAAAGGAACCAATACCACTACTGTCACACAACCATGACAGTTCAAACCAATCCATTCTACTTTATGGGAGTGAAGTCTGAGATCCAACCTTAACTGACTCCCAACACACACACTTATGTGCACAGGAACCCCAGCAACAACACTGCAATAAAGGCAGAGCAGAATTCCCCTCCTAATAAACATAAAGAAAAGAATATTGAATTTCTGGTTTCATATCAACCAGGGCAGCAAACTCTATTCTACTCCAAAGCACTAGAGAATCAAAAATTAGATCAAAATGAAAGCCTGATCCACTCATATAGTTCTCTGGTCCCAGGGCTCAACAACTCTAACTTCCTGACCACTGGAGCAAAGAATGCTACCCAAAAGCAAAAAATGCTCAAGTGCTAGACCAGCACCTAAAACACTAATATAAAAGTTATTGGGAAGAACAAATTTAAAAAAAAAAAAAAACACAGCAACAAGCTCGAGGAGAATTATCATGGTAGCAGAGTAGCACACAACAGTGAAATGTTGCAAAACTAAACGCATATTCCCACCAAATGCAGAACCAGTGACAAACTAGAGGTAGAAATTGAGAGGCATAAAGCACAGTGTAAATCCAGAAAGGAATGACTGTATGGCCAATGTAACAGAGGGAAGATTGAGACCGGAAGGCACTCTCTATTCCAAATTGTAGAATATGAAAAAATTCAACAAAAATTTGTCCTTAGGTTATCAGAAATCATAAAAGACTTTGCCTCAAAAAGTGATGACAAAAAACTGTCTGACCTTGGGAGAAAAAAGAGAAATGGCAAAGATGGCATTACGCTACGTACAATCCGATTAAGAATGGACAATAATGACAAATGGACACAGAAATATTCTCTTCCATTAATGTCTAACTTGGAAATTCCATCCCATCCAGTCACATTCAAATTTGGTCATGATTCAGGACCTTAAAGCCTAAATATTGCTATGTACTTACCCAGAGATGAGACCACCAGCCCTAAGAAAGCTCTAATGGATGCACACCATTTTATGGTTGTTATACATATTCTGGTAGTGCCCAAATATGATTTAGAAGTTTCCAGACACAGAGAACCATAATAGTGGTGTGAAAGACAAACATGGGCCCTGGTTCAGATCCAGTATATCAATAGCTATCTAATATGATATTCTGTCTCTGACAGTGGCCAATGCCAGATGCTTTAGAGAAAGGTGAAAGAAACCCACAGTAAGAAGATATGGGATAATCTGAGCCCATCCTCATAGATCTCATCCTAATCCTCTAATAGACATTGTCTTCAGACCTAAAGCAAGAGGTTTAATATCCCTTCCAAAGTTTGTCATCATTGCTATAACAACTCTGAATATTCCCTATATCTATCTAGATATCAGATCCATTCATGAATTTTTATAAATTCTTAGCCCCAATTATTTACCATGGCAATGAGTTCCACACTTTAATCCCACATTGGGTGAAAAGTATATCCTATTCTCAGTTTTGAACTTCCCACCTTTTAATTGCACTGAATATCGCTGTGATATTCAAGGCCCTCCTGCTGGAGGCCTCAGGGTTCTGCCACACCCATCCCAGGAAAGGAGCAGTGCAGAGGTGGTTGTGAGGAAGCAACCAAAGGGGCTGCTGGAACGGTCGATCAGGGGCCAGGAGAACCCTATAAAAAGGAGCTACAGAACAGAGCAGCAGTTAGTTGCAGCCTGGAGCTGGAGAAGAAAGGACTGCAGGCTTGGCTGCCTGGAAGAGCAGGAGGGCCACGGACAGATCAGTCTGCTGGCAGGGACCGGGGGAGTGAGAGGCTCATGCAGGGTGGATTTGATTTAAAACATGATTTAAATCACAAGCCAGGAAGACTCAATTTAATCATGGATTTCTACATAAAAGTGCATTCTTGTTGGTTGTTACAACTTTAATACATATTCTTCACAACTCAGAGAAAGAGGAGACCCAAACTGGATCTCATCTACGGCCTGCTGCCATTATAGGTTTTCCCTTCTAGTGAGAGAATAGTATGGTAGATCTCAAATCAATGAAGGGTACACACTCAGAAAGACCTCAAGACTTTTGGAATATGCTGCTCAAACAGTTTCACTTTTGTTTCTACTGCCTGTCCCTCCCTCTCACATTTATCTCCAGACTTCTTCTCCTTGTCCAGATCTATTCTGGCACAAACAATCAATCTTCTATTCATTCAACTTTTTGAAACTTTGCACTTTTAGAGAGAGGTAAGGGATTGACTCTGTGTACACACATTTGCAGAGGGACAACAGAGTCTCTTATTTCTCACCTCTATATACTATTTATGTATGTATTTGCTGTTAACAAAAATGTTGTCTCTGGAGACACAAACCCACAGCTTGAGAACAGCAAAACTAAACATCTCTGATGGTATCTTCTAGATTGAGCACTGAGTTCCATTAGGTAGACAGAAAGATTAACCTAAATAATCTATACAGAAGCCCCTGGAATTCCATAAGATTAGGTCCCTAATCCATGAACTATTGGAACTCATTTACAAAACTTTTCTTAAACATTACATGAATATATTGTCTCATACTATAAAATTAGAATTTATATTCCCTATTCCACGATGAGATATCTTTGAGCTATAATGTAGCTTAATTAAAACTATCTTTAGATGGGTTTTTTCCTCAAAAAGCATTTTACCAAAAAAATCCAATTTCAATAAAAAAATCCAATTTTTTTTTAAATCATTGATTTTTATCCACCCTGGGCTCATGGCTGGCTGCTAGGAAGGAGCCAAGGACAGTCTGCTGGTGTGGAGCATTGAGCGAGCTCCTGGCTGTCTGCAGGAACTGAGCCTGGGGAGGATCACAGGAAGATAGCGTTTCCAGGGAGGAAGCTCTGGGAATGTGGCCCCATACCAGGGCTGGACTGGCTTAAAGACCATGCACATACCCAACCAGGATGGCTGACCCAATTACAGTCCCCTTGTTCTTAGGTTTGGGGTGGGAGAGGGAAAAAACAGAAAAGCCCAATCTACCTTCTCTATGCTATTCATTATTTATATACTTTTATCAACTCCCTTCTTATTCATCTCCTTTCTAAAATACACAATCCTGATCTTTTCAAGCTCTTTTCATACAAGAGTTTTTCCATGCCCTTGATCATGCTCATAGCTCTTTTCTAAACCCACTCCAGTTCTAAAATAACCTTTCTGAGATCAGCCAGCCAGTATTGCATGAAATATTCAAGATGGGGCCACTTCACTGATTTATAGAATAGTGTCAGTATTAATTATTCTCCAGTCCATTCCTTATGCATACTAAAATAGCTTGTTAGCTTTATGACTGCAGCTGTCAATTGAGATGTCCATGACAACATCCCAGTATTTACAGCAACACCACATACAAATGATAGCACTTTAGGCTTCAAGTTCAAGGCTTTGGTACTGATCCTCACAACCATCCACAGGAGCTATACAATTTACTTGAGGCAAAATCTACTGATCACTATACTTACCTACATGCCTCCAGCTTCCATCCAGGATACGTCACACGATCCATTGTATCTTAGGGCTTGGCTGTAGACAACCACATTTGCTCCAATCCCTCAGATAGAGACAAACACCTACAAGATCTGTATCAAGCATTCTTAAAACCACAATACCCACCTGGGAAATGAGGAAACAGACAGACAGAGCAAGACGGGTACCCAGAAGTCACCAACTACAGAACAGTTCCAACAAGGAAAATAACAGAACACCACTGGCCATCACGTACAGCCCCCAGCTAAAACCTCTTCAGCGCATCATCAACGATCTACAACCTATCCTGGAAAACGACCCCCCACTCTCACAGGCCTTGGGAAGCAAGCCAATCCTTGCTAACAGACAGCCCCCCAACCTGAAGCAAATACTCACCAGCAACTACACACCACACAACAGAAACACTAACCCAGGAACCAATCCCTATAACAAACCTTGTTACCTTTTCTGTCCCCATATCTACTTTAGAGACACCATCATAGGACCCAACCACACCAGCCACACCATCAGAGGCTCATTCACCGTACATCTACTAATGTGATATATGCCATCATGAGCCAGCAATGCCCCTCTGCCATATACATTGGCCAAACCAGACAGTCTCTACGTAAAAGGATAAATCGACACAAATCAAACATCAGGAATGCTAACATACAAAAGCCAGTAGGAGAATATTTCAATCTCCCTGGACACTCAATAGATTTAAAAATAGCCATTCTTCAACAAAAAAACTTCAAAAACAGACTTCAAAGAGAAACTGCAGAGCTACAATTCATTTGCAAACTTAACACCATCAATTTGGGCTTGAATAGGAAGTAGGTGTGGCTGGCTCACTACAAAAGAAATTTTCCCTCTCTTGGTATTGACACCTCCTAATCAATTACTGGAGTGGACCACATCCACCCAGAATCAATTGGCCTTCAACACTGGTTCTCCACTTGCAAGGTAACTCCCGTATCTTCATGTGCCAATATATATTTATGCCTGTATCTGTAATTTTCACTCCACACATTTGAAGAAGTGGGTTTTTTACCCACAAAGGCTTATGCCAAAATAAATCTGTTAGTCTTTAAGGTGCCACCGGACTCCTTGTTGTTTTTCCACTAAAACAATGTAACTGATGATCGAAAACGTGAAACTAGTAAGGAAGGGAGGGAGGGAGAGAGACTTTTCTCACTATCTGGCCCACAACTATGAACTTCACACCCACAACACTTTAGAATGATCATGAAACTGCTGGAATGTAGGACACACTCCTTTAACTCTGCTTTTCCACAATAATCACATTCAAAACGTTATCTGTATTATACAGAAAAAAATTCCAATTGTAAATAACAAACATTTGCCTAACTTTTGACTGTGCCCTTTTTTCCTTAGCTTTCCTATGTCACTTGTAATCTTAAAAGAGTAAGCTCCTCTGGGCAGGGACCATTTCACATTATATATTTGTGCAGCGCCTATCACAAAGGGACCATGATCCTGTTCAGGGCCCTCTAAGAGTTGCCAACTTTCTAGTCGCACAAAATCAAACACCCTAGCCCCGCCCCTTCCCTGAGACCCTGACCCCCCGCTCACTACACTCCCCCTCCCTTAGTGGCTCACTGTCCCCCACCCTCACTCACTTTCACTGGGCGGGGGTAGGAGTGTGGGAGGGTTTTGGGTGCTGGCTCTCGGAATGAGGAGTTTGGAGTGTAGGAGGCAGTCCAGGCTGTGGGGGTGGGGCTGAGGGATTAGGAGTGCGGGAGGGGGCTGCAGGTTGAGGCAGAGAGTTGGGGTGCAGGAAGGTGTACGGGCTCTGGGGTGGGACCAGAAATGAGGGGTTTGGAGTGTAGGAGAGGGTTCCAGTTGGGGGTGGGCTGGGGGGAGGGTTGTGGTAGGCTTACCTCAGGTTCCCAGTCAGCAGCACAGCAAGGTTAAGGTAGGCTCCCTGCCTGTCCTGGCTGCATGCACCCCAGAAGCAACCAGCAGGTCCAGCTCCTAAACAGTGAGGCCAGGAGGCTCCACACTCCGCTCTTGCCCGCAGGCACCGCCCCACCCAGTTCCCATTGGCCGGGAGTATGGAGCCGGTGCTCAGGACAGGGACAGAGGGCAGAGCTCCGTGCCCCGCCCGCCTTGGAGCCGGACCTGCTGGCCGCTTCCGGGGCGCAGCCGTGAACCAGCAAGGACAAGTAGGGACGAGCCTGCCTTAGTGCCTCAGCACCACCAACCGGACTTTTAATGGCCCACTCAGTAGTGCTGACCGGAGCCAGCAGGGTCCCTTTTCGACCAGTTGTTCCAGTCAAAAACCGAACACCTGGTCAGCCTAGGCCCTCTAGGAGCCACTGTAATACAAACATTCTAAAAACAAAATAAAACAAGAAATTCCTTCCACTTGGGAGATGGACAAAAAAGAATCCCATATGTTTCTTTTTAGAAAAGTACTACATTGTACCATTGTCATAAATATAAAGGGAAGGGTAAACCCCGTTAAAATCCCTCCTGGCCAGAGGAAAAATCCTCTTACCTGTAAAGGGTTAAGAAGCTAGGATAATATCGCTGGCACCTGACCAAAACGACCAATGAGGAGACAAGATACTTTCAAAAGCTGGGGGAGAGAAAAACAAAGAGTCTGTCTGTGTGATGCTTTTGCTGGGGACAGAATAGGAATGGAGTCTTAGAATTTAGTAAGTAATCTAGCTAGATGTGTGTTAGATTATGATTTCTTTAAATGGCTGAGAAATTAAGCTGTGCTGAATAGAATGGATATTCCTGTCTGTGTGTCTTTTTGTAACTTAAGGTTTTGCCTAGTGGGATTCTCTATGGTTTGAATCTAATTACCCCGTAAGGTACTTACCATCTTGAGTTTACAGAGCTGATTCTTTTTTACTTTTTCTTCTATTAAAATCCTTCTTTTCAGAAACTGAATGCTTTTTCATTGTTCTTAAGATCCAAGGGTTTGAGTCTGTGGTCACCTGTGCAAGCGGGGTGCAAGGATTGGGAGGATTTTGGGGGGAAAGACGTTTCCAAACAAAGCTTTCCTAATAAATAAACCCAGATAAACGTTTGGTGGTGCCAGTGGAAGTCCAAGGGCAAAGGGTAAAATAAATAGTTTGTACCTTGGGGAATTTTTAACTTAAGCTGGTAAAAGTAAGCTTAGGTGTTTTTTTCATGCAGGTCCCCACATCTGTACCCTAGAGTTCAGAGTGGGGAAAGAACCTTGACAACCATAAACTGGAATGGTGGAAAATTATGAGATGACAAATTTTACGATGACTAAGAGTAAAGTGACCCGCTGACTTTCAGCTCAGGCTTACTAGCAGAAGGTAAAAGTTCACATACCTTTTTAAGTTTTGATGTTCTACGAAGATATCCTTAATCCTCTGGTCCAGTGTTCAAATCTTCTAACTGTTCCTTTTTTCCACCTCTCTTTTTTTTTTAAAATGTTCTTTAAATTCCCAAGGAACTCTGTGTAAAAACAGACATTTATTTTTTCATCTATTTTACTGCCCTCTTTAGTCCTTTAGAATAATTTAAACTTCAACCAGATCCTTTACATTTTCAGATTGTTTCAGGTCTTCAACTGATAAAGGGCTTGGAGGAAATAGAAGGAGCAAAGATTTTTGTAATGACCAGGACCCATATTCTGCCACCGGTTTCTATACAGAACTCCAAATGAAGAAAACAGTTTTGCTTTTATATTTATATATATAATGTCACAGAATGGTTAAAATAGCTAGACTGTCTGAATTTACTGGAAGTAGAGAAGCTTATTTACATTTTTGGGGGGCATTTACATTCATTAATTTACAATAGAAGTGTGCAAAGAGCAACTCCTTACCCCATCCTCAACAATATACACAGGATGTATATATATATATACACACACACTTCCATGCTGCTCTGGCTTTACAGTAACTCATACACTGTAACACAAACACTGAAGGCTAAATTTCCTTCTCAAGATTGGAGTTTCCCTCCATAACCTCCTCTCTCCTAATGCCCTCTGCTAAGAGACAGCATTCCACCTCCTTCATTTCCTGATAAGCCAATTCACCAACATGAATCTCCAGAAATTACCCTGAACAGAGTTTTAGCATTCAGCAGAAGAGCCCTGCATTCCTACATAGGGTCTTAGAATTTGCCACTCTACTAAAGACAGACCACTTATTTAGCATACACACACCACAGTAATTGACAAAAAATTATGTATATAGATTTGTATAATTTTGAGTGTGTTTACAAACTGCATGGGACAGACATATTCAAACGGCGTGTGTCAAATATATATTACATACTTTCACAATTATACCAAAACAAAGATAAATCTAGACTAGGATTTTCAAAGGAGCCTAAGGTTCTTATGTACCCAGCTCCCAAGTCTCCTTGGCAATCCCAGCCTAAGTGCATTTCCTATTGCTAGTTCTAGTTTAGCCATTAATTACCATCATCCAATATTTGCATTACAGAAGCACCAAAGATCAGGGACCCACAGTGCTGCTGCCTCATGCTGCTGTGCAATGGTATAAAGAGCAGAGCCGCCCCTCCTCTACTCAGTTCCTTCTTACTGGATAGACTCCAATATAGAGGGGAAGGAGGGTCAATGTGTAGCACATGTCCATTCCACTGCAGGGGTCTCACAAGCAGTTTGATCGGAGTCTATCTGAATAACGATTGAAGGACTAGATGTCCAAAACTGGCATCACCTCTAGACTGTTGGGAGATGGCATATGTACTGAATATCAAACTGTGGTTCCACGAATGTCCAGAATAGTCACATGGGCTAGAAAGGCTGTAGAGGCTGCCTGCAATCTGATTGACCATGCTAGCATCCTATTCAGTGTAGTTATATTAGGCATGCCATAGCACAAATGTATACAGGAGGAAATCCACAATAAGATTCTTTGAAAAGAAACGGGAAAGGCCCTTAATTTTGTCTGCAATTGCTAAGAACAACTGCAAAGAGGGTCTAAATAGTTTAGTCCTGTCCAAGTAAAATGTTAACACCTTCCTAACATCTAATATGTGGAGTCTCTCCTCACCCTTGGAGTCTCTCTTCATCCTTGTGAGCACGAGGCTTAGGGAAGAAAGTCATCGCTCTGGCAGCATAATCCACAACACCTAATGTGGCCTAAAATTAGGTCCTGACCACCACCTTTCCCACAGCCACCACAGTCCAAAACTTGTTTCCCCTCTTCTGGCAACTTGTCCGTGCACTTTAAAACAGGGGTTCTCAAGCTGGGGGTCGCAAATTATTGCATGGGGGAGGTCACGAGCTGTCAGCCTCCACCCCAAACCCCACTTTGCCTCCAGCATTTATAATGGTGTTAAATATATAAAAAGGTGTTTTTAATTTATAAGCGGTGGGTGTTGCACTCAGGGCACATCTACACTGGCAAAGTTACAGCGCAGGCAGTTACAGCGCCACTCAGAGAATGCCGAAGGAAAACCGCTGTTGTGTGTTCACACTGACAGCTGCTTGCGCAATAGCATGTTCACACTTGCAGCGCTATTTGGAACGGTGCACTATGGGTTGCTATCCCACAGAGCACCTCTTTCTCTTCTGCTCCAAAGACTTGTGGGAAGGCGGAAGGCACTGCAGGGCATCCTGGGTCCTGTCCCAATGCCTGTGATGCATTGTTTCGCATCCCAGCAACCCCTGCGCTTCCATCCACATTTGGCACCATCTTTCAACTGTTCGTTTACTGTGAGCCCTGCCCTGCCCCTTTCTGGCTGCAGGAATGGATCCCAAGCTGTTGACAAGAACGCTGTTTGCACTGACCAGCACATCACGAGTCGCAGTGGAGTTATTCCTTAAACAAAGGCAAGAGGAGTGCGACACGGATCTCACCACACGTAGTAGCTATGACAGGAGATTTCTTGTGGCATTCACAGAGGTGCAGACCACAGTGGAATGCCACTTTTGGGCTTGGGAAACAATCACTGAGTGGTGGGATCACATCATGACACATGTCTGGGATGACGAGCAGTGGCTGCAGAACTTGCGCATGAGGAAAGCCATATTCATGGGACCATGTGATGAGCTCGCACCAGCCCTGCGGCACAAGGACACAAGAATGAGAGCTGTGAAGAAGCGCTGGAGAAGCGCATGGCGATTGCACCGTGGAAGCTGGCTACTCCAGACTGCTCCTTATCAGTTGCTAACGAGTTCGGAGTGGGAAAATTGACCGTTGGAGTCGTGTTGAGGCAAGTGTGCAGGACCGTTAATCACATCCTGCTCTGAAACACCGTGACTCTGAGCAACATGCATGAGATTGTGGATGGCTTTGCACAAATGGGCTTCCCTAACTGTGGAGGGGCGATAGATGGCGCACACATTCTAATTCTGGCACCAGACCACCTAGCCAGAGAGTACATTCATTACAAGGGGTATTTCTCAATGGTTCTCCAGGTGTTTGTGGATCACCGTGGGCATTTCACAGACATTAACACAAGCTGGTCCAGAAAGGTGCATGATGCACGGATCTTTCAGGAACACTGGCCTGTTCAAGAAGCTGCAAGCAGGGACTTTCTTCCCAGACCAGAAGATCACCATGGGGGAAGTCAAAATGCTCACTGTGATCCTGAGATACCCTGCCTACCCCTTAATGCCGTGGCTCATGAAGCCAAACACAGGGCAACTTGACAGCAGCAAGGAGCGGTTCAACAATAGGCTGAGCAAGTGCAGAATGACTGTGGAGTGTGCATTCAGATGTTTAAAAGTCTGCAGGCGATGCCTGTATGGGAAGATAGACATGGCCGATGACAATACTCCTATGCTTATAGCTGCTGTGTGCTCCATAATATTTGTGAAGGGAAGGGTGAAAGGTTCACTCATGGCTGGACCACAGACGCTCAGCGCCTGGAGGCTGAGTTTGAACAGCCGGAGACTAGGGCTATTAGCGGGGCTCAGCGTGGGGCCATAAGGATCAGGGATGCTTTGAGGCAGCAATTTGAAGCTGAAAGCTACTAATATTTGTTGCTATGCTCAGGATTTCAGTGCTTGTAATGCTAGGAGGTGATTGGTGCACAAGATGTAAGAAGGGGCCTTAACATAGCTGTATGTTTGACCTTGTGCTTGACCATGCATTAGGGCTGCACTAGGGATGCTGTGTTGGCGAGTATATGAGTGTCTGTTGTGGGGACAGTTTGTCCGTGTGCTTGATTGGTTGTTTGAAAAGTGTGAATTGGGAGTGCTTTGTTCCAGGTGAGCCTTGAATGGGCCTGACTGTTATAAAAAGCAAGGCAGCTGCGAACCAGCTGAGCAGCAAACAGCAGAGAGGCTAACAGAGGGAGTTTGCCCGGGATCTTTTTGAGGGCTGTCATAAATATAAAGGGAAGGGTAAACCCCTTTGAAATCCCTCCTGGCCAGGGGAAAGCTCCTCTCACCTGTAAAGGGTTAAGAAGCTAAAGGTAACCTCGCTGGCACCTGACCAAAATGACCAATGAGGAGACAAGATACTTTCAAAAGCTGGGAGGAGGGAGAGAAACAAAGGGTCTGTGTCTGTCTGTAGTCGTCTTGGCCAGGGACAGAACAGGAATGGAGTCTTAGAACTTTTAGTAAGTAATCTAGCTAGGTATGTGTTAGATTATGATTTCTTTAAATGGCTGAGAAAAGAATTGTGCTGAATAGAATAACTATTTCTGTCTGTGTATCTTTTTTGTAACTTAAGGTTTTGCCTAGAGGGGTTCTCTATGTTTTTGAATCTAATTACCCTGTAAGATATCTACCATCCTGATTTTACAGGGGGGATTTCTTTATTTCTATTTACTTCTATTTTTTATTAAAAGTCTTCTTGTAAAACACTGAATGCTTTTTCATTGTTCTCAGATCCAAGGGTTTGGGTCTGTGGTCACCTATGCAAATTGGTGAGGCTTTTTATCCAACATTTCCCAGGAAAGGGGGGGTGCAAGTGTTGGGAGGATTGTTCATTGTTCTTAAGATCCAAGGGTCTGGGTCTGTAGTCACCTAGGCAAATTGGTGAGGCTTTTTACCAAACCTTGTCCAGGAAGTGGGGTGCAAGGTTTTGGGAAGTATTTTGGGGGGAAGGACGCGTCCAAACAGCTCTTCCCCAGTAACCAGTATTAGTTTGGTGGTGGTAGCGGCCAGTCCAAGGATAACGGGGGTAATATTTTGTACCTTGGGGAAGTTTTGACCTAAGCTGGTAAAGATAAGCTTAGGAGGGTTTTCATGCAGGTCCCCACATCTGTACCCTAGAGTTCAGAGTGGGGGAGGAACCGTGACAAGGGCTGCATTAGGGAGGCTGTGTTGGTGAGTATCTGAGTGTCTGTTGTGGGGACAGATTGACAGTTTGACCATGTGCTTGATTGCTTGTTTGAATACAGTCAAACACGTGGCTCTGAGAAGAAGGATAAAGGAGTTGCAAGAAAAGGAGTACTTGTGACACCTTAGAGACTAACCAATTTATCATGAAAGCTTATGCTCAAATAAATTGGTTAGTCTCTAAGATGCCACAAGTACTCCTTTTCTTTTTGCGAATACAGACTAACATGGCTGTTACTCTGAAAGGAGTTTGAGGCGCAAGTGGTGTTTTTGTCCATCCTCCCCGTGCAAGGAAAAGGCCTGGGTAGAGACTGTCGAATCGTGGAAGTCAACGAATGGCTATGAAGGTGGTGCCGGAGAGAAAGCTTTGGATTCTTTGACCATGGGATGGTGTTCCAAGAAGGAGGAGTGCTAGGCAGAGACAGGCTCCACCTAACGAAGAGAGGGAAGAGCATGTTCGCAAGCAGGCTGGCTAACCTAGTGAGGAGGCCTTTAAACTAGGTTCACTGGGGGATTGAGACCAAAGCTCTGAAGTAAGTGGGGAAGTGGGATACCAGGAGGAAGCACGAGCAGGAGAACGCAAAAGGGGAAGGCTCCTGCCTCATACTAAGACAGCAGGACAAACAGCAAATTATCTCAAGTGCCTATACACAAATGCAAGAAGCCTGGGAAACAAGCAGGGAGAACTAGAGGTCCTGGCAAAGTCAAGGAATTATGATGTGACTGGAATAACAGAGACTTGGCGGGATAACTCACATGACTGGAGTACTGTCATGGATGGATATAAACTGTTCAGGAAGGACAGGCAGGGCAGAAAAGGTGGGGGAGTTGCACTGTATGTAAGAGAGCCGTATGACTGCTCTGAGCTCAAGTATGAAACTGCAGAAAAACCTGAGTGTCTCCGGATTAAGTATAGAAGCGCGAGCAACAAGGGTGATGTCTTCGGAGTCTGCTATAGACCACCGGATCAGGGGATGAGGCGGACGAGGCTTTCTTCCGGCAACTCACGGAAGTTACTAGATTGCAGGCTCTGGTTCTTATGGGAGACTTCAATCACCCTGATATCTGCTGGGAGAGCAAAACAGCAGTGCACAGACAATCCAGGAAGTTTTTGGAAAGGGTAGGGGACAATTTCCTGGTGCAAGTGCTGGAGGAACCAACTAGGGGCAGAGCTCTTCTTGACCTGCTGCTCACAAACCGGGAAGAATTAGTAGGGGAAGCAAAAGTGGATGGGAACCTGGAGGCAGTGACCATGAGATGGTCGAGTTCAAGATCCTGACACAGGGAAGGAAGGAGAGCAGCGGAATACGGACCCTGGACTTCAGAAAAGCAGAGTTTGACTCTGTCAGGGAACTGATGGGCAGGATCCCCTGGGAGAATAACATGAGGGTGAAAGGAGTTCAGGAGTGCTGGCTGTATTTTAAAGAATCCTTATTGAGGTTACAGGGACAAAGCATTCCGATGTGTAGAAAGAATAGTAAATATGGCAGGCAACCAGCTTGGCTTAACAGTGAAATCCTTGCTGATCTTAAATACAAAAAAGCAGCTTACAAAAAGTGGAAGATTGGACAAATGACAAGGGAAGAGTATAAAAATATTGCTTGGGCATGCAGGAGTGAAATCAGGAAGGCCAAATCACACCTGGAGTTGCAGCTATCAAGAGATATTAAGAGTAACAAGAACAGTTTCTTCAGGTATGTTAGCAACAAGAAGAAAGTCAAGGAAAGTGTGGGCCCCTTATTGAATGAGGGAGGCAACCTAGTGACAGAGGATGTGGAAAAAGCTAATGTACTCAATGCTTTCTTTGCCTCTGTCTTCACGAACAAGGTCAGCTCCCAGACTGCTGCACTGGGCAGCACAGCATGGGGAGGAGGTAACCAGCCCTCTGTGGAGAAAGAAGTGGTTCGGGACTATTTAGAAAAGCTGGACGAGCATAAGTCCATGGGGCCGCATGCGCTGCATCCGAGACTGCTAAAGGAGTTGGCGGATGTGATTGCAGAGCCATTGGCCTTTATCTTTGAAAACTCATGGTGATCGGGGGAGGTTCCGGACGACTGGAAAAAGGCTAATGTAGTGCCCATCTTTAAAAAAGGGAAGGAGGAGGATCCTGGGAACTACAGGCCAGTCAGCCTCACCTCAGTCCCTGGAAAAATCACAGAGCAGGTCCTCAAGGAATCAATTCTGAAGCACTTAGAGGAGAGGAAAATGATCAGGAACAGTCAGCATGGATCCACCAACAGCAAGTCATGCCTGACTAATCTAATTGCCTTCTATGACGAGATAACTGACTCTGTGGATGAAGGAAAAGCAGTGGACGTGTTGTTCCTTGCCTTTAGCAAAGCTTTTGACACTGTCTCCCACATATTATTGCCAGCAAGTTAAATAAGTATGGGCTGGATGAATACACTATGAAGGTGGATAGAAAGCTGGCTAGATTGTCGGGCTCAACAGGTAGCGATCAATGGCTCCATGTCTAGTTGGCAGCCAGTATCAAGTGGAGTGCCCCAACGGTCGGTCTTCGGGCCGGTTTTGTTCAATATCTTCATAAATGATCTGGAGAATGGCATGGACTGCAACCTCAGCAAGTTTGCAGGTGACGCTAAACTGGGAGGAGAGGTAGATACGCTGGAGGGTAGGGATAGGATACAGAGGGACCTAGACAAATTAGAGGATTGGGCCAAAAGAAACCTATGAGGTTCAACAAGGACAAGTGCAGAGTCCTGCACTTAGGACGGAAGAATCCAATGCACCACTACAGACTAGGGACCGAATGGCTAGGCAGCAGTTCTGCAGAAAAGGACCTAGGGGTTACAGTGGACGAGAAGCTGGATATGAGTAAACAGTGTGCCCTTGTTGCTAAGACGACCAATGGCATTTTGGGATGTATAAGTAGGGGCATTGCCAGCAGATCGAGGGACGTGATTGTTCCCCTCTATTCGACATTGGTGAGGCCTCATCTGGAGGAGTGTGCCCAGTTTTGGGCCCCACACTAAAAGAAGGATGCGGAAAAATTGGGAAACGTCCAGCGGAGGGCAACAAAAATGATTAGGGGACTGGAACACATGACTTATGAGGAGAGGCTGAGGGAACTGGGATTGTTTCGTCTACGGAAGAGAAGAATGAGGGGGGATTTGATAACTGCTTTCAACTACCTGAAAGGGGGTTCCAAAGAGGATGGATCTAGACTGTTCTCAGTAGTAGCAGATGACAGAACAAGGAGTAATGATCTCAAGTTGCCGTGGGGGAGGTTTAGGTTGGATATTAGAAAAAACTTTTCCACTAGGGGGGTGGTGAAACACTGGAATGCATTACCTAGGGAGGTGGTGGAATCTCCTTCCTTAGAAGTTTTTAAGGTCAGGCTTGACAAAGCCCTGGCTGGGATGATTTCGTTTGGGATTGGTCCTGCTTTGGGCAGGGGGTTGGACTAGATGACCTCCTGAGGTCCCTTCCAAACCTGATATTCTATGATTCTATGTAAGTTGCTTTCCAATGCTCTTTTTGCTTTACGTAATAGAATAAAGATTGCCTTCAAACACACACACACTCTTTTTTATTGAAAGACAACAACCAGAGGAGAGAGTCAAACAAAAAAATTCATCAGGAGAGGAGGAGGATGGCGGGGGGGGAATAGAGAGTCTCAAGAGGAGGAAGGGTCCCAGGACAGCTACAGATTTGTGTATGTCAAGGGGTCATCCCCAACCTTCTCCTTTGAAATACGATGCAGTGGGTGCTGTACTTCAGCAGGGCCAAAGTGCAGATGGATGGGTGAGTGCAGTGGGTATTGGGAGTCCACATTGCTGGACTTTGAAGAGGGAGAAGTGGAATGCTGAGGATAGTGTGTGGAGCCAGGAGGTTGATAAGAGTGCATTGGCGGGGTGTGGGAGGCACATGGGAAAGAGTTTTGCGAAAGCGGCTGCTTCATAACCTCATGCATAAAGTCCTCCTTAGTTTGTCTTGGACACTTTCTAATTCTTCGTAACTATTCTGCCACCAATAAAGAGGGAGGCGATGCTCCCCAGGTCATCTCTGTGAAGTTTAAATGCAACATTTTACAGATGCAGTATTATTTGCAACACAACCCTGTTTCAGTGCTTTAAAACACAGCCAGCACTCACACACCTGACGCTAACTGGCTGACTCTGGGCATGCACACATAAGCCACAAGACCCCCAAAATGGTAAGTAGCCGCAGTGGCAGGGTAAATCACTGCTCCCACTGTGTGGGGTAGGGGGGCTGATAATGATTTCTGTCCCCACACTTTCCACAGGAGGTGATCATTTTGGAAGGTATCTCGCTGCTGAGGGTGAGCAGGGAATCAAGGGAGGGTTTTCTCTAAGCCTGCGGCTTCCACCTTGGCCCCTATGCAGCTACAGTCCCCGCCCCCCGTGACAGGGCCGTGGGAAAGTTACCGTTCATGGGGCAAGAAACAAAGCAGCTCTGCCGAGGAACCTGCAGGAGCAGATCGCCAAGTATCTCAACAAGAATTTCCTGGAGATGTCTGAGGGAGATTCCTGTGAAGTGAGAGAGTATCAACAGCCTGTTCCGCCGCTCAAACTAGGCATGAGTTGGGAGCGAAGCCTGCTTTCTGCAACCCTCCTGCCACCACCAACTCACTTCAACAATTCACAAAATCAGATCTTCTTACCAAGGGCCTCCTCTCCTGTTTGTGCTTTGCCTAGATCCACCTGCTATGACTGGCTAGGCTCCTCCAGGGTAGAAAAGAGCTCCTGACTGCATGCATCTCTGGCCTCCAAGTCATCCTCTGCCTCTGGTTCACCCTCCCCCTCTTCATCCAAGATTGCCTCCTCCTGGCTCAGTCCACTCTCGACTGGCAATGAAGCCAACGAAGTATCCACAGGGGACTTCGCAGTGGAGGTGGGGTCACCACTAAGTATCACGTCCAGCTCTTTGTAAAACCGGCAGCTCTTGGGCGCAACACCAGAGCGGCGGTATGCCTCCCATGCCTTGTGGTAGGCGTTCCCCAGCTCCTTCACTTTGACCCTGCACTGCAATGTGTCCCAGTCATGGCCCTTTTCTATTATCCATCTAGAAATCTGTCCATAGGTGGTATAATTCCGACTGCTGGAGAGCAGCTGTGACTGCACTGTCTCCTCTCCCCAAATACCGATGAGGTCCAGCAGCTCGGCATTTCTCAAGCGGGCGATCACTGAGTGCACGGAGCAAGCATGGCCACCTGGAAAGATGCGCTGAAACCACTGCACGCATCACTGAGCCAACAGGAAGGGGACTTTCAAATTTGCAAAGGAATGTATGGGGTGGGGCTGACTGTTGGTCACCTGAGGGCAGGGCAGTAGAGTTCAAACTGTTGACCAGAGAGGTGAGAACAGGCATTGTGGGACACTTGCTGTAGGCCAATCACCGCGCTGTAATCACCACGGTGTCTACAATGGCACCGCAGTGCTGTACCCACAGCGCAGAAAGCTCCACACCTCTCGTTGAGGTGTTTTTTTTTACAGCGCTGCAACTGCACAGTTTCTGCGCACTAAGTGGCTTGGCCGTGTGTACACCTCAGGAGTTACTGCGCTCAAAGCTGCTTTACTGCGCACAAACCTGCCAGCGTAGACAAACCCTCAGAAGTTTGCTATGTGAAAGGGGTCACCAATACAAAAGTTTGAGAACCACTGCTTTAAAACATTGTCCCAGAAGGAGAAATCATAACGTCGCAGCAAAGCCTGCTGATTAGTCATCTGGGGGTGTACTTCAGCACTTGAATAAAGTTTCCTTCCAAAAAGATCAGGCTTTCATCCTTTTATTTTAAAGCAGATGCTTGCTGATACTCTTATTGACAGCTGAAACCACCTGTCAAGGTTCCTTCCCCACTCTGAACTCTAGGGTACAGATGTGGGGTCCTGCATGAAAGACCCCCTAAGCTTATTCTTACCAGCTTAGGTTAAAAAATTCCCCAAGGTACAAACTTTGCCTTGTCCTTGAACCCTATGCTGCCACCACCAAGCATGTTAAACAAAGAACAGGGCAAGAGCCCACTTGGAGACATCTTCCCCCCAAAATATCCCCCCAAGCACTGCACCCCCTTTCCTGGGGAAGGCTTGATAAAAATCCTCACCCATTTGCATAGGTGAACACAGACCCAAACCCTTGGATCTTAAGAACAATGAAAAAGAAATCAGGTTCTTAAGAAAAGGATTTTAATTAAAGAAAAGGTAAAAGTATCACCTCTGTAAAATCAGGATGGTAAATACCTTACAGGGTAATCAGGTTCAAACATAGAGAATCCCCCTAGGCAAAACCTTAAGCTTCAAAAAGATACAAAAACAGGAATATACATCCCATTCAGCACAACTTATTTTATCAGCCACTTAAACAAAAGGAAATCTAATGCATTTCTAGCTAGATTACCTGCTAACAAGTTCTAATACTCCATTCCTGTTCTGGTCCCAGCAAAAGCATCACACAGACAGACAGACCCTTTGTCCCCCCACCACCACCTCCAGCTTTGAAATTATCTTGTTTCCTCATTGGTCAGGTGCCAGCGAGGTTATCTTAGCTTCTTAACCCTTTAAAGGTACCAAGATTTTATAGTTCTATATACAGAAAGGTGGTTACCCTTCCCTTTATATTTATGACACCACCTAAGACCCCAGGGGAGAAGGCATGAAATGTTCAAACCCCTGCAAAGGAACATAATACCCACTCATTTCTTTCAGCTGTAGGTGACAGGAAAAATGCAGTTTGACACAGCATTTTAGTGGGCTCCAGAATAATTTCACTTATTGAAAGTGCAGCTTGAGAAGTTCCCACTGATCCCAAGTTATCACCTAATCTGTGAGTCCTCTCTTGAACCCCTTCCACCTGAATATCTAAGGCGAAAGCCACCCTCTTTAGAAGGTCCTGGTGGCTCTATCATCAGACAGTGGAGGTACAGAACCCTTTGACACAACAGTCTCATCTGGTAATGAGGAAGAAGCCAAGGCAGTCTGAGATGGAATTCCCTCCAATTCTTCCAAGGGGGAATTTACAGAAACAGATAGCTCCTGTTTGGCACTGAGCCCGGTACTGGGAGCAACTTCTTGCAGGTCTTGACAACACCTACTGGAGGATGTAGAGAGAGGAGATGGCAAAGATGATCTAGAAGCAGGAGGAAACTCCCAAGGGTTCCAATATAACCATTGATATGGCCCCAAAACCATTTTCTTTCTAACATAAGAACAGCCATACTGGGTCAGACCAAAGGTCCATCAAGCCCAGTATCCTGTCCTCTGACAGTGGCCAATGGCAGGTGCCCTGGAGGGAATGAACAGACAGCTTATCATCCAGTGATCCATGCCCTGTTACCCAATCCCAGCTTCTGGCAAACAGAGGCTAGGGACAACATTCCTGCCCATCCTGGTTAACAGCCATTGATGGACCTATCTTCCTAACCAAGAGTGTCTACCAGCTGGTCATCATGGAGCTTCCACTGGATATCAGGGTGGAAACTCTTCAGAGGAAAGTGGTGGCTTACATGGCATGACCATGACATATATGAACCCACTTATAAATTAGATAATGAACCAGAATCATCCAACCAGGGAAGTGCAGCTTCTGTTGGTGTCTGGAATCCAGGGAAGATGGCATCAGTGAAATCATTGACTGTTTACCTATCAACAGCAGCATACAATGGAGGCACCACAGTAACTGCTGGTGCCCGCTGAACCATAGATTTTCTCCAGTAGCCAGAGAATCCTCATGAGTACCAAGCAAGAAGACTCCTGTATTGCCAGTGAAGTCAGCACCAAGAGGCTCAGCAGACCATGTGTTGCAGCATATGCTTCAGGTGTTGTCAGCATCGGTACAGACTCCTGCTGCTGCTGAGGCAACAAAGACAGCACCACAGAGCTAGGTGGTGCTGCCCTAGAGGTTGATCTCAATGGCACAGCATCAGACTCAATGACCTTGTCTGAGGACCTGCATGCACCAGGGCATAACTCAGCCTTACGTGCACTCTACCCTTTTTCTCCACATGCTTACTGGATTTCGGTGCTGTGGACCTCGATCTCTTAGACACGGAATCTTTTGATGTTGTCTTCTGACAACAGACGTGCTCCGTACACACTGATGGTGGACACATGGCTGCCTCCCTTAGAAGGTCTTTTAATCTGAGCTCCTGGTCTCTTCTAGTTCTGGGCTTAAAGTTCCTGCAGGTTTGGCACCTCTCTGTGACGTGAGCTTCACCTCAGCACATCAAGCACCTGAAATACAGGTCACTAACTGGTATCGGAATCTTGCAAGCACCACAGGGCTGGAAGCCTGGGAAAGGAGGAATGTCCTAGCACCGGACTCTGGTACCCAAACAGCAGGAATCACAGAGTACAAAAAATACGGCAGAAAAAGGAAACTTCATTTATCCTATTACTAAAACTATCATCAAGTACAACTATATACACAATACTAACAATAAGAGAAAACTTGCAATAGCAAGGAACAACTCCCCAAGAACCACCATGGACAGTAAGAAAGAACTGAAGAGGTCTGGGAACGGCTCTACTCTTTTTACCATTGAACAACAGCATGAGGCAGCACAGTACGCATACACATCCCCAGCAAGTATCTCTGAGGGAAAAATCTCCCACTGAACATGCACACACCTGAAGTGGAATGGACTCGTGGTATCATTCAAAGAAGATTACCTTCTTAGCAGCAGCATTTTAATGGACTTAAGGGAAAGAAGGTTGCAGGTAGCAAAACCAGAGAACAGGAATACATGGAATCATAGGGTTAGAAGGAACCGCAAGGGTCATCTAGTCTAACCCTCTGCCAAGATGCAAGAAAAAAAAATTAAGAATTGTGAGGCACATAGATACTGTGGTAATGGAGCCCATGTAAGTACTTAGAATAGCTAATTAGAGGAGGTTGCAGGAGTTAAAATACAAGATAAGGTCCTAGACCACAGCTTAAGTGGAGTGGGAAGTGAGGCTGGTTCTTACAAATATTATGTATGAAAAAGAGACAAGACTTGGACATAGCCTGGTGCATAGGTGTAGATGCAAGCTAAACTGATGTGCTATATTTAGACGGATATGAAAGTGTCCACTTAAAGTTTTACCAGTTTAACATTATACTTTTAGTTAAATTGGTTGAAGTTTATTGTTTAGACAGCTGGTGCGAATGGGAGGAGAAAGTGTTGTACATTGTGCCAGAGAGAGGGTGAAGACTGTTTTACAGTTCTGTGCAGATTCTTTTTAGAAAACTAATAGTAGAGATGCACCTCATTTGAAAATCGTTAGGACACAAAGGGCTATAGGACAGGAGCTGAGATCTAAATAGACAATAATCCTTTCAGGTAACACTGTTACACTACAGCAACTAAACACCATTTTATTGTGGAAAAAGTGTGGAACTCCCATTTCTAACTGACAAAAATAGAAAACACTCTAGAAATGATACTTATTTTACAGGCATAATGGAGTACTAGCAGCTGTACAACACATAAGGAAAAGAATATATAGGCAAAGGTTGTGAGCATTACAAAAGTCACCACCACTGGAACGGGCATCTACTCTGGATGCAGACGCCCTTGCTAGAAGCCCCAACTGCAACTGAGACCCCACTGTGGCAGGCACGGTACAGACACACACAGAGTAGGAGACAGTCTGTGCACCCAAGAGTTTACAAACGCAAGTTTGTTTCCAGCTCCCACATCACAAATATATTTCATATATTTCAAAAAAAACCACCAAACCACGATTAGACGAGAAAAAAAGTTACTTACCTGTACAGTAACTGTTGTTCTTTGAGATGTGTTAAAGGATGGGGCCACCCTGATCCCCTTTCAGTTCCTTCACACAGGAATCTTGATGCCATTAGACTCTGAAACAGCAGGGAAGTAGGGTGGTTCATGGAATATATACTAGCACAACACATCCAAAGAACAGTTACTGTACAGGTAAGTAACCTGTTCTCTCTCCTTCCAGCAATTGCACACATATATATTCCACTTCAGGTGATTTCCAAGCAGTACTCCTTAGGTGGCAGGAAATTCAGAGTTTATTTGGTTGGACAAGGAACGAAATACAGATTCCCCAAAGTCTGAATCAGCTCTGGAAGCTACTCCGAGGGCATAATGTCTAGCAAAAGCACTTCAAATGTCCACGTTTTGGATGTTATTCAAAAAGGCCACAGACACCTTGAGCTCTGATGGAATGAGCAATTTTCTCTCAAGAGGTGATACATTAGTCAGACTGTAACAAGACTTGATACAGATCAAAATTATATGTGTATAAACTGCTTGGTCTCTCATTCTTTCTGCATATACAATATAAAAAATTGACAGAGAAATCATTTGCTTCAGATGGATTTTAGTTAAAAATGGAGTGTGGGGTCTCAAAAAACTCTCTTTGTGAAAGACTGCATAAGAAGTCTGAGTTTAAGCCAGAAGTGACCACAAGATCTAATCTGACCTCCTAAATATCACAGGCCACCACCATCACCCACCCACAAACTAAACCCAACAACTGAAATTAGACTAATGCATTACAGCCCACAGGAAACTAAATGATTATCTGCCACAGGCAGAGAATAGGAGGGCCCGAGGTGCATCAGTGCTCGAGGCCCGCATAATGGCAGGGAAATTATTAACATATCTGACATAGATCCAGATAATCCTGGCAAATGACCCATATACATATGCTCCAAAGGCAGGCAAAAAAACTCAAAGTCTCGGGGAAAATTCCTTCCCAACCCCACATACAGCGATGAGTTAGACCATGAGCATGTGAGCAAGAACCAGCCAGCCAAGCACCTGAGAGAAAGAACGCTTGGCGCGACCTCCGAGGTTGACCCTCCCCACCCACTATCCTATCTCCAGCTGTGGCCATCCCTGACGCTCCAGAGAAAGCACGAAAAAACCCCTCCCAGAATGCAGGAGTGAGAGGAGGGGATTCCTTCCTGATGCTGCCAGTGAAGCATGAGCTTTAGGGACATAAACCGGAAGTGAGCCCCATAGCATCACAAACAACCCTATCATCCAATCACACTCAGACTGGTCCACCTGTCTCTTACAACTAATTAAGTTGTTTGCCCCCACAATTCCTATTGGGAGGCTGTTCCAGAAGAACATCCCTCTGATGGTTAGAAACTGTCATCTAATTTCCAGCCTGAATCTGTCATGGTCACCATAAGAGCTTGTAGCTCTCCTGCTCTCTTCTCTGATGTTATTGCTACCATCTTAGCAGACAGTGAAATAGAAGAAAGATCAACCATTCAAATGGGTGACTCATGAATCTTGTCAAAACTAGGTTTGGTACTAGTAGGAAGGGATGACTTCACAAATAGGGAAGTTAATCCTCATTAAACCCCTTAAATATCTCCCAACCATGAGATATAAGAAAAAATCAATAATCTTTTAACAGGATTAGGCTCATTTCAAGGGCTATTAAGCATAATGATGGGGGAAAAATGGAAACAAAATACATTTTCCATTCTTCTCCTTAATATCTTCACTAATAGGAAACAAGCAAATAGCAACAAACATAAGGAAAATGAGACTCAGGAGCAAAATTAAAAATAAATCTGAACCTTTATTTTACCACTGACAGTGGCACCCTCACCCCAATTAGGCATCTGAAGATGTCTAATGGTTCAGTTTATATGTAGTGAGTGAGGGGAGTGATCATAAGAAAGATCCTTTTGCAAATATCTTTCACTTAAGGAGATGTGCTCTCTGTTCAGGAAATAGCAATGTTGTGAAAAAAGCCTCATTATCCTCAAGATACCATTTTACCTAATGCTTCACAATCCTCTAAGATACATCTCATCCACTCTGACACACGTTTTCCATAACTTTCTCTTTCCTTTTCAAATGGAAGGAAACGCAATGGTCTTCTAGCTTTGTCATGTTTCAAGTGCTCTTTTATGCAGGTGTCTTGGACTTACACACAACAAGAAATTCACTTTTGAGACTTGTCAATGGAAGTTTCTAACTTTGGGAATAAACTCTGATGCTGTTTTAAAGACCATTTTATCATCATGAAACACACTGTGAGGCTCTTCCACAGCAGGGCCATAAGTTCTGAAAATCATCTAGCAGATATCATTGTGATGAAGAAACAGGTTTCAATAGACTGAAAATAAGAATATTACCAGAAGCTTCTTCTAGAAGCTTTTGTTTTTGGGAGGGTTTTTTGTCTCTTTGTTTTGTCTAAGATCAGTGGTAGAGTGTGTTCCAGTAACTGGCATATGGTTGGGATAGAGAGTCCATTTTTGAAGAGACAAGCATTTGAATCACTTCCTCCAAGCACACAACCTGGGCTACAATTTTCCTCTCAACTGCCAAGCAATTAGATTTAGAGAACTGACATTAGGTTGTAATACTTGATCCTAAGACACAAAGTTTGGTCTCTTTAGGAGAGAAACAACAGATCCTACTCCCTGAAAAAACGTAGCTATGGTTTGGTGTTTTGCCAGTTTGTAAAAAGATCTGCTAATAGCAAGTCCAGAAGATTTAGCAACACCTCACTATGAAGAAAACATTCTTTTTTGACATGGACATGGTGACCAACAAGATATTCCATATGTATTCTCTGCCCCAACATGTCCATTGTGTTTATTCTTATTTTTCCCAGATAGGCTCGGGTATTCCCCACCATTAGTTTGAGCCTCCTGGAGCACGAGAGGAAATGATTGTACTGGGAACCTGCACTCCACAAGCAAGGTTCAAGGTGGTGCACGTTCAGGTGCATAACATCAACTGCTGTACACTTTTGGTATGCCCATTTCAAAGATGGTATTACAATGCATGAAACCCAGGAGAAGCTGAAAAAAGTATAATCATGACAATCCTATTTTTGGATAGCTGGCCAATCCTTGTTTGAATTTTGTCACACCTTTCAACTCTCAGCAAAGTTCCTGTCAATGAGATATTATTTCTACTTCCAGGTGAGAGTTACATGATGGGCATAGTGAACACTATACAAGTTCAAAATTTATACTTAGATTTTTGAGCTCTTTTTATATTACTTCTCAGCTTCCTAGAATAATGATGCTCAGATAAGAATGAAGGCGCAAATATATATGTTGTCATGGTTACCAGGCAAGCTGCACAGTTGTCCCTTCTTGGGCTATCGCCAAGTGCATCAACCAAGTGTCAGGCCTCAGACCTTTAGCTCTCCTTGGGAGGAATTCTGCAAATTCATCCCCTCTTACTGCAGGACCTGAGTTCAGCCCCCCGAATATCAACTCTGGCTACCTCAGCAGGGCTAACAGCATTTGGACCTGTTTTTTCTCCAAGCCAAGATATAAAAAAACAAAACCAGAGTCGTACACAATTTCCTTACCTGAGCTTAAACCTATTTATAGCTCTGGTGGGTCTGTCTTATTCCTCATTTCTGACTTAGGAGAAAGAGCCTGAACTGCTTGCAGCCTTATCAGTTTGTCTCTGACTGAGGGCTTGTCTTCACTACCAGGGTAAATAAACCTAAATTGCCCTAATCCAGCTACGTTAATCATGTAGTTGGCATCATCATACCTTAGGTCGACTTACCCTGCTGTGTACGCTGCATTGCACCGACGGGAGACGCTCTCCGATCGACTTACCTTACTCTTCTGAGGGAGCTGGAGTACCGGAGTCGATCAGAGAATGCTCTGCCATTGATTTAGCGGGTCTTCACTAGATCCACTAAATCGACACCCACTGCATCGATTGCAGCAGTGTCCGTCTCCCCAGTTGCAAAAACAACCCGAGTCTTCTGAGCTTGCCAGTTACTTCACTGACACACCCAAGGCCACCTCTCCCAGTTCACTCAAAACCCCCTCCTTTTCTAGGTTCTTTTAGATTTTAGAACTCCTTTGATCCCAAGCTTAGGCTTGGAAAGAGTAAAGCCTCCTAATCTGGATGGATCCAGAATTTCTCCCTCCCCCCACAAACGGATGGCCCAGCTATCATTACCTTTGGAGCGGAGTACCTGAGGCTGACTAACCTGAAGAGTTACTGACTTTAAATGGGTCATTGGTTTCCTTTTCCTTCTCGGTTCTGTAACCCTTTATAGCCTCCTCTGACTTTATGTATTCAAACAACTGAACAGAGAAACAGTCATACATATTTATAAAAAATACAGGCATTTTTCCAGTTGGCAACATAGGTGTCCTACACTACCACCATGGGGCAGGAGTGAGGAAAGGAAGACAGTGACGTTTCAAATAGGCAAGCTTCAGTTGTTAATGGTCTTGATAGGGTTATGTACATAAAACTCAGCCTAATCTACTGAAATTACAAGATCTCCAGAGCACATTACAGCACGAATTGAGGCTGTCTCCATCCTGAAGTTTGTCATTTTTGTGAACACACTTGGATTGTTTCAGATCTAAAACTGCTCAGCCTCTACTTCTTTTATTCAATGGAAGAAAATGAAACAGAATACTTAACACAGGAGAAGGAAGTGGAAGATGTGGCCTCATAAACCAAACTGGATGATCAGGGTGAGATTTTGAGAAGAGAAGCTGCACAAGTATCTGATAAGTGTTTTCTTCTGTAGCTTTGGTTCCAGTATTTATTGCACTTATAAAGTTGCACCTCTCTGGGTACACAACTGTTGTAGCTAGAACAAAAGGACAGTTACAATGTCAACTGAGGTTTGAACTCTCTTTTGCCTGCCCTATAAGGAAGTGTTAAACAGCATTAATGGATTTGTTGGACTTGTACACTGCTACCTTCACCAACACAGTTGTATTCCTGTGAACTTGGAGGAACAAAAGATCTGCACAAAGTGTGTGTCTGAATTCCAGAGCACAGCCACCAGTGACAGAGTCACAGAACTGGCAGGCATGCCTTGAACAATAGGGCACATATCACATCACAAAAGTACCCTCCATTAAAGAGGAAGCCATGAAACTCATTGTTTGTGGGGTCAATGGTCTTCAAGACATCACACTAGTTCATGGGTGCTCTAGCCACTGGCGGCTGTTGTAGAGTCTCCGAGTGCAACTGCACCCACAGAAATCAGGCCCAGATGTGCACAACTCACATGGCTGAGAGCACAGCTGGCACCAAGGTCCCACTCTGCCTGCCAAACTCATGACAGCTCCTCTCAACATCATGGACCAACAGAGAGCCAGGAACCAACAAGGAGGAGCAATGCAAGCTGGCTCTCCTTGTCTGACCTGGAACAGAGCTACTGAGTGGCGGCAGGGAGAGGAAGATGGGGGTGGGAGCCTGTTACACTGCCCCTGAGTCAGGGGTACCTAGTCCTTCTGCTCCTGCCCATTCTGTGCTCCAATGCCAACTTTCTCCTGGGGATCCCAGGGGAAGAGGCAAGAAAGGCTAGATGTGGGGCACAGAGAGGAAGACCATAAAATCCTTTCCCCCCAAGGAAGCCTCCAAACAACAGGGAGAAGTAAGGAACAAGGGGATCAGGGAAGCATGGCAGGGACCCATAGGAGTGGATAAGGGGGGTCCCTCAAGAACTGAAGTTCCTGGGAGCAGGTGGGTGTAGGGGTTCACATGGGGAAGGTAAGGGCTGCTGCTTTTCTGAGTTTCTGTTATAATCGTAATTAAACCTTTTAACGCAGAACTGCATACATGTGCTGTACAAGAGTTTTGCATAATCAGTCTCTTGTACAGTAGCACATGTATACAATTATAGCAGCACAGCAGGAGTAAGTCCAGTGTAAGGAGACTTGATTATGATTACTGTTTATTATGTCTCTACCCGTCTACACAGTAAAGATTTACTGCACCAATGATACTGCCAAGAATGACCTTGAGCAGATCACTGCAGACTACGTGGCTCTGGGAAGAAGGATAAAGGAGTTTGAGGCGCAAGTGGTGTTCTCGTCCATCCTCCCCGTGGAAGGAAAAGGCCTGGGTAGAGACTGTTGAATCGTGGAAGTCAACGAATGGCTATGCAGGTGGAGTCGGAAAGAAGGCTTTGGATTCCTTGACCATGGGATGGTGTTCCAAGGAGGAGGAGTGCTAGGCAGAGACAGGCTCCACCTAACGAAGAGAGGAAAGAGCATCTTCGCAAGCAGGCTGGCTAACCTAGTGAGGAGGCCTTTAAACTAGGTTCACTGGGGGATTGAGACCAAAGCCCTGAGGTAAGTGGAGAAGTGGGATACCGGGAGGAAGCACAAGCAGGAGCGCGTGAGAGAGGAGGGCTCCTGCCTCATACTGAGAAAGCAGGACAATCAGCGAGTTATCTCAAGTGCCTATACACAAATGCACGAAGCCTGGGAAACAAGCAGGGAGAACTGGAAGTCCTGGCAAAGTCAAGGAATTATGATGTGATTGGAACAACAGAGACTTGGCGGGATAACTCACATGACTGGAGTACTGTCATGGATGGATATAAGCTGTTTAGGAAAGACAGGCAGGGCAGAAAAGGTGGGGGAGTTGCACTGTATGTAAGAGAGCCGTATGACTGCTCTGAGCTCAAGTATGAAACTGCAAAAAAACCTGAGTGTCTCCGGATTAAGTATAGAAGCGCGAGCAACAAGGGTGATGTCGTGGGAGTCTGCTATAGACCACCGGATCAGGGGATGAGGCGGACGAGGCTTTCTTCTGGCAACTCGCAGAAGTTACTAGATCGCATGCCCTGGTTCTCATGGGAGACTTCAATCACCCTGATATCTGCTGGGAGAGCAATACAGCGGTGAACTACAGCCCAGTCAGCCTCACCTCAGTCCCTGGAAAAATCACAGAGCAGGTCCTCAAGGAATCAATTCTGAAGCACTTAGAGGAGAGGAAAATGGTCAGGAACAGTCAGCATGGATTCACCAACGGCAAGTCATGCCTGACTAATCTAATTGCCTTCTATGACGAGATAACTGGCTCTGTGGATGAAGGGAAAGCAGTGGATGTGTTGTTCCTTACCTTTAGCAAAGCTTTTGACACTGTCTCCCACAGTATTCTTGCCAGCAAGTTAAAGAAGCATGGGCTGGATGAATGCACTGTAAGGTGGATAGAAAGCTGGCTAGATTGTCAGGCTTATCGGGTCGTGATCAATGGCTCCATGTCTAATTGCCAGCCGGTATCAAGTGGAGTGCCCCAACGGTCAGTCTTCGGGCCAGTTTTGTTCAGTATCTTCATTAATGATCTGGAGGATGGCATGGATTGCACCCTCAGCAAGTTTGCAGATGACACTAAATTGGGAGGAGAGGTAGATACGCTGGAGGGTAGGGATAGGATACAGAGGGACCTAGACAAATTGGAGGATTGGGCCAAAAGAAATCTGATGAGGTTCAACAAGGACAAGTGCAGAGTCCTGCACTTAGGACGGAAGAATCCAATGCACCGCTACAAACTAGGGACCGAATGGCTAGGCAGCAGTTCTGCAGAAAAGAGCCTACGGGTTACAGTGGAAGAGAAGCTGGATATGAGTAAACAGTGTGCCCTTGTTGCCAAGAAGGCCAATGGCATTTTGGAATGTATAAGTAGGGGCACTGCCAGCAGATCGAGGGACGTGACCGTTCCCCTCTATTCGACATTGGTGAGGCCTCATCTGGAGGAGTGTGCCCAGTTTTGGGCCCCACACTAAAAGAAGGATGTGGAAAAATTGGAAAGAGTCCAGCAGAGGGCAACAAAAATGATTAGGGGACTGGAACACATTACTTATGAGGAGAGGCTGAGGGAACTGGGATTGTTTCATCTACGGAAGAGAAGAATGAGGGGAGATTTGATAGCTGCTTTCAACTACCTGAAAGGGGGTTCCAAAGAGAATGGATCTAGACTGCTCTCAGTGGTAGCAGATGACAGAACAAGGAGTAATGGTCTCAAGTTGCAGTGGGGTAGGTTTAGGTTGGATATTAGGAAAAACTTTTTCACTAGGAGGGTGGTGAAACACTGGAATGCGTTACCTAGGGAGATGGTAGAATCTCCTTCCTTAGAAGTTTTTAAGGTCAGGCTTGACAAAGCCCTGGCTGGGATGATTTAATTGGGGATCGGTCCTGCTTTGAGCAGGGGGTTGGACTAGATGACCTCCTGAGGTCCCTTCCAACCCTGATATTCTATGATTTCATAGCTGCTTTAAGTGTTCATCAGCTAATGCAAAATTACAGTTTAATACCAGGTAGAAATACCCTGGAGCTACCAGACTGGGCCCTCTCTGTCTCCTCACACCCCATCCCTGTGCAGAAGGCAGCAATTTCACAGGCTTGGACCCTCTCTGACACACCCCATCCCCTGCCTATTTATTCTTCATTATGAAAACAGGCCTACACTACACCATCTAGATGTCATTATAATCAACTGGCATTTAAAGAATTCCTGGAATTACTTTGATATATGTCTCTTAAATAAAAGGAGATGAAAAAACCTTTGCTCATGAAACCTGAATCATCTTTATTACTAAATAAAATTGGGACATATAGTGAGGAAGGTATATTGGTTTCAAAGTCAGTTGTATCACCTATGCCAGATTAGCAGTTACTAGGTACTAGTGTTCATACATAGACTTCAAAAGAACTGAGAGTATAAATGACAGACCCTTAGACGAGAGGATTAGAATACAGTCTCACTGACAGTTAGAACCTCAAGCAAGGGGATGTTGGGGAAAAGACAGAGCCCATAATAGAAAGACAGACACAGAATGCTTGAACTATCATCTCCAATTTACTAAGACTAGAACTACAAAGGTTTAACCTACCTACCTTGGGTGTTGCCTACTCTGTACACTAGATATGATATTATTCCATTTGCCTTGGATTTAATTCAATTTACTAATAAAATACAATTTACTAATAAACTTTAAAACTTCGTAATCTGAGTGGCACTGTGATCCTATGTGCCAGGCCACAATACATGATCAGGGAGCCAGGCTCAGCCTCGTGGGACAGAAGCCACTACTGCAGCATAAATTCTCTCTCAAGCATCCTCCCCTTCCCACCAGCCTGGGATTATGGTTGCAGTAATGAGGCAAAGGGTGCTGCTGCAAGTGGTTGGTGCCCTTGGGCAATACATGTAGGAATAGGCAGTGGCAGAGTGCACCCACTGAACTGGGAGCCTGCATCATCCCCTGATGCTATAAAGTCCCTGTTCAGGGACTTTTCTACTTTCCTGTTCATTAGGACTTCTGAGGAAGAATGCCACTAACAATATCTTTAATCAGTGAACCCATCTTAGCATCACCCTTACAAAAAATTAATATGGAATCCTTAATCTCCTGAATTTAAATATTAAAGATCAGTTGTTTAATCTTTTGCCCTTGTCTTGGAATCCTTTTCTAGATCAAGTGAAGAACAGAGTAAGAACTCCTGCTTATCTTCAAAGGAGAGGTATTTCCTGGGGTCTTTAAATTTGCATTTGCTTGCACAGGTTACATAGGCTGGACACCAATGATACTTGGTTACTTTCCTTTTCGTGGCTTCACATCCATCTCGAGGAAAGACCCTTTCCATATGCAATGGTCAGTGTTCCTAATCAGACTTTAATATTTCACCCTCCACAAGACGCAGGACAAGGGAGACTTTATGTAGAGGTTGCTCTAATGGAAACATTTTTATTCAATCTTAAAATACTGACAGTGTCTCATTAATAAAAAAATTACTTAAACAAGTTTAGCATTATTAAATCCAATTTACTTTTTATTTATATTTGCTTTCATTGTCAAAGTTGAGAGAATTTTTTTAAAAATAACTGTCCTTTTCATTTGACTAGTCATTTCTGACTCTGTATATGGGCCCTACTAAATTCATGGTCCATTTTGGTCAATTTCATGGTCATAGAACTTTTTAAATTGTGAATTTCATTATTTCAGCTATTTAAATCTGAAATTTCACGTGTTGTAATTGTAAGGGTCCTGACCCAGAAAGGAGTTGTGGGGGAGGTCGCAAATTGTAGGGGGTGTTGCAGTACTACTACCCTTACTTCTGCGCTGCTGATGGTGACAGCGCTGCCTTCAGAGCTGGGCGGCTGGAGAACGGTGGCTGCTGGCCAGGAGCCCAGTTCTGAAGGCAGAGCCACCATCAGCAGCAGTGCAGAAGTCAGGATGGCATGGTATGATATTGCCACCTTTACTTCTGCACTGCTGCCTGCAGAGCTGGGCCCTCATTAAACAGCTGCCACTCTCTGGCCATCCAGCTCCCAGCAGTGCAGGAGTAAGGGTGGCATAGTATGGTATCGTCACCATTACTTCTGCACTGCTGCTGGCAGGGCACTGCCTTCAGAGCTGGCCACCCGGCCAACAGCCACCGCTCTCCAGCCGCCCAGCCAGAGAGAAAGAGTGGCAATACCGCAACCCCCCCTAAAATAACCCGCAACTCCCTGCAACTCCTTTCTGGGTCAGGACCCCCAATTTGAGAAATGTTGGTCATCCTGGTGAAATCTGTATAGTATAGGGTAAAAACACACAAAAGACCAAATTTCACAGTCCGTGATGTGTTTTTCGTGGCCATGAATTTGGTAGGGCCCTGCTCATTTGTTTCAGAAGTTACAAGGTGTGTAGCGAACGAGACAGTTGAATGTTACCCTGGAGAAGTGGATTCTACGCCTCTGCAATAGAATTCCTATATGATGTTGGGTAAATCATTTACACCCAACTTTTCACAGGTGGTCACTAGTTGTGTGTTCCCTCTGGCATCTGATTTGCAAATGAGCTGAACACTCACATATGAAGTGCTATATAATGCTAAGTATTCTGAGAATTCTAGTCTTGGGCATCTCAAAATGGAAATCCAAAAAATGGTGCATATTTTTATCTTAATGTATCCTTGCCTCAGTTCCCCATCAGTAAAATGTGGATACTACCCTCTCTTCACAGGTGTGTTGTTAAAATAAATGTTTTTAAGCAATCAGATAGTATAGCAATGAAAATCATGGAAAAGCCCATAAGAAAATTAACTGTTCTGTATCCAGACAAGGGTTTGAACAGTTTGTAGGAAAAAAGGCATATACCACTTTTTAATAAAGAGAACAAAATATTGAATTGATGAAGTGAGCTGTAGCTCATGAAAGCTTATGCTCTAATAAATTGGTTAGTCTCTAAGGTGCCACAAGTACTCTTTTTCTTTAAGCAAGCACCGTCCATCCTATGTACAGACTGAAGCAGGGGCCCTAAGCAAAAAATAGTATTTAATTACAGGATCACATACTATCATTATTCATAAGCACATGGAGCCAAATTAAGGCCAACCTTTATGTTCTTTTTACGTAGCTTTTTGGTATATTAAATAATGCAAGGTAGAATCCTTCTGCTATACATCATGATATAGTCTCCTCCCCCTCCTGCCCCTCCACAAAGAAAATAACCACAAAATTTGGCACTAGCATTTCTTTTCACCCCAGAAAGGATTAGCAAAGATGTTACATGAAGAAACTGAGGTACAATTCTATACGGATCAAGCCAGTACAGTAGTCCCCCAGTTTTGTGAACACAAAATTAACCCACAAAAAATTAAGTTTTTCGTGATTAGATTAAAAATTTCAAGGCCAGAAAGGAATATTATGGCAATCTATGATGACCTCCTGTATAATGTAAAGCTGATCACCATAACCCTAAGACATTCCCATGGCAACTATGAAGAATTTCCTGGCACACAGTGAAAAATAGGTCTGATGCACCTTTATTTGCATAAGCTGGCTAGTGACAGGTTCAACTATTAGAAAGCAGTTAGAAATTAGAATGGTTGGATTCTGCCTTCAGTGTGACAAAGGAGTACTGAAAAAGGAAGTGGAGACCTGCATAGCATACAGCAAATACAAAATCTAAGTGAGGTAAGAAGCATCCTGCAGAATACTTAGTTTGAACAACTGTTTGAATGTCCAGGTTAGCAACGATACAAGCCTAGACATCTATGCTGAAGCATAGAAAAATGTCATTTTTAGCATTAGTTTTAAGTTAAAAACATAAGAATGGCCATATTGGGTCAGACTATCTCACCCAGTATCCTGTCTTCCAATAGAGGGTGATCCCTTGGTTCTTGTGTTATGTGAAGGAGTAAACAACACTTCCTTATTCACTTTCTCCACACCATTCAAGATTTTATACACCTCTATCATATCTGCCAGAATTGCCTCTGGAGCCTTTTTAAAAAGTCAGCATTACATTAGCTATCCTCCAGTCATCTGGTACAGAGGCTGATGAAAGTGATGGATTACATACCAGTTAGTAAAAAGAAAAGGAGTACTTGTGGCACCTTAGAGACTAACCAATTTATTTGAGCATAAGCTTTCGTGAGCTACAGCTCACTTCATCGGATGCATACCGTGGAAACTGCAGCAGACTTTATATACACACAGAGAATATGAAACAATACCTCCTCCCACCCCACTGTCCTGCTGGTAATAGCTTATCTAAAGTGATCATCAAGTTGGGCCATTTCCAGCACAAATCCAGGTTTTCTCACCCTCCACCCCCCACACAAATTCACTCTCCTGCTGGTGATAGCCCATCCAAAGTGACAACTCTCTACACAATGTGCATGATAATCAAGTTGGGCCATTTCCTGCACAAATCCAGGTTCTCTCACCCCCTCACCCCCCTCCCAAAAACCACACACACAAACTCACTCTCCTGCTGGTAATAGCTCATCCAAACTGACCACTCTCCAAGTTTAAATCCAAGTTAAACCAGAACATCTGGGGGGGGGGGGGTCGGAAAAAGCAAGGGGAAATAGGCTACCTTGCATGATGACTTAGCCACTCCCAGTCTCTATTTAAGCCTAAATTAATAGTATCCAATTTGCAAATGAATTCCAATTCAGCAGTTTCTCGCTGGAGTCTGGATTTGAAGTTTTTTTGTTTTAAGATAGCGACCTTCATGTCTGTGATTGCGTGACCAGAGAGATTGAAGTGTTCTCCGACTGGTTTATGAATGTTATAATTCTTGACATCTGATTCACGGCTGTTACTCTGATACCAGTTAGTAGTTCTGCAACTTCATATATGAATTCCTTCAGAATTCTTGGGTGAATATCATTTGGTCCTAGTAACTTATTACTGCTTGATTTAACTATTTGTTTTTTATCTTTCAGATGAAATATATATAGTAGGTTCATTCTCAGGAGTGAGTTACAACCTCACTAACTACACTTTTACTGGATCATATATAGCTTTCTCCCACTGTCGAGCAACTATAATTGAACATGGTGGAAATTCTATGTTTCATCATTTTTCCATTTTAAAAATATAGAAAATTACAAAATATTTTAAAAGTTGAGATTTTACAGCAAGCCATTCAAATGTCATGATGTTAGAAACTTAAGGTTGACAGTGCAACCTTACATATATCTCCTTATGTACAATCAAGATATATGATATGATAACTTAAGACTTTTTTCTATAGGACCCCTGCCTCATCAGTACAGAAGTTTAATAATGCTCAGTGAACAAGACTGCTGTTCAGTATTTTTCTCCATGCTCTGTGAACCACCATATACATCATTTACCATTCCAACACTGGATCAAATAGAGTTTGGGGGGTTGCTTGTTTTAATTCTTTCATTAGAGATTTCTGTATGGTACCTCACCTGAATTTTTCTGATATCCTGGTGAGAATGGGAATTTGCATTATCCCCATTTCACTTATATAAAGCTAAGGCACAGAGAAACAGTCTGCAGATTAGGCAAAAACAGAACACTGAGCTTCTTTGGGGTGATCCATAACACCATTCATCCTATTCCAAGAGACCTATTACATTCATTATATACACCATATGGTTTTTACAATGATTGAAGAGAGGCTGTTACAGCTACCAGCTTCACTGAACATACAACTGCATTAAGTGAGGCCACAGATCAATTCACTACGCAGGCTTGCCTCATTCCCTGTCAAACAATCTGACTGAAACGGATTGTCCTATGGTTATAAAACAAAATATGTGGATATAAAGTAAAAAACATAATACTCAAGAAAAAGGGGGCAGAGTCAAAGCTACAGACAGCTTTCATTTTCTGAAGAGTGCTTCACAGTGAAACCTTACCATTCTTTTAATGTAGGTTTATCTTGTATGAAACTGCATATACATGCTTTGCTTCTTTGTCATGGTCTGTAAATAAATCACACTTGTTCTGGATTATCCAATGAAGTATTGTTTATAAATCAAGACGATAAAAAGCCTAAACCAGCTTGCCCTCACAATACAATACATTCAAGCCAGAAAGGCACGGGAGAGAATATAATCTGAATTTCACTCTGTCCTGAAAAGTAATTGTGACATCAGGAAAAGGAAATCCTACCACCTAGGCTTGAGAAAGTCTACTTGCCCAAGACAAACAGGAAAAGTTAACTTGCAAAAGCAAGCAGGAATTTGGAGTAGGTGAAGAGACTGCAGGGAAGGGAGAGCCAGCGAACAGAAGGGGCATATGATTTTAAGAGTGTAGGTAAGCAATTTAGATATTAAAATAATGCTGAACATTAAGTGGTTTGATATATACTGAACAACATTCATATATGACTAAGTGAGATTAGACCAGTAATACTTAAGACTGAGGTTCAAGAGCCGCAAGCAGCTCTTTAATGCATCTCCTCCAGTTCTTTGCGGCACATAATATTCAAACATTGTGCGATCTAATTAACCAATCTAAAATATTAACTAATCAGGATGCTTTTCCTATGTTATCAGCCAATTGTAGAATACTTGGTCAGTCATTTTGCTGTGAGAATAACTATATATAAAGAAAGAGAGTAAATGAAACAATGAATTCACACTACTATGGCTCCTTTAGGTAATGCTGATTGCTAATCTGGCTCCTGAAGCACTGAGGTCTTGAGTATCACTAGATTAGACCAACATGCAAAATACTCATTACTGCAAGGACCATATAGGAAAATATTTTTAGAATTAGTTTTTTATGCCATGTAAGAATTATTATCCCGCACCATAGAGATATTCTATTTTCATACCTTTAAAAGAAAACTTCCAAAGACAAGAAAGAAAGGGTGGAATAATTTAAATGAGCACTCTGCACTGGCCTAACTCAGCTTCCATTAGCCACTGAAGTCAATGGTAAAACTTCCAAATATGGGAAGATTTTCAAAATACAATTCACTTCTGAAAAGTGCTTCAGTAGAAATGGCAGTGGGATTCCAGATCTAGTCTCTAACTTCGAGATTCACTAATTCATCAAGAGCTTTTTTTAAAAACCTTTTTCTCATAACTGCCAGTTCCACAAATAGTCCGCTATAAACTGGGATCTTTCTAGATCAGGCATCACTAGAAATAAAGATTACAGAGCCCAATATCTCTATAAACATCCAAGAACAGAATTTGGTCCTGCAATGGCAAAATAATTAATAATTCCAATGATGTGCAATCCAGAAAAATCCAACTGAATTAAAATGTATTAAATATGACAGTACATAGGAGTATCAGATCTGTTGATTAACAAATACCATATTCAGTTCCATTTCTGATCATAATCAAATTAAGCAGGGGGAAGCGAATGTTTATCTCTGAAAATATTTCTACTTTCACTCCTCTATGTCAGGTTTCAGAATAACAGCCGTGTCAGTCTGTTTTCGCAAAAAGAAAAGGAATACTTGTGGCACCTTAGAGACTAACCAATTTATTTGAGCATAAGCTTTCGTGAGCTACAGCTCACTTCATCAGATGCATCCGATGAAGTGAGCTGTAGCTCACGAAAGCTTATGCTCAAATAAATTGGTTAGTCTCTAAGGTGCCACAAGTACTCCTTTTCTTCCTCTATGTCAGACTTTAAGCAACCTTTTAAATGTTTTTCTTGAATATATATTGAAAAATCACAATCACAAAAATCATAATTATGCATCTTGCTTGTATGAAGTCTCCCTTAGAATTAATCAGAGGCAGGACAGTTGTAAAAAACCAATGTTTTATATAATATTTTTGGACTTCAAGATATAGATACATTTCTAACTGCTTATAGATTATTAAAATTATTTACTCAGCAGTAGAATTGTCAAAGGAAAATTTATTATACAACGTAACAAACTGAAGATCTAAGTATAAGAAAAATCTTTTAGTTTGTAATCAGTACTCCAGTAACTGGAGCTGATTTCACATCGCATTAGGGGAGCATTGCGAGCATGAAGCAGCAATGAAGCCATTGCAAGTGACCACAGGTGGTTCATCCCAGGGACAGGAAATCCACTCACAGCATAGTAGATCCTACTACAACAACCATCCCTAGAGCTTGCCTAAGGGGCATGGCCAGGATTTTCTTTTGCCCTGGTGTTCAAAATCGACTATAACAGCTCTTTGGCTATTGGCAAATGGTGCAATCTAGAGCAAGCGTTCTCAAACCGAGGGTCGGGACCTCTCAGGGGGTTGCAAGGTTATTACATGGGGGAGTCGCAAGCTGTCAGCCTCCACCCCAAACCCCACTTTGCCTCCAGCATTTATAATGGTGTTAAAGTGTTCTTAATTTATAAGGGGTCGCACTCAGAGGCTTGCTATGTGAAAGGGGTCAGGAGTACAAGTTTGAGAACCACTGATCTAGAGAAATCCTTAGGAACTAATTTAGAAATGGAGACAGAACAAGCAGCAAAACAGCACACACAGAGAATGAGAAAAACACAAAGTGGTTGAAGGCTCCCTCTTGCCTCCAAGTCAAGTGGTTGACTACAGGCAGGCAGCCCATCTGAATGAGAGTTTCTAAACCGGCACAAAACTCTTAAACCAAACCAGCTGCTCTGCCTTCTTATATTTGGTCTGATAGAAAGGAAATGCCCTGCAGGAAAGGACAACACAAGATATCAAAGAGCCTGGTTTTTCCACTTCATTCTTTTAAGCTTAAGTGTTATGCTGACAGCAAATTAGAATAGTGATGATGGTCCTAAAAGCTCTCTTGTTCAAAATCCTTTCTATAAATTGTGTGCTGTAGCTCCAGTATGGAACTATGTTTAAAAAAGGAATTTATCTTGAGCCAAAATAAAGTGTTATAGTTATTTTTTGCAAGCCTTTACTAACAAGTTTATACTTTGAGACTAATGTTGCATGGATATTAATATTCACCTCAAAGAAATCTCTGAACCAAATTTAAAAACAATTTTTTTTATTTTCATGAATATTTAGTCTTTAAAAACAAAACCATTTGCAACAGCAACTGTAATAATAAAAATCTAGTGTAGAAACTATACTATGTTAATTTAAATATAAATTATTTTAAGTCCTCTCGCTGTTTAAAAATGTATTCCATATGCACATTTTTGTAGAACAGAGAGCTTTCTATTATGATTTGAGACGGTGAACACTTTGTTTTATTTGTCTTAATTCTCTCCTCCATTTTTAAGAAAACTGTGAGTACAATGTAGTTTGTATACAACTCCTAAATAAGTACATCAGAACAATTTATAATTAAGTTAGTGTTTAGTGTTGAGTAATAAAAAAAGAGGCTTTAAAGTAAAATTTAACATTTAGTAGGAAGAACAAATATTTTCTCCAGAGGGAAATACACTACATAAACTCTCTCCTTCTCCCACCTACCTGTCAGTAAAAGGAACCCCTTTCCCTTCTCTAAGCCCACTTCCCACACTCTAACAGACTCCTCCCTGTAAACAGATTACCTCATGCAACTAGGCTACCTCCCTGCATGAAGTAGCTCTGTCTGGGCTTTCCGCCAGTTTTTCCGTGCCCCCAGCATGACTGGGAAATGTACCTTACTTCACCCTGTTGGTTCCCAGTTCAAACACGAGGTGAGCGACTGACAGCAAGCAGAAAAGGCAATGTGGAGAGTAACATGAGATTCAGCACGGGGGAAAATAGGATCAATCTATACTTGCCCAAGGCAAGAATCCTGTGTCAACCCACCTCCCACTAGCAAGACACCGTTCCTCCTCATGCTACAAAATAATATGCTAAATTAAAGAAGTCCGTGAAAAGTACAGGCATACATTTTGAAGTTTGTATCAATTCAGTGGGCGCTATATTATCCACTTCTGGTCCAGTTTAGTAAGTTAGCTCTCTCTTTCCTTTTGCATAAAGTCTGAGCTTCTAAAAATTCCACCCTTACCTACACTTTACTTTCTTCATCTCTCACAGAATGCTCACTTTTTTTATCAGCTACCTTTTCCTCTTTCTAATCTCTCATTAAAATTAATTTATTCTATGACATTAACAGTAAGTCAGCAGTATAGAATAAAAGATCACACCACTTTAAGCTTGGACCTTGCTGTATATATCACCATAAATAGATGAGAAACAAAATGATCAGAGTAGAGGCTTGAGGGAAAGAGTTGTACACTCACAGCACTGAACCAATGTCCAATATTCAAATTAACATGTGATAATCCAGCAGGAGAAGCTATATAAGCAAATCAAGGACAGAATTTGCATTGGAACAAGTAAATCATAGCATTCCTCAACACAGGGGCTGTCACTGCCTTCCACCTACATTTCCTTCCTTCCCCCTCCTTGTTTTAGGGAATTACAACTACCTCCCTTTTCTAAATGGGATCATGGGTCCTGAAATTTGTGGGAAAGAATTTCTTGTTGTAACATAGGGTCTTCATATGGGAGAGCTTGAGAACCACGGATCTAAATCCTCCTTCCCACCTTTAACACACATCCTGCCTCCCCCTTCTCTTCAACTAATTGTTACACCCACTTTTTCCTTCCAGTTTTATTTAGACTGTAAATTCTTCATGACAGGAACCTTGAGTACCCAAGCTTGTCCAGCATCTTTTCATAATAGGATCCTCAATCCTGACTGCAATCTCCAGGCACTATCATAATACAAATAAAAGAGATGTAGGATTGAATCTATGAGATCAGAGTTTTGGAGACAGTGACTTCTAATACAAGAGACAGAAAATAATTTTGTACATAAATTACCTAAAATCTTGTAATCTAATAATCCTTAATTTGCTATTTTGTGTATACTATATAATATTTAATTTAGATTAAGCAAAGGCATTGGGGTTTTTTTTTAAATTAATCTAATGTTTAAGAGATGACCTCTGAAAGTACTGTTGCTGACCCTACACAATCACACAAACTTGCTCTTCTTGTCCAAAGATCTCCTTAAAGGTCACTTCTTTCATGTTAGCCTTCCAGCAATAACCTCCACCCATAAATTCATTGTAGACGATATGTTCAAGTTGACTACACAGAGAACAAAAAGGAGAAATTTACCAGATGCATATGTTACTATATGTTTACTCCGTGATCATTCACTATTGTAACTCAGCCTCTCCATACCTCTCTCCTTGTTCATCACATGTTTTAATTCTAAACTGCTCAAGGCAGGGACCTTTCACTTATTATTTAAAAGCACCATGTACCTTGATTGCGCTATGCCAATAATAAATCTAATCTTCTGGAGAACACATCTTTGTTTCTTAATAAGGTTCCACGAATATTCTGCTTGAAAATATTCACTGTTTTTTAGTTTGAAACAAATTTTATTCTAATCTACACAAAATGCATCTGCCCAACTTTGTCAGTAGCTATTGTTTGAATCTATCTTACATGGACATAATTTCTCTGCCTTTGTTTTCACTACAGTGCCATTTATTTTATTTTAACATAACCTCAGACTGACAACATCTAAAACATTTCATGTAGGTTTGTGATAAAAATTTGAGTTTGAAGACAATTATCAAGAGTAAGCTGCAGGTGGGTTTTTGCAGTGTTCATCCACAGGAATTCATCAAGGTCCAGAATTTTTAGTGTGTTAGGAGCAGCTAGATTTGTTCTCTATTTTGATTGTAACCATTAGGAGCCTGGGGTCAAAAATCAGCAGGCTCCAACTTTTCCCTTTTCCTTTGCAAAGAACTTTCTCAGGCTCATCCCCACACCCTATCCCCGTCCCCACTCAGAACCCTAGGCCTATTACTACTGTTTATTAAAACAGTGCCCAAGATCCAATCTAGAATGGAGTCCCATTGTGCTGGGCACTGCACAAGCAGGAGTACCCAGTCCCTGCTCCAAAGAGCCTACAGTCTGAACAACCAGGGTTGTAGCACACCAGCAGCGCGAACAAAGCAAGGGTACAACTAATGGCACATGAGCTGCACAACTGGGGGGGCGGGTTTCGCTAAGCGGAAAGGGGAGGGGAAGGGGTCGTGCACTAAAGGGGGCGAAGGAGCAGCTGTGGAGTGAAGCACCTTGGCAAAAGATGAAGGCTGAAGCAAATACACAAGCACCCCCCACAGCTGACACCCAGCAACGCCTCACCCTCGTGCGCCGACCCCCGGCCAGCGCGCAGCGACGCCCGCACCCCGCGCTCTGCCGCCGCCGCTCAGGCCAGGAGTGGGGGCGACACTGACGAGGCTGGAAAGGGCGGGGCACACAGCGACCCTCACTACGGGAGAAGCCGGGTCGGGCGTCGCTCGCTGGACACGGGCTGACAAGCGGCACCGGGTGCTCGCAGGCGCCCCACGGGCCAAGGGACCCGGCTGCCGCCGCCGCCCCTGCCCGGCTGCAGGTAACTCAGCGAGCTGGGCCTAGCCGCCCCCCATCCTGCCCCGCAACAGCCCCGCAGACGAGGCCGAGGCGGGAACAGAGGCCACCTCTCCGGTCCCCTTCCCACCCCGCTGCCCCACCCAAGCCCCGCTGCCGGGATACGGGGCCGCCGAACGGCGCCGCGCGCGGCACCTTCCTACCTGACAAGCCGAGCCCCTCTACCACAGCGCGACGTCACAGCCCCGCCAGCGTCCCGTGAGCGCCGCCAACGAATCAGCGCGGACCTCTCGCCACTCGACAGCCAATCTACATGAACCCCGCCCCCTTGCGACACTGTTGGTCCAGCAACCAATTCCGTAGAGAGGAATGACCTGTCGTTCCCGCCCCTGCTCCAAAGGAAGCAAGGCGATTGGCAGAGGAGTCTACTGGGTGGAACACCGGAAGACTTGAGGCGGGCGTGGCCTCTGTCTGCGCTGGCCGCTGTAAGCGGTGCGCTCTGCAGGTTGGCGACGGCGTTGGTGCGGGACAGTCATCCGGGTTCTAATCCCGCAGAGGTGGCCGTCCTCCTCCTCCTCCTCCTGCTGGGTGGCCTGAAACTAGGACTCACCCGCCTGCTTGGTGGTGCGGGCGCACGCTGGTACTGTTGCGGTGGTTCTTTACTGACAAGAGCACCCCTTCTGTGGCACCACGGAGACCAAGCTGCCTTGTCAAGTGCCCACCCTGTTCCACCTGGATATGGTTCCCCAGCAGGGGCTAGGTCATGCAGTCAGTAGCTGCCCGAGGCAGGGTGACCAGATACCAAGTGTGAAAACTGGAGAGGGGGTGAAGGGTAATAAGTGCCCATATAAAGCAAAGCCCCAAATATCAGGACTGTTCCCATAAAATCAGGATATCTGGTCACCCTAGCTCCAGGCCTTTCAAGATGTGCCTTGTCAGGGTTGTTCCTTTCCTGTGCATTCAGGAAAAATGTAAAGCGTTAAAAACTTTCACTGCCACTCAGGTGAACTGGGATGTGAATCCTTTACCTCAGGGAGCCTGCATTTAAAGAAAAACACCCAACAGCTTGGGACAAAGAGAAGTAGACTGGAGATAGAGTTGTGAGAGTCAGCCACAGAACAAAGCATGCTGTGCAAGGAATGCCAGGATATCTCATGCACAGAAGATAGTCTCCACTGCATACTGTAATCAAAAGTAAGGGTAGGTCTACACTTAAAATGTTGCACTGGAGCAGCTGCACCACTACCACTTAAGTGAAGATGTTCCTATGCTGACAGAAGAGTTTCTGCCATTGGTAGTTAGTCCACTGCCTCAAGAGGCAGTAACTATGTCAAAACGAGAAGCTCTCTCACCAACATAGCACTGGCTACACTGGGGGTTAGGCTGGTATAACTATGTGACTCAGCCCTGGTCTACACTGGGGGGAGGGGGAATCGATCTAAGTTATGCAATTTCAGCTATGTGAATAACTTAACATGGTGTCTCCACCGCAGTGAGTCAACTGCTGTCACTCCCCTGTTGACTCTGCCTGCACCTCTCGCAGCGCTGGAGTACAGGAGTCAACAGGAGAGTGCTCGGGGGTGGATTTATCGTGTCTAGACTAGACGTGATAAATCAGTCCCCACTGGATCGATCACTGCCTGCCAATCTGACGGTAGTGAAGACATACCCTCAGGGGTATGGATTTTTCACACCCCGAGTAACATAATTATACTGCTATGCTGGGTCGACTCTACAGGTTTATAAGAGGAAAAGTCTTGATTTTTACTTTTACAGGAAATGGTTCTTGTGTCCTACTCACAGCTGAGATGACTAGAACTCTCATTCGTGATGGGAGAGTCAGAGTGACAGGCCACAGTTACTTTACACTCTCTTGGAGGGAAGTGCAGGGGTGTTCAAAGATGGTGAAGGAGAGGCTTGCACATTCATTTTTTCCTCAAGTTCATCTTAGGCTAACTTCTCCGAGCTTCCCTTCTCTCTCACTATAATGTCCTTCTCTCACCTGGACTCTGAAATACACTGCAGCTTCACCTACAAAAGTAGGAAGATAATGAATGTAATGCATTGCTGTAAATTCCCCAGAAGGACTGAGAAAGGATTCTTTAATAAGTAGATCTTACTGCACACTCATTTACTGCACTTAGAGTTACTGACAAAAATTCTCTGCCCTGAAGCTGCACTTTCCATTTCCACATTGCACTTAAAAGGCAGACTAACAAATTGTTTAATTCCATGTATGTTGTATTATGCTAATTAAAGAGCAGTAGATGCCTTACAGAAAACCATTTTTTCTGACTTTTTCATGTTACTATAAAATGGGTAAATCTCACATACTACACTTTTCACCAGGTTCAGTTAGGTTACTACAAATTCATAGATTCATAGATTCATAGATATTTAGGTCAGAAGGGACCATTATGATCATCTAGTCTGACCTCCTGCACAATGCAGGCCACAGAATTTCACCCACCACTCCTAAAAAAGACCTCACACCTATATCTGTGCTATTGAAGTCCTCAAATTGTAGTTTGAAGACCTCAAGGAGCAGAGAATCCTCCAGCAAGTGACCCGTGCCCCATGCTACAGAGGAAGGCGAAAAACCTCCAGGGCCTTCCAATCTGCCCTGGAGGAAAATTCCTTCCCGACCCCAAATATGGCGATCAGCTAAACCCTGAGCATATGGGCAAGATTCATCAGCCAGATACTACAGAAAATTCTTTCCCGGTAACTTGGAACTTACCCCATCTAAAAACCCATCACAGGCCATGATAATTGTTATGCTAACCTAGCTGAAGTCATGTACACATCATTAGATTCTAGTGAATGTGACTATTGGCAATATAACAATACAATCATGCTATCTATAGAATACATCATTAGTGCAAAGAGTGCTAGTAGTACTATTATGGGTATTTAGTATTTACTCTCTACTGTTTAGGATAGAATTTCCACACTACTAAAATTATATGATGAAGCATTAAACTGAACTCCTGACCACCTGTGATGATTAACAATATTAAGCACTTTTCACAAGAGAAAGGATGTTCTTCCAAGTACCCTGCCAAAATAACATTCTGGTTATCTTTATTCCATTTATAGTTTCAACTGATACATTATTTTTCACATTCTATCCTGAAAAAAAAAAAAGGAACTTCTGGTAGAATGCTGATTGTCAAAGTGGCTATATACCAGTGGAGAATGTAAATTCTGTTTATGTTGCAACCTATAAAAGACATCTCACAGCAACATGGTGTGAGAAGCCAAAACAAACCACCCAAAAAAGCTTTAAGTCCTCCCCTGTGTGAGATATAATAGTTCAACAAAAAAAGGCCTTCCTTCTAAAAAGGCATACACACGTTCAGATAAACATCCTTCCTGCTACCAATTTTTTTTTAATATGTAAATATATAAAAACAACCTCTCCCTTTCTGGAGTCCACCTATGGGCACAACATTCACCCATTGCTGGCTCTCCCCCATCTTGCTTACTTCCATCTCCTTTTATATCTAGCAGCTGGGCCCGACAAGTTATTGAGTTCAGCTGCAAGTATCTTACACTCCAAAGTGTAGAACAGGATCTTCCTTACTATTTTTAACTGAACCAGTGCGTTATAATGATTTTATTGCAAAAGTGTACCAGAGAAAGCAGTATACACACTGTACTAGTACAATGGCCAGACTCAAAGATCTGTAGCAAACAAGGAGGAGATCATTTTCCAAGATAATGAAACTGGCCTGTTGTCTTCCTGCACTCTATGAGTCAAGTCCATAAGAATAAAAATTCATCAAGCTTCTCCCCCGCCCCCCAAAAAATCACCAAAATATGAAAATCACCGTATGCTGAATATGAAAAAAAATGTGTGTCACTGACATCTATAAAGATCACCGTAGGGGAAGTCAAAATGCTCATTGTGATCCTTGGAGACCCTGCTTACCCTTTAATGCCGTGGCTCATGAAACCCTACACAGGGAGCCTTGACAGCAACAAGGAGCGGTTCAACAACAGGCTGAGCCAGGGCAGAATGACTGTGGAATTTGCTTTTGGCCATTTAAAGGGCCACTGGTGCTCTCTGTATGGGAAGCTGGACCTGGCCGATGACAGGATCCCCACAGTTATATCCGCGTGCTGTGCCCTCCATAACATTTGTGAAGGGAAGGGTGAAAGATTCACTCAGGCATGGAACTTGGAAGTTCAACACCTGGAGGCTGAATTTGAACAGCCAGAGAGCAGGGCTATTAGAGGGGCCCAGCACAGGGCTGCAAGGATTAGGGATGCCTTGGTGCAATTTGAGGCTGAAAGCCACCAGTAATGTCTGGTGCCCTGCACGGGAGTGAAGTGCAGTGGTTCCAATGTTAGTAGGAATCTGTGTTTGCTACGCTGACTTGCAGTGAATGTTTCTTTCCTGGGCTAAGGTATCTTTTACTTTGTGCAATAATAAAGAATGTTTTCAAAGCCAAAAAATTGAAAAGAAAATTCATTTATTGAAAAGAGACACAACTGCTTGGGAAACAGAAAGGGCAAGGGGGTGGAGAACGGTACCATCACAGATTTGCATATGTCCTATCTGGAGTACTGTGCACTGAGTGCTGCACTTCAGGATGGCTATACTGCATGGTGATGGGGGTTGAATGCAGTGAGTAAGGATCGTAGTTTTCAGGGCTGGGTGGTGAAGCTATAGGTGTTGGAGGGAGCTGGTGGCGGTAAGAAGCCGGATGTTGGGGAAAGTGGTTTGGAGGTGACATGGGGGCACAAGGGAAAGAGTTTTGGGACAAGGGCTGCGGGGGGGGGAGGGGGGCGTGGTAGTGCTCGGCCTCCATTGCTACCAGCGCCTGTATCTAGTCTGCTTGGTGCTCCATGATGCTTAGCAGCTGCTCCGTGCTTTGGTGCCGGCGATCCGCATTCTGCTGGCAGACCCTCCTTTCACTCTCCTGCCACTCCTGCACTTTTTGATTTTCATTACTTGAATGCTGCATTACTTCATGCAACATGTCTTCCTTGCTTCTACATGGCCTCTTTCTGATTCTTTGGAGTCTTTCAGCCGGTGATAAGACGGACGGCTGAGATCTCAAGCTTGCATCTGTAAAGGCAAAATTCAACACTTAACAGAGGCAGCATTGTTCACACCAGACAGAGCAATGATTCCCCCATACTTAAGGGCAAGCACAGTCTACACAATAGCAGAATTTGCCCATCCCAAAGTGAGCGCACATAACCCACGGGAGCCCCAAAATGGTGAGTAAGCACAGGGTCAAGCGTGACTGATTGTTTCACGGCTGTACTGTCCGCTGGGTTTCTGTGCCTTCGGGAGAGCTAACAGCGGCAGGGGCCCCCTATACTGAACACTGTCCCCACATTTTTCACAGGAATTCATCCTGGAAGATATCTCGCTGCTGAGGGTGACCTGGGAAGCAAGGGAGGGTCTTCTGCTACAATGCGGCTTCCGCCCTGGCCCATATGCAGCTTGCCTGTGTGCAGCAATGGTCCCCTTGCCCCTCATGGCAGAGTGGCATAGACAAGTTAGCCTGACTGGGACAAGGACCACAGTGGCTCTCCCGAGAAACCTGCACAAGCGCATTGCCCAAGTTCTGGATGAGACCTTTGAAGAGATCACTGAGGCCGATTACTGCAATGTGAGAGAGCACGTCAACGCCCTATTCCGCATCCAGGCATGCATGCAGCCCTAACCCTCCTTGCACCAAAAGCCTGCACCGAATAACTTCCTTCCCAAAATAAAAGCCACTTACCAGGAATCTCCTCTCGTGTTTGTCCTTCCCCAAGCACCGGCCCCCGCAACTGGCTACCTTCCTCCTGGCTGCATGCATCTAGGGATTCCGGGGTGTCTTCCTCCGCCTCAGCACCCTCGCTCCCGCTTTGCTCCTCCTCCTCCTGCCTTGTTGCACTGGGCTCTGAAGTTCCCATGGTGGTCCCCGGAGTGGAGGTGGGGTTGCCCCCAAGTATCGCATCCGGCTCTTTGTAGAAACGGCAGGTTGCGGGGGCAGCACCAGAGTGGCGGTTTGCCTCACAGGCTTTGTGGTAGGCATTCTGCAGCTCCTTCACTTTAATCCTGCACTGCAGTGCATCCCAGTCATGGCCCCTTTCCATCATGTCCCTTGATATCTGCCTGAAGGTATCGTAATTCCTATGGCTGGAGCACAGATGGGACTGGACAGCTTCCTCCCCCCAAACACTGATGAGGTCCAGCAACTCGCCATTGCTCCATACTGGGACTTGCCTGGCGCGTGGAGGCATGGTCACCTGGAAAGATTCGCTGAAAGTACTCCACGCCTGGCTGAGCAAACAGGAAGGGATTTTTCAAAATTCCCAGAGAATTTAAAGGGCGGGTCTGATGGTTGGTCACCTGAGGGCAGGGCGGTAGAGTTCAAAGTGATGACCATAGTGGCTAGCACAGGCATTGCGGGACACTTCTGGAGGCCAATCAGAGCGCACTATAGGACCAGGGCATCCACATTGGTGCCGCAGCTCTCCAGCGGGGGCACAGCAAACGTTATTCCACTCGCCAAGGTGGAGTACCAGTAGTGCTCTAGCCATGGAGTCAGAGCGCCCTACGTGCCTTGCCAGTGTGGACAGGTAGTGAGCTAGTGCGCCAGGGGCTCCTTTATTGCGCTGTAACTCACAACTGTAGCCAAGGCCTTAGTGGAAAATCATCAGAGGCATCACCAAACAATCAAAACCTCTTAGAGGTAAAAAAGGAACATTACAATAGACTGAGGTTTGCCCTGGCTGTGAATGGAAACAAAATACTGTTTTCAGTATAACAAAGTGTAGGAAAAGGCACTATTCATTCACTGAGGAAACCACTTGAGGAGCAAGGGTACTTTCATGAAAATTTGGGATCCTTGTTATTCAGAAAATACTGAACTTGGGGCAGGTGGGGTGGTGAGGAAAATCTGTATTAGATACAATAGGTAACTACTGCTTAAGTATAGCCACAGGTTCACATTTGATTATTTTATTTTGTATTGTAAACATTTGCTTCCAGCACTCTTTCTTCTTTCTATTTAAATTTTTATTCTTTCTTAAATAAACCTACTTTTGTTTTATCATAAGTGCTGTATGGTTTACAGGTAGTTTCAGGTAAAACTGGGGTACACTCCACCTTTGGGTGTAGAGGATCTGAAATTTCTATGAATAGTCAGTTTCAGGGGCTTGATACCACAGGGAACAATTCAAGGGTGAAGTTAGGGCTGGCATAGCCCAGAGAAGAGAGCTTGAGTGGCTGAGAGGCTGTTGGTGCCAGGAGTTTTGTCACAGGTGCCCTTCTCTGTTCTTTTGGACCACTGCAAACAGGCTGGACAGTTCCATGTTTATAAGCACCAGTGTGTTATTGATTGGGTCTCCTCTATCGGTTCACCAGTACAGTCTTGTGCAGCAACATACAAATTAGAAGTACACTTCCCCTTTGGGCCATTCTCCCAGAAGTACTCCTGGAGGGAATTCTGCACCAAAAAGTTAAAAATTCTGTGCACAATATTTTAAAAATCTGCATATTTTATTTGTCAGAATAACACAATATAATCATGCCAGTTTCAATTATTTTGGTAATTTATTTTAAAATTTCTGTCAACTAGTATGTCTGTAACAATACAGACAACAAAAAAGAGTCAGGAAATGTTTTTTGACAAATAGATTCCTTACTAGGCATATTAATATAGAACTTTGAGTAATAATTCATTGAAACTACAATACACAAACATATTTCCCGCACCCCTTAAAAGCAGTGCAAAGGCTTGGAGTAGTCAGGGGTAACAGAGGAGCTGAGGGAGAGAGAAGTAATTGCTGGGAAGGAGCCTGGGAGTCTACCTGGAGGGTTGTTGGGTGTGGATGGGAGAAATATCGAACAGGTTGGGGGGAGGGATTGTTAGGGAATTGGGGAGTCTCCCCCATGCCTGACTGACCCCTAGCATCTCCCATTCAGTCAGGCACATCTGCCTCTATTCCCATGTGTCCCTGCACTCCCCTGTCACCATGTGGCCCTGCACTCCATCCCTCCATCCACACGTGACCCTGTACTCCCACTTACCCTCCCATTTGTCCCCATGTGGCCCCGCACCCACACTCCCATTCAGCCCCTGGCTCAATGCTGTCATCCCACTAGCTCCTGTGCACCTGCCCCAGTCTGTTCCCCAAACTAACCATTCTGAAACCCCAGTTTGTGACCTCCCAGAAGCCCTGTGTGCCCCACACTGTCTGCCACCCCTATGTCCCTTACCTTTTCACCTGGTCCCAAGGGCAGGGTGCTCTAAGAGAATGAGCTCTCAAAACTGGAGACTCATACAAAACCAACCTTCCACACAAAATTCCACATGGCTGGACTTTACAAAAACAAGACAAGCCATTTACAACACACACTTGACTTCTCTACAGAGGAAAAAGGACATTAAACTATTTAAACTCCTACATGTCACAGGGGCTACAAGAGTGGTACCCTTAACTCATCCAACAATATTGTTAATCTATCCAACCACACACTTAGCCAACAGAAGACACTGTCCTATCTTGAAGACTCCCTTTCTGCCGCAGCCCACCCCACACACATGATACAGTTCTGCGGTGATCTGGAAGACTACTTTCGCCGTCTCCTACTCAAGGAATATTTTCAACACACCACTGAACCGAGCACTGACCTACAGGAACCCTCCTACCAACATTACAAGAAGAAGAATTCTGCGTGGACTCCTCCTGACAGTCAAAATGGCAGACTGGACTTCTACATAGAGGGCTTCCGCAGATGTGCACAGGCTGAAATTGTGAACAAACAGCATCATTTGCACCATATCCTCAGCTGTACAGAACGCAACACCATCCGCAGCCTCAGAAACAACTCTGACATTATAATCAAAGGGGCTGACAAAGGAGGTGCTGTAGTCATCATGAACAGGTCAGATTATGAAGAGGAGGCTGCCAAGCAACTCTCCAACACCACATTCTACAGGACACTATCCTCCAATCCCACTGAGGAGTACCAAAAGAAACTACAACATCTGCTCAAGAAACTCCCTGCTAAAGCACGGGAACAAATCTCCATAGACACACCCCTAGAGCCCTGACTAGGGGTATTCTATCTGCTATCCAAGAGCCATAAACCTGGAAATCCTGGTGCATTGGCACTCTTACAACAGGATCATCTGGCTATTTGGACTCTCTCCTCAGACCCTACGCTACCAGCACTCCTAACTTTGGGACACCACCAACTTCCTGAGGAAACAACCATGCATTGGTGATCTTCCTGAAAACACCATCCTATCCACCATGAATGTAGAAGCTCTTTACACCAATATCCCACACGAGGATGGACTACAGGCTGTCAGGAACAGTATCCCTGATGAGGCCATGGCACACCTGGTGGCTGAGCTTTGTAAATTTGTCCTCACCCACAACAATTTCAGATCTGGGGACAACTTATACCTTCAAGTCAGCAACACTGCTATGGGTACCCAGCATGGCCCCACAGTTTGCCAACATTTTTATGGCTGACTTAGAACAACACTTCCTCAGCTCTCGTCCCCTAACACCCCTCCTCTACTTGCACTACATTAATGACATCTTCATCATATGGACACACGAGAAGGAGGCCCTTGAAGAATTCCACCTGGATTTCAACAATTTCCACCCCACCATCAACCCCAGCCTGGACCAGTCCACACAAGAGATCCACTTCCTGGACATTAAAGTGAAAATTAGTGATGGTCACATAAACACCACCCCATACCGGAAACCTACTGACAGCTGTACTTATCTACATGCCTCCAGCTTCCATCCAGGATACATCACACGATCCATTGTCTGCAGCCAAGCTCTAAGATACAACCGCATTTGCTCCAGTCCCTCAAACAGAGACAAACATGTACAAGACCTCTATCAAGCATTCTTAAAACTACAATACCCACCTGGGAAATGAGGAAACAGATAGACAGAGCAAGATGGGTACCCAGAAGTCACCAACTACAGGACAGGCCCAACAAAGAAAATAACAGAACACCACTGGCCATCACGTACAGCCCCCAGCTAAAACCTCTTCAGCGTATCATCAGTGATCTACAATCTATCCTGGAGACTGATCCCTCACTCTCACAGACCTTGGGAAGGAGGCCAGTCCTCGCTTACAGACAGGCTCCCAACCTGAAGCAAATACTCACCAGCAACTACACACCATACCACAGAAACACTAACCCAGGAACCAATCCCTGTAACAAACACCATTGCCTACTCTGTCCCCATATCTACTCTAGCGATACCATCATAGGACCCAACCACATCAGCCACACCATCAGAGGTTCATTCACCTGTACATCTACTAATGTGATATATGCCATCATGTGTCAGCAGTGCCCCTCTGCCATGTACATTGGCCAAACCAGACAGTCTCTATGTAAAAGAATAAATGAACACAAATCAAACATCAGGAATGGTAACATACAAAAGCCAGTAGGAGAATACTTCAATCTCCCTGGACACTCAATAGATTTAAAAATAGCCATTCTTCAACAAAAAAAACTTTCAAAAACAGACTTCAAAGAGAAACTGCAAAGCTACAGTTCATTTGCAAACTTAACACCATCAATTTGGGCTTGAATAGGAAGTAGGTGTGGCTGGCTCACTACAAAAGAAATTTTCCCTCTCTTGGTATTGACACCTCCTAATCAATTATTGGGAGTGGACCACATTCACCCCGACTGAATTGGCCTTGTCATCACTTTTTCTCCACTTGTAAGGTAACTCCCTTCTCTTCATATGCCAGTATATTTATGTTTGTATCTGTAATTTTCACTCCATGCATCTGAAGAAGTGGGTTTTTACCCATGAAAGCTTATGCCCAAATAAATCTGTTAGTCTTTAAGGTGCCACCGGACTCCTTGTTGTTTTTGTGGATACAGACTAACACAGCTACCCCTTTGATACTTGAGGAAGGCAGCCTCTCCCCCCTCCCTTTCCATGGCAGTGAGCCAGCTGCTCTCTCTCTTCTGGCACCGCAGCAGCCCCTGGTGGGAAAAAGGTATAACTGTAGCACCGCCCTGGCAGAATCTATTATTCTATGGGTTGAAAAAATCTGGGAGGGGAACCTGGTTTCTGCACTTATGCAGTGGCGCAGAATTCCTTCAGAAGTATAAGAAGGAAGAGGACAAGTTCTTGCAATTCTGAGATCCTGTATCCCCGACCCCTGCCAGCCTTCCTCCTTGCACTTTCTTCCTGTTTTTAGCAGTTCCAAGCTGACAGATTGATTACTCTCATTAGCTTTTCAGTCTGCTGCCTAATAAAGTGAATGAAAACCTTTCCCCACAACTGAACCCACTCCAGGGAGGAAACAGCTAACTAATATCTTAGTGATCAGAGTGCTAGGTCCTAGCAGTCTGTCATAAGCTGACACCCAACTACCACAAGAAAGACTCCCCTCTCACTGAAGGCAGGTCCCCTCTCACTGAAGGCAGGGAGTAACAAGGTGACTCACAGTCCTGGATATCCTGAGAACCATCACAATAGCCATCAGAAGTTAGATGGGAATAGAAATGGAAGCCTACACTCAGACTTTAATACTGGGTCGAGACCAACATTTCCACAATTCTGAATTTCAGCCACAGTGTTCTCATTTTAACAGGGCATTGAGATGGGGGTCTACCGACCTTATGCTGAACCAAGGCAAGCAATAGAGCAAAACTGGTCTAGGGAAACCCCACCCCTCAGCAGGTGCAGGGCATGCTCTCACTGGAGGAATAGATTAAAAGGATGCGCAGAAAAAGTGTGCAGGTTGCAACAGGAAGCAAGGCTGATGCTCAGATAGGAGTAGTTACAGCTTTGTTAAGATTGTTATAGCAACAGTTGATTTCCCTACCCCTTGAGAACTGTAGGTTTCTTTATGCTAAAGTTCTTGACCCACTGCTGGTTATTCCAAGTCTGCATGACTATGTGATTCCACCAGTCTGTGCCTGTGGCCTTGCTCCAGAAGTACCAGTCTATGTGGAGGTCATCAGTGGTTACACTGAGAGTCGTAAGCAGCAGCAGCCAGTTCAAGTCCGCCATGTCTGTTTGTTCTCCATATCTGACAGGTACCTTTGATAGGTCAGAAAAGGCTTCCAAAATGTCCACCAGTATCTCATGGGTGCTCTGCCTGTTTCCTGAAACAGGAGTGAAAGTCCACACAGGACAAATTCTTCAAATGGTGACTCTTCCATGTTGCTGGCAGCATACAGACCCAAAAGATGGCTCAGCTGGATGTTGTGGCAGGCTGCAACAACTTCCTGTTAGGTGCTGGGGAAGACAGTCACGTTTTCCCATAGTGCCTCATGAACAAAGGGCTACAGTGACTTGGGTTTACTTGGGTTTGCATCATGCAGTGTAGATGCCTGAGCACAGGTGTGAGACCTGTGTTAACAAATTCTAAACCTCAGATAAATATTCAGTGTGGAGGCCCACATCTGGGCTTACAAACACTGAGGCTGCAGGCTTGAGTCCCACAGACTCTTGGTTTACATTGCAATCCAGATATACCCAGGGCCTAAGTCTCATTGAAAGTCAATGGAAGTTGGCATCCTATGTGCCTAATTCACTTTTGAAAATAGGACCTAGCTGTCTAAGTCACTTAGGCTTTGCAGCACTGGGTGAAGCAATGCCTAAACTTTGAAAATCTGAGCCTAGACCCTTATCTTGGATTTCAAATACCCTCTCTTTTAGATGAAAATAATTTGTAGTGTCAACAATTCTTTTTTAATTTAAAAAATAGTAATTAGGGCCTGATACTGCAATGAATCCAGTACAGTTCTCCATGTTGACTTTATTGCAAGACTGAGACTTAAAATTAGTAACTAGCTTGCATAAAACCAAATATGTATGCAATGGAAAGAAAATAACCAATAGCTATTTTTCTAATTGTAAGAGGAGATGTTTGTTAAGATGCCATTTTTTTAGGTTGGACTTTTTTTCAGCTACATTGAATTTGAGAAGTCTTAATTTAATTGCAAAAATGCTGAATAAACAAAGGGTTAAATTGTCTGAAGAAGCAACTGACACATTGCGGGTCATGGCTTAACTGCAAGTGTAGACCAGGTTAGACCTTACTGTGGAAGCTTGCTTGCATAAATAGTCCTTACCCAAGAGAAATTGCTCAAATGAATAGGAAGGACAAATATGAGTAAGGTAGGGTTTGTAGGATCTAGTCCATGGTTTAGATAATCTAGCTGACCTTGATTATTTAGAAGCTGTTTCAAGGTTAGGGTAGTATTTCTCCCTTCAGTTTTGTGGGAGAAGTTGAAACAGTTTAATCTTAAAAGCCAAACATTTTTTCCATTAAAGATGTTTAATTAGTTAATTTGAGACTGCCGCTACAGCATGCTCTATTTCAAGCCTTGCTAATGTTTATGCAATAAGAGGAGGTAAAAACAGAAATCACTTTGTCTCAAGACAACCAACCTCTATAACATCATCTGCTATATCCTTTGCCAGTTTCTTACCCATCAAATAAGTTCCAACCTTTCTTTCACACTCTATTTGACTGTCCCTATGGCCCTGGAAATCCCATGTGATTTTCTCCTTTCATAACAGCTTTTCTAGTCCTGTTCGATTAAGCTCCAGCTATCCAGAATCCTTTCCTTTTTGCTTTTCTGTCTGCTATCCCTTCAAGTTCACTACCAGACCTATATTTCAATGCTTTCTCTTAATTTTGAATCCTCCTCTCCACCCTTGTCTAGTTTCTTCTGCTTTCTTATACATAGTCTTAAATTCCCAAATGAAATTTGGAGTGTGTGCTGCACAGTGCTAATCCTTGTGCTGAGAAACCTTAAAGTTGTACTTAGGGGACAGATCACTACTTTGTGTTCCATTATTAGAAAGAACAGCACAGAGAACAATATCAAATTTTAAATGAAATTACATGCCTAGAAGGGGAGTATAAATGTAAGAGGGAGAGTACCTCATTATTGCTCCTCTAAGCAGCTAAAACAAAATTCAAGTAATTGTAAATTTAAAAAAATAAAAAATAAATCTCTTGGATATACTAAAAATGCTATTATGCACACAGCAATAATATGGGAAAGTTATTAGAGAGGGACATTAAGAGTAAGAAATTGCAGAGGCAGATTTCTGTGAGGGATAAAAAATAATAAGCTCATTAATAAATATCCTGAAGTAGTCAGCTCTCAGACTTTTGAGCAGAAATTGCATTCCTTGGAGTACTCAGCCAGTCAAGTGATATAAACTCTTCTAGTTCACTTAGATTTGCTACAGGTCTTTGCTGAGCCATGCATGAAAGTATGTATCAATAATGTACTGTATATTCTTGGAAAGATTTGCAACTGCCAGTGGTGCACATCCACAGTTTCACTCTCTTTCCTCCACCCCTTCTTCGATTTGCTACTACTGCAAGATAGGAGAAATATGGCAAAGGAGTTAAAAACACAAACTAGTGAAAAAAGCACTTGAACTTTTATACCAGGTGTCATAAATATAAAGGGAAGGGTAACAACCTTCCTGTATACAGTACTGTAAAATCCCTCCTGGCCAGAGGCACAAAATCCTTTTACCTGTAAAGGGTTAAGAAGCTCAGGTAACCTGGTTGGCACCTGACCAAAAGGACCAATAAGGGGACAAGATACTTTCAAATCTGGGGGGGGGGGGGTTTGGTCTGTCTGTTCTGTGTGCTTGCCAGACACAGATCAAGGAAGCAAGCAATCCAGCTCCATTAGAATTGGTAAGTACTAGCAAGGGAATGTGTAAGCTTATTTTTGTTTTGGCTTGTGATTTTCTCTGTGCTGAAAGGAAGGTGTATTCCTGGTTTTCTTTTTGTAATTTCAAAGTCTGGCCCAGAGGGTAATCCTCTGTGTTTTTGAATCTTTTGTTACCCTGTAAAGTTATTATTTCATCCTGATTTTACAGAGGTGATTTTTATCTTTTTTTTTAAATAAAATCCTTCTTTTAAGAACCTTTCTGATTTCACAGGGGTTTGGGTCTGTGATCACTTTGTAACCAAGTGGTTAGGATAGTATTCTCAAGCCTCCCCAGAAAAGGGGGTGTAAGGGCTTAGGGGGGATATTTTGGGGGAATAGGAACTCCAAGTGGTCCTTTCCCTGATTCTTTGTTAAATCACTTGGTGGTGGCAGCGTACCTTCCAAGGGCAAAGAATTTGCGCCTTGGGGAAGTTTTAACCTAAGCTGATAGAAATAATCTTAGGGGGTCTTTCATGCAGGTCCCCATGTCTGTACCCTAGAGTTCAGAGTGGGGAGGGAACCCTGACACCAGGAATGGAGAACTGTTATTGCTGTGTAAGGGACTTGTGCTCTTCAATTTCTTTTACATAGTGAATAACAATCATATGTTAACATGTAGTGGAATGATGAACTTGTGGGTAAGAAACAGAACTGGGAGTCAGGAGTTCTCTTCCCCACTCTGCCACAGACTTCCTATCAGTCTGACCTTGAGTAGGCCATTTTCTGTGTACTTCAGTTTTATCATATGTAAAACAGGGATAACAATACTGTTATAAGCTGTGTGAAACTTTTTTATGGTATTGACACTGATAGGTGTGAACTCACCCTTCAGTTAACATAATGGTAAGCATAAGCTCCTCCTAAGACAAAGGAAGTGTGTGAACCCATCCAGGAGCTGAGGATCATTTTAGGCAGATGTAAGTGAGTGAGAAAGCAGAACAAAAAGAAATTGAGAACAGACAAGAGAGCAAGTGCTTAAATAGGCAGCCTCAATTACAGCAGGGTTAATTGCTTCCCTTAGAAGAAAGCTGGTGCGGATGACATTTGGGGTGGGATGGAGGCTGAAAATAGCATTCTTGGTGCTGTGAGTATAAGAAGCTGTTTCCTTCTGCGTTCAGAGACACAAGACTTTGTACATTCTTTGTGAATAAAGAAAGCTGCATCCAAGAAATGTCTGATTCCATCAATACCCAGCTGGAGCACCCACAGGGCCTTAACTTTGACTAGCCACTCAGGTCAAAAGGGACAACAGTACTTTCCACCATGAACATTACAAGGAGTAATGCCTGGATACTCTGGTATCTGTGGGAGTAAGTGCCTAAATACCTTTCTAGGATCTGGGCCGAGGGCATTAACAAATGCCTTTCAGATCCTCGGATGGAAGATGCTATACAAATTTGTTTATTTTATTTTTATTTTTATTTTATTCTTTATTTTTATCATCATAGGGCATAGAAATCCCAGTCATTGATCAGGACCCCATTGTGATAGGTGTTGAACAAAAAGACAGATCCTGCCTCAAAGACCTTACAAGCTAAGTATAAGACAAGGGACAACTGATGGATGCAGACAGATGGGAAACAATAAGGCAACAGAATGACAGTCAGTGGTCTCAACACAGTGGCTGTCTAACTGTTTCCAAGTTTTTTGGTAGGTCTCACAGCAGAGTAGAATTTTAAGGAGGGTTTTGAAGGAGGATAGCATGGTAGCTCTGCGGATGTTTATAGGGAGCCTCTCCCGAACATGAAGGGCAGCATGGGAGAAAGTACAAAGGTGCTTGTTTGAAAATTAAACAAGTGGGCAGTAGAGGCTGGAATCAAGGGCAGATTCGAGGTGGGAATCAACTTTTAAATACTGAATGAGAAATGATAGGTAGGGCAGAGATAGGTCATAAAGGGCCTTGAAAGTGAAGACAAGTGGCTTATGTTTGATACAATAGACAAGCGGGAGCTCATGCGGGGATTGAAAGAGAAGGGTGACATTGTCAAGCCAATGGGTAGGAAAATGATCTTTGAAGCAGCATTCTGAATAAATATTAGCAGGGCATTTGTTATGTCCAGAGAAAAGGATGTCGCAGTAACCAGGATTCAAGATAATGGGAACCTCGATGACGACAGTATTAGTTGATGAATAACATTTTAATGATTTACATTGCAAACCTGTTGATCCCCAAAGTGTAAAATTTTAAATTCTTTTACACTCACTGCATATAGAGTTACGTGATTGCTTGCTATATTTTTCTACGAATGTTTTATCCTTCCTCCCCTCTCCCTTCTTTTGTAGTTAGTATTTTGAATTTCAATGTGTGTTGCCATGACAACATCATGATCTGACTGGAGCTGCTTTCTGAGTGTTTTCCAGTCTATGCTGTGCTATTTAAAACTACACATTTTCTGTTGAAGGTGCCTGGAGATTTCCTCAGAACAACCTGATAAGCTTTTCCCTATCAGAAGCTATGCTGCAGACACACGTTCGTGATTCCTAACACCTACTGTTGATTCCTATCCCCAGGCATAAATTACTTTGAAGAATTGCTTCTCCAGGCCATGCTGGCTAAATCTGAACTGGTGAGGATGGGTGTGGAATATATACTATATACCTAGCAACACTGTCATCCCACTTTCCTTCAGGAAGCAACATGTGAACTGGAACCCCTAGGCAAAATTTTCCAGAGAGATTGACCCCAGAATCCACCAGCTGCTACCATCAGCACCAGAGAAGAGTGGGAAGGAGATAGCAAGCTCCCTTAATCTCTACAAACCAGGAAGAAGTAGCCAACTCAGTCCACTCCCAGAGAGTCAGGACTCTGGGGCATTTGGCCCCAGGGTATGACATAGTTATATCCTCAAAAGCCTCATGATATCAGCAGTTCCAAACTCCAAGCTGCTATGTGGGCTTTGGGAAGAGACTGACTGTTGGGGAGGGCCAATGTAGGTAATAGGTAGGCCACAGTGGATTCTTCACAGCTCCGGGCTGTAATGACATCAGCCTATATGCTCCATAACTGATCAATGGACTTTCTGCTCTCCTGTAGCTGTCACTTTCAGGGACCCTTCCCTGGCCCCTGGACAGGAGCAGGGAAAGAGGAATAATTTTGAGGGTCCTGTGGTGCCCAATGTACATGGGACAGGTTTCACAGGGTAGGGAACTTCCGAAGAAGTACAGGGAGGTGAGATTGTTGTGGGGATCATCATTTTTTTTTAAAGAACTAATAATGCTAATCTGTATAGAAAGGTAGAAAAATACATGCTATGGAGGTGCCAGTTGCAGTCATTAGTTACAATTCAACAGTTCAACTCTCGCCTCTCCTAATGTTGTCTAAACTCCCATACAATTTACAACCCTTATTATTGACTGCAACAATTAGCCACAGTGTAGAAGACAAGAGCTGCTAAACATTTCCATTTTAAAACAACTTAGTAGAGAGCTTATGCGAGGTCACTGCAGGCACAGATCCCGAGTCTCACATAAACAAAACCAATATTATCCAGTACATCACAGGGTGACTTAGGTGCTGCAATGGTCAACCTAACTTTTAGGGGCAATGCCACAAAGTCGAATTCCCAGCTCTGAGGCACGCAGGCTCCCTATATAATGCCTGGAGAGAGTTAAGCGTCTAGAACAGGGATTCACAGATGCTAGCATTCTGAGTGCTGAGCTGCATAAGCTAATCAATAGGAAATGCTGAGGAAAGAGATGGGGACTAAGTCTCATCACTCAGAGGGAGTTAGGCACCTAACTCCAGGCCAGAGGGAGGTGTCTCGCTCCACTAAGGATTCACAGCCTTGAACCCTTTCCCAGAGTTAGGCACCTAAACACCAGGTCAGTAATTTTTCAAGAAAAACTGAGGGGGAGCTGCTGTCCTCTATCCAGAAGTCAGAGCACTAATCCAGGATATGGGAGAAGCGGCTTCAACTCTCCATTCTGGTTGAAGTGGAACAGAAACTTGAATTCAGGTCCCACAAACCCCCTGTGACAGCCCTAACCACTGGGCTATTAGGTATTCTGGGGAGGGTAGCTCTCAATCTCTCCTTTTAAAGATGATCAGCTTGGTTTAATATACTTTTAGTACCAAAAAAAAAAAAGAAAGAAAAAGATTATCTCTATAGCCAGTAGTTATGGCACTCATGTGAAATGTAGAAAACCCAGTTTTGAATTATTCTGAGTCAGACAGAGTGAGGATTTTGAACTTGCCTTTGCCGCAGCCCTGGACTAATGGATATGTGAAGAAAAGAACAGCACCACTATCTTCTTCTTTGGCTGTTTTTTATAGTAGGGGCGGAGGGAACTGGTAGCTATGCTCTAAGGCAGTCTCTGAACACATCTGCTGTGGAGATATAGGGAGGTAGGGATGCCTAGTTTGTGACTCACACAGTACGAGTTGAGGCACAGAGATGCTTAGTTGTGTCAGGATTGACATGGCTCTGGGCATGGCCATGGGCATGGCCATGAGCAAAAATTTAGCCACCTAGGGGACTTTACCATTGGAACGTTAGATGTCTAAAAAGTTTAGGCACCTCGAGGGTTAGGCAGCAACAAACCAGATCTTGAGGATCTAAATATTGTGCTTGGGCACCAAATGTGGCAGTTCGATGCCTCAGTCTCCACAGTGCCTTTCAGAGTAGGGTGACCATACATCCTGCTTTGGTCGGGACTGTCCCTTTTTTTAGGCCCTGTCCCAGGCGTCACGACTTTTTTGACAAAACTGGGTATTTGTCCTGTTTGCTCTTTTCAACTGATCATCAGAGGGGGGCCTTGGGCAGCCCCATGCATGGGAATGCGGCGGAGGGACTCCGATGACCGGTGCTCAGCTGGCCCCAGGGGGTTCCCAGGTGTCCAATTTTCAACTGAACACCCGGTCAAGAAGGGACCCTCCCCCCAGTCCAGTGAAAATGAGCGATTGAGTGAGGTGGGGGAGAGTGAGCGACAGAGGAAGCAGGGGATGGAGTGAGCAGGGCAGGGCCTTGGAGAAGGGGTGGGAGAAGGGTGTTCAGTTTTGTTCAGTCAGAAAGTTGGCAACCCTAGGCACCAGTGTGGAGGGGGACCTCAGGGTGTCCTCAGATGGGTGGGAGGCAGGGAGGGCTTGGCCCGGCCTTGTGCGTCGGAGGGGTTGCGTGGGTGAGCGGTGGGATTCAGGCAGCCCCAAGCATGGGGAAGCAGCAGGAGGTCTGGGGCCAGCCCTGGTGGGGGGAGGGACCTCAGTCCAGCCCTGCATGGGCAGGAGACAGGTGGGGCATGGGCTGGCCCCACACGGTGCAGGGCTCAGGCCGGCCCAGGGGTGTACCATTTTCCCTTTGGGAAAATATGGTTACCCTATTTCAGAGTGACTAAACCAGTTTGTTATCCTACTTCTAATTACTACAACCCACATTCCTTTTCCAGATCCAGGAATTGAATCCAGGATTCTTGATCACTAATATTCTACTGCAGACCAGCCAAAAGTTGTGTAACCCCTCCTCCAGGTGCTGGGCTAGAAAGGAGCTAGCAATTACCCTGAATCTCAACTAGTAAGGGCCTCAGCTAAAAATCTGAAGCTCAAGGGAGTGAAGCCATGCTGCCTATATATGTGGGGGGAAGGTATGGTTACATGTGATTCACAAAGTGAAAAGACCGCTTTAAAACAGTGACTTCAGCAAATTAAGGCAAATTAAATTCCCAAATGCATGGAATGTGTGACAGTCAGATGTGCTGATATGTTGAAATACAAGCATATGAGGTCACTATTAAGCATTTCTGTTAGAGTCCAAGTTTGGTTAAGATGTAGTACATTCTGCTTTGGGGTATCTGTGGGAGATGGAAGTGAACCCCTAATGGAGTCTTGGAGTGTGTTATTGGATGTGTGGGCAATATGAAGTTGAGCAAGTCTTTCCCCTTAACTTCTTAAGGTTTTGTGTAGATGGGGTGTGTCCTGTTGCAACCTTTGCTATTACTAAACATAGTTTTTTGTTTTGCTAATTGGATACATTTCGAGGCAAGATTCAGTGTTACTGAAGCCACAGACATCTCAATTAAACCCCATATGTTTTCCACATCACAGAATTATTTGCCAGTGCAATGGTCTGGGTGGCAGGGTTGAGAGCTTCTAGGGCAGTGCAGCTGCAGAGCCTGGCCTGACCTGATGCTCTGTGCTGGGCGGTGGGCATGACTGGCTCCAGCCGGGCGGCTCAGCTGTAGCAACACCAGCCACCAGTGCTCCAGGCAGCGCGGTAAGGGAGCAGGAAGCGGGGGGATTGGATAGATGGCAGGGGACTTCGGGGAGACTGGTCAGTGGGTTGGGGTGTGGATAGGGGTTGGGGTGGTGAGAGGGTGGGGAATGGGGGGGATTGAATGGGGGCAAGGGCCCCAAGGGAGCAGTCAGGGAGAAGGGGTGGTTGGATGGGGCAGGGGTCCGGGGGAGGGGGACTGTCAGGAATGAGAGGAGGGGTTGGATGGGGCGGCGGGGGGGCAGTCAGGGGTGGGGGTTCTGGGGGCCGTCAGGGGACAGGGAGCGGGGGGTGCGTGGATGGGGCAGGAGTCCTGGGGAGGGCCATCAGGGAACGGGGGGGTTGGATGGGGCAGGAGTCCCGGGGCCGTCAGGGGGCGAGAAGCAGGGTGGGGGGAATAAGGGGTGGGGACCAGGCCACACCTGGCTGTTTGGGGAGGCACAGCCTCCCCTAACTGGCCCTCCATACAATTTCCAAAACCCAATGCAGCCCTCAGGCCAAAAAGTTTGCCCGCCCCTGCTTTGGCAAGTCATAAGAAATACAAACCTTGGGTAGTGCTAGTGGCTAGAAACACTCCAAGTCAGAAGACATTTATGGTTTTATTTTTCTTTTGCTTTGAAATCTTTCTGGAGTGGTACCAGAATTCTCCTTAAAATTCTGACCATCACCAACAAGTGGGCTCTCAGCTTGACATTTCATTTTAGCAGAATGTGGTTTGGATTTCTAGGCCTCAATCCTGTGAGGTATTTAGTGTGTTGTTGTTCTTATTAAGACATGGAAAACTGGTATTTTAAAACTATTACTCGTTAAGCATTGCATAACACAGCAATAAGAGCCTGCTTCAAGCTACAGCTAGCTACAATCTGTTTTGCCTCGTGCAGTCCACAACGCCACCTTCCAAAATGGAGGATGGCCTTTGGTCTTTGCAGCCACAACCACATCTTTACACAGCAATGACAGCTATTCCACATCTTCTGCTTTTATACAAAAGCAAAAAACAAACCTTATTTCTACACCAATAAATTGAATCCCACAAAAAAATTCTTTTTCAATAAGTTTCTTGGGTGTTTATTTGAAAACTATTCTGTCACTACATATTGTTGCAGGTGTTAAAACAGACCATTTAGTAGAAGATCCTGGAATTGCAACTGCATGTTGTGGTGACATTAGTCCAACACATCATTACCAAGAAAGCACAGTGGTTCTGTGCCAGGGTATTAATATCCTTGGAAGTCTCATCTAGTTATACCATTTCTGTGCAGATTAGTATGGCTCCAGGCAAGTCCAGTCCATAGGCTGTTGTAAGAGTGAGCACATGTGCACATTTTTCCATATGAACCCTAGTAAGTCTTTGGCCGGTGAAGCACTGGAACCAGAAACAGGTGATTAAAGTTTCTTCTTAATAAGAGTCTTACACAATGATAACTACGCCACACACTGAACTTTTCCAGCAAGGTGCTGCTCACCTTCCCATTGAAGCCCTTGCTGATTATTGGGGGGCTTGTGCCCCGGCTTGCCCCTCCTTGTGCACACCTGTGTGCCACCATTCTCCTTCATGATGTTGTGCTGTGATTCAAGCAGGCTTCTCCAAACGACCAGTAACCAGGTTCCTGCCCCATTCCACTGAGCCTTCTTTAGTCCTTGGACTTATCTTCTTCTCTTTCCAAGCCCCTTCCCTTCTTGAGGCTCTGCTGTGATTCAGGCAGGCTGCCCTAGCTCACCAGTCTCCTTTCTGGTTTGGGATCTCATCTCAAAGGCCCTCTCTCCTGACTTGATGCTCCCCTGTCATTCTCTTCTGCTAGGAGTCACCTAACGGCTGGGTTTTAGCATGTTAAGGAGGAAGCTACCTGATTAACACCTGGCTTCAGCGAGTCTGCTTCTCCCTTGAATACCTGTTTCCTTGGAGCAGGGTTCGGCTGGCCCAAAGCACCACTATCCCTTAAAGGGGACAGACCATCCTGTTATATCAGACCACTTCCAACAAGCTCATATATCACCAGTAGTACACGTACCACAGTACTACAGTAAAGAAACTGTGCCCTCTAAATTCTGACGTAGGTTTCTACATGAGAAATACTTTCTGAATTAGCCTCTTCAACTTCGGTATTTAAAGGGAAAAATCAGCAGAAAATATTAAAATAGGAACTGTCTTCCCGGTTGCAAATATAATAATTGATCTTGTTTCAAAAAATATCTATTTTGTCTTTATCTCTATTTCAGTCCTGATTGTATCATAATTGTACATTAAGTGCAAACAGTGTGCTTCTTAGAAGATTGAAAAAAAAAAAAGGTTTTTTAAGTCAAGACTCTGTTCTCCTTCACTGATAGATGTTATTTAATGTAGATGATTGCATTTGCAGGACTACTTTGATATAATTTAAAAAAAACTAAAACCAAAAACACCATTAATGTATTTGACTAGGATGTTGTATAGCGTTACTGTATGTAGTTTATTTTATAGGCACTCATCACTATATTGATTTTTATTAAACACAGAAGTTGCTTGGCTGCCTTTCATTAACTATCTGGTACTTGGGACAATGTTTGTGTTTATGTACAAAGTTGTTGTTTTTTTGCAAAAACTACCTTAACATCTCTACGTCTTTTTTGGTTTCTTTTAGATATTCATGCCAATACACCAAGAACACACTATTTGTTTCTTTTTCATCCTTTTATGTCCCTTTGTCCTTTTTACATACTGTATGAATGCAAAGGCTTGCCTGAACTTGAAAAGTAGCACAGACTGCACCACACTGCCACAGAAATTTCTTAATCTAGGAGTGAAACTCACCAGGCAAGAAGGGGTTAAAGAGCAGCTTTGGACCCACAAGGCATGCCGGTCGTGGAGAAGGAGCCTTAAAAAGGAAATTTCAACCAAAATGCTACTGCTGTTTCCGAGAACAAGGTTAGGAAAAATGCATCATTTTGCCCACGTTAAAAACTTCCAGCAACTTTTTCTTTGAGAAGCTCGAGTGCTCCCAAGTTTTGGAGGAGGGTCTTGAAATCTGGCAGAAGTGGCCTTTGTGTCAGCTTTGAGCCTTTTGCCATCCCTGTGAAAAATTAACCCAACTTTGGCATGCTCCAGCCTGGGGTAAAGAAGAACTTCACTTGCATTTGGAAACTACTGGCTCCTAAGAGCCCTGTGGAGCAGGGACTCAGACCTGTGGTCCCTGACAAGGAGGAAGGGAAGATTCTTTCTCTGAATGATGTGTTTGTTGGTTATTTCAGTCAGGAGTGACAGTGGTTGTTCCTGACTCTTTCACAAGTCAGGAAGGCCATGGGTTGGATTCACAAATCTTGGGCCAGGACTCCTTTAGTATGTCCAGAACATCTTGATGAGTGAATGTAGTGAAATCTGGGACTGCAAGTGATTATTGATTAGTGGATATAGGTGGGCTGGATCCATGCTGTCTGAAAAGACTTCCCAAATGTGTGTGATGGTTCTTCTCAGAGGTTGGTGCTTGGCTCAGGTGCAGGTTGTAGGCATTCAGGATGGATTGATCCATTCATCACCCTGAATAACTCCTTGAGGAGAGATTTGACAGCCTCAGTGCAGGCTGATTAGAAGGTTCTCTTGGTCTGTAATATAGCTAGGCTTTGAAGAATTTGTTACATTTCATCCTGTCTGAATCATCTTTTGTTTCCTGCCATCAGTGCTGGAGTCTCCACTCATCTCTACTTGTCCAGTGCAGGGTGTCAAAAAAAAACCCAGGTTTCAGAGTAGCTGCCGTGTTAGTCTGTATCTGCAAAAAGAAAGGAGTACTTGTGGCACCTTTGAGAGTAACAAATTTATTTGAGCATAAGCTTTCGTGAGCTACAGCTCACTTCATCAGAATGCATCTGATGAAGTGAGCTGTAGCTCACGAAAGCTTATGCTCAAATAAATTTGTTACTCTCAAAGGTGCCACAAGTACTCCTTTTCTTTTTAAAAAAACAGGGAGATTTGTGTGGGTGTGAGGAGTAAGGGGCAATTTTGGGGCTAACATGTAAGTGGTAGAAGCCAGTTTAGAATGGTAGTGATTCACCAGGCCGCCAACTTCTTGCCCTATGGGTGGAATGGACTTGGACAGAGAGTTGTATGGGGAGAATGGGACTGGCTGGGCAAGGAGCCTGGACTGAGATAAGAGGCCTGAGGAGTGGAGATTGTTACCCGTATCTGAGGAGAATGGGATTAGGATAAAGAAACAGGACTGGCACAAAGGCAGGTTGAAGTGGATGAGGCAGAAGGAATCAAACTTGGAGCAAAAGTGCAGAAGCTTCTGTGCTCCCTAAAGCATGCTCCCCTCCAGAGCCTTGAATGGAACCCAAGATTCCTGAGTCTTACCATTCCTCTCTGGTTAGCAAATGTCTCTGGAGTGCTGTGACAAAGTGCCTCATCCCCATCAAGGTTGATCCACATAGAGGATTACATATTACAATTTACAGTGGCTAGCATTAACTCCATTAGCTCAAGTGGCTGAAGTTTGGGTGGCGGATCTAAAGGTTCCAATCTTACTGATGAAACATGGGTGACAGTATGATGCCAAATGATGGAATTTCTAGGGTCTGTTTAGTTTGATTTTAAAAAAAACCTAGCAAATTACTCACAAAAATTATATTAAAAGAACATTATTAAGGTTGTAAACTCAAGTACCCAAAAGTTAGTAAATGCTACAATTAAGATTTCCTATGCAAACTTAATTTTTCCTTCTTGTGCATCTGCTTTATGATACAGTTTTAAATTACATGATCACATACTATTTTCTCCACAATACCCCTGCCTCTTTAAGTGCACAGAATGGACCTGCTATATGGGTAAATCAGTGTTGTGTAACAAAAGGAGATTTTTATCCACAAACCCCTGCTTCCTCCGTGAAAAAGTTGGAAGGTGTGTCGTGAATGAGGCAGGGGATTTCAGGAAGAGAAAAGATGATGTCATGATTAAGATACTTAAATGTTGCCCAGGGGAGTTAGATTCTATCCTAGCCTCTGCCACAAAGTTCCTATGTGATGCTAAGCAACTCAGTTAAAACAAGTTTTTCAAAACTTTGCACAGGTAATCTTAATTCTGGCATTTCCTAAGTTGAATGCTTGACTTTGCGACCTTAACAATGTTCTTTTAATGTAGGTTTTTGTATATAAATATATAGTTTCCACTGAACTCTTTCTTTTCTCAGCTACAGGCAAAACACCAGGAAATCAATTGCAGAACTTCTTGAAATTTAGCTTATAATAATTGTGTTTTTTCCATTTTCTCATTGTTCAGTTTTTTAAAAACAATACAGCTCTCTCAAAATTGTTTCCCACATTCATCTTCATAGGCTGTATGCATAATTAGTAGCTCAGTCTCATATTAGCATGTGGCCAGCTGTCACAGGATGGCACTATAGGGAATCCAGTATAATTTTAGTACAAGCTGCAGAGTCACATCATCCATAAATCTAAAATTCACTTGATGGTTTATAAGGGACATAATTATCATCAGACCTGGAAACAAATCCTTCATTGCTTTTATCTTGAGTCTCATCATTTACTTGGCTTAAATTATTTTAATTATATAATAGATGTTGAAGCTCGTCAGTGATAAAGTTGCAAAGTACAGTCTCAGTTGCAGAACTCTTTTAAAGTCTTCCCAAAGGCCTCTGATTCTCCCGCCCCTCCCCAAGCCTTTCAGGGTTTTTGGTTGCTTTTTTCTTAATACTTTGCAGCCCCTGAAAGAGATCTGTGGGCTGCTATCACTGAAATGTCATATCTTATGATCATGACTAAAAATAATCAGAAGCATACGTGTGTAGCCTAACTGCAGCCTAGGAATTTCAGTGTGAGTACAGATTTTATTGTCGGAAAGACTATAAAAAGTGTCAAATGGTCACCTGCTCCAGATTTCTATCAAAACCTGACTGTTCACTTCCTTAATTTCTTATGCTGATTTAATTAGTAATCATTCTTTTATTTTTTCACATAAAACAGTCCTATAGTTTTCCTGAAAAAAGAGACAGAAGATGAAATTTAGCTCAGAATCATCTTCTTACTTTAGTAGGATCAGAGTCTCACATTCCCACTGTGTGTTTAATCTTTTACCATGCTTTACAAGCTCCTGTGAATTTTGGCATAAATCTCTGATTAAGGTGGCATAAAGCACTGAATGACTTCTAGAAAGTTTTTGAGAATGCAGTGTCTAATAATAAAATTTATTGTATTTGTATAGTACTGTCCAGCCCTAAGAATCCAAAAGTGCCTTACAAACTGTGGACCTGATCTTACAGTCCAGGTTCATGCTGAAAATAACAGGGTCTAGATCTTTGGAACCAGCCACATGCAACCAAGTGCAACTTTTGAGGGGCAGCTGCAAAGATCACTCTTACTGCTCATTGATCCTCAGGCTTCCAAGTTCTGGTCTAGTCCTAAAGCATTTTTAGAGTCTCTTATAGCCACTCTAACTTCAGCCACTTGTAGTGACCCCTTCAGGGCTATTGCAGCAGCTAGTGATCGCTGGTCTGCGGCAATACTCTCATCCCCTTTTCCTGGCTACATTGCCCTCGGTTGCAGGAGTATCGGGGCGGGGGGTGCAGAGAAGAGGTGGCGTAGCACTTCAGATAGCTGGTTAAGGCAAATATAAGTCTGCTCCTTGCTACCAGAGAGGCACTAAATGTCTCAACAGAGATTGTGATCAGACTTTGGAAGTGCTGCTTGTGTTATGATTGCAGGATTGAGGTCTATGCTTAGGAAATACTTCACCCACACCTGTGTGCAGCCACTTCTCAAACAGAATGACCGTGCTGTATCTTAAGCGGGGTGGGGGGAGGGCATTGTCTACATGTCTGGGGGACAGGGGTATACCTCTCTCAGGGCAGAGGCATGGATGTTGTTGCGGCTGCCGAGTGGATCAGCATGAGGACACTGACTCATTCCCTCCAGGAGACTGCTAAGAGGGGGGAGAGTAGATAGATGCAAGCTAGGCAGGAGAAGACATCTTTCACTCAGATTCTTCTGGAAGAGCTTTGGAACCAGAGGATATACACTGGGAGGAGCAAGTGGAAGTCAAAGGAACTTGCAGAAGTCAAAGAAGGATCAAGGAGGCTGGGGTGAATCAATAGTCCTTTGGGAGGGAAGCAACCCTGGGGGCTGCCCTGTGGAGTCTTTGAGGGCATACATGGCAATAAGACCGAAGAGTGATGATCTCCTTTTTGTGCATGGTGACAGGAATTGCCTCACAACATACCAGTTCATTACAGTGTTGAGATGGGGACTGGTGAGCCTGGGGCTCCCAGGCTATGAATTTGGTTCCCACTCATTCAGGATTAGGGTAGCAACAGCAGTGACACAGCTGGGTTTGGGGGCTAGGCCAATTCAGGCAATTGGGTGTTGGCATTCGGAATCATAAGGAACCTATGTGAGACCCCAGGTGGAGGAATCAATGTTCATTTTCTGTTGTGTTTTCATTCCAGATGTGGGAAGATGGGCCAGGCAGGCAGTGGTATGGATCTGTAGGCACAGTATTGTACTGGGTGCACAGGTGGGCTTCCATGTTGTCGGAGGGTTCGCAGCTGGGGCTCACTGATTAAGCAATCCTGAGCTGGCATGGAAGGAAGGGCATGTTATGTGATCAGCTGATGCTCCTTCTGTATGTTGTGGGGGCTCATAAGTGGGAACCACATATAATTGTGATGCACCTTGGGGGAAATGATTTGGGAGTGTGTAAAGGAGTAGCCTCAATGCTTAGAGTGAAGAGGGACCTGGGGGAGCTCTTGGAACTTTTTCCAGGAGTAAAAATTGTGTGGTTGGACGTGCTGCAACACAGGGTGTGGTGGGGAACTATGAAGGTCCCCTTGGGTTGACAGGCTAAGAGGTATGTGAGTAGGGAGGTGGCCAAATTCATGGGGGTCATATGGGGCTCAGTAAGTTTGAATCCTGATATAGCATACAGGATACGAGAATTATTCAGGGAAGATGGGGTTCACCTCTCAGACGTGGTGGCTGACACTTTTTTGGCTGATATTAAAGGGAACATTAGGAGACGCCTGGGAACCTGGCTGGGTATGCAGGGGAGTGGCCGCCTAGTTAATTGCTGGCACCTCCTTGTGACAGATGTCCAGTGTAGGTACTCCAGGGAAGGGATACCGTGATCAGACAAATGGTTTGGTAAAGGATTTGAAGGAGCTGTTTGTTCAAGTAGCGGAAACAGGGTGGGATTCAGGGTTCCTATGACTGGCACGGCAGGGAGCCACCCCTCCTTCTTTATAGCCTACCTAACTCTCATTCAAGGGTTGGGGAGATGGTAAGATCCCAGCACGGGGTTGGCTGGGGACCAGGATGAAAAAAAAGCAGGAGGGCCTGATGGAAGCCCTCCAGGTAGATATTGAAATGATCATAGAATTACCTGCACTGTACACTTTTATCTGCTGGGTACTCCCAGACAGTAATATAAAAGTTGTGGTCTAATTAAACGCATCCAGTTTTTGAGCTGTAGCTCACGAAAGCTTATGCGCTAATAAATTTGTTAGTCTCTAAGGTGCCACAAGTACTCCTTTTCTTTTTCCAGTTTTTCCTGTCCACTTTCCAGTATAGCTGGACAATGGATTTAATATTTACAAGGGGATTGGTTTATGTCTCATTTTAAAGAGTGCACCCCAGAACCTCATTTCTGTCTGAAGACTATGCTGAGGCACTTGAAGAGTAACATGTTTTATTTCTATTAGGCTGGGCCTGTTCACTCCTTGGATTTCTTAATTTGGGCCGCCTATCCAGAGTGGATATTGCTGTAGAGTAGTGACAGGATATTTTATTTTGATTCAACAGAAATGCCTTTAAGACCAACAAAGAAATTCCTAGCAAAACCAAGAAAGATCAGAGAATGATACAGACAGCACCAGCTTCACTGATGTCTGAACATCCTGTTACATTATGCGTCAGTTCATCTGTGTAGACTGATGGTGAGTGCCTTCTCATTCTAACAGCATACCACAAAGCTATCTCAGTTGGTTTATTCTGCCAAGCATCTGTCACTTCATGCTTATTGTATCCCCTATTGTTTTGGACCCCTGTCTGGAACTTTTTCTTCCCTTGCTTGATTTCTGTACTTCATTGGAAATTTTTTACTTCCTAATTCGTTTCTTATAACCCTGATGTCTGCACTAAATTCCTGCTGGTTTTCTTTGACCTCTAGCTATATTTCTGGCTGATAGTTGCACTTTATTTATTTTTTTGGATTTACTTTTACATCTACTGTTCTTTAGAAAAGTGCTCTCCTGACCAGTGTTGTTATACTTCAGGTTTTTACCAGCTATTTTTCAAGATGTGAGTGGTGTCAGAAGAAGTACTTTTTCTTTGATTGGCAGTTTTAGGACCCTACACTACGCTATGAAATTAGGTCGAATTTATAGAAGTCGATTTTTTAGAAAGGGATTTTATACAGTCAATTGTGTGTGTCCCACTAAGCGCATTAAGTTGGCGGAGTGCATCCAGAGTACCACGGCTAGCATCGACTTTCAGAACGTTGCAGTGTGGGTAAGCTATCCCACAGTTCCCGCAGGCTCCGTTGCCCATTGGAATTCTGCGTTAAGCTCCCAATGCCTGATGGGGCAAAAATATTGTTGCGGGTGGTTTTGGGTACGTCGTCAGTTGCCCCTTCCTCCGTGAAAGCGACAGCAGACAATCATTTTGCGCCTTTTTTCCGTGCGGGCATCATACTGCTTTCAGCAGAGGGTGCAATAGGATGGCAAACCATTGTCATCGAACGACCGCTTCCGCTGCCACTCTGCTCTCCTGATGCTATGAATCCACCTGCAGGTCCTCTATATGACCGTCATCATCCACTGCTTCTGCTGCCACTCTGCTCTCCTGGTGATCTCGCAGGGCCACTTCCGCTGCAGCTCTGCTCAGCTGCTATTGTCTCACCATACCACGGCAAGCGTGCAGCCCGCTCAGCTATTGTGTCCTGGCAGCAGACGGTGCAGTAGGTCTGCAAAAACGGTCATCCAACCACCGCTTCCCCTGCAACACTGCTCTCCTGCAGACGCCATACCACAGCAAGTATGGAGCCCGCTCAGATCGCCGTGGCAGTTATGAGCATTATAAACACCTCACGCATTATCATACAGTATATGCAGAACCAGAACCTGCAAAAGCAGATGAGGAGGTGATGGCAGCATGATGACGAGAGTGATGAGAACATGGACACAGACTTCTCTCAAAGCACAGGCCCCGGCAATTTGGCCATCCTGGTTGCAATGGGGCAGGCTCATGCTGTGGAATACCAATTCTGGGCCCAGGAAACAAGCACAGACTGGTGGACTGCATAGTGTTGCAGGTCTGGGATGATTCCCTGTGGCTGCGAAACTTTTGCATGCGTAAGGGCACTTTCATGGAACTTTGTGACTTGCTTTCCCCTGCTCTGAAGCGCAAGAATACCAAGATGAGAGCAGCCCTCACAGTTCACAAACGAGTGGCGATAGCCCTCTGGAAGCTTGCAATGCCAGACAGCTCCCAGTCAGTTGGGAATCAATTTGGAGTGGGCAAATCTACTGTGGGGGCTGCTGTGATCCAAGTAGCCAACGCAATCACTGAGCTGCTGCTATCAAGGGTAGTGACTCTGGGAAATGTGCAGGTCATAGTGGATGGCTTTGCTGCAATGGGATTCCATAACTGTGGTGGGGTGATAGACAGAACGCATATCACTATCTTGGGACCGGACCACCTTGGCAGCCAGGCATAAACCGAAAGGGGTACTTTTCAATGGTGCTGCAGGCACTGGTGGGACAAGGGACATTTCACGAACATCAACACAGGATGGCCGGGAAAGGAACATGATGCTTGCATCTTCAGGAACTCTGGTCTGTATGAACAGCTGCAGGAAGGGACTTACTTTCCAGACCAGAAAATAACCGTTGGCGATGTTGAAATGCCTAAAGTTATCCTTGGGGACCCAGCCTACCCCTTAATGCCATGGCTCATGAAGCCATACACAGGCACCCTGGACAGTAGTCAGGAGCTGTTCAACTATAGGCTGAGAAAGTGCAGAATGGTGGTAGAATGTGCATTTGGACATTTAAAAGTGCGCTGGCGCAGTTTACTGACTCGGTTAGACCTCAGTGAAACCAATATTCCCATTGTTATTACTGCTTGCTGTGTGCTCCACAAAATCAGTGAGAGTAAGGGGGAGACGTTTATCATGGGGTGGGAAGTTGAGGCAAATCGCCTGGCCGCTGATTACACACAGGCTGACACCCAGGCGATTAAAAGAGCACAGCAGGGTGCGCTGCACATCAGAGAAGCTTTGAAAACCAGTTTCATGACTGGCCAAGGTGCTGTGTGACACTTCTGTTTGTTTCTCCTTGATGAAAACCCACCCCCTTAGTTGCCTCTAAATTCCCTGTAAGGCAACCGCCCTCCCCTCCCTGCTTCGATCACAGCTTGCAGAGGCAGTAAAGTCATTGTTGTTTCAAATTCATGCATTCTTTATTAATTTGTCACACAAATAGGGGGATAACTGCCAAGGTAGCCCAGGTGGGGTGGGGGAGGAGGGAAGGACAAGGCCACACTGCACTTCAAAACTTATTCAATGCTAGCCTTCTGTTGCTTGGGCAGTCCTTTGAGGTGGAGTGGTTGGGTGCCCGGAGCTGCCCCTGCCCCCCGTGTTTTTGGGCATCTGGGTGAGGAAGCTATGGAACTTGGGGAGGAGGGCAGTTGGTTGCACAGGAGCTGCAGTGGCGGTCTGTGCCTTTCCTGCACCTCAACCATACACCAGAGCATATCAGTTTGATCCTCCGTAGCCTCAGCATTGCATCCTGCCTCCTTTCATCATGCTGCTGCCACCTTTCCTCTTGACCCCGCCACCTCTCCTGTTGCTTCCGCCACTTGTCCTCACATTCATTTTGTGCCTTCCTGGACTCTGCCATTGTCTGCCTCCATGCATTCAGTTTGGGTGGATTGCATGAGCTCAGAGAACATTTCAACGAGAATGCGATTTTTTCACTTTCTCATCTGCGCTAGCCTCTGGGACGGAGATGCTAGTCACAGCGTTGAAACATTTGCAGCTGCAGGAGGAAAAAAAGGGAGATTAAAATTGAAAAAGACACATTGGCCATTTAAAAGGAGGGGCTGATGTTTTCGGGTTAACGTGCAGCACAAACCCAACTAAACCTCCGCACACATCCAATTCTCTGGGATGATCGCTTCCAGATCTGTGTGGCTAACGGGGGGTGATTTCTTTTCAGCCACAGGCAAACATCCCAGCAGGAACGGGCACCTCTGATGTCCTCTGAATAAAATTCCCCTATTTCAACCAGGTGACCATGAATGATATCACTCTCCTGAGGATAACACAGAGAGATGAAGAACAGATGTTGTTTGAATGCCAGCAAACACTGGGACACACACTGCCATGCTTTCTTATGCAATGATTCCAGACTATGTGCTACTGGCCTGCTGTGGTAAAGTGTCCTAGTATGGAGGATGCAATAAGGCTGCCCTCCCCAAAAACCTTTTGCAAAGGCTTTGGGAGTACCTCCAGGAGAGCTTCATTGAGATGTCCCTGGAGGATTTCTGCTCCATCCCCAGACATGTTAACAGACTTTTCCAGTAGCTGTACTGGCCGTGAATGCATCCCAAGTCTTCAGGGCAAATTAATCATTAAACATGCTAGCTTTTAAACCGTGAATTATATTTACAAAGGTACACTCACCAGAGGTGTCTCCTCTGCCTTCAAGGTCCGGGAGCCTGGGTTGGGACAGTACTGTCTCCAGGGTGATAAACAGTTCCTGGCTGTTGGGGAGAACGGTTTCTCCGCTTGCCTGGTGTGCGCTATCTTCAACCTCCGCCTCCTCCTCATCTTCCTCATCCCCAAAATCCTCATCTCTGTTGAGTAAGACTCCCTTGCAGGAGTCCATGTACAGGTGTGGGGTAGTTGTAGGGGCGCCCCCTAGAATTGCATGCAGCTCATCATAGAAGTGGCATGCCTGGGGCTCTGACCCCGAGCAGGCGTTTGCCTCTTGGGTTTTTTGGTAGGCTTGCCTAAGTTCCTTAAGTTTCACACGGCACTGCTGCGGGTCCCTGTGATAGCCTCTGTCCTTCATGCCCTTGGAGATTTTTTCAACTATTTTGGCATTTCGTCTTTTGGAACGGAGTTCTGATAGCACGGATTTGTCTCCCCACACAGCAATCAGATCCAGTACCTCCCATTTGGTCCATGCTGGAGCTCTTTTGGGATTCTGGGACTCCATGGTCATCTCTGCTGATGAGCTCTGCGTGGTCACGCCACGGTGGCCAAACAGGAAAAGAAATTCAAAATTTTGCGAGACTTTTCCTGTGTACCTGGCCAATGCATCCAAGTTGAGAGTGCTGTCCAGAGCGGTCACAATGGAGCACTGAGGGATTGCTCCCGGAAGCCAATACCGTTGAATTGCGTCCATACTAACCCAAATTCGATCCAGCGATGTCAATTTCAGCACTAATCCCCTTGTCGGAGAGGAGCACAGAAATCAATTTTAAGAGCCCATTAAGTCGACAAAAATGGCTTCGTTGTGTGGACGGATACAGGGTTAAATCAATCTGGTGCTGCTAAATTCAACCTAAACTCGTAGTGTAGACCAGGGCTCAGAATATAAAATAAAAAGCACAGTGATTAGGCAATATTTACTCTACATGTTATATAGAAAGGAAACAAAGAACAAGGAAATCTATTGATATTCCAAGCCAAATGCTGACACTAAAATGGAGTTAAGGTTGAGAGTAAGTATGAATAACATAAGGGTAAAAATCTTTACAGGGACATTGTAATCATCTCAAAACCAAATATAACAAACCCAGGAAATTCAAAGTTAAGGTTACATTTAAAAATGCAAACATTAACAGTTAAGACACCCTAACAACTTTAACTTTGCCCTGAAATGATTCCATGCAATAACCAAGTGAATTTTTTATTTAAAAATTTTAGTATTTGTACTTAGATTAAACTGATTTTTAAACAGTTAGATTTTTCAGCTTTTTTCATTTTTTTTCTCCCCTCTTGGTGTCACTTTCCCTGCCTAAGTGGCTGAACCCTATAGATATTTGAGTCAGTAGAGCCTTTGATCTAACAGATCCAGAGGTCTTGGATAAGCCGTCATGGGATAAGACAGAAGGTCATCTCATGAATCAGTGGTTAAAAGAGGGAAACAAAGGGTAAGAACAAATGGTTAGTTTTCGGAATGGAGAGAAGTAAATAGTGGTGTCCCCCAGGGGTCTGTACTGGGACCAGTGCTGCTCAACATATTCATAAATGATCTGAAAAAGAACATGAACAGTGAGGTGGCAAAATTTGCAGACGATGCAAAATTACTCAATATGGTTAAATCCAAAGCTGACTGTGAAGAGTTACTAAGGGATCTTACTGAACTGGGTGACTGGGCAACAAAATTGATCAATATTGATAAGTACAAAATAATGCACATTGGAAAACATAATCCTGACTATACATAAAAAATGATGGGGTCTAAATTAGTTGTTACCACTCAAGAAAGAGAGTTTGGCATCATCGTGGATAGTTCTCTGAAAAGATCCACTCAATGTGTGTAGCAGCAGTCAAAAAAGCTAACAAAATTATAGGGGCCATTATGAAAGGGATAGATAATAAAACAGAAAATATCATAATGCCACTTGTGATGGGATATTCACCCCATACCCGCCTAGAAGGGCGTAATGAGGCTGAGGAGAGACCAATTAACCAGATAGGCCACAGCTGAGGGAAATTAGCTGGCCTAAGTAACCCCCTGAATAATGATAGAACTCAGCTTGGAAGCAATAGGTGGGGCTAGGATAAAGCCAGGAAGCTGGTAGCAGACTGGAATTGCAGTGAACACCTATAGCCATTCTTAGGATAGTGCAGCAGAAAAGAAGAAAAATCAAGTTGGAGCTAGCATAGGAAAAGGTGGTAAGGTTTAACAGGATGCAGACTTAGCTGCTGATTAGAGGGTCCCTGAGGTAGAACCCAGAATAGAGGATGAGCCTGGGTTCTACTGGGGAAGTGGCATGGTTTGGGTAGAGGAGGTAAAACTCTTCTCTTGGAAAAAAGTTTCCAGAAGGGGAAAAAAAACAGTGATTTGGCAAGAGGGCTATGACAGGAAGCACCCTGAGTCAAGCAGAGTGAGGGTGGATGGTGGTAGTATATGCAGCAAGCAGCTGAAGGAGGTGTTGGACCTTGGAAAGAGCTAATCCACTAGTGGTGAGTGAACCTCACAATGCCACTGTATAAATCTATGGTATGATTAAACTGTGAATACTGCATACAGTTCTGGTTGCCCTGTTTCAAAAGTCCTATTAGAACTAGGAAAAGTACAGAGACGGGAAACAAAAATGGTTAGAGTTATGGTACAGCTTTCGGAGGAGAGACTAAAAAGACTGGGACTGTTCATCTAAGCAAAGAGGTGACTGGGGGCAGGAGGGATATGTTAGATGTCTATACAATCATTAATGGTGTGAAGCAAGTGAACAGGGAAGTGTTAATTATCCCTCCACATACTACAGAAACCAGAGGTTACTAATGACATTGAGAGGCAGCGGGTTTAAAACAAAGAATGTACAACTTCACAGAGTTAACCTGTGGAATCTGTTGCCAGGGCACGTTGTGAATACCAAAAGTAAACTGGGTTCAAAAAAGAATTACCTAAGCTTATGGAGGATAGGTCTGTCAAGGCCACAACCCCATGCTTCAGGTGTCTCTAAACCTCCATCTGTCAGGACCTGGGACTGTATATCAGGGGATAGATCATTTGAAATTGCCCTATTCTGTTCATTCCCTCTGAAGCATCTGGCACTGGCCACTGTTGGAAGACAGGGTACTGAGCTAGATAGATCATTAGTCTGATCCAGTGTGGCCATTCGTATGTTTAATTCCTGCTGCCAATCCACCCAAAAATAATGTGTTAATATTTCTAATGATCTGAAAATATGAAATAACAGTCTTAAAAATTAAAATTTTAAAAATAATTTAACAGCAACTTCACTGAAATGCTAAAGCAGCAAAAAACAACCAGCGTATATGAGTGGGTCTGGCCTTTATTTGCAATTGACTGGTTGACTTAGATGACTGTTAGTGAGACCATTGCTAAGTAGAGGGAGAGTCCAATTCTTGAATCCTAATATGTCTGCCCTTTAAAGGGTTCTCCCTATGTTTCTGCCCAGTTTCCCTAGCCATGTTGTCTTCGTATATAGTGGTGCCAAGGTAGCATTGCCATGGGGAGTCTTTCAAGCACTCAAGCCCAAAATAGCATGTGGACACAAAACTTTTAAAAACAGGGATAGTTAGGCCACGCAATCAACAATGAGAACTTTTGACAGTGGTATATGGAAGTATAGACACGTGACTCACAACAATAGAATTATTGCTTGCAAAGTAGTTGTAGAATGGTTTGCCTTTGTCACAATAGTCATACTTAAAGCATTACCTGAGCTATGATGTGACCCTATCTGTAGCCTGTATAATAGTCATGACAATGAGATACAAGGTTTGTTAATTTTCTCTATAAGGAAAGTTTAGAGTTTTTGTTGTCCTATATTTATAATCACTTGGAACAAAGATATCAATGCAGCTGATTTTCTTTTTATTTAACTCAAACTAATTAGTGGATTTAATTGGAAATACCCTGATTTCTAGAATAAATTTTATGAGAAAGGGCTGTAACTTTGGGAAGTGTACTCTACCTTTCATACATTAATAAGGGGTTGGATTCCTGTTTGAAGTATAAAATGGTTCATGTCCCTGCTGCAAATCAGGTAGAATGGGGATTTGAAAACAGGTTTCTGATATACCAAGTGAATGCCTGAACATCTTGTCTATTTGGTATTCTGACACTTTCACACTTGCCTGAAAAATTCCTAATCTAGTCACCCCAGTTGTCTTGGGGTGAGGCCTGATTCAGTAGACAGGTGTCCTGGATTGAGCCCCACAGAAGATAGGAGGCAGAGAGCCTGATTTAAGGAGCCTGCCAAGGCTCATGTGTGAGGGTGGGTGGCAAGCAGCTTGGTAGCATTAGGACTTGGGCACTTTTGCACAGACTCAGGAGTGGCAATGTAGATAGTTTGAACTTTTCTGGGTGCCCACAGGTATAAGCAGCAGTGGAGTGGGATTTGAGGATCCCAGGTGGATTTATATAGTGGACTTTGCCACATAAACTGGCAGTTAAGAACCTATGTACCTCTGAGAATCCCTTGATCTCGGCCTGGCCCTCAATACTGTACCATCTGAGCGCCTGACATGAAAGCATATACAAAATTAGGAGTGTATGAAGGCACAGCTGGGAGCGATGTGATACTCCAAGTGGAGGGAGATAAGTCATGACCATGAAGGTGTAAAGAAGAAGCTTGAACTTTATTTGGAAGAAAAGAGGAAGTCAGTGTGTAGTGATTCAAAAAGTAGGGGAGGTATGGTCAATACACCATGTGCTGTATTATACATATGTTTATCACTCTATTATTGCAGCAGATGACTATTGGTATTTAAAAAAAATACAAAAGAAATCCCATTATCGCTGTACTAATTGTATTTTATTTGAGAAATATGGTTCAATTTTGAAAAGGCAGTACTTTTGACTGACAGTGGACATAGCAGCAGCAGCAAGCATGGTGATTCATAAAATGAACCATTGAGGCTATGGGAAGCACAGGAAAAAGTGAGATGAGCAGATGAAACATACCACACAGTAGCATTTCTTTTTTCTGTACATGCAGTTTGGTGGTTTTTTTCCTGTGCTTTTAGCAAGAGGAAAGGCACTGATTGCACCATCCCACTCAATGAGAAATAAGATATAAATTACAGTGTACAAATACTGATTATGCTTCTAGAACCCTACAGGAAGAAGCAATGCTATTTTGTCTTTGGCTGTGTGGGCCTGCCTTATCTTTCACCATAAGAGATTAAATTCTATAATCCTATTTTAATAAATTAGGATGCAAGGGCCATGCATAGCAGAAGGAAAAAGGAGCTGAGACTTAGAGTTGGAAAGACAAAGCATTCTTATGGGGGAGAGGGGAGGGGAGGATTCAGCACTGGAGATTTTTTTTTTTTTGAGTATTTGTTGGTCTTTTGTCCTGAAAGCTTTTTTTTTTTTTTTCCCCCCCCTGGTGTTGCATCCTGTCACTCTCCTCTTTAACACGAGGATCAGGCAATTTGGAGTTAGCTAGAAGATACCTATAGAAACTCTTTCAGTATGTTGATGACACCCAGCTTTTTATCGCCACTTCATCCCATACAGACAGTGTGGTAAAGCATGCTTTCAAAAGCTTGGTAGGTATTGGGTCATGGATGACAGCAAGTTGATTGAAGTTCAGCCTATGCTAAGGTGATGAGAGATTATGAAAAAGTTACATCGGGCCCCTTTGACAGTGTGCATCCATGAGTTCACTTGAGTTCCTAATTTGGGAGAATCTTGTTAGATTCCCTAGTGTTTTTAGACAAAAAATAGCTGCAGGGACCAGGATGGCTTCCTTTCATCTGCAACAAGTCAAGATACTCTCTTGGTGGGGATCTCACTATTATGATTGAATCCTTTGTTGGCTCAATATTAGATTACTACAGTGCACTCTATTTTCACCACAAAATCCATTTGAAAATGGAAGCTAGGGCAAAATACAGCTGCCAAATTGTAGAGTATGAGCACGTGAAATCTGTACTCTGGTATCTACACTGGTGGAATGTTTCTGATTACATGGTGCTGGCTTGACCTTCTAAGCCACCTTCTCCTTTATCACATCAAACATAAACTGCTTGTAAAAAGAAAAGGAGGACTTGTGGCACCTTAGAGACTAACCAATTTATTAGAGCATAAGCTTTCGTGAGCTACAGCTCACTTCCTCAGATGCAAACTGCTTGTATTCACTGTCAAGGTCCTTCACAGTCAATCACCATGGTATCCATCATTTCTCATTGAGCTGACAAGGCTCACTTTTGATTGCCCAGGTGCCAGACTCCACTGACGACTTGCTAAATTTTAAAACCAGCATCTTCATGCTTTCTCCCATGCTGCCCCACGCACTTGGAAGGCATTGCCTGTAAACATCCACAAAGCTACCTCATCTTCAAATCCTTTGCCATGATGCCTATGTAGAACTAGATAGTGGTTAGGCTGCTTGTGTGCAGAGACCACTGCCTACCATGCTAACCAATATTGTCTCATTGTTCACTCATATTTCCCCTTCTGTCTGTATCCATCTCTTGTCTCTTACTTAGGTTGTAAGATCTTTGGGGCAGGGACTGTCTTTGTTCTGTGTTGGTACAGCGCCTGACACAGTGGGATACAAGTTCACGACTGGGGCTCCTAGGCACTATAATAATACGAATAAACAATAATAGAAGTCTTGAGACCTGTTGGTTTGAAAGACTGCATCTCTCATTAGGCAAGAATGCCTCAGTTGTGACCAGCATTTGTGCTCAAGCCCCTTTATAAACACGACTGGAATCAGAGGACCTGGGATCTATTCTTAGCTGGTTGATATTGGGCAAATCACTTAACCACATCATACCTCAGTTTCCCCATCTGCAAAATAGCAACAATAGTATTTGATGATCCCCTTCATAAGGTACTTCAAAACCTTGAATGAAAGGCACTTTGTGATTAAGTATTGCTTTTATTATAAACGAGGGGGCTGTCTCAGCAGCAGCATTTTGTGAGGGTGCTTGATTCTGGAATTCTATTTTAAATATTAGAATAGTTTTAATTCAAACTCCTAACCCTAGAAAGAACGGAACCATTTTTCTTTTAGTAGTAGATGCTGTCTGTTGGCTCTATATACTATTCTCACCCACCCCTGAAAACAAATATCTTTTGTGTTTTGAAAGATTACATTGACAACAATTACTTGTTTAGGTCTTACATGCCATTGTTGTTTGTTCTGACTGGAAAATATTTTTCATTATAAATCTCACGGACCAGAAATCAGGATACAGTAATAGATGTCTTACATTACTTCGCAGTTTTTAAATACTGACTATAAAATGCCTTTAGTGTTTGAGAGGGGGATGCTGAATTACCCCATCATTCACTTCTTGACCTTTCTGCTCCAACTGGCAACAAGCATACCAATTGTTTCTGAATAGAAACTGGACTGAAACCAGCTGGCTGTGGCTGAGTGAGGGGTGGGTGATTTGTTGAGGAGATGGGGGAGTGTTCAACAGTCAGGAGTGGGTTAGAGTCGCTTTGCTCAACAGTTGGAACAGGATTGCTGGGGGGAGAGGAGGGAGAGCTTTTCAGAGAAGGAATTGTAGGAGGATTCCATAGAAGAGTTGTTCAGGTCAGATTCCAGAGCAGTATATTCACTGAACTACACTAAAGATGAAGTTGAGTCTGCAGTATTTTAAGGGATACATCTGGTGATGTTACAGACTAGATCCCATTTCTTTGTAATGCAAGCTGGTCAGTCTGGCACTGTTCTGTTAGCTTTTTTTTTCTTCTTGAATGAAGAGTGAGTAACTTGTTCCATTCTGTGACCCCCCCTCCCCCCGACATTCAAGGGTTGTCAAAATTTTGACAGCTAATATTTTGTGAATTGAAGTGACCTTTTTAAAATACTATGTTCTGGCCACATGGCCACCCCTTTCCTCTCTGGATTTTGGGACAGTAGCCAAGGCAAATACAGAATACTGAAAAGATTAGTATCACATTATCATAACTCAGATAGTCACAGAGTGATTCCTCATTCTTCTGACAAAGCTCCTCACAAATAAAGGAGGCTAGATGTACCGACAATTCACTTGGGTTTATTTATAGGCACTTACAAACATTTTACCTTCTATGTCCCATTTTCAAAAATGACTTGGGCACTTAGGGTCAGATATTCAAAGATACTTAGGCCAAAGTTGCTGATAGGTGCCTAGCCTGCATAGGCACTCTTGAAAATCACACTAGGCACCTGGGTCCCATTGATTTCAGTGTATTATTAAAACTGGTAATGAAGCTTTGAATGATTGGAATGTTAAAATAAATGGTTATCTATTTAGGAAGGATGAAATGTACAAAAAGGGAAGGAAGTAGCACTCTACTTCAAAAACAGCATTACCTGTTTGAGTCACTGCTAATTCAGAAGCAAATAATCTTGAATGCTTATAGATCGATGTGCTATCAAAGCACAAGATGGGGTATTAGTTGGTGTCTGTCACAGATCATTAAATCACACTAGAAAACAGCTTGATCAACTTATTTAAGAACACATCTGTAATGTGTATGGGGGGTGAGGGGAAAAGCTGTGTTATGTGGGACTTCAATCTGGGTGACCAACTGGAAGCCTCAGGGTGCAATAGTAAAACATCAGAAAACTATAGATTTCCTAACTCAGTGTTGCATCCAACATAGGGGAAACCTATATTAGTCCTCATTTTGATAAGTTAAGAGGAATTGATCACAGAACTAAAAATTAGTGGTTGCTTTGGTGCATTTGAGCTTGACTTGATTTCATTCGTTGTGTGCAAACAGGATAAAGTCCAAACCAGCACTTAGGAATTTAAAAGGGCCAATTTCACAAAGTTGAAAACAATTATAACCAAATTATCTGGGAGAAAAAAAAATCAACAGAAAAATGTGAATAATTGGCAACTGCTAAGAATATTTTACTAGATACCTGAGAATCCTCAATCAAGGAAGAATACTACAATGATTAAAAAGTTAACATGGTTTAGAGTGGAAATGAAAGCAACTATAAAATTTAAATATATAACACATGGAAAAAGGGGGAAGTTGATAGCAATGTACATAAACTGGAAGCTAAAGAATTGTAGAAAATAAAATGGAAAAGAAAGATACCAAGAGAAATCAATGGCTAGCAGAGTAAGGAGTTTAAGCGTATTAGAAACAGAAGGAATTCTAAAAATAGTATCCTACCATTATTTGCCTTTTCTGCATTATTGACAAATTGTACCATTTCCATGGATGTTCAATAAATACTTGTTTTGTAGTTAGGGATAGGCTATGAATACATCACTCTTCCCCTATGATAATGAAATACTTTCAATTCCAACAATAACTCAGGATGTTAAATAGCTGCTATAGTTAGAGTCAAAGGTGTATGCAGAGAGCCAAAGGTGTAAGGGGCTGTTGCCACCCAACTTGCTCTCTGCTCCTTTGCACCACATTATCACGATCCTAAAGTAGAAGGGAGAATCAGGGAATGTGTATGTGCAGAACACATTTTGTACAATAGTTACCATACCATTTTAGTGAAAGAAAAAAGTTACGTGGTGATGAACATATATTCCACTTCAGGTGACTCGCCAGCAATTCCCATGTCGATGGCTGAACTTCAGAACCATTGAATAATAACCTAAACACCAACATGCTGAAGTTTGCATTAGCTCAGGAAGTCTGGATAATGGCTTAGCACCTTGAGAAGGTTTGCCTAGATCATGTAGCAGCCCTGCAGATGTCTACAAGAGACATAGCTTGAGGCATTCTGGAATAAGCCATTATCCTTGTTGGAGGAATGAGTTTAGCAAGGTCATGGCAATATTTTTATAAACTCAAATACCCAAAGGAGACAGTCTTTGAGCTGAGACAGGTTGTCTTTTAACTCTCTAAGCATATGCTACAATCCACCAAGAAGATGCTCTGAACACTTTGGTCCAATTGATAGAAGATAATGCTCTACAGCTATACAAGGTATGAAAGCTCACTTCACTTTTATTTGCATGAGGCTCAGGACAAGAGATGGGCAGCTAAATCTGATTCAAATGAAAAGCTGAAATTATTTGGACATAATTTCAGGATGGGGCCTCTGAGTAACTTTGTTTATGAAATACCATGAATGGCTGGCTCGCTAAGAGATCCTGCAGCTCTGAAACTCTAACAGCGGTAACTGCTATCAAAAAAGCAGTTTCCATTGACAGGACTGATAAAGACTGTGGCAGACCAGGTGCCAGCTTATGCCAAGCCCCTAGGCCTCACTGAACAGTGACAAATGCATAGGTAGAAGCCTGTTTGCTATTAGATTTATAGAGGTGTGTTTGAACTTTATGAAATGTTTGTAGGATGCTGCATGCATTAATCTCACTTTTAAAATCTGTATCCCATGTTATAAGACACTAGTTAAGGGTTTTTGCTCTAATTATTAAAGCATTTTCTATGAAACCAGAAACCCCCATAGTCAGAGAAGCATTACCAACTGTGAAATACTAGTTTCTGATGAGGTGTCATCTCCTGCCCAACAAAAGAAGGGCTATACCAGACAAACTGTTTTTGTCCACTGATGTTCAACAGGTTTTGTTTTCCCCACACCAATTAAGAAGGGATGTGCACAAATGCTTGTCCCATCATGGCTTGAATTCATGGAGAAGGAAATAAAAATCCCTGTCAAGAAGAAACTATCAGAATGTTGCTTGGAATTTGGAGAGGGCAATATTTCTAAGAATAAGCAAGGAATCTCCAAGCTGCTTAACTTAGTTTAGCCCTAAAGGACACAGAGCTTGTACACTGTATACGACTTTTTGGAACCTCAGTCTAACTCATATGTTTACTTGCTTTAACCTTGTAAATAACTCATTTCTTTTTCCTAGTTAATAAACCTTGAGTGAGTTTTTATTATAGGATTGGCTACAAGCATTGTCTCTGAGAGATCTAGGGTGCACTTGACCTGGGGTAAGTGACTGGCCCTTTAGTACTGGGAGTAATCTGAATATTATGATTTTTGGTGTAAGGGACCAACTATGACAAGGGAGACCTGTCTAGGTGGCAAAATAGACTGTCAGACTGTCTGTGACTCCACATTAAGGCTGTTAGAATGCCTGAGGGATTCACACTTGATACTGGGTTGGTGAAATGTAAGTATAGAACACAACAAATTCAGGGTTTATGCCCTGGTTTGTAACAGTCTACCCTGAGGTTGGTACTCACAGCCATGAGCCACTCCACACAGCTTGACAGACTGTCACCATTAGTTCAAATGGGGGTCCTACTGAGCAAGACAGAACTAAGTTCAGGGGGGAACTGGAAATGACATGAGGATCATCTTAGACAAGACTTCTAAGGAATTTTTGTTACCATTGGGTGTGAGAACCGAGGAACTATTGATGGGTGGGTGAAAAGTTGAAATGGCCATCAAATGAATTAACACCAAACTAATTGAGAGATGTGCAGGTTTCAGATTGAATGAATGGTCCAGCATATGCATAACTTCAGTGTGAGAAGCTGAGAAACCATGAGACTGAGCCTAGACTGAACCTTTTCCTTTGAGCTGAATATAACTCTCATTGAGTCCTCTCTAGTGCTGTGAGTCCTGTGAGATGAGCTAAATCGTTGATCAGCCAGAGATGAGATGAAGGCTCTGTAAATCTGGATACAGAGTGACCTTGATTTTGAGATGGAAGATCTTCCATCAGGGGCATGATCAGCAACTGTACTGAGAATTGCTAGAGATCAACTAAAATACCAAATAGCCATTATCACAGAGGGAATCCCAGGTGAGTGCCCTAACCATCATGGTATAGAATCATTGGCCCAGTGACTATTTATCCAAAGACTTGCTCTTTAACCCTTGGTTCCCTAGTGTGGGGCTTATATACCCATCACATACCTTCCCTCTCTGGCTAGGACCCAGAGGCAGGTCTTCCTCCTGTCACCTCCTCCATCCCAAGAAAAGAAATTAGTGTTTGTGTGCCTTTCCCAGATGATGGCGTACCTGCAAGTCATAGGACTGCAGAGAAAGGTACCCTTTTGTGATCTGGGCATTGGTGTCCTTCATGGAGTTTAGCCAGTGGAGGTGGGCCATGGTCTGTAGTGTATAGAACAGAGTTCTTTAGGAGAAATCTCTGGCCCATTTTACAGCCAGGGCTTCTTTCTTGATCATCAGGTAGCCCACCTCTGGAGGGAACATCTGTTTACTTGTGAATAGGATCAGATATTCTTTGCCCTCGACCTCTCAGGACCACATCTGACATGTCCATTTGTGGAATGGATTGTTTCATGAAGTCAGGGTGGAAGAGAACTGGCCCCTGGATTAACTGGTTCTTTAGACTTCTGAAGGCCCTGTCACCAGCCTCCATCCACTGCTCCTCCTTCAGGGCTGGTGCCTTCCCACAAGTTGGTAAGAGGGGTGGCTACTGTGGCAAAGTTGGCCTGTAATAGCCAGCCAAGCCTAGGAATCCTAGAAGATTAGAGTTGGAAGAGACCTCAGGAGGTCATGTAGTCCAACCCCGTGCTCAAAGCAGGACCAACACCAACTAAATCACCCTATCCAGGACTTTGCCAAGCCAGTTCTTAAAAATCTCTAAGAATGGAGATTCCACCACCTCCCTCAGTAACCCATTCTAGTGCTTCACCACTCTCCTAGTGAAATAGTGTTTCCTAATATCCAACCTAGACCTCCCACTGCAACTTGAGACTTACTCCTTGTTTATCATCTGCCACCACTGAACAGCTGAACTCCATCCTCTTTGGAACCCCCCTTAACGTAGTTGAAGGCTGCTATCAGATCCACCCTCTTTTCTGCAGACTAAACAAGCCCAGTTCCCTCAGCCTCTCCTCATAAGTCATGTGCCCAACCCCCTGATTTTTATTGCCCTCCACTGGACTCTCTCCAATTTGTTCACATACTTTCTGTAGTGGGGGGCCCCCCAAAACTGGATGCAATTCTCCAGGTGTGGCCTCACCAGTGCCAAATAGAGGGGAATAATCACTTCCCTCTATCTGCTGGCAAGGCTACAAATGCAGCCCAATATGCTGTTTCCCTTCTTGGCAACAAGGGCACATTGCTGACTCATATCCAGCTTATCATCCACTGTAATCCCCAGGTCCTTTTCTGCAGAACTGCTGCTTAGCCAGTTGGTCCCCAGCCTGTAGCAGTGCATGGGATTTTTCCTATGTAAATGGAAAACTCTGCACTTGTCCTTTGTTGAACCTCATCAGATTTCTTTTGGCCCAATCCTCCAATTTGTCTAGGTCACTCTGGACCCTATCCCTACCCTCCAGCATGTCAACCTCTCCCCCAAGCTTAGTGTCGTCAGCAAATTTGCTGAGGGTGCAATCTATCCCATCGTCCAGATCATTAATGAAGATGTTGTACAAAACCAGCCCCAGGACCAACCCCTGGAGCACTCTGCTTGATACCGGCTGCCAACTAGAGATCAAGATGTTGATCACCACTCATTGAGCCTGACAATGTCATACCTGGTTTTTTTGGCTGACTGCATCAGGCAATTTCCCAGCACTTGGTCCTTGTCTGCTGGGGGAGCAGCCAGCTCTGCCCCATAGTGTATCTGAGGTATGTCACCGATCTGTCTGAAGTAGCACTTGGCAGGGTTCACTATAAGTCCTGCCCTCTCAAGGGCTCAAACAATTGTGGTGACATGCAGTATGTGATCTTCCCCATTACAGCTATAGGTGACTGTCATCAATGAATGTGGCTGTGTACTGATCACAGGGCCACAGTACCTAGTCCATCCACTGCTGAAAGGTGGCCAGAGTGGACTCAGCCTTTCCCAGTCTCTTGGGTAGCTCACCCACCTGGGGCATTGGGTATGTGCAGAACGTCAATATCTCATTGACTTTCTAAAAGTCAGGGCAGAATCACATCAAGCCATCAGCTTTTGGAACCAGCACAATCCAATTCCTCCTTTTACTGTGGGACATGTTAACAACTCCAGGTTAGCAGAGCTTGTAGTTTGTGGACCACATTCCTTGGCAAGGGTAGGTGACACTGGCATAATCTTGGCTCTGGTGATGGTGATGGTGGTCGCAAAGTGATGGTGGGTTAGAGCTTTCCCCAGGAGGGCCAACAACAGCCTGGGGAATGCCTGAGTCAGTGGCAGCATTTGTGCTCATTGCATCAGGTAGAGCTCTGTCTCCATTGGCATGGAGCCTGGGTTCAGAGATGTCATGGCTTGAGGCCCCCCACTTTGGCTATGGTGGGTACGGTGCTACCAGTGAGTCCTCCTGAGATTTCAGGCCTTTAAGAGGTTGAAATGATATGTTTGCATCTCTCCATTTTCCAGGCAGATGGATCTCCCAGTCTACAGGTCCTACCCTCACTGCTTCAAATGGCCCTTGCTACTGGGCCAGTAGTTTAGAGTTTGCTGTTGGGAGTAACACCACCCTGTCTCCAGGTTCACCCCATCACAAGTCCCCTCTGTTGGGGGTGTTTTTTTGTTTTTTGTGTTCTCTCCCTTCTATATCTACTGTATTTTATCACAACAATTTGTATTCAACCCAACTCAAAACACCTACACAAGCCTAATGGGACTCACTTACCTACTTCACTTCAAGCATATATGAAAGTATTTGCTCGATCAGGGATCTAACAATATATTTTTTGAAATAAAAGTTTTAACAGTTAAAGTGCAGGAGGTTCTTGCTTAATGTGCATCTCTCTTTCAACATAATGACTAGAGGTTGTTGGGAACTGGCATTTCCATTCTGTAGGAAATTCTGACATTTAAATTTAGTTCTGAATCAGAAACATCAACATTTCTTATGAAATGAAAATTCTGAAATTTTGACTCCAGACCATCAAAACATTTTGAGTGTCAGTGTTTCATTTTGTTTTGGCTTTTGTTTGTTAATCTGGTATTGAAAGGAAGCTATAAGTGAAAATGACTCTGACCCCTTCCCCTAGAAAACCTTGTCAAAATCATGTTTCTGCAAAACATTTGGATTTTTGACAAAACTGTATATTTTGACCAACTATTCCATCAAAATTTGTATAACGAGCTCTAATGATGTAGTTTCTACTTAGTGTGCAATGTCTGAGGTCACTGTCATTCCCCCTTCCTCCATAAGGTGTAGTTTCTACTCTCAGGAATACTCTATTTGTCAGGTATTGTGCTCCTACTCGCACTGAAAATCTCTTCCTTTACCTCTACTACAGACTAGTATTTGTTTCTGTTGCTAGAAATACTGGTACTTTTTTTAATCTTTGTTTTTTGGTGGGTTCCTCCCCCACCTCTTGCGCTATAGATAAGCGGCAGCATACAAAGCTTTGCACATGCATAAGTGTTTGCCTGACTGGTATTCTAGTGTCCTAAAAATCTATAGGTATCTGTCCTCAGGCATTTTCTGAGGTCTGCATAGGAGTCCCTTTAACTCAGTCAGTAATGGGACCATTATGGTTTGTAGATACTGCTGTCTAGTTTTATACAACTGTTTTTATGATATTGTACCTTTTTTGCTTTTTACATAACAAATGTAATATGAAGGAACAACATGGGCACAGGGCAGTCCAAATAATGTTTTTTACTTCCTGGATCCTGTACAACTTACAAAGCCTAGCTACACTGCAGTTCTGGGAGGGTTCTGGTGCCTTCTGAAACAGAGGACAATGAAGCCACTAGAAGGTGTCAAATCATTTCTAGGGATACCACCAAATTCCTGTACACAGCTAACTGATACCCTTTAAAGATGAAGTACAAATCAAAAGACAAATAGCATATAAACTTATACTTAGCTGATGCTCAATCTTCTCACTGTAGGAAGCATTCAGCACAAAAACACTTTTTTAACTTCCTCTTTTAAGATACCTCCCCCTTTACTGTAGAATCAGTGATTCTACAAACTCTGTGGTCCTTACTCAAGCACAACTGCTATTGTGTTCAGGGGAGTCTTTTGTTCAATCAAGGACTGCAGAATTTGGCCTATGGGTTACAACTAGACTTTTGGTATTTGCTGTCACAGTATGACACTGATACTATCTGGGATACTTATTTTCAGAGAACCAGGAAGTACCAAGTGGTTTACAGAGGGAAAAATATTTTAAAAGTGAGTTCAGTGTTTGTTTCATGGCCTTACCCGAATAGTCATTAGTGACTATTAGCGGAGTTGTCCCTTGGGTACAGCAAATCAGGGTGACCACTCCTGGCCCTGCTCTTTGGGAGGCTCAACAGGCCAATGCAATTGGCTGGCGTGATTGGTCCCAGAAGTGACAGATTCGTCTCTTTCACCCCAGGCCCTGCACCCCACTAGGGACAGCCCTGGCTATTAGTCACAATGATCAGGGATGCAATCCCATGCTCTGTGTCCTTAAACTCCGATTGCCAGAAATTGGAAGTGGACAATGGAGTGGATTGCTTGATAAAGTACCCTGTTCGCTTCCTCTGAAGCATCTGGTACTAGCCACTGTCAGAAGACAGAATACTGGGCTAGATGGACCATTGATCTGACCCAGTATGGCCATTCTTATGTTCTTACCCTGTTCTTCATGCTGAGTAATGAAAACTGTTTAGCACTTAATTTTAATTAATCATAGATTTAACTTTTGATTTGCAGTTCACCTTTAAAGAATAACTGAGCTCTTTTTGCACAGCACAACAATCTGAAAGTAAATAAGCTAAGAAGGACAGTCCAGTAGGAATAAGCTGTGGAAGGTAACTAAAATTAAAAGTTTTAATTAAAAATGACTTTTCTAAATCTACAGATTATGCTGGCCATTCTTCTTGGAAAAATTACACTGTTTGTGACAGACATAGGCATTGCACTCTTTCAGAACTTGTAAAACCAGCTCTAGCCTACTTTCATACTGCCTTAATAATTAAGAGGAGCATCTATCCTTAAAGAATTTTTTAATTCAATTAAGTTTAAGGATAGAAGCTCTTCTAACTCTTGTTAAACCAATATGAAAGCTGGCTGGAGACTATTTTACAAACTGACATTGGAATTTCTCTGCTAGTGTCAGAAATGTTATACTTTATAGGCAGATGGTTGTATGCCAGGATTAGCTTGAGAAGTGTCATTTGTAATTAAAAACAAACAAAAAAACCCCACCTCTTTATCTAAGCAATCATAACCCCTGTCTGGTATTTCCTGGCAGTTACTGACCAGCTGGAGTTGTTGAGTTAAAGATCCAAGGCTTTAACTGGCAGGAAATGATCTTCTAGATGGTCCTTATGCCTGTTAATTTTTTAAAATATTTTTATGGTTTAAGAAATAAAGCTCATTTTTAAAGTAATTTCTGATGCAAACTTAATTGTTGCCATGGACACTCTGTTTATAGTCCCAGGCCCAGATTCTGAGTCAAGATCCACCCAGAGAGGCTGCTGGGGTGGGGAACAAGTCAAAGAGCTGGTTATAGCGATTCACAGGCTGACCTGGCCCTGGGCCCTAGCATAAATTAGAGCAGACTTGAGCTGCTTTGATTTGTCAGCTTTTATCTCCATGTAACAGGTATGGGTGGGGATCTGGGCAGCAAAGCAGGGTGTGAGTGAAAGTACTTTTGGGCTTGGAATCAGGAGGTGAATCTATTGGAGTATGATGCTATCTCACCAACATAGTTTCCGCTGCTCATTGAGCTAGTTCTATTATATTGACAGAGCTCACTCCTGTTGACATAATGTGGCTACACAAGTGATCTTACAGCAACACAGCTGTATTGGTGCAGCTCTTAATTTCATTTTGTACTTTTCCATTTATATCTAAATTAAATCTTGAGATAGGATCTCCTTTTCAACTGGGTCATGATCAATTGAGCTCCAGTCTTTCACAATCTCACATAAATACATCCATATGCCAGTGCTGTGAAGGATTTCACTATTTCCTGGGACAGATACTTAAGGGAAAGTTCACAGCTGCTGAAAATCTATTTTTCCAAGTTTATTTTTAAACATGACACAAAGTTGTGCTTATATGATTAAGCTCCATTACCCACTACCTCAATCCTTCTTCAGACTCACTGTGTATTTTTAGGATCAAGCCTTCCTAGGAGGCTCTCTTAGCTTGGCAATAAATATATCTCTAATATGAAGATAAACAAAGACTTGAGGACAGGGTTGGCTCTAGGTTTTTTGCTGCCCCAAGCTACGAGAGCGCAACTGTCCAAGCCCCTCCTCCCCTCCCCCCCCCACAAAAAAAAAAGGGTGGCCGGAATGCTGCCCCAGAATTGTGCCACCCCAAACACATGCTTGCTTTGCTGGTGCCTAGAGCCAATCCTGCTTGAGGAATTAAGATTCTTTTTTCTGTTTGTAGAATCCTCCAACATGCTGTTTCAGAATACTGATGTAAATCAGCCACCATTGGTATTAAGAAGTTGAATTTTGTATCACTAATAGAATTACTTTCCAATAATTATTTGATGGAAATACCCATTTCATCTAAGTATCACTCTTGTGTCTATGGAACTTCATGTGGATTTGGCAGGACATCCTTTAGTTTAACATTCTAATCTAAGACATATGACCCAACATCTTAATGATAGGCTAAGACAGCTGTCAGATGAACTCTTAGGGAAACTTCCCTTTATCCTCCATCTCTGACACCTGCAGGAGGTACTCAAGTAGTTTTTTCTTTGTGGTTTTTTTGTTTTTGTTTTTTGGTATGAAGCATGTAAATGGATTAATTAGAGCTTTTTTGCACTAGACCACAAACAGTTTTTGCAGATACTAATACTTTCCATAGACATACTGTCTTGGTTTTTTTTTCTTTCTTGGCTGGTAGATGCCCACTAGATATTTCTTGTTGGACTAATCCCAAGCCTGCAGGGTTTCTTGAAACAGGAGACAAGCCCCTAACAGACCTTGCTTTATATGTAAAACTTAGTGGACTGAGTGGTGGCTGCAAACAATGGCGAAAACAACATGGGAAAACCAAGTCTTAGTTGTCTGCACGTTCCTCGATTTCCCCACTCCGGAGGCAGTGAGGCATTCAAATGACAAGAGGCTACAAAGAATCTCTGGTGCCAGGTTGCCAAAAGGAAACCAGACAACTCTCTCAGTGTGCACTTATAACTGCAGAATACTGACAAGGGAGGAATCTATTAAACCATCTCATGGAGGAAAAGGCAAAAACAACCTGCAATGTGCTGGGTGTTTGTGAAACATGATGAAAGAAGGAGATAGAAGTCAGCTGGAGGGATGGAAGCACGGTCCTTCTAGGAAAAGGAGAAGGCAGGAGGACAGTTGGAGTCAGATTCATCATAAACAAAGAATGGTCTTGAAAAATTCTCATTACATTTTAAGTCATTGCATATCAGGGTTCTTTACCTCCAACTGAACTGAAATAGTACCCTCAAATCATCCAGATCTATGCTCCCACAAGTGTATGCGAAGATGATGTGAAAGGATTCTATCAGGAATGGGAGGGAACCCTTGCCCAGAGTTCCACATATATGATTGTGATGGGAGATTTTAACACTAAGGTTGGAAGAGGGAGAGAGGGCAAAAAGTTCATAGGAAGGTACAGTATCAGAGAATGAAAGGTGTGAGGAGAACAACTAGCTATATTGGCAGAGACTAGGAGAATGTTCATTGGTATGATCCAGGTCCATCTTCTGTTGGCCTTCTTTTGGAACCAGGTGTTACCAAACACAGGCAAAAAATGAAAGATTATTTTCTGACCAATAGACAATGCATTGTGCAGGATATTTCAGTAGTGCCATCATTCAATATTGGCAGTGATCATCGCTTATTGAGAGCGAGCCTATTGAGAGCTGTGTTAGGGCAGCAAAAAATGGTCGCTGTCAAAGATTGAACATCAGCTGTCACACAGAGGGCAATGGAACAAACCATTTTTGGGCATTGCGCTCCACGATCACATCCCCAATGAAATAATTAGGCAGCAGTCTAGAGTGCGAGATGTTATTGAAAGCAGGCTCAGCAAAATGCAGCGGGCGGGACGTGGCCCAACTCAGTGACAACAGACGGACTGCAGCTATATCAGAGTGGTATCCGCGAGAACAGAAATGGCCATGCTGTCGGCCTCCAAAGAGGTGGGATGACTTCCTCATAACAAGGAGATATGGACAAGCATGGTGAAGGATGTCTAGAGCGAGAGAAGATTGGAAGATGTGTTGTGTTGTGATCAGCTCAGTCTCAACCGATAAAGGACTGACAGTCTACGCAGTGGACTGATTGCTGTTATGGAATATCCAGTCTCCAGAGTTTTGAATGAAGACTGGTAAAGCAGATGGCCCAAAAGAGGCTCTAGGTCTTAAATGGTGGACAGCACAGAACCTTTTGAGAACCATTACATTAGTGCTTTCGGGGCTACTTCTCTCCATAACAATAAATAAACCTGTAGTTCCTGGAGAAATTGAGAACTCTGGGTGAAGAATTCATCCCCATGAGCTGCCTGTCCTAGGTAGGATACATCATGGTTACGGTTACAATTTAGCAGTCCCTGCATTTCCACCACGCCAGAAAAGTTTGGAGGTCCATTTGAGATATGAAGTCTTTGTGTACATTGTGGCCACTTGGACCTCAGAATCCTGAGGTGGTCTAATGCCTTTGAAACTATGATTATTGTTAATCCCTCCTATCATGGACCTGTCTTATAGCTTCTGGTTCTGGCAAGTCCTTTTTTACCTGTTGTTCAATGGTCTGGATGCCAGTCTCAGTCAGGAAAGCTTTGAGATGTCTCACATATATGTATTCCAATTTGTTTCCAGGATGCTGAATAGTTCTCTTGAACCCTAATGACTCCATTACCCTGCTCGTGGGGTGGTCTGAATCTTGGATCTCTTCCTTGATAAGTTGGTAAAGGAACACCCATACTCCACTGTGTAAATATATGGTCACTATCATCAAGCATTTTGTAAAATTGGACAGTGCCAACACCAACTCAAATTGGTGATAGTGTTACAGTATTAGACATATGAGGTATGTGTCAAGTACAGGGTGCACCTGTGACAACAATTTTCAAGGTTGATATTCTGCTCTCCTGTTTAAAACAAAACCCTATTTTGAATTTTTCTTTGACCAAATAAGTGATGGGCCTCAGATGGGCCCGTGTTCTGCCCGTCTCCAGGACTGATGCCCTAAAATCCAGAACTCAGTGGGTCAGCTATTGCCAGACACTTTCTGTCCTCCTCCACCCCATCTCCTTTCGCTCCTGGAAGAGACAGACAAGGCAACATATCCAAGAGGGAGTTAATGTTTTTGGCCTTAGTGAGGGCTTCCAGAGGAAGTTCACACTGCTTCACAAGGATTCTGGTTCTTTAAAGCCTTATCCTGCACTGAAAATAGATACCAGATAGGAAAGCAACATAGCTGAGAGAACAAAATGCCAATGAGCTGAGACAAGCCTTCCTTTTAATTGTTTGTTGCTTTGCAGGCTTGGAGCTGGTGAAGACTCCTTACCAGGTGTAAATAGGTTTTTTTTTTTTTTTTTTTTTTAGGAATTTTTCACTAGTTTCCGATGCAAGGAATTCTAGGAAGCAGTCTAGGCTATAAAAGCCTAGATGTAACTGAAGACAGGATTTAGCTCTTGCTTGTCACTTGAGGATGACTGAAGAGTCTATTTCAAGGGAGACATTATGCAGAAAACCCTGGAACAGCTCTCACAGCAGGGGCACAGATAATTAGGTAGAGCTTATATGTTTGATTTTTTTTCTCACTTTGCAATAAACAGTTTAAGTTTTGCAGGATACTACATCAGGACACTATCAAGATGCCAGCACTTCTATCACAGTATCCTTAATTTAGATGCTCCACTCAGAGAGCAAGTATGACACAAAATTTGTGCCAACTAAAATTTAAAGGCAGTGTTATCTGTTGGATTGGATAGAGCTATCGCTTCATTTATTGGGCAATGACTCTAAATTATTCATACCTGATCTAAGCAGGGCCACCAGAGTGTTCACATGACAGATTAGGAACCAATGTGATTGGATGGCTACCCAATTATCCATCAGTATTTTACCACATCTGATCATTACAAATTAAGCTATTGATTGTCACCATTTTTCTATTTTTGCAAAGAGAGGATGCCTTCTGGCATTTAAAACTGCCTGCAGGGTTGGTGATCAAGGAAAAGAAAACATACAAACATAACCCAGAATAAATGATTCTTACATATATTTTGCTTCCACCTGTAGGAGTCATAATGTAGACTGATCCTCTTATTCTCATTTCTGCCAGTGACTAATCTAACTTCATTCTCCTATCCATACTGGCAAAAGTACCAGAATCATGTGAGGATGATTGATTATAGGTTTAATGAAAGGCCCTGTGTACTCAGGGGCATCATCAGCCTAGATCCTGTGGCAAGGTCCTATGGTTTTTTTAACATACCAGTTAAAAATTTAAAGTTTTAAACAGGAAGATTGTGATGAATTTTATATTTAATACAATCGTCAGAAATATCCCTTTTTATATTGAATTTAGTTTATTTTACCTCTTCCTTGAGGCACAGATTTGTTTTTTGTACTAATGATTCCTACCCATCTATAGGAGTTGCCCGAAGAAGCTGGAGGCTTTAGCAGCTGTGGAGGGGGCAAGTGGGCCTTTAACAATGGAGTAGCAAGAAGTTTGGGACTGGGAGATAAGCCATTAGCTTCATATTTCTGCTAAAATAAACATCAATAAAATAAGTGTTGACATTAAAGTGGTTGTCGTCATACATCAGCATGAATGCCACATTGAAACAGGATAATTACATCTAACTGTCAGCAGAGTAAAAAAGATAGGACTATATCCATTTTACACTTAGCCATTATGTACAAAAACCTTAAAACAAACTATCAACATAACTTTTATTTTTTTAAAAAAGAAAGCTTAGATGCCAGTGCAAAATTCAGTAGCAAGGGGTGGATTGTGTTAGATATGGTGTGTGCTAGACTGTGAACTATACAAGGCCTTGATTTAATGCAAACATAAATTAAGGACACTTTTGCATAATCCATGTTCTAAGCATGTATGTTCTGTTACACTCCCTGATGAGGGACAGTTTTAGAACTGGAATTTTATGACACTTGCTGCAAAATAACCAACACATGCCCCATTGCTGCTCAGTCCTTTTGGAACACATGCAACTTTGCTGCTGCACACCAGAGCTACCCCCATTGATCCTTTCAGGAGACTGTCAATCCTTAAAGGGACAGAGTACAGGTAAATCAAACGCTCATATTCCCTTATGAGTGCTACATATGCACTTTTGATCCTTTAGGGAAAGGAAAAGGAATAATGCTGAAAAAGATGTAGTAGTATTCATGACATCTCTTAAAATAGGAAACTGTCATTTATATAATCTACTGTGGCATGTCTGTCTCCATTTGTGTAATTTAAATGAGATTGTGCATCAACTGTTTTATAGAATGGAAAAACTAACTATAGTAACTAGCAAATTATGACTAAGACTTTGAAAAATACCTTCCTAAAATAAGGCTTCGAAGCCAAGATTTTCAAAGGTATGCAATGGCTGTCTGTTAAGCATCTAACATAGTGTCTAAGGTCCTTCTAGTTACCTGTGCCATTTTCAGAAGGGGGGATAAGCATGAATCAGGTCTTACTGGCATATTTCTGGGGACAAATAAGTTGTAAAAATTCTATGTCTAATGGGAAATGAGGAAAAATTCTGAAAGATATGCTGGCACCTAATTTGAGCTTTTTGAATGGGAACCACACTGACCTCATCAGGGGACCTATGGGATTGGTATACAGGTGATGCCTCCTAGGGGCAGTATAAATCCTGGTTCATGCCCCTTGTAACCCAATAGAGTGTGCGGATGCACTGGATATTTGCACATATAGAACATTAGGCAGGGTCAGCCAACAATTACCTTTCCAGGAGCAGGACCAGGTAGTCTTCACCAAAATATTGTGTGCATAAATTTAGATATTTATTAGGCCTTATCTACACAGCTAGTTACTGCGTGGTCAGCCAGTGTGTGAATCTACAGTGCACCAGCTTGCTGTGCAGTAACATCCCATGAGGACCCTGTTGTAGTGCAGTGAAAGACCTAGAGTATGGGTCGGCACGCTACAGTTTCAAGAAGTATTCTAAAAATTCCATCCCATAATCCTTATTTAGGATCGCCCTAAAGACTACAACCTAACTGTAGTGCTCATTTTTAAAAATTTTGGCCTGTCATTATGCGTGTAGTACAAAGGAGAGCTGTACAAACAGGGTCCTTTTCATTCAGATCTGGAGGACAAATCCTGGCCATCACAGGGTGTAGTGGAGAAATCTGAGGAGAATGTTCTGATTTCAAACAAATGACATTTACTCCATAGTTTAATCTATTATTGAAAAATTATCACATACATTGCTAAAGAAGCATTATTTTTATGCTGAAGTGAGACTTTTCCAGTTTTCTTAACTAATCCTAATTGGGTTAAGTGAGTTAGGTGTTATGCCCTTTTTTATATTAATAATAAATTAACCATATATTAAGCCACTTGGCCAAAGTGTTCTCCCTCCTTGCACCCCCCACACCCAAATAGGTTAGTTATTTGGTTTTGTAGTTTAAATGCTGTGGGCTTTTTTTTTTCCCCCCATCACACCCACCACGTAAGATACTTATGTGTGGAAATTACATATTAGTTAAAATCTAATTCTCCCAAACACACTTGTGGGCAGAGAGAAATATCACCTTGATATTTACTTCAATGATAGACCTATGCAGTCTCTCTGGAGCTGTGAAATTGTTATCTAGGACATAGTAATCAAAAGGGGAGGTGATCATTTAAATTCCAACATGCACAAAGCCTTGCTCAATGAAGGTCACTTATAAATCAAATCAATGTCATTTCATAAACACCCCTAAACAACTGTACTCCATTATCTAAATGGGAAACAGAGCTGTTAATGGGTATCTAAGGACTGAAATCAATTTAGCTTATAGGCACTCAGCTGTTCGAACAGTTGTGAATGTGTCTGAATGTTGTTAAACATTGGTTAGTATTACCATCCCATACACATTTTGTAATGGGGCTAGAATGAAACTTTAAAATCATTGAAGGGTGGGGCTTGCTGATAAAGGTTCAGTTTTCTTTATGCCCCGGGGTGTGTAGAGTTTACCATCAGCTTTATATCAAAGCACTAGCAGTGCTAGGTTCATGAGTCTCTAAGGTGCCACAAGTACTCCTTTTCTTTCTGTGAATACAGACTAACACGGCTGCTACTCTGAAATAGGTTTTGGAGACTTACTCCCGAAGGCACTCTTTGCTTGTGATAATGCTCTGAAGGAGAATGTGACTGGGCTGTAATGTGCAAACAACATACACTATTGCACTGCATGCTTAAAAAGCATCCATGGGAAGAAGAGACTTGGAGCCATGAAGCAGACCTGTAGGGGATGATGCAGATATTTTGAAATGGAGTTTGGAAGTTGCCTAATTATATAGCTCAACTGTCAGTGTCTTTAGCCCAGCTGTGTTTTTCTTGTGATTTTTTTTTTTTTTCATAACGTGATGATGTTACTGGGAAGGGAGAGCCTCTGGTATCAACTACAGCAGAAGTAGAAAAACTCACCAGAACAAAAACAAACATTTTGCTCTCCAAAACAGGTGAGGACCATGTCAGCTCCACTTTTTAGAGGTAATTAGAAAATGTGAAAAATTAAGGGGTAATCAGTCTGGTCAGACTCTACCAATCCACAAAGGTCTGAATGGTACTCCTGGGGGAATTCTGCGTGTGCCTAGAATTCATGTCCCTTGCAGATTTCTTTGCTTCCCTGCAGAAAAATGACTTTCTGACAGGGAAGCAAAGAGAACCTGCAAGAGCAGTCATGCACCACTCCCTAGCAGGCCAGGTACATAGTTTCAGGCACCTGGAGCAGCTGACAGAGACCTAGTGGCTCCTATCCTGAGGCAGAATCAGTTGCTAGTCCCAGCTGAGGACTAGGTAGGAGAGGATTGGACTTCCTCTTCCCCTGCAAGGAGTGGCTGGGGCTTTGTCAGATCCACCCCCAGCTGCAGGAAGCTCGGCATCCTCCCCTGCTTTCTACCTCCATCACTCATCAGCTGTGGAGGGAGGAGTCACTGTATTGGGAACTGCTCCCCCATCTGCCCAACCCCATGCAGCTGGACTTCCCATACCCAGATATGACTGCTAAGCCTCACCCTACACACCCAGAACTCATGTAGCACCCAAACCCCACCCCTCTGAACCTCAACTCCTCCATCTGGAACCTCCCTGCATCCAGACCTCCACCCCTACACACAGACCACCCCCCACTGAGCTCCCTGCACTGAAACCCACATCCAGACCTCCACGACCCTCAGACCTCGCTGCAGAATTTTAAAATATTGTGCACAGAGCTTTTAATTTTTTTGGTGCAGAATACCCTCAGGAGTAGAGAGGCAATGGAGTGTACTTGCACTATCTTGCCACTCTGAAATATTGGCTGAAAAGAAAGCTCTTTGATTGAACCAATTTTGACCCCACATCCTAAAGAGGAGTCTCTTCAGAAATGTGTGCCCTCGGAAGAAGAGAAAGTGAACTGGTTTTTGGGAAGCTGCCTGGTGTTCAAGAGTTTCCAGTAAAGAGTAGAGAAAAGACCCCATGGAATCAGAGTTTGAAGAAACAAAGAAAACTATGAAATAAATGTCTAAACTTGCAAAACACTCCTAAAAAAACAACCTTGGGCTGGAACAAAACTTGGAAGCACTTGGGAATTAAGTTAGGGTTTGAAATATGCATATTCTTGGAACATCAGCTTGGTTTTTTTTGAGCCCCAAGCCATAGCAAAGCAAATCACTTGTGGACACTCCAAATGATCCCATATATATCTATATATATATTATAATAAAAAGAGGAATTATAGAGCCCCTACAGGTAAAAACAAAGTGTACAATGGAGGAAGCACAACTACTACCTTGTGTAATACGTGACAGAAAGGGATTGCTGAAAGCAGCTAAGCCCATAAGGAATCACTTACCAGAGTTAACATATTATTTTTCTCTGGTCAAACCCCTGTCATGCAGGTTGATTCAATAGTTTGTATGTCTTAGAAAGGCCATAGAAAGAGTCAGGATTAGAAACAGCTACATTATTCTTAGCAAAATTGCAGATAATCTCTTGGCTCATTAGTTCAGCTAAAGCCCTGCTGGAAAAGATCCTTAAAGCCAACTGATCTAGCTCAGCTGAATTATCAGAGGAGAAAGGGCTAATGTTTAAATAGTAATTACTGCAAATAAGAGAATTTTTACTTTAGGGTGTGTCTACACTTTGAGCTGGGGGTATGATTCCTAGCTCAAGGAGCCATACCTCTGCTCGCACTCTCATTTAGCTAGCATACTAAAAATAGCCACAGGGGCATGAAAAGCAAGAAAAGCCAACAGAGTATATGCTTAGGGTCTTGGATGGGTACACATTCAGGATGGCTAATCCCTCTAGCTTCTCGCACTGTTGCAGCTACATTCTATTTTTAACATAGTTAGCTAAATCCAGAGGTAGTACATGTTTCCCTGAGCTGGGAATCACGCCCCCAGCTCAAACTGCAGACATACCCTTAGTTGCCAGACATCTTATTCTATTGCAGATGGATTTACTGTCTATCCATCAATGGAATGCTTTTCCCCCTTCTTCTGTTACAATTGTGTATAGCTGTATCACAATGGCAGTGCATACACAGTGAAAGCAATTAGGAGAATTCTTGTGGGCCATAGTAAGACAAAACTTACATTTTCAGCAAGTTACGTTTGACATCTCCCTATTAAAAATGGCCAAAATTTTCATATTTGGATAACTAAAGTTAGGCACCTAAATAAAAATGTCTTTCTTGCATTGGGGATGCTTCAAATTGTAGCCAATACTTGAGGAGGGGAAGGAAACTCCTCTTAGCATAAAGGATCATAGGAAGATCTCCCAGGTTTCTGTTTACAAAGGGAGCAGTAAAGATTAATTTTAACCCCTTTCTTCCTAGCATACAGCTCAAGTAGTAGTAAAATTTTCCAGATCCATAATACCTCCGACCATACTGTATTTGGTGTTCAGCCTATAGTCTTTTAGCCAGGGCTAGATTTGGCCATGTGTTCTTGCTCCAGGCTATTATTAGTACTATTTGTATTGCAGTACGGCCCAGAGGCCCAATTCAGGATCAGGGTCCTGTTGCTCTAGGTGACATACAGAAGACTAGGAAAACACAATGCCTTGTACTGGTGCCAAACATGAATATTCCCCTCTCCTCAGTGGCACAAAGTCATCTTACACGAGACTGGAGCACAGGTATTGAGCATGTGTGGCAAAGTGACTCATCAAAACACCCATTGGAGTTATCACTTTGGTCTTGGTCTCCCTGTGATTTACATGCTGTAAATGAATTGAATTTGCAAAGGAAGAAGACAGGAGACATAATGAACAAAGTGGAGCCACACTGCTGGGGTACCAATGCAAAGGCACCAGAGATGCAGTGCAAAGGGACAAGGAAAGGCCTCTTTGGATCTTGGGGAACTGCCCGTTTCTGAGACAGAACAGTAAAGCTGAATCTCTGTAAGATTTTCTCCCCCACATCCCTCTCCTGTGGGTTTTACCTTGGACATGAATGATCTGGGTCAGAAATGTCTTAGTGTAGCTAAAGTTATGTGTTATGGGGAAAGTACACTTGCCTAATCCTTTCCCAGAAAGTGTGTCAGATTGATGTGGGTAACCTAATTAACATGAAAAATGGAAGAGAGAAATTGTGAGCACAACTAGTATTACTAAGTTACCTGCATTGATTCATTTCATGGCAATAGGTGAAGATGGTAGCAGTAATTGTGGATACTTAGCATGGCTCTGCTGCTCTCATAACAACACCAGTCATCTTCTCTGAAAGTTGAATGGATTAAACAGTTGTTCACAGCGTTGGGCCAGTTGGTGCCTTCACCCTGGGTACCACCATCTTCTTGGTGTTTGTCTTCAATAAAAAAGGGAAAATTAGGTTAGGGTTTTTTTAATTAGTAATATTCATTCAGCCACAGAGCACCTGAACACATGAACAGCCTGCCAGATCTTTGTACACACTCAGAGGGCTAGTACCACACACTAACAGGTTGCAGACTGATGCAGAAGTACCATGAGAGCGATGCACTATTTGCTTTTATATCCATTGTGAAGAACTATTGCTGCTGTTCATTTAATAGAATTTTGGTGAAATAGGTGATTCTACTTCAATACACTGATTATATTTCATATAAAGAGTTAATAAGAGTATTTAATTAAGGAACAGATGTTGGTGTAGGTAATTCAGCTGCTGCTCTTCTTCCAGGTCCCAGTAATAAACTATGACCTCGAAGAAATGTTATTACTATAGATGTATTATGGCTGTCCTTATGGTGAAATTGCTGGTTAACAGTGAAGTAAGCTTAATTATTTCTGGATGCTATAATATTTAGAAGTGTTACATGAGGAAAGAGATGATAAAAGATAAAAGCAAGCTTTTTAGGAAGCCTGGAGATAAGACAAAACTTGAGGGATAAAGAGGAAACAGACCACAAGAGGAGATACTAATTCAAAGAAAAAAAGAGAAAAGTAGAGGAGAGCGAAAGACAGAAAAGGTAGTGACACATTACTCATTGGCAGGAAAAGCAGCCTGAAACTGTTGGTACCTGTAGGGGAAGTTTAAATAATCTGATCTATGCATTATGTGATTTTTTTTTAATTAAAATATTTTTGAAAGACCACTAGGGGATAGGAGAAGGGAAGGGAGCCTCATATGTCTTAGAATAACTTTCAAATAGACTTTTAAAGCACTTTTGAAAAATATACATGTGGAGGATTCCAGAACTTGTTCTCCTATTGAGATTCAAAGCCTTTAGCAAATTAAGCTTCATGCCCAAGCATTTCTATTATGGCATAATGGCAAGGACTTTAAAACATTTCTGACTCTGGGGGTTTAAAGTTAATAATGGCCTCTGCAATGCTTTCAATGTATTTATAGTTTTTGATCTAAGATAGACATAGTTTAATTGTGTTTAAAAAAAAACAGGTGAAATTTTTAGGAATTTTTTTGCTCAGCTACCAAGAACAACACTCACATGGATCATCCATTGTTGAGCTCCTAAAAAAAAATTAGAGGAAACGTTATTTAATATATGCATAGGCCAAGTTTACTTTTTCCAGATTGTTTTTAAACCAACAATTTTTGAAGTTATAGTTTAAATAAGAGAATAAAGTAATTTAACATGTTATATTTCTGGTTGAAGGTTTTTATATTTCAAAATTATATAGTCCCTTCCTGCAAACTCTGTACAACACAGTGCTATAACTATGTCTTTGTGTCAAGCATAACTAATAGAGCCTACAATTTGAATTGATATGCATTATTTAATAAAAACAGAAGATAATATGCCCTTAGGGACATTGTTTTTGGTCTGCTTGCATTACTTTATTGTATATTTAAAATATCTTAAAAGAAATACATGGAATAACCACATGTAATTCTGATCTAAACTTCTCTGTGTAAAAGGAACTTTGATGCTGTCAGAAAAATAAGCTTTTCTGCTATTCTTTTGAGGAGCAAAAAGAAAACCACTGATTAGGTTCTTATTTTTCTAATTTTCAAATGATTTATTGTACTGTATACTTATCTTTTATATGCCCGAAGGTAATTATGACATTCCAGGGTGCAATCCAGACCCGGGAAGGGGCTATATCACCACCTGCCCTGAAACCTTGAGTGCCTCACAATGTTTTGCTGCTGTATTCCCATCTGGGTTGCTCCAAACAGCCTGCCAGCATGCAGGTCACACCCTGAATGTCTGTGTTTAGCTGCAATCTTCCAGCACACTCCAGTTGCACTCAGGCTTCCACCAGCCTCGGTTACTACACAGAAGGTGACCCCAACATATTGCCAGTCCTGGATATTCCCCCCAAAACCTATGATCTGTACTAGGCAGCCCTCCCTTAAACAGTCCAAGTATATTATGTCCATTGCCCCTTGAAGGGGATCAAGATAAAACCGTTTGTCACCTCAAATGGAATTACCCACACAATTCACAACACTTTTTTAATTAAAGAACAAAAAAGTGTATTTAATTAAGAGCTGTTTTAAGCAAGTACAAGTATTGAGGCATAAAATCAGAAATGGCTACAAGAGAAAAAAAAAAACATGCTTTCTAAACTTAACAAACTAGACATGGTTCAAGAAAAGTCCCTTACCACATGGTCCAGTAACTTTGCTGACTAAACTCTCAGGCCAGGATCTGTTTCCAAGCTTCAACTTTTTTTTTTGTCCTTAGGTTTATAGTTGTCACCCTTTGAAATGCATTTTCCTGAAAGTGATCTCCTACATAAATTTCTTTCCAACTGTGACCAAAGAGACATTGACTCTGGTGGAGGATGTTCCATGCTTTTTCTTTACACCTGCATATGCTGAAACAAAGATTTGCCTTGTTTCTTGCCTTCCTTTCTTTCCATGCCAATGAATGGCTGCTTGATACATGATGGCCCATCAGCTTTGACACCTGGGTAGAAGCGTCAGCTTGTCCTTTGACTTTGAGATATAGGTTTACCCACTTTCTGGACTGCTCTGGTAAACACACTTCAGTCATGATTTCAGCTTATCTTCATAATTTTATATATAATGTTACTACATACATGTCACCATATTATTGACCAGCAAGTTATTAGTTTTCTAATGATACTTTACACGAGATATTTTGTACAAATATTATTACAGTGGGGTGTAGGGTGTGAATACAGGGGTTCATTCCACCACAGTAATACAGTGGTTGGACTATCTTTCCTGGATTCAAGTTACTCCATCTGTTCTACTTCTGAAGTTTTTCTTATTATATCAAAGCAACAGAACCTCTGAAGATATTTTGTCAGGATTCTCATTCCTTGGGCTTGTGCACAAGGTAGAAGGAACTCCTCAAGCTCTAAGGATTTGTTTGATCCGTGTGGGTTAAGGCACAGCCACTCCCTACTACAATGGTGGTGCATGTCACCTTCTAGATTTAAAAGTCACATTTGGAACCCTTCCAGTTAGTTCCAGATTTGACCAGGACATAAAGGTTCAGCAAAGAAAAATCAGTAAATCATTAAACAAAATCAGTGCCTCAAAAAGTTAGAACAACATCTTTGAAAGGTAAAACCGGGCAAACAAACCAAAAAGGTTCCCTTCTGAACACAAAAGGGAGGTAGGTGAGTGCAAATCCTACCAGAGTTCTGTCCGCAGAATTACAAGGAAAGTAATTCCATGTTATCTAAAGAAACTATCTTTGGAAGCTTTCAAAAGCTTTGGGTTTTTGATGTTTTGGAGAGGGAAGTTAGGCCTGCTTAGCTTATGTTGATGATGATGCTGTGGCCAAATGCCCTGTGTTGGGGGAAACTAAGCCCTTTTAAGTCAATCATTGATTTGAAAGTTTTGTAAATTGAGTATTTCACTTCATGGCTATTGGAAGGGGGGGGGGCATTTGATAAGACACACATCTAAAGGAAGGCAGAGTGACTCTTAACTCCTTTATCTTCTCTAGATAGGTTCTTGCTGGTATAGAGTAGATCCTATTCCATGCCTCTTGGTGGAATGTTGAGATCTGCAGCCAGTCAGCTGTGTGAACATTCACTCCTGAAACAGGGCTCTTGCTACCATATGCCTAAATCACAGGACTCCTGTACCTGATGTTGTATCACAGCCAGAATTTCAGGCACTAGCTTTTTAAATTCCTGATATTTGTCCTGTGAAAGAGATTCAATAAGGGCAAATAAATTTGTCCAGAGCTTGTACCTTTTGACTATGAAGGCTTGGTTATCTAAATTGTGAAGGGTAGCAGCTGCACACTGAATTTTGTTCAAGAAATCCCAGTACCAAAGCTCAGGGTTGTGGTGTATAGGTACCATGTGTTTACAACTGGTCTTTGTTCTGCCCATGGGCACTACAGATCCTGAGTTCTCTGGTGAGTGGGTGGAAGACATAACCAGCAGCACCCTCAGAGAGGACATATTTTTGATGCCTTTCAAGTCAGAGCAGTGATCTTAGGTGTCCCCCATACCTTCTTCGTCTATTGACCCAAAATAGGGTGGAAGGATACAGTAGCCCTACTGAACAGGGTTTTGTGGACCAAGTACCTCTGCACTGTGGCCCCTAAAGATACCTGTCTCAGATTCACCTGACTTAGCCCATCTTTCCATAAACTTGCTCTCATGCAAATAGTTCTAGCAGAAATGGAGATGAACATGATATTGATACCATAGGCTGCTGAAAAAGAAGTAGAAATCTTCAGGAACCACTCTTTTCTTACCCTAAACCCACGTAAGCTCTCTTAAACTAAGTAGGATTGGGCAGTGCTAACACTTCACTTAGAGACTTGCAAGAACAGCTAGGTGCCTGGGCCAATCCCCATCTCTAAAGGCATATGACAATGTAGAGCCAGGATTGTGTCGAAGTTTAAGAGTTGAAAAGGGCAGCATTCATTTCAGTGAGTTGCAGGGGATGATGCAACACAAAGCAGCTGTCTCAAAGCTCTGGCTCTCTGCCCAGCCTTACCTCCCCAAACTTCACCTTTGTGGCGTTCACGCAGCGGGACTTCCATGTTTTCTAAGGAAGGAAATGAAACCACATAGGTTCCTTTGCCTCCCTTTACTTACTTAATGGACATTTGGGGCTGGTATTTGTCCCCCTCTTGTACTCTTCCCACCTAAAAACAAATGAAATAATTGGGTCCAAAGTTTGTAAAAGACTTTGAGATCCTTCTGTATGAAAGTAATAATATATAAATGTGAGTTCATTCTCAGTCTTATCAGTTTTCTTAAATACCACACATTGTTAATCATTCTCAGGACAGTACTAGTTTTATTTGTTTGTTGTTGTTCTGTCTTTGAGGGGAAAATGCTAATTTTTAATAATTTACAAGAAATTAACATGACAAAGTAATTTCATACTGTTATTCTTTTTATTTTTGTGTTTTCAAATGTAAATGGCTTAACAGGCTTGTAGAGACCAAAGATGACCAGTATTCTGTATTCAGTAAGAAACTCTTTGATTCCTGTTGAGTATGGACAGCTGGATGTTAGCATTTGCATTGTGCTTAAGAGCCATCATGTAAAAAAGACGCACACACATAAAGGCTGATTGTTTTTCATTATGCCCTTGAGCAGCACATCATTAACAAAACTTTGTCCAATTAGTTTATGCTGTGGAGCAAAATTCTACTATACTTTCTAAATTAGCAGAGAGGAAACTCATTTAAACCTGCCGTAAGTTTCAAGCTAGTATCTCTTAGGGTTTCTAACTTACAGGAATGTAATAACTGACCTATTGTGCTATGCCCTAAAGCAACACAAGAGTTGAAACAGTATCTAATTAACCTCCTGCTAAACCTCAAATGTCAGGCAGGAATATCATCAAACCTAAAAGGTTTTTTAATACAGTAGACATGGATGGAATTAGTTGTTCTCGATTTTGAGTCAATTGCCCTGAAAGGTGACAAGTCACTAACAGATAGGCACTTTGCATTTAAAACCTGGGACTTTGCCAAAAGGGAAATCTAAGGTCTTCTATATTTCAACCTATGTTTGTAATGGTGAGACAGACACTAGTACCTGAAAATTACATTTTGCTTTTTTTTAAGCTTGAATTCGTTTGCAAGTAAATTGGTTTTCTGTTGGGAAGCTGTCATCACTGACCAGAATGTGCACATGATGATCATTCCAATTCATGTAAATGTAGAAAGGAAAACTTATTCACGTTGTGTAGCAATTCCAATTTGAACATTTTACTTATCTGCTTTATATTCTTGATACACAGATGTTAAACCTGGATATAATGCAGAAATTCATTAACAAATAAATTTCCCATATAGCTTAATAAAACAGAATCACAGGGAAAAAAAAGCTTAGAAATTAAGATGCTCTTGGTGGGTCCATATGCTAAGTGAGTCAGTATGAAAAGCACCTCAAATTATCTTGTACATCTGCATCAGAGGCTAGAGAACATAAACTTCAGTATTTTAATTGTTTATGCTCAAATGTGTAGAGTTATGTGCTGGGAAGATGATCGTGTTTCATTAACGGAAGGGTTTTGGTCAGAGCCCAGTTACGCTCTGAACATGGAGAGGTGTGCTCCGCACCTGGAATAGTAGTTCCATTTTATGCTATTTGTGAACCATAAACATCTTGTTAGAATGATTTTGCTGCTGTGCTAGCTGTGCAATGGAGAGAGAGAAAAGTTCACTCGAGGTTCAACTCTGAACATAAAGTTACCTCTCCAGGTAGCATTTTATTGCAGGGTTTGAGATTTTAGCACAAGTTTGGCTAATTAACTGCATTCCTTACATGCTCTTTCACAAGCAGCAAACTCGAAATCCCTTCCTCAGAAAGCACAAACCATACTAGTAGCTCTCATGTTTCCCCCAAACTCTGTGCTCTGGCTTCTGATACAACTCTCCTTTTTCCCTCCCTTCACTGTGGTGCCACACCCGTATTTTAAGGTTTTTAGCTTAAATAGTAGGATGACCGTATTTCTCAAAGGGAAAACAGGACACTGCCCCCCCCACCCCCCTGCCCCACTAGGCTGTCTCTGGAACCCAGCCTATCCCCTGTGCAAGGCTGTGGCTGGTTGGTGGAACTCTGTTTCCCCCCCACACACACACACACAAGCCCTGCCTGCCCCGTGCATGCTGGCACCCTACGTGCCCCTGCCAGAGCCCTGCCTCCCCCATTGCATAAGGCTGGCATTGTAGCTTCCCCCCAAACATTCCTCTGCACCGCACCCCACTTTTTTTGACAAAAGTGGGGATTTGTCCCATTTGCTCTTGCCAACTGATTAAGTCAGAAAGAGCAAATGGAACAAATGGCCACTTATGTCAAAAACAGGGATTAACAACCGGACTGTCCCAGCCAAAATGGAATGTATGGTCACCCTACTTAGACTCCATGACACTTAGGAACATAGGATAGGAAGGGACCTCCTGGGAAACCAAGTTCAGTCCCCTGTCATTGCAGGCAACCATGTCACATAAGTGCATTCATAAATTTATCAAGCTCCATCTTAACACTAATTAAGTTGTTTCCTGCACACACACTATTCCTATTGCCCTGCTGTTCCAGAACCTCACTCCTCTGATGCTTAGAAACTTTGTAATTTCCAGATTAAATTTATTCATGGCCAGTTTATACCTATTTGTTTGTGTGTTAACATTGTCCTTTCACTTAAATAGCTCTTCACCCTCCCTGCTGTTTACAGTCCTGGTGTACTGATAGGGGGCAATCATCTCCCCTCACAGCCTTCAGTTTGCTAAGCTAAACAAGACAAGCTCTTTTAGTTTCCTCATCCTAGTAGCCCTTCTCTGCACCTGTTCTAGTATGAATTAATCTTTCTTGAATAGGGGTGACCAGAATTGTACATGGTATTCCAGATAGTGTCTTTTTTTCAGTGTCTTTTTTTCACCTCGTAGCCTTTCTACTCTGCTGTGTAGGTTCGTACATCATTCTTATCTCTGTAATATCTGCACCTCCCAGCAGTGCATTAAATGATATAACATCTGTCCCGTGTTGTTTGTTCTCTCATCCTCTTCCCAGGCGGAAAAATATGTAAAGCTGAATGTCTTGTTTTGGTAAGGATTTTTTTAATTAAAAAAAAACCCATGTTGCTAAGGATTGGGCTATTCTACCGCGGTAAATCAATCTAACTTACGCAACTTCAGTTACATGAATAACGTAACTGAAGTCGATATAGTTAGATCCACTTATTGTGGTGGCTACATTGTGCTGTGTAGGCGGGAGAGCGTCTCCCATTGACTTCCCTTATGCTTCTTGGGAAGGTGGAGTACACAAAGTGATAGGAGAGTGCTCTCCCATCGATTTAGCGTGTCTTCATCAGACCCTCTAAATCGACACTCGCTGTATTGATTGCAGCACTGCCAATCTATCGGTAAGTGTAGACATGCCTTAAGTATCTGTTAAAGAAGGCCAGGTCAAAGTAGTATGCCTTGCATTTGGAGTGGAAGGTGGTGAGATCCATCCTGTCTATTCAGAATGTAAACTCCTCAGGGTGGCGATTGTCTCTCACTGTGTGTTTGTACAATGCATAGCAGAATAGGGTCCCTACCTTGTTTTGGGTATCTAGGGCACTACTGTAACACTGTAACTAATGATATTTCTGATTCAATCACATACCATATTACGAAGCTGTAGGATTACTTGAAAAGTTCTGCTTTATTTTAAAATAACAAGAGTACTTGTGGCACCTTAAAGACTAACAAATTTATTAGAGCATAAGCTTTTGTGGACTACAGCCCACTTCTTCATCAGCAGAAAAACAAAAACAAAAACTTTTGTAGTGATAATCAAGATGGCCCATTTAGACAGTTGACAAGAAGGTGCGAGGATACTTAACATGTGGAAATAGATTCAATATGTGGAATGACCCAGCCACTCCCAGTCTCTATTCAAACCCAAGTTAATGGTATCTAGTTTGCATATTAATTCAAGCTCAGCAGTTTCTTGTTGGAGTCTGTTTTGCCGATGAAGTGGGCTGTAGCCACAAAAGCTTATGCTCTAAAAAATTTGTTCGTCTCTAAGGTGCCACAATTATTATGGTTTTTTGGGGTTTTTTTTTTTGTGGATACAGACTAACACGGCTGCTACTCTGAAACCTGCTTTATTTTAGGCTCTGTCTAGTAAAATACATGTCAGTCTCTGGGTTTGCTCATTTTAGTTATCTCAGTACCTACAGTAAATAAACTTTTACTATTTTTCTATGCATGAAAATTTTTCATTTAAGAAAATTAGAAAGATTAAAAGACAGCAGTTATTGTATGGTGTGTTACTTTCTATTTATCTGTATTAGCTTCAGATGCAAGATAAGTCTCCATCGTTTCTGTAATGAACTTTGATTTTTGTGGTTTGCTATCAGAACAATTCTGATTTAGGACATTTTGTTGTTCTAACTAAAAATTAGAACTGCATAGATTAAGCTACGGGCATGCAATATGGTACGACAAGGAAATCTGGATTAGCTTCTCATCTTGATTTCTTGTTCCTGGGAAGAGGCAAGAAGAGAAATAAAGTTAGGATATTCTTCTGGTTGGCAGAGTTTGGGAGGAGATAGAACCCTTGACCACTTCTGGTCAAATGAAAGTGCTCATTGACTGACTGCAGAAGGAAGCAACATCTAACATTACTGGAAGAGGGGAAAGGTTTTTGTCACACCAACGGACTTTTGAGGGAGGATTAGCATGACCTGGAAGGAGAAAATTGATGGACTTCAGAGATGTACCAACCAGGGCTGATTGTGCCCCCAAAGATCTGTATGTAAGGAGAATCTTTATTGCACAGATCACATCCATGCTTCATGAAAATTGGAGGAGAGAGAGAGGAAGCAAAGAGAGGCAGCAACCTCCATGGCAGCAGCTAGCTGTCTTCCCCAGAGCCTGTGGAGCGAAAAGGGGATGAGGGCTAAGGGGGGAGGAGTACTGATGGGGTTGTCCCCTTCTGTGCCTTGTGAAATGTGGTAGAGAAAGTAATACAGTACCAGGTTGTATTATCTCTCCCCGTACGTGATGGTGATACCTCATTAAGGATTGTCCTGGAGTAGCTGCTGTCTGAGGAAGCCTCGACTCCACATCCAAACACACTGAAACTCAGCAGCTTGGCCCCAATTCCAGTTGTCATTTTTTAGTTCTCCTACACCTCTCCACTTTCTTGTTTGGGCTGCACCTGAAAGCAAAAATACCTAAAGCGGAGCCATTTTTCTGGTATTTCCACCAGTATTTCCAGTTTCTCCCCCCAGTAAACTTCAGGTAATCTACTCAGCTCTTCTCTGACAGGGACCTCTCAGAACCCCAAAATCTTTGTGGTTTGTTCATCACTGGTAAAGACAAAATCCTTTGTCACTATTTCTGCTGGGATATGTCATACATCAAGTTGCACCACTCTGATCACCAAAAATGTCATGTGGCATGGCAGTCTGATAAAACAAATGGAACAGTAGCAGGGTGCACTTAAGATGCAAGGGTTAATTTCTATTAATTATGTAAGGGTCATGCACAAGAAAGTTTGAAGTATTTTTATGAATCATGTAGAACCTTTCAAAATTCCTAGATCTGTTTAAAAGTCATGGCAGCAGGCCAGCTGACTCTGTAAGTTCCATATGAAGAAAGAGCAAGAGACAAGAACAGAAGAACATTGCAACTTAGAAGGTATTTAAAGCCTTGCTAAAACTAGCATTTCCTTGCCAAGTTTGATAGGGTATAGCTAATTTTAGCAAGTTTATTTCCCTATAATCTCCCTCTCTAGAGTATCACATGCCTTCAAAAGAGAAAGATTTTTTTATTTTCCAGTCTGAGTTCACCCTCAGCCCACACCATAATGATGAAATACAATGTAAAGAGTCATAAAAGTTTACGAATGACATATTTCTGATTACCTGAGGTTTCCTTTAGAAAATTCTCATCACAGATTCCACTGGGCATGATTTAGCCTAGTTGGGATTAAGGACACTCAGCAAGATATGTTCTAGTCTAGATAGATCCTTATAGTGTGCTCATCACAGTAGTATCTGAGCACCTTCCGGTAGGACATAAATAACATGACTTCTAAAATCTGACACATTTCCTCACCCCAGGGGGAGAAGCATGTGCTGTGGATTGTCTTGTTTTGTAAATCTGTTTTTTGCGAGCACGGGGTTGGGTGGGATTCATTTTGTGTTTTATTTGCTTTTTAAATATACATGTTGCTATGTATGTGTTAGAGGCTGCAAGGTTAAAGAAATGCACCTCACACTTGGAGAAGAGATGGTGAGATTTGTTATGGTCCTTAGTTCTTGTGGGATTTTGTTCCAGAATTTTGGGTCAGCCTCTGAGACAGGAGCCTCTGGGAGCCTCTGTCTCCCACACAGATGAGTTTTACCCTTACTGTGAACAGTTCCATTGTGCCAGAGGAGAGAAGATGTCGACCACAGTGCTCATTCAGAATCCTTAGTAGTCTTTTAGATATCCTGGGTCAGATACCCTGGACCATGAAGCACCTTGAACATAAAGTGTAAGACCTTGAACTTGATTTAAAATGTTCTGGGGAAATCAATGGAGAGAGCAAAAGGCAGGCGTGACATGCTCACACTAGCCTTGGTTGCTGAGGAGACACGCTGCAGTGTTTCTATACTTGTTGGAGTTCTTAAGCATTGAAGCTTTCATGCGCAGTTATACTGCATTACTGTAGCCCAGCTGAGAGGTAACAAAAGCATGAATAGCTGAGGCCAAGTCATCATCTGACAGGATGGGACAGAGTCTCCTAGCCACCCAGAGATTATAGAAAGTGTAATTCATGAATGCTGCTAGGTGAGAGCTTAGTGTGAATGAGGAATCCAAAGTAATTATGTAATTATTCTCTGTTGCTTAGCCTGATCAAGTGAATTTAAGAGGCACAAAAACAGTGAAAGAGAGTATCTGCCCACTAAATCTGAGATGCGGGTGAATCAACAACCTCACCACTTTTCACAAGTAATTTTACAACGGTACCCACTGAAAGAACACTGCACCCATTTTCCTTTACCTTTTCCCCTTATCGTTCAGAAAGGAAGAAGCAATTTTCACAGTGAAAACACTAATGCATTTAAAATACATTTGACATTTCTGGGTCCATGTTGGTCATTCCCGTCTTGCTGAAAAGTGACATTGGCAATATAACAACCCAAAAAGCAATAGTGCTGTAAGTAGGTGCAGCCATGTATTCCATGTAGGTGTGTATGAGCAGTCCCCTTCAGACCTGGCAAGTGAAGCCATACCACAGCTCACACTGCCCAGGCCACAGACCATGGAATTGAGGCCATTGCTGGGCCCAAAGGCCTCCTCGATGCTGGTGAACCCTTTGCCACCATTGTTGTCTTGGTGACAGATCCCATTGTCAAGTTCAGTGCTGGCATCCTCTGCCCAGTCGGGCTCGACACATGCCAAGCAAGGGGCCAAACGGTCATTTTGAGGATGTACGCGAGGGCGACCTACCAGACTGTTCCCCAGGAACCACTCCATCGTATATCCTCTATCTGCACACCACACTAATATCATCCCGGCCTGGCTTGGTCTTAAAGCCACTGCTGTAATCTAATCCAATCTAAGCAGCTAGGCACTGGGAAAGCACAGATATTACACCATCCAAGTGTGATGAAAATGAGACAAAGCTGCAGGTCATCTTCATACAAATTGTCTTGCAATCTTCTTCAGTGGCTTCATTGAACTTGAATAGGAGAAATTACAAAATCGAGCCTTGTGGAAGGTGCCACAAAAAATCCTTCCAGGCAGGCTACTGTGCAAAAAGCACCCTTTGTGACTTCTTGTGGAGGAAACAGTAGAATTAATCAAGAGCAACACCATCCACCTTGGCTGGGTTGGTAGGCAGGTTAACAAAACTTCAAGTCAACTATATCAAAGAATGCTGGCAAATCTAAAAGAATTAGTATGAACTTCTAAACATGATATCCTCTAACAAATCAGCCAATGAGACTAGAGCAGCCTCCATCCCATATCCATATGTAAAGTCAGCTCAAAAGGGACCAAGGAAGTCTGAGGCCTACAGCTGATGCCAAAGTTATTTTATCATAAAAATCCAAATCTTTCTCAAGGGAAGATTAAAGAGACAGAGATCATTAGCAACATTGCCAGCATTCAGAAATGGTTTTATGATTAAAGGTCAAACAACCATTGGTTTGAGAGAAGCTGGCCATCCATCTTCCCACAGGGAGGCTGTGGAGTGGACTAGTTGGTCCAGTTGCAATTCTTTCACCAAGCTGTTTTCCTTCCAGGCTTTATTTTGAGCCATTGTGTGCATTAGTTATGGAAAAAACCCCACAAGTGTTTTTAATATAAACACAGATCCAAGAGCAAGAAAAAGTCATACTCAAGCCAACAACCCAGCTCTTGAACAAACAAGTATAAAGGTGAACCTCAGAGACCTAACTTCCGATGACCATGTAGATGTTCTTCATAGAAATTTGCTGTGTTCTCTCTGAGAGCCTGATTAGGCCTTCAGTTCTCAGCTCCGTTTCATTACTTCACCTTGTCCACCGGCGTAAGAACTAAACATATTAACTCCTTGCTGTCTGGAAAAAAGATAGTGTCTCTGCACCTGACACACATGATTGACTAGAGTCTATTTTATCTCAGTTGGAGGGGGAAAAGGCAGCAGCACAGAGGTATTGACAAGCCCAACTAACAAAGGGACAGTACCTCTCCTCTTCTTTCAGCATGGATACGAGCAAAGCTAAAGAAGGAACTTAAAGTAGGGAACCAGGAGGTGCAAATCATTAGTTCCTTCTGTATTTCATTCACCTTTTTGATTATTGGATTCCCAAGCAAGAACGAGACACCAGCATACTGGAAGCACGTTTGAGGGTAGCCAGACGATGAGTTGCTTTCCTTGCTGGTCCTGCTACGAGCTGCTCAGTGAGAATAAAGTTTGACAGTGAATTGTTTTCTCATCATCAAGTTTCCATACTAAACTACAAAGAAACAGTACCTCATGAACTGAGAGCTGGCAGGGGATGTGAGCCTCCCAAAAAGAGAGGCTACTCTGCAAGCTACTTTCATTGCTCATGTGTCAGGTGAGTCTCACATTCAATGGTACTCACATCACAACTGAAGCAGAATACCAGTGTTCTTTTCAGCCTCACGTTGGATGTTTTTTTTTGCTTTTTTATCATCCAGGATTTTAGGTAGATGTCAACAAGTTTACTGTAGCACAATGAGAAATTAAATGTCACTTTTCCAGACTGGGTTATGATTATCTAGGAGTGCTGAACAATGACTAAGATAAAAGTGAATACAAAATTTATAACTGGCTAAAATCATTACTGTTTTACCCAATGGAATTACCCTGGATATTAATTTTATTTATTAAGACTAAGAGAATAGAGGTCAAGGACGCAAAGGACATTGGAGCTTATTAAGCACCGTACACAGTGCCAGAACAACTTCTGAATAGTACTTTTGCTTCTAACCTTTCATTGGAAGAAATAGGAAATAGCTTCATGAAAATCCACTGAAAACCTCTGTAGCATTTCCTGGTGTTTAATTACTAAAACATGGATCTTCAGTGTACTGAAACTTAAACCTTAATCTAGCTCTTTTTGTAAGAAATCCTCAATTATAAAGATGGGAAATCTAGGAGGGTTTGCTTAAGGGAGCTGTGATTTGAGACTATCTTCTTTTTTTGTCATAAAAGTTGAAGGTACCTGGGTTGTGAGAGAAAGGTGCCATTCATTCCTGTGCAGAGTGTCCACACAAAACTCATTCCGCACACTTATGCTCCATGGTAAGATCTTAAACAGCATAAAGGTCTTGTGTGGGTTCTCTGTACTGAGGTGAATAAAATGTCCCTCTATGGCCCAAATTCCCTGCTGGTGTAAAATAGTGCCGCTCTGTTGGGTTCCGCTGAGAATTTGGGCCCTAGGGCCTGGATCCACACAAACGTAAGCATTGTGATGCTGACCATTGCCTAAAGGCGCCTTAAAAATCACTGGAATCCATAAAGTCTGAGTTGGGTGCTCAGGCTATATACAATGCACAGGGAGAGAGAGAGGCCCCTATGAATGGGATCCACAAAAAACAGCACACTAGGCAGGGAGCCAGCTAAACTACAAGTTTGAGAGATGGCAACAAGAGGGGTGTATCTTAAGCCCCACCCTTCTCAGGGAGAGACTATAGAATCATTTTCACCTTTTCTCTGGCTCAATTAATATTTATTACAAAGCAGAACAGCTTGAAAACAGGAGACTTGCATCAGAATAGGCCACAGGCCTGTGGTTAGGATGTTTTGCCTGGGAGGTAGGAAACCCCTATTCCAATCCTTTCTCCTTATCAGGCACATGGGGGGAATTGGACCAGAGTCTCCCACATCCAGGTGAGTTTCCAAACCACAGGGCTAAAGGCTGGTTATCCTTCTCCCTGTTTTGTGTGGAGTTAGGCAGGTGCCAAAGCCATTCTTGCAAGAAATGCCTTCGGTGTCTAAGCCTATCTGACTCCAGAAGACAATTCCCAGCTGTGGATTGCAAGCAGAGATAGGCATCAGCACAGATTTAGGTGCTGAAGGCCAGATCTTTACATATATTTAGGCATCTATTGAGAATTTCAAAACATCTAGGTACCTAACACCCATTCAAATGAATGTGTTTTAGCCTAGGTGCTTTTGAAGATCCCACTAGGAGCCTAAATAGTTTTAAAAATCTGTCTCTGAGCACTGTAATGTCTAAGTTCCTTTGTGAATCTAGCCCTAGATTCTTAAGGGGTTGTTCAGTGATACCTAGGAGCATGCACCCTCTGCACAGGGTGAAGTTCATATATAGAGGACAGTAACTATTTCTCTTCATGAAAACCTGAGCTTTCTCCCCAGAAATCATTTCAACAGCCAAGCCTTTATACTAAACTTTTCTACATTGTTATGGAAAAGAGGGAATGACACTGTATATGGCTCTAGAGGGAATAGCAAATGCTTTGGGGCTAAAAGGAATAGGAGGTCTTCAAAGGTGAATGCAAACCTTACATGAAAATTGAATTAAGCCCAGAAATGTGTGCTGAATGTCTCCCTTAACTCGTCTCTGGGAGTGTGTGGGACCAATGGGATCCGGGACCTCACAAAATGATGTAATTCAGCAGACAGTATCAGACAATCGAACAGAAATGGAGAAATAATTATTTAAAAAGTAAATGATCCATTTATGTGTGTTCCATGTCAGCCATAGTCTGGTACTGTGGGCAGCGTTTTTATTAATTAGTCAACAATATTGCTGGTCTCTTTACAGACCAGGGTGAGGTGACAAGGGCCCTGCACCCACTCAGCATATTTTTTTTTGGACTAGTTCAATTTTCATGTTAACTGTGCTGTTCACCTTTAAGCTTTTGAGCTGTTTGCTCACGCTGAAGCTATTAGGATTCCCTTTAGTTCATTCCTGGAAACAGGCCTAGTGACCTCGGTAAGTCAAATGAAAGGGGGAAAATATTGCACAGCATTTCATGGGACAAAAAGAATTTGAAAGTACATCTGTTGTTGCCTATTGTGGTTACTTTGGGATTTTGTCACATTTTGACAAAACTGCCTTTTCTCTGGTGGCAAACAGGTCCATAATCATTATTCCCTATTTTTGACAGATATAGTCTGCAAGCCCAGGGCGCTTTCATCACATTGGACAGACTCCAAGATCAACCACTATGCTGTCTACACTTATCAGTTATGTGAACTGTGCCTATACTCTATGCCCTGGTCTACACTAGGACTTTAGGTCGAATTTAGCAGCATTAAATCGATGTAAACCTGCACCCGTCCACACGATGAAGCCCTTTATTTTGACTTAAAGGGCTCTTAAAATCGATTTCCTTACTCCACCCCTGACAAGTGGATTAGCGCTTAAATCAGCCTTGCCGGCTCGAATTTGGGGTACTGTGGACACAATTCGACGGTATTGGCCTCCGGGAGCTATCCCAGAGTGCTCCAGTGTGATCGCTCTGGACAGCACTCTCAACTCAGATGCACTGGCCAGGTAGAAAGGAAAAGAACCGCGAACTTTTGAATCTCATTTCCTGTTTGGCCAGCGTGGCAAGCTGCAGGTGACCATGCAGAGCTCATCAGCAGAGGTGACCATGATGGAGTCCCAGAATCGCAAAAGAGCTCCAGCATGGACCGAACGGGAGGTACGGGATCTGATCGCTGTTTGGGGAGAGGAATCCATGCTATCAGAACTCCGTTCCAGTTTTCGAAATGCCAAAACCTTTGTCAAAATCTCCCAGGGCATGAAGGACAGAGGCCATAACAGGGACCCGAAGCAGTGCCGCGTGAAACTGAAGGAGCTGAGGTAAGCCTTCCAGAAAACCAGAGAGGCGAACGGCCACTCCGGGCCAGAGCCCCAAACATGCCGCTTCTATGATGAGTTTAGGGGGTTCAGCCACCACTACCCCAGCCGTGTTGTTTGACTCCTTCAATGGAGATGGAGGCAATACGGAAGCAGGTTTTGGGGACGAAGAAGATGATGATGATGATGATGATGAGGTTGTAGATAGCTCACAGCAAGCAAGCGGAGAAACCGGTTTTCCCGACAGCCAGGAACTGTTTCTCACCCTGGACCTGGAGCCAGTACTCCCCCAACCCATCCAAGGCTGCCTCCTGGACCCAGCAGGTGGAGAAGGGACCTCCGGTGAGTGTACCTTTTAAAATACTATACATGGTTTAAAAGCAAGCATGTGAAAGGATTACTTTGCCCTGCCATTCACGGTTCTCCTGGATGTACTCCCAAAGCCTTTGCAAAAGGTTTCTGGGGAGGGAAGCCTTATTGCGTCCTTCATGGTAGGACACTTTACCACTCCAGGCCAGTAACACGTACTCGGGAATCATTGTACAACAAAGCATTGCAGTGTATGTTTGCTGGCGTTCAAACAACATCCGTTCTTTATCTCTCTGTGTTATCCTCAGGAGAGTGAGATATAATTCATGGTCACCTGGTTGAAATAGAGTGCTTTTCTTCAGCAGACACTCAGAGGAGCCCATTCCTGCTGGGCTGTTTGCCTGTGGCTAAACAGAAATGTTCCCCGCTGTTAGCCACAGGGAGGGGGGAAGGTTGAGGGGGTAGTCACGCGGTGGGGGGAGGCAAAATGCGACCTTGTAACGAAAGCACATGTGCTATGTATGTAATGTAAACAGCAAGGTTTACCCTGAAAGAGTGTAGCCACTGTTTTATAAAATGTGTCTTTTTAAATACCACTGTCCCTTTTTTTTTCTCCAGCAGCTGCATGTGTTTCAATGATCACAGGATCTTCTCCTTCCCAGAGGCTAGTGAAGCTTAGAAAGAAAAAAAAAAACGCACTCGCGATGAAATGTTCTCCGAGCTCATGCTGTCCTCCCACACTGACAGAGAACAGACGAATGCATGAAGGCAAATAATATCAGAGTGCAGGAAAGCACAAAATGACCGGGAGGAGAGGTGGCGGGCTGAAGAGAGTAAGTGGCGAGCTGAAGACAGGGCTGAAGCTCAAATGTGGTGGCAGCGTGATGAGAGGAGGCAGGATTCAATGCTGAGGCTGCTGGAGGACCAAACCAGTATGCTCCAGTGTATGGTTGAGCTGCAGCAAAGGCAGCTGGAGCACAGACTGCCACTACAGCCCCTGTGTAACCAACTGCCCTCCTCCCCAAGTTCCATAGCCTCCACACCCAGACGCCCAAGAACTCGGTGGGGGGGCCTCCGGCCAACCAGCCACTCCGCCACAGAGGATTGCCCAAAAAAAGAAGGCTGGCATTCAATAAATTTTAAAGTTGTAAACTTTTAAAGTGCTGTGTGGCATTTTCCTTCCCTCCACCACCACCCCTCCTGGGCTACCTTGGTAGTCATCCCCCTATTTGTGTGATGAATGAATAAAGAATGCATGAATGTGAAGCAACAATGACTTTATTGCCTCTGCAAGCGGTGATTGAAGGGAGGAGGGGAGGGTTGTTAGCTTACAGGGAAGTAGAGTGAACCAAGGGGCGGGGGGTTTCATCAAGGAGAAACAAACAGAACTTTCACACCGTAGCCTGGCCAGTCATGAAACTGTTTTTCAAAGCTTCTCTGATGCGTACCGCGCCCTTCTGTGCTCTTCTAACTGCCCTGGTGTCTGGCTGCGCGTAACCAGCAGCCAGGCGATTTGCCTCAACCTCCCACCCCGCCATAAACCTCTCCCCCTTACTCTCACAGATATTGTGGAGCACACAGCAAGCAGTAATAACAGTGGGAATATTGGTTTCGCTGAGGTCTAAGTGAGTCAGTAAACTGCGTCAGCGCGCCTTTAAACGTCCAAATGCACATTCTACCACCATTCTACACTTGCTCAGCCTGTAGTTGAACAGCTCCTGACTACTGTCCAGGCTGCCTGTGTACGGCTTCATGAGCCATGGCATTAAGGGGTAGGCTGAGTCCCCAAGGATACATATAGGCATTTCAACATCCCCAACAGTTATTTTCTGGTCTGGGAATAAAGTCCCTTCCTGCAGCTTTTGAAACAGACCAGAGCTCCTGAAGATGCGAGCGTCATGTACCTTTCCCGGCCATCCCACTTTGATGTTGATGTCCCTTGTGATCCACCAGAGCTTGCAGCACTATTGAAAAGTACCCCTTGCGGTTTATGTACTTGGCGGCTTGGTGCTCCGGTGCCAAGATAGGGATATGGGTTCCGTCTATGGCCCCACCACAGTTAGGGAATCCCATTGCAGCAAAGCCATCCACTATGACCTGCACATTTCCCAGGGTCACTACCCTTGATATCAGCAGATCTTTGATTGTGTGGGCTACTTGCATCACAGCAGCCCCAACAGTAGATTTGCCCACTCCAAATTGATTCCCAACTGACCGGTAGCTGTCTGGCGTTGCAAGCTTCCACAGGACTATCGCCACTCGCTTCTCAACTGTGAGGGCTGCTCTCATCTTGGTATTCATGCGCCTCAGGGCAGGGGAAAGCAAGTCACAAAGTTCCATGAAAGTGCCCTTACGCATGCGAAAGTTTCGCAGCCACTGGGAATCGTCCCAGACCTGCAACACTATGCGGTCCCACCAGTCTGTGCTTGTTTCCCGAGCCCAGAATCGGCGTTTCACAGTATGAACCTGCCCCATTAGCACCATGATGCATGCATTGTCAGGGCCCATGCTTTCAGAGAAATCTGTGTCCATGTCCTGATCACTCACGTGACCGCGCTGACGTTGCCTCCTCACCCGGTATCACTTTGCCAGGTTCTGGTGCTGCATATACTGCTGGATAATGCGTGTGGTGTTCAATGTGCTCCTAATTGCCAAAGTGAGCTGAGCGGCCTCCATGCTTGCCTTGGTATGGCGTCCGCACAGAAAAAAGGCGCGGAATGATTGTCTGCCATTGCTCTGACAGAGGGAGGGGCGACTGACGACACGGCTTACAGGGTTGGCTTCAGGGAGCTAAAATCAACAAGGGGGGTGTCTTTACATCAAGGAGTATTTCAGGCAGGACTTTACGGGGGGTTCCAATAAGAAATGGTGCACCTAAGTTATTGTTCTTATTGGAACAAGGAGGTTAGCCTGGCCTCTGATTGATACATGGCTAGATTTACCTCACTGCACCTTCTCTGTGAGTGACTGCAGTGTGACCTAGAGGAATGAGTCCCCTAGACAGGGGAGGAGGCAAATGAGTACAAAACAAATCTGGTCTATTTCTTGTTTTGATCCACTCCATCTATCTTTTACATCTTTGGCTGGCAGCAGACGGTGCAGAAGGACTGCATGCCATCCACATCTCATGGCTGCTCGGCAGAAGATGGTACAGTACGACTGCTAGCCATCCTCATCTCTTGCCTGCCCGGCAGAAGATGGTACAGTATGACTGCTAGCAATCCGTATCGCCTGCCTGCTCACTATAAGACGGTTCAATAGGACTGACTGCAGGACTAAAGAGAATGACCTAGTCAAGTCACTCCAAATTTAGTCCCTGCGCCCATGTCTGCCCAGGCGCTCCCAGCCGACATGGCCAGGAGCACCTCGGACATGACGATGACGGCTACCAGTCGTACTGTACCATCTGCTGCCACAAGGCAAGGGGTTGCTGCTACTGTGTAGCAATGCTGTACCACGTCTGCCAGCACCCAGGAGACATAGGGTGACGGTTACCTGAGCGGGCTCCATGCTTGCCGTGGTATGGCGTCTGCACAGGTAACTCAGGAAAAAAGGCGCGAAACGATTGTCTGCCCTTGCTTTCACGGAGGGAGGGAGGGAAGGGGGGCCTGACGATATGTACCCAGAACCACCCGCGACAATGTTTTAGCCCAATCAGGCATTGGGATCTCAACCCAGAATTCCAATGGGCAGCGGAGACTGCAGGAACTGTGGGATAGCTATCCACAGTGCAATGCTCTGGAAGTTGACTCTAGCCTCGGTACTGTGGAAGCACTCCGCCGAGTTAATGCACTTAATGCACTTAGAGCATTTTCTGTGGGGACACACACACTCGAATATATAAAACCGATTTCTAAAAAACCCACTTCTATAAATTCGACCTTATTCCGTAGTGTAGACATACCCTATGGGTGATACTCTGCCCAGTGAAGCATTCTGTTTGTTGGAATGAGCTATTCTCTCCCTGTTGACTGAAATATGCTACTACAGATGTGGGGTTTGTTCCGGTCAAAGCTGCTCTGTCCATGACACAGTCAAATTATTACCAAGGACTTGTAAACTTCCCTTTTGCCTTCAGTTCATATTGGTGTTTTTTCCTGTAATCATCCCCACTTCTCCTGTATATAGAATGTCCAATATTAAAAAGCAGTAAATCTGTGCAGTTGTGATGGTGTTTACAGATCCCACACAGAGCCTAACAAAAAGAAGGAGCAGTACTGGGCCAAAAGTTGCAAAGCATGCTTCAGGGGGAGGATCTGCTTAAAAGGATACTCGGTCAGGGGTGCGGTGTGACAATAAATTTACTTGAAAGGGTCATATAGAAAGTATTACAAACACATATAAAGGTAGGATTAATCTATTTAAAAGTATTGCTGAGATTAAGTGGCAGAACAGATAAAAAATTGGTGATGATGCTATACAGAGCATTAATAAGATCAGCCATATGTTATGGGTGTCCAGCCTTTAGTTCTGCATTTGGAGAGGAGCTTAAAAAGTTAGTCAATTCAAGCTCAAACACTACAAACTCAATGTGGTGCATTTCTTAATAACACAATGTCTAATGTAGGTAGCTACTAACTAGAGAAATGCCTGTTGATTTAAGGGTGAAAATGTTAGATCTGACACTTTGGGCTAAAGTTAAGGGAAATGGCACAGATAAGAACACTGAACAAATATATGAGGCATGTTGGGAATTAAGTGAACTAAATGTAGCCTGACACAGTAAACTTCATCATGCTCTTGGGGTTAAAATGTAGGTAAAAGAGTTAAGTGAAAAGGAAGGATTAGACGAGATTAAAATCTATGGCTATGAGGCAGAAAATGTATACCTGGAAAATCATCTCTCTGAATGTGGACTTAGAATTATCTAATAAAGTAAGGGGAAAGAAAGAGCCATCTTATATGACAGATAAAGTTTGAGTTTATACGTACTAAATGGAGTCACCATTGCTGAATATAGACTGACAAATTTAAAGATGAAAAATCAGGTAGAGTAGGAGTAGCATTTTGCATCCTTGAGATTGGAGTAAAGAAATCTAAAAGAATATCTAAGTTTGTAGCCAGCCTGACAGCTGAATTGGTAGGAATAATGTGCAGATGACTGCAGCTGTTATCTTTTTTGATTCATTATCAGGTATATTGGCAATTAAAAGGAGTACCTCAAAGCAGGAGTGACCTAATGAATGAAATATTGTTTTTGACAACAGTTAGTATGCTCAGACATGAACATAGCACTTCCACCCCCTCAAGTTACCTGGTGCCAACAATTCCCTCCTCTGAAAGCACCCAACAAGAGGGGCAGGCTGTGGGATGGACAATCCGGGGGGGGAAGCACCCATGTGTGAAAGGACCCCTCTAGGGTGGTGGTGTCCGCAGCAGCAATGGCTGGGGCTGGGGTCTCTTACTCTCTCCCCCAATCAAAGGGTCAGACCCGGATGGGGACACCGAGCAGAGAACCTCGGACAGCGCCCACCGCTCCTCAAAAGGATCAAGGGAGTTGGTGGACGCCACCCAGAGGAACTCCGCCCAGATACGTGAACGGACCGAGGATCGGAAAACGGCCCCACAGTCACAGGAAACTCCATCGGCCAACTTCCTCACTCTGGTTTTATAGATGGCCGTTTTAGCCAGGGCCAGGAGGAAGTTAACTAGGAGATCCCGCAACTTTGTGAGGCCACGGATGGGGAGTGCATAAATAAAAAGGTGAGGGGAAAAATGCAACCAAAAACGTAATAGGAGATTTGTGAGGAGCCGGAACAGGGGCTGCAGCCTGGTGCACTCCAAATATATGTGTGCCAGGGTTCCCTCACACCACAAAAGGGACAAGTATCTGGGACGAGGGTGAACTGCTCCAAGTACGTGCCTGTGCTCACAGCTCTGTGAAGGAGCCACCAACTGATGTCCCTGATGGGCCTCGGAACCAAGATGGAATATAGGCTGGCCCACTGGGGCTGCTCACCCTCCAAAGGTGGCAGAAGGTCTTGCCACTTTGTGTCGGGGCGGGACACTAGGGTGAGGGCGTGAAGGGTGTGGAGCACGAGCGTGTATAGATATTTCCTTGGCGCGGTTTGGAAGCGTACCGGCTGCAGTTCATGCAGCCGGCTCACAGTGAAGTGTGGGGGGGGTCAATTGGATCTGTGGGGCAGGGGTCCAATTAAAAAGTCCGGCAGGCCTGGGGTAGAGGGTGGGCGGGGCATGCCCTCAAGCAGGACCTGGTCGAGGTAAGCTCGAGCAGAGGGCGGCAAAGCGGCCTTCACCTCCTGAAGTACACACCGGGAGGTATGAGGTCTGGAGAGTCCCATGTGCCGGGCGAGCATCAGGGGATCCAGCCAGTCTCCCCAGTCGTAGTACAGGAGGTCTCTGACTTTCGTGACTTCTGCCAGGACCAACCTCTGGCGCACCGAGCGGGACTCCGCCACCTGCACACGGAGCTGGGGGTTGTGTAGCAGGGGCTCTGTGAGGAGATCTACCCCCTCGGTGGCCGCCACGGACCTGATCATTAAAAACAGTTTCCAAGTCCGGAGGAGGTCCTGGTAGAAGACCAGCAGCCCGGAGAGGTCTCGCGGAAGGCCTCCCGGACGGAGATAAAAGAGCTGCTGGTCATATTGGAGCCCTCGGATGCGGCGCAGGATGGCGTGCGCCAGTATGCTCCACGCCGAACTGCCTGCACCATAGAGGAGCCTCTATAGGGTCTGGAGGCGGAAGACACAGACCTGAGTGTGTAGACACTTCAGGCCCTGTCCTCCTTCCTTCAGGGGTAGATGAAGAACCCCTACAGGGGCCCAGTGAGTTCCTGACCAAAAGAACCCCAGAACCGGTGTCCGGAGGTTGGTCAGGAAACCCGGGGCTGGGACCAGGGTGTTGAGCCGGTACCAGAGCATGGACAGGACTAGTTGATGTTAGGGATTGTCTATAAATGAAACAATTCCTAAAAAATCTATACCACCAGTCATATTAAATCAGACTATTTATTTATGCTGTGCTACCTAGAAACTTCCACTTTAAATGAGTTGCATCTGCTTACACGGGGAAAATGCATACCTCATGAAGCGGTGCATAGGTCATGTGGTGACTCTCTGCAAAGACATGAATTTCACCTGGTTTGAATTCAGCCCATAGGGGCTCCCATATAAGGGAATTTCACTTCCTGACAGGAATTTGAAGGAAATTTAGGGCATGTCCACAAAGGAAACCCAGGAAAGTTGACTAATCAACTAAAGGTGTGAAATCAATGTGCATAAATTAAAGTGTGTTTAATCCTCTCTCTATCAAGGATACTGTAATTCAGGAATGAAGTGGTCTGTGTTCACTGTAATTTATATTCGTATAACAACGTCGCTCAGGGGTATGAAAAATCCACACCCCTGAGTGATGCGTTTGTAGCGACCTAATCCCCTGAGTAGACAGCACTACATTGACGGGTGGGCTTCTCCCCTCAACATAGCTACCATCTCTCATGGAGATGGATTAATGAGGTTTAGCAGAGTCTTCGCTGAAGCACTACAGTGGCTCAGCTGCGCCACTGTAGCATTTTAAGTATAGACCTGCCCTTAATCCTCTTTACCTAGGGTTTGTCTACACTGCAATCACAAGGTGTGATTGCTGTTCATGTATGCACACCTGAGCTAGCTTAAATCTAGCTAGTTTGGTTAGCAGTCGCAGTGAAGCTGCAGCAGGGCAGGTTCCACAAGCCCACCCAGAACACTGGATAATTGCTTTGCTGGCTAGCCTGCACTGAAGCCCATTGTCCTGCAGCTTCACTGCTCTAGTACTCAAACTACCTAGGGTATGTATACATGAGCTGTTATCACACCCCGCTATTGTAGTGTAAACATAACCATTGTGAGCCGAAAGGTATGCTGTTTTCTCATGCCCTAGTGGTAATAAACTCTGCAGGAGAGAAAGTGGCCCATATTTGCTATTGCATCAAATAAATTGTCTTCTTTAAATATCTGCTTTTAATTTATTTTTATTTTGGTTATCAATATACACAGGTCTCTTGAACTTACTGTTGGCTGATATGTGATACAGTATTGTGTACAGCAGGCTTGTCTAGTCTTTAGATGAGCAGAGCCCATTGTAATTATGTACAGCAACACATAAGTCTAAACCCTAAATTCCTGAAAGTGTGACCTTAGGGCCAAAACAGTAAAAACCTTTACTGCTGGAGTGAGTCTTCTAATAACCTCAGTAGACAATAAAGTTATTGGCACCACAAGCTTTGCATTTATAAAACCAACAAACAAACAAAAATAAAACAGGTGACTTGACATTTCATATTTGAAATCAGGAGTGTAAATACATGTACATAAACCTTTGTATCATGATCTAACTAAGGAGATGCACTGTGCTGCTGCAGGCTGTATGAGCACAAACCAGTTTTATTTCACTAGCTCAGGAATAACAGATGTCTGGTACAGAAGAGATAATCCTCTCTCAAGAGAAGGCCAAGTAAAAAGAAGTAGGCTGAAAAAAAAAGAGAGGAAAAACCAAAGGACTGGACTGAATTTTATTTACTTTCACTTTTGTGAATTATACTAGATATATAAAACTATTTATACAGAGACTGGCCCTAGTTCTCCAATGTACTCAAGTTGTACTAGGACATGGTGGAGAGTGGCATTTACTACCCACAACATGCACATTCTTTACCCTTGTGCTAGGGCTTGAAGGACCAGACTTATGACCATGGAAATTGCCTCTCTAGTGGGAAAATTCACCTGTGGGTATCTCTGGCTGGTTTAGGTTACCTTTGTGCTGCTTATATGGTGCAATGTGAACTTGGCAGGCCAGGAAATTTGGCCTGCTGAATTTTTAAAGGTCATACCAACCCTCATGTTACAGACTGGAGATGACCAGCTTTTTGGAGGGGGTCTGGCATTACTTGCTTGATCACATTCACTTCTCACCTTGGAGAAAGCCTAATTAAAACCCTAATTGAAAACGAGTGGTTTTTGAATGATTATGTATGCTTGGTCTATACTACAGAGTTAGGCTGACAAGCCAGCTGACACTGACCTAATTATGTCAGTGTACACACTATAGCCTTGCCCCTGTGGATGTAAGTGTTCTAGTACACCGACATAATAACTCCACCTCCACAAGAGGCGTAGGGCTTACGTTGGTGTAGTTAGAGCAACGAAGTGTCTGTGTAGACACTATGTTACTTATATTGGCATAGAGCCATGAAATTGACAAGAAAGTCAGGCTGTCAACCTGGGGCTGATGGGACTCTAGCTAGAGCCCAGCTGCCCCCGAGGCTCCCTGCTCCCATACCGGCTGCGCCTGCCCTACGTGGAGCTGGGCTGCGCCCCGGGTTCTGGGTCCCCAGCCTGGCTGCTGCTCAGGCTCCATGCTCTCCACTGGATTCACCCTGGATTTCCTGCTCTCTGCTGGGCTGGAGCCCAGGAGCCTCCTGGACTTAGGGTACGGAGCTCCTTGCTGGGGCAGGGTGGGCAGCTGAGCTCCCGCATGCAGAGTTGTGTGTGGAGCTGAGAGCCTGGATGGTAATTTACTGCGGTGGTTGTAGGGCAACCTACCACAGCTTGACTAAAGTTTCTAGTGTAGACATGCCCTTAGTTTACTACAGCATTTTAATGTCATGCATAATACAATAACAGTCACAGATGGAGACCATAAAAACATAAAAATTGCCATACTGGGTAAGATCAAAGGTCCATCTAGCCTAGTATCCTGTCTTCTGACAGTGGCCAATGTCAGGTGCTTCAGAGGGAATGAACAGAACAGGTAATCATCAAGTGATCCATCTCATCGCCCATTCCCAGCTCCTGGCAAACAGAGGCTAGGGACACCATCCCTGTTCACCTTGGCTAATAGCCACTGATGGACCTATCCTCCATGAACGTAACTCGTTCTTTTTTGAACCCCGTTATAGTGTTGGCCTTCACAACATCCTCTGGCAAGGAGTTCCACAGGTTGACTGTGCATTGTGTAAAGAAATACTTCCTTTTGTTTGTTTTAAATTTGCTGTCTGTTAATTTCATTTGGTGACCCTAGTTCTTGTGTTATGAGGAGTAAATAACACTTCCTTATTTATTTTCTCCACACCAGTCATGATTTTATAGACCTCTATCATATCCCCTCTTAGTCATCTCTTTTCCAAGCTGAAAAATCCCAGTCTTATTAATCTCTCCTCATACGGCAACCGTTCCATACCCCATATCATTTTTGTTGTAATTTCCTGAATCTTTTCCAATTCCAATATCCAATATATCTTTTTTTGAGATGGGGTGACCACATCTGCACACCGTATTCAAGATGTGGGTGTACCATGGATTTATATAGCGGCAATATGATATTTTCTGTCTTATTATCTATCCCTTTCTTAATGACTCCCAATATTCTCTTTGCTTTTTTGACCTCCACCACACATGGAGTGGGTGTTTTCAGAGAACTATCCACAGTGACTCCAAGAAGAAAAGGAGTACTTGTGGCATTAGAGACTAATTAATTTATTTGAGCATAAGCTTTCATGAGCTACAGCTCACTTCATCGGATGCATACTGTGGAAAGTGTAGAAGATCTTTTTATACACACAAAGCATGAAAAAATACCTCCCCCACTCTCCTGCTGGTAATAGCTTATCTAAAGTGATCACTCTCCTCACAATGTGTATGAATGCTTTTTCATTGTTCTCAGATCCAAGGGTTTGGGTCTGTGGTCACCTATGCAAATTGGTGAGGATTTTTACCAAACCTTCCCCAGGAAGTGGGGTGCAAGGTTTGGGAGGATTTTAGGGGGAAAGACGTGCCCAAACTACGTTTCCCAGTAAACCCAGTTAGAGTTTGGTGGTGGCAGTGGAGATCCAGGGACAAAGGATAAAATTAATTTGTACCTTGGGGAAGTTTTAACCTAAGCTGGTGAAAGTAAGCTTAGGAGGTTTTCATGCAGGTCCCCATATCTGTACCCTAGAGTTCAGAGTGGGGGAGTGTGCGGGGGGGGGGGCGGGGTGAGAAAACCTGGATTTGTGCTGGAAATGGCCCACCTTGATTATCATACACATTGTAAGGAGAGTGATCACTTTAGATAAGCTATTACCAGCAGGAGAGTGGGGTGGGGGAAGGTATTTTTTCATGCTTTGTGTGTATAAAAAGATCTTCAACACTTTCCACAGTATGCATCCGATGAAGTGAGCTGTAGCTCACGAAAACTTATGCTCAGAAAATTGGTTAGTCTCTAAGGTGCCACAAGTACTCCTTTTCTTTTTGCAAATACAGACTAACACAGCTGTTACTCTGAAACCAGTGACTCCAAGATCTCTTTCTTGAGTGGTAACAGCTAATGTAGACCTTTAGTCATGACCAGAAAACCAGCTGAAGCATATGTTTTTCATAAAGGCTTTGAGGATTTTTTTTCTGATCGTCTTCTTCAGTAAATTCGTATTGAAATTGAATATGAGACAAAATTGCTTTTAGAATAAGGCATAACAACATTGGGTCTGATTTTCAGATGTAATCAACACCAGCAGTTTCCACTGACTTAACCTGGCTTTCCGTGTTTAGCACTTCAGAAAAATAAATTCCCTTGTCATGTGCCATTTGGTTTGAAACTCACTGCCTCAGTGCCTCACCTTCTCCTGCTGAAGCAAAACTCAAAAATTTACAAGTAACAGAAGTGTGTGTGTGTGGGGGAATAATAAAAAGCAGAGTAAATAGTGAAGCTACCAGACAGAAAGTGGGGTTTTTAAGTTTTTTGTATTTTGTTTTCTTCCCTGTCTTCTCATCTCATCTTCTCCCACTTACTTCACTATAAGTTAACAAGGCATTTCTCCTCAGACCACCTGTCAGATATTTGTGATTAGAGTGTCTGCTTATATGGGGAGAATCCCAAGTAGTCTTTTGAATTGGAAAGAAGAAGCTTTAAAAAAAATTATTCATTTTTTTCTTTAAAATTTGAATAGTTAATGGGGACATTTTCAATATAACTAACTGGAAAATTATTCCTATTAAATGTGCTTCCTTTTGTGTTAGATGCCTTAAAATACCTTACCTAGATAGGTAATTACCATATCTTGGACACATTTCAAAATACAAATCATGAGAGGGCATGTTCCCACAGGAGGACCCCAAAACATGAGGAGAACAAATGAAACATGTACATGAACTTGTATGAATTAGCAAACAATTGTGAGTATAGGGACAGGAAACTGGAAACTGTGAGGGACAAGCCTGTCATAAGGACATTAAATAAAGAGTTTCCTTGAACTTGCTTGTCTGAGAGTAGCTGGCCCTCTGCAATCTTTTATTAAACACTCCAACCACTAAAACAACACAGCAAAAACAGACATAAAAAAAAACAACATAAAGGGTCAAAAATAGAGACCATACTCATGCAAGACAACCTAACCGTCCTCTTCTTTCTGTCTGATATTCCCTTGACAGGAGAACCTCAACACTAAAGGTTTGTGCCCATCCTCCAAATACCATCCATTTGGTGTCCAAAGTCCAATCCAAGAAGAAATCAACCTTGATCAGTTGTCCTTGCTCAATACCATAACAGGTGCTACATCTCTCCATAGAAAGCCCCATACATATGCTGAAAATTCTGCTTCTGGCATCCTTCCAAAATGTGGGTGCAAACACAGCTCCTTGATACACAGAAACACATCGTTCCATAAAAACCAAAGGATAGAGAAAGACAATCAGCCTACAGCTATAACAAAATCCTCAGTCATTACATAATACTGATACTCTGTGCCCCAACATATTAATCAGTTAACTATACTCTTGGTCCAATGTAATTTCCCCCACCTTATACAGTAATCCTTTTCCAATTCCCACTATATCATGAGCTAAAACACATTCCAACATCCTCTTACTCCTTCACACTTTTGTCCCAAATTTACTTCCAAAGGCCTTTGTGCCTATACACTGGGCTTTTCTCCCTCAAAGGAGAGCAGCCCAACCCAAACTCAATCCATGTTAAACTCCACCACGTCCTCTCCTTCTCTAGGCTGCATTTCCTCTCTGCATGCCCCAACACCCCCAGCTCCTTCGGGATTGTGTGCATCAACTCCTTCACAGATTCCCACATTAGAATCATAGAATATAAGGGTTGGAAGGGACGTCAGGAGGTCATCTAGTCCAACCCCCTGCTCAAAGCAGGACCAATCCCCAATTTCTGCCCCAGATCCCTAAATGGCCCCCTCAAGGGCTGAACTCACAACCCTGGGTTTAGCAGGCCAATGCTCAAACCATTGAGCTATCCTTATTTCCTAATAGGTCATAGGTTTCTTCTGAAACCACCACCTCACACCTTGCCTTGTACACAGGACCATGCTGATGAGATAGAAGGTCTCTCCTTCCCACTATACCAGACGTGATATACCAGCCTTGAAAAATCCCCATATCCCCATTGGGCCCTCTCTTGTCCTAAAATAACTAGCACTTTCAGCATCCTTGCTAATCCCACCTGAACCTTCTGAGCCCACAGGTATTCCCCAACAAATACGCCAGAGCCTTCTGGACCACCACACCCCCCTGAACACAGCTGTTGCCTGGGACGTGCCCAGTCTTGTTTTTGCCAGGTTATCTATACTTCCCGCACGGCCACTTTATCAAGGCAAAGCCTCCAGGCCATCTCTTTATATTTAAAGGGGACCCTCTGGAACCTTAGAAGTTTCAAAGCCCCCAAAATGACTGAAGGGCTAAAATCTATATGCTATTTATGTAACAACCTGAAATATAGACCATGTCAGCTCTTTTTACAGGCCCAAAGTCCAGAGTTTGGTCAAGAGGCCAGAGGCCTAGCAAATAGTGAACAGTATTAGCTAAGAAGCAGAATAAACAAAAGACAACCTTGCTTATTGCTGAGATAAGCTTGGTCAGCAAGATGTCAGGTGAAGAATTATAATTGGTGGTTTTATCTAAAAGTTGCAAACAGACCTAAGGAATGAAAGGGGCCCTGTTTCTTCTGTAGGAAGAGGTGCCTTTCCACACACCAACCTTGAATTTATGGAAGAGGTTCAAACATGTTAGTATGAGATATGACATCCTCCTTCTCACAGATGTACACCCCTCCTCCAAGCCACTACCAATGCCTGCCTTAGAAACACAAATGAGCAACTAAAAAGTAATCTTTATTGCCATGTGCTTTTCATTTGTCTCTTTGCTTTAACCCCTAGGTATGTACCTGTGGACAATCAGAGGAGCTACTTCATTCCTATGGACCCCAAATCAGAATTCAACATATATATTTTATACTAACACAGTTTATACATTTTTAAAGGAAAACACCTGTGTACTAATTGTATGTTACTTGTTAACCTGAAACCATGGGTGGAGACATTATGTAATCTTTTTACTATTGGCTACTGTGCTTATCTTGTCTTGCTGCTAGACCTATCCAGGGGTTTGGGACTGCCTACCCCGTCATTTCCTCTGCCCATGGAAAATCCATATAATCCACTGTAATCAATTGTTTGGCATTGTCTCTGAGCCTAATAAGCAAGTTGACACTCCGCCAGCGCTGTGTGTAACAAACCCACATGCTTGATTCTACACAGTGTCCGTTTGGTCCTTCAATGACTATCATCTGGACCACCAGCTGGCTGTAAAGGCTCATATACCTTAGCCTCCAACACCTGCTGGTACATCCCCTATCTGGTCTATCCTCCTCTCATCTCATCCCAGCATGTCCACCATTAGACAGGAGAGATTCCAGAGGACTGGAAAAGGGCAAATATAGTGCCAATCTATAAAAAGGGGAATAAGGACAACCCAGGGAATTACAGACCAGACATCTTAACTTCAGTACCAGGAAGATAATGGAGCAAATAATTAAAGCAATCAATTTGCCGACACCTAGAAGATAAGTAACAGTCAGCATGGATTTGTCAAGAACAAATCATGTCAAACTACCCTAATAGCTTTCTTTGACTGAGTAACAAGCCTTGTGGACAGGGGGGAAGTGGTAGCCTTTTCATACTCCATTTCAGAGTGTAATCTGGTTTTCCGAATCAGGTCTTGTAACAATCCCATCTTCCACTCTCGTGTCGTTGGTGCTCTAACACAATTCACATTCAATGTCCCCATCAGAGGATCCAGCTCCCCTGTCTGCCCCTGCCCATTTTGCCCCTGCAGGTCATATTCTCACAACACACCTTGTTCACTTCGGACAGGAAGGTGGGAGGAGGGGGGAAGAGAGAGAGAGACTGACTGTTAATAGCATTTTTATTGTTAAATCATTAGGAAGTGATCATGCTCCACTGAGGGGAAACTATATAAGTATCTACATAGAACAGCTAAGTTTGTGATGCAAAGACCATGCCAAACTAACATGATCACTCTTTTTTGACATAAGTGTTGGTGAATGAAAAGACTACAATTTATCTGTATTTTAACAATTTATAATACTACACAGAAAACTCAGTGAGTGGCTGGAGAAATATTGTTGGGCTAGTATACAGTAAAATGGGTAATCTAGTTACTTAAGAAAAATATTATTTATCCCGATCAGACCAAATTACTGTGCGAGGATGTGTAAAATGGGATAAGTCAATATGGGAACAAGCATTATTCACCATTGTCATTAATGACCTTGAGAAAAATGTTAATTCAACATGAATTCAGTTTGGTGATGAGACAAATAGAAGGTACAGCAAATATAAAAGCTGATATATTAAATGTGCAGAGGGTCTGGATTATCTGAAACACTGGGCAGAACAAAGTGAGATGAAGTTAAATATTAACAGACCTGCCAAGACTATTTTCCAATATAGACTACAGGTTTTTGTCTGCAGGAAAGCTCATGTACACTGCTGGTCTTGTGCCCACTGATGTAATGGTAAAGGCTCAGTGAGGGGGATTTCATATGAAATTAGAAAGTGGTGTGGGGGTAAATACCCTTGGTATTAAAATATTTCAGTCATCTGCTTTCTTGATTTCTCTCAATATAGATTAGCCAAATCCATATATCCCGGGTTCTCTCACAAGCAAGTATCTTTCTTTCATTTTTTTAATGTCCAAATTTCTCACTTCATCCTATTTAAAATTTACTATGAGAACTTATTGGCGCTACCATGGAATTTTACAAGTGGCTCTGAAGTCAGAGAGCCATCACTTTTGCATTTTTGAAAGAAGTTCATCCCTGACTTTTGAATCCATGATCTTAAAATATAACTACCAGTTCTTATAAGAGCACCAGTGCAGTCCTTTTGACATTTTTGTGGTTGTTATAATGAAGCAAGGGATAGTACTCCCAGGGAATCCTCCCCAAGTTACTGCTTGCCAAACTGGAAATGTGGTATGAATGCTTTTAATTTATTTAATGGATTTATATACAGTATGTGACAAACAAACGATTGAGTAAATGTGTGCAATTATACCCTCATAGTGGGGTTTGTTACAGCATAACTTTAAAAAAGGAAGGGTGATGCTTCTGATGATCTATGCCTGAATTTATACAAATGTATGAAAACTTAGTTAACTTGCAAATCTAACGCTTTGTTGCAGAGGATGTTGGCAGGTGTGTGTTTATAAAAGCCTTCAACATAATACAACTGGGGAAGTAATTCAGCAAAGATATATATTCATGAATTATTTAGAAATCAGTCATGAAGAGAGATGTAACTGAGTGGTCTGCCCCTTTAAGAGCTAGGGGACCTCAGGCCAGCCACCCTTATTCTGAGACAGAGCACCTTTAAGATTAGGTATTTGGGCCTGGGGATTATCAGACACTTGTGGGAAGGGCTTGGGTGACTCCTCGATGAGCACTTGATTCCTATAACCACTGAAGGAATGGGGTGCAGAGTACAGAAAGCAGGTTGGCTCATATGGCAGTTGCTAGAGTAGGGGGATGTCCAAGCAGATGGTCTGGGGAAGAGCTGCTAGGAACAGAGAGACTCTGGCAAGGTAACCCCTGGATCAGGGGAAATATGGTTTAGCTGTTGGATTTATGTTGAACTGTTGGGTTTTGCTGAAGATTATTGGTGCCTCTGATAAATGAAGTCCAGAGGAAAAGGGCCTGATCCAGACTCAGGGTGTGGTGCCAATCCTTTGTGGGCTAGGGAAACAGATGATCAGCCCTCAGAAGAGACTGAGGAGTAACGTTGGGAAACACACTAGATGAGTTCACAGCATAGTGTTGTGAAGGGCCAATACTGTTCTGGGATGTGTAGAAAACATAGAGGGATCTCTTCACACTGCATTGGTAAGAATGAACCTGTGATATAATGCTGGAGATTGTTTTGGTGCCAACAGCTTTAAAAAGACATTAGTATGATAAAATAAACCTAAAGAATGGTAACTAGAGCAATGAAAGGATTTCAGAACAGTTTCAATAATTAAATTTGTTTAAATAAAGCTAAGGAAGAAGGTGGTATCTTCATAGAAAAACATAAAAGGTAAATTATACAAGGGAGGGAAATACTATTTAGATCTAATAATACTAGTAACACAACAAGCGGGGAAGACAAATTCAACTTGGAAAATAGGAAAGTCTTTTTTGATGACATTAAGGACAAGCAGACAGCAGATCGGTTTGCTTAACAGAGGAGTTAGAGCAAACTAAAAGCAATTCAAGTCAAGGCTAGATCACATTATGTATAGTATAGACTGTTTCTCGCTTGGCAAAGGTGCTGCTCCCACCTCTGTAATCTCCGATTGTGTAGTGTTCTGCTTTAACTGAAGATCTGACAAATTTTGGCACTTGTGAACTTTTTTCTTATTTACAGTAGTAATAGATTTAAAGTATCACTCTTAATATTTTCTGCACTGTATTGACAAAAAGTGTGTGGTGCCTAAGTGCAATGTGAAAGCATACTTGTGTATGTATCAATATGTTTCCATAGCACACATTAGAAATGTAGGCACTATCCATGAAGAAAACATAGAGTTAACTTTATTAATCTGTTTCTGCCCTCATCCATTATGTTCAGTTCAGAATGGCTTATGTTAAAATATTTAATTTTTGTTATATATGTATGTGTTCTGAATGTTTTGGAGGATGCCTCTGTCTGCTAGGCATTCACTTGGCATTCCTGTCCATAGAATAAAACCATGTCTCCACACTAACCCAAACCAGACTAGAAAAATATCATTATTTGTATAGTAAAATGTGATGGTTTCAAAGTAATTCTTACCATATCTAAAGTTAATGAGAAATTCAGTGACTCCCTCACCTAGCTTAGCTGAAATATGCTTCTCAAAACATCCTTTAATTAAATTTTACAGTGTTTTGCTTTTTAAGTCCTATTGCTGTTGGCTGTTATGAAAATAGGATAAGCGTTACTGCTGGAAGGAGAAAAATCCATTTTTTCATCCAAGAAAGCACCCTTTGGCTAATCAGCATAGCGTGTAAATAGTGTGTTAGACGGTGTTTCTGTCTAAGGGGAAGGAACACTGAAGCTGGCAAGATACAAGTAGAAACTCAGCCAAAGATGCCAGGTAACTTGCTGTAGCCCCACAGTTTTTCCATTTGGAGAAATTAACTCTTAGTCATATTGATTTGGAGGAATAGAGGTCAGTGCGAAAACTGGATGAATCATTGTTTTATTTTTTGGGTACTCATGTGGGATACAGGAGACCCAAGTTCAAATCCCTGTTCCAAGTATAGATATAAAGCTTTAACAGAAGAGACTGAGGGAGACCCACCCTCCAGTACATGACAGTTTGGGGGCACTCCCCTGCAAAGAGGGAGACCTGGGTTCAAGTCTATGTTGCAGAGCAAAGAATCAAACATGAATCTTCAACATCCCAGGTAAATGACTTACTCTGTAGGTTAACTCATTGGGTATGAGGGGCCATGAGTACTGCTTCTGCTAAATCCCTTGTGAATCTAGTCTGAATTATTTTGTCTTAAACTGTCAAATATGAGAATAGTTTTAGTCAACCTGAGACTGCATTTTTTGGGCAAATAAACCATTTGTCTGAAATTTTTTTTAACTTGGTCCTAGCCAGAATATAATCCACTGTGTTCAAAGTGCAGTGTGTACTGAGTGAGACATGATCATCTCTTTAGCGGGGGGCGGGGGTGTTATCTCCTGGAAAACAACACATGCCAATGATATTTACTGCATTCCTAGTAAATGAAAAAGACTGACTTACTAAGTAAATTGCTTAAAAGGCCCCAGTAAAAATGAGATTTGTTTCTTCTCTCCTCCCCCCCAACCCCCCCGCCCCAAAAGAGAGAGGTCAACAAATGTAATAGTCATAGGCGCCGACTCCATGGGTGCTCCAGCCCTGGAGCAAACATTAGTGGGTGCTTAGCACCCATCAGCAGCCAGTTTCCCCCCTCCCCGACCCCAGTGCCTCCGGTCTGCCAGTGGCCACGCTGATCACTTCCTCTCCCTCCCTCCCAGCGCCTCCCACCCACCACAATCAGCTGTTCCGTGGCTTGCAGGAGTTGCTGGGAGGGAGGGGAGAAGCGGGGATGGAGCATGTTCAAGGGAAGGAAAGTGGTGGAGCAGGGGCTGGAAGAGGTGGGGGCTTGGGAAAAAGAGTGGGGTGGGGCATGGGGCAGAGTAGGGGTGGGAAGAGGCGGGGTATGGGTGGGGACTTGGGGGAAGGGGGTCAGTGGGGGTGGGGCCTGGGCAGAGCAGGGGGTTGAGCACCCCTTGGTCCCAGAGAAAGCCAATACCTGTGGCAATAGCAGATCCTGAGTTTCTACTTTATCTTCTTACAATTTAAATTGTTTACAGACTTACAGCTTAGATATAGAGAAGACATAGAAATTTACTTCTTTCTGAAGATGTCATCTCTGGGATTTCCCTCTTCTTTCCATCTTCCAATTACTTTGGGTGCTACTTTTTTAGACTATGAAGCAGTACTTCTCCTGAGCTAATAAGCTCCAGGACTTCTTGTTTTTATCCTCTGAGTTTTAGCCAATGAAATGGTTACTACCAACTTAACAGGGAAAGTGGTCAACTGTTATACTGAATGTATTATGATACTCAAATGTACTCTCCATCATCTCAGCTCTGCACTCTGGCTGCTATAAATCCTTCTGCTCCGATAGTCTATAGCCCTCAGGACCATATGCCCATACAGATAAGGATGCATTGACTTCTTATCCAGTCATCCCTCTGACCCCCACCTTCTCAAAATCTACCCTTTGATGATCCGTACCTCCTGAGGAAGGTTTCCTTGCCCCTTTTACTTCTTGAACTAAGATTAATTCTATTTCCAGTTACACTAACTCTAATTCTCATTTATACTCAGGCCCATTGTACTTAATATTTATTGTTAAATTGTGTGATAGAGTAGGAAGGGGAAAGGAGAAGAGGTGACCATACGTGTTGTAAGCAGTGTATTGCAATAAAGCAGTTTATTCCATGATTGATCAGTCTGAGCCTGGATCGAGGCAGCACCTGGGGGTTAACCCTGCAGCACAAGCTATATTCTTCAGTCTGTGCACTACAGTGTTGGAATTATTATTATTTATGCAGGGTATTAACATAACAGTAATTTAACCATAAAATCCTTTATTAAATCCAAAGGCTGAATGGTATTTATACAATTGCTTATTATTTAGGCTTTTAGGCTTGTTTAGAGCAATTCACTACATCCAAACAGGAACAAAATATTTATAAGCATTATCAACTGGCTAAACTCTGGGGTGCTTAGACCCATATTAATCAGCTCTAACTTGGTTAGGCAGATATTAGCAATGAACCCTTTAAGAGTTTGTTTTTATACCTTTTAACAAACAAGTGATGTCTTTGCCAATTATCAGATTTTAGCTAAGTCCAGATGAAGGAGTTTCTTATATAGCTAATTATATTCTGCACCTGATACCCAATTAACCATGTTTTATTTCTATTAATTCAGCCCAAACCTGAAATAAGATAACACTGGTATTTCAAAAGGCCTCTACAAGTTTAGCACAACAACTCTTCTTTCTCATGATTTCATTCTTTTTTGGTCATAGGCTTTGGATCTGTTGCTCATGCTAATATCCTAACTCAATTTAAAACCATAGTTCATACAGGTTTAATTTGGGCCTATATTCCTACATACAGAATATCTGCTTGTCCTGTCACCTGTATATGGTAGCTGTACTCTGTACTTACTGCACCTGGATCCTGTCTCATTACCATCACAAAGAACACTACAGGCTTATGGATGGGGAATTTTGCTGATCTCTACTGCTGCCTTTTCTCTCTTCCCCTATGCTAATCACAAAGTAAAAAATATGATCGTTTAAGCTTCATACACAATGTCACATCTTTGGTTTTTATAATCCTTCTCTTGCCTTTCTGTTCCTCTTCCTTCACTGTTATTTCTGTATTGGTCTAATTTATGCTCCCCATTCCACTTTATGTGGGAATAATCTTCAGGAACCATGCTACAAATTTCTCCTTCAACCTCCAGCTTCTACAAAACTACCCTCGAGGGATGGGATCCACATCACAGAGCGTCAAGCAATGTAAATTGTTGCAGCCTCTGTACAGTAATTTACTCTGCTTTGGCACACGTGTGTGTGCAAAAATGTGGCAGAAATTTGCCTATCTGTCCACATCCATTGAGCTGTGACTCCCTGGAGCATACCATGGAGGAGACATCCCCTGCCAGCTGTGAGCTCTATACCTAGGCTCCCTTCTGTTAGCTCTTCAGGGAAGGGACTGTGCCAGTTTGTTTTCTGCAAGGAATCTTGCAGATTTGTGGCACAATATGAATATTAAATAATAATAATCCTGAGGACAGTAACCAGTCAAAGCAGAGGGATTTACATAATCAATGTGTGGCTGTAACTGTGCAGTTATTAGGCATATGTCCCATCTCTGGCTGCAATGGCTCTCAGCCAGTCAGTATGACTATTAGCATACTATATTGTTAAAATACCAGTAATAATTGTATGAATAACTTCCTGACAGTTCTTGCCACTTGATGTCATAGAATCATAGAATATCAGTGTTGGAAGGGACCTCAGGAGGTCATGTAGTCCAACCCCCTGCTCAAAGCAGGACCAATCCCCAATTAAATCATCCCAGCCAGGGCTTTGTCAAGCCTGACTTTAAAAACTTCCAAGGAAGGAGATTCCACCATCTCTCAAGGTAACACATTCCAGTGTTTCATCACTCTCCTAGTGAAAAAGTTTTTCCTAATATCCAACCTAAACCTACCCCACTGCAACTTGAGACCATTACTCCTTGTTCTGTCATCTGCTACCACGGAGAACAGTCTAGATCCATCCTCTTTGGAACCCTCTTTCAGGTAGTTGAAAGCAACTATCAAATCCCCCCTCATTCTTCTCTTCCGCAGACTAAACAATCCCAGTTCCCTCAGCCTCTCCTCATAACTCATGTGTTCCAGTCCCCTAATCATTTTTGTTGCCCTCCACTGGACTCTTTCCAATTTTTCCACATCCTTCTTGCAGTGTGGGGCCCAAAACTGGACACAGTACTCCAGATGAGGCCTCACCAATGTCAAAGAGAGGGGAACGAACAGGTCTCTTGATCTGCTGGCAATGCCCCTACTTATACATCCCAAAATGCCATTGGCTTTCTTGGCAACAACAGCACACTGTTGACTCATATCCAGCTTCTCGTCCACTGTAACCCCTAGGTACTTTTCTGCAGAACTGCTGTTTAGCCAGTCTGTCCCCAGCCTGTAACGGTGCATGGGATTCTTCCTTCCTAAGTGCAGGACTCTGCACTTGTCCTTGTTGAACCTCATCAGATTTCTTTTGGCCCAATCCTCTAATTTGTCTAGGTCCCTCTGTATCCTAACCCTACCCTCCAGCATATCTACCTCTCCTCCCAGTTTAGTGTCATCTGCAAACTTGCTGAGGGTGCAATCCACGCCATCCTCCAGATCATTAATGAATATATTGAACAAAACCGGCCCGAAGACCGACCCTTGGGACACTCCACTTGGTACAGGCTGCCAACTAGACATGGAGCCATTGATCACTACTCGTTGAGCCTGACAATCTAGCCAGCTTTCTATCCACCTTATAGTCCATTCCTCCAGCCCATACTTCTTTAACTTGCTGGCAAGAATACTGTGGGAGACCGTGTCAAAAGCTTTGCTAAAGTCAAGGAACAACACGTCCACTGCTTTCCCCTCATCCACAGAACCAGTTATCTCGTCATAGAAGGCAATTAGATTAGTCAGGCATGACTTGCCGTTGGTGAATCCATGCTGACTGGTCCTGATCATTTTCCTCTCCTCTAAGTGGTTCAGAATTGATTCCTTGAGGACCTGCTCCATGATTTTTCCAGGGACTGAGGTGAGGCCGACTGGCCTGCAGTTCCCAGGATACTCCTTCTTCCCTTTTTGAAAGATGGGCACTACATTAGCCTTTTTCCAGTCGTCCGGGACCTCCCCCGATCACCTTGATGTTTCAAAGATAAAGGCCAATGGCTCTGCAATCACATCCGCCAACTCCTTTAGCACTCTCGCATGCAGCGTCATTCATGTCATTCAGGCCTAAGCAGAATACAAGCACCACTCTGACGCTTGTCTATAGAACAAATGCAAGGAGTATGGAGAATGAACAGGAAGAACTGGAAGTATTAGTGTATAAGCCAAATTATGATGTATTTGGCATCACAGAGACTTGGTGAGGTAAGTCTCATGGACTGGAATATTGGCAAAGAGGGATATAGCTTGTTCATGAAGGCCAGGCAGGGTAAAAAGGGAGGAAATGTTGCACTGTACATCAAGAATATATATACACTAGTTCTGACGTACATAAGGAAGTAGGAGGAAGACCAGTTGAGAGGCTCTGTGTAAAAGATAAAAGGGGTAAAAAAATAGGGTGATGTCATAGTAGGGGTTTATTATAGACCAACTCAGGAAGAGGAGAAGGAAGAGTCATTTCTAGAATAAATAACAGAAATATCCAAAACACAAGACCTGGTAGTAATGGGAGAACTACCAGACTTTTCTGTTGGAAAAGTAATATGGCAAAACACAAAATTTCCAAAAAGTTCTTGGAATGTATTGGGGACAACTTTTTGTTTCAGGAAGTGGAGGAAGCAGTGATTAATTTGTAATGAAAGAGTTGCTGGGGCTCAAACAATTTTTTTACTTTCATATATGATGGGGCAACCCCAGAGGTGCTGGGGCTATGAACTGGAAAGCCTAGAGGTGCTTGGGCTCAGCCCTGGCAAGCCCTGGCACAAATTAAGCACTGGGAGGAAGTAACCAGGGATACAGCCATTTTAGACTTGATTCTGACCAGCAGGGAAGAATTGGTTGCGAATCTGAAGGTGAAGGCAATTTGGGTGAAAGTGAGCATGAAATGATACATGTCATGATTCCAAAGAAAGGAAGGAATGAGAGCAGCATAATAAGGACAATGGATTTCAAAAAAGCAGACTTTAACAAACTTAGAACTGGTAGGTAATGTCCCATGGGAAGAAAATCTAAGGGAAAAAGGAGTCCAGGAGACCTGGCAGTTTCTCAAGGAGACAATATTAAAAGCACAATTGCATACTATCCCTATGCAAAGGAAAGGAAAAAGAGCCAATCTGGCTCCAGCAGGAGCTTTTTAATGAATTGAAAATCATAAAGGAATCCTCCAAAAAGTGGGACAAATTGCTAAGGAGGAGTACAAAAGAATAACACAAGTATGTAGGAATAAAAGCAGAGAGGTAAAGGCATAAAATGAGTTACACCTAGCAAGGGACATAAAAGGCAATAAGAAGACTCATAGACTCAAGAGGTTCTTTAAATACATTAGGAGGAAGAGAAAGACAAAGGAAAGTGTAGGCCCTCAACATACCAGGGAAGGAGAGCTAATAATTGGCGACATCAAGAAAGCTGATGGGTTTAATGCCTATTTTGCTTCAGTTTTCACGAAAAAGGTTAATGGTGAGCAGATACTCAAAACAATGAAGGGGGAAGGAATGTAAGCCAAAATGGGGGAGGGAGGTTAAAGAATATTTAGATAAGTTAGATGTATTAGACAGATAACTAGGGACAGGTATAAAAATATTGCTAGCGCATGCAGGGGTATAATAAGGAAGGTCAAGGCACGCTTGGCGTTGCAGCTGGCAAGGGATGTGAAGGGTAACAAGAAGGGTTTCTACAGGTATGTTAGCAACAAGAAGAAGGTCAGAGAACGTGTGGGACCCTTACTCAATGGGGGCAGCAACACAGTGACAGATGATGTGGAAAAAGCTGAAGTACTCAATGCTTTTTTTGCCTCAGTCTTCACAGACAAGGGCAGCTCTCAGACTGCTGCACTGGGCCACAAAGTATGGGGAGGAGGTGGACTTCAGTAGAGTTGGAGAACAGTTGTTCACAGTCCCCTTTATAACAGCCCTTCACATATTTGAAAACTGTTATCAAGTCCCTTCTCAGTCTAGTTCTCAAGACTAAACATGCCCATTTTTTAACTTTTTCTCATAGATGAGGTTTCCTAACCCTTTTATCATTTTTGTTGTTCTCCTCTGGACTCCCCAATTTTTCAAGATCTTTACAGAAGTATGGCACCCAGAATTGGACACCATATTCTAGTGGAGGCCTCACCAGTGCCAAGTAGAGTGGGGCAATTACCCTCCGTGTGTTAAATATGGCACACTGTTAATACAATGCAGAATGATACTAGCCTTTTTCGCAGCTGCATCACATTGACTCATTTAGTTTGTGATCCGGTAACACCCAGATCCTTTTTCAGCAGTACTAGCACTTAGTCAGTTATTCCCCATTTTGTACTTGCGAATTGGATATTTTCCCTTCCTAAATGAAATTCTTCGCACTTGTCTGTATTGAATTTTATCTTGTTGAATTCAAACCACTTTTTTAATTTGTCCAGGTCGTTTTGAATTCCAATGCTGTCCTCCAAACAAAGTGCTTACAACCCAGCCAAGCTTGGTGTCATCTGCACATTTTATAAGCATACTCTCCACTCCACTATCCAAGTCATTAATGAAATATTGACTAGTACCGGACTCAGGACTGATGCCTGCCAGACCCCATGAGATACGTCTTCCCATTTTGACAACAAACAATTGATAACTACTCTTTGAGCACAGTCTTTCAACCAGTTGTACACACACCTTATAGTAATTTCTTCTGGACCACATTTCCTTAATTTTCTTATGAGAACACCATGTGGGATGGTGTGAAAAGCCTTATTAAAATCAAGATATATCACATCTACTGCTTCCCTCTTCTCCACTAGGTCAGTAACCCTGTTAAAGAAGGATATTAGGTTGGTTTGGCATGAGTTGTTCTTGCTGGCTATTTCGTATCACCCAAATATCCTCTGGGTGCTTACCAATCGATTGTTTAATGATTTGTTCAAGTTTCTTTCCAGGTATCAAAGATAGGCTGACTGGTCTATAATTTCCTGGGTCCTCTTTGTTCCCCTTTTTAAAGATAGGTACTAAGTTTGCCCATCTTCAGTTCTCTGGATACTCATCCATCCTCCATGAGTTCTCAAAAATAATTGCAACAGTTCTGAGATTGCTTCAGCTAGTTCTTCAAGTACCCTAGCATGAATGTCATCAAGCCCTCCTGAGTTGAATACATAGAATCATAGATTATTAGGGTTCAGAGAGACCTCAGGAGGTCATCTAGTCCAATCCCCTGCTCAAAGCAGGACCAACACCAACTAAATCATCCCAGCCAAGGCTTTGTCAAGTTGGGACTTAAAAACCTCTAAGGATGGAGATTCCACCACCTCCATAGGTAACATATTCCAGTGTGTTACCTCCCTCCTAGTGAAATAGTGTTTCCTAATATCCAATCTAGACCTCCCTCACTGCAACTTGAGACCATTGCTTCTTATTCTGTCATCTCCCACCATTGAGAACAGCCGAGCTCCATCCTCTTTGGAACCCCCATCCAGGTAGTTGAAGGCTGCTATCAAATCCCCCCTCACTCTCGTCTTCTGCAGACTAAATAACCCCAGTTCCCTCTGCCTCTCCTCATAAGTCATGTGCCCCAGCTCCCTAATAATTTTCGTTGCCCTCCACTGGACTCTTTCCAATTTATCCACATCCTTTCTGTAATGGGGGACCAAAATTGGACGCAATACTCCAGGTGTGGCCTTACCAGTGCCGAATAGAGGGGAATAATCACTTCCCTCGATCTGCTGGCAATGCTCCTACTAGCTACAGCCCAATATGCCATTGGCCTTCTAGGCAATGAGGGCACATTGCTGACTCATATCCAGCTTCTTGTCCACTGTAATTCCCAGGTCCTTTTCTGCAGAACTGCTGCTTAGCCAGTCGGTCCCCAGCCTGTAGAAGTGCACGGGATTCTTCCTTCCGAAGTGCAGGACTCTGCACTTGTCCTTGTTGAACCTCATCAGATTTCTTTTGGCCCAATCCTCCAATTTGTCTAGGTCACTTTGGACCCCATCCCTACCCTCCAGCATATCTATCTCTGTCCCGCAGCTTAGTGTCATCTGAGAACTAGCTGAGGATTCAATTAATCCCATCATCCAGATCATTAATGAAGATGTTGAACAAAACTGGCCCCAGGACTGACCCGTTGATCATGACCCATTGAGCCCGACAATCTAGCCAGCTTTCTATCCACCTTATAGTCCATTCATCCAATCCATACTTCTTTAACTTGCTGACAAGTATACTGTGGGAGACTGTATCAAAAGCTTTGCTAAAGTGAAGGAACAACACATCCACCACTTTCCCCTCATCCACAGAGCCAGTTATCGTGTCACAGAAGGTGATTAGATTAGTCAGGCATGACTTGCCCTTGCTGAATCCATGCTGACTGTTCCCGATCACTTTCCTCTCCTCTAAGTGCTTCAAAATTGATTCCTTGAGGACCTGCTCCATGATTTTGCTGGGGACTGAAGTGAGGCTGACCGGACTGTAGTTCCCCGGGTTCTCTTTCTTCCCTTTTTTAAATATGGGCATTATATTTGCCTTTTTCCAATGGTCTGGGACCTCCCCTGATCGCCACGAATTTTCAAAGATAATGGCCAGTGGCTCTGCAATCACATCAGACAACTCCCTCATCACCCTAAGACGCATTAGATCTGGACCCATGGACTTGTGCATGTCCAGCTTTTCTAAATAGTCCTTCACCTGTTCTTTCACCACTGAGGGCTGCTCACCTCCACTGAAGGTAGGACAAGAAGTAATGGTCTTAATCTACAGGAAGGGAGATTTAGATTAGATATTAGGAACATTTTTCTAACTATAGAGCTAGTTATGCTCTTAAATAGGCTTCCAAAGGATATTGTGGAATCCCCACCATTGGAGGTTTTGATAGGTTGGACAAACACCTATCAGGGACGGTCTATGGTTACTTGGTCCTGCTACAGCACAGGGAGTTGAACTTGATGCCTTCTCAAGGTTTCTTCCAGCTCTAAATTTCTATGATTCTAATACTGTTTTCTTTTTTCAGCTGGTGGATCTATAGCTGCTGTACTTCCAGAACTACTACTGCTGGTTTCTTCAGTGGAGTTTTATTGAATGCTCATGTAGTTGAGTTATATGGAAACTTTAGGAGGTCTGTGTGTAGTAGGTCTGAAAATGTTCTGCAGAGGCTCACATCCTTCATGCTAATCTTCAGTGCAACAGACTGAACTGTTACACTGGTGTAAATCTGAAGTAACTTCATTATCTTCAGTGGAGTTACTCTGGATTCAGAATGATGTAATTGAGGTCAAAACCTGGCCCAACGCCAGAAAGTTTATGAATATACAGTTATGCTTTACAGCTGGACATCCACATGAGCTGACAGTCTAGTTTAAAATTAGCATTTTCCATAATTTCTTTCCTTGCCCTCATGTCTGATCTTATATTTGTAAGATTCAGTCCTGTGAAGTTATAAGTATCAATATATGCCATAAGGTAAGAATACAACTCCAGTGCTAAAAATCTGACATCTAGGCAATAAAATTATTTACAGTTTAAAAACACAATCCAACTCATATTTAAAAGATACTATCCTAGATCTTTAGCTTGGCTAAGGGGCTCACAAGGCAACTCAGGAGAGGGTAATAGTACAAGCGTGACCTTTGTGCTCCCCTAATCCTGTGCTGAGGGTTTGCCAAGCCCACCTCCCCACATAATTTATTGGAGCCTCTCCAAAGTTTCCCCAAATTATGCCAGCTATCAATTGCCCAAGTAGTCACTATGGCTGCTGTGGATCAGTGGGGTGGGCATACGGAGGCCCAAAAATGCCCTCTGCATCAACACCGAGGAAGAAAATTGGTACAGCAGCCTCTTTATCAAGTCAGTACTACTGCAAAACATCTTTACGGTTGTGATCATCCCCTGTCTGGCTATGCAGCCAGACTTTACTCGTGTGTGCTTGGATTTATTAATTTTAGCAAAATCTACCACCACCATAACATAATTTGAACCATTTGGTATTGGCTGGAGTTCTAGGCTCTTCTGGGACCAATTAGTTTTAACTTATAATGCTGAATATTACACGTGAGTAGTTACTGAATATTTTTCCCATTAAAACTTCCTGAGCTTACTGAAGTGGCAAATTTTGTTTTATTTGCATGAATATAGCCTCTGCATTGCATGTTCTTTCAGAAAGGTACTTGTTATACCAACAGAAAAGGTCTGCACTAGCTTGTTTTCGAGTCAGATCTTATCCTCCTTATAAATGTTTCGCATTTGACATGGTTTAAAGGGGGAAGAAAAAATCCACACAGTTGCAGTAGATGAACATTCCTGTGGCTCAATTTTAAAAACTAGCTGTTAGCAGGTTATATTGTCACTTGTATTGTTTTTCCTATGGAAATTCTTGATTATGAGTTACCCTGGAGGCAAGTGACTCAAATCTGTTAATATTTATATGTTGCTCTTGTTATTAATTTGCAACACACTAAATGGTCAGTTTTCAGAATGCAGAGGTAAATAGTGGTGTTCCTTGGCGGGTCTGTACTGTACTAGTGCTGTTCAACATATTCATAAATGATCTGGAAAACGGGTAAACAGTGAGATGACAAAATTTGAAGATGATACAAAACTATAGTTAAGTCCCAAGCAGACTTCACAGAGCTACGAAAGGATCTCACAAAACTGGGTGACTGGGCAACAAAATGGCAGGTGAAATTCAATGTAGATAAATGCAAAAGTAATGCACACTGGAAAACATAATTCTAACTATACATATAATACGATGGGGTCTAAATTAGCTGTTAGCACTCAAGAAGGAGATCTTAGAGTCATTGTGGATAGTTCTCTGAAAACATCCACTCAATGTGCAGCAGCAGTCAAAAAAGTAAACAGAATGTTGGGAATCATCAAGAAAGGGATAGATAATAAGACAGAAAATATCATGTTGCCGCTATATAAATCCATGGCATGCCCACATCTTTAATACTGCATGCAGATGTGGTCACCCCATCTCAAAAAAGATATATTAGAATTTGAAAAGGTTCAGAAGAGGGTAACATAATGATTAGGGGTATGGAATGGCTGCTGAATGAGGAGAGATTAATGACTGGGACTTTTCAGCTTGGAAAAGAGATGACTAACGGGGCATATGATAGAGGTCTATAAAATCATGACTGGTGTAGAGAAAGTAAATAAGGAAGTGTTATTTACTCCTCAGGTCACTTGTCAGGATCATCTGAATATCTTATTTAATCAATTTCTTGCCATTGCAGGGGCCTTAAGTATTGGTGCAGCTCGGTCCCTCCTATTCTCTGCCTGTGGCACATAATAGTTTAGTCCCTGAGGGCTGTAATACATTGGTCTAATTTCAGTTGTTGGGTTTAGTGTGCAGGTATTGGCTGGTGTTGGTGTCCTATGATACACAGGTAGCCAGACTGTGTGATGATCCCTCTGGCCTTAAATTCTGACTCTATGACTCTGTCTGCTTGAGCATGTAGGCAGCCTGACATAAAAGCTCTACAGGGTGTGAACTACCCTATGCATCTTAATAGGATGTTAACTGTTCCATCCCCACCGAAGACCATGTATAGCAGGAGGAGAAGAGCCCAGCTGGCCAGGTCCACCCATGCAAACATATATACCGCAGCTGCTGAGGTAATTATTGAGGCCCCCCTCTGCTGCTACCACTGCCTCTCCAGGAGAGAGGCTAAGGGAATCCCTGCTGAATGAGTGGACCTTCCGGAGTGAAGTCCAGTGTTGTTAATGGCCTAAAGGGTGAAGTCCTACATTGCCTTAATCCTGTCCTGACCTAGGCCCTAGTAAGGTTTTGTTTCCTTTCTCCTCTTTTCTTTTTCTTCCTTGCTTTGTAATAGGGTGGAAATTAAAAAATTTTTCAAGCTACAATAAAAGTAAAGAGGAGGGTTTATTATGACAAAAGCAAAAAATACTGAAATGGTCTAACTCTCTGTTATGTCTGGGTATAGCAGCAGATGGAACATTACTTTTATCCCTATTAATTAGACACCTATATATAATAGGATGAGCAGGACATCATGGTCAGTGAATATCAGCTGATTTCTTCATCCTATTTGTTCTCTGGTAATGAGCCACTTTTGATTCTGAGCAAATGCACAGATCCCCAAAATGCAAAAAATTCACTTCTTGAATATCAAGATCTGTCAGACAAGTCATTGCCTCTGAAGTGTTTTAAAATGTCTGAAATGATTCAACTCCATTAGGAATAAGTATTTTAAGAACTTCACGTTGCAAAGTGTGTGAAATAATTTTCATCTTTGAAGATGAAAAGCAAATAGTGTCTAACTTGAAGAGCTTTATTTTGAGCCTTCAGACAACTTTCTTTTACTTCCTGCCATATAATTTGTGATCCATCAGCATGAACGACTGCAAAATATAAGGAAATGATTTGTCAGTTTTAATAACTATTTCAAAACGATATTTTATGTACTTCTGTACCAGATATGGGCTGGTCACAGAACTTGCTTATGCACACCAGATGTGTTCATAACACCCTTTAATGCTCTTCCAGCTATGGCTCAGGTAAATAAGGTATTTTATGCACAGTATCACCTAGTGACTGAAAAGTATAATACAGTATAGCATTCCATTACAGATATCACTTCTGTTTCCTGCAAAAGTTGATGGAGTTATCCAGAAGACTATTTTTCATTACAAATATTTATCAGCCAGCCCTGCTGGATTGTTTTTGGGGGGATGATCACTGAATGAATGATGTACATTATAACAAACCTAGAGGAATGCTTTTATGTACTTAATTTCTTTTATTAAACTTGAGCTCTACCTCTTTTTCTTCTAGAAAGTGTGTGTGTGTGTGTGTGTGTATGTATATTTAAAAACCATTGGCAATAGCCACTTATCTGTAAGCACCCAAAACATATATTTAGTCAATTGGTAACCCTTTATAAATGATACTTGGGAATGGGTCTATATAGAACATATGCGATTCAACTATGGGCATATGGTGGGGCATACAAATCCCACAGTAGCCAATCAGCCCCAGCACACTTCATGTGCAAGAGCTGTCAGGTATGAAGGGTGCTCAGTCTGTGTAGTGAGAAAGTGGAAGAGGAACTATCTTCTGATTTTCATTGTGGGAAAAGAAAGGATGGTCGTGAGGCTATCGCAAAAGATAGGGAAATGAGTGTTGTGCATTCTATTTCCATTTCTGCAACAAGTTTCCTGTGTGATCTTGGGCAAGTTATTAACTTCCTTGAGCCTTACTTTCCCCATCTGTAAATATAGGATAATGTCAAACAATTAATCTTTGTAAAGTACTTTGTAATCCTAATACATAGAAGGCACATTAAATTGTACAGATCCCTGCAGCACTGTCACTGGAAGGGCTCTGAGTTGCACTTTTTCTCAGTTGGAGACTGATTGGGAAGGAAAGCAGACAAGGAGCTACCACGTTGCATGAGAAATCTGCATGGGTCAAGGAGCTAACTGAAGTATGTGATCTTGCAGGACCTCCTTGTGCAAGGGTAGACCTGACACCAACTGTTATTTTGATTTGTTATCAACTACCAGGAACCTGTTGGTGGGTGATAAGGCAAGCCACTGCAGCTGGGGCCTGCCTAAAAGGAAGAGAGCTGAAAGCTGAACCCACTAGTCACTAATTCTTTTTATGTATTTATCTATTTTTGTACATTGCTATACTAGCTGTTTCTATGCTAAGTCATCTTCCGTTTCACAGAACTGCAGTATTCTTTGACTAAATGTGTCTCTATATAGTTATTTGCAGCTTATTTTCTGAGGTCTAGAGGGTTTAACACGTACTCTGACTCAAAGTGTCTCATCTATAAAAACAGACAAAAACCTAACAGGAAAGTAGCAGTTACTAGTGTGCATAGCTGTGGGCTTTGCAAGAAGTGCCTAGAATTACAGCTTGTTGGAACTATAGGTTGTTGCCTTGCAGCAAAGGTGCTATCCCTCTACATGCCCTAATGGCATAGGATTGCAGGAGCACTGCCTCCCCCAATGGAGTTTCACCCAATGGAGTCTTCAGGACACTTTGGTTACTGATGACACCAGCCAAGTCACTGCGAGAATTCAACTCCTTTCAGAGGTACAGAGTCCTCAAGTCAAAATCCAACATAAACACAAACGAAAAGAATCTTCTGCCAGTGCCAATTCAGTACCTGCTGTTTACTATGGCTCTAAGTGGCAGTGGACCCCAGTCTTTATGCTGCTTTCTTGTTCTTTGCTATAAGCTGTGCTGCGATAGTCACAAACCATATCATTCAAGATTTTTGTGGAAACAGCCCGTGTCGCTGGAGGGCTCACATGCACATCCCTTAGGATCAGTTCATTTGGGACAGTGGCTGGGGAGAAAAGAGGAAGAGGGGCTTAAGAATGAAATATCCCACTTGTCCACGTCCATAAATTGGGAGGTAAGCAAGATAGATTATCTGCTGGTTCTGAGACCCTCAAATCAGTTCTGCTCATAAAAGCTCTAGGTTTATTTGCTATTAAGATGACAGTATTGGATCCTAACAGGTGGTATGTTCTGCTGTAACAAATACTTGCAAACTGAAGTGTCTCCATTATAATGCTATTGTTTTCTGCAAGATGTGTTCTCCACATGGATTCCACTCTTGATGATATACAAAGTCTGATTCTTTTGGCCAGCAGAGTCAAACTGAAACCATGTCTGGGCCTGAGGTGCCCTCCCACTTGAGGGCATAAAGGATGGAGCAGTCCCAATCACCCATCAGCACCTTTGCCAATACAGAAGTCCATAGGAGCAGTACTCCATAGTAGTTGATTCCATGACCCACCCTCTTTCCCCGTGTGAAAAACACATTTAAAAAACCAAATCACTCCAGAATAATACTGGTTTTTCCCCCCTCCAAGTGGTTGTCCACACAGATTCCACACTTGATGACTAACAAGCAGTTGTCTATTGCTTGGAGGTGGGCAACATGAGTCCTACTTAATTAGACTACAAATCAGCCTTACTAAAACTGGCATCCGATCTGGAAATCTCTGTTAATTAATAATGTATTGTAAATGTGTTTGAGCTCCATTTAGTGCTCTACAAATCTCAAACAGGCAGCAGAGGCTGCCTGAGCTCTTTTTATTATTTGTATTACAATAGCATCTACCAGTATGGCTACAGAGCAAAGAAAAACCCATGGGTGGCCCATGGGGGTTACATCTGTAACTAGGGTCAAGCCAGTGGCTTCACAGTAACACTCTTTACTGAAGTGATAAAGACACAAATTTAGGAGGAATCTCAGTCTTTGAGCCAGTGGATAGAAATGTTTGGGCTCTAGGAAGAATGCAAGTACTGTTCAGTGTCATTCTTTCTGTCAGCCAGTAACTAAAGTGAGAACTTTCAAAATTGTGAATGGAGATTTACAATTTACATGCTCAAATCCCAGGAACATTAGTGGGAGCTTTTTTACCTAACCTGCCTCCATGCCCTCCTCCCATACCCCACTTGTGCAGCTTTAAAGATGCAACTTTTAGTAGCATTAGCCACATCACACATGTTCCTGTCTGTAGGGACAGAGATTCAGTCAAAAAGCCATCTAAATAATGGTTGGTTCTATGGGGATAGAATAATGGGGTGCTGCAGGACTCATTTAAGTTACTTCAAACAGCAAAATCTTTAGGAACAGATCTAGGCTATTTCAGTTAAGTAATTTCAATTTAAACGTGGGCAAAACATAGTAAGCCTTTTTACCTATTTCAAATTAATGCCAATGCATAGAGAGAGAAAGCAGGCCCAGATTGTAACCTCAGGCTAACCCATAGGGAATGTAGACCTATAATTAACCATCATTAGGTATCACTACTGCTCAACTTAATTGCAGCTCAGAATGCATTTATCTAGCAGTGTAAAGTACTTTATATGTCTCATACAACAGCTTTGTACAGTTGCATTTCTAAATAAATCCACTTTATTACAAGAAAGCTTGGGTGGGAGGATTGGGAAGCATGAAGCTGTGTAAATATGAAACTTTATTAAGGAATAAAATTGTATGTCATTCAATGGGAATAGGTGCCATATGTTCCAGTTCTTGCACGCATTGCAGTAAATGGGAGTTTTGCTATTGACTTTCTGGGAGCAGGACTAAGCCCCTAGGATCACTGACCACTCCTATCTGACCACTGACATTTATTTAAACTTTAAAATAGAGGCACCTCCAAGGGTCTGCCTCATGATTTTTGATCTTTTAAGGTTGGCACTATTGCAGATTTTCTAAAGAGCTGTGCATGCAACATGCTGAGCTTTTCAGAAATCTGCCTTCTATTTTGATATATAAATGGCAGGCGAAATCTTTTGAAAAACTAGCTCAACATCTCTCATAGTTCCTGTGAGGGTGATGCACCTTTTCACCAGCTCATACATGGGACTGTGCCTTCAAGCCCTCTATATTTGCCTTTTGTAGTAAGGGTCTTTTCGCCTACTGATCTGGTGCAATAGAAATGTTGAAAAATCCAGTAGAGGACCTGATCCTACAACTTCTACACACTTATGTAGACTACATTGAGACTACTCATGAGTAAAAATTGCAGGAACAAGACCACATTCAGTGATCGGAATGCAGTATGGCATAACTATTTGGATAAGATTGTATCAATTTAGTAATTAACCATGACAAAATATTACAATAAAATATTAATCCTAAAAGAGAAAAATATATATATATATATATGAAAAAGTAGTATAATGGTAGAAAAACTAGAAATGCAAGAAAGTTATGTGTACATAATTATTGTATGTGTTTTATAGTTTAAGCGGGGCTTGCTATTTTGCCAAGAAATACTTGGCAGAAGATAGATGGTATCCATTGGTGCCACACATTATGGGTGTACCTGTAGTGGTCCCTCACTCACAAGCGAGGAGGGAGGCCACTCCACCTCACTACTGCAGGCAACAATAGCTGGGCTTACTGGCCCCCATAGACGACTGGTGCCTCCCCAAACTGGGCAATCTAAAAGGGAGGACATGTGACCACCCCATGTGTCTCCTCTGACCAGCAACACCCCCTGCGCCCAGTCTGGGCCCGCCGTGCTCTCCCCTCCCCATGTTACCTGCGAGGAGGGGCGGCTTTGTCCTTTTTCTGCTGCACCATGACCTTCCACCCACCACAGCACGTTTGACCATTCTCCCTCGCAGGTGGGCCCGGGCAGGGAGCAGGACAGCGCTGCTTCTCACGTGACTGAAGCTGGCTGCTCTGGGTCGCTGCTCTGTGCAGTGCAGCAGCTGCCTGAGAGCCTGGCTGGGGCAGCAGTGGTGGCCCGCCCCAGGTCTGGCTGCCAGGGACAGGAGCCAAGCAAGCTGGAAACATGCTGGAGCAGGTGGGGGGACTCCAGCTCGCTCGGCCCCTGTCCCTGGTAGCTGGGCCCGTGTTGGGGGCAGAAGGGACGGGCCGCCCCGCCACCTCAGGCAGCTGACATAAGAAGTGGCTAGTCCCACCCCTTCCACTCCCTGCCTGAGCCCAGCTGCTTGTGGGGTGTGGGGGAGCAGGTGCAGCGGGAGGACAGAGCCCCTCTCCCACCCACCCCCAACAGGCCAATATGAGGGAGCGTTTGACCCCGCATGCCCCCCACATGCGTTGCCCCAGCTAGAACCGCTGGCCGAGGCAGAGCAACAAGCAGTCCTTAATCCTAACCCTTCTGGCTGGGGCAGACAGCCGTCAACAGCCAGAGAGGAAGTGTACAGCCAACCCCAAGTATGGGTATGGCAACAGGGGTACAGGGGCCCAGGTCCACCCCACTCCACTGAGCCCCAGCCAAGGGTTTTGTTAGTGGAAGGTGGTCCCTTCATTAGGTCAGCAAAGAAACAAAAATACACTGCTTTGCTTCCTACCAGCACAACCAGACCAAAGTCTAGTTCTGCTGGACTACTTCCTACCCAGCTCAGACAGCTTTGCTCTATTGGCCCCAGGCTCCTTCTCACCGCTTCACAGTCGGATGGCGTCCTTTCAGGCAACTCCTCAGAGTCCTCTGCCTCTTCGGTCAGTAGGGCGCTAGTCTGCTCAGTTTCTCGTCCGGGATCCCGCAGAAAGCTCAGTTCCCCAGAAAAGATGTCTGTCTGTTCCAGCCCCAACTGAGCTACAGAGCCCTCACTTTTATACTTCCTGTCCTGCCCGGATACTTCCGGCAAGTGAGGCAGGGCAGGACAGGAAAATAGCCTCTCTCTAGCCCAGAGGGAGGCCACTCCGCCTCACTACAGTGCCCTTCAGGATCTCCATTAGAAAATGTGTGAAATAGAGGGATATGAGATAAGATGCTGTACCATTTTAATATAGGTTTTACCACGGCAGATCTCTTAAGTTACTGAAGATTTCACAGCTTTTCTGGCTTTGTTATGTTTGCATAAGGGTTATGTATACCTTCAGTTTGGGGATCTGCAATTGTTAGAAGGAGTGAAAATGTTTAACTTTGTTGCCCATTGGGGACTAGACTGACAAAGCTTCAAGGAATATTGAGAGCTGTATTTTCTCTGAAAGGTTCTGCCATGGCTGCTGCTACAAGATAAAGGGCCAGGTTCCATGTAGGTTTATGCTGGCATAAACCCTGGCAAAGACCACAACCTCATTTCCATGGAGAGACTGTAGGGACTCAGCTCTGCTCGAAACATTTCTAACGGATTATCATAAATGGCTCCCTGAAATAGGAAATGGGATTTGATAATTTTCTAGCCATATATATTTTTGTCACTTTTATGAGGCAATGTACAGGTTATGTTGATAGAGTAAACTGGGCAAAGTGAAAGATTACAGACTGTTCATTTACAGACATTTTATCATTTGGCTTTTTCAAAGAAGCAGAATTTTTGAAAAGAAAGTATATTTTTGGTGTTAGCTGAGCTTCCCGGAAACACACATTCAGTCTTAACTCCCTCTTCAAAACTATTAGTTTCCAGATTACTCTTTAAATATAAACTTTTCCTAAATAAAGGTAAAAAGTCTCCTGGCAAGTCTGTTACCACAAAGGTTTTCAGCCACATTGCCCTTTGGCTTGCATCACCTGTTTCTGACAGAATTTCAGGCACATACCTAGTAAGGTTTTTCTCAAGACAGCTTTTGTGTTCAGTCCTGTATCTCTTTTGGGGGCAACCTTCATCTTGGTCTGGACTTACTCATTCTCTGGCTTCCCATCACTTGGTAACCCCCAGATATTGGTCAGGTATTTTTGGGATTGGCTCACTCAAGTTTTCAAATTCCTTTCATCATCTTGTAGCACGGGGTGGCCAACCCGTGGCTCCGGAGCCACCTGTGGCTCTTCAGAAGTTAATATGCGGCTCCTTGTCTAGGCACCGACTCTGGGGCTGGAGCTACAGACGCCAACTTTCCAATGTGCTGGGGGTGCTCACTGCTCAATCCCTGGCTCTGCCATAGGTCCTGCCCCCACTCCACCTCTTCCCACCCCCTCCCCTGAACCTGCCATGCCCTTGCTCATACCCCCCCTGCCCCCCCGCCTCCTGCATGCCACAAAACAGCTGATCTGGAGATGCAGAGAGGGAGGACGAGGTGCTGATCGGTGGGGCTGCCGTGGGCAGGAGACACTGGGAGCAGGGGGGGCTGCTGACGTATTACTGGGCTCTTTGACAATGTACATTGATAAATTCTGGCTACTTCTCAGGCTCAGGTTGGCCACCCCTGTTGTAGCATTTTATAAGTTATTGCAACTAATTTAATGATAAATCCTTCCAAAGACAACTTTCTAAAGCATATTAAACAAAATGTAACCCATTTAAAACCACTTATTAAAAATAACAAAAATGCCAGTTTAAAAAACAGCAACCAGTTAAATGGCTTGTGCATGTTAATTAGGAAGTGTTTCATGCAGCTTCTCCTTTCCTTTCGGTAAGCAGGGGAAAAAAAGCCATCAAATTCAGCCAGATCTTCTCCTCTATTTTCAGTATTTATAACAGAGTAAACTAATTTAAACAGTGAGTCAGCAGAGCTACACTAATGATCTTCCTCTGAGTACAAGGAGAGAGGAAACTGAGGTTAATACCTAGTTCCTCAAGAAACAGGCACTGTTGTATGCATTGTCACACCTCTGTGTGGCATCAACAATTTTTTTTTTCCCTTGAAGGTTATTGGGGCTTTCCTGAAAAAGGATAATCCCTCCTCTCCGTTTGGTACTTAGAGTGGAAGAAACAATGAAACTTTCAAAAAAGCATTCTATATGACATACAATCTGTCAGTAACACTTCTCAGATGTATAACAAATAAGGAGCAGTCTAGATATACAGTGTCCCATTCTCATTTGCACAAAGACCTCTATGCTGCCAGAGTAATGTAAAATGGTTATAGTGTAAATGACACTCAGACTCATATACTTTTAAACGCCTTTGTACAGAATAGGAGATCCAATGTCACTGAGTACACTCTTGTATATAGATCTGACCTAATAAAATGTACAGTTGCATTAGAATCTGATCCTACATTCCTTACAAACCAAAACTCACTTTGCATTCATCAGGCATTCTGAATGTTCATGGAAAAATTAGGCCCATTATGTACAGCACTCAGTTTGTGATCTTCAGATTGAGAATATGGGATAAATAATATAATTTTTCAGAGCACAATATGGGCCCATGTGAAAAAAGACATAATAAATAAGAAATTGGTTCTAAAAAATGTTGCATAGATACCAAGGTCATAAGGATCATTGTGATCATCTCATATGACCTAGTATAAAACACAGGTCATAGAGTTTCACCAAAATAATTGCTAGAGCATATCTTTTAGAAAAACATCCAATCTTGATTTTACAAAAGTCTGTCTATTACATCAACACTATTACCTTTATCAACCAAACTTGTAATCTCATAAAAAAAAGATATCAAATTAGTTTGATATGATCTATTTTCTATAAAGCCATGTTGACTGGTATTAATTATATTATTATCCTTTTAATGAAGTCCTGCTTCATTAACTTGCCCAGGATTGACATCGGACAGAAAGCCCTATAATTACCTGGGTCATTCCATTTATCCTTTTAAAATATTGAAACAACATTAACTTTCTTCCATTCTTCTGCAACTTCAAGACTTATAGAAAATCAACATTAACAATCTAGTGAACTCCTCAGCCAGCTCTTTTAAAACTCTTGGATGCAAGTTATCTTGGGCTGCTGATTTAAAAATGTCTAACTTTAGTAGCTGCTCTTTAGCATCCTCCTGAGAAGTGGAATGGAATGGAATACTAGTGGAATGGAAAAAGTGTTATCATATGCTATGACTACATCATCTGTTCCCCCTCCCTGCAAATACAGAATACTCCTGTAAATACTCCTCCTCATCCTTGACTCTACTAGCCATAGATTTCTCCTTGTGTCCCTTTGTATCCCTGATCAATTTTTTACAGTTCCTAGCTTCTGATTTGTATTCATTACTATCAGCTTTCCCTTTCTTCCATTTGTTATCTTTTTTAATACTTACCCTCACTTCCCCTCTAAACCAGGTCAGTTTTTTTATCCAATATAGCCTTCTTCCTCAAATGTGGATTGTGACTTTTTGGGCATCTAGTAAAGAATGCTCAAATAATTCCCAATTATCAGTCAACATTTTTCTGATTAAATTTTTTCTGTCAGCTGATTTGGCTAATAATTGTTTTCAACTCTGTGAAAGTATCAAGTACATATATTACTGGTCTAGACTTTATTCTTTGTGCACATTATAAACATGATCAGGTCATGACTGCTTGTGCCTAGGCTACCATTAATTTTTAGTTCTGTTATCAGTTCTTCTTTATCTGTCAAGAAGAGCTCAGATATTGAATTCCCCTGTGTTGAAGGCAACGCTTTTTGGCTTAGGAGATTGTCATCTATAATATTTAGAAATTCCAAGGATGTTTCAGTACAGGCAGCATGAGACTCCAGCATGTGTCATTCAAACTGGAGTCCCCCATGATCACACAGCTTTTTTTCCTATACATTATAGATAGGTACATAAGGAGCACTGGCCCTGGTCTTCCACTAGGAGAATGGCAGCCATAGTGAGACAGTTCCCTGGTCCTCAGTTGACTTCTTGAAGTTGGAGCAGAAGGGGGAGCCTCCTGACTTCTACAACTAGCTGAAGGTCTACAACAGCCATTGGAGGATTAATCGCTATGGAGCTCTGCTCCTCCACACCCCCTTTTGTCCTTGGAATGACCCCCCTCTTCCCTGATGCTAGTGGCAAAGAGGTAGCTGGTGCAGAAACCAGTGTAGAGTTCCCCTACAGAAGAAGAATTCTCTACTGTCTGTCTCAGGCCATTTTAAGGCCATGTGGCATTAGCAAACTGGAGAATCCAGACTACTGTATATTTTATGCCACAGTTATTTATTTTACCTCCTGTGTAGTTAAGATCACTATATGATACCTTAGAATACAGAATCTATAGTTTAAATTTTATGGTAGCAAGGAAGTATGAACCACAGTCATAGAAGCACTAGTTATGTGTCCCTGAGAAAAAGGTAACAGACAGATTTCTGGGAGAAGTTCTGTCTGTAAAGGGACTTAGAACTGTGAATAAAGAATCTGTCTCCTGATGTTTGATTCCTATTGTATTCAGAGAAACAGGACATTTTTACATTCTTTGTAATTAAACAAGATTGTAGCAAAGAAATACCTGACTCCATCATCTGTTTCTCCCCCAGATGGAAACAACCCAGAAGACCCTGCAATGTGGCTAATTGCTCAGGTTTATATATTGTGATTGCATCTATACAGATGATCAAATCTTGTGTGTTACTGTAAATGTCTTAACCATTTAACAGCTGTGAGAAGGGCATTATATAAGTCCATGAGAGAACCAGGCAGCCTTGCTGATGGGTGCAGCCTGCAAATATGTGGCCTAAATCTTTTGATTTTGACTTCACACTTTGCCACTGCAGCCAAAGGCCCCACTTATAGTCATTATCAGTGCATCTGATCACACCACTTCTGAAGCAATCAAACTTTCCCCAAAATGGCATGGAAGGTCAAAACCAGAGGCCTGGACTGTTGGATCTGTCACGAGATAGGCATTGGCCATGTTTGTAGGTTGTTCTTGCCACCTACCACACCGCATGCAGGTGATACCAAGGTTCCTTTGGCAAATTGTCCAAATGGGGGTGACTTGAGCTGAGATGATGGCTCAGTGGATTAAATACATCTTGAAACAGGGATAGGTGTGATATGTCTTGCATCTAAAGGAGCATATTCCACAAGGTGGCTTGCACCTGATGTCAGGAGTGGGGATGTTGAACAGGACTGGCAACCAGGCCAGGTTGATCAGTATCATGGTACCCATTATACACATGGTTCCATTCAGCTGAGTATCTATTAGTCCGGAGGGGTGGGGGAGAAGGAGGAGGCTGAGCCACACTGGGGAGCAATACTCTGCCACAAAATAGCACAAGACATGCCAAGAGTATCTTAATGTCTGCACATTGGCTCCCCAGGTAGAACCAGCTAATTTGCTGATCAGGTTGTTTCTTGTCCTTATTTTCTGTGAGGTCTTGGTAAGATGTTCCTTGAAAGTCAAGGTATATTTCAGTGTAACACCTGAAAGTCTTTGGGTTGTGGTCCAGCCTATGACAATTCAGGAAGATGCTGAGCTGTTTGTTGGTCTTTGTGTGGTATAGATGGAATCAGCTGGAATGTCTCTTTTTGGTACTATATTTAAGTAACTTTCACAATAGTGGGTCAGATCTCTGATGTTATCATTAAGGACTTCTTCCAGGTGACTGACATCCTGGTCCTGTACTCCCAGACAGATAAAACACCAGGCAGTGGTGTTGATAAAACATCTGGCAGTAGTGGTATGAAAATCATTTTTAAAGTTTAAAAAGTGTCAATGCTAGACTTTAACCCTGAAGCAGAGCATTGTTATGGGACCTCCAGGAGCTATTTTGTGTGTGTGTTGTGTTGTGTGTTTTTTTCCAGGTAAAACTTGGAAAAGATGGCCTCTCAGCAACAGTTCCACAACCATGAGAACCCACTTCGTTAGGACCAATGACAGTTTGTACAGTAGGCCTGTCTATCAGATCGTGTCATATGCAACAGTAGGATCTAGGAGTACTGTCTTCTGCCTGGTCTGGAAGGAATTCTCATTGTAAATGGTGAGTGTCAGCACTTGAACACAGATATTTAGCTACACTCAGGACATCATCCAAGGTGGGGGCATTTCTTTGAAGGATAAGCTTTTCAAGTAATTTGTACACGCAGCTTAGCAAAGAGATGGGTTGGTAATTTATTGCAAGCTGGTGATCTCTCTCTCAGGTTTTGGCAGGGCTATTACTTTTGCTCTATGCCAGAATTTAGGTATTTTATTCTCCTGAATGGCTCTAGATGGAAAGGTGGCTAGCTTTTGTCTGCTAATTTTTCCCAGGTTCTTCAGGAATTTAGGGGAGTTGTTATCAAGCCCACAGGCTTTACCATTTTTCAAAGGTTTCATTGCCATTTCTATTTCTTCTGCAGTGAAAGGCTGGAAGACTTCTTTGATATGCACTGTTTACATTGCTGCCATTTCTTCTTTACCTCTCCTTCAACCATTTTGTTCTTATTCATCTTAGCAACATTTATCAGGTGGGTAGCAATCCTGTTTGGAGAGACTGGGTAATGGGGCTGTACTGGAAGCTTCCGAGAAGCATTAAGTTATCTGATGAGTGCAGGCCTTGTGGTAGGATCTTGACATGTTTAGGTCCAGGGTAGCCTGATTACACCTTGCTCTTCTACAAATGTTCAATCTGTCTAAAAGATGTGTGCCAATGACTGGATTGCCACTCTCTTCATAATTCTTGAAGAGTTCTGTACTCTCCTCATCTGGGCAGGGAACATATTATAACAGCATCTTGGAATTGACTTGGTGGTAACTTTGCAAATAGTTTTGGTGATCCGCATGTAAGCTTCTTCAATAGAGTTGTTGTGTGGGATACAAGTGATGTGGTGGTGAGTGAATTGAGCAAATCTGGGTCAGTTTGCTTTCTGATAGTTCTAGAGAGTGTTTTTATTAGTGCTCAAAATAAGCATGATTACTTTGACTTTGGTAAGGATCCGACAATGTTGACCATATGGAAAGTTTTTCAATACACTGCTTATAGTCAATTCTTGCCTGTGTTGATTGTCCAGGTGAGGTAAGGAGAGTAGTCTTACTTCCATCGGGTACAATGAAAAGTACTCAGTTGTCCCTGTTGATCATTCAGGTCGAAAGAGGTAACACCAGTCACAATTGATTTAGTAGGAGAAAAAGAAATTACTAGGAAGTCCATTTTGCACTTAAAAGTCACAGTGAGACACATAGAAATGAAAAATTGTAAGTAAAGCACTGTAGGTGAAATCGTGGCCCCACTGAAGTCAATGGAAAAAACTCCTGTAGATTTCAATAAGGCTAAATGAATGAGTTAACACAGGACAGTATGTGTGTAGCCAAATGCACAGAGTCCGATCTGGTCTGATCTGCCAACAAGGATCTTCAGAAAGCAATGACATTTATGGCCTTATTTTAGAAAGAGAAGAGTTTAATTTTGCTTAAAGTAAAGCCCTTTGAAGCAAATATGTCATTGGGTTTAGCCAGATTTTTATAACCTATTGCAAAAAATGCACTCTTCTTGTAAGTATAAAATATAATGCAGTATAGTAGGCAAAGGATGTTAAGGATGCACTTTTTAGCCTTAACATTGAATTTCCTGGATTATGTCAATTTAAAAAAGTCTTAATGTTATCTTTAACAATTTTTGTGTGTGTGAATTTATTTTCTCCATGTTACTTAAAAGACAAAAAGTTGCAGTGAGGAAACTACAATAATTCCAAATGAGACACTCTGTAGTTTTCTTGAAAAAATCTGTACTGAATGCTTGGAAAGTAGTATTTTGGTAATAAAGTAATATTCTTCTTTAAAAGGCAGTTTCTACTTTTAAAAGTTACAGGATAATTTATTTCAAATTTTGAGCTAATTTTAATTCAAAATTAATTTCACTGCTTTTTTAAATTTCAGGATGCATATTTTTGTCTAATACTGGTAATTCTGTATATTTTTCACTCAAAATTTGAAACTTGTAATTTTAAAAAAACCTTTGTAAACGAAAAGGAAGTGGTGCAGAGCTGAGACCTTTAGCACCTAAGTTTCTGTATTAAATAAAGTTTTATTGACCAATGACAAAGGCTAACCTAACAATAAGGATTTTAATGACACCATAGACAGCAGACATGTACTTATAGCAGTATTATGGGAGACCAGAATACACCTTTTTGGTAATCAGTGTAAATATGCTGTTTCACTGCAATCTCAATTATACAGGCTTTTACAGATGACAGCGATTTTAAGAAAATTATGGCAGATCAGAATATTTTGAAACATGTGCCACCTCTTTCCCCATCCTCCCTCCTCTTATTGACAGCCTGCCACTTAGGTTCTAGTTTTCTTTTAATTGTACCTTAGCACCTGAGCTGTATTTCTTAAATGTTTGTTTTCTGAGTAAAATGCTGCCATCTTGAGGCTGTCTTAATTAAAACAAACAAACAAAAAACTTCTATTTTTTCCCCTACACTTCATGAAGTATTCATAAATGTGGATTTTTAAAAAAATTATTGAAAAGTTCTTCAGCTCAAAAGAAGCAGCTACTTTTATAGCCAATCAATTAATGGAAATATTACTTCATTTAACAGGTGTACACACTCATATGCCCAAATCCTGCAAAAACAAACACCTGTCACGGATGTTCTACATAATACTTAGACCTGCCTCAGTGTAGTCCTCAGCAGACTGGACTAGATAACCTATGGAGGTCCACTCCAATCTTACATTTCTGTGATTCTATGTGCTTAACTTTATGCACATAACCACATGTGCAAGTCTTTGCAGGATCAGAGCCTAAGTTTTAATAATGAATCAGGTACTGACAGATTCTGAATTTATACTAAGAAAAAAATCTCTGACATAATCTTTAGGATGTTATACGAATGTATGTGAAAATGAAACTGGCAAACGTCATTTATTGCAGCAGACATTTCAGATGAACTGCATTAAGCAGGCTACAAGGCATTCAGCACATCAACAATTACATTAACTTTCCTTTTCCTTCCTCACATTGCCCTGGCTAATTGTGCTTAGCAAAGTGATCACATAATGCAGCAGAAAGAAGCACGGCTGGAGTGAAGACTGGATCTATAAAAGCTCTGATAACATAGTAGATTTTTTTCATTTAAAATTTATGACATGGTTTCCTTTTTAGTACTATATACCCCTGATGATATACAGTAATATAAAGATAGGAATTTTCAGATTACCATTTTTCCAAAGATTTTTGTTTAATGTGGCACACAGAAACCATCATACTCGCTCTATAAATATGATCTTATGTATGCCATCCATAAATAGATCAGGATTCCAAAAGGCAAAAGAAATCAGTACCTGCTTGATCCTGAAGCATATTTATGGACAAACACTAACCCAAATCATTCAATTAAATTAAAAAAAACAGTTAACATACTTTTAAAGTTGAAATATCACAAACTTTAAAAGTCAGAAATTCAAATTATTATTCCCATGGACATATTCAGTCACATTATATGTATTATGTTCTATTTTCTACTACTGTTTTATTAGTTAAATGTAAAATATTCAGGATAGCATGGGTGAGTTAATATTATGGAAATTACTTAATCTTTTGGGATTTCCTAAACTTTATGTACCTGATATTGGGAACTGGAACATATCTCTTCCAGTTGTGACTTCCACGAGCCTCATGAGCAAGAGCCCCGAGATCATTGCTGAGTCTGTCTCCCCCATATAGTACAGCAACATGTTTCTTCTGGATCCCGAGGTTAGTAATGTCACTGACATTTTCCTCTTTGTGATTTATTTTCACAACCCAAATCCAGTGAGAATAAACATTTTAAATTTGGTGATAGTGATGAACAAAGGAGTGGAGGGAGTTTAAATTAAATTCTTTGGAGCGCTTCAGTTAAAGCTTTGGGGTCATTTTTCCGTTTCCCTTGTGTCAACTATGATAGGATAAGAGACTGATCTTGTGGAAACAGATATATGAAAGTTTGTGAGATTCAGGAGATCAGATACTATGATAATAATGGCCATATCAGTACCATAGATAAAATGATTAAAGGAATAAAAACCTTCTCTGATCATCAATGACTTTCAATATGAGAAAAATCTCACTTAGAAAAGGAAAAGTCCTTGGCCAAAACTATTCTTGTGAAATGCCAACCTTCTATTCCTCGTAACGATCGTTTTACAAAATGTAATGCAGCCAGTTGCTGGGAATGAAGATAACTGAAAGTTGAAAGTAGACCAGTTCTCCTTCAACCCAGCTATCCTCCTTGGTGAGTATATTAATATCTGTATATGCCCTATATAAGTACATTATTAACCAACTTTTTAAAAGTAACCCAGAGTCACTGTGTAAAAGTGTATATGCTGCCTAGATGTCCAAATGCAATTTCCATAATTTCACATGAAAATAAAGAGTTAGGTGACTATCATTTGCAGGAACAGTCACTGTAATTTCATGGGCATATGTAGGCACATGACTGCCCATACATTTTGCAGATAGACCTCAAATCACTTTCTAAAAGAGTCTGTTGGCTTCTATGTATGCATAAATACACTGTACAGAATACATTTTAATTTATACTAGAGCCAAATTCTGCTCTCATTTACACCTCTGTAAATCTGGAATAACTCCATTGTTGTTGGAGTTACTCTAGATTTACATTGATAACTGAAAGTAGAATATAGCTTTTTTCCTCCCTTGCCTCTTACTCTTCCTGTTCAGCACAGGAGAGAAGGCACCTTCTCATTCATCTCATCATTTTTTCTTTATCATTTTATTTTATCAATTTATTTTATCAATTTATCATTTTATTTTCTTCCTATCCTTTCCCTCTGACAGCTGCTGACATGATGCTTTGTCAAATAACCTCTTCCTAAGCTAGACCCAATTGCACTCAAAGTTGCAGCCAGCATGGGAACATTGCAAGAGAAATAATGTTATCAGCAACCAGTCTCCTAGGGTCCAGGTCACCTCTATGTTTAACTCATGGACATAGATGCAAGCACAAAAAAGGTTGGGTGGATGGTGAGGGAATCAGTAGACTTATTTGGACTCACAAGTTGAGGGGGAGGGGCAACAAGCTAGCTTCACAGAAAAGCTTAGTTCTATTCTTCCCAAAGGTCTCCCCAGTAACTCCACAACCTATATTTACACCATAAAGGTATGTGTGTGACTATCTTTTGTGTACATATGTGTATACCCAGTGATTTGTCACCCCCTTCACCCCATTATTCTGTCCCCTTCATTCTCTCCCTTTGTGTTTTGTTCCCCACCAGCCTGTGTTCTTAGTCCCTTCTGCACTCCCCCATGTTCTCTGTTTCCCTCACCCATCTTTTGGATCCAGGCAGTATCTGCTTCCTTCCAAGCAGTACCTTCTTCCTTTCCATTGGGAAAGTCACTGCTGGGTGTTCTCTTCTTCCTCTCATAAGTTGCAGCTTGTGGGGTCACGAGGGAGGGGCTCTTCCTCCCTGCCCCTGTGAATATAACCAGAAGGTAGGAAGTTTGACTTTTCCCTCTGGTTTTCCCTGCTGGATCTGTATGGTGCTGCCTCTGCTCTGCCTGTCAGATTGTAAGCAGCTCTTATCCTCACTCATCATCTATTAGTAGACTCAACAGGGGATGGAAGCAAGAATGCTGAGCCCACTGCTGGTGGAACTCATCCCCATTTGCTTCCCCTCCAACACAAGCTCAAAGTTGGGTGAGAAAAGACAGGGGTTGTGCAGTCTCACAAGTAATGTTATTTTGGCCCCTGCTGCAGACAGTCTTGCAATGATGTGAAAAGCTATGGCCCTCATGCAATTTTTTAGAAGTAAAACTAGAGAGAAAGACGCATCCCCACACCCAGCAATGCCCCTGTAGCAGAAGCTTTAACTGAGAGTTTATAAACCATGAGCTCTAGTCTCAGCTCTTCCACTGACTGCTGTTAAAATTTCTGTGCACTTAACCACCCTTATTATGAGCAATTTCATTCCTTTTCTGGTAATTTTCATAAACCTATTTCACAGATAAGATCAACAAGAGCTTGCACAAAATCACTTCAGACAGAGCTCACAACAGAAGTGAGCTCTCTAATAATAGACCTAAGTCTTTGTCACAGTCTTTTGAGAAGAATTTGTGAACGTAGATGTTTGTTTAACTCTTACTAAGGCAGTGTGACTCTGTCACTGTCTACCTACAGCACATGTAGAGATTTATGGCTCTGCTACTACTTCCACACTGAGAGAGCTTGTTTTCTATCTGCAGTGGTAAATGCTCATGATTTCACATGCAGGGTCCCAGTCTCAACAGACTAACCAGACAGCATAGTTGTTACATTTGGACATGCTGTCTGTAATCACTAAACAATAATCTGCTCCCAGAGCCAGGAGAAGAATCCTGGTGCTCAGTGTTCCACTGCTATCTTACAAATACTGTAACCCACTAGCACTGTGTGTATTGTAGGGGATGGTTCACATATCAGATAACAGCATGCTTTCACTCTCTAAGGCTCCTCTTGTAGGTGGAGTGGATGCTATAGATCTGAATTTTGTGGTTTCAAACCTTTCTAACTGTGAATAAATTGAGCAACTGTCTTGTCAAGCTTAAATGGAATAGAAGTATTGCAAACGTTAGGCCTCAAACTTCTGTTTACTTTAAAATGTAAGCCTTGCAAAAACAAAGCCTAAGCTTGTGGCTTGTGGTCAGGACGTGCTGCAACCAGATAACAATTTATGCTGACTCCTATGTACTTATCAACCCCAAATTACCCACATTCAAGATCTAATTGGCTACAGAAAATAAACAGGCCTGAATTATATGAACAACTAAAAATTGGACATAAAAATTAAATATGCATCTGTCATAAATATAAAGGGAAGGGTAAACCCCTTTAAAATCCCTCCTGGCCAGAGGAAAAATCCTCTTACCTGTAAAGGGTTAAAAAGCTAAAGGTAATCTCGCTGGCACCTGACCAAAATAACCAATGAGGAGACAAGATACTTTCAAAAGCTGGGAGGAAGGAGAAAAACAAAGGGTCTGTGTCTGTCTGTATGCTGCTTTTGACGGGGACAGAACAGGAATGGAGTCTTAGAACTTTTAGTAAGTAATCTAGCTAGGTATGTGTTAGATTATGATTTCTTTAAATGGCTGAGGAAAGAGCTGTCCTGAATAGAATGACTATTCCTGTCTGTGTGTCTTTTTTGTAACTTAAGGTTTTGCCTAGAGGGATTCTCTATGTTTTGAATCTAATTACCCAGTAAGGTATTTACCATCCTGATTTTACAGAGGTAATTCTTTTCTTTTTACTTCTATTAAAAGTCTTCTTGTAAGAAAACTGAAGGCTTTTTCATTGTTCTAAGATCCAAGGGTTTGGGTCTGTGGTCATCTATGCAAATTGGTGAGGATTTTTACCAAACCTTCCCCAGGAAGTGGGGTGCAAGGGTTGGAAGTATTTTGGTGGGAAAAATGTGTCCAAACTCCATTTTTTTCAGGAACCCAGATAAAGTTTGGTGGTGGCAGTGGAAATCCAAGGGCAAAGGGTAAAATTAATTTGTACCTTGGGGAAGTTTTAACCTAAGCTGGTAAAAGTAAGCTTAGGAGGTTTTCATGTAGGTCCCCACATCTGTACCCTAGAGTTCAGAGTGGGGAAGGAACCTTGACAGCATCAATTATACAAGTATTGCAACCACATAAACAATGTGGCCAACCCTGATTGGTTGGTCTGTTCTAAAACACGGCCGTCAAATCAGATAAAAAGAACGAAGGCATGGGACTGTGTGTATGTGTGTGTTTTCGGTACCCACACCCCCTGAACCAAAGGGACATGCACTTCTCGACTGTCTGTATCTGGCCAATGCGGAAAATGGCTGACTGAAGGGTAACATATTTTCGGACGAGTGCAGGGTAAGTCTATGGCGTAACGAAGTCTGGTCACTCGAGCTGAATTGATCATAGTTGTATCGATACTGTAGTATAAAATCAATAGTAGGTGGCTGATGCATAATAGCTTTGCATGTATTTGTGCTTCTTTTTTAAGTAGTCTGAGCAGATGCATGTAGTGCTGTGGTTCACTAGCTCCTTATTCGTATAGTTGTGTTGCCACAATATTACATGTACTTATGCTTGTCTTCAATATAATCTGCCTTTTGTATTAATTCTTATTCAGTGCTGGTCTTTGGTTTTCCTTTTCTTGTTTTGTTTATGCTGTTATTGTCATTGAAAATCATTAAAAGCCTTTCTTGAGGAATAATTAGTAGTTATAAGGACACCACTTAACCTCATTACATCTGTGTTGAGTGGTGGGAAGTAGCGAACACCCCGGGGTGAAATAGGGCCCCAAGGTGTGCCTCCTTCTTCCTTTATCTCCGCATTAATGAGCCATGTGAGGGTAAAATACATTTATGTATAGAAATTAGTGTAAGGATGCTGAAATGATTTTATATTGCAAAAATCACAGAGCTAAAATATGATTTCATCTTTTAAAATCTGATGATTTGGGGGCCAACTTCATGGTGTTTGGGGGTGTCATAAATATAAAGGGAAGGGTAAACACCTTTAAATCCCTCCTGGCCAGAGGAAAAAACCCTTTCACCTGTAAAGGGTTAAGAAGCTAAGACAACCTCGCTGACACGTGACCAAAATGACCAATGAGGAGACAAGATACTTTCAAAGCGGGGGGGGGGGAAGGGTTCTCTCTGTCTGTGTGTGTGTTGGTTTTTGCTGGGCCCAGAGCAGGAATGCAGGTCAGAACTCCTGTAAAAAGTCAGTAAGCAATTTAGTTAGATATGTGTTAGATTCTGTTTTGTTTAAATGGCTGATAAAATAAGTTGTGCTGAATGGAATGTATATTCCTGTTTTTGTGTCTTTTTGTAACTTAAGCTTTTGCCTAGAGGGATTCTCTATGTTTGGAATCTGATTACCCTGTAAGGTATTTACCATCCTGATTTTACAGAGGTGATTCTTTTACTTTTTCTTCAATTAAAATTCTTCTTTTAAGAACCTGATTGCTTTTTCATGGTTCTTAAGATCCAAGGGTTTGGGTCTGTGTTCACCTATGCAAATTGGTGAGGATTTTTTTCAAGCCTTCCCCAGAAAAGGGGGTGTAGGGCTTGGGGGGATTTTGGGGGAAAAGATGTTTCCAAGTAGGCTCTTTCCCTGTTATATTTGTTAGATGCATGGTGGTGGCAGCAATAAAGTCCAGGGACAAAAGGAAAAATACTTTGTACCTTGGGGAAGTTTTAACCTAAGCTGGTAAAAATAAGCTTTGGGGGTTTTTCATGCAGGTCCCCACATCTATACCCTAGAGTTCAGAGGGGGGAAGGAACCTTGACAGGGGGTCTGACTCATTACTTTTGAACTTTTTGTGTTGACTACTTTTGTCGTCCTTCCCTGTCTGAAAATTGGAGGCAGGGAATGATCCTTGTGTCCCCTTTGTACTGGTACTTCCAATCATGGATAAATTAAACAATGATCTTCCCTTTTGAGAACGTGTTTACTTGAACAGATAATTTCACCCCTTGAGCACCTATTTGTGGGCTCAGCAAATGAAGTGCTCAGCAGTCTGACCCTAATATAGCCAAACATTTAAGTACATGTTTAACTTTCAACAGAGGAGTAGCCCCACTCAAAGTTAAGCATTGCTTAAATTCTTTGCTGGATCAGGGCCAGGGTTCTCAGCATCTTGCAGGATAAGCAGGTGATCTCTGTCAAATACACAGTTGTGATGCATGAGAGAGAAAAATAGAATAGCTTCATTTCTTTTAGCAGCCCAGAATGGTTTAGTCCTACCTTTAGCTCACCATTAACTACATGTATCCTGATCAAATTTGCAAGGAGATAACTTTGATAAATGTCATACATTCAGAAAACTTGATTGTAGTATATCCACTAAATCTTTAGCAGCATAAACTAGGTGGGATAGATAATTTTTTCAGTGTCCAGGTAGTGCATTTAATTGAATTTCTTGGATAGTTAGTTATTCAGCTTTTGGTTTTATGCCTTTTAATCTCAGCTAATATATGCAATAATCATTCAGAAATGCACTGCTAGTTATGTCCTCTTGCTTAAATTAAGGTAGTTAAGACTTCACAGCTGATCAGATTGCTTGATTACTCCATTATCTAATATTTCTGTCTCATCCCGCTGCCACAGCAAACCTTCACATGGTGCTCTTCTTGCATGAAGCAATAGTGACATCCAGTGACTAAATATATATATTAATCACAAGCATCTATGCCCATTGACTTCTATGTATCCCTCAGGACAAAAATTCCATAATTGAAACTTTATGGGTTTACAGCTTCTAATAGGCCAAATTCTCCTCTCAGCTACACCAGTGCAACCCTATTTGGCTAGCTGTGTAGATGTTTAACAGTAAGCAACATTTAAAAATGTTGCTTGAAGAATTACAATTACTTTAGTCTCAATACAAATTTACTGGGAAAAAATCTGACATACTCATAGATTATTAGATCACCATTTTACAAAAGATTATAGGACCAAACTTGCTCTACCTGATCATAGAAGATATATATGACCAGATTTGGATCTAATCTACTCTGAAGTTAATAATTCATTTACCCTATGATATTTGATATTTATATCTGGGAACAAAGAATGTAGGTCATACTTACAAGATGGGGGACTCTATCCTAGGAAACAGTGACTCTGAAAAAGATTTAAGGGTTATGGTGGATAATCATGTGAACATGAGCTCCCAATGAGACACTGTGGCCAAAGGGGCTAATGTGGTCCTGGGATGCATAAACAGGGGAATCTCGAGTAGGAGTAGAAAGATTATTTTACCTCTGTATTTGGCATTGGTGTGGCTGCAACTAGAATACTGTGTCCAGTTGTGGCATCTATAGTCCAAGAAGGATGTTGATTGGAGAGGGTTCAGAGAAGAGCTACAAGAATGACCAAAGATGAGAGAACATGCCTTATAATGATATATCCTAGGGCTCATTCTATTTAGCTTAATAAAGAGAAGGTTAAGAGGTGACTTGATTATTGTCTAAAAGTAACTACACAGAGAACAAATATTTAATAATGGACTCCTCAATCTAGCAGAGAAAGGTGTAACATGATCTAATAGCGAGAAGATGAAGCTAGACAAATTCAGACTAGAAATAAGATGTAAATTTTTAACAGTAAAGGTAATTAACCATTGGAACAATTTACTAAGTTGTGGTTTCAGAGTAACAGCCGTGTTAGTCTGTATTCGCAAAAAGAAAAGGAGTACTTGCGGCACCTTAGAGACTAACCAATTTATTTGAGCATAAGCTTTCGTGAGCTACAGCTCACTTCATCGGATGCATACTGTGGAAAGTGTAGAAGATCTTTTTATACACACAAAGCATGAAAAAAATACCTCCCCCCACCCCACTCTCCTGCTGGTAATAGCTTATCTAAAGTGATCATTCTCCTTACAATGTGTATGATAATCAAGGTGGGCCATTTCCAGCACAAATCCAGGGTTTAACAAGAACGTCTGAGGAAAGGGGGGGGAGTGGTAGGAAAAAACAAGGGGAAATAGGTTACCTTGCATAATGAATTAGCCACTCCCAGTCTCTATTCAAGCCTAAGTTAATTGTATCCAATTTGCAAATGAATTCCAATTCAGCAGTCTCTCGCTGGAGTCTGGATTTGAAGTTTTTTTGTTGTAATATCACAACTTTCATATCTGTAATCGCGTGACCAGAGATATTGAAGTGTTCTCCGACTAGTTTATGAATGTTATAATTCTTGACATCTGATTTGTGTCCATTTATTCTTTTACATAGAGACTGTCCAGTTTGACCAATGTACATGGCAGAGGAGCATTGCTGGCACATGATGGCATATATCACATTGGTGGATGTGCAGGTAAACGAGTCTCTGATAGTGTGGCTGATGTGATGGTGTCCCCTGAATAGATATGTTGGCAACGGGCTTTGTTGCAAGGATAGGTTCCTGGGTTAGTGGTTCTGTTGTGTGGTATGTGGTTGCTGGTGAGTATTTGCTTCAGGTTGGGGGGCTGTCTGTAGGCAAGGACTGGCCTGTCTCCCAAGATTTGTGAGAGTGTTGGGTCATCCTTAAGGATAGGTTGTAGATCCTTAATAATGCATTGGAGGGGTTTTAGTTGGGGGCTGAAGGTGACGGCTAGTGGCGTTCTGTTATTTTCTGTGTTAGGCCTGTCCTGTAGTAGATGACTTCTGGGAACTCTTCTGGCTCTGGTATTTTTGACGTCTCTGACTCAAGGAATATTTCCAACATACCTCTGAACAACATACTAATCCACAGAGACCTCCCTACCAACACTACAAAAAGAAGGATTCTAGGTGGACTCCTCCTGAAGGTCAAAACAGCAGACTGGACTTCTACATAGAGTGCTTCCGCCGACGTGCATGGGCTGAAATTCTGGAAAAGCAGCATCACTTGCCCCATAACCTCAGCCGTGCGGAACACAATGCCATCCACAGCCTCAGAAACAACTCTGACATCAAAATCAAAAAGGGTGACAAAGGAGGTGCTGTTGTCATCATCAATAGGTTGGAATATGAACAAGAGGCTGCTCAGCAGCTCTCCAACACCACTTTCTACAAGCCATTACCCTCTGATCCCACTGAGAGTTACAAAAAAACTACAACATTTGCTCAAGAAAATCCCTGAAAAAGCATAAGATCAAATCCACACAGACGCACCCCTGGAACCCCGACTTGGGATATTCTATCTACTACCCAAGATCCATAAACCTGGAAATCCTGGGTGCCCTGTCATCTCAGGCATTGGCACCCTGACAGCAGGATTGTCTGGCTATGTAGACTCCCTCCTCAGGCCCTACGCTACCAGCACTCCCAGCTACCTTCGAGACACCACGGACTTCCTGAGGAACGTACAGTCCATCAGTGATCTTCCTGATAACACCATCCTGGCCACTATAGATGTAGAAGCCCTCTACACCAACATTCCACACAAAGATAGACTACAAGCCGTCAAGAACACTATCCCCGATAATGTCACGGCTAACCTGGTGGCTGAACTTTGACTTTGTCCTTACCCATAACTATTTTACATTTGGGGACAATGTATACCTTCAAATCAGCGGCACTGCTATGGGTACCTGCATGGCCCCACAGTATGCCAACATTTTTATGGCTGACTTAGAACAACGCTTCCTCAGCTCTCGTCCCCTAACACCCCTACTCTGCTTGCGCTATATTGATGACATCTTCATCATCTGGACCCATGGAAAAGAAGCCCTTGAGGAATTCCACCATGATTTCAACAATTTCCATCCCACCATCAACCTCAGCCTGGTCCAGTCCACACAAGAGATCCACTTCCTGGACACTACAGTGCTAATAAACGATGGTCACATAAACACCACCCTATACCGGAAACCTACTGACCGCTATTCCTACCCACATGCCTCCAGCTTTCACCCTGACCACACCACACGATCCATTGTCTACAGCCAAGCTCTGCGATACAACCGCATTTGCTCCAACCCCTCAGACAGAGACAAACACCTACAAGATCTCTATCAAGCATTCTTACAACTAAAATACCCACCTGCAGAAGTGAAGAAACAGACTGATAGAGCCAGAAGAGTTCCCAGAAGTCATCTACTACAGGACAGGCCTAACACAGAAAATAACAGAACACCACTAGCCGTCACCTTCAGCCCCCAACTAAAACCCCTCCAATGCATTATTAAGGATCTACAACCTATCCTGAAGGATGACCCAACACTCTCACAAATCTTGGGAGACAGGCCAGTCCTTGCCTACAGACAGCCCCCCAACCTAAAGCAAATACTCCCCAGCAACCACATACCACACAACAGAACCACTAACCCAGGAACCTATCCTTGCAACAAAGCCCATTGCCAGCTGTGCCCACATATCTATTCAGGGGACACCATCACAGGGCCTAATAACATCAACCACACTATCAGAGACTCGTTTACCTGCTCATCCACCAATGTGATATATGCCATCATGTGCCAGCAATGCCCCTCTGCCATGTACATTGGTCAAACTGGACAGTCTCTATGTAAAAGAATAAATGGACACAAATCAGATGTCAAGAATTATAACATTCATAAACCAGTCGGAGAACACTTCAATCTCTCTGGTCACGTGATTACAGATATGAAAGTTGCGATATTACAACAAAAAAACTTCAAATCCAGACTCCAGCGAGAGACTGCTGAATTGGAATTCATTTGCAAATTGGATACAATTAACTTAGGCTTGAATAGAGACTGGGAGTGGCTAATTCATTATGCAAGGTAACCTATTTCCCCTTGTTTATTCCTACCCCCCCCCCCCCCGTTCCTCAGACGTTCTTGTTAAACCCTGGATTTGTGCTGGAAATGGCCCACCTTGATTATCATACACATTGTAAGGAGAATGATCACTTTAGATAAGCTATTACCAGCAGGAGAGTGGGGTGGGGGGAGGTATTTTTTTCATGCTTTGTGTGTATAAAAAGATCTTCTACACTTTCCACAGTATGCATCCGATGAAGTGAGCTGTAGCTCACGAAAGCTTATGCTCAAATAAATTGGTAGTCTCCAAGGTGCCACAAGTACTCCTTTTTCTTCTTAAGTTGTGGTTGATTCTCTGTCAATGGCAATTTTTAAATCAAGGTTGGATATTTTTCTAAAAGAGATGCTCTAGGATTTTTTTCGGTAAAGTTGTATAACTAGATGATCACAGTGATCTTTTCAATCTATGAATTAAGGGGGCTTCTCTGATTTTGCAACAAAGCTTTACAGTCGTTGAAGTTTATAGGATCCTGTCTTGAGCAGGCTGGGTCTTGTCTTCAGTTAATCAATGCTGTAAAAAGAATATTGGCAATCTGAGAATCCCATAGAACTTGCAAAGCCAGAGGGAACTCTGAAGACTAACTGCTAGAAAAATCCAGATTGCCTGAGACAAATATCTATTTGTAAATAAGTAACAGAGCAATTGAAAATAATATGTTAATTAGTAATTGGGTAAAGCTTCCATCCTTAGGTCCAAATACTGATTCATATGTTTCATATTTACTGTGTGTAAATAGTCTTTTGTTATGTGAATTGGCCCCTGAATATTCCCACTGTATTCCACCTCAAGTGCTATTGAGTTTCAAGGACTTTCTGGAAAGCAGTGCCCGCTGGGGTCACAAAAATGCCCTCTCACTGCTCTAAATGTTTGGAGCTAAACTCTTTCCTTTATGCAGCCAGTAGTGATTATAGGGCCCTTCAGTTTGTATCTGGAGTGATTTCTGGGTGTGTAGTCTAGACTACAGAGTTAGGTTGACGTAAGGCAGTTTTCGTCAACCTAACTCTGTAAGTGTCTACACTACAGCATTGCTCCTGCCAGTGTAAGGCCCCCATTATGCTGACCTAATAACTCCACCTCCACAAGAGGTGTAGCGCTTAGGTTGATGTAATCAGGTCAGTGTCTGTATAGACACGGCATTACTTACATCGTCTGTCAGCTCCACACCCTGCCCAGCTCCCTGTAGGGAGTTCTGTGGGGAACTCAAAGCTCAGCTTCTCAGCACCTGGCAGCCGGGCTCCCAGCATGGAGCTCCGTGGGGAGCTGAGATCCCAGGCTCTCAACGCCAGGCTTCCAGCAGGATGCTCTGCAGGGTTCTGAGAGCCCAGGCTCTCAGCCCCTTCACTGTCCCTCTTAAGTTGGTGCAGGTGTTCCTGGTGTGGACGCTAACCACCGCAGAAGGATAGTGTGGATATGAAAAACTGTGGTAATTACTGCAGTGGCTGTAAGTTGACCGAACATAGGTTGACTTAATTGTGTAGCATAGACAAGGACTTAATTTATGGTTTGTCATAACTAGTTACTTAAGTTTGGTAGTTCATTACCCAGTGTAATTAGGGGCTGATTCCGACGCCAGTATGGTACTTCAGCAATGTATAGGGGCTGTGAATGACTTGCAATTTCTCCCCCTTCCCCTCCAGAGAAGAAACACTGGGCCAGTGCAAGAGGCTATATGCTTCCCGCTCCTAGCAAACCTTGGACCAATAAAAGATGTTATCTCCTTCACCGTCTCTCTAATTGTTGCATAAGATTGTGTGGCTGCAGAGACCAATAGTCATTCTCCCTTTTGAAAGATGGGGTTCTGGACTGCAAGCAGCAAAACAAACTGTGGCAGACTGAATCTTTCAGCAGGCTCTCACTGCTGTGTTACATAATGCTTAAATAATAATAATTGTTAATCAGTCTTTCTATGCCTCAATAAGAACAACACCACAGATATAAGTAAAAGTAGCCATAGCACTCAGCATAAGGGAGATTCTGGGCTTCATTGGCCATTATCTTTGAAAATTTGTGTGATCGGAGGAGGTCCCGGACGATTGGAAAAAGGCAAATATAGCGCCCATCTTAAAAAAGGGAAGAAGAAGAACCCGGGGAACTACAGACCAGTCAGCCTCACCGCACAGACCAGTCAGCCTCACCTCAGTCCCTGGAAAAATCATGGAGCAGGTCCTCAAAGAATCCATTTGAAGCATCGGAGGAGAGGAAGGTGATCAGGAACAGTCAACATGGATTCACCAAGGGCAAGTCATGCCTGACCAACCTGATTGCCTTCTATGATGAGATAACTGGCTCTGTGGATATGGGGAAAGCAGTGGACATGATATATCTTGACTTTAGCAAAGCTTTTGATATGGTCTACCACAGTATTCTTGCCAGCAAGTCAAAGAAGTATGGATTGGATGAATGGACTATCAGGTGGATAGAAAGCTGGCTAGATCATCGGGCTCAATGGGTAGTGATCAACAGCTCGATGTCTAGTTGGCAGTCGGTATCAAGCGGAGTGCCCCAGGGTTTTTTTCAACATCTTCATTAATGATCCAGATGATGGGATGGATTGCTCCCTCAGCAAGTTCGTAGATGACACTAAGCTGGGGGGAGAGGTAGATATTCTGGAGAGTAGGGATAATGTCTAGAGTGACCTAGACAAATTGGAGGATTGGACCAAAAGAAATCTGATGAGGTTCAACAAGGACAAGTGCAGAGTCCTGCACTTAGGACAGAAGAATCTCAAGCACCGCTACAGGCTGGGGACCAACTGGCTAACTGGCAGTTCTGCAGAAAAGGACCTAGGGATTACAGTGATGAGAAGCCATTGTCCATCAATGGCTATTAGCCAGGATGGGCAGGGATGGTTTGCCAGAAGCTGGGAATGAGCGACAGGGGATGGATCACTTGATGATTACCTGTTCTGTTCATTCACTCTGGGGCACCTGGCATTGACCACTGTTGGAAGACAGGATACTAGGCTAGATGGACCTTTGGTCTGACCCAGGATGGCCATTCTTATGTTCTTAAGCCGGGTATGAGTCAACAGTGCCCTTGTTGCCAAGAATGCTAATGACATATTGGGCTGCATTTGTAGGAGCATTGCCAGCAGATAGAGGGAAATGATTATTCCCCTCTATTCAGCACTGGAGTACTGTGTCCAGTTTTGGGGCCTCCACTACAGAAAGGATGTGGACAAATTGGAGAGAGGCCAGCGGAGGGCAACGAAAATTATTAGGGGCTGGGGCACATGACTTAAGAGGAGAGGCTGAGGGAACTGGGCTTCTTTAGTCTGCAGAAGAGAAGAGTGAGGGTGGATTTTATAGCAGCCTTCAACTACCTGAAGGGGGGGTTCCAAAGAGGATGGAGCTTGGCTTTTCTCAGTGGTGGAAGATGACAGAATAAGAAGCAATGGTCTCAAGTTGCAGTGGGGGAGGTCTAGGTTGGATATTAGGAAAAACTATTTCACTGGGAGGGTGGTGAAGCACTGGAATGGGTTACCTAGTAAGGTGGTGGAATCTCCATCCTTAGAGGGTTTTAAGGCCCGGCTTGACAAAGCCCTAACTGGAATGATTTAGTTGGGGTTGGTTCCGCTTTGAGCAGCGGGTTGAACTAGATGACCTCCTGAGGTCTCGTCCAACCCTAATCTATGATTCTGTGCAGTGCAGCTAATAGGCAGCTGGGGAAAGGCTACTGCAAGTTAGGGCAAGGTTCATTGCACAGTAGCTGCCAGAGGGTATGCAATGGTGCATGTATACTGCTTAAGGAAAACCTTGCTCTCTGCTTTTGTCTATTACTCCCATCCTCTTCAACTCTGTCTAACTCAACCTTTTCTTTGTCTCCTCCTATTTGTGGCTCAGTGTTTCCCCCTGCTAAAATATTTCCTACACCTATAACTTACTTCCAAAGCTAGCCCACCTTTCCCCATCCTTCTCCTCCTTCAAATGTCTCCTTAAGAGACTTCAAACAAAGCTATAAGTTGTACACTTCCCCGCAGTGAAGTGCTCAAATCCCCTTTAATAGCTTATTGATAGCTTTCAAGTAGGGTTGTCAATTAAACAGTTAACTCACACAATTAACTCAAAAAAAATTAATCAAATAAAAAAATTAATTGCGATTAATCGCAGTTTTAATCTCACTGTTAAACAGAATACCAATTGAAATTTATTAAACATTTGTGGATGTTTTTCTACATTTTCAAATATATTGATTTCAATTACAACACAGAATACAAGTGTACAGTGCTCACTTTATATTATCATTTTTATTACAAATATTTGCACTGTAAAAATGATAAAAGAAATAGTATTTTTAAATTCAGCTCATACAAGTACTGTAGTGCAATCTCTATCATGAAAGTCCAACTTACAAATGTAGATTTTTTTTTTTTGTTACGTGACTGCACTCAAAACAATGTAAAATTTTAGAGCCTACAAGTCCACTCAGTACATCTTCTTGTTCAGCCAATCACTAAGACAAACAAGTTTGTTTACATTTATGGGAGATAATGCTTCCTGCTTCTTATTTACAATGTCACCTGAAAGTGAGAAGAGGCATTCACATGGCACTTTTGTAGCCGGCATTGCAAGGCATTTACATGCCACATACCCTAAACTTTCATATGCCCCTTCATGCTTTGGCCACCATTCCAGAGGACATGCTTCAATGCTGATGGTGGTCGTTTAAAAAATATGTATTTAAATTTGTGACTGAACACAGGGGGAGAATTTTAAGTCTCCTCCTCTGTTTTACCCACATTCTGCCATGTACTTCATATAGCAGTCTCGAATGATGACCCAGCACACATTGTTCATTTTAAGAACACTTTCACTGCAGATTTGACAAAACACAAAGAAGGTACCAATGTGAGATTTCTAATGATAGCTACAGCACTTGACCCAAGGTTTAAGAATCTGAAGTGCCTTCCAAAATCTGAGAGGGACAAGATGTGAAGCATGCTTTCAGTAGTCTTAAAAGAGCAACACTCCTATGCCGAAACTACAGAACCCGAACCACCAAAAAAGAAAATCAACCTTCCCCTGGTGGCATCTGCCTCAGATGATGAAAATGAACATGCGTCGCTCTGCACTGCTTTGGATCGTTATGGAGCAGAAGCAATCATCAGCATCGACACATGTCCAATGAAATGGTGGTCGAAGCATGAAGGGGTATATAGATCTTGAGCACATCTGGCACATAAATACCTTGCAACACCAGCTACGACAGTGCCATGCGAACATCTGTTCTCACTTTCAGGTGACATTGTAAACAATGTCAAATATTATCTCCTGGAAATATAACAAAACTTGTTTGTCTGAGCAATTGGCTGAACAAGAAGTAGGACTGAGTGGACTTGTGGGCTCTAAAGTTTTACATTTTATTTTTGAATGCAGTCATTTTTTTTACATAATTCTACATTTGGAAGTTCAACTTTCATGACAAAGAGATTACACTACAGTACTTGCATTAAGTGAATTGAAAAATACTATTTCTTTTGGTTTTTACAATGCAAATATTTGTAATAAAAATAAATAAAGTGAGCACTTTGTATTCTGTGTTGTAATTGAAATCAATATATTTGAAAATGTACAAAACATCCAAAATATTTAAATAAATGGTATTCTATTATTGTTTAACAGCATGATTGTGATTAATTTTTTAATCACGATTAATTTTTTTAATCACCTGACAGCCCTACTCTCAAGACAAATCCTCCATTAAGAACAAAAAATATTTACGGAATAAGATAACAACACTTCCTGCTAATCGCGAACTGTAGCCTGTGAATGCCTTGCCCTGTGCTCCTTCGTTTATCTCCTCCCTAGCATGTAGTGCCTCACAGAAAAAAACACAGAACTGCTTATAGAATGTACAGGAACTGTGGCATCTCTGCTTCTCCTGAGGACTCACTCTATAGCACAGCCCCCTTTCAATTTTTTAAATTTATATTTTATTAATTTTTTTCCCTCAAAAAATAAGGGGAGAACAAAACAAACAAACAAAAAAGGAAGGGGAAGGGAAGGAAAGGGGACTGGTAGGAAGAAAGGAATGCCACATCTCAGTTTCCATCTGCCAGGAATTAATCAAAGGTTTCTAAAATGTTAGAGCAAATCTTTTCAAATTTGTATTGAGGTCCCTCGTCTCCAAAACATTTCTCACTCTTTAGCTACCAAGTCAGTCAAGTTGCTGTGCCAAGCTTCTACCCGTGGAGGCAGTCTGCTGTTCCAGCTAAGCAATATGAATCATTTGGCTACAAGCACAGCTCAGCAGAACCAAACTTTCTATGAGTTGGAGAGTTTCCAAGATGCTGAGAAGTAAGTAATTTTAAAGTCGGTATCCATTATCATATTACTTCTCCTGCCGACTTCTAGCAAAGAGGATAGTACCCTGGGACGGTCCCAAAACATATGAGCCAGTGTGGCTCTGGGAGAATCACATCTCCAGAAGCAGTCTGTTTTACCAAGGCCCATGCACTGTAACCTGTGTAGGGATCAGTGTAAACAAAATACAGTTTTCTCTTGGATTAGCCTTAATCATAGATCAATAGTATGGTTTTTAACGTTTTGTGAGGCACTTATACATTGGCTAGGTTTCCAATATATCCATAAATCTTTTTTCCAGGCTTGGTCCAGGTAATCTAAATTAGGGAGGGTCTTTTGGGCCAGGACGTAATTTTTTTTTCAACTGACATGTTACATACACATTCAGTGTGTTACGTTCTCTTTTTTTCCCTTCCTTGATTTTGTGTTGCCTACTCTAATGTAAAGCTCCTTGGGGCAGAGTCTGTCTTTTATAAGTTTGTAAAGTGCCTAGCAAATTGTGGGTTCAACACAAACAATAATCAATCATTTGTAGACAGGCTTGTAGGAATCTTGAAAGAAATCTGTCTTCAACACAGTCTTAAAGAAAGAAAATGTGGGAACATTTCTTACAAAAAATATAAATCACAGTTGTGCGTTTGATAATTTGATTTTGATAGAACAATCGTTTTAAAATCACATCACAGACAGAATGTCTAAATGTAACCACCTTGTTTGGGCAGTTCTCTTACTATGGAAGTAGGAGCAGAGTCATAAACCTCTACATGCTAGAGGAAGACACGTCATTATACTGCATTAGTGTATGCATTACACAAGCACCTGCTATGGCAGGTATCGTCAGGTAGCACTGGTATACATAATCTTCAAATTTATTTTTCTTTGAGTGAAAACAAATGATAAGCCTTGGAAAGACATGATGTGTGTTGTTGTTAGTTTTGTTATGCAAGGTTCTGTGTAGCTGTTGTGGTCCTTGGAGGGGCAGTTGTGCAAGCAGCAGGAGCATTTGCTGTCTGCCTCAATCCTTGATTAGAATCAGTTCCTGAAGTAAAGTTGCTCTGTGGGAACCAGGCATTGATGTTGGACTGGGATTATTGAAAGATGAGATTGCCAGCATGCTGTTTGACCACCTCTGTTCTAAGAGTGGTTTACATGTGTAAATAAAACAAGTTACACTTAGAATATACTCAGACTCCACATCACTGACTTCTCTTCTCTGGGAAGGCAGCCTTCAAGACCCCAGCATTTACGAACTTTCAGGAGATGGGTGATTCTGGTGTTAGTATGAGATGCTGGTGTCTGGAGAAGGAACAATACTGTTATAATTTTTAAAGTGATATTGAATAGACTTGTCCATAACATTCAAGCCAATCATATTGACAGCAAAAATATCCCTACCAAAAGAATAATTTAAAAAGTTTACTATTTCTTTCTTAAATAAACATATTAGAATATTTATAAAATGAATTTCCTATACTTGGTTCTCCTTGCATAAATGGAACTAGTCTTAAATCTTAAATTTAAGCATCACCAAATACAAGTGATTTGTTTTGAATATTGAAAAGAGATGTGTAATAAAATTGAACTTGTTTAATACCTGAATTATCTCTTTGATTTTGTCAAGCTGAATTGTTAACTTAAAACATCATAATCTTCCATGAAAAACACTGCATTTCTTAAGGAACAATATACACTGCATAAATTCATCACAATGCCTCTAAAAGAAAACTTTCTGTTAACCCAGAACACACCAACTTTCCTCTGAAACATAATTCAACATGCACATAATAAAAGAACTCGTCAGAGCTTTGATTTAAAAAGAACAGGTTCCACAATAACATTTTTAATAGCTTAAAATAAGTTTAGGTAATTTTATATTTGAGAACATCATCAAGTTTTAGTGCTCTGTAATTTTACTGTAAATTGATAAAATGCTCTAAGGTTAAATCAGCTGGAATCAGAAGGCAACCTAGGTCACAGGCTGTGTGATCATGGAACAATGAAGTGATGGATCCTGCTCTGATTCTTTGAACTGTACTAAGGAATTCATTGATTCCAAGACCGATGAGACACAGTGACTTATAAACTTAGTATAAGGCATTCCTAAAAGTTCTGGGAAGATAGGAGCATTTTGAAATGCAATGTTCACTGCAAGGGTCAATCTTTGTTGCATCAATAGAGGACTAGAAATGTTCATACTAAGTCCGGCTGCATAAACCCAGAAGATAATGAATTTTTTTCAGGGTAGCAATTTCAGACTGGATAGTGTTCCAAAAACTGACTCATCAGACTCAGAAATCCAATATTTGCATGTATCTCTTTAGATTTATTCTGTAAAATACAAAATCCCTGAAAATGAAACTTCAATTCCTAAAACTGAGCAGCTTTAATACTTGAGCAGTTATAACTGTTTCAGAGCTCCTTTCATAGAGATTAACTATTATTCCAGTATACTAAATATTAAAAAATGGAATTTAAGCACATTAAAACAGAAGCTTCATAATGAACTACAAAAATAGGAATTCATATTGAGAAAAAGCTGCTGGCATCAGAAGATTTAGTAAATCTCATGTGTGTAAAGTGATGACTGTAAGTCAGTACATTCACCATATATTTTAAAAAGGACAGTCAAGTTAAAAATAATACAAAAACAAATAAATACATTTTACAGATGTAATGCCCTGCGTGTTTGGAGTGGTGCTTTGTCCCCCTGTAGTGTTGGCTAGGCCCTGTAGAAAATTATGAGCTTGCTACAGCCTTGGCTAACAGAGATGCGTCTTCCAGAGGTCCCAGGGTTGATCCTTGCTGCTCATGCCCATGTGTGGGTAGGCTTTACAAGTGGTGGCCCAAACAGGGATTTCAGGCAATTCAACTGGGAAACAGCCTCGGAAGCTTGGGAACATGTTTCCCTGCCCAGGGGGCGTATGTAATCACCTGCTTTCTCTGAGGGGCACTCATGTAGTGGTGGCTAGGCCCTCTAGAGCAGCAGTTCTCAGACTGTGGGTTGGGACCCCAAAGTGGGTCGTGACCCCATTTTAATGGGGTGGCCAGGGCTGGCATTAGTCTTGCTGGGGCCAAAGCTGAATCCCGAGCCCCACCTCCTGGGACTGAAGCTGAACCCCGAGGCCCACCTCCCAGGCAGCAGGACTCAGGTTACAGGCCCGCTGCCTGGGGCTCAAGCCCTTGGGATTCAGCTTTAGGCCCCTCCACTGGAGGTAGTGGGGTTCAGGCTTTGGCCCTCCTGCCTGAGGGGTTGGGGCTCAGGTGGCTCAAACTTCGGTCCCGCCTCCTGGAGATGGGTAATAATTTTTGTTGTCAGAGGGGGTTGCAGTGCAATGTAGTTTGAAAACACCTGTCCTAGAGAATGCTGAGCCTGTTACAGTCTTGGCTAATAGACAGGTGTCTTTTAGCTTGTGCAGTAGAAGCTAATGCATTTAGCTCCAGAGGTCCCAGTTTTGATCCCTGCTGCCAATGCCCATGTGTGGGTTGTTGCTACACATCTATTGACAGAGTGAAAGATAAAGGAGTTAAATAGGTGAATGGTCAAAATAAAACTATGATCCTAACTTTGCTCAGCAACTCCTACTGATTTTAGCTAGAATTGGGTGGGTGGTCACCACTTGTGGAAATAGAGCCTGAGAAATATCTATGTTCAGTGCCAATGCAATAAACCTAAAAACAAAAATAGAACAAAACCTAGAATGCTTGGCAATGGAAGAGGACTGTAACATAATGGACATTATTAAAACTTGGTGGGGCAGATCCTCAGCTGTCCTGCAGTAGAACCCCTATTTTATGCGCCAATTGAGGCAGTCTTAAAATTGAACATCTCAAAAGTACAGTAGGCACTATACATAAATTGCAGTATGATTCACTGCATTGCTTTCTTCTTGTCCTTCAAATCATGCAAAGTGATTTCTAATGCACTGAAGGCATCAATGTGAAGGGATGTCAACTTGTTCTTCAATGACATCACTTCTGTTATGTGATTCCCTCCTCCCCCCCATCAGGAATAATAACTTGTAAAACTGGTCATTTGTAAGATTGGTATTTGTAAAATGGAGATTCTACTGTCAGTGGAAAGATGACAAGTTACACCAACTGAGGATCAACCCTGGTGGTTTTACAAAAGTCCATAGGATACAGTATCACGTGAGTATAATCTATATAGGAAGGACAGATTAGGTCACAGAAATTGGAAAGTAGCATTATACCTGAAAGATACCATGTAATCTAATTAGATGAAATTTCTGTAGGAAAGGACCTTACAGTAAAACCTGTACTGATACAAATTCCAAGGCATCTGAATTCCAAAATATTAATATGGTTATATTTTTTAGTATAAAAACATAGAGACCCAAAAAAGTACCACCGTGGCTAAACAACAACTTAAAAGAAGAAGTGAAAGACAAAAAGGCATCATTTAAAAAGTGGAAGTTAAATCCTAGTGAGGAAAATAGAAAGGAACATAAACTCTTGCAAGTGAAGTGTAAAAATATAATTAGGAGGCCCCAGAAGAATTTGAAGAACAGTTAGCCAAGACTCAAAAAGTAATAGCAATTTTTTTAAGTACATCAGAAGCAGGAAGCCTGCTAAACAACCACTGGAGCCACTGGATGATCGAAATGCTAAAGGAGCACTCAAGGATGATAAGGCCATTGTGGAGAAACTAAATGAATTCTTTGCATCAGTCTTCATGGGTTAAGGAGATTCCCAAACCTGAGTCATTCTTTTTAGGTGACAAATCTGAACAACTGTCCCAGATTGAGATGTCATTAGAAGAGGTAAAGAATAAGTCTTCAGGACCAGATGGTATTCACCCAAGAGTTCTGAAGGAACTCAAATGTGAAATTGCAGAACTACTAACTGTAGTCTGTACCCTATCATTTAAATCAGCTTCTGTACCAGATGACTGGGGGATAGCTAATGTGATGCCCATTTTTAAAAAGGGCTAGAGGTGATCCTGGCAATTAGAGGGTGGTAAGCCTGATTTCAGTACCGGGCAAACTAGTTGAAACTATAATACAGAACAAAATTGTCAGACACAAATTAACATTGTTGTAAGCAAGACACAAGAAATAATTCTTCCGCTCTACTCAGCTCTGATTAGGCCTCAACTGGAGTATTGTGTCCAGTTCTGGGCACCACATTTCAGGAAGAATGTGGACAAATTGGAGAGCATCCAGAAAAGAGCAACGAAAATGATTAAAGGTCTAGAAAACATGACCTATGAGGGAAGATTGAAAAAACTGGGTTTGTTTAGTCTGGAAAAGAGGAGACTGAGAGGGGACATGATAATAGTTTTCAAGTATTAAAAGTTTGTTACAAGAAGGAGGAAGAAAAACTGTGTTTCTTAACCTCTGAGGATAGGACAAGAAGCAATGGGCTTAAATTGCAGCAAGGGAGGCCTAGGTTGGACATTAGGAAAAAACTGCTGTCAGGGTGGTTTTGCACTATAATAAATTGCCTAGGGAGGTTGTGGAATCTCCATCACTGGAGGTTTTTAAGAGCAGGTTAGACAAACAACTGTCAGGGATGGTCTAGATAATTAGTTCTGTCATGAGTGCAGGAGACTGGACTGGATGGTCTCTCGAGGTCCCTTCCAGTTCTATTATTCTATAATTTGTTGTGGAAGAGTCAACATGGTTTTTGTAAATGGAAATCATGCCTCCCCAATCTATTAGAATTCTTTGAGGGGGTCAATAAGCATGTGGACAAGAGGGATCCAGCGGATATTGTGTACTTAGATTTTCAGAAAGCTTTCGACAAGGTCCATCACCAAAGGCTCATAAGCAAAGTAAGCTGTAATGGGATAAGAGGGAAGGTCCTCTCATGGATAAGTAACTGGGTAAAAAGATAGGAAAAAAACAGGTAGGAATAAATGGTCAGTTTTCAGAATGGAGAGCGCTAAATAGTGGTGTCCCCCAGACGTCTGTACTGGGACCAGTACTGTTCAACATATTCATATTCATTCTGGAAAAAGGGGTAAACAGTGAAGTGGCAAAATTTGCAAATGATACAAAACTATTCAAGATAAGTCCAAAGCAGACTGCGAAGAGCTACGAAAGGATCTCACAAAACTGAGTGACTGGGCACCAAAATGGCAGATGAAATTCAATGTTGATAAATGCAAAGTAATGCACATCAGAAAACATAATCCCAATTATACATATAAAATGATGGGGTGTAAATTAGCTGTTACCACTCAAGAAAGAGATCTTGGAGTCCTTGGGGGTAGTTCTCTGAGAACATCCACTCAATGTGCAGTGGCAGTCAAAAAAAGCAAACAGAATGTTAGGAATAATTTAAAAAAGGGATTGATAATAAGATAAAATATCCTATTGTCTCTATATTAATCCCTAGTACACCCCCATCTTGAATACTGCATGCAGATGTGGTTGCCCTATCGCAAATTAATAAGCAGCAGGTTTAAAACAAACAAAAGGAAGTCTTTCTTCACACAACACATAGTCAAGCTGTGGAACTCATTGCCAGAGGATGTTGTGAAGGCCAAGACTATAATGGGTTTCAAAAAAGAACTAGATAAATCCATGGAGGATAGGTCCATCAATGGCTATTAGCCAGGATGGGGAGGGATGGTGTCCCTAGCCTCTGTTTGCCATATACTGGGAATGGGCAACAGGGGATGGATCACTTGATGATTATCTGTTCTGTTAGCTCCCTCTGGGGCACCTGGCATTGGCCACTGTTGGAAGACAGGATACTGGGCTAGATGGACCTTTGGTCTGACCCAGCATGGCCACTGTTGAGTTCTTATACTAATGGATTCCTATTCAGGAAAAGGATATTGTGTGCACACTGCTGAGGGAGATGAAATAGATAACTAAATCTAATACAGCAGTAATGCTCAGTGACTTCAACTATCTGTATATAATCTGATTGTATATCATGTGAAGACAAGGTTTACAGAAGCTATTTGTAGACATATGACTACTTCTTAGAATAAGTAGTTCTACACCAGTCAAAAGGAGAGGCTTTACTGGTAATTCACTGTGATGCTTCCTGGGGACACAGAGTTGTGAGGTACCTCGCTACCAGCTTAGTGTGAGGAAGTGTTGTCTGTGCCTGCTGTGAGTCAGCTCCCCAGCTCCACTGGCCATAGGCAATACAAGCACTGCCTTCCAGACCTCCACAGACCTGCTCTCTCTTTCCAGATTAGTGATAGGCACATATCAACTCCCGGGCCCTGTAATCATCTCCCTGGGTTTCCGGCCCCTGTTCTACTGGACACTCACAGAATTCACAGATTCACTGCTCCCAAAGGAACAGTACACTCCAGCTTACCAGTTTCACCTCAGATCATTACTCCATTTAACATGCAGCACTTACATATGTTTATAGTGAAAACATGTAAAAGTTTACTTAACAAAGTACAGAGTTTCACGTGATACCAAGGAGTATTAGACACGAATGATAACATCTAAAATAAACATACATAACATACATTCTATAACCCAGAGTTATTTAACTAAGCACTTTCATGTTTTATAAAGCAATGCTCTCTCAAAGCCTTCCATCATTTTACGAGACAAGTCACGCTGTCAGCTTTCCTCCTCAGTGAATGCTCCAATGTTTCTGTTTGCACCCTGTGGTGCTGGAAAATTTTTAAGAGTTGGGGTGCTGAAAGCCATCCCCCTTACCTCTGTCCACCCCACTCGAGAGCTGAGGCCAGGATCCTGGGTGCCTGGGGCTGGCAGCCGGGAGTTTGGGGGTGGTGCAATACCCCCCCCCCCCGCACCCTTAGTTCCCATGCCTATGTTTGCACTCCCAGATATATCAGAACAATCCTTTGTCCTTATTCATCACAAGATACTTCTGTGTGGGTTGTTTTTCCTGTATACTTTTTTATTGTAGATTTCACAATCCTTTAATCAGCATCTGGCTCAGTATGGAAATAGGCCTGCATTGTGACACATACAATACACAATGACCAGACAGGGAGATAAGCGTCTGTTACCCCTGGCCTGAAAGGAATCCATCCCAGACATGACACCTCCTTGTTACTTGCCTCAGGAACATAATTTTAAGTATAGACACGTAATTCCTTAAATATTATTTGTGCATACATTTCACAATGATCATGGTGACCAGTGGGCTACGGGCTTGCAGTAGAGCCAGCACGTGTCACCCTTCAGTTCCCTCTGCCATTTGGCACCAAGAAATCCCTGGGTCACACTCAGGTAACACTCAAGGAACATAAACCTCAACTTCAGCTTTCCCCCCCACCTAGTCATTCCTAGTTTACTGCAGGCAGTGGTGGATTAGCCACTTGGCCCCATGCCCAGAGGCCCCGACCAGCTGGTGGCCCCCTGGAAAAAATCCACTACTGGCAACAGAAGCCTGGAGCCCCGGCCACCAGGCGGGCAGGGTGGGGGAAGCCCCCGGTGGCAGCAGCTCTGAGCAGGTGGGGTGGGAGAAGCCCCAGTGCCCTGACCCCGGTCCCCTACAGAAGTGTAGGGGGGATGGCGGGGAAGTCCCAGCACCCAGACCCCCACTGCGGCCCTGGGACTGGAGGAGCTCTCACTCCCTGCTGTGACCCCGGGACCGGGGTGCAGGGAGAGAGCTCCTCCGATCTTGGGGCTGTGGGGGGGAGGGCGTGGTATGTGTGTGGCAGAAAGGAGCAAAGGGGTTGCAGGGCTGCAGTTCTGTGGGAGCAAAGTGGGCGAGAGACCCTGGGTGGAACAGGGGCAGGCCCTGGGGAAGGGACAGAAAGGGGTGGGGCCGCAGGCAGAAGGGGTGGGGAGGAGTCTCCCACTTGCTCTGGCCCCGGGCCCCAGCAAACCTTACTCTGTCTCTGGGACATACTTTGTGGGAAGCCAAACTCTTGGTGGTTTTGAGCCTTGTTAAGTCTTAGCCCATCATTGCTGAAGACTAAGGTGTCTACACTGCAATTAAAAACCCATGGATGGCACGGACCGGCTGACTCGGGCCTGTTTAATTGCAGTGTGGGGCTTTTTAAATGGAGTGTAGACATCACGGTTTGGTCTGGAGCTTGGGCTCTAGGATGCTGGTAGGTGGGAGAGTCCCAGAATTCAGGCTGCAGCCCAAGTTGGAATGTTGCAGCCTGAGCTGGAATGTCTACAAGGCAATTAAACAGCCGCACAGCCCAAGCTGGAGTCAGCTGTCACAGGCAAGTTATAGATGTCTAATTGCACCGTAGACATACCCTAAGTATGATCTTGAAAAATACATGTATAACTTGACTCACCTTGGTAGCCCTATTTAGTTCAATAGGAACTATACACATAAATCAAGTTAGTCCCATGCTTGAGTGTCTGCAGGAGTGGGCCTGAACATAGGTATAATGCAGTGTCAGTTGGTGCAGTACCTAGCAACCATGCTTGTAAAAGGAGAAGCAGTTACTTTGTGTGGGGCAGGGGAGGCAGGAGTGAGGCTGTTTTTGCGTGTATGTGGAGGGGGGAGAAGGGTTGTTGTGGGTGTATGGAGGGAGGGAGAGGGGCTATTGTAGAGATGTATGTGTGGAGAGTGGAGTTGTTGTGGGGATGGCGATAAGAGGAGGAATTGTGGATGTGGGGGAGTGGTAGGATGACCAGACAGCAACTGTGAATAAACGGGATAGGGGGTGGCACGTAATAGGCGCCTATATAAGAAAAAGTCCCCCAAACCGGGACTGTCCCTATAAAAACGGGACATCTGGTCATCCGAGCGAGTGGAGCTGTTGTGGGGATGTGTGTAGGCGGAGAGTGGGGCTGATGGTGTGTGCATGTAAGGGGAGTGGGGCTGCTGTGTCTGCTTCCGGGGAATGGGGCTGTTGTGGGGTGTGTCCTGGAGGAGTGGGGCTGTTGGGGGTGTGCGTGGGGGGTGAGGACAGCCCCTCGCCGTGAGCCCGGGGAGTGACTTCGCGGAGGGCGGGCTCCAGGCTCCTTTCCAGGCGTCTCGCTGAGCATCCTCGGCCCCAACAGCCGTTGCGGGTTGGCGGCCCGAGTCCAGCCCGGCCGCAGGCGGCAGCAGCAGCGCAGAGTGCTGGCCCCGAGGCGGCCCCTCTTGCTGGGCCGCGAGCGGCGCCTGGGTAAGGTCAGGGCGGCGGTAGCGGAAGCTTCTGCCGGTTCCATGTCCCGGAACAACCGGCGCCGCCTCCCGCTCGCTGCCACCTGCTGCCGCGCCCAGCGACCGGCCCCCGCCCGGGCACCATGACACCCGCCGCCCCTGCCACCGGCCGCAGTTGACACCGCGACGGGACCTGCCTGGGGGCGGCGGCCGGGCCCCCGCAAATCCCCGCTCTGGAGCTTCCTATATGGGCCACCTGCTCTCGAGGGAGGGAACCAGCCTAAGCCGGGAGAGGAGTCGCCGCCGTTGCGGGAGCAAGGTGCCGCCGCGGAGCCGGAGCTGCTTCCTGCGCGGGCCCTGCATGCTCTGCTTCATCGTGCACGGCGCCAGCCCGCCCCCCCCGGAGCAGCCCCTGCCCGGCCGGGACTCGCCGCCTCTCTGCGCGGCCCTGAGTTCCCCGGAGCAGCGCGCCGCCCGCCGCCTCCTGCACCTCTCGCCCGCCGCCTGGGAGCAGCGGGGCCCCTGCCAGCGCCTGCTCCTCTCGGGCCTGCTGCCTCCGCCCGTGCGGGCCTTCCTGGGCTCGGCACGGCCGCCCGGCGAGCCGGCCCCCGACATGGTGTGTAAGCGCAAAGGGGCCGGCCTGCCCGCCTGCCCCCCCTGCAAGCAGCCCCGCTGCGGCGCCACCGCCCCGCCGGAGCCAGAGGCCGCCGTTTGCGAGTGCCCGAGCGAGCAACAGCTCTCTCCCCCGCCCTGCGCCTCAGACCGCGCTGCTGGCGGCGGGGGGCCGCTGCCCAGGGGCTCCGCCGGGGAAAGTGGCGGCAGGGGGGAGCTGGCCGCTGAGCTGCCGCCGCAGGCGGAGGAGGAGGAAAGCAACGAGCCGGACCGCCAGGAGCCGCTGGAGAACCCCAGCGAGTGCTGCCGAGAGTCTCTGCAGCCGCCGACCCCTGACATCAATCAGCTGCCGCCCTCCATCCTTCTCAAGGTGGGTCCGGGTGCGGGGCAGGCCCCGCCAGAGGGGGCTGATTCCTCGCCAGCGGCTAAGTGGGAGCCGGAGTTGAAGGTGCTTCAAACTCCTTCTGCTGATGGTGGTGTCTGTCGTCATCAGGAGTGCTTGCACCGACTTAAGTGGACCATTAAGTGGACCAGTGTTGGGGGTGACAGCAGGAGTCTCTCCTTCCCCATCCTGGGGTCTGATAGCAGGAGTCGAAGTGGGGAGGCTCCAGCAGTGAGCTTGGGACAGGGCTGACAGACAGGGGTGGCAGAGCTCAAGCTGTGAGCCCTGGGGTGGGGCGGACAGCTAAGAGATGATGTAAGTAATACAGTATCTACACAGACATTGCAACACCCTAATTACATCAACCTCTTACAGAGGTGAAGTTATTAGGTTGATGTAGTGGGCAACTTACATCGGTGGGAGCAATGTTATAGTGTAGCTGTCTACAGAGTTAGGTCAACATAAGTTGCCTTACATCGACCTAACTCTGTAGTGTAGATAAGCCTTAGCTGCCTCAACAATGCCACTTCTCCTCTCTGCTGCATCCCTTTTCCTCTAGGACCTTGCAGGATGTGGATCCATGCATGGAGGTTGATGGGGTCTGCTTATGAAGATAATGGGCGTTCCGGAGTTGGGTGGGAAGGGAAAAGGCATGTGATTACTTCAGTAGCTTTACAGAATAATCTGGGAGACATTTAGTGAGGGTAACCTTGCCTACCTTCTACCTTGTTCCCTTCAGAGTTCCTCTGGGCGGTGTCCACTGGCTCCCTTGGCACCTTCGAGGAGCAGTGGGCACTGTCCGGGGGTCTCTGCTTGGTGTCCCCCTAGGGTTCCCTTTGTTTGACCCTTTAACGCTCATACCTGCCCCAGTTACATTTTTGGTTGTCCCCCTTAATTATTTGCATTCCTGGACCTTGTGGAATCTCCCCTAAGGCTGGGGGAACATCCTTTAGCAATGGACGGGCTTTTGCCCACCCGGTTCCCGAAACCCAATAGGACCTTGTTCCTTTCTGAGAGTCTTACCATGGGATGTGGAGTGACTGAGCTCTTAGTGGTAGGTAATGAGTTCAGTTTCAAGACTTAGCTCAAGGTTAATTTAAAGAATTCTAATGTGTTCTCTCCACCCCCTGAGCTCCTAAGGCATAATCTCAGGTGAACTTCAGATTTAACCTTTCCTTGCCAAAATTTTCTCTATCATGTAAATACACCTGTTTGTTACAGCTGACAAGTACTAGGCTGTTGGAGTTGTGTGTGATTGAGGGAGACACATGGGTGACCACTGATGGGAGAATAAGAGATGCTGATAAAATGGAAAGGATTTTCATTTGACAAGATTGTGACCCAACTCTTGGGTCACACTTCAGAGGAAGTGCTGTTCAAAATTTATTTGAAATTAGTTGTACGTATTAGGCAAATCTGACTCTGTACAACAATTGTAATACTCTTCCTTAGGCATATATTACAATAACGCCTTTTAATGTATGGTTCAGTGTGGGAAGTAAAATAAAATAATTCATGTGGACTTGTGTTACAAATTTACAGAAAAGTGCTTAACGTTTTGCCATCAGTTTCTATCTATTTTCCTTTGATTCTATTCATGTATAAAATTCTATTTGTTCTGTTCACTTCTTGTTCCACCCTTGGTGTTTAGTCTTCAGATACTTGTAGACTGTTATGTCTCCCCACTAGCTATTTTTTAGCCACACTTTTCATGTTTAGCTCTTAATCTTTCCTTATGCATCAAACTCTCCAGTTCCATATTTGCTTTGGTTGAGCATTCTGATAAAGAATTACACTGGAGTTGTACACATTGGGATAACTGCTTCCCTATCCTTCGTATTCCATGATGCTTATTTGCAGCTTAAAACTGCATTAAGTTTTTTATGTTGGCATATTGCATTGCAAACTTGTCTGTTTTGGTATCCATTACATGGGTTTCTTTTAGCAGGACTGCTTTCCACATTTCTCCCAACCTGAATATTATCATCTTTCCTGGATTATTTTTCTTAACATACTGTGTTTACTGTCTTTCCAAGTACAAATTGATGTGGTTTTCCCCATTTTGCTAATTTCTTGGTCCCTTAGTATTACTTTTGTCCTCACTAGTGATCAGAGTGCTTTCTCATTTTGTTACTTTTCTTTTTGTGTTGCTAACCAAGATATTAAATGAAATATTACTGGATCCAAAGATGGATAGTTGTTACCTCTTCCATAACTTAAAACATTGTTTCTTTACCTATTTATTTTCCTTACATACATTCCCCAAGCCAGTCCTACTCATACAATTCAGCTTTTGTGAGAGACTATTGAATGCTATACTAATACTCAAGCATGCATCATATTTCCTCATCGACTAAGGTCCCAATCCTGCTGACACTTAAGTATTTGCATAATTTATAGGAGCAGCTTCATTGAGTTGATGTGCTTTAAATGTTTGCAGGATTGGGATCTTTCTTCATAATGCTGTGAAAACAATTGCTTTGGTCTGGCAATATTAATTCTTTATAAGCCTATGTTGCTCATGGTCACAGTATTCTCTAGGGATGTTAAGTGTTTGTGTTTTTCTTCTTAATATTTGTTCTATTATCTTACTGTCACTGAGGATTACTTTTTTTAAGATCATTGGCACATTTGCTTTTCTTTGGTCTTGCAGTACTTCCCTAGATCCCCAGGACTTCTCAAAATAGCAGCTTGGTGAGCCCACTAGCCCAGTGGTTCCCAAACTTTTCTGCATCACGCCCCTTTTTTAATTTTCAAGAAACCCTCAAATCCTCATGCCCCCCATCTCTCCTTTACCATCATCCAATCCCCCCTGATCCTTGTCTGCTGACTGCCCCCACAATTTGCAGTCTCTTTGACTGTTGGGGAAATCACAGTTCTTCTAGACCAGCTGTCCATCTGATTTCTCCAACACCAGTAGCTAGTAGGGGAACCCAGACCCGCTACCTGCACTGGGTTCCAGACTAGGGACCCTATAACATGTACTGTACTGACCTAGTCCTTACTGCTGTTTCCCCAGGCTTCTACCTATATAACTGGCTTCCACCTTCTCTGGGTATGCCAGCCTCCCAACGCCCGTCTTTCAGGAAGTAACAGCAGCCTGCCTTCCTGCTGTCTCTTGTTGCTCTCAGCTTCTGGGCTTTATACAGGCCCAACCTGTTCTTGCCCAGCTGAGCCTGCTACTAATTAGTTTACAAAACTTAAAAGCTGTATGTTTATTTCCTCTAATTAGTGGCCTCTTTGTAGCCTACATCTCTCCCTGATTTGCTGCTTAATTGGTTAATTAGGTGTGCCTCCCTAATTTACTTTCTCAGAGCCAGTTTGGGGAATACACCCCATCACAGGTGCTCTCTCTGGACCTTGCTTAGGGCTCTATCTTAAATATTTTTCTTTAGCTAGTAGGCATTTGACAGACTTGAAGCTCTACCTCTCTCTAGGTTTGGGAAAGACCTTTCCATATCTTTTTCCTAACTTTGTAGCCTCCTGGCTACTGCAAGGAAGTAGGTAGAAAATAAGTTAGCATTATTCTCTCCAATTTATTCCAATTTTTTCCTACAGTTGTGCACAAATTTTTCCAAGCATGAAACTGACTTGGTAGGGTGTCTTTGTTTTGTTTTGGAAAGTTCACTGCTGCCCATAGCATTCCAAAAAAACAGTCTGAAACTGACTGGTCTTGTTAACCTCATCATGCTGCTTCTGGGTGAAGCTAGGAGTAGCATCAGAGGCACTGTTATTGTCAGAAAGATGTTTTGGTTCACGTTTTGAAGGCTATCTTTGCAACCATAATGTTTAGAAACTTTTTTTTAACATCTTAAATTCTGCAGAAATTGATGGCTTGGGCTTTTGCACTTGTCATTAAAAACTTCTGACTTATCAGTGTTCTGTTGTAAGCATGCTATGTACTATAAAGATGAATTTACAAAGAGTTCAGTAAGTGTCTCAATTTAAATTGCTGCACAATGGTATAGAACAGCATGGGAGAGCAGATCATAGGAAAAATGACTGGGGGATTGGGAGAAGAGAGGAGGCATATTTGTGAAGGGAAAGAAATAGACTGGCAACGGGAAAGAAGAGGTGGGACTGGTTCAGATGCTGTATGAATCAACATTAATTTTTGACAGGTTTCAGAGTAACAGCCGTGTTAGTCTGTATTCACAAAAAGAAAAGGAGTACTTGTGGCACCTTAGAGACTAACCAATTTATTTGAGCATAAGCTTTCGTGAGCTACAGCTCACTTCATCGGATGCATACTGTGGAAAGCTTATGCTCAAATAAATTGGTTAGTCTCTAAGGTGCCACAAGTTGACTCCTTTTTTTTTTCATTAATTTTTGGTGGCAGACTTATGAAAGGCAACCTTAAATATTTGAATGCTGTAAAGTAATCGAGCATCACCTGCCTGATTTTGCAGTCAGCATGAAACAATAGTTATGAGAGAAGTGAACTCTCATTCACTTTTTTTGGAAGCATCCATGGACTTTTCCCAAGATGTTGTGGAACACCTCCCACTGCAAAAATGCTATGCATTTTGCTGCAGTCATGTGCCTTCTGTCTCTGCCCTGCTGGAGTCAGCCTGTAGCTGCCTTTTGCTCTCTAAAGCTTTTCATAAAATTGGTTGGGGGTTAATTGGATTGTCGTATGTGTTCCTGAGCTGATTTGTAGAGCCAGACAATTGTGGATCAGGAAGTCAAGCTTGCAGCCAGTGCAGGGTGGGGATCCAAAAGGGCAGGCTGGGTACTTGGGCTGCCTTGTGAACAGCACAGAGCCAAAGGCTGAAGAGATGAGCTGTTGGAGGCTGGCTACCAGCCTCCTTTCCCTGACATGCATGGTGGGGAAGTAGGTTCCGAGATTGGACTGACTGAACAGCACTACAACAGTCAAGATTTATGGAGCTGCCTGGAGAGCATAATGAATAACACCATCAAAAAATAATCATTGCTGAATATAATTGATGAATTTCTCAGTTGAACATGCTCATTATGAGCTGTAGTAGTAAGTGAGGGAGGAGATGGGATAGAATAAAATATTACTGTGTAACTTAGTGATGTTTGTTACAGAATTTGAGCCCTTGTCCTACTGAGTACACATGGGACCATGCCTGTATCCGATGTTCAAGTGTTAATACAGTTTTGTGTTCAGAATGAACTTTGAAGATGAAAAGCACTATACTATATGAGTGCTATGTAATTTATCTAACACAGACTTCAGTTGTGTTCCATTCTTTGAGGTACCTGACAGCTAAATATATTTGCTTTTTTTCCGTAACTTTTTCCTGGGAGAAGTGTTTCAGAGAAAATATTTTTCTGTCAATTGTTGTTACCAGATTTGCCCAATATTTGGGGTGTGCTAATTGATTAGGGTTACTCTTCTGGGGTGTGTGTGTGTAATTCTATCAATGTACTGCTTGTATCACTTGTGTTGTCATACGGAGCTCTACTTCTCCCTGCTTCAAGTTCCCTCCCAATGGAGCTATCCTGCAGGACCTAGGTTCCCCAGGGCTGGGTTTTTCCAGCCCCAGCATCAGACAAACGCACACATTAACAGAGCACATCTTAGCAGCACTCCCAGGCAGACCCCTTATATGTTCCTGGACTCAGCAGGCTGGGTCAAACAGCACCTCCAAGCTGTCACCCTCAAATGCCATGGGCACCACACCAGAAGTGTGGGGCCCATGCTTGGGGTGGGGGCAGCACGCAGAGCCCCGTGGTCCCACTGCCTAGAAGCTGGACCCGCTGCTGGCTGGTTCCGATACTGAGTCTCTACCTGAACTTTGAAAAACACTGCTATAAAGGATTTACTGTCTCTGAGCTTTCCGCCATTGTGTCTGTTTTTACTTTCTTTTAAACATATTTAGGAGTTCCCTAAGAGTAAATAGTAGCAACAGTATATTATTATTAATAGGTGGCAGCATCTGCAGGACATAGGCTGGAGGGGCCTTGTCTGGCAACAGCAGCCAGGCTAGCAACTTAGAGTAGTAATTGTATACCTAGTACCTTTTTTCCTAAAGCTCTGGTAGCAATTTCTTTCACTTCATTTTGGACCAAGGACTTTTGGCTGACTTTTCATCTCCCACTCATTGTCTCCAAGTGCCATGAAAGCTTCCAGCATTTTTTCTTCAGTCTTATCTGTAGTCGCAACCTTCTTTTTTCGCATTACAGCCATACCTCTGAAAGAGGACTGGGTGTGACTCCTTTCCTAGCACCTCCGCTCCTATATACCCTCTCTAGAGTGACACGGATCATTCCATCTTTGAAGATCATGGTGTGTCTCTCTAGCATTCAAAGCCTCAAATTGGGATAAGGATAAAATGCTAATCCTGCACTTGGATGCCTTGCATTGCAGTGATTTGTATTGTTGAACCTCTGGGCTATCCTTGTATGTGATCTCTGAGGATGCTTTTTAAAAAATTAATGAATATGTTTGTTAATAAAGCATTGTCGCAGTGTTTAAAAGGTGTGCCATGTCTCAGGCACATGCAGAACATCAGATGTAAAACTGTGCCTGAACTAAATGTTTAAGTAGAATCCATGCTCTATACCATATGGTTTATATGACTGAGATAAATATCTCAACAAAGCTGTTTTGTTAGTCCTGTTTTTCATCCTTGGCTGAACAAGTTGGAGACAAAGAATAGAAACAAGTGGAAATTACAACTATATGAATATTTTTTCTGTCTGTCTTATACACAGGTTTTCATGGTCCACTAATAAGGAAAGCATTTAATTCTGTCTCTCATATATGGTAACCATATCTGACAAAGTTTTTCTTCTTTTACAGATATTTTCCAATTTATCCTTGAATGAGCGCTGCCTTTCAGCATCATTAGTTTGTAAATACTGGCGTGACCTCTGTTTAGACTTCCAGTTCTGGAAGCAGTTGGATCTCAGTAATCGTCAGCAGGTATGAAGACATAATTATGAAAAATTGAGTACATTTGGACAATTCAAAATTTGTTAAAACTAAAATCAAAATTGTGAAGTACATGCTGGTAGTTGGTGATCTTTGTTCCTTCACTTTTCAACTTTACTTTTCCTGTTAGAAGCAGAAGATGAGTGAATTATGTCTTAATTTAGATTTTCTAAATGCACTTTTGCTTTACTTTGAAGTCTGTTAGAGCACACCTTCATTCTGTTCTATTTAAACCAAGTGGTGTGTTACCTGTCATCTATTCATTGTATACTTATGTAAATAAGACTACCACTGTTTAATAGCTGATCTTGGAGTAGAGGCCTGCCTTTGCTTAAATTGTTGAGAATTGGTTGCTACTAGATCTAGTTTTTGTGATCTTTGTCCAGCTGGTAATTGGTTCAGCATAATCTTAGGGAGAGGCGTATCTGTGGTGTTTTGTGGGTGTGTTTTTTTTTTTTTTTAAATGACCCTCTTCATCAGTAGAGGGTGCACCACTTAAACATGGAGTCTGTGTGTCTCCTGGGTGAACCAAGTCCAGAATTAAACCTATCTAGGATTCACAGAGCATAAAGTCCATTTTGCTCCTCCCTTAGATTCCTTACGGTGTGTGACAGGAATCTTATTGGGCCTGGTGTTGGAGTTGTAGTTGTATATGGTTATTTTTAAATGCTGGATTCTTATTCTGTAACAGCCTATGTGATTATCAAAGTGACTTGAGAATCCACTCAAAACAGTGGTTACACACTGTAGTTTATCTTTGGGATAGACCTGGAGATTGAAAATATGAAGGTAGTACATTGGTCATGGTCAGATGAGCCCTTCCTTTAGACCAGGGTGGGCAAACTTTTTGGCCTGAGAGCCACATCGGGGAATATAAATTGTACGGTGGGCCATGAATGCTCACAAAAGTGGGGTTGGGATGAGGGCGGGAGTGAGGGCTCTGTTTGGGGGTGCGGGCTCTGGGGTGGAGTTAGGGGATGAGGAATTTAGGGTGTAGGAGGGTGCTCTGGGCTGGGACTGAGGGGTTTGGAGGGCGGGAGGGGAATCAGGGCTGGGGCAAAGGTGAGGGAAGGGGTGCAGGTTCTGGCTGGGGGTGTGGGCTCTGGGGCAGGGCTGCGGATGAGAGGTTTGGAGTGCAGGAGTGTGCTCCGGGCTGGGATCGAGGGGTTTGGAGAGCGAGAGGATATCAGGGCTGGGGCAGGGCATTGGGGTGTGGGGAGAGGCTCAGGGGTGCAGGCTCTGAGTGGTGCTTACCTCAAGCGGTTCCTTGAAGCAGTGTCATGTCCCTCCTCCAGCTCCTACGTGGAGGCGCGGCCAGGTGGCTCTGAACGCTGCCCCATCTGCAGCCACTGCCCCGGCAGCTCCCATTGGAGCATGTAGGAGCTGTAGTGGGGCCATGCTGTGGCTTCTGGGAGCCCGTAGTGCAGCTCTTGACCCAGCGCCCCGGCTGGAGTGGGGCTGAGCCGCGTGGTGTGGCCCCCGACCCAATGCCCAGGCAGAGCGCCGGGGCGGGGCCAAGCTGCAGACCCCGCTCCCCAGTGGGAACGGCTCGTGTAGTTTGCCCACCCCTGCTTTAGGCTGAGGTCAGGGCTTAGCCTTACTTCTGATAAAGTGGAGGTATTGGTCTTATGGTCTGCCCTACGACCATTGGTCTAATGCTCTGATGTAGGAGGTTCCTTGTTGAGTTTCCAAGTGTGATATTTGACCACTAGTCCATTTGGTTGATTATTTAATAGGATACTAAACCAGTTTTTTAAAATGCACAGTCATATCTTCCATCCTTATGGGTGGGGTGTGTGTGTGTTTTTAGAAGTCACTATGGTTTTACAAATAGCCATTGGCTGATTAAATAAGGGTGGAGGCTTGAGGACCATTAACGGCAAACCGATTGTTTATTCCTGTACTGTACAAGAAATGGAGGCAAAAAGTTTTTATTTTCATCTGCCCATAGCAAAACCAAGATCTCATACAATGTAACTGAGTGATGAACAATTTTGTCAATTTAGCTGGGTTTGCTTTACCTCTATTTTTAAAAGTAAACTTTTCTTCCTTACTGTTAGGAATTTTCTGTTTCTTCTTTTGGATAGGCTTTGTACTGTACTCTGTCCAATATGGTAAAGCTTTGAATTGATTCATAGGCTTAAACAGCTGGAATTTGGCTGTCTTTTCTACTTTAAAAGACTTATATTATGCTAATAAATTATTGGTTTGAATTGATGAAATGTGTTTAGGTGCCAAGGAGATGAGTGCTGTTACAAAGGAACTACTGTGAAAGGCATTGTATAACAATTCCTGGTTAATGATGACTGAGCGTGGGCTAACTGACATTTTTAAAAAAATCAAATTTTCTATTTTTTTTAAAATGAGAACATTATTTTTTAAGAGACTTTCTATTCCTGTTTTTTTTTTTCCCTGTCAACATATTGGATTTCCAGTTATCATCAGACTCTCCAAGCTGCTGCTGTCATTAAAAAACCGGGTATCACTGACATCACTGTAATGTTGAGATGGTAACAGCTATTGGATGGCTGCCAAAAGCTATCCAATACATAGCTTCTTAAGTGAAGAGCAATATCGAGTAATTCCAAGCAGCACGAGCACAATAGCTCTCTACTGTGTTCATAGAAAAGTACCACAGCAGGAGTGAGATTAAGGCCAGGTCTACACTCGGAAGTTAAGCTACATCACACAAGGGTATGAAAAATCCCAGTCCATGAGCAATGTCATTAAGATGACCTAACCACCAACACAGACCATGCTAGGTTGATAGAAGAATTCTTCCATTGACCCAGGCACCGCCTCCTGGGGAGATGGATTAACTATACTGATGGGAGATGGATTAACTATCCCCTCCCGTTGCTGGACTGAGTGTATATGCTGAAGAGTTACAGTGGTGTAGCTGTAAGTGTTTCAAGTGTAGACAAGTGCTTAGTTTTTTCCCCATGAAAGACGGTGGTCCCCTGTTGAGGGTGTGAGCAGGCCATTTAAAACTATAGCTTTAATTGTCATCAGGGATTGGGACAGGACTCGTACAAAGGTAACTGTCAAGTTGATTACAGTAATTCATGCTTGGAATCTGTAAAAAACAGAACTTTTTCCTCCCCTCCTTTGTGCAAATGCTTCCTGCTACCAAGTCATAGTACTCGTGTATTCACATATGATATCTCCTTCATTATTCGCTCTATATACATGTTTTTAATCTAAAGAATCAGATGACTATGAGAATATTAAATTGAGAATTTGAATTTTGTTGACAGGTCACTGATGAATTACTGGAAAAAATTGCATCAAGAAGCCAGAACATATCTGAAATCAATATTTCTGATTGTCGCAATGTGTCAGATACAGGAGTCTGTGTGCTAGCATTTAAATGTCCTGGACTTCAAAGGTATACTGCCTACAGATGTAAACAACTTTCAGACACATCTATCATTGCAGTAGCCTCCCAGTGTCCTCTACTTCAGAAAGTACATGTAGGCAACCAAGACAGACTCACTGATGAAGGACTCAAACAGGTAACCTTAAATTTTTGTCAGAGATACCAAACTTGATATTGTCTTTTGCAGTGATATTAGGTTGTGATGACAGACTTTCTTCTAAAATCAGGCTAGTCCTTTTCAGCTGTATGACGATTGTTATTAAAGGGGTACATAAAGAGGTCAGGAAACTGAGGATTTTCCATACAGACCTTCCATAAAAGAAATATTACTTGGAGTGCCTGGTCTGGTGTAGTGTAAATACATATCTTGCAAAATACGAAAAAAAGTAACCTTTTGCTCTGTTTTGTTATGGTTTAGAAAAAGTTAATCTTTTAGACCAATAAGTTTTCCCCTGATGCTTGCTCTTAACATAAGAATGGCCCTACTGGGTCAGACCAAAGGTCCATCTAGCCCAATATCCTGTCTTCCAACAGTGACCAATGCTAGGTGCACCAGAGGGAATGAACAGGATAGGTAATCATCAAGTGATCCATTTCCTGTCTCCCATTTCCAGCTTCTGGCAAACAGAGGCTAGGGACACCATCCCTGCTTATTCTGGCTAATAACCATTGATGGATCTATCCTTCATGAATTTATCTAGTTCTTTTTTGAACCCTGTTATAGTTTTGGCCTTTACAACATCTTCTGGTAAAGAGTTCCACAGGCTGACTGTGCATTGTGTGAAGAAATACTTCCTTGTGTTATGAGAAGGAGTAAATAACACTTCCTTATTTACTTTCTCCACACCAGTCATAATTTTATAGACCTCTATCATACTCTCCTCCCTCCCCCCCGATGTCTCTTTTCCAAGCTGAAAAGTCTGTCTTATTACTTTCCTCCTACCCCTAATTATTTTTGTGGCCTTTTCTGAACCTTTTCCAATTTCAGTACATCTTTATTGAGATAGGACAACGACATCTGCACGCAGTATTAAAGATGTGGGCATACCATAGATTTATATAGACAATATATTTTCTGTCTTATTATCATTTATCCCTTTGTTAATGATTCCCAACATTCTGTTTGCTTTTTTGACTGCCGCTACACATGGAGTGGGTGTTTTCATAGAACTATCCACAAGGACTCCAAGATCTCTTTCTTGAGTGGTAACAACTAATTTAGACCCATCGTTTTATATATATAGTTGGGATTGTTTTCCAATGTGCATTACTTTGCATTTATCAACATTGAATTTCATCTGCCATTTTGTTGCCCAGTTAGCTAGTTTTGAGAGATCCTTTTGTAGCTCTTCACAGTCTGCCTGGGACTTAACTATCTTCAGTAGTTTTGTATCATCAGCAAATTTTGCCACCTCACTGTTTACCCCTTTTTCCAGATCATTTATGAATATGTTGAACAGGACAGGTCCCAGTACAGAGCCCTAAGGGAACCACTATTTACCTCTCCCCATTCTGAAAACTGACCATTTATTCCTATCCTTTGGTAACTGGTTAAAAGACAGGAAACAATATATGAGAGGACCTTCCCTCTTATCCCATGACAGCTTACTTTGCTTAAGAGCCTCTGGTGAGGGACCTTGTCATAGGCTTTCTGAAAATCTAAGTACTGTAATGTACACTGGATCCCCCTTGTCCACATGGTTGTTGACCCCCTCAAAGAATTCTAGTAGATTGGTGAGGCGTGATGTCCCTTTACAAAAACCATGTTGACTCTTCCAACCCCCCAACCCCCCCCCAGAAATTATGTTGATCTATGTTTCTGCCAATTTTGTTTTGTACTATAGTTTCAACCAGTTTGACTGGTACTGAAGTCAACCTTACTGGTCTGTAATTGCCAGTATCGCTTCTAGAGCTCTTTTTAATAATTGGCGTCACATTAGCTATCCTTCAGTCACCAAAGCTGATTTAAATGATAGGTTACCAACCACTGTTAGTAGTTCTGCAATTTCACATTTGAGTTCCTTCAGAACTCTTGGGTGAATACCATCTGGTCTGGATGACTTATTACTGTTTAGTTTATCAGTTTGTTCCAAAATCTCCTCTAATGATACCTCAATCTGGGACAGTCCCTCAGATTTGTCTCCTATAAAGAACGGCTCAGGTTTGGGAATCTCCTTCTCATCCTCAGCCGTGAAGACCAATGCAAAGAATTCATTTAGTTTCTCTGCAACGGCTTTATCATCCTTGAGTGCTCCTTTAGCATCTCCATTGTCCAGTGGCCCCACTGGTTGTGTAGTAGGCTTCCTGCTTCTGATGTACTTAAAATTTTTTTTGCTATTACTTTGAGTCTTTGGCTAGCTGTTCTTCAGATTGTTTTGGGACCTTCCTAATTATATTTTTACATTTCATTTGCCAGAGTTTATGCTCCTTTCTATTTTCCTTACTAGGATTTAACTTCCACTTTTTAAAGGATGCCTTTTTGCCTCTCCATGCTTCTTTTATTTTTACTTGTTTAGCCACAGTGGCACTTCTTTGGTTCTCTTACTATGTTTTTTAATTTGGGATGTACATTAAAGTTGAGCCTCTATTATGAGGGCATTTTTTGGTGAGTTCTCCCTGGAAATAGGACTATACGAATATGAAGCTGATACCTTAGTTTTTTGCCTTTGGTCAGGATGCAGGAATTCTGAACTTTGCCTCAGTATTTGAATTATTTTCTCTTGCTCTGTATTCTTTCACCCTAAATACAGTGGTTTCTGATTTCCCTTTTGCAGATTAGACATATTCTTCTATTAAATGGACATAGAAAGCTGTGCTACTTTAAAAAGTAACTTCTAGTTTTTACTTTTTTTCCCCCTCCTTCCATCTGAATTTTTTTTTAAAAATTTCTGCCTCTGAAATCACAGTTAAAAGAACAAAGATTGGGAGACTCCTGAAACTAAAATCTATTTAAAGCAAAATAGACCTTCAAAATAGAACTTGGCTAATTAATGGGAGACTTGGTGGGTGTCTTTCAAGTTATATCTTGAGTTTTCATATTGTGTGGAAAGTTGAAATTTCCATGAATGTTTTTTAAGTCATTTATTTTAATATGAAATAAGTCTTCAAAAACCTCTGGGTTTTTTTAGAATGATTATTCATTTGTTTTATGTTGTTTTCAAAATCAAGATTATTACAAATTTTCATCTTATAATACACCAATGGTGACAAGGAAGAGAAAAACCATAGAGTTTAGAAGTGTGTGTAGGGATAGGAAACACCAATGAGGGAAGAAACATCTCTAGTTTTGTCTCAGTTCTCCCTACCCTCCTCCAACGATTTCTGGTTAGTGTGTTGGTGGTGAGGAGTTTAGTTTTCTGGGAAATTAATGTGTTGTAATTTTTCCTTCCACCTCTTAATAGCCCTCCCCCAACTCTTTCTATAGACCTCCCCAGTACTACTTGCCTTATTTGCCTGAGCAAGGACAATTCCTGGATGACTCTATCTGTACCCCATTCTGATTATATCCTCTGCAATAAGAGTAAGCAACAGGAATAGATGAATTATTAAGGAACACAGATCCTATATTCACACAATTACCTAGTGTTTTAATAATAAAAAATACAGACTAGATCATGTAAATTCAATCACTTTTTTTCAAAGCTCACCCAGGCATCAGCAGGCCTTTGAAGAAGATGGAAAAATTGAATGTTGAAGAGTAAGTCAATATTCGACTTCAACAAAACACAACACACTGATCTTATCAAAAGAAGTTTATTTCCCCAAGTACACTTTGAGATCACAGATGCCTAAAAGACTATATGAATTCAAGTTTCCAGTACTACTGTTTGTGATATCATCTGTGTCAGGAAAGATTCTGGAGTCTGGCCGGTTTAGTCAAGTGAAATGAATTTTCAGATTTTTTGAACAGTGCAGTTAGTAAGAAATGTTGATTGTACATATAAAGCTTGATATTAAAACGAACAAGTGAACCTACAAGCATGTCTAATTTTTATACACAGCTACTATGTGGGACAGAGTCTATGTAACTGGGCAGATTAATGCTGGAGTCTTAAGCAAAGAAAGTCATCTTGAATTTTTTACTTTACCGGGTTTTTGGTGTACCCTTCAATTCAAGCTCTTCCTGGACCACTGTTGTGCCTTGACTCTTAAATCTCAATGTCTCTGTTGCTCAGAAGAGCCTCTAGGAGCAGCACTGAAGTGAGGTGTGTGCTGACTTTGAGGAGGGAGTTAGGCGTCAGTAAACTAATACATAATGTATTGTCAGTCAACTGAGTATCATGATGATTTAATTGTGCATTCAGTGCTTGCCCATTTTTAAAAGTTCAGCGTATGGAACTACCTGTTCTCAGTTTTGTAGCATAATGTTGTTTTGGTGGGAGCAATTAACCTACAAAAACAAGTGAGAGAAAACAATCCTCCTTACACAGTGACTGTGTAATTGAACCACTTGTTGGCATTTAATAGGTTAACATGGAGGCTGGGAGGAAAAATGAAATTCTTTGGATTGTTCCAGAATTGTAATATCTACCTGAGTTTTTTGCATTTTTCATTATGAGCTGTACATCAGGCACTGTGACTATTGAATCACCTTCATTTTAGGCACGCATATATCTTGCTGCACATCTATGAACTGTAAATTAGGATAAAAGCTGAGAGTATAATCTTATTTCAAAGGGTACTGTAAGTATTCAGCCTTCCTATTACAGTTGTTATGTGGCAACCCAGTTCAGTTCAGGCTGACCACTGGCACAACTTCTTATATAAAGAAAAGAGGTGAAACGTTTTTATAAGCCAAGATTTTTAAAAAGTGTCTAGTGATTTTTTTTGATGATCTACCCCCCCCCCTTTTTTTTTTTTTGCTTGTCCATGTGACAGAGTGGCCTGTTTTTCAGAAATATAGAGCACTTAGCCAATGAAAATAAGTCCCCTTTAAGGTTCCTCAGGTTAGGCAATCAAAAGTGGTGAAGTTAAAATAGCTAGTTACTTTTGAAAATTTCAGGGATATGGTAGTAGCTGTCCATGCTCAAATGCCTATTAATGATTTGAAGAATGTAGCCCATGAACCATTTTTAGTAGTTGTTCATTTTCTTACTGTAGACAGGACTTTAGTGATCTGGCAACTAGAAGTTCAACTTGTTAAAACAAATACACTAGGAAGTTTTGTTGCAAAATGGAGATGCTAAACAGAATTGATGTATCTGTCTCTGAGGTAACTTTTCCTCAGTCTGTCTGTTTTTCCCAGTGCAGACAGTGCAGCAGATACCTCTGATTTTGCCTTTGGCCACAGACATTTCCCATAAAGGGATTTCCTTTACAAAAGGTCACTATTGTACAAAGATGTGCATTAAAATACTGGTTATTCTTGCACCCCAGAGAATTTCCATTTCTTGACTACTTCCATTAAAGATCAGGTAATAGTGTACCGCCAAATAGCTACACTTTTTCTTCAGTACAATGGAGCCCTTATCACTACCGCATTCCATCCTGCACGTGGGAGTGATTATGAATTACAAACTTCACAAAATATGTATCCTGAAGTGGTCTTAGTCATCCATTCATTATGCTTTAATTTTCTCAGACTGAGTGCAGTCTGAGTTTTTCAGGAATGACAGCCTTCTGCATAGACATTGTGATCTGGGCAAGGTTTCATGAGAATCTCTGCCGAGAGTCTTATTTTATTTATCCACCAAAATGGGTCACCCATGAACTAATGAAATACTGAAGCTGGTAGTAATCTAAGTTCAGGTTCTGATGTGGGCAACTTATCTCAGAACCAGAGGGAATGGTTATCACAACAAATGGACTTTTTGACTGTGGACTTTGATTCCTCGGACAAGTTAGTTCAGGATCTGTGGTCTCCACAGGAATGTCACAGGTGTATCAATTGTCTAGATCACTGAGCAACCTGATTAACTTATTGGGCAATAATTTCAGTAAAAGGTTGCCCCATGCTATCATTAGTGAAAACACCATAGCCATGTCTGTGTGAACAGGCAAGGAAAACAGTCACCTTCCCTATATGAGGAAATTGAATTCTATGTTTGTTAGATTTCAGAGTAGCAGCCGTGTTAGTCTGTATTTGCAAAAAGAAAAGGAGTACTTGTGGCATCTTAGAGACTAACCAATTTATTTGAGCATAACTTTCGTGAGCTACATCAGATGAAGTGAGCTGTAGCTCACGAAAGCTTATGTTTGTTAGAGAAACTCTTCCCTCCATTTGGGAACTTTCATAAGAAAGGTCTTTTTTTCATAGCAGACAAAAAGTGACCTGTTGAAATGGCACTTGCACAACACTGGCTTTTTTGTCGCTCTCTCTGTTGGTAAAGATTTGGCTATCTAGCTGCAGACTTTTTTGTCAGGCAAAATTACAAAAGACCTTAGCTCTAGATGCTCTTTCCTAGCCCTTCCCCAATTTGACCCCTGGTCTTTCATTAAGTACATGGCAGTACAGTGTATTGGCACCTCTCTTAAGCTGCCAGGTTGTGCCCCAGAATCTAAGCTTTAATTCTGAGTGTAACCAATGCAGAAATATTGATCTGTGTTTGCAGAGACCTGAAACAATAGTTCTTATTATTTTAGAGCTATCTTGTTTCCCTCAGTGAGATATCCTGATGATTTTAATATCAACATAGTTACCTATATCAATTCTAATCAAAGGATGTAAGAAGGGAGATGAAAGTTCACATTATGGAATAATGGTGGAAATCTCCTTTGCAAACAGATTGGAGAAGATCTGGAAGACAGGGTAATTGAATTCAGATTTTTGTCAGAACAGTGTGTTGTGGGATCTATCTTTACTCTCCGTAACTCCAGCACAATGGTGCCCTTGTTACTGGTATTGGTGGAACTTGCCAAGTGCTGCATCATCTCCTATCCCATTGCATGGTAGGAGGGGGGTTAGGGCTGCCCTGTTCCCTGGCTGGAGGAGTTGGGGGGCCTCTGGCTTGTGATCTGTAGTTGATATTTCCAAGCTCAAATCCAAATTGTGCTGGGAATGGCCCACCTTGATTATCATGCACATTGTAGGGAGAGTGGTCACTTTGGATGAGCTATTACCAGCAGGATAGTGAGTTTGTGTGTGTGGTTTTTGGGAGGGGGTGAGAGAACCTGGATTTGTGCAGGAAATGGCCCAACTTGATTATCATGCACATTGTGTAGAGAGTTGTCACTTTGGATGGGCTATCACCAGCAGGAGAGTGAATTTGTGTGTGGGGGGGTGGAGGGTGAGAAAACCTAGATTTGTGCTGGAAATGGCCCAACTTGATGATCACTTTAGATAAGCTATTACCAGCAGGACAGTGGGGTGGGAGGAGGTATTGTTTCATATTCTCTATGTGTATATAAAGTCTGCTGCAGTTTCCACGGTATGCATCCGACGAAGTGAGCTGTAGCTCACGAAAGCTCATGCTCAAATAAATTGGTTAGTCTCTAAGGTGTCATAAGTACTCCTTTTCTTTTTGCGAATACAGACTAACACGGCTGTTACTCTGAAACGTGTTGTTTTATGTAGCTCTATTTCTCATGCTTCCTAAGTAAAGCTACTGATAGTCTTAGCTCCAGAAGCTGTGGCTTTAAGTAAAATATTAAATATCGGGAGACTTATAATATTTCCAGAGTTCGCTACAGGTGTTAACGTTCCTAATTACAACCTAGTTTTTTAAATATATACACTGGTTGAATGCGGCTAATGACTTAACTGAATTGAAGGACAGCAAGCCAGATCTTTTACAATGTTTCTCACATTTTAAAAAAATTAACAGATTTTATTTTAAAATCCCCACATTTTTTTTTGTCCACAGCTCAAAGTGCTACAAGTTTGGGGAAGATGCACTTTATTTTGTGTATGAAATAAAGAAGTCGAATCCTTATTAAAGGGGAAAAACTGATCTCGGCCTTAATAGCGGCACTACTGCATATCTATAAAATATATAGACACGTAGGTGCAGTCCTGAATGGCACTGAACAACTTCTTTCCTTCCATATCTTAGGAGCTTCTAAAACAAATGAACAAGAGTTTTGTTCAGATTATTCCACGTGTCGTCTTAAAAAACAAACGAATCAATGTGAGCATTTTTTGGCTTGTCATGCAGGAAATACAAGTGCGTTATCTGGGTTATTTAATACTGTTTGGCTCATTTTCATCAATGAGGGAAACTACAATTAAAAGAAAAAAGGGTATAAGAGAATACTCTAAAATAATTTGTATAGTTTTCTTCAGCTTGCTTGATTACTCTGAAAATCAGTTTACGATCAAATATATTTATTTACTTACATCAAGTGTAAGTATGGTCAGTATGGCTATTGCTTCTCAATTTTCTTTACAAGTGTCTGCATGATAGTGTATTGAACCAAGTTTCCTGGTCAGTCAATGAAGGAGGCTCTGGAAAAACTGCTTGTTACCTCTGAACTTTTTGAGGTCGTCTTGGCTTTCAGAAAGTTGTTTTTATTTGCCAGTGGTTGCTAGGTCTGCAGTTAGTTGCTCTTTTTCCCAACTGCTGCCTATAAACCCCCAGTTTTTTTTTTCAGTGGTTACTTTGGTACCTAGCTTTTAAAATTACTTGTCAATTGATTAAATTATCTCTAATGTGTCAGTCTGGAGATTAATTGTATTACAAATTTTTGGCTATTATGCCTGAGTTTTTCAAGGCTTGACTGCCATTTGGAACTAAGGTTTGAGTATCTAACTTGCAGAATGAAAGAGAGAGTTACTTGATTCTGACTGCTTTTATTCTTATTAGGTATGCCCCTCAAAATTTAAGGAGAATTAGAATTAATGAACATATATTTTAAACTGGTATTTACAACACAATTATATATTAAAACAAATGTGTTGGAACTGGCGTGGGGCACAATCCTCCTGGGCTGCTCAAAGTTGTCCTGTCAGAAATCTGATTTTCCTAGGCAATGTTGTAAACTTCTTTCAGGTTCTTCAATTTCGTCATACTATAGGAACACAACAATCACACTAGTGTTATTCACAAACAAGAAAAAGTATCTTTCAGATGAGCATATGCTTCAAAAACATGCTACAAATAAGTTTATATTCTTGTATGTTTGCTGTTTTTCTTTAAGTATTAACATTAATTTACTTACTTGCAGCTGGGCTCAAAGTGCAGAGAACTGAAAGACATTCATTTTGGCCAGTGTTACAAGATCTCCGATGAAGGAATGATCATTATAGCTAAAGGATGTCTGAAGTTGCAAAGAATATACATGCAGGAAAACAAATTAGTAAGTACATGTTGAAATATATGAAATTTTAAAAATGCTCATGCTGTCCTTTGTTGTTCTGGGTCCAACTTTTCAGCATCAATATTTTCTCTAGATTTTAGTTCTTAATGCTATTTCTAAAAGTTTTTTTGAAGTTGCTAAAACAACTTCTCCTCAATTTGAGATTTTCAGTTCTCTATAGATAACACAGCTGACTGACAAACTGAATGTCAAAACTCTTTTGGTATGTACTGATTAATCCTCTTGGAGGACAGCATATCTAATACCACTCCAGGTAAGTGTATGTTTTTGCACTTGTTGCATGATCTACCCTACAGACTTTTTTTTTTTTTAAACTGCTTCAGTCTAGAAATAGATTTCTTATAAAATATGTTCAGGCGTCAGGTAGATAGATAAATAAGAACAAGTCAAGTCCATGCACAACCTTATGCAATAATTACACTCTTACCAATACATTGTTTAATAGGAAGTCAGTGCCACTTTCTCTGAACTTTCAGATGTGTAGTTTTTGTAATGCCTGATCAGAAATGCTTGCAAGTACAACAATTTAGTAGTCTAATCTGGAAATGTGAAACCATTTCTCAATCAGGTTCTAGTAGAGCAATCTTCTTTAGATAAAAGGATGCTATAACTGTGCAAGTAATTTATTGAAGAGTAATACAGCGTCTTTTGTGACCTAGATATTGGAGGCCATTTCTGAAGTGACAAGTTGTTACCATCAAAGCCAGCAACTGCTGAAAGCAATAGGTTAGAACAAGTGAGTGTCATGTATGTAGGTGAGCTGCATACTATAAGTGTATGTTTGTTTAAATGGTTCTTAGCCAGTTGATCTTTAATCTCAATTAGATAGTTTCACAGTACAGATACTAAAGCAGAATGGCTGTCTGTGTGTGGTATCTAATGAAAAATGAGCTACACTTTGTGGTGAATGATAGACACGAAAGAATACTTTGTATTTGCAGAGAAGTATGGGGTGCAGCAAAAATTAATGTGATTGCCAAATGTAGCCCAGAAGAACATGGAAAGGTCACTTCTTCATGGTGAAAAAATGGCATTTTTCAGTACAAGAGAGACTAAAATGATGGTAAATAATATTGACTCAAAGTGCCTGAAAATATTAAAACAAAACCAGATTTATAGTAGTATAAGTTTCCAAAGATCAGGAGAAATAATACACACTACAGAATACATTGGTGAAGAAATTTTTTTTTTCTTTTGAAAAGGCTGTTTTTTGCTTAGTTAGATTTAATGGTACTCCAAGGAAAGGCAGAAAAACAATCTCTGCCAGATGTGAAGACCCACGATTTGTGCATAATAGCATATGTAGATTTCAATAAGTAATAACTGCAGTTGTGCATACCAAGTTATTTTATGTATTTGTGGCTGCTAAAGAGTGGAACTAGCTGCTATTGGCATAATCACTATAAATATATGGTTATGCAGTTTCTTGTGTAATTTGACCCTCTGTGTACCTGTTTTATTTTAATTATGGCATCTGTCTTTACCCACTGTATTTTCATATTTCTCACCTGAAGTCATAGTCCTTGATTTGTGACATCCTAACTATTTGCATTAGAGAATTTTCATAACAAGGATTTTGCTACACAACAATTCAACTTATTTCTGAAATTATTTTTATTAGGGTCATTGTAGAATACTCATTTCTGAAATAATTTCTGAAATTATAACCCCCTTTTAGGGACACTGTAGTCAGAAATGAGTATTCTGCAATGACCCTAATATAAAATTATATTTTCAGAAATGAGTTGAATTGTTGTGTAGCAAAAATCTTGTTATGAAAATACAGAAGGTAGAAAAACTTTTTTTTTTTTAAACATTTCCTGTAAGTAGTATGCTGGTTTAAGTTGTAATTTGAAGTTTTGTCTTTATCTTCACTTATAATGTATTATCACTAAAGCTGAGCAGAAAATGGGATGAAAACTGAAATTATTTCTTTTGAGATTTCAAATCTCAACTATTTATAGGTTTTTTTTTTAAACTGTAATTTTAAATTTCCAAATGAAATATTGTTTTGAACTGGAAACTCAAAAGCTTTCATTTTAGGAAATGTCGAAACACTCTGTTTCGACAACTTCAAAACTTTTTTTAGCATTTTTTAGAGTTGAGAAATTTGTCCAAACTGACCTGTTCCTGCAGAAAGTTTCAGTTTGAATTGTATTTTGCAGCGAATTAAAAAAATTTCAGCTCTAACTATCACAAAAAGAAACTGAATTTGTCACAAAGTATTCCTTCTCTAGAATCTTGAAACTAGAAATGAATTGTGAGACTGAGAGAACTAGATGACACAGGATATTTAGTTAATGGAAATACTGTAATATTCAGTGATGATACTTATTGGTAGCAAAGCTTTCAAAAAGCTGCTAGGTTATTTAAAAACTCCAAGCCCTACGTTTTCCAGCCCCCTAATGCAAAAACCTCATCTGCTATGGGTCAGGACAGTAGGTTGTGAGTTTTAAACTGTGTCACAGTTGTGTGGTAATAATTTTCAGTTTAGAAAGCTGAAGGAAAAGGTTCAGAATCATTTGATGCCATGGGGTTGTCTGAAAACAGAGTGATAGTAAGTGGCAAATATGTGCTGATCTATGGTTTGCTTTAAGCAAGTCATAATTTTGTAGACTTAGCTTTATAAAACACCATATATTGCTGGTTGTGCTTAGTTTATTGCTCCTTTGAAATTATGTTCGCTGTGCAGATTGTTCTAGCATCTTGTCAGATTTCATTTAAACTGAGATACATGAAACAGATTTATCCATGGACTACTTCCCTCAAATCACACATTCTCTAGCAAAATAATTTTAAAAAAAGGCCTGACATATAATTTGTATAAATATATTCTTTTTTTTCTTTGTAATTTGTTTTATGGACTAATAACATCCTATAGAAAAGCTGTTTTTATTCTAAACGTTCTGTTGTGGCTTCAGTCTATAAGATTGCAGAGCAACTCCCTTCTCTCTCTGAGGAGTTGAAAATATGTACATTTCACTGACTATTTCTCCTAATAGGAAACTGTAGCAGTGCAGCATAGAGTGCTCCCTGGTGGCTGAGTTTGCATGTGGACTCATCTCAGAGTTTGTTATATTAAAAAATGAACAAACAAAACTAGGAAGCTTCAAGTTTACAGTGAAAACAAACTCATCAGTAAAAATTCAGCTTTTCTATCAAATGCATAAACAGTATAATTAGGTCCCTGTTTATACCCTGTGAAGGAATCACAAACTAATTAATGAGCTTATTCTGTCTGGGGGATCTTGAACAGTGTAAGACACACAGTGTAGGACTAAGGGTGACACCTGAATATCCCATCTGTAATTCAAGAATGGCTGGGCATAGCACTCTGGTATTTGTCTGGGAGTGACTTGCATGCTAGAGACTAGGGTGCGTGGCCATAGTGGCAGCTCAAATGGCAAAGCAGGGCATAGTGCACACCGGACTGGTGAGTTAAGGGGACGGCACAATGCAACAGTCCAGATTCTACCCTGGGATATGTCACATAGATCTCGTATCACAGAGCTGTGGCCAGGGGGAGGCTGGCACAGGAGCCGCTGTGCTGCCTCCACTAGGTTTAGGTGAGCAGCTAATTTCTGTACACGGGGAATTCTTTGCTGGCCACCTCTAGTCAGAATCCTATGGCCACTTTGCATCACCTTAGTAGTGCATAGTAGTTGTAGTGGACCAGTGAAGCTACCTCAGACGTGCAGGCAGCCTGAAAAAACACCTGAAAGTGGCAAATTGCCCTGTTTTTCTCACTGGATTGCGTCTGAAACCCAATGATTATAGTATAAATGTCAGCATTGTTAATGGTTTTATTGCAGATCACTTTAAACTGGCATTTCTCAAACTATGGGGCGGATCTTGCAAGGGAGGTGTGGGAGCATGTCAAGGGAGGTGCGAGCTGTGTGGTTTTTAAGAGCTTTGTCAGCCCCAAGTGGCTGGGACTTGTGCAGAAAGGCTGTGCACACCTGGTGGTGGGTATAAAGGAGGCAGCTGGAGCCCCACCATTGGGCTCAATCTCTCCTTCGCCCACCCCATCCCTCACCTGGAGGTGGCTGGGTGGCATCAGCAGTGCAGAAGTAAGTGCTAAGTCTGCTGTGAAAAATATTTACAAATATCACTTAGCCACTCTTACTTCTGTGCTGCTGCTGGTGCATGCTGCCTTCAGACATGGGCGCCTGGCCAGCAGCCTCTCCTCTCTGCTCTGCCTTCAGAGCTGGGTGGTGGTATATGTACTTGGGGAGGGGAAGAATAAACAACAACTGACACAAAGAAGGGGACCTGATCAGATAAGATTGAGAACCACCGCTTTAAACAGCTAGGTAAAGTGCTTATTCCATGATCTCCATACAAATTCCAACTGCTTCTGACCCAGCAGCCAAAACCTCCATTGCTCCCAACAGCTTTTGTAATGTAGTTGTAAGTTGCCAGTTCAAAAATCGGTAGCATATCAAACGAAAATGTCTTAAAATTATATTTGATATCAAAGTAACACCAGATGTTCTGTAATTTCTTCATTATTCATTTTCATATGTAAACACGTCCTTTCTTTTTTTTATTCAAAGTAAGTCTTAAAATCTTCCCTTTGCAGCACTGTTGCGGTGTAGTTTAGGTCCGGCTTGCTGTAGAGTAAATACACTTTTGCTTATAACAAATGGTTTGGAACAACCCATGCTATTACAGAGCCATCCAGCAGCAAAATGATGTCTTTTAGAGAGAGGATTGCTTTGCAATGAAATATAGATTAGTGAATACACTTCAGTTGCCTCTTATATTGCAGAGTAACTCCATTATGAGGCTGGTGGGTAAGAACAGGGAAAGCAGAACCTTTTTGTTTTTTTGGTAACTGGCTGTTCATAGCACCAAAAGCATGCGATGCACCTTACAAAATAGACAGACGCATTCCTTGCTTTGAACTGCTGACCGTTGAATGGTGGAAATGGTGTACCATAGAACCTCAGAGCTACGAACTGATCGGTCAACCATACACCTCACTTGGAACTGGAAGTATGCAATCAGCAGCAGAGACACCCCGTCCACCCCCCCAAAAAAAGCAAGTATAGTACTGTGTTAAACTACTATAAAGGAAAGTTTTAAAAAAAAGATTTGACAAGGTCAGAAAACTGTTTCTGTGCTTGTTTAATTTAAATTAAGATGTTTTTTCTTCTGCATAGTAAGGTTTCAAAGTTGTATTAAGTCAGTGTTTGGTTGTAAACTTTTGAAAGAACAACCATAACGTTTTGTTCAAAGGTACGAATATTTCAGAGTTACGAATATGACCTCCACTCATGAGGTGTTCATAACTCAGAGGTTCTGCTGCATTAAGTGGAAGTTACAAACAATAGACAGAGAAAGAAGATGGGAGAAGTTATACTGTCACTTGGTTACTTTGTGTACATGTCTTATTACATGTGGACTGTTTTATTTCTATCCCATTAGAATGTCATGCTTGCTTGCTTGATTTTATATTCTCTCTAAACAGGAGAGAAAATACAGGCAAAGCAGGGTGTTCTCCCCCTCCCCCCCCCACCCCCCATTGGGCAATTGTTCAGTCTGATAACATAGTAAAAAGTAACAAACATTCCACTTTGCAAGCTTGTTGATTTGGTTTGATTTTTATAATTGCTCTGACAGTTTCTGATTTTATAATAGGGTAAAAACTTACATCTAACTACTTTACAGTAGCCGAACATAAATGGAAAAACTGTTTTAGAACCAGACTTTCAAGTTTAACATATTGGTGTGAGGATATGGTTTTTACTTAGCTGCTGCTGCTGCTGCTATTATTTGTCTGGCTGGAGCTAACTTCTGCAAGGCAAATATTAAATATATTTCAAATGAAATAGTAATGTAGATCAAGATGGTAGGAGATGAATTGGTTAATATTCCTCACCCTATCCCTCCAAAAAAGGTGATTAGTAAATTACTGTACATACTAAATGAAGCACGTAATCCTTGTCCTGCATTCAAAGGCACTGAAACCTCTCAAAAAGTGTAAAGCAACAGTATGGTATTGCCACCCTTATTTCTGCAATGCTGCTGGCAGTTGCATTGTCTTCAGAGGTGGGTAGTTGGTAGGGTGACCAGACAGCAAATGTTAAACAATCGGGACGGGAGTGAGGGTAATAGGAGCCTATATAAGAAAAAGACCCCAAAATCGGGACTGTTCCTATAAAATCGGGACATGTCGTCACCCTAGTAGTTGGAGACCTCCCCAGGCTACCTCCCCTCCCTGCAGCAGCAGTCTTTATTTCAGCAGTTCTCAACTGGGTTTGAGACCCCTGTGAGCCCACAGTATGTTTTAGGGGGTCTGCCAAGCAGGACCAACATTAGACGCACTGGGGCCCAGGGCAGCCAAAGCCCCATCACCCTGAGCCCCGCCATCTGGTGCTGAAGCCTGAGCAACTTACCTTTGTGGAACCCTCTGTGGCATGGGGTTTGGCCTTTGCCCTGCTTGCTACCCCCTAATGGCGGCCCTGGCTTTTCTGTGCAGAAAGACAGTTGTTGTGGTACAGGTGGGCCATGGAGTTTTTATAGCATGTTAGGGAGCCTCAGAAAGAAAATGGTTGAGAACCCCTGCTCTATTAGGGAACTTGAAATATGGTAACCTGAGCACAAAATCTAAAGGTTATCACATTTTTTTTTTCTGATCCAGTGACTGTCCTACAATAGCCTTGTTGATTCCCTTTTGGGCTGGGACCCCCAGTTTGAGAAACTCTCTGCTCTTACCAGATTGGACTGGGAAGGGTGTTTTGTTTTTTTTTCCCCCCACCTCCACCCCTTCACCTTCCTGTCCATGTGTACTTGATAGCAGAATCTGCAACAAGTTGTTCCATATTTATAATCTTTGCTTTTCCCCATGCTGTTTTAGGTTTGTATCTTTTAACAGAGTAGAAATGGATTGTAAAATCTCATGCCATAATGATTAAATGTAGCTATAAAATTAAGAGTGGATGTAAAGTGGGCAATCATTATAGTCCCTATATAAAGGAGACACTAGGCAAGGTCAGTTCAAGACATTTCAGTATAAATGTTTCTATCTCTCTATTGAATACATACATGTATATATGTATGTATGTATGTAGAAACACTAACTTAAAAACATATTTATACACTAAGTGAAACCCTCCTCTCTCTCCTTAGTGGTACTTAAAACCTATAGGAGAAAATAAATTTGCTTCTAACTTCTTCCACATAGTTACTGTGAAGTAACTTGATCATTGATCCCAAGGGTATGTCAACACTGCAGTTGCAGTTGAAAACTTGCAGCTAGCCTGTGCCAGCTGACTTTGGTGTGTGGGTCTCAGGCTCAGAGGCTGTTTAATTGCAGTCTTTCTCCACATTAGGCAGATGGGTCCAGGATATGGTTTGACAGGGTTACATTGTAGAATTTTCAAAGATTCCAAATCATTTTCCCCTTCTTCCAGTATCCTCAAATCTGCAAAAGAGGCAAAATATGTAAAAGCCTATAGATTGTCCTTTGTGAATTGGCATGATAGAGTTCCTGAGACAGAGAGGTTCTCTGACCAGTACTTGGTCTTGTTTTTGGTATCTGGGAGATCCGGGGAAGACAGCACTGTGTTGGACTTTAAACACTTGAACAAATTCATAAGGAGAAACAGATTCAAAATAGACACCTTGAGGTCAATAAGGTGGTCTTCCAGGGAGATTACCTTATGGCCTTTGATTTGAAGGAGGCCTATCGTCGTGTGCAAATTCACCAGCACACAAGAATATTCTATGATTTATTCATAGGACCAATCTTTTCAATACTGCCTTTTGGACTGCCATCCATTTTCAAAGCACTGCCTTTTGGATTGCCACCCATGCCTCAAATGTTTGCAAACGTTCTTGTTGTTCTGTTGGCTTCTCTCAGGCAGAGCATGTCCAACGGGGGGTCGACACAAGAAACTCAGACCACAGTGCAACATCATGAATTTATAGTAAATTTTGATAAACCATCTGCGGCCATCTCAGTGCCTGCTTCACTGTGAAGTGTTGATAGACAGACAGGACCTCAAAATCTTTTCATCAGCTAGGAGATCAGATTGGCGATTACCCCTGTGAAATGCCTGAGGATGTTGGTAGGCACTCTAATGAATATTCTAAGGATGATTGTGTCCTGCATAGGGACAGTGCTTTGGGCAAAAATGTGTCAGAGGACTCTCCAGGGATTCTTCTATCCTTCCACTGCTATCTTCTGATACTTTCCATTTCAGAAGGTGAACAGTACAGTACTTGTTTGAATTCACTGGTTTGCTGGATGTGTCCAGAGAGATTCCAGGGAGGCCTGGCCATGGTGGAGCCAGAGAGGTCTGTCATAACTGACATGAGTTTGAAAGGCTGGGGATCGTTTCCTGAAAGTCAGTGATTCAGAGGATTTGGTTCTTCTCAGAATGAAAGAAAAGCACACATTGTCTCAAAGTGAGGACAATAAAGTATGCTCTTCAACAAATGGCTGAAGCATTGCTGAATGGTCACATCCTGGTAATGATGGACAACACACCAACGGTGGCCAGCATAAACCATCGGGGGTGGGTACAGGGTCAAAGGATCTACAGAAGGAAATGGCATCATTGATGCAGTGGACAGAAGGCCCATCTACCATCTGTCAGGGTCTCGCACATAAAGGGTGCCAGCAATATGAAAGCCAATTGGCTGAGCAGAAGGAGAAGAATCAATTTGGCAGAATGGAGTCTTCACAATTAATCCTTCTGGTTGATCCCCAAAACTTTCAGCACTCTGATTCTGGATATTTTTCTGTGTAAGGCAAACTGGAAGGGTCACCAATACTTCTCAAGTGAGAGAGAGCCAGGAGCCTTAGGCACATATGCCCTGCCATTCAAATGGCGAAAGGGCTTACTTCATGCTTTTCCCCGCAATGCCCATCATTGCCAAGGAAATACAAGTCAGGAAGGAGGAACAGAAGTGATTTTAATGGCTCTCCATTAGCCCGGGAAGTCTTGGTTTCCTGACCTCATGAACGTAGAATTGTACGGTTAGAAGGGACCACAAGGGTCATGTAGTCTAACCCCCTGCCAAGGTGCATGGTTTGTTGTTGTGTCTTAACCATTCAAGACAGATGGCTATCCAGCCTCCGTTTTCAAAACTCCAGTGAAGGAGCTTCTGTAACTTCCCGAGGCAGTCTGTGCTATTGTCCTACTGTTTTTACAGTTAGGAAGTTTTCCCTGAGATTTAATTTAAATATGCTATGCTGTAGTTTGAACACATTGCGTCTTGTCCTGCCCTTTGGGGTAAGAGAGAAAAAACTTTACTCCATCTTTTTTATGGCAATCTTTCAAGTATTTGAAGACAGCTATCATGTCCCCCCTTTAATCCACTCTTTTCCAAACTAAACATACCCAGTTCCCTTTAGCCTTTGCTCATATGACTTGCATTCCATTTCTTTGATCATCTTTGTCGTCACTTCTGGATCCTTTCCAGTTTCTTTGCATCCTTTCTATACATTGGTGACCAAAATTGGACACACTACTCCAAATGAGGCATAACCAGCGCCAAGTAGAGCAGTACGATCACATCCTATGACTTGCATGCTATGCCTCTGTTAATGCAATGTTAAATTGCATTTGGTTGCTTTTTTTTTTTTAATTTTTTTTTGCAATAGCATCACATTGTTGATTCATGTTTGAGGTCATGATCCACCACAACTCCCAGATCCTTCCCAGCAGTGCTTCCTAGCCGGTTACCCTGCATTCAGTATTTGTGCATTTGGTTTTTCTTCCTTAGGTGTAGCACCTCACATTTCTTTGTTGAATTTCATTTTGTTGGCTATAGCCCAGTTCTCCTCCAATTTATCAAGATCCCTCTGAGTTGTAGCTCTATCCTCCAAAGGATTGGCAACCCCCACTGGCTTTGTCATCTGCAAATTTGATCAGTATGCTCTCTATACCTACATCCAGGCCATTAATAATGGTGCCTCCACTGACGTGTTGTTCCTGAATCCAAGGCTGGATTTATCATCTGGCGGTCCAGTTTTTCCCCAGGATCCAAAAAGATTATATATAGCAGCCTGGCATTTGCAAGCAAGTTTCTAAAATGAAAGGGTTGCACGGCTTGTTGCATTGAAACTCTGTTGGCATCTAGGAGAAAATCAATAAATGGGGCTTATTTTAGGATGCGGTCTAACTTGAAAGCTTTGTTCACAGGGTGATGTGTTCAGCATCATGTAGCCAAAGTGTCTCATGTTCGGGAATTTTTACAGGATATTTTTGTTCTCAGGTTACAAGCTAATCACTTGAAAGTATGTTTCTGCACTGTCAACAATTTTGAGTGTAGCCAGAAAATCTTCCATTTCCCGCCATTAGGACATATGTTGCTTCATTAGAACAATTGAGATACTGTGTCGCCCTACAGCTCATAGAACTCTGTCTTGGGATTTGAACGCAGGCACCTTTTGAAGCTTTGAAATCAGTTTTATTGTAATATTTGACTATCAAAATGACCTTTGTGATCTCTATCACCTCAGCACCCAGGGTATCTGAGCTGGAAGCATTAACAGCTAATCCGTCTTGCTGCATTTTCCACAAAGATAAGGTGGTTTTGAGAATGGATCCCACCTTTTATTCCAAAAGTAAAGTTGCTTTTCCCCTCGTGCCCCTCCCCCCCCAATCAAATTCAGGAGATCTCATTGCCTTCATTTTTGTCCAAGTCCTTTTCATCCAAAGGAGAATCTATGGCATTTGCCGATTGTAAGGTAAGCCTTAAAGCTTTATATTAAAAGAACTGAGAGCATAAGGAAAAGAGGTGCAAAGGCATCTAAACCATCTGTCTTATGGTGGATATGCTGGTTCATTGCTGAGGCATATAGAGCAAAAGGAGTCAATCCTCCAAATAGGCACAAGAGCTCACTCAGTACAAGTAGTGGCAGCATCATGGGCTGAGAAAGTATGAGAACTCTTGTAATGAAATCTGTAAAGCTGCGACTTGGTCATCCTTGCATAGTTTACCAAGTTTTACAAGTAATTTTACTTGGTTTTCAGCTAATGCAGCCTTTGGCAGGCAGGCCCTGCTCAGTGTGGTGTGACTGCTTAGGGTAAGGGAGTACTTTATCTCAATGATGTTATTTTGTTCCCTGATAAGGTCTCTCACTGAGGATCTGTGGTCCTAGCGCTGAAAGAGATTGGGAGAATTTGTGGTTGCGCACCTGAAAAAATTCCCTTATTTGACAGGATAGGACCATAGATCCAGCCCTCCCTGAAAAAGGTAACTAATGGTTAAAGTTATCTGCAGTAATAAAAATCTCTTATTCATAGTGTTCTCTTTTTAAGGTTTTTTTTTTTTTAATTTTCTTTTTTTTTGCAAGGTGCTGATGAGGGTCAAGAGATTAGTGTTTTGTTTTGTGGTGCATTGTTGTGAATCTATGACTAGTATAGATACCTACGGTGCAAAGAATAGTTAAGTGTATTAGAGGAATACTCAAAGGCCAGCAAAGCTTTCTTCCTAGCTACAGTCTGATCCTTTGCTTATTTCTATGCATGAAAATCCTTGCCTTTTGATCCAGTTAAGAAGTTTCTATTTTGAAATATGTTTTAAGGGGAAAAAAAACCTTCTTGTCAATATCTCAGAGAAATATCGGTGTTCTTCAGATTTTTGGTTAAATATATTTGGTTAAAAGCACTTGAACTGCTATATAAATGTTTAATGTTTAATTTTTATGACAGTTCTCTGTAAATATTCTAGTACTAAATACACATCTTTACTTTGTGTATTGGCCTTTAGGTGGCAGTATTGACTTTGTAGATGGCAGTAACAGGCCTTTGTGTCCTTGGTATAACAATAATGAAATGCCAGTACGCAGGCTGTTTTTAAATACAGTACTGGTACTGTATGTTGCAGTATCCTTTATTCCTGTCATATACGAGTCACTGGATGACTATCTGTTTGTTGGTTTTTCTTTTAAAAGCCATTTTAAAATATGTTGACAGCGAGCACATAACAGGTAATTTAGCCTACATATTTAAATCTTACAATACAGATATGCATATTTTAGTTGCAATTTTTTTAAAAGCTTTGCTTTTTAAGTATAGGTCATTGCTTTGTTTCCAAAAATGTTAGCAAAGAATGGGGGGCAACTGACATGAGTTGTGGTGTTTGGGGAGTATATTAAACCCTTTCTTTTATAAAGTAAAGTTAGTTAATCGTGTAGGACAGCAAACATATCCAGGGCAAGGAATATATGGAGTAGAAAATAAATGTGCTGAGGCTAAACATCATGCATCCTTAGGGAAATGTTGGAGAGAAACAACTATTGTTCCTCGATTAGACTTTTGCCCTGTCTTAAGGTCGTATGTCTGTATTGTGAGTTGTGAAAGGTGAGAGGTTGGTGGTTGCTCATAGAGCACAAAGACCCCATCTTCTCAGGATGTGGTGTATTTGGGAATTCAACCTAAAGAGGATGGAAGTCTTCATCTAAGTACTGACATGCTGTCAATAATCAACAGCTAGTGTAAGGTGGTACCTCAGGAAATTGGAGGAAATTCTGACTAGAACTGTATTGTTCATGTTCAAAATAAAATTAATTTTATTTTACTTATTTCTGTGTGCATGCACATTTCTCTCTGATACTGTGTATTTTTTATGTATCATATTACGTGCCCTGTATAATACAAAATAAAAATACTAAAGCTCTTTGAAAATGTATCTGAAGAGCTATGTTTAGTTATTTTCAAGTCTAATATATTTTATTACTTCTGAGTATGACTTAAACAAATCCTATTTAACTCCTTGCTGTCAGGTAAGTCAATAGCTCCTTATCAGTTAGCACTGTTGCATCTCAGGTGCCTCCTCCTCTAATGTTATATTAACATTTTTTTCTTATTGCATAGTTTGTTCAAAAGGCATTTTGGTATGTGCAGGAGGAAGATACCGCTTAGAGTGGAGCAAATCTTTTTATGTACATAGTCACTGTTTGTTTTTCACCATCTTTAATAAATTAACTTAGTACTTAGGCCCATTATTACTTTTCAGAATTCTAATAACTTTATCAAGCAAACAGTACTTAAATAAAGTTAAATATATATTCAGCTTTAAAATAAATTTAGTGCTTTTGAAACATGCCAGATTGACAGCATTGGAAACTGAAGTCCTCTTTTTGTCCACTGAACAGGTACAACGTGAGCAGCAGCAGTGCAAGCTTCTCCACACTGCCCCACCCCTGTGCTGCAAACCCTGACCTAGAGGATTCCTCTAGGATGGGTAAGAGAGTAGTTCAGTCTCCATGCTTGTTCAATCGTTACTGTGGCTGCCAACGAGAGTCCCCATTTGTGATAGTTGATAGCATCAAGAACTGGACTGAAACCACCAGCTCATTTTACATTAACCACCGAACATCTGTCCATGGTAATAACTTCAGTTACAGCAGACCTGGACCATTGATAGAAAAGTGAAAGGCTCCATGTCCCTTTGCCAATTCTCCAAGTCTAATCAAATATATAAACATTAATTATGATCATTACTTTGTTATACTGTACAAAAAAGTGTACAAATTATAATTATTTTGTAAAGTTAATGTCGTACAATTTTTAAATGGCTACCTCCTTAAGATTAAGGGCCATAATTTAAAAAAAAAAACAAAACAAAACTTCAGTTACATAATTGTACTACTCTGTACACTGCAGACACCTTTAAGTGCCTTTAAGTTAGCGATTTTTTTTAAATGGTTTATATGACTTTGTCATTATACAATGTTACATACAGTATTTTTAGGCACTAAGCAATTTAAATTGTAATATGTATCAGCTTGTGCATTGTATATCTATTCTTTTTACTACATGAATTATGTTTTCAGTGCTCTGTTAGGTAATAAATGGGAGATAAATTGAATAAGAAATTTTTATAATTTTCCAATTGCTAATTTTAAGTTATCAGACACATTTTTGTATAAATTTATAATTTGGACATTTGATATTTATTAATAAAACATAAATGTAAATAGGTTATTGAATATCATTTGTGATATTTATTCAGGTGTTAACTTGTTATAACATTCCTGGCTATAAATATTTCAGATATACGTGAAAAACTTGGTGGATACACAGGAGCTGTGCAAATTGCAAATGAATATAACAGAAAAGATTACATTCAGCAGAGCTGGTTTTATGGTTTAGATAAGATGGAAATTAAAAAGTGATGGATACAAAGCACTGGTAAAAGCTGTGTCTATGATTCTGGTCAAAGCGTAAATGTGGTATGATCCTGACTATTCTTCCATAAACAACATATTAATATATTTTGCATACAGTTGTATGGATTCAATGCTTTTATTAATTATTGTTGACAGGAGACTTGCCAGTCATTAAAATGCAGGCACATTAGCACTACGTAAACTTGTACATTGAATTTACAGTGTATATTAATGGATTCTAGTTTTAAAATTCTTTAAATCTTACTATATCAATCATAGCGTAATGAGTGGAGTTCAAATGGAAAATACGAAATTTAAAGCTGAATGAGAGTTAAATCCCGCTTTGACCTGAGTAATCTAATGGAGTCCTATATTGTAATTTAAATTAATACTGCAGGTAATGGGACTAATCAAGTGCGTAAGGTGGAAGAGGTTTGTCCCTGTTTTTATAGAACATACGTTTTATTTTTATCAAATATCCTATTGATCTTTATTGTAATTAGTAGTTATTTAAAAATAAAATCCTAAAATTTCATTATTGCTGTGGTTTTTTGGTAATTTGAACTGTTGGCTTTTATGGATCAAGGAGAAATGTTAGCAAAATTAAACCAATAGAAAGGTTGCGTTAAGCAAATCTGCTCCAAACCAGGATATCGCTATAGTTCAGAAAAATTATTTTACAGAAGCTAAATATTTTACTGAAGGATATTTGTAAAGTGCAAGGTATTTATCCTGAAGAGCCACAATCACCTTTTTTGTGAGATTTATTATGCTTCAAATTTTTTACCAAAATGAGCAGAAAGAATTTATTAGAAAAAACTCCAAACTGTCTGAGCAGGATAATTCAATGTTGTTTATCAGGTTCGTGTATTATGTAGTGGACATCATAAATCTTTGGTTAATCTGAAGTATATGTACCTGATATTTATATTAAAAACAATCAAAAAATCTGCCCTGAGCTGGATATGGAGCCCCTTTGATTGCTTGAACATATGCATTATATTATAACCCAGGTCAGTGATGATCAAGCCATTACATTTTATACTTCTATAAAATGAGAATTCTATAGTGTTAGAGTGACCGAAAAGGGGTTTCCGCAGGTACATATGGTTAGGTGAGAAGAAACAGAATGTTTTAGCATTTCTGAAGTACTTGATATCTTTAAAGCACTGTACAAATAGTAAACCTCTGAATAAACCCGTGTGACCTAGCTAAGTGTTATCTCCATTTTATGGATGAGGGGGAAATGAAACATAGAGGTTGAGACCTGTCAGAAGCCACACAGTGAATCAGTGGCAGAGCTGGGGCTAGAAATCGTGATTTCATTCTATCCTGGCCTGTGTCTAGTCCATTGGAGCATTTACCTACCTGTAAAAAGCTAGGAGCAAATTTTTTCTAACTCGGGAGCCCAAAGTTAGGCACCTACATAAAAATGACCTGGCAATTCAGAGTTGGTCAGCACCCAGAGTTTCCACTACAATAATTTAAACAAACAAACAAAAAAATTCCACCCACCACTGTGGGACAAGAATGATTCTGAAAATCAGTCCATTTTTACTTTAGTGTCTCTCAACTTCCAAGCTTGAAAAACTTGATGCTAGCTCCTTATGTCACAACTAAATTAAATAAAGAACTATTCAGATATTTCCTTTTAGTGTAACAACATCTTTTAGTTGAAGAGAGCACTGAAAAACTCTAATTATATGCGATTCTCCATTTACATAGTCATAATCTTGACCTCTTTTGTGTTGCTAAAATTTCTCAGCCACTCACTTAAAAGTGAGCAATGAATCAAAACAGTTGTTACTTCCTGTGAGCTGTAGTGCCTTCTGTTGAAAAGAGATCACAGTTATGATGCTATGAAGTGAGTCCTCATAAGTGTTGGTATCATTTCTTTAAAATGGTAGCGATTTGCATCCATCAAAGATAATATAAAATAGACTTTTTATATCAACAGAACACAGACAAGTTTATGCAAAAATAAAATGCCAAACAAGCCTTCCTATTTAAATCAAGCAGCTCTAACAAATACCAGTAAACATCCTTTTAGCTTTGTGAAGCTAGGTTAAATGATCATATGTTCGTCCTTGTTCTCAGTTTTAAGCAGGACTTCAGCGATTTCTGTTCCCTCAAAGGAGATATTGATTATCACCATAAGTAGTTCAAAGTTTGGGAGTATAACAGTGCTACCTCATGTTCCATAGTCTATCAAATGCCTTTTTTAGTGCAAGAAACTTCTACAAATTCTCTTCATCCATGCCAGTATAGTGCACCTATCACCGTAATAGCTAAGCACCATGTGTAATCATGACCTTTTGATTTTATGTTTTGAGCTGATTTTAGCACAGTTACTACTGCATGGTTGGACACAGGTAACATTGTTGGCATATGCACAATAGAGGCCACAGACTGAATGGGCATGGAGACTGAACTATTCTGTCAGTGTTTAGAGGTAGTTACTCCTAAATCAAGGTTAAGCCTTTTTGCTTTTTTTCTCCATTGTTATGAACAACAGAACCATCTGTCACCCATGTTTACAATCTTGGGTTCCTATTTCATGCTTCACTTTCCTTCTTGCCAGGCTTCCTGGTTGTCACCATGTTTTGCCACTTCAGCAACGTAAAATCTTTCCTGTGCTGTACAGATCAAAACCACAGTCAAACCCTGCTTTAATTACTGTAACCTCTACTTTGGCCTTTCTCCCCACATTAGTCCTGTTTAGTTTGCCCAAAAATACAGCTGCTAAAATTATCTTCTGTTAATCAGGCCTTGTTGCTTCATTCTTCAAATCCCTTTACAGACTTACCTTTACTTGTCATTTCAAAGTTCTTGTCCTTGTCTGCAAAGCTATGCACAACTTCATTCTGGCTTCCATGTCCGATTCCATTTCTTACCATGCCATTGCTCAATGATTCTATCTTTGCCTCCTTTGCTGATTTCTTCCACTCCTGTCTTTTGCCTTCGTCCATGGTACCCCCATGCCAGCATCAACATGCCAGGTGCATTACCCTTTTTGCTGTTTTCACATACCTCCTACAGACTCTTTTGGTGTGAAGTCTTTGAATACTAATCTGTGTCAGCCTGATGTCCTCTCCACTCCAGTATTGTAGAAGAGGGATACTCACGCTTCATATATAAAAATTATCTTCTTCTGGGTTTCATAGTGAGATTTGTTTTGATTGTTTACCTTTATAAACTTTTGAGGTGTAGAGATTCTGTACTTATCTTGTGCAGCATTAGAACATGATAATGCATGCCAAATAATAAGACCCGTTAGTAGGGGATTGGGGGAAAGATTGCATTGCCACTGTCCCATGCTCCACTTATTTTGCAGATAAATCAGGAGACCAACTCTGTTTAATAGAAGAAATACTTGTTTACTGTGCAGAACTGGTTAAATATCTGTCCCTAGACGACTTAAATGTTTGTTTGAAAAGAGTGAACTACTGTTACAGTAAAATGCAATGAAAATGATCAAAGGGGAAACAAAAGTTGCTTCTTAATTTACTCATTTGTTTCTTGGTCTTGTGTGAACTTTACTTTTGTTCTATGTGCCTAACCCAAAAAAAAAAAAAAGTATGTTAACAATTTACGAGCTGTACAGAAATCCAGATGAAAAGAGCAATTAAGACTTTGGAAGGGTCAGTGAAAACTTGCTGCTGTTAATATTTTTGTGAAGCTCCAAAATATTTAGTTTGATGTGACAACTAATTATTTTATTACTATAGTACTGGTATTGGAGGGCTAATAGCAGTAGAAGTAACAATAACCAAATTTATGGTACTTTTTTAGCCTTTAAATGATTGGTTGAGAATAAAACAAAAAGGCTATTGTCAAATTATTTTTAAATTAATTTGAATTCATGACTGACAAAGGTGAAACACAAAATATTAATAGTTTCCAGGTTATACAATTCATTATGCTTTTTTCTTCTTCTGGCCTGGATTCAGATGTTGGTCAGACTGGTTAAATTTAATGGTCAGTCTTGTCCCTCAGTAGATGTTTAGTCAGCATAAAATATACAAACTTTGGTATATTTGACTTTACATCTCTAAAATAGTATGGAATAGTTGATCCAGACTGAAGAGCATTAGAGTTTGTAACTTTTTAGCTACTATGATGATTGATCTATAGTGCGATCACTGATAGGTACAAGGATATAGACAGCTCAGCACTGAGAAGGTTGTGGAGAAGACAATACTACAGCAGCAGCAATTTTGATTGTCTCATTCAGACCTCCTCTTGCAGCTTCCAGGGAGTATAAACTGCAGTGGTAACTCTCACTCTTTTTAAAATGATTCTTACCAGTGCTAAGGGCGGTGTAGTCATAACTCCACTATCACCGCTTCCTGCTCCGTTTGTAAATGCGGGTGCCAGTGTCTTTTTCACGGAACAGTAGGATTGCTTCTAGGCCACTCTGCATTGATATTGCTTGTGCCTCTTTCTTCCCACAGCCTTCCTTTTATATCCGTGTAGGGCTAGCCAAAGTATAAACCTCTTAAGACAGGTCTTTTTGCACTACCGAAGTCTGCTGTGTTCAAAACTCCTTTTATACAGTTATAAGTTGTTTCAGTGGTGCACAAGGCTCACCACTGCTTCAGCAGGTTGTTCTGCTCCATTGTAGTGCGAGTGTAAATCAAAAGTGCTGGTGTCTTTTAGTTGCACTGTTGCAATTAGTTTATCTATCACAGTTCAACAATACTGAAAAAGAAATAGGTCCATGTCTGAAGGAAAACTTATTTTTGGTGAATAAACCAAACGTTTTTCAGAATTTCAGCTGTGAAGAGCTTGCTACTGCAGAACATTAAAGGTTAAAATCAACCCCCCTCTCCAAATTCTCCCCAGGCAATCCCTTCTCCACTTCTGCTTGGTGGATGGGATGTGAAGAATCTCAGATGCACACATGACCCATACTAATGTCACTCTTAGAGGGTAAAACCGTTTTGGATTGTTAAGAAAGTTCACATGATCAAGTTTGTACAATATGTGTATATTGGGTCTCCTTTCTCTTGTCTCTCTCTAGTGAAAGCTTTTGGCAGAATTTTGTTCCGGATTACATAAAGGGATGCTGGTAGAACATTTTGACAGACTTTTCAGGATGAAAAGCTTATCTACAGCACCTTTTTCATTTATTGTGGAGCAGAATTAATCTCTGTCCTGGTTAAAGTTGATTTCCTATATTTAGGCCTGTGGTATGGACTTTTTTTTGCGCCTCCCTCTAAAATCCACTGCATCTTTTCAGAATCCTGTACATGTCTTAAGATTGTGGAACGGGGGGCTTAGAATCTGGGGGAAGTGAGAGGACGAGGGGGAGAATAGTAGGTCTGCAGCTACATGTTGCTGAACTGCAATGACAATGCTCCCACTACTGGTTCTCCATAGCCTGGCAAACTGAAAGCCAAGAGAGATTTTAGTGCTTTTGAGGAAACAGCAATTTGTTATGAGGTAATAGTTTTAGTGAATATACATATCAGATGGTACAATATCTCTTTATTGATGTGGGAGTGGGAATGGTTCTGCACCCCAGCTTCTTTTGAAAGCTCATCTGTGGTGTGTGTGAGGGTACCTCCAAGCCTAAATTTTGGTTGGCTCTGCAGAAAACTACTGGCATTTTTGCCACACATATGACAAATCTGGAAGGACAGCATGGCCATCTCTGACAGCAGTAGCCTACCTGAATCAAAAGTAGACTACTGCTGTCAGTATCTTTCCTGCAAATGGAAGTAGGGAATTAATTGTTAACGTATCATGCAAATGTAAATACTGTCTCTTTTTCCTTTGAAGCCGTCTATTTGCGGATCACTTCTACACCCGCAGGAATAGTAAGGAATTTTATAAGAGGCCATGCAGTATTCATTCACTAGTATAATCTGATGCTGCTGCCTTAGTTTGTCTTTTTTAATATCCCTTCACCTTCCATCAAGAGAATTTTGTAGCTTAGGAGCTAGATGGATGCAAGCTGTTTACTATAACTGTGAATTCAGAGCTTTTAAGGAGTTTTCCCTAACTTTCTTCTTTTATTTTTTAAGGGATGTAATTAAACTAGGGTGGGGTCATCTTGGTATCCAAAAACACTCTAATGGCAGTGTTAATTTAAAAATTGAATCCTAATCGCTATGAAATAAGGCACTAATTCTGGAAAAACTTAAGTCTTTGGTACTATTTGTGCATAAAGGTAACTGTTTGGAAGATTGGGACTGAGGGTTTTAATGTAGGTATTTAGATATCAAGTTTTAGTTAAAAAATGTACTCCTAATTTTAAAAAATGTATAGTTTGCAAAAAAAAAAATAAAATAAAATATGGAAAACTGCTTGCTGTTATTGACCATTGTGTCTGCTAGGAAATGTTTCCTAGTAACTTAATTTGAAATATATATTTATTTTAACTACATATGTGTGTGAGGTTTGAGGAATGCCTAATTTTTCTACTTTAGGGCATGGGAATAGTGCTATTAAGATGGTAATATACATTTTGGCTTATTCTCATTTGTTGCTTAATATTGGTCAAGTGATTAAAGATGGACAGGGTACCTGAGCATATGAGAGCTATTAAAGGAAAATGCACATAGACTAGTTATCCCTCCAGTAATGTTTAAGACCTGATATTTCTGGCCAGGAAAGTGTGTGCTTGATTACAGCTGGTTTCTGTTCTGCAGAGGATATTAGCTACACTATATTACCCTACAAAGGAATCAATGTAACTAAACATAAGTGATTTTTTTAGCATGCTGTTTGAATAACAAGAATTCGAAGATTTCATTACCTGCTTTTAAAAAAATTATTTTTAATAAAATTTGGATCCAAAAATGTAGGAGTTCATTTTTGTCCAGTAGTTCAAACAGAAATTTTAACGGGTTCATCTTGAATTTAACCATGCTATTTATCTTTCTGCTTCCAGTATTTTTAGGAAACATTGGTTTGAAAGAAGATAAATTTAGATGCATAAATGAAAGGCAAAAGACAGATTAAAGATTTAAATCCAGTGGTTCAAGACCTTGCACCCAAAATGAATGTGTTCCTTTTATCTGGTAGCTGTGTTAACGATGTCATTCTTTATGGATCAAATCTACCCTGCTGAAGTCATTAGTATGCTGAGACTGTATTTTCTAGAACATTTGGCTTTTACAGTACTTAAACTATTCATCAAATTGGAGTTTAATTCCTATTCTTTGTACCGAATACTAGATTATTCCATTGCTTACTTCTGACAAATTTTATTATTTTATAACTAAAACTGGATTACACCATCCTAACAGTTAAAATTAGTTTTTTAAACAGTGTCCTTTTTAGTAATTTTTATTTTCCTTCAGATTTCTTTAGGGAAGGAATTACCCTAAATAATTTTCTTTGCAGTACTGGTTGGGGGTGGGAAGCAGGGGAGATTTTATTTCTTTTTTTAATTGCTTTTGCCCATTTGGGGACAAATTCCACACTTCATGATTTTTGTTTTACTCTGGACTTATATTTACCACCTAGGATAATTAGGCAGATTCATGAATTAAAGTAGTAGGTATTATTACTCTCATAACCTACAAAAGCAGCATGTTTATAAAGGAAACTGGTTTTGGTTGATACATATATTGCAAGGGACCGTTTACTATTATTATTTATTTATTATTTATTAAACTATTTTAAAATTGGGACATTACTGGATAATTGATGATGATAATTTAGTTTAACGCCTCTAGTTAATGTTGCCAAATTCTATAAGACCCTATTTTCAGTTGCTTATAACTTTGCCAAACTTTTACTGTTTGTTTGGGCTGAAATTTTCCATGTAGGGTGTCTGTCTCAGGGTGATTGTGTGATGCTTCAGCAATAAAGGTTCAACTGTTTTTGAAAACCCTTAAGGTTAGAGAAAAATAAGTTGTTTTGCCAATGTGAAATCCTAGTGTCAGGGAAATGCCATTTGCTGTCCCTGTGAAGAAAATCGCCATAAAGTGAGTCAGTGTATAATCCTCTGAAAAATGCAATTTGAACATGTTCAGCCAAGATTTGTTGTTGGCTGGCAGCACTATTCTTTGAAAATTGTCTGTCTGCTTTGAGCATGCCTCATTCCCACACAGCTCCTATGTTCCAGCCGGACTGTGCGTGCACAGAGTGACAAAGCATGTTCTATTCCGGGTTGGAAGGGGCTACAAAGCAATTGCTCCTCCCGGGTGCCAGGAGCTGCTATAGTCCTAGTAACCTGAACTAAGATCTAGGAGTCTGAACTGGGTCCCTCTACGAGCACCCAGTAGGAACTACCTGACTCAAATACAAAGGGTTGAGGAGCAGAGACGGGAAGAGTTAGGAGCAGAGTGAGAAACTGAAGTCTGTGTAAACAACTAATGTACACTCCTTTTCTGGGCCTAGAACTGAGTTGGAGAACCTTGAATCTCAACATTCCTCAGATGCCTAGCCAATGGCTGTGAAACCCACTAGCAAAATGTCTCCTCTTTTTCTTATTGATCCCCATACAGGATAACAATCTACTACTCCTATCAATCTGTGACTCTAAAAGTCCTAATCTTGTTCATAATGTGGGGGTGGTCCGAATGCTTCTGCATGATGAAATTTTTTTCCCCAGTTTGTTTTTATAAAAACTTAGCAGTTTTTTATATAATTTCCTATGTTAGAATATTATGTTTGCAAAATCAAGCACTCAGATATAAGAAATTGATATTGCCAACCTCAGTTCTCGCATTTCCCAACTTTTTTGAGTGTTTGATTTTGCAATGTTAACTTTCTTCTAACATACATTTAATTACTCCGCCCCCCCACCCCAACAGCGTGTACACACACAAAACTACGTATAGAATGTTTAAACAGTTTAAACAAAAATCTGGTCTATTAAAAACACTGAAGCACAGTGAAACAAAACCCTGTGTAAGTAAATCTTTCATCTAATGTACATTGGATATCAGGTTTCAGGCCATAAACATGGAATAATATGTGAATTAATTGAATGAAATACTCCTGAAATCTCATTGGTTTATGTATAAATGCAGTCAGATCCTGTACATACACAAAGAAATTGCATCACTAGATCCATGCTTCAAAATGAGCCATAAAAAATTGTAGACCTTTGATATAGATTTTGTCCATGTTTCCAAATTAAGGTTGGGTGGTGTGTGTGTGTGTGTGTGTGTGTGCGCGCTGCCTCTTTAACTATTATTTTTTATATTTTAGTTCTACCACCAGTCTTCTTAAATGTTGTTCCCTTCTGGCAGCTGGCGGATAAGCAAGACAGTGTATGAAAATTTTTATTTCTGCAATATGCTGTTAATTTAGCACTTTCCTGAGAATATATTGGTTTCCATGCTGGTTTATGGAATTAGAGATGTACTATTCTATAGTAAATTCCACTCCTTTCTTTAACAACCTGTTGCACTTTCTTTCCATTTGCAAAGGCACTTAGAGCCAGTTAGCAATGATAAGGATCTATGCTGAAGGTTAATCAATCCTTCCAAGAATGGATGTTCAGGACTACTGGTCTCTGCCTCAGTTGTATGGGCCCCTTTGAGCTAGGTGTAGAGACCCAGGCTGTGTAGCCTCACTAAAGAACTTACAGTGGCGCAATTGCATTGGAGAAGCTCTCCTACCAACATAGCATTTTCCACACTGGTGCTTAGGTCGGTGTAACTTATGTCACTCAGGAGAGTGGCTTATTCACACCTCTGAGCAACATAAATTATATCGACATAAGTGGTAGTGCAGATATAGCCTAAGTGTCTTCTGACTAGGGAATAACTCACAACCTTAAGAATGAGCCCGTCTTAACAAGGTTCTTGCATATACAAATACTAATTATGGATAGGTTTTGTTTTTTTAAGAGTCTTTGAATGATCTTTCTCTCTCCTAGCTAATTGCATTCCAGCTCTACCTCTGTGCACCACAGCCCTGGTTGTTTGAAAGGTTCCAAATACAACTTTATCCAATAATAGTCATAATTGGTAGCTGGAAGCATGAGCTCTAATGTGGGGATATGCCAAACAACTGCAGCTGACAACATTTGTGAAAACTTTTTAGTCTAGGTGTTTCTGTACATTCTTTTGATTCTCTAATTTCCTGAGTTTTCCAGACTTTACCACATTTGTCAAACGTGGTAACTTCACATCTTGTAGGCACCACCTACATTTGCTGAAGGAGAGTCCGGCATCATAAAAAATTTCTATTCTGAGCTCTGATGTTAGAGGTAGCTTACAGTGAATCTTCTGGATGTTCTATATAGATATTAAAGCTGTGTGATACTTAGCCCAAAAAGAAGTGCCCCCTCCAAAATGCGGTATTATCGTTGACAGTTTGTCCCATTAAGTATTTTGATGACTACATTTATTTGTTACATTTATGCCTTAATTTGTGAACAGTGTGGCTGGTTAAAGTGGCTCTGGGAACTGTAGCAGAAGTTTTTTATACTATTTTAATTTGAGTACTACATTCAGTTATACTGTTTGAATTCTTTTATTTTCCCTTTAAAATTATGTAAAACATACATTTAAAATCTGTCTGCATGTGTTTTAAAGTACTTGCTTTTCTAACTGTAGGTTTTTGGTGTTTAATTTTTGGCAGTGCATTGGTGAATATTTGACAAGTCATTGGCTCATTATGTTCTTGCAAGGACTGAGCCTCAAAGCTCCACCTCTATCCTCATTCTCTGTGCTGTTTCCCAGCCAGTCTGAGCTCCATAAGAAAGGAGGAGGAATGCTCCTGAATTGGCCCTTGCTTAGCTCTGTTGTTGCAAGCTCTTGTCAGGGGAGGCATATCTTGTGTTTCTGAACATGGGTCTCATTCCCATAACCCACTCACTGACTTGTTTAGCCAACTGCGGGGGTGGGTGGGGAATGGCTTGAGCGTCTCTTCTCATCCATGTGTCTGTCTTAAAAAAAAAAAAAAAATTTGAAGAAAACTTCAAGATGTGGGAATAAAAGAGAAAAATAGAAGCAAACTGCTTAATTTTGAGAGGTTTTATATCTTCATTTCTTTTGGTTACTTTTACAATTAACTATCACCTTTAACTAGATTGAATTTTTCAGATAGTTTCAGAACTAACCTCTTTCCCCATTCCTCTTAAATGTTTTGAGCCTTCCCCTCATGAAAATTTAATACTCCACCCCACTCAACTCTTATTTGGAAAAGGGTAGGGCTAATAGAGTGATCTCATTATGGTTCATGTTCACAAATTTAATGCAGCCTGTGTCGACAGTGGTTTCTTTTCATCAGCTTGTAATGTCGTCTTTTCTGTTCAATTGCCTACGTTAAATTAATATTGTTCTATCTTCATGATGATGTGGGGTTTTTGTGTGTTCTGTTAAACAAGTTGACTTTTAATTGTCATGTTGTGGAGGGGTTTTTTTGGTATTGAGTTTCTCTTTGTTTCTTCTCTAATCTGACACGTTCTTTCTTTTTGCTCATAATATTGTTTCCTTTACAGTTTCTAGTGTTACTGAGTTCCTAGAGAAACCACATAAAGATTTGGACTTCTTTCTGTATTTCTGAATTATCAACAGCCCTTTTTTATATTCTATTCATCATATTGTGAAGATCACATTTTCATCTCTTTATCCACCATCCCTCCCTGGAGGCTAAATGTAATTGTGTCTGCAGAGATTTTAATATCTTTCCCACTGAATCAAAAGTGTGTAAGAAATGTCTCATTCATAAGACGTTTCTGTAACAGGGCGCAGGTGGGCCCCTCTATCTTTGGCCAGTTCTGTACCCACAAACCAGCCAGAGACCTCTGCTTTGGTGCATTCACCCATGCTCTTTATTTACAGTATAAGCTCCCACCACCTTGTAACTACAGACAGCGTTCAGCTTACAGCCTCAGGGACTGCTAGCTTCTGCAGCCAGCAGGGGAGAGCAGCCTCTAACTCCCTGGCTCCTCCCTTTCCTCTCCCCCCATGGCTTCCTTCCTGCCAGCCTTTATGCAGCCCCTGGCTAACGAGGCCTGCAGTTGTTCTCTATTTGCCACTTAGGCCTGGGCCTACTCAGCCAGGTCCAATTTCCCTTTCTGGATTGGAGCTGGCATGACAGGTCTGGCTCAGGGTTTCCTAGCCTGTAACAGTTTCATAATGGCTGTCACCATTTTTTTTTCATTGTGAGCAAGTGGTCTGCTTATATAAAATCTTCAATGTGCCTTGGTTACTTAAAATATATTTTGCCTCTTTATATTAGTGTTGTCTTGAAAAATACATGAAGGAGGCTGACGAGCCTGAAGTCATACAAGGCTTTCTTTAAAAAAAATAAATAATTTGTGTGTTACAGGTTCTTTCTCTCCATTTTATGACATGAACACTTATTTTTTCCCCCATTGTTGTTCTTCCGCTATGCTCTTGAGATACTTTATGATGTCAGTAGTGATGTTTTTTCCCCTCGAGCACACTTTCTCTTGACTGCTTATTTTCTCTGTTTGTTGTATCTTCACCGTTTATTTTCTGCTTACAGATGTTGGTGCCAAGGTCAGTTTGTAGAACTGTTTGTCTAGCAGTAAAACTCTGCTACCTTCTGTAGGATGCCATCTCGCTTTATAATTGTTTCATTGTTTGTCCTGCAAAAACTGTCACTTTTTTCATTTGAGAGTCATTTCCTTTTAGCCCTTTTTTCCTTCCAGAGTGATATTTTGTTTCTAGGATGCCTTTCTTTAGATCACCCATGTTGTCAGATGCAGAAATCACAAGGTGTATATCTCCATCTCTTCAGCATGTTTTTATTATGTTATGCAAATAATTTATCTTCTTTGTCCAGGGTTTATAGATGTATGGTTTATTAAATAAAACATGCTTTTCTGTGGTTTGTTTGCAAGAACTTAAAATCAGAAACTAATTTCAAGCGAGAGAAAAATGTACCATCTTTTCTAAGTTAATTCTCAATATTTTGTACACTGATCAGTTTTGTGTTATGCAGCTTTGTTGATCTATTTTGATTCCATTTCAAGGATTTTCATGTATTGGCACCCTGTGGTCTTTTCTTTTTTTTTGCTTTTTGTTTTGCTATGAACAGTTTTTTGCCAATAAGCTAACACTGTATATAAAAAATGAATAGTACTGCACATATTTAAAATATACTTATTTCAGAAAAAGGTTGGCTTAATTTTGCTGAAAATGGGAAATCAGCCTCCAGATTTCATATTTACGTAGATCATGGATAAACAAATAATACAACTGGATTAAACTAGTTTATGACCTGAGTCCCAGGGGAGCCAGCTGAGGCCACTCAGTTAGGGTGAACTGGAAAGAATGGTGCAGATAATCCCCAAAGAATGGTGGATATTCCAATATTTAGGTTTACCAAGCCAGCACAAAACAGCTTCTTTACTACCTCACTGGTTACTCAGAAGTCAACACCACAGTTCCCTTAAAATAACCCAGCCTCAGGCCTCCACATAGGCACCCAAGTCAGATATGATGAGTGTCAGAGTTCCCTCCCCACTCTGAACTCTAGGGTACAGATGTGGGGACCCACATGAGAGACCCCCTAAACTTATTTCTACCAGTTTAAGTTAAAAACTTCCCAAGGCACAAATTCTTCCTTGTACCTTGGATTAGGTAATGCTGCCACCACCGAGTGATTTAGACAAACTCAGGGAAAGGACCAGTTTCTACTCCCTAAAATTCCCCCAAGCCTCCACACTCCCTTTCCCGGGGAGGCTTGAGAATAAATAAGATGAGCATTGACCAACCTTGGGCTTTTTTAGGACACTAAAAAAAAACAACAAAACCCAATCAGATTCTAAAAGAAACTTCATAATAAAGAAAAAAGGTAAAAGAAGCACCTCTGTAAAATTAGAATGGAAGATAATCTTACAGGGCAATCAGATTAAAAAACACAGAGGATTTCCCTCTGGGCCAAACTTTAAAGTTACAAAAAGAAAATCAGGAATACACCTTATACAGAGAAAACCACAAGCCAAAACAAAAATAAGCTAATGCATTCCCTTGCTAGTACTTACTAATTCTAATGGCGTTGGATTGCTTGCTTCCTTGATGTGTGCAAGCACACAGAACAGACAGACCAAAACCACCTCTCCTCCTCATCCCCCAATATGAAAGTATCTTCTGCGCTTATTGGTCCTTTTGGTCAGGTGCCAGCCAGGTTACCTGAGCTTCTTAACCCTTTACAGGTAAAAGGATTTTGTGCCTCTGGCCAGGAGGGATTTTGCAGTACTGTATACAGGAAGGTTGTTACCCTTCCCTTTATGACAATGAGGATTAATGAAAATCTTATTATCATACAAAAAAGGTTTTACCAATCCCAAAGGATCAGACACATTACCTCCCATGTTAATGAGTATTCCAGATCTTAGTCAAATACCCACTTACAGCCAATTCTTATTAACTAAACTAAAATTTTATTAAAAAGAGGAGAGAGAGAGAGAGAGAGAGAGTATGGTGAAAAGATCAATATACATACAGACATGAGTTCAATTCTTGAGGTTCAGATTCATAGCAGAGATGGTGAGCTTTGTACTTGCCAAAAGTTCTTTTTGAATTTAGTCCATAGATTATAGTCTAATGTCCAATATCATATTCAGGGTGTTCCAGCTTAACTGGAACTCAATCTCAATCTTGTGACTCAAACTTCCCCTGATGAAGCTTAAGCAGATCTGAGATGACAGGATCAGGACCCAAGGATCTTTTATTAAATTTCAAGGCCTTCTTTGACAGATCGGAGTCTGTTAGCTTACAGTAGGCAATCAGGGTGACTTTGAAGTAGGTCCATCACCGGTACTTAGCTACATTAATTAACATAGGGCAGTTGCCTGTTGTTCCACCATTCGCAGATTTACTATACATTTCAAAGAGAGATTAATAGAGCGATATCCTATGTTTACAGTTCATTTAAATGTTAAGAAGTTATTTTGATCTCTGAATAACAGAATACAGCATAGACAGTGACTGTTGGATTATATTGTTGACCTCCAATATGTATGTAAATACACAAAAACACAAACATTATCTCCCCATATGTTTTTACGGGTTAAATTTGAGTAATTTGTTCTGCAGGATGTTTAACCCTTTCTGGTCATTTCACACAGTTATGAATCTGTACTGGTTTCTTATATTTAGATCAGTGAAGATCTGTGCTTTCCTTACAAATATATATGTGATCACTGTGCTGCTACTTTCCAAATTGTCTCCTCTGCACAAAACTGACACAAGCAATCTGTTGTGGCCTGGCAGTTTGTCCCTTGCCCCTTACTACTTTTCTGGTATGGATCTTGCAAGGGCCTGGTTCAAAATTCACCATGTTAAAGTGGTGATTGTGCACTGTATTAGAGTGTCTTGATGGCTGGGATGAGAATCTGAATTGATGCCTCTTTTCCGTATTTTCCTTCCTCTCTCTCCAGGAATGCTGTGGGTTGCAGATCAAGCAGTGGACTGTGACCCCCTGCTTACCTAGTTGATGATCTGGCCATGTGGCAGTCTGTGTGTCTTGAGGAGTTCTGGCCCAGATCTTCAAATGTGCCAAAAGTTAGATTCTGGAGCCAGATTAGCAGCAACCAGCAGCTCCTTTAAATAAGTTGTTGGATTTTCAGTTGAGTTTGGCTCCCATTCAAATATCTGTTAGGAGCTGCTGGTTGCTGCACCCTTCTGAAAATCTGCCCCCGTCATTTAAGTGCCAAACCAGGAGCTGAGCTCTTAGAAAAGTTTTGCATGTTGAGCACTTTTGAAAATATGGTCTATACATTTATTTTTAGTCTCCTGAGTAAAGATGGCCAGAGTTTCAAAGGCATTGAGCATACTCAGCTCCCATTACCTTTCAAAAGTGTTGAGTATCAATAGATTCCTTTGAAATCAGGCCACCTTTATTTCATGGATTATAGCTACTGAAATTTGTAAATTGACACATTCTTCACATGATGATAAAATGGGAACTGTATGAAATCTACTGGGCTATGCTTGTACTCTGAATAAGACCTTTTAATCTGTTCTTCCAGACTGAAGAATACCACCATTTTCAAATGTAATATCTGAATATTTACAGTTGGGTGTCCAAGATACTATTATATAATTACAGTAAGAGTCTGAGAATGATTTTAAACATGCTGCATATAGTGTTTTCATTTTTCTTCTTTGCTTTGATATAGTGTCCAAATACTGTGTGTTTCAGTGATCTTTGAAAAGATCATATATAATATGTAGTAGTCTTATTCTGTGCTGTAAGACTTCCTGAAAATGAAATTATTGCTAAAATACATAGCCTTACTAAACTCTGAATTAAAAAATCAAAATTTGTAATTATCCCATGTATCTGTTCTTCTATAGTTTATAAGTTGATCATAGTCCTCTTATATGAAATTTCTATGTAACTGCTAAAAGCTGCATGCTTTTATTGCTGTTTTTATGTATGTAAAAAACAAAAATTTAAAAAAAAAAACCCTTCTCCAACCCTTTTCCCTCCCCGCCCTTTCATTGCCGCTTGCCAGCTGGCCTGCAGTGACCTCACACAATATCAGTTGGAAACCTTTTTTTAAAAAAAGTCCTTAGTTTAACTACAGGACATTCAGTAGCTTTTGTTTTCTGAGGAAAGAGGATTTAAACAAACTTTCTATTACATTTGTTGAATGTTTATTTCATAGTAACCACCATGAAGTTCACAGCATTTAAGGAGACGACGAAGCTGAGATGAAAAGATATAAATTCATGAAGGCTTGGCTTCACAGTTGGCGTATAATCCTTTCTGCTGTCATTGGTACCCTAACCCCAGTACCCACCAGAACAAAAGAAACTGAATTGGAAATTGTGGGAGCTAGGGAATGTTCTGTTGGCAGCACATCTCATGGCCCATAGGCCTTGTCAGGTCTCAGTTTGATACCCTTTATTCTATCTGACAGATGTGAGGTAAGTTCTATGAAGGGGAAGTCATTACTAGAGTGAGGGCAGTGTCAGATCAAAAGTAACCAGTGATCAAACAAGGTGAAGGGCTGTGGAAAACAGGCTTTTTTTTCTGGCCTTGACACCTGCCTGATCATTGAGGGGAACAGTCCTTGTGTGTCAGGTTGAGTTGATTCTCTTTGATGTACAGTGAATGAGTGAAGATGGAAACTGAACTGGAGAATGGAAGATTTTGGTTTCCCTTTTCTTTCGGGTCAATTAAAGGTGCTTTGTTATGTGACACTGACATTTGGCTATACAACTGCATGTCCTGTGTATGAAATAAAATGTTCAGTCTTGGGGTATTGTATTTTAGGTGCCTTAGTCTTGCTAATTAAATTTGAAGTAGCACAAATTGTGCTTAGTGAAAAAACAATCTGGTGTATTAGTATTTAAGATACACTTTTCAGAAAAGAATCAACTCGTGGTTTAAAACACTCAATCTTTCTAGAATAACTTGTTTAAAATTATGATTAATATGTGCTACTGTTGGGAGAAAACTCTTCTATTTTGTGGAGTTACTTTGAAAATTGCAGGATTTGGAAAGTGTCTCTGCTGTTAGTATACTCACACAGTAATGTCTCTCTCTTGCCTTTCAATCTTGATTTCTACATTTTGGTAGAAAATAATACTTTTTTTCAAAAGTAAGAAAATTTACCCACAAAAAGTACTTTTGCTTGTATCATTAATAAAATAAAGTGTAAAATATTGAATACTTTCAAATGAAGCATGTCTATAGAAAGCACCCAAAGGATTTGTATAAATCGCTTATTGCCAGTTCAAATGTATTGATAGCACTTACTGGGGTTCTAAACCTAACAACTAAACATGTAGTCTGTTCAGCAAATAGAAATATATTATGTAAGGGCTAAATATACAAATATTATAAATAGAAAATGAATTTTATAGTTGCCTAGAGTTTAATTTTAGGCTCTCCATGCATTCCATTGAATACATGATTGTATAAGCTACTGTAGTTTCAGTGAACTTCATTGGATCCCACAATTAGGATAATTTCTGCCTCATTTCTTTGCATCCTTTTTGATCTCTAGTTCAATATTTTTTACAATATTTTCATATTTCTGATGGATGGATGTCTTAATATTTGTAATAGGAAATATTGTACAAAAATTCTATGGAAAAGAAATTCAGTCCGCTCATAAAGTGTGGTGTTAACTGTAACATGTTCACAGATACGTACTGAAATTAAATAAGTCTCATATTCTCATACCTCTAAGTATTGCACATCACATCACAACTATATTTTTGTTTTCCTCTTTGCAAAAGTATATCGGGTATACAAACACACGTGCAAAAATATTGAAAATTTAAAAAGAGACAGGTACTTTAAAAAAGAAAAGCATTTGAAAGAAGAACTGTTTGATATAATCTTAAAGAAGCTGTATTTTAAATGAAATATTCTATATTACTGCTAATTATGGTCTGTTTTTTTTTAAAGATGATAGATCTGTTTCCACGTGTTTCTATATGTTTTTGTAGTTAAACTGGAAATTTGACAATATGGATTTCCCATAAATTTTAGTCAGTATTGGACCTCTTCAATATTTCTTTTATTTTTAAAAATAAAATATTTAAGTTAGATTAAGTTAGAGATAAACCTACCAATTTTAATTAAAATAATGGAAACTCTAATTGTTACCATCTTTTCTAAGCAATGCTGAAATGCTTGTGCAGTTCTTAACATTCCAAAGTTCAAATTTGAAAGATCACAGAATTGACTGTAAACATTATTAAAACAGTCACACTTGACAACATACAGAGGAAATCTTTCTCTCTCTTTCTTTCTACAACTGTAAATTTTGTTTCTGTAGTAGGTCTGAGATTCCTATTAAAAGAGTAATTTGGCCGTCAGGTGGTCTCTTAATTTTTATTTATTTAGGGCTGTCAATTAGTTGCAGTTAGTTCACGAGCTTAACTCAAAAAAATTAATTGCGACTGAAAAGATTAATCACCGTTTTAATTGCACTGTTAAACAATAGAGTATCAATTGAAATGTATTAAATATTTCGGATGTTTTTCTACATTTTCATATATATTGATTTCAATTACAACACAACACAATACAATGTGTATATTATTTTTTATTACAAATATTTGCACTGTAAAAATGAGAAACAAAAGAAATAGTGTTTTTGAATTCACCTAATACAAGTACTGTAGTGTAATCTCTTTATCGTGAAAGTGCAATTTACAAATGTGGATTTTGTTGTTGTTACATAACTGCACTCAAAAACAAAACAATGTAAAACTTTAGCGCCTACAAGTCCACTCAGTCCTACTTCTTGTTCAGCCAATTGCTAAGACAAACAAGTTCGTTTATATTTGCAGGAGAAAATGCTGCCCGCTTCTTGTTTATAATGTCACCTGAAAGTAAGAACAGGCGTTTTCATCGCAAGGCATCGCAAGATATTTGTGTCAGATGCATTAAAGATTCATATGTCCCTTCATGCTTCAACCACCATTCCAGAGGATGTGGGTCCATGCCGATGACAGGTTCTGCTTGATAACAGTCCAAAGCAGTGCAGACCAACGCATGTTCATTTTCATCATCTGAGTCGGGTGCCACCAGCAGAAGGTTTGATTTTCTTTTTTGGTGGTTTGGGTTCTGTAGTTTCTGCATCGGAGTGCTGCTCTTTTAAGACTACTGAAAGCATGCTACATACCTCGTCCCTCTCAGATTTTGGAAGACACTTCAGATTTTTAAAACTTGGGTCAAGTGCTTTAGAAATCTCACACTGGTACATTCTTTGTGTTTTGTCAGATCTGCAATGAAAGTGTTCTTAAAAGGAACAGTGTGTGCTGGGTCATCATCCAAGACTGCTATAACATGAAATATATGGCAGAATGTGGGTAAAACAGAGCAGGGGATATACAATTCTCCCCCAAGTAGTTTAGTCACATTTAATTAACGCATAATTTTTTTAATGAGCGTCATCAGCATGGAAATGTCCTCTGGAATGGTGGCTGAAGCATGAAGGGACATATGACTCTTTAGCACATCTGGCATGTAAATATCTTCCGATGCTGGCTACAACACTGCCATGAGAACGACTGTTCTCACTTTCAGTTGATTTTGTAAACAAGAAGTGGGCAGCAGTTTCTCCTGCAAATGTAAACAAACTTGTTTGTCTTAGTGATTTGGCTGAACAAAAGGTTGGACTGAGTGGACTTTGCTTTATTTTTGAGTGCAGTTTTGTAGCAAAAAAAAATCTACATTTGTAATTTGCACTTTCATGACAGAGATTTCACTACAGTACTTGTATTGGGTGAATTGAAAAATGCTATTTCTTTTGTTTTTTACTGTGCAAATACTTGTAATAAATAAATATAAAGTGAGCAGTGTACACTTTGTATTCTGTGTTGCAATTGAAATCAATATATATGAAGATGTAGAAAACATCCAAAATATTTAAATAAATGGCATTCTATTAACAGAGCAATTACTCGTGATTAATTTTTTAAAATTACTTAGCGCTATTTTTATTAATTACTAATAAATATTACATTGTTTAATTAACCTGGGAATTAACCTCAGGCTACTCTTCCAGTTCAGGTTCCCCATATGGTCAGTTACTTATAAACACAAGCACACAAATTAACTTTTCCATCTGTGGCTGTTTATTAATATCAGCTTTTTGAAAGAGAATATATCAATACTTTGGTAGGACAGTGCTTTAAATTTTGATTATTTTCTATCTGATGTCATGACACTACAGCTAAGAATCCACCAGCCAATGGAAATTCACGACATTTTTGGTTTTTTAAAGTTTTTTAGGAGGGTGACCTGTTACAATTGTTTTCATCCTCTTGTATGGTGCCCTGAGTATTCTGGGAGGAGGAGAACTGTACAGATAAAATGATGAAGTGACCATTATACATTTTTTTTTTTTTTTACACTGAAGCAACTCACTGTGTAAGCTCCAGAGGGGTTAAATGCTTAAGGTCTCAGTGAAATGCAAAGCAATGATGCAGCTTTAACTAGGAGCCCCCATTAGTGTTTTCATAGTATTCAGTTTGTCTTAAAGATTTAGAGGATTATCATCAAGAGCTTTGCATTCAGTTTGACTCCTCTTAAAATGTTTATCATTTAATGTGTAGATTCAGTTAACATGCTTCTCTTTTTGAACATACCTCCTAACAACCCCCCCACCCCCCCCAAAAAATTCAGAAAACAACCCAACAATCCCAACTTTGTGTGGTGTCTATCAAACAAATGTGTACATGTGCTGTCAGGTATCACAAGTAATGCACCTAGCTCTTTTTGTTTTGTGGTTACAAGAATTTGTGCATTCCTCTTTAAACTACTGCTTCAAGAAGAAATTAAAATAAGAAAAAGTTGATTTACAGTAAAATATTTTAAAAAGTAGTAAATGTAAGTTAAATTGAAAACTAAATACCTTTATAGTATCCCACTAAGAAAACTGGCACTAATTTTGTAAATTAAACTACCAAGTACTTAAAGTAATAGATGCTCGTTTTGTGTGCATTGGGACTCCTTCGTAAAAGAAGTTTACTGGATTTGAAATGGACAGTTTGGATGCAGCATAAATTTATACTAATATTTAAATTCAGTTACTCAAATAGTTTAGTAGAATACTGTATGGTACTAAATAATACTGATTTTGTCATACCATTGGATGATTTTGTCTGAACTATTACTTCCCTAGCCCCAGGTATTGAAGGGGGTATTGGTTCACCCTCAAATTCTCCTGCTTTTTTAAGGATATTAATCTTGTGAGTCTCCATAAAGCGTGCCTGGAGAAAACCCCCAGCATTTTATATTTGTGTACATCTCTATCTCTGTCTTGATTTTGAGGGGTTTTGGAGAAAGCTGTGTATGAATCAGTTTTTTTTTTCTTTAACTGCCCTCAAGCACTTAATTCTCCTATGTTGCTGTAAAATGCATTTTTACCAAAATGTTTAGTTTTGCTAACAGTGCACAGAGCTGACTACTAAATATCTCAACTTTTCAGAAAACCAGGGAATTTCAAATAGCAAAAGTAACTTTATTTCAATTTAACATGGCAGATACTTCAGGTATGTTTTAAATGCTGAAACCTTTCTGTCACATCTGCTGTGCTATCCGTCATTAACATGCCATTAGAACCACCAGAATATTAGGATGTCTGGTATATTCAGCATGGCTAGTGTATTGTGCCTGGAACATTAAAATAATGAACAATTAAAATATTGTATCCGAAAATGGTATAAGCACCTTGGATATGAATATCCAAACTGTGCCTTGATGAGCATTTTAGAAAAATGTATATACTGTAGCCTGTAAAATTCTAATGATCAGCTTCATAAAAGCTAAGTCTTGAATTGTCACTGTTGCATTAAGGAATTTACAACTAGTTGTGTCTTAAAGTTGTTTTGACTGCTGAGGTATAATAAAATAAAACAGTCTCATATTTATAAAATCTTTACATTAAGAGGGGGAGAAGTTTGCACATTGACCAAACCAAACTGCATCTTGAACTTCCAAGAGAGTGGCTTAGAAGCAAGTGAGTAAAAAATAATTGTAGAAATTCTAAAAGGTGGGGGGTTTTTCTTTTTGGTTTGGTGTGGGTGTGATGTGGTGTTTTTTTTTTTTTGTTTTTTTTTTTAAGAGAGAGATGAGAGCGAGCGCGACATTTCAAGTAGTATTTTGGAGGTCGGAGGATATTTTCTTGGAGGAAGACTTAATTTAAATCCATTAGAATTCCAAAGACCCTTGAGATGCACTAAATTATAGAATCCTACTTAATATTAGTATCTTTTTCTCTCGACTGCTTTGAGCTAACAAGGGGGGCAGGCGGGCAGGGAGAGTTTGGAAGCTTTCCAAGACCACAGTCTATGTGTATGAGAAGTTATGATTTCTGGCTGTGAAGTCTGAGTTTTACTGGGCAGGCTTTTCTGGTGGGTTAAAGCCCCCCTCTATCCCTTCCCAGATGGTAACTGGCTTTTATAACAAGAATTACTTGACATTCTCAGACCTAACTAAATGGGGCATCCACTGTAGGGTTCACATGCTGCCAACTGAAAGAAAGTGACAAATGAGAACAGATGACAAAACAGACTGGTATAGTAAGAGAGAGGAAGAAGAAAAGAGAAAACAAAAGGTATGAATATAAAGAAAAGGGAGATGGACATTGGGGAAAAATGAGGAAATAAAAAACAGAGGTAAATAATGAGCTCCAGCAAGTTTCAGGACTTCAAAAATTTATTACAGGAGTAAAAATATGCCCTTTGCAATTAAGGATACAGTGAAGATTTGATGATCTTAACTATGAGGTAATCTAGTGCTCAGTAATAGTGAAATGGAATGTTATCAGCAAAGTTTGCAAGATATTTCAGTGGTCTTTTTAGGTAAGGCCGGGGGGTTTTGAGTCTTTTTTAGAACCATTTTTCGAGTGTAGCAGGTTAGAAATATATTTGAAATTGGTTTATATAATCTGATCTCTGTATTTACCTACTATTACTGGTTAGAACTGCCCTTTGATTTAATTGTCTAGAGAAACTTATCATTTGCATAGTGAATACCAATAAACAGAACAGATTTCTAGTAAAGGAAAAAATTACAAAAATATATGGGCCTTAGGTGTTAGAAAATGAATTCTAAAGAATTCCACACTTGAAATTATATATTTATTATTTTTAACTAACTATTTTAAACTACTTCCACTCTAGAGTACTTTTTAGTGTTGTAAAATAAAAATAACGTAGAATGTTATTTTTAAAATAGCCAGAGGAACATGAGAGCTCAACTGAATTTTGTTTGAACTGCTGTAAAATAATTCTGAACCTCTTTTACAGAACTTAAAAGGGACCAGTGAGTCCAATGGGAGTCTTGGCAATTATTTCAAGAGTAACAGGATTGGTCTAATTCAGTAAAATCTAATACTCTCCTGAAAAATTAAAATTAAAACAGAATCTAACACATATCTAACTAGATTGCTTACTAACTCTTTACAGGTTTCAGAGTAACAGCCGTGTTAGTCTGTATTCGCAAAAAGAAAAGGAGTACTTGTGGCACCTTAGCGACTAACCAATTTATTTGAGCATAAGCTTTCATGAGCTACAACTCACTTCATCGGATGCATTCAGCGGAAAATACAGTGGGGAGATTTATATACATAGAGAACATGAAACAATGGTGTTACCATACACACTATAAGGAGAGTGATCACTTAAGGTGAGCTATTACGAGCCGGGGGAGGGGACCTTTCGTAGTGATAATCAAGGTGGGCTATTTCCAGCAGTTGACAAGAACATCTGAGGAACAGTGGGAGGTGGAGGCGGGTAAATAAACATGGAGAAATAGTTTTACTTTGTGGAGAGTGGGGTGGGAGGAGGTATTGTTTCATGGTCTATGTGTATATAATGTCTTCTGCAGTTTCCACAGTATGCATCCGGTGAAGTGAGCTGTAGCTCACGAAAGCTTACGCTCAAATAAATTGGTTAGTCTCTAAGGTGCCACAAGTACTCCTTTTCTTTTTGCGAATACAGACTAACACGGCTGTTACTCTGAAACCATCCCCCACTGTTCCTCAGATGTTCTTGTCAACTGCTGGAAATGGCCCACCTTGATTATCACTACAAAATGTCTCCCCCCTCCCCCCCCGGCTGGTAATAGCTCACCTTAAGTGATCACTCTCCTTACAGTGTATATGGTAACACCCATTGTTTCATGTTCTCTGTGTATATAAATCTCCCCACTGTATTTTCCACTGAATGCATCCGATGAAGTGAGCTGTAGCTCACGAAAGCTTATGCTCAAATAAATGTTAGTCTCTAAGGTGCCACAAGTACTCCTTTTCTTTTTGCGAATACAGACTAACACGGCTGCTACTCTGAAATCTAATTAAAATCTAGTATTTTTTTAGCAGCTGTAATGCTCTTAAGCAATAACATCTCTGCCATCAGAATCCCTGAATTGTTTATGGCAGTCCTTATAATTAATTGAGCATTTTGAGGTCTAAACTATTATACAGCACCACGTGCATTTTAAAATGTAAATAAAGTGTCATTTCTGGGAAGTCTTAGGTATGACTGTATAAATATGTTTTTTGTTGCTGGTATTTAAAAAATGTATTGCTACATTCAATGGGTAGTTTATAATTGGACTTGTAGACATAAAAACCTAATAAATCTGCAAAAGTCCCAGATATGTATAAATGTCAAACATGTTTAAGTGACAGGAATCTGTTGTACATCCTAAAGGTTTGCAAGAAGGTGATTGTTAAATACCTTATTTAGAAAACAAAACAAGAAACCATCTCATCCAGTCCCATACTTAAATTGACCATCTGCTGAATACAAGGTTCACAAACCTTGGCAGCAGTGAGATATTTTAAATTCATATGCTAATATAAATAGAAATGCCAAATTTAAAGCTTTGATAAATCAGGAAATATAAAAGTTGCACTTGAAGGCTCAAACATTTTGTTCCAATTTACTGTCTGTTTTTCATAGTCTGAATATGCTCTCAGAAGGAAGTTTTCTTCTTATGATGGTAGTAGCAGTGTACCCTTTAAGTAAATTGCTAGAAATTGGTGATGCAATTTAATATTAGTTGATTAAAAGGGTGACTGCTGTTGCTGGTTGTGTATAATATTAAAAAGCTACCAAGCTATTTAAATTTTCACATTACTAGGATATTTATTTTGATACTTCTGCCATATATGTAATTTTCTAAGGAACAGTTAGAAAATCATATTACCGAATTTGTTCTGCATTTTTGTTTTCTATAAGAACAATTAAAATTTCAGGGCTTTTTTCCAAATACAGTAACCAACACATTAATGTCTTGCATTTTTTTTCTTAGTTTCTTGTCCTTCCTTTTTTCAGTGGCTGTTGCTCAATGTTCGAGTTAAAGAAATCGATAACTTGAAAAATAATGACTTTTCAAGCTGAAAATAATGTGAACTATTTTTGTTACTTAAGTAACTTAGTTACAATGTGGAAAGCAATTTAGATTGGAAGCTCCTTGGGGCCAGGATCTTGTTTTCTATTTTTGCCTCAAAAGCTCTGTTCTAAAGTAGTAAGATTTTTAATTCGGTACTTGGGGGTCCTATCATTCCTTTGCCAAGCATGATCCATGGTGTAAAGTTATCTATTACAGCCAAAGTCTTACTTTTCAACTACATGCACAAAGTGAAAATAACCAGTTTCTATTTTTGTAGGATTTTATCCTGTGTGGGGATAGCACTGAATTGTAACATGGAGACATTATGTCACAGCATACATGGGATTTGGGAAGGAGTTCCTCTTGAAGGGAATTCAAAATTTTGGAAATATTGCAAAGGATAGGGCAGTACCCACCAAATTAAAACCCTCTGTAAAAATTGCGGATGGTGGAAAATGTGTGTGGAGAAAGTCATTAGTAAAGCGCAGCTCACCTTTGCATCCTGTATTCTATTGTGTTTGTTCTCTTTCTTACCCCAAAGTAAATGAAATAACCTGGATGTTAGAGTGTAATAATAGAAATCGGCTGTAACACGGCTGCCAGTCTATTTCAGCCTTATGGAAAAGCCATTGCAAATACCTAATTACTATTCAAGGCAATCTAGTAACTTCTGCGCTGTTACAAAAGCATTTTTCCGACTTGCAAATAAAAAGCATCAACAATTCTCACGTCTCAGCAAAGATTTCGTATCATAGGGCTGTAATGAGGTCTCAGATTACCACGATTTCATTTTTACAAAAAAAAAAAAAAAAGAAGATAGAGAGAGAACATAATGACTTTATTCTAAATAATTAAAAGTAAGTTACATTTGTCAAAATAAATTAAGCTATGTTTTGTGATGCTCTAGCCTTGATTTTTTATTTTTTTCATTTACTTGCTACTTTACAAAGTTGAGCAATATTTAATGGGTTTCCTAGTTATTATTGAGGTTCTACTGACTGTTTTTGGACACGGACCATCTTTGGGATATGTGCTTTCAGTTCCAATTACTCTTTTGTTTTAAATAAGTAAATAAATCTAATAGGCCTCTGTGCCCAGTTATATATTTCCAGTTCCCTCAGCTCGCACAGTAGTTATTTGAATATATTTTCTGTAGTCTTCTTCACTATTTATTTGGTAGCATATAGGACAAAATGTAGAGGATTTGAACAAATGAGGCATTTTCTGTACTCTATCATATTAAGGATCACAGTATTTCATAAATCTAATGAGCATTAATGAAGGTAAGTAGCTTAAGGAAGGAATGTTTGCTTAAAATATTACTAACAATGTTCACAGCACTGGAAAAAATATATATGTAAAAATGTAAACTAAATCCTGCCTTTTTTCATCACCTCTGCTTGTCCATTACTCTTTTTCATAAAAATAGGGTTTACCTGGGAGAAATTGGGAGGGATAACTAGGCTCATCAGATTAAGAGGAAGGCAGTAATGATATTGTTTTAGGACCCAATCCTCTGAAATGCTGAGCACATTGAGCTGCTTTTTAACATCATAGGTATAGCCTTCTATGTTTTACCTTTTATTTAGGAAGTGTGAATGTTCATTTTTATTTCAAATTTAACTAGGAAATATGCATTTGACAAAAGCTAAACATGCAAGAAACTGGTTCTACATACTATTTGTCCATTTTCATACTCTGCTTGTATCAATATTTCTCGAAAATGCTTCAGTGTTTTATTTTTAAAATTGGAATAAATTAAATTATTGATCATGTAAAAGCACTTTAACTAATGGTTTTGTGTATTATCTACATTTTAGTCCTGGGTTAAATTGTTTTCTTTTTATGTTACATTAGTAAAAGCACATCCACTCTTGGTAATGGAGAAGATCATTGTAACAGTGTGAGCATTTTTGCACTCTCTCTTTATGTAAAGGAGATTAACAATTGTAGATTACAGCACAGCTGCTGGATGGGGTTTTTTTTTGGTATTTTTTGGGCAAGCATATTGGTTTCCTTTCATAGAAATAAGTGTCAGTTTGCAAATTACTCCAATATTTTGAATCTTGCCTTCTATATATAGAGGCTTGATCAATGTGCTTTTAAAATGTATATTTAATGTATATTCTTTTAATGTTCAGAATAATTTTATAGGGTACATAATTGATTATACCATATTCTTAACATCGTGATAAAGTATAATCAAATTAATTTACCGAGGCTTACTCTACTTTTGCGTTTTATATGCTAGTGAATGAAAACTACACAAGACTGTCAACGGAAAAGAGTAGTGAACACTTCCAATAAAACAAACCAGACTTAAGCATCTGTTGTGTTTAAAAACAATAGACCTGTAGGCACCTGGCTCATATTTGTATGCCTTCATTATAGGTTAGGTTCCATTGCTTTATTAAAGAACATTGCCATTTGTAACTTATATATAAAATCTGCATTTCAGTAAAGTACACTATGCGAATTAAATGCTCACATTTATACTATCTGTAGTCTTGAAAGATTTGGATATATGCAGTGGTCTTGATACATATTTAAAGTGATAATATTAAGACAGGCCTTAAATTTAAAGTATCTTTAAATTGTATGGGATATTATAAATTAAAATGTGATTTTTTTAATTAATTGTTTTCATCTAATTGTTCCACAAGGCTGAACAATTTAAAAAATGAGATTAAACAGAAAAGTATGGCACACAGTGTAGGTTCCAAGAATAAATAAAAGTGCTTGCAAACATGAAATTTGTGAAGATATGGTTATATATCTCTTTGTTTCTGTAGTACCTATTAGTACCACGGATGGGATAGTTGGTTTGTTTTTACTTAATGATTCTTGCAATATATTTAATTTTACCCAAAAGCACTATGAACATGTTGTGTTTTATTCCCCTAAGCCACATAATTTTTTAAAAAGAAGTTTAATTTTGATGGCTAAGCATGTTGAGAATTCCGGTAGTAAACAAAGGAAGAGATTTTGAAAGCTAGTTCAAGGCATATCTTCCCTTTCTAAAATGCACATGTGTAAATAAATTATATTTATGCACAAGCGTACATGCAGACACTGATATATATTTATGCCTGCATAATTTTTAATAACTGGAAAATCAAAATAAATTAAAAAAATTCACATATGCAGCTAAGTTTTAAACTCAAAGAAATTGTATGCTATATACTCTAAAATTAAACAGATTTTTCCACTTAAGATCAGACATTTTCAGTAACACGGCTTCACTAAGAAAACCAGTGGCATCTACATGAATATTTATTTGAATTTTTAAAATACAACTATAGGTAGAACGTAGCTAACCAATAAGATTTGAACAGTTTAATACGTAGTGCCCACCCATTTATTATGCTGAGAAAGCTAATCTGTCCTTTTTTAGGAAATGTCTAACTTCTGATTGCTTAGTGCAATAGTAGAAAAACATAATATGTGACTCATAATTTGGAGTTAGTTCTTGACATTTTAACGTGACTAGCCATTATCTAGCTGCTATCAAAGCTGTAATTTTACTTTATTGATAGCAAATGTAATCAATCTAAAATGCATAGTAGGATTTTTAGTTTGCATAGATAACACGATGGCTCTCAGAAATTGTGGAATGGTTTCTTATTGACACAGCTTCTGTGTACTGTTACCACACTGTAAAAGTAATTTGTTTGCTAGTAGTATCTTAGTGTTCTAGTAGGTTTCAGAGTAGCAGCCGTGTTAGTCTGTATTCGCAAAAAGAAAAGGAGTACTTGTGGCACCTTAGAGACTAACCAGTTTATTAGAGCATGAGCTTTCGTGAGCTACAGCTCACTTCCTTAGTGTTCAAGTAGTAGTACTTTACCTGGTAGCGTTTAGTGGAAAGTTTAGGTTGTGGCACACAGGCTAACCTGAACGTACTCAATACTTTACATTTTCTCTTTCTAAATTGTAGAAGTATTCTTGAATTGTATTATAAACTTAGTGTTAGGTTTGATACTGTGGAGACTTCAATGTTTGTAAAAAGAGAGTATTTTATTCATGTTAAATTATGATTAAAAATATTGTATCTATAAATAGGGTTTTATTTTGCTAGAAATATTAACCACTGTGAAGAATATCAGATATACAAGAACTTAACATCTTGCAATATTTGTCTGAATGGAGACTATATGTGGATGACAGATAACTTTGGAAGTGTTTTTTAAATCTTTTTTAGGTGGCTGCTCTTTCCTGTGCAATAATATTGTAATATGTTTTCAAGGTCCTTTTTTTTTTCTTAATGAAGTGTGCTCTGCTTCGATCACTGTGAATATTTTAAAAGCCACTACATTTTAAGGTAACCTGTTCTGATAGACTATTGTTATCCCTACCTTATGAGCTTTAATAGTTTGTAATATTTTATTTTGGCAGTAGCGTAGCTCTTGTAAGTGCCATTTTTGCTAAAGCGTGGTTTCTTGATTTATTTTTTAACATGGTACATTTATTTTACTTAGTTTATGAATGTTGCTTTTTGAAAAATATTTTAAAAGTATTTTTGTTTTTATTACGATAAGTTGAACAAAATGGTTTAAAGTAATAATTGTATATTGGCCTTCTGTTTCCTCTTAGATTTGCAGATCTGCTAAATGATAATTTGAAAGTAGATACTTTTTGCTATTAATAATAATGTTTTTTTTAATGCCAAGAGCCCTTAATTTTTTGTCTCTGTATTTGATTGGTATTCTAGATATGTCACAAGAAGAAAGGGGAGCTAATGTGATGCTGGCAACTCTTTTCGGAAATTCTTTATTGCTGAACATGAATAATAGAAAATCTGAAAATAAAAGAACATAAATGATAAGAAAAGATGAAAACAAATAAAACTCTATACTGTCAGAAAGGGTTCACTGAGGTAGGGGTTCATAAAATGTCAATAGTTAGTGCGAATGGATTTTTGGATCTTTATTGTTTGACTAGACTGCCTAGGTTTTGATCTTTTGCACGTAAGAGCCACATTATTCAGTGTAGTTTGACAAAACTAGAAAGTAATTAATCTATCTGCCATTCTGAATTGATTATTAGAGAACCTTGTCATAGTGTACATAATGTATGACTTTGTCTTCTGTCGATAGTGATATATTTACAACGTACAGAATTTAAACATGCGTCAATTTCTTTTAATATGTCCTTGAAACGATCTGCTTATACTACACTTTGTGAAAAACACTTAGTTCTTGACACAGCAGAGAAGTAATGTGTTACTAGAAAGTGTAACTCATTTTAGCTTTTTGCATGTGTTAATGCAGCATCATGGTAGTGGCACTATAACTCTGGTGCTTTTAGGACGTCTGAAAGTGGCTTGATTGGAATGAAACCTAGTTTCCTTTCTTTCCTAGTTTTCAGATTTGTATTTGCTATCACTGCAAGATCACAAAAAATATTGTTTCAATCAGTGTAGTGAAGTACTTTAATCTTTCATTATATGAAGGATGGTCTTGTGCCTAAAGCATAGGATTAGAAGTCAAGAAATCTGGGCTATATTCCTAGCTCTGCCTGATTATGGGACTTCATTTTTATTCCTCTTTCTTCCCGACAGCAACAGCCTAAAGGCCTGCAGGCTGGGAAGGGGAAGAGAGAATTAGTTATTTCTGTTGTTAAATACTTGAGATGTGCTCAGACACTATACTACTTGGCACCCTGTGAGGAGATAGATTAATGAACTTCCTGTGTTACCTTCAGTAAATTACTTAACTCTTCTGTGCCTTGATTTCTCAATCTGTAAAATGGGGATAATAATGTCTACCTCATAGGGGGTGGGAAGAATAATGTTTTCAGTGTACTTTGAAATCCTGTGTTGGGAAGGTGCTATGAAAGTTCAAATTGTTTTATGTGGTTTGAATCTTAGAGCATAGGAATACTTAAATTGCATTGGGGAATCAGAAAAATAAGGCTAGAGAGCGCCTTCTGTCCCATCAAAATTTAGCAATAATTTGAAGACAGGGCAACTGAAATGTCATTTATCCAGCCTTTTATGCTGTGACTGTTCTCCGAGTACCCAGGATTGAGAATCACCTTGTTACCTTCCTGCCTTCAGCATGAGAGAGACTTACTTGTGCTTAACTGGGGATCGGCTCGTTGAAACCACCAGTCTGTTAGGCCAGAGGAGAGTGCTTGGGTGGCTATGCCAGCCTTTACGTAGGCTTGTGGGTTAACAATAGGTGTACCCGAGTTCCTGAAGCCCTTTGAAGCATTCCCCTGTAGTATCCAGCCCCTTACCTACTGAATGCTCCTAGAAATACCAGGTCTGCTGTCTCCAAGGGAACAGTGTACATCCCAGCTTGTATGAATCAGCTTAATATCACAGCATTTAGATATATTTATAGTGAAATGAAGGATACATTTATTACCAAAGATGCAAGAATAAGGATAATGGAAACCAAAGGGTTACATATAAAACAAAAGCTTCACATGCTTTCTAGAGACTAAACTTAAGTGTTAGGTTGACCTCCTGTCTAGTGAAGTTTTTCACCCGAAGCCTTTTGCAGCATCTTGAACCAAAGCTGGTTGTGGTCCCATTTTCATGAGAGTAAACGCACTGCCTCTTTACTTCTTGATGGGGTGTCTTTTTTGTTCCCCAAATATAGGCCAGCAAACCTTTGAAGTGTATTGCAAGATAAGGTTCTCTTCCCCCATTGTGTGCTCTTCCTTGTTGACTTGATCTCTCTCTGACTTGGTATGCGTAAATGTGCCTCCATTGTGATAGCTTACAGTTTACATGCCAACAGAGAGACAGGTGAATAAACCGTTGTTTGTCTAACAAGAAACGTGTTTCTCCCCCTGTGGTGTGATACAGAATCTAAGAACATATTTTCAGTATAGCTCCATAACTCCTTACCTAATATCGGTCCAACATTTCACAACAATGACCAATGTGACCCTAGGTTTTATTTAAGACCTCACATGACATTCTTTGATGAATCAGAATGTACACACCAGAATCAGGATATTCTTCTAACCTACTTGACCGTTGCCATTGAGGGGTTTTTGGGTCATATCTGCCCACTAGCTATTTGCAGATGGGAGTGAATGTGACCTCTGACTGAAATAAAGAACAACTCAAACAAGGTGAGGATCAAGAAGAACTAAGGATGTATCTACATTTGAAGTAAAGAGGTGAGTAAAGCATTGGTAGGCATACCGGTGTTAGGTTTAATCTAGCTAGCGTGGGTAACAGTAGTAATCTAGAGGTCACGCTACAGTCTTCAACCTGGACTAGCAACCAAGCCTGCCAGGGACCCAGGGTACATACTTTGGTTGCTAGCCAGTGCCACCACATCTATGCTAGCTAGTTTGAACTAGCACGGATAGGCATACCGGTGATACAGTCACATTTTCACTTGCAGTGTAATCATACCCTAAATCACTAGTGTGATGGCCACTGCTTCTTGAGGCTGCACTCAGAGAAACAGAACCTGTGGACTACTATTCTCAAATATTTAAGTTGATTGTGCTTCTGCATACTATGCATTGTGGAGGTGCATTGTGGATAGATGAAGAAGAAAGATGGTAAGAGGAGAGGGAGAGATTCTGAAAGTGAAAGGGAAAGGAAAGAATACTGATAGAGGCAAGTGTTTAATACACGTCAGAGTTTTAATATTGGGAAGTTGTATGTGTGTAAGGAAAACACTTCACATCAGGTTGTCTAATTAAATCTGTCTAGTTCATGGTAATGTATATGTATGTTAAAAAGTTACTTGAAGTCAAAAAATAAATACTGTAGGTTTATAAAAATTCTGTTAAATTTGCAGTTTATATATTGAACACACATAAAAGATTTAATTGCCAGTATATAAAGATACAACGCATCAAAGTTATGCTGGCATTTTCTACTTGGTCTTTAGTTGGAAGGTACATTTTTTTTTTATAAATACCATTAGTTTTATATAAAACATGTAGTGACCAGAATTCATACAGTCTGTCATGATTTCCATAGAAGTTTTACTAAATTAAAGAAAAGCAAAATTAAAATTTTTAAGATAATGATTCCAGGAGTTGCATTTCAGTACTCTGTCTCTGAAATACTACTTTAATGCACCTGACGTTTGCAAAAATAAATACCTTGTCTTTATCGGTTTGGTCAATATACTTTGAATAATAAGACTTTGCTCTTATATAGCTCCCTGTTTTCAAACCACTCTAAAAATATTGAGTAATTAGTCCTCATTGAGGGCATAAGAATTTAACAGTTTAACGTTTCATACAACACCTCAGGTCCTTGGGCCTATAAGAAATTGAGATGTCTTCTAACTTTTGGGAAAAAAATTTTCTTGTTCACATTGTATGTACTTAACTGACAAATGTTCCTAATAATTGTGATATTTTCAGAACTCCATTCATTAATTTATATTCTGAAAATTCCTTTCTCTCCACTTTTATCCTACATATATCTGATTACCTACATGTCTAGAGTTCTTGAGCTCTGGATGTAAATATTGCAGACTACAGTTATATATGTGGACAGAGAATGATGACAGACAGGAAAAAAGCTGAACCATAAGAAAACATTGAAATGCTGGTCCAGATCCTTGGATATTGTGTGGCAGCTTTACACTGCACCAGTGGCACATTCTGTCATGAGAAAATCACCCCAGTGTAGAGAGATCTGTCAGTGCTTCAGGGCTGCAATATCTTCTCCTTTCACACTAGTGCTGGCATAAAGACATGGTTGGCGTAAAGGTGCATGGCTTGTGTTTCCAAATGACCGGCTGATTACCAACTGCACTATAGAGCTTTTGGGGCACTGGGAGATGTTGTGACTTGGAACAGACGTCAGGTTGCATAAATTACACTGGGAGCTGCCTCAGGATCAAGGGAGCAGAGCACATTGTCTCTTGAGTTGAATGCTCGCGCTCTCTATCTCTGTCTCTCGCACTGCACTGTGAGCTCTTTGCGTTATTTCTTTCCTCATCACTAGGAATTGTGAATGTTTGATGTAGTGATTGGTAAATGGGTTTTGCAGGAGGGCTGTTAAGAGCAGAGGGAGTAATGGTTAGAGTTGTGGAACAGGGTCTGTGGTGTACCGATGCTATTTAGTGTTTGCTTCTGATTGGAATTTCTACATACAATGCTTCAAACCTCGTTCTGGAGAGGAGAGCTTATTTAGAGATCCAGGTCTCACTGGCATATCAGTTTTACCTTGAATAGAAGCCACTAAAGGCCTTAACTTAAAAATGTGTTGGAATTCATCATGATTTTGGCTGTTTTTGAAAATACCTTCTAGTTTTTCAAATGTAACACAATTTGAAATAAAAGCCAGCAAGTTTCCGACAACAGAATGTAGGGCTGGTCTATGCTTGGAAGTTTATTTCAGGTTAACTCAGGTATTTTTCAGAATCAATTGCCTTGTGTCCAGATAAACTTTTCCCCAGAAATTTTCTGGCATCACATTCCACATTCATTAATCTACTATGGAAGTGAATTTACTCAAATTCAGAAGAAGTTATTCTGCCATAATGTAGGTGTGGATTCAGATAAGCTATTCCCGTTCTGGCAGTACTCTGGCTGCTGTCCTTTACTGCATTGCTGCACACCTGCTTAAGCCTGTCTGTTTGTCTGTGTGCCTTCTATTGCAGTCATCTTGATCTAATGTTGTTTTGCTATTTAAATTCTCATGCACAGCCCTTTGTGATTGCAGCTTCTGGAGAGTTCATGCATTCAGAGTCACATACTGGTTATACAGCAGCTGTATTCAGCAACTGTGCTCTGTACTTCCCAGTTGTTCCCTGCTGAGGACTTGGACTTCCTTTCCCTCTGGGGAGAGGAAACAGTCCAGTTCCCTCATAGCCCCAGGTACTAAAATGCCAAGATATATGATAGGATATCAAACCAAATGGAGGACGGGGGCACTCTAGGGCCCTGGTCTAGTGCCACAACAAAAGAAAGATGTTCCAGCCGGGTTATAAAAACAGAAGATTATGACGACTGTTCGGGAGGAGAGAAGGTTTGTATGGTCCTGAGCCTGCTGTGAGGAGCTGGACTGGATTTTTGCAGTGGAGGCCATCATCAAACCCTGACATTTTCTGGACAGCACTGAAGACACCCCAGTGGATGCTGATTAGGCAGATTGACTATCCATGGTAGGATTAATTTGATCCACAAAACCCTGAGATGCAGGTGAGATCCCCACCCCCATCCCAGGAGGATGGGACCTCTTCCAGTAAATGTTGGGTGCTATATTACAATGCAGTTGTCGTGGGGGATTTAAATAACTTTGTGCTGGGTACTGTCAAGGCACTGCCATATTGGGCAGATGTGAGCTAGGAGCCTCTCACCTTTGCTTGCATTTTTGGTTTAAGTTGGCACTAGATTTAAATTTGTACTGTTATGTTCAATAACATTTATAATTCAAATCTTGGTTCATTTATTTACAGCTTTCACCCAAGATACTTTCAAATTCTTAGCCAGATCCTTCCTATTTGTCAGAATCAAATCTTGCCTCTCCCCTCGTTGCTTTCTCCACCTTCTGAAATAAAAAGTTGTCTCCAATGCATTCCAAGAACTTGTTGGATAATCTGTGCCATGCTGTATTTTCCCAATAGATGTCTGAATAGTTGAAGTCTCCCATCATCACCAAGTCCTGTGCGTTGGATGATTTTGTTAGTTGTTTTTAAAAATCGTCATCCATCTCTTCTTCTTGGTTTGGTAGTCTGTAGTAGGACTCCCACCGTGACATCACCTTTATTATATACCTCTTTTATCCTTACCCAAAGACTTTCTACAGATCTGCCTCCCACTTTTGTCTCAACCTCAGTTCAAGTGTATATATCTTTGATATAAAAAGCAACACCTCCTCCCTTTTTCCCCCTGCCTGTCTTTCCTGAACAAGCTGTACCCATCTATACCATGTTTCCAGTCATGTGAATTATCTCACCAAGTCTCTGTGATGGCAATTATGTTGTAATTGTGATTATTCACTACAATTTCTAGTTCTTCTTGTTCCTTATACTTCTTGCATTCGTATACAGACATCTAAGATGTTCATTTGGGGTTCCTTCTACATTATTTTTTGTTTCCTTTGCCCCTGCTATGTTTACCCATATGTTCCCCATCTTCCCCAGATTCTGATCCTTCATCAAGATCTGTCTCACTTCCCCCCACTGTCAGGCAACCTTAATAGGTGGTGGTACACAGAGCATATTCTACGTGAAGAAATGGGATTATATGTAGATATATATGGTGAATTGAAACAAGCATCTAATAGAACATAGGCCATTTAGAAAAAGAGAGTAGGGCTTCTGGAAAAACATAAACCCTGCAAACCCCATAATTCTTCCTGTAAGGATATAAAATGAAGTATTTTAGCTTGTTCAAGGCACTTTTTCAGTGTAGTGTTTCTTGATAGTTGCAGTGGGAGAGGTTTAGATTGGATATTAGGAAAAACTTTTTCACTACGAGGGTGGTGAAACACTGGAATGCGTTACCTAGGGAGGTGGTAGAATCTCCTTCCTTAGAGGTTTTTAAGGTCAGGCTTGACAAAGCCCTGGCTGGGATGATTTAACTGGGAATTGGTCCTGCTTCGAGCGGGGGGTTGGACTAGATGACCTTCAGGGGTCCCTTCCAACCCTGATATTCTATGATTCTATGATATAATTTATTCAAGCAACTTATTGATGCTCTTTGATATTTGTTTGAACAGGAAAGAATTGGTGAGAGAGGCAGGCTGCTGTTTGCACAAGTTCCAACTAAAGAGAAAAGGGGCTTACTTGAACTTAAAAGATACAAGGTTAAGAATTATTCATTTGCTAGTATTGTTTGGAATTTAGCACTGTATGAAAATACTGCAGTAGTCAATGAACAAATAAATGTCTTTATAAATGTCATCAACTTTTGACTGATTATTACAAACAGTTTTTAAAATAACAGCACAGTCTAACTTATTCCTGGAATTGTGCATAGTGCTTAATAAATTGTTAGTTAAAGGAATGGGTATGTAAATTTTTTTGAGAGAGCCATGAATATGAACATAGGAACCAGAAAGCACTTATGGCTGGTAATGTAGAAACCTGATGGTCAAGCACAGGAATTACTTCCTCTAATTTTTTTTTCCAAATGTATGGTCTATTTGGTGAGTAACTCACAGGGTAAGTCTTACAAAAAAACAACGACCCGAGGTGTTCAGATACCTTTTTCCACAGACAAGGAAACAAGCGATTGGTTTTTCTAAGGATGGAACCCAGTCTAAGTATAGCACAAGAATCAGTCACCAAGGTTCTAGGCAGAAGACCTTCATTAACAATGCAACTACATCTTTATAATTCAATTTCCAAGGCTAGCCACAATAAGGGAGAAAGTTCTTCTGAACAGTAAAAGACTGTCAGACAACTTGCACCTTGGAGATCATGTGGGAGTAATATGCTCTGGGATAGAAAGAGATGCCTCAACCAAAGTTTTTCCAATGATCAAAATCCAGCAGTGCCCTCAAACATGAAGGGATTACCACTGAGGTTTCACATCAGTTACTTTATATTTACAATATTTTTAAACAATACCAGCAAATGGAGAATCATTCTTAACCTCATATGTTTTAACAAATATGAGATGCAGGATGGAGTCCCTGGATTTTTAGACAGCTTCCAGAAACATAGAGGATTTAATGTCTTAGATCTGGGGGATGCTTAGCTGTACTTCACGATCAGGAAATCATACCAAAGTGTGTTTGAGGTGTTATTAATAGAACAGACACTTTCATTTGTGAGCGAGTTCTTTTGAACTAGCTACAACTACACTTTTTTGTAAGCATGTGAATAATGAGTATTGCTTCCCTTTAGTCATTAGAAGTGCATATTTTCTCCTTTTTGGATGGCATTTTGACAAAGATATAATCTTTCAAGCTGTGCTGTTACCTGGTTGGGCATGAGGGAACAAACCTTGAAAGTGGTCACAAAACTATGACAACTAATCACTCAAGTGTCACAGTTTTGTGATGAATTTCAAGATCCGTTTCTTCATACGCTGGTAGGTGATTGATTTCAGCACTACCCCCAGATATTTAATGTAAGAAAAATGTTCCATAACATTGAGTCAATCATGAATATGAAATTCAAAAGATCTTAATTGGTTCGAGAGATGATGAGGGTTTTGGGTAGATGGTACCTTTTGTTATAGGTGTGACATGGGCCAAATACCTCTTTAGTTCCTTGAAAATGTTTAATCAGGGACCTAATTTTTCAAATAGGTCATGCAAGTCTACCTTAGAACCTAGGGCTAAGAGTTTAACTAAAATCCAGTAGAAATCATGGAAAAAAAAAAAAAAGGACAGACCTCTTTAATCTGTTATCTTTGCAAATCTCTCTTAGCCTATTATGTGTGGAATGGTCCTTCAGAATCTGTTAGTCAAGCCTCCGTCTGCCTCATTCAGATTACGACTATAGATTTGCTTCTACAGAAACAGTGTGCACACACACTAATATATGTATGTTTGTGTTTTCACTAGACAAAAGGGCTATCAAGACATATGAACACCCAACATCATAATTGTATATCTGAAATCCATGTCTTTCCTTACCGCTCCCCTTCCTGGTATATGTTATAGTCTTGTTTGTTTCAAATCCATCCATTAGTTTATAAACATTATGGGACAGGACCTATTCTTTATATGTTTTCTAGCATAAGTGTCTAGCACACTTGAGGGTGATATAAAATAGTTGGGATTTTTTTTTTGTGATGGCTTAGAAAACAAACCACAGATAAATATTCAGTTAATATATTAAAATGCTTTATGCAAAGTTGTTTCAGGAACATCTGTATGCATTGTCCCATTTTCTGTTTTGACTGATGAAGTTGAAATGCAAACATAAATAAGGTGTGTGTACAATATGTATATTAGTATAGTGTAGTATATGGTAATGTTAGGATTTTCTTTAATAGCCCCTTGACTACGTTTTTGGAGTATACTTCTATCTATATATCCTCAAACAGCTGAAACGATAGGAACTATAAAAGCATATTTGCCTTTTAGGCAGGAAAAACTAATGGCAAGGATTGTTAGAAATTTGTGTGAACTGGTTCTATTTCTATTTTCTCATGTTATTGTTTGTATGTGGTTGGTGGGTTATTGTTTCCAGCAGCACCTAGAAGAAGCTAGGTATTGTATAAACATAAAAGCAGGTATTATCCTTCCCCCAAAGAACTTACAATTTAAAACACAAAATGATGCCTCCTCTCCACCACTCCCTACTCAATTTTAATGTGTTGGGATAATTACAAACAGATGAAAAGTGAATTGAACAACCTCTGCTGTTGCAACAAGTGCTCTATAGAAGTCACAGAACTCAGCAGGCCACCACACTGTTGGTGTCCAATAATTTTTAATTAATGGAAGTATAATGGTAATTTTGCAGTAATATCTAAGGCCCTGTCAAACACCTCATTTAACAGAATAATTAGGAGAATATTTGCCAATTTGGATATTCAAATCTTGGAATCTTCCAAAGGATGGAATGGATTGATTGCGAACTGTGCTAGATAAAGCAGTCGTTGGAATGTTCCTAATATAATAAGCAGTGTTGACATTAAGTGTTCATAAGTAGACTTCAAAGTTAACAGCTCATTTAGATGAATGAGTGAAATTAATTCCTGATGCTTACTGTTTTAGTTTTTCCCAGTAGAAAACAATTCAAACATAATTCACATACTGAAATGGATCTGAAAGCTTTGAATACTAGCAGGCTTTTTAAAATGAATTACTAGATTCTGGACTTTTGTGGGAAAGACTGTGAATCTTAAGTAATGTAACGGTAAGGAAAATCTGTTCTATGTAAACATAACACTACCTAAGAAAAGTGAATAAACAATCACTACTGCCCAACATTTCATGTAACGTTATCACAAATGTTAGGCATTGTCCTCCAGGCCATAAACTGGAATGTTCTCAGTATCAGTGCTGACTAATATGAAGGCATGAGTGAATGAGATCCTGAAATGTGACCTTGTCTCTAATTCAGGGTCCATGACATAGGCTCATAGTGAAGGAGAATAAAGAGAAAATAAGGTTTATGCTAAAGAGTGGTTGCTAGCAATTCATACTGCTAAATTCTGTCTAGTTTGAGATTTTAAAAATGTTTGTTCTTAAATTTGTGGCACAGGTAGTTTTCCATAGGATATGAATAAACTTACTTAGAGTGTTATCAGATTTTCTTCAAAGCATTCAAAGACATTTTGAATACTGGAAACTCTTTAGTTTTATTGCACGTGGAATGGGATTATAATGTGTTGGTGTGTTGATTTTTTTTTAATGATGGATTAATACAAATTATAAAACTTTATATTTTTCATTGCTGTGTAATCATTAATTCTTATAACAAGCTTATGAAATACATTAATGTCATCTTCATTTATGGAGAAACTGAGGTATAGAGTGTGACTTGTATGATGTCGTGCAACAGGTCAGTGGAAGAACTAGGGGTAGAACTTGAGTCCAGGATCGAAACAGTGTGAAATTTACAGGAATGTGGTCATTTTGAGTGAGGCTAGCATTTCTAGCCAGCAATCAAGCTGACTATATTCTTGTAGTGTGCAGTATTGTAGCCATGTTGGTCCTAGGGTGTTAGAGATACAAGGTAAGTATCTTTTATTGGACGAACTTCTGTTTGAGAGAGAGCGAGAGACAAGCTTTTGAGCTTACACAGAGCTCTTCTTCAGGTCTGAGAAACGTTCTCAGAGTCACAGCTAAATACAAGGTGGAGCAGATGTTTTAGGATAAGTAGTTAACGCATATTTCAAGGGACCATTCAACGGAAGTGGCCCATTAACACCCCTAAAGTCATAGGGGGGAAAGAAGGTGTGGGAAAAGGCCGCTGTGTGTGTTTGGGGGTGTGTGTGTGTGTGTGTTGTTGGGTTATAGATTTGTTGTAATAAGCTCTAAATCCATTGTTGAAGTTGTGATTTTTAGCGTCTTACAAAGTTATGAATGTAGCCTCCCAAGCTTGTCTTTTGAAAGTCTTGTGCAAGTTTCCTTTTGAGGAGGAGGACCGATTAGACTGATTGCTTTGTGAAAAGTCTTCATCCACAGGTAATACAGTTTTTGTCTTTTATCATTTTCCTTTGTGTGTTCATTCGAGAGCATAATAATTGTCTGCTTTCACCCACATAGTTGTTGGGACATTGAGGTACACCATATGTTGTGATAGGCATGTGTTGAACCCATGTATCTTGAAAATGTTGCATGGGGTGTTGATCATCGTAGCAATGGAGATATGTCTGCAGGTTTTGCATCTGTTGTTCTGGCAGGGTCTGGTGCCACTTTGAATTGGTGTGTTCTGGTCTGTGGGGAGCTTGCTTCTGATAGTGAGCTTGGAGAGGTTGGGAGGTTGTTTGAAGGCTGGAAGAGGGGGTTCAAGAAAGTTTTCTTTCAGGTTAGGATCTCCACTGAGTATGGGTTCTAGTTGTTTGATGATACCCTGTATAGGTTCCAGTGTGGGGTGGTAGGTGACAACTATGGTGTGCAGTTGGTGGGGGCGGGGGAGGTTATTTCTTTATTGAAGCAGATTCTCTTGGGATATTTGGGTGGGCCATTCCATGATGCAATCTACTTCTCTGATGGAGTGTCCTTGTTTGATGAAGGCAGTTTTGAGTGTGTTAAGGTGTATATCGTGGATGTTCTCCCTGGAGCATACTTGGTGGTATCTGAATGCCTGGCTGTAGATAAGATTTCTTGATGTGTGTTTGGGGTGGTTACTGGATCTATGAATAATATGGTGGTGATGCATGGGTTTCTTATATATAGTTATCTGTTCGGTTCCATTGTTGAAGCTGATTCTGGTGTCCAGGAAGTTGATGCTAGGGTGGGAGTATTCCAGGGAGAGTTTTTAATAGATGGGTGATGGTTGTTGAAGTTGTGGTAGAAATGTATGAGGGAGTTTGTCCTCTGTCTAGACAATGAAAATATTATTTATGTATCTCACGTATATCATTGGTTTTGTGATGCATTCTTATAAATGGCACTGTTTTGCTAGTTGGGAACACGATCAGAAGTAGCAGAGGCAGACTAAATTCTCTGCTGCTGTTTTGATGGACAGAAGAAAATGAGAGACAGAAAATGTTTAAAGCCTTCACTGTATTTTTTTATCTTTGCATATATCTGATCATCCTCGATCTATACCATGCCTGATTATATCTTTCAAGCTTTTGTAGCTTGTCTCTCTTTCTATAAAGTCAATAGGTGTCAGGAGTTAAAATCGAGCACATTGCTTTGAAAATGGCTCCCTTCTTAATATAGTTATGATTTCTTTTATTAAATATGGATTTCCATTGAATGCTTTTATTTATTTTTAACGTTGAATTAGGAAGTCTGTGACTGATAATAGATATCAAATATATTTACAGGCATCCCATATCTTATCCATAGGGCAGCATGCAATAAGTCTGAACTGACATTTGCTTCTGTCAAAAAGGCATTAAAAATATATGTTGCTCTTTAAAATGAGGCACAAAAGGATCTGTATGTTTGTTTTTTCTACTGAGACATCAAAGTGAGTGCTAGGACTGTATCAAAATCTGAACCCTTATATATTAGTAATGTACAGTAAATAAATCCGTGCTTTTGGGTCTCTGAGAGGTTAGTCCTTTTTCTTTTAGGTTGTATTTCTTAAATAGCAAGTATTCCTAGCATAGTGATCTCCTATTAATAAAATATCTTTAATAAAACAGGAAGTTAGAAATGAAGTACTGCATAAAGTACACAACCTTTCCCCCCAAAAAACCCTGAACAAAACTCTCCATTCGTCACATGTACATTCTTTGTTATCATGAAAGTAAGTGTTTTCTTTTAAGAAGATCTTTCTGTTTTTCAATGGACTTTGAGAACTTGTTTGCAAATTGCTTGTAAAAAATTCACTTTCACCTGAAATTGGGTATATTGTACATACAGAGCTGTAATCTCAGACCAAAGTGAGTTAAATATGTTTTTAATAAATAATATGGAACAAATATTTTATTTAAAATTTTGCCTGGTGCTGTTTCTTTGAAAGAGTGTGCTGGCTATTAATCTGTACTATGGACTAATGTGTTTTACTTTAAAACAAACAAAACCTATTGTGGTTTATAAAGTAATTATGGTTTATGTGCCGTTCTTCTTTTATGTAAAGATTTTTATTAGGCCTTTTATGAATGTTCAGGTTAGCATAATGAACATTTAAAAAATCTAAATAGGAAATTTACCATTTCCCTTGAGTAAAGTCAGTTAAAATGCTTCATTTAGTAAAACAAAAATATAGAACTTTTACAGTCATAACTCTTCATTTTGTTTAGTGTATTAAATAGGACATCTGGTTTTAAGTCAGTGTAAAAAATAACAAATAATGTTCAGCAATGAGAATAGTAGAAATTTAAAGTTTTCAAAAGTTGAAATAAGAAGAAATGGTGAAAAATTATTTTATAAAATTATTTTATATTATTTTATATTTTATGGCTATTTTGACATAAGCTTCAACACAGAAGATTAACAATTTTTCCTGGTTTTGACTTGTGGTATTTGTAGAAAAAATCATTTTACTTGCTGTTAATATAAAGCTGTTTTGTGACTCTACATTTGCATTGATATATAATTCAAGAGATGTTATCTTCAGCCTTGATGTCCAGCAATCAAGTATATGATTAAACGGTTATGGATTGTTAGCAAGAAGTCTGTGTGTGTGTTTGCACTAAATGCATTTTTAATCTAAACAAAAATTAAAGTAGAACACATTGAACACAAGCTTCATGGCCAGGACATAGTGTCATAATTCATCTTCTGTTGTATTCCATCTGAGTTATAATAAAATTATTTGAATACTTGAATTAAAATTTCAAAATATTTCAAGCATGTTTTAAAAAAAGGTTAGTGTAGTAGGAAAAATATTTTCAGAAATGAAAATAAGTCATAAACACATAAACAATAACACTCTCAAAAGAAAAGTAAATGACAGAAAAGTTAAGAAAATGAAGAAATAGGGTGTTTTAAAGTTAAAGTTGACTTCTCACAGAGTAAGGCAAGATTATTAACTCTGAACCTTGTGTAATTGTAATGACAACTGACTGAAGCAGGTAAGTACCTACAATACTGACGAACAGAAAGGACCTAAATATTTTATGGACTGGATAAATACTGTTTAATAGTCAAAATGAGCTTAATTGCGAAATTAATAGCTTGATTAAATGTATGGTACATTTTTTCTGAATTATATTCAGTCTTTTATTACGGGTCTAACTATAATTAACAGAAATCTTAAAATACTTGTTTTTAATGTTGACCAATTTGCACATACATAAGTTCCTTAGTAGTGAATACAGTAGCTAAGCGAAAGTATTTTGCAACGTTATAAACTTGCTTTCACTTACTCATAACTTTCTGAATAAACAATTTTCTGCTGAAACTTTCCATGCATGTTCTCAGATGAAAGGTAATTTTTTTTTTTTAATATTTGAAGGAAAATGGTCAAGCGATTTTTGAGTTGTGTGAGGCAGAAGAAATATTCCCCCCCTATTGAAAATAAGTGCGCACAATTTTTTTTCCTGATCATTTTGATAGCACAGAAGGTTGTTGCTGGAATAATTGTATGAAAAAATTATAACTTTCTCATTGAAATAGAGAGAAAAATCCTCCAAGCTCTTTACCATATTAACATCAGGAAAGGAGAAAATTGTGGGCCTCTGAAAACTGCATATCCCATGATTTTGTGATTTCCCTACAATTTTTGCTTAATTCTCCAACGTTCCGCTTTCATTTAAAAAAAAATCTATCTTTCTTACTTGCTAAGATACAGATATATAAAAATGGGGAATATCTAATTGCCGAATTGCAGCATCAATGGTGTGAACTCAGCCTTCCCCAACCTCCTCATCTCAAAAAGATATGAACTGCAAATTCTAATTGGAACCATTTGAATGGTAACATATTAAGCGCAGGCATCTCTTCCCCGCCCCCCTTCTTTTATAAAAATGGAATGAAAAACTAATATGGCATTGACGTTTAACACTTAAAATCACAAAATGGCAGGAATTTCAAAAGCCAAAGTTTCCTTCAGCAACATTAGGTCAGCGGCGTTGCACATCCTGTGTTTTATGGCGTACATTTTATAGCTTTGATCCCAATCCTGCAAAACCCTTACTCATAGAGGTAGTGCTTACTCATGTGAGCAGTCTCATTCATCTGCATGAGGCTTCTCATTTAAGTACTTTGTGCATATATAAGATTTTCAGGATTGGACCTTTAATCAGTGATTTACTAAGCTATGCATTTATCCAGAGGAACAACATATGGTACAGTTGGAATGTAAAATTTTATATTTCCTTTGTTTTTGAAATGTACTTTGAAGTTGCATTAATGGTAATTTGCACTTGATATGGCACTTATTAAAACAATCAACTATTTTACTAGTATTATATCAATAATTTTTTCTGTTAAACTGTTCATTTTCTGTAGTAAACCTAGTGTAATTGTTCCTTTTCCATCATTAAATGTGACCAACAAAGGAAAATTAGATTGGGTTTGTCCCCCTTTTTTCTATTCTGTTTTTTGTGTGTATGGTATCTAAAGATGCGGAAATTGGTTTTGGTTCTTTTTTTAATATTTTTTTCTTCTTGTTTTACCTTAGAAATATAAGGAATATTATTTCCTATTTGGGAATGGCATGGTGGGGCATGGTCTATTTAGAGGTCTAAACAACTGTAAACTTTCCCAGCCTAATTTAATTGGTGGATGTTGAACTGTTAAAAAAAATATTTTCACCAAAGGGCTTGTCACACATTTGAGTTATGTGGGTGTTAACAAATATAAAAATAAACAAACAAAAAATCCCAGGATTTTAAACAGAGGCTAGAAAATTGCACCACTTTAAACTAAATCGTCGGGAAAAAAATCAGTCTGGTTAAACTGATGCAAGCCCCTCATGGAGACACACTTAAATCAGTGTAAGTCAGTAAAGAACCAATGCAAGCTTAACCAATTTAAGCAAAGCTTAAACACATTTGTATGTGTGTCAGGAGTTTGTTGATTTAACTAGATCAACTTTTCAATCACTTAAGCTAAACTGATGTTTTTTTCTAGTATAGATAAAAACTTAAACTTCTTCCTCTTGCTCAGATATCACTTCCTAAATACTTGCTATGTCATAATCTTCCTAGTGTAGTTCTCAAATCATCCACAGAGTGTGCAGGGGAGAACAAAGTAAACAAAGTCTGAATTCCTTATGGAGAAAAGATCATCAGGAACTCCCATTCTTTTTAGGGGAATTTTTTAGCTTTCTTTGTTCATCATAAAGGGCAGTAGAAAAGGCACCACCACACTTTCTCCCTCCCCTACCTTTTTCTGTAGTAAGGTATATACAGATTTTTTTTTTAAGAATACTGTATAATTTTGAGTAAAATTTCCTTAAAATTAGAAATTTTATATGTTCCATTTAGCCCAATCTATGAAATTGAGAGGTGAAGGATCCATCCTGCTGTCTTTTGAAGTCCATGGCAAAACTCTTGTTGAATTCAAAGAGAGCATGAGTGGTGCTCAAAACAGCCATTTTAATGCATGCCCTTGGATATTTTACTTTTGATTATTCATTTAAAAAAATGAATAGTGTCCTTTGAGAGCTATCTACTATTGATATTGACTTTTTGGGTTGGTAAATCTGAGAGTTTGTATACTTTCTGAGAGTACAGTATAGTAAAAGTCAAGTTTTTTATTCTTTCTAATAGCATCCATATAAATACCTTGTGTGTAACCTTGTTCAAATCTTTTCTCTTAATCAATAAATCTTATTTTACACTTTTGGCTTTGCCATCTATAATCAGGTGCATATCATGTAGCAGTTTCCAATAACTGAAATAGTTTTCACTTTACTTTTCATTTTAGAAAAGAAATCAAAGCTAATTGAAAAGAGAGCTATTATACTTGGTTGACTTTATTGATTATCATAATCTTATTAATATCGAATGCAACAAATCATATACATCTATTATTCCTGTAAAGGTGACTGGTCAATTAGAAATAATATGGAATTGGCGGCATAATGTTGTATGGCTATTGGACAGTTTTATTAGAGACAGTTTTCTGCTTTATCCTTTCCTCCTCTCCGTGAGTCATTTTGAGATTTTTTTTTTAAGATATACTGTTGTGTTAAGACAAATTGGTCAACAAATATTTAATTTAATCTGTGTCCAGTTAAAACATTTATGTGTAAATACTTGTATCCACATAGGTCTCCTGCTTTCTTCCTTGATTCAAGCCATTAGCCAGTATTTGTGTCTATGCAATATTTGAAGAAGATTGTTGTATGTGAAAATTGTGTTTTTTGTAATTTTTGTGTGTGCAAAATCTTAATGTTATGATTATACCAGTGTAATTTTTTGCATTTGCCACATTTGGTTTTTAAAGGAAGTCTATGGGAATAGTTGCACAGTGATATTAATGCACACAGTTTATTACAATATTAGCAAATATGCGTGGGATCACACATTCAACATACTGCATTTATATGAATGTATAATCGCTACATGAATTACTTCAGTGCTTTGCTGTCCAAATATATACAAGCTTCTGATGCACACTGAGACTGATAAGCGCAGTACAGGTTCTAAACAGACAATATATATGTTGGTTTTCATTTGTTTCATAATTTTTAACCACAGTTTTTTCAAACTTGGAAAAGCTTGAGAACTGTTATACAATCAGAAGTTGAAATTCAGACAAATGTGTTTGAGTACAAAAATGTCTTTAATAACTAAGGTGTGAATTTTTTTTCATTACCTGATTACTGGCTAATGGCTGGATTGAAGTTTGTCAAACTTCCCCCACAAAGAGAATACAGCCTTTGAACTCAGAACATGCATGAAAAAATTGGGCACAGAGAGCCATTTTCCTGGCAATTTACATGTGCTTGAAAACAGGGCCTTAGAATTTGTGGGTTTTTTCAAAACCATGGGTTAAATTGCTTCCTCCTTGTGAAAAGACATGGTAGTGGGTTCTTTTGGAAAAAACCTCTCTCAAGATTGCTTCATGGAAATTCTTTCAAATTATCCTAGTGGAAATAGGGAAAAGCAAAGTTTTTCTCTCAGGGTAAAGTGGTGCAGAGACCTCATTCAGACCTGGCAGATCCCATTAATGCCGCATTACTAGGGGTTCCCTGACCACACATGATTACATAATTTGGTATATTATCTTTTCTGGATAAATTCCACGAGGTTAGAAGTGGGGCCATTTGCATTCTCACCCACCCAGTCTTCATCTTGTTATCCAGAGTAGACCCAGAGAGAGCAGGGCAGAGGATGTGGCTGAGTTGTTAATATCATCTGTGTTGTGAATCCGACAGGCAGGATGTGCATACAGAAGAACTCAGGTTATCTACTTCTCATTCTAATTTCAGAAAAACAACTGGGGAAATTTTGGATATCAGCTTCTTGCTGATATTTTTTATTAATCTCACAAATTAGAAATGGGAAAATACTATTAAATCATCTAGTCCATATGACTTATGTTTTGATGGTGCCCATCACCATCTAAGTACAGTACACCATCCCAGTACAGCACTGGAACCTACAGTATGTTTCTACTTCTTTGTCCAGCGTAGTTTTAATGGTCTGAGACAATGAAACTTATGTCACTTTATCAGTGAAATTATTCCACAATCTAATGTCAGTGTCCATTTGTTTGCTGATATTCAGCCAAATATTTTTCTTCCATAATTCCTAATTATATAAATTTGTAGCAACCTAAATAATTCCTCTCCTTTATGTTTATACTCTTCCTGCTTTACACACTTTATATAATTGCAAATGATTATTATGGCTAAGACTTTTTTTAAAAATGAGTGTCCAAAGTTACACTCTCTTAAATAAGTAGCCTGATTTTCAAAAGTGCTGCGCACTTAGCAGTACCACACAGTTGGTCCATGGCTTTTCAAGTCTATCTCTCATTTTTTGTATATACATATTTACATACACATATTGATTAGGAGAGTCTGTGTAGATCCCTCAACATAGCAGCGAAATTACAACAATGGGTTCTTTTGAGTCTGAAAATTATTCCCCTATCCCAGGCTTGTGGACCGAAATATAAAAATTACATAAAATAAGACTGTCCTGGAATATAAATATCGTAGCATGAATGTGTTTCTTAAATGTGAACATACACTATGGATTGATTTCAAGTTTGGAATTAGATTTGTCCTTTTAGTGATGTCATACAATGATATGTTCAAGCGAATAGCAAAGTGCTGGTAATATTTTTTGGGGGAAGAGATTTATTTATTTTTAAAAATGATTCCTTTTCTGTCCTGTCCAAACAATTTGATTAGTGTGAATATTTGACACACAGATCTATACTTAACTCAGTTTTCTTTTTTGGTTTGCAGTTAACCTTTAAATAAGTTGCATTAGCCCTTAATCAGAGTAGCTTAATTGAGATACATGAAAGCATAGCTAATAGGATAATATTTTTTGAATGAGATGCTGTGTTTGAATTAAGAGATGTTTAAAAGTGAAACAATACTTTTAAAGTAGAATTAGCCTATAAATATAATTGTACAGATAGATAAACTTTAAAATAAAGTACTTGAAAATCTGTTGTTCCTTTCTGTACTTGTCAAGACACGAGTTTAGGTTTCTATTATAGATGACAAATCAAACCGCAAAATAAGAAAAACAGGGGATTCTGCTCCCTGCTGTTGAGAAATTTACCAAATAGTAGATGAGAAAAACAGAAACTGAACTTGAATTTTGTAATTGTGGGGGGGGGGATCAGTTTTTTCAGCTCCCATGGCTTCATTCAGAGTCTCGTGATTGGTGTTTTTCTTAAAGTCCTAGCTGCTGGAATCATGTGACAGCGTTAGAATATCAGCTTTTTAAAAAAAAGTAAACTTCTACCTCTTATGGTTGGAAAGTAAAGCCTACAACCATGAACGAAGGACTAAAAACAAAAAACGAACCCTTAGTAAAAGAAACCTAATTTACTATTTTTAACAATCTCGCGATTTTTAAGTCAAGGTCATGATTTTTGAATGCTTGGAGTTAACAATACTGAGGAGCAGATAGTTAGTTCTCTTAGGCCTGTATTTAAATTGCCTCTTGTTCCCATTCTCCTCAACTCTGTTGGACTGTCCCTAGATTGTGAGCTCAGACATGACTCACAATATGAAAATTTATTTTCTTAAGATACTGAAAATTTTTAATAAAAGCATGTAGTAGAGAAATCTCTTAACATCAATAATGTTTCTGAGCAAAAATTGCAACTTCATTTTGTTCCACTTAGTTTTTCTTTGTTTAAGTAACTTCTGTTTTCTGTTCAGATTTACTCTTGACTTTCAGTATACAGTATCTGTATTATTGCTGCTGCCTTTTGTATTCTGGAAATGCCAACAATGTGGTTAGTAATTTCCAAACACGCAGACACATAATTACTGCCCTGAAGAGTTGATAATTTGCTCTTAAAATAGTGTAACGTATGTGACCAAGCAGGAATTATATCCCACATATTCCTACGTGACTTGAAAACAGGCAATAAAAAAGATTCCTTTGACTGTGGAGTAGATGTTTTGGCATAGAGCACTTAAACTATATTTATTTTGTTCTTTGATTGCATTTAAACTAAACTGGCAATTGTTCCCCCTACTGTTTATTTACTTGTATTGCAGAGATGCCTAAAGGCCCACTGAAGAGGTTCCAAAGGATGGTGCATATATTTAACACCCCAAACTTTTCATTTCAGAAAAGTTGACCTAGATTGTCTTTTAATTGTACAGCTAGAATATCTATATTGAAGCAAAGAAGGTGCTTTACCCTATACACTATTTTTGAAGCATAACTGACTAGAAAAATCCCAATACTTAACAACGCTGGAGGGTAGGGATAGGATACAGAGGGACCAAGACAAATTGGAGGATTGAGCCAAAAGAAATCTGAGGAGGTTCAACAAGGACAAGTTCAGAGTCCTGCACTTAAGAAGGAAGAATCCAAAGCACCGCTACAGACTAGGGACCGAATGGCTCGGCAGCAGTTCTGCAGAGAAGGACCTACGGGTGACAGTGGACGAGAAGCTGGATATGAGTCAACAGTGTGCCCTTGTTACCAAGAAGGCCAGTGGCATTTTGGGATGTATAAGTAGGGGCATTGCCAGCAGATCGAGGGACGTGATCGTTCCCCTCTATTCGACATTGGTGAGGCCTCATCTGGAGTACTGTGTCCAGTTTTGGGCCCCACACAACAAGAAGGATGTGGAAAAATCGGAGAAAGTCCAACGAAGGGCAACAAAAATGATTAGGGGTCTGGAACACATGAGTTATGAGGAGAGGCTGAGGGAACTAGGATTGTTTAGTCTACGGAAGAGAAGAATGAGGGGGGATTTGATAGCTGCTTTCAACTACCTGAAAGGTGGATCCAAAGAGGATGGATCTAGACTATTCTCAGTGATGGCAGATGACAGGACAAGGAGTAATAATAGTCTCAAGTTGCAGTGGGGTAGGTTTAGGTTGGATATTAGGAAAAACTTTTTCACTAGGAGGGTGGTGAAACACTGGAATGCGTTACCTAGGGAGGTGGTGGAATCTCCTTCCTTAGAAGTTTTTAAGGTCAGGCTTGACAAAGCCCTGGCTGGGATGATTTAGTTGGGGATTAGTCCTGCTCTGGGCAGGGGGTTGGAGTAGATGACCTCCAGAGGTCCCTTCCAATTCTGATATTCTATGACGTACAGCTTGATTGTCCATGTCATTGCATTGGCTGGGCTTGTTCAGAGGGGTGCACGTCCGTGGGTTGGCTCAGGGCTCCCAGCAGGCTCCAGCAGTGCTGTGCTTCAAAGTTCTCCATGAGGCCCAGTGCCTACTACCTTGCTACTGGGGCTGTGAGGCTCTGCAAGGCATAGTTGATTTTATAATGCCTGCATCAAGATAAATTCAAGTAAAAATAATCTTTGTTTTGTTGTTGTTGCACTCTAAATTTCAGTGAGCAAAGCTATTTTTTTTTAATCTTATTTTGTAAGAATCTTTTACTGCACTGTCAGGAGTTGAATATTTTAGAGGAACATTGAAGCTGAACAGCTTTCTCATCAGTTTGTTTTGACAGTAAATGATGTAGAAGTTTATATACAGGTTGCTAAAAGTAGATGACAAAATATGATGCAGAAATAGATTTTCTAAATGGTTTTACAGAATATAGTTCTTTAAATAAAAATAACAGGACTCTTATAGGAAGCAATGTCATGAGTAGGTTTTGAGTGACAGAATGACGTATATTTTAGTATGAGCAATGTTTGGTTTAAATCAAGGCAAATCAAAATTGTTATGTTCAAATAAAAATATGTTCTTTAAATGTTCACAGGAAAACATCTTGCAAAGTAATAACTATTGACTAAGTCTTTAAACCTTAAAAGACACAAAATACATCTTCGTTCAAGTGGAGATATCGTAAGCCTGACAGTGTGAAGAAGGCTCTTCTCATAAATAACTTCATAAATAGTTCCAAGGTGTCTGAGTAGGAGTACTTGTGGCACCTTAGAGACTAACCAATTTATTAGAGCATAAGCTTTCGTGAGCTACAGCTCACTTCATCAGATGCAGACGTAGCTCACGAAAGCTTATGCTCTAATAAATTGGTTAGTCTCTAAGGTGCCACAAGTCCTCCTTTTCTTTTTGCGAATACAGACTAACACGGCTGTTACTCTGAAAGGTGTCTGAGTAGATTCTTGAATCACGTTTTTCTGGAATACTCTGCAAATGACATTAACTGCATTGGGATAGACATAGTTCACCAATATCCTGTGCTGTTCAGAATCATTACCTTATTTAAGATTTTCATGGTATTTATGGTGCTGTGTGTGTGAAAAACATGAGTGCTGGATAGTTCTTCCCCCTCTCTTCTCCCACCTTATTTAGAAATTATACTGCCAGTGTGCTTGTCAAAGAGCACTATGAATAGGGAGATAAAAATACCGGTAGTTAGATGGCAGTGTTTTATCCTTGCACGTTATTGATCCATAAAGACTTACAATGTATTATTCTAAGATTGCTATTGCTATAGGGGACCGAGGAAAGAATTAAGAAACTGCATGTTCAGATTTCAGAGTAACAGCCGTGTTAGTCTGTATCGCAAAAAGAAAAGGAGTACTTGTGGCACCTTAGAGACTAACCAATTTATTTGAGCATAAGCTTTCGTGAGCTATAGCTCACTTCATCGGATGCATACAAGTACTCCTTTTCTTTTTGCATGTACAGAAGTTGTCATTTTAATAACTGGCAATTTTGTTTGGGGTAGGTGGAGTAGTGAATAATACAATCAATCCTATCAGCAAGTATTTTTACAAATTTTCCTAGTTTATAACAAATGTTGTACATACCATCGAGGTCATTTGATAGTGTTCCCGAGATACCCTTTTCATATCATTACAATACTGGTGTTTTGAATAAACTGCCATGTCCAATTCCTTGGAGTTTCCTCAGCACAGTGAAGCAATGAGATAGGAAATAAGACAGCTGCAAAATGAGACAATCACTTCAAAGTAATAGTTCTAGTATTTTTTGTAATAAGCAGTTTTTAGTACAGATCCTCCTCTCTTCTTAGTCCCTAATAAATGGCTGGTGCCCAGGCAAAAAACATTTCCAGTAGAAGCAAAAGGCCTATGTTTGACCAGAATTCTGATAACCTGAGCAGATGTGTTTTCCTTCCTTTTAGTTTTTGCCTGCTGTCTTTAATGCTCCTTTGCTCTTGTAATAAAAACTCAATGGTAGGGGCAGAGATGGGAAACACACTTTATAGACTTGGGAAAGGTTGCGCTGAGGTGTATCCTCCAAACATAATTTGTGTAGGGCATAAATACATTTCTTTATCATGAGGAAGATAATACCAGATTTGTGTTAGAGATGGAACAAATCTAAAGCTGCCTTAATGTACAGTTAAAAGGTTCAGTCAGGCCTCCTCACAGTATATGTGATTGAATCCATGCCAGTCTGACAAGAAAAAGGGTTTTATTTAGAGTACTAGGTGATTATTACAGGGATTCATGTAAGTTAGTTTTGAGAATATTCTCTTCCTTTAAGGATCCCAAAAGGAAAAAGTTCAGTATTGTGAGGTATGGAAAACTTGGGTAGTTTCATTGAAAACCTCTACACAATAAAACATTCTTACATTCATTCAGTGGAAGATTCTTCTCTGTTGATTTCAGTGGAAGATTTTGGGAGATATTAAAACTTGGGTAGCAAGCATTTAACTATATTTTTTCTCTTTTTCATTAAGAAGTATCCTGGGGTAGCCATTTACTAGTACATGTTTATATTCAGCTAGGCTTCTGGATGTTATTCCTAGCCTGTCTCCTCCACTTCTATTCATATCTTTAAAGCCAAAGTGTTAATCTTGGCACAAGCATAAATAGTTATAAACTGAACATGAACAAATTTAGGTTGGAAATTAGAAGAAAGTTTCTAACCATGAGAGGGGTGAGGTTCTAGAGCAGCCTCCCAATAGGAGTAGTGCCGGCAAATAACTTAAATAGTTTTGAGAGAACTGGACAAATTTAACAGTAGAACTGTATGATGGGGTCGCTTGTGATGATAGAGGGCCTCACTTCTAGTTTGTGTTACGTTGCTAACGCTCATATTTCAAGGTTTCAGCCGGCCACTATGTTCTGGGTTGTTTTTTTTAATCTCCTCCTTCTGAAACATCAGGGATGGGTGTTGCTGGAGTTGGGACATAGGGCGGAGTGGGCCGGGCTCTGAGGTGGCACTGAGCATTCTCTCTCTCAGGTGCTTGGCTGGCTGAGGATCTAACTCATTGGTTCTCAAACTGGGGGTCGCTGAGCCCTGACACCAGCGTGCGAGCCCTGAAACCTGCACCAGGCTGTGAGCCCCGACTGTGACGCATGGCTGCGAGCCCGACTCCTGTGTGGAGCTGCGGGGCTATGAGCCTCGACCTGGGCACAGAGCTGCGAGCCCTGACGCCGACAGGGATGCGGTGCTGCGAGCCCCGACCCCAACCCTGGCCAGGACCGGGGCTCTAGCTCCGTCCAGACATGGGGCTGCGAACCCTGACTCTGACCCCCCCCATGGGACTGTGGGCCTAGACCCCAACCCTGGCCAGGAGCGGGGCTTTGAGCCCTGAGGTGGGGCATCCAGGATGCTGTGAGCCCCAACCCCTGTACTGGGTTGTCAGGGGGAGCCCGGTCATGCTGAGGGTTATCAGCCAGGTGATCTGCCAGGCACGAGGTTAACCTCCAGCCCTGCCACACACAGGGTTGTCAGCCCCGAGCCCTGCTACCTGCTGTGAGCCCGGCCAGGCACTTGATGATGAGCCACCATCATCACCATGTGCTGACCTCAGAGCCCCAAGCTCCTCCAGCCCAGATCCACCCCAAACTTGGCTCCACCCCCAACTCCACCTCCAGCGCTGCTCCACCTCCAAAGAAAGGGCACCAAATAGAAGTTTGCCCAGGGCGCCATTTTTCCTATGGCTGGCCCTGGTACCGAGACAACATTAGAGGGCTTGATTCGCAGCTGAACAAGTACTTTATTAATTAACAGTCAGACACACAAGTGCAAACTTTCTCCTGAAAACAATGGCCAGTTGTACTGCTAAAACTGCTAAAAAACAAAAGTATCTCGAGTCTTACATTATACTTGGTTTTACCAGTATCATCACCTCTGATATTGAAAAACTGTAATGTGTAATTTGCTGTGAAGTTTTTTCTGCTGAATCAATGAAACCATGCAAAGTGCAGCGACATCTTGAAACTAAACATCCTGAGCATAAAAATCGAAACGTGGATTTTTTTCAAACGCAGACAAGAAGCAACAAAAGGCGGCCAGGCTTGATGCTGGTGGACGTGTCCGACCGCAAACGTCCTCAGCTGTGGAGGCCTCTTTGTTGTGTCACTACGAGCTGCCCGTACCAAAGTGCCGCATACAGTAGGTGAGGAGTTTATTCTGTCAGCATGCAAAGAGCTTGTGGCACTTATGGTTGGCAAGGATACTGCCAGAAAACAGAATATGCTCTCTATGTCTAATGATACCATGAAACACAGAATATGTGAGATGCCTGACGATATCAAAAAACAAGTTGTACACAAAATTCTGCTTTCAGTATGTTCAACCTGCAACTTGATGAAAACTACTGATGTTACTCACTGTGCACACCTGATTGCATTTGTCCAGTATGTTAATGCCGGGGATATTAAGGATGAGTTCTGATTCTGTGAACAACTTGAAACAACCACAACAGCACAGGACATTTTCAATAAGGTGAATGCCTTTTTTTTCAAAAGCAATGGCATTGAATGGAAAAATCTTTATGGTATCTGTACTGATGGTGCTCCAGCAATGATGGGTGCATGGTCTGGCTTTCAGCAGAAGGTAAAGTGCGTCTCACCTAATGTGATTGTCACTCACTAATGTGATTGTGTGGAATCCATCGTCAAATCCTAGCTGCAAAGACATTGCCAATATGCCTTAGTGCTGTGGTGGATGTTGTTACATGAGCAGTGAACTACATTAAAGCTCATGCTCTGAATAGTAGTCTCTTTCGAGAGCTCTGCAATGAAATGTGTGGTGAATGTGAAGTTCTGCTTTTCCATACTCAAGTCCGATGGCTTTCTAGGGGACGCGCATTAAAGCGCGTTTTTATACTCCGTGAAGAGATGGTAGAGTTTTTCCTGCGAAAACAGAAACGAGCTGAACAAAATATTGACAAGAAATGGCTTCTCTGCTTGGCATACCTAGTTGATATCTTTGGTAGCCTTAATGATCTCAATCTGTCACTTCAGGGAAAACGTTCAACATTAATAGACCTGACTAATAAAATCAAAGCCTTCCAGATGAAGTTGGATCTGTGATGCAGGAAGCTGGACACAGACAGATACGGCATGTTTCTGACACTTTCCTCATTCAGTGAGGAAGAGGAGGAAGTTAACATTGATAGTGCTCTCAAGTCAAGCGATCAGTGAACATTTGAGAGCCCTTCATGAAGAGTTCTCACACTACTTCCCAGCACTACGAGAAGCTCTTCATTCCCTGGTGAAGAACCCTTTCAGTGTGACAGCTGAGCAGTTACCTACTGAAGATATTCACACACAGGAACAGTTTGTCGACCTGATCAATGATGATGAAGTGAAAGCAAAATTCACACAGCTGACTCCAAACCAGTTCTGGTGCTCAGTTGCAAGTGAATACCCACTGGTGTCTGAAATGGCCCTGAGAGTCCTTCTGCCACTTCCCACTACCTACAAATGCGAGAGTGGATTCTCCAGCCTTCTCACAATAAAGATGAAATCTCGAAACTGGCTTCATGTGAAGTATGACATCAGATGCACCCTTTCTAAAACAACACCAAGAATAAAACTTCTTGTGTCAAATAAACCGCATCATTCACCTCACTGATTTTTGGCAGCTTCAGGTCATTAATTGCTGTCAAGTATTAAAATAAAATTCTACTTAAAAATAACTTTTCCACTTATTTTTAGTTTGATAAAAAAGTGTTTTAGTCTTAATTTAAAAGCAGTGAGAAAGGTAAATTCATTTTAAGTAATAGGGTTTAAATTCACTATTTAACATGTTAAAATATTGTGTGTGTTAAATATCCAAAATGTGTTCTTAATTTCTAAGGGGGGGGGTCGCACTCAGATGCTTGGTGTTCAAAAGGGGTCACCAATACAAAAAGTTTGAGAACCACTTATATCTGTGTGTGGGTTTGGAAAGCAGTTTTCCCCCAGATGAGATTGGTAGTGACCTTAAGGGTTTTTTTGCCTTCGTCTGCAGCATGGGATGTGGGTCACTTGCAAAGATTATCTGGATATATCATTTAACTTATTTCCCTGCCATTGCAGATGCCTAGGGCCTTGGTGAACCTCATTTCCCTCCTGTTCTCTGTCAGTGACACACAATAGTCCAGCTTCCTGTGGGTTGTAATACTTTGGTCTAATATCTGTTGTTGGGTTTAGTGCATGGGTGTTGGGGGTATTCATGGTCTGTGAGATACAGGGGGTCAGACTGATCTGGTGGGCCCTTCTGGCCTTAAACACTATGACTCTGAATCCCTTCTACAGCATAGAGTTTCTAGTAGCTAGATGTGCATTCGCCTTCTGAAAATTCCACGAGGGAAGAGACAGGGAGAAGAGAATCCTACTCCCATGGTATGGAGTGGCGGTAAATCTACTCAGCAGCCATGAGACATTAGTACCAACCCTGGCTCGTGTACTTCTGCTCTGTAGTAGAAAATGGCTGGTGAATCAGTACAGCCTTTGCTCTGCTCCAGATTTTCCCTCTGAGTCCTCACTGAACTCCACACCCCAATGCAGGCTCCTCAAATCTTGTTTCTCCCTTCCATTACAGCAGAATTAGTGTGCCCGCACAGCTGCGAGGCATAATTTACCTTTAAATACATTGCATGAAATCGTGACTCTGTTAAAGTGAATGAGAGCTTGGCCATTGACTTCAGTGGGGCCATGATTTCACCCATTGCTCTACTTGGAATCCACAGGATGACAAGGAGTTGCAGTCTGACAGTGTTGGTAAATAAAATGGACTGACATATGTTTCAGCAAAGTATAGAAATAACTTGATATACATAAGTAAAACTTACTCAAACTCATCTCAATCCTTAATGGAATGTATAACAAAAGTATTGTAGTATATTACAGAAACTTACATTCTAGAACTGGATTTAATCTGTTCTCCTTTCATGTTTTTTATTAGAAGTTTGAAGTGCAAAAATAAATAAATGTTGTGTTCTACTAGTTGAATTGAATTCAAGTTTACTTTCAATTCTTATTTGCATTGCTAATTAGTCTCCATAAGTTCTTATGCATGGGTTGATTCTTAATATGACAACTTACTTTTTAGATATGTTTTGAAGATATTGCTGGTATGCTTGAAATAGTTTACATATTATTTAAACAGACACTTGTAACATTGCAAATATTGGTAGTTTTAGTTGTGCAAAGTATTGTATTTAAGTTCTGAATATATGGTTATTGTAATTGGTTGCTACCAGTGCACATTAGCTGTGTAATTCTCACTTTATTTTCATCACAGACAAAAATTAAATCTCTAAGAATTCTGTGTCCTCTCATCTTGTTCAGAGCTTCTCTAATGCCATCAAATTGCAGTTTTGGCTTGATTGCAGGTTTAGCAGATCCTGTTTTTCCCTGTCATTGATTGAGAGACTGTTATACTTCCATATTTGTATATTTTTGTACATAGTCATAAAAAGGAAGAAATATGAGAAAATATTTATGTAAGGACTTGGATGTATTGTGCTGATATGCAGGAAACTACATGAGGTTCCTTTATGGAGCACCAAATGCAGACTGGATGTATATGAGCACAACTCTAGGGAGACAAATTTATTTTATAACAGATCTAAGTTTGGCAGGGAGTATTTGCTTATGTGCCCACTGGGAAATACACCACATTGCTTAAATGGCTCACTCATTATACAACAATTTTTTGCTAGACTGTGCAAGAGCTAGAGCAGAAAGTAATGTGCAGGAACATTAGGAAACATATGAGTAATGGCCAGTCTTTCTTTTTCCCAAGATATTTTTCTCCATTTCGGGGTAGGCCGGAGGGGCCCATATTCAGGCATATTTACTTGAACCAACAAGAAATTTCCTAATTTGGGTCTAGACTTGTATATTCAAGTTTTTCCCTATCTTCTCCCCACAATATTTTTCTCCGTGGACCGGATCAATAATAGGTCTTTCCTATCTTCATGTCAGCTTCAATGTAATGTCAAGTTTTACAGAATGTTTAGTTTGAGTATATAATGGTAATCTTTCTCTCACTCTAGGAGACTGTCCAAAGAGCATCAAGTTTGCAGCCTAGGACTGATTATTACCAGCTAACATGGTGTTGAATCTCATGCAGACTGGGTATTGAGTGAGGTTTTGAATGAAGATAGCCCAGCTAAAAGCAAACCGATTTCCTAACCTAGACACACCCATTATGTAATCTTAGACTATAGTGTTGACCCCAGTTATACCTGTTATCCTGACTTTGTGGTCTGATAGTTCCTTACTATGTGCAATCAGTTGCCTTTATGGTAAAATAAAAAGGAATTCAATAGGTTCTGTTCTGCATATGCTCAAATTTGAGCAATTCTCATCTTTTTATTTTTATTCTGAAGATTGGGTCGCTGGTGCCTATGTTAAAGATCAAACTGGGTTTGAGGTGCATGTGTGCTTTCCTTTAGTCTTCCTGAAGCTGTTCTTGATGGACTTTTTCAGTAGCAGTGTTGCTAAGTTTTACAAAATGTGATGTTTTGTGCCAGGTCCCAGCTCTTGGAGTAATGTGATTATCTGAGAATCTCACCTTTCATTTTTTAAAAAGAAAGTGGAACAGAGTGGGGTGCTAAGATCCCAGTGCACAGAAAAAAGCCTGAAAAAGTGAAATGTCAAAATGAAAAAGGCAAATGAAAATCAAAACTTTATTTGTTTTGAATTGTGGCTTAAAAATTATAAATCTCATTACTTTTTGGGGCCTAGCTCATGATGATTGAATACTTGCAGTGGGCAATACTGCAGTAATAATTGCCATGACTAGAATAGGAATTGGCAATGAACTTTGTTTTTAGCACTACTGTGTGTGTTACACAGAAGTAAATTAACAGGTATAAAATATTTTTTCCAAATATTTAAGTTTAAAAAGAAATTAAATTTGTGTATTCATATTGTAATGGCAAAAGTTTAGGACTAGGCATTTCCCAGGACCTGAGAGAGAGCCCAGGGATCTGGTCATGAGAAGAGGACAGTATTCTATAACTGTCACTGTTGGTGGGTGGCTGGGTATAATTTCTGGAAATTTTGTGTATGGTTTGGATTACTTCAGTGAAAGATCAACAAGACTCATGTACATAGTGGAAATATGTCAATAAATTGCAGTATACCTGACTTAGGGTCACAGATTTCTTTAACAACTCAATCTGACTTGCTGCAAGGCCTGAAAAAGAACTACTGCTTGGTCAAAGCAACAACAGAATTAATACGGAATAGAAAAACTACTTCTTAGGCTTCTATTTATAATTAAAAATGGACATAGATGGTAAGATATAAAAGCAATCTGTAATAAAGAAATATAAAATTCCTTGCTGCACAGTTCAAACTGGGAATATTTCTCTTCATGTTACAATCCTAGATTTGTTTAGTTGAGTTGCAAGCAGCTCAAACAGTAGTACATCAGGGGGAGTACCTCCTATCCCTAAGAGATTGATCACAATCAAGCTTTAATTGAAAAAAAAAAAACCAACAACATATCTACCCTTAAAGGTTGCAAAGAAAACCTTCTAAAAGTGCTGAGTCTGCTATTGACAGAGAACCCAAAACTATTGCAGTAAAAGAGTATACTCCCCTTATTAATTTTAGTGGTCTGTTAATGCTAACAGACTGTCTCTGGAAGACATTTTTAAAACGTTTTCAGTTATTTATTTTAAAATCAGAATTGGGAGGGATGTCATTCTCTCCAAATCCCAGGCGGCATGAGAACAGGAAACCTATGGAAACCCATGCAGAGCCAGAGAAACTATATAAGTGTTCTCCATTAAAGGCAGGAGAGAAGGATGACCAAGTAGATGGGCATAGCTGGGGGCCAAAGACAAAGGAAGGGAATAATCGAAGCAGACTGTTGTGGAGGGTGTTGTATAAGAACCTGAGTAGCAGGCCTGGATTAACCAATGTGTACTCAAAGCACTTGTACAGTGCCTCATCTCAGGGGAGGGGAGTTCCCTGACCACTGGATAAAAACAAAAATAAAACTGAGTTCTGCTGTGACCCCATGCACCAGGTCACAATGCAACTAACTCATATGTGGCCTGGCCTCCTCTCCATCATGACCGAGGGATGTTCAGGCCAAACTGAGTGGCACAGGGCTGTGAGACTGTGGGGAGGACGATGGAAGTGAGTGGATCTGCCTTAGCCTTGGAGAAGTGCAGAGCACTGAGCTGGGGGGTACTAATGAGTGGCCACAAAGGTCACAGGGATGGTGGGTGAGAGGCTGGGGGTAAGTTGTTGGTGTGCTATGGGGTAAGTGGGAGTGTTGGTGGGCTGTGGAGTGTGGAATTGGAGGTGAGTGGAGATGTGGGTTGGGGTCCAGGATGTTGGGGGCTTGGCCAGTGGGGCTCTGGGGAGTGGCATACAGGTGAGTGCTGCTGGGATGTGTGTGGTAGCTGTCAGAGTGGAGGGTTGTTGGGGTTTGTGGTGTGGGAAGAGGTGAATTTTGGTATCTGTGTGGGATGGGGGAGCTTTAAGGAAGGTGGGGGTCCCCAGTTTGCATTTTGCACAGGGCTCCAAAATTCTTTAATCTGGGCCTGCTGAGTAGAATACAAGAGTACAGAATGAAGGGAGAAGGGGCCAAAGGAAGTGGAAGTGGACAAAGGGGCTACAGGATGTTAAATAGAACTAAGGATGGAAAGAGGCAAGAGAGGACAGGGATTGCCAGCTTCTTCTCAGACCCTGCTATGTTTGCATAGCGTAGATCATCACATATTTGCTATTCTACCTATGACTACAGCTAATGGAGAAAATTATTCTTCTTCTACTGTTACACAGCTGAAGAACTACTAACATTGTAAAATGACCCAGAATTATTCACTGCTGATGGAATAGTGTTTATTCATTGAGAGTTGACTGAATTGGTTGCTTTTCAAGAAAACCAGGATCTTGAAGATTTATTGCTTTCTATTCATTATATTTACACAAAGTTGGAGCTCATTTACGAAACAAAAAACCAAACTCATTGAATGATTAATAGTGTCAATGCTTAAATTTTTTCTGTGGATGTAGTGGCTCTTTAAGTAATTTATGTATTTTAATGGAAATAAATGTGATTCATACTGATTTAAATAATAAATATGAATAAAGAAAACAACTTTTCAGATACAGTACTGTGTATGTTGCACGTTGGATATAACACAGAGATTCATGTAAGCAGTAAGACAAATTGGGTTCTGTAGCATGAAGCCGAAGTTAGTGTTACTTAAGTCTTAATGGCGATATCCGTAGGACAGCTGACAATCTGTAGCAGGGGTGGCCAGCCTGTGGCTCCGGAGCCACATGGGGATCTTCGGAAGTTAATATGCGGCTCCTTGTACAGGCACCGACTCCGGGTCTGGAGCTACAGGCGCCAACTTCCCAGTGTTCCGGGGGGTGCTCACTGCTCAACCCCAGTCTCTGCCCCAGGCCCTGCCCCCACTCCACCCCTTCCCGTGCCCTCCCCTGAGCCTGCCATGCCCTCACTCCTCCCCCTCCCAGCCTCCTGCACACCACAAAACAGCTGATTGGGAGGTGTGGGGAGGGAGGGGAGGCGCTGATTGGAGGGGCTGCTGGTGGACAGGGGTCGCTGGGTTGGGGGGAGCTGGTGCGGGGCTGCTGACCTATTACTGTGGCTCTTTGGCAATGTACATTGGTAAATTCTAGTTCCTTCTCAGGCTCAGGTTGGCTACCCCTGATCTATAGGAAAAGGTTGATAACTCTACAGAGTTTTTACACCAAGTTCAGTGGAATATTTTTAAAATTATCTGCCAAAGACCTCCCTCCCCCCAGTTTAATTTAAAATACACTTGCAAACACAAGTTGTTTACGACATTATTTGTGTGTGACCTATTCAATAGTGCTCAATAAAATAGCTCTTCCATTTTCACATTTATTTTTTACAATCTCCCCTTCTGGGAGAACTTTTTGTTTTCCTCCCCTACATGAGAGAAGGAAGCCACTAGCCAGTTTGTTGCAAAGAATTCCCTCAGATCCAGTCATAAGGCCTGCCCCTCAAAGTCGAGGAATAGAAATTGAAAGGGTATGATTTCCCTTTTATCTGTTCATTAATCTCCTTATTAGTAACATCTGGCTGATGTCCAATTCCAAGTAAACATTGCCCACTCACAGTGCTGAGCTCTATGGATAAAATGTACTCTTTTTTTACATTGGGCTGACAAAGAGCTTCTGCACCACATAAGCCCTATAATGGAGATGTGTGTGGAGTTTCTTTTTCCTTCTGTGCATACCATGGAGAGAAGGAGGTTGCCAACAGGTCTGAATAGGATAATAGAAAGTGGGGATGGAGGAGGGCTATGAGAGGCCCTGATATCTATTACTAGGCTGATCCACCATCCAGTATTTGTGGGTCACAAAACCCACAAATGAAGTTTGTGAATGGATAGTTATTGTCTTTTCCAGTGTGTAGGCTGAAATAAGTGGCTGTATTTCAGTTGTGTGGCCTTTCTTACAGTTAAGAGCTGTTAATTTAATTTCCATAACCCTGGTTAGTTCCCTGTAAAGTAAGCCCCGTTATTAGTTTATTTCTGGAGTTCTAAGATTTTCATAGTGTGGCACATGTCATAATATAGGGAGTGCATTGTGAACACATTCCTTCCCATTCACAGTTGCACTGCCTCCCCTCCCATGTGAATTTGCCTGATATATCTGTGATAATGAAAGCAAAGACGTAAATGAAGAATTGTCAGGAGGTATATAATCTTAGTTCTCTTTAACCTAAGTGTTTTGTTCATTTCATAAAAATTAATCGCACTCTGTTTAATCCTTTACTCTTTTAACACATTTTTAAATGACAAATTTTGTTGTAAAATATGCTAAAATGAGCACAAAATAGAGTGGAATATATTTTATACACCACCTAGGGTCTGTTCTTATAGAACAATGCTATAGCTAAGAGCTTGCACATTATACTTCATTATATTTTTTAGATGATGTTTACAGTGCCAGTGTTCCAGGGCTCATACTTTTTAATTTAATGCTGGAGTAGGTTTATAAAAATAACCCTACATTAATAACCAGATTTCCAGTCAGATAGATGCTTGGGCATTGTCAGCTTGTGAGATTTTTTTGGTTTTGGCTTTTTTTGAGGCATATATAACAATTAATTTGGTTTTGGTCCTGCTTCAGCTCTCCTTTTTGGTTTTGTTACATTATTTTCAGTGATAGGTAAGTTTTTGCACACGGGGAAAAATCTGGTAAGTATTTGTCACACAAGTGTACCAAGAATATCACAGGTGCTTTCCACATAAATTGTATGAAGAGAATTTTTAGTAAATTCACACTGTTTGATTGCAACTCAGTAATGAGTTGGGTCGATGTGTAAAAATCTCTCAGAAGAGATATTTGACACTATTTGACACTGTGCACTGGGGTTGAAAAACATGGACTTGCCATAAAGCCAGTGTTAAAACCAAGTGAACATATGATCCTCTTTGAATTTCAGAGGAGATGTTTCAGTTTATTCCAATTGCTTTAAATTTTGCTGCCAAAATACAAAACTACGGTTTTAAAGTATACAAATAAATTATCTGTGTTGTTTTAAAGGGTACTTACAGTAGAGAAAAAGCGTCTCTTTACTTCTTGGTTTTGTTTTTAAACTTAAGGGTGAGAAGAGAATAGGTTAAAAGAAACAAGTTGAAATAAAAATAAATGTACTTTATTTAGACAAATTCAGACTATTAAGTAAGGCGTAAATTTTCAACGGTAAGGCTAATTAACCATTGTAACAATTTACCAAGGGTTGTAGTGGAATCTTGATCTCTGTGCAGTGTAAGTACAAGAATGGATGTTTTTCTGAAAGATATCCTCTAGGAATTATTTTGGGGAAGTTCTATGGCCTATGTTATACAGGAGATCAGACTGGATGATCCTTGGAATCTATATGAAGCTATGATTGTGTAATTGGCCAGTCATCACAGGCTATTAGGTGGAAACTGTTGTGAGCTGTTAATAATGGAGGCATAATCATAGAGTCGGACTTATGGAAGTTTTGTTCTTGCTTGAAAGAACACATTGATACATGAGTGTAATGTAATAGAAAAATCCATCTCCAATCCACTTGTTGAATCGTATTGCAACATGACTAAATGTCGTCCAAGCCCTAGTTACTAGAGGCTTCACATTCCTAAGTATAAAGCTAAAGCCAACCAATGATAACTGAAGACAAAGAATTATAACAATGAAAGAGATCGGGGGAGAAGAGAAGGAGAAAGAACACTCTAAGCAAAGTTGCTTAACTTATGACAGGTAATGGCAAACAGCAGAGTCCACTAATAGAGTCTAGTATGGCTAGCTCAATGCGAATCTTAATTACAGTATTCAGTAGATATCCACTTCCCTTAAGGAGGTAGTTCTTCATTTAATAAACATTTTTTTAATGTGGGCACTCACCAATTATTGTGGATCCTTGAGAAACCTTAGCTATACAAGTTCTGTTTTATTCTTGGTCACGCTTTTATATTAAGCGTACATTTTATATATAGTTTATAAAGGGATAATACGTGATAAATGTTTTAATAGTTAATTGTTGATTTCAGCAGGTCAATATGCTGAAAAACCATCTGCAACACACACCGGTCATAGTGTTACCTGAGGTTCTTTCAACCCAAAGCTCTTGGTAACTTTTACTCTGTGTGAGGTGGTGTCAGGAAATAAATCAGGGGAGACACGACCGTCCGACCGATAGATGGCTGGCACAAACAGGACAACACAAGAGTGCTTTCACTTAAAGCTAAACTTTACTTAGTCTCAAGCACTTATACACACGTCTGCAACAGGTTAGTAAAACACCCCAACCCTTGATAATTACCAAAGCTGAGTGTGGCTCTCGAGTGACACAGCGGCAGGCTTCCAGTGGCCAAATCTTCCATCTGCCGGTGAGGACTGCAAGATGTATCCTGAGGGAGAGTCCAAAAAGAGTCTAACTACCTCAAACTTTTTCCCCTTATTTATACATTAGTAATAGAATGACATGTCCCTTAAAGAAAATGTGTTAAGTAAGCAGTTTCAATAGTCAAGCAAGAGGTTCCTTCTGATTATCGATTAACCAGGTGGGAGGTTTTCCAGAATTTGCAGCCTTGAGGCCCCCAATAGACATTCCTGGGGTATATCCTGCTCTTCTAAAATGCATGTATCCGCCACTTCAACACAGTTCTTATCAGGAAGGACGTGGGGTCAAATTGCCCTCTCTGTGGCACCCAAAGACCTCCCTCCCTTCCTGCCTTGGTTAAGCTAAGCCTGCTGACTTGATGAATTTACAGCCTGCTGACTTGGCTGCTTTTAGCAATAAGCCATAGTGGTTTCCAGCACTTTACTGTTTTGCCAAAGTCTCCCCATACAATAGCTGCAACAGGCTTCTAACATACATTATTTATTAATTGTTTGCCGACTATTCATATATATACTTTTGAAATAAAGTGGGATCCTGTTCTCCTTAGGATCTTATACTGTGTTCACTACCAAGGTATCTTAATGATCCAGATTATGCAAAGAATTATATAGTTCAGCCAGGCACTAGTGGGAATTTGACTTAGCTGGCATTGTCAAAGTTCCTGGCATGGCGAGCTATTCAAACTAGAGGAAAACAGTTGGGAGACCAAATGAAAAGCTGGTGCTACTACTAAATGAATTGACAGAAGCTGTACAAGACTTTGACAAACAATTCTAGCGTGAAATATTATTGAATTGAAAGGAGTCATTCCTTGTATAGTTTTAACAAATCTGAAAATTTGATGGCAAGCGGATGGTCTCTAAAGTCACTTAGGTAAGGTCAGGTTTCTGTACGTAGAGCTTGATTGAATCGATATAGGAGAAATCAAAATAATTCAAGGAGGATTCAGTGCCAGAAAGAGAACTTCCTCGTGTATGTGTTATATGAATTTCTTTTTTGCTACCTACAATAACTGACTCTCACACTTACCTAAGGTCACCCACAATGAGAATCTCTTTGTTTTTGTAGTCTTTTGTTATAAATTATAAGTGGCCTTTCTACACAAATTGTTGGAAGAAGGCAGAGAAATAAAGATTTGAATAATTAAAGCCTATTTCTCTAATTTTGTAATACCAGTGAAAAAAACTTAGATTAGGTTGGCAAGGGTATATAATGGTAACAAAATATCATGTGGGGACCAGTGATAGGTAATCTAGCTTAGTACTAATTACAAAGGCAGGGTCTTGGGTGCTGCTAAGACTGTACAGTCAACTATTGTGTCAAGGAGGATTTAAAAATCGGATGTTGCTTTGCACTGGCCACTTTGGTCATTTTGAATGTGTTATTTCTGGGATTTTGAGTAAGCCTCACCCAGCCTTTGGAGAAAGGATCATTGAGACATAAAGGCATTTAGGGAGGGTGGAGTAAATGGGAGGGAAAAAAAAAAGATTATTGTTGCTCCCAGACTGACTGAGGGGATTCTCACTTCCAGAAATGAAAAATAAACAATTTGGAATTCTCTGCCCTGTGTTATGTAGGGGAGAGGATCATCATATAAAACATTGCACTTGTTTCCCATTCTTCCAACACTAGTGTCCCCTTTTTGAGACTGATCTTGGCAAATGTCCAGTGCATTGCAGACAGACTTCCCAGTGGAAGAAAATTCTGTGATGCAGAATTTGTGGGTATATTCTAAGTCTCTAACTTCTTATTTAGACACATACAGCAATCCTGGATTTTAACAATAAGATGATAAATGATAAAACAAAAATTCTTCATCCAGTAATTGGAGGAGATTGCAGAGTAAAATAAATGATTGCCTGTCTTGGATTACTGAAGGCATTTAAAAATATGAATTTAACTTATGAATTTAACATGTGATTGACAGCCCTGGTGACTGGTATCTTCTTTGTGCAGCGTACGTACAAGACAAATAAAATCGTAATCTTCTCCACACTGCTTGGTCAGTGTAGTTTAACTTCTGTCCTGAAAGGAACATATTTAGGGGGGAGATGGGATAGTTCTGTGTCCAGGCTAGTGTGTCGGCACCTTGGTACAACTGGGACTAAAGATGCTAACTGTGGTGGTGTCATATATGAATGACAGAAGATGATGTAAGAGTAAACAAATTGGGGTAATAAATTTTAGGGATAACTTCTTAGGATTTGGAAATTCTTGTATTTTTCTTTCTTAAAACTCTTCTATTCTTGTAAAAATAATAATGTAAAATTCATCAAAATAAGCAGAACAATGTTTACTCTTTTCCCAACAATTTTAATATATATTAAAGCATGCTGTAGGAAATAAAGTATGTAATAAAGACAGTATAGATTTCTAAAATCCTTAGTGAATAAACTATGTATCTGGTTTACAAATCTCTGTAGATCATTTTCAGTGCAATTGTGCTATGTATTCTGCAAAAAACATTTAGAGAGTTCTCTGCATTCTAAACATTAGCAGGATCTTATATAATTGCACTCTAAGGGAAGATTAAACGCTGTGCTTTGGAAGCAGTATTTTTAACAATCCAGACTAAACAACATCTTGAAATGAATAACATTTTAGCATGAAAGCAATATTTTAATAAGCTAAAGAAAATACTTATTAGTTTTAGAACTTTATTTCAGTTTCACAAGAAATAAGTTCAAACTTTTTGATAGTCCTGTTCAATATAACGGCAGTCAAATAGTGCTTTATTAAATGGTGGGGATTATTAATGTTGAATCAAAGATAATTTTACTGTAATACTGGTATTTCTTTAAGTCATAATTAAATTCTGAAGGCATGCGAGATGACTGTACATATAATTTTTCAAATTTCCTATGCTCTTTATTTGCTGAGATTTAGCCTCTGACTAGGTCAGCAGTTAAAGTAGATCAAAATAGGAAGGGAAACGCACCAATTTTGGTGGCTATCATCACAAATCTCTATGTGAAGTGATGTGATGTGATGATTTAATGACTGGGTGCATCCAGGCGGAGAGAATAGGACCAAAAGAAGAGATATTCCGAAAGGAGGAGGTTTGCGTTTGCAGGACCCTACCCAGCAAACAAGTGTGAGTGCAATGGGCATAGCTGGCCACTTGAATTATTAAACTACTTTGTAGCTCGTACAGATACAGACAGACATCATCTTCCTTTCCAAATGCAAACGGATGGACATCATACCAAAAGGACTGAAGGTAAAAAATCCATTACAGTCTACATACCACACAGACTATGCTGACAGATTGTGCCACACACTCTCAAAGAAACTGCGGAACCACCTGTTCAACGTTCTCTACAGCAAACAGCGAAAGATTAAGAATGAGCTCTCAAAACTGGATACTCTCATAAAAAAACAACCTTCCAAACAAACTTCCTCGTGGCTGGGCTTTACAAAAACTAGACAAGCCATTTACAACACACACTTTACTTCTCTACAAAAGAAAAAGGACACTAAACTATCTAAACTCCTACATGCCACAAGCGGCCACAACAGTGGTTCCCTTAACCCACCCAGCAATATTGTTAATCTATCCAGCTATACTCTTATTCCAGCAGAATAATCTGTCGTATCTCGGGGCCTCTCCTTCTGCCCCTCCACCCTTACGAACATGATACAGTTCTGTGGTGACCTAGAATCCTATTTTCGACGCCTCCGACTCAAGGAATATTTCCAACACACCTCTGAACAACATACTAACCCACAGAGACCTTCCTACCAAGACTACAAAAAGAAGGATTCTGGGTGGATTCCTCCTGAAGCTCGAAACAACGGACTGGACTTCTACATAGAGTGCTTCCGCCGACGTGCATGGGCTGAAATTGTGGAAAAACCAGCATCACTTGCCCCATAACCTCAGCCATGCAGAACACAGTGCCATGCACAGCCTCAGAAACAACTCTGACATCATAATCAAAAAGGCTGACAAAGGAGGTGCTGTCGTCATCGTGAATAGGTCGGAATATGAACAAGAGGCTGCTAGGCAGCTCTCCAACACCACTTTCTACAAGCGATTACCCTCTGATTCCACTGAGGGTTACCAAAAGAAACTACACCATCGGCTCAAGAAACTCCCTGAAAAAGCACAAGAACTAATCCGCATAGACACACCCCTAGAATCCTGGACACCTGGAAATCCTGGACACCCCATCATCTCAAGCATTGGCACCCTGACAGCAGGATTGTCTGGCTATGTAGAATCCCTCCTCAGGCCCCTACGCTACCAGCACTCACCGCTATCTTCGAGACACCACTGACTTCCTGAGGAAACTACAATCCATCAGTGATCTTCCTGAAAACACCATCCTGGCCACTATGGATGTAGAAACCCTCTACACCAACATTCCACACAAAGATGGACTACCAGCCATCAGGAACAGTATCCCGGATAATGTCACGGCAAACCTGGTGGCTGAACTTTGTGACTTTGTCCTCACTCATAACTATTTCACATTTGGGGACAATGTATACCTTCAAATCAGCGGCACTGCTGTGGATACGTGCATGGCCCCACAGTATGCCAACATTTTTATGGCTGACTTAGAACAACGCTTCCTCAGCTCTTGTCCGCTAATGCCCCTACTTTACTTGCACTACATTGATGACATCTTCATCATCTGGACCCATGGAAAAGAAGCCCTTCAGGAATTCCACCATGATTTCAACAATTTCCATCCCACCATCAACCTCAGCCTGGATGTGTCCATACAAGAGATCCACTTCCTGGACACTACAGTGCTAATAAGTGATGGTCACATAAACACCACCCTATACCGGAACCCTACTGACCACTATACTTACCTACATGCCTCCAGCTTTAATCCAGACCACACCACATGATCGATTATCTACAGCCAAGCTCTACGATACAACCGCATTTGCTCCAACCGCTCAGACAGAGACAAACACCTACAAGATCTCTATCAAGTGTTCTTACAACTACAATACCCACCTGCTGAAGTGAAGAAACAGATTGACAGAGCCAGAAGAGTACCCAAAGTTACCTACTTCAGGACAGGCCCAATGAAAAAAAAACCAGAACGCCACTAGCCGTTACCTTAAGCCCCCAACTAAAAGCTCTCCAACTCATCATCAAGGATCTACAACCTATCCTGAAGGATGATCCATCCCTCTCACAGATCTTGGGAGACAGGCCAGTCCTTGCTTACAGACAGCCCCTCAACCTGAAGCAAATACTCACCAGCAACCACACAACAGAACCACTAACTCAGGGACCTATCCTTACAACAAAGCCCGTTGCCAACTGTGTCCACATATCTATTCAGGGGACACCATAATAGGGCCTAATTACATCAGCCACACTATCAGAGGCTCGTTCACCTGCACATCTACCAATGTGATATATGCCATCATGTGCTAGCAATGCCCCTCTGCCATGTACATTGGCCAAACTGGACAGTCTCTACGTAAAAGACAAATCAGATGTCAAGAATTACAACATTAAAAACCAGTTGGAGAACACTTCAATCTCTCTGGTCACTCGATTACAGACCTAAAAGTGGCAATTCTTCAACAAAAAAACTTCAAAAACAGATTCCAACGAGAGACTGCTGAATTGGAATTAATTTGCAAACTGGACAGCATTAGCTTAGGCTTGAATGAAGACTGGGAGTGGATGTGTCATTACACAAAGTAAAACTATTTCCCCATGTTTATTCCCCCCCCCCCCCCGATTATCACTACAAAAGGTGTTTTTTTCTCTCTCTCTCCTGCTGGTAATAGTTCATCTTACCTGATCTCGTTATAGTGTGTATGGTAACACCCATTGTTTCATGTTCTCTGTGTATATAAAATCTCCCCACTGTATTTTCCACTGCATGCATCCGATGAAGTGAGCTGTAGCTCACAAAAGCTTATGCTCAAATAAATTCCAGCCTCTAAGGTGCCACAAGCACTCCTTTTCGTCTTGCAGATACAGACTAACACAGCTGCTACTCTGAAACCTGTAAACTACTTTTGTTACAGTCTTGAAAGTTGGATTATTAGTGAGATCTGATTGTGCCAGGTGCTCTGTATAAAAGTCAGTTTGACAAGTTTTCTATCAAGAAAACTTGTAGTGTTTGTTTAATGTTAGCCTTTAAAGAAAGGGACAGGAAACTCTTTTACCAGACCAAATCTTGAATTATAAGAGTATATCTATAGCAACTGCAGTAGGCTTGACTTTTACATTATATATGTTCTCTCTCAGAGTGAATGACTTCAGTTTCTAGGAAATAATGTAAACTATCTTAAAACTCACATCTGAGTAAAGACAACAATATAACTTTACTACGTTAAGTAAATGTTCTCACAGTTGAACACAAGCATATTTTTATCTTTTGGAAATATTTGTGATTAAACAAATGTGCCCTGTGCAACAAACAGTTTGACTATGCTAAGCAGACTTTTGGGGATGCTATAAGTTTTGTGTTCCATTGAAGCAAACCCAGTCAGTAAAATGTACTGAAAATGTAAGTGTTCATTGTTGTCTTCTAGGGTATGTCTTCACAGCAAAGGAAAACTCGTGCCTGCCTGTGCCAGCCAACTCAGTCTCTCAGCGCTAAGGCTGTGGAGCTGTTTAATTGCTGTGTAGACTTCTGGCCTTGGGATGGAGCCCAGGCCCCACGACTTTGCAGGGTGGGAGGGCTGTAGAGCTCGTCTCCAGGTGGAGCCTAAAAGTCTACATAGCAAGGAAACATCCCTGCTGCCTGAGCCCCGTGGCATGGACCAGCCACAGGTTGTTTTTTTTTTGTTGTGTAACAGACCCATAGTGTCTGGACCTTCATGAAAAAAAGATGCATCACATGAGGCTATCTCAGGGTGCAAAAGTGTTTATATGTATAACTTATTTTAACAAAACTCTAATGGATATAGAATTATGGTAATTCAAATGCTTTGATCTTAGCTACAGGAACCGGAATTGAATCTTGGTAGCTTTTGTTAGAGGCTGTATATATGTAAGAGAAGAAATCCTTTGAATGTTCCTTGCCCTTGGCCAGAAGAAAGACCTGATAAAAACTTAACTAGATTGCAATAATCAGTAGCAAAATTTGAGATGGCCCATTGTAACAAATGATGAGAGAATTGATGAGCCTTTGCCTAGTATTTCCCATTAAGCAGTATGTAAATCATTCTGAGACCTGTTACAGAAATACTAATGAAGCAGTACAGAAATTATTTTAGGTATTGTAGCTATAAAATGGCACTATGTCTTCCTTTTTTTAACCATCTCCTATTGAAAATCTTCATCAGAAATTAACATACATTACATAAACTGAAATTACACTATTGAATACTTGAAACATAGGTTGGATTGTGCAGTATTTTCAACTCTTAAAATGTCATTATAAATTCATAAATTGTTCTGAAATAACTTCATCAAAGAAGTGGAGGATATTGAACAACTGGTACTAGAGAGGGATGATTCCTGGAGCAGCTTCAGATCATGCAACAAGGTTTCTGGGCTTGAGAAACCAGCATGGATTGTTGGGAAAGGATTGGTCTGCGGATGTGGGATGACTAGCAGGGATGAGATAATTTCAGGATGGCAAAGGCAATCTTTTTTGAGATATGAGCTGAACTAGCCTTGGAGCTGCAGTGACAATGCACCAACACACAATACCCCATACCCATGGAGAAGGGAGTTGCCATTGCCATCTGGAAGCTGGTCACCCCAGAATGCTAGTGGTCCATAGCCAACTGATTCAGCAACGGAAGGGCCTTTGAATGTTAGGGCCTTTGCCATGCAAGTGTGTAATGCCGTGAAAAAAGTACTGTTGCACCGGGTTGTAAAGTTTGGTAATGCTCAGGAGATTATTGATGACTTTGCACTCATGGGGTTTCTAAACTATAGCGGGGCAATTGATGGGACCCATGTGCCTATTATCTACCTTCCTTCTGCCATGCCTGCTTCCCCAGAGCTCAGAATTTATAACAGAAAGGGGTATTGCTCCATGGTGCTCCAAGGCCTGGTTGACCACTGTGGCTGGTTTACAAACATATATGCAGAATGGTCTGGGAGGTTCCACAATGCTTGATCTTTTGGAACTCAGCTCTGTTTACTTTCATGGTTACAGGATAGCTTACCCACGTGGTCATGATGGACATTAAAGGGTGGAGATTGCTCCAGTTACCCTGGGAAACCTGGCTTATCTTTTGCTTCCCTGGTTAATGAAGTCATTCAGAGGCTGCTTGGACAGAAGGAAGGAACTGTTTAACTGTCACCTCAGTAGTTGCAGAATGGCAGTGAAGTGTTCATTTGGCCATTTGAAAGGAAGGTTGTACTCTTTGTGGAAAAGGTTGGTAGCTTGAGAAAAAAAGAGTACCTAAGATTGTAGCTGCATGTTGTAATTTGCACAATATTTGTGAGGATTAAGGAGAAAGCCTTAGTGAGGGTGGGATACTGAGGTGTGGAGACTTGCTCAGCGGTTTGAACAGCCAAGAAGACATCCAGTAGAAAATGGAAACCTCCAAGGCAGTATTGGAAGGGATGCCTACTATTGCTCTTATATTGACTCTCAGGTCTGAAAATGTGCAACTGTACATCCCAGCTGTTAGCCCATGGAGGGGCGTTGGGATGGATTGTGAGCAATGCAGTTTCATTTTTGGGTGGTGGATGTGGCATGTTGTGGCAGTCCTTATTTTATCTTGTCAGTGCCTAGATACTTTTTGTAAAACCCTATGAATTAATTAAAATGCACAGACTTTCTGTGTAAAATGCATTGATGCATCTTTATGAAGGAATTTTAAATGGTTATTATTAAACAATCTATGATTTAACACCAGAAATAAACCTTTAATAAAAACAATATGAAATAAACATTCCAAGTGACACAGTGCAGAGGACGGCAGACCAATGCAAGGGGAGGGGGGGATTCAAGTCACAAGCAAATATATGCCTTGCCTCTCTGCCTCTTGTTCTTGGGCGTTAGGGTGACCAGATGTCCTGATTTTATAGGGTCAGTCCTATAAAAGATTTTGGGGTCTTTCTTATATAGGCTCCTATTACCCCCCACCCATGTCCCGATTTTTCACATTTGCTGTTTGGTCACCCTATTGGGCATTCTTGTGTTGACTGGTGATGCTTGAAGTTATCAGGGGTGTTGGATGGCTCAGAAGAGCTTGGCTCCCAAACTTCTTCTTGCTGCTCTGAGCAGGGGTCTGTGAAGGGAATGACCCATGGGAGCAGAGCTGATGGGGTACAGTGGGGATGAGTTGCTGGTGTTCCCAACACACTGTATAGTCAAGGCGCTGCAGGACATGACTGGGTCCTGGTTTACAGCATTACATTTCCTTCCTGGTGCCCTAACAAGACCCTGGGTTGCAGCAGAGCACTCTGGCTCTATATTGTCTCCAGGAGTTGCCTCTGCATCTCCCTCTGTTTTTCAATTGTGTCATGGCAACACTGTGCTTGGCCACTGCAATGCTGCCTTTGGCCACTACAACAATCTTTCTGGAAAACTCCATTTCTTTTTCTCTCTCTGTCCTCAACTGCAACCAGCACCTCTCTGTTCTTTTGGGCTATTGTTTGGGGGTGGCGGTGGGGGAGGGGAGGAGTCTGTAATGAGGTTTGCAAATATTTCATCCTGAGTTTTCCTTTTTGCCCGTCCCCCCCCCAGGGTAGCCAGCCACTCAGACGTTGGTGAAGGTCCTGCAGGTGTTCCTGGCTGCTGCAGGTGCTGTGGCTGGGAGTAGGGAAAAACCACAAGTAGTTATTGTTCATATTCATATTGTTCATAGAGAGGCTAAGTTAGCATTTTTATATGCATTTCTGACTTTCCCTTCTGGAGAGTCTTCCCTGTATTGGGAGAACTTGAGAGAGGGTAAATGGTGTGTGCATGAGGGCTGTATTGGGATTTCTGTTTGCAGAGTATATGCTCTTTGGGTTTGACTTTGTGCCTTGGAGGGTGGGGAAGGGGTAATGGGAAATACGATCCTGGTTTCAGTTTGCAGTTTTGCTTATTTGGTGTCGGAGGGCTTAGCAGGGGCATCTGGGACTGAATTGGGTAGTAATCTCCTTTAGGCTGTCCCACTTACTTACTCAGAGGTAAGTAACTAGAAGGCAGAGAATGGCCATAATTCAAAAAGGAAAAGGGGAGACCATTGAGAGATGCTGTGAAGTTAATCATCAGCATATTCCTCCAGAAGTGCTGCAGGAGTGGAAGGGAGTTGGAGCTATACTGCGGAAATGACCATGCAGCTTCCCCTCATAACGGCTGGAGCAAAACAGAGCAATTTCTCTGTCTTAAATTCTGCTTTATCTCCCCTGCAGACATGGTGAAAGTGCCGAGAAAAATAGATAGGGTTCTGCAATGATTATCTGAACCTTTCAGTGTTCCCAGTTTTTCTCGGTGGAAGCCTGTAAAAAGCCATCACGAGCTTTGCCATCCCTAACATAAAGCTCTTTTCCTGGAATAATGAGTGTTATAAGGCATTTAAGCCTAAGTGGGGAGCTGTAGTCTTTGTACCTTTATGGGCATGCAGTGCCACATCTACTTCTTGTAAACTGACAACATGAAACAAATTTCTTTTCCTGTAACCACTGTCTGAGCAAACTGTTGAATTTTCCACAATTGAATGTTTCATTATCTGAATCTGCTGTGGAAGGTGGGGAGGGAGGATACTGTGGCTGTGCCACGTTGCCTGACTGCCATTTTGAGCTGGAGAACCAAGTGCGGGCAGAGTTTGCTGGGCAGGACAGAGGCGGGGTGGGGAAAGGAAAATAGGTAGATGAGCATATACCCTCTGAGTTGTTGGCTTGAAAATGGTCAATGGTCAGGGCTTTAACATGACACAGAGGCCGATTTGCCTGGCTGGAGCAGCTGCCATTTAAAAAATATGAACGGGGGCAAAACGGAGAGTGTGGGCTATGGGAGGGAGGGGAGCCAGAGACTCTCAAAGTCTCCTAACTCACATCTGCCTCAAATGGCTTTAGCTGGGGAACGTCCGGAACAGAAACTAACAGGGCAGTATAGCATACAAATAATATTAAATTGTAACTAGAGATACTCATATGATGAGTTTCCCTTGATAGGGTCAGCCTTCTTATTCCTGGCCTGTGTTTCTGGCTGGGAATTGGGCTTATTTCCTGCATGGCAGGAATTTAGTTTGCCTGTGAACTGACCAGTGTCAGGGTAGAGCTAAGAGAGCTAATTCTGGGTAAGCTCTTCACTGGCCTCCTGGTGTACATGCTCCAATGACTTCCTTTTTGGCCTCTGGGGAGGGGAGAAGCAGAGCCAGCAGCAGGGTCCACAACCTTCTTGGGTTGGGTAGTTGTGCAGTTGATCAAAATCCTGTCCAGCGCCTCAGAAAATGGACAGGTCACATGTCCACTGCTGGAGCTTTTCCTAGTATCCTTGGTTTTTAAAGTACATTTTTGTGAGCTGTTTGCTCTTTATCTTGCACTGATAGGCATCCTAGTTGTGGCCCCTCATGGCCATTTGCTTAGCAATGTCCACAAAAGATCCTGGTTCTGATGGCAGCTTCCAGCACCAACCCTTCTCCCCAGATGACAGTCAGATCTAGAATCTTAGCTCAACTCAAGGCGGCTGCTTGAGATATATTGTAGGGCTTCTGGAGTAATATCACAGCAATGCTGATATACTTGAATCTAGGACAAACGGGTAATTCCTGGCTATGCACCAGTTTTTAGACAGGGAAGGGGACGTCCGGTAACCTTGATGCTGGAGCAGTGGACACGTGCATGTAAACGAATGCCCACAAAAGCAGTATGGGATAGCAGTTGGAGGACTGCCAAAGTTGTGCTCTGCATCATAGTGTACACATTAACTATGGACCAAACTCACTTGGTTCGCATAAAACATCTTCCATTTTGAAAGAGGACTGCAGGGTTTGTGATAAATGCAGAGTTAGTGCACTATAGTGAATTGTGTTGTGTGAACACAAGCATTTTCAGACCAGATTAATTTGAACTAATCTGATTTAACCACCTCAAGTAGACAAGCCCATAGTCATAGAACTAGTCATTATGCACATGAGTAGCTTCCCTGACTTCCGTGGGATTATTCCCATTCGTAAGGTTCACTTGCGTTCCAGGTTTTGGCTCTGTATTAGAAATAATATACTAAAAGGCCAGGAAGGGCCATTGCAGACTCGTTAGTCTGACCTCCTGTGTAATAGAGGCCATTGGATTTCGCTGAATTAATTCCTGTTTGAACTAGAGCATATCTTTTTGTAAAAAACATCCCATCCTGGTGTAAAAATTGTCAGTGATGCACAATTCACCACAACACTATGGTAAATTACCCTCACTATTAAAAATGTATGCCTTATTTCCAGTCTGAATTTGTCTAGCTTCAACTTCCAGCCACTGGATCTTGTTAGAGCTTTGTTATATTCCATGTTTAGATTTCAGCTTTAAACACTAATGTATATTTCATGTGTCCTATGACTAGAACATGTGTAGGTCTTCTTCATTAAAATTCATTATTGAAAATGTCCACTGTAGTAAAATGTTCAGTTTATTGTTGATGTTCAAAAATTGGACTTGCAATTTTGGCAACATAACTTTCCCCATGTTTTGAAACAATCAACTAAATTAAGACATGAACGTTCATTTTTTGGTTAATAATCTAGAACTTTTATTGTCATATGGTAATATAGCTCACTTGAGCAACTATAAGATTATTTCTCTTTTATAGGGTAAAAAAAAACCTAGAAAAGTTTTATAAAGCCATATTATGAAGAGAATGTATAACTGTAAATATTACAAATGATTAAAAAGAAAAAAGAAAATTGGATAATTTCCTTACCTGCTGAGACTAGAGCACAGGAGTCTGTTATCCCCCTGCCACTCCTGCTCCCCCCCATGTTTATAATACTGAGTTGGCAATAAACCTGAAAGCTCTCTATATTACTGCAGATTTAACCCAGAGCTCTTGAGTTGCCTTTTTGAATAAATCCACAGTTAAATTATCCAGCTATTGTACTGAGCCTTAAGAAATTAGTAATGTGACCAAAAGCATTTAGATAAGGTGGGCATAGTACTGAACCATTAATGAAATTTGGATGTCTTGTACATTGAAGAATAATGATAAATTATCATCATCTTATCTTTTGCAGATGTTTTGTAATTACTGTAGGGATTTGTGAATTAAAATAGTCACTTCAGCACTGGTTGCTTTCCCAGAATGTTTGCTCCAATTATCATTTAAATACAGTATGCCATTTGTAAAAAGTAAGCATCTGTACCATTTCTTTTAAATTCTGTGAGAACCTTTCACTAAATTTTAGATAAGTCCTTTTTTATGTATTTATATTGAAGCTGTTTTCCAGCAATTTTGTCTGTGTGGAAATGTGCCCCCATACCGTGTGTGTGTGTGACAGAGAGAGAGAGCGAGAGAGAGCCATATTCCCATCTAACTCAATACTACCACTTTAAATTCTAAGTTTTATATTTGTGCACTTTAAGGTAGCATGGTCAATTTCTATTAAACTTTCTTTATTAATAAAGGTTAGAAATAAATGTTAATGAGTGCCCCTGGCATGCTAGGGGAAGGTGCCTTTAATTGCCTCTATACCCAAAAATGGTTGCTGCAGCCTGATGTAGAAATGGATTTCAGTGAAACTGAACAATTTAACAGTTCAGATTAAAAACGTAATAATGAATACTCATTTCTAGGGAGGCATCTCTTTTAGGCTTCTTTCAAGCTCATCTGTGATTGCAAGTTACATTTAGTCTTTGATGTATGTTCCTCTTTCCTTACTCAACCAATAGGGACATTCCAGAATATACAGTGTGATAGCTTCACCTATGAGGAGGTGAATAGACGAATCGGTGTGCACGCCCTGTATATAAGGTCCTGGCACATCTGTCATACTATATTTAACAGGTTTTTTTTCTTTGCCTCCTGTTCCTGGAAGCATGAAGCATGCCTTTGTTCTCATGCCTAAGTTCTTCTCTTCCCAATCCTGGAAAAAGAGTGAGGAAAAGAAACGAGAGTGTGCCGGGAAAATAGAAAACCAGGGGCAGAGAGTCCTTAACAGTGAGTCCTCTGCTTCCTTCCTATCCTCCTTGTAGGACAGGGTGGTAATAGCACCAGCAGCTGTGAAAGGCAAAAGCCCCCAAAAGCTTCCATCCCTAGGGGCTCTTAAGTTGCGTTGCGTAGCACTCATCCCCACTCTGTTCAGCCATCTTGCCTTGTTGAGCAACTGCCTCTATCTTAGCTTCTCTGAATCAGGAAGCCTCTGTCCATAGCTCTTCACATGTAAAAAGTGAAGGAATTTGTTTTGCAAATTAATCGTTTGTCATAAATGCTCTGTAAGATAATAGTGTAGAGGGACTGTCACAGGAATCGTGAATAACAGTTAGCCATGTTTGGCAGATGTGTAAGACGGGTACTTGCTTTCACGTTATGTACAAGTGAAAAATACAACTCCTCTGTCTGGTATAGAAAAAGTACTAGATAACTGCAAATTTTTGAATTAGGCTGTTTTGTATATGCTTAACTTAACAGTGACAAGGTAGATTCATTGTGCCTTATTGTAAAGCAATGTATTGCTTTTTTCCGTCCTCTTTCCTTTTGAAGGACAGTATCACAATTGTATCTCCTCTTCTGATAGGCTCTGATGTCTTCATAGAAAAACTTTGAATCGATTATAGTAAAAGAAACATTTTGATTGATTACTGTGCCAGTGCTCATTTACAAATTATAGGTTTCAGAGTAACAGCCGTGTTAGTCTGTCTTTGCAAAAAGAAAAGGAGTACTTGTGGCACCTTAGAGACTAACCAATTTATGCTCAAATAAATTGGTTAGTCTCTAAGGTGCCACAAGTACTCCTTTTCTATTTACAAATTAGTTTACCTCTTATTTTCCCAGCCATATAGCTTGATTTAATACAAAACATCCCTAATTATGCAAAGATACTGACAGTGCTGGTGGTGGCAGTATGACACCCAAAAGCTGGGCCCTGAAGTATGCATCTAGGGGTGACAGAAAGGTCAAAGGCTACTTTTCCCAAACTTGCTGGCTCCTATGGCTTTTTAAGAGCTTTTCAGGGCTGAGCGGAACAAGAGCTCTGGTATGCAGAGCTTAGCTTTTGACTGAGGCTTCAGACAAATCTCTTGGGCTTTAGTTGGCATTCTCATACCTGAAACTCTGTTAATTGGGGCTCGGATTACTGAGGTTGGACTGTATGCAGAATTGTATAATATAATTACTCATACGTTTCCAAGGTAGTTTTTCTACATTCCTCAGACAAACCCTCAGATATGAACTACAAAATGACAGCAACTAATTCATTTGTTAAAATCTCTTTGGTGACGGTCATTGTAATGTTGAGTACATTTACTAAAAATTCCTCTAAAATAATACCACCATGCTCACAGTTTATTACTCAGAAGGCAAAACTTTCCCCAAGTGCTCTTTAATCTGACTTTAAATGATCTAAATGTTTTCAGTGCTATTCTATAATAAGGGATTGACCATAAACCTCTCCGATTAAGTGGATCAATCGCTTGCATTGAAGCAATTGTCACAACTGCCTTATCCTTTTAGACAAAATGGCAGAGTAAGTCTCATCTTTAATTATGCTTTTGTAATTTGACGTGCTTTAGCAATGTGGTAACCAGATTTCTTTTCTGAACTGATTTTTAGTAGTACATTTACAGTAATCTCCGTTTACAATAGTACTTTTGCTTTTGTCTGTATTCGCAAGAAGGGTACACAGAAATAGGAACAGTTTTCCTTACCTCTTGCCTTATAACATGCAAGTAGTTGTCATAACTTTAAACATTTTCATTTCTTCTGTGTTATAAAGGAGCCTACTCCCATGTTGCAATAAAAGCTGGTAAAACCATTTCCCCCAAATTTCTCCTCTGGCATATTTATAAATGTATTTATTCTAAAGTTCACAGTAGTGAATTCTGTAGGGAAAATTGTGTAGATTTTCATTGTTATAGTTTTATGTCCTTAGATTTGTTGTAGTTATATATGATTGTAAATATAAATTTTTAAAAATGTGTGTTTGTGTATAGCTGTTGTGATATGCTTGAAGTAGTTTTACCAAATCCAACCATGTCATTGCCTGAACAGTAGCCGATAAATACCATGTTAGCACATGTTATTATCATCAATTACCAATTGGCTAACTATTATTTGGCTGATCTGAATGTTCTGAAAGTAAAGTCTTTAGCATTAAATGTGGGAATCACTGATCTTAAGGACTATTGCTCTTATAAATCATTTTCAGAAGTTGCTAACAACATTTCTTCAAATGAAAGAAGAAGAAAAGAGCAGTAGCGTGGCTGAAGTTAGTATATTGAAAGATATTTGTACAAGTCAGATGACAAATTATATTCTTACAGTTTATAATCCGAAAATACTAATTTATACTAATTATTCTTTTTCTCCTTAATGAATAGATTAGTGGAAGCCATTGAAATATTTGGAAAGAAATATGGTCTAGAGCAGTGGTTCTCAACCTTTCCAGACTACTGTATCCCTTTCAGGAGTCTGATTTGTCGTGTGTACCCAAGTTTCACCTCACTTAAAAACTACTTGCTTACAAAGTCAGACACAAAAATACAGAAGTATTTTAGAACACCATTACTGAAAAATTGCTTACTTTCTCATTTTTACCATATAATTATAAAATAAACTGATTGGAATATAAATATTGTACTTAGATTTCAGTGTGATATTCGAGCCTGTTTTTCACTTGAGTCTTGTCTGAAGCTGGAGCTCTGAATGAGAGGGCTGAAGCCTGAGCTTCGCTGCCTGGGGCTGAAACTGTAACTTAGCTTCACGGGGGCTCTTTTGGTGTGGGGCCCCAGAGAGTTGCCCTGCTTGCCACCCTCTAATGCCAGCCCTGCACTTGCAACCCCCCTAAACTCACCTTGCGACTTCCCTGGGAGTCAAACCCCACAGTTTGAGAAACACTGATCTAGATGAGTTGATGTACCCCTGGAAGATCTCTGTGTACCCCCAGGGGTACATGTATCCCTGGTTGAGAACCACTGGTCCTTAGTTTAAAGAAGGGGGTAAGGAGCCATTGAGAATCTGAATCTGTGTAATAAGTATCGATTACACAAACTTGTGGGTGCACTTAAGACTTCAAGATAAAAGAAGCTGCAAGAAGATAACTTTGGTATCTCAGATACCAGTGTGTTGGCAATTCTTGGAAAAGATTGATTTCTTATCTTAAAATTATACATTTTGGCAGTGTGTCTTTACACTAGATTAAATATTCTAGAACTAAAAACAGCCATGCAGCTAGGGATGCAGAAGTATCATGTCATGGGACAGGATTATGATAATCCCACTCTCTTATTATTCTGGTGTGACAGCCTCTGTGATATTGAGATGCCTCCTGGGCTCTTCATTATCAGAAAGATGGAAAAATTGGAGGCATTTTAGGAACGAGATCTGGAAATAGTTAAGGGGCTGGTAGTTTTATTTAAGATTAAAATATACGTACTTTTAGGTTAGCTAAATGATGACTACACACGAAATAAATTCACAGGTACTTGAAAGATTTAAACACCAAGGATAGACAGAAATTCTTCATATACTTATATATCCAGGTTAGAAGAGAACCGAGAAAGAGGAAGAGTGGCCAGGATGGACCAAGTTGGGCTGTCCAACCTTCTGAGTTCCCTCCAAAAGGCACCTTTGTAGCTCAAGTGATAACGGTCTGCAGTGACATGGTGAAAATTTAGGCCTCCAATCCTGAAGATGATGTATGATATGAGGGCTGTTTAATTTGCAGATATGGAATTTGCTTTCATTTCCTTTTTAAAAAAAAGTAATTACACACACAGTCTATTCAAAATGTTATGGTTTCGTTTTAACTGTTGCTTTATATAACCTTTTTATAAGTGTACCAAGAAAAGGGAAATGTTAGACTAATGATCAGAAAAAAGGTTTCTAACAGTGATTTCTCTTGGTTTGTGGCATAGCCTTCGTAATAAAAGGCGAAGAAAGCCCTGGAAAGAATACTCTTAAGGGGATCGTCATGCTGGCAAGTGGTCATTGAGATGACAGAATAGGTTTTTTCCACTTCCAATTTCTATGAAAGCATACCTTGTAGTTTCTTTTAGAAAATTATATTTCAATCAACCAGTGAGGGTCAGTGGGTGGGTGCGCATGAATTCACATGAGTGGCCAATCTTGTTCCCACTGAAGACAAGAGGTATCTCCCTTTATCCATTATGAAGAAGCAGAAAAGGGCTCAAACAATTTTTTCTTTGCAGGTGATCCTTAAAAATAGCCCTTAGTACAGCTAAAGGGACAAATACTGCCTTCCTCTGCAGGCATGGATGTCCCAAAATCCAGTGGCTCTATTATAGTTCCTGTAAGCCAGTGGGTTAACTCACTGTCCTGCATAACAAAGAACACTCTCCATCCACAGGAATCCAGCTCTACGTTGCTACTTTCTCCCAAGCGCACATGGTAGGCGTAAGGATGGGGGAGGCACCACCTGGGTCCTAATACTACCATACTGTGCAGGCTAAGCTAGGGTGCGCACACCTTGTGTGACACAGAACACAACTAGATGGGGGCTGCACACCAACATGTTGTTGTGCAGGAAAGATTTCAGGGTGAGCTGACAGAGACCTATTTTGTTTGTATGCATTGGGTTCCATTTTTAAAAATGTGGTCCTTGATATTAAAGCTGAGATTATGTACAGTAATGTATGAGTCTCAGGTGAGTTCATACTGGGTAATGTGTGGTTTAGTGCCTGTGCACCAGGTAGGTAAAAGTGTTTTGGTTTGAATTTTGGATTTCCTTGAATTTGTCAATTTGTGACCATTAAAAACACTAACTTTCTTTAAACATAAAGCTGAATTCAACTACAAGAGACAACAACAACAGAAATTCAGTCTGGCTTATATGAGCCCTGAAAATCTTTCTGTATGGAGAAAGAAAATCTGGAAAAATAAGAATTGCATGGTTGCACATTAACGTCAATTTGTAATATGCATTTATAAGTTAGGGAACACAATTCCTATTTTAATCCAAGCTTTATTTATAACATTAGCTCCTTTTATGTATTTCCAATTATTTCTGTTTCAGCTTCTCTTTAACTTTGTTAATCAGTTATTTTCAGTATTTTTTGTTGAAATTTAAGTAGCTTGTGTTATTTTTCATTTTTGTTTAGAATTATCACCTTTGCTTCAGAGATAATCTTTTTTTGCAGACTTGAAACTTGAATAGAATACCAAATAGGCTAATATTTAGTGAATTTAATTCAGAATATCCAAAATAGTGAATCTGAATAAAATAATGCAGAACTGCAATAATAGAAACTAGTCCAATAAATTAAAGGAAAATGGTTAAGCCAGGCCTAACTTATCATAGATCATTTTAATAGGTGAAAAATATCTGTGCCATTAGTTCCAGGCCAATGTCTTTCCCATTCACAATGCTTTAGTGCATAACTTATAAATCTCTGCTCATCAGCTTATATGACTATTTCAAAGCAAGACTAGCATTGAGCAAGGCAGAATGAGTGAAAGTCAATGAAGGTCGAACAGGCAATCAAATTATTACAGATTCCTCAATGAGCACTAATGTACTTTTGTAATGTGATTAGTTGCGAATTTCTGTGCCCTTGTTGACAAGGGGTCATTTTTAGTAGAACTATAGTATATTCTTTGATTTGCTTTGAGTTGCACTGACTAACCTGTGTGTGTTTACATGCAAAGAAAGATAAGGAAAAGAAAGTTATTTTGGTTGCAAAGTCAAGCACTCAGAAATTAGGAAATCCCAAATTTACAGATGCCTCTGCAACCTTATTTCTGACTCTTGTGCTTCCATACTGTGGACTGAATGATGCAGGGGTTCACTAAAAACAAATTATGTGATCATGTAAGTAATGATTATCATAATGCACACATACAAAGGCACAGAATTAAGATTGTACAGTCACTAAGTCTGACATTTCCTAACTTTCAAGTGCTTGATTTTGCAACCTAAATAACATTTTTAACACAAACTTTGTGTAATTTCTTAGTTGCTTTTTTAAAGGAAATGAAAGAAAATTCCATTATCTGCAACTGTAAATAGCCTTCATATATTGCATCATCATCAGGATTGGCGCCCTAAACTTTCACCATTGTAATGCAGACTGTTCTTACTTGAGCTACAGAACTAATTATGTTAGCTGGGTATAGAGGATGCCTCTGGGGGGGAATCAGAAAGTTGGAGAGCCCAACTTGGTCCAGCTGGCCAGTCAGTCTTCCTCTTTCTCTCTGATCTCTTCTTACCTGGATGAAGGTTTTAAACACCAAAGATAGGCAGGTCTGATTTAGTGTGGTATAAGGATTAGAGCTGGGGATTTCCCAGGTTTTCCCAGTACAGCTGCTGCTGCTGCTTTGGCAGCAGCGTGTACTTGGCCTAGAATTTTCATGTTCCATTATTATTTTGCCAGTGTTTTCCTTAGGCCCATTTGTGAAAGAAAGGAAATGGCGATTTTTACACTTTGTATCTTAGCAAAAGTTGAATGGAATTTCCTGGGACAAAGAAAGGGAACTTCTGTAATTTGAGGGCGTTCTCTTTGCTGAATATCAAAGGTCTTCTGCAAGCAGTGGAGTTGGGGAAGCTTCTCAAATAAAAGACTGTAAAAAGGTTTTATAATGTAAAGTGCAACCTGAATGTTACCAGCTCTTCCTATGAAATATTATAATTCATTCTCACACACACACACACACACACACACACACACACGTTTTGTTTTCTGAGCTGAAATCTTACACTTGTTATATATGTACATTGTCTGTTCTTATGTATTGATGTCTGTCTATTTATATACATGTTCTATTTATATATAAATCTCTATATAAATAGCAAACACAAAATACTAATAAAAGAACATTACGAATACAAAGTTAAGCACTCAAAGTTTAGAAGATGCTAGCATTAAGCTTGTCTGTGCAATCTTAATTTGGCCTCCTTGAGCATTTGCATTTTGATACAGTTTTTAATTACATGATCACATACTATTTTTTCCACAAAACCCCTGCATCATTCAGTGCACAGGATGGACCTACTCTCAGAATGAATCAGGGATGTGTAGTGACCTTTGGTTCATTTGTTGCAGAAGTTGGAAGGTGTGTAGTGAATGAGGCAAGAAGTGTGGTCTTGTGGTTAAAGTAATTTTGTTTTGTTTTTTTAAAGATGCATATACCTCCGTTTGAATAACTCTCAAAATTTTTGAAACACTTCTCTCCAGATGAAAACATTGCATTTTCTGTAGGCCTGTTGACTCTTTGCAAGGAAAAGTAATGTCCAAGTTAGGTTTGGTAATGGGATACTGTTATCAGTGATTCTGGCTGGATGCAATGCTAAAATATTTGACCACAAAGATATTTTTTGTTTGTTTGAAAAAAAAAAAAACAAACCCTCCCAATCCATCTCTTCCACCTCCCAAAATATCAAATCAAAACAGCTACCCTAAACACATCTAACACTAAATATCTGGCCAGACACTGAAGGACTTATATCCATTTTTCCATAGAAGTCTGTCGCTTTAATCATGTCCCAGCTGATTCCCATTTTTTATCGCAGCCAGGGAAAAGAGCAGCCATGTGTTAAAATTTCTGATTATTAAAATGTCTGGTGACATCTGTTGCATACTCCCTGGACACTGCAACATTAAAATATCCATTTGCCGTGTATAGCATTTGGGCTGAAAAAATTCAGGAACTCCTGAGTACAAGTATGGTGAGGAATGTTAACTAGGAAATTACAGTGCTGACCAAAGAAATTTTATAATTTTCCCTTGAAAATTTAAATTAGCCTCCACAGTTAGTGGAATTTCTGCTGACTGGCAGCCAAGGAGGCTATCTATTATTGAACTGAGTCCACAGTTGTTAAACTGTTTCAGTGCAGTACTGGTTTTTGCAAGTCAATATTTAAGAGCACTTGTGTATGTTAGCAATACCCTATTGATGTCTGTCTAAAATTTAATCAGTTCATGCATAATGTAAATAATTTCTATGAGACCGGAAAACATATGACTTGCATACTGTAGAAAAGGAGTGAGAGACCATATTTGATTGGGTGTATACTAAAATTATATATGACATTGAAAAGGTCCACTCAAGTAATAACCTATTTTACCAGTAAAATATCCTTTGTGCAAAGATTACTTGGTATGTAAAATGTTTTGTTGAGTACATTCATGTATTAGCAGGAAAGCATTGTGAAGTTTAGTAATTTTATTATTTGCAAACAAGTCAAATATTTGACATGTTTGTCATGTATTTAATATTAGTCATATATTTAATATTAATGTGAGAAACTGCAGAGCCTTATTATAAATCTATGGTATTTGACCATCTAACCCACTATTTGCCCACTCCATATCAGCACGGGGGAGGGAATGTTACGCCACACTGAAAGAAATGATGCTCATACTCCAAGATGAGGTGGAGGAGGGAGCGTCAGAGCTAGCTTCTTCTCCAATATCAGTGAATGGAGGAATGTGCATTGGGCGGGTGTGGGGGAGGTGATTTCTCTGCCTTCCATTGGCTGGCTAAAGGGGGGAGTAGAGCAGCCAGTTGGCTATCATTCCCCCCTCCCCCATTTCAAATGTCCCCAGGCTTTCAGTAGCCCTCTTACGCTCTTTGTCTACCCCAGTAACCCATCACTAGAGTGAACATAGGTCCCATAACAGTCCTATTTCCAGTGACCGGACCCTTGGGGAGCCAAACCCTGCCAGTGCTGCTTTTGTTGCTGCCCTGATCTGGAAGGAATGTGTGCAAAGTTCTCAAATTAATAAAGTTGCAGACTGCTACTGAAATCCATCTATAACAGGGTAGATGGCCCCTCAAATGAAATTGGACCCAGCTCTCCTGTTCCAGTCCAGATGTGCTATGGTTTGGTATAATGAGGGAGGGTAGGGCTATCTCTGGGAATTATAAATGAAAGTCCAGAACCCAGAGAAGGGAGAGTTCAGATCCCAGTGTCCAGAGTGGGGGACGGGTGAGATGGGAGAGTCCTGAGAATAGAGAGAGCTCAGAACAAGAGCAGGGCTGTGCTATGCGCTTCAGAGAGGGGATGCTCCTGAAGAAGGGAGCAGTGAGAATTCCCTAGTTGGGCACTGGGGGCACATCGAGCTGGTGAAAGCAGAAGGCAGCTAGGGGTCAGCTACAAACCTTCTCCAGGCCAGACAACCACAGGCAGAGCGGGCTGGTGAGGGATGAAGGCTGAGAGCATCAGCGGGAGATGTCTGCTGGCTCTCTAAGCCAGAGAGCTGAAGTAGGAAGGCTAGAAAGGGCTGAAGGCTGGGGAATAATGGAGGAGTGAGCCCATGGATCTCTCCAGGCAAGAGTTGGAACTATACCAGGAAAGGAAACAAGGCAGAGAAGCACCCCTGCTGGAGGGGCCTGGGTCAGGCACACTGAGGAACACTGCAGCTATACCTAAGAGCCAGAGCATGGTGAGGTGGCGTGTTGATGGACTGTTGGACTGGAGAATTTTGGACTATGGTTGTGGGATTTTGGGTAATAAATTAAGCACATGAAAGGCTGTTTATATGTGAAAAGCTATGGTGTAGAGTTACTGGGGACCCTGTCAAGAAAGGGAAAACTGAGGCAGGCTTGCTGATCATTCCTGTGTGTCTTGATCAATCTCCTCCAGAATTTTTTTTAACTTTTCAAGCTCCTTAAAAGCTTTAAAAAATTCTTTGTTGTTTCCCACATTGTTCTACTTTTCCTTCTACTCCAAAATGTGGAATTTCCCTCCAGAATTATCCTGGTCTAAGGTCAATAATGGCTTTTCTACACATAGAAATGTCATGAATTTAAATTTGTCTCATGATCCAAGAAGCCTAAAATTAGTCCTATCTTCCTGTGGGGACCCAGCAGCATTCTTTTCTAAGGTGCTTGTCAGCAAAGAGGACATGGGTGCATGCACACAGCATTTAGTTGTATTAAGAGCGTTACATGCATACTGTGCATGGAAAGGAAGATTTACCCAAATGAACATTCATTTTCACATGTCAGAAGTTAACCTTCAAAAAATATTCTAAGTAACTATTAGTGAAGAAAAAATGCTCTTGATAACATTCATTTTAATTTTCTTTTTATATTTTACTGATTATAAAAATAAATTTTAAATATATGATTTTAATTCTCATAACCTTGAATATTTTCCAGTTGATTTGTTTGTGGTTCAGCACTGTTTTGAATGCACAGTTTTAAATGATGAAATGTTGCTCATGTGTTAATGAGGAACAAAAACATCCTGTGAATGGCAGATAACAAAATGGTACTGAAAAAGAAGATCAATCAAAAGAAGGTGAAAAGAAAAATGAGGGCTTCTGAGCTCTCTTTAAAGTAATGTTGCAGACTAGAAATAGTGTCATAATGCTCACAGTGTTTCAAGAGAAAAACTTGAGACAAGTGAAGTTTAGAACATGTTAGAATGTATTGGAAAAGTTATTTATTGTATCAGAATTAGAACATGTACTGTAGAGCTGTACATGAGGTTGTAATGCTGTATACAGTAATCATTCTTCTTACTATTGCAGATAAATATTATAGTGTAAAACAAAGTATCCTCATACTTCCAAGGGACAGGAAACAAGATGCATCTAGATGTATGTTTTACTGCACTTAGAATCAGCTAACTTTTGTAGCACGGTAACTTTTTCAGCATATATACATTGGGGTCCAGTCCTATTCCCATTGAGGCCAATGGCAAAACTATCTATGACTTTAAGGCAGCAGACTTTTGTGCACTTTGCTATCTTTAACTGAGCATATAACTTTATATATGATGAACATCCTTTTGATTCAACCTCAGGAAAGTGGAAAATGAGAAGGGAAACATGATGAAGAGGTTTTATGACAATAAAAGCATAGACTTGATTTGTTTATGGTACGTTGTATATTCTTTGCTTTAAACAAGTCTTCAGGAGAAAATACAATACAAAACAATGCAAACTCAAAAAAAACAAACAAACCCCAAAACCACAAGTGGCAACAATGCCTATTTTGCATTTATTAATACAACCCTTAGCTTAAATATGCTTCAGGCATGTATTACATTTGAAGGTGAGCTTAATATTTCAACAGATGAATGTTGATGCCAGTGGCTTCATTTCTTTTAAAAAGTACCCCTTTTGATTTGTTTTTATATTATGCTTTTAATATACTGTACTTAAGGATGGTGAGTTTTCAATGTCTGCTTAAAGTAGATAAAGTTCTAAGCTGACATTCTTAACAAGTAAAGCCAGTGTGAAATAGGTATTTGTAGTGAAGAATAGAAAATCTAATAAAAATATGTAATTGTCTGGATAGTAAAATTGAATTCCAAACTGTGATGGAGAAAATTGGGTTTGGTTGATTTAAGCCATGCCTTAATAAACCATTGGGAGAAATACAGTAAAATATGGAGAAATATAAAGGAGTTGAAAATTTAAGACGACTAAAAGTTTAAGGAAAGGAGTTCAGACTATTGTCCTTCCAATGAGAGAACATTTTTGTGCAGAAAATCTAATATTAGAATATTTAAGCATCAAATTGAGTGCAGCACATTGCTCATGTTACATTTTATTAAGTTTTGTTGCAGATATAGACTTACTTTTTCTACATCTATATCTATCTATATAGAAAGCTTTATAATTAATATTCCAGAATAACAAAACACGCAGCCTGTACACCTGGCTTATAATGGGAGGTGGGGGGAGAAGGGGAAGGAGCAGAGATTAAATTGGAAAATTAGTCTCTCGTATGGAAAGTGAGGACAAAGCATTATTTACAACTGCTAGCCTATGTATAATACATTCACTTCTGTTAGTCAAAGATTTACTCATTGACAAGAAATTAGGATTGTGTTTTAAGATGAAAAAACCTTATTTATTCTAGATGGCTTAGATTTAGTGGAAGTTGTTTGAAAGATGAAGTAAAAAATCTTCTTGAAATATAACATAGTTCAAGTACTGTCTGCACAGCCAGTAATGGGGACCATGAGAGTCTGCAGGAGCTGGCAATAATTTTCATTTGTTGATGTTCTGATGTTGTGCAAAGTTATGTGAAAAACAGTTGGAATGGATTGTTTTTCCCCTGCAGATAAATTCAGTAGTAAAATTTGAAATTCACTGTCCATCATCTAGTAGTTACTGTCTTTCTCTTTTGCTGGGGGAGATGATTCTTTTTTATCCCATACATATATATCTGCAGACCTGTAGGCACGCTATACTTTCTCGCTCATACTGTCAAGACAAAGAGAACTATTGAACCAACAGTTCACCACTGTTGCTGAGATGCTTGCTAGATTTCATTGAATTGAGTAGATAAGAGTGTCATCTTCAACTGCTTTCTCTCTATCTCTTTGTGTAGGTGACAGATCACTCGGTAAAAGCATTTGCTGAACACTGTCCTGAGCTGCAGTATGTTGGGTTTATGGGATGCTCTGTTACATCTAAAGGAGTCATTCACCTCACCAATGTAAGTACAGTAGCTACAGTACTTAATTATCACCAAAACTGTTGGCATCAACAGTATTATGCTTGTACGTATAATAAAATAACTAGAACTGAGTAGAACGGAAAAAGATTTTTTTTGTGGTCATAAGAAAAAAAAGTCTTTGAAAAGTAAAAAGTGGGCTTTCCCTCTTCAACTGTATACCATAAACATGTTGTGTAAAAAATCTTCCCACAGAAAAAATAGTGTAAATGTCAAATGTCTTGTAGGCAATCAGTCAGATTAGATGTATAGATTCAATAGAAAAACTTTCTGAAGTTCCGTGCCCTCAGTTAATTGCAGACATAAAATTGTGGATGCAAATAAGACTTTAAACACCTGCCTGTGTGCACCAGCATATATTTTACATGTGTATGTATATGCATACATATACTATGTATATGGATATCTGTATTATGTAATATATAATGTAAATCACTCTTGATAATTATCTTTTATGTTTCCTTATTTCCTTTTTAATCAGTGTGGGAACATGAGAGAAATATGCCAGGCTCCAGAAATTGGTTTTGGGACTGGTCTTATTTAATATCTTCATTAATGATGTGGAAGAGGGGATAAACATATTAATTACATTCATAGATGATATTAAATTGGGAGATGATGCAAAACAACAGGAAGGACAGAGAAAAATGCAAGATTAGCAATATAGCTGGGAAATAACAATGACATTCAAATAGGAAAATGCAGTCTAGTACAACTTGTAGAAATAACCAGGAATAGGGATGTCACAGGGTGACTGGACCTTTAAGGGATGAGAGGTGCAGCCCAACTTGTGACACTTAGGTTACTTCTCCTGCTTGTCATGTGACTTTGTTTATATGCCTAAAATCAGGCTTTCGGGGTGGCAAGCCAAGGGAGAAGAGAGGACAGACAGCCTGGAGAGGAGCATTGCAAGGGGAAGCCTACCTGCCTGCTTCACAGCTGAGGAGGAGTGTGGAATCCCTTTAACCTATGGGAAGGAACTGAGTTCCCTACAAGCTTAAATTAGAAGCCACAAGGGGGTGAATAAGTATGGCTATGAAGGGTCAAAGGAGACTACATTGTATACTTACTAAATTAAGCTCTGGAAAGGGGGGTGTTACTTTAAGAACTCCAGGCTGTGGATAAGCTATTGGGAAAACCAGGAGGGAACTGAGTGCAGGTTATATCAAGACCATGCCATGCAGGTTAGTGCTGTGGGATAGGATCCTACCTTAAATGTGAGAGAGAAAACTGGTAAGCAATAGTGACCAAAGAGACCTATGGGTGGCAGGTGACATCAGAGAGCATATGAGATAAGAATTTGTAATGTAATATGGCTGCAAAAAATACAAATACAATTTTGTGATGCAATTGTGTCGGCCTCTTGTCATGATAGTGGTTAATTATAGACTCTCTGTACTGGTCAGACCATCTCTAGACTATTCTGTTAAGTTCACATCACCTCAGTACTTGAAAATGTTATTGAACTGGGAGGAATTCACAAAATTAATAAAGTGGCTGGAGGGACTAATTTACTTGAAAAGTTAAAAAGAATTAATTATGTCTAGTTTGGATACATGACCGTGTTGGATACTGAAATCATGTCCTAGCATCTGAAAGGTGTAAACAACATTAGGAGAGAGGAATTACTTAAGTGGGACAAATAGGACTAACCTTCAGTGTCTTAACTGATATGTAAGTATTGTCCTGGGTATGCAGGAAGAAAGAGAAGATGTAAGGAATATGGTTTGATTAGGCTGAGACTTTATTAACTTGTCTGAGAAATACCCTGACGATAACTTGTATAGTGCAGGTCATCATTCTTTCCTTTATCATTCCCATTGGTATGGGAGGGCTGCTGCCAGCTCTCCCCCTTCCCAACCTGGTTCCTGCTTGTTGTTGGAATTCTGCCACCTTCCTCTTACAGGACGGTTAAAGGGGGTTGGGCACTATACTATATATTAGGAGCGCCAATTCACTTTCGCCAGCTTCTTTAGGGGATGCCTTCCTGTAAGTCCACTTCTGACTGGTTTATCAGGGAACTGGACCCCCTATGGAATGAGAACCTGCCAAAGAAGGCAGCAGCTAGTTTGGTTGCCTCATTTTATCGTCAGCTAACAATTTCCCGATAGCTAACAGTTCCTACCCTAATACTGGCAAAAAATATATCCATGCTGTGGTCAGACAGGTATACCCCGTTATCCCTAAATAACTTGGATACCCCATACAATATTTCCTGATGGGTAAAGCTAAGATTTAGTTATGGGTAATTTTAGTAAAAGTCATGGACAGGTCACGGGCAATAAACAAAAATTAATGGCCCTGTGACCTGTCTCTAACTTGTCCTATATAACCCTGACCAAATCTTGGGAGTTCTGGGGGACTCTGGGGGCACAGCTGCTGGTCTGCATAGGGGGCTCTGGGGCACCTGCTGGTGCTTGTGGGGGCAGCACTCCAGCGTGCCTGATGAAGCTTGGGGGGCGAGGGATGGGCTGGGATTGTCGCTGTTGTGGTGGAGCAGTGCCACAACTCCTTTTCTTCTTGCTGGCCAGACAAAGCCTCACCACATTCAGGTTGCATTGACTTCATTTAATCTAACCTATAATTTACTAAGAAATAGAGAGGTTAAGTAATCTGTCTAAGGTCCTGGAGAGATCACCTCGCATGCTTTTGATGCAGGACCATCCTTTCCCTTATTCTAATCTAGCGTTATCTATTATTTAAGACGATTACATCATCTCCTTTCACCAAGTGATCTTAAAATATACAAATATTTGTTAATATTAAGAAAATATTAGGTTTCTTCCTCTGATTAATATTAATTCATTTTTCTTAATATTTTCAATGTGATTTTTTCTTTAATAAATGAGGTTTTGTCATATCTGCACGCCAGAGTTCAAACTGGCACTCGGTGAAATATAGACTAGGGGAAGACTAGGAGAACCAGCCAGAGGAACCGACAGGCTAGCGAAGGGAGTGTGTGGTGTTCTGGAAGTGTTGTGGTGCTCGCTGGGGGGTTTGTTTTGCTGTGGGTGGTGGTGTGTTGGTTTGGTTTGTGTTTCCTGGACTAACAGGACTTAGGTGTGAAGGCTATGACAGATACAGAGGCAGCAGTGGTGGTGACCCAAGCAGTGGAAGATACAATGAAGATGACTGGATGTGGAAGCTGTGGTATGTGCAGGATCCTAGAGGGAGTATCTGAAAAGAGTTTCATCTGCATGAAGTGCTGCCTGATAGAGCTGATGGAAGAAAAGATCAGAGGATTGGAGATGCAGGTGGAAACTCTGATTGAGTTTAGAAGCGGGTTTGAGCAGATGATGGAGCAAAGACATGAGGGGAGACTGCTGGGTGGGTGAGGAAAGTGGACAGTGGAAGCATGTGACTAAGAGAACCAGGCAGAGAAAAAGATGGGCTAGTGAAGGAAAAACAGAGCTGAGGAACAGGTTTGCGGAGTTGGAAAATGAAGAAGGGGCACAGCAGGTGGTCACTGAAGGTGGGAGGGCAAGGAAGAAGAGAAGAGCAGCTAGTTCTATAGGAAGAGACGAAGAATCAATGGAGATAACACCAAATATGAGCCCCAGGAGGATATAGGATGGGTTGCAGAGGATTGCAAAGGGAGGATAGGAATCGAGAGGACTTGCAGCCAGAGGGAATGGGATAGACCGGAGAATCGCACCATCACCAGGAAAAAGGCAGGTCTACATGATTGGGGACTCCTTACTGAGAAGAATAGACAGCCCTGTAACAAGAGCTGATCCAGAGAACAGAAGGGTGTGCTGTCTGCCGGGTGCAAAGATACGGGATGTGGACCTGAGGTTGAAGAGGATCTTAACAGGAGCGGGAAGGAATCCACTGATTGTCCTTCATTTGGGAACAAATGATATGGCTAGATTCTCGCTGGAATGTATCAAGGAAGACTATGCCAGGCTGGGGAAGACGCTTAAGGAAACTGAGGCTCAGGTGATCTTCAGTGGGATTCTGCCTTTTCCTAGAGAAGGGCAACAAAGGTGTGACAAGATTACGATGATCAACAGTTGGCTCAGGCAGTGGTGCTAAAAGGAGGGCTTCGGGATGTATGGCCACTGGGAGGCATTCCTGGACAGAGGACTGTTCTCTCAGGATGGACTTCACCTGAGTAGGGATGGAAATAGACTTCTAGGATGGAGGCTGGCACAACTGATTAAGAGAGCTTTAAACTAGGAATTTGCGGGAGATGGTTGGGAGATGTCCAAGTAATCTCCATGCCGGATTTTAACATTCAGAAGTAAGAAAGGATACAGCCGTGGGTAGGAGAATGGACATAAGGAGGAAGGGAAGTTTAGATACCAGTCTGATACTGGCGGTAGAATGTCTGTGCTTAATCAGGTAAAGAATGTGAGTGAAGCCAAACAGCAAAAATTAAGATGTTTGTACACCAATGCAAGGAGCCTAGATAACAAAATGGAGAAACTAGAGCTACTGGTGCAGGAAGTGAAACCAGATATTACAGGGATAACAGAAACATGGTGGAATAGTAGTCATGACCAGAGTACGGATCTTGAAGGGTATGTGCTGTTTAGGAAAGACAGAAATAAAGGCAAAGGTGGTGGAGTAGCATTGTATATCAATGATGAGGTAGACTGTAAAGAAATAAGAAGTGATGGAATGGATAAGACAGAGTCTGTCTGGGCAAAAATCACACTGGGGAAGAAAGCTATTGGAGCCTCCCCTGGGATAGTGCTTGGGGTGTGCTATAGACCACCGGAATCTGATTTGGATATGGATAGAGACCTCTTTAATGTTTTTAATGAAGTTAAATACTAATGGGAATTGTGTGATCATGGGAATCTTTAACTTCCCAGATATAGACTGGAGGACAAGTGCTAGTAATAATAATAGGGCTCAGATTATCCTGGATGCGATAGCTGATGGATTCCTTCACCAAGTAGTTGCTGAACCAACAAGAGGAGATCCATTTTAGATTTGGTTTTGGTGAGTAGTGAAGATCTCATAGAAGAAATGGTTGTAGGGGAATAACCTTGGTTTGAGCAATCATGAGCGAATTCAGTTCAAACTAAATGGAAGGATAAACAAAAATAGATCTGTGACTAGGGTTTTTGATTTCAAAAGGGTTAACTTAAAAAAATTAAGGAAATTAGTCAGGGAAGTGGATTGGACTGAAGAACCTGTGGATCTAAAGGTGGAGGAGGCCTGGAATTACTTCAGATCAAATTTGCAGAAACAATCAGAAGCCTGCATCCCAAGAAAGGGGAAAAAATTCATAGGTAGGAGTTGTAGACCAAGCTGGATGAGCAAGCATCTCAGAGAGGTGATTAAGAAAAAGCAGAAAGCCTACAAGGAGTGGAGGATGGGAGGGATCAGCAAGGAAAGCTACCTTATTGAGGTCAGAACGTGTAGGGGTAAAGCGAGAAAGGCCAAAAGCCATGTAGAGTTGGACCTTGCAAAGGGAATTAAAAACAATAGTAAAAGGTTTGATAGCCAATAAATAAGAAGAAAACAAAGAAAGAAGAAGTGGAACCGCTTAACACTGAGGATGGAGTGGAGGTTAAGGATAATCTAGGCATGGCCCAATATCTATACAAATACTTTGCCTCAGTCTTTAGTGAGGCTAATGAGGAGCTTAGGGATAATGGCAGGATGACAAATGGGAATGAGGATATGGAGGTAGATATTGCCACATCCGAGGTAGAAACCAAACTTGAACAGTTTAATGGGACTAAATGGGGGGCCCAGATAATCTTCATCCAAGAATATTAAAGGAACTGGCACATGAAATTGCAAGCCCATTAGCAAGAATTTTTAATGAATCTGTAAACTCAGGGGTTGTACCGTATGACTGGAGAATTGCTAACATAGTTCCTATTTTTAAGAAAGGGAAAAAAAAAGTGATCTGGGTAACTACAGGCCTGTTAGTTTGACATCTGTAGTATGCAAGGTCTTGAAAAAAATTTTGAAGGAGAAAGTAGTTAGGGACATTGAGGTTAATGGTAATGAGGCATGCATTTATAGTGGATTAGTTAACAACACTGTAAACCCAAGTTTCAGAGTAACAGCCGTGTTAGTCTGTAATCGCAAAAAGAAAAGGAGTACTTGTGGCACCTTAGAGACTAACCAATTTATTTGAGCATAAGCTTTCGTGAGCTACAGCTCACTTCGTCTGCATTAGTAGCTGTCATATTCATTTTGGCATTCAGAATACAATAATCATATTCTATTATGGAATCTACAATACCAAATATGTTTACATGAAATAATTTTTCTAAACAGTAGCAGAATTTACTTAACTAGGATTTGCTGTGGAACATAACCAATATATACAAAAATTAAAAATAAGGAACGCCATTACATAAAGGAAAAGTAGACAAAAGTGCTTATAATAATTTTATATATACAAAATACAGTGCTTCAAATAATTTTGAAAGAATTGCGGCTACTTTTTTGTTCAGAATGTGTATAGGTACATTTTCATCTGGATTTTTGGAAATTCATGCATCTGACTCCCAATGTACATACAAGTGTATAAACTCTGTTAAGTTATGAATTAATGGTATTGGAATATATAATATCCAGCTCCTAAATATAAATTTGCCTTTTTTTCCAGGTGGTTTTACAGTTATTTTTACTAGTAATTCATAAGTGATTGCTTCTGGGTTACCAGGTATTAGTTTCAGCACCTATGATTGGTTCCATTAAATATCAGTTTTATTTTTTAAATTGTAGATACATGTGGGAAATGTCTGATTCCATAATGAGGTGTAGAGCTCTTCCTATCCTAATGGGAGAGAGTGGCTTTACCAAATGGCTAATTATTTATCTCATCAAGGACTTTGTTTCGCTTGTCATACTCCTTTCCTATCTTTTCCCTAATGTTTTACTTTTAAAGATAAAGATTGTGATGGGTTCGGTCACAGAGATCCCCTTGGGACTGTCACCTGAAGTGCTGAAATTACCTCTGAGCCCGTTTTCCTTCCCAGGAAACCCTGCCTTGTTGAGCCAGACACTCTAGCCTGCTGCAACACAGACTCAGGGTCTGGGCCATGCCCCCAAAGCTGGAGACTTTAACCAAAAACTGCTCAGCAGATTACCTCTCCAGCACCAGACACCCAGTTCCCAATGGGATCCAAACCCCAAATATATCCATTTTACTTTGTATAAAACTTATACAGGGTAAACTTATAAATTGTCCGCCCTCTATAACACTGATAGAGAGATATGCACAGCTTTTTGCTCCCCCAGGTGTTAATAACTTACTCTGGGTTCATAATAAACAAAAGTGATTTTATTAAATATAAAAAGTAGGGTTTAAGCGGTTTCAAGTAATAACAGACAGAACAAAGTAAGTCACCAAGCAAAGTAAAGCAAAAACACGCAAGTCTAACTTAATACATTAAGAAACTGATTATGGTTTCTTGCATCTGAAGAAGTGGGGTTTTTACCCACGGAAGCTTATGCTCATATAAATCTGTTAGTCTTTAAGATGCCACCAGACTCTTTGTTGTTTTTGTGGATACAGACTAACACAGCTACCCTCTGATAGTTGAGTACAGGTAATATCTCACCCTCAGAGATGTTCCAATAAGCTGCTTTCACAGACTAGACTCCTTCCTAGTCTGGGCCCAATCCTTTCCCCTGGTACAGTCCTTGTTAGTTTCAGCAGACATATTAGGTGGTAACTAGGGGTTCTCATGACTGGCCACCCCTTTGTCCTGCTCCACCCACTTTTATAGCTTTGGCACAGGGTGGGAAACTTTTGTCTCTCTGGGTCCCCACCCCTCCTTCTAAATGGAAAAGTACCAGATTTAAGATGGATTTCATTATCAGGTGACATGGTCACATGTCATTGTAAGACTCCTAGTCTCCATTCTTCCTGGGTTAACCCACATGTAAACAGGAAGATTTGCAAGTAAACAGCCATTTACAGTTCATTGACTCTGAAGTACCCTTAATGGCTTCCACTTAATATGTTTACATCAGTAATACAAGTTTAAATCTTATTCTCCTAACTTCAGACATAGAAATAATAAATGCAAACAAATAGGATGAACACACTCTTCATTGGATGAAGTGAGCTGTAGCTCACGAATGCTCAAATAAATTGGTTAGTCTCTAAGGTGCCACAAGTACTCCTTTTCTTTTTGCGAATACAGACTAACACGGCTGTTACTCTGAACACTTCAATCTCTCTGGTCACGCGATCACAGACATGAAGGTCGCTATCTTAAAACAAAAAAACTTCAAATCCAGACTCCAGCGAGAAACTGCTGAATTGGAATTCATTTGCAAATTGGATACTATTAATTTAGGCTTAAATAGAGACTTGGAGTGGCTAAGTCATTATGCAAGGTAGCCTGTTTCCTCTTGTTTTTTCCTACCCCCCCCCCCCCCCCGATGTTCTGGTTTAACTTGGATTTTAACTTGAAGAGTGGTCAGTTTGGATGAGCTATTACCAGCAGGAGAGTGAGTTTCTGTGTGTATGGGGGTGGGGGGATGTGAGAACCTGGATTTATGCAGGAAATAGCCCAGCTTGATTGTCATGCACATTGTGTAAAGAGTTGTCACTTTGGATGGGCTATCACCAGCAGGAGAGTGAAAACCTGGATTTGTGCTGGAAATCACTTTAGATAAGCTATTACCAGCAGGACAGTGGGGTGGGAATAGGTATTGTTTCATATTCTCTGTGTATATATAAAGCCTGCTGCAGTTTCCACGATATGCATCTGAGGAAGTGAGCTGTAGCTCACGAAAGCTTATGCTCTAATAAATTGGTTAGTCTCTAAGGTGCCACAAGTCCTCCTTTTCTTTTTGCGAATACAGACTAACACGGCTGCTACTCTGAAACCTGTCATTATGCAAGGCACTGCATTTAGCCGTATGGAGTGGAAATCTATCAACTGCATGAAAAAACTTGTACAGATACAGACAGACATCATCTTCCTTTCCAAATGCAAACAGATGGACATCGTACCAAAAGGACTGAAGGTAAAAAATCCATTACAATCTACATACCACACAGACTATGCTGACAGCTTGTGCCACACGCTCTCAAAGAAACTGCGGAATCACCTGATCAACATCCTCTACAGCAAACAGGGAAAGATTAAGAATGAGCTCTCAAAAATGGATACTCTCATAAAAAACCAACCTTCCACACAAACTTCCTCGTGGCTGGATTTTACTAAAACTAGACAAGCCATTTACAACGCACATTTTGCTTCTCTACAAAAGAAAAAGGACACTAAACTTTCTAAACTACTACATGCTACAAGGGGCCACAGCAATGGTTCCCTCAACCCACCTAGCAATATTGTTAACCTATCCAACTATACTCTCAGCCCAGCAGAAGCAGCTGTTCTATCTCGGGGCCTCTCCTTCTGCCCCTCCACCCCCACGAACATGATACAGTTCTGTGGTGACCTAGAATCCTATTTTCGACGTCTCCGACTCAAGGAATATTTCCAAAATACCTCTGAACAGCATACTAATCCACAGAGGTCTCCCTACCAACACTACAGAAAGAGGGATTCTAGGTGGACTCCTCCTGAAGGTCGAAACAGCAGACTGGACTTCTACATAGAGTGCTTCCGCCGACGTGCACGGGCTGAAATTGTGGAAAAGCAGCATCACTTGCCCCATAACCTCAGCCATGCGGAACGCAATGCCATCCACAGCCTCAGAAACAACTCTGACATCACAATCAAAAAGGCTGACAAAGGAGGTGCTGTTGTCGTCATGAATAGGTCGGAATATGAACAAGAGGCTGCTCGGCAGCTCTCCAACACGAGTTTCTACAAGCCATTACCCTCTGATCCCACTGAGAGTTACCAAAAGCAACTACAGCATTTGCTCAAGAAACTTCCTGAAAAAGCACAAGATCAAATCCGCACAGACACACCCCTGGAACCCCGACCTGGGATATTCTATCTACTACCCAAGATCCATAAACCTGGAAATCCTGGGCGCCCCATCATCTCAGGCATTGGCACCCTGACAGCAGGATTGTCTGGCTATGTAGACTCCCTCCTCAGGCCCTACGCTACCAGCACTCCCAGCTACCTTCGAGACACCACTGACTTCCTGAGGAAACTACAATCCATCGGTGATCTTCCTGATAACACCATCCTGGCCACTATGGATGTAGAAGCCCTCTACACCAACATTCCACACAAAGATGGACTACAAGCCGTCAAGAACACTATCCCCGATAATGTCACGGCTAACCTGGTGGCTGAACTTTGTGACTTTGTCCTTACCCATAACTACTTCACATTTGGGGACAATGTATACCTTCAGATCAGCGGCACTGCTATGGGTACCCGCATGGCCCCACAGTATGCCAACATTTTTATGGCTGATTTAGAACAACGCTTCCTCAGCTCTCGTCCCCTAAAGCCCCTACTCTACTTGCGCTATATTGATGACATCTTCATCATCTGGACCCATGGAAAAGAAGCCCTTGAGGAATTCCACCATGATTTCAACAATTTCCATCCCACCACCAACCTCAGCCTGGTCCAGTCCACACAAGAGATCCACTTCCTGGACACTACAGTGCTAATAAACAATGGTCACATAAACACCACCCTATACCGGAAACCTACTGACCGCTATTCCTACCTGCATGCCTCCAGCTTTCACCCTGACCACACCACACGATCCATCGTCTACAGCCAAGCTCTGCGATACAACCGCATTTGCTCCAACCCCTCAGACAGAGACAAACACCTACAAGATCTCTGTCAAGCTTTCTTACAACTACAATACCCACCTGCAGAAGTAAAGAAACAGATTGATAGAGCCAGAAGAGTTCCCAGAAGTTACCTACTACAGGACAGGCCTAACAAAGAAAATAACAGAACGCCACTAGCCGTCACCTTCAGCCCCCAACTAAAACCCCTCCAACGCATTATTAAGGATCTACAACCTATCCTAAAGGATGACCCAACACTCTCACAAATCTTGGGAGACAGGCCAGTCCTTGCCTACAGACAGCCCCGCAACCTGAAGCAAATACTCACCAACAACCACATACCACACAACAGAACCACTAACCCAGGAACTTATCCTTGCAACAAAGCCCGTTGCCAACTGTGCCCACATATCTATTCAGGGGACACCATCACAGGGCCTAATAACATCAGCCACACTATCAGAGGCTCGTTCACCTGCACATCCACCAATGTGATATATGCCATCATGTGCCAGCAATGCCCCTCTGCCATGTACATTGGTCAAACTGGACAGTCTCTACGTAAAAGAATAAATGGACACAAATCAGATGTCAAGAATTGTAACATTCATAAACCAGTCGGAGAACACTTCAATCTCTCTGGTCACGCGATCACAGACATGAAGGTCGCTATCTTAAAACAAAAAAACTTCAAATCCAGACTCCAGCGAGAAACTGCTGAATTGGAATTCATTTGCAAATTGGATACTATTAATTTAGGCTTAAATAGAGACTTGGAGTGGCTAAGTCATTATGCAAGGTAGCCTGTTTCCTCTTGTTTTTTCCTACCCCCCCCCCCGATGTTCTGTTTTAACTTGGATTTTAACTTGAAGAGTGGTCAGTTTGGATGAGCTATTACCAGCAGGAGAGTGAGTTTCTGTGTGTATGGGGGTGGGGGGATGTGAGAACCTGGATTTATGCAGGAAATAGCCCAGCTTGATTGTCATGCACATTGTGTAAAGAGTTGTCACTTTGGATGGGCTATCACCAGCAGGAGAGTGAATTTGTGTGGGGGGGTGGAGGGTGAGAAAACCTGGATTTGTGCTGGAAATCACTTTAGATAAGCTATTACCAGCAGGACAGTGGGGTGGGAATAGGTATTGTTTCATATTCTCTGTGTATATATAAAGCCTGCTGCAGTTTCCACGATATGCATCTGAGGAAGTGAGCTGTAGCTCACGAAAGCTTATGCTCTAATAAATTGGTTAGTCTCTAAGGTGCCACAAGTCCTCCTTTTCTTCTTGAGACTATAAGATTTGTAATGAGACCTTATAAGAGACCTTTTGCATAAAGCATAATCCAGTTACATCATATTCACATTCATAAGCATATTGCATAAAGTATATGGAATGCAACGTCACAAAGATAATGGGTAAAAATTTGTGCTCTTAAAATAAGACAAGTTATGACCAAGTCATATAAGACAGTGCCATCATTGAGCAGCTGAAACAATCACAGTGTTTACTAGCACCTGAAATGATGGCAATGAAATAAGTGTCACTGCAAACTGTAGCCACTGTGCTGCACTAAATACACCAGCTGTGAAGTGGTTGGTATTGCTGAGTAAATCCCTTTCTTGCTGGCTTGCCCCTGAGGCTATGAAAAATGTCAGAATTATTCTACCTTTGAGCCATGTAGTTCAAGAAAGAGTCCAGATATCTCATACAATGGGATGTAAGGCTATTGTACGGTATATAAAAATGGGCTCACTGCACTCTGGCAGCTGAATTTCAGAATTCATTGTAAGAGGACACCTTTCATGTTTAAAGGAAGTAGGGTTAATCAGTTCTTCTGTATGTTAGGTTAAATGGAAAACTGGTTTCCAATTTCCTTCTTTAACAAAACTTTTCTACTAGATTCTCTATGTTTTCCATGCTGTACCTTTTTATGGAAGGTTTACTGAAAATTCTTCCCATAAGAGTTTTTTTCCATGTTTCATGATAATATTTTGCACCTCTATAGCATCTTTCATTTGAGGACTCTTTAATAAATATGTGTGCGACATAAGTATTGCGATCCATGTTTTATTAAAGAGTAAACAGGTACCGAGAGGTTAATTGATTTGCTGAAGGTCATACAGCAAGGAAGTAGCAAATAAGCTTCGGAATCCAGATTTCTTGATTCTCAATCCATTGCTCTTAACATGATATATTTCTTATGTTATGTTTTACGTTAGGTTTAAAAATAGTCCTTTTACAAAAGCTATAATTCCTGTATGTTGTGGGGAAGAGAAGTACCTTGAATGTATGTGTTTCTTTGAATGTTTTCTGCTCCTAAACATGATGAAATTATACAATCAAACAAACAAAAACTAAATACATTTTACAAAGATAGAAGTATTTGTTCTTGTGTCTTAGGTAAAATACTTATAATCTTAGACCTAAAATAAATCACAGTAATGAGACAAATAGGTGTAGGTAATCCTAGGACTCCATTCTTTAACTGTAACCAGCAGAGTCTTCCGTTTCCTCTCAATCGTAACTTAAAATATTGTTACCATTGTCAGGTTCATAGCTGTAATGTCATTTTAAAAATAGTGCCACAAAACAGCTTGACAGTTCTCTGTGATGCCAAAAGGATTTGGTCAGTGGTTCTGCACTCTTTTGGGGTGGAGGAAGCACACTTAGTGAAGGATTGGGTGATTACACACTTGTATACACAGTAATGCGCTATAGGGATTTCTTTTTTAACTATTTCTTTAGAAATCTTCAAGTTTACACATCCTTGCTATGTAAATATCAGAAACAAAACCATTATTACAAGAGTTAGTTTTTGTTTAAAGAGACATTATACAGGATTAAAGTAATCAGATATTTTTGCTTAATAGGGTGTTACTCTATTACAGAAGGAGTATCATTACAACCCCTATGTTGTTTCTAGTGATTTTATTAAACTGAGTGAAATCTTTATCTATACATATTTAATAGACCAGGTATGTCTATCAAATATTAATTTTAAAAAAAGGGACAGGTGTGCTGGGTTTTTTTGCAGGTGAATGTACTTGTCTGAGTACTGAATAAAAGATAACCAAATAGTTATGTATCTATTCGCTGTCTGTTTTGCTGCGTACAAATTGGTGTGTTAATTTTTCCGTAATCACAACCTTCCATATTTTTTTTAAACATTCCTCGATGGTTATTTTTCTTTTCCCAGTAAGAGTCTACCAAGAGCCAAGCAGCTAGTAGTAGATAAGAGATCAGTTCATTTCCTTTTGTGTGGCTGTTTCCACTAGGAAGCCACAGGGAGATTACCAAAGAATCATTTGGTAATAAATATCCATCAATGTGTGAGATTTGGTTATGGATTGCATCCCAATACTCTGATTTGGCATGTCCACCATGTATGAATAAAATCTCCTCTTTCATCATGATTTCTCTAACATTTGTCCCTATCCTGTCTCTATATTTTTAATCTGACTGGTGTAAGGTATCATTGAAATAATACCTTAAAGAAGTTTTCTTTTGTAGTGCTACAGACTGAGGTTGCTGGTCCTCTTTTCCAGATCAAACTCGATTCGTCTGAGCTAATTTGTCTAGCCACAGCCTTCTTCCCGTGTGTCATATATGGACACCTTTTTGTCTGCAAAGATTTATATCCGCTAGTTATAAGTTTTTTAAAAAGAAAAGGAGTACTTGTGGTACCTTAGAGACTAACAAATTTATTAGAGCATTTGCTTTCGTGAGCTACAGCTTGAAAGCTTCTGCTCTAATAAATTTGTTAGTCTCTAAGGTGCCATAAGTACTCCTTTTCTTTTTACGAATACAGACTAACATGGCTGCTACTCTGAAACCTGTCTTTATAATTTTTTTGTTTCCTAATTGACCAGACACTATTGCTTCTATTAAAGTTAGCTTTCTGTATAAAACAGTGTTTCTAGAAAGTTGAGAAACATAGTGCCTGGCTTGAAAGTACTGGTACCAGGGGACAGTGGGCCAGTTAAAGTTAGTTCTGATCTCTAAATAAATTAGAAAAGTTTCTTTATTGAATAGCTAGCCAACCATGTATATTCCACATTTCTCCCATCTTTGAAGCTCTCTAGTTCTTGATTTGGGTTAAAATCTGGATTATCTGCAATGGGTGTCATTGGTGAGGGAAAAGAACTGATATCTCTAGTTCTATCCCAAATCCAAACCCACTGCTAAAGGATGTGTGTAAATTTTCTGGTGGGTATGATTTTTTTAGTAATCTGTGGTAGGCTAGTGATATTTACACTTTTGCAATCTTCTTGTGGCTAGGTTAGAGCACCCCCACTCCCCTACAGTTTAGAGCTGTCTGGCATGTTAGTACAATAGAACATTTGGAACAGCTAGTCCACTCTGTTTAATGGGTCTGTACAAAGTATCTGCTATCTCTCTTGGACTTGTCTTATTCAATATAAATTCTACCATCATCCTCTGTATTCCTGCTAGGGTGGGATGATCACAGAAGGATTTTTAAATAAGAAAGAGATCCTTGGGTGAATATTCATTTTGACTGTGGCTATTCTTCACCACCAAAAATTGGCATTCTTCCGCTAGCACTCCAGACCTTTTCTTCATTTGCTGAAGTGGTGTTTTGACATTTAACTCATAGAGCTCTTCTAGGGTTGTTTGAGATTTGAATTCTGAGATATCTTATAGAATTTGTTGCTCATTTGTATCCAAGTGTTTTCTGGAGGAGTGACTTTTCAGAGTCTAGCAAATTTATAGCTAACGTTTCAGATTTGGCATAATTTACTTTAAATCCAGACACTTTCCCAAAGTCCTGGATTTCTTTAGAAACTAATTTTAGGGAAAATAGTTGGTTTAGATAAAAATACTATTACATTATCAGCATGTAATGCTATTTTCTGATGTGTTCCCGCAAATTTAAGCTTTCGAGCAAATTGCCTATCAATTTTATTTCCTTTTTCATTAAACTGCTTTGTATACCTGCGGGCTTTTCCAGAGGTGTCTGTCCATTAACATATGCAACTGTCCTCTAGTATTAGTAACTGTTATCTTTTTTTTCTGAACCTGGGTTTTTATTAATGTCTTGTAACCTTTTCATTTCCTGTTCTAGTTTTATTTTTTCTTCAGCTCCTTTTTTCAATTGAGAACCTCTGCTTTTCAACTGACCCCTAAATATGCTTTACCTGCCTCCCAGAGAAGCCCTCTTTTTTTTATTTTTTATTTTTTTTATATTGTCCATATAATTTATTTGGAAGTATTGAACAATTCACTCTTCAATTGCTGCAACCCAGTCTTTGTCTTGAAGAAGCAAGCAGTTCATTTTCCAATACAGTGATTTTTAGGACCAACCCAGGTATCAAATATTGCTTCCACTGGTGCATGATCTGACCATGTAATGTTGCCGATTTCCACAGACCTTGTCTGCTTCGTTAATGACTTAGAGATTAACATTAAGTCTCTTCTAGTATATAACCGATAAGGATGTGAATAATATATGCAGTCTTTTTCCCCTGGGTACAGTTTTCTCTAGAAGTCTGAAAGATTGAGTTGTTGGTACAGAGAAGTCAATGCTGTATCTGCTTCCCTGTCCCCCATGTCTTTTTTTATCAGATCCCTCCCAGTAAGGAGTCGGTGTGGAATTGAAGTCTCCTCCAAGTAGAATTTCCCCCTCCCCATAGTGTTGCAGTGTTTTAAATAAGTCCTTTTAAAATTTTTTTTTTGCTTTTGGTTGGGAGCATACACTGAGCCCACTGTTTTTAATAACCTAGCAATTGTGCCCTTCAACAGTATAAATCATCCTTCCTTATCCTTAAATTGATCTTTAATCTGAAAAGTACATGTTTAGCAAATATTATTCCTACTCCTCTTTTCTTTTCTTTAGACAAAATGTCTGTTGAAACCAGTTACCTTTCATGTCTATAATTTGCTCCTCCTGAAAATGAGTTTCTTGAAGTAGAATAATTTGAGAGTCGGTTTTAAGTTCTACCAGGGCTTTTTTCCTTTTAACAACATGATATAGCCCTTTGATATTCAAAGATGTTACTCTCAATGTGTCTTCCTTTTAAAGTAACTGTTCAGCTTATTGAAAAACCTGAAATTATTGTGATTCTTCAGCTGTTTGATAAAATGAACCCTTGTGTTGCCAGTGACTCTCTTGTTTTTAATTATGTTGCATTCACTATTGTGTGCCTGAATATGGCTTAGTTTCTGTTTGTAAACTTCCATATTTACTTCTTGTATTAATTCTGCCTGGCATCCCCACTTCTCTTCCCCCTTCTGCATTCCCTTCACTCTAAATTGACAAATGAAATACCAACGTAACATGTAAAACAGTCCCAAAACGACTATGCTTTGCTGAACCCTCATCCCTGTACTCTCCCCATAAGCACTTGGATTGCTTCTCTTGCAATCCAAAGGAGGTACATTCTCCACCTATAGGACCTTGACCCTCACGTTTAGGGATATATTTCTATCTGATCATTTGAGTTATGGGGAGGGTTTACACAGAACCCGTAAAGACTCCTTCCCAACTCCTCTCTATCTTCTCTAATCTCCTCCAACCTTGAAATCTCCCCTTCCCCCGACTCCCTTCGTATTGTTCTTTATTTCCTCTACGTTTTAAAGTACAGAACACAACTATTAAAGTAAGCTTCATACTGTTTTGCTTATAACATTAGCATAGTCACTGTCCAGTTGTTCATTCCCGGTGACTCACAAGAAGTCCCTTCTGATTAGTTTTTGGATTATTGTCAGGTATCTGAGTTCTCTTGTTCAGCTTCACTTCTGCCATTACTAGTGTATGGTCTCTCTTCTTTTTTTTTCCTGTCTTCTTTTTCCTGGGTTTCAACATTCACCAAGAGATCTTTTTAAGTAGCTTAGTTGTAGTTACTATCTCTGGAGAATCTTCTTGTATTTCTTGAGATTTGGATTTGTATCCTAAGTGACTGGAGTGTATTTTTTCCTTATTTACAGTCTCTTATTGTATAATACTGATTTTTGGAAGATGAATCAGATTTTAAATGGGAATCCCTGTTTATTGTGGATATCTTCCTTCTTGAATGCTGCTGTAATTCCCCCCGGCTCTCCTCTCTTTTTTAAAGTTAGGGCAGAGAGGTCATGGAAATTTTGCAGCTTGTGGCTTTTGAGTATGAGCTCTCAATACTCTCTGGCTTTTTTCATAACTACATTTTTTTGCTGATAGTCATGAAATTTCACAATGAGATCTCTGGGTTTATTAGTATTATGAGACCCAAGTAAGGGGAGCAGCACCCTGTTTGCTCTCTCCCCTTTTCCAGAGAGTTCAGATGTAATAACTGCGCAATTAAAGTTTTTACATACCAAATTGGGTGTCCTCCTTCAGCGTTGTCAGCCAGTCCCATAATTCTGAAATTGCTGCTTCTTGGTCTTTTTTTCTATATTCTCCAATTTAAGGCAGCATTTCTGTCTCTTTGCTCCACCACAGCCAGGCAACACTGCAGCAGTTTTTCTCGCTTGCTTTTCTTAGGTCTCCAACACTGTGACTGTATCTTCTAAGTCAGCACCTTCTTTCTTTACTGCGAGAAGCCTGGTCATCAGATCATCTCTCATGGCCTTATACTCCGAGAACTCATGCCTGCTTTGGTAGCTATTTGATTTTCTTGAGCCCTGGCATTTCTGCTTGATTTGGCTGCTACATGTTCACTTGGAGCCTGACAGGCTTCTCCATACTGTGAGCCAGAAACATTCTTCTTCGTGAGATGTCCTTTTCAACTGTCAGATTTTCTCAGAGAATCCATCCTCTGCAACTATGTGCTCTGTGTTTTGGGGGAGTGTAGCAGGTTTTGGGGGTCGATGGAGGCAGATTGCTCCTGACCCTTGCTCCTTATTCCAGGCTCCCACTGCTGGTTCCTGTTTCTGCTCCAGTTGATACTCTGGCTCTGACCCTTGGCTCCTGATTCCTGGATCTTGGCTCCATCTCACTCCCTGGACTTAATATGTCAGCTCCTGATTTGGTCTTTTGCCACTGGGCCTGGTCACCTCTGCTCCAATCACGAGGCCAGGCAACCACCTTGACCTTGATAAGACTGCCCACTACCCAGTCCGCAACAGTGTCTTGTGTACTGCAGTAGCTCAAATAGTTGTGCTGGGAATAGAGGATGACCTGACATTCCATTTTACTGGGTTTGACCCAGTTTGGGTAGAAAGATAGAGGGTCCCAGCTGTTTTTAGTAAAATCAAGGATTTTAATTTGGTTTTCCTGTTTAATTTGGTTTTCCAGAGTAACCCAAAGACGTTTGGTCAGCTGCCTGTCTCATTGCCAACATGTGCTGCTTTGTCCCCCATCAAGTCTGCATTTTCCCTCCCATGATTCTGTGCTGGCTGCTTCTCAGGTCTTTAACAGATACATTTCTAGCAGATATACTCTCTTTAGAGTTGGTGTCAGTGAGTTTCAACCTTTAGAGGTTAATCTTCTGTCTAATACATTTAATAAAGCCAAGATAGATTTGTAATCATATTGAAGCCTACTTCCTTGTATTCATATTGTAGCCTAATAGCTTATCATTTTATGAACACTTCCCCTAATGCTTGTATGGGTGAAGTTGAGTGCATGATTTGGTTTAAAGTATTCCTTTTGCATTAATCCTAATTGGGCATGTCTTATTTTTCTCATCACCAATGTATCAGGTGATTCTTCATCTAAGAAACCTTTTACAGAATAAAGTTGTCATAATATCTGCCTAGCCATATTCTGATAATAGCTGCAACTATGCTATGTTGCCAAGAAATGTCCTGCACAACTTGACACAAAGAAGGTGCTACATGCCTGTGTGTGTGTGTGTGAATGGCTGGTTCTATGAGGGGAGATGGGAGGTGTTGCAGAGTTGGCCACAAGGGATGAAAGGATTTCAGGGCTCTATTAGGACTGAATGAACCTCTTAGGTATATGATTAGTTTCCAAAACCACAAGTGGTGAATTATACATGACACTTTAGTAATTAATATGAAAAGAGCAACATAGAACATAGCAGCAATTTTCCATTTTCAGCTCATAATCCCTTAACTATTTTGGGCAACTATACATGCAGCTCAACTTTTAAATACACATACACAGAAATTTGAAAAATATGAGTTGGGGTTTTTTTGGTTAATATTTTCAACCTGCTGTCATGGAGCAGCAATTTGAATACAAATGTCCTTCATTTTGTCACTGCACTGTCTGTTGTTGTGAAAAGGATGTATGCATAACATTATTGCTTTATTCAATATATCTCATCAGTAGTCATACTATTTCTCCCTAGTGAATATACAAAACACTGAATATATAAAACACTTTGAGATCGATAAATGATGCTAGATTCTCTCATTACGTAAACTCTTAAAATGTAGTCTCTACTGTGCTTGCTAGGGGTCTGATCATTAAGGGTGCAAGTCTGTCACGGAGGTCAAGGAAGTCACAGATTCCGTGACTTTCGGGGACCTCTATGTATTCTGCAGCCAGCTGGTACGACTGACCCCAGGGCCACTGGAGCAGCTAGGGTAGCCCCAAGACTGGCCACACTGGCCCATCCTCAACAGTGGAGGTCCCAGGCCACTCCTTTTCCCCCCAACAGGGACCACCCACTCCGCCGAGCTCCAGTGGGTGTCCCGGAGGGGGCCCCCCCAGAGCACTAAAGGGCGCTCCAGAGCCCCCCCTCCTGAGCAGCAGCTGCTCTTCCAGAATCCCCCCAGGACACTCAAGATTTAGTCATGGGTATATAGTACAAGTCATGGACAGGTCACGGGCCATGAATTTTTATTTATTGCCCGTGACCCATCCCTGACGTTTACTAAAATTACCAATGACTAAATCTTAGCCTTCCTGATCATACATGGTGTTGAGCATACTTCTCATTGTAATCGGTGGGAGTTAAGAGAATGCAACATGTTGCAGGATTTGACTTTAAAAATGTTTTAAAATAAAACTTGTAGACATCTGGATCATTAAAGTACTCTGTGGGAAAACAATTTCTTCCTGACCTACTCAATCATCTTTCCTTATTTTTTTAAAAACCAGGGATGATTACTATTTAATGACAGCCATAGATATGAGTAGTATAACTGAAGTTAATCACTGAATGTAAAAAGAAGCCATTTACCTCCATCTTTAGTAAAGTCTAATATTTGTACCCAGCATTTTAGAATGTGAGATTCCATTCATATCTTCTTGGTGACCTCAAGTTTTTAATGGCAGTTCTTTAGAAATGCTTTAAAGTGACAGGGCTTGATTTTGCTCTCTTAGGGCAGTGGTCTGCAAAGTGGGGTGCGCAAGACGATCGAGTGGGGGGCGCAGCAGAAGAAGCGCTGCCAGAGCAAAAGGGTGGCGTGGCAGGAGGAGCACCGCCGGAGGGGGGAGGGAAATAAAAGGGGGGGTGGGGGGCGGTCTTGAGTCCTCCAGCCCGTGGAGGAGCAGCTGCGCAGCCAGCGGCCGGAAAGAAGCGGCACTTTCCCCTTCAAAGCCGGCCGGAGAGAAGCGGTGTTTCTCTCTGATCGCTGGCTGCGCGTTTGCCCCTGCTCCTCCTGAGTCCCCCAGCCCGTGCTCGCAGGGCCGCATTCCGAAAGGGTCTTTAGCGCTGCAGGCCAGGGCCCCGGGGCCCCGAAGCCCCTAACCCCCCTGCGTTCCGGGGGGGTGGAGGGAGGGCAGCTCCCAGAATGGTGCCGCGTTGCGGAGAGCCACCTGCGCACCCCCTGCACCAAACAGGAGCTGCCCCAGGTAAGTGCTCTGCACCTCCGGCCTGCCCCAGCCCTGAGCATCCTCCCACACCCTAGCTCCCTCCCAGACCCCGCACCCCACCCTGAGCGCCCGCTGTATCACAAAGTGTTAAGCCAAGATTTTCAAAAATAATAAAGCGTATTCAATCACATTGCTCTCACTAAAAATATTATTAATAATAATTTTTTTTACTGAGAGCAAAAAGGTTTTTTGTACTGTTAATAAAATAAAATATTTTTTTTAAATATTGTTTTTCATCTTTATCTCATCATTTTTAATTTCTATTTTTGTGTATGTTTTATAATTTACATAATATATTAGTACAGTAGTACATGTATATAATTTATACATAAATAAATATACATATATTGGGGGTGCATGCTCAAAAATTTTTTACTGATAGGGGTGCGTGATGAAAAAAGTCTGGATACCACTGTCTTAGGGAATGCCTACAAGGAGACACACAGGAAAGTTAAGCTGAATTAATGTGAATTTAGAGTGCATTAAGCCCCTGTATGGATGCTCTCATTCATAAGGAAAGTGGCTTTAGTTCCTACAGGGTATTAAGCTAAAGCAAACTAAGGCACTTTGCTTCTGAATGAGAGCATCCACACTTGGGTTTACAAAAAGAAAAGGAGTACTTGTGGCACCTTAGAGACTAACCATTTTATTTGAGCATAAGCTTTTGTGAGCTACAGCTGAATGCGTCCGATGAAGTGAGCTATAGCTCACGAAAGCTTATGCTCAAATAAATTGGTTAGTCTCTAAGGTGCCACAAGTACTCCTTTTCTTTTTGCGATTACAGACTAACACGGCTGTTACTCTGAAACTTGGGTTTACAGTGTTGTTAACTAATCCACTATAAATGCATGCCTTCAGTTAATTTGTCTTAACTTTCCTAAGTGTACCTTTGTAGACATGCCCTTGCACATTGTTTCTGTGCCTGACTTTATTGATTTTCTTAAAGAAACAATGAGAAGTAAAAAAGGTCAATGACTTACAGGTTGTCTGTTTCCAAATACTGCACACTTCATGGAATCTCCAGTAGAAATATGCAAATGAGGCAATTTTGCCCCTGTCAAGGCTGCAAGACTGGACAATACTATGTAGACACAACATGTTAGGGAGGGGTATAATAGTAATAAAATGGGAGAATATATACATGAATAGAGAAGGAGAAGATGTGGGGGGCAGTGAAGAGGAGTTAGGTGGAATGGAGATCTGGCCTTGTTTGAACCTTCTCAATATTTTTTATCCAAAGGTATCTAAAATTTCTTTGTATTCAAATAATTGTTTTCTATGGCAATAAACTGTTCTTTCTTTGGCTAAAAGAAAAGGAGTACTTGTGGCACCTTAGAGACTAACCAATTTATTTGAGCATGAGCTTTCGCGAGCTACAGCTCACTTCATCGGATGCATACCGTGGAAACTGCAGTAGACATTATATACACACACAGACCACGAAACAATACCCCCTCCTACCCCCTGTCCTGCTGGTAATAGCTTATCTAAAGTGATCATCAAGTTGTTTCATGGTCTCTGTGTGTATATAATGTCTACTGCAGTTTCCACGGTATGCATCCGATGAAGTGAGCTGTAGCTCACGAAAGCTCATGCTCAAATAAATTGGTTAGTCTCTAAGGTGCCACAAGTACTCCTTTTCTTTTTGCAAAGACAGACTAACACGGCTGTTACTCTGAAACCTTTCTTTGGCTGTAACTCAGACAGGTTTGAATTCCACTGCTGTGTTCTGGGCATAAGTCTACTCTTCCATATTTGCAAAATCATGCTGTGACAGGGTCCCCGCGGTACAACCTGGACTATGGGACTGCTGAGCCCTCCAAAACCCACCAGCCTGTGATGCTGATGTCAAGCTACAAACCTCTGACAGGCACTGTACTTACACAGACATCCTTAGGCAGGTCCACACCCAACTGTGTTACATGAATGATCTCCCAGCCACTCAAGAACCATTAATAGAGAGACTCCAGCCAATTCCCCCCAGCTCTCCAGCCTTGCACCACCAGAACTTTGCCGATTTGCACTGGTCAGAAGCCTGGTCAGTATAAGCTCACTGGTACACCAGTCTGACAAAAGGGTAGTGGACATGCAATAGCTCTTGTTAACCTAAGCTAAGTTTTTGCAAACACTTCAACCAAAACACAGTTTTAGGTAAAATATAAAACAGATGCATTAACTACTGAAAGGTTGATTTTAAGTGATTATACATGCTAGTCATAAAGGTCAGAGATAGTTACCTTAAGAAAATGAAAAATAAACATGCATTCTAAAAACTAAAATTGTAGTCTAAGCAAGAGTTGAATCAAACAATGTCTCAGTCTGACAGATGGTATAGCAGGTTAAGTTCCTTAATGTACCGACTAGACTCCCTTTCTAGCCTGGGACCACTCATCCCAGTTCAAAGTCTTTGTCTTCCAAACAGATCCTTTTTCCAGGATGAAAATGTTGAGATGTGTGGGAGAGAGGCCAAGTGATGACATCACTTCACCTCTTTTATATTTTCTTCGAGCGGTTGGTTATGAGCGTCTCCCAACCTTACAACATACTTCAGTAACACGTGTAGCAATGCTTCATAACTTCACAAATTATGATAGCACCATACAATTCAATAGGATATTGATGTTCAGCAGATCAAGACTTTTAAAATGATACCTCAAAAGGTATACTTTGTACAAAACATATCATAAAAATATCACCATGGTGAATGTGGGGATTCCAGATTGGTACTTAGAGGTACGGAGTATCACACATGCGCTTTGTGATCATTGCAGCCCTAAAGAACCAAAGTCTGTGTGGCAGAGTTAATCCCATTTTACCAGGTAAATGTCCTACGATATAACTTTCATCTGCGGTTTGACTCCTGAAGCGGAGCTTTATTTTAACTCTAGAGTCCACCTCTTTCCACAGCTGCCTGACTATTGGACAGTCCCATCCGTGCATCAGGGTTCTTTTTTCTTTTTTTGTTGTATTAAGCATAGGCTGAGATCCACAGATGCACTTTTAACATTATATACTTTGCTACTGGGATTCTTTTTAAGGGATGTGACAAATCCTTTGTCCAAACTAGGTTCCCAGTAGTTGTGGCCTCTGGCAGTCTTAGGGCATCTGGATTAATTGATACATTTAAAGCGGAAAAATCCCTTTTTTATACGCAAAACCGTGGGAGTGTCTACATTTGTCAATGACTTTTTGCATTGAAACTCAGAAGTTTCACCGCAAAAATGAAACCACCTGCATGAGAGATGGACAGCTCTTCGCCCCCCACCGCCCCAACCTGTCATCAAAATGGAGAGAGCTTCACTGTGGGATAGATGCCCTAGAGCGCTGCTGTCATCGGGAATGGAAGTGCTGCTAATATAAACACTCTCTGAGGCCCGAGGAATTAAGTGAGTACACAAACCAGTGCTTTACTTTCACCGGTTCTCTTAGTTGTAAGTACTGCCACTCCACTGAGGATGGCAGGCCATAATGATGCTTTAGTGTTAGAAAATCACTGACTAATCGAGAAACGTGTATGATGCCCCTGCTCAGGCAGTTCTTCCAAATCATGGGTTTGTTCCTAATTTGCAAGTCTTGGTTGCCCCAAATAGGTGCTTTTGCACACTGGCAAGGATTAAATTGCTGCATCTCTGCTTGGATAGCCCAAATCCTTTGTGCAGCCACCACAGTATGCAGCTTATTTTTTTCTTCATCGGACAAAAAGAGGAGCCAAGGAACCCATGGGGGCAGAACAGGTTCGGGGGGAATTGGATGCATTAATACACGTTCCATTTCCATCCTCATGATTATAACAGTGTTAGCATGTTGGAACCAATCTAACATCTGAGACATCATAAAAGCATATGATTTATTTTGTAGGCCTCTGAACACAACCTGCTTCCCCTTTGCCTCTTGGGAGTTGGAGTTTTATTAAATGATAGTTGTGAACGTTGACCAGGGTCCCACCGGAAGGCTCTGATAATGCTATTAAATTTTCTTAAATAAGACAAAGGAATATATGCAGATAGGCCACTTAGAATGTAGAGGAGCCTAAGCAGAATATTCATTTTTATTGTGATAATACTTTCCCATAGACTCAGGAAGAGAGGATGCCACCTATTTGTGTCACTAACTGTTTGAGAGAGTTCAGGATCTAAATTTATTATCACTAGTTTATTAATATTTCTTGGAACTTTTATAGATAGGTTCATAACTGCATCCGTTTGCCTATGAAAATTCCACTAAAGAGTGCCCTACTACATGCCAACTGGGAGATTTCCAATAGTTCTGCTCCTCCCCCCCCATTTTATTTTGTATCCAGATATTGATAGAAGTTTTTGAATTAGTGCTAAGAGGGCTGGAATTGTGATTTCTGACTTGCATGTAACATCAATTTATTTACCATGGAACCATGTTGGAAGAGCCTATATGGCTATTGCCAGGGCTCAAGCGCCAAATCAAACAGTAATGGAAACAACTTTCCTGAAGAGGCTGAAAGTAGCCGAAATCACATTGTTGGTTATGTTGTGGAAGGTGAGGTGAGATCATAACACTTGGATCCAGGAACTAAATACAGCTCCAAATCCAAGTTTTTGTACGGTATAAAACATACCTGTAGCCCACTGTATCAAAAGACTTCCCTGCATTTAAGACTAAAATGGTATATGGTTTGGGATTGTCATATTTTATTGCTATAATATCAATTAGTCAGGCATCGGCAACCTTTGGCACACAGCCCGCCAGTTTACTTGCAGCGTCTGCAGCTTCGGCCAATCGCAGCTTCCGCTGGCCATGATTCGCCATTCCAGGCCAATGGGGCCTGCGAGAAGTGGCAGCCAGCACATCCCTCGGCCCACACTGCTTCCTGTTGGCCTGCAGTGGTGAACCGCGGCCAGTGGGAGCTGTGATCGGCCGAACCTGCAGATGAGGCAGGTAAACAAACCGGCCCGGCCCGCCAAGGGCCTTACACATGCCAAAGGTTGCTGATCCCTGCAATAAGTTGGCGAAGCTTAACAGAACCATGGCAGCCTCTGACAAACCTGACTTGATTTGGATGTATGATAGAGCCCAAAACCTTTTAATAGAATCATAGAATATCAGGGTTGGAAGGGACTTCAGGAAGTCATCTAGTCCAACCCCCTGCTCAAAGCAGGACCAATCCCCAACTAAATCATCCCAGCCAGGACTTTGTCAAACCTGACCTTAAAAACCTCAAAGGAAGGCGATTCTACCACCTCCCTAGGTAACACATTCCAGTGCTTCACCACCCTCCAGTCTCCTTGCCAGGACTCTTGGCAATATGTTGACATCACTATTAGTAAGTTAAATTGACCTGTAATTGGAGTATAGTGGCATCTCTTCCTTGTTTAGGAATAACTGATATTAAGGCTTCTCTTATCATAGGCAGAAGGGTACCCTCTGTAAGTGACTAATTAAATATTTCAAGCATCTTGTCAGACAGAAGTTCAAGGAAGTGTCTATGGCATTTAACTGAGAAGCCATCGGGCCCAGGGGCTTTCCGTACTTTTATATTCTTAATTGCCCAATTAACTCATCTTATGTTAGGGGGGTGTCAAGGTTTCAACACTAGATTGCAGTAATATTTTGAAAAATTGATCCAAAACTCTTGTGGAGAGGTTTGTGTCTAATTTGTACAGATATTTATAGAAATTAAAGAACTCTTTATTAATATCTTTGTGATGAATATAATTTACCATATTTGTCATGGCTGGTTGTTATTCTACATGCAGATGCGTTCTCTCTTATGTGGCATGCTAACAGCTTGCCTGCTTTTTCATCTGATACCCAGAAATCCTGCCTAAATTGAAATAGGGTGAATTCAGTGTGTGCCAAGTATATCTTGGTGAATTTATATCTACAATTGATCAGGGATCATAACCTATCTGGAGATGGGACTGTGGCATAAGAAAAATAAAGCTCATTTACTTTTTTCTCAAGGGCCATCATATTTTCTCCATGTTCCTTCTTCTAGGCAGATGCAAAACCAATAATTCTACCTCTCAATAGGCCTTGAGCATCTCCCACAATAGCCTGCTAGAAGCTGTTGAAGGTTCATTTATCTCCAGGAACAGACCAATTTCTTTTTCAATAAGAACTTTGAAATGGAGATATAATAAAAGTGAAGTAATAAATGTCCATCTACATGGCCATTTCTTACCCGGCTCTTTTGATAGTTGAAGAGTTTTACAGGGGCATAATCAGAGACAACAACTGGTATCGATGGAAGAATCAATTACAGAATTAACCAAGTCCCTGGAGATCAAAGGTAATCTATATGGGAGTAGGACTCGTACTGGGGAAAAGCATGAATAGTTCCTACTTATTTGGATGAGCTGTCAAATATCACATAGTCCCAGGACTTTAATGTGCAATTCCAGGCCATTCTATTTTTGGTTAGTTTATGACCCTTATGACAAAAGGATCGAGCCCTTAATTAAAATCCCCAGAAATCATAACAGGGGGTGTGGGGTTCTCCATATAATTTAGTAAATAGTATATGAAAGATTTTGGAATCATCTAGATTAAGTCCATACAGCAATTATTATTTCAGATTCATTTACTGTGACTTTATGGGTTAAAAATCTGCCCCTGATCATCTGAAGTTGACTTTGACTTTGTTACTGCCAGCACTTTTTGGAAGAGTACGGCTGCTCCTCTGTATTTGGATGAGAAGCAGCAAGACACTGCTTCTTCTACTGAGTCACATTCTAATTTAGCAGCCTCATCTGCGGTCAAGTGTATCTCCTGCAAAAAGCACTACATCTACTGTTGCTTTCTATAACTAGTACACTTTTTTCTTTTAACACTCCCCACAGAGAAGGGGAGAGGGAGGAGCAAGAATCTATGGCTAAAATGCTGCACATGTTTGTTCCACAATTTTTGGATTGTCTTAGAATCATAGAATATCAGGGTTGGAAGGGACCTCAGGAGGTCATCTAGTCCAACCCCCTGCTCAAAGCAGGACCAATCCCCAATTAAATCATCCCAACCAGGGCTTTGTCAAGCCTGACCTTAAAAACTTCTAAGGAAGGAGATTCCACCACCTCCCTAGGTAATGCGTTCCAGTGTTTCACCACCCTCCTAGTGAAAAAGTTTTTCCTAATATCCAACCTAAATCTCCCCCACTGCAACTTGAGACCATTACTCCTCCTTCTGTCATCTGCTACCACTGAGAACAGTCTAGATCCATCCTCTTTGAAACCCCCTTTCAGGTAGTTGAAAGCAGCTATCAAATCCCCTCTCATTCTTCTCTTCCATAGACTAAACATCCCCAGTTCCCTCAGCCTCTCCTCATAACTCATGTATTCCAGTCCCCTAATCATTTTTGTTGCTCTCCGCTGGACTCTTTCCAATTTTTCCACATCCTTCTTGTAGTGTGGGGCCCAAAACTGGACACAGTACTCCAGATGAGGCCTCACCAGTGTCGAATAGAGGGGAACGATCACGTCCCTCGATCTGCTGGCAGTGCCCCTACTTATACATCCTAAAATGCCATTGGCCTTCTTGGCAACAAGGGCACACAGTTGACTCATATCCAGCTTCTCATCCACTGTAACCCCTAGGTCCTTTTCCGCAGAACTGCTGCCTAGCCATTCGGTCCCTAGTCTGTAGCGGTGCATTGGATTCTTCCTTCCTAAGTGCAGGACTCTGCACTTGTCCTTGTTGAACCTCATCAGATTTCTTTTGGCCCAATCCTCCAATTTGTCTAGGTCCCTCTGTATCCTCTGCCTACCCTCCAGCATATCTACCTCTCCTCCCAGTTTAGTGTCATCTGCAAACTTGCTGAGGGTGCAATCCACACCATCCTCCAGATCATTTATGAAGATACTGAACAAAACCGGCCCCAGGACCGACCCTTGGGGCACTCCACTTGATACCGGCTGCCAACTAGACATGGAGCCATTGATCACTACCCGTTGAGCCCGACAATCTAGCCAGCTTTCTATCCACCTTGTAGTCCATTCATCCAGCCCATACTTCTTGCCAGATGATTGCCACTTGCCAACCTCCAGGGAATAGGGTAGGTGCAGGAGGATTGGGTTGATACATCAACGTTATTTGGAGCTGCCTGCAGGAGCTTGATGCAAATCACATTCATGTAGGTTGTAATTTTCTTGAGTGCTGGTGTTAGAGAGAGAGGTGAAAGCGGGTGTGGAAGAGTGAGTGTAATAAGGGCTCTGGAGAGGGGGAAGGAAGAGCCCAAAAAGACAGGTTAAAGTAAAAACATCAGGATACATAACGACTTGACCTATTACCAAACATGAATGGGCTCTCTTTGGTGTGTCGTATTTTCCCATCTCTCCTGAGTGATAACTCCACTTAAAAGGTAAATCATAATGAAAAAGCAGCAATTGTCCAACATGTAATGCTGTAAACTAAATTAAACCAATCATCAGTTCTAGAGAGAGTTCAAGGCCAGGAGCTTCATCAATACCCACTATTTAAAAACAGACATCCTATATTTCCTAGACAGCAAAGAAATAAGCACGTTGTAAGGAGATAGAAAGGGAGTATACAGTCCACAAATGTGATATTTTCTTCACCTGGAATGTCAAGTATATGCCTGTGTGTTATCCCCTAATTGTCATCTTTTCAGTTTGCCAAACCAAACACCAAAGAACTGGTAGTGCAGGTTGGAGCACTGTGAGAGATGATGTATGTTGTGGGGATTATTTTCCCAGGGCCACATGCTCCCCTCCCTTTGTTTTACAACCAAACGTTCTCTTTCCATTCTCCATATTAATGAACATATAACTGATGGGAGAAATTCATCTGCTTTACAAATTGTAAATTTATGCACCAAATAGCACAACTCTCAGTCCAATTCAGCCAGTGACTCTTCCATACTATTTTCATACTCCATGTCCATGGACTCAGGACTCAGGACTGAGCTTATAGAAAATGTTAGTTTGGGGAAAGGGACTGAAGAATTTGACAGGAGGCAGGGCCGGCTCTAGGTTTTTTGCCACCCCAAGTGCCCCAAAAAAAAAAAAAAGGGCCAGAGTGCCGCCCCTTGAAAAGTGCTGCCCCATGCGCATACTTGGTTTGCTGGTGCCTAGAGCTGGCCCTTACAGGAGGCTTTAGTGGGAGAGGGAATGAAGCAAGAGGGGGAAAAAATGGGGAAATAGAAGATGGAATAAGAGGAGCCAGGGAGGCATGGAGGGAGAGTAAGGCAGGGGAGGTGGAGAAAGAGATAAGCAGTGAAATAGAGAGGAAGTAGGAGCTGATAGGGATGGCAGAAATCACTAGTCCATGTAGCTCAGCAACCGCTATTTTCTCCTGCTCCGTTAGCCCACATGGGGTACAGCTGCATTACTCGGCCCCTGTGCATCATACGAGGAGGAAAGCTACTTCTCATCCTTCCAGCACATCCAATGTCCCGTCACCAGGCTTTGAGGACCCACCAGTAGCTAGTTGTGGTGACACAGTAAGGTCTCTCCCTGAGATGAAATTTTAAAAGATGGAATCAGAGCTCTCAGGTTCCTACGGAGCAACAGGCAGCTGAACTGCTGCTGTGATCTCTTTGATATACTTCTGTGCTGAGGTAACACATAGATCTTGTATAATCACAAACAAATATTTCATGTTGATCTATCCAGTTAGGGATGTCGTCAAATATTTCATTGACTTCCCAACACAAATACGGGCACAAAGGCACCAAGTATTGTTAATACACATTTAAATAAATCATTTTCACAGTCAATTCTCTCCCATGAGATCAGTTTAGGATGAGGTGTTCCCCTTAACAACCCTTCTGGGGGACTTCACTTTAGCCATTTGATGAGATGTGATATTTATGTCCCAAAAGTTAATAAAATAAATGCTTGGCATAGAAGAGAGAGTCCAAATAAGTTAGTTAGTCCCAGTCACTGGATAAGTTTGGATGTGCAAGTAGGGTAGACATACCGATTGGGAAGTAAACTTGGCATAAACTAGAATAGATGCTTAATTCATTGCAGGCGATTTAAAAATATTTCTGCTTCTGATTGCTTTTGGAACAGATACACTTCATCCCCCAACCTTGATGTAGAACTGTGCTGCAAACTTCTTAAAATATTGGAGCCCTTGCTGCTTCGCAAGTTCCCTTGCTCTTCTAAAGGCTGATCTCTACTCAATCACATCTTTTGCTAAATCTTGAGGAAATCATTATAGCATTTTGTGACATCCCCCCAAAACAGTTCTCTCTCTTCATGAGCTAGCTGCATTATTTTTCCTTTTGCAGTAAATCTGAGAAATTTAACAATCAGTGCATGAGGCTTTGGCTTGTTAGGTCATCTTAGGAGCCCGGGACCTTTGTGTGTTTCTAAATTATATTTAAAATCATCCAGCAGATGGAGCACTTCTGCAAGAAGCCAGGGAACCAATTCTTGTGGTTTGCCTTTCTCTGCTTCTTCCGGTATTCCTGTAATTCTTAAATTACTGCAGTGAGCCCTTTCCTCGAAGTCTGCCACTTTAGATTTAGGAGAAGGTAAGTCTGTTAGGCTTCTCTTCACCTGGGTAGAGAGCCCTTGTACCAGATCTTCCACTGAGGATATTTTCCTTTCTGCTTCATTCACCTGTCCTGTCAGAATTTGTAGAGAGGAGTTAATCGAGGTAACAGTCAATGTTATTGTGGCCGTTGTGGCCTTGATATCTGATAACACCTGCAACAACTTTCTCCAGCAGAGGCACCACAGACACCGTGCCTGCATAGCCATCTAGTTCAGGGGCCGAAGGGGGAGGGGGGGTGTAAATGGAATTGAATTAACTGCTATTTCCTTCTTTTCTAGCTTTTTCTTTTTCTTTTTACTTTCATATTTTTAATTCTTCTATTTGTACAATTCTTTCTGTTTCAAGAGAAAGGGTATGTTTACACTGCACACTCCGTTTGGTGGTGTTTAGAGTACATACACAACACGCCTTCCAAGCCCAAGTATATATAGCGGTGTAGATGGTGAGGCTCTGGTTAGGTGAGTAGACACTCCTGTATCCCATGGGTGTGTACCCCACTGGGTTCTCTACTCAACCAAGCAGTGTCTCCCCATCTACACTGTGATTTTTAGCAGTATAATGTCCTGCTACCTCGCTCTGCTGGAGTCTTTCCCTGCCACAGGTGGGGAAAGGCTCCAGTAGTACCCTGAAAGACTCCAGCAGTGGGGAGCAGCCAGAGCTTTCTCCCCTGCAGCGGAAGACTCTGGCAACAGGAAAAGCTCTGCTGGGGGAAGGCAGCAAGAAAAGGCTCTGGGATTTACCTGCTGCTGACCCTTTCTCACTGTCTCCCCCCAACCAGAGCCTTCCAATGACACATGTAGCTATATATGACACTGTAGATGCAGCCTACCACAGTGTAAACACATGTCCAACATGCCACCACCAGTAGTGTGCAGTGTAGAAGTAACCAAAGAGTAAGAGAGAGTTGTTTCGTACTTAGGGGAAAAAATGCAGAACTCAGCTTCTGCTTCACTTTGACTGCTGCTGGTAGTCAGTTTTGAGCTTTGGAAGTAAGTGTTGGAGAAAAGAGGGACTAATTGCAGGAACAGTCATCCTAAAAGTAGTCAGTAAGAGGGTATTGCTGCCTGTCAGAAGGCAGAGGAGAATTATACTCATTCTCATGCTCTAAGATGCAAAACTTAATTAATAGAATATTCTGTTCCTGCATTGTCTGTTTCTGACCGTGATTAAAAGTCTCGCATGTTTAGGACACTCAAGATTCATGCCTGACGGATCAAAAGTCCAACTGTTTACAAAGGTTTTTTAGTGTTCTGTGCTCTAAGAGCAAATATGTAAATAGTGAAATGATCATGTGTCTTGGTGCTGGAGTGGTTTGTAAATCAGTGGAATGGGAATTTGTTTGTTTTTGTATTATAGTTAATTGTGTATTAATGAATACATACTTTGCATAAAGATTTCAGATGCAGATCTTCAAAGTCCAGTTTAAACGATTAATTCCTAGATTCCAGCATGGTTATATTATTTAAAAGATTCAAGACAAATTTCTAAATCTTTCATGGACAATTATTTTTTTCTTCTACATTTCAGGTACAAATATAAATAAATGTTTTGCCAGATATTCTGCAACCTTGTGCAACTAAAAATCTACTGGTCCACTTAGGCCTAGAAACAAAATTCCTTAGTGCTTTGGAGTTTTGTGTCCCTTGTTTCCCTGTGGGTCATTGTAAAGTTATTTGGTTCTTTCCCCTACTTGTAAAACTTGAAACAAAGAAGGAACACTGAACAAAGTTTGTGAAAATTCTATACAGCTTTTCTTTACTAAGTCTTTATAATGTGTTGCAGCATATATGATGGTTGGAGTAGAAGACTGGGAGCCAAGAACCTTGGATTCTATTCCCATCTTTCCTACTGTCTTTATTGTGTGACTGTGAATATATCATCCACTGTAATTCAGTGTCTCAGTTTCCCCATCTGTAAAATTGCAATAATATCCACTTTGTAGAGTTTTTTGAATCTTTACACTTCAAAGTGCTTTTTGATCCGGGATTAAAGATGCTACATAAATGCAAAGTAGTAGTAGCAGTGCGATTATCAATTATTCATACATTTATAGTATTCGTGACTTACAGGGAACTTAACACTGTGGCACTTATGCTTTACAAAATACTTCCTTTGAAATCAAATGAGAATGCCATGAGCATATGACAAGAGAGCATACACTCAACTCTAATTTAATTCATGATGAAAATTGATGCAAATATATTTAACACAATTCACTAGTAGCTAATGGCCACTGCCATGTAGTCCTTACCAGTTAGATCAGGAGGGATATGGCCTTTCCTTTTCATTTGTATAGCACCCACTGTCAAGAAACCACAAGGCTCCACTGTAGCTCAGTTGAACTAGGCACTAATGAAGCCAATAGACCCACCACTGATGTCTGAGCAATTCAAATCTTGTATACTATTGGGCTCTCCCAAGCCCAAAACAATCCCTAATGGTTGGCTTATTCGTAAACCAGGACAGCCTTAGCAAATATGATTGTGTGGGATGGCTTTCCAGTGAGAATCACAGTTGAGATTTGCATCCACTCCTGGTTAGTGGCAGCTGGAGTATTGGCACCCTGATATACCCAAGGTAAAAGGAATGCTGACCAGATCTTACTCACCTTCCAGAAAAATCCACCTCAGTTTGATTATTAGACCAAACATTTCACACTCATTTCCTTTGTGGTCTTTGATCCCATGGTGACTAATAATTACTTCTGGCCAGTTGTGCTTGTGCTACATGGTATGGATAAGGATCACTAGTTGGTACAAGGACCTGCCTCGGATACCTTCTCATGTAATTTGGTTGAGTTCCTGTTAAATCCCAGTTGTGAGCCTCACTTTTTACCATTGACATGGTTTTGAAATAAAGGGGTATTCTGTGAGTGTTTGATAGCAACCACCTCTAGAACATAGTAGGAAGAAGGATAGATACAAACTTTCTGCCTATCCTAGGAAATTTTGCTACACCATCAGATGCACCCCTAAAAATCTCTCCAACTGCCATTTGTCAATGGCTCTCACTTCATGGTCTAGGGATCATCTATAGCAGCTGAGGTGGGGTCCTTGATATCAAAGGTTCAAGTTACATATTGTCTTGAAGGAAAGCCCAAGAGAGAAGGTCTTGCAGTGGATTGTCAGAAATTGGTACTGGATAAGGAAGAGCTCTATTCACAGAACAGAAAGCTCTTTCCATGGGGGTGGAGTGATACAACTTGACTATTGTGAGCTGTCTTGGTAATGAATCATTATAGGATGATGATCTAGGGCAAAATATTCCAAAGTGTGTCACTTAGAAACCTAAATTCCATTTTCAAAGTGGTTTAGGAATTTAGGCACTTAAGTCTCATTGAAGGTCATTGAGACTTAGCCTCCTAAGTTATTTAGGTGCATTTTAAATATCTTACCCGTAGCTCATATTCCTTCTGGTCTGTCTGTGAGAACTGGTTGTGAGGCTCAAATCAATCCTAAAATATATACTTGTTCCCCTAACTATAGTGAGTTGGATGTGTCCCATCTTCTAGTCCTTACAGGCTGTTCACTCACCTGAAGTTCCCCAAAGATAGTGATGGTGAAGTAGCTTGGAATAAATGATGCTTGAAGAGCCTGGAGCTAGCCACTCTTACTAGCTAAATGGATCCCTTAAGATTTGTGAGGAAATGTACATTGTGTATTTACAGTAATAACAATGATAAATATTAAGTCTAAGCTTCTCCACTGGTCAGGGAACTAGGTAGGCTACCTGTGAACAAGAGGATATGACAATTAATAGAAAATGAATAGAATAAAATAGAATAGGATGGTGGAGTGATGGTAATCTCTAAAGATATGTCTACACAACAAAGGAAAACCAGCAGCTGGCCCATGCCAGCCACTTGTGGGATGGGTCCCAGCACTCAGGCTCCAATCCAAGCCTGGAAGTCTACACAGCAATGAAACAGCCCAAGCCCCATGAGCCCGAGTCAGCTAGCATGGGCTAGCCATGGGTGACTAGTTGCTGTGTAGACATACTATAAATGTGAATTGGCCATGGAGTGACTGTGCAAACAAGGGATGACATTGTGGCCTCATTGAACTAAATGGCAATTTTGTTAATGATTTCACTGAGACTAGAATTTAATCCTAGTTTTGGGGGGTGTCTCCATCCAGAGCAAAAAGCCTTTACTAAGAAATTGTGTATTCTTATTTATGACACCCCCTATCCTTCCTTCCCTGAGTTGACCCTATCGTTTTGGTGCCCCACTTGTAAGTCACTTGCAGTAGGCCTCAGAGGCCTCATTTTTCAGAAGTGCTGATCATGCAAATCTCCAGTTTAAGTCAGTGGAAACTGCAACATTGGGAGCTGTTGAAGTTTTCAGCACCTCTGAAAATCGGACATTGAGTCTTTTTATCTTTATTAAGTGGTGCCCTTTGTTGGACACTGTAAAACAATAAATAATAATAATAAAACTCATGAAGGGAAAAAAGAGCCAGCAACATTGGTATCTGTGAGTAAACATAATGGGGCTTGAAAAAAAGAGTGCTTTTGGCTGGCCTTCACTTCTTGTAATATGTAGTCCCTTATTACCTCCAGGAGTTCCCTGATGGATATTTGGTATTGTGGTATGGTGCACACGCCCTGCTGAATTGCCCAACAGAATTATTTCCTGCCCTTTTAAGACACTCATGCTTCATGGGATGGTCTTGTGGCTAAGGCAATGGACTGGGATTCAGGAGATCTGGCTTTAATTCTCCACTACAAACTCCATGTGTTAACTTGGGCAAACTTTGTATCTCAGTTCCCCATCTGTATAGTGAGGATAAGAGGATAGTTGTCTACCTCGCAGAGCTCTTCTGAGGCACCTAGATACAGTGATGATGAGCACCATATGAAAACCTCAGTAAATTAATCATTGAGAGACTCTGGTACATCGTTGATTAGCAGCCCTCCAACAGTGAGAGCTAGGGCAAGTATGTGTGTTTGATTATTCTTTAGACCTTGTGTCTTTCTGGGATTTGGAGTGATTCTATGCAAAAACATTTATTCAGAAAACAGCAGTGAACTATTCCCTGGTAACAGTCTTTCATAATGTATAGATCCATTCTTCAGTTATAAGTGAAAGAGGAGAACATCTTTTCTAATATTGCTGTAGGATGTACATTTATTTGGATTGACATATAAAATATTATTGTAATGATTTGTTTGATGTTTGTGCATGCCGTTGATTGACTAAATGGGGGTTGCACTGCTTGCGGAAAATTTTTGAAGGGAACCATTAATTAGGATTACCATCCAAATTCATGACTAGCGTAAGTAAGACTTCAGTGGACTGTCATGTGGCCTGTTATTCCCAAAATTATTACTACGTGTCAGATTATTTAATATAACCATTTAGTTGAGGCGAATCCACATCCCAATAGCAGCAGAGTAATTGCAGTTTCACTGCACAGATACAAAGGGAGATGGGATGCCTTTGTGGGGGACACTGAAAGTGTTTCTCCCCTGGGCTGTGTAGAGCCCAGTGCTGCTGAGGCTCTCTTTCCAACTAAGTGCATGTATTAGACAGGAGAAGGGCCAAGAAGATCTGCTGCTGCTGTATGAGTCCATTGTCCCCCAATCTATCCGAACCCCATTTGCCATTCTTCTCCCCCTCCCAGTATGCATGCACAGAGTAGTAGGAATAAGTTAGGGTTACAGAGAGCCTTTCAGCAATTGGACTGGAGTAGCCTCTACATAAAGTTGCCCTATGTCTCATTTTGGCTGGGACCCTCCCTTTGTAAGCCCTCTCCAGAGTGTCCTGAAATTTTTTGGAAAAAGCAGGGTGCAGAGGAACATGCGGAGGGGTGAGCAGTGATGCCAGCCCCATGCGGGAGGATGGGAGGAAAGACAGAGCTCTGGTGGGGGGCAGGCATGGCTCTAGCAAGCAGCAACGTCAGCCCTAGCCTCACACAAGTGGCAGGTGGGCTCAGGTGAGCAGGGATGCCAGCCCCAACCTTTGGGAAATATGGTCACCCTATCTAGTATGTGCGTTGCTACTCACCCAAGCACTGCCTGCTCCCTGTGCGGGGAGAGGGCTCAGGTCATTCCCGCGCTGGGGGTTTGGGCGAGCGGCTCAGGCCAGCCCCGTGCGGGGTCCTATTTTCCCCTTGGGAAATATGGTCACTCTACCTCTACAAAACAGCTCTGCAACCTGGGGGTAGCATTCTTTTTCCCACTCCTTGAGGAAATATCCTCCATCCAACCCATTACTGGGGACTGGGTCCCTGAATTTAACTCTTAATCAGCAGAGTTTTGTAGGCAATAAATCTATTTAATTTCTTTTCTAACTTTAAATTGGAGAAAGTTAGACCTTGTGGAATAAAACATGGTTACACCAGTTCTAAAGATTGCCTGCATTCTAAGTCCCCAGTTTCTTTTAAATATCTTGACTTAGTGTTTAACTACTGAAGTGAACAATTTATATGATCTCAGTTGTAAGCCTTTACTTAATCAAATCCGTGGTGGTGACTTAAATCACTGAATAGGATTACTATTCTTTCATACAGAGAAGGTAAATTTAATTAAAATGTCAGTATTACCTAAATGCAATTATTTGTCCTAGAGTATGCCAGAGATTATTTCAGACAGCTTTTTTTTTTTAAACACTAGAAGTTACTATGACTAAGTATATTTAGAAAGAAAAGGATTGAGAGTTATTGTCTGAGGAGTTTGTGGCAACTTGTGTACATTAACTCAAAATATGCCTCCTGCTATATCCATCCTTCACTTACGTGCATACTGAGTTCATCCTTTTTTATTTTTACAGGGAAATACTGAAAAATATTAAAAAATGGGAATACATCAAGTTAATGTTAAAGTTACCCAGGCTATATCGTTTGTCATATTGTGCTCCTCCCAGGAAGGCAGGATTGTGTTCTGTGTGCCTTTGAATTTTGTGTAACCCTACTCTGTGGATAGATATTTGTTTAAATTCTCCATATATAACTATAGTTAGATGTAGTATTTTAGACTGTTAGGTTAATAAGATAGTACTCTTTATACAAGATCACTCTGTCCGGAATGAGCTGGAAGCTGCCTGTTCCTGGAGAGAGAGAACACAATAAAAAGACAGCACAATTTTTGATGTAGGTCTGACTACTGTAATCAGGGATCAGTTAACTATTCTGGTAATAGTAATGTCTACTGTTTATAGGAAGATTGAGTATTTTAGGGGTATCCTTCCTGTCTCAATGAATTTGAAAAAAGGCTTTGATTTAAAGGGAAGTTGTCAATATGAAAATCACATTTCCATATGAAAACTATCACAGGTCTCCCCAAAGTGACTGAAAGAGATTAGAGAAATTAAGTCGATCAAAGCGAAGGTGTCTTGATTACTCTCTGTAAATACTTACATGGAGAGAAGCTTTCAGATAGTAGAGGCCTCTTCAGCAGAGAACGGGCTTGTCCACATGGTAGGATAGAGGTTGCGCGCTAGGGGGGTGTTGATTTTTACTGCTCAGTAACATAGGCACTAACTGTTCCCTCGTTCTCATGCTTTAACGTAAAATGCGCTAGGGAACATTTAGTGCACACCAGTAAGGTCTACAAGGACCAGTTAATGCATGACGCATTAGTGGGTGTTAAAAACCACACATCCCTAGTGCTTATTACTACATTGTGTAGGCAAGTCCAAAGATATAACAAGATACAGTATTGCCAACTCTTGCGTTTTTATCATGAGACTTACACTACTTGTAATTTTCTTAAAGCTTTGGCTCCCAGAGTTAAGTGATTACATTTGCATCTCAGCTCTTTCTTTTCTTTTTTTTTTAAATGTCTCCAGCACTTGTGGTTGCAAAGAAAAGCTTGAAAATTGTGATCTAAAGTTTGTTCAAATGGCTCAAAAACCAGAAGGCAAATACCTCCCCTGCAAGTTTTTTTAAACACCTCATTATTTTTAAGCCAATCTCAAAATTTTGGAGGGGGTCTAACTTTGACTGCTTTTGGTTGACAATACTGAAGACCAGTGGCTGTGAGGATATTCACCATTGGATTACTTAACAATGGATATGAGGATTCCCCATCATGTAGTCTTTAAATCAATTTAGATGTCTTTCTAAAAGATACACTTGAGTTCAGCTGGAAATTGTGGACTCGATGTAGAAACTGTATCATGGAAAAGCAATGCGATGTCCTGCAAAGATTAACTTTAAAAGTCAAAGTCACATATTTAAGTTCTAAAGTTGTAAAAAGTTTTTGAAAGCATTAACTTTATTTGCCTTCAACTAAACCACCACCAAAGAAACATTTTAGTATTTCAGGAAAAGAAAATGCCGGAAGCCTCTGATTTCATACAGCCAAAAGCCAGAGCAGAGTTTTGCAGGTACTAAACCTGGGGGGGGGGGGGGAATTCATAATAGAACTGCTAAAACACTCTAAACTATAGATATGCTAGAGGGCCCATATAATACTAGCCAACAGTTATTCTGTCATTTTAATTGTATTACATTTTCAGTAATAAACTCTTCTCAAAGAAAAATCTGGTTGTCTCATGCTGATGTCTGTATTATGTTTCTGAGTGAGAAGGGCTTTTCATGAACTGTAATGCATCTTGCCTGTCTGTCCTATACTGCACATGATTCCAGAAAGGTGTAAAAGCTTTTATAACAGAATGTGTCAGTACTTACTGAACATTAGTACCTTTTCAGACACTTTCCTCTTTATTGTATTTCTCTCAATAGCTACGAAACCTTTCCAGCCTGGATCTACGTCATATCACAGAACTGGATAACGAAACTGTGATGGAAATAGTGAAGAGATGCAAAAACCTTAGCTCCCTCAATCTCTGTCTGAACTGGATCATTAATGACAGGTAACTTAATTATACCATCTAACAGCAGTAAATCTCAGAAGAGCAAAGTTAACCCATTGTATTGAATAATTGGAGTCAGTGATGATTCATAGCAGTTTGGTGGGAAAGAACTCCTAAAAGCAAGCAAACTGTTTTTCAAACTGATGTTTCTGTCTATGTTGGGTAAATCATCTAGACCCTTATTTTCTGGTGCGTCCGTCATATTTTTTAACAGTAGAGAGTGAGTCACTTATAAATGAATGAGGGCATTATTCAGTTTTTCTTGTAGATAAAGTCAGAATGTGCTCCTTGATTTGGTTGCTTGAGATATAGAATTCCTGTTTTGAATACTTCTGCAGACAGGTGTGCAGTATTTGAACATTGCTCATGGGCACATAAAATCCAAACAAAAACATGAGTATGCAAGGAATGATAATTTATTTGTAGGTTCAGTTTGTGGAACTTGTATTTGTTAAAAGTTAGAGAACTGTATTACTGCCAGGCTTTTGGCAAAAGAAATAGTGTGTATCAGTAAAGAATTATCCTTAGATTAACTTTAGCTATGACTTTATATGTTCCTGTTTCTTTCTGTCTGTAAACTAATCTTGTATTTAAAATTAAGAAAAATCTCATGGGAAATTTAAGTTTACACCTTACATGGGGTGGAAAATATTGTTAAAACATGAGACTAAAAAGTTAGAAGTGTCTTTTAAAACAATTTGAAAATATCTCAAAGCCAGTTCTTTGAAGTGAAAAGCAACAAAAAATTCTTCTGAGTGAATTTCTACAGAAGGAGTTTTATAAATGCTGAAAATAGAGGCCTTAAGTAGAAGCCATGAGATATCCTTAAATTACAGTGGTTGTTCATAGTGCATTTCATACTAACCATAAAGACATTGTTTAACAGTTATAATATATTCCTCTTCCTAACCACAATCACAATTTTATTTTTAAACCTCTTACAATCTTTTTTCTTTATCCATTAAAAATTATACCTGAAATAAAAATGGGAAGTAAGTATTGAAGCATATGATTAAAGAAATATTCACTCTCTCTCTCTCACATATCTATATATCTATGACTGCCTTAATTAGTTTTCTGATTTTTCTTGAAATGGCCAACAAATTTATTTTTAACTTCATTACATTTTACTGATATTTTCTTTTTAATTCACACCAGTACCAATTCAATATTGTTTTAGAATTTTTGTGGGAAAATGGGTAAAACCTTTTTGGATAAAGGTCTTCTCACTCTCCCTTTGTCTTTATTTTTAAATGCCTAACATATGTTTGTGATGTACAGTACCATCATAGACCACTAACATGAATACCAATTATACCTCAGATTCAGTCATCCTTAGGCTGAGTGGTTAATTCCTTTGATAATTAAATGGGCACAACAGATATAGTAACATACTTTCTTATAGGTTTCAGAGTGGTAGCTGTGTTAGTCTGTATCAGCAAAAAGAATGGGGAGTACTTGTGGCACCTTAGAGTAGACTAACAAATTTATTTGAGCATAAGCTTTCATGGGCTAAAGCCCACTTCATCAGATGCATGCAGTAGAAAATACAGTAGGAAGATATATATATATATATATACAGAAAACATGAAAAAATGGGGGTTGCCATACCAACTCTAATGAGAGTAATCAATTAAGGTGTGCTATTATCAGTAGGAGAAAAAAAACGTTTGTAGTGATAATTAGGATGGCCCATTTCAAACAATTGACAACAAGGTGTGAGTAACAGTAGGGGAAAAATTAGCATTGGGAAATAGTTTTTTGTTTGTGTAATCACTCATCGACTCCCAGTCTTATTCAAACCTAATTAATGGTGTCCAGTTTGCAAATTAATTCCAGTTCTGCAGCTTCTCGTTGGAGTCTGTTTTTGAAGTTTTTTTGTTGAATAATTGTGACTTTTAGGTCTGTAATTGAGTGTCCAGGGAGGTTGAAGTGTTCTGCGACTGGTTTTTGAATGTTTTAATTCTTGACGTCTGATTTGTGTCCATTTATTCTTTTGTGGAGAGACTGTTCGGTTTGGCCAATGTACATGGCAGAGGGGCATTGCTGGCACATGATGGCATGTATCACATTGGTAGATGTGCAGGTGAACGAACCTCTGATAGTGTGGCCGATGTGATTAGGTCCAATGATGGTGTCCCTTGAATAGATATGTGGACAGAGTTAGCAACGGGCTTTGTTGCAAGGATAAGTTCCTGGGGTAGTGTTTTTGTTGTGTGGTGTGTGGTTGCTGGTGAGTATTTGCTTCAGGTTGGGGAGCTGTCCATAAGCAAGGACTGGCCTGTCTCCCAAGATCTGTGAGACCCTTGATGATGCGCTGGAGAAGTTTTAGTTGACGGCTAGTGACTTTCTGTTACTTTCTTTGCTGGGCCTGTCCTGTAGTAGGTGACTTCTGGGTACTCTACTGGTTCTATCAATCTGTTTCTTCACTTCAGCAGGTGGGTACTGTAGTTGTAAGAATGCTTGATAGAGATTTTGTAGGTGTTTGTCTCTGTCTAAGGGTTTGGAGCAAATGCGGTTGTATCATAGCGCTTGGCTGTAGACAATGGATCGTGTGGTGTGGTCTGGATGAAAGCTGGAGGCATGTAGGTAAGTATAGCAGTCAGTAGGTTTCCGATATAGGGTGGTGTTTATGTGACCATCACTTATTTGCACTGTATTGTTCAGGAAGTGGATCTCTTGTGTGGACTGGTTCAGACTGAGGTTGATGGTGGGATGGAAATTGTTGAAATAATGGTGGAATTCCTCAAGGGAAAAGAAGCCTTAGTGTGCCATGTTATAAAATAGGAATCCTTATTGTCTTGTGCTTCTTTCTGGAGTGTTTCAGCTTGAGAAAATGGCTTTTTGTGGTTGGAGTCCTGGGATCCAGAGGAACATTTCCCACTCTCACTGTTGCAGAAGAAGGTAGGATTATATTCCCTGTCTCTTAGTAGACTGGAGAAGAAATGGTCTTGCATGTTTGATGGCCCTTTCGAGGCTGAGAATAGGGAAAACTGACCATTCCCTTAAGTTCAAGAAAGGAACAATCAGCAATTTTCTGAAGTGTTTGGATGGAGGCTTACAAGATGCCTCTAGAAGACAACACTAAGTATGCAGACAAGGGCAGGAGCTGTTGTTGTTTTGGAGGTAGGGAGTGTCCTATGGGAGAAGTCATTTAGGTGAGTTTTTTCAATTTTGTATCAAAACCAGTGAGTTTTGCTGCTTTTGTACTGAATTTCACTTTGAGGATTTGGATTTGTTTGTGTAAAACAAAAACTTAAAAGTGAAACTCTGGAAGTGTTGAAAACATGCAAACCAAACATACTGGTAAAGTTACATGTAATCTGGTTGACGAAAAACTAGACTTTTTGTTCAGCTTTAAGGTATAATGGTGAATAACCATGAAATGCATTTGATGTAGAACAGCAGTGAAATGAGGACAGACACATGGATGTGGCAGGCCACAATTTTTATTAATCTTAAATACAAGGGAGGGGCACTACCTACCCATGACCCATACACTCCTATGCTAGGCATTTAGTTCCAGTGTAGGTGTTACAGAGCTCCTACCATATAACCTGTAACTTGTGTGGTAGGCTCTCCTCAGCCTGCACCCCCAGGATTCAACTTGCTCTGAATCCAACACACATACCCCTGCAAGGAGAACAAAGGGTGCGGAAGGGTGGGGACCTCAGCTCCATGAAAGCCACAAAGTCTTACCTTACCCCATGAGCCCAGGGCCCGTCACCAAAATCCCAGGTCTTTCACCTCTGGGAATTGTTCATTTTATTATTTTAACTGCACAGGAAAGCAGATGCAAGTTGTGATGAATCAAGAACTCAACCAAGTACCTCAGTTAAGTACCAAGTGCATTGTTACTTAACCTACCGTGGCTTGACAGTGTGTGCAGGAAAGGCGTAAAACTCCCTGGCTCATGGGAGAAAAAATTCCTTCCTGACCCCAAAATTGACTAGACCTGCAGCATGTGTGAGGCCAGATTCCCATTCCTAGTTTGGGGTGGATAGGGTGGACTGCTGGGACGGAGTTGAAAGACGCTCCCCATTGCTCCTGCGCCAGGTTAAATCCTGGGAGCTGAGGAATTCTGGCCAGTCAGCACCCCTCTCCCCAAACTGATCAATGTGTGTCAGAGGAGTTACCTGGTGTCCCACAGTGAGTGTCTCCCTCCCTCACTGCTGGGCCTTTCACCACCAGTCCCATAAAGTTCCTCTACCTGTTGAGGTGAGTGAGTGGGTGGCATTTGCAGATTCTTTGGCAAAAGTAATCAAAGTTTGCATTTCAGATGCAAAGTACCTTAATCTGGAATCACTAGTACTGTGGCAATGCACCAGTCTATCTACAATGTTAATTCCTCCTGGTTGCACAGTGCCATCTCCCATTATGCTGCAACCGAGGCATTTCTTGTTTTCAGGAATTTAAGCCTTCAGCATGCAAGACTTTCACATGTCTTGTATACCCTGTAAATCATCTCCACATGCAGAAACTCATAAGATCTATTGATTATTTTTCATGTTTTATTAAAGCTATTTTGTCATAAGACGTCTGTGTCTTCAAGGCAAGCACAGAGAAATAAATTCATTTTCATTTTTACCTACAGGAAAAATATGTTCACTTAAGATAACTGTGAATTAGTTTTAATATGTAAAGAAAATAGGTTTCTTGTCATGACAAATAAACCAGTCTGTCAGAAGCTGAGGGCTAAATAGGAACTTGAAAATAGTTTATTTTAAAATGGCTTATTAGGAAAGTCTAAATATGTTGAATACCTGAGTAGGTATTCAAAGTCGCTCTGAACTTGCACAATATATGTATCACTTAGGTAAAACAAAATGTGGAAAGAATTCCTTACTACCTGTTTCAAATGTGAAGAAAATCAAAAACTGTCGTCAATTCCATTAATAGACAGACTTGGGGAAAATGGTCATTATAGATTATTAAATCATTTTGTATCCATACTTTATCATCTGATGGGTACAAACAGGAGATCTCTGTACACCCCTAGCTGCTGTAACACGCTTTGACACTGTATTTAAATATTTCTGTGGACCCCAATATTTTCTGCTTGCTTTCTTTTTACATCAAATTTCAGTTGATTCAATAAAAATGGTGATATTTGGAAATAAAATTAATGGGGGATTTGAGCAAGTGGTGGTTTACCAAATGTTTGCAGAGTGCCCCATAGTATGTCATTTTCCAAGAAAGGTTTTGTGAACTTGTGCTATGTGTTGTATCTATAAATGATCAAGGATCAGGCAGTAGATGATCTGTTATTCTTTTGTAAAAGTCATGTCACAGTGCACTTGGAATTGCAGTCCATGTCAATTTCAATATTACTTAATTCACCTAGAGATAAGTTTAAAAACTATACAAATGAAACAAAACTATATACTAAATATGGCACACACACAAAGTAGATTTTGTTTTACAGAACTTCTAGTTTATCTTAAACTTGGGTGCTCTGGAAAGGAGAGATGGAATTTTCACTCAAACTTTTGGTACAAGGCTTGAGCAATTTTTGTTTTTCCTCTCCATGAATGGCAATGAAATTTTTGGCATATTACGGGCTGCATAAATTGCCTTTCATGCTAAAACACTTTATTGGTAGTATTTGCACCACAGATGGTCTGTCTATGTCTATTGTGATCAACATAAGTTTTGAGTGGAGAGGGAACAGTACAGGTTTTTGTTTTTATTTTTAAATCATTACTAGAGAATTGAGGCAAATAATTTTAATTGGTGTGACTTTGTTTCTCTTAGCCAAGAGCATGTTGTACTTTTTCCACTGTATAAGAAAAGATAGAATCAGTGGGCATGGGAAAAGTAGCCACTGAAAAGATACAACTGAAAATGGAAGCAAAGAGGTAGAACTCAGCAGAGCTGAATTTTCAGTAAATCCACCAAGTGCTGAAACATAAAGTTTTTAGTTCTGTCTTGTACTTCCTTCTTAAGAAAATTGTGTGCAGTTGCATATATATTTTTGCAAGCCATTAAATATGAGGACCTATCTGCATGACAAAATTGTCAGTATTCGGGGACACTACTACAACACAGTAGTGCCCCAGCTATAATTAGAACACAGTTTGATCCTGCCTGTGTAGATGGTATCAAATAGCGTTATAAACATGTTTCAGTAGAGTTGTAAAAGAGTTTGGTAACATGGTGATAATACTGGCTGGTGCTATATAAAGAGGCAAAACCGACTAGTGTCAAAGCACAGTGGGGGGTACTACCATGTTATTACCTAAAGTAAATTATTATTAGAGCCATAACTACAATAGGGAAATATATGAACAGTTTCTATTGTTGCTCACACAGGTTCATCTGAACTAGTGTTAACAACTTTGGGAGACTGAGTGGAGATAAGGCTTCTTTTCAGACTGCCAGTTGCATTTGTTGCAACCAGTGCTAGATGATAAAGTGCTGAAAATGGTGTCAGCAGCTGACTAGCTCCCTTTGCTAGTGCTCCCAAAGTTGCTAATGATGGGTTCAGCTAAAATGGTGTTGGCAGTGGTGGAAAATGAGGCATTAGGACAATAACTAAGCTGTTACTCTCAGGTGTCTACTAAAATGCAGAATCACTTGTTGCTAGAAACAATCTTAAATGTCTAAAAATGGTCTAGTACATTTTAAAGCTTGTCCATTACATGTAATGAAACTAAAGCTGTTCCTTTAGAAAGTATAAGTTACTACATCTTGATGTTGAAGCATTATTTTAATAAAACACATTTTAAATTCAAATGTACATAGCCTTCCTTGCACCGTATTTTTACATGAGAAAGAGAATGTACGCTCTCTTTATCGGTGGTCGCTCTCTTTATCGGTGGTAGCTACAGTAGTAAATGGTGCGTGTTCAGATCCATCATCTTTAATCTGACTGAAGTGGAAATGTACTTCAGGAGCATTGATATTTATTCTTCTTCCTATCATGTAATATAACTTGTGCTTGGGGATATTTTAGAGTCTTCCAGAAGAATAAATGTACTTTGTACTGTATGACAGCTGACATGAATTACTATAGGTAAATCCTAGCATTTCTTAATTCTGAATGCATTCACTTCTTTCAGTTGTCTTCTTTCGGTGTTGTCTAAAAGATCATATCCCTTGTGTCTTGCTATTATGCATTTTGATGTCTACATATTCGTAAGACGTTTACAACCATCTACGTTTAAAAAAATGCTCAAACTCCACCACTAAAAAAATAAGTTATACAACTTACCTTACTTAAATAAGTTATACAACTTACATTAATGCACATATGACCGATATTGCAATCCTCTGCAATATCTTTGGGGACCATATTGTATTATGTATCACTGTGGGCCAGAAATTGGGGGGGGGGGGGATGGTTACCAGAACTCGTCCAGGAACAAAAAACAGTGTATGTGGGGCTGATTAAGGTGAATTGCTTAGGTTGTAAACACTTCCAGAAAGGCACCGCCCTTTGGGAAGGCTTGCATATACTGGTACTCACTGGATTTTCCAGAGATCAAAGAAAGGACTTTGGGTAAATAGCCTGAGTTTAAACTCAGGGCTCTTCTTCCTGATCCAGCAGACAAACAGGGCATTCTGTCCAGGAGGGGCCCCAACCCTTGCATTACGGTGTCATTGTTCTCTGGCTGCTGATGGGCACCTCTTACAGTACGGATACTGAAAAATGCTTTGGACACCCCATCTGCCTATATGGGAGTCTCTGTGATATAAATTGGGTCATACCGTCCACTTGTGTTTGAAGAGGATGAAGCTCTCGGATCCCACTGCCCTAGTCCCTTTAGTATGGTCTCAGATTCCCTAACCCCAAAAGGGGTAGGGGATAGAGGTACCAACCTCTACCTTGGAGCTTGCCCAACCTATCCTGTCTGATCAGTATACCAGGGACATTTTCTCCATATAGGCGGGGTGGTGGTGATGCTAGTGAATGACCTGTCTTAGGGCAGTTCCCCCGAAGGCTTCCAAATGTCTCCCTTGGGAACTATAGAACCACTGTCTGCTGTCTCCCAGCTGCTGGGAACTTCCTGCTTTTAAGCCCTTATTCCACGCCAACATGATAGACAAGGCTGGAAGGACAGGGGCCAGCCTTGCTCACAGCAGCTCTTTAATCCCTTTGTCACTAGTATGGGGTTTATAAAGGTTTGGAAATACTTTAACTTACTAGGGCCCCATAGGGCTGATGAATGATGAACTTTTAGCATGCATATGGGAATGTTTGTTGTTTTTTATGTTTTCTCTGTAATGAATGCATGTGCTTGCTTGGAAAGAGCTGTGTGGTAACTTTTAACTGCTGGCAACACAGTGTTAGTAGCCCTCAGAGAGAAAGAGAAAAGCCCAGGTACTGACTTTTGGGAAGACTGGCTTGCTGGGGATTTCACGGTGTAAAGAAAGGAGCTGTGCAACTTTAAGCCCTGCACCCCACATCAGAAGGGAGAGAAACATGAATCTCTGCCCAATGGAGGTGATTGCTGGGAGCTGGAAACCTTAAATGAGTGGAAAGTGGAAACCTTAAATGAGTGAAAAGTGGAAACCTTGAGGGAGAACTGAGGGGGAATACAGGTGCAGTTACCTGAAAATGTGACAGTGTATTCATAAAATTACTTATTCTCTGAGAGTATCATACTATTGTGCTTAATTGAAGTAAATTTAGAAGAACTTTTACAACTTAAGTCTTTCATAACATAATTAGTTGATGAGTGTAAAATATTTCAAACTTTTAAATTTGGAGATAAAGTCTGACCAGTCAATAGAACTGGAATACTTTGGATGAGCTCCTACTTTAAATTGTTTTATTCAGAAGCTGTTTTATTTTGAAGATTGAAACTGTCTGTGAAAACAGTGTCTTTGTGATGAATACAGAGGTTGCATTAATCTAGAAGCTAAAGTAAATGGGGAAGACACAAAGTGTTTGTTCCTTCACCATTAAAAACAATCGGAGCTTTGCCATTGAATTCTGTGGACATAAGATCAGGCTCAGAAGTTTAAGCCAAGTGTTAAAAATGTTCATATAATTAAGACAGATGTAAGATCACTGAGACAAGAGGGATCAATCAGGAAACTATCACAAGCATTTTCTGGCAAACATAAAATTGCTGGATGAGAAATTTGTCAACCTGACTTCTGTAAACAGAAAAGTATGAGGCACGTTAAGTAAGGACGAAGTAAAGACAACTTCCCCAGAACACCAGTCAACCTAAAAGACCAGTGCCTGTGCTTTTTCTTCAGTGGCTATGAATAGCATATTGCCAGCAGTTACAAGTTACCACACAGCTCTTTCTAAGCAAGCACATTTATTCTTAAGATAAAGGCATTGCAGAAAAACCATAAAGACAACAGACATTCCTTTGCACATGCAAATAGCTCACCAGAAGTTATTCATCAGTCTTACAGGGACCTAATAGGCTAAAATCTTTCCAAACTTTCTGTGAGGTGTGGGGCCCCCCTTTGAATAGAAAGTGCTGTCCATCTGTTGATTCAGTTGAATCAGGCTATTTATCCAAAAGTCCTTTCTTTGTCCCTTGATCTCTGAAGAATCTAATTTGCCCTAGTATCTCTCTCTTTGGGGTTATTACAATTTGGGTCATTGGGCTTAATCACTGCCCACTATTTTTAGTTTCTGGTGGAGCTGCAGCAGTCCTCCCTCATGAAGTAGAACACAAAAAGAAAAGGAGTACTTGTGGCACCTTAGAGACTAACCAATTTATTTGAGCATGAGCTTTCGTGAGCTACAGCTCACTTCATCGGATGCATACCGTGGAAACTGCAGCAGACTTTATATACACACAGAGAATATGAAACAATACCTCCTCCCACCCCACTGTCCTGCTGGTAATAGCTTATCTAAAGTGATCATCAGGTTGGGCCATTTCCAGCACAAATCCAGGTTTTCTCACCCTCCACCCCCCCACACAAATTCACTCTCCTGCTGGTGATAGCCCATCCAAAGTGACAACTCTTTACATAATGTGCATGATAATCAAGTTGGGCCATTTCCTGCACAAATCCAGGTTCTCTCACCCCCTCACCCCCCTCCCAAAAACCACACACACAAACTCACTATCCTGCTGGTAATAGCTCATCCAAAGTGACCACTCTCCCTACAATGTGCATGACAATCAAGGTGGGCCATTTCCAGCACAAATCCAGGTTTTCTCACACCCCCCCACCCCCATACACACACAAACTAAAACTCTGTGTGTATATAAAGTCTGCTGCAGTTTCCACGGTATGCATCCGATGAAGTGAGCTGTAGCTCACGAAAGGTCATGCTCAAATAAATTGGTTAGTCTCTAAGGTGCCACAAGTACTCCTTTTCTTTTTGCGAATACAGACTAACACGGCTGTTACTCTGAAGTAGAACACAGTCATACATAAACCATTGATTTAATACAATGGACTCCAAAGATGCTTCAACTTAAATTCAATAAGGATATAACAGGAAGTTGCGATATCTGTCAGATGCCTCCATGCATCTTTGGTTGGAGACTTTCAGTAGAAGTGCCCATTTGGCCTGCACATGTGCTTTGGATCTCCTTCTGCCGTGTTCTAAGGCTATATCGAGCTGCACAGGCAAACCAACCTCAGTTCCTTCTCAACTGCCCTACGGCCCGACACAGAGCATCTTGCGTACCTGCTTTAAGCCCTTTAGTTTTTACATCTTAGACTTCTTTAGTTTTAGCTTACTCATTGGACTTTGAAGTACAGAAGGAACTGAGGATCATTTATCTATGCAGCTTTGTATATCCTCAGTATGGGACATGAGGAGGTCTGGAGCACATGCGTGGGTTGAACAGGCAGTCCTACCAAAAGTCTCGAATCCAAGGCTCTTGGGACACGTGTGCTCCTGAAGTGGAGCACCCATACAAACACTCATTTAAAAAAACTCCAGTTTCTGAAGAAGGTAAATAACCTCTACAACTGGCATTGCTCTAGTCAGAGAGCATTTTAAAACTACTAATAAACGTATTTAGTGAATTCAGAATATTCTTTATTGTTTTCTGGTTATAGTGTTATGATTATGAGGAAATGGATTACAAATTCTTATTCTTGGAATTTTTGATAGTTTCACTTCAGTGAATGTTAGGTGTGTTAATAGATAAGGATGTGTCATGTATCACATTTTTCTTCATTTTTCTCTCAGATATATTTTGGTAACATTGGAAGTTGTCCTGATTAAATGGAATAAGTTTTTGGAGCTTTTATTTTGTTAATGGTGTATAGGTTCTATGCTTTAAAATGTGTACATTATTGGATGATTTGATTAATTTTTCTCTTTGCAAGTAATAGTTTTATGTGAATCAGTATATTATAGAATTTAATTGAGTGGGGGGCCTGAGGATTTTGGAGTATCAGATAATTCTGATGCAGTGTAAACAGGAAAAATATTAATAAGGTATTTACATATGTAATTAAACAAAAGTTGGCTTTCAATTGTTTTATTGCTCTTTGTGGTTGCTACTTCAGATGTATTTCTGTTAGATTAATTATAGCCAAAAAAGTTTGCTTGTTTATAGGTTTCAGAGTAACAGCCGTGTTAGTCTGTATTCGCAAAAAGAAAAGGAGTACTTGTGGCACCTTAGAGACTAACCAATTTATCTGAGCATAAGCTTTCGTGAGCTACAGCTCACTTCATCGGATGTTTATATTCCCTCTATTCTGTTGTCTCTCCAAGTCAGCTGTATCTGTTGCAGCTTTCACATGACTGTACCTAAAGGTGTTGACTATTAGGAGTTTTTCAACAGTAACCTAAAACCTGATTTTACTGTACTCATAAAATTGATTCATGGTAGCGTCTTTGACAAGAATTTATGGGAAACTAAAAGGACAAAATTATTATGTCTGATTCACTATCTCCTCCACGTTATATTCTGCCAACAATCTGTAATTTAAATAAAAATGCAAGTTCACATCTTTAGGTTCTCGCCATTGTGGTTTTAGGGAATTCCGATATCAGTTTTCTTTTAAAATCAATTAAAATGGTGAAGCTGCATTGTTCTGCTTACTGAATATCGAAGCACATATTCTGCAATATTTCATTATAACAGTAATGTAACATTTATACACACAATGTCTCCACTGACAGATTTAGGAGTTGTCACTCATTCTTTATTTCAGTAAAGTAATTTCTTGCATGATTTGCTTTTTGTTCTCATTGAGCAATAATGTATAGGTAAAAGGAACTTCATCTGATTATTCTTAGTAATCCATGATGAAATTTCTGTACAAGCTAGCAGTGTACATATTAAAGTGCCATTCCACAGAGCTTTCTTTGGATGATGGAAGTACAGCAGCCACTTAAGTATGTTTACTGAAAAACAGTCTAGGGCCAGTTCCCCAAACACCTCTCCTAAATCAAAGTGCTTACTATAGTGAGTAGTCCCACTGAAGTCAGCTTATAGTAGTAAGCACTACATCCAATTAGAAGTGCTTGTGAATTGAGGCCCTTTGGCATTTTTACATCAATTTCTATTATAGGAGACAGATTTTAAATATCAAGCATTTGATTGAAACAGATCCTTCTCATAGTTGTTTTTAAAGTTTTACCAGACATAGACTCAGAGTATATTCTCAGTGATTAAGGTGGAAGTGTATGTTTGTACCCTTCTTAATTCTACTTTTACATACCACCAGTGTTAAAATAAATGTCTCCTTAGAAACCATTTTCTGGTGGAGATGGATTTTACCAGAAGTGTTAAAATATTTAAGCCACATTGCCACCCTTTTTATTTTCTTCTTTCTATACTTGAGAATTGGGAAAGGCAATTAAATAGCTCAGTGTTGTCAAACTGCTAAAATGTATGATAAATGAAGCTCTGTAAATAGTGAAAATATGCTAAAGGTGATTAACTCCGACAATTTTCATGTAAGAAGCTTGAGATGATAAATCTCTCCTGTGGTTAGTTATTAATTCAGTGCAAGGGATTTAGCATCAGCCTAAACTATTTTATGAATTGTGGCATAAAAAATTTTTTTAGAAGTTAGATACATGCATGTTAAACCAAAGGAGAAGTTGTTTGGACTTGATTGGTAGTAATTAAAAATGGCAGATTTGACGTAAGTGTGACTTGGCTATTTTCTATATGACAGTCCTTACAGAAATTAACAGAGTGCAGTGGACCCTGAAGGTATGAAAAATGACAGAATATTATAAATGAGTCCTTAGACCTACCTGAAAACTGAAAGGTTTTATAGATATCATTCCTCTACAGATAAAATATTTGCAGTGGTATAATTTAAAGTACAAAACAGTAAAAAAAACCCAGTTATTGACACATAGAAAACAAGACACAATCTTTATTGCAATTATAGTTTCATTTTGAGGCTACCACCTATAATTTACCATGCAACTAGCATGGACACTCTATTTACACAAGAAAGAGAAAAAAGTGATGGTTGTCTTAATGATTTACGGCACTGACTATATTGTTTAGAGTCTGTCAGTATTTCTGTTATAAACACCATTTTTGAAGGGTGAATAACTCATCTTTTAAATTTGCCTTGGGGTCTGTCTTGGTGCATGGGATATCAGCGCAAATGTAGATTGTTCCTTTTTAAAATTTTTGTGCGTGAATTTGCTTTTCATAATAAATGAGTGATTAATATTACTGAGTGGAATCTGACATAGTGTGGGCAGGAGCTATGCAAGGTGCCACAGACAGCTCTGCTAAATCCCTTGAGTCCACATTTATAGTATCTCTGTGATCCCAGGTCTGGGAGCACTTTTAGCAGAGATTGCTAATAGTCCTGAATTTTTGTGGTGGTTTCGTATGGACAGATATTCGCTGGGAACAGAGGGCGAAATGCTCATATGGTCAGAATCCATGGCTGGCCAAGATGATGTGCAGGAGAGGAGATGTGAACTTCTGCTTCTACAGAGGTAGTGATCCAGGGAAGGTTGTGGGGAGGAGGTTATCAGGACATGATGAATCTCTGAGGGAGCTTAGTAGCATTAGGATGGTGAGGTGAGGGCTGCATCAGAGCTGGTACAGATTAAGCAATGGGGAATGCAAGTGTTAGCAAAACCAGCAACAGGTATACATATATGCATATTGGGAGGGGTGCAGTGGCTTCTGAAGCTTGTGAGAGAGCAGACTTCTGGGAGCGTGTGTGGAAAATTAAGAGAAAGGCTGGTGTTCTGAGGGAGGATTTAGGAGCAGTAGTGAGCACTACTAGTTGTGGTGGAAAGTAGGAGAGGATTAAGGAAAAGCAGCACAGTGGGAAGGACTATGCCTAGGGGAGGCAGAAGGAACCCCTGACTCCTCACCAAATATAGTTTCTCAACTCTCACCTTTCACTGGCAAGCTTGTCTGTCCCTCATTTGTGTCTTAAAGAAGGCCACTCAGTACTGGCTTGTCCCTCTCCTAATAAGATCTGTGTCTGCATAGATTGGTGGGCTGATTTGGAATACAGTCACCCTCTTAAAATGATGCTATATCAAGGGCACAGGTGCTTATCGTAATAATAAAAGAGGAAGAGATTCAGGCAGATAGTCGTAAACAATCTTTGACCTTGAGGACCATGAGGTGTTACTACTTACTTCCACAGCCATTATGAAGGTAAGGAAGACATTTTCTGTTCAGAAACATAAGACCCTCCAATATTAATACTTACATTTCTATTGTGGATAGAAATAATTCTTTCTCCTGTGGCATCATTGCAATTAGTGGGGAGGTCTGGCCAGGACCTACCTGTTCTTTGCTAGCTCTGCCCCATAGTGAGGCATATAGGCTTCTAAGAGAGAGAAAAAAGTTTGTAGCAGCATCCTAAAAGAGAGTCAGATACTGCATAGTGTTTTCATGATGACCTTACTTTCAGCTCTATGGAGGTACCTTCAATTTCTGTCCATGAGATATGAAAAAAGACTGGAATGAACCATTAACCCACTAGGCAACCTGTCTTCCAAAATATTATATTGGAATTGGTATAGTCAGTTTACAATTAAATAAAATCAATAGGTTTCTTTTCTGCCGGCCTCTGAGACAAAAATGTTCACAAATAGAAATGTCAAGCCATTAATCTATGACTGCTTTACTTCTGGCCCATAAAAGGATGTACTACTACTTTTAAACAGACTTTCTTTAAAAGTTAGCAAAAACAGCAAGGCATTGCAGGTATATCTGAGAGCACAAAAAGGAGGTTTGTGTCTGCCAGACATACTCGGTGCATTTGGCATTTAAATACAGTGAACTGGCAACTGATGTTTCCGTTGATTTACTGTGGTATTTTGGTGTATTTTCTATTGTGCTTATTTGTAATTATTTTCCTTCACTGTATATTTAAAATTGTTATGCTTTTGTGTGTCCTTTTTTTCCTCCTATTGTGGGTGTGCGCATGTGTGAGATCATTGTTGAGTTATGTTATATTTGGGGGACAGGGGAAATATTCTATATTTGAATAACTGCTAAGGATATTAATGTTTTCCTGCTTGCTTGACAGTTTAAAATTACTGTTAAATCTTTACAGCTCTCAGGAGTGAAGTGGGGGGAGAAGATTTTATTTGAGATGAGGCCACACTACAAAATTCAGATACAGATTCAACTCCATATTTTAACCCAAAGTTTAGGATGCTATGGCATGTTGCAGATTGAAACTCTAATTATGACATTGAAACCTGGGTTCAGATCTGGGTTTCAAGCTCTACATCACTTTGAGGTGTTCAAATTCTTGTTCCTGGATCATTTCATATACTTTGCTAAAGCAAATTATTAACAACTATATTTTTAGAAGTTAAGAGTTGTTGCTCTGTTACATACAGATGACATTATCTTTGGAGCTCTGTTGCCAGTGTTATTGAAGTTGCATGGCTTACCACAACTAAGAAACATCAAACATATGAACAAGTATAAAAAGGGAAGTGGGCTGGGGAAATACTGGAATAAATTTATATTTGACAGAATGCCAACATGAGACAAAAGCTCTCTTATAAGTCTCCATTAACTAGGGCTAAAGGAAGAGAAAGCTGTTTTCTTTAATTCTTTCCACGTAAGTATAAATTGATAAATTAACCATCTGTACAGGCATACAGCTTTTGAGAATCTAATAATTATATTTTCAATTTGGCTAATGTTTTGGATCATAAGTGGCGTGCTTACTATAACTGAGACTTTAGAAAGTTTTAGACTTCAAAGCAAAGTGCACCCTTGAAATGTATTTGTTTACTTGCCATAATATCTTCAAGTGGAATTTATTCCCAAAGTTTAAACATCATTATATTGTAGAGAACTGCCTTTCTGTGGTGAATCATGGCAGCCATCCATCAATAGGACATAACAGTGAACTTGTTAGACCGAAGACTGAATGAAGTATTGCCAAGCAGGTCTTGTCAGATGACATTCAAATATTCATGCAAGTCATTGCAGGCTCTTGATAGTGGTTGCCCACTGTGAATAAAGCAACTGCTTTAACTGGAAGTTCGTAACTTCAGAATGTTATAGACGTATTGTTTACTCTGTGCATACCCATGTTTCTTTCAGTTCTGGGTGTACACCAATTTCTTTACTGTTTAGTTTCAAATGTATAATACTGTATCTCCGATTTTAAAAACCATCACTTTTTGGACACATTTACATACATGAAAAAATCGAAGACAGTGGATTCTACTTCTGGAATTTTGATTTAACGTGAATGTTGTCTCCTACTTCAAGACATACAATGTAAGTGGTAGAAATTTTAATTAAAATTTAAATCTCAGGAATGATGCAAAGTTATGACTCTTTGTTTAATTTACATTTTGAGAACCTGATACAGTTGCATACTTTTTTTGTGATATGTAGTTTTGTGGATCTGAAATTGTTTACAGAGTGTTTTAATAGAATATACATATGTGACTTTTATTAATCTGTTTAAATATGTTTCATGTAAAGTTTTTTAAAATAGTTTTTTATTGTGTTTTAGTTATAGTAATATATCACTGTCTGTGGATATATCCACACTATGAGCTAGGGGTAGCTCATGTACACATACACATGCTAGCTTGATGAGTGCCTCACATTCAAAATGGAGTTTGCAGCTTGGTAAAGATACATATAGAGTTCAAATATCATAGACGATTCATAAACTGTACAGACAGAGTCCCCAAAATCATCACAGTGCTTAATACCCTGATTTATACATTCAAAGAACTTCTTGGGAATTTCTTTGCTTTCTTCTGACCCACATAATCCAAAACATGCTTTTAGTGATGTTTGAATCTTGATTCTCAGATAGCAAAGTCATGATTTGAGGATTCTCTTCTTATTTAAAACAGTTTTGATCGTGAGCCTGGAATAATTTGCATTCTGGAAGAAAATTAAGGACCATTTAAATGCCTACAAAATGTTACTGCATAGTGTATGATACACTGTTTGCATTTCATGCATTATTTCCCCACAATTTTAATGAGCTTTCCCAAATTCATTCCTACAGGAGCAGAAGTAGGTAAGTGACAGACGCACCACTATTGTTTACTGTACAAGGTTACCAGATAGCAAGTGTGAAAAATCAGGACACTCTTTTTTGGTGTGTGTGTGTGTGTATGTGTGAGAGAGTGAAATAGTTCCATATATAAGACAAAAGTCCTAATATCAGGATGGTCTCGATAATGTCAGGATATCAGGTCACCCTATTACTATAACAAATGTGCATACGTTGAAGTATTTTTGCTTACTTGTCATTTTATACACCAGAATTATATGAGCTTGAAACATTTTTAACTTGGTCTCATCCATAACCAAAATATGATCCCCACCTTCCTTTTACCGTTTTCTGTTCCCACAAGTACTTAAAAAGTAATTATTTTCTGAAGCAACAATTTTGGTAAATATTCTCCCTTTCATACAATTTTTAGGTAATTTAAGAGGACCTGCACACCACTTTCCTAGAATTCAGTTGCCAGTTCGCTTCATGAAATCAGAAGTTACTTTACATAAAATCATGAATACTTTTCCTCTCTTCCTCAAAGAGCACAAAGTCTAATATTACATATAAGCAAAATTAAGGAGCAAACACAATAGTGGAATAGGAATGGGGAGGAAAGACAAAGACTATTGTAATAAGATTACAAGGTTCCTCAACAAAGGATGATATGCAAGAAGGATATTTTTTCATAAAATGTGTAAGTAAAATAAGTACATGACTTTTTAAGTATAAATATTTGTCATGATTTTTTATAGGTGTCACAGTTAGAAATGGGTCTTAAGGAAGGATTTGAAGGAGAGGAGGTTATTGGCCTTGATCATACATAGACACCTCCCACCCTTTGAGACACTCCTAAACAAGCAGTGCCTCTCACTTCTCTTTGGAATGCTCCAACCAGCAAACCTGTTTTCCCCTCTACCCACAGGGGAAGGTGCTATGCTGGAGGCCTTTCCTGCTCTTCTACTCCCAATTAACTTTTTCTTTCAGTACTGCATGAGGAGTCCAGGGCGAGGGGGCTGAGGCTGGTGCTGCCAAACTTGAGATCTCTGCTGTACTAGACCTGCTTCCGGTACTGCAGGCAGCAACTGTCGGATGCTGTCTGCTGCACAAAGTGGCACAGTAACTGTCTGTTGGCCAAAGGGGGAATTGCTAGGAGCTCAGGTGAAAAGTCCGAGCTACTAGCAGTTAATGTACAGGATTGAGAGTCCCCTCAAAATCTGACCTACATTGTGACAAGTTTTGGCAACGCTGCTGCTGCTGCTGCTGCTTCTGAAGATGCCAGCAAGCAGGCTGGAGGACACCCAGAGTAGCAGAAGAATGAGCCCAATTCCGTTAGGTGAAATTTGTTTTAGTTCTTCTTTCTCTGCCAAAAGGGAATTTGATAGCATCATCTTAATTTGTGTTTATTCCCTCCCAGCACAAAGAGGCCACAGAGGACAGCTAAGGAGTAGAAAATGTGTGCGTGCTCCTTTATAATATTGGAAGGGTAAAGAAGGACATATACTGTCTATGTCGAATAAAATTGGCCAGTATTTCATTAAATGGTTCCGAATTTAGAAATGTAGAAACCCTTTGCAGTACAGATGATGTAATCATCTCCTTGAAGGTCTACATTCATGATGTATCTGGAATATTACATTATCACTAGTAGATGAAAACCCGCTTTGTCATGCACATGTGGCAATTGGGACAAGTAATATACCATATGTGCAGTCTCCCTCAGACAGCCAATTAAATTGTTGCATGCAAAATAGCTGTCAAGTAAGGTTGATGATAGGTTAATTAATCTGTGATATCATTATGGTCTAGAAACTCTTGGCATGGCACAGATACATGGCTTAGTGTATCTATACACTGCATGGGTGTAATTCGAAAAGTCAGAGTGACTGAGAACTTGAGAACTTACAAACTGGACAATTAACAGACCACAAATTCCAGTTATGATTGAATGTGGTGGTATTCTAAACAAAAAGAGCTCTCAGACATACTTATCGCTGTTTCCATCTCTCCATACTGTCTCAATGGACATTCTAGGCTTCAGAGTAACACAGTCTGTACCACAAGTTAGGAAGTGATTCCCTGCTCCTGTACGAGAGCTAGTATGAATATAAGTAGTAATGAAGCTGTGGTTGCATGGACAGTGATATGTTGCCCTGGGTTTATACCCGTTGGTTTTACTTGGCACAGCTAAGCTAAGTTTTTTTGCTGTTTGAAATATTTGATAAGAGAGTTTGCCCTTTCCATCGTTTTCCATACTAATGAAAAAGCTTCAGGAATAAGTGTGGAGTGATGCACTAAACTCTTGCAAAAATTCGGTGACATTGAAACTTCTTGGAAATTTCTTCACCTTCTCCTAGTTCATATAATAATAAAAATGCTCAGCGATGATCTTATCAGGGTTCTCAGTGATTTGGAGAATCCTTTTTCTTTCTTATTCAGATAAGTTTTTATCACTTTGTTGGTGTGCATGGAATAATTAGCATGCTGAAATCAAAGTAAGGTCCAGTTAAATATCCACGTGAGGTAACTTTATGGTGGACTTTAAGCATGTGTCCTACAATTTTAGTTTTCTTAAATCTATTCACTAAGAGGTAGACCCAAACACGGATAGATCCACTATTGTACTTAACCTCAGTATATGCTAGGGAGACCAGACAGCAAGTGTGAAAAATCAGGATGGGGGTGGGGGTAATAGGTGCCTATATAAGAAAAAAGACCCAAAAATCAGGACTGTCCCTATAAAATCGGGACATCTGGTCACCCTAGTGTATGCCCACACAAAATTGTATTGTTGAGCAACCTATGTGAGGAGTAATAACTGTTTGCTGAGTCTCAGATCTTTTACAACTATTCAATAACTGGTCCAATATTTCATGTCTATCTTTATATGGGTTATCTATACTTAGGTTTGCTGCTACTCATTAGAGCAAAAGGTTTGAGAGGCAGTGTCTAGAAAACTGTCTTTTTTTGTATTTGCTTAACGTAAGCTACAGTTTCTCTTGGTTGAAGTTGTTGCTTAATGTATGCTTATCAGGTTCAATTATGTGTTCCAAGATGGTGTTTCCCTTTGCCTTTGAGTCAGGAGTCCTAGTTTTGGAAAATTCTTTAAAGATTTTTTCCTTTGGTTTACCTGCCATTCTTTCGTGCCTGGTTGTTCCCTGGACAGCTTAACCTTGCAAATCTTGAATAGCTTTTTCATACTCAAAGGAAAGTAAGGTTCAGTGTGTCCTTGGCGCTTTCCCTCACCTAATTACTTCATAGTTATAATTTCTTCTCTCTCTGACATACATTTGTGAGAATTTACAAAAGCAAAAAATGAACTCTTGAAAAGAGGAGGAAAGAAAAATTAATTATAATCTATTACAATATCCTTTGCCAAAATGTACTCAAGTCAAGCAGAGCAATTAGTTACCGAATTAGACAAAGCTTTATGTAGTGTATTTCTCTTAATGCTGTTCTGATCATAATGCCAGTAAACCTCTTATAGGTTTGGCCAAGACAACACTGTGATGTATTTTTTGAGACATGTATAAATAGGCTTTCTTCTAATGAATAGGTTCAGTTCACCAATTTGGGCCAAGAAAACATGTTTTCATTATAATACCTTTGCTTATTTATAAGGCTGAGGATAAAGTCCTTCAGAAATTTAATAATTGGATTTCAAAAGAGGGATCTCCACATATGTGAAAGCTAGTTTCTGATTAATGACTTGGCCTTCCATGCATTTCTGTGAAGTTTAGGTTTTGTTTTTCCAGTGTATAGTGCTGGATGCAGCTCTTCAACTTTAAGTACTCAATTACACTGCTCTTTGCAGCATCAAGATTTTAATCACTGTCAATTGACATTATCAATAAAACATTTGGCACAGATCATATTTCTCCTGTACTTTACAATGAATTACACAAAATGCACAAAATGTGGGAACAGTTGAAGATTAAGCAGATTATAGAAGCACATCCTGCACATGTCATCACAATATCTCAAAGTTTTTTTTAAAAAAAAAAGAAGAAAAAAAAAAGGGTTTTCTGGGTTGTGAAGGCCATGTCCCCTGCTCTTCTGTTTGTCCAGAAACTCCTTGCCCCAGGGGGTGACCATTTAAATTCATGGAGTTTCCACACACTTCATTCCTCCTCTTTCACATTTTGTCATGGGAAGATATGGTATGACCCAAATTGGATCTAATGATTTCACTAGTATTCTGATTAACAATATTCTGCATGAGATTCACTAAAATACAAAATTGGGCAGAAAGAGATGTTGTTCTGCTCTCTTTTTTCATTTCCCCTAAGCCAAATATAGATAATAAATAAATAGATGTGCTAACATGGTAAAAATGTCATTAACTTGCTTTCAGGGGTTTTATTACTATGAATTTGCAGTAAACATGTATTCAGGATTGTTAGTTTAAATACAAGATTATGGGGTATAGTGGGTACAGTGTTTTTGTTCTTGGTTTAATAATTGTGTTGAGAGACTTGTACAAATCTCAAAACCAAAGATGTTTTGTGGCATACTTTAAATTTTCACTTTTTGTAAATAAAAAGTTGATTTAAAAAAATAAATACAAATTTTAAAGCTCAATGGTGTATAATGTGTACTTATTTAGTTATTTAAAATTTATGAGGTTGAAAATTTTAAAAATGGATTCCTCATAAGGATTGTCAGTGGCAGACACATTTGCTAGGTGTATTGTGTATAACAAATTATTTGGCTAGTGCAGTGTATTGCTTTGAAATACAATATGCAAATACTTCTCAGCCATTACAGTGAATACTGTCAGTTATATCTGTATTAATAATTGTGAAAATATGCACTGACAGAAATGTCTCACTTGATCCTGTAGAAGTTGTAGTAGTCTGTTTTATCAACTATTTTTGGATTATGCCAGTGAGTCTATCACTGAGACTTTTAAAAAACTGTTGATTATACTTACCTTTTTAATATTTCTGTGGGAATTTAAAAGTGTAATGCATAATATTAGTGCTAAGTATTATCATCCTCATCATTGTCATCACTGTGTTCATACCTGTGCAATTCTGTACTTCAGTGTCACGGGGCAAACTGAGAATGGTGTGGACGTTTTAATTCAGCTCTTTCATGGTACTTGCTGTTGCTTTTGTGTCTGAGAGATTCATGTGCTGCTGAAGCATGGTTGTTTTTAAGGCTTGTTTTCTCATTTGTGTTCCACAATCCTCCATTTGTATCTACTAAATGTTAGGCTAATAGCACTGAGTAGCCTAAAATAGAGTCTATGTAAACAATTGCTTCTGCTTTATATTTCCTGTACTCTCGAGTTCTATAACACTTAGTCTTTATAAAACATTTTGTGATAATAGTTCATCTTCAGCTTGTGTGTTCTGAATTTTTTTCAAAACGTCTAAACTTGCAGACAAAGACATAATAAAATCCACCATCAGGAAGCTGAAGCTTGACAAATTCAGAGTGAAAATAGGGTGCAGACTTTTCACAGTGATAGTAACTAACTGTTGGAACAATTTACTGAAGGCTGTGGTGACTTCTCAATCACTTGGTGTTTTAAATGAAGATTGGATATCTTCCTAAAAGCCATGTTTTAGCTCAGCAGAAGTTAGGGGCTTCATCCAGGAATTACTGGGTGGAATACTATGGGCCATATTATATAGAAGGTCAGACTAGATGATTATAATGGTCTCTTCTATTTTCAAGTTCTATAAACCTATATGCTTTAATGTAATATGAATTAAGATAAGTGAAGACAAAACTGGGTATTTTAGAAAAATAAAACTGAAGCAAGATTTGTAATTTTCACTATTTACATCCTTTTGTTTAAATCAGGGGTGGGGAACATTTTTTTTAATCAAGGGCCATTGACCCACAGAAAAAATCAGTTGCGGGCCACACACAGCCCTGTTTGCAGGGGCGGGGGGGGGGGAGAAGGGGGCACAGAAACTTGGGGCTTCCCCTAGGCTCTGGGGTGTTGCTGTTCAAATACAAGACAGCACAGAGCTTTAAGCAAGCAAACAGGCTGGTCTGCCAATGGACTGGTCCTGTCAGCTTTCCACCCTCTCCTTTATTCTTTCTCTCCCCCCGCGCATTACATTCTCCAACAGATAAAAGGAATACACTGGCTTTGTTTAATATTCTTATTTACCAATTTCTATCTACCGCATTCCTTGCTCTTGGGCCTTGAGCCCATCCTGGGAGGCTTCCCACGGTTCATGTCATCTGGGCGAGATTCCAAGGTTCATGCCCTTGAGAGGAGCTGTGTGTGCACAGCTCTTACACAACACTCCGGGTGTGCCCTGAATGTTGCCAAGTGCATGAACCCTGTATGAATCCTACAGTGGGGTGGGGCCAGAAATGAGGGGTTCAGGGTGCAGGAGGGGGCTCCGGGCTGGGGCAGGGGATTGGGACGTGGGAGGCGGTGACGGCTCTGGCTAGGTGTACGGGCTCTGGGGTTGGGGTGGGATGACGGGTTCGGTGTGCAGCAGGGGGCTCTGGGCTGGGGCCAAGGGGTTTGGAGTGCAGTAATGGGTTCAGGGCTGGGGCAGGGGGTTGGGGTGTGGGAGGAGGTTCAGGGTGCGGCCTCTAGGAGGGAGTTTGGGTGCAGGAGGGGGCTCAGGGCTGGGGGTTGGGGTTAGGGTTGGGGTGGGGTGCCAGGTCTGTGAAGGAATTAAGGTTCAGGAGGGGGTTCCGACCTGGGGCAGGGGGTTTGGGGCGTGGGCTCCAGCCAGGCGGTACTTACCTCAGCCGGCTTCCGGTCAGCGGCGCAGCAGGGCTAAGGCAGGCTCTCTGGCTGCTCTGGCTACGCATTGCTCCCTGAAGTAGCCGGCATGTCTGGCCTCTAGGCAGAGGGGCCAGAGGGCTCTGTGTGGTAAGTGCTGCCCGCTCCTGCAGGCGTTGCACCCACAGCTCCCATTGGCCACAGTTCCCGGCCAATGGGAGATGCAGAGCCAGCGTTGGGGGCAGGGGCAGCACACGGAGCTTCCCTGATTGCCCCTGCTCCTAGGGACCACAGGGACGTGCTGGTTGCTTTTGGGAGCTGTGCGGAGTCGACTGGAATATAACGGCTCGGCAACCTTAGCTTCCCACTACAGTGGGGCGAGCCAGCGCTCGCAGCTTGGCATGGAGGCTCGAGCCTTCCGGCCAGCAGTGCAGAGACTTGTCATGGGTCGGATGAAATGAAGCAGTGGGTTGGATCCGTCCCGTGGGCCAGAGGTTCCCCACCCCTAGTTTAAATAATGATTTAATAACACACAAATTAGAGATATAAAACATTTATTTCAGGATCAATTTTTATGGATAATTATGTGCTCCAAGTACCACTTCTTAGTCACAGACATCGTCTCGTACTCCTGGGGGAATTCTGCACCAATGCGTAAGTGCAGAATTATTGTCCCCACAGAATTTTTTTTCTCCTCCAGAATAATTGATTCTGAAAGGGAGGCAAAGGGAAGCAGCAATTACATCTTTCATCCACCACAGTCTGAAATGGCTCCAGAAGAGAGGCCAGCTGACTCATGGGCTGGAGCAACAAGCTGTGGAGAAGGAGGGGGCAGGGGCTGCCTTCCTCACAGTGCCCTCCCCATGGGGTCAGGTGCGGAGGCATGGGATATCTGGGGGATGGACAGAACAAGGCACATGGGATTGCTGGGGTGGGGGGTGTCACACAGACTGAGGTTCAGAAGGGCCAGCGGGGGGAACAGAAGGGAAGGAGGCCCAGGAGCTAGTGTGGTGACATTGAGCCAGGGGCTGAATGGTAGTGGGGGTACAGGGCCACATGGTGACAGGGAAGGGGAGGTGTAGGGAGTGTGGGTGGCTGAGTGGGGGTGCAGAGACACATTGGGCAGGGGCAGCTATGCCTGGGTGAATGGGGAGTGGGGGTTCAGGGTCAAATGGAGACAAGGGCAGATGAGCCTGACTGAATGGGAGAGGCTAGGGGTCAGACTGCGTCTGTATGGGGCTGGCTCTTCAATTCCCTAACAATCCTTCCCCCACCCCCAAAAAAGCAACAACTGTTCCATGCTTCTGCCACCCACACCCAACAGGCCTCCATGTTAATTCCCAGGCTCCTTCCCAGCAATTACTTCCCTCTCCCTCAGCTCCTCAGTTACCCCTGACTCCCCCAAGCCTTTGAACTCCTTCTGAGGGCTGCGGGAAATAACATTCTGTATTGTAGTTTAAATGAATTTTTACTCAAAGTTCTGTATTAATATGCCTAGAAAGGAATCTATTTGTCAAAAAACATTTCCTGAATCTTTTTTGTTGTTTGTTTGTATTGTTATGGACATACTTGCTGACAAGTATTTTGAAATAAATTTCCAAAATATTTGAAACTGGTGTGATTATATTGTGTTGTTTTGACAAATAAAATATTCAGCGTCTTGCAGAATTTTAAAATATTGTGCACAGAATTTTTGTGTGTGTGTTGGGGGGGGGGAATGCGGGGTTCAGAATTCCACCGGGAGTAATCTAGATCCATTTAGTGAATGCATGAAATCACACTGTGGTGCATAGTAACTTAATGTGCTTACCTTTCAGAAATGAAAAGATAATCACTCTTTTAAAAATGCATTTTTACCAAATTGTTGGGGTTTTTGCACTTTTTGTAATACAGTATCTTCCCATAATCTTGCATTACAAATACCAAAAAGAAAAGAATAAGCTTTGTCAAAAACTCCCTTGGGATTTTTTTATATTGACAGCCAAAAGGCAAACTGCCAGGAAGAAACAATAACAGGTGCTAATTTTACTTCACTAGATCTTGCCCTAGTTTTTGGCCCAGAGACTTACAGGTTTATTATAATCGTATGTTTATTCAGTTTTTATTGGCATCTTTCCAGATTTGGTTATTGACATGCCTAAAAGTAGCAGAATGTAACCTCTGAATTTTTGAAACAGGTTTTAGTCAGTAGAGATATAAAAATCATATTGTTAAAAAGACGTGTGCTAAGGGGACTGTCTTTTGAAGCAGAGATCTTAATATGGATATAAAGCAATGCTCAGACCAATAGAGTCTACTAATGGACACTGAGTCTTTTTGGTTTCTCTGTATGTTGTTACCATTTAAACAATAAACATCCTGTAAATAAGAATGAAATAATTAGGTCTTGAATGGAATGGTGCTGTATTTGAGATAGTTGTATGTATTATTTTGCACGAAAGCATTTAGTGCCTTCTAGGGCACTGGGCAAGCCATGGCCGTTTGGTTTAGAAGAAAAAGAGCAGTGCTTCTGCGTTTGGAAACAGTTCCAAGGAGTAGAAACCAATCATGATAGTAGCAGAGAGCTGTGGGGGAAGAATCAGTCCCCAGTTGAGCCCTGCAGGCTGCCCTCACCCGCTCAACCTCGTGGAAAAAGTGGTGCCATCAGATACTGCTTTCTTCAGTTTTAACTCTGGGCAGTTTTTACTCTCTGTTGATCAGATTTGAGCTAAAAAGCTTCAATGGCTTTTCCATTTTATTTTGGGAACTGATTTTATCACTAACTTTCCTTCACCTTGTTTTTCCTTTTTAACTGGTGCATTGAGTACTGTACCTCTGGCCTGCAGGGTAGAGTAAACACCCTCTTTTGAGACTGCTGATAATGCCAGTCACTGTATCAGCCAGCAAAGAATGCTTTAATAGCTGGCACTCTCCTCTGCATGCTATGTGTTGCTGGTCATGATTAGTCTCTACCAGCAAAGGGCAGGAGAGTAACGGTGTTAAACAGGCTCCTTCATCTAAATAACTTGCGCTATCTCAAGTCATGCGGTCATGAGTAACCTCATCAATATGTAAAACATATACGACTATATTACAAAGTAAAAGGGATTTCAGGAAACGAGCTATTTAAAAAAAATAAATATCAAGTGTCAGATTACCATATTTTAAAATCCTTTTCTGAGATTGTTTAGGTGAGAGACCTCCTCACCTGTGCCCCCCAATTCAAAATACCATTTGAATTTCAATACTCATATAAATTACTTGTATAGAGTGAAAAGGGGCAAGCCAACAACATCTCTTGTTTATAGGGAAAAATAATTGTTTCATCAAATATAGAGCGTTTTGATACATAGATACCTCCGAAGATGATGCTTTTCCCACTTCAAGATTATATATATGAGTAGAGGTAGTATTTGTAAAATTGTTTCACATAATTTGGTACTCCAGATATTTCAGTATGTTGTGAAATTTCAGGAGACTGAACATTTTTTACTTTGAGGCACATGATAAATTAAAAAGGCTTATTACACAATATTTTATTCAGGAGGTTTATTGTGACTTTTTGAAGAGGAGATTCCATGGAGAATACCTAGTGTAGAGAAAACATAGGACTGTAAGCCCCTGAGTCACATGCTGCTTGTGCCACTGATAGGACTTTACATTTATACTTTGCTTTTACATAGCACTTTGCAAGTATTGTTTGATTACAGCTCATAACATCATTATGAAAGAAGCTGTGTTTTCCAAATTGGGAAACTTCTGTTCAGTGAAATTACGTGACTTTCCCAAGATCATATAGCAAGTCAGTTTATAAAGAGGACTAAAATCCAGTCTACCGTTAAACACAGCCTCACAGGAAAGTCACTTAACCTCTCTGTTTCCCCATCTGTAAACTGAGGGTAGCAATTCTAGTCTACCTCCATCTATATGTTTGTGTATATTTTTAATGCTGCATATCTTTATTATTTTACAGTGTTATAATAGAGAATTGTATGAAACAGTATTTAATAAAAAAGTAGAACTTGATGGTCAGATACCGTCTCTCTTATGTGTTTAGTAGTACTTGGTAATTGCTTTTCTAACGGGAGAGGGAAATGATTTTTAATATAGAAGTGTCAGACATGCAGCCTAATCCATGAGAAATCTGAGCTTTTTTTAGATGCTTTTTTAAAACAGTCCTTGTTCAATGTGTACTCCGAATAATGGGGACATTTGATTTTATGTGGATTCTGCCTTTTCTATCAGTTACAATGAGCCAAAGGGTGTGTGAAAAATTGAAATGATAAAAAAAAATTCTTTAATATGGTAATAGTGACAGACAGCAGTGTTCACCTTTACAGGATCAATGGATGCGTTGGGGGATAGATGATATAGAGTGTTCCTAAAATATTTGTCACTTTTCATTATCGTATATGATGTAATAGAATTTTCTCACCCCAACTTAATTATTTCTTTCTAGAAATTAAATCTTGCCCACATGAGTGCAAATGTAAAATGCAGTTGTACTTTAACACCAGCATACAGCTGGTGACTGAGAACCACTTCCTTTGCTTTTTATTTAATATGTATGTGAAACGATAGAGATAGCGATTCGTCTAATTGCTGTACTGTAGTTACAATTATAGAGAAAAGGTCAATCTAGTCATCACCAATTAAAGTAGGAAAAAGCTACATTTATAGCCCTGAAGAGCCATTATGTCAATTTTATGCTGTTCATCAGGGTATAACACATTTTCTAGGATATATAAATCTAATCTTCCTTGGTAGCAGACTCATTTCATTATAGGCATTTGGTGCTGTAGAGGAGAAGTAACCCTGAGCAATGTCTGTTAATTGCACATCCTTTCATTGTATCTCATGTTTTTCAGGATTCATGTACTGTCAAACCTGGCAATTGTAATGAGTAGAAATGGATGTTCCAGATTGCTATTTGACCTCCTATTCTTACATATTTAACAATGTGAAGAATGAAATTGTGGAGTCTTGTGTCTTCTAACCTTTTCTTAAAGGCTGTGAGTGATAGTACTAATTGACTTCAGTTCTAGAATTGGCTACATTTTTAAAGGGACTGTTTTCACAGTTCCTAACATGATAGCAGGTACTCCCTGGAACTTTAATATGTAAAGTATTACCAAAAGCTTAAAGGGATATTCAAGAACTTACTTATTCATGTGTCTTTGCTGTGTGGTCAAAGGGCTTTCTCTCTGGTTCTTCATTTTAGTTGACCTGATTCTACTCTCATTCTGGTTAAAATCATGAGTAGCTACATTGATGTGGATAGGATTACATTACTATAAAACTGGTGTGATCATAAAATTGGCCCACTATATTTATCTTAAAAAGTTACTTAACATTTTGAAACAAATAAAACCCCACATTTTAATAGATTATATTTGAAACTCACAAATATTAGGTACTTTTAAAGAAATTATAGAACAGCACAATTATGGTGGATGGCATATATTATATTATTTAAACTTACATTTTTAGTCATTTGACTTACTGATTGCTGCAATAGATTAAATACAAGCTATAATATAAGGTTTCAGAGTAACAGCTGTGTTAGTCTGTATTCGCAAAAAGAAAAGGAGTACTTGTGGCACCTTAGAGACTAACCAATTTATTTGAGCATAAGCTTTCGTGAGCTGCAGCTCAACTTCATCGGATGCATACTGTGGAAAAACAGTATGCATCCACAGTATGCATCCGATGAAGTGAGCTGTAGCTCACGAAAGCTTATGCTCAAATAAATTGGTTAGTCTCTGACAAGCTATAATATAAGTTTCTAAATGTTTCAGAATGTGTTTGAGTTAAAATATAATTGTTGTTTGCCCCCAATGCTAACAAAATTAAATCTGAGGCCATGTCTCCATGCCCTAAACTTATTACTGTATGTCTGTCGTCATGAAGCATGTGATTTTTTTTCCTAGGAACATAAGAATTTTGAGGCAAATATTTCCTTTTCAGCAGAAGACTGAACAGCTAAAAATTTCTGTGAAAAATTACTACACTTTCACTACAAATTAAATTTAAATGTGAAGGCATACTTTCAGTACAGCTTCTCTGCCAAAGCCATCTTGCATTTCAAGAGGAGTGTCTGAAAGTAAAAACTGGTGGAAAGCAAATTAGGAAAAAAAATAATTTGACAGTGTACTACAGTTTTATTAAAAATTCCTCTTAATGATTCTTTTTAAAGTAGGTGGATGGGCATGAGCAAGGAAAATTAATATAATTCCATTAATTAAGCTCAGTGTTGATTTAAATGTTAAGAAAGGCAAAGTTTTGGTTACCTGTGCATAATGAAAGTAGTACAAGTAAGCAAGAATGCAAAAATAGTTATTGATCTTATAAGATATACTAGTTAGATATGTATATAAGATTTTTGTAGAAAAAGGTCTGGTGTATATATGGTTATTTGAGAAAATAATATGAGACAATAACTTGAGATGATAGAATTAAAGATTGTATTGTAATCCATAAATACAAGGGGGCAAAGTTAAAGTTTCATGCACAACTTTTACATTGTTTTCTCAGTTTGGAACACTTAATGCTATATTATTAATGTTCTCTTAACATAGCTTTAAAATATAATTTCTTAGGTTTTTTTTTAAACAGAAAAAACAAATTCTATAGTTTAGATCTGTTTGGTGCTATCTTGCCAGAATACTCTATTGTGTACGCTATATGTAAGAATTTTGCAGATGAGAATCTTCACTAAATTCTATGAACGGGGCTGCTTTTATGTTTCAAGAGGCACAGTGAACGTTGCAAGGACGCCTGATGTCTGGATTCCTTTTCTAACCACTTAAAATTATTTACAGTAGTTAAGGTGCACAGCGAATGCTTAGAAAATATGCGGTGAATGAGGCTAGGGCTTCTTCTGGTTCCTGAAATGCAATTTTCAGACTTATTGTTTGGTCAAACCAAAACTATTTTTCACCAGAATGCTTAAACACACTTCCCTTCAGAGAAAGCAGTTTTGAAATTTCTATGCTCAGCCATTTTGCCACTAGAGCTGTTAATAAATAGGGGTAGCATTTAAAAAAGTGCTTAGGAGGTTTAGAAGCACAAGTCCTTTTTGAAAATCTCTCCCAACATTGTGTGTATATATACACTCACACATACTCTCACACATATTTTCAACTTGTCCTGCAATTTGGCTTAAAGAATGGCTCAATCATTTTAAAAAGAAATCTCCTTAAGACAAAGACAAGGCCTGGAAAGCTTCAGGTCAAAAATGACTTTATCAGGACATTACAAAGGACTAAAGCCAGCATTGTAGAAAGGAGGTGCTTTTGCTCTCTGTATAATGTAGTAATCCTTAACTCCCAGTATCTTTCATTTCAACAGCAAACCAAATGTTGTGAACACTTAGAAGAAATATGTAGTGGTGTTTAATTATCTTGTCCAATTTTAGATAGATGTAGCAGTTTGCAGACAGAATGAAAATCTAACCTTTCTTAAAACTTGCGTATGTTTAATATTTCTAATTTTAAAAAATCTATTATGATTCTGACATAAGCACACGTTTACAAGTGTTCTTCCTGCCCATTCCTTCCTCTCCCCCTCTCCTCCCTGCTCTCCCCTCTCCTTCCCCAGTTGGAAAAGGTTTGGCACAGTGTCAGACCACAGTCAAAATACATTTCAGCCCTTTGTAGATAGAAAAATAAAATAGTGAATTATACAGTAGTATTTTAAACTTTTCAGCATTATTTGGGAGACTTATTGTTTTGTGAAGACTTAGAGCGTTGTAGCAATTACAAGCCCTGGAGAAATTAATTTCTTTGTAAAATGGTTCTGGGACGTTGCCAGAGAAGGTATTTATGTGATAGTTAACCTTCTTTTCCCCTCTGTGAATCTGTACTAAATTTCTATGAAGTAAGGGTTGGTTTTCTGTGAAAGAGGTGAACACTTTGAAAAGATTGTAGAAAAGAACTAGTGTGAATATAATGGTATTATTGTAAACTGACATCTTATGTTCAGTTGTGCTAGGTTTTTAGGTTTTAGTTCCTGAGATCATACTGACAGAGAGTGAATATCTCCCAATGCTCCATTTTAAAAAAAGGGTGAATGGATGATCCAGCTAATTATAGGCCTGTAAGCCTGACATCGATCCTGGGCAAGGTAATGGACAGCTGATACAGGACTTGATTAATAAAGAATTAAAGGAGGGTAATGCAATTAGTGCAAATCAATGTAGTTTCTGGACAATAGATTCTGTCAAAATAACTTGATAGCTTTTCTTTTATGAGACTACACAGTTGCTTGATTTAAGGCAATAGACTTCTATAAGGTGTTTGACTTGTTTCTGTACAATATTTTGGTTAAAGCACTAGAACAATATATAATTAACATGGCACTCAGCCAGTTTTTAATCCATTTAATAACTGAGACGTCTCAAAATGTAACTGTAAATGGTGAATCATCATAAAATGGGTCTGTTTCCAGTGGGGTCCTGCAGGGATCTGTTCTTGGCCCTATGGTATTTAACGTTTTTTTCAATGATCTGAAAGAAAACATAAAGTCATGACTGATAAAGGTTGGAGATGACACAAAAATTGAGGGAGTGGTAAATAATGAAGAGGACAGGTCATGGATTCAGAACAATCAATCACTTGGTAAACCACATGAAAGCAAACACTGTGCGTTTTAATACAGTTAAATGAATACATCTAGAAACAAAGATTGAAGGCCATACTTACAGAATGGGGGATCTATCCGGGGAAGCAATGACTCCGGAAAAATTTTTTTGGAGGTGAGGGTGGATAATCAGATGATTATGAGCCCCAGTATGATACTGTGTCCAAAAGACCTAATGTGATCTTGGGATGTATAAATAGGGGAATCTTGAGCAGCCATAGAGAGGCTATTTTACCTTTGTATTTAGCACTGGTGTGGCCACTGCTGGAATACTGTGCCCGGTTTTGGTGCCCACAATTCAAAAAGGATATTGATAAATTGGAGGTTCAGAAAAGAGCCATGACAATAATTAAAGGATTAGAAAACATGCCTTATAGTGATAGACTCCGAGATCAATCTATTTAGTTTAACAAAGAGAAGGTTAAGTGGTGAATTGAATACAGTCTATAAATATCTACATGGGGTACAAATTTTTGATAATCAGCTCTTCAGTCTAGCAGAGAAAGGCATAACAATATCCAATGGCTGGAAGTTGAAGCTACACAAATTCAGATTGGAAATATAGCGTACATTTTCCATGGTGAGATTAATCAATCATTGGAACAATTTACCAGGTTTAGTGTGGATTCTCCATTGCTGACCATTTTAAAATCAAGATGGAATATTTTTCTAAAAGATATGCTCTAAGAATTATTCTGGGGATATTCTTTGGCCTGTGCTATACAGAAGGTCAAACTGGTGGTCACAATGGTGCCTTTTGGCCTTGGAATCTATGAAGTACCTCCTGTCACTGAATTGAGCTCAGATGCATTTTGTGTAGTAGAAAGAAAAGCTTCATACCATGTTATAAATTGTTCAGTATTGGCCAACATAGGTTTCAAACAAACAGAATACAGTAATGGCATTTCAGACTGTTAATGGAAATATATGGACAACATGTTTTCATATTTGTGTGGAATTTTTAATTTTTTCCATACTCTTATTTAAAATAAATAGATTTGATTACTCTAATCAGACCAGCATAGATCCTAGAGTTATCAGTTTCCCCCCTGCTCCTAGTCTAGAATGCAATAGCTAAACTTCTTAGGATTACAGTTATTGATCATGTATTTGTATAGACAGTCTTAAAAACTTAGTTGCAGATTGATCTAGGTAGCACTTGACCTTCAAGGAGGCTTCATCCCTTTGGGATTTGCCATGATGCTGCTGATGATTGTATATTGGTTCTTTCATTGCTATTGTAAGGGGTTGACAGTAGCACGTTGACTGTAATATAAAATGCATCAAAAACTGGTACTATGTTTTGTGCTTAATCTTATTGTATCTTTTATCTGGAGTAGATCCTTTGTCTCTGCTCATTTTTAATTAAAAACAAAATGGACAAAACAAGTCCAGTGTAGAAGTCTTTCCACATTTTATTATTTTTATTTGAAACTCCTTCTGAACAGTTTTCAGGACAGCTTCCTTCTTTAGTGTAATTTAATAACAAAATTTTTAAAAAAATCTTTTCTACTTAGCGAATGGTAGTGAATATGTTGCACATTCTTTGTTTTCTAGTTGTCCGTGTTTTAGATCAAGTGTTAACAAATTCCACTATCTAACTGGAAAAAAAGGATAATTTAGTTTTTGTGTACTAAGTATAGTAATCAGTACTGCTTCACGTAATCATGGCAATATATGACCTTATTTCCAAATGCATTTTTTGATGGCTTAGCACATACAATATCTGTACTTTAGAAACAAATTGTGATTTCTGGGACTTCTGAGTAGGTCAAAAGTCCTAAGCATTTCCATTAGCTCATTTTGGTAGGACAGTAATGTGCCAAGTTAGAGGATTTACTTGATTTTTTTTTCAGCCCCCCCCCCACCCCCCATGGAAAGAGAAAATCTTGAAGGAAAGTTTCTGAAACATTATTCATAAGAGCACAAATTAATCTAGCATTTCCAGATGTGAGGCTTTCATGCAAAAAACCCTGTAGATTAGTTGAATGCAATGGACCTACATAGGGTTTTTCAGGCTCTTTGCTAAAGGAACCATATATCCCATAAACATTACTAAATATGACTGTAGTTCAGACATCTTGCCTAGGAAATCTCAGTGAGATTTCTGGGGAAGAAAAACATAAAGCACTTATTCTTCTGTCTATTGTTATGTACATTCAGTTAGTTCAAAATTCTGTAACTATAATGCATTTGCTGAGAAACAATCTCTTGTACATGATTTCATGGCATATAGACTTCTTTCTAATTTTCATTAGAGTTTTCATAATCCCAACACGAAGTTTATCATAATCTATAATCCCCAGAGCCTCAGAGGTGAGGGTTTTTTGTCTGGGACAACACTTGCTTTTGGCCTCTTTAAAATTTGTAAACCCCACCCCCTTCTTGTGAGCTTGAAGGGGAGAGAAAGGGGCCTTTGTGGTTGATTGGTTGGGCAGCCAATTGGCTCCTGTGCAACCAAGGGTAGATTTTGTAAGCCCTTCCCTAGCCCTATTCTGCACAGGGAAGAAAAATCCCCCTCCTCTTTTGGGATTAGGGTAGGACCAGGTTTGGGGGCCTTTCTCTGGATGTTATGCTTGTAGCCTTTTTTGGGCTGGGAAGGAATTTTTCCCTTACTGCCAGATTGGCTTGTGTAGTGTGGGTTTGGTTTTTGTTGGCCTTACTCTCGGTAGTCCAGGGACCTGGTGGGTAGGTTAGATTGTAAAATCCATTTTGTTGCAACTTGGCAGGTACCCAGTGCAGATACTTGTTCCACAAGTGGTCATATTTTCTGATAAACCAGAATTGGAAGAGGATTAAAAGAAGACATCTCCTAAAGAAGGTGAAGAATTGGGTTGGGGATCCTAATGTTTGGTACAGTGAGACAAACACCCATCTTCCCCACGCCCATACCCTTGTATAACGGGGAGGTGATGGGGTCAATTGATAAAATGTCCTGTTCTGTTCATTGCTTCTGAAGCATCTGGCACCGGTCACTGTCGGAAGACAGGGTTCTGGGCTAGATTGAAAGTTGATCTGGCTCAATATGGCCATTCTTACGTGCCCCAGAAATGGTGCTGGAACAATTTGTGTAGTGGGGGTGCTGCAAGTCATTGAACCAAACTGTAAATCCTGTATATGATGGAAACCACTTAAAGCCAGGGGGTGCTGCTGCAACCCCAGCACACCTACTTCCAGCAGCTATGGTGCTGGGATCAGTTAATAGAGCCGGGGGCTGAAGCCCTGCACCATATGGAATGGGTTACAAAGGAAGGATGACTTTCACTGAACAAGTTATGCCAGATATGCTAATGAAGTTGTGGCCTAGTTAAAACACATTTTTGCTGTCTTCCTGTGATGTCCGCGACAATTAACAAGAAGCATATCTGGTTCTTAGAATCCAGGTAAAGTTCATCTTTGGGAGGGAAGGGGAACATGAAACAGAATCTAAATTATGTATTCTTATGGAATCATCACTAATTGTAATGCCCAGGGATTTAAAAAACTTTTTATGGATAACCTAGTACTGGTGTGGTTGCTTCTATATAATCTAAGTAATGTTAGTGGACAATGCAATTGATAACTTTCTTCATGAAAATCATTTATACTATTTTTATTATAAAATATGTTTTCAGAGAATATCTAGGACTGTATCTCAAGAATACAGAAATATACATTACTGTATGCTCGAAAGTATTTAAATTTATTTTACAATGTATATAACATGACTGTGACAACTACTGAATGTTATTTATGAAGTGTATGAATGTACGTATTTGGAGCTAAATCCTTTGAGGCCAGTGGGAGATAGATGCTCAGCTTCCTTTCTCTATTATTATTCTTATTTATTTGCTTTACCATTGTGCCTAAATGTCCATCTATTGTTCTCTGATTTCATGTAATAATTGGTTAAATCCAAACCTTACTAGGCATTGCTATACTTATTATTTACTCCAGGAGAGGAGCCTGGCACAAGATAGAATGGATTAAAAGATCACGGCTGGTGGGAGAAGAAATTTACTTAGTCTGTGTATAAAGCAAGTTATTAGAATTAAGGCTAAGATTTTGTCACAGGTATTTTTAGTAAAAGTCACAGAAGGATGAAAGCAATAAACAATAAATCATGGAAGCCCGAGCCCCGCCGCTGACAGCTAGAGCCTCGCCACCCAGGGCTACAGTCACGGAGGTCACATACAATTATGGAATCCGTGACCTCCATGACCAACTCGTAGCCTTAATTATAATTAAAACAATAAACTAAGTCACCCCTCTATCTTCGTGTTATAACTACAAGCTTTACCCACACTCTCAAGGCTACTTGTAGAATTGACACAATTGCCTCTGAACAGGGTGAAGGCTTCTCTGGAACAAAAAACGATGCACATAGAATGCGTTTACTCTGTAGACACCACTCTGCAGAGATAAAGAAATCTTAACACTTGACAGTTGTTGGTAAAAGGATGTGGAACTTCATTAACCAAGGAACTAAATAAGGAAAAATAAACTATTTAAATAATATATTTGGTTCAAAAAGAAACCGTGAAAAGTTAATGTTCTTTGCCCTAAACACATGTTGTTGAATCTAATCCTTCTTTGTCACTGTGGTATTTGAGCATCTTACAAGAAAACAGAATTGGGTAGTTTATGTAGAATTAGTCACTTCTCTGTTCCTATCTCTCCTGTTGAATGGGAGGGAAGGGTATTTGAATTTAAGTTTGTTTGTTTTGGGGGCCTTTGTCTTAACTTGGATCAAAAGGTGTTGAGAGTTGAGATTGCTTTGATTTCTTGAGAACAACAATTCCACAGTTGAGGGCTACCTACTGAAAAATTCTGGCCCCAGCTCTCTCATGTCTTACCTTTACTGTGGACAACACTGTCCTCAAGGAGTGTAACTGATGTGAAAAATTGTAGGCTTGGAGGGGAGGTAGATTTGATATTTAGTGGAGAACAAGTGTAATAATAAAAACAATCATAGAATTGTAGGACTGGAAGGGACCTTGAGAGGTCTTCTTGTCCAGTCCCCTGCATTCAAGGCAAGACTAAGTATTAGCTAGACCAGCCCTGACAGCTGTTTGTCTAACCTGTTCTTAAAAATCTCTAATGTCCTACCTAAACCTCCCTTGCTGCAATTTAAGCCCATTGCTTCTTGTCCTATGCTCAAAGGTTAAAGAAAACAATTTTTCCCTCCTCTTTGTAATACCTTTTATGTACTTGAAAACTGTTATGTCCCCCGTCTTCTTCTCTTCTCCAGACTAAACAAATCCATTTTTTTCAATCTTCCCTCATAGATCGTGTTTTCTAGACCTTTCATCATTTTTGTTACTCCCACCTACGCATTTTGCTGATAGGATATCCTCACTTGTTCTCAGATGTAGGACATGTGCAATAATAATCCAGCCTTGAGGTCCCAAAAACTTGGATCATCATTCCTAAGTCAATAGTGGGAGCAGACTCATTTGAAGAAGGTTTTTATAGTGTTAGTTATAAATTGGGTCTACACAGAGAAACTCCCTTAATGAAGTGAGAAGAGACGCTTCTAGCTAGTTCTTCAAAAACCGCTTCATCTTCCTACCAACATGAGTTTCCTGGGTTTAGGTTCAGCCAGCTGCTTATCATTCATGCATTGGTATTACATAAGTATTGGAAGAGAAGGAAGATCATATTTCCTAAACTTGTTGGGAAGAAGTACCGGCACTTGAGTCTCTCAATCTCCCTTCATGATCATTTAAAAGAGATGATGAGATCCTGTACAGCACACATTATAAAACCTAGGCAAAATGGGATAATTTTTGGATTTAGGTGTAAGCATTAAGAAGAAATGTGAGGTTTTGTGGTAGTTTGTTACTCTACAAAATATAGGGAAAGCATTGGGCTAGGTTTACACCTCTTTCAGACTTTATATATTCAGTGAAATTATTAAGACTTGACACACCTCATTTAACCTTCATATTTAATATATTAATTTCAAATTGTAATTAAAATGTGACTCCCAGAAAAATTGAGCTTTTCAAGTAGCTCAGCATCCTGAAACAAAGCTTTTTCAGAAAAACAAAGAGTAGAGAATTTGACTAATTCATCTAATTATTTTATATGGTAAAATACTTTTTTGTTTTATTTTTAGCCAGGGAATTGTGTGGGAAAATTGGCAGACATCTCTTAGCTGTGGTGCTAGAGATTCTTCCTGCTCCTTCCCTTCCACTAAAAAAGAGGTCAGGAGATGGAAAAAAAAATTATCAGTATGCACAGAAAGTATTAAATGTGTTCCTGGGAGCCATGTTAAAATGCAAAACTGAGTGTCTGTGTAATTGGTTACTTAATATGGGTACTGTTCCTTCAGGTTAAAAGCTAGTCTGAATCACTTCTTTTGCTCTGAAATTGTGTTCCTTCCTCAGAGCAGTTCTGATCAGATAAAGTTCTCTGAGTTAGGCTGATTGTTTCATTTATGGGAGCAGTAAGCAAATCAAATAATTAGCCATAAAGAGGTGTGGTCTGGGCAAGGTATTCAGCAAATAGAAGGAAAATGAATGATCTATAAAGTTAGAAATAATTGCAAAGTAGTTGTGCATAAAGGGATAGGCTGTTGAGAAGCAAATTCATAGAAAAAAGTTTGAGATCTCAATTTAGTATTTGATAGTTCTAGTTATAGTCAAGATATTTTATATAGACTGCTTAAACTAAACTAAATTCCTCTTGCAGATGATATTAGATTCTTCTGTAATTTAATTCTTGAATGGGAAGATGAAACCTTCGTCAAAATAATATAAAAATGGTTTAACAATCTGTGGTTGCAAACTTCTATATTTTGAAACAGATCCCGAGTCCTTATCTAGTTCTCCCTCACTGTCTTCAGTGGGAATTAACTTGAGTACAAGAATTAAGACATAAGTTCTATAATTTTCAGTCATAATAAAAAAGAACAGATATTCCCTCAAAATAAACTGAATCTCAACCCACCAACCACTCACCAGGCCTGAGAGGAAAGATGAGCCTTGCACCATGCTATGAAGGTCAAAATACTATATCAAACCATGGGATGGTCTCTTTCCTAACCAGGACCAAGTAGAGAGGGCATTATTCATCAACATTTACACCCACTTGAATTGAACACAGAAATTAATAGGAAGCCAGTACAGTCCCTGACACAGTGAAAATCAGATAACTATATACAGGCAGAATCAAGAATAATCTAGGTAGAAACCTCATTTTTGGGAGAATCCTCCATTGTAGAACCTTTAAAGCAAGGGGTCATTTTTATTAACATATTGTAATAAATGTTGTTGAATGCTTGGTCATTACTTAAGTACCTTCTTTCTGATGCAGCGGGACAGGAGTCAGCTAGTAGAGGGCTTCATAATTCCTAGAATACAGGAAAGAGAAGTAATATCCTAAGGTCAGAGAGGCCAGACTCAGAAGAGAGACAGAGGTTTTCATGACGGCATGAGCAGCAGGCTGGCAGCAACAACCTTAGAGCTGAGACTAGAAGCATTAGAACTGGGGAGACACATCCTGTTGCCGGCAGGTGGCAAGCAATAGCCACTAGAGCTCGGTGAATTATTGAGCTGGGCCACCAAACTGAAAAATTAAAAAAAGGGGGGGATTTAGGTTGACCTAAAACAATGAATTGTTGGTTTCTCTTGCTGAAATGAAAAACCAAAAGCATGTAGTTTCTGGTCAAACTAAGGGCTTGTTATAACTTAAGTTGCTCAGGGGTGTGGAAAAGCTACCCCTCTTAGCGCCATAAGTAACACCAACCTAAGCGCCTGTGCAGACAGCACGATGTAAGTGGGAGAAACTCTCCCGCTGACATAGCTACTGCGACTTGGGGAGGTGGAATAATTATACTGATGGAAGAGCTCTCTCCCGTCAGCATAGAGCGTCTGCACTAGAAGAGCTACAGCGGCAGCTACATCGGTACAGTTGCGCCACTTTAGCGGTTCATGTGTAGATTAGCCCTAAATGTTGAGTGCTCTGCACTTTCATTCTGTTTTAGCTAAATTTCACTAAATTTCAAAGTGAAAAGTCATTTTGAAACAGAGTTCAAATGTTTTGTTTCAAAAACTTTTCAACTGTTTTGGAAAGTTTTTTGTTTGTTTGTTTGTTTCCCTGGCCAAAATTATTAGATGAACAGTTTTGGTTGGCTCCAGACTATATTTTTTTACAAATAAACAATTTGTCAACATTTTTGCCCATCTGTACTAGCCGCAGATAAAAGATATTGAGCAGTGGCCTTCATTGAAGAGTGTTCAGACATTATGAGACACTGTTACCCATGTGCCTTCCAACAGCACTGCCTCTAAAGACTTAGTTAAGAACTGTTGGGTTGATTATTTTGTTGTAACTGGTAAGGAAATTGTGTGTATGGTATTTGCATGTTTTTGTTTATGGCAGCCTTGGCAAAATAATTTTCTGTTACTCAGAATGTGAAAGTGTTTATGGAAACTTGCCAAGGTCTACAGCCAGTACCGCTTTGTGCTTGGATCTCCTATAGAGCTTGCGTCTGAGCTCATGGTCCACAGAGCAGGCTACCAAACTTCCACAGGGGACTGGGAAGTACCACTACTCTCACAGCATCATCCTGCAGTGGGGATAGTTACAATATTTTTTTAAACAGTTTATATTCAAGCTTTGGCCCATATCTTTCTATTCCTGGACACTATTGTTACATGAGTTATGTCCATAAGTGATGGGAGAACTGGCAGAATCTTAGTTTAAAAGCTTTAAATTCATTTAGCAGTGAATGGCAAAGATTTGAGTTTAAAAAGTCCCCAAGCCATTAGCATCCCCAGTCTACAACAAAATGTAATTTATTCTTTTGGAAACATTTTAAAACATTTTACCTTCACTTGCTTGACAGACATGAATTCAGGATTTCGTAACCTCACAAATCCCTTCAACAGTTTAGCAAAATGGAAAGAAAAAACATCTTATGTCCTGATTTTCAGGACGTCTGCACCACTCCCATTAATTTCAGTGAGATTTATGGATGCCCTGCATTTCTGAATCTCCGGTCACTAATGAAGAAGAAATGGAAAAAGATCAGGTTTAAACTAAAGAATCAGAACTGGGAAATTTTGGGAAGCTATTTGGTCCAGGAAGTAGGCCACTGGATGGGGACTGAGAGATTTTGATATTATTCCAGGCATTTCTTTTACTACATTTCTGACTACTGAGAAAACATTTAACCTGTCTCTGCCCTCATTTCTTCTTCTGTAAAATGAGGGTAATGATGCTATAACTCAGTTTTATATATCACTTTGATAGCTACTGATGTGGCTCTTTATAAATACTAAGTATTGATGGCTGTTATGGGCAGGGATGGCGTCCCTAGCCTCTGTTTGTTAGAAGCTGGGAATGGGTGACAGGGGATGGATCACTTGATGATTACCTGCTCTGTTCATTCACTCTGGGGCACCTGGCATTGGCCACTGTTGGAAGACAGGATACTGGGCTACATGGACCTTTGGTCTGACCCAGTATGGCCATTCTTATGTTGTTAGTTATTTTAAAACCAGATTTCAGCACAAGTAGGTAGTACTGTCTTGTGGCGTGACTGTACCTTTGTATTCACTTCCGAATTTCCCATCTCCGCTGTAAATTTTTGATAATGGTGGAGCCAGGCCACATGTTGTCCATTTTCTTTCGGTGATCAGAGAAAATGTAATGACATTTAACATGCTGCAAATAAGGAGAATGCTATCCAGTTGGGGTTGTTTTGCATAGTTAGAGTAAATTGGAGTGAGTATACTGGAGATTAAATTTCTCTGTAGTTTAAATAAAAAAAATTGCCTTGTCTTTTGTAGTTTTATCCAAATGAAAGAAATGCTTAATCTTTAAAGTCACTGACTTTTGGAGGAAGTTATCTTCTCCTCCTTCCCACTGGCACTTTTAAGACTTCATTTTTCTTAGTGTTTTTCTACTGAGATTGTGTTAATCTCTTTTCCTACATTTTCATGTACAGTTCCTTCCTTCCTGATCTATTTATTTATCTTTCAGTTTATAAAATGTGCCTGCTGCTGAAGTCTCTGAGCATACATATCCTTAGTTTCTACATGTTGTGTGTCTATTCTGAAGTTGGGGCAAGCCTCCTAGCCCAGATCAAAAGACTCATGCTGGCAGTCTTTGAGCTAGCCTGCTAAAATAGCTGTGTGTGGACTTTGCAGAGACTAGGGTTAGCCACCTGAGCTCAAGCCCGCCCAATGTCCTAGTCTTGAGTTTTGAGGACTAGCCTCAGTCTCCACTGGAGCCGCAACATGCACGCAGTTATTCTTGGTGTGCTTGCTTGAGCCCCGCTAGCAGAACTGTGTCTGCCTGAGTTTGGAGGCGTGTGCCAAGCTGCAGTGTACATCCCTTAATAGGTCAAATAATTAGCTCCTCCCCAACCTCTCATCTAAAGCCTATGAAGAGATTATCTTTTCTCTGTGCCTGTAAAGTCAGTAAATTTCAGTTCTGTGAATTCCAAAGTCAAGGATCCTTCCCCAAGAAGGATCTGTCCACTGAAATTTAAATATGTGGTCTTGTTAGCTGATGCTTGGCCCTATGGGGAGAGGGTGGAAGCAAGGACTGACTACATGTGATAAATGTTAGTCACATTGCTTAATACATTGCTGGATAGCATTCAGATACTATACTGATGGGGGGAATGTAAAAATCAATACAGAATATATCAGAAAAAAACTACATTAAAAGGAACATTAAGGTTGCAAAGCACTCAGAAGTTAGGAAATGCTAGAATTAAGAGTGTATGTGTATCCTTAATTGAGCTCCCTTTTGGGTATGTGTTATAATAGTCTACAATTATATAATCACATATTATTTACTCCATTGGACCCCTGCCTCATTCTGTGCACATGACAGAGGTACTCCCTGAATGGATAGCTGTACAGTATTTCTTCTGATACTCATCATTCAATATGTGGCCCAGTCCTTACTCACTGCATATCATCCAAACCCTCCTCTAAATACAGAATTATTAATTTTCTCAAGGACTTTTCTGTAGCTCATCGCCATAATATCTGGGTGCCTCACAAACATTTCTGAATTTACCTCCTTATTTCCCTGTGGAATTTTGAAGATATTTTAATCCTCATTTTACAGATGGGGATTTGAGACCAAGAAAGATTCAAGCCAATATTTCAAGTGTCCATTAATTTTGAGTCCCCAATTTAAGATGCAAGGGCCTGCTTTTCCAGGCCTTGTTTATAGCATTTAATATGTGTAAAGTTGCAATTGATTTCAGGCGGAGATGTAAGTGCTGAGCACCTTCTGCAAATTTGACTCCATGTGTTTCACTCTGAGCACCTGTAAAATAAGAAACACCCAATAATTTAGTTCAACACCTGAAAGAATTTTTGATTTACGTAACTTGTCCAGGGTCATATAGGAACTTTGGCAGACATCGGATAGAATCTAATTCTCCAGGATGTCACTCAACTGCCTAAATCATAAGACCATCCTTTCTTTTCTTGTAGCTCCCTGCCTCATTCACTATACAGCTTTCAGCTTCTGCAACAGAGGAGGCAGGCCTCCCGCAGATAAATCTTATTTATTACATAATGCTGATTAGTTCTGTCCTGTACACTAGCAATCCTGTGGGGGAAAATAGTTTGTGATCATATATTTAAATATTACATCATAATGCATATGCATAGGGGGGCTAAATCAAGGTTTCATGGACAACTTTTTTCTCTCTCCCCCACCACAGCTTATCTCTGCCCCTCCCTTTGCCTCCATCCCCTTCTGCTATGCCCCTTCATTGCCCATTTGTCTCTATCCTTCTGTTCTTTATTCCAGTCAGGCAACTTCCTTCTCCTGGACAATAGCAATGGGATCCTGGAGAGCACTGGAGAGTCAATCTCCCTGCTGTCAGTTCCTGTGGCTCGTACCACAATAGTCCCTAGATTCTAGGAGATGTAACGGCAAAGTATGTTGCTCAGCCCCTGCAGTCCTGGGATGGAGCATGCGTAGTACAGATAGAATCTATGGAGAATTTAGCTGCTGTTCTTGAACATGAACATCTACTGAGCATTTGCAAACTATAGTTTTTCTGAGACTTAGAATTTGGCTGAATTTTGCTAAATTTGGGTAGATTTTCATAGGGGAGCACAAAGCACATCACTGAATCCAGGCTGATGCACCTGCCAAATTTCATTTCCCTGATGCAAAGCATGGAGATCCTAGAGCTTCTCAATGAAATGGTTGGTTATGAAATTTTTTTAACAAGGGTAAAATAATGTATTTTCCCCCAATTTAATTCTGAGGAATGGCTGAAACGTTTAAAACAAAAAACAGCCTGAGGCCCACATACCAGAACTTCACCCATAGAGAACTTCACCCATTCAGTTCAAGAGTGGCAACGTTATAAGCAACAGGGTAACGGGGTCTTATAGTGGTAAGTGTTAGACAACATTAACTGTAGCCATTGCTGGCAGCTACACCTATATGAATAGAATAGAGCGGAGCTCTTGTGAAACTTTCACAAGCCAGGGCAAGGCATTCTTGATACTGGGCTCTACCTTGTAAAGAGATCCTAAATGTTGTCCTTCATTATCTACTTTCCATAATTCATGGTGGTTGAAAATAGAAGTAGGTACATTCAAATGTTTTGATTTGGAGCAATATTATCCTCTTTTATAGAATATTATTGGAAAGTGAAAAGACTATAACTTAGCATGGCAAATGGGAAAATATGTCTGTCCTGCTTTTCTGAATGAACTTGCACTTGTTAAGTCTTTTTTAGCTGGACAATTACTTAATACCTAAAGCCCTACTTCATTTGTGAAATTGCAAAAATTGTGGATTCCACCATATTAGTCTTCCACTGCAGTTTTGATTTTAATTAGCTTATTTTGCACAGTCCACAATTTTGCATAGATTTTGAGGTTTGCAACACACACTTTTTCTCCATTAGTACAGTAGAACCCCTTTTATCCGAGTTGACAGCATCTGGGGCTCGGGCTGTCATCCCCAGGCGTCTGGGGCTCAGGCTGTCAGCCCCGTGCAATAATGACTATAAAATAGTTGCCGCAAAATGTCTGATTATCAAAAAAAGTAGGAGGCATAACATAATACTTGAATGCTTATATTGTTGCAGGAAATTGTTCTTAAACAAATAGGTTTTCTCTGGCTTTTCCAAATACTGCAATTAATAAAGCTCCATTATTACTTTTCTGTGATTTTTTCGTGCCTTGTCCTCAACTGAGCCACAATATTTGACAATCGTCCTGCAATTGAGTTAGGGCCTTATTAATACCACATTTCTCACATCTCATGGATTTCTCCTCGGCAAAACTTTCTGACACACTATTCTTTTAAATTTTAATTTGCTCCTGTGAATCTGTTTTCTGAAAAGGAAATGTATCAGATATTCACATTTTGTAAGTCCAACTCTATTAGTTGCTTGAAGATATATCTACTCCAGTCCTCAACTAAAATGAAATTGCATCAGGAATGAACAACACAATGCAAGCAGTGAGGTATTATTGTGATGGGGACCAAATAAGATAAAGTAAGAGAGAGAGAGAGAGATTAAAAAAAGAGTAAGAGATACTGTGACAAATTTTTGTGGCTTTGATATGTCATCTGTAGAAGCAGTGTATATGCATTTGTACAATATTGTGTATAAGATGTGTAATATTATGTGCATATATATCATAGTTAATGTATATATTGCATTGCATATTGTAGAGAGAGCTGGCAGCATCAATGTTGCCTGACATTTTCCTTTATAAAATCCCATTTTCAGTTGGTACAACCTGTGTGCTGGAGGATGTAGGGGTCCTATGGGCAAGACTATCAAAAGGCTCACGCAGAAAGAGGCAAATTAAAGTTGCACAAGCAACCTTACCATTGGCATGACCTAAATTTTGAGTTCTTGACTTTTCAATCTTGATAATACTCTTATAACATCGTTTTGTGTGTGCAATCTAATATATACATATATACACACACTACTCCTAAAGCTATTTCAGAACCACAGAAGTATATTGTCTTTCTTTTTCCATTTATCTATATCTTGCTTCTTTTCTCTTATCTACTGATATGGCCCCCACCACTATAACACCTGAATGTTTTGCATTGTGGTGTCCCTTCCTCCTCTTCTTTAATTTTAGTTGAGGACTGGAGTAGATTTTGAATTAAGACAAATTTCTGATAGGAAAGACTATATGAATGTATTAAACATACTGTGAGGAACAATATAGGCAATGAATTTAAGTATATGAAAGGGAAAAAGCACTCTGTATACTTTTTAATGTCTGACATTTGACTTGCTTACAAATTGCCAGTAGTATTTTATAATCTGGTATGGCCATTGCCACAGAAACATGAAAATATTTTCAATCTTCGTTGACAGCATGCCTGTGTATTTTTGCATAATTTCATTCTAGATTGGATTTGTTGTATACTTATAGCTCTAAGGAATTCCTTTCATGTACTGAAAAAATTAAAATGAAGTCCACCATGCTATCACTTATTATTCCTGTGTATTCATATTATAAATATCATCTTGGGGGCTAGGTGGTGCAGTGAATTTGTGTAGTCATTTTTCATTTGTGATGGGTCATCAAAACATTTTAATACCTCCAAATGCAAAGTTATACATCAAGGATCCAAGGCATTCAGGCCATACTCTACAGACTGAAGGACTGTATTCTGGAAAGCAATGACTAAAAATGATTTAGAGGGGTCATAGTAGAGAAGCAACTGACCATGAGCTCCCAGTGCAATGATATGGCAAAATGAGCTCATCTGATCCCTGGATTTATAAACAGGGAAGTAATGAGTAGGAGGAAGGAAGTGATTTTACCTCTGAACTATGGCATTGGTCAGACCAATACTGGAATACTGTGCAAGATGACTTGATTACAGTTTATAAATCTCCTTCAAAAGGAGGTGTTACACAAATAACACAATAACAAATAACAAAGATGCCAACAGGATCTTGTAAGAGGGACAAGGCAAAATGCCACGTTTATTGTAAATACAACAAAATATTCCTATATGCAGTTTCTATATAAATCCATTCACACACACAGACATTCACAGAGGTTCTGCAAAAAGGTTGTTATAGTTACCAGCCTAGACTTTGCTCGTGCCAAGTCACTGGCCAGGTGGCCTGGACATGAGAGTGGAGCCGAGTCGTTGTCAGATGCACATCCAATGCTCCTGGAGGGTGGTCGTAGAACCAGACTCAAAGAACACAGTCCCTGGACCCAATTTTTATAGGTCTCTGGTTCAATACGAGTCTATGGAAGTTGCTTTATCATGCTGAATTTACAATGGAAATGACCATCAATCAGCAGGTGGTACATCCATGATGGCTAGGTGTTATCTTCTTGTTCTTCCTTGATGCGTTTTGGGTGGATTCCGGTTCGCCCTCCGGGGGTTATCCAGTTATCTCCACTTTGCATATCCTTCGGCCCATCGATACCAAGGTTGAAATTTTTAGGATTAGGCTGGCACCATTTACTAACCAATTAACTCTCTGCTTCAGGCTCTCAATTCCATGCACTAATCATTCATTCTTTTACTTAACAACACCATCTATGACTCTTGATTCATTTAACAATTTTTTTTTCTCCACTATCTTTTTTTCCCTTCTTTGGATATCAAGATTTACATAGGCATGACAAGGGGCACCCCCGCGGGGGGAAAGCATCAGGGTGTTGTTTTAAAGAACAGCATTGTTTTATCAAACTTCTTATCACTTTCCAGCACAGACTCTTTATCCTGTACAGGCCTGAAATAATGAGCACTTTGGCCTTGCATTTGTTACAGAGTGAAATTCAACAGCATGGAACTGATGTTCATACCCTTTTAAAATACCTATATACTCTTTTGTCTATCTTTATTTCTACTACTACATAACTAAATTATATGATACTTATATAACTTTGAGGGTGACCCAACAGAGGCAATAATGGCTACTAAAGGACTCTGTAATCTAGCAGAAAAAAGAGTAACAAGAACCCATAGCTGGAAACTGAAACCAGACAAATTCAAATCAGAAACAAGGTACAATTAACAACAGTGAAGTTGATTAACCAGTGAAACAAACTACCAATGCAAATGGTGTATTATACATCTCTTAAAGTCTTCATTTCGTGACTGGATACTTTTCTGGAAGATATGATTTAGCCAATGCCAAATCATGCTTTAGTCAAACCTGAAATATTGAGCTCAGTATAGGGGCAAATAAATTGGGTGACATTTAAAGGCCTGTGATATATAGGATGTCCTAAATGATATAATGGACCCTTCTGGCCTGAAGCCCTGTGACTGTATGGCTATGATGATTTTGAGGTAACTGGTTTTAATTGCGTTTGTGTTTGGGAATGTAAAGGGATACAGCAGGCCTTTCCTGTTCCTGGTGCTCCCTGTAGGTTGTCAACTCCACTTAGCAGATCTTCAGATCTTGGTGTGAGTTGCACTGTCAAAAACGAACCCCTTCCGGGGTAGCAAAGAGTTCAACAAATAGTCTGTTTGCTCTCACTAGGGTTTTCGGCCCCAAAACCAGGCCCTTTAAATTCAGCCCTTTGCTGTCACTTCTAAAGAAGCCTTGTCCCCTTCTCAGGACTTCATCAGTGGCCACTGGGGGAACATCCACCCACCTACTACTCCAGGTTCTAACCCAGGGACCTATAAACAGCAGAGACACACTGTTCCTTTCAATTAGTTGCTGCTACTTCCTCTTTCCACTTGGCCTCTTTATCTTCAACCCTCACCTTAGGGTTAAAATTCTCAGATCCAATATCTCCCAGCTTAAGCAAATGCAGCTACTTGAGCTCCTGTGGCCAGAGAGGAGCACTCCTCCTTGTCCCTTTGGTCTGAGCCAGGAACTGACTTGCTAAATTTCTGCAGGCCCTTTTGTCTGAGCCTGCTGGGCTCTGATTAGTTGCTTCTGTGCAGCCTCTCTAGGCAGGCCTGGAGGACCCATCTTTGCTGCTTCTTTTCTGGGGCAGGGTGTAACAGGACTGTGTGGCCTCCTGCAGAGTGCCATGAAGGTCAGGTACACCCCATCACTTGGAGTAATTACAGTCAACTTTGTATGGGGGAAAATACATTTGTATTAGGCTGATTACCTTGCAGAGAGTTGTATCACACCAAAGAACTTCCAACACCAGTTGTTTAACAAGGAAACTAAGTATTTTGACTATTCAGACATCAAAGAAAATTTTATCCCCATCAGAATCTGCTAGAATGCACTTACAATGACAGAGAGATCATTAATAAATCTCAAATAAACTTAATGTAACTGTTTTAGTGTTCTAAACTAATTGAGGTTTGAAACCCACCAGTAATAATGGTTGTACTAGAGAGGTCATAGCTTGACATAGAAGAAGGTGATCAAAGACTTCATGATATCTATAACAAGGTTTCTGTGATTGTGCCAATTTGTTAGGCCAGTCCTGCATATCTCAAACAGTGCACATGAAGTACAGTCCCAGAACAATGGCAGCTAATGCAGAGACCCATAATTCTATCTCTTGGCGGAAGGAAGAGAAATTCAGATAGGTTTAAGATTGTCAGTATACCTGCTAACTCGAAGATGGCATTAGTTCAAAATTGTCCTACTCCTTTATATGTTTAGATTTACGAAAGAGGCACATTTCATTGTAATCTCTTTTCTGTTAAACCTTTTAAAATGTTCCACAGTTTCTCTCTGGATCATGTTTCTGTGTTTGTGCATCTGAATCTATAAATATAAATATTATTTTGTAAACAATCTCCGGTCTGATCTATGAATCCAGATTAAATTCTAGTCACGCTCCATCATTTTGTAGTATCATGTTACTGCTACAAATATCCTAGAATCATCACACATCGTCCTAAATATGACAATATGCCTGAGAAAAGGTGTTATTTCTCATGATACTTTACAATAAGGAAGTTGATCTACATGGGGTAAGCTTGGTTATGGTAGACTTTTTAAATCAGAAACTAGATGCAACAGTAATAGCAATGAAACACTATATTACAAATGTTACTCAAAGAAAATATGATCTCAAGTAACCTTTAAACTAAGTCTCATATAAAATGTATGCTTTAGGCAGTGATTAGCCTCATAAATTCTGGTTCACAGTATATCTATATAATTATTGTAAAAACCTAAAGGATGTTAACGGTTCATTAAATTGACCATGTTTTTTTCTTTACATATTGTATAATGCTTCTGTAATGTCTTATAAAAAGAAAAAAGTAATCAGTAGTTAGATATAATTGACCTAAAGAGTTTTTAGGGGATTACAAACTGAGCCAGGCAAAGTGGCATAAGCCCTTAATGTTTTATTAAAGAGTTTCCTTAAAATGTTTGTACTGTCTTATAGCTGTAACAACTTAAATGTGAGATTCTGTTGTTTTTATTGGGTATGCTTTACTTGGTTCTATATCATCTTTTATGTAAACTATGGCTTAGTTAATCTTTTTTCTCATTCCTCATCTTTTGTTGAACTAGTTCAAATCTGGACTTTCACCATGAGAAAAGTGGAGGAATTTAAGTACTTTGTGCAGGGCAGGAGGGAGACGGTCAGTATCAAACTGATGACGAGTAAACACTTGTGGCAGGGCTTGTGAGTCAAGATCTCTTCCAGATTCAAGAAAAATAGCATACATTGTTTACTGAAAAAGTTATGACACTGGCAAATCACCAGTACTGATGGGATCCATCCCAGAATTCCTAGGAAATTAAATAAGAGGCTAGGCGAACCACTGGGATTTTTTTTTTTTGTAATTCACTGAGTATAGGGAGGTTACTCAATTACTGAACCAAGATGTAAGTAGTACCAGTTTTGGGGACAGGGCTGTTTGTTTATTTTTAAAAGATAGCAGCTGGTAATTACAGGTGAGTAAATTTGACTTCTGTTCCTCAAAAAACAGGAGTTAGACACTTAGGTTTACTAAGGCAATATGATATCTTCAATGGAATAACCAAAAATATTGATGAAGGCAGGGCACTGGGTGTGATTTATCTGGGTTCCAGTAAAACATTTGATGTTTGAATGGTAGCTTAAGATGGTAAATATAGATATGGGGTGTGCTCCAACAAACACCTTTACACTTTTACCCTTGTTGTCCCCTGGGAAGAGCTCCCTGTAAAAATTTCCGCTACACTACTGTTCTTTCACTTTCTCCTTAAAAGCAGCCTCAGCTATTACACCTACAAATCACTAGATAGTGGCTAGGAGTTGGTGTGCTGTGACCACTGCCTATTATGCTTATAATAGTCTTGGTGTTATCTTGTACTCCCCCCATCTCTTTGTGGTATCCAATTTCGGCCCCTCTTATACTTAGGATTTAAGCTCTTTGGAGTAGTAACTTTCTTTTTGTTGTTTTTTGTACAGTGCCCAGCACAGTAGGACTAGGGACTCTAGACATTACTGTAATAAAATAATAAAAACTATAAATAAATAAAACTATAAATAAGTAAAAATAACTAAACACTCTCCTTTATTTCCCAGCTATGGTGCAACAGAAGCAGCACCTATTTCCAAAGTAATTAATAATATGCTGTTTCCTTTCTTCACCTCCTCTGCTCTGGATTAGGCCCCAATTCACCAAAGGATTTAAGTATGTGCTTAAAATGAAGCTTGTGAGTAATCCATCCCTGTTCTGCATGTGTTTAAATCCTATTAATTTCAATGAGACTTAAACATGTGCTCAAAATTCTAATATCCTTGTACAGTGGAACTATGCCAACTACACTTTGTGTGGGGATGACTGTGCATATGGACAGTGAGGGAGAGAATACTTGTCACCAAAAGTGGATTTGTCTCTTATTTGCTAATAATATTTTAAAAATACTAAACGGATTATAGAACGTTATGACCTAATTGTTAGCTAAATACAATGTATTGTCTTAAAGCCATATTTTAATTTTACAGACACGAAAAAGCATTCAAAGCAGAGAAGCTTTTTTTCATATAATCACTTTTAAAATGAATAAAGAGAATAGGTTTGCCAGGTTTCATCTTGGAGTAAATATTCATAATAGGTGTGACTGAGAAGCTGACAGACCCTTAACTTTTCTTGAGCGCAAACTCTGATCATACCATAAACATTGCTTCTGATGTTTTTCATTGTGGATATTTGTAATCATTGTATACTGTACCTGATCAGCTTTGTTTGTTCTCCTGAACAAATGGCCATCTACACTGTAAAATAAATATGGTAAAAGTAAATATGGGAAATTCTCAGATTCTTGGAAAAGTTCAGATTCCAGTGAAGTTCAAAAGTACACTTTATATCAGCTGACCCATTCTGATCCTCTAAGACAGCGGTGTCCAATAGAAATTCGATGCTAGCCACACTGCTAGCCACCCTTGTGGTTTTGAATTTTTCTTATTAGCCACATTATAAAAAAGCCACATGCATTAGCCACAATTCAATAGTCTATTAGCCACATGTGGCTAGTGGCGAACATATTGGACACCGCTGCTCTAAGAGCAGCACCCACATCTGTGCTACCTTAAATGTTCAGATTTTATTTTTTTTTAAATAACAGAAGTAAGTGGCAAGTGTTTGATTGAAGTAATTTCCTCAATGAAAACTTCCACTGCAAATTAACAAGGCAAATTAACAAATCTGTATAAGCAACATGGTTGTGGTAACAGTTTTATTGTTACTTGTCATTAAAGGCCTCAATTGGAAAGGATGGAAGCCTGATAGACAAAAAGAGTTTAAAAGTTGTACAATTGCAAGTAAAGCAGTGAAAAAAATCTTTATGTAGACCAAATCATATGTTTGCAAATATAAACCTAATCTCTAGTCAGTGGACTGAGTTTTTGTTGTCCGTATCTGAGTTATCCCTGAAATATTAACAAAACTGACCATTACCTCTACCCTTCTATTCTGGAAATATTTGAAGTAAAAATAATTCTAAAAGAGGCTTCAATAGTCAAGAATTGACATTCCCACCTCTAGATTTATATGTTCTTGATTCTTTCAGAAAAAGTCAGAAGTATTAATATTTACTTCTAAAAAATAGTAGTTGGCTAGAATTTTGAATATTGCTGGAAGCTGACTCCATAAATTTTCATTTTGTCTTATTTCTTACTGAGCTTCTCTCTTTAATTCCTAAGTTAAAAAAAGGCCATTCATTTAAATGTTTTTCTTCATTGTCTTTTAGATTTTTAACATGCAATTAATTTTTAAAAGGCTGCAATTAGTGTTATTTATGTAGATTATAGAGACCGAAGCAGTTAACATATTGTAACAAATTGGCGTTTATTTATAATAGCCCACTGTTTTGAGGACTGAGATTGTCTCTTGAGTGTCAGAATGTTGTTGCTTTGAGTTGACTTACCAAAAAAAAAAAAAAAAAATGAGCATCTGGAAGTTTCAGTCACAAATTATTTACAGTTTTACCTTATCATTCTGGGTCTGAGTACAGATTTAGCTCATTAAACACCTTTTAAGAATCACCTGCTGCTGGGAGTAAAGTGGGAAAAAAATTCCCAAAACAGTCTTTGAAAAATTACTGTTTGCAAAAAGATTACAGGGGAAGCAAAACATTGGATGCAAAGTAATTACAGTTAGAGTGCAGCTTCACAGTTTCTCAAGTACCAGTGCAAAAGTGATAAGACGTGCATGAGAGAAGTAATTTTGAAGATGTATTCAAATAAATAAACACAAATATTTAGGGTAATTAAAATTCTAATTCCTCCTGCTGCTATCTTCTTATCATTGTGAGAAGATGTTAAATATTTATAGGGATGATGACCTCTTGAGGTCCCTTCCAGTCTTACGATTCTATGATATGGATCACAGAACATTTTGATTTGGAGTCTAGGTCAGTGTTTCTTAAACTATAAACACCTAACAATGAGAAAATCAAATAATAAGTTTGCTCAATAGCATGAATAGTAGTTATATTGGATGAGGTGAATGTTTTTAAAAGGGAGCTGAAAAATATTTGGAAGTGAATGTGATGACAGTAAAGTGTTAAGGATTAGAAGATTTCCAAGGCTCCCCAGAGTATTTCAGCCAACTAGTGACTGGATTTAGATTCTTGTATGATTTGGAGCAAGGTGTCTGCTTTCTTTTCATTGCTTCCTGGAAATTAGTAAGAAAAAGGTCTCACATTCCAATTCCAAACAAGTAAAAATATATAAAGTTCCACTTAACAATATATTGTTGTTATTTTATGTTTTGACACAGACAGGAGGAGAGGCAGAGCAAGTGAGGTCTCTTTCAAGACACGTTTTAGACTTTTGCTTTAGTTAGTCTCTGCTGACAGTGTTGGGTAGTTGCTTTGTTGTGCGTCAGCTCAGGTGCTGCAGTCCTTGGTTGCAGTGTTGAGTTTTTTGGTGGGGGAAAGTCTGTGCACAAAAATGTGTAATTGTATGTGTAAATACAGGCATGCAGTCAGGCAATTGTACATACTACTGGCTATTTAGGCATCTAAAATAGCATTCTCATCAGTCTCTAACAGACATGTGAAGACCTATAAAGATCCAAAAAGAAACTGTGCGTATGTCCATAGAAACATATGTTTTTCATTTATCGTTTTAAAGTGTAAAGTCACAAAAGGGCACTCCTGCCAACCACATGCTCCAGTCTGTCTCCACTCCCTGGACCCATCTGCTACTGAACAGCTCTCCCTGCTGGGATATTGTCATAGAGAAATCAGCCAACCTTGCAATGAGTCTTCTTAGTGATGAGCAGCAGGGGGAGCTCTAATCAATGAAATGATGCTCTGTTCTATGTCTGACCTCTTTAAAACAGCCAGAGGCAGTTAGACAATCTATTTCCCTGTTGCAGCAAGCAGCGTAATCCATGCGACAATCCAGAAATCATACAAACTTGATACATTTCTAGAATTCCCATGTATGCTGACAGACATGACTATGTCCAGTGCTAGTACATACGGTATGATTGGTGAACATGGTGGTGGTCGTGGCATCATTCCACTTTACATTCTCCCTTCTTCTGGGTCACCACTGCTGCTACCCTGCTGCGTGCCCTTTAAAAAGTTGCAGTGGCGGCAGCCTGACTTCTGCTGCTGTGTTCTATGACAAGGTTTGATTAACAGCTGGTTCCAAGCTTCTGTGTTTGAAAATAAATTTTCTTAGGTATCACACTCTTAAAAGGGACAAGTCAGCAATGGCAGTGAGGGAAGGCAGGGGAGGGGATTGAGGATCAGAGGAGGAACATAAGCCCAGCTGCATAATTAGACTGTAAATCCATTGAAGAGGAGGGGTGATGAGATAAAACATATAGACAGAACAGAGGTGGGTGTACTGAGGCTACCAGAGCCACAAGATTAGCTTTCTGTCTACAAAAGAAGTATCATAAGGGTTTAATAATTGTTGTGTTCTGACACATTCTGCTTCTCCTACCCCCACCTTCCTATTTAATTGACAGATACATTTTTAAAGAAGGCCTTGGAATTTTTTGATTTATGTTTTATAGCATGTGAAATAGTGAATTATGAACATCAATAATTGGTAAACCAAGTAAACAGCAGCAGGTGGAAAGGATATGCACCAGAGAAAAGCAGAGTGAGATTAAAGTAAATAATTTTTAACGTGCAGCAACTAGAATGATCCCCTCAGGAACATTCCACCAGCTGGGGAATTGGTGCAGCACTTTGCATAAAACCCCATTTTGCCCATTGTGCTTTCTGTGCTGGCTTTACACAGGCCCAGAATTCCTCCATACAGAGATGTGGTATCTGCCTTACACAGGAAAGAGGAAAATGTAGTATTGCCAATCCATTTCGGTTCCTTCAAACCTTGTAGTTTACCTACACCAGCAGTCCAAAATGACACTGGTAGAGCTCAGCACCTGGCCCATGGGTGGTATTATTAAGTTTTATAAACTTTAAAAAAGGTACTTTTAGCTTGTTTGTAGTACTCTGCTATAGTCATGACAATAAATGCAGTGTGCATTATAATTAGTCCACAATAGTTCCCTTGTGTCATTTCTCTCATTCACGTGATACTGACGTGACTGTGATACATGCTGACAGACATGACTATGTCCAGTGCTAGTACATATGGTATGATTGGCGAACATGGTGGTGGTCGTGGCATCATTCCACTTTACATTCTCCCTTCTTCTGGGTCACCACTGCTGCTACCTTGCTGCGTGCCCTTTAAAAAGTTGCAGTGGCGGCAGCCTGACTTCTGCTGCTAGATACGTGTGTGTGTCTGTAGGTGATGCAGTGAGTTTGTGTATGCACACAGACAGATGTGCATACACTTAACTCACTGCGTCACCTAGCCTAGTGCCATGACAGCAGGAAAAAATATTCTTACACTGTACTTCAGGGTGGCCACTTATCGTTTCTCTGCAAACTAAAGCCACAGAAAGATTCCATGCCACACTGTATATAGTGCAGTTGCATAACATGCTTGCACTTTCACTCACTGATGCAAGTGTGCGATGCCTATATCTTTGCCACTGTTTCGTTAACCTTGACTCAGACTGCCGCTGGGTGAGCTCAGGCTGGCTCTTCCTATAAGTCTTTGCTCCTGTTTGGTTGACCCTAGGTCTCTGATGTCTTGCTTGCTGCTCTTATATTTCTTCAGTTGGCTCTGAATTCCCTGCCCCACTATGCTTGGGTAAGCTGGTGGATATTATGCTACCAGCAGCATGTTTCCTCTTTGTTGTCCCTGATGCCTGAAGCTGTCCCTTAAATCCTGAATAACATTACTTACACTTCCAGTAATCACTTCTACTTCCCACACCTTGGGCTACTGTTGTTCCCTGTTTTCAGCTTACGTGGTTTCATCTTAGTACGATGAACCTTAAAAATTCTAACCTGAACCTGGCAAAAAGCACACTTGCAATCATTTCCCAACCCTCTTCTGTCACTCCCACACTTTTCATATTCAGAATTCCAGACTTGGCTAACATGGTCTCTCATTCTCCAAATCTGACTAGTCCCCTGACTTCAAACTGCCGTCTGTAATTCTTACAAATGTAAGCAATTATTGGTGTTCGGCTACTCTGCTGTGTCTATTTTTGTTCTCTTGGATCACCTGTTTCCCCTGTGTGTTACTGCCTCCTGCTTTGAAAATTGACAAAATGCCTTGACATTACAAATCTTGTAGCTGGTGACATCTTGTATCAGTCATCCTAAGAGTAGCACAGTGATTATGTGACAAATTCAAGTCGTCGGTTTAGATTTCATTGGTTGGGATTCCATGCTTTATTGATGTGCTTGCAAAATTGACCAGTCTCTCCTATAATTTTCACTCTGCTTGGGTTGCCAGTCATCAATAGCAAGACACATTTGAAGAAGAGAGTTATTAAATGTAGTTAGAAACATTCATTTTTAATACTTACACAACCATATCTCATACTACTGTCCTTATGTGGTCTCAGTCAATATCCTGAGATAAACACATTTGGCCACAATGATTCGTGCAGTTGTGATATTGAGGAATGAATGTGAAGATATTGATGCTCCAGGTTGTAGCAAGAAGCTGTCCATCTACTTACTGTACGGATCATGGCTTGATCGCTCTCTCTCTTTCTCTCTCTCTCTCATCAGCAAAGTACATGCACTAAACAGATGTTGATAGAATTCTGGATCATTTCAAGAATCTGGTGGTGATCTTGAAATCTCTCAATTGGCTTGACCCAGGCTATCTCAAAGACTGCTATTTTCTGCTACAACCTGGCTTACCATATCTATTTAAATCACTTGATTTTAAAAGATCATTGGTTTAAATCAAGTTGCCGCTTTGTACAACTAATTTGAAAATGTGTGCTATAATTTTGATTACAATTTATAATGAATTAAATAACTGCAGTGTTTTTAAATGCCACGGTTGGTAGGATGTTCTTATTTGAACTTTACTAAGCTGTTATAGCAAAAAACCCACAAAATATTGAAAGGCCCTGAATCTACAAATACTTAAGCAGGTACATAGCTTTACTTCTGCGTCTTCAGTGGAACTTGTCATGTGCTTGAAGTTAAATGTGCACGCAAATGTAGCATCAGAGACTAAATCTTTCTCTTTTTTTCTCTTAAATCTTTTGTCTTAGTGGCATAAAATCTTTGTCACTTAAAAATAACTTTGGTTCAGTGTTAACAATGGAAAGCTATTTCAATTTTCAATACATTAACAAAGTTGTTGTGAAGTCATTTTGTAGACACAGGCCAATTTTTTCCCCAAAAACAGGAGCTTAAAGGTGATAAATACAGACTCTTCCTAGCAAGCACACCACTTTTGTGTATTGGGTATGTGAGTTATCTGCAATATGAAATTGCCTATGTATAAACATATCTATTTAGCAGAATTAAGTTTGAGTTGTGTTCTGGTGCAATTTGGTCTTCTCTGTTGGGATAGGACCAAACCATTTATCCAAAGATGGGATAGGACCAACCCATCCACTAGGGAGGAGTATAAAAATATTGCTAGAGCGTGCAGGGGTGTAATCAGGAAGGCCAAGGCACAATTGGAGTTGCAGCTAGCAAGGGATGTGAAGGGTAACAAGAAGGGTTCTACAGGTATGTTAGCAACAAGAAGAAGGTCAGGGAAAGTTTGGGACCCTTACTGAATGGGGGAGGCAACATAGTGACAGATGATATGGAAAAAGCTGAAGTACTTAATGCTTTTTTTGCCTCGGTCTGCACAGACAAGGTCAGCTCCCAGACTGCTGCACTGGGCAACACAGTATGGTGAGGAGTTGAGCAGCCCTCAGTGGTGAAAGAACAGGTTAAGGACTATTTAGCAAAGCTGGACATGCATAAGTCCATGGGTCCAGATCTAATGCATCCAAGGATGCTGAGGGAGTTTCCATTTTGAAGCACTTGGGGGAGAGGAAGGTGATCAGGAACAGTCACCAAGGGCAAGTCATGCCTGACCAACCTGATTGCCTTCTATGATGAGATAACTGGCTCTGTGGTTATGGGGAAAGCAGTGGATGTGATATATTTTGACTTTAGCAAAGCTTTTGATACAGTCTCCCACAGTATTCTTGCCAGCAAGTTAAAGAAGTATGGGCTGTATGAATGGACTATAAAGTAGATAGAAAGCTGTCTACATTGTCAGTCTCAACAGGTAGTGTTCAACGGCTCAATGTCCAGTTGGCAGCCGGTATCAAGCGGAGTGCCCCAAGGGTCTGTCCTGGGGCCAGTTTTGTTCAATGTCTTTATTAATGATCTGGATGATGGGATTAATTGAACCCTCAGCTTGTTCTCAGATGACACTAAGATGGGGGGAGATGTAGATACGCTGGAGGGTAGCGATAGGGTCCAGAGTGACCTAGACAAATTGTAGGATTGGGCCAAAAGAAATCTGATGAGGTTCAACAAGGACATGTGCAGAGTCCTTCACTTAGGAAGGAAGAATCCCGTCTACCACTACAGGCTGGGTACTGACCGGGTAAGCAGCAGTTCTGCAGAACAGGACCTGGAGATTACAGTGGACGAGAAGCTGGATATGAGTCAGCGATGTGCCCTTGTTGCCAAGAAGTCCAATGGCATATTGGGCTATATTAGTAGGAGCATTGCCAGCAGGTCAAGAGAAGTGATTATTCCCCTCTATTTGGGACTGGTGAGGCCACACCTGGAGTATTGCTTCCAGTTTTGGTTCCCCGACTACAGAAGGGATGTGGACAAATTGGAAAGAGTCCAGCGGAGGGCAATGAAAATTATTAGAGGGTTGGGGCGCATGACTTACGAGGAGAGGCTGAGGGAACTGGGCTTATTTAGTCTGCAGAAGAGAAGAGTGAGGGGGGATTTGATAGCAGCCTTCAACTACCTGAAGAGGGGTTCCAAAGAGGGTGGAGCTAGGCTGTTCTCAGTGGTGGCAGATGACAGAACAAGAAGCAATGATCTCAAGTTGCAGTGGGGGTGGTCTAGGTTGGATATTAGGAAATACTGTTTCACTAGGAGGGTGGTGAAGCACTGGAATGGATTACCTAGTGAGGTGGTGGAATCTCCATCCTTAGAGATTTTTAAGGCCTGGCTTGACAAAGCCCTGGCTGGGGTGATTTAGTTTGGGTTGGTCCTGCTTTGAGCAGGGCTAGATGACCTCTTGAGGTCTCTTCCAACCCTAATATTTTATGATTCTATCAAGGTTAAAAACAAACAACAGCTCCACATGTATTATCCATCAAGGCTAAAGTATGGGGGTAAGGGGTTTTGTTTTGTTTTGTTTTGTTTTTAAACTTGGTTAATTCCATCCTTGCAAGAGTGACCAAACCCTGTTATAACACTTTTGATATTAAACTGGGTTAAACAGCTACTAATATTAAACAGGGTTGGGTTTTTTTGGTCATCCATAGTGTAAAAGGTTCTTGGGTCTTTCTAGTAGTCGCTCTCTTAATACCTCAGATCTTATTTACTCCCTTCCCTGTGACAATATAGATTTCAGGTTGTCTGAATTCTAGTTAGTTATCTTTTTAGACTCACTTAAAATGCATGTTAGATTATGGTTCATTATATGAAGGTGAGCAACGTAACAGAAATGACCTTATATACTCAGACATGCATGATAGTGGTCTATTTTGTTTTCTTTTATAAAGTTATAAAACATTATTTTAAAAGAGAATAAACTGTCACAACTGTTCTGATATACATTTGGAACATATGGCAGTCCTGTTTTATATCCAAAGTATGAAAAATGCGAACTACACAAACAAACCCGCTATGGGCACACCTGATTTTCACATTGTTAATGTCGTTTGCTTTTAAATTAGCCTGGATGAAATTAAAGGTAATACAACATGAATGCATGATTAATTTTGATTCAGACTATGGGAAAATATCTTTTACCATGTGCATTTTATTTATAGCCCATTTATATTTTTAGTCCTTATTCTTTCTTTGGCCAAACATTTTTCTCTTTTTAGTTCTGGTAAAGTTAGGAGTTTGAAATCATTCCTAAAACTGTCAAGAGAAAAGGGTTAAAATGTTCGTCTTTTGTGGTGGGGAGTGGATTAAAATGGCTTTGTTCAATTTATCTTTTTTCTCTATTGCTTTCAGGAAATATTGAAGAGACCAAAGAAATTTTTCTAGATAACTGAAAAGGCAGGTTCACAGAGAGTGCTTTTGCTTTCCCCCAGATTACTTCTAGAATTACTTTTCTCTTGAATTTGTCACATAAAGATTATCAAAGTGTGGGTGAATTTTTCAGTAAAGTTTTTGTTTTCCACAGTGGATCAGTTTTCTGTGCTTATTCTGTTTGAACGTAAGAACAAGCATTCTAGGTCAGAGCAATGGTCCACCTAGCCCATTATCCTATCTTCTGACAATGGCCAGAGCTGGATGCTTCAGTGGGAATGAACAGAGCAGGGTAAGCTATTGAGTGACCACCACTTGTCGTCGAGTCCCAGCTTCTAGCAGTCAGAGGTTTAGAGACACTCAGAGCATGGGGTTGCATCCCTGACCATCTTTAGCTAATAACCGTGAATGAAGCTATTCTGCCTGAACTTACCTAATTCTTTTTTTAAACCAGATATACTTTTGGCCTTCACAACATCGCCTGGCAACAGGTTCCACAGGTTGACTGTGCATTGTCTGAAGAAGTACTTCTTTTTGTTTGTTTTAAACCTGCTGCCTATTAATTTCATTGGGTGAGCTCTGGTTCTTGTGTTATGTGAAGGGTTATAGAACACTTCCTCCACACCATTCATGATTTTATAGAGCTCTGTCATATCTCCCCTTAGTCCTTTTTTATTTAAACTGAACAGTACCAGTCTTTTTAATCTCTCCTCATGTGTAAGCTGTTCCATACCCTTAATCATTTTTGTTGCCCCTCTTTGAACCTTCCCCATTTCTAATATATCTTTTTTGAGATGTGGTGACCAGAACTGCGCACAGTATTCAAAGTGTGGGTATACTGTGGATTTACATCGTGACAGTATGATATTTTCTGTCTTTTCCTAATGGTTCCTAACATTCTATTAACATTTTTGACTGCCGTTGTGCATTGAGTGGATGTTTACAGAGAACTATCCACAATGACTCCAAAATCTCTTTCTTGAGTTGTAACAGCTAATTTAGAGCCCATCATTTTATATGTGTAGTTGGGATTATGTTTTCCAGGGTGCATTACTTTGCATTTATCAACATTGAATTTCATGTGCTGTTTTGTTTCCCTGTCACTCAGTTTAGTGAGATCCCTTTTCAGAGTAACAGCCATGTTAGTCTGTATTCGCAAGAAGAAAAGGAGTACTTGTGGCACCTTAGAGACTAACCAATTTATTTGAGCATAAGCTTTCGTGAGCTACAGCTCACTTCATCGGATGCGATGAAGTGAGCTGTAGCTCACGAAAGCTTATGCTCAAATAAATTGGTTAGTCTCTAAGGTGCCACAAGTACTCCTTTTCTTTTTGAGATCCCTTTGTAACTCTTTGCAGTCTGCTTTGGAGTTTGAAGAGAGTTTTGGAGCAGTTTCGTTGGGTGTGATCTTTTATTTGGAGGCTGTGCTAGTTTTATTTGATTTTTGTATGCTTTTTTATATGTATGTATGTATGTATTTCCTGTAAATGAGATTGTGTAGTACCACATGTTTGCAGAAGTTGGAAGCAGCATAGTTCCTTGGGTTAGTTAACACAGTTGGGATTTTTGTCTGCATAGTTCAAAAACTATCTCATAAAGAAGTGTGAGACAGCACAGCATAGGGATGATATCTTCTCTTTGATACGGTATTAGCAGTAATTTATTAATGATTAGGGTGACCAGACAGCAAATGTGAAAAACTGGGACAGGGGGCAAGGGGTAATAGGAGCCTATATAAGAAAAAGCCCCAAATATCAGGACTGTCCCTATAAAATCGGGACATCTGGTCACCCTATTAATTATACTTATCTTTGTGAACACATTTAACAATGCTGTAGTTTAGATCCTATGTATTTATGGTTAATACCTTTTTGGTAAGCAAAATTAAAGTATTGGAAACTGTCAGCAATAGCTAATCTTCAATAAATTGATTTAATTGCTTATGTCACAATAATTTAACATTATTTTCAATTAAAGTCCTGTGACATTTCTATTTGAAACATTGTTTCTAGGAATTGTGCTGTAGGTATATCAAAGGATAAATTGTGCATTAAAAAGTATTGTTGAATCCCAAAGTATTTGATCTGAGCTGTATTCAACATAGGAGAGCTAGGCAAGATGCCAACGCAATGAAACTTATATTTTCACTTAAGAGTTTTTATTTTTCTCTCTGAGACCAACTTATAGGAAATGGAACTAATTGAAAGTAGTTATAATCTATATCTATGGTAAACCATCCATGCTGGTTTTGTAACAGCAAGACTGAGTATAAATATTAAAATCATTACAACAGCTTTGCTTTAGCCAATCAGAATTCTAGGTCATCAGAGTTCATGGATTTGTAATTTTAGAAGGGTTTAAAGTGATGGTTAATTGAACCCCTGAAACAAAGAGCACCAATCTCTAGCTTTCTGTTCTCAGTAAGAGAGCATGAGATCAACTAATAATATATCCTCGGGAGTGGTGGTGGGGAATTAAACTAATGTTACATTTAAACCAATCACTTCAAATAGAAATGCAGATAAAATTATACCTGGATGGTACTTCTTCATATTCCTAGAACCTAATTTTTGGATTCTCACTTCCAGAGTGGAGGTAGAGAGAAATTACAGACTACTTTATCAGGTGATAAACCATGATATTATACCTCAGCTCAGAACCCCAATGTCCCTGTCTTGAGATGGCATTATGGTTAGTTTTGGAAGAGGCAGATGCTTTGCTTTTCCAGCCAAACTATTCTCTAGGATGGTATGTATTCTGAAGGGGCGCAAAGGAAGAAAGGCATCTGAAAGAGGGAAATAAAGAAAGTGTAGAATGAAGGGGTAATTGAAAACTGGAGATCTGGAACTGCAGGCTGACAAATAATAATAATAATAATTAACACTGATAAAAAACCACTCTTGAACCTCTGCCCCTGGAATCCTTTTGCATATGCACTGAATTATGATAAACAAATGAAGGTTCTCTTTCTGCCCTTATATTGTAATAGAGTGTGTGTGTGTGTGTGTGTGTGTGTGTATACATCCTGAGATGATTGGAGAGGGGAAAAATTTAATGAAAAAATATGAGTCAATTCAATATTTTGTTTCTGTTGGAACAAGTAACAGGTTCTACTAAACGTGTTTCCAAGAAAATCATGTCTAAATGGCAGTCGGATAGTTTGATTGCATTTGTAATTGTTACAGTGTGGTAATGTGAAGGACAATCCAAAGGATGTCAGTCTTTGTGGCCAACCTCCAATCTATTTCTTTCCAGGGCTATTTTAGGGTCTAAACCTGCAAATACTACTTAAGTACATACATAAGTGATTGCGGCATTAGGCCCTTAAATTGCGCATACTCAAAGTCAGAAGAGTTAGGCAGTTTCCTAATACCAGATCAGTTGCACTGCTACAGTTAAGCATTAGTGATGCATCAGATTCCTCTAGCAAGGATGCCTGTAACTGTGGGGAGACCCATTGAAAGCAATGGAACTCTGCCTGGATGCAGAAGTCTATGTTAGCAAATCCCAATGAATGAGTGAATCCTAAATGGATAAGAATCCAGTTCATGATTCTAGTTTTTTCTTGTAGCAAGATTCATAGCTTGCATTAAGAAGAATAATCCTTCCCTGTACCAAAAAAATGGGGTTTTGAGTTTTATGGTAAAGCCATGTGACGTAATCCTTTCAGAAAAACTCTCAAAAGCAACTTACGATATCTTGTTAAATATCAGATTAGAAAAGTGTATTGTTTAAATCACCTTCTGAAGAGATTTGAATTTTCAGATATTAATCAAACATAAATGTAATAATGCTCCTCGAAATGGTTTGGCATTGTTTGATGTTGCTTCTTTGTTAAAATAATCCTGATGATTTTAGCCCCTTAAAGCACTTATGATTTTTTAGAAGTTGTTTTTCTGAATGTGTGGCTTTACATGCTGAACCTCATAATTGGTATCATCATCAGCTGCATACTAAAGTGTTCCCCTTTAACTTTCTTTAACAATGATAAGAGAGATCAACATCACATTAAATTTTAAAGATGCCCAGAAATAAAACTGTGGTACAGAACTTCACATAATTTTCATCTATGCTGTGTAGTCTCCTAATGCATATGAAATTTTATGAGCTAGGTACAGCCATCAGAAGATTTTTAAATAAATAAATATATAATCTTAGAGTACTACTTGCCGCAGGGCAAGTTATAATAAGATGGCAACTACACTCAATGTGACATTAACCCTTTAACTTTTCATTTATTTTACAACACTGTTGATCTTGTAAAACAATATTTTACCATTAAGCCATAAACTAGTTAGGCTAACAGACCATAACGGTATGACTCTGCAGATTTTAGGTAGAAAGCATCTCCTGTTAAAAATGATAAACTAGAGAAATACCAGAGCTGTTTGTGAGTAAATAAGCATATTTTTGCTGTGTGAGCTTTCTGATAGATGTGAAGCAATGGATAATAAACTTGAGAAGAGTGACTGAATTAGCCCTGTCTTCGCATTTTAGGGATGAAGGTAATGAGCCTCTTTTGTAGAGATTATAGATTAAAAAAAATATCATTAACACATGATTCTCCCATGAAATTTGGCAGATAAACTTTTAACATTCCTGAAATGGCATTCCTTGGAAGTGTCATAGTATTTAAATGTAGAGTACATAAACATCTATCTGGGCTTAATTCCTCGTTTAGGAGTCCACAGAGGTTAACAGCTTCCTGAAAGTTTTAAATTAAGTCATAATGATTGTTATTTTCCACAAAATTCATGTAGTGGGGGTCCTAAATCCACATTACAGGAATTCTGGTATTTTACAGGGAAATGAAACAGTTCATAGAAATTTTTTTCCCCATGCATTGGTATTAGATTTCGAATAGTAATATTTTATAGTTGTTTTTACGCTAAAAGATCTATAAATACTTCACAGATATTTACATATATGCAACATCACTGACATGCAGTCATCTCTATATTGGAAGGCAGCAGTTAACTGGCACACAGGAGGAAAGGAAAACTTTGACTAAAAATCATAGACTAAGCCTCTACTTATCATGGAAAGCAGCGTGAGAGTCATTTGAGTTTTCCTTTTAAGAAAATTAATGTAAGTTTGTGGAAAATCCAGCTCTGATTGGAATGCCCATATAACTCATTAATGTGATATGTTTCTGAAAGCATTTTCCTACCTAATTTTTTTCTGTAGCCCTGATACGCCAGTTTGGAATTGTTGGCTCATTGCTGTGATGTGAGTGGTAGAGAGAGGCATCACTTAAATTGCATGACTATTGGTCCTGCCCTGTGTCTCCTTGATTGCTTTGTATCTCTCTTGAAGGAGCTACAACCCTCAAGATCCCCTTGAAATAAAATTGGTGGGTCCCTTAAGAGATCTTACGAGTTTGTGGCTGACATGCTCATTGTGGCATGGTTGGAAGAATTTCTGTCTTCCTCTAACAGGGCTGTGTCTCAGTCCTATTATATATGTCAGGACTCTCTAATCTCATGTCCTCTTATCTCCATGATATGTCTCAAGACTGTTTAAAAATGTCTTACAGTAGCAAGCACCACCATAGTGACATTCATGTACAGGAGGAAAGAATTCTGCAAAATTCTGGATCATGGTCCTTGCACATTATGATGGTTACTTTTTGAAAGATCCTTAGACCAGATACCAATGGCCTGATCAAACTCCCATTGAAGAAAATGGGATTTTTTCTGGGACTTCAGTGGGCTTTGGATCAGGCTGTTAGGGACATTACAGAAATCAGAGGTGGTATGTATCTTCTTCGGAGACACTTCAGTCCTCTAATTCTTCTAGTCCATATATATAGTAAGTCCATACTGATTTTTTACTTTCCTTCTATAATGGATCACTTAGGGACTGATAGTGGAGAAATTATCAACGGAATTTGTTGTTTCATTCCACCTTCACTCAAGGGAGAGTTGGGAATACACAGTTCTATTAATCATCCCCACTGAGAAGCTGTGGGGAAAAGAGGCAGACATATCGCGTTTCTTAATTAGTGGTGGTGCTTTGACCAGTGGACCGTCTTGATAGTCACCCAGAGTCTATTACGTAAAGATTCTAGACCTTCCAGACCAATCCTCTCCATAGTCCATGCACCTGAAACATTAGCTTTCAGTGAAAGGTTCCCTATCCTGATGGTTAGTAGTGCCTGTTAAAATGGATCTCTCTGAAACCTGACTACTTCATAGTGACCACAGGGGCTAGGCTTGTGATATGGGACCCTGATTAGGTGTGCAGAATGGTATAAGGAAAGTAGTTCTTTTCTCCATGTGAGGATTTTTCTATTCTTTTTTCCCATATGCTTAGAAAAATCTCCTTACTCTTAAGTCCAGCCATCGGGAAAATGTAATTACGCATTGTACTAGGAACATGAATCCCGTGTCTCTGAGTTTCTTGCTATTGTTCAGATGGGACACGCTTCTTTAGGGAGCCCTCTCCTTGTCCTCCTTAGAAGCCAGATACCCCACCGTTATAGTAGCTACATCAATTCACACAGGAATCTTTTATGGATGCCTTTGTGATCTTGTATAACTGTTGCTTCTAGTGGTTGGGTTTTTTTGGCTCCCCCTCAGTGATCTTCCCTCCTTTATTCCCCCTTTTTTCCTGTAATGGACCCTTTCAAATTCATTGAATTAGCTTTGAATTTTAATGAGTAGTTTTTATTATAATTATTTTATTGTAGTTTAAATGTTCCTGCTGTTCTGCACAGCACTAAAAGCATCTGATTAGAGGAGGGGTCTTTAAGAATAAAAGGATGATGATGAAGGAATGAATTATTATGAAGTGAATAATATCCAGGAATAATGCACACCATTTTATTTCCTACCATTTTTTTCTGAGATATGGAATAATGCTGCATTCAGTTTGCCAGTTTGGAATAAACATGGCATGGAAGAGAATAGATTAGAACCACTTCCAGCTGATTAGAAACCAGTGAGCTGGGACAGTTCCCTGAACCAGCCAGGCCTGTGGGGAAAAGGGTATTTAAAATTGTTAACAGCTACCAAAATTGTTCCAAAGCTATGTTAGCTAGATTTTTGTACCGTCAGCAAGCAGAATATTGTTTTCAGTTCTTTGTCTTTTAAATGCTGCTGAGGGAGATACATAAGTTATAATTGATACAAGTGAAGAGATTTAGAATTTTATACTCCTATAAATTGGCACAGTTACATAGACTAGAAGAATGACACAGAGAAAATTATTTTCCGGGGCAAATAATACAAATGCTGTTTACACACACTAAAACATTTTTCAATCCATTCATTTTCAGTACTAGCTGTATAGTCCATTTATTGTTGTACAATAATGTGGGGGACAAAGTGAAGAAGTTTGCAGTACTTTTGTTTATAAGTTAGGGCTGTTAGGTGATTTAAAAAATCATTTGCGATTAATGAAACTGTTAATAATAGAATACCATTTATTTAAATATTTTTGGATGTTTTCTACATTTTCAAATATATTAATTTCAATTACAACACAGAATAGAACATGTATAGCACTCACTTGATATTTATTTTTGATTGCCACTATTTGCAATTTGTAAAAAAGAAAAGAAATAGTTTTTTTCAGTTCACTTAATACAAGTACTGTAGCGCAAGCTCTTTATCGTGGAAGTTGAACTTACAAATATAGAATTATGTACAAAAAATAATTGCATTCAAAAGTAAAACAATGTAAAACTTTAAGGCCTACAAGTCCACTCAGTCCTACTTCTTGTTCAGCTAATCGCTCAGACAAACAAGTTTTTTTACATTTGCAGGAGAATAATGCTGCCCACTTCTTTTTACAATGTCACCTGAAAGTGAGAACAGGCATTTACATGGCATTGTTGTAGCTGACATCGCAAGATATTTACGTGCCAGATGCGCTAAAGATTTATATGTCCCTTCATGCTTCAACCACCATTCCAGAGGACTGGAGGGCAGCCTAGGGGTACCACAGATGCTCAGGGGGGTGGCCCGGGGGCGCAGTGGGTGCTCAGGAGAGGGGGTGCGGCAGGCTCCCTACCTGGTTCCACGCCTCCCCAGAAGTGGTAACATCCTTCTTCCTCAGCCCTCTAGGGGTGGAGGCATGGCCAGGCAGTTCTGTGCACTGCCTTCGCTCTGGCTCCACACTTCCCACTGGCCGGGAATTTCAGCCAATGGGAGCTGCGGAGGAGGTGCCTGCAGGTGGAGACAGTGTGCAAAACCCCCTGGCTCCTCCACCTAGATGCTGAGGAAGGGGGATGTCCCACTTCCAGGGATCCCCCCCCCGGAGATAAGCGCCACCCAGAGCCCGCCTCACCCCATCCCGGGCCTCAACTCCCTGCCCCCTCGCACCCAAACTCCTGCTGCTGCTGGGGGTAGGATGGCCTGAGACTGCCCCAACAGCAGCAGGTGTGACTGGCCCAAGGCTGCCTGAGCTGCTCAGGTGGCCCTAAGGCCAGGCACACCCAGCCACTGCAGAGGTCACGGAAATCCGTGACTTCCATGATCTCCATGACAAACTCGCAGACTTATGCATAGCATCTGCATTAGCCTACTCACAACCTTAAACACATCACATAATCTCAATTGCATAGTAATTTCTATATTAATAATTTGATGCTTTATTCCTGCAGTTAGGGCCACATCCATTTCTCAATATTGTTTCCTTCAAAAGCAATTAAGAATGGAGAAGCCCCTCCAGCCTTCATGATGTCTGGAGAGTGCAACCAATATTGGAGAGGATGTGGGGTCGTTGCTCAAATTATATTTGGTGGATTGTTCAGTACAAATTGTAATGATGACTATTTATTATATGCATTTCCAGTGTTCTCATGGAACCCGAACGCATTGGGGTGTTCACCATTTGGTGTTCAAATTTATGTACTTGAATGTGGGACACCATGTCCATGACAGTCTCACTGCATATTCTGTATGATATTCCCGCTACTACTAATGCAATCCTCTAGGTAATAGTGCAGGCTTTGCATCATTCTCAGCACAGTGTTCACAGTTTTGTGACCTACAGTTGATTTTTCTACTCACATCAACTTCTGTTTATTACAAAGCTGTCATTTTCCTCATGAGTTGGAGGTACAATATGTATGTAGCTAATTTCTTTGCTAATTTCTTGCTCCTTGTTTTTACTATAAAGGGGATCATCTGGCTTTATAGCACAAATACTATATATAAAATAATATGTATAAGCAGTAAAATACATGCACAGCATGAAAAGGGGTATTTTAAAAAACAAAACTGTGACAGAAGTTAATAGGGGATAGAATGGACTGAGGGGATTTAGGACCACAATATTAAAAGTGTATCCAAGTGAAACCCCTGAGACACAAGCACAAACTGAGATTTGCATGCATTTTTACTTGATCACTTCTTAAAATTTGTCCCATGCTGACTTGAGAGGGAAAGATGTAATGGAAAAGACAGTGTGATACAAATGAGGAATGGACATGCTAAAAAACATAAGAAACCATGTTATACAAAGCCACAGAGTTAAATTTTATGGATGTAGAAGGAAAAATAAGTAAAGAAATAAAGTTAGCACCATGTAACAGTTAGCTCTGGACCATCAGCTAGTGGTCTGTGGCTCATCAGTTGTCCATAATCAAAATTTGGGATTGTCTTCTTTGAATGTTCCCCCATAGGCATGTAGCACAGTACCTTGACCTTGAGATTACTATAGCTTTAAGTGAGTTCCAAGATTCATCTCTATTTGTTTTTCAATTTGAATCATGACAATACACAATATATCATTTAAGGAGTAAGATGGAACAAAAGGAAAGTAAATAGAGCTAATGTAAATAGATTAGACAGTTATAGGGCAGAATGATACAACATTAAGTGGTGAATTTGGATATTATGATACAATTAAGGTTTTATATATAGAATGTTCAGATATAAAACAATATAATGGACTAATCGGCAGCTCTTGGGTATCAATGGCAGCTGCAGCTCTGTCTTTAGGTGGATGGTAGAGAAAAACATTTTAAACATTCGATCAACAGAAGCTGCTTTAACACTTTTCTTGTTGATGGAGGTGGTCCCAGTTTGCTTTCCAGCACTGAAATCTCAATGTTGTTCTTATTAATATTGAAATATAAATGTCACCAGGAATGTTTAGTTCTCTTCCAACTTTGTGCTATTATTTAACTTGGTGAAGATGGGTATAGATTTTAAGTTTACATTGTAACAGATGGCTGTTGCTAGTTGTCTAGCACACAGTGGATGCATGGTTCTTTCATGGTGCTACTGAGAAACTACAAAAAGGAAATCAGTTTAGAATAACTGGACTCTTAAGTCTGAATACTAAAATATACTTGCCATTTACATGTTTCAGTTACTTAGTAAAAAGTAGCAGGAATAACTGTATACAAAATTTTAAGTTTAGAATATGTTTATTTCCTACAATGAATCTATTAAGAAGAAAAATGGGTTGTATAACCCAAATGTGTAAACAACCACGATTATCTTGTCCTGCTTCTGTGGATTCTCTGTCTGAAATTCAATCTGGAAGAGATTGAATGTTGAACATTGATTTATAAATTGAAACCCATCACAACACAATGGTAAATAATTTCATCCGTAATTACTGAGCTAAATTATAGCTTTGAGAGCCAGTGTAACACTGAAGAAATGGGGAGGGAGAAGAGAGCATGTGAGCAATAGGAATGGTATGCTATAGCTGTATAAGGCATAAGGTAACCAGGATCCCAGAAGGCAATTTGATCCACAGCAGCATTTACTGTACCTGCACAAAAGATGTAAAAGACCTATAAAAAGACTCCCCACTGCTGTTCTCCTCACACTTGACGGTAGGTATGGGGTGGAGGCTAGGGCCTGTACATAGGTAGAAGCAGCTCCCTGCGCCCTCTCTGCTACCTACCACATGTGTAATCTGTTTAACTGTGAATAGCTCCGTCCATAGGATTATCAATCAGTGGTCTTTCAGTAGTCCATATTTCTTCTTCTTCTTCTTCAACGCTTAGCCAGACACTTGGCCATAGCGATCGTTCACCATTTGGTCCATTCCTGCACAGCCGCAAAGACTTGACGGCCTGGGAGTCCAACATCGGAACAGACTTGATGAACCCATGTAATAAGGGGTCTGCCTTTGGGCCACCTCCTCCCCTCGGTTGGTGGAATTTTATCCCAGATGTTACAAGCCACCCGGAGAACGGAGTTTGCTGGAACGTCTTGTGGCATCCCTGCAACATGTCCAAAAAGCATAAGGCCCCTCCTGCGGACAATGGCCCCAGTAGTCTGTAGACCCAAACGACCATAAACATCTGCATTACAGATGAAGTCATTCCACTTTATGCCCAGTATATGACATTGACATTTTGTGTGTAACGCCTCCAGCTTTATCTAGTCTGCGCAGCGTAGTGTCCATGTTTCGCAGCCGTACAACAGTATGGGAAGGATACAGCTCGAATAAATCCTGAACTTGGTTGTCATACTAAGATGATGTTGATTCCATATCTGTTATAAATGGCCCATGGCAGATGCTGCGATGCCAATCTAATGGGAAACCTCTGTGTGAGAATTGAAGGAGATGGTAAGTATAGAACCCAGATAGTAAAAGCTGGAAACTGACTTAATGGTTTCATTGCTCAAAGAGGCTGGAGTCACAAGTGGACCTGGTTCAAATTTTGCAGTTTTGTCTTTGACCATGAAACATGGAGACCAATTTTAACTGACTCCTCCTCCATCTGCTGGAGTGCCTCACGAAACCTGTTGGGGCTCTGTACTAAAAGAACAATGTCGTCAGCGTGGTCAAGGTCTGTGAGTAAGAGATCACTGATCTCAATTCCTATGGACCTGATGGAATGCTGCAGTATGAAATCCATTTCCCGACGAAAGAGTGCAGGGCCAGAATGCAACCCTAACACCAGATACTGATTTAAAAGGCTCTGACATCCGGTTCCTTAGACGGACACAGACAGTGGTTCCATTATGCAGCTCTCTAATCAAGTCCAGCAGAGTGGTAGGACACCTTCATCCATTAAGGCCTTCCATAATGCGACACGGTCTCCTTAATCAAATGCAGCCTTAAGATCAACATACACTACGTGCAGGGGCTTCCTGAACTCACGATGTATCTCTGACAACAAGAGAAGGGCCAAAATGGCATCTAATGTGGACCTGTTCCTCGTAAAGCCTGACTGTTGAGGACGACACTTCCGATATAGCAAAGGCTCTAGGCGTGCCAGCAAAACATGCACAAACACCTTCCCTGGAACGGAGAGCAAGGTGATCGGCCTGTAGCTCTTACATTCGCTGCACAGTCCCTTGCCCTTATTGAGTGAGATCACAATACCGTCCTTCCAGGCAATTGGCAGGGTTCCAGTTCTCCACAAGCGAAAGGATGGCCAGAAGTGATTCTGCTACAGAATCAATAGCACATTTTAGCAGCTCTGAGGGGATGCCATCAGCACCGGCTGCACATCCATTTTTTAGTTTAGAGATGGCACACTTCACTTCATCCAATGTTGGTACATCAGTCCATATTTGGGCTCAAAAAATCTAGATAAATTTACAACAGATATAAGGTTGTGTTTGTGCATGTATACAGTGTTTGGTATCAGTATACATTATTGCATACAAGATGCCTTTCTAAATTTGTATACTCCAAGGAACAAAATCTACATGTGACGATAACATAAAGGTCATAAGAAAAGGAGTACTTGTGGCACCTTAGAGACTAACCAATTTATTTGAGCATGAGCTTTCGTGAGCTACAGCTCACTTCATCAGATGCATTGGTTAGTCTCTAAGGTGCCACAAGTACTCCTTTTCTTTTTGCAAATACAGACTAACACGGCTGTTACTCTGAAACCTGTCATAAAGGTCATACTATCATACTTCAGCATGTACTAAAATTGCTAGGTTTTTGAATATACAACACCTTTTTTCCTGTATACAATTATTTTCTTGCCTGATTTGCTTCAATCAGCCATTTAGTGATATATGTATAATTGTGCGTCCATAACAGTAAATCTCAATTAAAATATATGATGTTATGAAAAATTTATAATAATTTTAAAACCAAAGATTCTTACTTATTGGGAACATAATGAGTGGGATTGACTAATCAGTGACAAATCAAAAGTAGTTTTAAGCGTAAGCAAATTGTAAAGGTTACTGTGCACAATAAATCAATAGGCAATTGTGCAGTTCCTTAGAGTTGATATAGGCAAAAAATCATGAATTTGTAACCACATCATGAAGTGCCAACTCTTCTGTTACATTTATCCTTGAGTATTTATTACAGTACAAACAATCAGAAAGTCAGTATAGTGGCCTTCACATTTGGCATTACTTTGTGCAGAAGGTTGCTTTTCGTACTCAATACAAATTCTGCAGAAAAAGAGTCGTGTATAGCTAAGGGGAAGAACTTGTTTTGTAATTACATTAACTGGTAATCATAGCTGATGAAAGCAGCATATCCTCTTATCATATATTGTTGAAATGAGGAGGAAACAAAAATGCATTTCTTGATAATTCATTTTTAGCAGTTCTTCATTTTTCCATTTGAAATCTTAATCTAAGAGATTTAATTACATAATTAGGAACCCAAAGTTTTTGCTCACTAAATATATTTTAATTATAGAGTTCAAAAATATTGTATGCCTTTGTTTTACATGAATTGTGTCCATAGAAGGTTGCCCTAAATCATTCTACTATGTAGTAGACAGTGGCATATGCTAACTATCCAACCCAGAATTTATCCAAATTTGGGCTAATTATACACAAGCCAAAATGATCTTTTTGGCTGCTCACCCTTAGCAATGCTTTGAGTTTTCTAGGCCAGAGGTTTTCAAACCTTGGGTCATGACCCAGGCACTGGGTTGCCTTGCTCAGCACCCAGGGACCCTGGCAGCCGGCCAGTAAAAACTAGTAGTCCCTACCTGTTCTGACACCACGCTGCGCACTGGAAGCGGCAAGCAGCAGATCCAGCTCCTAGGCAGGGGGGCCATGGGGCTCTGAGCACCAGCTCCGCACTCCCAGCCAATGGGAGCTGGGGGGGCACTGCCTGTGGGCGAGAGCCACATGGAGCTGCTTGCGTGCCTCCACCTAGGAGCTGGACTTGCTGCTGGCTGCTTCTGGGGCACAGCGAGGTCCGCAGTGCCAGGACAAGTGGGAAGCCTGCCTCTGCACCCCGGCTGTGCTGCTGACCAGGAGCCGCCGGAGATAAACCCGTGCCCCAACTGCTCACCCCAATCCCCTGTCCAGCCCTGATCCCCCCCAAACCCAGATCCCGCTCCTACACCACAAATTCCTCATCCCTGGCCCCACCCCAGAGCCCTGACCCCCCTCCAGCACTCCAACACCCTGCCCCAGCCCAGAGCCCCACCCCACAGCCTGCACCCCCACACCCCAACCCTCTGCCCCAACCCTGAGCCCCCTTCCACACCGCAAACCCCTCATCCCCAGCTCCGTTGGGTGATGGGCATCAACAATTTTCTTCAACTGGGTCACCAGAAAAAACGTTTGAAAATCACTGTCCTAGGCTGTTCAGCCTCCAAAGTTCCATGCAGTGCTGATTTCATCTTCATACAGTACTGCTTCTTTTCTTTCCCTGGAGAACTGTGTAACTCAGTGGCACATACATAGATTTGTTGTTTGCAGCAAGTCATCTGTTCTGGTTAGTTTGACCTTCAGCATGGCTAGAATGCATAGCTTTCCAAGTTATGCTGAATTTCTGCTAGTTAGGCCTGTTAGGTTGTTGCGGGGAGATCGGGAGGACAATTAAAAGAAAAGTGCAGGGAGGCTGAGTTCTTTACCATTGAAATATAGTAGACTTATTTTTCACCTTTTTACCAGGTGAGCTTGAACTCTGGAGACATTTCTGATTGTGCAGTAGATATGAAAGAAATTATTCTAATCTCTTGCCTAAATTGGGTATAAAAGATTTTTTGGAATGTTCAGTGTGCAGCTAGATGATTTCACCATGCCAGTATTGTGTTCTGAGTGTAGCAGCACCCAACCAGCAAAATTAATAGGTGCAAAGTTCATAGGCTATAGATTTTTTGCCAAAGTAAAATTCAGATCCACAAAGTTGGGGTGGGTATAAAGGATTTATAAAAGGACCTAGGCACCTAATGGCCAGAATCAGGCCTTGCTCTGCTGCCCACAAACCCTGTTGGCACCTAAACTTGCTCAGGGCCTAAATTTTTCAGTAAAAGCTCCCTAGGCAGCTATTTTTGTGCCTCTCACAAGCACATTGCAGCCCCGTATCAGGTGTCCAGATGTCTAAGCTCCAGACTGAGGCATGGACCCTGGGAAAATAGGTGTTCCTCCTAACTCACCTGTGAGGCCCAATCCAGTAAGCATGCTCAGATCTCACCTACCGGATTGCGCCCATGTAGACAAGCTTACACAAAATGGGGGGAAGGGAGTGAAAGGCTGCTTTAAGATAGTGGTTAGATAGGGTACTCACCCAGTTTTGAAGCCATTGCACTGTGGATAAATAATGAAAGAATCACTGGGAGAGAGAGTGAGTGTGAGCAAGCAAGCAATCAAGCATGCATGAGAATGATTCTGCAGTGTGGTAGGGAACTCACCTAAGAAATGGGAGATTCAGGGTCCAGGGCCCTGTCTCCAATGAATTTTTATTTATTTATCCACAGTGCAACAGCTTCAACAAGAGAGACTGAGGGAACCCCTCATAACAATATCCTATATCCCAGTGGCTACATCCGTCCCCTGAGAGGTAGCAGATCCCAGTTCAAATCTCTTCTCTCCCTCAGGTGGAGGGGGGAGTTGAACTGGTGGTCTCCAATGTGCCAGGGGAATACCACTGGGTGAAAAGTTATAAGGGAACGCCTTCTCCTCCTAAATTTCTTTGTGAATCTAACCCTAAATGTATTCAGGTGAGGTTTTTTTTTCATATATAGAGAAGGTTTGCTATAAGAGTTTCCAGATTTACTTTAACAATTTTTTGGTTGTAAATAATCTACCACGTTAATATTTATGTCATATAAAATATATTTTTGAAATAAATTAAATCAGTAAGAAACAATCTACTCTGAAGTGGTTTTATAGCTGAAAAACCAGGCATTGCTTAGCACCGCTATTTACAAATACTTCTAATTTATTTAATATAAAATATTAATATTTTAGTTTAAATGAGTACTGTAGCTTATAGTGGAGATTAAGGTCATACAGTTGTATAAAAATTAAGTGAATTTTGGTTTTGTACTTTCATCAGTGTTATATTAATTGCTTAAGACAGTGATAGGCCCCTTTGAAGCTATTCTAAAAATACTTTTACTAGATCCTTTTAAATAGAATCAATAAACAAGGGTGTCAAAGCTTTATCGTGTTTTTTAATTTTCACTTCAAACAGTTTTCAGCTAAGGTGTTCTTCAATTAAGTGTTGAGTTTTTAACCCCCTTTTACTTGTTTTTTCCTGTTTTGAAAAGTAGTATCTGCAGCTAGTTGTTAATATGTATAAATTCACTGGTTCACTCTAGTGCAAAAAAGGGTCATTCTGGAACAGAAAGCAAAGTGATTGCAGAATTTCAAGCAGTTTTTGCTGCTCAGCAGGGTCTGTTAAAAAAGGGTCAGGCTAGCACCTGTTGCAAAGATGTTCTGACCTTGTCACAGTTAGAAGAGACCTGATGCTAGAATGAATGGTCTCTTCATGCATTTGTAGTAATAACACTATAGCTACCATGAGAAAATAGGCCACTGTAGCCCAAAATGGTTAAGATCACTTTTTAGAAGATCTACTAAAATGTCATCCACATTAGAACTGCATTTTTTAATTCTGCTTGCCAAATATTTGAGACCAATATATATGTAACCAGGATTTTCACCCTTCCTGTTTATTAGTTCTCTCCCACTGCCACAGTGATTATAGCCAGCTTCCTTGCAGCATCTTTTGTAGGTATCACAGTCCATTTTAAGTTGAGTCTTCAAGCCCATTCCCTCATTTCTGCTTCTGCCTCCCTTAGAGTCAGAGGACAGTGTGCATCTTTCTGAAGTGCCTGACAGAGGACTTGTCTACACAGCCACTGGAAGTGAAATAACTAACTCTCTGGTTTTAAATCATTTTGTTGTTTCAGAGCAAATCTGGATGATTTCCTCTTATTTTGCATTAAGATGATCCATACTCAGGTTTGTACCAGAATAGCAAAGGGTGTGAATGAAGACCCAAGTTAAGTAATTTCACTTCCCATTAGTATGTAGATAAATCCAAAGATTATACCCGCTAGATCTCGACACAACCATTCCATGTGTTTGGGGTGGGAGTAGTTACTTGTCATTGGATGGAAAATCAAAGAGAAAATGGTAAACAGTTACGATGTAAACAGAATGATGTAAACATAGGCAAATGCAATACGAAAAGCATAGCTATGCATGATCTAAACTTAGGTACACAGCATGTTGGTTAAGAAAAATTAAATTATGTATCTTAGAAAATTCTTTCTCAGACACATTCAGCCGGCTTCTCTCACGTTTCCCCAGGCAGGAGTATGACAATGAAGTTTCTGTTTGCCAGGGAGGATCTTAGTCCTTTATAGGAAAACATCTTTTCTTTGATTTCCCAAAAGCATCTTCCCTTTCTTGTGCTGAAGGAGATCAGTTATCCATTGTCTCATGGTCCCAGACCAGTTTGAAGCCGCTGCATCCTTCTCCCCAGCCTCCAAGTGCTGTGAGCAATAAACCATATATTCTTTGATTAGCTGCTTGTAGTCCTGCATTTGTAGCAATTTGTCATAATGACCCTCCACATTTTAGCTAAACCTATGTTTTCCCGAACAGTTTTGTTCAAGAATAATGTAATTTGATCATCTGTATTAGAGATTAGTTTAATACAAATGTCAGAGGGTTTGCCGTGTTAGTCAGTATCCACAAAAACAACGAGGAGTCTGGTGGCACCTTAAAGACTAACAGATATATTTGGGCATAAGCTTTCGTGGGTTAAAAAACCCACTTTTTCAGATGCATGGAAGAAGTGGAGTTTTAACCCACAAAAGCTTATGCCCAAATAAATCTGTTAGTCTTTAAGATCCCACTGGACTTGTTGTTGTTTTAATATAAATGGATTGTTCTCCTTTAGTAAATGATTTCATATTTCCTAAATGAAGATTTCTCACCCATTTCAAATAGAAGATCCTGTGTTTCTTGGAATGCTTTATGGTTGGCCAGTCTTGTGGCCTATAAACTGTTATGTGCAGGAGATGCAAGTCTCTCACTCGCTAAACCAGCAAGACAAAAGCAGATTGTGGACTGTGATGGGAGGAGAGTCTGAGAGTTTAATTTAAAAGATTTGATCTCCAGATTCTGATTGGGATGCTTGTTTCAGGAGACACATTGGCCTGCAAACATGCTATAAAACAGGTGACAGGGCAAAAGCCATATCATTATAATAAAATCTTATTTTGTCAGCATATTAATTAAACCACACAATAAGCATTACAAGACATCTAAATGAATCCGGAATACACATTATTAGCCACATTTTTATTTCAAGATGTACAAAGAAAATGATTGACCTATTTTTCTTCCTATTTTCATTAAGCATATAAAATAGACTCAGTTCTATCAATTTTGATTACTTATTTGGGCTACTGAAATTGACTGTGAAATTCCATGTAATGGAAGAATATAATTCCCTTGTCAAATATATTGATCACTTGTAAAGAATTAACTTTGCTGTTTGTTTAAAAGCTCATATATGATAGTGAGTAGTGATGTGGCTGCCTCCCCCAGAAAACAATCATTTGATAGCCAAATGATACTAAAAATTAAAAAAAAAAACCCATAGTAATAGAGAATTACACATTTGTATTTTGAATATATAATGCATATTTCTTTTTGAAATGGTGTCTCCTTACTGTAAGTGTAGCACCCAGAGTCTCCAGTCAGGATTGGCACCCTTTTGTACTTTCCTATTGACCCTACTCTTGTCTAGTGCTTTTATAAGTTGAAACTAGTGCACAGTTATTTTCCTTCAAATTAAAAAAGCAGATTGAGGTAATCATGTCAATCCCCAAAGAGTTTTGGATGTTTATAGTCTAGTTTGGATGAAATGGGTTGCTGACCTTTTTGTTAGTCCATCACTACTATTATATAAAATATATGTATTTAATAAGAAAGCAGCATTAATAGCATATTAAGGATTTAGAAATCAAATATTCAAAAGTCAGGAAATTCCAAAGGTTACAGTTGAAAACTCCTTATATCTGTTTGCTTGTGTTCATGCTTTAAAATATGGGCTTTATATCATTATTATTTATCAAATAATACAATGTTGTCCAAATCCTGCTGTTCTTATATATGAATAGTCCCACTGAGTGGAATTACATGCGTGCATAATGCAAATAGGAGTTTACCTTATATAATATAACTAACATATAATGCATAATATAAAGACATAATATGAAAAAAAAGTATAAATTCATGCATCATACTCAGAGTTAAAGTCAAACTTTAATTTTGAAATTTCTTGTCTTCTAGACTTTGATCTTTCAATCTTAACATTGCATTTTTAAGTCTTAACGAGATCTACAGACAAGTCAACTTTGAACATTCTGGTTTCTACTGTTTTGAGCTAGCCAAGGGCAGAAATTCTGATTGGAACATATGGGGGAAATATTTTTCATAACTAGAAGACTCAAAAAATATTTTATTTTAAATCACTTTTCAGCTGTGGCTCAAAATAGAAAAACTTTTAGTTCAAAATAAATTTTTTTGAGTGAGGTCTGAGCATCTAAAAGGTAGGCTAGAGTGTAATCAGAACTAAACCTTAACTAAATGCAACCCATCCCTGTTGTATTAAAAACAGTGCCACTTTTAGCCCTAAGATATCTGCTTCTCTATAATAAACTTCATTTCAAGCCATAAAGGTTCATTCCAGGCTGCTATGTGGAATACAAAATAGGTTTGGGGAAAATTTCTTTAAATTAGTAGTATTCCAAGAATGGGCTCTGTGTAGTTCAGTATTTGGTATGACCTATGGGAAAAGGACAAAGAGGAGAGAACAAGATGGGAGGAGTGTATTTCCTTTGCAGATATTGTAGCTCTGTCAGTTTGGGGGAAGGAACTGGCGTAGTTAATTGTTTTCAGCACTTATATGTTAATAGTACTGATTAGATACTCTGGATTCTGAAGTTAATATTGGAGTTGTCTTGGCTGCTTACCTATATTTTTAGTATAAGTTCAAGCTGTTTTTATCTTGGTTGTCCCTTTGACAATGTAAAAATTGTCTAGGTGAGGGAAAAGCCAAAAATCCAAAAATAATAAGTATGAGTGTTACTTGCTATGTACAGTCACTCTCTTTCTCCCCTACAGCTACTTCTCATTTATGTCTTTGCAGATTGTCTTTATAGATTGCAACCAGTGCTCAATTAATTATTTTTCTTAACATCAGAAAGCTAGATTGAAGTATGTTTCTTCAAACATTTGCACTGGAATACCACTTTCTTCCTGATTTTCTATTCTAGGCATTCCTCCATCTTTTCCTCCTCCACAAATTCTCCACTCAGGAGACACACTCACATTTTTAACTTCCTCTGATAAAATGCCATTAATCTCAGTTCCTTTTGGCAGAGCATTGCTCAGGGCTCTGTCAAAAGAGGTATTTCACTTCATTTAACGCAGCTCCCTGATTGTTTATGTCATTTACAACACTAAGGACTCTGGTTCACCTAGTTTGTGTAAAATTTGACTGGAAGTATATTATTAACAGATATATCTCTATTAATAATCAAAAGTTTCCTTGAAGTACTTTTTTATGCCCTTGTAATGCTTACTTTGGGAAAGTTATACTATTAATACCTTATTGTCAGTAATCCAACACAAAGGCAAATTATCCTTAAAAATATCCACAACGCTACCTCATTATCCAGTTGCAAATCCCTTTTCAAAACTCTCCTTTGCTGTGATGCCTATGAAAAACCTGAAAATGATTAGGTTGTTGGTGTGCTGAGACCATTGCCTGTTGTGCTGACAGACATTGTCTCATTGTTTCCTTGGCTTTCCCTGGCTCTATCCATCTTTTGTCTCTTGTATTATACTTAATTTATTATGTATTTGTCATACTGTAGCCCCTATGGGCCATAGTCATAGACCAGGACCCTATTGTGCTAGGAGCTGTGTTATGCTATACAAAGCACACAAGATCTTTTATAGGGGAGAAGGCAAAACGCCAAATTTATTGAGAATAGAGCACTTAGCATATGCTTTTCAGTCACACACACACACACACACACACACACACACACACACACACACACACACACACACACACACACACACACACACACACCATGCACACACCATGCACACAGTCCCATCAGTCGATGTTTATAGTTACCAGTCCAGAGTCTGAATCAATCTAGTGGCCAGCCAGATTGGTCACAGAGGGGAGCTGGGCTCTGTCAGTCGCGAGCCAATGCTCCTGGAGTGTGGCAAGACGAACCCAAAGTCCCATGGCAAAGCACCCTGTTCTTACAGTCTTTTTTTCTCCGTTGAAGTCTATGGATTTTGCTGTGTCAGTCTGTGACTGGTTACTCCTTAATCGATGTTATCTTCTGGTGTTAACATTCCAAAACACCTCCGAGAGGATCATCCTGTCCTGGATTTGATTTAATCAATTGTCTTTAGGGGTGCCAGCCCTCACCTCAGAGTCGTCAATCTGCCCTTCCTCAATCATAGATGCGTGTTGATGGTTCTCTGGTGTCAATAAGTCTTGATCAGTGTCTTCGTTCCTCCTTTCTTGACCATCTGGTTAACAATGGCCTTCACAACTTATCTTTTCCTGATGCATGCATTCCTCATTCACACAAACAGTCTTTTACAGAGACCTTTAAGAATGCAAACAGCGGCATTTTACATTGAGCAAAAAGACCTTGTAAATTAAACCTTGCTAAATTTTATAACCAAAACAATTCACATTGAGGCCCAGCCCTTCAACGTTCCTCTAATCTACTTAACATAGACACAATGCAAGATCCTGTCTCTTACTAACCAAACCTTAAAACAAAGAACTAAAAGGGCTCAATTTGTAATGAGTATGGGAAACAGAATCCCATGGTACCAGAGGGTCATTCCTTTCTGCTCTTCAAAAAGGGTGACTGGCAGGATGAAATCAAATCATACATTAATTCTCACAGTACAATTATAAAAATCCTTCTCCCACAGCTGTACAGTCAGGGACCATCTTTTTGTTATGTTTGTATAGCACCTAACACAACAGGGTCCTGATCCATAACTAAGGCTCCTAATACAAATAATAAACAATAATATATGAAATAAAAGTATGTTTATAAAACTAATGTATTAATTTTATTGCTAAATTAAAAACTACAATCAACTGGCATTCAGATTGTGTGCATATCAATTACTTAAAGGCAGGGGCAGTGGAACCGAGGGGCGGGGAGGCTTGTATCCTTGCAATGGAAATATTGTGGGTGGCTGATGTATGTTTCCACACACCCCAGTGTTGTCTGCCCCCATACTATCTCTTGGAGGTGAGAATGGGACCTGGCTATGTTTTTGCTCCCCCCATCCATGTACATGGGGAAGGAGTGGAGGTGAGAGTGGAGCCCAGAGGAGGGGCTAGAGTAGCCGCTGCACACGACATTGACCCAGCTGCCAGGGAGCAGTTAGGAAACACCCAGTGGAGACACCCGGCCCAAGTGAAGGGCAGGACTTGGAACACATGTGCCAGCTGGCATGGTAAGGTGAATGTGCGGGTTCATATCTTTTACTGAACCAGCATCCGCTGGTGAAAGAGACAAGATTTCAAGCCACATTGAGCTCTTCTTTAGGCACAAAAAGTGGTCTGACACCAAGAGCTAAATTTTATTAAGTATCCATTTTTGCTGAATTTTAACTCATAAATTAATTAATCTTTTACTTGAAAATTCTCAGAAATTTCATTCTGTACCCAAAGTGTCGAAGTGTTTTAGTTTTGGGAAGGATCCACTCTGTTCATCATACATAACAAGTGGTGGAATCTCTGTGTTTTAAGTATAAATCTCAACTCATCCTTTACTCCGGAAGCATGACTGGCACGTCTATAATACTACTACTACTAATTATTATTATTATTTATTGTTATTAATAGCAATTGCTAGTCTGTAGTTGCTACCTCTGACAGTTCCTCATTGTCATTCAGCAGCCTGTTACTTTCTTGGTGCATGTTACTGGACGTACATTATTGATGAATGATGGGTATTTTCACTACAGTTGACTCATGTTATATTTAATGCATTTTTTAAAATTGTTTTGTATTAGAGCAATGTTTTTGGATCCTTTGACTTACTCTATGCATAATTTAGTTTTAAATCCTCAAGATGATTTCTTGGGTTCTCTTATTTCCCTTTAAAAAAATAAAAGGGGCAGATGTTATCTTACTTTTCCTTGTCTGCATGCTATCCTGTGCAAGGAAAATGTTAAAGGGAAAGTTAATTTTAAAAAATAAAACTTTTTTTTTATTCAATAATTAAAAACTTTTCCCCCATTTATATTGGTTGATATTGAAATTCAAGAGAGAGGTAACTCAGTTTAGTTCAAAAGCCACTTTCTAAATGAGAGGAATTAACTGGGAACAGTACTACATTAACACACCCTGCCAACAGCTGAGCTCTGCATACAAAACACTTGTTCATGTTTTCCTGAACTCCTTTGATTGGACCTAACATTCAGCTTACACTGAATGAGCTCTGTCTGAACCTTGGCAGGAATTGGAGAATGTTGATGTGTGTTGTAATGAATAGTGGAACTTCGAAAGGCTTAAGTGTGCTGGCACAAGTACTGTCTCAGTATGATGAGCTAAACACAGGCATTGTTCAATGAGAAGCCTCTGTGTCTTTTTTGGAAATTAAATCTTGGCCAGTGAACATTAGATCTGAATTGAATTTCTTTGTCTTCTTACTGTGGTATTCCATTCATAATCAAACATTTCAAGCAAAGTTCTAAAGAGGTTCTTGAATGCCACCTCCTTCAAATATGTCCTGAAACAAGTGGTTGATGTAAGGATGACATAGTCCTCTCTCTCTTAATTGGTAACATTCCTTAATTTACATCAAAAACCTTAAGAACAAACTTCTTGCTCTAGTCATAGTTACAGCTGGAAAATAGCATAGAGATTTATGACTGTTGGGGACATGATTCTTCTGAACTCAATGGTAAAATGAAATTTACAATAGAATGTATAATGTATGGTACTTTTATATCTAGAATGCCTCCTGAATTTGCAGTTGCACTTCTATATTTGTCTCAAAATAAATCTAAAGTCAAAGAATCCATCTGTTTTCTAACAAATGCCTGCTGTTTGCATGCAGAAAAATATGAAAGTAAAATAATTATTTAAATATTAATTCAAACTCATTAAAATTAGGGCTGTCAAGTGATCAAAAATATTAATCGTGATTAATCGTGCAATAAAAAATTAATTGTGATTAATTGCACTGTTAAACAATAATAGAATACCATTTATTTAAATATTTTGGATGTTTTCTACATTTTCAAATATATTGATTTCAATTATAACACAGAATACAAAGTGTACAATGCTCACTTTATATTTAATTTTGATTAAAAATATTTGCACTGTAAAAAACAAACGAAATAGGTTTTTTTCAGGTCACCTAATATGAGTACTATAGTGCAATCTCTTTATCATGAAAGTTGAACTTACAAATGTAGAATTATGTACAAAAAATAACTGCATTCAAAAGTAAAACAATATGAAACTTTAGAGCCTAGAAGTCCACTCAGTCCTATTTCTTGTTCAGCCAATCGCTCAGACAAACAAGTTTGTATACATTTGCAGGAGATAATGCTGCGCGTTTCTTGTGTACAATGTCACCTGAAAGTGAGAACGGGTGTTCACATGGCACTTTTGTATCTGGCGTAGCAAGATATTTAGATGCCAGATGCACTAAAGATTCATATGTCCCTTCATGCTTCAACCACCATTCCAGAGGACCTGCGTCCATGCTGTATATAAAAGTTTGTTACAAGGAGGAGGGAGAAAAAATGTTCTTCTTAACCTCTAAGAATAGGACAAAAAGCAATGGGCTTAAATTGCAGTAAGGGAGATTTAGGTCGGACATTAGAAAAAACTTTCTGACTGTCAGGGTGGTTAAGCGCTGGAATAAATTGTCTATGGAGGTTGTGAAATCTCCATCATTGGAGATTTTTGAGAGCAGGTTAGACAAACACCTGTCAGAAATGGTCTAGATAATACTTAGTCCTGCCATGAGTGCAGGGGCCTGGACTAGATGACCTCTTGAAGTCCCTTCTAGTCCTATGATTCTGTGATGACGGGTTCTGCTGGATAACAATCCAAAGCAGTGCGGATTGATGCATGTTCATTTTCATCATCTGAGTCAGATGTCACCAGCAGAAGGTTGATTTGGGTGGGGGGTGGTTCGGGTTCTGTAGTTTCCGCATCAGAGTGTTTTTTCTTTTAAAACTTTTGAAAGCACCTCCACACCTCTCAGATTTTGGAAAGCACTTCAGATTCTTAAATCTTGGATCGAGTGCTGTAGCTATCTTTAGAAATCTCACATTGGTACCTTCTTTGCGTTTTGTCAGATCTGCAGTGAAAGTGTTCTTAAAATGAACAGCATGTACTGAGTCATCATCCAAGACTACTCTAACATGAAATATATGGCAGAATGCGGGTAAAACAGAGCAGGAGACATACAATTTTCCCCCAAGGAGTTCAGTCACAAATGTAATTAACACATTATTTTTTTAATGAGCACCATCAGCATGGAAGCATGTCCTCTGGAATGGTGGCTGAAGCATGAAGGGGCATATGAATGTTTAGCATATCTGGCACGTAAATTCCTTGAAATGCCGGCCACAAAAGTCCCATGCGAATGCCTATTCTCACTTTCTGGTGACATTGTAAATAAGAAGTGGGCAGCATTATTTTCTGTAAATGTAAACAAACTTGTTTGTTTTAGCAATTGGCTGAACGAGAAGTAGGACTCAGTGGACTTGTAGACCCTGAAGTTTTGCATTGATTTATTTTTGAGTGCAGTTATGTAACAAAAAAAATCTACATTTGTAAGTTGCCCTTTCGCAACAGAGATTGCACTACAGTACTTGTTTGAGGGGAATTGAAAAATACTGTTTCTTTTTATCATTTTTATCATGTTATCATTTTTACAGTGCAAATATTTGTAATAAAAATAATATAAAGTGAGCAGCATACACTTTGAATTCTGTGTGGTAATTTAAATCAATATATTTGAAAATTGTAGTAAAACATCCAAAAATATTTAATAAATTTAAATTTGTATTCTATGGTTTAACAGTGCGACTAAAACTGCGATTAATCACGATTAATTTTTTTGAGTTAATCACGTGAGTTAACTGCGATTAATCGTCAACCCTAATTAAAATTGATCAGACTACTAACTTTTTTAAAACTTCACTTTCTACTCCATTTCCTCCCCAATTCAAAAATCTATCACAATGGGAATTACTGAGGGAGCCAGGCAGGCGGGTGTTGAGGAATAGGAATTTGTACAGCAGTGCTTCATTTGTGTTATGAGCCTTGTGTATTCCATGATTCTGCAGTCACGTGATTTGCTGTGGAATCCATCCCTCCCTGAATTGTGCTCTAAAAGATATATTCATGCATCTAGTCATTCCACCAAGAACCCTCTGTAGAGGTCACTGTCCCACATGGTTCCGCTTCTCAAATGCACAGTAGGGTGACCAGCCATGTCCATATGTCCCTCATCTCAGAGAACCTGCAGATGGTATTTTTTGGATCTGGGGAAGCAGGAGAAGGATTGGCAGGTGGGGTGTGACCCTGTTGGAGCCAAGCATCATTCTTGAATCAGAACAAGTTCTGAGTAAAATATAATACAGCCCCAGACTGTATTATCTTTCTATGCCACTCTACCTACTCACCCATTCTCTATGATGAGAAATTGCAATAAAGGGGGTTCCTTCATCCATGTGGATCTGGTAGATATGTGATTTTTGTGCTCAGGCCTTGCTGCCTGTTCCATGGGGGAGCAAACCTTAACTCCCAAATGAAATCAACAGGGAAAAGTTCAATGCAGTTTTTTAGTACAGTAGAAGACACACACACACAATTTTGTGCCTGTGTTAATCTGGTCTTCCAAATGACCTCACAGAATACACTGCTCTATTTGGTACTGGTGATGCTATGTGTTTGTCTTCAGGACATTCTGTTCCCTACTGAGGCATTAAGGCATGGCATTAAGGCCCAGTGTTTCCAGGATGCACTGATTCAAATACAGTTAGGCAGTGTCATTAAAGTACAAACATGGTTGATCCCTGGTTGTGTTGTAAACACAATTCAACCATATTTCTTACATCGGATGAGAATATCACAGACTGGTTATAAAAACAAGTTTGTATTGGTAGTGTAGACAGGGACTTAATTTGGGAGGAGAACAAGGGACTGGATTCTTCAAGTTTCAAACTCACCCTAACCTTCCTGGTCCTACAGGGCCAAAGTACTACAGAGAAAGCGGGTGGCTCATGTTGCTCTTGAACAACCTCTTCTGGCTGACACTTGGAGTGATATTGATGGACTCTGGAGGGATGTTTGGTATGACATGATATTTTATAGGATGATGGGGTTATTGAAGAAAATAAAGAGGGCAAATTAAGGGTTAAAGTCACCCAAATGGCTGCAGAAGATCAATGCAAACAGTGTATCGGACATCTTGATTTGATGTCAGTGTGCTTATGAGGACAAGGAGATCTTTTTCTATATGTTTTGATCCTTATAATGATAAGAAATATAAGCCATTATGTCTAGCTTTCAAAGCCAGTGAGAAGCTTAGTAAGAGCACTGGAAGTCTGTTTATTTCCTTCTTTGCAAGGGGAGTTTCAACAGTACCCTCCTGGGCATGATGTAAATAAATAAATACAGTCTCAACTAATAGTTTAGAAATATTGTCGTATTCCAAAAAGAAAATACTTATCCCATCATGGGACAATGATGACTCAGGTTTGCCGACTGCATTAGCTCCCTAATGGCAAGATTTATGCCTGATATGTACTGCTCAGCATTCCTAGATAGAAACTGTTGATAATACAAAACCCTTTTAAAAGTAGTTCATGAATTGCTATTTTTTCTCATACTCTTTCAAAATATTTACCAGGTTTGTATGTAAAGGGCATAAACAATCAAACATACATAATTAATTTTGCATTTTAAAAACATAGAGATACCTTTGTAACTTGTTTGTGTAGAAGAGTGTTTTACCTGTGGTTTATCCCAGTTTCTTGATTAACTCATGAGTCTCATGGTACTTAATTTGGATGGAGTAATGACTGAAGGAAAGCATGTCTGATTGTTGTTGCTTAGTTTCACCGGTTGTGCTGTGTGCATGTATTATAGTGGTGTAAGGCAGCTTTATTTTTGACATATCCAGGACTTGATGGTAACACGGATAGTACAATACCTTAAATTCCTTACAAGACTACAATTTGTTTTTTTATTATACTTACTTGTCCAGGTGAAATGTTTATGTTGTTTGTTTATGTTGATTTTAACAGATATGTATTGACTTGGTATTTACTCAGGGGGTAAACTCGGTGTTCAGCTACTGTTAATGACCTTCAGCTAACAGTTAAGCACTCATGGTACGAATTGAAATTCAAATACTGATTGTAACAAGGTCAGAGATTTGCACTTCTATCACAAAGTTTCCTCATGATTCCTGTGTAGTTTTTAGTAAAGATTTACAGTGATCAGTGTTACTGAGTTCATTTAAAGACTTTTTCTATTATACCTCAAGTAATATTCAGTAACTTCAAAAATTGTATTTGCTTTTTCCATAACCTCTTGTATGGTATTGTTTGACTGTCATCGTTCTAAGATAAAATTTTATATTAAACCCCACAGAGTTTAAGATTTTAAATCTTATTCAACAATATGTACAGTTAGACAGATCCACCCTTCTTGGAAAACACTATTTGGGAATGTGTAAAAGGGTTCAATTACTGGCCAGAACATGAAGGGACTTGATGCAGATTCATGTTGTCGGACATGCATAAACGCAGGGTCTGGCTGGGAGCTGTGGGGTGCTACCTGGGTGGACAAGGCACGACAGATGTTGATGGGGGTGGTCAAATTCCTTGGGTTCATAAGATGCTCGGCAGTTTGGGTATCCTGGGGAACCAAAATTACTTGGAGTTTGGGGTTCCCCCATCAAGCTTTGGAGCTGATTTGTTTTGGCTGATATAAAAGGGGGGCAGTAAGAGATGTCTGGGAACCCAACTGGGTTTTGGTGGGGAGGCAGCCAAGCTAATTGCTGGCACCTCCATGTGGTATTCTTACGTAATCCACTGAAATTCAAGTAAAGTAGTTTCTGCTGAGAATTTGAAGGGATCAGTTTGACAATATACATTGAAATTTCATAAATCGGAACAGCAAACAAGCTTTCAATATAAACCTTTCAGTAAATTCTTTAATCTGTCCTTTTAGAGAACATAATTTGGATAAGAACTGTCTGTACCTTCTGGTCTGTTAATTCTCCCTTTAAAAATTGTACATTCCCCAGTAACATAATCAAAAAGGGTCCAGTTACATATGCAGGGAAAAAGTAGTTAACGTATCCTAAAAAATATCCTTTGAAATTCAAAGGAGGCACAGATACACACAGTGAAAATCTTCATGTTTACATGAAAACAGGCTAGATATTTGAATCAGGGTTTAATGACTCGTATACTGTTATTGTCGAGGTCCTCTCTTGTTTGATAGAATATTTTGAAGTAAAAAGATAATGAATAAAATTAGGGCAGAATTTCTACCATAGCATTACAAATTAACTTTTCTCTCACCTTTCCTCTTTCTACACATGCAAAGGGCTATGGGCTGTGCTGCACTAGAAAATTAGATGAGCCCAGCTATCTCGCTGAGGGGTGTAAAAAGTCCACACCCGTGGAAGACCTAATTAATCTGACCTAACTCCCAACATAGACAGTGCTTCCATTGACCTAGCTACTGCCTCTCCGGAAGGTGGGTTACCTACAGAGATGGGGGAAGCTCTCCTGTCACTGTTGTAAGTGTCTTCATTGAAGTCCTACAGTAACACAGTTGCAGTGCTGCAACTGTGCTGCTGTAGTGTTTCTAGTATAGACATAGCCTTAGAGATTCATGTATGTAATTGAACCGAGAATTTAACCCATCATGTATTTACACTTTTTCCTTTTTTATGTGTACTCTACTGTGTGAGTCACTGGTTTATATCATAATCTAGTCAATAGTAAAAAAATAAAAAGTGACCTCACTGAGTTTCTAAATACACTGAAAATATTTAATATAAATAACAAATGAAACAATATAAACTTAACTAAAACTCATTCATTTGTATTGCTTCAGTTTAGTTGATAAATGTTAATATAGGTAATCTGATAAAAGTATTCACATAATATAAAATAGTATTATAAAATAAATGATAGTGCTAAGTAATGACATCTGGAGAAAACAACATCAGACATCATTTATATTGCTTTCCCATCTTGCTTTTCCCAAGATAAATGAGAACTTTTTAGTATCTATCTGCAATGCTAAAAAGTGATGTGACTAACTGAAATCAAAATCTATCTTCATAAGTAGTGAATAGTTTATCATATTATTAGATCTCTGTGTGAGGAACTGTAGAGAGATATGGTACATATAGACATATTACTAATTATTTTGCACTTGGTCTATTTCCTGTAGCACATCAGTACAGTCAAATGTTGGGAGATACTTTAATATGTATAGAAAGAAGAGTAGTATATACAGACTTTTAGGGACTGGTGGTAATACATTTCTACAAAAAATTATCAGGTAGGGATACTTATTGGACTGATTGAAACCATATGTAGATATATAATGTATGTAAGTATTTAATCTGATAGACAATGGTACAATGATTTTTAAGTATATAATTTGATTTCTGTGTTAAAAAATTTGCTTTGGCTCAGTGGATGAGATTTGCAAGCTTTCTCACACTTATTAATTATACTGGATTTTTAGTTTTAATTAGAGTAGCTCTTCTGGGACTGAACCTTTTTACCATTAGGCCATTTGAAACCTATGAGATAAAAAGGAAGAGTTCTTTCAGAATATTATTTACATGATTTTAATTAATGATTATAATCTCCATGGTCATTTTTGCAAAAGAGCATTTAATCCCTTAACCAGTTTTCATGATTTGCATTTTGCAAAAACACGTAAGCCCCATAGGCTTATTATCTCCAATTTTTTTCAAACCAAACTTCTTTTTAGAAAATTTTATTTTGTTCCTGCTCCAAGTCTCATTTCCTACCATAACACCTGTTTCTCATGCAGAGTGAACTGATAGGTAGAAAAGTAAAGTTTGCTTCCTTTTGCCAAGACAGAACATAGCCCTTGGCAAGGTTACCTTTGAAAACAGCTTTTCATGCAGAGACCGTATACAACAGTATTGCTGTTGCCAAGCTCCTCTGACTTTCGAAGGGTCGGAGCAATAGTGTATTCTTTCTCATTGCTGGCGGCACGTATATGTAGCATTTCTTTTGAGGAAAGGCACTCTAGTGTTCCAAACAGAAGCTAGAAGTTTAACCTTCTAGGAGGAAGGTCAATGTTAGTTTTATTGATAACACAGAAGGAAAGCAACTTTATAGGAATATAAAAGTTAAATTCCGTGCTGAGCAGAAACTGTTAAAAACAATGAGTTTTCAACTGTTTTTATGAAAATCAGTGTGAAAACTTTTATGTTTACAAAGTTGCTTCTTTAGCTCTCAATGCAGACTTTTGTTTAAAATGTCCATATTGACGATTTGGAGAACTGATTCCTAACCTGTATTAGCATACAGACTGAAATGAAAGGTCAAAATTTCAGGTGCACACTTATAGATAGATTTCCCCTTTCATTCCTAATTCAAGTTGTGCAGCATTAGGGAAAAAATGTACCCTTTAATGTTAATTTGGTTTACAAACATTGATTACTCATAATGCTGGAGAGCATTTGCACTGTGTGTGTATTTTCAAGTCTTTGCAATATATGATATTTCACAAAAGTATAGTTTAGGACCATATAGTTTGTGCTTAGACATGAAAAATTTGAGTAATGAGAGGTTTCAGAATGGCAGCCGTGTTAGTCTGTATCAGCAGAAAGAATGAGGAGTACTTGTGGCACTTTAGAGATTAACAAATTTATTTGAGCATAAGCTTTCGTGGGCTAAAACCCACTTCATCAGATGCATGCACTGGAAAATACAGTAGGAATATATATATGTATATGGACACACAGAGAACATGAAAAAATGGGGGTTGCCATACCAACTCTTAACAAGACCAATCGATTAAGGTGGGCTATTATCAGCAAGAGAAAAAAAACTTTTGTAGTGATAATCAGGATGGCCCATTTCAAACAGTTGACAAGAAGGTGTGAGTAACAGTAGAGGGAAAAGTTAGCATGGAGAAATAGTTTTTAGTTGGTGTAATGACTCATCCACTCCCAGTCTTTATTCAAGCCTAATTTAATGGTGTCCAGTTTGCAGATTAATTCCAGTTCTGCAGTTTTTCGTTGGAGTCTGTTTTTGAAATATTTTTGTTGAATAATTGCGACTTAGTGTCCAGGGAGGTTGAAGTGTTCTGCAACTGGTTTTTGAATGTTATAATTCTTGGCGTCTGATTTGTGTCCGTTTATTCTTTTGCGTAGAGAATGTCCAGTTTCGCCAATGTACATGGCACATGATGGCATATATCACATTGGTAGATGTGCAGGTGAACAAGCCTCTGATAGTGTGGCTAATGTGATTAGGTCCTATGATGGTGTCCCTTGAATAGATATGTGGACAGAGTTGGCAACGGACTTTGTTGCAATGATAGGTTCCTGGGGTAGTGTTTTTGTTGTGTGGTGTGTGGTTGCTGGTGAGTATTTGCTTCAGGTTGGGGGGCTGTCTGTAAGCGAGGACTGGCCTGTCTCCCAAGAGACAAAGCAAAGCAAAGTTGCAACAAAGCGCGTTGCCAACTCTGGACAGTCTCTATGGAAAAGAATAAATGGACACAAATCAGATGTCAAGAACCTCCCTGGACACTCAATTACAGACCTAAAAGTCGCAATTATTCAACAAAAAAACTTCAAAAACAGACTCCAACGAGAAACAGCAGAACTGGAATTAATCTGCAAACTAGACTATTCCTACTAAAAGAGTAAACCCAATTTTCTTGAAGGATTGTTTTTTAAAATTAATTTTAACTCAAAAGCTAATTATTAATAGATTTACTTCTACATTCTGTCAGTGGGTAAGTGCTGTAATTTTGGGGAGGATGTGGTGAATTTTTCGTAATACAAATAATAATAAAAAGATTGAATTCTACTTTAAGTGCAAAGGTGAACTCAGCCCTAACTATGGAGCCTCAACTGGAACCTGCATAATGCTTTCTTCCTCTCTGCAGAGCTCTTCCTCTGCTTTTCCAAAACAGAGCATTTCTTATCTCTGTTTCAGAACAAGTTTAAAACCCCAGTTTGATATGGAACTCAGGGCCTGGGGCTTTCTCTTCAGTTAAATATTTTGAATGGACAATATCTAGCTGTTTTGAGAACCTGTCTTTTCTGTGTTTACTACATACAGACATTATACATGGAGGATATTTCCCCCCATGTGTCTGCAACCCTTTTGAAGTTTACACATAGAACTTCTATTGCACACTAACAATGGGCTTGCTAATTTAATAGACCCCTATCTACAGGCCTTGGTTCACCAGGATAAATAGTTTGTCCTTTTTAATATCTTGTCATAAAATTGTATTAATTCACATTTTCAAAACCACTACAGTTTCCTCACAACATCTCAAGAATGCACCAGCCAAACCAAGTGCTTACCTGTAGTTGGTAGTATATTTTCAGTTACAATACACAAAGTGTTAAGTAATATAGAAACCTATGCTTAGTACCTGTATCTTGACTTTGTTTTTTAATTGGATATGTGCTCTAGAGGGCATTAGGTTGAAGTGAACAACAATATAGAAACAACATTGTATTCCTTGAGTATAGCCAATTAATCTCCCTCTACCTTTCAAAATAGTTAGGTCTAAGTAACTGTTGTATAAATTATGTCCCACTGCAATTGCTATACAATAAACAAAAGAGAGCCAGCTACAATGCAGATTAAATGCAGTATACATTTGATAATTCTCAACCCCTAGTGAGATAATCCATAAAACCTCATTGTTTGCACCCGCCAAATAGTTATAGAAACCATGACCACAATGATTATGTAGTCCCATTGTAATTGCATATTTAAGTCTTGCAAACAGGTGTTCATAAAGACAGATTGTTATGCCTTTAATTAGGTTCTCTGGGTCTAGTACACTGTATAGTATTGCAGAGTGTTGTTAAGAAGTGTTTACTTTTAACTAGCTGTGACATAAAAACTTCTCTAAAGGCACTTGCAAAAAGAAACCAACCAAAGAAAAACAACCTCACCCCTACCTCTCAGGGAAATAAAACAATGATGAAACCTGCTGGGAACTAGATGGCTCATATTTTGTGCACTGGTTTTTCACCTCTTCGCCTCTCGGTCACTGCTCTGAATTCAGGGTAGGTCCTCATTGACCAAAAGTAGTTTTGTGTTCAGGATATTCAGTGACCTCTGAGTAATGAGTGTGGTCATACTCCACATATGTCCACATCAGAGTTGTTGCAAACTAGCAGTTTCGTTGGCAGTGTCATTGAAGATGCCAAAGTTTGAATGGACCTGGAGACTGGATAAGCTGTTCATGCCTATGTGCTTTGAAAAGAAAGAGATGAACTGTCACTGACAAAGATCAGACCCTACTTATTATTAAAAAATATTATCATAGAGAAATCAAGAGGAAAATATTGACAACATCTTTCCATAACTATACAAATTATATATTATATAAGCTTTATATTGTGTTCTTGAAAGTCTTTGTGGTGTTGAAAGTTATAGCTAAGGTTGAAAATCAACTTTTTTAAATGAATTCCTATGTTTACATGATCATGACTGTTCCTCAAATTTTAGTTTACAGCTGAAATGTCCATGCTTAAATTCTCACAAAAGGTGAATTTATTTTGGTAAAAGTATGATCAAATGCCATTTAGAATAATGCAAAAAGAGAAAATATCAGTTTTGTATTTTAAAACAACTGATTGATTTGTGCATAGCACTCAGAAAAACCAGATTAATTTTAAAATGCCAATCTTCTCAGCCAATGGCTGTTCTTCACTGAGACAAATGCTATGTTTGGAAACCATATTTTAAAATAATGAAATTTATAACCAATTTAAAATTTGTTTTTGCAAACGTTCAATAAACGTTGTCTTAGACTTTGTTTCTAAATTGCCTGCAGCACAAAAAAATAGATTTATTTGCATATATGTATTATATAATATTATTTAAACTATGCAAATTATAATAATACAGATTCATGCTGAAATCCATATTGCCACAGCTCACATATGATTTTATTTTTTGTTTCTGCATTCTCTTTGGTGTATATAAAAATAAAGGAAAGTAAATAACAAAACCTATATTAATGGAGCATCATGGTTGTAACTTGAAATATGAGATGTCAGGAAATGAAAAAGTCAAGTTCACAATACAACATGAAGTCAGCTCTGCTGTTAAATATATGTGTAGTACTTTTTATTAATATTTAGATACCTATGGCCAGAGTCCAGCCTCCACTACAGCAAATCTTGTGCTGCCCTGGGGCGCATAAAGAGGCCTTAAAGCTTCCTTCAGTTGCTCCTACCCAAAGCAAAGCTTCCTTGTAGGGGGGAAGAAAAGCCAACGTCTCAGTGAAGTCCACTAGGAACATCACGTTGCCACTTTTTTTCATGTTGGAGACCTTAAGACATCACATTGTTTAGGCCATTACAAAACCACACCACCTCCTTGCCGACCCTTGTTGTAGTCCCCAGTGTATAGGATGTGTCAGACCAGAGTAGCTTTGGCAATCCTTCTCTTTGGAGAAACTTGAAATCTGTTCTAAATTGCATTGAGCCAAACTGGTACCTGGATGACCACAGGAACAAAGGTAGCTTAGAGCCGTGTTTGAGCTGTAAGGTCACCATACCTATAGAGGTTACCATTAAAAAGCCAATATTTTCCCATTGTCACCACCCAGTGGAATCTGAGATACTGTAGTTAGGGCTAGGCAACACACAAACCAATTCACCTGCAGCAACATAATCCACTTTCCTTTCATCTGGTCTACCACAGATGTTGACTACAAATGGAAGCGAGTTGCTCCAGCATTTGTATCAGTCTCTGATTAACACTGTCTTTGAGAATTGAATCTCTTATATTGCTTTAGTCCCTCACGGCAGCAATGACTAAACCAACCATAAATTGTTTTGCCAGATTTTAATCTTTAGCAGTTGCTCACTATGACTTTTGAAAAGCAACTTCTCAGGGGAATTTCCTTAGAGGTGTCTTACTTTCAGATAATACTGTATACCCACATCATAAAAGTCAGACCTCTTTAAGGTGTCTTATATTGGCAGTCAAAATCACTAATCACTTTTCAAAATGTCGGCCTTCAAAACCACCAACTTGCCATCTTAAAGTAATCCAGCATAATATCATCTCTTTTCTGAATACACAGATCTAAATATAGTTTTTCTTTGGAAAAAATATGCAAGTGATGGGCTATAATTAAAAAAATGGTCCTCTCTAAATTTAGTTTCTTTTGTTGGTTAAACCCCTCCTGCTGATTTGAGGGTTCTGAAATGTTTTCTATACATTAAAAAGTCAGAGTAAAGAAGTAATAAAGCTGACCCTACCCTTCTTGCTTACAGTGTCATTCAAAGGTTAGCATTTATTTATGGAGTAAGTGGTAGTTTTTAGAGCCAAAGCCCAAATATATTTTCTCCTTACACGCATCTTTATTTGGGGTTTCAAACTTTTCTTGTCTCTTTTCAACTTCATCCCACCAAATCACAATAATCAAAAAGTAAGAACAGAAGAAACAACACCAGTTATGCTACTGGTAAGCAATCACTGCTTATGATTTTAGAAAGTAGAAACTGTGTAAGCCCATACACTCATTTTTCAAAAGGAATAGCTATGGCAGGTCATAAACAGTTGTAAAATAGGCATGGTGTGTGTAGACTAGGTTGATGTTGCTTTTTAAACTTAAGTATGATCTAACTGGGTTAGCAAATTACACATTAATAAGCAGTTTTCCAATTTACCAACCTTTATCCTCATTTACTCTTTTTTTATTTATAGTACAATATATTTCATAGACGTTTATTGATGTAACTTTTGGTTCGTTTTGTCAGTTTCTAGGCTTTTCAGTAGATAATGTACTATGTGCACAGGCCTCTTGTTAAACATTTTCATAAATTTGTTTAAACTACGAATTTCAAACTCCTCCTTTTGCAATCATAGTATATTCTGAGGACTCTTCTGGAGAATCCCTTGCTTGCTACAGATCTAAAGACTATGTTTTCTCATTTGCTCTGCCATTTAGTGAGTTGTTTATGGGCACAAATACCTAGTACAGTTATCATTTCTAACTTGTAACATGGGATAGTGCTAAAATAAAGTATCATTCTGAGGTATGGACAAGTTGTTCTTAATGTTGTACTAAGTGTAAATGAAAAGAACTAGTACAATGTGAATTTCTGTGTAAAGAAAATAGTTTTCCTACCCTTTTATTCTTTGGCTTAGTTCTTGCATTTGTCAGTTTCACATTTGTCTATTTTTTTTTAAACAACAACAACTGCAAGTTTAGTGATACAATCAGCATTGAATAAGGCCTGGACTGCCTCCAGCAATTCTGTAATGTCTTCAGTACCATGGAGCTGATGTAAAATGATTTTACAAATGTGTCAGTGGTTGAGGTCAGAAGCTTTATAACATTCTGTACAACTTATATGACATTCTTTAGATTGTGATAGCTTTGATCCAGAAATAAAATAACAACAACAATAAAAATTTTTTGTATAACTGAGAGTTACAAAGGAAAAGTCTTGTTTATAGATAACATTGTTTTTGATATGACTACCTGTTCAATATCTTTAAATAGTATCATAGTGTGGAAGTGATTAGTTAACATCTTACTGCATTGGATTTCGTGTTCCTATATGCAAATCAGACTGAGTGCCTTGTTCTAAACTTTGCCTGCTTGTACTTCACAAAAAAAAATTGCATTTGTCAAAGATGGCTTGCACCACCACTTAACCTGATTATTAAAAAGTATTGCAGGAATCATAGATCCCCGTGTGATGTTCCACACAACGTATATGCAGTGTTGCAACATATCCGTTGCAATACTGAAGCACAAGCAATCATTAGAGTCAACTTTCTGCTTTCAATTTGTTTATGAGTTACTTTCTGTCAAAACTAGAGCATTACTGTAAAGGCAAACAGCAGTTTCTTTAAGATTCAAGTCATTAACAGAATATACTTGAAAAATCAAGGATTAAAAATAGTTACATACTCAAACAAATTATTTTGAAAATCATTTCTACTATCTTCAACAATCTGGGTTCAGTGAGTTGTCACCATTATTTTACAGGTCGTAGCTGTTTATGGTGTTAACTATTGAAGGGAAACCACATAACTGAAGGCAAATCAGTTTTAAAATAATGGTCCAATTTGTGCATTAGCCTACACTCCTGTGTGTAAATCAGCATAATATTACACCTATTTTATTTAAAAATGTAAAATGCTTGTTTGTAATTTTAAAATCTACAGTAATTGTTTCTTCGAACTCCCTGGTATGTATGTCTGTATCCATGTGTTGTCCTTTGTCTTATACTTAGATTCTAAGCTCTTTGGGCAGGGACCACTTTTTTTGTCTGTTTGTACAGCACCTAGCGCAGTGTATCTTGGTCCATGACTAGAGATTTTAGGCACTACACTGAAACAAATCTATCATAATCATAATTAATAATATACATGGATCAAATTGGAAAACATAAGTGTTGATAATCTCCTAGGCTTTGCCTGCTTGAGATGCCATCTTGAGATGACACTGGCAATAGATTTTGCATGTCTTTGAAATACACTTGCTGCTCTTCTTTCTTGCATGCTTAAATCAATCAGCAATGAAAAATAACAATTAATAGTTAATCTTTCCATTAAAATTATTATGACTCTTCAGAGATTGTGAACTGTTACTTAAATTAATGAGCAATTATTCCTGTGACTGGAACCCACTTCAGCCAGTGGGAGCTACTCATGAAAAAAGTGCTCACTAGCGAGAGTGAGGGTGGTCACAAACTGACCCTTATATTTTTTGTAATAAAGAATTAAACAATGAAGTTGAATTCAACCCATATGTGTGCATATATCATTAGTGATTTCTGACAAATTCACACTTTTAAAGTGCCATTCATCTTTAACGTAGCTTGTTTATATGTTGTTTATTATTTTTTTCATCTAGAATAGAAGGATTTTTTTTTATAAATAATAGAAAATGTGGGGAGGTTGGTCTCATGAAGAGGGTTTGAATAATTTTTTCTTTTTACACAAATTCTTGCATAGTAAGACTACTATTGACACTTCTTAGCCTGTTCAGAAACGTAACATACAATACACAGAGCATTATGTGAAACTGTTTTTGCTTTATTATGATGGTGAGACTAAAATTCTCACAGTACTTTATTAACCTAAAATTCATTATTCTGAAAAGAAACTATTTTGAAGCCTTTGTGGGCAATAAATTTTGGCTTTTTGGAAAAGAAGTGCTATTTGTCTTTGAAACTTAGAATATTTTTCCATGTATATGTTATCTCAAACCTATAATAAATCTTTATTTTTATCTTAGAAATTATTTTTCTCCAGTACTCCCATGTACCATGCAAGTGGTCTTAAATGGTAAATGTTGTTACTCAGAGGGCGTTCCTATAGTAGAGGACTGAGATGAGTGGGTGTTATTTTGCTTGAATTTTGAGACTGTATGTTACAAAGAAAGCATTCTCCGAATGTTGTACTGTATGTATTATTTAAATCACTGAATTAAAAATAAAATTAAGCAATTATAATGTGCTTTAGTCAAACAATAACATTGATCTGTCCAACAAACAGGTCAAAATGGCTGAACCTTGAAACAGTATGTGGTTTTTAACTAAGTTATATGTGGATTTCAAATGATAACTTGGTAGTGTGTAGAATTCTTTTGTCTTATTATTTAAGATAATGTAAAGTTCCTTTAGATTTATTATAGTAAAATAAGGAATTAGGGAACATAGTATATAGAGTTTCAAAATTCAAATAAGCTATTTAAAATAATATAATGAACTAGTCTTCCCTCTCAAATAAAACACTGAATATGAATGTATGAACAGATACTTTATTCTCTGCCAGTTTTAACGATGTCCAACCTTCTAAAATTTATATAAAATAAAAAACATAAAAAATTGCTTTGACAGTGGCTGGTTCTCAAACTGTGGTCAGTGGACAGCCACTGGTCTTTGAGCCCTTTCTATTTATCTGCAGAGTGAAACCTGTGAAGCAGCCCTGGCAGAGTGGAGATCAATTAAAGGAGAGTTGCATCCATGAGAAGATCTTTCTCTTACAAAATGTTCCTCAGAATAGCAATTTTGGAGAACCACTGGCCTGGCACCAATATCAATGGCAGAGGATCACAGTCCTGGATTCAGGTTAGCAAGGACTGTGAGTGCTACAGAATAGTGTAAATGAATCATTCATATGCCTCCTGTTGCTCTCCAGCAACGTTGGTAGCTAACAGGTGGAGCATTATTTTGTAGTGCCCATACGTTTTCTGGTAGCTTCACAGGAAACACATAGAAGATCGGCTCATGATCAAGGGAGCTTAGAATTTGAATGATGGACTTTAGGATAAAACATACACAAGGAAGAGGAGGTATGAGGAAGTGATTTTTGTGAAGCATACATATGCCATGGTTGTTTGGTTTTCTGGGTAAGTGAGCCAGTGTTGACTTGGCAGTAGAGGAGTTACATATAGTTCTCCTTATCCTGAATTAAACATTGCCAGGGTTTAACAGGATTTGTAAGGAGAAGAAATGGGGAAATGAATGATGACTCCTCAAAGGGAGGCCTGGATACATTGTACTTGGTTGTTTTTTAATTATAAGACGTTTTGCAGAGGTTTTCATTGAAGAGTTTTATTTATTTATTGCCTTTAAGTTAGTAATCGCAGGATATGTTAGGAAGGTATCTGTAATGCTATTTTATTAATTTAGGGACAGATACTTCCTGTACAGTGGCAAGGAAAATCATTTCCTTAAATGTTTTGACACTTTAAATGTTTTCTCCTCATTCTCACATCTAGTGTGGATGTTCTGCTGTGCCCCACACAGAAGTGGAGGAGTGTTTGGCCCACAGAACTTGTGATTTTCAGAAAATATATGCAGCTCTCAAGGATGCACTAGAATCTAGGGCCTGTACCTTCAGACTGTCTCCCAGCCTCCTCTTCCCCCAGTTTGTAAGCGGTTGCCCTGCAGCCCCCCATTGTGGGAGGATCCAAGTCTTTCTGGGGAAACGCACACAATTCATTGCTGACTATATTAGCATGAACTTGTCCCAGGGTTTTCTTTGACGCTTTGAGGGAATGTTCTAGAAAGCAGCCTTCCTCCTAGTTATCCCTCTTCAAATCTGCAGGGGCCAGATCATGTGGGGCACTTATAGAAAGGCTCACATTGGGTTGGGAGATGCATGCCATAGAGCCAAAGCAACAGGCAGAATAAAACTACCCATTTGCAGAGACTTCAGCTCACAGTGAATGATACAGGGTTGTCCTCTGTCCCCCTCCATTGTTTGACATCTCCATAGAACCTATGGCACACTGTGTTAAGTACAATTTTTACATAGAAGATTTTAATTTAAGGGTTACGAACCATGTGCTTTCTTTATTAATGGAAGACATCCTATTCTATCTGGGGAGCTGTTCACCTGAAAGACCTTCAGATTCTAATGCATATTGAAGTAAAACTAGTCTGTAAATAATGTGAAGAGACTCAGTGTTACTTCCAGTAATAACAGTGCCCCAGGAATCCTTGTGGGAACCTACCTGTAAGGTGTAAGGAGGACACCTGAGAAATGTGTATATACAGTGTAAATGTATATACATGCATTGTGTTCAGATAGGGTTAGCAAAACAAAATAACACAATCAGAACTATGTCCATGACTGTCACTTCCATAATTGATTCACTTATGAAAAATAACTGCAAAAATTAGATTTGCTCCAATAGAATGCAGTAATGCCATTCAGAGGAACATCCCCCATACGTTGCCTATATTTCCTGAGGCTTTCACATTAACTATGCACACCAGTCTATCTCTGTGTTGACAGACTATTGAACATATTCCTGTGAAACGATAAAATGGTGGGAGCTTTGCCATTGACTTTGAATGATACCAGGATTTCACTCCAAGAGTTTGTTTAAAATATTGGTATTGTGTTTGGTTATCAGTAACCTTCTGGGCCCTTCTTTTAATTGTTCTTCTGGGTAGGTCAATTATAATTTTAATATCTGAGTTGCAATATGGCCACTCTTCTACAATATATCAGCTTGTTAAGACACTTCCAGCTCTATACCAGCCAAGCAATATTCTGTCTACTTTGACAAAAAATGAAATTAAAGCCATTACTCAGGACAGAACTATAACAGCATGTATCATTTGACATAAAGTGCTCAAACTTTGTAAAGTACATAAGCAATATCCCACTTTGGTCTTTATCTAAAAATCCTATGTTTCCACGAGCTTTACAAGATAACATTTTAGTCACTGGAAGTGCCAGAAAATCAAATTGCTATTAAATATTTATGGTGGAAGACACCTAATGACTTACAGGGGATGCTGAAAGAGAGTCAGTATCCACAGAGTGCACTTATCATAGTTTGTTGTTGTTGTTGTTATAATTAATTATTTAAGTGCTGACAGTTTGCTCAAAGTTGTACAAAACACAAATAAAAATAGTGTCAGCCCCCAAGAACTTAGTCTCCATCAAAGACAAGACAGTGTGTACCAGGAGATCCAGAGGAAGGAGCTAATTTATTTTCTTTTTAAAGCACTTTAGACAAATTGGCAGAAGAAAAGACCTGGAATTAGCAGTGTTATTACAAAGTTGCAGTTTTGTTGTAGCTGATCATTTTTTTTTATGTTGATGCTAAGTATACTTGTTTTCATATGGATTGCTAGTTATTTTAATGTCCATGTGGCTTGATTTTTGTGTTAATATGCTTACTTATTTTTTAATATAATGTATCATAATAACATAGGAAGGGCAAAAGCTATAAAAAGGGAATTAAAGGCCATTTTTTATTCATGTATTTTTTGAATATTCCTTCTGTAGCTGATTCTAGATGCAGTTTAGCCTAATAAAGCATACCAAATGAAGCTACACAATCACTGCACCGCATCTAAAAGTGGGGGGCGGGGGGGGGGGGCGTTGTCCAGTGTTGCTGGAGAAAGGCAGCAGTGCTTTATGGCAGCAGGGAAGGGGGGAGGGAAACAAGGTCAGAAACTGCTGCAAAAAAGGTTAGCGGTGGTCAGCTTTCCAGCGCTGACTCACCCCCCTGAGAAGGGCTGAAAGCTTTAAAGGTGCAAGCCCTGGCGTTGGAAACCCCTTTCTTCATGCAGCAGGCAAGGCAGCACCTACCCTTCTTCCCCTAGAGATGCGTTTATCAGGTTGTGTTTGCTGTGGGCATTGTGCTAGTCATTCATTTTTAGGGGGGCTGGGAAGGAATTGTTCCCTCACCGCCATATTGGCTTCAGTAGAGTTGGGGGGTTTTCACCTTCCCCACAGCAGGTGTCAGGGAAGACCTATTATGGTGAGGAAAAAAGTGGTTAGGCTGTATATCACAACTTATTTTGTAAATGTGGGGCAGATGTCCAGTGCAGGTAAAGGAATCCAGTGCCCAGATAAATGGCCTAGTAAAGGACTTAAAAAGGAGGTGCTGATTAAAGGAGTGGAACAGTGGGAGATTTTGCGGCTCTTATGGTTGGAACGGCAGGGAGCCAATCCCCTTTCTTAAAGTCCACTTTAATCCTCCTCCAAGGGAGGATGGATGGTAAGGTCCAAGCCACGGACTGGCTGGGGAACCTGGATGGAAAATGAAGGGGGGGCTGGTGGAAGCTCTGGGTAGCTATTTGAATGATCATGGAGTTGCCTGCACTGTACACTTTTATCTGCCGGATAGGCCAAAACATCTAATAATAAAGTTGCGGCCTGATTAAATCCATATCTAGTGTCTTCTGTTGTTCTTTCAGTATAGCTGGACAATGAGGGAGCTGTGGGTTTGTTTGTTTGTTTGCAAAAGGAAAGGTCTGTATATTTTAATTTTAATTCTTTCAAATGTATGCACTTTTACTTTTTGAGAATGATAGCTACTTTTTTATTTTTGATCACAGCCTAATTTTCAGAGGTCATTGACGAGCACAAAGTTTTAACTTATCTGAGCACCAGAGAGACTACTTATTTCAATTACACTATACTTTTGTGAAATACATTTGCTAAAACATCTTATTTTACAAACCTGAATATTATATTGATATTGTGAGTACTTACTTAAATTGGAACTGAGAGTACTAGAATATATCCACAGGTTTAAACTATCCTTCATTAATTCAAATAATATAAGTTTTTGCAGACACTTAATCTATTAAAAACTTCAGACACAAAGAAGTTACTTTTAAAATTAAATGCTGAATATCTGAATTTATTCCAGTTTCCATTCCAAGAAAAATAGGACTGTCAGAAATTTAAAGACAATCCTGTGTTTAAAAGGTAAACTGATGTAATATGTCATATTAATAACCTGCTATACATTTATGCCACTCTGATCTAGAGTAGGAACAAATGCAGTGGGAAGGAGCACAGCAAATGGTAGTTTATTTCGATAACCACTGCAATAATTGTTGAAGAAGTAATGCATTTCTTATTGTGCTACCTATATTTGAAGTTGAGAGTTTGTGAATGTTACAGTTTGATAAAATTTACAAAACATCTTTGCAACTGTGTCTCCTTTTGCATTATAGAAGAAGGAAGGCATAGGGCTGTGGCCCCTTTTTGAGAGGGTAGTAATTAGAAGTTGTCAAGGTTCCTCCCCCACTCTGAACTCTAGGGTACAGATGTGGGGACCTGCATGAAAAACCTCCTAAGCTTATCTTTACCAGCTTAGGTCAAAACTTCCCCAAGGTAACAAATATTACCCCCGTTATCCTTGGAATGGCCGCTACCACCACCAAACTAATACTGGTTACTGGGGAAGAGCTGTTTGGACGCGTCCTTCCCCCCAAAATACTTCCCAAAACCTTGCACCCCACTTCCTGGACAAGGTTTGGTAAAAAGCCTCACCAATTTGCCTAGGTGACTACAGACCCAGACCCTTGGATCTTAAGAACAATGAACAATCCTCCCAACACTTGCACTCCCCCTTTCCTGGGAAATGTTGGATAAAAAGCCTCACCAATTTGCATAGGTGACCACAGACCCAAACCCTTGGATCTGAGAACAATGAAAAAGCATTCAGTGTTTTACAAGAAGACTTTTACTAAAAAATAGAAGTAAATAGAAATAAAGAAATCCCCCCTGTAAAATCAGGATGGTATATATCTTACAGGGTAATTAGATTCAAAAACATAGAGAACCCCTCTAGGCAAAACCTTAAGTTACAAAAAAGATACACAGACAGAAATAGTTATTCTATTCAGCACAATTCTTTTCTCAGCCATTTAAAGAAATCATAATCTAACACATACCTAGCTAGATTACTTACTAAAAGTTCTAAGACTCCATTCCTGTTCTGTCCCCGGCCAAGACGACTACAGACAGACACACAAACCCTTTGTTTCTCTCCCTCCTCCCAGCTTTTGAAAGTATCTTGTCTCCTCGTTGGTCATTTTGGTCAGGTGCCAGCGAGGTTACCTTTAGCTTCTTAACCCTTTACAGGTGAGAGGAGCTTTCCCCTGGCCAGGAGGGATTTCAAAGGGGTTTACCCTTCCCTTTATATTTATGACACGCCCCCCAAATCTCAGCTAGGGTGAAACACTGGCTGGGATTTCTTCCTGGAGCTCTAGGAAAACAGAGTTAATAAGACACATGCATCTCTAAATATACTACCAAGTACATAAAGACTAACAATATTTTCCACATCTCAAGGACGATTTTAACCAGTTGATTCTGGGAAACTTTCACGGGAGAGTGCATCAGCCACTTTGTTAGAAGCTCCTGAGATGTGTTGGATGTCGAAATCAAAATCTTGGAGAGCTAAACTCCACCGAAGAAGTTTTTTGTTAGTTTCTTTGACGGTGTGAAGCCACTTTAGTGCAGCATGGTCGGTTTGCAGGTGGAAACGCCGTCCCCAAACATATGGGCGTAGCTTTTCCAGAGCGTAGACAATGGCATAACATTCTTTTTCAGTGACTGACCAGTTGCTTTCCCTCTCAGACAGTTTTTTGCTGAGAAACACTACAGGGTGGAATTCTTGATCAGGTCCTTTCTGCATTAAAACTGCTCCCACACCACGCTCGGATGCATCTGTGGTTACTAGGAACGGTTTGTCAAAGTCTGGGGCCCTTAGTACAGGGTCAGACATGAGTGTCGCTTTAAGCTTGTTAAAGGCCTTCTGACACTTTCCGGTCCACTGAACAGCATTTGGCTGTTTCTTTTTGGTTAGGTCTGTCAGTGGGGCAGCGATTTGGCTGTAGTGCGGTACAAATCGTCTGTAATAACCGGCCAAGCCTAAGAAGGATTGAACCTGTTTCTTTGACTTTGGGACAGGCCACTTTTGGATAGCATCCACTTTGGCCTGTAGGGGGCTGATAGTTCCTTGACCCACCTGGTGTCCAAGGTAAGTCACTCTGTTTAGGCCTATTTGACACTTCTTAGCCTTAACAGTTAGTCCTGCCTCCCTTATGCGCTCAAGGACTTTTTGTAGATGTTCCAGGTGGTCTGCCCAGGAATCCGAAAATATGGCCACATCGTCAAGGTAGGCGACTGCATATTCTCCTAATCCCGCTAGGAGACCATCTACAAGTCTTTGGAAAGTGGCGGGTGCATTTCGCAGCCCGAAAGGGAGTACATTAAATTCATACAGCCCGAGATGTGTGATGAAGGCTGACCTTTCCTTGGCAGATTCATCTAGTGGTACCTGCCAGTACCCCTTGGTTAAGTCCAAGGTAGAGATGAACTGGGCCCTTCCCAGTTTCTCTAATAGTTCATCTGTGCGTGGCATGGGATAGTTGTCTGGGCGAGTTACAGCATTTAGCTTACGGTAGTCCACGCAAAAACCTATTTCCCCATCTGGTTTGGGAACTAGAACCACTGGAGATGCCCATGCACTTTCAGAGGGGCGGATTACACCCATCTGTAACATATCCTGGATCTCCCGTTCTATAGCAGTTTTAGCTTGAGGAGACACCCGGTAAGGTTGGACCCTAATTGGGTGAGCATTACCTGTGTCAATGGAGTGGTATGCCCGTTCAGTCAGTCCTGGGGTGGCTGAGAACGTTGGCGCGTAGCTAGTGCACAGCTCCTGGATCTGCTGTCGCTGCATACGCCCAAGGGTCATGGAGAGGTTCACCTCTTCCACACCACCAGCACATTTCCCTTCGTAGTAGACACCTTCAGGCCACTCAGCGTCGTCTCCTCCCTGGGCTGTAAACTGACAAACCTTTAATTCTCTGGAATAAAAGGGCTTTAGAGAATTAATATGATACACCTTAGGCTTTCGGTTGGAGGTGGGGAATGCTATGAGATAATTAACAGCTCCCAGGCGCTCCTGGACCACGAATGGCCCTTCCCACGATGCTTCCATTTTATGGGCCTGGAGCGCCTTTAAGACCATGACCTGGTCTCCTACTTTGAAGGAACGCTCTCTGGCATGTTTATCATACCAGGCTTTTTGCTCTTTTTGAGCATCCTGTAAGTTTTCTCTAGCAAGGGCTAAAGAGGTTCGGAGGGTGTTTTGTAGGTTGGTTACAAAGTCCAGAATGTTAGTTCCTGGAGAAGGTGTAAATCCCTCCCATTGCTGCTTCACCAACTGCAATGGCCCCTTAACCTCACGGCCATATACAAGTTCAAATGGGGAAAACCCTAAACTGGGATGTGGTACAGCTCTGTAGGCAAAGAGCAACTGCTGCAATACTAGGTCCCAATCATTGGAGTGCTCATTTACGAATTTACGTATCATGGCCCCCAAAGTTCCATTAAACTTCTCCACCATGCCATTTGTTTGATGATGGTAAGGAGTGGCAACCAAGTGATTTACCCCATGAGCTTCCCAAAGGTTTTTCATAGTTCCTGCCAGGAAATTAGTCCCTGCATCTGTGAGGATGTCGGAGGGCCAACCTACCCTGGCAAAAATGTCTGCTAGTGCCTGGCACACACTTTTAGCCCTGGTGTTGCTTAGAGCTACTGCTTCCGGCCATCGGGTGGCAAAATCCATGAAAGTCAGTATGTACTGCTTTCCTCTGGGTGTCTTTTTCGGAAAAGGACCCAGAATATCCACAGCTACTCGCTGAAATGGAACTTCAATGATGGGGAGTGGCTGGAGAGGAGCTTTGACCTGGTCTTGGGGTTTTCCCACTCTTTGGCACACCTCACAAGACTGGACATAGGTAGAAACATCCTTGCCCATTCCCTCCCAGTGGAATGACCCCCCCAAACGGTCTTTGGTCCTGTTCACCCCAGCATGGCCACTAGGGTGATCATGGGCTAAGCTCAAGAGCTTGGCCCGGTATTTAGTTGGAACTACCAACTGTCTCTGAGGATGCCAGTCTTCCTGGTGTCCCCCAGAAAGAGTTTCCTTGTATAAAAGTCCTCTTTCTACAACAAACCTGGATCGATTAGAAGAGCTGAGAGGCGGTGGGTTGCTCCGTGCCGCCGTCCAAGCTCTCTGGAGGCTTTCATCTGCTTCCTGTTCGGTCTGGAACTGTTCCCTTGATGCTGGAGACATCAGTTCCTCATGGGATTGTGGACCTAGGCTTGGTCCCTCTGGAAGCGATATAGGGGATGGAGCTGTTTCTGTTGACTGTGAACCGCTCTCCGCTGGTGCACTATGTTGGGATTCAGGCTCCGGCTGAGCCTCTTGTGTAGGGTTATCGGCTGCTGCCAGTTCAGGTTCGGTGGGGCCCTCTGGTGTTGAGGTTGCAAGTACTGGATTCAGTGCTGGCACGGGGTCTGGTGTTGGTTGTTTGGCTGGTTCCGGTTCTGGGACTGGTTCCGTCTGGGTCTCTGGGACTGGATCCACTACTGCTGTTGCAGACATTGGCCTGGGGTCCAGGTCCATCACCTCTGACTGGGTCCTGATAGAAGTTTCCGGAACAGAGCTAGGCCTCACGGCTTGTTTAGCCTGGTTGCGGGTGACCATTCCCACCCTCTTGGCCTGCTTCACATGATTGGCCAAGTCTTCCCCCAACAGCATGGGGATGGGATAATCATCATAGACTGCAAAAGTCCACATTCCTGACCAGCCCTTGTACTGGACAGGCAACTTGGCTGTAGGCAAATTGAAAGAGTTGGACTTGAAGGGTTGAATCGTCACTTGGATCTCTGGGTTGATTAAATTGGGGTCCACTAAGGAAGCATGGATAGCTGACACTTGTGCTCCGGTGTCCCTCCACGCGGTGACCTTCTTCCCACCCACACTCACAGTTTCCCTCCGCTCCAAGGGTATCTGGGAGGTATCTGAGCCTGTGGACCTCTGGTGTGATTCCGGTGCAATGAACTGTAACCTGTTGGGGTTCTTGGGGCAGTTGGCCTTTACATGCCCCAGCTCGTTACATTTAAAACATCGTCCAGCTGACGGGTCACCGGGGCGAGGTGGGTTGCTGGAGAACGGGGTGGTGGGACGATAAGGGGTCTGGAGGGTTCTTTGGGAGGTAGGTGGGGCTTTGGGCGGCCCCCGGTAATAGGGTGTGGTCTGGGGTGGTCCCTTCTGGTCTCCGCTCCAACTGCGACCAGTTTTCTTCTTCTCTGCCACCTCCACCCATCTGGCTCCAATCTCTCCTGCCTCAATTACAGTTTTGGGTTTCCCATCTAGGATGTATCTTTCTATTTCCTCAGGAACACCCTCTAAGAATTGTTCCATTTGCATTAGGAAGGGCAAATTTACTGGAGATTCAACACTTGCTCCTGATATCCAGGCATCCCAATGTTTTACAATGTGGTAGGCATGTCGGGTAAATGACATGTCTGGTTTCCACCTTAGGGCTCTGAACCTCCGACGAGACTGCTCGGGTGTTATCCCCATTCTGACTCTCGCCTTGGATTTAAACAGTTCATACTTGTTCATGTGTTCTTTAGGCATTTCAGCTGCCACCTCAGCTAAGGGTCCACTGAGCTGCGGCCTCAGCTCTACCATGTATTGGTCAGTAGAGATGTTTTATCCTCTCCATCTCCTCCACATGCTTCCTTGCCTCCATTTCCCTCTTGTGGGCAGCCTCCTGTACCTCCTTCTCCAGCCGCATGAGTTCTATCTGTCTTTCATGTTCCCTTTGTTTTTCCTCAGCCTGAAATTTGGCTAATTCCAGCTGTAGTCGAGCTGAGGATTTGGCCATTCTAACCTCTCTGTTTTTAACTAACTTGACACCCGAGGTTTAGAAATAAACAAACAAAACTTGGCTGTAAACTTTTGCTGTGCTGGAATAGAGTACCTATTCTCTGATAGTGATTGTCAGCCTACAGAAAAAGACAATTCCCTTGTCTCTGCTCTGGGCCCAAATTAAAGCAAAAAACCTCCAACTACTTGGAAAACTGCTTACCCAGCCCAAAGAAAAAAAAAATTTCTTTTCAAACCTGTGCTCCTTGTAAAACAAAAAAAAAAAAATCAAAATCCTAAAAAAAAACCCTGCCACTTTTGTCTCCAGGCAAATGGGTAGAGCACACACCCCCTATTTACTTTTAGGAAGAAAAGAAAAAAAAAAAAACCTCTGGGTTGGAAGACTGTGAATTTCCCTGCAGGAGTTAAGTACCCTGCCTCCAGGCAAGAAAACCTGCAATTCACAAGATAATCCCCTTTTGTCTCTGCTTGGCCACAAAGCAGAGAGAAACCAAGCTGCTTTCAGTTTCAAAGCTGCCTTCTGGACTTCCTAAAAATTCCTTTTTAAAATCTGTATTTCTAGTTCAAAAAATCTCAACTGGATCTCAAAATGATTTCAGGTTAATCCCACCGCTGCCACCATGTCAAGGTTCCTCCCCCACTCTGAACTCTAGGGTACAGATGTGGGGACCTGCATGAAAAACCTCCTAAGCTTATCTTTACCAGCTTAGGTCAAAACTTCCCCAAGGTAACAAATATTACCCCCGTTATCCTTGGAATGGCCGCTACCACCACCAAACTAATACTGGTTACTGGGGAAGAGCTGTTTGGACGCGTCCTTCCCCCCAAAATACTTCCCAAAACCTTGCACCCCACTTCCTGGACAAGGTTTGGTAAAAAGCCTCACCAATTTGCCTAGGTGACTACAGACCCAGACCCTTGGATCTTAAGAACAATGAACAATCCTCCCAACACTTGCACTCCCCCTTTCCTGGGAAATGTTGGATAAAAAGCCTCACCAATTTGCATAGGTGACCACAGACCCAAACCCTTGGATCTGAGAACAATGAAAAAGCATTCAGTGTTTTACAAGAAGACTTTTACTAAAAAATAGAAGTAAATAGAAATAAAGAAATCCCCCCTGTAAAATCAGGATGGTATATATCTTACAGGGTAATTAGATTCAAAAACATAGAGAACCCCTCTAGGCAAAACCTTAAGTTACAAAAAAGATACACAGACAGAAATAGTTATTCTATTCAGCACAATTCTTTTCTCAGCCATTTAAAGAAATCATAATCTAACACATACCTAGCTAGATTACTTACTAAAAGTTCTAAGACTCCATTCCTGTTCTGTCCCCGGCCAAGACGACTACAGACAGACACACAAACCCTTTGTTTCTCTCCCTCCTCCCAGCTTTTGAAAGTATCTTGTCTCCTCATTGGTCATTTTGGTCAGGTGCCAGCGAGGTTACCTTTAGCTTCTTAACCCTTTACAGGTGAGAGGAGCTTTCCCCTGGCCAGGAGGGATTTCAAAGGGGTTTACCCTTCCCTTTATATTTATGACAGAAGTATATAGAAATAATATAATGATTAGATAAAATATTGTACAGAGTTTTCTTTTATGTGATTCTGCCTGTTCTAAAGTCAATTTATGAAGTGAAAATGCTAAATCTCTCTTCCCCAGCCCCAGTTTTTTTTCTCTCTCTCTCTCTCTCTTTGGTTCTACACGTTTTATTTCAGGCTGAGACACTAAATCTGTGTGTATTTAGTTCACAAATTTCTTTCAAGTTCTATTGCTGCTAGCTATAAAATATTTGGAATTTCTCTATGCTTTGCATCTAAGTCTTACCTAGACTTGGACATAGATCACATATGTACATCTGAGATATATGGAGGACCAAAAAGGCTTATTTATAGTTTTTGTGATGTAGGGTACACACTTTATACTCATTTTTAGGCTTTTAGAGAGAAGAGATGTGATTAATGAGATTTGGGAGGGGCAGGGAGTAGAGGTTGTTGGTTGGGGCAAAAATGTATTGGAGCCTATAAAACTACATTTCTTGGTTCGTGTTCTCTCATCAGAAATCCTAATCTTAGTTACAGCAATATGATGATGGTGAGATACATTGTAATGTGTTATTGTAAGAAATGTTTCATATCAGATATTTTACTTGGTTTTATTTTTAGTTTGAACTCTGAAAACAAAATTTAAGACTCAGGACAAAGAGAAACTGACCAAAACTGGAAACATTTAAATGAATACCCCTGTAGATGAAATGTTGACTATTCAAATAAATGGGATCCGGATATCAACCTTTCCTGGTTTTGGCTTGGCAAAAACAAACCAAAAAACTATAACAAAGCTTTGCTAAAACAAAATCCCCTCAAGTTCAGTCCCTCTCTATGTAGAACCATGTAGCTGAACTGTCCCACAACTCTGGAAAGTTGGATGAATTGGGATCAGAACTGAGCCTTCTTTGAATTTAGCTTTCCAAAACTAAAATACTCAAATGCACATTTTTGGGGTAGCTACTTAAAGAAAATTGTGTGAAACATGCTGGCTTACACTAGCACAGGGTTATCATAAACCAGTGGATTTAGTAAGCACGGATTAGCATCCTGAGCATAGAGTTCATATGATCCTTAAGTGAAATCCGATAAAAGTTTCCATTTTCATACTGAAACTGGCAACTTTCATCAACTATAGGTACCAGATTCCTCTTCTAAGGGAGAGCCAATGTGACATTCAGCATCCTTTCCTTCAATATCTGGGAATGGCTGGCCAGCCTCTTCTATTCCTTCTGTGCTTGTTGTCATTTGTAGTAAAACACATAGTTTGGGGGTTTGTTCTGATAGCAAAATTCAAACTGGATTGAGTTTCACAGGAGCTATACGAGGGCATAAACCACAAGGGGTGTTCTAATACAGAGATGGTGGCTCACAGTTACATTTGCAGACAGTATTGTGCAGCATGGTTTAGAAGTGTTGTATTAGTCTTCATATATTGCTGTAAATATTGCTCTACTGGTCCAAGGAAGGCACCTGAGGAGTCTTTCCCTCACTATCTTCAGGGATTCTGTTTTTCTCTTAAATGCCTCTCACACCTCTCCATTAAGAACACTTCATCAGCACAACAAATTCATCGATAGACTTCTGATAGCCTAACACAAGTTTGTAGAAGTACCTCAATAGACAAAAAAAAAAAGGAGTAGTTGTGGCACCTTAGAGACTAACAAATTTATTTGAACATAGGCTTTCGTGAGCTACAGCTCACTTCATCGGATGCATTCAGTACAGTAAGGTACAGTACTGAATGCATCCGATGAAGTGAGCTGTAACTCACGAAAGATTATTTTCAAATAAATTTGTTAGTCTCTAAGGTGCCACAACTACTCCTTTTCTTTTTGCAGATACAGACTAACACGGCTGCTACTCTGAAACCTGTCAATAGACAAAACCACTCTAAACTAGCCTCCCTTATCATCTCCCCGGTGCCCCACCCCACAGCTTGGAGTGAAAGAATGAGCTGGAGTGAGAGAACAATTTCTAACTTTACCCTCCCACATGGTATTACAATGTCTGTACCATGCAACACACTTTAAGAAAAGAAAATCAAACAAGTGACTACAACTTAAAAGAAGGATATATACGGTATGCTATATTAATGTAAAATAAAAAACCTTTACAAATGCTACAGTTAAAAAGACTTGGAAAATGTCAGCAACAACATAGGATACAAACTACAGAGAGTAAAAAAAAATTTGGGATACAAACTTTTCCAAATAATTTATAGGATACCAATGAACCACAGGCAAAAAATACTACTTAAAGAAAACTTCAGTGGAAAATGGGAAGCTCAGAATAAAAAGTACTCCTAGCGGAATGAAGCTTTGTTTAAAAATAACCAAAGAGACAAAGCTTAAAATATTCAATTTTTAACTCGAGTAAGGAATAGTGAAACTGAATCGAAAAGTTTGTGACTTGTTCGAAAACTCTATTAAAAAAAAACAAACCCAAACAAGCTCCGGTTTCTGTTTAAAACTATTTTGACATTCAGGTCTCATAATACATACATTTATTTGTGTAAACACCACACTTTTATGGCAATGTTTCCTTGTCTTTTGTAATGAAAAGTGTTTTATTTTATTTATACTATATCTTGCATCCAATTAAACAAAAAACAAAAAGATCCTTTACAATGTCACAGTTAAAGAGGCTTGGAAAATGTTTGCAACATATAGGATACAAAATACAAAGATCAAAAAACATTTTGGATACAAACTTTTAATAATAATTTATAAGACACCAACGAACCACAGGCAAGAAAGACTACCTCTTATAATCATGTTATTTATAACCTGTTCTTCCAAAATATAAAATCACTGGTTTCTCAGGATAAAATTATGTGAGATTAGGGAAGGTCAAACTAATTAGAATAACTTAGTATTTTCTGCCCTGAACTTTTGGCCAAAATGTGAATCAAACCTAAACTTAACCTTTTTTAAAGGTCTGAAAAGTTCAGTTACATTTTTATTATTTTTATTCATTTATTTGAACTGTCATGCATCTCCAATTTCCAGGTTGGTCCGAAAGTCTGAATGGTACTTCAAGCCCAAGCAGAAGCAGGAAGCACTGCAAAACTCATAGAAACACTAGTCTCTTGAGATGATCAAATGAATTTTGTAGAGTCAGAAAGTTGGTTAAGTTCAGATAAGCATCTGGCCTTTAAGATGCTTTCTGAAACCAAACTCAGACTCTGAATGTTGTGGAATTTGTCCATCATTAGTCGAGAACATGCACAGTAATGGAGTTTGAAATACAGTCTCGTGCCCAGGGAATTCATCAGTCCAGAACAGAGTGCTGGTAGCCAAGCCTACAAGCATTCCTGGAGGCAGCTCAACTGGATACTTTTTGACCCTGATCCCTCTGTTTCATGACGGTGGAGATGTTGTTAAGGGCGCAATCTGCCCTAGTGTGCCTTCTTTGGAGTATTTCACAAAGTGGGGGTGAGGAATTCTCCTTTTTGTTCTTTGCACATAGCTCCCATTGTCATTAGTGAGAGCTCCATAAGAGATCCTCATTTCTTGAAAGTGCACCCACACTTTCAAAAGTGTAAGTTCTGAAAATGAAGGGTCTCCCTTCAACAAGTGTTCCTTTACATTGGCTGAGAAAGTTTTCCAAGCCCATCAATTAAGGCAGCCTTTCTGATAGACCCAAGGTGCATCTGACTGGAAACTTGGCACATACTATATAACACAGTGCATTTTGGAACATTCTTAAGAAGGAGTATGTATAATCTGATTTACGGGGCAGTAGGGTCCTAGCAAAGAGGCTGCGATAGCTATTAGATATTGCAATATTATTTGCTGTGGTACAAGTGCTTTAAAAGACACCATGCTGTTGTCATGGGCTTCATGTTGCTAAGAAGTCTATGAGGGAAGTCATATAAGTGGAAAGAAAGGAAGTATCATATTTTTCAAGTGAAAATTAAGTTTTGGAGAAAAATGCAAACTTTCTAATATTTTTCAGAAACCACTGGCTTTCTTAAGCTTTGTTCTTCTTATACTCGCTTATCACCTTATTACTTCATTTAAATCATTATCGAAGGTGAGAAATTTTCAGTATGTAAGAGACACCAGAATATGACACTTAATAGAATCATAGATGATCTTTTGCACAGTCACAAATAAGTACTAACGATTGTTTCCTGGAATGCTGATTTAAAAAAAAAAAAAAGATAAGACAATAATGAACTCTCTCATTTCTCATACCATTGCAGGATTACCTGTGTCTCAGAGTCAAGGCCAACTTCGCACTTAAGACAATTTGGATAGAAAAATGATTTATGAAATTAAGTATATAATGCAAGATGATAGACTGGCCTCCTTTGGTTATTCCTGGGAGAATTTTGTGCCAAAACAATCAAAAATTCTGTGCACAATATTTTAAAATTCTGCAAAAATCTGCTTTTTTTAAATCAAAATAACAAAAGTATCACTCTAGCTTCAATTATTTGGGTAATTTATTTCAAAGTACCTGTCAACAAGTAATCAACAATACAGACATACACACAAAAATTTTCCCCGGGAGTATAAAGAAACCTCTACAACAGCCTAGTTCCAGTTCAGTGCTACTGGAGGGGCTGCATGGGGCCCCCCAGAGACCAAATATCTGCACCCTTCTCCCACCAGAGCTCAGCTGCAGAACATTCCCCAGCAAAGACACCCAAACCCCCTTCCCCCAGAACCCAGCTATGGGGCACCCCCAAGTCCAGACATCTGCGCTTCCTCCCCCCAGATCCCAGCTGCAGGGCACCCCAGAGCCCAGACACTTGCACTCCATCACCCCCAGAGCCCATCTGCGGGGCACCCCCAGAGCCCAACATCTATACTTCTCTCCCATCAGAGCCCAGCCACAGAGCACTCCCCAGCCCAGACACCTGCACCTTGTCTTCCCAGAGCCCAGTCATGGGGTACCCCTAGCTGAGACACCCGCATCCTCCTCCCCCAAGAACCCAGCCATGGAGCACTCCTGGCCCATACACTTGCATCCTCTCTCCACAGCTTCTTTACTGTCCTATCAGGGGACGAAGTATGGTGCCGCCCTGCCCTTCCTCACCATTTACCAGAGCCGGGTCTCCCAGACCCTCTCCTGTCCCTGATGAGGATCAAGGATCCCTTGATCCTTGATGAGGATCAAGCCTGTCAGCCAGAGCGTGCAGAGCCTCCATCCCCCACCAGACTAGGTGCTCCGCTCACTGTCAGCTGAAAAGCTAGGCTCTGCAGAGCGTGGGGGCCTGCAGCCTCAGTTCTTCAGGGAAACATAAAATTCTGTGTGCAGAATTCCCCCAGGAGTAATGTGGAACTAATACCAGCTGCCACTGTCTCACAGTTCCTTCTTTCAGAGGCTATGCTCAAGGATTCATTCAAGGCTAGGGGACAATTGATTTGTTTCAACTCTCTGACCTCTTGAGGAACACGTTAAGAAATATAGGGGAAAAGTCTCTTTGTAGGAATAGCTTACAGGTGAATTAATGCTTTGCAGCACTCTCAGTCTCAGTCTCAAAGAAAAATGGGAAAAAGAAATGACCCTTCCACATTTCAGTTGAGATAGTAAGGCTATCTGGCTTAATGTAAAGATACATCAGATACTCTTTATCCTTGTGATTGTTCCAGAGCAAGATATTTAACAGGTGCTACTGAACTATGAAACATTTGTTTCGCTAGATAGGCAATGCCCAGCAAATGTTAGAAATGCAAACAGCTACATGCTAAACTTTTGCACATCCTGTGTATCTGTCAAAAAAAAAAAAAAAAAGCATGTGGTCTGAAAAACCATATTCATTGCTCTTTCAAAAACTTAGTGTCACTATTTTTCCATCTCCATACTTGTGTATTTTAGGAGTGCTAGATGACTTGGTATTACCACTTAACATTAAGAAATGCATGGCAGTGAGTATTCAAGTAGCCCAAAGAATTATTTGAAGAAAATGAAATCTGTAATTCCTCCCTCATACATAGACTGGCTTAGTGAGCTCTTTACTACAACATTAATGGGGGAAAATGACTGTCTAATAGAAACAACTGGAAAATATAGGAGGATGTCTGGTTGCACACAAAACTATTGCATACTTCTTCAATTTAGTATATATTAGTTCCCAATACTCAGAGGTTATGTTCTCACTTACCTATCTATTTAGTCATTTAATAATTGATGCCCTGCACAACCTCTATGTGCCTCCATGGTTTTTTTCAAAAGTTTTGCAAATAATGAACACTGGATTATGTTATTTTTGTTATTTTCATCTTATGCATGTATTTATACATGATTGTTATGTGTTTATAATATATATTAGGGCTGTCAATTAATCGCAGTTAACTCACACACTTAACTCAAAAAAATTAAGCGTGATTAAAAAAATTAATCGCTATTAATTGCAGGTTAAATCACACTGTTAAACAATAGAATTGAAATTTATTAAATGTTTTGGATGTTTTTGTACATTTTCATATGTATTTTATTCTGTGTTGTAATTCAAAAAAAGCACAAAAACAAAACTATGTAAAACTTCAGAGCCTACAAGTCCACTCAGTCCTCCTCATTCAGCGAATGGCTAAGCCAAACAAGTTTGTGTAAATTTACAGGAGATAATGCTGCCCTCTTCTTAGAATCATAGAACATTAGGGTTGGAGAGATCTCAAGAGGTCATCTAGTCCAACCTCCTGCTCAAGCAGGACCAATCCCAACTAAATCATCCCAGCCAGGACTTTGTCAAACCAGCCATTTAAAACCTCTAAGGATGGAGATTCCACCACCTCACTAGGTAACCCATTCCAGAGCTTCACCATCCTCCTTGTGAAATAGTTTTTCCTGATATACAACCTAACCCTCCCCCACTGCAACTTGAGACCATTGCTCTTTGTTCTGTCATCTGCCACCACTGAAAACAGCCTAGCTCCATCCTCCTTGGAACCCCACTTCAAGCTGCTATCAAATCCCACCTCACTCTTCTCTTCTGCAGACTAAATAAGCCCAGTTCCCTCAGCCTCACCTCATAAGTCATGTGCCCCAGCCCCCTAATCATTTTCGTTGTCCTCCACTGGACTTTCTCCAGTTTGTCCACAATTTCTGTAGTGGGGGGCCCAAAACTGGATGCAATACTCCGGATGTGGCCTCACCAGTGCCAAATAGAGGGGAATAATCACTTCCCTCAATCTGCTGGCAACACTCCTACTTTTGTAGCCGGCATTGCAAGGTATTTATGTGCCATATATGCTAAACATTTGTTTGCATCTTTGTACTTTGGCCACCTTTCCAGAGGACATGCTTCCATGCTGATGATGCTCGTTAAAAAAAAATGTGTTAATTAAATTTGTGACTGAACTCTTTGGGGGAGAATTGTATATCCCCGGCTCTGTTTTACCTGCATTCTGCCATATATTTCATTTTGTAGCAGTCACAGCTGTTGACCCAGCACATGTGGTTCATTTTAAGAACAATTTCACTGGTATCTTCTTTGCATTTTGTCAAATCTGCAATGTAAGATTTCTAAAGACAACTACAACACTCGACCCAAGATTTAAGAATCTGAAGTGCCTTCCAAAATCTGATCGAGACAAGGTGTGGAGCATGGTGTCAGAAATCTTAAAAGAGCAACACTCTGATGCGGAAACTACAGAACCCGAACCACCAAAAAAGAAAATCAGCCTTCTGAGGGTGGCATCTGACTCAGATAATGAAATTGAATATGCATTGGTCCACACTGCTTTGCATTGTTATCGAGTAGAACCCATCATCAGCATAATCCCCTTGCTGAAATATATTTTACTGAATATCCTAATTTTGAAAATATTCTCTTTTATTTTTTTTAGGGTTCATTCTTAGTCTTGGCTGTTGGCCAAGTGGGATCTGACTAAAGCCTTGTAACATTAAACAGAACATTAAAACCGTGGTTTCCAACCACCGGTAGGGGTGCTATTACTGGTGCTTCAGCTTTAGTGACTGCTACTCTATATTTCCTCTTTATGCCATAACTTCAAAGATGAGCCGGGCCTCTCTGAGACAATTTCTGTCATTTAGGGGTTTTACCCATAAACAAACAGAGGTCATCTGAAAGCCTTCCCATTGATTTCAGTCAGCATTGGCTCAGACCCAATCTCGTACAGTTTCCTGAAAAATTTAGCAAAAAGAAAAGGAGGACTTGTGGCACCTTAGAGACTAACCAATTTATTAGAGCATAAGCTTTCGTGAGCTACAGCTCACTTCCTCAGATGCATATCGTGGAAACTGCAGCAGGCTTTATATATACACAGAGAATATGAAACAATACCTATTCCCACCCCACTGTCCTGCTGGTAATAGCTTATCTAAAGTGATTTCCAGCACAAATCCAGGTTTTCTCACCCTCCACCCCCCCACACAAATTCACTCTCCTGCTGGTGATAGCCCATCCAAAGTGACAACTCTTTACACAATGTGCATGACAATCAAGCTGGGCTATTTCCTGCACAAATCCAGGTTCTCACATCCCCCCCACCCCCATACATGTGGGTGGGGGGGATGTGAGAACCTGGATTTGTGCAGGAAATAGCCCAGCTTGATTGTCATGCACATTGTGTAAAGAGTTGTCACTTTGGATGGGCTATCACCAGCAGGAGAGTGAATTTGTGTGGGGGGGTGGAGGGTGAGAAAACCTGGATTTGTGCTGGAAATCACTTTAGATAAGCTATTACCAGCAGGACAGTGGGGTGGGAATAGGTATTGTTTCATATTCTCTGTGTATATATAAAGCCTGCTGCAGTTTCCACGATATGCATCTGAGGAAGTGAGCTGTAGCTCACGAAAGCTTATGCTCTAATAAATTGGTTAGTCTCTAAGGTGCCACAAGTCCTCCTTTTCTTTTTGCGAATACAGACTAACACGGCTGTTACTCTGAAACCTGAAAAATTTAGGAAACACTGCATTGAGGCATTTCTTTTGAGGAGATAAATTAGAAAGAATTACCCAGAGTTTGCCAACAAATACTGTATTTGCAGGAAGAGAGGGAAAGGGAAGATCACATACATTTTGAGCCTTAGCAATATGGGCATAAAATTAAAAAGGTTGGAGAGAGGACACTCAATGGCTTAGAAGAGTGATAATGAAATATAAAACTTTTCTTCTGTCTCCAGCTCCCACTTCAGATTGATGTATTGGGAAGCAAGGTGTACCCAGAGGAAGTCAATATGATGCTTCCCAATTCTTGTTTGGCTGGAGCTAGGAATTTTTCATCACAGTGGGCATTTTCTCTTCTCCAGGCTCAGCTCCACTGCAAGACTGTCAACCCGGCAGATGTACTTTTTAGGTTGTACAGTCCCACTTAAAATTCCTCCTTAGCTGACTGAATGTCAGCTTAGAAACAGCCACATGTGGTATTTAAAAGTAGGTGGATGCACTGAAGTGCCACTTGGGGTAAAGAGCAGCCACTGTGTAGTTAAGAAAAGGAGTACTTGTGGCACCTTAGAGACTAACCAATTTATTTGAGCTTGAGCTTTCGTGAGCTACAGCTCATAAGGAAGCTCGTGTAGTAGCTAGGTCAGTGGTTGTCAACCTTTTCTAATGTGGACTCCTAAAAAATTTCAAATGTAGGTGTGGACCCTTTTGAAAATCTTAGACATAGTCTGTGGATGCCCAGGGGTCCGTGAACCACAGGTTGATAACCACTGTTCTATGGTAACAACAACCTTTTCTGGGCCCTTAGACGTAGTCTGCAGACCCAGGGGTCCATGGACCACAGGTTGAAAACTACTGATTTAGGTTCATTAGTTCTGAAAGCTGTTTTCCCATGAATAGAGCTCTCATTATGCCATCTTTAAGCCTGACATGAGAGAGCCTTCTAATGCAAAGACTTTTGAACCAAAAGATGCCTCTGTTTCTTTTTTGTGGATTGTTTTCCAAGATTAGTATTGGGAAACTGCTCCTCCCCTGTGAGGCTGCTGTCATGTGGAATTCTGCAGGGTTCCATTCCATCACCCCTCTTGTGTAAAGTGTATAGAGAGTTTTTCAGTGCATTAGTCTGGAGACTGGGCTATGGTTTTTCAGTACTATGATGAGTCTTGATACAAGGCTTTACCTCTCCCTCACCCAATCTTATTCAATGTCTGGGTAAGATTTGGGAAAGAATGGGCATTAGCTGGCTGAGACTTCGACTAGACAAGACCGAAGGGATGTTAATTTGGTAGGGAAAAAAACCAGAGGATATAGCAAGAATTATATGATTCCCATTGAGGGGGTGTGTCTGTTATTCACAAGTCAAATTCACAAACTAGTATTCTTGTGAAAAGTGGGTGCCTACTTGACATCACTGAAGACTGAAGTCCTCCATCCATAGAACAGTTATAGTACAGAATTCTAGACAATTACTACTTGTAAGATAGCTCAACTCCGAGCTGGGGAATAAAAAGACATTTCTATGGTTGTTTAGGATTTAAGGTTCTTAAGGGTTTAGAGGGTTTCAGCCTCATAGGGTATGTCTACACTGCAGTTAAACATTGATGGCTGGCCTATGTCTGTTGACTCGAGCTTGTGGGGACTGCAGGGCTATAAAATTGTGATGTAGATGTTTGGGCTCAGGGACCATCCCGCCTCATGTGGATAAAAAATTTTATGGAAGATTTTCAATAACAAAATATGTACCTACTGGCAATAAAATGCTTTCATAACTTTCAAAGGTTTTTTTCAATGGTTTCAACAGCTTTGTAAGAGAGTCCAAAGGTCTACGTTTCTGTCTAGAACTCAACAGTCGTGACAGGTAATATCAGCAATATGGAGAAGATTAATTTCACTCACTTTGATTACATATATCAAACAAGATCAGATGGTAGCAACTTTCTGTCACTATTCAATAAAATTGTTTCAGGCTGGTAATCTAATGGAGAACAACTCCATAACCTACTACCAACCCTCCAAATTACTCAGTGTGAAAAATTATTTTTTTCTGTTTGGTGGAAATTCTGTAGTGGCTCTCATTGATTCAGTCTACGAAGTTTTGTTGATTTCCTTCTAATCCACATAATTTTAATGACAATATTTACTTTTTTTTAACACGTCCATACTATGATGCATCTGTCCAAAGATTTTTTTTTTTAGAGAAGATTCAGCAGGATCAAATTAGTTATATGTCCATAGATTGTTTACTACCCTTTTGTCCCAAAATTGTAATTTTTTTAGAAACCCAACTTGTAAATTCCTATAATTGGTAAGCGTGAGCACAAAATTTTTTTTGCTTCTCCAGTTGGTGCACTTTAAGTGATTTAAAACAGTTCCTGTTAGCTATTGCATACTGAATAATTTCTTGATGACCAAGTAATACATTACCACCAATTTTCTCTTTGAAAAATTTAAACAGCAGCAAGACATTTAGGATGAACATCTAAGATTACATTTCCCATTTTTCAGAAGATCCAGCATGTCCAACACTTGATCCTAATTTAATCCACTCCCATATTTTAGTGCAAGCTGTTTTTAAAATGACATCTATTTTGTTTAGCAAGGAGAGACATTCAGTCTCTTCTCTTACACCATGCTTGCTTGCATTTCCCCCTTTTTCCTCAATAAATCCTTTGCATAAATGATCAAGATGTGTCTCTAAGGGGACAATTTGAACATTAAGAATTCCTAACTCTCACTGTGTAGGATTTTATATTCAATTTTTCTTCTTGTTTCTGTTGTTGATATTTAATTTCATTTAAAATAGTAGAAGTGTTTTAAGTTTTGAGTGCAATTATATAATCTGCTGATATGGAACATTGTACATATTGGTGAACTCGGATCTCTAGAAATTGTTGTATTTTAGTATGTCTAATTTTCTTCCCCATGTGTCCTCTAGCTTTTTATGTGGCGTTTTCCCCCATAATTCACACCAACATGCACTGGGACAACTTCTGAGTCCCAAGTCTTAGCCAGCAGTGTGCAAAGCATATATATGAAGAATGGGATTGTAGATTTTCTACTGCTGTGTTTTGAGATTTGTGGTGATGGTTAACAAGGCAGGGGTCTAAATAATTTTTCTTGTGGCAGAATAGAGAACTGAACTATTAAATGTTTCAAGTTGATTTATATCATAACAGTAACATAAAAGCCCATGTAGATTTACATATTTCCCTTGAACTACTAGCGGTACCATTTGTTTTTATATAATGCTGTTTGAATTCAGATGATCGAATTCTACACGCTGGCATCTATTTCAGATATGTTTATTTATTATCTTAGATTTGCTTAGTATTGTATCCCAGGAAAAGTTTACCACACTTTCAGCTTTACTGGCCATTATTTTATTAGTTTTGCCAGTTTTTAGTATTATTTATTTAATTACTAGTAAGTATATATGATATTCAATAATTCATAGCTGTTTTATTATTTTATTTATTTTTGCATCTCTACAACAAATGGGAATGCTTTGTAAATGACATTATTTGATTATGATAAATATGAAGGAAAAGCACTGAATTAACTATTATTCTTTTAGGACAAGATTACCACCTTGAAATCAGCCCTGAGTAAGGGGCAGAACGTAGTAATGTTGTGTGGCCCCAGAAGCAGAACATAAACAGAATTGTGACTGAAGAGTCACAATTTGGTCACTGGTTCCCCCTTGTTTTTCTTATGTTAACATTTTAGATAAACTGATCAGAACTAACACTGGTGTTTTTTGTTTTTGAAAGTTTTAAAAATCTATTTTGGTATGACAGTAAAACTGAAGTATCTGGTGAAAGAATTTTGCTGTTTTTCGAATCATAACTGCATGAAGCAAAACAAGCCTAAGTCTTGGATTTATCTACAATTAGACAATCCTTGATGTGTCATATTATAACTAGTCTTTTTATTATAACCCACTAATAAACTCGCTGGAACTCCAGCATCAGGAGTATACTGGTTTCTGTAAGAGTGGGAAAGTTTACACTAATTGTGAATGTCAGCCATTCTAACATGTAGTCCAGAACCAGTGAGGTGCTTTGTATTGTTTCTGTAGTAATTGAAAGGGAAATTAAAATTTTGTGAAGTCCAGTTGTTTGAGGTTTACAGGTTTTTTAACTCGACTAATATCAAACATTTTATCAATTTCTTGCGAATATTTGTTCCTATGTTAACTTATAAAACAGATCCAACTTCAGAGATGTTCCTCATGCTTTCTTTGAGTAAAGCTATGGAACATTTAATTGCTTGCACCCATTTTCATGGATGCATGAACTTGCTAGATGAATACCATCAGAGCAGTTATTTCTGCAATTATCCTTGCTCCTGTTTGTATGCAGCCCTATACTTCCTGAACTGTCTGTGGCTGCATGGGGGTTACAGACCTCTCCCTGGCAAACAAAAGTTTAAAAATAAAAAATACCCGAACGGGGAGTCACACTCTCAAAACTCTTTCATCAAAGTAGCAAAGATTGCTTTAATTCATGGAGCCACAGCACTCCTTATGAAGACTGCCAGATCTTGCTTGAAGGAGCAGAGAATGAAATGGGTGTGGGTGGGACAAGAAGCCCATTTATTTGTTTTTAAATAAATACTTCATATGTTTATAGTTTTTATAGCATTTATGGAGTCATTGAAATTAGAGATGGAAAAGATTTCTCTGTTAGTTATAGCCCATTGCCCTACCTTTGCCAACTTGTTTTCAAGTGTTTTTTATAATGTAGTTTTTAAATGACCACTATTTAAACTATTCCTCGGCATGTTTCCTGATAACCATCCTGAATTTTCCTTTGCGGAATTTCATCCCATCCTATTTATAAACTCTTGGAGTATCATTATAGACCCAGACAGAGATAAATTATTTTCTGAAAGTCCACATTTCTTGGTCAAAGTATAGTCAAGGTCTAGACTCCAGAGAAAATAATACAAAAATAGTAATAATAATGATTGCAATAATAATACATAAATAAAAAGATTTTGTGGTCCATTGAAAAGCATCTGGTGTCCTGATTTGACCCGTGATCTGCCTATTGATTACCCTGGACCCAGATTTTTAAAGGTATTCAGGCATGTAGGAATTGACTGTTAATGGAATTTAGGCTTCTGTGTGCCTAAATCCTTTTTGAGAATGAGCTTTAGGCTCCTACAGGAGTTAGGTGTTGCAATGCTGAATGCAGTAATGCCTGAATACCTCTAAAAATCTGGCCTTAAGTGTCTAGGTAATTAGAAGACTTATATCACTGAAGGACCTGATAACCTCCCAAGTATTTATGGATTTATCCTCCACACATCCCAATGAGGAAGGAAAATTTCATTATTCCCATTTCACTGATGCAGAACTATCACCCAGAGGAATGAAGTGAATTGCCCGAGTCAAATAAACCAGTTTTCCTGAGTCCCACTGCAGTGCCTTTAACCACAATATCATTCTTCTCTCTCTCTCCCTCAAATAGGTATACACTACTACCCATCCTGGCTCCTAAATCCTCCTTAGTAATCATTTAGACAAGCTACACCTATTTATTTATCTTCATTTTTTTGATAAGTCATCCCACTAGACAATCATTTTTATTGCTCTTCTCTGAATTCACACCGTGTGTGTCAACCTCTTCCTGGTTGCCCACCCATCTTAAGTCAAACATTATAATGTTATGCTGTTCTGCCATTACTGCTTTCCAAAATTTTCCTAACATTGTATACCTTTGTTTTGATTTATTTTTTCCTCACTGTATTACTTTGCATTTAATGGGTTCATTCCCATTGAAATTCCAATTGCTGCTTTTCACATTATTTGTTTGTTTCATCACATTCATAACACACTTTTCTTTTTTAACATTAACTTTTCAGACTTTGAACTTAAATAGTGGATTATTCCACTAAATTTCAGGAGTTAAAACTTGTAGTTGTTCAAGAGTGTTTTCTGTTTGGCAATGTATATTTGAATTGTTCTTTCTAATTTGCTGAAGGTTTTTGTTTGTTTAAATCATTGCACAGGACAATTTAGCTGATGTAAGCTAATGTACAATGATGCTTTATTTTGAAGACAGGGTTACTTGCCTAATTAATTGTGCTGGCCAAGAACAAGAAAAAAAAAGTAAAGCATTCGTATTATTATAGGTAAATTAACATATACCCATATCAAATCTGTGGTAAATGTTTAAAGGGTCTGCTTTTAGTACACTAAAGGGAATTACACTGATATTTTGATAACAAAAAGAACAAAGATTTTCTTTTTAAAAACTGCAGAATTAATTGAACTGATGGACAGTGGATGCTGTGTTTTTTAAAAAAAAATCTATAGAAGCAAAATCCTGTTTGCTGTATTTATTATTGGTTTCTGAAATAAGCAATGTTTTATTAGAGCTGGATCTGGCACATGCCTGGATATATGATGTACAAGCTTTTCCTTTAAAAAACAGCTGAATCATGCTTTCTGCTGACCCTTCCTGAAAGCTGTAAAAGAGTATGAGATTTCTCATGTTCCCACTTCAGGATATAAATAGTATAACTGCCCACAGTAAAGTTACCACAGAGCTCTTTATAAGCAAGCACATTTATTCTTAAGGTAAAAGCATTACATAGAAAACATATTTAAAACAGTCAAAGAGTCTACATTCATGCTAATAAGCTTGCCAGAGATCACCCCAACTCCCAACCAAGGCCTCTGGCAGGTGAACAGTACTTCAAACCCCACCAAGGGGTTTTGCTATGGTCACAAGTTCACAACAGCTATTAGCTCAGAAGAAGCACATTCATGAAAAGTTTAGTCCCCTCTTTATAAAACCTGGGTCTTTAATCTGAGATAAGTAATTTGTAAACTGTGAGTTTCTTCTCAGAGCATAGCTTCAAAAGTCTGGGGTTTTGCATAACCGTAGGATTTTTCATTTGCATACACTTCTCCCTAGAGATTTCCTGGGAAACCCACTTAACTTTAAAAGTTCACATTGTTTCAAATAGTCCTTTGAAGCTCATAATGCTTCCCAGGTTTTACATTAGTCAGAACTTCTCTCTAGAGATGTGTCAAAGTCAGATTCAGGACTCACATAATTTGTCAGACCACTCTGTTTATTAGCAAAGCGCTTTGCCAATGCACCCAGATATGTGAGCCCTTCTCTGAGACTCAGGCTAACTTATTTATACAAATAAGCCAAAGCCAATTTAACATAAGAGACAAAAGGAAGCAGAAACTGACAAATATACATACATATCTTATTTGCATACTAACATTTACCAATCTCCTAGCTCAGTAGGAGCTCTAAGTTAATTAGTTTGAGGACCCATTGTCTCACACTCCTTAATGTTTCTCTTCCTGACAACTATATTTCAACAAACCCTTCAAGTAGCATTTCTTTAATGAATTATAATTTCAATATAATTCATTCTACTTTCACAATCCCTCCTTTTCGTCAAGCTACGCAATAACCAACAATGACTGGGTTCCACATATCAATCGTTCTTTATCTCTTTGTTCATCAGTGATATTTAAAATCATCAAATTAGCACTCTGGTTTGGGGCAGCTATCTGTGTAGCATGCCTGACACAATTTTGGATACAACAGGAAAGTAACTGAAAACATACAAAAATTATTAGGATTCCAAACAGGAGAGTTAGGGCTCCCTGAAACAACCAGTTTCCTATGCCAGAGAAATTGAAAAGGTTACTTAGCCACTTCCATAAAGAACTTGGCTCTTCGTGCGGAAGATATGCGATTTGTTCTCAGTGGCTAGCATGATCTATTACCTCATTGGTGTTGTCTGGTATATACACACAGCAGTCTTTTCCAATGAGAGCACAAGTTCCTCCTTTTGCTGCCAGCACTATGTCCAATGCCTGACGGTTTTGGAGGGCCATCTGTCGGATTGCCCCTGTTTCTTTGGCCAGGGCTCTTAAACTTTCTCCGGTTTCATTTGCCATTATTTCAACTACTGCTTGTAACCTTAGGAGCCTTTTTGCATGGTGTATTACTCCCCCTCATGGTATGAAGGAACCGCCAATGGCCTCTTCCCAGGTTAAGGGGCTTATGTTATTTACATACCATTGGGCATCTGTTAAGTCCCTTCTTTTTCACCTGAAATTGCGGATGCGTTCTCAAGGGAAGGTTCCTAGCACTCGGAATTGGGGAAGAGTCGGGCGGGATAACAGATTCCTGACCAATTAGCTGGTAGTGCGGTATAAGCTCTGGTCCCACACACCCAGTGATGGCCTATTAAGGCCGGGAAGGGTCGGTTGCACCCATTTGTCATATAGGTGTTTGCAAAGGAGGAGGAGTATCCCCCACAGGGTACAGCGTAATTCTCCTTACGAGGAGTGGTGTTATTTGCATGACTGTAGGGGGAACATGAGATTGATTTCTCTGTTTGATCCCAGATTGAGAAAAAAATTCATATCTCCATACCTGGCCCGCCACTTTTTAGTTTTGTTTGAATAATCCCATATACCATTGGCCACAATATGCTGAAGGCAACGGCTTTTCCCCAGATCCAGCCCTGTCCCATTACACACCCAACACCAGTGACCTTTTCCCTCCACCGCACTTATCCATTTAGATGCATTTATTTCCACCGCTTCCCAAGTGTCATTGCTGTTCCATATTTTGTTAAACGGACGAGGCCCTCCAGTGAGGTTTGGGGACTTGAGTGGGATAGCCAGGACAGGAACACCAGTTTGAGAGTGGGCTGGGATGTGGCTGCAGACTCAGCAATTAGAAATATTAAGGGTCTGAGGTATCCACACCTGCTGCTGGATAAAAGAATTATCATCGTGGTCTCCCCAAACCGTAAGATACCAGCAGCCGAGAAACAGGCAGAGGCGCATGTTGGAGGCAAGGCTCTTCTGGTTCTGACAACCTCAACTGAGGGAACCGTGGTTTTACGCCCACCGGGTTTTTTTTTTTCTCGTCTGCTTCTGGCAACCCTTACGAGAGCGTAGATTGTAAGGTATTGCAGACTGTTCCTCTACGTCTTCTTCTGGAGTCAAAATTGACTCTGCATTGTCCTGAGGTGATGATTGGTTCTCTGGGGATGGTGCCTTCTTACACTGTGAAGCATGTATCCATGCTGCGATGCCAGATAGTTTAACAGCCGTCTGTGTAGTAAGCAGTACCTGATGAGGACCCTTCCACCGGGGCTCCAAGGAGTGCTTTCGATGATGGTGCTGTACGTAGACCCAATCACCTGGCTCGAGGTTGTGGCAAGCGTCAGAGGTGGGTTCCGTGGGCCAGGCGGCTCGAACCTGTGAATGGAAGTGACTTACACTTGCATTAGTCCCTTGCAATACTGAAGAAGCACACTGTGAGTCAAGTTTAAATCTGGAACGGGAGTAATGGTAGTCATAGCTCGCATAGGGCGTCCCATAACAATTTCAAAGGGACTTAATTTATGCCTTTGGGATGGAGTGGATCTCATGTCCATAAGGGCTAATGATAAGGCTACTGGCCAGCTTAATCCTGTAGAGTCAAAAATTTTAGCAAGCTTATTCTTAAGTACACCTGTCAAGGTTCCTCCCCCACTCTGAACTCTAGGGTACAGATGTGGGGACCTGCATGAAAGCCTCCTAAGCTTACTTTTACCAGCTTAGGTTAAAACTTCCCCAAGGTACAAATTAATTTTATCCTTTGTCCTTGGAATATCCACTGCCACCACCAAACTCAAACTGGGTTGACTGGGAAATGTAGTTTGGACACGTCTTTCCCCCCAAAATCCTCCCAACCCTTGCACCCCACTTCCTGGGAAAGGTTTGGTAAAAAGCCTCACCAATTTGCATAGGTGACCACAGACCCAAACCCTTGGATCTGAGAACAATGAAAAAGCATTCAGTTTTCTTACAAGAAGACTTTTAATAGAAATAGAAGTAAACAGAAGTAAAGGAATCACCTCTGTAAAATCAGGATGGTAGATACCTTACAGGGTAATTAGATTCAAAACATAGAGAATCCCTCTAGGCAAAACCTTAAGTTACAAAAAAGACACACAGTCAGAAATAGTCATTCTATTCAGCACAGTTCTTTTCTCAGCCATTTAAAGAAATCATAATCTAACACATACCTAGCTAGATTACTTACTAAAAGTTCTAAGACTCCATTCCTGTTCTATACCTGGCAAAAGCAGCATATAGACAGACACAGACCCTTTGTTTCTCTCCATCCTCCCAGCTTTTGAAAGTATCTTGTCTCCTCATTGGTCATTTTGGTCAGGTGCCAGCGAGGTTACCTTTAGCTTCTTAACCCTTTACAGGTGAGAGGATTTTTCCTCTGGCCAGGAGGGATTTTAAAGGGGTTTACCCTTCCCTTTATATTTATGACAACACCATTTCGTCTTTCAACTGCACCTGCACTCTGTGGGTGGTAGGGACAGTGCAACAGGTGTTTGATATGCAATACACGGTCCAGGTGTTGAACAAGTTGTCCAGTAAAATGTGTATCCCGATCACTGGACAGAGTAGCAGGAATTCCCTTGGCAGGCATAATATAATTTATCAAACATTTGGCAACAAACAGTGAGTCAGCCTTGCAACAAGGAAAGGCTTCAATCCAATCAGAGAATAAACATACCATAACCAATATAAATTCATATTGTTGACACTTAGGCATTTGTAGAAAATCAAGTTGCCAATGCAAGAACGGTGCTTGAGGCAGACCCCGGAACCCCTGGGCCACTTTTACAGGTTTAGCAATAGTATGGCTTTGGCAAATGGTACAGGCTGCACAGTGGCAGGCTGCAAAAGAGCTAAAATGGGGGGGCCACCATCCTGTCTTAGTTACAGCAGAGACCATCCCCTTCTTTCCGACATGCGAAACACCATGTAGCAGGGCGGCCAGAGATGGGTAGAGTGAAAAAGGGGCTACAAAGGTACCAGTAGGCGAGCGCCAAAAAGAATCGGGATGTAGAGAGCAACCTTGGGCAACCCAGGATTCTTTCTCAGTTTCTGGGGCAGAGTCTTGGAGCAGGGTGAGGTCAGTGAGGGACCATGAGGGTAAGAGGAGAGCGGAGAACAAGGGAATCAGACATTTCGACTAGGTGTGCTGCAGCAGCCACAGCACGCAGGCAGGGGGGTAAGCCTTGGGCAACAGGGTCTAAAGTGGCAGAGAAATAAGCCACTGGACGGTTCTTTTCTCCGTGCATCTGAGTGAGAACTCCAAGTGCACACCCAGATTGTTCGTGGCAGAAAAGGGTAAAAGGCTTAGAATAGTCAGGCAGCCCTAAGGCAGGGGCAGAAGCCAAACCCTGTTTGAGGGAAACAAAGGCAGAATTGGCCTCAGGGGGCCATGGCAGGGGTCAGGCACAGAGAAAAGAGTGAGTTCCTGGAGAGGTTTTGCAAGGGAGGCATATTGGGGAATTCATTGTCTGCAAAATCCAGCCATAACTAGGTAAAAGGCTTAGAATAGTCAGGCAGCCCTAAGGCAGGGGCAGAAGCCAAACCCTGTTTGAGGAAAACAAAGGCAGAATTGGCCTCAGGGGGCCATGGCAGGGGTCAGGCACAGAGAAAAGAGTGAGTTCCTGGAGAGGTTTTGCAAGGGAGGCATATTGGGGAATTCATTGTCTGCAAAATCCAGCCATAACTAAAAACTTCTGGACCTGGCGTGGGGAGCAGGGTCGGGGAAAGCTAAGGATAGCTTGGACGCGGGTGGGAGAAAGTGCATGGGAACCCTGGGAGAGGAGAAAGCCAAGGTATGTGACAGAAGCTTGACAGAGTTGTAGTTTAGAGCAAGAAGCTTTGTGACCCTTATTTGCTAGGGCAGTAAGGAGCACTATAGAGTCCGTTTCAGAGGCAGACAATGAAGGGGAACAGAGGAGTAGATCATCTATATATTGGACAAGTGTGGACCTGGACAGGAAAACAAGGTCAGCAAGGTCTCAGGCTAATGCTGGGGAAAAATATGACGGGCTTTCAGTATACCCCTGGGGCAGTGTGGTCCATGTGTACTGTTGCCCCTCGTAAGAAAAGGCAAACAGGAACTGGGAGTCAGGGTGAACCAGGATGGAAAAGAAAGCAGAGCACAAATCAACAACAGTAAAATGAGTTGCATCTGGTGGGATAGAAGCCAGAATCTTTGAGAGAGGCAAGTTTTGATTCTGTCCACCTATGATTTGCCTCTTCCCACCACTGCATGAAACAATCAACCTCTCCTTTTGCCAATTTAGTTTTAGGTTGGCCGAGTTTGCTTTTAAGACGTCTACTCAGTCTTTGTCCCAAGATCCTAACAGTGGCCACTGAATTTTGGGATTCTCCTGAGTTAGCCTAGACCATTTTTCCAGAAATTTACAGGAGTCCAGACCCTTCCTAAAATACATAAAATGAGCCGGTGTTCCTTTAGGGAACTGTCCCGACATAGACATCTGGTTACCCATACAGGAGGACTTTACACACCAATCACACAAGAAGGAAAGTCGGGTTTGTCAGAGCGATGCCCGGTGCAACACACAAAAGGAGCCCACAGGCTACTGCCTCAATCGCCCTTGTTTTCACACCAACGGTTTTACCCAAGGCGCGGTGCGGCTGCGATTGTGCAGATTTCACTCACTCAGATCGTGGGGACAGGGACCCTTTGGTCAGCCGATCCCCGGATGGAGATGGCGCCCAGACTCAAACACACCATAGGGAGGATGGATAGACACAGAGACAAGACAGTCCTCAGTCCGGACAAAACACAGAAATAATTACCTGACCAGATTCCTGATGTCAGATCCCGGGATCCCTACCAGAACAGAGTGGGAACCAACAGGTTCAATGGCGTAGACTTCACTGTGGTCATGCACCCTTCCGTTCTGGCGGAGGACCGCTCGGGCCAAATGCTCAGGTGCCGGCTTGCCACGGCAGTCCTAAGAACAGTCAGGAGTCACACGGCCCCAGTGAAGATGGTTGCCATCTTGGTGGAACTTCCAAATTGTCAAAGTCAGATTCAGGACTCACATAATTTGTCAGACCACTCTGTTTATTAGCAAAGCGCTTTGCCAATGCACCCAGATATGTGAGCCCCTCTCTGAGACTCAAGCTAACTTGTTTATACAAATAAGCCAAAGCCAATTTAACATAAGAGACAAAAGGAAGCAGAAACTGACAAATATACATACATATCTTATTTGCATACTAACATTTACCAATCTCCTAGCTCAGTAGGAGCTCTAAGTTAATTAGTTTGAGGACCCATTGTCTCACACTCCTTAATGTTTCTCTTCCTGACAACTATATTTCAACAAACCCTTCAAGTAGCATTTCTTTAATGAATTATAATTCATTCTACTTTCACAGATGTTACTTACAATTCCACAATAATACAAAGAATCATTGAAATGTAGGGCTGGAAGGAACCTCAAGAAGTCATAAACATTAACATTTTTGTTACAATGAACTCATAGATAATCATAGAGTTTAAGGCCAAAAGGGACCACTAGATCATCTAATCTGACCTCCTGTATAGCACAGGCCACCAACACCACCCAGCACCCACACACTAAACCCAAAACTGAAATAAGACTAAAGTGATATGGCAAAATTTGTGAATGATACAAAATTATTCAGGATAATTAGATCCAAAGCTAACTGTGAAGAGTTGCAAAGGGATCTCACTAAGCTGGGTGACTGGACAACAAAATGGTAGATTAAATTAAATTTTTATAAATGCAAAGTAATATACATTGGAAAACATGTTCCCAAGTATACATACAAAATCATGAGGCCCAAATTAGTTACTACTGAAGAATGAGATCTTGGGGTCATTGTGGATAGTTCTTTGAAAACATCCACTCAAGTGTTAGCAATTGTTAGGGAAAGGATGGAGGATAAAACAGAAAATATCATAATGCCACTATATAAATCCATGGTATGCCCACACCTTGAATACTGTGTGCAGTTCTTCCCATCTCAAAAAAGATATGTTAGAATTAGGGAAAGTACAGAGAAAAGCAACAGAAATGATTAGGGATATGTAACAGTTTCCATATGAGGAGAGATTAAAAAGAATGGGACTGTTCACCTTTAGAAAAGAAATGATTAAGGTGGGATATGAGAGGTCTATAAAATCATGAATGGTGTGGAGAAAGTGAATTAGGAAGTATTATTCACCTCTTCGCATAGCACAGGAAACAGGGGTCACCCAATTAAATTAATAGGCACAGTCAACATGAAGAACTTGTGAAGTCCAAAAGTATAACTGGGTTTGTCAGAAAAATAAAGGGAAGGGTAACCACCTTTCTGTATACAGTGCTATAAAATCCCTCCTGGCAAGAGGCAAAACCCTTTCACCTGGAAAGGGTTAAGAAGCTAGGATAACCTCGCTGGCACCTGACCCAAAATGACCTATGAGGGGACAAGAACATCTGAGGAACTGTGTGGGGGGGCAATAAACGTGGGGAAATAGTTTTACTTTGTGTAATGACCCATCCACTCCCAGTCTTTATTCAAGCCTAAGTTAATTGAATCCAGTTTGCAAATTAATTCCAATTCAGCAGTCTCTCGTTGAAGTCTGTTTTTGAAGTTTTTTTGTTGAAGAATTGCCACTTTTAGGTCTGTAACAGTCTCTACATAAAAGAATAAATGGACACAAATCAGATGTCAGAGAACACTTCAATCTCTTTGGTCACTTGATTACAGACCTCAAAGTGGCAATTCTTCAACAAAAAAACTTCAAAAACAGACTCCAATCAGAGACTGCTGAATTGGAATTAATTTGCAAACTGGATACAATTAACTTAGGCTTGAATAAAGCCTGGGAGTGGATGTGTCATTACACAAAGTAAAACTATTTCTCCATGTTTATTTACCCCCTACTGTTCCTCACATGTTCTTGTCAACTCCTGGAAATGGCCCACCTTGATTATCACTACAAAAGGGTCAACCCCTCCTCACCCCCCCCCCCCACTCTCCTGCTGGTAATAGCTCACCTTACCTGATCACTCTCGTTACAGTGTGTATGATAACACCCATTGTTTCATGTTCTCTGTGTATAGAAATTTCCCCACTGTATTTTCCACTGAATGCATCCAATGAAGTGAGCTGTAGCTCACGAAAGCTTATGCTCAAATAAATTTGTTAGTCTCTACGGTGCCACAAGTACTCCTTTTCTTTTTGCGGATACAGACTAATATGGCTGCTACTCTGAAACCTGTCAACGTGTATCTATATTACTAATAGGTAATCTGAGGGATTTGATCAAAGTTGCATACAGTTGTACAGTAGTGGCAGAGATAGCAATAGAAAAACAGTCTTGAGTCTCAACCACTAGATCACACTCACCCCTAAAAAGTCAGGTTTTATCTCTGTCTGATGTTTTAATGCTACTATTTACCCAGGGATTCTTGTATACAAAGTGTTTTACACAAGTGATTTTTGTGCCACAAATTTATTTGTAGTGGGGAAAGCCAGGGAAATTCCTCTCTCTAAATTAAACATTCTCTAGCTCAAAATTCAACAACTTCCATACCAGATGATGTCTCTTTCCTTATGTCTAATGTATTCTTCTTTAGTTTGCATCATTACTTGGTAAATATATTACAGTATGTTATTTATTTGGTCTATACTTTCAAGAACTTTACATGCATTCCTTCTTTCTTTCTTTCTTTCTTTCTTTCTTTCTTTCTTTCTTTCTTTCTTTCTTTCTTTCTTTCTTTCTTTCTTTCTTTCTTTCTTTCTTTCTTTCTTTCTTATCTATCTAAATAGTAATTCTGAGTTTATAGTACTTTGCTAAGTACCTTCACCCCACCCTGTCCTGTATGTGGTTTATAATGCATGGTAATAGTTGTTAATTACATTACTTCCCTCGTCTTTTCAAAGTACACTACCGTAACTCTTGAGAATCCTTAATAGCAGTTATCAATAACCTTTCTATGTCTTTGGCCCTTAATTGAGTGCTTTTAAAGATTTTTGACCACTTCTATTTTCCTTGATCTTGTTGGGGAGAGATGCCTACAAAGAATTATTTAAATGACTGAGGTTTGGCTGTTTTATACAAATCATTGAGATCATAGGTGGATCGTTTTATGTGAGGTATAAACAAAATTTAAAACAGAGTGATAACTTAACCAGACAGTGTATTCCTTTTCTTTGATCTTTTTTGTCCTGTATTTAATTATGATAAGAGAAAAACAAGCTTTTAAAGTTCTGCAATCTTTACAAAACATCTTTCTTTTATTTATTTGGTGACTTCAGTAGTTTGAGAATGTTTCAATAACAACTTTAATTCTATGGATTTATTCCAGTAACAACAGAGGTTTGTGACCTTTATCTACCTGCCTTGTATGTTCTTTAAAGGATGTGTAGATATAAATTTTTTTTTTATTGCTTAAGAAAGAGAAAGTTATTCTTGTTCTTTCCCCCACCCCTGGCCTTACTAAATAGAGGAAATTTCCCAAATTGCATGAGGAATCAGTCCTCTAAGTGTGTAAAGATATGTCTTAATAATGCCTCCCATTATCTCGGACAAACGTCAACATTGCTATTTAGGTACGGTACCCCACAGAGCCTAAAAATATGTCATGGGCTGTGATCTTGTCAGCTGTCATAAATTAAGCAAAGTTAGTTCTAGTAAAAACAAAGCAAAGTTAGCTGTAGCTCACGAAAGCGTATGCTCAAATAAATTTGTTAGTCTCTAAGGTGCCACAAGTCCTCCTTTTCTTAATGTTAAACTAGTATAACTGGATGTTTCTGAGAATTGGTAAGGGGATACAGAATCTTTCATCACTAGTCTTTCACCACAGTTCAGATATAACCTACATGAGAAGTTCTCAGAAATCATGATCATTTCATGACTGTTGGTGACCTAAGTAAAATGAGTTCATAATTTCCTTATAATTGCCTACAAGTGTCTCAAGTAATGCCGTTCTCAGTAAGGAGGACAGAAGTGATTGGCCATGGAGACTGAAGTTCTGTCTCACAGGGTGTGTTTCCTCCAGTTTAAGGCTAAGGCACGGTTGATAGAGCCGTGAGTCTAAGTCACACTGCCATTGTCTGTGCTGTCCATCTTATATGGATAAACAGATGGCGTAAGTCTCTCGGCCTGGCGGTCCACAAGCGCTAAAATTATTGAAAATTTTAGAAACTATCCCCAGTGTAGGTGCTGCAGTCATGGTGCTTATTTGTCGGGGAAGCTGCGGTGATAAGAGTGTCTTCTTTTGGATAAAATTAAAAAGAAAAAAACCACTACCCAGATCCCTGAGCATGTAGGACACTTCCAGCTAGGAGTTATCTAGCAGTGTCAGCACTGGTATCTCGGCAAATTGGCATGCGAGCCATTGAAATGGCAAATTACCTCTTGTTTCCCTATATTTGACGCTGTAAGTTACTCACCATTTTTCAAACCTAAATTGTTATTAGGTGCTGCTGATACTGTTTAAAGTTGTGTTGCATTTCAGCTTGTGGTCTCTTGTTCAGCTAGTGTATGTGAAATGCTGTTTGGACTCAGATCTTCTAGGTAAAAAGTGTACTTAAAGTTATAGAATTATTATTCATCAATATGTGGGAGCTGATGTACTGTAAACCATTCAAAACACCATGCTCATATGCCACATCCATGTGTAAAATTATATGTCGGTTAAGAAAGAGGGAGAGAAATCTAGCTAAATTGTCTTTCTTATGGATGCGAAGCCCAGAATTGTAAGGAAAGTAACCAAAAAAATGTCATATGCAGTGGAGTTGTAGCCATGTTGGTCCCAGGATACTAGAGAGACAAGGTGGGTGAGGAAGTATCTTTTATTGGACAAACTTCTTTTAGTGAGACAAACATGACTATGAGCTTATACAGAGCTCTTCATGTCTGGGAAACATACAGAGTGTCACAGCTAATAAAAGGTGGAACAGATAGTTTAGCATCAGTAGTTAACATTCAAGATGAAATGCCCATTAACACCCCTGCAGTCATAGGGAGGAAAGAAAGGTGGGAGTGTGGAAGGCAGGCATGGGGGCAGGCGTTGTTAGTTGATTATAGATTGTTGTAATAAGCTGTCAATCCAGTTTGTCTATTCAGTCCATGATTTTTAGTATCTAGCAAAGTTACGAATTTAAGATCCCAGACTTTTCTTTTGAAGGTGTTGTGCATGTCCTTTGAGGATGATGACTGAGAAGTCAGATATGGAATGATCACTTTGTGAAAGGTGTTCATCTACAGGTGATACGGTGTTTGTCTTTTATCATTTTTCTATGTGAGTTCCTTTGAAATCATAGTGATTGTCTGGTTTTACCCACATAGTTGTTACTGGGGCATTGAGTGCACTAGATGAGGTACACCGTATGTTGTGATAGGCATGTGTAGGACCCATGGATCATGAAAGGTGTTTTGCTGGGGGTTGAGCATCATAGCAGTAGACTTATGTTCTTAGGTTTTGCATTTCTTCTTCTTTCAGGGTCTGATGCCTCTTTGAGTTGGTAATCCTGGTTTGTGGGGAGCTTGCTTCTGATGATGAGCTTGAAGAAGCCATCCTAATACCCATGGCTGTTCCTGTGGTTTGGACAAAGTGTTTGTTGTTGAATGTAAAATTCTTTTGAGTGAGGATAAAATGGATGAGAAAAGAATGCCAACAGGAAAGGCAAAGTTGTCCAGTGCTCAAAAAAATTTCCACAAAGACCTCCCACACCAAATCAGTGATATAGACTACTGGCAAGAAAAGGACTGTTGAAGATTGTGATTACTAAGGTGAAATTGATAAAATGTAACCTGGCTAAAAGGAAATGTCTCAGTAGCGAATTTCCTTTGTCTCCCACCCTCCAGGAAAGTGGTGCACAACAAATCAAGATCTGAGAATTGCCTTCATGCTGAGTACTAATGGGACAGTCCTGGGCTCAGTATGATATGAGGAAAGAGGACATATCTAAATTTGCCAGGACACAAACCATTTAGCACTTTACAGGTGAAACCCAACAATAAAAATTGCAGTCAAAAATCATGTCAAGCACTCCCTTGCAGGAAATACCACATAATAAACAGTCACATTCTGCCCTAATTGAAATTTCTAAACAGTTTGAATAGTCTAACCTTTATTAAATATTTAAATATTTATTAAATATATCAATAAATTCTTTGCAGAACACAGATGACAAAATACATTCTTGGCAGCCATTGCTATCTGAACAGCAGCTAAGAACAAGCAAAGCACCTATGTTGTGAATCTGAGTAACAAATGCTAGATATATCCCTTATTTGTTTTCTCATGTAATTATGATGGCTGAAATCTTGGCAGACCAGGGATTAAACTGTGGACCTCCAGAGCTAAAAGTCTAAAGCTCACTCACTTGGGCTGTAACATATTCATCTCCTCTGAAGATTGGGGACAGAAGGGGACCTGTAACACACACCAGATAGTTACATGATCTCTGTAATGCCTTCTGGTCACTTCACCCAGCACATAAGCATTAGCTAACTCAAATCTAGGTTGAGTCTCATCAGTGTCCCAGTCCTGGTTAGGCACTGTTATGACTGAGGTAAATAGTACTGGATGGATTAGATGAAATGGAGGTGTAGAGCTTTGTGTCATCCATATTCTGAAGACACTGCAGCTTATACCTCCCTATTAGCCTGCTAGCAGCCTCATACACCAGCTAAACAGGAGAGGATGGCAGAATTAAAACTGGTGAAACCCAACAAGAGAGATTTCTCAGTGCAGATAAACAAGATCATCTAGGATCTTGCTAAGAAAGAAGAGAATGGAGCTACTCTCATCATTCTGTCAAAAAAAAAACCACATGGTTATGTTAAAGATAGCTGACACATATAACAGAATCAGCACTGATGCCTGATCATTGTGCACAGCCAGAAAGAAATCATCTTGAACCAGGATGTAATAATTATTTCCTTAACTGATGCTGGAATCTTGCTTTCCAACAGCAAAATATTGATGATTGATTCCAAAAATGCCTCAAAGACATGCCTTCACGAAACAAGACCGGCAAGTATCCAACTTGCATGTTGCAACCTGTCATAAATATAAAGGGAAGGGTAAACCCCTTTGAAATCCCTCCTGGCCAGGGGAAAGCTCCTCTCACCTGTAAAGGGTTAAGAAGCTAAAGGTAACCTCGCTGGCACCTGACCAAAATGACCAATGAGGAGACAAGATACTTTCAAAAGCTGGGAGGAGGGAGAGAAACAAAGGGTCTGTGTCTGTCTGTAGTCGTCTTGGCCGGGGACAGAACAGGAATGGAGTCTTAGAACTTTTAGTAAGTAATCTAGCTAGGTATGTGTTAGATTATGATTTCTTTAAATGGCTGAGAAAAGAATTGTGCTGAATAGAATAACTATTTCTGTCTGTGTATCTTCTTTGTAACTTAAGGTTTTGCCTAGAGGGGTTCTCTATGTTTTTGAATCTAATTACCCTGTAAGATATCTACCATCCTGATTTTACAGGGGGGATTTCTTTATTTCTATTTACTTCTATTTTTTATTAAAAGTCTTCTTGTAAAACACTGAATGCTTTTTCATTGTTTTCAGATCCAAGGGTTTGGGTCTGTGGTCACCTATGCAAATTGGTGAGGCTTTTTACCAAACCTTGTCCAGGAAGTGGGGTGCAAGGTTTTGGGAAGTATTTTGGGGGGAAGGACGCGTCCAAACAGCTCTTCCCCAGTAACCAGTATTAGTTTGGTGGTGGTAGCGGCCAGTCCAAGGATAACGGGTGTAATATTTTGTACCTTGGGGAAGTTTTGACCTAAGCTGGTAAAGATAAGCTTAGGAGGTTTTTCATGCAGGTCCCCACATCTGTACCCTAGAGTTCAGAGTGGGGGAGGAACCGTGACACAACCTGAATGTCTTCTGGCACCTCCAGAATCTCAGAGAGTAACAGCAACTGAAATTCCTCTTCAAAAACAGAAATGGTGCTAATAAGAAGGGAAAATATTTGAAGAACTTGTCAAGACTCAGACCTCACCAGTGACCAATGGCATTAGACCACAGATCATCAAGTTGGTGTGAAGCCTTAGGCTTTTGCTGGACTCATCGCCACTCCAGGAGTAATAGACTCAAAAATTGCTACTGCAGTGAGGAATTTTCGATGGATGACTTACCAGGAAACTGCATCTTTTTTTCTCGGGAATGGACCAGCATCCTTCATGCTAAAACTCATTCTGTGATGCCAGAGTCTGAAAATTACAGGTGTCAAAAGAAAACTGAAGTTGGTGCAGCATATGGTAGCATATATATCAGAACAGTGCAAGACATCGCCTGTGCTTTGTGAATTCATTGGTTCTCCATTCATTTCAGAACAGAATTCAAAGATCTGGTCCTAACCTATAAAGCCCTTAATGAACTGGTAAAGATGAACAGAGAAAATGCCATTTGTTCTTGACTGCTACTTTTCATCATAATATGGTCCAGCTCTCAGATACCAATGTACTAAGCACCTTGTAAAAAACTGCAATATAAAGACTGATAGAAACATAAGCTGAGGAAGCTCTGCATTGTCACCAATAGACATGATTCTGCTACCATGGAGACAGATAGATCGGTATGAATCTAAGTACTTGTGGCACCTTAGCGACTAACCAGTTTATTTGAGCATCCAATGAAGTGAGCTGTAGCTCACGAAAGCTTATGCTCAAATAGATTGTTTAGTCTCTAAGGTGCCACAAGTACTCCTTTTCTTTTTGCAAATACAGACTAACACAGCTGTTACTCTGAAACCTATGAATCTGAGTGATCTTATCTGCAAAATAATTTGAATTTATAATTTAATAGAATGAGGTTACTTACGCATCCAAAATGAGTTCTGTTTTCCCTATCTTTGAGCAACAAGGTTGTCTACCTGTCCTGCAAATAATCAGCAAACTGTTTTGGGCTTCAAATTAAACAGCATAAACGAGTAATTTCATTAGGAGTTAGAGAGAGACTAATATTTCTCAAATATCCCAATCAGTATTTCCTAGGTATAGCCTAGGTAAATAGTAACCACTAGCCTTGGTAAATAGTAACCACTCTGAATTAGATTTTGAATAATATAAAGCAGCATGTTGAAGGTTGGGAGTATTGTTTGCGCCTACTGACTACCAGACATCAGCAGAGTTGTTTAACCATCTGGGGGGAAAAGTAAGCATACGTTTTTGTTTTCTTGGTGCTTATTTCTTCTCTGATTTCACAACTTTGTACATGTGGAAACTGTAATTCCTCCTCTCCCCTCCCTCCCCCCACACACTGTTTCTAACAAGCTAACCCTAAGCATTCTAACCTAACCCTAAGCTAACCCTAACCCCTCTAACCTTCTAACCCTAAGCATTCAAACTAGCTACATTCGTTTTCCACCATCTTCCCTGGTGAGTAAAGAAGTGTGCCTAAACTGCTTATATACCAATTGAGTGGCAAATCAAACCAAACCTACCTGATTTTAGTGACTATCAAATTTCTAAGCTAAGGCCAATAATACAGTCCTTACCTTTGGAAAGCTTGCATCAACTGTAATATTTCTTAATTTAATAAAAAGGTTAGGAAGGACAATTCATATGTTAATAAATTGTGATCAAAATAAAAAGCGTAGCTTGCTTTGACTCCAACAAAACCATTTTACCACAGGAAAAGTGAGGATTGATGGGTTTGCCATTTTAGTGACTTAGACTGCTTTATTAATAATTCTTTGGAAGCTGACTTTCCCTCAAAATAGGCAGTGTTTAGTCTCAGCGTCCTTGACTGAAATTGTCTACCTGCCAATGAGCAGAAGTGGAATCCACAAGAATTTGTTTGCCTATCTAGCACATAGATTTTAACTGATTTAGATAAGAATGGTCCATCCAGCTCAGTATGCTGTCTTCCAACAGTGGCCAATGCCAGATGCTTCAGAGGGAATGAACAGAACTAATATCAGTGATCCATCCCCTGTCGTCCACTCCCAGTTTCTGTCAAATAGAGGCTAGGGATACTCAGAGTATGCATCCCTACACATCATGGCTATTAGCCATTGATGGGGCTATCCTCCAGAAAGTCATCCAGTCCTTTTTTTTAACCCTGTTGTAATTTTGACCTTCACAACATCTCCTGGCAAAGAGTTCCACAGGTTGACTGTGCTTTGTGTAAAGAAGTATTTCCTTTCATTTGTTTTTTTATAGACCTCTATCATATCCCCCCTTAGCACTCTCTTTTCCAAGCTGAAATGTCCCAGTCCTATTAATCTTTCCTTGTATGGAAGCTGTTCCATATTCCTAATAATTTTTGTTGCTCTTTTCTGTAGCTTTTCCAATTCCAATATATCTTTTTTTAGTTGGGGCAACCAGATTTGCATGCAGTATTCAAGATGTGGGTATACCATGGATTTATGTAAAGGCATGGATTTATGTCTTCTTATCTATCCCTTTGTAATGATTCCCAACATTCTGTTAGCTTTTTTGACTGCCACTGCACATTGAGTGGATGTTTTCCAAGAACTCTTCACAATGACTCCAAGATATCTTTCTTGAATGGTAACAGCTAATTTAGACCTCATCATTTTGTATGTATCATTGGGAAGTATGTTTTCCATTGTGCATTATGTTGCATTTATCAACACTGAATTTCATCTGCCATTTTGTTGCCCAGTCACCTAGTTTTGTGAGCTCCCTTTGTAATTCTTTGCAGTCTGCTTTGGACTTAATCATCTTGAGTAGTTTTGTGTCCTCTGCAAATTTTACCACCTCACTATTTACCCATTTTTCCAGATCATTTATGAATATGTTGAACAGAACTGGTCCCAGTACAGACCCCACAAGGAACACCACTATTTACCACTATTCACCACATTTTGAAAACTGACCATTTATTCCTATCCTTTATTTCCCATCTTTTAACCATTAATTGATCTATGGGAGCACCTTCCCTCATGTCCCATGACAGCTTACTTTGCTTAAGAGCCTTTGGTGAGGGACTTTGTCAAAGGCTCTCTGAAAATCCAAGTATCGTATATCCACTAGTAGATCGCCCTTGTCCACGTTTGTTGCCCCTAAAAGAATTCTAATAGATAGATGAGGCATAATTTTCCCTTAACAAAAGCCATGTTGACTCTTTCCCAACATATTGTGTTAATCTATGGGTCTCATAGGTCTGTTCTTTACTATAGTTTCAACCAGTTTGCCTGGTACTGAAGTTATTGGCCTGTAATTGCCGGGATTGCCTCTGGAGACTTTTTTACTAATTGGTATCACATTAGCTATTTTCCAGTCATCTGCTATAGAAGCTGATTTAAATGATAGGTTACATAGCACAGTTAGTAATTCTGCAATTTTGTATTTGAGTTCCTTCAGAATTCTTGGGTGAATACCATCTGGTCCTAGTGACTTATTACTGTTTAATTTATCCGTTTGTTCCAAACCCTCCTCTAATGACACCTCAATCTGGACAGTTCCTCAGATTTGTCACCTAAAAAGAATGTTTCAGGTGTGAGGATCTCTCTCACTTCCTCTGCAGTGAAGATTGATACAAAGAATTCATTTAGTTTCTCAGCAAAGGGCTTATCTTTCTTGAGTGCTCCTTTAGCACCTCAATCATCTAGTGGCCCCATTGATTGTTTAGCAGGCTTCCTGCTTCTGATGTACTTAAAAAAATGTTTGCTGTTACTTTTATAATCTTTGACTAATTGTTCTTCAAAATCTTTTTGGCCTGCCTAATTATACTTTTACATTTTATATATGGGAATTATTTTGATTCAGGGATGTAACCTGTGTTTTTCTGTATCTTATTACAACTACTCAACGATAAAGTTTCCAATTGGGGCAAATTAGTCACACTACCTAAATATAGCTTTAAAAAACCTTATCCTTTGGTTTTCTGTCTAGTTAGACTATTTCCCAACAAGATTTTATTATTCATTTTAGGATTTTGGAAAAAGCAGACATTTTTAAATACTAAGCAATATTTAAAATATGTATTTGCAAAACACAATTGGCAGTATCCTAAGATTATAATATAAAGAAGGAAACTCTCCCTTCCCAGTCCAGGAGAAAATATTTTGCTAGATCACCTCTGAATTACAGATGTAATTTTATTTCCTATAAGCAGAGACAGCGTCATCAGGCATTTTTCTCAAGTAATGTACCAGTGATAGGAGTGCTAGATAGGCAACCTTGTTGAAGGGAATTCCTAATCGTTTCAATAATAGGTCCTGAAATCTTGCCTTTAAACGTTTTATAAGAGTCACAGCCGTCTGTCTCTGCATCATTTCTAGATTTAAAGTGAGTGAAACATCTTAGAACTGTGGTATACCCTATCAAGATTTATAGTAATATTTCAGTCCAATCGAGAGGCTTAAGATTATACAGAAATTTCATATCAGTTTTAGGGTGGGGTATTGAACTTCAGATAAGATTTATACTGAAAATTTCCCATGTCTTTGTTAGTATTGCATGACATAAGAGTTCTGCCAAGGAAGTTTTGTAAGCCTTGCTAGCATTTTACCTGTCTTATTACTCTGTTGAATAAGTCAGTGTCTTGCAAATAATGATGGAGCATTAGCCTGTACTAGGTGCTTTAGAGTTTCACTTGCACAAATTTTACACTAGTGAAATGCCATTTTACTTAGTGTTCACAAATCAAAAGGTGCTGTTCCCTTTGTAGAGGCTGAGGCCATATCTATACATACTGTACTGCAGCGGTGCAGCTGAAGCACATCTGGTGAAGATGCTCTGTGTCAGCGGGAGAAGCTCTCCCTGTGCTCATGAGGGGGTTGGAATATACACACCTTTGAGTGACATAAGTTTTGCCAACGTACATTGTAGTGTAGACATAGCCTTGAGATTGGGGAAAGGTATTCAGTGTCGCAGCTAAATACAAGTGGAACAGAGTGTTTAGCAGAAGAAGTTAACACTAGTTGCAAGAGATCATTAAAGGTGAAGTAGACTGTTAACACCTCTGCAGCTGTAAGAAAAGGATGGTTATTTGGTTACACGTTGTTGTAATGAGCATAAATCCTGTGTCTTTATTGAGTCTATAATTTATTGGGTCTATCAAAGTTATGATTTTAAAATGCTTGTCTTTTGAAGGTGTTGTGCAGGTTTTCATTGAGGATGAAGGCTGAAAAGTCAGATACGAGTGATCATTTTGCGAGAAGCGTTTGCCCATGGGTGCTAGGGTGTTTTTGTCTTTTATTGTGGTTTTGTATGAGTTCATTTGAGGAGAGTAGTGATTCCTCTCTATTTAGTTATCTTGGTTCTTATTTTTTACCTATAACCATTGTGTTTAAGCAGGAACTTGTAAGAAGCAGTAGCTATATAGAGAGAGGGAGAGAGAGAGAGTTACAGACACATGCTATATAGATTTTAATGACTTCTGGCAATAGGATTGAAATACTTAGCACTTAAGTAAAAAGAAAAGGAGTACTTGTGACACCTTAGAGACTAACCAATTTATTAGAGCATAAGCTTTCGTGAGCTACAGCTCACTTCATCGGATGCATGAATACATCGGATACAGACTAACACGGCTACTACTCTGAAACTTAGCACTTAAGTAGTGCTTTTATAATTTCAAAGAACTTACTGAACAAACATTATATAAACAATCTTCAAAACACCACTGTAAATTAGAGAAATATTATTTACTTCCATTTACAAAAGGGGGAACTGAGATGCAGATATTTTGTAATATGCCCAAAGTCACACAGGGAGTCATTGTCAATACCTGAATTAGAGCTCAGGAGTTCTTGACTCTGAGTTTTGTTTTCAGTCCACTACACCACATTGACTACTATGTTCTTCTGCACTATTTATTTCCAAAAGGGTTAAAAGAAATAAAATTCTGGGGGTTTGGGTTCCATTTCTGTGAGGCACAATCAGTAACAGTAATTGGCCCAATTATGGTAATGATTTTACAATAGAGACCAACCAAAAGGTATTGATGGGTGAACCTCAATAGAATTAGTTAAGATAAGGATTTAAAATTTTAGTTGCTTAACTTCAAAAGCTTCACCAAATTTATTCTAACTGCTTTGGTCTGGAAATTGAGCTGTGAATCTTGTGAGAACAGGGTTTCTTGTGAAACTCAGCCTAGAAATAATGTGCATATTTTTTAACAGTGAGGGTAATGACCATTGGAACAACTTACAAGGGCTTTGGTGGATTCTGCATCACAGGAAATTTTAAAATCATGAATGGATGTTTTTCTAAAAGAGATCCTTTAGTTCAAGCACAGCTATTGGAATTGAAGCAGAAATTAATACAGGGAAATCCTATGGCCTGTGTTATGCAGAAGGTCAGATGGTCACTTCTGGCCCTAAAATGTGTGAACCTATGAAAGTGTTCAGTGTGGCCAGAAGTAGCACTTGGGATGGTACTCTGGTACTTAGATACATGTCCTTGCTGAGACCTGAGCTGTATGAACACTGAACATTTTGGTTAGTTTTCTTAAAACTTCAAAGTATTAAGTGTTGGGTGAAAGTTTCTGTTCATTCCTATTTCATTAAAAAAATGCACCCAACTCTTCTAGAAGGATATGTGTTTTAGAAAAGCATTTTCAAAAGGTTCAAGTATAATGCAGTGCCCTTTATGTAGAAGGGCTTCCGCACATTAAACAAGACTATTTTCTTGCTGTAGAGAACAGCTGGTTTTGAGTACTCTGTTTACTAATATGCCAGAAACAAGATGACACAAAAGCATTTAACAAACAAATAAAAACCCATCATCATTGAGTCTACATTATCATTATATATGAAGGCCTCTTTAACTCTGAAGTAAACTGTCATAATCCTTAAAATGCAGAGTTGTTGTAGCCATGCTGGTCCCAGGATATTAGAGAGACAAGGTGGATGGGGTGATATTTTTTATTGACCCAATTTGTGTTGGTGAGAGAGATAAGCTTTCGAGCCACACAGAGCTCGTTCTTGAAACCTGGTCTCTCTCACCAACAGAAGTTGGTTCAATAAAAGATATTACCTCACACACCTTGTATCTCTAATAATCTGTAACAGGCAGAAGGAAGTGGGACCAGCCTTGCTAGCAGAGGTGCTGTGCCTGGCCAGAGTTTAAAGCTGCCTTTCTCTACCTTTATTAGGGGAGAGTTCTGTCCAGCATTCTCAGGAGTGAATCTCTTTTGCACCCGTAGGAGCTGCTGCTCCAATGGTTAAGAGGTCCCTGAATCTTTCTCCATGTGTGAGATCAAATAATTATACTTGGCACTTATAAAATGCCTTTCATCTGAAGATCTCAAAGCCCTTTTCAGTATGTATCCTCACAACACCTCTCTGTATAATTCCCATTTTACAAATTAAATCAAGTCACAGGGAGGTGAAGTGTTTTACCCAAATTCACAGTTGCTTGCAAAGCTAGAAATACAATCCAGATATCCTGACTCCCAAGTCCCTACTCTAATCCCTATACAGTGCTCACCACTGAAATTTTTACAGTTTTGCTGTTTCAAATAGGTAATATTACCATCATTTTCCTTATACTCAGGCATGGGGAGTGTCATAATGTGTGAATTATTTGCAAAGGCATTTGTACAGATTGTGGTGGTGACGACTGTAACACAGAGTCATCCATCTGAATCATAAATAAAATTGACCAAAATGCAAGTCATATGCAGGTTTCTCAAGAAAGCAGTAAAGAGCACTTAGTTCTGACCTTAAGTAACATAAATCTGAGTTACTAAAGAGCAATCTTGTACTTAAAAGGAGATCGTGTTTAAATCAGTTATTAACAGGCATACAGAAAAAGTGGAGGGGACATGGTGGAGGAGGGGCTCTTTGAGCAAAATAACCTGTTTTCCTTTTTAAAATCATTTAGAGGGCATAATAATTAAGTGTTTTATTGTGTTTTTTGAAACATAGTCTGTGAATGTGTGTGGGGAAGTGCACCATCCTGGCAGCAGTTCCTGAGGGCCTGATTTCCATGTCGCTTACACCATTACACTAGCATACTCTTATTTACTTCTTGGTTTACATCAGTGTGAGAGGACAATCAGGCCATCTAGCATTCATGGAGACATAATACCTTGATGAATGATTAAGGGGCAGCCAAGTGTGCAATGTGCATTCTATCTACAGTGGCTGAGCTTTGCAGGCTGGCATAGAATGAAGAGCCAGGCCATGCCCTGTCCCACTCTGGCCCCTTTGGTAATTCTAGCACTGGTGACTCTAGAGGCTCTCCTGATGCTTGGTTTCAGAGTAACAGCCGTGTTAGTCTGTATTCGCAAAAAGAAAAGGAGTACTTGTGGCACCTTAGAGACTAGCCAATTTATTTGAGCATAAGCTTTTGTGAGCTACAGCTCACTTCATCGGATGCTCCTGATGCTCGTACTTTGGGAATGTAAGGACTGAGATGTTGGCTATCACATACCCTGGGTAGAAAGAGAGGCCCATACGCACTCTTCCTCTCTTCCCTCTTCTGTATGTCCATACAGGGCTAGCTCCAACCTAGCCTCATGTTGCTTCTTTGTCGTTTAACCTAATAATATACAATAGCACAACTAAAATGTTTAAAAAGGAAGGCATTATTTATTTGTTCAATATAGGCAAAAATCACTGCTGGCAAAAATTTTCCAACTCTATTGTAGTCAGTGGAATTGATTGCTCTTGTTTATTCAGTGGAGATATTGGCCCTATGAATTTAAGATGTTACACTCGAAGTTCTTGCTATTAAAAAGGTTGATGGCCTCTCTTCATCTGTCATCCACGTTTCAAAACCTTATAGAAAATGGATAAAATGTAACATTTAATTGTCTTGCAGTCTCTAGCATCCCTCGTAGTGGACTTTTCCCTCAAGGTTCGTCCAAACAAGTCCTAAATCTTTATTATTTTCCACAGTTGCTGTTATTCTGTAAATCTGTTGTAACGGCACCTAGTACTTCCAGTCAAGTGAGGAGCCTGGTGCTTCAAAAGCCACCTCCAGTACTATTAATGTGTAGGCCTGCAAGGAGAATGAGACAATTAGCTGATTCTCCCCTTCTTTTCTGTTTTTCAGTCCCCCAAATTAATACAAATCAATTGCTAGTGTTCCACACCATTAGGGTAGCAAAAATTCTAAAGACATTTAATTTTAAAAACTACTAGAAATTTGAAAATAAATATCTGTCCACTTTTTGTGTCTTCTAGCATGACAAAACATTTATTAATTTCTGCTGTTTTAAGTAGCAAAGCTTCTTGGTAAAAATGATTTTCTAATGACATTGGCTTTCTAGAGAATACAACTTTGCTAGTGAGAATTTAATGACTGCCCTACGATAATTGTTGTTAACTCGTGGAAGTGGTGACATTTTGCAGATCAGTCCCTGACTACACCATAGTCTGCTCAAAACGTGCTTTGCACACACTATTTAATGCTTTTAATTGCAAGTCTTAGTCTGCTTTCTCTTGCTTGCAATTAATGTCTGTTGCTATAGAACATCTCTAATGCTCAACTGAAAAGTAATTTACAAGCATATATTTTCTACTGAAATTTAATTCAGCAGATTATTTAATTGTGTCCTATGATAGTGAAAAGAGAAGTGAAAAGCCAGTTTCTCATTGATATAGAGCATTCACAAACAAATATATAGAAAGGGACAAATTTATACATACCTTAAATACAAAATAAGCAATAACAGGCTGTCCTGTGTCCAAATATACACACTCATTTTTAAATAAAGAGTCATAGATTTTGTTTACATGGTGTTTTGGAAAGATTCATTTGATTTTATTATAGTTTTTATAGATGCTGGATTTTGTTACTTCTCCCATTGTTCCTCTGAAAATGAGTACAAATTTCCTAGGAGTTCATCGGTTCCTTAGTATCCTATATCCGATCCCGTTGTCTTGATGGGAGATTTTTCTGAGCTACAACTGCATTATTTGCCTCTATGAGTTTTTAAATGATTCTGATTTACTGATTACTGAGTACTGATTTAATCCCTTTTCCCATTCATTTTATGCTTATCCTATCTGCAGCCTTTCCTCTCTACTACCTCTATCTTACTTGCAAAGCCATCCTTTCTGAGAACCCTGATGCATCTCTTTCACAAAAGTGTTCTGTCTCCACCAGTTTGTACATTAGAGCTCCATGTTCATTCCAAAATCTGCTTCTCTTCTCAATGTACTACAGTGCTGTTCTTGCTTATGTTTTAAAAGATAGCAGGCATTTGGTTTTCTGCTCACAAAGATATCTGTGCTAATCAAATGCAAAAGTGACTTGGCGTGCACATTCTGATGTTTTTTGAATCTCATCAAGTCATGTATTAATGTGTCTCTAATGGTATGATTTCTTTTCACACCTCTACGGTGATTGAAACTCAGTCCTTTTAAGTGAGATCTCCTAACCAGTGTATGGCGGTTCCAATTAGCTTCTCTTGGGCCTGAAGTGCATCACAAACGGTAACAAGGTCTCCCAGGAACACTTTTGTTGCAAGTACTGTAGTCATATTTCCTCATTAGTTCCTTTCAATTGTCACTAATGCCATGTTCCAAGCTTTTGAGAAGTAGACCAAAAACAGAAAAACTAGGTATCAGTGTAGAATAGACAATTATTTTTCATATTTCAAGACCCCTTTGAATGCCTTTGATAGTTTTGAAGCTTACACAGTTTAATTTATTAACCATTACCACTCACTAAAGTCAGAGGATTTAGTGATTTGTTGCCTCGGAAAAGAGAAAAAATATTTTGTCATGGCCGATGGTTCATTTTCTAAATTTGTGATTTTTTAACATTATTTTTAGTCTTTTAATTAAATTTTGCACAAACTATGAGCAAAATAAGAAAAACATAAAGTGTTTAACCATGTTGTGTGTACTTTTATATGGGTACCGTCAAAACCAATAGGCCTCAATTTTTGGTATGGTCTGTGTGTGTCCAGATCATGCTTTTTTCTGCTCCACTTGTCAGCGCAGTTCTTGGGAGGATAACAGTTTTTGGAGACTCTTGCCCTTGCAGATGCTCTAAAGGAATGATTTTTTTTTAACATTTCATTACTCTGCCTGCTTGTGTATGTAGAACTGAGAAGGGCTGAGGAAAGGAACAGCACAATATGGAGGTGCACTGTTGCACACTTTCTCCAGGGTTTGTCAACAGTGGTCCTTCTAACCTAGGAAGCTGAGATTTTAACAATGTTGCAGTTGTTTTTTGTCAAGTTGTCATGCTTTTCAGAAATATTAAGACATTTTTAACTAATAGGTGTAAGAGGCAGTTTTGATCCTGTCATCCTCAGAACACCACTTAACTATGGGAGTTTGAAACTCCATTCATCATCACAGTACTGAACAGATTCTGGTTGCTTACAAATTCGTAACACATTTCGTAACACTTCATATTTACGTTAGTTATGTTCTTCCTCTGTGAAATATTATTTAATTGGTTTTGTACTGTAAAATAATTTTGTGCTATTTGTATTTTCCTGGGCTCTGTACATTTGCTTGTTCAGGCTACCAACTATCAAATTTGATGATAATTAACTGCATATCAGTCTGTCAGAGAGTAGTCTTCATAAAACTTATGGTGGATGTGGAAAAGGCTTGGCAAGATGGCACAAGGGCTTTTCCTTTGGCATCTTCAGACTGAGTGAATGAGTAATTACATCCCTCCCATAAAATACACTATTTATAGTTCGCTCTTCTTTGGAATTTTTCCTTTGTTAGATGGTTCTAAATTCTCCTCCTTGAGAAAAGTCACAAATCAAGTCAGAAGATTATATTTTTAGTGAGCTCAGTTCCTGAGTATCTTGTTTTTATTCTACAAGCTCTACTAATTGAATTTCTTTAGCCCTTTGATAAGGAATAATTCATTGTTTTGATTATAAAATTGAAGGGCTCAAAAGAATATGTACATGTAAGTGTATTTTCATAGTCTGGGAAAAGCAAAACTTATTTTTATCGTTATTCTAAGACGCACTCCTATTTCCAACTTTCTTTCTGCAAAAACGTTTGCTCTTTCTATAGGTAAATTGACATTAAATAATGAATTGTTCAAAATAATATTTTTTTAAAAATCTAACATTTTATGAAAATGGGTGCAAATCAGCCACAGTATAAACTTAATGTCTTAAAAAGACAGATATGGCTACAATTTGGGGTAATTTTTTGATGGATTATAGCAAACAGAGTAAATATGACTTGGTCCTTGCTTTGTAGAAAAGGTTAATATCATTTGATGCTTTTACCCTTTTTCTTTGATTTCATTTTTAACAATGATTAATAAAGGTAATGAATATACAACTACTTTCCCCTCTCCCTTTCATATTGTAAGGGACATGTTCACAAAAATAGTTTTAATATGTGTTCTTTCCTATACAAGTTGATTAGTATGTGGGGGAGGCAATCTAAAGTGTTTTTGATATCCCTACAAATTAATTTACATGCGGGTGAGCTACAGAAGGGAACTAAAAGTGAGAATTAAATGGTGGAGCATAGAGGCAGCTGAAGGTGAACACAGGCATTTCTATAGCATTGTTCTAGCTATATTAAAAATTGCATGCTTTCAAAGAAATATGTGATCAATTCATTTATTTGGATGCCCCAGGTGATTCAGTGTTTTCATAAAATGAAAAATGGTCACATTTTGACAATGGGTTTCATGTATTCAAATGTAGTGCAATCAGCTGAAAATTGTGAAAAATTTACTCGGATTGTAGAAAGTTGAACCGTGTTTTCAATTTAAATTCTGTGTAGTTGCTCTGAAAACTGTAGAGGATTCCACAAGCCGTGCAATGGGGGTTCAACTCTCACAATTAGAATAGCACAATTTGGGAAAATTAAAGAATAGTCCCTTGGGTCCTAGTTAGTGAACTCACGTGATTATGTTAAAATTTAAGCTTTCATTAAAAATAATGCAATCTTGTATTTATGCTCATGGAGAAAAGTTGCAAAATATAAACTGAGTGTAAATCAGTGCAGTGCATCTGTCTCAGTCTTCAGCAAACCTGAAAAACAGTTCTCAGAAACATAAATTGCCTCCAGAGTTGGGTGCTCCTGAACCCCAGAAACCTCTCCTAATGCCATTCCTAAGAGGTGTGAGGCCATGACATGGGTAGGGGAAGCCATTTAGGGCAATGGATTGCCTTCACCTGGCCCTGAACATGGTGTCTTTGCAATGTTTCATAATTGACGACAAAATGAAAAACTAGGTTGTTTCTTTGGTTTGACTCTCTTCAGTTAGTAATGTTCAGGATTAATTATAATGCTGTGTACTTGCTCAGTTAACCTTCTCTTGGTAAACACTGACATAATTATAAAAAATTCTAAACCTTATAGAATACATCTCATGAGACACAATAATATAAATAATTTTTTCCAAGATTAGAAGTTGGCCCAAAGTGTGTAATGTATGTAAGAAACATTTTCAAATTAGGATTGGAACTTCAGTTCTGTGCCTCATGACTTACTTCATAAATGTTAATAGGCAACATATCAAAATGTTCCTGTTAATTAAAAGGGCTGTTCAGCTTTTAATTTATCTAATTTGCAGATATATGGTAGACTGCAAGTAGTTCTTGTTAAAATGTATCTAGTCTCATTTTGTAGGAGGATAATTTTCTTTTTATTCAGATTATGGATGTGCGTAGTAAAACAGTATTATCATGGAATACAATACAGAAATAAAGTCTTACATTTATTTGTCTTAAAAATAATCACTTTGTGCCACCTCACAAAGGCAACAAATTCCTCTGCCAAAATGAGGTCCTCCAAAAATGTAAATGCATTTAATAAATTTTATACAATAAGAGGGTTTAACTGTCTAGATAGTTTCTGATTTGTATAAAAGTAACCTGATGAACCTGCGTAGTTCTAGAACGTAAGAATGGCCATACTGGGTCAGACCAACAGTGGCCAATGCAGGAGCCCCAGAGGGAGTGAACCTAACAGGTAATGATCTTGTGATCTCTCTCCTGCCATCCATCTCCACCCTCTGACAAACGGAGGCTAGGGACACCATTCCTTACCCATCCTGGCTAATAGCCATTAATGGACTTAACCTCCATGAATTTATCCAGTTCTCTTTTAAACCCTGTTAGAGTCCTAGCCTTCACAACCTCCTCAGGCAAGGAGTTCCACAGGTTGACTGTGCGCTGTATGAAGAAGAATTCCTTTTATTTGTTTTAAAGCTGCTGCCCTTTAATTTCATTTGGTGACCCCTAGTTCTTATATTATGGGAACAAGTAAATAACTTTTCTTTATTCACTTTCTCCACACCACTCTTGATTTTATATACCTCTATCATATCCCCCCTTAGTCTCCTCTTTTCCAAGATGCAAAGTCCTAGCCTCTTTAATCTCTCCTCATATGGGACCTGTTCCAAACCTCTAATCATTTTAGTTGCCCTTTTCTGAACCTTTTCTAATGCCCGTATATCTTTTTTGAGATGAGGGGACTACATCTGTATGCAGTATTCAAAATGCGGGCGTACCATGGATTTATATAAGGGCAATAAGATATTGTCCATCTTATTCTCTATCCATTTTTTAATGATTCCTCACATCCAGTTTGGTTTTTTGACTGCCACTGCACGCAGCGTGGACGTCTTCAGAGAATTATACACGATGACTCCAAGAGCTTTCTCCTGATTAGTGGTAGCTAAATTAGCCCCCATCAAATTGTATGTATAGTTGGGGTTATTTTTTCCAATGTGCATTACTTTACATTTATCCACATTAAATTTCATTTGCCATTTTGTTGCCCAATCATTTTGTTTTGTGAGATCTTTTTTAAGTTCTTCACAGTCTGCTTTGGTCTGAACTATCTTGAGCAGAAAGAAAAGGAGTACGTGTGGCACCTTAGAGACTAACCAATTTATTTGAGCATAAGCTTTCGTGAGGTACAGCTCACTTCATCGGATGCTTACTGTGGAAAGTATAGAAGATCTTTTTATACACACAAAGCATGAAAAAATGGGTGTTTACCACTACAAAAGGTTTTCTCTCCCCCCACCCCACTCTCCTGCTGGTAATAGCTTATCTAAAGTGATCACTCTCCTTACAATGTGTATGATAATCAAGTTGGGCCATTTCCAGACAAATCCAGGTCCCCCCCACACACACACACACAAACCCATGCTCCTGTTGGTAATAGCTTATCTAAAGTGATCACTCTCCTTACAATGTGTATGATAATCAAGGTGGACCATTTCCAGCACAAATCCAGGGTTTTTTCAAGAACATCGGTCGGGGGTAGGAAAAAACAAGGGGAAATAGGTTACCTTGCATAATGACTTAGCCACTCCCAGTCTCTATTCAAGCCTAAATTAATTGTATCCAATTTGCAAATGAATTCCAATTCAACAGTCTCTCGCTGGAGTCTGGTTTTGAAGTTTTTTTGTTGTAATATCTCAACTTTCATGTCTGTAATCGCGTGACCAGAGAGATTGAAGTGTTCTCTGACTGGTTTAAGAATGTTATAATTCTTGACATCTGATTTGTGTCCATTTATTCTTTTACGTAGAGACTGTCCAGTTTGACCAATGTATATGGCAGAGGGGCATTGCTGGCAAATGATGGCATATATCACATTGGTGGATGTGCAGGTGAACGAGCCTCTGATAGTGTGGCTGATGTTATTAGGCCCTGTGATGGTGTCCCCTGAATAGATATGTGGGCACAGTTGGCAAGGGGCTTTGTTGCAAGGATAGGTTCCTGGGTTAGTGGTTCTGTTGTGTGGTATGTGGTTGCTGGTGAGTATTTGCTTCAGGTTGGGGGGCTGTCTGTAGGCAAGGACTGGCCTGTCTCCCAAGATTTGTGAGAGTGTTGGGTCATCCTTCAGGATAGGTTGTAGATCCTTAATAATGCGTTGGAGGGGTTTTAGTTGGGGGCTGAAGGTGACGGCTAGTGGCGTTCTGTTATTTGTGCTGGAAATGGCCCAACTTGATTATCATGCACATTGTAAGGAGAGTGATCACTTTAGATAAGCTATTACCAGCAGGAGAGTGGGGTTGGGGGAGAGAAAACCTTTTGTAGTGGTAAACACCCATTTTTTCATGCTTTCTGTGTATAAAAAGATCTTCTGTACTTTCCACAGTATGCATCCGATGAAGTGAGCTGTAGCTCACGAAAGCTTATGCTCAAATAAATTGATTAGTCTCTAAGGTGCCACAAGTACTCCTTTTCTTTTTGCGAATACAGACTAACATGGCTGTTACTCTGAAACCTATCTTGAGCAGTTGAATATCATCTGCAAACTTTGCCACCTCACTGTTTACCCCTTTCTCCAGATCATTTACGAATAGGTTGAATAGGATTGGTTCTAGGACTGACCCTTGGGGAACACCACTAATTACCCCTCTCCATTCTGAAAATTTACCATTTATTCCTACCCTTTGTTCTCTGTCTTTAACCAGTTCTCGATCCATGAAAGGATCTTTCCTCTTATCCCATGACAACTTAATTTACATAAGAGCCTTTGGTGAAGGACCTTGTCAAAGGCTTTCTGGAAATCTAAATACACTATATCCACTGGATCCCCCTTGTCCACATGTTTGTTGACCCCCTCAAAGAACTCTAATAGATTAGTAAGAATGATTTCCCTTTACAGAAACCATGTTGACTTTTGCCCAACAATTTATGCTCTTCTATGTGTCTGACAATTTTATTCTTTACTATTGTTTCAACTAATTTGCCTGGTACTGACGTTAGACTTACTGGTCTGTAATTGCCAGGATCACCTCCAGAGCCCTTTTTAAATATTGGCGTTACATTAGTTATCTTCCAGTCATTGGGTACAGTAGCTGATTTAAAGGACAGGTTACAAACCATAGTTAACAGTGCCACAATTTCATATTTGAGTTCTTTCAGAACTCTTGGGTGAATGCCATCTGGTCCCGGTGACTTGTTACTGTTAAGTTTCTCAATTAATTCCAAAACCTCCTCTAGTGATGCTTCAACCTGTGATAATTCCTCAGATTTGTCACCTACAAAAGACGGCTCAGGTTGGGGAATCTCCCTAACATCCTCAGCCGTGAAGACTGAAGGAATCGATAATGTGAAAAGAGTTGGTCTCAGTCCAGTTCCCAGAGTGAAAATCACCATCACAGTTGATGCTAATAGGCGCCCTTGTTGGCAGTGTCAGTAGAGAAGAGAAGGACTGGAATGGACATGGAGACTGTATTGTCCTCTGTCCCCTAGGATTTTTACTTAAAGTCAAGGTTGAGATGCAATGGTAAGAAAGTTTTCAGTCTTTCTACATTTGCTGTATCTGCTCTCTGGTTGAAAAGAGGACTTCACTCTTCAGTACTGCCACTCTAACAACTTTCCACAGACTAAGTTCACCCAATTTTAGAAAGGAAAATTAAAAAATTATTAAAAATGTGACCTGATGGATGATATAAATTTGGTGAGGGAAATCAAGGTCAAAGTGACCTCCACAGGAAGTTTTTTAAAAAAGTAGGTTTTGGTTCAGGATTTGAGGAGAGGGAAGGGGACAGATAACACCGAAAGTATGTGATGCTGTTATCACTGTAAATTCTAACAGCTGTTCTGATTTAAGAAATCAAATTGTCAGCATCAACAATAAAATCAGGTTGGGGAATATACTGCTGCTCCCGCTGCTGCTGTGTGGAGTGTGTTCCTGAGGGTATAAATGTATTTTTCCCAAAAGATTATGAAGAATTCAAGCATACATATTTTCACTTTAAAGTTAGCAAATATTTTTATCCTGAGTAATGCAGTTGGATTGACTTGGGAGCTGTAGCAGTCTATTGGGTCAATGACCTGCAAATTAAAGAGGACCCATTCTGGCTCTAAAGGAATTGTTACAATCTATCTTGCAAAAAATCCTCTTTTAAAAATATGTCTATGTAGAAAGTTACCCACTCAGCAGGCTATCACAGCTCGTCTAATGAGCAAGGAATACATTTTAAAATTAGCAGAACAAAAAGACATTTTATGGTACACAATTGATACTGTGTAAATAATACAGTTGTAAACATAACATATAAAGAGATATTAATCCAGATTCAGTTATAATTAAATTATAAAGGATAAACACATATTTTACAATATATTTAGTTCATTTTCCCCCTTTTTTTTGTACTTACAAGTTAAAGAATGAGAGAATTCACAGATAAAGAACTGTTCAATTATATAGTTGTGACAAACCAAACAGAAATGTAGAATTTCAAACCCCATTTTCATAAATTAGACCTTCTGTAAGAACATATTGGAACACAAATGGTACATGCTATTTCATGACCTGATGAATGCTGATCTCTACAATAATCACAGTAAAAACATAAAACTGAATTTCAGCCTGACATTTATAATGGCTGGTATATTCTGTGTCGCTATTGTAATGTAGCTTATGCTTTTTGTCTGCAAAATCTCTCAAAGCTTAAACACTGCATGAAGCAGATCTTGTATCTGATAGTTGCACTGAATTTTACAACAGAAATCAAAACATTTCTGTAACATTTTTTTTTCAAATAACCTCTATGTGATATTGTATATTGAAACTGCATTAGTGTGTCTTTTTATAAGGGTTGTCACAGTCCCACCAGGCTGTTGAGTTTGGGTCCACACAAGTCAGACCATGTATACTTTTAAGCTTACCTTGCTCTGTCTCTTTCTTTGGCCTCTCTTTTTGGGACATGGAAATCTTAGTAGTCAAAAATGTGTCTAATTGAACTCATACATTTTTTAGCATCTGAGTTTAAAAGGTGTGGTAATAATAAATTCTATTGAAAGAGTTCTAGGGAAGGTCACAAAAAGAAGAAAGTTTTGTATAATGCGTTCAGAATTACCTTGTTGTGTTACCGTTGTGGATGAGTCCTTATTGATTTAATATGAAATGAATTCTTGCAAGTGTGACTCTTATTTTATGTGTATTCCAGATGTGTGGAGGTCATTGCTAAAGAAGGACAGAACCTGAAAGAGCTGTATTTGGTATCCTGTAAGATTACCGACTATGGTATGTAAAATGGCTATTGTTTTTCACCCTTTATCAAGACTGATCTGTTGAAACTTTACATGGAGACTTAAAAAGTGGAATTTACCTTGTGATACTTGTAAAAATGTTGCTGTGACACTAGACAGAGAAGATTTAGAATGAAGAAGCTACAGGACAGGCACTCTGTTAGATTTCAGAGAGCTGCAGATTTATCCTTCATATAGAATTGACTAAAAAAATTTGATTGATCTCTGTGATGAGAGTTTGAGTGTTGATCGATAAGCACTCAAATTTAAATTAATTTGCCTCGTACTCTTCCTTTTTTCTTTGCCCTTAGTTTAAATGGAAATTTGCAGGGTCTAGTAGATATCTAGTCTTTTTAATGAACTCAGACTGATTCTTCCTTTCAAATCTTGCACTGTTCTGGGATCTGAGAGTTGAAAACAGAGATTATTTTTGGCCCAGAAGAGAGGAAGGGCCATGCAATGCTTCATGAAGAGGCAAATCACATCCACTGCACACCTAGCCCGAGAACAGTGGCTTGGTGCAGGGGAAACAGTGATCCTGGGTTTTGGGAAAAGAATCCCTCTCAGGATGCAAAATGATAATGAAGTCACTTTATGGCTACTGCTGCAGTTTTGGGGTTGTAGTAGCCTCTGCTCTGCTTGAAACCCCTCCCTCCCTTCATGTAGTTGCAGATCCGCTAGCCATGCCGTATCCTCAAACCTTTCTTCCTTGGAAGGAAGGAATTCCTATCGGGTTCATGGCATCCTGTCCCTCATCCCAACCCAGTGAACTCACATCACCCTCTAAGGGCCTTCTTCGGCTGAAGGGGCTGACAAGGGAGCAGTAGTTTCCCTCAAAAGCAGTATGACCAGACTAGCAAGGTAGTGGGGAAAGGAAGGCAGATGAATGTATTGTACTGGATTTGATGGAAAGTGAAAGGAAGTGGTTATGCATAGATGAGACATGGGAAGAGCGATGATTGGGAGGATGAGTGGGGGGACAGGGAGCATCTCCATAGGCTTGGTTGGTTAGATACCATAATTATCCAAACTGCACTGTTACATCAAATATTTTAAGGTTTGCCCATCACTAATTTATAAGATTCTGTAGTCGTTGCACATCATCAGTGTTCTTGATCTTGTAGTCATTGGGACTTTTCAAACAACTTTTGCAGGTGCTACTAATACTAGATGCTCATGCTGATACTACTAATAAATTAATTACCTTTGTGATAGTGTTAGTAAATTGTTCAGTACAGTAATTGTGGCACTGAACAATTTTTAACATTATTATTGAATTAGGGTATGTCTACACTACGAAATCAGGTCGAATTTATAGATGTCGGTTTTTTAGAAATCGGTTTTATATATTCGAGTGTGTGTGTCCCCACAGAAAATGCTCTAAGTGCATTAAGTGCATTAACTCGGCGGAGCGCTTTCACAGTACCGAGGCTAGAGTCGACTTCCGGAGCGTTGCAGTGTGGATAGCTATCCCACAGTTCCCGCAGTCTCCGCTGCCCATTGGAATTCTGGGTTGAGATTGCAATGCCTGATGGGGCTAAAACATTGTCGCGGGTGGTTCTGGGTACATATCGTCAGGCCCCCGTTCCCTCCCTCCCTCCGTGAAAGCAAGGGCAGACAATCGTTTCACGCCTTTTTTCCTGAGTTACCTGTGCAGATACCATACCACGGCAAGCATGGAGCCCGCTCAGGTAGCCGTCACAGTATGTCTCCTGGGTGCTGGCAAACGCGGTACTGCATTGCTACACAGTGGCAGCAACCCATTGCCTTCTGGTAGCAGACGTGCAATAGGACTGGTAGCCGTCATCGTCATGTCCGAGGTGCTCCTGGCCGCGTCGGCCGGGAGCGCCTGGGCAGACATGGGCGCAGGGACTAAGTTTGGAGTGACTTGACCAGGTCATTCTCTTTAGTCCTCCAGTCAGTCCTATTGAACCGTCTTATGGTGAACAGGCAGGCAATACAGATTGCTAGCAGTCGTACTGTACCATCTTCTGCCGGGCAGGCAAGAGATGGGGATGGCTAGCAGTCATATTGCACCATCTTCTGCCGGGCAGGCAAGAGATGAGGATGGCTAGCAGTCGTATTGCACCGTCTTCTGCCGAGCAGCCATGAGATGTGGATGGCTTGCAGTCCTTCTGCACCATCTGCTGCCAGCCAAAGATGTAAAAGATAGATGGAGTGGATCAAAACAAGAAATAGACCAGATTTGTTTTGTACTCATTTGCTTTCCCCCCTCCCCTGTCTAGGGGACTCATTCCTCTAGGTCACACTGCAGTCACTCACAGAGAAGGTGCAGCGAGGTGAATCTAGCCATGTATGATTCAGAGGCCAGACTAACCTCATTGTTCCAATAAGAACAATAACTTAGGTGCACCATTTCTTATTGGAACCCTCCGTGAAGTCCTGCCTGAAATACTCCTTGATGTAAAGACACCCCCTTTGTTGATTTTAGCTCCCTGAAGCCAACCCTGTAAGCCATGTCGTCAGTCGCCCCTCCCTCTGTCAGAGAAACGGCAGACAATCGTTCCGCGCCTTTTTTCTGTGCGGACGCCATACCAAGGCAAGCATGGAGGCCGCTCAGCTCACTTTGGCAATTAGGAGCACATTAAACACCACACGCATTATCCGGCAGTATATGCAGCACCAGAACCTGGCAAAGCGATTCCAGGCGAGCAGGTGACGTCAGCGCGGTCACGTGAGTGATCAGGACATGGACACAGATTTCTCTGAAAGCATGGGCCCTGCCAATGCATGCATCATGGTGCTAATGGGGCAGGTTCATGCTGTGGAATGCCGATTCTGGGCTCGGGAAACAAGCACAGACTGGTGGGACTGCATAGTGTTGCAGGTCTGGGACGATTCCCAGTGGCTGCGAAACTTTCGCATGCGTAAGGGCACTTTCATGGAACTTTGTGACTTGCTTTCCCCTGCCCTGAAGCGCATGAATACCAAGATGAGAGCAGCCCTCACAGTTGAGAAGCAAGTGGCGATAGCCCTGTGGAAGCTTGCAACGCCAGACAGCTACTGGTCAGTTGGGAATCAATTTGGAGTGGGCAAATCTACTGTTGGGGCTGCTGTGATGCAAGTAGCCCACACAATCAAAGATCTGCTGATATCAAGGGTAGTGACCCTGGGAAATGTGCAGGTCATAGTGGATGGCTTTGCTGCAATGGGATTCCCTAACTGTGGTGGGGCTATAGACGGAACCCATATCCCTATCTTGGCACCGGAGCACCAAGCCGCCAAGTACATAAACCGCAAGGGGTACTTTTCGATAGTGCTGCAAGCTCTGGTGGATCACAAGGGACGTTTCACCAACATCAACGTGGGATGGCTGGGAAAGGTGCATGACGCTTGCATCTTCAGGAACTCTGGTCTGTTTCAAAAGCTGCAGGAAGGAACTTTATTCCCAGACCAGAAAATAACTGTTGGGGACGTTGAAATGCCTATAGTTATCCTTGGGGACCCAGCCTACCCCTTAATGCCATGGCTCATGAAGCCGTACACAGGCAGCCTGGACAGTAGTCAGGAGCTGTTCAACTACAGGCTGAGCAAGTGCAGAATGGTGGTAGAATGTGCATTTGGACGTTTAAAGGTGCGCTGGCGCAGTTTACTGACTCGCTTAGACCTCAGCGAAACCAATATTCCCACTGTTATTACTGCTTGCTGTGTGCTCCACAATATCTGTGAGAGTAAGGGGGAGACGTTTATGGCGGGGTGGGAGGTAGAGGCAAATCGCCTGGCTGCTGGTTACGCACAGCCAGACACCAGGGCGGTTAGAAGAGCACAGGAGGGTGCGGTACGCATCAGAGAAGCTTTGAAAACCAGTTTCATGACTGGCCAGGCTATGGTGTGAAAGTTCTGTTTGTTTCTCCTTGATGAAACCCCCCGCCCCTTGGTTCACTCTACTTCCCTGCAAACTAACCACCCTCCCCTCCTCCCTTTAATCATTGCTTGCAGAGGCAATAAAGTCATTGTTGCTTCACATTCATGCATTCTTTATTCATTCATCACACAAATAGGGGGATGACTACCAAGGTAGCCCAGGAGGGGTGGTGGAGGAGGGAAGGAAAATGCCACACAGCACTTTAAAAGTTTACAACTTTAAAATTTATTGAATGCCAGCCTTCTTTTTTTTGGGCAATCCTCTGTGGTGGAGTGGCTGGTTGGCCGGTGGCCCCCTCACCGCGTTCTTGGGCGTCTGGGTGTGGAGGCTATGGAACTTGGGGAGGAGGGCGGTTGGTTACACAGGGGCTGTAGTGGCAGTCTGTGCTCCAGCTGCCTTTGCTGCAGCTCAACCATACACTGGAGCATACTGGTTTGATCCTCCAGCAGCCTCAGCACTGAATCCTGCCTCCTCTCATCACGCTGCCGCCACATTTGAGCTTCAGCCCTGTTTTCAGCCCACCACCTCTCCTCCCGGTCATTTTGTGCTTTCCTGCACTCTGACATTATTTGCCTCCACGCATTCGTCTGTGCTCTGTCAGTGTGGGAGGACAGCATGAGCTCGGAGAACATTTAATCTCAAGTGTGTTTTTTTTTCTTTCTAAGCTTCACTAGCCTCTGGGAAGGAGAAGATCCTGTGATCATTGAAACACATGCAGCTGGTGGAGAGAAAAAAAGGGACAGACAGCGGTATTTAAAAAGACACATTTTATAAAACAGTGGCTACACTCTTTCAGGGTAAACCTTGCTGTTTACATTACATACATAGCACATGTGCTTTCATTACAAGGTCGCATTTTGCCTCCCCCTACCGCGTGGCTACCCCCTCAACCCTCCCCATGGCTAACAGCGGGGAACATTTCTGTTCAGTCATAGGTAAACAGCCCAGCAGGAACGGGCTCCTCTGAGTGTCCCCTGAAGAAAAGCACCCTATTTCAACCAGGTGACCATGAATGATATATCACTCTCCTGAGGATAACACAGAGAGATAAAGAACGGATGTTGTTTGAACGCCAGCAAACATACACTGCAATGCTTTGTTGTACAATGATTCCCGAGTACGTGTTACTGGCCTGGAGTGGTAAAGTGTACTACCATGGAGGACGCAATAAGGCTGCCCTCCCCAGAAACCTTTTGCAAAGGCTTTGGGAGTACATCCAGGAGAGCAGCGAATGCCAGGGCAAAGTAATCCTTTCACATGCTTGCTTTTAAACCATGTATAGTATTTTAAAAGGTACACTCACAGAGGTCCCTTCTCCGCCTGCCGGGTCCAGGAAGCAGCCTTGGGTGGGTTCGGGGGGTACTGGCTCCAGGTCCAAGGTGAGAAACAGTTCCTGGCTGTCGGGAAAACCGGTTTCTCTGCTTGCTTGCTGTGAGCTATCTACAACCTCATCATCATCATCTTCTTCGTCCCCAAAACCTGCTTCCGTATTGCCTCCATCTCCATTGAAGGAGTCAAACAACATGGCTGGGCTGGTGGTGGTGGCTGAACCCCCTAAAATGGCATGCAGCTCATCATAGAAGCGGCATGTTTGGGGCTCTGACCCAGAGCGGCTGTTCGTCTCTCTGGTTTTCTGGTAGGCTTGCCTCAGCTCCTTAAGTTTCGCGCGGCACTGCTTTGGGTCCCTGTTATGGCCTCTGTCCTTCATGCCCTGGGAGATTTTGACAAAGGTTTTGGCATTTCGAAAACTGGAACCGAGTTCTGATAGCAAGGATTCCTCTCCCCATACAGCGATCAGATCCCGTATGTTCCGTTCAGTCCATGCTGGAGCTCTTTTGCGATTCTGGGACTCCATCATGGTCACCTGTGCTGATGAGCTCTGCATGGTCACCTGCAGCTTGCCACGCTGGCCAAACAGGAAATGAGATTCAAAAGTTCGTGGTTCTTTTCCTGTCTACCTGGCCAGTGCATCTGAGTTGAGAGTGCTGTCCAGAGCGGTCACACTGGAGCACTCTGGGATAGCTCCCGGAGGCCAATACCGTCGAATTGTGTCCACAGTACCCCAAATTTGAGCCGGCAAGGCCGATTTAAGCGCTAATCCACTTGTCAGGGGTGGAGTAAGGAAATCGATTTTAAGAGCCCTTTATGTCGAAATAAAGGGCTTCATCGTGTGGACGGGTGCAGGTTTACATCGATTTAACGCTGCTAAATTCGACCTAAAGTCCTAGTGTAGACCAGGGCTTAGTGTATTATCAGTGTTCACTCAAACATATAGCCCTCAACACCACTAAATAAATAAATGTTATGTCAGCGCCCCCGACAGTTCCATTCTTGTGTTTTGTGTTAAAAATCATGAGTGATGAATGCTGTAGAGAAGCAGTGCTCATAAGCACCACTTAGCCGTTGTGCGCAACTCAGGAACTCTTACTTAAGTGGGGAAGGAAGGTGCCACTCTCCGTACAAAGCTCCAGAGGTCCTTAGGGGGAATGGAGCCTCTCACCAGCAGAACCAGCAGAAAGGATGGTTTGTTGTGGTCTGGTTTAAGAAATTTCCCAATGGTCTTATTATGCTGTTGATTTCACATGCATAACTGTTCAGGCCCCACGAAATGGCAGATGCTTCTCTCTTAGTGGAAGCATGTTATTCTATAAATTTTCAGGATAAGTGTCATACAAAATGTAGACTCAGTAATGTCTTAGCCAAATTTTTAGTATCATATTACACTGTCCAAAGTTCTGGGAGGGAATAACTGTATGTGAACATCCATTACTGCTTAATCTACCTGGTAGTCTATTGAGGATATTAGCATATGCACTTGGTCCATGTCGGTCTGGTAGATTCAACACACAATTAATGCCTGCTTTTTATATTTAAAATTTGACTATTTGCCAATTGTGACTGTACAGATTTCCATACATATTTAGCAAGACACCTGAGCAACTCTATTTTCCCAACTAATTTTGAAGATAAAACCAGGATTTTTAGAAAGAGACCAAGGAAATTATGCACCCATATTCCATTCAAGTTCATTGGAATTCAGATGCATAAATCCCTTAATATCCTTTGAAACTCCCAGTCCACATTTCTTGATACATTAGTGATTAACTTAGTGGAATTGCGACTGCTGGTTCAAGAGCCTAATTGTCTCAAGGTTCAGTTAGCAAAAATGCAAATTCCATAGCTAAATAAAATATTGTTGTTTGAACAACCTGTTTTAAGCACACCTTTAATTTGAGACATCAGACAAGAAAAAGAGATTAGTGCTAATAGTGATTGCTGACTCATAACTAATACCTAATATAGGGACAGATGTGTGAAATAATTATGTGTATTCCAAGAAAGCTAGACTATGAAATGTCAGATTTAGCAGTTTTCATAGTCCTGATTTGATTTTGACAATAAGATGTTGTGAGAAAATAAAAGAAGCAATATTGAAAATGGAAAAGGAGTACTTGTGGCACCTTAGAGACTAACAAATTTATTTGAGCATAAGCTTTCGTGAGCTACAGCTCACTTCATCGGATGCAGTCAGTGGAAAATACAGTGAGGAGATTTATATACACACAGAACATGAAAAAAAATGGGTGTTATCATACACACTGTAACCAGAGTGATCACTTAAGGGGAGCTATTACCAGCAGGAGAGCGGGGATGGGAGGGGAAATCTTTTGTAGTGATAATCAAGGTGGGCCATTTCCAGCAGTTGACAAGAGCGTTTGAGGAACAGTGGGGAGAGGTGGGGGAATAAACATGGGGAAATAGTTTTACTTTGTGTAATGACCCATCCACTCCCAGTCTCTATTCAAGCCTAAGTTAATTGTATCCAGTTTGCAAATTAATTCCAATTCAGCAGTCTCTCGTTGGAGTCTGTTTTTGAAGGTTTTTTGTTGAAGAATTGCCACTTTTAGGTCTGTAATCGAGTCACCAGAGAGATTGAAGTGTTCTCCGACTGGTTTTTGAATGTTATAATTCTTGACGTCTGATTTGTATCCATTTATTCTTTTGTGTAGAGACTGTCCAATTTGACCAATGTACATGGCAGATATTGCTGGCACATATCACATTGGTGGATGTGCAGGTGAACGAGCCTCTGCTAGTGTGGCTGATGTGATTAGGCCCTATGATGGTGTCTCCTGCATAGATTTGTGGACACAGTTGGCAATGGGCTTTGTTGCAAGGATAGGTTCCTGGGTTAGTGGTTCTGTTGTGTGGTTGCTGGTGAGTATTTGCTTCAGGTTGGAGGGCTGTCTGTAAGCAAGGACTGGCCTGTCTCCCAGGATCTGTGAGAGTGATGGGTCGTCCTTCAGGATAGGTTGTAGATCCTTAATAATGCATTGGAGGGGTTTTAGTTGGGGGCTGAAGGTGACGGCTAGTGGCGTTCTGTTATTTTCTTTGTTGGGCCTGTCCTGTAGTAGGTGACTTCTGGGTACTCTTCTGGCTCTGTCAATCTGTTTCTTCACTTCAGCAGGTGGGTATTGTAGTTGTAAGAATGCTTGATAGAGATCTTGTAGGTGTTTGTCTGAGGGGTTGGAGCAAATGCGGTTGTATCGTAGAGCTTGGCTGTAGACAATGGATCGTGTGGTGTGGTCTGGGTGAAAGCTGGAGGCCTGTAGGTAGGAATAGTGGTCAGTAGGTTTCCGGTACAAGGTGGTGTTTATATGACCATCGCTTATTCGCACCTTAGTGTCCAGGAAGTGGCTCTCTTGTGTAGACTGGTCCAGGCTGAGGTTGATGGTGGGATGGAAATTGTTGAAATCATGGTGGAATTCCTCAAGGGCTTCTTTTCCCTGGGTCCAGATGATGAAGATGTCATCAATGTAGCGCAAGTAGAGTAGGGGCTTTAGGGGACGAGAGCTGAGGAAGCATTGTTCTAAGTCAGCCATAAAAATGTTGGCATACTGTGGGGCCATGAGGGTACCCATAGCAGTGCCGCTGATTTGAAGGTGTACATTGTCCCCAAATGTGAACTAGTTATGGGTGAGTACAAAGTCACAAAGTTCTGCCACCAGGTTTGCTGTGACATCGGGGATACTGTTCCTGACGGCTTGTAGTCCATCTTTGTGTGGAATGTTGGTGTAGAGGGCTTCTACATCCATAGTGGCGAGGATGGTGTTATCAGGAAGATCACCAATGGATTGTAGTTTCCTCAGGAAGTCAGTAGTGTCTTGAAGATAGCTGGGAGTGCTGGTAGTGTAGGGCCTGAGGAGGAAGTCTACATAGCCAGACAATCCTGCTGTCAGGGTGCCAATGCCTGAGATGACAGGGCACCCAGGATTTCCAGGTATATGGATCTTGGGTAGCAGGTAGAATACCCCAGGTCAGGGTTCCAGAGGTGTGTATGTGCGGATTTGTTCTTGTGCTTTTTCAGGGAGTTTCTTGAGCAAATGCTGTAGTTTCTTTTGGTAACCCTCAGTGGGATCAGAGGGTAATGGCTTGTGGAAAGTGGTGTTGGAGAGCTGCCTAGCAGCCTCTTGTTCATATTCCGACCTATTCATGATGACGACAGCACCTCCTTTGTCAGCTTTTTTGATTATGACGTCAGAGTTGTTTCTGAGGCTGTGGATGGCATTGTGTTCTGCACAGCTGAGGTTATGGGGCAAGTGATGCTGCTTTTCCACAATTTCAGCCCGTGCACGTCGGTGGAAGCACTCTGTGTAGAAGTCCAGTCCGTTGTTTCGAGCTTCAGGAGGAGTCCACCCAGAATCCTTCTTTTTGTAGTCTTGGTAGGAAGGTCTCTGTGGGTTAGTATGTTGTTCAGAGGTGTGTTGGAAATATTGCTTGAGTCGGAGACGTCAAAAATAGGATTGTAAATCACCACAGAACTGTATCATGTTCGTGGGGGTGGAGGAGCAGATGGAGAGACCCCGAGATACGACAGATTCTTCTGCTGGGCTAAGAGTATAGTTGGATACATTAACAATATTGCTGGGTGGGTTGAGAGAACCACTGTTGTGGCCGCTTGTGGCATGTAGGAGTTTAGATAGTTTAGTGTCCTTTTTCTTTTGTAGAGAAGCAAAGTGTGTGTTGTAAATGGCTTGTCTAGTTTTTGTAAAATCCAGCCACAAGGAAGTTTGTGTGGAAGGTTGGTTTTTTATGAGAGTATCCAGTTTTGAGAGCTCATTCTTAATCTTTCCCTGTTTGCTGTAGAGGATGTTGATCAGGTGGTTCCGCAGTTTCTTTGAGAGTGTGTGGCACAATCTGTCAGCATAGTCTGTGTGGTATGTAGATTGTAATGGATTTTTTACCTTCAGTCCTTTTGGTATGATGTCCATCTGTTTGCATTTGGAAAGGAAGATGATGTCTGTCTGTATCTGTACGAGTTTTTTCATGAAGTTGATAGATTTCCACTCCCTACAGCTAAATTCAGTGCCTTGCATAATGATAGGTTTCAGGGTAGCAGCCGTGTTAGTCTGTATTCGCAAAAAGAAAAGGAGGACTTGTGGCACCTTAGAGACTAACAAATTTATTTGAGCATAAGCTTTCGTGAGCTACAGCTCTCTTCATCGGATGCATTCAGTGGAAAATACAGTGGGAAGATTTATATACATAGAGAACATGAAACAATGGGTGTTACCATACACACCATGTTTATCCCCCCTCCCATCTCCCACTGTTCCTGAGACGTTCTTGTCAACTGCTGGAAATGGCCCACCTTGATTATCACTACAAAAGGTTCCCACCCCCACCCCCTGCTCTCCCACTGGTAGTAGCTCACCTTACGTGATCACTCTGGTTACAGTGTGCATGGTAACACCCATTGTTTCATGTTCTCTGTGTATATAAATCTCCCCCACTGTATTTTCCACTGAATGCATCCGATGAAGTGAGCTGTAGCTCACGAAAGCTTATGCTCAAATAAATTTGTTAGTCTCTAAGGTGCCCCAAGTCCTCCTTTTCTTTTTTGCGAATACAGACTAACACGGGTGCTACCCTGAATATTGAAAATGTAATACTAATTGATTATTATTTGAAAAATATTACTAAATACAGTGCACTGAAAGATTTGCCTTCATATTGAAAGTTAGAAGTCGATTAAAATTCTCTAAACTGTAACATATGGTCATAGGCAACATTAGTTTATCTGACACATTGCCACCATGGAATTTAATTTGGTGGAATGAAGTACAGAACGATGAGATTAAAAACATTACTGTAGTGGAGGGCAGCAGACTCTCTAGGTCTGTGTTTAGACACCAACAAATCTCCAAAACCTCTTTTAGTAGATCTTCTGTTCTCAGTACAGCCACACAGGACTTTTTTTTTTATATGGAACATTTAATTATATTAGACAAAAAGAATAACAAAAAAAGGAAACCAAGATGGATTTGAAATAGGCAGCAGATGCTAAGAGTTGTTAACTGCAAAGAAAAAAGAAATATATTGTTGCTGATTGCACTGCTACTGTTAAGAGTGTGTCAGCACTTCTATTATAAACTTCTCACAAGTATATAGCACAGCTGTAAAATTTTTCCCCAAGTTAACACTTGCCACATAAAGTCTCAATCTTGTAATAAATTTATTTGTGTGTGTATGAATGCATATATATAAAATCACATACAAATACATTTATTACAAAAACATGACTATATATATAATTATAATTGAAAAAACAGCCAAAATTATTTGGCTTTTATAAAAACACACATATGTCTGGTTTTAAAAAGCAAAATCATTTTAGCTGTTATTCAGTTTTACTCTGTATGCTAAAAATGAAGTGTTTTGGTTTGATGTTTCTCTGTCCTTTTTTGACCCAAAAAATAGCTTCATTTCGGGATTCTTTTGTTTGTTTTGAAATGCTTAGTGAAAATTAGTTCTTGATATATAAAACTTGTCTGCCATTCAGTATTAAAATTTATGAATGTTAACTTATTTCATAATGTTTTTATCTTTATATACATATTAATATAATGCCACATTATAAGACAAATTATTAGGATACTAAATAAGGATTTAAATATTCTTTTCAGTCTGGCATACTAGGTAAGTACTAAGTGTTTTAAATATTTGACGAGGCATACAATTACTAGACAAAGTTACCAGAGAAGCTGCCTGCAACATATGTGACTGAACCACTATGATCTCTATAGTAAACACCTGTTTACCCATGACCACTGACAGAGTGAAGTCAAATCTCACATTATTTCCTTATGCCATTTTGCCTTTTTACAAACAATTATGAATTAAGCATTGACTGTCAAAGTTATTTTTGAATTTCCTGCCTTTTGTTGATTTGTGTCTCAACCTTAACTTTATTTATGCATAGGGGCTTTGTATTTAATCTTTTACAAAAGTTGGACTTTCTAGCTGTAGGGAGACTGTCAAATGGATTAGGTTAATGTGAAGATGTATAGCTGTGAGAGAAAGCAGCAATCATATACACAATTGTGTAACTGTCTTTTCAGTTTTCCATTCTAATTCTGTAGTTTATTGATTCCCTGGGTATTGAGAATTTATTTCTAAGGAATACTTCCAGGAGTAAAATATTACTTACAAGGTTAATGATGGTGCATCGTGCTTGGTACAGAGAAAAACACAAAGGTGGGATTTATGTTTAGAGATGAAAAGATTTGATGAAATGAGCTGGTGTGAGAGTAGGAGGGTCTCATGATCTCGCAACTGTGCTACCCAGGCAGTTACTAAGAATTACTAAGAAAGCTTGGCTTTCTCAGCTGTGGGGAAAGATAACCTTGGGTTTTAGAGTCAGTCTCTCTCGCTTTCACCAGAAAATTCAATCCTGGACCTGAGAAACCTTTTTGAAATAAGTTTTGTCAAAACCAGTAACTTTTTATGAAAAGCTTTGGTTTCGATGACTTGGTGTTTTTGGACAAAAAAAGTTTCATCCAAAAAAATGCCTGAAGAACTCCACCCATCATTTCTGTATACTTATTGTCACTTGTACACTGCAAAAGATACAACTGAGCTGGAGTGCTTGTCTTGTTTCATTTTGATTCCCTAATAGTTCTGGACTTCGCAAAATTAAGGAATTCCCCACTTCCAGCTGTTAATTGCGTGGGACTTCTCAGGCACAGTGAACGCGAGTGTAATGTTCTCTTGATCCCTTAAGATTCTGAACACTGAAGCTGAGCTGAAGAACTCCAGATTTCTGGCCTTTTTGTTCTCTAGCTAGTCGCTCATGCATATAATGATTAGGGTCGTTCCTCCCTTACGTCACCTCTTCTCCTCACGCCCTCCAATACATTTAGTGCTCCTAAGAAATTTTGAATGTGAGTGGCAGGGGGAAGAGGTTTCATTCAAGAATTTCATGGATGTAGGCTCTATTTACAAATACCTGTCTGGAAGGCCCTATGATAATGTTTGTACTGACTGGTGCTCCACTGTCACAAGCGAAATCATTATTTCAAGTAGCTTCTGTCTTCCTAATTAGAAGGAAAAAATTTAAAAGAAAAAAAATGAAGTATAATTAACAAGATTAAACTATAAGTGCTGATGAAAAAATGTTATGTTAGAATAATATCATTATAGATTCAATATACACTATATCATCACTGGTATTAAAGGAACTTGCATATAAATTCTGCCTAAAGAATAAATGTCCCTCTTTCTTAAAAAGTGCCTAAAGCAGTATGTGTGCATGTATCCTTTCTCACGGACTGAATATTGCCTGAGTAAACTTGATTTAAATATTAAGAAATTGTCACAGGGCAGTTTGCCTCTGTGATTAAAAATAGGTCCAGCTTTCCTGTGCCAAGGCAGGTGCTCCCAGTTGAGCTAATTAAGGAGGGAAGGGCTGCATCTGGGTTATAAAGGGTCAGAGGGATTTCTGCGAGGGCTTCGGGGAGAGAGGGTCTCCTCCACAGGGAAACTAATGATCCAACCAGCAGACCAAATTTGGTGATGAATCTTGGTCATGTGCCACCTAAGGCACATTGCGCATACGCTAAGAAGTGGTCCCCAAAGAAGGATGTTGGGGTCGTGGAAGAAGACCCAGCGCCTCAGTACCTGTTGGGAAAGGGCACACAGTTATTGTCAACAGAGATAAACTCCCAATAGATGTGAGCTGAAAAAGGAGAATCAATAGAAAATATATTTGCTAGTCAAAAAGATTTTCTCTTTATGTATTACGGATTATGCAAGCTCTCCCTCAGTTTCTATCATTTAAATACACATAGCTTTTACTGCTTCTCTCAAAATAATACTAAATTGCTACATTGTCGAGTACTTCTTTTCTTGTTGCGAATACAGACTAACACAGCTGCTACTCTGAAAACTGTCAATTGAGCTTCAAGTTTCCCTTATTTGTTTTCTTCTCAAAACTGGTCTTTCCCTATTTCTGTTTTCCTTCACAGTTGTACACATAAGTATTCTTTTCTCCTCTGTTTCTTTCCTCCTTTTTATGGCCTAGATCATGCAAAAATTAAAAACATGAGTACTACTCTCATGAATAAAATTAAATGTAAATAAATCTTTGCAAGATCAGGGCCTATATTTTTATCTTCAATGTTATTTTCTGTAATTTTCTAAATTCTGAAATTTGTTGTTTTCCAAGGAGTCTTTCTTTTCAAAAAAGTACTTTGTTTCTATATTCTTCTTTTGTTCTCCTATTATTTGGGAACTCAACAGTGAGCACCTGTTGAAGACACACAAATAAATGAACTGTATCTCAGATGGTCTGCAGAGAGCCCATTACTTTTTTTTGTTATTTTGCTTTGATGGGTTGCAAATTTTACTACAGTGATCTGTAAACTTCAGAGAGAGTTGTATAATCTTATATTCATTAATGATACTTCCCTTGGAAAAATAAATATAGCAACTAACAAGTTTAAAAAAATACTAGAATGTTCTATGTTTTAGAATCATATAAGAGGTAAAATCTTTCTTCCTTTCAATGAGACTGTGGCAATCTGGAGAATTAACAGCATATTTCAGAACCTTTTAAGTTCCCCTTAATTTGAAATTAGAAACATGAATTATTTATTATATACCGTAGCTAGGTCATTTTTATATATTTAATGTATTTTTATATTTTCCATGTATTTTCTAAAAAACTAAGTTCTGAATTTGACTATTTACTGATTGAGAGTACAATCTTGCAAACACTTATGCACAGGAAGCCAACAGGTTTATTCATGTGAGGAAAATTCAACATATGCACAAGTGTCAATGTTTGCAGAGTCAGAGATCCAATTTGTAAAGCTCCTTCTTTTTAGCAGTAGTACTCAAGCAGTGGATTGATATTTATTCATCTAAATAGAGTTTCATTATTAATCATTATTTTTTTAAAAAGTCAATTAAAACTTTGTCAACACTAATCTTAGCAGCTGAAGCAACAACAAAAACAAAAAAACCTTTTCTACACACTGGCAGTCTCATATGTAATTCATAACTATCAAAAATTTGTTTTCTCTGCTTAACTTTTAAGACTATTCCTAATGTGATAAGAATTCTGTGCAGTTTTCTTTAAAAGTTGGTTTACAGTGCCACTGTGCATCTTGAAGCCTCATACAGTGAGATAAATTACAGCAATAATATATTTTTCAAATACTATATAGTTGCAAATCCTTTGTCCTTCAGTACATAATAAAGGATTTTCTCCTCGAACAATGAGGTAAACTGAATTTTTAAGGGTTTTTTGTCTTGCTAGCTGGTGAACTGCACCCCTTTGTGTGTGCCATCGCCAAAACACTGTGCGATATAATGGCTAGTTAGAGGAACCTGATGTAGAAGCACTTTTGGATCAGTATGCACAGAGCATTAGTCTCCCACCTGTGATTTGCATTCCATCTCTTCTGAGGTGGTCATTCTAAATTCAGAAGACTGTTATATTGTATTTCCCTCCCAGTTCCTCTCTGTAAGAGACATCCACAGCTACTGAGGCTTGCATTTAAATTCTTCTAAAAGGAACTTTCACAGTGTTTAAGGGTTTGTTGTGTTGAACGGATGGGAAACTAGAGGCAGTAGAGAATGGACATGATAGCAAAAAAAATTTAAAAATCCACAAAATTACAGAGTAGTTTCACAGTTAACCTTCTAAAGATACAATATAACAGCTTTCTGAATGTGCATTATTTTTGACTACTAAAAGGACAATATTTTTCTCATCTAATAAAAAAAATAGCAGTGACCTGTTTCTGTTCAGTACTATATGTAATCACAAATATATTTTCAGATTTCCATTTTATACATTTACTGTATTAGGACATAATAATTTAAGACTAAACTTTAGTTTGACCCAGAATGTGTGTTCTGTTTTCGTGTGATCTTTCAATACATTTTGCAGTTTTATGTGACCTTTTAAAAATAATATAAAACTTTTTTTCCTCAGTTAACATGTTAACTCTAGATTGCGTATAGTGCATCAACTGCTTGCCTCAAAACAGTGGCGGAAACCGAAATATTTGCTATGATATCTAATCAAGTTAGAGAACTGATAGCCTTAGCTCTGCATTTATTTATTTTTGTGGACTTGCTTTATGTCTGACTCTTAACTATATTTGATCATATTTTCCCTATGATGAAATACGCTCTGGTTAAAAAAATCTGTTGCCATCACAGTAAACCATAGAACTCTTCCAGGATCTAGCTGCAGAATAGTGTAGATGCTATGTTGTTACTGCTGAAGAGGACATAGTTCATTTAATAAGAAAGCTGAAAGGCTTTGTGCTTCCAGTAATAAAAATGACATCAAGGACCTACTCTGGTCAGCCTTAAAGATTTAAAGAGTTTGCCTTTAAAAAAAAAAATGTTCAAAGTCGCTTTTAATTTATGTATTTAAGTTCCTCATAAGTCAAGTGGAATGATTCTACCTTTTGAAATGTCAAGGTTCTTTTTAACCTAGCTTAGCTAACGACATTACTTGATTTGCAATTCTCTTTCATTCGGTGTCATATTGTTGCTTATTTATTAACTGTACATGTTGAACCACATTACTTCTAATTACAGAATGCCAAAAGCTTAATAAAAGGTATCCATAAATATGTAAGCACTGGGTCTTAATAGAACAAACAAACAAAAAAGAATCTTGCAGTAGGGGACATCTGAAAGTGAATAAAGTAAAGGAAATAAATAAAGTCCTAAAAGACACAAGTGCTTGATTTATGAAAGACAACAAATTATACATAGCCTGACCATTTTGAAATCCAGGTTGTGGATTTTAATTTTATTTTTTAAATCTTTTTATAACAGATAACTGTAATAAATCCATAGCCCTCAATTATTTACATTTTTACAAGAAAAGGTTTTGAGCTTGTCTGAACATTTTGTGCTAGACATAGTAACTGAGTATTATTCCCTTCCCATTTTTTTCATTAGCCCGAAGTCATCAATATTCTTTGTGTATGGTCATGTTACCACATAATATGTAGGATATATTATGCAGCTAAGCAACTCTCTCTTATGCCCATGTTTGAAAACGCATGTTTGTTAAATATGATGCAGCTGAGCTCCTCCATCAAGCTTAAACATGTAACTCTATCGGATTAACTCAGGGTTTAGACTGCGCCCCTATGTCTATATGTCCCAGTTAACTACAAAATAAGGATTCCACTCTGCCATGGGACTGGACATTAGTTTTGTTTAGATGAGTAAAGGAATACCCTCATTCTCTTCAATGGGGGAAATTCTTAGTTATCACTAATGTAAAACAGACAGACAGCACTATAACAGAATAAAGGGAAAGTATGAAGAAAATAGTACCAACAGTGAGCCCAGTGCTCCACAACGAGTGGGGTACTCAGGCCTTGTTTCGGGTGGGGGGAGGGAATTAAGCCTGAAGTGAACAGGAGCGTTTGTGATTATCAGGTGAGGCTCATCATCTTTATGATGAATCCAAACAGAAGGCTTAACAATTATTTTATATAAATATAATGGAATATCTTATATTATTTTATTTGTATGATCAGAACCTCTAGGCGCCCCAGTCATGGACCAGGACCCTTTTGGGCTGAGCACCATACAAACAGAAGAAAGAGATAATCCCTGCCCTGAAGAGCATACAGTCTAAATTTGAAACATGATTAGTCTTTTCATTTCTGTGAAAACCCTTTAATGATGTATTCATGCATACAGAAATTGGAGCAATGTCTAATTTTGCACACTTATGAAAGAAACAGCGCATCCCAGTATTTTTGATGTTTTCTGTAACATTTGCATAATATCTTGCAAAACTAATAACTTTCAAGGAATACTGTGAATGCTTAAATTTGCCCAGTAATGTAGGGGAAAAGGATTGGTATTAGAATTGGTCTGTGTTTAAAAAACAAAAAATAAAAAACAGCTTGCACAGGTGTATACTTAGTGCTCAAAGTACACATTCTCCAAACAGACGTCAATACTTCTTCCCGTGCTGCCTGTTCACAAAGTGTCATGAATTCAGTGGCCTCATGTTCCAGGCTTGGGGAACCTAGAGCAGAAAGTGCAATTTTTCTTTCCTGTAAATTATATTTCTTGAAGATGCTCTTCCACTTTGGGGTGCACCACAAAATAGCTGACACTGAAGGTCTGACCATTTTTTCAGTTGTCTTGTATATATTACCAATTTTCGAAAGTGGTGTTGGTGTTCATTGGTGTTGTTTTTTTTTTAAATGTGTTTAACTTCCTGCTAAATCATTTTAACCTGGAGAGTATAAGGTCAGGCTGCTCCTAAGAGGGAGCGCTGTTGGTCCCCAAATTCAACCAGCAGAGCAGTCCCTTTACCTCTTTGGAGTACGGCATGAGGAACAACCTATCAGTTCTTTGGTAAAAGCCTGTAGCCTACATTTGCCAAAGCGACTAGTGATTTTGTGTGTGTCAATTTTTGCGGGCCAAACGTATACAGCTTCAAGTTAAAGGATTTTCAGAGTACATGTGCTCAGCATTTTCTGAAAATCAAGTCCCTATAGGGCATCTCAAGTTGGGCACCTAAAATCACTAGATGCTTTTGAAGTTTAGGCTTTAAATTTTAGTAAGCACTCAGGAGATTGGAATATTAGGAGTGAAAACACAATGCTTTTTATCAATAGCATGAGCACTCAGCTCGTTCCCAATGGGGTCAGGCTTTGGCAAGTATCTAGCTCACACTGTGAATGCTCAGAGGCTTAATGCCAGTATTAGCGTAGTCATTCTATATGTATTCATAGTAGCATTACATCATCTCATGAGCCATAGTCTTGGTACCTTTCCTAACAGTGTCTCTCACAGAAACACAGTTTGCAGGTAAAACAAAAATTAGCTCTTTTGCTAATTTGAAATGAGGCTGCAATTCAGACATTTGGAAATGAATAAATATTAATAAAATGATAAAAATTAAATGTTCTTAAAGAACTTCCTATTTTAATTTTTTTTATATTTCAGACCTTTAATAGTCAGTGTGTCCTTTTTATTTTTTGCATATTTTTGTAATGTATCATTTTTATTTTTTCTGAATGATATGAAAATAAGTGATTTTTCTCTGGTTTCAGAGTAAAATCACCTTTTAGCTCTTCTGTTTATCTAGGGAGAAACAAACATCTTATTAATTACTTGTATATGCCCCATAGTGAGCAATTGCATAAAGACAAACTAAAAACACATTGACACTACTGCCTGCTGCTTTGTTTTAACTCACTGGAACAATGAAAAACTAAGAACTGCTTTAATTGGCTAGATATTAATGCTGGCCATATTCAGCATTAGAGGGATAGTTTCTATATTCCGAGGCAAATCTATGCACAACCCACTTCCACAGGAAATTGTGCCATATTGAAAGATCAAGTTATAACATGGTAGTGCCCTGAATTGATCATAACACATTTTGGTTTTGCTAATGTAGACAATACCAAACCTTGTTATTCAAACCGTGTTACAGCAGGGTCTAACTGTAACCAGAGTCTGTGCCAGCTTCTGCCAGCAAAGAACCCATCATAAAGTTTAGCAACATAAAGTTTAAAGTCTGTTGAATGGAGTCCCAGTGATAGACAAAATCTCTCCAGCAAGGGGACCGCTGTAGCCTGAAAAATGAGTGATATTGACTGAAGGAAGGGCCATGGGTTGAGCAATCAGTGAATGCACTGATGCAACATATCCTTGAGGTACCCTCTGCCTCAGGTACCCAGAGGTACCCTCTGTATGTTCTGGCTTCCTTTTGCCCCTCAGGGCTACCGCCCCAGTACTCCCTCAAAGCAGCAGTTTGTACCTCTTTGGGCCAGTGAGTATGAAGCAGGTAGTGGAGGGAAACCTTTCCAGTTAATCTATAATTATTTTTCTTCTAAAGAAGTTAACTTTGTCATATTGATCAACTTGCTTATTTTCCTAGATTGATGTTCAAGGGGGACCTAAACCAGTGTGGAAAAGTTTGGAGTATGTTACCACTCATACAACCTCCTTTCTGCTTCAGACTCTGAAAATAATACCTACATCTTTCATTGAGATAAAAGATAGCAGCCATTGATTTTACTAGGAGCTACAGAAAGATCTCCATTGTCTCTCTTTGATGAGATAGGGACAACTGGACTCTCTGTTCTGCCTAAACAAGGCCCATCAGTTTTGCAGTAAACAGATCTTACCCTTCCTTCCATGCCATGTTGTTGCACCTTGTCAGACAATTAAAGGGGGAAAATTAACAGACCACTCTGTTCAAATGCTGTTAGGAGAATAAAAACTAACAACCTCTTTAATCAATAAATACACAAGTGCATTTTGAAATTAATGGAGACTCCAAACTGGGATCACATCCCTCACAATGGTGTGTTTTCCCTTTGCAATTCATTTTCTTTCCATACTTGTTTATGATTTATGGCCATGGGAGTGCACAGGCAACTAAGACTTCAGTTTGCTTGTCCAGCAAGAAGGTATGGCTGTCTCAATTTCTGACTTGTGTTGGAGTTCTCGCTCTCTCAAGCAGGGGTTAAAGTGTGGGGAAATAGAGGAAAAATGCAGCTCCCTAACCTCCTAAGTTGGTGCTGTGAGAGCTCCCTCTTTTATTTCAGACCACTTTAAACACTGATTTCAAGTAAATTAAAATTATTGTTGTTGCTGCTCTGCTTTTGTTTGTTCCATTTGAGACTGGTAAGCCAGGGTTTCTTATTCTTATTCTCTTGTTTTTAGTGTGTCTGACTCTCACTTGTATGTTTTTTCCTTGCCTGGGCTCAATTTGAAGGTGTAGTTTGCTAGTAACCTGATCCGTGGTCTCTTATGACAGGGTAGTGGGAAGAGAGGATCAGGGCTTTTCAGCTCTGGTCACCTTGTTTTGCAGATAATGCAGTCAACAGCTAGATTTTCAACAAACGTGGACAAGGGGAATCCAGTGGACATACTGTACTTTGATTTCCAGAAAGCCTTTGACAAGGTCCTTCACCAAAGGCTCTTATGTAAATTAAGTTGTCATAGGATAAGAGGAAAGATCCTTTCTTGGATTGGGAACTGGTTAAAAGACAGGGAACAAAGGGTAGGAATAAATGGTAAATTTTCAGAATGGAGAGGGGTAACTAGTGGTGTTCCCCAAAGGTCAGTCCTAGGACCAATCCTATTCAACTTATTCGTAAATGATCTGGAGAAAGGGATAAACAGTGAGGTGGCAAAGTTTGCAGATGATACTAAACTGCTCAAGATAGTTAAGACCAAAGCAGACTGTGAAGAACTTAAAAAAGATCTCACAAAACAAAGTGATTGGGCAACAAAATGGCAAATGAAATTTAATGTGGATAAATGTTAAGTAATGCACATTGGAAAAAATAACCCCAACTACACATACATTATGATGGGGGCTAATTTAGCTACAACTAATCAGGAGAAAGATCTTGGAGTCATCGTGGATAGTTTTCTGAAGACGTCCATGCAGTGTGCAGCGGCAGTCAAAAAAGCAAACGGGATGTTAGGAATCATTTAAAAATGGATAGAGAATAAGATGGACAATATCTTATTGCCCTTATATAAATCCATGGTCCGCCCACATCTTGAATACTGCATACAGATGTGGCCCCCTCATCTCAAAAAAGATACATTGGCATTAGAAAAAGTTCAGAAAAGGGCAATTAAAATGATTAGGGGTTTGGAACAGGTCCCATATGAAGAGAGATTAAAGAGGCTAGGACTTTTCATCTTGGAAAAGAGGAGACTTAGGGGGGATATGATAGAGGTATATAAAATCATGAGTGGTGTGGAGAAAGTGAATAAGGAAAAGTTATTTACTTGGCCACCAAATGAAATTAAAGGGCAGCAGGTTTAAAACAAATAAAAGGAAGTTCTTCTTCACACAGCATTCAGTCAACCTGTGGAACTCCTTGCCTGAGGAGGTTGTGAAGGCTAGGACTCTAACAGGGTTTAAAAGAGAACTGGATAAATTCATGGAGGTTGAGTCCATTAATGACTATTAGCCAGGATGGGTAAGGAATGGTGTCCCTAGTCTCTGTTTGTCAGAGGGTGGAGATGGATGGCAGGAGAGAGATCACTTGATCATTACCTGTTAGGTTCACTCCCTTTGGGGCACCTGGCATTGACCACTGTCGGAAGACAGGATACTGGGCTGGATGGACCTTTGGTCTGACCCAGTATGGCCATTCTTATGTTCAGCCAAGCTAGAGTAGTCTATGTAGCAACTTTAGAGGCCTGCAAACTTCGTAGCAGCTGAAAGAAGGTTTTATTTGATTTTAAGAGGGAGATTAAAGTTTGCAAGCTCTTGGCCAGTCAGATACTTCAAAGACAATTATTTCTGCCAGAAAGACAAGCAATAGTTTAATTTGCTAACTATAACAGAGTAGGCTTTGGGATAAAATAAGTACAATTTGATTACTTGCTACTGATACAAAAGACAATTTGATTTGATTTTAAGATGAAGAAGGCCTCTAATGGTAGGGAGATGGCTTTTATGAGTGAAATTCCCTCTCTCTGATACCTAGCTACAGCCTTACAATTGAAAACTTAGCTGCTTGTGCCAAGGCCAGGAAGTATAATTTATAAATCAATCCTTGAATTGTATACTAATTTAAAAAATGTATATGCAAACTTTACAGACCCAGACTTGATTGATTAAAAAAATAGAATGAAATGTCTGGATTACATGAAACCATCCCATTGGCTTTAAGCATTAAAAAACAAGGTAGATAAAAATAAATTAAAAACAGATTATTTTGTATTTAATTAAATACAGGTATATGTTAAAAAAAAATCTGTGTAAAATTACATTTAAAATTGACAACCTGTGTTAAAGCCTAAACTACTTACAGTCTATTAAAATCATTTAAATTAAATACAAAACATAGTATAAACTATTACTGCCAAGTTTTAAAGAAAGTCAAAGTACCAGGAAGTCACTGACTAAGCACCTGGAACCAGCATTTGTTGAAGTGCTAAACAAGCATTTGACAGCAGTAGCCTCTTCGTCAGATTCAGATAAAGTATTTTCTTCATTTCAGTTTATTCAGCTAGTTCAGTTCAATGACTAGTCCATTCAAAGTTAGGAAAACAAGCTTTTCTGCTTTTTCTCTTCCAAACTGTGAATAAAGACCAGGCATGAGAAAATGAGATCTACTGGTTCTAAACCTTTGAAGGACTGGTGACCAGAAACAAGCAGTTCAATTCATTCAGTACAGATAATACTTTCTTTATTTAATAAACCAGGTAGCTTTAAATGCAAAAAGTGTTTGGATATATAATGGAAGAGTCATTGGTCCAGAGAGAGAGAGAATAAGTATAAGAGTGACTCTGTAGCCTGGTGGTTAAAACTCCCACCTGGGAGGTGGGAGACCCGAACTCCCAGTCCCTGTGCCCCAAAGCCTTTTAAAGTATTTATCCACAGTGGAATAGCTTCAACAGGAGAGACTGAGGGAGATGCCAGTTCAGATCTCTTCTTGCCCTCAGGTGGAGCAAGGACTTGAATCAGGAGTCTCCCATATCCATGGTGAATATCCAAACACTATGCTAAAAGTTATGAGGGAGCCTCCCCTCCGCAGCCTCTTGCAGAAAAACATTGTGTAAGTGCCTAACTCCAAGAGAAGGTTTTATTTTATTTAAAAAAGGATCCCTGTCTTTTCTCAGTCATTGTATAAGGATCCTAGGCACCAAACTCAGGCTTTGTGAATCCTAGGGATTTTCTAGGCACCTTAGCATTGCCAAAACTAAGTTCCTTTTCGGCTGTAGCCCCCTTTGTTTACCCTACACTTAATATTAAGGCTGTTTGCTGTTTATACCCACCCATAACTTATGCCTTTGTTCCTGTAGCCCTTCCTCCCCTGAGTAACCCATACAAGTAGGATGAATAAACTAAGGCCCTTCGTTTCTCGTTTTTGTTTTATTTTTTTAATTTCCCCGGGATTATTCAATGTTTATTTCAAAAATTAAAAAGCAGGTGAAAATCAGTGCATAAAATTAACATCACAGTTTTCCGTGAAAATATCAGGGTTAATATTGTAGGCATAGAAGGACAGAAAAACAAAACAACAAATAGAGAAAAGTAAAAGTTTGTTTATGAAATCATTGTCTTTAATTCCCATTGAAAAAGTAAAGCACCTTTTTAAAACAAAAAGTTTACTGTTGGTGACTTGCACATACACTTGACAAAAGGGTCTTCATTCTGAATTTCAAAAGTCCAGGCTAGCCAGGCTTGCAGCAGTTTTTTCACAGTGTCTTTCCCAAGGCTCATTCTCCTGCAGACTTGGTCACATCCCTGGGCTCAGCTACTCACAGGGGCTATAAGGGGGGCAGTGGTTGAGTGGAGGTTTTGCCTAGCAGAAAGAGCAGGTGCCTGATACTCAAGGATCCCCAAAATCATCATCTTTCCTTTCACAGGCATGGGACATGGATTGGCAGCAGATCCCAGTCACTAAGGCTATGTCTACACTGTGCTTCAGTTCAGTATAAATTTCATTGTGCTCCAAAGTGTTGCACTGTACATGCCCCGTGCGGATGCTGCTGGTGCAATCTAAAAAGTACCTAATGCATGTTAACATAATCCTTGTCAAATGCAAACTAGGTGCTTTCTAGGCTGCACCGGCAGCATCCACACGGGGCAGTTACAGCACAGAACTGCGGTGCATGTTGCATTTCACACTATGTAGTCTGAACTGTGAGGCCATGTAGACAAGCCCTGAGACACAGACCCGCCAGCAGCACAGAGGCTGCCACTACCCTCCTCCCCACGCCCTCGGCTCCTCAGGGTCACAGGGGGGATTGGAGCGACCTGTTCACTGGGGGCAGGAGGGGTCTCTGGTGAGTGAAGCAGACAGGGCTCTGTGCCCTGGGGCTCTTCTCGAGGCAGTGACTCATCTCTAAGCCTACCTGCTCTTAGGAGCTATCATGGGAAGGAAATGGGCAGCCACCAGCCAGCAGTTGCCCTTTCCTGCACAAGCACAATGTGCTGTCCACTGGGGAGTCTGTGAGCGGGGAGCTGGAGCAGGGGAATTTGGGTATGTACAAAAAGGTTGAAATAAAAAAAATTGAAATACTGGATTTTTAAAAACCTGGGGATTTTTCTGAGATTTTTGGTAAAAAATGAAAATGAAGTGCACTAGAATATGCTCATTGAGCCATTAACATTTTTTAAAGCTGTACATAAAATTGAAAAAAGGAACAAAAGTCTTGGAGTCATCGTGGGTAGATCTGTGACAACATCTGCTCACTGTGCAGTGGCAGTTAAAAAAGCTAACAAAATGTTTGGAACAATTACGAAAGGGATAGATAATAGAAAATATCATAATGACACTATATAAATCCATGGTATGCCCACACCTTGAATACTGCATACCGTTCTGGTTGCCCCATCTCCAAAAAAGATGTATTAGAATAAGAGAAAGTACAGAGAAGGGCAACACAAATGATTAGGGATATGGAACAGCTTCGGTACGAGGAGAGATTAGAAAGACTGAGGCTCTTCAGCTTGGAAAAGAGATGTCTGAGGGGAGATATGGTAGAGGTCTATAAAATCATGAATGGTGAGGAGAAAGGTTTCAGAGTAGCAGCCATGTTAGTCTGTATCTGCAAAAAGAAAAGGAGTACCTATGGGACCTTAGAGACTAACAAATTTATTTGAGCATAAGCTTTTGTGAGCTACAGTTCACGTCATCAGAGAAAGTAATTAAGGAAGTGTTATTTACCCGTTCACATAACTTCACCCAGTGAAATTAATAGGCACAAATTTGAAACAAAGAAAAGAAAGTTCTTCTCCATACAACACACAGTCAACCTGTGGAATTCATTCCCAGGGGATGTTGTGAAGTCCAAAAATATAACTGAGTTTAAAAATAATTAGATAAGTTCATGGAGGATAAGTCCATCAATGGCTATTAGCCAAGATGGTCAGGGATACAACCTCATACTCTGGGTGTCCCTCTGACTGCTAGAAGCTGAGACTTGATGACAGGGGATGGATCACTCAATAGACTACCTTGTTCTTGTTCCCTCTGAGACATCTGGCACTGGCCGCTACTGGAAGTCAGGATATTGGGCTAGAGGTACCATTGGTCTGATCCAGTATGGCCGTTCTTTATGTTAGAGCAATTCTATATTATTAGTTAAATGTGATGACTCTTTTTAAAATGCAAACACTAATATGACATTTTAAAGGGAAAATGAAGAGTGAAAATTTAAAAGAAAAAGGAAATAAATGGAATAAAAGTGCTGTGATCAAGAAAGTTCACAATTTAATCTGATGTCCTGTATGGGTGATGAACTGAAAGCTGCTTGCTAGCTAGATCCATGGACAGAGATTTCTTCAGTTTGAGAAGATGTGAAAAATCAGAGGAGAAACTATATATTGAAAAGAGCCTTGCAAACAATTCTTCATTGGGAGATGAGGCACCAGGGAGGCATTTCTTCTGCACTCCTCTGGACTCAGGTAAACCTGAGTGTGAAATCACTTAGAAAGAAAATCCTCAGGAAAAGTGGCAATGCGCGTAAGACATCTCTGCTTTAGACTCCAAATTAGATAAACTGACCTGTTTAAAAGGAAGACCGGTCATGGCTTTGGGTTGCATGATCCATGCAGAAGTCAGTGCAAACTAATGGAAGAAGGTTTTCGCATTAGTCAAAGAAAGAAAAACATCACTGCAGTAGAAACTGGAAAATGTGGAAACAAATGGCAGACACAAATTGTGCAGCTGGCAAGTCTGTTGGAGGGCAACAAAGGGAAACACCCTGTTTGCTTTGTAGAAAATGGCTCCCTGAAGTTTTGATTTTGGCTATCATAGATGACTCTATTTATTTGGAGAAAGTTTATCAAATCCCTCTCAGGCAGCAATAAATAACTCTTTATCAGAAGCAAGCCTGGTAATTTTTAGAACACCCTATAAAAAGGAACAGACAATTTTCATGGCAAGAAAAGAAACCTAGTGTTTTGTACAAAAACAGGATTTCCCTAGACCAATGTGTCAGCCAAACAACCCAGGCAAAACAGCAGGAGCTGATTCCACTTAAGCATTTCTATATGTTACTGGGAACAGAGGGCTCTCTGTTATATCTTGCAAAGCTGTGCATTAATGATGAGGCTAAAACCCTTTGGGGAGACAAACTTTTATCAAAATTAGCTATGGAATCAACACTTGTAGATTGTGTGTTTGGAAGATAAAATAGCATTAGATGGCAGTAGCTGAAACACCCCAATAATCGTGTTTTGCTGGATCTTTAGCCTCACTTTGAAGCCCCCAATCTCCCCTGACATGAGAATCTGCCCTGTTTGAATGGTGGTTGTCGATACTGATCAGAATGTTTTATTGTTACTAGGCTTCTCTTTAGCCAATCAGCGGCATGCTGGTTGGGGAAAGGGTTGAAATTTACCTTTTTTGTTGACGCTAGCCCCAGCTCACTTTACCACCACCTCTACCCTTCTTCCTTTCTGGAAGTGGAAGGCAATCTTTGGATTTGCAAGGAATAAAGGCAGGAAAGGCAGGAGAGTACCACACCTACATAAGGAGAGAGCTTCTACAACACAATCAGAGAGGGGAGGGGATATCTTGGGGGAGGTAAGAGGAGCAGTAAAAACAAGGGGAAGAAGGAGAGAAGCAGGAGGAATGGATGACTGGAGAGGAGTAGAAAAATGGGAATAATTAAAATTTGAATTGCAAGCTCTTCCTTTCTCCCCTCCTCCCGGTTTTTAAATCCCATCCCTCTCCTTTACAAGCTATTCATTTGGGGAGATTGGCTTCAAAATTCTCTGCCACCATTCTTCCATTTTCCTCCCCCCCCCCCAAAAAAAGACCAATTTTTTTTTAAAAAGAAGTAAGAAATTAAGTGGTCCGGAATCTCGACCATGAGATAAATTTACAAACAAAACAATTTGCAAAGGTATCTTCAACTGATGGTTCAACATTACTGGGTTATAGTAACAAATAAAAAATAAATAAATAACAAAAACAAATAAAACCTAAATGTATTTAACAAATTTTAAAAAGCTTGCTTCAATAACAAGAGAGAAGACACATTTCTAGTTTTGTGAAAAATATTTTTCTTATGAATAAATGGTCTGTACTAAGGTGACAGCTCTTCCATATTGGAGAGAGCATGCTATTTTTATGCTTTTTAACATTCATGTTTTTAAAAAATGCATTTAATAAAAGTTCATAAAATACAATTACCAGCCAACATTAACATTCCTACTCGTGTTCAGTATGACCCAGTACAAGGAAGCATCCCAGTTCAGAAAAATACTTAATCACATGCTTAAATGCAGCATTGAATAGGAATGGGTTTAAACACATGTTTAAGTGCTTACCTAAGTCAGGGCCAAAGCCAGTAAAGCCTGTATGTGACTACTGGAATAGAGACATGAATCTTACTGATCACAAGTCGGGTTATTTTGCTAGTTTCCATCTTTGCTTCTAGGCAAGGTAGTGAATGTATCTGAATCACTTATATTTTAGGCTCCAGTTGCTTTATCGAGGTCTCTTGGGTATGTGTACACTTCAAAAAAAGACTTGCGGCAGCGAGTCTCAAAGGTCAGGTCAACTGACTCAGGCTTGTGCTGCGGGGCTAATAATAGCAGTGTGGGTTTGAGCTGGAGCCCAAACTCTGAAACCCAGTAAGGGAGGAGGATTTCAGAGCCCGTGCTCCAGCCTGAGCCCGAATGTCTGTACTGCTGTTTTTAGCACCGCAGTGCAAGCCCTGTGAGCCTCACTCAGTTGACCAGGGCTCTGAGTCTTGGTCCTCTGGGGGTGGTTCTGTGTACGTGTACCCTCAGTGTGTTGGTTGCAGTGCTTTTTTCTACTTTGCCTGGGGCTTTATGCTTTTTGTTTTGAAAAGACAAACCAAGCACAAAGCTGTTACTGAGAGTGCTTACTTCCCACAATAGGTCAGAAGACATAAGAACATGGCTCATCTTCTAGAGTCATTGTTCACATCAATGTTTTCTAAGAATATCTTCTTCCTCTTAGTTGCCTAGAAAGTTAAGAAGGTTGATGAATCAGGTTCAAAACATACATGTCTGTGCTAGAAGTTGATGTATCTGGTGCAATAGCTGACATATCAAGTCTACTTCATGATATTTGTTTCAATTAATGTTGTCAACAAACAATTTATGGAAATTGATTCAATAGATTTGTTTCGAGTGAGGAATGGCTTTGTTTCAATTAATGTGCTATATATCTTTCCATATAAACTGTATCAGATACATTCTATAATATGTTTATTTCCATTTATTTTTATAGATTTTTCTATGACACTCATCATTGTAATAGTCTTCCAAAATTATCAAAAAAACATACCAGCCTTTGCAAAAATCTACTAACCTATCCTTAAAATAAACACAAATATGCACAAGGCCCCCCTCATACAAGCACTCTCAATACATGTAGGTACACACCGGTGGTACTTTTCTCCCAATGTGCTCAAACATGCCTGCAAATTCTCACCCTTGGGTATCTTTCCCATGCACACCACCTCCAGCGAGAAACTGCTGAATTGGAATTCATTTGCAAATTGGATACAATTAACTTAGGCTTGAATAGAGACTGGGAGTGGCTTAGTCATTATGCAAGGTAGCCTATTTCCCCTTGTTTTTTCCTACCTCCCCCCCCCCCACGTTCCTGGATTTGTGCTGGAAATGGCCCAACTTGATTATCATACAAATTGTAAGGAGAGTGATCACTTTAGATAAGCTATTACCAGCAGGAGAGTGGGGTGGGAGGAGGTATTTTTTCATGCTTTGTGTGTATATAATAAGATCTTTTAAACTTTCCACAGTATGCATCCGATGAAGTGAGCTGTAGCTCACGCAAGCTTATGCTCAAATAAATTGGTTAGTCTCTAAGGTGCCACAAGTACTCCTTTTCTTTTTGCGAATACAGACTAACACGGCTGTTACTCTGAAACCTGTCATTTTGTAGCATTGTTTCCCTAGTCACAGTAGATGAGCTGGAATTCTGCTCAGCCCCCTGTCTTGCTTATAGAGATTTCCACTGGAACTTTGGAACCTCCCTGGACGGGAAGGTGTGTGGAGTGGCCTGATGGACCCTGGTTACGGGAGGAGGCTGGGGTCAGCTGTGAGAAGGGGCAGCAGAGCAGGATTGTCCTGTCCATTGCCTCAGCCATCTTGGGGGGAAAGGAAAGAACAGATCTGGTCAAGGAAAAGGGTGGGTGGGGTGGAGTCTCAAAGAGTTGTTGATCTTCACTTCCTTGCCTTTGCTATCTGTTTCCACACTTGCTCTAGTGCTGAATTGCATTAGAGTGGAGCTCCCAGTATAAGTCTGACTGTGTAACAGTTTCAATTGCACTCATACTGGCCAACAGCTGCAACACTTGATACACTTTGTCCACATTTTTAAGAAAGCTCAAATTCTCTAGAAGTTGACAGCATTAGTCATGCTCACCTGGGCAATTTTCTTTTCCATCACAGGGAGAGGTATTTTTCAAGTCTGCAGTAGTATCTGAACATCTTATGTGTGATATGAATGTTTTACAACCATTATATATTTGACGTCTTAATGTACACAATTACTGTCAGGGTGTAGCATGTCTACTATTCTCTTATTCTGTATGTAAGGGCAATTCATTCTACTTAGGTGGTTCTCTGTGTAATCTGATGGTCTAAGGTGAAATTTGCACATAGTAGTTCTCATTCAAAAACAATTGAACCTCATTAACTGGCTGTCTGAATCAAGTGCATAAACAGTGTAAGATAGAGAGAGATTATTTATGAACTCAGAGAAGAAGGCATTCTTTATATAAGAAATACTACACAATCGTTGCTGCAGCAGTTAACTTGAGTTACTTCATTTCAGCTAGCCTAGGTCAAGTGCAAGCAGCAACACTGAGAAACTCCTGAGCTATACAGAGTGATTGGATTAGCACCACAGAGTGACTGAATTAGCAGAATGATTGGATTGGCAGCTGAGTTGTTGTTGTAACTCAGGCCTGGTCTACATTAGAAAATTAGGTCAGCAGAACTACCTTGGTCAGGGGTGTGAAAAATGACCTAAATCCCTGTGTAGATAGTGCTAGGTCAACAGAAGATTTCTTCCATCAATGTAACTACTGCCACGTGGGGAGGTGAATTACCTATGCTGGTGAGAGAATCCCTCCCATCAGGGTAGGTAGTGTCTACACTGAACCACTACAGTGATGCAGCTGTGCGATTGCTGTGTTTTAAGTGTAGACATACCATCAGGCTGCTGTATCTCTATTGCATTATGAGCTCCAGAATCAGCAGCACTCCAGCTTCCACCCACCCTCCCTGATGGGCCAGCTAATGTAAAGCTTAACTTAACTTGAGCTAGAGACTTTTTGTGTGGACTGGAGTTGGGTTAGGTGCACAACTCGAGTTATTCTCAGGCTAACAATGCATTGAAGACAAGCCCTCAGTGGTGTTCTTTTCTGCATTACCAACTAATTTGTAATGTAAAAGACAAAAAAAGCACAAGAGGCTAATTTCAGGAGATGCTTCTAGGATGGTCTCTAACATACATCAAAGTATGAAGAGCTTTCAAGAGAAACATTAGAGTATTCTCTTTGGTAATCCTGGAATAAGTACACCATCTGTGCCGCTTTTATTGAGCTTTTAGCTTTCTCTTGAGGCACTTGGCAACATGCTATGTCAACCTGATACCAGAAATACAAGGTTTCAGAGTAACAGCCATGTTAGTCTGTATTCGCAAAAAGAAAAGGAGTACTTGTGGCACCTTAGAGACTAACCAATTTATTTGAGCATGAGCTAAGGTGCCACAAGTACTCCTTTTCTTTTTTCAGAAATACAAGAGTCGATCATCTTTACCCAAGAGTTTTTATAAAGTTGCATATAATGCTTTTAAAAACAGAAATAGGAACACAAGACTGAAGTATCTCTTTCCAATGAATTTTATTCATGAAGATCTGTAACAAAGTAAGCCTGTTTCACATGAACTATCAAATGTTAAGGAAAGTGGATTGCAAAAACTTGTATTTTTACTCATTTCCATTTTGTCACCATGAGGTTAAAAATGAACTTGACATTTGCAAAACTCCATGAAAAGGAATTGGTTTGTATCTTTGGCATTATGACATAGTGGGGCTATAGCTGACCCCATGTTAATTTGTTCAGGTTCCATAACAAAAGTCAGACTGCAGTTAATGCTTCCATGGAAAGGCTTTTATTTCTAACCCTTTATGCTCGCTAGTTAAAATTGCATATGAATCTTATATTATGTTTCTTACCCCACAGAAAAAAAGTTTGTTAATGGTATCATTTCAGCCTAGACTCCTTTACATTATCTCAATGTACATAGAGAGTATATTTGACTCAGAAGAGTCTAAATTTATCACTACCCATTGTGCTGCCTTACCATACGAGCAGAATGATGTGCGAGCTTCAGTTAAGAATTTTCTTGCTTTTGAATCTTAAGTCAAACACGTAATCAATTCCAGTATGTTTCTTTGGGGTTTAATAAAGGAATTAGTCACAATGTTTAGATATGGTTGTAATTATTGTATATGTAATTTGATTTAGAAGAAACATCTATCTCCTAAAATGTGTAAACCAGAAAAATGCTTAGCAGCAGCTGAGCTCCTGCAAGTTCTGTTAACTAATCAGAACACTAAGTCATCTCTTGACTCCCACTGAGTTCAGTTGTAGATGCAAGAACTCAGCACCTCATAGAATTCAGCCTTGTGTTTTCATGTGTTAATTTCCTTACTCAAGACATTCGCTGAGCCTGAAGAACACTGGCGTGATGTACAGTAACAGCTCCTTGAGAATACATACTCTGTATCAAGGCCTACTTGGTGTCTAGGCTATTTGATAGTGCCAGGGATTAGTTGAAGACTGTTTAGAGGGTTTTTTTTTTTAATTTAACCCTCCACATATTATTTATTACTACCTTCTGTTAGTGCCCACCTTGTGTGAGGTGCATACACACAAAGGAAAGCAAATCCCTGCCCCAAAGTTCTTACAATCTAAAAGGTAACACTCATAAATTGAACTCTGAAATGTTTATGCCTGATTTAGATAGTGAAAATAGTTTATAATGGACATACTGACAGACCCTTAACTATGAAGGCACGACAGAGCATCAGTATAATTCATCTCTCACAAGGAATGCTTTTAAACTGTTTATTGGAAATCTATTAAATATGACAGGAAGACAGACTGAGATCTATTTCTAAACATGGCATTATAATCGGTACATACACTAATTAAGAATGGCTTACAGAAATGTTGTCTGCAACTCCCATCAATTAAACAGAAATGTTCAATAAACTGAGGGGGTGAAATTTAGTAATTTCAGAAGCACTATTTAATACTGACAGTACATTCAGCATGCAACCAATTTTTTTCAGACTCTTGATGGAGTGAATTTCTGTACTTACATATTAAACTTTTTTCACAAGAAGTTAAAGTTAATTGCCATGTTTTTGTTGTCTTTTAAGTATGCATTGAACCAAGGGCTGCAGTCTTATAAAATGAAACATCCATCTACAAAACCTGAATGACAAGCTTGCTATTTAACTTGTACCATTTCCTTGACACCCTAACTTTAACATCTTTTGAGTGGATACTGAATGGTACAGATTGTATTGCTGTTACCAGATTCTACTGTCTTTAAATGTGCTCTTCTGCAAACAAAGCAACAAAACAAATTCATGTTTTTATTTTTAGATGAGAGCACATGTATATTACATGCCATAAGCATCACTTAAAACTGACACACCTTTGAGCCCGCATTTTTTCTTCCCTTCATATTCAAGTAATGGAGAGTTACAGGAGTTGTAACAAGTATCAAACTACAACATATTTCTGTGCTCTGTCTGCTTATAAGAAACGCCACTCATCTTAGAACTAACACAGACCTACTGTTAGACCACTTTCTTTACTCTGAATTTTTAACATCAGAAATACTAAACCATGTTTATTAAAAACTCTATTATTATGTAAATTAAATCCATGTTATTTCACACTTTTCCTTTTTCATTATTTTGATGTGTCCGTAATTTTGTGTCTCTGACACACATTTGGGCCTAACAGATTGTGAGCTATACATAAATGAGGGCATATTGAGTGTGAATTTACTCATTCATATATATTCCATATGGACACACAATAAAAAGGCACAGATGTACGTACAATTTGCTTTTAGTTTTTATTTATTTAGATGTTTACACTCATGTTGTAAAAATGAACACCCATCCTTTGTTGCAGGTGCTTCTTCCACACTTTAAAAAGAGACTCCCCAACTATCTGCCATTGCCCAAAAGTGAAAATATAGAATAACCCAGCAGTTGAAAACATATTTAAGATCTTGACAGTCTCCCATACGAGTCTTACCAGTCCCTCATCACTACAGAATATAAATGAGCCTTGCAGCATGCCCTAGAGATTGATAAACTAGACTATTATGGACCTGGAAGGAAAACAAGTTCCAAAGTAACACATTTGCTTTGTAGTCCTGAGCACAAAAGAAGTTTGAATAAAAATTATATTTATTATTTATTTATTGTATATATGATCAGACAAATTTCTTGGCTAGAAGCCCCAGTCATTGACCAGGACTCCATGGTGCTTGGCACTATACAAACACAGAACAAATTCTATGTTACGCAAGCTAATAGAATTAATAGTAATATTAAAAAAATCCTTACGTATCATTGTGATGTCATTCATTGAAGCTTACAGATAATCAGATAAAGTAGTTATAAGAACTTTGTCTTATTTATTATAGGCAAGGCTGATAGCATTGACTATTATTAAGGTTGCTCAACATTTCCTATTATAAGACCATGTTTTCAGTTGATTTAACTTTGCCAGACTTTAACTGTTTGAGCTGAAATTTTCCATACTGGGTATCCTCAGGCTTAATTTGGCTGGGAAATTTCCGCCATTTCTGAGAACAAAGCTAGGGGAAAATACATTGTTTTGCCCTTGTTAAAATTGTTTTGAGACCTATACTTTGAAACGTTTTACTGACTCCAGGCTTTGGAGCAGGGACTTGAAGTTCGGAAGGGAGTGGTCTTTTTATCAGGGATGTGCCTCTTGTTGTTCCTATGAAAATCTGCCCAAATTTAGTGAACTCATTTGAAAAATTTAACTTTACACATGCTCAGTAGGGACTTTTAGCTCTAACAGCTAAAATCTCCTCAGTGAGCATGCTTGAGCTTCTCACAACTCCTAATGTTGACTGGACTATGCGTGCACCATCTCCACAGAACAACTGAGCATGCTCACAGCTCCTGTATGTGACCAGACCAATGACCTAAATATGATGGGAGGCTGGGACTGAACCTCCCTGCTCCTCCCACAACCTGGGCTTCAGCAGTTCTCCTATTCTCTGTGCTAGGTAGTGCCACTGAGCCCTGGGTAAAACTTACTCCTCCCAGGGTTCCCAATCCAACCTCCAGGGTCATAGACCCCTTCTTCTTCCCTGGCACAGTGACCCCTCATGGTGTCCATCCCCAAAGACTGGCTGAGTATGCTCTATCCCCCAGCTCCTGGTGCTGACCAGACTGTGTATATGCCATCTTGGTAGAGCAACTAAGCATGATCCATCACAGCTCTGTAGGGCTTCAGAAGGGCTTTCCTTGTAATGGCTGCTTCCAGCTGCTCTGAGTCAAACCTGGGCACTGGAACTGAGAAGTTCCTTCTCCATTTTCCCTGGGAGCCTGTCTTTTATGCTCTTAATCACCCTTTACAGGCACCCAGGGAAAATGGAGAAGGAAGCTGTCAAGGTTTCCTCCCCACTCTGAACTCTAGGGTACAGATGGGGGAACCTGCATGAAAGACCCCTTAAGCTTATTTTTACCAGCTTAGGTTAAAACTTCCCCAAGGCACAAATCTCTGTTTGTCCCTGAACTGAGGTATGCTGCCATCACCAAGTGATTTAGACAAAGAATCAGGGAAAGCATCACTTGGAGTTCCTATTCCCACAAAATATCCCCCCAAACCTACACCCCCTTTCCTGGGGAGGCTTGAAAAATAAACAAGGTGAGCACAAACCAGACCCTTGGGTTTGTAGGACACTAAAACCCCACTCAGATTCTTAAAAAACAGAACTTTATTATAAAGAAAAAATAAAGTAAAAGAAGCACCTCTGTAAAATCAGGATGGAAGATAATTTTACAGGACAATCAGATTCAAAACACAGAGGATTTCCCTCTAGGCAAAACTTGCAAGTTACAAAAACCAGGGATAATCTAGAGCAGAGAGAATACATATGCACCAGCAGCAGACACAATTTTCTACACTCTGGGTCTTAGTGGCTCTCCCTCTCCCCCAAGTCTGGCACCTGAGGCGCCTGAGTTCGCCTCATGGTAAGGCCAGCCCTGCAACCAGGGTATGTCTCCTACCTTCTCTTTGGTGGAACCTGTCAAAGGCATGCTCTGGGTAACCTGCCTTTAACTACAATGTTCTAAGAACATAATTTCCTATATATATATATATATATATATGCCTATCTCCTTACATATTATCTATACATACATTTCACAAAGGTTATGATGACCAGTGTGACACATATTTTCAGTAGAAACTTTACATGATACTCTTTGGTGAACTAGAATATAAATTCCAGACCCAGGGGATCCCTGTAACTCTTGTGCACCCGTCCATTTAGCATCAAGAGGTTCCTGGGTCACACACAATGCTAAAGAATGTTGATGAATTGTCTAATTCTGACAAAAAAATGTTTTGTTGAAATTTTTCCGACCAGCTCTAATCATTACCTTGGCTGGTTTAACAAGCAGTAGTGCTGAAGAGGAGTGATTGTGAAATAAAATGGAAAGGGGGGGAAAAAGCTGAAGCTTTTAGACCTAATCAGTAAATTGGCATGTTCTTCATTTTCCCACCCGTTTTTTGTGGGAAAGCGTTAATGCATTAAGCAGACTATAAAAACTATAATTGTACACCACTTATTTTCTATTGTCTCGTATATAGTCTAACCAGATTGTATCTTTTCTTTTGTGGGACATTCATCATGCCATAACCCTGTCTTTGGTTATTTGAACCTGATGAAAGAAGCACATACTTCTGATTTCTTCTTCTCTTGCTTAACTTACTTAAGCAATTTCACATCTTTGACATAGTCTTTTGCTGTCCTTTCTTTTTCCCCATACCATAAAAAATAGTAAGGAAAACAGATGGGCTCCTAGAGAATTGTTTAGATGTAGATAATTGACTGCCTTAAAAATTAATGCTTTAAAATGTTCTCTTTTTTAAAATGAAGGGGACAAAATTGCCTTCTTTGGGACTTACTCTAGCCTTCCACAGGGACCCTGTCTCTCTTTATTACCCTTCTGCTCCTTCCACATAGTGACTGACTGACACTTTCTGTTTCTTCCTACACACACTGTCTGGACGCTATTAGTGGGCAAACCCCCTGCAGCTCCTACAACATGGAATAGCTTTTTATAGCTCTCTGCCTCTCAAATTTATATCTATTTTGAAATTTCATCTGCAAACATCTATATTTACTCCCTTACTTGTACCTTTTAGTTTTTCTCTTTCCCTGTTCTCATTGTATATTTTAACGCTGTGTTATTTATTGAGGGAGGATGGAGGCCTGTCCCATAGTTTGAGAACTGCTGTACTAGAGCATACCTTTTAGAAAAACAACTGTCTTATTTCTGTAGATATGGAAGTCCAAACTTAAAAAAAGAAATGTAAATGAGTCCTTTATATGAACAGACACATTTATGATAATGACAACAAATGTAAACTCCCTACTGTTCTGTCTGCCAGCACTAGATTATTTTGTCATAGACAAATGATCACTCACATGCTTAATACAAGTATAATTTCTCTCACACCTAATTTATGGGAATCTGGTACTAGGCCTTATTCATATTAGAATAGAGCAATGGTTAAGAAATAGGCCAACTAACTCTTTTAGCATGACAAATCTGGTGCATAGCCAGAAATAACATTAAGAAAACACTGTATAAAGGCCAAAGAGACTGTTCTTTTTTCGAACTAAACATGGAAGGCATAACTAAAGAGGTTTCTTAGGCCCAATCCCCTCAGCCCCTGGAGTTCACTATACTAACACCTATCTATGTGAGGCATTAGAGAGACAAGGTGGGTGAGATAATTGGACCAACTTCTGTTGGGGAGAAAGACAGGCTTTTGAGCCACTCTACCTTGAGTGGTCCCTTACAATATGTACTAACTACTTATGCTAAACAATCTGTTCCACCTTGCATTTAGTCGTGATGCTGGGAGTATATTTCCCAGACCTGAATAAGAGTGCTGTGTGACTCAAAAGCTGGTCTCTCTCACCAACAGAAGTTGGTCCAATAAAAGATATTACCTCACCCAACTTGTCTTTCTAATGTCCTGGGGCCAACATGGCTACAGCTACATTGCATACCTACATAGGGTAGTCAGACCCATATAAGCCAAGAAATATAGCTTTCCTTTCCTAAAAAGTTTGGGAGTTTCATTTGAACAAAAATATGCAATTAGTTGCAATTCAATCAAACTACCCATACTATATCTTGGGAAGGATTTATGGTTCGGTGAGTACCTTCCTGCCACTTATAAAGGTACAAAAAGATAGATTGATACCAAACAGTAACCTTAGAAACACAGAATGCTAGACTCTTATTTACAAAAGGGTTTCTGTTTCTTTTGAAAGCGCATACACATGTCAGGAACTAAGAGAGCTCTTGTAAGGAATATTTCCACCATATGTCCCATAATACGTGTTCATGGTGTTTCTAAACTGAGGTAAATTTAGTTTCAAATCTGCATGTATTTATCAACAGGTATTATGTAAAGTCCAGTACTCTGCTTGTGCACATATGTCTCACAGCTGGTTTTATAAATGGCTAGTTGTACAATATTAACATATTAGAGATCAGTCATAGAATCCTTATGGTGTATTGTATTTTCTCTTCTCTCTGACACAAGTAAGATCCACAATCCGATGTTTGGTTTCTGAAGATTCATAGATTCTTATTTCTCATTTGTTTTTTCTCTCTGTCTACAAGGATATTTAAATACAGCAAACTAGTTTCTTAGCCCGAAGTTGTTTCTACTTTTGCTGTAAAAAGCCAGTAACATTCAGAATTATACCTTGAAATGTTCATGTTTCATGCTTAGTGAATGCACACCCTGCTAGCTGGGCCCAGGAACAGCAAAGACACCTGCAGGGGGTGGGGAAGGGAGATCTCAGCCAGGATCAGCTGTGGCTGTGTTCCAGGTGCCTCTTCTTTCCCCCAACCTTCACTTCTGTCAGGTGGGACCTGCTGCTTCACTTCCCCCAAACTACTTGTTTGCCCCCATGCTGCATGGTGTGGGGAGGAAAAAGAAGGAAGTTACATGTTACATCTGAGACAGTCCAGGCCCTTGGCTGGAGGAGTTGCTACAGTTTAATAGAGTGGGCGACTAATCAGTGTTAGAATTTGGGTTGGGGATGTATACAGGTTGCTTCACAGGCAGGGGTTTTCATTGCAGGATCTTTGTTTCAGCCTCATCTTTAAATTAGTTACTGGATCTCCTGTGATGCAAAGGCATGGCTGATCGTCAGCTTTGGGATCTTGAAGGCAAAATTAGCCTTCAGGATCCCAAAACTGACCCCACAAAACTGCTTTGTGGGCTTTTTCATCTTCTTCTATATATTCTAACTTCTAATTTGCTTTTTCTCTCTGTCTACAGTTGATAGAGTAGGAAGGGTCCTGTTGAGGGCTGCGTAGGTGATGATCCCAGGAACTCACATGGCATGGTGAGGGGGTATGTCTCTATATTTGGTGCAGCTTGTGGGTTTTTCTTCCACCTCCTGGAATACAGAGGGTATGATTGCATTAATTAACTTTTTATTACATGCAGATATTATCAAATGCATCTTTTCCATAGGCCAGAAAGCTGGGGAGCCACCTGGGCCGTGGCCCAACCATTTGACACTATATATACCTTCAAGTCAGCAGCACTGCTATGGGTACCCGCATGGCCCCACAGTATGCTAACATTTTTATGGCTGACTTAGAACAACGCTTCCTTAGTTCTCGTCCCCTAACAGCGCTACTCTACTTGCGCTACATTGATGACATCTTCATCATCTGGACCCATGGAAAAGAAGCCCTTGAGGAATTCTACCATGATTTCAACAATTTCCATCTCACCATCAATCTCAGCCTAGACCAATTCACACAAGGGGTCCATTTCCTGGACACTACTGTACTAATAAGTGATGGTCACATAAACACCACCCTATACCGGAAACCTATTGACCGCTATACTTACCTACATGCCTCCAGCTTCCATCCAGAACATACCACACGATCTATTGTGTACAGCCAAGCTCTACGATACAACCGCATTTGCTCCAACCCCTCAGACAGAGACAAACACCTACAAGATCTCTATCAAGCGTTTTTACAACTACAATACCCACCTGCTGAAGTGAAAAAACAGTTTGACAGAGCCAGAAGAGTACCCAGAAGTCACCTACTACAGGACAGGCCCAACAAAGAAAATAACAGAACGCCACTAGCCATCACCTTCAGCCCCCAACTAAAAGCTCTCCAACGCATCATCAACCTACAACCTATCTACAACCTATCCTGAAGGATGACCCATCACTCTCACAGATCTTGGGAGACAGACCAGTCCTCGCTTACAGACAGCCCCCCAACCTGAAGCAAATACTCTCCAGCAACCACACAACAAAAACACTAACCCAGGAACCTATCCTTGCAACAAAGCCCAATGCCAACTCTGTCCACATATTTATTCAAGTGACACCATCATAGGACCTAATCACATTAGCCATGCCATCAGGGGCTCGTTCACCTGCACATCTACCAATGTGATATGTGCCAGCAATGCCCCTCTGCCGTGTACATTGGCCAAACCGGACAGTCTCTACCCAAAAGAATAAATGGACACAAATCTGACATCAGGAATCATAACATTCAAAAACCGGTAGGAGAACACTTCAACCTCTCTGGCCGCTCAGTAAAAGATTTAAGGGTGGCAATTTTGCAACAGAAAAGCTTCAAAAACAGACTCCAAGGAGAAACTGCTGAGCTTGAAATAATATGCAAACTAGATACCATTAACTTGGGTTTGAATAGAGACTGGGAGTGGCTGGATCATTACACATATTGAATCTATTTCCCTAAGTTAAGTATCCTCACAACTGCTTGTCAACTGTGTAAATGGGCTCTCTTGATTATCACGACAAAAGTTTTTTCTCCTGCTGATAATAGCTCATCTTAATGAATTAGCCTCTCACAGTTTGTATGGCAACTTCCAGCTTGTCTGTATGTGTGTGTGTATATATATATATCTTCTTACTATATGTTCCATTCTATGCATCGGATGAAGTGGGCTGTAGCCCATGAAAGCTTATGCTCTAATAAACTTGTTAATCTCTAAGGTGCCACAAGTACTCCTGTTCTTTTTGCGGATACAGACTAACATGGCTGCTACTCTGAAACCTGTCATTTGGCATTTGGTGACACTCTGGCACTTCAGAATTTCCCACTCATCTTCTCCCATTGGCTCCCTCTGAGTCTCATTCTCTTCCCTGACGTGCCATTACTGGGTTGCCTGGGGAGATGTTGTGGATGGGAGTGGCTGAAGGGGCACAGGCATCAGATAGTTTGAGCTAGAGGGCGCTTAAATCTGAACCACATGCCACCTGCTTGCACATCCCAGCTTGGCAGGTGAAGCTCCGGCTCCAGGGACATCAGAGCAGCAGGATGAGCAGGAAGAGTCTCCAGACCTTGGTGGTTAGGCAAGTCTGCTGGGACTGCATCACAATGCTGCAGACAGCACCCAGCCCCCTCCCTGCTTGTCCCTTCCTGCTGCTTTGGAGTGGAGCTGGGGCTAGTGTCAGCAGTGGAAGTGGGGAGGGAGTGAGACGGGAGGGGAGGAGAAGGGGAAGGGGCTGCAGAGGAGGGAGCTAGGCAGTTCTCTGTGCTCCCCCATTCCACAGCTCTCTGCCATAGACCTCGCACCCTTCCCACAGCTCTCACCTGACTCCCCTCAATCCCCATCCCACAACCCTTACCAGACCCACAAATAACACCCCCACTCAGCCCCCTGCCCCTGCTTAAACACACACCTGGACCCATCTCCCACCCCCGCAAATAAACCCACTGCCCCAAACCCCACAAAATCTCCTCCTTCCATGGTCCCCACTCATCTCACCTCCCCACCACACCAGCCCCCATCTTCTCAAATAACCCAATCCCTTGTTGCACAGCCCCCAAAATAAACATGCCCAGAAAACATCACCCTGCCAAATCCCTTCTTCAACCTCCCTCTTTGCCCACGGCTGCTCCACTGCTCCTTACTGCCCACAAGGCCCTTCTCCTTCCCACAACACCCAAATCCATCTGCCCTACAGGTCAGTCCAAATGGCCTGAACTCCTGGTTGCACTAAGCCCCCTCTCCCTTCTTCATTTGCTCCAATCCTCTATGACTCATCCAGGAAGCCCCCACAGGGCCTTTCACCCCTTTAGCCCTGGCATCAATATCCCATCTTCACTTTGGAGTGTTATGTGAGTGTGGTGACCTTTTCCCTCTTCCTCTTCTCCTCCTTGTCTTCTTGGATAGGGGCTTCCTGAGAGGGAAGAGGTGGATCAGACTAGTGGAAGTGTGCAGTATACTGTATGGCTCCACAGTCCTTAATCTTTTCACAATGTTGATTCTGTTGCCTCTGTAGATGGATACAGTCATGTCTGTTCTTTGACAAAATTGGCCCAGTGGCTGAGATGCCACCTGCTTGTGTTCACACAATGGGGACCATATCTTCCTGCAGCTTTTGCTGGACCCCACTGGCCTTTTGGTGAATGACTTTTCACTAGGGAACCCACTGATTGTCCACTGATACCAACATATGGATTTAGTTTAATTTCATGTATTTGCAACTGTATGACCCCAGATTACCCACCATGGACATATGTAAAAGACAGCTTTTTGAATTGGCAGGGGGAGTCATACCATTTATAAGGGTAAATCAGTATATGTGCATGTCTTTCTTTTCTGTTAACAGTAAAATAAAATGCATTAGATTATTGGTGGTTATCTTAGGTAGGATTTCTTTTGTTTGGTTTGGTTCTTTGTTGTTTTTATAGCAAGATTGGACTTTCTAGCCTTTTTGATTGCATTGGTTAATCCTTAAAAGAGGGCTAACATCTGATTTATTCAAAGACACTTAGGAAGATGGGAGTTCAGTGTTTCCTGATATAAGAGTTGTCGTGATGTGGGAGATTATAACGTATGTAGTAACCAAGTCAGCAATTTGGGATATCAGTGGAGGTCAGAACAAGTGTGGATACATGTCAGCAGCTTGCCATGCCTGGTAACCACCATGAATCAGTATTGGGGTTTAGATCAGGGACCTGCTGATTCCCCATTGCTGTGATACAATGGGAGAAAAACGTTCTCCTTCTCTTCACACATGCAAGGACTTTCTATTCTAGGACTCTACCTTAATCTCAACGTTCAATTTGTGTATTCGCACAACAGTGTGCTTTGAATATAGGAGGGTATGGGAAAATGAACACTGTTAATGAGATGGCACTCATTGCTCTTAAATCTGGGAAAAGTCTAATTCAGTATTCTACCAAAGCATTTAATTTCGTAAATATGTTTTATCAGTGTCACTGGCAGTGATGCACTTTTAGCTTCAAAATTAAGAGAGAAAGTTCCATTTGAGTTCATTCCCAAGACCAGTTCCTGTTCACATAGGGTAAACATTACTTATAAAGATGATTCTAAAATTTAATTATTATTTCAAAGCTGTTTTAATGATGTTTATAAATGTTATAAATTGGACATTTAAATGAGTCCTTCCATTACTGTATAATTAAGACTGACTGAAAGTAAAATTACATTTTAATAGCCTTCTCTCTTTTCCATGAAGGCAATGGCAGAACTCCCATTGACGTCAGAAACTGCAGCATTAGGCCCTAAATGTCTCTGTCTTTGTTGTGAGTAATCTCAATAGCAAAATACTGTATCTCCTTACAAGAGTACTGTTTAGCCAACCATTGAGTGGCTGGTACAGTGCTTGTTCCTGAGAAAATGTTTCTGAGCTAGCATAGAGATTTTCATAAAAACTGATAGATATCATAATGTTTTGGCAGATTTTAAATTGCCATTTCATTTGAGAGAGAACTGTATTGCTCTAGCCAGCATCAGCGAACTGTAGTAGCCTTTGTTTTCTGTACTGAGATTATTCACTGGGAACTACACTGAACTTACCTGGACCACTTTGACATGCATCCACATCTAATTATGCTCCAGTGATGCAAGGCCAAGATGATGTAATGGAACATGAAATCCAAGTGAAAAGCTGAATGCGACATTAAGGCTCTTCAACTCTGCTATTTATTATTGCGGCAGAGTTAGCACCTAGATCCAAAGAACAAATAACTTGGATAGTCTCATTGGAATATCAAAGTGGATAACCACAATGGGATGAAAGCTTTCTCAGAGCCATTAAAAATGTCAGGCCAAACACCTTTAGTAAAATGTAGAAGAACTGGAAGAAAAATATGTAGCTGCTGATTATGATGTTGGTGTCAACAAACAATTTGTTTTTAATGTGAGTTATAAATACGTCTCCAACAAATTCTGTTCTAAATGTTGCCACTCATTGTGGTAATAACATAAATACAGTGACTTGTATTAGTGCATCTGTCTCCTCCAACTGATACCTAAGGTGAAGATGTGAGACAAAGGAGAAATAGGTGAGTTTCAGGGCAAGAACATCAAAACTATATATTTGAGCCTGATCTTCCTTTCAGAGATATCCTGGTGCACTGTGTGTGTGTTAACTTCTGTACACATATGGTATAGCTGATTTTACAAAATACTCTTTTACAGTGGTTGCACTTCAAAAGTTTCTTCTGTTTTGAAAGATTCTACCAGTGTGAGATGTTCCTTATATTTAAAACCAGTAGAACCAATAATATTTCTCAAATGAAGAGAAATTTGAGGGCATATAGGGAAATATGTAGGAAAAAAAGTAGCTTTGAGACCAAAACGTATTCTGTTAAGAGCTATGGTCCCGTAATAGGCTTTATTTAAGAGAACGGTATTGTTTCATATATATATATATATGATTTAGTCCATTTTATTCAGAACATCCCGTATGCAGAATGTATACTTTTGTTAATTGAGAATTTAAAAAAATATTTCAAATAATTCTCCTATGGCACTTGTTCTTTGCAGTAGACTTTACTGCAGCTGATTATATTGTTTGGGCTAGTTCCAGCCCTGTGTTGGGTCTTCTTTTGCTAGTGTAACCTATGGACAAGGAAAGTCCACTGGAGGGGACATTGTGGCAGAGAGAAGGCAGTCACAACCTTTTCTCTGATAAAGACAGAGGTGATACAACCCAGCTAGTGAATTTCTAAAAGTAGGAAGTGCTAGCTGGAAGGAAGGGAAGCCAAAGCAGATGGGATGTGTTAAATCAGTACATCCTCTGGGGAGACTCTGTAAATGTAGGAAAAGCCTTGGCCTGAGGCCAAATTAGTCTATTCTTGTTCTGGGGAGGCAGCCCTACAATGTATTGCTTACGTTAAATTCCCTTCCCTTCTTCTATGGAAACAAAGTTTCAGAAACCTGGGTAAAAAGAGCCACACAAGCTCTTAAACTCATATAATTTGTTTAGTCTAACTTTAGTATGTTCCTACATATTGTGCTTCTAATAATGAGAAAAGTAGCTAGGCCTATAATAAGCAAAAACAATGTAGACAAAAGAGAACATTGATTTAAGGTCATTGTGTCAAATGCAGCAAAACACTCTGTTTATAGCAGGTCAGGCATGAGTTTACAATTAGCACTAATTACTGCAGAAAAATCAAAACAGCAGCTTTAAGGAAGGACACTTTTCACTGCAAGATCAAAGCCATGTCTGTGCAGAATAGCAAAGCCTCCACTATTTAATTGTACTGAAGTGCTAATTGGATTTTGAGGTGCTTTCATGTGTTCCCCCAATTAACCAGTCACCCCTGACCAAATCCACATAAAAAGAGATTACGAGTTTTTAAAGCTTTTGTCTGCTTGATTTTGGTTGGGTAGAAGGAATGGTGCCTTCTTTCTATGTAAATTGCGGGGGTTTGGGTCACAGTTACTAACTTGCTTGAAATGAACGGATATGGGGCAGAGCAACAATATACTATGCTGTAAATAAATAGTTAACTGGCATCTAGAAATCAGTGGAGGAAAACAAAAGCTACAGCTAAACCTTATATTTATGTTTCTTAGTTTACTGATACACATTTTGAAAAGGGAGATTTTGATGCCTGGGGCAATTCCTGTGATTAGTGAATTGTTTTTTATTTTTGTCAGTGTTTTATATTTTTCATTATGATAGAACTAGCATTGCTTATTTTTAGTATTCATTTTTTAGACATATTTGCAAACTTTTCCAAGCATTTTTTAAATTCTTCAGTTTGTTTTTATGACATATGTAAAACTACTGTACACAATTATTTTAAATTTTTTAAAAATCTTTATTAAGTTATTAATGTTCGAACATTATATGCATATGTGAAAATACAAGAAATATGATGTCAAGACACCAGTAATGCAATTCATGAACCTCAGAGAGTTGGGAAAAAAACCCAGTTTGTCAGTAGTAAAAGTTAGTTATCTAGTAGTCACAAATTGTGAACCTTTTAGGCAAGGGGTGGAGAAATTGCCTCAGTAGTAAGCTGTAGGCATCACCTTTAACATACCCTAAAACTCCGTCTCCAGCTTACAAGCAATACATCTCCTCATCCAGATTCAGATAACTTGCCATCATCCAACCTCTAACTCAACTAAATCTGGGAAAGCACGGACAGTTCACCACACAGATCTGATGAATGTATGACATAAAGCTGAGTTTTATCCAAGTATTTGGGCACTGCAACCCAAATCATCATGCTGTTCCCTTCAGTGACTTCATATACATGTTGAACAGGAAGAGTGACACAATGTGAACTCCACAAGAGAAATTCCTAGAGGCAGGTCAATAATTGATCACAAACATTGTATTAGTACTTCTCTGACAAACCATTCTAACAATATCACCTGTTCCTGCCAGGGTCCACAGAGGAGTCAACAAAACCTTTCCATCAGTGATATCTATGAGTATGATAAATGTAGAGTGATTGGCACCCGGGTGAGTCTACCTAGGGTATGAGAAGCTATACACCAAAGCTGTACACAAGTTACTGTGTGCTCACTGGTGCTGCGGTTACCTGTGTGTGTCACTAGGACTTCTGGGGGGCATATTCCATGGTTCTTTGTGCTGCACTAAGCTGAGCTGCTCTAATTCTTTCTCTGTGACTTGTGACAGAATTTATCTGTCCTTCTGGGCACACAGGAAGAATTGTGGGAAGGCATTAGAGGACTGTCAGCTTGAAGCCATTTGGTCTGTGTCCTCATACGAAAGTGGGTGGATTACCAGCCTAAGGGCATGGCTACACTTGCAGATGTAGAGTGCTGGGAGTTAAACCAGCCTTCAGAGACCGCAGCAGGGAAAATGCTGCCGTGTGTTTACACTGTCAGATTCAAGCACACTGGCTTGGCCACATTAGCAGCTCTTGCAATACCACAAAGAGCAGTGCATTGTGGTAGCTATCCCAGCATGCAAGTGGCTGCAACGTACTTTTCAAATGGGCGGGAGGTGGAGTGTGACAGGGAGTGTGTTGTGTGTATGTGGAGGGTGAGACAGTGTGTTTTGAGGGGACTGAGAGAGAGTGTCAGCATGCTGTCTTGTAAGTTCAGACAGCAGCAGACCCTCCTCCCCCCCCGCCCCTCTCTCTCTCACACACACACTCACAACAACAGCATTCCATACTAATGGTTTGTTTTGTCCCGGAGCAGATAAGCATGCCGGCTGTCAGAAATGGAGCTTTGAAGGGGGATATCCGCATTCCTACAGCCAATTCCAAAACAATGAGAAGAGTGGCCACTTGACTTGACACCTGGGCATTTCAGCCGGAGCACAGCAAGCATTATGCTTCTTGTGGAGGTGGATTACCAGGAGCGCTCCAGTTCAGGGTCCAGGTGCTCTATGTGCCTTGCCAGTGTGGACGCATCGGGAATTAGGGCTCCCGGGGCTGCTTTAATGCGCTCTAACTTGCAAGTGTAGCTAAGCCCTTTGTGAAAGTGGCACTCCAACTCTCACCTGTACCACCTCTGGGTCAGCTAACTTGGGATTAAAGCACCTCCAAACTCTAGTAAGAAGCTTTTGTGAGTAGGTGGGAGGGAATTTAGAGGTGACTACAGAATAGGAGCCTGAGTTAACTCTGCAGTGAAAACATATCCTAAGACTTGACAGATGGACACCTGACCATTGTTCATCACTAGGAAGAGGCTAGGAAGTGAACCAACAAGGCTCAGTCTCTGCAATACCTAGGCCAAAACCTGACTGAAAGAAATCAGGAAAATCTGAGGACTCCAAATGGCACCTGAACTGTCATGCCATGATTTTCTCAGTAATCTTCCTGAAATAAGGTGCTCAGTTGGTAGAATTGACAGCACTAACAGATAAGTGTCAAATAACCAGTTGCTAAAGGGTTCCTGGTATCCTGCCCTCCCATTGGCTCATCGTGGTTATGAGAGGGGTCTCTCTTCTTTCCTTATTAATCAAACTTTTCCATGTTTTTTACTGAAGACAGATTTTTAAAAGGAGAAGCTGTGTACAATATCGGAACTACACCAACACAAGTAAGACTGTTCTATTTAGTAATTTCACTATAATTACTTTAAAGTGTTTAATTGACTTAACCAGGAACAAGCTGTGAAAATAAACAATGTAAAGACCTTTATTTCAAACAAGGTTTGAGATAAGGTCCAACCCCCCCTCACCATTCTTTTACTTTCTGATTTGACAAAACACGTTCTCCCTACCTCACTTTATTGGTTTTTATATTTCCTTTTCAAAGTGTGGCCACAGGCTCCAACCTTGGGACTTCATAGTATTCTCTCTTGGTTCCTTTTGGCTGATATGAAGGCTGAGCTGTGCCTGGTGGATGATCTAAAGATAAGGGTGGACATACAAGGCAGGCTGCAAAAACCGTAGGTGGCTTTGCACTTCCCGGATTCCTGGAGTTGTGTAAGGGATTTATTAACGTAGGCTGCCTGCAGGCTAACAGCACCCCAGACTGTTGCAGTATCTGACATACAGTATGACTCCATCAGGAACTCTTTAATGACCTGAAAATCAAAAAGGAATCCTACAAAAAGTGAAAACATGGATAAATTGCTAAGGAGGAGTACAAAAGAATAGCACAAGCATGTAGGAACAAAATCAGAAAGGCTAAGGCACAAAATCAGTAACACCTAGCAATGGACCTAAAAGGCAACAAGATGAGGTTCTTAAAATATATTAGGAGCAAGAGGAAGATAAAGGAAAGTGTAGGTCTTCTATCTATCAGGGAATGAGAGTTAATGACTGATAACATCAAGAAAGCCGAGGTGTTTAATGCCAACTTTGCTTCAGTCTTCACTAAAAGGATTAATGGTGACCAGTTACTTAACACAAGTAATATTAACAACCAGGCGGAAGGAATTCCAGCCAAAATACGAAAAGAACAGGTTAAAGAATATTTAGATAAATTAGATGTATTCAAGTCAGTAGGGCCTGATGACATTCATCCCAGGGTATTTGAGGAACTAGCTGAAGCAATATCAGAACTGTTAACAATTATCTTTGAGAACTTATTGAGTTCCCAGTGAGAGTGAGGTCTCGGAGAACTGGAGAAGGGAAAACTTAGTATCTTTAAAAAGGGGAAGAAAGAGGACTGGGGAATTATAGCCCAGTCAGCCTAACTTTGATAAGATACTGGAACAAATTATTAAACCATCAGTTGGTGAGCATCTGGAGGATAAGGAATAGCAAGCATGGGTTTGTCAAGAACAAATCATGCCAAACCAGCTTAATTCATTCAGGGTTACTGGCTAGGGGAGAAGCAGTACATGTGATATATCCTGATATTAATAAGGCTTTTGACACAGTCCACATGACATTCTCATAAGCAAACTAGGGAAATGTGATGTAGATGACGTTTATATAAGGTGGGTGCACATCTGGTTGAAAGACTCTAAAAGTAGTTATTAATGGTTCACTGTCAAATTGGGAGGACGTATCTAGTGGGGTCACACAGGGATTAGTCCTAAATCTGGTACTGTTCAATATTTTCATTAATGACTTAGATAATGGAGTGGAGACTGTGTATAAAATTTGCAGATAACATCAAGTTAGGAGGGGTTGCAAGCACTTTGGAGGACAGGATTAGAATTCAAAATGACCTTAACAAATTGAAGAGTTGGTCTGAATTCAACAAGATGAAATTCAATAAAGACAAGTGCAAAATACTTCAGTTAAGAAGGAAGAATCAAATGCACAACTACAAAATGGGGAATAACTGGCTAGGTTGTAGTACTGATGAAAATGATCTGGGGTTATAGTGGACCACAAATTGAATATGAGTCAACAATATGATGCAGCTCTGAAAAAGGCTAAATATAATTCTGGGATGTATTAACAGGAGTGTTGAATGTAAGATGTAGGGGGTAACTGTCCTGCTGTTCTCAGCAGTGGTGAGGCCTCAGCTGGTGTGCTGTGTCAAATTCTGGGTGCCACATTTTAGGAAAGATGTGGAAAAGCTGGCGAAAGTCCAGAGCAGAGCATAAAAAATGTAAAAGTTTTAGAAAACCTGACCTATGAGGAAAGGTTAAAAAAAAGCCCTGAGCATGTTTATGTTTAGAAAAGAACACTGAGATGGAATCTGATAACAATCTTCAGATATGTTAAGGGTTGTTATAAAGAGGACAGTAATCAGTTGTTCTCCATGGCCCCCCCATTTTGTGTCTCTAGTATCCTGGGACCGACACCACTGCAACTACACTGCATACAATTGTTTTCCATGTCCACTGAAGGTAGGACAAGAAGTAGTGGTGTAAGGGTGTAATCTGCAGCAAGGGAGATTTAGGTTAGATAGTAGAAAAAAACCTTTTAACTATAGGGGTAGTTAAACTCTGAAATGGGCTTCCAAAGGAGGTTGTGGAATACCCATCATTGGAGGTTTTTAAAAACAGGTTGAACAAACACTTGTCAGAAATGATCTAGGTTCACTTGGTCTTGCCACACCACAGGGGGCTGGACTTGATGACTTCTTGAGGTCCCTTCCAGCCCTACATTTCTATGATTCTATGATTACTGGAGAGCAGTGTGCTCCAAACACACACTTCCCTGACATATCCTTGTACCTGGGGTTCTGAGGGAGTGGTGAAGAGCCAGGTACAGAAGCTCTGTCACCCAGGGATTCTCCTACGCCAAAGGAATACTTAGATAGCCACTTAGGCCAGCTTTAAGGTTACTTTGTGCTGCTACAGTGTTGCAAGGCAGTGCTGAATCAGAGCCTATATCTAGAGACCTGTGTCTTTTGCAAATACAAAATAACAGAAAATTAAAAATGAAAAACAACCTATAAAACAGAATAAAATTTTAAAAGTCACCCTGTAGCAGCTGCTCCTGTGCTGTAGGGCTGGGCCAAGTTCCCTGCTCCCGGCGTTGTAATCTCCCATGTGGGGTTGCAGCACCACTCAAGTTTGGCCTGTCACCTCGCCATCATAAACCCTGTCCTGCCAGCTCACAATGCCACTGAAATTTGGCTCAGCCACCCCCCATCATGATCCAGAAAGGGTGGCAGAGCCAAATTTGAGTGAGTGGTATTGCAACCTGGCACATAGGGTGGCAGCATCTCTCAGGTTTGGCCTGGCCACTCCTCCATCATCATGATAGGGGCAGGGGAGGGGGAGAGGAACTGAGACAAATTTGAATGTGTGGCATTGTGACCTGGCAGGACAGGAGCAGCTGCTGCAGGGTGAATGTGGGGCAGGATCACTCTGCAAACTCCACCTGCCAGGCATCCCACCTAACCCCCATTGCCCCCCCCCGGGGGGCAGGACCCTCTCTTCCCCTGCACCCCCATGTGGATAAAAACAATAAAACAAAATAAGAAATTCCCCAAAAATTAAATGAAAATATATATATAACAGGGATTTCATGGGTCTCCATCTATACCCATGTTTTAGTAAGGTACTTAAGTATGTGCCTAACGTTGAAGCAGGAATTCCATTGAAGATCCATTTTCCATACTCTAAAGTTTTTGAGTTATTTTATTTTACTGTTACAGCTACTGCTCTTGAACTTTGAAACTCATTTATTGATTTTAGAGGCTTTAATTCCTTCTTGAGAGTCAAGTCATATTATAAAAGACTGCGGCTTCACTACTGTGATTTGTGAAAATAGCAGAACCTTCATAGTACCACTCCTTCATGTTTTGCAACAGTCAAGGAAAATAGATTAATCAGACATACCATTGCGTGCAATACAGAACTCTATATCTACAGTATTTGTTTACAAATATACACAGATAGCTAGAAAAACAGCTCACTAAAGCTTATAAACATATGTATAAGGCACACACATTTCTTTCTTGTTGCCTATTTTTCCTCTGTTTTATACGTAGTAATAATGTCCTGATCCTGCAGGAGTGTTGATGGGAGTTATGTAACAGCAGGAATGAGCCACCAGTAGTGCTTCTGAACACGGCAGTTTATGTTTCAGTAAGGTGAAGTAAGTTGAAAGGAGTAGCCACTGCTGGCTCATGTCTTAGCAGCTGGATGTGAGCATTAATGTTTCATGGGAATCTTTGGAAGCATGTCTGTCAGTGGGTGGCCATCATCATAGCTATCCCTGCTCTGATTTTTAAGTGCCTGCTCTTGGTCAGTAGAAGGAGTAACTGAAAAACCTAAAGATGGCTATTACCCACATAGTTTACATACACTGTATTCCAGTTAAGCACTTAGCCTTGGCTGCTCACCATCTCTACTCTGTCATGTCCTCTCTTCCTCAATCTTGCTCACATTGCTTGGATATAGAACTGCACATTTCTCCACACTATGCATAAGAACGGCCATGCTTGGTCAGACCAATGTTCCATCTAGCCCAGTATCCGGTCTTCCGACAGTAGACAATGCCAGGTGCTTCAGAGGGAATGAACAGAACAGGTAATCAAGTGACCATCCCGTCGCCCATTCCCAGCTTCTGGCAAACAGAGGCTAGGGACACCATCCCTGCCCATCCTGACTAATAGCCTTTGTATTTATCTAGTTCTTTTTTGAACCCTGTTATAATCCTCACCTTCACAACATCCTCTGGGAAAGAGTTCCACAAGTTGACTGTGCATTGTGTGAATTAATACTTCCTTTTGTTTATTTTAAACCTGCTGCCTATTAATTTCATTTGGTGATCCCTGGTTTGTGTGTTATGTGAAGGGGTAAATAACACTTCCTTCTTTACTTTCTCCACACCAGTCAATTCTATCGTATCCCCCCTTAGTCATCTCTTTTCCAAACTGAAAAGTCCCAGTCTTATTAATCTCTCCTTCTAAGGAAACTGTTCCATATCCTCAATCATTTTTGTTGTCCTTTTCCAATTCCCATATATCTTTTTGTAGATGGGGAGACCAGATCTGCACACAGTATTCAAGATGTGGACATACCACGGATTTATATAAAGGCAATATGATATTTTGTCTTCTTATCTATCCCTTTCCTAATGATTCCCAACATTCTGTTAGCTTTTTTGGCTACTTCTGGATGTTTTCAGAGAACTATCCACAATCACTCCAAGATCTCTTTCTTGAGTTGTACACCTAATTTAGACCCCGCCGTTTGATAGGTATAGTAGGGATTATATTTCCAATGTGAATTACTTTGCATTTATCAACATTGAATTTCATCTGTCATTTTGTTGTCCAGTCACCCAGTTTTGTGAGATCCCTTTGTAACTCTTCTCAGTCTGCTTTTGACTTAACTAGCTTGAGTAGTTTTGTATCCTCTACAGATTTTGCCACCTCACTGTTTATCTCTTTTTCCAGATCATTTATGAATATGTTGAACAGCATTGGTCCCAGTACAGACCCCCTCGGGAGGACACCACTATTTACTTCTCTCCATTCTGAAAACCTACCATTTATTCTTACCCTTTGTTTCCTATCTTTTAACCAGTTACTGATCCATGAGAGGACTTTCCTCTTATCCCATAACAGCTTATGCAGAAGCGTCTCTTCTTAATGCTATCACTTTGGCTGTTTGCTCTTATTTGAACATTGTTTATTTCCCTCCAGAATTAAGTACATAATATCTAAAATATTTTTCTTATGCTTTTGGTAGGTAGATAAGATCCAGGGCCAGATTCACCACTGTGTTACTCTGGTTTCACATCAGTATAGCACTGGAGTAATGCAATGGTGAATCAGGCCCAGGTGTTTACTAAGTATTCTATGGCTGTACTCTACATGATGGATTTGACAAAGTACCTATTCAACTTCAGTGATTAATTTACACTTTGGGTAAAGGAATCCTTTGTTAAAAATTCAAGCAAAAAGTTAGAGCTAACAAAGAGTTTTGAGATCTTGTAGAGGTTCTCCAGCCATACAAGGAACAACTTTTAACTACTGATATTTTCAAGGTAAAAAAATTAGCAGAAAAAAGCTCATGAGGCATTACGTATATACATCATCATCATAAAGAATAAAAAGAATCCCAAAGCCTAGTTTTAAAAATAATTCTGTACATGTCACCTTTAATAGGTAGTGCTCAAGGAGTGTGTTGATAGAAACAGAAGGGGACTACTTATAAGAAATGTATCTTGTTGTACAAGAAGTGTGCATGTTACTGTATTTTTCATTTTTCCTTTGTTGTGCTCAAACAATATGCTACAGTGCTAATGAAATGTTAAGATTGCATCATTAAAAATATAGGAATTGTCATACCAGATCAGACCAGCGGTCCAACAAATTCTGGTGCCATGCCTCTGTCAGTGACTGGTACCAGATGCTTCACAGGAAGGCGCAGAGATCTTCAAAATAGACATTTATGGAATAACTTGTCCAGAGGGGAAGATTCATTCTAATCTCAAGGTGTAAGCAATGAGCTTACAAAATTTTAAAAAGGAAATGGGAAAGTGAAAGCTCTACAGTAATGTTAATCAGGTCAAGTTGCTTCTAAGTAGTATTTTTTATTCCAAGAAAGAGTTTTGTTAATTATATATCTTGCAGTAAACGTATGTTGCTGTTTATATTGTTAAAAGTATACAGTAAAATAGAGTTTGCAACATAGCCTGAGTGAGTTAATATGCCATAGTTAAATTTTGTGACCTTATTGTTGCATTAACATAGTTTCCTGCATTTAATAAGGAAAATTATTTAAACAGACTCAGTTTTACTATAAATACATTCTGTTCTGTCACCAAATAGTCTTTGTGTAATCTGTCTAGCTTTTGAGGAAGCCAGACTCTCTCTCTCTCTCTCTCTCTCTGTGTGTGTGTATATATATATATATATATATATATATATATATATAAACTTAAATTGTGTATTGGTATACCTGTTTATGTATTTTAAGATTTAGAGCTTTTGTTTGGCCTGAGACCAAATATTATAGGATCATTAATTGCAGTGTAAGCTTTCAAATGATGCACAAGTAAGGGACTTGACCTGATTTGACCACATCATCTAGCGGGAAGAGAGAGAGATAATTCAGACTTCATATTTACTCAGCCTGAAGTCTTTTCTGAGTTGAGACTGACAACAGTCACATGTTATACTCATAAAACCCAAGGAATCAAAACTGAAAAGTTTCAACATCAGCAAGAGATTATTTCAAATGTAATTAAGACAGCAGAAACACGTTACATTTAAAGTTGATGCTGCTCTTTAACATGTAAATAATTAACTCTCTACTTTTATAGAATACATACTTGGCATCAAAGCTTTACATGAGTTAACGTGTTGAAGTGCAGTTTACTCACTATCACTGTGTTGAGTTCAGTCAGAAATCATGTCGCATGACCTTGGCAATTGTCATGTTCATCCTTCTCCTTTCTGTGTTCAAAAATTAAAAAAAATTTAAAGGAAACTTGAAAAGCACCAACTTAACTGGAGCTTTAGTGTTTCGGGGGAATTCTTCTTCTGAAGTCTACGAAAAAAGTGAGTGCAATTTGCATTAAAAGATTCAAGCTTTCCTTTCTTTTATACCTTATTCCTTCTTAAATTATCCAGGTGTTTCAGTCTTTATGTAACCACTATTACCATACCAGTCTCGACACTTCAGATCCTGCTGAATGCAGTGAAGTCGGTCGGGGGGGGGAGGATGAAGATGCTCAGCAATTCCCAGGAACAGTTCTTTATCTGAAAGGTCCTAAGGATGAACATCCTCTTTTCTCTTCAAGTTACATGAGATCTCTCACTTCCCTTCCTTTTAAATTTGTTGGATGACTTGAAATGTAGGCCATTTAGACTAGAGTACTCCTTTCATTTGCTTTTTTAATTTTGATGTGATTATAATTGGCTGATGAAGTTTTATTTTTGGGTACATCTGCGTTTAGTGTTTTTTTTTGACACACATGAACATTGATTTTTAATTAGTACATGTGGCGACTAAACAACTGGTCTTTGTAGAGGTTAGTTTAGAGGGAAATTAGGAACAAGGATGCAAAGATTATGTGAAGAGAGGGAAAAAAGCATAGTTGCATTGAAAGAATAGGATTTGGAATAAATAAGGCCCAGCTCATATTCTGTCATTCTCTCCGTGCATTTTTCATGGAGAAGGGCTGTTGGTAACACTCACTAAAGTGCTGCAACATTTTGCAAATTTAAAAAGGTCTGCCTCAGATCGATTGCGACCTTATCAATAGGATAGTTTCATTCATCTGCTAAGCAGACTGCTGTCACATTGTACTATAATAGCTTTAGGCTGAAGTTACTCCTGTTAGAAGATAGAGCGTTTAGTAATGCTTTGAAATGGGTCTCACACAAGGTGAAACAACATTGTCCAGATTTCATGAAGACACTAGTTTCACTAAAACAATCAAATTAAGTTCTCAAAGCACAAATGTAATTGATCAAATCGTAAATTCTATGACTGACTGACAAATAGTGTTTTGTTTTCACTGATGAAGAGATATTTTGCATAATATACTAGATTTGTAGTTAATGAATTTCCCCATATATTGGAGAGTACTTAGAGTTTATTAATATTTCCTGATCACAGGTGGCAGAGGTAACCCATGCTATAGTTAAGGTTTCACAACACTTTCCATTATAGTACCCTATTTCATTTTCTTATAACTTAGCAAACTTAGTCTGAACTGAATTTTTCCATGACTGGTGTCTGCCTCCAGCTAAACTTTTGGAAAGTTTCAGCTAACAAGTTTCAGCCATTTCTGAGAATGAGATTAGGGGAAATACATGATTTTGCCCATGTTAAAAAATTATCACAATCATTTCACTGAGAAGCTCTCATCACTCTATACTTTGGAGCAGGACCTTGCAATTTAGCATTGGAGATTTGCCTTGGTGTCATAGATGTGCCTTTTGCTGTCCTTGTAAAAATGTACCCAAATTTTGCCAAGTTATAACCTCTGAAAAATATTTGTTCACACATGCTCAGTAGAGACTTTTTAGAGGAATGACTGGCAGGGAAATGGGAGCAGGAGCTTCGGAAGAGAAGAGGACCAGGAGCTGGCAGAGCATGTAGGGTTGCCACCAGTTCAGATTTTACCTGGACAATCCGGTTTTTGGTTTCTGTGTCCGGGTGCCATTTAGGGTTGCCAAGCACCCAGTTTTCAACTGGAAAGTCCAATCAAAAAGGGAGCCTGGCAATGCTAAATGGCACCCAAACCAAAAGTCTGGTTACCACAAAGTTGGGTGAGGCACGAGGTCATTTACCCACCTCCTACCTGCAGACAGTCTCCTTGAGACAATCCAGCAAGCAAAGGGGGAAGAGGGGCAGAGGAGTGGTCAATGGAAGCAGGGCGTTGGGGGGAAGAGGTGGAGCAGGGGTGGAGCCTTGGGGGAAGAAGTGGAGCAAGGGCAGGGCCTCAGGGGCCCAGTTACTAGCAATTAAAAAGATCGCAACCCTAGGGAGACAGGTAAGAGCAGATGGGTACAGGAAACTGGGGGAGGGGCAGGAGCAGAGGAAGGGGAAGGATAGGAACAGAGCAGGGGAGAGCAGGAGTAATGGAGGGAAGAGGATAGGAGCAGAGGTGGAAACATGGACAGGAGCCACAGGAAGAGATTAGGGACGGGGCAGGAATCCAGTGTGGGGAGGCGATAGGTCAGGAGTCAGGGGATGGATAGTAGCAGGACAAGGGACAGGGATAGTCTTGCAGAGGCAGGGACAGAAAGGTTCATAATCACTAGGGCATATTCCCCTGCAGAACTTGGAACTGAACCCAGGAGAGAGTCTCAGATTCCTTGGTTGTCTAGCGAACAGCTGTGAGACTCATTTTTAAAGCATGAAAATGGCAGGTCCACACAAGTCTGGTGCTAATGGTTTCTCCATTATCTCAAGTGGCAGAGGACTGTACTGTGGATCTAAAGTTCTCAACCCCACTGATGACGGATGGGACTGGGGAGTGTCAATCTGGTTTCACAGGATGAAGTTTTTGTTTTTTCATTTGTAAAGATTTTTAGTACTTAGGAAATGACATAAACCCCCCCAACATTGATAGAATATTAACATTGCAAAGTCAAGCACTGAAAAGTTAGTAAATGCCTGAATTAAGGTTATTTGTACAACCTTAATTCATCCCCCTGGGGTGTATGCATTATGGTATAGCCTGTAATTACATAACCTGTTTTTCCCCAGAAGATCCCAGCCTCATTTGTAGAGAACAAATCAGAGTTGTGTAGTGAATGAGTCTGTTGTCTCTAGTACCCCTGCCTCATTTGTTCCAAAAGTTGGAAGGCATGTTTTGAATGAGACAGGAATCTGCAGGAAAAGAAAGAATGGTCTCATGATTAAGGCAGGTGAATGCCATACTGGAGAACTGAGGTCAGTGTACTGAGTGAGGCAAGGGTTCTATGGGGGAAAAATGGGAGCATGTGGTTAAATGTTTTATCATAATACTTACAGACAAGGGACCTTAATTAAAGTTGTATGGACAACGGTGGCATTTCCTAATTTTGAGTACTTGTCTTTGCAACCTTGCCATTCTTTTAATACAGTTTGGATGTAATTTTATGTATATATTGGAGCAAATTCTCCAGCCCCCTGTGGAGACACAAAAGGCTGGATTGGTAGAAGAACAAATACTGGTTATGCTGCGCAAGCTGTGGCCAGATAGTGGGAATACATGCAATGGGCCACTTTCTGTGTACACCAGAACTTCTCTCTTTGGTAGTGGAATCAGCACTACCAGAGAATAGGGTTTTTGGGTCATAGAATCATAGAATATCAGGGTTGGAAGAGACCTCAGGAGGTCATCTAGTCCAACCCCCTGCTCAAAGCAGGACCAACCCCAACTAAATCATCCCAGCCAGGGCTTTGTCAGGGTCGGGACCACGCAGCAACATATATCCACTAGCCATACTGCAGCCCTCATACTGTACTTCCCCTCCCACTGCTCCCATTACTTTGCAGTGGTGGAGGAGCTCTTAGGCCTGGAAGTGAGGATTCTATCCCTCTGCAAGCCTCCACTCAGAGGACCTGTTTACTTAGGCTGTACACTGTTGCCCAGGATTTGACCCAGGGTAATGGTAAGTAGATCCTATAGGAAGTTTGTTGTGTTTAGAAGTGTTTATCGTTATGGTACCATCTCAGATTGCTAAGATCAGTGTTTTCCTGCATATGTGCTGCTGTGATACTAAGATAATGCCTGGTATCATCGTGCTGTGATTTCCCATTCACATGGGCTCTGATGGAGTGACAGTTAACAATAGTGTGGTGATGCTGGAAATCACTGCAGCAGCATTTCAAATAATCAAGGTGGGGAATACAATCGCCACCTTAAGCATACAGTTCTGTTCATTTTTCTGTCCCCTTCTTTGGCTAATTTTCAGGCAAACCCATGTATGTATATACTTTACAGTTTAGTTTTGTGTCTTTTCCCTGGGTTTCAGACAAAAGGAATGAACTAAAGTTGAATCCTAGGAATAAAAAATGAAAGTAAATTCCTTTTAAAAACTTCCCCCGCCACCACCAAAATAAAATAATAAAAGCGAGGAGAAAGAGACAGACAGACGGACAAACTGTTACTCTGTAAAATGCTGCTGCATTAGCCTCTGCTACATCAGCATTGCTGTTAACTTGGCTCTTCAAGGAGAACTAACATAGAGGGATGAAGGGGCGGGGACAACAGCATGATATCAGCACTAAGTATCATGGGGAGAGAAGGCATTCCTAATACCTTGAAAAGATCAGGAGGGTTACTGCTGTGATGCGGTAATAAGGGATGCTGCCATTGTATTTACATGAACTGTTTTATAGTTCAATGCCAAAAACAGGTCATCAAATACACGTTGATAGAAGAAAAAGTGTACCCTTTTAGAACATTTTCAAATGAATAGTGGTCTGTTTGCCGTAATAATGATGTGTAATTCCATATGTGCAATCTTTTTTCAGTGATTACATCCATGTGCTTTTTTTTACTGCAAAATAAAAAGGGTCTTTTGGAGCTGTAAAAATGTGGCTTCTGTTAAGTCCTATACTTGAAAAATGGTCAGTGTTTTTCATCAGTCTGTGACTTATTTTAAGACATTTAATTTATCTATACCATATATCTCTGGAAAACAACTTGCCCTGAAAAATTAATATGCAACAATTGTTACTATTACTATTTTATTATTTTGTTAAGCACAGAAACTGATGAAAATAAGGAAAATATTTTCTCCATTTTACTTATTGTTCTATGTTCACTTATTCTTTTCAAGTTAATGCTCTCTTCTGTCTGTCTCCCTTTCTCTGAGATTTCAGTTTCTTTCATTTGCTCCTTCTGCTCATTTGTGATCCAAGCCATTTTTCCTTGTAACTTCTTCTCTTAATCTTTTGTTATCTTATTTGAGTTCCTCTCCTCCATTTTAATGAATATTGTATAGTATTTTGTTTATGTAAATCCAACACTTATCGTATACAATGAAAATATCTGGATTACATGTGATCCCAGTGTAAATTGGAGCTTCAGTGCACAAAGACCAAACTCTGTCTACATGCCATTACAGTGCTACCTATTGTGGAATATTTATATCCAAAAAATGTATTGAATTGAAGATGACCATATGAGTGAAACTAATTGATTAGCACAATCTTTAGATAGATGCTGTAATATTTTAGGGCTTGTCTATTTGTCTAGTCCAGGCATTTCTAATGTACATGTGTCACTTTAAGCCACAATTTAATGAAACAGGTAGCTAAAGTTAGCTCTTAAATCTACATATAGTCACCTAAAGACGTGGCCTTATTTTCAAAAGTGCTCATCATTCCTCATTTCACAGAGATGTCAGTAAAAGGTGCTGGAGGCTAAGAACATTTGTAAAATCATGCTTTAAACACTTAAATGTGGATTTAGAAGCCTAACTTTAAGCATCTGTGTTTGAAAATCTTGTCTGTAGTGTCTAGACACAACTGTAAGGTCTGTGCCTGCTTCTAAACCTACTGCTTATTTGGCTCCTGTAAATCTTCGTGTTTCATAGCTTTTAGAAGAAGATCCATGAGTATTTGAAGTTTTAAAGTTAAATTTCTTATTCTGAAATGGAGGGTTCTTTAGAAAGTAGGTATTTGGTCAGGAAGTAGAGAAAACTGGAATACGCCTTGACAGAAAGTACATTTTTCATTAGTTCCTGTGAGACTTAAGTAACTCTTTGGCACCCTCTAGCATTTCTTCTTAAAGAATTGTTTGAAGGTGGTACTTCACATGTGGTTTACCACTTTATGACAAGAAAAAGTGTGTTTGTAATAACATATCTCATGGGGAATTTGCAACTTTCCCGACTGGAGCAATAGGTCTGATTTTCATACAGTAATGTTTTTTAGCAGGAAAACTACAGCATAGTGGATAGGGCCCTGGATTGGGAGCCAGGAGACCTTTGTTCTCTCCTGACGCTGACTTACTATGTGATCTTTGACAAGTCACTTCACCTGTCTGTACTTCTAATTTTCTTCCCACCTTTTTTCTCTTTTGTTTATTTAGATTGTAAACTCTTGATGCAAGGACTGTCTTTCACTATGTATTTGTACAGGTACTAGCACAATGGTATCAGTTAAGAACATAAGAAAGTTTGTTTGTAAGAACATGGTATCAGTTAAGAACATAAGAAAGGCCATACTGGGTCAGACCAATAATCCATCTATCTTATCTTCTGCCGGTGGCTGGTGCCAAACGCTTCAGAGGGAATGAACAGAACAGGGCAATTATTGAGTGATCCATCCCCTGTCATCCAGTCCCAGCTTCTGGCAGTCAAGGCTTAGAGACACCTGGAGCATGGGATTGCATCCCTGACCACGTTGGCTAATAGCCATTGACAGACCTGTTATCTAATTTTTTTTAACCGAGTTATGCCTTTGGCCGTCACAGCATCCTCTGGCAAGGAGTTCCACAGCTTGACTGTGCATTGTGTGAAGAAATACTTCCTTTTGTTTGTTTTAAACCTACTACTATTAATTTAATTGGGTGATCCCTGGTTCGTGTGTTATGTGAAGGGGTAAATAATACTTCCTTCTTGACTTTCTCCATACTATTCATGACTTTATAGACCTCTACCATATTCCTCCTTCATCATCTCTTTTCTAAACTGAATTGTCCCAGTTTTTTAAGTTGCTCTTTGTATGGAGGCTGTTCCACATCCCTTATCATGTTTGTTGCCTTTGCCTATAGTTCTTCCAATTCTAATATATCTTTTTTGAGATTGGGTGACCAAAACTACATACAGTATTCAAGGTGTGGGTGTACCATGGTTTTATATAGTGGCATTATGATATTTTCTGTCTTATCTATCTCTTTCCTAATGGTTCCTAACATTGTTAGCTTTTTTTGACTGCCACTGCACGTTGAGTGGATGTTTTCAGAGCGCTATTCACGATAACTCTAAGATCTCTTTTTTGAGTGGTTATAGCTAATTTAGACCTGTGATGGGGTATCTGTCCAACACGGGCAAAGAAGGAGTTAATGGAGCCCTAGGGCGGCTGCGCAGAAAGTAGTCAATAGGAGAGGGGCTGTGAGGAGCAGCCAATCAGGGCCCAGAAGGCCGACATAAAAAAAGCCTTAGAGCAGAGCAGGGTCAATATTGCCTGGAGCTCGAGGAGGTGGGACTGTATCTGGAGTAGGCTGCAACCCTGTAGCACCTGGACAGAGCAGTGCAGGCAGGAACCCAGGGAGACGAGAAGGAGCTCTAGATGGGCTGCTGAGACTGAGGAGGGTGCTGTGGCTGCGGGAATGTCTCCCAGGGAAACATAGCAATAGGTAGAGGCAAAGGAATACAGTAAGTGACTGCGGTCTGGAGGGTCCCTTGGGCTGGGACCTGGGGTAGTGTGCAGGGTCGGATCGTCCCCCCCACACTTGCCACTGGGGAAGTGGCAGGACAAGTGACTGCAGTGGCCATGTGGAAGTGGCTGGAGTGGGAACTAAATTCCCCTGGAAGGGGGGAACATAGACAGTGACATTGCCAGAGGGCTGAGCCATGAAGAAGACACTGCAATTCCTGATGCTATGAGAGAGGCAGCAGGAAGACATGATGCTGTGCATACCATGGACGAGGGTGTTGGCCTCTCGCTAATCCGCAGGACAGCTAGCAGGAAGTGCCATTCGGGCTGGCTGTGAGTGATGCCCGCTGTGACAAGACCCCATTGTTTTGTATGTATAGTTGGGATTATGTTTTCTGTGTGCATAACTTTGCATTTTCAACATTTAATTTAATTGCTGTTTTGTTACCCAGTCACCCAGTTTAGTGAGATCCCTTTGTAGCTCTTCTCAATCAGCTTTGGATTTAACTATCTTGAGTAATTTTGTATCATCTACAAACTTTGCCACCTCACTGTTGGCCCATTTTTCCAGAGCATTTATGAATATGTTGAACAGCCCTGGTCCCTGTACAAATTCTTGAGGAAACCCCACTATTTACTTTTCTCCACTGTGAAAACTGACCATTTATTTCAGAGTAACAGCCGTGTTAGTCTGTATTCGCAAAAAGAAAAGGAGTACTTGTGGCACCTTAGAGACTAACCAATTTATTTGAGCATAAGCTTTCGTGAGCTACAGCTCACTTCATCGGATGCATACTGTGGAAAGTGTAGAAGATCTTATTATATACACACAAAGCATGAAAAAATACCTCCTCCCACCCCACTCTCCTGCTGGTGATAGCTTATCTAAAGTGACCGCTCTCCTTACAATGTGTATGATAATCAAGGTGGGCCATTTCCAGCACAAATCCAGGGTTTAACAAGAACGTCTGGGGGGGGGGGGGTGTAAAAACAAGGGGAAATAGGTTACCTTGCATAATGACTTAGCCACTCCCAGTCTCTATTCAAGCCTAAGTTAATTGTATCCAATTTGCAAATGAATTCCAATTCAACAGTTTCTCGCTGGAGTCTAGATTTGAAGTTTTTCTGTTGTAATATCACAACTTTCATGTCTGTAATCGCGTGACCAGAGAGATTGAAGTGTTCTCCGACTGGTTTATGAATGTTATAATTCTTGACATCTGATTTGTGTCCATTTATTCTTTTACGTAGAGACTGTCCAGTTTGACCAATGTACATGGCAGAGGGGCATTGCTGGCACATGATGGCATATATCACATTGGTGGATGTGCAGGTGAAAGAGCCTCTGATAGTGTGGCTGATGTTATTAGGCCCTGTGATGGTGTCCCCTGAATAGATATGTGGGCACAGTTGGCAAGGGGCTTTGTTGCAAGGATAGGTTCCTGGGTTAGTGGTTCTGTTGTGTGGTATGTGGTTGCTGGTGAGTATTTGCTTCAGGTTGGGGGGCTGTCTGTAGGCAAGGACTGGCCTGTCTCCCAAGATTTGTGAGAGTGTTGGGTCATCCTTCAGGATAGGTTGTAGATCCTTAATAATGCGTTGGAGGGGTTTTAGTTGGGGGCTGAAGGTGACGGCTAGTGGCGTTCTGTTATTTTCTTTGTTAGGGCTGTCCTGTAGTAGGTGACTTGTGGGAACTCTTCTGGCTCCATCAATCTGTTTCTTCACTTCCGCAGGTGGGTATTGTAGTTGTAAGAATGCTTGATAGAGATCTTGTAAGTGTTTGTCTCTGTATGAGGGGTTGGAGCAAATGCGGTTGTATCACAGAGAGAGGCAGCCTAATAACATCAGCCACACTATCAGAGGCTCTTTCACCTGCACATCCACCAATGTGATATATGCCATCATGTGCCAGCAATGCCCCTCTGCCATGTACATTGGTCAAACTGGACAGTCTCTACGTAAAAGAATAAATGGACACAAATCAGATGTCAAGAATTAGAAGTAGACGATGGATCATGTGGTGTGGTCAGGGTGAAAGCTGGAGGCATGTAGGTAGGAATAGCGGTCAATAGGTTTCCGGTATAGGGTGGTGTTAATGTGACCATCATTTATTAGCACTGTAGTGTCCAGGAAGTGGATCTCTTGTGTGGACTGGACCAGGCTGAGGTTGATGGTGGGATGGAAATTGTTGAAATCATGGTGGAATTCCTCAAGGGCTTCTTTTCCTTGGGTCCAGATGATGAAGATGTGTATATAAAAAGATCTTCTACACTTTCCACAGTATGCATCCGATGAAGTGAGCTGTAGCTCACGAAAGCTTATGCTCAAATAAATTGGTTAGTCTCTAAGGTGCCACAAGTACTCCTTTTCTTTTTGACCATTTATTTGTATCCTTTGTTTGCTGTCTTTTAACCAGTTACTAATCCATGAATGGATCTTCACTTTTATCCCATGACTATTTACTTTGCTTAAGAGTCTTTGGTGAGAGACCTCATCAAAGGCTTTCTGAAAGTCCAAGCGCACTATATCCACTGGATCACCATTATCCACATGTTTGTTGACCCCCTCAAAAGAATTCTAATAGATTGGTAATCCATTATTTCCCTTACAAAAGCTGTATTGGCTCTTCCCTAAAGATTTTGTGTTCATCTATGTGTCTGATCATTCTATTCTTTAGTATAGTTTCCAACAATTTGCCTGGTATTGAGGTTAGGTTTACAGCTTGTAATTGCCAAAATCTCCCTAACATCTTCTGCAATGAAGACATATGTAAAGAATTCAGCTAGCTTCTTTGCAATGGCCTTGTCTTCTTTGAGTGCCTTCCTCAGTCATCCTGTGGCTCCACTTATTGTTTGGCAGGATGTACTATTTCTGATGTAGTTAAAAAAAATTACTGTTAGTTTGTATCTTTTGCTAGTTGTTCTTCAAATTTTTTTCTGGCTTGCCTAATTATACTTTTACATATAACTTGCCAGAATTTATGTTCCTTTCTATTTTACTCACTAGGATTTGACATCCAATTTTTGAAGAATGTCTTTTTATGTCTAATTGCCTCTTTTACTCTACTGTCTAGCCATAGTGGCATTTTTTTTTGGTCCTCTTACTGTTTTTTGTTTGTTTTTGTTTGTTTTTTTTTTCATTTGGGATATATGATAAGCCTAGTTTGGGGAAAGGCAGGGACATTGCCCCTCCAAACTGCAAGCCTCAGGCAGGTGCGGAATTTGCCTCCCCCCACGCCTGGCCCCACTGGCTCACGGGAGCTGTCCCCCCAAATGTAGAAGTCAAACTATGCCTATGGATATACGTTTAATTTGAGATCCTATTCTGGTGTTTTATAAAAAGTTTCCATACAGCTTGCAGGTATTTCACTCTTCTGACTGTTCCTTTTAATTTATATTTAATTAACTTCCTTATTTTGGTTCCCCTTTTTAACGTTAAATGTTACTGTGGTGGGTTTCTTTGGGATTTTCCCCCCTACGAGGATGTTAAATTTAATTACATTATGTTCATTATTACTGTGTGGTTCAGCTGTATTCACCTCTTGTACTAGATCATGTGTGCCACTTAAGACTAAATCAAGAATTGCCTCTCCTCTTGTGGGTTCCAGACTAGCTGCTCCAAGAAAAAGTCATTGATGATGTCTAAAAATTTTATCTCTGCATCACTGCCTGAGGTGACATATACCCAGTCATCATGAGGATAGTCAAAATCCCCCATTATTATAGGATTTTCTATTTTTTATAACTTCTCTCAGTTCCCTGAGCATTTCACAATCAGTCTGACCATCTTGGTCAGGTGGTCAGTAGTACATTCCTACTGCTATACTCTTATTATTCAAGCATGGAATTTCTATCCATAGAGATTCTGTGGTGCAGTTTGATTCATTTAAGAATTTTACTGTATTTGATTCCATGCTTTCTTCCACATATAGTGCCACTCCCTCCATTAGCATGATCTATTCTGTTTTCCCTACATATTTTCTACACTGGTATTACAGAGTCCCACTTATCATCATTCCACCACGTTTCTGTGATGCCTATTATATCAATGTCCTAGTTTAATACCAGGCACTCAAGTTCACCCATTTCAGTATTTAGACTTCTACCTTTCGGATACAAACACTTATAAAATGAGTTAATATTTAGTTGTCTGCCTTCATGTGATATAATTGAGTGGGACTCTTGTTCGTTTGACTTTTCTCTTCAGTTCCTACCTGTATTTTTTCAACTTCTATCCTCTCTTCTTTACTAGGATGTAGAGTATCCCCTTAAATAAATCCTCCTCTAATGGATGTCTCTCTCCAAATTGTGTGCTCCTCCATACCCGTCGCCTTTCCCCCAGCTCTGAGTTTAAATACTCTTCTACAAAGCTTTTAAATGTACATGCCAGCAATCTGGTTCAGTTTTGGTGGGCTCTCTAGCTGCTACTATAATACAAAAAATAAATAACAATCAAATTAATACTGTTTTAACATCATCTATGCCAAGTGTGTTATGGAATATAGTGAATAAATGCAGGTATAGAATTAAAATCTATTTAACTGATTTGATTTCCCTGCTTCAGGTTCTCTTTTTGAGTTTAGACTTACCATGATTTGGTAAAATATTTGATCTACTACTTAACTTTCCAAGCGGTGTGGTCATTTTTAAAATTTACCAGTTCTTTATTATTATTGTTGTTTTGTTTGTTTGTTTGTTTGTATTGTGGTAGGAGCAAGGCCACATTGTGCCAGGCACTGTATAAACACACAAGTAGACACAGTCCAAAAGAGCTTTCACTCTTTAAAACCAATTTCAGACCAAAAGGAACAAAGTACTGGGGAAAAACCTTTAGTTTCTCAATAAACATTTTATTTTAAATCTCCCACTCTGTCAATGTGAAATCTGTATAATAGGCTTCAGAGAGACACACAGAGTGACAAATTTACAATCTTATTATGTCTGTATAGTCATTGTGAAATGACGGAAACAGCTACAAGCTTAGGTGAGAGCTCTTTTTGTTCAGAATATCACCAGGTTGAATCATCACTGGGTTTCACAGTCTGTTACCATTCAGTTATTAAGTTCTGAGCCATTTTGAATTTTGAGTTACACCTGTGCGGCATACATCTGCAGTAAGGCAAGTATCTATGCTATGCCAAGAGCCCTAAACCATTCTAATATCAATCGCCACCTTTACGCTACAGCTGATTTGCATGCAACAGTTTCATTGGTTGTATGAGGGAGACTGCACATATGGTGGATTACTTGGGCCAGCTGCCACACCTGTACACTTAACTGCCACCCACAACAATTAATACAGATCTCCCAGCACAACCTTCCCTACAGACAAATCAACACAACCACCCATACAACAATACAACAATCATACACAATAACCCCAAACACACATAACCCTTCACTGCAGCACACACCCCTCATTTGCCATCCATACAAATCAACACAACTCTGCCAGCACAACACAACCACCCACACAGCATAACTAGCATACACAGTAACCCCAAACTCACAAAGCCCCTCTCTGCAGCACACATCCTCATCCACTTCCTGCGCAAATCAACACACATTTCTCAGCACAACCCCCCCGACAGAAATGAACACAACCTGCACGCACAATAACCCCAAACGCACATAGCGCACGGCCTTCATTTGCCACCTGTAAAAATCCACAGTTCTCCTAGCACAACACAACTCCACACAAATCAACACAGCCATCTACACAGCAATACAGTCAACCCGCACAATAACCCCAAAACATCACTCTGAAGCCTAGAATGTCTGTTGAGTTAGTGTGAAGCGATGGAAATAGCCAGAAGCATTGAGAGCTCTTTTTTGTTTAAAATATCACCAGGTTCAATCATTACTGGGATTTGAGGTCTGTTATCATCCAATTTTTAAATTCTAAGCCTTTTCAATTTTTTTACACACATGTTTTTTACAGATTACACCTGTGTGACAGCATGGACTTTCAGCTACTAGTTTGTTTGAATTTGAATCACTTAGGTGTAGCCTACCTGTAAAGACACACATGGCATACGGGAAAATTTATTGCAGCTTTTAGTCACAACCAATTGAACTACAGTGAACCTAAGCCAACACTGGAAGTTCTAATTGGGCCTAAGCTGTACCAATGTGCATTGGTAACCCACACCATTCAGAGCCAGCTTCAGTGATTCACTGGGCTTGACACCATAGGTGAGATTCCCTTATTCCCTAGAAATGGTCCAACATGGTAGGCTGACCATTCATAAAGGAACTCTTCTTCCTGCTGCCCCAAATCCATTATCATTATTTATTATTTGTATTGCAGTAGCGCATGGGAGTCCTCATCAAGGAGCAGAACCCCATAGTGCTAGATGCTGTAAACACAGAATAACCCCCCACAGAGATACAATCTAAATATAAAACAAGAGACAGCAGGTGGAGACAGACAGATGGGAGAGTACAAGGAAACAATGAGACAACATTGGTCAGCATGATAGATTGCTGATAGATTGCCCCAGAAGCTTAACTGTTGTCAGGGTTTTGTAAGCATCTTGGAAAGGGAGTTTTCAGCAGAGTTCAGAAGGAGCATAATGAGATAGCTTGGCAGATATCTAAGGTGAGCTCCTCCCAACTGTGAGGGGCAACAGGAAAGCAAGAAGAGAAGCAGGAAAGAACAGAGGTGCTTCTTTGAAAATTTCACAAATGGACAATGGAGGCTGGCATCATTTTCCAGTTGGAGGCAGGAGCCAATGTCTTGATAGTGAATAAGAGATGACAGTAGGGTGGGGATAGACCAGGAACGGCCTTGAAAATGAAGCAAGTAGCTCGTGTTTGATGTGATAGAGGATGGGGAGCCAGTGGAGGGATTCAAAAAGAAATGTGACATGGTCAAAGCAACAGTCTAGAAAAATGATCTTTGCAGCATCATTCTGAATGGATATGAGTACAGCAAAATTGAATTTGTCAAGGCCAGAGAAAAGGAGGTTGCAATAACTGAGATGCGAGATGTTGAGAGCCTGGGCGACAGGTTTAGCTGTGTGGATAGAGAGGAAAGGCCACATTTTAGGGCTTGTCTGCACATGGAGTTATTCAATACCGGGGACTGCTATTCTTAAATAACTCTGTGTGGACACTCTTATAAGGATGCCTTGATTCTTTTAGCTTAATATACTTGAAAGTGGGCTAAATAGCTAAACTCCCTTTGTACTTAAGACCTGTTATGCAGAAAGAATTGCTGAGATTTAGACATAGCCTGGATGTGAGGGATCTCAGCTGAAGATGATGCCTCGGTTATGGGCCTCAGTGACAGGCAGGAGTGTGGAGTGGCCCACAGCGACTGAGAAAGGTGGTGGAGGGAAGATTAAGAGCTCTGTGGTGCTATATATATGCATACATCACATATGTGGAGGTGATATCCATGTGAAATATTTCTCTCACTTTCATTCTATGGCCCAGGGACTTATTGTAACATTCCAAACTCCTGAGCAACTCAAACAGCTGCTGTTTATTCCCCTTCAACTCCCACCCCCAATATGAAATTTTCCATCAGAATTACACAGCCCAAGATCTAGGAAGGCAAGATTCAGTCCTGCATCAAAAATAACTTTTCTATATAGAAAATGTCTGATATTGCCTTCCAAAGTGTCCAGATTTTATTTCATCAGAGGAGTAGGGAGAGAAACTGTAGAGCAGTTAAATACAAGTATATTACTGTGGGTACAAAACATGGTTTTGCACAGTGAGTTAGAGTACTCAAAAGATGCTGTGCCCCTCACACCTAACTAGTCCATTGTGTTAGCAGTATCATCCATGTTCAGCTTGTTGCAGGACACAGGTCTCACCAGCTTCTCCTGCTATTTAAGATGACTTCAGTGACTGTCCATCCTGCAAATATGTACATATTGTCATACAAAGAAAAAGGCAACCTTTTGAAACTTCTTATTAGAATTCCAATATTGCCAGTATCGGTATACTGTATTATTTCTGGAATTACAATGACCATTTATCAATTGGCATCCCTGTTTTCCATGTTGTAATTGACAAACAGATAGCAGACAGCAGACCACCGAACCCACATATCATTACACTATGGATCTCAGTTTGTTCCATTGACTGACCAAATCATGAATATATATTTTAAGTACCCAAACTTATTAACTGTATAATGTGTGCTCCATAACTGCCATGTTTATTGCTTTCTATATACTTCATACATTGTATACATTTATTTCATTTATATTTAAAATAAAACATAAAAGCATTTATAAGCTACCAATGTGGCGGTATCTGAGTGCATTTTATGTGTCTTCGATTTAAAGTAAAAATATTTCCCAAATGCAGGAAGAATATAATCATGATCCCACACAGCATCATATCATTAAGAAGAATAATGAAAATCTTGCTAGTAGAGTAAATACTAGGGCCACACGAGTGAAAAGCCATGTGGTGCGTCTTGCAGTTTACTGAATATAGCTGGGCTTGGATTTAGATATACTTCTGGCAGAAGTGAATTTCAGAGATGATTATGATGACTCTCTCAAATTAACTAAAGAGTCTGGGAGAAATGCAGTGTGGTAGGATAGAGGGAGTGATAGTTTCTGAGGTAACTGGGCCTTCACTCATTTAGGACTATAATTATATTGTATAATATATGATGTACATGCTATATGTTCCTAATACACTATATAATCATATGTGAGTATATTTTTATTGAAGTTTTTTTACAGGACCCATGGGCCTGATCGAAAATCCAGTGAAGTCAATGAAAAGTCTTTCATTGACCTATTTATTTAAACAAAGAATAAATCCAAGTCTCTTGAAGCTCTTGCCATAAATTACCAAAACACCAAACTCCTATTCACCCCACAATTCTGATTTCCCTCAAAAACCAACCTTTGCAGCAGCCAGTGTAAATAGACACATTTCAGCATGCTCTGAAGATCCATAGAAAGGCTGTGTTAGACTGGGGGAAGCCTGTTCCACAGCCAAGTGCTCCTTACAGAAATGCTCTACTGACTGCTCCCCACCCCCCATTTTAAATCACAGGCCTCCAGTGTGGGTGCCTTGCTGATCACAACTGTAACAATATGGTTTTAGATGAGGTCCTACATGAATGGCAGTGATAAATTTTAAAAAACGCATTGGCTTACTGTAGTATATTATCTTTTTTTCTGTATAAGGTATGGTTTTTAATACCACAGATGGCAAAGTCATGGATGAATTATGATTATACATTTAATGTGTCAAAAGTAAAAGTTATATCTCAGGGTTACTACTTTCATATAATTTATGAAATATGGGGACTGCAATGATTGATTTTTCAAATTTTAGAAATGCTTTACTCTATATACGTATGTTTGGGTTTGGCATACAGCACAACTGGGATTTTTTTTCCTGTCAAAAAGTTTCCCTGCTGGCGGGGATTTTTTTGTTTTGTTTTTTTAACGCAAAATACTGAATTTTGGAATTGGTTAACTCCAGTGGTAATACTGAGTATTAGTATGATAAGATTTGTTATAGCGTCAGATGTGTGGAATGTGATCTGTGCCTATTGAAGGTTCCTCCGTATTGGGGAAATCTTTAGTTTAGGGAAGCCAACTAATTTATGACCCTTTTGTGCCTCTAGAATAATGCAAAGGGGCAGTATCGTGGGAGACAATAAAGCCTCTGGTTCACATTAAGCTTGCAGAGTCATGCTTTTCTAATTTTTACCAAACCTTTTTGATTGCTTAGCACCACTCAATGGAAGTTAGTGGACCATTTGACAAGACATACACAGAGCTCGATTACACAGCCCTTCTTTGGGGCTGGTGTGGAGCAGCACTACCGGTGGGATGCTCCCAGAGGAATTGTACATCAGCAGGGCAGAATTACTCCACGAGTTCCCCAATGTTATGCTCCCGGCTTGTGGGCATGGAGAGGTTAGGGAGAGAGGGGTGTTAATGGTCTTTGTAATCCTTGCCCTTGCCCTCCTCTTTTATTAATTTATTATTTTGAGGCACTGAGGAGCCCCAAGGGGAGCAGGGTAAATCAGCCCCCTGATTACAGGGACTATTCTTACAGGTGAACCTCCTGTGTAACACCGTAAGGGCCAGGCACAATCTGTCCAGTAGTAAATATATCATTGATCCTTCTTGCCAAATGATCCATAAAGAGGCTAGAATGATGAAAAGTATAGAGAAGTGATTAAATGTCTTCCGTGGCAACACATAGAAATTGTATCCTTTTCTCCCTCATCCCTCCTGAAAAATATTATTTTGCTTCCAAGCAGGGCAAATGCAAGAATTGTGAATTCTAGAAAGATGAAAGGTGATTGCAAAAACTCCCATTGACGTCAATGGGAGCAGAATCAAGCCCTATAACTTAGACGTGATTGGAACAACATAAAATGCAGGCTAATAGCAATAACATTAAAACACTGAATGTACTAAGGATATTAGATCAGGAAGGATAGATTTCAATTTACTGTAACAAAGAGCCATCGTCTTGTTCTCAGTGTTAGAATAGCAGAATTTCTTAAAGCAATGCCCATGGTGATGTTTTATGCCACATGTGAATGGAAGATGACTCGTCTCTGTGGCACTTAAAACATGATGAGAGGAAAACTCAAACCATTAGTTCCCGTGAGTTACATTTTTCAATTATGTTTGATACACATATGGTTGTTACAGTACTAACAGTGCCCCTTGTTGCTGGGGTAGTTTTAGCCCTTGCTTCTTTGTGGTTGCCCATGCTTGACAGGATATGCAGAAGCATGATTCACTGCAGAGAGTTATGAAGACAGATTTCAGTGCTGTGAATTATCATTTTTTCTGCAGTAACATTACTATTTAGATACAAAAAGTAATATGTCATGATAAAGGTCTTATGATGTACTCTTCTGTTGTTCTGGTAAATCAGGAAGAAAATCAATTTAGGCACTTCTGTACTGGCCTCAGCTATGGTAAATCAATTTACCTTTTCATTTAAAAGATGTAATGTTTATTTCATTTAGAAACTGGATTGTATTTAGTGACATTTACATTATAAGCATAATATAATATGTAAAACAATAAAGGGCAAACAAACATTGTTTGCAGTGATGGAGATGCAAAAATTAACAATCCTGCTCTGTTTTTGTATAGCTGAATGCTGTTGTCATGTTTCAAGGTTACATGATTGAAACATGCAGGACAAGAGTATAGATTTGCTTTATGTTATGTACATTGTATTTTAAGCATGCAAAATGAAAGCCACGGACTGTGTTACTTTTTGAGCCTTCCTACAGTAAAATGCAAAGGGTTTGCACACTTCTGGTTTTGCTGCTCTAATTATGTGATTTTTTTTTCCATTTTATAGTGAGTTTTATAATGAAATACCATCAAATACATAGTGCAAAGAAGACTGATCACAAATTTAAACGAAAAATTCAATATAATTATATTTATGTAAAAAAGAAAAGAGACAATATATTTTCGATAAATATTTTTTCTGTCAGTTGAAATAATATAGGTTACGAATTAAATCAGAAAATTGTCATTTTAATATAACAGCTAGGTTGTTAATGTAGATTTTTGTGTTTTGATGCTATTATTTTATTTGGTTTCTGTGGTTCTCATAACAGATAAAAAGAAAGATGTTTGAAATCATAAAATATATTTATAACACAAATTCTAGTTCTGTGAGTAATGAAATAATGATGAATTAGGCTACATACCCACTCACTGACCTGAGAATAATAACCCCAAAATAGACCTTTTTAAGTATAGTTAATACTCCTCCTATATCATAAATAAAAGACAGAAAGAAATGGGAAAAGTTAGCTTTGGTAGCATTAATATGCAGGCATGTTGTTGTACTGCAGGGTTGCATATATTTAATTTGTTGACCTGGCACCCAGTTTTGCAAACCTCTATTGATATTAATAGTCCTGTTGAAGCTCCCTGTGTGATCTATGTGCAAAAATTGTTGTTTATATCAATTGATTAAGTAAATTCTCTTTACTTATCTACATATAAAACCTTTATATTCATTAGTTATACTTAGAAATCATGACTGTAGTCTACAGTTGCAATTTTTTGAGGGAGAAAACATGAGTTATCAGTTCAAGTTATCCCTATCTATTTTATGTTAGACCTTATATAATTTTTTATCCCTGTGTCAGCAATGGAAATTAAGCACATTTTCTGATAGCCAGCTGGGCTTTTGATTTAGTAGGATTGATATTCCAGCCTATTTTGTTCTCTAATTGGATAAATAAAGATATAAATCAACCAAGAAGTTAATATCTATGACATTTAAAAAAAATCCAAGTTTTGATACAGAAGAAAGTGTTTTAATTGTTTCTCAGCACAGTTAAGTATGTCACCCACCATGAGAATTGTTAAACATCTCTAAATAAAGAAGTATTGCAACTACAAATCTTCATGAGATTATAACTCTTTATAAATGAAAATTAAATAAACATCAAATAAAGAGACTTACTCTGATCCCTTTGGGAACAAATCAAGCTACAAAACAAGAAACAGTTAGTGACATAATATTGAAACACCAGGGAAAATATAATTGCTGATCAATAAAATAAACTCTTATGTAGTTAAAGAGAGTTTCTAACTAGATGTCCCTTTCACAAGAGAAAATTAATTTTAATATTATGAAAAACAGTTGCAAAACTAAAAAAGAAAAGTTTAAAAGGCAATCTAGCAAAGTCAATATCTGGCAAATCAGATATATTTATGAATGATTATACTGATCTGTAGTTACACAGTATAGCTCGGGGTGGGCAAACTTTTTGGCCTGAGGACCACATCTGGATGGGGAAATTGCATACAGAACCATGAATGTAGGGCTTGGGCAGGGGGTTGGGGTGCAGGATGGAGTGAGGGGTTGGGGGGGGTGGAATGTGCAGGAATGGCTCAGGGCAAGGGGCTGGGGCAGAGCAAGGGTGCAGAGTGTAAGAGGGGGCTCAGGGCAGTGGTGCAGGTGTGCGGGAGGGGGGCTTAAGGGGTTGGGGTGCAGGGAGGGGTGCAGAGTTTGGGAGGGGGCTCAGGGCAGCGGATTGGGGTGCAGGCAGAGCGCTCTAGGCAGGAAGTTGGGGTGTGGGGTGCAGGAGGGGTTCAGGGTGTGAGCTCCGGCCCGGCACCACTTACCTGGAGCGGCAACGGGGTGGCAGCAGCGCGCACTGGGGCCAGGGCAGCCTGCCTGCCTGCCTGCCTGCCCTGGCCCTGGCCCCACGCTGTGCCGCTCCAGGAAGCGGCTGGCACCATGTCCCTGCGGCCCATGGGGGATGAGGCCAGAGAGCTGAGCATGCTGCCCTTGTCTGTGGGTACCTTTCCCGAAGCTCCCATTGACCACAGTGCCCCGTTCCTGGCCAATGGGAGTTTCGGGGGAGGTACCCACAGACAAGAACTGCAGGTGGAGCCCTCTTCCCCCCTTCCCCAGGGGCCTCAGGGACGTGGTGCCTTCTGCTTTCTGGAGTGGCGCGGGGCCCACGGCGCCACCAGGATGGCAATCCCACTGGCCAGATCCAAAGCCCTGAGGGGACAGATCCAGCCCACGGGCCATAGTTTGCCCACCCCTGGTGTAGCTGGATCAACCATAATAAAAATGTGACTTAGAAAACGCCAGTAAGTGTAGTTTAGTTTTTGGCCCGAGGGCCACATCTGGGTATGGAAATTATATGGCTGGTTATGAATGGTCCCAGCCAATGGGAGCTGCAGGGGCAGCACGCGGTGCCTCCTGGCTGCCCCTATGCATAGGAGCCAGAAGAGGGACATGCTATTGTTTCCAGGAGCTGCACAGAGCTGTGGTACACACGCGTGGAGCAGCCCCTGACCGCACGGAGTGGCTCTCGACCCCGCTCCCCACTGGAGTGTGGGAGCGGGGCAAGCCCCAGATCCCACTCCCCAGCACAAGCTTGAGGGCCACATTAAATAGGCTGGCGGGTCGGATGTGGCCAGTGAGCCGTAGTTTTCTCCCTCTTGTTCTAGACATTCTGTGCCTGAGGGGCTTCTGCAGATCCCTAAAAAAAAAAAAATGTAAATATGCTCTTAAGGCCAAATCCCCGGGGCAGGGCAGGCAGAGATATCTCAGGGGTCCATTCCTCTTCCAGCACCATTACCCTCAAGACATAGGGAGGAGGAGTCTGCAGTCCTGGGATCACAGGGTGGCTGGGATTTTGACATACGAGCTCGCCCTCTCTCTGTTCTAAAGCTCCTGCAGTACTTTGGGAAAACGCTGTGACTGCATGGAGATGCAGGCTTACCTGTGAATTTCCTTGTTTTTCTGCAAAAAGAACAGGAGGACTTGTGGCATCTTAGAGACTAACCAATTTATTTGAGCATAAGCTTTCGTGAGCTACAGCTTCATGCATCCGATGAAGTGAGCTGTAGCTCACAAAAGCTTATGCTCAAATAAATTGGTTAGTCTCTAAGGTGCCACAAGTACTCCTGTTCTTTTTGCGGATACAGACTAACACGGCTGCTACTCTGAAACTTGTTTTTTTGGACTGAATTTCAATCTGAATGCCCTTTTAATATCATAGCACTATCTATCTCACTGTTTTTAGAAACTGAAAAAAGATTATAAAGTGCATCTCAAAAGGAAGCAAGAGAAATACTTCTCCTGCTCTTCTGAATGAGTATTGAGAGTGACCACAAATGTGTAGCACTTCAACGGAAGGCACTGTACAGTGTCCAATATGACTTTAATTATTCTTATCCTGTTACGTGCCTATAGATATTTCAAAAGCCCAGCAAGAAAGGCTATAAAAATATAATGAAGCCTTAAAATTATACAGGTATAAAAGCTAAGCATATGGCTGTTTGCTAGAGGATATGTTAATAGTGATATAGCATATGGGTACCCATATGGGAAAGAATTGCCCTGGCAGTGCTTTGGAGATTAGACTAATATATCACTACTAAGCAGCTGTAAAACCCAGTTCCTTGGTCACCTGTTGATTGTTACTGGTAGTTATGCAAGGTGCTTCTCTATAGCTGCAAGGTAGAATGTAGACCAGATATTTGTGAAGACAGAAATTATATATTTATAAAATATCGTGTATTGGAATAGAGTCACAAAATGTCTAAGTTGCAAGTCAATAATAATGTGCTTTTCTGCATTAAAGAATACATTTTTCTCGCTTTTATTAAAACACTGTATAGAATTTCAGTAGTGACTCCATAACTTTATATTTCTTAATGTGACTCATGAAGCATTTTCTCTTATTTTGTGTCTTTGGTACAGAAATTTGGCATGCTCCTCCCTGTGTTCACAATTGACAGGCAGCAGGAACTGTCATGTAGCAGAATTTTTCCTGCCTTATTTGTGCTCATTCTTTCTCCTGTTGTGACTTTTTGACCCCAGTTTTTTCATGGAAACAGTAGCATCAGGAAGTACTCAAGTACTTTCTTCTGTATACAAACCTGCATTTTTACAGGCATGCTTAAGTGTGAGCATGTGGATTTCCTTTACATTCAACTATGGCAGCATCAGTATGGAATTTCCTGAGCTTTTGCCCCCAGGGATAGGGATTTGGGGGGCTAATGTTTATTGTTGTTTGTTCATTTATTATTTGGTATAGCATTAGGAGTATGTTTTACAGACCCTGAAGAGCTTACAACAAGATATATTCGTTCTTATCCATGCCTGGGGAAAAATGAATACCTGCAGGAAATTCACTGGCTCCACCACCTGGCACTCTGACTAATCTGCAGTTTTAATGGGATTAAGGGAATGCTGAGGCAATATTATGTATAACTCTATTACAGCAACCTTCTTCCTGTACTGCACCTTAATTCTTTGCTGAAGAACATATCAGAGTTCTGTCTTTTCATGACTTTTCAGAAAGTATCACAGAGTTGAACTCCAGGGCTATTGTAAATTAAAATATTGATCAATAGGTGTTAATCATTTCCAGTCAGCTTCAAAGAGAAAATACCATACAGTTTCTTAGTAAACAAATATTTAATACCCACAGAAAACATTGTAAATAGTATAAAATATTGTAAATAGTATTTGCAATATGAATAACTTTTAAACTGATATGCAGTAGATCAACTAGTGTTCCTTACACAGATTTTCCCACTTTGTTGCCATTATGTATATTCGCATGTAAGATTCCAACGTAACATTTACACACATATAAACACATTCCCCTTTGATCTTCTCTTGGAGATGATTTCTTGGTCTTTATGGAGTGGCCATAATATGTAGTGTGCGTCACTTGGACTCTTTAGAGCTTGAGCAGAAAGGCAGCATTTCAGTCCTTTCAAAATACTTCAGAACCCTGTCACCAAACAATCAATCTGGGGATCTCTAGTAACATTCAAGACATTGGGTTAATAGTTCACTGGTCCTCAGTTGCTGGTGAAAGAAATATGTACCCTGTATCCAAAGTGGTACGTATATTGGGACCCAGCCCTCACAGCAGACTCATCTCCACATCTTGTGTGGATCAGCTACTAAGTCCACAGGACTGCCTTTAACTCCTATATTTATAACCTCTTTCCCCTGTGGCTTATGTTTCCTTCTTGGTTACATCAGTTTGTAGTAGTGAAAATCACCTTACACTTGGTATATCAACAGCCATCCCCACTCCTTGTTTTACAAACAAACACTAACAGATTTTCTTTGGAGGTCTTTTTTTCTACAAGTGTAACTAATTAAATCTTATGATATTACAGCCTAGGGTGATACGGTTGCACGCTATACTCAATCCAATATTAAAGACTAGCACAGAAAACCCAAGGTTCTTTCACGGTAACCTTTCTGGATGTCACCATGTCGTCCCTGAGCCCACTTTTTCCCACCCTTACTGCTAAACTGAGCACCTGGTTTCAGTCATTCACACATAACAGCCCTTAAGGTGTCTCATTCCAAGCAGTGTCCTGACATATCAATATAAATTTAAAAACTGCAACTTCAGAACAGCCTTCTAGTAGATCAAAGATATTCTTCCTAGAATAAATGAGAAGCAGAAATGTAGCAAAATACTCATCAGTAAGCAAATTTTGAGTATGTCCCAAATAAAGCCACAGAAAACAACATTAATGCAAGATTCATGCTAGAAAAAATTTGCTGTTAAAGAGATGTAAAACCTGTGATAGAGATGGCACATTACTTCAACAGATATACTTATCCTTTTGAGCCCTGGTCTACACTACGAGTTTAGGTCAAATTTAGCAGTGTTAGATCAATTTAGCCCTGCTCCCGTCCACACGACGAAGCCATTTTTGTTGCCTTAAAGGGCTCTTAAAATTGATTTCTGTACTCCTCCCCAACGAGGGGATTAGCACTGAAATCGACATCACCAGGTCGAATTTGGGGTAGTGTGGATGCAATTCGATGGTATTGGCCTCCGGGAGCTATCCCAGAGTGCTCCATTGTGGCCGCTCTGGACAGCACTTTCAACTCAGATGCACTAGCCAGGTACACAGGAAAAGCACCAGGAACTTTTTAATTTAATTTCCTGTTTGGCCAGCATGGCGAGGTCATCAGCAGAGGTGATCATGCAGAGCTCATCAGCACAGGTGACCATGCAGTCCCAGAGTCGCAAAAGAGCTCCAGCATGGACCAAACGGGAGGTACCGGATCTGATCGCTGTATGAATGAATCCATGAGATGAGATGAATCCATGCTATCAGAACTCCGTTCCAAAAGATGAAATGCCAAAATATTTGAAAAAATCTCCAAGGGCATGAAGAACAGAGGGTATAACAGGGACCCACAGCAGTGCCGCATGAAACTTAAGGAGCCCAGGCAAGCCTACCAAAAATCCAAAGAGGCAAACGGCCGCTCCGGGTCAGACCCCCAGACATGCTGCTTCTATGATGAGCTGCATGCAATTCTAGGTGGTGCCCCTACCACTACCCCAACCCTGTATGTGGACTCCTGCAAGGGGGGAGTCTCACACAACAGAGATGAGGATTTTGGGGACGAGGAAGATGAGGAGGAGGAGGATGAAACCATTCTCCCCGACAGCCAGGAACTATTTATCACCCTGGAACCAATACCTTCCCAATCCTCCCAAGGCGGGCTCCCGGACCTTGAAGGCAGAGAAAGCACCTCTGGTGAGTGTACCTTTGTAAACATAATACATGGTTTAAAAGCAAGTGTGTTTAATGATTAATTTGCCCTGAAGACTTGGGATGCATTTGCGGCCAGTACAACTACTGGAAAAGTCTGTTAACATGTCCAGGGATCGAGCAGAAATCCTCTATGGATATCTCAATGAAGCTCTCCTGGAGTTACTCCTGAAGCCTTTGCAAAAGGTTTCTGGGGATGGCAGCCTTATTCCGTCCTCCATAGTAGGACACTTTACCATGCCAGGCCAGTAGCACGTAGTCTGGAATCATTGCATAACAAAGCATGGCAGTGTATGTTCCCGGTGTTTGCTGGCATTTAAGCAACATCCGTTCTTTATCTCTCTGTGTTATCATCAGGAGAGTGATATCATTCATGGTCACCTGGTTGAAATAGGGGAATTTTATTAAGGGGACATTCAGAGGTGGTTGTTCCTGCTGGGTTGTTTGCCTGTGGCTGAGAAGAAATCATCCCCGCTGTTAGCCACGCGGTAGTGGGAGGGGTGAAGAGATGATCCCAAAGAACTGGGGGGGGCACGCAACCTTTTACCAAAAGCACATGTGCTTTGTAATGTTAACAGCTTAGTTCACTGTGAAAGAGTCTACCCATTGTTCTCTGAAATGTGTCTTTTTAAATACTACTCTCCCTTTTTTTCCTCCCACGGCTGCAAATGTTTCAACACTCCCCCTATCATCTCCATCCCAGAGGCTAGCACAGATAAGAAGGCAAAAAAAATCGCACTTGCGATGAAATGTTCTCTGAGCTCATGCAGTCCTCCCGCACTGAAAGAGCTCAGCAGAATGCGTGGAGGCAGAAAATGGCAGAGTCCAGGAAAGCACAAAATGAATGCGAGGACAGATGGCTGGAGCAACAGCAGAGGTGGCGGCAGCGTGATGACAGGAGGCAGGATTCAATGATGAGGCTACTGGAGGATCAAACTGATATGCTCCAGCATATGGTTGAGCTGCAGAAAAGACAGCAGGAGCACAGACCGCCGCTGCAGCCCCTGTGTAACCAACTGCCCTCCTCCCCAAGTTCTATAGCCTCCTCACCCAGACGCCCAAGAATGCAGGGGGGGAGGGGCCCTCCAGGCACCCAACCACTCCACCCCAGAGGACTGACCAAGCAACAGAAGGCTGGCATTCAATAAGTTTGGAAGTGCAGTGTGGACCTGTCCTTCCCTCCTCCACCACCCTACCCAGTGCTTCACTCCTCCCCCACCCCTCCTGGGCTACCTTGGCAGTTATTCCCCTATTTGTGTGATGAATTAATAAAGAATATATGAATTTGAAACAAGAATGACTTTATTGCCTCTGCAAGTGGTGATCGAAGGGGGAGGTCAGTTGGCTTACAGAGAAGTAGAGTGAACCAAGGGGGCAGGTTTTCATCAAGGAGAAACAAACAGAACTGTCACACCGTAGCCTAGCCAGTCATGAAACTGGCTTTCAAAGCTTCTCTGATGCACAGCTCACCCTGCTGTGCTCTTCTAACCGCCCTGATGTCTGGCTGCACATAATTAGCGGCCAGGTGATTTGCCTCAACCTCCCACTCTGCCATAAACATCTCCTCCTTACTCTCACAGATATTGTGGAGCACACAGCAAGCAGTAATAACAATGGGAGTATTGTTTCGCTGACGTCTAACCGAATCAGTAAACTGTGCCAGCGTGCTTTTAAACATCCAAATGCACATTCTACCACCATTCTGCACTTGCTCAGTCTATAGTTGAACAGCTACTGACTACTGTTCAGGGTGCCTCTGTTTGGCTTCATGAGCCATGGCATTAAGGGGTAGGCTGGGTCCCCAAGGATAACTATAGGCATTTCAACGTCTCCAACGGTTATTTTCTGGTCTGGAAAGTAAGTCTCTTCCTGCAGCTTTTCAAACAGACAAGAGTTCCTGAAGATGCGAGCGTCATGTACCTTTCCCAGCCATCCCACGCTGATGTTGATGAAACGTCCCTTGTGATCCACCAGTGCTTGCAGTACCATTGAAAAGTACCCCTTTCGGTTTATATACTGGCTGCCAGGGTGGTCCGGTCCCAAGATAGGGATATGGGTTCCGTCTATGGCCCCACCACAGTTAGGGAGTCCCATTGCAGCAGAGCCATCCACTATGACCTGCACATTGCCCAGAGACACTACCCTTGATAGCAGTAGCTCAGTGATTGTGTTGGCTACTTGGATCACAGCAGCCCCCACAGTAGATTTGCCCACTCCAAATTGATTCCCAACTGACCGGTAGCTGTCTGGCATTGCAAGCTTCCACAGGGCTATCACCACTCGCTTGTGAACTGTGAGGACTGCTCTCATCTTGGTATTCCTGTTCAGGGCAGGGGAAAGCAAGTCACAGAGTTCCGTGAAAGTGCCCTTACGCATGCAAAAGTTTCGCAGCCACTAGGAATCATCCCAGACCCGCAGCACTATGTGGTCCCACCAGTCTGTGCTTGTTTCCTGGGCCCAGAATCGGCATTCCATGGCATGAGCCTGCCCCATTGCCACCAGGATTTCCAAATTGCCGGGGCCTGTACTTTGAGAGAAGTCTGTGTCCATGTCCTTATCAATCTTGTCATTGTGCTGCCATTACCTCCTTGCCTGGTTTCGCAGGTTCTGAACATACTGCAGGATAATGCACAAGGTGTTTACAATACTCATAACTGCCGTGGTGATCTGAGCAGACTCCAGGCTTGCCGTGGTATGGTGTCTGCAGGAAAGCAGAGTTGCAGTGGAAGTGGTGGCTGATGACGGATGCAACGAGAATAGATATTTATAGAGAACAACGAGAGGACCTGTGAGGTGGATTCATAAGAGCAGGAGAGCAGAGTTGCAGCGGAAGCAGGAGCCCATGACAGCCAACATGGAGAAATTCGCTATCAAGACAAGAGCAGGAGAGCAGAGTTGCAGCAGAAGTGGTGGTTTGATGACAACGGTTAGCAGTCCTACTGCACCGTCTGCTGAAAGCAATATGGCGTCTGCACGGAAAAAAGGTGCTAAACAATTGTCTGCCATTGCTTTCACGGAGGGAGAGACGACTGATGACATGTACCCAAAACCACCCGCGACAATGTTTTTGCCCCATCAGGCATTGGGAGCTTAACCCAATATTCCAACGGGTGGCGGAGACTGCGGGAACTGTGGGTTAGTTACCCACAGTGCAATGCTCCAAAAGTCGACACTAGCCACGGTACTGTGGATGCACTCTGCCAACTTGATGCGCTTAGTGGGGGCACAAACAATCGACTGTATAAAATTGCTTCCTAAAAAATCGACTTCTGTAAATTTGACCTAATTTCACAGTGTAGACATACCCTTTGATAATCCCTCTCTTTTGAAAGGCAGTAAGCCTGTGAAAGATTTCATTAGATGTTTGTGTGAGTGCATTGTTAGCGAATGTCAGTTTTTAACTCCACGGTCTTTATTAAAACAAAACATCCAAATAGTATGCATGGAAATATGGGGAGGAAAGATTTTTTTAAAAAAAAAGGATGCATAAATGTTCTCCATTTCATATAAGTATCAGTAATTGTTTACATATCAAAGTAATAGAAAATTAAGGATCAATAGATAATTCTTGCAGTTTCTTAAACCTGCCTGCCCTTGGTGAGCCCCTGCAATTACCTAGCAATTTTTAAAATTCTATAATAATACCTCAGTGAGGAAAAAGCACTCATTAAAAATAATGTTTTAGAAACATTTAGAAACTGAATTTCTGTACACTTCTAATTTGATAAACTGCCTATATATTAAACGGAAGTATATAGGGGCAAGTATAAGTAGGGGCATAGCGAGCAGATCGAGGGACGTGATCGTTCCCCTCTATTCGACATTGGTGAGGCCTCATCTGGAGTACTGTGTCCAGTTTTGGGCCCCACACTACAAGAAGGATGTGGATAAATTGGAAAGAGTCCAGCGAAGGTCAACAAAAATGATTAGGGGTCTGGAACACATGACTTATGAGGAGAGGCTGAGGGAACTGGGATTGTTTAGTCTGCAAAAGAGAAGAATGAGGGGGGATTTGATAGCTGCTTTCAACTACCTGAGAGGTGGTTCCAGAGAGGATGGTTCTAGACTATTCTAGACAGGACAAGGAGCAATGGTCTCAAGTTGCAGTGGGGGAGGTTTAGGTTGGATATTAGGAAAAACTTTTTCACTAGGAGGGTGGTGAAACACTGGAATGCGTTACCTAGGGAGGTGGTAGAATCTCCTTCCTTAGAAGTTTTTAAGGTCAGGCTTGACAAAGCCCTGGCTGGGATGATTTAATTGGGGATTGGTCCTACTTTTGAGCAGGGGTTTGGACTAGATGACCTCCTGAGGTCCCTTCCAACCCTGATATTCTATTATTCTAAACTTTTAAGCTTGCGAAAGGATCAGTGAAGTTGTCTGCATTTACAGTACTGTCCCTCATACTGGTTGATATAGTCAGTAGCCCACAGCATTAACCCTAACCACATGATCTCCTGACAATTTGACAATAATTTAGCCTCTAGCAAAAACACTGGGAAGAGTATAATAGCACGAATATTTCAGAATTTCAAAAGGTTGCTTGGTGAAAAATCATTTAAAATAGCTGCCCGCTGTCTCTCCTCCAGGAAAACAATTGGAGATATGTGTTTTAATCTTACTAAATCAGAAAATCAGACCAACTTAAACTGTAGAATATTTTTATAGACTTTTGTTATGCCTTTTTATTTTCTGTAGCAGTAAAATTCAACAACTCCAAATTTCTTTCAGAAATGGATTTTTTATTTTACTGGAGTTATTTCTTTCTTCCTTATAAAAGCTGAAGTGCAATACAATATCTGGTTCAATTTGGAACATATTATTAAGTTAAGTTTCTCTTAAGGCTCCAATTTTAGGTGTATTCAGCCACTAGCCTAATGGTACATTTGCTATGAAGTTTTAAAGTCTAGAAAAGCTAAGTTCAGACATTAGGCTAGCAAAGACTGAGGAAAATTGCTGGGGTGATGATCCCAGGTGCCCAGGGAGGGATACAAACCTACACCACGGTAACAATGTCTTAGCTGATACATCTAGTGGAATTGTGGTCAGAAAGGCAAAGAGACATTTAAGTACTTTTTCAGCTGGAGTCATGGAATTGTGCTATGAGACTAGTAAACTTTATGAAGAGGAAAAAGAAGCTGCCAAATCAAAAAGAAACAAACACCTAGAAAGTCAGCAAAAGCAGCTGAAGTGGAAAATATGGCTAAACCAGCTGCCCTCTGAGTTAGTTTAGTGACTACTATGGGATTCTCGCTCCCCAGTTAATGGAAATTAGAAATTACCTATTGTGGTTACCCTGTGTATTCTGGGTGTTGCATGCTGCTTTAAAATCTTAAATGGGCAAATGTATACACGTTAAAATCAGTCCTGACCGTGTGGCTGCCAGGGATGTTGTGTTCCCAGAGCTTCCTCAAAAGAATCTGAGAGTGGGTAACTTTTTTATAGTCCTGTATACGGTGAGAGGTTCATGTTACAATGTGGTATACCAGGGGACAGCCCTGGCTATAGAGTTGGCTTTGGAATAAGTAAACTGTGAAGGAATGGGTAAAAATTCCCAGGATGATTGCATTGAAAGATAAGAGAAACATCCCTTTGTGGAGGACCCGTTAACACTGTCTCTGTAAAAGGTACTTCTGCTCTGAGAAGTAATTTTGTAAAAATGGCATTATGGAGTTCTACTTGTATTGGGTCTCAATGATTTATTTCCATGCTACATTTCCTCAGTCTACAAATAAAAAAAATGGTGTGTTTTTTTCTGCCAGCCCTGCAAAGTCTTCTGGGATCTGAAAGTTAAGCTGGGTTCTTCCAGGCTTGTGGAGCAAGCTTTCTGCAGGCAAAATGCTGTACTTGCCTTCAGTGGGGCTGCACAAGAGTAAGCGAGGGAAAAATTTGTTTTGATACAGTGGGACTGTAGTTGGAACTTAAGCCATGCCTATCTGAAAAAAAAAAAGTTACACTGCTTTAACTGAATTATTTTTGAATCAATCCAATTAAATGGGGCGAATCGCTCATTAGATATTTTTAAACTATTTAACCCTCATTTAATATGTTTTAGGGCTTGTCTTCACCATTGTAGCTACACCACTATATTGCTTTAGTGAAGACACTCCTATGCTGGCGGGAGAGCTTCTTCTATCGGTGTAGTTAATCCACCTCCCTGAGAAACGGTAGCTGTGTAGAAGGGAGAAGCTCTCCCATCGACATAGCACTGTCTACATGGAGGGTTAGCTCAGTATAGCTATGTCGCTCAGGGATGTGGATTTTTCACACCCGTGAGCAACACACTTATACCGATATAGGTGTGTAGTGTAGACCTGGTCTTAGGTGGAGTTAGTAAATTACTGAATAAAGCTAAACTAATTTAAGTGAGGGCTTAATTGGTCTACGTGGATTTACATTAAAGGTTTGCACTGGTTTAACTGGATTAAACCAGTGCAAATTTTCTCCTATAGGCACAACCTTAGTTAAATAATTTGGTTCATGTGTGAACCAGAAAAGAATCCAGCTTGGGTGCTGTCAGAAGTGAAAAGCAGTAAAACTTAGTTTTGTCAATTGAAGTAAGTGAAATATGTGTTTGAATACACACATGTGGACCCAGATTCTCCTGAGTTGCTGAACTGTGCTTAGCACAAGCTTGTTGGGGGGTGGGGGTGGGGATAATAGGTGGTGGCATTAATCTACTTTTGGAGATCCCTAACATTTTTTAAAAAACAGTTACATTTTATAAAAAAGAGAGGTTAACATGTTTTAAGATAATGTTAAACCTATATTGGAGACTGTTGGTCACTTCACTGTTGGTTTGACTCCAGTGGAGCATTTTGGCTCCACTGAACCTGCACTGCCAGGAGAAGAGCGAGCATCAGCTTAATGTCAGAGGTACTGCACAGCCATGGGGCTTCCCCATGAATAGCCCTCCCTTCCCACAGATTCTCTGGGATTCTCATAGTTTCTGGATGTCCCATAAAGTTCACTTTTTGTCAGGGAAAACCCAACAGCCCCCCAAATGAATGATTCTGGGGACCCGTGCAAGGAGATTCTCACAGGGGTTTTCCTCCCTCAAGCTTCCTCCCATAAAAGGGGTTAATCAAGCAGTCTTTCCAATCTCCTTTAATCACCACTGGCTCAAGTCTCCCCTTTTGCATAGCTAGACTCAAATAAGAACATTCTTTGCTTTTGTTATCAAAATAGAGCAGCAATCTGTTACATCTGAAATTGTAAGAATCATATTTCCCTCTAACCTTCTACTGCCATTCCAAACTTCCATTATGATAGTTTTTCTCAATGTATATTGAATCCTCTGCAGTACATTCTAATTCAGGAGTCCCATGAGATTTGGGATAGATTTGTTATCCAATTGTTTCTGTTTGCTCAGCCCAATGTAACTTTCAGATCATTGTCCATAATAATATTTTACAATAATTTTCCTTTATTTGGTCCTTGCTGATTTCTGTACTGTGTTCTGTTGAAACCACTATGGTCATAGACTCAAATAGACCATCCAAGGAAGCCAGTGGGTCTTGCAAATTTACAATCTGCCTAGCATGATTGGAAATATTCCTCAGCAGATCCCGTTGATGCATGAGACATCAGATTCTGTTTCTTAACTGTTATTCTGAGTCCGACAGTTTGTCCTGCAGGTATGGTCCACATTTTTTGCACTAGCCAGGATGTTTGTCCCAAATATCCAACAGCTGCTTAAAGAAACCTGTATCAGGTGTCAGTCCAAAGCACGAATTACTTCATGCTGCTCAACAAGTGCACTCTATATGCATCTGCCTGATTCATTTGCATTATAGTAAAAGACACCCTCAAAATTTGTGTTTCTTTACAGGATGGACCTGCATAAAATTGGAAGGTAAACCTATCTGATTGAAACACTCAAACTAGTTAATTCACTTGTGCTTTTAGGAAGAACTATCCAGCACATAATTTATGTCAAATACACAAAGCTGTGGCTGACAGGAATGAGGGACTATAAAATGATTTGATATACACTTTCTGAATTCCCATCATTCTCAGAAAAGAAATAGAAAGATAAGCTGTTTAGGAACAAAGTATCTAAAGGCCCTGGGTATTGAGTCTTTTTAGCCTTCACAGTGTTCAATACTGACAGTTGAGTTTCTTTTCACCACTGATATGGCAAGACTCTTTGAGGTACTGTATATTAGAAATTTCACCTTTCATTGCCTTGTATTATTTGCCCTCCATTGAACTATGTGCAAAAAGGTAGACTGTAAAAGACAGTGCATAACAAGGCAAGATTCGAATTATTCAGTCCAGCAAAACTAAAGAGATTCTGTGGTTTCTGCACATAACTGAATTTTGCCAGCGCAAGAAGCCCTCTGAAGATGTTGGTAGGAAAAAAAATTAGAGGACTTTTTTTGAAATGCCACATTTGAAACCAGCACCTGTATGCAGTTATAATAATTAGTGTAATTGGAAGGAGGTATGCAACTTAATGAAGTATGAAATGCCATAGTCATTTTAAAATTAGGAGTACATTGAACTACAATGCTTTCTGCTCTTCTTGTAGAAATCAGATATTGAATAAACAGTCAGCCTGTTAGTGAGAAGAGATCCATTTTCTGAAAATATGAACTTTCCATCCAACTGCTGTAGTCTTGTTGATCAACAGAGATGAAATTATTTTGTAAAGATATTCCATCCTTTAGTCTCTGACTCTTAAATTCTTGTGTAAATATTAATACTTTTTAAGAAATAAAATTGTTGCAAGGTGAAACTACAGTATCTGAAGCCCAAAGATAAAATGCAATAGTAAGAATAAACCTTTTAAAAATCAGTTAAACTTGCTGCTTCCCAAAGCAAATTATACAACATAATTGTCTTATGTGAATAAAGGTTTAAATGAATAAACGTTTTAGAACCAAGGGTGGAACGGATTGCTACTGTATACTTACTTTCCTGCAAAGCTAGTGAAAGGATTTCATTTCATTTCCCTTTTTAATCTTAATGAAAAGCTATTCCCTAGAGTTTGAACATGCTCCATAGGTGTCCTATTTTCCCATTATTTGCCTCTACATGCTTCCCCTCTTCACCAGACTTTATGATACATCCAGGTTTCCTACACCAGTGGTCAAAGAGAAACAATATTTTCTCACACTTATTATTATTTAGAATCTCTTTTGTTATGGAAGATAGAGAGTATGTCCAAGGGATGCTTTTCCCAGGACAGCACTAACGGTTTTTTAAATGGCCTCTGCAGGCAATCGGAACCTCACATCTCTGAGAGTGACACATGCAACCCTGAAATACTTTCTTTTCTACACTTAAATGCCAAAGAAGGTCAGTAAAAAAATAAGTAGGTGGAAAAAAGTATAATTCATGCTGCTACATGGAAAGAGTGATAACACTTGCAAAACAGCAATGCTCAGCTTTGAAGAAAAAAGCAGTATTTTGTAATTCCTGCCATGCTTTTGGGGCTTTCTTTGGAAAAACTTGATATGTCAGCACATTGAAATTAAACATGCAGAAGAAAATGATGTGATAGTAAATAAGGAATCATGAAGAGCTGTGAAAAATGTTTAGTAACCTGAGCATAATTCATGGAAATGAAATACAGTATGAAGGTTTTAGCACATATAAGAGAGGTAGCTTGACTAGTGACTAGCTGAAATGGTAGCAAGTTGGAACTTGCAGTTTCTTCCTGACTCTGGCCAAACCACTTAACATCTTCAGTTCTCCAGTTAAAAATGGAGATAAGTCACCTTTGTAAAGTGTTTTGAAATCCATGGATGAAAGACATTACATAAAAGACCAACCCTGCAAGCCCTTATTACTCAGTCAGTTATTATTCTAATTAAACATTTATATTAGAGTAGCATTCAAAGGCCCCAATGAAGATTGTGGTCACATCGTGCTGGGTGCTGTGCTAATACAGATAAAGCGACAGTCCCTGCTGCTGAGAGCTTACAATTTTAAAAGACACAAGAACAGATGAGGGGTGGTATATGGTGATGTAACATAGGCAAATGAACATGGTGAGGACTGACACAATATAATTAGTTTTATGTTTTATTGTTGGTCTTCTTTTGTGGGTAGAGGTAAAATGAGGGGGTATGGCAGAAGTAGGGGAATAAATAAGAAAAATGGGAACAAGAAAGGAAGTAGTGTGCATTTTAGTGGGACTAATTGGATGAGTAAAAGCTTTCAGGATCAGGCTCAAAGTACCAGATACTATTATTTATGTATTATATTTACAAATTAAAAATGGGGAGTAATTTTTCCTGTATGAGAATGTGTTTCTGTAACTCCTAGACTATCTCTGTCATATACTGTAAGTGTACGAGGATACTCAGTTACACACGTCAGTGAACTTCAGAAGATGGTGCACTCAATGAAAACATGGCAAAACAATCATACTTGATAAACACTTCATTTCATGAGGAGTAGGGTACTCAGATATCATACACAACACCTGAAATAATCACATCAAAATATTATTGTAGCTTTTAATTTTGCTTTTATAATATTTAAGGAGAAACTGCATTTTATAGTAAGTTGACATTTATCCCACGTTTTTGAAGGATCATTTTCTTTTAAAGAACTTTGTGGAATAGCATCTTGTGGGTTTTGTCTGCGATATCATATTATAAGAGGGAAAAGAACAGTGCTAAGGTTGGTAATACTATAGACCAACACCACAAATCTGGCATATCTTTCTTATTTTTGTTGACAAAGAAGATATTATTCATCCTTTTCTTCTCTCCCCCACTCCCAAAATAAGAACCTGATCCTGCTCTCATTAGAGCAAATTGAATCTATGGAACTGGTTTTTGGAGCAGAATTGGGCCCCAATACAGTCGTATATTTGTAAAACAATTTTCAAAACTCTATGCCAGTAATTCATTAATCCAGACCAACCCTGTAATAAAACAGTATGAACACAAAGCAGAAGGAAATCAACTTCATTTTTCAGTCTTTGACATTTTATTGCTATTGTATGAATGTAACTAAAAGGACTTCTTGTAGCATAGCACTTCAATATAGTTACCCTGTGATCAGCTCTACGGCCAAAGGGGACTTTTCAACAGTTATATTTTTCATTCATTTCATTGAAGCTGTCACGCAGCTAATACAGGGGACATTGTAGACAGCTGCTATCCACAGGGCCCCGGGCTGGAACCTGGTACAGAGGGTGGGCCCGGGTTCCCCCCATCCCCCCAACTCCTGATCGTCCACAGGAGGAGTTGACCTGGTCTGTGAGAAACACCAGAAGGGAAGGTCTAATTTGGAAAGGGATCTGGCCTGTCCCTGACCCACTAGGTGGGACACAAAGACTGCGGGGATTGTTCTCCATTTCCCCCATGCTGGCCAGTGATTAGGTTAGCTGAGTGAATGGCAGGTTTGAGCCTCTAGCAGAAGCAGACAAACTGAGGGCTGCCGTGAACCTCTGAGGCGAGTAAATCCACCAAAAAGCGCAGGACTCACCAAGGCAGAGGAGGAACTTTGTCACAGCTGGTGTCAGGGGTGGAATTTAGGTGCACAGTGCAGCAGAAGAAGGGTGTGGTTTTTTTTTTTTAAAAAAAGAGTTTTTAGAAAAAAAAAAAGAGAGAGGTTTTTTTTTTTTATTCCCACCGCCACAATGGATGATGTAGTGTGGGCACTAATACAAGCCACGGCTGCCCAGCAGGAGGCTACCTGTATCCAGGCAGCTGCCCAACAGGAGGCAGTGAAGCTGCAGCAGGAGACCAATCGCTTGTTAATGGACCAGGCTGCTCAAGAGCGTGCTATGTTGCGGGAACTTGTAAACTAGGTAAAGGCCCTTACAGAGCTGAACCGTGGCCATGATGGGATGCAGATCATACGGGCCAGCAATTGGCTGCAGAAAATTACTCAGGAGAATGACATAGAGGCATATCTCCTGGCATTTGAGAGGACAGCCCTGCGGGAGGCTTGGCCCCAAGAACAGTGGTCTGGCATCCTCACCCCGTCCCTGTGTGGGGAGGTCCAGAAGGCCTACTATGATTTGCCTGAAGAGGCTGCGGCAGACTATCCCAGCTGAAAGCAGAGATCCTGTCCAGATCTGGGGTAACGACCATAGCGCAGGCCCAGCGATATCATGAGTGGAGGTACCAGGAAAACAAAACCCGCAGTCTCAATTATATGACCTCATCCATCTCGCATGAAAGTAGTTACGAACTGAGTCCCAGAGTCCGGAGGAGATACTAGGGGTTCTGATCATTGACCGGTACATGGGAGCACTGCCGCCAGACCTTCGTGCCTAGGTAAGCCAGAACGAACCCTCCACCTACAACGAGGTTGTCGCACTGGTAGAGAGGCGAAGGACGGCGAGGGAGCTGACCCGACCAGCTAAGGAAGAAGCACCCTGGGTTAAACTAGCAGCCCCAAGCCCCGGAGTTCGGGCAGTGGGGCCGCCAGGAGGGCCCAGATGGAAAAAGAGAGGGGCTGAAGGCCCGTCGGAGCACTGAGGAGGAAGAGGATAGTGTCACTAAACTACCCAAACCAAGAGACCGGGGAATGCCTAGGGCCCCATACAGATGTTACACCTGTAGGGAGTGGGGACACATAGCTGCACAGTGTCCCAATGCCGAGGAGCCTATGCAGTGTAACCTGGGGAACTGGGCAGACCCATGCTCCTTAATCCACTAACCCCGCATATGTACACTAGACCAGTAAAACTAAATGGGTCAGAGACCATGGCACTGGTTGATTCTGGGAGTGCGATCACGCTTATTTCAGGGAAGCTTGTGAAGTGTAGTCAGCTGCTGCAGGCAAAGCGCACAGGGGTGACCTGTCCATGGGACAGTTAGTTACTACCCCACCATTCCAGTAAAAATTGAAATCCAGGGGAACACCACTGAGGTAGCAGCAGGTGTAGTCCCTAAACCCCTATACCCGGTGCTCATAGGGAGGGACTTTCCAGGGTTTGGAGACTTACTCCCGGTAGGGGGATTGGAGAAAGGGGGAAACCTTGAAGTTAGTGAGACATCCGCAGTAGTTTGTCAACCCCCAATCTTCTCTGAAATATCTCCATGATTTGTTCTCTACTCCCAGGCAGGGTAGAAAGATGAAAAGGGAAAGAAAGGCAGCTAAGGCCTTGGGGACCCAGATCGTGGCCCAGAGACAGAGGGTCACCCTTGTGGCAGGCGGACCAGGGTAGCTGGAAAGGAGGCTGCCCCGGAGGAGGAGGCTCCCGAGCCTGACGCCCATCCTAATGTCTCTGAACCAGGAGAGGCAACAGAGACTGGCCCCCTTGAGCACGGGCAGATTAGCCCCGGGAGAGAAAATTTTGGATGGGACCAAGCTGAAGACCCAAGGTACGACAACTTTAGGAAGGAGGTGACCGAAATCGATGGGGTCCCTGTGGAAGGGAAAACCCAGGGACCAGGACCCTACTTCATAATGGAAAAGAATCTCTTGTACCAGATTGCATCAGTACAGGGGCAGAAGGCACAGCAGCTTCTAGTACCTCAAAAACACCAGAACGCTGTATTAACTTGCCCATAGTTATCTTTGGGGGGGGGCATTTGGGGGTAGAAAAGACCCTGGCATGGTCCTAAAACGGTTCTTCTGGCCTGGGGTGCATGAAGAAGTGCGGAGATACTGCGCCTCCTGCCCAGAGTGTCAGCTGCACAGTCCCCGTCCCCACTTGAGGGCACCTTTGTTACAGCTACCCATCATAGAGGTCCCGTTTGAGTGAATAGCCATGGACTTAGTGGGACAGTCTACCCAGGGCCACCAATATATAATTGTCGTTCTGGACTGTGCTACACGGTATCCAGAAGAAAAGGAGTACTTGTGGCACCTTAGAGACTAACCAATTTATTTGAGCATGAGCTTTCGTGAGCTACAGCTCACTTCATCTGTAGCTCACGAAAGCTTATGCTCAAATAAATTGGTTAGTCTCTAAGGTGCCACAAGTACTCCTTTTCTTTTTGCGAATACAGACTAACACGGCTGTTACTCTGGTATCCAGAAGACATCCCCTTGCGGAACACAGCCTCTAAAACAATAGCCAAAGAGCTAATGGGGATCTTTGCCAAAGTGGGGCTATCAAAGGAGATACTGACGGAGCAAGGAACCCCATTTATGTCAAAACTAAAGAGGGACCTATGTGACCTTCTCCACATACATACCCTGAGGACTTTGGTCTATCATCCACAGACCGATAGGCTGGTAGAAAGGTTCAACCGAACCCTGAAGGCTATGATAAGGAAGGTGGTAAGTCAAGACGGGAAGGATTGGGACAATCTACTACCATACCTTATGTTTGCCATCCGGGAGATACCTCAGGCCTCAACTGGGTTTTCTCCCTTTGAGCTATTATATGGATGCCACCCCCACAGCATCTTGGACATAGCCAAGGAAATTTGGGAGGAGGAGCCCAATGAGGGGAAGAATGTAACTGAGCATGTGTTACAAATGAGGGACCGGATAGCACAGGTCACTCCCATTGTGCGGGAACACCTAAAGAAGGCGCAAGAGGCCCAACGAGTTCAGTACAGTTGCCAAGCCAAAGTTTGGCAGTTCCAGCCTGGAGACCGAGTAATGGTGTTGGTATCCACAACAAAGAGTAAACTTTTGGCCCAGTGGCAAGGACCCTACGAAATAGTTGAACCCGTAGGGGAGGTAAATTACAAGGTGCAACAACCAGGACATCAGAAACAAGAGCAAATATATCATGGCAATCTTCTGAAACCCTGGCATGCACAAGAATCATGTGCAGCTGTCCAGAAAGACCTACCCCATGAAAACAAACCTTCCGAACAGGTGAGGGTGTCTCCCGATTTAATGCCAGACCAGAAGAATGAGGTGTCTAAGATGATCTTCCGGAACCAAGATGTGTTCTCGACAAAACCAGGTCGAATAACCGAGACACATCACCACCGGGGGCCAGAGTAACAATGAGGCCCCACTGGGTGCCAGCAGCCAAAAAGGAGGAAATAAAAGCAGAAGTAAAAAAAATGCTGGAGTTGGGGACCATTGAAGAATCCCCCAGACAGTAGTCCAGCCCAGTCGTGTTAGTGCCCAAACCTGATGGCACCACAAGGTTTTGCAAAGACTTCCGGCGACTAAACGAGGTATCCCAGTTGGACTCATACCCCATACCTTGCATAGATGAACTAGTGGACCGTCTGGGCAATGCCCGGTACTTGACTACCCTAGACTTGACAAATGGGTACAGGCAGATTCCCCTTGCCGAAGAGACAAAGGAAAAGACTGTGTTCTGTACACCAAAGGGTCTTTTCCAATATACTGTCCTCCCTTGGACTACATGGGGCCCCATCTACCTTCCAGTGCCTCATGGACAAACTGTAACGCCCTCATAATCATTATGCTGCTGCCTACCTGGACAATGTGGTCATTCATACCCCAGACTGGGAAACCCACCTAGAGAAGGTGGAGGCAGTCCTCGATACCTTCAGGCAAGCTGGCCTTACAGCAAACCCTGCCAAGTGTGCCGTAGGGTTTACAGAGGCCAAATATCTTGGCTACATTTTGGGAAAAGGTTTGGTAAAACCCCAACTGAATAAGTTAGAGGCCATCCAAAATTGGCCCCATCCAAATTGCAAGAAACAAGTCTAGGCATTCCTAGATGTGGTGGGTATTTCCGACGATTTATCCCCCACTTTGCCACAAGGGCAAGCCTTCTGACAGACCTAGTGAAGGCCCATGGATCTGATCTGGTGAGATGGTCTGATGCAGCAGAGAGAGCGTTCACAGACTTACGGGCTGCCCTCTGAAGTAACCCCATACTAATAGCCAGATTTCACCAAGGAATTTATCCTGTAGACAGATGCATCAGAAGTAGGGATGGGGGCCATCCTATCACAGATGGTCAGGGAGGAGGAACACCCAATTCTCTACCTCAGTAGGAAACTCCTTCCGAGGGAACAGAAATATTCCGTGGTGGAGAGAGGGAGAGTGCCTCACCGTAAAATGGGCCACGGAAACGTTGTGCTACTACCTGCTTGGGCACAGATTTTTCCTCGTAACCAACCATGCCCCTCTTCAATGGAGGCAGTGGAACAAGGAGAAGAATACATGGGTGACCAGGTCGTTCTTATCCCACCAAACTTTCCAGTTCTGTGTGAAACACAGAGCAGGGAGCCATCACGGCAATGCCGATAGCTTGTCATGTGTGCACTGTCTGGCATCCCAAGCTGCCCAACCCTTGGTGTTGAGCAGGCGAGAGGGATATGTGACAGACCCAGACCAGTGGGGTACAGGAGTCTGGTAGAAGGCAAATATACTGGCCACTGAATGAATAGTTTTCTGTTCCCTGAGTGACCGGAGTAGAGGCTGCCCTAGGGCAATCAGGAACCTGCTAAAACCAATTAAGACAGGCAAGCAAATTAAGGCACCTGGAGCCAAGTAAGAACCTACTAGAATCAATTATGGCAGGCAGGCTAATCAGGACACCTGGTTTAAAAAGGGGAGGGAGGGCGCAAGGAGCAGGGAGTGAGAAGGCATGCTGCTGGAGGATTGAGGAGTACAAGCGTGATCAGTTTCAGGAGGAAGATCCTGCAGTGAGGATAAAGAAGGTGCTGGGGGAAGGCCATGGGGAAGTAGCCCAGGGAGTTGTAGCTGTCATGCAGCTGATACAGGGGACATTGTAAACAGCTGCTATCCACAGGGCCCTGGGCTGGAAACCAATGTGTAGGGGGCAGGCTTGGGTTCCCTCCATTCCCTGACTGGACACAGGAGGAGTTGACCTGGTCTGTGAGAAACACCAGAAGGGAAGGTCTAATTTGGAAAGGGCTTTGGCCTGTCCCCGACCCTCTAGGTGGGACACAAAGACTGTGGGGATTGTTCTCCATTTCCTGCATGCTGGCCAGTGATGAGATTAGCTGAGTGAACAGCAGGTTCGAGCCTCTAGCAGAAGCGAACAAACTGAGGGCTGCCGTGAACCTCTGAGACGAGTACATCTGCCAAAAAGCGCAGGACCCACCAAGGCAGAGGCGTTATATATATTTGTCACAATATGTATAACTTTGGAATTTCAATAGGCAGCTCAAAGAAGGAATGAAGGAGAGGGATGACCATAGTAGAAGGAAGAAGAAGAGAGAGAATAAGGCAATATAGAAGTCTGAGATCTTCACTTGTCTTTTGTACTTTCTTAATTTTTTCCTACATTTGAATTGTTTTTATATTCCAGGAAAATTTCCCAAATATTGTAAAACTTTCTCAATTGATCATTAATTCAATCTGTTGGTTCCTTTTAAAATCCTGCCTCTTTGATACTGTATATAGGTCCTATTCTCCTATATGTTGGAGTAACCTATGTAGAGGAGTTGTATCAGCTTATTGAATTTTTATGCATTCTTCCATCATGGAGGCAGGTTTACTCCTTGTGGAAGAGGTAGGTAGTTCTAGTCCCCTAAAACTGCTGGCTTCCCAAAATATACTTCAAGCTGTGGCTTCCATGTGAATGTCCCTTATTTTTGTACTGCAGCTTCCTTGATCCATGGTAGTTATAGGCATTTATGCGTATTGAGCTACCCTTAGGTTCCATTTAATTCTTCTCATGACTTTTTGTCTGTTTTATCTAATCAGATTTAGGCATTTACACTGCAGTCATCACCATGGTATATGAGTATCTGTGAAAGAGATCTGGTATATAAAAACAAACAAAAACAGGATTTTGTGAAAATTAAAAATAAAAGTTGCATTGGTGCTTTTCCACATAAAAGCATAATAAATAATAGGGTTTTTATCTGTGAAAGTTGTTTCACGCACAACAGATTTATTCCCCCCTGTTGAAATGGCTTCCATTATTTACATTAAGGCAATTTAAACTTATTTTATATGTACTTTCTAATCCACAGTCTGAGGAAGTTACAGGCCCTTTTAGTTTAATTTAATAGTGTCCTACAGTCATGGCAGTAGAGAACCACAATTGAAGGAACTGTTAAAAGTATTACTTATTTAAAACCAGAATCAAAAGGATAAGACTGTAGAAAAATAAAATTAGAAACACCAGTAAAGATACCCTTTGAAGGTGAGCAGTAAATATTTTTTTAGTGGGCTACCTTTTTTTATTCTTTGATGTATAAAGAGTTAGTAGTTAGTTTTACTTTTAAAATATCATACATGTCAAATCTAATCATCTGTTTTTGCAGTAGGATATCTGTAGGGGGTCTCAGAGCATCTGTACTTTTAACTGAAAGGTTCCGGGGTTCTAAATCTTTAATAAAACGTCCTTTCTACAGAATGTTCATTAGTCACTGGCACTACGTAGGTAATAAGAAAACATATTTGAAATAATCTCACTGAAAATCCCTCTCAGTTGTTCATCCTTCTGTTCTTGATTCTTGTGATTTCTTAAGTTCTTTAGTGAATTTCTGATGGAGGAGAGGGTGTACCATTTGTTCTTTTATGACAAGAATGTTCAAGCCGCCTTTATGCATCAGAAAGAAGCTAAAACACACACACCATTTTCCCCCTTTGAAGATCACTTTTAAAGCCTTTAGCTAGGAACTCTGATAAGACTGGCTGTAAGTGGTGCCCAAACAGCTACTCTCCACACTTGGGCAAGCAGTCACATACTTCCTTAAATCTTTGATATACCACTGTCTTCATTATTCCAGTACTAAAAGCCAAGTCATCCTTTTTCAATAAAACTAAAAATGTATCTCTTGGAACTGATTTTCTGTTATTTTCTCATTGCATTTCCACCCATTAAAAACTATGCTGCTAGGCTCTGACTAAACAGGTGTGAAGAAGCCCGCAATGCTCAGCACAGAGAGGCTTCTGGATATGTGCACATGTGCACAGTCTTCAATGCAAATAATATGCCTACACTGGAGAGAGGGAAATGGGGAGGGGGGAGGTAGGGCAGAGGTAGAGGTAGAGATGGGTGTGATCAAGAAGTAATGGCTTCAGTATAATCCTATGCATGCAGAAGATTGGCCAGATCCTTGGCTATGTAAATGAAATCAGTGGATCTATGCCAAATTACTCCAGGTTAGAATCTATCTCGTGTTTGTAGTGTTCATTTCAGTATGCTCCTGTTGCCACTCTGAAGTATTGCTTTATGGGCAGTGTGGAAGAACTGATCTTAGGTGAGAGTGAGCACAGAGGATCTCATAAGGAACAGCTGCAGACATAGAATGCTTTTGATGTTTTCTATCAACATTATGTCTTACATGACTTATTACATAGGCTAAACACAGTTTTCTCACTGAACTATAATGCTGCAAGTAACCAAGCATCATATTCAGCAGCCCTATAAGTGGCTCAAGTGATGCTCTCTCTCATATCTCATCCATACTCTTGTGGGATCAGGCCTTGTTATTCAGGCAAAACTCTCACTGAAATCAGTGGAAATGTTAGTATGAATATAAAGTGCTGCATGGGGCTCTTAGATTTACACTTTTCAAAATTTTCACATGGAATAGCCAATTTTTGTAACGTTTCCTGAGATGTGTACTTATTTTTGCTTTAACAAGTAACTATTGACGTAAAACATCAATACAAAGAAAAGGAGTGTCAACTTATTGAGATAACGTGTAGACAGAACTGTTTTAGATAATATTCGGCCACTGGGATGTTTCATTTTTAGCCTGTGCATCATTGGGGAACATTAGTACCAAAGTTGTCTGTTGAATTCTCAAGGTCTATTCAGACCACCTGGGCATTCCTTGATGTGATTATCTTTTCTGAGATCTTTGCAGCCTCTTAACGAAGATGAAAACAGACACCTATCTCTCTGTGAAGTTGTTTGAAATGAGCAATAGTCTAAGAAAGTATTCTAATTGAAAGGTTTCTTATACCTATTGAGTGCTGGAGGACATTGGTTTCTTGATGATGTATTATATCGAGGATGGTTGCATGGATACAAACTGACAGATGCTGCTGTGGGAATTGTGCACCTGGCATCGCCACCCTGGTGACCAGCATATGAATTCTGCAGCGTAACTGATCTATAATTATTCAGAGAAAATGCCCCCTTAATTTCCTTCAGAACTAACATATTTTCCACATGCCAGGATGTGCTAGGTATTTTTTTCAATAGTTTTGTCTTTTACCTTTATTAAAAACTAATAAAAAAGAGAGAGAGAAGCAAAAACATAATGTCTCAACTATTATTAAAGAATATTACGTCACTGAGATTTCTATAGCACTATATTAAAAATGGATTTTCCAGTTTTAGCAGAATTGCTGTACTCTACTACTAGATAAATACATTTAGAAAACAATTAAATACTCTATGCAAATATGGTTTCCTAACATCCCTAGACACTTATTTTTTTTTTACTAGAACTGCTAAATATAGTAGACCTAGTTAGTCTGTGTAAGATTTATCTGAATTTAGTCTTGACATCTAAAAGATTGCAGTTGTTGTTAACCTTATAGCATGTTAAATGGAGTTATTAATGTGAATGGTTTGTAACTCCAATGGAAACAGAGTTTGCAAGCTAGAATAGAATAGATAAAGCTGGCAGTACATCTGAACTTCCAATCTTAATTTATTGTGAGTGTAAATATATGGTGGGGAGATAAGATGCAGCTAAATATCCAATATAAAATTCAGGAAATCTGTGAAATCTGTGTTTATGTCCTATGAAAATGGCAAAGCACTCTGGTAATAGTTTTGATACAAGGAACTCATACAGCTCCTAGTGGAGCTATGCAGTAATTTTCATGGCTTTATAGTCACAGCACAATCTTCCAACACTGACAGATTATACCATGGAGACCTGTTAAACACTTAGCCTTGGTGAACACTAAATATATCCCTGCAATACGTTTATTGCCAGATTAGGTACTTATTTCAGAGGACTTCATTGTATGTATGTATTGATGTAAATAGGTGCACAGCTGGTTTATAATAGGTTTCTTTATGTTATGGATTTGATTTTTGAAAAATGTTGAAATGTTGCAATGTGGAATATTTATTAATTTAATAAAGAGGATCTTTTAAAAGTATTAACTGAAAATTTTGCAGCAATGATATGGCATTTACTAAAACTGAACACCAAATTTGTTACTGTTATTTTGCTTATATAGCTGTTTTATTTTTATTACTACACCTGCAATTGGTGGCATTATTTTATTACTCCACCTGTAGTTGGGGTAAGTTTGTTGTCTGTAGCATGTGTATCTGTGTTTGTGGTGTGCTTGCTGCTTGACTGAAATATTTTTGTTTGTTTGTTTGTTTGTGGGACTGTGTGCTGACCATGTGTGTGTTGAGCCTAACAGCCTGCCAGGCAAGGCTGAGAGCGTCTTAACACCGCTGTGATCCGTAAGCCTTTTAGCACCCATCAACCCTTAACTGGGGGGAGGGGCTACTCAGGGAGACCAGGGCTTTAAAAAGCCCGTTCCTGAGGCCTGGTCTACAGTACACGGTTATTTCGGAATTAGCCGAGTTACCTCGAAATAAAACTAATTCCTTCCACACAACCAAACCAGTTTTTTCGATTTAAAGGGCTCTTTATTCCGATTTCGGTACTCCACCTCGGGAAGTGGAGTAGCGCTAAAATCGAGATCGCAGTTCCAGATTACAGGTACCATGGACGCAATTCAACGATATTGGCCTCTGGGAGCTATCCCAGAATGCTCCCTTGTGACCGCTCTGGACAACACTCTGAACTCCGATGCACTAGCCAGGTAGGCAGTAAAAACCCCGTGAACTTTTGAATTTCCTGTTTGGTCACCATCAGCACAGGTGACCATCAGCACAGTCCACCGTCACAGGCGACCATGCAGAGTCCACCATCTCAAGAGACCACGCAGTCCCGGATTCACAGACGAGCTCCAGCATGGTCTGAATGGGAGGTACTGGATCTCACTGCATGTTGGGGAGACTAATCTGTTATGGCAGAATTACGTTCCAAAAAAAGAAACGCAAATACGTATGCTAAAGTCTCCAGGGCCATGACGGAAAGAGGCTACTCCAGGGACACAGAACAGTGTCGTACAAAAATCAAGGAGCTCAGGCAAGCATACCAAAAAGCCAGGAAGGCTTCTACCATGAGCTGCATGCAATTATGGGGGGTGACGACACCACTGTCTGTGAACACCTGCAAGGGGGGAGTAGCACGGAGTGAGGAGGATGAGTTTTTGGAAGACGAAGAGGAGGACGAGGAGGAGGAGCCACAGTGCACAGGAGGCAAGTGGGAAATCTGTTTCCCTCCCTAGCCAGGAACTATTCTTAATGCTGGAGTTAATAGCCTTCCCTCCCCACCCCACCCCCAAGCATGCTCCCGGATCATGACCCTGGAGAAGGCACCTCTGGTGAGTGAGAGCTTGATCAGAGTCACACGATGGGGGGGTGGGGGGTAACCCAGCCGCACTGGGCTGTTCGAGTTTAGTTTAAAGGGCTCATTCCTGCTCAGAGCCTCATCGGAGCCCTGCAGTGGGTGGGTGTGTGGGGTGGGGGTGTTGTGTGAAGCGATCATCACAGAGAGCCCGCAGACTGCCTGCAAGCTGAATTCTGTTGCCTGGCCGCATGTGATGGCTTACTCTCACCAAAGTGGCAGGCACTTCAGTATAAGAGGCAAAATGAGACCTTGTACAGAAAGAACATGTGCTGTGTAGTATGAATTACCTGTTTCACTAAGAAACAGTGTCCCCTTTGTTCTCTAAAATGTATCTTTTAAAATACTACCCTCCCTTTTTCTCCTCCTGCAGTAGGTGCAAATGTTTCAATGCGGCCCCTATCTACTCCGTCCCAGAGGCTGGTCCGGATTAGAAGGCGGAAAAAACGAACTCAGGACGACATGTTTGCCGAGCTCATGCAGTCCTCCCGCAATGATAGGGCGCAGTTGAATGCGTGGAGGCAAACAGTTGCGGAGTCGCTTAAAGCGTTACATGAATACGAAGAGAGGAGGGACGTGGGCGATGAGAGCAGTCAAAATGCTATGGTCAAGCTCATGGGGGAGCAAACTGACATGCTCCGCTGTATGGTGGATCAAATGCGGGAAAGGCAGCAAGACCACAGACTGCCACTGCAGCCCTTGAATAACCGCCCTCCCTCCTCCCCAAGTTCCATAGCCTCCTCACCCAGACGCCCGAGAACACGGGGTGGGGAGGCTACGAGGACCCACACAGTCAACCCCAGAGGATTGCACAAGCAGCAGAAAGCTGGCATATCCTAAATTTTCATTTGGTTTCTAGACTTGTCCTTCCCTCCTCCGCCACCCTCCTAACCCAATACCCCCCATCCCCCTTCTAGCTTCTGATTTCACTCAATGTTTTGTGCAACAAATAATAAAGAATGGTTTTTAAACAATTGTGACTTTATTTCCTTTCATATATGTATAGGGGGCAGGCAACTTAAAGAGAAACAAACACAACTCTCACATCGTACCCTGGCCAGCAATGAAACTGGCTTTCAAAGCTTCTCTGATGTGCAGCATGCCCTGCTGCGCTCTTCTAATCACCCTGTTGTCTGGCTGTGCGAAACTGGCCACCAGGTGGGTTGCCTCAACCTCCCACCCCACCATAAATGTCTCCCCCTTACTCTCACAGATATTGTGGAGCACACAATAAGCAGCAATTATAATTGGAATATTGGTTGTGCTGAGATCTAACCGAGACCGTAAACTGCGCCAGTGAGCTTTCAAACATCCAAAAGCACATTCTACCACCATTCTGCACTTGCTCAGCCTGTAGTTGAACTGCTTCTTACTACTGTCCAGGGTGCCTGTGTACAGCTTCATGAGCCGTGGCATTAAGGGGTAGGCTGGGTCCCCAAGGATAACTATAGGCATTTCAACATCCCCAACAGTAATTTTCTGGTCTGGGAAGTAAGTTCCTTCCTGCAGCTGTTCAAACAGACCAGAGTTCCTGGAGATGTGAGCGTCATGCACCTTTTCTGGCCATCCCACGTTGATGTCAGTGAAACGTCCCTTGTGATCCACCAGTGCTTGCAGCACTATGGAAAAGTACCCCTTGCGGTTTATGTACTGGCCGCCCTGGTGTTCCGGGGCCAAGATAGGGATATGCGTTCCGTCTATTGCCCTGCCACAGTTAGGGAACTCCAGCGCATTAAAGCCATCCACAATGGTCTGCACATGTCCCAAAGTCACTACCCTTGATAGCAGATGGTAAATGATTGTGTTGGTTACTTGCAGCACAGCAGCCCCCACAGTAGATTTCCCCACTGCAAACTGATTCCTTACTGACTGGTAGCTGTCGGGCGTTGCAAGCTTCCACAGGGCTATGGCCACTTGCTTCTTTACTGTGAGGGGTGCTCTCATTCTGGTGTCTTTGCACTTCAGGGCAGGGGACAGCAAGTCACAAAGTGCCATGAAAGTAGCCCTACGCATACAAAAGTTTCTCAGCCACCGGGAATCATCCCATACCTGCAACACTATGTGATCCCACCAGTCTGTGCTTGTTTCCCGGGTCCAGAATCGGCGTTCCATGGCATGAACCTGGCACAACAGCACCATGATCTCCCAATTGCCACATGCCATGCCGTCTGTGTCCTTGTCCTCATCAGTATAGTAATCGCGGTGTCGTCGCTTCCTCACCCGGTTTTGCAGGTACTGCACATACCGCTGGATAATGCGTGAGGTATTTACAATGGTCAAAACTGAAGCAGAGATCTGATTGGGCTCCATGGCTATGGCGCCTGCACGGGTAATCCTGGAAAAAGGGTGCGAAACGTAGGAGAGCAGAGTGGCAGTGGAATCTGTGCTGTTCGGTTCACGGTAGCCGAACAACGGCGGAAAATGGTTGTCTTCTGTGGCTTTCACAGAGGTGGGAGGCCAGGACAGACAACATGGAGAAGCTCGGAAGCGTAGCAATAGCGGGAGAGCAGAGTTGGTGGCAGAAGCTGTGCTGCTCGGTTCACAATGACGGAGCAGAGTTGGCAGCGGAAGTGTTCGATGAGGAAGAGAAAGAGTAGGGGTAGTAGAGATTACATAGGAAGATGAGAGGAAATGAGAGGTGGATTCATAGTAGCAGGAGAGCAGCGGTGCACCGTCTGCTGAAAGCAGTATGGCGTCTGCATGCCAAAAAGGCGTGAAACGATTGTCTGCCGTAGCTTTCTGATGACACACACCCAGAAACACCCGCGAGAATGTTTTTGCCCCGTCATGTACTGGGAGCTTAACCCAGAATTCGAATGGGCGGCGGGGACTGCAGGAACTGTGGGATAGCTACCCACAGTGCACCACTCCGACATTTGATGCTCGCCTTGGTACAGTGGACACAATCCGCCGAATTCACTCGCTTTAGTGGGGACACAGAAGACCGAATGTATAAAATAGCTTCCGAAAATTCGAATAGAATAATTTTGAAATAATTTCGTACTGTAGATGTACCATAAGTGACCAGAGGAGCTGGGGAACGGGAGCAGCTAACAGGGGAGTTTGGCGAGGGAGTTTAGAGGGGGAGTGTGAGCAGGGGCTAGAACCCAACATTCTTTAAACTTAAAAGCCAGAAACACCCCCTTGATATAAACCCAACAACAACAAAGGAACCAGCTGCAGGAGTAAAGAGAGAATCCAGGCAGAAGTCCAGCAACAGAGTGGGGGCTACCCAGTTTACTGCACCCAATGCAGCATGTATGATTACCTGCCCTATGTGCAGGTGGCATATGTATGCATTCAGTGCAAGGAGCACCTGGCCCTCAGAGATCGTGTACGGGCTTTGGAGACCAGAGTGGCTGAACTGGAGTAGCTGAGGAGACAGAGAGGTACATAGATGAGACTTTCCGGGACACAGTAGAACGGTTCCATCCCCGGTCTGACAGCCACTGTGCTGTTGAGGACGATGAAAGTCCCATGGAAGGAGAGCATCTAACTGGAGCAAAGGGCAACAATCCTATAGTTGCAACCCTCCTTCTGAGGATACCTCTCTGGGGGAAGAAACTCCAGCTATTAGAAAGAGACAGGTATTATTAATGGGCGATTCAATCATTGGAAACACAGATAGCTGGTTTTGCAATGATCAGGAGAACCACATGGTGACTTGGCTGCCTGGTGTGAAGGTTGCGGATCTCACAAGACATCTAGATAGACTTATGTGTAATGCTGGGGAGGAGCCAGTGGTCATGGTACATGTAGGTACCAGTGACGTAGGGAAGGATAGGAGAGAGGTCCTGGAGGCCAAATTTAGGCTGCTAGGTAAGAGATTGAAGTCTAGGACCTCCATGGTAACATTCTCTGAGATTCTCCCAATTCCAAGTGCAGGGCCAGTTAGACAGGCAGAACTGCAGAGTCTCAATGTGTGGATGAGATGATGGTGTAGGGAGGAGGGGTTCAGGACAGGATGCAGAGATAAAGTTTCTTCACATCTTAAATGACTGCTGCTTGGAGCAGATCCTGGAACCCACCAGAGGAGAGGCAATTCTTGATTTAGTCCTAAGTGGAACACAGTATCTGGTCCAAGAGGTGAATATAGCTGGACTGCTTGGTAATAGTGAACGTAATATAATTAAATTCAATATCCCTGTGGCAGAAAAAATACCACAGCGGCCCAAAACAAGCATTTAATTTCAGAAAGAGGAACTACACAAAAATGAGGAGGTTAGTTAAACAGAAATTAAAGGGTACAGTGCCAAAAGTGAAATCTCTGCAAGCTGCATGGAAACTTTTTAATGACACCATAATAGAGGTTCAACTTAAATGTATACCCCAAATTAAAAAACATAGGAAGAGAACCAAAAAAGAGCCACTGTGGCTAAACAACAAAGTAAAAGAAGCAGAGAGGCAAAAAGGCATCCTTTAAAAAGGTGGAAGTTAAATCCTAGTGAGGAAAATAGAAAGGAGCATAAACACTGGCAAATGAAATGTAAAAAATATAATTAGGAAGGCCAAAAAAGAATTTGAGGAACAGGTAGCCAAAGACTCAAAAAGTAATAGCAAATTTTTTTAAAGTATATGAGAAGCAGGAAGCCTCCTAAACAACCAGTGGGGCCACTGGACAATCGAGGTGCTAAAGGAGCACTCAAGAACGATAAGGCCATTGTGGAGAAACTAAATGAATTCCTTCACAGCTGAGGATGTGAGGAAGATTCCCAAACCTGAGCCATTCTTTTTAGGTGACAGATCTAAGGAACGGTCCCAGATTGAGGTATCATTGGAGGAGGTTTTAGAACAAATTGATAAATTAAACAGCAATAAGTCACCAGGACCAGATGGTATTCACCCAAGAGTTCTGAAGGAACTCAAATGTGAAATTGCCGAACTACTAACTTTATTCTGTAACCTATCATTTAAATCAGCTTCTGTACCAGATGACTGGAAGATAGCTTATGTGATGCCAACTTTTAAAAACGGCTGCAGAGGTGATCCCAGCAATTACAGGCCTGTAAGCCTGACTTCAGTACCAGACAAACTGGTTGAAACTATAATAAAGAACAATATTGTCAGACATATAGGTTAACATAATTTGTTGAGGAAGAGTCAACATGGCTTTTGTTAAGGGAAATCATGCCTGACCAATCTACTAGAATTCTTTTAGAGGGCAACAAACCTGTGGACATGGGTGATATAGTAGTGGATATAGGATACTTTTTCAGAGAGCCTTTGACAAAGTCCCTCACCAAAGGCTCTTAAGCAAAATAAGCTGTCATGGGATGTGAGGGAAGGTGCTCTCCATGGATCAGTAACTGGTTAAAAGATGGGAAATAAAGGATAGGAATAAATGGTCAGTTTTCAGAATGGAGAGAGCTAAATAGTGGTGTCCCCCAGGAGTCTGTTCTGGGACCAGTCCTATTCAACATATTCATAAATGATCTGGAAAAAGGGGTAAACAGTGAGGTGGCAAAATTTGCAGATGATACAAAATTACTAAAGATAGTTAAGACCCAGGCAGACTGTGAATAGGTAGAAAAGGATCTCTCAAAACTGGGTGACTGGGCAACAAAATGGCAGATGAAATTTAATGTTGATAAATGTAAAGTAATATGTAATGCACATTGGAAAGCATAATCCCAACTATACATATAAAATGATGGGGTCTAAACTAGCTGTTACCGCTCAAGAAAGAGATCTTGGAGTCATTGTGGATAGTTCTCTGAAAACATCCACTCAATGTGCAGCAGCAGTCAAAAAAGCGAACAGAATGCTGGGAATAATTAAGAAAGGGATAGAAAATTGGACAGAAAATATCATGTTGCCTCTATGTAAATCCATGGTATGCCCACATCTTGAATACTGTGTGCAGATGTGGTTGTCCCATCTCAAAAAAGATATATTGGAATTGGAAAAGCTTCAGAAAAGGGCAACAAAAATGGTTAGGGGTATGGAACAGCTTCTGTATGAGGAGAGATTAATGAGACTGGGACTTTTCAGCTTGGAAAAGAGATGGTTACGGGAAGATATGATTGAGGTCTATAAAATCATGACTTGTGTAGAGAAAGTAGATAAGGAAGTGTCATTTACTCCTTCTCACAACACAATAACTAGGGGTCATGAAATGAAATAAATAGGCAGCAGGTTTAAAACAAATAAAAGGAAGTATTTCTTCACACAACATACAGTTAACCTGTGGAGCTCCTTGCCAGAGGATGTTGTGAAAGCCAAGACCATAACAGGGTTCAGAAAAGAACTAAATAAATCCATGGAGGATAGGTCCATCAATGGCTATTAGCCAGGATGGGCAGGAATGGTGTCCCTAGCCTCTGTTTGCCAGAAGCTGGGAATGGGAGACAGGAAATGGATCACTTGATGATTACCTGTTCTGTTCATTCCCTCTGGTGCACCTGGCATTGGTCACTGTTGGAAGACAGGATATTGGGCTAGATGGACCTTTGGTATGTTCTTATATTCACTGAAACACTGAAGATAAGATAAGTAAAGCATAGCACACCTTGATCTGGTTCTTTTTTTTTCTTGAGGGGATCCTGAATGTAGTTGGTCATTACTCTTCTATCCTGAGAACTCTTTCATGTAGAGTGTCACAAGGCTCTGTTCTTCCATCCCTCCAGCTCAATGTGTATATGCATTCCCTAGGGATGAGTCATTTTGGGTTGCAATGGAACCTGCATCTTCTTTTCATGAATCTCTATGGAGCAGTTTCTCTACTTTTCTGGTGTCTAGCCAAGACTGGGGCCTGGAAGGGTATGTCTACACTGCATTGTAAATCCAGGTCTATGGAACCTGAGCTTATGGACTCAGTGGGTGCATCTGTACTGGAATAAAAGATTTGCAGCACAGCCAGGGCTGGTCTAGGACATCTGACTCAGGCTCATGGGACTATAGACTTGCAGTGTGCTTTTGGATGCGGCCTTGAGTCCTGACTCTGAGACCCACCCACCCCTTGCAGGGTCTGAAAGCCTGCACCAAATGTCTACACTGCTATTTTAGCTTCACTGCCCAAGCCCAAGTCGTTTGACCTGGGCTCTAAGACTCGGTGCTACATTTTTTTTTATTGCAGTGTGATCGTACCCAGTGTTTCCAAGGCTGCATTTGAGCATCCATTCTGCACTGTAAACCTGGACTTACAATTGCTGGACCTGGGTCTCACAGTGTGCTAACACATCCATACTGCACTACACAGATCTTCTGTCTCAGGTCTGCAGCTTGAGCTGTGTTCAGATTCCAAAATGGCAGGGCTTGGACCTGAGTCACAGTGGGACTTGGCTCTGACCCACTTCCCTCACAGGGTCCTAGGATTTGTGTTTGAATAGAAAGGGAGCTTGGCCATAAACCTGAGTGAGAGCCTGGGATTAGTGTGCAGTGTAGACATACGAAAGAAGGCTCCCTGGTTGATTCTTAGCCCTTACTAGACAAAAGTGAAGCCAGTTGGCTTTGAGGAAACACCCAGACGGTGAAAATGGTACATTTTTTCCTGCCTTTGTTAGTAAAGTGCTGAATGTAAGTGTATTGTTGGCTTGATGGCTGCTTTGAATTGATCAAATAGTAGCAAGTAATCAAGAATGATATATTTGGCTAGGAGATTGCAAGGTTTCTTCTTAGTTATGGCGCTCACCATATTAAAGTTCAACTCTAGAAAAATTCACCCAGAATCTTGTGGTGCCATACAAAACTTTGTGTTTGCTACTCAATATATTAAAATTTGACATCTGTGTTAATCTACAAAAATCCACTCAAAGTTTAGCGTGTGCTCCTAAACCTTTTTAACCTCTCATTGTAAAATCAGTACAAAAATGTTCTGTGGATTCAATGGTATTTTGCTATCCTAGCTTTTCTCCTCTCTCATTTATTGCAATGGAGTTCTTACTGGAGTCTGCTTGTTACTGTGTCCCATTTCCCATCAGTTACCCGCTGTTGGTGGCATCTTCATCTCTCCTGTTATCTGTCTGTGGCATAGCACATAGGTTAGTCTCTAGAAGACTGAAACGCTTTTGTCTAACTGAAGTCTTTGGGGTATATCTGGGTGAAAATTAATGGCCTGTGATATACAGTAGGTAAGACTAGATTATCTAATAGTCCCCTCTGGCGTTAAATTCTATGAAACATGAAACCTTTTCTTCATCTGTCAGCTTTAGAGCAGATGAAGGCAATGTGCTGTATTTGGAGCTACATCTGAAGGCCACTCAGACATTCCAGCTAGTACAGAATGTGGCTGCCAACTAATTTAATGGTGTTTCATTCAGAGAACATATAATATGCGCTCCAGAGTATGCTCTAGTTTCCAGCTGGTTTCCAGATGCAGTTCATGATGTTGGTTTTACCTATTGAGCCCTATATGGTTTCATCCTGACTTCCTTAGAGACAGCCTCCCTTCTCTTGAACTATTCCAGGAGCTGAGGTCATCTAAAAGGCACTCAAGTTTACAGTGTACAGTTTTAAAAGGCTTTTGGTTTCAAGAATTCGGGAACTCTGGAATTCTCTTTCTCCACTGGTCCAACAGTTAGTGTGGGGTCAGGGGCAGCTTTATCCTGAATTAGGAACTTTGAGTCATTCAACTGACATTGAATCAGTTTGATTTATAGTTTCTATTGTTATGTATTATTTTAAAAGGTCCATGCATTGAGAGATTTTGATAAGCGCATTTTATGCATTTGACAAATAAATAAGTTTAGTGTTCTTTGCTTTTTGTAATACAATGATCAGACCTTCCATTTGCTATTTCAGATGAGATAGCAAAATTTGTAATCCGTACACTGCATAAGGGCAACCGACCTTTCCAAAGGCCTAATGTGATAATGCTTTTATGCACATTTTAAATGGATTGTCTGCAAAAAGAAAACACTTTCTGCAAATAAGAGGCTTGACTCTCCACTCCATTGCACTGGGTTTACACAACATAACTCTATTAACTTCGATTTACACCAGCATAAAATTAATGCACTAGAGAGAGAATCAGGTCCAAATGTCTTTATTTTTTTTCTTAAGTAAACATTCCTTTCACCCCAGCCCAAATCCAGCAATTACAAAATGGGTGGGATTAACAGAAAAATAAGTTAGTTGCTCATTGAAGGATATATTTGTAAATTTAAAAACAAAGTAAAATAACTTTGCATCATACGCAAAATGGAACAAAGCAGTTGCAGACTTACAGAATAACTCTGGGTAAACTCTAAATTTTCTTGGCACTACTGTGTTCTGTACATGTTTTGTCATTATGTCAAGATATTGGAATACATGTGAAAATTTGTACCTGGTGTAATTCAGACTACTGCTCCTCTAATTTTCCAAATGCAACATACCTGTGTAAAAATATGCACCCTGAACTTGGACAGCCTGTACTTGCATTTAAGAATTATGCTTTCCCTGCTGCACTATTTATTCATCTTTTATCTGTTTTATGCCATAGTAGTTATCACCTTTCATAAATCCAGCCACCAGTTTGCTAACTTTTGGTATTATTACTGCTAAGAAAATTAAGAGTATTAATTCTTTGGCTTTCTAGCACTATTTATGTTGACTTCCTAGAAAAAGGAATGTTTGTTTAAAACAATTTGGTTTACATGCTTTCCTATATTGTAATTCATATAAACAATTGTTTTGATTGTTACTATTATACATAATATATTTATTTGTAGTATATATAAAATGTATCTTTTCTAAAATGGAGTTCCTTTTCTTCCTCTGAAGTACTGTAAGGAAAGGATAGTGGGACCTGGAAAAGTAAATGAATTCTTAGAAAAAAGGGACTATGACTTTGTGATGTACCTATCATCACACTCCAAGACTAAGTTCTTAGCATGTTGCAGGGAAAAGAAGTTAATACAAGGTTTTTATCTGTTAACCTCAGAAAACTGGAAATTATACGAAGTCTTCAATTCTTTCACTCTCCTTTACAAGACCAAATTAGGGAGGGTTCAGAATTTGGGGATTTGATCAGTTGTGGTTTCCTTCATTAAAAAAAAAATCTGGAGTATCTATATCAGGGGGAGCCTGGAAGGGGTTAATACTCGTACCTCTTGATAGGGAACTGTTCCCATAATTCTGCTGAACCTCAAGCTTCCAGCTATCAGTTTTCGTTCCTTCCTGCTGAACTCAAAGGGTTGCCAACTTTCTGATTGCAGAAAACTGAACACGCTCCGAGGCCCCGCCCCTGCTTACTCCATCCCCCCTCCCTCTATTGCTCACTCTCCCCCACCCTCCCTCACTTGCTCATTTTCATTGGGCTGAGGCAGGGGGATGGGGTGCAGGAGGGTGTGAGGGCTCCGGCTGGATGTGCAGGCTCTGGAGTGGGGCTGAGGATGAGGGGTTTGTGGTGCATGAGAGGGATCCAGGCTGGGGGGTGGGGCTGAGGGGTGCAGAGTGTCGGAGGAGGCTCTGGGCTGGAGCAGAGGCTTGGGGTGAGGGCTCTAACTGGGGGTGTGAGTTTTGGGGTGGGGCCAGAAATGAGAGGTTCAGAGTGTGGGAGGGGTCTTTGGGTTGGGGTGCGGGGAGGGGGGGTAAAGGCTCTGGCTGCGGGTGTGGGCTCTGGAGTAGGGCCCAGGATGAGGGCTTTGTGGTGCAGGAGGGTGCTCCAGGCTGAGGCCGAGGGCTTTGGAGGGTGGGAGGGGGGTCCAGACTGGGGCAGGGGGTTGGGGCGCAGGAGGGAGTGAGGGGTGCAGGCTCTGGGCAGTGCTTACCTCAGGTGGCGGCATGTCCCTGCTCCGGCTCCTAGCCAGAGGTGTGGCCAGGTGACTCCACACGCTGCCAGCGCTCAGGGTGGGGGAAGCACACAGAGCCCCAGTGGCTGCCCCTGCACCTAGGAGCTGGAGGGGGAACATGCTTCCGCTTCCGGGAGCGATATGGAGCCAGGGCAGGCAGGAAGCTTGCCTTAGCCGCGCTGTGCTACCGACCGGACTTTTAACGGCCCAGTCTGTGGTGCTGACTGGAGCCGCCAGGGTCCCTTTTCAACCAGGCGTTCTGGTCAAAAATCGGACGTCTGGCAACCCTATGAACTCAGGAGGAGAGCCCCTTCAAACACTAACAAACCAACAGCAGGGAGCCACACTTTCCTGCATCTCCTATTCTCTGCAAGAGAGAAGACTTGACCCTGAGGATCTGTAGAGATTTTCAAAATTTGAAGACAGTTGTACCTTAGAAAGTGCTAAACTGGTTGAATAAAAGCCTGGGGTACACTTGCTTTGTCTTAACTAGAGTTTTAGAATGTGGTAACCAGAGGCACTTCATACCTTCTGTAGGCAGAGCTATACTCCCAGTGAGAGAGCGCAGCATGTGATGATGATGCTGTCTGTTATATCTGTAGGCAGTAGCAAGGGGTGCCACAGAGACTCCTCTGTCTTTAGCAATTTCATGACAGGAGGGGATGTGTAGGGCATGGGGGAGGGATAATGGGGACCAAGAGAATGGGCAGAGGTAGGAATCATGGGGGCTTACAGACCCCAGCCCTTGCACTGAGAGCTGTTTTGTCCTTTACCTCCAATTACTCATTAATATCCCCTACCAGAATTATCCCCCTTCCACTTGCCCCCTCAAGCCCCGGCTGGGAATTGCTCCCTTCCCACCCCTAGGGCCTTTCTCCTTCCAGGGTGGATATTTGTAGAGGTTGAGCTGAGAAATCCTTCATTGTGCCCTCCCGCCCCATCCCTGCTTCTTCCACCACCAACACTCCCCTCAGGGTTTCTATTTCCCCACACCTCTTGGTCCCTCCCCATCCCCAATTCAAATTCTTCCCCTCCACATCCCTGCTTCTCCCCTGCCACACCCCCTAAGTCCCTGCTGTTTCCTCCCATCCAAGTTCCAGCTAACCCCACCACCACTGCCCCATCTCTCCACTCCCTGCTGCTTACTACCACCACCACTACTCTTGCCCCCTCCCAACACTCTGCTTCCTCCCCTCTCCCTAGGGCCTCTGCTCCCCTCCTGTAAAAACCCTCCCTGTTATGCTAGCAGTGGCACTGTTCATGAGTTTTAGATTATCCCAGCAGCAGAAAAGGCTGGGGATGGGGGGGAGCAGAAGTTGGAGAAAATACCTGAAATTGTTAGATTTTATTCTGGCTTTCCAGTGGTATCACAGGTAGACATCTCATCTGGCAGACACTGCTAGTGGCTTTATTTTTTACAAAAGTGACCGAAAAGTTTAAGTCAAGGGATAAAGGTTTACAGAAGTAAAGACAGAGATTTGGCACAAGTACTATTTTGTATGAAAAGGAGGTTGAACTTCTGAAACAATTATTGTCAATATGATTGAAGACAAAGAGAGCGATAAAGTAAGGCCAAAAGCAATAACAATAAAATGCGGTGGAAGTCCATTTCAGGTTTGGGGACGTATCTTCTACAATATAATAGGACAGGAGACATGTTCAGAATAAAAACTGTGCTCACAGTTGAGAAAAACAAAGAGGTATTGATCCATTTCAGGGATCAAAATTATTTTTTACACTACATGCGCAAAGGTGTATTCAGTGCTGAAAATTATCTGCACTAGTATGGTTGCTATCTGTGAACAATGTTCACTGAAACTTCAGACCAACAGACAGAAAAAAATAATTACTTCTGTAACTTCCTGAAGAAAGTTTGTCTCACATTTTTTTCCTGGCTATTGAAGAAAAGTGAAACTCTGGATTTAAGTTTAAAAGCACTTACTGACCTTTTGTTTTTCATGCCTGGGCAGTAGTCTCTGAGAACACAAGCTTGAGTTAAATATGCACTGTTTTGGTTTTTGATGGCATCTAAATTATATGCAACTTGGAAATAACTTCTCAACATTAGTTCTTCTACAAGAAAATTGCCTTCATACATTCACACCCTTGGAATCTCATATCCCAGAACTGTGAACCTAGACTGGGGTCTTGACACCATGCCCACTAAGCCATCTGTAATAGCAGGCACAACAGCTCAGTCCCATTACTTCCCATCCGGAATTCAGAAACTCTGAAGGCATGCTAGGAAAGAGTGAATTTATCTGCAGAGATCATACATTTGGAGATTTTCAGTTACTGGTGACACATTTTTTTCTCTTCCATGGCTCTACGTGGTTCATTCTTGTAGACTAGAGAGCTGGGAACACAGTCCGTAACAGCACTCTTCCTCTTGAAGTTCTAAAACTCATGCCCAAATAATACGAGTAAATTAACTAAAGGAATTATTTAAGGAGTTAAAGTGTTTCTCCAGCACCTATAACTGCCTTAGAGACCTCAGAGATTGGAACTTGGCCAAGGTAAGTATTCAAAGCTGCCATAGGTCTGATCGAATGAGTCTTTAAACCATATAAAAGTAGGGTTGCCAACTTTATGATTACAGAAAACCAAACACCCTGGCCCAGACCCCGCCCCACCTACGAAAATGTAGTCTACGCCAATTTGTCTCATTACTCTGATTTATTTTAGGTAATTTTGCTATTATTTATAACCACCCTTGGGAAAAAACACTAAAATTATACTGCATATTTTACCTAAGACACAAGAACTAGTACTTTTATCACTATGTTAAATATATTTAGGTTTTGTTGTCTGTTTAATTTCACCCATGTTTAGGAGCAGGATTAATTCAAAGCAACACATACATTCAAGGTACTTCCCTTCCCCACAACATACGGGAATTATAGCTTTTACAAAAGGACTATTTTTAAACCTATTGTAAAACAAAATGTAAGAAGAAATGTACCATGTTAAGATAGAGTTGCCAACTTTCTGATTGCAGAAAACTGAACATCCTTGCCCCACCCCTACCCTGCCCCTTCTCCAAGGCCCCGCCCCTGTTCCCTCCATCCCCACTCCCTCCATTGCTTGCTTGCTCATTTTCACTGGGCTGGGGGTGCGGGCTCTGGGGTAGGGCTGGGCATGAGGGGCTTGGGGTTTAGCAGGGGGCTGGGGGTGGGGCCGAGGGGTTCAGAATGTGGGAGGGGGCTCTGGGAGGTATGGGAGGGGGTATGGGAGGGGGCTCAGGACTGGGGGCAAGGAGTTGGTGTATGGGGTGGGGTGCAGGCTCTAGGCAGCACTTACCTCAGGTGGCTCCCGGAAACAGCCAGTATGTCCCTGCACAGAGGTGGCTAGGGGGCTCTGCGTGCTGCCCTTGCCTGCAGGCGCCACCCCCGCAGCTCCCATTGGCCAGGGTTCCCAGCCAATGGGAGCTGCAGAACCGGCTCTCGGGGGGGGGCAGTGCTCGGAGCCACTCTGGACTCAGGACTGGCTTTAGACCTTAAGTCTGAAACTGTTAGTGTCTGAAGGTGAAGGGAACCTTTCCTTCTTCCCGTCTTTGTACAGTAGATAGCAGGACACATGACTCCAAGAGTGTGGATCTGTGGAGACAAGATATTCAGTGAATCTCAGTTATTGGTGGGTAACCTAGTTTCCTTTAGAAGTAAGCAGTACCATTTAGCTATTATTAATTTTGGAGGAAGAGGTTGATAGGGCTTCTCTTGCCTTTGTTTTGAAGCATTTGAAAGCAGTCACAAGACTTCAAGAGGCTGGGTCATGGAACCACACAAACAGAGAGCTTAACGTGGTTGTGATGTAGGCTGGTCACTAGGTGTCCAGGCCATACGTTGTCATTACAAGACATTGACAATCCATCACGGGGTGATGACAGGCCAGTATTTATCTGAGACTGCTTTAACCCCTCCTAGCCATCTCCCAGCATGCCTCACATCCACCAGTCCATATCCTGCAACTTATGTGGAACATCTGCCGAATATAATTTTGAAACGTTATCTGTTGTCCTTTGCTATCAAGAAAAGGAAACGTTCTTTGTGTATTACCACAGCATACAAAACATGTAGAAAATAAATAATTAGCTGTCAAGGAGAGATTAAAGAGACACCATCACTGAGTTATAGTGGTGTGTGGTATAATGGTTATATGGCAGAGTTGGACTCATTTTTTACTTTACATTTTCAATATTTTATACATTCTGCTTTTCTAAATGCCAGTTTTTCTGAATGCTTACAGCTTGACATTAAACTGAAGATTTTTTTCATATCTATCTTCTAATGTAGTGTGTCTACGTATATATATACACACATGTCCTCTCTTCAACCAGCAGACATCCTTTACCAAAAATGATTTTCAATTTAGCCTTGGATCTCTGTTGAGCCAGTTGCCCAATATTAAGTTATAAGGTGAGTGATCCAGTAAATTAGATTCTCAGATAAGATCACAAAGGTACAAAACTATGTTTATATTAACTGGCAAAAGGAAATGATTTCCAGTTGACCAGCTTAGCCAGATAAGCTTAACTTCTGCATTTTAGAAAAACACCATTGATTTGAATTTTGTAAAAACTTTCAACTATAAACCTTAAATATGCTTGAGTAGCGTATGCATTTAATTTTGGTTTAATAAGGTAACTGTATTTTAATTAAATACTTGTTGAGTATTAAAACTGTTTCAATATCAGTTAACAATATAGTTTAAATCCTGTGATCCTCACTTCAAACGCCCATTAACAGACTGCAGGCTTTGGCTCGTAGTCCATAACGTTGAAGTAACATAGCAGATAATCCTCAATCATTTTTCATAATCAGTTTGATTTAGTTAATATTTCATTCAAGGTCAAATCTTTCTTTCTCACCATATTAAAAAAGAAAATGGGGGCCCCATGTGTGATCCCACAATTTTTACTAAAGCTTCTCTTTATAGTGATAATCTTTCTGATATTCACAATATAATGGGTAACAATAGAGCTGTGCAAAACATTCACATTGAAATCAATCACGCAGTTCAGAGAGGGTTAGAGTTCTATTGTGTTCACAAATGATTTGTGAACCTGGACTCAAGTTCCAGTTTGCATAGCTCCCTCTTTTCCCACATATGGTTGGATTACTGCAAAACCTTACACAATGAATTCCAGTGTTTGAAATAACCTAGATGTGTTTCTGTCCCTAGAATTGTCCTAACCACTGCAAATACGGCCAGTACCTTTTTTCTTGGTCATTGAATGCTTCCCGCAAAGTACCTCAACAAATAACTAAAAAACTCAGTCTGAAGTATCTTGCAAATCCAAAACTGTATATGCAGTTTCTTCTCTCTCTCTCTCTCTCTGCAGTGTAGTTGTAGCTGTGTCAGTCTCAGGATATTAGAGAGACAAGGTGGGGGAGGTAATATATTTTATATATATTTTATTGGACCGACTTCTGTTGGTGAGAGAGGCAAGCTGTGTGGCTTGAAAGCTCGTCTCTCTCACCTACAGAAGTTGGTCCAAGAAAAGATATTACCTCATCTACCTTGTTTCTCTCTCTCTCTCTCCCCCTAGTTAGCCAGTTACTATAACTAGTTGAGTATCTATAAAGTACCTATCATATTGATAGTCCCCATAGAATGTAGGTACTGGTAAATGGACATCTAGTTGGAATGAACTCAAGCATTGTCCTCTGTTACAGTAGTGCCATGCTGAATGACTAAATACCCAGTAAACCCAATAAAGCTATCAGTTTCGCTGTTAATAGATCTTCTGTTGAGGAAGGATTTAGCCAAATTAAAGTGCTTTCCTATAGGGTCCCTCAGGAAATGGCCCTTACTAGTGAAGATCCTGAGGAAACTGAGATTATGCTATTGAATGCAAAGTGCACTGAAGAAATACTCAAAGAAAAACAGGGTTTTTCAAGCCCTTGGGAACTAACATTTTTGTTTGCATTTCCATCATGTTAATTATTATTCAAAGAGTTCCCGAGGTGATTACACTAAGCTACTTTCATGAAGTTTTATCCCATTTATTATGCATTGCAGCTAATTAATGTTGGAAGAGTTATTATTCTAAGGAAGATGGAAATAACGTGTAACCATTCAGCTACAAACATCTTGCATATGTACTGTAGGTGTCATTATTTGAAAGAAATTTGATGAGTCCACTGCACACCCACTGTAATAAACTGTTTATTTCTTTTCATGGGAACATGGCTACAGTTGTTCTGTTGGGGTATCCAAGACACATCTAAAGTATTTAATAGAGTCTGTCAGTTGTGTTGTCTGAAAGTAGTTCCTTCATTAAGTTTTGAGTCTGTCTGTGATGATTCACAGTATGAAGCCATTTTAAATTTTTGTTCATTTTTTCCTGAGTCTCAGTAGTATTCACTCTAAACATCCATTTACACCGATTTATATGAGCAAGTGAGATTAATACAGGTTTAGTTAATCATAATTAACTTAGTGGCAAGATACAATATTGTGGTCATTGGCTATCCCTCCCAATTCAAAACTGTGTATCTTGACTGAAATGGACCAATCATAAGGTTAACGAACACAGACACCTTGCTAAAGTTAATTCATGTTGAGGTTTGGAGTGATACACACTGACAAAAGTTGGAAAATTCAAAATTAAGTCTGACAGTTTGTGCTTACCTTTCCTGATTGTATAAATGTGTTGTGCCACATCTAATATGTAACTTCATTCTGTAACCTGGGACCTAAGCATAGAATCATAGAATATCAGGGTTGGAAGGGACCTCAGGAGGTCATCTAGTCCAACCCCCTGCTCAAAAGCAGGACCCATCCCCAATTAAATCATCCCAGCCAGGGCTTTGTCAAGCCTGACCTTAAAAACTTCTAAGGAAGGAGATTCCACCACCTCCCTAGGCAACGCATTCCAGTGTTTCACCACCCTCCTAGTGAAAAAGTTTTCCTAATATCCAACCTAAACCTCCCCCACTGCAACTTGAGACCATTACTCCTTGTCCTGTCCTCTTCCACCACTGAGAATAGTCTAGAACCACCTCTCAGGTAGTTGAAAGCAGCTATCAAATCCCCCCTCATTCTTCTCTTCCGCAGACTAAACAATCCCAGTTCCCTCAGCCTCTCCTCATAAGTCATGTATTCCAGACCCCTAATCATTTTTGTTGCCCTTCGCTGGACTCTTTCCAATTTATCCACATCCTTCTTGTAGTGTGGGGCCCAAAACTGGACACAGTACTCCAGATGAGGCCTCACCAATGTCGAATAGAGGGGGACGATCACGTCCCTCGATCTGCTGGCTATGCCCCTACTTATACATCCCAAAATGCCATTGGCCTTCTTGGCAACAAGGGCACACTGCTGACTCATATCCAGCTTCTCGTCCACTGTCACCCCTAGGTCCTTTTCCGCAGAACTGCTGCCTAGCCATTTGGTCCTTAGTCTGTAGCTGTGCATTGGGTTCTTCCGTCCTAAGTGCAGGACCCTGCACTTATCCTTATTGAACCTCATCAGATTTCTTTTGGCCCAATCCTCCAATTTGTCTAGGTCCCTCTGTATCCTATCCCTGCCCTCCAGCGTATCTACCACTCCTCCCAATTTAGTATCATCCGCAAATTTGCTGAGAGTGCAATCCACACCATCCTCCAGATCATTTATGAAGATATTGAACAAAACCGGCCCCAGGACCGACCCCTGGGGCACTCCACTTGACACCGGCTGCCTACTAGACATGGAGCCATTGATCACTACCCGTTGAGCCCGACAATCTAGCCAACTTTCTACCCACCTTATAGTGCATTCATCCAGCCCGTACTTCTTTAACTTGCTGACAAGAATAGTGTGGGAGACAGTGTCAAAAGCTTTGCTAAAGTCAAGATGCAATACATCCACTGCTTTCCCTTCATCCACAGAACCAGTAATCTCATCATAGAAGGCGATTAGATTAGTCAGGCATGACCTTCCCTTGGTGAATCCATGCTGACTGTTCCTGATTACTTTCCTCTCATGTAAGTGCTTCAGGATTGATTCTTTGAGGACCTGCTCCATGATTTTTCCGGGGACTGAGGTGAGGCTGACTGGCCTGTAGTTCCCAGGATCCTCCTTCTTCCCTTTTTTAAAGATTGGCACTACATTAGCCTTTTTCCAGTCATCTGGGACTTCCCCCGTTCGCCACGAGTTTTCAAAGATAATGGCCAATGGCTCTGCAATCACAGCCACCAGTTCCTTTAGCACTCTTGGATGCAACTCGTCCGGCCCCATGGACTTGTGCACGTCCAGCTTTTCTAAATAGTCCCTAACCACCTCTTTCTCCACAGAGGGCTGGCCATCTATTCCCCATGTTGTGATGCCCAGCGCAGCAGTCTGGGAGCTGACCTTGTTCGTGAAGACAGAGGCAAAAAAAGCATTGAGTACATTAGCTTTTTCCACATCCTCTGTCACTAGGTTGCCTCCCTCATTCATTAAGGGGCCCACACTTTCCTTGGCTTTCTTCTTGTTGCCAACATACCTGAAGAAACCCTTCTTGTTACTCTTGACATCTCTCGCTAGCTGCAGCTCCAGGTGCGATTTGGCCCTCCTAATTTCATTCCTACATGCCCGAGCAATATTTTTATACTCCTCCCTGGTCATATGTCCAACCTTCCACTTCTTGTAAGCTTCTTTTTTATGCTTGAGATCCGCTAGGATTTCACCGTTTCGCCTGCCATATTTACTATTCTTTCGACACATCAGGATGGTTTGTCCCTGTAACCTCAACAGGGATTCCTTGAAATACAGCCAGCTCTCCTGGACTCCTTTCCCCTTCATGTTAGTCCCCCAGGGGATCCTACCCATCCGTTCCCTGAGGGAGTCGAAGTCTGCTTTCCTGAAGTCCAGGAGCAACATGTAGGCACAATAGAAAACATTCAGAACAGACTGCCAGCCAGAACTTTTAATTTTATTGTGTCTTTTTATCATGTGTAGGGAACTAAAATTTACTTGCATGTGTTAAATTCAAAAGTATTTTTTTTAAAAAAGGAAGAATCAAAATATCAACACATTTGGAACACTCATAGTGTGAAGTTCACTTTATAAAATATAAATCTCTATGTTTTTTTAAATAAGGCTTATGAAACAGATTTATTTTAAGTACCAAATTTCAAAATATGAGTGTAGAAAATACACGTGCAGTTGCATTAGGGTGTATTTAAATCAAGTATTACACTTCCAAATGGCTAATGACACTTAACTAGCCATTTACAAGTATGAATCCTTGATTTGCATTTGCAGATTTTGTAATTTTACATGCAAATGTAGGCACATAATGGTGCATCCATCTCTAAACTCCTCTGTTTAGCCTTTTGTGCATAATCCACAAACACAATGTTCCTACCCTTGTTGATTATGCTACAACAGTTAACTGTGAATAGTATTCCCAGAGCTGTCCTGGCATAAATGAATGTTGCTGGTGTAGAAACGTGTTTTGGCATGATTAGTCAGGTGTCTGCATAAATATAAGATGTTGCAAAATTAATGCTGTCACTGTCCACATTTACTTCATATTTACCTACCAGCCCCTGGCAATGTCCTCTTCTGAGTGCAGCTCACACCATCATCAGGGGGTCTGCTGATGATCCCACTGCACTGGAGTTGCTTGGATGTCTTCACAGAAATTGCTGTCTGCCTACTCCCCAGCTCTTCTATGTGTGTAAAGGAGGTCGCCGGTGACTGGGTCTCCACCTTAGGCAGCAACTTTATGTTGTGCATATATGCAGCATGCTCATTAGAGCAACAAAAGAAGTGGGCATACAGTTTTCAGTTATGTAGATTATACATTTTTGTTTTAATTTATGAACCTTGAGAGAGACTTTCTAAGCAAAATAGCTATGTTAATTTTAGCTCCATTTTAATGAAAAAGAATGGGCTAGGGATAGGATAGAAAAGGAACAAAACTGGTGGTTGGGTAAGACACATTATTTTCCACAAAGTTAAAAGGATATTACAAATTGTGCGGAATATGAAACAAAAATTTAAAAATATGATAGATAGCAATAAGCAATTGGAGGCTCAGAATTGCCTCCCTTGGATTATATAGCCTCATCATTCCCATTTCATCTGATTTAATTTTTTTTTTTTTTTTGGAAATATGCAATAGTGATGTCTCAATCACATCTCTTGGTGATGTATTCCATTTCCTATAATTGCCACTACTGTTAAGACTATTTTCCTAATGTCAAGCTTAAACGTTTCTTTCCTGTGCTTCAAGCTATTGCTCTTTTTTCTACCATCATTTGAAACTGAATACTTTGTCTTTTATTTACATTATAATCGTGAAGATCTCTATAGACTGTCTTTTTATATCTCCTAACTCTTCTCTTTCTAGAGTATATGTACTATATATTCTTTTTTAAAAAAACCTACATTAATTCAGTGTTGTTTACAGTGCAAAGTCAAGCACTGAAAGTTAGGAAATGCCAGAGAGAAGTTGCCCTTACTTTCTTATTTTTGCTCTTTTGTGCATACATGCAAAAGAATGCTTAAGATTTTGAGCAACAGATCATACATAGTGTGTGGCACATTGAAACAAAGTAGTACATGCACAGTGCTAATATAATATCTAGGAATTTAGGCAGCAAGCCAGAATTTGCGTTAGTGGAAATGATGATTTTCAGCAGCTCAGAACTAAGCCAAACCTAACAGATTTGCATGGGACAAGCAAAAGACACCTCCTTCACCTTCGTGTATCACATTGCCAATTTCAAAGTCCTGCTACAAACCATGGAGGTCTTTGTAGCTTTTTTTTTTTAATTTAATAAATGATCTAAATAATTTTTATAGCAGAAAGCATAATCATGAAGATTGTAAATTAAGCAACGTCACTCCAGAGCTATGCATATTTTCACTTATCATTTTAGTTTTATATGTAATCCTGTGTATCTGTTTAGTTTTCACCTTTTTTCCCCTCCAATTTGCATTGCATTTGAAGCTCCTATTTAATTTGCTATGTATTAGGATCCCTAACTCTTTCTCAAACTTGCTACTCTAGAGCTTGATCTAAAGCCTATTAAACTCACTGGGAGTCTTTCCATTAACTTCAGTGGACTTTGGTTCAGACCCTCATTCCCTCTTCCTAGCTGTATGACTTTACAGGTTGAGTAATGAATCTCATCCAGTTGCATGCATCTCACTTTTCCAGTCTTTCCAAATCATTTTGCAGGAAGACCAAGTATGAAGGAAATCAAGGATAAAGTGACTTGAACTACTAAAAAAAATGCAATCTCTTGTTAAAAACAGCCACAGAGGATTAGAGGATTGTACTAATGCAAAAGTTGTACCTATATTTTTTAAAGGCTGTAGTGGTGATCCTGGGAATTATACACAAATAAACTTTACATCTGTACCTGGCTAACTGGTTGAAATGATAATTAAAAGCAAAATAACAAAACACCAGGAAGATAATGATATGATCAGGTCTAACTAATATGGGTTTTGCCAAAGAAAATCATGTCTCATTTACAATTTACCAAGGATTGTGGTGGATTCTCCATCACTAAGTATTGTTAAATCAAGATTGGATGTTTTTCTAAAAGATCTGCTGTAGGAATTATTTTGGGGAAGTTTATGGCCTGTGTTATACAGGAGGTCAGACTAAATGATTGCAGACTAGATGATTGCAGCTCCCTTCTGGCCTGGGAATCTAGAAATCTATAATCTGTGTGAATTCTCTGAATATATCAATAAAGTAGTAGATAAATGATAGCCAGTTGACATAATTTATTTAGGCTTCCAAAAGCCCTTTGACTTCCCACATCAAAGGCTACTAAAGAAGTTAAGTAGTTACAGGCTGTAAGGCAAAGTATTGTGATGGATGAAAAACTGGCTAGGAGACAGAAAACAAAAAGTAGAATTAAATAGTTAGTTTTCATCATGGCAAAAGGTAAACAAAGGAATACCTCAGGGTTCCAACTAAGTTCAGTATTGTTTGTTATATCAATAATCTGGAATGGCGGATGAATAGTGAGGAAGCAAAATTTGCTGGTGGCACAAACGTATTTAGGTAGTTGGAACTAAGAGGATGGTGAGGAACTTCAGAGAGATCTCAACAAGCTAGGTGAAGTAATGCACATTAGAGTGAAAAATGTAAACTACTCATACACCTTGCAGAGTTCAAAATTAACTGTATCAATTCAGGAAAGAAACTGGATAAATACCAGCTTTGAACTTTGAAATAATTGAGCTGTCACCATAGACCAGGAATTCCCAAACTTGGTGTGCGGCTTGTTCAGGGTAAGTCCCGGTGGCCTACGAGACACTTTGTTTACCTGAGTTTCCTCAGGTACAGCCGCTCCCAGCTCCCAGTGGCCACGTTTCGCCATTCCCAGCCAATGGTCTCCCCTTCCATATTTCTTGAAGATATTATCTCTTTTCTAGTCCCCTGGTTCTCCTTCTGACTCTGATCGAAACTGAAGGTTATTTTAGCTAACATAATGTAGCCTAAGTAGATAGAATATTTTTCTAATACAATTAACTAGATACATTTTTCTTTGTTTTAAAGGTGTATAAATACTGTATCCTTTCCAAACAGATTTTTAATAAAAATTACTGCATTCCCACTGGTTGAGTGATTTGTCACCTAGTTTCCAAGCAAAGGTCAAAATATGCATTCAGATAAAGGGAATTTAACCAGATTTGCTAAACTCATAGAGAAAACAGACTTGCTCTAAGGAAGCAGTCTGACTCTCTCCCTTTTCATTTCCTCACGGCATCATATTAGATTGGTTTCCCAATGTGGTCATGCCCCATATTCCTTTTGCATTTGATTGCAGTCCCATACGTCATTCGTAAGAAATGTTGCCGGAGCCACAAATGCACAAAGGTATAACAATAAAATTATCACAGCAGACCTCAAGCAGCCTGAGGCAGGTGAGGCCCACAGAAATACAAAACATACTTATTTTATTAAAAAGCAGGTTTGCTACCCAAAAAGAGATGGTATAGCATTCCATTATAAAAATATTTCCGGGTGGACAAAAGCTTGATTATCTCTCTGTCTTGTCCTTCTATCTACCTACCTACCTATCTATTCACCCACCCTTTATCACCATATTTTATGAGCTCATTTTAAATATTAAACACTGGAAATACAATACTAATCTCTCTCTTTCTGTTTTCTTTCCTAAGCTGTGGGGGAAATGGTGAAATTAATTTTTAAAAAATGTTTTATGGTATGGATGTGTGTGTGTATTGTGGGAAAAACAAGTTGAACAGATGAGTTTCCATTTAGTTGAGTGATGAAATCCATCGTCATTTTTTTTTATTTCATAGGAATTACTCATGTTTAAAAGGAAGCATATGCTTAAGTTGTGTGCTGGATCAGGGCTTTAGTGAGCTCCATATTCGAGGTCCAGTTCCTGTGAAAGTTCTGGCTCCTGGGTTCATCAGCCTCCGTATTAGTCAACTGGTCTGTGATTCCACTGAAATGTAGCTGTCGTGGAAGATCATAACCCCAGAAGGAGATGAGATCTCTCATGTAGCTAGGACCATAGTAGCCATGGAGGGCTGTGACTATCAGGACAGAGGACTTGAACTGGACTGTTCATTCTTTGGAAAGCTAGTGCAGAGGGTGAATAGCTGGGTGGTATGCTCACAGTGACCTGTATTGAATAGCAGAAGGGCTGCTGTGTTCTAAACGTCTACCAATTTGAACTTTTTCACAGTGTTCAGATTTGTTTGTAGATATGAGTTGCAATAATTAAGCCTAGAGGTCACATATGCTTAGGTTACTGATGGTAAGTCTATGTCTGCTAGGTTGGGAAGCAATCTTTAGTCTAGTCATGGACAACCTTCAAACCTGCCAATGTGTACAGGAGCAACTGAAATATTATAAGAGGTCTTATTATAATTTGTTCACAAGTGGGTCTTTGCACAACATGGATCAATTAGGCCACGAGGGGTTTGGTTGGCAAGCTGCAGCCTGCCACATCCATGTAGGTTATCACAGCAGTTCAGCGCAAGTCTTGGGGGACACGGATCCTACAGGCAAAGCCTTTTTAATTGAGCTTTTGCACATGGCATCCAGTTTGGGTCCAGAGCGCCAAATTCTGTTGTCCTTGGCCTTATTCAGACAAAGTATCTGCAGTCAGTGAGGGATTTTGCCTGAGCACTGACTTTAGGATTACAGTGGGTTCATTTTTAGAAGCTGAAAATAAATAAAATTATATTTTCTGAAGGACTGAAAAATGCATTATTCAGGAGTACTATGCTCCACTAATAGTTGATCATAAGGGAAGGCTCTTTTTCCTATGTAAGCTAATGTTTTTCTATATTAAATGTATATTCAGTGTTTCCTACATATTTATAATACATGCACGCAATCTAGATTCGCTATTTTTATCCTTTTAATTGTTAAACATGTTAGTATATGGTGAACTTAAAATCAGCTTCAGCTGCAATAAGTCATCCCTTTTACTAAGCTGTATACTTCACCAGTGAATAGAGTTTATTTTAAGATCAAGGAATTACTTAATTTTCTGAATGCTATTCCACAGATGAGTGGAAATGCAATATCACAAAACATTATATGTAATATCAGTTTATTGCATTGAAGTCTCTGTAATTTATCTGCATAGTTTATATCATTCTTCTTTTAATTTAATAGAATAGAAATTGACAGTGAAAAAGATCTTTCAAATCCTCTTGTCTGATCCTTGCCAGTACAACATTGTTCTCTGTAATCTCTCCAGAGCTTTGTCCACTCACTTTTTAAATGACTCAAGCAAAGAGACTTCCACAATTTACCCTGGGAGAATATACTACAGTCCAGCAGATTTGACTCTTACAAAATTTTCTTAATATTCAATCTACATTTTCCTTTGCTCATTTTCATTCTATTTCATCTAGTTATTTCCCCCTGGACCATCTTGAAAAAATCCTCACCCTTCTTTGTTCTTAAGCCCTTCAATTGCTTGTAGATGGTTATCACAGACCCTTTAATAGTACATGAGCCAAGATATACATGCTGTAAATAAAATGTAATGGCAAGTACCATAAGAAGAAAACCATTACCTGGTATGATTTAGTGGAAAGATTGGTTTCTACTTGATATGTAAGCCTTTAGTGAGCTTAAAATTTTTAATTCTTATATTTTTAAAGGCTTAATGATTAATTAGATCTAATAAACCAACATGAGGTTGTTTTAAATGAATGTATATATATTTATAGTGCTACGGTTTTCTCTAGTCAATCATGACCAATATTTGAAGACATCTCTCTCAAATCCTGTCCTGTTGTTGGCTAATGTGGTGCTTGTTGCATATACAATGTGTAGCTGACGGAAAGAAGTGAACAGCAGCACAATTGGATTTCATAACGGTTTATTTTCAGTTAAACTGCAGTAGGTCTTGTTGATATAGGAAATGTTCTGCTAGGGCCAGGTGCATTTTAATAAAATTATTTCTTTAAATAAATCTAATTATGTTCAGTTACACTAGACATTCAGTCACTTTACCTGGATAAATTATGCAAATCATAGTGTGTTCTTCTTATATTTTTCCCAGGTAAAAAACTATGTTAAAATGGAGTTAAGCTTAGGACAACGTATCGATAATTTAGGCTAAACACTAATTATAGAGATGTAATTATTCTAACAACAATATTTTAAACCTGGAGTTAAGAAATAAATTTAAAATAACTTCAAATATGTTAAGGGATGGAAATACAGAGTTAGAGCTCTCTTAAACCTTAACTCTGCCCTCTCATGGCAGTAACCGTATGATTAAGGCATTTCAGTGTTTGTGGTCCCGTATTAAATCAAACTGATTTCACATTAGATTTTTTTCATTTATTTACCCTGATGGTATCCCTGCAGGGAAGAGATAAAGTTAACTCATAAGTATTTAACAAATTTACTTGTATATTCTTAGAAAATTCATTCTCTACTGAAAGAATAAGTTCTGTAATTTTGGGGAAGACATGCTGTATTTTTCAGCCATAAAAAAGAAGCTGAACCCTTATTTTAAGTGCAACACTCATCTGCACCTTAACTGTGGGGCTACAACAGGCAACTCCATTTTTATGTTAAATCAGGACAATTTACTAAGACAAACCTAGAAATCAAATTAAAGTTAAAATTAACCCAGGTGTCATTTGCTGGTGGATGGATGGGGAGGTAAGAGGCTAGGGATATGGTAGGCAGAACAGATCGTGGGTGTGGGCAAGGCGCGGACCCCCCCTGGCCTCTCTGCCTAGGAGTTGCAGGGACATACGGGTAGGAGCCCCCCACCCCGAGGTAAGCACCGCCCTGCACTCCAATCTCCATCCCCTAGCCCTGAGCCCCCTCCCGCACACCCAATTGGACACTTTAGAAGTCACAGAAAGTTACAGAATCCGTGACTTCCATGACAGACATGCAGCCTTAATTATAATATTGCAAAATTTGGCAGAGAGAATCAAGGACAGGTGTAGTGCCTGAAATGACTTGTAACTTATTTTTTGAAAATTACTAGATTTCAAATTGACAATGTTCTTTTTGTCTTATTGATATTCCTTCTGTAGGGTTTTAAACCAACCTATAGAATTTCTTAGAGAAGTATATACTTGCTATAATTTTTTTTAGATTGGTTTAAAAATTCTGTAGAAAATTTATAATTTTCTGTTCTGTTTTCATAAGGATGACACATAAAAGGGCTGTGTAGAGGAGAAATGCAACAAAGCTATGTGCTCTCCTGCCACCACATCACTTGCCATTAGCCACTCTGTGTTAGCAGTACATTTTTTACTCCTGAAGGAATTCTGCTCCAAAAAATTAAAAGTTCTGCAAAATTCTGCAAATTTTATTTATCAAAATAACACTATATAATCACACCAGTTTCAATTATTTTGGTAATTTATTTCAAAATACCTGTCAGCAAGTATGTCTGTAACAATACATACACACACACAAATTCCCCCATGAGTAGAGAGTTAAAGAAACCCCTACAACAACCCAGTTTCTGCTTCTTTGACCCCTTCTCTCCGGAGCCCAGCTGGGGAGGAGGGAGGCAGACACTCACACCCCCTTTCCCTGAGAGGCCCCCTCTTCCCCCACCCAGAGCCCAGCAGCGGGCCCCTCCCCAAGCCCAGACCCTCACACCACCCCCCATGAGTCCAGCAGCCAGGTCCCCCCCAGCCCAGATAATGACAGACCCTACCCTTCTAGAGTCCAGGGATTCAGAGGGAGAAACAGCTTGATGCTGGGAACCAGGCTTGCACAGTTTCCTACATGCTGCCACCTTCATCCTTCAGGACATGCTAGGAACAGCAACTGCTGGAAACCCTCCAGTTCCCTCCCCCTTCCACCATCCTTGTCTTCTATTTGCGAGCTGGCCTCTGTCAGGTCCCAGTGGCAGGCAACATCTCTGCAGCCCATTTCTGTGGTGGGGGAAAAGGAAATTCTGTGCAGACAATATTAATTTCTGCAAAATTCTGCATTGCACAGTAGCACAGAATTCCCCCAGGAGTAATTTTTGGAGATGATAGAGAAACAGAAGGAATGGCCCCAGGGGAATGTTCAGAATAGAACTGGAGTGCTGATGCTCTACATCAAATCTGCCCATGAAACCATGTCTTAATGTATGCAACAAATTGCAGAATAAATTAATGATGCCAGTTAAAGGATTAAATTAATGTGATCCCTTTTTGCCCAGTTGGATAGCCAGTTTTCGGGGTCTTGACAGGTTGTTTCCATTAGGAGGCGACAGAGTCAGGATTTCTGTGGTGCAATCCTGTTTATTTACAAAGAATATATAAAAAGTCCTGTTACCATTCACAGAGTAGGAATCAAACAATAGAAGAAAGTTTCCTTTCTCAGTATTCCAAAGCCGCCTCATCTGGCACTCTTCCCAAAAAGCTCTTTCTCTTAGCTTACTATCAGTGTCATACTGCAAGTGCTTCTCTGGCTGTCCTTGGCTTCCTGCTGTTTTCTTGATTGTTTCTGTGGTGTTTCTGGCTGCATCTGCTCAAACACACACTCAACTCCACCAAAACAATACCCAGCCCTCTACATTTGCGTTTAACCCTCAGTAAAACAACTCTGCCCACATAGTACAGCTCTTGACCAGTCCTGCATATGGCCTGTGTTTTGGGCAGTGGTTTCTATTGTTTCCGCTATTTGACTCCAAAAGGAGCTTCACTTCTTACATTTATCCTGAATGAAGGATGACTGTTACACCCATCAGCTTCACAAGGTTTGACCCTATACCCAGCATAACATTACTGTAGCATTTCCACACACACTTGGAGAGAACAGGGCAATGGCAGCATGGCATCGGAAATAACCAATCTGCTAGTTTGTGGGTTAGAGATGCTGGGAGGATGATCAAGGCAGACAGGCTACTCATAAATATAGTAAGGCCTGCAAGATAGGCCTTGTTTTGCCTATGCATCCCCAGGTTCCTCACACCAGCTAGAACATGCTCCTGCCCATTACATATTTGCACCAGTTCTGCAATGCAAGAGGGAAAATATGCTGCAACAGTTGTGGAGTTTGGTAAATAAAAATGTTCATCATTAAGAATGTTATATGGGAGAAGCTGATATGCCCATAGGAAGCACAGCAAGAAACTTACTTCACAGTTTATAACAATGGACACAACTGTAATTCCTTTTCCAAAAAACTGTAGCTATTACTATGTGATTTTGTATTAAGTTTAAAAAGATCTATATTTCAAAACAAGCAGAAGCCATGAATAACAATAAATCTTAGACATAGCATAAGTAACAAAAAATGTTCACAATTTTTTTTATTTCTATTAAAAAATTGTCACTGACGAGGCAATTCTAAGGTGCAGCAAACTACTGTTGTTACAGCATCAGTACAAGCTATGAAAAGCAACAGTGGTGTACTATAGACTATATTGTTATAGAAAACTTTATGCACACTGAACAACATCTGCTACCTGTAGTTTTTTAAAAACTTGTTTTGATGAGTCATAAAATGCCCTATTATTCTCTGAATATTCCTGTAGTAATTGTTTATCAGGTTGGCAACCCTGTAGCAGAGTGTTTGCTCATAAAAGGAATATAATCTCAGTTGTTCTCGCAGGAGAGTCTGGTGGAATTGTCTCGTATTCTATAGTTATTTCACGGATGGATTGATCCTTCAGAAAATCAATTGAAGGAGTCCATACAGTATACAATTCTGCTAACAGATCTCTAGAAACATCTACTGTCTTATCTAGTGGGATAATATATCTTGTAGCACTTTGACAATATATAATACAAATAACAGTAAGTTTGTTTGTTTGTTTGTGGTTTAGAGGGGAAATGCTCCAATAACAGAAACTGAATTGAGTTACTCTGATAATTTTTAACATTACATTATTTGTTTTCTGTAAATAATTCAGAGAAAGAGTTCTAATTAATTGTTTGTAATTCACCATAACACATTTCCTTTCTTTCACTAGAATATACTTTTAAATATTAAATTAATGCTTTTAATTCCTAATTTGGAAATATACAGGTTGTTACGTAGAAGTGAAGTATTAATGTAGAAAATGTTTATCAGAAGGAAAACATTATGCAGATGAGTAGAGAAAGCTATGTGCTGTACAGCATATTTCTAAGGGATATTTTAAACTTAGCTCCCAGGAAAAATTATGAAAAATGCTCTAGGAGGAGTTTAGTTCCAATTGCATGATTTCAAGTGTGTGCATGTGTCTATTTAACCTAGTTCCTCCATCTCTGCTATTAACTTCTGTACTTTGTCTTTCTTATTTTTACAGCCCTGATAGCCATTGGACGATACAGCATGACAATAGAGACAGTGGATGTTGGGTGGTGTAAAGAAATTACAGATCAGGGAGCCACCCAAATTGCACAAAGCAGCAAGTCTCTCAGATATTTAGGGTTGATGAGATGCGATAAGGTAAGCAGCTTCTGTGAAAAGCGGATGTAGGCTTCTGAGTATATGTATGGAATGTGTGAGACAGACTTGTTTATTTTTTCCTATAAAAATATCTTTCTTCTTCGAGTGATTGCACATGTCCATTCCATTGCAGGTGTGTGCACCTTATGCACAGTTGTTGGAGAACTTTTTCCCTCAGCGGTACCCACTGGAGTGACTTAAGCACACTCTGCCACTGGGCACCACTGTGTGCCGGCGTAAGAGGGAAGAGCTACCTCCAATCCCCTTTAGTTCCTGCTTACCACCAGTGATGGTTGTTGGAGTGCTTCCAGTCTGGCTAGCACAAGTTTATTTCCCTCACTCTTTGTATATAGTCTGTTTCTTGTTTAGTACGTAGTTAGATATAATGTATAGTTAGTGTTAGGTTTTAGTTGTTAGGTCACTTTTGGACCAGATTTGATTTTTGAGACTGGGACTGGAGCCATGCCTCTCTCTCTGGGGTTCAAGTCTTGCCAGTCATGTGCCAGACCAATAACCCACACCTCATCTGCCTGAAATATCTTGGGGAGTTCCACATCAGTGACAAGTGTCACATTTGCAGAAGATTTAAGCCTCACTCAAAAAAAGACAGCGCAGCGAGACTTAAGTGTCTCCTTATGGAGGTGGCACACCTCCTCCATCAGAGCCCTTGGGTCCAGAGTATACTCCAAGTGCGGCACCATCAGTGCAGAGTTCCCCTACTGAGATGTCTTCAACACCATGCTCTGTGTGTCTGGTACCAAAGAAGAGAGACAGATCTGCCAAGGACATGGTACCTTGTCCAAGAAGACCTTTGGTACCAAGGCCAGCTAAAAGCAAGATCTCTGGGAGAGAGGAAGTGGAGCACTCCTTTGCTGCAAAGACTCTGTCGACTCTGGGACCTATCCCAGGTCCACCAAGGCCATCCCCTGAAATTTCTATTCACAGACCCAAGACCCAATCCCAGTACAGATGATGCCGGGAGCATACACTGCTGCCAGAGAATTACTTAACCTCTCAGTACCGGTGTCCCTGGCAATGCAGAAAGTGTTCCACTCGTACCAATAACTGTAGTACCTATGCCAGCTCTGCAAGAGCATATGGTACTGATCCCAATTCTGGTACCTGGGAGGCCAGTACACTCCAAGGGCAAGCCGCCATTAACGTCCCTTGTACCACCATCTCTAGGTTTGGCTTACCTGTCTCCTGTCCACATGGGTTCTGCTCCACCATTTTCGCAGGACTCACTCATCTTTGTCAGATACAGAACTGAGGCTTGTTTTGTCCCATACTAGCTAGAAAGCTTACCCTCCATCAGAGGCGTGTGGTCCATGGATATTCCAGCAGTTCCAACGCTGGGCACATCACAAGGGACAATGGCATGTGCAACCATGGGGCCCACCATCCACATGTTAATGGTCATTCTGGACATCATGGGGTGTCCCTCTCCCTGTTAGGACCTCTCCTCACCTGTCTGAGTTGACTTCCTTGAGGGTTCACCAAGATCATTGGCATCACAGATAGTGTACAGGCACCAAGCAACTGGAAGTTGCTCAGACAGCTCCTCCACCACAAGAGGCAGATCAGCCATTGCCTCAGCATCCTGGTGCAGCTTCTTCCTCATCACAAGATGAGGCTGTAGAGATTGTGAGCAATTCTTCACCCCAGAGGATAACAAAGCTCACCAAGAACTGCTTAAAGGGGTGGCCTTGTTTTAGACATTCAAGTGGCAGAGGTCTGCGAGAAATCCCACAAGATAATGGACATTTTAGCTTTTGCAGGACTCTCCAGAGTGGTGCTTCTGATTAACTAAGCAATTTTGGAACCAGTTAAAATCTTTGACAGACCCCTTCTTCCCACCTGCCTATGGCAAAATGGGCAGAGAGGAGATACTGTGTCCCTTCTAAGGGCTTCAAACACCTCTACTCTCACCCATCCACAGACCCTTCAGTGGTGGCAGCAACTAATGAGTGGGAGAGGCAAGCATTGGTGCCAAGCATTGGTGCCAGTGAATAAGGAATCAAAGAGGCTGGTCTGTTTGGCCGTAAACTTTATTCAACAGGAGGTCTACAGCTAAGAATTGCTAACCAGCAAGCTCCACTAAGTCACTATAACTTCACCTTGTGGAAAAACATAATGAAGTTTAAAGACAGGCTACTGGAGGACTCCGGGCAGGAGTTCATTCTCATGATAGAGGAGGGTAAGCTGGTGGCAAGAACAGCTCTTCAGGACAGTTTGGATGCGGCGGACTTAGCAGCTTGTTCCATGGCATCTGTTATCTCTGTGAGGAGGTGTTTGTGTCTGCAAACTTCTGGTCTCCCCCCTGAAGTACAGCAGACCATCCAGGGTTTGCCATTTGAGGGGCCGTCCCTCCTTTTGGAAAAGTCTTGGATCTATTTTAAATCTAAGAGAGTTAAACAAGTACCTGAAGAAAATTAAGTTCTGCCTGGTTATCCTGACTTTCATAATTCCTTCCCTGGAACAGGGCGACTGGGGTGCTGCTCTCAACTTTCAAGGACACTTACTTCCATATAGAGATGTGTCCAGAGCATCCCAAGTTCCTCAGGTTCATAGCAAATGGAACACATTACCAAGTCAAAGTACTTTCATTCGGCCTATCAGCATCCCCTCACATTTTCACAAAGTGCATGGTGCCAGTAGCAGTATATCTGCGAAGATAGGGAATCCATGAGTTCCCCTATCTGGATGACTGGTTGGTGAGGAGCCGGTGATGCTGTCAAGTGCTGTCCAGCAGGGCCATCATTGAATCCACCTTCAGTGCCCTAGGTCTGTTACTCAGTCAAGACAAATCAATTGTAAAACCTGTACAAAGAGTTTATTGGAGCACTACTGAAGGCTATGCAAACCAGAGCATTTCTGCCTCAGTCAAGGTTCCAAACACTTCTAGATCTGGTTCTGAAAGCACATTCTATTACTACAGTGCACATTTGCCTCAGACTTCTGGAGAACATGAGCACGTGTACTTACATGGTGTGACACGCGAGACTATGCCTCAGTCGGCTTCAAGGATGTCTAACATCAGTGTATACCCCCTGTCGTCATCGTCTAAACAGAGTGATTCATGTTCCAGGGGTAATTTTGTCCTCTCTGGACTGGTGGACGGATCCTTGGAATGTTTGTGTGGGTATCCCTTTCTTTCTCCGCAGCCAGAGCTCATTTTGGTCACAGATGCCTCATCCCTAGGTTGGGGGCATACATCAGAACTCTACAAACTCAAGGGCTGTGGTTCTTGCAGGATCTGACTCATAAACATCAGATAGCTATGTGCTATCTATTAAGAAGGAACTGAGGGAGGATGTGGGCAGCTCCGCCCTCTTGTACCAGCATGCAGTGATGTGTGGTGGTAGAGGGCATTCAAGCCACCTTAATGGGTACAGCTGAGGGGAAAAGTTCTCCGGCATCTGAGCACAAGGCCTTCACACACCTATAATGGAATGGATATGTACAACACAACTCCACAACAGCTATGGAAAGGTAGGTAACCTTTTTTGCCTTTCATTGTTATGGTGGTAACTCTTGTAGCGTGTTGTATTTGCAGGTTTAAAATAGGAATTAGCCACAGAGAGAAAGAGAGCATATCTTTTTGCTGACCTAGATTTCTGACATGCATCCTTACGCTACTGGCTCTGAGCGCTAACACAAGTTTTGTGTACAAGCTATCCTTTTCTGATTTGATATATGATTGATGTCTCATATCATTAATATAACAGTCTGTCTTAAAAAAAAGTAGAAGAATTGTAAAAATGCTGTAGTGTTACTTTCAAAGGAAATTATTTTCTGTAGCTCCATTCTCTTGATCACCTTTGTATAAACATATGAATCAAGAATGTGGATGTTGAGATAAGGTTATGAGAATTTGAATTCATGACCTTTTGGAGTAAAAAACTTAATCGCATGGAGTATTTTAAAATTGTCAGCACTTACTGCTTTTTCCATTAAAAATAATTGTAAAGATGAATTTTGTAAAAAAGAATGTTCAGCTATAATTTTACAATTATTCAAAAGTTGGTAAATCTAAGATATGAACATTCCACCCAAATTTGGGTTTAGGCAGTTTAACTTCATGGTATGTGCAGTGGGAGACTTTGGGGAAAGAAGGGTTTTGGGATTATCCTGTGCTAGAGCTAATGAATTTTCACATCAGGAAGTCCAGACTCAAAATGTCAGAGTTTAGTGGGACAAGCTGGGAAAATAGGCACACTGATCAGAGGGAGAGAGGGTAAACAAAAAAGCTACAGCATTCATATCTGAATTCTCTTTAATCTCAATTGAAATGTATATTGCTTTATATAAATAATGTATTTATCTAAATGTATTTTCAAGGATTAGTTGAATGTTTAAACTGTATCAAAATGCAAACTTTCTTAATCTGAGACTTTTTCTGTTTTAGCTTCATTTACAACCTCTTGGGTTCAGTCAGAAATAAGAACAATGAAACCTATTTATCCAAAAAAAAAAATCTCTTCCTTTTCCTTCCTCCTTTTTCCTCCTTTTCACTGTCCATTCTATAAAAAGAAGAGGTAGAAAGCATAATTAAAACATACATCGATTGGATACAGAGCTGTGTGAGCTGCTCAATTCTATAAAGGTACTCAAAATCAGACCTGGTCTCACTTTAATCACACTCTGGTCAGAAACACATTTAAGCTTGTGTCTAAGGAAAACACATGGTCAAGTGTTTTCTTGAATAATTATATTTTCCTGAAACTGGGCCCCTGCTTTCAGAGTCTTCAGGTCTAGAGATGAGTGAATAATGGGGTTTGTTGAGGGGTTTTTTTTGTTTGTTTTGAAGATGAACCGAAAAATCAGGCTGGGGGGAACTTTCTGGTTCGATTTGAACTGAAAACAGCATTTTCCTAATGTTTTCATTGAATCAAAAAAAAACCAAAAGTTGTGTTTCAAATCAGCATAAACATTTTGAGTTGACTCAAACTAATTTTTCTGAAGTTTTTGTTTTGATTCAGCCATTTCAGGTGCTTTTCCTGTTTTGTTTCTCTTGTTGTTTTTAATTGGCCAAATTTGAAATTGAATCGCTGTTTCAAATCAATTTTTAAAAGAAACTAAATGTTTCAACTCTTCAAAAAAAATTCCCAACCAAAACTATTTGTCAAATTCAACCTGAATTTGGTGAATATTTTTGGGACCTGAAAAATGCATTTTTCAGCACACACACAAAAAATTGTTGAAAACAATTCACCCACCTCTGCTCATTTCACACTCACAAAAGTTTGGTGAACATGGGCAGAGGTTGTTTGCACATCTGTTAAAAATAATGAACCTCCCTCCAACAGCCATCCTCCCTTCCTTCCCTTCACATAATCCTTTTCACTCCATTCTCAAAGAAGTCTCAGTTAAGAGGAGAAGGTCCCAGAGTCCATAGGGATTGACTCTGTGGGTGCTCCAGGGCTGGAGCACCCCTGGGTAAAATTTAGTGGGTGCTCTGCACCCACCGGCAGCCAAGCTCCCCTCAACCTCCTCACCACCTCTTCCTCCTCCCTGCCCCCCAAGCACACTGCATCCCCACTCCTCTGCCTACCTCCCAGCATTTCCCGCCCAGCCGCCGCCAATCAGCTGTTTGGCAGCGTTAGCACGCTCTGGGAGTGGGGGAAGAGCAGGAACGTGGCGTGCTCAGCGGAGGAGGTGGGGAAGAGGCAGGGCCAGGGCAGGGATTTGGGGAAGGAGTTGGAATATTGGCGGAGCGGAGGGGGAATTGGGATGGGGACTTTGGGGAAGGGGTTGGAATGAGGATGGGGAAGTGGTGAATGGGGGTCGGGAAGTGGCGGGGCCTCATGGAACAGGTGGAGTGGGGGTGGGGCTGGGGGCAGAGGGGGGATCGAGCATCCACGGGAAAGAGGGGAAGTGGAGCCTATGCCAGAGTCCATGGGACCAGAGATTAAATGACTATGAGTCCTTGGAGGTTTGAGACCTCTGATCTCAAATCTCCTAGTGAACATACAGGGATTATTTCTTTCAGTCCCCTGTGAACCAAAGTTCAGCTTGTGAACCACATTGTGAAACAAGCACAGCCCTAATTGGATACAAGTTTTAGAACCACATTTTTATCATAAAACAATCTGTGCACGACAACTATGCTATGAATTTGTTGTGATGTGGAGAGCAGTGAAGAAAAGTATTTCAGCCAGCAATGAATAAAAAATTCCAGCTCAACTGTAAAGTTTTAAATAGCATCACACAGCCTCAGCTTTTATAGTTTTCCAGATTGAGGGGAGGATAAGCATGTTAGAAGAATTGCTCTGGTTTTTGAAGCTGACTCTACTTAATCTCCTAAACTTTAGTGTTTTGTTAGAGCCAATAGAAGAAAACAGTGTGTGAGTTGCCTTTGATGAATTGGGCTAAGATTATGTACTTAGAAATTGTTCAAAGCGTTACTTGACCTTGGGAATTAGAGCTAACCCTGAACCACCTGATCAATTTTACATATATTTATTTTGTGGATTAGTTAAAACTGCTTGTACAATCAACAGGGATCTAATAAGAGCAATAGGTTTATCCGGTCTTCAGTGGCTATAGACAATCAATTGCCTTGATGCTGAAAACAAGTTTTACCACATCAAACAGCAGCTAAACCACATATACTGCATAATCTGTATTCCTGTAATTGATGGCTTATGTTTTCCTAGTTTCTTTCAAAAAGATTGTGCAACATTTGGGAAGGCAACTGAACTGCAAGGAATAAAAATCTCTGAGAAAGTTGCAGGACAGATGGAAAAACAGTGTTCAGGATTAATTAAAAAAAATGTATTGGGTAACCAAAGCTTTCTGAGAATTGAATTAATTCTGTAGAGCAAACATTGTGGTGCTAGGAGTACCATGGGGGGACCCTTTTACTTCTTTGTGGAGCCTTGGTGTGAAGAAAAGTAGCAGCCTGAGAAGGCGTGAACTAAGTAAGGAATCTTAGAAGCACCATCCCTGAATTTCACGTGTTGAAAGGCAATGTGAAATTGGCAGATATAAGATGACAAGCCCTTTCCCACAGCAACTGAATAGAGATGTTACAGAACAAAATAATTTCTTTCACTTTTTTTTCCAGCTTTGTGCAGAACTAATTTTTTCCAATGACTGCTCATTTAGGTTGAAAATGCCAGCATCCGGGTATCTGGGGCATCATTAAAGCAAATTCTTGGAGCGTGGAGAAAGATTTATTTGCATGTCTTTCTGATTAAAATCCATGTCTTTATATTGTATGAGTTTGCAGTCTGGGGGAGGTGAGAAGATTTGCCCCTTCTGACTAGCCTCCCCCCCCCCCCCCCCAGAGCAAAATCAGTACTAGGTAGGTACTGTGTGTTATGCTTTTCTAGGAATTTCCATGCATTCAAGAGAGACGTTCTTAAACACAAAGTTGCATAAGGAACATATATAAATAGATTTTAAATGGTTACCACTAAAATACCCTATGACTAAATCTCCTTGGAATTTCTTTGATATGCAATTGACATAAATTAGACTTACACAGGCGTCAAGCGTCCTCCCAGAAAAGATCAGAGAAGCTGCAGGGCTGGGTAAAGGCGTGCTGTGTTTGATTCCATTGATTATCTAACTGCCTTTGGGCAATGGGTCTCAGCCAGAGTGTTATTGATCCACACCATGAAAATAATCAAATTAATTCATTTCTCATCAAACTGCCAGTGCCATGACCTTCTTTTTCTTTTCCCCCTGTGCGCCTGCCTCCTAACGTGCACAGCTCAGGAGCAAAATATTCACTGCTTTAAAATAAATGTCATTGTTTTCATGATGCTCATGAGAAATGTCAATCTTAACATTATATCCTTGTAATGAGGAAGATTATTTAGGTTGGGTTTTTGTATTGTAGCATTTTAAACCCAATCTTCTAAACATCAGAGTTCATTATTTAGTCAAATCAATAAAAGAATAAGGCCCAAGGCCACTAAGATAATGCTGAAATCCCTTTAAAACTACCAGTAGTAGTTGTGCTGTACAGCTCTTGGTTTTTGCTGAGACAAAAAAAAATGTTTAATGTAATGTAAAAATATTCAGCAGACATACATTTCTCTAGAAAAATAATTACATTAAAGGAACTACTGTTCCCCTTAACAATCTGATACATATAACTCTAGATATATTAGAAGATATTGGAAATAGGAATTTCTTCAGGTTTTTAGTTGTAGTGGTGAGGAAGGGGAGTGGGGCATTTCTGATAAACCTGGCTTTTATTGCCAATGGGTAAAGATTTTTAAAAGCACCTACATGACTTACGTACCAAAATTTTCAAAAGTGACATAGCAATTAGACACCTAAATCCCATTGACTTTCAATGAGAGATAAGCTCCTAATGGCCAGATTTTTAAAGATATTTAGGCACCTAAGTCCCACAGAAGTTGGTCACCTAAATACCTTTAAGTGTCTAAGTAGCTATTGAAAATGTAATTTAGGCTCCTAAGTCATTCCCCACATCTCTTTTAATTGTTTAACAGGGTAAGAGTTCAGACACTAATAAACTAAAGACAGAAATAAGATGGAATTCTCCCAGGTGTAAAGGAGTCCACACAAGGCCAACTTCAGCTTCCCATAGCCCTTCTGTGGGCAGAGTGGCCACGTGAGGGCAGAGGGATCTGCACCTCCTGCATGCCATTAAGAAGAGCTCTGTGCCAGCCCTAGATAGACCAGCAGAGAGGGAACAGGGAGGCCAACAGGTAGATTTTAGGGGCAACATTTATGAGCTTCCAATGATTCAACCCCCCCGCCCCCACATAGGAGGCAGAATTGAGCTATGGTCACAATTCCAGACCAGAGGCAGAAATAGTGCTCATGGATGGGCTGCATTGCAGCCCCCTGGCATACCTATGGTATCTAGTGGTGAATTCCATTCCCTCCAGGTCTGTGGAGTTCCCTGCAAGAATACTGCATACAACATGTTGTTTTTGTGTCACCTCGCCCTGGGTCTTCCCAGAAAAAGGTTTCTTTTATTTATCATTACATGTTTGTGTATCTTTTACTTACGTCTTTCAACACGTTACTTTTGTTCTGTCAGCAGTAACATATTAAGCAGATTAGCAATTCTATATAAAATAATTGGGAAAACTACAATTATGCCAGCAAGGACTTAGACTAAGTGTTACCTCATCTGCTCATTCACGATACAAAATTATTAAAATACAAATTATTAAAAATATAGCTATCAAAACTCTTCATCTTACCATTAACAATTCTTCATTGTATATTTCAATATTATAAGTCAGTGCATGTTATTTTGTGCTACCCTCAATCTATTAGAAAGGAGTGGGGGGGAATACGATGTTTCCTTAATGTCAGCATTTCTTATCTTCTTTAAACAAGGGTTTTTCATTCAAAGTCCAGTTTTGTTTGTGAATCATTACAAAGAAACTTCATTAGAAATTTTCCTGTGAATGCATTTTGAGGGTTTCTCAATTTTAGGTCCTTAATATTTAGTTGTTTTTAATGCTACGCCAACAGCTCTATGCTTTTTTGTCATTTCAGTCACATGATCCCAAATATATTTTCTGGAAAATTATAACAGATAGGATTTCAAACACCAACACTCACTGTTTAGGATTTGAGCTGGACATTTTAACCTTTAGTTTGGATATCCTTATTTGAAATTTCCGGCAGTGTGTCAGGGTGACTGCAAAGATGCAAGTCTTCAGCTTTCTAGTTTACTTTTTGTAAACACGATTATTTAAACTTGTACCCCTAAATTGTCATCTAGACTGATACAGGAGGTTCCCTACAAAGTAGTTATTCCAGTTCATTTTTAAAAAATCCAACATGATTCAAACTGAGGGAAATGTGACAAACTGGGTCGCATTAAATTAACTCATTTATTGCTAAAAGAAAAGGAGGACTTGTGGCACCTTAGAGACTAACCCATTTATTTGAGCATGAGCTTTCGTGAGCTACAGCTCACTTCATCACTTGCATCCGATGAAGTGAGCTGTAGCTCACGAACGCTCATGCTCAAATAAATGGGTTAGTCTCTAAGGTGCCACAAGTACTCCTTTTCTTTTTGCGAATACAGACTAACACGGCTGTTACTCTGAAACCTGTCATTTATTGCTGGAACTCATGTTTTAATGATTTTATTTGGTTTCTATAGTGTCCTTTATAACATCCCATCAGTTTTTGGCTTATGGCAATCTGAACCCTTATCTTTCCTAAAAAAATCTCTTGCATGATGCCTAGGAAATATTGAATGAAAACTTCATTAATTTTCCTGACTGACGGTTTGGTTAGTTGGACTATCTGTCATAATAATCTTCAGTTAGAGGTTGTGAGTTTCCTATCACAGATTCTCACAACTCTGGATTCTTTGTGCAATCTTATGGTGTTATTTGAAATGGCTATCAGAAATACTAGTGTTAAAATGCAGCAAACATTTCTTGAAAACATACATAAAATGGCATTGAAAAACCCAGCCCCCAGGAATAGTGACAGAACTCAGCACCTCCAGTCTGACGCTGAAGTGAAGTTAATTTGACAGAGTTGGCTGTGAAGGAGTACACCAATTTCTTTCATTAAATTCACCATAGTCTTGGCTCTTCCAAGCTTTCTGTTTTTAAGAAATTTAAGTTGATCTTCAACAGGAATATTTCTGAAACCATATAACTTATCCCAGAGGCTTTCTTAGATCATCTGCAAAATATATTTTCCATCAATACTTTTATTGAGATTTTAGGACATATAAAGTGCCAATCAATACAACTGACAAAAGACCAACCCTTTTAGGAAACTACAAGAGAAAAAAAAAGGTCAAACTGATCCCTAAAATTGAAAAAGTCTGTTAAGAGTGTTTTTTCAATATGGTTAGGTGATGTCACATTTCAACTGCAAATCCTTAGTGTGATGAGGACCTGTGTTTTTTTCATGAAGAATGTGATTTGTAAAGAAACACCAACTTATGAACAAGGTTGATGCCTCAGTGTATAAAGAATTTCCTGCTTTTGTATATATTAATAAGCATGGTCTGTGCAACATTTTTCAACCTTTTGTGCAAGGTCTGTTGCTACTTACACAGATTGCTTGAAAATGAACTGAGTGGAAGGGCGATAGGATCTCAGGTGCTGGATCTTTATCCGGGCCAAACCATTATTAGTCAACAATGCAACTACAAGAATATAGGGCCATGTCTTGATTTAATATAATTAGCATAGCCATTGGCCTTACCATTTTAAAAAGCTAATAGAAGCTAACTTGAAATAGAGCAAAATGCCTGACAAATTACTTCCACTTTAAAAAAAATCATTTTGAGAATTACATTATGGTTTGATCTTGAGAACTGCAAAATCTGTTTTTCTCCCATTTAAAAAAAAGTCTGTAGCACTTATTCTCTCCCTAAATCACTGTAATTTGTTCAAATGACATTGCTGCATATTTAAGAAGATTCTCTGTATTTTTGAAGTAACGTGAAATGTAGGAGCTTCCATTGATATATCTGTTTATGAATAATGAGAGAGAGAAGGTGGGTGAGGTATATGAATAATGAAGATATCGGATGCATAAGACCACTGAACCCTATTAGAATGAAATTACAGCAATCCTCCCTCCCCTGATAAAGACCCCACTGTCTTTTAAAGTATTCATTTTGCCCTTTGATTTTCAATATGAGCATTTTAAAAAACGGAACAATAAATGATTCTTTTTTTAGCTAACTGGAATAGCTTACCCATTAAGTGCATGACTGAAAGTGTCTGCTAAAATGCAGGGGAAGAGAATTCAAGTTAACTGTATGCTATTGTATCTTTAGTTTAACTATTTCATTTCCAAAATGTGTGCAAGTTGTAGGCAGCAAAGTTCGACAATGGGATACATTGAGGACTCAGTCCTTTAAAGACTTACTACAGGGCATACACAAGTCAATAGGTCTACTCATGTACCAAAGGCCTGATCCAGTTCTTAGTATAGTCATCGAAAGGATTATTCATGTCAATGTGATCAAATCTAAAGCCCATTGGTAAGTATTTGCAGGGTCAGGCCATTGTTGAGGGGAAAAGCAATGTGAACTAACCAATATTATGTATGGAACACAAAAAGTGAGGGAATACTTTCTAGAAGTATTGTCTGAGTAACTTTTTAATGATGTCTGTTAACTGTGAAGTTTTTTAACTGATTTTTGCACTTACTTTTAAATGTCTCCCAGTTTATTAAACATTACAGTAATATGCTCACGGAACGGAGGAGATAGCTTTGATAATCCATAGTTTTCCACAAAGCAAAACAGCCATCACTATCTTATCAGTATGAACATTTCAAGAAGTTGAAAGAAGGTCCATTGTTTATAAATAAATACCATCGTTTCACTGGGCAGTCATCACTTACAAAATATTTTTCTAAATAAGGACAAAACAGCCTACGGAGTTTGCGGGGTTTATTCATTTGAAATAATTGTGAATAATTTTGTATACTATTTTTGAGGTTTGTACTCTCAAGTGCTGTACAATCTGTGTCTAGAAGCAATTAGCTACTTTGTTTGAAACATACAAAAACAAACAACCAAAAACACTTTGGAAAGGCTTCTCTTACAAAATAACAAAAGTAATAGGCTCCTAATGATCCTGGAGACTTGAGAATGAAACATCTTTGTCATTTATGGGAATGTAATACTTGATATTGCAGGAGATGTAAGAGATAATGGTTAGCATGGCCAGCTTTGGGATGTGGGCTCTTCAAGAACTAAGTACGCTACAGAAACCTGAAATTGATTATTTTGTTAATTTGCAATAACCTTTGTCCTCTCCAAGAGACCACAGTGATTGTTTGAGGCAATAGCATTCAAATGTATGAGCAACTTCTCAACAAAGCCTTTGTCCCTGCCGGGTTGTGCATCTCTGTGTGAGCTGAAAGAAATAGAAAAAGGGGACACATATTCCACAAGTAGATTTGCCACAACTTCTCAATTGGAGTTTCATGATGTCAGTTCTTTTCTGAAACCTCAAAAGGTACTTGAGCTAATTATGGAGTTTGTGTATTTCATTTGTTTAATTTTGGCGCACAAAAATATCAGACATATTTATACTTCTACATAGTTTCTACCCCTCCTCCTTTTCCTATCCCACGCATAACTGGGAAATAAATTGCTATGGTCTTTGCAGTACAAAATTAAGTGGTTTGAATGTCATGATAATCATATTACATCAATATTTTGGAGGAGACAGGACTTGTCAATTGCATTAATCATCAATCCACAAACATAATGATTTTGTAAAAGAACTACATCAGTTAAGCCAAAATGCGTTCTTTGTCTAAACCAAAAGGGAATTTATTCAGACTGTAAAATGTTGTACTAATATAGTTAGTGCTGTTATTTTATTATTAAAGTAGTCCTAAGCAAGGGTTCTGCTTCTGGGAATTAGGGCAGTCTTTTAAACTCTGTGGAACATATCTGCCTTAACTGATCAAATGCATAGCACTTCACACAAAACGATTCCAGAAATCTTTCATTTTGTTGTGGCTATAGGCAACAGTTATAATTGAGCCACTTGAGAATGTTACTCATTCGACTGTTAGCTGGGGGGAAAAAATCAAACATTTGTTGTTAAGTATACTTTTAAAAAACTTTGAATTGAGGAAACAGTAAACTAAAGCTGGAGAAAGGAGAAGAAGAGTGAATAAATTTGACTACTCTATAATTCCCTTCCCTCTAAATTTTGGATTTCATCTTTAAAACATGGGAGAGATTGTGTGTTTGTGAAATATGTCTAACAAAATCTAGTCCATGACTCAATAACCAAAGTTCTTTCTGTACTGTGGACTCATGGCATATTTCTCCCCACAATATAAAGACAAACTTCCCTCTGCATTCACAACATGGAAAAATGGGCTTCCATATTATATCATCAAGCATGCAGAGAGAAAGCTGCATGTACCATTTCCATGGAAAGTCCACTCCCCTGAGCGACACACTTATACTGACCCAACTCCCAGTGTAGACAGTGCTATGTTGACAGAAGAGCTTCTCCCATCAACATAGCTACCACCTCTCCCATCAGCGTAGGTAGCATCTTCACTGAGTGCTAGCGTGACTGCTCTACTGGTTAAGCTGCGCTTTGGATTTTGTGGATTTTCCACACCCCTGGGTGACGTAGTTAAACCAACGTAAGTTGGTAGTGTAGACCAAGCCTGGTGTAACTTAGAGAGCCCTTGGGCCTGTCTAAGTTTCAGTAGCCTCCCAAGGCTGCCCTGTGAGCCACAGCATGGACCAGAATCTCTTCAGGGTTGTGTGCTGCAGCCCTGCCCCTGACATACTCCTTACACCGGGGCTTTTTGAATGTGTCCTCTGAAGGCAGCCTTTATGGCTTTTTATTACAGTACACTAGAGGAATCCTCTTGCATTCTGGAACTGGAGCTTATAGGACCCCTTTACACCACTTCTGCCCTTTTACTCAGCATAAAGGGTCCAGAGCAAAGGCAAGTTATCGTCCCTGGAGACTTAGTTTAATTTTATAATGACTCCTAAATTATACTGAAACATAGTACTTCTATAGATACAGAGATTTCAGCAATTACAGCTTTGACATCAGAAAGGTATAGATGGTCTGTCATTACCTCTGTCACTGTCCCCACTGCAGTCCGCTCTTGGCAAATGTTGCTATCCACTTCACTGAAAAACTTTTAGATTCAGCTGATTGTATTTCAGCTGCAGCACCTAATTTCACTGAAGAAGATTCTTGAGGCTAATGAGGGGCTTAAATAAAAAATTGATTCTCTTGGATCAAAATATGATGTATTTGACCAACTTTATCTTGAGGGCATAATGGAGGCAGTGAGGAAAAAAACCTAGAAACAATTCCCTGATATAGAAGTTACAGAATATAGTATTAAAACTCTCTCTGGAGTCCAATATAGAACACTGCCTGAAGCATTTTTTAAAAAACCTGTGAGTCTTTTGAGAATTACTGAAAATCTAACAATGTCAGGGGCTTTTGGATTTTCCTTGACACCTGAGTGGGGAGGGCCTGCCTGAATTTACTGTTAATTTCTTTCAGAGTAACAGCCGTGTTAGTCTGTATTCGCAAAAAGAAAAGGAGTACTTGTGGCACCTTAGAGACTAACCAATTTATTTGAGCATGAGCTTTCGTGAGCTACAGCTCACTTCATCGGATGCATACCGTGGAAACTGCAGCAGACTTTATATACACACAGAGAATATGAAACAATACCTCCTCCCACCCCACTGTCCTGCTGGTAATAGCTTATCTAAAGTGATCATCAGGTTGGGCCATTTCCAGCACAAATCCAGGTTTTCTCACCCTCCACGCCCCCCCCCCCCCACACAAATTCACTCTCCTGCTGGTGATAGCCCATCTTTACACAATGTGCATGATAATCAAGTTGGGCCATTTCCTGCACAAATCCAGGTTCTCTCACCCCCCCAGGAAATGGCCCAACTTGATTATCATGCACATTGTGTAAAGAGTTGTCACTTTGGATGGGCTATCACCAGCAGGAGAGTGAATTTGTGTGGGGGGGTGGAGGGTGAGAAAACCTGGATTTGTGCTGGAAATGGCCCAACCTGATGATCACTTTAGATAAGCTATTACCAGCAGGACAGTGGGGTGGGAGGAGGTATTGTTTCATATTCTCTGTGTGTATATAAAGTCTGCTGCAGTTTCCACGGTATGCATCCGATGAAGTGAGCTGTAGCTCACGAAAGCTCATGCTCAAATAAATTGGTTAGTCTCTAAGGTGCCACAAGTACTCCTTTTCTTTTTGTTAATTTCTTAAGTTCTTTGGAGCTTTTTAACCCTCATGTTCAGCTGTGAATGGCCTATCAATTCATTGATCTTGCTTTTAGGGACAAGGACTGTGTTTTCCTTATGTGCAGATAGCATCTATCACATTGTAGGTGCTATTGGAATACAAATAAATGATAATGTATTAGATAATGTAATTGATTTATCTTAGCTAATAGCCTTTCTTTTGACATTTCAATTGTTGGAGATTAATGAAAGTTGGTTGGAGAAAAAAAATAACATTTAACATGAAGATGTAAACATTCACATTTTTCCCTCGGTGTCCAATGTCATACAGGCTTGAAGGGGGAAATTGCTTTCTTTAAGTGCTGAACTTATTTTTGGAGGTTTCTGTTTTATTGCCAGGCAAATTACATCTTATCAAAGATACAGACGCTTAATTTTTTATGATTTTAATTATGAAAATGCTTGTTGGTATCTTAATTTAACATTAGAGGACCTGATGACAAGGACCAAATGATTGACATCTTTTTGATTTAAAGCTATTACCTCCTCTTGGAGAATATACTATTTATCCCTTTGAGTAGGATACTGAACCTTTACAACTGCTAATGATTTAGTATCTGATTTGGTCTGAGTTTTTCTGGTGGTAAATAGCAAGATTTCCATTTGGTTTCAGAGGGAATAGTCTACGGCCTTATTTTTCAAATACAGTTTTTTTCTCATCCTAGAACTTACATAGGTTTTTATAATGGCTGAAAGTTTTTTTAATCTTTTTTTTTTACTATGATGTAAGCTGGATTGATTTATCTTGTCTAATATAATTTTGTCATGTTTATGATTACTTTTATTAAAATGAATTTTTAAAGTGTTTAACAACTAAATATTTAACTAAGTCAAACAATTTCATCATGTATCATGAAACCTGGGGAAAAAATTCTCCTCTGGCATGAGAGTAAGCTTGCTAGTTTTCAAGCTCAAAGTGGTTTCTTTCTGGACTTTTAAAAGTTCCAAATATGAACATAAGAGAAACCCTAACTGCAATCTTACCGGTAGCAACTAAGGTTTATATCTAGAGTCTGAATAAGAAAATTAAGGTTTTCAAATGACCTTAAAACAAATCTCTAGAAATCCTCATGACAGCCCTGGAAACTAGTTGTGTCTGTAAGTTTTTGTCCACGTTCAGATTTTGATTGAGAGACAGGTGATTTATTTCTTGCTCTTTCTTCCATGGTGTTTTTGCCTGTCCCCTTCGTGCTCAGGTTTATCCTGTAGGCCAACTACATGTAATGACCTATTTATGCTTGAGCTTGCCCCCTGGATTTACTGTCTTACCTTCAAGAACTGTCTGTTCCTGCAGACTCTAGATTTGTATAACCTTCAATTTCACTCCCTCCCAAGTGGTCCTAGTTGGGTGTCCTCTTGATACTCACTGGACCACAGTCTGCCCATTTGGCAACCACAATTGCTAACAAACCTGTGTGTTTTTCCCCCCACTTATAAGATATTTCTATATTGTGGCACATAAAAGCCAGCAAGTATAACTGCCTATAAAGACACATATGGCATTAATGGCTTAAGCGTTAAGTGCTTTTTTATAGATTCATAGATTTTTAAGGCCAGAAGGGATAATTAGATCATCTATCTGACCTGTGTATCATAAGCCATTATATTTCACCCAGTTACTTCTGTATTGAGCCCAGTAATTTGTGTTTAACAAAGCATGCCTCCCAGAAAAGCATGCAGTCTTGATAGAAAGACCTGAAAAGATCCACCACTTTGTGGTTACACATTCCCACTGTTAAAAACTGTGTGCCTTGTGTCTAGGTTGAATTTGTCTGTTCCCTATCATATGAAAATCTGTTTGCACTATTATACACATTGCTCCACTAAACCCTAACCACGACATCTAGTAAGAAACCCCAACTTGTTTGAGAGTGAGTGCAATAACATCCACACATTAGTGTTTAAAGATAGTTAAATGATAGTTAGATGAGTGTAAACTCTGCTTCCTGGGTTCCCAGCTAGGAAGGTCAAAATGGCTGACTCTCCTTTCTGAGCTTCTTCATTCTGTCTACATTAATGTAATGTAAAAATCATGAAATTTGGGGGGTTTAATCCAGTGATTCAGGTTTAGTATTCCAGAGAGGGAGGTGAGGGATGATAACATGATGAGTTCTGTACTCTATCTTTGCTCTCTGCAGAAAGCCTGAAAGGTATTGGCTGAAAGAAAACTGTTTGTTGACTGTTCTGAATAGGACAAAATGGTAACAAACACAGTTATGGAGACTCTACTTCCAAGAAGCATTTCTGCTGAATGTTGCTGTTAGTTTAAAAGTTTGTATTCACCAGTGAGTGTCAAATATTTTGGAGGTCTGATGCAACCTCTAATTTCATTTGGATTTATTAAAAGATGCTTCTTGTTTTTCAGCACCCACGGGTGTTACTTTAACATAGCTGTTTACCAAAAGAGTACAGAGCTTGCATTTTTCCTGTGTACATGGAGGAGAAGTTAAACCAGTTTTCTATCCAAGTCAGCCTCAGATAGATGAATCTTCCCATGAAGATTGAGTGTTTCTATTATCAAAGCAGAAGAACTGGAGATTAAAGTCTTCATTTATCCCTGACAGAAAGTGCAATCACTGTTCAATCTCTGCAATCCCTGCTAGAGTTCTTGGGTTTTTTGAGAGGGAAAAAAGCTTTATTAGATGTTGTAGCTTTAAATATTCCAAGAAGACTCTCAATGACGAAAACAAACATTATTTTTCATTTTTTTCCTTGAATGTTGGACACTAGAAAAGTGGAGGATTGTATTACCGGTACATCCTGTCAGTGTAGGCTGCTCAGTATTTAAATGAAATAGTCATGCATTGTAAAATGCCTGAGTGTTCAATAAAGATTTCAAAGAAAGGTACCTAAAAGTTGTGGTTCTTAGGTTAATCTTTTATTTATCTAAAGGATGAAGGAAGCTGTCTACTTCTGTGATATGAACTGCAATCAGCTTAAAAATAATTGACAAATTAATCCCCTCACAGCATTGCAATTGTAAAGGTGTTAGGTTTAATTAGGCCTGTCTGATTGCCTTGTCTAATCAAGAATAAAGGTGGTACCTTTGATGGTTAAGGTCTAGCGGGGACATCCCTGATCTGCCAGTCTTGTACGTTTTAATTATTGATTCCTACCATTTCAGCCCGTCTCACCAAGGACCTGAGTTCTGTGTTAGCTTTACAATGAAAGGCTAAAAACAATAGCTGCCACCAAAGATATATGTAGAGCTGTGTGGGCTTTTAAATATTTCTGAGGGCTCTTTAATCTTTGGAAGTGCTGACCCATATTACCATATGATGTTCATATCCAATACAATTTGTTCTTATTGTTTTCTCCCTACATAATCATGTGATTTGATGTTCTTCATTAACAGAGGCCCACACTCTGATTCACGTTGATTAGTACCATTTCAAAGGTGCTGATTGTGGAGTTACTACTTGCTGTAAGTAAGGGTATCAGAACCATGCCCAAAGTCGGGGGGGGTTTTCACTTATATTCAGTACTCTTACAGCCAATTTCTCATTTTTCTGTCACCAGGAAAATCTTACACTTGGTAGGTAAGCTTCTGTCTGGCTGGTAGAGTTTGAATGGATACTGCTCTGTGAAAAGACTCCTAATACAGGTGTTTGTCACTCTGACCAGTGCAGTCGTGAACAAGATACTGTAGTCTTTGAACGTTTACAATTTTGGCTCCCCTGAGTGTCCAGGGTAGTGGCACATGGGATCTTAAAAGGTTTTAATCTGTTTGGTAAATATTATCAAATGGTTTAAAACGAATGCTTATTTCAAAATAAAGATTATGTGTTTGACTTTCCTTATCATTTTCCACCACAAACAATGGTATTAACTTATGACTTGCATTTTTTGTCATGATGGAGCCGTGATTTTTCTCATTTTTGTCATAAAAAACAACCGCACTTAATTACATTCAGATAACCCAAATTATAAACCAAGGGTCCAATGCTGCAAGCTCTTCTAGCATAAAAAAAGACTTGCAGGATGAGTCATGCAGCTTCATATTCAGAAATCCAAACCCTGATATGTCTTGTTCTCCATGTCGGGTTGCATGTTTTATTTACTTAGTGTGAGTTATAGAATCTTTTCTTTGGTTGTAGGTGAATGAAGCAACAGTGGAACAGCTAGTGCAGCAATATCCATACATAACCTTCAGTACTGTACTGCAAGATTGCAAGAGGACCTTGGAACGGGCTTATCAAATGGGCTGGACACCCAGTATGTCTTCTGCTTCATAACGACCTATGTGATACTACAATTCGACTAATGCATTCAGCAGGTCTAATGGGGACTGCAGATTTTGGTTGTACAATGTTGCAGGAATATTTTAAACCTTTTCATGTTTTTAAATGTCATTTTGCTTTCTGTGAAATATATGTTCAAGAGTCCATCGTTCTAAAAGAGGTTTTTATTTTAGTTTTAAGTTTTAAATTAATGTTTTTTAAAGCAGTGAACATTTTATGTCTGGTGGTACCTCCTGGAATTTTGGAACAGAAACTGGACTCTCTAATTGTAGTTAGACTCATGTAACTGTTCTGAATGTTAATTGTCATCCTAAAAATCTGCAAATCCCCAAAGACATTGAAGAGGGCTCACAACCTTTCATGTTGCAATATAATTGTGAGTTTACACAAGTTACAGTAAAATGGAGTTGACTATACACTGACTTTGATGTACTGTAAAACTATGTACGAATGTTGAAAACAAATCTTAAGAAATGCATTGTATCCTTTTTGTACGCATAAACACAATGTAAAAGCCTTTGGCAGATTTCCTGAAGTGGATTCCTTCTAGTTCTGTGGATGGCTTGAGTTATATTAGATGTTAAGCCTATTTTCTTTTGTTCTATTCCCTTTGCCTCAGTCATGCGTGTTTCCTTTGGTTTGTAAGTGATACCTCAATGCTAGTACCAGTGTAACTGATCGGTATAGGCCTCTGCTGAAACTGGGAGCTAATCTTAATCCATATTATTTCTTAATCCATATATTACTGACACCACCCATGTATTTTAGGATGCACAGTAATATAAGAATCCACAAATAATTGTGATTTTCTTCTAAACATTTTGCTAATTACAAAAATCATTATTTTGAAATTCATTTTTGAATGGAAACCTTAACAAATGATGGTAACTATTGAATGGTTATTCACGTAGACAATCTTACTTGTTTTATGTTGTAGAACAGCAGACGTGATTTTTCCTTAAATAGTCATGTAGGAGATGTTGTATAGATTTCTCAATTTTTGCACCTTGCCATTTTTGTAATAGGTGAGCTAACAGCGCTTTAATTTACCACAGATAACCAATTCCCACCTTGTGAGGTCAAATGCTGCATAGAAGACACCCGCTGTGGGAAATAAGTTATAAGGCCATGTTTATATAGCTTAAAATAAAGTTGTTGTTTTTTCTTTGTTTTTTTTAATTAAACTTTCTGAATGAACCAGTTTTCTTTCACAACGCTGTCATGTTACCGAATTCTGAAATTTCAAGTAAAAAGGAAAGTTCAATTAATAAAAGCCACACCGCTGATTTTCACCGATGTAGTGTGTGGTTGCTAATGTGGGTTCCACTCCTGCAAAGCAAGAGCGTGGCATAGGTGACTTCAGTGGGACTCCATGTGGGCATAAGGGTCCAACCACATGCATCACTTTGCAAGATCAGGGCCTTACTCTAGAAGAGAATAATTGCTCTGGAAGAAAAATTATTCTGGCATCCTCTAAATCGTGTATTTTAAGCCTTGTACTCTCTGCTTTTCATATTTGTTCCCAAGCTCTTGAAGACTACTTTGGTTGGCAATTGTGTACTCTGTTTTTTAATCCAAAACTGATTTATAAGATAATATATGCAGAAAATAGTTGAAGTGAATACATAAAAAGTTTAATTTTCTATATGTGTTGCAAGAGTTAAATTTGACAAGTGTTGATAAGCAGCCATTGAACATACAGATGTTGCAGCTTTGGTTTGAAGTTGCATTAACCTTTAGACGGTTGCAATTTGGTGAAAGGATGATTTTTTGAGGTGTATAACACTGCGTATTTGCTTTTTAAAGGTTATACTCTTTTAATCCAAAATATCAAATGCTCAAATTTCAGCTGACAAATTGCCATTATTGTCCAAGTGTTTTGCTAATCCAGAAGAACTGATGCAGCATAACCTAGAGAACAGTTTTCATATGTCCGTGCAATTCTGCCAAAACTGTATTCCAGTCCCATAGCATTAATTCTTGACAATTACAGAAAGCATCAACTCAAAGTCCAGTGACAGTTGTTAAATGTTTTCTTATTAGACACTTCAAAATGAAGCTGAAAACATTTATCTGGAAAAAATATTAAGTAGAGTTTTGCTTGGAATGTCATAAATACATGTGAACACATATTATGCTGGACTTTTTATTGACTCCAAAATGGCAACAGTATTTTCAGAATAAAGACAGTGAATAATATTGCAGATATAATGGAGAACTCAAGTCATTTCTCTTTAATGTCTTTTTATGAATGCAACAAGACAATTCACACAATTTGTAAGTTTCTATTTTTCCGTGAAAGTTTTGACTTTGAGATTGGTTGCAATAAAAGAGAGAAGCAAAACTGTGTGTCTTTTGTTTGGTTATGTAGATTACTAACACTGTTTAAGTTTTTGTATGTAATATTGGCCTATTACATCACCACTTTTTTTTTGATCTTCTGTTAGGTCAACTCCCTGCCAATGCAGGATTTTTCCCCTGTTGTACATTTGCTAATGCATTTTCCAGTCTAGTTTTAAATGTCCCAAGCAATGAGTCTTTCACCCTTGGAAGATTATTCCATCATCTACTCGATTGTACTATCAAAATATCCAGGTTATATTTTATCTGTCTTATTTCATTAACCATTATACCCACATGTAGCTGCTTAAATAATTCCTCTTCATCCTTGGTATTTACAGCTTTCAGATGTTTGCAGACTGTTATCCTATTATCATGTCCTAGTACTCATTGTGTAGCCAGGCTATACTCATTTAGCCCTTTTAATTCCCCCTCAATAAATCAGAACTACCTAGATACTACAATGATAGGTACATGATAGACAGATTAGAAAGACACGTGACCTCATTAATTTTGCTATTCTTTTCTAAACACCCTCTAGGAAAAAGCGTTCACTGCTTCTTTACCCCTCCCACTATTCTTTCCTCTGTTTTCAAAATGGAAAACAGCTTGCAGTGGAATCCAGACAACTTCCAAGCTGGATTGTCTTGGTTTCTTCAATCCCATTCTATATGCTCCATTATTTTATTTCTTCAAGGGAGTCTAGCAATTTATTGGTACCTGTCATTGTTAAGACACTTTATCCTCTCCCTCTCAGAACTCTTTCAAAATCCTCATTTACTGCTCACAATTTATGTAGTCCGAGACCTTTAATCTGCCTTTACTCCACTATCAACAATGACTCATAGCCCCAAGCTATTCACGCACAAACATATACATCGAGTTTATTTATCTCTATTTTGAAAGCAACTAGACTCCTATCAAGGATCAGGGCCCTACTGTGATTGACTCTGAAAGTACATAATACAAATATAGACCCTCCCCCTGAAGAATTTACAGTCAATAGAGAGTTTTCAAACATAGAACCCTAGGCACACACAGAATCCTAGGGGACCAGACTTTATTTTCAATCACTTGCCACTCTAATTCCAGATTTTAATTCTTCTGTAATCTCCTTTGAATCACTCTCTTTGCAATGGTTGTATAACCATTTTTTTTCTCAGCACCACCACCCCCAAAATAAAAGAAAAAAGGAAAAGAAAGAAAGAGTGTGTGTGTGTGTGTGAGAGAGAGAGAGAGCAAGTGAGTGTCTGTACACGCACCTTTCTGCCTCCCCCACTTAGAGAAGTTCTGTGAACTTCCTGGGTTCAACAGCTAATGTGAATTCCCTAAGAAAAAGTAAACATGTTCTTTGAACATTCACAGAACCTTCACCCACAGGCATTCTATCCCCTCTATGATGCAGAATCTTTCTCTGCCTAGTCCAAGAAACTGCCATTCATGACAGCAGAACTGAAAGACAGCACATTCTGCTCCTGAAATCACAATATTGAGATAGATGCTTTGTTGATTGACTCAGAGATATTATTAAAGGTGTCTTATATATAATGACCTAGCTGATTTTTCTTTTTAAATGGCCATATAGAGTGGAATCCCTGCAAAATGGGGAAATTTACTTTGTGAGAACATAGGGTTTATAGAGAGGGAGCTGAATAGGTTCCTAGGTGAACTGGCTGATGTTCACCTAGATTCTCAAAGGTTCTGACCCATGTTGCTGACTTTAAAAAATATCACTCAGTGTCCTCTTTATACATTTTATTAGAGTTATTAAAAATAAAATCAAGACAAAATCATTACCAGACTACATAAATGCTGCCAAAATATACAATACAGTCATCAAATCAAAATCATATTAAGTTCAAGTGAACAAGTAAATAAGCATATTGGATTGCAATTAAGACCAATTTAGTGAAACAATTGGATTAATGCAGCAGATAATCAATCCTTACAAATTCTAGAAAGGAATCCAAGGAGATGGCTGTCAGTTTGGTTATACACCACAACTAAAGAACTTTGCCAGTGGTGTGCAATCAAAACTTAGCTGGTTGTATATTTTAATATTGCAACCAAATTATTGTTTATCTCTTAAATCACAAACTCAAAGCTGATTAAAGATTCCTCCTTGGATTTTACTATCACAGGCATAGGTGCTGAAACTAGGGATGTTGGGGATGCTGTCACACCCTCTGGCTTGAAGTGGATTCCATTTTTTACAGGGCTGACAGTTTAGTTCAATTGCTCTCAGCACCCCCACTATACAAATTGTTCCAGCACCCCTAATTAATGTGATGGCTAACCTTATCTTCTCCCCAAATGCTGATACAGACGTTACTAAGATTCTTTGATCAACAGAAGCTTCACTTTACAATTTACCACTGATAGTTTTAAAGGCTTCTTAGGACACTTCTACAAAATGGGGACACTTTTAGCAAAGATTTTATAAGGGAGTGTCTTTCCGGTGCCTTCCATATGTGGACTTTACAGGTACTTGTACACACAGGCACGCACACAACCACACTTTCACACCCTGAAATGATTAACGCCTGGGATGTTGCCCAACTAATAAAAACAAAAGTCAAAACTAGAAAAAGGAAACACAAGATACTCACAATAACAGCGGGTTAAACTCTTCAGCGCTGCAATCTTTGGGTTCACATGGAGTACGAGGAGGAGTAGCAGTCAAGGAACCAGACGATGACATTGCAGACATAGTATTTCATTCAGGCTTTTCCAGGTGCAAGGAGACTGGTCAAAACTGGCATGGTCTGTCACTGATGATTTGACTGCCTAAATGATTGAACTCAGGGTTCTTTTGATGGCTTGTTGCCTGGAAAGGCACACAGACCGTCTTCCTTTACCTCAAACTTTATATTGACAGTTCTATCTTACTCCACTTTCAGAACCTCCCACCAATGCCTTTGGGCAAATCAGGTGTGATGTATGCTTTGGATGCCAACAACATGGTGGTCCAATCAAACTGGAATGGAGGAGTTATTAGGATACTATCGATTTGGAAGAGTCACACTTAAGCCATCAGTTCTTCTAAAAACATTCTTGTTGCGTACCATGTGCACTGTGAGTCCATAACACCAAAAAATATCAAAACTAAAAGAGGCACAAGATTACTTTTGAGAAAGATGACAGCGTCTCAGCCAAGTGACAACACTCTTGAACTTACCAACAAAAGATAAAGAGGGCTCAGCCTTTTCTGGTTGCAAAACTTTTGCAATAACTGGTTGCAAAAGATCCTAATAGGAAAAAACAAAACAGCAACCAATGATAATCATGCATTCATCAGCAATTGTTAAAAATAACTTTAGACCTCCTATGATAGGTCATAGATTTTCTTGCAAACAAGATAGTTGGGAAAATTCTCTTATTTCAAATGGGGTGAGAAGTGATACCGCTTGTCTGTTTGGAAATGTCCATCTTAACAGAAAGTTACTTTAAAGCTGACCAGGATAGCCCATTTAAAATTTATGCTAGGTCTGTATATGCTATTTTGCTCACATTCTTATCCATGTCTCCCACCCACTCCTCTGGCAGCATAGACCATGGGTTTTTTTGTTCAGTTTAGTGTTACTGGTGAATTTGGATCTGGGACTGTTGAGTCTGCTCTGCAATCCACAGACACACACTCACACACGAGATACTCCAGCGTTGAATATTTAATTTTCCATAGGTCAGCAACATTTAAAATATTCGATTGGGTGACATGCTTTAGCAAGCTGTTGCTGATAGACAGATGTGGATGTATGCATGTTGCTGAACCAGACAGGTTGGTTACAGAGTTGGGGGTTCTCTTTGCACCCCTCCCCTTTGGAGTTTTAGAGAGGGGTTGTTTGCTTTTTGTTTTTTAAGGATTAACAGTGGAGCATTTACAAAAAAACTAAAGTGGAAACCTTTATGGTTGTTTTAAATAGAGATGTTGCCTTGGTGAATTCAGGTGGTTAATCCCAAAAATGATATTCCTCTGTAAGATTATACTAAATGTAAACATTTATATTTATTTTCTTTTTTACAATTTTACTGGTGACAAGAGTCTGCTGGTCTTCTAAATTATAACTGGAAAAACTTCTGTACTGAGTCATCTGTTGGGGAAAAAGTAACAAACTATTAGATTAATATGAGGAGCTGAGTAAAAAGGGGCTATCTGTCGGAAGTGTTCCATTTTTTTTTCCTCTTTCCTCTTTTGGTTTATGTAGGTTCATTCCCAGTTAATTTAACCTATATTCAGCTAGATAATCAACGGGAAAAATGGTTATTCCCTGGACTTCATGGGAGAGAGGATTGCTTAAAAATGAGCTTAGGTTTGCCCAAAACTCAGCCCAGGTGCAGATGTCTACAGAAACTGAGGCCCTCTTTCAGGTCTGTAACAAAACTTGGATTGGTTGAAGTGTGCTTCTTTTTGAGTTTTGTTCAGAATGTTTTGCACAGTTCTGTATATGAAACTAAGTGGTGCTTCTGTTGGGCTTTAACTGTAAAAGCCTGACAAAATTAAGCTAACGACTTACTGGTAAATATTTGTTTAAGCCCCCAAATCCCTGTAATCTCTCCTGCCACGATTGTGCTCCAGGTACTATATCATCTTTTCTCTGCTTCTAGTCAGTGTCACACTGAGAAGTAGCATGGGGCTGATGACTGGGTGTGTGCAGAGCAAAATACTGAGCTTTACAGACAGGTATTTATTGATCAGTAAATTACACACATAATTTCTTTTCCTATTTTGTGACAAAAAATACAGAAAATATTTAATGCTGAACTAGTCCAGGGCAGAAGAAAACTAGTCTCATTTGGTATCTTTTAGAATTACGCTTGAGTTGAAGAAAATGATTTGTTTTGCTATGTGATGGTTTTGAACTAGGAACGTTATGTATTTCACTTTTTATGGGTTAAGCCCAAGAAAAGAGAAAATACTGTAGCACAACCAAGGATCAGGGTGCAAGGTAATGAGAACACTTTTTAGAATTCCATTTCTGAGGTTGTTTATTCCGGAGCTGGTTAAGCCTGGGCCAGACTGATTGTTTCCTGTCCAATGTCTTCAATTAAAAAACAGACATCAGTAACCTCAAGGTAAGAAACAAGCATTTGCCAAACATTCAAACTTCAACCAAAAGCCTTAAGTGAGAGAATTCCTTGCTATTACATTGCTCTTTTCTTGCCTTCAATATTTCAGGAATTTAAACACATACAGTCCTGTTCTCTTCCACTGCCGCAGCTGTTCTTGATCAGTTGCCCCACCTCTATTGTTCATCAGTGCAGAAAAGAAAAAGTAAGGTGGGACAAAAGGGACGAAATACACCATGTAACAAAGCTTTAGGAAGTTTGCTTACATTCAGACCTTCTGCAACACTTTAAGCTGGAGAAGCCCAGGGTATCCTTTGCAACACAGGCCCTCCTCAGTGTCCTAGAATGCAGGCCAGGGCTTTAAAGAACAATCTGGTCCTGAAGTGGTAAAAGACTACTACAAAATGCACTCACCTTAAACCCATTCAGAAAATTAGTACAGAATGCAGTTGCTCATTAATCAATGCTTCAGACTGCGTTTACCGTACCCCGTGTCCTGTGCATTGCACTGGGTGCCTATACCTTTTTGGATGGAGTTTCAGGTATTTTGTTTAACATGCAGTATGAAGCCCTAAATGATTTGAGATTTGCCTGCTTGAGACACTGTTCATCTCCCTGTGTTGTACTGCCATAACTGCAATCACTGAAGGTGTTATAGCTGTCAGCCGCCTAGTTTAAAATAGCAGGGGCTAGTGGCAGGGCATTTCCCATAGAGAATCCTCTGGGCCACCCTCTGTCTGAATTAGGCGATGATGCTCATATCACACTAATGTGAATGGGTAAGGTGAGTTTCCACCTTGCTGTTGCTATTGCTTGGCTGGAGACATTTCTGTAAGGCTAAAATAATAAAGATGGAAAGTTAGGCCGAGATTTTAAAAAATGGGTGAATTAAATTTTGTGGAAGTTGCTGCGTATGGAGCACTTTTGATCATCTGTTCTAGTTACAGTATTTAGGTGCCTAAATCTAGATTTAAGAGCCTAAATTTCAGCCTCTCTTGTCTTAGAGCTTGACCTTAATTTATTTTTAATATGAAAAGTGAAATGTGAACAACAATATAGAATGTAAGTGAGCAGTGGAGAGATTCTAAAATTGTAGAGTTGCACATTTTTCCTGTTCCTCATGTTCAGGTAGGGTTTTTTCTTTTGTATGTATGTTTCAATAAGCCCTTTATAACCCCCATCGTACAGTGTCCTAGCAGTCCCTTACTTAACTTGAGCCCATTTATCAGGGCTGTTGGGGAAAATGTGTCACAAAATGGGTGGAGTTTCAGTAACCTCTGCGATAAATGTAGTTGATACCCACTTTGCATGCTCAGAAGTGATATGTCAAGCACTTGTCATGTTTTAATTTCCCCTTCTCCCCAAAGTCCTTATATATCGCTGAAGTCAACTTTCAAGATTCAACCATTACTTGTTTTGGCCATAGATGTGTTGTTATGTTTTTCCCACTATTAAAAAAATGTTTCTACAATTCCATAATTTAGAACCTGAAGGGATTTTGTTCACAATTCTCTCCACCCCACCCCACCCCCAAACAACTTCCTTCCCCCATGCAGGGGTGAAAGTAAGTTGAGCGACTTACTGGTACTCTGGGGCCAGCTCTGGCCCCCGGAAGGGGCGGGGCCTAGGGTGGAAGGGGTGGGGTTGAGGGGGTCAGAGCCAGCCCCAGCCCACCCTGTAAGGTAAGTGCCCCCCCACCGGGGTAGCAGCAGCAGCAGCAGCCCGGGGCTCCGTGGGCTATTTAAAGGCCCCGGGGCTCCCCTCTTCTAATGCCCTGGCCCTTTAAATAGCTGCCAGAGCCCTGCAGCCGCTACCCCAGGGCTCCAGCAGCGGGGCTCTGGAGGCAATTTAAAGGGCCTGGGGCATACCGGGGCATACCGACTTACATTCACCTCTGCCCCCATGTTCACTCAGACACCAATCATGGGCAATTTCAACCCAGTTGGTTAATATTTTAGAGAAACAAGTGTATGTAAAAAAGCTTAAGAATGAAAACTGGCTTGTTACTTGATTACTTGGGCATATGAATTGCTATAATTGTGTAATACTCAAGAAGTCTGCAGAAGCTGTAGACTTAGCTTTGGACAGAGAATATCACCATTTAATACTTTCATCACCTTGCAGCTGGACTACAGCAAAGTGATATGCCTGAGCATGATGCCTTCTGCGCACCAGAAACTCCAGCTAGTACATAATGCTTCATAATCTCCTCAGCAATATCAGCTACCATGAACATATCACACCTGTCCTCCACTCTCTACGCTGGCTTCCCATAGAATACTGAAGCAAGTTCATGGTCTTGGTCCTTCTCTTCCAAGTGGTCCACAGCCTGGGCCCCAGATATCTAAAAGATAGACGAAAGCTCCAGGATGAAGACTGTGATTGACAACTTCACTCCTCTGGCACTCTGAACTCTAGGTTACAGATGTGGGGACCCGCATGAAAAACCCCCTAAGCTTATTTTTACCAGCTTAGGTTAAAACTTCCCCAAGGTACAAACTATTTTACCTTTTGCCCTTGGACTTTATTGCTGCCACCACCAAGCATCTAACAAATATATAACCAGGAAAGAGCCCGCTTGGAAACATCTTTCCCCCCAAAATCCTCACAAACCCTATACCCCCTTTCCTGGGGAAGGCTTGATAAAAATCCTCACCAATTTACATAGGTGAACACAGACCCAAAACCTTGGATCTTAAGAACAATGAAAAAGCAATCAGGTTCTTAAAAGAAGAATTTTAATTGAAGAAAAAATAAAAGACTCACCTCTGTAAAATCAGGATGGTAAATACCTTACAGGGTAATCAGATTCAAAACATAGAGAATCCCTCTAGGCAAAACCTTAAGTTACAAAAATATACAAAAATAGGAATATACATTCCATTCAGCACAGCTTATTTTATCAGCCATTTAAACAAAACAGAATCTAACTCATATCTAGCTAGATTGCTTACTAAGTTCTAAGACGCCATTCCTTTTCTGTTCCTGGCAAAAGCCTCACACAGACAGAGAGAACCTTTGTTTCTCCCCCCCTCCAGCTTTGAAAGTATCTTGTCTCCTCATTGGTCATTTTGGTCAGGTACCAACGAGGTTATCCTACTTCTTAACCCTTTACAGGTGAAAGGGTTTTTCCTCTGGTCAGGAGGGATTTAAAGGTGTTTACCCTTCCCTTTATATTTATGACAGGAACCTTGGAACTTTCTACAACAAGGCTAAAGTTTGTCAGGGGTGACCGAAGACCAAACTCCACCAGAACCTAAAGACCATCACAAACCTCTCCAAGTGCAAGGCACATTTCTTTATCTTTCCTTCTCTAACAAACATTTAGCAACATGTGTGTGGATGGCTGTGTAAAATATGAAAGTGTGTGTGTGTGTGTGTGTGTACAGCTACTAGATTAATAACATTTCAAGGGAAGGGATGAAAAGGGAATGACATCTGTGTAGGATGGGGACTGGATCTGGAGGTCTTCAAGAGATATCAATAAGGTTACACCTAAAATATTATTTTAACGCCATTTAAAGAGGTTTGAATTGAATCCCAAAGCTCAGCTGCCTGGATGAACTTACCAAAGGTAGACTAGGCCATGGAAGTGGATCCACTTAGAGTCTTTTCATTTTGAGTTAAAATTATGATGCACTTTAACTGCAAAACTAAAAGGCCATTGTCCAGTGTATGAACCTTTAAAATAATAAGACAGGATCAACAAAATATCCTTAAAACTATAGAACTACCAAATTTAATAGAAATACTGGACACTTCAGTTGAGTGTACATTTAAATTGGATGTTAAGAAACAATTGGGAGGATAGGTCACAGGACTCAGAGCCCGGAAAGAGGTGATCAGATACTAGTTCTGCCCCTGAGTTGCTGGGTGCACTTAGGGAAGTGACTTAGCCCTCTGTGCCTCAATTTCCCCAATAACTAAATAGGAATAGCAATACTTTGTGTACCTCCCATTTGGCTATATCCATTCATGTTTCTGAAGTGCTTTGACATCTTCAGATAAAATAGATATCCAGAGTATTATTGGTTTATTTAATAATTACTATTGAAAAAGATCATTAGCCTTTCCAAACCATTGCATCAAGGTTCCAGTTAGGCCAGTCTGGAAATTTTCCATCTTGGCTGCCCATTGCCTTTTGAAACAGAAAATCCAAATTCATGCAATCAAAGAGTTTACATGAATAGCCTCAGATTAACTGAGGCAAAGCTGTTTCTTTGCTTTTTCCTCTGTTTGTAGCTCTGTGCACACAGCTTGTCAATGATTCCACCATGAAGTCTAGCTGAATTATTGCTTTTTTAGCAAGCACCTCTGTACAACAGAAACTGTAGAACTCTGTGTTCTTACAACATTCAAAATGCTGAATATAGTCAGGCTTTTCAATACAATTGACATAAAGAACAAATGCCATAACCCCCTTCATGTTTTCAATAAAAGTAATTTCCATTTGTAGTCTCCTGCACATGGTCACAGGAACAGTTAAGTGTATGAAGAATATTTGCATTAGCTCAGCTACAGATAGAAGCAAAATGCATTTATGGATCAATGTAATCCATTCATTGGTTATGGTCCCAAAGTCCTTCAGGGAGTGTCACATATCCCCAAGCTGTCCCTGAGTGCTAGATTTCGCCATTGCATCTCTGAGCTAGCTGAAAGACAAGTAAAATGACATGTAGCCAGGCAGTTAGTTCCCTATTGACTAGGCATCTGTGAAGGCTCGAGGCACTAGGTCCTCCAGGAAGGCTGTGCAGTAAATTAAACTCAATAAATTTGCTTCAGAAAAATACATGCTCTGTAGAATAGTACCAGGAAAATGTAGATGCTGTACTAAATCCTTCCCTCTTGAGGCTCTTCCATCAGAAGTGGACCCAGAAGATGACAAAAACTGGTAGGTCAGCAATTAAGCATGGAGTTGTCTGCCCCTCAAAAACCCACATTTTTTTTCTTTTCAGAATGTTGTATGTATATATGTGTGGGTCAATAGGAGTCCTAAACTGTAACGACCTTTTAATTAAGTTCTATTGAGATTCCTGAAATTTGAGAACAAAACATTATGTCATAATCCATTATGAAACAAATTGGTGCCACGTGACATTTTTTAATAAAACGAGTGATATAGGCACTATTTTATAACTAGGCAGAAGAGCTGGTACTTGATAGGAAAAAAACTTACCCACCAGCCAGTTTTCTGAGTAAAAGAGCTTATCTGAATCTCAACACAAGCTTTTTTAACAACAGAAATGAATACATTTAGGCAGTGGCCAAGGGCAACTCTAAAGGAAGACAGTTGGTTACAGTAGCTATAATTCTCTAAATAAGGTCATCTGCTTTTCTAGACCAGCCCTTTGCCATTCAGGGAACTTGCCCACTATATCTGGGGAAGAGGAATGAGTAGGGGAGGAGGGAACTACATTAATCAGATGAAATCAAGAATCATTAAGAACAGAAATGAGCAATTCTCTCCAAATTTTCAGTGTTACAATGCTCATATGTTGAAATCCTAGGAAATGCTAGGAAACACAAACTATTATTGACATTAGATTAAGAGTAACATTTGCAAAAACACCCACATAACATAGGTCTTAATGCACATAGGCCTTTTGAAAATTTTACCCAAGATGCCCACATACCATGGCAATAGGTGCCATAGAAATTTATCTCTTTTGCTCTTTCTGCATCCAGGAATAGTCTGAATCAACATAGATGAAAACAAAGCTGACCTAGCCAACAATTATGCTGAAATATGGACCTCTGACCTTCTTCTCTCCTTCCTTTTGCTTCACAACATCTAACAACTTGAATTCTTAGTCTCTGCTATGGGATAGCTCTGGAAACAGAGTCTGTCACTGATCCAAACCTTTTCTTCTTTTCTGGATCCTTAGCTCTCTTGGATTGTGCACCTGACACGGAAGCTGAATTTTACTTCTTCCCTGCTAAATTGGTTGGAGGTGGTGCCAAAGCCAGTCTCTGAGTACCGGCTGTGATTCCTGCAGTAAAGTTGCCTGAAGCCTGCTTTGTCTCTTTGCTCTTGTGGTATCAATGTTAAGCATATTGGACAGATATAGAGAGAATGTCCTTCCTCCAGACATATGGCAGGCACATGCATCTGATGCTGCGAATACCACCGGGCATGAGACAGATCTCCTGAAGCCAGGTTTCATAGCCTGCTGATCCAAATAAAACAATGTAACCGATGTACTTATGTAACAACTAGCCTCTACAAGTGATCGATTGACTAGGGAGCTGAAAGGATCAGACAGCAGCAATGTAACCATCCAGCTGGTTGCAGTTGAAGGAACTGAGGCAGTGGAGCACCATGCTCCTTTTAAACCCTTGCCCTAGAACGTCCAGAGTTGGGGGGGATAAGGAGGTGTGTGGATGCTCCAGTGGCTACTGCTAGTAGAATTTTACCATGCAGGCTACACCAGCTGGAGTATTCCCATGAGTAGGAATATGCAGAGCACATTTGAAGGAAGACCCTTTGTTGCCCCTTGGATGCAAAGCACTATGATAGTGTTATACTCTGGTCATTTGATATGTCATCTCTTTGCATTGTTTTCTTTGTCTGTGTGGCCTGTAAGCGCTTTGGACAGGACTCTGTTCTGTGTAGCACCAAGCACACTCTGAATGTTCAGTAACGAATAAGCCAGCAGCTTATTGTTTGTCAATGAGTAAATGTTATTCCTCTCCAATCACACTGCATTTTCATGGCCCCTCCAAAAACTTCACTTATCCGTGTATAGTTCTTCTCTACTCAGTTTTGGATATAGTGGTCCTTTTCTTCTAGCCTCCTCAGTAGGTAAGTTAGACATTCTTAGACTTGGTATTTTGGTAATTATAACAAACGCTCCTTAGCCATTTTTTGAGATGGTTGCTGTGTAGCCAAAGAAGCTTTTCCTTTTAAAGAACATTGGTTAAACCATGCTCAACATTATCACTATCAGGAAAGCAGCAGTTCAATCATGCCCTTTTACCAAGATTTTTGACATGGCTTTATGATTTGTTATTTCACCCACAAAGAAGACTCTTAATACTAAGTACTTGTCAGGAAGACAATAGAAAATGACAAGAAAAACAAAGGTAACTAAAACAGGACCTCATTATAAAATTAAGTACCACAAGTTAATTCAGTAACTGAACACAGAATCATAGACAATAGGGTTGGAAAGGATCTCAAGGGCCAAGATGCAGGATTTCTTGTGTCTAAAACATCCAAGACAGATGGCTATCCAGCCTCCTTTTGAAAATCTCCAGTGAAGGAGATTCCATGACTTCCCTAGCAGTCTGTGCCATTGTCCTACTGAACATAACTACCATAAAGAATCCCTCATCTTATGTTATGCTGTTGCAGCTGGTAAATGATATGCGAATGCTAACATATTAGAGATAGTTTTTCCCAGAGAGAGAGCTTAAATGAAACTTAAATAATACGTTTTGTGATAACAAAAAGAATAGTTTTTGGTGTGGCCAAGGGCAAATCAAAAAATAAAAAAGGAAGACAATTGTCTCGTGTTAGCTGCCAGCAAGTTAGATTGATTGTTTTGCAGACATTCTAAAAGGAAGCCAGATCTACGTATGATTTGCTCTGTATTTATTTTACTCAGGTGTGGCACCGAGGAAAATTTTGCAGCCCTCCTCAGTGTTGGTCTCATTACAACAAGCCAATGTGAGAAAGAAGGATTTACAGGGGCACAATCTCAGTGTGAAGCCAGGCCATGATTCAAGCTCTCAGCACACATTTAGGAGCCATTCCCCTATGGATCTGACAATATCAGACCCAGAGGAGCCTTTCCTTAGGGTGAGATCTAAGGAGCAAAATAAGAGAGCTGATAAGATTTTTGTTAACACGGCTCTTCACAGAATTACAGTTAAAGCTGTAGTTCATCAGGTAGATTGTACTATGACTCCAGTAATAGTTGAACCAGGTACGGCATCTAAGGACACGTCAGGTGTGTTACTACAAACCATCAGGCTAACTGCTTCTCCAGGAGTCAGCAGCGAACAGGAAAGGGTCGGGAACTCTCAGCTGCTGCCTTCTCGACAGACAGCTTGGGGATCTCTGAAGAAGAACTTCTCTCTGCTTTCTTTTTTAAGAAGATTATTATCTATGGTCCCATCTGAGCTGTAAATGGATTGGGATGAGAAGAGAGATGCAGATCACAGATTAGAACCAGGAAAAATTTTTTATAATCAATTCAATGCAGCCCCACAGGATCCGCAGGCACAAAGATATTTCCAGCCAGATCCATATGGGGTTTTGGCATGAGTGGCATGTAGCTCCTTGGATAAGGTGGTTTCACTGGCCATTTCTGGCATCTTATCAGGAAGGACCAATGTATGGGGACAGAGCTTCAGCAAGACAGCATCAGGAGGACAATTCAATTGTCAGTTCCAAGGGTAAAGACCACCCAATGCCGCTTACTCAGAAGAAGTCACCTATGGAAATAGGTGAAATATTATCTGATAAGGAAGAACTGGAGCTGGCAGAATCTGATTCAGAATTAAAGGATATGCCTTCTCCAAATGAAAATGTGGGGGACATCTCAATATCATCACCATCGGAAGATGCTATAGCCTTTCATGAATTAGTATCTAGAATGTCAAAGATGTTTGATGTTCCTACTCTTTCTGTGGAGAAATCATCACTTACTGTCTTCAGTATTTGGGGACAGTAGCTAGTCAATGAGTTACACTTCACTGTTTAGAGGGATTGCTTCAACCAGCAATGGAAATCTCGAAAACTCCCTCAACTATTCATCCTCTATGTAAGAAGGCTTACAAATTATGTAAATTCCCTCGAGAAGGACTTGCAATGATTCATACTAATCCTCTTCCTAATTCATTGGTGGTCAAAGTGGCACTTCATGAGCTAAAGGTGTCCTAGCTCACTCAACTCCATCAGATAAGGAAGAGAAGAGGCTGGATGTACAAGTAAGAAAAATACCTTCTTCAGCTGCATTAAACATACATATATCCAGCTATGAAGCTGTCATGGCTAGGTACCAATTCCACCTCTGGAGCAAAATGTCCTCTTTTATTAAAGTACTTCCAGGGGAACACAAAAAACTTGTAAAATGTTATTTTGAATGAAGGACTGAATGTTGCTAAGCAACAATTGAGAGAGGCTTTTGACTCCTGAGATATTTCAGCAAGATCAATAGCTTCAGCAGTCTCACTAAGGAGACACATGTGGCTAAGATCAGTGGGACTCCTTCCCAAGACAAAAATGATGATTGACAACTTTCCATTTGAAGGAGCAGGTCTGTTTAGTATTTAGACTGATGAAGTACGAAAGACGATGAAAAATGTAAGATCTACGGCTAGCTCTTTAGGTTTCTTTAATACAGGAAAGGGGCCATATTCTACTTCCTTTCATGAGTATCAAAGGCAATAGCTTCCTTTTTCTTCTCCTTCATTTAATTACAACTATCAGAGAAGGGCATTTCCAACTTTAACATTATACCACCCCCCACAACACCAGCTACAACAGAGGAAGAAACTTAAAGCTCGTAATAATAAAGAGAAAATGTGTCTTCTTAGTCCTCTATAGTTCCTCCAAGACAGTTGACATGAGGACATGGAGCTTAAAGCCAGTCCACCTGGACATTATTTATGCACAGTTTTTGGACTGGTTGTCCCATTGTTATTACCAATGGGAGTTAATAACATTGGACAAGATGGATTTAGAAGTTCTCATGTGGCTACACAATTTAATTCAAAAGTGCCCCCACCCCACCCCACAAGCCATCTACTTCATATCTGAGCAGGGATTAAAGCCATCTCAATTTGCTGAAAAAAGAGGTTCCCTCGCTACTGCAGTTAGGTGCAATGGAGGTAGTTCTGTGAAATCACAGAGGGAAGTGGTTTTACTCACTTTATTTCCTAATCCTCCAAAAAGACAGGGACCTTCACCCTATTCTGGATTTAAGGAGATTAAACACTTACATAAATAAATTTTACTTCCACCTGTTGTCTCAAACTTTAACTTCTCTTTCCCTCCAGGAAAGGTTTGCAGCTCTGGAATTAAAAGATTCAGACTTCCACATTTCTATATGACCATGTCATTGGAAGTACCTGAATTTCTTTGGTGGAGAGGACCATTTTCAGTACAAGGTCCTCTCTTTCAGGTTGTCTACAACACCCAGGGTATTTGCAAAATGCCTGTCTGTTGTGGCAGCACACCTAAGAAGGCATGGGATGTATGTATACTAGGGCTGTCAAATGATTAAAAAAATTAATCGCGATTAATCATGCGATTAAAAAAATTAATAACGATTAAAAAAATTAATCATGATTACTCACGCTGTTAAACAAATAATAGAATACCATTTATTTAAATATTTTTGGGTGTTTTCTACATTTTCAAATATATTGATTTCAATTACAACACAATACAAAGTATATAGTGCTCACTTTATATTCATTTTTTACTACAAATATTTGCACTGTAAAAAACAAAAAAATTGTATTTTTCAATTCACCTCATACAAGAACTGTAGTGCAATCTTTTTATCATGAAAGTTGAACTTACAGATGTAGAATTATGTACAAAATAATAACTGAATTTGAACGTAAAACAATGTAAAACTTTAGAGCCTACAAGTCCACTCAGTCCTACTTCAGCCAATCACTCAGACAAACAAGTTTGGTTACAATTTGCAGGAGATAATGCTGCCCACTTCTTGTTTACAATGTCACCTGAAAGTGAGAACAGGCGTTTGCATGGCACTGTTGTAGCTGCAGTCTAATATTTTTCAGAGTTTTAATGATTCATGAACAAATTCTTCCAAAATCTCACTAGCAGAGATCTTGTCTTCATTCATTCATTCATTCATCTATTTATTTTTACTAAATGATAGATTTTACTCACCTCAATTTTAATTATTCCAAAAGAGAAACAAAAAGATACTCTGGGTGAAATCCTGGCCCCACTGAAGTCAGTAGGGCCAGGATTTCATCCACACTTTCTATCATAGAATATCAGGATTGGAAGGGACCTCAGGAGGTCATCTAGTCCAATCCCCTGCTCAAAGCCAGACCATGTGACTATCATGTGATCTATAGAAGCAGCATAAGTAGTAATACATTGGCCCCTTTTCTACTGGTTCGGACATTATCTGTGAGGCTTGCTGGTTAAAGGAAACAGTTATAACACTGCTGGCACAAGAAGAAAGGACAACAAGAGCTTTGTGAGAATGAACCTACTAAATAATATTACTGAACGTTGCGCAACTCTGAGAATTTACTGCAATTATTCTAGATGAACCTTGGTGTTTAAGTTAATGGATAAGATGTGCTTCCAGATCTCTGTCTTAGTTCTTTGTGCCTGCAGCCATCACTATGGAGTCTGAGCACAAAAGTTTTTGAGGGAACTGAACACTGTAAAAGTAATGTTTATGCAAAGTTCTCCTCACATACCAGCTGGAGTTAAGTCTGCCTCTGTAAAATCAGATCCATTTCTTTTCAATACCCTATCGAAATTAATTTGTTGACTCAGTCAGATTCACTGGCATCTGGTTTTCCTCACTTCCTACCTTTTACTACTCCACTTCATTGAGGAAACATATACACAGTGAGAAAAATGGGATGTTTCGAATCAGCTTAACACAGTAGGTTTTTCTTCCATCTCAAAGCCTTCTCTGATTTCATGTTATGGATTTAAAGGTATGGCAAGGGACACTGGTTTTTATTCTTTCTGGGAAAAGTGTGTTGACTTTAATAACATTTCCTACCATTCCTGAATAGAAAATGGGCCAAAACCTAGTGGAGTTATGCATGGGGTGAATTTGGCTCAGTGTAATGAGATTAACTAATTTCTTTTTTAACTGTGAACCTCATTTCAATCCAATCAAAATTTTAAATCCAACGTCCTATAACATTTTCATTCACAGATAATTGGGCTTTTTAATAATTTATCCGTGTTGCTGGAGAGATGGGGGGGAAAGGACTGGAAGTTTAAAACACAAAGGAGAAAAGTTAATTTAAAGTGATGTTTGGAAAAAAGTCCCCTTTGAGATCCTGTTGTGTAATTGAACAGATTAAGAGAACTGACAGTAACTTCACGGTGTGTCTAAGTGGAGGTCTCTACGGGTCAACTCTCGGATCCTGTGCTGACATGTTAAACAAGTTTGTCAATTTTCCATCAGATTGATTTTTCTCACAGGTCTGGAAGCCTCGTCTCATTTCATCTTATTTCCACAGGGGTTCTTAACATTGCAAACTGCCGTTTACTTTTGTCTCAAAGTGTGAGGAATGATTTTTATCTCTTAGTGGCAATCAAGGCAGGAGGCTCCAGAAATGGAACTCTCTGTTTACCCTGTAGCACATTGCATTCACCCACTGTTTCTTTTTTTAAATTCTTCCCCCCACTCCTCCCTTTTCCAATATGATGTGGAGGTTTTGAATAAATTTTTAATAATTATGAACAATTTACTTAAGGCAATTGTCTGTATCCAATTTCTGAAGCATTGTTTTATGAAGAAAGAAATGGACAGAAGTCATATTTTCCTTTGCAATTTCCAGCATAATGAAGAGTCAGCTTGAGAAAATATGGTACCCCCTAAAAGGTCACAAGAAAACCTATTAACGTCTATTTACATTTCAGTGTCTGTTCTCCCCTCCTGTTAATATTAAGGGAAATTACATGCATGGAATAAAGGGAGAGCCTGTTTCTCAGTGGCCAAATGCTGCTAAAAAAAACCACTGTGTAATTCTGAAGTAATGCCATAAGTGACAATGGAACGACTCTAGATTTACACCAGTGTAACCAAGAGCAGAATTTGTCCTCATGTCCGTAAGCCCTGATTCTATTCTCATGTGGTTGCATACGTGTGCAATTCCACTGACCTCAGTGGACATCCTGATTAACACCAGTGCAAGGGCCTGATCCGGTTTCCACTAAAGTCAGTGGAAAGACTGCCATTTACTTGAATGAGAGCTGGATCTGACCTTAAGAGAGGAATCTTAGACCCCAGGGATCTGATTCTTTGTTGTCCTACATCTAATGTAGTCATTTACCCCTGTGCAAAGTAGGTATAAAACACCACCAAATCATAATGGGAGCATTTTACATGTACTTCTCACTGATGTAAATGTCTGCACAAGGTGCAGGCCAATGGGCCTGATTCTTATTTACACTAACCCAATTTACACTGTGCTGGCAATGTAAAGGGGCCTTGTTATGCCTTCTTTAGGGCTCCTTTATATTACCAGAGCAGTATAAAATGGCCATAGTGTCAATGAGAATCAGGCCCATTCTGGAATGTAATATGCTCGAGTCTAATTTAATAAAATAAAATAAAATAATGATGTGAAATATTACAAAACAGTTTATCTTATTTTTGCAGTATTTTCCATATTTTAAAAAATGTTTTCTGTAAAACTTTTTGATTTCACTTAAAGTGAAGCTTTTGGAACCAAAATCCTGTTATTACAAGTGAGGAAATTACAGTTCAAAAGGAAAGGGAATTTTGGGATTGGTTAAAAGGATGCCGTCGATCCTATGGAAATTGTCCTCTGCTACCTTGCAAGTTGTATTAAGTCATGGACTTACCGTCTAACTTTCACATGACTATGTATTTTGTTAAAAGCTTTGCTAGTTCCTGAAAATCAAGACAAACCCATTAAGCTTCATCAGGACATGGAATGAGCTGAATTTTGTTTTATAAATTTGGAGAAGCTTTAGTTTTAGTTTTTTGTAATCCTGTGTGGACATTAAAAATTACAGGGCACTTTCCTAAGAGTAAGGATATGTTTCAAATATTCCTCATTATAGTTTCTGACCTGCACAGTATCAGACTGTGATGTAATATGTTAAAATTGATGTAGAAGGGTATCATCGATATGATATTGGTCAGATAGGTATGTCTAGGTAATAATTGAGTTAAACAAGTAAGAAAAAGGGGACAAGTGCAGAAAAAAGAGCAACAGTTTAGCCATTTGTGTGTTTTAAGTGCAAGGTCAAATTGAAGCAGAGAACTCAAGAGTTTCGAAAACTGGGTTCTTTTCCTGGCTGTCACTGATACACTGGGCCCCCTGTCACACCCCTTCTGTACTCCAACCCCCTGCCCTGAGCTCCCTCCTGCACTCCCTACCCTTCCTGAACCCCAGCCCCCTTCCCTGAGCCCCCTCACTCACCCTCTTGGTGCCTCTTTCCCAACCTGAAAAACAAGGATCACGTTTTCCAACTGCACAGAATTTACTTATGATTTATTAATAGATGTAAAATTCTATAAAATTGCACAATCATTATTATAGCCATATATTCATATATTTTCTATGGAAAAAATACTATGCAAAATGGCCCAATTCAATTTGTTTTTTAATTTTGCTCTCAGGCTGAACTCTTGTGTTACAAGTTTCTAGCTGCAGCAGATTTTTACTGGTTGATTTACAAACGAGTTTCTGATGTAGTTTACTGATTACCATTGCAGTGCAAATGTAATGGAGCTCTAATGAGTTTTTTGGTCAATTTGTAATGTGGGCTTAGGGGTTGAAATTGACAGTGGTGCTAGGTTTCAGTACCACAACTCCTATTAAAATTAACAAGAGTTGTGGCAGCTAAACCTCCAGAATGATCTTAGAAAATGTATCCCATGGTGAGTTTCATCGAGATTTATGTCCTGTCGCTACCACCTTAAAAAAAAATATTTCAAGAGAGTTGGCTAGTACCAAAAGTAACAGTGCTATGTCTTTACCACATAAAAATATACTAAAATTTTCCAGATTTCAAACCCTTTTTGTATTGGGATAACGTGAATTTTTTTACGCTTTAAGAGTTTTGTTGGTATTTGACTTTAACTAGTAATTGCCTGAACAGTATTTTAATCTGAGAAGTTCATGCTTAACCTATTTACCATCACTGTAGAACGACAGAGTGATGGAGTGCAACTGCAGGAAGGGGCATCAGCCTGACAAGGCTAATCCCAAGACATGGCCAGAATGAGGCACTCCACTGGTGAGTAGAGTACCCCAGGACAACCTGGTGGAGAATGTGTGTAGGCAATTACCCCTGATACAAGGGGAGGGTTGAAAGACTGTGCATGATGATTGCCCCGGATAAAAGGGGAGTAAGAGACTGTGGCAGACAGTGACCCAGATACAAGGGGACTGTGAAAGGCCATAGCAGAGAAAAAAGGGAAAGAGACAGTGGAGCTGCAGAGTGCAGATGTCTTTTTTGCTGAGGGTCCTTATCCTCCCAAGCTGGACCCCAGAGTCACCGCCCCTGTTGAAAGGGGCCAACAAACAGCAGGGATGGATCCAGGCTCTGCTGAGGTAGGTGCTAGAGAACAGCTGAGATAGTGGGAGGCACATGTGGCCCTGTAAAGCTATTTGACACAGCTGGCTGAAGAGAAGCTGTATTTATTTAAACTCATGCTGGAAGAAATTAGCAGAGGCTGCAGATTGCAAGATTGGAAAGGAGGGGCCAAGAGGCCAGAGGCCTGGCCAAAGATGTTTTATACCTGTGGGCAAAGGGGACACCTAAAAAAGAGAGTGCTCTTACCTGTATGGAGGAAAGAAGCCTTATTCAGAAGGCAGGAAAACAAGAAAGCCCAAAAGAGTCCAACCTGTGGGGAGAACTGGAAAGGGAGAGACATGTTTTGTCTGTGCTCAGCATGGGTACCTAAGAAGGAGATGCCCATGAACTGTTAGGGGAAGGCTAAGCCAGGAGAGCAGGCTAGACAACAGAAGGCTGGAGTACAGCCTACCCACAAGTCAAGGACAAGGGTTTGTTTTGGGTTCTGTGAAGCTGGCCATGTAAAAAGGCACTGCCTTCTTAAGAAATTGTGGGGTAGCAAAGGGGAAGCCATGGACACCACTGAGATAAAAAAAAGGGAGAGGTGTCTGGGGACCAGAGTGTGCTGGAGACTGTCAGGGTAGACATGGCAGTGATGACATGGACCTGGCAGATGGCCAACCCACATGCCAATCGTGGGTTGTTAGGAAATAGCAGATAAAATGATTGGGAAATAGAGGGCCCAGACAAACACAGAAGCAGAGCTGGCTCCTGTGAGCACTCAGACCCTGAGTGAAAGGGTGATGGGGGATCCTGTGGGGCAAGTAAAGGAGCTATAGGAGAAATTAGTAGCAGTGAAGCAGGCCTTGCAAGAAGCTGCAGGGACCTATCATTGCAGCGAAGAGAATACCAAGACTCCATGGAAGAGACTGCTCCTTATGGTGGGGGACCTGGAACAGGAAAGGGATGACCTGCAAGCCCATATCAGACAAATGCAGGGCGGGAGGCATCCCTACCCCTGAGGTTACAGGATTGAGCAGGAGGGTATGTGATGGGGAGTCCACCCCACACCATGCCAGGGGTTAAGGTGGCAGGTGGGCTAATTAACTGCCTAGTCTGCATCTGGAGGAGGAGCCAGGGAGTGGGGACTAATTAGGGAGGAGAATCAGCTGGACAGGACCAGGAGAGCCCTGTATAAAGCTCAGGAGCTGAGAGCAACTAGGGGTTGCAAAGAGAGAAACATGCAGTCACTGTCAGGGAGAGAATGCCAGGTAGGAAGTAGCCCAGGGATACAGCAGTAAGGTTTGGGACTGTGCAAACATTGCTTGTTGTAGGGTCCCGGGGCTGGGTTCCCCTACCGACCACTGGGGAAGTGGCACTATTCAGGGTCAGTGAATGGGAAGACTGCCTGGGACAGTGGGTCCTGAGAGACTTTGATACCCTGGAAGGGGAGGATTACAGTGACCTGGCTGGAGGGCTAAACCAAGTGGGAGTAGTTGAGTGCAAAGAGAACAAGACAAGGAAACTAATGGAGTGCAACTGCAGGAAGGGCGTCGTCCTGGCAAAGCTAAGTAAGACATGGCCAGAAGGAGGCACTCCAGTGGTGAGTAAAGCACTCCAAAACCCGGGGCCTAAGCTTTTGGAGCACCAAAGCTATTGGAGTCAAGGCATAGCCCATCAAGCCTTGTCTTTCCAGGAAACAGGCACTCCTTAATTAGTGAAGAAACACTCCTTAATTAGTGAAGAAAAGGGGCAAAAGGGAGGACTTTCTACCTTTTTTTAATCCTCTCTTTAGAGCCAGTGGGAATTCAGGGAACTCAGCACCTCACAGGGCTAGACCTTTCTCCTCCTGGTCTTCTTCAGATTCTAGGTCTAGGCTCAGGGGACAGCAGACCTATTCTTGCCTTCCAAGGATAAAAGGCACCCACTAGGTCTAATGCCCTTTCAAGTAACTGGATGACTCAGCAATGTAATGGTGAGAATGCAATCCAGTGGATGATGTTTGTTTGCTAAGTTTTCTGTATCTAAATAATTGTTTAAGAAACATTATTTGTGAAGCACTTTCTTGTACTGAAAAACAAATTCATTAAAATTTATCCTCCCAGAAGAGGGAGAATTGTTTATTGTCTTGGATCTAGCAAAGATATAAAAGGATACATTGGCTGGAATTTGAAGGAAGTCAAGTTCAAACAGGAAAAAAGATAAACATTTTAAAGTCAGGGTAATTAAGCATTAGAACAGATTACCAAGGGATTTGATAAATTCTTCATTATTTGCAGTCTTGAAATCAAGTTTGGCAGTCTTTCTATCAGATATGCTTTATTCAGTCACAAGTTGCTGGGCTAGACACAGGAATAACTGGCCTGTACTTTGCAGAAGGTCAGATTAAATGTTCTTAATGGTCCCATCTCACCTTAAAATCTATGTACAGTATCTGTTAAAATATTCAGTGAAAGCAGATTAGGCCATTGGGACCCTGATCTATGCTACATCTCCATCCTGTTTTAAAATATGTTCAGCTGAATCAATTTTAAAACTGGTTAGAAATTTCCACTATGTTGACTAGACCAGGGATCGGCAACCTTTGGCACGCAGCCCACCAGGCACCATCCCTCGGCCCGCGATGCTTCCTGCAGCCTCCGTTGGCCAGGAGCGGTGAACCACGGCCAGTGGGAGCTGCGATCGGCTGAACCTGCGGACTAGGCATGTAAACAAACCGGCCCGGCCCATCAGGCTAAAGGTTGCCGATCCCTGGACTAGACCTTTGAGTCCCTTGGTCAGTAGATGATTTACTTTTGTGCTTTCATACTGTTCAACATCATGGAGAGCTAATTTTCATCTAAACATTGTCTTATCACCTTATCATCCAAAGTATGTGATTTATTTTCCCTTCGTGTATTTTAGTAAAATCTTCAGAGTAAAGAATTCAGTGTCCCCAAAAATATGTCCAAGACTTTCTATTTCTTCCCATTCAAACCCCAACACATCTGTGAGCTATGCAGCTACCTTTGTGTGTATTGGTGTCTGTCTCACTTGAGTTCAGAATTTCTGTGTTTTGTACTGCCATAACATGCAGCATTTCATACTGGAGCAGAGGTTTCCCTGACCAGGTCTATAATTATGGGTGGCGGGGGGGGGGAAGGTAAAGCTGTCCTTGCATAGTGGGGAACAGAGTTCCTGTGTCCCAATTTTGTTCCATGCTTAGGCACGAATGAAGTAGGCACCTTGAAAATCCCACATATAAAATAAGATTAGATTAAGATAGATGTGTGTGTATAAGGGGATAAAAGGCCCATACCAGGGACAGGAGTGGTGTGTGAAGAATGGCATAATAAGGCATGGCAGGTGAGGATATCTGCAGTGATAAGTGAAAGATTTAAACTACATCACAAAATCTATTGTCTGGAAAAAACACTCTTATCCCTTATAGGCAAAGCAGTAGTGAAGACAGATCCTTTTACTGAACTAATCTTTTCTCAGATAAAGTTCTAGATGGAAACTCTGATACCAAACAGTTTAAGCAAGATCTTTTATGGATGCCTGTTGGGGACTTACTGTTTTCGTAAGATGGAGCTCATGGATGGCCAATTTTTTAGTATAAATCACAGGCGGAGTGGATAATTTTGAGTCTCTCTCTTCATATAATGTGTGTGTGCAGTTCACACTGGTTTTTTTGATAGAACTCCACGCCCAGAAAGCCAAAGTTGTTTCCCAAAATCCTATCTCAAAAAATAGAAAGTGATCACACTCAGCCAGCAACAGCAGAATGTCAGCAGGAAGGCACCAACACCCTGGAGCAGCATCGTTTAGAGCTAGAGGCACAATATGTTTTTAATCCAAGCCCTGATCTCGCAACTCACAAGAAATTAATGAAAAAAGATTTAGGTGAAGCAGTTACCCAGTCTGCAGAACGGCTCATGCTGGAATATCAGTATTACGAAAAACTAGTTTTCATGTTACAAACAGCAGTGATGAAACATTTAGGCATAGACAAATAGCAAACCAAAATAACAACCAAACAGCCTTGCATTCTAAAACCTTACATGACAGGTTTAAAGATTTCTTTATGCAAAACTTTAAGGCTCCCTATAATGTAAATGCAATAAAATATTTGCTAAATGTGTGTAAACTAGGAAAGCTTAAGGGTGATAATAAGGAAGAGTTGGATGCTGGGATTACCATATGAGAAATAAAAGCCCCAGCCCATCCATGAACTATGGAAAGGCATGGAGCAAGATGGCCTTGCAACTAAACTATAGAAACTACATGCAGAAGGTCAAATCCTGACCCCGTACCAAGGCCAAGCACATTGCCTGGTGCTGGGGTTCTCTGCTGCAATCAGGGGAACAGAAACTTCCCAAAACCTCATCCTTTTCTGACATGCACAATAAGAAATGGACATTGATCTTCCACTTGGCACAACCCTTCTTCTGTCTGCACAGGAGCACATCACTGTCCCTACTGTGCATGGTAGTTACTCCACCTAACTCCATCTCAGACTCCAGTTGATCCCTGTTCAGTGTCTATAGACTTACACAGCAAAGGAGAAATCCTGCATCCCTTTTATGAACACATAAAATACAGCAGAACAACTGTGGTTCCTTTGCACAAGTTGGGACAAACCATGGAGAAGCTCTGCAAGAATACTCCACATCCTTTGATTCATTATTATCATTAAACAATGGCCTTCTCCAGGAATCTGTACTCAGTCTGATGCTCTTAAATATATACAGCTGACCTGCTGCTCACCTTGGCAAAGAAGTTCGTGTACGTTGATGACATCCGCTTGGAAAGAGCCAGATGGATCTTTGAGGAGCTAGAGTCCTGCCTGCCATCTGACCTTGTCACCTTCGCCAAGTACTTTTCAAAGTGGTGACTTAAGCTAAATGCCCTAAAGACAGAATCATCTTGTTTCCATCTCGCCTGCTGGTTAGCTCACGGACAGCTGCAGGTCCTTCTGAACAATCAGCCAATCATTACTGAACCATGCCTTATTTATTTGCTCTCTGTCCTTTTGACAACACATTCAGAAGACACACGCCGAAGTCCAGTTGAGAGTCACACTTGTCTGCAGGCTTGCTGGCAACTCAGGCCAGGTGCCTTCTGGACATTTCCCAGTGCCCTACTTATTTCACCTGCTGAATACCGTGTGGCAGCTTGGGGCTCCAGTCTTGTGGCAAGCTGGATATCAACTCTGCCCTTCATATCATCACTGTGCCCCAGATAAGTCCAGTGTCCAATCTTCCAGGCCTGGCTGGCATTGTTCCCCTTGCAATTAGGTGTGAAGGCAGGGCCCTGGCTACATTACTGCACACAGCTGGCCATCAAGACAGCCTTCTTCGCTATTCCCTCTCAACGTCACATCAGAAATGCCAGATAAAGACAAGATGCCCCTTTTCTGAAATAGTTGAGCATCTCAGATGGTACAGTCGACATGACTTGTCTAAGGAACAGTGGCAAGAGGTGGTGTGGGACTACATTTTGAATCAATGGCACATTTCTTGGCAGACTGACAAGTCAGATCTGCTCTCGCATGAACCAACAGGATATGTTGTGCTCACAAGTGGTTTAACTCATATCTGTACCACTGGGGCTTCATGAGCTCTCCATCCTGCCCCTGTGGAGCTCAGGAACGAACATGCATGCCATCTGGCTGTGGACTCCCGTCTTTATTATCTTGATAGTGGATGGACGCGCATGATGTCTCTGGATGCTGCTTCTGAGACAGAGTGGCAACATCACTTACCCAACATTTAAGAAATTGTTTGCATCATCAGAAGCTGTCCTCCAAAAGATTATTATTATTATTCAACATGTGCGATAGCACCTAAAGGCTTCCACGTGCTAGAATCCATACTCATGGGAGTGGTACAAACATACAGTAAATAAATGGCAGTCCCTGCCCTCCATGCGTACAATCTAAAAAACAAGGCATAACAGGTGGATCAGACAAACCTATGGGTCAGGGTAGAATGGGGAGATGGGTAGGAAAAAGAATAAGATATTCACAATGCTGAGCCAGTCATGAGTAGTAATCACAGCTCATCACCTGCTTGGCCATTGTCAGGCTAGAGGTCACTGCATACTTGCCATGGAGCAGTGCAAAGGAAAGGACTGTGGGCAGGCCAGGAGCAGAGCAGGGCTGTGGTTAGTGGGTCCCCTGGCTAAAAACTTCACAGAGGGGAAACATAGTAGACTGTAGAGTGGCTACATCAGAGCTTTGCAAGTTTGATGTGGGATAGATCCATAGATCTCTTGTACAAAGCTGTTTACTCTGTGTGGGTGACATTGGTTTCCCCACAAATGAGCTCCTGTTCTGTATTGGGTGGGTTATGTCTCTGGTTGGGTTATATTCATTTTAGCTGTTCCACTGCCTCTTGACTCCTGCTCTATTTCCACCAAGATCACTGCTGACTTTTCATTTAAATGCTATAACAACACTGTAAAAGATTAGCTTAATAAAAAGACTTTAGAAAACATAAAAATTGCTTCCATTCTCTGAGCATCTTTCTTACCTCCAATCTAATGCCAATTTGCATGACCCAGACACACATTTTATATGCTCCCTGACCTCCCAGACGACCTGAGAACATAATGTGACAGACAGACAGCAGTATGAGTATGCAGGAAAACAATGCAATAGAACCACACTACTGTGCTTAGATTTTACAGGAGTCAGCTCAGCAAACATGGACCAAACAGGCATCTAAGAAGTGAATGTGCCATGTGTATTTCCCTCCCTGTCGGACTATGCTGTGTTGTTAGTTGCTTGGATGCAGTTCTGAGAAGTGGGTTTTTCCAGCTGAGAACAGATATCTGGTTAACAATTTATAAATCTACCCTTCAATTTCCCTCTGACCTAGCAAAATAATGGAGCACAAATAAACCTATATTTAAAGCATACTGCCTGCCTCTTCCCAGGAACTGCTCATGATAGCAAAAAGACAGATAAACAAATAATTTTCTGGTTTTAATGAACACATCCATTATAACAGCAATAGTTATGGCAACAGGAATTATGTACTTGGTGCAAACATCTCTTGTGCCTTGTAAACACCTCAGCCTTCTGTCAGTGCCCCCTCTGGGGCTATTTACAGCCTCAGTATTACAAGGTAGCTACTGTCTAATTATACACAGCTGGATTGGTTTCTACCACTCAGGTCCTTAGTTAACCCTTAATAATAATTAAATTTTTACTGTTACATTGTATATCAACTTTAAACTTTCAAGATTCTAAGGTGTCCCAGTAGAATTGAAAACCTATTAAGTTATCAAGACATGCATGCTTTGCAACTTCTGTTTTCATTAGCAGAAGAAGGTCCTAAAGAAAAAAGAGAGCTGTACAAAGGCACGGTAGCTGAGGTCTCAGAATTTAATGCAGCAGCACTCAAACTGCAAAAGGGCCAGAACCTGACATCCTTACTTAGTCACACATTAACTTTGGTGAGAGCTTTGCCTGAGTAAGGACTGAATTAGACTCTCAGGATTTGGTCCAGAGTAGATAGAAGATCCATGCGTCAGCAGCACAAGTAGCCAGGTCAACTTAGGTAACAGATACATTGCTCAATCCTAAAGGAACCTGAGCTTTGGAGAAATTTTAGAAATCCTGTTACCTACTCCACTGGAGCCTGGAAGCATCTTGAGTCACTACTCAAAAAAAGAAATGGCCAGCTCAGAAGACAGAGAAGGGGAAGGACAAAGAATACACATTGCTAGAATAACAGGATGCTATTGAAAACCCTGTAAGACTTCCATGAGGTTTTACACTGAATAATCTGATTCAGGTTCAGACCAACAAGGTGATGGGAATCCCACACCAGAAGCCCCCCACCCCCCTACAAATATATGGGGCTGCTAATGCAGTGTGAAAAGCTGAAGTGGGGACACAGGCAAATTAAACTGCTCCAATTCTGCCCTTCCCTCGCATCATTCCTCCCCTTTCTCCAATCCCATTCACTTAAAATACTGGGATAGACTCTGATCCTGTTGACACTGGTGGAAATAATAATAATTTAAAAACCCAGGACAATTAGATTTATTTCAGGCCAGGAAACCTTCACCGATGGAGATGGAAGGTGGAACAGCTGGTGGAGAGGGCAGGCAAAGCCTGGTGACAAAAGAGGATCTACTTCCTGGGAGCAATTCCAGAGGAAATAAACGTCAGAGTGAATGACTTACAAGGTACTGTAACCTCATTTGTTGGCAAACTGGATAATCTTACCACACAGATAAATATTCTTGAGTTGAGGTCTGATGTTGTGAGCTCAAAGCTATTAAAACAGCATGGATTTAACAGCATGTGAGGAGAAGGTTAAGCAAACATCTGAGCTGTAAAACTCATTAATGAGACATCATAAAATAGTAGGTTTGAGAGATGAATTGCTTGAAAAAACCAATCAAGTCTCAGAATATTCACAAATATCGGACCCAGAGGGACTAGCAGAGGGGAGGAAATGTGCCACAACTCTGAAAAATAACTGCTAATGGATTGGGATCAGCACAGAGGATGACTCCCTGCACACAGAAAGGTAAATTCACCCCAAACAGAAGGTCAGCCTAAGGCCTATGGACACTTATGTCCTATTTTGAGGGCTTAGGTGGGACTTAAGTGGTGCTTAGGCCTTTTGCTGTATCCCACTGCACAAGAGTGAATTCACCTGGAAAGCTTGCAAAACAACAGGAGACATTATCCCCAAATCTGGTAGACAGAAAGCAGCTGTTTGTTTGGTGAATTTCCCAGATAAAACCAGGAATGAGACCCTGGTCGAAAATAGAGAGAATGTTCCTATACTAAGGGGATTTTGAGTTTCTCCAACACAAGTTTTCAGACTTATGCAATATATATATATATATTTCTCCTGCTCAGGGAGATAATTCTGGGTAAGAAAATGGAGACATCTGAAGGGGAAAAAACTAAGGAGGACCAACCTATTTTGGAACTTTGACTAGGATTGCCAAATTTGGTTGAACAAATTCCTGGAGATTTTATCACATGACATAGTCTTTAATTAAAGATTAATCTTTAATTCTTGAACACTATAGGACAACCCTGGAAGGGCTGGCAATCCTAACTCTGACTCAACCTATTTTGGAACAGTTAAATCAGTGGTTCTCAATCAGGAGTCAGAGACCCCCTGGAGGGCTGCAAGTAGGTTTCAGAGGGGCTGCCAAGCAAGGCCAGCATTAGGTTCACTGGGGCCCAGGGCAGAAAGCCAAAGCCCCATTGCATGGGGCTGAAGCCCAGGGCCTTGAGCTCCGCCACCTGGGCTGAAGCCGAAGCCTGAGCAATGTAACTTTGTGGGGGCCCCTGTGGCATGGGGGCCCTGGCAGTTGCCCTGCTTGCTACCCCCTAACGCCGTCCCTGGTTTTTATTTGCAGAAAACCAGTTATTGTGGCATGGGTGGGCTGTGGAGTTTTTATAGCATGTATGGTGGGCGGGGGGCCTCCAAAAGCAAAAGTTCCCAGAGTTAAATAACAGAAAAAATATAGATTTAGAATGAGACCTTGATAGACCTATGGGTCATGCCTAGAACTTTGCCTGTCTTTCAGCCAGGAAAATTATTAAACCCTGACACACACATCCTTGGTTTCTTGTTCAAATTTGAATCATAGAATATCAGGGTAGGAAGGGACCTCAGGAGATCATCTAGTCCTACCCCCTGCTCAAAACAGAACCGATCCCCAGTTAAATCATCCCAGCCAGGGCTTTGTCAAGCCTGACCTTAAAAACTTCTAAGGAAGGAGATTCCACCACCTCCCTAGGTAATGCATTCCAGTATTTCACCATCCTCCTAGTGAAAAAGTTTTTCCTAATATCCAACCTAAGCCTTCCCCACTGCAACTTGAGACCATTACTCCTTGTCCTGTCATCTGCTACCACTGAGAACAGTCTAGAGCCATCCTCTTTGGAACCCCCTTTCAGGTAGTTGAAAGCAGCTATCAAATCCCCCCTCATTCTTCTTTTCCGTAGACTAAACATCCCCAGTTCCCTCAGCCTCTCCTCATAACTCATGTGTTCCAGTCCCCTAAACATTTTTGTTGCCCTCCGCTGGACTCTTTCCAATTTTTCCACATCCTTCTTGTAGTGTGGGGCCCAAAACTGGACACAGTACTCCAGATGAGGCCTCACCAGTGTCGAATAGAGGGGAACGATCACGTCCCTCGATCTGCTGGCAGTGCCCCTACTTAAACATCCCAAAATGCCATTGGCCTTCTTGGCAACAAGGGCACACTGTTGACTCATATCCAGCTTCTCGTCCACTCTAACCCCTAAGTCCTTTTCTGCAGAACTGCTGCCGAGCCATTCGGTCCCTAGTCTGTAGCGGTGCATTGGATTCTTCCATCCTAAGTGCAGGACTCTGCACTTGTCCTTGTTGAAACTCATCAGATTTCTTTTGGTCCAATCCTCCAATTTGTCTAGGTCCCTCTGTATCCTCTCCCTACCCTCCAGCGTATCTACCTCTCCTCCCAGTTTAGTGTCATCTGCAAACTTGCTGAGGGTGCAATCCACACCATCCTCCAGATCATTAATGAAGATATTGAACAAAACCGGCCCCAGGACCGACCCTTGGGGCACTCCACTTGATACCGGCTGCCAACTAGACATCGAGCCATTGATCACTACCCGTTGAACCCAACAATTTAGCCAGCTTTCTATCCACCTTATAGTCCATTCATTCAGCCCCTTTAACTTGCTGGCAAGAATACTGTGGGACACCGTGTCAAAAGCTTTGCTAAAGTCAAGGAACAACACGTCCACTGCTTTCCCCTCATCCACAGAGTCAGTTATCTCGTCATAGAAGGCAATTAGATTAGTCAAGCATGACTTGCCCTTGGTGAATCCATGCTGACTGTTCCTGATCACTTTCCTCTCATGCAAGTGCTTCAGAATTGATTCCTTGAGGACCTGCTCCATGATTTTTCCAGGGACTGAGGTGAGGCTGACTGGCCTGTAGTTCCCAGGATCTTCCTTCTTCCCTTTTTAAAAGATGGGCACTACATTAGCCTTTTTCCAGTCGTCCGGGACCTCCCCCGATCGCCATGAGTTTTGCTTTTCCTCTTTGTTGTTTAAAGCTTCAGTAGTTGTAGTAAATGCTGTGTATAACTATGTGTCAGCTCCAACAAGGCAATTTGTATGATATGTTTGTGTTCTTTCTGTCTTAAACAAAGAAAACAAGAACATGATTATCTTAATGCAAAAGGTTTGTGGAGATATTAAAATGGATAAACATAGTTTGGAAACACCTGACTCTTTCCAGTCACATTTTCAAATGGCCTCTGTTTGCAGAATCAAACACCCATTAGTGTGTGAAATTGCCACATTTCTGAGTGCAGATCAGATTTGCACATGTCATTTTATGTGTAAGGGGCTAATTTGCATGTGGTCATTTTATGTACAAGGGGCTGAGAGTGAACATACACCAAAAGGAAACCATTTGAAAGTTTAGCCTTTTGTGTCTTAGAAATATATCTTGAAAAAGTACATTTTTCTAGTTCCTCACCCTTTCCCAGTTCCATTTCCTCCTCCCTTGGGATATAGGAATATCCCAAGGTAATTTGTTGTTGGACTGTTGGAACACTATAAGTGTAAGGTTCTGAAATTATTATTTGCTATTTTCTTCCTTGCAAAGTTGCAGGTCCTTATCATTATTTTCTTCTGTCCTGTACCTATCAAAATTCATAAACATTTTTAAAAGAAGTTTCTATGTTGTTCAACTTTGAGTAAGGGCAGAAGTTCGAGGTGGGGTCGTGATAGTTCTTAATTATCCAAAATTGTTTAGATGTCTCTAACTGTAATGGATTTGCACAGCACTTAGATACCAAGATGACAGATGGTGAAGAGAGATTTGAAACAGAAATGGCAAAAAGGCAGCTACAGAATATTAGACAACGATACAATATTGTACATTGTATCAACACTAACACAATATACTGTACTTTGGAATATATGTTTCATAAACGCTTTTTGTTCTGTGTTTGTACAGTACATAGCACAATGGGATCCTAGGCACTATGATAATGCAGATAAGAAGAAATTAGAGAAGATTGGTTTTTTAACATAGTCAAATGCTACTAAAAACCAGAGCTGGTAGAAAACCCCATCTTCTTTTGTGTGGCAAAGTATCAAAATATTTCAAATTAAAATCTTCATTTCAATTCCATTTTCAAAAACTGAAGGAAACTTGAAATTTCAAAATTAAGTGTTTTTTGTTTTTGTTTTTGTTGTTATTGCGTTCCTCTTTCTCCTGCTTTTCCCTTTTTTAGCCACTTAATGCAAAAGAAGGAATTCTGTCTAGGGGTTTTATTTTCCCTTTTTTCCTTTTTTTTAAATCTCCTTTTCCCGCCCACTCTGTAATTTTTCAAAATGTCTCCAATTTTGAAGCTTACAACATGGCAAAAAGAAAACTGAAACATTGGAACTTTGTCACTCTGCAACTTTTCCACAGTTTGATAACTTTTGAAAAGTTACAATGCAGCAAAAGTAAAAAACCAAACAAGAGAAAAGTGAAGAACTCAGCCTCTGAACATTTTTCTTTTTCTTTTTCTTTTTTTGCACTCACTGGGGGGAAATGGAGAATGGAGAAAAATTAAAATATTAAATTTTAAAATAATTGATTTATGAAAACTATAACAGCACAAAAATTTCAAATTGAAACTAAAAATGAAAAAACCCAACCCTCATTTTGTTTTGAAATTACCCATAAGAAAATTGGAAAATATCAAATGAATATAAAAAATTCATTTTTGATTAAACCCAATTTTTTGGCAAGAAAAAATTTTGGTCAAAAAAACATCAAACAGCTCTGTGGGTTTGGTTTTTCTGTTTTTTTTAAACCACACAACCTCTTATTTTGCTCAGTGAAGCCTGTATTTCTCAGCTTATGTTACCTTGCTTTCAGTTTCCATGCAGCTGATGATATTATGGAAAGAAAAAGGTTACTTTGCAGACTAAAAATATGCAAACCCTTGAGTGCTTGCAGTATTTTTTTAATCAATTTTATGTTGTGCAATAAATAGACAAAGTATGTGTGAGGATTAATTTATGCAATGTGCTTTGAGATCCTCAGATGATCTATGTAAATGCAAAGTAGTAATATTCATGTGACCATTTTTAGAATGTTCATATTAATTCCATGTTCATATTAATCAGCAGCAAGATGAAAACCTCACAAAATAAAAAATAAGCATAGTTCTGCCAGGACTCTGTTAAATCCCCCATCCCGTGTATTTCCCAATAATATTCCCCTGTTGCTTTGCTGGGTGATATTGAAGGATGTGAGAATAAACCACGGAACTTGCAACAGAGCAAAAAAAAAAAATAAAAAGCTCCTCTTTGTTATATTAAATAGTATCCCGCAGTGTTTCAAATAAAATCTCATTTGATGGATCTCATCTCTTCTGTGAGCTGTATTTATATATTTAAAAAACAAGATCTTTGCTGCATTGCCAGTTCCTTGTCAACTCTTTTGGTGGCCCCTGACAGAGCAACAGGGGAATATTATTGGAAAGGGGAGGTGTAGGGGAAATTAAACAGAATTCTGGCTGCATTCAATTTTCTGTAGTTTGGGGAGATTTTGCACCTTTCTCAGAGACTGTAGCCAGCTGGGATTAGTACATTCCATTTCCTGGGCTCCTCACAAGGCTGAGAACTAAAGAAAATTAAAATACGTCTGTGAACTTGGCTTCATTTCTCTCTCAGTAAAAACTTGTCCATATGTTTGCTTCTTTTTTCTGTGATCCCTTCTTGGTTTTTCAGACTCTCTCTATATATCTGGTAAGCTTTTATTTATTTCAATTCTATTACATAACCATTGTGTGGCTCCATTGGGATTAAGTGTATACAAAAAAGCCTTAAAGGAAGACTCAGCCCTTCTAATGCAGCTTAATAAACTTCCACTCTTTTGCGCATGAAAATAACTTTTTTATTTATCTATATTTTTACTCTTTGATCAAATTCACTGTTAATGAAAGGTGATGGATTGACAGTCCTGGAAACTGAAACCGTCTCTCTGTTCAGACAACAGGCTATTCAAGCTTCTCACATACACCTGTAGGAGCATCCCTTACCATGCTTACGCAGTGCTCAGCCTTCCTGCTGAGATTTCCAAGCAACAAGGTGGTGATTTTGTGATAGAGGCACCTGACTGCTGTGGCCTGGCCTGAGAGTACCAAAGTCATTTCACGCAGGCGCCAAGTAGTCATCATAGGGTCATAACTTTTGGTCACTACTAATCTAGTCTGGATTTAAATCAGCAAGATAGAGATGAAAGACTCCAACCCTCATTATCAGCCTCCTGAGCCAGCCAGTCTTGCTTATATATTTATGTACCTAATTTACCTTACTCATGCATTAATATTTCTAACACATTAACTATACACTTCTTTCCTGGACCACCACCCATCTCTTGAGCCCAAGAATCATGCCCTGAAAGTCTGAAATGCACTTGTTGACATGGGCAAACATTTTCAAACTTCAGAGTAACAGCCGTGTTAGTCTGTATTCGCAAAAAGAAAAGGAGTACTTGTGGCACCTTAGAGACTAACCAATTTATTTGAGCATGAGCTTGATGGTCTCTGTGTGTATATAATGTCTTCTGCAGTTTCCACGGTATGCATCCGATAAAGTGAGCTGTAGCTCACGAAAGCTCATGCTCAAATAAATTGGTTAGTCTCTAAGGTGCCACAAGTACTCCTTTTCTATTTTCAAACTTGGGTTCCTAAAATGAAGCACCTAAATAGAAGTGACCTGATTATCAGAGGTAATTGGCACCAGCAGCTCCTACTAACTACATTTGGAGTTGCATTGCAGGCAAATAGTCCATTCACTTGCAGCTGAGTTCAATGTACATAGCACAAAGAAGGAAATAAATCTCTGAAGAGTTCCTGTTGAAGACAAGGAGAGCAGGCTAGTAGCAACAGCTTTTCTGATTATCTTCCTGCAGTGGTTGATGCTATTGACCATCTCACTTGCATAGTGGCTTAAAAAAAACAGCCACTGCAGCAGTAAGAGTTGGGTCCTGTCATAAATATAAAGGGAAGGGTAAACCCCTTTGAAATCCCTCCTGGCCAGGGGAAAGCTCCTCTCACCTGTCAAGGGTTAAGAAGCTAAAGGTAACCTCGCTGGCACCTGACCAAAATGACCAATGAGGAGACAAGATACTTTCAAAAGCTGGGAGGAGGGAGAGAAACAAAGGGTCTGTGTCTGTCTGTATGCTGCTCTTGCCAGGGACAGAACAGGAATGGAGTCTTAGAACTTTTAGAAAGTAATCTAGCTAGGTATGTGTTAGATTATGATTTCTTTAAATGGCTGAGAAAAGAATTGTGCTGAATAGAATAACTATTTCTGTCTGTGTATCCTTTTTGTAACTTAAGGTTTTGCCTAGAGGGGTTCTCTATGTTTTTGAATCTAATTACCCTGTAAGATATCTACCATCCTGATTTTACAGGGGGGATTTCTTTATTTCTATTTACTTCTATATTTTATTAAAAGTCTTCTTGTAAAAAACTGAATGCTTTTTCATTGTTCTCAGATCCAAGGGTTTGGGTCTGTGGTCACCTATGCAAATTGGTGAGGCTTTTTATCCAACATTTCCCAGGAAAGGGGGGGTGCAAGTGTTGGGAGGATTGTTCATTGTTCTTAAGATCCAAGGGTCTGGGTCTGTAGTCACCTAGGCAAATTGGTGAGGCTTTTTACCAAACCTTGCCCAGGAAGTGGGGTGCAAGGTTTTGGGAAGTGTTTTGGGGGGAAGGACACGTCCAAACAGCTCTTCCCCAGTAACCAGTATTAGTTTGGTGGTGGTAGCGGCCAGTCCAAGGACAACGGGTGGAATATTTTGTACCTTGGGGAAGTTTTGACCTAAGCTGGTAAAGATAAGCTTAGGAGGTTTTTCATGCAGGTCCCCACATCTGTACCCTAGAGTTCAGAGTGGGGGAGGAGCCTTGACAGGTCCTATTATCCCTCAGGCTAAGAGGAGAAATAGGGAACACCTACAGTTAGTGAAGAAATCTCATCATAGAGCCCGGAGTTCACAGCTCTCCTATTGCTTGCATGGAGGGTTCTCCAGTAGGCCTTGCCCCTGGGGGCTCATTGCTATTCCCCCAACAGGGTAGATCAATGACGTTCAATTGTGGTTTCATTTTTACAATGAATTCTGCACAGGAATTGCAGTCAGATAAAGGCCGTGCAGCCTGATTTTGAAATATGGCTGAGCTGATCTCAACAAAACCTGGAGGGACCAGCAAATGGCAAAACAGCTTGTACTGCTCAGACCCAAAAGCTTTCCTTCCTTTGTCTCTAATTCCACATGCTAAACATCTTGGTCCCAGGAATAGATGTACAGCAGATGTCATTAGAGCTTCTTTTCATTTCCTTTTTTTCTCTCTCTCTCTCTCACTGATGTTGTTTAATTTAAATCTCACTAATTCTGAGACTCCAAAGCCTGCAGAGAGGTGTGACTCAACTGGACTTTGGCGTGTGTCTCCTCAATATGTCGTCGAAAAGACAGAGAGCAAATAAGTAGGGCACAGTTCAATAATGTACTGGTGACTTTGAAGACTAAATCTTGGGAAATGTAATACAGCCTAGTAAAAGGGCTACAACTCTTACCCTTTTTTGTTAGTTCCTAAAGAGGGAATTTTGCAACTTAAGAAACTTCTTGTTTTATATCAGAGTGCAAGTGAACAAGCCACTGTATAAATTCACAACTAGTGATTCCTACTTAGCTGCAAAATTAAAAAGGAAGAGGAGGATTAGGATCAGTGAGGGAGAGATTTATAGGTATTACAGGAAGAGAAAATGATAAATATTACAGAGGGTAAAAAATGCAGAAAAGAGCATAACAGAATTTAGAAGATTTGGATTTTATTTAATTTAGCATTGTCCCAGTGTATCAATATCAAAATTCTTTTAAACTCAAACAACTCAGAGAGTGAGCTGGATTTCATTACTACGTATGTATCATCCACAGAAATATAAAATAAGGTCCAACTGCAGAATCTTGACTTTAAAGGTCCCAACTTGAGTAGGCAGAACTGGCAGATAGGAAAAAATCTTTTATTTGTAAATGGAATGCAGTTGGTGGTAAATCAGAAGACTCAATAAACAATGAACCATGATTCAGTTTTACTGAGTCACTTTTCGAGTAGAAGTGCACTTTACATTTTCAGAAGAATTCTGTAGTGTGGACAACACGAATTTTCTCCTACCTGGGAATCTTTGCCCCATTTTAAATAACACACACGAGATTTTTTTTTTGGTTTGGTTTTTTGAATGAGTTGTTTCTGGATAGGCTGGATTCCTGCAGAGCGAGGATCCACAATCTCAAAGGGCTCTTTACAACATGGAAGGCCACAGATGTTTTTTTACTGACTCAGCCCTTCTCTGGCTATTTTATTGTTTTTATTATTTTATGTATTTAGTCACTCTTTCAGGATCACGTATACAGTGACAAATGTGGGAGTATGGGGTCTTAAAAAGTGCCATTCCCAGCTAATATAAATTGAGATTTACAGAGATTTACACCAGCTGAGGTCTGTTCCAAAGTATTTTAAAAGGGCATTTTATGTTGTTAGACAGTAAACATATTTTCAGCAAGCTGGAGTGCTTGTTCTTGGATCTTTAAGCATTCCAGCTTGCTGAAAAAATGTTTGCTATTGAAAAAAGTACAATGTACTTTTAAAATACTTTGGAACAGACCCTCAGCTGGTGTAAATCCCTGGGGAATGTATTTTAACACTGCAGGATATTATGTTTAGACTAGTATTTTACAGTCCCTTTGCACTCAAAAACCCACTTATACATGCACATTTACTGAGAATCTGCCACTAAGCTAATTGCCTTCTGGGAGTCTCTGTGGTGCAGAGCTCTGGAGGTACTTGGTGTAAATTTTTTAAAGAAGCCTGCTCTTTATCACATGGTAAATTCAGGTTTCACTGACCAAAAAAACAAGCTGTAGGCATACCTACGGAGTGTTGTAACATCTGCTACCAGTCAAAGTCTGCAAAGGGCAAATTGACCCAAGCCCCATTACTGGTGCACATAGATGGCTGCATGGACTCTCCCCCAGATACCTCACAAAAAGGGAGGAAAATATCAAAAGGAAGTTAAGGATGTTTTTGACAAAGTCCTTCACAGGTGACTAAAAGACAACTAAGTACTCCTAGGGTGAAAGGTAAAATAGTCATGTATTAAAACCTGATTGGAGGCAGGAAATAAAGTTGGGATAAATGGTCAGTTTTAAGATTCTGTGGTTTGTCTGGGGTTGTTTCTTACATGCATTAATTATCTGAAAAAAGTGGTAAGCATGACCTGGCAACATAAAATGATGTAGATTAGACAAGCAGAGAGGACTCTGAGGAAATTCAGAGACACCTATCAAAGCTAGGGCAATGGGCAGCACCAGACCAAATAAAATGTGTTGATGATAAAATTGTTAGGTTCTAAATTAACTAGCTACTCAGGAAGAGAGGCCTTCCCATCATTCTGGACAGCTCACTGAAAAACTCTGTTTGATGTACTGCTGAGGTCAAAACAGCCTAGTGTCAGGATGTATAAAGAACGGGATGGAAAATAATTGTGTATACATAATGAAGCCATCACATAAACTGATGGTGCACCCTGGTGAGTTCAGTTCTGGTCACTCCTGTATCAAAAAAGCTACAGCAGAAATTAAAAGGGATTGATAGCTTGGGCGTGGTCTAAAGAGAAAGAGTATTGGGCTGAATTTCTGAGATCTTTTATGTAAGATCCATTAAAGGTGGTTGATTCTCCTTAGCCTTCACAGTGAACTTGCTTCCTAATTTATCAAATGTACCCATGTACTAATAATTAAAACAAAATGGAAATGAATGTCACAAAGATAAAATGTTCTTTGTCTTCCTGATTTGTTGTACAATGTTATATAACTGACTATGGAAAACAGACACCAGCATCCCTTTGGACTACACCAAAGGTACTAATATCTCTGTCAACTTTTAAATCTCCATCACAGTAGTCAGAGAGTTGCTCACAGTAATGAATGACAGAGGCCATGTGGCCAACTAGTCTGGTAATAGGAAGTCGTGTTGGAAAAGCTCGGCTCTACAAAAGGGACTTAGGCCTTGTGATGCTGAGCATTGCAACACCTAACTTTTAGGTGACTAGAAAATCACAGGAATAACAATGTGATCCACAAATCCTGAAATAGTGGTAGAGGCTTCTATACAATGAATGGGGAGGAGAGGCACCTTTGAATGTGAATGACAAAACCTCCATGCTAGGTGGGAGCCACCTGAGCTAGCAAATGATGATGAGTCCTAAGCTCCAGCCCTTCACAGAGATAAGCACCAAGACTGGGCTACAGGAAGGTGCCTATCTCTGCTTGCGGTCCATGAACTGGGGGAAAATAGATGTGCCTAAGTTGCATACAGGGCCTGATCTGATAGGCATGCTCAGGGGCTGCCTAACGCCACACAAAGCAGCACTGGTAGAGGGAGAGGCAACCTGAACCAGGGGGTCTCCCGCATCTTGGGTGACTTCCCCATCCAATCGGCTATAGATGGTGGTGCTGCTGCTGCATGTGAACTTGCCTGAGAGTTCTGATCCTGTAGGTGCGCTCAGAGGCTGCCTACCAGATCACGTCCCTGCGTGTGCCTTGGGCAGCCAAATCCCTGTCTTTCCTGGGTTGTGAATTGCTCTGGGGCTTAGGTGGGAAACGGCTCTGTATGCCTATCCTGAGGCAGTAGTGCACATCTTCAGGCAGGAGACAGGTGCCCAAGTGTTTAAAGGGAGGCTGCAGTGTGCATGCCCAGAGGAAAAAACTTAGGTTCTAAGTCAGTTTAGTTGCCTCCAGGGTTAGCTGAGTGGGAGTTCTGTGGATTGCAATGGTGACTAAAAACTAAGTACCTTTGGAGATCCAGCCCAAGATGCCTAAGTACTTTTGTGAATCCAAGCCTAGCTCAGCAGGCCAGTCTTTTTGCTATGAGTGTATACTGCGATGTGCAGCCTATTCTTGTAGAGACAGACTTTTGGAAACAGTGAGGATGATGAGGATGGTATACTCCACTGAATGAAACTTATGCTCCTTAGTCAGTCTGCTTTTTGAAGAATTCAGCTGTAGAAATGACATTTACCAAGAGGCTTAGTGCAGCCAAGTGATAAATGGGGCAAGTTGGGTGTAGATGAAAGGGCCTCTCTTCCTCTCCATTCATAGACATGGGCAGGCAGTGGCATGCTAAATAAGTACATGGTGAGTCATGTGTGAAAAATTCTACTGGTAAAAGATAATTAGAAGTTAAAATGTTACTCTCATCTTCAGAGAGTTGCTAAAATAATGGAGGGTACGTGATACCATTTGTGTTTGAAAGAGAAGCTAAATAATTTAATATTACAAACCAAGATGCTCAGTACAGGGCAGAGATGATGAAATCCCCGTGCAGTCTGTGTTGTGCAGTTGCCACACTAATTACAGATCAATTACTTCCCAGTTGTTTGCAACCTTATCAAAGAATAGTAAATTCACCGAGAGCAAAATGTGATAAGATGACTTTTCATTATTACAGTAGATTTGTTGAAACAGCTCTGACACTGAGATTAATAAGAGCTTTCCCAGAGGTAATATGATCTGTAAGCATAGAATGAGAATTTTAAAAGCCTAAAACTTGATTTTAGGCACTGTCATAAAAATCCTTGCTTCTTTAATTGTTATCATGAGAGTGATTTTAATACAGAAGGGGGAGGAAGGTTTGATAAACTGAAAGCTTGTTACTAGAAATGTTACTATACCTTTTAGCTTCCATAGATCAGGTAGTGAGTGAAAACAAAGTACAGTAGTATAAAAATGTACACAATTCACAGTATAAATGAAGTTTAAAATATTTATAATAGAGTGTAAGAAGGGTGTTTTTGTAGAACAGTGGGCATGAATAAAAAGTAGAGATTCTCAAGTATGTCAAGATGGGTGAAGTATGGTACTTAGAGTAAAACACGGCATGTTCTGGAGTTTATTCCCAGAACTCCCATTGACTTACTGTGTGACCCTGTTACATCAGCCGAGCTCGCTGTCTGCCTCAGCTTCCCCATCAGTAAAATGTTATAACCTACCTCGTCAGAGCCGTTCTGAGGCTGAATTCATAAACGTTTTGAGAACTTGGGTTGGAAGAGAGCATTATTATTATTTTAATATTATCTCTTTAATATTTTACAGCCATTTTTCCACCTGAAGGCAGACATGAAGAAATTTAGGTTTGGTTTGTATAAGTATCCCAAATCCCGCTCCAACCTGACCTGAAGTGCAACAAAGAAATGTTTGTGTCACAATGACATTTGCATGAAGGTATCATTATTGCTAATTATCTGTATTGTGGTAGCAGCCAGAAGCACTGTTCAGGATTGAGTCCCATTTTGCTAGCAACTGTACAAATACATAGTAAGAGGAGGCCCTGAATAGTTTGCAATCTAATTTGTATACAATCTATTCATGGTGTGGTGCCAGCCCAAAGGAGCCCGCACTCCGGTGGGAAACCACACTAGCATTATAGATAGCAGAGTAGGGCTGGTGGCATGGGGAAAGGGCACCAGCTGAATCTCTCCTCCTTTCTGAATTCTGGGGATGGACACTTGGAGCATCAGCTCTTCTGGGTTGCTACTGTAACATGATGTGTATGTGCTGGTGACACAAGGAACACTCTGAGACACAATTATCTCTCAAACAGGACCGCAAATGGTTTGGATTTGGTTCAACAGATTCCAACAAGCCAGTTCATGTAAGGTCAAATTGTCTCCCAAATTCTTTCTCTATTCCTTCATATATTCATTAACCCCTTGGTTGCCTTCAGCCACAGTGTATATTATGGACCCACTCCAAATCTCATGGACTTCTGTGGAAGTTGGATCAGGCCTTATATGAAGAAGAGGCTTTCATACAAGACCATAGAGATGCCCTGTACACTGAAAATAGAAATGTCGAATGCCATGGCCCTGAGTTTTCAGAAGAATACCAAGGGAGTCATTGTGCCATGGATTGCTGCAATCTTTAGACACATGTTGTAAATAATTAATTAATTAATCATGGTAAAGTGCTTTTAAAGAGGAAAAGTGTGATTTGTGTGATGTATTAAGCAATATATTCTTCTTAAGAATCCTATTAATTACTGCACAAACATTACCTATATTAAAACAAATATATATTCCACAGACTGGAAAACAAGCAAGGAGCTCTCTCAATTTATTGGGTAAATGTATTTTAAAAATATCATAAATATAGTTTAATACTTAAATTAATAAAAATGTGTGATAAGTATTTACTGGATCTGATCTCTCGGGTAAATATAACTCGTTAAGTGTTTTCTTTTCTTCTTTTCTTTAAATTAAAACAAAAATATCTCTGAATGTGGACATTTAAATAAGGTTTAAGAGTTTGATACAAAGGTTCAAAAGCCAGGAACATCAAAGTGCAGACTGGCATGCTGTTTTAGTGAGCTCACAGTTACAGAAAAGGCACCAGCAGTGTGCTTTCAGGACAGGAGGAATGACACTCTTTACTTTCATTTTCCTGGCGTTGGTCAGTTTTGTGTCACAGGTGCACATTATTTAAATAACTTTATGTTACATTACATTTTCTTATTTGTTCATTGGAAAATTGATAACCAGATGTAAAGAAAAACCTGATTAAGCTGTGAATGACACAGATTCATAGTGACTCTCTGCTCCTGGGAGTAGACAGCAGTTAATAGTGGGGTGCACCAAAGAGATAAGGAAGCACAATAGCTGAGGAAAATTAACTTGAATAAAAGCAGTGGGCCTGATCATGCTTCCATGGATGTCAATGGGGCAAAGCTTCCCTTGATTTCAATGACAGCAGAATTGAGCACTAAGATAAAACACAGTGGTGAAAGTAGCTTACACCAGATATATGTGCTGATTACTTCTACATTTGCAGGATCATACACAGAAAAGGACTTTGAGTCATTGTTGCTAAGTCATTGCAACTGTTTGCCCACTCAGTGGCGGCAGTTAAAAATCAAGAGACTCATGGGATAGAAAATAATATGAAAAAAAGTATAATGACATTATTTCAAAAAAGGGTACTCTGTTATCTAGAGTATCGTACCCAGTTTTGGAGAACAATCCTATCTTACTTACTTAGGCAAGACTCCCAGAATCATAAGACTGGAAGGGACCTTGAGAGGTCATCTAGTCCAGTTCCCTGTGCTCATGGCAGGACTAAGTATTATCTAGACCACTTCTGACAGGTGTTTGTCTAACCTGCTCTTAAAAATTTCCAATGGTGGAGATTCCACATCCTCCCTCGGCAATTTATTCCAGTGCTTAACCACCCTGACTGTTAGGAAGTTTTTCCTAATGTCTAACCTAAACCTCTCTTGCTTCAATTTAAGCCCATTGTTTCCTGTCCTATCTTCAAAGGTTAAGAACAACAATTTTTCTCCCTCCTCCTTGTAGCAAACTTTTATGTTTTGTGTTTTGAAAACTGTTATGTCCTCTGTCAATCTCCTCTTCTCCAGACCAAACAACCCCAATTTTTTCAATCTTCCCTCATAGGTCATGTTTTCTAGACTTTTAATCATTTTTGTTGCTTTTCTCTGGACTTTCTCCAGTTTGTCAACATATTTCCTGAAATGTAGCTCCCAGAACTAGACACTCTACTCCAACTGAGGTCTAATCAGAAGGTATTCCTATGTCTGCTGGAACTAGGGCTAATGGAGAGACCAAGAGGAGGTGGTTTGTGCCAGACCTGTTTAGGGGCTCTAAACAGCTAAACCAATCCCAGAGACGAAGGCAACCATATGGGTTTTCCTAGCTTGCATCCGCTACTGCTACCACTTGTGGCAGCTGAGAATTGTCAAGGTTCAGGGCTGCCCTGCCTATACCTCCTCTTGCTTTTGGCTCAAAGCTGGTCTGCCTTTGACATGCCCCCTGGGCTGGATGCTTCTGTATGGACTCCACAGAGCCAGCAGAGCTGATCCTACTCCTGGCAGAAAGGCATCATTTGCTGGTGCTACTTAGATTCATGGATGAATCTAGCCCCCCCAGTTGCTGAGTGAGGATCAAGCCCTTAGTAAACATATAGCAGAAATTAAAAAGATCCAGAGAGGGGCAACAATGAGGTGTGGACATGACAGGAGATTGCATAAAGTAGGACTGTTTAACAGGACAAGAGGAAAAAGTAGACGGAACTTGAAGGAAATATTCACATAATTGCAACGTACATATGCAAGGTGCAATAAAAACTGATCCCTTTCCCTTTTTTAGTCTGTCCTATAGTATGAAAGTATGGAGTGAAATTAAAAAGCAGTACATTCAGACCAAACAAAAGAAAGATTGCTTTCCTCTGAGATTTCCATCAGTGAAATCTCTACTATGGAAGCTTATTGAGTTAAATAATCTTGATAATTTTATGATGACTTATAATATTTATAGCTTTGCAAATAAGGATCATAGTGACAACCATAATGTTTTGGTGGATCAGGACTAAATCTTTTATCTCTGTGTGTTGCCCAGTTAGCTGGGTGCATTATCAAGTGTCTCTTCCCTTTACGTCCCCCCGCCTTTCTCTGAAGCATCTGGTGTTGGCTATTGCATAAGCTAGGAAACTGGGCTCTGTGGAATCAATGGTCTGATCCAGTATAGCAAATCCTATGTTGCTAAATCAAGGCTTTAAAGAGGTTTCTTAGTATTCAGAGAACTCTTCCTTTTTTAAGCAACACCGGGAAAGAATCTGGCCTTTAACCCTTGGCATGGTACAACAGATCAGAGTTATTGTTAGTGCCCTTTGGCCTTTTGCATGTCTGAAAGGCAAACTTCTCACAGAATTAGAGATAATCACTTCTGAATGTTTTGCACCCCTCAGGTTTCAAACAGCCAGTTTCAAAAATACTACTTCAACAATTCCTGTATCAAAAACACTATATATCTACTACCACGCTGCCCAAATATATTTCATTTGAATGTGCTTTCCATTAATTATCATAGTTCACCTCACTGATTTTTTTTTCCTTCATGGATCAGTTTAGGAGTACATTGCTGTGCAGTTGCTGATTTTATTCAAACAGATCAACAGCTCCCTGCAACGAAGTGTTTCCAGGTTAAAACTGCCATCATTCCCACATGCCAGTCACAGGAAGGGATTGTGAGGGTGGAGTGGTTAGTTATCTCCAGCCTCTACAGAAATCTTCTATAGCTAACAGTGCCGCTGGTAAGGAGATCCACCATTTCATTTACATTTTAAAATCATTTCAATCATCACAGCAGACTGACGGTGGTGTACATTTTGCTTTGGATGCTACATTTCTACCATTTGTCTCCACATTTTTCTGTACTAAAAAAGCAACATTCATACATTTTTTTCCAGTAAGGAAACACTGTACCAAACCCAAGAGTGAACAGTACTTTTAAAAATAATGTGTCTACGTCTTGATGTTCTGATGCCCCAAGATCCTACCTTGCTGCTGGTCCCCGATGGCTAGCTGGTCACCTTGTTGGCTAATGGAATGTCTTCAGTTATCCTGCTACACACAAGGATCTAGTTAGGAAGGAATTATAGTATGACAGCTTCCATGAGCCGTTTGTTCTGCAGCCTTAATAAATGGTAAGGACCTAATTCTTACAAAAGTTAGTCATGTAACTGCATGCACAAATGGAGTAACTGTGCCCAAAGGTATCTGTAATTAGCCACTAGTCTGTGCAAGTACTTAGTTTGTACAAGTACTTGGGTACTTATGTACACAAATTTGATACATAATTGCTCATCTGTAACCCTGCAGGTTATATTTTCCAAGGAGAGCCTAATGGGTGCACCAGCAAAAATTCAAGCATACATAGTATGCTCATACTTGTTCATGTAAATTAAACTATTGTGCATCTATTTTATTTACAGTCACAATCACCCACTTTGATAATGACTGCAAGTTTTTTGCATGGCCATTTTACAGGAGTGCCCAGTGCACTGATCTTTGAAAATTTGTCTTTAAAGTTCCAAGAGTCTGCATCATTGGGCTCTATTTTGGGGAAATTTCACTTAGCAAAATAATAATTTTCCCTCTACTGTCCTCCCTTGATGTTACACCAAAGAGCAGAGCACCACAGAAGCAATATAAATTAATTAGAAACTTGTTATGTTCTCTATGGATTAGATTTAGGTACCAGACTCTCAGCTTGCACTCATTCTGATACAAAGCTGGAGGGGAGATAAAGTGACCTAATGATCAGTGTGTAATTTGGAGTCTCCAGTCAGGACAAAGCTTTCTGTATTCACCACTAGCTGAGCAGTCTGGGGCTGAAGTGGACTAAGGACTATTTCAATAAATCTTACAGATTATTTAACAAATATGAAATTATTTTCTTAAAAGGCTTCTTCTTCCACTGCTGATTTCTATCATGGTGCCTGGAGTGTTCTGCTTCCGTTTAATGCCTTTTGTCCTTGAACTGTTGCCTTCTAGAACCCAACCAGTCTTGATCTTTTTGCAGCTCCCACTTCAGAATGTGAAGATAAGGAGCTCTCTAACATGACTGCTCTTTCTCTAGCCATGGTATTTCATTTTTTTTTTAATTAAAAAGGCATGTCTGTCTGCAGTTTTCTGCTACAGTTACAAAACACAAAGGAGGTGCATATCAACTACTCTGCTGCTGTTGCATTGTGAAAAGTCATGAATTATGTTCTCCCAATTGCTGGCTTTTCCCCCTAGTTTCAGTTCCCATTAAACCATGTCTGCCAAATTAAACAGTTAAAAAACAACAAGAAAACAAAAAAGCCACCACAGACAATGCTACAGTAAACTCTACTGCAGAGGAGTTTGGAATGTGATTTTCCTCCCTCCCTAGAGAAGTGATATGATCATACAAAACTGTAAGAAGAAGAGGCAATGTTACAGTGCTGATTTGTTGGGTTTTTGTTGTTTGGAGGAGGGGATTTTGTTTTAAAGGCATATTGCCAAAAACAGTAGTTTAGGCCCAAAATTTGACAAGCACTCAGACTCTAGGAAATGAAACCCACAATGCTATCATTTATCCTCCACTTCCAGGAGGTTAGGTTGGGGATAAAAAGGATTGATACTCTACTAAGGCTTTGCCTTCAATCCCCAGAGTAGGTGGATGATTGTGCTGAAGTACTGAGTGCTGAAATAGTTGACAGTGTTGCCATTTAAATTTTCATCATTAGGTTTGAAAGCTTGCAGAACATGAGTAAATGAAGGGAAAGAATCCCGCAACACCCCAAACTGTCTGTGTTTAAGGCCTCCCAAGACCAATAAATCGAAATTCTTATCCCACAGCCATCAGCATGACATCTGAGCACCTTACAAGTGTACTGACAGTTCTCCACTGTCTCTTTCTCTTTCCTGCTTTCATAGGTATTTGTTTGTTTGGTACATATATGATTCAGGTTGAGAGAGCATTTGAACTGGAGCAGAATTTGACTTATGAATATGAACTGCCAAGTCTGCAGTCTTTGTTCTACATCAGGTCACATTCAGAGGCATTTCTTTGCAGCCATAAGGGATAGAAACTTCATTTTATTAAATAAAAGCTTAAAGTCTGCAGAAACTGATGAGACAAGAACTAGCATGGTCTGCTGTCATCTCTTGACTTAATCTAGTCCCTGATCGGTCAACTCATTGTCTCCTTCCTGGGCATCCTTTTAGTCTGGTTACCTGGACACTCTGGTTACCTTCCCTAGACCTGAAGATGAGCTCTGTGAAACTCAAAAGCTTGTCCCTTCCACCAGCAGAAGTTGGTCCAATAGAAGATGTTACCTCACCTACCTTGTCTCTGAGCTTCCTTTCCTAAGATTTCAAATGATCTGTCTTCACAACAACTCCTAGGGAACAAGTGTCCAGCGCAAAACCTAGCCCCTCCCTCAGCATTTCTTAGACTATAGGACTGAGTTCTCTGTGGAGGCATAGACCTTTCCCAGGAGACTCAAGAAGCCCTTGGAAAGTGGGAAAGAAATACTTTTTCTATTTTCTTTCTTTTCCTTTAGGACTTGACAAAAAACAAATGGCCAGAACTGAACATTCAGAAATGAATATTTAATACTCAGTAGATGACTCCTAATTTTTTCTGTTGGAAATGATCCAGCAAAAGAGAAAAATAGAAAGGCTGTTCTGTCTCATTCCAACCGTTCAAAATAGAATGTCCAAATATACCATATTTTCAACATCAAAGGCTTTGCTTTCCCGGCCCTCTTTCCTCCACACATGTCCTCATTCCAGTTTTCAAAATGTTAGGCCTGAATATTTTTTCTGCCTTTAGGGGAAGAATGTGATGATAAAATTCAGGGAACCTTGATCTAACTTCCTCCCTGCCCTCCCAATGGTTTGTCAAAGTTGTTACTTTCCAGTTTCTATGCAGCCTGGAACCTGAAAACCTCAATTCATCCACTAAATAAACTGAGAGGCTAAATGCTTGATGGACTGTAGTTTTGTAGAGGTGGAATCCAGCCCCGTGCATGGGGCCTAAACACTACTTAAATTGAACGTAAGCCTTCAGAATAGGCCCTGTTTCTGCACTGGGGGAAATGTCCAGCTACCCTTCTCTTGAAGCCATAGGCACAGCTATAGCCGTCCTGAACACTAATCTAACTGTCTAGGCATACCATGAACATTGCTCTGTTGAGATTTTTAAATGATGTCATCCATCTTTTTATTCCATGTTACCATTTCCTCCATCATAATAACAGTCTGATACTGCCCTTTGGTTTAGTTGGGTTTTAGGGCAATCTTTTGTGTCTGCTAGGGCAGCTATCCAAGAATACCACATATAAATCCTCACCCCATCTCAGAAACATTCCTAACACCCCCTAGCCGGAGGACTGATTCAGCATCTCCTTTATGTGCTAGCTACTTGAGCCTGATCCACAGTACAACACTTCAGCAGGTTTGAACACAGTTGTGAACAATGGAAGTAGTGCACATCATGTACTAGGTCATTGTCAGTATCATGGCATCTAATTCAATGGTTGAATCATGGTAAAATTTTGTAGCAGTGACATAACCTTGCACTCCAGAGTAAGTCCTAAGTTCTGTACTGAAAGTAATTCTCCTTCAGTTTGCCAAAAGACTGCAAATCAGGTAGATCTGGATATTTTAAAATGAACGAGGAATTTTTAGGTTAGCTTTACCCTAAGCTAAATGAAAAGCTAAGTATCTGTGTGTTTGCTTTGTCAGAACCCAACTGAATGGCAGCTGCAGTGAGCTAGTGGATTTTTTTCTGGTGCACTATTTAATGCTGACTCATTGGAGTTGTTTCACTGGGTTCACCAATAAATCCAAGGATTTCCCCATGACCACTTTCTCTAAATACTAAAAATCCTTCCCCAGGGCCCCTCTCTTTGTGATGAACTGAGGGCATACTGCTGATCCTATACCAGCACACTCTTCACTCGGCAGATTGGTATTTTTTGCAACTGAAGGGGAACTGTGAAGAAGATTATACTCCAATCACAGGGTAATGCTCAGCTTTCAGAGCTGGGCCAAAATAGTAGTAACTTAGTCAGCAGAGCAGTGATTTGATCCAGGCTCATCAAGAACATGTTACTCACACTCTCTAATGCCGCTATGGAGGGCTCAAGGTGTGACCCAGTTAATTTAGGCACCCCTGCCCTTTTTCTTTTGTGGGCTTGGGATGTGAGGCACCCATCCTTTCCTGTCCAGGGCTCAGAGCAAAATTTGGTCAATTTAAGTACCCATCCTTATCCCATTTCCTTGGGGCTTAGGGCTTTATGGGTCCACAGGACCTTTTTCAGTGAAAGTGCCTTACACACTAAAGCTGCGCTTTAAACATTTGTTTATTAGCAACACACACCGAATACATATGCTCATCAAAGCTATTATGCTTACCACTTTTAAAACACAGTCTTATTTTATCCAATGGACAGTCAGTCTCCACTTGTATGGAGTTCCGGTGACCTTACATCACGGTTGTGCAGGGGGTATGATGTTTCGCAGCTTGTTTTTGCACTGCAGTCCAGAATTGATTTCCAAGAAATCTTTGTTTTTTATGTACATTATATAGGCAAACCTTTTAAACCTATTATATTGTTCACCACGCCTAGTTAACAAATTACCCACTGGCACCTATGTGTTTTTCTTTTTGCCAAAGTTTTTTACATTTTTATTTTTTTGCCCAAATTGTAACTTATTTATGATCTTTTTTTGTTTGTGCAGATAGTCAGCATAAATTTGCTGGTCAGAGCTTATTTTATTTACTACCATTTCTTTTTGAGTGTTGTTTTATTCTTTTTAAAACTTCTCAGTGCCTGTGTGTCTTTACTTTACAACCTTTGGGGTGATTATAACTTTTGTTAGGGGCATTTTTGCAGGGAGCTTTATTAGCTTTATTAGCAGCAGAAAATTCTTTTTTTTAAATTTCAGTGGTGAAGTCCCTGAGTTTCACCCAACACTGGTCCAGGCTAATATAGCATGGGGGTGGGTTAGGTGCCAGGCCTACAAAAATAATATTTCATATAATTTTTCTGACTGGATTATCAGTCACAAAACCCTCCTTGTGCTCCTATGCCATGTACAGCTGTGTGTGTGTGTGTGTGTATATAAGCATAAAGTATCTGCATCTCTTTTTTGGTGGCACAAAATGCAAAAGTATTTTTTCACAAAGAACGAGTTAGCAACCTCTAAAATAGCTGAGATTTGGACTTGTTGAGGAAAGAAACCAGAACAAATAAGGCAAGCTTCATGTCACTAACTTCCCTAATACAACACGGCAGAGTATGCTGAAGATCTCTTATAATTCATATTTGGATGTAATGTTAAGATGGAGTGCTTTGTGCAGTTGCTTAGCACTTCTCTGAAACTGATTGGCTTGAGATGCTGTGAAGTTCAGCCTTGTTATTGGCACATGTTAAAACAACATGTAAACTTTTCTTGTCTCTTTGTCTCCTGATAGTACTGAATATGGTGGGACAAAATAAACAGAACAGGCATCCACGGGTTGGAGACAGTCTCTGGGAGAAATACAGTCCTGATATTATTGGCAAGCACAACTCTTATTGACTTCAGTGAGAAATGCACTAGATTACTCCAGGGATGAGTTTGATCTTCAGTCTCTCCCTAGTAATGAGTGCACTGGCAAGAACATTAAGCATAACAAGCAAAGAATTAGCAGCCCCAGCATTATCTGTGTGTTGTTGTCAAAAGACACGGACAGCAAGCAGGAGACAGAAGGCAAGGTATCATATGTGCTTTACTAGTTTGCAAATATATACTAATTCTATCACAAGCAACACATTGACAAAGTTAGGGCTTATTTTTTCCCCTGCTAAAACCATACCCAAATAATAATTATTTAAAGCCCTTAAGCCATCTATTAATAAGTTATCACTGTAAGGGGCAAAGGCCCTTAGAAAGAGGATTATAACAGGAATAAATGCAGTGCTCCCTCAGAGACAGAGATAAATTGCTGAGAAATGTTTCTACCATGAGAGCTACTAGGTGGCACCTAATCAAGTTGCATAGGGTCCAGAGGAGGCTGGCAACATCTGAATTGGGTAAGCAAGCCTGGTTTGTCCCCCCAGGCCAAAGAAGCTGAAAGAAAGGGCCACTTTTAATCACCTCCAAAGAAAAAGGGAAAAATAAAGGCAGAAGGAAAAAAGATGTAGGAGTCAAATGAAACAGAAAGAAGCAATATCAGAAAAAGCAGTAGGAGGAGACAGACAGAGGAAAATATGAATAACAGAAAAGCAGGGATAGTCAGAGACACATTCTCTACCCTCCCCATTCTGTAACAAACACTAAACACAGCATACGCCTGGCCTGCACCATGCACCATGATTCTGATGGTGGTGTTTTTCAGTACATACTCTGCTTCTCAGCTGAATCTGGCCATAGCTATTAAGCTGGGAATTCCCATAATGGGAAAGTGGAGCTCTCAGATGGCAGAAAGACAGTGGAGCTGGCTCCTGTGCCAACCCCTACCTCCTTTACACCCACCCCTGGCATGTGGTGGGCAGGGAGGAATGGGGAAACGGTAAGGTATAGTCACTCTTTGCTGAATCTCATTTGGTGTATCGTTCCAGAAGAGGCTATACCCAGCTGGAATGTTAGAGTGAACTCAGTCTTGGACCAAACTAGCCCACAAAAATTAGGTAGCTGCAAGTAGCTTCTAGATGCATGTACCTTGCTCCCCTCTGCTAAGCAGATCTTGACCCACCAAAGAATTTGGCTCTTTAATCTTTGTCCCTCTCTCTGTCCTTCCTCTTTTCCCATCTTTTGTTTCCTCCCTTCTGTGCCCCTCATTTTTCAGTGTTCTCTGTTTTGTTTTTGTGTTATCCCCCCATTATCTTACTCATATTCCTTTGTTCATTCTCCGCTGGTTCATCTTCAGCCATGAGGAGAATGGCTTCTCCCTTCCTTCTCCCCGCTCTGAGCCCCAGTTTTATTCCCTATACAAGAGATTCCCCCTTCTCTAATCAGCCTCTGGTTAGAAGTCCCTTGTCTCACATCACTGCCCCCCTTTCCACAGGACAAGTTGCTCTTCCCTTCTTTCAACCATTCTGTGCTCTTTTCCATCCTTTCTCTGATTGGCTCCATGTTGCTGAAGGCTAGAGAACAATGCAAAGTCTAGAGGTTGGGAAGGAGTTGGGCTTTTCCTGAAACAGGGAGATTGCTCTTGCTCTCATCCAGGTGGTCTGCAAAAGGGTGGAGAAGGGGTCTCTGACAGAGACTGCAACAGAGTAAATCCTTAGGAGATTTCTCCTAGAAATAAGAGAGAAATACGAAGCCTGGGACTGAATCTCCACTCCAGTACACTGGTTCTACTTCAGTATGTTACTAGACTGAGTGGACAGCCAGGCTCCCTATGTCTAAAGAAAGAGACTCTGTCTTGACTTACACCCCATGCTTCCCTACTGAAATCATGGGGATTGCATGCAGTGTACCTTAGAGTAAAATTTGGCTTTAAGTTTCTAGGAGCTCCTTAACCTCATGCTTTAAGGCTCTGCACAATTCTCTCACTGCCCACCTCTCAGCTGTCATTTGCTCGTGCACCCTATCTTTAACTGTATACGTTGGCCAGCTCCATCTCTTCAGTGCTACCTTTGTCACTTTCTCTCACTCTGAATTCCATGCCTATTTGTACAATGGCTCCTATATGTGGAAAAGCCTCCCCAATGCCTGTGCCTCAAATCTCTTCTGAAACCCACCTAGACTTCCATTGCTGGTTGACTGCAAACATACTCATGCCTCACCTATTCTTTTTATTGTTTTCTTTCCCTTTAATTTATCAGAGCCTTAAAGCAGGGACTTGCCTTTTTTCCACATCTCTGGAACACCATGCATGCTCTTTGATGCTGTATACATAAATAATCATCTCCTGAAAACCCCTCCTGTGGAGTGTGGATGAATGAGGAAGGGATGAATCCTCTTTTTGTTATTCATCACACCTTCCCTCTCCTGTCCCCCCTCCCCCAGGTTTCAGCTAAAATGGCTAAAGTAGTAAGCAGAAGACTGCTAACTAAAGACTGTATTCTTCTATGAGTGTGACCTTCCTACTGAAGGCAAAGGAAGCTGTGTGGATTTGGACATAATATAGCACTAAAGCTGGCTGAGCTGTAAACCCTAAAAAGGAAAACACTTGTGGCTAGTTTAAGATTTGTTTCTTAACTAGAGCAGGATCAGCCATCACCTGCCATGTATGATTGATCCGCAAATTCTGTTGAATGCACTCATTCTTGGAAGTCACTAGGGTATAACCGTATACTCAGCTGTATTTGAATGCTGCATAGAAATAAACGTCACATTCTCTGGTAAAATGAGAAATAGATGGGCTTCTGTTGTGAATAATGCAGGCTTATCAGTGAAAAAACAAAATGGGATGAATGATGCTTATTTTGTTTTCCATATTTACCATTGCAAACTCTAATTCTTTACCCCATGAACAAATAAACTGTGCAGGAATGGACTGATTTCTGATAAAGCAAGGGTTGGTAAAATCCTTGGTGCAGAATGAAGTGTATTTGGTTTGTGTACAGCATACAATTAGATTTCCTCTCTAATCTCCTGACCTTCACTGATGCTACTAACTCAAGGCTATCCTCTCAAATGAAGCAACACTGTACAGCAAAAGGTGCACTGTTCTTATGGCACAAGGTGAAGTGGGACAAACTAGTATGAAAATAGGTCTCCTCCTAGGGTGAAGGCCTTTTGTCAGGTTAAAAAACATAGCTCTCCAGCAAACATTTGTCGCTGGTCTCTGGAGAAACATTCTTTCCTTTTTAAACAGAGCATGTGTAAAAAAACAAGCTGAAGAGTAATTACTGAACTTAGTCTTAAACATAAGAGCCCACAAACCCATTTTTATTCAGTGGGAATTAAAAGATTATAGTGTCTAAAAGGACAAAAAGCAGCATAGTTTCTTCATCTATTTGACCTTGAGGTAGTACTAATTAATTGGCCAATGGAGCCCATCTCAGAAAGACATGCAGTTTGCAGTACAACTGTGGAAGATAATTATTCAAGAAGCTGACCAAGGACTAGTGGCTTTATTAGAGAAATACATTATAAAAGGACAGAGAATCTGTTACACCAGACTGACCTTGTCTTTCAAAAATGTTTACCTCTCTCTGGCAGTGGCTAGTCTTGATCATTAAGAGGAAGTCAACACCCCATAATGCACCTACACAATTGTGCAATATTATACATAACTGAGGGATGGGTGGGCTTTATTTCTTCTTTCCACTCTTGTGCCCAATTCTGCTCCTGAAGCAGGAGACCACATTACCAATATCTTGAATAACCATAAGTGATATCAGTGGTCACAAAATTAATCAGACCTTTTTATCTTGCAATAGTATTTAACTCAGTGACCCCCTGTGACAGTGAACTTTATAGGTTAACTACACATTGTGTGAAATAAAGCAAAAGAAAGGAAAAAACTAAGCTTACTGGCCATTATATTACAGATCCTCAGTGGTGTGCCAGCTATTTCACACATTATTTCCTTTAGAACTCTTGGACAAGTCTTATATGTACCTAGTGATTTACTGTACTTGAATTATTTCAGTTCCTCCCTACCGTTCTCTGGCTGACATGCCCATCGGTATGGTATTTTAGTGCTTCTTTGTCAAGGCCACAGTCTCCAAATTCCATCACAGTCTCTTTGTTTTTCTCTCTTTGTTTTGCTGCCTGCCCTAGTGACAGCTGCTTAGTTCTAGCGTTTAGTCATGGCCATGGCGTTCTCTCTGGTGGGTCAGCCTCCAGGTTGCCCTCCATTGCTGCACAATCTCTGTCAGATTGGACAGCCAGTGCTGGTGCATGCTAGTCTGAGCTCTCCCAGCCAGACTTTCTAAGATTTTATCCATTTTTATTATGTTTATTATGCCATTTAAAGATGGCATAGACCCAAGCAGTGGGCCTCAGTGAGAGGAAAGCGGCACAGAGCACGAGATAGGGAAGGAACTCAAGCAGCAGAAAATTGCTACCATTTTCTTCCACTGGGAGGTCTGGTGGAGGCCAGCATATCATGAAAATTAGTTCTTGCTAGGAAAGGGGCACGATCGGGGTGACTGACAGAGCAGCGAGTCCCTTTAGCTCGCTCCACTAGCAGAACCCTTATGGCATGCAGTCTACAAGCTAACACTTACCCCCAGTTATCCTCCATCAGAGTAACCTCCCCTGGAGAGAACAGGACCAGTCTGTCATAGGAAGATGTATTTTATACTTCCCTGTGCCAGCTGTGGTGAAATGGTCTCGCTCGCTCTCTCTTTCTCGTGGCCCTAAGGTTCTCTGGCTAATTGATCAGACAAAAGGTACTCAAATGAATGATTTTTCTAGTATCCAAATATATTTGTACATAATGGAGGACTATTTGTAAAAACACACGATAAGTTGCTCTGAATCCGTGAGATCCTCATTTAATTTCATTCTAAATCCTTGCTTTACAAAAAGGTTATGACATGGGGCTGGGAAGATTCATCCCTTCTTCAGTGCCCTGGGATCTCCCCATTGAAAAGTCTTATTACTCAAGTTTTGCACTGGGTTCAGGGTTGGCCTTTTAGAGCACTGTTAAATATATCTATACACTGGGGTATCTCAACATCCTTTGGTTCATTTAGCTGTAATGTGGTGTGATGTCGGTCCATCTATGAAACACAAGTTTGGCTCATTGCATTATTAGATATAATGTTGTTATCTGTGTTTATGTATTTTGGCAAAATTAAAGAAACCCAAACAAGCCTTAAAACGCCTTTGCTTAAAATATCTGTAAAAAGGTTGAGAGGGTTTTGCAAAGTGCTGGATTAGGAGCTCTGGACAATGTGCCCTGAACTGATACACCTTATGCATCCTGATTATACTGCCCCACTCATATGTCACAATTTTGTTACAAAGGGACCAGCAGGGCTACTCAGTCTCCATGTCATTGTAGTCCTTGTTCCTCTCATTTCAACAGCTGTCCACTAGGAACTGGACCATTTAAACTCACTTCACATGTGTCACTGAGCAGCCATCAGAACCGACATGAACATGAACTAGATTTGAACCCCCATGTTTGTTGACAGATGGCTTCTCCATCCTGCATTGGTTGCACTGGGTCAAAACTTACCTGGGGTTTGGCTTTGTTCACAAGAGGAACTCAAAGTCAAACATATTTCTTCTCCCAGGCTTGGCTGTTCCTTGAATTTCTCCCTGAAGATTGCTCAGCCCACATGCTAGTTTCTATCCAGAGAGTCACTGTCACCTCTCTATTTCCCAGTCAGCATTGAGGTACATTGGTAGGGTGGTGTGGAGGAAGCTTGAACTACTTCTCTCTTCTTTTGTGGATAAAGAGCAGACTTCAGTCTCCAGCTGGCACCTTCTATGAGCACTAAATCCTCATGAAAGAAAATGCATTTTCTTAAACAAAGAAGCATCTGCCGAGCATCCTTAGCCAATTCATAGCAGATAAATACATGGCGGGCAAACAGCTGGATCACCCTATTGAGATTCTTACTACAGAGAGGTAATAGCATTGGTTTAGAATGTTTTAGAGAGTATATTTGTTCACATTGGGTGGGCAGGAACCAGTAAAAGTTAGAGAGAGGCTCATTTAGTGCATGGTAGGCTGCTACTTTGCTGCTGCCTGTTATTGACTAGATGACACTGACTGCAGTGCTTCAAACACAGTAATTCATCAGACAGATGCTGACTAGTTACCCATTCATTGCTTATTTATGAGAAATGAAAGATTTCCAAAGGTTCTGAGAACCCAGCAATCAATGCATAGATACTTCCGGTTATAATTCAAGCTAAATTCTATTTTATTATCTGAAGTAAAAAAAATAAAATAAAAGCCCTCGGGGGCAAGCCAACTTTTGTTACTGAAGGAATTGCCCATTCAGGGTGGACTCTGCCTCCCAACTCCTCATTAACTATTTATCAATTCCTTGGAAAGAAAACCTACTGTACAGTGAATCCCCCTCAATATTTAATATAGCAATGCCTGGAGCACTGGATTGACTTTCTCACTTGTGCAAAAGGGAAAAGCACTACATATACTAGTCAGTTCCTTACTGGGGAAAACCTCAGATAAATCCCAGTGTTTATTACTTCCTTTTTACTGGTTATTTTATTTTATATACTTAGCATTACTAATGATCTGTTGCTGAGTATTTCTGCAAGAGCTCTTCCCGTTCTCATCCCATGACACATAGCAACTACATTTATTGATCATCATTCTGTTTTGTCTGAGAGCCAGGGACGTTCCGTGTTGACCTAACGCTACCATCTCCGGCTCAAAAAGTGCCTTTGCCAGACTTGCTGATTGGTCATTTGTTTGAAGTTGTGTTATGAAACAAAATGATCGTGTGTGTAGCTTGTATCATTGCTCTGGTTTTAGTCCCCTGGTTTATGAAGCTCAGATTGTAATCTGTCACTGGACCATATTATTCATTAATAGAATTTGTTTCCAGTTTTAGATCCATCATAAAAATGTTTAGTGATTCCTCCTAGTCCTTCGGTTGTTCCAACACTATCAGGCTGGCCAGTTCTTAATATTAGATATTCTGCCATCATTCCAATTAAATTTACAGCTGCCAGACTGCAGTTAGCCAAACCTCACTTTCCTCATAATTTCTATGGCTCAGATCCTGACCTAGGGTAATATGATAACAAGGGAGTAAGGAGCAGGTTCATCCTTTATTTCTGCATCACTTAGACCCAGCTCCTCACCAGCCCAACCAATCCTGAGAGTGGTTAGGCCAGTAATGAAGGGCTGCAAAGGGGACTTGCACTTGTTGCATGACTGTGGGGTGGGATGCTACTTAAGAGACAGGGACCTTGAGTGACACTTGACAGATCCTGATCACCCTATCCTGGTTGTACCTACTGAGGTTTTTGTTTTTCACCTCAAGGCAGCAGTAACTCCCATAGACCTGCTGCAGTAGGAGAGAGAAAGATCAGAATCAAGGGTCCCTAAAAGGGATTAACCAAACAACCTTAACCCATTATAATTCTGAGGGTTGCCAGGGTTGTCTGTTCTCTCATTACTCACCCTATCTGATTGTTCTCTCTCAGCCAATAGTTCTATTTCAGGACTGTCAGCTAGGACTCATAGCTCTGGGCTCTGGTGAGCAATTTATTCTCCCTGGCAATCAAGTGTAGAGTAGCATGTCCACTCCCATTTAGACATTTAGGAGGAAATAATATCATCTCCTGTCCTCTGGTTGCCATATATGGCAATCGGGGAGAGGACTGAGGGGACACTTAGGAACTATCTGGCCACCCTGGAGAGGATCACTTCAGGGTGTAATCATGGGGTGTCCATGACTTGCTAAAGCCTTCGCACCCAGTGGCTACATTGCCTGATTTTGTCCCTTAGTTAATTATAAGCTAATATGATTTCTTCCATAACCTTGAAATACTTTGCCTTTAATTCTTTTCCTCTGGCTGTTCACATTACTCAGCAATGATCGCTCTCTTTCTTCTCGGTTCCCTTTTTAACCGTTTGGGAGCATCGTGGCAATCTGCCACGCAGTGTTGGGATAGTTTTCTGGTTCTGGTTTATTCCTTAGTCTCCTCAAAATTTATTGCAAAGTTTTAGTTTATGTAGTGCCCAGTCCTACTGGCAGATGCACATTGGAGCTCTCTGAAATTTGGAGTAATTTATCTGTCAGAGGAACTGCCAGCAGCTTCTTTGCTAGACTGTTGATCTTCTAGTCTGTGGCTGTCATCCAAAAAGCAGGACTCTCCACATTTGTGATGGCAGATTCCCCAAAACGCCGTGGTTTGGCTAAAAAGAGGTAGATTTAGCAGAATATGTAAACTCATGTGCTACCATTGGAATTAAGGGTAGTGGAAATCCACTTATTGTGGCAGTGTGATTTCTTTCAGACCTTGGGGCCTGACCTGAGAGGCATAAGCAATAAACCTTGCTCTTCAGATATGTAGGTAATATGGAGCTCTCTCCTTATCTGAGGAATAGGTATTTTTTACATGTCTTTCAGCTAAATCAAAAATCCAAATCCAAAATCACCCTTGGATATCAGGCAAATTTGTGCTATTTCCTGGAGGACTTTACCTCCATAAACTAGATTTACAGTCATCTTCAGACAGCATGTAATCACTTCAGGGTGTAATCAGCAAGGTGTACAGATGCAGTGAATCTGCTGCCTGCTCCCCCACTGGCCAGCAGCTATATTAAAAAAGCCTGCTTTTAAAAATAGATAGGCTCACAATGTGTCTGTGCAACTGCAGGCATAATTTGCATGTGCACCTTGATTGTACAAACATTTTATGTAATTGTATATGGAATGGTTAATCATGGTGCAGAATTGCACTTGCGTTTCTTTTCTTCTTTTCATTATTTTCCCCCTTTCATCCTCTCCAGCCTTGCTTGTAGAGGTGGTAGAATATTATTTGTTGAATAATCTATTCCCATGGGCGGAATCTATGAATCTGAAGACGACCTGAAATTTGGTGGGATGGCCATGCCCACAGCAACGTATGGAAGTAGCTCTGTTAGAAAGTTCTGGAATCAAAGATCTCTCTCTATAGAGAGCTGAGACTGCAGTACTTCCCCAGAATTTTGCTTCTCTTGCAGTGAAGACAGCTTGCTTATTCTCTCTGCTCTTCTTGGAACATAACTAAGCTTTTTCCTTAGAAGGGATTTGGAACTGTGTGATCTGAACATATTCCTCTCTCTTTTTCTGTATATTGACCCTTCTCTTCCCTTACTTCCCTCATGGATAATAACTCGGAAGCTTTCAGCACAGGACTTCAGAAGCAAGTTAAGAGTAGATGGGCCCTGTCTGCTAATTACTGCTCTCTACCACCTTCAGTGATGCCACCGTTGAGTCTCCAGGCACCCCACCCACCCCCAACACAGGGCCTCATCCTTGTGACATGGCTACATCTCTTCACAGAGCAGCAGCACATTTCAGAACTACAATGAATTGGGCAGTTCACACCCCTGAGAGTTATTGTTTCAGGCTGTTTGCAAACTCAGGAAGGCATCAGTTATCCTTAAGTCATGTCTTCAAGCTTTTCTCTGAATCCCTAGGATCTAGAAAAATAAAATAAAATAACCTTCCCCCATGTGATTTTGACCTCATTATGTGACTCCAGGATCTGGGTTCTAGTCATGGGCCTATAGTGCCTGAGCATTAATCTGGCCCTGATTGGGCTCCAGATAATCAGTTTAACATTCAATTACTGTAGCCCTCTTGCAGCTGTAAACCAGCTTCTCAATGGGATCTATGTGTGAGGAATTTTAGCGCTCCTAAATGCAGCTGATCCAGCAGCTGTCAGGAAGACTGAATGGGAGACTCTATTACAGCTTCCCTGTGCTTTGTCACACCTCTATTTACAGGTAGAATGGAACATTGTAGAGCTTGGGGTTCCTGTGGGTGATCTTTCTTTGGAGGGACCCTTCTAGCTTCTGTGAGTTCAATCCACTCTCATTCATTCTGTGTATAAGATAAGACAATTTTGTTCTCACCCATACGTATGTCTTCTCATTACAAGAGTGTTATTGCTTTGAGGCAGGAATTGTGCCTATCTCTGTGTTTGTACAACATCCAGTGCAATAGGGCACCACTCCTGACTGGGGCCTCTGTGAACTAATGCACTATGTCATAAACAATCATGTTAATATGGCACAGTGGCTTCAGGTAATTTATGTAACCAACTGCTGTATTGTAAAATGATTAGAACAACACTTACAAAACCAATAATATTTCCCAGGGATGTCCTGCTAACTAATTATTATTTGTGAAAGTGCTTTGAGATTCTTGGATGAGAGGAGCTATATCAGATCTTAGCAGGCCCTTAAGCATATCCAACCTGTTTTATCCAGTTCTATTTATGATAATTAAAGAAAGGGGTCCATAATCCTTTTACGAATTTCATTCTTTTAAAAGGTTTCAGAGTAACAGCCGTGTTAGTCTGTATTCGCAAAAAGAAAAGGAGTACTTGTGGCACCTTAGAGACTAACTGGTTAGTACTCCTATTCTTTTAAAAAGATGTTGAAATCTTCTTTCCTTTATTCCAATTAATGGGCCCAATCCTGTTCCTACTGAAGTTGATGGGAAAATGTTTGCTGCATTCAGTGTTAGACGGACTGGGCCTTATGCATGTATCAAATGTATTTTCATTATGCTATTCAATTCTTAAGTATGGTGTGATATGGATGTAACTGCCTGTGTCATTTATACTGTTTTCTTTGTCGATGACCTCACCAGTGCATTAGCTGAAGTGCCTGGATCTTAACATAATTGTTTCTCCTTTCTTTGTGGGAATAACTGCATAATCGCAAAAGGTCAGGTCACATCAGCCTAGTCCAATAAGACAGAGTCAAAACTGGTTTTGATCGTTCTGCTTTGGAACATCTTCTAATTAAATTCAAATACAAGCATGTAAACACCATGGAGGAAGAAGAATTGTTTAGGGCTATAACTAGCAGGAGTGGGATGAGAGTAAAGCAAAGCAAAATGTAGCTCAGATATCAAAATAAAAATCTTTATGGTTAAGTCTGTAAGACTGCAGACTATTCTCCCCAGAGAAGTGGAAGATTCATCATTTGAGGCATTTAAAACTCCACTGTCCAAATCACTGGAGAATATACTGTAGGGAGCATTTCCACTTCCATTTTCCATGATTCTGTGCAATTCATTTTAAAGCTATTGCATTTGCTCGTACAATGCTGCTTTCTCACTGTAAGATTCGGTTCTTTCGCTGTCACTGATACCATTATTACCATTATCTTAAAAACAAGTCAAAGCTTAGCTGAAAATATGCATTTCATTAGTCTTTTTTTACTAGAATCTTTTTCCAGTTGGAAGATCAGGCTACAGATATCTAACTAATGCAGCATTGAGAACAGTGCATAAAAATAAATAGGCAGACAAAGCAACATTTACTCATTGTTTGGGTAAGTGGGGAGAGGGAGGTCTTAGAGTACGGGAGAACAATGAGAGAAAAAGAGACAGTGTCCTTAGGAGAGGAGATAGAAGGGGGAGGTCTGGTGGTTCTGGGAGAATTGAAAGGGGTGCATGGCGGGAAGAAGAAGGAGAGAGAAAAAAGAAGGTGGGTAGGGGAAAGGGAGTAATGTGATGGGGATTCTAGTGGGATGGAGGCTCTCAAAACTAATCTGGCTTGGGGTTCTCAATATCCTAAAGCAGGCAATTATAATTTAAACATATAAAGTCAGATTTTTTTCTGGCAGGGAGCAGAGTGGGGTGGGAGGGAGGCTCAAGAATCATCTCTGATTTTCCCCTCCATTCTAAAGCCCTTCATTCAGAAGAAGGTTTTAATATGGGGGGTCCCTGGTATACATTGGGGTTGTGTTCTTGAAAAGGGCAATGGATACAGAAATGATGTAAACCGGGGAATTTTTCCCCATAAGAAATAATGGAATAAGGGGGGGGATGTGTTCACAATTTCACCACACTCGCCTATGATAATGCTCTTTTCACCTTTACAGTGTATGTTTTTACAATGTCAGGTTATACAGTACACATTTTACACATAAAACATTAAATAAAAGAATGTAGAACCCTACTAACACCATTCAAACACATAGAACATTTTAATACAGTAATAGAGTATAAAACAGTGTCAATTACGCTCTGCCGGCTGGGTTTTCTTGGGCTGGCTTTTCTGTGGCTGGCTTTTTGGTTGCAGAAGTCTTAAAAAGTATTTTATTGATGTCTGCTCTCCTGCATGAATCTTTGAAAGATAGATCTTCCTGTAGCAAGCCACTGCATCACTGAAAGCCCTGGAGACTTTGGCAGACCATTCACGAAAAGGATCACCGTTCTGTATGATTTCCGTCATCTCATCCAGAAATCAAAAGAAACGGGAGAGATTCTTTGTCATCAGACTCCTGGCTTCCTGCCCCACAGCATCGTCAGCATCGTCCTTGCTTTCTTCAGATATCCGTTGTTGGTCCAGCTCAATCAGTTCCTAATTTGTTAGTTGTTCAGCGTGAGACTCCAACAACTCCTGTACATCCTCCTCCTCCACCTTCTTGAAGCCGACATCCAAATTGACAATTTCTTGCTTGAGAGCACGAACGGCATCAAATCCTGTGAAGCTGTGGACAGCATCTGGCCATGCATGGCACCAAACACCGTTCATACATTGCGAAGTGACCTCTTCCCATGACACATCAATTTTTCCACACCACTCAAGATGTTGTAGGACTTCCAGAACTCCTTTATACTGGGCTTTCCTTCACCTGCCGTCTCCTTAATCAGCATGGAGAACATCCTCAGTAGGTAATAAGCCTTCAACGTGGCCGGCGGACGCAAGTACAGTACTGTACAATAGGGGAACGTGTTCCAATTCATGTCGGTCCCAATCCATGCAAACGATGGATATGCAGATCAGGATCAACATAAATTGTAACACGTTCCCCTATTGATGAGCTACGGATATCTGAAACCATGGATAAGGGGGAGATGTACACCAGGGACTCCCAGTATGCTGCTGTTCCGGGGTAACTCCTTCAGAATTCAGGTTTAAAATTTGTTTTTAGAGTCTAATTTTAAACCCATAGTATTTGGATAGATTAGAAATTAAGCAAAAGAGTTCACTCTTTCCTAGCGATTATTAATTATTATTAGTCATAAAACATGTGATTTAGTCCGTCCCCCGGCCCGTGCCACTTCCAGCAGCTCCCATTGGCCTGGAGCAGCGAACCACAGCCACTGGGAGCCGCGATTGGCTGAACCTGCGGACGCAGCAGGTAAACAAACTGGCCCGGCCCGCCAGGGGCTTTCCCTGCACAAGCAGCGGAGCAAGTTTGGGAACCACTGTCCTAGAGCATATCTTTTAGAAAAAATCCAATCTTGGTTTAAGAATTTTCAGTGATGGAGAATCCACCACAACACTTGGTAAATGGTTCTAATAAATTGCCCTCACCTTCAAAAATGTACACTTTATTTCCATTTGAATTTGCCTACCTTCAACTTCTAGCCAGTGTTACACTTTTCTCTGCTAGATTGAAGAGTCCATTATGAAATATTTGTTCCCCAGGTAGATACTTATATACTGTAATCAAGTCACCCCTTAACCTTCTCTTCTTAAGCTAAATCGATTGAACTTTTTGAGTCTATCATGTATTCTAATTCTTTTATGATTCTTGTGGCTCTTCTCTGAACTTTCTCCAATTTATCCACATCTTTCTTGAATTGTGGGCACCAGGACTAGTCACCGTATTCCAGCAGTGGTTGCACCAGTGCCAAATAAGAAGATAAAATAACCTCTCTACTCCGACTTGAGATTCCCCTGTTTATGCATCCCAGGATCTCATTACCTCTTTTGGCTACAGCCTCACACTGGGAGTTTGTGTTCAGCTATTATACACCCCCACCTCCAAATCTTTTTCAAAGTCACTGCTTCCTAGGATAGAGTCCCCGATCCTGTAAGTATGACCCACATTCACTGTTTCTAGATATATATACATTTACAGTTAGCTGTACTAAAATGCACATTGTTTGCTTGTGCTCAGTTTATCGCCTCTATATTGTTAGACTTCTTTGCCTGTTGGAATCATCTCATATTTGCATATAATGTCAAACAAAATTGATAGTATAAGACTTTGAATATAATGCACTATTGCATTCCAACTCACTATCAGCAGGATATGTTATCTCTCTTGTCCATGACCAACTATATTTTTCATATATTCTGCACCATGCATCCTGACTAACCAGGATCTATTACTGGTCATACCACATTCAGTAAATCATAGAACTTTCTTTTATACGTTGGAGTAAAACTTGCAGACTCCTTAAATCCATGAAAAATATTTTTGTGTGTCAATTTGTTGCAAATAAAACATGTTTACTTTGGTGAATGCAAGTCCTGGATTTTAATACTAAGGTTTTAATGCTATTTAGTTGTACACTTTAAACATTCTCTTCCAAGCGACTAGAATACTTGCTAACACTTTAAATAGGATGTACAATATCAGCAGAGAACAGTTAATCACTCTGGGTGAAATCCCTCCCCCACTGGAGTCAGTGCGACTTTTGCCATTGACTTTAATGGGGCTATAATTTTATCGTCTTTTCAGACCAAATCAAATACTCCAAATGAAGAGTCTAGGCTCCTAAACAGGACAGAGGACTTATTGGTAACTAGGACCAAACACTTTAAAACAACACTTACGCAGACGCAGTACAAACAACAGCATACCGTGTATGTAGAAACTTTGTGCAATGCTGTAATTTTTACTACTTCTGTATCTTTAGAAGTTAAGCTGCGCTCTTTTTAAACGCATGCTACCAAATTACATCCAGGCAGCCTTTATTATAAATCAGTGACAATATCAAAAAGAAGCTAAGAAGGATCAGAATCTCTCTCATGTGTAACCTGACTTGCTATTAGTGCAGTTACTTAAATGAGTATAAGTGACAAGGAGATGAGGAAAGGGAGAAAGGGTAGTGGACGGTTCTTGGGAAAATGATACAAGGCATCTGTCTTTTGATTCTCTAAAAGGCTTGTCTGCAGGGGTTCTATTGTGTTCTAACATTTTTTAAAATACTTACAAGTAACTTTAATATATTCCATCCATCCAACTATGCTTAGAGAAAATAATGAACTGAATAGCGATGATACTTTGAAGGGATTAACTGATTGTTGCAGAACAAACTAGATCAACTGCAACTAAACCAAAAACTTACTGAATTTATTATTTATAGTTGCTACCAGACAGAAAAGCAATATAGTCAAAATTAAGTAGTCTTTTTTTGAAAATTGTAGTTATTTTGATAAACAGTGCTGTCAAAACAGCAAACGTGAATGCCACAAACTCTAGATCATTCACTTTCATGTAAGGTTTGCAAGGTTTTAAGTGAGAATACTTCATAGTTAAAGTATGTCTTCCCTTGGGGATCACACGAGTATTTAATTTTTGTTCTGGCATTGCGCCTATTGTGTTTATGAGGTTCTTTGGAGAAATAGAATTGATGACCACAAAGGAAAAATTGAGAGTTACTTATTTTAAACCACTATTATAACCTTTTAAGTTTTTCAGGAAAAATATGTTTTCTTCCAGATATAAAATAGAGGCTTTACTGTGAAAAGGTTTCAGAGTTCCATATTTATCCTACCAGTAAACGTTCATATCAGGCTTTGTATTGTAAGGCTATCTATTGTGTTATGATGGTATCCTTTGCTCTTCTGCCCAGTTACATTAAACTATTATGAACTATATTCTCTTGATTTAGAACATATAAAATGTCTGTTGGCAAGTATAATTTTATAGGCAACATTTGATTTTTCACATAGCCCTTTACATTGTTAATAGCCATTTATTGTGCTTTTAATCAATAATGATTTCTCAAACACATATGTAAATATACAACACACATACGGTAACACCATCTTTAGCAGTAAGCCCTAAAGCTTGTGCAGCAGCAAATGACCATATATTGTGAGGTACGTGCATAGCAAGAGCAATCCTGCTGTGGCAGGCTAGCATGCCACTTGCTGATCTGACTCTATATTTGCTATCTTGTAGCTGTTGCCATGGCCTCTGTCATGAGTGACTTGCATGCTGCTTTGTTGGCTTCTTGCACAGAGTTACATCATGGTTGCACATACACTTTTCTAGTTTTCCATCTTAGCATCCACCTTACTGGACACATTCAGCATCTTACAGCAACAGGCAATTTGTGTTTAACTATACACTGTTGTAGGTTGTGGTAGAGTATAGGATTTACCTCAACACCATGTGCAATGCTGCTTGTGCGCTATATTTGGAAAAAGTACACTATTTAGGAAGGAGAATTAATATGATAATTGATATTTCCTTAAAAATTACTTCCCAGAACTGTGTTTAAGGATATTTCCAATCATCCTGGGAACTCTCCAACTCGCGGAAAGCTTGGTTCTTTAGACCATGGCTTGTAGTCAAATGACTTATATTGCTTGGAAGAGCAGACTGCCTCCAGGGATAGAAGGTTGGCACAGCAGCTTGGCTGACATGGCAGTGAAAGAGCAGGTAGCATTTTCAGAGAAAGAGGAACCTCAGACAAATATGAAAGATCTGGTCTAACATTTTAGAAACTTTTGATTAATTCCTAATGGATGGAAACTGAGCTGTCGCTCTCCTTCAAACTTTCCCGACCGCTCTTCTTTTCCTTCCCCTCCAGGCCCATTCCTTTACTTTTTTGATCATTATGTCTTTCCCCCCGTCTGCTCCCTTTATTTTTTTTTGGGGGGGGGAAGTCAATAAAATATAAATATAAAAAATTGTACACTCATTTTGCTGCTTATGAACCTGTGTAGACATGGGCAGAATTTAATCTGCATCGTATAACAAGTATGTGAATATGCCAAGTGATGATGATAATATACCATGTAAATCTCTTCTGATGAAACTCAACTACAAATCATATTCTAATACGTTAGAGAAACATTGAACTGGTCAAACCTTAAGTAACTTAACTGCATTGAAAAATGTTCTTATTTTAAATGTGTTTTTGCCCTAGAGCATCACATCCTGATGTTTTCCGAAGTAGGGTCTAGTAATAGGGGAAAATGAATTGTTATATTCCTGTTTCATTGCTCAGGGGAAAAGTGGCAATGTTTGCACAATAGATAACATCGGTTGTCACTCAAAATGAAAACCTTTATGCTGTCATAGGAGATAGCAGATTAGCTGATTTCATCGGCAACCTCCACAGTGACATGATTTTCTACTCTAAGTGCCTCCTCCATGTCCCTGTTGACATAGGATTTTAGAAGTGTAAAATAATTAGTTTCTTTTCTTTTGTTTATGCAAAAATGCTAAATGCTGTTATTCAAATAGAATACACAGTAGATTTTGTTAGATAGTAATAATCACCTTTCATTAAGAGATCTTACTTCGGAATTCTCTTCATGATCACATTTCTTCTCTTTTATGACTTATCAGTAATTACTCAATTCTTGACTTCTGTTCAATTATAAGATATTAATATATTTCACATCTATCCTTTATTCATTTATAGCTAAATTCTATAATCTTTGGTGACTTCCTCACTTTGAAATTAAAGTCTGATATATTTTGATTTCAAGAACACCTTTCAAAATTCAAATAGATGACATGTGCCTTTCAAATATTTGTGACAAAGATCCAAAATGCAAAACAAACATCAAAATAAATCTTGAAAAGGTGTGGGATTAATTTATTACATATGTATGAAGATTTCTATAACTTTGTTTTCAAGAACCAGCATTTTCTTACGTTAATTTACAGTAAACAAACAATGAGTTTATACTAGATTTGTCTGGGTAGAAGCTACATAAGGGTCTAATATGTACAGAATAATTCACGTTGAAACATTTGAAAGAGAAATTGTGAGCTAACTTTTCAAAAGGAAGTACCTCCTGTCTTACCCCAAGGCACATACAAAATTTAGTAACCCTAGCCACCTTGTAGTTGTGAGGTTAGTAAAATATAACATTCTAACATTTTACCTATTTGGATCTCTCAAGTTATAGCACTTTGTAGCTTATGCCACTATAGATGGGCAGGGGAGCAATATTAGTTTGGAATTGGTGCAAGCATAGCATGGCATGCATACCATTGGAGATATCCTAGAAAATGAATTAATGAAAACATTTTCACAGTCTCATCAAGATTACAGCCTACCCAAAGACTGGTTTGGACACTACATACAACTTGAAATATATAATCACAGTGTCTCAGAAAATCGAAGTTCTACCTCAGGTCCATTTTGTCTGGTCTATGTTAATTCAAGTGACCAGCTACATTATGGCAGCCTCGAATATATGTTAAACATCACTCAGGATTCCGGAACAAGTTTACAGTTGATTTCAGGCAAATATTGTGGAGAAATTTCATCATAAACAAGTTGGCTATGCAACCTCGGAAACATGACTCAATGGATGTTCATATCACAGCAATTTTATCTAAGATTATGCACCAAATGGTCTGGGCACCATCTCACCTTTTAAAAATCAGTCAGGTAGGCACAAGTATCTGTTGGAAACAACCAACCAACCATGGAACCCTAATTCACATGCTTTGGAAGTGTATGTGGCAACTCTATCTTGGATAAAAGACTTCGGCCCAGATTTTTAAAAAAAGAAATATTAAGTAATTTTGGATGTCCTAGACACCTGGAACATAATTTTCAGAAGTCCTGGACACCCATAATTACAATGCAAGTCAGTGGGAGCTGTGAGTGCTCAGCACCACTGAAAAATGGACTTCAGGAGTCCCAAGTCGGGCACCCAAAATTAGAGGTCACTTTTGAAAATGTCCTTAGATTTTAACTTTAATAGAATGTGCAGCATCTAAATGTATATTTTAGGCAACACATCTCAGCCTTTTGAACAACAATCCATCAGTAGTGCACTTGAATATTATTTGTGTCCGTATGCTGTTCATGAAAGATTTTAGTGAAAGCTTCTTTTCCCTATCTGGATTTCCATGAACTTTATTAGCTTGCTGTTTGTGGCATTTTTCAAGTTTAAGCCCATTTTGTTGGCATAGATAACATGGGGCAAGTATTTAATCAGTGTTCCTGTATTTGGCCAGGCCCAATCTATGTTCTCAGGAGAGTCAACCCAGCTCAGCGGAAGGCATGCAGAGCCTGCATAAAACTCTAGGTAGCTAAGTGATATGTCAATTGAACTTTCTGACTGAGATGGAAAAATCTGCGAGAAAAAAAGTTCTGCCAGTCACATTTACTGTGTCTTTCTGATTTAACAGGCCTAGTACACTAATTATTTTCCTTGGGTAGCTGTCTTATTAGTTCATAAACAGTATTGCCAACCCCAAGCATCCAAACATCATGAATTTTGTGTTCTTATTAATCATCTTCTGCTTTTTAAACTTTTATGGTGCACTTTTCAAGCTTTTCACTACAACCATGAGGGCTAGAAAATTACTTTTCTATATATGAAAGCTGAGATTCCAGGAACTGGGGCTTAAAAAACAAAACAAAACAAAAAAACCCACACCACCAAGTATGGTGATATTTGACAATGCGGCAAATATCTTCCCATTTGCTAAGGGGCCATTGATTTATTTCACCACTTAAACCTCTGATTTTTCTTTGTTGCATCCCTATTCCCTCAAGCTTGCAGCACCACATGGTATTTTTAGGATTTGCCTGGTCACTGATTTTATATTTATTTCATATCCTGTTCATAATCAGACAGACCTTCTCCGTAACATGAACATGCTTAGACCTAGAATCAGATTGAACAAATGTCTTGCTGCTAATATATGAAAGAGACTATATCCCAAGGCAGAAAAGGGATCATGTAATTTTCTTAACATTGGCCACCTCTCAGTTAGGCATCTCCACCTTCAGAGCTGTTGCCCAACTACGTGCCTGTATAGGAAGAAATATGACTATAATGTTCATGAACAAGTCACTGATCAGTGTACAACTGCAAGCATAAGCATTTCTCCCTGAGTTTGGTAAAAACACCTGAAAATAATGATTTATTTGCATGTTGTTTCCTTTAACTGAACTTTCCCAGCAGCAGCTGGTGACATCTGAAGTTGCATGGACGAACGGGGCATAATATAAATGCCTAGTCTGTGTTAGGCTTCTCTCCTGCTTTTCTTCCACTGCTTTACATTTTGTCTTACTGGGTGGGTTTTGTACACACCTCTGAAAAGCAGGGCAGGCATTGCTTGCCTTTCATGCTCTGGACTGGCCTGGACCATCTCCAGCCTCTGAAGGCTTAAAATGTACCCTGAAAAGCTAATTCTCCTTACTTTGTAAATTCTGAAGGAACAGATTCCCTGTGTGGGCCCTTGGAGGACACAAGATATCCCTTAAAAACATCACTTGGCCAAACAGCATCTCTGACTATTTACCTGCTTGTTTATCTTTGTTGCTGAGCCTTGATCCTGAAATGACTCCACACCTGCACACAGCTTCATACCTTCAGTGGAGCTTTACTCATGGGGCTGCCTGCTGGATCAAGACTATATACAACAAGTTGTCTAAAAGTTTCCCGATGTCTAACTTTCATTTATTTTCACACATCTATTTTACCACCCAGACAATTCAGTTTAACATAGTCTTTCTTAAGCCTAAGAGGTCTGTAATGTAAGAACTGTCTTCATTAAATGTAGTGAGTCATAATCAATTAATCCCACAAAGAAGGTATTTTTAAATTTCTCAATAATCTTTTTAATTTAAAAAGAGTGCATGTGGGGAGAAGTAGGATGTATGGGCAAAAGGAAGTTAGAGCACTGCTTAAAAACTATGGCTTCTGTTACTTAGCAACAATTGCCTGAACTGCATCAGCTGGTCTGTTTTACCATATAATTATTCTCATTGATTCATCATTAATGACAAATCAAGACAGCTGAACATGACTTCCTTGGGTGGCCAGAGAGACTAATCTGAATATTTAGACTGGATAGAGAAGCAAACTGTTAGTTTAATATTTTCAGCATAGTAGGATACAGAATATTGTAATTTAACAGAATTTTTAATTTAAATGTTCATCTTCATAAATATATCAAAATTAGGAAACTGACCAACAAGAACACTTATGAGTAAAAACCACATGATACTGAAGGCAATTACACTTTTTATTTGATAGCTATTTCCAATTTTACATATATTCTGTGACGATATAATTTCATATTGTATGGGAAGATTTTCCAAAGAGCAATCAGGTGCTTATCTCCCATTTATGGATTTGAAAATCTCTCCCTGTAATGCTTTGTATATCAAGTTTTGCTGGAAAAAAATGTTTGATGCCAGTTTGAAGTTCAGGGAAATCCTCTGCTTTCTTCTCAAAGGTCTTTCTTGAAATATTTAAACTCTAAAGTTTCCAGGCTAGCAGCCAATAGACATGTGCAGAAGATGTCTGTCAACAGCCCCGTTCTTTTTCTAATTGGTGAGTTCAAGTGCTCTGGGTGCTCAGACAGATACACAGATTTTGTACGGAGACGTTGAAACAGAAACAGTGTGGATGGTTATTGATAACTTTCATTGAAGGTATAAATGAATTCCAAGAATAATTTGGTAAAAAAATAGGCAAGGTTTCTGGGGGTGTCAGACAGCTGTTGAGAACAGCACCAAATGAAAATTTTCAAAAATATCATTGACAGTTTGTATTTACGCAGCTCCTTTCAACTGAGGATCTCAAAGTAATTCATCTGAAAATCTACAAACATTAATTAATTGAGTCTTGACACATTCCAGTGAAATAGGTATATCTATATTAGCATCTTTTAGTACAGGGGGATACAGAGGCTGAGAGGTTAAGAACGTGGCCAAGGCCACACAGTGTCATTGAAAGAATTGCGAATAGAATTGAGAGTCTTCCATTCATCCTCTCTTCTAATTAGTAGAAAATGTAATTAAATATTTGAGGCAAGTTTATCTGTGATCATTTGATTCTCTACTTTTCCACAAAATTACACAAACTCAAAAAAAATGAAATAAAAAATCCATGTGTACGTTACACACACGCTATCTCACTTAGGTAAATGCATATCTAAGAGGGGAAAGAAAAAAAGAAAACAAATCCTTAAGTCAGAAAATCACCCAGCAAGGAAGGCTTTTATCTGGCTCATGAATATTTGCCTATGCTTGAATCAAATAATGAATATACTTCTCTGTAAAGAATTATTGAATTATTATTATAATTCAATAATTATATTGAATTATTCTCTGAATTATTCTCGCTAACATTATTACGTATGCCTTTGGTACTACTCATGTTGTATGAAAAGTATGTTCAAGATTTTGTTTTGTATTACTCTTTAATAGCCTACAGTGTCAGGAGTTACAGTAGAATAGAGGAGGATTTATAATTATTAATCATTCTGTTCACTTATTAATTTTAAAAACAGTCTGAACTACAAGTTTTGAAAGTCATATTTCAGTAGTTGTTTTATGGCAACAGGAAGGGATTTTAAAAATGTAAGGAAATGTGATGTTTGGAAGTTCTGAAACAGAAATTTCAATGTATGCAATAGATAAACAAAAGCTCGGCTTTTAATATATATTGTTCTTCATAAAGAACATAAGATAAGTTAGAGAGAGTCCACTAAGAGAGTCAGCTATATAAATAGGATCTTGTTTTAGGTTAAACCCAATAAAATTCCGCTTAAACAAAAATGTAATGAAAAAATTTCCCTCCCTTTCTACAAAACATACACAGAAAATTCTTGAAACTTACACTGTTTGCAGTTTTAAACTGTTTTTGCAGAGGGTTAGTATTTCTTAAAGCTCTTCTTTGCACTCCCCCGTATTTTTAATTATAGATAAAATTCTAGTGGTCAATCCTTTCCCCAGTGAAGTCATCAGCTTCAGTAGAAGCAGGATTGGGCCCCAGTTGTTTACTCTTAAAATAGGATCCAAAATTTATACCTCAAAAATCAACACTGCAAACCAAAAATGCTACACATATGCTACAGGAAAAGTTTTAAGGTGCTCTGTCTTATTGTTTATATTTGTGCATTTAGCTGACACCAAACTATCTTTAGTCTAGTTCATCTGGCACTTATGAAATATACAAGTTATTTTAACAGAACTGCTTGCATGAATAAGACAGGCAGGATTTGGCTCAGTATGTAATTCATATCTGTTTAAATGACCAACTATTGCTCTTGATTAATGGTTCAAAACACTGTGTAGTTACTTAAAAGTCCATGAAAAGCCAAGTATATCTCTGCAGCTTTCTCAGGTATATTAAAGGAAAACCCATTATAAGTGTAAGTCTAAAGCTACTCTTAGTTATGTACTTTAAATTATTTCAAGATACCTAATCAGTTAGCCTAATGTTTAACAGCACCACAGTATAACCAAGGCAGTTAAAATGCTATGTAACTGCCAGAAAACACATATTACATAATTCATATTTAAACATTTGTTAAGATTGTCAAGCGGGGGATAAGGTGGTGGCTATGGAAGCCATTCATCAGCCAATTCAGATCTATTGCTTATAAACTTGGAAATACTTTATTCAAAACAGTTTAACTGAAGTTAATGCTGAACAGTTCCCAGTTAACAATCCTTATGATTCCACAAAATGCATACAAGGCCAAGGTGCTCATTGGAATGCAGTAGCAGTTTACATCTTTGATGTCAATAATTGCTTAATCATGCAACTACAAAAGGAGGCATTAAGACAGTGGATGACATCTTGTTGGATGTTAGATATTCAGTATGCCCATATAAATTGCTCATGATGTGACATCTGCAAAGAGCACAGACCTTTCAGTCACTAAAGAATTATTTTTTTAAAAGATGCTTTTTGTTTTGTTTTGGTTCAAAGTGCTTGTTTCTCTAATTCTCTGCATTGTCTATAAACAAATAAAATACAGCCATCTATAGTTTATTAAACAAAAGAAGGTGGTGAGAGGGAGACAGTACCATGACAGCTATGTCTTTCTGCTTCAGCCAGTATTCTCTTTTTTTACATTTACAGACTGTATTAATTTTACTCACTTTACTTGTGTTCTGCACCTCCCTGTTGCTGTTAGTATACAAAGGGTCTGCTCCTGTATACCTTGCAGAGTATTGGATGTGCAGGATTGAAACTCAGTGGAAATATATAACAGACTATCTATCAAAAATGGCTTAACTAAAAAGTCAGCTTTTTCCTGCAATATTTCTTACAAGACACCAAGGGAAAAATAAATTAAAGGAGCAAAAGCCAACCACTTTTCTTTTTAGCTGTGGTTAAGGAGATCTCTTGAAAGGGTCTATAATAAGATTTCTTGCCCAGGCAATGCAAGGATGTCTGTGTATAATATTCCTATTATCAAAATAGTTAAAGGAAATTTAACATAAGATGAATCCATTCAGGCACAAAGAACTCAGCCCAAGCTATCAAAACTTGGGAAGCCTACAAAAGTGACAAAAAATAATAAAGGTAATAAAATTAGAAATGCTTTTTTTTTTTTTTTTAGAAAATAAAATAACTTAGCTTTTTGGGGGGTATTTGTTACTTCTGGAGTCTTAGATGGGTTTTTTTCCCCCCAGGAATATTTCATGGGCTGCAACATGTTAGAGTAGGAGGCTGAAGGTAACCCTGGTAAGTAACAACTAGGTAAATCCTTTTAAATCCATGATAAGGAAGTAAAAACAAAACAAAAAACACTAAAGTTGTAACTTTTGTTTAGATAGATTTTTTTTTTAAAAATAGTTCAGGTGCTATTAGTCCTTGCCTTGTAATTGAAATATGTTTTTTTTAATTGTGGCAAAGCTGAATATCCATTCACAGCTTCAAAATATTTTTATGTAGTAGAGTGTATACAAATAGAAAATATTGATTTAAATATACTTTAGATGCAGAGAAAAATGCGTAATGAGATCAAAGCCTAAAGCTAGAGCAGCTGTGAATACTATTTATATGAGGGATTTTTACTCGTTTAAAGGAAAACACACAACAAAACAGAGAAACTGAAGTGGTGTTTGACCTATTCATTTTATTTGGTATTTCGGACTAGTCCAGTGTGGGGACTTTTATCGGGCTCACTTTTCTAGTCTGTTTAAGAAATACCAACATGAAGTGCGGCATGATAATCTACCACTGGAGGGAGTCTGGGAGCTTTCAAACAGCTCAAAAGCACCGGGAAAACGGCGAGCGACAGGGGGAGAAGGACACGGTGAGAGAGGTTTTTATTGAAGCAAAAGAAAATACAGCGGCGCCGGCACGATTTCAGTCCAAAACTAAAGGTGCTTGGGTCAGACGAGACAGGAATACTTGAGAGGGACCTGGGAGGGGGATCCCCGTTGGTAACTGTAGCCTGCGTGCTGTGACCCTTCGCAGTCAATGCCCCCTTCTGTCCATAGAAAAAGAGCAAAGCCCTTGTCCACAACTATTGTCCCATTCAGGCAACCTCTTCCTGAGGCTTTTGCAAACTTCGGAGCTAAACGGGTTTGTGGCTTGGGGGGACAAATGGAAGGTAAGAGACCGTGTGTCTGTATAGACACAACACCCCCCTTCAAATTAGGGATGGAGAAGCTCACCTGATCTAAGCTCCCTGCCAGCGCAGCATAGCACGGACAGCTGGTGCATGGTGATGGCATTTCTGCCCTTTGAGAGATGTTAATGAAACAGAGCCGAGTAGCTCCATTATTATTAGCTCATCCTCATAGTTTACACGTAGAACTTGCAGTGGTTTTTGGGCGGTTCATTTTGCCGCATTAACACCAGCTCCGCCGATGCGGGGTTACATTTGTCTGATAATTATCCAAGGAGATATTTGCAGGACACGCCCAATTATAAACTCTCGCTTGAATAAACTACTTTAAAGACACACACACAGCCGTTTAGCAAGCCAAAATGCAATTGTTGGAAGAAGAGGATTAAATCTGTTTTCCAGACTGCTAAACAACCGTCCGGTTTTAATTTGATTATGTAATATTTAAGATTAGCGTTGCAATTTTGCAAACCAATTCAATTGATCCTGTCGCATCTCCTCCAGTAACAGCTGATGTCAGATCCCCGGTGGCGTATAAATCATATATTTAAATCTAAACTAAGTGATGAAGGAGCTTTATTGCACGATTGAATTATTTGCTACACTCTTTTCAGTGACTGCTGTCCACTCTTAAGATTGAGTTGATGGGCGTGTATGTGAGTGAGAGAGGACCCCTAGACAGAACCTGGGTTGACATGGTTACATTTAGCAGTAAGGCCATATAGGGACCACTCGGAGCTCCTTGTAATTCAATTAGTCAGGTTTCAGGAAGGTGAGGCTGGGTAAATTTTTTGGCATGGGGTAGGGGAGAAGAAGGAAACGCCCCTTTTCTCGCGTCGTAAACCAATCCGCGTGCAGTAAAAAAAAAAAAAAGGGGAAAAAAGCAGTCTGTAAGCAAACAGCAGGCTGTGCCCTGACTGGCTGCGCCGGCACATCCCCCCCTCCCTTGCTCAAGTAAACTGCATGCAAAAATCCCACATGATCAACCAGCAGCGCCTGTGCTCCGAGCTAGATGTCTGCGCCTCCTCCGTGCATCTACTCCTCGCACACACCAGCTTCCAGATCTCTCTTCTGACGCACACGCATGTGTATGTATGTGCGTGTGTGTATATATATAATAGATAGATATACCGTGTATATAGCTATGCAGCTGTCTGTTGCACACGCACATGCACACAGACGCCCAGAGCACTAGGCTCCTAGATTTTCCTAGGCTGCTGATGTCGGATTTACAGGCAGTGAAGGGACCAGCGTTGCAAAAGGGGGCGTGACAGTTTAAATATCCCCCCCTCCCAAACATTTTTTTTTTCAAAACTGACTCCCCCCCCCCTCCCCGCCGCTGCATTCAAGTGTATTTGCTTGCTAGGGCGGAATATTTTTTTCTTCAGAGGGAAAAGCTGCCGGGCAAGACCAAGACGAAGGCTTGATTTGTTTTCTGATGTAGTCCTCTGAGGGGTGCTTGCTTTCCTCCCCCTTCCCTCGCTCCTTCAAACTGGTTCGTCCTTCGTCCCAAGTCGATGGTTCAGGGATGGACCCTGCTTTATTCTAACACAGACACTTTGGGAAGCTGAGGGAGGAGATTCCTGCGGCTCCATCTCGTTCCCTGTGCAGAGGAGGCGGCTTGACACCAGCATCACCAGAGGAGTTTGTGGGCTTTCAGTTTCCGCGCCTGCGGGGTTCGGCTGGTTTTACAGCCTCTCCTAAAACACCCTCATTTCCATCTGCTCGAGTCCCGCGCCGCAGTACTGCTTGGATTGGCCGCTTTTTGTGCCTTTGCTGTGGCTCGGTCCGTGGTGCATCCAGCGCCCAGGAACAGGAAGGACAAGAAAGCCACCCCACGAAGTCTCCTCCACCCGAGACGCTCTCTGCTGCAGAGCAGGCTCCCCAGCTCCATCCGCGCAGCAGCCGGACTGCGCGGGGCTCGCTTGCTGCCCTTCTGCAGTGTGTGTGTGTGTGTGGGGGGGGAGCCGCAAACTTTGTACTTGCTGCACGGATTCGCCTCCCGCCCGGCCCAGCTGCCTGGACACATCCCCAGGAGCCCGGGGGGGAGGGCGCCAGGGGGAAGATTTGTTGCTGCTGGTGCCCCTCCATCCTCGCGCGCTTACCTGAACCGGTTGCAGCTGCCTCCAGAGCCGGAGGGCTGCGAAGGAAGGAAGGACCTTGAATCCCCTCCCCGCATGTGCCACCAGCCACCAAGTAACTTTGCAAGAGGCCGGAGAGCGGTGCCTTGAGAGGAGCCCCCAGCCTAGCGCTAGCAGCCTCCCGGCACCGGTGTATGTCTCCTCGTGGGCTCCGCACTGGACTCCCGGCTGCCGCCGCCCGGCTCGGCTCCCACATCCCCCTGCCGGGGTGACTAAGCTCCAGCGGCTCCTGAAGGGACCTAAGGATCCTCCCCCCCCCCCCCGGCCACACCCTATCGGGGGGGCGTCTTGCTGCGGCTTGTCAGTGCAGCCTCCGTGTGGCCCCCTCCCTGCCCTTTCTGTGACTTGACTGCCTGAGTGGACACCCCCCGGTGGCGGTGTGGGCCGGGACTCAGTGATGTTGCACGTGGAGATGTTGACGCTGGTGTTTCTGGTGCTCTGGATGTGTGTGTTCAGCCAGGATCCCGGCTCCAAGGCGGTGGCCGATCGCTATGCCGTCTACTGGAACAGCACCAACCCCAGGTAAGAAGGGCGAGGGGCGGGCGTGGGAGCCGATCCCCGAGCACCCACTGTGCTGGGCTCTTCTCCCACGGGCGGCGTGAGGAGCCGGGCATCGGAGTGAGCAGCGCCGCACGCCGGGGGAAGATCGGAGCGCTCCTCCGGCTGTACACGTGCTCCGAGCACAGGGGACGAGGACTGGGAAGGAGAGGAAGGGGCTGTCCCCCTACTTCACGTAGCCGACAGAGAAGGGCTTCTGGGCAGCGCCCTTCGGGGCTGGAGTAGGAGGCTCTCGACCAGTGCCTGGAAACCTACTTGTCTGCAAGAGGGGCGAAAACTTTCTTCTTCGGGCTGCGTTAAGTGCAGCAGGAGGGGGAACGCTTAGTTTGGGTCTTCCCGGTTCTCCATAGCAAACAATATTGCATCAGGCTAACTGCCCCCTTGTGCTTGGCACTCTGGTTCCTTAGAGGGCCAAATAGTGATACTTGTGTATCAAAGTGGAGGTGCGGCATCTACAGTTAATAATGAACTCTGCGTATGTGTGTCTGTACATATATCGGCATCTGTGTAAGCATATGCGTTTATAAACATTTTAAAATCTAATTCCCTATTCTAGATCGGTAGTGAAACCCATTTATACTGACCTCTGCTGCAGGGAAACTCTTTATAATGATGTGAAATGAAAGTCTTGAACTGTTTCAGTGCACTGCCGCCTCCGTTATAGTGAACCTGTTTATAGTGGATTTGTTCGGGGGGGGCGGAATTACTTTTCTGTAAGAGGGTTTCGCTAGGGAGAGAAGGGAAACGTTTTGCCTGGATTGAGATTGTTAGAGGCGCCTGGAACTGGCTTCCTTGCGGCCACATGTAGCAGCTGTTCCATATCAGGGCTTCAGAGATGGAGTAAAGGAGCAGCGTCCCTCTGCATGAATTTATGTAAGCTGGTTAAGTCACATTAACGGAGCAAAGAAGCCTCCAACTTCTAAAACTTCAGCACTTGTAGATGAGTCCTGGACTGAACGTTTCCCATGAAAAAGGGCAGCTTCTCTTGCTCAAGTTGTCATAGCAAATTCAAGTGCAATAGTTAGTGATGCACTCACAATGAAAGGGGCATCTGATGGTTTAGAACTACATTTATAAATGTTGGTGTGGGAGGAGGAACCAGTTGTTCACTGAGCCACTTAGTGAGAATCAAACTGTTCTTGAATTATAGTTGACAAGACAAATAGACCGCAAGCTTTCCAGTTGGGATTGTGCTAAAAGATTTTTTTTTTTTGTATCTTTGCACGTTTTTGGACAGTGTAGCTATAAATGAAAGATTTTTATTTAAAAACTTTCTATTCATAATGTTAAATGAACCTTCTTTGAAATAAGAGGTTTTATTTAACATCTATCAGTGTTCCTGTTATTTCCCCTTTACTTCAGTATAATGATATTTCAGTCCTGTTCCAAATGGTATCCATATGTTTAAGTAAAAAGTCACCTGTTGTATTTTTGCCTTGTTAAAGTAAATGTGAGCAGATTTTTTTTTTAAACCTGTCAACCTAGTCAAAGTAAATTTGAGGACCTTAGGTTATCTCTGTTTTATGTTTCTGATACTGCTGTTTGGTTTGCGATTAGCACATTGATTTTTGTTACGTCATGTTTTTTAATACATCTGCATTGTTTGCAGAATATCTTTGTACTCTGTATACCATTGGTATCACCTATTTTGAAGCCAAAGTTAACTGGCAGAATTTTCAAGTGCCTGGAGTTTGCTAGTTAGCTTAGTTCTTTAATGTTATGCTTCTGATGGCAGCTTTTCAGTAAAGTTAAACTCATGTAAAAGAAGAGTGACAGAAAATAATGATTTATCTGGATAATTTTTTAGTTGTGATGAGTAACTATACTTTTTTTAAAAAAAATCTGTCACCATGGGCATAATGTTAAAGTACTACTAGAGTAGAATTAAGGAAGGTCCTACCTCCCATCACACTTAGATATATTTTAAAGCATATGCCTCTTTAAAAAAAATTGTGTCATCAAACAAAGTTTTCTTAAAATAAAGTTGAAATGAAACACAGTAAAATCATTTAAAAAAAAATCAACCCTCAAACAAACAATGTTTACTTACTCTACTGTAAAGAGAGAGAAATATTTGAGGGAGTAAATTTGACCAAATGATATGCACATGTTGCTAGTATGGAGATTTTTTTTAAAAAAAAAGTCTATAATTTTAACTTTTCTGCTTCTCTGTGTGTAGTTATTATGCATGGCTTGTAAAAAGGTGAAGATACTTGAAATAATATTTAATGTGACAATAAGTAGTATGTATTTAATGGGTTGCTTTGTAATGATTTTTATTAAACTTTATAAATTTACATCACTGTAAAATAACCTTTTGTAACTTAAACTTTCAACATCTTCAAAGAAAACTTTGTTTTGTTAAACTTCCAAATACAGGAGGAGCATGAGTTCATTAAAAATTATTTTAAGCCATCTCTTCTTAAAAAACAAAGCAAAACTAAACAAAAAACACTTTCTTGATATCTTAAAATAGGAAGCAGCCTTTTTTTTTAAAGTATCTGTTTCTATATTACATGTTTGTTCAAGAGTTAAAATATGGTAAAGTTATAAAGAGCTACTCTTCTGTTTTATAGAGTAGTGGCAGTAAAACTCTGTATTTTGTTCATGCCTATCAAGTTCCACAATCTTGTGCTATAAAAACAGGCAAACATCTGTTTGAATATACATAAGAGGATGGGAGGAAAACTTGCTTTGTATTTTGTATTGCCTTTGTCAGGATCTAAGTTCAGAAGGTAACATTCAGTCTGGTTATCAAAATTTTAAAACTAGTCAGCTGTTCAATAGTCATAACTTGTCAGTAATTTTTCTTTGTATGTCAGAGGATTGACTGCATTTTGTTTTTACTAACATGTGGCAATCAAAAACAATATCTAATTGGATATTAACAATCTGAATTGGCAGGTGAAATAATGTTGTATTTCTTTGACCTCTAATGTAGCCATAATAGTTTAACTTACTTTTTTATAATATTTATCCAAAATTACCAATCCATTGTGAACTAATTATTCAGTTAAAAATTCAAATTTCAATTCAAGCGTAAGAAAATAGAAAAATGCTCTACAATACAGTTTCTTCAAACCTTTTGAGTGAATAGATTTTTCATTTACTTCTAACAAGTACAGCTATATCTTGGTTTTATAGTTACTAACCTAACTAAACAACTTATGAAAACAGAAATAATTCCTATTATTATTATTATTATTATTATTATTAAAAAGTCATATTAACAATCTGATGAGTGGTGCAAATAGATTAGTGCCTGCAGTATGAAACACACTTCCTTAAATAAAACACCATGAGTATATTACAAAGGTTTGTATTGGATATTTTTTGAATAGATGCCAAAATCCTGGTAGAATAGTTAAAATATCTTCTGTAATACGGTTAGTAATATAACAAGTAATTTATTTTTAAATCATCCAAATGTATTTTCAGAAAAATCACTTAGAAGTATCATTTTGCTTACTTCCTATTATGTCACTTTAATTAACAAAATATATGACTCCTCATAAATTCCATATGCTGATTCCAAATAAAAACATATGTTCCACTTCTATAAATGTGAAGCTTTTCTAAAATGTGGTAAAATAAGGTTGCTTTATTACAGGTGAAACTCTGTGTAAAAATTTGTGGATAGAATATTTTACAATAGGTATTCTTGAAAATTTTATGCAAGTGATTTTTATACGTGGTTTTGTAGATGTTAAAGTGCTTGTGAATTCTGATCTTCTCCTAAAACACATTAGTCTTACATCTGTGACTGCAGAAGTACCACTTCACTGTAGAGAAATAGTAAGATTCTTGTCATAGCCACGTTCCTGTGTGCAACATTTAACATAGTTTTGAGAGTTCATTCAGAATGCAACATATTGATTTCATCTGACTCATCAGTACCTTGATGATGACGATTCGGTCACCGACATTTCTCCCGTTTAGGGCCAGATCCTGCAATTGCTAGCTACTGAGCACTTGCCATTGTGAGTAGTATTACTGAAGTCAAATTGGACGACTTGCCGTAGTAAGTGCTATGCGCTGTACTCATTGCAGGATTGCATTTCAAGACTGCAATTTCTGTTTAATTATATAAGTTATTTCAAGAGTTGCATGTTATGTAGAATTTATAAATTGATTCTGGTTTTAAAGAATTTTAAATAGTGTGTGTTTCTAGTTAGGTCAAATCTCTTATCACTAATACAAAGGGCAAAATCTTGCTCGTCTCACTTGGAACTAATTCTGTTGAAATCAGCGGTATTTACATGAGAAGGGTGTATGCCGTTGGCTGTAATAAATAATTTAGGTAAAAATATATGTAATTTAAAATTCAATATAATTATTTGTATTCATGGATTGATCGCTCTAAATATAGATATGTGTGTATATATGAGGGTCTACTGGAAACAATATAGTCAAAATAATTTTAATCTCTAACTCTATGGTTCTAATAATCATAAGTGATGCCATAATTTGACTCATCAATATTAGAGTTCTCATTAGGACAGTTGCTTGAGGTCTCAAGTACAGAGTAGAAAAATGAGCGTGTTCCTGTAAATTCCATGAATAGATTAAAATTTCCAATGCAGGTGTCTAAAGTTAGGAAGCTGAATCCATAGTTAGGCACTTAGCCCTTGATTCAGGGAAGTATCTGTGTTCACAAAAGCACTTATGTACCTGTTTAAGTCCCATTATAATAAACAGGACTTAAGTATATGCTAACAGATAAGTGTTCACTTAAGTGATTTCCTGTATCAGAGCCTGAAAGAAGTGGACTGATTTTTCAGATTCGTTTTCAGAGTTTATGAGCACCCTCAGCTTCTGTTGACTTCTCAAAACTGTGTCCTACATCTAAGTACCTCAGCATGTTTTTATGCACCTGCGTTTGAAAATTTGGCCATAATATGTTGATTTCAAATGCACAAGTCGTATGGATGGGTTTATTTTTTAAAACCATGAAATATTCCTGCAGAAATGAGGGAAATTACATGGAAAGCGTTGGAGCTCAGAGAGTATAGATTTCAACTGATCAGTTTGAATCGGTGTTGGGAGCAAAGTGGGGAGAACCAAGGTGTTTGATATTGATCATTCAGAATTTGTTAAACTTCAAAAGGGACATACTGCTTTCAGTACCAGAAGTATTCAGTCTTTCCATCTTTGGGTACGATATGTCTTGTATTTGGAGGGATAGTTTTATCTGGCAGCTCAAATCGGAAAGACAATAAGATCTCTGGCCCAATACATTTCTTATGATTAAACGTGCAGCAGTAGAGGCTTCAGTAGTTCATTTCACCTAGCTTAGCAGATTTTAATAATGTTACTCTTCCCTTTGTGACTCTGAAAAAATACCTTTTGGTTGAATTAGTCATGGCGTCCCTCTGTGAAACCTGCACAATAGTTTTACAGGCCCACATCTTTGCAGGGAGGAAATTTAGTTAAGGGGTAAATTACTCTCCTGAAATTCTTCCCATTTAAACTTTTGCAAATGCCCATAGTGAGGGCATTTCATTACACTCTGCCCACTGGCCCTATTTCCTTGGAGAAGGACAGATAAAGATGAGCCTTTCTTTTTCTCCCTTGTTGCTATGAGCCCAGCAATCTACCAGTGCCATGCTGGGCTGGGAAAATGAATGAATACAATTAGTCCTTCAGGAGTCCTGGCCTTTGCAGTCTTAGGGAGGGGCATACATACACACACATACATGTACATAGACACATAGAAGTGTCTTTAAAAAGTGGTGGTGGTGGGGGGAGAATAGCATAAATGTAACAACCACCAAGAAAAGAAAGGAAATATGAAAGTTTTTTTTAATTAATAAAGATGGCTAAACTCACAGGATGAACAGTGTGTTGTACAAACGGTTTCCCAGCCATCCTCTTCCAATAAAAAAAAATACAATTTCTTATTTGATTAAAAATAAAAAAATGTTGAATAATGTGGTTTTTAGTTCTTGGCCTTCCCCTCCACTACCCTACTTCTTTCACACATTGGTAGTCCCTTAGTAGCAATGTATATAAACAAATGTAATATGAAACACATGAAATTACAGGCCTCTGCTTCAGAAAACAAACCACTGAGAATTCTCTGCATTTATTAAAATACAGTGCTACTGCTTTTTTCCTGAAATAATCCCACATTAGGAAGTACGCTATACTGCTTAAATATTGTGATTTAATTAAAAGAGCACATAAAGTGGGAGGGTTGTGGGGAGTTCATGTTGCTGTGAGGCAATAGTTCATGTTGGAGAAAACAATATTGAGGAGAAGACACTCTTGCAGTCTGAGAAACTATGAGTTGAGTGAAATTCTTCCTTGGTTAGCAATATGTGTCCTTTTGTTTTGGTTGACAGGTTAAGGGTTTTATGTAAGAAATGTCTTAAAATTGAAATGCAGAGAAGCTCAAGAATTTTTTTCTTCTTCTACTCACTCCATGCCCTTCTCTCCACTTCTGAGCACTGCTTTGAAAAAATGTCTTTGGGCTCATGATTAATCTAATCTTCTACTGTTGCTGAATGATGTATTCATTATTGAGAAGAGAGGATTCTGTTTTGTTTAAATTTTCTTAACACTTCTGCATAAAGATGTAGTCAGCAGCATACTAACATAATTAAATGGACATGTTTAGTTTAAAACAGGCATGTTATTGAAACTGCTTTCTGGTGATTATTACAGCTATTGTGAGTAAACCTATGGTAATGTACTTCAGCATAGTTGAATATAAAAATAAAAATCTTCAGGTCTCAGAATTCTTTCTGGTACTTTTGCATTGTCTCTGTTAATTGTACTCTCTACATGATGGATTACAATAGTTGAGCCCATTTAAAATGGAATAGTATTCTTTACTGTGCCAGCCTCCATATAGTTGAAACCCTGGTTTTTAAGGATCCTAAGATCGATTGCAAAATAGTGAAATGATACATTCCGGTATTGGCAAAATTTAAAACAAAAAGAATCTATATTAAAATCAACCATTTGAAAGAGAATACACTATTTTACAGTGATCATGAGCTTGGATTTCACTCAGGTAGAGTTCTATAGGTTCCAATAAAATAAAATAAAATCTTTGTCTTAAGAATTATACTTTATATATTTGACATTTGAAAGGTAGATGAAAATGAACTGTCAATCCTTATTTTTCATTTAAGTTGAGAATAAAAATGGGTTTAACTAATTTATTTTTCTTCAATACTTGCTGCAAAACGTAGAGAAATGTTTGTAATTGATACCCATGTTTGACTATCTCGTATGCTAGAGTTTTTCCATGATTTGTTTCAGTTAAATAAAGGAGCAATAACATGCATTTCAGTGAGAGAGCATCTAGTAGCTAAATGTGTGAACGTTCTGCTAACTGACAAGGTATATACTTGAGTTGCTGATACTGATGTTTGATAGCAAGTTCTTCATGATCGGCAGTTTTCATTTATAATCTTCAAGCCTGTTTGTTTTTTAATTTCTATTGCAACTACTTTGTAATCTGTTAGCATGAATGGGCAAAGATTCAGGCATGTCAAAAACTTTCAATAAGGTGAAATCTATGAATACAGTATTTACAGCAGAAGTGTGTTTTTACTTTTAAAAATTTCCTTTTCGCTCATTAAGTGAATATATTTGTCCGGGAGACAATTGCACAACAAAAACTACTTTGCTGCATTATTATTGGTAGGTTGCTTGGCTAACTTTTTACTTTCATTTCAGTTACACCAAGTACTTTCCAAAGAGCCATTTTTGGTTGAGTTGAGCCTGTTCGGCTCTTGAGGAGAGCAGTGAAATGGAAATGGAGAGTAGAGAAGGACTAAACCATTTGAGAGTCATTTGGTGAGGTAAAAACTGGACTGGGAGAAGCGTGAGGTTTCTACTTTTATCTCCCTTCAATTTGCTAACATGTTGCTAAATGCTGTGTTCTATTTTATAGCAAATATTTGGCCTGTTTCTTTTTTTTCTTTTTCTTTTTTTTTAAAAGATTAAAATTTCTGCGTCACGTGCTTTTGTATAAAACTCACTCGCTGTGCCAGAATTAATCTTTACTTTATGGCAAGACATCCGTTGTTCATTAGAAGAATATATTCTTTTTTCTCCCCAAAGTTCTTTTTCATTTCTTTGCTGTTGGGTGAATGCTTGCCAGCCGCTGGCAAATCCACATTGCACTCGAGTGGTCCACGAACACACGCTGTATACCTTAGCACTTCCCTAGTGGCTAGTAACGAAACATTGCATTTTTGCTTTTTGTACATTTTAAAGTAGTAATCCACATATTCAGGTTCTTTGTTATGAAGAACCATCTTGCCTCCTACATACGTGCATACTCCTCAGCCCCCACAGTTATATAATCTCGTAGGGAATTATTGAGGGACATAATGATTTTTTGATAATGCACATTATTATACTGTGTGGTTTTGGTTTGTATTTTGTTTTGCTTAAAGTGTAATTTCCCTGCTGAGTATGTTTCTCCAGATACCAAGTGCTTATCTTTACTGTGGAATCAGGGTTCAGTAAATTCTAAATCACTTAATAAAAACAAAACTTTTGTGGTGCTGTGTAACCAAACATGTAGATTTTTGTTTGATGCCAACTTTAAAATTTATTCTATCTGTTGATATGGTGATAATCTTTACTGTGCCAATCTGCTGTCTTGGACTGGCAATATTGGTTAGTGATTGGCCCCGGGCTGGCAACAGTTTACCAGAACTGCCATTGTCTTTCTTTGAATTAATAAAATGGCTCCAAAGAACCTTAAAAATTAAATAGACATTCTCTATTTTGATTCACTCAACATGTTTGTGACAGATGTTTTATAATAGTAAATATGCCCTAAAATAGTGGGGGAGGGCGAAGGAATGGAGAAATGACGCGCTTTAACAATGAACAGATAACTTGTTCCTTAACTGACCAACAAAGACCTCTAAAGGCCACTGTTGCCAAAATATTTTTCCTCTGATTTAGTTATGTGGTAAACGCAAAAAATCTTTATTTGCTGGTCCAAGCTTTTGAGGTTTACATTTTTAAGTTTCCTGTAAATTATTAGTGTTTGTCAAACCTGTAACTGCAGCTACTGTTATGCTCCTTGTATAAAAATACAACAGAAAGAGAGAGTAAATAAAAAGCATTTTTTCCTTATGACAACAGAAACTTGTTGTGCCTTAGTTTAGCTTAGTTGGTGAGTTAGTGGGGTTGGGTAATTTGGAGATTTATTATTTGCCTGCCCTTGATAGCATTAGAAGTTTGTCTTTCCCTGCAGTTTTATTGGTATCAGTGAGGTTTTCTTTGAGTTGTACTGTAAAGTTGCTGTTGAACAAAAACAAAAATAATTCAACTTAAAAGAACAGTAAACATGCTCCTAGAGAGAGGAAATGTATTCTCCTATCATTAGCAAGTAGGAGTTGACAAAGTAGAAGCTTTCAATCCTACTTTCCCTCCTAGTGTTTTCAGGAAAGGAGGGAATAAAGAGAGACGCTGGAATTTCAAAGTGGTGACCTTCTGACACTCACACACAGCATGGTCATTGCACTGGCACAGAAAGTGCCTTAAGCTACCAGAATGGCAAACTGATTTTTGAAGTCACTGATATGAGAGCCAGCTGAATGGGGGATGGAGGCTCTGCCATTGACTTCACAGCTATTTGCAAATTTCCATTTTATTTCAAGATACTTTAACTTTTAAATTCCAAAACTTACCATTTAAGAATAATGTTACTTTGTTCAGTTTAGCCAGGGATTTGTGACTGTTACATAAACTTACTACCATTTGGTCCAGAATTCTGTGGTTATTCTTCATAGAGATCTGCTGCGCAAAGTAATTTTGTTCATCTGGTGGTGGGGAGGGATGAGAAACAATGACGGGAGGTTCATATCAACATTCTTCTGCAAGTAAAATCCTCATCCACGTTATTTAGTCACTAGAGCCTTTTTTAAAGATGTAGGCTGAGATTTGGAACAAGTAGCAAAGAACAGGTTCAGGCCGTCCCCGTCCCCCCCTTCAGATTACATGAGATCTCCTGGATAACCACTGCATGCATAGTATAGAAAAGACCTAATATTTTACATGCTGCCCTTTTGTATTTGTTTACTATTATTACTTCAATACACTTTACATCTTTTTATAGTTCTCTTAGGGCTTAGTTTATTAAAAATTAGTGATCCATCACTAAGAGGGGTACAGTACAAATAGCGGTGCTCCCGTCAGACAGTTTTTGTGCCAGACCGAGGAAATAATAGGGATGTGAAAGCTGCCAAAAAGTGCGTCTCCCAATTGCTAATTAATCAGGCAAAAAAACCCACAAAAACAAACAAACCCCCAACTTCCCAGGGACAGAACTAGAGAGGCTGTCATAGTTGATATTGGGAAAATGTACTCTAAATATTGAATAAAGCTATTTTAAAACAAAGTAAGGGGATATGTTGCCCTTTTAGCTGCTATCACAATATATGTATTTTCTTTAAAACTATTTTAAAAATGTTAACTACAAATTTGAGTTGGTGGGAAATTTTGGTGGTGGTGTTCCTGATGTTGTCAATAGCTTGAGCTTCTTAAATAACATGTCACTTTTTTTGAATGAACACACATTGTTTTCCCTATTGAGCATTCCCCAGTAATTTTAAGGTGGGGGTCATTTGAAGCTGTGTAGCACTAGAGTAAGTGGTAATACAGTATAATATTAGTTTTAATTGTCAGTAAACAGTCACAGGGAAAATATATTTGAAAAGCCCACATTTTCAGTAATTTGGGCACTAGAATAGGGAAGAAAGACCTATTTTTGTGAATATCTTCTATCCAAAGCTGCAAATCACTTCTGGCACAGCTCCCATCATAGTTGCTGTGCCTTTAATTAAACGCCTGCCATTAGTGTATTTTTTCCATAACATTTCAAATGGAAAAGGCAAGGGGTCCTTGCAGAGCTGTGACTGTCAGGGGAACAAAAAAAACTAATTACATACTGTACTGTCACCATTGTCAGCGCTGCTTTTAGGGGGAAAGAACATGGAAAGTGTGTGTATAACAATGTGTAATGCATGTGCATGTATGTACGTGTGTGTGTGTATCTAGATAGATATACACATTTATCAATATAACTGAGTTTACCCAAGAGTTACTGTGTGTGTATATATAAATAATTGTGTGTACAGATGTACACAATTATATTTATCAGTATAACTGAGTTTCCCCAATAGCATGGGTGTGTATAACACATTCTGACTCTATTGGGGAAACTCAGTTACATACACTCACAATTATATTTATCAATATATTTATATTTACATACACATGTTCATATATAAACACATGCATTATATATTTAGTGTACACACACTAACACTATTGGAAACTCAGTTATATTGAAGTGCCATTTACATGTTTGTTCATAATTTCTGCCTTCAAAAGACTTGAATTCTTGCAGAATTTTCCCCCCTCCAATTTGTGATCAAATCATATATATATATTATTGCTCTTGCAGTTCACCCACTTTTTCCTTTCTCTCTGTTGCACATGCTTTCTGTGAACTGAGCTTTCCAATAAAATTGCAGGGATCAACGCTGTATTTGCCTGCATTTATTGAAAGGGTGCAAGTCATCTGTTCTATTGTACATTTTAGATTGCAGGCTGGATAGTAAACTTGATCAAGAAGTTGAATAAATGCAGCCAGTTATTTTCAAATTACTCTGTATAGTCAGGTGTGTTTTTTTTTTTTTTCTGCTTACAATCTGGGGATGTGGGCCATGTGCAAGGCCCTTTGTTTTCTGTTTTTATTTTGTTTTAAAATTTTCCAGGAATTTATTGGTGGTTATTACGATTGTTAAAAGAATGGGTAAAAATTAGGGCCAAAAATTAACTTCATAGTTTTCTGGGTAAATCTGAGGGTTATTTCTGGAGGAATGGGAGTACAGAAAAAAGCAACAAATAGAGAATAGTAAGAGTGTTGAATGTAAAAGCAGTTTAATTGTGGTTTATTTAATGAACTGTTCATTAACAGTATGTACACACATGCACACACATTGCCTTGCTTTAACAGATAAACAGTTAGTGTAAACGTGAAGTTATTAACATACATACTGTAAATGTAACGTATTGGATTTTGTTAACATAATCTGTTTTTTCATATACTTGAATGGTCCAAAATTTGGTTGAAAATCGGTAAACCCCCAAATAATAGCTTTTGTAAAACCCAGGAATCTATTGGTAAGAAATGAAGGATTTTAGCCATCTGCAATGAAATCGACAGGCTATAGGGCTTTGGGATGTCTTTGGGATGTTTTGGTTTCGTCAAACATTTGCCCAGTTCTTTTTAATATAAAAGTCTGCTTTCAAATATAAGGCTATAAACACAAATGAGGATAGAATTGAAATTTTATCAACATTTCAAGCAGTAAGTAAAGTGGAAGAGAGAGACAGCACATCATGCCACTTTTTTGTTATTACTGTTACTTGCATAGCCACCAAAATGTAGACTCTGCTTTACTGACTGACTAAGCTCAAGAATTTAAAAGATGGCTGAGTAAAGTTAGGTTCTTAGGGCCAGATTTTTAAAGGTATTTAGACACCTAAATATGCAGCTAGATGCCAAGGGAGATTTTTAGGCGTATCTACATACCTAAATCTATAGAAATTAGATGCCTATGTGCTATGAAAATCTAATTTGTTGTATATCTGCCTATGTAGCCGCCTAAATACTATTTACAGTCGGGTCCCTAAATCCTTAGGAAGGTGCCCACTGTTCTTTAAATGCCTTGTTTTTTTTTTTTTTTAAATTGCTGGAGGCAGTATGAGGTGATAATCAGTTTGGGAAATTGGGGCACTTATTTTCAGTATGTGTATAAATGAGGATTTTAGGAGCCTAATTTTAGGCACCCATTTCTTTTAAAAATCATGGTTTGATATCCCTGTTCCACAACCATTTAAGCCTAGGCCGTAGTCCGCTCCTGTTAAAATCAATAGGAGCCTTTCAGTTGACTTTAGTTGGTGTTGGATTAGGTTCTACGTACATAACTGTATTTATGGACATAGTCCCCTAGACTTCACTAGTTATGCGTGAGCTTAAATGTGGGCCATGTATATCTGCAAGACGCACTTTATGTATGTGAGTCGTGAGGTTAATGGGGCTACTCAGGCATAGAGTTATTTACGTTTGTAGAACTGGGTACAAATCATTATTAAATTTGTTTTTTACAGAACTGGAACCTCCTTGTTTGAGGAACTGGAAGGAAGTGGGTTTTAAACAATTGTTGCTCTGGCTTCAATAGAGTTAACCTCGAGAATGAATTTTGCACGGTAATATTTTATTAGGTAAACAGAATAGGGAGTAGTTAAATTATGATGTGTGTTGGATACTTTACACCAGTGGCTGTACCCCTTTCGGGAGTCTGATTGGTCTTGCATGCCCCCCAAGTTTCACCTCCCTTAAAAACTTCTCGCTTACAAAATCAGACATAAAAATACAAAAGTGTCACAGTACACTATTACTGAAAAACTGCTTACTTTCTCATTTTCACCATATAATATAAAATACATCAATTGGAATGTCAATATGCTTGCATTTCAGTGTATAGTTTATAGACAAGTATAAACAAATCATTGTCTGTATGAAATTTTAGTTTGTACTGACTTGGCAAGTTCTTTTTATGTAGCATGTTATAAAACTAGGTAAATATCTAGATAAGTTGATGTACCCCATGGAAGACCTCTGGGTATCCCCAGGGGTGTGTGTACCCCTGGTTGAGAATCACTGCCTTACACAATACAGACCAGTTTAGTACATGATAACTATGGTGAATAAAGTCAGAAGTTTAAAAAGGTAAGACCATAATTAATCAGATGTAAGAGTGCAAAATATGTAAAAGCAGATGAAATCTCCTTGAAGTATCATGTGATAGGTTACTCTTTCAAGACCACCTGGAACTTGCGAACACTTACTTGTGTGAATAAAATTATGTGGTGTTCTATCTACATGACCAGCTTGTTGCATTCCTTTTGAGAAGTGGGTTTCTACTTCTGCAGTATAGCTCTAGCCATCAACTCTCCTTGCAGTATGAGCTCTGTATTAGATGATTCAGTCATCCCTCTTCCATTGCCTAGAATCTCAAGCACTGGGTCCTGCACTGTAAGTTTAACTAAATTAGGGCTGAGGGTGTTAGGAGGGTGTAAATTTTAAAGATTGTCATTTAATATGCTGTCGTGTATTTGATGGTTTTGTTGAATTTAGGTGGACTGGAAGATCCCTTGTGAGGTCTGATGTAATGGGGAAAATGTAGGGGAGATTGAAATCTCCGGAAGTTGAGATGTTGATTTAATTTTAAAAGACAAGACTTGGTGAAATAAGACCATTTTACTTATAACTACTGAGTAAAATAAAATAATTTGAAAACTAAGCTCCAATCTTGTAAATCGATTCAGCCCTTCACTTACGTGGAGTCTCATTTACTTCTATGGGGCATGTTAGCAGATCCCATTGTAGGATCAGGGCCCAGATAATGTTTTTATATGTATTCATGCTGAATTTATCTTAAAGAATCCAACACATTTTTGAAAAATGTGTGTATAACTTTGTTTTTCAGGTGAATTTCTTTGAATTTGGCAAAATATCCCATGGATTTCCAGTGGCATTATTCCGATCACTTCACAGGCTCTCTTTTAAAAAGATCCTATTATAGATGTATTAAGAAATTAATTTCTGAAGCCACCTCCAAACAAAAATACCAGAAACACTTCTTACACAGAGCATCATTTTGTAACACATTTAATAGCATAATTGTCCTTTAAATCCATGAAGTATAAATCAGACAAAGTCTCTTATTAACTTGGAACAGAAGTTGTCTTGCAAATAGTTTCTTTGCTTTCATTAGCAAATGTACCATAAGCAGGCTGAGCATTTGCTTGAGAACCATAAAGAGAATATTTATTAAATAAAATAGTGGCATTATGTTAAATATTCTTAGTTTAAACCAAGTGATAGGAAATCCATAAGTGTCCTGGAATGTCATTTGATGTATATTAGCATAGCAGGTAAGGAGTGACAGCATAGGGCAAAGGGGAGGAAAATAACTAAAGTGGGAGAGTTGTTCTTTTCTTTCCCATTACTATTTTCATGACTACCTACCACTTGATAGCCATCAGCAAACTCTCTCTGTCTGAAACGTACAAAATTTATGTGCCAAAAGCGCTTACGGATAGATTTTCTGCCCTAGTTTCTAGTCCCATTCAGGTTAGTTTTTTTGTTTTTTTTTTTAATGGTTTGTGTTTTACAGTCTATTTTCTATTTTACTTTAGCAGACCCTGTCACTGAGTGAACTGTATTTTATAGTTCAATATAAAATGGACTCCTAGCCTTTCATTTTCATATTAGCCATCTTGATTTACTGCTGATAAAATGGCCTTCTTTAGAACAAAACATTTGGAAGAGTTTCATAAGCACTTTATTTTAGGTGCTGGGTTTGGAGCTAATATAATTTTATTGATGAAAGTGTGTTTGCCTGTAGACTATAGCGTAACTTCTCTGGGTAAATCAGACCGTTGTGCTTCTTAGCAGTGACATTGAGGCAGTACCCAATTAGGACTTTTGTTCTCATATACAAAGGAAGAAAGTCTGAATCTGTGTGTGTGTTTCTGTTTCTATAAAGCAGGTGCTCTAGGTGCCTACAAGATTGTTGATTTTTAGATTAGAATCAGTATGAGGTAGGTTAAGGTCTTTGAACTGTGTGTTTCCTTGCATATCAGTAAAGTTACGCCCTTAAGACAAAAATGTCCTCTACATTCCACATGTTAATCAAAATGCCCAGGGACAAAGCTGGGAGGGTCTGAAGCCGTAACACACCTAGATCAAGGCAGAGTTCCTGGATGAAACAGTTTAAAAATGGAATTAATATTTGGTAAAGATGTTAGAGATTTGTATTTTTCCTCATGGTTACCACTAGTAATGACATTGCACTTAAATGCAACATTCTCATGTTAGCAGTCAGAGGACAAAAGATCAAAATCAGGATCAGGTTCTTGGGCTGTACAAGCAGGCTATCTAATTTTGAAAAACATCTAGGTTAATTAATCAAAATTACTAATTTAAAATAGGATATTTTCTGCTCTAAGCACTTATATAGCCCACATCACAATTGTGCCAGATATTATTAAATATTCCTCAGTGAGGGAAAAATGTGGGGAAAATATAATCCTGCCAATTCAAAAGGCACCTGAGTGGCATGAAGGATCCATAATCATGACAATAATATGGGGATATGAAGATGACCCTTACTGTGCCTGGGAGTATTAATCGATATTTAAGTGTTGTGGAGATGCTAATAAAATCAACACTGGGTATATACTGTAAGTACATTATAGTAATATTTATTTGAAGAACCTATTGTAAAAGTCTGAACTGGTTGCATACTCGCAGATATGCTGACGAGATGCTACAACTATTTGCATACAACTCCCATTGCATACATCCTACCAGTGAAGATTAAACACAGAAGGATTTGCATCTCTAAATACAGTGAAATAGTGTATAACTAGTAGTTCAACTAGTTTTAGTAGTGTCAATGTATTTCAGAAGTTAGGGTATGATTGAAAGAGTTCCCTAAAGAGATTTCCCATGCCTCACTCTTGTGCTTAATATTTCAGTTCTGGTGTTTTAAGTCTATTTTATTTTCGTATTTCATTGGTTTTCACTGCATGTTTTGTCCCTTTTAAAAACTATTTTCCTCCTAACTTTGACCTGTGGGAATTGTTTTAAGAATGATGTAACACTCCCTTAAAACTCCTGTTTAGCTTGAAAAATGGGAGAGTACAATATAAAAGGGTGGGGGAAGAGAAACTGGCTGTGAAGTGATACCTGGAGTCATTTATCCAGGAATCTTTCTTGAAAACATCTAGTCGTCTTCCTTTCAGACTCTGCTTAGGAGAAGCAGTACACTCACAGCATCTTTCATTCACTCTGGAATCCCTCTCCGTCCTAGCCCTGCTTGTCCTTAGTCTGTAATCTGATTGCGCTAATCCTTTGTAGCTATTATTTTGTGCTTATAAGCATTTCTGTTTTACCTGTAAAATGGAAAAAAGGAAAGCAGCTTAGAATCCTTTCTATTCTCCATTTAAAAAAAAATATCAAAAAAGTGCTAGCAGGAAGAGGGGGAAATGTAAAAAACAAAACACAACTTTCCATCATTTCAAAAAAATAGTAGTGAACTGCTGTTGCATGCCCTTTAACCCCAGGACTGTCATAAACTATGATTTTCAATATGTCTGGACACATCTGAAGTTTAAGATGTAATTTTTCCTATTCTAAACTACAGTTTGTCAGAGTCTTTGGTTGAAGAGTACAAGTAAACTGGGAAAATGTGAAAGCTACATTTGGACAAGTCTCTAAGCATTTTAAAAAATACAGTTACCTATCAGTTTGAACAGGTAAATGATGATCATTATGACTCTGGTTATACCTAACCTTCATAATTTTTTTTAGTTTACTAGAAGACAGTCCTATTTTATTTGGTTTTTATTTTAATGATTGCTGTTCCCTAAGATACTGTACTAAGAAATCATTTTAGTGTCCATTTTTAAAAAAATTGATCCAGAAGTTGTACCTACGAAATGTGTATGTGGAAAATGCTTAGCTAAAAGTTGAAAATGTGTAACTGCCTACTTTTTCCATTTAAAACAAGTCACTTATGTGTTTTCGGTGACAATTACTTCTGTGCACACAACTTAGGTCCTTAATGTCATAGAGGGGAAAAAATATTCTGTCTCCTTTTTCTAGTTCTGTTCCGCTAGCAAATTTCAGGTGTATTTTTAATTATAATTTCAAAACATCATCAAACAATATGTTTAGTCAGGCTAAAAGAAAATGGTACATTCATGATCAGTGTCCTTGCATATGTGGTTAACTTGGGTCACTTTAACTGGATTTGCATACTGTAGCTGTCTGATATGTGATTTTCAAACTCTTCTAATCAGCTTTAAGGGGAAGAGGATTTTCCTAATTCTAAATTGCTAATTAGTCTTGAAACCTAAATTGTTTCATTGTTTAGAATCTTCTGCACCTTTATGGTCTTCCTCCTCCTCCTTTTTTCTTTGTTTGTTCCTTCTCTCACCGTGATTATTTTCATGAAAAAGTGGTTTTGGTTGTGATCTCTTTACCTCCTCATTGCTTCCGTGTTAAAATAAAATCTGGCAACCTCTTAGGGTTCCCCACTGGTAAGTTCTGCTTGGAAGGAGCCTTAAAACAGTGGTTCTAAACTGCAGTAAATATTGACTGGGTCTCTGAGCTGAGCCCTTCTCAAAGCCTACCCTGAAGACTTGAAAAGCTCCTATTGTTGCTCCTTAGTCAGCACTCCATAGCCAAGGCTAAAGTATGCATCTGTTAGAAAAAGAAGAAAAGCAGTGGGGGAAATTAAACAGGGAACACTGCTGATCTCCTAACTGCTCAATGTGGAGGAACGGAAAACCTACAACAAAGAGGGCAAGAGCTTACTCTGGGTTACAGAAAACTTTGCAGAAGTGGAGTGCCAAACATTGGCTGCCCTCTCTCTGTGGGAGAAGTTAGATACATGTAGCTGCTTGCCTTGGCTAACAGTTAGTTAACAATATGTGGCTAGGATTAGGTAAGGCTCTTAAGTGAAATCCTAAAATTGGTCCCTTCTGTCAGTCTCTGGTGGCTGCCCATGTTGTAGTTAAAGATTCCCTAATACGTTTTGGAACAACTAGGTAATGAGCCTGGATTCTTGGCTAATAGTCTTTCTTGGGTTCTGATAACAAATGCAATAACTATTTTTGAGTGCTCAACTGCTCCCATATTTGCCAGTGTCCAAGAGGTGTCTATCTCATTACTGTAAAGAATATTGGGATACTTCAAGTATGAAAGGCACTGTATAAAAACAATTTTTTATTTCTCTTCTGAGAGAACCGTTGTCTAAACTTGTTACTGCATTGGCCCTTTCCTTAGGAAGGGACAGTGCATGACATTGCCTGCTCCTAAAAATGAGCTTGTAGTTTACTTTAGTTGTCTCCTACAGGACTATGGCAAGTGGAATCCTAATCTTTCAGAGGTGTATGTATGATGAATGGAAGAAAGCCTTTACTGAATCCTGTGAAAATTGTCTAATGATCTGCAAGTATTCAATGTTATGCATTCACAAGTGCAGTAAATATGCCAAGTTGGTTATAGCTCATGAAAACAGTTTTCTAAATCCATGTTGTGCAATATAGTATTTCCAAGAATACAGAATACATGATCTTTAGATAAGTGTGGAAATAACACATGGTGTGCATTGCAGTTGGGGGGACTTGCCCAACCTTCTGTTAACCAGGAGTGTCAGTTAATCAGAGGCTGGCTAAACAGGATTGTAAAGTAATTCAGTATAGAATATTGATTTAATGACTTTTTTTAAAGTTTGACAATGATGGTTTTCAACAAGCAGAGAGATTCATGCAAAACTCATATAATTGACTGCAATAGTATAAGAATACTCAACCACTGTGCTGAAGATCTATGTCCAGTATCATTAGCTAGTCTGTGTTCACAAATAGTAGAATAATCAAGACCTATTTAGAATTAGAAATGAGACAAAAAAGGGCAGATTTATGTTTTTTCCATAAATGTATATTTTTCCCTTTAAACCAATAATCTAAAATCACATTTTTTGTGTGTGCCATAAATAGTAACTATCACTCGTATTTTTAACAGCTGGAAATTTTTGTGTTTTAGTGACAGGTTTCAGAGTAACAGCCGTGTTAGTCTGTATTCACAAAAAGAAAAGGAGTACTTGTGGCACCTTAGAGACTAACCAATTTATTTGAGCATAAGCTTTCGTGAGCTACAGCTCACTTCATCAGATGCATACTGTGGAAAGTGTAAAAGATCTTTTTATATACACAAAGCTTTTTTTTTTTTCATGCTTTGTGTGTGTAAAAAGATCTACACTTTCCACAGTATGCATCCGATGAAGTGAGCTGTAGCTCACGAAAGCTTATGCTCAAATAAATTGGTTAGTCTCTAAGGTGCCACAAGTACTCCTTTTCTTTTATGTTTTAGTGAAAACCGCATATACTGACTTATAAAAGTAAACATCCGTAGAATAATTTCTCATGTGCTTCAGATGCAGAGTGACTTTCAATAACGACAGTATAAGGAAACCAAATGATTGGATTGGATCCAGACCAGTTTCCTTTTCTTTTTATATCAGTCTTACTTAGTCTGAATGCCCAAACTCCTGGCTTCTTGCTGGATACAATGACTTCAGTGTTATGGTCGATTATTTTATATGCAGAAAAATGTAAAAATTCAGAGTTATTGTTCTCATAGCAACTGGTATTCAGCCCTCTTGAAAATACTATAAGTAATATTTTCTGTTTCCATATAATGTGTGTGTATTGAGGGTAATTTTTCTTCCTAATGTGCAGTAGGCAAGTGGAGCCAAGTTACCGCTGCTATGAAATACAAAAATTAGAATGTCCTGCTCTCGTGTTGGTAAAACCTCAAACATAATTTTTCTACTGGAATAGTTTATGATTTTTTTCGGGGGCTGGGGGTGTATTTCTTGATTAAAAATAGCGATTGTGACACATTTATTTCAACGTTCTCGTATCCACATGCCATCACATGTGAAAACACACTCTTCTCTTTATATATGTAACCCTTGAAATAAATTGAGCTTTATTTCATTGAGCAGATATTTATTTACTGGTATATGCACACTCACCCATGCAAATATTGGAATAACACTTGGAGCCTTATCCCGCACCATGGAAATCAATGGGAGTTTTGACACTAATTTCAGTAGCAGCAGGATCTTGATGCATACATAAGGGCCCATCATGATCCAAATAAAGTAAATTGTGCACCTGTCACTGAATGGATAGGAGCAGGATTGGGCCCTCAAACCTTGGGGGGGGGGAACCCCCTCACCCAACATATTGGCATACCTAATGTGGTTTCCCGTATATATTGATTTTTTTTTTAAATTCTCGTCTACTATTCAAACTTAGTAAAGGCACATTCCTAACTGAGGACTACAACTCAAAAATAGTTTCATTTTGAATATTCAAATTTGACAAGTATGATCAAATTTATGATCTATTTTAAAAAAAAAAGTGTTTGAAAAATACCTTAAAGCTTAAGTGCATCTTTCTGACAATTGGGTCACTCAGAAATGAGCAAATGGAATTTTAATAAATTATATTACATTTGTTTGTCTAACAGATTCTTAATACATCCTTCTCCTTTGCTGCACTGGTTATATTCTTATCAGCCTCTCCAGCTCCTCATTTTTAAAAAGACACCAATTTAGAAAACAGATTACACTGTAATATATGTTTTGTTCAGTTTCCACTCTAACGTCCCAGTTCTGCAAACACTTATGCATGTATTTAACTTTATTTAATCCTAAATTAGTATTGTTTCTAGAAGATGCAATATAAATTTAAAGTTTGTTTGTGTATAATTGATTATATCTATTTTTTCTTAGATGTTGTCACCCACCTTGTTGTCATCATTATTTATTTTTTCTCACCTTTTAAATAATAGAAATTTAAAAGTAAATAGTATCCCAAAGTTGAATGGGTTTACCATAAACTTTGAAAATGTTTTCAGTGATTCCTTATTTTACTGGATTCATTGTAGTTTGAAAGAATTTCACAACAAGAACTGAAAAGTTAGATGAGCTGAACCTATCAAAGAAAACTTTTGAATTTTATAATGTTTTAAATTAAGCTTTTAAAATAATGTTTTAAATTAAGCTTTATAGACTGAGAGTCAACAAAGGAAAGAAATGAAATAATCTAAGCACTTATTAAACATGTTTGCATGAAGATTGTGCTAATGTATGCAGAGGCAGGTTACAATAGGCTATGTAACTGAACACTAATGCACCTGTTAACTATCTACTCAGCTTCACATTGAAATAGACCTGCTTAAGGAGGAAGGGGGAAAAAAATCTAATTTATTTACTGACCCCAAGCCCCATTTCAGCATACATTTCCCTTAGCTGTTCCCAAATCAGATTCATCTTAATCAGTTTCCTGGTTGATTGGAACTGATTCAACACATTTCCTGTGGCACCGTGGATTTTTAATGAACTGATCGAAATCACAGAGCACAATGAAGAATGGTTCTCCTAGAGGTTAGGGTTTGTTCTCAATCAGCCATTGCTTCAAGTAGATTGATCAGGAAACACACACGGCAGCCTAGCCATTGCAAACCGATGAATATATTCATGTTTGCCTGTGTGTTTGCATTCAGAAATTTGTTGAACGTGTTTTTATGCCTTTTCCTGTTCCTCACTTCCATGTTATCTAATAGTTTAGTGACTCACTCTCTGACCTTGCTTTAGTTTTCTAATGGCATTTGTTTTTCTTTATGTGCGTTCCAGTTTTTTAAAGACAAACATAAAAGTAGGTGATTTAGTATTTTGAATGACCAAGGATGGATTTTATATATGGTGCAAGTGATCAAACATTTATTATTATTATTCCGTTTTAAAGAGTGGATAATTCGTGATTTAGGAATAGGAAGTGGAATGTAATACATAGCTGCGTAATACAGTTTTAAATCCCAGAATGCATTTGTGTTTGTTTGATTCTTGGTTACGATTACTAGAATTTGTATTACACTCTGTACAAGTCTATGTGAGTGCATACAAAGTGTGTATGTGTGAATGTGTTACATTTTTTTAGAAAGGTGGTTGTGATGCACACCAACAAAAAAATAAGCAGTGCTTAGGAAAGTGTCCTTAAGTCAACCCATTATGCTTATGTATTGCAGTGAATGTTACATAATTTCACACATTTTTTGTAATTCTACAGTACCTTAAAGCACCTGGTCATGGATCTTTCAATTGATGAATTATAAGATTTCTTTTGAGGCTATTAGAATATATTTTATCTGTGCTGTGGAACCCTTATCATGCATATCTTATCTATCAAAAAAGTGAACCTGTTCCTGTTCATAAAATTGTTTTGAGTACATCTAATGCGTTAGTCTATATACCCCCCCCCTCTCTCTCTCTCTCTCACTCACTCTCTCTCTCTCTCTCTCTCTCTCTACTATTTGTGTGTGTGTGTGTGTGTGAATGAGTAATATTTTACAAAGCCTGAAAAGGAGAGAGTTTGGCTGGTTTTATGTATGTTGGTTAAGCGATTACTGTGCACATGCTTAGAATACTTTTCAGTGATCATATTTCTAATATTTATAATTTGAGATGTCAAAATTTTTGCACTTGGATGCTTGAAGTTAGGAACCCAGTAAAAATAATCTGGCCCTGCCTTTTACTTAAATGCCTAGCTTCACACCTTTACTGTGAAAATGTTGGCATATACATTTTATCATTCTCTGACACTTAAAAAGTACAGTATAATTATTTAAAGATTATGACAAAAATTAAGACCTGAGATCCAGTCTGGTATGTATCATGTTATCCGGAGGTAGACTTTTAGATACTAATTAAGGTTAAGGGTCCAATTAACATAAGTGGGTTTATCTTTGAAGCAGTGAAAGCCTCTTAACTTTAAAAAAACATAGTGTCATTGTTTCTGATTTTATTACTGAAGAATTATTGACATCTCTTTATGCCCAGAAAACATTTTTTGTTTATCAGTGTATGAAATATTTTAAGGTATTGAACAAATTATTATGAGGATATGTTTAGTTTCAATTTTTAGGATTCATTTTGTTGAACTCTACTGAAACATGACATTTCACAGCTGAAAGTCTTTGGTTTCCTAAGCGTCCTCTCTCCTGATAGGTGTCCAGTAGCGCCTTTTCAACAGCTTATCTAAATAATTGTCGAAATGAGAGAAAGCATTCACTTACTTGGTGAATTATAAAACACACACACACACACAACCCCCCCCCCCCCCCGCGCTTTGGAAGGGTTAAAGCTTTTCATGAAGGTTAATAGAAAATAAAGAAGTGTAGCAATGTAGTGTTAGTCTGAGGAATTTGAGCCAAGGTGTCTGTCTATCTCTAATGGAGGATGACAACGAAGGATTTAAGAAGTCATCCCACTTATTGTCTCCAACACAAAAACCTTCCGCCTGCATCTTTCAGTTTGCTTCACCACTTCTCAAGGAGCCATGGGCAAACTGCTGAATTTTTATTAATCAGCTTATCCTAATGAAAAGACCTTTTCAGAAGAATGGGGAGAGACATACATACAGAAAACTGTTTTTGAATCCTTTTACATAAACAACATGTAGGAGTTTTCTTCTTAGAGGTTGGGGGAAGACAAGTTTCAGTTCTGCTTTTTACTCTTTCATCTGGCTGTTCTCTCCCTCTTTCTTTCACCTAATTTTATACTTTCTGTAACCATATGTTGATGAGTGGTGGGTTTTTTTTTTTTTAAGACAACTAAAAGGCAGACTTAGTGGTGGGAGGGGGGAATGGGCGGAAATACCTTTGGGAACTGAGGCAAGAAAGCCTAAGCTGATAAAACATGACTCTCTTCTGATGGGGGCCCTGCTTGGATAACTTGCCCTCTTCTAAATTCTTAGTCTCCCTTTCTACACCCCTCCTTCCTCTCCTTTTCTCTCTCTTGTCAAACCCACTTCATAAACAGTAACAGCTGGAGGTCTTTTTAGTGGCATTCAGGGATTACTGCCCTTCAGGATTTTAATAAGCCCCAATGCCTGAAATGCCTGTAAGGGTGCTCTCTGAGACAATTACTATTCAGGATGGGGATTGAGGACCCTTCAGTGGCCCAGATGGCCAGGGTTCTGTGCACAGGGAGATAGCGTTCCAAGAACAACAGATCACTGGAGCAAAGAGGGTTTTTTTTGTTGGTTAAAACTGGGAGCAGGAGAGGGAGAAAGGGAAGGGAATAAGGGGGTTCTCTCACCTTCCAGCTAATCAAAGCAGAGTTTACTCATTCTGTACTTAACTGGATTTAAAGCTGTAACCTCTTAAGAGCAGCAATTTTAGGTTACCACAGTCCTATGGTTGACTTGCACAGGGCACTGTAAAATGTAGGGCAGCTGCTCTTCGTAGTTTAAATGTACAGTACTCCTGATGATAAAGAAGCATAACTAAGTATTCCTTTTGTTAGGACCATAATGAGGTGGCTACCCATAATACTTCAATACTGAGAGTGGGTGGCAAAGGTTGTGGCGATAACAGATTTTTAGCTATGAGTGTTTTGGAGGGGAAAGTCTGGAAAATGCAGTTTTTCCACATAGGGCAAATATCCAGTCAGGAAGAACTGACTGTTTCAGTTTCCCTTTACCTAACATACTGCATGGCTTCCATAGGGTAATTCAGAGCCCATGGGAGAGAAGTGGTTTGCTATCTCAGAGTCCTGTCATGCAGGGATTTCCCAGAGAGAATCTATTTTTAGCCCCAGGGCTGATATGAAATAGGCGGGATGGTAGAAAGTTTGGAATTTGTTTGGGTTATCAAAACCCTCTGATTTGAGCAATGAAAGGGCTTCGATGGTGACTTTGCTACAATCAAATCAGTTTGGTCTTACTGTTCCTAACAATGGGTGGGGAGGAGTGGCTTATTAGCTGAACAGCTGTTCTCTGTCTGTGTGAACAGACATTAATTTTTTAATCCTTGTATCCCCTGATGGCAGAAAAATCCTTTTATGCCTCTTTAGATTAAGGTTAATATTTGCGGTACTGAGTTCAGATATTCCATTTGCTGACCACTGGTGTTTGATTTTTACAATGTATCCTTTATTGTTGTACATCAAACTTAATTATAAAAATAATTACAATAAATAAAATACATCATTACATCATGACAGAGAAAGTGAACTTGCCTTAATAAAAAGTATACATCTGGACTAAGCCTCATGATTGAAAAATCTAGATCAGTGGTTCTCAAACTTTTTTTTTCATGGACCACTTGAAAATCGCTGAGCGTCTTAGCGGACCACTTAATGATCTTTCTAAATGCTGTTTGTACCGTCAGTGCTTTGGATAAATGCACTGTATAAAAAAAAAGTAGTAATAATTAACGTTATTTTGTTCTACAAATAAAAACACACAACTCCTATTTTTATATCAGTCGTCTTTTCTAATGTGATGGATATGCCCTCTCTCCCTGGCTGTGGCAGCCCCGAGTTGGGGTTCTCTCCTCCGCCACAGAGCTGAGGCTGGGAAGGAGGGCTGTCTCTCCCTGGCAGCTGCAGCCCTGGAGCTGGGGAAAGTTGCCTCTTTCTCTGGCTGCTGCAGCCCTATGTCCCAAATTCCTCCCAACCCCTCTTCTCACCCCACTGCCCCCCCACCTACCCCCTATTCCCCCCCCAAGGCTGGCACCTCACCTTACATGTGCGTCTTCTCCAGGGTCTATGCATCTAATTCGCGGAGCCACGACTGTGTGGCTCCAATAATTAGGTGGGTGACCCTTCATTCTCTCGTGTGCAGACCACAGTTTGAGAACCTCTGGTCTAGATGGATGAGGATAATTCTGTAGGTATTGATTTTGAGGCTTTTGTCCTGTCTGCTGCGTCCCGTGTCTCCCCTCCCTCTGTAGTCAATACCCCCTGACCCTTCATCTGTCTCTTAAACTACCTGTACTGAGGATACTTATAAGGTTAAGAAATCATTTGTAATATGAACAGTAGTACAGCAAGACAGTCAGTTCACCTGCAGATAATGTTTCAGTAGCCTCTTTCAAACTGACAAGTGTAGCTGCTTGAATATGCTCCCCTTGTGAAGCTGAAAGATCTGGTTTGTTTTTCTTCTGCATTGCTTTCACAGGTCATTTTCCATAAAAATCTTGCTCCTTTGGCTTTATTAGGGAAATAAGTTAATAAACGGATAAATAAATCTCATAAAGCAGGAAGGACCTAACCCACTAGTGGGTGTCAGTAGTCGAAGTTTTGCTGACCTTGGCATGAATTGTAAACTGTGCAGGCAATGTAAATCTTACGGCAGTTTCTAAATGGGCGAAATCCAGCTTGCCTTGCTTGAACGAGTTGACTTGCTAAAGTCAGTGGGATCATTTATGTGAATAAAGTGAGTGGCATTTGGCCCACTCTAATTTGTTAGTCTCTAAGGTGCTACAAGGACTCCTCATTTTTTTTGTTTTGTTTTTTGCTGATATAGACTAACACGGCTACCACTGAAACCTGTATAGAAATAGTATCTCCTTTAGTCTTATCTTTTCTCTCAGTTCTCCAGGTTAAACTCTCAGGAGATATAATATTTTAAAACAATTTTATAAAATATGGAAACTTAATTCTTGTCTGTTTTCACAATTGAATTAAGAATACCACAAAAATGTAGTAAGAATATACATTTAATGTTATATATAATGAAAACTATACAGTTCCCCACCCATGAAGTCCATTAATTTCAGTAGAGTTATGCTAGCATATAACTTGGCTAATGTAGTAAAGTGGTGAATCAGGCGAGTGTTTTTAGAGCATATGTAGAAATATATAAAATAAACATGATGCGCTCGCTCGCTCTCTCTCTCTCTCTCTCTCTCTCTCTCTCTCTCTGTGATTGATTATATATCTATGTTTGTGACAAGGGCAGTTCTTCTTTCTGATCAGCATGATGGATCTCTTCAGGATGATCCTGCTTTCCCATACCTTTGAAGGATTCTAATTTATATTAAGGATGGTGCCTTTTCAAGGAGATTTCTGCTCTATTTCTGTAGACACTTATACCATGTGCATCACCATGATAGGTGAGCACCTCTGTGGTATCTAATTGCTGCTAAAGAAAGGGTGCACAGAAGAGATTATAGTGCATATCAGAGAGGAGAACTTGAGCTCAGTATCACACCCTTTATTCTCTCAGGAGCCTTTAGCCTTAAATGGCATCTGTGGTTTGAGTTACAGAGAGGGGCCATTCCCAAATGCTCCAGGTCTTGCCATGTTATGATAGGATTTTTTTCCCAGTTCCCTCCCACTTTTAAGGGAAATATTTTAACTACATTGACTTAACACACGGAATCCTCCCGCCCCCACCTCCATTGTCCTCTGCCAAGAATTCTTAGTCCCTATCTGAGCCTGTAGCATTCTTCATTAATAAGTGAGACCTGAGAAATAGACCATGATCTTGGATGTTAACCTGTTTAAAATAACTGTTTGTTTTAAATGTATGGCTCTGGAGTTTTTATTCCTTATTTCCCCCAAAAGGATGTAAATGATTTTAGTCTCTTCACGTTTTTCTCATTTCTGCGTCAGTGAATTGAGTATGAGCTGTGATTTGCCTGATGCTGTCTACGACTGCCAGATGCTAGAAGGCTGATGGAGTCATGGAACAGCACTACAGTGCTTGGCATTCTAGATATCTTGAACTGAGAGGACTTCTGTAACCTGATTAGACTCTTGCTTTTTTCTTTTTTTTTTTTTTTTAGAGATACAGTCTCAAGCTACAATACTTACAGTTTCCTAGTTACTACTAATGGTTTTCATTATTTATTTTATACATTGTTGGTTACAAATGTTGCAGAGTTAGGGCGGAGAGGAGAAAATGATGAGCTCATTTGCTATAGTTGGATTGTTAACAAAAACCTAAACGGTCTGCACTGTTACATGGTTGCATAAATCATCCTCGGAAAATTTGCAATAGTTTTAAGGTCAGCTAGATAAAATAAAAATGTATAAAGTGGCACACAGATATTACTGTAATCTGTAGGTGGCATTTAGTAGAACATGCTTATAAAACTGAACCAGCAATTTTGAATCTGCTCTAGTGGAACTAATGGCCTTGTATTCAAATATAATTTATGTTAGAAACATGTAATTCCTTCAACTAATGCTCTACTAATTGTGGTATTATATTGTATAAGTGCTAAAATAATATTAAACCTGTTTAATTTTAGAGACTTGCTTCAGAACTTCAAAAATATTTTAGCTTCCCATTTGAGACAATCTTTACTAGGCTTCTGCTAACACAATAGTATGTTGCTGCTACCTCCCTATCTCCCTGTTTGTCCATCCTCCGTCCAGGCTCATCAACATAGGATCACACAACATGATGTAATGATACACTAGAAATTCATTGATGTCAGGCTAGGATGCCTTTCAATGAGATGAGCTGACATGTCAGTCTCTGTAGATATGGAAATCCATAAAAGTAATGATAAATGGATAACAGGATAGTAATTAAACTGGACTTGCACTCAAAGCCCTCTACAAATAGGAGAGCTGTGAAGATTAGGTACTGTTAAGTAAGTGTTGTTATGAGATGAGAAACTGAGGCATAGAGTTTTAAGTGACATGTACAGGGCCAAAGAGCTAGATTGGGTCAGAGGCTTCACTGGAAGACCATTCCCTGTACTCCCCTACCTAGCTCATGGTGCCAGACTACACCTCTCTCTGCATGAATGATCAGTTGACTCTTAATCAGTGTCTTATTTACTCTGTGTCCCAGTCAGTAAACACCAATAAAAGCATTCAAAAGCATCTGCTCGTCATTTCCTAAAAACTTGCCATGGCTGCCTGGCGCTTCTGGTTTTGACGGATTATTAGTCTGTGAAGGCAAAGATAAAGCATTTCCTTGTATTAAATTTGAGCACGCTCTGTGCTTTGGGCTGAATGAAATATTAAAAGCTGTTTGCGATCTCACAGATGACTATGGCAGGCAAACTTTCGCACGCACATAGGGGGAGGAAAAAAGAAAACCTGGCTGAGACATCCATAGGCAACAAGACCTGCATAGGCAGTTTGTCCATGTTTGGTGGTAATATTTCCCTCTGATGCACTTTTGGAAAGGAGGGAAGCGATTAACACCAATGGCACATGTTTTACATTATTATTTTAAATGTACTTAGGCCACCTACATTTGTTAATCCTCTGATTTACCACAGCTCCTGAACCCATCAGTCGTCAGAAGACTATAATAAATTCTATGAATAACAGGATCTAGTTTACAGGAACGTGTGCATAAAGTATAATATACTTACATAAAATCTCATCTAAAGCATGATGAGGAGAGGAGGATTTTTGCAGCATTGGCTAATCCTTCTAATATTCTATAATAATACAGAAGTGGTAATTGTCCTGTAGAGATTTTGTCCAGTGCAGTCCTTCTTGATTACAATTACCTTGCACATTGGCTCACTGCTGAGAACTTTCATCCCATGGATGGCTGGTTTTACAAGTTTGGCCTTATCTGTCAGTCTGTCTATGTGGAACTGAATGGAAACGCATCCATGTTACTTAATAGAGAAACTTTGTCTTAAGTGTAGTGAACCCTCTCACTATGAGGATGTCTGTTACCTAAGGGCTTAAAATCCATGATAATTACCATGTCTATAAAATGCCCCTCATTACAGCACATAAAATGCTTGGCTTCAGAGAACCGCTTTGTGGAGATGGTTGCACTGTGCCCGTCAGCATAAAATAAAACTCCTGGATTAAAAAAAAAAAAAAAAAAGCATTGCACTTTATTTCATTTGCGCATCATACAGTAAAAGACATCTCCAAATTCTCTGGCTTTGGCGTGGTAGTGACTTGAAGCATGGGCTGTTCATCAGCAAGGCACTAAAATGGAGGGCAAAGTGACACTTGTAGAGGCCTGTAGGCCCCACTACAATAAAAGCTATGGCTCTGGGGGGAGCACTGTTCACGAGGGATTAAGCAAGGCTGTTCTCAGTAGATCAATACTGGAAAAAAATACAGTAAGAACCTCGTAACCTGCCAAAGAAGTTGTTTTGAAGTGTTCATATAACAGTAAAGGGGCAAATTCCCCTCTTATTTGAGGGGAATTTAGCAAAGATGCACCTAACGTGAAGAAATACAAAAACTCTTGTACTCAATTACAAATGGTTAGCTTGAAGCAAATAATGAAATCATTTCAGAAAATAACTGAATGATTAGTTATTGAATTTGGCCACATGATTTGCTGAGTCATATGGATGCTTTTAAGTAGGTTTGCTTTTTTGAGCAACTACTTCCCCCTCTTCCCTGTACCCTCTTTAATTTGCCATGGCTAAATTCCAACACATTTTTGAAACCACAATTTGAAAACTTAATATTTTCAAACTTGAAAAAATTACATTTATAAATGCAATGTTTCCTTTTTTCTTAATTGTGTCCCCCTCTATTATTTTGGAGTATTTCTGTATGTTGCAGTCACATCTCAGATAGAAACAGTGTTGACTTGAATTGTGTCAAAACTAATTTCCTGAAGTGTGGACTATCAAGTGGAAACATTCCATGTATCCTCTATTGCAGTGTCCAAATTATTAGTGAATTTTCCAAGCAAACAAAAAATGTAATTTAGATCCATTCATGTCGTCTACACTTCATCTTGAAGATCCCCTTGTTTTAAGTCAGTGTGAGCTGGACCTAGCACGCTTTAGGAAAAAAACCCCAAAACTATAAAGTGCTGGTGTTACAAATGCTGAATCATGAAACTGATGTTAGAGAAAACTTTGTGTATATTTAAACTAATCCAGTGCTGTTTTGAACTTGTTCCTCTGCTGTTTTTGTCTGAGCAAAGCCCTCATTTTAAGTCTTTGTCATGCATTTGAAAGGTTGGTGTTGCACATTTGATCCTTGGCAGGTTGCGAGCTTGTTTTGAATCACATATTAAAACCAAAATGAAAGCTGTTCGGAGCAGAGATTGGAAAATGTCACTTTTTACATCAGTGTCTAAGTGGCAGGAGACAGGTACTGGAGTGGAGAGGAAGGAAGTGAACTTACTGTTGTCAAAGTACCAAATAATATTTTCCAGTATGCTGTTCTTTAAAGAAGTAAGTTTCTGTCCCCCATTAAGTAGCCAGAGAATGCTTTTTATGGCTATCTTTTAAAACTTTAAAATCTAATTTTTCTGTCTGAAGACCCCTTTTCTCCTTTCCTTCGATTGAGCAGTAGAGGAGGGAGCCTAAGACGCTCAGAGTTAAGCAGAGCCTTCCAACTTCTCTTGAATATAGATCTTTGAAACTCTCCAACTATTCCAGCATTTGTGATGCTAATATATTTTTTTCTAATTAATAATAATAATAATAACTAATAATTAAAATATTTTAACTGTCCCTCACCCCCTTCTGCAAACTGGGGAGTTGTCAGTACATTAAGAATCTGAGCCTTCTCTAGCAGTACGTTAGATTTTGCCAGCCTCATATCACTAGTAAAAGGAACATGGCACGCAGGTGTTTAAATTATTTACACTCATAATAGGCCTTTATGTTACATTGCCGAGCCAGCCTCTGTTATTCTAGTGCATAATTGATGGTGCTCAGAAGTGGAAAAGTTAGAAAAGCGGAAGTAATGTGATGCGAAAGTGCAGTGAGGCAGCTCCAGCTGGCACAGCCTATCGGGACTGAACAGTCTGAGGCAGAACAGGATGGCGTGCACACGCCCACCAAGGAGAAGACATCAGAAGTAACAAGTCTTGACTTGGCATGTTGTCAGGAGTTTTATTCAGGAGTTGAGTGGGGAAAGGAGTCAGCCCTTCAGATTTCTTCAGCCAACTCATGTGACTAACATAGAGCTAAAAAGTTGTAAAGGTTTGTCACAAAACACCTTCATGAAGCTTTCAAAGGAATTGGAGATCAGCATTCCCAGACAGGGCCAGTTTATAGTGAGACTTAGCAAGCTTTTCTAATGGATTGATGACTGGTACGAATGCACTTTATGGCAAAAGGGAGTTTAATCCCCTAGTACTTTTACTATAGGGACTCCAATAACAGGAACATTTTATAAAGAGGCTTGGAAACACGGCTAAAAACTGTTAAAAGTTTTGCCCATTTTATGTTACACAAGAATTTTGTCATAATAAAATCCAAATACTTCAAATTTTAGGAGCATCCTTTGTAACATTGTTGCCGTCTTGGGTGAAAATGCATATAGAACACATCAAAGAGTAATTAAGTTAGCTGGAATTATTACATGAAGTGGTGTTTAGAAAGAGCTTGCATGCATGGATTTCAGATGATGTCATTTTTGTGCATAAATAAAACACTTGTAATGCCCTGTTTGGAAATTAACCTGGAGGTCTTTCCTAAAGAATACATCCCATTTAGATGGATAGAAGTCATTTTAAATTTTTATTTCATTTATTTATAAGAAAGAATCAGCAACTTTATTTTGCTGCCTACTTTATATAGGCTGCATGTGAGTCTTGTATGATAATGCACTTTGCCTCCTGATGGTGCCTATTTAGGAAATAGGGTTGCTTTCCCCAGTAAGAACTGAAATAGGCTTTTTCTTAATAAATAAATAACTGGTTGTCATTTTGGGCTGGACTTGCATCTATTGACGCACATAGAAGTTTTGCACTAACTTCAGTGGGTGCAGGAGCAGGCTCTTTGCTTCCAGTTCTTATGCGTGAACCTCCTAAGGTGCAGAAAACTAGCAGTGCTTGTGGGCAGGTTGAGATCCTGGGAAAAAAGTAGGGATGAAACAGTCTTGTTTTTCTCCTTGTTCCTTTAGAGCTGGCCAGAGATGATAACAGGAGGTTAGGGCAGGCAGTTGAGGAAATGTGATGCAGATGATGATTTTCATTCTTCAGGCTTTTAGCACTGGAATTCTTTCTTCAATGACAATATTTGTCCTTAAAACAAATGAGTGTTCAGCTATGTACAGTAGCTAAAGGTAAAACTTCTTCATAATTGGCAGTGAATAGTGCGAATGAATTGGACTTTCTCAACTCTTGTGAAAACAAGTGTTGCAGCTTGTACAAACACTACTGATGTAATTGAAATGGAGATACTGTAATGTGGGACACACAATGGAAGTAATGAAACATTCCATGTTTATCTTTTGTTTCTAGTAGAAACAGATAAATTTCTACGAACTGGAGCATCTGGACACAAGCACAGTGGTTTAATGCACTTTAATTATGTATTCTTATTCTAACAAACACTAGTGTTGTTTGTGTGCGTGTTGTAAATGTCCGCACTCTAGTTAACTAAACCTCTGCTTGTATTACCTTTATACAGAGGTAGCGCTAAACACAGGCGTTTGCATGCTAAACACTCCCTCTGTGACAATTCTTTAGGTGATAAAGTGGCTAATAACTTTTATTATTATTTCTATGCAGAGAAAATGAATGTTTCATTCCTATTCATTGGGAAGAATAGTACAGAGGTCCCAAATCAATTCATACCCATGCTTTAATAACCCTGCCTCATTAACATTTCCTATATTAATTCTGCCAATGAAAGAAACAAACAAATAAGAAAAGAAAAAAAGAAATAAAGGAAATCAGACAAAGATTATTATGACAATAAAAATGACAAAAAAGGTATGAAATGATATCTCATAGAGGAAAAGGCAGTCTCATAACGTTTAATGAAGCAACACAAATCCTTACCACTTCTTTGGTGCTGATACTATAAAATATCCTAATAAGCTATAAAGAAAGGAGCCTACATCCTGTTGAAAATAATGACTGTTGCAAAGTCCCGTGCCACAATGTTAAGAAGGTAAAAACAGAGGAAAGTAGACACTGAAAGGAAGAAAACCTCAAACAGCTTTTTCCTAGTGCTACAGCTATCAAGCTCTCTATGGAAGTGCTGTTAAGAAACAGTTTTTTTGTTAAAATATATTTATGAAGGAATGAATTAACACTTTTAATTATTTTTACTTATTTATTTTATTTTTTTCCTATTTCATCCACTGCTTCAGTGTAGACTATGTATGTCAACAGGAGGGGTTCTCCCATTGGCATAAGTAATCCACTTCCCTGAGATGCCGTAGCTAGGGAGAGAGAAGAATTGTGCCTCTGTCTATGCAGGGGGTTAGGTCAGCATAGCTAAGTCTCAGGGTGTGGATTTTTCACACCCCTGAGAGATGTATCTATACCAGTGTAGACCGGCCCTCAGTTTCTCTGTGGTGTGGTTAAACTACCAGTACAACGGGAGTGTTTGTAAACTGCTTTGAGATACTTGGTTAAAAGGTGGATTCCTGCTTAAGAAGGCCAAAACTAACAAAATTTGGCTTCTGATTCTGCAGTCTTTGTCCAGGTAAAAATCCTATGAAGTTCAGTGGCAGTATTGCATGCATAAGAATGTGGGGCCCTTCCTTTTGAAAATATGAATTTAAGCTGAACATTAACTTTATTCTTCCAGTTATAGACATATGAAAAAATTATTTAAGTTGAACCATAGAAACCTGTGTAGAATTTGACTGAAATCTACAAAAACAGTAATGTACTGAATTAATGCCCAAAACTTCATCTGACACTTGCTTCACTGTGCTTAATTTTTGCAATCCTCTCCAGGCAGGAAGTGATTTTATTTGTGTTGCCGTACTTCAAGAGGGTGAGAAAGGAATTGAGTTTTTGACCTGAACTCTGAATTTTTCCTTGCTTTTGTGGGATTTAAAGTCAGACCATTTAACTTTCTGTATTAAAACCACAAGAAACTATAATCAACATAACATATGCCTGTTGTGTCAAAATCTGCCATTCTTATGTTAAAGAAGGGGGCCATGTTTAATGGCGAAAGCATAGGATAGAAAGTTCAGAAATCAAGCTTCTGTTCCTAGTTGTGTCAAGGACTTGCAGCGTGACCTTGGGTAAGTCACACAACCTATTTGTGACTGTTTCCTTTTTTTGTAAAATGGAGATATGACTTGCCTAACTCACGGGGGTGTTGAGTCTTAATTCACTAATGTTTATAAAGTGCTCTGAGATAGGCGGATGGAAGCTGCTATATAGAAGTGTAAATATTATTGATTTAGAATTAATGAAGGGGGAAAAAAGGGGGATCTCAGTCAGGATGTATCAATACTGAAGTGTGCTTGGCATGATCTTTCACTCACATTAAAACAAAGATTATTGCAAGTGATGTCCATGGAATAGTGTTATGCATTCACTGTAATCATAATTTTCAAAATATGTTGTTTAAAGGAAACCAAATTTATGAAACTAGATGAGTGTCTCCTTTTTTGCTATATATTTTTCATATTTATAAGCTACATGGTCATTATTAATCTTTGAAATTAAAGCTATTGCTCAATAAAGAGCAGGAGTATTGATGCTAATTAAAGCTCGATTTTGGAAGCCCTTCCATTCATGTATTGCTCATTTCAGGGGCAGTTTTGCATATGGAGGGACAGCAATAATCCTGTAATACTTTGCAGTAACTAAGTGTTAATTAATGCTCAATTACAGTGGGATTTTTCTAAAATTAGATCTTTCATTGACCCGAAATCAGAAAGTTTGTTGTATTTAATGTTTAGTGACTGAATGTGAAAAGCATTAATGTGAATGAATATTGTGAAATCTACCATCTTTGTATCAAACCTCTTGCTCTGCAGAAGAGCTTGCACTGCAGGCATGTGTTGGGAGAGATTTTGTTTTTTAAATTTTTTAAAAAGAGAAACCTCTGGAGACATTGGTAGGTGGCTAATGAATATACTGTCTAAAGGATAGGAGTACTTGTGGCTCCTTAGAGATGAACAAATGTATTTGAGCATAAGCTTTCATGAGCTACAGCTCACTTCATCAGATGCATTCATCGGATGCTGTAGCTCACGAAAGCTTATGCTCAAGTACATTTGTTAGTCTCTAGGATACCCCAAGTACTCCTTTTCTTTTGCGAATACAGACTAACACGGCTGCTACTCTGAAACCTGTCTAAAGGATGACAGTCAAGTACATGAGACCTTGTGATGCCGTGCCCAGATGGGCCTGCGACATGAAGTCCAAACCACACATCTATCATAACGAATTAGAAGGCGCTTAATTATATTGCTGAGATGGTGTCTCCACCTCCTGATTGCCATTTCAACTCTTCTGACTCACTCGAGCATCAAATCTGTCCGCGATCGCGGGACTTGCCCTCTGTATGCTATCAGTGCAGGGAGAGAGCACGGCTGGCATGGAAAAATTTTTTAGCCGACATTACCCATCCTGAAATGAGCCAGCTCACAGAGCAGGAGATGGGAGATTTCAAGAACAATGGTTCACTTCATTTTGTTCAATAATTTCAATTATTTTCTTTTCATCTTCAGAGTTATAGCAGGTCTTAAATTTTTACTAAATACTGTCTGCTGTACTCTTTGATTTAATCACCTATTAGGTGTTTCAGTGTAAATACTAGTTATTATGTACACGATGCCATAAATGTCCAGATATCTAAGGATGTTTCATTTCTAAAACAAAAAGAAGTTAGGGAAGGATGTTTCTAGATATAGGTTTGAATGTATAAACAAGTTGCCAGCCACCTGCTTTGTTGCCTTTATATTTACTCTGCCATGTAGATCATAAAAGCAACGTAAAGGCTCATACCTCAGAAACGTATTTGCACAGATAACAGGACATATTTTATCACATTTCATGTGTTTACTTGACCTATTTTTTTTGTCCCTACACACTTGTCCTCTGTGTTCAACCATATAGTTCTGTGCTTAATTCTGTCTAGGTGGAGGTGTCTTATGGAGAAAGAGAGGACAGCTTAAAAAAGTGGCAGCCAGGCAGACAATTTTTCGGGAATTGGACATCTGCATGTTCAGAAAAACTTCATGAAATTTTCCTGAATCCTTTTTAGTTTTATTTTGTGAATGTTGTGCCATTTGAAAAGGAACAGAAATAACTGGACGCCAAAATATACATAATATAAATATATATAATCATTATCTGGGGAACACTACACAGCAGATTCAGGGAGGTGGTTCTTCCCAGTATTTAGCTTATCTTTTTCTGGTGGAGAAGGAAGAATTAGTGCATCCTTCAGGGGCACAAAGGATTTTTCTGCCAGAGAAATTTATAGCATTGAGTAAGTATTTTTCATAGCTGCCAAGTGCTCTTTTTTATGTTTTTGGAAGTAATAAGGCAGGATTACAAACTATAAATTATTATAGTGGTCATTGCTCACTGGCTTGCCCACCCATTCACGCTGCATAATACTTTATGGAAAGTTATGTTTAATGTCACTTAATGAGTACTTAGGACCGAGTGCTCTCAAATGCTTTGATGGGCTGTTAAATTTACAAATGTCCTGCAGCTATAAATTACCATTAAAGATTAGCAGAAAGAAACAGAGTGCATTGCCATATATTTCACTGATTTACTTTAACTGGAAGGTTCTTCTCCCAGAACTGGAAATCCACAAATGAAGAGAGAGGATTTATCAACCATCTGTGGTGACTTCTGTTGATATGTACAGCGTAAATTCCCCCTTTTTTGGTGAATTTTGGCATGAGCCTCTTTATTTTGGGGGATTTTTCTGAGGAAGCATTTAAAAAAAATATTGAAATCATTACAAACCAGCAAATTAGAGTAAGTATAATTTCTGTAATTAATAGTACTACCCAATTGGGGTAGTCAATAGGTGGGTCGCGGGTCAAATCTGAAGCACCAGACGCTTTTGAACAGACCCCAAAATCTTTTTATTTACTTAATATCAATAATGTTGGTTTTTTTATTATCTTCTCTGGAGTCTGGACCTTTACTGTACCTTGACCAAGAAATTTGGACCTTGACAAAAAATAGATTACCCCTGTACCCAATCATAAGAGTAGATAAGAATATTTTTTATCACAGGCATAAAAAGAGGCAATGACTCTTATTCTCAGTAGTTATTTACTGTTTCTCCTAAATAAATAATGGTATTAACCAACACAAACTAGGGGCTCAATTCTGCAAAATATCTACTTGTGCATATAGTCCTTACACAGGGACTTCACTAAGATTTACTACTCATGTGAAGAAGGGTTGCTTAGGTGAATAAGGGTTTGCTGGGTTGGTCCCAGGCACTTGTAGCTCAAGAAGTGGTTTGCAGCTGGAGTTTTAGGGACAATTTCTGGTGGAAATGTAGTGTCCCATCTTTTTGGAACAGAGATGTGTGTTTTTCCACATGTAAAAGAGAGTTGAGAAAGTGCAGATGACCTGGATAGAAGATGGAAGTAGGAAAAAGAGATGCATTGATTTAATTTAGGCTCCAAATTGTACATTTAAAAAAAAAAACATTTATGGCAAATTATTCCCTGATTTATATACCCTTGGATTTCAGATGAGTTATACTGTGTATCAGTTAAGGATTTGGCCTCTTAGGATATTTTTACCACCTCCATTGCTCTTGTTTTCCCCACTCCTCCTGCAAAAGACTCTTTCCTTTCCACTGCTTTTAATAACTGCACAAAGTTTTGGAAAATTGATTGCTACCAAATTTGTACTGAATGAAAAGTGCGTATGGGCAACTTAATTAAGGAGTAGCAAGAGTGCGCTCCTGTATTGATGTCAGATGATAATTGAAGACCACCTGGTGACAACGATTTTGTAAATATTCTTTATTGCTGTAGGTTTACAAGTGAAAACCAGTGAAACCACTGTGGTATTTAACTGTAGAGATATTTGCAAAATCAGCCTACTCTGAAGAACAGTGCTGTGGTTTTAAATGTAAAAGTAAAGATTACAATTTCTTCTGAAATTTACCACAGTGAGATGCTTTTGGGATGAACTTTTCCTTTTCAGAGATCCAAGAATACCATTTTGAAACTCTTCTTTTGCATATTGATAATGTTGCACCAATTGCTGTTCTCCCCCACATCCCTTCCCATCCCCTATGCATCATATGGAAGTAGATTTAAAAATGTGTGAATGGTTTTTAACTTCATTTTTGTTTCTTAGCTCTGATATACATCAGAGCTGCTGGACTAATACTTACAGCCATGACCCTCCATTTACCTCCATGACCTGTATGTACTTCCCAGGGCAGCTGATATGGACTCACAGACATGATGTAACCTTTGGAAATAGGATATATAGCAGGTAAATTTATTCCTGATAATTATTTATCAAATAACGTTAGTAGAGGATGTGGAGCAGAAATTAATGGTTAAAATACTATGATTACTGATTTGCACTATGTTATATTTATAGTCCCATTGAAATGAAAATGCTCTGTGGTTCTTGTCCCAGGTAATATTTTTCAAAGTTTTTGTATATCACAAAATACACACAAAATATATTCCTCCTGCTTCTGTGGCCTCTAGTAAGTCCTATTTACTGTCTTCAGAATAGGTTTGAAACAAAAATAAGGTTTAGGAATTTTGTAATTGCTAGTATGTATGTTAATTATGTGAAGGACATGTCACATACATCCTTCTGTGTGTTTTATGCTACCTGTGCTGTGTAATACCACTGTTAAATTGAGGAACAGCACAGGTTAGACACTGTACTACTGTTGAATCAGCTGTATGACATGCCTTTCACTTTATTGGTGTATGGTACATGTTGCAAAATGCAGCAACTCCTTTCAGATTGGAAAATTAGTAATTGTTTATGATGAGCTAGCTATACGTTCTAAAGTCTTAACAAGAATATTGTACACATATTAGTCTTCCCCCAAAATTTGACACGTCAAAAGATGATGCCAAATGTACTTTCAGATATATTTCATAGTTTATTCAAACTGAGAGTTACTTATTTTCTTTTGACAGGTTTCAGAGTAGCAGCCGTGTTTGTCTGTATTCGCAAAAAGAAAAGGAGTACTTGTGGCACCTTAGAGACTAACCAATTTATTTGAGCATAAGCTTTCGTGAGCTACAGCTCACTTCATCGGATGCATTCAGTGGAAAATTCATCGGATGCATTCGGTGGAAAATACAGATGAAGTGAGCTGTAGCTCACGAAAGCTTATGCTCAAATAAATTCGTTAGTCTCTAAGGTGCCACAAGTACTCCTTTTCTTTTCTTTTCTTTTCTTTTCTTTTCTTTTCTTTTCTTTTCTTTTCTTTTCTTTTCTTTTCTTTTGTTTTGTCAGACTGCTGGTCTAAGGAAAATGGGTACAATTATTTTTTATGGAGCAGGACAGATATGGAAACACACCAATATATTCAGAGAGTTTTATGCTACTGTTACTCACACCTTCTTGTCAACTATTTGAAATGGGCCATCCTGATTATCACGACAAAAGTTTTTTTTTCTCCTGCTGATAACAGCCCACCTTAATTGATTACTCTTGTTAGAGTTGGTATGGCAACCCCCATTTTTTCGTGGTGTGTGTGTGTATATATATTTATATCTCTCTCTCTATATATCTTCCTACTGTATTTTCCACTGCATACATATGATGAAGTGGGCTTTAGCCCACTCAAGCTTATGCTCAAATAAATTTCTTAGTCTATAAGGTGCCACAAGTACTTCTCGTTCTTTTTGCTGATACAGACTAACACGGCTACCACTGTGAAACCTGAGATACTGCTGAGTATGTGCAAGATGAAGCTAGGGTGTCTAGACCCTATGGTAGGACAAGTAGTAGTAGTAATTAATGTTTTACTGGCTGATATTTAAAAGGTTCATGTTTAGGTTCACATATTAGTACTTTTAACTGACAAAGAAATTATTGTACTGTGAGGGAACCCTCAATTTCTGCTCTACCAAGTAACTTTCTGCATGCTGTCATGCAAGTAACTTTAACTTCTCTTTGTGATCCCATTCATAAAACTGGGATTAAAAACAACCACCTTTGTAAACTGCTGTGAGAGCTACAGATAAAAATAATTAAGTGATACTTTATGTAGGACTAAATTAAAATAGGCCAATAAACATAATACATTTAGTAAACATTTTTTTTATAAATGGGTACTTTCTTTCAGATACACACATACAGGTACACCTATCGAGTACCTGTCAGCAGAGACTAGCGAAGATGAGTTATTCCAAAGTCAGTTATAAATTTGCTGCCTCCAAAATGTGTGTGAAACTGAATATGTATATTATGGAGCATCTTTACTTTTATTTCCTAACCCCCAGCTCCCCATTCCTCATGTCTTCATGACTGTCTTTGTGTCCTGAGTCACTAATGTGGAAGGGGATGGTGAAAATTGAATCCCAGACTCCGTTGAGTAGGGTAGATTGTGGCCAAATCTGAATGATGTCTGGAGACTGCTAATGCAAACAAGATTGCCCGGTATCAACCTTTCTCCTGAAATCTGCAACACACGTCCCAGAAGATTGCTGTGTCAAATTTGGCCCATGACTTTCAGCAGCTTTACTTGATAACTCTCAGACTTCTTGTGAAAAAGTTCCTGTTGACAATTAAGCTCTCATCAGCTTTATTAAATTACATTTCTGTGCAAGTGTGGTAGATGGTTTTTTTGAAAACAAATAGTGGTTTGTTTTCAATGGTGGCAAAACAGTGGAGAGTTTACCTTTGGAAAAAAAAAACCAAATACTCCCCCCCCCCTCCCTTTTTTTGTTTTGTTTTTGACTTAGTCTAGTGGAACTTACAGCTCTTGCCACAGCTAGGAATAATGCAGCAAAGATAAACCGCATAGTGCACTTTTGTTGATTGCATCTCAAGAAAAGTGAGGTTTTGAGTGATGGGCTGGGAGAGTATTTAGTCAGATTTCATGTAAGAACAGCATTTAAAGTCCAAGTACTGGAGAGTTGGTGAGGGGGGGAGGGAGGTTGTCCCTCCTTTAGAAATTTGAGAGGAAAAGATATAGACTTGTGCAGTTCAGTGAAGATCTAATCTTTTTGAATTCATTGCTTGTGAGTTGTTATTTCTAATCACACGCTTGATTGGCTCCAGCTAAATGACTCGGACTGAAAAGGCAGGGTGTTTAAATCTAAAACTGCAAGTACATATTTTAACTGAAAATAGGGATCATCATGGAATGTGTTCTCAATCAGTGCTTGACACCCCACTGAATATATAGTTAAAAAAGAAAAGAAAAAGAAAGTAAACTGTGCTGTCCTTGGGCAGGAACAGAGCGTAACAGACTGTGATTGAGCTCTGAGGAAGAAAATGAAACTCAGGAGGGTATATCGAATGATAAAAGTGAGCTCTTTGATGCCATGCTATATATAGTTAACAGGCCACTTTACTCTGACAGGAGAGTCAGGTGCCCCTTAAAACTCCTTGCTATGATTATAGTGTTATTATGAGGTTTCAAATTTTTTTTTTTTTACAATGGAATTGCTGATTACAACAAAATGTGGCTACTTGGGGATATTATTTATATTGGGAGCAAACGCGGGGCACAATTTGGCCAAGCCATTTCTCATATAAATTGTTCTTACTCAAAGGAATAGTCCAGGTCTCCTCAATGAGAGACTCCTGAAAACAACCATGTGGGGTCAGTCCCAAATTTTTTATGATCGCGTATTCCAACTACGTGCAGAATCATTGAGGTAACTGAAAAGCTAACTTAATTTGGTTTTGGTACAACAAAAAAATAAATCAAGAGAAGGAAGAATCTTTTAAAACAAACAGAAGAGTTATGCTACCTGCAGATCTCCTTTCCACAGGTATTGCAAAATTTTCTTTTCCTGTGGTTCAGACATCTAACTTGCCACTTCCCTTTGCCTTTTAGTACACATAATATGTTCATATACTGAGGTTTTAATACAGAGAGCTCTTTGTAATTTTACAGTTTAACAGTAGCCCTTTTCTTAATTTTCCTACAAATTTTATGATAAACTAAGTACTTCTAATCCTTACACTATTGTGTGTGGTTTGTGTGGACATCCAAAACGGTATAGGGAAATCAAATAGTATGTTTGAACAAATGATTTTGAACAAATAACTAATTTGGAATTGTTAATTTCACATAAAAGTGGAGCTGACAAAGTGACTAATATCTACAAGGCATAACTGTAAAGTCTTTTATTTTTAAGAAAGGAAATACGATGGCAGTCATTGGAGATAATAAATCTAAGCATGTCATTCGTTTTGGTTATTTTAGGGCCAAATCATAGTCCCATTTAAGTCAATGATAAAATTGCCATTGACTGCAATGATTTTGACCCTTTTGAAAACAAAGAGAGTCAAACATTTCTAATAAATACATAAGTGTGCCAGACATGTTTAAATGTTCTGTTCAGCATATGTGAAGTAAAAACAGACATGGTCAAATTGTAAAGAGTAGGCAATTTTAATTTCCTTTGTGAGTTTTGAGATTAGGATGATTTCTGTCTAGATAAATTAAAGTATTTCTACATGTTAAAAACAAATATGTGATTTTTCTCTCGCTTGAGTGACATTCGGAATACTCATCATAGAGCATTTACAGCTTTGTACACGTGAGCATTTAGGTAAAGCTTTAAAAAGGGAAGGAAATATGGAATGTGTTTGTGTCCGCATGTAGATTGTGTAGTACACAAGTTACTCTGAGATTTCAGTTAATCTTTTTATGAAGGTTATCTGATAGTGACCATGGACAGGTGTTGGAACGGCTGTCGGGTCCCCAGGGATCAGAAGGTTAGACAAACTGCCCCTAGAATTTGAACAGGGCAGTTGTTTCATGTCAGTTTAATTATCCTTATGTTTTATGAGACAGTCGGTCAAGTCATCTGGAAATCTTAAGAAATCGGAGGCTTTCACAGCTCTGAGGGCAAAGTTCTGATTGGGTTTGTTTGATAATCATTTTCTTTGTGATACTCTTAATGCAAGTGGTGGGCTGATAAAACCACAAGGCATTCTTAGTGCCAAAACAAAATTTAATCAAGATGGTATCATTCAGTGAGAAATGCCTTTCATTCCAGTTTTATTTATATGAATTTAGTCCATAACTCAGTATATCCGCTTGGGGTCATTACTTTGATTATAATTTAGCAATTTAACTCCTGAAGTGCTTCAAATAAAAATATCCTTGAAGGAATAATAAGTTTAAATAGTGCTGAACTGGTAGAAAATAGTTTTTTAATTTAGTTCAGACTGGGAGCACAAACTGCCAGGAAAAAAGAGACAAAGTATAAAATATATCACACTGTGCCATGCAGCCACAAAACTTAACAGGGGGAAGGTTCATTTTTCCTTCTTTCTAGCACATTTGCGTTAATAAATACCCAATGATAATACATAATAAGTAATAGCCCAAATAATATTTTTGTTTATTTGTTTGTGGCTTTGATTATACAGATCTCATTACTAATACTGGAGATTTAAAAATGTAACTATGACATCCTAAATTAACAACTTAGTTACTAAATGGGGAAAAGACATTTTAACATAAATAAAAATAAAAATCTCTAGTCATTTCAGCCAGCCCCATTGCTTTTATAAAGCACTTGAGATTTTATTTTCATTAGCACTGAGAGGCACTTTGAAATGAGTAGCTAGAAAATAAACTGAGATAATTCAAGTTTATATTGTTGAGTTAATAAAACTAATAAAATCTGAACATTTCCCAAGGTTTTCCATTATTACTATTTAATTTTTTTTATTGCAGTATAAAATTGTTAGGTTTATATAGTCTAAGGCATTATGAAAAATTCCTCTTCCTATTTTATGTTCCTTTATGACTTGTTGAAGAAAATGAGTCTTGTTTTGCAGCTTGTGAACAAGGAAATGCGTTCTTCAGCGGTTTCGGCCGGGTTGGGTTCATCATTGCACGTTGCCTCTTGGTGTGTGCTTGAAGGTTCAATCCTTTAGCAGTTATTCCTCTAAGAGGATTCAGGGATCTTAGTGCAGATTTTACAGTCTGGTAAACAGAAAATGTATTCTTTTAGCAGCTCTGTTCCTTTAGCAGCTATTCATTAAGTAGGTTTCAGTGTATTAATACAGTGACTGATAGGAACATCAGAAGTTGTGCCTTCACATAAGGATGTCTATTCGCTCCTTCTCTGTACCGCTTCGCTTTGCCATGCTGTGGGTTTACTTTTGTCTTGTGCCGCTGCACAATTTTTTAAACAAGTCTCCTTCTCTTTTCATCGCTGACCTCCCCCCCCTCAAATACCTATCCTTGCAGAGTAGATTTGCTCAGACTTGACTGTGCTGAGGAGGTGAAAGGTCCTTGCCAGGCGGAAATGCTGGAACAGATTTTTAAAATAACGTAGATCATTTATCTAACAAAGGTTGACTTTGCCTTACCATATGCCTGCCTGCCTTCTATTTATTTGGACCATCGCCCTGTAATGTGCACTTTCTAATAACAAGAAGCCTTCTCCTAATCTCAACAAACAGTCTGGGAATAGACCAAATAATTTGGAAAAACTGTCTAAGAGCTGTTCAGCCGTAACTCACATGTTGTACCTCCGGTATTGATGTAGTGTAATCCCCTTATTTTGCCATTGGATATATTGCATTATTCCAGGTGGAATTTTTTTCAGTTCCAAGTTATGTTGTAATTTGCATTCATTAATTGATTCTTAGTACAACTATGTGACACTTAGCTCTGGGTAAATATCAGACGTGACAAAAAAGATGAATAAGTTAATGATCGTGAACAGTGCAGAAGTCTGTGTAATAAGGCCCAGTTGAGTTTTTGATATGACATAAAAATGCACATATGCAACCAAGTATTTGAATGATCTGAAAATCCATTAAATGTTTCTTAGGGAAGAGAAAAAAAAGAAAAGCTTTTGGTGACTTTTATGACTAAGTTCACGTTAGGATTTTCCAGACTCTTGGTCATTTTCTCTCCTCTTTCTTTTACTTCTGTATAATTAGTAATTTGAACATAATATAAAGCCTGCTGCAATATGGAGTTGCCTTTATTTTCTGTTAACAGACTAGTAAATAAGAAATCAAACTTGAATTCATATTACATCTAATTTTTAGTACTCAAAAAAATAAAAGTTACACCTTTAGATTTAATTCAGGGGATAAAAGATGGCAGAAACATTTACAGAGCATAATTTGTCTTTCAGAATGCCCTCATTTTGATTGTGCCCTGCCCTTCATCATACCCATAATTGAAAGCAGATGCTGAGTGAAAGGGAAAAATTGAAAGAGGGTTTTTGCTTTAATTAAGAAAAATATCACTTACTGATATAGCTGAATGTTTTGCAATATGAATTGATTGTTGTTGTGGTTGTGTCCTTTGTTACTTTCCTGGAATCAAGATGGAATCCTGCACAAAGGCTTGGCTCAGGAGGAGTGAGACATCAAGTAGAGATAATTTCATTTCTGTGTCAAATCAATAGAGCAAGATAACTTCCTCATATTTTTGTGCATGCCAATATTAGTTCCCACCCCCTGATTTCAATACAAAAGGACTTTCAGATTTGATTTATTGTTTTCACCAATCTTTCCTCCCTTCCCCGCATTTTGCTTTGTCTAGAAGCAGATCAAGTCGGTAAAGAGTTAATTTCCGGTGAATACGAGACAGGAGTTCTTCCATGGTATTTCGTGCTAGGTTTCGTGTCTGTCACTGCCCCTCTTTCATGCTTCTGTGAGTATGGAAATGATTTGAGACAGAAAATTGTTGGAGTGGGCAAATGGATAAGTGCCCAGGTCTTGTGACCGTGCATTGCATCATCAGAAGTGTCTCTGTAGAACTCCTCTGGTATTCTTGGCACGCAATGCGCAGAGGGGATGAGATCGAGAGAGCACGGATCAAAATCTGCACTTCCAGAAAATTCCTTGCTCCTCAAACAGCCCCCAAACTTCACTTCCAAAATCCCCCCATCAGTTTAGTAAGTGGCAGGATTGCTGTAGAAGTGCCAGGCAGTACGGCAATAAAATGTGAATAACACGAACAGTTGGTCACATAATTGTGTTAATTGTTTTTTGCTCTTAATGGTCTTAGATTTTGTATAAAATGCTGTGTGTGTTGCCTTGAAAATGATAGGGTTGTGTGTGTGGATTTTTTTTGTTTGTTGTTGTGGGTTTTTTTTTTTTTTTTTAAGTTTTCAGTATGACTCTAACTACTGGATAATGGCTCATATTTTTTCCAGTGCCCTAAACCATCCCTCTCAAAAAAAAAAAAAAAAGAAAAGAAATTATATCAGGAAGAAACTCACCCACAAAGTAATAAGAAAGGGAATCATTGTGGCATCTCTCGTGGTAAGACAGGAAAGGTAACCTCCGTAGCCCAACAACTTAAGGGACTAGCCCAAATAGCTAGCTTTAAAATACCATGGCATGGATGATGTAACACATTTATTAGCGCATCTAAATTGACTGTTGCACTCTCGGATCATCATGGGGAGGAAAGGAAGCACCTCCCAAAGGTACTACGATCAGCAGAAATTCACAATAAATAGTGTTCTCTTGATGTGCCTGAAAACTGTAGAATATAGTAACAGTATTGTTAGTAAAACAGAAAAAACTGATGTCTTTATAGATGCACAAAGTGGTGTGATTTCCGTGAGAGGAGCTCACCCAAACTGTGCCGTATCCTTTTATAAATAATACCATTGTGCTTTGTGGTGATCGGAACACTTAGCTATCGGTCTGTATTAAAACTGGAAATAATAGAACAGGGTTCTATTTTGAAGAGCAGACTTTTATTATTATTATTATTTATTATTCCCATCCTGTTGGGTATTATCTATCCTTGCTTCTTAAATGAGAGGTGATCTTGCTGATGAATAAAATCAAAAGCTAATACAATTTTTTACTTATTCAGATTCTTCCATCTTTTTGGTTTTGTCCTTTTGGAAATAATAAATTGGGTTTGTTATCATGACCTTTCAAGGTGTTCAGTTCAGTCATCTGTTAATCAACCAGTAGGTGGAGGAATGGAAAAAAAAGGTGGAATATAGACAAGCTTCATACTTGTAAGTCTCCCATAGCCTTGAATAAAGTGCTGGACGAGGAAGAAATGTGACCAAAAAATATTCTAAATGATACTACTCAAGGTTAGCTGCCGTCGCCTACATGCTGACAGATAGCTGTTCCTCCAGTGATTCAGCACAGCAGTCACGCTGCATGTTGGGAATATTTGGTATGTGTGGTTGGTTTTTTGGGGGAATGTCTTGGTGTCTCTGGCTGCTTGCTCAGTTCAGATTCGTTCCGCTCAGGAATTACTTACCTCATTTCAACTTGAACCTGCCACTCCTGCAGCTCATGTTATTAACACAGACGGACAGATCAAAGGAGACAAAGCCCCAGGAAGAGGGAAGTAGGGTAGCTCTAGTTGGCATAAAAGACCATTAGTTTTAATTATTAGGTTCTTTTATGATGCAACTTTAATAATGGAAAATGAATCGCTTTAAATAAGCAAATATTCTCAATGTTGAATTATTACTGTTTTTAACAAAATTTGTGTTTTAGATTGTATGCAGACTTAGAACCCAATCCTGAAAACACTTATGGATGTGGTTTTACTACGACTAGCCTTCTCATCCACGTCAATAGGAATACTCACGCTAGTACACACTATTCTCAGTAGTAAGCATTGTGGGATTTGGTCTATAGGAACTGCTTATAAAATGGTTCAACCTTTAATGTATGGAACATGACTCAAGAAATTTTGAATAGGAAGCCATGCTTGGCAGGTATCAGCACATATAATTGTAGCTGATGGTAATTTTTTTTTTCTTCTTCACAATTAGTCCGTGTTTTGATTAAAGATAAAGTCATAATTTTCATTAGGAACTGTCTTTATTGTTACAGTTTATAGAGTAAGAATCACACTCTGGATGGAGGGAACTATCTGATCAGAGCCAAATGCAAAGAGAAGGAGCTAAGAGCACAAGGAGACAGAGCAAAGCTGTGCCCATGGAAGAATAGGAGGGTCAGTGCCTGTTTCTAGCAGTGCAGACAGATCTGGCCTCATCCTTCCTCACCTTCAGTAAGTGCCAAGGGGACACAGCTAGTTCCCTTTAAAGCTAAAAATGTCTCCTCTACAGAGCTATAAAAATAGACCACATTCTCCAGTCATTGTGAGCCCTTGATAGTGGTTACAAATTGAATATAATTGTGCTGCTTCGCTTTACTGCCACACTGTGGAGAAAGAAGCCAAACTTTGGAAGCTTTACTACATTTTTCACAGCATGGTAGTAAAGCAAAACGATGCAGCTGTATTCCAATCACAACCTGGATTTGCATTTTTGCCTGCTAAAAATAAGCAGCTAGTGAAGAGATCCCCAAGATTCAATTTCACATCTGGAACGGGAATCGATATGTTGCTCTTCCCCCAAACCAGGCCCCCTGCCCTTATACCATTGTAAATCAATACAAGAGAAATTAATTTTGATAAAAACACATTATTAACTGGGCAGATGAGACCAGATTACATGCACCACAAAATTTGAAAGTGTTCCTGGATGAGATAGGAAAAGTTTCAGGTTTTGAGAAGCACATTTTTGAGGCAACACTTCATATAGTAATTGGAGGCCAAAGGATGAGAATCCGATATTGTCCGGCACACCACAGATTCAGTAATGGCTCTGAAATCTCTTCTGAAAGGAAAGTAGATTTAGATTAAATCTCAGGAAAAACTTCCTAACTGTAAGAACAGTAGGACAATGGAACAGACTGCCTAGGGAGCTTTTGGAAGCTCCTTCCCTGGAGGTTTTCAAAAGGAGGCTGGATAGCCATCTCTCTTGGATGGCTTAGAGACAACAAATCCTGCATCTTGACTGGGGGTTAGACTAGATGACCCTTGTAGTCCCTTCTAACCCTATGATTCTATGGTTCTATGTTCATAAGCGAGGGAGAGAGAGAGAGAGAGAGAGTGCTCTGACCAGACCTATATGGAAAGAGCCCTCTTTACTACTTGAGCCTTGGATCCCTGCCAAATTAGTTTTCTGTAACGAGCCAGACAGATTTAGTGAATGACACATGTGTACTAAAGCCTGATTGTTTGTTAGTAATTCAATTTTAAGAGTAATTCAATTTTCACTGCTGTGTGCCTGCATGTATCTTGCCTTACATCCTACAAAGTAGCAGCAGCAGCGATACATGTGTTGGTTGCTTTGTTGACTTAATAGTATCGGGATCAGTTTTGGCTCAGTGATGCTCTGTTTCTTCTTGTGCCGCATTTTATTTAAATAAAGTCTCCCCCCAAAAACAATACAGCTTAAAGGTCTGAGGAAGATGGATCACTGGGACTGCAAGGCCTGACAATTAATCTGCTTTTGTCCTTTTTTTTTTGGGCAGGCTATATGTAACATAGCAGCCTGCTCTAGTTTGCTCTCAGGTGAAAGCTGTTCATTTTAGCATGTGTAAAGGTGGTTTCCCATTTAACACACAAGATTTATTTGTCCTTTTCTCTTTCTCCTCTTCTTTCTTCAACCCCACTCTCCCAAATTTCCAGTTTTGGTACTATAAGCTGGTAAACTCAAATTCTCTTTTTACATTTTACATGGTGAAGTAATTATCGGTCTTTTTAAAATAAATAGGCATTATTGGCTGGGAAAAATACATATTTAGTTTGCCTTGAGACATGTTTTTGCAGGCATTGATCTCTAGGTACCCAGCTCCGCCGTGAACATTTGGGTGAATAAATAAATATGGCATAGATGTTATCTGCAAACCACTAAGATTTTGTGAACTTGTGGCATAGCTCAGTAGGCAGGTCTTGTTGTCTCCCTTCAGTCAATCCAGTATTTAATTAAATGCGTGGTGAAGTGCTTTGTAAAACCTAGATACTATGGTGATTGGCACCATATAAATACCTAGGTCTGATAGGTGGGAGTGCAGCTTTTTTCCCCCCTGCATATTTACGTGAAAACCAGTATCTGAAGCTCTTTTTCCCAGAGTTCTCCCTTCTCTTTATAGGGCACAGAGCTGAAACATTTTCTTGACTTTAGACTCTTGATTCAAAAACACATTAGGGCCAAATTTTGTAAAATTCCTCTTCCTTCATGAGAGTAGCGATATGCAGGGTAGTAAAAATGAAGCCCTTAATTTGGTGCAGAAACACTCTTTTATATTACATATTTCTCCTTGCTAAGAACATGCATTTCCCACGCAGATCCCTGAAGGGAACAATAGGATCGTGGGTTTAATTAACCCTCCCAAAATGGAAGTTAGGGGAAGAAAATGTGCACATTCATTTTGGGGGAGGTTTTCAAGAACATTAAGGGATTTAGGAGCACAGTGTAAAGTGAAGCTTTTGAAAATCTTCCCCTTTCCACTTATGTTGCACTAATTTAATATTACAGTAACCGCTGTGTTATCCAGCACTTTACCAACTGGAAAGCTTTATAAACCAGCATTTCTGATCTTCAATAGGGTTGACAGATATCCGATTTTCAACTGGAAAGTCCGGTTGAAAAGGGACCCTGGCTGCTCTGTTCAGCACCGCTGATCAAGCCATGAAGAATCAGGTTGGCACTGGGCTGGCAGGCTCCTTACCTTGCGCCGTGTGGCTCTCCAGAAGCAGCAACATGTCCCTGTTGCTCCTACATGGAGGAACGGCCACGGGGGCTCTGTGCACTGCCCCCATCCTATCCCGCCTGAGCACTGGCTCCGCAGCTCCCGTTGGCCAGGAACCACAGCCAATGGGAGCTGCAGGGGCGGCATCTGTGGGTGGAGGCAGCGCGTAGAGCTGCCTGGTTGTGCCTCCGCCTAGGAGCAGCAGGGAGAGGTTGCTGCTTGCAGGGAGCTGCCCAAGGTGAGTGCTGCCCAGATCTGGCACCCTGAAATCCCTCCCATGCCCCAACCCCCTGCCCTGAGCCCCCTCCCACACCCAAACTCCCTCCCAGAGCCCGTGCGCCGCACCCCCTCCTGCGCTCCAACCCCCAGGCCTGAGCCCCCTCCGGCACCCAAACTCCCTCCATCTTAGTTAACCGGAATTTTGGACTTACCCCCCATTCCTCCAACATGCCGGATAACAAAGTTTTTTTACTGTAATTATGAAGTTGCAACAGAACCTTTCATAAATTAGATAGTCTTCTACTTCCCCCTCTTTCAAATACTATTTTTAGAGATGAGGACTGAACTAAAAGTGAATGAGAATGTTTTGTTTAAATATAAGATGATTTTTAATTAATAAAAAAGCATATTAAAAAGTCAGTAAAAGCAGACCTTAGGCTTATGGACAGCAAAGGGCCTGGCACTGGGACAGCAAAGGCCGCAAATATCATCTTTTTGATAAGTCTCAAAAGGATCTATTGCCACTTCTGTTTCTTCAGAAAGCCAGTTAGAGTTAAGGGACCTTCTTGGCTCTGGAACAATCCAATTTCCTTGCATCTCTGATCTGCATGCCATTGTCTAGGGAGGCAGCAAATCCAGATGTTTAGTTGGCGTCTTGGGTAGAGTTGGGAGCGGGAGGGGGGACTTTCTTATGGGGAAACTTTGAATGGGAGGCTATCACATATTCAGTGAATTGGAACAAGCAGACTGTGCTGTGTCTCATTCATCCATGTCGTCTCCTTTTTTATTATCTGTGTCTTTGATATCCTTCCTGCTCCAAAATTACTTGAATTGATATTACATGAGTCGAGGGCTGTGATGAAAAGGGTTGGGACAGGCATCCCCAAGGGAGTGGACTTCCTCCATTATAATAGAAAAGAAGAACACTCCCAAAGTTGTTCCTTTGGCAGCCCGAAGAAGAGGGAGAGACCATGTTGGTGAGTGCATGCGTGTGGGAATTCAGAGAGAAATGCAAGCAGAGGGAAACCTCTCCCAAGAAAAATGTCTACTTTAGTTTTTATTTTAAATCATTTGCAACATCTCTTCTAAATTAAAGCTGAAACTTTAAACCATTTGGAATATGACAGGTTTCAGAGTAACAGCCGTGTTAGTCTGTATTCGCAAAAAGAAAAGGAGTACTTGTGGCACCTTAGAGACTAACCAATTTATTAGAGCATAAGCTTTCGTGAGCTACAGCTCACTTCCTCAGATGCATATCGTGGAAACTGCAGCAGGCTTTATATATATACACAGAGAATATGAAACAATACCTCCTCCCACCCCACTGTCCTGCTGGTAATAGCTTATCTAAAGTGATCATCAGGTGGGCATTTCCAGCTGGAAATGGCCCACCTGATGATCACTTTAGATAAGCTATTACCAGCAGGACAGTGGGGTGGGAGGAGGTATTGTTTCATATTCTCTGTGTATATATAAAGCCTGCTGCAGTTTCCACGATATGCATCTGAGGAAGTGAGCTGTAGCTCACGAAAGCTTATGCTCTAATAAATTGGTTAGTCTCTAAGGTGCCACAAGTACTCCTTTTCATTTGGAATATGTGTGAATAAACAAAACCCCGTCCTCACCCAAAAAGCAAAAGGTGCTGGCAGCATGCCATGTTAAAATACTGTTGTTTGAGAGTTTGAAGCATGATAGAGGTGGTGGAAGGTCAACTCAGAAACAGAATCTGCCATTCACAGAAAAAGAAAACTAAGCCTCCGATCTCCAGTTCTCTTGACTTTGTTGCTCCGATGTTGGCTCACTCAGTTATCATTACTGATATCTGCTAAAACTACAATTTAATGCCAATTATGGTATTTTGATAAGAAGAGGTTGAAGGTTTTGTTAAATAAATGTCTCTTCCCATTGCCCCTATGCTTCTGGTTAGGCATTAGTCTCATATAGGTTAGGTTATGTTCTCATGCCTTTTGTATGATGGAGGGAATTGATCCCCTTATGGGTCACACACACTTTCTCTCATAAGGGGTTTAAGGGAGGGAAGGAGAGGAATATAAACACAAAAACCACATCCTGACAGCTGCCTCCAGTTAGCCCTGTTTTTCCCCCTGGCTCTTAAATCTTACAGCAGCTCCTAATTTGTCCCACATGACTCTTCTCCCAACGGGGCTGTTGTCCGTTTCCTCAATGCTTTCATTTGATCCAAAGCAAACAGTTAATGAAGAATAAACCAATTCAGGCAGCTGTCAATGGGCCATCAGCTTTCAGGTGTCATGGACAGGAAAAAGAGGGCACATTATTTTGGGGGCAAGGAGGGAAATCGGGACTGAAACCTGATGCTTTTTTAGAACTGAAAAAAATCTCCAGGTCAGGTATGCTTAAGACAATGAGATCACAGTATGTCCTGGAGAGAAATTTTGGGCCTTCTGGTTTTCTTTTGTTAATGCAAGTTGTACCCTTTCACAGTAGGACCCCGAGAAATTAAAAATACATATGTTGTATATGGTGAAGAGGCTACTCTTCAACAGAAAACATGTCCCAGTGCATTTCTGGTAATTCGTGAGATTTGCAGGCTCATTTCCCAGAGACCGGAATAAACGTGCAAACATCCCTGCTGCTAAACGTAATGGCAGTTGCACATTTATTTGCTGGTGTTTAAGATGAGATTTTTTTTAGATACAAATGTGTCTTGCCTGTTCGGTATGAAAATAGCTAGCAGGAGGAAAAAAACCACCTTCGCTTTAAAATCAGACATATCTAGAGTGGTAAGACTAGTGTTTTACTGCAGTCCAATCCTGTTAATCTCTGCTATGGATAAATTGCTTATCAGATCTGTGAAACTAAAGAAAGCAATTCATCACATCACTTGAAAACTTCTGTAGTCTGTGTGAAAGAAGGATCTGAAGGATTTTTGTGACATTTCCTGAAAAGTAAAGATTTTCTCACAAGAAAGAGACTTTATATTCTTATCCAAGTGCCCCTTTTTTTGTAAGCATCTCAGTAGTGACTTTTAATAACACAGAATTATGTATATGTTGGCTCCTTTTCTCTCTCTTTCCTTCCAAAATTACAATTTAAAAGGAAAAGAAAAATAAATGGCAGTGCAGTTATGTATTGGAGAAGATTGTGTGTCTATATGCGTGCTACTTTGCCTTTTTTGAAGGCATTTCATTAAAAATTCCGTCGAGGCATGCATTACATCAGCACCTTATCAGCAGCTGAGGAAGCTCCACTTTTCTGCTCACTCAGTACTTGTAAAAATGGAATCCATATATCGGTTTCCTCTTATCCCATAGAAAATCTCTGGTTAAGCATCTGTTTAAGTGAAGCTTGTTACATGTGATATTCATCTTGCGGGAGCAACAACAGAGCATGAGGCTCAGACTTGCTCAGCCTGGCTTTTGTTTCCATTCATTTGCAGTACTACTATTACTTAGAGCTGTTTTCCCTTCTTGTTTTGCCATTTTTTTTTCATTTTCAAAAAATAATGTTTTACAAGCTTTTTGTGAAATATAAGATGGCATATTGTTTCAATAAGTACCATAGCACCTAGGCCAGATACTGGTTCAGCTGCTCACTAAAGAAATTAGAAAGTGTCAATACCAATGGAAGGAAATATCTTTGTAGATACAGGCAACTTTTGGCCATAAGGTGTTTACTAGTTTTACGTGGTGGATGCTGAACAAGAGAAGCCAGAGGAAAATTGTCTGTCTGTCTGTCTGCCTCATATAGGTTAGGTTATGTTCTCATGTGTGTACATACACGAGAGAGAGAGAGTGATTTTTAAAGTACAAAAACACAGTAAAAACAAGAAAATAAATTACAAACTCAAAAATAATTGCCTGCCCCGAACAGTACAAACTACACTTCCAGTAACCCACCACTGAATAAATTGATCGAAATTGCTTATATGAATATAATATCTAAACTGCAAATGAGGGCATAAAACCACTAAAATTTAAAGAACATTGGCAACCCCAATACCAAATAATTTACGTCATTTTCTTTTTTAAAATGGCCATCTTTGCTTGACACAAAGTAAAGTTTGCAAAGCATAGTACAGATCTATGTACGAATCTATATCAAACAGTAAAAATAAATGCAGTAGGAAAAAAATCAAAGGACAATAACTAACAAATACCCTGAAATAAAACACATAGTGGCTTTAACTTGGAACAAGTAAAAAATCATATGAGAAACTGTCTCCTCCATGTCACAAAAAGGACATGACACAGACCCCTTTGGAATTAAACTATGCACAAACACATTCATGGCATGAAGAATTCTCTATTGGAGATCACCCATCCTTTTTACAATTGGAGGCTTGTATACAGTTCACCAGGGTGGATGGGTGGAGTCCATCACAAGAAGCGGTCTTCTCCATACTGTATTGGATAATCAACAAGCATTCAGAAATGATGAATCTTTACCACAAGCACATACAATGACTTGTGGGCTAAGAAGTTGAAAGTAAATTTAGAAGATACACTGAAGGTAAGCAAGCTGCCAGGCTTGTCAGCATTCCAATCCACAGTAGGAATACCAGGCAAAAAAAATAGAAACATTTAGTAGAATCAGAAATGGCTTGCTCAAGGAGGCAACTGTCCAGACTGGCAATACTGTCCCTAGGAAGGGCAAAATCCTCCTTCTGATTAAAATCTGAGAAACCCAGTGAATTGAGAGCTTGACAGCCAAGATATCCACTGAGACTCGTGTAAAATTAGTAAAATCAATTAAATGAACCTGTTTTGTTACACCTGCTGCATTAAGGGAAGAGACAGGACTCCTAGAAACAAACCCGTGGAATCCTCATGGCAGGGTCATTAAAAAGGCGTACAGCAAGCAGCCCTGGGAATTCCAGCCTCCTATTCTGTGGTTTATAATCTCCAAGCTTTGAAAAGGCTTTGATTAAAAATCAGGTAACACCTCAAAATTGAGGCACTCAGGTTCCAACAACAAAAATTCAGAATCGAAACTCAACCACGCTCCCCCACTTGCCTAAAAAAAGCAAAGGCCCGTTGCTTCCAAGGAGGAAGGTTCTCCCCAAACAGCAGCTGCTGCAGAGATTGTAACCGAAAAGTAGTGACTCTGCTCAGAAAGTCAATGAGACCTTGACACCCTTCTGCACACAAAATACTCTGCCTTGTCAGTGATGGCTGTCAAGAGTTTTGGACTGGCTCAAATGCATTAGTACCAACCTCGGGGAAGACCCAAATTGGTTTTGAGTTCTATACTTAGATTTCAACCACCAAGTATCAAGTGTAAACTCCTGAGGCACTATAACAGCCAGTCACATATAGTCCCCTTGCATACCTCCATCTTGTCAACGGGGCAAGCTTACCTTTAGGGTAGATAGTCCCTTACACCAAAAAAAATCACAATAATATTCAGGTTACTCCCAATCCCAAAGGACTGGTCACTTACCCCAGGTCAATTGCACTTTAGCTATTACATCAAAGATAATCCTATAATAAATTAACTAAAGATTTGTTAACAAAGAAAAAGAAATGAGATTTATTTACAAGGTTAAAGCAGATAAACATGTTCACCCACAGACACATGAGTTACAGTCTTAGGTTTCAACAGGTGATAGAGAGTTTGCATAATACAGAAGCTTCTATGTCCTTTAGGGCTAATCCAGGCTAAGCAGCTGGGGATCCCTTGCTTATGCATAGAAATCTTGACATCCCAAAGTCCAAACAGCATAGAGATACCATTTTTCTTATTAGGGATTTGTATTCCTTTCCCCCCCCAGAGTTCAAGCAGATGAGATGAGTTTGTGAGCATATCTCCTCTTCATGGGGGGAGGGAGAGGAATGCATTTAATAAAGTCTTTGTTTTTTGTTGTTTCACAAGGGCTCATTTGGTTTCCATGGGCCTTCCTGGTGGACAGGATCTTCTGTAGAAAGCCAACATTTCTACATGAATTAATGCTGCTTTCCTGTTTGTTTGACTTACACAATCACAGAGGATTATGATACAAACACTCACTGTCACCTTATAACATGGGGTACAGATGTTGTAAGTAAGATGAATACATGCAGCATCCTACATGCGTTTCATAAAGTCTAAACACTAAGCACGTTTTTATATTTCTAATACCTGTTTTAACAACACTAACACACAGGTGAGCCAGACTGGTTATGGCTGTGCATTCGTCTTTGTTCAGTTGAGGTCTAGGGCAGGGGTCTCCAAACTACGGCCAGCAGGCCGGATCTGGCCCGGGGCTTCCATTTGTCTGGCCCTCCAACCAACAGGGGAGAAGCTGAGTAGGCATGCCAAGCAGGCAGGAGGAGGGGCCGCAGGCAGCAGCTCACATGGGGTGGCAGCACAGCTGAGCTGTGCAGAGGAGTGAGTGCCTCTGGGAGCCAGTGTCCCCCCAAAAGAGGAGCCAACTTTGGGGAGAGTTGATGCTGCAGCTGAGCAGGTACAGGGAGAAGCAAACAGGCAGGCTGCAGCTGAGTAGGCACGCGGAGCAGGCAGGGGGAGGGGTTGCCGACAGCAGCTTGCGCGGGTGGCAGGGGGTAGCTCAGCTGAGCTGTGCGGAGGGGTGAGTGCCCCCGGGAGCCAGTGTCCCCCCAAAAGGGGAGCCAACTTAGGGGAGAGTTGCTGTTGCAGCCGAGCAGGCACGGACCCCTGCCTTAGAGTAAAAAATACAAGCCAGATGCTTCATTACATCTCCAATAAATGGAGTAAAGAAGATGGAAATTAACAATTTCATAATGGTTAAATTTTAACTACAGCACTAATAGAACCAAACAGTCCCAACCAACAGTGGGAACCTGGAGCTTCTCTTACCAAAGTACAGCCAAACTTTCAATCCTTTGTCATTTTCTTCAGCATAGCAGGCATGCCTAGCAGGCACAGGGAGAAGGGAGCAGGCACGGGGCAGAGCAGACCCAAAAAGGGGAGCAAACTTACAGTACCTGCATCGATTAACTTTTATACCTGATTTAGAATTTAATGCAACACTGACACAGTAGAGTAGTGTTGTTTTTTTAAGTATTTTGCAGCTGGTCTGACCCCCTTGCCGATGATGGGTGGCCTTTACAGACTGCAGTTTGCCCCAGTGACAGGGGGCTAGATAATAACTGGCAGTAGCCACTGAGGCAGGTGGGGGTAGAGGGTTGGGGGTTCCCCTGGGAGGGGAGACCCAGCGTGTGGGGTTACTGTGGTGGGGCAGCACCCCAAGGTACTGGGCACCAGGGTCTGGGAGGGACATGGGGCCTAAGGCAGGTGAGACACCAGCCTGCAGAGGGCGCTCTGGGCTGGACAAGAGCTAATTCCCAAGATGACCAGCAGGAGGTGCCATGCCGGTGAGTCTCACTTTGCTGCAGTCCAAAAGAACCTTCTGAACTCCTTTCTAAAGTGTGAAGGGGGATCCAAAATAATAGAATTATGCCACAACATAAAGGCAGTTGGGGGGAGGGATAGCTCAGTGGTTTGAGCATTGGCCTCCTAAACCCAGGGTTGTGAGTTCAATCCTTGAGGGGGCCATTTAGGGATCTGGGGCAAAAATTGGGGATTGGCCCTGCTTTGAGCAGGGGGTTGGACTAGATGACCTCCTGAGGTCCCTTCCAGCCCTGATATTCTATGAAATGATTAATGATTAACACCCACTCTTAGAAAGAGAGTTGAGGCAAACACCACTTCCACTTTTGCAACCTTCCCTCCAGCTTTTCCATAACTCCCTCCCAACTTTGACCCAAAGTATCATTTGGTCCCAGCATAATTCCCAGTGCCTTAAAGCCATTTCAGCTCCACAGTAGCCTCCGATGTGTCGAAAGAATAGTAAATATGGCAGGCGACCAGCTTGGCTTAACGGTGAAATCCTAGTGGATCTTAAACATAAAAAAGAAGCTTACAAGAAGTGGAAGGTTGGACATATGACCAGGGAAGAGTATAAAAATATTGCTCGGGCATGTAGGAATGAAATCAGGAGGGCCAAATCGCACCTGGAGCTGCAGCTAGCGAGAGATGTCAAGAGTAACAAGAAGGGTTTCTTCAAGTATGTTGGCAACAAGAAGAAAGCCAAGGAAAGTGTGGGCCCCTTAATGAATGAGGGAGGCAACCTAGTGACAGAGGATGTGGAAAAAGCTAATGTACTCAATGCTTTTTTTGCCTCTGTCTTCACGAACAAGGTCAGCTCCCAGACTGCTGCGCTGGGCATCACAACATGGGGAAGAGATGGTCAGCCCTCTGTGGAGAAAGAGGTGGTTAGGGACTATTTAGAAAAGCTGGACATGCACAAGTCCATGGGGCCGGATGAGTTGCATCCGAGAGTGCTAAAGGAATTGGCGGCTGTGGTTGCAGAGCCATTGGCCATTATCTTTGAAAACTCGTGGTGAACGGGGGAAGTCCCGGATGACTGGAAAAAGGCTAATGTAGTGCCAATCTTTAAAAAAGGGAAGAAGGAGGATCCTGGGAACTACAGGCCAGTCAGCCTCACCTCAGTCCCCGGAAAAATCATGGAGCAGGTCCTCAAAGAATCAATCCTGAAGCACTTAGAGGAGAGGAAAGTGATCAGGAACAGTCAGCATGGATTCACCAAAGGAAGGTCATGCCTGACTAATCTAATCGCCTTCTATGATGAGATTACTGGTTCTGTGGATGAAGGGAAAGCAGTGGATGTATTGTTTCTTGACTTTAGCAAAGCTTTTGACACGGTCTCCCACAGTATTCTTGTCAGCAAGTTAAAGAAGTATGGGCTGGATGAATGCACTAACAGGTGGGTAGAAAGTTGGCTAGATTGTCGGGCTCAACGGGTAGTGATCAATGGCTCCATGTCTAGTTGGCAGCCGGTGTCAAGTGGAGTGCCCCAGGGGTCGGTCCAGGGGCCGGTTTTGTTCAATATCTTCATAAATGATCTGGAGGATGGTGTGGATTGCACTCTCAGCAAATTTGCGGATAATACTAAACTGGGAGGAGTGGTAGATATGCTGGAGGGTAGGGATAGGATACAGAGGGACCTAGACAAATTGGAGGATTGGGCCAAAAGAAATCTGATGAGGTTCAATAAGGATAAGTGCAGGACCCTGCACTTAGGACGGAAGAACCTAATGCACAGCTACAGACTAGGGACCGAATGGCTAGGCAGCAGTTCTGCGGAAAAGGACCTAGGGGTGACAGTGGATGAGAAGCTGGATATGAGTCAGCAGTGTGCCCTTGTTGCCAAGAAGGCCAATGGCATTTTGGGATGTATAAGTAGGGGCATAGCGAGCAGATCGAGGGACGTGATCGTCCCCCTCTATTCGACATTGGTGAGGCCTCATCTGGAGTAGTGTGTCCAGTTTTGGGCCCCACACTACAAGAAGGATGTGGATAAATTGGAGAGAGTCCAGCGAAGGGCAACAAAAATAATTAGGAGTCTGGAACACATGAGTTATGAGGAGAGGCTGAGGGAACTGGGATTGTTTAGTCTGGAGAAGAGAAGAATGAGGGGGGATTTGATAGCTGCTTTCAACTACCTGAGAGGTGGTTCCAGGGAGGATGGTTCTAGACTATTCTCAGTGGTAGAAAAGGACAGGACAAGGAATAATGGTCTCAAGTTGCAGTGGGGGAGGTTTAGGTTGGATATGAGGAAAAACTTTTTCACTAAGAGGGTGGTGAAACACTGGAATGTGTTACCTAGGGAGGTGGTAGAATCTCCTTCCTTAGAAGTTTTTAAGGTCAGGCTTGACAAAGCCCTGGCTGGGATGATTTAATTGGGGATTGGTCCTGCTTTGAGCAGGGGGTTGGACGAGGTGACCTCCTGAGATCCCTTCCAACCCTGATATTCTATGATTCTATGATTCTATACTCTAGCAAAGTCGGGGGCGGGAGATCACCAAAGCCTCCAATACGAGTGTGCCACTCTTCTCCCACTTTATATGAGCTGAGCAAGCCTTCATAAAAGAGTGCTGAGACTCTGTCAAAACCTGGCCATCACAATCATGAGTAACACAGTCACGTCGTCAGCAGAAACTTGCACCGGAGTATAAGCTGGAACAGGGAGAGAAAGGCCACAAGGCTCTTTTGCAACATGCATAACAGAGGCTTGATAGAAAGAACCTATGGTAACCCAGAGAGGGAACAACCCTATCTGATTCCCCTGCAGACTGGAAAGGGGACTCTTAAAGCACCGTTCACCTTAAGTATTGTTAAACAGCGACTGAAAGTAGGAGACAAATCTGGGCCCAAAAGCACAAAGTGTGCAAAACAAATATCCATGATCTACATGATCAAAAGCTTTTTCTTGATTAAGGGAAATCAACCCAACATTCAAATTTAGACATTTCTGAGGCTGAAATTACATCCTGCAATAAGAAAGTGGACCACTCAGGGACATAATGGGCTCAATAAAGGTGCACGACCAAACCAATCAGTCTATTTTTTCCAAGGCCTTTGAAAATAGTTTTTCTAGTTCGAGCAAAGCAGGGACAGGAGCAAAGCAGGGACATGAGTCTCCAATTCTTCACCTCCCCAAGATCCCCCTTCTTAGACAACAATATAAGAACCATTTGACAACAAACAAATGGCGATATCTTCTCTCCGCTCTCCTGAAAAATCTGGAACAAGTGAGGCCCAAGAAGGATCCAAAGGCCTTATAAAACTCAATAGGCAAACCATCAATACCACGTGCCTTCACTGGAGCAAAGTCATTTAGGGTAGAAGTCAATTCTGTGGTTGTCCGATCCTGTTCAAGTCTGTCTACGTCCAACACTGAGATCCTAAGAAGAGCCTCAAAGAGCCGCTGAGTCTCAGATGGACACACTGGCTCTGTGGCATACAGGTCTGAGAAAAAAATCACTGCAAATTTCCTAATCCTTACATGATCTGAAAACTGTTGCCTTACGATGTCTTGAAGCGGCCAATCATCTTCTGTTTCTTTTCCAGGTCGAATTGAAAGTGAGTAGGCTCATCCGCTTGAGAGAGGCCATGTAATTGGGCCCTAACCAGTGCACCCTGAACTTTGCTATCCAACAGAACTCTTTGTTTTTATATATATATATATATGTATGTATGTATGAGGGCTTGAAATATACATATATTTCAAGCCCTCGTACAATCCAGCATCATTACTGTCATGGAAGACTTGAAGTTCTACAATCCCCCACTCTAACTTCTCCATACTCTGGCAAAGGCCCAGGGTTTTGTGCTGCGTGTATTGCTGACAAAACATTTAATATTAATTTTATCCGTCTCCCACCATTGCCTCAAGGAGGGGAAAACATCCTTTGAGGCAACCCAGGCTCCCCAAAAATGAACATCTTGTAAAAGGTGACTGTTAAAATACCAGTATGGGTGTCTTGAATAGAAAGGAGAGAAAAGACAAATAAGACCCCAAACCATTTTCTGAAATCCCAGTCGGGACAGTGTAGCTAGAAAGCAAATGAGACAAATGAGTGAAAACAGCCCCAATGCGCCATAGAGAAAGAGGTGGCAGTAGCACTCAATCAAATGTAATGCTGCACATAAGGTTGAAAATGTCACTACGCGTCAGTAAGGTCAGAAGCCTGTAAAAGAGTTGCAAGTCACTGAACAGACCATGGGTGCTGTTCAAATGATTCCTATCTAATCTCTCATTAAGAGTACAATTAAAATTACCTTGCAAAATTAAAATATCACTTGTCAAACAATTTGTCAAAAGAGCACCCAAGCATTGAAAAAAACACACCCTCTCTTTCCCTACAGTAGGAGCATAGAGAATAATCAGAGAGACTGCTCAAAAGTAGCTTGAACTGTCAATAAATAGCTTGCAACAACTTCTGCTTGTGACTCTGTCCACAAAGAGAATGGCAACCCCTGCACTTGCAGTGGAACCATGACTCAGAAAATCTCTCCCTCGCCAATCAGCAAGCCAGCCAGTTTGGTTGCCTGCATCTGTTTGTCTCTTGCAAAAATGAAATGTCCACCTTTTTTTGTGATAGGTGCTCAAAAAGAGCCATGCATTTTTTAATTTCCCTGTACCCAATCACATTCAGAGAGCCATATACAAAATTATCCCTCAGACCAATACTTATCAGAAAAAATAAGAAATAGATCCAGAAACCCCACCCCAAACAAAATCACCAAATTTTCTATATCCATTAATCCCCAGATTTCCATTGGTCAAGGAGACAAGCACTTTGTCATCAATTTTGTCAATCTGTATAACTTCTTTTTGTCCAACTCAGACATGTCTCACAGTATTCTGAGCAGACAGTAACAACCGATTAAGGTCAGGAAACCAATCTGCTACCTCTACTCCACGGTTCCCTGTTGTCTCGTCCAGAAACCTACTAATAGCATCTGGGGTATATCCCCTCTCAGGGAGTTCAGTAACTTAAGAATATGTGAGTTTGTCATCCACCACATTCTGACTTAGAGTCACTACCAACCTCAAGAAGGGAAACCTTAGAGACCGGAGGGAGAGGGGCTGCTGGGAGTGGGGTGGGGATCAAAACTAATACCGGAGAATTCTCCATGCCCCCAAGAACCACCCTCAGCAATGGGCATCCCAACTACATTGACAAAACTAGCCCACTTTGCAGCACCCTCCAAAAATGGAGCTCCTGCCTCCTACAACAGATGCTTTTTGCTTTGGGGCTTTGTCAGCAAGCCAGATTCTTCAGCTGAGGCTGCAGATTCCATAGCAACAGGCTCAGCCTCCGTTTTGCAGTCAGACTCAGGCCACTGAGTCAGGAGCCACAGAACCAGTAATACCATCTCCCTCAGGTTATAAAGGGGGCACTACCCCACCTCCCCCGAACCAACATCCCCAGAGACACTGGAGCCTGATGGGACCCAGTATCTTTCCCAGCCACCCAGCACCCTTGTGCTTTACTCTCAGAAACCTCCACGTGCCCAGGCACAGGGTCACCATTCCCAGGGCAGTCTGCCTCCTCTTAGGCCACTTATCAGCCAAATGTGTCAGACTCCCACAATGAAAGCAGGCCATGTCCTCAGTGGCAATAAACACAGTGTAGTTAAACTCCTCAATCCTTACTTCAGGGAAACTTTCAACTTCGAAAGCATTGTTTAAATATCGTATAAACCTGCCTACAATAGGATAACACATGCCAAACCTCTAGGATATTACAACCCAAAGGAATCCGTCTAATAGGGCTAGTGATCTTACCATAACTCACCAGGTCTCTACCCAGTTGCTCCTTTCCTAAAAAAAAAAAAAAAAAAAAGGAGGAGCCTTAGAGATAGTGACAGCAGATGTTGAGAGGGGCACTACAGGGACAAAAACATCCTGCACAACAGTCTCCTCCACAACAGTTTGCTTAGCCATGCCAACAAACAAAACAGCATGGCTCATGTGGGAGGCATACTACATTTTTAAATTCAGTCATCTTCTACATACTTTGAACATGCTCCTCCCAAGGAGCAGAGTCTGGAGGCAAAATCCACAACCCATGGCAACAGGTTAAACCTTCATGATCCACAAGAAACTGAGCCAGTGGGCAGACAAAGCTTGCGAAAACTAAAGAAATCCTGAAATTAAACCCATAACAACCACAAAACTAAACAAGCACAGAAAACCGAAACCCCATTTCCCACCAGAAACACAGAGGGAACAGCAAAGCACTCCCACTCACTCCCACAATCCTTTGAGAGAGATTATTTTTATTTTATCAATATTTACATCTCTCCCACACACACAAAAGTGTGTATAAATACACACACACATATGTATACCATTATAGGAGTGTGTGTGAAATAAATATCAACAAGATAGACTTTGGGAGTTTTATTGCTGATGTAGTTGGGACTAAGTTTGCCCTATGGTATAAGTCAGTCTCTTGCAAATCACAAACATTGCAAAACATTAGCTTCAATTAACAAGTTGGAGTTGTAGGGAATGCTTGTTAATTGGCTTGAAAAATGCATAAACAGAAGCTGAGTGGATATTGAGTGTATATCTTTAGCTTCACTGTTCATTGTAGTCAGCCCCGCCTCTCATTCTTGTGAAATAGCAATTAGAAGAAAGCTAATACTTTCTCATGGAAGTTTAGAGAGAAGGGAGGTCATGTGTATGAGCTGTAATCTCTGACCTATTTTTACATGCTCTTACTTCAGCTGCATCATTACATTCTCTGCAAGAGAGGGCAGGAGTTGATTGTCAGGTTGTCCTAAAGCCAAATTCAGTGCTGTTCAGGTGAGAGAGTAGGTACAGATTTTGAAGACTAACTTTCAGGATGATAAACATAGAGGGTCTGTTCGGAATGAGATGTTCCTCTTTGTGATCTTCTTCTTGAACTATCTTAACATTTTTATAAATAAATCCTAGGGCATATGCCATCCCCAATGTGGGAGAGACCTACGATGGGCACAAGGCACCTAGGTAATGTCTATACCGCAATTGGAAGTAAGCTTCCTAGCATGGGTGGTCAGATTCACATTAGCTTGGCTTGAGCTAGTGTGCTAAAAATAGCAGTGTGGGCACTTAGGCTTGGGTGGCAGTTCAGACTCTAAAGCCTACCAGATCCCCTTGGTCCAAGCGTGAGTGGTTAGCCTGAGCCTGTGCTGGTTCTGCAACATCCACACTGCTATTCTCGCGCACTGACTCGGGCTGAGCTAGCACAAGTCTGTCTACCGGGACTGGGAGGCTTGCTCACAGCTGCAGTGTAGACTTATCCTTAGCAAGGTCCACCTCATTTTCCCCTTGATCTTTTCATTGAAGGACGGTGTTTGTGCCACTAACCACAAAAACAAACAAAGAAACAGAAAAGACCCCAACAACCAAGGACAGGGCCATCTGTGTGGAAGCCATTTGCCTCTGTACTTCCTCTGGGCCCCCCTGCTGTATCCCTCTGCCAAGCTGCCAGGGACTCTGTCGCTAATATTTCCTCTGGAGTTTCCGTAAGAGGGGATGGTGTGCAGAATGTGCAGGAGGTATGTACAAAAGTTAATACTGACTGATGTTCTGCTGAATTTGGGGAGAGGGCAGAAATTATGTATTTCCTCCTCTCCATGGAATTCAAGTAAAGGGCGGGGGTGAATGATGAAGAGTTAGCATTTTCCCCATCCATGGGTTCTCTCCCCTTTTCATTTAGGGGATGTGGGGACAACTTAAGTCTTATTTTATGTATCTGTTTTTTAAAAGAAAGTCTCTGTTTTCTCAAAGAAAAAGAGTACTTGTGGCACCTTAGACTAACAAATTTGATTTGAGCATAAGCTTTCGTGAACTACAGCTCACTTCATCTGTTTTCTGTTATCTTTGCTTCTGGAACTCTGAACATTTGATTTCTAGAGCCACAACTTGTAGATCCTCATCTCCTACGTTAGATGTATCTATTTCTTAATGAGCCCCTCGTATTCTAGTTAGCTGGTTCTGCATTTATGAAGTGACACAAAGACCTCCCTTTGCAAAGTGCCACTGCCTTTCCCACTCCTTTATGAAGACAAATTATTAATTTTTCCCTCTTAATTAGGTTCCATCTGCTGTTAGTGTCTTGAATTCTAAAGGTTATAGTTATTACCATATTCATAAAACTGCCCAACCGTGTAAGAGAACTTTAACAACAATTTTAAAGCCAAGATTCTCCATTATGCTTTATCCAGGGTACTGTCTGCAGTTAATGGTAGGGGAGTGGATCATACAGGACAGGGTTCTACATATTCTCTCTCCATTGCCTGGTCTTAAAAACATGCCACACTGCGAAGAGAAATATTTCTGTAGTCCAGTACACATCATATAAACTAGGGCGTTCAGCATAAAATACATAAAGAGGAAATGTGCGTAGTTGAGTGGCTCTTGGATGCAAGACAGTGGTGCTGAAACAATTTTTATAGTGGGGTGCTGAGAGCCACTGAGTCTTCCACACCCTGTGCTGTGTTTTATGCTCTTGTTTGTCAGTGCTGTATGTGTATAGTTTGAGAGTTGCTTGAGGATCCGTTGGAATGAAAGGTGATATGTAAATGTTAATTATTAGTATTACAACTATTGTGAAACGATTGCAAATTTATTTTCCTAAATTTATCATTGTCTTTAACTTTGAGTTAGCTGTCCCATTGTGGAGTATACCATGTTGCTGACAAAGACTGACTAAAACACATTGTAATTGTTATCCATACACAGAAAAACAAAGTGTATTGTCTGTCTGGTGCACTGTCTGAGCCAGTTTGGACACCAGAAGTAACAATCCATTCAAGAATAAGGCATCAGTGCAGAGAAGTGGTCTTAGCAGTTACTATTCAATTAACTCTTGCTATTGCTGAGGGAGGATGAGCGGTCAGTGTAATTTGCATATAGAAGCCTATTTCAGAAGGACTCAGTGAGTAGCTATGTCTTTATGGGAGATTAAAAAGTTTGCTTTTTAATTTTAGCTATTAGTGACAGATTTCAGTGTGCGTTGCTCATGGTAAAGGTGCTGGGGGTGTCTCTTCAATAGATTTGTTTGCATAGTATAAACTGTAGTCAAGATAACATCACACTTGTGACTAGAGCTTTGTGACAGGGATATTTGACACAGGCTATAAATTCTTTTCCCACCAGACCTTTATATGTGTTCTCAGGCATTTCAAGAATTCCATCCTGCTCAGTGCTGCCCTTAGGAGAGTTCAGGATTTAGGGAAAGAAATACATCCCAGGACCGAGGTCAAAACTGTATAGGTTGTTAAGCTGAAACATGTATTTAGGTATTGATAGCACAACACAGTTCAATTCAGTGTGCCTTTTTTAGCTTGACAAGCTATGTTAGTGTTGCTAAAATAGGTTTTAAAGACAGGCCTCTCAGGTATCTGTTCGGGGTAGGTGAGATCTGCCCACCATAGGGACACTGTGTTTGGAGTCTGATCCCCTGAGTCTGTTAGTCAGCAGTGTTCAGTGCTGACTTGGTGGCAGTTTGCTACATACAGTGCCATCTTCACCACCTTTCTCCTAGGATTAGGCACAGTTTTGCTTCGTGGCTCTTGAGAAGTCTTTTATGGTTCATAATAATTTTGAGGAAATATCTCCCTCGTGTTTTGGGTATTGGAGTAGAAAGTGCCTCTCTGCTTCTGATTGTCCTCTAAAAGAAAAGGAGGACTTGTGGCACCTTAGAGACTAACAAATTTATTAGTCTCTAAGGTGCCACAAGTCCTCCTTTTCTTTTTGCAGATACAAACTAACACGGCTGCTACTCTGAAAGACTGTCCTCTGTTGCATTGATTGCACAGTTGCTTTTCTCTAGGTTTGGATTGTGCTCTGTGCCGCTCAGTTTCCATCTATAGGTTATGGTAACAGTTCCTGTATTTTGGTGGGAATCTACTTGTGCATTTCCTTGAATGGGCTAGCCTGTTAGTATAATGGGTGGGTGCAGGCATGTGTAGCAATCTAGCTTTTTGCTGTTTTGGTATTTCTTTCCGGTGACTGCTATATATTGGTGTATTTGGTCTAACATTTTGGGTCAGAATTATTTGCTTCAGAGTTCAGAAGGTTAGGGTTGTTGAGTCCAGGGAGTGAGGAAACAAAGATGTGGATCATGTTTTCATTTGGATTCTGTTTGTCTTTCTGGGTCATGCTAGAGAAGGTAGGCCTCATTTAAAATAAATAAATAAATAAATAAATAAATCCAAGCCTCCATGTATGAGAAATCTTAGATTAGTACTATCTTGCAGTAGTTCAGCTTGACTGGATGGCCACTTTTATTTTGTGTGTAAGGAGAAAGAAGGGGAAGTACGGCAATAAGGATCTTTTTCTGGCATAGCTCAAGGAACTAGAAATTTAGAAATTAGCAGTTTTGGAGAAAATAATATAATTTTTGGTTTACTTAGTGGGGAAGAGGGAAAGGTCCAAAGCAAATATACTTTACTGTCTAAGGCAGTGGCATTCAGAGTAAAATTTTGTTCTCTTCTTCTGGGATTCACAGCAGTAGCTGAAGCAGAGAATAAATGAGGAATTAAGAGCTGGTCTTGTTTGAATCTTTTTAGCATCATGGTGGTAAAACAGCAACAACAACAACAACAACAACAAAAAACAACCTATAAATGAAATGGAAAGGAGTGAAGGAAATGACCCTCCCTCTCACAGCCTGAGTTCCCTTGTGGGGGCTGCAGAAATGGATTGTGGAAAAGGTTTCTGCACCGCAAGATTAGGCATGGGGGTGGGGAGGGAGATGAGCAGGGCCGTGCTTAGGCATACACAGAATACACAGCTGCGTGCTCTGTATGCGACAGCGGCCAGTCCCATCCCCCAGCTAGTCCCCCTGTGGGGTGTGCCCACTGCAAGGGGAAGGGCTGTTCCTAGGCGGGTGTGGGGCCCGGGACAACTCCCTCTGCCCCTGCCCCGCCTCTTCCCGCCCCCATTTCCCATCCCTTCTCCAAAGTCCCCTCCCACAGCGACGGATGCGGCCCAGGAAATGAGCGGGGGGGGCCTGGCCGCTGGCAGCAGGGGTCAGGCCTACCTCCGCACTCACCGGCGGTGGCAGAAGGCAGAGCATCCCAGCTCCACTCCGCTGGCTCCCTGCTGTGTCGCTCCGCTTCCTGCCGCCGGTGAGTGTGCGGGGCTGAGGGGACCCCTTCTCCCAAGACCCCTCCCACGAGCGACATGGCTGGGGTGGGGGGGAGTGAAGTGGGCTGGCGCGGGTCGTTCCGCTTCCTGCTGCCAGTGCCAGGCTCCCTCTAATCCCCCAGTCTGCTCTGGGCCTGTGGGGCCCCCCAAAGCGGCCCCCCACAGCTCCTGCCTCTGCGGCCCCGCAGGCCTTGAGCACAGCCCTGACTCTCTGCAGGGGGGAAGGCAGGTGCTCAGGCTGCGTAGGGCACCATAACTGGTAGAGGTGGGGCTGGGGATGTGTATGACTGCCTATATCTATATATCTTTGTCTGTGCTGTGACATAATTTGGAATTATTTTTCAACTTTAGTGCTGCAAGTTGAAGTGTAGTGTATGGCCTGAGGGCCCTATTTCTGGCCACTTACTTAGCTGTGTTGTAGGAATAAAGGGAGAAGTGATTTTTGTTTTTTGCTCCTGCTGAACAGGGGGAGAAATGCTGATGCAGAGCAGGTTGGTCAAATGCTGTCTGTGCCTTAGGAGCCAGAATGGTGTACACATTCCCATTTTGCACTAGAGCCAAAGCACCTGCTCTGTGAGAGGAATCAGCTAAATTACTAGATGTAATTGATGTTTGTGCAAAACAGGGAACATTTGTTTTTCTCTACTTGTGGTTAATGCTCAGCATGATAATGTAAATGAGTCCTTGACTCCCCCTCCCTCTCCTATTCCATCACACATACTTTTTACCCTTTTCCTTTGTCTTGTGGGTACTAACAGTTGCTAAATGGTTTTTATGGAGGATAATATATTTAGGAAGCAATTTCCATTTGAGATTTTAACTGCTGCCTCTCCCTTTCTACGACTTAGGGAATGGAAAGCAAATATAATACAGTTATCTTTCCAAGATGAGTCACTTTAAAGCATGTGCACGTAATATATAGTTTTTAATAATCTTTCCTGCCATAGAGCATAAACTGGTCTCAGAACGAGGACAACCAGATGAAACTTGCTTCCCTGTAAACATGGCTTGAGCAGAATCAGCCAATTTCAAGGCAGATTAGTGTCTGGGCAATGAAAACAGGATAAGGAAAGTATGAATATAAGGATAGCAGGAACATCAGTTGAAGAGCAAAAAATCTGCATGAGATCACTTTTTATTTTATTTATTTATGACACAGAAATATTTTTGGTTGACTACATTATGTCCTGCCTCTCGATTCTTCCATGCTTTAAGCCTAGAGAGATGTGTGGCAGGGCAACGTTCTTCCGTACATTCTGCCAGCTCATGATACCGGTCTGCAGATTGCCTTGGCATGTTCAGTGTTACCACAGACCCATGTAAGCAGCAAACATTTTCCTAACATTCGTCCCAGAGCATGCTTTGGTTTGCTTGTCTAATTTCTTACCAAACTATACTTTTTAATGAGTCTGTTCCCAAGCCAAAGTAGTGGGTCACCGTGAGTTTTTGGCTTCATCTTCACACATGTTAAATTGTTTAGGCCTCTCAATTTGTCTGGATTTGATTAACTTTTGTTGTGCTCAGTGGTTTGCCTGCTGGTGACTGGCTTCATGAGGCCTGTTCCTGCTAGTTTAGACTCTGGGAGCCGACCCATTTCTCCCTCAGCTTCCTTCGTGGCCTTGTTTATTTTCCTAGCCAGCAGGACGGCCAGCCTCAGAGTGGAGGGAGACTACTTGTCACTTCTCAAAACTGCAGGCGGCATAAAACAAAACAAAACAAACAACCCCCCACCCCAATAACCCCCAAACACAGAGAGCAGTAGAACAAAATTTGGTGGCAGAGAGCTATCACTAACTAATCAGCTGTAGCTTTCAGCTCAAGGGTGGTGTTGCCAGGATTCTACCACCATGGTATTTCAGGGCTAAATGAAAGTCCTACAGTTTCTAGTGGACATAGTGCTCTACTTGAAGGTGAGTCTTAGACATCTAAATGGCAGTGGTGTCTTAAATCTGGGCCACCTGTGCAACTGTATAAGGCTCTGCTTTCTCAGGGAAAAACTATACTTGTGTATAGGTCACACTATACTTGTGACCCACCATTGACTCCACCTTTCTTGATTACTGTGGCTGTGAGCCTCTTTGGCTCTGGTTACAGTAGGTCACAGAAGATGGAGATGCTATTCCCTAATTGCTCTGCCCTATTATCCCAGTCTCCATTTGGAAAGTCACACTTAAGTTCCACTTCCTGGCTTCCCAGTTCATGTAAGAATGTCCTGAGAAGCCATAGAGTCTCATAAACAGGTGTGTTGAGTGTGTGTTTACCACAGCCTGATGAATCACAGGCTGGTAGAGGCAGAAAGGGGGCAAAAAACAAAAGGTTAAGATGGGTACAAAGAGGCTGAAGGGCCCAGTCATTAGTGGATGGGGAGTTGGATGTATCCCTGCAAGTCTGGTCCTATGGAGCTGGATGAGGAACCTAGGGCTGACATTGACAAATCGACACTCTTGGATGCTTTGCCAGAAGTGAGACCATCCCCTTTGTACTCTCTCATTATTACAGCACAGAATGCATTGTGTGATTAAGTAGGTTTCCCTTGGAACTTGGTATTTGATATTGTTTCAACGGAGCCCCTTTTCCTTTGCTGCAAATAATTCCAATATATCTGAATATTTTACTCCCTTTTAAATTATTGTGATCAGACAAACAGGTTAAAATTGCAATTCACTATGAGTGTCACGTGTCGGAGTTATGCACGGTATGTTCATTGTTCAGTGTTTCTTTCGGTGGGTCTTGTGGCTCAGGTTGTGAATGTTTTAAATAGTAAATCAGCCTGTTAAAATTGGCTGAACATGAAGCTGTTAAAAGCTGAAGACTCATACATCTCAAATAATGAAGAAGAAAAAATACATACATTGTGAATTCATTGTTCAAAGTGATGGCTGAGGTTGGGCATGCTCAGAAATATAAGTAGGTAGGTGGCAGAACTGTCAGGAGTTTTGAAGCCCCTTTGATATTTACACTGGTCGATCTGTTTTATTTGGTAGTCCCACCTTGCAGCAATTTAACTTAGTCTGTTATTAGAGAGTATAAAATATACCAATGAATCAACCTGCCCAAAGCCCATTCAGAATATTGTAATTCCATTTCTTACCATATGGTATCTTGTATTGATTTATTACCTGACAAATGCTGCTAGATAACTTCACTTCTAAAGAGTTGTGTTTCCATGTCACATTTCTTGCTAATTTGAGGGAAGGGACCTTTTAAGGCTCAATTGTGGTGATGATGGCAACCTTTTCTCATGGGTGAAACTTTTTTTTCTCTTCAGAAAAGCACTAATTTTCTCTGGGGTGTCACTCTTCCATTAATTTGGAGCATTTTGTAATCAGATCCATCCCATTGTACTCACTCAGACAGACTTTGTCAAAGACCTGAGTTAATTTAAACATGAAAAGTTTGCTTCCTCCCTCATTTTGTCCCTCATTTTAGACTTAAATTTCCCCTGTCCCACAGAGCGTGGTGTTCTCACTTCTGTCAGAAAACTTGAATCAAATCATGAAATGGAGGTTTATGCTGAAATAATTAGCCATCATTGAGCTTCCAGCTTTATTCTCCTTGTGTAAAATTGCCCCCCACCCCCCTTTATTTTTAAGCTGCTGTTTCACATTCAGACCTTGGTAAACTGAGATGTTATGGTTTAGCTGCTGTTTCCCTTATATTTTTTAGAAATATGTACCTAAATGATGTAAAGCTTTGAGCATGACAAATTTCTCCCCACTTACCCTTGAATACTTACTTGCTTTTTTTTTTTTAATATGAAAGAGATTATTTTGCACTTTAGGAGATACCATGTAGTTTCCTTCTGGGGGGTAGATGGAGGCTTAAATTGGGGAAATTTGGGGCCCTTATTGTCATAACCTTTCAAACCATAAAGGAATCCAGGTAACTAGATTACAGTGATTTACAGCTGTTTCCTCAAAAAGCCAAAGTTCTCTTCATCTGTTGTTTGAAATGGAATGAGGGTTTTTTTTTACACACTAGGCTGACTGGAAAGTAATTCTCTGTAGTAATATGAAGAAAAGAGAGTATTATAGAAAATACGCTTTCAGAGGTGAAGCTTTCTACGACTCATGCCTGGTGTCACTCTTTATTTGCCATGCATGTTTGAGAACTAAGCCTGTGCACCACATACAATAAAAATTCCAATTCAATAGTAAATAATTTCTCTGATGAAGTGAGCCAGGGAGCAAGTTCCAATTTAAATACTCAGCAGTACTGTGTGTTTTTAAGTTGCCGGATATCACTGTGGTGTCTGGCAGGAGCTCAAAGGAGCATATTTTTCTTCAAGTTAATCAGTGATAGGAGAAATTTGTAACAGTTGCATTCTTAGTGTTCTGTTGCTAATTTTGCTCTGTACACCTGGCATCTCAGCTCTCACTCTGCTTCTGTAGAATTTTGTAAATTTGCAACAACAAAAGAAGAGAAGTTAAGGAGCTGTTATTGACTATGACAGAAATGCTATTGAATGTTCTACTGAGAACCAATTCATGCTTATATTTGGGATGGACAAATTAGTTAGTTTGGATAAAATGGGAACTGACTCAGTTGCCACTTAAAACTGATGATTGATGTTTGATGCAGTTTAACTTTGTTACAGTTTTTGTATACCTTTGTACTCTCTGGTTTCATCCCCATGTGGAAATATTTCTTGAGAGTATTCTTGTGGTATTTTAAAATACTAGAAATAGTGTGATAGCCTTAATTTTATTAATTTGAATTCCCAGATTAATTAATATCCCTAATAGATAGGATAATTGGTTGGATTAGGATCCAAATTATAGGGCGTTACCAAAACTTTGAACTTTTTGCAGTTCATGCATCTTTGGATTGAACATTTAGCTGGGAATTAGAACTGGGTTTTATTCCTACATGTACCACTGACCCTCCCCCGCAACCCCCAGACCTTTTGTAAAACATTTGTGCCTCTTTGTGCCTCAGTTTTCCTATCTATAAAATGGGGCAAAGGTTTTTTTTTTTTTCCATTTTGCCAAAGCACTTAAAGATCTATGGATGAAAAGTGGTATAGTATTTGAAACTATTAATCATGTTTTTCTTTCTTTTTATTTTTTTTTATTTCAAGGAACATTTTAATGAGACAGGAATTTTTTTGTTTGTTTGAATCATCAGTCTCAGTGATGTCACTATCACTTCTGAAGGAAACAATTATAATACAGTAGAACCTCAGTTACGATCTGACTGGTCAATCAGACACCTCATTTGGAACTGGAAATATACAATCAGGCTGTAGCAGAGACAGACCCCTTCTTCCCCCCCAAAAGCAAATACAGTACTGTGTTAAATGTAAACTACTTAAAAAAAAAAAAAAGGCAAGTTTAAAAAAAAATTGACAAGGTAAGGAAACTGTTTCTGTTTCATTTAAATCAAGATTATTAAAAGCAGCATTTTTCTTCTGCATAGTAAAGTTTCAAACATTAAGTCAATGTTCAGTTGTAAACTTTTGAAATAACCACCATAACGTTTTGTTCAGAGTTACAAACATTTCAGAGTTGTGAACAACCTCCATTCCCAAGCTGTTTGTACCTCTTGAGGTTCTATTGTACCACTAACAGAGGGTTCTGTCTTCAAGTGGGGAAGAAACAGAGGAAGCAGATTAATAAATTAAAGTGAAAATCCTGGTTTCATGCATATTTCACAATCAACAAAAACAGGGGAACAAAAATACAGAATGTATATGATAGACTGTATAAGAAAAATCTCTAACAAGAATACCTCTCAAAGTTTTTCATGAGCCATCAGCGGGGCCTTTAACTTGAATTGTAAGCAGCATCAATTACACTATGGCTGCTGTGTAACTGCAACATGTTACATTTTAATTGTATTTAGTTAAATAGGCTTCCCTAGCAACTTCAAGAGTGTCATTACATAGCTGGCTAATACAATGCCTTTATGAAGGGGTTGCATTATTGTTTCAATCTTTGTCCAGAGCCCATGAAATCACTCTTTATGTCCTATATAATCAACAGGTTACGATAAATTTATGAAAGATTTATTAACAAAGACTCTGACTGTAAGTATTCTGTGTTTTTAATTGAATAGACATTCCACTTGTTCCTCGTGTTACAGATGCTGTAAACAGGGAGGAATGCGAATGACAACTGAAATTACCAAACAGTGTGGAAGTCAGAGAAGTATAGTTTAATATAGTCTTTCACACAATTGTGTACATCTTTCAATTATACTGAGTTATGGGGTCAAACAGTCCACAGGGCCCTACTGTTTCTCTATTTCACTTTCCCAGCATTGTGGATATCCAGTATGTCAGTGAGATTGAAAGAACTTCTGCTCCTCACCCCAGGAGTCTTTTAAAGGTAGGCGTAGACAAGGAGCTGCTGACCCATTTAAGGAAGGAGAGGGCTGAAATTAGCTGATCTTGGGAGAACATTTTGCTTTGGAAATAATTGAAAGTTTGGTCTGGATATTATTTTGTCTGAACTAGCTCGCTGTTCTCTCTTAAGACCATATAGGAGTCTGACCTTTTTAATCACAACCTTTTTAACTACAGAGTTAGCATACTAGCTATTTAAAAGTGTAGAATTTTATAGTTGCTAGAAGCTTTTTTTCTTTTAAAATTCAACTTCTGAGAAGAAAGAAAACACTTATTGCTAACTGAAGATAATTTGTGAAGTCTGTGGTCAGAATAAAGGCCTTCCCCCACTCTCCTCTCCTGCCAAATGCCAACTGCATAATCCAGAGGTTTGGGAAGGAGACCTAAGGTCTTTTTGAGCTCCAGCAGGCCAATGAGATTTTTCTCAGTTTTTGGATGGCAAACCTTGGCAACTCTCTTCTAAGCAGGGAGAGAGCAACCTTATCCTTTTTTATAATGACATTTTTTCTAATTTTGTTTTGGACAGGTGAGTCTTGGGCATTATCCATCTGGAATAGCAGGTATATTATAAAAAGCCCCCGTATTGCAAAGCGCTGTTCTCATTTCCAAGTTCCATCAGACATATAGTAATTCAGATTCTGGCAGTAACAGCCACTATGGTTTTCATAGGTCACTATGTCTACAGACAAAAAGGCATGTACTGAAAACACTTTTATACAAGCAGTATCTGAGGAGAAAATAAACTCAAAAAACCCACCCTTATACCAGAGGTGTAGGTTGTGTATATCCAGGATTCACTTGTTCACGATGACAATAAACCAAAGATGAATAATGGCTTCAGAAGGACTCCAGAGGACCTGAGAAAGTAAAACTAATGCTGTTTGATTCTTTGGGAGGTGAAGAGGTTTTGGCTTACATTTTGCACTGAAAAGAAGTGCTGGCAGTGAAGGCTGAAAACCTGTTTGATTGGCCTGTGGTCTTTTTGATCTGTGGACACAGTTTAGTGTATTGTTGGGGGGGGGGAATGTTTTCCATTGAAGGAGAGGGATCAGATGGCTGCCCAAGTACACTTCCATTTTTGCTGTTCTTGAGTTTCTTCCATCTGGACTGGAGAAGGGCATGAAATTTCACTCCTCCAAGGTCCAGTGTGCAGCCATTTTGGCTGCTGAAGATCAGGACACATTACACCATTCTCCTACTATAATTAGGGCCTTACCAAATTCACAGCCATGAAAAACGCATCACGGACCGTGAAATCTGGTCTTCGGTCTGCTTTTAGCCTATACTCTACATTCATGAGGGAGACCAGCTTTTCTCAAATTGGAGGTCCTGAAGGTTATTGGGGTTGGGGGTTGTGCTATTGCTACCCTTCTGTGCTGCTGCCTTCAGAGTTGGGTGGCTGTTAGCTGGGCGCCCAGCTCTGAAGGCACCGCCCTGCCATCAGCAGTGCAGAAGTAACGGTAGCAATACCATACTATACCTGCTTACTTCTGCAGTGCTACCTTCAGAGCTGGGTGGCTGGAGAGTGGCAGCTGCTGACTGAGGGCCCAGCTCTGCAGGCTTCAGTGCAGAAATAAGGTTGGCAATACCATACCATGCCATCCTTACTTCTGCGCTGCTGCTGTCAGCAGCTCTGCCTTAAAGCTGGGCTCCTGGCCAGCAGCTACTGATCTCCAGCTGCCCAGCTCTGAAGGCAGCACCACTGCCAACAGCAGTGCAGAAGTAAGGGTAGCAGTACCGCAACCCCCGCCCCCCCATCCCACACAATAATCTTGCAGCCTCCCCACAACTCCTTCATGGGTCTGGACCCCTACAATTACAAAATCATGAAATTTCAGATTTAAATAGCTGAAATCATTAAACTCCTATGACCGTGAAATTGACCAAAATAGACCATGCATTTGATAGGGTCCTAACTATAATCTATTCCTTTGAAGCTGTTTCTTCTGAGAACTTTGTGTATATATAAAGCAGTTATTTGTTTTGGACTTATATGAAGTTATTTATTAGAACTCTGCAAGCTAGGTAAACAGCAGCAATGCTTGATGTCTTTTGTTTTATTTTTTTATTGGGTGCTGATGGAGTGCTTGGTGCTGTACAGAATAAAGAGGCAATGTAGATCCTGACCTTGAGACATCTATAATCTCTTCAGATGAACTGAAGTCAGTCTGAGTTGCTTTGTGAGAATGTGCCATACCAAAATTTCTGTTGTGCGACTATCACTTTCTGTAAAATTTAAACTTTTTTTAAAAAATTAAGTTTCTAGTCCTTCTGATTGGGGAAAAAAAGAACCTTCTAAATTTAACCCTAATGCGTGCTAGTTTCTTGTAACTGAAAGACAAAATGAAGTTACAGGTGAGTGTTGTGAACTGCCCCAGTCATCTTAATTGAATGTTGATTCTATAACCTAAAGATAATTTAACTGTTAGGATTGTCTATCATGAGAAGGATCCGAGTCTCACATCTTTCCTCTGTTTTGTGATCTTGATAGATACAGTGACTGGATTGCATAGTCAGATGGTTGAAGGGTGTCAAAGCATTTGTTTTCTTTTTATAAATAAGAATAACAACATTTTTTGTGTTAACTGGGTATGTGAGACTTCATGAAAGAAATATATTCTAAGGGAAGAGTTGGTGGAAGCAGTGGCATGCCAAGCCCCGAAGAGAGATCCAGGCATATGAAGCTTCATAGATGAAGAAGCAAAGATGAAACTCTTCTTAAAATCCCCAACTCCAGACTGACATTGAAACATTCCTTCAAGAGCAATTTGTTTCTGCTCATGAATCTCTTGTCTACTAGTTTTTCACACTAGCGACAACCAAACATCAATGTTAGTAGAGCAACAGTTATGGTAAAATGCCTTATTTGAAGATGATGCAGACCGTTCCTGTAGTACTGTACATAGTCTTATATGTCCTATTGCAAGGAGATCTAATAAAAGATTATGGTTCGGAGCAGTGGTCCCCAAAGTGTGGTGCATGCCTCCCTAGGGAGGCATGGAGGAATATTTGGGGGGCACATGGCAGAGCCAAGGCTAGTCCCCAGAAAGGGCAGAGAGGGAGCACTGCCCAGCCTCACAGTACCCTCCGGCGAGCTCCTACACCCAGCTGCAGCTCCGCTCCGCCCCCTGCTCTGCCCCTGGCCCAGCCGCAGCTCCGCTCCGCCCCCTGCTCTGCCCCTGGCCCAGCCGCAGCTCCGCTCCGCCCCCTGCTCTGCCCCTGGCCCAGCCACAGCTCCGCTCCGCCCCCTGCTCTGCCCCTGGCCCAGCCGCAGCTCCGCTCCGCCCCCTGCTCTGCCCCTGGCCCAGCCGCAGCTCCGCTCCGCCCCCTGCTCTGCCCCTGGCCCAGCCGCAGCTCCGCTCCGCCCCCTGCTCTGCCCCTGGCCCAGCCGCAGCTCCGCTCCGCCCCCTGCTCTGCCCCTGGCCCAGCCGCAGCTCCGCTCCGCCCCCTGCTCTGTTCCCGCTCCGCCCCCAGCAAGTTCTGCCTCTAGCCCCAGCTCCTCCCCCATCCTCAGTTGTGCCCACAGCTCCGCCTTCAGCGCAAGGCCCTCTGCTGAGGAAGCCTTGGCTGTGCAGAAATGAAGGGAAGGGGCTGTGATAGATTCTATTACTGGTAAGGGGGAGCATGACAGGAAAAGTTTGAGCACCACCAGTTTAGACTATGTGTCCCTTCCCCTTAATCTGTTTGGTTTTTAGATTGTGAGTCCTTTGGGGGCAGATATTGTGCCTTTACTGCTTGGAAAACATCTGTCATGTGGATGCTATAGAAATAAAAATAGGCAACTGGTGATAGCCTATAATGGTAAGGCGCGGGATCTGGGAAGGGTGTAGTTTGTAGAAGAATTAGAATGAATTAGATTTCTGTTGTCTAGAAAAAAGGTGACCGAAAAGGGACATAACTGATATGTAGAAATGGAGAGATACATGGGAAGTTGATGGTACAAATATTTGATGGGGAGAAGCTCAAAACAAACAGAGCATTAACTGAAGCTAATCTAGGACCAAGTATGAATGGTGTTTAGGAAAAAATTCTCTACCCTAAAGAGATTTAACACTATAGCTTGATGACAAATTGCCTCAAGCAGAAAAAGGAGCTGCAAACACAAATATATTCATTAAAAGGCAGATAGACCTATAGCACACGGCCTTCTTTCCATCCTTGAATGCTGCTGACCTAACCACTGGGCTATAAACCGTCCTTACTTGTGCTCTGGTTAAGTGCATATTTAAGTATTTCATGTACAGTGGATCAGGTTCAACAGGGGATAGTGAGAGAGACCCACATCAGAATATCCCATAGTTTGGTGGTTAGGGTACACACCTGAGATGGGGGGGACCCATGTTAAATCCCTTCTCCATTATCAGATGGGGGGAGGTGGGGAACTGAAATCTCCCACACCCCATGTGAGTCCCCTAATTACTAATCTCAAGGTCTTTCCTCCTTTTCTCATGGCTGCAACCCTCTCACTTCTCCCCCGCCCCCCATTTTGTGTGAAGTTAGGCACGTACCTTTCTTGTAAGAAATGGCTTAATCCAGGAGAGGGTGCCTGTCTGTGAATCTCAGTTGGAATTAGGCACCTCTCTCCAGCCTGGATTTAGGTGACAGACTCCCTAATAGGGGTGGGGTGTAGGCCATACCCCTGTCAGAATTTCCCGTTAGCTGGTTTAGGTGGCTTCCTGCTCAGTTTTCTGGCTAAGGCAACTCCCATCTTTTCCTGTGCTGTGTATTTATTCCGCCTACTGTATTTTCTACTCCATGCATCTGGTGAAGTGGGTTATAGCCCACAAAAGCTTATGCCCAAATACATTCGTTAGTCTCTAAGATGCCACAAGGACTCCTCGTTGTTTTTGCTGATACAGACTAACAGGGCTACCCCTCTGAAACCATTCTTACATGCCTAACTCTTTGTATGCACTGTATAGAGAGCCTGGGCACCTAAGTCAGCTTGTGTGGTTTCCAGAAGGTGGCTAGAGGCCTGAAAGTTAGGCGTTGCTCAGCGTTGCCATTCCTAAATCCCTTTGTGAATCTAGCCCTTAGAGTATGCAGTGAACAGTGGTGCCTATGGTGGTTAAATGATTTAAGAGGGAAGAACAGGTAGAGGAGGATCTTGGAAAAGATTCACTATGTCCATCTGCTGGATGTAAACAAAATAGCTGTAGAGTCCTAACCAGTGGTGAAACAGAAAAGAAACTTATAAGTTAGGACTGTGTCAAACCCATAGTTTCTCTTGCTTAACAAACATAAAGGGAAACTCCTGTATTAGGTCACACTAGGATAATTCATTGGTACAAAAGCTTCTTTCTACCATGAGAGTACGCTTTGTGGTAAATACTGTTTTCAAATTCCTGATTGCAACTTTTCTAGTATTTGGCATACCCCTGACTTAATTTTATAAATAAAGCTGCAGATTTCATCCCTTTAAATAGCCTGGAAAACAGTCAGTTGATAAAGCACAGTGTAATAAAAAGTGGTGTAGAAATCAACAACCAATATCTGGTACAATGATGTACTGCTAGTAGCTTATTTCCTTAAACAGTTTTCTAAACCTGTTACCTGATTGTCATAATCATGCCAGTTACTGGGTTTTAGGGTAGTACATTTACTTTGTAGGGACTTGGTGTAAACATATCTTTTTCAGTTTATACATTTGGGAATGAAAAATCACCTCAGTGGTTGTGCTGAAGGGAGGAAAACATTAGAAGGATATCAAATTAACAATTGCTCCATTTTATTACACATCAGACACAGCCAAAATGTTGGCCACATTAAAATAAGTTGGGTTTAGAGCACTTGTTAGACTTGCGTTTGAAGATGATCCTTTAATGACTGAAGTCCGTTGTGTATTAAATGGGTGAATTTACTAAGAGTCTTTAGAGACAAGTTGATTTATGTAGCACAGCATATGAGGTGTTGAAGGCATGTGCCTAAAGGAAGTGGCCCCTAGGGAATATTTCTTCTAGGGGAAAGGTTACCATGGTGATGCCAGTAAAGCAAGAAATGAGGCAATAGGTTGTGGTGGCTGGAAAGTGAAATGAACGACTCTGGAAGATGGCTATTCTTGATACCTTGGATGCGAAAGAATGTTTTGATTTTTTTTATTCATGTTTAATCTGATTAATTAGTTACAAATTTCTGTCTGTGAGAGAGACATTTTACATGGTGTATTTTCCCTTATGGTCCACTTTGATTAACCACCCGTGTCTTTTCCCAGATGGGAAGCAATGGAACACTCCAGTTTCCCTCTTTGCTGTATCTCAGGGATTAATTGGAAATAGTGTCATGCTTTCTCAAGGGACAATTTTTCATACTAATGTTTGCAAAGCAGAGCTAGTGCCCTGTGCTGTGGCTCTTTACCATATTACAAAGGAATGTCCTTCTAAGTCTTTGTCAATGATGGGTATAAATCAAAGTAAGAAAAATGATACATAGTAAATTTAACATTACTGCATTTTTTAATATATAAGTAGGCTTAACTTCTTTTCCTGTCTTAATCCCATCAAGATCAGACTCAAGCAGCGTTCACATCCACAATTGAAATGCACCAGCCTTTTTCTTTGTTAACATTGGTCCAAACTCTCCCCACTGCTTTTGTCAATAGATCATTTAAAGGCAGGCAATAGAGTTAAGTTTGCCTTAAGTCTTCTTTTCTTCTTCACAGCTTCAAGCTCAAGGGCATCTTTTTTAATAGGCATTAGTTAGGGCCCAGAATTAAGTAGACATTTGTGAAGGAGACTTGAAGTTTGGAACAGAATTGTCCTTTATACTTTTTCACGGGGGGAAAAATCTTCTTATGAGAATAAAGGCTGTAGGCTAATCTCTTGCCGTCTGGAAAATGGAGAAGCCAGAGGTTGTTGGCATCGGGTCATATCCCTTATGTAAACTGTCAAATTCTTTTCATATTAATGGCATATTGAGTTAAACCCATGAGGTTTGTATCAGCCACAGCTAATTTATTGATTTATATTTTGGTTGTTTCCTATTAAAGTTTAATATCATTGACTGATCTTTGATAGAAATTTGTTGCCTGTTTTTGGATATGAATTTTCCTACCTTTTGCTTCCTCCTTTCCTCCCCCCACCCCTGCCCCCTTTGTTAGCAGGTGATGGTGTTTGTTAGACTCCATTAAATGAAATCCACTTAATTTTGGAGTTTTCTTAAGTGACTTTTGCAGCTAATTAACTTGAAAGGAAGCTAGGGATAACTGTTGTGTGCAATGAGATCGCCTGTCACATGCCATATTTAATCCTGGCACTGTAGACTACTGGAGAGGTGCTACCATCCAATGTGGAAACTATTTGGGGATGAGACTTGATGGAACCTTAAGCAAATTCAATCAAATTAAGATGTTGTTTTCCTTGGAGGACTTATGCCTTGTGGTGGTGGAATTTTCTTTTCTTTTCTTTTTTTTTTTTTAAACAGAGAACTTGAGTGGGGGGAATAGGTTATGCTGTCATATGGATATCTTCCTTGTAATGTAATATAATGCTGGCATTTTGGCATTGTCAGTATCTTCAGCAAACCTTCCCCCCTCCAAAAAAAAGGAGCAAAACAGAACAATGATTGTTTAAAATCATTAATTCTCTAGGCCTAGAAATGTAGCCTCCAATGGAAATTGGGCCAAATAGCTTTTGGACATATTGACAACTTTGTTCAAAGACGAAGAAACACTTGTCAACAGCTGCTGTTATCAAAGTTGTTGTGTATTGATTTTTTTCCTCTTTTCTGAAACTTTTCATTCTTCTTCCTTCCCCCAAATAAAAAAGAAACCATGAAGTTGGTTTTAGACCTTTTGATAGCTAAGGGCTGAACAACGTAAACTACACCAAGGAAACACACTATGTCTTGTTATTCTAGCAGACAGCCTTTAATGTTACATGCTGGAAATAATGGCCAATAAAACAACACCATATTGTTTTCCTGCCAAATACTGCATACTCAGAATACATTGCCAAAATGTAAAATGTGATTGGTAGTGACTTGCACAGTAGTTTGTTTCCCGTTTCTCCATCCCTATCTGTCCTTTTATTGCACAAGTCTTACTAAGACCATTAGGATGAAAGTGACCAGAATTAAAGTATAAAGATTGATATTTTCATATTATAAAATCATTATTATTTGATGACCAGAAACCTCTCCACTAGGGATCAATGTGTCTTCCCCGCCCCCCTTTTCTGTTGGTGTATTGTCTAAACCAGAGCACTAAAATGAGGCCAGATAACCAAAGGGTCTGACTGTTGTTTGTTCTATCCATTATATTTCTCTGCTCGCTTTTAGATTCCTCCTCTGTCCCCTGTGTTTGAAGTAGAGAGATGGGAACAAGCAGAAGATTGAGGTCCCAGGGGAAGTCAGTTCAGCCTCAGCCAGGGCAGTTTGTTCTCCCCAGTCTGACTAAAGGGACGGAATTTGCTCAGGAAGCTTTGGGATGGCATATCCGGTAGAGGGGAGAAAGAGAGAGGAGACTTGTGGAGGGACGATCAAAGGCTTTGTCCACACTTTGTAATGTGTACTGTAAACAGCGCCTTTGTCATCTGTGTGTATGGAGCTGAGTGGAACATATTGGCAGTTTTTCTTAAGTAATGACAGGTTTCAGAGTAACAGCCGTGTTAGTCTGTATTCGCAAAAAGAAAAGGAGTACTTGTGGCACCTTAGAGACTAACCAATTTATTTGAGCATAGGCTTTTCGTGAGCTACAGCTCACTTCATTGGATGCATACTGTGGAAAATACAGAGAAAACCTTTTATAGTGATAAACACCCATTTTTTCATGGTTTGCGTGTATAAAAACATCTTCTGTATTTTCCACAGTATGCATCCGATGAAGTGAGCTGTAGCTCACGAAAGCTTATGCTCAAATAAATTGGTTAGTCGCTAAGGTGCCACAAGTACTCCTTTTCTTTTTTCTTAAGTAAGTGTTTCCAATTGATGATGGTGGGAATGTGCTTGCAGACATTGCCTGTGTTACACAGGATTTTCTATCAAAACCCTGAGATACTACAATAGCGGTGATGTGGTATGGAAAACTTGCTACAAAATGTCAGTGTAATTCTGTGAAATAGCAATAGCAAAAAAAAAATTGCAAAACGAGAGGTCTGAATTAAGTGAGAGTATGGAATGAAGTATTATGGCATGATAGAAAAACAAGAATACAAAACTGATCTTGCTGTTATCTTTTCACGGGTTAGACAGAGATCCTGCTCTAGTGTTAAAATAATTTTCAGTGCTGTGTCATAGTGTTGGACATTAGGGATTTAAAATTATTGCATGAAAGCTTCCTGTGATAAATGCTTGCTTATTAAAATTGTTGCAAAATGATCTTGCCTTCTCAGTCCCCAGTGACAAAAGGTATTTTTGTGGTTGACGAGTACTGTTCTCTTTCTTCCTAAGTCTCTCGCTTGCAGATCAGCCATCAGGTTAGTAGTCATTCACCACTGTCCTCTTGGAATTAATCTGACTCAAGAGAATTAAGATTGCAAATATATCGTGATTTGGGGGCTGTTGCTTACGCAACCATTTTCTTTTCCTGTCCCTTAGTAGGGATTGAACTCTCATTGTTTTGTGACCCTTTGTCAGAGTTTAGCTGAAAATATCTGATGTCTCTAGAGCAAGTTCTGAGCAGGGGCCAGCAGGGGGGTGCCCTTACCAGTTAAAGGCAGACATGGAAGAGTACAGTACCATGAGAGAGGGAGAGGCTGGGGAGGAGCTCAGGCAGTCAATTTGAATCTGCCTTCCATCCCTTTTATTAGGTTGAATAGCTAGCACTAAAGCATTTCATACCCTTCATTCTCTTGCCGTTCCCCCCCATCACCCAAAAAAAAAAAAAGATATATCTGTACTGTTTCACCTCTGTGGTGGTGCTGTAGTCAGCGTAGGCTGCAACCTGGGAATTGCGCATTCTTTATAACACCTGTCATAACCATACAGCTAAGGGCAGCCTAGAATTCCTCCTTACCTGTAAGGGGTTAAGAAGCTCAAATAACCTGGTTGGCACCTGACCAAAAGGACCAGTGGGGAAAGAAGATACTTTCAAATCTTGTCAGGGGGAGGGGGGAGGCTTTGTTTTGTGTGTTCTCTTGGGAAGCAGAGAAGCATCAGGTCAGAAAACTCCTTCTCCTGTAAGCCATTGTAAAAGTCTCTCATATTACAAAAATTGTAAGTAAAAGCCAGGCAAGGCATATTAGATTATCTTTTGTTCTGCTTGTGAATTTTTCCTTTGCGGGAGGGAGGTTTATTCCTGTTTTTTGTAACTTTGAAACTAAGCCTAGAGGAAGTTCTGCTGTGTTTTTGAATCTTTTGTAACCCTGTACAGTTATTTTCCATCCTGATTTTACAGAGGTGATTTTTACCTTTTTTTTTTTTTAAATAAAATCCTTCTTTTAAGAACCTGACTGATTTCTCTATTATCCTAAGACCCAGGGGTTTGGGTCCATGATCACTTTGTAACCAATTGCTTAGGATAGTATTCTCAAGCCTCCCCAGGAAAGGGGGTGTAAGGGCTTGGGGGGATATTTTGGGGGAACAGGAACTCCAAGTGGTCCTTTCCCTGATTCTTTATTAAATCACTTGATGGTCGCAGTATACCCTCCAAAGGCAAATAATTTGTGCCTTGGGGAGGTTTTAACCTAATCTGGTAGAAGTAAGAGTAGGGGGTCTTTCATGCAGGTCCCCATGTCTGTACCCTAGAGTTCAGAGCGGGGAGAGAACCCTGACAACACCCAGTCCTCCTTGTTTCTTTAAAATGTCTTTCAGAGGGAAAGTTCTATGTCAGCCTCTCCCACAGAGTAAAGGGGGCAAACATCATCTTTAGGGACCAGGAGCAAGTTTTCAGACAGTAATATTCCCAAATTACATTATGTAGTTGCTAAAGAATGTCAAATCTTTCTAGAATAAAGAAAACCTATTTTGCTATCTCGGTGGAGAGCTGTGTGTTCCCTTGTCATTACTGGTGCTGCTCACTGTCTTTCTGTGGATTTGAAGTTAGGGAAAGTGTTAGAAATTTGAGCAGGAACATTCCACTGAGTGATTTCTGGCTCTTGTAGCCTGGAGGATGAAATCTGGGTTGCTGGGTGCCATGGTAGTTCATTCAGATAGTGAAATAATGACACAACTAGATATTCCTAATGAACAATAATGTCTTTCCTTATCATTCTTCAGATGGATAGCACAGTATAACATCATCTAAGTGTAATGTGAGTAATGTTTTTAATGAAGTACAGATGACACATAATTTTTACTGGGTTTAGACCTGTTATGCTGTACCCAGACAGCGAGCCAGCTGCACAGTGAAAAAAGTTCACTGGTTGTATTGTCAGAGATTGTAATCATAATGTGGTGCTTTATCACTGAGCTCTTTGGCTTGAATGACTGACCCAGTGGGTTCCCATGCACTATGCCCCGTGTTGGATTAAGTGCATCCCTGATGCTGGGGTGCTTCCCAGGCAAAACTAAAAGAACAGAAGCCATGCAGCACGTTGCACAGCTTTTGAAGGTTCATGCGCTGGCCACTTTACCTTTAGCTGGGAATGGTACCCAATAACAGCTGCTACCAATTCTACTGTTAGTTACTCATTTTCACTTTGAGACAAATCTTCCCAAGAAGAAAATGTGTATAAACATCATCATTTTAAATGAATAAGCAGAAAGCCATTAGTTCTTTTTACAGGTTTTCTGGTATATCAAGAATTTATCAGTTTATGGGTGTTCTTTTACTTAAATAGGTCTATTTAAAGAAAGTAAAAACTTTCTCCGTATATTAATTAATTGATACAAGGGATTAAGATTATCACATGGGAGGCAATGCAGTTTCTTTCTTAATAAGTTGCCTGGAGTGGGTGCCAAACCAGTTCTCGATCCCATTTGAGCAGTGTGTTTTGATAAAGGCATAGATCAAACTATTAAGCTCCCTATGGCAGCAGGAATGTAGATCGTTTTGGTTTGCTATTACTGCTGATCTGCAATGTAAGATATTAATCAAGACTAATTATACGCACTGGCTATGAAACAAACTCAAGGCCAGCGCAGGGCATGCTTCTCTATGTAATTACGGACTTTAAAGGTACTGGGGTAATTACTAGAAATTAGAGGACCTTCTATTTACAGACATCACATCTCAGAATAGCAACACAGTGCATTGGTTATTTCTTTACAGCTCTGTCTGGTTTGTTATGTCATGTCAGTCTGCAATTAGATAGGCATCACTTAATTTCCTATTTTTCAGATTCCATACTCAGACTCTACCAAAGTGGGTTTTTTTAATTTTTGTTTTAGAAACAAACTTTAGATAGTGAGGGGCATCATGTGATATTACTATGGAGGATGTGGAATGTGATCTACTTTTGTTAAACACTCTGATAGAAGATCCCCTTAACCTAAGCTATTTTTCAGTACAGTTTAATCACTTTGTGTATAATATGCATTATAATATATGTTAAGTATATAATGTATATAATTGTCTGTAAACACACAAACCCGTGTGTATATGTATATAATTATATACACATAAGCATGCATGGACATTCTCACACGTGTGTGTGTGTGAGAGAATGTCCATGCATGCTTATTGTGTATATAAATGGTACAAGTGGTCTTTCTCTGGAAAGTGGCAAGATTGCTAGTGATCATGAACTAACACTTAACTGCAGTGACAGAAAGGAAACTGGAATGAAGAAAAGGCTGATATTCGACAGTGGAGATGATTGCTGATACTCTTGAGTTTTTATTACCGTGGTCCATCAAAGATGTGCTAAGATTGATTACAGAATTATGCAGGACTGTCATTCAGGGCCATATCCAGAAGAATATACCGAGAGAAGGGAATTCAATAAATATTCCTTCTGCTATTAACTTTACACTTTTGCAACTGTAATTGTAAGTACAGGAGGGAGAGCTGAGTCTCTGAGGGTATGTCTACACTACGAAATTACTCCGATTTTACAGAAGTCAATTTTTGGGAACAGGCTGTATAAAGTTGAGTGCACGCGTCCACACTAAGCACATTAATTTGGCGGTGTGCATCCACAGTGCTGTGGCAAGCATTGACATTCTGAGTGGTGCGCTGTGGGTAGCTATCCCACAGTTCCTGCAGTCCCTGCTGCCCATTGGAATTCTGGGCTCAGCTCCCAATGCCTGATGGGGCCAAAAATTTGTCGCGGGTGGTTATGGGTAAATGTCGTCAGTCAACCCTTGCTCTGTGAAAGCAACGGCAGACAATCATTTTGCGCCCTTTTCCCTGGACTGTCTGAGCAGACACCATAGCACGGCAAGCATGGAGCCTGTTCAGCTCATGGCGGCAGTTATGACCATTGTACACACCTTGCGCGTTATCCTGCAGTTTATGCAGAACCAGAACCTGAAAAACCAGGTGAGGAGGCGACGGCAGCGCGGTGACGAGATTGATGAGGACATGGACACAGATTTCTCTAAAACCGCGGTCCCCAGCATTTTGGAGATCATGGTGTTAATGGGGCAGGCTCATGCTATGGAACGCCAATTCTGGGCCCGGGAAACAAGCATAGACTGGTGGGACCGCATAGTTTTGCAAGCTTGGGATGATTCCCAGTGGCTCCGAAACTTTCACATGCATAAGGGCACTTTCATGGAACTTTGTGACTTGCTTTCCCCTACCTTGAAGCTCAAGAATACCAAGATGAGAGCAGCCCTCACAATTGAGAAGCGAGTGGCAATAGCCCTGAGAAAGCTTGCAACGTGAGACAGCTACCGGTCAGTCGGGAATCAATTTGGAGTGGGCAAATCTACTGTGGGGCTTGCTGTGATACAAGTAGCCAACGCAATCATTGAGCTGCTGCTATCAAAGGTAGTGACACGGGGAAATGTGCAGGTCATAGCAGATGTCTTTGCTGCAATGGGATTCCCTAACTGTGGTGGGGCGACAGACGGAATGCATATCCCTATCTTGGGACTGGACCACCTTGGCAGCCAATACATAAACTGCAAGGGGTACTTTTCAATGGTGCTGCAAGCACTGGTGGATCATAAGGGACGTTTCACCAACATCAACGTGGGGTGGCCGGGAAAGGTTCATGACGCTCGTGTCTTCAGGAACTCTGGTCTGTTTAAACAGCTGCAGGAAGAGATTTACTTCCCAGACCAGAAAAAACTGTTGGGGATGTGGGGTGGTGGTGGCGGCTCCCCCTTGAGTTGCATGCAGCTCAGCCAAGAAGCGGCATGTCTGGGGCTCTGTCCTGGAGCGTCCATTTGATTCTTTGGTTTTCTGGTACGTTTGTCTGAGCTCCTTAAGTTTCATGCGGCGCTGTGTTGCATCCCTGCTGTAGCCTCTGTCCATCATGGCCGTGGGGATTTTTTGAAATGTTTTGGCATTTTGTCTTTTGGAAAGTAGTTCTGATAGCATGGCTTCATCTCCCCATACAGCAATTAGATCCAGTACCTCCTGTTTGGTCCATGCTGGAGCTCTTTTTCGATTCTGGGACTGCATGGTCACCTGTGCTGATGAGTTCACCTGGCCAAACAGGCAATGAGATTCAAAAGTTCCTGGGGCTTTTCCTGTACACTTGGCCAGTGCATCCAAGTTCAGGGTGCTGTCCGGAGCAGTCACAATGGTGCACTCTGGGATAGCTCCCAGAGGCCAATCCATCGAATTGCGTCCCCACTAACCCTAATTCGAAACGGCGATGTCGATTTCAGCGCTAATCCCCTTGTCGGAGAGGAGTACAGAAATCAGTTTTAAGAGCCCTTTAAGTAGACAAAAATGGCTTCGTTGTGTGGATGGGTGCAGGGTTAATTTGATTTAACACTGCTAAATTCAACATAAACTCGTAGGGTAGACCAGGCCTGAGTTACAACAGCTGTTAGGGTTTTTTGCATTCCACATCCTTAGTGTGAATTGATTGCTGGACTACCAAAGGAAACACAAGAATCCCAGTTTGTGCTTTTGTGATGTATTTTATTATGGTCCATGTGGCAATGAGAAAAAATACTGTCTTTGTGTTTTTAATAATAATTGCTGGTAATGGTAATAGTTCTATCTTCTTTTCACAGATGTATTTGATTGCAGTTCACTGAGTGCCACCCTTAACAAGCTGGAAACTGTTGCTACTGTCAAATGCCTTTTTTATCTAGGTTTGAACTTCTCTGGCATGAATTGCTTATAGATGGAGTCTGAGCCAGTCCATTCCCATTGTGTGTGCAGAACTAGACACATGAATGCCCAAAATTAATCAGATCTAAGGCAAGAATAGAAAGCTCTCACCCACTTACATGTTTCTGAATGCAGCTTTGAGTTGGAGGGAAAGAACCTATCAAATGTACATGAAAAATGGTGAGTTTGTGAAGGCCAGGGAATTGTGCAGCTTGACTGGACCTGCATGCCACCATGTGGGGGTGGGGGGTGGAGGAGGTGGTACAGGGTGGGAAGACTACCAGTCTGTGAGGTTTTCTTCTAAATGATTTTCTCTGATTGATTGATGCTACTGAGGTCATAAATGAGCTCCTTGCTGAGGCAGGGTTGGAGGTCAAAGTGTAGTGCCAGCTGCCTGGCCTGCCATAGCACAATAGCAGCACCCTTCTATACATAAGAAAGGAACATTCCAGCATAGACTTCGGACTAACCTTTCCTTTTGCAAACCTCAGGATTCTCTTGGGCGGAAATTATACAGTGTCGTTTATAATTAACCCTTTTCCCCCAACCCATGTGCACTTGAGTGTTCCTTAAAATCATCTATAAATACCATGCATTAAACACTCCATCCTCTCTTCTCTTTCTCGGTTATGTTTAAAAGTATGATAGTGTAAATGAAACTGAAATAAAACTACTCCTAAAGGTAAACTTTTGGAATGATGCACTAAAAATGTGGTGGTCAACTCCCATAAAATAACAACTGGAATTATATGCCACATTCCCTAGTCTTGTGTTTAAATATTTAGCTTGAGATGCAGCAGAAAAATTGTACTTTTTAACAAACATATGGAGCACTGTGGAAGACTAGAAATCACATTGCTAAAGAAAATAAATGAAATCTTGGCATTTATAGAACGATTATAATAAATACAAAACCATCAAATGTGCATACATTTTTAAAAATTCCTGAACACATCCTGATTAAATTGAAAGTTGGTCCTAACATACTGCTTTTGGTCTTATGGCTGCAAGATTTTTTTATTCTTTCTGTGGTTTGTATTCCACGTCATGTTTACTTTTCTCCATTCTTCTGTTCCTCATATGGAAACTGCATAGATCTTTCTGTGGAAAAAAGAGCTTTGTATCACACTTCCTGTGCAGTGCCAATTAGTTCCAGCGTGGACTTTCTTTGTGGCTTTCTCTTGGAAATACTATAGCACCATTATTGGCCTTCAAATCTGCTGGAGCAGCTACACTTTTCCAACCTCCAGCCCCAAGTCATGCCAAAGGTCACACTAGAACTAACCTCAGAGGGTAAAAAACAAAGTAAGGGTGTACCTTTTCTCAAAGAGATGACCCTCCTCAGCTTGGCCTCTGCAAGGCTCTAATATATTGATAAAGCTTAACAGCTTGTAAAAGCACTAACGGCTTGAGGATAGCCATGTTAAACAAATGGCTGGCTCACATTACTCTTTGTCACTATCAGATTTATAACTCAATATCCACCGAAAGACTCTTCAGGAAGTTGAGGCAGGGGAGTGAATAGATAGGAGGATTTTGTAGGGACTCAGCAGATCATTACTCATACACATTATTTAGAAACTTTAGCTAGATACTCCTCTCTTATCAGCATCCAAAGAGAATTTTGGGAAACTCATATATAAGTAACTAAGTAGGACTGTTGTGCTTCATATCTCTGTCAAAAGATTGAGTACACCTCTAAATCCAGTCAGATTCATAGTCAGACTCTTAATTATTAGTCCAATTTGAATAGAAATTAGAGAACCGTTTTTAGACTGAAAAGCTGCCTTTCTGATGATTTCGAGGAAAACAAAACACTTCAGCTCTTGAGACTAGGTCAGCCCCCAGCTTTCTGCTGGCAGGCACAGCACTTTCATCCAAGTTAAAATAAAACATCCATAGAGAAGGAAACACTTTAGTTCCTTCCCCACACCTCATTTCCTGTCAAGTCCCTTGAATTGTCTGGCTCTAGCTGCAGCCTGGGATGGAGTTGGACAGTAAGGTTATAACTACCATCAGACATTTAAAGTCAACAGAGCAAGCTCAGCTGCAACCATCTTCAGAGCCTAGGAACAGCTAAAACTTGCTTTGTATTCAGATCTGGTTGTGGCCCACCCAAATCCCAAACTCATCATTATTGTACATAGATAGAAGTTTCTGTTGAGAAATCCCAATATCCAGAAGAAGGCAGAACCCTGCTACTTCCCCAAAAGTACGAAATAATTATTTGTTCATTGATTTATGCCAATCCAGGTGCCTTTAAAATAGTAAACTAGGAGACAAATCCAGAAAACAGGCAACCTACTTGTGCCAGTTAATTAAAACTTTCAGAAAAGCAGACTTTGACTCCCTCAGGGAACTGATGGGCAAGATCCCCTGGGAGAATAACATGAGGGGGAAAGGAGTACAGGAGAGCTGGCTGTATTTTAAAGAATCCTTATTGAGGTTACAGGGACAAACCATCCCGATGTGTAGAAAGAATAGTAAATATGGCAGGCGACCAGCGTGGCTTAACATTGAAATCCTTGCTGATCTTAAATACAAAAAAGAAGCTTACAAGAAGTGGAAGATTGGACAGATGACCAAGGAAGAGTATAAAAATATTGCTCGGGCATGCAGGAGTGAAATCAGGAATGCCAAATCACTCCTGGAGTTGCAGCTAGCAAGAGATGTTAAGAGTAACAGGAAGGGTTTCTTCAGGTATGTTAGCAACAAGAAGAAAGTCAAGGAAAGTGTGGGCCCTTACTGAATGAGGGAGGCAACCTAGTGACAGAGGATGTGGAAAAAGCTAATGTACTCAATGCTTTTTTTGCCTCTGTCTTCACAAACAAGGTCAGCTCCCAGACTACTGCACTGGGCAGCACAGCATGGGGAGGAGGTGACCAGCCCTCTGTGGAGAAAGAAGTGGTTCGGGACTATTTAGAAAAGCTGGACGTGCACAATTCCATGGGGCCGGATGCGTTGCATCCGAGAGTGCTAAAGGAGTTGGCGGATGTGATTGCAGAGCCATTGGCCATTATCTTTGAAAACTCATGGTGATCGGGGGAAGTCCTGGACGACTGGAAAAAGGCTAATGTAGTGCCCATGTTTAAAAAAGGGAAGAAGGAGGATCCTGGGAACTGCAGGCCAGTCAGCCTCACCTCAGTCCCATGGAGCAGGTCCTCAAGGAATCAATTCTGAAGCACTTAGAGGAGAGGAAAGTGATCAGGAACAGTCAGCATGGATTCACCAAGGGCAAGTCATGCCTGACTAATCTAATTGCCTTATATGACGAGATAACTGGTTCTGTGGATGAAGGGAAAGCAGTGGACATGTTGTTCCTTGACGTTAGCAAAGCTTTTGACACTGTCTCCCACAGTATTCTTGCCAGCAAGTTAAAGAAGTATGGGCTGAATGAATGGACTGTAAGGTGGATAGAAAGCTGGCTAAATTGTCGGGTTCAACCGGTAGTGATCAATGGCTCGATGTCTAGTTGGCAGCCGGTATCAAGTGGAGTGCCCCAAGGGTCGGTCCTGGGGCCGGTTTTGTTCAGTATCTTCATAAATGATCTGGAGGATGGTGTGGATTGCACCCTCAGCAAGTTTGCAGATGACACTAAACTGGGAGGAGAGGTAGATACGCTGGAGGGTAGGGATAGGATACAGAGGGACCTAGACAAATTAGAGGATTGGGCCAAAAGAAATCTGATGAAGTTCAAATAGGACAAGTGCAGAGTCCTGCACTTAGGATGGTAGAATCCAATGCACCGCGACAGACTAGGGACCGAATGGCTCGGCAGCAGTTCTGCAGAAAAGGACCTAGGGCTTAGAGTGGACGAGAAGCTGGATATGAGTCAACAGTGTGCCCTTGTTGCCAAGAAGACCAATGGCATTTTGGGATGTATAAGTAGGGGCATTGCCAGCACATCGAGGGATGTGATCGTTCCCCTCTATTTGACATTGGTGAGGCCTCATCTGGAGTACTGTGTCCAGTTTTGGGCCCCACACTACAAGAAGGATATGGAAAAATTGGAAAGAGTCCAGCAGAGGGCAACAAAAATGATTAGGGGACTGGAACACATGAGTTATGAGGAGAGGCTGAGGGAACTGGGGATGTTTAGTCTACAGAAGAGAAGAATGAGGGGGGATTTGATAGCTGCTTTCAACTACTTGATAGGTCAAAATGCCCCCAAAAATTGTTGATCAGATCGAAAGAAACTTCCAATATCTGTACATTGACATCAGTGACAATCGCCCAAACAAAATACACCTCACCTCTTCATTGAGTTTCTTACTAGGAACTTAAGTTGGATCATGTAGAATATAGTATGTGATAAACTAAGTCCAGCTGTCCTCTCTCTATCAAGATGGAAATCTCAAGTCTACATCTCTAGTGGTAAATGCTGTGAAACAGAAAAGCATTGTCCCTAAAGTGAAAGTAGAAAAAATCATTTTCCAAATCTCATAATCCAACCTTGAAAAACTTGATTTGCCCATTCACTAAAGTGCGGGGCTTTTTCATCTTTGATTTTGATAGGCAGGTAAAATATCTTTAGCTTTTTAATTATCAGTGATTGTGGTAAAGGGCAGGCAAGTAGATTTTATGCCTGGCCTGGTACAATTTCATTACAGTTTTGAAAGTCTGCTTGAATCTGAAATTCCCTCTTACCCAAATGCAAGCTGGTTAGTTGGTTTGTTGATTTATATTTTAGACACCTATTGATAGTATCTATGTTCTTACAAAAGTAAATTTAAACCAACACTTCAGTTGGCTCACTTAGATCTTGAGGTAGGATCCAGATCTTCACTTGACATATCCTTGAAATCAATGGGACTTTGTGCATTTATAAAAGCGTCTACTTTGTAGTCCCATTGCAGGATTGGGGCTTTATCCAACCTGTGGCCTGATTATCCAGCCCCGCACACCTGCAAATATTTCTGATGCCTATACAACATTTTTGATAAATGAGTTTGTATTGTAATTTTATTCCATGGAATGAATGTCAAAAATATTTGTTTTAAAACAAATGTAAAGAACAGGAAAATCAGCTCTTCAGTGGAAAGAATCTGAGCGAACTCTAATTTTAAAGAGCATCTTCATATCTCACAGTGCTCACAATAATGAATTAGTGATTAGAACCAATATGAATACCATATATCTATAGCTAGTCTATATAGTCAATTTTAAAACATATATATATATATAGGTAAACAATACATTTGTCTTTGCATAATGATGCACCTACCGCGCTCTCTATAATTCCACTCATTATACTGCAGAGATGACTACTGAAATTTCCTCCCCAAGTGAGGCATAGAGTGTTTTAAGAACTTCTTGTCAAGAATTAATTTTTCCTCTTGAGAAAAAATATTCTTTTTCCTCTCGATATTGCTTAACTCAGTGAATATGCTGACATAAACCTTGAAAGAGGGTCATTCTGCAGTTAGAGACAGATGGATCAGCAGTACTACAGATTATTTTAAGTTGGTTTTCAGAACAAGGGGATTCACTGAACCAAGTCTCCAAAAATGACAAATGCCGCCAGAAATACTGTCCTTTTCCTCCTCCCCCTCATTCCCATTCCTGCCTTTTTGTTTTTCGGTGCATATTGTGAGTCTGTAAGCAATGGATGGAGAGGAAGATAAATATTTACCATAGTTGTTTTCAGAAATCTCTTGAAATTTATTTGTTGTTAAAACTATATACAACAAGATTGTCTACAGTACCAAAAAATTTAGATCACTATGCACTTGATGCTTTCACTTAACCCCCTTCCAAATATTTTGACATCATTTTAATAAGAATTTATTAAAGATGAAACTTAGCAAGGTTAAATACTATCTGAATGCAGAGTGGTGATACTGTTTGTAGTATTGCTTGCCAGATTTGAAGTTACTTTCTAACTCTCAGTATTTACAGATTAATTTATTTGGAGCTTGTCTCCTCAGAAATAGCCATAATTCCAAACTAAGGGCTGAATCCTGGTTTGTAAAGGTTGTGTATCCTTTTGGGACAGGGACCCATGTCTGCATCAGTCTTTGCGCAGCACCTAGCATGGAGAGAGCCTAATTATGCTTGGGGCTCAGGGTGCTATGGTCATATAAATAATAATTAATAAAAGGTGAGAACTCTCAGTTTGGGGCTAAGGTAGTTTAAAGCTAACCAGTGTGGCCTCCTGATCTGGGGTTGTCCAGGGCTCTCAGCGTAACTGCCTGTCTGAAGTTCAGTATCCCCTCGCTGCATGGAACCTCAACAGCACTTCCCAAGCTAAAGTGATGTAGCTCTCCCCTCTGTAGATGCTACAGCAGGTGGCAACATGCTCCTATAAACCTGAAAATAATCAGGATGTAATTCAGTTGGTGGTGCTTTAAAAAAAAAAAAAAATCAGGCATGTAAAATGTATTAACCTTTTTAGCTTCAAGGGCATGAGCTCTTTCTCAGCAGATTATAGCATAAAGATGAGTTTTACTAAACATTTGTCTTGGCTGGGGGTCTAATGACGTTACATCTGTAATGCAAAGAACAGTATTCTCCATTGTCAAGGGAAAATATTAAATACTGAGTATTTTTATATATATATATATAAAATATATAATATATATATTATAAAATATATTTATATTTATTTAAAATATAAAATATATAATATAAAATATTTCACATCTAACCCTCTGCTATTGGCAGTTCTTTGTATACACCAGTTCTATGGCAAGTTAACTGAACAAAAGCTATGGCCAGTTTCCATTAGAATTGACGATGTACTTTGCAGTCAAAATAGTTTAAGGTGACTATGCCTGTTAATGTGGAAACTTGCTTTAAATAAAACATCACAATAATACTGCAAATTGCAACTTTATTTACAAGGCAAGGAGGCAAACTCTAGTAGCCATACAGTCTAAGGTATAGTTTATTGGGTAGTGGTGGGAGATGAATAAAGAAACAAGCCACAATAACAACAGCTAGAAAGCTAATGGAAAATAAATTTCAGCTCCACACAGAGACCACACAGATTTGTTTGCTGGATGTCCGACTAGATGATGGGGGAGCATAGCTGTCTTAGGGTTTTGAAGGTTTTATCAGAACAAGGTAATGGAACTGACTGTCTGACAGACAATCTGCTTTGAGAATTCCAGTCAGCTATGAACTAGCGTGTTGACTAATAAGTCAGTGGCTTGCTAAGCCTTGTCATTACCTAATATGTTTTTGTTTAACAACTTGGGGCCTTGCAGGAGTGCTCTGTTTCCATTGTTGTCAATGCCTATTTTATTCTTTTCCCTGCTTCAGAGCTCTGAATGGTTCCAAAAGTTGCAGCTTGAAGGTTCAGTATAAGGTAGTGGGGTTTTTTGTATTCTTACCATAAAAGCTTTACTGGTATTACTGAGTTACATTATTCTTATTTTTTTTTAAAATCTACAGAAGTTAATGATCCCCCTACAAATTGGATGCAATATTAGAGTAATGTCAGCATGCTGAGATTTTATATAATATCATTGCAATGAGACTGCTTGCTTCGTGTTATTAAACCAAACTGCTCGATGACTTTAATAACTATTTACTTGGTATATAAAAATATCCATCTTGGATAAAGATGCTTTTTGTTGTTTGAGTTTGAAATTTAAATAACTACTACAGTTATTGATCCAGTATACTAATAGTGTATTTTTTGGACCCTATAAAATAGTTTGAGCCCAAACTATTTTTAAACATTGGCCTTTAGTTTTGCAGGCAAAGTTTTGTACCCACCAATAATTGCGTGTACATTTTTGTGTTCAGGTGCAACTGATAGTACTATCTAAATAGTTGTTTGCCAGTACAAGTCTGGTAGCTAGATTACTTTTAGTGCTTCCAGATGTGTCTGAAATTCAGGCACAGAACTGTGAGAGCAGTTAATTTTCTCTGTTTTTTTAATTCATATTTTGTTGCTTAGGAAATGAATTCCCTTTCATATCCCCAACAAAAATACTCCCTGCTCCCGGACCTTTTTTATGTAGGATGTACTATATATTTTTCTCAGGTACTGAAGAGCAAGCTAACCGACAGAGGGAGTAGAAGTTTAAAGGGACTCTGTCATGTTAAATATCTCAAAGGCTATTGTAAGCCTAGCTTGTAGGACATAAAGGACTATAAAAAGGCCTCAAAATAAGTCTTGCACTCAGTGGATTGTCATAACAGTGCATCGGCATTGTGATGACAGAATACACGCATCACAGCAAGCAACCATATCCCATAGGAAAAGCGTAACTTGAATATTTTTATTTCCTTTTTGGATGAGTCATGACGATGACAGGAACTGAAATATTATTCACAATAAATGGTCAGAGCAATAATACACTTTTTTTAAAAAAAAGCTTTAATCTGCATTGTTTTCAGTCCTCCATATACAAGTAGTTAAATAAAGCACTATACACAAATTGCTAGGTCATAAGTTAAAGAAAAAAGAAGGGATTTTTTTTTTTGGGTGGGTTGGGGGAACCAGGAAAAGGGGCATGAGGGAGAGGGGAAATACATGAATAGTTGGAGCACATGACTGTGAGCCAGAAACTCTATTAACTTTAATCTGCACAGAACAATTTGCAGTTTGCCCTGTAAAATGGGTTTAATCATATTCTTACCTTACAGGAATGTTCTGAAGATGAATTGTTTAAAGTTAATATAACATTCTGAAGGTGGAAACATGCTGGTGCTGCAATTATATTATTTATTTCTACTGTATTTGTAAAATGAGTTTTCTTCCAGTTTGAACATTTTAAAAATGTTCATTTTTTCTCTTTAATTCACATTCACATTTAATTCACAGTACTATAGCTATAAATTATTATTTTTGACAGGCTGTTTTAGAATTGCACAATTTTGACCCAGCTTTGCGTACACTTAAGCAAGTGTATAACTTTACTCCCATAATTAGTCTTACTGAGGGAAGTTAGTAAGACTACACACATGTATGAAATTATGTATGTGCTTAAGTGTTTGCAGAATTGGGGGCTTTTTTAGGTACATTACCGTCTCTTAAGACACTGTTTCATGAATTCCAATCTAAAATTTGCCTTTGTCAAAGTTCAGTCTAAAATCAAAACTCGTCAGATGACCCCTGGTCAGTAGAAATGCTTTCATAAATTCGTGTATGTTCAATACATTTCCCCTCCCCCCCCCCGGCCCCCATAGGTATTGTAGTGTTTACAATCCAAATGTTGTAGCTTTGTTCTAGGGCAAAAGAACAAGAAAGTGAAACAGGTTTTTTCTGAGCTTAGAACAGGAAGTTCCCACTAGTTGCTTGGCGGCTCTGGAGAGAACAGACCACAGCTCTACAGCTTCCAAAAGAGACTCCTGGAAACCTTCAGGGGAATTGCCATCAGGAAGGCCATTTATCAGTACCCCTGTGACTTCAAAGAGACAATGAGTCTGGTGTACTGCCTGGATCGGATAGGTTCAGCAATCCCCAAAGCAAGCCAGTTGGGCAGTTGGTGCTGCTATCCTCTACCCTTTTCATGGTTAGGGGATCTGAGACAATACTAAAGGGATTAGGAGTGGGAGCCAAGAGCCCTGTCCCCTTCAACCCAAAAGGACTCTCTCTCACAATTTGTATCCTAGAGATGCCTACTTAGGCAGATGTGAGGTGCCGTAGGGGCTTTCAGTGTCAGCCCAGTACAAGGCACCTGTCAACAGCCCAAAAACTGTGACTAGTTTCACAACAGAAAAGAGATCTGTTTTTTTAAATAGGATCTTTATGTTGCTGCAAGGTTTTATGCAGGACTGTGTGATATTTTATGCTAGTTATTAAATGATCCAAATTGTATATTTCCAAATAACTTGGATATAACCACAAATGTCAGCTTAAAACACTGTGGATTTAGTGCTGATGAATGCATTGGAGCCCTGGTGAAGTCCTCTGTTTATCTACAGAGCTGCAGCAGAGTAAGCTTTCCACATACCCTGCCTGCATGCTGATCTGGGAGCAGGGAGGAGGCTTCCTCTTGGGGCAACAGGGCTAGTTCAGTCACCCATCCACGACCCATACAGTTCTTGGTCTCTGAGCCTGCAAACTGTGGTAATGAATTTGTAATGCAGCAGCTGGAATGAAAATTCACCTCATCGAGGGGCTGCTAAACATTCATTACACAGAAACAGCTTTTAATCCCTGCTCAGCTGGGCTGGATTCAAACTAGTGACCTATAGGTGAAAGTCTGTGTAACTCATTAGCAATGCCCCAAGGCTTCCAGCCACCCAACAAGTGCTAATGTTAAACCTTTGAGACAGAGGCTTGCTTTCTTGACAGATAAATTTATTAAATTAAGTTCTGACCTTTTAGGAGCCCACAAAGGCAGGATCTTCCACTTTATGTATACACAAACAAAATCATCTACACAGCACTATTCGTTTCTGGCAAATACATTTTACAATCTAGTGCCTCACCTGTTTCTTAGAGACAGCCATCATTAATCCAAACAGCAATAAAACAAATATTGATGTCAAAGTTCTCTTCTAAATGCAATATCTTGCAGTGTAAAATCAGAATCATCACCCAGGACCTAGCAGACCACTTGAACTAAAGGAGGAACCAGTGAGAAAAGTAAGTTATCTTCTGTGTGGGGCAGCCTCTAGAAGGGACATGAAATACACTTTGCCAGTAGGTTTTGTGACTATTTGTGAGATAGTAACAGAATGTTATTCAGATTCTTGGTTTCTGTCCCTGGCTGTGATAGCAGAATGTGGATTAGTTGTTGGAGCAGAGTTAGAGCACATGCATGAAAATAGATTTGACATCTTCCATCTGAAGGTGACTGTGGCTGAGACTTGGCCATGTCATACAAGAAACTGGGTTCCATATTTTCAGCTCTTCCTGAAGTGAACTTGTGCAAACTACTAATATCCTTATTTGTAAAAAGGAGGAAATGTTAATTGCTTGTCTTCTGGGATGTGAGAGCGAAACCTTTGTCAGTAATAAGGGTAACTGTACAGAAATATTAATATCTCTCAGTGGAAGAGATAACACCAGAACTCCTGGCTCCCAGCCCAGTGACCTGCCTTGAAGCCAAAGGGGAAAGGGTGTCTCTCTCTCCAATGAGTGAAATTTTTATCTAAAATGCAGGCACTGTTTTTCTCTACAGTGTTTCTTTTAACTTTAATGTATGTTTGGAAGGTAAAAGGGGAAGTCTCATATTCTGTGAATTCTGCACTTTTCCTGAATTAGTATCTTAAATTCAAATTCTTTTAGCCTTGCTCACATGAATAATTCTGCTGAAGTCAATGGGCCTATTTGCCTCAGTAAGACCAGCAAGATTTGGCTCTTGGTACTTATAGCCTTACCCTGTAGCCGTTCCTCATACATAACTTCCCTATGAAGACAATGGGAATTTTGTGTAACCCTTCTGCCCGCCAGAGTTGGCAGCAACAAGGGCCAGGTTCAATATCTAGGGGATCCATTCCAATAACACAATGCAAACCGGCTCAAGCCCCCATCCAGTGACCTGGGACAAATATATACCACCCCCGCTGGGCGCCTCCAAGAGGCAATACTTCCCCTCTCGCAAGCACATAGTCTGAGCGTAGCAAAAAGCCTTTTAATGACAGAGAGAAACAATGTGGCATTATGTTGGGGAAACACCACCAACAGGATTTGTAACACAACCCATGAGCAAAAAAACCCACCCCAAGCAAATTGGGGCATGCCCCTTTCCCTTTGGTTCTTGAGTCCAGCAACCCCAAATCACCCAAAGTCCCAAAAGTCCAATGACCCCAAAGTCTCTGTCCCTGGTCAGGGCAGCCCCAGAGTTCGCAAGTTTATCTGCGGAGCTTTACCTCCCAACCTGGGTAGAGATAGGACGGGGGTAAGAAGCACCTTACATGATCTGAAGCTGACCGCCCCACAGCTCCATAGGCCTTCGCTTCGCTCCGCTCTGCCAGCCGCCCCATGAACTCCTTCGCTCAGCTCCGCGGCCCACAAGCAGCTCCCGCCGTCCCACAAACTGCTCCGTGTCCCACAAGCAGCTCCCACCGTCCTACGAACTGCTCCACTGGCCTGTCCACAAGGCACTCCAGCCGTCCCACAAACTGCTCCACAATATATCTTCAGGATCCCCCACTACTTAACACAACACTCAGTAATTTCAGCTCTTAGTCAGTTCAGCTCTTTGGTGAATTCAGCTTGCAGTAGGGGAGCCTCAGTGCTGGTGCACCATTAGCCCAAAGTGAGCTCAGCAGCCTGTAACTAGACTCCTAATGGAATCAAAATTAGCTCCGATATTCCACAGTGGAGAGAGGAGGAAGTGCAATTAGCATGTAAGGCCCTCACCAAGGGGCCCATGCCACCAACTATTAATACTTGTCCCCAGCCTCTCTCCATTCACACAGTTTTGGAACCCATGACCCTTGCCTAGCGAGTGCTACTTAGTTGATGGTGAGTCCCTCCATCATAACAAAAGGCCACGTACAGTTCCAAGCACAGTTCCCATAATCAGGGTAATAACAATTTATTCTTCCTGCCCCAATAACAGAGACACTGGGGATCCCACAGCAGCCAAAGTGTCCATTTGGGCAGCTATGGCCTAATTCTAGGTGGGGTGGGTGTGCCTATGCAAATGAGATCGGCCCCTGAAGTTCTTTTCCACAACTTGCCACACCTCACCACCAGATGTCAGGGTGGAGCTCATCCTGACACTGCTTACATCTGTGTGTGGAAAAGCTGCAGAACGGGCTAAGCAAAATGCAACTCACAAGATTACCTGATGTTCAGAATCAAAGTACATCTTATACCTTTTAAGTTTCAAACTTTATAATGAGGGCATTTAACACTTACTCCCCTTTATATACTTGGACCACTTATTGCCTGCCCCCTCTCCCCCCAAAAGAGTATGAGGCTGTAGAGTGAAAAGGTTTTCACCCTTGTTCCCCCTGGTTAACAGAATAAGTAATACCTTCAAGCACCTGTGTGGTGCAGGTTCCGCCATGCTGAAATGCACTAACAAAAAATAGCAAGGATCAGTCCAGAATCAACGCAAAATAATTTTTTAAAATTTTTTGTTTCATACACATACATAGCATAATTGTGAGAATCGGCTCTTTTATTTTTAAAAAAATCCCATACATGTGTGTGTTAAAGAAAACTCCAAATAGCCTACTTTTGAGGATTTTAAACAAGGGTGGGGGGTGGTATATTCTGGAGAGCATCACAGGAATTTTTTATCAACTTGCTTAGTGAGTATATTATTTACACATACACACAGTTCCTAGACTTTGAGGAATTTGCAGGTCTTAGGGGAAATTTCTGAACAGAATTCTCATTTAGGGAAATCTAAACAGTTTATATTCAGAGTCTAAAAGGTGGCATTCCATCATGGAGGGTGAAAGAGAAATATAGGAAGTTCTATTGTAACCTTATTAAAACATTACCCATGCACTGGAAATGCCACTTCTCATTGGAGATACCGGTATACTTTTGCACTGTAACACAGATTTGTTTTAATAACCTTAAATTGGCATTGAACAAAGTTAAAATATACAGGTAGATTGTGTAAACAATTACACGGTCTGCTTGTGCACTGGGCTGTTGCCTCTCTTACCCTCTTCTCTCCTGCCATGTCCCCCTCACCCACTTTTTCTTCACTGTCTCCTGTCCCTTCACTTTTCTTTCTATTTAGCTTATCCCCTCTTAACTAAATCCACCTGAAAATAGTAAACATGGAACTAACATGATGTTTGTTGCCATCACATTGATTGCTCTGCTTGTTGTTATACCTCTCTCTCCCATCCCATGTCTATCTTTTATCTCATTGTAAGCTCTTTGGGGCAGGGATGATCTGCTATTCTGTGTCTGTACAGTGCCTAGCATGATGGGATCTGATCTTGGTTGATCCTTAGGTACTACTGTATTAAACATGATTAATAATAATACCGAAAGAGGTGAAGTAACTGCTTTGCTGTCTAATGCCAGTGCTCAGTTAGGATCTGATTTTGAAAATTGGCGCTGTGCAATTGTGTATCCAATTTGTACCCACAATTTATATCATTACAGGAGCAGATGGCGTTCTATGCTACCTGGCTATTTGCATATGTAGTTACCCAGATTGTGTGTTTTAATATTTGGCATACATTTACACTCTTATTATAGTGATTGTGAAAGGACTGGATTGAAATGCCAGGACGCTAATTTACTCTTTTTATCTACAGTATAGATAGGGCACAACAATAGTGGTGCAGGCTTCTGCATACTCTACCTACCCATTTGCCTCAGTTCTGGGGTAGAGGTTAGTTGAGTCTCTATGGCTCCTTCATTCCTGGGCTTATCTGCCAGGAAGGGTTCCAGTTATTACAATATATCACAGTGGTTTTTGAGGCATGGAGAGCTGTCCAGCAGGAACTGGATGAAGACCACCAACTCATTTCAAATAGTCTGTCTGATAGCAATGCTTTTTACACATTTTGTCGCTATGCACAAAGAGCTTATTCACAGACATGTAATATGGTGTCAGTACATTTACTGCAGTAAAGCACCGAAGTTTGTCTCACTACAGTTCCACATTTCAGGAAATGTCTGTGCAGCATGTAATTTTCATAAAATACCTTGGTACATTATTCTGGGAAGAGTGTTTTCTTTTCGCAATCACAGGTATTGCCGATATTATGCTCTTGTTTGTCCACGAAGAACCTCTGCAGGAAAAATCCATCAATTTTTATTTCTTTTTGCTCTTTTTGACATGTGTTCATGTGAGTTCAGTACTTGGGAACGGTGCTGGATTGATGATCGTGGAGACTGAAGTGCTTTAGTTAGTCATGAAATGGGTACACAATAGGGACAAACTGACCCACTGCCCTGCCTCACTTCTGGGCCACAATTTTAGATGCCATCTGTGCAACAGTGGTGTCACATGACAAAGCCTATACCTGCCGGAGTGATCTTTGGAAGGGTGAGTGGCCTTATAGCCCTCCCCATGGAGGTTGTTCAGTCTCCTCCTTTGCTGAGACTGCTTCCCCAGATGCCAAATACCTCTTGTTTGTTTTTTGGTTTTCTTCTTTGTAGTATGGTCAGTCACTTGTAAACTGGTCAAATGACTGAAACCACCAACCAGCTTCACATAGACCACAGAAGAGTATTTGGAGGTTAATATCATTTGGTTACTAACTAGCTACCTGGTCTGCACTTAAATCTTTTACCTGGAGATGAAAGACTTCTACCTCTGAGTCATCCAGTGCCTTCTTAACTGTGTTTCTGTATTGTACATTTCTTCTCTTTTTGGGAACAAGACATAGTTGATTAAGAATGTTATCTAGATGTGTTTAGACTTTTAAAATGTGCTTATCACAAGTCTCAGTGCATATACAAAACTTAAACCAGTAATTAAAAATATTTGAAAACTAGCTCAGTGCCAACAAAGGACTTCCCTAATAGCCAGCTCTAAAACGTCAGTCAGTACCCACCTCCTCCCTTGGAAAAGCCTGACAATATAGATAGGGCTTGCAGCATGCCCTGAAGATCATTCCATTATTGTATTGCAATGATAGTGTTTACATTAAGTTGTATAAAGAAGTTCATTTCTTCTTTTTATCCTGTTTAACAACACAAAACTTGCAGCATCTTCTCCCCCATACCCAGGCTGCATATGTATGTGTTAGGGAGAATGTGGGGTGGAGGGGACTTTGAATTGCAGCAGAAGTTTACTATGATCATCTAACCCTAGCCTAAGAAATGCTAAGTGGATCCTACCCCCTTGACTTCGTATATGGAGCAAGGCTGAGTCAGGAAGTAGCACACCTTCATTCTGCGCCATCATTTTAGGCATCATCTGTGCAGCAGCTGGATTGCAGCACAAATCCTAGGACCTATACCGAAGAGGGTTGACCACCTTCCTTAAGGCACTGCTACTCTAACTAGCCTCTACGTTGTGCTCAATAGTGGTTCTTTCTCTACATTCCTGTCTGCTAGCATGGGCTGCTGAAGGTATTTCTGCCTCAGTGGTCCCGGTCCCTGCTGGGTTACAATGGTGTACGGTGTTAGTGGACAAGGGAATAAATCTCCTAGGAAACAGTTAATTGGTTCTTGTAACAAGTACCCATTAAATTCATGTAAACTTGTATAATTGGTAACTGTCCTCCTTTGTGCCTTGTCCTCCATTAATTGTATGTAAAGGCTTCTTGGGGTGGGTGTGTGTGTGCAGTTCATAGGTTATGTTGATTTTAAAAAAAATCCAAGTGTACTGCATATGAATATATCTAGTTTAACTGTATGTTGTTGCTTATTGCCTGGCCATTTGAACAAAAATATGGACTATATGGAGTTTATGAATTCAGAGCTAGTGTATAGATAGTTCAACTGCTCAAAAAGGCAGAAATTACTTTGCACTAGTATACTAAGTGCATTTGAGGCGTGCCCTGGTATCATTCTGTCTCAGGACTGGGGTCATGATGAGGTGTGCATCTCATATGTCAGAATTTATATGAAGCTATCTTTCTGAAAAAAACTTTTCCCTGGAGTCCTGGGGAGGGTTTTCTCTGTGTTAGTTTCATTATACTGTAGTTTTCAGATAGGGCAACATAGCGCAGTATATCCATGGTCTATGTTTGCAATAAGGGAATGAGTCTATAGTAATAATACAAAAAGCTACTTCTCTTGAGGCTTGATTAAAGCAATACTGTTTGGAGATGCTTGGTTGTCAGTTTGGGCTTGTGTCTATCTTCTTTCTTGCCTCATTCTTCCATCCATCACTCCAGGGATCACAGAAGGAAGAATACTTGCTTAGGCCTTGGCAAATAACCATTCATCAGCCCACTAGCTTTAAAAGAGACCATTCATTGGTCTGGTAGAACATTACAGCTTACCCAGTGTTCCCTGGTGTAAGAAAAGTCACATGACCGGATCTAAAAACAAAAGGAATCCCACAATATGTTCTCGGCATTATTAATTAAAATAACTGGTGTTGAAAGGAAAGCACATGAAAGCTTTTGTTGCATGATCTCAATATTTTGTGGAAAGATTCCTTTCCTTCCTTGTTTCTCAGAGAGGATTGTTCAAAATAATAAGCATGCCCCTTGCCCCCAAAACCATTAATAAACTATTTTCTGTCTGCACGGTTTCTTATTTCAGAGTAGTAACTCTGAGACTTTGTAGCTCAGGAAAGAATAAATGTAATCAAAGCAATTGGCTGCCTGAGATCTTTTTTAATGCACTGCTTTGGACACGGCACATATGCTCTGCAAATAAATACAGAATTAGTGTTCCTGTTGGAAGCATTTGGTGAGAATGAGTGATTTGTCTTGCTTATGAAAGGTGCATATATTTTCCTCTCTTAGCTGTTTATCAGCCTGCCGTTTTTCTGCTTATGGATTCAGAGATGGAATTTATCATTTGTTAGCTCATGAGCAGATGTGCTGGAGACAACCAAATTGATCAGTGAGGATGAACAGAACACTGGTGTCAGAGTTGGGAGGGCAGCTCTTACAAATTGTATTACCTTCCTATTTTTTCCCCTTTTTCATAGGTTATTTTCCATTAGCTCTCCTCCAAGTTGCAAGGAGAGGAAGGAGAGAATGCTTTTTTTGTTTTGTTTGGAGACAGGCACTTCAGTACAGTGAATGAGAAGGACAAGGCAGACAAAGACTGCACCCAGAGTGAAATCACTTTGCTGCAAACACTCTTTAATGACATCAGAAAGGCATCATTTAGTGCCACATATCAGTTAAAAAAGATCACAAGTATTACTTGCTGTGTTACCATGAGGAGTTATTTTAATTGTTGTCTGTCTTTCATACAAATCCCGGTTTGAGGGAAGGTGATGGGAGGTGAGAGAGCGCAAGCTATTTGACAAAACTGATTGACTTTTGAAAGTTTCATTTGCTTTTAGCTTGTGCAGGAAAGACTGCTGGAGCTGGGTTGATTACACAGCCATCGAAGGCCTTTCTTGCCAAAAAGCCCTCCTTTGCATTTGTGTACTGTTGAAAATTGTGATCTGATGCCAGAGGATTGAAGAGCTAAACACATGTTGCTGAAGAGCTACATGTGGCTTTCAAACCACAGGTTCCTGACCCCAGCCTTAAGTAATTAACAACTGTCTCTGGAATGATGCAATGCTCTACATGAATCATTAAGAATAAATACCTGCCCGTCTTCAGTAAATGGGAAGGTTTGAAAATGCATTGTTTCTGGTTTAGATGCAGGGGACAAGGATAGATATCCCTTATGGGATTTGGGGATGGGATTTATTTTTTCCCCCTTTGCATTGTGGTAGCACCCAAAGGCCCTAGTCCTGCTGGTTAGCCTTTCATGGTAGGTGCTGTACAAATATGAGGATGGATAGACATTTGATGTAATCAAGATGCCTAATTGGAGCTGGAGTTCTTTTTCATTAGATAGCAGGCTCTCTGCGCAATGTTGCTGCTTATGAATACAAACTTTTTCTATGGGGTATATTATTTCATAATGTTTTTTTAATTAAGTAGACTCATAAAAGTTAGCATATGTCATATTATGCTTAAGATCATATAAATACAAGACCTTTTGAAATTGCAGCTGATGGATTAAGTACGTATCGGTGGCAGTCAAGATCACAAAATCAACTTAGTATTTTGCTTTCCAGGATCTGATATCTTGACAGGTAGGTAATGTTTGTGAAAGATGTGGTTTTGATGCAGTAAGGAAAGTGAGAGGTGCAACATGTAGCTTTTATTTCCCATTTATTATTTTATTTCCCCCATTTAGTGGGGATTGAGGTAGGGCTTTTAGAAGGCAGAGAATAACATATGTCTCAAACCTGTCATTCAACTTGTAGCCACTTCATGCTCTCAGTTATGCTAGTCATCAGTATTTTTAAAAGCTCATTGCTGCCGAGGTGGAACTGTGTAAATATAATTAGTAGGATATCTAAGATTCAGTTAATTAAAAATTTAAAGGAAGAGATTGTCAATATTAGGAACTGGAAAATGGGTGTAATTTCAGCAAGAGTTGTAGGTTGGGTTTTTTTCTCAACAGGATTTTTCACCGTGGTGTGTGTGTGTGTTTTTTTTTTTCCCTATCGTCCGGTTTTGGTAAGGTTTAAAAAATAATTTTCAGAGTTTGCAAGGACACAATATTTCCTGCTCTTGTGTACTTTAAAACCTAGAGCTTTGCAAGTATACACAAGAGAGCCTGTCTCTCAGGAGCAAACTTGTTTCACAGTCAGTGCAGGGTAGAGGTGATTTGGTACCTACAGAAGTCACAAGGAAAAGCTCGTCCTTGTTCTGACTGGTTGTCAGGTGCTCAGGGTTGCTGTGGACACTAGATTTCAGGGGCTGTGTACTGCTTAGTGATGATCTTGTAGGAGATAAAAAGGCCTCTTGTAAATATAAGCACTACAGTTCTTCCCTTCCCCTGTTTTCTTCTTCAGCAAATACCAAATTTCATCTGCATTGGCTGAACTGTGCTGATTGAATACTAGTTAGCGTTCTTCTGTTCTCTATAATCTCCTCTTCATTTCTTTCCTAAATGATCTTAGTTGCTTAATACAGAGGCTCCATTCTAAAGCTTTCTTCAACAGTTGGCTGTCTTTTCCTAACTGTAATGATGTTAAATGTAAAGAGTGAGGTATTCTAAGTGGACCCTAGGCGCAGCTCTGCTGCTGATTCACTATATGGCCTTGGCAAGTCAGATTGTAAAAATTGGCCTGTAAAATTGGGGATAATACCATATATCAATACCACATATGAGTATTGTGAGAATAAATTAATGTTTGTGAACTGCTGAGATATTATAGTGCCATAATATGAGAGCCATAGAAAAGCCCATGAGGAAATGAATAATTCTGTATTTAGAGTAGAGTTTGAAAAGTGGTAGCATGCTGGGAGTCTCACAGTGTATCAGAGTCTTGAGACTCTCAGCCTGCTCTTGATCCTGTTCCTGTTTGTGCCTTAGCCTTGCCCAGGCCCTGTTCCAGTCTTGTCGCTGCCCTGCTCTAAACTTGCTCTAGCCCTATTACTGACCCGCTCCAGCCTTGCCTCCACTTCCTGCCCCTCCCGGACCCTCAAACTCTGACTACCCTGCTTTGACCTATGGCCTGTACCTGGACCCCAGCTACGATACGGATTTGCCTTGTCCCTGGGCTCTGACCACCAGGCTTTAAACCCAGGCTTGTACTTGGACTCTGGCTACAGTACGAATTCTGGCTTGTCCATAGGTGTGGGAACTAGGGATGCGGGGGGGGAGGGGGCGGTGCTGTAGTACCCCCAGGCTGCCGGCTCCACACCTGGGGTCTTGGTTGCTGGCTCTGCACCTCAGCTCTTGCTAGGGAAAGATGGGGTAGACGGGGTAAAGGGCCTGGCTTAGAGCACCCCCACTATTAAAAATGTTCCAGTGCCACTAGGCTTGTCTATGAACTGTGATCTCAGTTATGACCCTAGCTGGTCCCCGGATCTCGGTTCCAGTGCCACGCTGCATCTGGCTTTGGCAGAGGTGAAAGTAAGCCGGTCCGGTCCGGCATACCGGCAAGAGCCAATACGCCAGACTGGACCGGCTTCCCCATGCTGGCGATTTAAAGGGCCTGGCAGTTTGAAGGGCCTGGGGCTCCGGCTGCTGCAGGGAGCCCCATGCTGACTATTTAAATGGCCCGGGGCTCCCTGCAGCAGCCGGAGCCCCAGGCCCTTTAAATTGCCACCGGAGCCCTGCTGCCGGAGCCCTGGGGTAGCGGCGGCAGGGCTCTGGCAGTGATTAAAAGGGCCAGGGGCTCTGGCAGCTGCTGCCGCAGTGGACCCCAGGCCCTTTAAATCTCTGCCTGAGCCCCGGGGTAGCAGCAGCAGGCGGGAGCCTCTGGGACTCTGGCAATTTAAAGGGCCCGGGGAGCCCCGGGCCCTTTAAATTGCCCTTGAGCCCTGGGGCTCCCAGCCACCTCTGCTGTTGGTAGCTCTGGGGGTGATTTAAAGGGCCCAGGGTTCCCAGCCGCCGCTGCCAGAGTTCCAGGGCCTGTAAATCTTGATTTAAAGGTCCTGCCTCTTCTGGTTGAGGCCATGCCCCCTGCTCAGGACTCCGGCGTACCGGTAAGTCCTTTAAATTACTTTCACCCCAGGGCTTTGACCTCTGCTCTAACCACTAGCCCTGGCTACTGGGAGGCAGTACCTGGTCCTGGCATAGCCTGTACGAGCCAGGAGCAGCAATTGCAGGGAAGTTCTGTTCAGGCCTGGACTAGAGCATGCTGGAATCTTTGAGGAATTTGGCTGCTAAAATCTAAGAAACCTTTACTGAGCATGTGCAAATTGTGATTTTTCAAGGGTTATAGTTTGGCCAAATGTTGTGGATTTTCACAGGGATGGTAAAAGGCACATCCCAGACATAAATGTACTCCCTGCCAATTTCAAGCTTCTGCTCCAGAGCACTGAAATGGCTGAACCATTTTGGCTGAGATTCTGGCTGAAATTTTCCAGAAAAATTCATCCTGAGGTAGATACCAGCATGGAAAATTTCAGCCCAAGTGGTTAGAATTTGGAAAAGTTATAAGTAACTGACAACAGGGTTGTATATTGGGAAGTGTCGGGCAACCAATAATGGCTCCACCAGTAATATAAAGAGCTTCTGCTGAAAACATGTGAGGTAACAAGAACACAATTTGCTCTGCATCATGGTGCTCCATCCCAGTACCAGAATTGTTGTACGGGGCTATGGATGTGTTCAGGAAATTCCCTTGTGAACTGCAGATACATAGAGAAAAGTGTAGAGAAAATCCCACTAGCAAATTCACAAAAGATGCCATTCTATGGCCTCTCTGGTTGTTTTTATCCTCCCTTCTTCCCAGCATACAGGCAGGTTTCACTGCCCTGAAAGTTGTGTATCACATGTGGTGACTTCAAATGCTCTGATCCCACTTCTGGCATTTATCATCACTTTGCATCTTAATGCAGTTTAGGATAGCATCAATTAACACAGTTGTATTCATTTTTAATTATAATTTCTGTGATATTTGGAGCCCAAACGTCTAGTAATACGATTCCTTGCATTTCCTCCTGTGTGACTACTATAGATCTTGTTGCTGTGGCTGTTTGGGCAATACACCACATACTGTTTCACTGATAGGCACTTTGTAGACACTTTTAATAGTAATTTACCAACATCATCTTCCTTTGCAGCATGCATTAAATAGGTGCATATGTACCTAAACTTAAAAGAACCAGGGAGAAATAGTAGAACTTAGTACATCTGACTTTTTTTAAATTTTCCAAATAAAATCTTTTATATAACTGTGTTTAAACCCCCCTCCTTTTTTTTAAATGTGAGGGTGGGAAATATATTTTAAACAGAAAAAGATCTGCATTGCCACTTAAATTCAAATGCCATCTTAAAATAAATTCTGAAGTTGCTAACACAACTGTTAAAATCATTTCTGTCTCTGAGGACGATCTTTTTCTCTTGCTTCTATTTTTAAACGCGTAAGTTAATTTAATGCTCAGGCAAGTCGGAGACAGAGAACACTTGGGTGAGACACCCATGCCAGTGCGTTCCAGTCTGGATCTGCAGCACCTTTGCTCTTTTATTCTTGGGCAATTCCTGAGCAGAGACTGTCGGCTGCATTGTGTTGGTTTGGGGCAAACAGCGTGGTGTCTTTATGGGAACTAGTATTTGTCCACCAGTTTTATCGCTTGTGGCTTCCTATAACCTTAATCCTACAAATACTTCTGCACAGGCAAGACTCTCTTTTTGTAAGGTGTCCCATAGAAGTCAAAAGTAATCTTTAAGAGAGTAAAGTTGCAAGCAAGTGTAAGTGTTTCCAAGATGGGGGACAAGTTTTGAATACAGCTCTTCTGTTGTGAAATACTTATTAACTAACCCATTGTATCACACAGATCTCCGTGTATTTCAAGTAAAGAATTTTTCCTCCTTTTCTTGCAGCTGAAAATATTTTGTTTAACATAAAACCAAATTTATTATGAAGTGGATCAAAAGAGATATTACATACCGATTGTGAAATGCAGTATGCAGGATATTTACCAAGACAAGACGCCATCCAAAGTGTCTGAATCTTTGTTATCTTCAAATGTTAAACGTTTTTGTATTAAATTATCTGGTAACCAGGAGAACACTGTGTCTGGAGTCTTTTCCTTGCTGGAGCACACATTAGGGCTATTTGCTGGCAGAAGAAGTATGTATCTCCCCTAATGGTGGATGGTGCATGAGCAGCTCAGCTGTCAGGTTCCTCACAGATACTAGAGTTCATCATTCCCATCATCACTGGACCAGCTCCTGTAATCTGCACCTTCTTCTTTCCCTCCCCTTTGGCATGGAGACGGCTTGTCCTCTGCACAGCAGGCTCTCACTGTGCCTATAGGACCAGATCAAAAAGAATGTTTTATATGCCTCTCTCTTCACCAGTGTCAGTGCACTTTTCTGTCAGGGTTTTTTTTTTTTTTTTTTTATTTCCTGAAGGCCTTTGTCACTCTTTTCTCATTGCATTCCCACAAGGTCTTGCAAAACATAAAACATAGAAGATGGAATAAATCTTCTCCAACATAGGAAGGGGCGCCAGGAAGATAGAAAAATGCAGATATGAAATTTCTGTCCCTCAAAATACATTTAAAATACAACTTTAATCTGTGTACAAGATGTATCCCATGATGCTTTTGCATTAAATACAAATACTTTTCTTATTAATTATTATTTGATTTGCTGCAGCTCCCAAAATGTACTAGGCACATAAGTAGACATAATCCCTACAAGCAGACATCCTAAAGACCCCAAACTCATAACTTGTATATGGTTGCAGAATTGGATCCTTTGACAACAACAGGTGAAGGGAGAGAGAATAAACACATTACAGATTATTTGAAATAGAACTGGCTCTCTAGCCATGACTAGTTGGTTAATTTCTTGTCATGTACAAGTGGTCCTTGAAGGTTTTGAAGGAGAAGAGGGTAATGGTGTGTCAGACTAGTTCAGAAAGGGTGTTCCATGCAGGGAGGGGTATATGAAGGAAAGCATAAAGCCCACGGTATGAGTTGCTGTTACAGTAAAATGGAGGACAGGGCAAGGGGGCATGATGCAATAAGAGACCAGGGCAGTTAAGTAGAGATAAGAATGTGCAGAGGTATAAATGAACTTGAGGGTGAAGACGAGAAATCTGTATTTAATCAGAAAATGAGGGATTTAAAGGGGTATGTTGACATGGTTGTGAATGACTGAAGGGGAAGATGACTTGAGCAGCGATGTTTTGCGTTTACTGGACGGAATAGAAAAGTGTTAAGTATGCCAAAGAGGAAGATGGTAGCCGTAGATCGATCATATATGATTTGTCCAGTAAATATATAAGAAAGTAGAGAAGGGGACACTATGGTACTTAGATGTTGAATGTTTTATGCCCCTTCATTTTTGGTGTCCTCTGGGCCTGATCCTTTTAGATGTGGGTTGAATATTTTACTTTTCTGTCTTACTTTTTAAATTTCACCTTACTAAAAATACAATAATTTGCTTTAAGGTTACAAGTAACTAAGCCAAATAAATAAACGAGAGTGCAAGAAAATCCTCCAGCCCCCAGAAGAAAGCTTTTGTGCAAAGTTGCAGTTTGAAAAGAATTATTATCTGTAAATGCTCACTGCACCTGTGAACCAAGGGGGTGTAATTTAAAAGACCAATCAACTGATAATATGATGTTATAATTCTACCTATGTGCACATGTAAAGCTATTATATTTATATATATAAAAAATAGCACATGCCCTAAGAAGGGGTTGAGATTGGTTTTTACTTTCAGTTCTTTGAAACATCCCCCCCACATTGTTTCATCTTTCTTTTAGTGTATTATACAGGTCGTTTGTTCAGTTCATAGAGTTCCCTCGTGCTCTTAAAATAGTCTGGAAAAAATAGTCCATGGTGCTAAGAAAGCTGATGAGCATTTTAGTGTGAAATACCAGTAGTGGCTGTGGTTGGTATCTGCTGAAAATATAGTCAGAAACTAGATGCCACAGGCTATTCTGTGGCCAAAAGCTCTTCAAATAACAAAACATCAGTAGTGTAGCCACTGCCTTCAGGAGTCTACTGCTATTTTATATGATTTTGTATAATTAGAATATAAATGGTCTGAAATCATTTCAAGATCTTTATAAAGCCTAAGAGGATTTTTTTTCTTAAATTTCATTCTTATCTGGTAGTAGTCTCTTTGCAAGGCAGGGTTTCTGAATTAAATACACTACCAGGAAACTGACCCAAGTTGTCATTGTTGTCTACATGCTCTGCCTATAGCCCTTCAAAGGAGGGTGAAATCCCTTGTGTAAGCTGTAGCCTTTTGCATTTCCTCTGTAAAAGGTTCAGCTCCCTTAAAAACATAAATTAAATTAGCACATGTTGCACCCTTAAACAGTCCAGACATGTAAAGCATAGTTATCTTGCCGAGAAAATGATCACAACAACATTCAAAGAGCCCAGCAATCTGCCAAGGACATCTCAATGTGGCATGACCTTTTCAGGATAAATGGGATTTTAAATTCAGCCTTTTCATTAGCGTCCTCTCTGTGTATTATGCCTTGCAAGTTGGAGCTAGCTTTGAAGCTGAGAATGTTGTGACAGTGGCTATTGTTCCTGTGTGTGCATTGTTAATTGTAATAGCAGGAAATGTGCGAACCATATCAAAACAAGCGAGAACATAAGAGGGGAGAAAAGTCTGGAAACTTCAAAGTGAACAGTAAATAAAAAGGTGCAAAAAGCCCAAACAAATATGTTCACAGACAGCAAAATGCTGTACAGAAGGATTGGGTTTTTTTCCTCTGAGAGAATGATATGGAAATAGTAACAGCCAATCTTCCCCTATTTCTAAAACACATCTTTCTGTGAAGGAAACATTTAAAGGGCTCTGAAGAGAGGAAGAAGAGTAAGGCATTAAGATGCAGAACTACTGCTTGGATGCTGAAGGCATTCAGATGGGGGAGGGATGTTGCCCCGCATTGCACCAAGTGCATTTGGTACCGGGGTGTTGCTCCAATATGCACCATACACCTATTCTGTAATAAAAAAGACTTAATTTTAATCCTTTGGGGAGGATTAGGCCATCAGTCTTTCTCCTAAGACACCACACTGGTGACCCAATAGTGACCCCATAGTTGTAAGAGTCAGACAAACCAGGTGGGAAGACATTGCTAAAACAGACTGAAAAAGTGCAAGGCATGATGATATCTGGGAACACACACTAAAGTTTGGATGGGGATAATCACTAGGTCAAATAGGAGGTTCATAAGGAAGAACAAAGTTTTAGGAATGAATGAAGATTGCATGAAAACATCATGCTTAAATCTATTGTATGAAATAGGAGTGTCATAGCTTACTGTGTTCGTAGAGGTTACCTGGATTTAGTTTTTATAAGAAAATAACAGAATAGATGATTAAATAACTTTTTGGGTTTAAAGGAAATGCACAGTTTTCTGCATCAATCATTTTTTGTGCTCAGTGGATGATCTGAATGAAGGACTTTTGTGCTCCAAGCTCCTCTAAGGCTTTGTAAAGCCGTTACTAGAAGAGATGGCAGAGATTTGATTTGAAGAGGTCAAGAGTAGGATCTCATCTCTAAGTAATACTATCTGATTCCGAAGACAATGTCCCCTTTTTGTTTAATTTAAAAAAAAAAAAAACCTCAAGACTAACATTCTCTCCATCACTATTGGTTTCTTAGAACTCAACTGACAGTTCCCCCCTCTCTCCTTTCAAAGAGAGAGGCAGAATTTGAAGATGTTTCACAAAGATTTGAAGGGTCCCACATGTGTAAACGAGGGCAGAATTTGGCATGCAGAACCTTTAATACTAGTGAGGTTGATATACACAATACAGACAGAACACAACTTGACTTGCGAATTCTGGTTGAGTTTACAAGGAAGGCAGTTAGAAAAGACATTCTTTTACCTCTAATCTGAGCAAATGTGATCTAGAATTGATTCAAACAAAATATAAATTGAAACACATAATGTCCATTTTTACAGAATAATTTTTCAGAGGAGAATCACATTTTAAAAGTGTTGCAATGAAATGTAAAAAGAACGGGTGAATAGGAAGTAGAGCCAGAGACACTGTGTGTTCTACTAAAGACTCTGCTATTGTCAGTCTGTTTTTATGTGGAAGATGCTCAGATACTGTAGAGACTGGCAAGAGTAAAAATCCTGTGTGTGTTAGGTTTTAGAATTTGTTTCCTGAACAACTCAGGTGACCTGGGAAGTTTTTAAGAACCCTATTTCTGTAAAGAACCCCACGAAGCATGGTGTTGAAATTTCCATGAGCACTCTGGGGAATTTATGTTTGCTGTCATTTTTATGTTTCGCATCTCCATAGTATTCCTTAGCTGTAAGCTTGTGAGGAAAAAAAAAAAAGGCAGCTCAGGACTTAAAGTTTGGAGTCTCATCTCAGGGTTTTGGCAGTAGCACTGAGAAATTTATCATGAAGTAGATTAGCGTATGAACAACGCCAGACAGAGATGCTAGTGGGATTTCATAAGGTAGAAAAGAGACTGATGTAAAAAGGTGAAAGAAAAATGTGTGTAGTCTATTTATTATGAAATATTCGTGCTTGACAGTTAAACCATAAATAGCATTTTACCTTTAAAAATTCACTAGGTTTTCAGCATTTGCAATTATCAGCATTTGCAACCCAGCAGTTCTTTCAAAAGTAATTAACAGCTCTTGTAGTTCTCTGAATATGTAGCATGCTCACTCTTTCTAAAACTCTCGCGCACATATGCATACCCTCTTCCTTCGCCCATGTAGAGCAGGAGCTAGGTCCTGTGTCATATTCTTGATGTAGTAGAGATAGTATCAAACCTCTCCCTGTTTACACATCCTTTAACTGTATTTATGGTGAAAGTCAAGATTTTGAATTGTTCGCTGTTAATTGGTTTTATCTGCTGCTATCATAAGAGCCTTATCTCCGCAGCCAGTTGCATGGATAATATTTGGAGATCAGCATTCAAGCCCAGCCACACAGTGTCATCCAGCAATTAAATGTTATTTGATTGTTCTGTCTGCGGCTCAGGTGCCACGGAGCTCCCATCTCTGGTTGAGTCTTTATAGCATCATAAAACTGTTCTCAAGGGAAATCTGGTTATGGAAGGCTTTCCGAATGGAAATGGTTAGAAAAGCCTGGGTAAAGTGCAGTTCAAGCTCAGTGGCACTTCTAATCATTGACTATTGGCTAATGACTATGCAGTTCAGCTCTGAAAGATGTTTAATTATTTCTGTTGTTGGCATTTGGTGAGGGAATAAAAAGCCTCTGTCTCATGACATGGATGCTTACATGTACTATGGGGGAGAACGTTAAATGTCTCAATATTGCTTTTCTTATGGACTTCCCCAAGTGTTTTACAGGGCTGATTAGGTAGCCTTTCTGTTGTTTTGTTGGGCGCTTGGCTTTGTTCCTGCTGTATTCCTTGATGTAAGAAAAAAAGAAGCATGTCTTAAAGCAGCAGTGGTGAGCACCTGACATAGCTAGAGTTCAAATGCTATTATAGTGTGTTTCTGGCCCCTTTGGGAGTGAATTGTTTCTTGACCCTATTTGGCCATTATAGTGGAACTATAAAGAAACCCAGTATGTGCATTTTTTGGTAGAAACACTAAGTGTTCTGCTCATTACACCTTTTAATTGCTCAGTTGCACCTAGGGTGTAGATTATTGTAGCACCTGATTAATTTCACCCCAGATGGGGGTAGAGACCAGTAGGATGACAAATGGAGTTGCTAAGTGGAACCCTGATCGATAGAGTGCTGTCCATTTGAGTAATAGACATCACTGTCATATCAGCTGTTAAAAAATTAGCTGAGATGGGTCCCCATCGGTCTACGAAGTATATAACCTGTCCAAGACAAGAAGCATTACCAAGTACCCCTAACATAAAAGGTAAATCTCAGGAACTCAATCTTTGAGCTGTTAGAAGCACACGTTCACTAAATATATTAGCTATTTATTTAAAAAAACCAAAAAGAAAATGCTTTTTTATTTCTGGTAGAAAAAGACCACATATTTATTGTGCAGGGTATGGAGATCTTTGTGAACATTTTTATTTATCAGAAGTTATGGTTATCCCCTTCAATCATTTTCCTTTCTCCTTGGTGGTAAAAAGCCACTACCATTCCCAGAGTCAAGAAGATTGCTGATGAATACTTTTGAACTAACAGCATATATCTGGGACATTGGGTAAGAGAGACTCTAACCAGTACACAGGTTTCTTATTCTACCCAGAGGGTAATCAACGTTGCCAGTTCATTTATCACAGTTGTCCTTGTAAAATACCTGATTCTGCAACTGGGTTGTTGGCCATAATTTATAATTTATCATAATTTATCTTTTGAAGTGGCCATCACCACATAAATCCTCCCCCAGCAGTAGATGGCCAGATTTTCTGGAAGTACACTTATCGTGATAACAGCTAACAGCTAACCTTAACAGCTAGCTACATTTCTTCTCCTGAAAGGGAACTGTTCTCAATGCACATGTTCCTGTTACTGGCAGTTGCTAAGTCTGAGGACCATGGAGGAGGAGGACTTCCTGGAGAGGCTTCTCTGACCAGGATACTGAAGGCTAGTGGCTTCCTCACCTTCAGAGGGTAAAATATTAAATGTTACTCTTTGCCTCTCTTCACTTTGCCACCACATGAGTGCCTTTTTATATACCTTTTGCCTACTGCTTCCTCTCATTTCCTCCCTGTCCCACCTTTAAATACCAAGTCCCTTCCACACACTGCTACCTGGTACATACTTCCCCTCTTGTCCCAGACCTCCAGAGTTCTCGCCACATCCACTTGCTGCCTCTCCCTGCCCTTTCCTCCTTCAGTGCTGCATCCTTTCTTTCTTAAAGCCATTGCTTTCTTTCCTAAAGCCATTGCTTTTTTTCCTATGTGCTCCATCCATCATCCTCTTTCACATGCCTGGACCCCTTTCTATCATTGTGCTACCACATTTTACTTGTGTCTCAAATCCAGGATTGGTGTATTCCAGCACCATCTCTCTCACAGCTGCTTCCTATACCAGTAATTGGGAGGAGTGAAGTAGAAATGTCCTCCCTCCTATTCTTTTTCTTTGTCAGCAAGCAGAACAAGTGATGGAAACTCCCAAATCCAGTAAATAGTAGAACTGGATGTGGTTCACTGACTCTAAATTCAGCAGCAAAGCTACAGAAAGCAGAGAGATTTGTTGACAGTGGATCCTGTGGCATATTAGAATGTAGAATTTCTGTAGAAATTAGAAATCAGCCTAAAATGCAGAGGAAATAGATTTTAAAAAATGAAATGAAATTAAACAAGAAAATGGATTTTATCGTAAACTTCAGTGGGAGCAGAGTTAGGGTAATGCTGAGCACTTTTGAAAATCTCACCTTACAATGATATTTTGAAGGAGCTTTTTATTTGAGGTAATAACTATTTCCTGGGCTGATTAAACTCTAAGCTACAGATGAAATAAGCTCTCAGGCCAAAAGCCCAAGAATTTATTAATCTAGGATGAGGTTATTAATGAGTTTTTTCATAGATATCAGAGTTGGAAGGGACCTCAGGAGGTCATCTAGTCCAACCCCCTGCTCAAAGCAGGACCAATCCCCAATTTTGCCCCAGATCCCTAAATGGCCCCCTCAAGGATTGAGCTCACAACCCTGGGTTTACCAGGTGCTCAAACCACTGAGCTATCCCTCCCACCTCTCAAATAGGTTACCCTCTCAAATTGTTGGTACTGTATATGGAAATGTTTAAATGTGTTAAATGAAAGAGGGGCACCCAAAATGGGCTGTGAAACCACTGAATGGTAAGCTTTTTTTTAAGTTAAAATGTCCTTCAGCTCTTCCTTCCTTTTCTCTTCCTGTTATCTCTCCTTATTTTCATCTTTCTTGCCTTTCTCTTATCACTCCTTGTGCAACAGGTTAACGCTTCTCCCCAGGCTGCAGTGTATCTTTATTTATGTTTTGTGTCAGAACTGACCCGAGAGGGAGAGACTGCACACAAACAAAGCAGGCAGTGTAGTCAAACAAAGACAATACAAGTGTATGCAAATTATTATGAAGACAAGCCCTTCTGACCTGTAGGGAGGGAAGCATGAGAAGGACTGATCCTACTCCTGTAGTAGTCAGTGGCAATGGGATAAAGTTGCAGTTTGAAGCAGAGAAAATAGTTCCGTTGTTTTAAATTTTAATTATTTCTGTTTCAGTAGTTCCACAGACTCTATTTCTTTACTTATTTGTATTTAGTTTTTCTTCATTCACAGACATTTGTCTGTTTCAGCTGAAGGTAGTGAGAAACTAAGATGGGATCCTTTTGGCCAACAGCCGTTTGGCTGTTCTGGGTAGAGGTCTAATGGAGCTGAAGAAGTGTAGTAGTCAATCAGAATACAGAGATGTGGGCATTTACATTATGGTTATTGAGAAATAACTGTATGGTGATTGTGTATTGCAGACAACATCAGCCCACCAAAATAAAGGGAATTTCATAGCTACAAAAACAGTGATTCTCAAACTTTTTTTACTGGTGACCCCTTTCACATAGCAAGCCTCTGAGTGTGACCCACCGATCAATTAAAAATGCTTTTTTAATATATTTAACACCATTGTAAATGCTGGAGGCAAAGCAGGGTTTGGGGTGGAGGCTGACAGCTTGCGACCCCCCCACGTAAGAACCTTGCGACCCCTCTGTTGGGTCCTGACCCCCCAGTTTGAGAACCCCTGTACAAAAATGTTTTGTCATGGGTCAGTAACTGTCAAGGATCCCTGCGCTCTGGCTGAAATAGTTTCATAGCATAGTCAATACTGTTGTATATAATATAGTAAATCCCTCTAACTTTCTTAATGTTTTTTCTAGGACTCTCATTTTGATGCAGAATGTCTGGTTTTTGGTAAAATTTAGCATTGATATGCTGCAAAATGTAGGGAGTTTTGCTTTACAGTTTAGGTGCAATAGGCCAGTGTACCTGAGGCATTGAATATTATTCCCTACGTATTGCATTGAAATATTTAGATTGAGGAAGCATTCATGTTTTTCACTCTCCATCCCTAGACTCCACCGTCTTCTGCCTCTCACGGTATGGAATATACAGGATATAATGTTCATTGCTTTATCTGTGTTAATGCTTTCTGTTTAATTAGCTGGCCTCAAATAATCTCCAGTAACTGGTACCCACCAGATTCAATCCTGAATGTGAACATTGTTATGTGGAGTAGAGTTTCACTGGGTGGTCAGATGTGGGTCACTAATTTTCAGCGCTGCTGTTTAACTATTAATGAGGTCATGGCCTATGGGACAAATCTGATGTTACCTATCAGATGTCTTACATATCCCAATAGGCCTCTCACTTTTAGTCAAAGCTCTTGACTAATAATTGTCTCCTGCGGTGTTCACATTCCATTGTTTCATCTTTTACCCTGACCTTCTTCTAGATTAGATATAATTCCTTGTGCCCATCTCCACACTCCTCCATTTTCAGCAGGCCCCATAAAACAAAACTGTTCCCATACTCCATTAACCTCCTTGTCATGCAACTAATTGATATACATATTTGCTTTTTCAACCAAGGCTACCAAGTTACCACCAGTATATTTCTTGCTGAGAGGCATCACTCACGTTCATTCCAAAGTTGCCTATACAAACTTGGTATCCCCTCACTTTCATTTTAAAAAATAATTTACATCAGAAACAAAGAATTATGAAAATAAAGTGAAAGAATTATGCTAAAGGAATGAATCTCTTAGGATTTTAAGTTTCCTGCATGAATCAAATTTTGGGTCTTTCATTTTGGGTCTTTGTAACACGTGGTTTTGACGGATTGAGAGGTGTGGTCACCAGTTCCAGGAAGTCTGGAGAGGCATCCAACTTACTGTTGCCACCACCTTCACTCTTGGTTTCTTGTTTACTAAATAAGTTGAAAAACTCTAAAAATGGATGATATAATTCTTAGCTGTCAGCAGCCTTACCATATCACATTTGACAGCAGATTTCATAATCTGAAGGGACATTCTGCTGTATCAAGTTTCATGGGATGTTGGGAAGGCCAAAATTATAACTGGCTTCAAAAAAGAATGAGATAAATTCATGGAGGATAGGTTCATCAATGTCTGTAGCCAATCCCATGCTCTTGGTGTCCCTAAACCTCCAACTGCCGGAAGCTGGGACTGGGTAACAAGGGATGGACCCGTTGATAATTGGCGTGTTCTGTTCATTCCATCTGAAGCATCTAGCTCCGGCCACTGTCAGAAGACAGGATACTGGGCTAGATGGACCATTGGCCTGACCCAGAATGGGCATTCTTATGTTCTTCTGACTTCAGAGTAAATAAAAATGGCTTTTTCAGAGCACGCTACTGCTTGCTCTGTATAGCATGTAATATGAAAACTATTGACATAATGATCAGTATTTTTGCCTTTCCTTACTGCACATAGTTGCTGTAATTTATAAGATGCTGTAACTCTCTCTCTCTCTCTCTTTTTTTTTTTACATATGTTTGTTTGTACTTTTTGACAGGTAATATTTGAAATTGGGAAAGCCAACAACAAGGGAAGACTCTTTTTTAAATTCAGGGCTATCCTCAGAAAGACCTTGTGCACTCCTCTTTCAGAGCAGTCATCTTGCAATAGTGATGTGACAGTTATGGGGCCTGTGTTTTTTTATGTTTTGGCAACTCTGCTTTGCCCATTGGAATGGTTTTATTTATATATATTTTTTCAGGTAGAAAAAATAGTGCCAGTCATGATTCTTGCAAATGAGCATTCTCCTGTAAATATTGAACAAATCTGCATTTTGATTCAAGTCTTTTCATTCCACATACATTTTTTTCAGTGTATTTCTGCTCTCCTGATAAGGGACATTGCTCTACTTTACATGTTTAGATTTTTAACTAGAAGTTTTATTGAAGTTTACAGAAACATTGGCCGTGTATGAAATAATTTTGAGGAGAAAGCAAAAAAGAAAAATGTGGAAAACTTGAACAGCAATAAGTATGGTAGAACTGCTGTCAGTTCACCTAGTGTTAGGAAAGTGATTGATGTTAGTAACCAGGAAGTCTAGGCGGTTTGGAATAATATACTTGAGGTCACTCATCTCAGAGAGAGGGGCTCTGTTCTAGGAAAGATGATATCCATTCTGATAGAGACAAACAGCAGTTCCCTCCAGAATCTGACAAGCATATATCTGCTATGTATAGGACAATCCTAATGATTAATGACTTTTCCAAATGTTATTCCTAGAAACTCCAGATCAACATGTGTGATCCACTATTTCCTTGTCACAGTGCTTGAGTGTTGCTGTTTTATGCCATGGGCCTGCTGATCCTCTCTGCTGTGTTTCTCAAAGCATTTTTCACTCTCTGCCTTCTTTAACTCTCTCAGGGCACAGATACATCAGGACATGGAAATAGATAATGAGGCTCCAGAAGGTCTGTGGTTCTACCAGTGCAGAGGGTCTGACTCTTCCCTCCAGTGCCTCAGGATCTGTGAGGGATTAGAGCCTGATTTCCCCACAGTCATCAAGTCCTCTGCTCCTCTAGAGTGGCTGCAAAATCTCTTTTTTGAGAAGTATATGTTGTGTTAACTTCATGAGGTTTATTGTGGGCTGGATTAAGGCATAGGGACATTATCGACCCTGGGGGCACTTAGTACTCCAGCTTCTGGAGTTATGTGATTACATCAGAATCTAAATTTTCATTTTTAAAAGGAAATTTCTGTTTTCACGTTTGTGAGGAAAAGCTTGAAAAAGTTAATTGTTGCAGTGATCTCTGCCTAGAGCCATGTCTACATTATGCTTTACTGGTATAGGAATACTGGTGTAGTATACCAACAAAGCTCTCCTGATGAAGATACAGCTATATCTGCAAAACTGATCTTTGTACCAGTATAAACCTCCTCCCAGAAGCAAAATAAGTTATACTGGTGAATGTGCAGTTTTGCTGGTGTAACTGTCTACACTAGGGGCTTCTGTTGAAACCGCTATGTTGGTCTGAGATCCCACCTTTTCACATCCATTCGCGACATAGCTATGCTGCCCGAAGTTTCTAGCGTAGATGTGGCCATGTCTCCAGTGGAGCCAAAACAATAGCTCAGAGGTATGAACTGCCCCATTAATCTTAACGATGAGACGCTAATTCCAAGACGAGCTACTGTGGGTGGGTGGAGTAGAGTGTAGAGAACCCAGTCTATTTACCCAACAGATGCTGGGGTAAGTACGAGGGGCTGTCTTGTTGCTACCTCTGCCGTCCGTTTTCACTCCTGGGGGAATTCTGCACCACTGCGCAATCCAGATTTTCTTCAGAACTAATATTTTCTGCAGAATTTCATTTTTCTCTGCAGAATTGATGCTGCAGAGCTGCTGGCTGTCACTAGGGGCTGCTGGACCCCAGCAGAGCCTGCCTCTCCAGCTCACAAATAGAGGACATTGTCGAGGGAGAGGGGAGGGGAGCTGGAATGGCAGCTACGGTTCCCAGCATGTCCTGAAGGAAGGAGGCAGCATGCAGCAAACACCAAACAGGCGCAGGATTCAGCATCAGGCTGTTTCTCTCTCTCTCTCTGCATCCCTGAGCTGTGGGCGGTAGGGGGTATGGATTTCTGGACTGGGCTGTGCCCCACGGCTGGGCCCTGAAGCGAGGGTGTGTAGGTGTCTGGGCTGGGGTTGCCCCGTGGCTGGACTCTGGGGGTGCAGGTGTCTGCTGGGGGTTGCCCAGTGTCTGGGCTCTGGGGAGTGGAGGGTGTGGGTGTCTAGCCTGGGGGGGCACCCCACGGCTGGGCTCTAGGGGGTAGGAGCTGTGGGTGTCTGGGCTGGGGCATATCTCCTGGGAGGGGTACAGGTATCTGGGCTGGGGGGTGCCCTGCAGCTGGGCTCTGGGCGGGGATGCCCTGCGGCTGGGCTCTGGGGGGGGGAGTGGTGATGTGTCTGAGACTAGAGGGGCAGATTTTTTCCCCCAAGATGTGTCCAGCTGGCACATGTGACACACCCAGACTCAGCTGCCCAACAAAGCATAAAAGAGAAACAGGGACTGGGTTATCGTAGGGGTTTCTTTAACTCTCTACTCCTCAGGTTAAACTTTTTTGTTGTCTGTATTGTTACAGACATATTTTCTGACAGGTATTTAGAAATGAAGTATCAAGATAATTGAAACTAGTGTGATTACATTGTGTTATTTTGACAAATAAAGTATTTTAAAGAATTTTAAAATATTGTGCAGAGAATTTTTAATTTTTTGGCTCAGAATTCCCCTAGCTGTAGCTTTTTGTTGCATTCCGGGAGAGAGGGTCCTGTGTCATAATATACGTAAGGCCGTGGATTACCTTAACCCAGCCCTGGGTTCATCTTGTCCACTGACCATATTCCCCCCCCCCCCCTTTTCTTCAAGAGAAGTGGGCTAAGAGTCATATTTTAGAACATATGTAAGCTATTTGTGACCCCATTGCTTAGAGTCTGTTAGGATCTTCAGTGTGAGACCCTATTTATAAGTTAATAGGTGCTTGATTGCTTACACTTCTAAACTCTTTTAAAAAAAATAAAAAATGCTAGGACAGTCCCGAACCTTCGGAAATATCATCACATTCTAATTAGATATTTCTAGTCTACAAAATAACTGTCTAATACTTTTAGAAATGCACATTTTCATGTAAAAATTATCTGTCTGTAACTCCTACGCTAATAGTTACAAGCACAATTCAGTGGCATAATTCACCTGCATATAAACACATGAATTCTTACAATGTGAACAATCTGAGTTTGATTAAAGGCAAAGAACGCAATTCTCATACATGCTACTAAATCTGTGCACTATAAGATTGTAATTGAGGTGATTCACTGTAATCTGCATTTCTCCGGTAATCACCCTGCAGACTGCAAGGACTGAAAAGTTGAACGAATTATTCAAAAAGTCATGAGAAGAAAGATGCAAAGCTTCAGTGTCTGTTGATAACAGGCAAAATTAATTCTTGAAGCAGATTTATTGTGATTTTAGCCTCTAGAGTACTTTAATTGTAGTTTCAAGGAGATACATGTATAAGTCAAGGAGTAGTATTTTGTATTTGTGAAGATGGGTAGGAATTTCATGGTAGTATGTCTTTGGAGATCATCTACTTAGTCTTACTGAAAAGCACTTTTACATCTGAACAGTGATGAAAAGGATATTGAAAATGGTGCATGTCGTTATTCTTATTATATGTATATAGATACGTTAGCACAGGGATCGGCAACCTTTGGCCTGTGGCCCGCCAGGGTAAGCCCCCTGTGGGCTGGGCCAGTTTGTTTACCTGCCGCATCCACAGGTTCACAGGAAGCGGCACGGGCTGAGGGATATGCTGGCCTCTGCTTCCCACAGCCCCCATTGGCCTGGAATGGCAAACCGTGGCCAGTGGGAGCTGCGATCGGCTGAACCTGTGGATACGGTAGGTAAACAAACCGGCCCGGCCCACCAGGCCGCCTGCCAAAGGTTGCTGATCCCTGTGTTAGCAGCATGATTCTGCATTCCTCACACACTCAAAGTTCTGATGGGCATCAAGAATGCAGAATCAGGCCCCAGAAACTTCTTTATGATGCTAATTGAGCTAGAAGATTTTTTTTTAATGTTGTGGTAGAATTGGAGGGTGGGGTAGATGTTGAGTGGTTATGATGGATTAATGTTTTTCTGCATCTTTTATGTTGCTCATATGGGGAAATGGTCACCATGTACTCCAAAGGCTTTTTCAGATTCTCTATTCAAACAGATCAATCTGACTCTACAAGTGCAAATATCTAAACTAAGAAAATGCAAATCTGATCGATTGGGATGAAGGTTTGCAAATCGCAGATGTATAAAAGGGAGGACATAGCATATGGCAGGATACATCTTAATGCATCCAGCTCTAGGAAGCAGATGTGCAGAGTTTACCCTATCCACTACTAAAAATTATGCTTAAGTATGACTTGAACTCATAAAAGGAAGGAAATTCACAGTTAAAACTGAAAATCCAGTCTGATATAACAGCGTTCAATTAAGCTCTAACTCACGTTATTGTAACAAGTTAAAAAAGCATGTGTCTTAAATCATTCATGAAGGTAAATCTACTTACCTGTTCATTTTCTTCTCTTTGTAGAATTAAATCAGGTCCTTAATGTTACATAAAACGTACATTTTTAAAAATATGGTTAAACTTCGCAGTATGTATCATACTAACGTTTTTAAAAAGTAGTTTTGGTGGTTATCTGTCACATTGAAGTGATAAGAATTTAAAACGCATAATACAAGAACTTTTAAATTGGCTGTTATTTACTTTGGCTTTTACTTGAAAATCCCTAACTGTTCCCTTAGAGCTCTTACAGATGGTCAAGTAAATACAAAGGAATATATGCTGTCAGTACAAGGCTTTCTGCTGGGGTTGTGCCAGAAAATCTGTGTTGCTAAAATTTTATGACATTATAACTTTAAAAAAGTATATGCACAATAATCTGTTTGTAAAATGGAATTACTCAGGTTTCTTTAATTAGGATAGCAAAACCAATAAGTTTCAGAGTAGTAGCCGTGTTAGTCTGTATCCATAAAAAGAAAAGGAGTACTTGTGGCACCTTAGAGACTAACAAATTTATTAGAGCATAAGCTTTCGTGAGCTACAGCTCACTTCATTGGATGCATTAAACCAATAAAACGAATTAGCTTACACTTTGAAAAGCTAATCATCTGTAAAAATGCTCTGTGATTTTAAGGAAGGAATCTGTTTTAGTTTCACGATTACAATAGAAAACATAGAAGAGCATCTTAAGACTCCATTATCCCGTTTATTTTTTGCAGACTCATAACTCTGAATTTTGGTGTATACTGATATGTACAATTAGTATGTGCAGGTATATTGTTAAATAGTGGTATATATCAAAATTCTTCACCCATCCTATTCGATTCCTCCCCAAACTGGTCAATTCCTAGTTCATATCACAGTATCCATAATAATAAAAGCCACTAATTGTCAACCTTCCTCGAAGAAGTAAGGAAGACTAATTGGACATGGACACTAAACTACTTTTCACTCCTAACAAAAACACACACTCAAAAATGTTTGCTTCTCTTGAAGTCTCTTAGCTGTGTCTTTTTTCCCTTTCCAGTGGAGTTTGCACTGGGAGCTGCACTAAGTGCACTAAAAAGTCCACTAGTAAACTCTGAGAACTAACGAAGAATGCCATGTTGCAACATTACACAAACACGATTTAACAAATAAACCCCAAAGAAATCTTAAAGGAAATGGGTGGAAAAAAGTGCCAAAAATTTCATACCTTTAGCAATACTCACGCAAACAAATGGTCTTCAAATTCTGTAGGCTAAATATATTGTTTTGGTCAACTTACAAAATCCCAAAGAATTTTTTTTTTTTAAAAATTCTTTTGGCATGACTGAGAAATGTTTCTCACACATAACTCTCATGGGCTTCAATATGAATTATGTGAGGGGAACATGTCCCAAGGTCAAGTTCTTTGTGATTAATTATAAACATTTTTCCAATGTTTGTTTGAAATGGGGAGTGCTAGAACCATGCATTACTAGACAATTTCAGGGCATTAGTTTTTCTTAGTAGTTACTGTACATTACAGATATTTTTATTGTGACCTTTTATAGACCATGTGCAGCTTTGAGTTACTAATTTTGAGGTGTTGGTGTGTAAAACACAAGGCTTTTTTAAATTATAGGGAAAACTTGGGTGATTTGCTTTATAGTGGAGAATGCAGCATTTTGGGACTAACTCTTTATCATCTTTACTCATCTGAATGTTCCTATTGACTTCACACCCCACATGACATATTTCACAGACTCTAGTCAATATCCCTCTGCCCTTGAAAAACAAAACCTCAGGTTGATCCATAGTTTTTCTAAATGTTTTAAAAGAATTGTAGCTGTATAAATGTACATATTTCTAATTCTGTGTGTGTGTGTGTGCGTGTTTACCAAATGACAAAGAATTTATAAATTGCTGGCTCGTAAATATGTAAATAGTTCTGGGAAATAATTTCTTGTGCTTTTGTTATCTAGAATAGACTTTTGATCTTATTTTCTTTGGCTACCTGTAAGTAAGCATCTGTATAGCTCTCAAAAAAAATTTTTTTTTAAGCATTTCTAAACAGATGAGCTGTGGGACTGTCCTGTCGTTTACTTTGATGTCTGGGTAAGGCCCAAGGAAGAAATGCTGTATTTGACTCTGTATAAATAACCAGAAAATGTCAAGATTTTGACAGGGTGATTTAAAACCACTAGCTTAAAAATTAACTCTTCTGATTGTAAGATTATAATCACCAGAATGACGTGTAGAAAATTGTTGCTTTAAATTGCTATGCATTTGAATTACTTTATGGCATTAAGAATGGTTAAAGCACTTGGGGAAACAAAAAAGGTCTGCTTTTGCTAACTGCGTGCCATAATCCCCAAACAGCTCCCGCTACCTGTATTGATTTGTCTTTTGCCAACCAAATATAAAAGCAGCCATGTCCCTCCTCATCTGCATACAGGACAAGTAGGAAACTCTCATTAGGTCTTACAAAGGGGTTTATTTAAATAAAGAAATAAAGCAGAGGGATGACAGATAAGCACACTTAAACCCTTTGAGTGTTACGTCAAGCTTGTAGAATGTGGACACCAAACATGATAAGCTTTGCATTCTTCCTTAATGATATAGCCTTGTAGAGAAAATAATGTTGTGGTCTGGACTATAATCTCTCTTTATGCTGCTCTGAAGGCATCAATCCTTGCAGAAATATGGATGTGCAGGTGCATTTCTAAGATTTTCCCCTGCCTGGCTCTGAAAGCAAGAGCAAGTTATTCCTTTTGACGCTTGTGTGTGTCTGTCTCTGTGTGTATTTTCTTAAATATAAGCATATGTGTGTGCATGTAGGGTGGCAGGGCTTTCTGGGATTTTATACATTGTTGCTCAGTGTGGGGTGAAGCAGAGATCATCTTTGGCCAGAGTATGTGCTTACATGTATCTTCTTCAAAAGTGTTGTTGTTGATTCTTCATGAAAACAAGTAGCATTACTCATCTGCCCACCACTTCTCACTCTGCTCTCAAACAGAGATGGACCTAGTCTAAGAACATAGGTAGAGTTTCGTTGCCCTTGGCAAAAAGGGGTACCTACTGCAACTTGTGCAGGTGGAGAGGAAAGGGGATGAGGAGCCTTTCTGTAGGCTCCTTGGCATTACACACGCTGCCTGGAGTCATCAGTAATCCTAGTCCTTGTTCATTGCAAAGGAAAGGAAAACACAGCACCACCAAGATGAGTAGATGCCCCCAAAGGGCCTGCGCGAGCTTTTGGCCTATCTCCTTTAATAGCCAGCAGAGCTGGTAAAGGATGAACAACTGCTGTGTCTGTTAGAGTATCACAGCTTTAACATTTTGCATCTGCAAAATGGTGCCATCTTCTGAGTGGAAAGACAGTACTCCTGAATAATGGTGGTTCAAGAGGGCTACTCAAGCCCAGTGAGACCTGGAGAAATGCTGCCTCCTGATCTTTTTTCCTGAAACAGGTGACAGAATGAGAACATTACTAGATGGAGAAACATTTGGGTCTATTCTCAAGTGCAGTCCAGGGGTAGAATATCAGAGCTGAAGCATGTCTACACAACTGGGTAATGTGCACTACTGAAGTGTGGTTTCTAGAGCACGCTGATGTTTTGTGTGCTTATTGGTCCATGTAGAATCTGGTGTTGTGCACTAAAAGTTCCCTAGTGCATTTGGTAGTATACGCTATGTTAAAGCGCAAGGGAACTTTTAGTGAGCACCAGCAATGTCTACATGTACAAATTTCAGTGCCACATGTTAGTGTGCTTTAGAGCACACTACCCCGCTGTGTAGACCATTGCAAACCCCATTATGCCTGACTTTGGCTACACGGTTAATTCCACACTATTATATGATTCAACACACACTTTAAAAAGTCATGAGACTTTGCAATCAAGTTCAAGGGCGTACCGAAGGTACTTTTACTGACGTGTTTGTATACATATAGCTTATTTGTGAAAGAGATTGAGGATCTGTTCAGCACAAAGAACTGAGCAAATGAAGAATTGGTTTATCTCTATGACTTACAGAGAAGATGTTTAAAAACACAAAACACCTCTTTTGCAAGCCTGAGAGATATCCCAGAGAGTTTTAATTATTTGTTCATTTATTTTGTTGGAATAGATATTTTTATTTACACCGTTCTGTGTATTTCTTGAATCTGAATGGTTAAGAAGATGGCAAAATGGAGGGTTTTTTAAAATAGTTTCAGTTGCCCAACATCTTGTAAGGTGATTTGAGCAGGTTAATTTAAAGGATTGCGTGATCTGACAGTGCTTTATTTTTCATAAGAGTAATGCCCAATCACCTTTTAAAGGTGATATATTTGTAACCTATTTCTGATGATCAAGGTTTTATAATATAGAATAGAGTGTGTATATGCAGTATGTATTTAACTATATTTGAGTATACTATATATTGGAGGTGATAGCCTTTTCATAATTGTAGGGGGATTGTGAAACATTCATTTATCATCAGTTTGATTGCCTCATCTGCTCTCTAATGCATCTTTCTGGGACTTGCTTTAAAATTTCAAACTGCTACTATTTAAAAAAATCAATCTTCCAGAGAAATGTTTATACTCTCTGGTACCTTGCTGAAAGCCCTAGAGGTCAAGATTTAGTCCTTAGTCAGTAAAATTTCTTCCAAACATAAAAGTCATAAATTTAAAATCATGGCCCTGCAAGTCTAGAAAGGGGAGCTCTATCCTACTGGAAAGTGGAGATGATTCCCAGTTGGACTAAAGAGAATTCTAGCCCTGGAAGGATTTCAGGTAATCAAGATTAAAGCCATAACTTTTAGATATTGAAAATAAATCATTTTTAGAAGTTTTTATGACTTCCTCTGAGTTCTATACAGTTGAAATCATGGTTACTAAAACCTCTAAAAATTTAATCTAAGATAGCTCTTCCATGTACAAAAAGTCACAGTTTTCAAGTTCAGTTTGTCTGGAATTCCTAAGCCTGGAAATAAGGGCTGTTTATCATATTAGAAACCTGAGAAATTCTCATGTTCTAGAACTTCTGTTTCTAGTTGTGAAGGGTTATAAGAAATCAGACCTTTAAATCTGTCACTTGTCCAGGATGGAATATTATCTGAATGCTGGGTTCCACAACAGAGTAATTTGGGAATGAGGAGGAGGAGGAGGAGGTTGAAAAATGTATATATTGGTGGTTTAAAGCTGTTCAGAAATTTGGAAAGCATGGGGAAGTCCTAGGGGAGATGGATTAATGGGCAGGCCTAAAGAGAGCTGGTCAAAAGGGCAAGACAAATGCAATTTATCATGTGGACATGACCACCAAGTGTGTGGGAGGGGAGGGGGGAAGGAGAGTGCTAAACAGCCAAAACAGACTTGTTGGACATGTGGTTGGAGTGGACGATTCACTAGAAAGGTGAGATTTCCACAGATAAGTGGATTCCCTTCGCTGAAGGGTCCTGGTCCATGACAAGGACACATAGGCACTATGGAAATACAAATAATTAATAGCGATAATATATACACAGATCCCCATATGGCTATATTTCCTAATGTTGTTGTAGGGCAAGTATTTTGGAGAAGATTCCTTTTGCCTCCTCAATATATGGCTAGCTGAAATTTCCCTGTGGACTGCAGTTTACTGGATTGGCCGTAAGTTTTTATGTACAAGTGTTGCTTGAGACCAGAAACTTGGAAGGTCAGGGAAGAGGGAGGGATTCATTATTTTACATGATACCATAACACATTATGTTTGACTAAATAGCTCAGAGTTGATAACTGTTGACTACTCTAATCACTCTATGGTATTGCAATTAAAGTTAATTTATAGCATGAGTAGCAAAAATATCCTGCTCATTATACATCACTATCAATCCAGGCCGGATTAGGTAGAAGTAAATTGTATAGTAAAACTATTGAAAAAACGCACAATAACTAACACTCTTGTTAGTGTGCTAATAATTGTAGCTCAATTGACTACTTCTTTGATCATAGAATCATAGAATATTAGGGTTGGAAGCGACCTCAGGAGTTCATTTAGTCCAATCCCCTGCTCAAAGCAGGACCAACACCTACTAAATGGCTGACGTGGTGTTGGAAAGAGAATCTTGGGGAGACAAAGCTATGAAACTAGCAATACACTGGTGCTTTGGGGATTGTATCCTGAAGCTGACAGTCTGGGATTTTAATATAACTGTCTGTGTGTGGGTGGAGGGTGGTTCCTTGTCATGTAACAGAGTGGCATATCTAGAACTGAAGAATGCTTCTCTTCCAGTTTATAGTGGTTTACTCCATTTGTAGAATTTACTGACAAGCCAGCTGTGTTGTTTGCTAACCATATCAACTCGCCTGTATAAAGAGGGAAAACCTAGAGTACAGTACATGAGAACAGTTATTGTTATACCAGAGACACTATGATTTATGAAGCGTCAAACCAGGTTTCCTTTGAAGAAATCCTTTCTTTACATCTGTCTTTTGTGCTTACTTCTGTTGTCCTGGTGACACAGTATCCCTCTAGGCTCCTGAAATAGTTCTGTGGCCCTGCTGAAATGAATGGAGGGCCTCTTTTTTCTGTCTACACCGGGGAAACAAAGCTAGTGAATGAGGAATCAGGAAAGAATGGGAAAGTGAGTCACTGTGCTTTGTCACAGGTACACTCACTCCATCACACCTAACACAAACTGAGCAGTACTCAAAGTTCAAAGGGAAAAACCAGGCCCTACTCTGGTATCATTTTGCCTCAGTTCCAGGGCTTTCGAACTTAAAATATTTCCAAAGTGTGTCTTTATTTTTTATTTTATTTTAAGAAAATACCTAAATGAAGCTGTTTTAAGTGGTACTGTTGTTTCGTTCACCCCGAATGCTGTATGGAAGTTTGCGAAATAACTATAGCACTTGTTTAAGATTTTATTTTCACTCTTAAGATGCGTACCAATATTTTATGCTTCTGTGTGTTGTAAGATTTTTAAGGAATGTCTGCCTTGCCAGAAATAATCATCCAGACAAGCTTTCAGAAGATATTTTATTTTGCAAGACTAGACTTTGCAGGTGCTCTTTGGCATCAATTTTCTTGTATTTTAGAGCATATCGTTTTTCCTCCAAATTTTGCTGCTGTATTTCTTACTGTTTCCATATCATACTAGAATTCTGTGCCAGGCTGTCAGAACAATGGGGTGAATTAAATAGATCAAGGCCTTAATTCTGTTCCAATGGAAAACAACAGCAAAATTCCCAAGGTCTACAGTACAAACTGGATTATGCCCCAAATGTTTTCCGCACAGACCAGGATAAGGGCCTGCTCCCACTGATGTTAGTGGGACTTTCTCAATGGGAGCAGGAGGAGCCCCATGAAAATATTTGGAGTTCTCATGCCAAGACAGAATAGCTTATATCAGATTTTTGTTGAGGGGAAATATTTACAATCATACTTGCAAGAGGTGCATGAGCAAAGAAATTAACATTGGCTTCTTATACATTAACAGATATGTTAGCAACAAGAAGTAAGTCAAGGAAAGTTGTGGGCCCCTTACCGAATGAGGGAGGCAACCAAGTGACAGAGAATGTGGAAAAAGCTAATGTACTCAATGCTTTTTTTGCCTCTGTCTTCACAAACAAGGTCAGCTCCCAGTCTACTGCACTGAGCAGCACCGCATGGGGAGGAGGTGACCAGCCCTCTGTGGAGAAAGAAGTGGTTCGGGACTATTTAGAAAAGCTGGACGAGCACAAGTCCATGGGGCCGGATGCGTTGCATCCAAGAGTGCTAAAGGACTTGGCGGATGCGATTGCAGAACCATTGGCCATTATCTTTGAAAACTCATGGCAATCGGGGGAAATCCCGGACGACTGGAAAAAGGCTAATGTAGTGCCCATCTTTAAAAAAGGGAAGAAGAAGGATCCTGGGAACTACAGGCCAGTCAGCCTCACCTCAGTCCCCGGAAAAATCATGGAGCAGGTCCTCAAGGAATCAATTCTGAAGCACTTAGAGGAGAGGAAAGTGATCAGGAACAGTCAGCATGGATTCACCAAGGGCAAATCATGCCTGACTAATCTAATTGCGTTCTATAACGAGACAACTGGCTCTGTGGATGAGGGGAAAGCGGTGGACATGTTGTTTCTTGACATTAGCAAAGCTTTTGACACTGTCTCCCACAGTATTCTTGCCAGCAAGTTAAAGAAGTATGGGCTGGATGAATGGACTATAAGGTGGATAGAAAGTTGGCTAGATTGTCGGGTTCAACGGGTAGTGATCAATGGCTCCATGTCTAGTTGGCAGCCGGTATCAAGTGGAGTGCCCCGAGGGTCGGTCCTGGGGCCGGTTTTGTTCAATATCTTCATAAATGATCTGGAGGATGGTGTGGATTGCACCCTCAGCAAGTTTGCAGATGACACTAAACTGGGAGGAGAGGTAGATATGCTGGAGGGTAGGGATAGGATACAGAGGGACCTAGACAAATTAGAGGATTGGGCCAAAAGAAATCTGATGAGGTTCAACAAGGACAAGTGCAGAGTCCTGCACTTAGGATGGAAGAATCCAATGCACCGCTACAGACTAGGGACCGAATGGCTAGGCAGCAGTTCTGCAGAAAAGGATCTAGGGGTTAGAGTGGACGAGAAGCTGGATATGAGTCAACAGTGTGCCCTTGTTGCCAAGCAGGCCAATGGCATTTTGGGATGTGTATGTAGGGGCATTGCCAGCAGATCGAGGGACGTGATCATTCTCCTCTATTCGACATTGGTGAGGCCTCATCTGGAGTACTGTGTCCAGTTTTGGGCCCCACTCTACAAGAAGGATGTGGAAAGAGTCCAGCGGAGGGCAACAAAAATGATTAGGGGACTGGAACACATGAATTATGAGGAGAGGCTGAGGGAACTGGTATTGTTTAGTCTACGGAAAAGAAGAATGAGGGGGGATTTGATAGCTGCTTTCAGTTACCTGAAAGGGGGTTCCAAAGAGGATGGATCTAGATTGTTCTCAGTGGTAGCTGATGACAGAACAAGGAGTAATGGTCTCAAGTTGCAGTGGGGAAGGTTTAGGTTGGATATAAGGAAAAACTTTTTCACTAGGAGGATGGTGAAACACTGGAATGCATTACCTAGGGAGGTGGTGGAATCTCCTTCCTTAGAAGTTTTTAAGGTCAGGCTTGACAAAGCCCTGGCTGGGATGATTTTGTTGGGGATTGGTCCTGCTTTGAGCAGGGGGGTTGGACTAGATGACCTCCTGAGGTCCCTTCCAACCCGGATATTCTCTGATTCTATGATTAACAGTTTCTCTATCTGTAAAATGGGTCTAATGATGGTGACCACCTTTGTAAAGCAATGAAACAATGAAAAGCAATATGTATCATCATTGCTAGGTGGTGGTATTATTTATTAACAGGATGGTGCTTCAGTAAGACCAAAAGAATACAGAATTTTAACCACTTGTTGAAATTTTAATCACAACTTATAGAATCAAATGTTACTCCTGTAGCCTATGTGAAGAAATACAGTAAAGCATAAAACGTGTAATCAATAATTTGTCGATAATTCTGTTCACTGAAGCTATACATTTAAACACTGAATAGAATTACTTTTTCCCCTTGATATAAAGATGTGATTGTTTTCTAAAACGCTAGTTGGAGACAGATACTACTTAAGATATGATTTCACAAGTCGGCCTTCAGAGCAGTAGCTGGAGAAGAGGAGTGGAAGTAACAGCCAAAATAGATGGGTAGGACATGGAAGAAAGAAAAGTTACCCATATGCAGTCACATCATAAACCAGTTTATTAACATGCCAATGAAAGCAATTTGCTCTGCATTAACCAACAAAGAAAACTGGTTTGTAAAGATGAAAGGAATGGAAATTTCATGCTTTTCTGATGTATAGATGGTGTACCTTCTAGTGAAGGCTATCTGACTGCAGAAACAAAGATCAGAATCCAAGTAGCAAAAATGTTAAGAATTGCTTGCAATCCTGTGATGCACTGAAAAGATTTCACGTTATGGCTGCAGTAAGCATTCAGCATGGAATTTCTGTTGAGCAGGTCTTCATCTGATTTGAGGCTGTGATTTCCTGTCTCTATCACACTTCATGAAATCCCAATCCTAAAATTTAGGTTATTGTAGATTACAGAAACTGAAGCCTGTGTACCCTGGTTAAAATGAGTTTTCTAAACAACTTTACTGCTATAGTAACTCGTATAGCACATTTTCACATGGGAGCCCAGACATAAGTACACAGCAGCAAGGTGCATGCTAAAAAGTGGTTACAAAGGTAGTTTTATGAAAGACAATCTCAGAGTGGAGGGATTTATTTTTTCCACGATGAACCCTCTTGCTTTCTAGTTGGTACTAATTGACTAAGAATGTAATTTGCAAAGTTTGAGACACCCCCTAGCCTTCCAGGCTTTGCCTGCTTCATTGTTCAGCCTACTGTCTGCCCTTCCCCTATTAAGCATGGTCAGTACTCAGAACTTGCCTCTCCAGAGATGTGTATGTATTATCAACCCTTATACAGGAACCAAAGGCTTGTCAATCACTGTGACCTCCAAGGGCCTCTAACAAGCCCAGCAAACAAGGCGCTGAGGTTTGAAATGGCCTTTTATTTTTCAATCAGGTTTTTTGGAGTGGGGTTCTCTAATTATTTGGAAGTGTATGCAAACACTGAAGGAGCATTAGGAGCATCAAGTGGGGCCTCTGCTTTTATTAGGAAACTCTTTCTCTTCTAAATAGATGTCAAACATATTCTTCACTCTTTAGACAGTTAACCTTTCATCACTCCTGTAGCAGAAATTCCACACTCTGAGCTATGCTAATTTGCTATTTGCAGTATTCTAAAGCAGAAGAAAAATGTCGTTCTACAGGGCCTTCATTAAAAAGCCCTTTATCTGTGTTCTACATATTTTCTGCATTCCAGCTAGTTACATTTTATTAAACAAAAACACCCCTATATGTCCTGTCCTTCTAAACTATAACAAGACAAAAACCCAAAGAGAAGACAAAACTGCACTGTAGATAACTCTTTGCCATGCTTGTATTTGGTACAATACTGTCCTGGCTTCACCTGCCATGAAGCAGGAGACAGAAGATTTCTTAGTCATCCAAACTTGCATAAAGATAATCTCCACCCAGTTCCAACAGTCTGTGTGCTGCCTCTCTGTTGGAACAGCCAAATTAACAGAGCCTTTTTCTGCATTGTTGTTGTTCTACCAATGGAAGAGTTTTAGCAGAGAGGAAGGAAACTAAGAGAAATCAAAGGGACTAAGAAATATATGAGGAATAAGCAACAGGATTGAGTTGAGGCTTAAATGTATGGAGGGAATGCAGCCTTCACAGACTCAGAAGCCTTCTTTGCTATTTTCTTTTGTCTTTCTTGTCAATACCTGGCTCTACTGACTAGGGCATGTTCTTATGTTGCAGCCCAAGCAGGCTGCATCAGTTGCAGCAGAGCGAGAAGGAGATGTCACAAGTCATGCCTATCTTTCATAAAATCCACATGTATTGCAAGCCCAGGCCTTTAGGCTATGTCTATGCTGCAGTCGGAGGTGTTGATTCTAGTGTAGGTAGCGTTCATCTTGCTAGCGCAACCAAAAATAGCCTTTAAGACGTGGTAGGCATGGGCTATGCAAGTCTGACCAGTACTTGGGTTGTTAGCTGACGTTTGGGTCTGTGCTACTAGACATAGCCTTAGCTGCTTCCCTGAGGGTGCACATGCCATGGTTGTGTTTCCCTTCTTCCACTTTTCAGTTGGGTGTAGGGAGAGAGAGAGAGAGAAAACATTCTCTGGCCTGGTCTAGATTAGGTAAAGGTGTTGAGATTGACATCATGTTAGATAACATGATGCCATCTATGACTTTGTCCCTCTTGTAGACAGATTAACATCTTTTCATGTGTTTATTGGTCATGTGCCCCTCCCCACCTCCTCTCCCATGGCAGGGAGACATTCTCAGTGTCCACTAAAAGAACATTTCATACACTTTAGGAAACACTGTAAAATTTTGTGTAATCGGTCATGCAGGGGGTGATTGTTCTCTCCGAATCTGTGCCACAGGTCAGGTGTCAGTATCTCCTTGGCACCACAGATATGATCTGCTTTTTCCACAGATGTGTAAACCCTGACATCTTCCTCTTCCCCCTACCCGTTCACGGAAATGGAATGACCTCTGTGAAGGCTCTTCATGGTTTTCCTCCCAAGATCTCCCACCCCAAGTAATGAGTTTAACTATATTCCCAATATAATCCCATTTCTCTTCCCTTTTGTGTTTGCATTATCCTAATGATTTTTGCTGGCAGGCTAAGCAACTTGCATTTGCAAATGTAGTTGTATAACAAGCATCCATTTAGCCAGATTCAAGGCCACTGGAATGTTTGTTTTTCCTTAAATTTTGTTAAATTGTTATTTATTATTATTTGATGTTTCCAGCTGAGGTGAAATATCACATTCACTACAGACTCCTGAGGAGGGCAATAGCACTTACATGATAGAAAAATAATAACTGAAATTGGGTTTTAAACCTAAATAGTTCAAACAAACTCTGATAATTAAAGAGCGATAAAGTACTTGGAAAACATCAGGTTCCTTAATCACTTTTCAGTGTTTTTAGCTTGTGCAGGTTTGGGGTTTTTGCCCCAAAACCACTTCTTTTCGTCAAATAAATGATGGTAAACAACTCTCCATTATGTGAGCTGTTTTTGCAAGGACCACACTGGAAATGTCCACCTACTCAGGCAGACAAATCTAATTCTTCACAAGTGATTGGACATTCAACATGACTTTCGTATTGTACACAGGTAAGTGGAAAAAATAGAGCTCCGTAAATGAGTCCAATATGGGATGGTGGTGGTGTGATATTTTGTCTGCGTACCATGGGGTAGGAAGGGTGAAAGAAGGAGGAGAAATAATTACAGACAAAACAGTAACCTTTTCTTCTTTCAGACATTCTCATAGGCAAAGAAAAACACACAAATGATTCCTTTCCTATCATGTATTTAGACATTCCGTTAAGATGGATCTTTGTGAATTCCCAGGTGGAAATCCCAATCTGTATTTAGTCTAAAGTACTTGGAGTGGGGGTGGAAATAATCTCTTGACAGGAGCCTTTGGCGCTCTTTTGTTTAGGTCTAAAGAACCAGCTCAGTTTAGGCCTCAACAGGGGGGATGTTTCCAAACTTAGTGCCAGAAAAAGAAGGAAGATGAATTATTATTATAGTTTTTAATGATGTGGCAAAACACACAGCTAAAACCAGGAAATCAGGAACAGAACAGCCAGCAAGTGTGACGGTCACAGAAATAACTCTTTTGACTTTTGCTTTATTTTTTTATTTGGCTTGGTTCATGTAATGAGAGATTTGTATTCCCCCTTCCCCTGCCTCCCCCCCCCCCTTTTTGGTATTAGCTGTTGTTTTTATGTTTACTGCAGATGTTCAGGAAACTAATTCCAAACCCTGCACCTGTGCAACACTGACCCAGGTCTACCTTGCTACATCCTGCCTTTATCGGTTGCACAGATCAATTTGCAGTTTATTCCTCTTCCCTCTCTCCTTTTAACCATTCATCAGGCACTCTCTTCCAACAAGTTGGGAGGGTGAACACTTATTTCTGTGTCTCCGGGCTGTTTTGGAAGAGCAACAAGAGACCAGATTTTTATCAGGTTAAGGTGCCATCTATTAAAATAGTATTCACATTTTCATTATGAAACCCATTTTGAGGGATTTATAACTTGGATATAAAAATTTTGCTTCAGGCTGAAACTTGTCATACATATTTTAATCACAGGGGAGATTATCATCATTCTCTCTCTGATTCTCTGAGCCAGTCCAGATTCTTAGGATATAGTTCTCCACCCGCCAGAAGATGGAGACGGAACAGTACATTGAGACTCTTTTGGGGTAATGTCATTTCCTGCTTGCTGGCTCCAAAAGTTCACTTGTTTCTGTCACCACCAGATGACACATCAGTGCATTTGTGAATTTAGGGGAGAGGCCAGAACAAAGAAGAAAATGAATAGACCTCAGAGGTCTACTAGTATTTCTGGTCACACATTAGTGTGCAGTTGCCCCTACAGCACCCAAGTGAGGTTCCTATAATCTTCAAGACCTGAACTCCAATCCAGCAAGTCCCTTTCTCTCACAGAGCAGATCCCCATAGTAGATTCTTCCCCTCTCTCCACCAGGGAGTGGGTAGAGTACTGAGAGGCTGGAGGGGGAAATTGGGGAAGATCCACAGTAAGAGTAACTACCTTTTACAAAGATCCCTTCAGTGGGGCCCAGGTAGAAAGTGGTTGCTAAAGAGGGTTCCCATTCTTTCTCTAGGCACCTTGCGCCTGAGGTCCCAGAGGTGTCAGTGCGTCTAGCTAACAAGACCATGTTAGGCAGCCTGCAGAATTTGTCCCTGTCACAGTGCCATTGCTTCTGCCCAAAACCAGGCTGCTACTTCTTCCTTCTTGTGTTTATTCATATATACAGATCAAAACATATACCTAATCTAAATTGCCTGTATTTTAAATTAGAGGCAGGACAGGAACCAAGCAATAACAAAAGTAAAGTCTCTGCTCGAAGACTTAGTGTGCTGAATATGTCACTCGCTTTGTGCCAGACTACAAGCAGGTCTGAGAATAAGATGGCTGCTGCACAGTTCTATGTGGTGGGAATTTTAATGGCGTCAGCAGCAGGCTGTTATCCACTCCTTTTCCAGCTACACAAGGGCACATCTTCTTCTAGGTTCCACTCTTGCTCCTCCTACTGGGCAGTAGCTCCTTTCTCCCCTCACAAAGGAACTGCTGTCAGGCTGCACAGCAAGAGAGTCAGGAATTGTGGGGGGGGGGCAGGGGGAGGGTTCAAATATAAAGGAAGGGTGTCCGCTGACGAGAGGTGAGACCATGAGGGCGAAAGTGCGCTATATAGCACAATAGTAAAAACTTTAAAACGTTTCACAACAATTTTATTAGATTTAACTCATCTTTTAAAAAAATCACACAAATTAAAGTTGACTATTCAAGCCTACTGTGAAGCGCTACATCTACATCCTTCTTGGTTTCTTGTTGTAATTTTGCACAAATCTCTTAATGACTTTCTTGAATGAATCATGTTCATCTTTGGTGTCTTCTAATTTGTCCGGTACATCCAGTCCTTCATGATATGTTCATAATTAGGCAGAAGGTGACTGCTTTCAGAAAACAACATTCTATTCAATGAAGAAAAAGAATGCTCAACAGTAGCTGTTTTGACTGGGAGTAGCAAGAGATGAATTCCTACTTCTTTCATACCAGGAAATGGAGCACAAAGATTGGGTTGAACCACTAGTGATGATGATGAAGAAGAAGTTGAAGTCAAATCTTCATTCATTTATCATATGATATTTCACTCTGTGTTCAAATTTTCTATTTTGTCCTTATCACATAGCAGCCTCATTGTTGGTAGTGCCTCACTCCACTCAACTGTCAGTGTTTCATAGGACATACATCTGTAAAAACTATGTAGAGGCTGAGTAGAATCCAGAAGTTGCTGCTGTAGATTTGTAAGAATCACATTTGTGTACTTTTTCCGCTGACTTAACAAACACTTCCTGTTCTCTTCACATAAAGAGTCAATATAAGTGCCTTAATTAGTCAACTTCTGAACTGAAGTCTTTGCTTCTTCCACTATGTTTTCAATGGATATCTCTCTGATTGATCCAAATGTAGCTTCTATTGCTGGACAAAGATCTACTACTGTTGCAGCAGGTGCCTGGATGGCATTGTTTAATGACCCAAGTGCTTTCAACAGTAGACTTACAAAAGAGAGAATGGAAATAGTCTTCTCTGAACTTAGTAGCAAAAGTAGTCCACCAGCCTCACTACAAAGATCCATCCCATCGCGGGAGATACTTTCCAAAGTCAGTAATAACGGTTGCAGTAATTTTAAGACAACAACCAAGGATCACCCATGAAAAACCCAGCATGTTTTCCTAGATTGGACTCCCACATTCAGTCCCAGTGTATCTTCTGTTTTTTGCAAGATGTTCAGTCCTTTTGGACTCTTGCTGAAAAAAAGAGTATTACGAAGACATTACATTTATGGCTTTTTTAATGTCTTTTGAAGATTCTGCAGCTTGTACTAGTGCTAGTTGGAATAGATGGCCTCTGCAGTGTGTATAGAAGAGATTGGGGTTATACTTTTCTCTGAACAAAGCTTGTACTCCACTATGTCTTCCAGAGAAGTTTGCAACTCCATCAAATGCACAAGTAGCCATCTCTTTGAGGTTCAATTTACAAGCATTTATCTCTTCTAAGATGTGGGTTATCACAGATGTAGCCTATGTGTCTTCTATAACCTGAACATGTAGGAATGGATCTGCTGGACTTTTACTGACATCAAGATAACATATGCAGTGACTTAATACTTGACCCCATTTGCATCATTGCATTAATCAGCCATGTATGCGCATTTTCTGAATGTGGGGAGAGAGTTCATCACTTTTTCAACTGCTGAGTCTTTCACTGTTGCACCGCTTGGTTCTAACCAGTCAGTTGAGTTTCTTGCAGAAAGATAGTGAGCATTTGCCAATATTGGTTGGAACCAGTGTCCAACTTCAGGATTAACAAGTCACAATACATTTAACATTGGCCTCCAGTTTGTTGTCTGTGGTATCTCTTGCTTAAATAGAAAGTATGATGTGACAGCCATGTTTGTTCGCCTAAACTATGTTGTGTCTCCAGCATTCTTATCAGCCTCATTAAGTAATTCTAATATTGGCTTTTACAGTGACTGGCTTATAAGGCTTTCTGCGTGTCGATGCAGTCCAGAGGCTTGGTGCAGCCTTTTCATGTAGGTTGTCAGTATTGGCTTTGCTGATCGGTCTGGCAAACCAAGCTGCTCACTTTTTTACTATATAAATCCATGGCATACCCACATGGTGAATACTGCATGCAGTTCTGGTCGCCCCATGTCAAAAGATATATTGCACCCCACTCACAGTTGTTGCCCTTGGTCAGTGGAGACCCAGAGTTCAGAGGTACTTTTGAGTGAGTTCCCCTCCCACCGTGGGGGGAGGAGGAGGGAGAAGGCACTTTGCTCGTTCCTCTAGCCACTCACCACTTGTTCTGGCAGCTCGCTCCGGTCGCTGTTTGTCATGTCACCATTCACTCCACCACTCGATGGCCCTGTGCTGCCACCTGCCATTGTGACCTCTGTGAATCTTTCTCTTGAGGCTCCACCCAGCTCTCAGTAATTTCAGCTGTCTGTGATAGAGCCTCACTGCTAGTGCAGGCGGGGCAGGGTCTTCCACAGAAAAACTGTCCCACAGCATATCTAAGCACTTAGACCTGACTATCAGTGATTTCAGCTGTAGTGGTCACTTAACAAAACAAAAAGCTCTCAGAGAGCCTAATCAGGTCTATCTTTAAACAGGCGAGGGGGCAGGACAAATAGGGCCTGTTACTCTTGTGCAGAGCCCACACCAGCAGGCAAAACCCCTGTATCCACACTCCCCCCCCCCCCCATTGGGATCTGGCATCCAAACACCCTGCTTAGCAAGGTCAGTTCAGTTGAGGGTGACCAGTGCTTAACTGGTAATGAAAGAGGTGCCAGGGCTCAACCAAGTTTTTGACTTTCATAACTGATGTGGAAAGTCCCGGGGCTATGAACTACCAAGCCTAGATGTGCTGGGGCTCAGACTTGGCAAAAATTAAGCACAGAGGGTGACCCTTTCAATCAGGACAGGCTAAGTATAGCTCTGCTGCCCTTGATAATAAGGATAACAACATTTCATTACCCCCACCATTCAATACTAAAGTGATTTATAACCCAACACCAGCCAAAATTGATCGTGTGGGCAACTCAGCTCTGTCTGCTGGATACCTAGGCAGAGTAGGTGTGTTCATGTAAATACAGTGTGGTCCTGAAGCCTTCCCCTCACCCCCCCCCCCCCCCGGCTCATCACTAGCTGTCAGGGGAGAGCTCACTCAGATCTTGCTTACAAACCATAATGTGAAATTATAAGGTTTGCCAACATTGCCGAAACGAATGCACTGACATTGTCAGAAAAAAACAACAGCTGTGTGAGGAAGCTAGTCTTTGTTCATACTTCTCAAACCTATTATGCTTTTTCAGGTACAAATATTTTATCATACACGGTATATGCTTTTCAAGTGTGTATTAATATTTCGGTTTCAATTCAAAATTCCAACTACTGACTAAATTGGCAACACTACATATAACTAGTTGACCACTGGGGGGAATGTTGGGGAAATTCGGGGTAGGGGATGTATGCACCCTCTGGGGGAGAGGCTGTAGGGTAATCCCTGGTCAGGAAACCAGCTGCTCAGTAAAATCCTACAGAAGGTTTTCAGTGTAGATTCTGCAAGTTTATGAAAACAGCATTTATTAAAACATGCGAAGAAAAAGGGCCAGACTTAGAGAGAGGGGAGAAGAAAGAGACTCCTCCCCTCAGGAGCAAACTCTGTCCTCTTCCAACACACTTTACTGTGGGTCCAGTTACAATAAGGATTCTTTATGGAACAAAGTAGGGAGAGATCTACAGCACTAAGAAATGTCTGACTGATTCCACAGCTAAAGAAAAGGAGATTTCAGTCTCCTCAAGAAAAGGGATGTGTCCCCTTTAAATACCTAGTTATCACAGATTTAAAGTTTGGCAGAGATAAAACCAGTGGACCCATACTGTGGATCCTGTCCTTTTGAACAGCCAGAGGCCCCAATAGCCTTGTTGGTAGAGCCACATGTTATAAATACGATTACATTTCATAGGTATTCTCCTAATAAGAAACTTCAGATTAATAGACTTTGTGTTTTATTTGCAAGAACATAATTGAGAAATTTCAGGTTGATCATCTGTATCTAGGATGGCTAAGCCCTGAACAGGAGAATAGAAGGTTTTGGGTCATCTGGTTCCATCTTTTTGGCTTCCATGCAGGTGACATAAGCTTGCTAACCTTGCAGATTTATAAAGGTAGAAGGGAGGTGAGATTACTCAAAGCGAAACTTGTGGATGTTGAAAGGGATATTTTGGGTGTGTTTTTGACTTAGCATGTTATGGGAAACTCAGTTTTGTGTCATAGCTAGGATTTAAGTTGAAAATAACTTTCCCATCTAGATGCTGTGATCAGGTGGATGGATGCATAGGTTTGGGGTTTTCCTAACAACATTAACATTTCTAAATAGATTTTTCACATGATCTGCAATTTAGGCACAATATGTTTTAGGATTTGGAATATACATGTCTTGAAACTTGACTTAAATATTTTAACACTTTTTGTTGTTGTTTTATGAAAATAATAGAACTTCCATCATGGTCTCTCATTTTTACTCTCTTCTGTTAAGCTTTTGAATGTGTGTTTTGTGCTACACATTGTATACACAGTATATTGCATAAATGCATATCTGGGGTAGGACAGTTACATTTTCTCAGTAAAACATATGAGATATAGAATCATTCCCCAAAGTTTCCAAGTTGAAGTAGAGTCACATTTCAAAAATTTACCTCTCTGCACCTAAGATAAATGTTTTTTTTCTAAAAGTAAACAATGAATACTATATACAAATGTATTTGTTGAGTACTGAATATATTCCAGAGTAGTTCACTTTGCTCTTGAAAGATTTACTTGAATATTCCCCTTGTAATACTGAGACCATTGCTATCTGTTTTCTAGCTCTTTTTTTGCATTTACTTAGCTGTGCTTGTCTTTTACTGTTAATATCACGACAGCTCATAGTAATTTGAATTAAAGATATACAACGTCTTTTTCTTTTACACAGAAAGTCTTAAGGTAGCTGTAACTGTATGATAAACTTGGAGCATGTATTATAGCAACACCTTTAAGTACAGGAAACACAAAGAGTTTGCCAGAGTTTCAACATAAACTCTTGTTTTCAGGATTATTTTTAACTCCATCATAAAAACTTGTTCTTGGTATAGGAGCAGTTTCTTTTATCACGACTAAAAAAAGATGTGGCTGGATTTTTTAGGTATGTTAGTGTTTTTTTGGTTTTTTTTTACTCCTGAAATTTTGTTTAAAATGGAGGAGGAAAGTATTGTATGTTTGTGATGGGTTTTTTCTTTTTGATTTTATTTAAACATATATATTCTTTTTCTTCTTTTCATCCCAAAGAATTTTTACTGGCAGGGGGAGCAATTCAGCATCGCCATTTTTTCCTGCTTGTTCCTCCATTAAGCCCAGCTTGGTCATGTCCCCGTGTACAAACTCACACCATCTATTGGTGGTTGGACTCTAGGTCAGACAGACATTGGTTATGTTTGTATAATTTTCTTTGATATCCTGTCATCTGTTTGTTTTCTGCAATGTCCCTGGCATTGTACTCTTTTTGACGAGACAATCCCATACCTTGAATTCACATCCTATTCTTCTTTGTCTTAAAATCATTCCACTTTAAGCCTGCCATCTTTCACATAAATCTCATCTCTACTTCCTCCAGCCTTCTGATGTCTTAACAGCAGGGACGTACTGGCCGCCGCTTCCCACAGTTCCCATTGGCTGGAAACGGCTAATCGTGGTCATCATCAGCAAAATGTCTTGTGGCCTGCAATCAGATTACCCTGATTGGCCACATGCGGCCCGCCAGCTGCAGGTTACCCACCACAGTGCTAGATGAACAGGGCAGTTTACAAGGCAGAAGGGATATCAGCACTGAACCACCATCAGAATTGAAAACAGAAAGAGCAGTGAAGCAGTTAAAAGGGGGAATGTACATATTGACAAATGTTTTGCTCAGAACTAATGTGTTATCACATTTGGTATATAACAACAAAAAACAAACAAAAAAACCCAGGAGTGATTTAAAGGCTTTAAAACCATCTGTGTGTACATTTATTTATTTTTAAATCCATAGCTTCAGTTATTTGCATTAGGCAGGCTTAGTGCACATGCATGGGTGCCAAACTGACTTAATAGATTGTAATTACTCCAAAGGAGCATTCACAGTCCATCAAGGCAGTAATCTTTGACCTAGATATTTACATGACCGAAACAATAACTGAAGGAATTGGGGAAGGCAAGCACTCACTTGTGCTTAAATAAGGTATTGCTCAAATGAGCATGCTAACTCCAAAGGAACAAATGTCGTTAATCGCTTTGGACACAATCCTGAAAGGTACTGAGCACTTCTTGAGATGTCTTGAGGACCCATTGGCATCCAGTGAAATAAAGTAAATACTTTGTGATAAATGGAACTAGATAAGTATCACACAGGGTTTTTGTTAAAACAGATTAAAGGAATTAGCTTTCAGTGGGCTTTCAAAGGTGTCACTAATAGCATAAGCTGAAGGTCATAGGATTGCACAGGTGTGGTAATAATACCTAATAATAATGCCTAATTTAGTGTCACTTTGCAGTAGTACAACCATGCAGCTCTACCTTGAGAAGTAACTGTAACAGTGACTTTGGTGGGATTCCATCTTTATTGTCTCTCAGTGACTTCCACATCAAATATGTTCAGTTTACAAGTCAAAACATGGTTGGTTCGGTTTTGTAACTATTTTCCTTGCAAACTCTGCCTGATCCACTGAGGATCGAACAGGGATTAAACGATTACTCCATCCTTTGCAACAATAAAGCTTCTGCAGGCCAAATTAGGCCCACAGTTAACACTCTTGCAATCCAACTGCCTTCTTATTATGCCTAGTATATCTGTGCAAGTCCACACCTGCCCTTCTAACAGGTACAATTTACTAAACACTCCTATGGATGAAAATGATTAGATGGAATCTTCTTTTCATTACTTTTCTCAACTGTTTTGGCTCTGCAGGGCTAACAGGAGTAAAAAGCAGTAAAAGCTAATTTTTGTCACTAAAGTCCACAGATATGACTGAATGCACACAGAAAACAGATACGACAGCCAAGAAGCTGCCATTTTTACCCAAATTCTATTAATATTAAGGATATGGCTTGACTAGGGAAAAGCTTGTTTTGCCTTGAAACTTGACTGTTTTCTTCTTCTTTACTTCTATTGCCTTCTGCTTAACATTGCTATTAGCAAATAGTAACAGGGCACAATTCCAAACTTAAATGTTGCTTTCAACAAAACAGACATAACTTCAAATTAATGATGCTTTCAAGACCTATAGAGCCTCCAATCCATTACTGTAAATATGTGTTACTATGCTTGTAAAGGCCTATTCAATTTTAATGGGATTTTTTTATATTCTTAATGGTGTAGAATACTGGTACTTTGAAACAGTCATGAGGTAAAGATGATTAAAAAGTGTATATCTTATATTAAGCAGGGTATTTCCTGAGAGGGAAAAACACTAGTAGGAGGTAAGAGCCTTAATTGGCATGTGGCTTAAAATTCACTTAATAGAAGTATGTATCTTGAACGCTTATGCAATAAGCAACGTAAGTATAAATAAGCAACTTCAATGCAGATACGATTTTACATGACAACCTTACGAACAGCCATCCTGTGGTGCACTTTGAGTTAGCACCTCTTATCTACCACGCAGGTTCCCAATTCAGTTTAAATTCAGGCAAAGCCAGTAATTCTATTTGTTTTGGGTAGATTTATCAAGCTGTTCCTGGTTACACCTTAGCTGTGGACCATCTGTTGACAGTGCATCTTTCTGTGAAGTAGTTTCTGCAGGCGATGAATGGGAAAAGTATTGGAGCACCAATGCTATAAGAAAGCAGATGCATGCTATCATAGAGCATCCTTCCCGCCTTTCAATCTGCCAGGTCCCTGTATTGATGGAGTGTTGTATGCCTGCAAGCTAGTCTGTCCTAAGGCAATGAGAAGTGCTCTCTTAGGGCCCATTCATCAAGTATTTCTGCTGGTGTTCGATGGACAGGAATTATGAATGCATAGTTTAATACAAGAACAGAAAACATGGTCTGATTTTTCTTTGCTCTTCCCTATCTTATACTTGAACCACATATGCATGTTTTTCAACAGTGAACTGTTAAAAGATTTGGTATTAGAAACAACAGGGTACAGTAAATCCCAAAGTTCCAGGAATGGATGATTTTTAATTTTGTTTCCACAACTGCCAGTTTATCAAATCAAATCAAAAGACGCTAGACCAGTACACTATCTTAGGGGACCATTTTTGAGTCTGACCTTGGCATGTTGGAGAATGTCTAAATGATTGGGTTTTTTTATGTTATAGCTATTAAAATCATGACTAAGGTTGGTACTATATTTTCAGTTCACCGCAGGCAGCAGCTTCCTATTGCAGGAAGATTCAGAAGATGGCATTTGTGAAATAGCATGAACTGCTTCATCCTGTGTTTTGAAACAGTTGGAAGAGAGAGAGATGGACAGATAGTGTGATCGATTGGGTAATGAGTTATCCGTTTAACTCTGTGAACCTAAAAACTGAATAAGATCAGTGAAGTAAAATGACTGGTTATTTTTTTATGGTAGGTGGTGTACAATAGCCCACTGGATACAACTAGCAGTATGCCAGACGGTACAGTTATGAGCCTCACTTAAGGTTTGCTCCTCACTCTGCTCGTATGGAAACAGAATTTACCCATGCAGATAGTGTTAATCTACTCAGATTACAGGTTTGTTGTGGAGTCCTCACTGGAACTATGGTTTCTGTTGGGCAACCATACAATTTGCATAGGCACTTTCATTAGTTCTCATCTTCAGTGAGCCAGGAAAGGTGTGGAAGCTAGATAGGCAGGAAATTGTGTGTCCATCAAAATTTCACATAGTGCACCCACCACTTAAATTTATCCAAAGGTCCATGTATCCTGGTTCAGAGACACATAAGGTAATGAATCACAAAAGTGACAGTTTGTGCTGCTATACGATTCTGAGAATCTTGATGTAGTAATTTCAGCACATGATTAGGTTAATCGTGAATTCACTTTAGTTTTATAACAAAATATAATGATTGCATATTAGATACAAAGTGCAAGAATGTGGCAATGGAATTAAGATTAATGAGCTGTGTTAATTCTTTAAGAAAAAGAAAACAAAAATACAGGGAATTTCTGACCAACCCAGGGCAGTCTGATTTTATTGCAAAGCCGTTTAATGAATATGAGGTTGATTTAATCTGCCATAATGTTTGCATTAAGCTACCAATGCAGTAAATGTATTGTATGTGAGCTCTGATAGTGCAGCACGGTAGCAGATCAGTGAAAACTATAAGTCCATACAAAACCATACATGTAGGGACATACTGCAGGTGATGCTGGGAAGAGGGTTTACCTTAGAGCTGGTAATCTGTTAGCTTCTAGTAGCCAGTGATTCAGAAAATAAACCCTGGGCTTCAAATAGGATTATTTTGTATTATTTGTATAACAGTAACAGGAGGCCCAAAGGAGGATTGACGGTCCACTTTGGCAGGAAACCGTGCTTGCCCTGAAGTGTTTCTGATCTGAATAAACAAGATGGGCAAAGGATCAGAGGGAAAACAGAGGTACAGAGAGGTGAAGTGGTATGCCCAAGGTCACAGAGCATGTCCGTGGCTGAACTAGGAATAGAATCAGCATCTCCTGACTCCCAATCTAGCGGCCTAGATCATGCCGTTTGCCTGCCAGACTGCCCCTTTGAAAAACAGGCATGTAATCCAAGTCTTAGGGATTTTCCTTTTCCAAGTCTTTTCCTTTCTTCACTGTATGCACTAGATTTTCACTGGACTGCTACCAACTGATCACAAAGCAAAAACTGTGTGTGTGTGAGTGTCAGTCTGGTTCCCTCCTATATGTGCTGGGCCTAGGGTGACCAGACAGCAAGCGTGAAAAATCGGGATGGGGGTGGGGAGTAATAGGAGCCTATATAAGAAAAACACCCCAAAATTGGAACTGTCCCTATAAAATAGGGACATCTGGTCACCCTAGCTGGGCCCAATTCTTCTCCCACTGGTAAAAAAAAAAAAAAAATCACACCGAGTTCAGGAGGAGCAGGACTGTGCCCATTGTGTGTTTAAGTCTCGGGTTTATGTTCAAACTGAGGTAATGGCCCTCATGCAATAATGCTGGGCAGTCTTTACGGAGACTTCAGTAGGCAATAATCTACATGATAAAACCATCTGAATAATTTTGTACACTCAATAGTGCTTGAACAGCATCTGAAGAAATTGGTCTTTCCAGGTCATGGCTGCTGGCTGTTTATAGGGGAGCTTCATAAGCAGTGCATTCCTGTGTATCTGGTTTGGTGATGCATGAGGAACTGTTTTCAGTCTTATTTTTGATATTATAATGTCAGGGTTGTAGAGCACAACAAAGCACCTTATCTTGACATATTCAAAGATCGCAGTTGTGAAGTTCTCTTCAAGTGCTTAACTGTTTCAACTTATTGTAAACAAACAGTTCTTGTGTTACTGTTTCCTGTCTGTGATGACATTTCCTGTCGGTGAAGTGTATTGGCTTTAGGCTTTACAACTGACAGTGTCCCTTTTTAATGATACAAAAATTGAAAAGAGAAAACATTTTTAAAAGGTTGTTTTTAGGCTTTTCTGATGTTGCACATTGTAATGCAAAGACAAGATCGTGGGGCACTTTGTCCAGCAAGAAAATGCAGACTAATAATAAATACTGTTTTTTGGGTTTTTTTTTTATCACAATGGAAAAGATTATACAGGCATCAGCATCCTTTCTCTACATGTTGTAAATGAGAATCTCTTTTTTCTTTCTGCCTCTCTTTTTATTTCTTTCCCACTATGTGGCCATTTTTCAAAGAACCCAAATGAAAACAGAGCTCAAATAGCAGAATACTTGTTTGTGATGAGCTGATACAATAGGAAGGAAGTAATCAGCATCTGTTGATGGGGCCCTGCAGCAGGGGTCAGGCTGCAAAAGTATGGCATTTGGATAAAAAATGAGGCTTTAGTCAGGAGACTGTCACAGTGCCAAGTCACAGCTGCCTTCGAGCTATTGATCAGTGTGATTTCACCAAGCAAATTATTCCTACCAGGATAACTGCAAAGCACAACAGCATTGAGACACTGACTGTGTTTTGTTTATTTAACCTCCCCCCAAATATTCTGTTTGGTTTACCTGCGTTGTGATGTGTGTGTCATTCTCTGCATGGAAAATTGATGCATCTGTGTGGGTAATATTTCCACTGTAAGGCATTCAGATCTTGTTTTCTCACTGTTGCAATAATGCATTACAATAAAAAAGGCTTTTACTGGCAGGAAAAGAGTATGGAAGAAATAAAACTCCCAGTTATGGCAGCTTTAATTAAAAACAACAAAAATGTTTTATTCCTGTTTAGTCATTAGCTGATACCTGGATATTCCTTATACATCTGGGCTAAGACTTTTGCCAGAAGAAATCTAGTTCAGCCATGGCATGAGTGTTTGGGTTTATGATTTTTCATTCACTGCCTGTTAGTTTAAAAAGAGGCGATCACAACTTAGGGTGAAAATATATCAAGATTTTTGTGTCACAAATGGCAAAAAGCAAAGGTGTTGTGCACATATGGAGAAAATGATTCTGAATAAGAGAAGTATAAATGAGAACTGGTAGGTATTAAGTAATTAAGGTGGCTTAAATATGCTTGCCAAATTCCAGCTGTTGACTGAAGATGTATATAGAGTGTTTTGTTTGTTTGTTTTTTAACAAGTTCAACTGGACGTTGATAAGACCTCCCTAATGGACAGCATCATCAACGCTACAAGTAAATGGCAGTTGATGGGTGAAGAACCAAGCTCTCTTTAGTTCCCCAAGTGATTTGCCATGGGATCTAGAGTAATGGCTATCTGTGTGCTACTTCAGTTCAGCAAAGACTCTTATGTATAACCTGTAAATTTATTTCTTAAAGGCAGATTTGATCTTCAGACTGTTATTGAAGGATCCATAGGCTGAAGACACATGCTGGGTAGAAGGTTAAACAGCTGGAGGTGGTGTCTGTGATGCTATCTCTGGGTGCCCAGCACTGAGAATCACCCTGATACCCCCTCTGCTTCCAGGGAAAGCGAGAGACATGCTCTTGCTTAACTGGGTGTCAGCTCCCTGACACCACATTTCTGTTAGCCAACTAAACAGTCTCCTCAGAGTTCTGCCCGCCCGCCCTTCTTTTACTTTTGCAGGTTAACACAAGGTTCACCCCAATCCCAACTGAAAGCATTCTTTGTGGTATCCAGCCCCTGCCACTGGACACTCGCAGTAATTACCTGGTTTGCTGTTCCCAGTGGAACAGTATGCATGCAGTTTGACTGGTACAACTCAGGATCAGGTCCTTCATAACATCACAGCCTGGAACTATATTTATAGTGAAGCAATCATAAGTTTATTATCAAGGGCTAAGATTTGAGTGAGAACAATAACTGTGGGAACAGAATAACAATAACAGTGGGAACAGAAATGGCTACATATAAAACAAAAGTAAAACATGCTTTCTAGAATCTAAACTTAACCTTAACAGGCAAAAATCCTTTTCTAAAGTAGTTTCTCACCTAAAGCAATCTCCCATCATCACCAATCCACATGGCTGGGATCCACTGTTCATGGATGCAAAAAGCAGTGTCCTTTTTGTACCCTCAGTGATGGATGGGCGGTTGCTGTCCCAGTCCCCCAGTTATAGTCCAATAAATCTTTGAGGTGCTGCACCCTGCCCCAAACAAAGCTCTTTTCCCCCTGCGCATCTTCTCTTCTTATTAAATCTTACAATTCTTCATCTGCATTTAGCTCAGATTGATGATTTTGATGAGACAGTACTCAATTTATAGTTAATCAGATAGATTGATAAACCCTTTGCCAGTTGGCATTGAGGAGCTCTTAGGCTCACAGTGTCTGGTCCAGCAGGAAACCAGATTTTCACTTCTGCTGAGGAGTAACACTTTGATACAAACTATAAAGACTTATTTCCAGTCTATGGAGATAAATTTTAAAATATCACCAGTCCATATATTACACAATGATATTGATAACCAGCATGATCCTGGTTTTCATTTAAGATTTTACATGGCTAAAGACTATGAAAGAAATGTGTTAGATGTAGTGAGTTGGTCAGGCTGATAGGAGTTGCTGTTAGAGTACAGTGACCTCTTCACCAGTTGGTATTTAGTGGCTCTTAGGGTCATAGTGGTCATGACATTTTCTGTGGAGAAACCGACAACACTGAGTCTTAGATCTGACCTTTTCTAGTAGAAGCATAGGTACAATACACGTGCAAAAACTCCAAACAAAACACTAAGCTACTTGTTAACAAGATGGTATTACTGAAAGAATTTGCTCCCAACAATTAGCCTAGTAGAACAATGTCATGTTTCTTGGTGTGTAGTGGACACTATTTCTAAATCTATCGTGATCAGAAACTGAGCACTGGGAAACTACATTTTGGTGTCCGTCACTGCTTGGTTGGTGCACATCTGGAACTAACCACTGGAATTGATACTTTCAGATATAACAGTTCATTATTCTAGGCATGCTGGTGAGTGACGAACCTTCAGTGAACGAACGTTTTAGCACCCACTCATCTTCAGCTGAGAGCTGGTTTTCACAGGAAAATTGACCAGAATGGCTATTGTGGACTAAACTGTTCTGCAGTAGGTATTCTGAAGTTGCTCTATATGTGGGCTATTGTTCTTTAAATTCACATCCTCCCTTATTCTGGAATAACTTCTCCATGTAGACAAGCCCTAGGTAGTTAGAAGTAACTGCTTAGTTTACCTATGCAAATAGGAAGATATTTTGATAAAAATATAACATTTTAGTTAAAAAACTAGAACAGTATAAAATTAACATGGTACACATTAAATTGATTAAAAACTGGCTAACTGTTAGGTCTCAAAATGTAATTGTAAATGGGGAATTGTCATTGAGTGGGCGTGTTTCCAGTGGGGTCTCACAGGGATCAGTGCTTGGCCCTATGCTACTTAATATTTTTATCAATGACCTAGAAGAAAACATAAAATCATCCTGGATAAAGTTTGCAGATGACACACAAATTCGGGGAGTGGCAAATAATGAATATGGCATGTCACTGATTCACAGTGATCTGGATTGCTTGTAAATATGCATTTCAATACAACTAAATGTAAATGTATACATTGAGGAACAAAGAATGCTGGCTGTACTTAGAAGACGGGGGACTCCTATTCTGGGAAGCAGTGACTTTGAAAAAGTTTTGGAGTCTTGGTGGATAAACGGCTGAACATGAGCTGTCAATGTGATGCTGTGGCCAAAACTGCTCATGTGCTCCTGGAAGGCATAAACCAGGGAATCTTGAGTAGGAGAAGAGAGGTTATTTTGTCTTTATATTTGGTACTGGCGCGACTTCTGCTGTAATGCTGTGTCCAGTTCTGGTGCCCACAATTAGAAAGGGATGTTGATAATTGGAGAGGGTTCAGAAAAGAGCAAGGAGAATGATTAAAGGATTATAAAACTTGCTTTATAGGGATAGACTCAAGGAGTTCAATCTATTTGGCTTAACAAAGAAAAAATTAAGGGGTGACTTGATCACAGTCTGTAAGTATCTACATGGGGAACAAATATTTAATAAAGGTCTGTTCAATGTAGCAGAGAAAGATACGGCACGATCCAGTGGCTGGAAGTTGAATCTAGAAAAATTCAGATTGGAATTAAGGGGTACATTTTCAACAGTGAGGGTAGTTAATTGTTGAAACGATTTACAAAGGGTCATGGTAGAGTCTCCATCATAGATGATTTTAAAATCATGATTGGATGTTTTTCTAAAAAAATATGTTCTAGAAATTATTTTGGGGAAGTTATATGGTATTAAGGCCAGGAGCTCAGACTAGATCATCACAATGGTCCCTTTTGGCCTAGAAATCTATGAATACATAAATGTGAGTGCAGGATTTTTCATCCAGGACAGACACTTTAAGTATTGATCCAGGTACAGATTGGATGAGAACTCATAGTTCCCAAGTATAACCATTTGAATAATGCTGGTTGTGAGGACCAAACTAGTGGTTCCCAGACCCCTTTCCATTTAACAATATGTGATGGACAAAGGTGGTGGCAGTAACCAGAAACAAAAGGATCCATGGAGCATTCTCTCTCAAACAATTATATAAAGATTTTCACAGGGGTTGGAAGTCTCTAATTAGAGGCCCATACAGAAATGTTCAAAATATTAAAACTAATTTTAGTTATTAAGAAAATGTGCAATCTAAAATCAGGTGTAAATCTTATAAGATATTAACTGTTCTAATTTGGAAACATTCTGTATTTCTTGCTTTTCCATATCGACAGATTCTTTAAGAGTCAGTACAATTAAAAAACCTCCCTCCTCCCCCCTTTAACATTTTTGGTCTGTTTTGGAGTGTTCATTAGGGTCGGAGGGTTGAGAGTTCATAATAGTGGTCAGTTTGGACAGAGGCATAGCCTATACAGAACGCATATCAGTATGGCCATTGGGAATTAGAAAAATGTTCTCTTATTCCTGATCAATACATTTAGGGCTTGTGTATATGGAAAGTTATTGTGGCATAAGGGCAGTATGAGTTTATGCTACTGTAATTCTACTGGTGTAATTCCCTGGGTGGATGGACACTCTTATTCCAGAATAAGAATAAATTTATTCTAGTTTAGTTTATATTGCTTTGGAAGCAGTTTAAACTGTTTTGGAAAAGGCCTTTTATTCGGAATTAGTGTGTCCACATGGGTAGTTATGCCAGTAGAACTGTGGAGGCATAATTAGATTGGCATACTTTTGCGACTTAATTTCCTTAGTATAATAACCAACCTGGATAAAGAAAGATACAAATTCTGTCACAGCTCTGTGATCTCCACTGTAGAGGTTATTCTCAAATACTCACACTTGAGTCGATCCAAAATAGTACAATATGACAAGTATAACCTGAGCTTTGTAGGGGATTATTGTGTTTCATTAAGTTTTATTAAAGCTGCGAGTGAAGGACTTTATGCTTGAGAGCTATAAAAATTATTCTCCTGCAACCTTGTTCTGTAAAATTGTGGATGCCAGTCTGGATTGCGATTCATATTCACAGTGGGTTGGTTCCATAGGAACAAAGAAGGAGGTGTGGGAATCTGGACTCCAATTACCTCACACATTCTGCTGCTGAGCTCTTTAATTTTTCTTATCAGTAATTCACTTCAGATAACAACCCTGTAGATAAAGTAGGCCTTCAAGGAAAAGGGGGAAAATGGAGGTTTTATTGGCTTTTATCGGTTTACTAAAGAGTGTTTGGTTATAAAACATTAACACAATATTATTCTATCTATAACAAAAAGTAAATGAATAAAAGTAACAATTATAAGCCAGGGCAAATAATGACTAGAATATATTTGCCTTTCCCTGATCACTGGGGGCCTCCAATTTTTTTCTTCTTGTCTCCATGATTGTCTTCATTTACAGCATGTCCACCGAACATGCTAATTACAGTTAACCCCTTTTTCCTTTCACAGCAAGTCAGAGGGACTTGACCTGCTCTCATTCTGATTTGTATTCATTTAATTTTGTACATGTCTTTCCTCTGAGACTGAAGTCTTGTCTTGGGAGAGGAGCATATGAGAGAGTCATTAAATGAAGCCAAGAGGTTCCTATTTGGGACCTGAGGTTATGAGGATCTTTATTATAAGGAAAACCTGCAGTGCTACGTGTGCATTAATTACAATTCTCTGCACGTTGATAGTTTCAAATAAGAGTTCTTACCAAGTTTTTTGTTGTTGCTGTTGTTAGAAAATAATGATTATAGTGATCGTGTAATCTTCCTTTTTCACACCATAAGATGATACTTATAAAAGAGTCGGGGTACTTGGGATGATGAGTGGTGGAAGGATGTAATTAACAAGCAGGTAATTTATTAATTTACAACAGTAGATTTTACAAAGACATTACAGATTTTTAGCAGCAAGGAGACCTGTTTGGCGACATAGTCCAACTTCTTAAATGTGAAGGTTTCTTTTGTATGTTGTGTTCTAGTTTTTTGTCCCACTAAATGATGGACTGCTACATCTTCCCTTTGAAAGTTTGCCATAGTAATAAGTTCTGTTTTTAGGAAGTGTAAAGTGCAGTTGTAGTTTTAAAAAATACACTGTGGAAAAGTGTAATGAATATACTTTTACTCAACAGATTTGTTCCGAGTGTGTACTCTGGGCCATTTTAGCTTATTAAAGTACTTGAAATTTTTCCCCAATTCTGCATTCGCAACCCAAGAATAGAAGAGAGCTGAACTCTGATTCACGCATCATTGACAGAATTCAGAGTAACAGCCGTGTTAGTCTGTATTCGCAAAAAGAAAAGGAGTACTTGTGGCACCTTAGAGACTAACCAATTTATTTGAGCATTGACAGAATTGTTAATTAAATTTCTGAGCCAAATTCTGCTGCCATTTGCATCTGTACAATGTCACTAATGACAATGAGTTGGCACAGGTGTAACTGAGGACAAAATTTCATTTATAGAATCTTTTATTACTGGTGATGATGGCTTAGTTGGAAAGAACACATCTTGATTTCCAGGTTCCAGATTGAGTTGCAGGGCTAGCAGTTAGAAAAGCCACCCTTTTTGCATATAAACTATGCAGATTTGCTCTAGAAGTCATTGAAATACACTAAATCTAGAACTTCATAAGATCATTTTTACAGTCACTTTTTAAAGCACACTTCCTAGATCTAAAAAAAGGAAATTTTAAGTTTGTGTCTTTAGCATTTATTTGAGGGAACTGCTCTAGACAATTGGAAGTGCAATTTTGAAGTGAAACTGTCCAAGCAGAACATTTGTTTGTTTTAAAGAAAATTCTTTCACCTTTCCATTCATATAGATAAGAGATGGCTCATATTGATTTGCACAACATCCTAGAGGAAAGACAGCATATTGGAGCAGAACTACATTACACCACAATTCACATGATGACATGAAGAGGGAAAATTAGTTTCAAAATGGAAACACAGTACCCACTAAATCCCACAAAACCAGGGAGTTGCCTAATGCAGAATAAGTAGAAACCCTAGTATACCCCAACTTTTTCCAGTTGTGCTCAAGATAACAAGGAAATAATTAAAGAGTCTACCATTTTGAATTACAGACCTTCACCAAATTTTAATTTCCTGAAATGATTAGCCCACAGTTTTTCTACTCAAATATTTTTACACTGAATTGGCAATTCTCATTTTCACCTGGTATGTCTGCTCATATGTGTCTGTTCATAATGTCCTTGCCTGCCCAATTTATTGAATTTATTTACTTCTGAGTATTTGATGGTGGAGTGAGAGATTATTTAAAACAAAACTCAAAAGGTTGATCTGTTTATAAGCATTTACTGCATCAGTATGAGTTTTGACTCATAATTAATTTTTAGATGTCTTTGCCAGATCAGAGGTGTCATTTACCAAAGCCACATCTAATACACAAATTGATAGAGTTAGCAACTAGGCATACAGATGTCCATGTGATTTGTTTACAAAATAAATAAGGGATTATAGCAGCATTTTTTCCATATGGTTATTGATTGGTTGCCTTACATATTTTAGTGCTTTTAAGTAAAGAAAACCATAATTTACTCTTATTGTTTTCTTCACACTGAGATTAAAGATTTTCAGGCCATGCTCTTATTCATGTAAGTAAACATCTGAGGAAACCTGCTTTTAGATTTTTTTTTAATCCTTCCTTACGCCCCTTTACTCACTTTAGATTATATTCCTTTTGTTCATGAGATCTATAGCATCTTCCCAGCTACAGTAATAGCTACTGATCAGGTTCACACATTAGCCCTATATTAATAGACACTGTGAATTCACAGTCCTTCCACCTACAGAGACATGAGGAAGACCAGCCATTTCTAACACAGTGGACTAGCTAAATTTAACAGTATCATTTTAGCCAGAACAATGATTTGTCCTAACATAATATATCTAATTTGTTAGCTTGTGGGCTCTGAGCATTTAAAAAAAATACTCATGTATAAAATCTTGCACTTTTTTCATGATCATGATGATTTTAAAGCTTATGGGTCTCTGTGGCAAAGAGAGAGAAATATTTTATTGAAAGTATCTGTGGGATTGGTTTTAAAGTGTTTTTAAAGATCAAAATATACTTGAAAAGAGAGCCACCGTCATGTGGAAATGTAATACTTCTGCTAATACAGAACCAATAGTTTTCAATCATAAAATAAAAGTTGAATTAAGACTGCGGATGGAAGAAAACAACAATGGAGATAAAGTTTAAATTTCTTTTTAATTTGAAAGTTCTTGCAACATTTTTTCCACCTCCTTAATCCTTGGTGGAAATTGTGTGCTGTGCATGTTTGTTTTTTCCTTTGGGTAAAGCTGCAATAGACTTGAGTTTCTTATTAGTCGAAGGCGTTGGTTGAACACTCATCTGTGTTGTGAACCAACTTGACTAGTAATTAACGTTTTGATGCCCAGAAATATGAAGAATGCAAAACCCAGTGGCATTGCGTTGAGATAAAGCTTCAGCAGGAGAGCTCCTTGCAAACTCTCACAATTAACTTACTTTACAGATTATCTGAGGGTCTGTCGGGTTAAGTTACCTGCATGACTTGGAGACTATTTGACATGTGTATATAACCTCAGTTTAAAAAGAAACTATTCAAAACAAAAGTGTGAAGCCTGAGTGTCTCCTACTGGTGCACAGGATGGAATGATCCCGCTGTGCCTTGGGGAGACGGGCGTTCTCTAGGGCAGGACAAGAAATGTTTATAACTGTCTCCCTCCTTGTGTGTGTAATGGATTCCACTGGGAAGGGCAACTTTATACAACTTCTGGGCCTCTGTGTGAAGGCTGCCCTGGGGATGTGCTGACTTTTGCAAGTGTATCTCAGGGCTGCATTATGTTATGTTCCCCACTATCACAGATAGTTATGGACTTGGATAATAGTAGTAAATAAAATGAGCTGGGAGTGGATTAGTCTCCTATAGGAACCTTTGTCTTTAAAAGGTAATTTCTGGGTTTGGTTTGCATTATAAATTCTCCACTCAGCAATGCTCATTGAAATCTAGAAGCTTGAGCAGACCAGTATCCATCAGGAAGGGAAGAGTGAGTCATGATTGACCACTGGTCTTGTAAAATGTATGCTGATCTGGGAGAACTCCATTTGTCGTGCCTGGATGCAAACTGTCACTGGTTGTAAAATTTGTGCTTCAAAAAAACAGACGGTGTCAAAAACAAGAGAAGACAGAGATAAATTACACATACACAAACAATCTAGCCAGGCTTTGGCTGGTGAGAAAAAAGCATGGAAGTAAGCCAGATATTGACGGAGGTTTTAGGATGCAAACAAAGTAGGTAGATTAAGAGTTACATATCTGCATTAAGCAGGAGCACAGGTTCAATGGGTTCCCTCATGGGGCAATTTAGTCAGAAGACTAGTTGTTGGACTAGAAGTGGTCTGTGTGAAGAGAAGAGAGAGCATGTTTTCTCATACAAGTTTATGTATCATTAAGGATTTCAGGATTTATTTGTAATTTAACTTGAAAGCCATTTTGCACCAACAAAGTGAAATTTAATTTGGACCTTCAGTGGAATTTGTTTTCTGTGGGGAATCTCTTAGGTAAACTGTATTTCAGCTGTATATTCCTCATATATGTTTCCTGCCTAATATAAATTATGCAGCGCTTTTACCTTTAACAGGACACTGATCAGGAATATAAATGGGTAAAAAAAACAAAGCCGAGGAATACAAATATTTTATTCAGAGTATTTAATTTTTATATGTTCATGAATAGTCATGTAGTCCCAGCTCTCTAAGATGAACAAATGATGTTTAAAAGAGTAATATGTTATTTCAATATATTACAAAATGATTCAGCTAGTTGGGGTCACATATTTATTATTCACACTGAGTACTGAGTAGCACTGCTATTTTACAAGTAGTCCCATTAAATCAAATTGCCTAGTAGTATCTTACCTTACAAATAGTCCCATTGACATGATAGGGACTATTTTCAGACTAAAGTGCTACTCAGCTTGAGTAAAGGTGATGGAAACTGGCCCTTAATATTATTTGACCAGTGCTACTCAGAAATATTTTAGATTTTATTAAATGTGGCATTTTCCCAATCTTAGATCAGTCTCCCTAAAAAAGAAAAAAAAAGACTAGTGAAGTTTAGTGAAAAACAAACTTATTTAAAATTCAACTCTGAACATAAGCATGTGCAGAGATTACTTTCTTTAGCACTGTAAAATGAATTCTTCATGTGATCAGGAAAAGAAACAGACTGATCTAAACCCAAATTCGTTATCTGAAAATGCGCTCTAGATCCCAAAACCATACGCATTTCATCAACTCCCGTTTGACCACTGATGCTTGTGTTCTTAAGGCTGATCTTAAAATAAGCAACAAAGGATGCTGGCCATCCTGCCATTGCATGGAAAGGGAATAAACGAATAACTGTAACTCTGAGAATTGTGACATTTCAAAGATGGAAAAGTAGACACAGTGATACCTTTTACTGGACTAGCAAAGAGGTCCAATAAAAGTAGCACATTATCTTGTCTACTTTTTCTTGAGTACTGATGCGACTACAAACATTTTGTGCACTACAAATTTAAATGCTTTTAAATGGATTTTTCTGTTTATCTGTCATTTAAGAAAGTTGAAACATTGTGTAATATATGGACATACCTCAAGGGGTTGCGTTCAAGAAGCTACATCTAGTACACTGTCTTTGGAAAATGTATTTGGCTATTTAAACAAATTTATTAGTACTTTCTGTCCTTCATGATGGAGAGGAGAGAGGGTGGGAGAGGGAAGTGAAGGACTCCCCCAAATCCTGGACTTTATGAATTGAAGACAGGAAAGTAGGTAAAGGCATGCAAAGTAGTCAAATACTCTTGTGGCTAAGGGATTAAAGATATGTTAATATAGTTCTGTTTTGTCTTTTTCTGTTTTCAGCTAAAATTAACTGTACTTTCCATAGGAATATAATCAAAGAATCTTCTGTTTTAAAAAAAAACAAGTTTATTTTCTTTAAACTTTCTCCCAAAATTATAAACTACTAACAGTGTTTGTTGATCAGAAAAATTTGGGTGTTCACTGTTAGGCAACTTTGGGACTGGTTAAAGTATATATGAAGTATTCTTGAACAATGGACCTGTTTTTAAGCATAACTTCCATCTATGTACTAGACAGAAGTTTAAAGCCAACAGTTTAACATGTAAATTGAAGGTTAATGAAAGTTAATACTGTAGCAATATTTTTCACGCTTTTCACTCACTTACAAAATTTTTCCTATAATCTTTCATGCATTCAGAACTATGCAAGCTGTCTGTAATCTACTAAATCCCTGAGTAGCTGTGTGATTTCAGGTATCTTCATTTAAATAGCCTGCTGCTTGCTAGCTCTCACAGGACTTACAGACATTAGCCTTGTGGGAGAATGGAATAGTCCCTTAAGCACAGCAGGATATGGCTCCTGTAGGTGTTTTGGGGTCACAAAGTCACAGCTGTGTTACCTGTTCTTTACTAATTAAGAGTTACTATGAATCTCTTTGACAATTAAGAACAGATTGAACTTTAATGTAGATAGGCACTGTGGGACAGTAAACAGTTCTAAAGCAAGTAAAGAGCCGGCACAGAAAATACTGCTGACAGCATGGACTTTCTTTTAATGATGTAAATTGCAGTGCATTAATAAATGTCTAAACTCACCATTGCAGGATCGAAGCTTGTATCAGGTAGGGACACTGTCAAAAATTCTTGCAACCATTAGATTTGTCTATTCCATGCTTCACAATCTTCAGAAAACTATTGGTCCTAACAGTCTCTTCTGAGAATGACTGTAATAAACATCATGAGAGCCAATGCTCATTCCCTGATTAGTGGTTAAGAGCAGCACAAGAAGGTTAAAGTTACAAATGACCTGGGAGGAGGTGGGAAAGGGGTGCTAGGGAGGATCTTACATAGTCAGAAGATATTCATTAAAAAGGGAACCCTGGTTCCCCAAAAATCAAGGTTTCCTAATTCAACCTAGTAATTACAGATGCATCTTGGGGTTTGGTGGTTTTGTTTTTGTTTTTGTTTTTTTTTTGTTCAGTTTATATTAGCCGGCTATTTGGTTTTCCAAGTAGTTTTAACTTAAAAGAAGGTTCCTTTAAAAAAATTGTAAAGGGGAGGGATGCTCTGAGATTACTCAAATTTTCAGAGGGAAAAATATTCTTCTTGTTCATGTTTCCCTAGGAAGGTATATATTGTTGTATGCTAATAGGCTGGTTGAAAACTGGAAATGTAAATTAAATTTAACGAGGTGCATTCTTTAACAATAAGAGATTAGGGATTGGTTGATATGGGAGGCCATTGAAACACAAGTGATTGATGCCAACCTGTTTATATCCCCCTCCCAGAGAAGGAGGAAAAAAAGGGAGAGGTGCAGTTTGATGTCTATATGAAGTAATCTCCAGAAAGAAAAAGATTATATTTGTTAAACTGTATAAAAAAAAATCTGAAGATAATATGGCTTTGTTCACAGTGTTACATAAAGAAGATTAAAGACAGGAAACAAGCTGCTTAAACACTGTAAACTAATTAGTTCGACGAATTGTTTTCCCGAGGTTCATGAGATATGAAACATTGGCACCAGTGCATGAAATACACTCTGCCTCACTGCTCTTTTCAATTTATTTTTCTGTTAGTGTCATATGTATATATATATAAAAAAGAGCAGCCAAAAAGAGAGAGGTTACAGAGGGAGACCAATGCCTGTCAAATGATTGAAGCTGACATTTTGTCATCTTAAGCCTGATGCAGGAGGGCTTTTTTCTGATATCCTTGTATAAATACCAGCTTTATTTTCTGCCATCACAGGCTACATTGCACAAATGATGTCATGACAAGGCCCAAAGGAATTCCTCTTGTTGCTCAGAGCCACTTTGGCAGCTCCAAGCTAAGCTAAGCACAAGTGAGCTGACACATCATTAATTAGTTTGCCCAGTATCAGGATGTTCTGGGGGAGGAGGAGAGTCAGAAGGGCAATGGCAATGGAGTGGGGACAGGTGTTCGGCATCTTTTTTTTTTTTGTTTTGTTTATTTTTTCCCTTCCCCCTAAGTTGACACATTTATCAGATAACATGCCAACCAATGCACAGGTTCAAGGCACTTTCCAAATTTGTGTTTGCATCTGCTGTCAGATCTCCGAACTTTTATCCGATGATTATGTTGTTGTCATATTTATAGGGTCCCAGAGAAGTAAATGACAAAGCTCCTGTTGACGTCAGTGGAGGCAGGATTGCATCAATAAACTTAAAAAAACCCAAACCCTTACAATTATATCCTTTTCCCTTCTCTTTCTTGCTCTGCATGTTTCTTTGTAAATGTGTATACAATATAATAGCTTATATGGAGACATGTATGCACAATGTGGTAGAGTGGAGAGAGTGTGTGCACAAGTACAATAATAGTTTTGGTTTGAAAGAAATGAGGAGGGAAAATCCAATTTTGACTTTAGGGTGCATTGCTTAATAGTGTTGAAATATTAATAAAGTGAACATTTTCAATTTAAATAACAGCCCATGGGTTTTTGAATAATATCTGCGGGGCACTGAATATACAAATGAGACATAGTAGAAAGGACATGGTATACATTTAGTTGCCTGTGTGGAGGAAAAAAGAGTTAAGATTTTTGCCTCTAGGTTTTCTAATAATCTTTTGCTTTATGTTGAGACACTCAACACTATATTTTCTGTACCATGTACAGAATCTGCAAGTTATTGGTATTTGCTTTATTAGTGAATATATATATATATATATATAGAGAGAGAGAGAGAGAGCAAGTCTTTTACAAACTTTATATTTTAGGAGGTAATCTGTGCCTGTGTTTGAGTTGTTGAAATATGCTGGTATACAGTAGAGTATTGTTGCTCAAAGAAACAAACCAGTTGTTGAAAAGGGGAAGGAAAAAAAAAAGGCTGTGGGTGAGGAGAAAAGAAGACATTATCTTTCAGAGTGAATTAAATTGTCACTTCCTGTATCCTAGAGCACTCCAGTAATGTCCCGTTTCATCAGCGACAGTAACTACCCAACATTCTTCAGTAGCTCCTTGACATCAAAGCTCTTTAATGACCGCAAATCATATTTTGGCCTAAATAACTGAGTGCAGCTGTACATTTTTAAGATTTTTTTTTTTTTTTACTACTTTCCCCACCTTGATTTTTGCTTTTATTGAGGTCAGTGCATTAGTGCCTAAAAAGTGAATCCAGCCTGGAAATCATTGTAGCCTGGGCACTGCTCAATTATTACTTTTAAATAGGCAAATCAGATTCTAATTAGCACCACAATCAGAACTATTAGTGCTATTTTTATTCCCCATTATAATGTATTTGCTTACAAATGTACCCTGAGGTTACAGATGTTTTATTCATTATTTTTGTTGGCCACAAAGGTAGCGCTTTTTACTTCTGATTTGAGAGGTACCAAATTGAGCAATACTTTTTAAGTCACTAGTCACAAAGACATGAACAGCAACACGTGTCAATTTTACGGCACATCCCAATGAACTACAAAAATCAGTGCCTATTGGGTAGGATGATTGCCTCCTGGTAAATTGTAATTGTTCCATCTCTTCCCCACTCCCTTTAAAAAAAAATAATAATGACAAAACACCTTTGCAGCTCATATTAAAGTAGAAATGTAGGCATGGCAGCTATTGATTTTAATGGTTGTTCTGTTCAAAATCTGATGGAAATATGTGGCCTATTACCATTACTAACTTTGTTAAATACTCCATCTGACTGAAAAATTTGCATTAGTTACATTAAAATGTAATGCTTAATATCACTTAGTTATATACCCCTGGAAGGACATATGGTGTATACACTATTGTATCATTTCAATAAGAAGAAACCTTTAGCCTTCTTAATGGATGAACTTCATTTTAAAATGCTGACTAATGAAAAATGAGCCAATCTACTGACAAAAGTAAATGGAGGAATAAAACCTCAGTCCTTTTTTTCAAAAATAATTAGATACTAAGGGGCCTTTATAGGTTCCAGAAGTAAGCCCCTGTGACCCTGTCCTATTTATTAAGACTGATGAACTCTTGTTAGTGTGTTTACCATTTCCCTCCTGCATTACTATTTTTTTTACAAGCTGTCTAGAAGTTTGCAACTTTTATGCTATATATATTTTTCCATCTGACTTTTATGACTTTTCCCATAAAATTTATTGGCTGGCTGAGTCTCACAAATCTTAAACTACTTAATGGTTCTGGCTGCATCCATTATATCGCCTATATTTTTTTCCAGACATCTGTGTAGATATCTTCTGAAATTTACAAAACCTTTGTAAGTAATCCCATAGGCTGAGCTGCCCATTGAAATCTCTACCAGTGTTTGTTGCTGCTAATTACTTAGTGTAAACCTGTGGGAATCAGGCCCTTTCTTAATGAGTTTGGGCAAGTGACTAAAAATTCCTGTGTAATTTTAAGGAGATTTACTACTCAATTTCAGACCTAAAAGTCACAATTCTCCAACAAAAAAACTTCAAAAACAGACTCCAATGAGAAACTGAAGAATTGGAATTAATTTGCAAACTGGACACCATTAAATTAGGTTTGAATAAAGACTGGGAGTGGGTGGGTCATTACACAAAGTAAAAACTATTTCCCCATGCTAATTTTTCCCCTACTGTTACTCACACTTTCTTGTCAACTGTTTGAAATGGGCCATCCTGATTATCACTACAAAAGTTTTTTTTCTCCTGCTGATAATAGCCCATCTTAATTGATTAGTCTTGTTACAGTTGGTATGGCAACATCCATTTTTTCATGTTCTGTGTATATATATCTTCCTACTGTATTTTCCACTGCATGTATCCAATGACGTGGGTTTTAGCCCACGAAAGCTTATGCCCAGATAAATTTGTTAGTCTCTAAGGTGCCACAAGTACGCCTCGTTTTTTTCCCCCTACTGTTGTGACTTTTGGTCAAGACTGGTGTCCTGCATAGACCTGGTCCACAGTGCTGCCTGTGTAATTTTGTTCTTTGTTAATTTAGAGAAAGAGAACTGTGTTTGGCACCACTCTATAACAAAAAGAGCTGTGTAATGTGGCACAAGTGGGTTATTAGATATGACATAATGAGTAGTATTTCTATCATGGAATTATATATCTGTCAGTGCTTTTGTCAGGCAATTTTTTCAGAGGTTGAAGTCCTACTTGTCTGTTTTCAGTGGGTATCAGTTAAAATGTCCAGAAATCCCAGTGCAACCAATCAGTTTTGCTTCCTCTAAATATCCGCCTTTGATTGATGGCTTGTTAAAATGAGTTAGGAAGCCATGGGGAACTCAACTTACAGTGTGCAGACACAGCCATAACTTGACACAAGGAGTATTGATTTGCAAGGGTTAGGCAATAAAGCTAATCCTCTCATAAGTAGAGATCTGTGTAATTGAAGATCTGGAGGCTTTTTTTCCCTTCCTCTTTAAGTCAAGAACATATACGGATCCCATGCGTTTTTAAAATCCCCTGCATACATGCATAGTTGTAATGTCTCATATGAAGAAAAAACAGACTGACTAACAAATTGTCTTACACATTCATGCAGGCACTTGGCCTTGGAAGCATTTGAAACAAGACACTTTGGTCCCATACGGGGGGGACTGTAATCTACTTCTAAAGGGGGCAAAAGATTTGTAAGTCTGTTCCTGCTCTCACATGGCATTGTTATCAGTAGTCTATCTCCCTATTAGGGTCTGTCATAGGCACCTTATTATGTGACATACTGATTCTGTTGCTGATTTCTGTGCTCTGCTCTAGAATATTATGTAGAGTTCCAGATTTGTGAAAATAAGTGTTTATTCCATTTCAACACAGTTATTTGATGTGTTCTGAGTATATATTGGATATCATATATTATACAAACAGTGTTCAAATGCTAACGTCTGCACTGACGGACAGCCAGGAACTTGTGGGCCACGCCTCATAATTTGCCATAAAACTGACCAGATTGCAGCCACTTTTATCTGTGTAGGCTACTAATGTGATTGCTTGGATCAAAATGGAGCACTGAATGCCAGGATCTTAGCAAGCTGCCCTCCATGTTAAAGATGTGTGTTGCTGCAGGCCATATTGTAAAATTCTGTGAACCGCAATTGGTCAATGGGCCACTTTGGCCACCTCTCTCTATACTAAAGTAGAAATGAATTCAGTATTTAAGAGTGAGTTGCTGATTCACAGTTTTAAAGTAGTTTTCAGTACCAAGAGTAGGCAGACCTCTCTTCTCTGTCACTAATTCACCACTCAATAACTAATAAGGCCACCCCAACTTCACTTCTCTTTTTATGCTGTTAAGAGTTGTTCTTTCAGTTAAGATAATTTTTTAAAAAATTATGTCTTTAAAATATTGGAGATTAAAATTAAAGATTTAAGTATCATAAAAAATTGGTTGAGTACTTCCTTTTAATCTGGTAATATAATCCTGGCTATATTTCTGAGTGATAGAGTTGCAGAGATAGGACATAGTTGGATCACGATGGACGAATGAATCAGAATCATGCTTTCTTCTGATAATGGAAGAGGTCAGTTGATTGAAAGGGGGTTATCTGAGAAATAGAATTACTTCTGGGGGAATTCTGCACCACTGTGCATGCGCAGAATTTATGTCCCCTGCAGATTTTTATGCTTCCCCACAGAAAAATGACTTTCTGACAGGGAAGCAAGAAGAAGCCACAAAAGTGGTCATGTGACCCTCCCCAGCAGTATGTTTTGGATGCCCAGGGCAGCCGGCAGAGAGGTAAATCACTGTGGGGCAAGGGGCGGAACTAGGGAAGACCCAGCTGGTGGCTCCTACTCTGTGCCAGGCTCAGCTGCTAGTTCCAGCTGAGCTGGGGAGGATGGGACTTCCTCTTCCCCTGCATGGTATCTAGGGCCAGATCAGACCCACCCCCAGACTTCTCCCCCAGCTGCAAGAAGCTCTGCAAACACCCCTCCCCCCACCACTTCTTGCCCCCATTGTTCCTCAGCTGCAGGGGGAGGGATCCCTATCAAGGTAGCTTCTCACCCATTCACCCAACCCCAGGCGTCCAGACCCCCCCATATGGACACCCTCCTGTCGAACCTCACCCTCCACTGCACTCATAACCCTCCCAATGAGTCCCATTCTCCCTGCACCTGGACCACCCTAATGAGCCACCTGCACCCAGATCCCCACCCAACTGAGCTCTATCCCCCACATGCCCAGCACTACACCCCCCTCCTTCCCCCCCCCCCCCGCTGAGCCCCAACCACCTTCACCTGGACTCCCCTGCAGAGTCCTATTACTGTTGCACCCAGATTTCCCCCCCTCCGAGCTGCCTGTACCCAGATTTCCCCACACAGAACCCTCTCAACCCACACCTGGATCCCCCCACACTTCAGGCCTTTGCTGAACCTGCCTGCTCACACCTCGTGCACGAGGCATGGAGGGGCAGGGCCTAGGGTGTTTCTGGGCAGCCCATTCGTTGCGCTACGTCAGGATTGGGTGCAGCCTTACTGCTGAGTCCATGTCCCAGGGGAGGGAGGCAAAACTGCACAATCATTTCCCAATGCCATGCTTGAGCCTCCACATTTATTTGACAAATAAAATTTGCAGAATTTTGCAGAATTTTAAAATATTGTGTGCAGAATTTTTATTTTTTGGCACAGAATGCCCTCAGGGATATAAAGTGAGGAGAACAAGAGTTGCAGTTGCATTGAGCCTTGGTGCAGAAGCTTGGACGTGGTAAACCCCTGACCCAAGAGATGAAAAATAGTAAGATTGAGTTCTGCATGAAAATCCTGTTGGAGAAATGGCTGTATTATACCCAATTACAATTAAAGAGAATGAGTATTCCCAGAGGATGTCTCTGCAGCTAGTTAGTTAGGGACATGTATTTTGATCATGTGGTTTACTCATGCACAAATGGAACCCTTCATGATCATGTTGAGAACAATTAATTTTGTATCTCTTGCATTATTGTTGCCTCTTCTGCAAGACATATAATTGTTCATTACCTCCCTTTCCCCTGGAGATAGATGAGTGTTTGGAAGGCCCATTGTTTGGGCCTTCCAAGCCCAAACAGACATTCTGTATTGTTTGGACAAAAAGAAGCATTAGCTTAGTTATAACAACTGCCTCATGCTAATTCACTGGCGATCCTTAAATTCTAATAGTGATGTAACAGGATGATTGAAAAATAGTTCTATGGTATGTAAAAAGAAAAAGAGTACTTGTGGCACCTTAGAGACTAACCAATTTATTTGAGCGTAGCTCACGAAAGCTTATGCTCAAATAAATTGGTTAGTCTCTAAGGTGCCACAAGTACTCCTTTTCTTTTTGCGAATACAGACTAACACGGCTGTTACTCTGAAACCTGTTGGTATGAATGTAGAGATCTTTAAATATTGTTGATTTGTTTTTATCCAGATCTGTCCCCTTTCCCTGATTTCTTTTTCCTTAAATGTTGTTTCCTTGTTAAATTTGAGTATTTGTAATTCTGTTTAGCGTATAGTATTAAATCATGTGGATTACCCAAAAAGTGGAACTCGGTTACTGGATTGGGTGGAAGGCACTGCTTTAAAGTAAGATCTTGGCAGGTGTTTATCAACTGCCAATCCAGGACCCAAGAGATAGAGGTGGTGATGCCATGTGAACTTTAATAGGACCCAGGCCTATCATTCCAGATGGTATCAGTGAGTTAGCTTGCATTCATAGCCATCAGCTGTTAATGGATGACTGATGTTTATATGTGCATATGGCTTAATGTTTCTGTGTTTGTGATATCATATTTATGTGGCTGGCGCACAGATATCAGGAAGGATAAGGGATCCACTGTTCTACTACCATGACCAATTAGGAGAGAGCTCCACTAGGTCTAATGGAAGAAGCCTTTGGTAATAGAGCTGGAGAAATAAAAATTCCACTTCCAGATCTACTAGTGTATAGGAGATTTTTTGAGTAACTGTATCCGGTTTTTGCAGCACATGGATTCGGTAAAGGTGACTACAATAATGACTGTACACACCTTAACCATAAGCCTTACAGTTTTAGTGTAACACACGATTATTACTCTTAATAGGAAGCAATATCAGCTACTTGTCTTTACATCAGTTTGATAGACATTCTCTCCACTATAAATGACTGTAGCTTAATAAGATATGATTAAGCAAGTTTAGCATATTTAAGTAATTCAAGACTCTTATTAAAATATTTAGTGGGTAGGAGAACATGTTTCAGTTCTTAGAAACGTGTAGCGCAGCCTAGATAACAAAGTTTAGGTAGATAAAGAGCATTGGCAGATGGTTCAAGACTCTATTAACAGTGTTAAGGTTCCAGAATATCAATGAGTTTGCAAACATTATATTTCGCTCTTTTCATCAGCTTTACATTTGCTTTACTTTATCAAGCAGCTTTATTTCAGAAGTGAGTATGGTTTAGATAACTGATCTGCCTCATGTTACTGATCTGTATCTGTTTGTGTTTCTACCCCCTTTACCTCCTACATGAGTTGTACCTTTCTGGTGCAAATAAGCTGCCACTCCCCCTTCCCCCCCTCCATGCTTGATCTCTATACTACAGATGTCTCTAATTAACTTTACTGTGACAGGCCAACAGGATACAGTTACAGAGGTTGACAGGTCTCAGTGTCCTTGGAGACACTACCCTGTCACCTGATGTATTCCTCATGCTAACATTCTTTTGGCAAGCTTCCTTAGTGATTACAGCCATCAAATACCCGTGTGTTTAATATGGGGAATGTGGAGTGATAGTGACTAAGAGTCAGCAAAGAATGCAGGACTTGAAAAAAAAATTCCAGTAACTACTTTTGGTTATTGATATAAAAGATGTCACTAGGTCTGCTTTCAGATCTGGCAGAGTTCTGTTCGTATATTGCACCAAAAACCAGGTTTGTTTTATTCTTAAGGTCTTACATGAGATGTTTGCAGTGCTGGTATAGCCATGTTGACCCCAGGTTATTACAGAGACAAGGGTGGCTACCTTTTATTGGACCAACTTCTGTTGGTGAAAGAGACAAGCTTTCAAGCTACACCGTGATCTTCAGTCCATTTCAGACATCCGTGTACCTTGAAATCTTCTCTTTCACCAACAGAAATTGATCCAATAAAAAATATTACCTCACCCACCTTGTCTCTTTAAATGAGATGTATCTGCTTATTTATTTAACTCCATTAATCTATTGGAAGGGCTATGCTCTGGCGTTCACTTTATCATAGGCTAAACATTACTGCAAATGTCACTGGTGGCGCAGCATGGGAGTGAGAGTAGTAGGGGGTTATAGTCCTGTACCACGATATTAAACTGATTGTATTGCACAATGCTGATGCTTTTCATCCACCTGAGTAGGATAACTTGCTATGGAGGGTACTTACGCTAGAGAAGAATGTCCTGAGCTTTAGGGGCATCCACATTGCCTGGCTTTGTCCTGGATGAACTTTTCATTTTGGGGTGTCTGGAAAAAGTGTGTGTGAGAGCGAGGGTATCATGGCAGTCCCCATAAAGGAGGAGATATCCTCAATATTTTATCTGGGCTGGCCATCAGCCATTACCAGACCAAGTGAGGAAGGAGACACACACTTCAATGTCAGGGGGCAGGAGACACCATTCCCACAACGAGCGACCAGTTACAGAGTTAGGCTTGTAATCAGAGTTCCAGAACCCACTTAATGAATTTAAGATTGAGAATCTCATTCTCTTAGAGCTATCACTTGAGAATCAGAGTAATTATTTCCTATTGCCCTTTGTGGAATACAATTATAATTGCATTACTGTAACAGTGTTCACATTAACACTTACTTGTTAATGTCCTCCTAATTTGGAGGAAATCATCACTTCTTCATATTTCATTGCCAGAAAAGACTGTGAAATTGAAAGAAGAGCATTTGAATCCACTGAATAAGGGAAAAGGCGCAGCTGATATATCATTGGCTTGGAAGACAGAATTCAGATATATATCTCTATTTTTCTGAGATATGTTTCTCTTGTCCTTTAAGGTACTCTACATCTGCTTCCTCTCAGAGGTTAAACTAGACTGAGCAATCGTTCATCAGAGAGAAACAGGGATTCCTGTGTGGCATGAAAACTATGCTTGTGTTCATTGTAGGAAAAGGGCAGTAACTTTCTCATGGCTGACATCCTGTCCAAGTGCTGAAAGATACATTAGCAAGAACAGAAAGACACCACTGTGGCAAGGTCAGCCAGATGATGGTGGTCTACAAGTTTCCACATCCAGATGACTGTAACTCATTCCTTTACACCTGACTGAAGTTCTTTATAGAAACAGCCATTAGGCATGAACTAGACTGTCCACTTAGCAGCACTGTCAGATACTTATACAGTAAAATTTCTAGAAGAAACATAGGAAATGGTCATTGCATTGCCTCATTTTTATCATAATGAGCAAATATTTGACCTTGTTAAGGCATTAGTGGCTTGATACCTCCAGTGATTAAAGCAGTTCGGTATAATAGGGGGAGCTCACCAGTTTTGATGGCTGTCATCACGAGTCTTGAAAAGACATCACCACAAGATCGACACAAAACTGCATCACCACAAATGTCAAGACTCATGACAGGGAACAATTGACTATATGTATCCAAAGGGAATACGCTATCTGAAACAGGTCCCTTATCCTCAATGGGAAAATTTGTGGGTACAAAGGCTTATGGGTGTGGCTGAGCACATTCCTGAGGCTCCTGTGCCAGTTCTTAGAAATGCCATCATTTAGAGTTGATCAGATTGGAGAATCTGTAATGATCAAAAAACAAATAAAAATGGGGGAATCCCTCCCAAATTTCTTACATTTTACCAAATGTTAAGACATTTCAAAGAAATTGTATAAAAAATCTGTTATCCATCTTTCCCTCCAAAGAAAGTCAGAGGCAGCACAGGGAGCTGGCGGTGATGTGGAACAAAGAGGAGATGCAGTGGGATGAGAGGAAAGTAGGTGAATAGGAGATTCTTTGCTGGAACTCTTCCTCTTTCCCTACTGGGTGAATCTGCTCCTCCACCAATTGGTGGAAAAGGATCGTGGTGGAAAAGGATCAGGGTTGTCCCTATCCATACGCAAAGTACACAGCTGCGTATGGCACCAGGAAATTTGGGGCACCAAATTTCCTGGTGCCCTGCGCAACTGTGTGCTGCTCCAGGCCCTGTCCTTGCCCTGCCCCAGCCCTGCCTCCCCCCCACTTCCCTGAGGACTGTTGCAGGGCCAGGTCTGTACTCACCAGTGGCAGAAAGTGCAGTGACCCGGCCCCTGGCACGCCACCAGTGAGTGTGTGGGGGGGGGGGAGCAGTTCCTCCCATGGAGGTCTGGGGCCAGCCTCCTCCTCCCCCTCCCCGCAGAGGCCTGGGGCCCCACACACACACCCTTTGGGGAGGCTGCATAGGGCCCCAGAATAGCTAGGGACGGCCCTGGAAAGGACAGGAGCCTCATAAACTCCTTAGCTAGACACCACCACCTCCTGCTCCCTCTTTAAATTCCTCTTGCTGGTAAGTCCTCACCTAACAATCCAAGAATGATGGGGAGGCAAACAAGTAAAGCAGCACTCCCCAAAGACAGCAGAAGGTGAAGGGAGAGGACAAAGGAATAAAAATTGTGCTACCCATTATTTTCACCAGCAGTTGCTGCCATTTGTGCATTCGTTTTCCTCCACTGTCAAGTGGAGATGTGTTAGGTATCACAGTGTGATGTTTCACTTCATCAAAAACCTTGTGACCGCTGGCTGTACGTATACAGCTCTCCAGCTGGTTGTACATGTATAGCTCTTGTACATATACAAATAGTTAGAGTAGCCGGCAGTTATATCTCAACAGGTTAGAGTAACTGCAGCGATGTTCCCTTTTGCTGGCATTGAAATGGTTAATCTTTTTAGTCATACTTGTTTTAACATAGACTTTTATCACAAAAGAACTGTCAGGGCTGCTGATTCAAAAGTGGGCTGTTTAAAAAAAAATAAGTGTGTGTGAGAGAGTGGTTTTCATATACCATTGGAATACCCTGGGGACCTCCTTATTTTGTAGGAGTGTGATAGCTTAATTCTGGAATATTTCAAAAACACCTCTAAAAAGTGAGGCCCCTCCTCTAAATAAGGCCAACTGGCACAATTATGGTTCAGGAATGGCTGTAGAAGGATTGCTCTTCGTGTGAGTTGATTTCTTATCAAGTTGTGTGCTGACAAGTGAGGAACTACAAGATTCATTTTCTTCTGCTCTGTGACTCATTAGTTTTATTTCTCATAAATGCCTTCCTCTCCCTCCTCCTTCTGCCTTCTAACTAGAAGCTAAAAAATTCTGTCATTAGAAGCAATTTTGTCTTTTCTGCCTTAGGAGGACTATTCCAAACAATGTATGTTCATTTTTGAAGATATGAGTCCTGCCTGTTTAAAGCTGTGGTATAATTCCTTTTTATTTGGTGATAAACTTATTTTCAGTCTTCCAAGCTCTGGGAAAACATAAGACTTTCAATAGTTCTCTGTTTTAGATTAAAAAAAAAAAAAGCATCTGTGATTTAGCACTGCTTTCCATATCATTCAAGACAGATTTTATGTAGATATACTTGTTACATCCAAGGCATACTAGCTGTGCACCTGACCTGCATACTGCCTTCCTATTTCAAGCACAACATGGTACTGGAGTTCTACAGAGGCCAAAAACAAACAAACAAACAAAAATCCTCCCAAAACACAGAGACAAAAGAAACAAAATAAAATAGTAGATGCTATCTGTGAGAGAGATGGCATGTCAGTCACATGCATGGTAAGAGACCCCCTAGGCTTTCAAGTTCAAATGCTTGAGCACTCTACCCTATTCTAGTCATTTGGAGGCAGTCTGAAGAATTTGAAAGCTGATTTCAGGGAAGAACCACTGCAAAAGTTTATTTCCCTTCCTCTAATTTTCTTTGTTTTGTGCAGTATGATGCCGATAGCCAGAACACTATGTTGTTACGCTTTATGGGAAGTTCATAATTGTGCAGATTATTATCACAGCCAGTCACTCCACCTTCATGAAACAATTTTTTGGGGGTGTGTGGGGGGGAATATGTGCAAACCAATACCAACCCCTTACTCCAAACAAAAAGAACACCCCTCCTTCCCAAACTCAAATCACATGTGAGTTTTCGACTTTATATATTTGTATCACTGGATCCAAATTGGATGTTGGGATTTGCTCTTGCTATGCCTACCTTCCTTTTGCTATGCCTACCTATGGTATGTGCCATGGGATTGTGTGTGTGTGAGAGAGAGAGAGAGAGTGTGTGTTGCACTTAAGACATAGACTTTCAGTTATAATATTGGTGTCAGCATGCTCTCCCATCCACTCTTCCATTTGAGCTGCCCAGGTTTCCCGTATTATTGTTGTTAAAAAAAAGATCCCATGCTTTAGTCACAACTTCACCATAAGCACAAACCTTATAGCCAAGAGACACGTAATGAAGTCTTCTCGAGACTGTGAGTTTTCTGTAAGTGTCTGGTGGAGAGGAGGTAAGGAGTCAAGAGAACAATGCTATGAATTCCCTTCCATTTCCCCATGACCTTCTCAACCTCTGCCTGTTTTTGTTTTCAGCATAATTTACTATCCCAAAACCATTAGTCTGACCCTCTTGGACAAACTCATTTTGTTAGAAAAATAAGGGTGGGAAGGGAGGGGAAACTGGATATTTGTAAATTTGTAGGACATTTCTTGTGGCTCCTGTGGTGGATATGGTTAGAAATAATGCCCAGTACTTATTTTGGCTACCTGTTTTTTTTGGCTTTTAATTAAGCTGGACTAAACTTTTCATAAGCTAAATTTCCATGACAGGATGCTTAGCAATCCAGATGAGCCACATTTATGATGGAGAACACATTGATATATGTAATTTTCTTGACCTGCCTTGAAGAGGAAGTTTTCCTTTTCCAGAGCCCCTTTATTCTAAACCTTTTAATGACCTGGCCAGAGATTCTTAAATAGAATGCAATAACTCCTTAGACTCTTTGTGAAGTATATGGTGCAGAAGGATGACATGATGCACAAGAGGGTTTTTACCATGAGGGAGGAGGGGTTTGAGAGAGAGGAAAAGGATACTCATTTCTGCCTTTATCTTTTTTCAGCCAACCTGGAACTCTGTGGATTTGACTGTGGGACCCGTAAGGGGTTAAAAACAACAGCAGAAATCACATTTTTAGCAAAATCAACAGAGTCACTCTGACAAGGACATTCCCAGATTTCAGGGACATATGGTCACTCTACTTGGCTTGAGCTCTGAAGGTGTAGAAGGATCAGTTAACTACCTGGAGAAAGAGGGGTTAGATTTAAGTGGGGATGTGAAGTAGGTAATGTTGAAGGGTATGTTTCGGAGAGAGGATTTTCTTGAGGCATTAGCAACAGTGGCACAATTAAAAAGCTGTTTCTAAAATGATGCTATAAAATATTTTTTTAGAAAGCAATAAAAGTTCATGTCACAGGTGTGAATGCTTAGGCATTGCTTCCTCAGTGGCTCCATGAACGACACAGAGGACAAAGTAAAGAGTTTTACATTCTAAACAAATTTCTGTCTTTAGTCAGAAGGACCCAGGCTGCCATCAAAACCATCTCTATTGCACTATGGGGCTTGGAACTGGAAGCAGTAAACCATTTTCCAGCTGTGTATTTTCCTCTGATTACCTGAAAACCTCGCTCCCCCCACCTGGTGTGTGTGATTAATTTCTATCGTATGAAATATTTTATTCAAAGTTCTCACTGTACTAAGTTGAAGGTTGGGGACTTGGGGCTAGGTACTGTGTTTCAGCCTATGAGTGACTCCATTTATGTTAAGGGATGATATTTGCTGAATCTTTCTCTCTGGGTTCAATAAAGCTGTCTGTGTTGCAGGGAGCTGAGTTATGATAGCTCATTGTAATAGTTTCAGTCAGGAGATGGAACTGCGTGCCATATAGAATGAGAGTTCTGGGGCCAGAATACTCTGTGGTAACTGGATCCAGAGGAAGAGTGCCTGGAATTTGTCTTTTAGTGAAATTGTGTGCAGTAAATTTCCTACTGATGCTGTATCAGCAAGTAATTACTTCTGTTGTATCTTAAAAGCTTTTGATATTTAAGGTTCTTAAATGCTCTTTTAAATTTTATCTGTTGCTTTGAATAACTTCCCTCCACACTTAAAACCCATTCTGCTTCCAGAGTTTCTGAAAGTGGACACTGTGCAAGAAAATTACTGCTGTACTTAGGGGAGGTCTGCCAGCTAGGCATTTTGGTCCCAGATATATAGCTCAGTAATTGCATCCTTCTATCTGTAAAGCTGATCATGAGTCATGTAAAATCAGGGCTATGTAGTATGGAGGAGTCCTTTTCTGTTCTCAAGAAGAGGAAAGAAAAGATAATACGTGCGAACGCGCACTCTCTCTCTCTGCATATATTTACAGTTTTGTACAGGGAAACAAATCTAGCTGTAGTATTCAACGATTAGGTATTTTTCAGGAAAAGTGGGGGTTTTTTGTGTGTTTTTGCTTAACTTATTTCCTTGCTATATGATAATCCAATAATCATTTAATATGTTACTCTTGGTTTTGGCTAGGAAAAGACCTCCGTGACTGTTCAGAAGAAGGCTGTGATAGTACAGTTAAAAGCAACAATCAGTCTCCATAAATATAGAAAGAGAAGAACATTTCTCAGGGGAATGTGTTCAGTGTATGCATTTCCTCATATCTGTTGGAAAAAATTGTGTGTTTTGGAAGCAAAATGTAACACAACATCCAAATGTTTTGAATAAGTTGTTTAAAGTCAGTTAAGTGGAAACAGGTTTGTGGTTTTTTTTTTTTTTTTCATCTAACCGAGTAGGACTAGAGGCCACTCTGAGTTTCAGCATGCAAGAAAGAGAGCTCTCAAAGGCACATAAGAAATATGAATGAGAATTCCAGCCACACAGGTGCGGACTTCTTTTTTCTGGCCAACAAGCACAGTGTGCTTGGAGTCTTATCATTAAGTTATTCAGCAGTGTGGGTGGTTTGCTTGGAACAAAGTTTGCCATTGAATTAAAAAATACTAACACTATGTCTACAGTGAAGCAGATGTTTAATTTTCTGTTTGTTTGCTGCATTTTTCAATACAAAGCCTGGTGTTTAGGACACAGCTAACTAAGTGCATGTAAAATATAGCTGTGTCGCTCCCTCTGTCAAAAGATAATTACATGCAGTAAGGTTTTCAGTATGATGAAGTACAATTTTTGTACATCACAAGACCTATCTAGGCAAATCTAAATTTTTTTTTAAGAAGTTTCAGGAAATAATTGATCAAAAGGTTACTGCATGTAGGGCACATTGGAATATAGTTAATATGTACCCTGCAGTAGGAGGTTCCTTTTTGAAAACATCTATAAGCATTTGGTGAGAACTTCAGAACTCTGTGAAGCTGCCTTTGATTCTGAGGACATCCCAGATATTACAGATGCATTCTCCCCCATCTAATTTAGGTATTGCCTATATTAAATAATTGCAATTTGCAAACTAACATGATTAAATAGGTTAATCATCTTATTGCTGCATTTGCTTAACTTGTTTTGTGCGTTTTTAATTTTGGTTTTACTGTTTAAAGAGGCAAACTGGTTCCGTCTGCCTCCACTAAAATGGTACTGCACTCACTGATCAGTTAAAGTGATAGCTGTGAAGTTGGATCTTGTTATCAAATGTTCTCGATCCCACTTGTTCAAAGCTTTAAACCTTATTTAAATCATACACCAGTGTGTTCTCTTTATCAGTCTTCTTTCCTTTTACATTTAACTTCTTACACAAAGCAATTGCTTGATGTGAGAACTCCAAGCACGAAGTCAGGTGTAGTAGGAGATGCACAATTTCAACATTCCTTTTTTGTTGTTAAAATATTGTCTTTTCCCCCCATCAATATTGTATCAGTGTTAGGTCAAATCCCACATCTCTTACTCACTCGCATAGCCCCACTGCAGTCAGTGTAACTATTATTCCTGTGCTTAAAGTGACTCTTCCATAGTCACCTGCGTAGTTCCTTTACTTTGATCATGCAAGTGGTGCCGCTGGCTTTAGCCCTGTATCTGTATTTGGTCTACATTTGAAATCAGCCTACTTTTAAAAACAAATAACTATATGTTTGAAGGCTAGAGAGTCCAAATCCATAAAGAGACTTTAGCATCACAACTTTGAGGTGCCTAGCCACCAAGTGGCATCCACAAACCCTGAGTTAGATGCCCGGGTTCCCTGTATAGTGCACTGGGAGAGATAAGTGCCTGAGAATAGGACCTACAAAAGCCAGCACGCTGCTCAGGGGGCCACGTAAGCTAGCCAGGAACAGATCCCCAGGACAGTGGTGTGTGCCAAGTTCCACCAGTCTCAGGGAGCTTGGTGCCTAAGTCCGGGCTGGAGGGAGATGCCTTTTGTTGCTTGGGATCCCTAACCAAGACCTGTTCTCCAGGAGTCAGGCATCTAAGATGTTTCTTGCAAGAAACTCCACACAGAATGGGCTGGGAGAGGAGGAGGTTTCCCCTATAACCATTAGCCCAGTGATTAGGGGACTTATTCAGGTTGTGAGAGAGCCTTTTTCAGTTCCTCCCTCTGCTTGACACAGAGAAGCAATTTTAACCTGGGTTTCCCACCTCTCAAGTCAATGTCCTAACTACTGGTCAGTAGAGTCATTCTTACTCTCTTGCTGGCCCAATGCCTATGTAATTATTTATATAGTGGAACAGCTTCAATAGGAGAGACTTACATCAGAATATCCTATAGTCCATTGGTTAGGGCACTGACTTCACATGGTTTGAGGATCACTTGGTTCAAGGATCCTGCTGGGGCTTAGACATGAGATAGGTGCAGGCTGACAGGTAGTGAGAGAGTAGTGCACGTGCCCCAAGGAAGACACTTAGGAACTCAGGGACTTTTATTTTGAAAATTTAGGCGGTGAGAGATTTTTAGGCCAACTCCAAGGTTAGGTGGCAGCTTAGCAGGGGTTTTGAGGATCTCATTGGTACCTGTATTTTTGACTTGAAGAATTGAAGTGGGAGTTAGATACCCTTTTGAGGATTTGGGCTGAGGTGACTTAGAGGAAAATGCTCTCTGAGGTTGGTCTGTTTATTGGACAGGAGTGGGGGAAGTTGAGAAGGAACCTGCATTTGTCCTTTTCCTCTCACCACATTATGACCCATCCTATGATCACTGGTTGTCCAGATGGAACTTTTTAAAAAAAAATGTGGCAAATCTAGATGTCTGGAATCACTGGCAGGGTGTCTTCCAATGGAATATGATGACTTTTAGGGAGCTGCTACATTCCCAAAAGTATCTGAAACCAATCTGTACCATAAATGGGTGGTCATGCTATTTAGTGTGATCTGGGAATATAGGATGGGGGAGAAGTATTTAGCAGAGGAAGTGGGCAAGATTATCTCAGCTTTCCTTTTCTGAAGTTACCAGTTATTTGTAGGGAAATGGGGCCTACCTTTTCCTTTTAAATTATTTTTCTTCCAGCAAACAAGTTTAAAAATAAAAGGAGTACTTGTGGCACCTTAGAAACTAACAAAATGTAAGGGAGAAGAGATATCAAGAGCAGATTTTTATATATATATATTTTCTCTTTGATGAATTAGATTTTACTCAGTCAAGTTTTCAATAAATCACTTACACTGATATGCTTGCTAGGTGACAGGCTGCTACTGAACCTCATTATTCATACGTGTCTGTGTGATGTGACTGAATCAATTTGTGCTGTATCCATTTTGTACTCATGGATAGTTCACACTCCCTTATGATCAGAAATAGTCAGCAGGCAATAATGGGAGACATGGAGCAGAAATGGATTGAGCCCACAATCCTTTGCTTTGTGGCACTAGGTCTTTCTTTCATCCACTTTGTGTCTTTTTTTTTCTTGCCTCATCAATATGTACAGAGCAGCAGCTAAGTCAAAAAGCAGATACACTCTAGCTCTTTACAAATCAATCCTTTTACATTGTAACAGGCACAGAGTTAAATGAGGGTAGAGAAAGGTCTCCCTATTGTCTGATTGACAGAAGAGGGCCATGCCTGAATGTAATTGCTTATTGGATGTAATTCTGTTCAAAGACACTGGCACGCCAGTCTTGCCAGTGCTTAGGCTGGTATAAACCGAAAGGCTAGCGGAGGGCATCATTTTTTGTTGCTGCAGTACTGTGCATAGCAGGTATGAACTATCTGTCTTACAAATTTCACTTGATAAATAAGGAAAAAGTCAAGGAATCTCTTTAAAATTTATTTGCTGGAGAAGTATGTATCATATATATCAAACATCTATGTTTAAGACTATACACACTGTGATATTACGTATCATCATGTTTCTCCTATCCAGCCACATTGCTCTTATCCAGCCTTTTTCCTTTGCCTATCTGAGAAATGCTGCTTAATAAAATGAAATAGAGAAACAGGACCGTATGTGAAATCAAAGATGACAGACATGTAAACAACAATAGGAATTCAAAATGTTCCAATTATAATCCCTCGCCATTTTATCCCTTGTGTGCTTTTGTTTTAGTATATAACAGTAGTGCCTATTGGTTTTTGGCAGGTGATGACATAAATGTAACCATTGGAAGTGAATTCTAGTAGAGTTGTCCAGTACCTTAATATGTCATGCAGCATGCTGATATGTCATCTTGCAGGTGGTGCATTCCTCTGCAGGAATGGACTCATTCTCTCTGTCACTAGAAAGACGAAAAGTCTTTTCTTCCTCTTCTTCTCCACCATCATTTCATTGCCTGACGAAACTCACTCCCTGAAGCTTGCTTTGATTGTATCTTTAATTCTCAATTGTTCTAAGTGTACTGGGAATTAAGTTATAAATTGCACATGTCCCCAGGCTCCACAAACTAGCTACCTGGGGCATTTAATCATTGTGCACGCTTGAGTCCCACTTTTCCTCAACAAGGCTGAAAGCGTCTAAAAAACCCTGAATGTTAGTATTAAAAAAAAAAACAGTCAAAATACAAGAAAAAGCAGATTTAAAGGATGCATAGCTAGAATGCACAGCACCACTGCCATGTGTCATGCATCTCTTATGACAAGCATTTGGCAGCCCCTTTGCACAGCCCTGCTGGGTTGTCATGTATCCAAATCTGCAGGGGGGCAGCAAGAATTACCCCTGGCAGGGATTCATCCTTCCTACCAGGGGCCACAGTGGTTCTTGTGGAGATGGTAACCCTCCTGTCTTTCTGCTTCCACTCTTCGGTGGTTCCATTCTTTCTGCTGGATCCCAGCCACCATAATGGAGAAGCAGCAGCCATGGAGGGCAGAGGAGAGGAGGGAGTAGAGCAGACACACAGGGCTGTGGGGTTGAAGAGGCATAGGTAAGAATCAGGGAGAGCATTGGGGCAGAGATGGCACTGGTAGCGTCGGGGAGGGTGAGGAGGCTGTGCAGCAGGTGCAGAGGAGATACAAAAGGGGGAGGTGATGACAGTGGGGAGCAGCTAGTAGTGATCATAAAGTGAGGGCCCAGTATTGCTCCAGACTCTTCACCCTCTCTTCTGATTGCCCAATTGCCTGTCCTCCCAACAAATCCCTTGTCTCTAGCCCTCGATCAACTGAGTCCGTATTGCATCCTAACCCTCTGCTAACTTAAAACTTGCACCCCTCAGCTTCCACTGACTCCTCTTATTCTCTATTGACCTGAACATTCATTCCTATAATGGACTAAATTCTTTCTCGCCTCTCTGCATGTGGGAAACCCTTCTCATTTCAAGAGGGAATTCCAAGAGACTTCTCCTGCCCATAAAAGACAACTTCATGCTGAGCTCCATCTTCCCTTTAAACTGGGTGAGTGGGAGGGAATCTCTTCCTAGTGCAAGAGTAAAATAAAGAGATAGGTGCTCTCAAAACTGTGCTAGCCCACCAGATGGCATGGAAACAGCATGGTGTGAGCTGGGAGATCCAGGTTTGAGAACAAAAGCAGACTGTCTTACTCTTAGCTGGTTGGATTTGATGGAGAAAGGAGGGTAAATAAATTGTTTGGACAACAAGGAGTGGCTAAACATGCAAACACCTCCTACTGACTGATTCATAGAATCATAGAGATGTAGGCCTGGAAGGATCCTCAAGAAGTCAAGTCCAGTCTCCTGTGCTTAGGCACGACCAAGTAAACCTAGACCACCCCTGACAGGTGTTTGTCCAGCTTGTTCTTAAAAACCTCCAATGGTGGGGATTCCACAACATCCCCTGTGGAAGCCTGTTCCAGAGCTACCTTTACAGTTAAAACGTTTTTCCTAATATCTAGGCTAAATCTCCCTTGCTGCAGATTAAACACATCATTTCTTGTCCTACCTTCAGTAGACATGGAGAACAAGTGATCTAATAGCCTTTAACATATCGGAAGACTTTTATCAGGTCCCCCCCCCCTCAGTCTTATTTTCTCAAGACTAAACATGCCCAGCTTTTTAAAATCTTTTATCATTTTTGTTGCTCTTGTCTGGATAGTCTCCAATTTATCCACCTCTTTCCTAAAGTGTGGCACCCAGAACTGGACACAGCACACCAGCTGAGACCTCACCAATGCTGAGTAGAGTGGGACAGTTATCTCCCGTGCCTTACATACATAATGCTGTTAATACACCTCAGCATATTAGCCTTTTTCACAATGGCTTCACATTGTTAACTTATCATATTCACTTTGTTATCCGCTGTAACCTCCAGGTCCTTTTCAACAGTTCTAACACCTAGCCAGTTGTTCCCTATTTTGTAGTTGTGCATTCGATTTTGCTTTCCTAAGTGAAGTACTTTGCACTTGTCTTTATTGAATTTCATTTTCTTGATTTCACACCAATTGTCCAATTTGTCAAGGTCATTTTGAGTTCTAAATTAATCCTGTTATCCAAAGTGCTTGCAACCCCTCCCAACTTGATGTCATCTGCACATTTTATAAGCTTACTCTCCACTTCATTATCCAAGTTATTAACGAAAATATTGAATAGTATCAGACCCAGGACTGACCCGATATACGTTCTCACAGTTTGTGAGCGAACCACTGATAACTACTCTTTGAGTGTATGGTCTTCCAGCCAGTTTACAGTAATTTCATCTCGACTGAATTTCCCTACTTTCCTTTCCTGCAACAGCAGAGCTACAGTCCTATAAAATCCTCTCTTTCCCCGATACACATAAAGAACTAGATGAAGATGGAAAACATGCAGTAATTGTTTCTCACCATGAATTATCTCCTAAGGATTCTATATGGACTGGCCTCATCTGCAGCTAACATAGGTGTATGTAGAACTCAGTTTTGGAGAACTGATCAGAATACATCCAAAGAAAGAAAAGCTGGGTCTTAAATGGTAGGACAAAGTTCTCTGAACTGATCTTCCTTGACATACTTCCCTCTAGGTCAGAGGTGGGCAAACTATGGCCCGCGGGCCACATCTGGGCCGTGGCATCGTTCTGCCTGGCCCCTGAGATCCTGACCCGGGAGGCTCACCCCCGGCCCTTCCTCTGTTGTTCCCACTGCACTGCCAGCGCAATGCTCTGGGCAGTGGGGCTGCGAGTTCCTGGGGCAGTGCAGCTGCAGAGCCTGGCCTGACCCGGTGCTCTGTGCTGCGCGGTGCATGGCTGGCTCCAGCCGGGTGGCTCAGCTGCCTGTCCTGGCGCAGCCATGCCGCCAGCCGCCGGTGCTCCAGGCAGCACAGTAAGGGGACAGGGACCTGGGGAGGGGGGTTGGATAGAGGGCAGGGGAGTTCGGGGGGGGGGTGTGGATAAGGGTTGAGGCAGTCAGAAGGCGGGGAACAGGGGGGTTGAATGAGGGCATGGGTTCCGGGGGCAGTCAGGAAGGAGGGGAGGGGTTGGATGGGGCGGCAGGGGGCAGTCAGGGGTGGGGGGTTCCGGGAGCGGTCAGGGAGTCAGGAAGGAGAGGGGGGGTTGGATGGGGAGGTAAGGGGCAGTTGGGGGGGGGGTCCGAGGGCGGTTAGAGTACAGAGAGCAGAGGGGGTGGATGGGGCAGGAGTTCCGGGGGGGGGGGCATCAGGGGGTGAGAAGCAGGGGGGTCAGATAAGGGGCGGGGGCCAGGCCACGCCTGGCTGTTTGGGGAGGCACAGCCTCCCCTACCGGCCCTCCATACAATTTCTGAAACCCGATGCGGCCCTCAGGCCAAAAAGTTTGCCCATCCCTGCTCTAGGTACATACATGTCCCTCATTGCTGTCAAATCCAAGTGCCTCACAGTCATTAATGACTTATTTCCTCACAACACCAAGAGAGTGGGGAAATGCTATCCCCATTTTTTTCAGATGGGGAACTGAGAAACAGGTCTGTGTGCTCAAGGTCACACAGGAAACCTGTCACTGGGAATTGAACCAGAACTCCTGTGTCTCTGTCCACTGGTCTGTGCCCTAGACCATCTTTCCATCCTATTGTACTTTATAGTATTGTGGAAATAGTTCACATGACAGAAAGAAAAAAAAACGAGTAATATAAGGGAGATAAACTGGAACAATGAAGAGATTCATATTAGGCCTCTGACTGTATCCTACTATCCCAGTATCTCAAAGCTCTTTTATACTATACTTTCACCATGATTATATTGTGCAGCAAATCTCTTCTTTGTAAGTACAAAAGTAGAGTAACAAAGAAATCTTACGATACAATCTTATGTTTTCTCCTCTTAGTAATTATGCTGTGACATTCCCACAGTTCATCAGGAGATGGAACTCAGAGTAATGTTGCTTAATCAGATGATAAGTAGCTGGGAGTTGCATTCCTTAATGCATTCAATACCTTGATAAGAGATCTGTAGTTTGCAGGGGGGAGGAGGGGTGGAATGTCCTTAGATTTTGTCAGTTGGTTCCAAGAGTTGGGTCTTTAAATCTGTATCCCATCATTCTTTTCTCCCAGTGCATAGAGCTTGTATTCTGAACCAAATGAGCTCTTCTCCGAAGGATGCAATCTGGACAGAAAGCTTGTGATGTCAAAGCTTAAAATCAAAACAGAGAAATGTATGAAAGTAATGTTTCCATTACAGGGTTAGGCGTTAGCATTTGAACAGCCCCCTGTCTGCAAAAGGAACATGAAATAGGCAGCCCATGTATACAGCCATTTGGCTATTGGAGTGCCTATTGCAGTGCTTTGAGCTGACCTAGAGTATACTTAGAATGGACCCAAAATCTAATAATGATGGACTCCACCCCCACCTCCCAGCAACCCACAAGCCAAACAAAAACACCACATGTGGTGCTGAACCACCCAAATCAGTGGCGTAAATCAAAGTGTTCTTTTGGTGTTGCCTGAAGTTACAGTAAATCAGTGATGAGGGCAGCTCCCGTTTACTGACCTGGTATGAGCCTGCTCAACAAACCATTGATGACATCCAGATAAACACAAAACCTGGGCACAACACTGCGTTGCTTGGTTTGCATTTTGATTTGCAATATTCATTCTCCAAAAGGGATGTATGAGCTCTCTGGAGGTTTAACAAATGTGAAGGATTTGGAATATGTTTGCTGACGGAAGCAGGCATTGCATGATATAACCTTCACCTTTACCTATGCTCAAAACACTGTATCCTCCTGCTTTGCATGTTCAAACAAGCCCTGCTTGGCTAGATTACAGTGTGTGAACAGCTGGTTCCTGAGATGCTGCAATGTCCTGATGTTACCCAAACAATCAATACATTTTTTTTTTAATACTTTAGCTCAGAGGGAAACTTTGGTATGTCAGGAAAGGGCTACAGGTGGTTTCTCTGTGAGGATTCCACCAATGTATCTATCACAGTGAGCATCCCTAGAATAGAAACAAAAACTAATCAGCAGATGTTGAGCAGATTCAGACTCCATTTATAACCATCTTTTACAGGAGAGTCTCCTTGGCTACCCCATCAACCATACAAGCGTAAACCAACATGCATCAACAAAATTAACAAGTGAAATGTGAGCCAGTATGATCAAAATCTGTTTGAATTGGATCCTGATTCTAGTTACTATGCTATGGGTGAAGTATTACATTTCCTGTTGAAAGAATAAACTCTTGCAATATAAATATATCTACATAAGGAATACCATACATGTGCATCTATGTATATCAATGCGTGGACATAAAATCAAAATAGTAGCATGCCATATACAATAGGTACTCAGAATCATTATTTTCTGTTGGTAAATGAAATTTGTATGCTGAAAACTTTCTGAATTGGAGGTTCTGCTTCACTAAAGCATCATGGTTATAGGGCTTCTGAATGGATGCTGATACTAACTGGACCAAAGTGTTGGTTTTACAGTTTGCTGGGAATCTTGTGAAAAATAGCAATTTGTACTGGGTCAAGTGAAGAAAATTCTCCATTGCCAGATTGCTATGAGTTCTGACTGTGTAGATGGAGAGGCACCACCCATTTTCTTAAATCCATAGCTGACTGTGTGGAGTGGGTGGATAGCAAAGAGCAGGCTTTCCCCCATTCAAATACCTAAACAGCTTTTTTGAAGCAAAAGGGCAATTCTTCCTTTAAAATCCTCATTTGGCGTCTCTTGACATGTATCGGCCTATATAACAGGTCTGCTAAATAATCTTTCTCACCCACACATTTACTCATTCTTTCTTGGTTAAACGGTTTCTGGCAATGCACTTGACACCTTTGAATGCAAGGGGGTTTCCCGATCTCCTTCTGGACACACCAGGTAGGAGCATGAAAGGATCTGGGCACAGACAAACATGGTTAGCTGGCTTTTACTTATCCTGACAAGAAGAATTTTAAAAATGTGCCAGGGTTAGCGGGTCAGAGGCTAAAATATGGATGTGTTTAATGTGTATTTTGATTGTCCCTCTAAAAGACAGTTTGACACATTCTTTCAATGAATTGTCTGCAAAGTAAATATGCTCAAAAGCAGAGGAAGGGGGAAAGTCTTCAGTCTCAAGAACCAAAATTTTATCTAATTAATGCAGCTATTTGCAAGCAACAAGCAAACTAGCTGGAAATTCCTTTGATTCCTGTTGCAATTTGGATATGTAGATTGAAGTATTTGGTGGTGCAAAGTGTTTAACTTCTCTAACCTGATCATAACGTATACAACCAGGGATATTGGCTCAAAGGCCTGCTACAGTGTGGGCTTATTGGCATTAACCTTTTGATAACTCATTTAAAAGAACATTAATCAAAAACATGCCATTATGTTCAGTCAGCCAGGTGAAAGGAAATATAGACCACCTTCATACATTTCATGTAACTAAAGCACCAAAAGTTCCATTTAAAGAATCTCCTCTACATGTATGAAATATGGATTATGAAAGCAAAGGTCTATTTTTAGCTCCTCTGTCCTTTTACTTCTCAGCTTTTTATGTGTGATCAACTTCACAGATTTTGAAGATATCAAATAAACAATGCTACCACACTGCTTGACATGATGTGCTTTTTGAAATTATCAGCCTAGAAATAGAATTTGTCATTGTATATTACTGCTCATTCAAATAAATACTCATCATTTTCACCAGAAGACAAATACTAATGGAAACATGAATTCATTATAGTCAAGATAGTAAAAATGGTAGAATACAGCATAGCAGTACAGAGACAGCATGACACAAAATCTGTTTATTTTAAATATTGCAGGTTTTCCTAATGATCATAATATTAATTCCACATTTTCAGAGAATCACAGTTGTACAGGAAACTCTGGAGAGATGAGCATTTTATCAAGTGTAAAAAAGAAAAATGTATAATTCTGTTTTGAAGGGGTTAATTAAGATAAAACTGGAGAAAAATGTTGTCTACTTAAAATATCTTGAAAGTAATTTCTGTTTTATGCAGTTAACTCTTAATGACACGTATCATTCAGCAGAGGTTCAGGGATTTGGTAGCTCTTGTTTTTTCGGTGACACAGTATGATTGGATCCCCACTTACAAGAAAGGCTAGAGATCAGCATTTGCTTTAGTCTATATGAAAGCAATGTCAAAGTCACAGAAGGAACATGTCCAAACTAATTATGAGGAGAATTATTGGCTTTGTTCATATAGGAACCCCTTTATGTTTGATGAGTGGGTAAATTATGTGATCTGGCATTCATTCTGCGGTGCATCATCATTATCATCATCATCATCATCATAAAAAAAGCCCTCGGTTGGCATTTTTGCCTACAGGCTGCTGAGAGCTGATTATTCTTCTAATCAGAACCATCATAATCAAGGGAGACAATTAGCTAGGTTATCTCTCTGCTGATTTCTCTGTGGCCCTTAGCATCAGATGGTTTTGAACATGCTTGAATCATATCAACAAGTATTTCTGTAATACCTGTTCTGCTCCACCGGCTGTCATTAGGACCCTCTTTTCATTCCTTGAAGTGCTGGACTTTTGGCATACTTATTTATAGTAAATCGAGGCTGCAAGGTATTGCCATCTTTCAAAGGAGAAAACTTGCCAACAGATGGAGAATTTAAGCATCTAGTCTGCAGCATAAAACTGTACTACGTGTATTTGTGTCTAACCCTGAATTTCTGCCATTACAGATACGTTTTAGTTCATAAAGTAAATATATATTTAGAATAGATATGTAATCAAATATACAGCATGGATGTGTCATACATGCAGTGAACCTGTGTGTGTTAGTAAATAATTTTTGCAACACAGCGTGCTCCTTCTCCCAGCATTCGCCTTCTGTCATGGGTTCTGGTTTTCCATTAGTATTTTTTCATACAGCAGATGCTGTTCTGCTTAGTAGGATTTGTCATACCTAGTGGCCTCCTTAATAGCTGAATGAATCAAATATTAGATAATGGGAGTGATTCTGCTCTCAGTTACATCAGTGTAAATATGGAGTAACTGCACCGAAAGATGAGAGCTACTCCAGAATTATACTGGTATAACGGACACCAGAATTAGTTACAGTATCTGTTGGGATAGACTTCTCTGCCAGTACAAACAACGAGGAGTCCTTGTGGCACCTTAGAGACTAACAAATTTATTTGGGCATAAGCTTTCGTGGGCTAAAACCGACGTCATCAGATGCATGGAGTAAAAAAAAACAGTAAGCAGAATATATATTATAGCAGATGAAAAGATGGGAGTTGCCTCATCAAGTGAGGGGTCAGTGCTAACCAGCCAATTCAATTAAGGTGGAAGTGGCCTATTCTCGACAGTTGATAAGAAGGGGTGAATACGAAGGGAGGGAAAATTACTTTTATAGTGCTAACAAGGCCAATGCAATAAAGGTGGCCCATTTCCAACAGCTGACAAGAAGGTGTGAGTATCAGCGGAGGGAAAATCACTTTTTGTAGTGACCCATCCACTCTCAGTCTTTATTCAGGCCTAATTTGATGGTGTCCAGTTTGCAAATTAATTCCAGTTCTGCAGTTTCTCATTGGAGTCTGTTTTTGAAGTTTTTTTGTTGAATAATTGCCACTTTTAAGTCTGTTATTGAGTGTCCAAGGAGATTGAAGTGTTCTACTGGTTTTTGAACGTTACAATTCTTGAGGTCTGATTTGTGTCCATTTATTCTTTTGTATAGAGACTGTCCAGTTTGACCACTTTTCATGGCAGAGGGGCATTGCTGGAACATGATGGCATATATCACATTGGTAGACGTGCCGGTGAACGAGCCCCTGATGATGTGGTTAGATCCTATGATGGTGTCCCTTGAATAGATATGCGGACAGAGTTGGCAACAGGGTTTGTTGCAGGGATTGGTTCCTAGGTTAGTGTTTTTGTTGTGTGGTATGTGGTTGCTGGTGAGTATTTGCTTCAGGTTGGGGAGCTGTCTGTAAGCGAGGACTGGCCTGTCTCCCAAGGTCTGTGAGAGTGAGGGATCGTTCTTCAGAATAGGTTGTAGATCCTTGATGATGCGCTGAAGAGGTTTTAGTTGGAGGCTGTAGGAGATGGCTAGTGGCGTTCTGTTACTTTCTTTGTTGGGCGTGTCCTGTAGTAGATGACTTCTGGGTACCCTTCTGGCTCTGTCAGTCTGTTTCTTCACTTCACCAGGTGGGTATTGTAGTTTTAAGAACACTTGATAGAGCTCCTGTAGGTGTTTGTCTCTGTCTGAAGGATTGGAGCAAATGCCAATATATTTGAGATGAGCTATATCAAAACCCTTGATGACTCAGTGATACTTCTGTCTTCACTCACTTGCACCAGCTTACCTTTTTATAGTGCACAAAAGTTTAGGTAAAAAGTATGCTGGAGATTTTTGCAATATATAGTTTGTTTGTGACAACTGCTACTTAAGAGTATCTGGTTGAGCTACTTGATAAAAACAATCTATTCAACAAGTTTAGCTCTCTTATGTTCACAAATTGTGAATACATTATGGATTTTACAGATTTTTCCATTATTTAATGTTTTTCAATGAACTTATTTGAGCTACAAATTGTCAGTGAACTGTTCACACAAGTATCCAGTTAGGTATCCATTATTTGGAATTTGCTATTGGAGCTATTTGACTGATCACCTAAGTCACACAGTATTCTCTTTGCTCAGTGAATAACCTAAGCTTTATAAACTCTTTCATGAATTTTATTTTGACATGAAAGCCATTTCACTTCCTGATTAAACAAACTCTGAAATGAGCCCAGAATTCTGCAAATATTCATGTAAACAAACTTTGAATATTTGCAAATGGTGAATAATAAAAGGAGTATAAACAGGATGAATTGATATCCATTCTGATATGTCAAACTGTTTGTAAACCAGCTTTAAACTATTCCACCAGCTCTGTTTAATTCAGTAAATCCCTTTATAAAGCCAATAGTTACAAGAGAAAACAGATGAACCACAAATAGACTTTTTTTAAAATGGGCATTAGCCCTGTAGCTAAGGCATGTGAAAGAAAACGAAGGAAGTGGCAGATGATTGCACCAAGTAAGATGATCTGTAACATTTTTTTTTTCCTTAGAGGCTGCAATGTTTTGGGGTTTTTTGGTATTATCCGTGTAAACTCCATTGCATATATCTAACATTAAAATTTGCACTAAAGTATGAATATGTTTTGAGCTTGTTCAGTAGTAGAAACTGTTCCAGTTACTACTGTATGTTGGAATTGCCTTCAGATTAAATACAACATATTTGCCAAACTTTCAGATTGTCCTGTCCTTAGATGAAACAATTCGCTCTGTCAGTATGTTCACTTTTTCTCACTAGTAGGTGAATGACTAAGCTAGTCAGGATGGTGGACTGATTCTGCATGTGTTCACTCACTTGTGTGCTTTTGTCTGATGTCAACAACAATAAACGTTGCATACAGGCTGAAAAACAAGCAATTCAGTATTTGGCACCTGTGGAAATAAAGGGATAATTTGTTGAACTGTCACCTGAACTGTTAGGCCCCAATTCAGGAAAACATTTAGTGGTATTGTAACCATATTGGTCCCAGGATATTAGACAGACCAGCTGGATGAGGTAATATAAATATGTATACACAAGAAACCCACAAATCACCACACTTAAGAGATCTAGTAACCATCCCAAATACGCCAAGAAATCCATTATCTACACCGAGGCACTCAGATACCACAGAATATGCTCCATAGTGAAGGTCTGGGATATCACCTTGACACGCTTAAAACTGCCTTCACCAAACCACAAGACACCAGAGAAGTAGATTGCGTTGTGGAAGAGGCCACCCAAATACCCCTAGAGAACTTGCTTAAATATGGGAGGTGGGGGAAGCCTCTGACTGCACACCCCTAATTGTTACCTATCATCCCACTCTGGAACCTGTATGGGGTGTCAGTAAACCATTACAACCCATATTTGATGGGGATCACATCCTGAAAGAAATCTTTCCCAAACCTCCTTTTCTGGCCATTAAACAACGCCCAACCTTGCCAAGGCAAGGCAAGGTCCCCACAGATCAGGACACACCAAATCAAAGTGGCACCAGTCCCTGCCATAACAGATGCAAAACTTGCAGACATATCTCCACTGCTACAATGATCAATACCCTCCCATAATATGCATTTCAAGATCCATGGGGGTCCTACACATGTCTATCGCAACATGGTGTGTACATCATTCAGTCCCGGTCTGCATTAGCAAATTAGGTCAGTATAACTGTCACTCAAGGGTGTGAAAAATCTACACCCCTCAGCAATGCAGTTAAATTGACCTAACCCCCAGTATAGATAGCACGAGGTTGATGGGAGACTTTTCCTGTCAACTTAGCTGCCACCTCTCAGGGAGGTGGAGTATCTAAGCCAATGGGAGAAGCCCTCCTGCTAGCGTAGGTAGTGTCTTTATTGAAGTGCTACAGCATCACAACTGTGCCATTGCAACATTTTAAGCGTAGATAAGCCCAAAGCGCACTAACTGCCTCAATAACAGCTATGTTGGTGAAACGAAATAATCACTATGCTCTCAAATGAACTCACGCAGAGAAACGATAAAGACAAAAACACAGTATCACCCGTGGGAGAACACTTTTCACAAAGTTATTACTCTGTCTGACCTCTCTGTCCTTGTCCTCAAAGGAAACTTGCACAACAGATTCAGAAGGTCTAACTCTGCTAGACACCAAAAATCATGGACTTAATAAAGACACTGGCTATATGGCTCATTACAACAGTCGTTAAGCCACTAACCCGCCTTTGTTCTACAGCTGTAGAGATGTTAACTGCCCACTTCACCTTGAATCATCTCTTGCAACATATGTTAACTCCTTGTCCTTGTCTGTTCCACGCTTGTATTTCGCTGTGACACTCTGAGTACTTTTCCCAGGCCTGAAGAAGAGCTCTGTGTAAGCTTAAACCAATAAAACATATTACCTTCCCTTTGCCCTTCTCTTCCCCCTCCCCCCCGCCCCGGTCTCTTTAAAAATGTACTTAAGTCCCATGCATATGGGCAATCCTGCGTAGGGCCACTTTCCAGAATTGGGGCCTTAATAATTAGATAGATAGCTTTAACCTTTAGCTCTTTTTAAAAACTGTGGTTAGTTGTAGCCTCCACAGCTTTGAACCAGTGTGTCAGGCTTTATTAGTTCTCATTATAATTTAAATAGAAATCTATTTCATTCCAGTATTAGCAAGATAATTCTTCTGTCTAGTGACAGTGTCCTATAAATTGCTTCAAAGTACATCAGAATTTCAGTATTTGAACATGTTAAGATGTGAATAAGTGTGAAAATACCAAAACTAAAGAGCAAAAGGTGCTTATTAATAAATGAATAAATAGTTTGGAAACAGAAACAAAATAGCCAGTGGTATGGTGGTGGAACAACTCAGTTCCCATAGCTCAGTGAAAATAATACATTGCTCTAACTAATGGCAACAATTTTCCATTTGACAGATTTGTCTGTGTTTCAGAATTACAAAGGTGTTTTTTTCGGATTTAGAAGAAACTGTTTTTCTGCTCTGGAATGGATCAGAAAATATAGATGCCCAGGAATAGTATAGAATGATGGAATCAAAATGCACAGGGTTGGGTTTTTTTAATAATTTTAACCACTGTTGTTCCCTTGACATAAAAACAAACAAAAAAAACTCATATATAAAATTCTTCTTAAATTTTCATCATAATAAACTCAAATTTACTGGTGAAATCATTAATCATTTAAAGTAAATTGCTTGCCTCACTGCTGGGACATGCATACATATACATAATAACAAAGAGGTTTTCAGTATATTTCCCTTTACAGAAGAAATGAAAAGTTAGGGAAATAAAGAAAATGACCTCCATCTGCCCAGCATACTGTCTGCAAATTTGGTGACGGCCAAAGCCTTAAATTACCATTTCCTTTTGGGAGCCTGGATAGCATAATTTCCTTCCTAAAGCCTTTGGAATAGGAGGAAGGTTATCATTCAAAGGCGTGCTCTACAGACGTTTCTTGCTGTCATTGTTTTGTAGTGGGGAGCAGGTGTAAAACAGGTTTGATTTTGCGTGCTGCACCATAAAAATTCCCACAGCAGGTGTTATGGAGCATAGATAACTTCCCAAGAACCTTAGAAATTGAGACAATCTGCAGAATTGAGCATAAGAGGATTGTGCTATTAATCCAACACGTTTGACTATTGATTGTAAGGTATGCACATGTATGGGAGTTATATAAAGAGAACAATAGAATAATAATCTCCACTGTCCATGAAGTGCATTAACATTTTACAAATAAAGGTAAACTAAAGTACTTACTCTGTTTTTACTCAGTCCTTGCTTTGGCCAAACTCCCATTGTAGTCAGTGGTAGTTTGACTGAGTTTGGATCAGAGGATTTGATCAAAAATAAGGAAAACCTGGAATCCCCACTTTGCCTCAGCTCATTTTATGCAAATATGAAAACATCCTTGGAAAATCAGTGACTTCCATTTGGACCCAGTGTTCTAAAGTCTTCAATTAAATTGTGATGTATCTGGCTTAAAATGTTACAAAATGGGAAATTCAGAGATAATATGGCAAATCAAATCTAAAACTACTGCATATTCCTCCCAACAGTAAATAATTTTACATACCAGCTATGCTGCAAAATCACATTATCTTGGGGCTGATTAGAGATCAAGTTTTATCCTTAATTCTGGGTAGGTTTTAATTAGTGATGGGGAAACCTTGGGAGGTTCAGAGGTTCCGTTCAGGTGTTCATCAAACCTTTTGACTCAACACAACACTTGAGTGGAGACATCTAGTGAACTGATCTTTATTCCAAGCAGGTGTTATCTCCCTCCCTTGTGATTTCCCATCACACCCCCAAATCTTTCCTTTCTTATAACTGTCTTATCAAAAAGAAAAGGAGTACTTGTGGCACCTTAGAAACTAACCAATTTATTTGAGCATGAGCTTTCGTGAGCTACAGCTCACTTCATCGGATGCATACCGTGGAAACTGCAGTAGACATTATATACACACAGAGACCATGAAACAATACCCCCTCCCACCCCAGTGTCCTGCTGGTAATAGCTTATCTAAAGTGATCATCAAGTTGGGCCATTTCCAGCACAAATCCAGGTTTTCTCACCCTCCCCCCCCCCCCCCCAAACTCACTCTCCTGCTGGTAATAGCCCATCCAAAGTGACCACACTCTTCACCATGTGTATGAGAACCTGGTGAGAGAACCTGGATTTGTGCAGGAAATGACCAACCTTGATTATCATACACATGGTGAAGAGTGTGGTCACTTTGGATGGGCTATTACCAGCAGGAGAGTGAGTTTGGGGGGGGGGGCGGAGGGTGAGAAAACCTGGATTTGTGCTGGAAATGGCCCAACTTGATGATCACTTTAGATAAGCTATTACCAGCAGGACAGTGGGGTGGGAGGGGGTATTGTTTCATGGTCTCTGTGTGTATATAATGTCTTCTGCAGTTTCCACGGTATGCATCCGATGAAGTGAGCTGTAGCTCACGAAAGCTCATGCTCAAATAAATTGGTTAGTCTCTAAGGTGCCACAAGTACTCCTTTTCTTTTTGCAAAGACAGACTAACACGGCTGTTACTCTGAAACCTGTCTTATCAAAAGTTACAGGTTCTTTCCTCTGTCCTTAGCCCCTTTGTCTTTGAAAACCCATGTAGCAATAACATATCTGGCTATAGTTTAGTAATAATTTTTTTAAAGGAGAAACCATTCATGTATAAGTATAAATATCTATAAAATAGTGTAAACTTACTGATAGACAATCATGGCTCCAATCATTGGTAGATGTGCAGGTGAACGAGCCCCAATCATTGCAGCCAATAATAAACAGGTAATGTGTTTACAGAAAATACTGCCTCAAAGGTGCATGTTTGGGAGTGCTTTACTGCTGTTACACTGACCGTAGAAATAAGGAAAACAATTTAATTTGTCTATAGTATTCTCTATTACTTATCCTAAACTGTAGTGTAGCATTCTCTGTTCTTAAAACAGTTGTGGTGTCCTGCCAATGAGGTGGCCATGATTCAGCTGTGGGAGAAGTGATCTCTGTATAGAGCAGGCTGAAGATGAAAATTGTGTACATATTTTGCTGAAACCCTTTGGGATGAAGGTACTATGAAGAGATTGAGGGTGCATTTTGGTAGTTTTAACCATTTTGAAAGTTATGCTTTTGAAAGAGTCTTTCTTTCTCTCAAAATAAAATGGTCAGATTCTTACTCATGTTGAGTGGAAGTCATACATATGGAAAGGATACATTTGTGGGTTAAGTGCTATTGAATGTGAATAAGAGATGCAGAATCAAATAATCCCCATAATGGGAATATAATTAGAAACAGTAAAAATTTTCAAAATGGTAAAAGTTTTGTGTGTGCCCATTGTATAGAATTATATCATTTACTAGACCTCATTCAGTTAAAAAATATTTGTAATTGTTGTCCAACAGACAAAATATTACAAAGATTACAATCTGCTTTATAGGGCTTGAAATATGTGTTAACTACTTATGATAAATAATCCCTCCCACCTTCTATTTAACTGTGACACTCTGAGTATGTTTCCGAGACCTGAAGAAGAGCTCTGTGTAAGCTTGAAAGCTTGGTCCAATAAAAAATATTAGCTCACTCACCGTATCTCTCTAATATCCTGGGACCAACATGGCTACAACACTGCATACAATATCTCAGCACATTTTCTTATGCCAGATACCAAAACACAGATTGTATTACAAACTAATTGCCATTTTAAAAAGCAAAGCAGAGCTATTTGAATCATTTTTGTAAGCATAAAACCCTCCCTTGAATCAGTATCTTTCTATTTTGTTTGAACTGGATAATTTACAGAGGCACATTTCTCTGGAAAAAATGTTTTAAGTGCATTTGTTCTGAGACTGTGTGTACCAACATTCAGTCTGATAGCAAATTTAATAGATTAGTTGTACTGTAAGTCTTTAGAAAAAATAACAGTATTAGAATAATATTTCTATCATTAATAATAGCTTTACTTGATGCTGTAATTTCTAATATAGAATTGTATTTTTTCTTTAAATTTCAGTGTGTGTGGAATGCAAGAGTGTCTTTTAAAAAGACTCGAATATAGAAAGTTAAAAAGAGTGAAGTTTAAATTATTAAATGTCCCTCTGGAACCCTCTCTAAAATTGTTCTCTTGATGTCATTAAGGTCAATCTTTTTTTTTTCTTACGATCTCATAGCTAAACATGGTTGAACTTTTTGTTACAAACAATTTATTCATTGATTGTGGCCCATTTTTCTGATATCAAATAGTCTGTGAATAGGTAATGACATTTTACGCATTTGTTAGTTATTCTTAACGGTTCAAATAGATTTGGCAAATGTATTTGAACTTGTGTTATTCATGACTTGTTCATAGCAAGTACCTCTTTGAGTATTAGATATTAGGATTTCCCTGATTTAGTAGTTAGTTTCCTGTCACATTGTATAGCTTACATTCTCTGATTTGATCCTCTTACTTGTATAGATCCTGATTCACAAAACCATCTGTATTCAGGACAGCATTTCATCATTTGCATTATCTTTAAGCACTTGTTAAAGCCCATTGAAAACTACTTGAAACAAGGGTCATGCTACTATTCAGTTGTTGAGATCCTACAGGATATTTTGCAAATAATTGTGAGAGCGCTACCCATATTGTATTTTAAGATACATAGGTCTTGAAATAACTGTTTTTCCTTCACAGTAACAATATTTTAAGTATGTTACAAAAATTGTTTAGTCCCAGAAGTGAAAGTAGTATACCCAAGACTAACAAATTACAAGGAAAGTGTCCATAACTGAGTTGTCCGGTGGCACCGTAAAGACTAACAGATTGATTTGGGCATAAGCTTTTGTGGGTAATGCATCTGAAGAAGTGGGGTTTTTTTACTCACAAAAGCTTATGCCCAAATCAATCTGTTAGTCTTTAAGGTGCCACCAGACTCCGTCTTGTTTTTGTGGATACAGACTAACACGGCTACCCCTCTGGTACTTCATAATTAAGTTGGAAATTAACAATATACTTAACTTACCTAGAAAAGGTGACATACGTATTCTGTATTTTTGCAGCACCCTCCCATAGGTTCTAAATGATAGACTAAGGAAGAGAGCTTATATTATACGTTGCTTTTTGGGTGTTCATGTTGCTGCTTGAATGGAACCAGGCTGGTTCATGGAACATTTGTGGTGTTAGGTGTTGCTATTAAAAAGTGGTTTTTCATCTTACTGCACTTGGTTATAGGATGTGGCATTGACACCATTTAGGTGAAAAGTTGTGAAATTATGGCAGTACATAAGTTTGTTAAACATGAAAATAAGGAGATTTTTTGGTGAACAATGTATAACTTTTGTGTTTGCCGATAAGGAAATTAATAGTTAATGTGATCCAGCTAACTTTTAGCAATCCTAGTAGCTTTTAAAAAAAATCTAAATTGATCGCTAAACAGTTAAAATAAAAGTTTATTAATCACTTCAGAGATTAATTATAAGCAGGTATATAAACAGTTGGAACTTTTTATACCCCTACTAACTATGTTTGCTTAAATATAAATTCATTGTCATTTACTGTCCAAGGCTTCAGCTGATACAAATCGACATAGCTATTTTCCCATAGAGTATTGAAGTCAATGGAGCTATGGCGATTTACACCAGCTGGCTCTAATTCTTTAGTCTGACTTTAATATATCAGTGGGAAAAATTGTTTGCAAAGATGACCTGCATTAGTGTCAGTGAACTATTTATTCTGTACTCCTCAAGGTGGAAATTGACTCCACTTTATGTATATCTATCACATTGTAGGTCAACCCGCCTGTCGTGCAAGTGTTCTTTCTTTGGCTTTGAGTGTGAAAAACAAGACCTTTCGGCAAATGGGGCATTGTTCTCCATATCCATTAATAGACGTCAGTGCATGCCTCAGGCAGGATTAATCAATACCAATCATGGAATCACATTCTATCAAGCCTGATAGACTGCGGCTTCTAGGTTAGACACATGGTCAACATATGTTGTTATGTAGTGCAAATCTGGACTGTTTAACACTAACTTATAATTATTAGTGCCCTGTATTTGCCCAGTTTAATTTAAAACCCTCCTCAATTTTAACTTTGAATGGGGGAATTCTGCCCCCTAATCTCTGCTGATCCTAAAGCATGCATGTTAGTGTGCCTGAAATCTGAGATGCAGACCATGATGTTCATTTAAAAAAAAAATCTGCCAGTTAATAAACAAGTTTTTTGAGATGGCCTAGGCTAGGGCATGAATATTGATGTGGATCTTGTGTTTGCAGGTAAGTTTGTATTACACATACTATAAAAGGAAAACCTTGAGAGTTTCTGTGAATATCTGTAGGGGAGTGAGTGTGACTGAGGGGATATTGTGAGTGGTGAATATTTTGAAGGCAGTGTATAGAAATGTGTGGATGTTAATTATCAGCTTCACAATCCACCTCAGATAAATTGGAGTAAATGTTGAGTGCCAGGCCACGAGTACCATTACTGGAGAGAACTAATATGAACAAAAGTAATTGGGAAATCCACATGAGCACATGTCCACAAATCAACCTAGCAAAGCGGCTGGCATTGTCTCAGGCATTATGGTTCCACAATCTGGATAAAGAGTCTGTGTGGAAACCCAGACTGATTTGAGTGTCTTCTTGGGTGTGGTTCCCTGCAGTTTGTGTGACTCAGGTTATCAGCACTGAAGTTTAATGTGTAAGTCTAAGGGTATATCTACACTCTGAAATTAGGTTGATTTTATAGAACTCGATCTTTAAAAATCAATTTTATACAGTCCATTGTGTATGTCCCCACTAAGCGCATTAAGTCGGTGGAGTGGGTCCTCAATACTGTGGCTAGCATTGACTCATGGAGCAGTGCACTGTGGGTAGCTATCCCACAGTTCCCACAGTCTCCACTGCCCGTTGGAATTCTGGGTTAAGCTCCAAATGCCTGATGGGGCAAAAACATTGTTGCAGGTGGTTTTGGGTACATGTTGTCGGTCTCCCCTCCCTCCCTTCTTGAAAGCAACAGCAGACAATCGTTTTGCATCTTTTTTCCTGGGTTACCCATGCAGACGCCATAGCATGGCAAGCACAGAGCCCACTCAGCTCACCACTGCTGTCGTGAGCATTGTAAACACCTCGCGTGTTATCCTGCAGTATGTGCAGTACCTGGCTAAGAGATGCCAGCACGAGGACGATTATGAGGAGAACATGGGCACACGCGTTCCTGAAAGCACAGACTGTGGCAATTGAGACATCATGGCGGCAGTGGGGCTGAATGATACAGTGGAACGCCAATTCTGGGCCCGGCAAACAAGCACAGACCGGTGGGACCGCATAGTGTTGCAGGTATGGGATGATTCTCAGTGGCTGCGAAACTTTCACATGCATAAGGCCACTTTCCTTGAACTTTGTGAGTTGTTTTCCCCCACCCTGAAGCGCAGGAATACCAAGATGAGAGCTGCCCTGACAGTTGAGAAGCGAGTGGTGATAGCCCTGTGGAAGCTTGCAACGCCTGGCTGCTACTTGTCAGTTGGGAATCAATTTGGAATGGGCAAATCTACTGTGGGGACTGCTGTGATCCAAGTAGCCAATGCAATCACTGACGTTCTGTTATCAAGGGTAGTGACTCTGGGAAATGTGCAGGTCATACTGGATGGCTTTGCTGCAATGGGGTTCCCTAACTGTGGTAGGGCAATAGACGGAATGCATATCCCTATCTTGGTACTAGACCACCTTGCCAACCAGTATGTAAACCACAAGGGGTACTTCTCAATGGTGCTGCAACCACTGGTGGATCACAAGGGCCGTTTCACCGACATCAAGGTGGGATGACCAGGAAAGGTGCATGACGCTCGCATCTTTAGGAACTCTGGGCTGTTTGAACAGCTGCAAGAAGGGACTTACTTCCCAAACCAGAAAATGACCATTGGGGATATTGAAACGCCAGTAGTTATCCTTGGGGACGCAACCTACCCCTTGCTTCCATGGCTCATGAAGCCATACACAGGCAGCCTGGACAGTAGTAAGGAGCAGTTCAACTATAGGCTGAGCAAGTGCAGAATGGTGGTAGAATGTGCCTTTGGACGTTTAAAAGCTCACTGGCGCTGTTTGCTGACTAGGTTAGACCTCCGCGCAACCAACATTCCCATTATTATTGCTGTTTGCTGTGTGCTCCATAATATCTGTGAGAGTAAGGGGGAAACATCTATGGTAGGGTGGGAGGTTGAGGCAAATCGTCTGGTGGCCGATTTTGAGCAGCCAGACACCAGGGCGATTATAAGAGCACAGGGAGGTGCGCTGCGCATCAGAGAGGCCTTGAAAACCAGTTTCATGACTGGCCAGGCTTCGGTGTGACAGTTGTGTGTGTTTCTCCTTGCTGCAAACCCACCCCCTTTGTTGATTTTAATTCCCTGTAAACCAACCACCCTCCCCCCTTCGATCACAGCTGGCAAAGGAAATAAAGTAACTATTGTTTTGAAACCGTGCATTCTTTCTTTGTTAATTTAAAAAAATTGAGATAAGTGACAAGGTAGCCTGGGTGGAGTGGGGGAGGAGGGAAGGACAAGGCCACATTGCTTATTGTAGCCACACTACAAATCAAAACTGTTTGAATGACAGCCTTCTGTTGCTTGGGCCATCCTCTGGAGTGGAGTGGCTGGGTGCCTGGAGCCTCCTCTCCCCTCTCCTCCCTCCCCCACCGCGTTCGTGGGTGTCTGGGTGAGGAGAGTATGGAAGCTAGGGGGGAGGCCAGGCAGTTTACACAATGGATGCAACGGGCGTCTGTGCTCTTGCTGGCTTTCCTACAGCTCCACCAGATGCCTCGTCATGTCCATTTGCTCCCACATTAGCCTCAGCATCGCCTCCTGCCTCTGCTCATCGCAGTCACTTAATGCTTTCCTGGCCTCTGCCACTGAATGCCTCCATGCATTAAGCTGTGCCCTATCAGTGCAGGAGGACTGCATGAGCTCGGAAGACATGTCATCGCGAGTGCATTTTTTTCACCTTCTAATCTGCAATAACCTCAGGGACGGAGATGACAGGGAGAGCATAGAAACATTTGCAGCTGCGGGGGGATAAAAAGGGAGCATAAAATTTAAGATGATACATTTCTGAGAACAAAAGGGAGATTCTTTCACAGTGAATCAAGCAATTCACACTAGACAGCACATGTGCTTTAGGTACAAGGTCGCATTTTGCCTTTTATATTGTGCGCCTGCCGGTATGGTGACACATGACACATGGCTGGGCAACAGAATTAAGTTTCCAGGCAGCCATGGTAAGCCAAAGGGTATGCGGGGTTGGCTTCTTACGCCTTCATAACATGTGGGAATGGTTTCAAACCGCAGCACCCTCCTTTCCCATAGCAAGCAATGCCAGTTGGGTTTCACATTTAAAAGGGCTGCAGTTTTTGGGTGGATGTGCAGCACACACCTCCCTCCACCCCACCGCGTGGCTATTCTCTGGGATGGTCCCTTCCCCCCACTGCATGGCTATTCTCCCTTTTAGCCAAGCACAAACAGCCCAGCATGAACGGGGTCCTTTTGCTGTTCCCTTACAAAAATTCCCCTATTTCAACCAGGTGACCATGAATGATATCACTGTCCTGAGACTAACACAGAAAGATCTAGACACAATATTGCTTGAATGCGACCAAAACCCAGGACCATTTGCTGCCGTGCTTTGTGCTGCAATGATTCCAGACTACTTGCTACTGGCTTGGCGTGGTAAAGTGTCCTACCGTGGAGGACAAAATAAGGCAGCCCTCCACAGAAACCTTTTGCAAAGGCTTTCAGAGTACCTCCAGGAGAGCTTCATGGAGATGTCCCTGGAGGATTCCTGCTCCATCCTCAGACACGTTAACAGACTTTTCCAGTAGCTATACTGGCTGCGAATGCATCTCAATTCTTCAGGGCAAATCAAACATTAAACACTATTGCTTTTAAACCCTGTACTGTAGTTACAAACGTGCCCTCACCAGAGGTGCCTTCTCTGTCTTCAGGGTTGGGAATCCTGCCTTGGGAGGGTATTGGCTCCAGGGTGATGAAAAGGTCCTGGCTGCCAGGGAGAACAGATTCACCGCTTGCCTGCTGCGCATTCTCCTCCTCCTCCTCATCCACAAAATCAGACAGTGGTGCGGTAGTGGTAGGGTCCCCCCATAAAATGGCATGCAGCTGATCATAGAAGCGGCATGTATGAGGCTCTGACCTGAAGCCACCGTTTGCCTCCTTTGTCTTTTGGTAGGCTTGCCTCAGCTCCTTAACTTTCATGTGGCACTGCTGTGTGTCCATGTTGTAGCCTCTCTCCACCATGCCCTGTGCGATTTTGGCATATATATTAGCATTTCTTCTTTTTGATCGGAGTTCGGCTGTACACATTCTTCTCCCCATACAGCAGTCAGATACAGTGTCTCCAGTTTGCTCCATGCTAGAGCTCATTTGTGATTCTGGGGGGGACTGCATGGTCACCTGTGCTGCTGAGCTCGCTACGCTGACCAAACAGGAAATGAAATTCAAAATTTCCCAGGGCTTTTCCTGTGTACCTGGCTAGTGCATCGGAGTTCAAAGTGCTGTCCAGAGCAGTCACATTGGAGCACTCTGGGATAGCTCCCAGAGGCCAGTACTGTCAAATTGTGTCCGCACTACCCAAATTCGACTCAGCAAGGTTGATTTTAGCAGTACTCCCAGACCAAAGTCAATTTGAAGAGCCCTTTATGTCGATGGAAGAGGGTTGGTTATGTGGATGCATTCATTTTAAAATCGACCTAATGTGGCTAAATTCAACCTAACCCCATAGTGTAGAACAGTGCTAAGTAACGCCTTTGACAGAATAATAACTCCTCCTCTACTCTCCCTTCCTCCTTCCCCCTCTATCTGGCTCAGTAAGTTAAATGCCCACAGCAATGAAAAAATCAATAAACAGGTAGAGGCTGCAGCTTCAGGGATTAAAGCTATCAGAACTGGGAGAAGCTGAGGACGGGAGTCCGACCTCTTTGGGATCCATTCTGACATTCCGCACGGCATGAGGGTGTCCCTTTTCACTCTCCTACTTTATCGTCCTCGTGTCTTGGCATGACTGTGTCACTGAAGCCCCACAGACCAGGCAAGTGCTTCGCTTCACAGGCTGTAACAGAACAAAAATTCTTAGAGATGAAAAGGAGGGCATGTGTGTTTACTTTGAACCGAAGTTCTTTTTCAAATGCAGACTTTGAGAGAGGACAGTGTTATTAAAAGGAATGAAAAATGTCCACATCATCAATAGGCAGTTTGGAAAGGCTGTGAAGTTAAGTGGGTAAAGGTGTTGCAGGACTTGAGCATCCCTAGAGCACTCAGATTTATAGATGGGAAATAAACGTTGATTTTTGTTTCCCCTTCCCTCTTATGTTTTCTCAGGAAAGAGCAATTAGTTTCTATTTTTTATGATTACATTATCATTGCATATATATCTTTCTGCAGAGCTGGCTATAAAAAAAACAATGTAGGACCCAGCTGTACAAATAAACATAGTTATGAGTGTGAGGAGGCTATATTAATAGTAAATGGAGCACACACATTTTTGCATAGTTAATAAACAGCTTTTAAAAAGAAGTCCTCCTTATTTTTAAGTCAGGTGCCATTGGTAGTTGCTTTAATGTAGCTATAGTTTCATATGCAGCACTGAGACTGGGAAAGTTTTTTGAGGGCATAGTGCTTTTAATGGAATTTGCATAGAATGTGCTATCTGAAGACATTATACTTATACACAAGAGGAAACAAAAAAGGATATATTACTTTTCTGCTCAAATCCACCCCTTTCTCTTTTATTTAGTGGTGTCTCTGATGTAATGCCATCAATACAAACCTCGTCCTGCTGACTATAGTTTTCTCAGTGTGGAGGGTCAGTTTCAACCCTCAGGACTGCTCAGTTCTAAATGCGTTCCTTTGATTAAAAACCAAAGGTCAAGTTAGCTTTGCTCTCTTCTTTCTTCCCACTCCCCCTCTCTTTAAATAAGTTGTCTGTCAGTTTTAGCATGTAGCATAATGTTCCATATATGTTGTCAGTTTATAAGAAGGGTAAACTTGCTGTTTAACAAAAAAATAAAATGTCTACAATGAACAGAGCAATTGATAACCAGGGGGAAAAGGATGAATTCCAAAGGGAAGGCAAACTATATAAACTGGCCCTGTGCTCTTGAAGTCCAGCTTAATGCTATTCTGTTCTGTACCATGCCACTGTGCTGTCTCGTCTTTGATTCTCTCCTCTTTCCCCCATTCCAAGGAGTATGTCATATTTTGCTGCCAGTGCAGGAAGGCAGCAGGAATAAGAGGTGAAGTTAGGTTCCTAGTACATTTGTACAAAGTGAAAAGGCAGGAAGACTGTATCAGTTTTACTGCGAAGGCGATAGGTTGTTGCAGTCTGTTGTGAAACAGTAATTTGAAGTCTGATGAACTCTCAAGTGCAGGGACTGGATTCTGCTCAGCTGCGTAATTGTGATGGAAATGGGCCAATGAAAGCAGAGGCTTGGGCACAATCTTTTGGGTGCCTATCTTCTCACAGAAGCCTGACAATTGCGGAGCAGCTTTAGCTGAATGCCTGTGACCATGTCTTATTTTGATCAGCTGCGTCATAGCAAAGACATGTAATTATCATAATCTAACAATTAGTCTGACATCCTTTCCCAGTGTTTAATTACCCCCGATAAATGATAATTTAATAGAGGACTTAATGACAAAAGAATAACTTGCACTTTGCTTCATGTACTTAAGTTGCCTCTTTGTCTAGGCATGTTTTTGTGGCGCTGCTTGAAGAACAGTCTTGATGGTCATTTCCTTTGTTTGTTCTGTCAGTCATTATTTTGTCTCCTAATATTCTTTTCTAATAATATTTGAACTTCTCCTAACTTGTGAAATTGTAACATATAGGACCAAAAGATGATGGTAAAATCTTCTTTATTACTTTCATTTTTGTTTGTTTGCTTGCTTTCTGAGGTTGGGAATACACTTTTAGATGCCCTAAAATGTCACTTATTTCATTATACACACTTTTCTTAGCATCTGGAAAATGCTAAATATTCTTCTGGTTTGAATGGAGCTGAAATTAAAAAAGCTCTTTGATTACTTCATTGTTTGTGCATCAGAATTAGTGATGATGTCAGCACAGCTATATGAACAGAGTTTATTAAATGTTGTGACAAAGCCAGTAAAGGCAGCAGAAAAGCATTAATGGGTGCCACAAAAATAGCAGCTCTAAAATAAATTCACAGCAGTAAAATTATGTACTTAACCCCTGAGGTTATTAGCAAGCATGAAACCTTCCCCATCACATTATAAGAAATTTTAATCAAATATGGGTCTTGGGGGGACTGTTTAAAAGAACAAAGAATAAATAGACATAGGTTTTCCTGTTATGAGTTACCATGCTTCCATCAGGATTCAATGGAAGTAGGAGTTTAATTTTGGATGTTAAAAGGCTTTGAATAAATCTGTTTCTTATGAGTTGATTAAGCCACTGATAATGTGTTGATCGTGTCATTATAAGTAACACAGCACACCTGTAAAGGGGATCAGTGGTGCTTAGGATAGATACATACATCAAATACATCTGAAGGGACATCAAAACGTTGTCATAGTAGACATCAATATCTCTTCAAAAAGGATTTAATTTTGCCTGAGATTGTACTGTATTATTTCATGCAGAAATACCCAAATGTACATTCAACTCTCAAAACAAAAGCCTTCTACTGTTCTGTTTCTGACAAAGCCCAGCTAATTCATTCGTTTCATCTTTCTTTCTTTTCCGCTCTCCTGTTAAATTTATGTTAAGAATTTGTTGGTTCATTGAGCCTGATTCACTGTTGCCCTGCACTTTGTATCATCAGTAACACGAGGACAAATGGGTGTTTAATCTTCTGATTTGGTAACATCCGCTTTGCGTAGGTAACAAAGAATCAGGGCCACCGTCTGCAATTGACTACTTCTGGGGCTATAATCAAGACTAGAATTTCAACATTCATGGTTACAGCACTTACTTGAACTAAATTCCTGTTAAAATTAAAGACCTTTCATCCATTTGAGAGAACAAACTTTGAGTAAGGGAAGGAATGATGCTACAGAAGGAAGTGTTTCCTGTGCACTCAGTGTGAAATAGAGGAGCTCCTAGTAGAATATGTACTTAAGAAAGGATATGACTTCTATCATTTGTATGGGAGAAGCAACAGGGAGAAGCTAATGCAGTTTTTTATTCATCTATATGATAATGGGCAATTAATGTCAGTTGCGCTATGTTTTAAACCAGGTTTTTATATTATTTATTTAAAGAAGGAAAGAAAGAAAAGAAAGTGAAGTAGAGCAGCATGCAAAATATTATTTCAGTCTAAATACCTAGTTAAATAAATCATTTCTTATTTCAGTAGCCAACAAAGTTATTAAATTCAAGATGAGGCTTGCATATGCTTCAGAATTTATAATTGTGAAAAAATGCATGTGCACAGACTGTGTGCTTGAATTTGCATTAATGGATAAGCAGAGCACCAGAATTAGGTTCAAAAGATTTTTGTCATCATGATGTTTCTGTCATTTAAATTGTCATGCAGCTTTTTCACCATGTTCTGAATTCCTAGTGTTGAGAATTAAAAAAACAAAAACAGGAGGCATCTGAGAAATTAAGTATCCTTATGTTTGTTGTTTCTCCCAACTATTCTATAGTGGTATCAGCGTAAGTTTTGTGTAATGATCTGGTATGTGTAGGTTATGGAGAAATTTTGGATTAGAAGGTACTTAGCTATCTGTTTTTGTGTCTTCTAATGCCTCTTCCTCTTCCACGTGAGTGGATCCCAATGCAGGATCAGGGCTGACGGAAGGAAAAGTAAAAGAGCATCTCTGGTGTTGGGAGAGACAGTAGGAGAGCATAAGGTTTGCATTCTCAGCTGAAAGGAACAACAGAAGTGGGGGAGGAGGAAGATGCTTGTTATGACATAAACACAGGCTGCTGTTTTTCTCATCCTTTCTCAAAACATATTTGTAAACTAATTCCACTTCCATTCTCTGTGTTGCCGCGTTCTACAAGCAGTTGGCTAACAGGGGCTGATATATGCACTTATTTAAAGCCAAAGCTTTGTCTCACTCTAGTATTTGGTTTTACACTAATAATATTAGGTTTGCAGCTGGTAAATGTCAAATATATTCCCTTTGGATTCAGTTTAGGGTGCTTTAGGGGCAGTTTCATCTTCTAGTTTTTAGCTAGTTACTAATCAGCATACTTAACTTTTTAATACAAGCAGTGTCCTGTCTCTTTTTGTTTTCCCTTTCTGAGCATAATATGGCACTTGAAGAGGGGAGAATGTAGTCTTAATATACTCTGGTAGGCATGTTGGAAATTATGTAACTTCTTTGGTAAAAATAAAATAAGTTTTGAAAATCTAGTAAGCCTCTGTTCCACTTAGCTTGGACTCACATTAACTTGGTTACTGGATCCCTCAGAACATTACAGGAGAGGGAATAAATGTCCTGTCTGCTTCCTTCCTCTCTAATATCCATTCTGTCTCCTTTCAGTATTGCTGTTACTATATTTATGGAGTTGCTTGATAAAATATCTGGTATATGTTTTCCCTGAAGCAGGTTCACTGCTGTGCCAGCAATATCAGCTAAAGACCAATTTACATCACTTTAAATATGCACCATCTTCTTCCTTTTTCAGACATTTAAATGTGAATGCTTTTTGGTGATAGAAAACGATTATGGAATGAAAGTATAGACACTGTAGGGAAAAGTGATTACAAAAAATACCAAGAGGAAAAAAATGACTTAGCTGTGCACTTCAGCTGCAAATCTGCTTTGCAGTTAGTGTTTCCTTCAAGGCTTTCTGTTTCCAGCTGTCCATATTAGTGACATGGGAGTAAACTGAAGAGCTTGAAGAAGACCATAAGGTCCATGACTTGTAGAGGCAGAAGGAAGTTCAGCCAGTTCTTAATTTGTGCCGGGCCTGAGCCTGGACTCCTCTAGGCTTGGCAGTTAATGGCCCTGGCACCTCTGGGCTCCTGGCCGGCAGCCACTGCTCTCCAGCCACCCAGCTCTGAAGGCAGCACTGGAATACACTGTACCATGCCACCCTTCTGCAGTGCTGCTGGTGGCTGCGCTACCTTCTGAGCTGGATACCCAACCAGCAGCCACTGCTCTTTGGCCACCCAGCTTGAGCCCCAGCACCTCTTTCATTACAAATTAAGGACTGAGGTCATGTCTGTTAAAAAGTAACGGTCGAGGAGAAAAGTTAGGTCATGGATTTATTTATTTATTTGTTTATTTTTGTTCAAAGGAATAAAATGGAAGGACACCACTAAAAAGGGATTAGACAATTTCAACATTTATAATATTAGGTGGAGCAGCTCTTTCACTCCCACTAGAGATGAAGTTTAGATCACAGATTTTTTATTAGTCTATCTCTTTATTTATATGATACCCATTACCATAGCCTTGGTTCTTAAGCACAATAGCTCCCATCCCTAAACCATAATTGTCCCTCTCTATTTGGGAGAGGTCTAGTACCAAGGAACCCGGTGAATAACCATGCAGGAAAGTTTGCAGTGTCTGCATGTGTATCCCACACACCTTCTGGGTGTGGTGGTCTGTCCCATCTGGTGGCACTGAGACCACTTAAGGAGAGAGATAAAGGAGTCTGCTCTACAGCTTAGCTAACAGCCAGTTGGCTTTTAGCTCGTGCAGCAGAGGCTTATGCATTAAGCTCCAGAGTTCCCTGGTTCGATCCCACCCACTGACAACTGGGGTCTGTTGACGTTACACATGCGCAATAATTAAAGCCAGGTAGGGCACATACTCACTCTTCTTTACTAATTAAAAAATGGAATTTTAGAAAAATATAAATAAGGAGATTGTTGGGAAAATTGGGTTTCTGTATACACACAAGATATCCCTGTTTGTAACCTCTAGGTTACAACTAATAATTTAAATAAATGAGTTTTTGTCTGAAATGACAGTAGTTCAAAAAGGGTTTTCCATATTACAGGAAGAAACCATGGGGCTGTGCGTTGGCAAGAATTCTACAGCTATATCAGGCTTTTTCCTTTAAAAATCTGTTATTGAAGCAAAATTATTGTAGGGATATGAAAATGTATAGTTTGCTCTGAATATTTCCTTGGAGGACCAGCAGATCATTGGTTTTCTCTGAAATTCGGTAGAAGGACCCAGGTGGCAGATTTCAAGCCCGTCAGGTATTTAAAATATGCCCTTCAGCTGAAAAGAAGTATTACAGTTAAACCTGTCATTATCCCTTTATCATTCTGTGGTGCACTTGACAACTGTAGCAGTCAAAGAAAGAAGCCACAAGTAGTGATGAGCAGTCAGCCTGAAGTGGAATGGGTCAATGTTTGGTTGCACGAGTTGCCCTAGGGGAAGTTCACATCCATTGACAGACTTACAGGTGTTGGTTTATGGAATCTTTAAATGTATCAGGGTGGGCTCATGTGAAGGTGTTGAATTCCTTCTCATAGTTTCTTCCACAAATAATGCCAGGCATTAAAAAGTCAAAGTAAGTGACACTTGCTAAACCTCTTCCTTTCAATGTCTAAAGAATCTTCAGTAATAATAATAATAATATAAAGGAGTGCATCTGGGCCACTGCCTTACACTACATTTCTCATCTGGCTCTCATTCAGAACTGTCAAGTTAGGCTGAGTGCTGATAATTCATATCCCAGTATCCTTTTATCTGAATGTAGCAATATCTCCTCTGTGTACTTTGGCAGTGGAGTTACACTGCTTTTCAAATACCTTTAAAAAGCAATCCAGGCTTTTCTTCCATCTTGACAAAGTGTTGCCAGTAATGAAGAAAAAAGTAAACGTAGTTGTGCTGCTGTAGTCAATTTAAGTATTTTTAGCCCAATCAGCTTGCAGCACGTAAGTGCTTACTGCTGGATTGGTGATTTTGTGCGTGTCTGTGTTGATGTGTACAGTGAGACTGATTTGGTGAACCTAGTGCATTTTCTCTTTCTTTTCCTCTTTTTGCTTAATTTTAAATTAAAAAAAAAACACTGTTCAGAAAACCACAGGAGAAAATACACTTTAACTTAGTGTAAATTAGCAAGAAGATAATTCTACATGCTGAAGGAATGAAAGTGTGAATGATCATGGTACTGCATAAACAGGTGCAACTCTGCTGATGTCAACAGAGTAGCATCCATTTACACCAGAAGTGAATTTGGCCAGGATTATTTTGAAAAGTGAATGATGTGGCTGAAGTGAAATGAAGTGGAAGTAATGACCTTATCATTCTCGAAAGAGAAAATCTATAGCTAAGTATCCTGAGTTAACTCTATCTTTTGTCTTCGTGTTTCGTTTAATTTTAGATTCCAGAGGGGTGACTACCACATTGATGTCTGCATCAATGATTATTTGGATGTGTTCTGCCCTCACTATGAGGATTCGGTGCCAGAAGATAAGACTGAGCGCTACGTTCTTTACATGGTGAACTTCGATGGCTACAGCTCCTGCGATCACACCTCCAAAGGATTCAAGAGGTGGGAATGTAATCGGCCTCATTCCCCAAATGGACCATTGAAGTTCTCAGAAAAATTCCAGCTCTTCACTCCCTTCTCACTAGGATTTGAGTTCAGGCCAGGCCGGGAATATTTCTACATCTGTGAGTATCTAGAGATTTGTCATTGTTGCATAGCAGCTGTAAGAAAACAGGCTAACTTTTTCACCTATGTTTTATGGAGCTGCAAAAGACCAGCCTATATGGGTGGCAGATGCCTCTTAGTAAATGCAGACTTCAGGATCCCCAGATTCATTAGCTGGGAATCTAGAGTAAAAATCAGATTAAAAGCAGTTTCTTTTCCCCACATGAAATAGCATGTCAGCCTGTTCAATGAACCTTTGCTGATGTTTAAAGCTAGAGATACTACTGTAGTTTTTCAAACATTCTAAAAATTCTCAGGGGAAAATAATTAACTTTGTATACATAAGTCCCTAACTGTTCTTATTTGTGTGGCTGAAATACCCCTACCATCACCATCATCGTCGTCATCATCAGAGGGGAAATACTGTATACCCTGAAGATGCAATAGCTGCACATGCCAATGGTCCAATATTGTTTGAAGTAATAATGTCTCAGGGTAAATACTTCTTGTACCAAGCCAAAGAGAACTTTATTCAGAGCAGCTGTTTCTTTAAGTGTGGGGTATATGGAATGCGGTGGAAGCGGGTTCGAAGTAAATTAGCATGAATGAATGCATCAGTAAAAAGTGATGGTGAATGCTGTGTGCTGCAAGCTGTGTTCCAAGGAGACCTGTACCAATTTAGGCAAGAGAGAGATGAGGAAGTGAGGGCAGAAACCTAGAGGAGAGGCAGGATAACTGCTGGGGATAAAGGAATACAAATATCAGGAGGCTAAAACTGGAAAGTTGAGCTAACTGGAATTTCATGATCTCATAGCCGGTCTGGATAGCTGTCACTCCTTCAGTTATCTTGTTTGGGTAATACTCCACCAAAGATCTCATTTCATCCATTTATTATGTACCTGAAGTCTCCTGTTTCCTAACAAGATTCCAGTATTACAACTGCAATATTTTCCCATGCTTTCAGTGTCAGACAAGGGAATTAAAAGCTTTAAACAGGGCTGAAGTTCTCAATAAATATTGCCTTCATGTCTGGAGATGGCCTTTCTACTGTGAAACAGTCATTCTACCTCATTTCAGCAGAGAAACTGAATACATAGCATTCCTATTTTTCAGCCTCATTTCTTTAGCATTTTCCCTTTTAAACCTACAGGGAAGTGTACTCATAGTGAATTGTTTTCAACTTCCTTTCCTCCCCATCAAATAAAGTTTTATAATAAGAGGGATTTCAGCATCATAAGAATACTACCTTGTTCTCTCTCTCGTGCTGCAGTGCAATAAAAAAAAAAGAACTGTAAAAGTTTTATCATTTCAGTACTGGTTCCATGAGATAGTCATGAGAAAACATGTAAAAGCCTGATGCCATTTCACATCTTGTAAGTGAATAAAAAAGGGAATCATAGCTATGTGGAGAATGTTGTAGAATAAATAATGCACATTGTATTGAAAACATGAAAACTGCCCATTAACGTCCGAAGGAGTTTTCTGTCACTAAATATTACAAAATCAGGCCCCATGTAAGCATCAGGTTTGTCTTTTAAGTGAATTTTTTCCTTCTTAAAAATCCTGCTGAGAAAACAAGCAGGGATATATAAGATGAGGAATGAATTCTAATTTGCATCATGTGATTGCTTTGCAATAAAATGCTGTACAACTACCATACCACACACACTGTTCAAACCTCCTTATTTGCTTTCTAGACTAACAAACAGTAATAAAAGTGAAAACCAAACAAGAATGTAGAGAAATCTCAACTTGGTCTAACTAGTTAATAGCCTGATTATCAGAAAATACAAAATCCACTGAGCTTTATAAACAAGACATTATTATTCAAATGCACCCACTGTGCTTATGACTGGTTTTCCTTGTTTGTGGTTAAATTCAATATTTCACTAAAAATCATTGTGTCTTCTATAACATTCATTTAACAAAGTCATTTAACTGTCAAGGGTTCCCATCAAAGTAATTGTTCCAAAGAGCGTTAAAATATCAGGAGTTTTATGCTGTTCAACTGAGTTTAGCTGGAATTACTTTTTTTTTAATGAAAGACAAGAGCACAAAATTAGCAGCTAAGAGATGTCCGTTTACCAGTAGTATATTGGCCTGGTAGTCAGTTAAATTAGATTTTCAGCCATGTTTCAGAGACACAAAAACATTCTCTCTCCTTTGCTATAGTTGGAATATTTCTTCCTCTTCATTCTTTCACTCATTGTGAGCAGTAGCACAGAGTAGCTAATACAGTGATCCCAGAGAAGCATTATATACTGTGGTAACAATTAAACATGAAGATTCTCAAAGGAAGGTTGTCCACCATGATATCTTTTTTTTTTCTTCAAATATGGGCTGAATGAACAAGATGGTAAAACAGTTCCTTGTTCCTTTCTTGAAGTTATCAGCATGCCCTCCATTGCAGGCCGCAGAAACAAGCATTGCTACCTTACTGTCTGAATGGTTAATATGCTCATTGCTCAGCAGGGGGATGTTTCATCTACCCATCAGATCCAAAAATTTTGACATTTATAAACATGTTATCCAAGGACAGAAGGCTAGTAGCTTTCAGGTTGGTGTATTCTGGGAAACAGGATTCAAATTGTCCAGTGACTAGATAGCCTGGAAAGTAAGAGGAAATTGAGCTATTGCCTGGGTTGGTGTAGTGTTAGGCTAGATTTCACACTCCTTGGTATTTATTTGCAAAAGTTTTTAAATAAGAGCCATTATCAATCTTCCTGCCGTATGCTTTAAGGACAATTTTTGTCCCTCCTACTTCCACCAGTCTCAGGAAATGTAATAACCATAAACCAATTATTTTCTTTCTACCTGAACTATCCTTTTTATGAAATATCGCTTCCCTTTATTGCTCCATGTCCTCATTGGCATTTGGCACACAACATGTATCAGCGGAATGGAGTCAGATCTCCTTGTTCTTTATTTCCCCCATCTAGAAATCTTAGATTATTACATGTTTTGTATCAGATCATCTCTATTTGCACTTGAGAGATGACTTCAATAATATAAACCTGCATATCAGCAAAATATCAGTTAAGTAGGTTTACTTTTGGAAGGGGAAAAGTTTATTAACTGGAGTTTAGTTCCAAAAACCTAACTGCTTACAGCAGCGTTTATTAGGGTAATTTTAGTGGAAAAAATAATGGATCAAATTATGGGGCTCAGTCCTTCTTCAGACTACCATCTGTGGAGGGTAGAATGTGTTAGCCTGACTAAAAACCAAGTAAAGATCATGGGATTTAGACCTTTATTATTATTGTTACTACTGAAGCAAAAGCAGACAGAAGAAGATGTAACATACTGAAAGAGTGAGGTGTACCCAAAGAACTTGAATGTTTCATGGAATTTTTATGTTTTGAGTAACTTCTTTAAGGAGGGAAACAGAGAGAGCATGCAGTCTAATAGCAGAAAGGGGGGAAAAAACAACATAAGGAAGAGGGAAGTTTCAAACTGACCTTAACATTTGGATTTTTATATGGTTCAGAGTACAGATTTGTCTTGAATATGTTTCAGTATTTTTATCAATGATGTGGAAGTAACTATAAAATCACTGCTGATAAAAATTTACAGATGACACAAAGATTGGCCTAATGGCAAAAAATGAGACAGTCTGGAAACTCATATGGAATGATGTGGATTGCTCAGTAAACGGAGTCCATTCAAATGAAATGCATTTCAGCACAGCCAAATGGAAGATTTTACCTCTAGGAATAAGGAATGTAGGCCACACATACGGAAATGGGGGACTGAGACTCTGAAGCAATAATTCTGAAAAGGATTGAGAGGTCATAGTGTATAAACACCAGCATGGCTGGTCCCTGTGACCCTGTGGCAAGAATTTCTAATGTGATCCTTGGATTTAGATTTACAGGGGAGCAGTGAGTAGGAGTAAGGTGATCATTTTACATCTTTAAACAGCACTGGCAGGACCTGTACTGGGATACTGCATTGAGTTCTGGTGCCTTCATTTTTTAAAAGATATTGAAAAAATTGGAGAAGGTGCAAAAAAGAATCACAGAAATGATTTGATGGCTGGATAAGGAGCTCAATTTAGTATAGTTATGAAAAAGTAGCCTGGGAGGTGACTTGATTATAACTTATAAATACCTTCATGGGGAGAAAATACCAGATATTAAAGGGGTCTTTAACTTAGAGGAGAAAGATATAACCAAGGCCTGGTTGTTATAACCAGACAAATTCAAATCAGAAATAAGGCATATATTTTAATAATGAAGTTAATTAACCATTAGAACAAATTACTAAGGGAAGTGGTGGATTTTCCATCTTTTGAAGCCTTCAGATCAAGACCGGATGACTTTCTGAAAGATATGCTTTAATCAGACACAAGTTACTGGACTCATTACAGGGGTAACTGGTTGATATTCTATGACCTGTTTTATGTAGGAGGTCCTACTAAATGATCTAATGGTCCCTTCTGTCCTTAATAACTATTAATCTAGGAGTCTTTCTGAGCTTGTTACTACTAGTTTGTACTGATGGGTATTCCCACTCAGGTAAAAACAGTCAGTTACCTAGCATGATATTAATAGGTTCTTTCCCACTGGCTTGTACATACCTCTTTGGATTGCCAATCTATTTACTGTCGTAAAGTAAAGGAGATTAATACAACCATATCTCTGTGAAGTTAGATTTGTAGGGCAAAATTTTCAAAAACTCCTAAGCTCCATTGTTAAAAATTACTTAGGCACTTAGAAGTCTAAAGTTTCATTGAAAGGTTGTGGGATTAGGGTGCCCGATTTTTTAGGAAATATTAGCCATTAATATGTTTTCTGTGTAAGTGTTGGGATGCGGGAGAGACCAAAAACAGCACTATGTGGTAGTGACATTCAAGGTGGTGGTGTTGTGAAAGATGTAACAGGAAGATAGATTCCCAAATTCAGTCCTAGTGTAAGTGGATAGAACCCCAGTGAAGGCTGTAGAGTATGCAAATGCTGAATTAGACCTTGAGGCTACTATGCCAAGAATCCAGTCCCTAAGTGCCACAAATACAAAACTGTAAAAGATTTACCCTTCATGGCGAGAAACATCCTCAAATCTCTGAATGAGGTTGGCATTAGAAATGTCCAGGACAGTCTAACAAGAAAACTGGCAGTGATCTGCTTGTTACCAGAGCTTGGTATGTGCAAACACAGACCAACAAGTAAAACAAGAAGGGCATTGTCCTGTTCTCATGGAAAGTTAAGTCACAAAGAGCAAAATAATTTTCCATGACTAAAAACCTGGCAAAGCTTCACAAATTGCCAGTGTGGCCATTATCCCTTAGGATTGTTTTAGCTATTGCAGGAGTTTTTTGATCCTTTAGAAGGGGTGGAGAGGCAAGGTGGTATATTGGACTGTAAAGCTATGCTAGAGAAATTTATTGGGAAACCACGTAACCTACAGCATATTAGTAGGTTATGTGGTTTCCTAATAAATTTTGGTCTCTGAGTCTATTGTACTGTATATTAATTTTAAAAGCTATATTAGAAGGATCATAGAGCTCCCTACTTTCACAGATGCACTGCACAGACTAAAAGTGTATCTGGGCAAATGTTCTGTATAATGAGGCACAGGATTTAATGAAATAGGACTATTTGATTGTAGATAGGGACCACCGCTTGCTCTGGAACAGGGTTGGATTTGTGTGATGAGGGGACAAAAAGGGAGGATTAGAACTGCAATCTTGTCCTTTCAGAGATTATTTGGAGAATATTTAAATCAAAACTAAAAGCTGTGGCACTCCATGAGAACACGCTATTCTTTCAATCCAGGAAATCAAGTTAGTAAAAACAATCAAGACAGGTCAAATCAGAGTTATTGTTTATGCCCTGATATGTCCCAGGATTCCAGAGCTAGTTTGAAAGTCACCAGAACAACTATTGATATCACTACTTATAAATCTGCTGACTGTGAAGCACTGTGCGGTGAGATCAGCCCAGAATTGCTCTAGCTCCTAGTTTGAATTGTATGAGCAAGCTCCTGTTGGAAAGTGAGATACGAAAGAGAAGCTAGTGTGACTACTCTGTTGCACCTTGCAGAATGTTGGAAGTCAACCCAGGATTCCTGTAGATTAGATCAGCGGTTCTCAAAGCTGCGGAAAGCCCCTGGCAGGCCAGGCTGGTTTGTTTACCTGCTGCGTCCGCAGGTTCGGCCTATCGTGGCTCCTACTGGCTGTGGTTCACCGCTCCAGGCCAATGGGGGCTGCGGGAAGCGGTGCAGGCCGAGGGATGTGCTGGCTGCCCTTACTGCAGCCCCCATTGACCTGGAGCGGCAAACTGTGGCCAGTAGGAGCCGCAGTTGGCCGAACCTGTGGACGCAGCAGGTAAAAAAACTGGCCCGGCCCACCAGGGGCTTTCCCTGAACAAGTGGTGGACCGGCTTTGAGAACCACTGGATTAGATCACTATCTTTTCATAATGCAGAGATAATGAGGTCTTTTTTTAGGAAATCAGTTGATCGATATTCTCAGACTCTTGCAGTAGTGGCAAAGCAATAGCTAACTAATAATATCAGTGAAGTACATTTTTTCACATCTAGTGCCCTTAGAAAACATGGTTTCTCTATAATCTCTCATTCCTATAAAGTCAGGTCTCTTGGGACCCAATTCTCATTTACACTAAGGCCACTTTACACCACTCTGGCAATGCAAAGGGGCCTAGTAGTGGGTATAAATTACATCCACCTTTAGACCCCTTTGCACTTCCAGAATGGTGTAAAATAGCTTAAGTGTAGATGAGAATGGGCCCTTGATGTTCACAGATATGACCAACATTAGAACTCAGGTAAGATAATGATTAATTCTTCTCTGAAGCCTTACCATGGTTGTGTAAAAATATAAACCTCCATTTGAATGACTGGGCTCTGTTTCTCCGTTAAACTGTCCTGGAGCTATTGCCTACTCCGTCATTCAGCAATTTCCGTGTGGCTTTTCATGAGGAAAACTGGTACTTTGCAGTCTTCTGGCACTACTTCTCAAATTAGAGTCCAAATACAGCATTAGGTGGTAAATTAATTTCACTAGTGTTATAATTCTTCCATATTATAAAGACTTTTTAACATTATTTTAATGTCGACAGAGCCATTCCTTTTTATTTTGTTAAGTAACAAATCTTCCACACAAGTGGCTTTCCTTCTGAGGTCCCCACAAAGGAGCATTAAGTTTATGGCCTTGTCATCCTTGCCAAACGGCTAAAGACTTATGTCAGAGCAGGCGGAAGATTTAAGGGGTTGTTAGTCCCAATGGAATCTGGATTCACTCCATCAGGGCTGGCTTTTCCACTTGTGAAGAGTGATGCTTACACAGTGGAAAGAAGGATAAAATATGGCTCAGTGAAGGTCTACCCATGGAGATCTGTGTGTACCTGTGTGGGGGGTATTCAGGTTTTGATGATTGTCTTTCTCTTTTTAAGAGTCTTGATATTCAGAACCCACCTGTCTGAAGTAGCAGCACCCAAACCTTGGAAAACACAGAAACTCGCAAAATCCAGCAGGACACTGATAATTTTGATTAATTAAAATATTTTTTTCAGTACATATTGTTTCCCTTGTCTTGAAGTATGATGTGTAAGAAATTAATTGAAAGGCAGTTTAGTTTCATTGTGACCTCTGTAGGTGCTCATCCTTTCTTGAGATGCTTGTTTGTAATGTTTTACAGCAATACTCCCTTGTGAATCACAGGCATATTTATGCCTGTAACAGCATTCATACATGAAGATGGTCTGTCTTTCTTTCTTTCTCCACTGATGAGAAAATACAACTGTCACGAGAGGGTATTATACAATAACTATTATCCTTTCTATACGAATACCAGTAAATTTTGTGTATTGTACAGACCTAAAAGAAGACTTTTTTTCTATAGTTTCTTTTCTTAGCTCATTAGTCATGAGGTTTAAAATCTGGTATAATTCAGGTTGAAAATTTATAACCTGAAAAAGCAGCTACTTCGCTTTGGAAATGAAGACTAGTCTGGTGGTTCAGTGAGAGTTTCATAGGGTATGTCTACACTACGAAATTAGGTCGAATTTATAGAAGTCGGTTTTTTAGAAATCGGTTTTATATATTCGAGTGTGTGTGTCCCCACAGAAAATGCTCTAAGTGCATTAAGTGCATTAACTCGGCGGAGCGCTTCCACAGTACCGAGGCTAAAGTCGACTTCCAGATTGTTGCACTGTGGGTAGTTATCCCACAGTTCCGGCAGTCTCCGCTGCCCATTGGAATTCTGGGTTGAGATCCCAATGCCTGATGGGGCTAAAACATTGTTGCGGGTGGTTCTGAGTACATATCTTCAGGCCCCCGTTCCCTCCCTCCCTCCATGAAAGCAAGGGCAGACAATCGTTTCGCGCCTTTTTTCCTGAGTTACCTGTGCAGACGCCATACCATGGCAAGCATGGAGCCCGCTCAGGTAACCGTCACAGTATGTCTCCTGGGTGCTGGCAGACGCGGTACTGCATTGCTACACAGCAGCAGCAACCCATTGCCTTGTGGCAGCAGACGGTGCAATATGACTGGTAGCCGTCATTGTCATGTCCGAGGTACTCCTGGTCGCCTCTGTGAGGTCGATCAGGAGCGCCTGGGCAGACATGGGCACAGGGAGTAAATTTGAAGTGACTTGATCAGGTCATTCTCTTTAGTCCTGCAGTCAGTCCTATTGAACCATCTTATGGTGAGCAGGCAGGCGATACGGATTGCTAGCAGTCCTATTGCATCATTTTCTGCCGGGCAGGCAAGAGATGAGGATGGCTAGCAGTCCTATTGTACCATCTTCTGCCGAGCAGCCATGAGATGTGGATGGCATGCAGTCGTTCTGCACCGTCTGCTGCCAGCCAAAGATGTAAAAGATAGATGGAGTGTATCAAAACAAGAAATAGACCAGATTTGTTTTGTACTCATTTGCAAACCGCCCCCCCCCCCGTCTAGGAGACTCATTCCTCTAGGTCACACTGCAGTCACTCACAGAGAAGATGCAGCGAGGTAAATCTAGCCATGTATCAATCAGAGGCCAGACTAACATCCTTGTTCCAATAAGAACAATAACTTAGGTGCACCATTTCTTATTGGAACCCTCCGTGAAGTCCTGCCTGAAATACTCCTTGATGTAAAGCCACCCCCTTTGTTGATTTTAGCTCCCTGTAAGCCAACCCTGTAAGCCGTGTCGTCAGTCGCCCCTCCCTGCGTCAGAGCAACGGCAAACAACCGTGCATCTGAGTTGAGAGTGCTGTCCAGAGCAGTCACAATGAAGCACTCTGGGATAGCTCCCAGAGGCCGATACCGTCGAATTGTGTCCACGGTACCCCAAATTCGACCCGGCAAGGCCGATTTAAGCGCTTATCCACTTGTCAGGGGTAGAGTAAGGAAATCGATTTTAAGAGCCCTTTAAGTCCAAATAAAGGGCTTCATCGTGTGGACGGGTGCAGGTTTACATCGATTTAACGCTGCTAAATTCGACCTAAAATCCTAGTGTAGACCAGGGCATAATAAAAGGTGTTGGCTTTATTTCCTTCATTTTAAAGGTCCTACAGTTAAGCCAGGAAGACTACACTTGTTTGAGTTTTTAAATTTCTTTTTAAAGCTGTCATGTCAGAAGAATTCTCCCCAGGCATCTTTTTAAGAATTATGAATGTATTCAAAAAGTTAAGAAATTAAGGTTAACTAAAGAGCGTTAGGAAGGGATATGAGGGAATTTAAAACATTTTAAATGTGTTAATAGTACTTTTGTTTTGGGGAAACAGTTGTTTATTACTAGGCGCCCTATTAACCTTTCAGTCAAGATCTGATCAGCATAAACACTGATGCTACTTTGACAACAGTGGGCCCAGACATGCTGCACGAGTAGGAGTCTTGTCTTTGATAGTTGGTTCACCCAAAGCGCTTGAGATGTTCTGAGTGAATTGGAAGGGTTTGCTAAATGTGTACGTTAAAAAAATACATTATTTTTTTATTTTGGTGTGATAATATTAGACAGACGAGCAAGGTTACCTTTACAAGGGAATTCATGCTTAGCTTCATGTGTAGATTAAAGGACTAGTGGCTATTAGAAAGCATCAGAAGAATTAAGTTCTGGGTCTGTTTTTAAAAAAAAATCAATCTGGAACAGTCGCCAGAGACTAACAGATTTTGACGTTGGTAGTGTTCTTCGAATCCTCAAAGGGTGTATTTAGAAGCTGGTGAATAATTTGGTACTCAGGAGAAATCCATATAAGAAAATTAAGAGAGAACCCACAGAAGTATTGGTCGCTGTTGTTTGAGTTTTTCAAAGAGAATGTCTTTCAGAGAAGTTGAAAGAAGATGATTTGGATTCATACGCTTCAAAAATTCAAGTGCTATTAAGACACTTAAAGGGGGAGGATACATAATACATCTGCAACTTTGAAAACTGTTTCATGAGCATATTGTAGAAGGTCTTGACCCCTGTAGGAGGATGAATGAATTATGTTGCATTCCACTGTTATATGCTCCATTGATACTGGACATTAAAAGAGAGTGTAGGGGGAGCTTTTTTCTTTCTTTTCATCTAATGTTGGAAGAAAGCCAGCCTGTCTCTGGGGGGAAAAGCACATGTTGAATTTTGTTATATCTGTGATTCCATCAAATCCCATGACTTAACAGGGGATGGACTGATTAGTACCTGGATAAAAAACCTCCAAGGAGCACGTAGGTGCTCGGTGATTCAGTAGGTGACATTCTTGCCTCAGTGAAAATACTGAACCAAAGTCTCAACATAGAGCTAGGGAGCACGGTATTTCTGAAGAGTAATGTCATTTAGATATGTAAAACTGAGGTTCTTAATATTTATGGTAATTAAAGATCCCATAGGATATACTTGGATACCACTGAGCCTGCCTGTTCCACCACCCTGGGCTCCCTTACACTGTCCTGCTGACGATTGCAGCTGGTACAGGAACCCACAATGGGAGAGGCAACTCTCGATCTAGTCCTGAGTGGTGCGCAGGATCTGGTCCAAGAGGTAACTATAACAGGACTGCTTGGAAATAGTGATCATAACATAATAACATTTAACATTCCTGTGGTGGGAAGAACACTTCAACAGCCCAACACTGTGGCATTTAATTTCAGAAAGAGGAACTATGCAAAAAAAACCCCAGAAATTAAAAGGTACAGTGACTAGAGTGAAATCACTGTAAGCTGCATGGACACTTTTCAAAAACACCATAATAGACGCTCAACTTAAATGTATACCCCAAATTAAAAAACACAGTAAAAGAACTAAAAAAGAGCCAGCGTGGCTTAACAACCATATAAAAGAAGCAATGAGAGCTAAAAGGCATCTTTTAAAAAGTGGAAATCAAATCCTAGGAAATCAAATCAAATAGAAAGGAGCATAAACACTTCCAAATTAAATGTAAAAATGTAATAAGAAGAGCCAAAAAGGAGTTTGAAGAACAGCTAGCCAAAAACTCAAAAGGTAATAAAATGATTTTTAAATACATCAGAAGCAGGAAGCCTCTAGTTAAAAGTCAGGTTGACAGAAGGATGTGACGTCGGGGATACAAAAGGAGCACTTAAAGATGATAAAGTTATTGCAGAGAAACTAAATGAACTCTTTGCTTCAGTCTTCACGGCTGAGGATGTTAGGGAGATTCCCCAACCTGAGCCGTCTTTTGTAGGTGACAAATCTGAGGAATTGTCCCAGATTGAAGTGTCACTAGTGAAGGTTTGGAATTAACTGAGAAACTTAACAGTAACAAGTCACCGGGAGCAGATGGCATTCACCCAAGAGTTCTGAAAGAACTCAAATGTGAAATTGCGGCACTATTAACTATGGTTTGTAACCTGTCCTTTAAATCAGCTGTTGTACCCAATGACTGGAAGATAACTAATGTAATGCCAATATTTAAGAAGGGTTCTAGAGGTGATCCTGGCAATTATAGACCCGTAAGTCTAACATCAGTACCAGGCAAATCAGTTGAAACGATAGTAAAGAATAAAATTGTCAGACACATAGAAGAGCATAAATTGTTGTGCAAAAGTCAACATGGTTTCTGTAAAGGGAAATCATGTCTTATTAATCTATTAGAGTTCTTTGAGGGAGTCAACAAACATGTGGACAAGGGGGATCCAGTGAACACAGTGTACTTAGATTTCCAGAAAGCCTTTGACAAGGTCCTTCACCAAAGACTCTTACATAAATTAAATTGTCATGGGATAAGAGGAAAGATCCTTTTTGGATTGAGAACTGGTTAAAAGACAAAAAGAAAAGGAGTACTTGTGGCACCTTAGAGACTAACCAATTTATTTGAGCATGAGCTTTTGTGAGCTACAGCGTGTGTATGATAATCAAGGTGGGCCATTTCCTGCACAAATCCAGGTTCTCTCACTCCTGGATTTGTGCAGGAAATGGCCCACCTTGATTATCATACACATTGTGAAGAGAGTGGTCCCTTTGGATGGGCTATTGCCAGCAGGAGAGTGAGTTTGTGTGTGGGGGAGGGGGGGCGGAGGGTGAGAAAACCTGGATTTGTGCTGGAAATGGCCCAACTTGATGATCACTTTAGATAAGCTATTACCAGCAGGACAGTGGGGTGGGAGGAGGTATTGTTTCATGGTCTCTGTGTGTATATAATGTCTTCTGCAGTTTCCACGGTATGCATCCGATGAAGTGAGCTGTAGCTCACGAAAGCTCATGCTCAAATAAATTGGTTAGTCTCTAAGGTGCCACAAGTACTCCTTTTCTTTTTGCGAATACAGACTAACACGGCTGTTTCTCTGAAACCGGTTAAAAGACAGGGAACAAAGTGTAGGAATAAATGGTAAATTTTCAGAATGGAGATGGGTAACTAGTGGTATTCCCCAATGGTCAGTCCTAGGACCAATCCTATTCAACTTATTCATAAATGATCTGGAGAAAGGGGTAAACAGTGAGGTGGCAAAGTTTGCAGATGATACTGAACTGCTCAAGATAGTTAAGATCAAAGCAGACTGTGAAGAACTTCAAAAAGATCTCACAAAACGAAGTGATTGGGCAACAAAATGGCAAATGAAATTTAATGTGGATAAATGTAAAGTAATGCACATTGGAAAAAATAACCCCAACTATACATACATTATGATGGGGGCTAATTTAGCTACAACTAATCAGGAGAAAGATCTTGGAGTCATCGTGGATAGTTCTCTGAAGACGTCCATGCAGTGTGCAGCAGCAGTCAAAAAAACAAACGGGATGTTAGGAATCATTAAAAAAGGAATAGAGAATAAGACGGAGAATATCTTATTGCCCTTATATAAATCCATGGTATGCCCACATCTTGAATACTGCATACAGATGCGGTCCCCTCATCTCAAAAATGATATACTGGCATTAGAAAAGGTTCAGAAAAGGGCAACTAAAATGATTAGGGATTTGGAACAGGTCCCATATGAGGAGAGATTAAAGAAGCTAGGAAAAGCTTGGAAAAGAGAAGACTAAGGGGGGATATGATAGAGATATATAAAATCATGAGTGGTGTGGAGAAAGTGAATAAGGAAAAGTTATTATTCCCATAATATAAGAACTAGGGGCTACCAAATGAAATTAAAGGGCAGCAGGTTTAAAACAAATAAAAGGAAGTTCTTCACTCAGCACACAGTCAATCGGTGGAACTCCTTATCTGAGGAGGTTGTGAAGGCTAGGACAGGGTTTAAAAGAGAACTGGATAAATTTGTGGTGGTTAAGTCCATTAATGGCTATTAGCCAGGATGGGTAAGGAATGGTGTCCCTAGCCTCTGTTTGTCAGAAGGTGGAGATGGATGGCAGGAGAGAGATCACTTGATCCATTACCTGTTAGGTTCACTCCCTCCAGGGCACCCGGCATTGGCCACTGTCAGTAGACAGGATACTGGGCTGGATGGACCTTTGGTCTGACCCAGTATGGCCATTCTTATGTTCTTATGTTCTTATATTCTATCTGGTGGGCATTCCCCAAGTGCAAACACTTTTGTAGTACAGTTGTATAGTCAACATTCCTAACTTTAGATACAAAAAGGATACATGCCTACGAATAGGATAATCATATTCAGTAAATAATAACCTTTCCAATGATACCTCACATGACCCATCTTGCATAAAATATATCTTAGCTATGCTACAATCATATTATAACAATATTTCAATGAAGAATATGGGGGTGTAGTATCACATTGGTGTCCTGACCAATTCAGAACTTGAGTGATTACATTGTCTATCTAAATTCTTCCTGCAGTTTTATTTTGATATAGCATTTATCACTTCTTGGCTTAAACAGGTTTTGGTGCTGCTGTGTGGTGTTAAACAGCTACCTCTTTTCACTTCAGAGGTGGCTGCATTTTAGTTGTTGGTAAAGTTATTTTGTAGTGATATTTTGTCTCTTACCTACTCTTCAGAGATGTAAGGAGATTAATAAAGTATATAAAACACTTACAGTCCTTGGATGAAAGGCACTGTAAAATTGGAGAGTATTATTTATTATTATCTCAAGGAAGCTGTTTCTCTCAGATTTATAAACCTGTATCGCTGTGCTAATTTGATTTCTGAGCTAACTGAAGCCAGTTTAATGAGCTTCTGTATTGCATGTTTGTATTTTGTAACATGGAACAGATGCCAGGAGAAATGGAAATAACACACCAGTGCCATTTGGAATAACAGTGTTTATATTCCATTGCCTCCATGTCATCAGCATGTTAGTCTCGTAGTTCCTCAGACTAACTTTATTGAGGCAGCTCATTCTAGGTTGATATTGTTGATGTGTCATGTTAGACATGATATATATCCATGCCTACAATTGAAGGACCAAAAAAACTAAATAACCTCCAAACAATAAATAGACATTTCTGTGTTCTGAACAATTGGCTGTTGGAGTTTTTAAAAAACATGAACATATAGGTTTCTTTGATTTGGAGATGCAAGTGGTTTAAACTGAGCAAACTTGTCTATCATGATGATATTACAATGTGGTTTAAAGAATGAGAATGGTATTCCAGGCATTTTTTCCCATTAATGCATAGAACCGCATAGAATGACCATGTAACTCTTGTGTGAGTATTGGGCCAGGTTGGTCCCAGAGAGAGTAGGTGGGTGAGGTAATATCTTTTATTGGACCAGCTTCTGTTGGTGAGAGAGACAAGCGTTCGAGCCACACACAGCTCTTCTTCAGGTCTGGGAAAGATACTAGTGTCACAACACTTTCAAAAGATAAGCCCGTGAGCTTAAATTCATAGCTCTGCAAGACATTAAAAATCATGGACTGAACAGACACACCGGATTTATGGCTTATTACAGTGATTCTCAACCTATTTACCATAGTGGTCCACATCCAATACCACCTATATGGCCCTGAGGATGTCACATGGGCCGCAGCTGTGTGCTGACTGGGCTGCAAGTTGAGTACCACTGGCTTATTACAACAATCTGTAACCCACCAACCCCCTCTTTTTGTCCTTGACTGCAGAGATTTTAATGGGCCACTCTGCCTTGAATGGTCCCTTACAGTATGTGCTAAGTACGTATGCTAAACTATCTGTTCCACCATGCATTTTACTGTGATGCTGGGAGTTCGTTTCCCAGCCCCGAAGAAGAGCTCTGCATGGCTCCAAAACTTGTCTCTCTCACCAACTGAAGTTGGTACAATAAAAGATATTATCTCATCCTCCTTGTCTCTCATGTAATTCTTGGCTTAAAAGGGTGTCATACAGCCACATGGCAGGTTTAAATTATCTCTCAAGTTCTTTAAGGCAAAATAAATCACCCAAAATTAGATTTTTTTACAGCCAGAATTATTCAAAAATTTGTAGAAAGACTGCTTGCATACTGAAAAATATCTTCAAGGCTACAGGAAGTCTCACACTTCTTTCTCTTTGGGGAGGTGCCATGTAAGCCACCCTCAAAACTTCCAGTTTATTGCCCAAGGAACTTTCCCTACCCCTAAACATTTGTAGGGCTTTCTTTGCATTGCAGATCATTAACGCTAAGTATGAAGTAGTGTCACCAGCTAGACATCAGTCCTTCTTTAGGGAATTAGGAATGGCTTGAAAGGCTATAGAAATCTGTGCAGCATACCTACTACAGTGACCTTCATTCACAGAGTTAACTAGGCCTCCATGGCTACTGGTGGTAGGTATGGTGAATGCCTTCGTTGTTGCTGATCTGCTGGGGTACCTTGATCATGTGAAGGATAATCAAAATGGCAGTATGCTGATCAGTTAAAAGAGCACTGGTAATTTAATTGTAGCAGTGGAGTATAAAAATGCTGCTGGATGAGGATTACCACACAACTGGGGCTGAAACACTCAGGTTTATTAATTCAAACCTTTATTTGAAGCAAAGCATAGTCTTGTATTTTACAATTACTATAAAAGCAGTGAATGACGGATATACAAAAAAGGTATCGATCAATGATCTTCTTCCAGGGTTATGATGGATTTCCTCTACAAGTCTTCAACTATACCTTACACTCTAGCATATTTATACCTTTCCACATAACGACCATCAAATCAATCATTAATCATTATGTTTTAGTAACATGCACAACACACAAGCAGAGACTTCAGTTTACATACCTTTTGCTGTCCACATTATTTTCATGTTGTGTCACCTTACTCCATATAGGAACTTTCCTTTCCCCTCCCCTCCCCAGTACAGAGGCTCTTTGGCATTACGTTTTGTGTATTAAGAGGATACTGATTATTTTAAGAGGGGGTTGGTGGGTTACGGATTGTAATAAGCCAGTGGTTCTCAACCTGCGGCCCAGTCAGTGCACAGCTGCGGCCCATGTGACATCCTCAGGGCTATATAGGTGGTATTGGATGTGGCCCACTATAGTAAATAGGTTGAGAACCACTGTAATAAGCCATAAATCTGGTGTGACTGTTCAGTCCATGATTTTTAATGTCTTGCAGAGCTATGAATTTAAGCTCATGGGCTTGTCTTTTGAAAGTATTGTGACACTAGAAGTATCTTTCCCAGACCTGAAGAACAGCTGTGTGTGGCTCGAACACTAGTCTCACCCACCAACAGAAGCTGGTCCAATAAAAAATGTTACCTCACCCACCTAGTCTCTCTGGGATCAACCTGGCCACAATACTCACACAAGAGTTACATGGTCATTCTCTGCAGTTCTATACATCAACGGGAAAAAATGCCTGGAATACCATTCTCATTCTTTAAACCACATTGTAATATCATCATGATAAAGAAATCTGTCCTTCAATACAGTACAAAACATTACTTTTATCCTACATAGCTAAAAGCATTATTTAATCAAGTCCACACAACAACACTCATGTCAAGCAAAGACTAGGCCAAATTCAGTTACTTTAGCATAAGTATTACCTTGGCCTATATACATGATCCAGGATTGTGATATTTCCAGCAATCTATTCGGGGAAAGGTTGGGAAACTGCTTACCTTGCAACATTTTGGACAGATTTATAGGGGCACATCCTGCAGAAGTCAACATGTAGGATTTTTACATACTTTTTTTATTTGTCTGTTTCATTTGTGGTGGCTCCACCCCTCCTCCTCCTCCTTGTTTAACCTGATGTCTTAAGATGACTCTCACTACAGGTCTGGTGGAATCAGAGATGAATTATGCTTTTGTGTGGCCCTGGGCCAGAGCAAGTGGGGGTCCCTCCCCACCCCTTTGGCCTGCAGTCCCCTCTATCCCCCACCACTCCCGTCCCCTGTGCTCCTGCTAAGGAAATGGGGTCTGGGCATGGGGTCTCCTCTTTCTCCCAGCAGGAGTGCTGGGTGGAGTGGGGCAAGCCCCTGCGGCCTGACCCCTCTCCCCCCAGCAGGAGAGCCGGGCAGAGCAGGTCAGGGCTCGGGGCGCCCATTTTTGTGGGGCTGCCCCCCAGAAGGCCATGACCCATTGGCCCAGTGGCTAATCTGCCACTGGGTGGAATTAAAATGGTGCATACGCTTTCTTTCTATGAAGCGTTTTAGTTACACTGGCAAGTAGAGCGTGAAAGGGAATACTAAAGAGTGGGCTGGATTATGTACCGTTATGGCGGTACTGTTGAGGTAAACTGCCCCAATAGGAGCTAGAGGAGACACTGTGCCTCAAGACAGAATGCCCCTCGAGAGCACAGAAGGAATGTGACCACTGTTGTATCCTTTGAAAAGGTGCATATTTACTTCTCTCTGCAACTGGCCAGCATTGCAATTAAGTACACAGGAGAGTAAAACCATGACTTGGCTCCCTGTCCTTCTCGCACATCTCTCTTGGGGTGCCTAACAACGGTAGCCCCCTGGAGTTCTTTGCATTCCCTGAACACCATCTGCCTGGCCCCTGCACATGAGAACAATGGGGAGAAAAGCTTCCTCTGCCCTCTCCTTCCCTTGAATGCCTATGTATAGGTTGGGCCCAGCCTGATCTCCTGTATACAGAATAGGCAAAAATAATGTATATGTAAAGGGGCTGAAGTTTTCTAAAGGAGGTAGGTGCCCAATTCCCATTGAAAGTCACTGGGAGTTGGGTGCTTAACTTCATTAGGCTCCTCTCATAATACTAACAAAATAAAAGGAAGGAACAACTTAGCCAAAAGTCAATAGGAGCATATTCCAGCCAGAAAAATGTCAGCACACTGACAGGTCAGTTTCCTTAAGACTTGAGAAAGAAAAATGTAGACAGAAAAGGTATATTTAGAGAGAAATGAAAATAACTTCTGAGGAGGAAGATGACTGTAAGTTGTGGCTGAGGCCTGAACACCTGACCTCAGGTGGATGTTGGTGTAATAAAACTCTTAGTTATGAAAAGTCATAAAACGTATAAAAATTGTCAGTTCTTCCTTACTTGCTTTCTTTTGACAGTTGAGGAGTGGACCATATTGGAAAGTATGTATGTGAAAACATAATTCTGTTAAAACTTAAGATCAATAATGTTTGTTTAAGAATACTTTTAAAGTTCATTTATGGTAGAGCAACAATTAGATATTGAACTTTGATGTCTGCATTGATCTCTGGAGACATGGGTATTAATTATTGTTTATTATTTGAACACTGGTGATCTCCACTTTTCACCCAGCTTTAGAGACTAATGGAGTAAACTAGAGGCCACTGGATCTCCTTTGGATTTTAACTTTAACTGGCAAGTTAAGCAACTATTTGGCAACTATATGGTATCATCCTGTGGAATGTATACATTCCAGCCCACTCCCAAATTTTAAAGAACTATCACCTGTCTTTTTCCAACAGTGATGTGTGTCCTCCACTTGACTTGGAGAACACCCCATTTTCTCCTTGTTTTAACTGTCGCCTATGGATGCCTCCATTGTTATGACAGTCACAGAACTAAAAAGATGCTGCTGAGGAAGCAGAGCAGCACCCTCACTGACCCCAGGTGTACTTTAATGACTCCTGTGCATGTGCAACATATGCCAGGGTGTTGTCAGTGAGAAGCTAGTAGGTGGTTTTGAATGTCGACCTTCCGCTCCTGTCAACGCAGAGTGATAAACCAATGAAGATGTGGTTCGAAAGTATTGCCATTGATAGGATTCTTCATACATAGCACTGTACCTGTGTTAGCTTTCCTCAGAAACGTGCAGTGATATGATAGCACATTGTGCACAGTCCCACTTGAAATACTAAGTGGTAGCTCAAGCAAAACTGTATAAATTAGTGTCTGTCACATTTAGCCATTAAAAGTGGAATTAGTAATTTATATTAATCACAAATGTTTATCCAAGTTTATTAACAAGCAGAATGGCTGCCAAAGTGCTTTCTGGAGTACACTTTTCACCCCCAAACTGCCACTGAGAACAAACCAGTTTATTATGGTCTCTTAGATAAAGATTAACCGTTTCAACAATTCATTTGTGGAAAACCGTGTTTTACTATACATTCCCCTTCAGCGCAGGGCATCACTGCTGGCATTATTTGACAGCTCTTTGATAAAATTATACAGTGGAGAGACAAGATGGTGTAATTCATTTTAAGAACAGAAACAGATTAATCAATAGAGCAGTCTAAAGCTACAATCAAACCAGACCCACATTTCTTAATTTTTGGCAAGTCTAGTATTCAGATAAGAGAAGCAAGATGTCTATCTAGTTGCTGTTTCAGCAATTGCTGGATCATTTCCTCTTCACGCTTATGCATTTTCTTCCCTCCTCTTCCCCCTTCCCTTCTGGCTTCTTTTCTTAAGAATGCTTCAGATGCCAAATTTATGGCTCCAGGAAAAAAAAACATCTGAAGCTATTTAATATTCTGTACATTTGCAAGTAATCCTGTAGAATACTGTAGGAACTGTCCATGAATAATGGTACAGAATATGTGGAGCTGACCAGAATGATAAGAAAGAGGATAGAACAAATCCTGCAGGGTCTAAGACCAGTGTGGGGCAGACTGTCAGTATGACCTTCACACTTTATGTATCTTGTACAGGCAAAATCAATTTCCTAGCATACTACTTTTTGAGGCTTATCATGTTCCAACAAATTGAAGAACAGACATACAGTATCCTATTCTGTTCGGGTTAACTTCCCCTTTCCCCCGTGCTCTTGTGTTTTAAGATGGTAGAAAAGGAAGGAAACCAAAACAAACACACACAAAATCAACTGCTTGCTACAAAAGACATAAACAATGATAAGGGGGAAAGAAGCTCATTATAAAGATATTAGAAAATTAATTGATTGGTGGCTCTGACAGTTCCCTTCGGACATCTAAGGACCCTGCGAAATGAAAGTGTAGTCTCAAACATAACATTCCTTCCTATTTCTTTTTCTCAGTTAGGAACTCCTCTGAAGAATCATTAAGTTCCAATTATTTTCAGTGAAATATTTCACAAGAAAAGGCCATGATAAAATCAGCAGTGGTGGTGGTATTCCCTAGAGAAACCTACTATGTCTGATATTAGAACTGTATAAGAGGAGGCTCCTATTCAACACAAAATTTAGATGCTTGAGTAAAAAGGCTTCTGTTTCATAGAGAATTGATACTCTAGTGGCAAGAGGTTTAGCAACCTCTCTTGATTGGTATTGGAACGTTGATGAATTTAGTGGTGGTGGGGTGTGACAGTTTGAGCAGATATGCTGGACTGACTAACATAAATATAAGTGAAATCTTCATTGAGGGATTTCTTTTTAAACATGACGTCTCAAGATGGATGTTGAGTTAAAGATTTTAATTTAAAAGCCATGGTGTCATTTTTAGAAACTACAAAATATTTGTAACCTTTAATTGTTGAGGACTTCGTATATATCATTCCATCAAATTGTGTCTCTAAATGTGTGTTTAAATTTTAAGTCAAAACTGTGTTTGATGGAAAATTAGTTTTTCACAAAACAATTTTTTGTGTGTGAAAGAGTCTGCTTTCTGCGAAATTTCATTTTTTATTGAAAAAGTGAAAACCCAACCTCCCCCCAAACAATTTTGGAAGGGTTTTTTGGTTTGTTTTTGGTTTTTGGTTTTTCAGCTGAAAATTGAGTTACTTTGATTCTGAAATGCCACCGTGGTGCCTCATGGGAGATATAGGTCAGGTGCCCATTCTTCTCTTTGGGCTGGGCTGGGCTCCCCAGCTGGGCTGCTTCTCCCTGGGCTATGATGAGAAACCAGGGTACATTGTGGGAGATATAGTCTCATCAGGGAGTCTGACCAGGGGAATGTGTGTGGCACCTGAGCTTTAACTTCCATGACGCAGAATTGAAATATTTCAGTTTTTCCACCAAAGTAGTTCAGATTTTAAATTTTCTCAGAAATGCAATTTTTTTGTTTTTAGTGAAATTATTCATGGGAGAAAAACATTTTTTTTCAAACCATCTCTAATATGTAATATATAAAATTTCCACTTAGAGCAGCTTTTCAATTGATTTAGGACCCAATCCTGTGAGGTGCTGAGCACTTCCTCTACGTTGGGAGTTGAGGGGGCCCGGACTTGGTTACACTGGTGTAAATTCAGAGTAACTGCACTGAGGTCAATGAGGGCCACATAAACTAATGACTGGAGGAAAGGAGTACTTGTGGCACCTTAGAGACTAACCAATTTATTTGAGCTACAGCTCACTTCATCGGATGCATACTGTGGAAAGTGCAGAAGATCTTTTTATATACACACAAAGCATGAAAAAAACCTCCTCCCACCCCATTCTCCTGCTGCTAATAGCTTATCTAAAGTGATCACTCTCCTTACAATGTGTATGATAAATCAAGTTGGGCCATTTCCAGCACAAATCCAGGGTTTAACAAGAACGTCTGGGGGAGAGGGGTAGGAAAAAACAAGGGGAAATAGGTTACCTTGCATAATGACTTAGCCACTCTCAGTCTCTATTCAAGCCTAAGTTAATTGTATCCAATTTGCAAATGAATTCCAATTCAACAGTCTCTCGCTGGAGTCTGGTTTTGAAGTTTTTCTGTTGTAATATCGCAACTTTCATGTCTGTAATCACGTGACCAGAGAGATTGAAGTATTCTCCGACTGGTTTATGAATGTTATAATTCTTGACGTCTGATTTGTGTCCATTTATTCTTTTACATAGAAACTGTCCAGTTTGACCAATGTACATGGCAGAGGGGCATTGCTGGCACATGATAACATATATCACATTGGTGGATGTGCAGGTGAATGAGCCTCTGATAGTGTGGCTGATGTTATTAGGCCATGTGATGGTGTCCCCTGAATAGATATGTGGGCACAGTTGGCAAGGGGCTTTGTTGCAAGGATAGGTTCCTGGGTTAGTGGTTCTGTTGTGTGGTATGTGGTTGCTGGTGAGCATTTGCTTCAGGTTGGGGGGCTGTCTGTAGGCAAGGACTGGCCTGTCTCCCAAGATTTGTGAGAGTGTTGGGTCATCCTTCAGAATAGGTTGTAGATCCTTAATAATGCGTTGGAGGGGTTTTAGTTGGGGGCTGAAGGTGACGGCTAGTGGCGTTCTGTTCTTTTTTTGTTAGGCCTGTCCTGTAGTAGGTGACTTCTGGGAACTCTTCTGGCTCTATCAATCTGTTTCTTCACTTCAGCAGGTGGGTATTGTAGTTGTAAGAATGCTTGATAGAGCTCTTGTAGGTGTTTGTCTCTGTATGAGGGGTTGGAGCAAATGCGGTTGTATCGCAGAGCTTGGCTGTAGACGATGGATCGTGTGATGTGGTCAGGGTGAAAGCTGGAGGCATGTAGGTAGGAATAGCGGTCAGTAGGTTTCCGGTATAGGGTGGTGTTTATGTGACCATCGTTTATTAGAGGGAAACTTTCGGAATACTCTAGGCTGTTCCAAAAAGATATGATGCTGGCCAGGATTATTCATTTTTGTAAAATTGTCCTGAGTCACGAATAGTGTAAGCCAAAAAGAACATACTGTTATATTTAAGAATTCAGGAGAAAAAGAAGAGAAAGTATTCTGAACTATATGGTCTATAAAGAACACGATGATTATATTTTAAAAACTTGGCATTAAATTGCATTTTAATATGGGGGCCTAGATGCCCACAAGGTTGTGTGCCATTCCCAACCATAAACTGGCCATGATATTTCCAAACCAGATGAAGCTATGTTTAGGCACACCTGCACAACTTCTGGAAACTCCCCCCCCCCCCCAAATTAAAAGTGGGTGAAGCAACGGAGATTTTCATGTAAGTTCAAATGTAAAACTCAGCAATGAAAGCTTTCATAAAAATGAATACATAACAATTGAAATGCTTTTAAACTTGTTTTAGCTTGTAAAGTGACTCCAGTAGTGTGAAGTAAAAGGAGGACTCTTAAATGAAACAGAAGACAGTATCCTGTGAGAGCAAACATAATTAGATATATGTAATTATTTTCCATTCTTCACAGAGGAACAGGGTATTTTATATGACTGTACAAGAAAGTCCAGTTTGGGCTTCTGTATGAAGATTTGGGCAGGTGAATGTACAGAAACCTTGTATGTGTATGTAATTATGAATGATGTGATTTGAAACCTTTTTAGTGACTGGTTTACTAAAACAAGTATTAACGAAGATAGCTAAATTCAGCCCTGGTATAAGTAGGTGCAACTCACACTGACTTCAGTGAGCATTGGATCAAGCATGTAGAGCATATACATTTTTTCTTAGATTGGAAAACAAATAAGACTAAAACAAAAAAAATAGAGTATTACATTCTATTAATCTATCCACCTATCAAAATAATCCCATCTCGGACCACATGCTCCTTCAAGCTCCCCCACTTTCCCTTCTCAAAAACTTGGTAAAGTAGATGGGCCTTTCATTGTCTTGCTGTGCTACCACTGCAAGTATTATTCCATGTTTCTTGTCAGGGGATGAAAGCAGGCATTGTGCCCCATCCTGTCTGTCAAGCCCGTCTACCCCAGATCCACTGCACTACTAATATGTACTTTTTCTTTATTTTTTTTGGTGGTGTTTTCATATGACATTACATATCCGTGAAACTAAGCTGGTGTGATTCTGTGCAATTTAATAGGTGAGTATGTTATTTTCAGCCTCTTTAGAGGATGGGCAAAGTTTAAATTTTTTTGTCTTTGCATTTGCAATACCTCTCATTGGCTACTAATGAATGTAATCGTAGAGTAGATGGGTACAAGTCAATACTTCTTTCTAAATGCTTCCTACCACTAATCAGATGAATGAAGCTTGTCTTTACGAACCCCAGCACCGTCCCTAGAGATGGCTACTGCAGTGTGTCGTTGCTGGAGTCCAGACTGTAAAGGAGACCTAGTGAAAACGTTGGGAACATCTGATGTTTTCTGGTCCTTGGCACAGCTGTGGCACTCACTCTCCCTGCTGCGCTGCGTAGCACACTGGCCATTTGTTGGCGAGTTCATATTTCACACTGCAGGGAATTGAAATGATTGAACAGATAAGACGAGTTTTATTTGTGGTAGCCTGTGTATCCCTAGACTCTGATTTGGCATAAAACATCTGCTTCATGATCTGTTTCAAGGCCAGTTCCCTTCCGCCAGCAAAGGTTACGACTTCAGGCAAGCTGTGCCTTCGCTGGCAGGGGGAAATTTGCCTGAAGACTTGGTTTAGTCAGAATCAAAGCATCCTGCCACAGAAATCCTTTTTCCATTACCTCTGAAAAGGCAGCCAGATGGTAAATGTATCAACATAATAAATGTAGTGAGTAAAGGAGGCCAATGGTTTTTGTTGTTTGGGCATTTGTGAGAAATAGACATGTACAATGTGTGTCTGTGTAGCTATGTACATATAGAAATGCACATTTTAAAATACTTTGGTAGATATTCTGCATGTACTCACTCCACTGCAAATGAGCACAGTAGATCAACAGTCAATAAGCACATCTATTGGTTTCAGCTACAGTATATGCATATTTTCAATTTGTAACATTAATTGGTGCAATACTGAGTGTAATTTCTACAGATAGGCACTGCAAATTGCGGTACTTGGAAATGAATCAGTACATTAGGTCTTCGTTTTCCTGATAGGTACCTAATCACATCTTTCTCTTCTATATATTTTTTTGAGTCCGATATAGATTTCTGTGCAGGACTGTCATCTTGATACATACAAATATATACACAAATGAAATGCCTGTTCCTTCTTGCAACAGCATAGTCAGATTCAATCTTTATTACTGTGAGTAGCATATTATCACCCACATGTTTTACTACTGTTGGTACAAAGTCTATACAACATATGGATATTTCTCCTCCTTTAAAAAAAAATCCTTTTTCTAGCTTTGAAAAAAATAGTAATTGAATATTTGCATATCTCCAAGGAGCCATGCGGGTTGAACTGTGCATTCATCTTCCGCCATTCTTAGGCCACTTTGGTTTAAGAGTAAGAACTATTGCTTTTATGAAGTGCTTTTTTCTATAAAGTCAAAACCTCCCAGCAGTGCACAGAAAGCCAGTGGTATAAAGGAGCTAAGTAGAGTCTTTAATAGAGAGAGCTAGGTTGTAAGTGTTTTTGTTCCTATGGAGCAGATAGATTTGGCTCCATCTGTTCCATATTCATAACAAAGGAGCTCACTTACAGGAGGGCTGACTTCCCTGGAGTAGCATGGTAATGATCTTTTCACCACAGAACGAAAGGATCTGAATGCGGTCACTTCAACCCTGCAGAAAGCAGTGAGCACTGATAGCACTTCAGACCTGCTATTTTTCCTACAGCTCAGTTTTAGCACAAACCCTTTTATGACATATTTAGGATACACCCCCCCACCCCCGTATTCTCTATGTAGCAGTCTTGCTGCGGGGATGTTCAGAATGATGTTATTTCTGAAACAAAAAGGGGAGTCACAGTTTACAGACTGGGAGTGGGGGTTCCCCTTTCATATGATCTCAATACTAAAGACAGAAATGAAAACTGGTATAAATACTACTACTTTAGATCCCGTTTTTGAGCTTTTTAAAGATGCTAAATATCTTGACTTTGTGAACTGCAAATCTGAGGTACGCAAAATGTGTTCATAAGATCCTTGCTGGGTCTTATAATTAGGATGATCCAAAGCCAACTTTGACTACACACCTTATGGACGTACAGAAAAAAATATTCACTTGGCCCAAGACAAAATATTTTTGGCTCCTCAGGACATTTCGCAAAGGGAAAAACAGAGAAAAACTTTCCAAAAATGTGGGAGTGGAGAGCAAATGCTGCTTCTTGGCCAGAGCACAAATTATACAGTGACCCCTTGAAGGTGAACTTTCAGTATGCAAAGCTTTAAAAATTTAATACAGTGTTTAAGAACCCAAATCATACAGTATTTTAAAATTACACATCAATTGATTTTTAAAACAAAATATTTTAAAATCCATTGGCCAGCTTCAGAGTTCTAGTTATGTGCTGCAACAGCTGATGGAAGCACAACCATCTCATACAGCTCTCCCTGCATGATTAACGTAGTTGGAGGTTGATCCACTCACTTGTATGGGAAGCACAGAACCCTAAAGCTATTTGGAATTTGCCTGGGAAGTAAAGAAAAAACTCTCATACTTACCTGGTATGTCTCACCCTGCAGCCAATAGAACCATATTATTGGGCATATAATTTATATAGGTCAACTTCTATAACATCTACTGTTGCCAGATATTAAAATTGGTCCCTCTAGAGGATTTTCATTACCATGGAATATGAGGGTAGGATCCTGAATCTGAATGGATCCCTGAATAAGTTTGAAGCCTTCTGATCAGACTTTTATCTTTTATCCAAGGAAACTTAAAAAGACCACATATCAAGTCAGAGGCATTCAGATATAACAGTGATGGGTGCTGTATAAGATACATAGATAAAGATTAATTCTATGGACAGATTTTTTGTGCTCTCCTTTGAAATGAAAAATGCATCAGTCAAATTTTGAAGAATGGTCAATAAAGTATTATCAAGGCTAAGTGATTTTTGTAGTCTCCCATATAGTTAATATAACAATCATCAACTAGACATGGGAGGACTACCTGGACTGTATAAAAATTCTAATTACAAGGTTACTACAAATAGACTTAGAATCATAGACTTTAAGGTCAGCACGGACCATTATGATCATCTAGTCTGACCTCCTGCACAGGCCACAGAATCTCACCCACCCACTCCTGTAACAAACCCCTAACCTATGCCTGTGCTATTTAAGTCCTCAAATCGTGGTTTAAAGACTTCAAGATGCAGAGAATCCTCCAGCAAGTGACACGTGCCCCACGCTGCAGTGGAAGGCGAAAAACCCGCAGGGCCTCTGCCAATGTGCCCTGGAGGAAAATTCCTTCCCGACCCCAAATTTGGCGATCAGCTAAACCCTGAGCATGTGGGAAAGACTCCCCAGCCAGACACCCAGGAATGGATTCTCTGTAGTAACTCAGATCCACCGCATCTAACATCCTATCACAGGCCATTGGGCATATCTACCGCTAATAGTCGAAGATCAACTAATTGCCAAAATTAGGCTATCCCATCATATCATCCCTCCCATAAACTTATCAAGCTTAGTCTTGAAGCCAGATATGTCTTTTGCCCCCACTGCTTCCCTTGGAAGGCTGTTCCAGAACTTCGCTCCTCTGATGGTTAGAAGCCTTTGTCTAATTTCAAGTCTAAACTTCCTGATGGCCAGTTTATATCCATTTGTTCTTGTGTCCACATTGGTACTGAGCTTAAATAATTCTGCTCCCTCTGTGGTATTTATCCCTCTAATATATTTATAGAGAGCAATCATATCTCCTCTCAGCCTTCTTTTGGTTAGGCTAAACAAGCCAAACTCTTTGAGTCTCCTTTCATAAGACAGGTTTTCCGTTCCTCGGATCATCCTAGCAGCCCTTCTCTGTATCTGTTCCAGTTTGAATTCATCTTTCTTAAACATGGGAGACCAGAACTGCACACAGTATTCCAGATGAGATCTCACCAGTGCCTTGTATAACAGTACTAAAACCTCCTTATCCCTACTAGAAATACTTCTCCTGATGCATTCCAAGACCGCATTAGCTTTTTTCATGGCCATATCACGTTGGCAGCTCATATTAATCCTGTGATCGACCAATACTCTGAGGTCCTTCTCCTCCTCTGTTACTTCCAAGTGATGCATCCCCAGTTTACAAAAAAAATTCTTATTAATCCCTAATTGCATGACCTTGTACTTTTCACTATTAAATTTCATTCTATTACTATTACTCCAGTTTACAAGGTCATCCAGATCTTCCTGTATGATATCCCAGTCCTTCTCTGTATTGGCAATACCTCCCAGCTTTGTGTCATCCGCAGACTTTATTAGCACATCCCCGCTTTTTGTGCCAAGGTCAGTAATAAAAAGATTAAATAAGATTGATCCCAAAACTGAGCCCTGAGGAACTCCACTGGTAACTGCCTTCCAGCCTGACAGTTCACCTTTCAGTGTGACTCGCTATAGTCTCCCCTTTAACCAGTTCCTTATCCACCTTTCAATTTTCATATTGATCCCCATCTTTTCCAATTTAGCTAATAATTCCCCATGTGGAACCATAGCAAATGCCTTACTGAAATTTAGGTAAATTAGATCCACTGCGTTTCCTTAACAAGTAGGGCCAAAAAGTGCTATCTAGGCATGGGGGGGATTCCTTTAGTGAGGGTGGAGTTTGGGGAGTGGGATAATAAAATCAGAGTCTGCTAAAAAGGGAGGTTGTTAGAGTTTGGCCCACTTCCACAACAAAGAAGGGCTTTTCTGGGGAGATAATGAAGAAATACTCCTGTTTTCTGAGCCATTATGGTAGCATTGCAGCCCTTATCTTGGATCTGATAAAAAGACAAATGCCAGAGTAACTTGTCTCTCTCAAGAGTGTGATCAATGTTTTTCATTGCCTTTAAGAAATGGTTGGCAAAGTCACCCATGCTTTTGAGTGAAGTGCACACAAATGCATCTAACTTTGAGTTATGCTAAGACCAATCATTTTGAAGAGGGATGAGTATCCCGGGGTGCATGTTACTAAAAATTTAGTACTGAGGGAAATTATTTGTGTCACATGAGAAAGCCTTGCTATAGTGTAGGCATTCCAAACTCTCTCTCAATGGTAGTTGTGACAATCCAGTCTCTTTTTGGGTTAAACTGTATGAATGAGACTACTGTGGTAAAGCAATTCTTGAAGAGACTGCAGTAATATAATTAACACCCATGCAGACTGGCTTTTTCCTTAAATATACAGGATGACTTGTAGGTAGCCTGGAATGCTGCCAGAAAGAATGTGCCAAAGAATGTTACACTTGCTGAATTTCAAAGGAATTAGTTAGGAGTTAGGGCTTGTCTACACTGGCACTTTACACCACTGCAACTTTCTTGCTCAGGGGGGTGAAAAAACACCCCCCTGAGCGCAACAAGTTTCAGCACTGTACAACACCAGTGTAGACTGTGCACGAGCACTGGGAGCTGCACTCCCAGCACTAGGAGCTATGCCTCTCATCGAGGTGGGGTTTTTTAGAGCGTTGGGAAAGCTCTCTCCCACCATGCTGCCACAGCAGAGCTTTAACATTGCCAGTATAGACTAGCCCTTGGATGCGTATTTAGATGGATAGTTTTCAAGGAAGGGAAGACAAGTTGGCTAAAGGAGTTGGGAGTGGGGGAGAATCCTTGATGTGGAATGGAAGCAAAGTCCCTGGCTCATCTGGCGAATAGAATGAAGGGCTGAATAGTGATTAAATTTAGATTAAAGGCTCAGCTGGCCCTCCCCAGGAGTGAATAGCAAACTGGGAATTTGGCTGCTGAAGGGTATTATTGATTTAATTAATTGATTATTTATATGGCAGTAGAACATAGGAGCACCAGTCATGAACCACAACCCCATTGTACTAGGTGCTGTACAAACACAGAACAAGCAGACAGTCTCTGTCTCTTATTTTCAGTGATAGAGATTGGGGATAAGAGAGAATCTATCACATGATTTTAGACAGGTATATGTTTATCTTTGGTATTTCAACCTAATTTTAGGGCTTGATCCTGCAAACCCTTGGAAAATCTTGTGTGAGGGTGGCTAAGTAATCTTTATGCAAAAAAGCATTATTTTGGATAAAATATACTGAACTACTCTCAGACTTTCACTTATGGAAATCATTTACCAATACTTTGTGAGCAATGGTATTCTCTCAACACAGTGCATTTGCACACACACATTAGAGTTCAACACTCACTCAATTCCCAGGGTCTACCTTTATTCTTAACTTAAGTAACAACCGAATACAAAGCTCAGCCTAAGTTTTCTCCTGAGTTTCCCTTTTTCCTATGGCTTCCCCCTGCAGGATCCTCTGTCCCTGCCTCTGGTTCTTTTCTCCCCTAGATAGAGAATTCAATCCTGGGTTTTGTAGCTAATAACACTTATCTGGTTGCATGCATCAATAGAAATAATACTGTATCTTTATGCAGAATCAAAGCACTTATCACACACTTGGTACAATACAAAATGTATGCTTATTTTTATAAACGAGCAAAATTTAGAAGCATGGCATAGTATGCTAGAAATTTTTTCTGAAATATTTCAAAGCTAGTTATGAGCCATGAACATGCCCTTCTCAGCTGAATTATAGTGTCAGTATTGGTAATGCTAGACATGGGTAATGTGAAGTCCATTAATGTATATGAGGTACAATAATATGATACAGTATCCACACATTCCATGCTGGTGAATATACATCTGCAAAGATCAAAAGAGATGGTGATTACTAACAAGACTATACCGTCTCTTCAAAGAATGTACTTATGCCTAGTTCTTAAAGATGGAAATTAGCCAAATGGATAGCCTGCTTGTAGAAAAAACAAGTTATTTCCAGTGATACCAAGGGAAAAGCAACATATGAAAGTGCTTATGAAAAGGAGAAAGGGGATGCATTTTCTCTAAGTGCTGTTTGAAAATATTAACTTGTTTTATTAGCAATTTACTGTAAAACAATCAAAATGTTGTAAAATAACTTTTTTTTCTGTTAATACTGTCAGAAACAGTAATGAGATTTGTGGCTTTCATTTCATTCTAGTTAACACTAATGCTGGTATCATGCAATAAAAAAGTGTGCCACAAAAAAGTGTCCTTGTTTTGTGACACATAATGTAGCTTGTGTCTGTTTATGCAGGGGGAACCTGATGTTCGTGTGAATTGCCTGTGTATATTTCTTATAGAAACATCCATATGACCCCTTCATCTTCTATACCAGGCCTTGGTATCTTTTACAGGAGCCTATGTACAGCTGTAAGCCTGTCCAGAATGTGGTATGTCTAAATTTTAACTGGGTTTTATTTTTAATGAGGGGAAGTACTGTCCAGACAGGATAGATTCACTGGTAAGTTCAGGTTAGCATGTGCTTCTCTGGCAAAGTAAAGCAGTGAGAACACACTAGTGACTAGCATCCATCCTCTGCAATAAGACCTCACCACAGTCTGCAAACAGATAAAAGAGCTCTTTCTTTTGTGAAGAAGACTTTGCAAAGCACAGCTGAACTGGGCTGTTGTAGCCAAGGTTGGGTCTGGGAAAACTGTTCAAATAGGGTTATTTTCATAGATGATATGTGTTTGCCATTTATTGTTCTCTTGAAGGAGGTCTGAAGGCAACAGACTACGGTGCATTGGGATGATTTCGTATCTTCCCTACTCAAGTGAACTCTGTGTCTTGGGGCAGGAAGTGGGGAGGTTGCAATAAAACTCAGTGCCTTCTGAGAGCCCTCAGCTCCCACTGACATCAGGAGGTGCTCTGCAACTTGAAGGATTGGGCTATTGGGTGCTTTTAAGTTGTCCCGCAATAAAATAAAACAAAAAAACAACTCTGACTGAAGTGCACTGGCAGGGCAGTTATCTAACAACAGAGAAGCCTTGGTATTAAGTCAACCCGTAGAGCAGATAAGAGGCCTTCTTGAGTGAAATCTAGGACTAGACCACACTAAATTCCTAATAGAGGAAATATTGGACTAATGATCTAATTACAGTGGAAAGCCCCAGTTTACATCCCTCACTATGTAGATAGTTTGATTTTGACTTTTTATATGAAATCTAATTTCAATCCATTCCGTTTTCAACCAGATCTGTAGGCTGCAGTGGATTAGAGTCTGCAAGATAAATTATATCCTTACTGACCAAGCAGTGGAAATAGGACAGTTGGTTCACCAGTAAGTGCTAATGCACAAACAGTAAATGCCTTTACTTTCTTCCAACAACTCTCTCTGAAATACAGTTCATTCTTGCATATGTCTGGCAAGCCATTTCCATTTACTAGACTATTTTTAGCTCATAAGGGGGAAATAGCCATTTATAATGTATAGCCTGATAATTCACTGTCTTACACCAATGCAAAGTGAGTGGAAACTGGATATAAAAATCCAAATAGTAGCATTTTAGATCCACTGTGCCATTTTGCACATCTAGTTTAATGAGCCTGTCTCTCCATTGCTTTGTACTGTGTGTAGTCACTTATATTTGTGAAAAGTGAGTGCAAATTGCTACCACCCATGTAAGTAAGTGGAGAATTATGCTTTTAGTTCCATTTTGCACTTTGCACAAGTATAAATGGCTACCCGGGGTGTGAAGCAATGGAGAATCTGATCCACTGTTTAGATTTGGTACCCTCTGATATTTTATATTAAAAGAACCCGTCCCCTGACCGAAAACAATAGTTAGTACCTACAGTACCTTGTCTCATACCAGTCTATAGGCTATATGAGAGGTTCTTTTATCCGTTTTTTTTCCTTCTCACTGGTCCTTCTAAGACACAGAGGCATCATGACATGGTTTTTGACTTCCCCCAGCAATGTTAAAGCAAATGGAATCTTCCTGTCTGATGCTTTCAGACATCAAAGTCCTCAGCTTGCACTATACTTTTTTCAGAATAGCAGCCATGTTAGTCTGTATTCGCAAAAAGAAAAGGAGTACTTGTGGCACCTTAGAGACTAACAAATTTATTTGAGCATAAGCTTTCGTGAGCTACAGCTCACTTCAATGCATCTGATAAAGTGAGCTGTAGCTCACAAAAGCTTATGCTCAAATAAATTTGTTAGTCTCTAAGGTGCCACAAGTACTCCTTTTCTTTTGACTATACTTTCTGTGTGTGACCTGATCCTACCGATGATTAATGTGGAGATACGGTAGGCTAAGTGAGATCAAATGTGCTAGAAAGTTTAGTCACCGCGTTTGGCTACGTAGCAAAGCAGTTTACTCAGGATGCATGCTTGATAAATCAGGTACCAAGAAAGAGCAAGCAATGAATGGACAAAACTTTAAGTTTCCATGAGCAGAGAAATCATATTTATATGACCACCGCAGAACGTGACATTTCACTTTTGCATTGAAAATGGAGTCAAAGAGCATATCTGCATAAATATTTTTAAAGGACTCAACTCAAATTGGTAGAGGCTAAGATTTCCGTAGGAAGAGAACACAGCTATTTTTTCTTATAGATTATAAATTTTATCCTGAAAAGAAAAATCTGTAAATTCTTTTAAGAAGTCTCTTATTTTAGTTAATAAATTTATAAAACTCTCACTTCTTTTTTACAACATAGCCCCCACTCTACACGCACACACACATAAAGTGGTGTTTTACTGATTTATTAAATTCCAGCAGACTATTTCAGTAGTACCGTTTATGCAAATTTGAAACTTTTTTCAATGTGCATTGTGAGAGAAATATTAATGTCTAATTCTGCATTTACCTGGCTAATTTCCATATATTTGTGTTGTATGGTAAATCACATGAAAACCTACAGGGGAAAGTCTCAGCTCTGCTGACAACTAATAGGCTATCTTTTCTTTAGACTTGCACAAATTGAGAAATATAGCCTGTGGCAAACATAATGGAAAACTGCATTTTTAATGCTCCCACACATACTCATTTCTTCTTCTTTACAAAGAAGAAAGCAGATGACTATTCTTAAAAAATAAAACTTGCCAAAGCTCTCGGAGTGATACAGGGTATTGGAAACTAAATGCTTCTAGCTGTGGGAATTTTGATTTGAGGGTTATTTTTTGACTAATGGGAGTGGCATTGTGCCTGAAAGGTCTCAAGGAAAATCATAGCTATACATACTTTTCCCCCAAAGATTATCTATAAGTTACAAAACTAAAAGAGCAGAAAGATTGCCTAAACTTGAGTTTCATATTTACCGTGTTCTGCATGTTTTGTAAGGTAACTCCCTTCTCTTCATGTGTCAAGTATAATAAAGCCTACATCTGTAATTTTCACTCCATGCATCTGAATAAATGGGTTTTTTACCCATGAAAACTTGTGCCCAAATAAATTTGTTAGTCTTTAAGGTGCACCAGACTCCTTGTTGTTTTTGTGGATACAGACTAACACGGCTACCCCTCTGATACATGTTCTGCATAATTGCTGCATGTTCTCCTCTTTTGGTACTTTTAAAGGTGATTACAAAAGATGCTCATAACAACCCTTTTGACTGGGCTTAGTGATGTCTGGGTGGCTACATCTGCCTTTTGGACAGCTTTTCTATTTAAAATTACAAGACATTTTAAGGTTTAGATTTCTGTCTCTCAGCAAGGAGAGACCACTTGGTTGATCTGATATTTCTGTTAGGTATTCATGGGTCAGACACTCTGTTCAGTTTCTGTGGTTTACTTCACATATATGCAGTTATTCTTTTGATGTCTGTCATGAACTGGACTGTGGAATTCTAAATTGAACTACAGTAAATAGAAGTCCGCACTGCAACAAGATAGTCCAGGTGGACCATATTAGCAAAACACAAGTGTTCAGATACAGGGGGAAAGAGATGAAATAACAGTTTTTTTAAAATGTAGTGAGAACAAATAGACTTGTCTCTGGGAGTGTTTCATAGACAGCAGCTTATAATTATCTACCTTCAAGGAATATTCTAAGTGGATTTGTAATAGAAGCTTACAGAGTAGTAAGAGATCTTGTAGTTCCTAGTACCTCCTCAGCATGGTATGACAGGGCTGTGAAGACTTGTTGGAGGAATGTCGTTCTATTTAAATAAGGAATACTTCTGTGTCACTGCCCTCCTGTTCTGAAAAGAAGGTGACTGAAATATGAGACTCCACTTGTGTACTGAACAGTTCAGTGTCCTTTTGCTCTGCCTGGCTAATAGGGCCCATGGTGGATTGTGCATTGAATATTAAATTAATTTGTAATGCAAAATACAGATTTAAACTGCAGTCACGAATTTTTTTGACATCAGGGTGTTCCCTGACTTGCATTTTTCTAAAAGTTGCAATGTTATAATTAGACAGCCAGTGCTGAACTCTGAGGAAAGCAGTAAATACTGTTGATTACACATGAATGTCAGTAGATACTTTTGGATGGTAGAATTATAGAGAAACTTTTAAATGGTCGTAAATAGTGTACAGCTCAATTAGAAATGGAAACTCAAATAGGTAGGAGCTAAAGTGCTGCTACTTGTCTGAAGAAAGAAGTTAGTGTAGCCCCAGCTCGTGCTATACATTTAGCTTATGGCAGTAACTGTGAGTTATTTTTAAAGTTTCGAGTCCTGTTTTCTTAAAACTTTTCCCTTTGCTTTTAATTAAGACCATTCTCTGACTTGCTGCAACTCACATAGGGGATTTGGGGAGCTTAATGCACTGATTCAACCACAAATCTATTAGAAGAAATGTTTTGTTGCCTGTTCCTATTTGTTGTCGTTCTGTGACTTTACTGCAGATCTAAAGTAACTCTGATAAGATTACCCTGGCCAACTAGGATTTAAACTGTCGTATTATATCTGTTATATGATTGTATCCACTAAATTGTATCCATTGTGTAATATGATCTGATTGAATTTCTCAGTTGGGGAATGGAAGTTGTTGTTTTTTTCTATTTAAGGCAGTATGAACACAAAGGATGGGGAGGTGTACGTACATGTGTATTTACATATGCGTATATATACACACACACAGGTAGTTTTAACTGTTCTCTTTGGAGACAATGATTTCCATCGTTGCCAAAGGAACTAACAGACTAACATTTCACTGTTTTGGGGGTGAAAAAGAAGGTATGGCTAGCAAACAGAAAATGTGTGCTGTATATTGTGGCTTGATCCTAGATGCTGAGAATGTGGAATCTTTTCTCATTCACTTAATTTTACTTATAAGCCATAAAAAATGGCAGCCAAAATGATACACACAAGAGAGGTTTTCCCACCCATTCTGAGCTATAATTTCATGTCCCATGTTGGATCTATTGCCATGGATATTTCTGTCTAATGTAGCTGAAAGGAGCTAAAGTGAGTATTGTCAGCCTCAAGCATTCAAAATCAAGAGTCAGGCCCCCCAAAATCATGAGATTATTTTAGAAATCCAGAAATTAAGAAAACAAATGAACTAACCTATTGGCTCTTTTTATGTGTCTTCTGACTTTGGAGCCTTTAGGATACACTTGCTTCTCATTTTCAAGCTTTTCTCTGCAACCATGACAGGTAAACCATTGGGTTTTTTTCAGTGAAAACTGAGATTATCATGCAGCCTCTTGAGAGAAAAACACCAAATATTGTGTGAGTTGCAATAAAATCACAAGAGCTGGTAACAAGGCAGAGTTCTTCCTTTTTATTTTATTTTTTTCAATCAGAACTCTTCTTGCTGACATTTACTCAGGTGACCAAACTCTCCCCATTTTCTCACCTACATGGAGAGGAGAAGATACAACTTCTGCTCTTTGTCAGAGATCCTTTTCCAAAGGATTCTTTTCCTTGTGCAATAACAGTTTTCTTCATTTCCCTCTCCCCCCCAGGAATTTTGCCATGTGGAATGGGGGGCATTGCTGAGGACAGATTCCATTCGTATCAGAGGCTTCTTGCTCTTGGGACTGGCCTCTATTTGTACATCTCTGATAGTACAGAGTACAAATAGAAAAGACCTATAGCAAGGCCTGAGAGATGAACTTGGTTCTCTGCAACCAAAGAGAATGGTATTTTCCCAGGTACTGTCCAGACAAGAGACTTTTTTTGTAGCAGCATGTCTAATTTCAATAGATGCTAGCAACAGGCAAATGGCATCTTATCCTGAAGATATGCTACAGATGCCAATTGAATAGTTTTCTCCTACAGGGGGGCTAGTTCACTCTCTCCTTTTGCAGAGTTCAGAGATTCTGCTTATTTCACAATTGTCCACAAGTAAGCGCAAGAGTCTCCTTGAAGTTTTTCCACCTTCCCTTGGAAAGGAAAAATGGCCAGGAAAATATACAAAGACAAGGCAGTGGTCATTCCAGTAGCACTTTGATGACTATGGCTTTCCTATTCTCCTCAGTTAGATGTGGAAGTCAAACAATAGATCCTTCCAGCAGGGGGTTGGACTAGATGACCTCCTGAGGTCCCTTCCAACCCTGATATTCTATGATTCTAGTAATCCTGGTGCAACAGGGTTTTTTGGTTAATCCTGATCACCGGTGCCTAAAGCTTCTCACCTGGAGCTCAGGGATTGTTAACTTCTTGGGTGTATTGAGGCATTCTGAGATTTTAACTTCATTGGAGTCCTAGCTGAAATACTATTCCTCCTCCCTTGCCCATGAAAGTTATCGTAAAATCTGATTAGCAGTGTTCTTCATAAATAAAGAGCGTATTTAGACTTTAATCTGAGCAGTATGCGTTGTACATCTTCTCCTCTTCTGCGGTAGACTTTGGTCACATTGGCAGAGTTTCTGTGTAGCTGTGATTTGCAATGCCTACTTCTAAATCACCCCAAGGACTGAAGGTTATGTGAAGCTAAAAACTCTCAATAAAGCTACTTTTAAACAGTGGGATGGGAGCCTATGCAACAACTCAACTAGCTAAATTGAACTTCAGGGTGGTACCATGCATTTGCATTGGGAAACAGGCTAAGTTTAGGTCAGATTTAGCTAGCAAGTGTTAACTAAACTCAACCTAAAAACTCTGATAGTGTTTCCTAGTCAAGACAACATCTGTGATGTGCCTAATATTCACCATTCAGAAAGAGAGGATCCAGAGGCAGCCAGTCATATGTTACCATCTCAGCCCAGACTTCTGTGTCCTAATGAAAGGATTAAGATAATCCCAAAGATTTTCAGTATCTGAGTTTCATGAGATGAGTGGGCAAACTATTTCACAGTAAGAAGAAGAAAACAGGTCTTGGAAGATGCAATGACACTAGCACGCCTGCTGCAGTACGTGTAAAGAGGACAGATGATAGGAGCCACCTTAAGTCCATCCTGTGAGTAATACATCTGGATCTAAAGTGTACACTAACTGGTCGTTGGGTTTTGGGGATTTCTTTTTTTGTTTTCTTTAAGATGAAAAGAGAGAAGGAAGGGAAGAAATAAAAACTGATTGCAGTAGCCCAGTTTGGCAGGCAATTCTTAATTTCTCCAGAAGTCCAGAGAGATTACAGTGTGTCCCTTAATCACCTTATTCTTGGTAGTTCACGCAGATGTAAGAGCAGGGCAATAACTCAATTGAATTTTTGTCCTCCTGAGGTAATAAAACATTATGGGGAATGAGGAGTATTATGCATTTGTTTTACTGTAAGCATACAAAATAAATGACCTCCTTGGAGAGGAGAGGGGGAAGCTCTTACCTCATGTCTATCATCAAAGTGTGCATCTGTTCCTAGGAGGAGGAATTTAATATTGCTGTTACATTGTAGTCATTGTATTTTTATCATGGAAATATCAGTCAGCTGGTGGAGTAGAAAATTGTTTACCACACCCATGTTACCATTTGTGAGGCTCTTCTGAGGAAGGAGGGCTAGATAGGATACCCCTTTTTTTTCTTCCAAAGACGCAGACCATCAAATATTAATTGTGTCTGTAGGTTTTTGCTTCTAGCTGTGGCAGTGCAGGTGCAACATTGGAGGTGTATTCAAAGCATCACTTTTCTATTTTCCCAGATGAAATATTAATCCTATTTATCACAGGACTACTTTCATCACAGTTAGCAAACCGCTCTAATAAAAAACAGTTATGCATGCAAGTCCATGCAATCTCATTTATGAAACTGAATAACAGTTTCCAGACTTAAAATGTACGGGCTACATTCTGCCTTTGAATAAGTATATGTACCTTGCTGAATCATTTCTAAAATCATTTTCTACACAAGATAGAACTGTAAGTGGTGAATCAAGTATGTGTTGGTCTTTGCTTAGGCTAGCAGTGGAAATGGTTATATGTACAATGGTATCACCACATCTATATTAGTAATGCAGGAATAGATATAGCTTTTTTTCTATGAATAATCCATGACTATGTGTGTAGTCTAAGCAAAATATTCAGTACTTGCATGTATACAGTCATGGGGCCATAGGAAGGACATAATTTCCTGGATGTAACCACAGAGTGCAAATATTGTGCCCTAAAAATAACACACCAGTTACTGTAAATGTCAGCAGGGGGAGTTTTTCTGAGTTTGATTTAGTGAGAGCCTACAGCAGAGCCAGCTGTTAGCACTTCTTAACCACTTGTCATTGTGCACAAGAGAGGGAAAGCATCATTTCTCTATATTTTTGTCTTGTGATTAAGAGGAGACAATCTCTCCTGCACTTGCCAACAGGCACAGAATCAGAGCACCAGTTCTGCTTAATTTCTTTCTCTTGTTTGCATGGTGAATTTGCTGTTTCTTCGCACTGATGCCAGCCCAGGAAGCAAGGAATCTAGGAGTGAGGAGAATTTGTTTTAAGTTAGTTCAGAGTGCTTCAAGTACACTGTTACCTTACAGAGAGTGTGTGAGTTTGTGTCTGCGTGGGTAAATCATTTTAGTTATCTGTTACACACAGGAGGACACAGTTAATAAAAACAGATGAGACAGGAGCAAGAGACAGAATCACTTTTTTTCCCAAAAAATCTTCTTGTAAACCAAGACAGCTCCCAATTGTTGTCATTTTCTGGAACACAGAACCACTTGCTATTAGCCAATACATAGCTCTTTAAATCACTGTGGATTCTGTGTATTGAAATAAAAATTATTTGCAACACTATGGGCTGTGCTTTCAGCTACAACCTCTGATATTTGTGGCCACAAAAAAGTGCCCCAAAGTGTTTGCACATAAAGAATGTGCTGTCTGCGTGAGGACTGAATGCAGGTGACTTGACTCTCAGTTTACATGCACAGATACAGGTGTGCTTACAATTTTGTAGTTGCAAACATTTATGCAGGTGCCAAAGATAATTTGAAACTAATAGAAAATTTACCTCGAGAGATCTATATTCTCCTCTTGTGGATGTTTAATTTACAGTAGTCACCATGCATTTTAAGGACAGGCTAGTCCCTTAACTGACAGAACTGTGTAGAGCTGCATTTGTCATGGGGAAACAAGTAGATACTAACCACTGTCTTCCCCAAATTATCTTTTGCACAGTATGAAATTTAGTATTATGGCCCTGTTATTAATTTCATATTTTTCTCTTCAGGTATTACCTCTATAAAGACATAATTTGAATGGCAAGTAGGAGGTGGCTATTTTAGTTTAGTTGTATAGGATGCGGGGTGAAGTTTTGAGTAGATCCTCTGTATCACTGGCAAACAAGTTTTAGGAACATAAGCACTATGTTACCTTAGTAAAGTCAGGTTATGTTAATTTTCTTCTGATTATTCTTTTAAAGTCATCCCCTACCATTTCATTTTGTGATCGTTTGGTCACCATTTTGTGGCACTAATTCTAAAACCGACCAATATCAAGACTAGCTTTTCCTTTGGTGAACTCAGGAGAATCCATTTCATTGTAAGTGTGGGGAAAATACTGTAATGTGTCATTTTCCAAGATAAGCACCTGGAATACAAATTAATGTTAAATAGGCTGTTGAGAACAAGGGTTGGGAAGGGAGAGAGGGGAGATTGAAACTTTCAAGAATATCCTGTGCTTTGTTTCTCCCATTTTTTAAATAGGGACATAGACTCATAGAAGTGTAGGACTGGAAGGGACCTCAGTAAGTCATCTAGTCTGGTCCCCTGCACTCAAGGCAGGACTAAATAATAACTAGACCATTCCTGACAGGTGTTTGTTTAATGTAGTCTGGCCTGCAATTCTCTTCATGCACTTGCGTAGCCAGGGAACCCGGGTACTTGACTTTTTTGTTCCTTTCTTTGTATGGCAAAGCCTGGAATATGTATATTCCCTTCAGAAGATCTGGAATATTTGCCTTTAAGATAAAGAATAATTGTATTTTTCTCTCTTTCTCTTCTTTTACAGCTTCTGCAATCCCAGATAATGGAAGGAGGTCCTGTCTAAAGCTTAAAGTCTTTGTGCGGCCAGCAAGTAAGTTCTTTAGATCAAGCTTTAGAGGGTGGCTTAATAGCGCATGCTTTATTGTGTGGTCTGGTAAACAGCAATAAACCTTTTTGTTTTTTTTTTTACTGTTAAATCTTGTGTGGTATTTGTTCTGTATAGCAACATTTGTGTTTCAGTTTTCCCCATATTTTCTTATCATCCTTCATAAAGCTTTTTGTTTTATTACCTAGCAGTTGCTAACTTGTTGTTTCTTAAATTGTTGTACAAATGGACGACTATACTGGCATTTGGACAAGTGCCAGAGACTTTAAAATATAAATATATATATAGATATAGATATATATAAAAAAAATAGAGAGAAAAGATAGAAAAAAAAAAGGAAAGTGGGGAGTTTAAGGGTGTCTCACTAACATATTTGGCTGTTATCTCTATTTTTGTTATAGACAGCTGTATGAAAACTATAGGTGTTCATGATCGTGTTTTCGATGTTAACGACAAAGTAGAAAATTCATTAGAACCAGCAGGTTAGTATGCTTAGAGAATCTCTTTTAACAAATGCGTCTATCCCTCTGGTGCTTCAGTACTTTTTTCCTTCTCTTTCTCTCTGCATGCTTTGCATGGTATAATTGCTCTGCTTTGGCTCATTTCTAGCAGTGCTAATATTGCTTATGGTATACCTCATTCTTCCAGTATCCTTATGTAATGCATGGGAGACAAAATGTTGCTTTTTTGTGGCATATGGTTTAATAAAATGCAGTGCCCAAATTTAAAATCTCCAGTGACATGTCCAGAAGCCACTTTCTGTTCCATCTCACACCCCAAGCATGTTGACAAACCACTCTATCTTCTAAATGGGTCCAGAGTTTTAGAAAGATAGCAAATGTCTGAACTGTAAATACTCTGGTTTCATGTGGTTTGTATGCACATTTAAAAGGAATTGGGTACTGCTTATTTAATACTAATGCATGACAAAGGCATGTAACTGATAAAAGTTAATGTTTTCCTAAATAATTCATTTGTACACTTAGTTAGGCAAAGTGGTGGTATAAATTTTCCCAACTAGTTTTTACAAGAGAATTGTAATCATGTCATCTTCTGGTCCAAATACGAGAGCAAATATATTCTAAAATCTTGTGGCCTCTCTTTGTATCCAAGTGTTGTAGCCTTAAAAACAGAGAGAATGCTTATATCACCAAATATTTCCTTTCCCCTTCCCTTCCTCCCCGCCCCTGCCACCCACGTGCACAGTCAGCAATAAGTCAAATTAATGTCAGCCATGAAAGTGTGTGTGTGTGTGTGGGGGGTTATATGTGGTTCAGACCATGCACAGATTTAGACACATGCTTACCTTTAAGAAAATGATTAACCCCACTGACTTCAATGGGTCTACACATGATTAAAATTAAGCATGTGTGTAAGGCTCTGGAGAATCAGGGCCTAGATGTATATTGTATAGAAACATGCACACATAGTAATGCACTGCTAATTGAAAATGGGTAATTAAACACACTATACCAAAAAATTACACAGACACAATTTTTAATGCAAATTCAGAGAGCACACTAGAAGAACCTCTCTTTTTTTAGGTTACTTGAAAAAGGAACTTCCCTTTGATATGAAGCAACAAATTATTTTTTCCTTGCTCTGTTTTGTAATGGAATATGTTTGCTGATACTTTCAGCTGAACTAGGTTATTAGGCAGCAAAATAAATAAGACTTTAAGAAATTTACTAGTCTATATGATATGCCTGTGGACATACACTGTCTTTCATTATTTTTTACTCAAGAGGATATTCCGGGCTCTCTAAAATGTATTGATTTTGGAAACCGACTAGATTCTCAAAACAAATGAGCATCTAAATGCATGCTGACTCCAAGCAATGTATTTTTGTCACAATAAATGTAGTAGTTTTATTATTTTAGCATACTCCTAGACGAGGCCATAAGGGCAATATCTCCCTAATTGTTCATTAACCTAAGAATCGAGAAGCCCTATGTGTTTTCTCCTGATATGAAATGTAGTGAATACTGGCTAATTAATACATACACCCTTTGTTAATGGTTTGCAGCAAAGACTTTAGTCTGGGTGAGACCAATAACAAAGAAGTGCTTTCAGTAAAGATAGAGGGTCAAATTTTCTAAAGTGCTGAGCACCTGCAGCTCCCATTGACTCTGTAGCGCCTACTTAACACAGTAACAGAAGCAAATCATTAAGACATCAGGCAATGGGGAGACTAAACCACATGGTGGGCATCCTGCAGACAGAGATGAAGTGGAGTGGTGCCATGAGGATGAAAGTTGGGCTTAATAAGAAGTTTATATTTAGAACACATCAGTTACCAAAAAACTCTTCCCCCCACCCCCCCTCCCGAGCATGGCATATTCACAACATTATTTGAGCTAATCCCCAGTTGACAATTAACCATTGCTGGAGCTGACAGTTTGCTGATGCGCTTCTTTATTGTTAGGATGTAAGACAGTGGATCTTGTGGCATGCTGTCTGCACTGTGTACTAATTTACCTGTCCTTGGAATGCATTTGTCTGTTTTGCATCTTCTCACGTTGTCTGCCACCATGTTCTGTCAATAAAGGACACGAGGGTTGGGGCAGGTCAGGGGCACATTGTACAATTGCCAATCATTCTATCTAGAAATCATTCTTGTAAAAATTGGGCACTTATGTGATGACCTTCCTGGTTTCAAACAGTGTTTGTTCATAATCGGGAAATGGCGGGAAACCGACAAGTGAAAAGTCACTTCTTAATTTCAGAATTTGGGTTTGTAGCCATAAAACCACATAAAAACTTCAGAAGCCATAAAACGTATCAAATTCAAAAAGGCAAAGTTAAAATAAATTCTTCCCTCAAATGAAATTGAGATTGTGTATTTCAGGCCAGAATTAGACCCCCAGGGTATAATTTAAAGTGATGGTATCTAGAAAATTCATATTTGAGACGGTTGTACTAAAGTGTGGTCTATTTTCATTTCCTACCTTCTACGATGGTAGTGACATTCTAGTTTTTACTAGTGAGGTCCTAGTCTCCTAGTTTAACTTTCCTTTTTGCTAAAATAATCCAACCTCTTTCCCCTAAGTATTTAAGATTGTGCACGGTTTTAACTGCACAAATGCAATTAATAATAATATTTATAAAGCAATATGGGAGCCACGGATAAAAAGTGTGCTCTACTGTACAAGTGCAAAGAGACCTTGGGATCATCTTGCCAAAAAGCCCAGATGCTGCTTTGAAAAAGTACCCCTTCATCTTACATGAAAAAAGAAGTTCTACGTGGAAAAGTGGCTTTATAAAAATGGCATCATAGGGTCCTTCATCTATTAGGTCTCCGTGATTTCCAAACCAGATTTGTTCATTTACAGGTAAAAAGGATTTGGGTTTTGTTTTAACCAAATTGCCAGTGCTGCATTCACCATGGGATCTGTAACTCAAGCTGCCATTTGTATAATCACCACTCACAAATTCTGCCTTTATTTACACCAAGGCAGGCCTGTGTGTGATTGAGGCCAGAATTTCATGACAGTGAGGGTTGTACAGGGAATTATAGGCGGCCCAGGAAACGGAACTTAGTTTGCAATTTCATTGATGATACATGAGATAGAAGAGAATCAGTTTCATTCCCCCAGGAGTTTTGGTTTGACAGTAATAAGTAAACTTTTCCTCTGAATTGAGCAGATAGGGACTCTGAATAGACACTGAGAGCAGATCTGATGATTAGGAAGATGCTATTCTTACACAGAAACTTTTCAGAGTATTTTCTCAATGAAAGGCTCTTTTAAGAAATCTTCCATTCATAAAGTAACAGCGTGAAACACATAAGTGTGTAAATCATAAGTAAAAATTGTGCATTGCGTTTGGGCCATATGCCCTTCTGACCCAGTTCTGTTATCACTGGAACTAGTGAAGTTCTTTAATTATCTGTTGCAGTTACATAGTGTAATTTGTAAGGTGTTTTGAAATGAAAGATGCTGGATAGAAAGATACTGTGGGCCTGATTCAGAACCCATTTAAGTCAGTGGGAGCTTTTCCCATGTATAAACTGTAGGTTGTTCAGTTGAGTCCTGAAGTCATTACTCTGACTTCAGCGGGACTTTCATTTGAATGAAGGACTGTGTTTGTCCCATTATCATGTAACATAAATAATATAATAAAATATTTATATTTGAATTTCAGTTACTCTGCATGCATGCTCTTCATAGTTATACCTTGAAACAACACTGAAAACATGTCATGATAAACTTGAGACTGTTCCATTGGCAATTTGTCCTGGAGTCAAACCTTTGATAGATTGCTAGTCAAAGTTACTATACAGATTCCAGTGATTTCAGATTGGGTATGAAGAGCCCATGGACCCAAAATCGTACTTCCTTTATCTTTTAACATTCTGTGCACTTGCATGTTGGGTGCCATTACAGTGCAAATATAGGGGTTTCTTAAAAACTGCTTTTAAACTAACATTAAGGGGTACATTTTCAAAACAGTGTGGCATTTTTAGCACTACTTCCCCCATCATTAAGGAGAGTTGTGCAGCTCACATTGTATACAATCCTGGCAATGTAATTTGTATACGTAGGAATTAATTGACTTACCATGGAAATGTGGACACATCTTGCATGAAATGCAGTAGTTGTTTATTACACTAAGTTGTAAGTGGCTGTGAAGTTTTCTGTGAAATTTTTTTAGCTAGGTTTCAGAGTAGCAGCCGTGTTAGTCTGTATTCACAAAAAGAACAGGAGTACTTGTGGCACCTTAGAGACTAACAAATTTATTTGAGCATAAGCATCCGATGAAGTGAGCTGTAGCTCACGAAAGCTTATGCTCAAGTAAATTTGCTAATCTCTAAGGTGCCACCAGTCCTCCTGTTCTTTTTAGTTAGGGTGGATCAGAAGAAACGTCTCAAGTTAACAGTACATTTTTTTAGACCACTTCGTTGTTTTAAAAAGATGTCTGATTTAATCCATTTATTTGGAAGAAAATTCACATCCAAGACTGATGCTTTTATCCCCACCTTAGGAGAGATGAAAATTAAAATATCTAAGTTCGATAACTTAAACTCTGAGATACATAGTAATGGAAATGGTAAAATCATCCACAACTACAGGTATATCAAAGATAGTTTAATGTGATCTGTGTACAGTTTCTTTAAAATGTCTTATTGTGTTAATACGAAATTGTGTCAGAAATTTAAAAGCTTATAAAGAGAGAAAAAATGTTCTGCCCATCATGTTCTACTACTAACATACATGTACTTTGCAACTATTTTTTCCAGTGATGCTGGCGGATTTACATTAGTTTTAGATTTAGCAGAGTATATGAGTAATCTGCTAGATACAATAGATAGCAAATAACTATTTACTAAGAGTTATCAAGGTTTGCATGTTTTCTCTTTCAGATCACTGATTGTAACCTGTTAGCATTTCTTCTTTCATTCATACTTCTGGGGGAAAAAATACATTCCTTGTGCACCCCAAACTCCAGTTAACTGTACTGGAAGTTTTGCACATGGAGTGGACTCATAGGCCAACATTCCAAACTTAGGAGCCTAAAGGTAGACTCCTAAATCTATACTTAGGTAGCTAAGTAAGGGATCTGATCTTCAAATGTGCTAAGCACCTGCAACTCCCATTGAAGCATCTTTGAAAATCAGGCACTCTTATTTAGCTGTCTAAATATGAATTTAGGTGGCTAAAGTTAGATACCCAAGTTTTCACAGATTCTAAGACCAGGGGAAACCATTGTGATCATCTAGTCCAGGGGTGGGCAAACTTTTAGGTCCGAGGGCCACATCTGGGAATAGAAATTGTATGGCAGGCCATGAAGGCTCAAAGAATGGGGGTTGGGGAGTTGGAGGGGGTGGAGCTCTGGTTTGGGGTGCGGGCTCTGGGGTGGGGCCAAAAATGAGGAGTTCAGGGTGTGGGAGGGGGCTCTAGGCTGGGACCGAGGGGTTCGGAGGGCGGGAGGGAAATCAGGGCTGCAGCAGGGGGTTGGGGTGCAGGAAGGGGTGCAGGCTCTGGATGGGGGTGCAGGCTCTATGATGGGGCTGGGGATGAGGGGTTTGGGGTGCTGGAGGGTGCTTTGGGCTGGGATTGAGGGGTTTGGAGGGCAGGAGGGGGATCAGGGCTGGGGCAGGGGGTTGGGGTGTGGGGAGAGGTTCAGGGATGCAGGCTCCAGGCAGTGCTTACCTCAAGCAGCTCCCGGAATCAGCAGCATGTCCCTTCTCCAGCTCCTACATGGAGGTGCGGCCAGGCAGCTCTGCATGCTGCCCCATCCTCTGGCACCACCCCTGCAGCTCCCATTGGCTGCAGTTCCCAGCCAATGGGACCTGCCGTGGCAGATGCGGAGCAGAGCTCCCTGGCTTTCCCTACATGGAGGAGCCAGAGGGGGGCCCCTCCGCTGCTTCTGGGAACTGCATGCCAGATCCAGCCTATGGGCCATAGTTTGCCCACCCCGATCTAGTCAGACCTTCTGTAAGTGTGCACCATACTGTTTTATTTTAGGGGAACACTGCATTCCTTACCCTAGCAAAACCACCAAGAACCTCAATTTTTGCTCCCATTGCCTTGAGTAGGAGTCTTGCCAGAAAAAGGAATGAGTAAGGAACACAAGATTTGACCCCAAGTTTGTTACATAATGAGTTATTACACGCTTGTGGAAGTCAATTTGCTAGCACAAGGTTCACTGCCCTACTTCACAGAGGATACTGAAATCTACTTGCAGACTGCTGAAAGAGACCTTATTAAGGATGCAAAACCTCATCGGAATGTGTGCTTTCTGTTTGAACAGATGATACCGTACATGAGTCAGCCGAGCCATCCCGCGGTGAGAATGCAGCACAGACACCGAGGATATCCAGCCGGCTTTTGGCAACCCTATTGTTCCTCCTGGCGATGCTTTTGACATTATAGCACAGTATATTCCAGTAACCTTCTCACAGAAAACATCAGGGTCTTGGAACATCAAAGATCCACCTAACTGCTCCTCCCAGGAAAGGGACTTTATATTGGTTTTGCAGATGTCAAATTTTGGGGGGAGGGCTGGAGGGGTTGTTTGTTTGTTTGTTTGTTTGTTTTCTTTTCAGCCTGAACTATGAGCAAGAATTTGAGGGGAATAACTAGTTTCAGTTCCCAACCTTCCCCATGACTTTCCTTGACCCCTCCAAAAATCAAAGGACTCAAAATGAAAATGCCAAATTATAACAGTGATACTAGTGATTCTTATTTTCCTCTTCATTCTCCTTTAAGAAGTCACTTCTGCTAGCTCACTGTATCATCTGTATGTGGATACGGAAGAATAGTGGCAGATGCAGTCAGTGAAGGATAAGGAACCTGAGTGGAAGCCCACCAGGGTATTACTCTCCAATACAATATTTATGCCTTCTCATTCAGTACTGTAAGATGATCCTGCAAGGCATCATGTCACCATGTCAGGACTGGAGGGGAAATATTAAGAACAGATATAACACTATTTCCTCTAGGAGTTTCTAAATGAACAGGCTTTTAAAAGGAAGAGACACAGTTTCTTATAAGACTGTCTTGAAACATCACTGACAGTAAAAACCTGTGCTCCATAATAGAAGCTCTCTTTAGAAAAAAAAAATTAATATTTAGGAATGTTAGCACACAGCAAGCAAGGTCAGATTTAGGAAACTTCACTGGGGGTACGAGTGCCTCTGTTATTTTCATTTAAGTGGGTAGTGCACACCAGATTATTTTCTTTCAAAACAAATCACCATGGTGCTACAATTTTTTTTTCTTGAAATGCAAAGAGGCATTTTTTTGTGAATAAAGTGACCTTCCCCAGGGCTGACTTAGTAGCTGGTAGCTTTGTATGCAGCTCTGGGTGACAATATGCTCTAAGGAGAGGACTTCAGTGGCCAGAGGAAACATTTTTTGGGACACAGGATATCCAGTGTGTTCTTGAAAAAAGAAAAGGAGTATTTGTGGCACCTTAGAGACGAACAAATTCATTTGAGCATAAGCTTTCGTGAGCTACAGCTCACTTCTTTGTCTCCCTTGCAAGTTCCACCATCATGGGAATAAAAAAAGCCAGAAGAAGCCAGGACAGCCAGTCGGCATTGTTTGGGGGTGGCGGGGGGTAAGGAAAAGTGTTTGAAAGTAAGGAATACAAATTGAAATGTTGATTTTATATCTTCTCCCTTTCCAACACAGTTTGAACAGTAGAGGAAATACGTTTATCAGCAGGAGATAAACCAGATGGGCTCCCAAAGACTTTAACAAAATATTTTTTTAAAAATCCACTAGAATAGAAAATACATTATTTAGATATACTTTATGCTGAGAGTGAGTATATATGCTTGTCCTATTTAAACGTGAGAAAAGTGGTAACCCTTGATGCAATTAGGAATATGGGAACTGTTTTGTTTGATGAAATTGGGGGGTGACCCTGTTTAAGGAATCTGAGCATGGCCAGGAAAGGACTTGAGAAATCATTCACCAGGAAATGCAAGACTTGGGGTTTCTATTGGTGAGGCTGCCATGATCTTTGAAATCTGAAATATAGTCAGGGAAATATGTCAGGCCAATATCAAAACAAAGCCTTTCAAACAAAAACTGATGATTATGATTATGTTGAATGTGGAAAAAAATGGAACACATTCCAACAAAACAAGGGATTTTATGTATTAGTTAAAAATTAATAGGGGTTGTTAATGGGCTTCATTTTGTGAAAATGATTATAAATTAAATTAAATTAAAAAGAGCTGCTTCCTAGAATTTTGAACAGTCCATGATCCAAAAAAGAGAAAAGGAAATTGTACACATGTTAAACTTAATTGTGGGGTTGCCTGATACTATACAGTATGGATATTGATGCAGAAGCTGCCCTTGAGATAGAATCAAGGAAATTTCTACTAATATTGAACACACAAAATCAAAAACCACAGTCTAGACACTGAAGAAACTCACCATTTCATTACGAAATAGTCAATACATTTCTCTTTCTCCAGCATGTATAGTTGGTGCACATGCTAATATTTCCTTCAACTAAGAATTACAGAACTTTGGGGGAGGTGGGCTTAAGGATGAAAACACACCTTATAATAGACAGCAAAAAGATAATATTGCTCGGTAAGCATATTTAAAACGATTCACATTGGCTGCACTTAGTCATACTTATATTAATAGTGCTGATTTTATTTCAGAAGTGAATTTCATTATGTTCTATCATTTCTCTATCCATGACAATGGACTCTCACAACCGTAGGTGTAGTTTAACTTCTGTATTGGGGAGGGACAACTCCAGTCAGGACAATAGGATTGCATGTCAGGGGGGAAATTCCATGCCTGCCCAGGCTTGCAGTTGGGCAGGGGGCAGAGGCGGAGAAAGGCCCCCCATCTCCAAATTATGCCTATGCTCAAAAGCCACACTTATCAACAGAAAACTCTTTTTTCACTAGTGTTTTCCACAGTGAAATTCAATCCTTTATTTTACCACATTATCAGCGCTAACTAAATTAATAATAGCAAGACTATCACAGCTAACGGACAGACTACTACACTACATAGAACAATATAACTGTGAATTGCAAGCTTACCAGACATCAGCTTGGATACTTGATGGCATCAGGCAATCCCAGTCATATCAAGTAAGCAAGTGCTGCAAACCATTGAATCTTTGGTTTTTGTTGTGCAGAGTTACAAGACTCTGGAAGCTTTGAAGGATGTTGGTGCAAGTGTAAGCAGCTCTTCCCCCCCCCCCCCCCAACACACACATGCACCCACCCTGTGAAGTCTGAGGGACTAACTAATTCTGCAGCAGACATCTCTCAGCCCAGATAGTTCACCCCTGTGACCTGCACTCCTGGTTGCCAAGGGCTTTGCAAAGTGAAGCAGGGAAATAAGGATCAGTCTGTTTAGTGGATACTATGTATCCTTTAATAGACAAGGTAACATTTCGTGTTAGTTTAGAATATTGTTTTGTACTGTACTTTCTTGAATGGCAAAGGAAAGACAAGTAAAACTTAAAAAAAAAGGTATGTTCTTTAAATTCTGTATTTAGCAACCTCTGTTGTATATAGTGTTTGATAATAAAGTATTAATTTGATTCTTATGTCTTTTGTAAGTGAGAACAATAGACTTTCAGGATATTAAAAACATGCATTGATTATAAGACAGAGCTTTGAAGCATCAAGTGTAATCATGGCTGAGAACTGAGTTATAAGGGGCCATGACACTGCATCATACAGGACTCATCTGTGAAAACTGTTCACCTGATCTCAAGACTTCACAATGTCAAGACCTGGAACAACATGACTTTTGATGATCAATGTTTTGTCCTCAGTGTTTAAAGGTCTGATTTACAGCGTGTGGTTTTTTGTGTTGGTTTTTTTGTTTTGTTTTGTTTTGTTTTGGGGTTTTTTAACATGTTGGTTTCTAAAAGGCTTTGGGGATCGAAAAATTCTTCTATTCCTTTGTTTTCTTTATTCTTTGTTGTTTTCTGTTTTCCTTCTGTCTTTTCCTTCCCCTCCCTTCATGGATAGTTTTTTTCCCCCAGAAGGGATCTTGCCAGTATCATGTGTGACATGTGCATGGACTTGATTCCAAAACAACAAGCAACAGACTTGGGAGAGTCAAACGTGGATTATTTCCTTTCCTGTATATTTGTGGAAGGAAAGGGATTGTATTTGTACCTGTTGATTTTTCCTAGAAACTGAACTTTATCTGTTGCCTCATGAGAGCAATTGTTCTTTCAGTTTCAGAAAATTAGAAAATAATTTAATTTTCCCCCTTCATCCATCCACTCAGATTTGTGCTCACCAGTTTTACTTTACAACTCCTCACTTTACTCCCATCCCCCTCCACTCCCCCTCTCCCTCGTTCTTTTAATTTGGAACAGTGAATGGGCAGATCTGTTTCTGGTTTGGCATCACTGAGTTTTTCCCATGCATTCGCCCCTGAGCTTCTCGGATGTGAGACAAATCTCCCTACAATAGGCTTGCTGCCATTGTCTGTACAGTTTAATAGATGCTGGCATGTTGGAGGTTACCCATGAGTCTGCAAAATCCGCTTTCCATGCTTACTCTTGACACCCCATTGAAGCCACTCATTGTGTGTGCATCTGGGTATGAAAGTCCAGCTCAGTGTGGTCCTGTGCTTGTACTGCCCTGCTTTGCAGTTTCTTTGCACTTATTCATTGAGTGCTGTTTTTGAAATGCTTACATTATATGAACTTAAAAGAAAATGTTAAAAAAAACAACCCATAAGATCTGTATTTGTATATACACGTGTCCGTACAATTATACTTAAATAAAAATTAAAGATTTTCATCATTTTAATTGGTTCTCTTAGGCTACATTTTTGTTCACTGAATGATGCCTTTATTTCAGGGACTTTCGTCTTACGTATTTGTGGGCAATGGACGGCAGAAAGGAGTATAATAGGGAAAGGCTATGGAATGTGAGGAAAGCCATGTGTGCAATGACAAACTGCCTGGATCTGTACCCCCCAACATCCTGGCTGGTGTACTAAACTCTGGCAGCTGTGAGATTTTTCACCCCTAATGTATGTGTTAATAGCTTTTCAGAGTACTTGGGAGAGTAAGGAATTGTGTCCTCCAAGTGCTAGAGTATTCTTACCGGCTTTATATTTAGGGCCCTACCAAATTTACGGTCCATTTTGGTCAATTTCAGAGTCATAGGATTTTAAAAATCACAAATATAATTCTTGCAGCTATTTAAATCTGAAATTTCACAGTGTTATATCTATAGGGGTCATGACCCAATTCTGAAGGCAGCAGCGCAGAAATAAGGGTGGCATGGTATGGTATTACCATCCTTCTGCACTGCTGCTGGTAGGACGTCGCCTTCAGAGCTGGGTGCCTGGCCAGCAGCCACTGCTCTCTGGCCACCCAGCTCTGAAGGCAGCGCAGAAGTAAGGATGGCAATACCGTGACCCCCCACAATCCTCTTTTGAGTCAGGACCCCCATTTCGAGGAATGCTGGTCTCCCTTGTGAAATCTGTATAGTATACAAAAGACCAGATTTCAATGTTGTTGCTTTTGCCCCATGCTGGACCTTTTTAATAGCCGCCTTTATGGCCCTTGCTAAGATGGTCACAAGTTCCAAAGCAAGTATTCTGCTTACAGAGGATCCGAGCAGGTGCAAGGGACATACAAACAGGGCAGTCGCACATGGCCCCCCTTTAACCATGATGCCCCCTGACTTACAAAGAGAGGGGGGGTTATTAGCAGCTTTAAAATAAATGTTATTAAAAAAAAAAGGAGTGAGAGCTGTGGGAGCCTCATGGGAAGTGGGGAGAGTTTGAGCAGTGGTGCCTCCTCATGAGATGGAGGGGAAGTGAAATGATGAGTTGCTTCTTTCCCTTTTCCCCCAACCATTCTTGCAGTGCCTCTAAAATTATGTGAGACTGGATTGGCAAAGATTTGTACTCAGCTCTGAAACTGTCTTTCATGGTACCTGTTCTGGGATCGCATGATAGGTACAGCAGCTTAACCTGAGAAATTAAGTCACGTGGGAGGTGGGGGATACATACTGAAACCTCTAATATACACACTATGCATTTCAAAACTCAGCTTTAATTACACCATGTTAGCATGAAACTCACTGAAAGCTTTTTATTACATACAATTAATTGACAGGGCAGCAAGTACTAATTGCAACTTACCGTAACCTCTTTTACAAATAAGGAGTGACAGTTTTGTGGGAAGAGGAGCGGTGTATGCGAGTGCTTAGTCCAAAGAACTGGTGCTCTGGACGTTTGCCCATGGATGTGTGATCTTACAACCAGGGCATGATTATAAGTGACACATGTTCAATATGTCTTAACATAATAGCCATGTCTGACGCAGCTAATAGTCTTGGCTCAGAAGTCACTCTGCGTTTGCTGAGAATGGCCTTTGATTTCATTTCTAGACCCTGCTTTACACGAGATGTCTCTGCATTATTTTCCCCAAGAATAATTTTATTCCCAGAATACCAGTGTGGGCATTACTGAGAATATTCTGACACTCCTCACATCATTCTGATACAGCAAAGTGTTGGTGCAGTTTGCTGTACATTACACAAAACATGTTATTTTGTTTCATTTAGAGACACGGCAACCAAATAGGGTGGTTGGGTGTGTGTTTTTCCAGATTTTGTGTAATATAAATTTCCCCCTGTTTTTTCTTAGTCCCATTTTCATTATGTTTTGCCTTTGTTAGGAAACTTGGTTTAAACATAGTTCCTAATAAACAGTATATTACGTGGCACTTAGGAGCCACAATTGGGAATAAGGCTCCTGTTATACTAAGTGTTGTACAACCATGTAAAATGAACACTGTTCCTGTTCTAGAGAGCTCATCATGTAGCTTTGTTTTTGACATGATTTTGGCCTTCAAGAGTGAATCGGGCCACACTGTAGTAATACTATGATTAAAATACTATTCTAGACTAACTAGGGACCTACAAAAAACATACAAAGTGTCTCCTAGATGAAAGAATGCCAGTATGTTACTTCAAATCCAATTCAAATGGTTTAATATAGCCCTGTTAAGTGAGCCAAAACACAGCACTATTGCAGAAATATAAAAGGCAGAGACAGATTTTTTTCAGGTAAAACACTGTCAGTCCTGGTTAATTGAGAAGAATTCAGACTAACGGGTGATTTGTACAGTCAATAATGCACTTCGAAATATCCGGATTTTCCTGTGATGATTACTTCAGGAAGTGCAGGTGTCACTTGGTTACACAAGGATGCTTGTCAATCCTGACAAGAAAACTAAGGAAGAACAAGAAACAAACTAGATACATACACTGGGGAAAAGAAATGGAATGCTTCCATGTTTTGCTAGGAATGGCTAGACTGTACATAGTATTTAAGATAAGGTAGCCAGAGTAGTTCCTACAAACTCATACATTTTATAATTTACTAAAGGAAAGCTAATCCCTCTTTCTCTCCCTCTAATCTTAAGAGCATTCTTCCTGCCTTTCAATTCTCGTGTTCAAAGTTTACTCTATCTGCTCTAAGTTCTCTTTTGTGGCACACACATGCCCCCTCAGTGACTTGTATTTGTCTTTACTCGTTCTGATTTTAACATTGAAGTTTTGCCCACAGTACTTTTATCTCTGGGGGGAGAAATGTGTTTCAGTTTTTGTCTGTACAGTATCTGTAAAAGGAAAGGTCAAAGAAATCAATAGCATACTGTAGATATAAGCATCCCTCTGTTACTCCTACTGTTGAGAACCAGTAGTGTCTTTGTTCTCATGTACTGTAACTTGCAGTACCTTAACTAAAGGTTCCACAGAGAGATCAGCTAATAACCGGCCTCCTAGTCCAAACAGTTAAAGAAGGGTTCTTTATCTCTGCACTTTTACTTCACCCATGGCAAAGAAAAAGCGCAGTAGAAAAATGACCAAAAATCAAATGCAAGAAGAACATGTGATTAAAATATATTTTACCCTGATTAGCAAGCCAGAAGTGAAATTGTCGAGCTGTTCCCTTTATGTTAATGGTGACTAGAAATAAAAATATTGTAGCTGCTATCCTTTGTCTGAGGAAGGTCAGGATCAGGCCCCGGGCCTGGTGTGAAAGCCTAAGGGAAATTTGGATTGATGTGCATCATGGACCATTATGTATATCCTAATGCTTCCACTTTTCCACTATTATAAGCCAGATTTCATTCAATCGGGAATGTCATCAGTAAGAGCAAGGTGGGATAGACTCCAAACAAAGGAGATTACTGTTGGTAAAAACATTCTCTTTCAAGTTTATCCCTGCAAAAAAGTCCTCCTCTAATTGTGAGGATGCATAACAATCTAAGTCATAAGCCAGAAAGACGTGAGGCTGGGATTTCTGAAATTGCTCATCACTGGCCTAACTCTATTCCTGTGAAGTCCATAGATGTTCTATCATTTGTGTCACAGAGAGCAGACGTAGGCCAACCGGGAGCAATTTTGAAAAATCCCACTCTCAATGCATTTAGAAATGTGAGGTATTAATTAGTTATACAAGAGCCCAAAATATGCCAGGTGCTTTAGAGAGCAAATGAAGAGCCATAGCTTACCACTGGAGCTAACAGCCTCATGTGAAACAACGCTCAGGGAGCGAGTTGCAAACAATAAGCCATGGGGTAAAGAGAGGCCGGGAATACCATAAGCACTGGTTACTCAAAAATATGCCATTTCATTCACTCCACCCTTTTTAAAAAGAGGACAATTCATTTCTTGTGAATTATATTGGAGCACTAGGTTTTATCAGGGATTTGTATGGGGGAGGGTACAGTATAGAATGATATATTCTAGTTATGCATCATGCTTAAAAGATCACCTTCTGCAAAATCTGAACCACTCAGCTGTTAACTCTTAATATCTGCAAGGAGCTGAGCACCTCTTTCAGGCTGCACCTGGAGCTAAGGGCATGGGTGCGTACTCAGTATCTTTGCAGGATCAGAGCCTTATGAGGGAATGCACAGCTGCCCCCTGGCTGCTGAGCACTCTACGCATCAAACATCGTAGTAGGTTTAGTCCTTTTTGTGTCATTAAAAAGACCTTAGTGCTGAGGCAGGAATGCAGAGCATAGATAAACTGGCTTAAAGGAGTCAGACAACTGCTAAAGTTGCACCCAAGAACACTACAAAGAACAGGATGGCTGCTCTGCTTTAAAATGGGGTTTTCTGATCTTGAATCATGCATGATGTCAATAATTATACTTCAAATGAGAAGCAGTTCCCTGTAAACCGATGCAGTGATGTTGATCTGGCTTTGCAGCACTGGCGTTAAGTCCCTTAGTCTTACAGCTTCCTGGTCTCCATAATACCCTTGTAGTGCAAAGTGTTTTGTGTTATTGCTTCCCTATAACACACAGGAAAAAGTAAGCAAGCTAGTGAGGACATGAATCTTCATCACCAGTGAATGTGGTCTCTGGTGGGTTTTTTTTGGTTAATTATGTAAAAAAACATATTTATTCTGCATTTGTTTTCAGGTAAAAAGGAAAACCTGAACCCATTTCCTGTGCTCTGGTCTCATTAGCCAGCTTTCCTCCAAACTCTTGTGCTCTCGAGAAGTTTTGCCAAGTGGCTAAATGAAATGCACACAGTGGCAAAGTGTTATGAATATTTATGATGGTTTAATGATGTGATTTTTGCATCCATGAATAATAAAGATTTTTAACAAGAACAGATAAGATCAATACAAAACAGTGAAGTGGTTAACACAAGAACCTCTTGGTGCGGAGACCCCACTGAGAGCAGCAGGGGCTATTCAGCTTCTCGGCCCTCCCCCTTCCTCTGCAACCCAAACCAAAAAATACTAAGAAGGGGGACACAGATTTTTAAATAGCTTCATAGAAAGCAGGCACTTTATCTGTGCTTTATGCCATAGTCATCAGCTCCTGCATGCTTCATTTGAGGAAGTTCAAGGTTTTCAACAATAAAGTAACCTTCAACTTTTTATCCTAGATATTCTCAGGGTGACATTTACATCTTGAGTACAGGCTGAGGCTGCTGCTTTTCCAGTCTTTGTAGGAGCAACTAACTGAAAAGTGTTTGCAAGAGGCTGAGGGTGCAGGATACTGGAGTACATAACTAAAGTCAAAGGAGACCAATTGTCATATGGTGACAGAGGGGAAGGCTGCTCTCAAACAGATCATGTTAAAGGAGGAGCACATAAGTAGAGGATTGTTAGACTTTTTCTCTGGGGGTGGGGTAGTGCTCCCCTTCTTAGTTCAACAACCCGTAAAAAAGCAGTCTTGTGTAAAATCACCTTGTAGTTTACTATGAGGAAACCGCTAGGGTATGTCTACGCTGCAGCTGGGAATGAGGAGCCTGGGTGGACAGACTTGTACTAGTGGGGCTCCAACTAGCGCACAAAAACAGCTGTATGGACATCGCAGCTTGGATTGGGGCTTGGGCTCTCAAGCCCACCCCTCCCGGCAGCAAAGCCCGAGAGCCAGTCCAAACCACAATGTCAAAAGCAATGTCTACACTGCTCTTTTTAATGCACTAGCTCAAGTTTCACTAGTACAAGTCTGCCAACCCAGGCTGGGAGGCTCACTTCCGGATGCAGTGTAGACATACTCCAGGGGACTCCAACACTCATTGTAACTATCTGTAGCCTCAACTGCCAAAGGGCTGAGTTCTCTAGAATCATGGAGAGCTGCTCCAAGGCCACATTAATGATATGCTGTGGGGGAAAATGGAACATTTTATTTTCAGGACACATTTTAGAATCAGGATTGTGTATTGATCCTGCCTGTTATGCTGACCTGATTATGTGGAAGCAGGTAGGCAACATAGATTTTACATTAAGGAACCTAAAGTCAAACACCAAAAATACTCACTTTTAAAAGTGTATTTAAAAGATTTGTAAGCTTACTGAGCTATGGCAGGCCAAATTCATCCCTGGTTAATTCTTTTACAGACAGTGGAGGTACCCCAGGGATGAACTGAGACCATTATTTCTCAATTTATTAGTCGTTGACGATCCAGTTCACAAATCTTCTACTTGGAAATATGACAAACTGTTTGCCTGAGTTTTCACCTTTGGCCAAATCTCCCTCAAAGCTGACATTCAGCTCTGCTCTTCATTGTGAGTCTGCCTGACATAGCTCATTAGACGTTTGATGAAGAGTGGGCCTGAAATTGTGCCCCTGACGCTGGGAGCAGCTTCTCTACCAAAGCAAGTGCTAGAAGAGCTGTAGGTAGTGTTAGAATGAGATTACTGAGGTTCGGAATTTTTTATAACAGAGCGGAGGGGCTGGGGACACAATGCAGACAAGGCAAAAAGATTGAGGGAGCAGTTGTTATACTGTGAGACCATTTCCTGCCTCCTCCCCAAAAAACAGGGAAGAAAATGTAAAACAAAAGAGTGAACGTGAAGTGAATGGAAAAAGGTCACAGCAGGGTGCATTCTTAAAAAAGAGGTTTTAATTTATACAGGTGGCTAGTCAGGGCAATAAAAAAGAGAGACTTTAGTCCTGGGCTCCAAATCAAATAAAGAAACACAGAGCTTAAGTCACTGCTTCCCCATCCTCCACATGGAAGTTTATTTTGTATTATACCTGATACCAGTTAAGGGGGAGCAAAAAATCTTGGAGTGCTTAAATGCCAATGGTTCCATTAATTTTTTGTAACATGTAGCAAACTGAGTGCATAAAGCAAATGTGGCTGATAATGAGCTGCTGCAGCTATGTTTTCTCACAAAGCATACACTGTCCATACAATATAGCAAGCTCTGTCTGTGTTATACATGTGCCTTATGCAGCGATGCCCTTTCACTCCATCACAAGTGCCTAAGAAACCTTGTCACTGTCATTTTGCACACATTTTTCTTTTTCTATCTTTTGATGCAAAGTTGACTCCCCAACCCACTGTTAAAGGCTACATGGTCTCAAACTCAGACATAGGAATTAATTAATAGACATACCACTGGCCTAGGTCCTGCTCTCCTGAACTGTACAGCCACCAGGAGAGCTCAGTTAGAAAGGCATGGAAATGTCTAAGTGTTATTGGGAGAGCTGAATAGTTTAAGAACACTGAAGAATAGCAAAGCATTTTTGTGAAGGGTAATTCTAACAGCCAACTGCCTTTGCTACAGAAAACTAGTTATACTATGAAACTATACTACCCTTTCCTCTTTTTCTACTGAATAAAATGTGAAGACCTAAGAGTTGCTGCTGAGGAGATAAGAACTAAAGCATGTACCACAGCCATTTGAAGCACTCTGCAGCAACAGTGACAGATGCAGCTCAGATTTTGGCAGCCGAATATATACCCCCAAATGCTAAATCTGTGATTAAGGCACAACTGATGCTATCAGCAGAGAAGACATGACATTCTTGGTCTTGCAAAGAAGTAAAAACAAACAAACAAAAGGGGTGATCTTCAGGATGAAGAGAAAAGTGTTCCTGATGAAAACAAAGCCATGCACGTTTAAGACCAGAAGGGAGTGATAGCAATTAAAAGAAATCATCTGAAGGAGAGAGAGAAAACAGGTTAATGATGCTGTCACCCCATTGGATGGGCAGCTTCCACCTGATGGAAAAAGTCACCAGAAAGTCATTAACATGCAAAATTGGGGATTGTCCACATCAACACAATAGATCTAGCCAAGGCCATTTGTGACATGGATTTAGTGAGCTAGGGGAAGCCAGGAAGCCATGATGGTGCATCTACAGTCACAGTGACCAATAATACATGTAAAGTATACTGCCCCCAGTCAGTCTGAAAACACAAGTGATAAATCAGTGGGTCTCAAGCTTTTGTATTGGTGACCCCTTTTACACATCAAGCCTTTGAGTGCAACCCCCCCCTTATAAATTAAAAACACCTTTTTTATATTTAACACTAGTATAAATGCTGGAGGTGAAGCAGGGTTTGGGGGTGGAAGCTGACAGCTCATGACCCCCCCATGTCATAGGTGCTGACTCCGTGGGTGCTCTGGGGTTGCAGAACCCACAGAAAAAAAATAGTGGGTGCTCAGCACCAACGCCGATCAGATCCTTCCCCTACCTCCCACCACCTCCTGGCCACCAGTGATCAGCTGTTCAACGGTGTGCAGGAGGTGCTGGGGAGGAATGGGGGTGGGCGTGCTTTGGGGAAGGGGGTGGAGCAGGGGTAGGAAGACGTGGGGGGCATGGGGGCTTGGAGGGAAGGGGCGGAGTGGGAGCAGTGCCTGGGGCAGAGCGGGGGGGTTGAGCACCTCCTGGCAAATCACAAAGTTGGCGCCTCTGCCCCAAGTAATAACCTCGCGACCCCCTGAGGGGTCATGACCCCCAGTTTGAGAACTCCTGTGATGATAATAGTGATGTCCTGACCTAGAAATAAAACCTAAATAAAACCGTTGCAATTCTGTTATGAATTAAATAACTTCATTTTATGATGTGAGCTATGCTTTTACTCCAGCTCCAACTGGCTGCCTTACTAACAAACATAGTCAAATGCCACTGTGCCATATAGCCACTCTATCCATACATAGCTGTAAAATTTGTCCACCTCTTGGTTATTTTCAAACAGCTGTTCAAATACTAGTATGATGAGTGTGGCATAAAATCCTAGGCAGATAGATTAGTTACAGGCTGCAGGGCTGTTTGGTGCATTTGAAGTAGAAATCATGAGCAAATCTATAGTACAATTAAGAAAAATATTTTGGTTCCTTTTACTCTTTTATTGCCACTTCTTGGGTCCTATTTCCTCAGTCCATTCTGCCTCCTGCCGTGGTGTTGAATGTGCTTTGTTTGAGACCTTAGTTAGTCATTTTCAAAGAATTAGATTTGCAAACATTTCCATTGCATTGTATTTATATAGATTCTTATATAGCACTCATCGCCATAGCTTCTGAGCACCTTCCAGTTATGCATTAAGCAATGTGACAACTAACTGTCTGGTGTTGTTTATTCTTTCAGCCTCTCCCCAGGGTGAGAAGTATGTGCAGTGGAGTGTCTTGTTTGGGAAGGGTTTTTTTTATTATTATTTCTGGGGGGGTTGGGGTCGGGGTTGTTTGTTTAATATATATATATATATATATATATATATATGTTGTTATGTATTTGTGTAGGCAAACTCAAAGAAACACACCTTGCACTTGGTGTGGAAAGTTATGAGGCTTGTGATGGTTCATTCCACTGTCTCAGCCTGCCACCAGAGAAGGATCTGTTTCTGGCCCAGAACTTTATTGTAATGAGTTTCATTGTGCCTAAAGAGAAGAGTTGACAACTGTGATTTTCATCCTGGCGTGCTTGTCAACGTTCCTTCCCCATTCTGAACTCTAGGATACAGATGTGGGGACCTGCATGAAAGACCCCCCTAAGCTTATTCTTACCAGATTAGGTTAAAAACTTCCCCAAGGTACAAACTTTGCCTTGTCCTTGAACCCTATGCTGCCACCAGCAAGCGTGTTAAACAAATAACAGGGAAAGAGCCCACTTGGAGACATCTTCCTCCCAAAATATCCCCCCAAGCACTACACCCCCTGTCCTGGGGAAGGCTTGATAAGAATCCTCACCAATCTGCATAGGTGAACACAGACCCAAACCCTTGGATCTTAAGAACAATGAAAAAGCAATCAGGTTCTTAAAAGAAGAATTTTAATTAAAGAAAAGGTAAAAGAATCACCTCTGTAAAATCAGGATGGTAAATACCTTACAGGGTAATCCGATTCAAAACATAGAGAATCCCTCTAGGCAAAACCTTAAGTTACAAAAAGACAGGAATACACATTCCCTTCAGCACAGCTTATTTTACAAGCCATTAAACAAAAGAAAATCTAATACATTTTCTAGTGAGATTACTTACTAATTTTACAGGAGTTGTAAGGCTTGCATTTCTGATCTGTTCCTGACAAAAGCATCACACAGACAGCCCAAACCCTTTGTCCCCCCCCCCTTCAGATTTGAAAGAATCTTGTCCTCTCATTGGCCATTTTGGGTCAAGTGCCAGCGGGGTAACCTAGCCTCTTAACCCTTTAACCAGAGGATTTTGCCTCTGGCCAGGAGGGATTTTATAGCACTGTATACATAAAGGTGGTTACCCTTCCCTTTATATTTATGACACCTGGAGCACCAGAAGGTCTTTTAGATACCCTGTGCTTAGGCCATGGAGTGCTCTGAAGATGAGGGCTGAAACCTTGAAGTTGATATGGGAAGCCACTGTGGAGAATAACCTTGAAGTTGATATGGGAAGCCACTGTGGAGAATGGATGAGCAGTTTGATGTGCTCATGGCAGCCTGTGTTGCTGAAGAGATGCTCTGCAGTGTTCTGGACTAGGTGATGTTTCCTAACTGCTGAAGGCTTAATGCCAAGACTTATCACATTGCTGTAGTCCAGATGACAGGTGACAAAAGTGTGTATACCTGAGGCCAGGTTACCATCTGTCTGGTTGGGACAGAATCTTCTAGCTAAACACAGATGCTAGAAAGCATTACTCATGGCTGCTGCTAGGTGAGTACTTAGCATCAGCAAGGAATCCAAGAGTTCTCCTAGACTATGGACTGAATTGAGCAGTTGTGGATGTGTATCTTCAACCAAAAGAGGCTACAGCATGGCTGTGAATTCTTCAGAATGCTTTTTTCCACCTACCAGTATCACCTCTGTCTTGAGAGGCTTCAACTTGAACTAGTACTCCATCCATGAACTGATCTCATCTAAGCACTGGGCCAGCTTGGTGGTAGTGGTGTGGTCATATGTAGTGAAGGCTAGGCAGAGCTGTGAATCATCCGCATAAAGCTGGCATTTGAATCCATTTCCTCTTCCCTGTTCAGCTAGTGGTGCACGTAGCTGTTGAAAAGGACGGGAGAGAGAACCGCTCCTTGTGGGACAAGTGAGGGGGTTCATGGTAGAGTTTCCTATCACTATTTTTTGGGTGCATCTCTCCAGGAAGGACTCAAACCATTTTTGTACATTACCCTGGATCCCTGCCACTCTTTCAGGTGAGACAACAGTATCTCATGGTCAACAATGCTGAATGCTGCAGAGAGGTCCAGGAGAATGAGAATAAATGTCAATGTCATTGGCTGGAGGAGATCCTCAACCAGTGCCACTAGTGTACTTTAATACTATGGGATGGGTGTCTAGAGACCATGCACTGGTACAAAAATGTTTAGGCAGGTTGCTAGGTAGGTGCACAAAAACTCCTGTGGTGGCAGAAAAACTGCTGCGGAGACACAAATCGAACCACGCGCCATGTCATATGTAACAGGCTGAGGTGACCATGACGCTTATCTGTTACAAATTCACAGTTAAAAGTTTTAACGTGGGCCAGGTCTCTAGTGACTAAGAATGTTCTAAATAGATAATTACGCTGCACTGAGTTCAATAACAAAGATGGCCATCCAGCAACTTGCCTCAACACTATTGCCCCTTTTTGACCCGAGTGGCTAATCAAAACTTTTGGGCCATGGAGATGCTCCAGTTGAAAGTAGACATTGATGAAGGCTGGTATTTCTTTGATGCAGCCTTGTTTATTTACAAAGAATGTACAAAGACCACCTTCTCTGAACGCAGGAGGAACCAAGAACAAATGGAGTTGTTTCTTAGCTTAGCTCCCCAAGCGTCTTTAGCCAACACCAAACTGAAAGCTCTCTCTCTAGCTTTTTCAGTGTCAGACACCATGCTCACAGGCTACTGCTTGCTTTTCTTACTTTTTGCCTGTCTCTGTTCTATCTGTTCTCAGCTGCTAATTTCTCGGCATACTCCATGGGTCTGTCTACACAGGAAAGGAAAACCCGTAGGTGGCCTACACCAGCTGACTAGGGTTTGCAGGGTTCAGGCTGCAGGGCTGTTTCATTGCTGTGTAGACTTCCAGGCTTAGGCTGGAGCCTGAGCTCTAGGACCCTGCGGGGCGGGAGGGTCCCAGAGCTTGGGCTCCAGCCCGAGCCCAGAAGACTACATAGCAGTGAAACAGCCCTGCAGCCTGAGCCTGAGTCAGCTGGCATGGGCCAGCAGCGGGTTTTTCTTTACTGTGTAGACAGACCCTATTAGGCCCTGTGTATTAGGCCTTAAGTGTTTCTTACAGTTATTTTAAATGAAGGGTGCATTCACACCCAATCTCGGAGGTCATATTGTACTCTTCCATGAAAATGCTTGTAGGACAGGGTCAGAGGGCCCAGAAAATTCCATGATGCTTATTGAGTTTCTGACAAATCTTCTCCCAAGCCAGAAGAGAGGTCTGCTCAGAAGTGGGAGAGGCAGGGACTGCAGACTTCCAACCCCCCAGACCCTTCATAGCCACAGGCAGAAGAAGCTCCAGTCCCATGAAGGCAACGATGCCACTCTGATCCTGCTACCCCTTGCCTGGATGGATCTTGCATTCATCAATCATCCTGAACCAACAAAAAACCTCTCTCTCTCTCTCTCTCTCTCTGAGGGAGATATAGGTGTGGAGCATAAGTGAATACTACTCCACTACCCAGGGCCATCCCAATCTAGCCCTACCCGTAAATTAAAAAAAAGAGCCCTGATCTCCCAGCTCTACTGTGTGTGTATGTCTGTGTGTGTGGTGGGGAAGATCACACTGCTGAGCTGGTACTTTTTTCTTTCGATGCCCCATCCCTTTCCAGATGCACCTTATCTGACAACCCTCCCCTAACAAAAACAGATGGCCAATAAGGCCCCCTATGACTAATTGATATCAGCTTTCAGATCAGAGATTGGAATAATTCCTAGCTGCTTTTCAAAGGGGTTTCAATATATAATTTCAGTGTCTTTGTTCTTCTCCCCCCACACTTCATCTTCTTTGAAACACACCATTTATTATAATTTAACGCTCTCTTGGCTCTCAAACTTGGCTCGCCTTTTTTTTTTTTTCTAAAGGAGGGAGGAGTTGCAGGGGTAGGAGGAAATGAAACTTTTTCCTGGCAGATGGATTATTCCCCAGCTCTGACAACTCTCCTTATAAGAACATGTTGCACAGTGTGGAGGACAGACTCAGCAAGAAAAGGACAGTGGAAAGTAGAATATGCTCTTTAAATGGCTTCCAGGCACTTTCTCTTGCCAGTCCAAATGTTTGGGTTTGATTTTTTTTTTTTTAAGTAGAATTCATTGACCTCTCACTAAAAATATTTATCCAATGTGATTTCTATCAGATGGATAGTGACCTTATTTTCTTCTTCAAACCTTTTCTTTAAGTGTTGTTTCAAACGTAATTCTGTGCTGTCACATCACATGTAGCAGTTGCCAGTTCCATCTACTGTGGAACACAGCTGGGAGGCGAAAACCACTTGTGATACCTCACACTCAAGCAACACTCATCTTGAAACAAATCTCTTTAAAATATTCTGCCAAACTGCATCTTTGTAAATTTTTCCTTCTAATGTAGTAAACAAACCAGAAACTCTCTGTGTATGAAGAGAAGCATTCGCTACCTAGCCAGCTAGGGCAAATAAGAAATGTTAATTCGATAAATTCTCTAACACACAATGCTTCACAGAGCTACCCATTTTTTGAATGTGGTACTGTAAATCCTTTTTCAGTGCTTGCTAAATCTAAAAAGTCACAAGAAATGAGACTCATTTGATGGGGGGGGGAATAAACAGAACATTTGAACAACACTACTTCCCCTGCACTGTAAGCAGTCAGCTTGGGCTATTTTAAAATTAGCTATGATTTGCATAACATATTTTACTGTTATAATTCACTGGCTGGATTTATAGCCATTTCATAACAATCAAGCTTGTTTTTCACTGGGGCATGTGATTTGTATGAAAACCATGGCTAAGTCATATATTTTTTGTTCCAGAAGAGCACACGAGATGAAGAGACATTGTAATGTCATATGTTTAGAACACCGTATGATATGATAATTCCAGCCTCCTTGAATTAGAAGCTTCACTTACCAATGCTCTTGTTTTTCCCACTTAACTAAAGAAAGCAAAACCTTTTGCAATGACTGATAGGAACAAAATATGCACATATATCACATATTTGAATTAAGACCACCTGCAGATCAGTTAAAACAACACAATACTCTTTGACATTTCCATATTCATCAAAAAGAACTAGAAACCAAATGCTAATATCCTGCAAAAATAGTCAGTCACCAGGCCTGAAAATCACCGCATTAGGAGACTGCACCAATGGAGCAAACTAGATAAAAGGTCATTTTATTGCACATTGTATTTTTCAGTGCTTTAAGCTCTAATGGCCCAGATACGTCTTTGCCTTACAGTGGAATTGCTACTTAGCAACAGGTTTGAATCTTACATCAACTGAGACTGTGCTGGGTTGGAGATTGCCTGAACAAAATTCTCAGAGGCTGTGGAGGCTTCATATTGCATAAACAATCCCATGGAGCTGTCTCATCTTATCATTGCATTACACAGAAGCATGCATTCCTACTATCACTCCTGGTGAGTGAGGTTTAAACAAGTTTTAACTGGATCAGCCGGTGCCAAACATTCAACTGATCCTGTGTGCTCATCACTAACATAGATTTGTATGTATGTTTCACAACAGTGAAATACTACCACGTCAGTGATATGTTGTTCTTCTGCATTGCTGCTCTGGCTATTTGGATGACATCTTTAAGGAGAGGTAGTACTCGCACTTCTGAAAAGTTCCTGGTGTCCCATTTATTGTACGCATATACTCTGGAAAAGTGGAGTTTGGAGGAGATTTTTTTAATAATATACCTGTTAAAGTGGCAGATTGATCCAACATGTCACACATAGCATGCACTGGGGTTTCTTCCTACATAGGTAGTTGTACTATTTAGTAAAAAGGAAAGTTTTTGGACTATATCTCATAGCAAAGCCTGTAAATGGATAGAATGGAAACAGCCAGGATACAGAGAAAAAAGAAAAAAAAAGCTGGTAATAGATAATTGAAATAGAGAGTTTTTGGCAAGTATGAGCTTGCATGGCTTCTGAGCAGAATAGCATTTCAGGCTCTATTTGACTTATTGACACTGATATTTTGTTGTCCATTTTAGTTGACAGGATTGATTTTATAATATCTGGAACTGCCCTATTAGTTTTGTTGCAGCAGAAAGTCTTTGAGTGAATCTTACCACTAGGAAACCTCCTGTATCTCCCCACTTGGGGCTCATCATCATCATATGTAGACAGACAGGTATGGTATTGTGTCTTTAATTAAAATATATATGATCAACCAGGGACAGAGATGATGTCCTACATCTGAGGGAGGTGTCTAGGTCCCAATTCTGTGGGGGGTGTGGGAAAAGGTTAGATTAAGTAATAACTAGAATTAGTAATTTACAATAAAAGTAGTGGATGAACATCACAACAGAGGCCAAAACTCAGGCAAGTAAAACACACAAAAGTTACAAGAATCAGTGCACCTACTAATCATCAAGGACAATGAACAGGCCTTATTACTGATCTTCCATTCTAGAAAAAGTCTAGCTGAGGATAGTCTAACAAAATATAATAAGACTGTAACAAAACAATCTCCAGATCCCCTCTAGAGGCCAGTATCCACAGTGACATCACCATCCCCTGCAAAACCTGCTCAGAAGATTTTAATCTTAGTACGTAGGATGACATGGGAAAGTATGACCATCCTAGGGCCTGTTGTTGCAAGATGTTGAACACCATATGAGAGCTGCTGAGCACCCTGAGATTTCAGGTCAAAGTGCTCAGGAAACTCACCATGTCAATCCATATGGCTATAGTAATCATATGAGGAAATGAAAACATAAATTTAAACATAAAGAATTACAATCCAAGAAACTTTTTCACCCGAGCTAATGAAAACAACCCCAGTCCCCCTTTTTTAACCATCTATGGCACACCATACAGAGATCTGTAATTTCTTCACAAGTCCATGCCAAGTACTGACCATTTTTTATTTCTTTAATAACTGTGTCTCATATGCAGAAGAATTTACAAGATCCATGGCACCAATCGCTGCATCTTTCATCTGGATTGAAATTGCTTCAAATCTCTTGTCAAGAAAGGATCCAAGCAGCACCATCTTGGATGTTATATCCTTCTACATTTAGTAGCTATCCAAAGGATTTAAGATAGCTCAGATAGCTTAAGAATGGTCAGAACAGATTCACATATTAGCATGTAAACTAAAAGACATTTGCTGGTATAAATCTCTGTACCTCACCTGAAGCCACTGGAGCTACACTGATTTACACCAATGGAGGAGAATATAAATGACTCAGCTCACATATATGGTGTGCTCCCTGCCTAGCATTTTACTTTCTCTGAGCAACTTTGATGCCCTCTTGTAAAATGTGATTCACAGTTGGGATGCAGTGATCTAGTGCTTAGAGTCAAAATTCCTTAAAGATACCAAGATGGCATGAGGATTTATGTCTCCTAACTGAGTGCAACTGAAATAATTCTGAATGAAAATCCTCCCACTGACATTCTGTTCAAGAGCTTGTAAAACTCAATTTAGTTTTTGGAGGTGGCTTTCTATCAGTGAAATATTGCCCAAAGTTATAAACATGTTAACACTGATCTTATGGATACTAATTCTGATTTGATCTTGTGACCTTTAAGCAATGCACAAGGTGACATCAAGCCAGGTGTAACCACTGCTTTGTTACAGTTAGCACTTTATGTGAAAGAAAGCATAGAGTTAAATTTAGTAAAAATCACCATAGAATCTCTGTGGATGGAAGTTTTATGCTTGAACAGCAAGCAGTAGGAATATACTACTGACCACCTGACCAGGATGATGACAGTGATTGTGAAATGTTCAGGGAGCTTAGAGAGGCTACAAAGGTAGAAAACTGGGCAATAATAAGGGTGGATTTCAACTATCCGCATATTGACTAGGTAGGAAGGGACGTAGAAATAAAATTTCCAGACACCATACATGACTGCTTCTTGGAGCTTCTTGCCCTGGAACCCACGAGGGGAGAGGCAATTCTTGATTTAGTCCTAAGTGGAGCACAGGATCTGGTCCAAGATGTGAATATAGCTGAATTGCTCATTAATAGCAACAATAATGTAATTAAATTTAACACTCTAGTAGGGGGAAAATGCCAAAGAAACCCACTACAGCAGCATTTAATGTCAAAAAGAGGAACTACACAAAAATAAGGAAACTATTTAAATAGAAATTAAAAGAAACAGTCATGCAGTGAAATGCCTATAAACTGCATGGACACTATTTAAAAATATTATCATAGAGGCTCAGACTAAATGTATACCCCAAATAAAAAATAAAAACAAATGTTAAGAGGACCAAAAATTGGCCATGATGGCTAAACAGCAGAGTAAAAGAAGCAGTTAGAGGCAAAAGGCATCCTGTAAAAATTGGAAGTCAAATCCTACTAAGGAAAATAGAAAATAGAATAAACTCTGGCCAGACAAGTGTAAAAGTATAATAAGGCAGGCCCAGAAAGAATCTGAAAAGCAACTAGCTAAGGACACAAAAATAACAGCATTTTTTAAAAGAAAAACAGAAGCAGGAAATCTGCCAGTCAGTGGGGTCACTGGACAATCGAGGTGATAAAGGAGCACTCCAGGAAGAGAGGGCCATTGTGGAGAAGCTAAATGAATATTTTGCATCCGTCTTCACTGCAGAGAATATGGGGGAGAACTCCACAACTTAGCCATTCTTTTCAGATGACAAATGTCTCAGAGAAGGAACTGTCTCAGATTGAGGCATCAATAGAGGAGGTTTTGGAACAAATTGATGAATTAAACAGTAATAACTCACCAGTACCAGATGGTATTCAGTAAGTGTTCAGAAGGAAATCAAATATGAAATTGCAGAACTGCTAAGTGTGGTATGTAATCCAGCACTTAAATCAGCCTCTGTAGCAAATGATTGGAGGGTAGCTAATGTAATGATAATTTTACTTAAGGCTCCGCTCAATGTGCAGCAGAAGTCAAAAAAGCTAACAGAATGTTAGGAACAGGATAGATAGATAAAAAGGCAGAAAATATCATAATGCCACTATACTAACCTATGGTATGCCCACACCTTGAGTTCTGCATGCAGTTGTGGTACCCCATCTCATAAAAATATATTAGAATTGGAAAAGATACAGCGAAGGGCTACAAAAATGATTAGGCGTATGGAACAGCTTCCATATGAGGAGAAATTAGAAAGACTGGGACTGTTCAGTTTAGAAAAGAGTTGACTAAGTGGGGATATGATAGAAATCCACAAAGTCATGAATGGTATGGAAAAAATGGTATGGTATTTACCCCTTCACATAACACAAGAACCAGAGGTCACCCAATGAAATTAATAGGTAGCTGGTTTAAAACAAACCAAAGGAAGTACGTCTTCACTCAGTCAACCTGTAGAAGTCGTTGCCATGGTATGTTGTGAAGGCCAAAATTATAAATGGGTTCAAAAAGGAAATAGATAGGTCCATCGATGGCTATTAGCCAAGGTGGTCGGGGATACATCCTCATGCTCTGGGTGTCCCTACACCTCCAACTGACAGAAAGCTGGGTCTGGATGACCAGGGCTAGATCACTTGAAATTGCCCTGTTCTGTTCAGTCTCATTGAGACACCTAGCATTGGACACTTAGCATCAGAAACAGAATCCTGGGCTAGATGCCCCATTGATCTGACCCAGTATGGCCGTTCTTATGTTCTTACTGTGGATAGGACTTACAGACTGGTTGGGATATTTAGGAGATGGGGATGGTTAGGATTAAAATCTTGAGGACAGACTGTCGATTCTGTATTGTTATGTAGGACACACTAAGGATCTAAGGAGGCCATGTTTAAAAATAGTATAATAAAATTAGTACAGTTCAATCTGCCCAGTGGGGCTGACATGACCTGACTTGATGAAGCTGCACATACTGAATGGCTTTTATTTTTAGGGCACTCTATCTGGGATAACAATGACTCTGCTGATAGTGAAAGAGTGGGTATAGTTTGTCTTGATGGCTGGCACTTATGCCTGAAAAGAACAGAATAGCATATTTAAACTGTTAAGCCTTAATTGTTTCATTAGACAGTGGTACCTTTTGCACAAAAGGAGCAATCTAACTGCTGAAAGAAAGAATGATGAGCTGCAATTCTGGAAGGGCACAGGGGTGCTGCACTAGTTACCTCTTTTTCTTTGTTTCTTCCCAGTTCATCTCTGTCACCAGGAGAAATTTAATTTTTTAACATAATGACTGTTATTAAAATCAGTTAAAAGAATTTCATGAGCTCTGTGGCATAGCTATCCCATATTTTTAGATAGAAATGAACCACAAAAATATTCACGCTGCCGAATTCAGTTATTGTGTCTCCAACATCTAGTTTATTGATAATGATGACTTTCATTTATAAATGTGTCTTTTATCCTGTAGAAACCCAAAGTGTTTTTATACACACAGGGTATATGAATCACTTCACCCACTGCTTGAAGTTCAGCTACCTTGAGGTGTCAGCTGCTTAACTGTGCACACCAACACAACAAAACAGTTTGAGACAGGAAGTGAAGAGTATAAATCATTGTCAATTGAAACTACAACACGGGGCTCTCAACATATGTGAGATCTAATAACCCAGCTTAGAATTTGGCCAGGACAGCAGGGCTGATCATGGGAGCTATACATTTCTGTGGTGGGGGAAGTGATAGCTATAGAGTACATTGAAGCTGCGAGGAGTTTGTGTGTTCTTCATATCAGTGGGATATCAAGAAATAGGAAGGGATAATGGGGGTCTCTCTGATTTATTTCCCACTACCATGTGGAATACAGATCTATAGTCTGTTTCCCACTTACATACATTTAAGAATTTAGAAGCTTTTTTATGGCAAAAGGATGGTTATATTTAATCAAGAAATAAAAAAAGCTTTCCTCTCTTTTAAGCATGAAACCAGATCCCAAAGGTAGGTGTTTTTCCTCAGTTATATTTATCCTTCATATCATGATTTTTTTCAGGTACAAAGAACAGACTGTGATTAATGTCTTTTTTAAGAGCTGGAATCCTGCTCTTGGTGCGCTGTAGAAATGGAGGGGAGGATTCCTCACAGATGTCCTCCTTTATTCTCTGGAGGGTGGATGGCAGTAGTTTGGCTGTTTCTCCTTTGTGGGCTGTGTAGCCCTCTGCCTTTTAAGGTGGACAAGCTGATTTATTGTCATCTCCATTTGTTAAATTGGTTTTAAGTGGTTAGCTATCTTCTTCTTAATCCAGTTTCACTTTTATTTGAATCTTACTTTTTGCAGATATGTGTCTAGCTGAGTTGTACAAGATTGAGGCATCATGGGCCTGATTCCTAATTACAGTGAGGCCTCTTTACATAATTTTGGCATTGTACCTGTCACTTACATTCACTTTATGACTCTTTTACACTGCCAGCATGCTGGGGAAAACCTGAGCATGAATAAGAATCTAGGCTTCTTTGATATTTAGGGGAGTTTTAAAATCTGTTGAGCGGCTCCTGGATGGCTTTACAGTTTTCTAGCTTGCTGTTGGAGCAGGGAGAAGAAGGGATTCATGTTCTAGGGCATTTTACAGGAAGTTCCTCACTCATACCAGTTCTATGCTGAGTAACTCTCAGGACTCTGGTCTCAAACACAGTCCTTTCATGAGGTAGCCTTGGCTGTAGCTCCACATCAACATACAAGATTACTAGCAAATTCACGGACTTGGGTGGGCCAACTTCCAGGGTTCTGCAACCCACTTCCTGATTGGCCACATGATCTTGACCCTGATTGGCTGGTGACTATATATAAACTTCCTGCTTCCAGTCTGGTTTTGTTAGGGCAACATGTTATTGCAGCAACCTGACTCTGCCTTGTATCTCTCCTCCTGGGAAATTGGCCTTGCTGCCCTACCTACCCACCAGCTGCCTTATTGTACCTTCCCCTGGGATTGGATCTCCTGGTGATTGGACCCTTTGTGTGAACTCTGCCCACTGTCTGCCCTGTGACCTGCCTGACTCCTGGGCATTACAGTAACTTCATTGACTTCAGTTCTATTACTTACAATTTATACACATGTGACTGACAAGAGACTCAGGCCCCTAGTATTTTGACTGCTGCTGGAAGGATTACAGAATAGCAGACAGTGGAGTGCAGTGAGCATTGATCAAGGGTGGTGGGAGAGACAGACTCCAGAGAAGGTCAGTAATGTGATTTGAGAGTGTGTACTTCGATAAACCCCTTGTGGAAATACCTGCTGCAGGATTCTGGAGAAACAGAGAGTTTCCAAAAGCTGCTGAGAGACCTCGGAGAATGAGATGAATAGGGCAGGAAAAGGTGAGAACTGCAGAGAGAGACAATCTCTTGCCTAATGCCATACTACCTTTACCTTTGAAGTTAAAATGAGGTGGGCATGGAAAAACAGTAAGGTGGTAGAAAAGCCCCCATTTGCTATAGGAAGAGCCTGTAGATTTGAATTGTGAGATAGTGAGTGTGGTCTCATGGTGAGACTTCTAATGAGTTTCTTATATAAAACAGCTGATATTTATCCTTTTATAGCGGCAAAGAGTCCTGTGGCACTTTATAGACTAACAGACGTATTGGAGCATAAGCTTTTTTGGATGTCCGACGAAGTGAGTATTCACCCACGAAAGCTTATGCTGCAATACGTCTGTTAGTCTATAAGGTGCCACAGGACTCTTTGCCGCTTTTACAGATCCAGACTAACACGGCTACCCCTCTGATACTATCCTTTTATAGTTTCCTCCACTCAAAGTTTCCAAAACACTAGTGACTGTATTTTATCTTTGAAGTTTAGTTGCAGCCTTCTCCAAGTGATTCATTATGACTCATTATGTGGCTAAGACCAGTATGATGCTCATTTGCTATTTTAAAACCTTCACAGCCTTTTAAAACCACCTTTTTTAGTGCCTGAAGTACTCCAGTTCATTAAGGATCTGGGCCTCTGTCAGTGTAGTTGTGAGTATAACTGTGGTGGTTCAGTCACCCTGGATGAACAAAATGGTTCTTGCTGTGCCAGGAAGATTAGAAGAAGATGTTACACACATTCTACAAGGGGAATGAATCACTCTGCTTTATAGTCACCTAGTACTGTAGGCTTTCATCCGTAGTTCTCCCAGGGCTGATTGGTGGAAATAGATTGGATGACCATTCTCCTATGTTCTTCTAATCTCTAACCCCTGTTTACTACTATGACCTGTTTACTACTATGTTAGTTGCTCAGTTTGTCAAAAAGCTCTCATCTGCTGGGCATGGTATAAGAACCAAAATCTAATAGAATATTTGTCATGATCATATGGTATTGACCTGTACTGCAAAGAAATATCTTGGATCAGATGATGCAATGGTAAATACGCTAAATCCATTTTAACTCTAATCCAAACTGGTATGCTGATGCAGTAATTTTTGTGTGTATTTATTCACATTTTTCACTTTTAGTTCTGCTTATTTAATTTTGAGCATATTTAGTTTTCTGTTGTGACTGACTCCTCCTTTACTGACCTTATGTTTTATTTCCCTGCCCTAACACAGAATGTTACTGTTTTTTCTCAATCCTTAGAAGCTAATCTGATGTGTTTCCATTAGGATCATGGAGGTTATATCTCCCATATTGGATGAGTAAAGCTGAATATTTAGAGTAATTTCCTGGAGCCTTTGTAGAGTCAAAACTCCCCTTGGATTCTGACAAATGGTTTAGGGCTGCAGGGTTGGGCCTTTACTTTTAAACTCACTTTATGGTTTAATTATAAGAAAAGGAGTACTTGTGGCACCTTAGAGACTAACCAATTTATTTGAGCATAAGCTTTCGTGAGCTACAGCTCACTTCATCGGATGCATACTGTGGAAAGTGTAGAAGATCTTTTTATACACACAAAGCATGAAAAAATACCTCCCCCCACCCCACTCTCCTGCTGGTAATAGCTTATCTAAAGTGATCACTCTCCTTACAATGTGTATGATAATCAAGGTGGGCCATTTCCAGCACAAATCCAGGGTTTAAACAAGAACATTTGAGGGGGGGTAGGAAAAAACAAGAGGCTGCTCGGCAGCTCTCCAACACCACTTTCTACAAGCCATTACCCTCTGATCCCACTGAGAGTTACCAAAAGAAACTACAGCATTTGCTCAAGAAACTCCCTGAAAAAGCACAAGATCAAATCCGCACAGACACACCCCTGGAACCCCGACCTGGGATATTCTATCTACTACCCAAGATCCATAAACCTGGAAATCCTGGGCACCCCATCATCTTAGGTATTGGCACCCTGACAGCAGGATTGTCTGGCTATGTAGACTCCCTCCTCAGGCCCTATGCTACCAGCACTCCCAGCTACCTTCGAGACACCACTGACTTCCTGAGGAATCTACAATCCATCGGTGATCTTCCTGATAACACCATCCTGGCCACTATGGATGTAGAAGCCCTCTACACCAACATTCTACACAAAGATGGACTACAAGCCGTCAAGAACACTATCCCCGATAATGTCACGGCTAACCTGATGGCTGAACTTTGTGACTTTGTCCTTACCCATAACTATTTCACATTTGGGGACAATGTATACCTTCAGATCAGCGGCACTGCTATGGGTACCCGCATGCCCCCACAGTATGCCAACATTTTTATGGCTGACTTAGAACAACGCTTCCTCAGCTCTCGTCCCCTAACGCCCCTACTCTACTTGCACTACATTGATGACATCTTCATCATCTGGACCCCTGGAAAAGAAACCCTTGAGGAATTCCACCATGATTTCAATAATTTCCATCCCACCATCAACCTCAGTCTGGTCCATGCTTTTTTCATGCTTTGTGTGTATAAAAAGATCTTCTACATTTTCCACAGTATGCATCCAATGAAGTGAACTGTAGCTCATGAAATTTTATGCTCAAATAAATTGGTTAGTCTCTAAGGTGCCACAAGTACTCCTTTTCTTTTTGCGAATACAGACTAACACGGCTGTTACTTTGAAACCTGGTTTAGTTATGATCACTTTTCTTTTTTTACTTCATTCTAAGAATACTTTGTGATACTTCCAGGGTGCATAGTCAGTAATTCTTGAAGTAAAAATGGTATACTTGAATGATGGGAGTCTGTGTACAGAGCATATCCTGCCACTGAATGATCTAGCAGAACCTGCTGAGGTGGTCTCAAAATTACAAGGATGGTATTGTGGATTTGTGATTAGAGCAGGTTATTCACTAGCTGAGCCATGCATATGGACAGAATCCACACAAAGATTTACTATAAGGTTAACTACGTTACTGAAGAGTAACTTGCATTACCTTAAATGCACAAATGAGAGACTTCTGGGAAGTTTTTCTTCTGGTGTAAAGTGGTTATGTATGTCAGTTATATTTGATCCCTGCCAGTTTAGAAGAGGGGATTAGCTTTGTGACTAACATTACTATTTATACAATATGGTTGTTGAAGAAACACGAGAGGTTCTGAATGCTGTGGGTGAAAGGGTTAAGGCTCCAAAATGGCCTACTTTTGGGCAGTCATCCCATCTGAACAGCTTTACGTCTTCTGGAGTTGTTCCATCTATATTCCCTCTCCTCCCTCCCTACCCCCCATTGGAACTATTCTGTGGAGTCTGTTCAAAGTTTTCACTTCTTGTCCAGATAAAAGATCAACATTTAATTATAGTTTCTAATATAATACTCCTAACCCATTGTTATCTTCATTCTGACCCCCACATTTAATTTATCAAAACTGTTCTCTTCAGTACAATGCATTACCCTTTTCCTCACCATGAGTACTTGAGTACAGAGACACAGTACTAGAGAAAATATTGTAGCCATACTGCATTCCCAACACTTCAGCATATGAGTCTGGCTAACTTTTCCAGGCTTTCTAAATTTCTTTGTTCTAGTTTCCCTCTCCTTTTTGTAGACCACATTCTAACAGCGTTTTGAGTTCCCTGTGCTTGAGAGACTGAATCTGATTTTGATTTGTATAACACCAAAAAAGAGTCCCTGTTCAAGTCACAGTTAATATTGTTTTTCTTGGAGTTTCCTTTTCTATTACAGTTCCCTTCTACTTTTAATGTATTTTTCCTAAATGACAGGAGGACATTAAATCTCAAATATTAATCATGTGTCTTGTTGGAAACCCAATTCCTTTAAATCTATGAAGCAGCCCCTGTAAAGAGGGGAAAAGGAAAAAAGAATAATAATTTGTGGGAAAATGCTTTGAAGTATGATATAATAGTCTTATGTAAAAGAAAAGCAATTCAAACAAAACGATAAAAATAAACATGTTGTATGGATGGTCTAATGCATAAACAGCTGGTAAGTAGATATACAGAAAAGAATCTGCTTTCAGTTTTCTGCTCTTATTTCTTTCCATTAAAGTCAGCAGAAGATATTAGTTGAAAGCTAAATAAATAAATAAAAAGGAGATGGAGAACTACTTAGGGCTGCTCAAAATGTTGGACGAGGGAACAGATGTTGCAATTTTATATTTGTCCACTTACTATCAGCGTCTGTACCTATATGTAATATATGCATATATTTATAAACAGATACAGTATTCATTACACAATCATAAAATATTAAATAGTAACTGGTCTGAGGTCAACAGTTTATAGCTATTTCTCAGCAGTATATATCAATTATTTTGTTTATTACACTCTTTCTAGTCAGAGTACAAATGTTAATTTAAAAGGATGCATGGGATTAAAGTTCCAGCGAAGGTTACCAGCTAAAGTGCCACATAACTTGTTTTGGGATGCTAAAGCTGTTACAAATCTGTCTGTTCTTCGTGAATAAATGTACTCTGTGTGTGAGAGAGAGACACCAATCTAGGATGAAGTCTCTTTTTATACATAAATGACTTTCTCAGTATAACCCCTGGGTTCTGTTCTCATTAAGTTTGGGTGCCTATTTCCTCTGCAAGTCGGGGTCAGAGGTGTGGGATTAGCAGGGAACACTGACTGCTGGATATAGGAAGACCAAAGATTCCTGGGAAAGTAGGTCCAAATATGGTAGCTCTTGGGCATCTAAATGCTGTGTCTTTGCCTGCATGTCACAACCAGTAACCGCCCCTTGACTGACTCAGTCATTGAGATGCTATTCGTTCCCTTGAGGTAGCTGACAGGATTCTACCTGCAATAATGGAAGTTAATTGCTGCTTCTAGTATCGTTAATTTAGAATGGGTTTTCCAGAGTCATAGAATATCAGGGTTGGAAGGGACCCCTGAAGGTCATCTAGTCCAACCCCCTGCTCGAAGCAGGACCAATTCCCAGTTAAATCATCCCAGCCAGGGCTTTGTCAAGCCTGACCTTAAAAACCTCTAAGGAAGGAGATTCTACCACCTCCCTAGGTAACGCATTCCAGTGTTTCACCACCCTCTTAGTGAAAAAGTTTTTCCTAATATCCAATCTAAACCTCCCCCACTGCAACTTGAGACCATTACTCCTCATTCTGTCATCTGCTACCATTGAGAACAGTCTAGAACCATCCTCTTTGGAACCCCCTTTCAGGTAGTTGAAAGCAGCTATCAAATCCCCCCTCATTCTTCTCTTCTGCAGGCTAAACAATCCCAGCTCCCTCAGCCTCTCCTCATACGTCATGTGTTCCAGACCCCTAATCATTTTTGTTGCCCTTCGCTGGACTCTCTCCAATTTATCCACATCCTTCTTGTAGTGTGGGGCCCAAAACTGGACACAGTACTCCAGATGAGGCCTCACCAATGTCGAATAGAGGGGAACGATCACGTCCCTTGATCTGCTCGCTATGCCCCTACTTATACATCCCAAAATGCCATTGGCCTTCTTGGCAACAAGGGCACACTGCTGACTCATATCCAGCTTCTCGTCCACTGTCACCCCTAGGTCCTTTTCCGCAGAACTGCTGCCTAGCCATTCGGTCCCTAGTCTGTAGTGGTGCATTGGATTCTTCCATCCTAAGTGCAGGACTCTGCACTTATCCTTATTGAACCTCATCAGATTTCTTTTGGCCCAATCCTCCAATTTGTCTAGGTCCTTCTGTATCCTATCCCTCCCCTCCAGCGTATCTACCACTCCTCCCAGTTTAGTATCATCCGCAATAGTTAATAGTCAATAGTTAGCATCTATTTTTGGCATATTTTTCTCCATTTACACATTTAATATTTCCTAAAAGCACACTGTTCAGCTTTTCGGTGAACTTGGCTGTCAAGGACAAAAAATTTTAAAATTGTGCTTTGATAGCACATTTCTGAACAAAGACACAACAGAAACCAGAATGAACATGTATGTCTGCATTCTAGGCCAGATTTCAGGCCACCTTTTGGGTTCAGTCAAACCAAACTGGGTAGACTCCAAAGACCTCAAGACTTCATTGTCTACCCAGACCTGGGTAGTTCGCTGGATAGGCAATCTGGCTGGGACCACAGTGAGACCGATCCTGAATTTTACTTAGGCCTTGTTCAGGCAAAATTCCTATTGACTTTAGTAGAGTTTTGCCTCAATAAGGCCCAAATAAAGATTTGGCTCTGAGTCAGTGAAAAGAGTTAGTTCCCATTAAAGAATCTCATGGCATGTCAGAGAAATCTTGACGTCACAATCTCCCACAGACTCAGACTGGAGATTAATCACCTTCCCATACACCAAAAGGCTGTATATATAAACTCAGTTCTCAGTAAGATCTGTTCTCAATTGCAAAAAGGAACACAGAATTGAGAATCTGAATACAGTCAGGGGTAAAACCATTAAAACGTCACTGCCAAGCAATGACGAAGGAAGTACATAGCAACAACAAAACCAATGTCACTGCAAAGAAAGAAAACATAAACATTTGGTGCTAGTGACCGTACCAGTGCATACATAGCTGCTTCAACTAACAAACTTAATCTTAATAACAAATTCTCTTATTTTCCCCCACAATCCCTTTGCTCCAACACATGGATTAGTGTGTAAAAACTATTAGCTAGAGTAAGTGAGACAGCAAAATGGGCCCTTGAGTTGCTGCCCTGTTATTTATAGGGCTACATCAATCGGCAGGCCCATCTTTGCATCTTTGGGTAATGCATGAATTTGCCAACCTTTAAAATCAGTCAGTAATTGGCCAGTTGGTGTTATAGTCGCCGCTGATCTCACCGTGTGGGAGGGACAAGGGTGATCACAGCATTTTGTCAATCACCTTAATGTGTTTTTTTTTTTTTTAAATAAAAGACTGGGGGGAGAGAGAAGAGAGACCTCCTCAACCTCTCCAAAATCAGATGGAGATTCAGCATCTGCCACTTCGTTTTCTGAATGCTAAGCAGGTTGAAGCCTACACGTTAATTGATAGACTGGCTGCTTTCACACATTGGTTCTCAGTTGCATCAACAATGTCTGCTATCTCTGACCACATGACTGTGCTACAATGTGAATGTTTAACAATCAAAAGCCATGTGCATAGAGCCATGCACTAAATTCCATGCAAAAAAGCTGCCGATTTAATCTTTCCCAGGTTTTAAGCAAAATCATGGAGAGAGCCCTTAACTGATGGTTTGGTTCAGATTTCCAATATCATGAACTTCAGGTGGATTCTATTTTTCTTCCGGGTCATTAGTGTGGTACTATCCATTCCTTCATATGGCCTGAAATTCTTTAGTATTCAGCCATCATCACTCCTTCTGAAAGCTTCTTGTGGTTGAATGTTTAAGCACTCTGAGAGCTGAAAGGTATTTAAATGGTGTAATGAATCCTTATAATTAGATTTACTCTTTTTAATCAAGTATGCAAAATAGTGTTTCTTGCTCCCAATGAAGCTTCTGGCTGAGACAGAGGATATGTAACAATAAATGAATCTGCTTGTGCCTATTAGAAACTCTGCATCTCTCTTGAATTATTCTTATTATTCCATAATGTTCTTCTCAGTGTACAATTATTTTTATGGATGTAAAAAAACCCAAACCCCACAACTACAATATTCAAGTAATAAGAATTCCAGCCTGGTGGGACTGCATCTGTATGTTGTAGTGAAAGCTATCTTTGTGCGGGTGATGAAGATTAAAAGAAAAAGAACAAGAAAGTAAAGAACAAGAAAAATGGAAAAGGAAAATGTAGAAATGTATACCTTCACTCCCGTTAAGTTTTGGGATTCCTTTAAACTGTTCATGTGAAACACAAAATACCTGTCATAGAGAAGCCAACAAAGACAGGATATTAGAATGCAAAAATCTTATTTTTCTTAGAGCTGGTCGGGACTTGGTAGAGATCTTTCTTAAAACATTCATTTTAACTAAAATGAATTTGTCGGTCTCAGGAACCAGTCTCCATCTCCAGATGAAAAATAATCTTGTTGTGATTTATGCATTTAATATTTCACACTGGAAATATAAAACTACAGCAGTTATTTTATTGTGACAGATCAGGAAATATAGGGGCAATTTATTACATTATTTTGCTTTATAAAACTATAAATCAACATTATTGAAAATTAAATGTACATTAGACTGTAAGGGACCTTTGAGGTATAACAATGTTTTACATATGACTTTCGAGGATATGATGGAAATCAGAATTATTCATGGGATCCTTGGATTTTTCTTTGACTTAATCAAATTAATAAAACAATTTCATTTCTAAAACTTATTAATGGAAGAGAGCAACCGGGATGCATTTATCTTTAGGGGCATGTGTACACACACACACACACAAGCAAAGAAAAATGCTGTAATCCTAGGGGTTTTATTATTTTATTGTGCTGCCTTCTAGCCTGGCTATTTAGGGTCTATCACTGGACCCCCTATAAGCTCTGTATTTCAGGGGCCATTTCAGCAGTAAAAATCAGTTTGGACAGAAATGTGTACAAAGGCCTCAGTGCAAGAGCACTCTTTAAAACTAAGTATTTAAAAAAATTCAACCGTTAAAAAAAGTCAGCCATTTAATAGTGAGGTTTAATTGTTTTAAATGTTTTGTCTTTTATTTTTTTTAATTTTGGGAGTGTATTAAGATCCTGTAGAGGTGGGGAACAAGAGCCAGGGAAAGGAAAGACAAGTGTTGCCCAAGTTTCCATATACAAGTCTGTCAATGCACTGAAAGTCTGACTTGCAACACCGAGGCCATTCCGATTATGGGTCACTCGTACTTACACACACACACACACGCGCGCACAGCCCTGTGATTTCTTTCTTCCAGATACACTGTACAACCAGCTCATTTTCACTCATGAAGCCCTAAAATAAGATGCAAAAAAGCACCTTCAGAAATGGTTTCACTGCATCACTTACTCACCTTTATGCTTGAAATATCCAAATGAATAGATGGGGTGTATGTATAAAATATACGCAACTTTGCACATCTCTCTTAGATGGACTTTTTTTTTAATGGCTAAGATACAGAAAATGTTTTACTGCTCTGTGTACACTGAGTCTCCAAAATGGTTGCCTAAAGTTAGACTTCTATATTTATATTTTGACACTTATATAAGTGACCTAAAGTGAATGGGAGATGCTAGGTGCTCATTAGTATTAAATAATCAGGCCTCTTATTTCAGCGCCCAAGAATGGACTTAAGGTAGAATCATGGCCCTTCTGGAGTCAGTGAGATTTTTGTCATTGATTCAATAAGGCCAGGATTTCACCAGTACCCTAGGTGCCTAAGTCTAACATTAAAGTACCATTGGCATTCAGCACTCCCCCTCCCACACGGATGCCACCTAATCCTGAAGGCACTTAAGCATCCTATGTACCTATGTTTCTGCAGTTAGTTTTCAATGTGCCTAAATATTAGCGACTGTGCATGGGCACGTTCACAACCACCTCAGTCTTGACGCTGCCCCAGCCCAGAGCCCTCACCCCCTACTGCACCCCAACCCCATACCTGGTGAAAATGAGCAAGTGAGTGAGGATGAGGGAGAGTGAGGGAGGGGGGAATGGAGTGAGTGGGGGCAGGGCCTCGGAGAAGGGGCAGGGTGGGGACGTGGCCTTGGGGAAAGCATGGGGCAGGGCAAGGATGTTCGGTTTTCTGAGATTAGAAAGTTGGCAACCCTACACACAACACCTAGAAGAGGTGCAGCCTTATAAACTTTAGTTCAGTGGTTAGGAGGCTGACCCAGGAGCTACAAGACCTAGGTTCCCACTTCCCCTTTGCTTGATGTGCAGAAGGGATTTAACTTTAGGTCTCTCAACTTCCAGGAGAGTGCCCTAACCACTGGGCCATCAGATATTCTGGGATGGGTGTGTCTAAATCTCTCCCACTGAAGCTGTTCACTGTGTTTAAGTAATTTAACTATGCATTGTGCCTGTGAGAGAGTGTGACTTTGTAGCCTGCTGGTTCGAGCAGTCACCTGAGAGGTTGGAGGTCCAGCTTCTATTCCCCCTGCTCCATGTGGAGTTTACATGCAGCCCAGGGGGAGGCACCTAACTTACTCTGAGGGATGGTGTTTCGGTCACACTCCTCCTCAGCATTTCCTATTGGCTAGCTTAGGCAGCTCCTTGCTCAGCATGCTGACTCTTGTGAATCCCATTTCTCAAGTGTCTGATTTTCCCTGTTGACTGTACAGGGAATCTAGGCACCCTACTCAGGGCTGTGAATTTCACTGGGTGGCATCTGCATCTTTAGCTGCCTAAACAACTTTTAAAAAAAATCTAGCCTAAAGTGACTTAGGAGCACAAGTCCCACTGAAAATCCCAGTTTGGAGCCTAATTTTGATCACCCATTCATGAAAATTTTATTATTTCTCGTAGAACTTCTACTCCACATGTCAGCAAAAGGAAAGAGCCACCACTAACTCCTATTTGCAGGTTAGAGGACTGATAGGAAATCCCACTGCTGACTTCCTGTCCCCACCAGCCTACTGCCCATTAGAGGAGGCAAATGCTGTTCCAGAGTGGGAGTTTAACCTGCCCAAGTGGGGCTATGATTGTTTGTAGGCCTCCTAGGTCAATTTAGTTTCAAGAGAGACAGTGCTGGGAGAAAGTGCATGTCTTAGGCAGAGAACATATGAACCCAGGGCTGAGTCCAGGTGCAAAGCTGTAGCCAAGGTGAAGAATAGTCCAGAATGAGCAGAGGAAGCTTGGACTGGCAAAGTGAATACAGGAAGAGACATCTGGAGACACTATGAAGACTAGGACTCATGATACTGAGCTCATACTGCACCCAAGCACTGGTGATCACTACCAGAGGCAGGAGGTGCCCTGTTGGGATGCTCAGAGACTGAGGCTGGATGGCAATTTGCGCTATTTGTCAGGTAAATTAGGATTTATTCTGTTCAAGTATTAGGGACACTGTATTATTACTGAGTTTATGTGTGTGACTTCCTTTAGGAGTCTCACAACGATCCCTTGTATTGATTGTCGTTTTGTCCCTGCCCACTAGACGGCAGTGATATATAGCAGTGTGCAGCAATTATTCCTGGGTAAATTCCTGACTCCCCAATCAATCAAGAGATCTAGGCAGATCTAGTGAAAACACAAGAATGAGGGGTTATTCAGTGAAATAGAAAGTGTGTGAACAGTATTTCCTTTTATGTAATGAATTTTCCGAATGTGTGGTTAGACTGTGGAACTCACTGCCCCAGGAAGACATTGAGGCCCAGAATTTAGCAAGATTCAAAGAGAGATGGGATATTTATATGAATATCAAAAATATCCAGAGTTGTTATAGTTATTGCTAAGAAATATTTTAAATCTGATATTAGGTATTAAGATGAGGCTTTCATGGAGGGCAGATAATCCCACATATGCCTATTTCAGGGTATCTAGCATCTGATTCTGGCCACTTTCAGAGACAAGATATGGGACTAGCTGGATCAAAGAGCTGATCCAGCCTGGTAAATTCATTCTTCCTTCCAAACTAGGTGAAAACTGGATTGTCTAAACACAGAACAATCAGACTGTAGCTTTCATAGCTAAAGTTGGATTATATGGTAAACCATAATCTCCACAAAAGAAGCGTTTATCAACTTTTTTCATACACTTCTTTGAACAGAATTTTTTCTCACCCACCCCCCTCAAATCATGTTTGTCATTCTTAATACAAAGACGTGTGGGGAAAAATACTGTGACACAAAACATAAAACCCATTTTGCTAATAAATAGTTAAAACCAATTACCATTAGACTGTAAGCACAGTCTCTGTTTGTCGGGGACTAGTTCAATGCAGCCCTGATCTTCTCTCTTGTCTAGGTGCTAGTGTAATGCAAATAATTAAGAATAGTAACAGATGAAAGTTCTACCAGTTATATGATGAAAATGTTGCTAAATTTCTGGTGGTTTTTGTTTGTTTTTGTTTTTTTAGATTTAATTCTTTGAGTATATAATAAAAGGAAAGTAGATGATTAGATAACTGGCATGTATGAGTGGCTTGCGGAACTAGTCAGCTTTTCTATGGTGAGCCCATGCCAGATTTGCTTGATCGTTTACCTATTTTGCAATTGAACAAAGGTTAGCGTTAAATTTGTATGAAGTGTTTGACAACTCAATAAAGCAAGGAAATTTTTGTCATTCCTAACTGGCATTCTTCACTTGCCTCATCATGCCTTGGTACTGCAGCCTGTAAGATATATCAAGCATGATTCCAAAACTTCAGCTACAGGGACTGTTTCAGGTGTGTGTATGGGTGGGGTGGGGTTACATAATTAAGTACTTTTGTTATGCTTGCATGCCTCTGAATTGCAAAGAAAATGTTTGACATCTGTTGAAATAGGGTGTAGGGTTTGTTTTTATTATTTCACCCACAAACATACTTTACCAGCTCAAGCTATTATGAGTTTTATATGGTTTTCTTGAGCATGTTTGTTATAGGTGACAATGATGAGGGAATAATTTCAGAATAGAGTTTTTTACATGGATGTGCTATATGGGGCTTAGGGGAGCTGAAGAGGGGAGCAGTCCATGGACCTGCAATACAGCCCCCAGCTATTTAGTGGCCTCTAAATGGGGGTTCTTTGCTACTGAATCTGCATTATTTTGGATCCAAAAGCCCTGCCTCCCAGTTCCTATGTAAACTCCTTTCCATGCTGGCCTATTCAGAACTGGTATGGCATCCCCCAAAATTGGCAATGCAGGCAAGGGTAGAAACCCCATTTTATTGTCACTTTCCCTGTGGCCTTTTTTCCTCCATTGCATGTCTTAAGTGGTATGGAGGACTTTCTACCAACTCTTCACATCAAGGTGAATTTCACTCTGAGTAGCTATAACAGCATAATTCACTCAGACTAGATTTCTTGCACCGATTCAAACTTTTGAGGAAATTGCCAGTGGTGGAAACTCCCCTGAGAGATCAGGTAGTGGCAGTGCAATTCAGTCAGATTTATCTTTTGAATTAGGGGGGAAGCTATGAGAGATTGGCACAGCTCATAGAGTTGGTGGCTCTAGCAAAAAATAAATCTATTTTTATTCTTTGTGTTAATGCCCAAAATACCATGGTGGTGGGTGCTTATATCAGACATTGATAAATGGGAAGAGGACATGGAAGGGCAGCTGGATTGTGCCCTAATTCTCCCCACAAAGGCTTCCACTGAATTATGGGAAATGAAGCTGCCTTTCAGAGGCTACCCCAAGAAGGACTCTGTCCTTTGGGGTGAATATTGTACAGGACTACATAATTTCCAGTACCCTGTGCCAGTTTTGCTGAAGTTGATCCTCTATCAGTTTCACCATGCACACTGTTCAATAGAGAGCAGCTGCCATAGAAACCGACAAAGCAAACAAATTGAAAAGAAACACCACATCCCATAAATCAGGCATAGTGGAAAAATCTGCTGTATGGGACAGTGATTACACTCTTTCCCCCCACTGAATAACTACTCCTCATGAGAGAACCCTATGCAATTCTTTAGGGAATATAAGAGACACACAAGGTTGGACCGAACAGATTCGTCCTAAACCACAGGGATCAGCAGCAAAACACTGACCAACACTAGAAGACAAAATAGGAAGACTTGAAAGTTCAGCTTCCACATAGAGTGTAGGACAATAACTCGTTCTCTCCCTTCAATCAAAATCTCACTTCTTACCCTTCATTCTCCACCCATGGCAAAATAGGATACACTGAATTTTGGGCCTCATCCTCAACTTCTGTAAATCAGCATGTCTCCGTGGACTTTAGTGGAGTTATGTTGATTAACGCTCGCCCTTAAGTCTACCCCCTCTAGTTGGCTAGACCCACGCTGAATTCAGCTTCCAAAAGAAATCAGTGTGGGTTAGATATGGGCAGGGCAGAATGAGCTGCCAGAGCCCTGTTTCTTGGAAAAGTGTTTCCTAAACATGCTGGGACAGTTCACTAACTGATCCACCCGCAGTGGAAAAGGTACAATATTGTTGATTAAAGTCCAGGTACAACATGTTTGATCAGAGCTTTTGTAAAATTCATTGCTAGTTTGCCTTGCTTTTAACCTTAGGAGACTATATATCAAATGCTATTTTTTTTTTTTTTTTTGGCTACCACTTGTTGCTTAAGGGAATTAATTTTTTTCTTGTTTGACCTAATAGTGGATTTCCAGAGGTGAAAGCTTCCATCTGAGAAGCTGACTTTCACTAAATTTACTGACAGTTAATAACAATATCATTAAATAAGTGCCTGACTCAAGCAAAAATATGACCATTGGTAATACCTTATGAGCCTCAATTAATAGGGTTCACTTTTAATTTGTGCAAATAATATTCAGTCAATAACTTAAGAATGCTAAATAGCTCTTCAGAAACTACTGGAATGTACCGTGGTTTGCTTTTCAAAGTCTATCTGTTTTACATAGTCCTAGAGTTGGTGTCAGTAAAAGCATGTGCCCTGTTTCAGTAAATGTAACAAGGTGTCTGGCAGACCCGATCCATCCTTGTCAAGCTGTTCTTCTTTTGTTGCAGGGGGGAAGAACCAGTGGGTTTCTTCTGAAAACAGATTCAGCTTTCTTTATGGGAAATTCATCTCTCTCCTTTTGTAAACTCGCCTTTGAGTTTTATAGGACACCTCTAGCAGAGACTCATAAGACATGTATCCGTCTAAAGCCTGTAGGTATCTGTGCTGCTGTAGGAGGAGCCCTTCCATTTGTCTTTCATTTAGATTCGTTGCATGTTTACCAAGGTGAAAGGATTAGTGCCCTGGAGATCATTTGCTTTCATAAGCTTTAAACTAGAGTAGAAAAAGTTTCATGCCTTGATTCTTTTCCAACAGCCCTTTCACTCTCAGCAAGGCATATAGGAGCAAGCTGAGACATATTGATTGCCAGCAGACTCTTCCAACAAAATTGCCCTGTCTGAATCAGTTAAACTGGGTGGGAAGAGAGAACTTTTGCCAGTTTCTCCCATCTTTTCTACCACGTGGTGAGACACCTGGAGCGTTCCTTGGGGGTTTATAATCAAGATGAAATACTTCAGATTTCTACATCTAAAAAATGCCAAAATCCCAGACCATATGTAACGATAATTCACATGCCTTCTAACCTTTTGTGTTTTGCATATAGTCTTGCAGTGAAATATTGATTCCCTAGATGCTTTTCTATAGAAAGAGAAGTTTAAAAAATTGGAAGAAAAGAGGAGTCTTGGTTTAGCATCATTTCCATTTAAATATAAAATCAATAGTAGGTAAATACATTAAAATCCTTGCTGTCCTGAAATTGACATCTGATGGTATTTCTCCCCTCTGAGACTGGTAGCTTAAATAAAAAAATTAAAAAAACATAACATTTGACTGAAACTGGCTATAATAAATTAATACCAGCTAGAAGAACAAAACCCCAATGCAGGAAACTCCAAAGTAGATAAGTTCAAACAGACATCTTTCTCTGAATGACATTTTCAGAACATTTCATTAATAATTATAAATTCTCTGTGATGATCCTTTCACCACAGAGTGTGGTGTGTTGCAGGGGGAGGGGAGGGTTTATTTACTGATTTACAGTGAAATACTGTGGAGGTATTTAAGGGATAATAGGAGGAATCCTCTGCTTTACAAGGGAATAATCCAGTTCCCAAATGGATTAACTACCAGTCTATAGCAGAACAGTTCATTTAAGCAAGGGAACTCCCTTAATACTGAGAAAATCAGAGCAGCTGTTCTGTTGTCAATATTGTACAAGTGAAATCATTCTTATTAAAAGTAAAATTGAGGTTCTCTTTAACCAGGTAATTACCCTTAATTACATTGCATTTTAAATTCCTCATTCTCTGATAAATGTGATCTGGGTTTCCCACTACTGCAGCTGAGAGAAAACATTCAACACAAGAGGGACTAGGAGCAAGACAAATGTATGGAACAAACTAATTAAAGAAAAAGCTTGCACAAGGCAGTGTGGTCTGAGGATGGAGAATCAGGAAGTCTTCAGTTCTAATTCCAGTTTTGCCAATGACTTATGTTATACTAATAAAATAAAAACCAGCAGGATCTTAAAGGGGAAAAGGCAGAATACCACATTTATTGTGAATACAGAAAGAATAATAGTAAGCAGTTAGTTATAGCTATAACATTTCATTCAATCTCATATTTACTGACACATTCATTCATTCATACACACACACACACAGGTTCTGCAAGGTTGTTATCATAGTTACCAGCCTTAGAGTTGCTCGTGCCAAGCCACTGGCCAGGTGGCCTGGACATGAGGAGGGAGCAGGGCCTTGTCAGATGCTCATCTGATGCTCCTGGAAGTTGGTTTGCAGAATCAGACCCCAAAGTTCTCACTTTCTAGAGTCCATTTTTATAGGAGTTTCTTCCTATGCCAGTCTATGGGAATTGCTTCATCATGCTGTTGCTGAATCAATCAGCAAATAGCACATTCCTAACAGCTCCGTGCTACTAGATGTTATCTTGTTCTTTGGTTCTCCCATTCTTGAGGCTGTTGGGTGGATTCCAGTGGACCTCTGGGGGGGGGGGTCCTCTGGTTATTTCCACTTGACGCCTTCTTCAGCCGATGGACACTGGATTCTTAGGCTGGCACCTCCCTGATCATTCAGTTATTGTCCACACCAAGCATCCATCCACATACATCCTCTATCTCTATTTTTAATCACAATTGTTAGCAAAGCGAGATGAATACAACAAAAGGGCGGGGAGTCTCTGGGTGCGGTTTCTGTTAGAGTATTGCTTTCAGTCTCTCTCTGTGTTATTACAAAGAATTGCTTTGAGAACAGACTCTGTCTTAGAATGTACTAACACAATTAGCAGCTTGCAAGTTTAACACATAGAGGGAGAGAAACAGTACCAAAAACCAAGAGACCTCTTAATTAGTAATACCCTGGAATTTAAACTAGGGGAATCAAACTCATTTGTGATTTTAATACAGAACTTCTTTAGTATGATCCAACACTTGCTGCATGGCCTTGTGTATCCTCACCTTCTGCTTCCATTTCCCTGTGGAGATGAGAATACCTACCTGCTTCACACTGCAGAGTTGAGAACATTGGTTAAATAGTGTCTTAATCTTCCACCCTCACTCAAGCTGAGTACTTCTTACTATACTAGTGGTCCCAAACCATTACTCTACTTCAATACATATTACAATGCTGGAGTAATGCATTATAGTAATTTTATAGGAGAATTGTATCTGAGTGCATCATGCAGACTTGGAGGAAGAGGTGGTGATGCTGGCAGACCAGGTCATGCTAGAGTGTATTCAGGTCAATTCAGTTGTGTATTAGTATAGATCAAAGTAATGGTCAGAGTGTATTGTATGTTTAAACTCCATGAAAACTAGTGAGAGGTTATTTGCATTGTTTTCACTTATCTGTTCCTGTTACAATGTAAGAGCAAACATTTACATTGTATGTACCCCTGTAACTAAATAACCCATCAAAAAAATCTTGTGAAATGCTAACGAAGGGTTTAAGGACTTTAACAGAAAATGTTAATTTCAAGCAAGTGGCTATTACGTATGATGGTCAGAGGTCCAAATACTAAGTGCATTCCTCACTCAAAGGAAAAGCTCATGTGGGCAGAGAGACTGTAAGCTTGTCTTCTGTGAGAAGAAGCTACAAGAATGGAGCCAAAGAAAGATCCTTCATCTCTGAACGGTTTGGACTCTTGCAGAGAAGCGTACGAAATGCAAAGCAGAGATCCCCAGAAAAACTTTTGGGAAACTGTCAATTTATTACATCACTGCCACAGGAGTTGCAAACTGTGACTCACCTGTACATATACATTACTTGCTTTAACCTCTCATTCCTTTTCTTAGCTTTCTATGACTCCAGGATATGATTGGTATAGTGATCTAAGAATTCAGTTGTTACTGGCTGTGTGAAATCTAATTATAGAACCATCAGCAGCTTGGGGTATCTGCCCTGTTTCTGACAGTCTGCCCTGAGGTAGGTGCTCAGTTGTGAGTCACTCCAGAACCCCCTGACAGAGCTTACATGGCTACTTTTTCCTGGGAATTATAAATTTCTTTGAGAATGCAGGAAAGGGGTTTGCATTATATGGCAAGAATGTCTCCTTCTGTAAGAACACCATGGGAGGAGGACAGAAAACAGGAAAACCCTATGCTGTTCCTTTAAAGCACCCTTTCAAGGAGAGCAGGTTTGCAGCCCTGTGTATATGTGGAGAGGAAGAACTCCCTCTTTTTGGAGATAGAGGCCATAAACATAGGAAACACATCAGACTGAGGGCTTGTCTACACTGGCACTTTACAGCATGCCACTTTCTCGCTCGGGGTGTGAGACCCCTGGCAGCATAGCAAGTTTCAGTGCGGTAAAGCGAAAGTGTAGACAGTACCCCAGTGCTGGTAGCTACGCTCTGCCCCCGTGGAGCTGCGTGGTTTTTTTTTTTTTTTTTTTTTAAGAGCTCTGGGAGAGCTCTCTCCCAGCACTCTGCACGACTAAATGAGTCATGTTAAAGTGCTGCTTTACTCGCACATTAGATTAGCCCTGACTGTATGGTTGAACACCCTACTGCTGATCAGCAGAGGCCATGGTGGGAATGTATACTGCTGCCTCACTCTAGACATCTGGATGCCTACTTCCTGCCTAAGCCCTAGAGCGCATCGGAAACTGGGAGAAGATACGTGTTAGGTCATCTTAGTCATGTGCAGGGCCTGATCCAGTAGATGTCCTCTGAACATGCCTGCTGGATAGGGTCCCCTTCGGATCTGGCCAGAGGAGGAGATAGTGGTGGTTCTCCCACTCACCTTATGTCTTTTAGCCCAGTGGTTAGAGCTAAATGGGATGGGGGAGACCCAGGGTTCAGTCCCCCTGTTCCAATCACTCTTTCGCTATTTGTCCACAGTGGAACACCTTCAATCGGAGAGACTGAGGGAGCCTCACATAAGAATCTCTCATATCTTTGTGGTTAGAGCACTCTCCTGGGAGGTGAGAGATGCCCTGCTCAAATCCTGTCTCCCCACTCCTTGGGGAGTAGTCTAACCACCGGGTGAAAACTTAAGGTGGATAGTGGCACCATCACCTCCCCTCCCCCTAGAGGGATAGGTGCCTACAACCACCACCTCATCCAGCCACTTACTGTGGAGTAAGGCAGGTGCCCACCACTCCTCCACCTTAGCTATTTTGACTTTGTCTACACTTCGAGCTAGGGCTATGATTCCTTGCTTGCCTAGGCATATTTGCACTAGCTCTCGTGGAGCTAGCATGCTAAAAATAGTGTAGCTGTGCTGAATACAAACCCATCTAAGCTCCATGAATATGTATTTAGCCTGGCTAGCTCATAACACCCTGGCTACACCATTATTCTTCGTGCACTTACTCGAAGAGAACTAGCTCAGATGTCTCTGCAACCTGGAAGTCACCGTCTTCCGCTCCAAGTGCGGACATACCCTTCGTATGGAGTGAGGCCAACACTCAACTCATTCCTGCAAAAAATGCTTTAGGCATGTAAGTCACCTGACTCCAAGTGGCTGGTTCCTGCTGAGGGTCATTAAGCAGAGATAGGTGCCTAAAAGTTCAGCACTGTTACTCAGCATTGCAATGCTTAATTTCCTTCATGGATCTCCCCCCCGCCCCCATATATTTTCATTTATAATACTCATGAAGAAAACATTTAATTCAAATTAAAATTTCCTGTCTTGACTGTGCTCTGAAGAGGGAGATGGAGATGGGATTAGATTTAAAAGAATAAAGAGGCAGCAGATGTTTTCCTTAAGGAGAAGCTAGAGGCTGCATATATTGTTATTGGCTGACCCTCAGCTTGAGCTCAGCTGTAGTATCTTTGGGTATCTTGCCCCTGGGTCCCCTACTTCTGGGCAATCTTACAGTTCCTGGCAAGAGTTCAGCTTTTTCTCAGGTTCTCTTCAGTACCTAATTTACAGCCCCCTTATCTCTAGCCCCTGGCAGCCTTTCCTAATACCTACCAGAAGTCAGTGGTTGGAAGTGGCCCTGCAGGTTAGAAGTTTGCTCATATCAAGATTGTAATGTCAATCTGCCCCAAACAGAGGGTTGAAGAAAAAAGTTAGCAAGTGCCTTACACTGAGCTCTCCTTACAATCAGTGCTCACTAGCAGTCCCCTAGTAGCTTCCCTGGTACTGGGAAACAATCTTTCTCCCCCTGCCCTTTTTAAGAGCCACTTCTTCAGTTGGTGCATGTTTACAGGTGCACCTAATTGGCACTGCCCAAGTGCAGTAATGCTCATTAGCCTTTCTACCAGTAGGATAGGGTGTGTCCCATCACATTACTCACCTATTTGCTCTAAAAAGCTGTTAAATGGAAATTTCACATTGACCATTAGCTGCATCAGAGTGGAAATTCTAGACTGATTAGTGCTGTAAGTGTAATTCCTTGTTACTTGAGTAATAGGGTAATCTTCAAGTATTTTTCAGTGGCCTCACTGTTTAAGCTACCATATTTTTCTGGACTGGTTGCAGAGATAGTTTTCACTCTGTAAATCAATACTCGGTGGCTTTGTTGGTTCTACTGCCAAGCAGACTGAAATAAAAGGTGTGAAGCTATTCTATTCATCTTAATGGGGTGTTAATGATTTCAAAGCCTAGCTGTGACCATTTAAATGTGAACACTATTAATCAATGGCTATAACACAAACACTCAGCTTGAGTCACTGAAATTTAAATGCACAGGGCAGTTGGTTAGCAAATGAAGATTTGTGGGGGTTTTGTAAGAGGGGAAAAAAATCCCTGCCACATTAATTTAGCAGATTCAAGAAGGAAAAAAACCCATAACTCCTGCTTTATTGAGGATTTAAAAAGTATATTGCTACCATAGTCACAAATTAACCAATCTGCATGAAATAAATACATTTCAGCAGTGGTGTCATTTTGGTTACTACTACAAGACAGCGACTTGCAAAATTAAATTTCCTTCCAAACAGTTCTCATGTGCCCTTTGATTGCAAAGCTCATTTAAACAGAACCCCCCTTCAGAATTGCTTTAAAAAGTCTTTAGTTCCACAGAATATTCTCATTCACTCAAATAGTATATTACATGTCTGCAGAAGCTACATGTACAGATTTTGCTAGGGCTGTAATACTGTCCTTATGAATTTGGAGAAAATCATACTGGATATATCACTATTAAAGTGTCAGGGAAAGCAGGCGGTAGGTAGAGGTTGGAACAGTGTAGCACAAGGTGGCAGGTGTGCTATGACTGTTGCTTAATACACATCATAACTGTTCTCTCCATCTAGTTGTTGCATCTGTAAGTTGCCTCTTGCTGATATTCAGACTGTAAACTCTTTAGGGCAGGGCCCATCGTTCTGTTAAATGTTTAAATGTACACAGTTGGGCTCTGGCCCTTGATTGGTCCTACTGCTAGACAAGTAATAACAATCAGAAGACTTTGGTTCTTTTTCCAGCCCTCCCTGCATGATGTTAGGTAAGTTATTTAACCTTTTTGTCCTGGTTTTCTCAATCCCCCTTCTATTATTATAAATGAACTTTGGAGGGAAAAAAAATGTTATAGATTCCAAATTGTCTTTTTGGAACAGAAATCGTAATTAATTTTTTAAATTTAAGGTGACTGTAGTGCTTATGACAAAGCCTGGTACAGTTAAGTGTGTGGCCAGTCCTTGAACAAACTCTGCTAATGTACCTCAATTCTGACATGTGTCAATCTTACAAACTTTCTGAGGACATATGAGACTTGCCTGAGGGCTGCAGTGTCATCTCCATTTTACCTCGTGAATATACCTTGCACTTGTTCCTAATGGTAGAGACCCGGTCTACACCTAAAAATTAACCTAGCTACATTGCTCAGAGCTGTGAAAAATTTCACACCCATTGTCACGTACTTAGGTTGATTTAGCCCCCACTGTAGATGCCGCTGGAAGAATTGGAAGAACAGCTACTGCCCGTTGGATTACCTTTTCTGTCAACATAGGAAGTGCCTATGCTACAACGGCACAGCTGCAGCGCCATAGCTGTGTTGCTGTAATATAGACATGGCCTGAGTCTGGGCTACATCTCTTATATGAAAGGGGGACACACCCTTTCCAGCTAAGGCCTGGTCTACCTTATGTTGGCATAGATACATGAAAAAAATCACTCGTGACTGATGTAGCTATGTCAGCTACTGGGGATTATGTTGATGGAAGAGTGCTTCAGTCCATATAGCTAACGTGGGCCGATCTAATCCCCAAGGTAGAGAGCACTCTGTCAACAGAAGAATTTTGTTGCCCTAGCTACTGCCTATCAGGGAGGTGAATTACCTACACCAACTGGAGAACTGCTCTTGTCAGCATAGGTACTGTAGTGTCTACACTGAAGCACTAGAGCTGCAGCTTTGCCACTGTAGCATTTCAAGTGTAGACAGGCCCTTTGTTTGGGGAGGGTGTTCTTACACCTACAGGAAAAAACCCTGCTGTCAGTGTAGGCTGTCTATGGGGTTATGCCAGCGTAGTTATGATGATATAGCTATGCCATATAGTCTTTGTAGTGTAGACATGCCCTAACCTACCTACAAAATAGTGTTGTAACATTCTCATCTTATGTTGTGGACCAATGTGGAGATATGAAAGGATTATTAATAAACTCTTTTCTTAAAAAATCAGATGAAAACTCAAAATCTCTGCTTTTTGTGGCTTCTTCTCTTTGGAGCATTCAGCAATTTCTATAAATTAATGAATTCTTCTGACCTTGTCAATCAGAAGCTGAAGAATAGTGCCACAGGTATACCACTGTGAATCTAGTTAAATATGTAATTTGTGCTGGTCCCATGCAGCCCCGCTGTCGCCCATCTTCTTCCACATAGCCCTGCCAAAGGGATGTATGCCTACAGCCAACTCTCTTACAGTATCTTGTTTGCCTGTGATTTCAGACAACAGTGAGAGGCCATCAAATTAATAACTCACTCTTGGCTTTACAAAGAATCTTTTTTTTTCCTTTTATCGGGAGTAACTAAGGAGGGAGATGGAAATAATGCACAGAACCTGTTGTTGGTTGTGATGGGGTATTAACCCTGCATGGGCTCTGCCAGAGCCTAATTGGGCCAGGTGGACCCAATCAGCCAATTAGGCTGCAAATGGGGGAGATTTAGGTTGTGTGGAGAGTTTTGATTAGAAAGAAGTCCGCCTGTGAGGGACCAGGCAGGGCTTCTATAAAGCCAGGAGACTGGAAATAGTGTAAGGAAGAAGTCTTTAGTTCTTGTCTCTGAAGTGAAGGAAGGGGAGAAGAGGCATGGTAGGAAGGAGTCAGGTAGTGAGAGTAGTAAGGTGGTGCAGATGCAGGCCTTGACTGTTCACTACACGGGGTCCTGGTCTGGAACCAAGAGTAGAGAGTGGGCCTGGATTCCTCTGCTAACCACTGCAGAGTGGTAGCTCTAAGGGCTATGGATATGAAGACTGCCGAAGTCGTTGTGAGAGTGATGTAGTCAGGGCAGTGAGAGGACTACCTGATGCTGCTTGTGGAGAGAGACGTTGAAAGACCACCCTGGAAAGGGAAAACCACTGAGTGACCTGGCCAAAGGGCTAAGTCATGAAGAGGTAGTAGCAGTTCCTGAAGCAAGAGTGGGGCTGCAGACAGACAGAGAGAGAGAGCAAGAGTGCAATAGCGGGAGGGGTGCTGGTCTTCCAGAGCTAATCTCCAGAACCGTCAGGAGGAAGTGATGTCTAGTAGTGAGTACTGTGCCCCCTTACTCTGGTGTGGGCATCAATTTCCTCCTAAAGCTTAACTTACGTTGCTTCTGTTAATCACAAAGTTCAGTACCTGAAATATATTTTGCAATAATCACATCTTCTATCAAAGGATAGTCCTGGTTATTGTGATCATTTTTTCCCACACATGTAGCCTCAAACCTTGGAAGTGCTTTAGGGGCAACAAGTAAACAATAGGATTCCTCAAAGAACAGCAGCGGGAAATCTGCTCCAAGTCAGCAACCCTAATTATATTTGACTCCCAGGTCTTTATATCAAAATCCACATATTGGTTGAAGGGTAGAAAACAAACCTTTCCTAGAGGAGGAACATATTACTATCTGTGATTCCCAGTATTGCTTCCAATTGTATACCGAAGCTGTCCTGAGACTGTTCACCTGACACATGGAGTTTTTTACAAGCACATGTATTTTAAAACCTTGTCTAAGGGGCATGTCTACATGTACCGCTCTGTAGCGGTGCAGCTGTACCAATGTAGCTGCAGTGCATCTGGTGAAGACGCTGTATGCCGATGGGAGAGAGCTCTCCTATCTGCATAATAAAACCACCTCCACAAATGGCAGAAGCTATGTTGGTGAGAGAAGCTCTCCTGCTGACATAATGCTGTGCACATGAACACTTACGTTGCTCGGAGGAGTGATTTATTCACACGCTGAGCGACATAAGTTATGCCAACATAGGCTGCAGTGTAGACCTAGACTAAATTTTACTTTTTCTCCTGCTTGGATGTTCTTAGTTGTGTGTACAACTGCTTGTCAATATTTACTTCTATAATAGGAGATTCCCCAATCTCCCCATGTCCAGTTATTGATTTTTTTTCTAATGTCAGGGGCCATTTTATCAAATAAATCCTTCAATCTGTCTTTTTTAAGAATGTTTTCTCCATCTTCAGCGCTGATTTACATAAAATTGGTAGGTAAGCCTCCCCTTCACTTAGAAAGATCTAATGGACCTAAGTGCATCTTATGTAAGCGCAATATTGGTGATAAGCATGAGGTTGATTTCCAAGCTATTTATTATAGGAAGAGCACAGAGCCTGTGGCTCAGATTAAGAGCTAGTGTGTAAGAGTGTAGCTGTATGTCAGTAAATGACGTTAGAAAATCTAAGTAGTTGTAATTTACCGAAGGCTGATAACCCCTTCCCTCTGTAAAACCTACCTATTGGGGGTTAACAGAAAAGAAATCTCTACCTGGAAACCTTTTGCAAGGTTTCTCACTGATCCTTCTGTTGGAGAAGGGAGTCTGTATTCCTGCAGAATGAGCCAAGGGCTCTTTCCTATGTCCATGTTAGGCTCTGGATTTCTGGGTCCTTGATAGAACAACTTCAATGGAATTCCCAGTGATTTTCTTTGACCCCAAACCCTCCCTTAAATGGTTTCGCCCCTGTGTAAGGGCTCTATAGAAAGGATATTCAGGTGCTGTATTACATTAGCTTTCTCAAATCAGCATGGGGTCAGTGGGGTGAGGGGATGAGGCCCCATGGTGATTTGCCTCCTAGCCACCTAGCAAAGGGCCAACTGGTCCCTCCGCTGCCTCCTCCAACCTCCACTCAGATTCCTGGATTGTTGAGTGCCTTTCATAAGGCTTGGGGGAATGGAGGTGGGGAAGGCATGTCACCCCTTCTGTGGGGGAGAAGTTCAGGTACGGAGAATATCCACCACACATGGATTGTGGGGCATGATGTAGCTTGGAGAGGCTAGAGAAGTTTTGTTTTTCACTAGCTTAGACTCCCCTAGAGTCACTGATGCTACTTTATACATCACTTCTGAATTTGGCCCTGTAGTATTGCCAGGCAGGCTAAAAGTAAGAGTTGATCAAGTTGGTACAGGCTTTTGTTGGGGTAACATCAGGTGAAGTTTTCCTTTTTGAGGTCATTGACTTGTTGGCTTCATAAGACTAAAAACATAAAAGCTGCCAAATAGCAAAGAAATCACAATGTCAACAGCTTCACAGAAAGGAGCAGGAAAGAAATGGGTGAGTTAAAAGAAATCCTGAGACCGGCACCAGCAAGTGTCTAAGTGGCACTCACTCAGTCTGTCATCTTGCCTTCTGCTACATCTTGCAAACATTGGCAGGCATTCCTAGGCAGGGAGTAAAGACTGCCACTACACTAATCTACACCATTACTAGCCCTTGGAGAAGCCCTGAATGTTTTTTGATAACCAGACCATCCTGTATCCAACAGCTGCTGAAGACAATGGGAGCTTTTCTGTTTAACTCTCATATGACTTAGATCAGGCCCCTTATGTGAGGAGGAAAGGCATTTAAAAATAACTTTATATGTTAGTTTGAAGGGGAGGGTGCTACACTGGCCAAACAGCTGTGATATGAGAGTGCAACAGAATAATAAAAGCATAAATTGGAAAAAAAAAATGTCCCCAATCCCTTTTAATGTGACATCCCTGCCCCTAGCTTATAAGAAAATGATGGAACAAAATCTATTATCACTTACTAGTGTGCAGCCTTCTCTTTTCTAGTGACAAATGTTAGTTTCATCAATCAAACGACTAAACTGAGTGAATATTCCTGTCTGATTTGTCATAAACAAAACTAAAATAATGAATCAAATTTGTTGATAAAACTGTCAATTAGAAAGATTCTTATCTAACAGCGGGTTGAAAATCCAAGATGTCTGCCACAATAGAAAATGATGAAAATGACAGCTGTTTAAATGCCAGTGCAAGATTTCTACATCTGCTTTGTACAGCAGCTGAAAGTTCAGACTCTGGGCTTTAAAATGATAGAAAGATTAAGCTAAATCTTCATGTGATTGTCAAGATATCAATGTTTAAAGCAGATGTTGGCAATTTTTTAAGGAATGAAAACTCCTACAGATGTTGGAGGCTGGAGCACTCAAAGTAGTTGGGCTATATAAAACTCTGTCTGAGGAAAAGAACATGATTTTTGTAGAAACTAAATGATCTGCTATTTCTGAGCTCAAAAATGGAACTTCCCTCAGCATGGGTATGAAAAGCACTGCTTTTCCGTGCTTGTTCCCATTCTGCTTTGTGACATTTGTCAGATATGCCCAGAGATTTTTACCTCTTTCTTTATGGTGATGCCACAAGTTAAAATGAAAGATGTTGGCAAAGCTGGTTTAAAAGGAGGACACATTAATCACCAATTCTGGAATAAACATTTTCAATGCTTGGCCACCCCAGACGTTGGTTATTTTTCTTCTTTAACTGTATATCTCCCATTTACAAGTTCCACTTATAAATATCCTGGATCAAATTCAAGGTCCCCATCTTAATTTTCAAGACCCCTGCCTCTGTCTTTGTGATGATGACCTCCCTTGACAGCCATGTTCCTCAAAAATTGAGAGCCTGTCATTCTCAAGGGTGAAGCTGATGAAAGCAGGAGATAAGGCTTGCTTGACAACAAGGCAAAGGCTTTGGAACTCATTACTAGAGGAGATAAGAATTATTACAAATTTTGCTGCTTTCAGAACAAAGCCTAAAACTTACTACTTCAATTTAACTTTTCGCTAGGTACTGTTAAAAACAGCCAAAAAGAAGAGGAGGAGAAAGAGGCAAAGGGAAGGAATTAGCAGGAGAGGGGGCAGGAGAGAGCGAGAGAGAGAGAAAATAATTAAAGAAATAAAATGTAGTCCTGCCTGTCTGGGTAAGTAGAGAGGAGAACTAATTTACTGGCCTGTTGTGAGTTTGGTTATTATTTCTTATGAGGTACTCAACCACTACTGTGATGGGAAACATTATAAGAACTTAAATAGAAAGGTATAACTCCAGTTTCCAATGACAATAACAGACATCCTAATTAACTAGGTAATCAAAAGAATAGTTGAAAATATCTGAGTAATTAAACTGTGATAACTTCTAACTTAGATGGAGTTGAAGGGTCCATTTACTCATAGCATGTGCAGACATTTTCCTCTCTTTTGTTTGGTCTACTTTAGTGGCCTAAATGTGGTGGAATAGGACATAAATTTCGACCACCTGTGCTGCTCTGCCTCCTTATACCTATAATATTACTGCCAAAACCCTAACTTTCTACTGGTCTCCCATGAAGACCTATGGCTCAACTATCTGTCTGTCAGTCAAGTTTGTTGAACTGGTAACCTACAGTACTGCATAAGCAGCATATACACTCATACATTAAAGCATCTCCACATAAATTTACCCACCTACCTTAACTGTGTTATCACTTTCATTTTTTTCACCTTTTACCACTTGCTTGCCTTTCAGCATAGATCCCTCTTATAATCATGCGAACACCCATACAAACTTATTCTCCTTTTAGCCTTCTTCCTTGGTATCCCATTTTCCCATCTATGCATCTGGAGTCCCTGTCCAAACTTGCTGCCCAGTCTTAACTCTGCTCTGGCTTAATTAACACAACTCTTTTTTTTCTTCACCTATTATAACCTATCCCTGTGGACCACCTCTATGTGTGATCAGAAGAGCAACTAATTGAGAAGTTATTCTTAGGCCTAATCTTGGCTTGTGCCTCTGTACTATTCTCTTATCCCTTCTTGAAAATAAAGAGGTCACATTTCTGAGTTAACTACCTGTTAGAGTTTTCACTAAAATTAGGACCAAATTTCTATTTCAGATACATGCACAGGGCTCCCATTAACTTAACATGTTCAACATTGGAATTTGGTCCATAGACCTTGCTTGACCTTTGTACAGAAGAACAATGTAAGACTGAACTTTCTGAGGGCTGTAACATGCCAAAGGTCTGAAGCAAACATTTTCACATCATGGCTAGAAACATCATGCCAGAAACATGCAAATAAGGCTGACTATTAAAAATCGTACGGGATGGTGGTGTTTGTCAAGATTTTTGCAATTTCAACTATCAGTTCTTTTGTTTCTCTGGAGAAGATAAAATAGTATTTCTGTGTTTGTGACATTAGTCCTCTAAATGGTTAGTTTCTGCCAAAAACCAGGCCTTTGATGTATATATGTATAGCCTTCAGAAATATGGCTGTGACATAAATTAGAACTGTAATGTACAATGAAACTGGAGTATTCTTGCCATAACCTGATTTTGTTTAGCATTGCTGTAAACTATTTGAAAGAGGGTGTGTGTGGGTATTTTTTGTTTTTGTTTTAGTCCTAACCAAGAACAGAAAAATATACTAATTTCATTGTGTTTGAAATTCAAAAGGTACAGTATCTGGATACCTCTTTTCTTGCTATGAGCTCCTGGAACTGCATACCTACTGGTTTTAAAAAAAAAACAAAACCAAAAACCAAAAACACCCCCAAACCCATTTTTGACAACTTGTGTCTCTTCTTTCCACCTCCGCTCTAACCCCAGCGATCTTTTGATTCTCTTGGTGAATCAGACATACCTTTCACTATGCCTCTTATATTTTCTGTTAGAAATCCAGTTGGGAAAACCTTGCATAGACCAAAAAGTCGTTCCCCATGATCTGTCATTGTCTGACTTTGAGTGGGTGCATCTGGCAGAGATAAAACTGGTATCTGTGGGTTTTCTTGGAAACAGTCCACCTAATGTGTTCTTCTGAATTTCTCAGAATTTTTGTTTTCCTAACACAGAGCCTAAGTGCCACTTCATGCTGTGATTAAAATTCAAATGGCCAAAGAGATTATTTAAATTCTAATAACAGAATATTCTCATCTAAATTAGGAACAAATTCTGGAGTCAGCAAAAACATGACATTGTAATCTTGACATTAATGTTTACCTAATTCAACTCAAGATCATGATCTTAAAGTCAGAATGTGTTTATTTTGTCAAGTCATTACAAATATGCTTCTTACCGTAGAATGTATTTACTTGTTCTTATTTTCTTCACTATTTAGGTATTCTCTGGGCATAGTAATTCCCTTCTGAGGCCAATACCATTGCTAATACTGCATTAATAAAGATAAAGACATAAAATAAAATGTTGCAATAAATATATCTTGGTAGATACAGACCTGTATTTGAACTGAAAATTGTCTCAAGACACTTTCATTTTTTCTATTGCTATGGTTGTAGAATTAGGGCACATTGCTAAGGGGACCTCTATTACATCTATTAATGAGATTTATAAGAATGCTAATAGGTAAATCGAAAGTCCAACTCTAGTAACAATAATGCAAATTAATGCAACGCCAACTCTTTGCAATTCAGGTTTATAAATATTCATGATTGTCTTCCATTCTCATATGTATAAATACTTTCAGGACATACTTAAAAATAAAATGTGTATGTTTAGAATAAATCCTATTATATGTATGTCCTGTATCACAAAGGGGGATATTAAATCTACTTAATGTGTAAGGATTAAGTCATGTCACTCTCATTATTGATGAACTGGAGAATATATTCCAAAGTATTTGTGCCTTGTGGTTAAGAGAGATTATTGCTGTGTCATTACCATGTTAACTTTTTTCACTTGCTGCACACAGTATTAATGTGAGTTTATCTGGTTCCTACATTTCTCATGTTTCCTGTTTTGTAGGGTTTTCTTATTAAACAGGTAAAAGTTAAACCATGAAGAGACTGCCAAACAAAATGGTGTTAGAAAAACAAAATATCTCATTGGTTCCTGTGATGATATTGGAAATTGGATTGGATTATATAGCGGTAATGTACATGTATAAGAATAATACCTTGCTCCACCACTTAAGTCATCCCATTTGTGAAAATCAATACCACATTAAAATTTGACCTATTAAATAATATGGCATTTTTCCAGTGCTATAATAAATGTAACTGATATTCAAGTCTACTGTTTGTGTGTGTGGTTTATGACTGTTAAACAACATGTACAAGGTCTTTTTTGTTTTGTTTTTTAAGTATTATTGATCTTGTCCATGGGTTGCTTTACTCAGTTATGTGATATTTAGGGCATATACTTTTTACTTTATTTTGATGATTAACTTCGACCTCTATACTTTTCATTCTGTTGAAATAGTTACTTATCTGCTCACTGTCTGTCTTCTCAAATCAGTCAGGTTTTAGCCTTAAATACAAATAAAATTAGTTTAGTTCTCTGCTTATTTTGGTTTTGTCTTCAATAAGACTAAAAGGGGGAAGTTAGAATGTGTTAGCTAAAAATGTTTGAACTAAATCTAGTGTAGACAAGGCAGTGTAGGGTTGAACGCATGTTAGGTTGGTCACGTTAAAGCCTAGGCTCCCCCTTAGGCCTTACATAAGAATGGTCATACTGGGTCAGACCAAAAGTCCATCCAGCCCACTATCCTGTCTCCTGACAGTGCCCAATGCCAGGTGCCCTGGAGGGAGTGAACCTAACAGGTAATGGATCAAGTGATCTCTCTCCTGCCATCCATCTCCACTCTCTGACAAACAGAGGCTAGGGACACCATTCCTTACCCATCCTGGCTAATAACCATTAATGGACTTAACCGCCATGAATTTATCCAGTTCTCTTTTAGACCCTGTTATAGTCCTAGCCTTCACAGCCTCCTCAGACAAGGAGACTGTGTGCTGAGTGAACAACTTCCTTTTATTTGTTTTAAACCTGCTGCCCTTTAATTTCATTTGGTGGCCCCTAGTTCTTATATTATGGGAACAAGTAAATAACTTTTCCTTATTCACTTTCTCCACACCACTCATGATTTTATTTACCTCTATCATACCCACCCTTAGTCTACTCTTTTCCAAGCTTTTCCTAGCTTCTTTAATCTCTCCTCATATGGGACCCGTTCCAAACCCCTAATCATTTTAGTTGCCCTTTTCTGAACCTTTTCTAATGCTCGTATATCTTTTTTGAGATGAGGGGACCACATCTGTACGCAGTATTCAAGATGTGGGCGTACCATGGATTTATATTAGGGCAATAAGATATTCTCCATCTTATTCTCTATCCCGTTTTTAATAATTCCTAACATCCCATTTGCTTTTTTGACTGCTGCTGCACACTGCCTTGATCAGTCTAGCACATGTTAAAGCAGAGTGTCTACACTAGACTGTGTGTTCTAACTGATGTTAGAAAATTGTCTTACATGTTCTAACAATGCACCTCTTATCCTAGTTTAGACAAGCCTTCATGTACCTCCCATGCAGACTACAAGAACTTCTTTATTGCCACTGGAGTTTTCTTACTTGTGATGGAAACTGTAAAGCCAATGAAAAGCGTGATCACTTTTTAGCATGCTGTACTAGGGGTTGGATTTTCCAAAGTGCACAGCGTTGGCCTAACTGAAATCAGCAGTAACTACCTTTCCCAAGGCAGCATTCCCCTTTCCTCTTCATTATCAAACGCCTCTTTATTGCTATGCTTCCTTTATTATATGCAGGCTTTCTCAGCATTATTTGATAGTAAGCATATTTTTGATAATTACACTGCATGGCCTTTCCTTCCTTCCTTCCCCTTTCCTTTTTGTACAATAACTCAGTTTTCATATACCATTTATTCTCCTATACTATGAACACCGAGCTCTTCTGCTCTTGGCAAGGTCAGCACTCAAAATGTCTTCTCTTAATTCTCCTGAATGTTGTAAAGGATGGTAATTTGATTCTTTGTATCCGCAGTCTTGCTCTGAGAATGCTTAGCAAGGTAGCACAGCTGTACATACCCAAATATTTCTCCATATATTTTCAACACAGGAAACATCTAGCACAACCCAGAAATGACAAGATTTCTTTGTATTTGAGTCCCTAAACAGCTGCAATCCACACTTGATCATAACCGCTACAAAAATACTTGAAATCTAAACAGAGAAGGTCAATGAAAGACAGCAGTCAATGGCTAATACTCATGGACACTGCCACCTCACAAATACACTCCAATCAGCTGTAGTCTGAGTAAACTCAGAAGTACACAGGTATAAACAGAAATGACTTCAATAATTATTCTTAACAATCTTTTGTTAGGGCCTTTTGAACAATACACACTGGCAACACCAAATCAGGAAAGACCAGGGAAATAGTAATGAGATACAGCAAGAAAACCCCCAATCGGACCAGCTGTTGCCCAATTAAACTCAATAGTTCGCAGGTGTTCACTGGAGAATACACAATTTTGCCTAAGATGATGTATCTTCCTAAATAACCCATAAGAGAATAATACAAAATGCACTTTTATAGTGCTCTTCACATACTTTTTAAAGCTTTTTACATTAAGTCAATAATTTTATCCATTAAATATCTCCCTCTCCACTTATGACAACAAGAGGGTATGCATACACTGCAGCTGAGACTGTGCTTCCCAATGTGGGTAGACAGACACAGGCTAGCTCTACTCCAGGTAGCCTGCTAAATATAGCAATGTGTCTGGGGGGAGCTTGGCAGGGGCTAAGGCTAGCCAACTGAGTGCAAATCTGCCTGACACTTGCTTATATACTTGGGTGGCTAGCCCAAGCTGCTGCCCAGGCTTCTCCCTGCCACATTGCTATTTTTAGTGCACTAGCTTGAGCAGAGACTGGATGTGTCTGTCTAGACATGCTGGGAAGCACGGTCCCAGATGCAATGTAGACCTACTCTCAGTCAAAACTGAAAATGTAAGCCTTCATACCTAATGTGTATGTTCCCTTTTCTTTTTAGCTCTTAGCCTGCTTTGAAAAATAAAAACAAAAAACCCAAGAACAAAGTAATCTAGGGGCCTCAATTTTTTTTTAAAGAAATGCCTTTTGAAGTCTTTCCATGCTGAGCTTCAGAAGGTTAGAATAGTAGCAATTCAGTTCATAGACAAGCTTTTCAGTGAAAGTATTCATATAATTCAAAACATTTCAAAACCATAGTATTGGGTATTTAAAATCCTGGTGTGATACATGCAGAATACTGAGTGCTGAACAGTAGGCTAGCAAAAAATGTAGCCTATTTGCAAAGGTGATGGAATAACCTTCACAATTTAGCTGTAAATCATTGTGACTTCTTGTCACTTTCTGATACTTTTTTTTTCCTTCTGTCATTCTGCTTCAAAACACAATGGGCAAATTAAATATCTCTCCTCAGTTGAGAGAGAAAATGGGATTATAATATTATGTAGAAAGACCAGTCATAGAAAGATCATTCCTGCCAGGTGAAATCCATTCCACACAGAAAGCCATTAGGATCTATGTGGGTGGAGGGCAAAGTGTCTGGGAAAGGTAGAATTCTTACCATCAAACCAAAGCCTGCATGAGGGGTGCTGTGTAGCCCTCACAGATGCTATTCATCCTATAAGCTGCAGTAGCAGCTTCTGCCTCTATATATCAGTTGTGTGGAGTTCTGGGCTCAGCTGATTTCCCAGTCCATTAACTAAATTACTGTCCCAGTACATTCACTAGTCCACAATGATATCAGCCAGCCTTGGGCTTGCCCTGAGTTATTGCACAGTCTGAGCTCTTATTGTGCATTCTAATACATCTGGCTTTGGTTTTAATTGGGTTTTTCCTCATACTTGCTAAATTGCTAATCTGAAATGGTTGTCAGCATTAGGGCAGGTTAAAGAGGTTCTAATGCCCAGCAAGAAGGGTTCTAGTGTTCAAATAAACAACTGAAATGTTGAGGCTTATTGCTTATCCAAACTAAGTCAAATTTCCCAGTATTTGAGGTCTTCCCATCACTACTTCTCATAGGGATTTTTTTATATACTTATGATTTAAAGAGATGCATATGTATAGCATACATGTTGCAGCACAGTTCAGCACCGGCAGGGAGAAAGTTAACTAGCTGCTCAAATCTCCTGAACATGTAAGAGGGATGGTGAATAAGGACTGGATGGAGTGTCTGCTCCAGAGAATAGGAGTTAAACCAGGGAACTCTGTAAACACAGCTCATTGGTAGTCAGGGGGGAAATAGGTTTTTTTTTATTCTGATGGACAATGTTGTCCTTCTTGCCGGAAGGGTATACATTTAGGTCCCCTTCCAAACCCACTGAAAGTTGATAGAAAGTCACTGGCTTCCCTAGGTTGCTCTACATCATCCCCCCCCCACATTGTGAACAAACACTAACACAGGGTAAAGTTCACCACTGTGCAGAGTCCGACCAAAACCTGTTCACCACTGAAGTCCTACTTTAGACACAAGTCCAGTTTCAGGCCTTCTGCACAGGAGTGAATTTAACCCATTATGTGCAAGATGTGGTGTTGGCTGTAAATGCGCATTAGCATGTGTCCATTGTGACAGCTTATGTAGGAATGTGATGGACTCTCCATCACTTGAAGTCTGTAAATCAAGACTGGATGTCTTCCTAAAAGATGTGCTCCAAATCAGTCAGATCTTATGGTTTGATATAGAAATTATTGGGTGAGGGTCTATGGCCTGTGTTATCTGGAAGGCCATACTAGATAGTCATGATCTTTTTTGACCTTTAAATACCTATGGATTAACAAGAATACACAAAAGTTGGATACACCTGAACAGATAGTCTAATGCAGGGCTCAGCAACCTTTGGCCTGCGGCCCGCCAGGGTAAGCCCCCTTGCGGGCTGGGCCTTTTTTTTACCTGCTGCGTCCATAGGTTTGGCTGATTGCTGCTCCCACTAGCTGCAGTTCACCGCTCTAGGCCAATGGGGGCTGCGGGAATCAGCTGCCAGCACATCCCTTGGCCCGCACAGCTTCTCCCATCAGTGTCATTAGTCCATCTCCATTAATGGGACATAGCGCTGTCTACCATGTAGCTTAGGTCCGTATAACTGTGTCGCTCGGGCGTGGATTTTTCACCACCCCAAGCGACGTAGCTATACTGATGTGAGTTTATAGTGTAGACCTACTTCTAAGAAATACTGCAGACCTTACTTCTAAGAAATGATTAGAAGTCTGAAAGCCATTTCATTCCCTGAGTGCTTATTTCCTTTTCAATTTAGCAGGCATTCAGTCTTTCCTTCTATTTCTTTTTTTACATACAAGTGCACACAGTAAAATCCACCACAAAAACATCACATCACATTCATATGTTAGAGTGAAACTACTATAGCTAACATATATGCTCTTTTTTTAATACAAATGTAGATATGAAAATTGTCCAACTGCAACAGTAAATGTGATTTACACACCACATCCGTTTTTTTTTCCTCTTAGGGAACAAATGGTGATTTATTTAGTCTCTCTAACAAGTCAGTCAATCCATGAAGGAACTTGCCTTTTCCTTGGAGTCAGGAAGGCATTGCTTTCTCAGATGTCCTCCTAAGCACCATTACTGCCATATATGGTAGTCAGAGGCATGTAGTCAAGTATTTCTGCCTGGGAGAGTGGTTGGTGAAATGGGTATAAAGCTTTTAACACAAACTGCCTCCAGCGGGGAGATGTCCTACCAGGACTCTTACTGGTTAATACTAGATAATACTTAGTTCTTCCATGAGTGCAGGGGACTGAACTAGATGACCTCTCAAGGTCCCTTCTAGTCCTGTGATTTTATGATGTCCCATTGTGGGCTTCAAACACAGGTAGTTAGGATTTGACACTAACTTTAAATGGACACTAAAATAACATTTTCCCCCTAAGTATCCAATCCTGAGGTTCCCACATAGACAATCTTGCTGCTGCTAAAGCAAAATTCATATTGTGGACCAGATTTTTCATAGAGGTGTGTAAGCAAACACAAAATTGCTTCCCTAACTTGTATGCACAGTTACTGGGAATGCATGTGCACAGACATAAAATGTGTGTGCAAATGATCAAATACAGAGGGCACTCTCTGCGTAAGACCTTTTATTAACTTGCTGTACAAGGTTGAACGTTATGCATCAGGAATATCTGTTTATACCTATAATATCTTACCTAACCGAGTGTCCTTTCTTTATACATATTTATAATATATATGAAAGGGCACGCAATGTATGTCATTGTGCACTGATCTACTGGGTATGTGCACAGTTCTGGAATTCTGACTGAAAATATACAATTCAGCCCTTAACATTTTAGTGACCGAGTCTGATCTTCTTATGCTGGTTTTACTCCTGATTTTCAGCAGCATAAGTGAGATCAGAACCAGGCAGTAGGTATTACACAGCTATTTTTCTGACTGTTGTAATAAATATTATCCTCTTTATTCAGAGGATACTTGAGGTTTTTAAGGGACTGAATCTGGACACATTTACAACATGTCCTGAGATCAAGACTATATTCCAGTCTTGATTCCTGCTCTTGTCTAGACACTGGTAGCATAGTTTTAAAGATTCCTCTTCATTTAGAAATGCATCAAATGTATCAGTTTGCTCATCTAGTGGAACTCTTTCTATGTAAATGGTTAACTTGTGGAATTTTTCAATGCAAGATTTTTTTAAAAAAAATTTGAAAGAAAGAGAATAATACTGTCCTTGATGCATCTTTTCAACTTTAGCATAAAAATGAATCAGACTGTGTCTGTAAGCTCATTGTAATTTTCAGAGCTGTATCTAACCCCTTTCTAATTATTGTAATGTAATTTCATCCACTTAGGAAGAAGAAAACTTTTAAATGATTCTGTGCGGTTCAAGGGCAAACTAACTATGCAGGGCTTTATATCTCAAGATCTTGTGTCAAAAATGCTGCTTTCATGGTTTTTGGGGCGAGGATAAATGTTGGATTCCTTTAAACCCAGGGGGTCAGATCCTCAGCTGGTGTAAATTAGCATGGCTCTGTTAATTCCAATGGACGTACAGTAATTTATAGTAGCTGAGCATCTGGCTCAGAGATGGAACTGAGCCATGCAGCATTTGGATATGATTTCAAGCACCCGAATGCTTGGCATTGTTCCAATCTAATGTTTTGGTTTGGGTCCATCTTTATTTAAAAACCTAAACATGCTTTTTTTTTTTAAGTAACTTGATGCTGACATTGTTTGCTCCATCCATATTGTTCCTTTACGTTTATTTGGTTTTTTTTCTTTCCTTCAATGAATAAGCAGAAAGAAAAAACAAAGGTGAAATCTTCGCACTTTATTTAGACTAGAACTGGTAGACATGATGGCAATGCAAACAAAATGATAATGCTATTGGAATGCATGCTTGCTTATTTTTGAATACTGCCAAAAGATGTCCCAATCCTTTGTCTTTTTTTTTTCTGAGAGTTTATTTTTATTACTAAATGTTTAAAATGGACTGCAGTTCAGTAAGACTTTTATCTAGTCTTAGATCTTAGTCTTAGAGCATGCGACAGGGCTGCTTATGAATGACAAAGCTCCAAACCAGAGGCCAGGTTAGATAAATGTAAGCTCTTCTACATGGGCTCTATACGAGCCTCTTAAAGTTGACTAGAGCTCTGTGAAATGTTAATCATAAAGCCCAGAATTCATATGAAACGCACCCGGGTTGCAGTTTTGTTACAAACTTGGGCTAGCTCCTTACAAAGGCTCACTCAGGTATGCAACCTTTTAGAGCAAAACTTGACTAATTTACAGTTTTGCATTGCAATTAGAGATAGACCTGAGCTGCAAGCAAATCTAGATATTAAACTTTCTAAAGTTCAGGTGTGTTCAAATGCAGGATTTTGGTTTGTCATTTTGTACAGTCAGAGATCCACAACAAATTTCAGATCTGGAACTTAGTTTAGAGCCCTTTCTAAGTATTGGAGTACTGGGATCCACTGATGTTTGGGTCCTTCTCTGACTGAAATCTGGAGAAACTCAGTGACTTTTTTTGACGGAGTTTCTGTGACACTAAGCTCCCCTGTGTTCACGCCCTACACATTATTGTAACAATCTTTGTACAAAATAAGCCTGGAGAGTTATCATTTGAAAACTAACAATTCACCGATCATTAGTATCCTTGCATGATGCAGGTACTGGATGGGTCTTGACTTATGAATCTATTCTGGAACTATGACTAAAGTGTGTGTGTAACCGAGGTCTGACAGGGGGAGTTGTTAAACAGGTCTATCCTAAACAAAGGAAAGTGTGTGTACCTCAATTTACATATATGCAGTAAACGGACCCATGAAGCTAAGGCAAGCCTCACCCTAACAAGAGTAGACAGCGTAGTGTCTACATCCAACAGGAGAGAGAAGAAAGGTCTGGATTTTATTTTTCAAAGAATCCATTTCAAAGGTTTAAGGGTTTATAAAGGCGGAGGCTAGGGGCAGGGGAAAGCAGCTGAACCTCCAGTGTCAAGCACCTGAATCAAATGATTGTATACAGTATTACTGTAAAAATTTAAAAAAACCCCAAAAACTAAAAGGGTATAGAGTGAGGTCTCCTTTGAAAGCAAATGACACACTGGTGATTGATATCCTTGAGAAATGTATATATTAACACTATAGGAGGAATTAGGAATTTCCTGTGCTATTTATTTTATGCAAAAAATTAAAAGGGCGGACTATGTGAGGCTGTAGATACCTCTCCTGTAAGTTACAAAAACAAGTGCAGAACACCAAGCTCCCCGCTGTATTTTAGTCTTGCATGTTTATGATCACTTAAACTTTGACCCACAGAATAGGATAGTGCATTTTTAAATCAAAGGATTTGACCTTCTGGTTATGTTATTGTCTTGAAATGACTTATTTTAAAAAGTGAATTTAAATCACTGGAGAAGTTGCTGCGGACTTTGCCAGAAATGTGCTGTGCTAATTTGTCCCCTCAAAAGCTGCCCTTCCTGACTCAGGCTCTGAAAAGAGAAAGGAGATGAGTTTTTGGGCAAGTGAGAGAAGATGAAAAAGGCAAAAAGATGGCAAATGACTATATTTGAGGTTAATGTTTGTAGAACCAAATATTTAAAGGGCCACCATTTTTATATGCACAAAACTTGCCTGAATACACTTTCACAAACTGCATTACCCAGGGAGGTTGCAGAATCTCTACCATTAGAGATTTTTAAGAACAGGTTGAACAAATGCCTGTCAAGAAAGATCTAGATAATACTTAGTCCTGCCTCAATAAAAGGCACTGGATTAGGTGACCTAGTGAGGTCCTTCCAGTCCTACACTTCTGTGTTTTTAAGATTTATGAGTGCAAATTGGGTAATTACTAGAGTTGCGTGAACTGGACATATGCTGGTTAGTGTTAGTTGGACACATACTAAAAGGTAATATAATATTGTTTCTGTTCTCTGGTTAGATTAGTGTAAGGCCTGGTTTACACTGAAGTTTTTACTGGTAAAACTTGCGTTCTGAATAACGTTGGATGCATTGACACTCATTGTTGTATCTTGATGACAAACCCCTGAACCTCAGCTGATTAAGTTAATCAGCTCACTGTGCAGTATAAGTCCTCTGCTGACACTCTTTCACCAGTACAAGCCTGCATGGTTGCCTGTACTAGTACGGTCCCCAGCAACAATCCCAAAATGAATTTCTGTCCCCATAGCAGTGACGATTGAGGTCATTTTTTGAATGCTGCTTTCTAGGGGTCACACCTTGGCCTACATCCCTGCCTTTAAAATCTCTGGTGTCTTTTGGAAATGCCTCTCTTCCTAGTAGCCCACCTTAGTGAGTCCATCTTTGCTATCTTAGCATATAGGTATGGCCCCACATAAAGTTGCAACTAAATCTTGTGCTGCTGCCTGGTCCAGGAAAGAAATCCTGGATTTCCTCAGTGCAGGGAGATGAGAAGTGCAAGCACAGCTGCAGAATTTCTTCAGGAATAAAAATGTTTACTTATTTTTAGTGAGGAGATGCAGAAGCTGGGTATGACAGGGATGAGTTCCGAGGCTAGGCAAAAAGGGAACTGTGGCAGTCCTGCCAGAGGACAAAGGAGGCCAAAGAAACATCTGGTGGTGCTCCTCTTCCCCCCCCCCAAAGGTGCCACTACTCTGTGGAGATAGATGTTGAACTGTGTGGGGACCACACTGCCTTCCAGTGGGTGACAGTGGACACCTTGTGATGTCTGGAAGAAGGCATCACAGGGCTGTACAAAGATGAAGAGTTTATTTTGGAGAGGGAGGTGGAGAATGCAGAGCCCATGAACAGCCAAGAGCTCTTTGAAACCCAACCTAATCCCGAGAGAGAACCCGCAGAGGGAGGGGAAGGGGACTCAAGTAGATGTAACTTCTGTTAATGCTCATCTTTTGGGGAAAAAATTCTTCATGGCCTGTGACACTTTTCTCTCCTCCCATACCCCTGCTCATGCAGGCAGTTGCAAAAACTCAGTCTCTCTCCCCTTCAGAATGGTGGCTGATTGTGCATGGTCAGAGAACAAAGGAATTCTCTTTTAAAAGAGCCAGTTTATTTTAAGAGCATGCACCGATAGTAATAGGCAACAAATAATTAAATACCTTAAGCAACCAAAAAGCATTCTGACATACATACTTTAAACTATATTTCTTATTTTTTGCCTGCAAAATAAAATCTGTGCCAATATAATTAAATGCATTCAGAACCAAAAAGGAAATACGTATTAACCAATACCTGAGCATTCAAACTAAACACATCAAAAATATAAAAGAATGCTTGGCATTCAGATAACATGATTTTGCAGACATAGAGTTATAAACTTATTGGATGTGGTTTTCTAGTCAAACACAATATTTTGGTTTTCAAATCCATGAACAAAACAAATTACTTGCATGCTATGCCTAGAGTCGTAAAGTAGAAACTATTGCTGGCTCAGGGGGCTTGGCTTGCACAGGCTCATAGTAATATCCGCTGACTACAACTGTACTGTGCTTTCAGAGCTTCTCCTTTTTCTTGGCCCAGACATCCTTTTCATCCTCTGGTATCAGCTATCCAGGGTTGCAGGCTTTCAGAGCACAGTTACCACCATTTCTTCACTGTCACAGCATCTCTCATTTCAGTGTCTGAGTTGGAGTGCTGGGACAGACGTCACACACACAAAACCAGGCATGTGGTGAGCTGCATCCAAGCGTTCTACAGCCACTGCTGACAGTCCGATTTGTTGCATGATCAGATCCCCATCACTCAGTGCTCTTTCATGGGCTCAGAACCCCTATTTCCCCATTGAGACCTGGTCAGTGAATATCTGCAGTAGCTGGCAACTTTCATTCACTGTTTTGTATCATTCACTGCTCCGTAGTTTTCTCATTTTCACTGCTACACCATGGTGGTAGTTGATATTCTGCAGGTTCAGAAGAGTCAATCACTTTGTCTCTAAAATGGATGAGATAGCTCTGCTGATCGGTTCAGCATCTGTGCTTCTGCAACCAAGATGGCAGAGAGTTTAAGAAGTGGCACAAGGAAGAGAAGATTGTGGCATGGAACTGAGGGATAGTGGAAATTTGACCCCAGACTCCCACAATTCCCCAAGAGGAGCGCTGGTATCCCATAACGCATGGCAAAATCTTCCCAGAAGATGGCCTGCTGGAAGGTGGGACAGGTGACACTGGGATGTCTACCCATGTACTGCATGTCTTTTGCTGACATCTGTTGTGTGAGGATATGCTGTACTGGCAAAGGCAGCCAAACGTGAACACATTTTAGGAAGATAGCAAGGATGTCAGCAGGGATATGCCAACAGAAATTTTAACTGGTAAGATTTTTATAGTGTAGAATTAGCCTAAATCTGAGCATTAGGTTTCTAGTGGGAAGATTAAGTAGGACTCAGACTCTGTCTATGCTAGAAAATGGTACTGCTTTAACTATACCAATATTGTTAAAGCCGTACAAGTGTCCTAATGTAGGCACAATTATACCAGTTTAAAGGTGTCTTATACTGGCATAGCTATATGCGTACAGGAAGCGGAGTAACTATACTATACAGATATAGTTACATCCACAATAGGCCTTTTACTGGTATAGCTATTTTGTGAAAAAGCACACCCCTAACCAAAATAATTATACCAGTAAAACTACTAAGCCCTAAGGGAGGGGAGGGTGGGGGGCATGCACCTGATCCTGCCTCCTCTCTCATTCTTGAATACTCTCTAAAATTTATTTTTCTAAGCATCTATGGTAGTAAGTGTATTAGCTGGAATAGTCATGGAAAGTAAACACAAAGGCAGTGCAAACTCAGTCAGAGACTTAATGTATTTTCATTTGGGTGAATGTGTGCAGATATTTTTCTGAGGTATTCACTCAGATCTGGTAACTGCAGATCTAATTGTCAGATTTGCGCATGCAAATGACTGTTTGAATATGCAAACAGATGTACGCAGATTTTCACACAGGCAAGGGAGACCTAAAAAGCTTTATGGCCGATGTAGAGGAAACCTGTTTAGACCGTTCCACTGAGCATGTGTATCAACTGAGGTTATTTTGACAGGGGTAGTCTCTCTCTTTCTCTGTCAATATACTGATGTTAAGGACAACAGATGAAAAATTTGTTACGTCTGAGTTAGAAAAAATATAGAAAATGATGATTGAAACCAAATATTTTATCATATTCCAGAATCAATGAATCAAAGTAACTTTTCTTCCCAGAGGGAATATGTAGCAGCTGTTGTTGTCTGAAATACAAGCAACTATTTATTTTTTATTACGTTTCTGTATTTTTTTTTTTAAAGATTGCACATGAAAGTTACTTCACTTTTAGTCAATTGAGGGTAGATGTGGGTAATCAGAGTACAACCATTTCAAAGGTAGAAATCTTTAAAGGGCCACACCCACTCCTTTGACACTTGTGAATACTGGTTTATGCTTGGAACCTTTTTGAATTGTAGTGTTTCCTATCCCATGCTTTATTGTAACTGATTCCAAAGCATCTGTATCTGGAAAACTTTTGGTCAAATCACCGGACAAAGCCTGCATTCTAAAAAACAAAATAAACCGCACCTTCTTTTTCTTGCTCTCTTTATCTGAAAAAAGGCAAGAGACAGCCAGCTGCCATTCTCAAATTACCCACATTATTACCATAACCTCTCACTAGCTGGCAAGCAGTTCTCTTCACATAAATTCCTTTTCATTTTTCTGCCGATAATAGATTTATATGATGCTGATCTGTCCATGGAAGCAGCAGTGGGAGGAGTGTGAGCACAGCAGTTGGCAGTCCATGGTGCTGACAGGGAGAAGAAACCAAGAACAGAAGATTTTACTTTTTAAGGTCAGCATCTTCATTTCATAACTGAAGCAGGAATAATGATTTTTGGTGAAGTTTTAGAAAGTTAATTTGTCCCTGTATATGCATCAGCATTGGCAGGGATCCATTGGCAGAAGGAGAAAAGATATGTTAAGTAGCATTACTGAAGCAAATAGTGCTTTCCATTGGGTGTTGGCTGACCAAAGTCCCAAATGCTGCATGTTATAAACTATACTCGCATCTAAAATTGCTACTCTCCCACTGCCTCTAGCTGCCCAACTGAATTGTTTCATTTCTTAACACTCCATTACTTTCACCATGCTATAGCTGTTGTTTATGGGATTTGTGGTCTTCTCTAATTGCAGGCTCTATGTTCTCTTCTCTTGACTTTCCCTCACACTGGTGGGGGCGTCTGACAATGTAGGGAAGAGTGGCAATGTTTTTCTGGGAGTCCTTGGCACAGAACTGTCCAGGAACAGCAGCATACAGTTTCTCAGCTACTGTTTCTCTAGTTATACAACACAGTATGAAACAGTCCTGCTATGTGGATCCCCCTGAACATTTCAAGGCATCCTGTTCCCTCTGTGCCGCAAAAACACAGCCATTCCATGATCTATTGTATTTTCTTGCTCACAGAGGACTGAAAGGCAGGATTTACCCCATACGATACATATTATTATACTCTTACTAACGAGTACTGCCTTACTCCACAAGTCATCTCGTTGACTTCAGTGGGATAATTTGTGGGGCAAACTTGAGTACACATATCAGTCTGGCCTGTAATGAATAATTTTGTTCAATTTCTGAGGGGAATATTCATGGGAAGTGGGGGAAGACAGGGAGAAGAGTCAGTCAAACCTGGAGATAGCATGTAGTAATATTTATGTCAAAGAACATACTCTAATATTACATATATGGTACTTGCAAAGCATCTTAGCACAGAATTACTCTTAGCATTGATAAAGTTTTGTTTTACAATTAAATAGCAGCAGAACCAGAAAAGCAATGAGCACATATGGATTTTCCTTTAGCAGTTAACTGAAGTTTTCTATATTTCCTTTTAGCCTGCAAATAGATTTTGGACTGGAACCATCAGCATATTTGCATTTTTATTTATTTTTTTATTTGCTTATTTTGGTTAAAGCAAAGCAGATGTAAGACCCAGCTTTCAATAAAAATAAAATCTCATTTACAAAGCGCCTAATACAGGAGTGGGTACACCACAGGCTGTTTTTATCTTCCAGTGTTCAGAGTGGGGTGAGGGGAACTGGGCAGTATTAGAAAACTGCAAGTCATTTTTATTGTTTTAGAACTAAATGTGTGTTGAGCTGATACATTGAAAGGACCCTGAGACTGAGTTTACATATGGTGTATTGTAGTGTAAAATTTATAAGCATAATACAAACCTGGATTCCAACAAAGACTAGTTCCAACTAGCTGTGGATTTATGAAATGATTAGGCAATTTCATGTAGCAAAGCCTGATGACCGATAATGTAGTTTACTTAAATGGCAGTGGATTAGCACTTAAATTGTTTAAAGCTACATGAAAAGCAATCTTCAGTGAGCCACAAAAATCTGCTTTTTATAAACCTCATCTTTTATCAGGGATTAAAGGAGCAATGTTTTGACAACATAGTTGATTTACGTGCAACTCATCATTTGTGTATCATTAATCCAAGTTGATTAGTGCCCAAGTTTTCTGTGTCTGGTATGTGTTTCAGCTGTTTACATTTTGGGTAAATGATGCCTTTTTTTATTGTACATGTTGGGGTTCAGGGCTGTTTTGTGTCTTGGATACACATTCTTGTGATCAGTCCCATCTATGCCTCAGCAAAGTCAGAGATTTATGACTTTTCAGCACGTTTTGGTTTAAGTGCTAATCCATCAACATTGTATAGCTGAATTCTGAAATCAGCATCCTCCAAGATGCATTGGCTTCTGAGGCCAGGCCTCAGGTTCTTGTAGAGAAACAGAGGTGCCACTAGATAGTTTTGGATTGAGGATATGTGCTCAAGAGGAATTTCTAGTTGGTATCTTTTATTCAATGGAGTGACATGTCATAATAAAATAAAGCTTTTTCAGAGACTATATTAAGATTACAATGTACACTGTTTTTACAATAATAGAATATTACGTCCACATAAGAATCATGTACTTTTAAAGCAGAGTTCTATATGAGGTGGTGCACCTTGCAAGCTGGTATTTATACATAATTTTCATTTTTGCTTGCTATAGCAACTCTCAGTGATTTAAAATATTTATGGCCAGAAAGCTATTTTTTTCCAACTAAAAATGTGCTTGAACTATTCATTTGCAGAAGTCCATTTGCATATAGACTTTCTTCAGAAAGACTAATAAGCTTGGGTTTTCAGAAGTGACTAGTGATTTTGGGTGCCTCTAATTTTGGGAGCCCAGTTTAAGATGTCTTAAAGGGAATTAATTGTCAAAGGGTGGGATTTTCTAAAATTTGGGCCCCTTTAGGGTACATTAAGGCGCACAGAAATAGAAGCACCCAAAATCACTAGTTATTTTTGCCCATATTACTAGTGTCTAACTTATTATAGTTGTGTGTATTGTCTCCCCTATTACATTCATTCTGTAGAGTAATAAGTATAACAGTTACAGTATTTTATCACATAAGTTAAGTGCAAAATACAATAAAATAATTATGCATACTAATTAATTCTACTGTGTCTTCACTGACAAATGGCTTCTGCACTGCTTGACATACTGTTTTACTTTAAAACTATTTTACTCTGTTTCTGAATGGATAATCCAGTTTTGTCTGATTCTAAAAAGATGCAGTAATTTCTATTATACTTAAAAGTGCTGTAGTTTCCAATGCGAAAATAGACTTTAGAAAAAGTCCATATGATTCCCAGCTATTAATACCCCTGAAATCTACTGGTTTCCAAAATCAACAATATCATCCAAGAAGGTTGATGCAGCAGGGATCCAATTTTATAGTATTTATTTTCCCAGGGTGATCATTTTAGTTGTCCTGTTTGTTCCTAATATTTCCTATAGAGTTCTTTGTGGTTTTCAGTATCCTGCTGGCACTATTTCTTCATATTTGGCATAGAGTTTTATATACAAAACCATTTCCAAAAGATCAAATCAACTTGTGTAACATGTCATAGTTGCTTGTATTTTAATATGAGCGATGTGTTTGTTTTTGTGATTTTTAGAAACTATGTAAGTATGAACTTTGGCTTTAAGCAGCTTAAATTGTAGTGAGCAGCAATATGAGGACTAGATGGAAGAAATTTGAGAGTTGGCCTATCTAACCACTTTTGCAGTTTTCTATGTGATGCACAGAAATGAAAATAACATTCTGCTTATTATGCATCTGAGTCTCAATATGATACAAGCAAGGCACAAAGTTGTCCTCGCCTAGAAAAATCTATCATAATCTGAAATGTACTATATGTAGGGTATCCTCTCTCAATGGATGTCCTTGACAGCCAAGCAATTAATATATGATAAAAAGGTTAGACTAATAGGAGTCAATAGAACAGGGGTCTAGAGGATAGTGTTATGTTGCTAGCTGGCATATGAAAGACCGCTATAGACTGAAGCTTCAGTCACAAGCATATTAGAATTTTGTTTATCTCCCTAATCTCAATTCTACTGATTTAAGTTCTGGGCTTTAAAGAAGTAAAATATTTTTGAGATAGGGCATTAGTAGTATTGATATTCTAACTTGCTGGATTAACAATATGAAGAGCAGGGTATTAATTTTTAAGAATCTGAATCCTTCCTGTCCAAAAAACCTACTATTTCACTAATACAACCATAGCAGAACATTTATACATTTGCTGGAGTTTACAAATTAACTTGAAAAATGCAAATTTGACTTTAAGATTCTTCAATAGAAAAGTCTACTGAACCCAAATACCTTGAAGTAAATTTACTGTGAAGTACTGTAATAAAGCAGAAGATATTCAGATTGTATGTTTTGTTTATATGACAGAAGGGGTGAAGGAGCTTGTCAGTGTTCAATTAATTGAACACTATGTCTTCCACTTAATTGTGTTATCTCCCATGCTGGTCACACTAGCTCAGCTTTATTAAAAGCAACCATATCCAGCTCAAAAACAATAAACAAGCAATGAAAATATTTAACCATTGTCAAGGTTCCTCCCCCACTCTGAACTCTAGGGTACAGCTGTGGGGACCTGCATGAAAAACCTCCTAAGCTTATCTTTACCAGGTTAGGTCAAAACTTCCCCAAGGTACAAAATATTCCACCCGTTGTCCTTGGACTGGCCGCTACCACCACCAAACTAATACTGGTTACTGGGGAAGAGCTGTTTGGACGCGTCTTTCCCCCCAAAATACTTCCCAAAACCTTGCACCCCACTTCCTGGACAAGGTTTGGTAAAAGCCTCACCAATTTGCCTAGGAGACTACAGACCCAGACCCTTGGATCTTAAGAACAATGAACAATCCTCCCAACACTTGCACCCCCCCTTTCCTGGGAAATGTTGGATAAAAAGCCTCACCAATTTGCATAGGTGACCACAGACCCAAACCCTTGGATCTGAGAACAATGAAAAAGCATTCAGTTTTCTTACAAGAAGACTTTTAATAAAAATAGAAGTAAATAGAAATAAAGAAATCCCCCCTGTAAAATCAGGATGGTAGATATCTTACAGGGTAATTAGATTCAAAAACATAGAGAACCCCTCTAGGCAAAACCTTAAGTTACAAAAAAGATACACAGACAGAAATAGTTATTCTATTCAGCACAATTCTTTTCTCAGCCATTTAAAGAAATCATAATCTAACACATACCTAGCTAGATTACTTACTAAAAGTTCTAAGACTCCATTCCTGGTCTATTCCCGACAAAGAAGACTACAGACAGACACACAGACCCTTTGTTTCTCTCCCTCCTCCCAGCTTTTGAAAGTATCTTGTCTCCTCATTGGTCATTTTGGTCAGGTGCCAGCGAGGTTACCTTTAGCTTCTTAACCCTTTACAGGTGAGAGGAGCTTTCCCCTGGCCAGGAGGGATTTCAAAGGGGTTTACCCTTCCCTTTATATTTATGAAAACCATAAAAGAGAAAAGTAAAAGTAAAGAATTCAAGGGTGTGAAAGAAAATTGCTGAGTTAAACGTGTTGAAAAGAAAGGTGGTATAAAATTAAAGTGAGGCTGGATATGTGTAAATTTATGGTGAAGAAGAAGAACCAAAGAGACATAAAACAAGGAAAATCGGACAGCAAACCTAATGCAATTTTGGGGGATGACAGAGAGAGAGAGAGAGAGAGAAATTAAAAAAGGAAACCGTTTTGCAATCTTTACTCTCCTGAGTAGTCCTACTGAGGTCATCAGGATTATGTAAGAGGCTTCAGGATCAGGCTCTTAGGAAAGATACTGTATATGCTTAATGAGCAAGTAATGGATTAAAGGATTTCAATCTTTTACTGAAGTAAACAAGAACATAAGAATTGCCAAACCAGTGATCCATCTATACCAGTATCCTGTCTCCGGCAGTAGCTGGCACCGGTGACTTGAGAGGCAGCTGCAAGAATCACTATGGTACACAATTAGGAAATGGCCTGCCCATAATGGAAGCTTCTTCCTAACTTCCATCAGTTGGCATATATTGTATTCAGATGCAAAGAAGTTAGCACCCCATCATTTAGTGACAGAGGGGCAAGATTTTAGCAAACTTACATTATTACAATGACCACTTTTCACCAGTAGCGTGAGATTCCCAAAGTACATTATTCTGGTTTCTAAATCTCTTACACAGTCTAGACTGTAGGCATATGTTAACTTTACTTCTCTTTAAACCTAAAACAACTCTTATTTGTCACTCATGCATCCCCACTGTACTTTGCAGGATTATACATCATGTCTGAAACCCATTATCCACCATTGATTAATGGAGGAGGCACCAGAAGAGCTATGGTGAACAAGTGCTAGATATCTAATGTGTGGCAAGTCTCTGCAGACCAGTAATATTACAATGAGACTGTGAACTCAGTCTTAGTTCTTAATAAATGCTCACCCTCTGGTATGTCACTATGTAAAGCAATATGACTCTAAAACCAGGAATTTATTTAAAGGTGAGTTAATGTGTAGGCTAAATAAAAGGTCATGACTGCTGGAGCAACTGTGGGGTGGATGGGAACTCAAAAAATCGCCTGAATTTTCCTTTTGACCAAAAAGCCTTGCTATTTCCTGTTCACCTAGCTGTGTGGTAAGAACTCCTCAGATCTAATTCCGAGCATTCTGCAGAATGATACATAAACGAATGAAAAGCTTAAAAATCCTGTTGGTTTGATTCTTCTCACACCATTTTTTCACTGGTGTTACGCCATTGACTTCAATGGATTTCTCCCTGATTTACAGTATTGTAAGAGGAGTATTGGGCCCTATATAGTGAATTATGTTATGGCCATATTCTTAATGTTAAAGTGATTTGAATTAAGAGTTTTATAGGCTTTAGGTTGGTTTATTGTATGAATACAGTACTTCTTGTGGTTTTTTATATGACCTATTTTGCTCAGTCCAGCTATTTGAAGTTTTGAGGAGGGGGGAAAAGCACATCTCAACAGTTTGCTAAAACATTTGGAACATTTTCTGGCTCCCCACCTCCAGGGGTGTGAAAATAGGACAAGCCACCACTGCTGTATTGTTTGCCAACTTTCACTTGACTCAGTGGTAGCTCCTATCGGGGACTGGGGATCAATGGGCCAAAGGTGGGAAGGAGTAGGGCTAGGAGAGGGGCATTCTTGGTGGCAGCCATCTTGCTAAAATAGTAAAACTTGTGACCCTTTCAGTCCATTAAGGTTTGTGAGAACAGATTGATGATGATGGTTTTTCTTTAATAACGATCATGATATTAACCCGAAGGAATTCTCCAGGAGGAAGTAAATCCCCAGGCAACTGAAAGGGTAGGAGCTTAGGAGTGACAGTAACAGGAGAGAACACACAAGGAGGTATCCCTCATGGGGGGAAAAAAAAGAATTATTGAGCAAGTATTAAGGTACTTCTGTTTTAGCAAAAGAGTATCACAATCCAGCAGTTTTACTTATATTTTGTAGAAAGTGAATAAGGTACCAGAGATGTTTATTGATTAAATGAACTTGGTTCTAAATTTCTGTAAAGCAGAACTTCTTATTCAAACCTGATGGGGAGAATGATCAGAACATCAAAGTTTACCATGTCCAAATCTGGCATTTTATTCTTACCATTACATGAATGCCAAGAAACCCAGATTAGGCTTAGACCCTATTCTACTAGGTACTGTATAAGCATACAGGAAGACATCATTTAAGACCATACATTGCTACAGGTTGGTATAAGAAACAAAAGTGGTCAATGAGGGAAAGAAAACTAGTGACAGTGGTTCTCACTGGCAGTGCAGCTAACTAGAATTTGCCAATAAAATAAACTTGACATTTCTAGTACATTTCCTGTTAGGTTATTATGATTTAATCTAATAGGATTATATTATATTGTAAATCTCTAAGAATCCTTTAGTATTAGTCTGTATTAATAGAATAGTTTTAAACTTTTGACATATATGCTGTATAAAATATGCAAATATTAGTTCAAACACTTTTAATCAGCTTTATCTATTTTATATTGGTAATGGTAAATGAAGTGTGGAAAGTCTGTATCCAGTCCTGTGAAGATATCCTGTTAGTCTGTTTTGCATGTTACTGTAGTACTAGGCAAATGTCATGCAATAACTTGCACATATTACAGTAAAAACAATGTCTGGATTTATTTTAACAATCATACAGTGAGTGATATGTTAGTATTTTAGTTCAAATATGCTGTATTGAGCATGCAAATTCAAGTGTATTTTATAGAACAAGCTAAATTCCTAGACCTTACAAATACTCTAGTGTATAACTAGTAGTTTGTCATAATACATCAAGAAATTATCTAAAAGCAAATGAGTGCAGAGATAGGTTGCTTTAATATAAAATGTTTCCCAAGTAGAGAGTGACCCAGACCAAAACCCTAAACTGAACAGACCTAAAAGTTTATCTGAATTTTGAAGCTGGAGCCTATCTCTAGAATAGGTCAAACGAAAATCCCGGTTCTGGACAACTCAGAATTTTGGGAAAATTTGGGTCCAAATCTCCATTTTATTGTTGGATCCTATCTCAGTACTATTCAGACCAAACCCCCAGATTCTGTCCTTCAAAGTTTGGATCTATGATGGCATATTAAAATATTGCAGCACAAAAAGAAGGGATGTTAAACAAAATAAATTTATATTTAGTATCTGGGATATTTTATTAAATATGCTGCATTAAAAAGAACTACTAATAGTTGGGCTGGGATTAGAAACAATAATCAGATCGTGCTTGATTAGATACAGTTAACATGATGTATTTACTTTCTGTAATACAATTTTTTGCATTTTGTTTGCATTTTTCTTTATCTTTTTTCTCATTTTTGTTTGGATCATAATTTGTTTTAAATAAACATTTTATGTATTATAGGTTTAGCTTGAAGTTGATTACTGTGCAAGGGAAATGTTCGGATGTCTATGGATACTGTGGGTATTTCTGCATCTGAGCTTTCTGAACAAGTGTGTTTCCGTTCTTAAAATTGCAATATTTGGCAACACTATCATGAGTTTTACAATATTTATTTTTTTCTTAAAACCCCAGCTCCTGGAATCATGACATTTCATAAGAATCTCAGCTTTCATTTAAGTGAAAAAAAACTTAAAAACATGATCGAAGTATGCTCTAAAGGCCCAGATACCAATAGGCAAATAAAAATAAATATGTCACAACTTTAAAGTAAATCTTGTGATTTGGGAGGGGGGGAGCACATGATTCCTGATTTTTGAACACTTAGGCGTGGCAATATGGCATTCTGCTGATTGTCATTCCCAGAAGTACTGCAGTGAAAGTGGTATTCCAAGGCATCACAGAATTAGAGATTCTTTCATTAATGATTCACTTTGTTAAAAAATTCCCAGAATTAGTGCCTTCCAGAGATGTCCCTTTTAAGTAATTCCCAGGAAGTACCACTGTCAACTTGGTATTTAGACAGTTTTAAAAAGAGAGTTAAAGAAGTTTCAGGCAGTATACTTGCCCCTGAGTCTCCCACACAATGTTTGTGGTTTTACAAATATATTTTTTTCTAGCATGTTTTTTCTTTCTTCACTTGCTGTGAGACACAGGCAGGGGAAACTGCCTAGTTAGGGGGAGACAGTAACAATGACTTTACACAAAAAGCTGCAAACGCACAAAGTAACTAGAGGAAAAAAATACTTTTTCAGTTTATCTCTTTCAATTCCACTATTATCAGGTATTGTTTGTAATTACAGTAGATAATGTTTCTTTAGACAGATATGATTTTTAAAAAAATAATTTATTTTAAAGATGTGTGGTCCTTTTTAATATTGAAGGAAGAAGGATCAAAGATATTTGATCTATGATAAGTCACTTAACTGGTCTGTTTCAGCTGCCCTGCTAGCAAAACAAAGGTAATATACTTTACATGCCACACAGTTATATTGTGAAACTAGTTAGTCAGTGGCACAACTATCGGAATTTTTCATAAATAAGGGCCGAGCGATCAGATCCAATATTTGCTGCTTTATGGCATAACATGTAATATAAGTGCCGTTATTGATGTTCACAGTAGTTCAAAACAGAGTTGTTGTCTTTAGGGACAATAATGGAGTAGGTATTTTTTTTACAGTTTATTTAGACCAGCTATTTAATTCCATTCTAGTTTCACTCTGACTTTCATACAGAATTCAGTTTTCTCTGGTGCAGAGGGCTGGTTTGAGTTGTATTTCAGCCCTATCTTTAATAAGTAGATAAGACTTGCGTTGGCCCTCTGCATGAGAATGAATTTGACCTAGATTGACTTTAGATAGAGCTGAATAATCCGTGACTGAAGTTCCCCCATTGGACCTATTCCCTTTTTTTTAGAGACTCCTTAAGGCCTGAATCTGCCAAATAGTCTTGAAAGTCCTGAAGAGCTGAACTGGAGAGGTTCTGCACCTTCTCTTTTCATCAAGCTGTAAAGATTCTAGGGGGTCTTATGTAATTTTGAAAGACATAGGAAAAAATCCCCTTTCTTACCTCTCATTGCTCCTGGGAGCACTGAATACATAATTAAAACTTCACAAATTACTTTTGCTGTGTTCCCAGTTGTATTTTGTTTAGTAGGCCCTTAAGGATTTGATGAACAAAGCATTTAAATGCTATCCTTAGTATTTAAAACATACCAACAGCTATCAATTATATTCTGGCCCAGTTCCCCCCTTTATTTGTGTGAAATCCCTTCTTTGAATCCGGCAGCATCAGCTCCTCCCCACCCCCATGTACTACATTATCATGGTGATGGTGATGATGATTTCCTGGTGATTCAATGAACTAGATGCAAATGAAACTATCCCAGAGCTCACTCTGCCCTAATATCTTAATCCATACCTTTTATCCAGCCTAAGCAGTGTATATTATGAATCTCCTGAGATGGAAAGGCATTCTCTGCATGACTAAGTGATAGGTGACCAGTGCATGTCAGAAAAATCATCTCTGTTAAGTTTAACCCTGCAGCAGAATTGATTAAGCTAAGTGGCACATGCATTACCGTCTATGTTACTTACAGAAAATCAGCAGCTGATTATGGTCCTGAAGAAAAGGAAAAAGATTTTCTTGTTTACTCTCTGGAAATGAAAATCTTAAGATTTTAATGTTAATCTCAGTACAGTGACTCCAGTCTTAGCTCTTCTCCAGCAAAGCAACTTGTAGAAAACCGCTGATCAATTTCTACATACAGCATTTTTATTTAGAATTCATTTAGTCTTTCTTGATGTTGCTGGTTTTAAAAAAAAACTTACTATTTTCATCACTGATGTGATGAGATCTCATTTGTGGTGGTGGGTACCTGACATGATATGTAGGGTTTTAACCTAAACAAAAATATCAGGGATGGCCCAGAAAGCTGCCTCCAAATCTGCAGATGTCTTTGTTGGAGGCTTTTGTAGTATGACAAAAGAAAGTATGAAAGAAAGTATGACTTTCTAACCTCTCCTACTTCTGAATCCAGGAATCTACACTTCAGTTGACATTTCTAATGTGGAAGAGTCCACCCAGATTCCATCCTGCAAATGCATCTCCTTGATCTTTTCCCATTAACATTTCCATGAGGATATAAACCCATTTTAACTGATAGACGCAAGAAATATGACATATTCAGCATATTACAGCCAGGACTTGAAGTCATTAATTCATGTTTTCCACAAAATGCTAAAAATGGTCCTTGTCACTTTTGAAATAACAATCATCTTATTTTGGTCTCCTTTTATGCTGATTAGTTGCATGAAAAGGGTGAAAGGCCCTAAACTGTTTTCATTATATTAGCTGCATAGCTTTGCAGGGTTTTTTTGTCTTACTCACTTGCAGTTGTATTCAGACAGAGCCAATCAAAACACTAATGGCAGTTTTTACCATTTAATTTCCCCTGGTGGGCTGCTTTATTATTACTATGCTTTTATTTTTTACCGTTCCATATTTCAATATATTTAGCAACACTAGTTAATCTTCCTCAGTTTGCAAATCGCTAAACAAATACCACATCGCTGAATCATCTGAATTTTGGAAGCACTGGTCTCTATGCTGATCTTCAGTGGTTTCACATGCATAAGTATAATAGGAGTCACAGCAGTGCATAATTTCCATAGGGTTTTCTTGTTTCTAGAAGTACCTTTCAGGAAGTCTTAAATTTTGGGTGCATTTTTCTACTGAAGCTAAATACAGCCAAGGGGTAATACTTGCACTCCTTATCTGGGAAGAAGTCAAAGTATGAATCTTACTGGTGTTTAGATAACACATTTAACCTGGAGGCAATGTGAATCACTCTAGTAAGCAAACACTATAGGACATATTTCATTCTCAGATGTGTGGTCCTTTGCACTATCACATCTCTTGAAAAACCATACGTTATATATTAGAATTTGGCCTTTGGAAAAAACAGCCGCTGAAAAATGTAACCGTGTTCCCTGGAAGTGGGCAGGTATATATATGTAAGTCACATCATGCCGTACAACTTAACTTACTTGGGGCATCATTTCATTTGGTGAGTAGGTTTGTTATTTTTATTCATCAGATAATATTTTTAATAACACATTACTGTATCTTTTGCCTGCCTGCTGGGTCTATGATCAAACTGTGTATAATGTCAAGTCTGCAAAATGAAGAATAAAGTGATATGGCAGGTGGGGGACAGTGTATGTACACATTTTAAGTGATAACACCATCCATGGAAAATGTGATATACAATATGGGGAAAATAAAAATCAGTCAATGTTTAATTATATCTAATGTAGATACTCAAACTGTTTGTATTCAGTGGTGATACATGATGAGGTCAGGTATTCATTGCATAATCGTTTTTTATCTTGTCTCACTGGATTGCAGTTTTTCTGTCCTGTTTTATGTATTTCCTGGATCAGACAAAATTTGAATACACTCTTGTCTTTCATCTGATGTTGCTTGACAGCATGTCACTGTATAATAAACATATCTTACTTTCTGTCTGATATTGAACGTGCTGCTGCTTGTTTTAATCTTCCATTTCAGTAGAGGTGATCTAACAGTTTTACATCTAAAATTTTCCTTCCTTCCTGTGAACAAATTTAATGCTCATGAAAGAGAGGGACTAATAGAACTGGTTTGATTTAGGCATAGTAAAAGACAGGCATTATGCTAACCTTTGCAATGCATTTCAATACTGCTTTGAAATGTCTCTGCTATTCACTGTGTCGACTTCTCTTGAACAGAGCCTTCAAAATAGGCCGAAGTGAATGATGGTTTTATGATGTGATCAAAACACTTTTTTATGCTTTGATTTCAAGACAGTTGTAGAGTAGCATACGTGATTGGTAGGATTGTGACATCAGAGTTCAATCAGAAATACAAATGATTTTTGTTCATGTGTATACTGTAATCTGAGTGGTTTCAGAAAAATCTATTTTTCTTATTAATAGGACATGATAACTTTATTATATCTGTATTGATGTAACACCACAGAAGTCTATATTTTTTTTCCACTAGCCTTCATGGTGCTGACAGGGCAGATTTGTGCAATATTAAAAACGTTGTAGATATAGACCACTATAATACATGGAGAATATTATATAAGGTATTTAAGGTCCTGTATAAGGCTAAATAAACACATCAAGTGGCTCTTTGTATGATATCAAAGTAAACATGAAAGTGAAGCTAGTGTCAGTTGCCATGTCATTAGAATCACAATATATTTGTTTACATTCCTTATTTACAAAACAGTTATCTGCATTTTCTCTGTCTTATGAAAACTACATTTTATATTAAATACTTTTCATAATACCCTTCAATTTTCCTTTCAATGCTGATCACAAATAGGACTAAGGCATGATGGGGCCTAATCTAATACTAGTTCAAGTCAGTGGGAGTCTTTCCATTAATTCTAGTTGGAAAAGGCTTTTGGGGTTGGGGTTCATAGCTAAATGAACATAAAAGCTCACATTTCCCCAAAATATGGTCTTAAAAATAGAAACAAGCTATGGACTACTTTCTGAGATGTGATGATCACCCACAACTCCTCTTGACCTCAGTGCTCAGCACCACAGAACATTTGTATGTCATTGTCAGTGGTTCATGCATTTGTGCTCTTGGAGAGAGGAGAGGGAGATATCTATATCTATATTCATAGGGGATCCTATGCCATGCCCTCTCTCTTCTGCCAGGAAAGCAAGCCTGATGAGTCCTTTCCTATGTCTTACTGATCCCTGTCTGACATTTCAGCCCTTTGGGGCTATTGATAAATAGGCAACCCAAGCTCAAGGAAGTGCAATGGCAAGATTTACTTCCTCTGCACCATTCCCTGCATCCAAATTGCACTGTGTGCTCCTAGATATAACCAAAGATCTGGTAAATAAACGTTGACATTTTCAACTTATCAAATAGGAGGGACTATGACAAGTTGGTTTGAATTTCCATTCGTGATGGGTCTTTTGATTCTCTCCTATTTGAAGTTGGGTAAATTTCATTTTCTAACAGGTTGTCACAAGTGCTTTATGTCAACTGCCAACAAAGCAGTTTTGTAAAACAGTACAAATGGATTCATAAACTTGATGTGCTTTTGAGTAGGAACCACTTACAAAAGTTTGGGCAATAATTACAAGTGAGGATAGTAGTAATAACTGGTATAAACTGTGATGGACAAACTTAAGAGTGAGATACTTTTTGTTGAACTGCCAGGCAAAATGAAATAAAAAATGTCCCCACCCAATTTTATGATTGCAACAAGAACCCTGGACAAAAGGCTAAGGTTGTTGTACTGTTGTTAATTAAATATTTCAGTCTTGATGCCAGAGGTTCTGCTCACATGAAACTGGAACAGACATGTGTAATTATTTTTGCCTGTTAAGAAGACAGCTTTGTTAAGCATTGATTCACACAATTCATAGCAGGAACTTGGGGTGTCTAGAAAACACAAGATAAGTGCACCAGATCTTGCTTTTAAAAAAATGATGGGGAGGAGGGCGGTGAGAGGAAGAAGAGGTCATAATTTGTTCCATGTACTGTCTGATATGGACTGGTCAGGATTCAGACATTCTAAAAATCTGGAAGAAGCGATTTGGCTATTGTATGAATAATACAACAATGTACATTTAAGGATGGGTGAGTCTGAAAAAGACTCAAAACTCTGATCTGGTCCAGCCATCAGAGTTTATGTGAACTCATTTGGTTTGTAAATGCAGGAGGGGAGAATCTTACAAGAACAGATCACACTGTGTCAAACGGAGCTGAGAAAATATTTTTTGTGAATAATTTTTTGACAGATTTAGCCTTTTCTGTTCGCAAATTATCCAAGCATCTTATATTTTTCAGATTTATTCATAATTTGATCTGCAGAATGATTTTGTTGAAAAATAATGCTCGGGGCAAGGTTTTTTGTCTGGATTCTGGCCCTTTGCCCCACCTGAGGAGCACAAAGGGGCTAGAACTAGTCTGCACATGTCTATTTGAGAATCCATTCCATGAAGGAGAGAGGTGGTTGAGATGTCTTATGGGCCAACCTCCTCATCCTTGGCTTAAGGGGCGTGTCAAAGCATGCTTGCGCCAGGATAGAGTCTGTCGGGCCAATGTAACTTTTAGAATCAAGTTGTTGGTGTGAATATTCATGTCTACAAATTTAAAGATAGCTTTTTATTAATATATTCCAATATTTGCTTTTGAAAAATGAGTTATTTTACATGAATATTGTTACCAATAAGCTTATTCATCAGAATTTTCATGGAATCAAAAATAAAAGGATGTGATTGTCACTGGCTGTTGTATTCCCCTCTGTAAGCAAGGACTGGCCTGTCTCCCAAGATCTGTGAGAGTGATGGGTCATCCTTCAGGATAGGTTGTAGATAGGTTGTAGATTGATGATGCGTTGGAGAGCTTTTAGTTGGGGGCTGAAGGTGATGGCTAGTGGCGTTCTGTTATTTTCTTTGTTGGGCCTGTCCTGTAGTAGGTGACTTCTGGGTACACTTCTTGCTCTGTCAATCTGTTTCTTCACTTCAGCAGGTGGGTATTGTAGTTGTAAGAACATTTGATAGAGATCTTGTAGGTGTTTGTCTCTGTCTGAGGGGTTGGAGCAAATGCGATTGTATCGTAGAGCTTGGCTGTGGACAATGGATCGTGTGGTGTGGTCTGGATGAAAGCTGGAGGCATGTAGGTAGGAATAGCTGTCAGCAGGTTTCTGGTATAGGGTGGTGTTTATGTGACCACCGTTTATTAGCACCATAGTGTCCAGGAAGTGGATCTCTTGTGTGGACTGGTTCAGGCTGAGGTTGATGGTGGGATGGAAATTGTTGAAATCATGGTGGAATTCCTCAAGGATGACCCATCACTCTATCAGATCTTGGGAGACAGGCCAGTCCTTGCTTACAGACAGCCCCCCAACCTGAAGCAAATACTCACCAGCAACCACACACCACACAACAGAGCCACTAACCCAGGAACCTATCCTTGCAACAAAGCCCGTTGCCAACTGTGCCCACCTATCTATTCAGGGGACACCATCATAGGGCTTAATCACATCAGCCACACTATCAGAGGCTCATTCACCTGCACATCCGCCAATGTGATATATGCCATCATGTGCCAACAATGCTCCTCTGCCATGTACATTGGTCAAACTGGACAGTCTCTACGTAAAAGAATAAATGGACACAAATCAGACGTCAAGAATTATAACATTCAAAAACCAGTTGGAGAACACTTCAATCTCTCTGGTCACTCGATTACAGATCTAAAAGTGGCAATTCTTCAACAAAAAAACTTCAAAAACAGACTCAAAGGAGAGACTGCTGAATTGGAATTAATTTGCAAACTGGATACAATTAATTTAGGCTTGAATAGAGACTGGGAGTGGATGGGTCATTACACAAAGTAAAACTATTTCCCCATGTTTATTCCCCCCCTCTATCCCACACTGTTCCTCAGACGTTCTTGTCAACTGCTGGAAATGGCCCACCTTGATTATCACTACAAAAGGTTTTTTCCCCCCCGCTCTCCTGCTAGTAATACCTCACCTTAAGTGATCACTCTTGTTACTGTGTGTATGGTAACACCCATTGTTTCATGTTCTCTATGTATATAAATCTCCCCACTGTATTTTCCACTGAATGCATCCGATGAAGTGAGCTGTAGCTCACAAAAGCTTATGCTCAAATAAATTGGTTAGTCTCTAAAGTGCCACAAGTACTCCTTTTCTTTTTGTGAATACAGACTAACACGGCTGCTACTCTGAAACCTGACCATCATAAAATCTGAGCTCTGGCAGACCAAGGAAGGAAATGTATTTGAGTCAAAGTATACTGCCTGAGAACATGCTGACAGTCACCTTCTCTTGTTTAAACCAGAAGGCTGCCAGCTCGATTATCTTGGCTGATTACAGTGGTTGCGGTATCCTTTTGTACCCTCATTGTCATGTACTAGAGGCAACATCCTTCTTACCATGAAAGACTGAATGAAATTCCTCTAGAAGCCTATCAATGTCATTTTAAAATCACTGTTAAGTGATGTGAAATATTCTTCCTCCCAGGGAATGAGACAGAGTGAGACGCAAACCCTTTACAATGTTCTTGTAGCCAAGGTGTCTCCTTCAACTGCATCATGGATTTCTCTGAAGCTTCTCCATCCCACTGTGTTGCCCTGATGAAGAGAGAAAAACATTATGGGCTTTCCAGGACTTTAGCCCAAATTAGACATACACAGTGATGTCTTTGCCCAGTGGCCCAAGTACGTGCTATGGAGTTCAAAGTAATTTCACTTTGTTTAATTTCATACCTCATTTAATTTCCTTTCCATTTTGTGGCCCACTAGTGCAAAGTTCCTTTACCACACTGATTACAGCATGCTATGTTTGTCTAGATTTGTGGACTTGGTCCTTGTTGCTGAAAAAATGGAGTGCTCTCAAGGCACTGAAGCTGTGTCACTTCAGTCTGACCCTTATCCATGCACTTCTAAATGAATACTTGTCAACCAAATTTTGTTGAACTTCAAAACAGATTCCTAAAATCTCATTTGAGTTATTTTGCTTTAAAGGAGAGTGAATCTTCACACCAGGACAAAAAATGAAAAGAATCTCACCTCGTTCTCAATGAATTAGAGCCTGTGAATATGGAGCTGACTTGCAGCACTTGATGCTAAAATGTAGCCCCTTGCAGTAGTTTTAATAAATTAAAGCGACTGTCAGAGGCCGAAGCTGTCACACCTACAGCAAAAAATATATTACCACCCTTGAAATTTTGTGCTCTAAGAAGAATTTCAGCAAGTTGATGGCAAAAATAGACAAAACCAATATTGTAGGATGGTGTGCCAACGATGATGTGCAAAAGCCTATGAATGTCTTGCCTTAAGCTGTGAGTTATAGCTGCTCCATCTTGAAGTGAGAAATGGCATATTTCTTGAGGCCCTTAGGGCATGCAGGTTATGCATTTCTCTCTTGAATGACAATGTGGTCAAACTCCTTAGCTAGCAGTACGCTGGTCTGTTTTTTCCCCTTTTACGTATAATAATATAAAGTTGCTATTAATTTTAAAAACTGTCACTCTCATAATGTGGAAAGGGAAGACCAACTGAGACACACGCACAACAACTGAAATTGGTAACCTGAGCTAGGTAAAAATTTGGTGCAGCTAATTACCTTGCCCTCCACATATAAAATGTCAAACATAATAAATTGTGGGTTGGGTGGTTTTTATTTACTGTTTTTGTTTTTATGAGGGATATCTTAAAACTTGAAGTCAGTAGTGACTCTGTCATGTAACCCAGTTCTCTATTTAAAAAAACAAACATGACAGGGCTCAGTGGATTTTCTTTCTCATGATTCATTTTTCCCTGTCCCTGACCTTGTCACTGGGCCCTACGCTACCAGCACTCCCAGCTATCTTCGAGACACCACTGTCTTCCTGAGGAAGCTACAATCCATCAGTGATCTTCCTGATAACACCATTCTGGCTACTATGGATGTAGAAGCCCTCTACACCAACATTCCACACAAAGATGGACTACAAGCCGTCAAGAACACTATCCCCGATAATGTCACGGCTAACCTGGTGGCTGAACTTTGTGACTTTGTCCCATAACTATTTTACATTTGGGGACAATGTATACCTTCAAATCAGCGGCACTGCTATGAGTACCTGCATGGCCCCACAGTATGCCAACATTTTTATGGCTGACTTAGAACAACGCTTCCTCAGCTCTTGTCTCCTAACGCCCCTACTCGTGCTATTTTGATGGCATGTTCATCATCTGGACCCATGGAAAAGAAGCCCTTGAGGAATTCCACCATGATTTCAACAATTTCTATCCCACCATCAACCTCAGCCTGGTTCAGTCCACACAAGAGATCCACTTCCTGGACACTGCAGTGCTAATAAATGATGGTCACATAAACACCACCCTATACCAGAAACCTACTGACCGTTATTCCTACCTACATGCCTCCAGCTTTCACCCTGACAACACCACACGATCCATTGTCTACAGCCAAGCTCTACGATACAACCGCATTTGCTAGAAATAATTTTGTGCGATTGATCAGTTTAGAGTTTCATGTCCTGGAACTGTGCTTTCAGAATCCTGCATCTTGAGTAACAGTTTACTTATAAGTAAATACTTATTCCTATTCCATAGGAACAAAACAATTCCCAGAATTTGCCACTGGCGATAAAGTATTTCATTTCTGTGGCTGTGACTTAATCTCAGCTCAGCTTTTGTTCTCTCACTGGCAGAAGATTCACTTGCATGTGAGGTTTAATTCATTTAATTGATGCTCATCACAACTAACTTAATGTTTGTGTCTTTTTATCCTAGTGCGTGTTTTGAATTTACTTCTGGGAAAGCTAGCAATAAAAAAGTGCAGTGGAAGCATCTGTAACAGATGCCATACAGTAAAGAAACACAAGACCTGATCCACTAGAAGGTTGTTACTTTCTTAATGCATATAACTGCTCCCTCACAAACACACACTTTTCACTAGTACTGTTGAGCATCCTTACCATTTTTTTTCTTGAATTGCATTAATCTGTGATTTTATGCCCTCTTTGAACCTAAACTATTCTTATTAATACCTACCCTGACACACCTGAAATCACAAATTTACACCCATCACAGTTTTTAATACAGCATTTCTCATTTTCATTCTCCCTCTCCCTCTTATGTCTTATTCCCTCCAGTCTCAGCCCTGGTCTACACTAGGACTTTAGGTCGAATTTAGCAGCGTTAAATCGATGTAAACCTGCACCGGTCCACACAATGAAGCCCTTTATTTCGACTTAAAGGGCTCTTAAAATCAATTTCCTTACTCCACCCCTGACAAATCGACGTTGCCGGCTTGAATTTGGGGTACTGTGGACAGAATTCGATGGTGTTGGCCTCCGGGAGCTATCCCAGAGTGCTCCATTATGACCGCTCTGGACAGCACTCTCAACTCAGATGCACTGGCCAGGTAGACAGGAAAAGAACGGCGAACTTTTGAATCTCATTTCCTGTTTGGCCAGCGTGGCAAGCTGCAGGTGACCATGCAGAGCTCATCAGCACAGGTGACCATGATGGAGTCCCAGAATCGCAAAAGAGCTCCAGCATGGACCAAACGGGAGGTACGGGATCTGATCGCTGTTTGGGGAGAGGAATCCGTGCTATCAGAACTCCGTTCCAGTTTTCGAAATGCCAAAACCTTTGTGAAAATCTCCCAGGGCATGAAGGACAGAGGCCATAACAGGGACCCGAAGCAGTGCCGCGTGAAACTGAAGGAGCTGAGGCAAGCCTACCAGAAAACCAGAGAGGCGAACAGCCGCTCTGGGTCAGAGCCCCAAACATGCCACTTCTATGATGAGCTGCATGCCATTTTAGGGGGTTCAGCCACCACTACCCCAGCCATGTTGTTTGACTCCTTCAATGGAGATGGAGGCAATACGGAAGCAGGTTTTGGGGACGAAGAAGATGATGATGATGAGGAGGTTGTAGATAGCTCACAGCAAGCAAGCGGAGAAACCAGTTTTCCCGACAGCCAGGAACTGTTTCTCACCCTAGACCTGGAGCCAGTACCCCCCGAACCCACCCAAGGCTGCCTCCTGGACCCAGCAGGCGGAGAAGGGACCTCTGGTGAGTGTACCTTTTAAAATACTATACATGGTTTAAAAGCAAGCATGTGAAAGGATTACTTTGCCCTGGCATTTGCGGTTCTCCTAGATGTAGTCCTAAAGCCTTTGCAGAAGGTTTCTAGGGAGGGCAGCCTTATTGCGTCCTTCATGGTAGGACACTTTACCACTCCAGGCCAGTAACACGTATTCGGGAATCATTGTAGAACAAAGCATTGCAGTGTATGTTTGCTGGCATTCAAACAACATCCGTTCTTTATCTCTCTGTGTTATCCTCAGGAGAGTGAGATATAATTCATGGTCACCTGGTTGAAATAGAGTGCTTTTCTTCAGGGGACACTCAGAGGAGCCCATTCCTGCTGGGCTGTTTGCCTGTGGCTAAACAGAAATGTTCCCCGCTGTTAGCCACAGGGAGGGGGGAAGGTTGAAGGGGTAGTCACGCAGTGGGAGGAGGCAAAATGCGACCTTGTAACGAAAGCACATGTGCTATGTATGTAATGTTAACAGCAAGGTTTACCCTGAAAGAGTGTAGCCACTGTTTTATAAAATGTGTCTTTTTAAATACCGCTGTCCCTTTTTTTTCTCCACCAGCTGCATGTGTTTCAATGATCACAGGATCTTCTCCTTCCCAGAGGCTAGTGAAGCTTAGAAAGAAAAAAAAACGCACTCGCGATGAAATGTTCTCCGAGCTCATGCTGTCCTCCCACACTGACAGAGCACAGACGAATGCGTGGAGGCAAATAATGTCAGAGTGCAGGAAAGCACAAAATGACCGGGAGGAGAGGTGGCGGGCTGAAGAGAGTAAGTGGCGGGCTGAAGACAGGGCTGAAGCTCAAATGTGGCGGCAGCGTGATGAGAGGAGGCAGGATTCAATGCTGAGGCTGCTGCAGGACCAAACCAGTATGCTCCAGTGTATGGTTGAGCTGCAGCAAAGGCAGCTGGAGCACAGACTGCCACTGCAGCCCCTCTGTAACCAACCACCCTCCTCCCCAAGTTCCATAGCCTCCACACCCAGACGCCCAAGAACGCGGTGGGGGGGCCTCCGGCCAACCAGCCACTCCACCACAGAGGATTGCCCAAAAAAAAGAAGGCTGTCATTCAATAAACTTTAAAGTTGTAAACTTTTAAAGTGCTGTGCTTAAAGTGCTGTGTGGCATTTTCCTTCCTCCTCCACCACCCCTCCTGGGCTACCTTGGTAGTCATCCCTCTATTTGTGTGATAAATGAATAAAGAATGCATGAATGTGAAGCAACAATGACTTTATTGCCTCTGCAAGTGGTGATTGAAGGGAGGAGGGGCGGGTGGTTAGCTTACAGGGAAGTAGAGTGAACCAAGGGGTGGGGGGTTTCATCAAGGAGAAACAAACAGAACTTTCACACCGTAGCCTGGCCAGTCATGAAACTGGTTTTCAAAGCTTCTCTGATGCGTACCGCGCCCTCCTGTGCTCTTCTAACTGCCCTGGTGTCTGGCTGCGCGTAACCAGCAGCCAGGCGATTTGCCTCAACCTCCCAGCCCGCCATAAACGTCTCCCCCTTACTCTCACAGATATTGTGGAGCACACAGCAAGCAGTAATAACAGTGGGAATATTGGTTTTGCTGAGGTCTAAGCGAGTCAGTAAACTGCGCCAGCGCGCCTTTAAACGTCCAAATGCACATTCTACCACCATTCTGCACTTGCTCAGCCTGTAGTTGAACAGCTCCTGACTACTGTCCAGGCTGCCTGTGTACGGCTTCATGAGCCATGGCATTAAGGGGTAGGCTGGGTCCCCAAGGATACATATAGGCATTTCAACATCCCCAACAGTTATTTTGTGGTCTGGGAATAAAGTCCCTTCCTGCAGCTTTTGAAACAGACCAGAGTTCCTGAAGATGCGAGCATCATGCACCTTTCCCGGCCATCCCACGTTGATGTTGGTGAAACGTCCCTTGTGATCCACCAGAGCTTGCAGCACAATCGAAAAGTACCCCTTGCAGTTTATGTACTTGGCGGCTTGGTGCTCCGGTGCCAAGATAGGGATATGGGTTCCGTCTATGGCCCCACCACAGTTAGGGAATCCCATTGCAGCAAAGCCATCCACTATGACCTGCACATTTCCCAGGGTCACTACCCTTGATATCAGCAGATCTTTGATTGCGTGGGCTACTTGCATCACAGCAGCCCCAACAGTAGATTTGCCCACTCCAAATTGATTCCCAACTGACCGGTAGCTGTCTGGCGTTGCAAGCTTCCACAGGGCTATCGCCACTCGCTTCTCAACTGTGAGGGCTGCTCTCATCTTGGTATTCATGCGCCTCAGGGCAGGGGAAAGCAAGTCACAAAGTTCCATGAAAGTGTCCTTACGCATGCGAAAGTTTCTCAGCCACTGGGAATCGTCCCAGACCTGCAACACTATGCAGTCCCACCAGTCTGTGCTTGTTTCTCAAGCCCAGAATTGGCGTTCCACAGCATGAACCTGCCCCATTAGCACCATGATGCATGCATTGGCAGGGCCCATGCTTTCAGAGAAATCTGTGTCCATGTCCTGATCACTCACGTGACCACGCTGACGTTGCCTCCTCACCCGGTATCGCTTTGCCAGGTTCCGGTGCTGCATATACTGCTGGATAATGCGTGTGGTGTTTAATGTGCTCCTCATTGCCAAAGTGAGCTGAGCGGCCTCCATGCTTGCCTTGGTATGGCGTCCACACAGAAAAAAGGCGCGGAACGATTGTCTGCCGTTGCTCTAATGGAGGGAGGGGCGACTAACGACACGGCTTACAGGGTTGGCTTCAGGGAGCTAAAATCAACAAAGGGGGTGTCTTTACATCAAGGAGTATTTCAGGCAGGACTTCACGGAGGGTTCCAATAAGAAATGGTGCACCTAAGTTATCATTCTTATTGGAACAAGGAGGTTAGCCTGGCCTCTGATTGATACATGGCTAGATTTACCTCGCTGCACCTTCTCTGTGAGTGACTACAGTGTGACCTAGAGGAATGAGTCCCCTAGACAGGGGAGGAGGCAAATGAGTACAAAACAAATCTGGTCTATTTCTTGTTTTGATCCACTCCTTATATCTTTTACATCTTTGGCTGGCAGCAGACGGTGCAGAAGGACTGCATGCCATCCACATCTCATGGCTGCTCGGCAGAAGATGGTACAGTACGACTGCTAGCAGTCCGTATCGCCTGCCTGCTCACCATAAGACGGTTCAATAGGACTGACTGCAGGACTAAAGAGAATGACCTGGTCAAGTCGCTCCAAATTTAGTCCCTGCGCCCATGTCTGCCCAGGTGCTCCCAGCCGACGTGGCCAGGAGCACCTCGGACATGACGATGACGGCTACCAGTCGTACTGTACCGTCTGCTACCACAAGGCAAGGGGTTGCTGCTACTGTGTAGCAATGCCGTACCGCGTCTGCCAGCACCCAGGAGACATTGGGTGACGGTTACCTGAGCGGGCTCCATGCTTGCCGTGGTATGGCGTCTGCACAGGTAACTCAGGAAAAAAGGCGCGAAACGATTGTCTGCCCTTGCTTTCACGGAGGGAGGGAGGGAACGGGGGCCTGATGATATGTACCCAGAACCACCCGCGACAATGTTTTAGCCCCATAAGGCATTGGGATCTCAACCCAGAATTCCAATGGGCAGCGGAGACTGCGGGAACTGTGGGATAGCTACCCACAGTGCAACGCTCCGGAAGTCGACTCTAGCCTCGGTACTGTGGAAGCGCTCCGCCGAGTTAATGCACTTAATGCACTTAGAGCATTTTCTGTGGGGACACACACACTCGAATATATAAAACCGATTTCTAAAAAACCGACTTCTATAAATTCGACCTTATTCCGTAGTGTAGACATACCCTCATACATTTCCATGCTGCCAAGTATGTCAGCAAGTATGCGTCAGATGGTAGATTCCCAGGCCAGAAAGTCATGACTTCAAGTTTCAGTCCATGATTTGGTTGCATATCTAATCTGAACAGTGTAATACTGGGTTAAGTGCACTCTTAGAGTTGGTAGGTAAAATTTTCACTTCACCTATTATCTATTTTCAGAAGTAATTTAGGGAAGGGATATTATTCTTTGGAGGGAAGGGGTCACTTTCAATGGGACATAAGCGCCTAAGTGTCTAATTCACTTCTGAAAATGGATCTTGGCCTCCTAAATTACGTATGTGATTTTGAAACTGTTACCTGCCCTTATCTGGGTTCAGCATGAAGCCAAGGTCCCTTCATTCAATCTTTGGTGAATGTCCAGGTGGTACTCTTCTCTAAGAGTAAGTCAGTGTTCTGGAGCCCATTATTATTTACCGAGGTTCTGATATCTGCTGTTGTATAGTTTTTCTTTTTAAAATGTTATGGTAGTCAGCTTTAATTTTCATGAGAGATGGCGAAGAGGAAGATGACCTTGAGTGAGCTCTGTATAAGGGACAGTGTTGTTAATAATGCTCTTCTTAGACATCCAGAGAGATCTGTCTCTGCACTGTACCTGATGTCATGGTGCTGAAGATAGTCTCTTTAGTCTACAGCTATAGCAGTTGAGCTGTCTCTCAAAAGAGCCTACACACAGTAACCTTGCTAGACTTAGCTGTCTGTCACCACGCTGGAGTGCTTTGTGTGTACAACCTGACTTTTCAAAATGTAAAATGAAAATTGAAAATGTAAGTCTCTCTGGGCCAAAATAAAATAACAGTCCGTTTATTGCCTTTCATGTAAAAATTAGATGAATGTAATACAAAGACCAGTGTGTCCTTAGCAAATGAATTTTTTGAGCTGGCTGTCAGAAAAGAGAAGCAGCACTTATATTGACTGCAATGCATAGACTCTGACCCTAAATCTTACATCTATCTTTTCTGTGCTTGTGAAGTGCTGTGTACACTTACTCAATCATATAATTAATACATAATGTGTACTATTGGAGAGTTTGTGTCCCTGCCTGTTCCTCCTTCCTCTTCTCCTGGTACTCCTCCCTATCCCATTTTCTATTGAAAATGAGTTAGAATGTTGTCAGTAGAAAGGAAGTGGTATTTAATATGCAAGAATATAATACCTTCACCGCATTCTTCTTCTTCTTCTTGTTCCAAATTTCATCTATCTAAATCTATCAAATTTTGGAAAGGGTTTTTTCTTTTCTGGGCCCCTTCACTAAGGACTGAGAATGAAACAACACAAAACTTCCAGCACTAAAGTAAAACATCTAAATGACAACAAAATGGCTGGCACAAAATCAATGGTTAAGAATCTAATTGCAGTAAGTACTGGCTCAAGAGCTCTTTTTTTTATACTTGGAATTTTCTATCAAATACCCAACTACTTCCTCCTAACTGTATTTTGTTGGTGGTGGTGGCAGACATTCTCAAAAATACCCAGCAGCCAAATATTTTTTCCAATTTATATTCAGGAATATTTACCTTTGCCAAATATGGCAGCTATACTATTTAGGCAAAGACATTTAAAAAAAAATGAAATCAGCTCTATAAACCGAAGGTAGTCTGTTCGTTGTTCTGATGTTTCTATTGCTCTCCACATATCTGTCAACTTCTGTACAGTTAAGTTATGCACCTGTGCTAATGGTTGTCTTGTATCTCTTGCATACCTAAATAAAGGCCCTTTTGTATAAATTCAGGCAGAGTTGCTATTCACAGCAAAAAAAATCTGAACAGTGCCCTTTACAGAGACTAGCAGTTTCTCTGACTGCACAGACAACTAGCTTGAACTCTAATGTCCCAAAACTCTCCAATCCCACTTCTCTCTTAAAGGGAAAACAACCTCATTAATTTCTCACATAACATTGAGAACGCTATTTAATAGTCTCATAATTTATAAACCTTACACTGTTTTTCTCAGAAAAAATATGACAGGAGAAACATTTTGGGCAACCACAGCAGAAAAATCAAACCCTATTCTCTCACAAATTGAACATAAATCTTTGATACTATATGGGTCAAGGTTCCCAATGGGTGGGCTCATAAAAATGAACATGTACTTGGTATGGCTGATTATGACTTATGGGTATGGTACAGTACCATACATAAAGGAGTTTGAAGAACAGTTAGCCAAAAGGTAATAACAAAATGTTTTTTAAGTACATCAGAAGCAGGAAACCTGCTAAACAGCCATTGAGGCCTCTGGATGATCGAGATACAAAAGGAGCACTTAAAGACGATAAAATCATCACAGAAAAACTAAATGGATTTTTTGCTTCAGTCTTCAAGGCTGAGGATGTTAGGGAGATTCCCAAAACTGAGCCATCTTTTGTAGGTGACAAATCTGAGGAATTGTCACAGATTGAAGTGACACTAGAGGAGGTTTTGGAATTAATTGAGAAACTTAACAGTAACAAGTCACTGGGACCAGATAGCAATCACCCAAGAGTTCTGAAAGAACTCAAATATGAAATTGCGGCACTGTTAACTATGGTTTGTAACCGGTCCTTTAAATAAGCTACTGTACCCAATGACTGGAAGATAGCTTATGTAACGCCAATATTTAAGAAGGGTTCTAGAGGTGATCCTGGCAATTATAGATCGGTAAGTCTAACAGCAGTACTGGGCAAATTAGTTGAAACAATAGTAAAGAATTAAATTGTCAGACGCCTAGAAGAGCATAAATTGTTGTGAAAAAGTCAACATGGTTTCTGTAAAGGGAGATCATGTCTTACTAATCTATTAGAGTTCTTTGGGGGGGTCAACAAATGTGGACAAGAGGGACCCAGTGGACATAATGTACTTAGATTTCCAGAAAGCCTTTGACAAGGTCCCTCACCAAAGGCTCTTACTTAAATTACGTTGTCATGGGATAAGAGGGAAGAGCCTTTCGTGGATTGAGAACTGGTTAAAAGACAGGGAACAAAGGGTAGGAATAAATGGTAAATTTTCAGAATGGAGAGGGGTAACTAGTGGTGTTCCCCAAGGGTCAGTCCTAGGACCAATCCTATTCAACCTATTCATAAATGATCTGGAGAAAGGAGTAAAGAGTGAGTTGGAAAAGTTTGCAGATGATACTAAACTGCTCAAGATAGTTAAGACCAAAGCAGACTGTGAAGAACTTCAAAAAGATCTCACAAAACGAAGTGATTGGGCAACAAAATGGCAAATGAAATTTAATGTGGATAAATGTAAAGTAATGCACATTGGAAAAAATAATCCCAACTATACATACAATATGATGGGGGCTAATTTAGCTACAACTAATCAGGAGAAAGATCTTGGAGTCATCGTGGATAGTTCTCTGAAGACATCCATGCAGTGTGCAGCGGCAGTCAAAAAAGCAAACGCGATGTTAGGAATCATTAAAAAAGGGATAGAGAATAAGACGGAGAATATCTTATTGCCCTTATATAAATTCCTGGTACGCCCACATTTTGAATACTGCATACAGATGTGGTCCCCTCATCTCAAAAATGATATACTGGCATTAGAAAAGGTTCAGAAAAGGGCAACTAAAATGATTAGGGGTTTGGAACGGGTCCCATATAAGGAGAGATTAAAGAGGCTAGGAAAAGCTTGGAAAAAAGTAGACTAAGGGTGGATATGACAGAGGTAAATAAAATCATGAGTGGTGTGGAGAAAGTGAATAAGGAAAAGTTATTTACTTGTTCCCATAATATAAGAACTAGGGGCCACCAAATGAAATTAAAGGGCAGCAGGTTTAAAACAAATAAAAGGAAGTTCTTCTTCACTCAGCACACAGTCAACCGGTGGAACTTCTTGCCTGAGGAGGTTGTGAAGGCTAGGACTATAACACGGTTTAAAAGAGAACTGAATAAATTCATGGAGGTTAAGTCCATTAATGGCTATTAGCCAGGATGGGTAAGGAATGGTGTCCCTAGCCTCTGTTTGTTAGAGGGTGGAGATGGATGGCAGGAGAGAGATCACTTGATCCATTACCTGTTAGGTTCACTCCCTCAGGGGCACCTGGCATTGGGCACTGTCGGGAGACAGGATACTGGGCTGGATGGACCTTTGGTCTGACCCAGTATGGCCATTCTTATGTACCGATAAGCTGCAGTAAATGGCGTGGTGGGTTAATGACCTAGCATTTCTCTTCTGCCAAACTTTATTCATTCAAATGCATTAGGTCAAAAGTGGAAATGAATTTTGCCATCTCCTACTGTTCCAATTGGACACTTATGCACAAGACAACACCACCACAGCAGGCATTTGTTAACACCTATGCAGGATATTTAAACAAAAAAGTCCATAACTGAATGACAATGGAAGCTGAACTATGCTTTCTTTGAAGCCCAGAACTGTGCCCTCCTGCTTATGGATGAGGCACATTGTGTGAAGAAAGCTGGCAATAGTGCTACTGTGCTGTACTTGTTCTTCCACAGTCCATCCTGTTAACATTTTTTCCTTACTCTCCTATACTCTAACTTCCTCCCTATTTGCAACTTCCCATTTCTTAGCAAAGCATTTGATTTCCCGCTTCTCTCTTCCTACTTTTCTCAGAACAAAACAGCATGACTGACCGTTTTCAGTCCAGGTTTTGCTTTTAGTAGAGCACAAAATTGTATCACTTTTTCATGTAGGTATAGATCTCCCTTCAACTGGTGATGGCTCATTCTCCCTCTTTCTTTTTGCCTTGGACAGGCTTCATGCTGTTAGGGTCTCATTCTTCATCCCCGTTGTATAGGCTTGGTAGTTGGATACTAGACTCTGGTTTTGAAAATGCAAGGCATGCAATGGTATGTGCATTGTCTCTCTCTCTACTACCTAACATATCTCATTGTGGTATCTGAACACATTTAACTAATTTCTTTCCTATATGAGGCTACAAAAAGTCTATTTGTATCATACCTTTTCTGAATTTGGCTAGTTAGATAAAATCCGGAAGAGGAATAAGCGGCTCCCAAACATTACCGTATGTTCTTATCATATTAAGGTTTCTCCCTTCCCTATCCCAAATATTTTAACTTTTCTTAATATTTTTCCATAAAAAAATAGGTGCAAATCCTTGATTTATATAAGAGGTTGCATTGATTATATACCTGACTTTTTTTTCAGATCAGTCAGTAAAAATGGTTTGCTGTTTAAATGCACTCCATTTTTACTTTCAAAATTTTTGTTACATAATAGTGTCATTTTAAATATTCCCTTTCTGTAGCTGGCATACGCTAATGGCTATGCTGCAGAACTTTAGCTTTTTCTTTAATAGTTATTGCTGATTTCCTGCTGTGGATATATATTGAACATAAGAAATTAGCTGCAGAAAGAATTAGAGGGTGTAAGTGTGATTTTCTGAGTCATGTAAATGCCAAAAGCTTTTTGTGACATCTTTCAAATGGATATATGTTATTTGCACACTGGCTCCTGATGGAATATGACACACTGCAACATGCTGTGCGTTTAAGATTGGGTTCTAGGCCATTAAAGGCTGAGTACATGGGGGCCTCTGGCCTCTGGGAGGGAAGGCAATGAACCACTTTCTGTATGGGCAGCTTGTGCTGAAGAGTCAAAGAATCTTCACTTAGATCAATGAAAACTAATGAGAATTAAAGACTTGCTTGAACCTGTTATCCAGAGTTAAGGCTTAAAGATTATAATTCAAGTTTGATGTAACATTTGTCGTTTTTCCAGATGGTCTTGCAACATCATTATATTAGCCTCTGAAATATTAATATTGTCCAGTACATACAGTGTTTAAATGCATGACTTCCAACTAAAAATATTCCAGTTTTGTTTAAAGAGGTACTGTCAATTTAAACTTCTATCTTTAATTTGTGTACATTTTGAAATCCCTGTGCATGAACAGTCATCCTGTCTATATTTTACATTTCCCCCCCAAACTATGTGGATTTTTATTTGTTGTTTTGGCAAGTAAACAGTCTGAGAGAATCAGTATGGAGCATGGCTTCTGAACCTGGGCTGCTGCCATTCCCCCAAAAGATATGAGGGGTTGCTCTTAGGGAAGTCATGGAAGGAGGGTTAGGAGACAGTGTGGCCTGAAGCACCTATCCTCCGTAAACAAAGGGAGAGGAATGACTAAGCTGGGACCCCTAAAACTCAGAATAAACTGTTGAAACCCCCCACACCCAAAAATATCTTGCATAGTGGGTAAACCCAAAATGCTCCTGCAAATGTTATTTAAAGTTCTACTGCTTGGGAGCCCCCCAAACACTTTTGCAGGCCCACTTTTCTCCTCCCAGTAGATACTCTTGAGTTTATATGCAGCAGAAAAATTACTGGTTCCTGCTGTGCTATAGCAAAGGTAGTAGAGAAATGGGCCACCTTCAGGAGACAATTTTGCATTGGACAAGGTAAAATGGGCTTTGTTGCTTCCCTCTTAGCAGGAGACCAGATGTTAAACAGGAGTACAGTAGCAGGCAGCTGGACCTCCTGCCATCATCCCCAGAAACTCAACGCAAGAGGTCAAAGGAGCCATGGTTGGTGGTACCTTTTGAGGGAGGAAGAGGTTCTGTGGCCTGTGGGTGGCAGGGCCTATCCTCTTGGTAAGGAGGGTAGACCCCAAAGCTTCAGTTTTTAAAAAAAAATTCTTATTTGAACTAAATATCCAAACCTTTTGAGATCTGTCCATCACTAGTTTCCAACATCATTTTAGCCAAGAATATGCCACTTACTTGAATTCCATTATAGTACTTCACTGTAATTCTAATTATCATTCATCTCAGTAGCTGGTAGCTTTTCTATTAACTAATCATCTATTGACTCTGTGGGGGTTCCATAGCTTTCAAGCTTTTTTAGTGAGGTTGAATTAGATTATCTGCCCTTTTTAAAACATAGATTTCACCTGAAGTAAAAATGACCTCCCAGTGTTAATATATGTAAAATATATCATTATACTTGTTGGTTGCCTGAATTGCATTGCAAATTGCAGTGTTCCAAATTGGGCTAGTTTTACAGATGAGCTAAACAGCATATGAAGAATTTATATTGTATAGTGTTTAAAGCAATTAATATAATTATGTCTGAAAGCTGACCATGAATTAGCATTTATGTACACGTACTGAATAGCAATGAAGCTCAGAGCTTATTTGTGCTTTACGTGCTAACAAGGAGGAAGAGCCACAAGAAATATTTTTCTTGGTATTCCAAATCATTTCTTTTCCAGATCCCTGTTACCTGTTTTTATATTTCCAGTTTAATATGTGATTACACTGTTTTGTATTTTCCTTTTAATTTACATAGATACCTCAGCATTTGGCTCTACAATTTTTATGCATGTAATCCTATTGACTTCATGAAACAATCAATATTTATTTAGGAAGCCTGTAACTGGTGTATGGGGAGGGGGTATGCATTATTTCTGCATAACTGGCTATGAAGCATCATATAAAGTGCATCAGTTTTAAAACAACAACAGGTACTTTGACTAACAGGACACGGTATCTAGGGCCTGATCCAAATACTATACAGGAAAATGGGGAATCTCTCATTGTCTTCAGTGGGCTTGTATCAGACATACAATGTATAGGCTGCTGAGCAAGTAGCCTGCCGTATTTTAGATAACATTTTCTAGTGAAAGTATTCAGATTTAATTATTTGGTGTGTGATTACAATGACAGTCTTCCTAAAATGGCACTGAACTAAAACTGTGATTTCCTCTGACTGTGCTAATTTTGCACTGCGATTTTTAATTTAATTTGAATATCATTGATATTTTTGATGACTTCATGTCTTATGTTAAGAATATACATTAAGGTTAATCTAAGTGCAAAACAAAACTTCTTTTAATTATGGCGTGACACTCTGTATCTCCAAAGTAAGACCCTGGCACCCCATATTCACAGCTGTCATCTGAGTATGTTATGTTTTGTGTAAAGTATATATAATCTCTTTAAAATCAGTCTTTAGTTAATAATTTTATTTTAATATTTTATCCTTACAAGCGAGTTTGTCTAAAATGCTTGGGAAATCTCAGCTCAGGTTACAAAGGCTGGTACATGTCCACTTTCCTGTGAAGAAGTGGCTAACTATGTAATGAACATCCACTGGCCAGGCTTTTGACCAGTGTAAGACAGTACAGTTCTTGGGTGCTAGGCTGAGGAGCTGGGGGGAATTGGCTGGAACCTCGCAGTTGATGGTTCATGAGTGGCTGGGAGATCATTCATGTAACACAGTTGGGTGTGTCCTTGCCTGTGGATGTCTGTATAAGTGCAGTGCCTGCCAGAGACTTGTAGCTTGACATCAGTATCACAGTGTGAGAGGCAACCAATGTTGGTGGGTTTGGAGGACTCAACGGCCCCACAGTCTAGGTTGCACCATGGAACTGCTCACATATGGATGTGACCTTTGTTTTCTCTGAATGACATAGAACAATTTGAAATGCCATAAAATAAAATGTATGGAGATGGACATAAATTCACCTGGAATTATTGTAAGGTTGCTTGACTTGATTTTCTCTGAATCCACCAAATTTAATGGACAATAATAGAGTTTGTACTCTGGGTTTTTCCTGTACATTGTAGCCTGTATGTTGTAGTCTTTTATGAGATGCTCTGTGACTGTCTCATGGTAGTAAAGGTGCAGCTAAGTATTCTTGCAGGCTATTTACACTCTGAGGAGAATGGGAGGATGGAATATTGAGGTAGTGTTATGGACGCTTAATTTTTGTGTTTAAAAAAAAATAATCAGAATATGGCTCTCAGTGTTCTCCCATGTTAGCTAACAGTGTGAATCATAGAATAAGATGAAATAGATGGAGGGAGACTGAATGAGTTCCACAGAGATGGAACAGCACATGTGAAATTATAACCCATCCCAGCTCTGGGTAAATCTTGATCTCAGTCAAAGTTAAATGCCCATTATTACCATTAAAACAGACCAAGGCTATTTTGTTTTGCAATTCTTGGATGTATAACCAGGGGAATCTCAAGTAGGTGTACTGAGGTTATATTACCTCTGTATTTGGCACTGGTGGGACAACTACAGGACTACTGTGTCCAATTTTGATGTCAACAATTCAAGAACAATGGAAAAATTGTAGAGGGTTCAGAGAAGAGCCATAAGAAAGATTAAGGATTAGAAAACATGTTTTCTAGTGATGGACTCAAGGAGCTCAAACTATGTAGGTTAGCACAGAGGCAGTGTAGCTTAGCACAGAGTACCCACATCCAAAGTTTGCTCAGGGGGCCATTTTCCCTAAGGCCAGTCCTGCAGTCCCCGAGAAAGGAGAAGCTAGTATGATGCCCAAAGCAGGTCCAGACCTGGTATTTTACCAACTCCAAGGAGAGGGAGGGTGGGTGATCCTCTGTCTGGTCTGGAGAAAAGGGTCTTCTCCTGCTGGGCTTGCCCCTTTTCAACTCCACAGCCCTTCCTGGAACCATGCTGACCCACTCCCCCTCTTTTGTAGCTTCTGAGCTCCTCTCGCACCCCTCACTGATAGTGCTATTCCCCTTTCCCTGGCAAACTGGACAACAGTCCCTGCCCCGCTTAAGGTGGGGTGTTGTCATAGTTACTACCCTCAAAATGGGTTGTAAAAATAAGATACAGAATTACAGCTCCTTTTCCCGGTATATTTAGATGCAGGGGGCTACAATTTTCTGAATCTTTTACCTTTTTTAAAAAAGTAGGAAATTGAGGCTGTGAGTCTTCACTCAGTTTTCTGTTATACAATTAAAAGAAAAAAAATTGCAATTAAACTGAAGTTGCATTAGGAATGTTTCATTACATAAAATATTTAATTACATAAAGTTTAATTTAATTGCTTCCAATATATTGGTCAACATGGCACTACCCCTCCTCACCATGATTTCAATTAACTTTTCTGCCCTGTGTGAAAGTTCATCTAAGTGTCATCAGTTTAAGGGTAGGATACAAGGTAATACAGAAATCCCACAATCCTGCAGCTCTGAGTTACATTGCTCTCACTTACTGCTGGAACTGATAAAAGGAATTACATGCATTATACACTTTTTTTTTTTTTTTACAGGAGGTTATCAAAACAAATATGGTACTTTGGCTGGATTTCAAAATGGGTGGATAATTTCGTGACTACTAATAACATTTATACCTGTGTAAATTAGGATAATGATGAGGGTAATGAAGTTTCATGTTTCAGGGGGAAAGCTGATAACCTTGTTTGCTGTGCTTTGCCCTTCTCATAAATCATCAGTTTTTGGCCACTGTTGGAGGCAGGATACCAATATTGACAGGCCAATGGTTTGATTTAATATTTGTCAAATCTAATGGGCTATGTTCTGTCATAGTTTCATAAGAAAAATCCCATTGAAGTGAATTAGAGTTTTGTATAAAAAAATCAAGCACAGGTTGAGCTGAGAGTTGTGTGAGCCAAAATTCTAGATCTGGACTCTTGAGCTGGATTTGAGTTTGTATCCAAATTCAAAATTCAAGCCTCCTATAAGCTGAATCTAAATGTGCAAAACTTGGGGAAAATTAAACTTTGGGAAATCTGTATCAAGATTTAAGAGTATTTAGCTTTGGTTATGCCTATTAAAGAAATAAAGTATGGATCCAAATCCACATGCGGAGTCATGGGTGCTAGAACTAGGGGTGTTGGGAGTGCTGCTGAATCCCCTGGCTTGAAGTGGTTCCCATCATATACAAAGTTTACAGTTTGGTTCAATGGCTCTCAGCACCCCCACTATATAAATGTTCCAGCACCCCTGTGTGGAATTCTGATTCTGGCCCATCTCTAGTGCAAACCCTTTCCAAAGTTAGCTCAAAATGTATTTTGTATTTCCGTGTGCCCGTTCACATTTAAAATTCAAAATTTGAATTCAAAATTAGTTCACATCCCCTGAAGTTAAAAAGAGATGCAGATTCAAATTAACCCAGTTTTTTCAAGTTTGAATCTATTGGAACCCACCATCAAGGTTCAGATTTGGTGGAGTCGTAGGTGTTCAAATGTTTGTCAATTAACTTTTCACCAGAAATGGAAATAGTGGCTACATTGAAAAAATACCATGTTCATTGTCCCATGTGGTCTCTCCTAGTGAATATAGCTCAACCTCGAAGTCTACCAGCAAACAACGTCTTAAATATTTGCAGGTATCAAAATAAGGTTTAAAAGTTTGGACAAAATCTGAGTTAATCAAAATCTAGTTAATCAACACAGATTAAACTCCATCCAAGACTAATTTTGAATCTGAGCTGGAGTCACATGCCTCTATATTCTTAGTGTTTAAGATTTTTAACAAGCTTATTTTTCTGCTTATGAGACTACCATCTGAAAGCCTTTGAAATCTGCTGGATAATTCAGTGTTTACAGCAGATGGTTTCTTCTTTGAAGAAACATGTTATTAGCAGGTTAGTATTGAACACTGACTAAACTTCAGTAAATATTTTCGGTTCTAAACCTGAATTAAGATCCCTTGATACTGAATCTGATCTGATCTGCTTGGATCAATTGCCTTAAATTGGATTATTGTACTGAGCAAGTGATCACAATGCAGTATATGAGAATTGATTTGCTGTACAAGAGTTTATCTCATTTTAATTGGATAGAGAGGAATGTTATCACTTCAGATTCTTTCCAGTTTTGATATATAATGGTATTTTATACAAAACTACATTTGGTGATTTACTGAAATGACTTACTATTAGCTACCACATTCTGACATGTATTCTTACATAGATCCTGTAAGATTTTTTATGACAATTTTAAAAATCATTCTTATGCTTTGTGTACACATGGTGTAGATGCAAATTATTCCTTCACACCTGCTCAGTGTATAATTTTTTGAAACCCTGAAGATCATGGTAATCGTCTGTTATGAAATTTACTTTGAGCATGTTAGTTCATGGCCTACGTCATTCAAACTAGAGGATTCAGCTTCAATTTAATTTCAGTTGCCTAACTTTTATATCTTTGCCGGATGCTGTTTCTAGAACGTGAGATGAAAAGATGCATGGGGAAGCACAGACAGAAGGAAAAAAAATGTGGCACCAAAAAAGTCAAGCATGTTGATCTGTGAATGAAAACTTCCTTCTCCCCACCTCACCCCCAGCAAAATTCAAGTGAGCAACTTAAAGCTGCTTCTGGGCAGCTGTACATTCCTAACCGGTGCTTATGGGACAGATTGTATAGACTGTCTTTAGTAATATTGCTGGACTCAGATTTTCATGAGAGTGAACTGTTTAATAGTTTGCGTCTCTGCTTCATTCTCTCTGTCTTCTTGCAGAATCAATGGCAGTTTCACACAACCTCTGTGCGGACAGTTTCATTTTCATTCCTCCTACTGCTGTTCCTTAGATCTTTATTGTTCTTTTTGATTTCTAAGCCCCTACCTGCTCACTTTTCCGCACCAATTAGTAAAGGTCGTGAACTGAGCAGCAATGCAACTGAACCCAAGAAATACCAGACTAATCCTATGATACTCTGATGAAACACTCTGAAATGGATTTCATTTGCTCTAAAGTCAGGCAACTGACATAGTTCAAGGAAAACTAATGGAAGGCCTTTGAATAAGTATAAACAATCCATAAGAGATTTCTACATGAAACCAGACGTGCAGTGCAGTAGTGTCTCAGACAGGATCTCTCTCTCTCTCTTTTTCTTTCTTTCTTTCTTTCTTTCTTTTTTTTTAGACTAAGAGATGGGTTGAGCTGGTCCAGCTTGAGTTTTGGAAAATCTCAGTTATCCCTGAGTTTGTCTTCCAAGCCCCACTAACAATACTGGTTTTGCTTTTGGCCCTGGTTTGTTTTTTTTAACCCTTTTTTAAAAAATAAATAAATAAAATTGAAGTAAAATTTGAAATGAAAAATCATTTATATGACCACAAATGAAATTTCAATGCAAAAGACCATTTTTTGTCTGGAAAACTTTACCCAGCTCTACTTATCATTTTGAGGTACGTCTGCTGGCATTTGGTGTTTTCCTCATCTTGATGGCACTCTCAAAGTCCCCTCCAGTGTGTTCTGGGCTGTATCGCTAACCTATAGGGAGACTGGTTGTGTTTGGTAACCTTCTGGACCATAATTTCATCTTCTCATTGATTTCCTTGGGTCATGCTGAGCTGCAAAATATATTAGTTCTGAAACAGTATTGGGTATCTTGATTCCTGTACAGCTGAAGACCAGGCATATCATAAAGGTGACTGGTTCCATTTTCCTAGTACTTGTGTACCTTCTGCTAGCTGATTTAAAGGAGCCAGGACACAGTAGTGACATTAGGATTAATATTACAATTCTGAGAAGCAATTTTTGCAACTGAGGTCTTGGCTCTGAAATATTTCTTTTTAAAATCTAATTTTCATATCAGCTCCAATAATAAAACTGTACAGTGAGCATGGTTTTTCAAAGAAATTTCATAAGAATTTTCAGCATGTGCCCAAAGACATATTTTCATAGCAGGTGCTAAGCAGTCAATAGGGTCGCTGGATAAATGATTCATAAATATGTGTTCACCTACTTGAATAGAATGACACTGGTGGAGCTGCTTTAGTCTCCGGAGTACATAGTATTCATTTGGTTAAAAAACTGAAATACAAACAGTACTGTGTTTATCCAAGAGAAAAAGGCTGCTTGGAAAGTTACTGATTTCTACAGTGTCAGTGTGATGCTGATTTCAGACATACTGCATATTAAAAAGGATTGGGGAACAGGTAAGTGCATAGGAAATATCTGGGGGCTAAGAGGAAATATAACAGAGAAGTTGCTAAAAGAGCATCTTAAAGTGATTTCATAGATATATTAGTTAGCATGTTAAAAAAAAATGATTTGCCAGTAGGCTGTCGTCTTACATCATGTATGTCACTTTTATGGATTTAAGACAGCATAATTCAGTCTGGCTCTTCACTCAGGAGTTACTGAACTGATTCAATGAAATCTGTGCTCCTCTTTATTTTCCATACACCGAGAAGAAAACATGTACTTTTTAGATTTCTTTTATTTTAAATAAAGGAGAAAAGCAAATAAAACTATAAAACCCAGACTATATCCTCAGTTGCTGCATGAACTACTGCTTTTTTTTCTTCCTGAGGTACTATGGCATTGGGACATAAAGTGGTTTCGTTTCTTATATCCCTTGTGCCCATAGAATAAGCATTTTTCTTTGTGCCTTTTGTGTTGCTTTCCACAGTCTATATACTGGACCAAGATGCCTTCCTTCTCAGTTGGTTGGTCTCTGTCCTGCTTCCTGGGTTCTTTTAGCCTGACCCTATGTATTTGTTCTGCACTCGTGGCTGTCATTGTTTTGATCCATTTGCTGGACTGTTAAGGTTTCCTTACTGTTTGGAGGCATTTCTTTAGGGTTACCACTATTTAAGAACATAAGAATGGCCATACTGGTTCAAAACAATGGTCCATCTAGCCCAGAATCCTGTCTTCCAAGAGTGGCCCGTGCCAGATGATTCCAAGAGAATGAACAAAACAGAGCAATTGATCCATCCATCGCCTGTCATCTAGTCTCAGCTTCTGGCAGTCAGAGATTTCTCTCAATAGTCTGTTCTGTAAGCTGGAATGAAATGTTCCCAAATTATTCTGTCTCTAACTGGTAATTCTGTCTGGAATCACAGTACCCATCAAACACCTTTATCAGCTGTTCCAGTGTTTTTAGTCATTCTTCCTGTTCTTTTCCCCTAATGAGATAGTAAAGCTTTTACTTTAATTTTCTCATCTTTATTCTCCATGGTCAGCTCTGTATACAGAGGGTTTTTTTATTTTATTGTTTTGCTTCCATAGTTGTGCAAAGTTTTCTTTGTTCAGAAACCCAGCTTTCCTGGTTGTCTGAGTCCTACCCATGGTGCCTGTTTGCTCTATTTCTAGGTGCTGCCTTGTTTTCCTGCGAATCACATTGTCTTTCTTGCTCTGGGTCTCACTAAACTAAGTGCTGCCACCAAGTTTCATTCCACTTTTATAACTGAGGGTCTCTTACTTGTCCACATCCATAAGAAGCCAATCTGGCAGGAGTAGTAGGAGCATAGCTCTTTATGCCATCTTTATGCCCTGCTATGTCCTCATAACCTCCCTCCCTCTGCTGAGGAGTTGCATTGGGGGTAGCTTCCAGTTGTTATGCTTTCTGTAAACCTGACTCTCTCCTCTTTTCTTAATGCTAGTGATTCACCATAGCATAAGTAAGGGGAGAATCAAGTCTTGTTTGTGTAGTTTTAAACAATTGTTTATGAATACAGTTAACTTAGCAGCAGTAAACGCCTACCAATGTAACACTTGGGCAGAAAACTGGACCATTTGGCTGAGGACCACTTCAATCCCTCATCTATCTTTTCTTGAGTACAAAAAAATAGAATTCACCTGTTAATTAATTTTTTAATTCCATTCCTTCATAGAAGCTTTACTGAGAACATTCACGTGTTGCACTGAGCAAGGAAAGAAGGCAATGAAGCTGGCTCTAGCAGCATGTTTGCATTTTTCAGATCTGGAAATTAGTATTTTTCTAAAATGTTTCCAGTGGCATAGTTTAAAAAAAAACACCCAAAACCCCACCTTTTCCTCCCCCCAAAAAACAAGAGAAAACAAAACCCTGCTACTGTGGGAAATCCTCTTTCTTGTCCTGGAGGAAGACCGTTTTGTAAGATTAACAGACCATGCCTGTCAATACAGGAATCATTTGCTTGGATAAAGGAGAAGGAAATAGTTCCCTTTATTCTCATTACAAATTTAAAAATTGCCTTAAAGAATGTCTTTTTTTCCGTTCTCAATAATCATGACATCAATGATTTATTACAAGAATTGAGAATAATTTGAATTTTTATTACGGTCTATATTAGGCTGGGTTTTAATCACTTCCCGAAACTCTGGCTTATGTTTTCTGCTTAACTTTAGCAATATTTCATTTTCCAGGCTATGTTAAATTAAGAATTTCCTTTTACTTGTTTCCATTCTTGGAATACAGTAAATATCCTAGCCCTATTCTATCAGTTTTGATCCCTCAGCAATAAAAATCAGCTTAAACATTCCTAACCTTATCCAAACATTTCCTTAGCAGGATCTCCCACTTATCACTTATAATACTGGTTGAAAACCATTTTAACTCTTCTTTTACATGACTTTGGTTGGAGTTTTCAAAGTTGGCAGCCTGAAGTTAAGTGTTTAGTCCCTGAATAAGCTAATTTAGATAAGCATGGACACCTAAATTTTAGCTTGAATTTCCAAAATGTTGCACTGTTAATTTAATCTGACCTAGCTTGCAGACCATTCAGAAGATAACACTGGTATAATATTTCATTGGGTGGTGTAATGCATTCTGAATGGTTCTAAGGTCACACTTTGCATTCCGACAGTATAGTGGAAGGTGGGTTGTAGTATATTTCACCAGCAGTTATGCCTACATGTGATTTAGTCTGTATGTAATTAATCTAATTGACTGAATAACATTAGAAAAGTATTTGCATGTCTGAAGAATATGCCTCTTTTTTTTTTTAAACTATCCTGGACTTGCATTGAGGTTTTCATTATTTGTATATTATGATTTTGTGTGTGTGTGTTTCTTCAACTCTAAGTATTCCTTATGAGGAATGGTCAAGCTCTTTGTAATAGGTTTCCTCCAAGGAACGTTAGAGACAGACCTTAGTCATTAACTTGTCTGCAACATATGAATGCATTGAACACTATAGAGAGGTTTTTTCCCACAGGACAACTAATCAATGTATTCATTTTCTGGGAGATACAAACAAAACATTATTTGTACACTTTATGGCACTGCAGTCTTTTTCCATCTGTCCTGGGTGTCACTTACTGCATTCGTGTACCATCACATAATGAAGCGTGCTTTTGGAATGAAAAAGTCTTTCCTCTTTTTATTATGCATGTAGCATGCAATGCAATTTACTACATAACAGATGTCATAGCTAAGTACCCAGGATTATGTCATGATTCATTCATTTTAAGACAGTCTGCTATAGCCATGCACAGCTTTTGAAAACTGGGCATATTTGACTTTTGGGTGAGTGCTCCAAATATTCTCCTGTACTGTGTATGGATGGACCAAAACAAAACCTCAAGTCTGAAGAACCTCACTTGGGTAGAGTTTGACCCGGGATCCGGAAATAAAATCTATAGTTTGGATCCATCTCCCTAGTATCGTTTTACTTTTTCTAATATAAAGGGGGGAAAAAATCACATTTCTAGGTGACGGGGGTCTGTTTTCCTTCTAAAAACTTGGCCTGGATTCCCCTGCTAAGTCTTCAGTCTCCTGCAGAAAGAAATTATAGTTAGGCTCAACATTTCAGTTATTGAAAGAACTTTTGGAATCTTACAAAATGAGTTTGTTGTCCAGATAAATCTGGTGGAACATTATTATACTGCCCTTCTAAAGCCAGAAGGAATTCCTGTAAGACAGTGTTTTACATAATATTGCCATTAAACCCAGTCTATATTTAGAGGAAAAGGCAAACTGTAATAAATTGCACAAGAATGAAGAACTATCTGAATTTGAGGATATATGCTTGCAAATGTGGTAACTCAAATTATTATTTGGGTTTGAAATATGACAACCAGAGAATAGAGCAAAATATTTAATAGACTATACTTATGTTTAACCACTGGGCACCCAGAAATTCTGGAGAGTATCCAGAACTTACGATGATTGGTACTTCGTAGATGCATGTAATAATAATAAGAAGAATGCATTTTTGAAACTGTATAAATTACATCATTCTACTTTTTAGTTTTCCTTTTAAGGAGTGAGAGTAAAACCTCACCTCTGTGCAGATTAGAACAGTGTGAATAACTGAGTTCTTGGTTTGCTGGCTGTTCTGGAAAAAAAAATAATTAGGGGTTGTATAAAGTGTTTAGTTCAACCTAAAATGAAATGTTGCATTTTGTGTTTGAGCTTCTAAAAATGTTTTTTAATTCTTTTAAATAAAAATAAATTCAAATAAAAAACCAAAATCTTTCATTTTGAACATGTTGTAATGAAACATTTTAACATTTTTAGGTTTCTTTCCTGATTGAAACAGTTTGGTGAAATAAACATGAATTTTCAAAATGTTTTCATTGAGCCGCATGTGCATTTTTTTTTTTTTTTTTTGGTGAAAAAGTTTTGGCTGAAAAATTTCACCCAGCTCTAGTGCACAGGTCTAGCAAAATGCCTGTTCACCATTCAAGACCTTAAAATGGCACCAGAGTGGTATATAAGCCTTTTGTTGATCTGCTGAACTGGGGAGGATTTAAGACTTATCAAGCTGGGTTGGCCCATAGTGAAACACTTGTGGGGCAATTGGCGCAGTTATGTAATCTGGTGAATGAGATAAAGAATAAGTAGATAACTTTTTTTTTAAAGTATTGGAACCAGTTCTCCACCTCATCTCAGGAAACCTCAGGTGCAGTAGAGAGGGCAGTGAGGAGCTGGTTGTAATTCCCTGATCCAGCCCCAGTATAAACAATGACCTTAAATTGGGTGCGGTGGCCCCCTGCTCCCGGAACTCCCTCAGCATGCACTCTCTCTTCCTTAAAGTGGGGGTAAGGGAGGCAGCAGGTGAAGGAACTGGCTCATTTGCTTTCACCAGCTTTCTAATGGCAAAGAGCACTCCTACCTAGGGGGAAAGAGAAAAGGAGTACTTGTGGCACCTTAGAGACTAACAAATTTATTTGAGCATAAGCTTTCATGAGCTACAGCTCACTTCATCGGATGCATGTAGTGGAAAATACAGTGGGGAGATTTTATATACACAGAGAACATGAAACAATGGGTGTTACCATACACACTGTAACAAGCGTGATCAGGTAAGGTGAGCTCTTACCAGCAGGAGAATGTGGGGGGGAACCTTTTGTAGTGATGATCAAGGTGGGCCATTTCTAGTAGTTCACAAGAATGTGTGAGGAACACTGGGGGGGGGGAAAATAAACATGGGGAAATAGTTTTACTTTGTGTAATATTACATCCACTCCCAGTCTTTATTCAAGCCTAAGTTAATTGTATCCAATTTGCAAATTAATTCCAATTCAGCAGTCTCTCCTTGTAGTCTGTTTTTGAAGTTTTTTTGTTGAATAATTGCCACTTTTAGGTCTGTAATCGAGTGACCAAAGAGATTGAAGTGTTCTCCAACTGGTTTTTGAATGTTCTAATTCTTGACGTCTGATTTGTGTCCATTTATTCTTTTACGTAGAGACTGTCCAGTTTGGTCAATGTACATGGCAGAGGGGCATTGTTGGCACATGATGGCATATATCACATCAGTAGATGTGCAGGTGAACTAGCCTCTGATAGTGGGGCCGATGTGATTAGGCCCTATGATAGTGTCCCCCGAATAGATATGTGGGCACAGTTGGCAATGGGCTTTGTTGCAAGGATAGGTTTCTGGGTTAGTGGCTGTGTTGTGTGGTGTGTGGTTGCTGGTGAGTATTTGCTTCAGGTTGGGTGCCTGTCTGTAAGCAAGGACTGGCCTGTCTCCCAAGATCTGGGAGAGTGATGGGTCGTCCTTCAGGATAGGTTGTAGATCCTTGATGATGCATTGTAGAGGTTTTAGTTGGGGGCTGAAGGTGATGGCTAGTGGCGTTCTGTTATTTTCTTTGTTGGGCCTGTCTTGTAGTCGGTGACTTCTGGGTACTCTTCTGGCTCTGTCAGTCTGTTTCTTCACTTCAGCAGGTGGGTATTGTAGTTGTAAGAACGTTTGATAGAGATCTTGTAGGTGTTTGTCTCTGTCTGAGGGGTTGGAGCAAATGCGGTTGTATCAATGGATTGTGTGGTGTGGTCTGGATGAAAGCTGGAGGCATGTAGGTAGGAATAGCTGTCAGTAGGTTTTTGGTATAGGGTGGTGTTTATGTGACCATTGTTTATTAGCACCATAGTGTCCAGGAAGTGGATCTCTTGTGTGGACTGGTCCAGGCTGAGGTTGATGGTGGGATGGAAATTGTTGAAATCATGGTGGAATTCCTCAAGGGCTTCTTTTCCATGGGTCCAGATGATGAAGATGTCGTCAATGTAGCACAAGTACAATAGGGGCATTAGGGGATGAGAAGGGAGTTCTTCATTAGTCATTTCCAAAGAAGTTTAACTCCAACTTGCATTGCTGCTTGGGTGTTACAAATTAGACCGAGAATTGGCCCATTTTAGACAGACCAATATATATTTAATATTAATGCACATATTATTAAATTTTTTGCCCTCCCTCATTTTTGCAGCCACTGTCCTTCAAGCCAAGGAAGACCAGATGGGAGTTACTTCAGAAACCATCAGTGTCTCACCTAATTAGCTGGAAATGTTGACTTTCAGTTATACGAAGATCAGGGTCTAGTTGTTCAGTTCCTGTCACTTTGATTGAACAACCTGGTTCAGGAACTGAAATAGAGCAAAATTGTATAGCAAATTTATCCATTTAACATTCACACTGGTTATTGACAGGTACAATGCAAAACCATCACAGCAGAGTTGCTCTCTGGGAGTCCTGTAGAATCCTCTCCCATGAATATAGAAATTGATTTCCTATCTGCATTTGTGGAAGCCTGAAGAGAGACATTTTTCTCACAATTGTTCTGTCAACTGCTTTCTGTGAATATGATAGGCTGTAGTGTTCACCATTACATAGTTCCATAAAGAACAGGTACAAATTCTAAAAAATTTAGCCTGTATGTTAAGCAAAGAAGTTCTACTTGTACAGCCTTTAGTAATACAGATAAAGATTTTTCAATAGTCTTGTCCAAAAACACAGCTGGAATAATATTTAGGGCAGAATTGTCATACTGTGTACATGGCCTTAGCTGTAAAGACCTTTAATTTCAGTATCATTGTTTTACTTAACTTACTTTACTTTTACTTTACTTAACCCCTCAGTTCCTTTGCAAGGGGCCATTACCATCTCTTTCTTGCATTAGTGTTCGTTTGGTGCTGTGGATAAGACAACTAAAATGAGGCTTTAAATTTTCTTTTCAGAATTTTCATGACGGGGATTAAAAATAAACAATATTTCCACATGTTCATTTCATAATTCTTCATTTTATCTATCTTTTTTTTTAGGGTGCAAGATACCCTGGGGTATATTACTAATGCAATGAAAGCAACTTGGCCCCTCTCACTTTTCCCTCAGAAGCATTAATAGAGATTTTAAATAGAGCTGGCGGAAAAGGGAATTTCCATTTTGTGGGATATTCTGAGTTGTCGACATTTTGTTTAATTCCAAATCACAATGACATTTTGGAATTTCCAGGAAAATGAACCAATCTGTTTTGGCACCCGCCTGCTGGCAGGGCAGCTGGGCACCCAGGGATACAGCCAGGTGGCAATCTGGCTGAGCAGCCAAAGATCTGAGCGGCCAGGGAGGAGCTGGCTGGGCAACCTGCCCTCCTGCCAGCTGGGGAGCTAGCTGGGGAGCTTGGGTAGTAGACAAACCAGCCAGCCTACCTGGTTTCCTTCCTGCCAGCCTGCCCGATGGCTAGGTGGTGGGCTGGCAGGAACCAGGCAGTCAGGTCCAGTCAGTTTGCCTGTCTGGTTTCTGTTGAAAGTCTTGATAGAATCAACATTTTCCTGCACAGTGTTTTGATTCTATCAAATATGCACTTTCCAGCAGAAAACTGTTTTGTCAGAAAATGTCTGATTAGCTCTAATTTTAAACAAGTCAAATGTGTATGTCTTTGTGACAGGTCTAGAATTGGAGCTGAAATTATGATATCTCCTTCCCTGCTGCTTCATTAAGGCAATAAGTAATTCTGAACTCTCAACCTGTAATCCTGTGAAAGGTGGAAAGAGTCCCCAGTTATACTATATATTGTGTCTTAAATGTTATTTTTTTAGCATGTGAACACAGTTCTGTCTTTGCAGAAATGCCATTGTTAGTTTCTTTTTTTGTGATACAGTTCCTTTTTGTGGGGCATGACAAGCAATAAGTGAGTTTGTTCTAAGCCTTAATCTCTCTGTAACTAGAGTCAATTACTGCGGCAGAGTTGCTTTGTGGGAACTGTGCAGTGGTGTCCGAAGAAGGATTGCCTGCTTGCTGTATGACTCCCTCTTTACAAGGACTGATGTGTATAGTGTAAAAATGGTGTGTGTGTGTGTGTGTGTGTAGCATACTTATTGAAATTGCCTTAAAAATATACCTTGAGCCCATGACACTGATTTCTCTTCCACTGGGAAGCTGTCCTATAAGCCTCTGACATCTATTACCACTCAGCAGAGGAGCAACAGTATTTTAAGCAAAATCTTTATCGATTGAGTTTCATTTCTTTCACTGTAATAAGACTGACAATTGAGTGCTTTAAGTGATGAATGTCTTTATGGCCTCTAGTATAGCAAGAAGAATGAAACTTCTTTTCTGTGTAGTTGTGATAAATAAAATGATAGGAGTTACCATACATATCTGCTTTCTTCATAGTATACAGATTCCTCTCCGTTGGTCTACTCTCCATAAATCAATCAATGTCCAGATGGTAATATTCCAAAAGAAACCACTATTTAAGAGGTAAAATACTTGGCCAAATATCATAGGTTTTATTTTCATCACTACATGGAAAATGGCATACACCCTTTGTTGTTGTTGTAAAGGATGCTTGATTTCTTCTCCTGTGGACTAAACTTGATTGTAGTTTTTTAAAAAAGCAATGAGAAATCTGTTCTTAACCACAGCTACTGATACCCCTATGATCTTCATGACTGCTTAAGAGACTTAAATAGTATGTAGACCTTGTACTGGTTCTCTTCACGGGATTTCACCCTCTATCAGAAAGAAAATATGTTTCCGTGGTGTTAGAAAATAAGATAACCTTATAAACAAGAGGGAAAAACTCATCAAAATGACTTAGAGAGAGAAAGCCATTCTTCCTTTATTTTAAGCTTCATTCATTTTTTTTTATTTTTTAATACATATTTTTTGTAAAATTTTTGTGGTGTATTAGGACCTTTAACTCAAGCTCCAGGGCCTTTTACAGCAAACAACAGTTGTGGCAGGGGGGAAAGCAATAAAAACAATTGTATATTGAGATTATTATTTTTAAACTCCTTTGAAAAGCATGCTTGTTAGGATATACTAGGTATTGTTAGGTTTCAGAGTAGCAGCCGTGTTAGTCTGTATTCGGAAAAAGAAAAGGAGTACTTGTGGCACCTTAGAGACGAACCAATTTATTTGAGCATAAGCTTTCGTGAGCTACAGCTCACTTCATCGGATGCATACTGTGGAAAGTGTAGAAGATCTTTTATACACACAAAGCATGAAAAAATGCCTCCACCCACCCCACTCTCCTGCTGGCAATAGCTTATCTCAAGTGATCACTCTCCTTACAATGTGTATGATAATCAAGTTGGGCCATTTCCAGCACAAATCCAGGTTTTATCACCCCCCCCCACCCCCCCCCCCCCCACAAACCCACTCTCCTGCTGGTAATAGCTTATCTAAAGTGATCACTCTCTGTACAATGTGTATGATAATCAAGGTGGGCCATTTCCAGCACAAATCCAGAGTTTAACAAGAACGTCTGGGGGGGGCGGGTGTTAGGAAAAAACAAGGGGAAATAGGTTACTTTGCATAATGACTTAGCCACTCCCAGTCTCTATTCAAGCCTAAGTTAATTGTATCCAATTTGCAAATGAATTCCAATTCAACAGTTTCTCGCTGGAGTCTGGATTTGAAGTTTTTTTGTTGAAGAATTGCAACTTTCATGTCTGTAATCGCGTGACCAGAGAGATTGAAGTGTTCTCTGACTGGTTTATGAATGTTATAATTCTTGACATCTGATTCGTGTCCATTTATTCTTTTACGTAGAGAGTGTCCAGTTTGGTCAATGTACATGGCAGAGGGGCATTGCTGGCACATGATGGCATATATCACATTGGTGGATGTGCAGGTGAACGAGCCTCTGATAGTGTGGCTGATGTTATTAGGCCCTGTGATGGTGTCCCCTGAATAGATAGGTGGGCACAGTTGGCAAGGGGCTTTGTTGCAAGGATAGGTTCCTGGGTTAGTGGTTCTGTTGTGTGGTATGTGGTTGCTGGTGAGTAATTCTTTCAGGTCGGGGGCTGTCTGTAGGCAAGGACTGGCCTGTCTCCCAGGATTTGTGAGAGTGTTGGGTCTTCCTTCAGGATAGGTTGTAGATCCTTAATAATGCGTTGGAGGGGTTTTAGTTGGGAGCTGAAGGTGATGGCTAGTGGCATTCTGTTATTTTCTTTGTTAGGCCTGTCGTGTAGTAGGTGACTTCTGGGTACTCTTCTGGCTCTGTCAATCTGTTTCTTCACTTCCGCAGGTGGGTATTGTAGTTGTAAGAATGCTTGATAGAGATCTTGTAGATGTTTGTCTCTGTCTGTGCTAATAAATGATGGTCACATAAACACCACCCTATACCGGAAACCTACTGACCGCTATTCCTACCTACATTCCTCCAACTTTCACCCTGACCACACCACACGATCCATCGTCTACAGCCAAGCTCTGCGATACAACCGCATTTGCTCCAACCCCTCAGACAGAGACAAAAACCTACAAGATCTCTATCAAGCATTCTTACAACTACAATACCCACCTGCGGAAGTGAAGAAACAGATTGATAGAGCCAGAAGAGTTCCCAGAAGTCACCTACTACAGGACACTATATCAGCCACACTGTCAGAGGCTCGTTCACCTGCACATCCACCAATGTGATATATGCCATCATGTGCCAGCAATGCCCCTCTGCCATGTACATTGACCAAACTGAACAGTCTCTACGTAAAAGAATAAATGGACATGAATCAGATGTCAAGAATTATAACATTCATAAACCAGTCGGAGAACACTTCAATCTCTCTGGTCCCACGATTACAGACATGAAAGTTGCAATTCTTCAACAAAAAAACTTCAAATCCAGACTCCAGCGAGAAACTGTTGAATTGGAATTCATTTGCAAATTGGATACAATTAACTTAGGCTTGAATAGAGACTGGGAGTGGCTAAGTCATTATGCAAGGTAACCTATTTCCCCTTGTTTTTCCTAACACCCCGCCCCCCCCCAGACGTTCTTGTTAAACCCTGGATTTGTGCTGGAAATGGCCCAACTTGATTATCATACACATTGTAAGGAGAGTGATCACTTGAGATAAGCTATTGCCAGCAGGAGAGTGGGGTGGGTGGAGGCATTTTTTCATGCTTTGTGTGTATAAAAGATCTTCTACACTTTCCACAGTATGCATCCGATGAAGTGAGCTGTAGCTCACGAAAGCTTATGCTCAAATAAATTGGTTCGTCTCTAAGGTGCCACAAGTACTCCTTTTCTTTTTAGGTATTGTTACTAGACTGTGCGTGTGGGTGGGATACTATTTCTTACTTTAAACATCCACTGGGTGTCGGAGGCAGCAGAAATTAAATATCAGAACCTCAGAATTAAACACATTTTAAAATATTTTTCGCGATTATTTTGACAATCTCAACTACCCATTGCTTCAGGCTATCTCTGTCATGCTGCCATTATATCTTCTTTTCTTACTCAAGGAAAATGCAAAAGCAATGTACATGCACACACCCAACTGTATAAAATACATGACTGTAGTGATTTCTGACAAGACATCATTTTAATAAGTATACTACAATGCCGTGTCAAAAGGAGGCTGTGGGTAGATTTAATTGATTTCTACCTGAATGCTGATTTTTCTCTCTGTGTTGGAGCATTTTAATAAGCTTATGATGCATGGAAAATACAAGGAGACCCTTTCACTCTGGAACCTGGGGAATCCTTCAACTTGCTGATGATTGTTGGTAATACTATTAAATCCTGGGCTTGCATAATACATAAATCTGTGAATAAAATCTTTGAGTTTACAGCCATACTGAATTAAGTAGTATAGGAAGCTAGCAAGATGCTACTTGCCATGCTGCATCAGACCCGTATTCCATCTGGTCGGTATGTGGTTGTTCACAGTACCACATGCTTCAGAGGAAGCTATACAACTCTTGTAATTGATAATTATGGAATAGCATACCTATGGAGGAAGCTTCTTACGAAAACCAGGCAGTTAGTGGTTTGTTTATATCCTGAAGCATGAAGGACTGATACTGCTTGTATATTTTTTATATTAGCTAGGGTTACTGTGAATGATCAAGGTGCCCTGCCCTCCCCAGCTGAACCCAGGCACAAGGGAGGCACTCTTTGCTAGCCCACACTGACCCCTGCTGGCATAGATAAGGGGTGGTACAATTCGCATCTCTTCAGCTTGTGGGGGTGAATTGAATCTTTTCTCCATACTAACACATGTGCTTCTTAAAAGAGTGCATATTTATCACAGGACTTTTCAGCTCACACCTATGATCCATCTAGTCCGTTATCCTGTCTCCATCAGTGACCAGTACCAGTACTTCAGAATAAGGTTCAGAGAACCCTCAACTGACAATTAAACTACAACATTGTACATCAAACAACATTTGCAATTTATTTGTCTGGCAAAAAATACCAATATCTGCCTCCCACATGGGTGCCAGATTTGTATAATTTTTGGTGGTGCCCAGAACGGGTCCAAGCAGAGCTGTCCCCTCCATAGGATGGATTGGGGCAACCGCCCCGGGCCCTGTGCTTTGGGGGCCCCTGCGCTTCAGGGGAACACAGGGTCTGGGGTGGCCTGGGGGGTTAGTAGGGGGCCTGTTGCCTGCAGCAGCGAGCCACCCGGCCCCAGCCCACCCCTGCTGTGCCCCTTCCCCACCCCACTTCCAGTCCCGCCCCTGCCCCATCTCTTTCTGGCTTCCACCCCCTCCCCGCAAGTGATGCCAGGAGCTGGTGTGGCAGGAGAAAGCGGGGTGGGCTGGGAGTGGGTTGCTCACTACTGCCGGTGCCAGGCCCCCCTGCTAACCCCACAGGCCACCCTGGACCCCACGTCCCTCTGAAGTGCGGGGGCCCCCCAAAGCGCGGTAAGCCCAAACATTGGTGGAGCTGGTCCACATTCCTAAATATTGGCAGAGCACAGGCACCATGGGCCCATACAGCTCACTGCCTATGGCCTCCCAGATATTTCTGCAGCCTTCTCTTGTACCGCTGGATTGCTTCAACCTATATAAATCAGTGAAAGACTATATGGTTAGTGCAATAGTAGGATAGCTTTGAAAGTAATGAGGGGTGGTTAGTATATTGTGTTTTCATAATGACATGCTGCTTTCCAACTCTTGTGTGTCTTCCAAAAAGGTTTTCCTTAAAATACAATGAATAACAAATTACGATGTGTGGTGTGACAGTCTGTACCCTGGAACCTCCGTATTTACCTCTCTCATCTGATTACGATATGTGTTGTACAATGGATGCCTTGTGAGGTATCATTTTAAAAGTCTTGGTCTGCTGAACCTTAGTACATACAATCCAACAGGATATTATCATTGTATGTGAAATTATGAAGTATTGCTCTATGTCAGGGGTGGCCAACCTGAGCCTGAGAAGGAGCCAGAATTACCAATGTACATTGCCAAAGAGCCACAGCAATAGGTCAGCAGCCCCCCACCAGCTCTCCCCACACCCCTCACTCCCAGCGCTTCCCGCCCACTGGCAGCCCCGCCAATCAGTGCCTCCCCCTCCCTCCCCACACCTTCTGATCAGCTGTTTCCTGGCTTGCAGGAGGTTCTGGGTGGGAGAGGGAGGAGTGAGGGCATGGCAGAGGTGGGAAGGGGTGGAGTGGGGGCAGGGCCTGTGGTAGAGCCAGGGGTTGAGCAGTGAGCACCCCCAGCACATTGGAAAGTTGGCATCTGTAGCTCTAGCCCCGGAGTCGGTGCCTGTACAAGGAGTCGCATATTAATTTTGGAAGAGCGGTATTAACTTCGGAGCCACAGGTTGGCCACCCCTGCTCTATGTGCTACTGAAATATGGTGTGAGGTTGGGAAGTGCCCACAGCCAGCCTTTCAGATACAACAAAGGAGGTCCAGACAGGCACTGATGGCCTATCAAAAAAAGAATCCACTATCTCAGAGACTTCTCTGAGAAGGCACATATGCCATTAGGGTGGACTAACCCACGTCGCAGCAAGAATCTTTCTAGCAGCTGGAAGAATAAGTGACATCATCACTTAGTCTTTCTCTCTTCCTTCCCTCAACACCTGGAAGATTGTCTGGAAGACAAAGCCTTAGGAAGATTAGGTCCAGGCTGATAGAGGGTCTAGTCTATATATTGAGGAACTGTAAGCTGTCTGTACCATCTGTTAGGGTGGGAGACTGTTTGACTAAAATCTTGCTTAGTCTGTTTAAGTTAGAATTTAGACTGCAAATTTATTTTTGTTTCTTAGGATCTCTATGCCTGCATCTTATAATCACTTAAAATCTATATTTCTGTAGTTAATAAATCTGTTTTATATTTTACCTAAAACAGCGTGTTTCTGGTTGAAGTGCTTGGGGAATCTCTGCTCAGAGTACAAAGGCTGGTGCATGTCCACTTTTCTGTGAAGAAGTACCAAATTTATTAATTAGTTTGCACTGTTGAAGGGAACCTTGAACAGTGCAAGATGGTATATTTCTGGGGTGCAAGGCTGGAGAGCTGATGGGAATTGCCTGGAGTGTCTCTATTGTTGGCTCATGGTGGCTGGGAGATCATTCACGTAACTCAGTTGGGCATGTCCCTGCCTGTGTATGGCTGTGTAAGTGCAATGCCTGTCAGAGGCTTGTAGCTTGACATTCGCATTGTGTAATACCATTGTGTTGTGAATGAACTCATAAATCTGTGTCCCATGTGTCTCTCACCATCAAAGCCAATAACTTCAAAATGTATGATAGACACCACCCTCTACTTTCCTCCCCACAAAAGAGAAATCTTAAAATATTGGGAAAGTAATTTCTTAGTATTGTAATTAAAAGTTTTGTATGTGCACCACTGCCTTCTGCTGGATGGATTCAGAGTTGCTCCAATCTGTCAAATTCAACAGGTGCACAGTAAATCTTTAACTTCAGCAATAATGGCATGTGCTTTTTAGAACAGAAGGATGAGTTTTATCTTCACCAATGCCATGAAGTTCTGAGTGGCCATTGTAACAATGGTCCATCATGACAACCTTAGTTGGCCATGGATTTGTTACACTATGTATAAAGATGCCCATAATCTTCTTTTTACAATTCCGCACTTCTGATAATGCTTTTAATTACTGCAGAAAAATGGACTGAGACATGGTCAGACAGGGATTTTTTCCCTAAATAATGGGCATCCTCTGTAACATATGGGACCAGCTGTACAACCAAACTAAATGTAGAGGAACCATATTAACATGAATAGAAACCTAAAAAGCTATTCAGGTATCTGGGACATGGATATAGGGGAAAAGGTCTGAGACAGTGAATGACACAAATTATGAATTACGCAAAACTGATTTTATTTTATGAATGAAAGAATGAAATGTGTAAATTGTGCGCCCACCTGTTCTCCCTAATTTTAGATGTAATATTTCTATCAAGAGATGCAAGGTGGGTGAGGTAATATCTTTTATTGGACCAACTTCTGCTCGTGAGAGAGACAAGCTTTCAAGCTATACACAGCTCTTTCTTAAGTCTGGGAAAGATAATCAGAGGGTACCTCTACACTGGAATAAAAGATCTGTGGCATGGCTGTGGCTGGCCCAGGTCAGCTAACTTGGGCTTGCAGGGCTAAAAATTGCTGTTTAGACACTTGGGTTAGAGCTTGGTCTCTGGGACCCTCCCCTGACTAGTCTTTTGAAGGTGTTGTGCAGGTTTCCTCTGAGGACGAAGACTGAGAGGACATATGGATTGATCGTTTTGTGAAAAGTGTTCACCCCCTGGGTGATAGTGTTTTTGTCTTATTTTTCTGTGTGAGTTCATTCAAAATGTAGTGATTCTGTCTGGCTTCACCCACGTAGTTGTTGCTGGGGCATTTAGTGTACTGGATGAGGTATACCAAATGTTGTGATAGGCATGTGTAGCACCCATGGATCTTTAAAGGTGTGTTGTGGGGGAGTGGAGTGGAGACACATAGCAGTGGAGACACATCTGCAGGTTTTGCATCTGTTACGGCGTGATCTGGTACTGCTTTGCGTTGGCGTGTCCCCCCTCCGGTCTGTGAAGATAAAGATATTGGACTTATGGCTGATTACAACAATCTTTAACCCAATAACCCCCTCTTTTTGTCCTATGACTGAGGAGGTGTTAATGGGCCACTTCACCTTAAATGGTCTCTTACAATATTTGTTAACTACTTCTGCTAAACAATCTGTTCAACCTTGTATTTAGCTATGATACTCTGTGTCCCTTTCCCAGAGCTGAAGAGCTCTGTGTAGTTCAAAAGCTTGCTTTTTTTACCCACAGAAGTTGGTCCAATAAAAGATATTACCTCACCCACCTTGTCACTCTAATATCCTGGGACCAACACAGCTACAACATTGTAAACAATCTTCCAATCAAGATGTTCATTAGGTAATGAGCTTGATAGGATAAGCACATCAAACACTAATTAAATCCACTCACTTGCCTGTAATCAAAATTCTGTACCAGTAGAAGTGCAGGGCTTACTTTGCTCTGCAGTAAGGGACACAGGTAACTTATTCTCCTTCTCTCTAGTTTTGTATAAACCTTGCTTTCCAGCACAGTTGTTGAAATAGTGGGGTTTTTTTGGTAGCTTTGGGTAGTCTACCATTGATTGCTGAAAATTATATTCCCTTAAAAGGATACACTCAGGAACTTAATGTAGGCTTTTAAAAAATTGTTTATACTTCTATTTTTAATACACTCAGAAGTTTAAAAATAACCCATAAAATCATAGGGTTAGAAGGGACCACAAGGGTCATCTAATCTAACTCCCTGCCAAGATGCAGGATTTGTTGGGTCTATACCATCCAAGACAGATGGCTATTCGGCCTCCTTTTGAAAATCTCCGGTGAAGAAGCTTCCACAACCTCCCTAAGCAGTCTGTTCCATTCTCCGACTGTTCTTAGAGTTAGCAATTTTTTCCTGAGATTTAATTGAAATCTGCTATGCTGTAGTTTGAGCCCATTGCCTCTTGTCCTGCCCTGTGAGGCAAAATAGAACAACTTTTCGCCATCTTTTTTGTGGCAACCTTTCAGGTATTTGGAGGCCACTATCATATCCCCTCATTAATCTCCTCTTTTCCAAAATAAATATATCCTGTTCCTTTAGCCAGTGCTCATATAGATTGCATTCTATCCCTTTCATCTTTGTTGCTTGCCTCTGGATCCTTTCCAGTTTCTCTACATCCTTTCTACACATTGATGACCAAAATTGGACACAGTACTACAGCTGAGGCCTAACCAGCACCGAGTAGAGTGGTACTATCACCTCCCATGACTTGCATGCTATGCCTCTGTTAATGTGGTGGTTTTTTTTTTTTTGCCACAGCGTCGCATTGCTGACATGTTCAGGTTGTGATCCACCAGCAGCACTGCTGCCAAACCAGTTTTCCCTTATTCTGTATCTGTGCATTTGATTTTTCTTCCTTAAGGGTAGCACCTTACATTTGTCTTTGCCGAATTTCATTTTGTTGTCTATAGCCAGTTCCCCAATTTATCAAGATCCTTCTGAATTTTGTGTCATCTGCAGACTTGATTAGTATGCTCTTTATACCTCCATCCAGGTCATTAATAAAGATGTTTTATTTTCTATTTGACAGACATTGAATCCACCCCAGTTTTTCTGAATTCCTTGTTCCTATAGCTTTATCACTGCCAATGTATGTTGTTGAGTCTAATATAGGTATTGTTAATAAACTGAGGCATGAAATGCTGTGCTAAGTCATTAGGTGGTGTGTAACAGGCAGATCGGTCAGGAAAGCTGCAGAATGGAGCTGGTTGAAAATGGAAGGACGTTTTCAAAAATTTCAAAATTTTTGTTATATAGGTTTGGGAAGTTTTTTGGTTCAATTTTTTTCATGAAATTTGCATTGAGAATTTTTGTTTTTTTAATTTTGTTGATGGTCACCCTCTTCTCCCTTTCTCCTTTTTATTTTTTCTTTCCTACTTTGCAGCTAAAAAGGGGGGAAATTAAATAAAGGAGAGGAGAAAGGGAGGAAATTAAAAAAAAAAGTACTTTTTTTCCAGTTTTTTTAACTTTTCTATTTGGGTGAAAACACAGACAATTAAAAAAAAAAGATTGTGAAAGAAGGTGGTAATTTTTCAGTGAAAAATTCATTGAAAAGACTTCAACCAGCTGTGTTCTAGACTGAGTGCGGTAGCAAGGTCTGTAAAGCAACACTGCAATAAGGAAACCTTAGTCAACTACCATCTGTCTTGTGAATGCTGTGAACTTTGTGAATGCTGTGATCCCCTTTGATTGAACACCACGGTATTCCCCACAGATCAGAGAATAGGATTTGCTAATGTGAGCTCCCCTCTGCCTCATGGCTTTGAAGATATTTATTGGTGTTACAATATAACATAAGAACTTATGTAAACAGTGGGAGGCTGTCAATTGTTAACTTCGTCTACAAAATTGGGGATTTAAGAAAAAATGAAAGCTCTGGAGGGTATTCTCTGATCATTTAAAAATATAATATTATTTTTACACTGCCAAAGGTAGTATAGAAATCTTATTCACCCAGGAGACCTAGGTACAAATGTTTTCTTAGGCCAAAAATGAAAATATATGTGATAGTTTGGATAGTCTGGACCAAGGGGCACAGGGAGCTAAGTGTAGTTGCAAGAAAGGAAAGTTTATTAGCAATACCTGCAAGTGATACATAGTAGTGAGACTTACTTTAAGTGCCTTTCAGAACAACCCCACACTTCATTTCTTACGTACAGTAGATATTAGCTTATCTCCTGAAATCCCAAGACAATCAGCAGTTGCCAGATGGCACCGAGAGCTCTATGCATGGCTACATCTTAAATTGATTTGGAAGTTGCAACTGGTATAAAATGCAGCAGTCCACTTGATAAGTAAGGAATTCTTTAGAGAACACACATCATCTGTGCTCTGGGTTTGCGTTGGTTCCCTGTGATGGATTTTAAGGTGCTGTCTTTCACTGCCTCTCTCGTTATATGGTGCAACAGTTGCAGTGACTGGAGGTACTGGTGCCAGATCCACTCAATAAAATTAACAGGGGTTTTCTGGCAGGGCTTCATAACTGCCCCAAGTCCCAGAATGCCTTCTCCTCGCTGGTCTGAAACAGTCTGAGTTGTTGACTTTCCGGGTCCATTTGTTGCACCCAGCCTTTTAAGAGAATCAACGGAGATTGAAAGTCAACATGCTGCGCTGTTTGCTTTTAGAACTGTTGGTTAGTAGGAGGGGTGAACTGACTGAGATTTCCATGTAATTTTGTAATTTTAAATAATTGGCAGAGTTTGTTTATAGAGGTACTATTTTATTGTTCTAAACTGAAAGAAAATAATATCAAAAAGATAGATAAGCGCAATTGCAGAATTACTTTTGATCAGGCCCAAGGATCCTATATACATTTTGTGTGTGTGTGGGTGGGGGCATGCGGTAGGAGAAAAACAAACACCAATCTTGCAAAAGAATTAAAATTTGCTAACCCTGGAACAAAATCTCCTTGTTGTTCTTACCATGCATGATGATAAACAATGCAAAAACAAAACCCCCACCTGATATTTTACTCACTCACTCATAGAAAATAATAATATGGGCATACATACCAATGCACATGTTCAAGGTAGAGACCCAATTTTACTAAGATCTCAGGACACAAAAAACCCTCTAGAAAAAGCCTAAATTTCATTGAAGCTGAAGCATGATTCCTGAGGAGCATCTGAAGGTAGATGAATGGAAGAACTGCAGCTGTATTCCTATTCAGTTTTCAACCCTAGGAGATATAATGGACTTTTGGTTAATCAGAAGTTTTGGTTAAATGTGTTTGTTTAAATGCACTGTTACTCTGAATGCGTGTGTACCACAGTTGCTGTGTTAAACAGGAAATTATGAGGCTGGGCACATTCACCAACCAGGAGATCAAGACTAACTCAGTTATGTTGCACATTAGTGTTTGATAGCAGTTAAGACATTTTGTTTTTCATTAGTAGTTGTCAAGGTTTCTTCCCCACTCTGAACTCTAGGGTACAGATGTGGGAACCTGCATGAAAGACCCCCCTAAACTTATTCTTACCAACTTAGGTTAAAAACTTCCTCAAGGTACAAACTTTGCCTTGTCCTTGAACAGTATGCTGCCACCACCAAGAGTTTTAAACAAAGGATAGGGAAAGAGCCCGCTTGGAGACGTCTTCCCCCAAAATATCCTAGGGAAGGCTTGATAAGAATCCTCACCAATTGGTACAGGTGAACACAGACCCAAACCCTTGGATCTTAAGAACAATGAAAAATCAATCAGGTTCTTAAAAGAAGAATTTTAATTAAAGAAAAGGTAAAAGAATCACCTCTGTAAAATCAGGATGGTAAATACCTTACAGGGTAATCCGATTCAAAACATAGAGAATCCCTCTAGGCAAAACCTTAAGTTACAAAAAGACACAAAAACAGGAATATACATTCCCTCCAGCACAGCTTATTTTACAAGACATTAAACAAAAGAAAATCTAATGCATTTTCTAGCTAGATTACTTACTAACTTTACAGGAGTTGTAAGGTTTACATTCCTGATCTATTCCTGGCAAAAGCATCACACAGACAGCCCAAACCCTTTGTTTCCTCTGGCCAGGAGGGATTTTATAGCACTGTACACAGAAAGGTGGTTACCCTTCCCTTTATATTTATGACAGTAGTTTAAGCAAGGAAAAGATGTTTTATTCATAGCTGAAGCAGGAATAAATAAAATAAAAATAGCAGTGACTTAAGTCCTTGGTCTTATCTTGCTCTTGTATGCATTTTCAACAATGTACAGCAAACAATTTTGCTTGCAAATTGGGATGATTGTAGTGTACTTCTTTTTATTTCCTCTTAGCCAGAGTAGGATTACAGGGATTTTATCCCTTGTGACACAACACTTTTTCACAGCAAGATGGAGTGTCCTGAGCATTTTTGCTAGATTGTGGGATGTTAATCTCTGGCTCCAATATTGCTCCCCCTGAAGTTGCTGTGGAATTCAATGGGAATAGGATCTCTCTTTTGTCCAGTCCATGATTTTGATGCCATTACAGATAACCCTTTCCTTAGGAAAACCCATGAGAGGAGTTACAAGGGAAGAAATATCAGTGAGGATTCTTGTTTTCCTCTGTGGAACAAGCTGTAGGTCCAGCCTCAAGCCCTAGGGTATACTGGGGTGACCAGACAGCAAATGTGAAAAATCGGGACAGGGTGGGGGGGGTAATAGGAGCCTATATAAGAAAAAGACCCAAAAATTGAGACTATCGCTATAACATTGGGACATCTGGTCACCCTAGGTGATACAAAGGTACCAGTATCATTCTCATGGAGGCAACCCATGGCTTCATTTGTTCCCTGCGAGCGGGGCACTGGAACTAGCAATGCAGAAGCACCTGCACCGTCCCAGGTGCAAAGGCAATAATAGCAGCAAATGCATATAGTTTTGTTCAATGGCTTTCAGCACCCCCACTATAAAAATGGCCACCTAGGCAGGTTTGCTGGAGCACCTCAATGCATCCATGTCCCTGGGACACCCCATAAGGGAGGAGGCTTCCTCAGTAGAAAATGGTGGTGGTGGGGAAGTCACAGAACAGTAATTCGCCAAAAACACATGGAAAAAGTGCAGGAGGGTTTTCAATGGATCAAGAAAGCAAAGAAAGAAATATGCTGCTGTTTAATATCTAGTCAGCAATCATTTATGTAGAGGGGCAAATGCTTTGCTCTATGTATTTTTTTATAATTAAAAATGCATTTTTAGAATTCCCACTCCATGCATGATTTCCAGCAGCATTCCAGATGCTTGTCAAATGATACCAGAGTATCAAATTTTAAAAGACTTTGCCTCATGGCAGCATTCTTTTCTCTTTCTTGAGTATTTAATTATTCTTTCTTACACAAAAGACTACTCAGCAAGGAGATCTGATACACTGCTGGCTTGCTGTTTTCTTTTCTAGTGGAGTCAGTTATATAAACCCTATCATCATAATATATTATTTGCTTCTGGTATTGCCCACAGTGTTGTAGGTGCTGTACAAACATAAAAGAAGGCACAATTCCTGTTCCATGACCTACTTTTTTACAATAAAGGACAGAACAGACAGAGAAATAGATGGTGTGGGGGGAAAGGGGAGTATCCAACAATTAAAGGGCAAGGCTGTGATTGGCTACCTCCTAATACACAATTTTAATGGCCTCATCATTTTAAATCCAGATCTGTAAGTAAATATGTCTATGTAGGTATATAGCTTTATTTGTATATCTACCAAGACTGAGACATATAGACAGTTCCAAACTTCCTTCATGCATGCTGTTATACTTACTTGTAGGTGTCACAGTAGTGTTGGGCCCTCATGAGGGATCTGAATGAGGAGAAGATAGTTGCCTTATGGACCAGCTCAGGAAGGATGCTCTATACATGGGAATGGCATCACAGACCGCATGGAGATGTTGTAGAAGCAGACAAATGGTGTATTGGGACTGGCATCATTGACAGAGACCATTGACTGCAATAGAGTTACACCCACTTACCTCAGTGTATCCCATACCTTTCAGTAAAATGTTTTGACTAACTTGAATTTCATTAATATTTTTATTATGATCTAGCCCAGGAGTGGCCAACCTGAGCCTGAGAAGGAGCCAGAATTTACCAATGTACATTGCCAAAGAGCCACAGTAATACGTCAGCAGCCCCCACGCCATCCCATCAGCTCCCCGTACCTCCCACCCACTAGCAGCCGCACCGATCAGTGCCTTCCCCCCCTTTCCCACACCTTCCTATCAGCTGTTTCATGGCATGCAGGAGGCTCGGGGGTGGGGTGGGGGTGGCAAGGGGTGGAGAGGGGGCAGGGCCTGTGGCAGAGACTGGGGTTGAGCAGTGAGCACCCCCCGGAACACTGGAAAGTTGGCGCCTGTAGCTCCAGACCCGGAGTCGGTACCTGTACAAGGAGCCGCATATTAACTTCCGAAGATCCCCATGTGGCTCCGGAGCCACAGGTTGGCCACCCCTGAGCTAGCCTGTATCTTCACGTGTTTAAAACAAATACGTGTTTAATGCAAAAGCTGTTCATTTACACTTGATTTATAGAATTGCAAGAGGAAGTAAGGGATGAGAAAGAAATACAGATTAGCAGTTCCTTTTGCACCTCTTCAGTAAAAACTGCTTTTAACAATTAGACTGTACATGGCACATTTGGTCATTGTTACTGATAGACATTAATTGCTGGTAAATACATATTTGAATAGCTCCTATTTTAGAACACTTGAGAGATCATAGGACTTTATACAGCTTCCACTTCAGATTAAGATGTCAGCAGTAGCAAAACTAGCAAAGTGTGATGTGAAATATTCCATATGCTAGACTGAAATAATTACAATTGAAAGCCATTACATAACCAGAGTTGTTTTGGCTGGGGTTGACTGACAGTGCTTAATATTCAATTAAGAAGCATGTTATTGGGCTCGGATGCTGATGCAAATCTAAAGGAAAGCTTAATTTGTTTGACCCTTGTAACCTGCTCACTTTGATTTTATTTGAGACTTTGCCTAATGCATTTTATGTAACCAAGGAACACAACATTTCTTCATTATGAGAAGGAGATGTCCCATTGCTGCTCTAAAAGCCTTCTTAAGTTTCCCTGGTGTATTGATTTTTTTTATTTTTTATTTTTTAAAAGGAAACAAGCTTAGAGAACTTTTAACCTACATTAAATCTTTTTTATTTGCTAACCTAAACAGGAACTAATCATTGGTGCAAAGGATTAACCGACACAGGAGACCAGATTATACATTTTAAATTTTACTTTTGGAGTCCTGGGGGAATGCTATAGTGCAGAATTGGATTAACCTTTCTGACACTTTTTCTAATAGCCCAAAAGCTACAGTATAAGGCTTATTGTCCTGACATTCAGATAGATACTCTGCTTATTCTGTGTATTCCATATACATGCATGGCAAGACACACACTTTATCAAAAATAATATGAATAATTATTTCTTTGTTATGTCTGAGTTTCTAGGCACAGAATACTCATCCATTATCTACAGATCAGCCACAGTCTGACCTTGCTACTCCATAGCAGAGTTTTTAATATATCTGGATAGCCAAAAGATGTTAGTAATAAGCACCCAGCTTTACAGTAAATGGAAGCTACGTTTTTCTGCAAGGAAACTCTCTTTTCAAATATATTTGATGAACCGGGTCTGTCTAAGAAGTATTTTACTACTACTGCTCATACGGTTCTTTCATCTGTTTATCTAGCCAGGCTTCCTTGCTTTTTACGGAATCCTTTTCTCAGAACAGGCAGCACTCCTTCGAGTGGAATTCAGCCACATTAATTTATTCTCTGTATGATTTTAAAGTCGTAAGAGAATTCAGAGAAGTGACACTATGGATGAATTTGGCCTGAGGAGTATGAGACGTGAGTCTCAATAGTTCACAACGTGTTTAAAGAGTTCAGGTTCAATTCTGATACAGAAAGTTGTGAAACTTCAACTACTCAGTCACTGGGGAAAAAAAGACAAGAATGGAGATCAAGGGCTAAATTCTTTGTCATGACCAGTATCTGCTGGGTGCACTGGGGACAGGAACAAGGAGAGCCAGTCCCGGCTTCTTGAATCTCTGGTCAGGTATAAACTAGCTCCTTTCCCATGGCAGATGGTGGATCCCACCAGCAGGCTATGGATCCAAAGGCCAATCCACTAGCCATGGATGGCTGGGATTCAGCATGCTGTGGGTACAACCCCATCCAGCCCCTAAATGGGAAGTTGCAGAGGGGCTTTTATATGAGCTGGCTAGCTGGTTTTACACGAGCCTGTGCTGAGTGAAAACCCTCACTGGGGAGGTCCAGTGGCTTTCCAGCTCCTTTGCTCCATCAGAGCAATACAAAGGGACTAGAGCAGCACAGAGAATCTGGCCCTGAGTGTTCTCCAGAAACTTGTGTTCAGAACAATCCTAGGAATTGCTATGCACAATCTGCTTTTTAAAGCAACATTCCTATTATGACTCCCCATTTTTAAAAGATACCTAATCATAAGCGCTTTATATAATTTGCAGTTGATAAAATATGGTCGAACCTATCCAGTTTCTTGTGGCTCTGTTAGCATTTTAGCTATTTCAAGGCTACTGTTCGAATATATACTTGTACCTTTACTGTGACAAAACTGCACTTCTCCCAACTTTTGCCCCACTATCCAGTCCGGCATTTCCTGAACTCCTCTCTATGTATTGTCTGCCATACAATCTTTGCTTTGTTATCTAATGTTCTGCCATATTTTCTATTTGCCCCAGATTTCCATAATGATGGATTTTTTTTCCTGCTTCTTCCCATTCTTCTTGTCTTGTGTTTGCCACGTCTTGTCTGGTCACATTTTCTTTACTTTATTTCCCTTCCCCTCCATTTTTCAGTTGCACTGGAGGTGCAGCTCAGAAGGTACAGCCCAGGGCAGGGCAGGGCAAAATTGGGTTAACAACCCTCCCTAATCTGGGCTGTTTTGGAGCTGAAATAGGCAACCCTAGGAATGCCTAAATTATTCTGTGGATTGTGGCACAAGTCAGAATGTTCACAGCAGTGTGCATTATAGCATCCTTCTCTCTCTAGCCCTAAGTCCTGCCCATAGTAAGCCCTCAATGTTATGGCTTGTAAATTGGGAGGTGGGAGGGCCATCAGCATAGAGCTGAGTATTATCTATTACCAGTTAATTTGATTCTTGTCACTCTACTGCAGTGACTTCTTCTCTTACTGCTACTCAGTTACCAATCTGAACTTTTTCCTCTAATGTAACTTTTATTTTTGTTCAACTTTATTATCTACTTCACTGACTTTTTTCAGATTTGTTAACCGCTGCATGTCTTTCAGTGAGGGGGCACTAACCCTTATTTCAAATGGACTATGATGAAACCTAAAGTCATTCTCAAACTATTCACAGAATTCTGTCTTCTAATGGCATAGTTTTGAAGATTATTACTAACTTCTCAGTATTTCCTATGCATGTAATTTAGGAGCTAATGACAATTTGCTAAGCATAGATTAACATTTAGATTTTGTTTTTCATTTGCTATCTGCTAAGGTAAAGAATAAACGTATCCAGGTGTATCTTGTAATAAATGCATTTTTGCATAGTTTTATAGTTCTCTGTATAATTGTATAAGCATATGCAAGTAATACATTAAAAAAACCAGACTTCTCTTATGTATACAGTTATCAATTATTTTAGTTGCCTGTGATGTGTAGAATTGCATTCAGCGTTACAAATATTTGTTTTTCAGTTTATTTTTATGTGCTGTTAACTGCACAGACGACGTGGGAAGGCTGCAATGCTAGGCTTGAGAATTAAAATAGCCAGTTAGCCATTTTGATTCTGAAACAGTCTACAAATGACATTTAACAAAATCTCCCAGTGCATTCACACAAAGAAAAAAAAGAAAGAAACAAACAAACAAAAACCCCCTCTACTAAATAGTGTGCTTAGTGTATTATGGTTTTGTGGCATAGAAACACGGGAAAAAGTATTCCATTTCAGTAAATGTAGTAAGGAAGATTACTTTCTTCTATCAGTACATTTTTACTTTACTTCTAAGTTTGAGCTTTTACTACGCTGGTTACACTTCAAATTTAGCAGCTGTTTCTAGTCCAGCATACCTTCCATACTGCAATAGTATCAAGATAAACTGCCGTGTTTGCTTCCCAAAAGAGACCCTATCTACACAGTGCTCTTGAAGCCACATGGAGATATGCACAAGAGAAGTCCATTAAGACCAGTATATCCTAATGACAGTGTTGCATAAATTGTTTGCAGTGTAGCTCTAGCTGTGTCGGTCCCAGGATATTAGACAGGCAAGGTGGGTGAGGTAATATCTTTTATTGGACCAACTTCTGTTGGTGAGAGAGACCAGCTTTTGCTACACAGAGCTCTTCTTCAGGCCTGGAAAGGTGTGCAACAACTTTTAAATTCATTATATTTTGTTGAAAAATATTTATACAAAAAAGAAAGAGGAAAAAAGATCACCACCTCCCAGGGCTGCTTATGTAGGCAAAACTCCCATTACTTTCAGTTGGAATTTCGTCTATTTGTGGTCTGATCTAATGGCCATTGAACTCAGTGGGAGTCTTCTATTTGGTTTCAATGGCCCTTGGATCGTGCCTGAAGAAGTATGGTGTAGGCTCCCAATATACAAATAATACAGGCATTTTATATTGGGTTTATATGTTAATCAAAGCTTAGATACTGACATTTCAAGCATTAATTTTCATGTTAACCGGGCATATTAGACTCACTGCAATGTCCAACTAAGAGTTTTTTCCCTCCCTTGCATCTCTTGTCATTTCTGTAAAAAGAGGAAACTATTATACATTAACATTTGATACATCTCTCTTCCTAGGAACCTTTTGTTAAACTTCTTTAATTCACAAAATCTTTACATAAAGAGCACTGTAGAATAATTCAGTGGGATTTACAGCAGCTTTAATGAGTTAGAGATGGATCAAAAAGCCTTTTCTGATTCATTAGATAGTCTCCAGATTTATAAGATTTTCATCACCTTATCAGTTAAAACACTAAATTGACTATCCATTTCAAGAAGAATCCAAATGGATTTTTGTCAGTAACAAGACTATTCTGAACACACCTAAGCATTAAAATATTGTATTAAATAATACCTAGATGGGAATTAATCTGGAGTGAGTCCTCCAAGCCCAGTACCAACAATGGAAAGAATTAGTGAAAATCCTGTGCCAATACTGTATCGTAATCAAAGCATAACTATAAAATAGTTTTATTCTGACTGGGATGGTACAAGAGTTTAGTTTTGTTAATGCTAATTAGAAATACTTAGCTGCAAACCTATTATCAGCCAGTCAGCAGCACTGTATTGTGTGTAGGCCTAAAGTATGTTTTTGAATATCTGACTTTAAAAATACTATAAAACCGAAATAACCCTGTATGTAGAATCTCTGGATCAAATTCAAGGTGCCTGCTCAGCATCTGCTGCAGTATAAGTAGGTGAAGTGGGGGTTGAAAGATCCAGTGATTCTTAGGGAAGCGTTAATGGAGTAGTGGATGAGCAGCATCGGGGGGTATGTGTTATGGTACATTGGGATGCAGTAAGTGCAGTAAATAAAGACAATGAGCCTGGCCCTTAGTCCATTCAGTTGTGGTGGTTGAAAGCAGCTGGAAATCTGGCAAATGTGCCCAGCTGAGGAGTTTTTTTGGTGGCATATGTTCCTAAACTTACTCAGCACTCAACCTTGTAGACACCCAATAGTATCTGATTTGCCTGGTGGCATTCAGCCAGACAGATAAAAAGAATATCTACTATATTTTGATGATCCTGTCCTGTGCTATGGCTCTGTCAAGCTCTTATGTATTTGAGAAAGGAGGAACGTATCCAGGGAGGGGGGATATGCATTTTAAAAAGGAAGCTCCTGCCATCTTATTTAGCTCTTGGACATTCCAGTACTTGCAACATTTCCCAGTCCTGGAGCATACAGTTGATTAGAAGTGTCTAATATCTATTCCCCTGGTTTTTCCAGCTGGTAACTGCCAGCACCTCAGTCCAATATACCTAGTAATGCTAGCAAAAAGATGCGTGCCACTCTGAGGTGCAGCTTGGAGAGGTGTGCAGTATAAGTTGCATGGCACATTGAAGCCCCTGCAGCCAAAATCTGTGTGCTGGCCTCTGATGTTAACAGTTCAGTCGTTCTGGTCTAATTTTCAGCCTGCTTAAGCCCACACATCTGAAAATGGACGCTGCTTTACACACCTACATGGCAGAATTATGTGCATTGATAAGCTTTGTTGCTCTCATACATGCAAGATTAATTGAATATTTGGACCAAAATGTTATAACATTTGCTTCCATTTGGAATAAAAGTATCTGGAGTTGGAGGCAGGGGGAAGAGTTTGATATGGGGAAACATCCTTATTTTCCTGGAAGATTGGCCTCTCCCTCAACACAAACATTTCAAGAAGTTACTGTGTTTTACTTGTGACACTATGGAAATAAGTGAGGAGAGCTAGCTTTACTCCCCAACTATTACACTGACTAGCTATGTGAACCTGTGTAAGTCACTTAAGAAATTATAACCACTTCTCTTTGACACAAGACCCGTTAAGTTTCTGTGGCATGGGGAAGGGGCATGACACAGGAGGTCCACATGTAATGTGACTATGTAAACTTGCACACTGCAGAGCGCAGGTTCTGTCATAGTACATGGTGGGGGCCTGGGAGCATGGCCAACTAAAGGAGATCTGAGGCCGTGGCCAGTGGGTCCAAACCTACATGGATAAACTGGTGAAATTCTCTGTGTGAGGGAAACACAGCCCTTGGGATTCTGCCCTCATCTCTCACATAAATTCCTATACATGCCTGTGAATGTTTATTTGGAATCAGATTCTGACTGGCTCTTGCCCATACTCACAGGAGAGTGGGGAGGAAAGAGGGTGCAAGGACCACCTCTGCATGTCCTGAGCAAGGGCTAATCACTTTGGTAATTCCTACTTTTGGAAGAGGGCGTGGACTATTCCCTCCGTTCACCCTCTAGGGTAAACATTGCCCCAAATCAAGTAGGCAGGACTAAGATTACTCCCACTATATTGGCCTGTACCAAGGACAATTTGGGAGAGACCAAGCTTCAAAGAAAATACGGTAACTCGCTCTGCAAGCTTCTTTGGGGGTAGTGCTTGTCTGCATGAGGCTTATAGTGGGTCAGTGTACAAATTAAACAATCTAGACCTTTGGCTCTTTACAGAGCTCCAGAATTTGGCCTTTAACCTGTCTATACTGGAATTTCGCTATGTGTCAAATGTAAATAATGCTCACCTTTTTAAAGCACCCTGAGATTCTCAGCTGAAAAGTGCTCGATAGATGAAATTATGAAAAATTAGTATAACCCTGGTTTAAATTTCAGAGTAGCAGCCATGTTAGTCTGTATCCACAAAAAGAAAAGGAGTACTTGAAGTGAGCTGTAGCTCATGAAAGCTTCTGCTCAAATAAATTTGTAGTTTCTAAGGTGCCACAAGTCCTCCTTTTCTTTTTCCTGGTTTAAATTGAAAGTGAACTCGTATGAAGAAGAAGGGAACTCATTTGTATTGTAAAAATAATCAGTTGAACATATATCAGTACAGACCAAAAGAGTTGGAAAGTTTTCTTTGCTGATTTTTTTTTATCATTCAGGCCTTGATGATGACCCTCTGTTGTTCAGACATACAAAAAGCCCATTCACCTGTTACAGTGATGGACTAAAATCACTTTGCCATTTGAAAAACCTTTTGTGAATTTGTGAATCTGACTTTCTTCTCTAGCCCCAAAAATTGTTGAAGTGGAGGAAAAAAAAATTGACGTTCTTTATTAACCTTGCCCACTGTCTATTCGGTTTCCTGGATGAATTCTATTATCTTGAAAGTGACCTTTACAGTTCATATCTCTTTTGAGCCTAATGTAGTTATTCTCTGTTCTGTTATAATGAAAGTATTACATGGATAACTATCCAGAATTATCTTCCAGAAAAAGAGAACTAATTTGGAAAGAAATTAAGTACTTTAACATAATACTAGGTTCCTTTTTTTAACCTTGTAGATTCCTGATAGTGAGAGCTGAGTAAGTTCATGGACATGGTAAGTGTGCTGAATTTACTTATTGTAAAATATAACTTCCATTTCAAAATTCATGGGCAGCCATATCAATTCCTCTCTGCAATTACAATACTTCAAATGAACTCTGATGAATAATCTGTGCTGCTGGACATATGGGATACAGATCTGTTTGTCTTTTTTGTGGAATTATTTAACTACATGTAGTACTTGTAGGCATACATTTATGAGAGAGAGAGTTATGCCCCTTGACATAATTATTTTTACTTGTGAATAGTGCCAAAATAGCCAGTACCTGTAGTAACTACTAATTTTACACTATTATTAGTTTCAAGTTTCTTTGAAGTGGTAACATAGCACTGTATAATTTCAATAAAAAAAAAGCTGGGAATCAAATAGAACATCATCTGTGCAGGTTGATGCTAGCAGAGCTGTTAATTTTTAGCATAGCTTCAGAGCACTTGCCTAGAAGAGGGTGAGACTCAGTTGCTTGTATTCCAGATGATTTGCTTCTCCAGAAATATAATTAATAATGTCCAATCATTTTTAGGGCAGGATGGGATGGTGTGTGTGTGTGTGTGTGTGATATGTAGTAAGCACATGTGTTGCATAGAATATATACTTATGTCAAATCCAATTATATGAACTTCTCTAGTACTGTGAATGAAATTGATCATATTGTGCTGAGTAAACACATTTTTCCTTTCTGCTTGTGGATTGGCTAAATTAATTAAAAAAAAGTAAGTTCAGACCTAAATCTTTTTTAGGTTTATAACCAACATTTGGTTCCTGACCCCCAGCAGGCCCCCTAGTTGCTCTTATGACTCTCCCCAACTGGCTTCCTGTATTAGATGATACGTATAACAGTAGTTGCTTGAAGCTACTCAGAGGTTTGGAATGCTAGAATAAGTCCTGGGGGAGATGGATTAGTGGACAGAGGGCAGCTAAGATGGTCAAAGGTGCATGCTCTGAAATGTATCATATGTCTGTACAGTTTCTCCTATGGATATTAATATGTGTGTAGTGTTTAGTTTTTTTAAAGTAGATAGAGTGCAGAAAATAAACACAATTGTACAGACTTTAAAGTCCAGAGTTACATGTGGGGAATAAAATAAGAGTTACAGATATAAACACAAGAGCTTTAAATAAGGGACAAGGTTGTGCAAAAACTACTTATACCAAATAGTATTCTTTCTTCATAACTTCATATATGAATTTATATAACTCCTTCTTAGCGTATGCGCACTGTGCCTCAGACAGCATGTGACCAGGATTCATCACCGAATTTGGTCCATAGGTTGGATCATTAGCTTCCGTGGCTTGGGCTGGGTACTGACGGGGAGTGTGACGAGAACATAAAGGGCATCCACTTAGCCAGTTTGACTAAATTGATATAGTCCATAGCTTTTGAGACCCACTTGCTTGTTGTTGGAGCATACTGAGTCTACAGTCTGTTGCTATGATCAGTATTAACAGCTGGAGAAGAGGCCGAGCACCCATCCAGTAAGATTGTTAAATTACACCCAGTACCAGTAATGTATGGTTGATGAAGAGAGGCAACAAACATGAGTAAACATTGTGAGTGTCTGACCTGAGTGATATTTTCTTACTTCCCAGACTGTATTAGTCTATATTTTCCATTTTGGATGGTTGAGAGCTACGCCAATCAGCAGCTACAATAATTAGGGCAGCCACAAGAAGAAACTGAGGTGAGAGGTGTATTTTCCCATTGCAGTCTGTACTTAAAAGTGCTACTGCTGAAGTTCAGTCAATATATTCAGCGAAGTAACTTAAATTGTATGGTGAGGGCTCTGAAGAAGACTTTTTTGAATCTTGGAACTGTACCAGCAAATAGATTTCCCTGGAAATATTTCATCCTAATCCTGTTTCCATGCCCTCTTTTGTTGTAAGGTCCCTTATTTCAGGCCAAATCCTGCTTGCCTTACCCATCTGAGTGATCCCATTGATTTTAAAAGAACTTAATTAGAATTGGGAGAAGAAAGCAGGATTTGACCCCTTATTTGATGCTTCATGCCAGTTATTTTTATTGAAGACTGTGCATCTGGGCCAATCTAAAGGTACTTTAGCACCTAAACCCCAGATTTAGAGCTTGTCTATATGATCTGTTAGTGTGTGGTAAACTGGAGTGTAAATATACTTTGCACTAGCCTGCCACACACAAACTGTTCATGTGACCCTGCAGCCATGCAGTAGAAGATCCACAGTGTGCTTTGATCTACCCCACTTTGACACAGAAGTAGATCAAGGTGCAGTAGGGAAGTTCTAATGCTTGGCAGCAGGATCCATACGGACAGTTAGTGCCCAACAGGCTAGTGTGAGGTACACCCCAGCATGCCACACTAACTGTTCATACAGACAAACCCATAGGCACCTAAGTCCCAGTTTTAGGATGACTACTATCTACAAAACTCCTACTCAGCAGACCTGAGTAGGCTAATCCTATAGGAGCCTAAATTCACTCGTCACCTAAATTTTTGCAGCAAAAGTTCCCTAGGCGCCTATGTTTCTGCTTCTGGCCCAGTGCAGTGCTGCTCAGTGTAGGCATCTCAATGCTTATCTCCCATGTACTCCTCAGAGCAATCCACAAACTAGGGGAAGATAGGCACTCCTCCACCTATCTCACCTGTGGGGCCCGATATGGTAGATATGCTTGGAGGCCACCTACTGAATCAGGTCCTATCCAGAATCTGTCTGCAAGAGGAGGGGGTGCCCAATGGTTAAGCACTCATCTGGGATGGGGAAAACCCAGTTTTAACTCCCCTGTTTGTCTGAGGGGGAGAAAAGATTAGAACAGGGGTCTCCCACCTCTTAAAAGAGTGCTCTTAATCACTGAACTATGGGATAGGCTGATATTGGGCTCTCTCAGTCTCTTCTCTTGAAGCTGTGTCCTGGATCTCCCAAGTGGGTGCCCTGACCATCAGCCTGTAAAATCATTCTTTCACTCTCTCTCTGACTCAGTGCCATTATCCAAATTGGAACACCTTCAAAAGGAGGGATTGAGGGAACTCCACATCAGAATACCCAGAGCTCAGTGGTTAGAGCACTCTCCTGAGAGGTAGGATTTGCACTGGTGTCTTTCTCCCACTCTGTGGGAGGGGAGAACTGAACCTGGGTCACCCCTATTCCAGGTGAGTGCTCTAACTACTGGGCTCAAAGTTATAAGGTAGCGCCCCCTTGAAGAGTCTTTCTCTTTCTCCTCTACAAGAACCTTTTCTGTTCTTTCTCTCTGACACTCCCTTTTCTTTTCCTCTCCGTTCACTTCACTCTTCAAGAAAAAGATTCTGTTTTTGTAACCATCAGGAAGAAATTCTGTTCTTTATTAGTTGGTATGGTTCCTCCACAATCTCTTGGATTTAGTAAGCACTTAGCTGCTAAGTGCACTTTAACTACAGATAAACTTGTTAGAACTGTTATCCAGTGTTATTTTTTTCCTAAAGGTACATAACAGTCCACCAGGAAATGAAGTCATGGGTTGAAAAAATATGAGAGAAAGGACAAGGCATCACTCCTTTTTAACTTGCCCCCCCCTCCCATCTTTCACACTTTTCTAAATCATAGATCCACAGCAACAATTTAAATGATGCAAAATGCCTGTTAATTTTTCCTCAGTATACTAGAATATTATCTTCCTCTGACCTTATTGTTACCCCCTTCACGCCTTCTCTGGATCCTGTCTGCTTTCCTTTCTTCCTGTCAGAATACCTGTCTCCTTCCCCCTCCAGCCATTAAGATCTTGTTTACACTTTCCATCTGCCATGTTGCTTTTAGGATCCCTTCTCCTTACAAGCAGTCATATTTTCCAACAATACACATCTTTCATTTTTGTGAATCTAGACTGTACATATTTCAAACCTCTTACATTTTTAGTCTGAGTTTCTATTTTACAAGTTTGAGAAACTGTAACGTTACAATGACTCTTTGTGAACACTTTGATTTAGTCAGATAGGATTTTGATGGGGTCTGCAGGAGACCATGCAAGCTTAATACAAATAGAAAAATGGCAGTGTAATCAGAATTATGATTACTGCCATGCACAGGAGAATCTCTGAAATTCTAGCTGTGGCAAACATTATTCTTCAGGGTCACTGGGACTTTAAAAAGGGTGTCCTGCTGTCCTCCCCAAATATTCTTATTTAGAGCTTGTGGAAATCAGTTGGGAAGTTATGATAGAAATTTGAAGTATGTCTGAAGTGTTGGTAGATGCATATCCTGAGCTGGCAATCTGGGGGAAAAGTATGTATAGTACTCCTGTTGATTTTCGTTGGAGGGGGGGAAAAAGATGAGGCACATAAAATAGTGACAAAGTAAGGAATTTCAATTTCTGTTATAGTGAATCTGATTAATTGCCCCACCCTGATAACTTGAGAAAATGTAGGGTAGATCCTCAGCTGCTGTAAATCAGTGTAACTCAATTAGAGTCAATAAAGCTATGATGATTTACACTAGCTGAGGATCTGGTTCATTATGTAAGCAAAGGAGAGGGAGAGGTGAATAAACAAGGCCCTGAATTTGGTCAGTGACAGGGTGTACTACTACTAAGACCCTTTAAAAGTGCTGGCCCAGGAGGAAAACTTTCTATTGAAACTCAGACAGGGAGCAAGCAAGATAATCCCTTCCCTCCTAACATACCAGAAAGCCTGTCCAAGGTCTGAAGTCTCCACTAAGGCAGTGGAAACTGGCATTGGCAAGCCGCAGCAGGCTAAGAGAGCAGAGAGTGTGTATGTAGAATGGAGGCTTTCATAGATACTAAGGTCAGAAGGGACCATTATGATCATCTAGGCTTGTGGGAGAAGCAAGTCAAAATGACATGATTCAGAACAGCAACTCAGTGGCTGCAGAGCTGAGGGCCAGCCTGGAGATAAGGGTGGTCTGAGGTATGGGGAGATGTCTATAGTCTATTTCCAGCAGAATGAATAAAATAGGGAATCCTTCTTCTCCATCTAAATCTCTTCCAGAAGCAGATAAATAGCAATGGTGGTAGGCTGTCACCTCGGGGTGCTACCTGGAACTGCAGAGGGGAGGGGGGGAGAGGGTTACTACTGAGCCTTCTGACTCACCAGCCTGGGCTCCTTCTCGCACTGTGCTGCTGTGACAAGCAGTAGTCTGCTCCTGTTCCTATACTCCCACCAGCATTCACACAGGCAGGGACATACCCAGTTGCAGTTACATGAAGGTTCTGACCAACCACTGCATGAACCAACAATAGAAAGGCTAGAGCCAAGATAATCCCCAGCCTAAGACCCAGAGCTGTACCATCCTGCCCTGATCAAAACCCTGACCAGCAAAACCCTTCCCTCTAAGCTGTGCAGGCTCTCAGGGCTGAAGTGAGGAGAGATTCCTCTCCTGTCCTCCAGCCCCAGCCCAAACGCAGCCCATACATTGACCTGCAATGGCTGGGGGAGACACACCTCTCCCCCAGCGACAACCCAGCCTGGCCTGGACCAGCTGTGGCCGTGGGAGAGATGCCCCTCCCCGGCCCCAACCTAACCCCGGCCTGGACCTACCCTGGCTGTGGGAGAGACGCCTATCCCACGGCCCCAGCCACGGAGCTGCCATGGTGGGGAGAGAGCTGCCTGGTGGGGAGAGACAGCTGGGGGGAGTTCTCTCTCCCTGTCGCAGCCCTGGGGCAGCCTGCACCCCAAACCCCGCATCCCCGTCCCGCACATAGGTGGAAAAAATAAGAAGGAATACTGTCAACCAGTATGAATTTATTACTTAGTTTGTCCCTCCCTAGATGTGGAGAGGAATATGTGTAACCCACACACCTCCTGGGTGTGGTGTTCTGCCCATCTAGTGGCACTGAGAGCACTTAGCGAGCGAGAGAGAGAGAGAGATTAATGAGTCTATTCTACAGCCTGAGCTAATAGCCATATGGCTTTTATCTCATGCAATGCAGGCTCATGCACTAAGCTCCAGAGGTCCCAGTTTCGATCTCAATGACTGGGGTCTGTTGGTGTCATATATATGCAACAATCCTGTGTTAACCAATCTGAGATTTCCCCCAGACACTTCACGTAAAGGCACACTGGTTTAGATAAAGCAAAAAACAAGTTTATGGACTGTAGAAAGATGGATTTTAAGTGATTATAAGAGATAGCAAACAGATCAAAGCAGATTACCTCGTAAATAAACAAAAATGCAAACAAAGCCTAAGATACTAGATAGATTGGATATGAATTAGCAATTTCACATCCTGGCTGATGATACAAGCAGTCCTCCAGGTTTCCATAAACAAGCTAGAAATCCTTTTAGCCTGGGACCAGCACTTTCCCTGGTTCAGTCTTTGTTCCGCCAGTGTTTTCAGGAGTGTCCTTGGGGGGGGGGGGAGTGAGGCCCCTAGATATGCCACTGCCCTCCTCCCGCCCATATAGCTTTAACATATGGTGAGAACTCTTTGTTCCAAAAACAGTTTCCATAAAGTGGAAAAATACAGGTACTCAAAATGGAGTTCAGTATCATGTGGTCTGGTCACATGCCCTTGCTTAATCATAGCAGCCATTACTTATAGGCCAGCTGAAATGTTTACAGGAAGGCTAAGCTATTCCACAGCTCAGTGTCTTTGTTGATGAGCCATTAGCGTTGTCTAGCTTCACCATTGGTGTACCAGAAAGGCTAACTGTGGGTGTTTTCCAGAGTAAGCATATTTGAAATATAGATTCATAGTCAATATTCATAACTTCAGATACAAAAATGATACATACATACAAATAGGATGATTATATTCAGCAAATCATAACCTATCCAATGACACCTTACATGACCAATCTTGTACAAAATGCATCATAATTACGTCATAATTACATCATAATCATACAATTATGAAGAATATGGGCTGAAGTGTCACAGCAGCCTTCCAGGTTATTAGAGTCTTGAGAATGAGTGAGAAATCAGGCAGGCAGGCAGTCCATAAGGAGTCCAGATGACCACAAAATGTGGTGATAGTGGCATCTAAAACAGCACTGTGAAAAGCAAATGGCTACAGTAAAAGAGGCTGACAGCTGGGCAATAAACCTTCAACCTATTCTTAAAGTTGGCCTTGGTTTTGGGCTCTACTTTATAAAATGGGGAGTTAAGAGCAAGTATCTGGCCCATAGTTTGGCCTACAGGCCCTTAAAATACAAAGGGGAAACATAATTATTAGCCTACAGGTATAAGCATTTTAGCATGAATCTGTGGCACCATAAGCGCTGCTGCTAAGGATAACAAAACAAATGAACCTGAAAGAGACAACCTTGACAGTACCTAGCGGTTAGAACCAGCCTGAAGGACGGATACAAATAAAAGGAAGGGCCACTTCAGGTCTGAGTAGTATTTTTATTTCTCACGGTGCACATAGATGTGCTAGGCCCCTGCCAAAACAAAAAGACATGATCCTAACCCTAAGGAGCTTACCATTTAAATTAGACAGTAGAAAGAATGATGGGGTAAGGTCCATAAGATAAAGTGATTAAGATCTATGATAAAAGCATGAGAGGTTAAAGAAGTTTATATTTTTTAAAAAAAGAGTTCAGAGTAAATGTTTGTTAGTTGGCCAGTTTTGTGTATATATTACTGCAGGTGTGGGCCTGAATGAGTGAATGAAGAGAGAGTATTGGCCTTGTGGACCAGCTTGGGAAGATAATTCTTTTTTTATTTCTCCCTGACACCTGCAATTTTTGTTGCCTGTCACTGGGTGAGCTAGCCCTTTAGGATGGTTGGAGCTCAGCAGCATCTTTGACAGAACTAGCTCACCTCCACAGGTGGAGGCAATGAATGAAGACATTTGGTAAGGGGTCAGGTGATTAAGAACCAGCCTGCTAGGGGATAGGAGGATAGATCTGATACTAGAGAGGGAGAGACTTCAAGTAGGAAGACCCGGTAGCCCAGCAGGGGGAGGGTTGTGGGAGTTGGCACTCTATAAAGAGTGGGAGGTTGATTGCACAGGAAGATGCCTTTGGGGAAGAGAAGTAAGTGTGTGTGTGTGTGGGGGGGAAGACAGCCCAACTTTTTAGGGTCCTGGGGCTGGCAACCTATAGAAGAGGATGGACATGGGTTTCCCTTATACCTCCATCTAGTGAGGTGAAGAAGTGACCCCTGATATTAAGCAGAGCAGTGAATCATTGATGAGATCATAGGAAGTCTAAAGCAGAATTAAGCAGCAGGGTTGAAGAGTTTGTTGAAGAACAGGAGAGACCCTTGAGAAGGATGGGCAGTACCCAACCTAGGATGGGGGCAGAAAACTTTTTTGGTTTGTCTGGACTTTGTGGACTTTCCACTCTGGAAGGGGTTGAACTTGTAACTTGGCCAGAAGTCACCTCAGCAGCCTGGCTCAGCTTAAGGTTGAGAGAACCAATGCATGTGAATAGAAGATGTGCAGCAGGAATGAAGCCAGACCAGGTAAGTCACTGTTGCTACAATGCCTAAAACACTTGCATTCTAGCTGGATCAAATATTTGTTGTGAAAAGTTCTTAGGTGGCATCTGGCAGCTTTTGAATTATCAAAACATTTGTGAGCTTGGGCAGCAATCTTGGGATGTAAAATTTTGAGGAGGAAGAAGTGGAGCCCTAGTGGTCATTCCCAACAGAAATTAGTACAGGCTGAAGCCCATAACTCCTAAGTGGAGCTCTGGTCTAGTGGTTAGTGCACTCACCTGGGAGACCCACATTCCAGTCCCTGCTCCAGTGAATATTAAAATATTGTATACACCAGGGATTGGCAACCTTTGGCACGTAACCCATCAGGTAAGCCCCGTGGTGGGCCGGGCTGGTTTGTTTACCTGCCGCGTCCGCAGGTTCAGCGCTCACTGATTCACCATTCCAGGCCAATGGGGCCTGCGGGAAGTGGCAGCCTGAATACCCCTCAGCCATGGCCAGTGGGAGCTGTGATCGACTGAACCTGTGGACATGGAAGGTAAGCAAACAGGCCTGGTCAGCCAGGGGGCTTACCCTGGTGGGCCACGTGCCAAAGGTTGCTAATCCCTGGTATACAAAGTAGAAATGCTGCAACAAAAGAGTTGAGAGGCCCACCCCAGAATATCCGATAGCCCAGTGGTTAAGGCACTCACATGGAAGGTGGAAGACCTGGGTTCCGGTTCCTGATCAGGACTGGGCAGAGTGGGAATTTGAACTTGTCTCTCACAGCCTGGGTGAGTACTCTACTCTAACCACTGGACACAAGGGGGTACTTTCTCCTCTTGGGAGAGATAGACATGCTCAGAGTATGGCTCCTGAATCAGGCCACACAGGCAAGATAGGTGGGTTAGCACCTAGTTTGAGCATTGCACTGGGCTTAAGCATGAGATAGATGCTGAGCAGCTTAGTAGTGTCAGGACTTAGGAGCTTTGAGCATGTACACTGCCAGAAATGTAGGAGTCCCCAGGCTTACCACAGCTGGGTAGAGGTTTTGAGGATGTAAATTTTAGCCTTGGACTTCTAAAGTGTCAATAAGTTGCCTAAATCTCTTGGTGGATGTAGCCTTTAAGTCCCACTGACTTTCAGTAAGATTTAGGCTTTTAAGTCACTTTGGCACTTCTGAAAATTTTACCTCATTTCTTTCTCTTGAAAATTAGTGTGAACCCTCTCCAACCCTGTTTTTTCCCAGATCCCACTGTCCTGTAATAAGTCTTAAGCACTCTTGAAAATGTTACCTGGCAGCAATTCTGCCCATCTCTGTCTTGTATCCTTCCCTTCTTGCCAGTCCTAGTAAAAATCTTTAATATTATGTGGTGTGTGTATGTGGAACCCACCAGTTGTAGGAACATATCAGGCCTAACATTCGAAGCACCTCTAGCTCACACTTTTGCTCTCCTGGTACATGTTGCTATATGATGACACTCAGACCCAAAGAAGTTTGGGTAAATCAGTTAAGCTATGCTAGAATTGATTGGAAAAGGGAGAAAAAAGCTAGGGAAAAGTATAAAGCTAGTTTAAGCTTGCCATTTCAGTCTGCCTGACAATTGGTATTTGGCTGATTCTCACATCCATTACACTGCATAACTGCTTTGAATAGTCCTTAAAGTAGCAGTAGTGAATTCTTTCCTGCTCTCTTTGGTGTTGATTTCCCTCTCTCTCCCCCCCTCTCCCATTTTTGTAACATGTTGTCTGTCCTGTAGTTGAATAAAAATCCTGTTTGCAAGAATTTTAAATGGAGGCTGCTCTGAACATTATGCCACAAGGCAGTAATACAAACATACAAAGACCAGTTGTTAAAATGGAAATTACTATATAAATCTCTGGGAAAAGTCATTCTTATTACTTGGGAAAAGGCCAATAAAGTAAAGGAAAGAGATGTTAGCTTCTTGCCACTGACAAAACATTATAATGATTCTGTAGGTTTTAACGCTCAGAAGACTAACCTTGAGGCTGCTTCCTGTTTGGAAGATTTACATAGCTTATTCTCTGTGCAGAGACGGGTTTTCAATCATTTCTCAAGTGTACTTGACAGTGACCTCCTTGAGGTGTTTCCTGGGATATGTAACTTTATCCTAATTAATTCTACCTCTGCGGCAAGGCTTTCTAAAGAAGAGCGCTCAGGCTGATTAGAGAATAATTTCCTTATTGTTAAATTTAAACACACACACACACACACACACACACACACATACTCAAATCTGCTCTTTAGTATGAAAACTGATTTCCAGTTCAAGGATGCTTATAAGAGCAGAAGCTTTACTGTAGATCAGTGGTTCTCAGCTGTGGCCCACCGCTTGTTCAGGGAAAGCCCCTCGCGCGCCGAGCCACTTTGTTTACCTGCCGCGTCCACAGGTTCGGCTGATCACGGCTCCCACTGGCTGCGGTTTGATGCTCTAGGCCAATGGGGGCTGCGGGAAGGGCGGCCAGCACATCACTCGGCCCACGCTGCTTCCCGCTGCCCCCATTGGCCTGGAGTGGCAAACCGCGGCCAGTGGGAGCTGCGATCAGCCGAACCTGGGACGTAGCAGGTAAACAAACCAGCCCGGTGCGCCAGGGGCTTTCCCTGAAGAAGCGGTGGACCACAGTTGAGAACCACTGCTGTAGATGAAGCACTACTAACCTAATCCATCTCCAAATTTATTATGCTGGTTGCATGGCTAGGCAGTGTGATAACTTTTCTTAGTGGACCAATGCACTGGTTTCACTTGTGTAAAGCGGGTTGTTTCATGAAGGGTGAGAAGCTTATTCTAGATTTTTAGATGAGTACAGAATAAATATTTAATGCCAGAACTGTCTCTTTACAACTTCTGGGGCTGGACTAAAGGGTTTTGATGGACAGCTGAGTGTCTTATTCCCTACTTGGGTAAAGCAAGAATGCAAGATGATCCTCAGCTTGAAGAGGAGGTTCGGTTAGAAAGTGCCCAGAAAAAGCAGCCTGAAATGAACTCTGAGGAATTCAGTAAAGGGCCAGAGGCAGACAGGAAGCCAGGTTAGTGCTTAGGAAGTCTTGATGGATCCAGTGAGGAAAGCTTCAGCCCAGGGACTGCAACAGACATTGACCTGGAATTCCAGCCTTTAGGACAACTTGAATTGTCCAGGAGGTCAAGCCCAGAAGGGCAAAGATGAAACTGGAGAGACAACTGCCCAGCATGGATAAACCGTTAGGACTTTAGAATCCCTGGACTTGAGCCCCACCTGGTGTAAATTGGCATAATTCTGTGGGGAAAAAAATCTACCTCCTCCCCGCCCCAAGCAGCATAGTTAAGGTGACCTAAGTCCCTGTGTAAACAGCACTTGGTTGATGGAAGAATTCTTCTGTTGCCCTAGCTACTGCCTCTTGGGGATGTGGATTACGTAAACCGATGGGAGAATCCCTCCTGTTGATATAGCTAGTGTCTAAACCGAAGTCCTACAGCGGTGCAGCTGCATTGGCACAGCAGTGCGGCTGTAGCATTTTAAGCATAGACAAGCCCTAAATCAAAGGGATTACCCCAGTATCTGGCTCCCTGTGTGAGAAGGATTTATAATCAGAGGGCGGAACCTTCTGGAAAAGTTTATGGGGCTACAGAGATTAGAACATGACTAGACAAAAACGGTAAATGTGAGCAGCTAGTTACTGTGTTGTACCATAATATTTACTGTCGCTTGCTGTTTAGGGTAACTGCTTTAATTGAACATTCCTACATTCCTTCTAATCTGGTGTTTCTTTCTTTCTCTCTGCCAGAGTGAGAGAACTTTCTTTTTATTATATGTCCTTTGCATATGTGCCATTCTTGCGGAACTCACCTTATACTAGATACCCACCTGGCTTTATTGGGTAAAGGGCCTAGAGCAGGGTTCTCAACCAGGGTACACGTATCCTTGGGGGTACGCAGAGGTCTTCTAGGGGGTATATCAACTCATCTAGATATTTGCCTAGGCTACACAAAAAGCACTAGCGAAGTCAGTGCAAACTAAAATTTCAAACAGACTATGACTTGTTTATACTGCTCTATATACTGTACACTGATATGTAAGTACAACATTTATATTCAAATTGATTTATTTATAATTATATGGTAAAAATGAGAAAGTAAGTAATTTTTCAGCAATAGTGTGCTGTGACACTTTGGTATTGTTCTGTCTGATTTTGTAAGCAACTCATTTTTAAGTGAGGTAAAACTTGGGGGTACGCAAGACAAATCAGTCTCCTGAAAGGGGTATGGTAGTCTGGAAAGGTTCAGAGCCATAGCACTTGCCTTCAGGGTTTGTGGTTTAGTTGTCACAGGTAATAGCACTGCCAGATTTCTACATATTGCTAATCACATATAATCAACCAATTTAAGAGGGAAAAATGGGAGTGGTGGGGGCGGGGAGGAAACAGGAGTGGGTGGAGGACTATATTATGCTAATCTTACTGATTTTTAAAAGTATTTCCTAGTGACTTACCCACCCAGAGTGAAAATTGTAACAATATTCTTTGAAATATATTTCTGAGGTTTTCTTTTTTCCCCTAGGGGTTGATTTGGTCTCTCTGAATCACGCATCTGTCCCCATCCAACATCCCACACTAAGGTTTTGTTTAGTAGGCACTGAATTGGTAGCATCTCTAATTCCAAACGAATAACTTCTGAGACATTTAATTTTCCCTTGAGGGATCCAAGACATTCCCTTCCCTTGGGGCTGAGCATGCTGCTTCCATGGCAATCTCTTCTCTTTTTATGAAATGAGTTTATTGCGCTAGTCTGGGCATGTCCTGGGAACAGTGTCATTCTCTAAATTAACATCAGTTATTGAGTATTTCACTCTCTGGATGCCTTGTTTAACATACTTGTCTGGTTCTGCATTTGATCTTTATGTATAAAGCTAGATGCTCATTTTTTGTTGGAAATTTCAAATTTTTGCCAGCTGGTACAGGCGTATCTTGCTGTAGGTGAATTCATGGCTCCATCATGCTGCCATATTCTACGGACTCCTCTTGATTCCATGGTGGGGAGGGAGGGAAGTGTAGACAGGATGAACTATCATTTCCTAAAAGTTCTTGAAAATCCATATTCTCTCATGGCTGGGTAACTGCCAGTCAGGCAAATGCTCTGCTTCCTGGCTAGAGCAAGATAATCACATACAAATTGTCATTAAAAGATGTTTCTCAGCCCTTCCCAGATGTTTACAGTATTCCTGGCCTTAGTTGATGGTTCTTTCCTACCATAGTTGAGATCAGGGAAAGGAGGAAGCCAAAGGGGCCTGTAGCAGCTGCAAGGAAAAGAAATGGCAGAGTTTGAATTTCTGAGAATTGTGCCAACAGGGAAGCAAGGTTTCCTTGATAGTGAGCTAGAAAGCACGTACATAGATGACTCTGTAGAAGCAGGCACCACCAGCTCTTGCTATTAAGCAACCCCAACCATTCAGTGTCACCATCCCCTGAACTGCAGTGGGACTGAGTTCTCCTGTCCCCACCCCCCCAAAGCTGGTTCCCTAAGGAGGAACTGGAGGTGGAGAGGAACTATTTTTTTCCCCCCACAGGCAGAATCCCAGCGACTCCCCCTGTTGCTGTTCAAATGTCTGCGAGCTCACCTATCAGCCCTTGCCTCAAGTCACAGAGTGACACATAGGATGTAAAATTCCCAAGCCTAATATAACACTGAAATGTGTGTTTACCTTAGGCACCTCTAGTACTGTACTAGGTGTCAGTGATAGAGTACTCATAATATCTGCTCCACCCATCCGTTTAGTATTTAGTAATTACAGCAATAAAAAAATCAGTATATTTAAAACATCCCAACTTATAACATTTTAAAATAAGTTGTACTTAAAATCAAAAGTCCGCTCTTGTGCTGCTGCTGCTTAAGGGTCCAGTCCTGCAGTGATTACTTAGGCAAAACTCCCATTGAAATTAATCAGAATCTTGACGAAGGCCGCAATATGCACGTTCTGAACATCACACAAGTCTAGTCATATTGATCATCCCAGTCAGTGAGACTATTCATGGAAGTAAAGTTCCGCATGTAAGTGATTGCAAGATTGTGACCTAAGTGAGAACTTGATTTGGTCCTATGTCTTTAAGGTATGAATTTATCTTGTGATTCAGAGAGGCATTCATTTATGTAATGCCCATCAACAATAACTGAAGTTACACATGTGAATCCCCTCACACTGATGAATAATATACACCTTAAACTTGACATTTCCTGACAGCTTGTTCGCATTCAGTAGTAACGAGAGGGGATTGAAGAAAGGGAAGTATATTTTGCAAAAAAAAAATTCAAAAGAAAAACAATCTGTTTCGTTTGAAATACCTTGCTTTTGACAGATTTCAAAAAAGAGAGCCCACATTTATTTGAAACTTGGTTTCTTCCCCCCTCAGAATGAAACTCTTTTTACCATTTGTAAAAATGGTGGTCATATTTAGATAAAATGGGAGAATGGTAGTTGAATAGCTCTGTTGTGGATTGGCGTATAGGCCTTAATGCAAGTTATTGGAGAGCCACGTCAGTGAGTTGAGGTGCTGTGCAGGGAAGGCCAAAAATGCAGTGGAACAACTATGCTGCATGTATAGGTGTATGTAGGGACTCTGAAGCTGTTACGTTACACACGGGGACTCCAGTCGTGGTCTTCTAAGCAGGAGCAGAGCAGGGAATGGTGTTGTGTATATAGCAAGTGTGGCTGCCAACTATGTGAATCTATAGGACTACCACTGTAGGTCAAAGGCAGTGACTTGCTGTGCCTCATTACTATAGTCCATGGGCATCATACCTTACCTCTGAATCGGGTGGTGTGTATGGGGGAGGGAGGGAAGAAGAAGAGTAGAAGGGGGGACACTATGTTCCATCAGGAACACCAGTAACTTTCCCTGTTCAAAACCCTTTTACTCAGTTTGTGCAGGAGACCTACATTTCAACTTCCTCCTCTACCTCTATATTTTTTCTTCCTCCCCTGCCACAACAGTGTTTGTACTGAAACTTAGAATGTCACAATTTAGATAATCAGGGTAACATATCATTCTTCTCTGAACTTTGAGGCAGCAAGTAGTCGGGTGATGATCACTGGAGCATCAACTTTGTGGAATTTCACCTTAAGCAGCACAGTGGAGTCAAGAGAAAGACATTTCAGCTCCACTCAGTGCAACACTCTATTATTCTGGCTTCTGTATCTGCTGACTTCCCTCCATGCTTTGCCATGGCTAGAACCGTTCTTTACGCCGCAGTCTGATAGTCACTTGATCAGTTTTGATAAGAGCAATAGAAACTGTAGAATAGTACAGAGGGGATGAATTGAGCACACAGCTTTGAGTAATAATACAGAAAAAATAAATTTACAGTATGAATCCATGGGAGAAAATTTCAGTCTGCATTTCTGTGGTCTACTCTGCTCTTCCTTTTTTTATTAAATTTGAACCGTTCAAATAAAAACATCCTCTTAAAAAGTAAATAGGAAAAAGAATGGAACATTCTGAGGTTAGTACAACCTCTACTTTCCAGGGGATGCTTCACATTTACTTTGTTTTGATCCACAGGCATACACATTATTTCCTAATACTTTTAGGACTGGTGCCACTATTGTTTAGTATCTGTGTAACAAATCCATGTGCTACAGACCGCAGAGAGATTTGCCACACTAGAACCTTGATCATTCAAAGACAAAACATGGGCCTCTCTGCCATTTAAACTGAAGAACTCCGATAGATGATTGTAGAAAATCTCTTTTCCTTTTCTTGGGCCAGGCACTAAAGAACAACACCATCCACTCATGCACACAAACATAAGCTATGGGTAAGAATTTCAGAAATGCTCAGGATTGGCCTAAATCTGCTTCTGCTGGATTTAGGCCAACGTTGAGCGCTTTTGAAAATCGCACTCTTTATGTGACTATACAAATAATTTTTGCAGTCAGACTGGGACATTGTCTATGAAGGCACATTTTAATAGTATATGTGAGGAAATCTGAGAAGAAAATACTGGTGGAATCCCAGCAGGGAATATCCTGCTTTCTTGACTCTCATGCCACCTGAGCACTGCAAGGGGCCAGATTTCAGAGAATGATGTGTGGATGATGTGGTGTGGATGAACCCTTTGGTGAATATGGCGCATATTTTGGTGAATTTGGGGCATTTCTAAAATCTTTGCCTCAGCTTGGAGCTGTGTCTCAATACTTCCAAGCAGAACTAAATTTGGAATCAGATCAGCATAGTGGCACAACCTCTAGTGTGGATGCAGTTATACACCATATAAGTGTGCTTATAACTCTATAGCTTATTCCTATAAAAGAAGGGGGGGAGAAGCTATATTGGTATTTGTACGAGTATAACTATGTCACTTAAAAAATAACCAAAATATTTATACAAGTACAAAACCTGGGTAAATCAGAACTTATGTGTTTTCATCTATCCCCATCTGCACACAAATCAGTGAAGATAAAAGTATTGGGAGTGGGGGGAAGAAATCAGATGTGAATTTTGAAAAGACAAACTTTCTTCTAGTCTGATCATTTTGATTAAAATGTCGGAAAAGTAAAGATCAGGGTAAGTTATGGCCTCAAACCGAGTCACTTAATTTTTTGGGAGACAGGAACTGGTGTGGGCAGGAGAGATTTAAGTGCCATTGGATCCTTCTTCTGTAATACAAATTCGGCAGATCTTGATTAGAACTTAGCAGCACTGGCCCCAGCAGAGGGAAGGGCAAGCCCTCTCCCGAAAGTCATGCATGAATGGAGGGAGGGAAGTGGAACAAATACCAGCAACCGAATCCATCCTTAACGTGCAGGGAGGAATTAGGTGACTTGGCATAAAGCATTCCCACCAGCAGTAAAGCAGCTGAACTTTTTAAAGTGGGAGTATCATTTGCCATCACAATACACTATCATTATAAGGTATTACAGAGGTATTTCCTTTGATGTTACATTGTGTGGGACATGATACCACATTATGAAATAAGGGCCTGCTCATACAACTCTTCAGTATGCAAAACTCTGTGGGTCTTAAAAGGGAGTTTTGCTTACTTTGGGAATGAAGAATCAGCCCCTTAGGCAATATTTTAAGTGGCTAACTTAAATACCTTGCAATTATGTCATATATTATGTTTGCCAGGAACAATGGAGGAACTGGGATATGTCTCTTAGTGCCCCAATTCTCTGTTCTTTGCTTTTTTTTTCTTTCTGTACCCAATGTATAGCACATACTGCTTGAGGTAATATGCTAATCCAACAATGCCCTCTCCTCCAACACTTCCCTCCTCAAGTCTTACTTTTGCTGTGATACAACAAACTAATTAAATAAATGTATTTGTTAGAACAAAATAAAATAATGGAGTAAGGCTTTATCCTGAAGACACGTGTACCTATTTTATTATGATGCCAGCCATTTTGAGATCACAGGGAGATTAAAATGGAAGCCCCCAGCCTCAAAAGTATGAATCTCTACAGCTTGAGCTGAAGCCTCAGGCTCTGTAACTAGGGATATGATAGGCTGGCATCATCTGTGTAGCAGGAACAGAAGGGAAGTGCAATACACATTGGCCAATGTGTGTTATAACCAGAAGAGTAATCCCATTGATTTAATGGAACTACTCACCTGCTTAAAGTTAAGTACATGCATAAGCATTTGTAAAATCATTACCATTATGTAATCTCATTGCTTACTCCCCTCTGCATCTCCCTATTGTTTGGTTACCTCCTTTTTTTGAGTCATCTCTGAAATTGCATTGTAGCTTCTGTAAGGCAAGGATGATATCTTCATATTTTTATTGGTAGGCACCTAGCACGCTTTTAAGGTATATAAAAAAGGGGACAAGTTTTCCCCTCCGTCAAGTTTTACCCATGTAAACCTAAACTAGGCCCAGATCTTCTAATATGAAGGGATTCTTCCTCTTTCAGCAATTTGTTTTCTGTTTACACCTCTGTTTTCAATTATATTACTGTCCTCTCTTTGAAACTGAGAAAATATTCCATTACTTTGTGGCTCAGCGCTTACAGTTTTACTTGCATTGGTTAGAGCATGTGTGTGTGAAATACTAGTTTTAAAGTCTCTTAGAAATGTCCTTATTAAAGTATAAAGGTTAAGAAGATTATAAGTGTATTGCTTCATAGTTTATTCCCTACTTGGTCTAGCTGCACAGACTTGGGGGCAGAGAGAGAAAGGAATGGAGTCAGAATTATTTTCAATTCAGTATAAATCAAGTTAATGATTTCTGTTAACTTTCTCAGGGGGTAGAGGGAGATGGTTGTAACAAGTACCTCTGATTCAAAAATTCTTGTTAATTCTGCCTGCCAACTGTTTATTGTATAATATTTTTTGCTGCTTTTAAGGTCCTGACTTTGTAAGACTTTTTGTGAACTTGAAGGTCATTCAGTCTTTGCCACAGCTCAGTTTAGGCCATAAAGATAATGCATTTTGTTTTTCATTTAAAAACACACACACTGTCTTGCATATCATTGCTTTAGATACTGCATAGAACCTCTGCCTGTAATATTGCCATAAAACTCAATGTGAGGGGTAATTCAGATTTGTGCTGACAAAACAGCTTCCAAACTTAGGGTCTTCCTTGACATCTTACTGATTTCTTCAGCTTTTAAGATCTTACTTCTAAAACTTAAAGGGCCTGATTATTTAAAGTTTCACCAGTATGGAGTTACAATGGCAAAGACCTGGTGCTATGGAGTGGAGAACTGTCTGGTCCAAAAATTCTTTCTAACCAATAGGGCTAGATAGCCTTCCCCTCTGGTATGCTGTTGCATTGAGTCTGCAGTCTAAGTGAAATGCTCAATAAGGCCTTGGTCCTGCAAACATTTAGGCATATGCTTAACTTTCATTGTGTGACTACTCCCATTGAAGTGAATGTTATTACTACACATGCTTAACGTTAGACACATGCCTAAATGTTTGCCTGAGTGTGACCCTAATGAAGACTTTACTAACTTTTCTTTGAAGAGAGGACTATATTTCTAGACTTCATGGAAAATAATGTTTTGTATGGAAGACTGGGTCAGGAAAGCTTTCTAGGCAAAGAGGGCTGCTTGGAGAAAAGGTCTTTAGATTTTTCTCTGGTTAGCTGATCGGTATCAAATTAATGTATTTTAAACATGATCAGACTTACTCTTTCTGCTAAAAAAGGCAATCTCAATTTTTCCCTTCTTCCCAGCATAAAATAAGAACTATCATACTCTGTCCTATGGAGATTCGGATTATCCCTACTCATCACAAGCCCTGGCCAATTGCTATTCAACTATTATTTGGATTGGGTATCTTTAGGGAAGTAGAGATGACGAATCATACGGATATCTCCCCATATTGCAATGTGAGACTGTAAACAGCAGAACCACCTTGAGGTGAGATCCTCATCCCTGCTCTGTCCCCTTTATGGCTGGAGCACCATAAAGAGTCTTTAAAAACCCTAATTTTGTCCAGGGAAGGCTTCCTTTTGTGCAAGAATTGTAGAGGACAGCCTCAGGCTACCCTCTAAGGACCCTTCAGAAGCCCCGGTACAGAGGGTAGGCTGGAGGGAAGACTGCAGGTGCAAGGGGAATATCAGGGGTGGGGCTGTAGAATGCTGCACTACAGAGCTTCTGGGAGACATTGTTGCCCATCTTAGTAGACAAAGGACAGACTGCCATAACTTGGACAGCCTTGAGGTGCTGTTTGTAGGCTGGGGACAGATCTGGAGTGTGCAAAGGTGTTTTAAAGCCACATTAGCTCCTCTCTTCTTGGACTGTGAGTTCAAGCCTCTTTGGGTACATCTACACAGCACATGGGAGTGGGCCTCAGGTCAACAGACCTGAGCTAGCAGAGCTTGCATCAGCACTTTAAAAATAGCTGTGTAGACAGTGCTTTGAAGTTGTAGAAGCCTGAGCTCCATCCTGAGCTGCAATTTCAAAAACACTGCCAATGCATCTATTTTTAGAGTGCCAGGACTAGGTCTGCTAGCCCAAGTCTGTCAACCCAGGCTGAGAGACTTGCTGCCATGGGCTGTGTAGACAAACCCTTCAAGGCTCATCACAGAATCTCACCACTGGTGTTTATGCACCTGTCTTAAAAACACATGTTGGGCTAGTTTTACTCCTGGCTTTTGCCCGCAGAAATGGATCTGCAGAGCCCCCAGTGGTGGAAAGTCTGCCCTAAGTGAGACAACAAGTATGCGTTACCCAAAACTTTGCCATCTTCAGAAGTGTTGGTGTTGACTAATGGTGGCTCAAAAGTCAGTGGCTATTAAAAATTGGTGGCCTGAGCCCCTGCTGGAGGTGGTGGTTCAATGTGTCACACTTTCTTTCCTTCTCTTCTGTATATGTAAGCCTTGCCCTAAAAGCAGTGGCAATCAGTGTGACTTTACTTATGTTTGGTCATGTGAAATTGATTCATAATATTAATGCCAACTAAACTGTTTATTTGTGACCATGTTTTAATTTCATTGGTCAGGCATACCTTTAGACAAAAAGAGTCCAAACAATTACTGTCACAGTCCTCCTCTAGTTTCCAACTCAGTCACTCCTGTGCCAACCCTTCCTGTGTTCTGACCCTCTGCTCCAAGTCTGCCCCTTCTTTTTCTATATTATCACTCTATATTCTATTATTCTATATATCACTCTATTATCACTAGACAGCCAGAGGGGATTCTGTGGATCTTCGGCAACTGCTGAAAGTTGCCCTCCCCGGCCTTAAGCTTCCCATGCTGCACTAGTAGAGTTTTTATGGAAATAATGCATCAAATACTTTTATACTGGCGTTCTCGCTTTACTTGTTTACCCTACATTTGTAGAATCTTGGAAACCTGATTAACACTAATCTTATTTGGTAGAAACAGGCACTCTTCACACAGAGAAAAAAGCCAATGTGGTTTTTTTATTTTAATTCCTTGTTTGCTGTCATATTTAATAATGACATCAGTGATGCCAGAACAACTAAGGGAATATGGTTTATTTGTGTACCCTCTGCTGCAGTGGCAAAGAACAGATGTTGGAAGAATATGGATTAGAAAACTGTCTATTCTATAATTACTTGGTAGCAAACTGGATTTTTAATAAATGTACACACTAGCTGCTCAGAATATGGATTATAGCAGTTCTAATATATATCATATTTTGAGTTTAAAGTATGTGAAAATTCCCCTTTAAGATCACAGAAAAGGTCTGACCACTGAATCTCTAACACTCTGAGCAAATTCTGAAGTCATGGGACAAACTGTTTTCCTCTGCAGTGTCAAGTCATATTACTAGAATCCTGCTTAGGTTTCTAGGGTTGTGCACTGAAGATAATGGATAATATTGTGCATATTCATAATGGAGGAATTTTGATTGAATTCCAGGGCTTGTCTCCTCTCACCACTTTTTACTCGTGTAACTCCACAGACACGAATGCAGTTATTCCTGATTTATATCAGAGTACAAAGAGAATCAGGCCCAGTGTTTACATTCCTTGAGGAGCCTGGTTGTGTGTATGTGTGTTGAATAAGTTGCAAATAAGACTCACAAAGAAAGAAAATTGGATCATTATGCCCTGTAAAGTGGAGGAGAGAAAGGGGAAAGGCAGCAAACTAGATATTAATGTTGGCAAGAGCTGCAAAAAGCTTCTTAGAGCCAAATCCCACTTTCTGTCTTAGTAAGAGTTGTCCCATAGAAACCCAGGAGACAACTCATATAAACAAACTGGGTTTGGCCCATAGTTTTGCTTTGTAAATGTAATATGTACAGAGAACTAATGAGAAGAAAATAACTGACTCATTTTTTGCTGAACAGGGTCAGAGGATTGGCTTTCCTAAGATTAGTAATATTCAACAAACCACAAAATAATTCTTCTTTTCACTTTTCACAGCAGCAAGTGAATTTCTGCTGACTTTATTTTTTACACTGGGGGTGGTACTTATGGACAGGTTTATTGCTGAAAGAAAATACCTTTTTGAATAGATGCCAGTAAACATATTATCCTCAGGTATAGCTGCCTTTACTCTTGGGGTTGGCATTTATGACAAGAAATATTACTAGTTGGAATATTTTCTGGGCATTTGTCAGAAGTATGAACTATATCTAACTGAAATTGATTATGAAGATAAAATCATCCTGTTTTTTGTCACAAGTTCATATATAAAAATTTCCTTATATACTTTCTCATTTATTTTCTTCTTGTTGAAGATGATTTTCTTGAACATTCTCACATGACACAGATCAACAGGGGAATCAGCTCTATTAAAGGAGATCTTTAGAATGAAATCAACTGTGGAATGTTTTACAAATGTGGTTCAAACGTCAAATAATTTCAAAGGAAAATGATGCATACAAGAGTGTCTTGGGAATTAGCATAAAAACACTGTTTCACTTAGAATCATGCAAGATGGACCTTTGGGAGAATAGGATCATTTTCAAATAGCCTGATTGGGGAAAAAGGTCTCTTACCAGGGTTCTAAAGAACAAAATTTGCATATTAATAGAAGATTAAAGTGCCCATCAAGTACTCTGTAGCAATACTTTCTCTTGTCTATTTTGTTCTTCACATAAACATCTTTCATAATAGAAAGAAACTTGTGCCTCTCCAGCTATTGCATTGAGTCTCCAGGGCTTAATATTACAATAAGACAGACTGTAATGTATAAATTCCTTTGAAAAAGCCTCTTGGATTGTTATTTATTAACAATATGAAAGGGTTATTTTTAACCCCCTTTTACCCTCAAAAAATAATTATTTGTAAAGAAATGTCAGATACTTTCACAAGATCTGAGAATCTTTTTAAAAGGCTAATATCTAAAGAATGCATTTGTTACAAATTGACAGGTTGGCTGTCTGGTGGTGGTTTAAATATGTTTGATTAATAGTCAGCCAGAACGGTATTCAGAACCCAGAGTTAGATCAGGTACAACATGAATGGCATATACAGCAGTTTGCATTGAACTACAGATTAATGAATCTTCAATAAAAGCTAAATATGAAAAAGAATATGATGGAATGGGAAACCTGAACAATTGAACATTGACACTCAGAGCAGATGCAAAAATGTATATTTTTCTAATCTCCCTGGGTATGCCAAATCCAGAGAGTAGGTGGTTGCCATTCATCTTATTGTGAGCATGACTCTCCTTTATGTGTGTCATTTGTTTCCCCAGAGCAACTGTAGGTGTGGGAGCTGTTAATGATACCTTTTAAAGCTTTAACTTCAGCCCAAAGAAATAGCTCTGCAAAACAATCATATGGGGAGTGGCTTTCTTCATTGATCACAGTATATAGGACAATTATTTATTCAACTGGACTGTTCTTCATTAATCCAGACTGAGTTTCGGTTTTAAAGAAACCACTCAATCTATCCACAAAAAAGCCTGTTCAATTAGAAATACGCTTAAAGCTAAACCTCAAATTTAGACTTCCATGAATGCTGAGAAGTTCAAAATCTGATCTGGTTCTAGATCTCTACTTTGCCAGTGGCTCCTCTGTTTATTGTGGGCCAGTCATCCAAGGATCTCTGAACTCTGGTTCTATGCATCGCTGCTTTAGACCATCAGAAATTCCAAGTGATATTTGGTTCTATGTTGTGATAAATGAAGTGTGTGTGTGTGTGTGTGTGTGTGTGTGTGGTGGGGGAATAGCTCCCTTTGATGGACACCCAGCTTCTCTGCTTGTTTTACCTGCAAAGGCTTAAAAGTTCCCCAGTAAAGAAAAGGAAGTGGGCACCTGACCAAAAGTGCCAATGGGAAGGTAGAACTTTTTTAAATTGGTAAAGCAACTTTCCCTTTGTTTGTTGTTCTCTCTGGGTTCCAGGCACACGGAGCAGCAATGCTGTAAGCAGCTTTAAGCCAGGTATGATTTACAGATTATCAATTAATACCTTGAACCTACTTATCTGAAGCCTCAGATATGTAAGTAAAATGACATGATTAGGTTTATTTCTGTTTATTTTTTAAGGCTTATGGACTCCCTGGCTTTCAAGCAGCCAAAAGGAAAAATGTGTCCTTTTAAAATCCTGAGGTCTGTGCTTCTGGTTCAAAACTATCCCACTGCTCTGCCACCAGGTCAAGGCTGAATCCCCACTTTGTCCCTTTGAATACAGAAGGTGGGGTCCTGCAAGGATTTTAAAAATTAATACTTGACACTCCAGGCTTGTATTAAACTCCCAAGGTTACAGCTTTTCTCTGACCTTGGCTTGGTAAATGCTGCCACCACCCAAATGCCAAAAACCCTCTTGGACCCAGAATCCCCTCTGGGGAATTCCTCCCTGTGGAGTATCCTCAAGCCCTTTCGCCCCCCCCACCCTTCCAGGGAGGGCTGAGAAAGAAAACAAAGGAAATTAGATGTTGCTACCAGCTAATCAAACAACGTGCACAAACCTCTTAGGACACCAAAAATCCAATCCTGTTCTTAAAAAAGTTAAATTGTATTAAAAACAAAAAGGAAGAAAATACATCTGGAACTTAGGCTTTTGCTAGATTTTAAAAGAGCAATTCCAAATATTAAGCACCCAAAATAGCTTCTTGGAGGTTAGCTTAAAGGTTACAAGCAAACAAAAGCATCTGGGATTAGGACAGAGGAGTCCACAAGCCTTAAAAAATAAACCGAATCATGTCTTTTTAGACATTCCCTAAGTTTACTTACATATCTGAGGCTTCAGATTAGTAGGTTCAAGGTATGAATTGACAATCTATAATCATACCTGGCTTAAAGCTGCTAACAGCATTGCTGCTCCCTGTCCCTGAAACCCAGAGAGAACAACAGACAAAGGGAAAGTTTCTTTCCCAATTTAGAAAAGTTCTATCTTCCCATTTTGACAGGTTTCAGAGTAACAGCCGTGTTAGTCTGTATTCTCAAAAAGAAAAGGAGTACTTGTGGCACCTTAGAGACTAACCAATTTATTTGAGCATAAGCTTTCGTGAGCTACAGCTCACTTCATCGGATGCATACTGTGGAAAGTATAAAAGATCTTTTTATACACACAAAGCATGAAAAAATGGGTGTTTACCACTACAAAAGGTTTTCTTTCCCCTCACCCCACTCTCCTGCTGGTAATAGCTTATCTAAAGTGATCACTCTCCTTACAATGTGTATGATAATCAAGGTGGGCCATTTTCAGCACAAATCCAGGGTTTAACAAGAACGTCTGAGGGGGGAGGGATAGGAAAAAACAAGGGGAAATAGGTTACTTTGCATAATGACTTAGCCACTCTATTCAAGCCTAAGTTAATTGTATCCAATTTGCAAATGAATTCCAATTCAACAGTCTCTCGCTGGAGTCTGGTTTTGAAGTTTTTCTGTTGTAATGTCGCAACTTTCATGTCTGTAATCGCGTGACCAGAGAGATTGAAGTGTTCTCCGACTGGTTTATGAATGTTATAATTCTTGACATCCGATTTGTGTCCATTTATTCTTTTACATAGAGACTGTCCAGTTTGACCAATGTACATGGCAGAGGGGCATTGCTGGCACATATCACATTGGTGGATGTGCAGGTGAACGAGCCTCTGATAGTGTGGCTGATGTTATTAGGCCCTGTGATGGTGTCCCCTGAATAGATATGTGGGCACAGTTGGCAAAGGACTTTCTTGCCAACTTCCTGGGTTAGTGGTTCTGTTGTGTGGTATGTGGTTGCTGGTGAGTATTTGCTTCAGGTTGGGGGGCTGTCTGTAGGCAAGGACTGGCCTGTCTCCCAAGATTTGTGAGAGTGTTGGGTCATCCTTCAGGATAGGTTGTAGATCCTTAATAATGCGTTGGAGGGGTTTTAGTTGGGGGCTGAAGGTGACGGCTAGGGGCATTCTGTTATTTTCTTTGTTAGGCCTGTCGTGTAGTAGGTGACTTCTGGGAACTCTTCTGGCTCTATCAATCTGTTTCTTCACTTCCGCAGGTGGTTACTGTAGTTGTAAGAATGCTTCTACAATACCCACCTGCGGAAGTGAAGAAACAGATTGATAGAGACAGAAGAGTTCATTTGCAAATTGGATACAATTAACTTAGGCTTGAATAGAGACTGGGAGTGGCTAAGTCATTATGCAAGGTAACCTATTTCCCCTTGTTTTTTCCTATCCCTCCCCCCTCAGACGTTCTTGTTAAACCCTGGATTTGTGCTGGAAATGGCCCACCTTGATTATCATACACATTGTAAGGAGAGTGATCACTTTAGAGAAGCTATTACTAGTAGGAGAGTGGGGTGAGGGGAGAGAAAACCTTTTGTAGTGGTAAACACCCATTTTTTCATGCTTTGTGTGTATAAAAAGATCTTCTATACTTTCCACAGTATGTATCCGATGAAGTGAGCTGTAGCTCAGGAAAGCTTATGCTCAAATAAATTGGTTAGTCTCTAAGGTGCCACAAGTACGCCTTATCCTCCCATTGGCTCTTTTGGTCAGGTGCCCACTTCCTTTTCTTTACCTAGGGACCTTTTAACCCTTTGCAGGTAAAGCAAGCAGAGAACAGCTACCAAGAGGGATTTTACAGCTAACTGGCTGGCTGGGTGTCCATCAAAGGGAGCTACCCTCCGCCCCCACTTCATGTATCACATATGTCATGGGATATTTTACAATATTCTGTTCAAATGGGTATGAAAAATGAAATAAGTATTGTCTGTTTCCTAGTTTCTATTTTGAGAATTATATATTATAATGGGAATGTGTGCCCCTTTGCCATTTCTAGTTCTTAGTCCTCTGTGAACGCAGCCACAGAGGAACTCCACGAAGTGTTAGGAGCAAAAATGTGGGTGCTTTGGGAAAATGTATGCAGTAGGGGATCATTTTTCTTTTTCTTTTCTCTCTTCTGTTCTTCTCCTTAAAAAGCTTAGTAAGCCCACAAAGTTTATAAGCCTCCTCACGGGACCAAGTTATTTCTTCAATCCTCTCTGTCTGTGCAACTTGGAGCAGTCTTCACAGATATCCTGCTGAGCATTAAGTGCTGGCTTCCTGCAGTGGCAGCACTTTCATTCCCCTGACCTGTGCATTTTCCTCTAACCTTCATACTTACCTGACTTCAGTCTCCTGCCCACAGCTGTTCTTTGAGACCCCTTGCTGTTTTTTTCTTGAACTTCAGAGCTCCTCCTAATTTTGCCACACTTTTTGGTGAGAAGAGCACTATTTTATGCTTTACCTTGTTGAGCTCACTTGCTGCTGTACCCATCGGAAGAACCGCATTAGATGTGGTATATAGGAGGAAATGGCTTCCGATACCTCCCATAATCCCATGAGTGGAATTGCAAGTTTGATGGATGAATGGAGGAATAAAGCCAGGATTTTTAGAACAATACTTGAATGACTTGTTCTGCAGAAATTGTGATTCTGCTACTGGGTGTGCTGCAGCTCCAGTTATTTTATGTGTTTTTGGAAATCATCATTACAGCATTCTGTCACATTGATGCCAGTTCTGCAAATTAGACAGCAAAAGGAACAACACTCCTAACAAATGCCCCACTGGTTGTTTTCTGGCCAGTTATTCAGTTTTATACTACTCTGGCTGAATGAAATGAAGATGAAAACTTCTGTAACAGAATCTGAAACAATATTTAGTTTTTTAAAAATTTAACAGCATTAATTCCTAAAATAAACGACACTGAAGCTGAGCTCCATCCCTTTGCATCGCAGCTGTATTTAAGAATAAATATGTCTACAGGGTGTTGCTATGGGCATAATCCTGTTCACTTTGAAGTCAATAGGAGTTTTACAAGAGGTAGGTAGGTGCCTTATTGGCCATCAGCAAATACAAGCAAAATGACCATGCATGACCACAGCACGTGTTCATGCCATTATGGTAACTGTTCTCAAAACTGGGCTGAACTTGAACTTGTTTTTGCAGGTATTTGTTGACATTTGTGGTACCTATGAACAGGAACCGGCATGGTAATGTGTGTGCAATTCTGGAAATCGTTGCTTTTATCTCTGTTTCCCAGTTGGTAAAATGGGGATAATTGTATGTGTAGTACCTCACAGGGTGTTGTATGTGCTGATTATGTTGTACTTTGAAGAGGTAAAATGCTACAAAACACTAAATATAATTAAAGGGATTTGTACTTTACAGGGTGTTGTTTGGATCATTTAATGTTTTACTGCATTTTGGAGACGTAAAATATTATTTGTGCATCTACAAAATATGTATGCAGGTACCAGTTTACCTTAAAGAAAGTCCCTAAGAAATGTCACTTTTAAACAAAACCCAAGCGGTGTCTAATCAGGTGCGGGTTGGAATGTAAGTGGTTATTTCTGTATGTAATTGGCTGTTGCCGTGGGGACTTAGAGCCAGCTTTCCAAAATTTGTCCCAGGTAGGGGTGCTGAAGAGTGCTGCCAGAAAAGTATTTCCAATTTTCTGTCTATCAATTCAAATAAAAATTGATCAGTGGTCCATCTGATCATCCTGCTCTCTCAGGAACAAATGCCAGACCCAGAGCTTTCTGTGCTTGATGAAAGCTCCAGGTCACTTGGATGAAGAAATGTTTTTAAATGACAGACTTAATTTCTCATCCTGTCAACAATTGGCTATTCCACTTAGTCCTAGTCTTTGTATGAAGTTACTATTTTTTAATATAATACCATAAGCTTGTATGACACACAGACTTAAGACATATTGCCTGACCCGGGGAGCTTAGAATTTGAATGCTCTCTCCTGCAGTTTTACTAACATGAGCACGTTCATTTAAGTCAATGTAAGTAAGTCTTTATGATGGAGAAATCATTTGGACAACAACTAGATTAAGGAAAGGGGAAAGGAGATGCAATTTGAATGATTTAACTTTTGCACACATCTTCATTCTGGGTTTTTTTGACTTTTTACATATACCATATTTTTAATATGTAATGACTTGGAATGTGCATATTTTCATATTGCCAAAATCTCCTCTAAATGTCATATGACTTGAAGCAATAAAGGAAAGAATAACATGAATTCATAATGAAAAGCAAAAAAAAATCATCACCATGAAGTGACGCTATATTTTTGTGCATTTGCAGGAAATTTTTAGGTATTTTATTTGTGCTCTGAGGGCAAAATTGTTGCTGGCCTGTGCACAAATATGCAAGGAGGGGAGAGGACATAAGGAGCTGCAGCCTCTCTTGTGCTCCCATATATGGGCTGGCTAGTTACTCTTTGTGCTCCATTGAAGGCAAGCTAGACAGTGCTACCCACCTCAAAAGGACAAAGGTGATGCCAAAGCCCCAGACAAGCCAGAGGATTTAGCCAGCCATGAAAGGGAACAGATACTGCACCCCTTAGGGGATCTAACAGTGTAAGTGCTCATGCTTTGCAACTGGGAGGGCTAAAAGCCCAAAACACTCAGGAGTTCCTTTGTGGTGGTGCAGCTTTGCATCCTTCACTCATGCAGGTGTGTGCCTATACTTACACCCTGATTTCAGGAAAGCTCTTAAGCATGAACTTAACTTTAAGCATGTGCTTAACTCCTGTGCTGCATTGGGGCCTTAATATCTCCGTATTGAACAGAAAGATTGATAAAGGGTGTATCAGCCTTATCCTTTGCCAGTGAAAAGGTGCAGGATGCCTGGTTTTTGTTGTTGGGAAGAATTTCCTTGCCATGTGAAACCATTTAGAACTAAATTCCTTATTTAATCCTCTTCCAGTGCTGGAGATAGATATGCCATCATCATTTCATTCTCCGATAAATGCTTTTTCTCAGCATTTAAATAGCAAACTTATTTTACTAGTATTTTAAGACCTTGTTATTAAGCAGCTTTCAGAGAGGTTTGTTACAAAGTTACATTCAGCAGTGTGGTGAATCTGGTAAGCAGGAGTTTGCAGCTCTAATCAGCCTTCTCCTTATTCCACTTCCCTTTCCTCCTTGCTCAGTAGGGACACTGTTTCCATCAGCAGCCTGTCCACTGCACTTCCCTTTCTCCTGGCAAGTTGAGGGGAAATGGCCAGGCACTGTTAGGAAGCAGCAGCTGCAGGGTGAGCCAGGAGCTGCAGAGAAGCTGGATGCAGGGAGGAACCCGCAGGACCTGTATACAGAGCCAGGGGTGGAACAGGCTGTGAATTGCCAGATGTTACAGCCAGGTGTAGATCAGTACAGGACTTATCGGGGAGCAGCAGCAGCTAGGCAGGGAGCCACTGCTGAGAAGTCCCAATGAGAGACAGTAACTGGGCCTGGCCTGGAAACCCACAAGTTCCTGTTTGCTTCACCAGAGACTGGTCTGGAAAGGGCATCCCAGGCATAAGGTCTGAAGAGCCCTGACTCTTGATTGTACTGCTCCAGAGATCCAAACGGGAAGCACTATTTCTCACAATTGCCGTAGGTACACAGGCTTAAACTGTTAGTTATCTGTAAGCCCCTTCGTTTTCAGTTTAAACTGATTTTTTCCCCCCTGAAAAGTCCCCGCGTTTTACGAAAAGTATTATTCAGTTTGTTTCTGATTTTCACCCTACTTTTGTATCATTCAAATATATAAAAATATCTTGTTTTATTAGGAAAATACAATACATTGTATGAGATTGTTTTATGCTAATACATTAGTCTGTGTGTATATGGAAAGATGCCTGTTGAAGTAATGCTATGTATTAGTCTAGGAAATACACACAATAAACAGGCATGCATACAAGCTCTGAAATGCGTGCGCATCTGAATGTACTGATGAATCACATGCCCATCACATACACATTTCAAGCTGCTAGCAGATAACCATTTTAATATTTGACACACTCAGATGGGAAGAAAACAAAAATCTGTATCAAGAATACATTTCAGAACACAAGGAAGTATTCAAAAGGTTTTAAAAAAAACAAAAACAGGAGAAAATGATGGAGTTGAGTGTATGCGCTACAAATGGTGTGGCCCAATTATTAAATGTAAATATAGGCTAATAGTTCTAAGTGAGCAACAGTAAACTGTTAATTCAAATGAAAAGTTTTATTTGGGGATTTATTTGTTTCCTTAAACTCAGAGGTGGCATTGTGTTGGCATTCTGTTTTAGTTCTGCAGCAAACCACACTGATAGAAGGTATTCAAAACATTAATCTACTGAATATTCCCCCGCCCCAGTTTTTCCGTCCACCAAAATAAACCCCGATATTTACCCAGAAAAATAAATAGTTCTTTGCACTGATTTTCACCTGTTTTTTGTTGTTGTGGTAATAACCACTGATAAATTCCTGAGAAAAATAAAATAAAATAAAAAGTTAAAATGAAGAGCCCTAAGTATATATAATCTTTCTTCTTTCTGCCAGCCCTAATAAAATACCCTTTCACTGAGCCATGTATACAAGCAGCTATTGGGATGAGGGCTAGCAACTACAAGTCTTAGTTGCTGAAGCGGCTCTCATGCTTGCCACTGAGGTTGTCTACAGTGCAATTAAATACCTGCCGCTGGCCCGTGTCAGCTGACTAGGGGTTGCCGGGCTTGGTCTATGGGGCTGTTTTTGCTGCATAGACATTCTGGAGCCCAGGCTCTAGGACCCCACACATTTAACCAGCCCCATAACCCGAGCCCTGTGAGCCCAAGTCAGCAGACTTGGGCCAGCGGCAGGTTTTTGCAGTGTAGACATACCCTGTGTTGCCTGACATGCTACTGGTACATTAGGGGTTTGGTGTACTCTGGCTCTGAGCAACAGCAATAATTACACTTGCATTCAGCTGACAGCATTTCCCAGTTGGTTCAAAAGCTGTAGGATTAAGTCCTATAGCAGAATTTAGGCTCCTATCCAAGGCTGATGATATAGTACTAGGCAGAGCTGTATTGTTAAAATTCCTGCCTTTCATATGAGGTGTAAATGGAAGTCTCACTTGCACTTCTATTAGCATTTGTCATCTGAGGATCTCAAAGTACTTCACAACCATCAATTAAGCTTCACAATATCCCTAAATTGAGGATGTATAGTAGGAATGTTTATCTTCCATCTGGACAGCCACTGAAAAGTATATAAGAGAACCTTGATGTTCTGCTCCCATATTTCCTTTCTCAGCTTAACAGGTTCTAATGTTCAAGGCTATTGTCGGTTACATAATGGCATATCCTTGTGTGTATAGTCATTTTGCTACCGTGTATTTTGTGAAGTGCTTTGAAATAACTTGAGTACAAATATACAAAAATATATTGAAGTATACTACAAGAGACCTCTAGTCTAGTTGATTCTCAAGACTACTATACCTTCCTCTTTGAAGACATCTTTTTATAACCGAGCTCTTGGCTCCCAAGGACAAACTTAACCAGCTAGCTCTAATTAACCAAGGTACAGTATGTAATGGAAAGCTGTATTTTGACTGCAAGCATTTCAGCTTGTGTTTTGAAGCAGTAAGGAGGCTGGGCAGCCTTTAGAGTGTATGATAAATACTAGTCTGGACTTCTGAGACTTTAATTATCAATGAGATACAGACAGCATGAGCAGGAAATAAACTTAATGACACATGGTCTCAAACACTTAAAGTAAAAAGGATTGGATCACTTCATCTGGGAATCTATCCAGGTGATTTTATGATCTGGATTTTGATAATTGCTTAAGTATGCTCTACAGCAAAGTCCTAATAGAAGCGTCTAAATCTTACTTGGCAACTTTGGGGAACAAAGATATTCCCTTTAAAAAGTTGATTGCTTTTCTATGGAAGCAGTTATCTTTGATTTATATAGCTTCTGATGGGAGCTTTGCTAAAGCTGCTGAATAATCCAATAAGGATCATATAGTACCATGCCCTTTACATTTCCTGCAGTAGTTGTGTATGAAGCTTTTTGTTTATGACTCAGGAAATGGGCTAAAAGCCTCCTTGGTTCATCTGTGTTCACAAAATTTTTGTGATAATATTCTCTTGCATTTCAATTCTGTAAGCACTAACTCTAAGGTAGTACATTGCCCTATAATGCTTACTGTGGTTTTAGAAAGGTTTTTTCCTGAGCTTTTCTTTGTTCAGTGGGCTTGAATCTTAGCTCCTCCTTTTGTACCCACTCTGGTCTTGCTATTAAGCTGCCACAGCAAAGGATATGCAGTGTATTTCAGGGAGATTGGCATCATCATTCTCCAAGGTGCATAAAAACTAAAAGTTAAACAAAAGAACAAACTGAACCCTCCTTTCTCACCCCTGCCCTCCCAGTACACAAAAATAAAAAGTAAGGACTTCACATGTCCAGATTATCTGTTGAAATACAGTGTGGCATTGTCACCAGATAATTCAGACTTCTCTGGGGTGGGGTATGGAATGGGGGAATTATTGATCCCTGCTTTATTGTTTTTGGACTTTTTCGCTTACACAATCTTTTAGTTACTGACTTCAGTCTGTCTATCCTAATATATTCATATTGAAAGATCTTTATTTTGCGAAAGAATCCATAGTGTTTTAGTAAAGAATGAGGACATTCTCTCTCTTTCTCATGTCTATACAACTTACAGAAAAATCAGAATTGTATGCTCAATTTTGCTGTACTGTGTTACAGGGAGCTGGGTTTTTCTCAGTTGGAATGGTTCAGCTCTTCCCTTTGATATCTTGATCACTATATCCTAATATATGTTGTCACTGGTATATACAGAATATGCTACATATGCAACCATTACAGGTATCCCACGTGATTTTGGACATATAAAATTCACTTTATAGTGCTGCAACCAGAAGCTGAAACTAAGGCATAAAATAGAACTTCATAAGAATGGCCATAGTGGATTAGACCAGCATCCTGTCTTCTGACAGTGGCCAATTCCACATGTGTCAAGGTTCCTCCCCCCACTCTGAACTCTAGGGTACAGATGTGGGGACCTGCATGAAAACCTCCTAAGCTTACTTTTACCAGCTTAGGTTAAAACTTCCCCAAGGTACAAATTAATTTTATCTTTTGTCCTTGGAATAACCACTGCCATCACCAAACTCTAACTGGGTTTACTGGGAAACGTAGTTTGGACACGTCTTTCCCCCCAAAATCCTCCCAACCCTTGCACCCCACTTCCTGGGAAAGGTTTGGTAAAAATCCTCACCAATTTGCATAGGTGACCACAGACCCAAACCCTTGGATCTGAGAACAGTGAAAAAGCATTCAGTTTTCTTACAAGAAGACTGTTAATAGAAATAGAAGTAAATAGGAGTAAAGGAATCACCCCTGTAAAATCAGGATGGTAGATACCTTACAGGGTAATTAGATTCAAAACATAGAGAATCCCTTTAGGCAAAACCTTAAGTTACAAAAAAGATACACAGACAGAAATAGTTATTCTATTCAGCACAATTCTTTTCTCAGCCATTTAAAGAAATCATAATCTGACATGTACCTAGCTAGATTACTTACTAAAAGTTCTAAGACTCCATTTCTGATCTATCCCCGGCAGAAACAGCATATAGACAGACAGAGACCCTTTGTTTCTCTCCCTCCTCCCAGCTTTTGAAAGTATCTTGTCTCCTCATTGGTCATTTTGGTCATTTTGCAAGCTAAAGGTACCTTTAGCTTCTTAACCCTTTTACAGGTGAGAGGATTATTCCTCTGGCCAGGAGGGATTTTAAAGGGGTTTACCCTTCCCTTTACATTTATGACAACATGCTTCAGAGGGAATGAATAGAACAGGCTTATTATCAAGTGATCAATCCCCTATCATCCAGTACCAGCTTTTGGCAGCTGGAGGTTTAGGGACACCCAGAGCATAGCGTTGCATCCATGACCACCTTGGCTAATAGCCGTTGATGGACCTATCCTTCAGGAACTTACCTAATTCTTTTTTGAACCCTGTTATAGTTTTAGCCTTCACAACACCCTCTGGCAATAAGTTCCACAGGTTGACTGTGTATTGTGTGAAATACTTCCTTTTGTTTGTTTTAAATGTGATGCCTATTAATTTAATTGGGTGACCCCAGGTTCCTTTGTTATGTGAAGGTGTAAATAACATTTCCTGATTCAATGTCTCCATACTCTTCATGATTTCACAGACTTCTAACATATCCTCCCTTATGCAACTCTTTTTTAAGATGAACAATCCCAGTCTTTTTAATCTCCCCTCATAGGGAAGCTGTTCCCTACCCTTATACTTTTTTGTTGCCAGTCTCTATACTTTTCCCAATTCTAATATATCTTTTTTGACAGGAGGTGACCAGAGCTAACTGAATTGCTCCTTTATATTTAGTTTTAGAACTAGTTTAAATGAACTAAAAAAGGAAGGTAAAAATGCCTGGGCACAATGTTCTGGACACACATGGGATGGATCCAAGTGGCAGGCTGCACTTTATTTAACGCAGGGAGGGGCATTATGCACCTTGCTTTCTCATTGCACAAATTTAACTGCATCCAGTGTGGTGTTCTGGATGCCTATCTTACAACCAATAGCTTGGCCTTATAGCTGGGCCCACCCTAGGACTCAGCTTACTTCTGAATTCTTTCCACTTCCCCTGCATGGATGGGGCAGAGGCTCCCTAAGGAGGATCTCATGCCACAAAAACTTCATGTCTCCCCTTTTCCCATGCAGAAGAGGAGCAGCAGCCCCATGCTAGGTCTCATTTACCTCTGGGAGCAGCTCCTTTTTATCCTTATCTGCACTGAACATTGGCTGCAAGATGCAACCAGCTAAAACAATCTTACTTTTCTTAATGTTAAGCCTTAATGCTGTAAACTAACTGTGCTATGATCTGTGTTATGCAGGAAGTCAGGCTAGATATGATGGCTCCTTCTGGCCTTAAAAGTTATGAGCCTGCATATCTAAACGGAAAAAGATTTTAAAAAATATATTTTAAATGTAGGGACCTCAAGAGGCTATCCCTGCACTCAAGGCAGGACTAAGTATTATCTAGACCAGTGGCTCTCAACCTTTCCAGACTACTGTACCCCTTTCAGGGGTCTGATTTGTCTTGTGTACCACAAGGTTCATCACAATTAAAAACTCGGGCTTTGGCTTCAGCCCCATGTGGCAGGGCGGGGCTTGGGCTTGGGCTTTCTGCTCTGTGCCCCAGCGAGTCTAACACTGGCCCTGGCAACCCCATTAAAATGAACTCACAGTTTGAGAACTGTTGATATAATATATAGAACACTATAAACAAGTCACTCTCTATGAAAAACTTTAGTTTGTACTGACTTTGCTAGTGCTTTTTATGTAGCCTGTTGTAAAACTAGGCAAATGTCTAGATGAGTTGATGTACCCCCTGGAAGACGTCTGTGTACCCCTGGTTGAGAATGACTGATCACGACCACCCCTGGCAGCAATGTTCCCTCTAATTTTTTCCATCCATGGTGCACATAACAAAATTCATTCTGCACAATATCAAGGTAATGTGCGGATGTGCTCCACCAGTAGAAACAAAAAACGTAGATATAATATATATTTTTAAAAAGTTATCATAGAAATTATTACTCCAGCCAGGACAGGTTGGGCACTCACTCACCACAAGAAGGCTTGTTCAGACCTCATACAGCAGCAGCTCTCCTGATTGTGAGCCCTGTCCCCCCACCCCTGCTCTGCAGAGATGGGGTACATGGACAGGGGGCTAGGCGCAGAGAGGGGGACACCCTGACATCAGTGCCCTCTCTCCCCTCCACTCTGCAAGAAGGTCCCGGGAGCAGCTGGCCCGGGGCTTCAAGGCAGAGGGCAGGAGCAGAGTGACACGGGGAGGGGTACCTAAACACATGCTGCCAGATGTGCACGGCTCTGCTAATGAAGTGTATGGCACTTGATTTACTCCTGGGTGGCTGCATACCAGTGCTTAATCTCCCTGACAGTTAGGAAGCTTTTCCTGATGTCCAACCTAAACTTCCCTTGCTGCAATTTAAGCCCATTGCTTCTTGTCCTATCCTCAGAGGTTAAGGAGAACAATTTTTCTCCCTCCTCCTTGTAACAACTTTTTATGTACTTGAAAACTGTTATCCTGTTCCCTCAGTCTCCTCTTCGCCAAATGAAACAAACCCAATATTTTCAATCTTCCCTCATAGGTCACATTTTTGTTTCTCTTCATAGAATCCTAGAATATCAGGGTTGGAAGGGACCTCAGGAGGTCATCTAGTCCAGCCCCCTGCTCAAAGCAGGACCAATCCCCAACTAAATCATCCCAGCCAGGGCTTTGTCAAGCCGGGCCTTAAAAACTTGTAAGGAAGGAGATTCCACCACCTCCCTAGGTAACGCATTCCAGTGCTTCACCGCCCTCCTAGTGAAAAAGTTTTTCCTAATATCCTAAACCTCCCCCACTGCAACTTGAGACCATTACTCCTTGTTCTGTCATCTGCTACCACTGAGAACAGTCTAGATCCATCCTCTTTGGAACCCCCTTTTAGGTAGTTGAAAGCAGCTATCAAATCCCCCCTCATTCTTCTCTTCTGCAGACTAAATAAGCCAAGTTCCCTCAGCCTCTCCTCATAAGTCATGTGCTCCAGCCCACTAATAATTTTTGTTGCCCTCCTCTGGACTCTTTCCAATTTTTCCACATCCTTCTTGCAGTGTGGGGCCCAAAACTGGACACAGTACTCCAGCTGAGGCCTCACCAATGCTGAATAGAGGGGAATGATCACGTCCCTCGATCTGCTGGCAATGCTCCTACTTATATAGCCCAAAATGCCGTTAGCCTTCTTGGCAACAAGGGCACACTGTTGACTCATATCCAGCTTCTTGTCCACTGTAACCCCTAGGTCCTTTTCTGCAGAACTGCTGCCTAGCCACTTGGTCCCTAGTCTGTAGCGGTGCATGGGGTTCTTCCGTCCTAAGTGCGGGACTCTGCACTTGTTCTTGTTGAACCTCATCAGATTTCTTTTGGCCCAGTCCTCCAATTTGTCTAGGTCCCTCTGTATCCTATCCCTACCCTCCAGAGTATCTACCACTCCTCCCGGTTTAGTGTCATGTGCAAACTTGCTGAGGGTGCAATCCATGCCATCTTCCAGATCATTAATGAAGGTATTGAACAAAACTGGCCCCCGGACTGACTCTTGGGGCACTCTGCTTGATACCAGCTGCCAACTAGACATGGAGCCATTGATCACTATCTGTTGATCCCAATGATCTAGCCAGCTTTCTATGCACCTTAAGTTTTCTCTGGACTTTCTCCAGTTTGTCCACATCTTTCCTAAAATGTGGTGCTCAGAACTGGACACAATACTCCAGCTGAGGCTGTATCAGTGCAGAGTAGAATGGAAAAATTACTTCTTATGTCTTGCTTACAACACATCTGCTAATACATCCCAGAATGATGTTTGCTTTTTTTTGCAACATTTTTACACTTCTGACTCATATTGAGCTTGTGATCGACTCTGATCCCCCAGATCACTTTCTCTAGTACTCCTTCCTAGGCAGACATTTCCCATTTTGTATTTGTGCAACTGATTTTTCCTTCCTAAGTGGAGTATTTTGCATTTGTCCGTATTGAATTTCATCCTGTTTCCTTCAGACCATTTCTCCCATTTGTCCAGAGCATTTTAATTTTTGCACTTGCAACCCCTCCCAGCAAACTTTAGAAGAGTACTCGCTATGCCATTAACAAACTTATTGATGAAGATATTGAACAGAACAGGACAAGGAATTGATCCCTGTGGGATCCACTTGATATGCCCTTCTGGCTTGACTGTGAACCACTGATAACTACTCTCTGGGAATGATTTTCCAACCTGTTATGCACCCCCTAGTAACCCATCTAGGTTGTATTTCCCTAGTTGTTTATGAGAAGATCATACAAGACAATATCAAAAGCCTTACTAAAATCAAGATATACTGCATCTACCGCTTCCCCCCCCATCCACAAGGTGTGTTACCCTTTCAAAGAAAGCTTATTGGGTTGGTTTGACACAATTTGTTCTTGATAAATCCATGTTACTTGTCACCTTATTATCGTCTAGGTGTTTGCAGACTGCTTAATTATTTGCTCCATTATCTTTCCGGGTACAGAAGTTAAACTGATTGGTCTGTAATTCCCCGGCTTTTCCTTATTTCCCTTTTTATAGATTGGTACTATATTTGCCCCTTTTGAAGTCCTCTGGAATCACTCCTATCTTCCATGACTTTTCAAAGATAATTGCTAATGGCTCAGATATCTCCTCAGTCAGCTCCTTGAGTATTCTAGGATATATTTCATCAAGTCCTGGTGACTTGAAGACATATAACTCATCTAAGTAATTTTTAACTTATACCTTCCCTATTTTCACATCTGATCCTACTTCATTTCCACTCCAAAATCAGAGTTTGACTAAACTAACAATTTCCTTCTGTAAATTTTCAATTACAGTTTCAAGAGTGGCTGAGAATCATTAAATCTCCTCCAAGGAGAGATCTTGTGTACGTGCGCACACCACAAATCCTAAACACCTAATTCTTTCCATTAGGAAGCAGAAAAGGATTAGGCAAAAACTCTTAACTGGAATCAAAAGCTTTCCAACCCCTCTGTAAAATCACTTTGTTTGGATACACGGCAACTTAAGTGCTGCTTTAATTGCTTTAATTATTAGCGCCCTAGATTTCAGTTACCATTTTTCTAAGTTAAAAGGTCCTCAAGGGTGTCTAAAATCCTCTCATGTAAACTTTCTTCCATGACATTATTTAGTGAAAGTGGTGAACTGTATTTAGTAAAAGTTCCCCGAAGTGTCAAATTGGGACAATATTACAGACTGAGTAAACAGAAAAACAAGCACATTAATGAAGAGGCCACTGTGACCATCCATAAGAGGGTGATTCTAATGAAAATCACACAGCATAAAATGATGGTTAGAGAATTAGGCCAACATTGTCAACCTGACGTACCAAAGCTGAGCACCTAGGTCAAAATGTAGGCAGCTAAATAAAGTTGTTTTTAATAGCTGAGCATGCAAAGCACCCATTGAACACACTGGAAGCTGTGAATGCTAAGCTCTTAAAAACACTTTTATTTAGCTGCCTTCATTTGGATTTAGAAGCCTAGCTTCAGGCACCACAGTTGGAAAGTGTTGGCCTTAATTGTCAAATGTGTTGCTTGAGATTATACCTCTGCACCACCATAGACATCCCCATGCCTTTTAAAGATTGCTATGATTTTTTTCAGTAGGATAGCCAGACTTTATGAACTAGTTTTTCAAATGTGGGCACCAGGACTCTCTGTACTTCAATAAATGAACAGACAATGATTGTCTGCAAATAAATAGAAATTGCATATGCAGTTAACGGATATGTATATGCAGATAATGATTTGTATGGGCAAAAACAGGCTTTTGTGAATTGGTCTCAATGTACAGAAATATATTCTGATGGGTGCAGCCAATGGGACCAAACTGTCCAAATGGTCATCCATAAAATTGCTCAAGCCTAGGCCATCCAAAAGGATAAAAATTAAATAATTCTGTGAAAACATATTATCAGTTGCAAAAAAGTAAGATGAATTGGGGTCTGATCCAAAGTGCACTATAATCAAGGGGAGCCTTTCCATTGAGTTCTGTTGACTTCAGTGGGTATTGGATCAGGGCTTTCTATGTTTCAATAGACAGAAGTTGGGTATAATTTGCAAAGTTGTTAATTGGCTTGCAGAGAAAGGACAATCTCTGTTTTGTAAAACTTAAAGCACTTAAGAGATTTCCCCCTTGTAGGAAAGTAAGCATTCTATTAGGATGTTTGTTTGTTTTAAAACAAGATTAAAAAAGGAGTGAAAAAAAATAAAATCACAGTCAAGTGGAGAAAGAGAAAATCTAAATGATTAGATATGGAAATATTAAATAAAATTAATTGTTAGTATAATTATAATAAATTAGCAACAAATTTTTGGAATTAAAAGCTTGTCTGACAGAGGAAAATTATAGCCTACTCGGTATTGCTGATTTGAGGGGGCTGATTTCAGAATGTGGGGCCATAAGATATTCTGGAAGGCTAAAATAAAATAAGAAGGGTAAGACATGTTATATATCAAGTGAAATTTAGAGGTAAAGGAATTGAAACTGTCAACTGCTGAGAAATATAGTGGATTAGTCTTCCCTGAGCCAGAAGCTAGAAGGACTAATGAGCTAATAATAGTGCACACTTCATACCCCTAGGACAAGAGAGACATAAGAATGATACAGTGAGATAAAAAGGCTTGAAAGACTACCCTGATTGTGGTTAAAACCTCCACAAATTAATCTGGAAATAATTAGAGATACTTGGAATGATGGAAACCATGACAATCAAAACGTTGGGGTACTTCAAAATATTTAGCCTTCATTGTCGAAAGACGTGTGTATAGACTTCACCAATTCTTTTAGTTGCCCTAACTCCTCAGTTTTCCCACCAAAGCAGGAAGAAATTCACATTTGCTGGGTGGTGGGAGCAAGATCAAATTTCATTTCATGGCATTATCTCCTTATGGTTCTGCACTATCCTCTGGAGTCATGCCCTTGGGCTGCAACCTTTAAGCTAAGGACCAACTTAAGGGTTACTAAGGATAAAACACCATAGGATGGAACTCCACCTAGGAAAACCCAGATAAATTGGCAGATAGTCTTGGTGGCACTCCAAAGAAAGAGCACTGTGATACTGGAGTAGTAATCTTTTGAATTGAATGCAAAATTTAAAGTATTTTTCCACTCTAATAAGTGATTATGTAAAAATGTCATAATGGGAATCATGAACCAGAGTCATATGTCAAAATGAACCAGATTTTCAGTTGGCATAAATCAGCATAGCTCTCTTAAAATTAATGTAATCCATGTAATGTAATCCATTTACACCAGGTGAAGCTCTGGCCCTATATGTACTGTTTCAATTATCTGCATATCAAATGTTCTCATATCTCCACTAAAAAGATATAATTTTAACAGATGGCAAATTCAACCTGGGTTCTGAAACTCATGCTGAGTTCTTTTTTTCTCGCATATCATGCAAAATAAAAGTTCTGCAGGCCAAATTATGTCCTGAGTTACATGTGTACAACTTAACTATACTCAATGAGGATTGGATGGGGAGGAAAGGATTGGAACCGATCAATTAATTTGGTTTGATTCACATAAAGAATAGTCTCTCTCAGCTGTATTGGCTTTATAGGGCTAACATGAATAAATAAATAAATATAAAAGGAGTACTTGTGGCACCTTAGAGATTAACCAATTTATTTGAGCATGAGCTTTCGTGAGCTACAGCTCACTTCAAATAAATTGGTTAGTCTCTAAGGTGCCACAAGTACTCCTTTTCTTTTTGCGAAGACAGACTAACACGGCTGTTACTCTGAAACCTAAATAAATATAGTAGTAAAAGCTTGTTTTATTCAGTAAGTAAGGTAAGCGAATATGACTCTGAATACGCACCAGGAGCAGATTTGTTGTGCAAAAAGCTACTCATCTGATATCGTCACTTTTCAGAGTAGAGCTACTATTTAAGATCTGACTGAGTTTCCATGGCATATTAATCCAGGTATTCCAGCCAGATTCCAGTTTATGTGATTACATTCTTTTTGCACCTAAATTGCACCTGTAGTTTCTACAGGATAAGTTCTTCTCCACTACCCCTTCTTCTAAAAACTATTGTCTGTTTTTTCCAGGGAAAAGCATTTACTGCATTCCACCCCAGAGGCTGCACTGTAAATTGGCTGAAGTGATTCTTGTATGTAGAGCCTGTAAAGTGCTCTGAGATGAAGAGTCATAGTGCAGCATATACATATAAAGTATCATAATCATAAGCCAGTGGAAGATCTGTACTTTATTTGTTGAAAAAAATCTAAGAAAAGAAGAATTAGAACACATTTCATATGAGAAGCACCAACGTTACATATGTCACTATCTCATTATAAAAGCAACAAAGTATCTGTATTTTAAAAGTTTACAAAATTCAAGCAGGGAAATGGGTAAGAGTACCTTGGATGCGTCAGCACCTGCCTTGCAGACTGTAATACAAACCAACATAAATCAGTCAAATTTAAAATTATTAAAACCATTCAATCTATCCTCTGCTCTCTTAGGTGGCATTTTGTTACAAAATGACTTTTATTTATAATGTTACTCAAGTCAGAGGCATTTTTATATCACAGAGTGATCTCAGTAGGAGAATTGGTTTTTCAGTTCTGCAAACTAATCTTTCTGACAGTGAAAAATAAGCAATGTGATTGTTTCTTTAGTGGCGATGAAACTGCAGGAAGGTGTGTTGTTCTCAACAAGGGCAATAGTGTAACTGAAAAGTAGTCAGCTATTCTAGAGACATGCTTGACGATTTCTTTCCAGAAGACTTGCACTATCAGGCAGTTCTGCAACCATATCTTTCAAAAAAGTTTAAAAGAGGTACTGGTGCCAATACTGCTATAGTAGGGAACTGGCAGAAAACTAATTTGTTTAGCTAGTTGCCTGCCTAATGTCATGTCCACTTGTTGATATATGTAGTTGTATATCTACTCTGACTCTATTCTGAGAGAATCCCTCTTTGTGCAGATTAATTAAACCTTTGCCACCTTGTCCAACATACTGTACATTTCTTGAGTGGAGAGAGGCCACTGATGACAGATGTGGAAGAGTATAATGAAAGACTTAGCACATGGCACTTTAGACTCTGTTGGAGTCCGGCATGGAGAGGAGCAGACGGCTCAGGGCCTGAGGCACCGCAATGGGTTTTGGATTTGGTCCTTGGTTGATAATGGATCAAAGTAAATAAAATTCAGTTAAGTAGGTGTGTGTAAAATCCCACGCATAAGGTTAGCTTCTGAATTGTAGATAAAACCTTGGTCAACCTAGTCATAGAGTAAAAACTCCAGTACAACCAAATAAGTTAGAGTCCAGAAGGAGAATACTCTGAATAAGGGCTACCCAGATTACTGCTCAGAGTGCACAATGTTGAGAAACACAGTTTAAGATAAGGAAAATGTACTGTGTGGAGTATAGCACCTTTTATAATGAATATTTTCCTTTGTGGGAGAGAATTTGGTGAGATTTTTTTCACAAATATGTCTGCTGTGTCCACAAAGTTAGGCTCTGCTTCTGCACATGGATGCACTCCTGCACTTGAGCAGAGCCCCACTGATTTCAAAGTCAGTATTAATACCATGTTTAAATATTTTTGGTCAAATCATGCAGACCTTAGTTAGGCAAATATCTCATGCAACTTCAGTGGTAGTTTTGCCTGTGTAAAGATTGCAAAATTTGGCCCTTTATTTTTGAGTAAATGTGTACTTTGTATCCACACCTGTGCATACCCACAGGACTAAATGCTGCTGTCATGCAAAGTAAATCCCACTGAAGGCCCCAATCTCAACTCCTTACTTAGATAAAAGACTCTGATCACAGGAGCAATCTTGTGTGAGCAAAGAGTGCAGCATTGGGCCCAGTATCAAAGTTGTGTATTCATATCTGAGGGCAGAAATGGCACTGAAGGGCTGCGTAAATAATTACTTGAACTAAGCTCTACATTCATTTCTAAAGTAATATAATATAAATAATTATTTTCATAATACGGTCAACATTAGGTTAAAAAAAGTGCCTGCGGCCTGATTGTCTATTCAGTTATATCAGTTTTAGGTTTGTATAACTCTACTGAAGTCCATAGAACTAAACAGATGTTGGGGAGTGGAGAATCTGGCGCCTAAAGTTTTCTTGGTAATTCTGTATAGGCCTTGATTTACAAAATTAATGTAAAAATCAATTGCTTGCTACTTAATTGTATGTTGTTTGACTGGTCAATGAGTTCAGGAAGTTCACAGGAGAATGATTCATGAGTAAGATGGAATTTCAGTGATCACATTTTGGATGTTTTTATAGTAGTATGAAGTATTTCAGTTGACATACATCATAGTGAGACAACACATTATAGTGAGCAAACAACTTATATACATGTTATTACCTGGGCATAGACAATAAAGATTATTATTTTATTTTATTTTTGATGATACTTCTAAATCTTTTATAAATGAAAGAAAAATCCCACCTGTTTGCAACATAACTTAAATTGTGTAAGATACAGAGGTGCTGACTTTGTGAATTCCCCTGGACTCTCCCTCCTCGCCCTCACCCCGCCCCATCCTGCCCCCTCCCCCTGCACCTTCCTGCCCCCGCTCCTCCCTCTCTCTCCCAGAACTTCCTGCACACTGCTGAACAGCTAATGGCGGTGGGTGGGAGGCACTGGGGGGAGGGGGTGAGGAGGGGCAACAGCTGATCCAGGGGGCTGCTTGTGGGTGCTGTGCACCCCCTATTTTTTTTCCGGTGGCTGCCATGGAGTCAGTGCCTATGATAAGATATATTCTCAAGGCACTCAAATATACTGAAAAGGTTAATAACAAAGTAAGCTCTACGTTTTTGTTCTGTGTTTGCACGTATCGCAGTGGGACCCTGCGTGGGTGCATGACTAGGTGGGTGCATGACTAGGTGGTACTGCAATACAAATAATATTAACATGTGAGGGAACCCTAAGTAATTCATGTTTAAATCTATTTGTATCCAATGATTAAGACTGGTAGAAACAAATTAAAATAGTGCAATAAAATGCTCTATTTAAGTGCCTTTTGTATAATTAATTTTAAATTAATCTGGAAATCAAACCCATAACGATTGGGAGGAAGCTCAAACTTATTGCAGTACAGCATACTAACTATATATAACTAACTATCTGTAACTATTGGATAGGAGAATTTCCTCATATGACTCTACTTAAAAAAACCCTTTATGGAATTTTTGTCCAAGTTAAGAGGGGAAAAAAGAAACACCAATTACACACACATATACATATATGCTCACAGTCAAGGATATCAGTATTTTAAGTAAAGAAAAATGTATCTATATTTACTCTGGATGTAAATCTGCACCCATCACCACTTGCCAAGTATCTTCCTCGCTACATTTAAGATACTAAAGATTTTAATGCAAAATTGAACAACTTAATGGGCTGAACATGTGTAATGAAACCACTTTAATTGAAACTTTCAGTGTGTGTTCCCTGGAACTCACTGGGATCTCTGTTTATAATAACAGGCGTGTTTAAAAAGAAAATTATGTAAATGCTTATTATTTTTTCATTAAAGGACCCTTTTCTATAATTCTTTTGAAGAATATTACCCACGTCTTTTGAAAACCTCTAGGGAACCACTGAGTTCTGTTACCTTGATGGGAAAACCAGAATGCTGTGAGGAGATAAAGGTATTGCTCATTTAAATAGCTAGAGATTTTTTTTCTGATTGATAGTATCAGAGAAAATCCATGCACCTACCATGCTAGCTTTTGCCTCAAAGCATTGTCTTACTACCTGTTATGACTAGAAAAATATTGAGGAACATGGAGCTATTGCCATGATTTGGCAGCGGTAGAGTATTGCTAGCAATGTGACTTTGATATATGTAAATTAAAGTTACTCCCACAGACAGAGCAAAGGTACAGATTACACACACACTTCAAAGGAAGAACAACTTGGACTGTAGGCTTTTAATCAGGTAGAAAGTTTATGTTGCAGCACCTCTTCTATTCTTCTTATTTCTTTTTCTATTCTTATTTCACTTCCAATTCTGGGACATTACAAGCAAGTCAGTTAGGTACCTAGGCATTTAGGGGCAGATAAATAGAAACAATTAGTACATATTAATGAGTCTGATGTGGGTGAAAGCTAACCTTTCATGGTAGGCAACCTGGAAAATATGAAAATGTCCATAGTGCAAAGGCAGAATGTTGAAAACCTGGACACCAGAAGGGTTTCATTTCAGTAAGAGGAAAATGACATCTACAATCACACACAACTGCTGAGGGCTTTAGTTGTGTTCCTTCCATTTCACTTTAATGGGATTTGTATGCCTAACCATGTGCAATGTTTTGAAAAGTTAGAGGTGTATCTTTCTCTGCCTTTCTTACACCTCATGTCAGTGTGAAATAATATGAAATAGAGTTTCATGCAGGGGTTCAATGATAGGCAGAAAGATGCTGGAAAAATAATTTGCAACTCAGTATGATCTGTTAGAATGGACTATAGTTAAGTCCCAGACACATACTTTAAGCAGTGGCCCAGAATTGTCTGGAAATTTGATAAAAATAGAAATAAGCCCTTAATAGTTAAACAAGAAGTCATGGACAGTAAAATAATGAAGTGATCATTATATGAAATAATAAACATGGATTTTTGCCCAAAAGTAAGATAATCTGGTATATAACAATATGTAGGTTTAATAGATTTTAAGGCCAGAAGCAACCATTGCGATCATCCAGTCTGACCTCCTGCATAACACTGGCCATAGAACTTACCCAAAATAATTCCTGTTTAAACTAAGGCAGATCTTTTAGAAAAATGTCCAGTCTTGATTTAAAAATTGTGATAGAGAATCCACCACAACTCCAAAGGATAATTACTCTCACTGTTAAAAAAATGTCTTTTTTTCCAGTCTGATGGATGATGCAAATAAATTGCATGTCATTAGCAAAAGATAGACATCCTAAGGCATTGAAAATGTGGCTGATACTTTTTTTTTACTGTTATAGTAGTTCCAGTGGTACTGATAGATGATATAAGGATTTGGGATGGATGAAGAATTTAGATAAAATAAAAACCTTGAATCTTCACCCAAGACTTAACCAAATTTGAAACAAAGCTTTTGAGGCTATTTTTCCTTCTTCAGTTTTCTCTCTCTCTGCATTTCCCTGTTCAGCCATGACGAGAAGTTCCAAATATTGGAAGAAATGTTATCTTAATTGTATTTCCATACTACAGGAAGTACCAGATGTATAATGAGATGAGATGACCATTCCAATTTTGCAAATTCAAGAGGTTTGAGTAATTTCGATGAGTTTGGCACCCTCACTTTTGGGTGCTTATCCAACCTGAACCTAATATTTTTTAGCTACAGTTATCACTAAAAATAATGCTTTTATACTGAAAGACACTAACTTTGCTTTTAGCGGAAGGGTACTGTTCTTAAAGCCACATTTGCAGTGGATCTGAGTTGCTACATGTATTAAGAGCAGAAGAGAAGTGTGGATGCTACTCCACTGCCATTTCACTTTTTGGAGTAGCCTAATTGGTAAAGTTCCCTAGAAAAGGATATGCTAAATCAGTGGTGGAAAGTGGAGCTGAATGTTTTGGGGAAGCTATATTGTTCTTATGTGAATTATAGGCATTTTATGAAGGGATAAGTGCTCAGCAGTCAGCCAGGTTAGGATGTTATTGTTACCCCTGTGTCAAAAGGTAGTAGATATCTGGGGCCTAGCAGGTCTGCTTCCCAGTATAGGAATCTGTGTAAATTATAAATATAAATTGTTTCCTTTTCTCTCTCACACACATACACGCACATTCACAGTGTTCAGGAACAAAGGTAGTCAAACAGCATGCAGAGTCATTGTTTCTTTCAGGAACCATAGTCCAAGAATTTCCACAGCATGCATCCGATGAAGTGAGCTGTAGCTCACGAAAGCTCATGCTCAAATAAATTGGTTAGTCTCTAAGGTGCCACAAGTACTCCTTTTCTTTTAGTCCAAGAATTAACTCCAATCACAGACTGAGACAGAAATTTGCATGCCAAAACCTAACAGCACTTCTTCCTAAATCTGAAGAGTTGCTTGTACATTATGAAAAAGAATCATAGAATCATAGAATCATAGAATATCAGGGTTGGAAGGGACCCCAGAAGGTCATCTAGTCCAACCCCCTGCTCAAAGCAGGACCAATTCCCAGTTAAATCATCCCAGCCAGGGCTTTGTCAAGCCTGACCTTAAAAACCTCTAAGGAAGGAGATTCTACCACCTCCCTAGGTAACGCATTCCAGTGTTTCACCACCCTCTTAGTGAAAAAGTTTTTCCTAATATCCAATCTAAACCTCCCCCACTGCAACTTGAGACCATTACTCCTCGTTCTGTCATCTGCTACCATTGAGAACAGTCTAGAGCCATCCTCTTTGGAACCCCCTTTCAGGTAGTTGAAAGCAGCTATCAAATCCCCCCTCATTCTTCTCTTCTGCAGGCTAAACAATCCCGGCTCCCTCAGCCTCTCCTCATAACTCATGTGTTCCAGTCCCCTAATCATTTTTGTTGCCCTGATGGGCAGAAGATGGAAGACTATGTATAACAGTGCCATCTGGTAATACTTGCCTAACAATATTTAGGTGGATGTTCTTCCTGGCATTTTAACATTATTGACATTTGTTGCAATATATTTCAATACTAATCATGCGAATGTTTATCTTTGGATAAATGGTTGTGCTATTTGCTAGCTGCCTGTAAAAATGAAGTCTGTGGTCAAGAATTTGAGTGCCTATAAATGAAATTGTCCTGGGTGTGGATGGCTGGCGCAAGGCTTACCAGTCAACTAATATGCAGGATAAGACTTGCACGGGGAGTCTACTGCCTAATTTTCCAGACAGAGGGAATTTGTACATCCCTACATACTGCAAAAATTCCCCACACCAATGCGCTATAGGTCAACATGGAAGGTTATGTTGGGACTGGGCCAGATGCAGAGCAGGAGAGCTGTGTTAGACCTTTATTCATAGGAATACAGTGGTCTCAGTACCCCACACAACTGTTGTGTAGAGGCTGCATCCTCTATTGCACCCTTTAGGCTGGTATGGTGAGTGCCGGGGAGCTGCACAGCTGCCCTGGCTCCAGGATCTAGGTTGGAGGATGGATTTTACCTCCCCAACCACTCCTCTACCAGCCAGGATCCTGAATACTTGGACATTATGTGGACGTAGTGGATTTCACCAAATATGAATTACATAGTTCGTTATTAGCTTATGCTAATTTACACCAGCTGAGGAGCCAGTCCACTGTGTTCTATTAGTGAGATTACAGATTCACCAAGCATTCAGTCCACTTTATGCCTACCAGTTTGTAGTGGCTGTGAATAGAGCATGTATATAGAATTTCACTATGTGAAATGTAAGAATGAAAAACATTAAGAAAATGTATTACCGTTTGGAAGAGTTCTCCATTTGCAACATACATATATTTAGACTATTCTAGTCTGCCAAATCTAAACCACTCCTACACCATACTCGTGTCTTTTTATGGCTCACAAGGAATCTTCACACTACCCTGTTTTTTTAAAGAGAGATTTAACTAGTAGTGGAATAACTCAGTATTTATATTACCTCCTTGAATAATTGCTACAAATGATGTATCATCTCAAGTTTATAGCCCTTCATAACTTGCTTTAACAAAATAATTGTATTGGCTATAATTACCTTAAGGATTTTGTGGCATAATGAATAAGATAACTTAGTGTGAAAGGTGTATTTTGTTTTGTTTTTTTGTTTTTTATCAAAATCATAGTCCAAGTTGTATGTGTGAACCTCCCTGACTATGAATTGTCATTATGCTTTGAAGTAACTTCTAAGACGGTAGACCAGCTATCTATTTGCTTCTGATAGAGCTATCAGAGTGACCCAGGTACATTCCATATGTAAGCAGAGTCAGGATGAGCTCTACCCTGACATCTGGTGGCGAGTCGTGGTGGGTTGTGGAAAAGAACTTTAGGGGCTGATCTCATTTGCATAGGCACAGCCACCCCGCCTAGATGGTCACTTTGGCTGCTGTAGGAGCCCCAGTTTCTCTGTTGTTGGGGCAGGACTAAACTGTCATTATCCTGATTATGTGAATTAAGGACAGTGGAACTGTACTTGGCCTTTTGTTATGATGGAGGGACTCACCATCAACTAAGCAGCACTCACTATGCAAGGGTCATGGGTTCCAAAACCCAGTGAATGGAGAGAGGCTGGGGACAGGTATTAATGCCTGGTGGTATGGGCCCTATGGTGAGGGTCCTACATGCCCATTGCACCTTCTCCTCTCTCCACTGTGGAATATCAGAGCTAGTTTTGATTCCAATAGGAGTCTAGTTACAGGCTGCTAAGTTGAAATCACTTTGGGCCAATTTTGCACCAGCACTGAGGCTCCCCTACTACAAGCTAAAATTACTAAGAGCTGAAATCACTAAGCATTGTGTTAAGTAGTGTGGGGGGGCCTGAAGCTATACTGCGGAGTAGTTTGCAGGACAGCTGAAGCAGCTGATAGGACGGCTGGTGGAGTGGAGCAGAGCAGTTTGCGAGATGGCTGGAGCGGCTCATGGGATGGTTGGTGGAGCGGAGCGGCTGCCAGAGCAGAGTGATTCGTGGGATGGCTGGTGGAGCCTTGCCGAGCCGAGCAGAATCCCACGAAGAGGTGGGGCAATTGGCTTTGGACCACGTAAGGTGCCCCTTAACCTCCCCATTTCCACCCAGATTGGGAGATAAAACTCTGCAGATAAACTTTTGAACTCTGGGGCTGCACTGACCAGGGACAGAGACTTTTGGGTTGTTGGACTCAAGAACCAAAGGCCCAATTTGTTTAGGGTGGGTTTTTGCTCATGGGTTGTGTTATGAATCCTGTTGGTGGTGTTTCCCCAACATAATGCCACATTGTTTCTCCCTGTTATTAAAAGGCTTTTGCTACACTCAGACTCTGTGCTTGCGAGAGGTGAAGTATCACCTCTTAGAGGTTCCCAGCGGGGGTGGTATATATTTGTCCCAGGTCACTGGGTGGTGGCTCGAGCCAGTTTTGCATTGTGTTATTGGAATGGAACCCCAAGATACTGAACTTGGCCCTTGTTGCTGCCAACTCTGACAGGCAGAAGGGTTACACATAGATCTGCCTATTAATTTCTTAAGGAATGAACCTCCTTTCTGGAACAGAAAGATGAACAGCCAAGATTTTTCCTACCCTGGAAGATACTGAGATGGAGCTACTAAGAACTTATAACATTTCTGGGATAAAAAAGACTTTTTAACATCATGCTTCTCTTTATCTAAATCAGCATTGAAGAATTAATGTAACTCTGCTGTCTAGAAGAGAGTCAGGCGTACTTCTCTGCAGCTGAGGTTAAGCAAGGTTGTGATATTACAAATTAGAACTAAATAGTAGACTGATATTCAGACACTGGAATCTTGTTAGCTAGACTAATAATGAATCAAATCTCGGAGACAAAGGGTCCCTAAAGGTGAGGTAGCTGGAGTTTGAATACAAATGGCCATATTATTATTATCGCATCCATTCATGAGAGCTGGTTTGTAGTACATATTTGAAACTCAGAGCTCTCAGGGCATATGACATAAGGTATACGTAGGTAAAAGATGCAGGCAGGCTGAGGTGTATTATTAACAGTTGCTGCTAGTTTAATTAAATAACTTGACAAATCTATATTACACACAGAAAACTAAATTCAAAGAACATTAAGGTTGCTGTGTTTTTGTTTGGGGCCTGATCTGGCTGATGTGCTCCAAAGGTACATCTACACAGCAGCTGGGAGGGTGCATTCTAGGATGGGTAGACAGATAGTGAGGATGCAGCGGCATGGGCAGCAGCTTGTGTTAGCTGTTTGAGTACAATCCTGCCCAACCCCCCTGGGTATGTACTTGGGTGGCTAGTCCCAGCTCCTGCCTATGCCTCCTGTGGCCACATTGCTATTTTTAGCACACTAGCTCAAGCAGAGCTAGCGCATGTCTGTTTACCCCCTTTCGTGATCTCTGAGGGTATGTCTATGCTGCACACTAAACCTGGGTTCTGACTCAAGTTTGAGCTGAAACCCCGTTCTGTCAACACACAAATCAGTGTGACTCAGGGCAGCAAGCATTCAGGACTCCGGTCCTCAGACACTGCTAGGGAGGTGGGTCGGGGGAGGGTCCAAGCCCTGTCATTTTGTAGCGTGGATGGAGGTTAAGCCACAGACCTGAGTCAGAAGGTCTGTGTAGTGCAGTATGGACATGTTAGCATGGCTGTGAGACCTGTGTCTAGGAATTATAAATCCAGGTTTACAGGAGTGTGAATGAGTCTGGATCCTGCCAAATGCCTGGATCCTGCCAAATGCCTACTCGATCGAGCCCCACAGGTGAGATAGCTGGAGAATGCCTAGTTTGAGAATCCCCCTGGGGCTTAGGAGTAAACTAGGCACTGAAGTGTCAGGACATAAGTGGATGTGCACCTATCCACTAAAAGATTTTTAGGCGCTTACAGAATTTTACTGGCAGAAGGTTGGACACGTGTAGGGTTAGACAGCAGCTGAACAGGGGGTTTGCATATTTAAATTTTGGACATAGGACCCTAAAAAGGCACTTGGCACCTAACTCACTTTGTGGATCTAGCCCCAGGACACTGGGTCTCCCACTAAAATGGTGTTCCTTTGCCTTTCTGGATTTATATAACAGAGACTGATATCAGAGCTCTGATTTCTTAAAGGAAACCCTTGAGACTTAGGCCTAAATGCTATAATAATACATGCAAATTGCTATTTGCACATAAACCATAGGCTAATCTATGACTGTCCTTAGAAGCCTGCATCAATGCTTCAAACAGCTCTCATTTGAAGTTTCACAAACCTTTTGCTTGTGGCCAGAATAATGCTATTTGCCAGCTCCCCCTGTTTATTCCACTGATGAATAGGAAATGAGCCTGCCACAATCAAAAACACAAGAAAAGGGTGTGTGTGTGTGTGTGTGTTGTCTTCATAAACCTATTTACACTAACAGAAAAACGAGCCCTTGGAGAAAACTCTTAATAGGGTGAAAAAATCATAACATTTATACAAGCTCCAAGGAAAAGGTGTTGCTTTTTACAAACATTTGCACTATTTTTTGTTAAACAGGATGCATAGATATTCTCATTTCAAATCGTAACGGAACTGTTTTATCCAAAATCTGATGTTATTAATGTATGTTCTCAACTCTCTTGGCATAGATATCCTGAATAAATTCTAACATGCATTTTATACTTTAAAATACTTATTTATTGTTATGTTTTAAGAGGCCAGGCCATGTTCAGAATGGTGCTGTCAAAAATATTTTCAATTAATGTGGCTTATTGAAATATGAATTTTAACAAACCATATTGGAGTGCTTTAAAGATCTCATACTGTTACTGCTGTGATTCAAATAACCTGACTAATTCAAATTAATAATGTTCTGCCTTAGTGAATATTATTTTAAATGTGAATCCAATAAGATTCCTGGGAGCCTTCAGTTTATACTTTATATATGCTTTTTCAGAAAAGCCTTGACACTCACATTAGTGTGAACCATACTCTTTAATAACATGTTTTCTTTTGGTGTTTTTCAAAATAACAGTATTTAGATGGCAGTACACATTCAGTGTAATATGTAGTTTAGTAAATATGTGGATATACTGTAGGCTACTTAGATTACAGTCCATTGCATTTGTCACAACAAAATTTGTGCTGCATTTGTGATGTGTACACAGTAAACAGTTTTTGTCCCATTTGCATTATGCACATCATCACCTGTGCAATTTTCATGCATCTCTCTGTAGGAAGTGGCACAGAGTTACACCATCCTGTGGGAGTATCAGGAGAGATTGAATATCAAGAGGCATAACTATCTTTACTTGATCAGCCCAGTATAAATATGGACACTCTGACCAATCCATTAGGGCATCACAGACTGCTTTCTCTGGCATCCAGGTCCTGCTTTGTGGGCCTGTGTAGGCCCTTCCTCCTCCTCTCCACTTTCCTGATGATTTTTTTCCAGCAGGAACAAGAGATGAGTAGTACCTATTCACAGAATGTGCTATTGTAATTGACACTTAGTTGGACTATGCAAGGGAGGGGGGAATCTCTTTGTGGGTCATCATCCCCCGGCAAGAACCCATGTGACTGTGCAAAGGCTCTGAATGTTTGTGTGTGCGTGTGTGTGTTTGTACAAAGTTGAGGACACAGAAGCATTCTTTATAAACAGTACAAAAAAACCCTGGTCTCATTGCATTTCATATACCATTTATTCATTGCATTTGGTTGGACAGATGACAAAGTGCTGTCCTTCAATTATTTGAATGATGGAAGGTTTTTCTACATATACATTTCTTTGCATTCATAGCATTGTGCTTTGATATACTTAATTAGTGTTAACATATATAGCTTCATTCACAACTCCTATGACACTATTGTAGATTCTCAATTCTTAAAACAAACAAAAAAAAACCCCAAAGATCCTGTTTCCACAGAAACCTAACACAGTCTATTTTTGTAAAGTGGTAAATGTGTGAAAAATGAGCATAATCCTCATGCTTTACTTGCTTTACTATGGAAACAACATGGCATATGTGGATATGCTTCTTACCTGGATTTCTTACAGATTTTTCTTCTCAAAATAAGAGAAATATATATAAGTAAATCATACTTTATATATTATGACTGATTCCAGGAATGGGTATATTAATAATATCCAAGTTTTCTAGGTATTGAGGTCACACATGAAATCTTTGATCCTATTGCAAATCTAGGACAAATTAGCTCCCCAGTGACTCATGACATGATTTCCATAGATTTCATGGCTTTCTAATAACTTAGATTTACAAACTCTGATAACTTAGACTTACAAACTGATTAGACATACATTCAGATTGGCCAAAATTTTGTTCCATTAACTTCAATAGTTTGAGTTAAAATTGCATATCCAGAATTTTTTTTCATATGACATCTAGCACAGCTAATAACTTGTAAGAAGTTTGTGTCTGTCTGAGGTCCCAGGTCTGATATGAGAAGCGATAGATTAAATCGGAGAGCTGAGTGCAGATCAGGGTGAAATACCTTTCCACTGACCATTAAAAAAGGTAAATTTTTAGTAATCTAGAATGTATTGAGATTCAACAGTTCAAAGGGTCAGAATAAGCAAATTATATCAAAGATGTTGCTATAGCCATCTGATTTTCAAATATAAAATCTGTCATATGAATTTCTGACTTCCTTCTTAAAAAATGGAGGAGATGAGATTTGGAATAATCATAAAACTAATGGCCTTGGTTGGTAGCATACAGCGTGTGCCTGTAGGATGTTCAAACTCAAAATTGGACACAGGTCCCTAATATCTTTAACATGCAAAATTAAGAATTTATCATACGTAGTAAGTTAATATAATGGACAAATGAAATCACCACTAAGCAACATAATGATCAATGTTAATCCATTTTAGATTAGTAATGTATTTTTGTGATTGGCAGGGTCCAATCTGGACAGCCATAATCATTTGTATTCAGCTGACTGGCTAAAACTTCTATTAATTAAAACACAATCGAACAAAATATCAGCCAGTGTCAACCTTTGCAGGTAGAAAAAGGGAGGCATCAGACACCTTGAACTCTCACTGGCTTGAACTGTAAACTCCAATCCAAAGCAACCTAACTGTCTAAGAGCATTCCACATTCCCACTAGGCACCAACAGCCTCACAAAACCCCAAGGTTTAGTCATGCTCTGTAACCTTTTGCATGAGGAATTCCTACACTCTGTCATAAGAGCTCACACCTTCTTATAACTGTGTAGGCCCAACCCACCTTTGACATAGAAGATGAGTTGTTGCTTATTTCCCAGAAAAAGGTATTTCACTATTTCCCAACATCTGCAGGATTGGAAGAGCTGCCAACACTCGGTAATTCTGACACCACCACTGCCCAACGTTGCAATCCCATGAAAGAAAACAGTAGTAATTAATTTAACGATGACATCTTCACTCATGCCAAGAAGTTCATGCTCACACAATGCAACCTGTGCAATCACTTGGAAGCCTGCAGACTTACAAACTTAACACCATGATCATTTGATGCACAGCAGAAAACCCCATATACAAAACCAATAATTGAACATATAATATCAAGGAAAGTAGGATATTTGCGCTGGTGGGGTGGAGTAGGACATTTCTTACCTCTGTCCTATTTGTCGTCTTAGGGACAACACTTGCCACCTGCTGTGCAATCTCGGAGTCTCTTGCAGGCAGTGGGACTGACCAAAAACAGCCTTTTCACCAGGGAGCACTGCCATTGGTTAGTCGATACTGCATGGCCACCCTTGTGGTGCGGCCTCCTAACCCAACCCTGCCCACATGCTATGGGTTGTGCTGGTTGTGATAGCAGAGAAGTGCAAAATCTCTCTTTAAAATGATTTTTAAAAGGTTATAAAGGTTGTTATCTTTGTTTATAATTTGGACAAATACACATTCTTTTGATATGATTTTGTGTTTTGTTTTTGGAAAGAGAATTCTTTACACATTCTGGATTGAAGAACTATCCAGGTGGAAGATGATATGATTCCCATGAAAACCATTTTGACTGAACAAATCCCTGGATTGCTACATGTGCCTAAATAAAAAAATGCAAATCCCAACCTCCAGTCCACTAGGACTACAGTGTTTTAAATTTATAAACCATGAACATACAAACCATTTTGCATCTGTCAACCTATTTGAGTTATTTTTGTGCTTGGAACCCATTAGAACATAATTTGTGCCCGTTTTTAGTTTTGAGGATGTTAAGAATTTAATTGTAGCGGGGAGTGTATAATTAGTCTTGAGCATCTGCCAGCTATTAAGTGCTCTAGTGGCCAACATTCTCACAAAGCTTTGAATCACAGCCTTTGCGTTCACTAATCATTTTGGTATCATTTGACTGCAGCAGCCTGCAAATGAAAAATATTTGCAAACAATAAAGTTTGTTTTGTATTAACAGTTTATTCCAGTGACTGAAGTATGTGCAACATGCATTCCAAGGTCAATAGGTCTCCCTGTGTGCTCTTTGTTCTCTCTTGCTTTCATAAATAACAGATAGCCTACTGAAGTCTGTCTATCTAGTCTGTCTATCTAATCTACATAAATTACAATGTATCCCACAGGTGGTAGATACTAATATGGAAGAGCATTTGCTGATTTCCTGTCTCTAAAGGACACCAGTTACAAACATAATTTTCCTAAGCACGGCTTTGGGAACGCAATATCATATGTAATCACCGTAAACCTCCTTCCAAACCCAGCAAATCACCTCCTTCCAAACCCAGCACTGTAAGATACTTTGTGAAAACAGCTGACGACAAAAATCAGTATCTCCATCATTTAGTAGGTTCCTTGTGTTCACCTGAGTCACCAATAATAGCACACACCTACAACATACTGAAAATATCAGAGCACTGATATCTGACAGAATCATTTTGGACTGCATGAGAAGGATGTTCTTTACACTGTACTCTGTTTTGTAACATCTTCATTCCGGTAAGAAACGGTCAAGAGAGAAGCAGAAGCAGAAAAATAAATGTGAAACAGCTCATATAATAATACAAAAGCAAGTTATTGCTTCTTTTGCTGTATTTCTTTATGGACAACAGTATATTATCTCAAAGGTCCGAGAACATATCTAATACTTTCTGCATGTTTTGCAGAAATGTTCTGAAAAATGGAAATGAAGCTTTTCAGAAACCAGTTCAAATGCTATCTGCTGCCGTTTAATCACAGCAATTGAGGTAAGGTAACATTTTGTGCATTGGCAAGGCAAAACATTTAACATTAAATATTCATTATCTGAACAAATTAGCAAAATGTCTTCATTCATGCTTTCCGGTGTAAGTTCAATTATTATTTTTTCTCATAATCTCCACACTGAACTTTCTCTGAAAAGGTGAAACTGGCTGCTCATTAGCTCAAGAGGAAGTTACTTTGAAGTTGTTTCTCAGAATGTCTCCATCATGCTGTGATTGATACACAAGTAAAATTATTCAATAAAATACTAAGGAACTTGTCCACAGAAACACATTTGCAGAGTAAAAAGCAAAATTTCTCAGGGCCATAGCTAACAGTTGGAGTTTCTACTTTTATATGCTAAACCAAACTTTTTGGCCTGAGGGCCACATTGGGGTTCTGAAACTGTATGGAGGACTGGATAGGGCCAGACAGTCTGGCCCCTGCCTGCTATCCGCCCCCTCCCACTTCCCGTCCCCTGACTGCCCCCTTCAAAACTCCCGACCCAGCAACCCCGCCATCTCCTTGTCCCCGACAGTCCCCTCCTGGGACTCCACCCCCTATTCAGCCCTCCCTGTCCCCTGACTGCCCCAACCTCTATCCACACCCCCACCCCTGACAGGCCCCCTGGGACTCCCACGCCTATCCAACGCCCCCGTTCCCTATCCCCTGACTACCCCTCCCAGAACTTCCACCCCATCCAACTGCCCCCTGTCCCCTGACTGCCCCCCGGGACTCCTTGCTGTTATCCAGCCCCCGTGTTCCCTGCCCCCTTACCATGCCTCTCAGAGCCCCAGGACTTGCAGCCATGCTGCCGGGCAGGAGCTTGCAGCCCCACCACCCAAAGCGCTGGCGGCATGGTGAGCTGAGGCTGCAGGGGAGGGGGTGAGCAGGGGAGGGGCCAGGGCCTAGTCTCCCTGGCTGGGAGCTCAAGGGCTGGGCAGGATGGTCCCATGGGCCAGATGTGGCCTGTGGACCGCAGTTTGCCCACCTCTGCCCTAAACATACAAAAAGTTAAGACCTATAATATAAGAATCCGAGCAATAGTTTCCTTTAGGGATTTGTGTTCCTTTTCTACTAGCTCATAGTCAAGAGGCTGAATCTGGAATTAAATGGATACCACACTTAATTCAAGCCAAAAGCCCCAAAAGGTTTAATATGTTCTTTTGTGCTAAAGTTAATGTTTCACAGGAAGTATGTTGGGTCTTAGTTCTTCCGGCAGGATTCAAACTGGAAAGTTTACTGCAGTGCCAAACTTCAGTTGAAATCTGTTTACACTTCTTCAAAGAGGTCTTAATGACCACCTTAAAAATAGTAAAAAAATGAGGAATCCTTGTGGCATCTTAGAGCCTAACAAATTTATTTGGGCATAAGTTTTGGTGGGCTAGAACCCGCTTCATCAGATGCATGGAGTGGAAAATACAGGAGCAGGTATAAATACATGAACGAATGTTTAATAGAAGAGTTGGTCTTGGGCAGCGTGGGGGAGGTAGACATTTTGAGGCTGAAAGGTATGGACCCAGAGAGTACCATTGCAACTTCTGATGAGTGCATTTGAGAAAGGGAACCAAAATATAGCTAGTTGTGACTCACTGAAATTGGGAACAGCTCCAGCATAGAATAGAGCAGCCTGGCTCTGCTTAATACACTGGTAGCTGGTGAGGAATCCTAACCTGTGAATAACTAGATGGCAACATGCTGTATGAACCAACCATGCCTGCATGAAAGAAGGCGTAAGGATGGGAAATGGTCTTGCAGTTTTAAGTATTGCTGCTTATCCCTCTATTATACTTCATTCCAGTCAATGGGAGTACATGTGTTCTGTATCTTTACATCCTTTTACTTTGGCTAATGTACAGCCCTCTCCTCTGAATGGTGACTGTCCTCAGCTATCAAACCAGTCTATCAAGGTGCTCACAAAAAATAGTGACCTCAATTTTTGTCACCTTCTCTATCATAGAATCATAGAATATCAGGGTTGGAAGAGACCCCTGAAGGTCATCTAGTCCAACCCCCTGCTCGAAGCAGGACCAATTCCCAGTTAAATCATCCCAGCCAGGGCTTTGTCAAGCCTGACCTTAAAAACCTCTAAGGAAGGAGATTCTACCACCTCCCTAGGTAACGCATTCCAGTGTTTCACCACCCTCTTAGTGAAAAAGTTTTTCCTAATATCCAATCTAAACCTCCCCCACTGCAACTTGAGACCATTACTCCTCATTCTGTCATCTGCTACCATTGAGAACAGTCTAGAACCATCCTCTTTGGAACCCTCTTTCAGGTAGTTGAAAGCAGCTATCAAATCCCCCCTCATTCTTCTCTTCTGCAGGCTAAACAATCCCAGCTCCCTCAGCCTCTCCTCATAAGTCATGTGTTCTAGACCCCTAATCATTTTTGTTGCCCTTCGCTGGACTCTCTCCAATTTATCCACATCCTTCTTGTAGTGTGGGGCCCAAAACTGGACACAGTACTCCAGATGAGGCCTCACCAATGTCGAATAGAGGGGAACGATCACGTCCCTCGATCTGCTCGCTATGCCCCTACTTATACATCCCAAAATGCCATTGGCCTTCTTGGCAACAAGGGCACACTGCTGACTCATATCCAGCTTCTCGTCCACTGTCACCCCTAGGTCCTTTTCTGCAGAACTGCTGCCCAGCCATTCGGTCCCAGTCTGTAGCTGTGCATTGGGTTCTTCCGTCCTAAGTGCAGGACCCTGCACTTATCCTTATTGAACCTCATCAGATTTCTTTTGGCCCAATCCTCCAATTTGTCTAGGTCCTTCTGTATCCTATCCTTCCCCTCCAGCTTATCTACCACTCCTCCCAGTTTAGTATCATCCGCAAATTTGCTGAGAGTGCAATCCACACCATCCTCCAGATCATTTATGAAGATATTGAAGAAAACCGGCCCCAGGACCGACCCTTGGGGCACTCCACTTGATCCCGGCTGCCAACTAGACATGGAGCCATTGATCACTACCCGTTGAGCCCGACAATCTAGCCAGCTTTCTACCCACCTTATAGTGCATTCATCCAGCCCATACTTCCTTAACTTGCTGACAAGAATACTGTGGGAGACCGTGTCAAAAGCTTTGCTAAAGTCAAGAAACAATACATCCACTGCTTTCCCTTCATCCACAGAACCAGTAATCTCATCATAAAAGGCAATTAGATTAGTCAGGCATGACCTTCCCTTGGTGAATCCATGCTGGCTGTTCCTGATCACTTTCCTCTCATGCAAGTGCTTCAGGATTGATTCTTTGAGGACCTGCTCCATGATTTTTCCAGGGACTGAGGTGAGGCTGACTGGCCTGTAGTTCCCTGGATCCTCCTTCTCCCCTTTTTTAAAGATTGGCACTACATTAGCCTTTTTCCAGTCATCCGGGACTTCCCCCGTTCGCCACGAGTTTTCAAAGATAATGGCCAATGGATCTGCAATCACAGCCGCCAATTCCTTTAGCACTCTTGGATGCAACTCGTCCGGCCCCATGGACTTGTGCACGTCCAGCTTTTCTAAATAGTCCCTAACCACCTCTATCTCCACAGAGAGCTGGCCATCTCTTCCCCATTTTGTGATGCCCAGCGCAGCAGTCTGGGAGCTGACCTTGTTAGTGAAAACAGAGGCAAAAAAAGCATTGAGTACATTAGCTTTTTCTACATCCTCTGTCACTAGGTTGCCTCCCTCATTCAGTAAGGGGCCCACACTTTCCTTGGCTTTCTTCTTGTTGCCAACATACCTGAAGAAACCCTTCTTGTTACTCTTGACATTTCTTGCTAGCTGCAGCTCCAGGTGCGATTTGGACCTCCTGATATCATTCCTACATGCCCGAGCAATATTTTTATACTCTTCCCTGGTCATATGTCCAACCTTCCACTTCTTGTAAGCTTCTTTTTTATGTTTAAGATCTGCTAGGATTTCACCATTAAGCCAAGGTGGTCACCTGCCATATTTACTATTCTTTCGACTCATCGGGATGGTTTGTCCCTGTAACCTCAACAGGGATTCCTTGAAATACAGCCAGCTCTCCTGGACTCCTTTCCCCTTCAAGTTAGTCCCCCACGGGATCCTGGCCATCCGTTCCCTGAGGGAGTCGAAGTCTGCTTTCCTGAAGTCCAGGGTCCGTATCCTGCTGCTTACCTTTCTTCCCTGCGTCAGGATCCTGAACTCAACCAACTCATGGTCACTGCCTCCCAGATTCCCATCCACTTTTGCTTCCCCCACTAATTCTACCCGGTTTGTGAGCAGCAGGTCAAGAAAAGCGCCCCCCCTAGTTGGCTCCTCTAGCTCTTGCGCCAGGAAATTGTCCCCTACGCTTTCCAAAAACTTCCTGGATTGTCTATCATATCATCCCTTTTTAAATGAGTCTCTTCAATATCGCTGTCACCTTTTTCAGGAAAAATTAGTTCCCTCCTCTCTCTCCCTGCTCCCTTAACACTAATTCCTTTTAAAACTAAATTATAATTATTTGTGTTAACAGATTGTTTGAGGTTTCAGCAATTGAGGAAGCCATGTTTATTGTACACATATGGAAAAGTTGTTCAGGGGGCAGTAGTTAGAATAGAAGAATTTAGAATATTTAGAATTTAGCATAGAGAGATTTGTATAATTACTGTGTAGTAATTCCTGTTAAGAGTAATCATTGTGTTCTGATTGGCTGCGGGCCATTATTAACAAAGCAACATGCAGGAAGTTAAATAGTTGAGAAATAAATGTTTGGTTGTGAGCTGGTTACTGAACAGTACCCTTAAGCTCTGATTGGCCGACAAGGTTATTAGCAGACATAGCTACTCGTCAAGTACTTATGCTCGACTCTGCTGAGCCTCCTCACTCCCCTCATGTAGCAGAGATTATATAATATGGTATTGTTTTTCCTTTCCTATTCTTACTAAAATAAAATTAAATTTACTGCTAGCAAAGTTATGCATTTAAGGTCCCAGGCGCATCTTTTGAAGGAATTGTGCAGGTTTTCCGCCAGAATGAGGACTGAGAGGTCAGATATGAAGTGATCATTTTGTGAAAAGCATTGCCTCATGGGTGATAGGGTGTTTCATCTTTTATCATTTTGCTGTGTGAATTTATTTGAGAGCTTGATTGTCTAGTTTCACCCATGTAGTTTTTATCGGGGCATTTAATGCAATGGATGAGGTACACCAAATGTTGTGATAGGCATGTGTGGAACCCATGGATCTTGAGAGGTATGTTGTGAGGATCTAGTGTAAAAGTGGAGATATGTCTGCAAGTTTAGCATCAGTGCTTATGGCAGGACATGGTACCACTTTGAATTGCTTGGTCCTGGTCTGTCGGAAGCTTGCTTCTGTGAAATGAGGTTGGAGGATTGTTTGAAGGCCAGAGGAGGGTGTTTGAGAAAGCTTTCTTTCAGGAAATGGTCCCCATTTAATATGGGCTGTAATTGTTTGATGATACCCCATATGGGTTCAAGTGTAGGGTGGTAGGTGACAACGAGAGGTGTGCGGTTGGAGAGTGGTTTTTTCATATTGAAGCAGGTTCTCTTGAGGTATTTGGGTGGCTCGTTCCATGATGCAATCTATTTCAAGGAGTGTCCTTGTTTGGTGATGGTGGGTTTAAGTGTGTTAGGGTGTATATCCCAGACTTTCTTCTCAGAGCATATTCTGTGGGATCTCAGTGTGTGGCTGTAGATAACAGATTTCTTGGTGTTTTTGAAGTGGTTAGTGAACCTGTGAAGGTAAGTGTGGTGATCCATGAGTTTCTTGTGTATAGGAACTGTCACTTGCTTATAACAGTGTGTTATGATGTACAATGAAGTCACTTTAAATGCTGTGGGAGGCATTCATGTCTTGCAGTCATTACAATGATACTGAAAGTCTAAGAAGGTCTATTAGAAAAAGAAACTGCTGGGTCCATTGCAAAATGAAGTTATGGTATTATATTCTTCAGCCAGTGTAAGAGAGAATGAAGCAAAACAGAAGGGGGTTTTTAAGTTCCCATTTAACAGAAAAAACTAACTAAATAGTTTTGAGGTTGTTTTTCATTTCTTCAAATGAGCAAAGCATGTTGCTTCATCCTGGAAAACTACTGAGTGAGTTTAAGGTTCAGCACCATCATCCTCTGAATAACAAATGCAGAATAGCTGCATTTTTTGTTACATTTGTGTCTAACAGACATATTGTCGAATTATGTTATAAACTTCAGAATATATTGGTAACTTTCCCCATGAAAAGGATTGACTGGTGTCTGCAATTAAAATCAAGTGGATAGATAATTTGACAAATCACAGAAGCTGCTTTTTTTAAATTACGTACCAATAGGTCAAATATTTCTACAGGATGTATTTTTTTTGTGTCTGAATGTCGGTTAGCTTAAGGCCTGCGGCTGTATATCTTTCATTCATTTTATCTTTTTACCCTAGCTAATGTAAATGTAGATTTTTTTTTTCATTTTTCACAGACACGTATAATCCTTTTCTGAATCTTACTAAGCTTTTGACCTCAGTGTTATGCTGCGCAAGTGAGTGCTGCTCCTTACAAATGGAGCCATCCCAGATGACTGAGGGCACCTCATTATGTATGCTGTATATGACACAGAAAGAAATATTTTAGAAATATGTAGAGAATTTTTTTTTAAATATTGAGATTTGTTTTCTAACTTCCTTTGTTTGTAAGGTTGGGTGCCTCTGGCCTTATCTGCGTGGGGAAATATAGCAGCATAATTATACCTATATATGTCTACATTGCTATATTCATAATAGTATAGCTCCATGGAATAAGAGTATCCACATGGATAGTTATATCAGCAGAACTATAGCAGTATAATTAGAGTGGTAAATTTCCCTGTGTAGACAAGCTCTTAATTACCATGAGTGAAATTCTGGCTCTGTTGAAGTCAGCATCAAGATTCCCGTTGATGTAAACTGGGTCAGAATTTTACCCAACTATACAAGCCTTAGACTTAAATTTGGTTCACTACATTTAAATGGTTTGACTGTTATTTGATGGAAGGAAGGCAAAGTGTTATGGGGGCATAAATGCAAGTGTCTAAGGACCAAATCCTCTGGTCCGTACTCAAGACATAGGCAAAACTCCTAAGGCAATGACTCCAAGTCATTGGGTGTTTTCTCTGAGTACATCTAGAGACTGGAGAATTTGGCCCTGAATGATACATTGAAAACACTGCCTTATAAAACATGTCAGTGTGCAGATACAATGATAATTTCTAATAACAGTTACATTTCTTTTCTGGTAATTCGGGTACTAGCAGAACTCAAATCCTAAATGACAAATGGTGCCAAGTAGGAAGATTCAATGTGGCAGGAGTTTTATACACACTTCGGAATAATGAAAAACACTTATTGGGAAAATGTCATGTACTCACAACACATGCTGCTTCTAATCTTATTTGTACAAATACGGAAAAAATCTAACGACAGAGATCATCTCCTTCTTTTTTGTTAAACTATGGTATCGATCACTGTGAGTCAAGGTTGACATGGAGGCCCAGAATGTCTTTAATTACAAGAATACACAAAAAATAGTTGGCAGAATAATAAGGGGGTTAAGACGCTTCTTTTTTATAAGGGCCACTCTTTCCCAATTTTCACGTTTTAGTGGAAGGAAAGCTGTAATGAGGATATATATTGAAAATTGCATCTCCAGGTGCCATAAGTATAGGGCACAAAGCACTATAGCTTAAGTCATTTTTGTTTGGTGGCTAATGCTCCCTTACAGAGGAACCTTTTATTTTTTTTTAATGCAAAAAAAGTCTGCATGAGAGAGAATTTGAACCTTTTAACCTTATATCATGTTTCTTTCCTCATCCTCAGATTGTGTTTACGATATCACAGTTCATTATGGGATTGCAAAATGATTTCCTGGGTGCTGCTGCTATTAATATTATTTTCAAATTTTTATTCAATGTCAGCCCTTTGGAAAAGTGGGGAAATTCAAATTATACAGGGGAACAGCAAGATGCTTCGAGGGGTCTTTTAAAAAATATTTGTACAGACTTAGTTTGTTTTTTTCAGCTGATGGGGTCATTTGAAACATACAGGAGCAAAACACTGTTGTCCTTTCTACAGTCCGGAGTCAATGGCCTTTCTGATCCCAGACACTTAACAAGTGCTGAAATCTTTTGTAGGACAACTGGTCTTTCAAATCTTACTCTGAGCCATGTGGCCTTCTCCATAATGACAGTGTTCCAAAACATAACAACTTTTCAGGAAAAGTTCTGGGGTGGCTAGTGTGAAAAGACCAAACCGTCATGGAAATGTAGTAATTAAATCAGTCAAATATAATAGTCCTTGTTTTGTATCCCAAATAACTCCTTTCTCTCAACCTTCACTCATTTTAGGGCAAATGATTAGGACTGCATATGTGCTATGATAATAGGCAATACATTTGAATTCAATAGTTACAAAACAAGGAACAACCTGTATAGTTTTTAGGGTGAAAAACCATTCAGAATCCCATCCACGGTCCTTCACCATCACTGGAGGAGTGAAAAACTTGTATTGTGGGCCAAAATTTCAGGCATAAATTTTATATCCACAAATACGATACAACATTTGCCTGCACAATTTACAGGTGAGAAAAGAGAGGCCCAGTGAATGCCAGGATTAATACTTATCATCTCTCTCTCTTGTCTTTTTATATATGTGTTTGTTTCTTTTGACATGACAACAGAACTTTGCCTCTGCCTCATCCTATTCACTGACCCAGTTTGCATAGCTAATGTGTGGAGGGGTAAGTAATTTGCTGTTGATATAGACCAGCAGTAAATTACTACAATCCAGGATCAACAAAGAAACAGGAAAGGAATTGCTCAGAGTTTAGTATAAAGATAGAGCCTAGTCCAGAATAAATACAATATTCAGATAATGCCAAAATAAAACAGTTTTATCTATCTATAATAGATAATCTATAACGTTACAAGAAGAGAAAGAGGTGATGTCCTAGGAGCTAAATTAGATGCAAAAAAAATAAAATATTAATGAAGAAAATGTGATAATAAATGCTTGAAAATAGGGAGACTAGCCAGCAAAATAAAATAATGCTGAAACCTATCACCTCTGGAGACCTGGGTTCAAAGCCTACCTCAGGTAGCAAGTACTAACCTAAGGAAAGTTGGTGAGTGAAATACTGTCACAAATCCTTTCCTCTATGGAAATACCATTTATGAGAGGGCCTAAAGGAGGTTAACTGAGAGGAGCTTCTCACAGATTTAAGTCATAAATGAAAATCATACTGATAATCGCATTTTGGTCACTATTTGTCTCCCTCCTAAAACTGCTTTACACTTCGGTACATTTTAACATGATTGGTTGTTTCTGCTCAAGAGAGACCAGAGACTATGGGCTCATTCCAAACCCCATTAACATCATTTGAAGGATTCCCATTGGCTTCAAAGGGCATTGGATAAGGCCTGTACAAGTATGATGAGAGATAGAATCGGGATGCCTTGCCAGAAGAAGATAGCCTACTACCAGCCTACACTCTGCTTGACTCCAGTCAGTGTTGTTAGTTCCTCACTGTTATGAGCACTACATTTAGCTGCAAATGTAAAGAAAAAAAGTAAAAAGCGGGTGGTGGTGGTGTATAATCCAATCCCTGATAAACTAAAAAGTTGGTCAAAAATTTATACATACACCAATTGAGTTTACATTATTTTATACTTTGTTACAGTATTGCAATATTTTAACCTTTTACAGATGCTACATGATATGTATATCTTTCACCAATTAAAACAAAATGTCTTTTATGTACATACATTATGTACATATCTGGGGAGACCTATTTGGAACCTAAGATTTCCTATTTACACACAGTTACAATACACACGATTCCTCTACCAATGAATATTTGGAACAAAGGCCTATTAGACTGGAAGGAGGCAGGTAGTTCATGATGACAAAACAAAACAGTTTTGGACAGGAAGTCAGTTGACCAATTGAGATTTTCAAAGCAGTGCAGGGGATTTACCTACACATCTTCCATTAATTAACAGTAAATCCCCTGCATTGCTTTGCAAATCTCAACTGGTGAATCAAATTGATAATGAAAATGGGATTTAGTTAGCTGTTATGTAAATATCAAAATTGGAAATTAGGCCAGGCGACTATGGCTAGCCCCACTATTGCTGTGAAAAGTGTTGTAGCAAGCTGAATTATTGCACGTGGTTAGGGTCTTGGTTTTATAGCTCATCTAAAAATCCAGCAGCTTGGTTACCACCCAACCCATGTGTCAGTATTGACACAAAGGGAAGCGTACTCCTGACTGATTTTTCAACAGTATTTCTTTCAGCACCTGGAGAGTGGAGAATTCCCATCTGAGTTCTGTCCAGGATTGCGCTTGAAATACCACTGAGATGATACATCTGCCTACATGCATAAAGTGCATTTTATAGGCAAACGCACTGCAATCTGACAAATAGAAGGTAGGAGATTAATCCTTACTTTTTAAAATAGAAATAGATATACCATAGCAAACAATTTGAAAAGGACACAAAGGCACATATCTTTATTGTATATAGTGAAATATTTCAAAGATGCCAACATTTAGGAAAACTATATCTGTTTATATCTGAAGACACTATCATTCTGAACTGATGTAAATGTTGAAATACAGATGGAAATAAAGATGCAGGTTTTTTTAATCTAATGTTTAGTGATACTCCATATTTACAGCTCAAAATATCTTGCATTGATCAAAGACAACCTGCAAAGTTAACTATCTGATATAAATTTTATATCTCAAGCAATTACGCAGTAAAATAAAAATGATGAAACCCAGGTGTCTTATTCGTACAATGAAATATAGAAGGTCTTCTTTAGGTGAAGATATATAAACAGGAATCAATCTTGCCAAAAACCAATGGTTTTGGGAGAACACATATAGGCATCTTCATTACTAACCTCTAACAGAAAGAATAAATAGCACTGCTTAAGCCAAACTGAGATTGTACGTGTTTTTGTTGTTTTATAAGAATAAGATTTTAAAGCAATTCATTTGGTCAGCGCTCATTTTAATGAATAATTCATATAGCTAAGTATGACTAACAAGCTAGAACTTGGCCTGAAAAAAACTGGAAATGACTTGTAAAAACCTAAAGACATTTTCAGGGGATATGTTTTGTGTATCTGTCCCACCTCCACACTATATTTGCTCTACTGGTTCTGCTTTCTTCAGTGTTTGAAATGAAAAATGCAGTCAGACATTCATGTGCATCTAGTCCTGAATCTGCAGAGGCATTATGTGAAGGAAAAGTCTTGAGTAGAACTTAAAATTTTCTTATGGGTAGAAAGATTTTTTTGGCAGACAAATATCTAATTACTCTAGCAGGACAAAATAAGGGACAAAGGCACAAAATAGGGAACACAAGAAGAACAACAGTGCTTGGATCTTTGAATCATGTGGGATTAATTTGTTTATTGTGAATAACAATAAATGAATACCTTATTTGTGACTTGTCATAGATAATATAAATATTTTACAATTTTAGAAGTGGGATAAACAACATCGTTTTATGGGGGAAAAGGAACATTTGGGGCTGTTGTAATGCCCAGCCTACAGCCTGAAGATACCAGTAAAAGGAATGTAAAAGCTGTGGTTTATAAAAATGACCTCTATATGTTTATACATTTTCTGCTAACACACTGGAGAAGTATATAACATTTAGCGGCAGCCCTGAAAGTACACACTGTAATCCAAGCTCCATTGAAGTCCATGGCAAAACTTCCACTGGTGTCAGGATGTCACTTAAGGGTTTTTGTATCTTGTTGCAGCACATAAAATAGATAATAATCTAGAAGTTTGTAGTGGCACATAGAATTCGAGGATTTTCATGGGTACAACAGAAGGCACAATTTGTCCTTTTGGCTTTAAATATGACTTGTTTTTGAATCTAGTCTTCCCAGGGAATTTATGATTTAGAGAGGATTAAGAAACACCAGTCCTAGATCATGTAGAATTGTTGTGCAACAAGTAGACATTTATTGTATTGCAATCATTCAATTTAAATCCTTGATTTGAGTGAGCTTTTCCTTCATTATCCACACTAAGGAGATGCTGATACAGCTTTGTGAGGTGACATTTTCTTTTGGGCTTAATTGTAAGCCCTTTATTTTGTTATGCACACACACATTTATGCCTGTCTTCTGAAATAGCTACACTGGGAAAGGAGTCTCACATGGAAGTCTCACAGGAAAATAGATCCTGTCAAACTAACTTGATATCTTTTTTTTCTTATGAGATTACAGGTTTCATTGATAAAGGTCAGAGTGTTAATGTAATATACGTAGACTTTTCTAAGGCATTTGACTTGGTACTGCATGAAATTTTGATTAAAAAACTAGAATGATATAAAATTACATGGTACACATTAAATGGATTAAAAAGTGGCTACCTGATAGTTCTCAAAATGTAACTGTAAACTGGAAATTGTCAGTAAGTGGGTTTGTTTCCCACAGGAAGAGGTTCTTAGCCCTACGCTATTTTAAAATTTTCATCAATGACCTGGAAGAAAACATAAAATCATCACTGATAAAGTTTGCATATTATTTAAAATTGGGAGAGTATTAAATAATAAAGAGCAATCTGGATTGCTAGGTAAACTGGATGCTAGCAAACAATGTGTGTTTTTAATATGGTTACATGTAAATGTATACCTCTAGGAACAAATAACGTAGGCCATATTTACTTGACAGGGGACTCTAGCCTGAGAAGTAGTGCCTCTGAAAAAGATTTGGGTGTCATGGTGGACAATCAGCTAGCCATGAACTCCCAGTGTGATGCTGTGGCCAACAGAGCTAATACAATCCTGGGATGCCTACACAGGGGAATCTAGAGTAGGAGTAGAGAGGTTATTTTATCACTGTATTTGACACTGGTGTGACTGCTGTTGGAATACTGAGTTTAGTTCTGGTGTCCACAATTCAGAAAGGATGTTGATAAATTGGACAGGGTTCTGAGAAGAGCCGTGAGAATGATTAAAAGATAAGAACACAATGCTTACAGTGCTAGATTCAAGGAGCACAATCTATTTAGCTTAACAAAGAGAAGGGTAAGAGGTAATTTGACTACAGTATATCAGTACCTAAATTAGATTGTCAGTCATCTGTTGAAGGTCACCAAAGCTCCTGTTGTCAGAATTGTCAAATGACAGGTACATGAGTGGCAGTGTTTCCTAAGGAGTAATCCAGCTGACAGCAAGATGGAGCCATTCACTAGTCTGGAATTGGATAAAGTGCTGAATGATTTTAAAATGGTACAGTTCCCAGATATGACAGACTTGCACCTGAATTCATGAACCAACTGGGTTCTCATGCTCGGGAATGGCTTGTTCGGTTTTTCAGCTGAGTTCTGTGGGAATCCAGACTGTCTAGAATCTGGTGCTAAGTGAAGGTCATTGCCTTGCTGAAATCTAGGAAAGATCCACACTTGCTTTCAAACTACAGACCAATTTCTCTTCTAAGTGTCTGGTTTAAGGAGCTTGAGTGTCTGATTTCACAAAGAATTTCGTCATCATTGGAAGGCATGCTGGCACCAGAGCAAGCTGGCTTTTGCTGCACTTGTACTACACGTGATCAAGTGCTGGCACTTTCAAAAATGGATTCCAACATAAGCTGAAGACTGGTATGACCCATGGCATACGATATGGTTTGGGATATGGGCCTTTCAGTGAAATTGTCTAGAAGTATGCTAAATTGGTTTGTATGTGCAATGGCTCTGTTTTTGACAATATTGGTGATAGAACAAGTGTTTGGAGGAACCAGAGAGAACAGCCTCCTGCAAGGTTCAGTATTATCTGCAATGTTGTTCAATTTATATTTGAATGACCTACCATATACTGGGTCTCTCAAGGTTGTTTATGCAGATGACATATGCCTTGGCACCCACTCACACTATTTTGGCATACTTGAGTGTTTTGAATGCAGCTATAGCTGATTATTGTCATTAGTGGCGCCTGATACCAAATGGAAGTAAGACTTTGTCAAGAGTCTTCCACTTACATCATGCACAAGAGGGCAGAGAGCTGAATATAGTTCTCAGTGGTCAGCGAGTAAAACATTATTCACACTGATCTATCTAGGTGTCACGTTGGATAGAACGCTCATGTACTGTGACTATCTTATAAAGACAGTGACTAAGGTCAAAACGCGCAACAACCTGCTCGGACAACTGGCTGGAATGACATGGAGTGCTAATGCTCAAACGTTACGCACTTCAGCCTTGGAACTTTGTTACTCAGCAGTGGAGTACTGTGCTCCAGTATGGGCTTGCTTGTCTCACACAAGGATGATTGATGTACAACTTAATTCCACCATGCATATTATTTCGTGCATACCTAAAACTACTCCTCTAGCATGATTACCAGTTCTCTGCAATGTTCACAGAAAGGAAAGTGTAGCAAAGCTCCTGATGAACTTGTGTGATATGCCACATCTACTGTTCATTATAGACTGGTTTAATACACCATATGGTCATCTGCCCTCACAGCACCCATTGTGGATAAGTTTACCAGGTGAGGATTTACAATAGAGGATGCATGGTGAGCTTCATGGTTCGCAGACAAAGTGACAAATAATTATCTTATCTTGGACCCGACTCAACATCAGCCTGGGTTTGATTTACCGCAAAGGCAATGGAGGCTTCTCAGCTGGTTTCATACCAAACCTCGAATTTGTGCTGCAGCAGAATTTCAGTGGCATTTTACAGACAGTCACTATGTCAATGTGGGAAGTCACAAACTATGGCACACATTATTGAGGACTGAAAAATGACTCAACTTTATGGAGGTCTTCGTGCCTTGAACATTGTTGATGAGACTGCTGTTGGCTTGGCTGGACCAGATTGCATATGCCAAATAAATAATGGGGAATAAATATCTAATAATGGGCTATTCAATATAGCAGAGAAAAGTATAACATGATTCAGTGGCTGGAAGCTGAAGCTAGACAAACTCAGACTGAAGATAAGATGTACATTTTTTACAGTGAGAATAATTAACCATTGGAACAATTTAGCAAGAGTTGTGGTGGATTCTCCATCACTGAGAATTTTAAAATCAAGTTAGGATATTTTTCTAAAAGATATGCTCTAGGAATTATTTTGAGGAAGTTCTATGGCCTGTATTATGTAGGAGGTCAGATTAGGTGCCCATAGTGGTCCCATTCGGCCTTAAAGTCTATGGATATATGTGAACACAACATTGAAATTTTGTGAATAAGGTTGGTGAAAGGAAAACTTAATATTGCCTACAATGTTTAATATATGACTATTTATAACTATGTAACAGAGTTGACAAGAGTAGTGGCTGTCACTCATTGCCTCGTGATAGTGGTTATAGCGGAGGTCAAAGCCGGATGTAGGGTCAGGACTGAGCTGAGGGTAGCGCTGGAACCAAGATCTGGGGACAGACCAGAGTTAAAACCAAGAGCAGAGTTCAAAGACAGAGTTCAAAGACAAGCCAAAGTAAGTACTGTAGCTGGAGTCCATGTGCAAGTTGGAGGTCAAAGCTGGGTGGTCAGAGTCCATGGACAAGCCAAATCAGTGCCATAGTCAGAGTCCAGATACAGGCCAAAGGTTGAAGCTGGGTGGTCAGAGTCCAAGGGGGTCAGGAGACAGAGGCAAAGCTCTCGTGACTTTGTGGGGCCACAGATAGCGTGTGCATAGATCAGGAGCTGCAGGGAAAAGTGCAGCCAGAACTTAATGAGAAAGATTTGGAGGAGCTGGAAGAGGGACTGCAACCTGGCACATTTAATGTAGATGTGCACCAGGGTCTTCCTCTCACTTCAGAAGGGGCAGATATTGGGATAGGTGGTAAACCATGCCAGGTAACTGTTGAAGAGGCAGCTGAGCCAGCAGCCCTGGTTTGGCTTCAGATTTTCTTCACAGTGGGCCTTATATCCCTTATGGAACACTGGCTTTAGGCTGGTGTTACTGCACTGTTTTCAACAAAGTTTCTCCTGAATTACACCATTGTGAAATGAGGGTCAGGCTCTGTGTGCCTTCATGTGAATGATACAGTAGAATCTCGGAGTTATGGACACCTCGGGAATGGAGGTTGTGTAACTCTGAACAAGACGGTATGGGCTTCAGTCATGGGGGGCAGGGCCTGGCAGTGGTCACAGCTCTGGGCATGGGTGTGGTGGAGAAGGACTTCTGACCCTCCGGGCGCAGGACTTTAGATCTGGGGGGAGCCCTGGGTCTCAGGGCTTTAGCCCTGCGGCTCCTCTCTTGGTTTCAACCTCATGGGGGGCTTGGGGCTTTAGCTATGGGGCGGGGTGCACTGGGGTTGAAACTGGTGCTCCCCTTGTAGCTAAAGTCCCAAGCCCCAGCGTCCTTGGGGGGCTGAATTCAGGAATGGATCCACGGGGCTGAAGTGCTGAGCCACAGTGCCCCATGTGGGGGTGAAGCTGCGGATGGAGCTGCGGGTTTGAAGCCCCGAGCCCCAGCGCTCCCGCCAGGTCTAAAGCCCTGAGCCCTGGTACTCCTGAGGGTCAGAAGCCCTGAGGCTCCACCTCCAACCCCCTGTGGCTGAAGCGCTGAGCCTCAGGGCTAAAACCTTGAGGCAGTACAGTATTTGCTGTTGCTCTTTTTTTATCTCCACTGCTGCCTGATTGATTACTTCCAGTTCCATATGGTGTCCAGTTGACCGGTAAATCCATAACCCTGGTGTTCGTATCTTTGATGTTCTACTGTATTTTCTTTTTTCACAGAGATTTATTCTGCAATCTTGAAGACTGAGAGCAGTCAAGTGAACATTAGTAGTGGAATGTTTACTAAAATATTAGTATACATGGTTTGTGTTATTATTTTTATAAAGAGGAAACAAATTGATAAATGATGCATTATAACATGCTGATGTTTTGTGCAACTGTGCAAAATCAGTTCTGGAACTGAAGAAGTAAACTCAGTGAAAAATCTGCAACTCCAAGTAAAACAAAATATGTGTCAGTAAGACTGGCTCTTAACTGAAACCTAAATTTAATTTTGAAATTGAGAGAAAACTAGTCACTACATTCTTAATAAAATCCAGGTAAATTCAGCAAAAATATCTAAAGAAAGAAATAGCAGGCTCTCAGAAATCGTTAGTTAAATATAAAAGTCTTCCTCCAAGGAATCTATTAAAAATGAATTCTTGTTATAATTAATGAGACATGTATCTAATTAACTGTCACCTAGAATCCTTTTGTTTCTGTATCTGTTGTCAGAGGTCATATAAAAAGGTGCATTACTGACTGAAAATTCTATTCAGAGCAGAGCCTGCATTTTGATACTCAGGTGTTATACGGAGATAGTCTAGTCTGGTGTCTGTGGTATACTTATTTATTGGGTGTAACCGGAAATGGTTGATAGTGATCTCTAACTAAATATCACTGGAACTAAAATAAAAGGCAGATTTAAATAACCTCTTGAGCTTTTACATTTTTAGTTATCATTGGTAAGTAGGGTCATTTAAAGGATACATCCCTGTGACTAAATGTATAACTTTCACAGGAGGGCCCCTGTTACTGTCAAAGGTATGGATCATGGTTAATACAGTATTTTACCCTGAAGCAAAAATGGAAGAAGTAAGGAAGTGCATAAAATCCTCTCTGTTTAGGGCTGCATTAGTATGTGACAGGTTAGTTTAATGAAGGAGGGGTGAGCTGCAAGGCATTCTGAAGATCTGAGTGGACCCATTAAATATGTCACTCCCAATTTCTTTAATGCTCTTGATTTTTAAATTGTATTCCTCAATCCCTGATTACCATTTTCCATATTCTTTAATCACGGAACCTCCAGGTTTCCCTGATTTGCTTTTTCTTGCTGCTAACTCTCTTGTCTCATCAGGATCTCTGTTTTTTCTCTCCTAAGTTTTTGGTTCGTTCCAGTAGTCTCCTTAATCTGTTACCCTCTCCTCCATTTTTCCAGGCCATATTGTTCAACAGCATAGAAGAATGCAGAGTGCCTCCTTGCTTTTAATACTAAAGAACTAAATGCTGTATTGTAAGTATTTGACAGTAAGAACATTGATCCAGGGTGTGTCCATCACCTACATGAATGTCTGAGGCAGGGAGAAGACACAAGGTCTGAAAATCCTAGTCCCATTGAAGTTAATGGGAGTTTTGTCATTGTCTTAAATATGGCCAGGATTTCCATCTAAGCATCTGTGCTTCTCCTTTTCCCCATTCATCAGCTAAGAACATCGACTACATAGGGCAAGCACTGCTGCATCCAATGTCGTACGCGTAACTGGTGAATAGCAGTAAATGTACAAGTTTTGTCAATCCAGCCTAGAGGGTCTTTTTCTTGCTGTAGCTGTAATTTGGGTAGAGAATATATAATCAGAAGAAGGCAGATTTCAGTAGATTACATATCTGAAAGACATAACATTTCATATTTTCAACTGTCACATACAGCAAAGAAAATTCATTACCTGAAAATTCTTCCTTTCAATGTCTGGAGGACACTCTCTAGGCTTTGTTTTCATATTTACATAGACAATCCTGAGATGTGATGTCTGTTTGTAAATCTCAATAGTTCATTATAACACAAACAAATACAACAAGCCCCACACCCCAATGTTCTGCAGAAATTGCCCAAAGCACTGTGTGACTAGTGCTGAGGATTTTATTCAGTTGTTCCTCAGGATTTTGCCCCATAGTATCACTGTTATGAACAGCAACACTTTTTTGATTATAGCTGTAGAACATTTTTTATTTAAATAAAAGAATATAAAATAAAATGAAGAAAAAAATTGACACATTTCGTGTGGTATGTGGGTTCATTTGAATGTTAGATATTTTTAATTAAAATTTTATTTGAGTGGACCTCTATAAATCTTTTTATACCCACAATTTTGGTGAGAAATAATAATTACAAATGAGTCCTGGGTTTGCCGCTATTATATTATATTGTTGCCATTTTAAGGTTAGGTGTCGTGGTGTGGAGCTAAAGAGGAAAATGAATTCCATCATTTTAATTATCTGGAAGTCAAACAGGTGGGCTTTACAAAATTTTGTCAGTTTTGGGGTGTTCATTGGCAACATAGGAACCTGTTATGGTGATAAAGTGGAGAAGGTCAGATTTCTTCAGTAACATGGTCGAGCACACGTATGTCGGCAGACAATGCAAGAAGTAGGGTCAAGTTAAGAGGCACTGCTAGGACTACAAACTATGGCTTGTAGGGAGGCATGCGGCAGTGATATAGAACTAGAAGCAAGAGTCAGGCAGAAGTTTTAGGGAAGAGGTCTGTAAACAGGCCTGAGAAGGAAAAAAATAGGCTGAATAGAGGGTTGGCTGAAGAAAAGAATGTAGATTAACACTGGTGAGAATTTCCCAGGGAATATTAGATACTTGGATAGAAGTCTGGAAGTAAAGTACTAATACTATGGAAGAGAATTATATTGATGGGATAGCTATCCTAGTTTCATGTATATATCCTTCAGTTTACAATGTAACAACTGGGTCACAATAGTCCTATGAGGAAGTCTTTAAACATTCTTGTGAAGGTGAAGGTAACTATAGGTAGGGTCACATGTACACCATGTTTCGGAGACATTCGAATTGCCACTGAATTCACCTCTTGCCACAGACTTGTGCTCCAGGATTCAAACCTTCATTTTACATTTCTAGTCTTTATAGTTGCAAAAACAAACAAAACCCCACCACTCTCCATAATGTGAGGGCAACTATGACCTGACGCAGTGATGTCTGCATGAGTCTACAGACTGCTTCAAACTCTGTCTGTGAGAGAAGGGTGAACTGACCCATTCATTTTAGGCTATGTGTATGCTGTAATCACAGTCTGTAAGGGTAGCTCGACACACCCGAGCTAGCTTTAATCTAGGCTGCTCAGGTACCTGAGCGGTGAAGCTGTGGTGGCACATGATTTAATGCAGGTTAGCCACCTGAGTGAGTACTCCGGGCTCTGGGCAGGCTAAAGTGTGTCCTGTTGCACAGGGACTGAGGGTGCAATACCTGAGCTAGCTAGATTAAAGGTAGCCACTTGAGCTGAACCCCTGGATTGCAGTATTGATGGAGCTTTAGTGGGATGTCAAAGCCGATATCAAATAATAACACTTTAAATGCCAATATTAACTATTTCCACTGCTGAGAATTGTAGAAGAAACATCCAACTAATATTCTTTCTTTTTCTTTTCATCCTGGAGGATCTGTGCAGACACAGGGAGCAGAACAGCGTCAACATTCATTCCTGGCCTGGCCTTGCTCTTCCATTAATTCCAACCTAGTCATGTTCCTTCATATGATGTGCTGACATCTAGTCGGTGGTTGGCCTCTGGGTCAGACTGACCTTGGTTGTGTTTGCCTTATTTTCCTTGGCATCTTATCATCTGTCTGTCTTCTGCAGTGTCCCCACCGTTGCAGTCTTTTTTTTATTATAGCCAATCCTGTACCCTGATTTCACATCCTACTATGCATCTAACCATAGGCATAGTTTGACTTCTATATTTGGGGAGGTGGGCAGCTCCAGTCAGGCCAATGGGTCCAGAGCGGCAAATTCTGTGCCTGCCTGAAGCTTGCAGTTTAGGAGGGCAATGTCCCCAACCCCCCCAAACTACACCCATGCGTCTAACTTCTTCATTTGTCTTAAAATAATTTCACTCTACACCTGACATCTTTCAAAAATCTCTCATCTCTACTGCCTCCAAGCTTCTGATGTCTGTCTCATTTAATACTGCTGCTACCCGACCACTGAGTAATATTGTTAGTACACTAGTTTGATAAATTTTCACTTTGTTACCAAACATAATCTTTTTATCAGTCCATAACTTTGTAAATATCTGTGCAGCACTTATAGGTAAGGCACGTCTTCCTGGATGGAACTGGTGGCACTGATCAAGTTTCCTAGGTACACATAAGATTCACTTGTAATATGACTTCACTGCTGCTGCATTTCAACACTTATCTATTGTCCCTTTTCCAAAATACAACCACTTGATCATCTTGGCATTTATTGTAAGTCCAAGTCGACTACACCAATTTTCCAAGGTAGTGAAGACTATCATCATTAATTCAAACATGTCTGCCAGTTGTACAGTGTCATCTGCATAAGCTAAGGAGCTTAAGTCTAGATCATCCAATGTCAGACACTCCAACTCATCTATCATTCTTAATGTCCAGTTTAAGAGCATGATGGAAAGTGACAGTGATTCCATGCCCCCATGTCTTACACCAAACTTTGACTTGAATTCTCCAAGAATTCTTATGGCACTGCAGGAGTCTACACAATAGATCTTGTAATTGCAATTGTCTTCTCTGGAACACCCACTGATTTTGCTATTTTCTATAATGCTTCTCTCCAAACTGAATCAAATGCCTTCATGAAGTTGATGAAAACAGCAAACATTTTAAATCCCCATTCTTGCTTTTTTCCCCCCATCAACTGTCAGTGTGTGAATATCTGATCAATGAAACTTTGGACTGGTCTGAAGTCACACAGTTCCTCCCCTACTACTTCCTCTAAAACTGGCCTTCATCTGTTGACAATTACTATCATCATGATTTTTCCTGGTATTGACAAGCTTATGTCTCTGTAATTATTCAATTCAACAGGATCTACTTTCTTAAAGATTGGTACAACTGTTGTCTTTAGATAGTCATCTGGTACCTTCTCTTGCTCCCATACTGTCTTGCATATTTTTCTAATGCTTTGATAATACTCAATCCTGCAGCTTTTAGCAGCTCAGTTGTTGTATTATCTATTCCTGCAGTATTCCTATTTTTAACTGCTTCACTGCTCTTTCTGTTTCTTCTTCTGATGATGATTCAGTGCTGATATCCATTGTACCTTGCAAGTTGCCCTGTACATCTAGCATATCCAAAATGCTTGCATGTGGATGAACTACAGGGCTCAGCATTTTATCAAAATGCTTCTTCTATATTTACAGCACCTCTTTGGTATTTGTTGTCAATTCTTCGGTAGCATTTTTTACTGCTTGCATTGTTGGCCTGATTGTGTTTCTATATAGCTTAACCTTATTATACATTGTTTTCATATCTTGTTTTCTTGATGTCTACTCTAGTGGTTGAACCTCTTCTTTCCAAAACATTTGTTTGTCCAATCTTTGTGATTTCTTCACCATTTGCACAATGCTTTTACTTCTTCCATTTTCCCAGTAGTCTTAGCTTGTTTGCATTTTTCCTGTAATGTTCTTGTTTTGTTGCTTGTCCCACTTTACCTTGTTTGTTTACACCTTCCAATAATTGCTTCCCCTCTGTTTTGAATCACTTCCTTGAATATTTCCCATCTGGGCTGCAGTGAGATTTCTTCCTCATCACAAATTAATGTCCTGAAACTCTCTCCAAGCATCACTTTGTATGCCTCCCTCAAAAAGCTCTCCATTAACTTATCAAGATCACATTTGGTTCCAGTTGCATCCATCTTTTCTTGGACTGTAAGTTAATCTTAGGCCTGGTCTACACTAGGAAATAAGGTGAGTATAACTATGTCGCTCAAGGGTGTGAAACATCCACACCCCTGAGCGACATTTAAACTGACCTAATACCCAGTGTAGACAGTGCTAGGTCAATGGGAGAAATCTATTGACATAGCTGCTTCCTCTCGGGGGGGGTGGAGTACCTATGCTGATGGGAGAAGCTCTCCTGTCAGCATAGGTAGTGTCTTCACTGAAACACTACTGCAGCATTTAAGTGTAAACAAGTCCTTAATTTTTCCCGTTAGTAGTTCGTAATCACAGCCACACTTGGTACTTCTATACACTATAACATCCAACAGTGACTGTCTGTGCCTTTTATTGGTAATGAAGTGGTCATTCTGGTTTTTGGTTTGACCATTTGGTGAATTCCATGTAGTTGTGCATGCCTTTGTCAAGGATCCAAGTACCACCATAATCAGATTGTGCATCTCACAGCAAGTTCTTAACCTTCCCCATTATCATTTGCTGTCCCAATGCCATTGTCGTCCAACCCTATTCATGTGCTTACCGTGTCTGCTACCAACCTTTGTATTCATATCTCCCGTTATTAGAATCGTATGATAGAGAATCTAATTGATAAAACTACCCAGCTGCTGATTAAAATCCCTCTTTCTCTTCCTCTTCTGCTGCTTGTGTTGGTGTATAACAGCAGGACACACTTATGCATTACAGGCAGTAGTATACCTGGCCATGAGAATCTGCTCAAGCACTGGTTTCCAGCTGTTCACTGAAGTAACTGTTGTCTTGCCTACTAATGTGCTTACCCAAAAATCCCCAAACACCCCCTCTACTTTTTTCAGGGCCCAAAGCCCCGCATATCCCTTACCTCACTGCTAAAACTTCCATCTTCCTGCTAACCAATTACTACTTTTATAATGCAATTAAGTATCTTTAATACAAAAACCTGTGGCACATAGAAAATGTGAGAGAGCATGAAATAAATTGCATTTAATAATGATAATAAATACCACAGGGGAAACTATATGGATTGTATTATTCATTTTCTTATTAAATGTAACAAACACCTCCATCTGTGAATGTATCTGAAACTCTGGTATTATTTCTAGTGTGTTGCATAAACCAGGAACACTAGCTGGAGGGCTGAAGTCCAACTAGCACCAGAACATTGAGAATAGATAAACATCAATTAGCCAACATTCTTAGAGCCCCTATCTCTGCCCAAGTTAAAAGCCATACTAGAAAGTAAGAGAGGAAGCTGCCAGTGTAGGATGAATCCAGAAAAAAGACTAAGTTATTCAGAGCTGGCCAGTGAACATGTTTACAGACAATCTGCCAGGAAACACAGGTGTACACAGGACCTTTTTTGCCCCCAGTGGCTAAGGTTGAGAAGCACTAACACTGAATCCAGTCATGGGAGAACTGCAGTGTCCAGCAATCACTAGATACTACAAGCCATCTGTTGGCCAGGAAGTCACTACAGGATTGAATAAATCCACAGATTTTTAATTCATTTAAACTGATAGATGTTTACAATTATGTGGACATTATTTATGTTTAATCTTGAGATATATTGAAAAAAATTTCAATACAAGCTGGGTAAAGAATTCCTCAGTGTCCATTATGTGGGGCATATGAGAGAATTAGATATTGCCAGTTTGATGGGTCACCTTTTTTTGATCCTCACACTCTTATTTTCTTTTATTCTGTATTTGATAAGTTCATATATAAAATCTTACATCGCCTAGGCTGGGTTTATGTCTCAGAAGTGCCAGGAATAAAGTGATTTTAAGACTCTGTGAGTTTCATCTCTTCAGAAAGAATTTTGGTTAGGGTCAGTGTTCAGGCTGAACAGTTCCCCAGTCAGTAATTGCACTCATCATTATAGCAGCCAGCTTTATACTGGAGTTTGATTAATAACAATATGCACCTCAGTAACACTTTCCATTAAGTGGCACTAATTACCCTGTAACTGCTGTTCAACAACCAAGCAAATGTATCTACAATGTCATTTTATGTAGCCAGATTTGCTTAAAGGGTAACTTCAGTGCTGTCTTGGGGCAACGTAACTTGGGGCAAAGTAGCAGGGCTTTGAGCTACTTACTGTTATTTTAAAGTATGTCCACTTCTGTTTCCACATTGATTGAAGAGGCTGAAGCTCTGATGTTAAAATGGAAATGGTCTAATTTTAAAATGATTAAGTGATGAAGTAGGTTTCTGAGGATGGGTGAGGAAGAACAGAAACAATCATGATGGCCAATGTTGTCAAAGCCTCTTGCATCTGCATCAGTATGTGGATACCCCAGGATTATGCATGCCATGTCTCTTAGGATAGTGCCATATACATATGTGGCAGTAGGCATCTACCTTGGCATCCACATTCTGATTTAGCTGCAAATGCAGGAGGTTTTGCCAATGTTGGCCCTTATGATTACTTTTGTTCTCTCTCATCCATCCTCAGAAATCTACTTCCTCACATATATATTTGGCACTATGTCATCTGAACATCTGGCCTGATTATTGTGTGGTCAAAACATGAGCAAGGATTTTTCTAGGGTGCCCCAAACTGGATATAAGATGATGAGTCACTCCTGTGCTAGGCTCCACCACTCCACAAGCCAGGACCTGGTCTGGTGACTCTCAGGGCGGGTATATAAGCCTAACAAGAGGAACAGCAGCTCAGTCTGCTCAATGTCGCTCCAGGGCTTGGAACTCTCGTGCCTGTTAGTGACAACACACTGCCCAAGCCTTCGCCTGCTCCAGCCTTGCTCCTGCTCCAGCCCTGATCCTAGTTTGTTCTCACTCCAAATCTGCTCTGGACTCCTGAATCTGCCTCTGACCCCTGACTTTACCACTAGGCCCATCACATCCCATCACAGTTTCTGACACTTGATTTCTCAAAAAGGCTGTTCTCTGATGCCTATCTAACCATCAATGCCTCAGTACACCTCTTCTTACATCCTTATTTGAGCCTTTTGTGTTCAAGAGAAAGGGACCCAAGAGATTTGGTTGACAGAGGGAAACATTAAACTCTCCTCTAGTATTGTAAAGCTAAAATGGTACAACAATTGGACTGTGTTTGTAGATCTCCTGTGCTGTCACTCAGTCCTTCTTTTCTGTTGATCCTCTTTTGGTGTTTCATTATGAAGACACACACCCAAGAACAGTTACATGCCAGACCTACCAGTGACTGCAAGATACTGAACCCTCTAAGATCAGGATAAAGTTTCTTTTTACTACCTTGCTTGCTTACTGATTGCTGAGTTTTCTCTCATATTGGAGAGTGGGGTAAGGAGAGAGGTGACAATGGGGAAAGGGCTTTTAAGAAAATCTGTAAGCATTAGTTAATTAATTTTTCACAGTGGACCATGAAGCAGGTAAGTATTATTGTCTCTGTTTCACAGGTGGTGAAAAAGGAAGCAGAGGTTAAGGTAAGTACTTTGTGGTTCCTAGCCATAAAAGGGGTCAGTGTCAGAGTCAAGATTACAACTCTGGAGTTCCCTGCTCCAGGCCTGTGCACAGGACACTTTGTTCCACTCTACTTCCTGCAGAACTATGTTCTGAAATCTAGTGAATATATAGTTATATCTGATATCTGTTGACACACGTATGCATATCAAACATATTATCCTTTTTGCCTCCAATCTACAAAGTCCCACTCCAGATGTTGGACCTTTGTTCTCTCAGGAAACAGAAATAATTTATATGAAAAGACAACATCCTCCAACAAATCAATCAATCAATCAACCCCAACTAAATAAGCACAAGGTGCTAACCAGTTCTTTCCAAGCTGACTGCTCATCTCTTCGTCCCAATTAGACTTTCAGCACAGGACCAGACCATAGCACTTAGTGATGATGTCAGCTGCAGCCTGTGACACACCCAGAAAAGTAATTTGATAAATTCAGTCCATGAAAACTCAAGAATAAGGCAATCCAGACAGAAGGCGATAATGCCTGAAGGACAGTGAGCTTGTAAACCAGGAATGACTTCCTTCACCAATGCTAGCATCTCTGGGCAATTGCCAGTTCAGTGCAGGAGTTGTAATTAAAGATTTGGCCCTGACACAATCAGTTCCAGAAAGTATTAATTTTATTCTGTCTTCAGTACATCTGTTTCTCTCCCAAGAAAATTATAAGGGGCAGTGCAGTTATTTTCAAAGAACACCGAGTTATGATCTCAGCCCTTGTGTATATTAACTTATGAAAGAAAACATTATCATTTGACTATGACAAATTATGTTATCCTTAGTGAACGGAATATGGCTATGGAGCTACATGGAGGCAGCATTGTCTAGTGGTTATTGCACTGGACTGTGATTTAGAAGATTCTAGATTCTATTATTAGCTCTGCTACTAATGTGCTGTATGACATTGTGCAAGTCACTTTGCCTCTTTGTGCTTCTTTACCCGCTTACAACTTTTCTGTGACCTGTCTATATAAACTTTAGGCTGTTCAGAGCAGGGACTTGTTATACATTGTATAGTGCCTGTTTGAATGCAGCCCAAATCTTGGTTGGGGATTTTAGATGCTACTATAATATAAGTTGTAATAATGAATAATACTAATATTATTATTAATAATCATCGAACTTTAAAATCTGGTAAGAGGGATTGGAATGGGACATGGAGCATTTTGTTTCTTAATACAGGCTGGTAGCATGAAATTGTAGTCACCAGATGAGGACTTTTGGTTGGTCAATGAGAAGTGGTTAGTGATCTTAATCTTGTTTTTAGTGGACAGGTGCCCATGTTCAGACACCACAAAAACATCAACATAATCGTCGCTAATTTGCACGCTTGTTGGATGTCCCAATGGAGAGGTCAAGGACTGAATGAGCATGGAGACTCCAATGCCCTTATCATCCCTAGAAGTGGTAACTCCAGGTCAGCAATGAGGTCCGTTTGTTGGAACGGTGTAGGAAAGCTAGCGCTATTGCAGTCTGTGTTGTAGCTCTTCTGTGGATAGAGGGCTTTGGTCTCTAAGTCTCTAATCCTATTTAAAAATCTCCAGAAACATCATATTTAGTATAATCAGTCATTTAGTGCATTTTTTTTAACTGTAAGGGAAATTATATATGTCTTTTGGTACATTCTCAAGCTCATATTTTAATTCAAGTTAGTATATGGCACAGTGAAGGGATGTCAGCTGGAAACCACTGAAAATGAGAATGCGGAACATTCATACAGAATAAGGAAATGCCCAATAAAGGAAAATCTGATTGGGACAATCAGGCTCTCCTGCTAAAATCAATATTTTTAATAACCTTGGACCAAATCCTGAGAAGCAAAGTGCACCTAAAACTCCCGTTGAGATTGGTGGGAGTAGTGGATGCTCAGCACCCCTCTGGTTATGGCCACTATGTTTTCCCTTCATTCCTGTTGTTTGTAAATTTTAAGGATGTTTTGGGTGGGAGAAGTGGGATGTCTTTTTCTTTTCTATTTCTTCAGTTCATGCCTCTCCTTTGCTGTGATACATCATATCTGCTTCAGTCTGTCAGTCATATCTTGGGATAGATCATAATGTAACATGACATTGATCTGACTGACATAGCCAAACACGATGTATCTTACTGCAAAACATTACCCAGGGCACCTCAGAAACATCATTTTCTGAAAATCCTGGTTTCCTAGAAGCAAAGTGGCAGTTTTCCCATGGCTCGCTTCACTGATAATTGGTAGGTAAAACTATCCAGGCTTAGCAGATTGTTGCCCCTTTCTGCCAGTAGGAATAGGTATGTTGTAAATGGGATTAGGAATGTTTCTAGCATGTGAATACATCAGTAATGAATGTTAATTTAAACACTACTAAAATATTTTAATTCAATGAGAAGACTTGATTTAATGTTTCTTTTTCAAAGATGTCAGTTTTATGCATGTTATAATTTTAATAATAAAATGTTTATAATATGTATACATTTCCCCATAACATAAACTTTAATTGGATTGCATTAGAGAACATTGTTATGCATTCAACATTTCCACGGCATTTCTTTTATATTTATAATTTTGTATTTATTTCTCCAAATACAACAAATATTCCAAAACACCAGATTCATAAAAACATACAAAGTAAATAAAGAGGGTTAGGATAAAGGGAGCAGTGGGGAAGTGACATATCTATCTTCAGGGTCTACTTTAATCATAGACCTCTAAAAAGTCAGTCTAAATTGCTTGGAATTTTTCAGATATTCCCTTTCTGTGGAATGTCAGTCATTTGTTATCTGTAAGGTCAGCCATATCACCAGTCATCAATATTTAGTGGGGATCAATTTTAAAATTTTTGCAGGATTAATTTTTTTAGCAATACAAGCCGCACATTAGAACCATGCTGCCTTGTTACTAAGCAATCTCCAGGGATTCCAGGAATATATCCAGGAAGAAAACTTAACTTTAGCATCCAATATCAAATGGCCCCTTTGACCCACCTCATACCAGAAATTCTTGATGCAGGGGCACTGCCAAACTTGAGAGCTAATGTAGCACCAGAAGGGAGTTACGTTTCCAACAGCAGTCAGCGTTTCTGAGGCCTATTACCATTAGCCTATGTGGGGACCAGTATATTTGAAAAAGTGTCTTTTGGTGAATAAACAGTAGTCTCAGGTCTATAGTTGCTTTTTTAACATTAGATAAAATTGTGTTCCATTGGGTTGGTGATAGTTGTATATACAAATCTTTATTCCAAGCAACTCTCAAAATATCAATCTTTGGCAGAGATTTTGGGCCAGAAAATTGTAAATTGCTGAGTAAATCCAGGAATTTTCTTCCAAAATAATAAAACTTCTGGAGATCCCAATTCATCTGGTCCAAATACATCCGTTAGTAAATGCTTTAACTTGCAATATTTCCTTGCTCTGGAACTGGGGAAACCAAATTGTTTCTGAAAATCTACAATTGGTTTACATTTATCATTGTCAATTAGTTGTGACACAGTCATAATTTCTCTGTCCATCCAATCCCTCCACATCAAGATTTTGCCACTGATTGGAAGGATAGTATTGCTCCATAGGACTTCCTCTATGAGGAAGAATGGAGGGAAGTAGAACTTTCTAGCCAGTATTGACCAAGCTTGCCTCAGAGCTCTGGATCCATCAAATCTATAATAATTTGATCCAACTATTCCTGAAAGGTGTATCAATTCCTGTTCAGTCTGTGGGGGTCTGTGTACTCATATCTACTAGCCACAAAGATGCCTGAATTAACATTTCCGTGTCATTTTGCAACTGTGGTGCAGTGTAATATGCATTGTACATTAATACTGTATGAAAAATTTATGACATATCATTGAATAGGATAACAAACACCCCCTGTTCTGCCTCACTGAAGATAGTAGAATATCTCAGGGTGTACATCCAGGCCAAATTTGCCACAGAGACTGGATCTGTATTACAGAAATTTTGGGCCAGATTCTGCTGTCAGATATGCCATAATAAATTCTGATATCAGTTAAGGTATTTTAGATATGGGGCCTGATCCAAAGCTTGTTGAATTTCATTTGTTCACTTACACTGGAGAAATTAAGAGCAGGATTCTTGTATTAGTAAAACTTATAAAAACTATTCTTAACTAAGGTCTGGATTCTGCAAATATTTGGTACCTAGTGTGCTTATTACTTGCATGGTAGCGCTACATAGTAGGCTTGATCTTGCACCAGTTGTCCTATTGAGTTGAATGGGAGCCGCATCAAGCAGGGTGTTTGCAGGTTTGGACCCCAGATAAGGGCTTGATCTTGCAAGGGTGCTCAGTCCATTCAATTCCGATTTATTTATTGGGAGGTGAAGTGGCTCAGCATCTTCTAGGTGATGTTCAGTGCCTCACTAAGTTGGATCAATAGTTTGGCTATACAGTATCAATTAAGGCATTAGCAATCTGGGTTTATTTCCCCCAATAGCCATGGTGGTAGTTGCAAAATATGTGAATCATTTGGAAGATCTGGAATGTTGACATTCTTACATGTTCAAAACCTGTAGCAGTTGTATGATTTTTATATTAGTGCCACTTCAGTTGCTGTCTGTACTACCAAAGGTTTAGTACAACTAGACTAATTTCCTCATGGCTCTTGAGTCCAGCTCCTCGCTTGGCACTAGTGGGATTTGGGTTCATTATGTGTTGCCTTCTATAGAGTCCTCCTTCTCAGATCTGCCATCATCCTTATGAGGTGACACATAATTTAAACCAATTTTAATACAGTGTAGCCAAACTATAGATCCAGTTTAGGGAGGGGCAAGATGCTGAGCCACTTCACCTTCCAGTGAATGAACCAGAATCGAAGGGCCTCAGCACCTTGCAAGATCATTTTTTCCTGTAGTAATTGATGCCCTTTTGGCAGCCCTTGTGAATCTGCTACAATGGCATAGGTTACCATGAAGAGCTTAGGGCTTCAGGGTGCTTTGTTATCATCCATTGTTTGGATGGAAGCCTTCCTAGAAACACTGTAATGTTGGCAGCATAGTAAGGCAGCTTATGCCAGAAATTTGCCCCAAGTATGAACCAAATATGTTTAAAATGCATTTCCTTCAGTAAATAGTAATAGTAAATATTTTGCACTTATATAGAACCATTTTATTTGAGCATCTTACACTATCTAACAAACATGGATGCATTAATTTAGTGCAGATGGCTCATGTGAGGAAAGTATTGTACCCAGTCTGCAGATGGGTAAAATGAGGCACAGAAAAATTTAATTTACTTGCTCAAAGTTGTAGAGCCAGGGATAGAATCCAAGTGTCCTGATTCTTGACAGTTTGCTTTCACCAGCCAATTACACTTAATGAAAATAAATGTGTTCTAGTATCACTCCTTTCCCACATTGTTTGCGTTCTCCACTGAACAAGACAGAGAAAAGAGAATCATCAGAGCTTCTTTATGTGCTTCAAAACCTCCCATGTCACTAGGGTTTGAGAGAATTCCTGCAATCTTATCTTCTCACAATAATTTAGATCTCTTTCACAGTGCTACTGGATTGGCAGTTGAGGGATCATTCTTAAACAATATGCTTTCCTGCAAGTTACTGAATCCAATCAATGCTCCCACCTTCCCTTGTGGATTTGTTTTGCTGTTAAAACTGCAGTGTTGCAGGACAGCCCTTCATTGTCTGGCCTATTGTGCTGAAGAATGAATGAGAGAGAATCTTGATTACCTTATAAATAAATCTGGTTAACTGTTATAGTAATTAAAATGCATGGTTTTGAGGCTATTCTGAACTATTTATATGTGATTTAATTCATATCAGCAGCTAATTTGTATTTAATGCAAACTAATGGGTTTTATGTAAATGGAGCATGTGGCAGTCTATTTAAAAAACAAATTATCTCTAGTTTCATTTCAGTTATTTTAATTAAATTTAGAGCATGTGTGTGGTGGGGGGAGGAGGTCAGGGATGTGTTATATATGAAGTGTTGATGATTAAATCCAATTTAAATCTACAGAATAAGAAACAAATAATTCTCTTAGCAGAAACACTGACTCATTTTCTAAAGTTTGCATATCTTAAAAGTGAAGGTATTAAAACAGACAAGTATGTGCCTGGGAGCATATAGACCAGACAGTACAATGTTATCCTTTTAGTAGAGTCAATATTACATATTATATCAGAGAAGTACTATAAAGATTCATTAGTTAATGTTTGTAAATTGCTTTGAAGATTATGGGCCAAATGCAGTCCACATGTATGCAGACACAACTCCATTAAAACCAATGGACTTGCAGGTGCGTACGTCAGAACTGAATTTTGGCTCTAAAAGTGCATGAGTGTTGTTATATAACCAATGAACTCTGCTAGATAAGTGATGGCTCTGCTGGAAGTTTTAACCTCAGGCAAGATGTTTGGGACAAAAGTAAATTGGGTAATTCCACGTTCTGATGTAACAGTTTTGAATCCTGAAGTATCAGATAACTATCTTATGTCCTTTTTTTCTTGGATTCCTGGAACTTGATTGAATGAATAGCTTCATTATTTTTCAGTGCTGTGAAGAAACTTGGCTCATTGATTTAGTTCAACTCCTTGCTGATTTATTTCTTGCCCACTTTTGACAACATGACAGAGTTTGAAACAGTGATGTAATACATGAAAATCTGCTCCAAGCAGATTTTTACAAGCACCAGGCTTTTGCAGGTTATGTACACTCAACTATTTTTGCTGATACTGACTCCTCTTTGTGAACTGAAGCTGCAGAGGTTAGAACATCTTTTTAAGGGCCTTGATACTCATCAACAATGGTAGCATAACAACATCAGCTTGTATAGGAAATGCCAGTCAACTGCTAAACTTAATTAATGTTGCAATATCATCAGGGAAGGAAATGGCAACTCAAAACAATTGTTTGCTAATGTTAATCCTGGTTGCATTGATTGTCTGACAGTTTCTCAAATTCCTAATTTCAAAGGTCACCAAGGGAGTTTTTGCTTTCCCATCCCACCCTCCAAATCTAATACTCTGACTTCTATTTTTTCCTCAATTATCACAGACCTTGCTGAACAAAAATAGCAATCTGCACTTCTAATAGCAAGTTTTAATGATGTTAACACCATTAAAAATGAAGGAAAATTCACTTATCAAAATTATCAAACAGATTTTTACATTTTAACAGGTTATTCAACTACTTTATAAGTACCAGATCCTGAATTCATAACTCAGACACCCAGATGTATGTGTATAGTACTTTCTGTCTCTATATACCTATGACACCAACACCCCACCCCAAACCAAGCCCTTATAAACATATAGCCACAGGCAAAAACAACAGTTGGTGAAAGGGTCACCAATTCAGCAAAGCACTTAAGTCAGCGCGTCCATCGCTAGTCAGCAAATTGACAATGGGGCTTAAGCACATGCTTAAATGCTTTGCTGAATAGGGATGTTTTCAGCACACAATAAAATTCAGTAGGTGTTTGCGTGTTTTGCCGAACCAGAGTCATGGTGACTGCATCACAATTAGTATGAGACACTAGACAAATGAAATTGCTAAAAATGCTCAGAAATAACTCCAACAACAGGCAGGTTAACATTTATTTACCAAAATCCATATTTATTTTTTGTCTTTCAAATGTTAATGGGAACTTTGCTCTGCCCATAAAGAGTGAAATGTTGTAAGCATGACGCCAGAATAATTGCACAGATAACCTGAGTGATAAATAGTGAAAAGCTATTTATGTAATATCACTGAGATATCTGACAATGGCAAAAAGTCAGTAGAATAAACAAAAATATAAAACCAACAAAATATTATCTCATGGAAGTTGCTTGAAGTTCCTTCACTGACCTTTGCAATCCCTGCTTAGACACATGCTAGCCTCCACAAACCTCTGTGCACACAATACCAGATAGACTTTGTACAGGACTTTCTGAGATTTTATATATTATTAAAAAAGTCATAAAGCAATGTATGTTACCATAGCTCCTAATTCAGTGAGACATTTTAGGAATGGAGGAGCTTGGTATATTCTCTTATCTTATAACATAACTTGGAGTATTGGTGTGTCTGCTGGAGTATACCTTCTAGCTCAGAGATATTTCCCTTGATTGATTCTGTTCTAATCTCTCTGACCATTGCTTGCTTGTATCTGTCAGTCCTTTTGAGTTTTATTTTCGTAATCGACTGAGAGATTGGATTGGGTGTATCACAAAAAAAGGAAAGAGCCTGCTGCCTTGGTCCCAATTTGATGCCAGACCCGAAGGCTTATTTTTCGATGACAGGATGTGTTGACATCATGCATTATTTCACATGACTGCCAACCATACACAGTTGAACTCTGTCTCTAGTTAGATTTTTGGATTATTTTGTGCTGTCCGTGCTGTCTCACTTGCAGAGTAATATTTAGTCATGGATGATCAGCAATTTCTTTTTTCAGATTACGTGGGTTGTGATATTATGAGTTTGTCAACATGCTACAACAAACCCTGACCTGTTGTAACTCAAGTGAGTTCAGTGGAGGTACAGTAGATATGAATTTGCCCCCTAATTGCCAAATCATTCTTTGTCTATTCTGTCCTGGAGGCTAATTCCTCAGAAAGTCAGCTATAAGATTTAGTTTTTATTTGCAGAACTCTCTATATCTTGGCCTCCACTAACCTATATGGCCAAGATATAGAGAGTCCTGCAAATGTATATTGAAATATTTTGTTCATGTGTATATAGATACTCTTTCTCCCTCTCTCTTTCTCTCACCAAAAATATTGATTTAAAATGTTGCTCACTTTGTTAGCTTTAAGACATCCCTATATGTTTTTCATGATTTAATTGGCCAATAATGATATGTAAAAAATGTGGAATGAGACCACACATTATATTTTAGTATCCTTTAGCTAATTAAATTTAACCTGTGTGCACTTGCATCCATTTTTTAATATCATTCTCTACATCTGTCTCAAAGAGATTATCAGTTCCAGAGTGGAAAAAAACTAGTTTCCCAGTGGAATACAGTTCCATGTGAGGGTTTTGACAAGAAGCCAGTGGGAACCATACTTATTCCATGTAGTCTTATAGGATAAATCTTGATTTAGTAATATTGAAATCATCCAATTTATGTGTTAATACTCTGAGACATGATAGTTTATGTGAAATTCACTGTACCCAGGAACTTTTTGTTGTTTTTGTACTTATTTTATAGAAGTAAATACTTAACATAAAATATTTTATGTTATCTCATGAGCAACCTGAAATATACTATTTAAAAACTGAAGCAGACAATGACAAATTTAAACTATACAGTCATCATTTATTAGATGAACCACATTTATGTTGGGCAGAACTGATCAGAAAATTTTCATCAAAAAGCTTTTATATTAAACAAAATGGTGAACTACCACCCCCTACATTTTCTGACCATCTCTAATGTTAGGGTTAAATGATGAATGGATATTGATATTAGTGGTTATTAAAAATGGCTGGTAGATCACTTGGAAAATGCTCAGCAACACAGGTTAATTTTTTGTGAAAACATCAGTGCCGCTATTCAACTTTAGAAGAGTGGTTTGTACTTTGCCCTGTAAAATTATTCCAGTCCTGACATTTTCTTTCTCTCCTTTCAACTTTATCAATATTGTTTAGTAAGTTTTCCTTACTCCCTTATATTAGAAAGACAATTGAAAAGAACTCGTATGGTGGTTAACTACTATTCTGGTACACTGGAGATAAATCAATTAAAGAAGATCTTAAAATGAGCTGAATTCTTAGTCAAATGATGACATCTGTAACATAGTTGCTAGCATACATTGATCATGGTAACACCACTCATGCAGTATATGAATGAAATAGAGTGATCTAGAGAAGGATTGACCTAAATGTTACCTTCATTTTAAGTGCCCATTAATTAATGATAAAATACCATGGAACATTTATGGAAATGTGAAATCTACATGAATAACAAATGATTTAATTCTGATCTATGCTATTAGAAGACTAACTGAATTCTTAGCAAACATAGGGGCCCTATAGAAGTAACCATACAGTGTTGAAGTATTTAACAATGTTGCTCTTTTGCCAACTATAAAATATTTTAAACTTCACCAATATTTTACTGGCAGTATAGCTAATTTCCAGAAATAAATGGAAATAAATGTGGAGATTAGTAAAAGGAAGAATGTGTAGTAGACACCACCTGCTCCTGTGCAGATAAAGGAAGAAGGAGGCATGCCTTGGGGCCCTAATTCACTCTGGGGTGTTCGCTACTTCCCACTACCCAACACAGATGTAATGAGGTTAAGCGGTGTCTGTATAAGATAAGTAAGAACTACTGATTATTCCTCAAGGAAGGTTTTTAATGATTTTCGACTATAATAACAGCATTAACAAAACAAAAAAAGGAAAACCAAAGACCAGCACTGAATAAGAATTAATACAAATGGCAGATTATATTGAAGACCAGCTCAAGTACATGTAATATTGTGGACCATTTGCGAGTTCCTGAACAATAACTCTACATATGCTGTTCCTGGCAGGTTATAATAAAAGCCCCGAAGACAAACATAAGTAAAACTCTTATTCACCAGTTTTTATATTCCTGGTGACAAAATATTCCAAAGACAAACATAACTATACGTATAAGGAGCTAATGAACGACAGCATTACATTCATTCGTTCGGACTACTTGAAAGACAAGCACAAATACGTGCAAAGCTATTATGCATCAGCCACCTACTATTGGTTTTATGGTACAGTATCAATCAACCATGATCAACTCGGCTCGAGCAACCAGACTTCTTTACTTCTTAGACTTACCCTGAACTCGTCCAAAAATACGTTACCCTTCAGTTGGCCACTTTCCGCACTGGCCAGGTACAGACAGTCGAGAAGTGGACGTTCCTTTGGTTCGGGGGTATGGGTCAAGTTTCCCTTATGACTGAAACACACACAAAGTCCCGTGCCTTTGTCCTTTTTATCTGATCTGACGGCCATGTTTTAGAACAGACCAACCAATCAGGGTGGGCCACATTGTTTTATGTGGTTGCCCTAGCTGTATAATTGATGCATATTTAATTTTTATATCCAATTGTTAGTTGTTCGTATAATTTAGGACTATTTATTTTTTGTAGCCAAATTGGATCTTAAATGTGGGTAATGTGGGTTTGATAAGTACATAGGAGTCCACATAAAATGTTATCTGGTTGCAGCGCGTCCTGACCACAAGCTTCAGCTTTATTTTTGCAAGGCTTGCATTTTGAAGTAATCGGAAGTTTAAGGCCTAACATTTACAATACTTCTATTCCGTTCAAACTTGACAAGACAGTTGTTCAATTTATTCACAGCTCCCACTACACCTCTTCTACACCTCTTTGTGGGGTTCAGTAACTTCCCTCCCAATTCATGCCCCTTGCTCATTTGACCACATAGTGTATGGTAGGTGGTGATAGTGTAGCCATGGTGTCCTTGTCCTGCCCCCTTGGGTGCACCACATATCCCTAAGAGAATAGAAATTGAGCCATCCTGTGATTGCCTCAGCACAAGACCACAAGTGTGGTTAGCATTTTTATGGATCATCTCCTTGGACAAGCAATACCAACCTCAAGACATCATGAAAAAGTTCTATGGCAAGTCCCACCTGACCAGACAGCTATTGAAACTACTCATGTTGCTCACTGGGCATTCTCTGCAAATGTGGTGGTGGCCTTCAGCAACAGAGAAAAAGGCTTCAATTCAATAAACATGCAAAATAATATAGTACAGATGCGGTCACAGAGTACCCATGCAATGACTCTCCCATTCTCAAAAGGTCAGGGCTAGCAGTTAAGTTTGAGAACTGATTGCTGCAGCATGGCTGGTTACTTGGTAAATGTAAGGTATAATTACATTATTTATCATCATTATCATCATCTGAGGTACCATTGTGGATGAGAAATATCATATATTGCTTGTGGCATGCTCATCATTTCAGGGTTTGGTTACTCCTGTTCCTAATCCCAATATCCCTTGAGAGGAAAATTATAATGTAATACATCCAGCCGGCAGATCCATCAGTGAAAAAACCTTTGGCATCCTGAAAATGTGATTCGGGCATCTGTATGGACTAGATGGTATGATGCTGTATAGACCTGAAAAGTATGTCATTTAATCTTGACATGTTGTATTTTACATAACATAACCATGAATTAGAGGGGGCCAGATATCGAACTGTCAGATCCACAGGAGCATAATGCTCTAGAAATCTGAAGATGCCTCCCAGCTAATCCACAGATGTCTGGTTACAATTCAGTGATTACAAACTCAGGTGTCAGTCTGCAACACAGGGGGAGAACAGAAATGTGGGTGTCACTTTTGGAGACAGAATTCACTTGGAATTCACTGGTAAGTAGTGTACAATTATTATAACTAGTTGGTGGCCTGGGGGCTTGCAAATCAGGTAATTAGTGTTACTAGAACTCAGATATGCACCTGCAATTTATTTTTGGAGTACAAAAATGTGGGTGCAAGTTTTGCAGGCATAAATTGCACCCACAAATATTAATTTACCCTACTTCACCTTCCAAGACTGCTGGACCTCTGATGTTGTCTGCTCCAACCCACTCTGGTGTTTTGGCAGTTGTTGGTTCTTGGCTAGTTCAGCAATCAAAGGTTTACACAAACAATAATACATTGCTGGTGCATATCTGAGTATATGTGACACTGACTACCAGATTTATGTTCACAATATAATAGTTATAAACTCAAATTTGAGCCTGGTGGTCAGGGGGAGACCAAGTTTGAGAACAATGCATTTGGCAAAAATGTACACCTGGAAGTCCAACACAGAGCCAAATTCAGACACAAAGACCCAGGATCCAAGGACAGAAGCTCCACTGACTTTTTAACTCTCAGAGATAAACTGATTTTTTGTTTGACTTCTTAAAATAAATCCTTGAACACTAAAGAAATATTTAAAAAATATTCTGGACAGAAGTTATTTATTCTTCAAATGGGAGGTCCTGGCCATTATAGTTAGTTCTAAATACTCTCATTATTGGGAAGAGGACCTCACATACTGTGCTGTGGTATGTCTCTGTACAATGTTGTTTCTAACTATGGTCTATGTCTGTTTTAATGTTGCTAACTGCAGCTTTTCATTTCCTCAGTTGGACAAGAGTTGCTTTTTCCTCTGCCATTATTTATACTTTTATGTCAGGGTTACAGGTGAAATCTGTATTTCAGTATTTTTTATTTTTCATACTCTTTCATTTTCTAATTAATTTGTTGATACAGGTAATAATTAGGGCAGACGTGATATGGATAACTAGTAGACACACAGCTGGAAACTATAGCTGCAATTCACTTTGCTTTCTCCTCCTAGTGCCCATTTCCAATCTCTCACCAGTTTTACACAGGTAGAATTGCATTGACTCCAACAGAATTACTGTTGATTTACACTAGTATAAGTGAGATCAGACCCCCTACTCTAGAGTGCATTGGTTATTTGTCTCTTATGTTCCCCTTTGGTATGTTTTCCATTCTGTATTGGAACTCCTTGGTATTCTATTTGTTGAGTAGCGGTTGATTATAGACATAAATTGTGAATTCAGTGATACGGAGCACCTCAAGAAACTTTCACTTCAGTAAAATCATTATTTTGGGCTCAGTTTCCCTTAATACTACTTTTCCTCCCCACCTAAAGTTAGCACAGATACTGAGAATTATGAAGGAAAAAATATTAATGTAATGTTTGTTAGTTTGACTTAGATTATTTTCATCATACACAAAATCCACAAGAAATGAAGTTCATTTTTGTTTAAATTGACTTCAAAGTTATAATGTTGGTTAATGATATTTTTACATGCATATTTTCTTCAGTTTTACTGTGTAATTAATTATTTTTGTTGAAGAAATGTAAAATTTAAGCCTTTAAATATTCAACAAACTCTTCCTATTGTGTCTAAGACAAAGCATACAGTAATGATTTATTTCTGAAACAAAGGGGAACAAAATCCAGAAGTTTATTACTATACAGTTCAAAGACTTCTTTCTTTCTTTCTTTCTTTCTTTCTTTCTTTCTTTCTTTCTTTCTTTCTTTCTTTCTTTCTTTCTTTCTTTCTTTCTTTCTTTCTTTCTTTCTTTCCACCATTTACAATAAAAATGTAATTTTGGGGTTTATAAATGGTTTGTATTGAGAACCGTGTAGGAAACAGTGCACCACAATGATTTTCTTTCCAAAACAAAAGAAAGGAAATTCTTCCTTGTCTCTTTTATAATGCATGTACATACCCCTCTCTCTTATGGTTGCTTTTTGTAACACAAGTTGTATTGTATTTTTGCTTTTAATTAAGAGGTATTGGATCGAAGTGTGCTCCATTGTATATACAAAATGCTGAACTATGGGGGTAATTACAATGTTCAATGGGTGTCAGTATGGACCATATATTAGTGTCTAGTACTCACTTTTTCATTCACTGAGAGAGATAAAAGTAATGACTCTTACAGTGGCTTTCTTTTAGTTTGCTTACTTTTCCCATAGTGACATCACCTAAACTTTCCATCCTTTTTCTTCATATGCCAACCTGATGGACACGTCACTCAAATGCATTTTTTTCTAGTGGCATATAAAGAACCTCCTGTATTTGCTACTGCTAAGTGCAATACTGAGAGCCTGATGGCAACAGGTTGTGTGGTTGGGGGAAAACAAGGAGGGAAAAGAGCATGGAAGGAGACTTCCCCCCCACTTATATGTCCCATGTAAAGGTCTGTCTCTGAGCTGAATTAATGTAGGGACTGCTTCCTCTGTGTGGCCCCAAGTGTGCATCCTGTTCCATAAGAAGTAGGGAGGCAAAGGGCCATAGTCGTGTTCTCCCTCACATTGGCCTGCAGAGCAGAGCGGTTGCACTGGGGAAACAGTTCTCCTGTGCACTAGGAGGGTGAGGGTGGGGTAGTTTTTCTTGAGGGAAAATTGTACAATAAAGGCTTTGTGCCCAAAGTCCACAGTCTGGACCTGTATGATGAGTAGTACACACCTGAGTGCTATTTCACAACACATTTATCGGCGGTAATACTTACCTGGATTAGTTACCTAGTTTTGATTAGTATCAAAAACTGTGCAACAGGCTGGTTCCAAAGTTTTCTGACAATAGGGGCTGCACTATTGCTGCATTCTAGTCTGCCATAAAAGAAATGTCTCTCTTATCTTTATTTAAACCTTGTTAATCTTCTTAATTTAATCATTAGCTTTTACTGAGAGAGAACCAAATATGCTCACTAGTTGTGTGGAAAGACAGAGTAGAATCAATTTATACATTAAATTAAAGGGTAGAGCCTCTAGATATTCTGCCTCATGATAAAGCAGTAACCTCTTAAGTGTGTTGTCCTATTGATAGAGAATGGCAGTTCCCCTAGCAAGGACATTCTTTAAACAGATGTTCATTTAGGAAGGCGTCATTGTTTTATGGAGCAATGTTTAGCCCTGCATATAAAAATAACCTCACCAAGTAGTGTATAAAGATAGTAGTGACAAAATGTATATACATTTGAAAGGGGATTCACCATTTCTTTTTAAACTCTTGCTATGGTCTTTCCCAGAATATGCATAATTGCAATGAGAAACTGGCTCTGAACCTATTAATTGGCTCTGAGGACTGCTAGAATCACTGAAGCTGGAGATGGAGTTGGGGTTTTCAGGCCAGTATGGGGAAAGCAGGGAGGCTGTGGGACCTGTGGAGAGAGAGAGATGTGTGTTTGGGAGCCAAATCGCTGTTCCTTACGATGAAGTTGCAGGGCTCTGCAATAGAGCCCTCCATTTCTGGGGCTCAGTTCCTGGGCAGTGGTGTTAAATGTTGAAATGGCAAGAAAACTTAAAAAACAAGTAAAAACCATTGTGTATACTGATGCACTGCAGGTATTGTTGTATGCCACATTACAGCAAATCACTTAGACGAGTTTAGCTTTAAGCATGTGAGTAGTTCCATGGAGTTTTTAGGACTATTTATGTGTGTAAAGTTAAACTCGTGTTTAAGTGCTTTGCTGGATAAAGGTGTTAGTGAACAGATATTGTACTGTCTGTGTGACATTTGAATTCCATGTCTTGTCCCTAGGTACATGTAACTGATTTAAATGATTCTTTCTTCTTTTAAAATGGGAAATGTTGAAGATAATGTCGTTTTCATGGATTCATTGAATTACTATCAGTTGTTGTTATTATTATTATTATTACTAATTAGTTATTATTCTATTGTCTTATCAGCATGTATTTTAGATGAGCACTTTTATTTTATTTATGTATTTATTTATTACAGTTATCAAGATATAACCAGGAGACCTTAGGTGTTAACTAACATACCTAAACAATGCTGTTATCTTATCACAGGCTTAATCAGGGACAATGTCCTTATCACTTATACGTTAATTGTACTAAAGAGGCATTTTTTTTGTTGACTTCAAAGAACTAATTCCTTTCCTTCTCCAGTGTATATTCCATCTTTTCTCTGTCCAGACATTGAATATACTGAGCTGCACAGTGACATCGCTCTCATTCCTTGCATTACATTTTTCAGTCATGCCTCTTTTTCCATTTTTAATACATGTAGGTTGTAATCTTCAGCTTTATTCCATGCATCTCTTCCCCAAATGAAACATTCTGTAACTTCATGAGAATAAACTCATGTTTCAGAAAGAAATGGGGAAATTAATTCTAACCATAGAGCTCTCTCGCGCCTGCTGCATATAAGGGGTTGACATATTAAGGCTGACAAATGTTAACACAAAGACGGCAGTGGAACATTATTTTGGATATTAAGTTACATTTCAATGAGAGCTTTCCCCCCTCCCTGATTTAGTGCATCTTGAGTTGGCAAGAAGAAAGGACAAAGGGACAAAAACATGTTGGAGGCTCCAAGTCTGACTTCCTTTTTTCCCTGTCTAGCTGTGGCCACTCATCAGAATTTCATGTGGCGTCTCAAAAGTCATATGGAGTTCACAAAATCAAATTACCTCTCAAATTACCCTCTTGCCCATCTTAATGCTTTTCTCTCTCTTCAGAAAATTGTCCTCTAAAACCACACAACTCGCCTGATCAGGTTTCCTATTGTCACACCTGTCTGCAAAAAGAAATGCATTAGGGATGCATCCCTTCATCCATTTATACAAATTAGCATAATGAATGCTTCAAGTATATTCTGAATGACAGGCCTTTCGGCAAAGCAAGTGATAGGATTTTCATTGGCCAATCAGGGTTTGCTTTGTGTCCATCTGGTCAGTTGTAGGATGTAATTTCGTTTTCTTTAATAAACTGGACTCGTCTTCCCTTTCCCTTTGTGAATCTCAATGTAGAGCAACAGTCCAGCTGTCACTTAGTGCAATTCCCTCTTCTCTCATCCAGACAGAGTGCAATATCATTTTGTTACTCTTTATTGAAAAACAAGGTTGTTTTCTGGAATAATTATAACTTAAAGAGCTTATTGGGGCTGTTATCTTTAACAAATCTGTGTTTAATGGCAACACTGGTCATTTATTTGAATAATTTGTATATGTTTTCAGGATCAGGAGACAACTAACCAGAGACTGTATGTAACTATCATTACCACAAAGCATCAGCCTGTTTTTCTATATTCCTTCTATTTTCAAATATACATTGAATCCTTGTGTTTCAATTAATGCCTTGTTTCTTCCCTGATTCATGTTCACGATGAGAATAATGGACATCAGCAACAGTTTCAATTTTTCCTCCTTTCTCTTTACAATTGAACATCCCTTTTGGTTCCCTTGACCCTAAAATAAAGTGTTTCGTACTAATGGGAGAAATAACTGCATTTCTTCTCTGACTGCGTAATATCCATTACTACCTTCTTGTATACATTTCTTAGTGCACATCTTTTAAATCAGATTTAAACTCTGTGTGAGCTGGTGCAGTCTTCATCTTACTTTGAACAGAGTATAAACACAACATATAGGGTGAAATCCTGGCTCAAGTGAAGTCAATACCAGAATTTCCATTGATTTCAGTGGGGTCAGGATTTCACCCATATTGTCCAGACTTATGCACATCCTGCACTTTGGCTTTCTTGGTTACTTAAATAATAACTTCAACCTCAACTTTCTCTCCACAGTTGTTCCAAATGTTTTATCCTTTAGGACTTTTTTGTCTCAGAACCCAATTTCCCTACTGCTCCTGTAAAAGTTTCCAATTTTTTTTTATATCCTGGTGGATAACTAACTCTTTGTAAAAGTAACTCTCAGCAGTAATTTACATTGCACTTTTCATGTTGAATGAAAACAGCTGATAATAGGATATTCAGTGGAGTAGGCCCTGGACCTCTAGAGAGGATCATAAAATCTGCCAACCTGTTATAGGCTATTTTCATATTACAGGAATTAAAGGTGTTCTCTGTAAAAATCTTACTACTTCCTGATACAGCATATACTAGGCCACCTTTATCCTTCCATTGACTTCATGGGGGGTACACCAGGAAAAAATGAGTCCCTGCATGTGTGGGTGCATACATATATTGGTCCCAGAGCTAGAGGCATGGAGCTGTCTGCTTCCTCTATTGGGGTTTGCAGTATAGTTATAGCTGTGTTGGTCTCAGGATATTAAAGAGACAAGGTGGGTGAGGTAATACCTTTTAATGGGCCAACTTCTGCTGGTGAGAGAGGAAAGCTTTTGAGCCATACAGAGCTCTTCCTCAGATCTCGGAAAGGTACTCCCCAGGTCACACCAAATGCAAAGAGAGCACATTGTTTAGCATAAGGAGTTAGCACAATATGTTCTAACTCTATCTTGAATGATCCCTTACAATATGTTTTAACTACTTATGTAAAAAATCTGTTCCATATTGTGTTTTGCTTTGAGTCTGGGAATACCTTTCCCAGACCTAAAGAAGAGCAGTTTGGCACAAAAGCTTGTCTCTCTCAGCAGAAGTTGGTCCAATAAAAGATATTACCTCACCCACCTTGTCTCTCCTCTACTGGGGAGAAGAGGAAAAGCAAGCTCTGTTCAGCTTCTTTTACATAAATTACAATAGTGTTTATCTGTCATTCCACCTATATTTTGTTGGTTTAGTTGGAATTTGTTCATGTTTTGATGTGTTAATGAGAAACATTATTATCATTACTCACGAAAGGGCATACGAATTATGCAGGATATGCTCTGACTTTACAGGTAAAGGACTTTGGTTGGATAATTAAGGTTGGCCTCAATCAAGAAGAATGGAAGGGCTTTTTTGTATCCAAGGGAGTAGTGACTATGTCAGAGGGTTCTGTTTTGTGCTGGGTTCCCCACCTGGACATTTTGTGCCCTGTATGGAGGAATCTGTGGGACTAGACCATGCAGATCAGTGGCAGCAGAAGGAGATTTGACTCGACACTGAGGACTGGCCAGACCAGTGGCAAAAGACAGATGACTCCACTGCAAGTCCCAACTGAACCAGTGTCAGAACAGAACTGACTTTACAGGAAGGCCCAAAGAATTAGTGGTTGTGTCAATGCTGAGCTCACGTCATAGTTACCTGGTCCACCTGGTAGAAACAGAGTTGAAATCACAGAACTGGATCTGGTAGCTTCACATTGGAGCAGGACCTTGTGGAGCAATTCTCCTTGGAGTCTACCAGACCAGAAGAGCCACCCCCAGATGCCGTTGGCTACCAGTGAGACCAACCTGACTTGTGAGTGGGGTTTTAGTTGGATGGGATTTGTGGTGAGACAGAGTTCTGGATCTCCATAAGTTGGACTTTTATTATTTAGGACTGGGGAGTTAACCAAACTCCTGATGCATTGATTTGTGTTGCTCAGTTTTTTAGATGCAAACATATATATTAGGTTTTCATGGATCTTTTGACTCTTTTCCCCCAAATAAAAAGGTACTTGTGTTCTGTGTCCCCAAAGGAGTTGAGTACTTGAGAGCAGAGAGAAACTGCTTGTGGAGGAAACCACAGAAGTTATAGTTAATTTCCCAAAGCCAGAAGTAGGAGTATCGTGCTGGGTCAGGGCTCAAGTCATTGTTTAATTTGTTTTAGAAAAGGACCCCTGACAGATTGAAGCTGGCCCTTGTGTTTATATCAATAAAATAAAAACCAGCAGGATCTTAGTAAAGGGAAAAAGGCAAAATACCACATTTATTGTGAATACAGAAAGAATCATAGTAAGCAGTTAGTTATAGCTATAACATTCCATTCAATTTCATATTTATTCACACATTCATTCCTACAAACACACACACACAGGTTCTGCAAGGTTGTTATCATAGTTACCAAGGGTTGCTCATGCCAAGCCACTGGCCAGGTGCCCTGGACATGAGGAGGGAGCAGGGCCTTGTCAGATGCTCATCTGATGCTCCTGGAAGTTGGTTTGCAGAATCAGACCCCAAAGTTCTCACTTTCTAGAGTCCATTTTTATAGGAATTTCTTCCTATGCCAGTCTATGGGAATTGCTTCATCATGCTATTGCTGAATCAATCAGCAGATGTCACATTCCTGACGGCTCCGTGCTGCCAGATATTATCTTGTTCTTTGGTTCTCCCATTCTTGAGGGTGTTGGATGGATTCCAGTCTGCCCTCCGGGGGTCCTCTGGTTATTTTCACTTGACGCCTTCTTCAGCCGATGGACACTGGATTCTTAGGCTGGCACCTCCCTGATCATTCAATTATTATCCACACCAAACATCCATCCACATACATCCTCTATCTCTATTTTAATCACAAATGTTAGCAAAGCGAGTTGAATACAACAAAAGGGCAGGGAGTCTCTGGGTGCTGTTTCTGTTGTTACAGAGTATTACTTTGAGTCTCTCTCTATGTGAGTTGTTACAAAGAATAGCTTTGAGAACAGACTCTGTCTTAGAATGTACTAACGCAATTAGCAGCTTGCAAGTTTAACACATAGAGGGAGAGAAACAGTACCAAAACCCAAGAGACCTCTGAATTAGTAATACCCTGGAATTTAAACTAGGGGAATCAAACTCATTTGTGATTTTAATACAGAACTTCTTTAATATGATCCAACACTTGCTGCTGGTTTGGCACCTGCCAGAAGGATTACATATGTTAATGTAATATTTCAAGTAACAATCTATAGAGTGTGTAGTTAAATTGGATCAAATTTTCTGGCAGCAAAATCAGAGGGGCAACAGGCATACTAGAGGACAGAATCAAACTGTAAATTAACTGGGAGATATTACGAGATTGGGCTGCATGCACAAAGATGAGGTTCATGCTGAGATATCTAGAGTCATACATCTAGGGAAAGGGAACAAATAGTACAGACATAAGCTGGGTAACAACTACCTGTAAAGCACAGAATAAAACATACTGGAGCTAGTAAATTGCAAACCATATATGATGTTTCATAAAACCCAAAGCTATTATCCGAAAAATATGGTGTGAGGGATTGGAAATGTGTAAAATTAGGGAAGTAAAAGAACTGCACTGCGTGTTCTTGTTACAATATCACTTGGAATGTTGTACAGTTTTTTTCCCCATAGTTTAGTAACAAGAACTGTTATTTATAGTAGGACAGAGGGAGTTGGGATATAGGTTCTAACTGTGCTATAGACTAGTTTTTTGACCTGTGCCAATAATTGTTTGCAGGTGCAAAAATACCAGGAAGGAAATTGCACCAACACGTTTTTGTGTCTACATGTTTTGGGAGGGAAAAAAGGGAATTAACTTTAAAAAATCTAGCCAATCATCTCACAGTGCCTCAGTTTCCCAGTCTTCAAAATGGAAACAGTGGTGGCTATCCAGTTTAATATATTGTCTGTACCCCATTCTTACGATCTGGCAAAACTTAGAATAGCTATTGGAGATTCTCAGAGAGGTGTTATTTTATTGCAGAGTACTGACTGGTGGTGAATGTAACATACAGTGATTATGCAAATCAAATATCCACACCAATCAGTGATGGGAACAGCTTTCCTAGAAACAAACTGGGCAGTAATACATCTGTAACTCTAAAGCATCTCTGCACTCTGACTGGCTGAGACTGTCCCATGCTGAGGCACTGACCTTGCATGCTGCTCTATATAAGTGGGCCACTTACCCCAAACGTTGCCCCATTAACTTCAGTGGGGAGCTCTGTGAGTGTACATGGCCACATACATAAGCTTGTAGGATGAGGGCCATGGTAGCATCACAATAACATCATATTCATTATGGAGAAGCATTAAAAAATACTAACATCTGTCAACCCACTGTGTGGTGTAATGTCAACACATGTATGTTAGTAAATTTAGAAAAAAATGATTATTAATAATGGCAATAATAATTACACTTAATTATGTACTTTGTTCATTCAAATATCTTTCTACATAGCTCTGCCTATTAATACACAAAATATGCAGCACTTCACGCTGTTTAAGCCACAGAAACCGAGTGGTGCAGAATGAGCTATTGCCTAGCCATCCTTTTTCTGTGTAAATGTAATTTATTAACACCTGTTAAATGCAGCAGCAACTGCAAATTACTTCACCAGCGCTGACCTATAGAAACTCCTGTTGTTTCTACAAAGCACTGCTGGCACTGGCAGTAAGATTAGAAAGTTAAGGATGTACAGAAGAAAAATTGTAACATGGCAGAGCCTATAAAGGCCAGAAAACAAATGAGCTGAATGAATGTAGAACTGATACCTTTCTTCTTTTAGGAATGTTGATAGATCTGAGGATTGAGTGTTTACAAGGGAGCTCCCCTCCCCACTGTCCTTTCCTCATATTTTTCACACATATACATTAGTTCAGTATCTTTGCATTTTAATATATCTTATGCTGTAGTATCTAGGAACCCTAATTACACAGCACTATATTGTCCATTGTCCTTTTAATGATGCTTAGGAGAAAACAGGCTTTCCAGGCTTCTCCTTTTGTCCCTCTCCTGCAAAAAAGGGCAGGAACTCTCAGACTCCTTATGCTTCTTGGGGCACAGGGACTAGTTCTCCAGGGGCCATCTTCAAAAGAAAGTGGCCAAGGAGGTGGGGTATGTATTCCACCCTTTCTTCATTGGCAGAACTGGTTGGGCATGAATAGAGGAGCATGTTGCACCCTCTTAGACTGGTGTAGTGTGTGAGCTCCATTTTCTGTTCATACCCATAGGAAGGACTGCCTAGGAACTCAAATGTAGGCCTATATGTAAATATCAGTCTGTCCTTTTGGTTTAATTAATTGCATCATAGAACAAGGGGATTGTGATACCCATCTGAACTCTTTGCTGAAGCACTGGATTCGGTAAGTTGTGGTTAACTTAGTAGTGAACTTGTTGACATGACTTTTTCTTTAGCCTACTATAGCATGAAGTTTGTCTATCATGAGTTGGAGTCCCAAGTACTGCAGGGCAGTTTTGGCTGCTTTATTCCATTGAAGAGAGCAGATACTTTATAAACCTTGAAAGATTTGTGGCTAAATTCTCCCCTTTATCCCAAATGGCTGATATCATCATGGCTACTCTATTCTTCCTACATTTATGGAACCTCCCTGCAGTTTCTAATATAGGTTCAGTGCATGTTACAAGAGTTGAATAACCGTGAAGAGATGTTTCATATGGATCAGGGAAGTGAACTGACTCCTGATATGTAATTTATCAGTATCTTTTCCTTCTTGTGTTGGGAATTACAGGATGCATAAGTCATCCTTACTAATATTAAGTTGGATATATGCCTTATATTCTGAGGTGCTGAAGTGATGGAGGGTTATTTGTGATGGACAGGAAGCATCATACAAAATATCTCAAAAAGAACAAAGGGATGACATTTTGGCATCCAGAAATATGCTGAAAACATGCTACCTGATATCTGCAGTGAAATTCACATGCCTCTTGGGAGTGCCAAAACTTTTCAGCAGGTTAAGCTGTCACTTACATGGATCTCTGAACATATCAAAGGCTATTATGTTCCTTTCCAGGTAACTACCAGAAGCATAGATACCTCATAGGCAGTCCACTAAATTATTTGCAGATTCACTCATTTGGTGCAGATCCTTAAATCCTTCTGATGACAACTAAAGATAGTCTTTGAAACAAAATTTAAATGGGTTTTTAGAAAAAGGACAAAAATGCTCACAGTCCATACCTGAAAATCAGGTTCTATATTTGCTTCTCACTAGTTATGTACATCTTCGTAATGTAGGTGACAGAAGATGAAATTGACCAAGAAAGCTAATAGTTTCCTGCCTTCTTCAGTTAGCCCTGGAGAGAAAGTTCACTGGATCCAGTAAACAATATCTGTAAGTTGTATCTGGTTGCTGTGTAAATTTGTATTCTCTTGAAAACATCAACTACATGGAAAAATGGGAGTCATCCAAGATTTGAGAATCAATGTGTATTATCGACAGGTTCCGGGGTTTAAGCCCGCACAAAGTGGATGATATTGTAGTAGAGTGGAGAAATGGTAAGGGTACAAAATAAAAGCCTAGGGAATCTTGTGTAACTACATTCAATTATTTTTCTCTTTTTATTAAACAATGAGAATAAACTGTCGTGTATCTTTTAAATCTTCTGGCCTGTGCTGAAGCATTCTATTCTTCTGTTCTCAATGAGATGGTTTGCTTATTCCGATTCCGTGGCTCATCTACTAGTCTGGTTTTTGTGTGCAATGTTGTCTATGGACTACGGGTGACACTGCTACTTCCTGGGACACAAGTAGTGGGGGTTTACTTGCCATTCAGAGACACATCTAGAAATGGGAAACCTAGAGATGGGTCAGATGCTGCAAAACTTTGAGAATTTTTTCCTAAATATGAAATCATCTGTACGTTTATTTAGATATTTGTCTCTCACCCACCATTAATGAATCTGGATGTATTTCAAGAATCCCAGTCAACTTAAGATATAGACAAGAAAGTCCCATCACTACATTTATCCCATTCACTTATCTTCACTTTAAGCACTGACTCTAATATCAAAGACATATTAATCAGATGCAGCTTACATTAGATCTTAAAGGCTGACAGATTTGGACTCTGTTTTAACAGAAAAATAAATGGATTTCTGCTTCATGAGCCCTCCCCAGTACAATGCCCTGACACTTGCCCCTGGAAGTTTTGCCTTTAGAAAAACAGATTAAGAACATTCCAACTCTGTAATTGCCACAAAGTGACAAAGAGGAAGAGGCAGTCAATGAGATAGCCAGGTTCCCAGCAATTCAGGGCTTCCTAAATGATAACCAACACATTCAATTGTGCCAGAAGCTAATCAGGAGCTAGTGCAGAGTATGTAGTGGTTATTTGCTCAGTTTAAAAGCTGGCTGGCTCCATTCACTAAATGGAGCTTCAAAATGTTTTCAGTTGTACAGTATGTAAAAGGACACCACCTGGGAGCTCAGCAGCAATGATGGCTCTAATGAGACTCCATGACTGGGAACCATTGAGACAAAAAGCACACTTAATCCTTTCAGTTCCTAATGGTTTTCCCTTCCCATCACTTCCATCTTTTTTAGAGTAGGTTTATGTCAGATGGATTACTCTAGGAATTTATCTTGGCTAGGCAAGTTTTCTATATGATCTGTCTTGTTGATTCTTGCAGACTACTTTGCATCAAGGATTCTCAGAATGTTCGGGGTAAATTTGAATGAAGTGCATTCCTATTTGCCATGCAATGCTCTCCACAGTGACATGCACTGTTGTACATATTCTTTCCATCTCACCATGTTAACCACTGATCTCTCAAATGGTGGCACTTTACATTTTTATATAAGCAGTAGTCAAACAGGCATTTTTCTCTGATCTTCACCTTTTTATATGCCATTCATGAAATAAAATACAAAAGAAATTGCATATTCCTGCAACTTTTCTTGGTCAAAATAATTTTGCTTAAATGTACTTTCTCTCCTTCTTTCCTATCTCATTTATACTAATAATTTCAAATGATAAACAGCTAAAGCTCTACACAAGGAAAGAATTAATCCTCTGAGATATTTGTTGCTATCCCATATGTTCAAGATCAAAAGGAGGCTACATTTTAAAAGAAGAAAGTTTTAAATGGAATAAAGATTTGGGAAAGTAATTCAGAAATGAGAAAGATTCACAAGCTAATAAAATACACAGTAGGATTTGTGTCCAGTTCTAACTAGAACATTCTGAGTAAAGATATACAAATAAACACTTAAAAATCCCATTTTGCTTCAGCATTCCATACAAGAACTAGTAACCAGTTCCTCAGCTGTTGTAAACCAACATATCTCGTTTTAAATCTATGGAGTTATGTTGAATTAAACAACTCTGGGTGTGGCCCCATATTTTTAACACTAGAGCAGGATTTACTCACTGCAGGTTTCAGACCATGGTCAATATAATTAATCAACATGGTACAATAATATGAATGGTGGTACTGGATCACACAAATGGTCCATCTAGCCCATTACCCTGTCTTCCAACAGTGGCTGGTGCCCAGAGGCTTCAGAGGGAATGAACAGAACAGGTTAATTATTCAGTGATCTATTCCCCATTGTTCAGTCCCAACTTTGGGCAGTGAGAGGTTTAGGGACATTCAGAGCATGGAGTTACAACCCCTGACCCTTTTAGCTAATAGCCATTGATGGACCTATCCTCCATGAACTTATCTAATTCTTTTTTGAACCCAGTTATACACAACATCCCAGGGCAATGAGTTACGCAGGTTAACTGTACATCATGTGAAGAACTACTTTCTTTTCTATGTTTTAAACATGCTGCCCAATATGCCTTGGTGATTTAGGTAAATCTGTGTATGGCTAAATGTGTTATGTAAAGCCGCCGCTCAATCCAGTAGAATGGGATTATAAGATTTGTAATTTTTCAGTCATTGCTAGTATGATCATTAAGTTCTGTAACCTTTTGCAAACTTCGTAACTTTAGTTATTGTTAGCATAGCCTTTTAAGATTTGTAACTTTTGCAAGCTGTCAAGGTTCCTTCCCAACTCTGAACTCTAGGGTACAGATGTGGATACCTGCATGAAAGACTCCCTAAGCTTATTCTTACCAGCTTAGGTTGAACACTGCCACCACCAAAGTGTTACATAAAGAACAGGGGAAGTGCCCACTTGGAAATGTCTCCCCCCAAAAAATATCCCCCCAAGCACTACACCCCCTTTCCTGGGGAAGGCGTGATAAAAATCCTCACCAATTTGTACAGGTGAACACAGACCCAAACCCTTGGATCTTAAGAACAATGAAAATCAATCAGGTTCTTAAAAGAAGAATTTTAATTAAAGAAAAAGTAAAAGAATCACCTCTGTAAAATCAGGATGGTAAATACCATACAGGGTAATCATATTCAAAATATAGAGAATCCCTCTAGGCAAAACCTTAAGTTACAAAAAGATACAAAAACAGGAATACACATTCCATTCAGCACAACTAATTTTATCAGCCATTTAAACAAAACAGAATCTAACACATATCTAACTAGATTGGTTACTGCCTTTTTACAGGAGTTCTGACCTGCATTCCTGCTCTGGTCCCGGCAAAAGCATCACACAGACAGAGAGAACCCTTTGTTCCCCCCCCCTTCAGCTTTGAAAGTATCTTGTCTCACCATTGGTCATTTTGGTCACGTGCCATCAAGGTTATCTTAGCTCTTTAACCCTTTACAGGTGAAAGGGTTTTTCCTCTGGCCAGGAGGGATTTAAAGGTGTTTACCCTTCCCTTTATATTTATGACACAAGCTTTGTAACCTTTTCAGTTACCATTTGTATGAACCTCCAAGCTTTGCAATATTCCATCACGTGATCAGAGAGAGTGTGAACAAGGGAGTGTATGTGGGACGGGGCGGAGAGGAACTGTAAGGAGAAAAGAGCCAGGAGTGTCTGATGTAATCTGCCCTGAGAAGGCAATCATGGGGTGCTGTAAAGAAAAGAAGAACCTGGTATGCAGGAAAGGAACAAGTCTGGGAATTCTTGGACATAGAAGGAAAACACAGTGTATGTGACAGGAGCCACCCAGTTCCAGCAAAAGGAAGAAGGCATGCACACAAGCCCCCTGCTTCTTGACCTGCTTGCTGGCCCGGATCCGTGATTGCAGGTGGCCACACCAAATCTACTATGCTTTGGCTTCTCAGCTTCCTCTGCTGTCTCTGGTAACTCTCCGCCTGCGTGAGTGTGTGGATGCATGAGGATATGAATGTGCTGAATGTATGCGTGCATGAATAAGATCCATCCCTTTTCTGTTTGATCCAATAGCGGCATTTAATAAAACCAATATAAGTGTAATCCTGGGTTGGTTTCTAGGGAAATTGAGGTAACAAAATGAACACTCAGAATCTGGCTGTACACAAAGCTACTATATATTTTACACTTTAATGATTTTACAATGACCGAACAAATTTAAATTTAAAAATTATGCTTGGAGGGAGACTCAGGGTCTGAGCCAAAGCTATCTGAGTCAATGAGAGTCTTTGGTTCTTTGTCTCGAGCCTATAGAGAGCCTGAATTTTGTAATTTGTATGCTCTCAATTGTGTGCCTGAAGTGTGTGTGCAGTTCAAGGGCACCGGAATCTTTATAGAAGTGGGGGGAGGAGCAAAGCCAAAGTGCCCCTCCCGCTCCGCAGCTGGCTGCCCTCATGGTGAGCCAGCTGCCTTCTCTTCTGATGCTACAGCAGCCCCTGCTGGGCGAAAGATGTAATTGCAGCGCCTCCTTGGCAGACTCGATTATTCTGCAGGGGGTGGGGTGGGAAGGAATCTGCAGGTGGCATGAATTCTGCGCTTCTGTTTCTTTTGTTAAAAAGTGTGTGTGTGTGTGAGGCATGGCATGGCCCCCTCCTCCCCCTGGTTCCAGTGCCAGTGGTGCAGTTCCCATGCTATCATACACAAATTGGGCATTGTCCACTTAGATGCAGAGCTGTTTGCCCATGTAATTGAGGCAAGAGCATGCACACACAAGTTAGGCTTTTGCAGATTGCCTTTTTGAAAGTCAAGTCCAGTATGTCGGGGTACACCATGAACCTTTTGTCATGAACCCTTGAAAATATGGCTTTAAAATGGAAATGTAACAGAACCCCCTTCCCCTCCCCCACATAAGATGAGTTAGTGCAAGAAGGCCCTGCTGCCATGGAGAGTGTGGTGTGCTTTCCTGAATAGCTGACCCCAGCTGTAATTTTTTAAGCAATTTGGGCCCAACTCATCTTTGGTCTGCCGTGACTGAAATGATTGGATACACTAGAGATGAAGTTTAATGCAATGTAAATTTAATAGTCAATAGGCACACAACAAATGCTTTTCTGAGGCAATTCTACTCAGATTAGTCACTTCAATTGCTAGATGCTCAGTCTACTACCATGACCTCTTAGGAGCTTTTAATCCCATTTCTTTCCTATGGGGTCTACTGCCGTCAATGGGAGAGGCAGAGCCAGAGTCTGATCTGTTTACAACATTGTCAATGAGATCAGCATCCGTCCCACAGTCATATTGTTCTGAAAATGAAGTATCGTATAATTGGAAGTGATAGTGGGAAAGACTTTATTGACTTCTATCTCTTTGTGATTTCATAACTGAGCCCTGGTCTACACTGGGGGCAGGATCGATCTAAGTTACGCAACTTCAGCTATGTGAATAATGTAGCTGAAGGTGACGTACTTAGATCGACTTACCGTGGTGTCTTCACCACGGTGAGTCGACCGCTGCTGCTCCCCTGTCAACTCTGCCTGTGTCTCTCGCGGCACTGGAGTACAGGAGTTGACGGGAGAGCACTCTTGGGTTGATTTATCACGTCTAGACTAGACGCGATAAATCGATCCCCGCTGGATCGACCGCTGCCCGCCGATCCAGCAGGTAGTGAAGACATACCCTGAGTGATCTGGATTGGAAACATTTTCAGTAAAAATGAGGAACTGCTACTACTTAACAGGATGCATCGTCTACCATGGACCACTGTAGAGACAGAGAGAACATAATATCTAAATTACCATAAACTAAGGCATACACATAAGCATTCCTAAATTGTGGATTCAAGCCTTCACTCCTTGCTTAACCAAAATCCGTATTTAATGCTGTGTCCTAGACCCTATAATTAGAGCAGGCTGAAAAACAAAAATCTCTTCCTGTGAATAATTTTGAATTTTTTATTTTTGTTTTGTTTTTGCCCACAACTGGAAGGAAATGCCAAAACACAATTTTTTTCCCATGGGAAGAGATTTCAAAAAATAAAAAATCATTTCAGCAGAATCAAAACTGAATTTTTTCACTTCCCAGCTGCTTGCCTGGAAGCACTGTCTCCCTTCCACTCTCTGTCTCCAGAACTGGGAGGCTGGTAGGAAGGCTGAATGGCCACACACTCTGCCTTTCCTTCCACAGAACTGGGAGGGTTACATGGGAGGCAGAGTATCAAGGAGCTCAGTCTTGGCAGCCCTCTAGGAAAGCATTTGTCAATTTCAATGACAGAAGGTGACTGTCATAAATATAAAGGGAAGGGTAAACCCCTTTGAAATTCCTCCTGGCCAGGGGAAAGCTCCTCTCACCTGTAAAGGGTTAAGAAGCTAAAGGTAACCTCGCCGGCACCTGACCAAAATGACCAATGAGGAGACAAGATACTTTCAAAAGCTGGGAGGAGGGAGAGAAACAAAGGGTCTCTGTCTGTCTATATGCTGTTTCTGCCGGGGATAGATCAGAAATGGAGTCTTAGAACTTTTAGTAAGTAATCTAGCTAGGTACGTGTTAGATTATGATTTCTTTAAATGGCTGAGAAAAGAATTGTGCTGAATAGAATAACTATTTCTGTCTGTGTATCTTTTTTGTAACTTAAGGTTTTGCCTAGAGGGATTCTCTATGTTTGAATCTAATTACCCTGTAAGGTATCTACCATCCTGATTTTACAGAGGTGATTTCTTTACTTCTATTTACTTCTATTTCTATTAAAAGTCTCCTTGTAAGAAAACTGAATGCTTTTTCATTGTTCTCAGATCCAAGGGTTTGGGTCTGTGGTCACCTGTGCAAATTGGTGAGGCTTTTTACCAAACCTTGTCCAGGAAGTGGGGTGCAAGGTTTTGGGAAGTATTTGGGGGGAAAAACATTTCCAAACAGCTCTTCCCCAATAACCAGTATTTGTTTGGTGGTGGTAGCAGCCAATCCAAGGACAAAGGGTGGAATATTTCGTACCTTGGGGAAGTTTTGACCTAAGCTGGTAAAGATAAGCTTAGGAGGTTTTTCATGCAGGTCCCCACATCTGTACCCTAGCGTTCAGAGTGGGGAAGGAAACTTGACAGTGACATTGACAAGCGTCTTCCAGGCGGGCAGCTGTTGAGCTGCGATTTTGATTTCCTGGTGGAAAATCAATTTTTTGGGGGGCAAATCTGAAATTTTCTCACAGAAAATTTTACTTTTGTGAAAAGGGATATTTTTTGGCAGAAAATTGTCCAGATGAAATTTTTTTTAACCAATTCTACCTTTAATACTACAGTTTAGGGCCTGATACTGGAAGGTAGCTAGGAATTCCCCTGTTGTAGGGGAAATCTCCTTGTGGCATAAAGCCATTTTAGCCATCTCTAGGCCACCTACCCATTGTTGGAAAGAATTCCTAAATGAGATGGGGCCTGGCTGAGGAGTGAAGGAGCAGAACCAGAGTGTGTGAGGTACTGCAGTGATCACTAGCTGATGGAAAAGTCTTAAAAGGACCACTCTAAGTTCACCCCTCCAGTTGCACTGAAAATCAGGCAAGGAGAATGATGACTAAGAGCCACCTTTCTCCCTGCCTTTGGTGCTGTGCTGAGTGATGCTCAGCTGGACCTGGGGATCTGGTCCTTCATTTCATCCTTTCACAGTGTTGCTTCTCCAAGCTTTCATGTTAGATTAATTTAATGCTAGTCCTCTCACAAGAGACAAGGGACATAAACATTTAAATTCTGATTATATATATATTTGTATATGCCAATTGTTCTATAGTTTGCATAATGATCCTCTTACTCTCTCTGATTTTGATCTTTGGATTTGTACAGACACTGTACCTACCTGGACCAAAAATAATGACAGATAATGCAGTCTAGGAAATTTAAAGAGCTTTCTGAAAAACAAAAAGTATACCATGAAAAAAGTATTTGGTGGACTTGCATTGTAAGTGATAAATTGTTAAAATCCATAATGCTAACACCTTATATCAAAAATGGATATTGTAAAGCTTCTCAGGAGGATAACTACTTCTCACCTCTCTGAGTTTATTTATTTTTTAAATAAATGCAAGCTAAGTCCAAACACCTGCCTTTTCTTAATTAAGCTCATGGCTTAATTTGAAATAGCATGTGGGTTACTCTAGAGGGCTATATTTTTCTTTGCTCTGTAATTTAAAAAAAAAAGGCCAGTGCTATTAGTACAGTTAAAATGTTCTCACAGTTTCTGGGCAAACAGACATCATTTTATAAATGTGAGATTTGTCATACCGCTAAAGTAATGGGAAAACGAGTCATGACGCTTTTCCTTTGTAAGCACTTGTGACATCTCGCAAGGAATAATTCCTATTAATAAGTTATATAATGTTTCTCAACATGTGTTCTGGCCTGCATGTGGCATGTGTTCTGGCCTATTATGTCAATAAACACAGCTAATCAGTTTAATGTGCTTTAGGCAGAGGCAAGCAGTGCATACAAATGTGCAGATAAAAAGGAAGGAAGCTATTTTTTTTTCTCTTTTCTTGTAGGGTTTGTCTGGATATCCATGTAAGGACTCTTTCATTCTCAAAGCTATGTGATGTTCCCTTTTTTCATTCTAGGGAGTTTTGCAAAAATATCTTCTTCATTCCATGGAATTTCACATACCCTTAAATTTATCTTGATTGAAAATTTCACTGAACTGGCTAATTTTGCCTGAGAATAATGCAAGACTATGGATTTTTGCATAGCCTTAATGTGTGAGAGATTTGTTTCTTATATTTATGCTCAAAATCTTAACTATTTTCACTAGAAAATGGGAATGTTCGTAATAAAAATATTAACAGACTTTATTGGCTTTTTCTGAGAAAATTGATTCATTCTGAGTTCATAATGGAAAGTTGAAAAGCTTCAGTTTTGATGAAGTGAGCTGTAGCTCACGAATGCTCAAATGAATTGGTTAGTCTCTAAGGTGCCACAAGTACTCCTTTTCTTTTTGCGAATACAGACTAACACGGCTGTTACTCTGAAACCAGTTTTGAGTAAATTTGCCTTACATTATTTCACACATTGCTGTTCTTTACACTGTCATGAAAGTTTGTCCTCAGGTTTTTGCCTCTTATTCATTTGTTTTCCTCTTTTCATTATAATTTCACACACACACATACATCTGGCTTCCACTGTATTGCTACCCAAAATGTGCAATATAACTACACTATCTGGAGAACAGGAATATTGATGTGCTCTCAAAATAGGCCCCCTCTTGCACTTGGCAGCATAAGAGACTGACCACAAATCACTAGGTTAACTGTTGCTTGATGGTACTGGGTCACTTGATCATTTTAAGATGTTATTAGTTTTAATTAGTAAATCATACTCTGTCTCTTCATCCCTTAAATTAAATGTGACATGCTCAAGGTAAAATCTGCATACACATGAGGAATAGAATCTGACAGACTCTGCTGAGATTTCTCTTTTATAGAACAAAACAAGGAGACCTGCAGTGTGTTGGTTTCCTGAACTATTCAACTGGATAGATTCAGTCTTAGTCTAGATGTTGGATAGGAAACTGTAGTATGTACTTTTTAGTGTGTAAGATAAAAACAATAATTTAATTGTGTGTGTGTGTGTGTGTTGAAAGACTGTAGATCAAATTCTAATCTCTTTTTGTTGATTTTAAGAAAATTTCATTAGGTTTGGTAGTCTGTAGAGTTATATAGAATCAGATAATTAGAAATGGAAAAGACCAATTAAATTGTCTAATGTGTCCCTCAGGGGGTCAGTAAAGGATTGTTCTCTGTAGTGTATAATAACCATGTTATCCAATTATACAATACCTAAGAATGGCCAGTCAATTTAGATCCCTTGATTAGCTGAGCGTTCTTTTCACCCTATTCTTCCCTCTTGCTCTCCACTTTTTTAAAATAGTGGTCAGGGATCCATTTTAAAAGAAAAAAGATGACAAAAAACAATGTTCCTTTTCTTAACTGCCAAGACTCCAGTGTAGGCCTGCATGAAGCACTGCAACATTTAAGAGTCATGCACAAATGTATAATCACTTCTTCAGTGGAGCCTGATTCCCTAGTCCTTAAATCAGTAAGTATTTTCTTTCCTTAATAATGTCATTGGAAGTTTTGCCTGAATAAAGAAAAATGAGATCACGCCTTCAGTATTTACATTTATTTCTAGAATGATTCCTTACTGCTATATGTAATCACTAATCTCTTTATAATGTAACTTTAAAAACAGTACTGCAAATCTAGATAATATCTACCGTATGGAACTTCAGGAGAGCTTTCACTCTTGGCAACTGATATTGTACCTGCTTCTGAGAGCTTTAATCTGTGTATTCACCTTTTTATCTGTCTGGCTGCTTGTGAAAAGATTAGTCCATATAATCTTTTACATTCTGTGCCTCTTGTATGTAGTTAGTTTTAGAAAATCTGGCAGTCTGACAGGTATTAGGCACGTTGATGATTGCTGCTGAATGAAAAAGAGTTAGATTTAATTTTGTTTTGGGAAATAGTCTGAAGGTGATCATGGGTAGTATTCGAACTGGGAATGAATATTTGAGTATGTTTTGACTCTTCTTAGGGATTCTGAGGAGTGTGGAAGATTATTTTGTGTCTGTGAAATACATAGTTATTAATAATTTAAAGGTATGGGACAGATCCAAACTTGTGCTGTGGTTACTTTGTGGCAGTCTACTAGCATACAGCAGCCACAAAACTGTCCTATTTAGCTAGCCAAGGATTCTCTAGCATGGGGGGATTCCAATGTGGTATAGACATGGCAGAGTGTTTTTTCTTCCACTGCCCTTCCAGGCCCTGGACAACTGTGACTGAAGAAAAGGCAATCTGATTGGGAATCCCTGGCTGCACTAATGACCACTCAGAGGCCCTGACCAGCTAGCACAATTTAAAGCAGCCCTGAGACTTGGCCAGCTGAACATTTGGGGTGAGGTAAGATAACGTGGGTTAACCCCAGTTTTACACCCTCTTCCCTGAGTGACACCACACCCAGAAGGGCAGATTCTATGGATTTTTCCCATCTTCTATGGATTTCCCCTTTAGTCATGCAATGATAATTATAAGTGTTCCTGCACTGGAGTAAACATGGAGTTCAAACCCTCTTCTCCCCAAACATATTAATTTCAGAAGATTTTTGAAATAGCCAATAGCCAATTAATTATTCCTGAGAACAGCTGTACTTTGTCCTTTGGCTAGTTTCTTCTGGATGGCTACATTTGGGAAGAAGAGAATTTCATCAGCAAGTGACAGATGAATTCATTGCTGTACTAGCTTTGTGTTCTTGCTATAGAAAAGTGGCAAAAGTAGAATGCTCCTATTCTATTGATTACACTCTGGGCATGAAGATGTGATCAGTTTTTTATGGGAATAATCCTGTATCTCTATACCTGTATTTACATATCCCTGATGGCTAAAATCCTGACATGCCTGCACGTCCTTCATATTTTATTTTCTAATTAGGAAAAAATTGGTGTATATTCCTTGGCTATTGTCGCTATTTTTTAAGTGCATCCATAATCTGCAGGATTAAGATGTCAAGCACATTCGCAAATGCTCCTTTGCTGGTTGACAGTTACATTGTCAGTAAAATTACTGTTTGCCATTGCTATCCAGAATGAGTGGCAAGGGTCAGTTTAAAGAGTGGAATTTTAACTGCATGAGTGGTAAAATAATTATTTCCTCAAAGGCTCATTATATTCTCATCATAGCATTCATTTTTCATAAATTATGTAAATTTCATATTGACGTGAGATACATATCAGTATCAGTTACATTTTCATTATATACTTAGATACAAGAAGATACAGTAGAGTATGCTAATTATACTCACATATTCTATAGATGATGATCTTTCTCCTGCAGTAGCTCTTTACTTATTACACTTTCAATGATCTGAAAGTACTAAATATGATTCAAGAGCTGATGAAATCGAATTTAGTAATAAAATGCATTAACTGCTCTGGTTAGAACTCTATTAATCTCTATCCAACCCAGAAGGAATGTCTCTAAAGTTCAAATAACAACCTTTGACTACTGGTGACAGATGAATATTATAAAAAGGAGGTTTTTATTTTCTTGAAGTACAGGGTAAATTCAGAGATCTGTGTTTGCATAAACAATTTTAGAACTACACTACTGCTGATTTCTAATACAAATCCAAATTACCAATCAAGGAAAAAAATAAAAAAGTAGGAAATCCCACAGAGTTCCACATGCAAAGAAGGAATATTTAGCTACAAGAGTGTTGCTTCTGTTTAAGCAACTCAGCTTGATTAGCTGGTAAAATATTAGTTAGGCTAGATTGTAAGAACTGAGGCTGTTTTGCTAATTAAGGGCTTTCATTAGTAAGATATGTTCAGCCGTAGCTTACAGATATATCTTAGTTTAATGGAGATACACTATTGCTTAATGTCAAGTGATTCTGAAATTGCTTTTGTAGAGGGTCTGGTATCTATATTTAGCAGAATCTTTAAAACTGTAGATATTTCTTTTGTTTTTGTTAAATTGTAAAATGCTACTGGTGGGGAAAACAAAATGCCTCTGTGGCTTTAAGGGAAAAGCAATGTTTCCTTAGCTTTTTTGCCATAAACACAGAAAACATTGTGTATAATAATAATAAATAAATAACAAAAGCGGAAATGGAAGCTGAGCATCACATGAAAAGTATGAAGCCTTGCATTTGCCATGTTACTTTAAGTGTTATAGAAGGAAATGAAAGAGTCAATAATGGACAGGCAGCAAAATAAAAATCAGATACCATCCTAGAGGATGGAAATTGTTTGTGGATAGGAAGGAGATAGTGAAATATAGGAGGGACAGAAATCCATACATAGTGTCAATCATATTTCAAAATGCAGGAGGCATTTGCCTTCCTTCACTTGAAGTAAAGACTTTTAAAGGCTTATCCCCTCCCCAGATACTTCTTTCCACAAAATTTAGGAAAATTAGCTAAAATTCTGGCTCTTGGATTTTAGAGGTAAAATGGATGGAAAGGTAGTAAAGAAATCTACATGAGAAACTCCTAAATTCTGCATACTGGTTACATTGGCTAGTTCATGTATCACTCTTTCCAGTCTCTGGTATACACACTGATAAGTTTAAAAATATATTTTGCTTTGAATATTATGGCTTTTAAATTATGAAATCTTCAGAATGCCTGTTTTCTGAATGAATAGAAATATTTGCTGCGAGGTATTAATGATGAGAAATTCTAGTCTATATATAATAAGAACCAACCCTTATTTCCACTTGAACCTTTTTAAAGTTAAAAAAAATCCAAATAATTCTTCCTTCCATATCCCATTTTTTAACATTTTTACCTGGCTGGATTCTTCTAGGTCCTAGCTGCCAGTGAAGGTGTGAGGAAGACTATATTTGCATTGCTTCCAGTCTTAACAGAAACAAGAAGTAAATAAAGATTTGGGAGAGACCTGCACTTTCCCATGATTTCCAGCTTAATCCACAGACTCATGAAGTACCGTTCCAATAAGCATCTTTTTGATTGCAGTATTGCCATGTCTGGTGATTTTCTGAAAGGCCCAGCTCCTAGAGGCAGTGGATCATGTGAGAATCACAGCTTTTTTTTTTTTTTTTTTTTTTTTCTAAGAAGGAAGTTTTTAGTTCTCATAATTGTGGATGAAAACTTGAAAATGTAGACCTAAAGGCTCAGCTCAAACACTAGAAACCAAATAAAAAGAATCCCACATTTATTACTTTTAATATTTCATAATTTTGTGGGGCCTGATTCATGATTCTGAACCTAATAAGGTTTTCTCATCACTTAGGGAAACATAAAACTGGATTAATGTACAAGGTAACAGCATCCTCCCTAGCACAGGTGCCACTGAAATGATGGAGAAAGTTTTCTACAGCAGAACCCTAGGAAAAGTTCTAGCAATTGGTATAGAGATCCAGACCATCTCGGCTTTCCCTCCATTGTGGAAAAATTGTGGAAAATGGGTTGTCTTTAATTGAAGGAGATTGAACAGAAGGGATATCATCATTAACCATTGGAATAATTTTCCAAAAGTTGTTGTGGATTCTCCATTTCTGGAAATTTTAAAATCAAGATGGGACTTTAAAAAAAAAAAAGAAGACATGCTCTACTTCAAACAGGAATTATTTTGAGGAAGTTTTATAGCCTCTTTTATATAAGAGCTCAGAGTAGAAGATCATACTGCCTGACCTGAGAAACTTGAAATCTAACCCATCTGCATTCTCTTCCATAAGTTTATCTCCCCTCCCCACTCCCTCTCTGAAACTCTCTTGAAGGGAACTTTTTGAACTGTTTTGGGGAAAAACATAACATAGGTAATTTAGGAGCTGTGTTGCCATGAATATGAGAGGAGAATAGGACATAGTGAAGAAGCATGGGGCCTCTGTGTGAAGATGTTCTGAAATATGTAGGATTCACCCATGTAACTCAGGACATTTGCAGGTTTGGGGACTACTACCGTGTCCATTCTAGAGAGGGTAAACCTCACCTTCTTCATCATTCCCTTTATAGGATGATACCGAAGAAACTCAGGGAGTTAAAATGTGGGAGTTTTTGTGACTTTTAACTGTAACATGGAAGATTTGGCCTTGAGTGTCCTATCTGTTATAAAACCAGACATAAAATAAAAAATAAGCATAAAAGAATAGACATTCAACACTAAAGTAACAGCCGTAATACAGTAAATTGTACCATCAAGTGACTGATGCTGAGCCACACCACTTACAATCTGCTTGTCCCTTTCATAGCCACTTCTTTTGAAACAAGAATTTTCTACCAATTTTCTTCAGACCACAAAGAGAAGCTACAAAAACATCATTTCCTTAAAAGTCAAGTGGTTAAACTTTAACTTTCAACTTCTTTGGAAAATAGGAAGAGATGTTGTTGGGAAATATAATCCTATACATTGACTTCAGAAAACCAAGGGCTTCAACCAAAGGCTTTTGAATTCAATGGAAAGACTCCCATTGATTTTAAGTGGGCTCTGGATCAGGCTTGGAGGGACAAACACATCCATCTAATCATGCCTAGATTCTGTGGCTAGAGGAATCTCTAGGTAGTGAGTGTAGAATGTAACTAGCTGCAGGGGAATCCATCTAACTAGACTGAGTGTATTGCATCATAGATTTAGGTGAAAGTGACTGGGCATTAACAAATTGAGAATTTTGTACACTCTTGCTGCAAAATTTGTTAAATTAATACAGACAGATAACTGCTCCTTTGTTCACAAAGAGAAACAATGTATCATAGCTTTATTTATTATATAAGGGTAAAACTATATTTAAAGACTTTTCCTCAGAATTTTGAGACAGTAACGCTCATATTTCACGATAAGTGTGTGAAAAATAACAGTGCTATGTTTCAGTTTTATTATCAGAGACGGGCAAACTGATTGTCATAGTCTAGACAGAGTATGCAAATACTTTCCCCTTAATATTTACATTCACATATATATGATAAACATATTTAAAATTTAAAATTATAGTGACTCATCTTGGTTAAATTTATTTTCTGTAATAATCCAAGGTCTGTCATAATAATTATTAAAATGGATCTATTTGTATGTGTTCCCATTTCTCTCTTCTTCCTGAATTTTTATTCCAGCCACGAGTGCGAGTGCTCCTTAGTTGTACATCTGGTACAGCATTTCTGACAGCAACATCACTCCATAGGGACAGAATGTGCCATCTGTATGATACTCAGTATCTAATGGTTTAAGAGCTAGAGACTCATAACCATCTGAGAAACTAGGTTTTCCAGGATGCTAAGCTCCTGTTCTCTGATCCACATTTTACCAGCACAATACATATTACACAACAGTCTACAGCTGTGTACTTCCTTCTGCACAGAGCACATCGGGAGGAAAACTCTTACTTTAACATCCAGGGTGCCCTTAATGCAACTAGCTTGAGGCAAAAGTAGAGGACGGAAGGATTGAAAAATCTTGCTGAATGGGAGCCCAAGAGGTACTCATCTCCTTAGCAGAAGATCTGACCATAATAGAAATGTAATGGAAAATCAACCTGTAATAGGAAGAGCATGCAAACAGATGTTTACCACTATCTATAAAACATTCAAGTGTTGCCTTAAGCTACAGTAATTAAGGGGTTGAACCAGCTTTTCTCAACATATAAAAATGCTAGGTTCCAAATGAAAATATGTTCAATATACTTCACATTAGTAGAACTTGCTTGCTTCTGCAAGCAAGACTTATGAAAGGCTCTCCCGAGTTTGAGCTTCCATGTGATAATGGAGTACTTAAGAAATAGAAATACACAGTAAACCAAATTCACCCTTGTGAAACTCTTCTGGATGCAACTTCTTGGCAGTGTTAGGGATGAATCTGGCCCCCTTTGTTTAGAAGATTAAGGACAAAAACTACTGTTGGGAGGCCTTTCTTCCACATGGAAGAAAATGAAACTTGGCTCATTATCTTATGACTTGAATTGTTATTATTCAAAAGTGAAAAATTTGAACTAGAATTTGTAAGATATTTAGGTGGTCTTTGTCTTTTGTTTGTTTTTTTCTTCTCTTGAATTCCTTCTGTTCATTAAGACCCAGTTCATGTTCATTGCCTGTATTTAGGTTTGTAGATTCACAGTTGATCAGGAAAAAGGCATATGTTGAAAGTGCCCATAATTTATGCCTTTTCCTTAAAATTCAAGACAAAACCTATTAATGCTACGATTGCCATTTACACTGGAGCAACACAGGGCTCGTTTTTTTTCTAATGACCCTGCCTGTGTCTCACTTTCTCCTTCCATTTCTTTGGGCAATAAAATAAGGAACATTTATTTTAATGACATATGGCTAAGATGTTTGTGACTCTGTTCCACCGAGAACAATTTACAAAGAATAAAAGAACTGAATGACAAATATATTTACTTATAGTACATGCAGTCTAGCTTTCAATGTGACAATTTGCTGATCAATACCATATCCTGGGCCATTGCAGGAATATTCATAATGCTAATAAAACTAGAGAAATCACAAAAATAGTTGACGTCAGGGCTAGCTAATGTACATGCTGCCAGTTTAGTTCTTAAATATTATAGTTCTATATAAATATGAAGAGTTATGGAGCCTGATTCTAGATCTCACTTACACTAATGTAAGTCTGTGGATGGAATTATACTGATGTAAAACTGGTACTGATGAGCTCAGAAACAAGCTCTTAATATGTTGGCTAACTGGGTTAGGTCTCCATTAAAACTTTGTACTATCTGGATGAAGCTCATCACCATTTGACCAACTTACCTGTTTGTTTTCCCTCTTTTTCTTTTTCCCTGTCTATGTCTGTTTATGTTGACTCTTTGCTGCAGACTTCCAGGATTTTCAAAATCAGCTATGTTTTAGAATGCCTCAGTTTTTATGTTCCCAACTTGATATGCCATAAAGGGGACAGATTTTCAGAAAGGGCTAAGCGTTTACTCTGAAAATCAGGTCTCTTTAATACTTCTCAAATTGAGCAGTGAAAGACCAAGGCAGCCAAAATCATTAGCTAGTCACTTTGGAAAATCATGTCTTATGACTTCTTGGAAAACGCCTAGCTTATTGTGGTTGCTGCTGGAAACAAATAATTGATAATAATCATACAGAGGACAATTGAATCATCACGTCTTACCAGGGACTTTGTCAACTCTGCCTTTCCCTTAGATCCAACTCAGCCTTTGCCTCTGCAGTGTGTCGTATTAGCTTCTTCAATACCAAACATGTAGTCTGCTACTGAGAATTCCAGTCCATATTTTTTTGTAAATAGAGAAATGTGTGCCCTGCCAGGGGAAAAATATCTTTCCCATTGGGAACTAACCAACTTTCTTATCAAAAGTTCATTCTTGTTTTCCCATGTAATTTGCACTTGGATTGTCATCCAAAGGGACTAGAGCCATAGAGGTGTAGCTGTTACTGGAGAAATGAAATCACTGCCTCGGCTGAGCACAGACAGAACCATTCATTCATGTCCCTAATGTGAAGGACAGTTTAGAAGTCATGGTCTGACTGTCTTTCCTGCTGCACATATAAAGTGTCAATGAGTCATGTAGCATTTTACCAGTGCAGAAGTGTTGGCTTCGATAATGGCAGGAGTAGAAAGAAAAGGCCTTCCCTTGTAATTTGATGAGGGTAATATTAACATGCATGCACTTTTATTGGTCTAGACTAGAATAAGATATGAGGTTATTAGACTTTGTTTAAAGAAACATTTTTTGTTAACCTGCCAGTGTGACATGGCTAATAACAATAAAATGACAGAAAGACAATAAAAAATCACAGAATGGATTGCTTCTGAACTCTGACATCTTCTCCGTGTCTGAAAAGAGTTTTATCATCAATCAAATGGCATTGATTTTCATATGGGAAAATTACATATTACTTATCTGTGCTAATAGCATACTGTCAGGTGAAATCTCTGTTCAGAGTAATAAGGTTTACTCTGGTGTGCAAACGATTAGAAAAATTCAGGACTTCTGAACACCATTTCAGAACTCTCAGTATGAAAGCCATGGTCAAAGGTGTCTCTCACTGCATTGTGAACTCAAATTAGTGCTTTTGAGCTACTCTACTCAGGCTAGCCCAGTTTGAGTGATAGTGGCCACACAGCAAAGGCTAACTCAAGCCATCCTCCAGTTAAGCTGTGGTGAAGGCAGGGGCATAGCCTTTGTTTCTTAGTGCTGCACTATTCCAGGCCACTGCTTCCAAACTTTCACACTGTACTTTGAGAAAACTTTTTGCCTGTTCTTGTCCGATGGGCAGAAGTGGTGTTCACCTGGCAACTTAGTGTAGCACACCACTCCCGCTTGCGCTCATTGGCTGCATTCCAGCTGAAAGCCATTGTCCCACTCTGAGCAATAAGCTCTGTAAAATGCTGACATTATGACAACTGTTATTTCAGTGACAGAAGTCACATCTAGGGTCTGAAATGTGGTGGACAGCCTTCTGGCGATGGCTTTCCAAAAAGCCTAAGTTTAAAGCCTCACTTAACTCAAGCTTTTTGTGTGTGGATGCAAGTCACTTATACCACAAACTAATAATGCAGTGAAAACATACCAGATGCCATGAAACAGTAATCTCAATATTATATATCTCTTAAGTCAAATCCTAGCTCCATTGAAGTCAGTGGCAAAAAATCCCATTGACTTCAATGGGGACAAGTTCACCCCCTATATATGTATGAAACTGGGGGGAATCACGTGTCAGATGTCCAGGACTGAGGCAGAAAGATGCCATTGGTTAATCTAGTCAGATGTTTTAAAGGTCTTTTTTTTTTAAAGCTAGGAAGGTTCAAAGTCAAAACCAGTCTACCTCAGTTATTTCTCTCCACAAATGTGTCCCTGAAGGAACAGTTTACTTTTGTCATACAAGAACAGAGATATCAAGTTGGCCTATCAAACTGTCATCTTGTGTGCCTGTCCTGTTACTTGCAGTAACATGGCCCAAAGTGATACCTACTGTAAACAGAAGGTTGGCATGCCAGAAATGATAGCATGAAGAACAGAACTTCCCTTGTGATCTGAATGCCAGATAACTAATTAATTTGCTGTCTATTATCCGTTGCATTTTTGGCACTTGGCCATGATGTATCCTGTATAATGTAGCCAATGGTATAATTACAATAGTAAATAGCTGCAAAGTACCTTTATCTTTACAGTTCAGTGGACAGAAAATTGCCCTGTAAAGAATAGACCCTGCCACTGTAGTGTGTTTTCTATTTATTTTTAATTCCTAAAGCATTTTTAATTCCAGCTTTCTAAGAGACCGTTGGCTACTTGCACAGAATGATGCCCAGAGAGAGGAAAAGAGCTGGGCCATTAATACTACAGTTGGATAAATTGTGAAAAGGTCCAGGTTAATGATTTGCAATTTACTATTACTTACTTTTTTTTAACAAAACTTGATTAAAATAGCTTCTTTTTAAATGTCCCAGTATCTCTCATCCATTGCATTTCAGCTTTTAAAAAGTGGGGGTTGGTTGGATACAATGTAAATAATATTTCTCATTTATATATAGTACAACAACTGAAGGGAACCTCCTTGTTGTTCTATTGCTTTTAGGGGTTGTTGAAATAGCAGCTACTGTACAGTAAAGAGAGGTCTGTTTGGCTTTCATTGACTTCCAGATTCTTATAGTGGTAGATAGAAGGAGGTAATGACCAAAGGATCCTTTCATTAAGCACATAAATTATTTTAACGCAGGGTTAGCCAATTTTTTAGTTACAAATCTTTTTAATAGCACAGATCCATATTTTCCCCTTTTTTTAGTCTTTCATGGATAAAAATAATTACGAGTTTACTGCTTGCGCTGAATTAGATTTAGCTAGTTTGCAAGTTCATACACAGCCTATGAACATGGGAACATTTATAGTAGTGGAATAAGGCGGGGGGGAACCCTTCCTGAGACAAGCTACCAGAGCCAAATGCCTTTCTTTAGTTCAAGGCATCAGGGGAAATATTATTCAGATGCCTGATAACACTGGATCCCAAATTGTTCTGCATAAATAAAACACAGTGCATATGATGTACAATTCATACAATGACTGAAATGTTAGTGTTTCAGACCTGGCTTGCCATAGCTCCACTGAATACAACTGTGGCACCCATCCAGGCACCCACATTAAATATGATGAAAATTTCTGTAAATCTTACTTCATCATAAAAAAAAAGGCTGTGCCTTTCAATGTTTTCCCCACTTCCCTACTACTCCAGGATATAAGGGAAAAAGCAGTAACATTTAATATACATAAAACCAAATAGAAGGTAGAAAGAAATGAATACAGCTGAGAAAAGGGAAGGGGAAGATGTGGCTGGCTAAAGTACCTGAGCAAGAGGAGACCGAAAGATCCAAATTTGAATCAGGATGGGAAGGGTACAGTTGAAGAACAAAAGCAATGTCATGCTTTTACATTTGTGTTCAGAATTGCTGTGGATCAGCAGTGTTACATGCATGACCAGGGAAATCTGAGGGACATTTGGCTTCTCCTGGCAGCATAGTGTCTGGCATGTATAGTTTATATACTTATTATATTTAATAGTATTATTAATAAGTACAACTAGCTTGCATCTACAGAGTGTCTAAGGAAGGCCAGGAAAGCCTGGAAAAGCTGTGCAATGAGATAATTGAAATCAGCACATCAGCTGTAAAGACATGATCATCCTCCCCAACAAGACCCCACATAAGGAAATTAAGCACAGTGTTATATTTGTGCAGTTACAGGGCCAATGAGTGATACCCATGTAAACCCACTGGCTATACATAGATTCCTATGAGATTGCACTGATGTGGCTGAAGGTCAAATTTATTTGGCAGAAGCTTTATTATTGATATTAGACAAGAAGGAATGACACTTCTCACAAGCATAAAGGTTTACAGGACTGAGGACTTTATTTTTGTAATTAAACAATTGGTATCTGAATATATATGCAGGATTTAATATTGGTACATACCCATTTAATTCTATTGAAATCAGTGGACTTGCAGTAGTTTTATTTGGTATGGTATGATTCAGGTTAAGGTAGAACTTTTGTGGAGTAAGAAGATACCATTGTCTGGCTATACTGAAAGAAGGACAGGAGACATTTGACATGGGTTTAATCAGGCTGCAACTTTATTATTAGATATCCGGGACTACCCATCAGATAAAAATGTACAGTGCTGGTCACCCCATGTTTATTCCATACTAAACTGGGGGGCTTCCACCAGCTGCCACTCTTTTTCCATTCAGGTCCCTCCAGCAAATCCAACCACCGTCCCCCATCGTAGGAGGGTTAACGTGAGCTATAATAATGAGGGTTGACTCCCTACCATACCAAACATAGGAGTCCCTAACTGCCCCCTGTTCACTCATTTACTGAATACCTATTTTTAAGTACCTTTCCAAGCCATTTATTTGGTCACCGTATACCTTTCCTATGGAGTACCTGCACTGGACATCTGCCCAACACTTAAATAATGAGTTGCAACATATGGCCTACTGCTCTTCATGCCATGCATGAACAGAGCCCTCTGAACCTGCTATGGGGAAGGTGAAGAAAACAAACAAACTCCACCTAGGCCAACAAAGATGTGGCTAGCGTAATGCCCACAGCAGATCTAGACCACACCTGGTACTTTACTACCTAATGGGGAGGGAGGATGGGTGCCGCCAAGCCTGCTCCATGCAAAAGGGAGGGTTAAGGCACAGGGCTGCCCCTTTTAAATCCCTCATTCCTGGGGGATGAGTCAGCAACCATGCTGCCCCTGTTGCAGCAGTTTTTCATCACCCCCCACCCACAAGCCATAAAGCACTGTTCCTTTCATTCAGACAGCCTGCCAAATTACATCCACCCACCCTGCTTAAAGGTGCAGGGCGCTCATTTTTGCCTAGTCACCTTTCAGAGAGAAACCTACCTCTAAACTAATAACTATAGCCTAGCAATGGTGACTGACAGCTCTGGGCTTTGCTTACCTCAGAAAAAATCATGAACCTTAACCTGGTTGCAATGCCAGATAAAAGGCAGATTTCACTGTTTTTTGTTTGTGTGTTATTATTTTCACCAAGTTCAAGGCACAGCTTCCTCTGTCATTTTTTCACTCTGAAAACAAAAGTAGCACAGGAAAGGAGACATTTACCCTAGAGGCATTGTTACAGTGAGAGACTTTAGAGTAATAGAAAAGGCGCAGCTCTTTGGAACATCCACATACTGTGCAAAAGGAAGATATTATATTAATGGTTGGTTGTACAGCCTGTGAGGAAGTTTTTGTGGATAAAGCAGCTTGTGTAGTTAATGGTGCAAACAGAAAAATTGAGTGTCTCTTGTGATCAGCTAACTGCTTAAAGCAGAGGGTGAAAATAACTTTTGAATTGGGACTTCGGGATTCATGTGGCTATTGAGATGATTAAGCCACCCTACAGTGGGCTTCTGACAATTTAAGTTTTCTGCAGTACTTGTATCTGTAATCATCAATTTTGGAAACTCAAAGTGGATCAGCAATTAGTAAGGAAGCTTTGAGTTATTCAAGCAAAGCTGGAAACTTATTGTCGACAAAGGGACAGGGTAAATTTCTGCCTGTTGTTCATGTTTCAAATGATTTGACATATTACCTTAATGATGGGAGCACGTGCATCCAGTAATCTTTTTGATGATAGTGGGCATGAAATAGACCCACAGAATCAAATCTTATTGGCATCTGGGAAATGCAGCTCCTTTAAAATGTCAGCAGTGCTGCTTCTGTAGGTGGCATAGTTAAGACTCAATTGTGCTACCAAACAAAATTCACTACTAAGTTTTATGACTGAAGTGGTCCGCCCCCGCCACTCCGCATTCCAACTGGGAAATGTAGTGTGGATGATTATATTTCAGAAAGCAATGTAGTTCAGGGAAGAATTGAATGCTTAATAATAGATAAATAATTATTTCTTGCAAATACATTATCTGACAAAGGTAGCCCTCTTTTCTGTTGGTGAATTGCCTGAGGTCAAATTCTGCAATCGATAAATGTATTCATATTCATAATTATTCTCAGACTAGTTCTTGGGAACAAATTTCAGCCTCTGGGCTGTTCACAAGCCATTCATTCTGAATAGCTGCTATTTTTGATGTTATAGATTATAAGGCCAGAAAGGACCACTGTGGTCATCTAGTCTGACCTCCTGTATAACAAAAGCCATAGGACTTCCCTGAATTGTTTGAACCAGAGCAGCTCTTTTAGAAAAACATGCTATCTAGATTTAAAAATTGCCAGTGATGGAGAATTTACCATAACCCTTGGTCAGTTGTTCCAGTGATTAATTACCTTCATTGTTAAAAATGTGTACCTTATTTCACCTGAATTTGCCTAGCTTCAACTTCCAGCCAGTGTTGTCTGCCAGATAGATGGATGTCTGATTGTGTATCTGAGTCACATGGTGGTGTTTCTGCTCCCTGGCTGGATGACTGCAACTTTTTAAAGAATAATGTAATAAATAACAAATAATAAATAAAGCCCTTCCACGACATGACATTGCGCTTGGATGTTGACAAACCTTTGACACTGAGTTGGACAACGCTTAAAGCCAGACCAATTACTGGAAAGCCAGGAGATGGCACCACACCAGGCAAGCTAGGAGTTAGCTAGGGGTTAGCCAGGTACTGATGGGGTTGCGATGTGAACACTGATCCAATGCCCCCAAGGAGTATGTGCAGACCTCTACACATGGGGTCTGCGCAATGATCCACTTTCTCACTGTGGCCTCCGTCAGTCAATGGTGCATGTTGTTGACAAATGTCAACTGATTAGATTTCATGATGGCCTTAGGGCCTTTCATTGTGCTGAAGAAGCTGCTATTGGATGGCTTGGCAAGCACTACAAAGGCTCAAAGAACTAGGCCATTTTAAGATGCTAAACACTGATAAAAAAAACTTTTGTGAACATTTTCCAGAAAATAAATTGTTGTGTTGGAAATACTCATAAACGGTGAACAACAGTAGCAGAAACTCCTTCTGTATATTTACATATTGCATTATAGATTCAGCTTTAGTTAGTACCAGTGTTGTAATGGGACTTGGAGCAGAAAGTGCATCTTGTGCAAATCGTAACTGATTCTTTCTGTAATTTTCGTATATTTCCTGTATCAAAGCCACTTTCCTTAAATAACCTAGAATATCGCAGCCAGAGGGACTACTTGTGTAAGTACACAGAACTGGTGTGTCAGAAATTAGGGCTAGACGTAATTGGTGGACAAAATAATGTGGGGATGGGCTATTCCATTCATCATTCGCTTTTTGGATCCTGAAAGCAAGAGACTTGGGGGAGGAGAGGACAGAAGAACAGACAGATGCTGCTGAATTGAGCTTCACCATCATGACTGAAACTCCCACCATTTTCTGGGACACCAGGCCTTTGTCATCCTGATCCTGAGAGATATTCTGACCAGATCGGGTCAGAGAGAGGGATCCAGATGACATCACAAACCCTACTAGCTCCAGCTGAATCCCAAAGACTACCTGAGATGAAATGGGATTGGATTTAAACAACAGCGGCAACAACAACAGTTCAAGTCCATCTCAACTACTTCTCTTTTCCCCAAAAGGACAGTTAGTTTGATACCAGCTAAGCGTCTGTCCAACCAAGGAGGTTTTACTTCTAAAAACTCTCTCCAATTAAAGGGAACAGGAACAAGGAATGTTATAAAATGAAAATCTTATTCAGTACTTTGTTTCAAATGTTTTAACTGTTTTCCCTTTTCTTTATCTTTAATAAAACATTAAAAGGATGTTTGATAGTATGTTTTCCATCATACTAAGCAGGTTGAGGTCTCTGTATACCAAACCCCAGACCTTAGTTAACATGGCTTAATGTTGAACAGGGACTGGGTTATGTTAACATCTGTGGGCCTCCTGTATTCTACCTACATTAATATAACAGGGTTTATATGCATTAATCTCCAATTTTTCATTTTCATAATTTTTTTTTCATTTTGGCTCCTTCATTTAAAGTGGAAGCCATCTAACATAGTGTATTTCAAGAAGTTAATGTGTTTTTTTTTAAATTCAAGATCTTGCATCCTCCTAATAACCCTGATGAACAGTGGTGTAATATCCTTAGTTTTTCTCAGTGGTTTCTTAGTTTTCAAGGAATGTCTTTACACACGGGTGGGTGACAGCCCTACCTTCTGAACCTGGTATCAACAGAAGAAATAATAGTGGAGTCTTTCTGAAATGAAAAATGTTGTAATTTGTTCCACACTAACAGAGAGAAATGTAAGATATGATTGTGACACTGCCATCACAGATTGAATTAGTGACAGATTAATGAAGAGAAAAAGAAATGCATTGTGGGAATCATGAACCCATGACAGCTGTACCATCCTTTTTTGGGAAACTCACAAATGAAGTCTCCCTGTGAGACTAGAATAAGCGTGTGATTAGCTCAGCATTGCTTTTTTTTCCCCACTATAGACTTCAGTTTTAATATGACTAAAGAATAATACCTGAATCCCATCTGAACGGCTTTTAAGGTTTAACTTGCTGAAGCTATTCACAGAGCTCATCTTGTAAAGGGGACTGAATAGATCTGCACAACTAATCGTGGAATATTATACTGATACTTTATCTCCCACATCAATACCAATTAAAGCTGCACACAGAGCATGCCATATTATTTTAATAGACAAAGAATTTTAAATTTTGTCAGGTATCTTGCATGTGTTTGTACCTCTGTCATTAAAATTTGGAGACTTGTGTAAGCTCTTGACAGACTATGAATGCTTAAAATTTCCAGATGTTATTCAGAATGGAAACTATCCTGTTCTTTGCTGTAGTAATTTTGCCTCATTAACATAAATAAAAAATAAAGCATAACAACAACAATCTTGCTTAATGTGTAAACACAAAAATATTGTTATAGGCATCTGGCAAATCAGCAGGAGATGGCGAGAGGAGCTAAATGATGAAGGAGTTATTTAGAAGCAGTACCAGAGTCCTTTGTGTGAGTTCAGTGCATAAAGGCTGAGGGTGTTACTTTGGGCACTGATCCTGAAATGAGTTCTAAACACTTATTGAAAACCTATTATTTTTATTTATATCATGGCAATACCAAGTCTGCAATCAAGTTAAAGGCCTCGTTGTGCTAGGGGCTGTACTAAGATAAAGGAGTAAAGTAAACAAGTAAAGTAACCAGAGTTATAGTAGGCCCGTTTTCAATTCGCTCCATGTTTTTCAAAAATATCTGATGTAATTTTATTTTGTTTGTATTGAAGTAGTACTGAGGGGCCCCAATCAAGGATCACAGTCCCACTGCACTGTACGCCGTCAACAAAAAGACAGTCCTTGCCCCAAAGATCTTGTAATCCAAGTTAACTGTGTGTGTCTGTCTGTGTGTATTTGTACAAGTACCCCCCCCCCAGATGTTCTGGTTTAACTTGGATTTAAACTTGGAGAGTGGTCAGTTTGGATGAGCTATTACCAGCAGGAGAGTGAGTTTGTGTGTGTATGGGGGTGGGGGGGATGTGAGAAAACCTGGATTTGTGCTGGAAATGGCCCACCTTAATTATGCACATTGTAGGGAGAATGGTCACTTTGGATGAGCTATTACCAGCAGGATAGTGAGTTTGTGTGTGTGGTTTTTGGGAGGGGGGTGAGGGGGTGAGAGAACCTGGATTTGTGCAGGAAATGGCTCAACTTTATTATCATGCACATTGTGTAAAGAGTTGTCACTTTGGATGGGCTATCACCAGCAGGAGAGTGAATTTGTGTGGGGGGGTGGAGGGTGAGAAAACCTGGATTTGTGCTGGAAATGGCCCACCTGATGATCACTTTAGATAAGCTATTACCAGCAGGACAGTGGGGTGGGAGGAGGTATTGTTTCATATTCTCTGTGTATAAATAAAGTCTGCTGCAGTTTCCATGGCATGCATCCGATGAAGTGAGCTGTAGCTCACGAAAGCTCATGCTCAAATAAATTGGTTAGTCTCTAAGGTGCCACAAGTACTCCTTTTCTTTTTGTGTGTATTTGTTTCATTTACATTAATAAAATAGTGTTAGGCTTTTTGGTGGGTATTTAGGCTGAGGTGCGGTAAAGGAAGAGGTGGACTCGGGCTGGGAAAGGGAACTGAACAGGGAGAAAAGTAGGAAAGGGGAAGAAGAACGGGGATTGGTGAGAGAGACTGATGAGTGGGCAGCTGAAGGACTATATTGATAAGAGATGGTGGGATGACTACTAGCAATACAGTAAACGAGAAAAAACAATCAAGAGCCAGAGTTGGAGATGAATGACTGATGAGGTTAGGAGACTGTGAAGGCTGCTTCTGGCAGTCGCTGCTTCACACTAGAGGGAGAAAATGCAGGTTTTTTCATACGTGCTGATTCAGGACCAGGCGGGCCAGTAGTGAGCAGAAAGATCCTGACTCCTCCTGCCCCAAGCCCTTGTGTGTAGCTGGTGCTGGCTGCTTCAGAGAAGGGGACCTGAGAATGTTGGGATTTCCAGTGTTTGCCCCCTGTAAGTTCTCCCTGTCTACTGCTGCTGTTACCCTTACGGCTGCTATAGTTGCTTAAAGTGACAGCTGCTGCAATTCTCAGACACCATAGTGAGTAGACAGAATAGACTCAGCGGCAGAGTTATTTCACACTGTCTGATACCTTGCATAACAGTGATGGCTCCCAGGGCAGCACAGACAGAATGTGTCATGATGTGCAGAGCCATAGTGTTATCAGTATTTAGACAGGAACATAAAAAAGGGAAAATACATTGATCAAATAAAGACATAAAACACACTGTATTTAATGCTTTATCTTAAAATATTGCTTGCAGTGGAGAGGGGGGAAATGATCAGGCCAATACCTCAACCTCATTTGCTTGGAAGTGCTTTTCCAGCCCATATGATGTACTCTACAAATCCTACTGGGTCCAATATCACATTTCAGGAAGCTGTGAACTGCAGACACTGGTGATGGGCCTGTAGCATGTATAATAAAACATTGCTGCATCAGCAGGAAAATATTGCTTAACTAGTCTGTAAGAAACAAAAGTTTGATTTTCCTCCCCAAAAGGTAATCAGGGAGAATAAGATGGCCCAAGAGAAATAAGACTGTCCCTTTTTAAACAAGTGTGCTTTCATTACCTTATCATCTTGGATGCTACAAGTTTGTAGCATCCTTGGAGTTTGTAAATTGCTTTTGTAATAATAATATGGAGTACTGATCAGTCTACAAATCAACCCTACAAATATTTTTTGCTTAATTTCAAACATGGGAATAGTCCCATGGAAGTCAAAGGGATTACTTGTGTGCTTAACATTAAGTAAGTATTTAAGTATTTGGAGGATCACAACCTAGCTTAGTGAGGTCTTTTGGATCCTGGTAATGCATCAGGATGGGTCAAACAGGACTGGCCAAGAGCAGGTAAAGTTGGGTGGGTTCACTATTTTTGTTCACTATTTTTGACCTCCTGGGTCAATATCTTAAATATGATTATTTCCAGAAATACAGCATGGAAGTTATTCTTCTAGTAGAAATGCCATCTCATCTGATAGCACTAAGTTAAAAACATTTGTAGAGAGTTAGTATATGTAGAATGTGTCAGAACGGTAGCCCTTCTGACTGAAGTCCTATGTTCACCACACTAACTTGGGCCTATGACAGATCACTTGATAGTCCTAAACTTTGATGGTTCAAATTAAATGGAACCCAGAACAGAACTACTCTTGTTTTGATTTTGCAAAACAAAAATCACAGCCAAGTAGGTTTTGCTAAATCATAACTCGGATTACTTGGCCTACTTCTATCAAATACTGCAGTAGTGCAAGCTTTTCCACAGCGCCTTCTTATTACAGGGTGGCTGGCTCGTGTGATTCAAAATAGGTCCAGCACCCCATGTCAGAGCAGGTGCTCTTATTTCAGCCAATTCAGTGCGGGGAGGGAGGGTGCACCGGGACTACAAAGGGTCCGAGGGAGTTCAGTGAGGGCAAAGTTAGAAGAGGGAACTGCAGCTGTAGGGAGAGAGGGTCTCCTGCAGTGATCTCCGAAGAAGGGTGTTGGGGCTGGGAAAAAAGACCCAGCTGAGACAGTACCTCAGGGAGGAGGGACTGTTCTCCGAAGAAGGGTGTTGGGGCTGGGAAAAAAGACCCAGCTGAGACAGAACCTCAGGGAGGAGGGACTGTGCACATCTTAAGGCTGGGTGGAAGTTTTGCTTTTTCTGTTCTATTTTTAAACTTTGTAAATAAAGAAACCAGGCCCCAAGAGGGCTGTGACTGTACGAGAGAGAGAGGGATTGTGTGGGGTTTGCATAAGGAACTCTGAAGAAGGAGAAAATGGGTGGGGTACCGCAAAGGCACCCCGGCCACAAAGAGGTGCTTCAGTGACAGCTACTTGATTACAGCTGGCATAGCTGGTAGGATTATGTGGACCTCCTCCCATCAAAGAGGGAAAAGGAAGGCCTGGGATGCAGAGGATGAAGGAGACTGTTCGTGTACTGGCTTGAGCAGCAGTGGTGGACGCAGGGAGTCCTTCTGCAGGAACAGCAGCAGCAGCAAATGCAGTGGGCCCAGCAGTTTTGGCAGAGAGATCACTGATGCCAGGAGGTGAGGAAGGACCTGCTTTGTTTTAAATGTGGGAAGCATGGACATAAGAGAATGGAGTGTTCCAGTTGGCATTGGGAGCACTCAGAATGGGCTTGGGGAGGAGACACTTCTAGGGTGGTCTGGAGATGTAAGGGCCAGCCAAAATGAATTGAGCAGGGCCATTTTAGGAGGATCTGCCCCTTTAAGAACAGTGAAAATGAAGAGCAACAGGCCAAACTGAGAGGGTCATGTCCTACTTGGACAAAGCTGGAGGAAACCCCTGCTCTAAGAGGTATTTTGGGTGTGGGAGGGAAGGTCATGTGCTAAAAGATTTTTCCTAATGAGGTCCAGGATCTTGGTAAAGAGAAAAAGGAGGCCTGTATGGTGAGAGAGATTCAGCAGACCGAGAGCCATTGGTTGCATTCTCTTGGAAGTGTGTCGCTCCTCTTTGCCTGATGCAAGAGAAATAAGCAGGGTGGTGATGGACCTAGTAGCCCCTACTGTTGATGAGCAGACTGATTTGGGAGGTATGAGAAAAGGATGTTAGTTAAGTCAGAGAGAAGCAGCCTTGGGAATACGTGGCCAGGACATGGAAACCCTGAAAGAAGGGCAGGGTGAGACCGGTGTTTCTAAGAAAAACAAAGACATTGATGCTGTGGATTTGGCAGTATGACAATCCTCCTACAGCTGACATGCCCATTAACACAGAGTTGATAGGAGAGGACATTAGTGGTGTTCTCTTCTTGAAGGAGAGATATACAAGGCAACTTGCTGCTCTGAGGGAAGAGAAACAGCAGGCTCTGCAAGAAAGGGACAAGTCAGCTGAGGAGAAGCAGGGCTTAGAGTGGCAGGTGGAGATGATAGCAAGTGAAAGCGATGGACTTCAGTTTCAAGTATCAGAGATGAAGACCACTCAGGGAAGAAAGCAGTTTCTCTCTGCCTTTGGTCAGATTAAAAGAGAGCTGGAGAGGCCATTGGAGAAACAGGCCACTATCGAGCAGGGGGCAGAAAATGAAGCCTGGATGGGAGAGCCTGCCTCTGATTCAGCAAGCCTCGCGGGGTGGGGGGTGGGAGGGATGTCAAAGGGTGGCTGGCCTCTGTGATTAAAAATAGGTCCAGCTCCCTTGTGGCAAGGCACGTATTCCCAGCTGAGCCAAGTAAGGGGACAGGGCTTCATCTGGGCTATAAAAGTTCAGTGGAGGCAGAGCTAGAGGAAGGAACTGCAGCTGCATGGGGAGAGGGTCTCCTACATTGGTCCCTGAAGAAGGGTGTTGGAGCTGAGGAAAAAGACCCAGCTAAGACAGAGAGGGAGGGGCTGTGCTCAGTTTAAGCCTGGGTGGAAGGTTGGTTTGTGTGTGTTCTGGAACTTTGTAAACAAAGAAATCAATCCCCCGTGGAGGGCTGTGATTGAATGACAGAGACTGTGTGGGCTTTGTTTAAGGAGTCAGAGGAAGGGGAAAACAGGGGTAGGGCACTGCAGTGGTGCCCCTGGCTACTGGGGGGGCTTGGTTGGCAGCTGCCTAATTACACTTGCCAAGGCACTTCGTTCCTGGCATGTAAGGACCAACAGTTTAGATGTGTGTAAGGTAGGGTTTCCTTTATCTATTTAATTCTTGCCCTTTCTGGTGACAGTGCCAACAAGGAAGGCTTCTTTTAGGTACACAGCTGTCCACTAGAAAGTGGATTGAAACTTCCAACTCATTTCATCAGATTGTAATGACTTCACATAGAATATCTTAGTGAAAGGCCGAATTACCTGGAGATGAAAGTATTCCTTATCACATAATTGGTATTCTTTGCCACCCACAGAGAATGGTTGCCCATATTATTGGAAGACACTAGTAGGTTATTCTAGGATATTTCAGTTTTTTTTATGGGAACATTTCAGGGGATGATTACACAATATGCCTGATGTGGCACTTTTAAAGTGCCCATATGTCAAGAGATACCATAGGCTATCTGACAGAGATTGATGGGTTGTCTTTAGTGATGAAAAGTTTAGGCCAAGATTTTAAAAAATGGGTGCCTAGAATTAGGTTCCTGTTTTTGAAAATCTTGCCCCAAGGCTTAAAATTGTATTTCATATAGTACATTTCCCTGTGAGAGATAATTCTTATCTGAAATATGTATCAATTTATATAATAATTATGTGGTGATTTTTATTTAACTCATTCTGAATATAGTGATTTTTTAAATAATCAACATCAGCATGATTTGCTAAATGATTATTAGGGTCCTGTTCCACTAACAAACAAATTGCCTTTCATTTTCTCTATATTTTTAAAGGGAAAAAGCCCAAGTCAAAATAAAATTAAGGTAATTTGAGTGCTTGTGCTACTTTGGCTGATGGAGATATAAACTTTTAAACCTTAAATATTTAAGACAGCAAAAGTACTTAAGCTGTTTTATGATGGCATAAGTGTTTAAATTGCCTGAAATCCTCAGTAGTGTACAGGTTTAAGGCACACTAAGTCTTTTGGTGGCATAATCACTTAGACCACCTCAAATCCTTCAGATGACATAAATTTTTCAAATCATTTACTTGATTAATATTATTTAGTGTGGCATACGAATTTAAGCTGCTCTATAGGTATATAGGAATGCTTAAATCACTACTGGGATACCCTGACAAATATGTACTTTTGAAATAACATCTTTAGGCTGGCTGGGGACACAATGAAAAATGAACTCTAAGGACCCACTCCTGTCAACATGTTAAGTGTGGAGGTCCCTTTGGAGTGGGTAGGAGTTCTGTGGGCAGATTGCAAGTATGGACCCTTCTTAGGTGCACACTTCACCATGCACTTAAAGCAATCTCACTGTGACACTCCCCAGGGTTGAGAGGTACTTTACCACTACTCCCCCTTAGTGTGAAGCAGTCTTCTCTGTGCCTGCTGTGGCTCAGCTCTCTGAAACCCCGCAGCCTCTGGCAACACAGGCACTATCTTTGCAGACCTCACTGTTTCTGTACAGGTAGCACTAGGCACACTCCACCACCTGAGTCTTCTGAATGTTTCCAGCTCTGTATCCACTAAACACTCACAGGATTACCAGGACTGCTGTTCCCAAAAGAACAGTACACACCAGCTTGGAAGATTCAATTCAGGATCACCATTTTGCTTAACACCAGAGCACTTGGATATATTTATAGTGAAAACTAGAATAAGTTTATGGTTAAAGAACAGAAATTCTCATAATAGTGAATAAGGATATTGGAAACAAATGGTTACATAGAAAACAAAATCATAACAAGCTTTCTAGAGACTAAACTTAACTACCAAGTTACTCTCTTGACTAAAGAAGTTTATCTCACCCGAAGTCCACTCCTGTGTTTTTAACCAAGCCTAGTTGAGACCCATTTTTCATGAAGCAAAATCACTGTTCCTTTACTTCCTCAGTGAAGGATACCTGGGAGTCTCCTTTGTCCCCCCGCCCCAATATATTCAAGTAAACCTTTGATGTGCACCTCAAAATATGGTTCTCTGCCCCCTGCTGTTTTTCTCTTCGTGTTACTTTCTTTCTCAAGTCCCCCAAATCCTTAATTTGCATTCAGTTCAGATGGGTGATAAGAGATCCATTGTGAACAAACCAGTACTCACATGACATGTAACAGATAGCGGGATAAACATCTCTTGTCGGACCTTTTTTTTTCCATCTTTGCTGATGAATAGTCCCTAGACATGGACTTTAAGAACATATTTTCAGGATATATATATAACACCTTACATAGTGTCTTTACATACACTTCCTGATGATAATGGTGACCAGACTGCCACAGGCTTTTATTCAAGACCTCACATTACACTCTTTTGAGCTAGAATATAAATACCAGAGTGAGGAGATTCCTTGTTCATCCCCACTGTGCCCTGGTAGTTGGCACTAAAAGTTTCCTAGGTCACACTCACAAGCATGCACAATGCAGCTCTGCATCTGAAGACTCTCCCAGTTCCTAACTACCACTTTCACTGTACTGGCCAATTTTCAGCCATTTCTAGTTTTGTATTGACTAAATAACCACAATCCTGGTAGGATCACAATACTATCCCTTTGTATATTATCATAGTTTCATCAACTATTGCTATGTGGTCTCTTTCTGCCTTCATATGTAGGAAGGAACCATGTTGCAGGAAAACACAGGGTCAAAAACCACAGCTTGTGATTGGGTGGGGTGGGGGATTCAGAGGCATGCGGCCACAGCAACAGCCTTTGGAGGCATTGCATGTCAAGTAGGCATAATGTTGCCAAGAGCAGAGAGGGACCACACATGTGCCATCCCTTCATAGGTGCTGAATATGCTAACTCTCTCTCCCTAGTATGGAGAAGGGACTGGTGTTACAGCCCCTTCCTGATCTTTCCTGAGCACCAGCAGTGGTGTTAGTCTTAAGAATTCTTTGGCTTAGGGGATGCAAGGAATGCCACAGTGCTCTACTCCTGAAAAAGTGTACAAGAGGAAACTCTTTGATGCACCATCTCCCCCACCGCTTTCCAATGTGACGCTGGTCACAAGTGGTTGCTAAATGTGGTTCAAGCAGCTATAGTTAAAATAGTATTGCACATTCTTTGCAGAAGTCCTTAGTCACGGTCAACAAAGGTATTTCTTCCTAGAGCAAATAAACTGACGGTCAGTACCCTAGTCTGCTCTGTCCTATTATGGGTCCTCACCTGCAACATAAGATTGTCCATGCCAAAGGAGGTCAACTTGGGGCAATAGTGAAATAATAAATCAGGGATCAGATTTTTCCTGGAAGGATGGTCCAATGGCTAGGACACTAGCTGTGGACTTGGCAAATGTGGGGTCAAGTCCTTGCTCCACCATATATTTCCTGTGTGACCTTGTGCATGTGGCACAGTTTCCCATCTATAAAATGGAGATAATCGTACTTTCCTATCTCACAAGGGTTGTGAAGATAAATACATTAAAGAATGTGACGTGCTTAGATATTGTGGTGGAGTGTGTGTGTGTGGGGGTGTCATATAAATTAGATCTTCTGAGTGATTTTGGGTTTTTTTGGCCAATGGCCGGTACCTGACAAATGCTAATTATATTAGTATTTGGTAATGGATCTGATGGTGTGTGTAACTCAGAAACCAGTAGATTTAGAGTGCATGGGCAGTGACACACTCAGATCAGGGCAGCATGCTTTCTCATTTTTAACCAAGGTCATCTATTATGTTTGCCTGCGTTGAAGGATCCTGGGCTGCATCTTCACGTGAATTTTGAGTAAGTGAGAATCTTTCTTACCACACTATGGAAGACTTATGGGGACAAAGCCATTAGAACTTTAACAATCAGCTTGATTCATTCTAGTAACTAACACTTCCAGCAGCCCCAAGTTGATCCATATGCTTGGATGTGGTTTTACTGTTGTAAGAGGAGCTTGAAAAGCTACTTCATACTTATTTAGGGCTGGATCCTGATTTGTTGGTTTGTCACTGACATCACTGGTAGAAGGAATGGGCCCTTAGAGTGTAAGCTCCTTAGAACAGGAATTGGGTCTTCTGCTGTGTCTTGTATTGTGTCAGAACACAAACTGATTGGCTAACTACATAATAATGAATAGTGGTATTTAAGCTGTATGAAGAACACACTTCATCCCTCTCATGTAGACACTCTGGGCTTCCCTGCAACTTAAGCACAGCTCTAAGCAAAGAATGGTACTTAAACTGCACCAACCCAGCAGGAGCCCTGAAAGCCATTGTGACTCACTAACATAGCAGCCTGTACCAGCAGCAAATTACAATATTCCTTAAGTTGTATGCAGTGTTGTTGTAGCCATGTCGGTCCCAGGATTAGAGACACAAGGTGGGCGAGGTAATATCTTTTATTGGACCAACTTCTGTTAGTGAGAGAGACGTAAGTTGATCCAATAAAAGGTCTTACCTCACCCACCTTGTGTCTCTAATGTGCCCTCAGGTAAGCTAGTGAATAGGGAGGAGAATGGTTTCAGAGTAGCAGCCGTGTTAGTCCGTATTCACAAAAAAGAACAGGAGTACTTGTGGCACCTTAGAGACTAACAAATTTATTTGAGCGTAAGCTTTCATGAGCTACAGCTCACTTCATCAGAATGCATCCGATGAAGTGAGCTGTATCTCACAAAAGCTTATGCTCAAATAAATTTGTTAGTTTCTAAAGTGCCACAAGTCCTCCTTTTCTTTTTAGGGAGGAGAATGGAGCCAAAGACAGAGTAAATGGGCAAACAGTTTGTAGCTGGAGTCACAATCTAGCCCTTTATTTCCCCACCTTCAGTGTATTATTATAAGCCTCTCATATAGGGGATATGTTTTTCCAATGTCTTCAATCATTTTGTTTCTGGATCTTTCTTCCTCTTCCAGCTCATTTTAAAGTTTTCGTATGAGCACTTTTCACAGCCATAGATTCATAACCTTTGCTTTATGCTGATACAATAAAAGAGCATGCAAGACTATTAATAAGTTGTCACTGGCTAATCTTGAGTCTACATTATGTTTGTATCAGCAGCACTAGTTTCTTGCAGCAAGGCACTGGTGAATTTGTGCTTAGATAAAGGCAATGCTCATATATCATTCAGATAGTAGTTTGGCCTAGTTGTGTGATTAGAAAAAAGAAAGGTAAAGAAAAATGTAGAACAATTTCATAACACTGGGAATCCAGGGAGTAGATTTTTATTTTAAACAATGAGTGACAGTTGTAAAAATAACTTGGAGAGTTTAAAAATATGCCACTCACCTTTTCACTGGTTGAGTAATATAGACAGCCTTTCAGCTCAGAAGCAGAAACCCAGCTTCAGTGTGTTGAACCCTATACAAATCCTCGGCACAAAATCTCCTTTGAATATTTTTAGTGGAAATAAAAATTAAGGGCCAAGCCAAGCAACAACACATGGAAGGTATGTTGGTTAGGGAGGGAAAAAGAAAAGAAAAGTAACATAGCGTTGTCAGTTAGGTGTGTGTGCTCTGTCCGTATGCTATCCCAGCCCTGCGCAGATAGTTGGTTCAGCAGACCTTGATAGCATTACCCAGAAAGAATGGCCACCAGCACATTTTTAGTGACAAAGGCACTCAGCCAGGTTTATTGCCCTCAAGACCCAGTCCCAGCACTCTGGCTCCATGGTTACAGGTATGCTAACACATGAGTGTTCTGTGGCAAGGAATGGCTCAGTCAGGAGCGGGACCTTGTGCTGACCCCAAGGCTGAACAAAGAGTGGAAGCGAGGCACCCCATTATTTATAGTCTGAGCCAAATGATTCTTATACCCTCAGACATGTTTCATGACATCTGCTTATTACCTCCCCTTGCATCATGCTCGAGGTGTCTCAGGCACAACATCTCTATTCATTACTTCTAGCAGACCCTCTTATCTGGTGTTAGGCCAGGATGTCCTGGAATTAATTGTGAGAGAGTGTTTTCACATATACCCAGTATCTGTAACTTCTTTGTCCCTTCCTAAGGGTGCCTGTGTTTTAGCCACACTAGCAATACTTTTGCCAAGGTCATATAACTTTGGTTCACAGACTTGGGTTCAGGCCTCAGATATTGTACCAAGCCCAGTGCTCCAGGCTCTTTCTTTCTCCTACTCGTATCTGCTAGGGGGACTGTCCTAGCAGCTAAATTGAGGAGAGATGCAAGAAAACAGTGCATGGGAGGGCACCAGTGAAGTCTAGTTCAGAGCACAGAGGGATCCACAGGGAGAGGGAGAGATACACTAACACGGGTGGTGCTTGATCATCAGTGAACAAACCCTGATGTAAAGGAAGTGGTGTGGGAAAGCTTCTCACAATTTACTTGCTCTGAAAGCATGTGAAACCCAAACATTTTCATCCTACCTTTGCAACCTCCAGTGGTGACTGCCATGCTCTTTGATCGCCTGACACGCCCGTGTGTTCCTCTGCACTGTTCGCTTGGGCCTGCTACAGCAAATGCAGCTAAGAAAAGTAATGAGGGAGGCAGGCGCTTATCAGGAGAATAAACCTGCTTCAGTTAAAATATATCCCATGTATTACTCAGCTGACCCTTACTAAAAGGCTAAGAACAGGCATACCTGGACTAACAGTCACATGATTGAGCTTCAGCCGGCATAAACGGTGTCTTTGCAGCAGCTGCAATAGTTCTTAAAGTGACACTGTCCTACTAAAAATTCTTTAAAAGTGTTGTGTGTGAGAAGAGTGTGCAGTTACAATACTACTGAGTAGTGAGGTGCTAGCTAATGCCCTTTGCTGCCATAAAAGGGAAATATACCTTATGAAAGGAGTAACACAATGCCAGAACAGTAAGTAGTCAGTGCAAGTAAATCCCTGTATCCTCAAAGGTAGGGGTCTTTCTCTAGTCAAGCAGGAAGAAAGGAGTCATGGCTCCTTTAAGGGACTCCCTCCTCCTTTCTTTTGGGTTGCACGGACGGGGAGGGATAAAATCACATGAGCTGGGCGCTAGCAGGTGCGGGTGGGTGTGTTCTGAGGTAAGCCATTGGCCTCCGGAAGACCAGGTATATATATGTCCAGTACTGCAGAATGGAGACCTTTCTTTCTCCTGGCAGGTGTCCAGTGTAGGTACTTGTTCTACAGGTGTCCAGCTCCCTGATAAACTGGAGTTGGAAGTGGACTTAGGGAAAGCATGCCCTAAGGAAGATGGGGAATGGGGTTGGGGCTCCAAATGGTTGGTGCACAAGGATACAACCCACCTCAAATCTCATTCAAGGGGAGAGTGGTGGAGTTTCAGCAGCTGACTGGGACTTGTTTGGAGGAAAGGGGAGTTGCCGGTAGCCCTCCTCAAATGGTTGGACACAAGGGAAGAAGGAAGGATTTGCACTTGGTGAGTTATTGTCAGATAGCTCCCAGATGAGTTAAATTAATAAACTTGCAGTCTAATTAAGCCACGTCCCTCAGATCTTGATGTTCTTCCTGAATGTATGGGACAATACAACAAAAGTATGTCATTACGCATATGTTTGGACCCCAGGCTCCACCTCGAAACTGTCTGAACTCCATGTTTTAAACTCATGATTGAAATGTATGATTGTTTTGCTAAGTGCAGCAAAAGGGTTTTTAAAATTTCAGGCAAGATAGAAGACTCACTGGACCGATATGATCCAGAGTGATACCTTTTTTTTTCTTATTGGGTCTTTTGTTCTTCAAAAACATTCAAAATTGCACAATGATGTGAGTTTAAACATTATATATGTTATATATTATATGTTTGGTTACAAAATGTTCTTCCCATTCATCACTGTGAGGGAGCAGCAGCAGCTGCCAACCATGGCATATTAAAGTTGCTGTAAACAAACATATTAATCTTACTGTTTGTGTACATCTACTGAGTCAGTGCAATGAAAGATAGTATTAGAATACTAGTAATTCTCCAATTCTGGGACATATCTTCCTGGATAGGTGCCTCCTTTTCTTGGGGGAGAAAGGCTCCCCTCTTAGGATAAGCAATAGGAAAAGAAATAGGAAAAGGAGAAAGTGAGAAAGAAAAGTAGAGGGGGCGCAATAAGGGAGGGAAAGAGGAATATTAGGCTTTCATATAAGGTTGTGTCAATTACTGTTGTACTTTGCTGTGAATTGGATTATTTCTTTGGCTAATAAGATGATTCTTATTCCTTGTCTGACTCATATGAAAGCCCATTATTTCTCTTTCCCTCCCACATGGACCCTTCTCATTCTTCTTCATATTTTCTGTGAATCTCTAAGTGGGTGCAATGACATTGCCATTGCTATTTTCAAATTACTTACTGCTCCTGGTTTGTTTTAATATTCTTTCTCAGAAATCTTTGGGTCTAATTCTGATCTCAGTAGCTTTTACACTAGCATTGCTCCTTTGATTTCATTGGATTTACACTGGGGGGAAATTGGAACGAGGACCTTTAGTTTTAGGGCATGGACGGAACATATTATTTGTTTTGTATGTCTCCAACATTTGTTAGAGTCTCCTAAACCTAATTAGTATGCTTGTTTTGAAGTCCAGTATGATCTCTGCAGGAGTTTGAAGTGTGTTAATTTTAGATTTGCATGTCTTGCTGTTTTATAAACTTGTCCTCCATATGTTGTACCATTCACATTCACAGTACATTGCTGTTGTGTCATTTTTCAGGTTTCTTTTAACTTTTGTGGTATTTTGGGTTTTGCATTTAATAACCAGTTATGCAGAGAGGAGGATTGATGTGGTTTATGTTTTATGAATTTCAGTGAATTATTAAGGATGAATTCATGTGGGTGTGGATGAGCTCTGCCTAATAAAATGTGTGTGTGTGTTCACTCTAGGATTCTTTACAGACAGTGATATAGTTGTAAATACTGGGGAAAATTCATTACAGAACCACTGACTTGACTCCTTGTTCTCTTTCTGAATTTTCTAACTTTCTTTTAATGTGCATTCCTTTTCTGGATCTAGGCCTTTATTTATCCCATGCATTCCATATCACTTAATAATTTTTTTTTAAGTTTTTTTTTTTTTGCTTACCATGCACTGGAGTTGTATACGCAACATGGGAGGGACAGATCCCACCAGTACTTCCTGTAATACGTGGATCAGTTTAAAGACCACGATAAATGGGTTGTCTTTCTCTGTCTAGTGATCTGCAATGTTTTCAGGAGCCAGATTTTCAGATGTGCTTTGTGCACTTAATAAGCACTGAATAGACCAAGCGGTTAACCTCAATGTTCTGGAAGGAAAGGAGACTATCATTTTAAGGGGACTGTACAAAACAATAAGAATTCACTAGCTTACATTTTAAGGTCCAAATACTGCCCTGTCTCCTGAAGCCACAGAGGACCCAACATGTAATAGAACTCGTATTTTTCTGCTATGTAGGATAGACAAACAGGGACAGGAGTAGGTGAGGTTGGGCAAAAAGTCCACCTCCTTACATGCCATAGAGCTCCATGGAGACTGTCTACACTGTGCAGTAGGGGAGCAGGATGGGAGGTGACTACAGCAGAGGTTCCTCTACCATTCTGCAGCCCTGTAGGGGAGATCCCTGCCCCAGCCTCTCTGCACCACACTCAGCTAATTGGGCTTGGAATAGAAGTTAAAAACCATGCCCCAAGTTTTCCTGCCTGAGTTTAACTTCTCCAGAGAGATCCCCATGTGACCAATGATATTTGATGAAAAATGTTTTAAATAAAGCAAAATCTGTAAAATTCACTCTTTTTTATTTCCTAAAAAAAAACCAACGAGGAGTCCGGTGGTACCTTAAAGACTAACAGATTTATTTGGGCATAAGCTTTCTTCAGTAAAAAAAACCCACTTATTTTTTTTTTTCTGTTTCAGTGCAATATAGGAAGTTCATTTTGCATTCAGTGCATTTGGTGAAATATTGCCACAAGCCAAAGCATTACAGCCTACTGAGGAGCTCTTTGAAAAAGTCATTAAACACAGCCCAAACCACTCCGTAATTTGTACATGATTACAAACTTATCCCCCACATTGCACTGAACTTGCAACACATTTGATTATGGAAGATGTAGGAACTCAGGAAATATCCACAAAACCCTACTTTTTGTACCAATAGGATCCTAGAATTTTTCTAAACAAACAAAGCAACTGTGTACTAAGACTGACAATTTCTGAGTGAAAAGATATGCATTTTCACTGATGTGAAGACCCCAGAAGGCAAGAACTCTGACTATATTATACTATTGATGGGAGGAGCAAAACAATTTGGATGCTTATTCAAATGATGTGAGATATTTATTTTCCCTTCTCAGTCCCCTTCTTTGCATAAGGGGTATAAAACCCTTACTAAAAACCTTATGAATGGAGTAACTGACTAAGCTGACAAGAAAAAATTCACACGACAAAGTCACATCTCTAAAGTTAGAGAACCAAATCCCTTATTTGTACTTCAGTGGACTCATGACAGGGATGATGTGCATCCAGAGGTCTGTTGATGGCAGAGAGAAGTAGTTGAAGGACAGGGTCTGCCGGGATGGGCATATTTATCTGAGCTAGTCCATGATTTAGAAAAGAAACTGATGTTTGAGTCAGGGTAGTAAATATTCTTTTTGCTCATTCATTCAACCTGTTTCCTGTTTCTGTGATCACTCAGTGATTCTCTAATCAAGCAATTTTAGGAAGAGGCAATCAGATTTTTTAATTGGAGGAGGTAATCCCCAGGAGGGTTACCTACCAACACCATCAGATGATTTTTCACGTTTTTCTTGGCTGAAATCCCTTTCTTCCCCATCACAGAATGTAGAATAGAAAGGAAAAGTCAGCCCTACTGGGGGAAGAGGTCTTCATGTAACGATGGTATTGCCTTCTGCAAAATTCAGAAGCTTGAATTTCACTGGCAGATTATGACAAGCATCTCTCTGGTAGAAAGCATGCTTACTATGATATATTGTACCCGATTCCCTTCACTCTGTTTAATTTGATCACAACTGTAGAGGTTCCACAGGGGTCATTGTTAAGAGAGGAATGATGCTAGTCAGGGTGCTAGCTTAGGACTTGGGAGGCTAAGGTTCAATTCCTTCCTCTGCCAGAAAGTTCCTGTGTTACCTTGGGCCAGTCACTTAGCCTCTCTGTGCCTCAGTTCCCCATCTGTAAAGTGGAGGTAACAGCATTTCTCTACCTCACTGGGGTGCTTAACCAATAGCTACCCTAGTTGGGCTGATTCACATACGTTGCGGTTTTTAGTTGCTATTTCGGTTGGCTTGCCATATCCTTTTACATATTCTTCCTGTTACACTTCTCATGAACATTAATGCATTGCTCTCTGAACTCTAACATTTCCTTAATCAGCCACCATCATGCCAATAATCAAACCAGAAAAACTTTATATCCATTTAATTTCCTTGCAAGTTAATTTTGATGGAAGTTCTTGCACATTCCCTGTATTCGGCAGAAACCTGCAATGTTTTGCAGGGAATGTAAGTTTCTTCCAACTCTAACCACTAACTATGTTATTTACAATAATATTCATCATCCCAGATGTCAGAAATATGGGAGGGTTATACAGAAATATGCACTTTTATGACACAGAAAATGTCCTCCTTCCTAATCAATTTAAAGGGATTTCCTCTTTTGTTTCCTCCGCTGCTTCTCGTTTTTAAATTCTGATTGTTAGTTTTCTGTCTCCACAATGAAAACAGAGCTGTTTACAACAGAAGCTCCAGTCCACATCTTTACCTGACTTTATTACTATATTATTTCCCCTTCACCTTAGAGGCCTGCGGGCCAGTTCCTGCAATCCTTATTATTGGGTCAATGACATTTCCACACTGTCACTGGGGAGAGATTAGCCATACCTTGTTCGCAAAACAGGAGCATTTGTTTATATCAAATAATTGAAGGTGCTAGTAAGAAAGGGCTGTGTTCAATCAAGTTGCAGCCAAGAATGGCCCTCATGCAAGAGAGATCTTTCATTAGTTGCCATCCTGAAGCTTGAAATATTAGTTTGATTTATTTACAAGGGCTCTGAGTGACCGTTATCAATTAAAAATACAATGCAAAACCTATTACCTGCGCAGAAGAAAACAGCATCACATACAACAGCAGTCAGCCAGAAAATATTACTACAACCCAAATCAACATGTTTTCATCTTCTTACTAAGTGTGCATGAAGTGAAGCGGTGGGAATGAATTCCAAAGTCCAGGCGCTCTCATCCAGAACCCCTATCCAGCAGCTCCTTTACTTATGAGAACTTCAGCATAGCATGGGGAAAGAGAAAATTTGACCCAACAGCTTGTATATGTTCTGCCAAAGTCATTTTCTGAAATATTTCTCCATATTCACATATCAACATTTTTTCGTAAATCACACTGATATCTCCTTCTTCTTTACTCATAAGCTCTTCCTTATGTTTGGCTTATGCACCCACTGGCAGTGTACCAAATGGATTGCCCCTTATGCATGAGTGAATACTAACAACACACTACTACAAAAATGAAGCATAAAGAGAGTAAAGGCCATTCATGTAGCCAAGGTTGTTTTCCTCCCAAATGATCCTTTTAAAAAAAATGTTTAGTACTTCTTTTGGTATTTCCTAGTCCCCATGTAAAGATCCCTTAACTCCTTTTTTCAGACAACATGGGGAAGGAAAAGTCATTATCAGATTTAGAGCTCATATTTCTGGGATCCTAACCAAGGATTCTGCTTTGCTAATGAAGAAGATCTACAATTTTTTAAGCTACTGTTTTACTTACAATCTATGGCAAAATCCATGCTAAATCCTACCCCTTAATTACCCAAAATGGACCTGATTATCCCTTTGGCTTCTGAGCACAAGGGAGTCATCTTGGAGGAATCTGGGATTGGAGGACATGGAATGGCAAAAAGGAAGTGTCAGCTACATGGAATTCTTTTACCCACTTCCTGATCCCCTGTAAGTCCCTCTTACAGTGTACAAAGGATTTGGGTTTCATTGATTGGAAAAGGGGGGGCACGGTGGTGGAGAGCTCTGGGCATGGACTCTCTCTTTATATCTAAATCTTCAGCCTTTCGTGGATTCAGTGAGTAATGCAGAGTAAAATCATCTTGAATGTGCCAAGGCTAGGAGGCAGTGTAGAGACACTGGGCCTAAACACAGCTGGGCTTTCAGTGTCCACTGGTGTCCTGTGGGTTTTGGATGCCCAGTTTCTCCCCCACCTCTATTTTGCTAGTACATCTGTGGGCAAATCCTGTCCTCTGACAGAAAGTGAGGAGTTTCTTTTCCCCCATTAGATTAGGAGCTGATATATTTCCTGCTTTAATCAGGGATAGGTTAATGGCAAGGCTAGTGAGGCCTCTGAAAAACTTTAAATGCTGCCTTATTTATTCTCTATGACCTATGACTTCTACTCCTTGATTCCTGTTCTGTGTTATGTTGGCTTCTCTATAGATAACAATTTCTGTATTTCAGAAGCACAAGATTTTCTACAGTAGTAGTGCTATAGTAAAACCACCACGCTTACCAGAGAGTAAGTTATTAGGGTTCTAAGGTTGAGCCTTTTTAGTTATATTGGTTTAGTAGAAGACCAACTTTTGGCCATTTTAACTCCTCAAACTGGCAATTATAAATTTTATTTCTTTAGGAGCTGAGCGTTGAATTTAAATGGTGAGATCCTGGAGTCTTATAGGTCATGCACAATGCTGTGCATTGGAATTCTTCCACAGTACATTTTCTTTTACTTGACTCTATCCCTGTTTGGACTCAAAATACTTAGGAGCCTGGGCAATATGGAACCAGCATGTGTGTGTGTTTTATATATTCATGCAAACAAGAAACAAAGTAATTTGAATTTGAAAAAAATCTGACTTTTGTGGATTGGTTTATGAATTTCAATCTGGTGTTCGTTATACTAGATTATAAAAACTGCCTAGACTGAAGGATAATTTGGATTGGTTGCCTCATTGTCATTCTAAATGGGCAGTTTAATCCACATGAACCACAAAGCTCAGCTGGAACTGCTGTTAAACATTCTGAACTGCCAGTTTAAATTCTCCAAACACAAAAAATACATACTTGGCCCACACAATAAAGATTTCTTATTTTTATTACGATGGCAAAAAGGTTATTCTAGGATATGTGGTTATCATAAAATAATCACAGCCCTGGACTTCATGGCCTCATAGTACTCCAATTCATGACAACCACTCCCTCATTCTGAAATGTTTTATTGCTTAAATAATGAAAAACATACTGAGCTGCATGTAATTGACACAGAAAATATCCTCCTGCCTAATCAATTTCAAGGGGTTTCCTCTCCATTCCTCTTTTATTTTTTCCTCCACCTCTCTTTTTTAAATTCTGATTAAGTTTTCTGTCTTTATAATGAAGACTGAGCTGTTTACAACAGAAACTCCAGTCCACACCTTTACCTCACTTTATAGGTACATCATTTCCCTTTGATCTCTGTGGGCCAGTTCCTGCAATCCTTAATTATCAAGTAAAACTTCATGTCCTCAGTGAAGTTATTGACTTCAATGGGAGTTTTTTTTCTTGTGTAAGAACTGGGGGTTCTGTTCCACAGGAGGTGTGAGAATCCCACGCTGCCAAGATGAGAGAGCAAGGAGAGGCAGGAAGCTCTGATGGCGTCCAAGTCCCCATTCCTGGAACTGGCTTTCTTTGTGGCAGTGAGGGAGAGGAAGATATCTTGAGGGAGAGGAAGATATACTAGAGGGAATGAGGGGTGGAAGCTTCAGGGATCTATATCCCTCAAGTGGACATTTTGGCCCTCTCTGTCTAAATGCTATTGCTAATTTTGAACCAACCCTTGGCCAGTGTCATCCTGCTTTACTTTGCTTTGTTCTTATCTGATAAAGATTCCAAGAACTACCCTGAGCTGATCCTGCACACCTATCCCAGAAAAGGAGATTTTCCTGAGCAATAATGCCAGGATTAGACCCCGTTTGCTTCCCTATTTCTGTGAGCTGATAAAAAGGTGATACATGAAAATATTATTTTGGTTTTAATTCTTTGTTTGTTGGACTAACACCTCTCCTATATCAGTACTTAATATAAAGTACTATTTTCTTTGGACTCATTTATGGTGCAGAATTTTAAAGTATATTTCTACTCTGAAAAATAACCATGTAAAAATGGCCGTGTTTTATGGTGTCTCAATAATTCTGTATCAAATTTGCTAAATTTAGGAATAAAAATATGTTTTGTTTTTTTAATTGCCAGCCCTGCTAATTCACATTCAGATCTGAAAGTCAAGCTGAGTTCTTTTCATTTTGCACTTTATCTTGAGTATTAAAGACTCTACAGGCCACATTCAGCACTTAGTTACACTAGTGCAATCATATTGTCTTCAAATTATGGCCTCAGTTACATAGATGTAACTCAGTCTTCATTGGGGATAAACAGGTGTAACTGACAACAAAATTTGGTGCTGCAGTTGAAACTCAGTTAACAGGTGTGTTGATAGCAGATAAGAATGAACAGACTCCAGCTCATTCTTATTAGTTCTGCAGTGCTGATGAAATAAGCAGATTTTAACTTCTGAATATGCACAGGCTCCTCAAAATAAAGTTTATGGTGCATTTAAGCAGTGCATAGGCCTTAAATTGGCCCTCTTCACAAGAATGAATTTGTCCAAGGAACAGATCTGTGGAGTGATATGTGATATGGCTGTGAAAAAAGCTAATGAGGTCTTGGGATGCATCAGGAGAGGTATTTCCAGTAGGGATGAGGAGGTTTTAGTACCGTTATTCCAGGCACAGGTGAGAAACCTCACCTGGAATACTGTGTGCAGTTCTGGTCTCCCATGTTTAAGAAGGATGAATTCAAACTGGAACTGGTACAGAGAAGGGCTACTATGATGATCCGAGGAATGGAAAACTTGTCTTATGAAAGGAGACTCAAGAAGCTTGGCTTGTTTAGCCTAACTAAAAGAAGGTTGAGGGGAGATATGATTGCTCTCTATAAATATAACAGAGGGATAAATACCGGAGAGGGAGAGGAATTATTTAAGCTCAGTACCAATGTGGACACAAGAACAAATGGATATAAACTGGCCACCAGGAAGTTTAGACTTGAAATTAGACAAAGGTTTCTAATCATCAGAGGAGTGAAGTTTTGGAATAGCCTTCCAAGGGAAGCAGTGGGGGCAAAAGATCTATCTGGCTTTAAGATTAAACTCGATAAGTTTATGGAGTAGATGGTATGATGGGATAACATGGTTTTGGTAATTAAATATTCATGGTAAATAGGCCAAATGGCCTGTGATGGGATGTTAGATGGGGTGGGATCTGAGTTACCCAGGAAAGAATTTTCTGTAGTATCTGGCAGGTGAATCTTGCCCATATGCTCAGGGTTTAGCTGATCACCATATTTGGGGTTGGGAAGGAATTTTCCTCCAGGGCAGATTGGAAGAGGCCCTGGAGGTTTTTGGCCTTCCTCTGTAGCATGGGGCACGGGTCACTTGCTGGAGGATTCTCTGCTCCTTGAAGTCTTTAAAGCACGATTTGAGGACTTCAGTAGCTCAGACATAGGTGAGAGGTTTTTCACAGGAGTGGGTGGGTGAAATTCTGTGGCCTGCGTTGTGCAGGAGGTCAGACTAGATGATCATAATGGTCCCTTCTGACCTTAGTATCTATGAATCTATGAGTAAAAAATTTCAGTTTTAATATAAAACTTCACTTTCAGCTTGTGTACTTTATCCCCTTCTTTGGAGGGACCAAGTGTTCCATTAATTAGTATATTTTGCCTGGGAATGATAAGCCATACCTAAGGCATGGGTCTTCTAATCTCTAACTGCCACCTCTTTCCAAGAAACAAAAAGCTCCTGATTATAAAAACAGTGAGGAGTCCTTGTGGCACCTTAGAGACTAACACATTTATTTGGGCATAAGCTTTCGTGGGCTAGAAACCCACAAAAGCTTATGCCCAAATAAATTTGTTAGTCTCTGAGGTGCCACAAGGACTCCTTGTTGTTTTTGCTGATACAGATTAACATGGCTACCACTCTGAAACCTGATTATAAAAGTTACGCTCACCCGATTAAAAACCAGAGGGACTATCATGTGATTTATCCAACCCTTGCAGCTCAAATTGTAAATAGGGCATGTTGAATACTTAGCTATTTGTGATCAGCCCATACCATAAAAAAACCCCAAACCCAAATAATTCATCACAAAATTTTAGATAACTAGAAAATGTGACTAAACTATGATCTGCTCAAAGACATTCCATCTGAAGGAAAAGAGCCTCAATTTTAACTGAGTAAATTTTTGCTATAAATTATTCATTCAGTACACAAATGTATAGAATCTTTAGGCATTCATGCAACTGTCAGTCTGGAAAATGCCAGTGGTCCAAGGGTTAACACACATTAATTCCACATAAAGCTCCATACAAAGGAAAAGTCTATTTGATTTGTATGGCTTTAAAGTTTTAACAGATGAGCCTATCCCTCTGAGACCACAGACCATTTACCATCACTAGATTGATTTCTTTCTGTGCTAAAGGCTTCATGATACTTTTCAACACAGTTCACTGTAAGTAGAATGATACCTCACATATACATTAACTAAAGACTCTTTAGAGGCTGTATTAAGGAGATGAAACTCTGGGCAGCAAGGGAATAGCAGCATTTAATAAATAAAGAAACAAATCAGTATCTTGAGAAGTTTAATACAAATAAAACCAAGCATTGTAATGAATACAAAGTCAAATGTAAACAAACACTTGTTTCATGCTTCACAGCTATCTTAATATTATTATTAAGACACCCGGTTAGTTAAAAATGGCTTCACAATGGTCGACAAATCACTGAATTTCCAGCTCCATTGCTTCATTCCTTTCTCTCTCTATATATCAATGCAATTTTCCTAAGGGCATTTCACAATACATACAGGTTTCTCTCAATATGAGCCACAACAGCAATTGCTAGGCTTCCCATGGGAGAGCTCCAACAGAACATCAGAGAAACTATAGCATTTTCAGGGCCAAAACAGATAACAGGATATTTAAAATTCCAAACTAGTCAGGCACTAACTTTGGTATCAATAAACATTAAAAATGTAGGGATAATGGTGCCACAGCAAAACATTATGGTACCAGACAGGATAATGACAAGGAAAGACTGAAGGTCCCTATTATTGGAAACCGCATTTCAAGAATAGCAAAACTGGTCTCGTAAAGCCATGGTTCTTAACCACTGCAGTGTGTACAACTACTGGTACTTCATGCTTTTGCTACACGCTTAATATGCTGTCCACTTGGTTGTGGGGAGGGGGGTCTTCCCTGCAACCTTCCACTTTATATTTAATTGCACACCATAGACAACATTAAAAGAACATTACTGAGGTTGCAAAATCAAGTGTTCAAAAATTAGAAAATGCCAGAATTAAAGTTGCCTGTGAAACCTTAATTTGGACCCCTTGTGCTTATGCATTATCACACATGATGATCACATCCTATTTTTTCCACAGGACCCCTGTCTCATTCTATGCACAGGATTCATAGTGCTCACTCAATTTTTCTATCTCTGTTATTGTGCAATGTAGGCCCCAAGACTTATTTACTGCATATTATTGAAACCCTGCTATGAAGATAGAATTAATTTCTTCGTGGGATTTTCAATGGCCCTCAGAGTATCTGAGTGCTTCACAAAGATAAACTAATTAATCTTCACCATACTGCTGTGAGGTGAGGAGGCAGTATTATCCTCTTTTTATAGATGGAAAACAGAGAGATGAGGTCAAAAATCTCCATTAATTTTAGGTGCCCAATCTGCAACACCTAGGACCTGATTTTTCAGCGTTCTTTGTGTTATGTGGAACTTTATATGTTCAAAGCACAGCTCCCTTTGTCTTCAGCCACAGCTGTTAGTTCTCTGCACTTGTACAAATCAGACCACAGTGTAGGAGTGCCAACCCTCCAGGATTGCCCGGGAGTCTCCAGGAATTAAACATTAATTTTTAATTAAAGATTATGTCATGTGATGAAACCTCCAGGAATGCATCCTACCAAAATTGGCAACCCTATACCAGGGCCTGAAGTCAGGCACCAAAAAAATGAGGAAGACTCAGTTAGGGAATGTCTATACTGCAATGTAAGCCTGGGGTTAGGGAGACTTGAGTCAGCTGGCCTGTATTAGGGAACACTGGGCCTGAGTGTTGTATTTAACCTTATGTTAAGACTTTTCTAACCTGTGCTGGAACACTGAAGTGCACCCTGAAGTGCACAGACCAAGCCAGAGAAACCATATACCAGGGTCCCCTCACCCTTGAAATATGGCTGCTCTAGGGGGAAACCACTGGAGGAAAACTTTACTGACTGCCCTGCACATTACCAGGAAGCAGCTTACTTTACAAAGTCTGGATTCATTCACTCCCCATTGCAAACCCAGGAGGCTTTCCAATAGTGTGCTTGCAGGTCAGTGATCAGAAGAAAATGGGTTAATGCTAATCTGAGTTGCTGCTGTTCACAAAGGGGGGTGTGTGGCTTCCATTTTGAATGGAATGGTGTCATAACCATAAGGGTAGCCTAAAATTACTTCTTACCTTTAAGGGGTTAAGAAGCTCAAATAACCTGGTTGGCACCTGACCAAAGGAACCAATGGGGACAAAAAATACTTTCAAATTTGGAGGTGGGGAGTGGGGAAGAGGCTTTGTTTTGGGTTCTTTGTTTCTGTGTTCATTCACTCTTGGGACTAAGAGGGACTGGACATCAATCCATGTCCTCCAGACCATTCTGAACCAGTCTCTCATATTACAGAAATTGTAAGTACAGCCAGGCAAGGCGTATTAGTTTATCTTTGTTTTCTCAACTTGTAAATTTTCCCTTTGCTGGAGGGAGGTTTATCCCTGTTTTGTTGTAACTTTGAAATTAAGGCTAGAGGGGGTTCCTCTGTGTTTTGTGCATCTTTTGTTACCCTGTAAAGTTATCTTCCAACCTGATTTTACAGAGAGGATTTTTACCTTTTCTTTTCTTTTTTTTTTTTAAATAAAATTCTTCTTTTAAGAACTGATTGATTTTTTTTCAGTGTCCAAAGACCCAAGGACTTGGGTCTGTGTTCACTTTGTAACCAATTGGTTAGGATATTATTCTCAAGCCTCCCCAGGAAAGGGGGTGTAAGGGCTTGGGGGGGTATTTTGGGGGAATAGGCCTCCAAGTGGTCCTTTCCCTGGTTCTTTTTCTATATCACTTGGTGGTGGCAGCATACTGTTCAAGGACAAGGCGGAATTTGTGCCTTGGGAAAGTTTTTAACCTAAGCTGGTAAAAATAAGCTTACGGGGTCTTTCATGTGGGTCCCCACATCTGTACCTCAGAGTTTAGAGTGGGAAAGGAACCCTGACAAATGGATTGCAGGTTGTTGTAATGGAGAGGACAAAGGAAGCTGTCCCATTGAATTATGGGATACATCTGTGACTTCTGGGACCTGACTCAAGTGGGACTGCGTCTTCACTGCAAAGCAATATGGCTCTAATCCTGGATCCTGACTTACTTGACCTTGAGCTTGCAGGGTCCTGGCACCCTGGATTAGCCCAATTGCAATATTGCAAAAAAAAAAAAGGAGGGGTTAGGCTTGAGCCCTGGATCAAGCATGAGCTTATGTTGCAGTATAGACATACTCTTGTGAAAAATTTGGTTTAAGTGAACTTGCCTAGCATCCCATAGGAGATTCTGTGGCAGAGGCATGGAGAGAATGTTGTTCTTCAATGCAGCATTCAACTGCCTTAACCATGCAACCATCCTTTATCTTCTGAAGTGCCTTGCCTCAAACACTACATATCTTCCAACTTCTGCAACAAATGAACCTCTTTTCTGCCCTGCCTCGTACATTGTTGAGGGCAGATGGGGAATGGTACACTCACCAGCATGTTAAGCCTTTTAAACCCCTGGCATGCCCTGAACAGAGCCTCTACACCAGGAGGAGCCAAGAATGGATGACTAGAGGCAACTATGCCAACTTTATCTTGATAAGGGTTTCACTTGAGCCCCCAGATGGCTTTTTAAGACCACTTTATGTAAAAATAATAGGGAGAATGCGCCCAACATCTGAATCAGTGCATTTGATGTAGTTGTGTATCACCAGCCATGCCCTCAAAACACAACTCCCTGTGGTGACACAAATGTAATCAGCTACCGTACAGTTCAGCTGCATTTAGGCCCCAACTATATCCTGCCCCAGACTACAGTAGGATGGAGTTCCACTGTCCAGTGGAGTCTGTGAAATCAGAAGGAGTCAGGATTTACTTAGATTCTTCTTTATTTTTTATAAACAAAGCATGAATTTGACGGACTAGATAACCTATCAAACTGAATTCTTAAATTAGTGTCCCAACTATATCCTGCCCCAGACTACAGTAGGATGGAGTTCCACTGTCCAGTGGAGTCTGTGAAATCAGAAGGAGTCAGGATTTACTTAGATTCTTCTTTATTTTTTATAAACAAAGCATGAATTTGACGGACTAGATAACCTATCAAACTGAATTCTTAAATTACTGTCTTAACTGAGAGAGATTAGTATGAATAGGAGCTGGTTTTGGAATACGATAGGTATTCTACCTTCAAGGCAAAAGAAAGTGTCAGCTAAAGAGGTAAAGAGTTATAATGAAAAACATAAGAAAATATCCCATACAAAGAACAATACTTTAGCGGTAAATATATAAATATATCCCCAAAGTAGTAAGACAGAAAGGGCTTTCTTTGTTTTCACTACTATGTTCTACATTAAGCACGACAGAGAAAATACTCCATAAATTCGCAAAAAGAAAAGGAGTACTTGTGGCACCTTAGAGACTAACCAATTTATTTGAGCATAAGCTTTCGTGAGCTACAGCTCACTTCATCGGATGCATCGGATGTAGTGAGCTGTAGCTCATGAAAGCTTATGCCTAAATAAATTTGTTAGTCTTTAAGGTGCCACAAGTTCTCCTTTTCTTTTTGCGAATACAGACTAACACGGCTGCTACTCTGAACTCTATAAAATGTAATTCTACTGGCTTCCTTTGGACACCACAACATAAAATTTTGCTTTGCTTCAATGTCATTTGCATTAAATTTTCATGAAGGTAATTCACTTCAAGTTGCATTCTGCTTTCTGGCAGTAGTTTTTCCTCCTCTTTTACAAACTTAACAAGTATTTGTTTACCAGTGTCATATTTTCTGAGCTGCTTCCAATATTAAACCTACAGAACTTCTTTTTGATTCAACCACAAGAGGATCTTCCTCGGAGTTTGACGCTCTGAATGTCCAAAGGTTATTAATTGTATTCTGACCAGAGTTTTAATGTAAGGCAGCTATAGGATTACCATGTGGAATTTCCCACACTTAAATTATGTTGAAATATCCAATTAGTGTACTGTAGTCAGGCATGAATTTCACTGTAGTTAAACATTTGCTGACAAGCTGGCCTTTCAGTTTAGCTTTGTGCATTGAACAAAGAAATTTGATCTTATTTGGTTTTCTTTGAGAGAATGCTTTCCCATTAGATCCACTCTCTCTCTGACTAGCATTTATGAACGAACAAGGAGAATCTTTTATGCCTTCTAATCTTATTGTGTTCAGATAACATACTTGAAAGTTTATTATCAGTATTGACCATTCAAAGCAAAAACTCCTGGAAAGATATGGTTCAAATATAATACATGCATATTTCTAAATGAAGGTTATACAGTGGTATTATGCTAAATTGGGTCTCAGGGGCATAATATTACAGCACATTCCCCTTCTTTTCTGGTCATACATTAGATATTTTAATATCTAATTATAAATATTTTATCATCTATACAATTTAAGTCTGAGTGTTTTCCTTAGCAAGCTTTGCCCTGTGAAATTAAAACAAAGCTTCAGCATGTCGTACTGGGTGTTTTTCCCTGGTAATATCCCTTTACCATGACTTTTTCTATGGTTGATCATCAGGGGAACAGAATGAACAGCTGTATTCTGGTTTTGAAGTTTAAAGCTACCAAATATTGATTAGGTGGCCAAGAACATTTCACAGTTGATATTTTATCTCTGTTATAACTCTGGAAGCAACTGTCTCAAACTCACTTTTACAGCAGAGAGTCTTACACTGTGGCTGGTATGTTTGTAGCTTTGTTAATTGCAGTGGTGTTTTTTTAAATTATTTATTAAAGATAGATTTTGGACTAGAATTCTTTAGTACAACAGCCTCTCATTGGAGATATCAGGGGATTGTGTGTCTGGGATGTGTGTGTCTGGTGGGGACCTGGGGAGGGGGAATGGGCCTAATGTAGGTAAGCAGTTCAATAAATTAAATCTCTTCTGCAGTCTACGGTTTGAAAACCAATCAAACAATAACTGCTTTTAGATCAAGTCAGTGCTCTAGCTGTTTAAGCTTTGCTCTTAATGAACATGGATATATTGTTGATTGATAACCATTTTCTGTCACTTCCTCTTTCGGTTATAAGACATGTATTGTCAAGTATTTTATCTTATTTTTATAATTATGTGAAGAATATCATTAGTTTTTGTGTGGATGTATTCAGATTGATTGTGTACAGCCAATTCAGATTTACATAGGTTAAAGGGCTTCATTAAGGGTCCTAAGGCTTACTAAATATAATCTAAAGCAAAGATATATTTATTAGGGCTGTCAAGTGATTAAAAATTAATCACGATTAATCTCACTGTTAAACAATAATAGAATACCATTTATTTAAATATTTTTGGATGTTTTCTACATTTTCAAATATATTGATTTCGATTACAACACAGAATACAAAGTGTACTGTACTTACTTTATATTTATTTTTGATTACAAATATTTGCACTGTAAAAAACAAAAGAAATAGTATATTTCAATTCACCTAATACAACTACTGTAGTGCAATCTGTTTATCATGAAAGTTGAACTTACAAATATACAATTATATACAAAAAATAACTGCATTCAAAAATAAAACAATGTAAAACTTTAGAACCTACAAGTCCACTCAGTCCTACTTCAGCCAATCACTCAGACAAACAAGTTTGATTACATTTTCAGGAGATAATGCTGCCCAGGTCTTGTTTACAATGTCACCTGAAAGTGAGAACAAGTGTTCGCATGACATTGTTGTAGCTGGCATCACAAGATATTTACATATCAGATGTGCTAAAAATTCATATGTCCCTTTATGCTTCAACCACCATTCCAGAAGATATGCATCCATGCTGATGACGGGTTCTGCTCGATAACGATTCAAAGCAGAGCAGACTGACGCATGTTCATTCTCATCATCTGAGTCAGATGCCACCAGCAGAAGGTTGATTTTCTTTTTTTGGTGGTTCAGGTTCTGTAGTTTCCACATCAGAGTGTTGCTCCTTTAAGATATCTGAAAGCATTCTCCACACCTCGTCCCTCTCAGATTTTGGAAGGCACTTCAGATTCTTAAACCTTGGGTTGAGTGCTATATCTATCCTTAGAAATCTCACATTGGTACCTTCTTTGTGTTTTGTCAAATCTGCTGTGAAAGTGTTCTGAAAATGAACATTTGCTGGGTCATCATCTGAGACTGCTATAATGTGAAACATATGGCAGAATGTGGGTAAAAAGGAGAAGACGACATACAATTTCCCCCCAAGGAGTTCAGTCACAAATTTAATTAATGCATTATTTTTTTAATAAGCATCATCAGAATGGAAACATGTCCTCTAGAATGGTGGCCAAAGCATGAAGGGGCATATGCACATTTAGCATATCTGGCACATAAATACCATGCAATGCTGGCTGCAAAAGTGCAATGTGAATGCCTGTTCTCACTTTCAGGTGACATTGTAAATAAGAAGCACTCAGCAGTATCTCCTGTAAATGTAAACACACTTGTTTGTCTTAGCAATTGGCTGAACAAGAAGTAGGACTGAATGGACTTGTAGGCTCTAAAGTTTTGCATTGTTCTGTTTTTCAGTGCAGTTATGTAACAAAAAAAATCTATATTTGTAAGTTAGACTTTCACGATAAAGAGATTGCACTACAGTACTTGTATGAAGTGAATTGAAAAATACTATTTCTTTTATCATTTCTACAGTGCAAATATTTGTAATAAAAATAATAATATAAAGTGAGCACTGTATACTTTGTATTCTGTGTTATAATAGAAATCAATATATTTGAAAATGTAGAAAAACATCCAAAATATTTAATAAATTCCAATTGGTGTTCTATTGTTTAACAGTGTAATTAATCACAATTAATTTTTTTAACTGCAGTTAATTTTTTTGAGTTAATCATGTGAGTTAACTGCGATTAATCGACAGCCCTAGTATTTATTTGAAAGAAGGGAGCCTAACATCACAGACCTCATACTTTCTGTGACTATTTTGCATGAGATAATTTTGCTCCCTTTCCTTTTCCAGACATCTGGCAGGTTTTAAGAAAACTTCAGAAACATCATTTATCTTTCCTGTTGCCGTGACTTCTGAAGGAGATGGTGCAACACTTAGAATGTAATGAGGATATAACAATGAGTGAAAATATTGGATTAGATTTGACATCTGGATTTCTGAATATAGTTACACATTTATGATCCAAAGTCCACTGAATTCAATGGAAGTAATTCCATTATCTTCAATTAGATTTGTATCAGGCCCATCATTAATCAGCCAAAAATGCAGAGCAATGGAGTTAAATTCTGATCCGACTTAACTCAGTGCAACCCTACTGAAGTCAATGAGAGCAGAATTTGGCTCATAATGATACTACTTCTCAGAAGCGGGCCCTTGTTTTTGGAAGTCACTCCCTTTGCTAGAAAACCTGTGCCCAAATGTGGCAACAAATTTGAGCATAGCATGATGTATTATTTATTTCAGCTTTTGGTTTATTGTGAGTGTTTATTTTATTACCACAACTTAGTTGTCAACATATTTTGGGTGACAACAGGGATCATTTTATTTAACACAACTCATTGTAAATTGCTTATACTTTTTTCTTTTAATACTAGCAAGAAAAGAAAATAATATGGTTTGAATGTTTAGGACCCAGTTGTATCCTCAGTTGCATGAATACAGCTCCTATTTATCTCAGGTAACTGAGGGCACAGTCTAGCACATGAAAATGGTTTCATACTTTTCACTATGAAGATATCGGTCTTTTATATTGGAGGAAATTGCCTTGGGTTTTACCTTATTGATTATGTTGGATGAATGTAAACAGCTGCAGCAGAAGCATCAAAGCTTATAGCACTGAACTGATTAGAACTGAAGACAATGCATTATTTGTGATATCTGTTGTCAATGATCCTCAAACTTTTTATTGTTATTTTATGGCTGGTTCAGTTGTGAGGGTCACGTCCTAGTCTCATTAGTTAGGGATGGCATCTTGGTCTGATAACTAATTCTCCTGCTTGTGAGCCCTTAGCATCTGAACACTTCTAATTTTGTGAACCATTGGTATAATATTAGCTGAACATGGAGCCCCATGAAGACTTATGTCTAATTGGAATCTTGATCCGTTCCAACCATAGGGCCTTAATCATGCTCAGGTATTCCCCTTCAGATATACACAATTTAATTTCTAACTCTTTTGAGTACAAATTACTACAGAATAGATGGTAGAGTGTATGCAATTAAATATTAAATTACTATTTGTTTTCTAGTCTTTTAAAATTTAGACTGATAAGATAAAAAATTAGTTTGACAGAAGCAGACATAAAAGTCTAAATATTTTTCATTATTTGCCCCCCTCTAATTAGCTGTCCCATAAAATGTGAGATGTTCTAGCACTTTAGTAGGTAGAAAGGAATTGTGGATGGCCATAGAGGGACTGGATGGCAGATGCTTGTACTATAAACCTGTTTTTTGACAAAGTGCTCTCTGTTAATATAGTAAAATTGAAGAAATTTCTTGTATTGAGAAAAGCATCCCCTTCAAAGTGAAAAAGATCAAGTGAAAAAGTTAGTAGTTACCTAGTTGAGTTGGAAGATCATAGGCCATACCACAGACAGATCAGTGGTATCTGAAGCAACCTTAGGTTAGATATCCCAGGGTGGTAGTTACCTAAGTATATGAAATGACATCCAAGTGCTACAAAAAACCAGCTAATTGCTCCATTTAGCAAAGAGTTCAGGGCTATTTTTCTTGTAATCTCTAGGTTTGCGATGAATTGCAAGTCTCATTCTATTCCTGTTGAGGTGAAAGAGAGAGTTATGCACTGTAGTAGGAGTAGGATTGAGCTGTCTGAGGGAAGTTAGGGGCAAAATGGCACACACTTGAAATTATGCCAGCTGAAAATCTATCCTTTCACAATGTCACTGATATTGCCTTAAAAACTGTTAGACAAGGAAGAAGTTCAGCATCCTCAGCCCCATATTTATTTATTTATTCATAAATAAAATGGAGTTCCTGACAAAGTGAAAACCTTTATGTCTGGTGTTTTGAAAGATGTGAACAAAGCTCTGAGCATAAAAAAACCATTTTAAGTGCACTGTAAAAGAGAACAGCAATGAGTCCTTATTTCTCACACAGACATAAGAGAGAGAATCCAGTGACTCCAACAAATTTAATCAGTAATCATTGCAAGTTTTTTAAATTTTAAATTGTTTAAAAAAAACCAAAAAACAAAAAAACCCTAGTGCTGACACTTTCCTGCTGACCAACAGTGATCTGGGATCACCTCAGTCAACTCCATTCCTGGAATCTCACAAGAAATAATCAGTTTACTTAAAAAATAATCCCCAACAGAAGTACCTACTTAAACACTCATTAATCTTCAAAGAATGGTCTCAGTTTGCCCAAGGAAAGTACTCCATGAACAATTAACATATAGTAACATGAATAGTTATTTAAGGGAGACTGCTTCTGGTATATCTTTGGCTGTTGTGGACTCTTCTAGAGATCACATCTCATTTCCTGCTTCTTTTCTCTCATTTGTCGAGTAGTGCAGTGATGTTCAGCATTATGGTACTGAAAAAGCTTGGTAAAGGAATTTCCCTTGTTTGGTTGGGAGTTTCCTACTTGGGTATGGATCACCTTGACCACCTCTGCTAGTCTGCAGTACATGGTTTGGCAGTTGCTGGTTATTTCTGAAATCATGGAGGAAAGCTATTAATTAATTGTTATAGCTGGTGTCTTTTTGTGGGTGATATTCTTCTAAACTTTCATCAGGATTCAAATGGGAACCAAACTAATTTAGTGTACAGACTGTGTGTAATCTTGAATTACATAGCCGTGGTAGATAGCATGCAGAATCCATTATTCTGTTTCAACATTGGTATATATGTATCGGATGGGATGTTTGTTGTATTATGTATTCTTGTAATATTTACACGAAAAAGAATTTAAACAAGGCAATTGTTAATATACTATAATTTATTTATTTATTATTATTACAATTATGATAGTGCCCAGAGACTTCAATCAGGATCAGGACCTTATAGTGCCAGGCACCATTCAGTACAAACACATGAGAATACAAACTCTGTTTTGAAGAAATTACAATCTAAGTGCTCAGTCTAAGGGATGCCAAATATAAGGGAGGAGAAAGAAAATTCTAGTTTTATGGGGAACAATTTTCCAACTAACAATTTTGGTCAGTAGAAACGAATATGCTAAAAATTCAGACAATATATCCCACTATTTCCTTGCTTATACAGTATAGGTTATTCCATTGTATGGACTTCATTATAGTCGCTGTGCTGGAGACGTTTGTTTTCTGGGTTTAGTGTTTTGCAAGATAAAATATAGTACTGTTTTTTCAGGACAACAAATAATATTAGTTTCCCCAGCTGTGATGAAAGCAATGGCTCACAGGAAAAGATTCCATGCTTTTGAAAAAGAAGTGAAAGACAAACTGGGAAAATTCATTGTATTACAACCTTGCCATTGTCAAATGAACTGGAACAGTGTAACATGCTTGTTATATGATATGGACTGACTACGTGACGTTCTCTGGAGTAAAAAAGTCTGTTAAAGAAAATAAGAGTTCTCCTTCCTTTTAGAGACCCTTTAGGCTCTAATATAGGAAGGCTGGGACTAGCAATCAGAGAATAAATCATAGTGGGGAATGTATTTGATATAGCCTCTTTTTTGGTTATGAAGTGTCCATGGAGAGTTGAGGTGTATCTTGATTTGATTTGTAATTTGAAATTTGCAGAATAATTTCAGCAAATAATATTTTATTGTCAATATTTCATAATAATTGATTGAGAGATCTCCAAAGTCAAGTGGTGCTTCTAGTTTTTACCAGGTATATAGTTCATAGGATATCTTTGTTTTCTGAGGGGATATTCATTAAGTTTTAGAATATTTTTTGGGTAAAAATATTCATATTTATGAGGTCAAAATTCACTTTACTTATAGTTGTTCTTTCAGTGTATATTCTTTCCAGCTAACTGGTTTTCTAGGACATTCATAAAAACAAAACAAATAAACAAAAAAACGAGCACAACAAAACTGAACTCAGTTTTTTCATTAGAGAAAATATTTGCATAAAACCCCGAAACAAAACAAAACACATTTTGAGATATTTGCCCAGCTCTAACTGGGAACCTGGAGAAAGAAATACTTTTGAAATGCTCAGCTTTTGTAATGTTGAGATCACTCTTATTATTTGTTAAGCTTCAAATTGAAATTGTGGGTATGAAACTGATTATATGTAATGCTTTGATCCCTCTTATTGTTTACAGGTCCGCTTGGCTGGACGTTTTTTTCTTGCTGTGTTTAATAAGCAAGGGATAATCTTCTGTAGTTAGGGATACTATTTCTTTATTCCCCATTTTGGTGAGACCTTTATTTTGAGAACTTTATGACGCTGTCCCTGCTTTAGACAAAGTACTGTGTAATTTAATATAATCGTACTTTTTGGCGAGAGTGAAACCGAGGGTGGTTTTTGATTAATGTGTACACTGAGTGAACATTCTTGATTAAGAAGATGAAAACGTTGGTGCTAAAAGTTAAAATATATAATCATCTAACAGATGGCCAAATTTTGGTCTAGAGGTTGAAATAAAGGTAGAGGTTGTTTTTCTTAATAATAGAATTCTGTATAAAACCTAAGTTGCTGCTGAGATATTGCTGACATTATGGTAGATGTAGCTCCCAATTTAAGAAAACTTCCTGTTAAAAACACAAAGGGCCTGTTTCTCCTCTCACTTATTTGGTGTAAACCAGGAGTAATTCCAGTGGTGCCAATACAGTAACAAGGGATTAAAACCAGTGTAAGCAAGAGGAGAACGAAGTCTAAATATTTTTGTAACACCAGCTATTAGCTATCATGTCCTTTGGTTTTACCAAGCCCGCAGTTTCCCTCAACAGCTCATCTGTAGTGCTTTTTGGTGGTGGATATTTCAAATTTTTCATTGTCTGTGAACTGCTGTCCAAGGGCACCCTCAGAAGTTTTACACATGGTGTGCACAATTGAATCACTCTCACTTAAACTTAGAATATGAAGGAGGAGGGGCTGCTGGGTCAAATTTCACTAAGGGGCTGCTGGGCCAAACCTGAGTGGCGCTGTGAGCCCCCCATGCCAAATCACATTGCCACTCGGCTTGGGGCCCTGGGAAACAGCCTGAGGCAAACTGCCCCTTTGGCTTCCCTGGGCAGCCCTGCTGCCGCACTGGTGCCTCTGCCTATCGTATGCACTGTATATAATGTGTGTATGGTGGCATGTGCCACTGCTTTTATCCAGGGAAATACCTACTCTTTTCTCAGCCTAAGATCAGAAGCAAGTTTCGCTTTTGGAGGAGCCTGTGAATAACTGCTCCAGAAAAAAATGTCTGAAGCCCACTTCACATTGCGTTTTACAATTCAACCTATCTCTTTAAAATAAGCATGGCTTTTCTAGGCCAATGAGATCACCGTGTCCCACCTTTTTGTAGGAGGGGAGCTGCAGCAATCAGGGCAACCAGATGAGCTGGCAGGGTCCAATGGTAGCTTGAAATCTGCTCAAGGGGAAAAGATTGGGGACACAATGATATCTTTGGCTGCTGCCCCCTAACCAGATCATATGGGACCAATCAAGAAGATTGATTGGCTTTCTCTCTGGTCACTATGGTAGCCATAAGAGTGGGCCCAGGGTAGGAATCTTGTATCTTTCCTCTGCTCTTTGAAGTTTTCCATCCTTTCATTCAAGGCAAGCTGTGGTGTGGTAGGGTCTGTTTGGATTATTTGTTACGGGAGAATGATGGCGTGGTTTGCATAGCTGAGAGAAGTATATGTTTGTGGATTGTATGATATTCAGTTTGTTTTGTTGTTCTTAATGCTGTATATTTGCATTGCTTTGCTATGAGTTTTCAACTGGACCTTTTGTTTTTGTTGCTTTTGTTGTCGTTTAGGATAGGATGGTTTAGTCCTTGCAAGGGAGTCCAGTAAAGGATAGCATAGTCCAATTAGCATAAGAGAATGGGTAAACGTTCTTCTAAGCCTGGTGTGTTTGGAGAGACATGGGAATCATCCTTCTTGAGGATTTCCACAGAACCTGAGTATTCAGGGATGATGAAGGCTCAGATGGATGCAGAAATTAAGAATCCTGGTGCTTGATACAAGAACAGGGAGGGCTACCTACACATTGGTTTATGTAAGTAGTTGAACCTGCTCTTGTGCTTGGATATGGTGCGCCAGGATGAGACCAAGGGACACATGTTTATAGGAAGGGAAAAATGAGTCAGGACTGGTCTTGTTTTAACAAAGAGTTAATTTGCAAGGAAAATTCTGCTCAGGTAACAGTTGTGCTTGTTTGGCTGCAACTTTAAAAGTACCAATCTAGCCAACTTCCTGAAGGAATTTTGTATGGATATTCCACCTATTGTGTTAATCGCAATGGAATATTTTATTAGTAAATTTTCAGAAATAGAAAATTATAAAATAAAAGATTAATTGAAATAAACATCCTTTAAATTAATATTCTGGAGACCAGGCATGGACTGGCTCTAATCTTAAATTACATAGTGGAGTCCAAATTACCTAAAATCTCATATGGTAGAAAATCCCTTGTCCCACAGACAGAGCTCAGTGGCTCTCCCTCAAATTCTCTTTTTATCAGATCATTGTCTGATGGCATGTTTCAGCTAGTGTCTGTGTATAATCACAGAGCCTTCTTTTTCTCATAGAACTTTTAGCCTTTGGAAGTTGAACTGTTAAGAGCTTTCATTAGCATAAAGAGATTGTCATTTTCTAACCCAGAGTAGGGCTGGCCAGAAAACAAGAATTCCATTTCATGAAAAATGTTGAGATTTCAGAATTAGTTTTTGCTCCACATTGGAGTGGGGAAAAAAAAGTTTCAAAAATTTTCACCAAAAAAACGGAGTGCCCCAATGGCCAGGCTATAAAGTTAGACTCCCTCTGGCCTAATGAATATTTAAATATTTATACAGTGGACCAGTGCCAGCAGGAGAGATTGAGAGAGAGACTGATTCTATAGCTTTGTGGTAGGGTACTCACTCTGAACTGGATGAAGCAAGGACCTGAATCTAGGTTTCCCATACCAAGGGTGAGTGCCCGGACAACTGGATATTCTGGGGTGAGGGTTTTCTCTCTCAAATCAACATTTTCTTTTGAAAAACATTTCACTGCAAAATTTCCAACCAGCTGTAGTCCAGACCCACAAGATTATTTTCTTTATGAGCAGTCTGCTCATTAAAACACAGTACTTTATGGATCCTAGTTTTGGCTAAGTGTTCTTCTTTTCTCTAACAAGTAGAAATATCAATCAGCATTGTCATTAAGTTCCCATATTCAAATAATCTTTTTCATGAATGTATGTATGAAGAAGCTTCCAAAGGATGTTGTGGAACCCCCATCATTGGAGGCTTTTAAGAACAGATTGAACAGAGACCTGTCAGGGATGATTTAGGTTTACTTGGTCTGCCTCAGCTGAGGGGACTGGACTTGATGACTGTTCAAGGTCCCTTTCCAGTCCTACATTTTTATGATTCACCATCCACGGAAGAGCTTTTTTTAATCTTCTCTTCATGTTTTTCAGACTTAATTTTCAATCAAACGTACTTACTCTGCATAGAAGATCTGTGATGTGAGCCTTTGTGAACATGTACATTGGATAGTCCCTTCCAGCTCAGTTCACCAGATGAAATAGAAACACTGATTCTCATCTCCCCCACACCAAAAGTACAAGTTGTTTAGGACCAGGTTTTCAAAGATATTTAGGTGCCCAATATGCAGATAGCAGGCACTTTTGAAAATCCCATCTTGTAGGCACCTAATTACCTTTGAAAATCTGGCCCTTATTTATTCAATGTGGTACAAAGTAGAAATTATTTAGATAAAGTAGTCCAGACTTAAAGAGGCTAAACTGTAGCAGCTTTGGAAAGAATAAAAACATGTGTCACTCTCAGCTGGTTTGGAAAGAGAAGATTCTAACGTATGATGAATGTACTGAGAGTATTGCTGGAATTGAGCCCAGAGACAGCTTTGCAACATGGACAGGTTATATAAGGCCATAAAAAGCTTTGTTGCAACTTCAGGAAATGGCCTTTAATTATGCCTACAATGTTATTAGCTTCTGTGCAGTTATCTATGTTAGAGCTTATACTGAGTGCTGCAAAATAGAAACTTTTGTTGTAGAATGATTCACTCCATTGTTTTTTCTGACTTAGGACACAGTTCTTGGATATGCTGGGTGCTATGTACTGCAGCTTATATGTACTGCAGCTTCTCTTGTAGAAGGGGTTGATAACTCCACTATCTGAATTCCTTGTGGACCTGTTATGTGGCCTGACACATAAGCTGTCCTTTTTTCTTCCTAGCATTCCCATAAGTGCTTATGGAACCTACCGTAGGAGAATATGAACCTTTGTCCCATTCTAGTGGCCTGTTCACGTACAAAGTTATTGGGTCTGAAACAGCTTTCAGTGAGGGGGCTTAAGCAGGAAAGGCTGATGCTTTTAGCACAAGATGTCTCAAGTTCAATCTTTGCTCTAGGCCCAAATAGGGTCAGTTACACTTACAAAGGGAAGGGGTTTCAGAGTGGTGGCCAAGTGAGTCTGTATCAGCAAAAACAATGCAGAATCCTTGTGGCACCTTAGAGACTAATAAATTTATTTGGGCATAAGCTTTTGTGGGCTAGAACCCACTTCATCAGATGCATGGAGTGGAAAATACAGGAGCAGGTATAAATACATGAAAGGATGGGAGTTGCCTTACCAAGTGTGAGGTGAGTCTAATGAGACAATTCACTTAACAGCAAGATACCAAGAGAGGAAAAATAACTTTTGAAGTGGTAATGAGAGTGGCCCATTTAAGACAGTTGACAAGAAGGTGTGAGTGACAGTAGGGGTAAAATTAGTACTGAGGAAATTAGGTTTAGGTTTTGTAATGACCCAACCACTACCAGCCTTTATTCAGGCCTAATCTGATGGTGTCCAGTTTGCAAATTAATTCCAGTTCTTCAGTTTCACATTGGTGTCTGTTTTTGAATTTTTGTTGTTGAAGAATTGCCACTTTTAGGTCTGTTATTGAATGACCAGAGAGAAAAGGAAGGGGAACTGCTTGCATACAGAAAATATATGCAAGAAGAGGCTTGTAAGACTTTCCCCCCTATTTCGTACGCATTCTTGTGCAGCACAAGGCAGGATTTTTGTCCTGAATCTGTAGTATACATTGTGCTAAAATAGTGTCTTAGTTCTCAGGCTTTCCTTTTGTGTGTGTTTTTGTTAGACTGGACTGAATGACTCTGTTTCTTATCCTCACTGTATAACTGAAGGCTGTGTGGGTGTTATAAATAATAATCATACTAAGAAATGCTGCTTGATAAGTGTGTTGATTATTAGTAATTAAGTGTATGATTGTAATGAAGAAGCAGTATGGGATTTGGTTGGCTTAATTCTTTATTATGTAATTATTATTTGAAATTTCAATAAAATGTTAATATTAAAGCTATTAATATATACTTATAAAAATCTGATGGATATTTGTTTTGTACTGTATGTCAGTAGGCTGAGAAACAATGCAGCAATGCTGATTACCTGATTTATCATTAAAGATGACTTGTGGAGTTAATTTTAGGGCTATGAAACAACAGATTAACAAAACAACTCAATTGTTTTAACTGTTAATTATGTATTTCATTATGATAAAAGGGCCTCCACTAAGAGCGTAATGATTCAGCTCTGGCATTTTACCTGGAAGACTCTAATGTACTGAATGATCAAGTAATTTTAGTCCTTTATGGAAGAGTAACTAATTCCTCAGCATTAAGATGTACACAGCTGGCTTTTTCAACAGCCGTTTCAGATGTAGTTTCCTTTGTGAAGGAAGAGATGACCTTCTAAAGCTAGGGCATTAATTGCATTGAAGTTAAAGGAACTGAGTCAGTTTTCACCAGCAAAGAATTTGATCCATAATTGCCACATTTTTTATTCATGGATTATTATGAAAATAAATAAATGTACATTTGCGTATGCACACTTATAACAGTACCTGTTATAACATTGTCATAAAATAAAACAAAACTTCCAGTTGCATTGTGTTTTGTAAGCACAAATCCAGCCATGTCTTTTGTCACCATAGGGTGCTTCTTCATAGCAGAACTGAAGTGGTTCTACAATGCAAAGGGTGGATGCTGGAAGTGGAGCTGGATGCAAGCCACATACCATATCTAGGAGGCATATAATGTCCAATGGGGTTGCCTAGATCGGATGCTACTATTCCAGTCCCCATCTAAACTCAGAGAGGTCTAACTGTCCTTATCTCCTTACCCTCCGCTCCCCAATCCATATGGAGCTCCGCTCACTGTAGGAGAAACACTACTCCAAGAAGATATGGTATCATACTATGTCATTTCCCCAGAGCTGAGTGCTGTGTAGACACTACTCGGTGATCACTGTCGCGAATGCTGGCATTTTTTAATGCATGACAGGAGAATACCAGTGAGTTTCAAAGCTCCAGAAAGATGATGAGTGAAAACAATTTAAGAAATTGAGAACTCCTCCTCAGGCTCCCCTCATACAGTGGGGAGAGTGGTTTACTACAACTCTTTTGGGGCATAGCATGCTTCCCCTTATGTATCCTGTGATCTTTACTTTGTGTGCAGGAAAGAATGGAACCTTGACTCTGTCCATTCCCCTCTCTAGCCACTTGTATGTGATAGTAAGTCTCTGCTATCCACCCCTGCCCATTATCTAGGCAAGTGCTGTGCAAGGTGGGGTGGTGAGGGAACTTTACTTTTCTTTATTCCCCTATATGGCTATATAGGACCAAGGTACAATGAAGCCCTACACTTTAGTTTCAGCCTAGTGTCCATTTAATTTTTTTCAGGATTGTGCCTTTATATATGCATTACAATTAGGGGAAAGGTGTCAGCAGTCATTAGGTCTTTGTGATCTTTGAGATCCTGAAAGTAGGGTGGAGCAAAGCATAAAATAATTAGGACTTTGCCTCAGTATTCTTCACTTGTATATTTTAAACTGTTATATTTAGTTTAGTGTTGCTCTTTGACAAGACGCTTCATGAGCCCGCTGATCCGCATATTCCACATCTCTCTCCCTTTTATTTCTTCTGCACAGCAGCAAAACCTGCATTGTGTAAGCATGTACAGTACCCTACTTATGTATAAATAAAGCAGTTTCAACTTTTAAGCCCTTTGTCTGCCTGTGCAGCGCATTAATCACTTTAAAAATGTTTCAAATTCTAATTTGCCTTCATAGTCCAGAAAAAAATACTCACAATTAATTTTACCTGTGAGGTTTATCTCATTTTAACTGATAGGACCTCACCCTTTGATGGCCTGTTAACAGTTCTTTAAATGGATAGTCTTCCAATTTCTAATGTACAGGCAATTTTACATGAGTTAAAGTTAAGTTCAAAGAAAAGGAGGACTTGTGGCACCTTAGAGACTAACCAATTTATTTGAGCATAAGCTTTTGTGAGCTACAGCTCACTTCATCGGAAGCTTATGCTCAAATAAATTGGTTAATCTCTAAGGTGCCACAAGTCCTCCTTTTCTTTTTGCGAATACGAACTAACATGGCTGCTACTCTGAAACCAGTTAAGTTCAAGATGCTTAATCAATTGATTTCTCTCAACATCTTTTTCTAACTGAAGTAGCATTTACCTGGGGAAAAAACACAAGTGTTATTGCGACACGTTCACACTGCTATGGCTAAAGGTTTTACAAATATTATTGTAGCAGCATGTTCACACTGCTGTAGTTAAAAGTTGTCCTAGCATCCATTTTTAAAGGGTTTCTAACTTAGCTGTAAAAATCGCTCCAGGCTAATATTTGTTGTACACAATTAAAATTATGTATAGTTTACATATTTAAAGGGAGAGGGAAACCCAAGGAGTTTTGCTTTTTTGGTGGGTTTTTTTGCCTTTATATAAGTAAAAAAACAGTAATTTAAAAAAGAGTGGACAAATATAATACTTAATGGTTTGATTATGGCATTCTGAACAAACCCATGTGTACGTCACTTTGAAAAAATCAGCACATGTAGTAAGTGGTGTATGTCATGTCTACACTGCCCAGCGGTTTGGATTAAGAGGGAACAAATAGTGTGCACCAAAGTGCTGCACTGTAATTCCCCTGTATGGATGCTGCAGGTGTGGGCTAACAGGTCCCGAGATCACACTAATGTCCTCAAAGAAGACTACATCCAGAATGTAAAGAAGAGATTAAAACGAATACTGAAATAGTGAGTGGTAAAGAGAGAAAAGTCAGTCCAGAAGAATGGGTGAACCCTAGAGGAAGATAGGCATGCACAAATAGGGGAAAGATACAAAGAACTGTAACCACCAGAAAGTAAATGAAAGCAAGAAACAAAATAAAGGCTAGAAAATATTTTGATTTTTTAACTCTCTCTCTAGAAAGAGTTACATCTACAGCAGTTTTTTATGCTATGTTAACAGTGTTTGAATTCCTCCAGAATTAACCAATACCCATTTTTAGTTGGATCAGAGTCTTGGAAAAAATAATCAGGAGCTCTTGAGTTTCTCTCATACCAAAATCCTACTAGACAGAGTTAGATTTCTATGCAGTGCTGGCTATTTAACTGTGCTGTGAGAAAACAGGCAGGTGTTTTGAAAAATGTGCAAGAGTCCCTTTCAGAATTCATGGACTGCTAGCATATTCTGCAAAATGGTCCCCTGTTGCTATTTCTTTTTCATGGCTGTTACAGCACCTATTGCTGGGGCCTATAAGCAATTATATACCTTCTCCCTCTGCTATAATCTAAAACAGAATTAGAGGATTTAGATCAATCTCTTAAAGCTGAGTCAGAAATATATGTTGGATCAGCATCTGGCACTGGCAAGAGTCAGCAGCCAAAGATGCTTTCACCCAGTATCAGTAGGCATTCCAGCTCAGAAGTCCCAAAGCAAAAAGAAAGAAGCATTTTTAGGAAAAATTCAGACATACCTACTTAAAAATGGTTTATTAGTTTAATATTGTAAAGCCAAAGACATACTGATGCCTAAATTAAACTGTTGATTGTATTGTTTTTAAATTTTGCGTAATCTACTCCCAAGAGTGGAGTCAAGAAGATGCCAACAACATGACATACTACAGCATATAGATATCTTCATTGTATTTACTGACTTGTATAGAAAAAAAATCTAATATTTAAAGATTTTTTTTCTTGAAAAGTCACATGATAAAAACACCTCACCTGTGTTACTGATAACACTGCAGATTATTAAAACTGAAATAAATGTAACTAGTTTTGCTTTTCATTATTAACCTATTTACTGTATTATGCTTCATTCAGATTGGACAGTGAAACGTGACTGGTTCATTCCACTTTCTTTATAGTTAACTTCAGATTCTGATGTATCTTTATCAATTATTATTTATTTGTGTTATGGTAGCACTTACTGGCCAGGACCTCATTCTGCTAGGTAACAAAGAAACTGTCTTTGTCCCACAGATTTTACAGTCTAAGGGTATGTCTACACCTTGCGCTGGGGGTGTGATTCACAGCTCAAGGAGACATGTTCATACTAGCTGTGATCAAGTTAGTGAGGTAAAAATTGAGTGTAGCCATGACTGAATGAGTGGCGAGAAGCTAGCCGCCCCAAGTATGTATCTAGCATGTCTCCTTGATCTGCAAATCATGCCCCCGGCTCCAGTTGGAGACATACCTTAAGTAGCATAATGTTGATACATTTTGTGGTTTCAACACTATTAGGGAATAATTTAATTAAAATATTTTGTTTTCAATTAACTTTTTTAAAATTAGACAAATATGCTATTTTATCTCCATGTGAGGGTCTTTCCTTCATAACCTAAATTTTGTGTGTAATCAATGTGACATTGTCCACACGTGCTCAGGTATAATAGTGATAGGTGCAGTATAAATATATAGCTACAATATAATTCAAATGCTGTTGCTCTTGGCTAAGGAAGGTGACCACCTATCGTCACACTATCTATTTTTCAGTTTACCTTAAAAAAAAACTTGATCCTGATCCTGGAAACCTTTATGCATGTCAGTAATTTTGGGCCCACCTCAATAGTGAGTAATTCCAGTGGATACATTTATTCATGTCAAATGTTTAAGGGTTAGTAGGATGGGGCCTAAACCGTGTGGAATAGTGTGATTTGCTCTTAAGGAATATCTATTATGTGTCCTTTGTTTTATTATACAATAATTATTTACTGTATTACAATTATATTATAAATAACGCATTTGTTATTGGGGAAAAGGTACTGTTTGCAGAGGGCATCTAGCTTTAAATTGTCAATAGGTTGTATGTATTAAATGGCAAAAACATTAACCTCTGATTAGTAATATTTCAGGCTGATATTCACACAAAGTGATACAATCATTCATTCCTTTGCATCCAAATCCCAGTGGAAGCTTTGAGGGCACAAGGAATGCAGGACAGAGCAGAGGATCAAATTAAAATGCACAGAAGACACAAAATATTGCATTCCAATTCTTGCATAGAAAGTGAATGGAAGCAAAGTTTCCATTTGGCATTTGGTTTGATCCTTGTTCCTTGACCACTTTAGGAGGCCTTGTATCCAGGCTGTTAAGCAATATGATTAAAAAGCTTCAGTGACACATTAACAAAAGTTGATTTTTCTGTATGAAGAATGAAGATTTTATTACATGAAAAAACAGATAAGGAAGAATGGTATCATTATTTCTGTATAGCAAAGTCATTCTTGAATCTAGGACACTGAAAAAATATGTTTAGGGTGATTCATACTAATAAGCTTTCTATTTAAAAAGAGAAGGTCTTTTAAAATCTGCATTATGCTCTGTGTATTGACTTTCCAGTGGAGACCTCGCTTCAGCAACATAGACATCCTGCTGTGGCTAGAACAGTAGCTTCATAAAACAGGGTGGTGGTAAGGTTGAACCAGGGAGAAAGCTTGAAAAGTTATGATATTTGCTACAAGAAATTAGGGCCTTTTAAAATGTTCGTAATCTTTATTATCTCACTAGTTGGGCTGTGTTTTTTTAAGCTGCTGTGATACAGAGAGATATAGTGAATACTTCAGCCCACATTGTGCCATGTTTGGGTTTGAATCTGTTTATTCACTGGGACCAATTACCTTTTTAGATAGTGTTATATAGTCCCACTACCTAAAATGTTCCTTTGAAGTTTTAAAAAAATAATTAAGTTTTCTATCACACTGACAACAAGTCCTTACCTGATAAAAATCTGAACATTACTGAAAAGAGTTCATTCTACAAGGAAAGGTTGATACGTGTCCCTGGATACCACAGATGGTTTTATGAGAACAAATTGTGCCATTTGTCTTAACTCAAATAATTAGAAGACCGGGTCACTAGGTCTGCCTGTTGTGTGGTATATTTGTGTCTACAGCAAACTGCAGTGTAACAAGAAATGAGCTTTAGAAATTATCTTTATCCCACAAATAAAGTTAGTGCATCCAGATTTGGAAAATGACAGCAGTAATATTCCCTTAGTAAAGCTGGAGCTTAGCCCTGTTATACTTATTAAAAAGCCTATTCATACAAATTAAATCCATTCCATATCCTGGCCTCTGATGACAGCTCCATTTTTTTTTCTTGTCTGGTTTGAATTACCTCAAGTCTGTACCCAGAAAGAATTTATCCCTTTCAAGAGACTTCTCCAAGCCTATAATAAATTCACATGGGTCGTCCCATCAATGTAGTGAATTTGCATTATTATTTCATTATGAGAAGGAAAGAAAGAGGATTAGATCTCTTGCAGCATTGGCACGGCCTAATTCAGCCCGAACACATGATTAAAGCTGGCATTTATGACCATAACTGTCAAAGAAAACTAATTGTAAACTGAGAACTGTGGATAATTATGGCCTTTGCTATTAAACCATTTCTCTCCTATTTATCACAGAACCAACTACAGACAATACTACTGTTTGCGTTTAGTTCTCTGATTACTTGGAGCCTATTTATGCAAGTGAAAATTGATCTAGATTCTCAAATTGATGGTTCTGCGTAAACTTAGTTTCAATCATGGTTTAGGGGCTATGAAAAAAGGTGACATTTACACCACAGTATCCATGACATTGCACGTTGTATTTTTTCACTCACAAGTTCCTTCCCTTTTTAGCAGCTGTCTGGTTAATTTGTTTCACATGGATGCGACTGGATAAGTAAGTTACTTGAACTATCCTCTCACAGGATATATTTTCTTCCTACAGTCTTCTCTTATTATTATTCACTCACTGCTTGCATAGCTTTGTATCTCCCAGGGTCATATGCACCATAGTATTACAACCCCTTTATGTGTTCCTAGAGAAAAGAGACCCTGTAGGACTTCGGCGTAGAAATCATTTTAATAGCATTTTTTGAAGCAGATGTTTTTCTATATCTTTTATCGGAGGTTAATTGGAAGAATAGATATTTGGGGTTTTCTAACTGTCTGCTTGTGTTCACATTGTATCTTGTGGTTCCTTTTCTACTTTTTGTAGTAGGTAGAAATGGACTGCAAGTATGATTGATTAGGAACATAGAATGGAAGAAACTGTGGAAATTGCAAATAGCGCAAGATGTGGTGTTTCTAATGTAAAAACCTTGAGCTTTCCTAGAGGAGCTTGCATATTTGGGACAGTGTATATTGAAAAACACGTAAAGATGATGATTGTAGCAATAGGGCTTGGTAGCATTACTAGTCTGAGACACTTGACAGAAGGAGAGACAATTAGAGTGATGACCTTGCCAAGAAGAGAAAGGTCAGCAGCCCACAGTGTAGCAGATGGGAGTAGAGTTACATTGCACAGGGAAATTGTTAAACAAGTTCTCACTCTGCAGAACTCTAAGCATAATAAAGCTACGGACAGTAGAGAAGGGTAAAACTGCAGCATGAAAACACTGTGTTATTAGGAGAGAAGGAGATCTGAAGAAGAAAAGGCAAATGGCAGTGACAGTGATGAAGAAAATATGTAGTGTCATATTTCTCCATACAGAGAAACACCATATACTTTCCGATAGAATGACTCTTTTTATATACATAAAGACTACAATAAAACCAAGTAAGAACAAAAGCAAATATGCCATGAGAGTGCAAAATGGTGCTTCCCCTGTAATTGTAGATGCTGAAAATAATATAAAATAGCTGTCAGGTTCTGCAGCAGGGAGACTGAAACTAAAGTTTCAGCAACAGATGAAAGTTATATCCACCACTCTTAGAAATATGAACACTGTTCCTCAGTAAGGAACTGTCCCCAAAAGGTTCTGTGATTTAACTTGGATAAGAAGCTCAGATTTTTGTTTAAAGCTTATCCAAAGTTCTGTGATCTGGATATCAGGTTGGAAGTTTCAGGCAGATTTTCTTGCATGATTTCCAGTATTTCATGGTTTTGCAAGTCAGGAGTAATGTCTCACCAGGTTTTGTCATGCGGACATGGTAACATGGTATTTCTGTGTGCTGACCAGATCAGGTACATAGACAAAATTAAAAACAAAGGGCCTGATCGTGGAGCGATGCCTCTTTACACCAGCTGAGGATCTGGCCCCAAATTTGTCACATATAAAAGGTTGAATTTAAGCTTTGAGCTCATTTTTATTTTATCCAAACTAATTTGTCCTTTCCCTGTTTATATTCATAGGACCTGATCTTTATGTGGGCCACAACATGTTCTCAGCATTTAATTGCAGGCATAATTAATTTAGCCCATAAAGCCTGTAATCTATTGTGTTTGCTTGACATTACCTATTTCTTGTGAACTGATGTATAGTATTCCTAATTAATTGTGCTGGCAACTGCACCTATTTAGATGCCAAACTGCTTACTTCACCCTCAGCTCAGGTAGTTAGGTATTTAAATGGGTACAGTTACAGGCATAGTTAATTGCATGCACAATTTAACACAGACACTAAGTTGCACCCATTATATTAGAAGATGACTTTGATGAAAAAGATTGAAGTAGAAGTCTTAAATGCTAAAATCCCCTCCCTGTTTGAGACAAAACTTCTATTGAAGTCAAGCAAGGGTTTCAGTACTGGACCCTAGAAGTCTGAGGGATTATGAATTATGCTAAAAGCACCTGAAGGGGCTACGTTCAGAGTTTTCTTAAATGCTAGAGTAAATTACATGTTGATATGAATGACTAATGTTTGTGGTAAAGTGGGAGTTGTGAAAATGAAAGGCAACCAATAAGAAGACGTATGCTAAAGTAGGGGTTGATTTTCTATTATTCTATCTAGGTCAGGTGTATCATTCATTCTGTGTACAGGGCTAATTTCCATGTTTAATTATGGACTAATTCCATGTCTGGGTATACAGTTAGGACTGCAGGCCAAGATTTTCAAAAGTGAAAATGGCTCAATTTCTTGGTACCCAAGATATATTCACAGCTTTCTGAAAATCAGGCCCCTTAAAGGTATCTCAAGCTGGGTGCCCAAAAACAGAGGCATAGAAAATCACTGATCACTTTTAGAAATCTTGGCCAGCTAGTCCTCTCGTTCTACAGCAGAACTCCTACTCCTGTTAATGGGAGGTTTGTACAAAGAGAAAGGGTAGAATATAGCCTTTATATACAGTAGAATCTCAGAGTTACAAACACCTCGGGAATGGAGGTTGTTTGTAACTCTGAAACGTTCATAACTCTGAACAAAATGTTATGGTTGTTCTTTCAAAAGTTTACAACTGAACATTCACTTAATAGAGCTTTGAAATTTTGCTATGCAGAATAAAAAAAATACTGCTTTTAATCATCTTAATTGAAACAACCACAGAAACAGTTTTCTTACCTTGTCAATTTTTTTTAAACTTTCCCTTTGTTTTTTAGTAGTTTACATTTAACACAGTATTGTACTGTGTTTTCTTTTTTTGTCTCTGCTGTTGCCTGGTTGCCTACTTCCGATTGCAAATGAGGCATGTGGTTGACTTGTCAGTTCATAACTCTGGTGTTTGTAACTCTGAGGTTCTACTGTAATAACTTATCATTACTCATTATTTGTTCATCACCTTGCTGTTGCCTTGGCATCACTCAGTGGGAAAATATGCTTCCCTTTAAGTGCATCATTATTTCTGTCCTTACATTTCTTTTCCTTTCTCAATGGCTCCTGCTCTTCCTTCTGCATTTCTTTCCCTGCAGTAATTCCCAATTCCACCCTCACCCATGTGTATTGCTCCCACCCCTTTCCAAAACTCCATTCAATAAAATGATTGGCAGTGAAATAGTAAATTCCAACATTTAAAGTTAACATTTAGCATTAACATTCCCATGAGATTAACTTGGAGGTGGGAGGGGGGGAAATCACACATCTCAGAGTCATTGATTCAAGCTATCTGCAGACTTCAGAAGACAACACGGCATCTGCTTAAGCTTTGTTCATATTTCCAATTTTATCTACATAGCCATGACAGCTAGAAACAAACTTTTTTTTTAAAAAAAGGAGAGTTATGTTCTGTAGAATCTGCGTATGCCATATGGGCCACTTAAATAAAGTCAGGTTTCAGAGTAACAGCCGTGTTAGTCTGTATTCGCAAAAAGAAAAGGAGTACTTGTGGCACTTTAGAGACTAACCAATTTATTTGAGCATAAGCTTTCGTGAGCTACAGCTTACTTCATCCGATGCATCCGATGAAGTGAGCTGTAGCTCACAAAAGCTTATGCTCAAATAAATTGGTTAGTCTCTAAGGTGCCACAAGTACTCCTTTTCTTTTTACTTAAATAAAGTGGGCTGGATCTGGTCTATGGACAGAATGTGATACCAATTATCTATGCAACTTTACTGAGCCCATCATCATGGTGTCTAGCATCTATAACTACCACTTTAAATTCTTGGTGTGTTAGTCACCATTTATGTCACCTCAAATTTGACCTTAGGATTTTAAATGCATGTAGTGTTTTTTTTTTTTTTTAAATTTTAAAATGGTGTCTGTGACAGCAGGATGAATTACATTTTAGAAGGGATATAAATTTACTATATGAGACAGTACCAAGAGGAAGTATACCAATTAATGTGCAATAGATAGAGGCAGCTATATGGGGGGAAAGAGCATCTAAATCAGTAGATGTGGATGCTGAACAAATTAGTAACCTGATCTAAAATCTTTTACATCTTGAAAACAGTTATAAATTAATTCAGCCATAAAAGGATGTGATATTTATAAAAGCACAACCACAGCAGAAAAAAAATTAGCTCTTTAAGTGGTCAAATTAAGCAAGACAAAATTAAGTCTAAATTGGTCACCTTCTTAGAAACTATAAATCCACATATAAGAATTGTGAATTAGGGAGGAAAGCAAATTTTCTTTATGTAAAGGATGTGCAAAAATCAAGTATAAAAGAGTATTAGAAAGTAAGAGTCATAACAAACTCATAAAAAGGATATGTGGCAGATGTGGTGCTTTAAAATGTTTTAACTGCATTATCTGGGAAGAGAGAGAGCAAAGAATATTTACAGGCAGAAGAAATATATATATTCCAAATCTTTCCCCTCCTCTCCATTAAGAATGTGTTTTATATATAAAAACACACATATATATATATATATATATATATATATATATATATATAAAACACATTCTTAACCGAGAGGAGGCGAAAGATGGGAAAGGTAACAAAGGCAAGAAAAGAAACATACATTTTATATACACAATATTACCCAAGAGGTGAAGAAATATTGAAAGGAATCAAGGGCAAAGTAAAAATTAGAATTAAAAAATCCTCCAGGATATAGCAATATCTATATCAGGGTTTGCTGAAAAATATCAGAACAAACTTAGCAAATAATAGTCAAAACAATATTTAAAGACAGGGAAGGTACCCAAGGGAAGCTGTAATCTTTGGAAATGTGAAAAATACTTGAGAAAAGCTAACACAGTGGTCATATTTAAGAGGCAATTAAGGGAAAGTGCAAGACATTGCAAATCTCCATGCTTGACTTGATAAGTGAGGAAGGAGGGAGACCATTGGTGGGAAGAAAAATGTTAATATTTAATCAAGAATAATGCATATCAGTTCTAAGAAATAGATAATGCTCTAAAAAGCCACTATGGCTTGATTTGTTGTTTATTTTTTAAGAACAGAAAGATGTTGATCTGAATTTAACAAAATGAAAAATAATATGCCATATGCTTGGATTTTAGGAACATTTCCAGTACAGTACCAATGAAAAAAATTACAAGGGCATTGAGTAGTGGATGGGTGACTAACCTATGTGAGTGGATGAAAGAGTGGGCTGGTACAGTCAGAAAGAAAAAAAGAGATCATTAAATTGATGGAGATACACCCACCCCTCCTTTTCTTCACTATTAGGATAGATTTGCTCACTTCATAGATCAGTGACCTGGAGCAAGATGATTAACTAGGAAATGGTACAAGGTCCATTCCCAATTTTTCTTGGCTGGAGATGTCCCTATATACAGACATCCATACCCTGAATTATCTCCTAGAGCACAGGACTCTACTGTAGGGTCTGCTGCAGAAACGTGATAGGCTGTATCTGTCATGTGCAGCATGGCATGATGGCCTTTATGTCATGACACAATAAAATGTTATGTTTATAGGAAAAATGACAACTCTATTTAGCCAAGCTCAGTGTTCATGTTCAGCTCAACACACGCAAAATGCATGAAGTTTAGTTGGGCTATGATTTTCACCTGGATCAACTCTAGTTAATACTGTCACAGTCTCAGGGTAACTGCACCTGTACTTCGCTGCTCTCCTCTCTCCCACCTCCTCCCCTGTGGTCAACTCCACAAGTGCCAAGTCAGGTCTCAAGTCTCTCTGGGCAGGTACTCCTGTCCCACTCCCTTCTGACCTATGATATGGAACTAATAGGATGCAATTAATAGAAAATATTTGTTGACACAGTGATAATATATTGAATAGGATAGAAACAAGAAGTAAAAATAGACTTTAATAAAAAAAATCCAGAAAACAAATTCAAAACTGATAAAAGGAAAGATTTTTTCCACATAAAGCTGGTTGATGGTGGAACTAGTTGCCACTGGAAATTACTGGACTAAGAATTTAGTAAGATTCAAAAAGAGATTTTGAAATTTGTATGTATAACAAGAATATCCAGGATAATCATAGTTAAAGATGGTGAACATTTTGGAAGGGATATAAAATCTTATGCTTTAGAGTTTAAGCTAATCTCTAATTATTAGAGATCAGGGTGAGACCTAGTGGTGTGGGGAAGATTGTCCTGCATCTGTGTATTTGAGTTCTTACACCTTCCTTTGAAGCATCTGATACTTGTCACTGTCAGGCAGGATACTGGACAGAATGGACCTTGGGTTCTCAAAGGCAGGGGTAGGGCAGGGGTTCTCAAACTTCATTGCACTGCGACCCCCTTCTGACAACAAAAATTACTTCATGACCCCAGGAGTGGGGACCAAAGTCTGTGCCTGCCTGAGCCCCACTGCCCCGTGTAGCAGGGCCAAAGCCCGAGCCTCACCGCTCTGGGCGGGGGGGGGGGGGGCTTGGGCGTCAACCCTGGGCCCCCTAGCAAGTCTAAGTCATCCCTGGCGATCCCATTCAAAGGGGGTCGTAACCCACTTTGGGGTCCCGAACAACAGTTTGAGAACCAATGCAGTAGGGCATTTACTATATTCCTGTGTCCAAAGCCCAGTGAAGTCAATGGAAGGACACTGATTGACTTCAGTAGGCTTTGGATCTGAGCCACATAGTACAGCCGTAAATCCAAAGGATGAAACAGAACTAGATAGCCTTCTTAATTCCTGGCATCATTAGATCCTAAATAGATATTTCTAAGAACCATGTACAGTTTGACTTTCTGACAAGGTAAGAGCATTCTTTGCCACAAGAAACATAGTCAAGGAAATTATATCCCAAAAGCTTTCCAAGAAAGATTTCTCTTTTTTACCCATTAGAGCTATATCAGAGAACCCTTTTGTGGTGTAGTTTTTCTAAATTTTCATTTTCATGCTTGCTGGGAAGCCTATTTTCTTCAACTGCTTTGCCAGACACCATGATTTCTCCAGGAAATCAGACACTCTGATGGTTTCATTCTGAGGTAACAGATTGCTTTAAAACTATTTCAGCTGGTTTAAAGTATTTAGTTTTGCTTCCAGAATTCAGAACTCTATAGTACTTTGTAGTGCCATTTGGGTAATAGAGCTCTGTTAACTGAACTTTACTTACCCTTAATGTATTTATCAGGAATATGTTTGATGAAAAAAAGAAATAGTAACACTAGTAATAAATCGTCTTTTTCAAATATATCCCCAAACCACTAAATACAAGTTTTCCAAATTCAAGTAGACCTATTAAGGGTGTGTCAGCAAAACAAAACAAGACTCAGATCTTCTCCTGCAAAGTAAATAAACACAATGAAAACAGTAAAATAATAGATGGCTATTGAAAGAGAAACAAAATCACTTAAGCAAAAATGTCTACTGGGGATGCATATGAGGTCCAGTATATTTTAGAGCTGGTCTAATACCTGATATAACCATTTAGGGGCCAAAATATAAGATTTGAACTTCTGAGGGGATTTCAATTTCTACTGTGAAATGACCATATCATGCTTTATTTCATTCTATAAAAAGACATAGCTATAAAGAAATTTAGGTTCACTTCAGTACTGATTTCAGCTTTATCCCAGTTCTTGAGACTCAAACCTATTGTTTGGTATCTGTTCAACAGGCTTTACACAATAATATGGAACCCATTCCGCAGAGAAAATGCCAGATACTGGGATGGCGCCAAAGCACTGACTATTTGACAGTTCCATTTAGATGGCAGAATTTGTTGAGCCATTGTTTTATTCATGTACCCAGTGGGTGCTTGTGATGAATACCCTGTGCCTGTGTGCTACTGTTGGGGTAGTTACCTTCATGTCGCTTTTATGTTGTCTGCAAAAGGCATTTCATTTTTCAGCTCATAAACCTTCTATTATGGCATCTGATAAGAACCAAAAACAAGTTTCAGATAGCATCAGTTTTATTTGGTCACTGTTAATTATAGCTGTAGTTTAAAGCCATGATGATTAGAACTTGCAACAAAACACACACAAACAGTTCCAGGTATTCAACAATTCATTAAAAAAGGAATTAAATCAGTATTTTCTTTTTGAGTGCAGTGTATGAACTACAAAAGTGAATGCAGTAATGAGGGTAAAAATTCACCAGTACTTTGAACTGACTTCTTCATAAGATCATACCCACCATTTAAAATTTATTTATATCTTACAGAACTAAAAAGTCTCTTCTTACATTACTAATGAATGCAGTGTATCAACCTATATACAAAAAGTGCATTATTATGTACATTAACAATACAGCTAGACAGTACCCTATATTACAATGAACTACTGGAGCTATGTATAGTTTGATTAACAAAGACTACAGGAAGATATGATTATTGTTGTGATAGGGTAACTACATCCATTTGGTATGTAATGTGTGTACGTATGCGTGGGCTCTTTCTTCCTTTCTTAAAAATAAGAGGATAGTAGAGGAATTTTAGGAGGGAAATCCAAGGACCTGACTTGTGTTAACATAAGAATTTTATTTACATTTTTACAAAAAACAAACACAAACAAACAAACAAACAAAAAACAAGGAAGAGCCAGCTGGGATGCCTCCACCTATCACAACTATAGCAGTATGAAACAACGAAAGAGATGGTCTTTCAAATAGCAACATCTGAAATTCAGTCTGTAAACCAACAGGCAGCTGGTACATATCACATATCATGGTACTGCCACTGAGAAGCACTGCTTAATAGGCAGGCCTCTGCAGTCTGCACTAGCTTCAGTTTCTGAATTGACCTAAGGGGAACCCCATTTAAAGAGAATTATAATAATCCAGGCATGAGGTATCATGGATCCTGGTAGGAAGGTTCACATCTTAAAGCAATAATTGAACTCTCACAGCCAGGTGCAGATGGTAAAAAAAAAAAAAAAAAATTCCTGGACACTGTAATATGAAGATCACTGTGAAAGAGGTTGTTCCTCACTTCTTTCTCTTCTCATTTTCCATCTCTTTTGAACAGAGTTGAAGTGCTCAACCTTGGTTCTCTTTCTCATATAAAAGAAAGGCTTTTTTGAAGGGTAGGAAGGCTTGCAGAAAGTGTCTCAGAAAAGTGATGATATAATTTATTTAACAGGCTACAGTCTAATAATACTTTTAAAACTCCTTATTTCTGTGAGAGTTTCTCCTGCCATGTTACAATGAGGCTATGACCATTCACTGGGGTAAGCTATCCATTCCCAGAGCTGAAATCTAGAGGTAGAGCAACAAAAGGCTACATGCTTGAGTATTCAGTTCAAGTTCAAGATTCTTGGTAATAAGATAAGCTGTCTTACTACTCTACCTGCCTGGTCCTAATGTAGAGCCACTGAACTCCAGTATGATTCCAGAAGTTGATGGTTATTTGACTGTCCTGTAAGCCAAAAGGATAAAATTACCTCACCCATTTTCTGAGAAGCACTGTGCATTCCCTGTCAAAAGTCTGGGTACGAAGACTTTTTTCTCCAAAAGACTCTCAGGCAAACTAAGGTTCTGTCATTGTGTAAATATTTAGGAAAGCTTATCTAGGAAGGTTTAAGTATCAAGGTACTCTGATACAACAGTAACGAGGGCCATATAAGTACCTAGGTAGATTGATAGACACTATTAAGTGTGCTACAGTGGGTAAAAGAGGGGCTTTTTCCCTTCACTTTGCATGCCATTCTGAAGCTTTAGGACACATTTAGGAGGTTTCGATGGGTACTACACAGTGATGAGCTGCCCAAATCTTAACAACCGGTTCCCTCCTCACCCCACGAGGGGGTTGTTGCCCACCCCCGTCCCCCGGGACTCCTGCCCCATCCAACCCCCAGCATTCCTTGACCCCCCCCAGAACCCCTGCCCCATCCACCCCCCTCCCCTGTCCCCTGACTGCCCCCAGAACTGGGCAGGAGGGTACCATGAGCCACTGTAGTGGGTGCCCACCCCACCCCTAAGAGCCAAAGGCACCTGCCGGGGGGTGAGGTGGGGAGTCCCGGCGGTGCTCACCTGGGGCAGCTCCCAGGAAGCATCCGGCAGGTCCCTCTGGCTCCTACGGGCGGAGTAGCATAGCTGGGGGGGGAGCAGGGGGAGCGGCCGCTCCCCCCACTGATCACATCAAAAGTGGTGCCTTAGGCGCTGACTCTGTGGGTGTTCCGGAGCTGGAGCACCCATGGGGAAAATTTGGTGGGTGCAGAGCACCCACCGGCAGCTCCCCATCCTGTGCCCGGCCCCAGCTCATCTCACCTCCGCTCTGCCTCCTCCTCTGAACCCACCGCCCCACTTCTCCGCGCCCTCACCCGGCTTCCTGCGAATCAGCTGTTCGGCGGGAAGCCTGGGAGGGCTGAGAAGCAGGCGGCAGCTTCCCGCTCAGACCGAGGGTGGGAGCTGGGGCGGGGAGCGGTTCCCTTGCGTCCCTCCCTGGGTTACCTGTTGCAGCATGGGCGGCCCTCCTCGCGTTCCCCCCGCCCCAGCTCACCTCCGCCTCCCTGGGCCTGAGTGCAAAGCCGCCGCCTGCTTCTCAGCCCACCCTGGCTTCCTGCGCAAACAGCTGATTTGTAGGGGGGGGCAGAGAAGCAGAGCGGGGTGGCGTGTTCAGGGGACGAGACGGAGGCAGAGTGGAGGTGAGGTGAGCTGGGGCTGGGCGCTGGGCGGGGAGCTGCCGGTGGATGCTCTGCACCCACCAAATTTTCCCCTTGGGTGCTCCAGACCAGCACCGCCTAAGGCGCCACTTTTGGCTTTTTAAATTTAGAAGCCTTCTTAGAACCCGTTGTACCTCTTGGAACAACCAGTTCTAAAAGGGCTTCTAAATTTAACAACCGGTTCTAGCAAACCGGCTCCAGCTCACCACTGGTATTACAGGGTCCTTAGACTAGTTTATCTTCTGCTTGATTTATGTGATTTACATTTGTGCTTACATTTTTTGTTGCTAAATTGGTTTGTTTTCTTAAGCAATTTTGTTTGTCAAGGTAAACAGAAATGCATTCTAAAGAAACTGAAAACATTTTCCCTTATTTCTCCTGAATGACTGGAGTCATTCTTTCTTACGGAAAGACATCCAAGAAAAGAACAAAACTAAACACAGTTGTCACTGAACATTTGTGTTCTCCTCTATGGTGTCAAACTATTCTGGTTCTATGGTCGTTTTCAAAAATAAACTACAAACACCTTTTAAGTTGGGATGAAGAAGGGAAGTGACACCACAGGGAGAAATGATGTGAGCTGCTGAGCAACACCAATGTTCTTTTCTCTCTTCCCACTGAACACCTGTCCCCATGAAGAAAACTGGGACTTTGTCATAGGTCATGAAAGAAAACACATTCTATAAAATAAAAATCATTCAGAAATTTGCCAGTGAAACAACCAATCAGAGAGTTTGATATGAATCACGAAGCTCATTTTGTGTCAAGCAGCTGACATGTCATACTGAAATCCCCAGCAACACCCAGTTCCCTTCTGGTACTGTTGCCAGAGAATGCAATGGCGGGGGGAGTCTGTTACTTTTTTCCACCTGCACTCCTGCAGCTGAGACATTACCCCTTATGGCAGTAGTAATGGAGGGGAAATCTAGAGCTGGCCCATCACTTGTGGAACTTGACCAGTTTGCTGGGATCTGAGCAGATGCTGGACTTGATTGTGCCTAATGATATTCGTGTTTGACATGTAAGAATTCCTTGACACTATTGTGCAGGAGTCCAAATGAAAATCCAGTGCTGTGCCACAAATATAACTGAACATTTGTCATCAAGAAATCTACTTTTCTTCTTGATTTTTAAATAACTTTGACTTTTATTGGCATTTTCAAGCAGAAGAGAGGGTGAACAAAAGCACAGAAAATAATAATCAATGTATAATTCTTCTAATCCACTTAGGAGAGACTGATTTGATACATAGGTATTAATGAAACCAAATGTTACATCAACTGGTTGAGATTTGGACAATAATGGCTGTTCTAATTGTTTATTTTTCAGGTCATCTGTCATATCTATCATTTGATATACATAGTGTGCAAGAAGCGAAGTCTTGCTTTAGCAAATGTATTTGTAATGAAGAACTGAACATTTTTGCTAGAAAGTTCAAGATAGCTGTTTCTATATCCTTGTAATGCACCACACTAAGGAAGTAGAGGCTGGATGCACAAAAGGACTTAGATGTTGCAACCCTTAACTTTTAGGTGCCCTGCTGCCCCACGGAATTCATTCTTGAGTTAGGTGCATGGGCTACCCCTGTGTTGTATGGAGCGAGTTAGGCACCTAAGAATGGGATCTGTAGAAGTCCAAAAGATGAGTGGGGAGACACCTAAACTAGCCAGTAGGAAATGCTGAGGAGAGGGGTCAGGTCCAAGTCCTCTTGTCCAGAGTTAAAAATGTAACCCAGGATTCACAACTGTGAACCCTCTCCTGCTGTTAGGTGCCTAAGTCAGGTCAGGGGTTTGTGTGTGTGTGTTTTCAAATCCCAACTTTGCCTGATTCGGAGCAGGAACTTGAGGTTTGGGTATCTCACATCCTAGGTGAGTTTCCTAACCTGATTATCCCAGCTGTTTTATGTGTGAGGCTTGATCTGGCAGGCATGCTCAGAGCACGGCTGTTGGATCAGGCCTTCAGGTGAGACATACAGTGGAATGAGTCGCTTGAAAATTTCATTGGGACTTAGTTGTGAGCTAGGGCACTGAGCAGTTTGGCAGCATCAGGACTTAAGCTGTTTTGTGCATGCCCACCAGTGACAACCTAGAGAATGTAAGTGTCTACAGTGGAAGGCAGCAGGTCCATGGCGGTTTTGAGGCTTTCAGAGGTACTAAATATTGGATTCAGGTGCCTGAAGTAGTAGTTAGACCCTTAAGTCCCTTCATGGATCTAGCCCTAACTTCTTCCTCTCTTTCATTATTCTCTTAAATAAGAGACCAATTTACCTCCTCTATACAGTAGTCTACACCTGACCACCAGCAGTCAGCTTGAATTCATTTCTCTAGTGAACCCAGGGAAGAGGCAGATGAAAGTGTGGTATAAAAATTATTAAAATGGTTGTGCTACCGGGTATTTTTCATACTGAAACTGTTTCTGTGGAGGACAAAACCCAACAAAATATGAGGAATTAAGATGAAAATGAGAACTAAATTATTAATGTAACAAAGTGCCATTGCTTTCTCTGTGCACATTCCCTGATCTATTGGATTTTACTCTCATTGTTCTGCAAAAATTGCTTCTGACTATACAATGGACTTCAGAAGGGCTATAGCTTTCAGGCTCTTGATTTTTCATAATTCACTCAAATGCCAGCTCAATGACATTAAGTGGAAAAATAGAAAAAAAATGCCTTCCCTTTTCCACAGAAACAATTTTGAAAATCCATTTACATGGAAAATAAAGAGACATTAAACCCAGTGCAAATCTGCAGCTGAATACAGAAATCTGAAAGCATAATATTTTATTTTTCCAGATAACACAATACAAACTGTTTTTTACTGCCTGAAAGGGCTAAAGAGTTCTGAATTCCATAGAAATAAGTTGTTTTTCTAATTTACAGTGTGATAAAATCTGGCTAATAATACTTTTACATTTTTAAAAGAAAATAATCTTTAAACATAGGCCTTTTTGGGAGAGTTTTAAGCAGTAGCTGGTATTAGTTAAGTAGCATTTCAATTTCATTCATTGGCGCTAATGCTTCCCAAGCTGCTCAGTCCCTGAAATGGCATTCTGATGTTCCTCCTCTAACAAACTGTTTGCCACCTGCCAGGCTGCAGTGCTTAGAAAAGTTATTCTGGAAGATGTTTTGCTAAATAATATTATCAGCAACACAATTACAGGGGGAAAATAGGATTTCTTTCCTGAGGAAAAAACTTCTAAGGTATGTCAATTGAATAAAAGGAAGTGGAAAACACATATTATAATACTTTGCAATTATCCGGTGTCTTATCAGAATATCTCAAAACAATTTGCAAACAGCTCCTCAGATGTTGTAAGTTATTGATTGAAGTCAATGGAGCTATAGCAATTGACATCAGCTGAATATCTAGCTTTTGTGGTGTGGAGGCATACCATCCCATGCTCACAAGACACTGTAAGGGTACAAACCTGTCCGACTCCATCCTGTGAAAATAACTGCACTCGGCATAGACACTTGTCTAATCCCCTCCATTTGCCCAGTGCACATGAGGATGTATAAGGGAGAAAGGAGCTGTGAAGTGGTAGAAAGTGGCCAAAGCCTTGGTCTCCTAACATTCCAGTCACAGCTGCAAAATTCTGCTGCTCAGTGGCCATTTTGCCAGGAAACAGTTGCTTTTATAAACTTGCAGGAGTAACTAACACATGCACTTGAGACAACTGGCAGTGATTGAAAATAATAATAATTGTGGTGGTGTTGGTGGTTGTAGAAATGTCTAGGTTGCAAGATGTGGCCTAATTGCTTAAGTTTCACAATGTACTTGTGAAGTAGATAAGTTTATACCTGTTTCCCACAGAGGTTCAGTGAGTCACAGAGAGGATAAACGATTTCAAGGAAACACAAAAAGTGAGCTGCAGAGGCAAGGAATGGAATCCAACACTCCTTCAGCCCTGCAATGTAAGTACAGGATGTTCACAAAAATGAATTTCTATGGGGAAAAAATGCAGTGGATATTCTAAATGAAATCTAGGATAGTGTCTTTTGGTCCAGAAAAAAGATGCACTATGCTTGCCAATACCTTAAGAAAAGAAAGCAGGAAATAACTGGCATTAAAACAATTCTGACTCAAAATTTTGTACCAGCTGTTAATATTCGTATGGACAAAATATGAAATTGTCTCAGAACTGAAAGTAAAAAGTACTTATAAAATTATTAAATGAGATATAGTGTGTGCCGTGCTGGGATATTGCTTCAACCAGCTGAGAAACTGTGATATCTGAGCATGACATATGCACTGAAATCTGTTATTGAGATTATAAGTGTTGCCATGCAAATAATAGAAAAAACTGTAAAAAAATGAAAACTGTACCTTGTGTCAATAATGGATCCAAAATGAAATAAGATACACTGATAAGTAATACCTTAGTGCTGGTTACTAACTTTAGTTTAACAACAGTCTTTAGATTGCCTTCCTGCTGGAAGACTGTAACTTCATTTTCTTTCCCACCCTTCCTCTGAGTTTGTCCACATTTTTCTTTCTTTCTACCCTTTGCAAACCTGGTAAACTGTAGGATCGTCTGAAAATGTTAATTTCACTTTAAGTTTCATATGAATATAAGGAAGGCCTGGGGATCTTCTCCTCCATTACAATGTTTAAAAATAGTTACAATTATAGATAGATTCAAATTCTAATATGGATTTCAAACTTCCCAATAATATCAAGACCCAGGATTTTGTTTTGTCCATTGTAAAATATGTGCCAGCTGAGAAATACTGATTCTCATCTAGCTGAGATTACGCTCCTGCCTGAACATTTGTGGATGTTTGGAATTAGAATTGTTAATTTGGCTCATCTCTAGTGAGACAATAATATAATACAAGGCCTCCATGTAAACTTTTCCGTATGCACATAGTGAGAGAATCATTGCTTACATTTAGTAGAAATTCTGCAAATTCAGAAGTGTTTTTTAGGCATCACAGATAGAAGGTTTAATGTCCAGCAGAGAGCTTCAGAACAGCTCTCTTTAAGGACATATAGTTACTAGATCCAAGTGCCAATAGGAATCAAAAAGTAGGGAAAATTACATTCCTTAATGGTTTGCTGCTCATACCAATGCAACACACAAACCATGTGGCCATGATTTTAAAAGGTAGGTGCCTAGAATTAGATAACTAAATTAATAGTTAAACACCTAAAGAAGTGGTTTCCCTTTCAAAGGTGCTGAGCAACCACATCTCTTTAGTGGCAGTTGTGAGTGTTCAGCAATTCTGTAAATCAAAGCTGCCAATGGGATACATTTTGCAGCGTGACAATATTTTAAGAGTATGTGCAAAATGGTATTTGCCATGAATAAAGAAAAGTCTTTAGTAAGACTCTTGAGTTCTACTTTATGAGCAGATCCTCAACTGGTGTAAACCGGTGCAGCTAAACCCTACCAATTTACATCAGGTTAGGTTCTGACACATAATAGTTTTTTTTTAAAAAGCCCCAAGCCTTTTGTTTTTTTGAGCAGAATCGCTGTTTTCAGGCTTACTTTAATATTTTGTTGCCTCAGGAGATTACTGTGGAACTGACCAAGCTATCCGTCCTCTGAAATTGTTGACTTGTGATATGAATGGGAAGGCTCTGATATAGATAAAGAAATTTGGTTCATAAATTCATGAAATGACACTGTGAATGGTAAATGGGTCAGCTTTCCTATACAGCAAAATGAGTTTTAAATGTCCACTGTAGGGGCAGACAAAAATCAATCACTTAATGGTGGTGGTCTCCTGATAAAGAGGGAGCAGAACTGTGCTCAGTACATTTGCGGATAGTCTCTTAATGGTCACCTAACAAGGTTGATCTTCTGCAGGTTTCACTGCTTTCCTTTTGACCTGTTCTCTATCACAGAAATGAAATATGGAATGCAATCTGATTCTTCCTGGGGAAAGCATACACCCTTATAACTGAATTTAGCAGGGCCAATCAATGAGGCAGGGCACTCAAAAAGTCCATCGTAGCTCATTGTTCAGAAAATGGTCAACAGGTTATGAGATGGTGAAAGTGTATAAAGATGCTCAAATGACCACATTGCATATTTCCTAAGTTAGTGGATCCAAGGGTCAAAGGTTTCATGTAACTTGACAAAAGACTCATGCTATGACCAGATAGTTAGGGACCTCTGGGCATGCAAGGACAGAAGAGGAACTGACATGGCAGAAACCTCTGCTCAATCAGCTACAGCACAGATGGCAGCTGCTCCAATAATTTTTACTTCCTCGCTCTGGTTAGCATTTCCCAGCAGTGGCAATAGCAGCAGCAGCATTACCGTGACTCATGCTTTAAAAAGCACGAACCTCTGGAGAAATGTGGCACAAAATGCTGCACCACCAATCAAGCTACAGACAAAGCAATTTGTGCCTGCAGTGGTGCATTGCTACCTTGATGCGCCACTGAAAGAAATCAGAAACTGTCCATCTGAATATTTGTAATAAAAACTTTATGCTGGTCTGATCTTCCCAGTTTAGTTGTTACCTTGCTCAGTTTTCTATCAACAAGTCCATTTTCTGAATGTTTATAATGGCAGGAACTGTTATAACAGACCAGAGATTCAGATTGTTACTGGAAAATACAGAGCATCTGGCAGATTTGAAAGAGAATTTTCCAAGACTGAATTATAAATATGCATGTAACTCGTGGGTGGCGTGTGAACTGCCCCTTCTGCCTAAGGCCCTGCCCCTTCCGTGCACACCACCGGAGCCCAGAGGTCCCCCTGCCCGCAACCACGGCCCCTCCCCCAGGCTAGCTCCTCCCACCCCCAAAGCCCCAGAGCACTGGGAGAGCAGGCGGCATGGCCCCAGAGTGCCAGGAGGGCGGGTGGTGTGGCCAGAGCTGGGGCCACCCCACAGGGAGACTGGACTCCACCCATGCAGAGGGTGGGGGGGAGAGGGGCTGGGGACAGAGTATGGGCGGGGTCACACCTGTCTGTTTGGGGAGGCACAGCCTCCCCCAGCTTATGATACCCACCACCCATGATAACACTTTGTTACCATTTAATAGATCAAAAGATGACCATGGTACACTTACACTGTATGTTACTGATTAGGAGATCAATCCTTCTCTTCTATCTTTGCCCCCTGTGATGCCCAGTTTAACTTGCCTCATCCTGTTATAATTTTAAGATCTAGATCAAGAGTCCCACTTTGTTATATCAGGCTGTCAATTTTTTTTTCTTTTTTTAACTGAAAGCTAAATTGTTGTACTGAAAACTTTTTTTCAAATCTAAAATGTATTCATTTTTCTTTTTCAGAAGTTTTATGGGAAAATTTTGAATTTTTTTCTGGCAACCTGAAAACTGAAACATTTTGATTTGGAAATGCTGCTTCTCCTCTGGACCAGGCTCCTTGGGTGGACCACACCTCTTGTGATACTCTATGGTCTCCCTTTTTAGTGAGAGAAGGCGGTGCATCATGGGAGTCTCATGGCCATGATGAATCATAGGAGATAAAGTCTGGCTGAAGAGGGTACGCCATATGGGAGAATTGGGATGTGAGACACCTGAACTCCAGCTCCAATGAGACACAACAGCAGCACACCCAAATTGAAATATTTAACTTTTTTTGATGAAATATTTCAGTGTTTAGCCCCAAAACTGAACACTTTTTTGTTCTGTTTGGGACATTCAGTTTTTCAGCAAAAAAACTGGAATTTTCCTTGCAAAGCAAGACACTGAGTAACTTTTCCCAAAAAATCTTGTTTTCTCTAAAGCCCAATTTTCCATCAAAAATCAGTTTTGATTACATTTTTTGTACCAGCCCTGCCAGAAGGAATAGGAAGGAAAAGGGTAACAAGTGTATCACATGTTTACTCAGTAAGGCATATATACACATTAATGGGTACAATGCTATTTATTTGGGGTTAAGGATGAGGTTTTTTTCTCTCCCCTTCACATTTTACAGGCAAGCTCACATAAGTGAACATTTAGGAGGGATTTGGATGAAGCAAAGTGAGCTGACTTGGTGAAGAAGCTGACTTGGGCTTGGCGAAGGTGTTCAAGGCATAAAGGGCAGCATGAAAGATAGCATAAAAATATCTGTGAGGAGATAAATGGGGTATTGAAGTTAATATCAATGGTGTAGCAGAGACCACAGGGAGAAAGTGAAAGGAGACCAACAACGTAAAAACACGATGTGTAATGTAGGGCCTTGAAGACAAGGACAAGTAGTTGGAATTTGATGTGCAATACAATAGACATTTATATTCCTGGAAATTGAACAGCAGCTGACAAAGGTCCTTTTCCATGGTTTTATTTTCCTCTGTTTTCATAGCACAGGCATCCTCTTTTTGGAAAAGTATTTTTTATTGAAACTCTCTTGAAAGCAGGATATGTTACATTTACAGAAATAATGACTTCCCGAACCCCAAATGGATTTTGTGAGCTCACAAAATGTTTTAATGAGGTTGTGTGGCTCACAAAACCCCAAGTTCCATAGGATTTGTCCTGCCCTACTTGACACTACATAAAGAGAAGTATCTAAATAAAAATATGACCACAGTATGCTTTGGACCTAAATGCACATCATCTTTGGGACTGATTCTGTTCGCAGCTACAGTGGTATAAATCAGGAGTAATTTCACAGGAGATAATGGATTACACTGGAGAATAACTATTGTAAGTCAGATCAGAATCAGGTTTTCAGGATGCAGATTCCTTTTCTGATACTCTAATATTCACTATATCCCATATGTTCTATTATGTTTTCTCCAAAACAGATATTATCAAAATAAAGCAGATTATTCTACAAAGGAGGAGTCAGGCTTATTTCTCAAAATTTCATAACATGTTTCTATTACTTTCAGGGCTGGATTATGGTGAATCTGATTCCTAGACAAACTATAACATGGGATGTGGGATTCCTCTACGGTCCCACCCTCATGCTGTGCTCTAACCGGAAATGGTCATGGCAGGAGGACTCCCTTTCCTCTTAGGGTGGCAGAGGACGTGGTATGAGGCCCCCCTCATTTTCTTTCTAGAAGTGGCAACTGGGGAGCCTCTCACTTTGGAGCAGCTAGGTGACAATGGAGGTTCCCTCTTTCCCTCAGAGAAGTGGCACTAGGGGACGGGGAACTAGAATAACCTCAGTAGTTGGGGAGTATATGCTTCGGAGGTGGGCCAATCCTGCAACTTTCTTCTCATACCACGTCCTCTTCACCCAGAGCAGTGGAGCATGGTTTAATATGCCACAGAGAGGCATGATACAGTTCCTTCCTCAGAGTACTATTGTTTCAGACTACCTGCAGATTCAGGCAGGCATCACTGCTTCAGTTACATTCAGTTCACAATTTCAAGATTTGTTGCCCAACCATGATGACTAGAAACTTATTTTTGTAAATGAAATCAGATTCTGCCCATATCATATGACTCCAGGAGCTGGGGCCCTTTCCAGTCTTCTAGAGGAATCCAGCCTTGATTACTCTATTGTATTCATTTTTCTTTTCTGCATGTGTTCTGCATATTACTATTCTTTTTGTACAAGTTCAGCATTCAGTAAAGACTAAAAATCCCCCCACAAAGTGCTTGCTCTACTGTATATACAGTGTTATTTGTTCCTTGTTTCCCTTTGGGGATTACATGTTAAAATAGGGAGGTTTCCTGATTAACTTCCTTTGAATTGTTTGACTAGTTCAGATATATCAAAAAAATATAGGCTACAAGGAGTTCCAATATGAATTCTAATTTAATCTCAAATTCTGCAGAAGTTCTCAAGAGAAATGCACACAGCAGCATTTTCAAAGCACAGTTATTAAGTCTTGGCTGTTCAAACAGAGCTGAACTCTGACACCGGTAGAATAGAAGCCTTCACAGTTAGACTTCCTACGGCAGAACTGCTAACTTATATCCTCTTTGTTAGGGGCAGTGCAGTTCCAGTTTGCAGGGTACCATCTGACCCACTGTCCTGTTCATGATGGAACTAAAGTAATAACTAGAGGTTGCTGGGAAGGAAGGGGGCAGAAAGCCAGCTGCTGAAAGAGAAACATTCTTGGGAGACAGGCCCTGCAGACATCCCAGGGAGAACTTGCAGAAAGTTCCTTTTAAACCAAGAGAGTCATCTTTCAGACATATGAAAAGTTGTTCACATACTCAAGCTCATGAGTGACTTTCAGATCACTACAGCCCTATGTGATCAAAACAGCCCCAGGAGGATAGTATACAAAATAATGTAAGGGAAAATTAACTTGCCATTCTAGTAAAATGTCAAGAGTAATCCTGTTCATTTTAAATTATTTCACGTGTATTCCTGCTAATGGATGAGGAAATTTCTCAAATGTTGCAGAGCTTTGGAAATTCCAAGTTTAAAGACAATTAGAGCATGATATAATTCATTACATTAATGTGTTATGTATGTAGTGCCAGTAGAAGGGAATACAGGGGCATAAATCCCCCTTATTCTCCTGCTTTGGTGGTTGTTTTTTTTTTAATTTCCTGCACATGGGGGAAGCAAATGCCATGGAGCTGCTATGACCCCACATTGTGAAGGTGGGTGGGAAAGAGCAGAACCTTGCCTTTGCCTACAACGGTGCCTGGTGATGCAGTTATGCTGGTACATTGGGTAGCATGGTTGCAGTGTTGCAGATCTGTCACAGTTGACTCCCTTCCAGGAGCAGCAGGAAAACTGGGGAGACTCCTCCATGGGCTCAGCACAACAAACTGTAGCATAACAGGATGCTCTGGCCATGCCTCTCCCCCTCCACCCCGCTCCCAACACATACCCTGTCACCAGGGTAAGGTGGTGTGAAAATCAGCTTTGTCAGCTCTACAGCTGCTGCAGTGAGGAAGTAGCCTTTCTCCACTCCCTTTTTGCCCCCTAAGAGATGCAGAAAGGAACAGATCAGGGGAGAGCCATAAATCTAAATATATGAATATGAAGCTGGAGGAGAGAGAAAGTGACATCAGAAGTGGTTTTTAATGCTCTCGTGTGACTGCCAATGCAGTGAGATTGAAAAAACAAAATGTTTGCAGAACTGGTTCTATTTTTTTTTTTTTACCATTTTTGTTTTTGTTTTTGTGAGCTCTCCACAAACCTACCACTCCCATTCTCTCAAATGGTTGTTTTATGTACAAACCTCAAACCTTTCTGCTGTTGTTTAAAACTGTTTTGGATAAGCAAGCAAAACCTGTTTAAATCCCACTTGCCTCATAATGACATATAATATAGGGTAATGATATTCTGTCCACTTTCTCTCAATTCCATTTTATTATACAACGGCTTCATTTTTTTTAGCACAACAGGAGACTGAATAGACATTTTTCTTTAAAAAATATTGGGCAATGAACGACTTATGCAGAAATCATGTACATCCCCATCAAGTCGACAACAAGAACAAAAGCAATGTTATGGCCACTGATGTTAATTTTCACTTTTACTCTGGGCATGTGTCAATATGACTACACTGCAGCTGTCTTTATAACAGTTTGGCTCCTATTATGGTCTCAAGTACTTACAAGTGCATATCTTGTTTTTCCCACTGATCTTTTGTGCAGCTCAATGATTATGTATACTGCATGACATTCAGTCCTTTGTAAGCAACATAGCAACAGGGTCTGGGAGAGAAGTAGACAAAGACAGAGAAGGCCTTGAACTTCAAATATGGTGCTCAGGATTGTCTTTATTTTGACCCTATATGGGAACAGCACAACTTCTAATTGTATGCTTTCCATGGCACACATTGGAAAGGTGGCAGCTTTCACCCTGGTGGGCTGCTGAAGTGTTTGATTTCCTGGAAATAAATAGTACATCTACCTCAGTGAATTCTACTCATTGCTGGTTTGCCTGATGATGCCATTTCTTCAGCCCTCAAATGGCTGTATCACATCCTTTACTACTACAGCTACACTCTGAAGACCCAGGGTAAACTCTAGGGGCCAAATCCTAAAGTTCTCCCTCAGGCCTTCATCTGGGACATATTCTCAGGCCCATTAAATCTGTGTTCAATGCCGGACCAAAGGTGAAGGCAACATTTTAATTTGTATTACTATAGATCACTGCAGTACAGATAATAGCTATAATCTTCTTGGTTCCAAGGAGCCCTGACCAAAATTTTCAATAATGGATGGCTAAAATTAAGCTCCTAAATTCGTATTTAAGTACCTAAGTATGTGGCCTGATATTCAAGTGCGCTCAACACTTTTGAAACTCCTTTGCCATTAGCAGGGTTGCAACAGGGTAAATTTCACCCTTCCAGACTAAATGCCTGCTCCTTCTGAGCACCCTCCACTTCTATGAATTAAATGCTCAAAAAATTACAGGATGAGGCCAAGACCTGAATATCATTATTGCACTCCACTGTAGAACTTCCAACAAAGCAAATACATGTATTTAACAGAAGCTAGCTATAATACCCAGTACATCATGCAGTCTCTCTGCTAGGCCTCCTGAAGGATCATTCCCTGTAGAATTATTATTATTCCTTCGGGACTTGTGTACATGATGTGGCAATGTGCACTAGTGGGGTGTGATTTCCACAGTACAGTAATGTACTGTGCATTAACAGACCCGTGTAGACTCTGCTGGCATGAACTAAAAGTTCCCATGTACATGTTAATGTATTGCTGTTTGAAAGTCCGTTGAAGTCCACTGAATTATGGAGCAGAAATAGCCCTGGAGTATTGCAGTGTTGGGGGCCCATAGTAGTGTTCAAAAAGACCACACTGAAGAAGAAGGCTGGCTGGAATGCTACAAATTATTTTTGGAAAAAGAAAAAACAAGCAGAATATTTGGGAAATGAAGGAATCTTCCAAAGGACAGGGAGATTTGGACCAGCTTTAGCAAAAATACAATCTGACTCTTGTCTTACTCATATATTGCCAAGTTCTACTAAATTCAATGGGAGTTTCTCTGAGTAAGCCTTGAGTGAAAAATGAATAAGGTCATCAGGATCATTCTGTTCTGAAAGAAATGGGTGATGTGAAACTGTCACAGAAAAAATGCAATGTGAGACATGCTGAGTAAATAATGTGCCAAACTTCTTTAGACAATTCTCTTCCTCCTCCTCCTCAAAATTCTATCTGGAGGTTGCATAAAATGATAGCAGTACTGAAAGGATTTAATAAAGTGTGTGATTTAACACTCCAAAATCTTTCTGATAGTTGTGTTCATAAAACCCTATTGTAAGTGTCAAATTCATGTATGTGATGATTCATCGCTAGCACATGACTAATTTTTTTTTATTTAGGGCTGCTTGGGGAAGGAATCCCATTATTTCAAGTTAAAGTCCCAAACTATATTTTACTTCTTTATTTATACACAATAATTTTATTTAATCATATACACTTCAGTACTGTGTGAAAACCATGAACAGTTTGTCAAAAGAATCAACACTGTACCACTGTCCTGTTTTTTTAAAGTCTTTTCCAGATTTCCATTGTTTGATTGAAACAATATTTTTTTCACTCTCCATCATTATTAATTTATTCCTTTTTTAATGAACCATGTCTCGGTGGGCTTCCCAGGCCAAAGTCTACAAGCAGTTCTGCTTGTAAAATCTCACCGATGTCATTAGAGTTGCATTTATGGAAGCAAGAGCAGAAGTTGGCTCTAAGTTTTGTTGTCATAGTGTTGGTTCTCCAGAAGGCCCCAAGAGATGTATAGTAGCCCTAAAGGAGGCTCAACTGGCCTATTGAAAGTTTCCCTTGCCAAAGCAAATTGTTTTTGTGGCATAGAACCACCATAACTGCACCCTCACAACCTTCCCCTTCTGACCACCTGTGAACTAGGTGCCTAAAATTCACGCACACAGTGTCCACATGGGGGAATTACAGAGCAGCACACTGCTACTCACCACCCCTATATTCTGGACAGTGGTGTAGTGTAGACATTCCCTAATTTGCACAGAGAACCAGGCCTGCTATGCTGCATGTTACCCTGTCATTCTGACACTACACAAATTCAAGTTCTTGGTATTGATCTACTGGGCTGCCAGGCTGTCTCAGGGATTGCCTCTCCTTCTGCTATCAGGACAGCTGTGGTCATCAGGAACAATAGCACTGTCCACAATTACAAAGGTGACACAGTTGGGGGGTTTTCTAGGAGGGGTGCTTTCTTAGTTGCTGGCCCATGACCCTGGAACTCCCTAACACAAAAGATTACAGTGACCTTCAGAATAAAATTTAAGGTCCTTTTCTTCACAGTAGCTTTCCCACAGTAAATTACTGCTTCCTGGAAACAGTAACTGGGTGATACTGAAAGAAAGGAGAGAATAAAGAGGAGAAAACCATAATCTGTAGACAGCTTTCTAACAATAATTGCACAGGAAAGGTGGGGGGGAAGATTCAAACATCATCTGTGTTTAGCCGACTAGTTGATTTTTTGTAATACTGCAAGGTGATCAAATATCATGGTAACGAACAGGCAGATTGGGGAGGGTGGTTTCCTCCCCACAACCTGGGGGTGGGGGCGGGAACTCAGGCCTGTAAAATCACAGTTCATGTTACAGACAAATTGTGAATCTGAAGTACCTTTTCCGTCCAGTCGGCCTTCAGAAATCAGGTCCTCTTAACTGTACCTCCAGGACCATATTAATAACAAAAATAAGTCATATATAGAAATACAATTTCTTACCAAGGACCAGTCATAAAAAAGTTTGTGCTTTGGCTTTTTGTTTTCCCATTGAACTGTACATAACATCATGCAATTATCTTTTTGCACCAAGTAGAGAAATAAATCATCTCCATTTTGTATGAGGTGTTCACATTTATTGATTTAATGTTCTTGTGAAGCCTTTCATGGAAACAGTTTTAAAACACAAAATCAAATTGCTAGAAATTAAGAGATAACTTTGTAACAAATTCTGATAAGTTATCACTATGAGGTTTGTCAAAGAAATAATGGAGTAAGACAGACTTTTCCAAAGATGTTTTGAATCTTTGGTACCGAATTTCTTCTTCTGCTTGCTTCCTATGTAATACTGTGACTTTTTTTGACAAACAAAATAATAACTCTCTCATAGCTTGCAATTGCCTTTCTTGATAGTCACACTCAAAATACTGAAACCCTTTTTAGCAAGTAGAATTGCTCTTTTATAGGCTGTGACTATGTATTGCTTCTTTTCACTTAGCCCAGCAAAGAAAGGCCTTTCTAAATAAATAGCTAGAGTCTCTTTTAATGTGACAATGTAAATCAGTGGTGGGCAACCTGTGGCTCATGAAGGTAATGTGCTGGCGGGCTGCCAGACAGTTTGTTTACATTTGCGCAGCCACCCGCAGCTCCCAGTGGCTGCGGTTTGCCATTCCTGGCCAATGGGAGCTGTGGGAAGTGCTGCGGGCCGCAGGGACATACTGGCTGCTGCTTCCTGCAGCTCCCATTGGCCGGGAACTGTAAACCACGGCCACTGGGAGCTGTGGGCGGCCATGCAAATGTAAACAAACTGTCTGGTGCCTGCCAGCGAATTACCCTAATGGGCCACGTGCGGCCCGCGGGCCACAGGTTGCCTACCACTGATGTAAATAGTTTAGAAAGGGAAGGAAAGGTGATCCTCATAGTTAAGGCATTAAACTGGGACCCAGGAAGCTTGGGTTAAATGACCAGCTCTTCCACAGACTTTCTGTATGACCTTAGGCAAGTCACTTAGTTGCTTTGAGCCTAAGTTTCTATCTTTAAAATAGAGATAATATTTCCATACCTCATAGGTGCATTCGGAGATACTCAGGAAGTGACGGTGACCATATAAGCAGATAGAAGAAACTAAACTGTCATAGAAGTAATACATTGTAATTCTGAAGACACTTACAGCTATTCCAGTGTGTAATAAGAAAATGTGTTGTATGACCAAATTTTCAAAAGTGGCTCCTAAATGTATGCTCCCTTCAGTTTTGCACACATATTTGGATGCCTCAAAATTCAGATTTTCACTTGGAACATGGACAGTTTTTATCTAAGTTGGACAAATACTCTTTGCATGTCCAGAATTGATACCAAGAACAGAAGCACAAATTCAGAGGCTGCTTGGAAGCCATTCTGAAAGTGTGTCCTATAATGGAACAAGGTGTAGAAACATTCCTGAATCTGATGAACAGCTAAACCATAAATTATTTATAGGATTTCTGTTTACCTATAGAAGTGTTCCAGAAACATAAAGACAGCTATCTACAAGTTATTTAGCTATGTGTAGCTTTCATGTTCCTTATTTTACTGAGCTATCAAATGTCTACTGACAGCTCTTATCTCCTGCATAGTGGTTGTGGTTTGTTTGTGTTTTTTGTCCCTAACTTGCTTTACCTCTAGGGCAAACTAATGATCTAGGCATGTGGCCTCTTGTTTCGCCATTATTTTACCTGTGCTGGGTCAGCATTCCAACAGCATTCCCTCCAGGGCTGTTTTTCTTTTTAAATTTTCTGGATTCTATTGTCTTTGACAGGGCTTTTTGTTTCTCCTGTCAGTCTAACAGACTAACTGAGACCTTTTTATAAAATGATGCTCTGTCTTCAAAACTATGTTATCTGAGCAGCACTCAGAGAACATAAATTAGGCTATCACACTGTGTGACAACCTCTTTACATACTTTAATATACAACAATTGCGGTTTTTTATATCCATTAAAGATCTAGAACAATATTTGGGTGCAATAATTGCTAAGCTGCAGTGTACTCAATTGTTTTGAAGGCCCAAACTGCAGCACTATTAAAGAAAGATAGCAACAGGGGTGAATGAATGGCTCCAAAGAATGTCCAGCCTGACTGAACTTGGCAGGTCCAAGTTTACTGTAGTAAACGTTAATGTTTATCTTGATATTTGACTTCACAGAACACAATCACTGTTGCAATTATGCTGCTTCCTCTTGGGGCTCAGCCTCTGTATCTGTACTGAGGAGCACAGCAGTTGTATAGAAAGCTTTTTTTACCTTTCTGGGGCTTAAGCCCTGACTCCCCCAGACACTTCATACTGAGTATCAATCAACTTGTATTCTTCAGTTACTGCTAAGAATTTTTAATTCATAAACACACTTCCAATGTCAAACTCAGGCACAGGACTTGTCAAGCCTATCAGTGATAAGTCAGTTTCCTAATAGATCCCGAAACCCCAGTAACTCTGGGGGCATCATTTTAACACAGCAGGGGGAAGGATTTGGATTTATATTATCTCTCTTGCCAAAGACATACATGCAATACACTGGTTGCATATGAAATCATTATTTGGAGGGCATATTGTTTTAAAGCAGTGTTTAAGAAGAGTACTCAGGTTCACATGATTTCAAATTTTAATTCAACATTTCTGATATATTTAAGTGACTTTGAGTGACACAGCCTTGACTCTTTACATCATTGTTTAGCCTGTGAAAATGTAAACACACACGCACTAAGAAATATGACAGTATTTCTGCATTTTCAAAGTGTTTTTCATTGAAGACTTACATATAAGCTGTTCTACAGGGGTATTCTCATTGGGAGTCTCCTAATTAATAACTGAGGGTAAAATTCTTGCCCTACTTCAAGGGTGAGGAAAGCGCAAAACACAGTGGAAGTTCTATATTTCTGATGTGGCTGAAGGAAGTTGGAAGAAGAAAGAGGTTGTGAAGAACCTTAGCAGGAAGATTTCTTAAGTCCCACACAGCATTGTATTATAGCAACTCTCTGAGTAGGATTGTGGAAGGTGGTGTTGTGGCGATGTGATTGTTGAGTATATATGCAGCATAGATCCACTGGGCCAAAACCCTTGAATGAAATCCAGGATTTCTCCTTTAGGTTCGACCTCATATGGGAAGGAATAGTAGTCTATCCATGTAGCACACTAACTCCTACTTAAGAATTAGGTGAGGATTCATATTCCCCAATATATAAATAATCTGCCCTATGACTAGGATTTCACACTGGGGACCAGGTTTTGGACCCTTGATGTTTTGGGAAAACTTTAGAGGAAAAATAAGTTTAAACAAATCTTGAATTTATATCAAATATCAAGACTAGAGCTGGCTGAAATTTTCAAAATTTAAATTTTTCATAATTGTTTTAATTCAAAATTGATTGTTGATTAACCACTCTGAAATTCTGCATTGTCAGCTTGCTCTATTAAAGGTTCTTTGGGAATGAGTTATGGAAAATCTGTTGGGACTCCTGTGGGCTGAACAATGGAGAAATATTTATGCAATGTAGAAAAAAATAGGATGTTCAGGTAGGGCTTGATCCAAAGCCTGCTGAATTTTTCTGTTAACTTCAGTGAGCTTTGGTTCAGGCCTCCAGGGCAGTAAGTTGCCATCTGTTTAGTTAGGATTTCACACAGAGCATAATGCCCTTGCAATTCAGAAACTGCATTGACTTCCAATTTGTTTCAAGGTGCAATTCAAAGTATTGGTTTTGATCTATGAACCAATGTATGGGCTGCATTTTGAGAACTTCGGATTCTGTTACTTTCTCCATGCTTTAATCCAATACAAAAAAATGAATTGGGGTTTGAGCTAATAGTTCTTAGACGTATACATGTCAGAGATCTTGAGAGGGTTGTTTTAATGGGGAGCCCTTAATTGGAATTTGTTACCCACTTGGCTTGACAGAGTCCAGATGTGTTCATCTTCCAAGCATGGTGCAGGGCCCATCTACTCAACCTGGCTTTTTCTGAAAGTTTGAGTTGAGAGTGGAGAGTTTAACTGGAGGAGGGTGGGCCTTTCAAGTATAATTTTATTTACACTTTGTTAATTTAAACAATTACTATATCTTTGAAAATTGTTTTGAACACTTATGGGCCTGGAGAGATGCCATTAAGTGCATTGTATAAATACATAGCATAAACAGGTTGGAATTTTCAAAGATTTTAATGTCACTTTTGGGGGCTGTCCAGTGTAAAGGTTAAGAGGTGAATTTCACTTACATTCAGAGAAACAGAGAGTGAGTGAGATACTTTAGGGGGTCTGAGAACAATTGTGGGATCCAAGGTTCTTCATTTGTACTTTCCACTTCCACTGTGAGCTTTAACCTGCTCCCAATAAAGTCAAGGGCAAATATCTCGCTGATGTCAATTGAGGTGGGGTAAATTCTTATGATTCCCTCTGGGTCCTTTGACAACTCCCTTCCTTCCTTCCATTTTTTTCATCTACTGCAATATTACTTACCTACCTACCTAACAGGGATACTGTGAGGATTACTTGAGCAGCAGAGTGGGATTTCCTTACTCACGCTGAGTATTGTCATTCCCCAGGAATAGTCATGTTGAATTCAATGGGGCTATTTGTGAAATAGGATGCTATGCAATGCAACTAAGGGTATCAGAATCTGTCTGTTAATTTCCAAAAAATGCAATTGTTGTGATTGTAACCATACAATCCAGACAGAACAAGGACCAATGTGTAGCTGTGCTGCCCAGCGAGCAGGAGAGAAACAAGATTGTTTCTCTGAGAGTTACAATCTCATCCTTACTCTGGGTCAGAAGTAAGCTGGCTTCCATTCCCTATACTTGCCCACCACCCATTCCCCAACCAGCCATATGGGATAGGGAATAGCTTCTGGCTGGTGACTGTAGTCTTCCCCGGCAGTGCAGGTAGTCTATGAAGGAAACTCAGAGTGTTCCTTACACCCTTTACTTCTTTGTGCAGGCACACAGCTGGGCTCAAAATTTAGCCCCCTCCCCCATTTTTTTCTATTTTAATTTAAAAATATGTGACCCAAGAGAAAGTGGTTACTATTACTTGCTGAGAAAAACTGAAAGCAAGCAAGCAAACAAAAGCATTAAAAATTCAATGGCCCCTGTCCCCACCCACAACCATATGTAGACAAAGGCATCAAGAGACAAGAACAACAAAATCAAAGTCAAGAACGAATCACTTGGAGAAAAAAAGAACCCTGGCCAAAATATGTGTTTGTCAGCCAATGTTTCTATTTATTTATTTTCGAGAAGGATTCTGTCAGGATGGAAGGACATTTATTATTTACTGAAGGTTTTCTGCTGCGCCTGCTGCCCTTGATAGCAAGTATCATTCCAGACGGAAGGAAATAAATAAATGAGAAACAACTGATTAGGAAGGACTGGAGTAAGAAGCCAGGGAGGGCACTCTGATAACTAGTTAAAGACTCAGCAACTGTATTCCTGTGGCTGCAGTGCTTTTCCCTTTATTTTTATTCTCATTTTTCTCTTCCTCTTTCTGTCCAGGGAAGGTTATATTTTTCTATAATTACCACAAGCAAATCTTTCTCTGGCAGCACATGTAATGATTGATAGCATTTCCTTTATTACAGTAGTGGGTGGCTTTTGCATATCCTCTCTTCAAATATATTCTTTAAGTCTCTGTATTAGAGGCAGTACTAAGTGGTTTGCTTGTAGTAAAGAAGATACCAATTAGCTACATATGGTTACAAAGCTACAACTGCCTGATCGTTTGCTGATATTTTTGAGGTCTATCAATGGACCTCAAAAATGGACACGTGAAATTATGATTAAAATCAGAGGAAGTAATTTGCAAGGACAGACAATGATCCTTAGAGTACACAAGTTAAAAACAAATTCTTACCTTTCTCTTCCAAAATTTGATATTATAATGGCTCAGACACTAGATGAGTCACTCTGCTCATTTAAACTGGAACTGCCAATGAAAATGGTTATAAAGAGAAAAGCAGTAATTCAGGGAAATAAAGACAGAAGCCACCAGGAAGCAGGCTGCCAAAATTTTGGGGTTGGAGAAGATTTGACCATGGATTCTTTGGTATGACTCTTTGCCACACCATCTTATTCAGAATAAAAAGTAAAAATCAAAGATTGTTTTAGCTGTGCAGGAAAAAGAATAACGAGTGATTAGTGAAGTGAGTGAGTCTAACCTTTGGCTGTGTCCCACACATAGTAAGGAACGACAATATTTCAGAATGCTGGACGTGAGTTTTACCCATTTGGCTTGAGCTCTGAACCTGACCCTACAAGCCTTTCTGCTGTGAGTCCTCCTTATTCATAAAAAGAAAAGGAGTCCTTGTGGCACCTTAGAGACTAACAAATCTCTAAGGTGCCACAAGGACTCCTTTTCTTTTTGCAGATACAGACTAACACGGCTGCTACTCTGAAACCTCTTTATTCATGTGAGTCAGTAGCCAGTGGAACCAGTTTTGGGGATTAAAATTACTTTCATATCAGCTAAAGATCTGGCTCAAAGACTAGAGCAATATAAAGTGCTCTACTTGAGGTGGATTTAATAAGGTCATCTGAAAACTGGTGCTATTTCAGAATGAGGATACCTTTTTCTATGCAGCTTCATGCTGAGAACACATGATATCAATGCTCTGTGTGCTGCACTGCCTGCCAGTTAATTTCTGGATGACGGTTGGTTTCAATTACAAAACTCTAGGGCCAGATCTTCATCTGGTCCCTAAATGATTTGGGACTTGATTATTAGAGACAAAGTGGGTGAGGTAATATCTTTTATTGGACCTGTAAAGCCCATCTTAATATCTCTGGCATGGTGCTGACTCCGTGGATACTCCAAAAAAATTAGTGGGTGCTTAGCACCCACCGGCAGCCAGTTCCCCCCTTCCCTCCCAGGGCCTCCTGCCTGTGGTGATCAGCCTTTTTGCAGCATGCAGAAGGCACTGGGAGGGACGGGGGGGAGTAGGGTTGCCATCTTTCTAATCGCATAAAACCGAACACCCCTACCCCACCTTCTGCCCGGCTCCTAAACTGAGGCCCTGACACTGCCCTGCCCCTTCTCTGAAGCCCCTCCCCCTGCTCACTCCATACCCCCTCCCTCTGTCACTTGCTCTCCCCTCACCCTCACTCACTCACCCCCCCTCCCCAGGCCCGGAGGAAGCCGTTCCTATGATCTCTGGAATTTGGCAAGGAATTAAAATGAGAGCTTTAAGATGAATGGATATTTGGTTATTATAGTTCTTATTTGTGGGGAACGCAAAGGTCAGTTTTGTTTCATGTGGGTTTAATTTTTGATAGTGGATGAGCTAGCCTTCATAAAAGGCAGAGAGCGATGGACAGGGGCTTTCATATAAACTGAGATAAATAATTATATACGTAAAGTATCTTTAAGCAGCCATGGTCCTGTGAAAGCAGATAAATCAAATAATGATACAGGTAAAATTTCTGTTTGATTCATAATTGTTCAGTTGCTGTAATAGAGATTCTCTGTAATTTTATGTGCTGGACCGGAGGTGGGAACACTAGATAGAAGATGTCCTATATTATTGATGGAAAGCTCCATAATAGCTACTGGTGTGCTTAGGAAAAAGTCCCTTCCTATCATGGAGGATTAAAAATATGAATATTCTTAAAATTTGCTGTAATCTAACCCATTGCCCAGCAGACAGCCTTAGACCTTGTGCAACCTAAGAGTCTGAAAAGAACCACTCACCCTATACATTAACTGAAGGATTGAAAGGATCTCTCTAACTGTATAAACAGAGTAGACTTGATTCTGATCTCATTTACACCAGAATAAATTAGGCATAATTCCACTGAAGTTAGTGGTGTTACACCAGTTTAAAAATGGTGTAAGTGAGATTAGAATCCTGTCCAGTATAAGGAACCAAATACTATGCAGATTTATTTGCATACATAAACTACTTCAGTGCAGGGCAGGATGGCTGACTTTGTTGTCCTGCCCTGCATAAGTACTTTATATATGTAAATAAGGGATAAGGAGACACTCAACTCCCTATCTGTCATTGCACTCAATATAGATGACAGAGGTCTCAAGCATAGTTTATGCATATTTAAACTTTAACAAACAGTGACCTGATGTAAATTTCCATTTTCTTTTCTATTTTTGGCCCCAAGCTGAATAATTTTAATCCTTTAACTTCAGCACCAAAGTGCTCTTACCCCCTGGGTTGTGGGAAATGGGATGGGAAATTAATAGGTCTCGTTCTGTGGCCTCCCAATGGTTTCTCAATGTGGTGTATTACAATATAAAAAGAAACATAGCTGACTGATGTACCTGCTCTCTGCTCCTCTGAAATACAAATAGAAAATAAGCAATGTATGAGCAACATTTGAGCAGTAGAGTTGTTAAACATCCTAACAGTGAAGTATTCAGCATTGGGAGTGGGTTAAAGGTGCAGAATGTAACATTACTATAGCCTTCCCTGCTGGCCTAACTGTGAATCTGTGTATCTGGTTTAGAAGAGCCTAAATTATGAGTCACTGAAGGGAGGGATTTCAAAACATTCCCCTCTCCTTTGTAGTCAGTGTGAAGAAGCAGGAGGAGAAGATATGTAACTCATATACACAGAAGTGCTGATTTATCTTTCCATGACTAAATATCACCGAGATGTTGTTTGCAGTAAATGATACGTAGCTGTATCACCAGGTTTTTCTAAGCAAGTTTTGAAGCAGTTTCTCATTCTGATTAGACATCTACCACTTTAGACTTTGTAAAAAGAAAAGGAGTACTTGTGGCATCTTAGCGATCTCTAAGGTGCCACAAGTACTCCTTTTCTTTTTGCGAATACAGGCTAACACGGCTGCTACTCTGAAACCTTTAGACTTTGTATAATTACTGACACTTATGTGTGCTGCAGATAGTGAAGTTTGCATTTTATCGTGAAGTGTACACACTGTGGCCTAAGGTTGAAATTCACCTCAATTTGGGGGCGGGGGAGAGCTGCACAAGGTCCTATCTACCATTGAAACCCTTCATGTGAAATTCAGTGTCTAAAGTCAGAGCAGGCCTTTATGTGGTGAAATGCATCTTTGTGTGTATGTGGGGGCGGGAGAGTAGGGGAGCAGGATTCCGAGGAGATAAAATCTTGCTTCCACACACTGGGCCACAAAGTAGCCTTCCATGAAACTGCTACTTCAGCTCATGGCTGTATCTGTAGTTTCAGCTCCTCTGTGTCACTTGTATGATGTGTTAAGATCATTGTGTCTACATCAACACTGATCTTGTAGTTCATCCTCTAAAACCCTGCTGTCCATTCTCATAGTGTAACCTTCTGGAGAGTGGATACTACAGGTCCCCCTCTGTGCTGGTCTGTAGAGGATATGAGTTGTTACAGGCCACACTAGTGGACCTTGTCTCTTTAGCTCAGATGGTAGCCGTTCATGCTTTTAGCTCTGGAGGTCTCCTAATCAATCCCTGGTGTGTCAGCAAAAAACTCAGCTGTCACAGTAGCTTTTCTCTGTTCACTGACCTATATGAGGCCAGCTTGGACATGCCCTCTGTCCTTCTGGGCGGGCAGCTGATCCACACTCTGTACACCTACAAAATGGGACTTAAGTGATGGAGAATTCCCTAACCCTCCATACTAGGGTGAAATTCTTTCCTATGCAGGGACTTAAGAAGTAGATAGGACATTGTTTGGTCCCCCTGCTCTGGAGTGAATTTCACTCCAAAGAGAATAACAGTGAGACAAAGGCACTCCTTTTTCTCTTTCACCTCCAGTGTGTGGTGTGAATTTGGCTGAATAGCTATTGTGGGGGACATGTGAGTGCGTGGTGCTAGTTGTGGGCTCCCGGTGAGGGATATGTCCCAGTAATAATTGTGCTCTATCTTAGAGCAATTTTTTTTTGGCTACATCTCCTAAAGAGAAAGAAAAGGAAAGTAGCCCAGGGCTCTAAGTGCATTGAGCTGAAGGAGCTCTAGGATTGCATAGTAATACTTGTTTCAGAGTAGCAGCCATGTTAGTCTGTATTCGCAAAAAGAAAAGGAGTACTAGTGGCACCTTAGAGACTAACCAATTGATTTGAGCATGAGCTTTTGTGGGCTACAGCTCACTTCATTGAATGCATGCATGCTGTAGCTCACGAAAGCTCATGCTCAAATCAATTGGTTAGTCTCTAAGGTGCCACAAGTACTCCTTTTCTTTTTATAGTAATACTTGTCTTTCCCACCTTATTTTTGCTTCTGTTCATAGCAACAGGAGAACAGGTATCCTGTTAATTGTCATCTACATCATTGTTGCAAGGAGACTCAAACAAATTATGTGTTGAAAATGGATTTGAATATCAGTTGGATGCCCATGTATGTGCAAACTGGCCTTTAATGCCTACTATTTTGATTGAAAGTAGGATAAAGACACTTTGCTTCGGGTTTCCTTATTTACGGAACTTTCATATTTGAATAAATAATACAGGGACCTGCATTCTTCACTAATCAGTAAATTCATGTGTTAAAAGAGTCACCAAATGTTTGGCACTGCAGCCTCCCTGCCAGTAAGACAACTGAGTGTAAGTGATGTACATTTGTGATAGAACTATATATTTTTAGCCCTATAGTATCACCACAATACCAGTGTTTTGGCTTTCTTTGGAACTATTGACAATCTGCCCGGGTAGGCTTTCAATAGAACAAGACAGAGATGAACAAAGCTGCAAATAACTATCCTAAAATGCAAAAGGTCTTTTTGAAGCTAAATCCAACTGGGTATCACTTAATTCACTCCTACCCCTGTCCCTCCGAGGATGAACACTCTACTGTTATTATGATAGATTAATCTTCATTTCAGTGAATTCAGATTCAACCTGCTTAATCAATGCTTTTGTGTGATAAAAGAACTTCAGACATCCTGTCTACACTTGTCTCTTTTCCATTAAGTATATATTAATGGAGGAGACTTTGAAAAGTTATCGGCATATATCATGAGATGAGATGTCAGAATCAGCCAAATTAGACAATAATCAATGTAAAGTAATTGATGGTGGTTCTCAAATAAAGTTACGGTGCAGAGCAAAAGAGTCATTTTTAAAATTTGATCAGAGAAGACATGGAGACATACTGAGATGAACAAAAAGAAGAGACATGAGATTCTGGCGGAGTTAAGTATCTGTATAACTGCTAATAACCAAGCAGTGGAGTGATAAATAGAAGCATCAGCATTATACAGATGCAGAAAAAATGTGCTAAATAGAAGGAATTAAGAAAAGCATGCTAATGATTTCCCTTTAATCCTGAATTTGTATCTGATAAATAGACAAGATTTAAATGATTTAAAACCTTTGATAAATCTGATAAATAGACAAGATTTACATGATTTAAAACCAACGATTTCAAACCTTCACAACAGGATGTGTTTTTTTTAATAGAATACTTTATGGGTTTCTAAACAGCAAGCAATTTTGCATAGCATAAGGTGAACAATGTTTGGACACAAAGGGATGAGTTAAAGGAAGAGCTGCCACCTTAAATCAGAATTTCTTTGGGGGTTTATTAATATTGTTACTTATATATATGGTTCCATCTCTGTACATTGGGAACATCATTTCCTTAGTATTTGAATGCTCTTGTTTGTATATTAATATTCTATAGGATGTCATTAACACCCTATCATCATCTCTAGTCATCCTTCCATTTCTTCATCCTTTTCTCTATTTCATTTTGAATGTAAAGCTCTGGGCTACCAGGCAAAATTATTCTATTGTGGAGAATGATACAAAGGTTGTTATTTTCCATTTTAAAAACACTGTTTTCAATGTATAACTTTACTTTCAGAATCTTCAATCACTGTTGCTCTGGTCCATCCTCCTATTTTCTCAACCTTACTTTCACAAAAAGAGAGAGAAAATTACAAACATAAGTAATACCCTGGAACATAAAAGGACACGAGACGTGAAAAACAAAAATAAACTCTTCACAAACCATAGGTAAAAATAGCACTTTAGACCTAATGCTGACTGATAATGTCTCTTCAAAACAAGAGTTTTATATCTGAATCAAAGAAAATGGAAGAAAGAGCTTGCTGATTGATGACAGTAAACATCATGAGGAGAGACATTTTGATAAGTCACTTTATCCTTCATTTGTTGAAGAGGATAGATAATGAGTTTGTTTGTGATATCAGAGAAAGACAGTGAGATAGGGAAGGTAGAGGGATGAAAGACTAATAACTCAATGAGATCTTATGCCTCTAGATATCCATTATGTCACTTATATGCAGTGTAAGTATTTTGGTTTTGGTTTATTTCAAACCACATTTGTTTAATGGCACAAAAATATTGAGACTGTATTACACTGTTGTCACTATACTTTAAAAAAGATCAACAGGGGATTAGGAAAATGCCTGTGCTTTGAAGGAAATAATGTGTCCTCAGTTCCTGCTTCAAGTGCAGGAACAGACGTGCAGGAGTAAAGGTGGCTTTAAGGCAATTCTACTCTCTGTAGTCTCAGGGCATCTGGGGGCCTGTCCATCCCCTGGTGTAAATTAGTGCAACCTCATGGCTGCTCTAACTTAATTCCTTGCCCGTCTACAGTTCCCTAAGGGATGTAGACTGCCAGCAATAGTTGGAATGCTGTGCAGTCTGCAATGGTCCCCTCCCTTTTTCACTCTGCCTTTGGCACACCTCAAACAGTGGGGCTGTGTTGGGGGCCAATTAAAAGCCATCTACCTGTTCTCTGCAGGCACTGGGATTATTCTCTTTATGATCCCTTTGTATGCTACTGAAAAGACATTACATGATAACATATCGTGCAAAGGTCCAAACTGCAGTCTTTATTCAGATCAACTTCCATTGACATCTGTGGGAATCTTACTCTAGGAAGGAATGAAGGACTAGGTTCAAATACTATAACTGGACCAAAGCATGATTCAAAGCCTCACTCATGTAAACAGTTTTTTTGAAGGATCAAAGTTCCTAAAATGTCTGGGGAGAGACTGGAGAGACAAGGTGGGTGAAGTAATATCTTTTAATGGACCAACTTCTTTTGGAGAGAGAGACAAACTTTTGAGCTTCTTCTGATCTTGGAAAGGTAAGGGTCATGACAAAAAGCAAGGTGGAACAGATGGTTTAGCATAAGTAGTTAACATATATTGCAAGGGACCATTCAAGGTAGAGTGGCCTATTAACACTTCTGCAGTCATAGGACAGAAAGAGGGGATTAGTGGGTTACGGATTGTTGTAATAACCCATAAATCCAGTCTGTTTACCTGGCCATGACCTTGTGAGAGATCAGTGAGAGAGCATTGTGGAGAACACCCATAATCATGAAATGCCAAAGACTGTGACACAGGAAGCAAGAAGAAATCAGATAAACAGAAAGGAATGAACCCCAGTGCTCATCCCGCCCCCCAATGAAGGGTAAGTCTAAATGTCAAAGTGTATGCCTACTCTAGGAATTCTACATGTGTCCAGGTGCATGGCTGTGCCATACCCTCTCAGGGCAAGTAGAGGCCAAGCTAGTCTGAGGGGTATGAGTAAGTGCATAGGTTACCCATGGGACATTCCTGTACCTGGCCCACTTTCCAGTGTGGATGGGGACAAGGGGCAGGTACCAGGCCTAAAATTTCAATAATCCTCCACTCCCATTCCCACAATGCACTGTATCCATTTCTTTTTGACCCACACACAATCTATAAAGGTTCCTTTCCCCCTATATGCAGCAGAAGGAGCATGCTGAACTGACCTCAGCTCACCAGCATTCAGCTGCAGTTTTGAAAGTTCACTAGTGCAGGTGACAATGGCAATAACTCTGAGCAGCTAGCTGGCCCAAAGAGTTTTAGTACCTATCTAGGTGGAGTACAGCATCATGCACAATTTTGGCCAAAGCATCAGGAACATCTACTTGTACTGTGAAATTTCAAACACGCCGGAGGAAGTGAGCATTCATTGACTCCTATTGAGTGTAGGACACGAATGAACTGCCTGAAGTGCCTGTCCAGGAAGGACCATGACTCCAACTGTTGGTCCAGGAAGGCTCCTGCCAGATGATTGTTTAGTAGGAACTTGATCATGTGCTTTCACGGGCCTCTAGTACTGACCCTACTCTGGCTCCCAATGTGCTGCTGAACCCTGTCAGGCTCATTGTCTGATTGGGCAGTGTTGAGAGTGAGGATGCAATTTGGAACATCGAGGACCCCGCTGAAGACCCAGAGAGGGAGGAAGAGGAGATACTGCACCTGTCCCCAGAGGATCAGGTTGCAGAAGCCCTTGAGGAGGACACTGAAGAGGCACTGGTGCCTTGGCAAGGAGCAGAAGCCCAGGCTGGTAAATTAGACCGTCCCCTGTCCCCCTCCTTGTTGTAGTGCTAAAATTCCATGTTTAAATTGAGGCCATTTGACATAATATCTGCATATTTCTCCTCCCTGGATAACATGCCATGCATTGGTCTGTGTCTGAGAGGTGCTGAAACCACACCATTGTTATGCCCACCCCCCTATGAACCTCCTCCAGCTTCACCTCTTCTAACAGCCTTTACTATGGCTGACCCCAGAATGGGCCTCCAGAAAAAAAAATCTTAAACATTAACTGTTCTCTGAAGAACCATGATTACAGGGTGTGTGGCTTGCATTGTAGACCACATTCAGTAGACGCTTTGGAAAATAAATATCAGTCTGCCTCTGTCTGACTAATTCATGGTCCCTTGGCAGGCAGGGAGCTTCCTGGGGCCCTGCAGAGCAGGGTGGTGGTGGTCTGATTTCAGGAGGAAACAGAGCACAGTCCTTCATACCTTTAAAGTTGTCTGGGAAGCAGGTTTCTAGTTCAGTACTGTGTCTGTGAAAAGTCTATAAGGTTGCAGTGTCTCTCCCTGCATGTCCCTTTCTTTGCCAGGACTCGGCAGTCTTCAGGCACTGCATGTAGTGGGGGTGGTGTTGGGGCAGTGCACCATAGCTTTAAAGTTGTTTGTGGGGAAAGGGTTTCTACGGCAGTGCTGGGTATAAGAAACACTAGTAAAGTTGCAGTGTGTCCTTGCATTTCCATTTCCTTCCTGGAACATGGCAGGCTTCCAGGGCCATGCAGAGCAGGTGTGTGTGTGTGGGGGGGGGGGGGGTGGTGAGGTGAGGTTCAGTCATGCGGAGGAACAGAGAGCAGTCCAGCATACACTTAAAGTTGTATGGAAAAAAAGGTTTCTACTGCAGTGCTGGGCCCAAGGAAATTTAGTAAAGTTGCAGTGTCTCTCTCCTTCCATCTTCATTTCACAGCTGTCAGGCAGGCTGTAATAAATGAAAGGGGGGAAGAAGGGTTAGCTCCCTTTTATGAACACCCAGACAGCCAGTTAGCTATAAAGTCCCTCTTGGTGGCTGTTCTTTGCTTGCTTTACTTGTAAAGGGTTAACAAAGTTTATTAGGTAAAGGAAAAGGAGTTGGCACCTGACCAAAAGAGCCAATGGGAAGGCTAGAATTTTTTAAAATGAAAAAAAAAAAACCCTTCCCCTTTGTCTGTTGTTCTCTCTGGGCAGAAGAGATGGGTAGCAGGAATGCTGTGTAAAGTTTGAACCAGATATGAAAACCATCAGATTATATCTAGAACTGCTTTTAACAACTCAAATATGTAAGTAAATTAGGAATGTTTAGGAAGACGCAATTAGGTTTATTTTTGTTTATTTTTTAAGGCTTGTGGACTTCTCTGTGCTAACCGCAGATGCTTCTGTTTGCTTGTAACCTTGTTTAAACTAACCCCCAAGAAAGCTATTTTGGGTGCTTAATTTTTGGAATTGCTCTTTCAAAATCTACTGAAAGCCGAAGTTCCAAATGTATTTTCTACCTTTTTGTTTTTAATAAAATGTATGTTTTTTAAGAACAGGATTGGATTTTTGGCATCCTAAGAGTTTTGTGCATGTTGTTTGATTAGCTGGTAGCAACAGCTAATTTCCTTTGTTTTCTTTTCTCAGCTCTTCCCTGGAGGGGGTGGGGGAGTGAAAGGGTTTGAGGGTACCCCACAGGGAGGAATTCCTAAATGCTCCTTCCTGGGTCCAGGGTTTTTTTTTTTTTTTTTTGCATTTGGGTGGTGGCAGCATTTACCAAGCCAAGGTCTGGGGAGTTTAATACAAGTCTGGCGTGGCAAGTATTAATTTTTAAAATCCTTTTGGGCCCCCACCTTCTGCACTCAAAGTGACAGAATGGGGATTGAGCCTTGACACAGGCACACAAGCAGGGCTTTTGTTGACAGGTGGGGATTGGGGTTCAAATCTTTTGGATCGAAGTTGTCTATCCTAACTCAGAATTGTATTGATTTCCATTCCAATTTTCTCCCACTCCTGGTATCATATTCTAGGAAATTTCTCATGCATCATGAATTGCAGTTGATCCTTGAGGTTCATCAGGAGTCAAATTTGTTAGGAACATATTCACAGCTCACCAAACCCCTCCATTCATTAATCCGCAGTGGGGTGGCCATTCTCATAAAAATCTCTCTGGCATAGATTGAGGGTTCCCTATCACAGAACTGAAAAAAATGCTTCCTTTTTCCATTCAGGCACTTGAAATACCACCATATGCTTGATAGGTTGACCAGCCTTAAAGAAATAAAAATAAAAATGTTTGGAAGGACTTTTCCTTCCATGCTCCAAATCCTTATGAAAGGGTGAACAGTTTAATTTGTGAAAAATACTATTGCATGTATCTCATCATTACGTGTCTCAGGTCCATCCTCGTGGGCAGCAACAGCTTTCTGAGAACCAGGGCACGTAACATGGAGACAGTTACATACCTTAAACATTTAAAAGGTTCAGAATTGTGTCTTTCTAAAGCAGAGCTCTATTTCTCAATGAATTGGCAGGACTTTTGGTGCCTGAGACTGAAAGAATCCCACCAAGATGGCAGAACAAGAATCCCAGAGCGGGGAGGAACATAGAAGACCTGCTTGCTTGGATGGAGGGGAGAAATGAGGAGTAGCTGGGGTTCCTGTGGGCAAAAGAGTAGTAGTCTCTGCAAAAGAATGAGAGACTGATAAACTGGTTCCTAGAGGAGGAGAGTCAGGATAGAGGACGGGAACATACCCCCATGGAACAGTTAATAGAATTTGTGTAGGAGGCCCTGGCACCAGCACATCAACCTCCTCATCCTCTTCTTCCTCCTCCATCTGCAGCCCAAAGTACAGTTACACTGGCTGCTTTGTGGCCCACTCCCTGACCAGCCAAGATGGCAATTCTAGGCCTTATTCACATTGCAGGAAAAGTTTTTGAGATGGATTACATATAGGTGTCAATAGTGAAATGCATAAACACATAGAAGGATCACAGTAGGGCTGCGACTGTCCCCAGCAGAAACCTCGCCCCAAGCTGTAAACACATTTTAGGTATCCTGTAATGATGAGTATCATACAGGTGTGCAATGTGACAAGTGCTAACAACTTCAGTAAGTGCAACTCAGATGGCAACAAAAACCCGAAGACATACTTTTGCCCGGTACCACTGTTGTATATACCATCAAGTTAGGTTAAGGCAGCTTCACATAAAGGCTGTAAAGCTGGCCCCCAAGCAGTAGCACAAGGCAGAAGTCATTCTGTCTCTCCCCGTGCTGCCAGGATATGTACACATAAGGCATCCTAATCTTCCTTGCCCTTTTGGACACAGCAATGTGCATGTGTGTAGGATCCAGTTGCCTGCACATGGTCTGCAAACCAGTGTGTCCTGAGCCCATTCCAGGCAAAAATACTGGTCTCTACCCTCACAAATGTTGTGCACCGCACAGCAGGCCATGGTCATATGTACAGCATTAGCCGCACTGGCATCCAGATAGGCTGGTAGGCAGTACCAATGAGACTTGAGCCTACCAAACATGCACTCTACTACCATGCTGCAGCTACTGAGTTTGAAATTGAATTCCTTTGTTCCAGGGTCCCTGATGTCAGGGTATTGTTTCATGAGCCATGGCAGAAGCGGGTCTGTGGGATTCCCCAGTCTGTTGGCACAGATACACTGCATAAAACAGTCTTGTTTCTGGGGAATAAAGTCCCTGCTTCCCCCTTCAAGTACAAGCCAGATTACCTCAGTACCTTGGTGTCATGAACCTTTCCCATGCGCCACATGTTAGTATTCACAGAACTTCTTCTCTGGTCCACAAAGCCTTGCCTAATGACGGAATAGTATCCTTTGCAGTTCACTTGCCCCTTGGGGCAGGCAAACAATTGACACCTCAATACCATCATGGCCCCAACAGAATTTGGTAACCACATCCTCTGAAAACCAACTATTACTGGAGGAACATTTCTCATGCCAACCACCCATGGATAAACCACAGTGTTAATCCCCTCACAAACCTCCACAACCATGACCCCAATAATGGACTTTCCAACTCCAAAGTGCTTTTCTATGGGCCTTAGCAGTCTCAGATAGCTAGGTTCCACAAAGCAATAGCATCCTGCTTTTCACTGGCATGTCTTCCCTCAGCGGAGTGTTCCGGCCCTGGCGGGGCGGCACCAGCTCCACACACAGCTCCATGATGGCCTGTTTCCTCATGCTGAAGTTCTGGTCCACCTGCTGATCATCCCAAATTTGCAGGGCGATAGGATCCCACCACACCATGCTGGTTCTTCTGCACCAGAAACGATGGTAAACCAAAAGGATTCTGTGGCAATATGGGCTTTCAGCAAATCTGTCCACTGTACCGTACATGAATTGTGATTGTCTCTCAAGGCCTGCTGTCACTGATGTCTCAGAAAATGCCATCCAGCATCTTGCTAAGCACCTACTCCACTGCATAAACATTTATCACCCAATGAGGAGCAGGACCATATCACCTAATTGCTCCATAACATCACCCCTCACTTCTATCCCTGCAAAATTGGGTCAATGCGATCCAACAGTGCCATTGTCATGTGTGAAGGAGGAGCACAAATGTGCTCTACACATGTGTCTAGGAAGGACTGCATTGTAGTACCAACAATACATCACAAACTGGCTCCTAGAGTGCCTCCTTGTGATTCAAAGAACCCTGGGATACAACTCCTGAAAAGATATTGCTAAACTTGTATACCTAGAACAGCAGTGTGAACATAGGTAGATGGATGTACACAATGTTCTATGCATATCCAGAACAGCAAACGTGGACTCTTGGGGTGGGTTTGGTGGCAATGCCTGCATGAGACTAAAGGCTGTTAGGCAGGCAGGAAGAAAGAGATGACAAAAGGGTATAATAACTTAACCATATCAGTGGCTCAAAGTGTTTTTTAATTCAATGGCTCCCATATTTCCTGACACAATGAGTAAAAATATCTTGAATAAATGTTGCTAAGTTTAAAAGCCACTGTCTACCAGTGGATCAGAAAATAGCATAGGTCCTGATTCAGAAACACACTTAAGCTATTTAATTAATTTAATATACTAGTGTCTATTTTTTAATAAAATTAGGTGCAGTGCATTGACTGATAGACTTACAAAATAATTGTTGTTTATGGAATGCACCAAGCAGTTGAAGGTGCCATAGACCCATTGACTGAAGCATCTATTGTACATTATTTAACTGAGTATGTTTAAATTTACAAAAGCTACATCAAATCTCATGAAATGAATGTACATGACAAGTGTATTGAGTTGGTTATTTAAAGGAACAGTGTTTTTCCCTTGGGTAGGAAATTTCATGGATAAGAGAACACTCATGGTATCTGTAATCTAGCCTCTGCCGGTTATACAAATTAAATTCACATAGCTTGCATATTTTGTTTTATAAATTCATATTATCTTTAATGCGGGCTGGGAGAAAAATGAGAATGAGAGAGACTAAGTTAATGGTGGCAACCAGGAGTTATTTCAATATTAGGCCATGCATGCATGCTGGACTGAATTTATAAAAAAAATTCACAATTATGGGTTTTTCCCTATCCTTAATCCCTTTTTGGAAGTATTCTCTGCAGCATTCATCCAAGTAAAATATGTTCTCCGTGGATCATTAAGTCCTCTTTTCATAGTGGACAATACTACTTAGCTGATCCAAAGGGAGTATGCAAGGAAAAATTGAGGCAGAAAGACATTATGAACTTCAATATAGACAACCATATTAAATTTATTTGAACAAAGATTACTTTCAAAAAGCCCAAATATATACTAAGCTTAGTCAGAGTGAGTGCTAACTTGCATTCTTTTATATCATGTTTATAAGACATAGTCTGCAATTCAATAATTTGCAGTTAGTATAGCCACTGTGGCAAATTATAGTACATATGCTATAATACTTCAATGGCAAGAAGCAACTATAAAAATACACGTTAAACATATTTGAAAAAAGAGAAGATAGAGAAAAAAATTGCTTTTTAACACAGTCAAAAAGCTTCCTTGCTGTAAAGAATCCATTCTATCTCTCTCTCTTTATATGAACCCATCCAGTGCTGTAGAGACGTGCACAGTTCAATTCTTTAAATAAACAGACAAAAATAAAGCGAGCGTAATATCAATAAACACAGAGACTCACCAAAAATAAGCCCCTCCTCCCAATACACTTCTGCCTCCTGGTCAATTCTTTTCCTTCAGTGAAAGACAAGAGAAAGATAGGCCATCTAGTGTGCCCTGTATGTCATCAAACTCAGGCTTTCTCATACTATGTAGAGGAACATGTTAGGGGACACACAAACAGAGAAGATGCTTTACTGTGTCCCCTAAACACTTATGCCAAAAAATCAGTTACACACTGAATTACACTATGGGCAAAGGAGAGTGAAAAGTCCTCAATGCATGAAATACTTGAGCGTGTAGCTTAATTAAGGCAGCCATTATCTGCCTTCAAACAAGGATGCATTCAGTAGATGCCACTAAAATAAAAAGTCAGTGAGAACTTGGTTGGACATAGTCACTGAAGAAGCAACTGTTGTTTTAAAACACGAGAGACCCTTTTATATCTCACCATAATCCTCAATGTTTTGTCTTATGATCCAAGCCAGAGCTCAGTCACTTAAACTTGCACAAAAGAATTTTAGCTGAGATCAAAATCTTGGAAGACAAACGGTAATAAAAAGAGGCTTGCACTGAGGAGGTGAAAATGCAGTCAAGGCCCTAACTGAGAACTTTGTAGTTGAGCTACAGCAGCTGAAGTATAGTCAGCAGAGAATTTTATTTTATTTTTATTCCTCTAAATATGGTGAAGGAGGTCCCTTCCAGGACAACAAGGATCATCTGATAGTATTCTACACCTTTTACCCTTAGCCCCGGATAGGTCTAAATGTCCAGGTGGGAACTAGAGAAGGCAAAGAATGCTTTAACAGCATTATATTCATGATACTAATATAATACAGATACTTCCATTTAAAATCACTCTTTTGCTATATCTACTTTCCCCATAGCTGAGTACAAAAGGATGATACATTTAGAAAGAAAGAAAAGAGAAAGGAAATATTATTTGATATGGTATATAGATGTCCTATCGTCAACTTTCATCGACAAAGGAGGATGTCCAGACATTTGTACAAGGTCTAGGCAGGATATAGCTCAGAGTGTCTCAAGGAGGGGCCAGGGTGCTGACTTGACTTTTCTAAGGAATGATACATTTGCCACTGCTGGAGGCAAGATGCCAAATTAAAACAATGGTGTGATCCAGAAGAACACATTCTATATTCCTCTAGCTTTGCAGTGAAGGTGAAGGTTGGGAAAAGTCAAACAGTACATTTTTCTGAGTAGCACAAATGCAGTATGAAATGATATTTGGGCTCAGCTGAATACTCCCCGTAGTACAGACATAATCAAATTTAGATTTCCATGCAGAAGTGGGCATTTTTGTTCAAATCGTGGATAACTGAATGCTTGAATACCCAGTCTGCTTATCCAAACATTGGCTTTGGGAATGCAAAAGAATGTACACAGTCCTAGGACACACATTTTAAGGTTTGCTTGAAAATTTGTCCCTGGGTATATTTTGGATTAGTGAATATTTTACTCATTCCTCAGAGCAGACTCTTTTCAGGATTTTTTTTCCCACTACAGGATTGGGATGTTCCTCATGTGAGGTTTATTGTCAGTAATGGACATACAAAAAACATTTACTGACAATCCGAAGTTTGCTTTTTAAATGGTTTGCTCTGTATGGATTTTTCCTCTCTGTCCATTTTACAAATGAGCACACTGAGAAGCCAGTTGCATGAATCCTTAGCAAAAATAATATACCACATCTGGAACTGGCAGAGCAACTAGAATTTACCCAGGTACTTTTGCCAGAGTGTGGCTTGACCAATTTAGCTGGGCAGGGAGAAGGGAAGCGAGGTTCCCCACAAGCTTCCCCTCCCCTTTCATGGCCTCCCTGGAAGTTGAGTTCAGGCAAACAGGGTTAAACAGGTATTTTATGTATTACTTATTCTCCCCATTCCCAACCTTGGTTCCATCCCCCCTATATGCCAACCAGCACAGCTAAACTAGTGCAGCTAGGTAGTAATCTGCTACTGTCCAGGACCAGCAGAATATTACTACTACTCCCCATTGGAGCAAGGGGGAGCAAGAAAGGATCCACATTCCTTTCCTGTGCTGCTTCTGGGACAATACTGCCATTTAGCAGTATATACAGGTAGATCCTAAATATACAATTGACACTGGGATGAGCAACATAAGTAAAACTTACCTAACATAACAAACACTAATACCCTCACTTAAGAGGCATCTGGTTCTCAAAGACAAATACATCAATCTGTTTCTATCCTTGCATTGATTAGCCTTACTTGATCTTTGAGTTTCATCCACGTTACTATTTTTTTCTATGTAATATACCTCTGTAAATAATCAGTTTCACAGCGGTGAGTTATCAAGGTTGGTGATGGTCCTAAAAATGCCTGATCGTTATTTGAAAAAAAGATACTCTAACAGATGGTTGCAGTGAGAAAACTGCTAGCAATGAGTTAGGATCCAATCCTGCAAACACTACCAGGAAAAGTGATTGCTAGAGTAAATAGATGCAGTGGAAGTAGTTCTTGGTAGTGAGTGTCTGCAGCTTTGGGGTCTAAACATTTAATTTTTGTGTGTGCCAAATCCTGGCTGCTGGTGCCAGTTACACTGTTTGCTGATGAACTGCTATTTTGGCAGCCTCTTTCTGCTGTTTAGCTTCCAGGGCTATCCAGTAATCAACTTCTTGTTTTTTCTTTCAAGCTGCATGCCTTCTGTCATCCAGTTCTATTTCTTTTTCCTTCTCTGCTCTTCCTAGCTTTTCGGTCCATTCTGCTATCTATCTCCAGCCTCTGTACCTTTATTTCAGCCAGTTTGAGTTGAATGACTCTCACTGAGGACAGTGTCTTTGCACTCAAGTCTCTTTGGTAGATCAGGCTGTTCCTTTGGTAGTGTATTATGATTACTCATCTTGTACCTCCTTTTGTTCTATTACCTTTACCAGAAATAAATAGAAAGTAACAAACTGTAATCTTTTCTTTCTCTATTCCCAACCTTCTCACTTGTGAATCTCTCAGGAACTAATTTACCAATGCTTGGCGTGTGATCCTTGGCTAACCATATCCTGCCATGACTATGCCACTGTCATGCTTTCTTGGGGGTACCCAGGACTGAGTCATGTAGTTACCACTCTGCCTCCAGTGTGAGAGAGACTTGCTGGTGCGAAATTGTGTGTTAGCTTCCTGACATCTCCAGTTTACTGGCCACCCAAGCAATCTCCCTCTGGGCAATGCTAGCCCTCAGTTTGCTTTGCAGGTGAACAATAGATTCACTCCAGTCCCTGATGCATCTGAAGTGTTCTGCTGTGGTATCCAGCCTCTGTCACTGGCTACTCACAGAAATACCAGGTTTGCTATCCCCAAAGGGATAGCAAACACTAACTTGTTTGAGTCAACTGTGTCATCAGCGCCTATATAACATCACAGCACTGAGATATATTTATAGTGAAAACATTCTTAAGTGTATTATCAAAGGCTAAGATTTAAGTAAGGCTAATAATGGAAACAGAAAGGTTGCATATAAAAGAAAATCTATTCATGCTTTCTAGAGATTAAGTTTAACTTCAGCAGGCTAACCATCTATCTAAAAGCGGTGTATTCTCACCCAAAGACTTCTTGCAGCATTTCCATCTGGGGCAGGTTGGGATCCCATTCTCACGAATGTAATTGCATGGCCTGATTAATTCCTCAGGTGCAGGATAAAGAGGTGTCTTTTTGCCCCCCCTCCCCCGATTTTATTTTCCGGTGTGCTGACTTCACAGCCTCATGTTACTTTGTATGCAAACACACCTTCTTCTGTTTGGCTTACAATGCTTAATTTACATGTGAACTGAGGGAGACAGGTGAATCTACATCCTTTATTTGGCAGAAGCCTGTTTGTCAACCCTTACTTGAGTCAGACTTTAAGGGTATATTTCCATTATACCTATATCTTTTTACGTAGTATCTGTACATGCATTTCACAATTATATTAATTAGCAGTGTGATCTTGGCCTTCATTTAATATTTTACATGACATAATCTGTGGGTAACTACTATGAAAGAATTGTTAAGTGTAGTGAGTTTATCTGACCTGATAAAAGTTACTGTTACAGAATAGTGAACTCTTTCTATTTGGTGTTGAAGGGGTCTTAGGGTCACAGTATGGAACTTAGAGCAGTCCTTGGACCTAGGACACCAGAGGATCAGGGAAGTGCAAACTAACTTCCTTCTCCAACTCCCCATCCCAGGTTCGGTACTGTGCGCAGCTTGGCTGAGCCTGGATCTCTGGTCCTCCAGCCCTCTTTCAACTGTAGGAGAAGGGAATCTTTAGTTTAAGCTATTTGTAGTTGTTTATCAAATACTTGTCTTTAGCAGAGTTTAATAATTTGATTCCCTTAGGATTCTTGAGTTCCATTCAGACTGAGGCCTCCACTAATTTTTCCTTGCTGAGCTGAAAGAACAGCTTATCTAGACAGCAGGATTGTCCAGTGGTGTGCCAGAGTTCTCAAAAAGTAGGGGAGGGAATCTGCTGAGCATCAGGAGAAATTCATCTGTATTCTGTCTGTGTGCTGTGAGATGATAGAAAAATCCAGGCTCCTGGTCTATTTTACTAGCACTGCCATTATTATGAGAGTAGAATATCATCCTATTAGTATACTTTTAGAAGGATACCATTTTTTATATACAGGTATAGCAATTTTGGGGGTGGATGAGCCTGTTGGTTTTAACATCAGAGTGTTTTATAAGCTGATGATATTCCTGATGCCCAGTGACTTTTCTTGCAGATCTGACAGCCTGTCTGCTCAGGAGGGAGAAGATTCTCCTGTTTGACTGGAAATGTTGTTGAGTAATGACTGCACTCTTGTACCTGGGCATCCTTTTTCCTTTTCAATCAACTGGTTAATCCCCAGGGCCTCTGAAGTGTTTCTGAGTTGCGCCAATATCAGAAACTATTTCTAAAGATATGATCCTGTGCTACTGTGAGAAAATCCATGCTCAGTGTCTTTGTTATACAAGACTATTTTGTTCAGCTTCATAAACTAGTAGATAGTTCTGAAACTGCACCACCTCAGTGGACTTTAAATGAATGTAAGTGGTCTGTTTTAGAATATATGGGAATTTTGCAGGAGGACAGCAGAATCCCTTATGAACTCACAGCCTCATTTAATGGTACCTACTTCAGAAATAAGGATAAGGTCTCCCTTTTTTTATAATAATCTGGGAGTTCTTAATCCAGGCTGGCTCCCTATTCTCTTTGCTAACATATGAACATGTTATTGATTAATTATTCATTGAATGCTATCAGTGTGTTTGATACTGTACAAAACCAGAGGAAAACATGGTTCTGCCTCAAGAAGATTGCATTCTAAACTGGATGGACAATACATAGAGTCTAGCCCACATTTTCAGACATGGTACAGCTGCTTTGTGCTGCAACACTAGCAGATTCTGGCCACAAAGCCAGTGCAGCTCACCTCAGGAGAATCAAACTAGTGCAGGGGGAACCTCTGGTTGTGAAGAGCCAGTGTAATGATTCCTGTGCCACCATTCCCCCATTTCTACTAGAGGACTTGGCTTGGGACCTCCTACACTTCACTGATCCTCAGCTGCCATAATGTTCCTTTAGGGCTGTTGGCAGCTAGCAAAATTTAGAGCAGCCTAAAGGCTGCTCTAAATTATGCTGTGTGACTGGCCTGGCACACAGCTGATCAAGTAACGGGGGAGCATACATGACATTTTTACAACCCTCTCCTACACTACTCAGGCATAGCCAAGGGTCTGGGCCTCTGTATATTGGTGAACACATACTATAGTAGATAACCAGGTGAAAATACAACCACAAAGAGGTGATGACATTTTCCTTTACAAATTACATGTATTTCTTTTGAAGAGAGAATGACCTTTTGGCACACAAGGAGCGGGAGTGAGTTCCTTGCATAAGAGGCTGCATGACATGAGAAGAATTTAATTATCAGATATTTTAGGCAGCAATTGGTCTTTATATAGAAACACCATACAAATACGTAACTGGCACACTCTTCCTTGTCTAATATTTTCCACTGCTCCACTTACAGATAAGTGAGTTGCTTTCCTGATTGTCTTTGTTACCATGTCTTTACAGAGCTTCTCCCCATTCCCAAAATATTAACTCTCCTTTTGGGACCATTGAGTCATAAATGCCCTATGGTTCCTTCACTTCTCCATATTGTATGTCAAATCCAATGCACCTCATCTAACTCCAGTGCAACAGTTCACCGAGTGCTATTGATTAGCATTGGTAATTGCCCATCATTAAGACGCATTTTAGAAATTGCTCACAGATATCTGGACACATCTGGACCATTTGAGGGGCTGCTTTCTGTGGCAGTGTCTTCCAGCAACCTTCACACTTCAGTCTTCTCCAGTTCATGGTCAATCAATGAAAACCCCTTTTGTTTTTCCTGGCTGCAAAGGAGCTCTCATTAATCTTCTTTATCACTTCATTATAGTGAAATTACAGTAGTTGTCCAAAAGTGGCTTAGGAATTGGAATTCAAATGCATTGGTGAGCTTTATTTCAACCTTGGACATTGAACTCTAAGCATGATCAATCTTAGGATAAATGCTTACTCTCATTTAATCTGAGTGAGACACCAGCAATACAGTATATTTAAATAAATTAGACACTTTTAAGTAGCAGAGCTGACTGCAAAATATTTTGCCCAGAAGTGAGATACTTGCATTTACACTTTTATCCAACCTCACAAAGATCCTCAAATTTTGTTGTTTTCTTCAGAAAACTGGTGATGTTTTATGGCGTCACCTTCTCACTGCCGGCTGTCTGAGTCAGAAAGCTGGTATTAGTCAGATAACACCAGAGTGTCAGCCTTACAGGGCTCAGAAAAGAAGGGGAACTCAGAGCCAGCAACTGTAACTTGTTTTTGATGGAACAATGTGCTCTTCCCAGTACATAGGGTCCACTATCAAACTTACTGCCTTGGGAACTGCAGATGCTTTTGCTATGCCACTGTTAGGTCTGTATCTCTCAGCATGGGAGTCAGGAGAAGAAAAATCTATAATGGGAAAGATGTAGGGAATGGGGGAAGGCTCATGAGAGCTGCCATGCTATTTTCACTCCATTCCCCACAGCACTGGCAGAAAGAGCTCCACTTCTGTGTAAGATAAACATGGGAGGTGGGGTACAGGGGAAGAAAATGATTGTGGCAAGCTTTGGAAAGGAAGAGAGGACAGCTGTGGAAGAGATTAGGGCAAGAGCAAGGGGTTGGATGAACAGAAAAGGGGATCAATATGAAAAAAAATATGATAGAAAGGAAAGAAAGAGAAAGAAAGAAAGTAAAAAGTTCAAGAAGAGGAAAGAAAGAGTAGGCAAAAGGGAAAAAAGAGAGAGGGCCCGAAAAAGAAAGAGATAAAAGGACTGCATTCATAATTTTGTTAGGCCTCTAGATAGCATGGTCTTGCTTAGAGAGAGAGAGAGCAAAAGTAAAAAGAAAGCACACACAATGTTGAGGGTAGTTAGTATTCACAAGTGCATTCATTCTTCAACTTTATATTGCACTTCCCTAGCACACACTCTGTAGATCTCTGTTTTGGGGAAAGAGGTGGGATGGTTAGATACCAGAAGTAGAAGCAGTATGAAGGCTTTTCTCTCAGGGGGCCCTTTAAACTCCTAAATTCACCCAGGCAGATATGCATTAGATGGCACAGAACTTTTAAACTTTCATAAAATGAGAAAAACATTATTGTCTATTTTAAATGTTGTTGCTTATTGAACTTTGAAGTTTTTTTCTTTTGCCTAGTGAGAACAATGTTCACAGCTTTGGAGAACACTCACAATAAACAGCTTATGTGGTTATTGAATGCCTTGGTAATACTGCATTTTAAAAATCATCTGCAAAAGCTGTTTAATGTCTTTTATACACCTTCACCATGAACATTATCCCTTAATTATATTTTTCTTGAAGTGCTGAACTAGATTTGAAACACTGATATGCCTATTTTCATCATCATGCACTGCCATTTTGAAATTTGCTTTTTAGAATCCTCTGATCATGGGAGGGATACGTTCTGGAATATTTCTATAGCATGAGAATGTGGTTTCTGAGGTAATGCAGATTTGCATTTGGAAAACTTTAACTTTCACAAGCTCTTTATTCCCTCTGGGACATTCTCTTGTTTTGGGGGGAGGGGAGTAAGATTGGGAGTGGGAGAGTGTTGGAATTGGTAGGAAAGTTTAAAAAACACCTGCCAGGAATTGTTGAGAAAGGGGTGAAATGGTGATGGCCCGGCCTGGCAACAGTACATTCCTATATTGTTCCTACAGGCCTGTTTTCAATGTATGACTGATACAGGACTTTGACTTTGTATATCTTTAAAAATTAAAAGGAGGGCTGTGGTAATGTTTTGACAAGATGCCTAGACATATTCTCACTGCTTTAACTGTTAAAAATGAGCTGCATTTGGAAATTGAGCACTTAGGGGAGAAAAGTGAATTTTTAAAAGCCCTTATTAGGAACTATAAAAGAGGAAAGAGACATTTCAACTTAGAGTTTGAATGATATTTGGGAATTGTAGGATTGTAAAAACAGGTCCTAATGTTATAGTACACATAGTAGACCTAAAGCCCACAGCTTTCTAATAATTCTAATCTGCTACACCCCCCCCCCCCGTGTATCAGATATAATTATGTTAACAGCTTTCCTACTCAGACACCATACAGTCCCATTGTGAAGCCAGCTTCATTTAATTAGCATCATGTAGTAAATTAGCAGTTATAAGGACTGCTGGGTCCAAGGGGATCTCCATTTTCTCACCATCTACTTAATCCTCAGTCAATGTTGAGATTACTACTCACTGAATTTCCATAGACAAAAAATGCTGACACCCTTTTTAGATGTAGTTATTCAGTCTGTGTATGCCCAGGAGTTAGGATAATTGAATTGCCCATTCCTGGTTGGAATGATGAAGGGATGTGGAGGGATCATGCAGACTGGCATTGTTATTTTTCCTTATAAAAGCATCAGTATCTGAGTGGGTCCTTTTTTCCACACAAAAGCAATAATTAACATTCCAGGGTAAAAGATCAGCACTGGTAAAAAAGAGAGACCAGACTGGGAAAAGTAATTCATTTTAAAGAGCAGTTCCCAAATCCTCTGAGCATTTCAATGAGAAGATGTTTGTGTATACAGTCCTTAGTGGCATGTATAAAACCAAATTGCATTATTACTAATCCCATTAGTTTGCTGCTAGAGAGCAGCTATTATGACATAAAAATCTTCCTTGTGATAACACATATACCATTTTAGCTGCACTAGTAATGTGTAAGAATTCTTTTCTGCACTTTTGGAAAAATGTTTAAAAATGCTTTTCAAGTGTTTTACCTATAAACAATGTAATAATTTCCTCACAACAGAATTATACTTAAAAGCCACAGAAGCTGCTTGAAGTGGGAAGAACTCTCCATTAGCGCCATTGAGCCTCTCTGCTTGGATGACACACTGGCATCAATTCTCATATATTATAGTCAAAACAGAAACATATGCTGTAGTTCTTTTTTTGGGAATGAACTGCAAATATTTACAGTCTTCACTGGGCATAAGTGGGCCACATCCCAGTCTCACTAAAGTCAATGCAAGTTTAATCATTGACTTTGGGGGGACTGGTATACAGACCTATGTGATTTGGATTATTCCACTTAGTGTGAATTAATTTCCAGTGCCTTCAGATGGTGCGCCAAATCTGTGATCTGTGGACAGAAAGAATATTCCGGAGAAAAAGACCGAAGGATAGCATTCACATTTTTTCCTATATATTTTAAAATCAGTTCCACTAATGAATCCAGCCAAGTTTCTATAATGTTTTTGGAATATATATAAAAAGCTTTAGCAGTGTAGTGGGTTTCCTTCAATGTGGTAAGCACAGCAGATCAGAGCTTTAGAAAGAGCTACTGCTGCCTATGCTGCTTGAATAGGAAAACTCTGAGCTAATACGGGTCTTCCAGGGGAAAAAAACAAAACAAAAACCTTTACCAAAAGAGATTTACCATCTAAGACATCTGATGAGAGTCAAAGTTCTGAGATGTAGAAAAATGTTGTAGTTCACCGATGGTACTGAGTGCATTGCATTAACAATTGAATTCCTATTAACATCTGTACTTAAAGCAGCAGTCCTGCTAAAAAATATGTAGAACGTGGAATGGACTAGTGATTTATTATGTTGAGTCTTGACCTTCAGTATCTGTCCAGGAGAAAATTAAGAACCTATCATACTTTTTGAAAAGAAATGGGGAATTTCCTGTACGGAAACCAGTAAAGTACCTGAAACCACTATTGTGGATTGCTGAAAGGAGCCAAATCAGCAGGCTGTAAAGTGGCCATGCAGCAGGCTTAGCTTAACCAAGGAGGGGAGGGGATTTTGACCCCACGTCCTTCCTGATAAGAATTGTGTTGAAGTTGCTGATACATGCATTTTAGAAGAGCAGAATGTGCCCTCAGGAATGTGTCTAACAGGGTCTCCAGGCTGCAAACTCTGGGAAAAAAACATACCTGCTTAATCAATAATCAGAAGAAAAACCTCTTGCTTAACAAGTTTTCTTTGAGGGACATGCCATTGTATTACTATGTATAAATAAAGGAAAAAAAATTGAGGTAATCGGACTGGTCTCCCCCTCTGGATGCATCTTGTGTTCCCCACTGGCAGACAGGCTGCTGCTGTGCCACTCGAGAGCCACACTCAGCTTCGGTAATTATCAAGAGTTGGGGTGTTTTACTAACCTGTTGCGGACGTGTGTGTAAGTGCTTGAGACTAAGTAAAGTTTAGCTTTAAGTGAAAGCACTCTTGTGTTTGTGCCAGCCATCTATCGGTCGGATGGCCGTGTCTCCCTTGATGTCTTCCTGACATCACCTTGCACAGAGTAAAAGTTACCAAGAGCTTTGGGTTGAAAGAACCCCGGGTAACATCCCCATCTGTGACATTCTTGGAATAGAAAAGGTGCGACTCTCTTGAGCTATGTGTGAGGAATTACCAGTACAGGATGGCTACCATACTATATTATTAATTATTTTAATTTATATAGCATTAGTGGTATTTCTATATTGCAAGATGCTTTCATGGAATAAGCCTGATTTTGACCCTTGTCAATCAAGACCAATCTGCCTGGAAATTCTCATTCATGAAGCCAGGATGTGATGGTAAAAATATTCTGGAAAATATGGGGAAAAGCAGACAAGGTGTTTGCAAGGTAAGTGAGATGGAGTAACTCCAAAATGGCTTGCCGTAGAAACTCCACTTTAGTTTTAATACTTGTCTTGGTGAAGACACTCCTTAGAGGATTGGTGTGGTGCGTACTTGATTGATTTAGGTCTTAAGAGTGGTTTATGTGTTCTCAACACCACATCTCATTTCTTGTGGACTCCCTAAGCCCCATGCCACTCAGATGTGTACTTCTGAGACTGCATAAGAATACCATGTACATCCTGCATGGTGCAGTTGCTCTGTTGTGGGCCTTTGGAAGCTGAGAAACTAGAAGATGTCATGAAAATCATATGCTGATATAAGCTGTTATACAAGCTGAAGAATGATTGAGCTGCTCCTCTCTCTCTTCCCTTTAATTTCATGGTCTCAGTCAATGGGGTAAACATGTAGGAGGTTGCCATAAGTCTACTTAATAGGGATATATTTAATTAACTGCTGCAAAATAGTTAAAAGGTGTTTATCCAGGAATTAAATGAGTGTTTAATTCCAAGCTCTAGTATTTTAATAAAGAAGTTATTGAATAAAGATTAAGGGGTATACTTTATTTTACTGGATTGCTCCAGCAAACAGAAGTATTTGAAAACATAAAAAGTAGCTCCTCCACACCCCAGTAACCCAACAGATTCTTGTGCATGCAAAGCAGCGTAACCTAGGATCTAAATGGGTCAAGATAGCTTGGTAAAGAGCCGCAAATGTTGGTGCAGCAATCAAGGAAAGGAATCGTCCTGGTCAGTCTACCTGTGGTCGGCATGCTATGGCCTTCACTATTCAGCTTTCTTAGGTAGGAGTAGAGCATACATTTCATTGGTTCTGAATAGATAGCACATATGCTATACAAGAAATTTATACTGCACAGCAAAAGGTAACCAATGCACCCTCCATTATTAGCCGGGCGGCTGTCCAACTGCCTTCTAGCTTCGCATACCTCCACCTGCCTTTTACTCACCCAACTCCTTCCCTTCATCTAGCAGAAGGAGCCCTGACAAAGTAGATATTTTTTGCTAAACGAGTGCTTATTATAAGTTTGGGTGGCATTTACCTCCATTCTTGCTTCTCTGATAGGTGGCAATCATACTGTAGCTCAGCCAATGAAGAACTCTCAAACTCTGGACCAATTTATGTGGCATTTTCAAGTCAATAAATGCACATAAGTGTGTCACTGAGCTATTCCTTGATGCCCCAAACCAGATGACAAAGGAAAATATTACACTGTAATTAAGATTATGAAAAGCAAAAATGTCTGAAAGCCAAAAATTAAAGTTAAGGTTACACTTCAGACATAAATCAAAGAATAAAAAATAAAGTTTAAACATTAAAGTCTTTGATTTAACATTAAAAACTTAACCATTAGAAATAAAACTTAAACATTAGCAAATATGGAAATACAGAACTGAGGCTCCCTCAAACAACCTTAGTGCTATGCATAGGTAACCGTCTTGGATCATTATCGATAGAGATCAGTTCACATTTGCCATTGTTCCTTCAGTTAACATAAACTCACATGTTCCCATTGTGAGCCAGCTATCAGAATATAATAATCGACACAATATGGATTTACAGTTATCAGTTACTGCACATTAATATGGGATAAAAGGTGATAGATTGTATTGGTACTTAAGGAAGTTCTCCAATATAGTTCTGTTTTTTCAAACTCACGGTTTGGGATCGGTTTGGCTCCAGTATGTTTTTTCAAAACATTCAAAACTTTTCAAATCTGGAAAATTGGTTTAGAAAGCTACAGAAAATAGGCTTTCAGGGTGTTAACTAGAAAGAAGTCAGGAAATATGAGAGCCAAACTGGGGACCAAACTATGCCCATAAATGGAAAGATCTGCATAGCTAGCAGCTAACTCTGCAAGGATCATAGTTTTTTTTCTATTGTACAGAAGCAAGGACAAGCCCTTCCCCAGTGGAAGAAGCATGGAGATTACTCTCCAGAACCCACATTCTTGGGTGTCTTCTCGAGGCCAGGGATATCAGCATGGATACCCTATGCTTATTTAAATGAGTAGGAACAACTCGAAAAATTATTACTCATTATTGTCCATATGATTAGGGAGTTCAAAAATTCTAGGGAGGGAAGATGTTGAGCAATTGGTAGAGGAATAACAACCAGTGGGTTTCTCTAAATATACATACATCATAATTCTGGCAAGGTGGCCTACATGATGGTTAAACATAAGTATGCTATGATAGCTTTATTAAAGCAGCGATTGATATAGTGTCTTAGTTATGGTTGAACAGTACTCAGTAACATTCTCCCCTCCAGGAGTTTATTATAACTTATAAGTTTCAAAGTAAAAGTTGACATACCAGGTGTTTACTTGATACACATTTGCTTTTACATTTTTAAAATGTAGAAGATTCAGAATTTTTAGCTTCTTTTCATTCAAATAATATATACAAGAAAAAAGCATATAAAATGTCTCAAGCAGCCAGTGATCTAAATGCTTGGACATCTCATCAAAAATATGTTGACAGGGCCAAGAAGCATAATTTTAAAACTCACCCACTGTACTTGTGCAATATATTGTTAATCAGGTTTCATATGACTGTCAAATTAAATACAGTAACTACACATTCTGTTACATAATTGCAAATCCTAACTTTCACTTAATTGCATGTCTTAATTATGTGATTTCATGTACAGTATTTAACTAATTAGGCAATTAGAATATGTCATTAGAATTTGTAGGTATCTATTAAAATATACTCATGAAATTTTATTCTAAACACTAAAAACTTCTTAATTAAGACAACTTATAATGAATACACACATGAAAAACATTTAAAAAAATAAGGTATGGGAAATATTATGTGGTATATAGCTGCAACAAAATTGAATATGTCACAACATTGGTGTCTTCTGTACCTCATACATCCATATATGCTGGAGTATACAAGATTTACCCTTTGCTTGCTAATGCTCTTGCTTTTTCAGAGGTATTGCCTATCTAGTCCTGCAAACACTTTTACACATGTTTAGTTTTGCTCATGTGAGCAGCCCCATTGACGTCTGTGGGACTACCCATGTGTAACGCTAAGGGTTTGTGTAAGTATTTGCAGTATTGGGCCCTTATATTGCTTGATCCTCCTCTCCCATTTGTTTGGTGTAACTCCAGTGACTTAATTTGAGTCATTCCTGATTTAGCCCATCAAATGTTGTGCTAGAGCATATTAGGGTGTACATATTTTTAAACAGATAAGTGCATAAAGTTCATCACGTAATCACAGTTCATATGGGGAAAGAAGTGAGCTGAAAGACAGGAAAGGAAAAACAATACAGGAGCATAGACATCAGACAACTATTGAGTTTTTAAGGAAATGGCATACATAGCAAGCACAGTCATATAAGTTCATACAGCATAAAATGAGTTTGGCTTCCAATTGTTCCAGAAGGATGCAAAGACAAGGAAGGCGAAGAGACTTCAGGGGATTGTCAAGAATTGTTTTTTATTCAGTAAGGACAGAAAATCCATGATAACAGATGACCCAAAGACTATTTATTAAAACTGTAAAGTTAGGTAAGAAAAGCAAGCACCAAAGAAAAGTTAAAGGATGGACTGCAGGAACATTCAAAGCACTTCTTTTTCCAAGTGTCATGTCCACAAAGCTTCATCGGAATAGTTTTCAATTAGTGAGTATATCATCTGTCACATGCATTGAGAGATTTGATAAACGGTCACAGTGCTGAAAGCAATTTTGCCACAAACTTTGCAATGTTGGATAAGAATAGTGAAATTAAAAAGGGTAATGGGTCTTTAGTCATGAGAGATACTATATTGCAGTAAAATATAGATTACCATGAGTCACTTATTTCTAAAGGTTAAGGAAAGATTCTACCAGAACAAGTGAGATGGGGTGTACAGGCTATGCTGGCTTTACACCACTTAGACTTTTATCGGGCATTTCAGCTTGCCATTCCTGTAACAGAACTGTAACTGGCTCATTGTACTTATTCCAAGTACCAAACATCAATTCAGGCAGGCAAGACAAGGACTGAAAATGCCATAAAGTGTACAAAAGAAAATGATTGAGAATATTCTACACACACATAACTGGGAATGGAACTGTGTGCACTGCTGATATTTGTCACGTGTAGTAGAATGCACAGAGGACCAGCAAAAGAGCCTATGCACCACTTAAGCCCTCAAACTAGAGTTTAAGTAGGATTAAGTGATGCATAGGCATTGTACTGACCCACAATTTTCTGGACCTATAAAATGTTCTATTGAAGGTTTTAGGGAGAAATTCACAACACACACATAAAACATTCCAGAAGACTGGAAAAGGGCAAATATAGTGCCCGTCTATAAAAAGGGAAATAAGGACAACCTGGGGAATTACAGACCAGTCAATTTAACTTCTGTACCTACAAAGATAATAGAGCAAATAATTAAGCAATCAATTTGCAAACACCTAGAAGATAATAAGGTGATAAATAACAGTCATCATGGATTTGTCAAGAACAAATTGTGCCAAACCAACCTGATAGATTTCTTTGAAAGGGTAACAAGCCTTGTGGATGGGGGAAAGCGGTAGACGTGGTATATCTTGACTTTAGTAAGGCTTTTGATACTGTCTTGCATGACCTTCTCATAAACAAACTAGGGAAATACAACCTAGATGGAGCTACTATAAGGTGGGCGCATAACTGGTTGGAAAATCATTCCCAGAGAGTAGTTATCAGTGGTTCACAGTCATGCTGGAAGGGATCAATTCTGGGTCTGATTCTGTTTAATATCTTCATCAATGCTCTAGATAATGGGATCGAGAGTACTCTTATAAAGTTTGCAGATGATACCAAGCTGGGAGGGGTTGCAAGTGCTTGGAGGATAGGATTAAAATTCAAAATGATCTGGACAAACTGGAGAAATGGTCCAAAGTAAATAGGATGAAATTCAATAAAGACAAATGCAAAGTACTCCATTTAGGAAGGAACAATCAGTTGCACAAAGGGGAAATGACTGCCAAGGAAGGAGTACTGCGGAAAGGGATCTGGGGGTCATGGTGAACCATAAGCTAAATATGAGTTGACAGTGTAACGCTGTTGCAAAAAAAGCAAACATAATTCTGGGATGTATTAGCAGGAGAATTGTAAGCATGACACGAGAAGTAATTCTTCCGCTCTACTCCACGCTGATTAGGTCTCAACTGGAGTATTGTGTCCAGTTCTAGGCACCACATTTCAGGAAAGATGTGGAGAAATTGGAGAAAGTCCAGAAAAGAGCAACAAAAATGATTAAAGGTCTAGAAAACATGACCTATGAGGGAAGATTGAAAAAATTGGGTTTGTTTAGTCTGGAGAAGAGAAGACTGAGAGGAGACATAATAACAGTTTTCATGTACATAAAAGGTTGTTACAAGGAGGAGACAGAAAAAATTGTTCTTTTTAACCTCTGAGGTTAGGACAAGATGCAATGGGCTTAAATTGCAGTAAGGGAGGTTTAGGTTGGACATTAGAAAAAAAGTCCTAACTATCAGAGTGGTTAAGCACTGGAATAATTTGCTAAGGAGGTGGTGGAATCTCCATCATTGGGGATTTTTAAGAGCAGGTTGGACAAACACCTGTCAGGGATGGTCCTGATAATACTTAGTCCCGCCTTGAGTGCAGGGGACTGGACTAGATGACCTCTTGAGGTCCCTTCCAGTTCTATGGGGTTCTATGATTCTATGAAAAACAGAATATTTGGGCATTATATAGTGAAATGTATATATGTGTGTGTGTGTGTCAGGGGCGGGGGGGATGAAGAGGAATTCAGTGGAGGTTGGAGAGGCAACATATATCCCTTATGACTTGCGGCTACTACACAGGGATATAGAGCAGCCCCCCATGCAGCTTCTACTACCACCTGCCCTGATTATATTGTATATTTATCCCTGGCCCTCCATTTTTTAAAATACATACATTTGCATGGAAAACTGGCTTCAAAGTGATCATTTATACCAACTGTCTCTAGCTGAAGGCCTAATCTTGTTTATGACATCAAAATTGATTGCTCTGAAACTGATTATGTCACAAACCAAGGCTAATGGCTTCAGGTAGGAATAAAAGTTGTTGTGGCAGATGCATTTAAACAAATATCCTGTTTTCAAGCAAATAGCATTCTTAACAAAAGTACAAGGGAAAAGAAACACACAAAATACAATAAATAAAGTGTGTGGGGAACTTGTAGCATGCATATAATTCCAATTAACATAAAAGTATATATCTTTCAGCTTCACTGTATAAAATAATATTCAGACACTATTCCAAGAGGATAGAGAAAGGAACAACTTGATGAAAACTCTAGAGACCAATGTAGAGGAAAGAAACAGTACTAACAAGCAGCTGACATAGAAAAGCAACAGGAAGATATATACGCTGTAGCAAGCTGGACTTAAATGCTGTGTTAAGGCCCCTATATTCTGTAGGTTTCTGCTCATCTTGTTCAGCACCTTCGTTTACTTTAAAAAGAAGGTTTTTTTAAAAAAAGAATTAAATTCGTAATGAATGGTACAAGTGCAGACAGCCTCTCCTGTGTTCTTTATTTGAACATTAAATTCAAATGATTTTACACTGTTCCCCACACTTTTCAATTTTCAGTACGCCAATAGATTTCATATTGACAATACATAACGATAATGGAGACAACATCAAGGGGAAGATGGATTTTTTTCAGCTGATTAGGGACAGTTGGAAATTTGGGATGTGGTGGGCAATCTGGGATTTTGGGGTAAGCACATTAGCTATATGTTTCTAGTTTTTACTAAAGTTATCAGCAATGAAATGGTTAACATTGTTGCCATCTAAGTTGTTCCCTTTTAGTTTGAGTTAACAACCCACTGAGATGAATGGGAAAGGTCAGACCTATTGTTTCAGGCTGTTTGTAGGTTGAAGAAAACATCAGTTTACTGGTTACACAGCGTTAACCTTATAAAAATGCTACACAGAACTATGAAAGTTAGGAATGTTTTATTTTGAAATGAAAGTTTAGATTCAGGGACCTGATTCCTCCACAGGGTGAATTCAGTTGCTCATTCTATGGCAGAGAAATTTGGAAAATATCAGGTTCTGAAAATAAATAGAGAGTTGTTCGTTATATCCAGCATTCATTCTGTATTTGCAAGATTAGAGGAGGATGACAGGAGTTGATATCATTATTTCCAACTTTTGTTGTAAGCAAGAATTAGTGGTGGCAATAAATGGGCAAGCGACTATCACAGATGTTCCATATGTCCTCTTCTTTTAACCATACAAATGATCTGCAATAGTTATCTTTCCCATAGAATTGCTTGGGGATTGAATTATTTTGCCCCAGAAATTAACCCTGAATGGCTACATAACTCTAAGGCTACACCGGCTCTAATTACTTATTAGCACAGAAAAAGAGAGCCAAGGAATGAAACTTCAATCTGCAAATAAAATACGGATGAATAAAACAATAAAGCTGTAAGAAAGCTACTTCTCCTCCATAGGGGAACAACTAAGGGCCAAGTGTGTTGAAGTTTTATGCTAATACAAAATTGGCGCCAGCAAACTATACTTTTTTATAGCTGAACAAATTGGTGCCAACTTATTTAAGTGGTCTAGCACCAGCAAAACAAGTACAAAACTGTTCAGGAAACATCTGCTCTGAAGGAAGCCTGTAATCATTAAAAATGTATTTACCATCGGATAATTAGTAGAAGCAGAATTAGCGCTAACTTATTGACAGAGACCCAATTTCATTGTAAGTGAGTATTAAAATTGGATTTCATGAATATGTCTTATATTTTCCTATAATTTGTGAATGGCTGTGCTATCATGTACTGCTGTAGTATACATGAAAAGTCAAATTCTAATAGGGCAGGCCCAAAATATTGAAAGTGAATAACCTAACCATAGTCTATTAAAAATAGAATAAGAAACGTGAGCAGGCTATGAACTTTGGATTAATCACAGCCTTCTTCACATATTACTTACATCCACAAAAATGATGATCATAAGAAAGTGAATAATGAAAGTAAGTTATGTTTTGCCCATACAAGACCAGTATGACTTTCACACATGAAAGCATCACTGATATTATCACTCTTCAGACTGTCTTCCAATGGCTGCAATTCATGCACAAAGATAAATGGTAACTGTAAATGTTTCTTTCTTAAGTGATCAAAGAGAAACAATAAAACAACATAGTTCTTAAATGCTGACATCAAATGGTCTTCAGAAAAAAGGCAGCATTTGCTATTTGTGTAAATATGATATTACTGGCAGGTTTCCTGCATGGAACACATAAGGGAGTACATATTGTAACTGACCCCAGCACAGGGTATCACTATGCTGTGGTACACCAGTCCCCAATGCTAGACTCTACAGGATGTCACCTTTGATGGGTTCCCATAAACACGCATACATTTTGAATACAGAGCATTACTTTACTAGGGCTGCCAGAACATTATTACAAATACTCCATCCACAGTTTATTTAAAAGTTAAAACAAAGGTCAACCCAGAAGTTCCTAATTCAGTCTAATACCCTGTTTAGCTCAACACTATCCTCCTGCCTGCAGGCTGCTGCCTTATAACTTCTTTCTGTGGCTGCTGCTGTCCCACTGCTAGCAATAGAGTGTGTCTGCCCAGCCCTCCGGTCCCAGCTGCCAGTCTGCCTTCCATAGACAGCTTCCAGACTGCTGAGTCCAACATATTGCCATTGGTCTCATTCAGCCTCTTGCTCTCTCCCAAGCCTGTTCCCCTCTTATTCCTGTACATTTTTTTTTGTACAGTGAGGATTACAGAGCTACCTACTGAATGGATGTTAGCTTGGTAACACAGTGCCCTCCATTAGCTAGATTCTTTCAATCCAGCTCAGTTGGAATAGGGAGGAGACATCAGCATGAACTAAAATATTCATTACAATATTATTATTGAATGAAAATTATGCTAGAAACTCTAAATTTTGCTCCCCACTTTTCAGTGATGTCTATTTTTCTGGTATTTTATGCCTAAAAAGAGTTTGAATATAAAAATGTAAAACAAAATATGAACATAATTAGATAGTATATATATTTTATTATAGAATAGTTATTCTGATTCACGGAAAATATTTAATAAAACACTTCTATCTTTCATTTTTTCCCATCAGCACTTTTTGTAAACCAAATGTTGCACAGAATGAGTCACTACAAAAGTAATTTTCCTGCTGATACTCACATCTTCTTGTCAACTGTTGGGAATAGGCCACTTCCACCCTAATTGAATTGCCCTCGTTAGCACTGACACTCTTCCCGCCCACTTGATAAGGCAACTCCCATATTTTCATGTTCTGTAATAAATATACTTACTATATTTTTCACTCCATGCCTCTGATGAAGTGGGTTTTAGCCCATGAAAGCTTATACCCAAATAAATGTGTGAGTCTCTACGGTGCCACAAGGACTCCTCATTGTTTTTCTAAAAAAATAATGTTTCTCATACATAGGCAAAGTTTCAGATACTAATGGAATATGAGATATGGGGAAAAGAAAGTAGATCAAACTATTTGGCAATTACTAAGCTCAAAAGAAATTGCTTAGGGAGGTTAGTGATGTATAGTAGTGTGTGACAGGGTATACCTACACCACACCAGCCTCAAAAGAGTTAACTGTGCTTTGCAGGCTGGGAAGTTCCACCCCTCCAACTCTGCTGGGCATGCTCAGGCAAGAGGCAGAGTATAAAAGGAAGCAGCCCAACTTAGTCTGGGCAAGCTGTTGAAAGGTGACGATGCAGAGAGCAGGCTCTCGCCAGGGAGCTTCTACAGGCCCCAACTACAGAGCCACGGCTTGCTGAGCTTCAGACAGAGACGAGCCTGGAGAAGAGACTGCGCCAGAGACCTTTGGAAACTTTGGAGCATTGCTGAGGGAGAAAGGGTAGGAAGCAGCCAGGGGACTTAGACTTTTCAGCAGTGAGTGAACTGGGGAACCAGTCACTGTGTTTCAGGAGGATTCCCACTGACTCAGTGGTGAGCACCCCCACCATTGCCAGGGCCCTGGGCTGGGACTTGGAGGAGCAGGGTGGGCCTGAGTCCCCCTACCCTGGGTGCCACACATCCCTAGGTGGTGCCCCACTTCCCTAAGGAGCCAATAGGCCACACAGTACCCCAGAAGTGGGTGCCCTTATTGACTCTGGCCATTAGGCCATGCTGCCCTGAGAGGAAGGGCTGCCTTACTGACTCTGGCCACCAGGCTGTTCTCCCACATTTTATAGTCAGGGTCATGAATACAGGACCTAACTGGCTGCTATGCAGTTTCTTCCCTTCTTCTCAGCATATGCGACCTGGCACATGGGATGGAGTATACCTACCCTGCGATATGGTGAATGAACAAGATTAGGCATAATACAGATTCTATTGACAATCCACTTGTCACCCTGCTACTCCATCTGTATCCATTTGCCTCTTTCCTCTGACCATCAGCAACACTACAATGTATTATTCAATTTAGAAAGTTACCATCAATAATGCACTTGCTCACTAAACTTATATACAGTGCTATTATTGTATGAATTACTTTATAACTTTATATGCCAGTATTATCAAAACCATTCTGGAGGACCAGTTAGCTAATCTGCTCCTTTTCTTCTACTTCAGCTATCACTGCCACTTTCTTAAATAAATTAATCAGATTAGTGGAATTGTGTGCAGACAGTTTGGCTAATAACCAATCTATTCAAATGTTGTCCTGTTTTGTCTCTAATCAATTACACTGAGCAGCATTTCCTCACATTAGGTTACAGACTTGCATGTTTGCAGTGGTTCTGCCCTTTAGTGCCTGGGCCAGATATCAAGCAAGTATACATTAGTATAGCTCTACTGAAGACAATGGAGCATCATCAATTTACCAGCTGAGAATCTAGCCCCTTTTTCTTAGACATGAATGGAGATATTGACATCTTCAGTCCTTACATACATCTCTTGTAAGAGACATTAAAAGCTAAAGATTGTAATTGTAATTACAATTGTAGAATTGTAGAAGCTAATTGTAGAAGCTAATTGTAGAAGCTCTTATTTGAAAACCACTAAACTTTGAAGGGTTAGAAGTGTAGACCTGGAGGCAGTTCTCATATTTCTGAGTAGGTCCTGTCTCTATTTCAAGCCTTATGGCTCTTCATCTGTAGTCTGCCATCTCCTTTAGAATTCTGGAAAACAGCCTGCCCAACCTTAAAGCCAATGCTATTTCTTTCTATTTTTATTATGACCCTCAGTTATGGATGATCTTCACTGTCAGCTCCTAGAAAAGTTCTCTTTTTTGGTCATGAAGAAGGGTTCTAATCCTGTAAAAGATTAATTGACTCATGGTAATCGTTTCTCCAGACTCTGGCCAATCATTCAGCAAAGAGCTGCCAGCAATATTCTTGAGACCAAGTCATATTTTTTATTCCTGGAAAGGAGCTCATAATTAATCTCTTTACCTTAACAAATTCTGAGCTGTTTGAATGCATTACTTTTGCCTATGACTCAGTGAAATTTTGCTAGCATCTAAAAATAAGTCTGAATGAAAGGGCCAGAACTATTCTAGAGTTTCTTTTAATGTCGTTATTGGGCACAGTAAAATATCCATATAAACGCAATACAAGGATTAAATACAAATGTTTCATTATGCCTTGAATCTAATTTACATATATCATAGCACAATAACCTAATTCTTTTAACAGCTTATCTCAACTCTTTTTAGGAAAAGAAAGGAAGAAAAATAGAACAGCAACACAACAGTAGAAATCAGTTGGGTGAGATGGGATTTTTAGGCTTTCACTATTGTATATTCTGCAGCCAAAAAGAGCATATGAAAATTTTTGTAAAATCACATGTTCATCAATCATGGAATACTAATGCCCATAACAATCTCTTCCAGATGAAATACGATGCCATGTATTTTTTGCAGAGTTTTACTACATTTATGATTCTCTCCCAATAAACTCTTATCTTGATGCATATGCAGAATATGTATTCCATCCAAAGTCCCACACTTTCCGTAAGGTCCTATAACAAGCTTTCACAGGAATTAGTTTCAATTTGTATATATTGGATTGTCTTGAATAACAATAACTAAATTTTCCTTTTAAATAATCTCATACAGTGACTAGGTTAAACTACCTTAAGTATAATCAAATGTCATTCATCTGCATCTTGTGGAATAATGAATGTCTTCCCCCACTGTTTGTCACATGGTTCCTGGTCTGAGATTTTTCAAACGTCAATATGGGCCAGATTGTACATGCCCCCAGTGCAGTTCTCCAGGGAATTAAAGGGAGTGAGGTCCCTCATAAATGGCTGAGTTATGGTTTCCTGGACCTTTTGCCCAGATGATGAGGCAGGGAGCAAAAGCTGTGTCTCCAGCATTCTTTCCTCAAACAGGTGGGCATGGTGTGGCTACAGCCTTGTTGTACCCTTCAAAGCACTGGTCAGGGAGGGAGTATGTTGCACCTGGTAGAGGATTATAGCAAATTATTACACCCCGTGGAGCAAGGTGGAGGAGGAAAGGAGCTGCCAATGTGATATGGCTGTGAAAAAAGCTAATGCAGTCTTGGGATGCATCAGGAAAGGTATTTCCAGTAGGGATGAGGAGGTTTTAGTACCGTCATACAATGCACTGGTGAGAAACCTCACCTGGAATACTGTGTGCAGTTCTGGTCTCCCATGTTTAAGAAGGATGAATTCAAACTGGAACAGGTACAGAGAAGGGCTACTAGGATGATCCGAGGAATGGAAAACTTGTCTTATGAAAGGAGACTCAAGGAGCTTGGCTTGTTTAGCCTAACGAAAAGAAGCTAACTAAAAGAAGGTTGAGGGGAGATATGATTGCTCTCTATAAATATATCAGAGGGATAAATACCGGAGAGGAATTATTTAAGCTCAGTACCAATGTGGACACAAGAACAAATGGATATAAACTGGCCACCAGGAAGTTTAGACTTGAAATTAGACAAAAGTTTCTAACCATCAGAGGAGTGAAGTTTTGGAATAGCCTTCCAAGGGAAGCAGTGGGGGCAAAAGATCTATCAGGCTTTAAGATTAAACTCAATATGTTTATGGAAGAGATGGTATGATGAGATAACATGGTTTTGGTAATTAAATATTCATGATAAATAGGCCTAGTGGCCTGTGATGGGATGCTAGATGGGGTGGGATCTGAGTTACCCAGGAAAGAATTTTTCTGTAGTATCTGGCAGGTGAATCTTGCCCATATGCTCAGGGTTTAGCTGATTGCCATATTTGGGGTCGGGAAGGAATTTTCCTCCAGGGCAGATTGGAAGAGGCCCTGGAGGTTTTTGGCCTTCCTCTGTAGCATGGGGCACGGGTCATTTGCTGGAGGATTCTCTGTTCCTTGAAGTCTTTAAACCACAATTTGAGGACTTCAATAGCTCAGACATAGGTGAGGTTTTTCGCAGGAGTGGGTGGGTGAAATTCTGTGGCCTGCGTTGTGCAGGAGGTCAGACTAGATGATCATAATAGTCCCTTCTGACCTTAGTATCTATGAATGATCACCATTGTTCTCTAAATGTCCTTTGGAGAAGTACAGCTACATATTCTATATCCATGGCATTGAGCAAGGTCTCAGTCTAGCTCTCTGTATATCCCATTACACCTTTCTATACTTTGGTTTGGAAGAGTTGTATTTTCATGCTAGAGATTGGTCTTCATATCTGCATAATTTTTTTAAAAAATACAAATATGTTAGCTAATCCTGGTTTGGCCTTCAAGAAGTCCAGCCCAATAAAATTTCCCTTATTAGTAGACACGACCATTTTCAGTAAATTACTGGTTTTTAGTAAATTTTCTCTCCCTGTAATGTAATCCCCATCCAGACAAAACATCTGAGTTACTCCTATGGAGGAATATGAGGAAATTCCTTGGTTGATTTTTAGTAGGTCGAAAACTCTGGTTTGTGTGTATATGTCTATCTGTCTAACAATTTAGGGAAAAATTTGCAAACACATATTCAGGTTGAATAGGACTTCCTTATGTGAGTATTCTCACTACAGTCAATTGAAATATGTTTGTAAATGTTATTGCTCTGGGAGAGGGTTACAGAATCAGGCTCTTAAAGAATTTTATATTTGAATGAAAGGTGTGTATTTTATGTACTATACCTAGAATTATGGCCAGTGTGCTTGAACTCATAGGCTCTGGTTCATGGATTGAAAGGAGTGTGGCTCAAGTAGGCATTGGGAGGGATGAGAGCACAGATGTCACCTCCCTCACCCCATTGTCACTTACTGTTCTTTCTCTACTATAGGTATATCACTTTCAGCAATGAGGCATTCTTCAGGCTTGTGGCAACTGAGGCTCATGCTGAAGAGCCAGCTCTGGTCTACATAATTTTGTAGAAAACGAAATGTTAATAAAATCAAATCTTCCTTACTCAGCGACTTGGAAGCATTAGCTGCATGCTTCAAGAACACCATTGGCTAGGTAAAATAGCTGCTGAACTAATGCATGGTTTCTGTCTAACAATGCGCATATACTCTCGTTTTCACAGCAAGAAGTGCTCTGTTTTATTACTGTGGTGATGAAAATCTTGACACATGGGGAAGGACACTTTTAGATTCCAAATGATCAGCCAAGAAATACAGACTTGCTGAGTTGGGAGCAAGCCAGGAATGATTAGGCACACAGTCAGGATGGGGCTGCTAAAGGAGCATCAATGACAGGAATAGCAGTGGATGCAATAAATATTCATTTATCCAGTATCTTATTGCATATGGAGTTTAAATACAATGCCATGCCACAGCTTCAGAAGTTAGGAGGCTTTGTCTGGATCAGCTGTGGAAATAAAACCTTTGGCCCCTTTAAGGTTACACTTCTTTACCTTCTTCTGGGCTGGAGGAGGGAAGCTATGTGGCTAATTCTGATGGGTTGGACATAAGGGTCCACCTATTGGCTACTGGGCAACCTATAGGAGAGCTTAAATGCCCTTGCCCTAACCCTGTACACCTTTATGAACTGGCAAGGAAAATTGTCTGGTTCTCTGATAAACCAGAATTGGAAGCAATTTAAGGAAAAGCATCCCCTAAAGAAGTTAGGAAATGGGTTGGGGGCTCTTAATAGCTGGTACAGTGAGGAGACAACCTGTCTTCCTCACCCCCTTAATGCTCCTATGAGGGGAAGGCAGTTGGGTCTCAGCAAGGGAGCTGAGACTAAGTTAATTGTGTTGGGGGCTGATGGTAGCCATCCACCAGATGGAACAAATTAAAAAGGGAGTTTGACTTCCACTGGACGAGTTATTGCTGGATATTTCCCAGATATGTTACTGAATAAAGTTGTGGCTTAGTTAACCACATTCCTGGTGTCTTGTCTTGTCTTCCAGTGGTGTCTGGGAAAATTTGGCCTGTAGCCTCAAACACTAGTTTTCTTAAGTACCTGCCCTATTGTCAAGAGGGTCTTTCGTAAGCACAGCTTGGGAACCCTTCCACCAGTGATAAGTCAACTTGTCTCCTACAGGCTGGATTTTTGCCACCAATGAGGAAGACGGAGAATGGCTGAACAAGGGAGGGGAGTAGATGGAAACCAGCTCAGCAGCAGAGTGATCCCCTTTGCTGGAGGCTTATTTCAAACAGGCATTGATGCCTTTGATCTTTCTCTATATTTTGGTGGTAAGAAGGCAAGCTTTTCTATGGGCCATTTCTCATGTTCCTACGCTGTGGTTGTCATTGTCTCCTATGACACTTTCCTTCCCCAATTGCTCAGACATATCATTCTTTTCAACAGCTCCAGAACAACATTTGCAAGATTTCCATAGCACATATTACAGAGCATCTTTTATTTGGTGGGGTGAACCTGATCATTGCAAAGGGACTCATTGGCCTCAAGGGTTTCTATTTCTGCGAGCCTGATGTGCCTCCATGGGAATTCAGTTTGAAGCTTGCCTAGCAAGAAGCATCCCATCACACCCACAGTTCCCGCTTCCCATCTGCCAGTACATTCATTCTACACTGTGCAAGCATATAGCAGTTGTCAAGGTTCCTCCCCCACTCTGAACTCTAGGGTACAGATGTGGGGACCTGCATGAAAAACCTCCTAAACTTATCTTTACCAGCTTAGGTCAAAACTTCCCCAAGGTACAAAATATTACCCCCGTTATCCTTGGAATGGCCGCTACCACCACCAAACTAATACCGGTTACTGGAGAAGAGCTGTTTGGACGCGTCCTTCCCCCCAAAATACTTCCCAAAACCTTGCACCCCACTTCCTGGACAAGGTTTGGTAAAAAGCCTCACCAATTTGCTTAGGCGACTACAGATCCAGACCCTTGGATCTTAAGAACAATGAACAATCCTCCCAACACTTGCACCCCCCCTTTCCTGGGAAATGTTGGATAAAAAGCCTCACCAATTTGCATAGGTGACCACAGACCCAAACCCTTGGATCTGAGAACAATGAAAAAGCATTCAGTGTTTTACAAGAAGACTTTTAATAAAAAATAGAAGTAAATAGAAATAAAGAAATCTCCCCTGTAAAATCAGGATGGTAGATATCTTACAGGGTAATTAGATTCAAAAACATAGAGAACCCCTCTAGGCAAAACCTTAAGTTACAAAAAAGATACACAGTCAGAAATAGTTATTCTATTCAGCACAATTCTTTTCTCAGCCATTTAAAGAAATCATAATCTAACACATACCTAGCTAGATTACTTACTAAAAGTTCTAAGACTCCATTCCTGTTCTGTCCCTGGCCAAGACGACTACAGACAGACACACAAACCCTTTGTTTCTCTCCCTCCTCCCAGCTTTTGAAAGTATCTTGTCTCCTCATTGGTCATTTTGGTCAGGTGCCAGCGAGGTTACCTTTAGCTTCTTAACCCTTTACAGGTGAGAGGAGCTTTCCCCTGGCCAGGAGGGATTTCAAAGGGGTTTACCCTTCCCTTTATATTTATGACAGCAGTAAACTGTTTTTCTTCCCATTATACAGCAGTGCAAAGAGAGATTTGGTGTCTTTTCTTCAGCTCTTCCATAAGAATTGTGACCCCCATCCTTTGGGAAGGACACTTTGAGAATTTCTGATTAAAGCTATCATTTGTAAACAACAAATTTTAAGGACCATTATCTGCAGCTGTCACGGTTCCTCCCCCACTCTGAACTCTAGGGTACAGATGTGGGGACCTGCATGAAAAACCTCCTAAGCTTATCTTTACCAGCTTAGGTCAAAACTTCCCCAAGGTACAAAATATTACCCCCGTTATCCTTGGAATGGCCGCTACCACCACCAAACTAATACTGGTTACTGGGGAAGAGCTGTTTGGACGCGTCCTTCCCCCCAAAATACTTCCCAAAACCTTGCACCCCACTTCCTGGACAAGGTTTGGTAAAAAGCCTCACCAATTTGCCTAGGTGACTACAGACCCAGACCCTTGGATCTTAAGAACAATGAACAATCCTCCCAACACTTGCACTCCCCCTTTCCTGGGAAAAGTTGGATAAAAAGCCTCACCAATTTGCATAGGTGACCACAGACCCAAACCCTTGGATCTGAGAACAATGAAAAAGCATTCAGTGTTTTACAAGAAGACTTTTAATAAAAAATAGAAGTAAATAGAAATAAAGAAATCCCCCCTGTAAAATCAGGATGGTAGATATCTTACAGGGTAATTAGATTCAAAAACATAGAGAACCCCTCTAGGCAAAACCTTAAGTTACAAAAAAGATACACAGACAGAAATAGTTATTCTATTCAGCACAATTCTTTTCTCAGCCATTTAAAGAAATCATAATCTAACACATACCTAGCTAGATTACTTACTAAAAGTTCTAAGGCTCCATTCCTGTTCTGTCCCTGGCCAAGACGACTACAGACAGACACAGACCCTTTGTTTCTCTCCCTCCTCCCAGCTTTTGAAAGTATCTTGTCTCCTCATTGGTCATTTTGGTCAGGTGCCAGCGAGGTTACCTTTAGCTTCTTAACCCTTTACAGGTGAGAGGAGCTTTCCCCTGGCCAGGAGGGATTTCAAAGGGGTTTACCCTTCCCTTTATATTTATGACACGCCCCCCAAATCTCAGCTAGGGTGAAACACTGGCTGGGATTTCTTCCTGGAGCTCTAGGAAAACAGAGTTAATAAGACACATGCATCTCTAAATATACTACCAAGTACATAAAGACTAACAATATTTTCCACATCTCAAGGACGATTTTAACCAGTTGATTCTGGGAAACTTTCACGGGAGAGTGCATCAGCCACTTTGTTAGAAGCTCCTGAGATGTGTTGGATGTCGAAATCAAAATCTTGGAGAGCTAAACTCCACCGAAGAAGTTTTTTGTTAGTTTCTTTGACAGTGTGAAGCCACTTTAGTGCAGCATGGTCGGTTTGCAGGTGGAAACGCCGTCCCCAAACATATGGGCGTAGCTTTTCCAGAGCGTAGACAATGGCATAACATTCTTTTTCAGTGACTGACCAGTTGCTTTCCCTCTCAGACAGTTTTTTGCTGAGAAACACTACAGGGTGGAATTCTTGATCAGGTCCTTTCTGCATTAAAACTGCTCCCACACCACGCTCGGATGCATCTGTGGTTACTAGGAACGGTTTGTCAAAGTCTGGGGCCCTTAGTACAGGGTCAGACATGAGTGTCGCTTTAAGCTGGTTAAAGGCCTTCTGACACTTTCCGGTCCACTGAACAGCATTTGGCTGTTTCTTTTTGGTTAGGTCTGTCAGTGGGGCAGCGATTTGGCTGTAGTGCGGTACAAATAGTCTGTAATAACCGGCCAAGCCTAAGAAGGATTGAACCTGTTTCTTTGACTTTGGGACAGGCCACTTTTGGATAGCATCCACTTTGGCCTGTAGGGGTCTGATAGTTCCTTGACCCACCTGGTGTCCAAGGTAAGTCACTCTGTTTAGGCCTATTTGACACTTCTTAGCCTTAACAGTTAGTCCTGCCTCCCTTATGCGCTCAAGGACTTTCTGTAGATGTTCCGGGTGGTCTGCCCAGGAATCCGAAAATATGGCCACATCGTCAAGGTAGGCGACTGCATATTCTCCTAATCCCGCTAGGAGACCATCTACAAGTCTTTGGAAAGTGGCGGGTGCATTTCGCAGCCCGAAAGGGAGTACATTAAATTCATACAGCCCAAGATGTGTGATGAAGGCTGACCTTTCCTTGGCAGATTCATCTAGCGGTACCTGCCAGTACCCCTTGGTTAAGTCCAAGGTAGAGATGAACTGGGCCCTTCCCAGTTTCTCTAATAGTTCATCTGTGCGTGGCATGGGATAGTTGTCTGGGCGAGTTACAGCATTTAGCTTACGGTAGTCCACGCAAAAACGTATTTCCCCATCTGGTTTGGGAACTAGAACCACTGGAGATGCCCATGCACTTTCAGAGGGGCGGATTACACCCATCTGTAACATATCCTGGATCTCCCGTTCTATAGCAGTTTTAGCTTGAGGAGACACCCGGTAAGGGTGGACCCTAATTGGGTGAGCATTACCTGTGTCAATGGAGTGGTATGCCCGTTCAGTCAGTCCTGGGGTGGCTGAGAACGTTGGCGCGTAGCTAGTGCACAGCTCCTGGATCTGCTGTCGCTGCATACGCCCAAGGGTCATGGAGAGGTTCACCTCTTCCACACCACCAGCACATTTCCCTTCGTAATAGACACCTTCAGGCCACTCAGCGTCGTCTCCTCCCTGGGCTGTAAACTGACAAACCTTTAATTCTCTGGATCGATTAGAAGAGCTGAGAGGCTATGGGTTGCTCCGTGCCGCCGTCCACGCTCTCTGGAGGCTTTCATCTGCTTTCTGTTCGGTCTGGAACTGTTCCCTTGATGCTGGAGACATCAGTTCCTCATTGGATTGGGGACATAGGCTTGGTTCCTCTGGAAGCGATATAGGGGATGGAGCTGTTTCTGTTGACTGTGAACCGCACTCCGCTGGTGCACTATGTTGGGATTCAGGCTCCGGCTGAGCCTCTTGTGTAGGGTTATCGGCTGCTGCCAGTTCAGGTTCGGTGGGGCCCTCTGGTGTTGAGGTTGCAAGTACTGGATTCAGTGCTGGCACGGGGTCTGGTGTTGGTTGTTTGGCTGGTTCCGGTTCTGGGACTGGTTCCGTCTGGGTCTCTGGGACTGGATCCACTACTGCTGTTGCAGACATTGGCCTGGGGTCCAGGTCCATCACCTCTGACTGGGTCCTGATAGAAGTTTCCGGAACAGAGCTAGGCCTCACGGCTTGTTTAGCCTGGTTGCGGTTGACCATTCCCACCCTCTTGGCCTGCTTCACATGATTGGCCAAGTCTTCCCCCAACAGCATGGGGATGGGATAATCATCATAGACTGCAAAAGTCCACATTCCTGACCAGCCCTTGTACTGGACAGGCAACTTGGCTGTAGGCAAATTGAAAGAGTTGGACTTGAAGGGTTGAATCGTCACTTGGATCTCTGGGTTGATTAAATTGGGGTCCACTAAGGAAGCATGGATAGCTGACACTTGTGCTCCGGTGTCCCTCCACGTGGTGACCTTCTTCCCACCCACACTCACAGTTTCCCTCCGCTCCAAGGGTATCTGGGAGGTATCTGGGCCTGTGGACCTCTGGTGTGATTCCGGTGCAATGAACTGTAATCTGTTGGGGTTCTTGGGGCAGTTGGCCTTTACATGCCCCAGCTCGTTACATTTAAAACATCGTCCAGCTGACGGGTCACTGGGGCGAGGAGGGTTGCTGGAGAACGGGGTGGTGGGACGATAAGGGGTCTGGAGGGTTCTTTGGGAGGTAGGTGGGGCTTTGGGCGGCCCCCGGTAATAGGGTGTGGTCTGGGGTGGTCCCTTCTGGTCTCCGCTCCAACTGCGACCAGTTTTCTTCTTCTCTGCCACCTCCACCCATCTGGCTCCAATCTCTCCTGCCTCAATTACAGTTTTGGGTTTCCCATCTAGGATGTATCTTTCTATTTCCTCAGGAACACCCTCTAAGAATTGTTCCATTTGCATTAGGAAGGGCAAATTTACTGGAGATTCAACACTTGCTCCTGATATCCAGGCATCCCAATGTTTTACAATGTGGTAGGCATGTCGGGTAAATGACATGTCTGGTTTCCACCTTAGGGCTCTGAACCTCCGACGAGACTGCTCGGGTGTTATCCCCATTCTGACTCTCGCCTTGGATTTAAACAGTTCATACTTGTTCATGTGTTCTTTAGGCATTTCAGCTGCCACCTCAGCTAAGGGTCCACTGAGCTGCGGCCTCAGCTCTACCATGTATTGGTCAGTAGAGATGTTGTACCCAAGGCAGGCCCTTTCGAAGTTTTCTAAGAAGGCCTCAGTATCATCACCTGCCTTGTAGGTGGGGAACTTTCTGGGATGGGAAGTGGTACCTGGAGAAGGATTGCTAGGGTTTGTTGGTATATTCTGCTGGGCCTTTATCCTCTCCATCTCCTCCACATGCTTCCTCTCTTTTTCCCTCTCCTCCTCCACATGCTTCCTTGCCTCCATTTCCCTCTTGTGGGCAGCCTCTTGGTGTTGTTCTGCCTCCCTTTCTTGTTCCTTCTTCAGCTGCATGAGTTCTATCTGTCTTTCATGTTCCCTTTGTTTTTCCTCAGCCTGAAATTTGGCTAATTCCAGCTGTAGTCGAGCTGAGGATTTGGCCATTCTAACCTCTCTGTTTTTAACTAACTTTACACCCGAGGTTTAGAAATAAACAAACAAAACTTGGCTGTAAAATTTTGCTGTGCTGGAATAGAATACCTATTCTCTGATAGTGATTGTCAGCCTACAGAAAAAGACAATTCCCTTGTCTCTGCTCTGGGCCCAAATTAAAGCAAAAAACCTCCAACTACTTGGAAACCTGCTTACCCAGCCCAAAGAAGAAAAAAAAATTCTTTTCAAACCTGTGCTCCTTGTAAAACAAAAAAAAAAATCAAAATCCTAAAAAAACCCCTGCCACTTTTGTCTCCAGGCAAATGGGTAGAGCACACAGCTCCTATTTACTTTTAGGAAGAAAAGAAAAAAAAAAAAACCTCTGGGTTGGAAGACTGTGAATTTCCCTGCAGGAGTTAAGTACCCTGCCTCCAGGCAAAGAAAACCTGCAATTCACAAGATAATCCCCTTTTGTCTCTGCTTGGCCACAAAGCAGAGAGAAACCAAGCTGCTTTCAGTTTCAAAGCTGCCTTCTGGACTTCCTAAAAATTCCTTTTTAAAATCTGTATTTCTAGTTCAAAAAATCTCAACTGGATCTCAAAATGATTTCAGGTTAATCCCACCACTGTGCCACCATGTCACGGTTCCTCCCCCACTCTGAACTCTAGGGTACAGATGTGGGGACCTGCATGAAAAACCTCCTAAGCTTATCTTTACCAGCTTAGGTCAAAACTTCCCCAAGGTACAAAATATTACCCCCGTTATCCTTGGAATGGCCGCTACCACCACCAAACTAATACTGGTTACTGGGGAAGAGCTGTTTGGACGCGTCCTTCCCCCCAAAATACTTCCCAAAACCTTGCACCCCACTTCCTGGACAAGGTTTGGTAAAAAGCCTCACCAATTTGCCTAGGTGACTACAGACCCAGACCCTTGGATCTTAAGAACAATAAACAATCCTCCCAACACTTGCACTCCCCCTTTCCTGGGAAAAGTTGGATAAAAAGCCTCACCAATTTGCATAGGTGACCACAGACCCAAACCCTTGGATCTGAGAACAATGAAAAAGCATTCAGTGTTTTACAAGAAGACTTTTAATAAAAAATAGAAGTAAATAGAAATAAAGAAATCCCCCCTGTAAAATCAGGATGGTAGATATCTTACAGGGTAATTAGATTCAAAAACATAGAGAACCCCTCTAGGCAAAACCTTAAGTTACAAAAAAGATACACAGACAGAAATAGTTATTCTATTCAGCACAATTCTTTTCTCAGCCATTTAAAGAAATCATAATCTAACACATACCTAGCTAGATTACTTACTAAAAGTTCTAAGGCTCCATTCCTGTTCTGTCCCTGGCCAAGACGACTACAGACAGACACAGACCCTTTGTTTCTCTCCCTCCTCCCAGCTTTTGAAAGTATCTTGTCTCCTCATTGGTCATTTTGGTCAGGTGCCAGCGAGGTTACCTTTAGCTTCTTAACCCTTTACAGGTGAGAGGAGCTTTCCCCTGGCCAGGAGGGATTTCAAAGGGGTTTACCCTTCCCTTTATATTTATGACAGCAGCCATATACAGTATCAGCATTTACAACAAAACAGGTGCTGTTTTATCCTCACTGCACATCTGGAAACCCTGGAATGAGCCATTGTGACCCCCACCATGCAACAACTCTATCGTCTACTCCTGGACCACAAAGTCCTTCCTTAACCTCATTCCCACTATTCCACTTAGGCACACATGCACTCTTCCCCCATCTTTTCAGTATGTAACCATGAAACCTGCTGGTGTCAGTGCACATAAATGTGATCAGATTTTTAGAAAGGGTAGGTGCTTAGCCTCTGAAAATTCATTCCCAAAATTATGTGTGGATATTTATAATCTTTATCTACCAGTATGGGTACAGGGTGCTTGGGTTTTGAATGTAGGAGTAGGCAGTGCAGTCCCATGTGTAGAGTACTGGACTGGGAGTCAAGATACTTGGTTTCTAGTCCTAGCTCTGCAGTAGACTAACTGTGGGCCTTTGGACAAGCCACTTCTCCTGCTTGTGTTTCTGTATAAATGGAGTAATGGTGCTTACTCTCCTTTGTAAAATGCATTGATATGTATTGATGAAAAGCTCTACCATTAGTCACAGTAATCATCAGCCAGCCAGAAGGCAGAATTTAGGAAAATGTGGCCTTTCTTTCTGAAAAGCTACACTTTATCACTATAGATAATGCTTTCCCTAGACCACAGGGAATTGCACAAACCCAATGTGGCACAATCTCAGGATGATGCTACCAGTTTATGCTGGCATAGGAAGTTAAAACCAATCCTAGGATTTGAACTTGGAGTCTCTATCTGCAGCTGGACCTAGAACTTTTTGAAACAGTCAGGTGTACATGTTGAAAATTTTTTAGGATACAAAGAAATATAATAGGCAAGGTCAGATTACTTCTACTACTACAGAAAGAGAGTGCAGACTAGAGCTGTGGTGCCTGTAGGTATTTTAGCCTTTTGAAATGTAATTACAATCAGCTGAAACCACATCTCAATATTCATCAGAGTTTTGAAAGAAAGAACCATTGTGGGCATGATTCTGAGAGACTGGTGTATGAGTGCATAAGGGAGGAAGAATAAGGAGACCCTCTTTCCCCAGAACCAGCTGGCCTGCATAAAGGTCAGGCAGAATCCTAGTTCCTCTGCGTAAGAGGAAGGGAGGGAGACAGAACAATGGCTGACTGGATGGGAGAACGGAAGTCTGCTACACCTATAAAGAAGCATAATAGCAAGTGCACAGAGGTTACATGTAGGGGAGCTCCCAGTCTTTCCCTGGGGAAATGAGGCTCAGGGCTGCCCTTTACTAGATTGTATGGCAACAAGGCACAGCTGAGCCCTGTAACTTCAAAGGAATTTGAATTTTAGATGGAACTGCTTCTCTGCATTAATAATCAAGCCATTGGTTGGTATAAAGAGCTCAGAAAGTTACATGAATTAACTTGTAAAAAAATTAAAAAATTAAACTTGTAAAAAGTTAAAAAAAATTCTCTAGGGGAATTAAAATTAATAAAAGATTAAAGAACAGCAAGAGGACTCATTAGAATAGTAACTACTATATTGCAGGAACAGGAAGAAATCAGGACTGTTAGAACATAGAGTATGCCTGAATAATAGCCATAAGGAAGCTGAGAAGAACAATTACCTTCTGCCTCCAGAAAGCATTATTGCAATTGTTCCCTACCCCATGAACAGAAAACTTCAAACTGTAGTACCGGTAAAAGGTTGGCAAATCTGCCTAAGAAAGGACCTTGGAACCAGCTCAGTAATTTCACTCACAGACCAGGAGCCCTCGTACACTATATATATAAAATTAATTTATGTACTTTATTTCTATTCCAATTCATTAGGTGAATATTTTGAGTCATAGCATGTATCATGCTAACTAGCTCATTTCACCTAAATTTGCTTCAAGGACATGATAGAGAGGCAACAAGCCTTTTCAGTTGGCTACATTTTATCAAAGGCCTGAGGGGTGAGGGGCTTTGCTATTGATGCACTCAGTTATCAGCTGCCAGAACAGCTGCTTGAAAATGTTGGCAGCTTGGTTTAGATTAGCCCTGGGTCTGCTCTAAATTTCACCTGGGACTGAATGAGCCCCATGACTGATCCCAGAATCAAGGAGCTACAAAGTGTTAATAAAAACACGATTTTTCTCCCATTCCATCTTGGTCTCTTCTCCAAACACAGTTTAGTTCGACACAAGATTTGAAGCCTAAATCTTTGCTAAGAGGGGAGTACAAGATACCAATTCTCCAGTTCTTAGAGCCAGACAAGGCCCCATTGCAATTTAGACCATCTTCTGGGCAGCTCTCCGTTCTGCTACTGACATGAAAACTGTGGAAGACAGGCAGACTGGAGTGGAGCTGTTCTATGTCCCCTCCCAGTTTCCTTCCTCTACACTGGGGGATATGAGAAGAAGCTGGAGCTTGATTAATTTGAGTCCCTCTGCCAGAGAAATTCTCTGACGGTCATTTGCCACCAGATTATGGTCTATTTACACTACTTTATACACAGGCAGAAACCTAGTAGAAAATCTGGCAAAATATACTTAATATATCTAAATTCTACAAATACATGTGTTAAGAATGAAGTGAAAGGGATGATAAGAATAAGTAGCTTAGTAACACAATAAGCAAGTGACAGAAGTTAAGTTAACCTACCTGTAGCTGTGTTACTGCAGTCACTAAGGAAATTTCCTTGTCACTACTGGAGCACACGATCTCTTAGTAGCTAGGAATCTATTACAAGCCTCCACTTTAGTATAAGGTTCTGCAATGAAGGAATTGGAATGTAACCAATGACCATTCAGTCTTGGCCTCCTACATTCAAATGTATTTAAAACCAATTAGTCCTTTTTGTACTTACAGATATGGGTACTCATTTTGGTTGTACTGAAATCTGAACAAACATCACAATTTCTTAGGAAGACTAGTCAGTCAACACAGAGTGAATAATGAATCACAAAGCCAAATGCTGCCCTGTACCACATATTCATTGTATGTCTGTCTCAAAACTCTCTAATGGTCTTGATAAGTTGAGAGATGATATGATGTGGTCTAGCATTGAGCTGTCAATTGATCCAATCCACTCTATTATTTTCTTTGATCTCAAAGCCTGGAAGGCTCTATTTAAGAAACACATATTAAACTATTTGTTTGTAATGGCCAGAAGGATGGTGGAAAGAAAAGATGCCATAGTAAATGTAAAGGCTGTTATTTGACCTGTTCTTCTTGCACAAAGATAGTATTAAGCCCTGGTGTAACATACATCTTGTTCTTTTTACTTGGGCCTCTTTTCTTGGTTTCAGAAGCACAGGAGCTGTTCCCACAGGCATCTGGAAGCATGCCATTCCTGAATCCTTTATATCACCTTTAACTTTCCAACAGTAGATGTTATGTAGCCAGGTTCAAATGTAGCTCATTCATCGAATGTGTATTTATAGTCAGGGCAAAAGGCAGAGATAATGTTGCTATTCAGAAGTAATTAAATAAATATGATGCTTTGGGCATGGGATTATTTGCTTTAAATCAGTTTTGTCTCCTAAGAAATATTTTGAAATTCAGACTACTCAGTCAGATGTAAAAATCTCTTGTAATAAAGCTAAACTGGCATAAGGGGTAAGGTTATAAGGAGACATAATGGTTTAGTCCTTCAAAATCTATTAACCATGTCAGTGCAGTAAAGAATAGGCCATTAAAAATGGCATGTAAACTTATGAAGTAATAGTCAACCTAATTAGTCACCTCATCATGCAGAATTGTTTTTGTGTTAAGATACTAACTTTCTTTTTAAAAGAAAATGAAATGCAAAATTCTGCATTCAAATAATGTTAATACTGAGGTTGAAAACAAAAGAAGCAAAGAAGTTCCAAGTTAAGATTGACATGCCAATTTGACACCTTTATAATTAAACAAAGATTTTAAAATGTGAGCTGAAATAGCTTTGTCAAGATTAGCAGGTAAATGCATTTACCCTTTGGACAGAGGTCATCAGTTTTAAAATTGAAATAAAGAAGTTCTATAATCATTGTTATGCAAATTTGGGCCTTAAAACAATCTTAAGAGTAGGCAGCTGGATTTGATTCCAGGATCTCGCTCTGCTCTTTAGATGGGATCTATATTTTCTGGGTCTGGTTTGGATGTTGGTCAGATCTTACAGAAATGGTTGCTCTTGCTAGAGTTTGATCAAAGATAACAGAAACTTTATGGGAAAGTAGATCTCATGAGATTGCCACCATTTGGAATGATATCTCACAAAAACTACTGAGATTTTGGCTTGTTGAATTCAAACACAAGTCCTAGACCTGCCATGACCTCAAATCCTTGGCTGATGTCTATTAAAAATTGATAAATACAGAAATGGCTAAATTTTCGGCCTTAATTGGGCCTCCAATATTTTGCACCTAAAAACTGCAGACTCAGATTATTGCAGGTGCACTTGTGTTGCTATGTGGCTGGTTGGGAATTTTCCAATGAATTTTCTTTTCATCAGAAAATTCTGATTTGTGGAAAAAGAAACATTTTGCAGACATATGTGGCATTCAACAACAATTTATTTAGAAAGAGAAATTGGAAAAAAGCATTTCAACAAGGTGGAAATATTCCATTTCAGCCTTTCTGAAATGAAAGGTTTTCATTTTATATTTTAAAATTACTTTACTTTTACTTTTACTTTACTTTACTTTTACCTTTTATTTCTAAATTGTAAACTATAATATGAAATAAAAGTAAAAATCAGACGGAAAAGTATATTTTTTTCCAAAATGAAACATTTCGATCAACTACAAATGAATTTTTTTCAGCATTTAGATTCAAGTGAAGTTTTGAATTTTTGTTTGCTTTCTGGAACATAAGAAATTTTAACATTGCAAAACTCCACCCCAGAGGGTTCTTGCAGAGCTCTAGTCTGCAGTTTATGTCACATAGATGTATAGATATCTGATTTGTGAGTGCAATTGTCCATAGATGTCCAAGTGCCTTACATTTCACCTGTAATTTATAAACACAAAAATGGATGCCATCTTCTGAAAAACTCCCAGGCTGAGTCAAACTTAAACACAGACTGAATGTTTATTAGCTAATTAAAAGCCTATTGTATCAGCCTGTGAGTGCTAACGAACATCACTCTGGTGTCTATTCTGATCAAAACATTCTCCATTTTTCTTTCAAGCTTCTGTGCTGATTCCTTACGATTTCATTCAAACATTATACTTCAGCAACCCTCCATCTGGCTAATCAGGACTTCCTGCAAAATTCCTCAGTGCAGCTCCTTCAGATTGGGTCCTAAAAGTGTCTCCAAAGAACAATAGGAATTATTTTCTACCCTTTGTCCCCCACATTATAAGCCACTAGCTCAAGGCAAGACATGTTTTTACAGGTTCATGAATTTTTTTAGTTGATCAAACAAGCTTTATCATAACTGAGTATATAGGAGCTATTTATGTCCGGTAGTTGGAGAAAAAACAACATCTTGATACAAGAGAACGATTACCGGTTTCTGGCATGTAAGCAAGTATTAATCATTAACAAAATACTCAAACAGATTTGTTCCGAGCCCTTGATTCTCATGCTCTATGTGAAAGTTCACTCAATCACATTAGGTCTTTCGGCCAACAGAAAATTCCATATTGGATGTGTTAGACACAGATTTTCGGGATGTGCATAGAATAAAGAGTAACTGAAATTCCTTTAGGCCGAGCCAGTTTTTGACCAATAAATCTCATAAAATGTGGATTTATTTCAGTAAAGATGTTGAAAGTTTGTTTTGACTGAAAAGCACACAAATCTAAATTACTTTCTTAAACCCATTGTTTAAAGGATAGAGAAGACTAATAAATCTCTCAACTCTTCTAGTTTCTTTTGTTCTTTCACTTTGCTATACTTTACCATTAGTATGTGAAAACAGCTTGAAGACAAAGGACAAAGTGGAAATTGTAGTCAAACTCAGAGTGCAAATTGAAGATAAATTATCTGTATTGCACAATCAGGAAAATTTTAAACAAGAAAGAGTTGTACAAATCTGGACAAACTGCAGAAATGGTCTGAAATAAATAGGATTAAATTGAATAAGGATAAATGCAAAGTACTCCATTTAGGAAGGAACAATCAGTTGCACAAAGGGGAAATGACGGCCAAGGAAGGAGTACTGCGGAAAGGGATCTGGGGGTCATAGTGAACCATAAGCTAAATATGTGTCGACAGTGTAATGCTGTTGCAAAAAAAGCAAACATAATTCTGGGATGTATTAGTAGGAGAATTGTAAGCATGACACGAGAAGTAATTCTTCCGCTCTACTCCACGCTGATTAGGACTCAACTGGAGTATTGTGTCCAGTTCTAGGCGCCACATTTCAGGAAAGATGTGGAGAAATTGGAGAAAGTCCAGAGAAGAGCAACAAAAATGATTAAAGGTCTAGAAAACATGACCTATGAGGGAAGATTGAAAAAATTGGGTTTGTTTAGTCTGGAGAAGAGAAGACTGAGAGGGGACATAATAACAGTTTTCATGTACATAAAAGGTTGTTACAAGGAGGAGACAGAAAAAATTGTTCTTCTTAACCTCTGAGGTTAGGACAAGAAGCAATGGGGTTAAATTGCTGCAAGGCCGTTTAGGTTGGACGTTAGAAAAAAAGTCCTAACTATCAGAGTGGTTAAGCACTGGAATAATTTGCTAGGGAGGTGGTGGAATCTCCATCATTGGGGATTTTTAAGAGCAGGTTGGACAAACACCTGTCAGGGATGGTCCTGATAATACTTAGTCTCGCCATGAGTGCAGGGGACTGGACTAGATGACCTCTTGAGGTCCCTTCCAGTCCTATGGTTCTGCGAAATTGCACTGAACTAATTTTCTTTTGCCAATACAATATATACAGTGAGCCAAACATACAAGCCAGTTATTTTAAATCATTATATATTTTAAAAACAGAAATGAACAAAAATGCCACAATATATAATTTTCCTTCTCAGTCATTAAATATATATTAGAAAACTCTGTTTTTCACTGCATTTTCCCCCATTGCCTAACAACACTTGATTTCCCAGGCATGTTTCCTTTTACAATTTTAATACCTTGTGTAAAGGCTTGTTAAGCTATAAATAAAAGCAATTTAATTATAACATAACTGGGACTTAACACTGTAAAATATTAACACCACTTAAAAATGATCCAGCTGAACAGACATATGTTTTACTCAATGCCATTTAGGTATACAATGTACCTAATTGATTATGCAGTCAGTGGGTAGTTGTGTCAGCTAAACTGGGCAGTGGATGTAAAAATAGCTATGAATGGAAAAATGTAGAAGAACGTCTAAAAGTCAAGTGTATGAAGTTGAGGTTCAATTTAAGCAATGGACACTTACTGTACTAAATGGTAGTCAAATCTACTTAAATCTACTAAAGTTGCTTAGCATGGCACCAGCTGTACAAATCCCTTCCATACCCAACTCATAGTGGCCCTGATCTTACACTATTAAAATTCAGTGAAGTATTTGCCTTTAACTTCAATTAACAAAGGATCAAATCCTGTATGGTCTCTGCAGTGTTTTATTTGTATATAAACATGTGTGTGTTGGACATTAAAGGGGCACAGCAAGATTAAAAATAATTATCTCTTACTTATAATATCTCAGGTGATAAAATTCTGAAATAATTTTTAAAAAAATAACATTCCCCATTTCTGCTGTTTGTTAACATTTTGTATTTAAGACATTGGTTAGACATTAAAAACAAATTGGGTAGTTTCATTTTTGGTTCTAGTCAGTCTAACTTTCTGGTTAACACATCAGTCTTTGGGATACGAACATTTAAACCCAAACAAACCACTGTGTCATTGATCATTTTAAAAATGTCGTGAGAAAATTTCTATTTCTATTAGCTTTGTAAACCTTTCCCCCAGAGCCCATTTTGTTATACAATACCTAAATTTTGCATCTTTAATACCTTACAATTACCTTTAACCACAGCTTCCTCTGTCTCTGTCTTACATATACGACTTACAGTATCTTAGGTGTGTTTGTCCAATTAATTATGCTCTCAGCAATATGCACTGGGATACATTTCCTTTTCAAAAAGATTTTTTTTAAGGTGGGGGGGAAGTTTACAAAAATAAAACATACTTTTCACTTAGCTAAATGAAAAATTGTGGATCCCAGTGGAGATTAGGAAGCTAAAATTCAAAGGTCACATGGAACATGTTGTACCACTTGATTTCAGAATCTTAACATCCATGTGATGACCAGTAACACTCAGTTTTTCACTTCGTCGAGCTTAGAAGATGAACAGTTTTCATTTTAGGTCACGCATAGTAATTGCCTTAATGATGGGGGGGGGAAGGACAAATTCAAATCTAATGTAAGTGGGTGCACAACTTCACTAAAATAAATGGGAGTGCACCCACTTAAAACAGTGCTGAATTTGGCTTGCACTCTTCAGAACCAGTTCTAGAGCTTCTTATATTTTAATTGATGTTGAAATCTACTTAGCTGGACTTTCCTGCTTAGAAAGTTTCTCTGTTTCAGAGAAGGAGAACAGTGTCCATCATGTGTCTGAAGAGCGCTTACACTACTGCAGGTAAATTCACAGAACCCCCTTCAGTCTGCGTATTATCCTTACTCCACTACCTTATCTTGCTCCTGTTTTGTTGCTTTTCCTTTTTGTTGCACTTCCCTTCAGTCCCATGATCATGCAAATTACACATATTTACACACACACACACACACATATATTGTCCAGCTGTACTGGAAGAAGGACAGGAGACACTGGATAAATACATTTAAACATTTTTGGTTTTGATTAAATAGAGGATTTGAAAATTCTCAGAAGTAAGTAGAACGTTAGATCTCATACTCTTAAAATGTAAAGGGCTATGTATAGTACAGTTCAATCAGAAATTACTCCAGAGTGGCTCACACTGTTTTATTAATAAAACCTTATTACTGACATATGACATTTGTTAGATCATTGTATTTTGGGAATGTTTTAGAAAACAATAGGGAACAATATAATATCTTAATATATTTTAATTTGACAATGAGGCAGTTTATGAAAGTCTGTTGTTTTATGAGACTGACTTACATCCCCAATAAATGCTGTAACTATAGCATCACTCTTGCTTTCATTTTTTCCCCGTTGCCTTCTGTGTGCCTGTATTTGATTAGCAACAGAAAGATAAAAGCACATTACCATAATTTTCACAACACAAATGCAGAATTAAAGAAAGGTTTAAGTTTCTTGCCATTTTCTTTCTATAGTCTCCAGGCATCTGCTAATCATTATGCTCATAATATTAAAACAAGACCCCAGGTTAGTTTGTGCTGGTTCATTTAGGAGGATCTTCTGTATTTGATTAGACTCATATGGTTAATAAGGATGTCAGGTAGAAGCCATTGGGCTATTTATTTCTCTTAAGTTATTAACTGTCTGTGCTCCATGGAGTAATTTAGATTTTCTGCGAAAGGCCTAGAAATGGAGCTATACTTCTCATTGATAATAGTTCTTAACTGTACTAGGCAGCTAAACTGCTTACCATCCCTTCTTGCCACAGTGTCATTTTTTTTTCAAGTGGCTTTCATTTCAGGTATGTTTTATATCTCTAGTTGTTGCTAATGGCAGTAAGAATCCTTTGGGATGACAAGTACGTTATAAAGTTGCTAGAAAATGAATTAAATAAATCAAACTTGTTTTCTCCCCACTTTCCAAGTTACTTTTGTTGGGAGTACTTGAGCTTATTTTTCATAGCTTTTGAACTGACACAAAGAGCCATGGCTAAGCAAGTTAGGCCATTTTGGATCATTTAAAGCTCATTGTAACACAGGACTAAATTGACACACTATGTTACTTAGTTTAGAGTGGATATGTAAAGTCTATATGTCCAAATGGAACTGAGCTTCAGGGGTCACAAAACCTGAAACTCCTATCTTCCTTACCTTCTTCTCAATTAGAGCAGAATATAATTGAAATGTTAAGGGGACTGCATGACAGATAAAGAGCTTATTTTATAATTCAGTCCCTGAAATGGATGTAGTATATCTATGAACACTACCACTTCTTTATCGAATAAAAAGACAAATATATCTTCAGTCTTACCCATGCAATTTCCAGACACCACCTACTTTTATCTAAAATATTGTACTCTCCTAAGCACTGCAGGAACTACGTCCTTTTGAGACTGCTTTATATTACAGGCGGCATTGGTAGTGATGCTTATAGTTAACTTTGTCTTTCAATTTTCATTATAAGAGCACAGTTGTATTATATGACCAACTTTGCCAAACATTAACCTCTCTTGCTCAAAATGTTCATGACAGGTGTTTGCCTTAGGTTGATTTTTTTTTTAAGCAAATCTATTCAGCCAGTTTCTGGAATAAAATTAGGAAAAAATATGTTGTTTTGCTGCTGTTCAAAAATTCTTACAGCAGCTCCATTGAGAAGCTATCATGTTTCCATGATATGGAGCAGGACTTGAAATTTGGCAGAGAGGCGCCCTAATGTTGGGGATGTGCATTTTACTATTTTTGTGAAAATCCACCCACTCTGGACAAGTATTAAGCCTCAAAAATTGCAGAGCACATATGCACACAGATGTTTATTAGAGGCTGGCAGCTAAATTCTACAAATTCTTCTGCTCTGAGCATGCTTCATTGCTACACAGTTCGTATATGTTGACTGGACTGTGCACGTGTAACCCATGCTTCTGTTGCTGTTCCTTTTAAACAGTAGTAGTCAGGTTTTTTTGGGGTTGTATGGGGGGGAGGGAATTGCCAGAAGAGTGGAGCAACTGTCCACCAACTCCAGCTAGTCTGGGCTAGTGGGTAAACAAAGTAAAAAAGTTCACAACTCTTGGAGCATGCTCCGTAGGGCATCTCTGCTGGTGGTGGTGGTGGTGGGGAATTCCACTCCCAAATAAAAGAAAAAAAAGCATCAAACTCTTGAGTTAGTTCAGCCATACCAGAATTCTGGTAAGGATCTCTGCCCTGAGGACTGATGCTCACAGGCCCAGTTTTACTAATTGCAGATATATGTTGGAGCCAAACTTAGTTAGGGATTCCCTGTTTGGAATCGTTGTGAGATGTTCAAGAAAATTATAGTATGTGTGTTTGTGATGTATATTTTATGGGGGTGAGGGGTCTACTACTCAAAACTCTTGAGTTCATCCATACTCAATGGGAGACAGCCATACCTGAGGGAAGGTGAAGATCTGTTCCCTGAGGGATGATGATCACAGGCTTGCTTTTACAAATTTCAGGAAGAAGAGAACCACAAAAAGAAGAATACCAGTCAGTTCAAAGAACTGGACGCTTGATCAGCACAAGATGGTGTGATAACATTAATGCCAAATCAGCAGTCCATATTTAAAATGCATAAGGTTTGTGGCCTGTGTACCTTTTGGTACTGAAGAAATCTGTATGTTTGATCCTATATTTTTTGTTTGCATAGTATTCACAGTATTGATGTAATGATAAGATTGCATTTAGATTTACGAGAAGTCTTAGTTAACCCTCAAATAGTCCTCTTATAAACTTAATATTTTTTTTAACCTGAGCAGCTGTATTACATTTTTGTGTCTTTATTCCAAACTGGAGCAACTCATGATATGGGCATCCATGACTATCCAAATTTGCATATTTATCTTATGTGTTATTATCCATAGGTGGAAGTTCCACTGTCAAGACAGACTGAACCCACTCACTATTTCTGCAGTAAAATGGAATTACAGTGGGTACTTATGTAATCAAAGTTTAGTGGGTTACACATGCACCATCTCACAGAACAACGGGGGCTGCAAGGGCTGAGTAGGACTTTCTCTGCCTTTGCTTCTCCTGGTGGTCAGGGGCTGCTGTAGTGCAGGTCAACGGAACTGAGCCACAGAGTCTCTCTCTATCTTTTAAATGCTTCTGCTGCTACGCCCAGGCACTGTGAAGGAGAAAGAGGACCATGCCTGACTGGAATGCTGAGGAGTGAGAAGTTTGGTGGGAGGGGAGAGACTGAGACAGAAGCTGTGTGGTTGGTGGGTAGGAGGGCAGACTGGGACAGTAGCTGCAGGGGTGAGGAAATGGGACAGGCGTCAAAGTGGGGAGAAGGTCTGGGGAAAAGGTAGGGTAGAGGTGGAGAAGGGAGACTGGAACAAGGAGAGGCTAGATGGCACTCGGATAGAAAGGGGCAGGCTTGAAGGTGACATGGGTGGATGGGTCTGTAACTACTAAAGCACTCCTATCCAGAACCTGGAATAGAACCCAGGATTTCTGACTGTCAACTTTCCTCTGCTGTCAACAGATAACTGTGAAACACACTGGCAAAATGTGTGACTCATCTCTGTCTAGTGGCTGGTCCACATAGAGGATGACAACCTACCACTGCTATCAGTTGTGCCATTAGGTGAAGTGAGAGAGGTCTGCAAAGTTGATCTAAAGGGTCCTCCTTGCTGGTGATCCCTGTGAGGTGATGGTTCCACATGATGGAATTTCTGGGGTGAATGTTGTTGTGTTCTACTGAGCAAGTGACATTAATAAAAGCTACATTAGAATAATGTTAAAGTTGCGATGTTAAAGGCCCTCAAATGTTAGGAAATGCCAGAATTAAGTTGCCTGTGGAACTTTAATTCATCCCCCGAGCTCATGCATTGTGGTATAGTTTTGCTCACATATCATTTTTTCCATGAGACTCTGGCCTCATTCATTCTACAGGCTGGATGCTGTTCTCTGGAGAGATGACTGTTTGATATTCCATTTTATCACATGTTTAAAGTGTGTGCTTTAAGTTCTGTGCTGAATTTGGTCTAAATAACATACCCAAACTCACATGGGAAATCTTTGGCATAACTAACCATGTTCCTCTGAGCCTCTAATCACAGGAATCATGGCAGCTGAACTCCCTCTACCCTGTGTTCCACAGAACTAGAAGTATATTTTCTGCTGCTTCTGCACAGATAGATTATAGAATACCCAGGAAAAACTCCTCCTACATACACAGCCATGAAGCTCAGAGTAGAAATGTGGGCTGTTTTTTAGCAATGATTTTGCCAAAGAAGGGAGAATTGTTTATTGTTTGAGTGTAGTAAATTTCATACTTTCATCAAGTTGTGTTCTATTGCCCCTTGAATCAAAAAATATTCACAATTGTACAGAGCAGCTATTGTCATGTAACTAGTACAAAATGTTTTTGAATCTTTACAACAATTTTTCCAGGTTGAACCTCGTATTAATTATTATTATACTCATTTTTCTGTTGTTGCTGTCACACAGTAATGATAAATGTAGGCAAGGTGCATTTGTTGTACTATGAAATCATTCCATATGGCTTTTATTTCATAATTAGTATTGTCACTGAAGAATGTTTCAAGTGGGATTTATGCAGTATTAACTGTGAGGAATGTCAGAAACACTGACATGCCTCTATTAGAATTTTGTGTCTTTTGGTTGAAAATATGGAAGGCTAGAGATGTGCAAAGATATAGGAGTTGAAATTAACAACACTCAAAATGTGTCCTTTTTCAAATTCACTCTGCTTCAGTGTAAAGGAGGTGTTTTCTGACAAATCATTCACATATGTGAAAATCTTGTAAAAATATAGGCTTGTCTTCCCCTTATCTGGAGGTCAGTGAAAATTTCATTGCAGCTTTATGTGAGTATTTCATCATAGTGAAGATCACCTAATTGTGAAAGAATGATATCAGAAGCTGAGAGTCTGTTTGTAGAGGACTGCATTTGCCAAGCAAATGTTTAATACAAACATGTATCTATCTGTTTATTCCAGGTTTTTCTATAGCACTCTTCACCATAGTGTCTGTACAGCTTATAACTGATTCCTTCTTTCTTTCAGTGGTGGAGTTTCTAAACATTTATCCTATTGTCATATTGTTAAAAAGGGAAAACCAGTCTCCTGAGAAAGATTAACATACTCCTCTGTTCTGTACCTGGATCAGAGTCATCCCTTTAAAAATAAAAAGGGCCAATAGACTAAATGGTAGAGATGGTTTAATAGTCACAAAAGAAAAAGGCATTTTTCCAGAAGACACACTATTAGCAAGAGGCCATAGCCAGAAATTTGCTACGGGGACCGGACCCATGACATTCTTATTTAGGTCTGTTTAACTCCAACTCAGAGAATTTTACAGGAAAACAATAGCCAACTCAGAACTTGTCTAATATATAAAACTTAACTGTAAATACTTAGCAATAGGCACTATTGTGAGGCACTTGTCAGAGCCCGAGGATGGGATTCTGGTGGTCCACAGAAGGGCTGATATTACAGATTAAAATGATGCCATATTCTTTTGATTTATCAGTTCACCTGGAAGCAAATGGGGATTTTACTATAGAGCCTATGAATGATTCATAGATTCCAAAGACAGAATGGACCACTGTTATCATCTAGCCTGACCTCCTATGTAGCACAGGCCACAGAACCTCCTCAAAATAAGTCCAAGAGCTTATCTTTATAGAAAAATGTCCAATCTTGATTTAAAAATGGTCAGTGATGGAGAATCCACCACAACCCTCGGTAAGTTGTTCCAGTGGTTAAAAAGTTACACCTTATTTCCAGTCTGAACGTGTCTAGCATAAACTTTCATCCATTGAATCATATTTCTCTGCTAGATTAAAATTATTAAATGCTTGCTCCCCTGTAGGTACTTATAGACTGTTAAAGTCACCTGTTAATCTTCTTTTTGTTAAAATAACTTATCTATTACTATAAGACATGTTTTCTAATCCTTTGATCATTCTCATGGTTCTTCTCAGAACCCATTCTAATTTACCAACATCCTTTTTGAATTGTGGGCACCAGAATTGGACAAACTATTCCTGCAATGATTGCACTAGTGCCAAATACAGAGATAAAATAACATCTCTGCTCCTCTTCAAGATTCCCCTGCTTATGCACACAAGGACTGCATTAGCCCTTTTGGCCACAGCATTGAATTGGAAGCTCATGTTCAGTTGATTATCCACTACTACCCCAAAATCTTTTTCAAAGTCACTGCTTCCCATGGTAGAGTTCTGCATCATGTAAGCATGGCCTACATTATTTCGTCCTAGATGTATATATTTACATTTGTGCAATTGTGCATATACTTTCTCATCTCCTAACCACTGCCGGTTTTTTCGAAAAATGTGGTATTTACTGTTGAGGGATTGTGCTGATTTGTTAGACCATTGTATGGAGTCAGAACTGAGCAAAGAAATTGGACAGGAAGTAGGGGGAGTTAGTACTGCAGAAGCCAGAGTATACTTGTACTGTGCATTTATCCTGCTGCACAAGTTGATGCCCTGATCCTGCAAAAACTTATGTGAATGCTTTACTTTACCGCTATGATTTGCCCCATTCAATGGGGATATTCATGGTAAAATTGTTAAGCAAGAGCTGTGTAAGTGTTTACAGGATAGGGGTCTGAGTTTGGCAATAGATGAGAATTTGATCAGTTTCTCTCTTTTACTTGAGTACTGTTCTCAAACAATTATGCTACGATGGCAGACATTGCTGCATGAATTTTCAATTAAAAATGATCACCACATTATAAGATGGCAAATTTCAGAAAATGCATAGATTACATTTGGATGAACACCAAACGTTAATATAAAAAAACCTGGCAAATCAGTCTACATTAAACATGAAGAACTATGAACAGAATGAGTTCATGGTAATGTCTTGACTGTAGAACAATTTATACATTTATACCATAATGTTTTTTTGCTCCATTAGAAATGTATAATTACATGATACCAATAAAATGGAGATTGTGTGTTTCAAATAGAACAAGACAGTTATCTCGCTGGCATAATGAAAATAAAGTCATGCCGCTTTACTCCTAAAGAAGCTCTCATTGCCAGACAGAAAAATACTTTAAAAAGAGCCTAAGTGTGCAGACAGATGGAAAGAAGCTTTTTATAAAGGAATAGAATTGTACTTGAGTAACATTTGGAAATCACTTAGAGCATAATGGAGTAGGTGAAAGTGGTCAATAGAAAAAAGTTAACACTTTTAACACTACCTGCTGTTTCTCATCATTGTCAGGCTTGAGGGCCACAAAACTCTGATCATAAATCTCCTCTCCACTGCCAGTGGGAGCTAAAAATATAAAGAAGATGCTCAGCTTCCATTTTAAAAGGAGTACTTTTCTGGAAGGAAGGTTTGAAAATGTTATCCGATCTCTAGGAAAAGAACAATCAGCTCTTGTTATTTGTTTGTAATACAGTAGCACCCAAAGGCCCCAAACAGCATCAGGGCCCCACTGCACTGTACAAACACACATAAAGAAATGACCCCTGCCCCAAGCAGCTTAGATTCTAATTAGAAATGAGAAACAACAGGCAAGCATAACAAAAAATAGAATGGAAGTAGGGAGGAATAAGAAAGACAATAGTAATAAGATCATGCAGTTGCATGTACTATCTCTCAGCACAGCTCAATGATTCCAAATCATATGAAAGCGGTTGGGTTTTTAGCCTACCGACCTATCCCTCTGCCTTCTGTTCCAATACTGCAGCACAGGAGCTGGAGAGAAGAGACAAAAGATCCCTCCATGTATCTGCTTTTTATGTAAAATGAGACAGTGAAATCTGGGTCCCAAAGAATCATCTTATCAACACACACCCAGATCCTTACAATGGGCCAGCTCCTAATGGTGAGACAATGACCTACAGGAATAGGTAGTGTTTAGAGAGGGGAAGCATGCTTTTTGCTCTGGAGGTCCAGATTTTGTCCCTGATATTAGCCAAGCTGGTGGTCATCATGTGAGTGGAAGTTTGTCTGGGATTCAAAGTGTCTCTGACAGTTAGGATGTGCTTACTCTATCCAGAGAACATACAACCCACTGTGAGCTCGCTGCTCTGCTGTCTGCACAGGTGCACGGACACAGATACTTCAGACAAGCCCACTGCTTCTCAACATTCCTGCCTTCTCTTTCTCTGGACTTTAAATATAGCAGCAGGAAACCTTCTCTTATAAAGTGTGTGCATGTGCAGGGGTACCCAAACGTGTTTGTCAGAGAGAATTATCTATTGATCGGTTTCAGAGTAGCAGCCGTGTTAGTCTGTATCCGCAAAAAGAAAAGGAGTACTTGTGGCACCTTAGAGACTAACCAATTTATTTGAGCATAAGCTTTCGTGAGCTACAGCTTGATCGTTAGTGATGTCATTATGGTTTTCTTGGGAAGTTGGATTTGGGGGTCTACTCAAGGCTTTATAATAATTGCTTACATTTAGAAAGTATCTTCTAGCAGATCTCAACCCCCCTTTTAGATTAACATTAATGATGAAGACTCTAAATACTCCAATGAAGTTGTTAAGTAGAGTAGCATTATTTCACAGTCTGGTTAAGTAACTCCCCCAAGTCTGTCAGAGTGGGATTACAAAATGTCTCCCAAGGTCATCTTTCTTGCTCTTATCTCCTGAATGAAAAGTCCTGTGTTTCTACTTATATTTCTCCACAGTGCCACCTTAGGGTAAAAATCCTATTCCCATAGCATAGATTGAATAATAGTGCTTGCACTGGCAGGTCAGTAGAGATTGGAAAAAGAAGTCCTAATCTCCTAGATGATGGAGTGTTGACAGAGCTGCACTGCATTATAACTGCTTCAGGGGTGCAGCCATTCACCCAGCTGCTTTATATCCATTTTGCAGGGGAGACAGAGTTAGTGGTTCCATATAGTCTCACTCTTACCCCAGCCTTCCGTACCCTCCATGGTACTAAACTGGAAGTCTCCATGGAGCTGTGTACTAGAATTGCAGACTGGTTTTGTTGCAGCCAGACTCACCACAACACTCTACTGGCCATTTCTATCTTCTGCCCATCTACTTCCCTTTCATTTATGGTCCTTATCTTTCTACTTTACATTGTGTTTCCTGCTAAAAGCCTCATAGTCCAAATATCCTACTTATATTTTTTGTTTTCACTCTAAGTTAATGCCTTTGTTCATAAGTCTAGGAAATATGGTTCATATTAGTGTCAAAATGTTATTTTAAACTGCTTTGTTTCTTCATTAAAGTACTTTCCCCATCTTACTGGCCTCAGGAGATACAACATGTTTTGTTCGTGCAGGTCCTAGGGGACAATAAGCAATATGCTACGTGTCATTTACATCATATTAATTTTTACAACACCTGGAGTATTTTAGCTGTAAATGCTCAAATTATTCCAGTTACTCACAAAACACTGATTCTGTCTAGGAAGTCAAAGATTTAATGATTAATTGTATAATTTTTTAAGTGGCAATATTATGTTAAGTCCATTGTGCCACCTTTTGGGGCAGCTAAGGAAGTCCTTAAGCATAGATGAATTCCTGGCTGGCATAAAAGCAGCTTTGACTGGTGTTTCAGGCTGAACCAGCCACCCGTTACCCTATTGGTCTAGGGAACTTACATAAAAACATATTGACATAAAAACATTTTCTCCCCCACTCTCTCTCTCTGCTGGAAACAGCTTGGCCAGGCCTGAAGGTCAGTGACTCAAGCTTACGTAGAACAATACCAGTACCAGTGTGATGGGGAATATGGGATATTACACCAGCAATACCAATTACCAATAAATCTATCCTAGCTTCAACTTGGAAAGTTGATCATGAAGATCATGCAGATCCTACAAGCTTCTGAGTGCCATCAACTCCTATTCCAGTCACAGGATTGAGCACTTACAATCCAATGCAAATACATTTTTCAAGGTTTCAGAGTAGCAGCCGTGTTAGTCTGTATTTGCAAAAGGAAAGGAGTTCTTGTGGCACCTTAGAGACTAACACATTTATTTGAGCATAAGCTTTTGTGAGCTACAGCTCACTTCATCGAATGCATCCGATGAAGTGAGCTGTAGCTCACGAAAGCTTATGCTCAAATAAATTTGTTAGTCTCTAAGGTGCCACAAGTACTCCCTTTATTTTTCAAGGTGTTCCTCTTACAGAGAAATATATAGATTACAATGTAAGTAAATCCTTTCTCTGTTTAACTTTGATTTAAAAGAAGCAAAACCATAATTAAGTCAAGTTTTTATGAAATTCTGCATGTCTAGATCCAGTCCCACCCCTGCATGCTCACGTCCATGAAAAGGGGAATAACACCTCCCCACACTGATTGCTCTCAACCTCCCCTTCTGTGTTGGGTCCTACTGCAGGTGTAGCTCATGCAAGGATGTAAAGGGGGTGCCTTCTGCCCCCTTTTCTGTCCTGCTGAAGCTCATAAATTAAGGGACAATCTTGCCCTGAAGATTAAATATTTTGCTGCTGAAAGGTGGTAACAGCTGCAATAGGAAACAGTTATCAATCCATGTGTGAGTAAACACAACATTAGTGTTACCTTTAACATTGTAAACAACAGATGCTTTTCAGATATTATTCCCTTAACTGGAGTCACTTTCAAATATGATAATTCCTAGTACATTTGAATTCTTGAGGCTCAATGATTAGGCCATTTTAGACTCAAATCATGTTCCCATAATTCAGTAGGAGACTGAAATAGCATAGTTCATCCTTAAACATGAATGAAAATGTCTCTATGGAATGAATGACAATAGTGGGTTCCTAAGCGTCTCTTTATTCGTTTCCTTTTATGGAAAAAAATGGCAAATTTAGGTGTCTACTTCATTGAAATTGTTATTCAGTAATAATAATTATAATAAATAGATAAGTGAATCACGTGTAAATGTTGACTGTGCCTTTAACTCAGAGTAACTGGTTAAAACATTTAAGATATTTATGTTGTCAGAACCTCAAGGCAAATAATGGCTTACTTTAACCCTCTAAGATTTTCCTGACCACTTCAGAAATGTGTTTCCACTTATCATGCAGACAATCTCTAATTGGTCAATTAAGTTAAAGTGATTTAAAAGAAGTAGTCAATATTTTTCAGGTGATTTAAAAATGGAAGCATTTTCAATGAGCAAGAAAGAACTGTAGTGCAAGGTGGTATCAAAGCAAATTAGCAAATATGCACCATACTGCTTTCAGCAGGTGCCAGTGGGACTTATGCTATCATGTTTATTTTTGGTTGTATTTCAGTGATTAAGAATATTAGACACAGATTTTCATAAGTGCTCAGCAGTCCAACAGCTCAGGTATGATTTTCAAAAGGCTCCATTCCCAATAACTCCCATTGAGAATAATGAGTGCTGAGCACTTTTGAAAATCTGGCCCTTTATGTCTATGTGTAACACACATACTGTGGTTGTCAATCAGCTACACACATTGTTACTATTTATGATCTGTACTACCGTAGCATCAAGCAGCTGTACTTTTGGACCAAGACCCCATTGTTCTAGGTGATGTGCAAACACACAACTGAGAGAATCAGTCATAGAATTAAAAAACAACAACGAGGAGTCCAGTGGCTAACAGACTTATTTGGGCAAAAGCTTCTGTGGGGAAACAACCCACTTATTCAGATGCATGGAGTGAAAATTACACATGCAGGCATTATTATACTGACACATGAAGATAAGGGAGTTACTTCACAAGTGGAGAACCAGTGCTGACAAAGCCAATTCAATCAAGGTGGATGTGGTCCACTCCCAATAACTGATGAGAAGGTGTCAATACCAACAGAGGGAAAATTGCTTTTGTAGTGAGCCAGCCACTCCCAGTCCCTATTCAAGTCCAAATTAATGGTGTTAAATTTGCAAATGATTTGTAGCTCTGGAGTTTCTCTTTGAAGTCTGTTTTTGAAGTTTTTTGTTGAAGGATGGCTACTTTTAAATCTGTTATAGAATGTCCAGGAGGATTGAAGTGCTCTCCTACTGGCTCAGAGGACCCAACCACATGAGCCATACCATCAGAGGTTCATTCACCTGCACATCTACTAATGTGATATATGCCATCATGGGCCAGCAATGCCCCTCTGCCAGGTACATTGGCCAAACTGGACAATCTCTACGTAAAAGAATAAATGGACAGAAATGAGACATCAGGAATGGTAACATACAAAAGCCAGTTGGAGAACACTTCAATCTCCCTGGACATTCTATAATGGATGTCATAGAGCAGCATCAAATCAAGGGTCAGTCTATATTAATACGTACGTTTGAAGTAGAAATAGTTGCAACACAAGGTTTTAAAATGGGAAAATAAATAATTTCAGGATGTAGCTCCATCCAGGTATCCGATAGAGCTGTTTGGAAAACTTTGGTTTTATTTTTTGTGGTAATTTTTTTCAATGAAAAACGGAGACTTTTTGGAACCAAACTATCAAGACTTGAGATATCTTCAGCTGAAAACCTTTGGATGTCAGATGCAAAATTAAAAGTCTGAAGAAAGCAAATATTGTCTGTAAAAACTTTTTAAACTTTGTAAAATCTGTTTATTAAAATGTCATATTATGACTGAAATTTTCCATTGAAACTTTATTTTGAATTTTCCCCAAAACAAAACTGGTTTATTTGTATGTCAAAAGGTTGATTTTTTTTCTTTTACTTCTGTGCTGTTCCTTAAATAAATTTATAGGACTATATTTTAACCTATGTATAAAATATATAACTGGAATTATTAATCTTTGGCTGCTATTAATGTAGCACAACCTTCATGCTGCCCCATGATGTTTGTTAATTGGTGTATTTCTGTGGTTACTTAGGAACTCCATATATAGGAACCATTAAATTGCATGTTGACTGTCATATTCTTTTGGGGGTGATTTCAGTAGTTATTTCTAGAACAAATTTGGAAGTATACAAATAATATTTTTTTTTATTTTGACACCCTTATTCAAAGAATTCAGAGAATTCAAGGAATATTCACCTACCTCAGGGAAACCAAAAGTTCAAAAAAATCCAAGTATCCAAGATTTTCTGTCGATATTGAAATACATGTATTGAAATAAATCCTATCATTTATGTAAAGACTTACTTCAGTGAACAGAAGGCCAGATGAGCTAAATTCATTAAATCCTAATTTAGTTTTTGATTTGCTCGTGTTGGTAGCATCTTTCCATAGCGCTTGAGAGTGCAGTGGGGGGGAACTGCAGGCTGGCACAGCCACCCACACAAAGGGCGTACGGTCTGAGGACCACATCCACACAATTACATAGGCATAGCAACGCCTAATCCCTTGGCACACTGGCCTGAGTTAGGTGCCCAGGCTCCCCTTGAATAGTAGGGAGAAAGTTAGGAATCTAAGGAAGGCATCCTCAGGAGCCAGCAAGCTGAGTGGGGAGTTGTCTAAACTAGCCAGGAGGAAAATGTGGGGGAAAGAGGGAAAGGCTTAGGCCCAGATCTTCAGAGGTATTTAGGGATCTAACTCATGCTCCCCCTGCTTGGGTTTGTCAGCCAGGAACCCTCTCTGATAGTTAGGCAGTGAGGCTAGGTCAGCTGCTTAGGTAGCCCATGCCCTAGCAGCCAAAACGCGGACCTTGTTTGCAGAAAACCAGAGACTGAGAGACACCCACTTCAGGATAGCCAGGTTCAAGTTCCTGTTCCAGCTCAGACAATACATCCCAGGTAAGTGCCCTAAACTCCCCCACAAAATTCCTGACCTGCTTGGCCCATGCTGTCTTTTCTGACAGGTTCAGGTCTTAAACATATTCTGAAAATGCCTACAGGATTGGAACCAGCTGTTAAGGTAGGTGGAGAACAGGGGATTTTGAGGATTCTGCTTCAGGGTTGTGAGGGCATGAGTGGGAGTTCCAAGCAGCTTGTTAACTGTGCAGTGGCTCAAGTGGCTTTGTCCATACCTACTGAAGGAAATGTAGGCATCTAGGGGATTTATGCCTTTACAGGATTAGGCAGCAGTTGAGTAGTGGTTTTGGGAATGGTGGACTAAATGGCGGACTTAGTTGCCTAAAGAAGTAGTTACATGCCCAAATACCTCTACTGATCTGGCTTTGTGTGACCTGGAGTTAATGGATGTTCCTAGCCCTTAGCAGCACATCTGTGTCACCTTGCTGTGTTAGTTTTCTCTTTTTGTTTGACTATATGTGGCTAAATCTTAGCCTAACAGAAAAATATTATTGAAAGTGTAGGGCAGTGCTACTGAGAAGAATACATGCTAACAAACAGACTTCCACTGTGAGATTATCATAAAATCAATGAAACAATATTAAATACTTGTGTTTCCTCTGGTTTTTTAAGTCACAAATTTAAAGTGTCCAAGTGATTTTAGGAGCACAAATTCCATTTAAAGTCCCATTGAAAATTTCACCCCAAATTTCCAAATGAAGCCACTTTCTAATTAGATAAAATAATTTTATGTCTGTTTTTTCATAAGATCACAAAATTCTGGTTGTATGATTTGTACGCTGTAGGATTGTTGAGATGAAGAGATTCATCAGATTTTTGCTTAGTTTGAATTTGCTGGTAGGAAACATGAACAGGATTGCTGCTTCCTATTAATAATTGTTACACGACCATTCACTATACACACTGCACAGTACATACTGCATCATAGAACAAGCATTGCAGTACTGATTAATTCCATTTGTTTGAAACAGAATACGTAGCTCAATACAGACTACACTCAGTTTGATTTTACAGTAAGCTTTTGCTTGAGGCCACTATCACACCCTGAAAATAGAGAGATTGAGTATTTCCAATAAAAGCAATTAACACATTCATTTATGGAGAAAAGTCAGTAGTAAAATCAGATCTTCCAGCTTCCTATGCATGTTCTGCTTTTGATCTAGAGTAATCTCTCCAAGTTTAAACCAGTAAACTCAATTACAATGTACATTAGCAAGAATTCTCATGTCAGAGAGATATTAAACTCCAGCTGTTTTGAGCAGTGGAAATCATGGGGCATCAGCAATAATATAAAGTTGGTGACTGCCAACCTCAGAGTAGACTGTTGTCATTGTTAACAGGCAACATTAGGACTGCAGTGACTAATCTTTGCATGAGTTGAATGGGTGGGGAATAGCATGTGAAACCTGCCATCTCCTTGCTAGGGCTGAATATGATCACAGTCCTTGCAATCTCCTCTGCACAAGGATGACTTCCTCCTAGTGATTTATGGGAAACCCTCAAAATGGGGTGAGGGCCAGGCAGGGCTATGCCTTTCCCCTTTGCATTACATCTCCTCCAAGCATGTATCTGCTAGCACATGTAACCTGCCGATCAACACATCAGGGACAACATATCAGGGATTTAATTGGGGACCTTGAGAGCTAATCATATGAACTGATACAGCTTGAGCTAAATAACCAAGGCTTTTTCACTGGAGCTGTAATAGATTTGAATAATGTGTGAATCCTGTCAAACACACTCACCACTGGGTTACATATGCAGCTCTTGCATACCTGGAAGCTTCTGAATTATCATGCCTGTTTAAGGCACAAGACTTCCCCATTGCTCTTGCTTGCTTGTGTATGAGTCTTCCAGGCACTCCTAAGCAAAACAGTAGGCATTAGACATTTTCTAATATTACATCTAAGTGTGATAATCAGATCAGTACCAAGTTCAGAGAGACTGGTATTTCTGTACAGAACCTAGACATACAATGTAAAGGTATGTAATCCACAGTCACTCCTTATGGCATGTTCTGCCTAGGTTCTCATATGGCCTTCATTACCATAATATTTTAGTGACTGGAGTCATTTCAGGCAGGAGAAATAAAGCATATTAAAAGAAAAATATATGGAGATCTGGGGATATGGAAATATGTGGGATGAATCACCATATGTTTATGCCCTTGTCATAAATATAAAGGGAAGGGTAAACCCCTTTGAAATCCCTCCTGGCCAGGGGAAAGCTCCTCTCACCTGTAAAGGGTTAAGAAGCTAAAGGTAACCTCGCTGGCACCTGACCAAAATGACCAATGAGGAGACAAGATACTTTCAAAAGCTGGGAGGAGGGAGAGAAACAAAGGGTCTGGGTCTGTCTGTAGTCGTCTTGGCCGGGGACAGAACAGGAATGGAGTCTTAGAACTTTTAGTAAGTAATCTAGCTAGGTATGTGTTAGATTATGATTTCTTTAAATGGCTGAGAAAAGAATAACTATTTCTGTCTGTGTATCTTTTTTGTAACTTAAGGTTTTGCCTAGAGGGATTCTCTATGTTTTTGAATCTAATTACCCTGTAAGATATCTACCATCCTGATTTTACAGGGGGGATTCCTTTATTTCTATTTACTTCTATTTTTTATTAAAAGTCTTCTTGTAAAACACTGAATGCTTTTTCATTGTTCTCAGATCCAAGGGTTTGGGTCTGTGGTCACCTATGCAAATTGGTGAGGCTTTTTATCCAACATTTCCCAGGAAAGGGGGGGTGCAAGTGTTGGGAGGATTGTTCATTGTTCTTAAGATCCAAGGGTCTGGATCTGTAGTCACCTAAGCAAATTGGTGAGGCTTTTTACCAAACCTTGTCCAGGAAGTGGGGTGCAAGTTTTTGGGAAGTATTTTGGGGGGAAGGACGTGTCCAAACAGCTCTTCCCCAGTAACCAGTATTAGTTTGGTGGTGGTAGCGGCCAGTCCAAGGTGTAATATTTTGTACCTTGGGGAAGTTTTGACCTAAGCTGGTAAAGATAAGCTTAGGAGGTTTTTCATGCAGGTCCCCACATCTGTACCCTAGAGTTCAGAGTGGGGGAGGAACCGTGACATGGTGGCACAGTGGTGGGATTAACCTGAAATCATTTTGAGATCCAGTTGAGATTTTTTGAACTAGAAATACAGATTTTAAAAAGGAATTTTTAGGAAGTCCAGGAAGCAGCTTTGAAACTGAAAGCAGCTTGGTTTCTCTCTGCTTTGTGGCCAAGCAGAGACAAAAGGGGATTATCTTGTGAATTGCAGGTTTTCTTTGCCTGGAGGCAGGGTACTTAACTCCTGCAGGGAAATTCACAGTCTTCCAACCCAGAGGTTTTTTTTTTTTTTTCTTTTCTTCCTAAAAGTAAATAGGGGGTGTGTGCTCTACCCATTTGCCTGGAGACAAAAGTGGCAGGGTTTTTTTTAGGATTTTGATTTTTTTTTGTTTTACAAGGAGCACAGGTTTGAAAATAATTTTTTTTTCTTTGGGCTGGGTAAGCAGGTTTCCAAGTAGTTGGAGGTTTTTTGCTTTAATTTGGGCCCAGAGCAGAGACAAGGGAATTGTCTTTTTCTGTAGGCTGACAATCACTATCAGAGAATAGGTATTCTATTCCAGCACAGCAAAATTTTACAGCCAAGTTTTGTTTGTTTATTTCTAAACCTCGGGTGTAAAGTTAGTTAAAAACAGAGAGGTTAGAATGGCCAAATCCTCGGCTCGACTACAGCTGGAATTAGCCAAATTTGAGGCTGAGGAAAAACAAAGGGAACATGAAAGACAGATAGAACTCATGCGGCTGGAGAAGGAGGTACAGGAGGCTGCCCACAAGAGGGAAATGGAGGCAAGGAAGCATGTGGAGGAGATGGAGAGGATAAAGGCCCAGCAGAATATACCAACAAACCCTAGCAATCCTTCTCCAGGTACCACTTCCCATCCCAGAAAGTTCCCCACCTACAAGGCAGGTGATGATACTGAGGCCTTCTTAGAAAACTTCGAAAGGGCCTGCCTTGGGTACAACATCTCTACTGACCAATACATGGTAGAGCTGAGGCCGCAGCTCAGTGGACCCTTAGCTGAGGTGGCAGCTGAAATGCCTAAAGAACATATGAACAAGTATGAACTGTTTAAATCCAAGGCGAGAGTCAGAATGGGGATAACACCCGAGCAGTCTCGTCGGAGGTTCCGAGCCCTAAGGTGGAAACCAGACATGTCATTTACCTGACATGCCTACCACATTGTGAAACATTGGGATGCCTGGACATCAGGAGCAAGTGTTGAATCTCCAGTAAATTTGCCCTTACTAATGCAAATGGAACAATTCTTAGAGGGTGTTCCTGAGGAAATAGAAAGATACATCCTAGATGGGAAACCCAAAACTGTAATCGAGGCAGGAGAGATTGGAACCAGATGGGTGGAGGTGGCAGAGAAGAAGAAAACTGGTCGCAGTTGGAGCGGAGACCAGAAGGGACCACCCCAGACCACACCCTATTACCGGGGGCCGCCCAAAGCCCCACCTACCTCCCAAAGAACCCTCCAGACCCCTTATCGTCCCACCACCCCGTTCTCCAGCAACCCACCCCGCCCCGGTGACCCGTCAGCTGGACGATGTTTTAAATGTAACGAGCTGGGGCATGTAAAGGCCAACTGCCCCAAGAACCCCAACAGATTACAGTTCATTGCACCGGAATCACACCAGAGGTCCACAGGCCCAGATACCTCCCAGATACCCTTGGAGCGGAGGGAAACTGTGAGTGTGGACGGGAAGAAGGTCACCGCGTGGAGGGACACCGGAGCACAAGTGTCAGCTATCCATGCTTCCTTAGTGGACCCCAATTTAATCAACCCAGAGATCCAAGTGACGATTCAACCCTTCAAGTCCAACTCTTTCAATTTGCCTACAGCCAAGTTGCCTGTCCAGTACAAGGGCTGGTCAGGAATGTGGACTTTTGCAGTCTATGATGATTATCCCATCCCCATGCTGTTGGGGGAAGACTTGGCCAATCACGTGAAGCAGGCCAAGAGGGTGGGAACGGTCACCCGCAGCCCGGCTAAACAAGCCGTGGGGCCTAGCTCTGTTCCGGAAACTTCTATCAGGGCCCGGTCAGAGGTGATGGACCCGGACCCCAGGCCAATGTCTGCAACAGCAGTAGTGGATCCAGTCCCAGAGACCCAGACGGAACCAGTCCCAGAACCGGAACCAGCCAAACAACCAACACCAGACCCCATGCCAGCACTGAATCCAGTACTTGCAACCTCAACACCAGAGGGCCCCACCGAACCTGAACTGGCAGCAGCCGATAACCCTACACAAGAGGCTCAGCCGGAGCCTGAATCCCAACATAGTGCACCAGCGGAGAGCGGTTCACAGTCAACAGAAACAGCTCCATCCCCTATATCGCTTCCAGAGGGACCAAGCCTATGTCCCCAATCCAATGAGGAACTGATGTCTCCAGCATCAAGGGAACAGTTCCAGACCGAACAGGAAGCAGATGAAAGCCTCCAGAGAGCGTGGACGGCGGCACGGAGCAACCCACCGCCTCTCAGCTCTTCTAATCGATCCAGGTTTGTTGTAGAAAGAGGACTTTTATACAAGGAAACTCTTTCTGGGGGACACCAGGAAGACTGGCATCCTCAGAGACAGTTGGTAGTTCCAACTAAATACCGGGCCAAGCTCTTGAGCTTAGCCCATGATCACCCTAGTGGCCATGCTGGGGTGAACAGGACCAAAGACCGTTTGGGGGGGTCATTCCACTGGGAGGGAATGGGCAAGGATGTTTCTACCTATGTCCAGTCTTGTGAGGTGTGCCAAAGAGTGGGAAAACCCCAAGACCAGGTCAAAGCTCCTCTCCAGCCACTCCCCATCATTGAAGTTCCATTTCAGCGAGTAGCTGTGGATATTCTGGGTCCTTTTCCGAAAAAGACACCCAGAGGAAAGCAGTACATACTGACTTTCATGGATTTTGCCACCCGATGGCCGGAAGCAGTAGCTCTAAGCAACACCAGGGCTAAAAGTGTGTGCCAGGCACTAGCAGACATTTTTGCCAGGGTAGGTTGGCCCTCCGACATCCTCACAGATGCAGGGACTAATTTCCTGGCAGGAACTATGAAAAACCTTTGGGAAGCTCATGGGGTAAATCACTTGGTTGCCACTCCTTACCATCATCAAACAAATGGCATGGTGGAGAAGTTTAATGGAACTTTGGGGGCCATGATACGTAAATTCGTAAATGAGCACTCCAATGATTGGGACCTAGTATTGCAGCAGTTGCTTGTTGCCTACAGAGCTGTACCACATCCCAGTTTAGGGTTTTCCCCATTTGAACTTGTATATGGCCGTGAGGTTAAGGGGCCATTGCAGTTGGTGAAGCAGCAATGGGAGGGATTTACACCTTCTCCAGGAACTAACATTCTGGACTTTGTAACCAACCTACAAAACACCCTCCGAACCTCTTTAGCCCTTGCTAGAGAAAACTTACAGGATGCTCAAAAAGAGCAAAAAGCCTGGTATGATAAACATGCCAGAGAGCGTTCCTTCAAAGTAGGAGACCAGGTCATGGTCTTAAAGGCGCTCCAGGCCCATAAAATGGAAGCATCGTGGGAAGGGCCATTCGTGGTCCAGGAGCGCCTGGGAGCTGTTAATTATCTCGTAGCATTCCCCACCTCCAACCGAAAGCCTAAGGTGTATCATATTAATTCTCTAAAGCCCTTTTATTCCAGAGAATTAAAGGTTTGTCAGTTTACAGCCCAGGGAGGAGACGACGCTGAGTGGCCTGAAGGTGTCTATTACGAAGGGAAATGTGCTGGTGGTGTGGAACAGGTGAACCTCTCCATGACCCTTGGGCGTATGCAGCGACAGCAGATCCAGGAGCTGTGCACTAGCTACGCGCCAATATTCTCAGCCACCCCAGGACTGACTGAACGGGCATACCACTCCATTGACACAGGTAATGCTCACCCAATTAGGGTCCACCCTTACCGGGTGTCTCCTCAAGCTAAAACTGCTATAGAACGGGAGATCCAGGATATGTTACAGATGGGTGTAATCCGCCCCTCTGAAAGTGCATGGGCATCTCCAGTGGTTCTAGTTCCCAAACCAGATGGGGAAATACGTTTTTGCGTGGACTACCGTAAGCTAAATGCTGTAACTCGCCCAGACAACTATCCAATGCCACGCACTGATGAACTATTAGAGAAACTGGGACGGGCCCAGTTCATCTCTACCTTGGACTTAACCAAGGGGTACTGGCAGGTACCGCTAGATGAATCTGCCAAGGAAAGGTCAGCCTTCATCACACATCTCGGGCTGTATGAATTTAATGTACTCCCTTTCGGGCTGTGAAATGCACCCGCCACTTTCCAAAGACTTGTAGATGGTCTCCTAGCGGGATTAGGAGAATATGCAGTCGCCTACCTTGACGATGTGGCCATATTTTCGGATTCCTGGGCAGACCACCTGGAACATCTACAAAAAGTCCTTGAGCGCATAAGGGAGGCAGGACTAACTGTTAAGGCTAAGAAGTGTCAAATAGGCCTAAACAGAGTGACTTACCTTGGACACCAGGTGGGTCAAGGAACTATCAGCCCCCTACAGGCCAAAGTGGATGCTATCCAAAAGTGGCCTGTCCCAAAGTCAAAGAAACAGGTTCAATCCTTCTTAGGCTTGGCCGGTTATTACAGACGATTTGTACCGCACTACAGCCAAATCGCTGCCCCACTGACAGACCTAACCAAAAAGAAACAGCCAAATGCTGTTCAGTGGACCAGAAAGTGTCAGAAGGCCTTTAACAAGCTTAAAGCGACACTCATGTCTGACCCTGTACTAAGGGCCCCAGACTTTGACAAACCGTTCCTAGTAACCACAGATGCATCCGAGCGTGGTGTGGGAGCAGTTTTAATGCAGAAAGGACCTGATCAAGAATTCCACCCTGTAGTGTTTCTCAGCAAAAAACTGTCTGAGAGGGAAAGCAACTGGTCAGTCACTGAAAAAGAATGTTATGCCATTGTCTACGCTCTGGAAAAGCTACGCCCATATGTTTGGGGACGGCGTTTCCACCTGCAAACCGACCATGCTGCACTAAAGTGGCTTCACACCGTCAAAGAAACTAACAAAAAACTTCTTCGGTGGAGTTTAGCTCTCCAAGATTTTGATTTCGACATCCAATACATCTCAGGAGCTTCTAACAAAGTGGCTGATGCACTCTCCCGTGAAAGTTTCCCAGAATCAACTGGTTAAAATTGTCCTTGAGATGTGGAAAATATTGTTAGTCTTTATGTACTTGGTAGTATATTTAGAGATGCATGTGTCTTATTAACTCTGTTTTCCTAGAGCTCCAGGAAGAAATCCCAGCCAGTGTTTCACCCTAGCTGAGATTTGGGGGGCGTGTCATAAATATAAAGGGAAGGGTAAACCCCTTTGAAATCCCTCCTGGCCAGGGGAAAGCTCCTCTCACCTGTAAAGGGTTAAGAAGCTAAAGGTAACCTCGCTGGCACCTGACCAAAATGACCAATGAGGAGACAAGATACTTTCAAAAGCTGGGAGGAGGGAGAGAAACAAAGGGTCTGGGTCTGTCTGTAGTCGTCTTGGCCGGGGACAGAACAGGAATGGAGTCTTAGAACTTTTAGTAAGTAATCTAGCTAGGTACGTGTTAGATTATGATTTCTTTAAATGGCTGAGAAAAGAATTGTGCTGAATAGAATAACTATTTCTGTCTGTGTATCTTTTTTGTAACTTAAGGTTTTGCCTAGAGGGGTTCTCTATGTTTTTGAATCTAATTACCCTGTAAGATATCTACCATCCTGATTTTACAGGGGGGATTCCTTTATTTCTATTTACTTCTATTTTTTATTAAAAGTTTTCTTGTAAAACACTGAATGCTTTTTCATTGTTCTCAGATCCAAGGGTTTGGGTCTGTGGTCACCTATGCAAATTGGTGAGGCTTTTTATCCAACATTTCCCAGGAAAGGGGGGGTGCAAGTGTTGGGAGGATTGTTCATTGTTCTTAAGATCCAAGGGTCTGGATCTGTAGTCACCTAAGCAAATTGGTGAGGCTTTTTACCAAACCTTGTCCAGGAAGTGGGGTGCAAGGTTTTGGGAAGTATTTTGGGGGGAAGGACGCGTCCAAACAGCTCTTCCCCAGTAACCAGTATTAGTTTGGTGGTGGTAGTGGCCAGTCCAAGGTGTAATATTTTGTACCTTGGGGAAGTTTTGACCTAAGCTGGTAAAGATAAGCTTAGGAGGTTTTTCATGCAGGTCCCCACATCTGTACCCTAGAGTTCAGAGTGGGAATATATGGAGATCTGGGGATATGGAAATATGTGGGATGAATCACCATATGTTTATGCCCTCTAGGAAATAATTTATTTCAGGACTGGGAGAAAGCTGTTCCAATCTTCCTACACACACTGGTAAAGTTGTGTAGGGAACAACAAAGATTCTTTATATAGTTTCTTCTGAAATCATTTTTAAAAAATGAACACTCTTGTCAAGAAGCTGTCCAGAAAATAACATGAACAGCTTGATCAAGGGCAAGAAATATTAGTTGCTTTAAAAGATTATTAATACATGAAGCCTCGTTTGCTTGAAATTAGAGCTCAAGATGAATGTGATATTTTATCTTGAAATGTTCACATCTACTAAATTCAAAACTTTATGAGACAAATAACAGGTGAAGCTAACTTTTCTTTTCATGCAACAGCATGTGTGAAAGGCTTAGTGCCCTATCCACAGGCACTGTGCTATTTCAGTAATGTGATTAGCAAACACCCCTTCATCCCTGGCAATACTATTGCTGGTATTTGAGCTATCAGACCATGTTTAGAACTTTGAAAAGCTGAAATAAATAGGGACACTAATTCATCTGTGTTTAGAATGGATGTTTTAGTCTAGTACCCTTTTAATCTGTCAGATTATATGGAGATGAGTAGCGGTTATATTTTCCAAAAAGTAATTCCAAAAAACCCAACATTTGGGGGATCTTTATTCACTCTCTCCACTTCTCTGTTAAATTTGCTCATCTTACAAATCATTAGATGCTCATTAGATGATTTTTCTTGCTACCAGCATTGCAGACTCATCCTGGTGTGTGAATACTTTTAAGACCAGAAGGGACCATTGTGATAATCTAGTCAGCCCTCCTGCATAGACAGGAAAAAGAACTTCACCCAATAATTTCTGCACCAAACCCTTAACTTTTGTTTGAGCTATATCATATTTTTGTAGAAAGACACCCAGACATGACCTAAAGACTGAAAGAGACTGGGAGTCCACTATGCCTAGGTAAATTGTTCCAATGATTAATACCCTCACTATTAAAATGTTGTCCCTTATTTCTAGTTGAGTTTGTCTAACTTCAGCTTCCAAGCATTGTATCTTATTATGTCTTTTTCTGTTAGTAGATGGCTTATTAATCTATCAGAAATCTCTTTCCTATGTAAGTGTATAAAGACTGTGATCAAGTCTTCTCTTAACGTTTTCTTTGAAGAACCAAACAGATTGAGATGCTTTAGTCTCTCATTGTAACTGTTTTCTGACTGTCTTTCCAATTTTTTAATGTATTTTTTGAAGAGTTGATACCAGGACTAGATATAATATTCCAGTAATGGTTGATACCAGGACTAGATACAGTATTCCAGTAAATACCATATGCAGAGGTAATACCACCTCCCTACTCCTACTTGAAATTCCTTTGCTTATACATCCAAGTATTGGACTTTAGCTACAGCATTGCACTAGGAGCACATATTCAATTAATTATCTATCATGACCCCTAAATCCTTTTCAGAGTCACTGTTTTCCAGGATACTGTCTCCCATCATGTAAGTTTGACCTACATTCTTTGTTCCTAGATCCATGACCTTGCATTTGGCTGTATTAAAACACACATTTAAGTAATCCACCTTACCAAGTGATGTAGATTGGGGCTTCATAACTGACCAGTACCAATCATTATTTACAACTCTATTTTGTCTGTCACCTGCAGATTTTACCAGCAATGATTTTATGTCTTCTTGCAGATCATTGATAAAAATATTGAATAACATTGTGTTGAGAACAGGTCCTTTTGGGACCACTAGAGATACCCCCTGAGATGACCATTCTCTATTTACAATTACTTTTTGTGATCTATGAGTTAACCAGTTTTTATGCTCTGTAATATGGGCTATATTGATTTTTACTAGACTATCACATGAGACTAAGTCAAATGCCTTATCAACCAAACTCATAATTTCATCAATACACAATACCAAATTTTTTTGGCAAGATTTATTTTCCAGAAAACCATGTTGATTGCTTTAATTATGCTACCATATTTTAATTCTTTACTGATGGCATCCCTTATCAATATTTCCATAATCTTGCCCAGGGCTGATGTCAGGCTAGCAGCCCTATAATTATGTGGGTCATTCATGTTTACCTTTTAAAATATTGATACCACATTAGCTTTTCCCCACTCAGTCCCTTGGAACCTCCCTTGTGATTCAAAATTTCTTTAAAATCAACATTAATGGTTCAGAGGCCACCTCAGCCAATTCTCTTAATACTCTTAGGTACAAGTTATCCAGTCCTGCAGGTTTGAAAATGTTTAACATCCTCCCTAGCTACTGAAGGAAATACTTTCTATTCCATATCACTGTAAGATACATCATCTTGCTTCTTTCTGAACACAGACAGAATTATTTATCAGTAATATTAATCTGGTTCTTTTTTGCTCATATGTGCTGCTCATCACTAGGAATAAAGACTGTTTCATAAATGTGCTGACAAAATTTTATCTGTTATGCAAAAGATGGAACAGAACCCAGATCACTTCTCCATATCTGTATGGGTCTTGCACTAGTAACAAGAATTATATATAAGTATATAGTAAAGAATTTATATATAATTTATATATATATATAAAAATGTTCTGTGGACTAAAAAAATAAAACCATCATAAACCAGAAAGTAAAAGGCTGATTCTATTCCTAGGTACTTTGGTGTAAATCAGGAGTAACTCTATTGAAATAAAACTGTTGTCAGTGAGATGAAAATGATCCAAAACTCAGTAAGTCAATGGAGTCTTTGGACTTTGGATCAAGTTCTAAATCTGGAAAATTTCAGTGTGAAAAGTGAAAGCTTTCAAATGTTCTGAGTGATTTAAACAAGGGTTTAGAAAGAAAACCATTATGTAACCTTAAATATAGCAGGCACTGGTATTATTAAATATGTGATATTCTTCATAGTCTATCAAAGATTTTTAAATTTACAAAATTGGGGGCCTACCCCTGTCTTCACTGAAATAAAAGTAATGATCCCATCAGTGGAAGCAGGTTTGGGCTCCAAGTTTTACACTATCTGGCAGCATTAGTCTAAAAGAGTACAACATTATGCCAATCAAAAATATATCTTTTCCAAAATCTTTTTCCAAGGCCAATTTTAATTTTGAGAGATTACCTAAAAGTTGAGTGTTTTAAAATAAATTAATCTGTGTATTTAACACATGGTTACTTTTCTCTTCATCTTTCACAGTGCACAAGTGTGCAGTTCCTAATTTGAGGAAGTATCTGTTATTCTGTTTGAAATAAATTGAATTGCTCTTGCCAGAAGTTTTTGAACATGAAAAAATGTTTGCCACATTTAATTGTGTTTGACTACTCTGCGGACACTGAACTTGTGTATCGTAACTTCTGACAGTATGCCAAGATTCTAGGTGGAGAGCAAAGAAATGTCAACAATGCAATGTGGCGGCAATCCACATAGATCACATATTAACACATTTCCAAATTGTTTCAAAAGAGAATATAGTGGTAGAGAAGTGCTTCATTTGCCACTTCATGTGGTTGTTGCGTCCTGATTGGATGCTAAGTTCAAAGTGGATGTACATTGCCAAAACAAACAGACTCCTCTTTAATATTTCACCATTCTATTACATCCTCTTGTCATGTTTTCAGAGTGCCATGTCAGAAATTATGATGATTTGACATTATTAATGCAAAATGACATAGAACAATAAGATTCCAAATACTGTATGAAGTGTGGAAAAATGAACCAAGCTTGAATCTGAAGTGTCTCATCACTTCTCACCCTTAGTTTCAGCTATGAACAAGAGGAACACATGCACAAGCCCTGAAAGTTAACTTGATTTCCCATATTTATTATAAAAAGAAAAGGAGTACTTGTACACCTTAGAGACTAACAAATTTATTTGAGCATAAGCTTTTAAATGCTCAAATAAATTTGTTAGTCTCTAAGGTGCCACAAGTACTCCTTTTCTTTTTGCGAATACAGACTAACAGGGCTGCTACTCTGAAACCATATTTATTATATTATAGTAAGCACATATATAACATTATATATTTAAAATAGAATAAGTCATTATAATTAAATTGAATCCACAGCTTTTAAAATCTTAACCATAATTCCATCTTCCATTTTATTCACTGTACAACAAACTGTAGGCAAATTAGACTTAACCACAAGGTTATCAGGCTCTTTAAAATTAAAAATGTATCAGAAAGAGGGAAATGTAACACTGGCTTAGTACTAGGAATGTATACTATTCAATTGGAGGCATAGGGGAACTTTTTCAGACATGTTTGGCATACCGGTTACAGAGAGATTTGGTTTTGAAGTCTCACTTATAAAAAAAACCACCCTACAACACTGTTTTATTAATGGAGCTCAATCAGCATCAAGAGATTGCCTTTTGTCTTTCTCAACATTAGCCGGTATCTAATCTACAATTCTGGTCAAGATCATGGAAAAGATTGTAGATGGAGTGAGTCTCAGAGTATCTGCAAAAAGAAAAGGAGTACGTATGGCACCTTAGAGACTAACCAATTTATTTGAGCATAAGCTTTTGTGAGCTACAGCTCACTTCATCGGATGCATACTGTGGAAAGTACAGAAGATCTTTTTATACACACAAACCATGAAAAAATGGGTGTTTACCACTACAAAAGGTTTTCTCTCCCCCCCCACCCCACTCTCCTGCTGGTAATAGATTATCTAAAGTGATCACTCTCCTTACAATGTGTATGATAATCAAGTTGGGCCATTTCCAGCACAAATCCAGGTTTTCTCCCCACCCCCTCCCCCCACAAACCCACTGTCGGCATTGGCACGCTGACAGCAGGATTGTCTGGCTATGTAGACTCCCTCCTCAGGCCCTACACTACCAGCACTCCCAGCTACCTTCGAGACACCACTGACTTCCTGAGGAAACTACAATCCATCGATGATCTTCCTGATAACACCATCCTGGCCACTATGGATGTAGAAGCCCTCTACACCAACATTCCACACAAAGATGGACTACAAGCCATCAAGAACACTATCCCCGATAATGTCACGGCTAACCTGGTGGCTGAACTTTGTGACTTTGTCCTTACCCATAACTATTTTACATTTGGGGACAATGTATACCTTCAAATCAGCGGCACTGCTATGGGTACCCGCATGGCCCCACAGTATGCCAACATTTTTATGGCTGACTTAGAACAACGCTTCCTCAGCTCTCGTTCCCTACTGCCCCTACTCTACTTGCGCTGTATTGATGACATCTTCATCATCTGGACCCCTGGAAAAGAAGCCCTTGAGGAATTCCACCATGATTTCAACAATTTCCATCCCACCATCAACCTCAGCCTGGGCAAGTCCACACAAGAGATCCACTTCCTGGACACTACAGTGCTAATAAACGATGGTCACATAAACACCACCCTATACCGGAAACCCACTGACCGCTATTCCTATCTACACGCCTCCAGCTTTCACCCTGACCACACCACACGATCCATCGTCTACAGCCAAACTCTGCAATACAACCGCATTTGCTCCAACCCCTCAGACAGAGACAAACACCTACAAGATCTCTATCAAGCATTCTTACAACTACAATACCCACCCGCGGAAGTGAAGAAACAGTTTGATAGAGCCAGAAGAGTTCCCAGAAGTCACCTACTACAGGACAGGCCTAACAAAGAAAATAACAGAACATCACTAGCCGTCACCTTCAGCCCCCAACTAAAACCCCTCCAACGCATTATTATTAAGGATCTACAACCTATCCTGAAGGATGACCCAACACTCTCACAAATCTTGGGAGACAGGCCAGTCCTTGTCTACAGACAGCCCCCCAACCTGAAGCAAATACTCACCAGCAACCACATACCACACAACAGAACCACTATCCCAGGAACCTATCCTTGCAACAAAGCCCCTTGCCAACTGTGCCCACATATCTATTCAGGGGACACCATCACAGGGCCTAATAACATCAGCCACATTATCAAGGCTTGTTCACCTGCACATCCACCAATGTGATATATGCCATCATGTGCCAGCAATGCCCCTCTGCCATGTACACTGGTCAAACTGGACAGTCTCTACGTAAAAGAATAAATGGACACAAATCAGGTGTCAAGAATTATAACATTCATAAACCAGTCGGAGAACACTTCAATCTCTCTGGTCACACGATTACAGACATGAAAGTTGCAATATTACAACAGAAAAACTTCAAAACCAGACTCCAGCGAGAAACTGTTGAATTGGAATTCATTTGCAAATTGGATACTATTAATTTAGGCTTGAATAGAGACTGGGAGTGGCTAAATCATTATGCAAGGTAACCTATTTCCCCTTGTTTTTTCCTACCCCCCCCCAACACGTTCTTGTTAAACCCTGAATTTGTGCTGGAGATGGCCCACCTTGATTATCATACACATTGTAAGGAGAGTGATCACTTTAGATAAGCTATTACCAACAGGAGAGTGGGTTTGTGGGGGGAGGAAGAAAACCTGGATTTGTGCTGGAAATGGCCCAACTTGATTATCATACACATTGTAAGGAGAGTGATCACTTTAGATAAGCTATTACCAGCAGGAGAGTGGGGTGGGGGGAGAGAAAACCTTTTGTAGTGGTAAACACCCATTTTTTCATGGTTTGTGTGTATAAAAGGATCTTCTGTACTTTCCACAGAAGTGAGCTGTAGCTCACGAAAGCTTATGCTCAAATAAATTGGTTAGTCTCTAAGGTGCCACAAGTACTCCTTTTCTTTTTGCGAATACAGACTAACACGGCTGTTACTCTGAAACCTGTCAGAGTATCTGGATGCTTCTGATTTCTTTGATCCTTGGCAATTGAGATTAAGATAACGGGCTGGCCTAGAGACTCTTCTTGTTGCATTAGTTAATAGTCTCTCCCCTTCCAGGAACCAATCAAGTTTTCATATCACTTAGGCTAGTTTGCAGCCACAGTGTAAGCCATCTCCTAATTATAACTGGTAATGGAAGATCCTCAAAAAGTTTAAAAAGTTCGGATAGACTCTCAAGAGTTAACCAGTTCAGATCAAATGCACAAGAAACAAAGAAAACCTAAGCTTCATCTGAAATGTGAACAAACCCTTACATCCAGGCCAGAATTGAACCCAGTGAGTTTCTAAAAAATGTGGTGAGCTTCTTTTCATAGTAATCTCAGGTTTTGACCAAAAGCCGAAGTGTTGAATTACTTCAAGGAAGGTTGGCCTGGTGGCATTTCCAACCTAGTTTACAGATTCAGGCAGTTCAGCTGTTGGATAAGCATCTAACTTTCTTGATACTGATCTGAATGACATTTCTGAAAAAATTGAGGTTTTCTCATTATGCATCGAAGTCTAAGATTATTGCTATGTTCTTGGGGGGAAAAGAAATTAGACAATAACTATATTTAGAAAACTGCAGGTACATCATTTATAAACATTGCCAAGTTTCTTTTGGGAGCATAACCTGAAAATCTGCCTTCATACTAGGCTTTCAGTCTCAAACGTATACATAGGACATTTCTGGTTTACTCGGAGAAAAATTATATTGCTCCTGCTCAGATAAGTTCTTGGGATCATTTCCTCTCTCCTCCTTGTGCTTATCTGCAAATACCCTATAACACTGTGCCATCAGTCTTCTGATGCTTAAACCTATGAACTGTGATCTCAAGGTCTGCACTGATTTCCACTACTGGGATAGAACAGAAGAAAGAGAGACGGTCTCTAAGATAGCCAGTCTCAAATCTTTTACACCTTTATAAATTAAAAACACAACTTGGATTTCCCCCAGAAACAAATTGGAAGGCAGTGTAGACCCCAGAATGCAGATTTAATGTACTCTGGGCTGGTAACACCACTAAATAAATAGGGGATTCTACTATGGAGATGAAAAAAAATCGGGTGAACCCTTCATCTGAAAGATAGGGCCACAACCTCCTCAGCATGTGATTGCAGCTTCTGCATGTACATCCAGACATTGGCCTCACCTTTGATATAAAATTAATCTCTCGTAACTTCTTGTAACTAGAATTTTTGTTTTCTTCATGTGCCTCATTTTCTTATTCATGAAATGCAAGTTTTAAATGCTCTTTTGAAGTGCAAACAGACATACATAAGGGAATGAAATATTTCTTACACATCAGGTTATTACAGAGTGTACGAGAATTGCCACTTCTGGTTTTTGTTCTCTGTGCATGGGACCAGGTTTCCTTTGCAGATGCATTCTGCTTCAGCAAGATGTATCAACTGCAACCCTTCTTTGCACAAGCCAGAGACATGCTTATTATGTTAATTTATTTGGGGTGTTGTAGCATGTTCAATTTGAAGTAAGCAGCATTAAGGTATGCAATAACTCAGAGCAGCTCCTGATACATTTGATGTCAATTTGAAATGTAGAATTGGTAAATTCAATCATTTTAGATAAACATCAGCTACTTAATCTGTCTGACTCCAAGAATCTGCCTGACTGTAGTTGTGGCTCAGGCAGCTCATTGTAGTTGCAGTGTATTCAAGCAGTTTAATTTTTGTTGCTCAAAGACTCTGCCATACCCCTGGGATGTGTTGGAATGGTTTCATTGTAATCAGGGGCTCTGTGCACATGAAGGATTTGTTAAACTCATTCTGATCAGTTCATTAAAAGCCTGAATGCTGCTTGAAAGCCTTCTATACTGGTTGGATTTCACTCAAAAATTCTAATTCACGATAATAAGTATAGAGCAAGAGTTACAATAGGGATGGAGAACAAAATCATATCCATTTCCCTGCAATTTATCATCTCTGAACAGTGCTGTCTCTTCTGTGAGGTGACCCAGCAATGCTCCAATACTGGAAACTTACAAAAAGATTGTAATTATATTTCTTTGCTTCTTTCTTATGTATGTCTTGTGTAAAAACCAAACATAGAGTAAGTTGCATCAGAAAGAACCCTCGGAATTTAAAAAGAGGTGTTCAATAAAAAAAATTAATGTATACCCTTTCCCCCTCATTTACACATTTGATTTCTAACATTTTGCTTTGTAGACCAGACCAGCACAGTGGCACTGAATCACCAAGGTAGGCTTATATATATTGGCTTCATTCCATTAAGAGAATATATTATATAATAGAGGTTCAACTGGTGGCAATTTTATCAAAATGTCTTATTTCTAGGGTGTGATATAATTTCATCCAGAAACTTGTAGTCCCACAGAGTTTGCATATCTTATGACCAATGATGTTTTCTTTATTTTCATTGTTACAAAGCGAAGAGGATTTGAACAAAATGAATTACCCTAGGAAAAAATAGGAGTGACTATACTGAGCCAGAATTTATTTATCCAGCAAACATGTCTTAAAAACCCAACACAATGTAAAGCATGCTACATGGGGGGGAGGGATAGCTCAGTGGTTTGAGCATTGGCCTGCTAAACCCAGGGTTGTGAGCTCAATCCTTGAGGGGGCCATTTAGGGATCTGGAGCAAAAATTGGGGATTGGTTCTGGTTTGAGCAGGGGGTTGGACTAGATGACCTCCAGAGGTTCCTTCCAACCCTGATATTCTATGATTCTATGATAAAGCATCACTTCAAGGTTTCATACAATGAAATAAAGTAAAGATATATATTTCTATGATGGACAGAATACATTATTTTCAATTCTCTTTGCCATCTCCAGTTTTGGAGTCTGATCATCTGAGATGCTGAGCACATCCTGTGAAATGCTGAATATTCTCAACTCCCATTGAAGTCAACAGAATCCAAAGGCACTAGGGCCCTCTCAGGAGCTGTGCGGAGTATTACAGGATTGGGCCCTTGGTTTGGTTCACTGGCCAATCCTCCTTTCCCCGTTCACATCCTCCTTTCCCCAAGGTTAGTCAAAGTCATTCCTAGTATGCTCTTCTCACTAAGTGTCTTGTGAAACGCAGACCTATCAAATGTCTAAACGTGCTAGGACTGAAGGCTCCAATGAGTTTTAAGTAGACCTGATGACTTGCTTCTGCTTTCTGTTCAAACAATGTTAAAATGTCCGTCACTTGAAAATTCTCAGTTGTAAATCTGAATAACTGGAGACATTAAATTCTACAGAACAATTATTTGTCTCAATGCCTGACTAACCACAGAAGAAGGCATTTAGCCAAAAGGTTTGTCTACATAAGTTTGTTCCTTTAGTTTTATTTCAATTATAAAACATTTTATTAGGTAAACTTTCTCTTTGCTTGAGTTCATCTAAATAGTTTTGGTTACCACAGCTAGCTCAAATTTGTAAAATAAATTATTACACGGAGACAGAGGTTTTTCTTTATTATTTGGCAGATTCTGTCATGCCGTTGGGGAATGGGGTGTATTCTCTAAACTCCATTCTGATTTCAATAGACTATAGACATCATGGCATCTATATGGTGGGACATCCTGAGGTGCTGAAGGTAACACTTCTAAAGATCCAGCACATTGACACATGAAAACAATTTCAAGTGCTTTTTTGAAGACTTAGTAGAAAAATTACTATAATTGCTATAATTAAATGTGGAAGAAGGAATCATTCACAGAGCTTGTGAACAGAGCTGGTCACATTTTTTTTGACAGAACTGTTTTCTGTCAGAAAATGCAGTTTTTTCAAAATATAAACATTTTGCAGGAACATTTTGATTTCAATTAAATTTTCTACAGGAAAAAGCCAAAATGAATCATTTCAACTTTCTCACTTAAATAATGTAGAAATGTTTTATTTTGACTTTATTATTTAGATTTGTTTTGGTTAGACTTACAATAAAATACTATCAAAAATATTGTTAATGTAAGCTAATACATAAATATCTAACTAAATACATCAAAACCATTAAGTCGAAACAAAGTGTTTTTACCTTATCATTATATTTCAGAATTTCCATTCCCTGGATAATTTTAAAATGTCATATTTTAGTTCTGAGTAGGAATGAAAACATGTTTTCTGCCAGCACTATAACTGAGTATCATAGAAATCTAGGGGTGGACGGGACCTTGGAAGGTCATCTAATTATTGAATTTCATCTTGTTGATTTCAAACCAATTCTCCAGTTTGTCAAGGTAGTTTTGAATTTTAATCATGTCCTCCAAAATGCTAGCAACCCCTCCCAGATCAGTTTCATCTGCAAATTTTTAACCACTCTCTCTATTCTATTATCCAAGATATTAATGAAAATATTGAACAGTACCATGCTGGACCCCTGTCATAAATATAAAGGGAAGGGTAAACACCTTTAAAATCCCTCCTGGCCAGAGGAAAAACCCTTTCACCTGTAAAGGGTTAAGAAGCTAGGATAACCTCGCTGGCACCTGACGAAAATGACCAATGAGGAGACAAGATACTTTCAAAAACTGCGGGGAGGGAGAAACAAAGCTTCTCTCTCTGTCTGTGTGATGCTTTTGCCAGGGACAGAACAGGAATGGAGTCTTAGAATTTAGTAAGTAACCTAGCTAGGTATGTGTTAGATTATGATTTCTTTAAATGGCTGAGAAAATAGCTGTGCTGAATAGAATGAATATTCCTGTCTGTGTGTCTTTTTGTAACCTAAGGTTTTGCCTAGAGGGAGTCTCTATGTTTTGAATCTAATTACCCTGTAAGGTATTTACCATCCTGATTTTACAGAGGTGATTCTTTTTAATTTTTTTTATTGAAATTCTTCTTTTAAGAAACTGAATGCTTTTTCATTGTTCTTAAGATCCAAGGGTTTGGGTCTGTGGTCACCTATCCAAATTGGTGAGGATTTTTATCAAACCTTCCCCAGGAAAGGGGGTGTAATGTTTGGGAGGATTTGGGGGGGAAAGATGTTTCCAAACAGACTCTTTCCAAATTATATCCCTGTTAGACGTTTGGTGGTGGCAGCGATAAGTCCAAGGGCAAAAGATAAAATAGTTTGTACCTTGAGGAAGTTTTAACCTAAGCTGGTAAAAGTAAGCTTAGGAGGTTTTCATGCAGGTCCCCACATCTGTACCCTAGAGTTCAGAGTGGGGGAGGAACCTTGACAACCCCTCTAGATATGCTTTCCCAGTTTGACAGTGAACCATTGATGACTTATCTTTGAATAAGGTTTTTCAACCAGTTATGTACACACAGTAATTTAATCTAGACTACATTTCCATCGTTTGCTCATAAGAATGTCATATGGGATTGTGACAAAAGCCTTACTAGAAGCAAGATATATATTATGTCTGCAGCTTCTCCTCCATCCACTAAGGCAGTAACACTGTCAAAGAAGAAAATTAAGTTAGGTTAGCATGATTTGTTCTTGACAAATCAATGTTGGCTGATTCTTATGACCCTATTATCCTCTAGAAGCTTACAGATCAATTGTTTAATAAGTTTTTCCAGAATCTTTCCAGTGTTTGAAGTTAGGCTGACTGGTCTATAATTCCCCAAATCGTCTTTTTTCTCCTTTTTTTAAAGATAGTTACTATGTTTGCCCTTGTCCAATCCCCTGGACTCCAACTGTTCTTCATGAGTTCTTGAAGATAATGACTAATGGTGCAGAGATAGCTTCAGCAAGCTCTTTAAGTACCCTAGGATACGTCAGGCCCTGCCAACTTGAAAACATCTCACTTATCTAAATAGTCTTTAACTGTTCTTTCTCTTTTTTGGTTTCTGTACCGTCCTCGTTGTTAATGTTAATTGTGTTATGTATCTGGTCACTACTACTTTTTTAGTAAAGACTGACACAGAATAGATATGAAATACCTCAGCCTTCTTGTTGTCAGATATTAGCTCTCTTTCCCCACTGTGTAGTGGACCTACACTTTTCTTTTTCTTTCTCTTGCTCCTAATGTACTTATAAAACCTCTTTTTATTTTCTTTGATGTCCCTTACTGGGTGTAACTCATTATATGCCTCAGCCTTTCTGATTTTGTTCCTATTTGTGTGCTATTCATGCTTGTGCTGTTCTTTTGTACTCATCCATAACTATTTGTCCAGTAAAGAGCTCCTGATTGTTCTTCATATCTTTCTTTCATATCAGGATCCTGAACAACTGATTCTTGGATAGGGGTTCTCTTCACTTATAAACTAATTTGTTTACCTCTAATTTTATATTGTAATTTTTAGATCTATGAAAGATGCAGAACATCAGAAGCCAAAGCATCTGTTTGTTCAAAGAGAGGAGATAATCTAGATGGACATAATCTTCCCCTTGTTTCACAAATCTATCTCACCTATAACCAATGATAACTGCAACCAACTGATATGGAAAATCCTCCTATTTTTCTGTATGTTCTGAAGAAACTAAGCTTTCTTTCAAAAATGTTTCTGGCCTTTTTGATTGTGTCTGTGACTTCATACTGTAAATCAATACATTTCTGCCTTTGCCAGAGACTGAAACAAATGTGTTATCATGCCAGAAGAGGGTGAATTTTCCTATTTATCTGAATGAAATGTTAACTTCAAAGCTTTGTTTCGACTTAAGGCCTGATTTTCTGGGATCTTCAGTGGGAGAATCTTACTTCAGAGTAAGGAATGAAGGAAGAGGTTCTAGTCTATAAAAGAGAGATCTATATATCCCTAGTCATTGAAAAATATAAAGAAATTCAGGGGTTAGAGCTGTGTGGCCCTCTTTTTCAAGTTCATCCAGTTCAAGTTCATTTTTTACTCTGGCAATGCAGAATCAGGCTCCAAGATAATGTATAGTGACCCATGTACACAATTGTTTTCAGACCCTAAAACTTGATCCTGCAAATGCCTCCTGTTAGCTGTTGAGCACTCTCCACTCCTATTTAAATTCTTGGTCTGAAAATTTTACAAGAAGCATAGTCCCGCAGTCCCTACTTTTGCACACTTCCCAATATACTAAAGGCAACAGGGGCAAACCTCAGGTCATGCTTTATTTTTGTGCAGTATTTCTAATATGGTCTGATATTGGCCATTCTTAAATGTTGAACATACAACCTTTTTTGTGATATTCCTGCTACCTGTTCTGGCCCAAACCACAAAAGCATGTGGATTCAAAAGAGATAAAATAAAGAATGAAGCCAATTTCTCTGACTTTCATAAAGCGTATGGGAGCTAGTTTGATTTTAGGGAAAAGATTATATACAGTTGGCTCTCATTTTATCCAAACTAGTTACATTTACAAAGTTCAGTGTAGTGATGTTAATTAATATTTTTAAAAGATCTTCCTTTTCACTTCCTGTGAACTGGAATATGAAAAATGAAAGATCTTTGTAAAGATTCCACAGAAATTTGATAAAACCCGACAGTTTTCTGCAGATATTATATACTCCCTTATTGATTTACTCCAGTTGCTTGTAGGTTTTTCTTCTAACTCGTCATTACCCTAAGAAACTGCCATTGCCAATAGGACTTTTATTTTTATTTTTATTTCCATCCTTAAGGCATCTTAGAAAACAAAGACTGTGTTGTGGTGGCTTTATGGTATGTCTAATTGTCCACAAGGAGCTATGCCTGAAACCACTGTTTTATTTAGAATCCCTTATTCATCTGATCTAATCAAATAGGTTTTCCAAACTGGTCAATCTGGGCAAGGCTAGTTTCCAGCAAGGATGCTCAGATGTCAGGATTAAAATAGTACAATTATGACTAAGACAGGCTGCTTTTATACAGATGATGACTGAAGACATACAAGAAAATATTAAAACAAAATAAATTCATACAGATAACTACCAAGCAAGCAATCTTGTGCAAGGCCAAGCCACATAAATCTTTCTGCAAAAAAGCTGCTTTAGTACACGCATTGTACATCTCTGTATGAATTTCACAGAGAAAACTATAAGTCTCACTAACATTAAAGGCAGGAAAACAATTGTAGGATAAGCAGTGAGCAGAGGAAAGGAGCAGAACGATTAGAAAACAGGCATCTGATGCCTACTGTACTTGAATTCTACATTTGTCTGAAATCAGATTCAGTGTTTGCTGGAGGAAGAGAGACTTTTAGGATGATATTCTCAAGTACTATTTTACAGCTATGATCTAAGTAACGCATTCTGTTGGTTATTAAGAATCAAATGAATGATCTATGGCATTGGCAAGGTGATCTGCTTCAGCGGTATCATACTTTGATACTGGTGCATGAAAGAACAATCCACATAGTGACTCTTTTGTTGAAGTGTTCCTACACTATTCTAATTTTGCCTCCATCCTTACTAGGATGAATCACCAACCATTTTCTATTGAAGTGTTGTGGCACCTGAGTCTAGTACACAGTTTTGCAGTGATAGTTAAAAGTCTCAAACAAGCCTGAGAATATTACTCTTTCATGTAGCCCATTTATGAATTCTTCCTTAGGAACAGAAAAACACCAGCTCTTTTATCGGATCACCTAGATGAGCACCATTGGAGGTAATTTTTTTTCAGAATCACCTTTATGTTCAACCAATTCCTTTTATTTCAAGGATAATGTGGCATATCATTTGTGGCTTGTAAGAAAATGCGGGGAGTAACTTTCAAGGAAATAAATTTAGCTCTAGAATTGCCACTGACAAGAAGTGCTAGTTATGAGCCTGCAGTTCTATGCCTGAGTGGGTGTGTTGTGGTAGAGGGAAAGTGTTAATTGGGAAAAAACTCTCAGTTTAATACAATCCAGTAGTTTGTAAAATGTAGAGAGCTGCTTATATATTACCCTACCTCAGTATTTTGCACAACTTCTATGTTATAGGATCATCACACAGTTGTCTGAATCTTTTCAGAAATTATATTTACGCCTTTGATTCTGGAGCTCACTTTCATATTTTTAAAAAAATTCAGTTCAAAATGATGGGCCTGATTCTCTTCACACCATTTTTACACTGGTGCAGCTCCAATGACATCAGAGTCTCTTTTAATTTGTACAGGTGTTAGCGAGATGAGAATTAGGTTTCTCTTTATAAGATGCAGAAGAGCAATGCCATGGTGATTTACCATTCTTCTCTCAATTCATCTTATTCACATTAGTAGGCAAAATGAACAGCAAGGTCTAGATAGTGAGATGCCCTTTCTCAGATGCACAGAGATGGAGGAACAAACAAGCTCCATACTGTCCCATAGTCCCGATTGTGGTATAATCTTCATAAAATAATCCCAAATAAAGGAGCCGAGGCAAGCCTTATCCACTGATTAATATGAAGTTATTGCAAACCAAATCTTTGTCAGAAGTGTGCAAAACTGTATTGCAGAAACACAAGGATGTCCATGTCTGAAATAGCTGCCATTTTTGAAGCTGAGCAAGTATTTTGAACATTTTCAACCAATAATCAGTTAGCCTCAGAAACACCTGCAACCAGATTCTCAGTGCAGAATTTGGTGGGGGAGGGAGGGAAGGAAAGGTGCTTTAAGGCATCTTTATATTCCCCTGATTCTGCTGTTGGCCAAGTGCTGACCTCACCCCCATTGTAAGTCATAGCCATTGAAATGTTGCTCTAATTAATATTTGGGTGCCTATGGTCCCAAGGGGCTGTTTTGGCAGCTGGGGTCACCGATGTGCAGGGAAGTCAAAGCTACACTCCTCCCCACACAGAACAGTCTTCCTGCCTGAGGGTGGGGTTGGGAAAAGTTGCCTGGAGTCTCTATGTCCTCTGGGGATTTCTCTTCATATGAGAGGAGTCTTTAGAAGGCTGGATTCAATGATCTTATAACTGCTTTGCACTGCCAATGAAGCATAAAGCCTTTTTAGTGACAAGGTTGTAATTCTGCTCAATTCTAAATAGCTGTCTGCATGTTTTTGAAGGATTTAAAAAAATATATGGTTATAAAAATAAGGAGTATTTTTGCCAAATAGACTCAGCAACAGCTAAGCTATGTTAAGTCACATTTCACTTTTTGGAAACTCAAAGTTAAAATTCATCTGCCAGGACATGGATATATCAACGGAGGGATGGGGTCATTTTTGTTTAGTCTGGCCTGCTGTTGTGGATTATGACAGGTAACAGGACACCTTCTTGAAATGTTAGGGCTCAGCTGTGACATGACTCCAAACTTGATTCCATCTAAGCGATAAGGTGAAAAAAAACAAAAAAACCTAGCTCACTTCATGAGTGTGTAATTTTGCATACTTGTCCTGGTACTTTTGGCTTTTAAACAGCAGAGGATGCCAATATTTTGAATACATCTTACTGTGCGAGGAAACAAAACCAGTGCAAACAATAAAATCTGCTTTCATGTCTGTGTGACAATCAGGGAAAATAATCCACTTTTCCAGTTCTGGTACTTTTGCAAAGGTTGCATTTTAGCTGGGAGACTGAAGAAGTTGCAGATTTCCTGTCTGGGTGGTAGGTTGTGTTAATAATATAATAGAATTGAATTAATTAAATAAAGAAAGAAATAATAATAAATTAATAACTAATTCAAAAAATAAAAACATGTTTGCAATTGTGGTTCTTAGGCACTTAAACATCAGTAGCCTGTCAGAGATGCTCAGCACCCACAGCTACCCCTGAAACTCGTGGGAGTTGGAGGTGCTCAGAACATTGGGAAGTCAGACAGTAGGTACCTAACTAAGAACCTTGATTTGAACATTTTGGCCCCAACTCTCTGGGGATCACACTGTAGCTTTTAAGCTCTGGCCTATGCTGGACAGAGCATGGAGGAGCCATTCTGAAGCGAAAGTCCTAGGAGGAATTCTGGCTGAGGGCCTTTGTGCTATCTGGGAGCATATGTTGCAGTGGCAGCTCCAATACTTTTTCTCGGACGTAGCATTAATTCTCACCATGCCCAGCTATCTTCACTGCCTCTGTGCCAGGGTGTGTGTTTGAGAAAGGAGGGGACAGTACCATTGTCACACCCACACTCTTCTCCTCTCTGCCCCTTTCTGTGTAGCTGGTGTGAGTGCTAGCAGGGAGCAATACCTGAGCTCCTGACTAGAACTGGGTCCGTCATCTTTGCCTGATCCCTAAAGGGAGGGCTCCTTGCATCTTCTCTTTCCTTTGTGAACCCTGCAAGGCCAGGCAGAATTCAGTCTGTATACAATTAAAAGTATTGAGAGTCCCAGAAAGTGTTCATTTTTTATAATAAGGACATACAAATATTTTTGAAAAACACAAATATGTTTATTTGGTCCATCTGTAAAGCTGCCTGCAGTGAGTGTGAGTACCAACCTCAGGGCGGACTCTTAAGAACCCAAATTGATTGTGAATTCTATCCATAGATTTCACCAACCAATTATCAAGCATAAACTCCTTAGGAAGTATTACATCTTAAACATGAAAAGAAAAGGAGTACTTGTGGCACCTTAGAGACTAACCAATTTATTTGAGCATGAGCTTTCGTGAGCTACAGTTCACTTCATCGATGAAGTGAGCTGTAGCTCACGAAAGTTCATGCTCAAATAAATTGGTTAGTCTTTAAGGTGCCACAAGTACTCCTTTTCTTTTTGTGAATACAGACTAACACGGCTGTTACTCTGAAACCTATCTTAAACATGGAATTACAAATAGTCCCCTTGGGTACTCCAGCCTCTCTTGCCACCCAGTGAGCCTACCTTTGTGATAGATGGTCTCTTACACCAAGAATCAGAGCAGTACTCAGATACCCTCAAGTCCCAAAGGACCAGTTACTTATCGCTGATCAATTGCACCTTACATCTCACACCAAAGACAAAGATTGTAGCCAATCCTAGAATAAACTATACAGATGTATTAAGTAGGAAAAGGAAACAAGAGTTAATTTCAGGGTTAAAGCAGGTAAACATATATGCACAAATAAGTTACAACCTTAAGTTTCAAAAATTAATAGAAGATTCTATAATAAGCAAGTTATGTATGTCCTTTAGGGCTAATCCAGACAAAACACTGGAGATCTCCTGCTTTAATGCCTAGGAAACCTTGTCATGCCTGAGTCCAAGCAGTTCCTTCTTGTTAGGGTTTTCATTCCTCTCCTCCCTTGAGTTCTAGGCTCTGAACTCAGCTGATAGGAGGAATGCACTTGCTTGACTCATCTTCATGAGGGGGAAAGCAAACCAACAAACATCTTTTGTCCTTTTTATCAACCCACAATAGTCTGTTTGGTATCAATGGACCTTTTCTTTTTGGGCAAGATGTAACACCTTCGGTTGGAGATCAGCCCTTCACACTGGTTAAGATCTTTCTCTTACGTGGTGATTTACATAGTCACAGAGGCTCACAATATGACCACTCAAATATTACCCTTACAATATGTAATATAAATGTTATAAGTGAGATTAATGCATGCAGCAATTCACAAGCATTCCATAAAGACTAAACACATTCTTATCATTCTAATACCTATTTTAACAACACATACACACAGGTAAGCGAGGCTGATTCCAGCTAAGTATTTATTGGTGTTCAGCTGAGACATGGGGACTGTGGCATCAGCTGGCACCTGGTAAGCCAGTATCATACCACCAACACCCAAACCCTATATGTGAATATTCTCCTTTTCTGTGTGATAGAAGAGGTAGAATATTGGCTACGTGATATTCAACAAAAAGACTGCCTGATGACTGGCATCTATGAGGCTTTGACCCGCCTCATACCTGAGTGCACTTTCCAAACACGGACAGAGGATTTTGAATTTTTGACATAAAGCAGCCGTCACCAGGGTGCTAGACCTGGTAATCGAAACAATTTGCTTCACTGCACACTGTGGAAAAAACCTGGCAGAACACAGTCTGCTTAATCTGATACTACTGATCCTGTCACTGATGCCTGAAAAGCACCTGCCTCCACATCCTCTGCCATTGGTGCCACTGTGCACAGTTGGGCAATGTCACAAGAAGCACTCCGCGCGCCAAAATGTAGATATTCTACTTTCATTCCAAAAAGATAAAACCCAGCAGAGCAGAAGGTCACTGTAAAACAGCAAAAACTCTGCAGTATTGAAATCTTCAGTGGGGTGCAATTAAAGAAGAGAAGAGTGGAACAAGATTTTGGACTGCATCAGTCCATTAGTCTGTTGTAAAGGGGGAAAAGGGGAACTCAAACACAAGTGGAATTTTCCTTCTATACTTTACAATAGCTATATTTTTACACAAAAGAATGAGGACTGAAGAAAAATGTGCAACGAGAAAATCTTTGCAATGGACACATTAGAGACATTGCTAAAGAACAATGCAAGCAAGCAATGCTTCTGACAAAATCATTGTATGCATGGAATATCTCTGGTGCCTGGGTGGCAGTCCCATACATTTAAAAACTGCAGAGAGGGTCATTTTTAAATTGTGAATCTGACTTTTTTGAAAGTTGTTCATTCATGAATTGGTGGGTTGATGAAAGGATATAGAATTGACAGAGTCTCAGACAGGAAGGAATTTTTGGTACTGCTGTTTCACTGAAATGATTTCACAGATTTGTTTTCACAGACGTAATCTTAAAAACAAAACAAACTAAGGCCATTGATATGTAGGCTATGAATCATTTTCAATCTAGGAGTATTTATTTTTCAGCAAGAAGCAAGAGCATGACATGGTTATTGGACTGAGTTTTTTGGGAGGGGTCTGTGTGTGTGAAATAGATCTGTGAAGTAGACCACACAATCTGATTTGTTTTTGTATTTGCAATCTGGCTGGTAAAAGGACAGCATGGCTAGTTAGTTAGATAGACTGTAAAAGCAGAGACTTTGTAAATCTGCATTTTTGCCAAGTGTAAAAGCACTTGGGAAGTGAATATGACATTTATGTGCTTTAGAACTTATTTTTTCTGTCTTTGATTATTTCAGAGAGAATTGGGTTATGGGAATGTGGAGCTCTATGACACCTTAAGACTGATGAACATTACCCTTCTATGATGATTGATTTTATTTTTCAATTGTTTTGATTTCTGAGATTTTAAACACCCACTTAGCATGAGATTGATAATGGTTATTTGTCATATAGAAAATATGACACAGATTTATGGAATCATTTCACATATATTTATTCCTTGCTTGTGCCTGTAAAGCTCTATTCAGTTCACATAGGACTTTGGAACAAAAGCTAGCTGGCTTCCTGGTAGTTAAGTATTCTTAAAAATACCCTCTACTTACGGGTATACTCCTTTTATATATGTAGCTCCTGACACACTACCCACCATGGTGTCACAGCCTTACCAGAAGTAAAGCATTTGGATTGAGCACTTCCAGGACTAACATTATTCCTGGAACTCCCACCTTCCGGGAATGGAGTTGCAGCCAGGGCCTTAAATAATTTTAAAAAGTCTCTTAACATAATAAAGAGGATGAAGTGCTGATCCCAAGCAGCAGCTGGTTAGTTGATATTGGTGTTCTATGGTAACTGCACAGCCCAAATCACATTTGTGTCTGCTCAGCTGAGGCTATAAACATGTTCTGCCCCTCCATTTTCTTCCCAGCCTGCATTATCCATTTTCAGTCTTGTTGTCAATACTGCCCTTCACAAAGGCCTATATGAAAGAGAATTGACTGGAAATGCTAGTTCTCAGCAAAAGAACAACAGCAGCAGCTTTGTGCAGTACTTGTGATTGCATTTAATGGGTCAAATTCAGTTATAACATAACTCCTTTGAAGTCACTGCAGTTATACCAAAGCTGAACCCCAAATGGTTTACAGGTTTACTTTTGCTGGATATAGTCCCAAAGACTTTTACATTTGTCAAAACTTCATCTGAAACATTCTAAGAAATCCAGAAATCTCTTGACAAGAGGCTGTCCAAAGATGCCAAAGAAATGCAGATTATCCGCCACAACCATTGACTGCATAGTCTCTCTATGTTTCAGTTCCCATGGGTAAAATAATACAATGATAATAGTAATTCCTTGCCTCACAGGGATGTTGTGAGGATAAATATATCAAATACACTCAAATACTCTAGTGATGAAGGTCATAAAAGTATATTAGTAATTTTCTCTTGAATGGCAAATTCATCTGTGAATCTGGGCAGTCCAGGTGCCAGCTCATGCCAAGACCCTGAGCTTTACTGAACACTGACAAATGTATAGCTGGAAACCAGTCTGGTTCACCTGTTTGTTAGTGTTGTTGAAAAAAATATTAGAGTTATAAGAATGTGTTTAGACATTATAGAATGTTTGTAGGATGCTGCATGTATTAATTTGTCTTATTATATCTGTAACCCATGTGATAAGGTAATGTTTAAATGTTTGCTCTGTAACCACAAAAATGTTTGCCTAAGACAATAAATCCCCCCAGTCAGAGGAGAAGCATTACCAAATGTGAAATGCTAGTTTACCACAAAAGGTTTCATCCTCTCTCCAACAAAACAAAGTCTACAACCATCAGAAAAGACACTGTGAATAAAAGACTTTGTTGATTACTATCCCCATTCTCCTGAAGAGGATACTTGCATAAGCCTACATTCCATCACAGCTTGAATGCTGGGGGAAGGGAATAATCCCTGCTAAAGAGAAACTGGTATCTCTATCCTGTCTGGAATCTGAGGGGCAAAGATTCCTAAACATAAGCAAGAGGTCCCCAAGCTGCTTGGCTTGGGTTAGCGCTAAAGGATATAAAAGCTTGCTTATTACAAAAGTTTCTATTACCTTTTGAACTTAAGATTGTACCTCATTTGGGTGTGAATGTTTACCAGCTTTAACCTTGTAAATTGCTCTTATTTCTTTTTCTTAGTTAATAAACCTTAATTTGTTACAGGATTGACTACAAGTGTTGACTTTGGTTTGATATCTGAATACAACTGACCCAGGGTAAGTGACTGGTCCTTTGGGACTGGGAGTAACCTGAATACTCTTGTGACTTTTGGTGTAAGTAACCATCTATCACTTGCCTGGGTGACAAGATAGACTGGAATGCCCCATGGTACTGTCTGTGACTTCAGGTCTTCATGCTTCTTACTGGGTTGGTGAAATCTAATTATAGAATATATAAACCTTTTGGGGTTTTTGCCTTGCTTCTTGACAGTCTGAACTAAGGTTGACAATCATGACCATGAACCACTCAACAGTGTGACACCATCTTTTACCAATAGCCCTCTTCTTCTTTTCCTACACAAACATCTCCATTTCTTATTCCATGCCATCCGGTGTACTTGTAATCTCTTCCAAAGACAATTTGCTTCCTAAAGACTCACTTCAGCAGACAACCCTACAAGAAACGAACTAAGGAAATTTTAGAAGTAAAACTTTAAAAACAAAACAAAAATCCCTACAATCACCAAGAAGTGTACATGTACCCATTGAGTCACTGCATGATAGTCACCGTGTGGAATATCTGTCTGGCATCAGGTCAGGCTGTTGACTCAGTTTGCCTTGCTCTCTTCCCACCATCTTTTCCAGTTGTGTACATTGTAGCCCTCCAGATGAGCATAAAAGTCCACTCCTTCCAGGGTAACAAGACAACCCAAAACAAAAGAGTCCTTAGTCTTCCAGGGCCATAGACCTCTTCCCACATACTTTCTCCTTTTGGCTGCAGGATCATCTAGCCTTGACCATGCTCTGGAGTATAACAAACATGCTCCCTAGGGGTCCCTAGGATATATAGGAGCTTACCTCGCTGCCTGACCTATGAGCTCCACTCCTTGGACCATAGACCCTGAAGCAGTCATTTGGTCTGACCTCTAATTAAGCTCCATATCTTTTCCCCAAGCACTCCCTTTCTTCATGCTGCTTTTCAAGATACTTGAAAAAACCCCTCTCCGTAACCAGCACCTCAGTTCACCTGCAGCTTCTGTACCACAGTCAAATATTTCCCCTCTCTGAGATTCCTTATCCTTTCTCTCATGCCTCTTTCCAGGCTTTTTGAAAAGTCCCATCTAGACCCTTTGACTGGAGATGTCCCACAAAGAGGTCTATTTCTGTCAGGTCTCTTTCTATGCTAAGAAAGGTAAACAAGCTTTATATTGCCTGTCTTCCCAGCATGCTTTGCTACTAGCTTAGTTTCCCAGATCCCTTTCTATTCAAGGCCAGAATTTGGAACAGGTCTGAGTTGAATCTGGGCTTGTCTTTAAGGGGGCAGCACAACTGCTACAATGATCTTATTTATGGAATCCCCCTGACCTCTCACAACTTTTTCCTCTTTGTTTTGTAATGAACCTCTCACATTAAGTCATGTCCACATTTTAGATTTTTGAGGAAGAGGCCTGTCTAACCATCTATTTTATGAAGTACTTAAACACACCTTTGGGCACGTACAAATGGTTCCTGACTTGCAGGGCTGGGGGATCTATTTAGTCCTAATTTTCTTAGTTTAAATTATATATGTGTTGTAATCTCTCAATGGAGAAATACAATTTGTAAACCAAAAAAGTAACTAGAATCCCTTCAGAACTGGCAAAAAGTTTAAATTTGTGGTTTACATGTGAGTCTTCTGGATAAATGTGGTTGTTAATGATTTTTTTCTGTGATCACAATAAGATAGAATTTCACCTGTCTGATATTGTGCTTGCCAACTGTTAGTCAGATGTTAGAGCAGACTTTACCAAATAGCAGAGTCCCACATCCAATGGCTGGACTTGCTCTGTATGTGCATGTGCGTATATGTGGTTTTTTTTCACAGCCAAAAGAACACCAATACACCAGCCAAAAGAAAAAAAAAAACAGATTCAAATTGTGTACAGATACACATGGTAACCCAAAACAGAGAATTCTGCTTGCTGAGTGAGTAGGAACTTTTCTAAGTATGCTGGACTGGAAGTTGTTCTCTGTATATTTTGTATTGAATCTGCTCTCAGGCAAAGTGATATACACACTGAGTAATTCTTCTGACATCACAGAAGCGGAATAGTGACCTTCTCATGGATATGACCATGATCAGAAAAAGAAGCCATTCATCAGCTAAATTGTTTATTGTGGGTTATGTTATCAGCTCTACTTTTTAAGAAAAATATATCCTTTTAAAAACTGAAATGTGAATGTAAAGTAAAACCCACAAACTTGTAGAATAAATATGCACAGTAATATCTATTATTAACAGAGATGGAAAGATAAGTGAAAGGCTTAAGGCAAAAGTAATTAAGGAATGAAAGAAACAAATAGAATTATTGGTGGCCAACATAAGGTTGAACAGATCTGATTTTCTATCTTACAGCTAAAGGTGATAGCAGAAATGCACTGGGGTTATTTACATTTAAATTATGTAGGATGACAGGGCTACAAAAATATTTCAAAATGAAGTGCACCTGAACAGCCAAAGGAAAGCTGGAGTGACGGGGAGAGGGGAAAGTTGGGCAGGAGTGAGGGGTGGGGAACCTGCTCTTTAAGATAAGTGTATGAATGAAGTGTGACTGTGGATAAACCACTCCTGTAAATTTATGTGCAGCATTTGAACTGGGTTTAAATAACATTACTTCAAACACAACCTGTAACTGACATGCAGGTGACGGCTCTACAGAAATGTTTTGGTAACTTCTAAAGTGTGGGGTATGGGGAGGGGCGATCTAGAAAAGCTTTATATTGTAGAATAAATCCTAAATAAGGGCCTGACAGCCACCTAGCACACAGAAGACGCATAAGAGCTGCTAAACTGATCCAAAAATGTGCAGGAGAATGTTTGCAAATTGTGTTCACCAACATCTGTTTGAAATGCACAGCTAAAGTCTAGTATGCAGGAGGCAGTGCATGGGAAGTCTCTGCAGCACTTTACTGCCCGGAGTGGTCACAGCATGGTTGTGGGGAAATCCCAACAGTAGCCTTACAATGGAGCTGCAGTCAATTCCCAACCGAGATAGAAGGACCACTGAACTGCAGGTAACATCTGAATTCTGGAAAGGGTGATATGTGCTTCATTGGAAGAAACTGTGCAAAAGCAGCAGAAATGGACCTGCTCACAAAGGACAGAGGAGGGATACATCAGGGGAATATGGCACTATGTGATGACCCCTACAATAGACATGGATGAGGTGGACATATGCATACACCAGTCAAAAATGAGTTGCAGTTTTGGTCGCAACACTCTATTCCCATTCCCAGGCAAAGTGGCTCCCACAATACAAAAACTAGGCACGTAGAGTGTACAGAGAGTGATGGAGCCGAAACAGGAGAGGCAGTGAGGCAAACAGCAGGCTGTGAATAGGGTATGTATGCTCCATCACAGCTACCATTAGCAGCTAAGAGAATTCAAATCATATCGGCAGGGTAAAGGAATAATCCCTACTCCTTCTATTGGGCGCAGACAATAGATAGAACCAATAGCCTTTCAGTAGGACTGTGTAGTTCTACTTCATAAAGTATAGTTCTACCCTGAAAGTGACTATGAAAAAATGCCACCTTCTTACCTAAAAATATCTGATCTCTGCATGTGTTCAAGTTCCTACCTGTTCAGTGACTATTTATTTTTTACTCTAGTTAGTACTACAAATATAGATGACCTAGATTCTCTTCTTTTTTTTTGTAGATTGTAAGGTCCTTGGAACAGAAATTATGTCATTACATGTATTTGTATAGTGATTAGCACAAAGGGAACCTGATCCTGAATGGGCTCTCTGTCACAACCATAGTTATAAAAACTCCATTTCAAAACTCCAATGCAAATCCCAGTGAAATGCTGGGTGAGATTGTGCTTGCATAGCCAACAGTACAGAGGTCAGGCATGAGTCAAAAATGATTAGATAAAGAGATGGAGTGAATCTGCACTAAGGAGTATGTCAAGGGTTACGATATAGACCACTGATTGCGGTGTAGTCCATTGTGCTACTTTCCATCATTCCTGGCAGTACTTCGCTAATCTTCAGGAATTACATTCTGGCATCAGAAGAAGCTGACTGCACACTTTACAAGAATTGCAAGATAGGTTTAAAAATTATTTATTTTATCTCTCTTAAAAGGCGTCTGTCACTTTCTTGTTTATAGGTCTGATCTTTTGAATTGCTTATTACTTTCTGGGAAGTCAAGATGATCCCATAGAGTAAACCACAATGGAATAAAAGTTTGGGAAATCTCTAGACGAGATGTTTCAAAGATATTAATTATCGCAAGTTAATTAGAAATCAATTAACTCAAGGAAAAAAATTCTGATCTAAGAATACACAGTGGGTGTTGAGAATATTAAGCACCTCCAAGTTGAGGCTCAGATACACATAAAATTGAATTATAACCACAAAGCAAAATTCTCATGAGCCAAAATAATCTGGAACAAATTATATTTGCTTTCTCCATTCTCCCAGGTTAAGAAGAACATAAGAATGGCCACACTGGGTCAGACCAAAGATCCATCTATCCCAGTATCCAGTCTTCTGACAGTGGCCAATGCCAGGTGCCCCAGAGGGAATGAACAGAACAGGTAATCATCAAAGTTACAGGTGTTTGTGAATGTATCTGTCCAAGGATTTTTAAAAACATGTATTATTCACTTAGTTGCTGGTGTTGGTACTAATAAAAGTCTTTATTAAAAAGCTGTGTCTTGAAGTTTAGATTGAAAATTCAGGCTTGGGACCATCAGTGCTGAAAACATTAAGGACTTATTTCAGACCTGCAAACAGCACACCTGCAACTCCTCTGTCAGAACTACACAGTGGTCTATGACAAGTGCCACGAGCACTGGTAGTATACAACAGGGGTTGGCAACCTTTCAGAAGTGGTGTGCCGAGTCTTCATTTATTCACTCGAATTTGAGGATTCGCGGGCCAGTAATACAGTAATACAGTTTTTAGAAGGTCTCTTTCTATAAGTCTCTAATATATAACAAAACTATTGTATGTAAAGTAAATAAGGTTTTAAAAATGTTTAAGAAGCTTCATGGTCCCTGCTCCAAAATAGCTTACAGTCTAGGGGCTTTTCTGTAGAAACAGAAACTATGTCTATACTTGGAGTTTGGGTTGTGATTTCCAGGTTGAATCGACATACATGCGTTAGATCACTAAAAGTAGCAGTGCTGCTGGGATAGCATGAGTGGTGGCTCAGGTAGCCACCTGAGTACAAGTACATGCCCAGGGGTCTGGGCAGATACATACTCAGGACAACTTGTCCAAGCCTCCAACCGCACTATCCCAGCTATGCTGATATATTTTGCACACTTGATGAAGCAGAGATAGTGTGGGTACATCTGCACAAGCTGGGAATCAGATGTAGATGTAGATGTAGACATGTAGATGTAGACTGAGTTCATGACAAGCTGGGCAGTAAATCCGCTCCACACTAGCCTGTCACTCACTAAGTGTCTATGTGGACCTTGTGACCATGCATGGAAAGTTTCCTAGTGTGCTGTAATCTACTCCGATTTCAAACAACACTATAGAACGTTTACTGTGTGGCTGTAAGGTCCACACAAACAGCACATGACAGGTTAGTGCATGGGGTAAATTTACACCCTACCTTGCCACAAACTATTTGTGTAGACAAGCCCAAAGGATCTGATTCCAAGCCCCATTTAAAGTAAAGCGCATGCTTAAGTGGTTTGCCAGATTGAGGCCTAAATTCAGACATGAGGTTAATAAACACACAAAAGATGGTGAAGGGGAAAGGTAGGACATAAGGGCGACAACTGATTTCTTTTTTGGTGTTAGAATTAAGACATATTCATATAAATGGCTATGTTAAATTTGTATTTTCCTCATTTTCTCCATATCATTGCCTATTGAAAGTTTAAATTGTTCATTTGTTTGCTATTGCAGATGATATGATGAATAATAGGGAAGGATAACAGGGAAAGATGATCCAGTGGTTAGGTCACTAGCATGGATTATCTAGGCCATATCTACATTACCATTTATGTCGGCAAAACTTATGTCACTCAGGGTTTGGAAAAACAAACGCCCCTAAGCTACGGAAGTTTCGCTGGCATAAGTGGTCGTGTGCACAGCGCTATGTTGGTGGGAGAGCTTTTTCCACCAACATAGGTACCACCGTTTGTTGGAGGTGGTTTAATTAGGTTGATGGGAGAACTCTCTTCTGTCAGCATAGAGCGGCTACATGAGCGGTCTTACAGCGGCACAACTGCATCAGTACATCTGCGCTGGTGTAAGGTCTCTAGTGTAGACAAACCCCTAGATTCAATTTCCTGCTCTGCCTGTGAGATCTTGGGCAAGTCAGCTAGTATCACTGTCCCTCAGTCCCCCCTCCGTTAAATGTGGGTATTAACTTTTTCCTAGTTCATGGGGATGTTCTGAAGATAAATACATTGTGAGGTGATAGGAACCATATAGATACGATTGATTGATAGAAAAAAGAAAATATGATACAAAAATGGACTGGACAATACCAGAATAAATTTGCCTTACTATGTAATGTATGGACTTTTACAACATAGTGCTGGACCCATCCTGCAGTCTTAAAACAGGCTAAAGTCTCACTGAGGGTCTACTTTATTGAAGCACAATGTTATCACAAATAATAGAAATGCCAATACGTGTCATTAACAGTACCCCTTTCTGATAACTACAGCATGTGTTGATTAAACTTCTGTTAAAATGAAGATAAGCCATATATGTGATGTTCTCTTCAGTTGGCTCTGTAGAATTATTACTATTAATTATGATTAATATGATGAAAATGGAGCTGGTAATTAATATTGTTTTAATCACATTGAAATTGTGCTTAACTTGTAGTCTGGGCCCAATTCTGCTATCTTCAATGTCACAAAATCCAAATGGCTTATATATTTCTGAGGACTGTAGGATTAGAAGCATAGAATCATAGACTATCAGGGTTGGAAGGGACCTCAGGAGGTCATCAGGTCCAACCCCCTGCTCAAAGCAGGACCAATCTCCAACTAAATCATCCCAGCCAGGGCTTTGTCAACCCTGACCTTAAAAACTTCTAAGGAAGGAGATTCCACCACCTCCCTAGGTAACGCATTCCAGTGTTTCACCACCCTCCTAGTGAAAAAGTTTTTCCTAATATCCAGCCTAAACCTCCCGCATGGCAACTTGAGACCATTGCTCCTTGTTCTGTCATCTGCTACCACTGAGAACAGTCTAGATCCATCCTCTTTGGAACCCCCTTTCAGGTAATTGAAAGCAGCTATCAAATCCACCCTCATTCTTCTCTTCCGCAGATGAAACAATCCCAGTTCCCTCAGCCTCTCCTCATAAGTCATGTGTTCCAGTCCCCTAATCATTTTTGTTGCCCTCCGCTGGACGTTTTCCAATTTTTCCACATCCTTCCTGTAGTGTGGGGCCCAAAACTGGACACAGTACTCCAGATGAGGTCTCACCAATGTCGAATAGAAGGGAACGATCACATCCCTTGATCTGCTGGCAATGCCCCTACTCATACATCCCAAAATGCCATTGGCCTTCTTGGCAACAACGGAACACTGTTGACTCATAACCAGCTTCTCATCCACTGTAACCCCTAGGTCCTTTTCTGCAGAACTGCTGCCTAGCCATTCGGTTCCTAGTCTGTAGCGGTGCATGGGATTCTTCCATACTAAGTGCAGGGCTCTGCACTTCTCCTTGTTGAACCTCATCGGATTTCTTTTGGCCCAATCCTCTAATTTGTCTAGGTCCCTCTGTATCCTCTCCCTACCCTCCAGCATATCTACCTCTCCTCCCAGTTTAGTGTCATCTGCAAACTTGCTGAGGGTGCAATCCACACCGTCCTTCAGATCATTAATGAAGATATTGAACAAAACTGGCCCCAGGACCGACCCTTCGGGCACTCCACTTGATACCGGCTGCCAACTAGACATGGAGCCATTGATCACTACCCGTTGAGCCCGACGAGCTAGCCAGCTTTCTATCTACCTTATAGTCCATTCATCCAGCCCATACTTCTTTAACTTGCTGGCAAGAATACTGTGGGAGACCGTGTCAAAAGCTTTGCTAAAGTCAAGGAACAACATGTCCACTGCTTTCCCCTCATCCACAGAGCCAGTTATCTTGTCATAGAAGGCAATTGGATTAGTCAGGCATGACTTGCCCTTGGTGAATCCATGCTGACTGTTCCTGATCACTTTCCTCTCCTCTAAGTGCTCCAGAATTGATTCCTTGAGGACCTGCTCCATGATTTTTCCAGGGACTGAGGTGAGGCTGACTGTCCTGTAGTTCCCCGGATCCTCCTTCTTCCCTTTTTTAAAGATGGGCACTACATTAGCCTTTTTCCTGTCGTCCAGGACCTCCCCTGATCACCATGAGTTTTCAAAGATAATGGCCATGGCTCTGCAATCACATCCGCCAACTCCTTTAGCACTCTTGGATGCAGCACATCTGGCCCCATGGTCTTGTGCTTGTCTAGCTTTTCTAAATAGTCCTGAACCACTTCTTTCTTCACAGAGGGCTGGTCACCTCCTCCCCATGCTGTGCTGCCCAGTGCAGTAGTCTGGGAGCTGACCTTGTTTGTGAAGACAGAGGCAAAAACAGCATTGAGTACATTAGCTTTTTCCACATCTTCTGTCACTAGGTTGCCTCCCTCATTCAGTAAGAGGCCCACACTTTCCTTGACTTTCTTCTTGTTGCTAACATACCTGAAGAAACCCTTCTTGTTACTCTTAACATCTCTTGCTAGCTGCAACTCCAGGTGTGATTTGGCCTTCCTGATTTCACTTCTGCATGCCTGAGCAATATTTTTATACTCTTCCTTGGTCATTTGTCCAATCTTCCACTTCTTGTAAGCTTCTTTTTTGTGTTTAAGATCAGCAAGGATTTCATTGTTAAGCCAAGCTGGTCGCCTGCCATATTTACTATTCTTTCTACACATCGGGATAGTTTGTTCCTGAAACCTTAATAAGGATTCTTTAAAATACAGCCAGCTCTCCTGGACTCCTTTCCCCCTCATGTTATTCTCCCAGGGGATCCTGCCCATCAGTTCCCTGAGGTTGTCCAAGTCTGCTTTTCTGAAGTCCAGGGTCTATATTCTGCTGCTCTCCTTTCTTCCCTGTGTCAGGATCCTGAACTCAACCATCTCATGGTCACTGTCTCCCAGGTTCCCATCCACTTTTGCTTCCCCTACTAATTCTTCCCAGTTTGTGAGCAGTAGGTCAAGAAGAGCTCTGCCCCTAGTTGGCTCCTCCAGCACTTGCACCAGGAAATTGTCCCCTACACTTTCCAAAAACTTCCTGGATTGTCTGTGTACAGCTGTATTGCTCTCCCGGCCGATATCAGGGTGATTGAAGTCTCCCATAAGAACCAGGGCCTGCGATCTAGTAACTTCCGTTAGTTGCCGGAAGAAAGCCTCATCCACCTCATCCCCCTGGTCCGGTGGTCTATAGCAGACTCCCACCACGACATCACCCTTGTTGCTCATGCTTCTAAACTTAATCCAGAGACACTCAGGATTTTATGCAGTTTCATACCGGAGCTCTGAGCAGTCATACTGCTCTCTTGCAATTTCCCCATCTTTTCTGCCCTGCCTGTCCTTCCTGAACAGTTTATATCCATCCATGACAGTACTCCAGTCAGGTGAGTTATCCTCCCAAGTCTCTGTTATTCCAATCACATCATAATTCCTTGACTGTGCCAGGACTTCCAGTTCTCCCTGCTTCTTTCCCAGGCTTCTTGCATTTGTGTATAGGCACTTGAGATAACTCGCTGATTGTCCTGCTTTCTCAGCATGAGGAGGAGCCCTCCCCTTTTGCGTTCTCCTGCTCGTGCTTCCTCCTGGTATCCCACGTCCCCACTTACCTCAGGGCTTTGGTCTCCTTCCCCCAGTGAACCTAGTTTAAAGGCCTCCTCACTAGGTTAGCCAGCCTGCTTGCGAAGATGCTCTTCCCTCTCTTCGTTAGGTGGAGCCTGTCTCTGACTAGCACTCCTCCTTCTTGGAACACCATCCCATGGTCAAAGAATCCAAAGCCTTCTCTCCGACACCACCTGCGTAGCCATTCGTTGACTTTCACGATTCAACGGTCTCTACTCAGGCCTTTTCCTTCCATGGGGAGGATGGACGAGAACGCCACTTGCGCCTCAAACTCCTTTATCCTTCTTCCCAGAGCCATGTAGTCTGAAGTGATCCGCTCAAGGTCATTCTTGGCCATATCATTGGTGCCCATGTGGAGAAGCAGGAAAGGGTAGCGATCCGAAGGCTTGATGAGTCTCGGCAGTCTCTCCGTCACATTGTGAATCCTAGCTCCTGGCAAGCAGAAGACTTCTCGGTTTTCCCATTCGGGGCAGTAGATAGATGACTCAGTCCCCCTGAGGAGAGAGTCCCCGACCACCACCACCCGCCTCCTCCTCTTGGGAGCGGTGGTCGTGGAACCCCCATCCCTAGGACAGTGCATCTCATGCCTTCCAATCAGCCAAGTCTCCTTCTGTTCCCTTCCCTTAGATGTATCTTCTAGTCCACTCTACGCATTAGTACCTGTGGAGAGAACATGAAAATGGTTGCTTACCTGTATCTGCGTTGCTGGTACATGGACGCTCCCCTTTCTTCTTCTGGAGGTCACGTGCTGCCAAATTTCTTCACCGTCCTCCAGTCTCAGCTGCGTAGCCTGCTCTGAATCTTCAGAACATAGTGCCCATAGAAGCATATCCTGACATCTGTCCAGAAAATCTTCAGTTTCTCTTATGCAACACAGGGTCGATACTTGTTTCTGCAGACCTTGAACCTTCTCTTCCAATATGGAGACCAGCTTACACTTTGTACAGACAAAGTCGCTTCTGTCCTGTGGAAGAAAGACAAACATGGCACATCCAGTGCAGGTCACAACTAGCTGAACACTCCCCATCCATATTATCTTCCTTCTACGAGCTTCGTCAGGAGTTGTAGTAACTACTCAGAGAAGCCGGCAAGATGTAAGCCTCAAGGGGCTCTCCCCAGGCGAACTTCCTCTGTTAGCCTCTCTGCTGTTTGCCGCTCAGCTGGTTTGCAGCTGGCTGGCTTTTTATAACAGTCAGGCCAACTCAAGGCTCACCTGGAACAAAGCACTCCCAATTCACACTTTTCAAACAACCAATCAAGCACCCGGTCAAACTGTCAAACTGTCCCCACAACAGACACTCAAATACTCACCAACACAGCCTTCTTAATGCAGCCCTTAGTGTACCTCCTCTCAGACAGATCCCAGGCAAACTCCCTCTGTTAGCCTCTCTGCTGTTCGACACTGATTGGGTGCTTAGACGGTCTTTAACCTTCATTGCTTATCTTATCAAAATGAAGTTAATCTGAATATACTGTGATTTATATATTCACTTCCTATGCATAGAAACTACAATTAATGTGATTAAATCTAGCTGCTGAGACTTTCAGTTTTCAGTACAGAAACTGATTAATGTGTGTTGCATATGGTTTATAACTGCATTGGACAGGGAATTAGTGCAGAGTTCTCATAGCAGTTAATCTGCCTCCTAATAGCATTATGCCCACAGTCAAAATATGTTATTCTGAACCAGTAGTTTTCTATATTATTGGAACTGTCAATGGAATTAACTCCTTGGCTATGGATATTTTCTTCCATTCCTACTATTGTGTTTTTCATCACAAAACATGCTGCCTCTCACTTTCAGAAACCAATGACTATCGTGAAATATCTCCTAAGCAGAGCTGATCAGACAATGAAAACATTTATCCTTAAATCATTTATCCAAAGGAAAGAGCCAACATTTGATGAAAAATTATCAATAACAAAAAATTCAACCAGCCACTTATAGGTTTCATAGAATCATAGAATAACAGAGTTGAAAGGGACCTCTGGAGGCCATCTAGTCCAACCCCCTGCCCAGAGCAGGACCAATCCCAACTAAATCATCCCAGCCAGGGCTTTGTCAAGCCTAACCTTAAAAACTTCTCAGGAAGGGGATTCCACCACCTCCCTAGGTAACGCATTCCAGTGTTTCACCACCCTCCTAGTGAAAAAGTTTTTCCTAATATCCAACCTAAACCTCCCCCACTGCAACTTGAGACCATTACTCCTTGTCCTGTCGTCTGCTATCACTGAGAATAGTCTAGATCCATCCTCTTTGGATCCACCTTTCAGGTAGTTAAAAGCAGCTATCAAATCCCCCCTTATTCTTCTCTTCCGTAGACTAAACAATCCCAGTTCCCTCAGCCTCTCCTCATAAGTCATGTGTTCCAGACCCCTAATCATTTTTGTTGCCCTTCGCTGGACTCTCTCCAATTTCTCCACATCCTTCTTGTAGTGTGGGGCCCAAAACTGGCTCTCCCGGCCGATATCAGGGTGATTGAAGTCTGTAGTGTGGGGCCCAAAAGTACTCCAGATGAGGCCTCACCAATAATAGAGGGGAACCATCACATCCCTCGATCTGCTGGCAATGCCCCTACTTATATACCCCAAAATGCCATTGGCCTTCTTGGCAACAAGGGCACACTGTTGACTCATATCCAGCTTCTCGTCCACTGTAACCCCTAGGTCCTTCTCTGCAGAACTGCTGCCTAGCCATTCGGTCCCTAGTCTGTAGCGGTGCATTGGATTCTTCCGTCCTAAGTGCAGGACTCTGCACTTATCCTTGTTGAACCTCATCAGATTTCTTTTGGCCCAATCCTCTAATTTGTCTAGGTCCCTCTGTATCCTATCCCTACCCTCCAGCATATCTACCACTCCTCCCAGTTTAGTGTCATCCACAAACTTGCTGAGGGTGCAATCCACACCATCCTCCAGATCATTAATGAAGATATTGAACAAAACCGGCCCCAGGATCGACCCTTGGGGCACTCCGCTAGATACTGTCTGCCAACTAGACATGGAGCCACTGATCACACTACCCGTTGAGCCTGACAATCTAGCCAACTTTCTACCCACCTTGTAGTGCATCTATCCAGCCCATACTTGTTTAACTTGCTGACAAGAATACTGTGGGAGACCGTGTCAAAAGCTTTGCTAAAGTCGAGGAATAACATGTCCACTGCTTTCCCTTCATCCACAGAACCAGTTATCTCATCATAGAATACATTTTAAATACATTTGGGGAGATAATGTCTTTTCTTCATAGCCATAACTAACTAGCCCCTTTAATTCCTTCTTCTACTCTTATTCCTGTGCTTTCTTCTGTGTGGTCTTCCATGGCTGGTGTCCCTTTCTAAACTTGACCTGGTATCTTCTAATTCTCTCCTCCTCTAAGTCTCTCCTAAAAGCACACTTCTTCCATAAGGTCTATACAACTTCTTTTTTTCAAATTACTACAGTATCAAAATAAATGACACTAAATGGCGAATCTCTCAAGATGTATCCTTTACTAACCAAATCAACCACATGATCTTCTTGAGATAATCCTACTCCACACCTATCCCTATAGTGTTCATTACTGTAATTTGGTCTACACTTAAGTTAGGTTGACATAGCTGGTCTGGGGAGTGAAAAATCCACCCCACAACTGACATAGCTATGCAGAGCTAAGCCCCGGTGTAGACAAAGCTATTTAGACAGAGGAATGCTTTTGTTGATGTAGCTACCATCGTTTCGGGAGGTGGAGTTCTTAGACTGACAGAACTCTATTGTAAGTGTAGACTTCATCTTCTCTACTGGGTTATATCAGTGTGGCTATGGCCATATAGCTATGACAGTGTAGTCTCAGTAGTGTAGACATACCATGTGTCTGTTAAAGTCAGATCTTAATTTAGGTCTGAAACCTGCCCCCATTGACTTCAGTGATACAGCATCAGGCTCTTAAAACCTGACCCTGCAAACACTTAAACCTGTGCATAACTTTATTCACATGAATAAATGTTTGCAGGATTGAGGCATTGGGTTGTAAATTCTGAGTCAATGTCATTATATTGTATTTGTCCAGAAAGCTTTAGGATCACTTATAATACTGTAAAATAGTAATAATTGGGAAGAGAATTTGTCTTATCACAAAATTATTTTATTTTAATTTGTAGCAGGACTAGGCATCATATATAGAGAGAAGATGGGTGAGGTAATATCTTTTAGAATTTGGCAAAGTAAAATATATTACCTCACTCATCTTGTCTCTCTAATATCCTGGGACCAACACAGCTACAGCATCACTGCAAGCAATAATGGTAGGTATTATATAAACAGATAAGGAGTCCAGTCCTGAATTCCTAGTGCATATCAGGCCCAAAATGTGACATGTTATAAAGTCTTCTTGAGGTTTGGAAAATGAAACATAATAAAATGAAAAAAAATCCAAAGATTTACTTTTATAACATATGATGAATTTTAACCATGTTATTTAACTCCTTGGCATAGTTACAGCTTTACAATACTGTAAATAGGAAGCCATGTGATTTTTAGTAATCTATTACTAATGTATAGTTCATGATCACATCCATATTTTTGATCATTAAATCCATATATAGTATACCAGCATCCAGAGTATCATACCATACAGACCCATCATTCCAAATAATCAATATTTAATGTTAGTCCTTCTATCTTTTTATTCTGTCTTTATATTATTAACAAAAAACACACAGTCAAATGGTGATTATGAAGCTAATTTCAGTTAGAGATTCTGATAATGCCATAAAGTGCTCATGCCTTTACTATCATGGTTTAGTTCAGCACCATAACTCCCCGATGATATTATGTTAATGCAATCACCACTTGGCCATGCAATATGTAATTCATAGTTACTTACATAAAATTATATTCTATATTTCGTGGAATGGACTTTCTAAGAAAGCTGAGTATATCCAAATTGAATTAGATGATAATTGTAGTTTTTGTACATTTGTGAATGAAAATTATTCTGCAGCATTGTAGTTTGAAAGCTTTATTTGTATATTAAAATATAGGTGGCAATTCTGGCATTAAGTGCACTTTTGCAAAGAATTGTATTATTGTAACATATTAATAATACAGTTTCAAGTTTTCACCACTTGTGTAAAACACCCTAAATCTTCCTAAATAGAGTATTTCATTCATTTTGTTTTTGTCTTAATGCATGTATCTGACATAGCATTAGCATATAATGGAATGGAAAAGTATTGTTTGTTCTTCTGCATGGCCAGGTAGGCAATGAATACTCTGGCTACATTCTCTGAAGCTCTTTGAAAATGTTAATAGGAATAAAAGGACAACCCCAGAGTCATTTTTTAAAAAAAAAACAAACAAAAAAATCATGTTTAGGGGGATTGAGGGGAAGTGTGAACATAAGCAATTGGCAACCTTAACTACCTCGAGAGTATAGCAAACCAAATGAGACCCTTGATAGCTGAAACAACTGTGAAGTCTTCTGTCTCAGAGGGATTCCTTGAAGGGTGTCTCTTCCTGTTCCATAGTAGTACAGAAGGGATTTGAGCTGAGGTAATATTGCAGCATAGGGAACAAGAGGAGCACATTTCCATATGGAAAATATCCAGTTCCCTCTCTGCTATGTAGCCATGGCTTTCTCTTCCAGCCCTTACGTCCTGCAGGCCACGGCCTTCAGCTGTTTCCTGGCATAATAGAACAGCACCTTCAGATCTGCCACCTTTAATCCTTCCACACGGATCTCCTCTTTAGCCTCTATGCACAGTGCTCCTGCTGCAGCACATGAGATTACTGCATCTGGGGTAACACTATCTACCCCCCGTCCCCTAGCACCACCCTGATTCTGCTCACCTTTTTCTCCATGTACTATAGTGTAGTGTTTCTTGAGGATTGATGTTTCTCTGTAAGGCATGATACCCACCTTTTCTGTACTTATTTGTACCATACTCAAAGCAGTGGTAGAATATTGCACTTGTGTATGACAAACCTATTAGTGCTAAATAATGGACCTAGATCTAGGACATATTTCTGATTTTTCCTAACTGATGATACTCTTAGCACAGCCTTTTCTTTATCCAAAATCATAGAATCATAGGACTAGAAGGGAACTTGAGAGGACCTTTACTTCTACCATATTCTTATCCTCACCCGTCCTTCATGGCCCTATAGAATCCTAACTCCATCTTGGACACTAGAATGGCATCAGTTCTGCTGCCAGTGGAACCTCCCTTGTAATACGTCATGATTTGCCCATAGATGACTTGGTGAAAGTCACCCAGTCAAGGGCACAAATCTCATGCTGTACCCGCGAGATGATACTGACATTAAATATTACCAAAAAAATATAATAAATAATGGATCAGTGTCACCAAGAAGTATACACTAATTTCTGCTGTAACTAGCCATGGAAGACACAGTAGTGGAAAATCTACTGTGGTGTCATGGGGCCAGTTGCAGCTTCTTTCTTCCTGGCAGAAAAACCCTGAGGGAAGGTAGGCAATCTCTCAGTCCATGTGAGCAGCTCCCCATTGACACTGGTGGGAGATGGATATCTATATCAAGGGCAATATATGGACCTTTCGATAAATTAAGAACAAAGATATTGTCTTCCATTGGCAAAACCTGTTTCCCGTTATCCTCTGTTTTAACCTGTTAAAAAGTATAAAAGTCACAAAATGAGAAAAGATGATCACGTAAAATCTGGACTGAATTGTACGAGGAGGTTTTTTAAAGAAGCAAACGGATTCTTTAAAACTGTCAGGAGTTTTTTTAAATAAATAACATTAAGCTATAATAAAAACGGTGTATTTTAAAATGTAGCACTGTTACAGATGTATATAATGTATTATTCTTGACTGCACGCTATCCCTAGATTATTTAAAACATATGCCTGTGCTGGATCTGGTATATGTTTCGGAGTGGACACAACTCTTACAAATGGCCATGGCTGCAGTGTGCATGCCCAATGCATAGTTCAGGGTATCTTTGCATTTAAGCATGGCCATTATTTAAAAAACAAAGCACAAATATGGCCATAAACATTTTTATCCAGGGACATAGGAGGTCCAGAGATCTCCATAAATGGTCTCCTTAGATTTACTATATTCTTACCATAAGCATATTAAGACTTTGTTTGGCAGATGAATATCAAGAATTCTTTACAAATCACATACTTACTACGTCATGTGAACCCCATTCTCTATGCACCACAGAAGTTCCCCAGTGCAGGAAGGACTATAAGATTGTCTCTTTTGTTTGATTTGGCAAGCTGTGGTTTGTAAAGTATTTGTGATACAAAAGTAAATATGAGAGAATTGTACTGGAGGTATTCATTGAGAGCTCAGGCCTGCACAAATACAACAGTTTAAGGTTACTTCCTAGGGTAGTGCTTGTTTTTCAATTTTATCGATAATATTGTCCCATCAGTACTTCCCCTTTGTACAGAAATGTATGCTGGTAAAACTAGCTTGGATATCACAGTGACTTTGGGAATCTATTTAGAATGGATAGAATTCATTAAGAGTCCATCCAAGCACTTTCGTTTCTTTTGACTCCAACACATTTAGATCAGCCTGTCTGTAGAGAACCATGTCGAAATGGCTGTTTTCCTGCATTTTCTCAGCTCTCTTCTTTCACAGGATTATCATTTGTGACGGCCTATTTTATAAAATAAAAGCCCATTTTATTACAGACTTTTCTGCAACAGTACCTATTTTCAGGTGGGTTCTACCTGTTGAGGTCTGCAGCTCAGCCATAAGAAACTCACCACATGGTTCATAAAAAAAGACAAGAAAAAAAATGGCATTGCTTACAAGATTTACGTTGCACACTGGATGTTGTTTTTAGCATATATTTCTATGGAAATTTTCTGAGCTAACGACCAAACTTACTCCTACTTTATAATTTATTGTTTTTTGGATCTTGGGATTGTTCTGTGTTTTGTCAACTATTCTTTGTGCTCTTTCGCGTGGTTTCTTCTAACTTACTCCTTTTTCTTTTTTTAAAAAGTTATTTAGTTATTTTAGAAAAGTTTTATTTTCCCATGTGTTAATGAGAATATTACTGTGCATAATTCTTGATGCAACTCTTCTCTTGAGATATAGATATCCCTGGAGCACTGTTGTTTCTAAAATGGAGTGTATGGCACATGCTGGGCTTTGGGAAAGGGACATTTCTTAACTGCAACTGGAATTCTTTCCACAACAGTTAGGATTTTTACTGCAGATGGGACCACTGTGACCATCTATTCTGACCTCCTGTATAGCACAAGCCATAGAACTTTCCCAAAATAATTCTTAAAGCATATCTTTTGGAAAAAAATCCAATTTTGATTTAAAAAATGTCAACGATGGACAATTCTTGGTGAGATGACCAATGGTTAATTATTCTCACTATTAAAAAAATTACACTTTATTTCTAAACTGAATTTGTCTAGAACTTCCTTTCTCTAGTAGATTGAAGAGCCTACTATTAAATATTTGTTCCCCATGCAGGTATTTCTAGACTAATCTGTTCACCCTTAACCTTCTCTTTGCTAAGCTAAATACATTGAGCTATTTGATTCTAACACTCAAGTTAAACTGGAACTAGTATCAAGTTGTTTTAAACATCCTGCAAGCATGGATTTTGACTGCATTGATTAACTGTACTAAGCTAAACCATAGTCTTGCTCCTGTTGACTTTACTGGGCAGGATCAGGCCCCTTGGAAGTTAGTTCCCAAGATTTTGTGTGTTTGAAGGACATGGAGCTCAATAATATGAATCTTTAGAATATATTGGGCCAAACTGTACATTTCAGTATTTTCAGAAGAGTGCCAAAATGTTTTTGAAACACTAGAATCTAATTGATATGCACCGCCCCCTGAAAAAGCACTTGGAATGCTGAAAAACATCATAAAAACAATTTCTAATTCATTAGTAAAAGAATACCCTAACCTCAACAAAATTTCAGGTAAGGTGGGTAAGCAAAAACAACAAAAATAAAACAATGAACAATTCGTTAAACCTCCACAATTATTTAGACACCACTGTCCCTCAGTTTGACTTGCTGTTCAGTCAATGAAAAAGATAAAATGGAAAATCTTTATAGAAAGGAATTTACTTTTAGAGATTAGTGAATAATTCTTAGCAAATAATTTATGTAGGCCCAAATTCAGCAAAGCATGTGCTTAAGTCCTTTACCTAGTCAGCGAAGCTTTTAATCACATACTTAAATTTACACAGGTGCTTAAGTCTCATTAAAGGCAATGACTTGATATTTGACCTGCATCAGTTAGCAATGATTGTACATATAAGTATAGTTTCCTTTTCCTGACTTCATGAACATAAGGAGGACATCTTAAAGAAGCCATTGAGATTTCTCAGTTAAAGGTAGGAGTGAAGGCAGAGGCAGCATATAAACAGGATTAGAGAAGGCTAGTAAATGCTAGACCTTTATATTTCCAGACCACAAAGGTCTAACCAAAGGCATAATATAACTAGATAACCAGACTACTACAGGATTTATTGGTAGGATGAAGAGTTTACATTTCATTTTATCTCATCACATTTATCCAAAATACCTGTCTGGGATTTGTGAAGTCATAATCACAAAACGTGCAGCCAGATCCTTGTCTGGGTAATTTCATTGCCTCTTTTCCAGGGCTGTTGTGAGGAGTTTTGAGAACACTGTCCCACCGCTCTGTTAATACAGCATGCTATGCCACCAACAATATATAAGTTACACTACTCCTCTGTAATTACGTGTGTTTCTATAATTGTGTGAGTTAGCATGCAGTCTTAGCTGCAAAGGATGTAGTCAGATCCCTCTCTGGCCTATTTAATTTTATCTGTGCTAGGGCACTGACAGAGTTTTTGAAAATCCTATCTCACCCCCACTCCCTGCTGTGTCAAGCAGCATTCCATCTCATTTAAAATATAGCACTTCTATAATGAACACATCTAAGTGTGAGCTTCAACTTCATTTTCCATATGTCTTTAATGCAAGTAAAATTCAATCACTCAAATGTCAAGTGACCACAAATGTGATTTGAGCATGGCTGAAGCAAATTAATTTTAACTGTGAGTGAATATTTGTGTAAATATTTTGCAGTATTCATCTGCCTCTACTAGCTTTATAACCTCCTCTAACTGCTTAAATCAATGTGTACTTCTTTGTTAATAATTAGCTCTTTGCTTTAAAGCGGATGGATCCTTTACTCTTTTCCCTACAAACTTTCATACTTCAGTTTGGAAGGATGAGGTCTTTGGCCAGTGCCTGGGACATGAAGTTGCAAAAATGCCAGTGGTCATTCACCACTGAGTGGGTTGAAGGCGTGATTTTACAGGCAAATTGACAATAAGAATGAAGACTTCACATCTTCACACTTTCATTTTTAATGTAATAAAACAAAATATACACTGGATAACACATGAGCAACACAGCTAGACAGCAAATCTGTCACTGCAAATAAAGTTACTTATATGGCTGCTGACAGACGGCAGTTAAACTGCAGAGTTGCAAAGTGCTGAAAGAAGTCAGTTTTAGTTGAGTTTTTTTATTATCATTATTATTTAGTTTTTAGTTCACACATTTTGTGCACAGTTTTCTATAGAAGTAGAAATGGAAACAAGAAAAGATACAAATTAAAAGGAAAACATTCATGAAAAGCATGGAGTCTTTAAGCACTGTACTTTAGAACAAAGAGTAGTTCATATGGAACTACTCAAATGCAGCTCTACTCCAGTTAAAGCTTGTCAGTTGCACTTCACATGGAAAACACTTGGGTGTGCATCATGCAGGAGGTTTGCTATACTTTTGAAACTACATGCTGCTTTCAGTGAAGGAGGGGACTTATTGTTCCTTTCAGTGAAGGGGGGAACTCATATTGGACAGACTAGGGCAGGGAACGTAGAAGGATGCCTGGTTCCAAAGCTTGCTCAGTGGCATGATCCCCTACTTCTCTCCAATCCCAGAGCTACACTTTGGGGGTAGGATGAGGCTTCATAGTCTGGGAAGTGGTGGAATGGGAGTGGGTAGGGTAACAGCAGGGGGTACCTGTGTCCATGATGTCATGTCTGTTTCAACACCACATGCTTTCTTTATGTAAAACAATACTAGTTCTGTTTTCATTAGTTAATGGCTTTTTCCTTTCTTCTAAGCGAATCCCACCTTTGGAGAGAAAGTTAGGGGGCAGCAGCTATCAGAGTCTGTGGTGACATGGGACTCACAGGCCTCAAGAAGCAATGTGAAAACACCTAGAGTGAAATCCTGACCCTTCTAAAATCAATGGCTATGCTTCCATTGACTTAAATGGGGCCAGGATTTCACCCAAGGCCTCCATGTGAATTGCCCTGATTTTCATATCTGCCATGATAGATGCAATATATCAGAACACCTATTAATTTAAGAAGCTCTTAGAGTAGAAACTCATGGAGTTTCCTGCCCCTACAGGGGCTCCCACAGATACACCTGGAGGAGAATTTGGCCCAGTCTGTTCAAAAATGAAGACATTAAACCAGTCTCACTGGAGTTTTGATGGTAAAACCATGATGATTCTAACATGTCACATTTTAATAACTGTAATAATAAATCATCATCAGTGAAGGTGCTTTTCTCATGCAATTTCACTATACGAAGAATATAAGTGACAAGTTTTTCCACAGATACAGTCACTTTACAGTTTAAGATGAGGGAGAACAACCAAAGTTTGTAGATCTTTGGTTTCTGTATGAAAACATTTTTTATATCAAGAATGGAATTTTCTTCTGAGCCTCTATTAATAAAATATACAATAAAATAATACATCTATGTCCAGGTCACATATTTTCCACTACATTTTTACACCCAACATGTGGAGTAGATTATTCACACATAAAAACTCTATTAAAATCAGGGTAACAGGCTGGCTTAAACTCTGAAAGCCCAAGGAATTCTAAGGTAATACTGGAAAAGTACTGTATATTTAACTTGCTCCACTGTGTGTGTATTGCATATCGCTAAATATAATCTGGAAGATCATGGACACCAGACTTCCCAGGTCATGTGATCAAAAACCAGATTTATAAAGTAAGATAAGTTTGGAGTTTCCTCCTTAAGTCTGGTTTCAGAGTAGCAGCCGTGTTAGTCTGTATTCGCAAAAAGAAAAGGAGTACTTGTGGCACCTTAGAGACTAACAAATTTGAATTTCCAGAATTTCTCAGTTTCAGACTGGAAATAGTCAAGCCAGGAGCAAAAGTTCTCCCCAAACTCAAATTGAAAATTAAACAACTGAATTTTCTGTCAGGGTCAATAAACGTTCATAAACTGTTTATATTTTTTTAAAAAAGTGTTTTGTTTTAGTATATTTCTGGTCTTCCAAAAAAGAGATGGAAGTAAAAGTGTGCACAATACACACAACCTCATAACAAACATTTACTACTTCTTCAAATGTTTGAGTGCAAGAAATTTCTTGTCTTGAAAAAATAAAAGATTTCTGTTTAGAAAAGAAAAACTGTCTCATAAAGAACATGAAGGACAAATTCAGGTCTCACTTACACTGTGACTACACTTTAATTCCACTGGTTTGAAAATGTATGACTATTTACAACAGTCCATGTGGATCTGTCATTTAGGGACATTTTAAAACAAGTATTATTTCCTTTTTTCAGCACTGTTATAATTTGTCATTTTTATCCATATTCATGGGAATTTTTAACACACTGATTTGTAACCTGATAGTTCATGATAATTTCTTTGGAGATGTTTCAGCCATTCATGCCTTTGAGTCATTAGAGACCCTTAAATTCAAGGACCTTTTGTCTGCAGTGCATATTCACTCAATCCGCACCTTTAAAACCCTTGTGAAATTTCTGTTGAAAAGAACAAAGGAATGTATGTGCTCAGTATGGAACAACTTACTCTTTATTTTGAAAGAAAAAAAGGCTCTTGCATTCTGAAAAAAAACTTTGGGGGGCTGGATGACTGAGGGAATTGGTAATGGGATATGGAGTCATATACCTCTGCGTTTCTGGTTCCGCTCAAGATCAGGGCCACATGTTTGAGTGGGCCAAGCTATGCTGAGTACTGAACCCACTGAGTGGGGAAGGGAGTTGGGGAGACAGAATAAAGTAAAGGTGGCTTTCTGTTATCTTTCACCCCCCAATCATGGGTGCTGGAACTAGGGGTGCTGGAGGTGTGGCATCACCTTGGCTTGAAATGGTTTCCATCATATCCAGGGTTTACAGTTTTGTTCAATGGCTTTCAGCACCCCCCCCCTATAAAAATTGTTCCAGTGCCACTGCCCCCAGCCCAAGCTGAAGCCTCAGATCTTGTGCCAGCTTGTAATGTGGGCCCTAGGTACATGGAGCCCAGGCTGCAGCTAGCACCAGTTTCAGTGAATTGTGCACCAGGTGAGGACAATCAGAGCACAGCTTGCCCTAGCCAAAACCCCTCACTATCCCAACAAATTCCATATGCCAAGGTGATCAGTGGTGGTGGTGAAGGAGCCAGCTAAGCTGGCTCTGTGCTCACTGGGGATTCTCTTATGGAGGGAGAACTGAGGAGATGCAACAAATTTCCCAGGGTCTGGCCCGCATTATGTAAGTTTCACATATTTTGCATGACAAGCAGTAGGAACCACAACAAATTGCACTGTGCTACTTATTTGTGCTACTTTATGATTCAACTTTTGTTTCTGACCAATATAGACTTGATGCATATATATATATTTGCAGAAGCCTTTATGCCACCATTGAATCTGTCCCATTGAATCTTTTCCCTAGAGAAATTAACAAACAAACAAAAAAAAACCCCACAACAAACAACACAAAAACAACCTTCCCCCCCCAGCAAACATTACTAGTTAAAGGAAAGTCTTTTCTGTGCACTAGGGATAGAAAAAACAAAATAAAATTGAGAATGGCAACAGTGTTTATAGTGAATATACCATATAGTAAACTAGATTTTATTTAGAATTTTCTCCATCAGTACTAGATTTCATGTATTTATTTTCCACTATTCTTACTATTCTATAGTTTCTTTATTTCAGTGGCTTTTCTCCTCCAGATGATATTTTCCAGGGAGATTTGAGAGGATAGGGAGCATTTCGACCTTGATATGGCTCTCAGAGATGAAAAATGAGGGAATGGGCCAGTACAGGGGCATCTATGCCTTCAAACATGTACTTTCCCACAGATGATGGCATCAGCTAAGGTGGGAGAGCTGGGGCTGATTATGTACAAAAGAGAATGGGGAGTTGTAATTTGGGCCATATTAAAAGCAAAAAATACTCAGCAGGTTTTGGGCCCAGTCCAAATCTCAGCCCAGATTATTTAGAAAGTTTGAAAATTAGGTGAAACTCAGGGAGTTACTAAACTTTCACACAGTTATATTCAATATGTTCCTGACTTGCATCCCCACCAGTGATGTAGAGGAAATAGAGCCTCGTATGCCATTAGCAAGCTCGTGAGTCATGCAGCCTCTCCCACTGGTTATTTTTTGATGAGACAATACTTACATACAGTACAAAACTGTGTGGTGAGTTTGTGACAGAAGCAAATTATCATTATCATTATCATTATATCATTATCTTCTCTAAAGTCTCTAGTACACTTTTGGGTAATATGAAATAACTGACAATGATAATCAATAAAGAACAATATGGTTGTTGCCCCAAAAGGTTGATAATGTACAATCACAATATTGCAACCTGTGTGGGCAGGGCCTCCCTGAAGTCAGTGGGTGAAATCCTGGAGTCAGTGGAATCAGAACTCCCATTGACTTGAATAGGGCTAAGGTTTCACCCTGTGGGTCTCTGTGTCAGCATAGGGATCTGCCCATGAGGAGTTAATTATAGGATCAGGAATGGGGTAAAAATTCAGATCATCAAGCTACAATTATTAGTGACCTGAGTCAGTACTTGAAATCAGATTGCTAGAGGTGAATTAACTTATCCACTGATCCACCTTTTCCATATGCATTTTTAACAATATGGCTTAAATATGGAACGTGAGACAAAGAAATTGAAGAAACATCAATTTTCTACTTGTACAAACAGCAGTGATGTTGATTAAACAAGGACCTGTAGACTAATTTGTCTTGCTGTAAAACAGTGCCAACAAAAAGGGCTGTTCAATCTAAACCTTGCTTATAAAAACCTAATTATTCAAAAAAAGAAAAAAATACTTTGAGTAGAAAAACAAATACTCTTAAAATAAGAAGCTCAAGAACACCTGGAGAAAATATGTCAATTTGCTATAATATATACTTTCCCCTTGAAACTCTATAAAATGTTCAAACGGTTTTCCATGCAGGTGTGAGAATGTGAGTTTTTTAAAAAGATCATCTGTGTCCTAGAACTGGCACATGAAACAGAGAACAAAAGGGCTGTCCTGGAAAGTGCTTGCACATTTTATAGAATAGGCAAATAAGTAGGTGAATAAAACCCATGTTATTTTTTGGCACATACATTCTATGTCTGTTGCCCTAGGGATACAATATAGTAATTACATGCTATACGTTCGAGAATTTTTCTTTTCTAAATAGTTATATTGTGTGTTAAAGTTAAGAATCTCCCCCTCTCTCAGTTGACTCCATCTTTCTTTGGATTTGTGCACCTTTCAGATACATAACGGAAAAGTATCCAATTGCATTTGGGGAAAAGGTATAATAAATCACAGAATGGAGTACTTTACGTGGGAAAAAGCATGCTCTGTACTCTGGCCATTTATACAACATATCATTCATCCAGAAAGACATTTTTGTTATGAAAAGAACTCATAGATTTTTGATATTCTTTTTGTGTGTATGCATAAGTCAACACAGCTTTTGAGAATTTTGATTCCAAATTCTGATTCCATGTTATATGATCCTCTAATATATTCTGCGTTCTTTTTCTTTTTCATTTCCCACTTGCTTCTTTTTTTTAGCCAATTTTGAGAGTAGAAATAAAAGTTCTGGTTTGTTCTCTTATGATTAAGCAATAATTTGTTATGACTGAGCTGCCTTTATGAAAGCAGACAGACATGCTGTTGAGTTCAGTGCATGCAGATCCCACTCTTGGCTATCCAGCTGTGTTGGATGAAGGTCTACTATCCCAAGGAAGTAGATTTTCACTTTATCCTCAGAGATTCACTTAATGCAAAGTAGGGAATTTATTACAAACCTTCTTATTCCAACACTTTTTCAGAAAAAATGTAAATCACTTTCTTGTTTGGGTTCACTTAGGGGTAAATTTTCCAAAAGGCAGCCTTTCTTAAATTAGCTACCACATGTGCCATCAAAAATTGCTCCACATCTGCATGTGGATTTGAACTCTGGGTGAAAATGTGCACATCGGGGCCTGATCCAGCAAAGTATTTAAGTGTTTGGGAGTAGTTCCGTTTAAGTCAATGGGACTACTCACAAGCTTAAAGCTTTGCATGTGCTTAAGTGTCTTGCTAGATTGGGGTTTTCTACCTCTTACTAAGAACATAAGAACAGCCATGCTGGGTCAGATCAATGGTCCATCTAGCCCAGAACCATGTCTTCCAACTGTGGCCAGCACCAGAGCTACAGAGGGTATGAACAGAACAGGGGAATTATTAAGTGATCCATACACTGTCATCCAGTCCCAACTTCTGGCTGTCAGAGGACACTCCAAGCATGAGGTTTTGTCCCTGACTGTCCTGGTTAATAGCCACTGATGGACCAATCCCACATGAACTGATCTAATTCTTTTCTGAACTCAGTTACACTATTGGCCTTCACCACTTGACTGTGGTCACAAATCGGACAGTTAAAAATTTCAACTAGCAATTTATTTTGCCAGTACAAATTTTGTGGTTCCAAATTTCACCAATAAAATGGGCCACACCCAGCTGGAAAGTTACTCTTATTATTTCCTTTGGCAAATTGAAACTGCCTAAACCATGATGCTGTTGTCAACATCCCAAAGACACCAATGCTTGCATCATCGCTGGAGGCCAAATGATTGCCATGAAAAGAGGAAAGGCATTGAAAAACATGCACATGCACTAGTCTACTTTGAAAATATGAGCCCTATTTCAAATTACTGTATTCCATTATTAGTAGCTAGAGCTTGCCTTGCCTACACCTGTGTACTTTATTTGGTTGGTGTGCAGTGTAAAATGTCATTTTATTTTATCTTTGGTTTGTTCTTCAGGGGGATTATTGAATAAGACTTGCTTGGAAGGATCAAGCTGACCTTTTGAATTTTCAAACATACACATTCTTTAGTGGAGTGGTTGTTTTTTTTTTTGACAAACCTGGAAGACAAGTCAAACTTTGTGTTAACAGCTACAGGGGGAAAAAAATAAGTGTGATGGCTTGTAATTATAACCTTTGCTAAAGTAAATATTTTCTGCAGAAAAGTCAGCTCAGCAAACAAAAAAGCAGAACAAAGCACACACAAACAACCACCAACTGCAAGGAAAAGCAACCTACAATGACAGGAAAATATAACACTCACAAATTAGAGTTGAACAGAGGGCTTTGGTCCTCACCAGTTTCACAAGAAGATAGAAAATAAAAGGGCTTTTCAATAGTATTGTTTTGCAGGTTTTTGTCCGAAGTAAAACACAGTTATTTGGACTGAAATAAGTGTTTTATTTTCCTTTGGTAAAATAAATTTGTGTTTCACAGAAGAATGAAAGTGAAAGGTCACGGGGTAAATACCACTTCATGTGGCACCCTTTTGTGGGCAGAGGCCCCAATTCAGCAAGATCATTAAGAACATGAGTAGTTCAGTTGGTTTTGAAGGGACAACTCACATCCTTAACATTACGCATATCCTTAAGTGCTTTCCTTAATATGGATGCTTTCCTTGATTTGTGCTTTAATCACTATACATGTGGGGCCTGATCACACAGACCTAACACATGCAAACTTACTGTTGAAGTCAATGGGAGTTTTTCATGAGTAAGTGCTGCAGGATTGGGTCCTCAACCATCCAGAGATGCCTGTGGGGTTTTGTAATCACCTGGGCCCCAGGTGCTTGACAGAGACCCTCTTTATTCAGGGACGAGTTCCAACTGTTTCTGCATAACAAAACATTGGCTGCTGCAGCACCCCTCCCCCACCACTTCCTGTCTGGGAAGCTAAACCACTTAAAGGCTCTGTTCTCAATACCACACTTACTGCAACAATCAGAAAAAATCCTGAGAAACTCAGTATTACTTTTGCGTCTGAGACAATTTGATGATGGCAGTATGCAATAATAATAAAAATAAAGTTGCATTTATTATTTAACAACAACAATAATGATAACAGTCCTCTCCCTTTCCAAGTTTTGCTTTGTGAGAGGCCAACTGATTCCTAAAGAGCATGTTCTGGTTTTAATTTATTACGTATCACATCACTGAGTATGGACAAGAGGGTTCCAACTCTTTGGTTACATTAAATTTAAGTTTCATATATTTCTGAAAACTATTGCCATCAGTAGGAGGGACAAAGAGCTGTAGGTGAATGTCACAATCAACACCTGAAACCATATGTCTGGGTTCAGATTGCATTACAGACTCACAGCCTGGATCTGTTTCAATAGCTGGAAAAGACCCATGATGTCTTTTAATCCAACCTTCTCAAGAGCAAGATTGTTCAGTTTAGCTGATGGTATTCCAAGAGACGTCTTTTCTACCATTTTCTCTGAGTGACTATTTCAAAGAGTATTAGATTTTGCTGCCATGAGAAATTACCATTCTTAATTTCACCCATTAGTCTGAGTTATACACCCTTGTATTTGTGGGGCAACTCATCCCCCTCTTTTGTCCCCCTGTGAAGTCCCCAAGATGAACCCAAAGAAGTGCAGTGGCTAAGAGACCCTTTAATCTGGTAGAGTTCAGGATCTTGCAGTTCATTTGTGACCAAGGGGATGGCACTGGTGATGTCCAAAGTGGCAGATGGAAGCCAGGTGCTGCCGGTGCTCAAGCTGGTGGACAAGAACTGGAATTAAAGGTGACATCAGTGATCTACACTTCCTTCCTGATCTACACTTCCTTCCTGATCTTCCTTTCAACTGCTTAGGTTCATACAGAAGAGTCTATAGTGAATGCTTTGTGTTAAGTGCTCTAAAATCCACACAATTACTCTGATTGCCTTGAAATTGCCACCACGGTGTGTTGCAGGGTTTCAGTTCTTGTTCTTCAAGTAATGTCTCTGATGTGGAGGTTGTCAAGCATCACCTTCTTTCTTTCTTTCTTTCTTTCTTTCTTTCTTTCTTTCTTTCTTTCTTTCTTTGCATCCAACAATATTTCCGCTGTAATTGGCTCTCTTTCTTCCTCTTCCTGGTTTGCCTGTGATCTTGCCTAATGGTATAAGTACTGGAAGCGACTCACAGAGAAATATTATTCTTTTACCTAGTTGTGCTCTTTTTAAATTCATCCTTTTCATCACCTCTTCATTTGTAGTTTTGGTTATCCTGGTAATTTTTAAAATTCTTCTATAACACCAAAACTCTGAGTTTTATCTCAGTGTCCTTTTTAAGCATCCACCTCTCACATCCGTAAAGAGGGCTGACCATATGTAGCATTTCAACAATCTAGCATGGATGTGCAGTTTTAACTTTCAACAACACCAAAGTCTTTGGAAGTTGTGGAATGCATTTTTTGCAAATTGTATCCTTCTCTTGATTTTTTCATCACATCTGCCATCTGATGTTATTAGACTCCCTAAGTTGGGGAAACTACTGACTTGTTCTATGACTTGACTGTCGAGGTATAAGTGATGCCTACCTTGTGGAACCTGACCCCTCCACACTGCTGGTCGCCTTTCCCCCTTTGTTTTATAACTCTTATTGTACATTTTGTCTTCCGAACATTGCTTGTCGTTCTATATGTCTTACTGGTGCTGTTCAGCAATAAGAATGTTCTGAAGTTCTTCCCTGGTTGGGGGGTATGGTTTGTGAACCAAATTTGGGACCTTTTGACCAAAATACCCACTCTCCCTGCTCCCTGAATAAAACAGCTTTTCTTAAAGTTGCATGTTTAGGGAAAATGTAGTCTGAGTACAGCAGAATATTGAGAAGATGCTGAAACTAGTTTTGAAAAGAAAATAAATCAAACATAAATGCTCACGGGGAGGGAGTGAACGTACAGGTGGGAATAGCGGGAGATGGGTTTGCTGGGTGACTTTGGTCAAATCACTTCCTCTCTCTGTGCCTCAGTTTCTCTATGAGGGGAATAATGATATTTCCTTCCTTTAGATCTACTGATGAAAAGTGCTCTGTAAGAACTAGGTATTATCATTACCTATCCACAGGAGAGTCTGAACTGCACACCTCCATGGATTCCTGCCTACATCATTTATCTTTCTGTTCTAAAAACTAGGATATTTAATGGCAAAAATCTCTGTTAACACTAAGTTAAGACTGCCTGGCTATAGCTCGTGCCCTTGCTGAATGCCAAGTGCAGCAAACCTCAAATTTGTGAAAACCAGGAAATACAGAGTTTAAGTCCATGCCCACCCAACCCGAACTCTGCTCTGTGTGAGAAATTCCCCAGTGAGCTGATAACATACATATTCACACTCTGTCTTTGCCCTATACTGAACAAGAGCTCCCTACACTCATATACTTAACCTGCCATTTTTTGGCAAGCTGTGATACAGCACATTTAATTTTAAAAGGTACCAACACTTTCCTGATTTCTGTTCCATAAGTCCAGGCTGTGTTTAAAGCCTGTCTCTTCTTCTTTGATAACATTTTTAATTTCTGTCCCTTTCCCCCAGTCCTCTCCCATCTACTATAACCTCCTTATATCCATCCATGCTGCTACTCACAGTGCTCCTTACCAGGCCCTTGCAAATGCAGATACTAAGGCTATCTTTCTTGTCTGTCACTCTGATCACATTACTACCATATTCATATCACTCCAATGTCTCCCTTATTTCACTGCTTCAGTTTCAAGCTTTTTGTCCTCTTGAGGGCTCCTTTCAACTCTTCCCCTCCCCACTTGTATGGTCTCATCTCTTATGTTGTACCCAGCCTTCTCCGCTAATGATACCAGGCTCTTCTGACCAATTTGTCTGCTTCTCACACAAATGTCTCTGGGTGTCTGTCCACACGTGTGCATGAAACAACCACCCTGAACTGACATGGAAGGCTGCTCTCTTTCCCTCTTTAACATCTTTCTTCAGGGCACAGCTCTGTTTTGACAATAAGAATTCAGCTCATTAATAATGGCTAGGCTGAGAAGCAGATGTGGATAGCTGGTACTTGTGTTAAGTAAATAAGTAATAATACATAAATACGTGTTTATTGCTCAGTACTTCTTTCCCTCTATTCTTTATATGGAGCTTTTATTCTTTGATTTTAACCTCTTCAGGGCTAAGCCTGTATCTTTGCGTGTGTTTGTACAGTGACTGCCACAATGGAAAATAATTCTGATTGGGGTCCTTGCAAACTGCTGTATTAAATAATATAATAACATTTAAATAATAAAAAATGACAATGTATGAACTCCAGGATGTTTAATGGAATGATAGGGTCACCTAGTCCCTTCTCTGCCAGTTCATGGATTGTCCTCCATCACTTTCTACATTTTCCAGTGTCAGTCATAGTTGTCGCTACCAACCTTGGTAAGTTATTTATATATCTAAACTGGCCATTATATTTTGCTCCTTAATATATAACTTATATTCACCCTTCTTTAATGTTAAGCTATTGGCCATTGCATTACTCTTTAATGTTATTGCCACTCAGTTATGTATGGAGAGTTAACAATTTCTCCTGTTTATTGTGTTATTTCCTTGTCTGTAATTGCATCTCATTTTCCAATCATTAGTGTCTGTGGGGAATCAGAGATGTATCTTTTTGAGTGTAACAGAAGATCAAGCAAGTTAGTGTTTTTATCCATTATTCAGGCTAAAATATGTTAAATTGGCATGTACTGTATCTTCTTGTTTTAGGTCAGAGTTTGTACCATCTGAATGTAGAAGGTGAATACCTGAGCCCTGTATAAGTTATAATACACAACTGATTCTTGTGGTCACATGTAAAAACCCTCTGAAGCTCAGATACTGACAAACATCTCTGAGCCAGATTGTAATTAATCTTTTGTTTGTTTGTTTGTCTGTTTGGAAGCTGTTTTTGTCGCATCACTAATTCTCTGCATTTGCTGGGAAACAGAAAGCAACAAAATCAGAATGTAGTAATTAGTTTCAAACTACTCCAGCCAGTTGAAAGTGACAGCATACTTTGAAGAATTAAACATTCAGCCACAGCATGTTGCAGTAAACTCATTGAAACTTAATATTTTCTAAGAGACTTTTCAAAGCAGGCATTTGACTGAACTCATGTAATGATACTTAATGGATTTTTTTTGCTGGTTTCAGTCAGTTGAAGTCATTATGAATGTGGAGCACAAGTGGAGCTGAATTTGAAGAGGCGCTCATTGAAACCCTCTTCTCATAACACCAATAGAGCATTGTAACTCTTGTGACTGCTAATCCTCTGGATCTGATGATTGCAAAGACTGATAAATTTGCAGGACAGATAGTGGCCTTGTCTCATTGCTTACCTTTGTTTGGAACCCTCTTCCCCCGTAAAACAATACAAATGAAGTATCAGCTGTGGAATAAACCATAGAGTGCTTCTTCGTTTTCCTGGCTACACCGCTTGAAATAGGTCAGATTCATAGAGAGAGGACATGATGAAGCTTATGTGAGCTGCTTGCTTTGGAATGTAATGAGTAGAATATAAAACCTTTCTTCCTTTAAAAGCTGCTTTAAAACTCCACTACTAGCATGATTTGCTACTAATTGTGCCTGATCTCTTTTATCCTTGCCTATTTCCCATCACTTTTATCCGGGGCTGCAGTTTTATAACAAACACTATCCCTTCAGGTTGGATGGAAGGACATTAGGCAACATCGCACTACTGCTGGTTCTTTGACAAGTGACAAGTGGCCTGTTTCTTTCCCTTAGGGGCGGTATAATTTATCTCACCAATGAGTTCAGCCTCTGGCAGCCTAGAAACTGAGGACCTTGAATGTTAACTCAAGTTGTAACTGGGGATGCATAACAAGACTATGTCTGGTACCAGTACAGTGTCCAGAAGTAGATGATATATCCAGCCTCTAGAACAAAATACATGAATATATGCTTAGCGTTCCTTTATTTGAACAATCAGAGCAAGGCAAATTCATGTTTTGGGGTATGGATTATATGACATGAGTGATTGACATGTCCCTAACTATTTTAAATAAAATAATGATATTATCTCTCTCTGTCTCTCCCTCAGACACATACAATATGTTAGAATGGAGTTAGGGCTGAGAGTACGTATCAGTAATTTAAGAGAAAAAATATTATAGGGATGTTGTAATTACTACAAACCCAGAAAATACAGACATAAGGATGTGCATTTAAGGTATGTAGTCTACTTTAACTCTGGTCTGGAGTGATGCCAGGCCAGAACTATACAATTATGATTAAGATGTTTTAGTGTATGTGGCCCTAGGTTATATGGAAATTATTTGTGAAGACAAATTAAATTTTATTTTTCATACTTTTCCTGTGTTTTCATATATTTCCTACAAATATTTTATCACTTTAGGACAGAATTAAGGTTGTATGGTTGCTGCCATGGGTGATCTCATGAGCACGGAGAATAGGGAAAATATCTAATATGTCTTTAAAAATCAGTTAAATTGAATCTGGGACGAGGAACACCAAACGACCTTAATAATAACAATATGATTATTGCATAGAATCAGTTCAAGGAAGAGTTAAGGTTATCTGGTTTTAGGATAATTATAAGCAATGGTATAATGTTTTTTACCTTTAAGTTATTAATACATACTCTCATCACTGTAGTTGTTTTTTTTGATGTATTGGTTTAGAGGGCTGTGTTAATGAAACCACCACCATGTGAAAGATGTGTGTGTATGTCTTTACTTTAAAAGCTCCCCCTGAGTCTCTGGTACACTGATAGGGCTGCCCCATAGCCCAGTGGAGACAAGGCAGCAGTTATATGGAAAGTCTTTTAAGTACTGAAGCCCAAGCTAATATGCAGCCCTAGATGGAATTTTTAAAGAGCAATGACAGTTGGGTCAAGTAATCTAACAATGAGAACACTTGACTCATATCAGTTTTGCTCTTGCCCCTGAGTCACTACAACTAACAGAACTGTTGCAAGCAAATTAACAGTAGAGGAAAGATGGTGATAGGCACATTATCTCTGATGTCATAATTGCACCACTTAAGTCACCAGAACTATTCACTTTAACATATATAATCATAGCAATTAGATACAATTGTTAATAAAATAACTACAAATTATTTTCTTCAATATATCCTATGTGCAAGATTTCAATTAATTTTAACTACATTCAAAGTTTTAAATGCCACCATTATTCCATTGTTAAAATCCTTCAGAACAAAAAACTTAAGACTGGCAGATACTTAATTTCTTAAAGGATCCAGTTTAATTAATTTTAGCTCATAAACTAATTAACAGATTTATTTGTAAATTCTCAGAAAATTCATTCTGTATTCAAAGACTAAATGCTGTGAGTTAGGGGAGGATATGCTTCACTTTTCATACACGACAGAGAGGTTGAAACCCCATTTTAAGTGCAAAACAGAAATCTTAACTATGTGGTTGCAGTGTTGTTGTAGCCAAGTTGGTCCCAGGATATTAGAGAAACCAGGTGGGTGAGTAATATCTTTTATTGGATCAATTTCTGGTGGTGAAAGAGACAAACTTTTGTGCTACACAAATCTCTTCTTAGGCCCTGAAGATGAGCTCTGTGTAGCTTGAAAGCTTGTCTCTTTCACCACCAGAAGTTGGTCCAATGAAAGCTATTACCCCACAAACCTTAACTATGCAGTCATGACCAGAGCCTCTATAATATCTTTCATCTTACAGAATCCCGCTGGTTTATGCAAACTTTATTAATTGTAGGTCAACACCTTTAGACTTTACTCATGCAAGTAGTCACACTGAGCCCTATGGCACTATTCACATAAGTGGAAGCTGAAGCTAGATAGATTTAGACTAGAAATATGGTGCAAAATTTTAACAGTGAGGATAATTAACCACTGGAACAACTTACCCATGGCTGTAAAGCCAAATTCTTAAAGGTATTTAGATGTCTGGGGAGGATTATCTATCTCTTGAAGTCTTTACAAAATGAATCTGAATATCCTTCCGAAAGGTATGCTATAGCTCACACAGAAGTTACAAGCTTGAGGCAGATTACTGGATGAGGTTCTTTGGCCTGTGTTGTATGGGAGGTCAGACTAGATGAACATAATAGTCCTTTCTGCCTTGGAATCTATGTATAAGTAAGGAGAAATCTATTATTTCATATGTATTTCACCAATAAAGTACAGTTTGAAATGCTGGGGGAGGGTGCAGTAGAGATTCAACAGTGCACAAATAATACTCTACCACAGTATGGGGAAGGAATTGAGGTAAAATACCCCACTCCGGTATAGTTGAACGTTCAGTTTAGCAAAGAAGAATATTAGAAATTTGGCCACAATATTAGGGATAACAGTCCTATTTGTGCAAGTGTCCTGGATCTTTCATGAATACAAGAAGTCAGGGCTGTACTTAAATGTCACTTCATTTATCCACCCTCTGAATAAAATGTGCGTGGGGCTGTGTGTATCTTTCAGACGGAATTATTTGCCTGCTCTTTCACTGGGAAAATTGTTTGGACATTATGATAATGCAGATATGTTGATAGTAATTTTGAGAGGGTAAGAATACAGCCCACTGGCGTCCCTAATAAAGCCATCTGTACAGCAGTACATCCCCTGAATCTCACCTCCCAACTAAGTATATATCTCTCCAGTTCCAAGTCCTAGCAGCTCAAAAAATGGTATCGAAAACCAAGCAAAATAACTTTGCGGTATTAACCCTTTCAGCTTTTGGCATATTTCTCAAACCAATAACTATGCACAAGATTGTGTCTGGCCCGTGTGGGCATGCAGGTGGGGTGTGGGCAGGGAGTGTTAGGGAGAATAAAAAGGGAGGGTGAAAGGAACCTCCTCCTACACCTGGCACAGTGGCCACCCGTTAAATAATGTAAGATGCCCAAAGTAGCAGGTAAGCATCTTTACCTGTGTTGTTATCAATCACAATTAATTAGTTAATTAACGTTATTTAATTAGATAAATGTGACTGAAAGGATGCACTGTCAGTCTGCCCAAAATGGAGGGATATGTGATGGCAGGGTCGTACGAGAGCTGGCTGGTGCACAGCAAGGAGCCCACACTGTACCCATTTAAAAGGTGGAAAATGTCTCACTGCAGTGTGCAATCCCTGAGAACCCCAAGGAAACATAATCCTTCCCTAAATCATGGCCACGCTGCATCTCTGCAATGCAACTGCGGGCCTTAAATACACAGTGCAGCCATTCTCATGTCCCCCAGACTTGATAGATAGGTAGACAGTATTTCCTAGTGGATAGAACACAGGACTGGAAACAGGGTTCTATTCCTGGCTCTGCTGGGTGACCTTAAGCAAATAACTTTTCCTCTCTATGCCTCAGTTTCTCCATCTGTAAAATGGGAATAATGATACTGACCTCCTTTGCAAACGCACATGGAGAGCTATAAACGAACAGCTATATAAGAACTAGGAATTGTTATTATTATGTTAGCCAGATATAGGTGTATTTGCCTGCCTATCTGTCTAAATATCAAGAAGCAATAATTCTTTAAAAATGTCACCTTGTTTGACTACTTGTAGATCTTTTTGCCTGCTGATGATTTTAAGGAATGAATCCATATTTTTTAATATTAAGAACTGAACCAGAAATGAATAATAAGAATATTATTTAAATTTTTTTACACTTTTTCTCCCCTCACAAAGGTCTTTTTTGTCAAGTGCAGATGGTAAGGGAAACTGAGAGTCCAGTATATGGTCAGAAATGTAATGAGTATATTTTGCCACTGGCTAATAAATCAAAATCAAAATTAATAGCTGGAGTTAAAACTTTTCTAGCAGATGCAAGCAAGATGTTTTCATACCAGTCCTGGCTGCCAGAAGGTAAAGAGCAACTGTAAAATTTACAATGTGATCTGTAGCTGTATGAATGCAGATGTACATTAATATGTTCCAAATGCTGAGGCTTGTCCCCATTAATAAGTACCACCATGATTTTAAGGAATCTTCATGGGATAGGTATTGCAATAAACACATCTGCTGACCTATAAACACCAAATATTTTAACCCAAGGTTTCATGCTTAATTGTTGCATCTCTTTCTTCAGTTTGGATACATCAAGCCCAAACAGCACACCCTGTAAACAAAAACTAGGACCTCCGAACAAGGTAAGATACATTTGTTCCCTGCAGTTATCACTGGATTATGATGACTGAGCACCTTGACAATTTGTTTGATTATAGCAAACAGGTATGCCAGAGCTATACTATTTCTGTCAGCACATACATGGAGTTTGTGATTCAGAATTAAAGAACCAGTTTGGCTGAGCAGTCTCCAAATGCACAATCTCTCTTATGTTCATTATTATACCTAAGAAATCAGTGACATTTCTTTGTTTTCCCCCCAATTTCTTAGGGGTTTTATACATCAGCCTTTTGCGTGCAGATTAAAAACTCATCACTTTTATATAGTCATCTTCTGCAACAGTTCAATTCTATTGAATTTATTGTTTTAGTAACACTTTCAATAGTGTTGATGGCACTGAGTCATCTTAAAGATTTTAGCCAGTATTTGTAGTGAGATATAGAGTCTTTAACCTCTTGGTCGCAGGTTTAAATTTGGTTCAGTAATGGTTGTAAATAATTAACTACTGAATGTGATTTACTACATGAAAATTATTCTTTCAGGGTGAAATAATCCCCTGTCCAAGGCTCAAAACAAGGCCTATGCATTGCTTAAATCAAACCTAAGTCCTCAAAGAAGGGTAAAGTGGGATTTAAGTAGTATACAGTTTTTGGGCTGACCCTCTGCAAAGGGATGAATTTCACCCTCAGTGGGCTGCTTTAGTGGAATGAATCGGTGGGCTGTGCCGTATTCCCACTAGATAGGTGTCTTTGTCACAAAACCATTACAAATAGGCACTAACTGATACACTTCATGGTGTGCTCACCAGAGAGATTGAGGATTTAATCTGATGGAACAAGAGGACACTGAACCACCTCCAATCACTGGATATGTTAAGGTTGTCATCTGTGCTTTATGGCTCAACAGGGAACTTCAGTCTTGCATGCTGTCAGTTCAGTCTCTTGTGAGCCCTTATTGTTTCTTGAAATGAAGCTCCCTTTGGCTACTCCACACCCCTCTCTATCCCACAAGGCTCAAATAGGCCAGTCCCTCATGAGAATTTTCTTACAGGTCCTGCTCCACTGTGAATTAAATGTGATTCTTCCTCTAGTATTTTGGCCTTGAAAATCTTCCTGGAGAAAATTTTTGTGACCACCTAGCATTCAGTTTCAAGCTAACTCATCTAGAATATATGGATATGCAGAATCAGAGGTTAAATTACTAATTCAATGTGGATTATTTCAGATCTCCAAATCCAGCTAAATCCTATATTATCCAGAGACTGTCTCACCACAGAAATTTCATTTCCACACTTTATATCCTGCAGAGGCATTCTTTTTTCACAATACTAACACAGAGAATAGACATGCTTATAATTTTTTGGATGCTAAGCATCTTCGTCTGTTTATCTGCAAAGACTAAAATTTGCTTCAGAATAGTTTAATGTTCATCACCTATATTTTATATCCACAGTGAGAGAGGGTTATTCTGTATTGTGAAGACTAATAATGTTGAACTTTTTGTGTTGACCATCATTTCCCATAAATCCATTAATATCTCTAGTACTATGGCTGGCATACACTAAGGAGTTTTCTGCATATGTTGATCCCATAAGTGGCAAGAGAGGTCTCTTTCTTCCAAAGATCCCTTGGTGAATTAGAAGAGATTAGACTGTTAAAAATTACATGGACAGATCCTCAGCTACATAAATTTAATGTAGTTCCTTTGACTTCAATGCACCTACATTAATTTACACTAACTAAAAATCTGGCCTACTGTGATTAGCCCAGTGTTTACAATGAAAATTCAAATGCACACAGGTCAAGAAATTCAAATGTTATCATCCCCATGGCAACATTAACTCAGTCACATTGCACCTACAACATGTGGTATTTTGAATTACTGCTGTATTGTGAAATGCCTTATATACTGTACAGTGTATTATTGTATCAGAATTAATACTTTTGTGGTAATCTTAATATTTTAATTTCCTGACTTCTGGGGATTTTGAATTCTGAACTTTCAATGCTGCATTAACATAGTTTTTGCATACATTTCAGAGAAAAAAAAGCGAGAAAAGAAAAAGAAAAAAAGAACTGTAAAAGGAAATAAAAATCATACTTCCTTTCATTGTATTTGCCTTTTGGCCTTATTGTTACATAAGCAAACGTCTCAGTGAATGAAGTGAGCCCCCATTTCCCCCGTGCAAAATGGCTGGATTTGGACCTTTATATTTTTTGACATGTCTGTGTTTAATCTATCAAATGCTTACATAGTTAGTCTTAGGTGTTAATGTTGATAGTCTTCTTCATTTAATTGACAGCATAGTAAATTTCTGCTGTAATTTTGCTTCTGTAATGTAAGGAAATTGTACTATGTACCCTTGTACAGTGTGGGCCAGACCTTAGGCTGTGCCCCTTTTATTTCACATTTCTGGTCAATTCTGATAATAAAGAGAGCATAACCAGCATTGGAGGATCACCTCAGTGTAGGGAAATCCTCTAGTGGTGTCACTTCTTCAGAGCCACACTAATTTCCTGATGCCATTTTAGGAGTGTCATCAGCACAGAAGGGTTGTGGCCAGGACTTCCCCCTATTTACCACTGAGGTTAACCTGCCATGTTGATCCCCTGGTGCTTTTGGCAGCCAACATAATATACAGCAGCAGGGGACTGGCCCAGCACACATCTGGTCCAGATTTACCTCAACTTTGTACTCCCTCCCCGACCTGTTATTTACCCTTTGCCAAAGATTTATAGCCCCCTGACTTACATCTCACTCCAGAAGTAGCATTGCTTTTGGTTTTATGGCAGAATTCCAGCCTTAGATATATCTAGATATGTTCATATGTCTCTAATCTCAACTTGCATAATCAAATCTTAGTGTTTTTAAAATTACAGCCCATAATTGTACATTGAAATGAAAATCCTTGGTGCCAGGGCTTACAGAAACATAACAACTGCCTCACCAGATCAGTGGTGCCTTTGTAAATCCAGGACCTAAAGAGCTGAACTCCTTAGCGTGTTACAGTGTTTATCCTCTCATATTGAATGAACCTTATTCAGAGGTTGTTGAGGTGGCCATACTTTTGGCCTCGAAATATATAAATCTTTCCAAAGTGTCAAAATGTTGCTGCACAATTAGGACATGGCATTTCTTTTTTTTAATAGCTTGAGAATCATTATGTTATATCTGACATGATCACACTATTTGTAATGTACACAATGACCTGTTCACTGGTTGAAAATCTATTTCCATCTATTCAGCACATTCTCTCAAGATGCCTTCAGTGCTTTATTATAAGTTTCATTGTACGGGTCCCTGAAGAAAATGTGGCTGATTTCTTCTCTGATTTTTTCTGCATGCCTGAGTTTCACAGAGTGCAGACCCTTTCATATTCTGTATATCTTCTCACTGGATTTGACAGATCCTCTTTACCAGGCTTACTTACTACCACACAGATTACGTTTGAGTTAGTTTTTGGCCATTCTACGAAATAAGTTTTCTTCCCTCTTACATTATGTAAGTGTCTTTACATATGTTTATTTCTTGTACAATGGCTAGCAAAATAGTCCTGAGGGTCTCTAGGTACTACCACAATACAAATAATAAGAATCTAACACTAAAATGAGTAACTTAAGCACACTAATCCAACTATGCTTCCACTACTTTGGTTGACATATATTTCCCTGTTGGTTTTTATTTTGTGGATGAATACAATGCTCGTGAATGTGAGGGGCTAATAACACTGGCTAACATACTGTGGGAAGAAACACTGGAGGTTTCTCTTTCCAGCTTTGAAGGTTTCTAAAGCTTAAACATAAATCCACCCATATCCTTTGCTTCCTGCTTTGCATCAATGTCATTTCTATTAGTTACAGGCATGATACTGGATTACGCTGGATATACACTATCATTTTTGTGTTGGGAACAGGTGGATCTTCAAAAGGTATGCAGCAGGGAATTTAAGTGCTCTCTTTGGGGAATTATGGAAATCTTAGAAGTTGAGAATCGGCAGTACTGGAGTTTTAAAAATCAGTGTCCCTGCTCTGGAACAGTAGTGATAAGACTGTCTTATGGAGAATGAAGGACTTGTGATGTATGCTAAGGAATATCACCAAAAACAATAATAAATAGCATCCTCATTTTACACTTAGTGCTCACAGTCTACACTTCGTGCTTTTGTGTCTGAAGGCAGCATTACCCTCTTTGGGAGCACTCGAGCATAAGTGTGTGCTATCCACGTGCCTAGACCACAAGGGTTATCTCATAGATGTCTAGCATCATTTTAATTGCTTGTTACTGTCCTTGGGGAAGTTAGTGTGCATTGTGGAAGTGAGAAAGTCCTTGAAGCATCTGACAGTACAGTTATGCCCTAACGATCCTTCAAAAGGACCCAGCAGACCCAGGGTGCTGGTGAACCTAGCTAGTGAGGCTCCTGGGAGTCACTTTCTCCAGTTCCCTTACTGTTCATCTCAGAAGTATGTAATGGCCCTTTCCTTACAGAATGCTCAGCCTACAGACCACTTGGAGAACTTGGATACTAGCAAACTCCTGGTTTCAACGTCCTCTGAGTTCACAGTTGTGCACTGAGCACCTCTTTGTTCGCCCATCAGGCCCAGGTGCTCCTGTGCAAGTGTTAGAAAAAAGCTGATATCGGTCTCTTGGGGTTATTTTAAACATAAATAAAGAAGTTTCCTCTTTGCTGACTTCATGTGCTCATGTGCTTAGGCGAAACACTTCAGACTTCAGCACATTTAGGGCAGTGGGAAGTGCCCACCACCTCTGAAAATTTGGCTGTTCATTCAAGTGCCTAAGTATGGAGTCTGCTAATGTAACTTTATCCCAACTTTGTAAATTTGCCCTAATTGCCTACTATTTTGTTGCTAAATTATGCTTTAAAATGCCGATTCACGTTCATATTATATCAAGGCTAACACTAAAATATTCATTGTTTTAAACTGACTGCTTTCCACTTGCCACCTGCATTGTTAGTGAGACGGCATGCTATTTCATCAATTCACTACAGTTTCTAACCCGCTGATTCATTTGCATGGGTGAAAGGTGAATGTTCAATGATTTCCACCACAGTTAACATAAACATTGACCTGATCGACTGCAGTGCTCCCTCTGTGCCATAACATAGCCACAGATTTATCATTCCTGCTTTAGTTTTGCTCCAGGCGCCTGATTAAAAAGCCCAGACCAATGTCTGCTTTTATCTACTTACTTTGATTTTCACTTTGGAGCACTTTACCAGGACTGTACTCATACCCCCTCCCAACCCACCCCCCCGCTGCTTACATGCTTTGTGGCATTTATTGTCTGAGTTTTTCTCTCAGTGTGGCACCAAGGTCTAACTGCATAATATACCTTCTGCATGCAAGGATAATCCACATCTTCATCATCACTCTGCTATACTAGACATGGTTTCTGTAATGTTGTGGATATAATAGGGAAGAAAGCAATCAGAAAAGTCCTGGGATTTTCAAGTTGCCTCTGAAGACTAATAAAATTCACCATATGTTTCTTCTATCTGCTGTGAACCAGGCTTCACATCTAAATCCATGCAAGAAGCTGAAGGCTTAGTATGATGATGTCATCTAGACGAATCGTTTGCTAGAGTTATTGCTATTAATCATGGCTTACTATTGGTCTATTTAAAACCACATGGGGCACAGCATTAGCACCAGAACATTCATCAAGAAAAATGACTTTTTTGGGGTAAGGACATATTATATTTGCACTTCACTTAGGAAGAGAGGATGAAATTAGTCAGTATTGCTTAAAAGGTAGGCACTCCTGAAATAAATGATGGCATGTTATGCTAATCTCATTAACTACATAGTACGTTTGAGAAAAAGAGGCAGCTGAATGTCTAGAAAATAAGTGGGTTTAGAAATGGATACATGGCGCTCTTTATTTTCAGATTTTACATATACTTTTCAGTTTATGTGAATTCATGTGTTTTAATGTTACTGCAAATATTTGATACTCAAAAGAATTTGTTATGACAATCATTGGTACAGAATTTTTTAGGCCATAAATTCCTTATTGGAGCAAAGCAGATTATATAAACATTGATACAATATAAAGTAAAGAAGCATTTAAAAATGTTTTTGATTTGGTTATTAAAAGTAGCCATAATTAAGCCCTGCAAGAAATATTAAACAACATTATTCCCTCCCTTGAATGGGAAAAGGCATAAAGGTGTGCACTAGTTATATGAGTTTATAGGAAAAATAATGAATGTTTTTGAAAATCACACCTTAGGTCTATTTTGAAAGGACAATTCATGTCTTTCTACAATATTCTATTTAAAAAAGGAAATTTATCTGTTAATATAAATTTTAAAAGCAATAGCTTAAATTAGAATTACACAGGCCAGAAGAAAGTATTTTCTATATTACCTAATATGCATTAAAGTGTACTATTTAAGACAACTTTTCTCTGTATTGATGCTTATAAAAGATGCCAGGTTCAAACAGAAAGTGTAGATGAGCAAAGTTGTACTGAAGCTCCACTGATTAACACCATCTGAGGACCTGTTCCACTGCGTGCGTAGAAACTGAGATTTGCTCTTCTTGACCCCATTTCTCAAGCCAGACTAAACACAGCTTCTTTCTTTACTTACTTATAAAGAAGTATATAAGTTTCCCCACTGCTGTCTATCCAGAGGAAGATGTTTGCCTCCATTGTAAGTTGTCTACCTCAAAGCAGCGTCCTTTTTATCATCCTACCAATAAGTAATTCTTTGTACTCCACATCTTCTCTTCCCTCCAGATGGAATCCAATCTAAGATCTACCTTGTATTCTACCATGGGGTAGCCTGAAAACCTGGCCAAACCACCACAGCCATCTTTGTCTCATTGTGCAGTCTGCTGCCCCATGCAGCACAACACTTCCTCACTGGTTACACAGTCTCTCCAATAAATTCCAAGATTCTTCTTAAACAATGCTGGTGGAATGCATTTAGCTTCCTGTAATGTATTGCCACAATCTGCCATGTTTCTGAGGCATGCAGTAGTGTTGGAAGGACTATAGCGTTGTACAATTTTTGAGCTGGAAAAATGATGCATTAGCTTTACTGCTTCTTGCCTTCACTTTTTTAGTGAGTTGGCCATTAGCAGATACTGTACTTCCAAGACAGACAAAGTCATTAACTCTTTCGTACTCTTCTCCATCAACCACTTACTCAGTGTTGACAATATTCTCACCTATCTCCATAGTCTTTGTCTTCTTTGTACTGAAAGAAAGTCCCACTTTACTAGCTTCTGATTTTACACTTTTCTTGCCATCCAAGTTGGTATCCCATATGACTATATCATCTGCAAAATCAAAGTCTTTCAGCTTATCTCATGCCAAAAAAATACCAGTGTCCTTGGCAGCTGCTGTTGCTCTTCTCGTCAAAGTCTATGACAACGCAAAAGAGAACTGGGGATAGTAAACAATCTTGCCTTACACCAGTAAGGATCTTAAACTACTCCATGTATCTGCTTTCTGACCTGGTGCCAGACATAGGACTTCACCACCCAGCAACTAACCATGGGGAGTGGACAGAAGGAGAAGATTAAGGTGGAAGGAAATTAAAGAAACAAATTTCCTCCTAAATCCCCAACCCTGAACAATGGCCCCCCTGGGTTTTCTCCTGAACCCACGCCGCGTGTCGGCAGGGCTGTGCAAGTTTACATGTTGCATTGTGGTATGCACTGTACCTTTTGTGCCTTAAAATATGATAAAATCTTTTTTAATGCTCTTGTTCAATAAAAGTAAACAAATATTTTTCACCCTTTAAAAATTTAAAGAGGAAAAATGTGAACCCATACTGCCATCGCAATCCATAGACAGTGCCAGCCTCGTGGGAGCAATACTATTTTATGGCCATCTAAGTTCAAAATTTGTGCTCCATCTTTTACTTTAAAGCTATATCTGTTCACTAAGTGGCAAAGAAAGGAGAGTTTTCCTCATTGTAAAGGAGTGTGCAAAGGCTTCATATTCTTGGCACATGTGGTGCAAGCCTTAGGAGCTATCACATCACTAGCACAGGGTATTACAATAGTTTAGATAAATGACAAGAGCACAATTTGCCAAATTATTATCATTCCAAGATAATAAGGGCTGAACTCTGCAGATGCCTCTTAAGTGACAGACTGCTGTTCCTACCACAGATGTTATGTGTTACTTAATGGCTACAAATGGACTAAGCTTTACACACAAATTCCTATTGGCTTCAGGAAAAGAGATATAATTACTATTGTCTTGCATGGAGCAATGCCCTTATAGTCAAGTGCCCCACTCACCAAAACATCATTTCTAAAGTATTTAGTTTTGTAACATTTTGTCACATCCAATCAGCCAGTCAGAATAATACCACAAAAAATAGTCCCAATTGAGCTGGGTAGCAAAGCTTTGTAGAGATAGTATTTCAAAACAAAAGATCTAAGCCAAATCAAGCTTTGATATTCTTGTCTCTCAAAATCTCTCTCCCTCTTGTTTCTCTTATTTGCTGATAAAGTTATGAATAAAATCTATTCGTGCCAACAGCTTTTAAGCTTATTTTACATTCCCAATGAACTGGAGTGTTTTTTTATGTATCTAAATAACTTCAGCTAGCTGTTTGCCAGAGTTCAATTTTCTAGACTTATATGGAAGAGCACATTAAATGCAGAGAAGAGTGGTGACTACTATGAGCATAAAACTTCAAGCTGTTAATGCAAGATCTTTACTGAGTTGAGACAATTGTAATGTTGGGAGAATGGTCTTGTTGCAGAATGAGTAATCTGTGCTGATGAACTGACATTTCATGTGCGTTGCATGGGAAAACAACCTTGTTCTAGTAACTTTGTGTAATTTGTAGGAAAATTGCCCATACAGGGGACATATTTTTTAGGAAAGAGGCATAAGAAACTAATTTAAGTTTTAAAGTTAAAACTAATTATAGTTAGAAAAGGAGGTATGTGCCTAGCTAACTTGCTATAATTCTGTGTAGTTATATAGTTAAGAATTAAATCCATTGTATGAAATATGCTTATAACTTCCTTTCTTTTTTATCTTTAGTTTCTTTTAATAAAAATACATATGGAAGATTTATGATTAAGATGTGGAATCACAGAATCATTGTGTAACTGGCCAAATGAATTTAAATTGGTTAATAGGTAAGAAAAGAATGTGCATTAACTATCGTTAGTGCTTAGAATTACAATTTTATGATGTAACATTTGATTAAAAAGGTACTGTCTTTTAGTGTCTGAGAGCTCAATTCTCCACCTCTTCAATCTCTGCTTGGACACAGAGTGTGTGTGGGCGGGTGGGGTGGGGGTGGAAGATGATGAGTCAAAGAACCAGTTACAGCTCCCTCCTTTGTTATGGTCGGCCATGAAAGTTGGAGCAGCTGGGGATCTGTTCTAACTTATGCCTGCAGATAATAGGCAAAGTGGAGCTCTGCAATGCCATGCTCCCTCCATGCTCTCAACACACTCCAAGTATGACTTCTTCCACTGCTCACATGCCAGCTCTGCCAGCCCTGTGCAAAGGAAATTCTCCACTGGTCAATTGGTTCCAGAATCTAGCTACTTTGCACCCCATGTGCAGCCATAGTGCATTTGACAGTTAGGCCAAGGAGCTCCAGACATATCATTTTCAATAGAACACTGTAATTTGTTCTGGTCCTGAGAAATGGTTATTGGTGTGGATGCCATAGGTGAAGAAATCAGAAGCTATGCAGCTGGTTATTTTCTGAAGAAATGCCTAAACAATTAACCAAACTGTATTAATTGTAAGAATGAACTCAAAGTCCCTTTGATACTAAGTCAATGTGGCATTCTATCAGCTGATCATAAAGGCCCAGTCCATGGCATGGGGTTACCTGTAGCTTCCCTCGCCCCCCTCTAACCTCCCCCACTCTTCCCGCCATTCTATTCTTTCCTTGTGTGCAGATTTGGACACTGAGGAAAGTTACCTCAATCTGTGCTCATTGCTAAAAGCTGCCTTCCCAAGCCTAACTCACTAAATCCTTTGTCCGGGACTGGAATAAATTAAAGGCACCTGCTAATGCCACATTAGACTCCTGCTGACTACAGTATGACATAAATGACATTTAGGGAAACACAGTTAGCCTGACAGACCACTTCAACAAAGCATTGACAGATTACTACACTTATAACTGAGCCCACCAAATGCTTCCAAGAAAGAGAAAAATTCCAGTTCCCTTACCGATCTTCAGCAAGGGACAACCCATTTCCGAGCTCAACACACAGTTAGCACATCAAGAAACCCAGCACGAAACCTTAAAATTATACCCTATTATACTATAAAATTATATTATAAAATTATACTTAGCAATAACACTATCAGAGGTAGTAAGCAAACCATAGCTGAGAAGGTTGGAAAAGAATTTCTTCCCTGGGAGCTGGAGTGGGGCTCTCAGGCCTCACAAACTACATACATCCAACACAGAAGCCCTTAAACTGACCAATCACTGCGGTTGGGTGTCCCACTTCACCACTAACATATATGAAATGCTAAGAAGTGCACTCTCACTGGGCACTGTGGATATGTACTCAGGGCAGCTAGCCTGTGGTGTTGCTCACCTCTACATTATTACTTTAGCATGCTAGCTTGATGAGAGCTAAAATGAGTATGTCTGTGAACTGAGAATCATACTCCTAGCTACAGGTGTTCATAGAATCATAGATTCATAGAATATCAGGGTTGGAAGGGACCTCAGGAGGTCATCTAGTCCAATCCCCTGCTCAAAGCAGGACCAATCCCCAACTAAATCATCCCAGTCAGGGCTTTGTCAAGCCTGACCTTAAAAATATCTAAGGAAGGAGATTCCACCACCTCCCTAGGTAACACATTCCAGTGTTTCACCACCCTCCGAGTGAAAAAGTTTTTCCTAATATCCAGCCTAAACCTCCCCCACTGCAACTTGAGACCATTACTCCTTGTCCTGTCATCTGCTACCACTGAGAATAGTCTAGATCCACCCTCTTTGGAACCCCCTTTCAGGTACTTGAAAGCAGCTATCAAATCCTCCCTCATTCTTCTCTTCTGCAGACGAAACAATCCCAGTTCCCTCAGCCTCTCCTCATAAGTCATGTGTTCCAGTCCCCTAATCATTTTTGTTGCCCTCCACTGGACTCTTTCCCATTTTTCCACATCCTTCTTGTAGTGTGGGGCCCAACACTGGACACAGTACTCCAGATGAGGCCTCACCAATGTCAAATAGAGGGGAACAATCACATCCCTCAATCTGCTGGCAATGCCCCTACATATACATCCCAAAATGCCATTGGCCTTCCTGGCAACAAGGGCACACTGTTGACTCATATCCAGCTTCTCATCCACTCTAACCCCTAGGTCCTTTTCTGCAGAACTGCTGCCGAGCCATTCAGTCCCTAGTCTGTAGCGGTGCATGGGATTCTTCCGTCCTAAGCGCAGGACTCCACACTGTGTTGAGGCGGCATGTGTGTTAATTGCAGACTAATATCCATAAGTTAATGGATACACAAATTTTCTGCATATAAATCTTTCATATATACTGATTTCTCAAATATAGTTCATGGTATTTTCAGAACATGATTGGAATATGGGGTTGGGGGAAGCAAATATTTTTCCCTTCTTACATATCATATAATAGCCTGAGCAGATTGACTAGGCATATCAAATAGGGCCCAAAAGAAAAGAATTTACATTCGGAACATACATGGTGTTGCATTATGTGACGGGCTGGATCACAGAAACCCCTTTGGGGATGCCAACTGATGTGCCAAGGCTACTTCTGCCCCTGCTTTCCCTGCCAGTTTGGGACTCCAGCACCCTGTCTTGCTGAGCCAGATATGCCAGTCTGCTGCAACACAGATCCAGGGTTTGAACCACATGCTCCAAAGCTGCAGACTTAACTGAAAGCAACTTAGGAAGTGTTCCTGTCTTTAACACTCAGATGCCCAACTCCCAATGGGGTCCAAACCCCAAATAAATCCGTTTTATGCTGTATAAAGCTTATACAGGGTAAAATCATAAATTGTTTGCCCTCTATAACACTGACAGAGAGATATGCACAGCTGTTTGCCACCCCCCCCCCCACCGCCCCAGGTATTAATACATACTCTGGGTTAATTAATAAGTAAAAAGTTATTTTATGAAATACAGAAAGTAGGATTTAAGTTGTTCCAAGCAGTAACAGACAGAACAAAGTGAATTACCAAGCAAAATAAAATAGAACATGTAAGTCTATGTCTAAGAAAACTGAATACAGATAAAACCTCACCGGTTCCAGTAAGCTTTCTTTTACAGACTAGTCTCCTTCTAGTCTGGGTCCAGCAATCACTCATGCCCCCTGTAGTTACTGTCCTTTCTCCAGTTTCTTTCAGGTATCCTGGGGGGTGGAGAGGCTCTCTCTTTAGCCAGCTGAAGACAAAATGGAGGGGTCTCCCAGGTGTTTAAATAGACTTGCTCCTGTGGGTGGACATCCTGCCCCCTACCCCATGTAGAATCCAGCTACAAAATGGAGTTTTGGAGTCACATGGGCAAGTCACATGTCCATGTATGACAGATGTGGATTGGCACCTTCAAGATCCATTGTCCATTAAGTGCTTCTTGATTGGGCATTTAACTTGCACATTCCTCTCTCAAGAAGCTGACCAAATGCTTACAAAGGCTACTTAAAAATCAAGCCAGTAGACACCCAATATTCATAACTTCGAACACAGAAATGATACTTGCATACAAATAGGATTAATAGATTCAGTAGATCATAACCTTTACAGAGGTATATTACATGGCATATGTAGCATAAAACATATTCTAGTTATGTCATATATATATATATATATATATTCATAAGCATATTTCCATAAAGCCTTATGGGGGCCCCGTCACACCCTCCTCCTGAACTCACTGCCAGAGGCTTGGACATTGTCCATGGTGGAGGCAGTGCAGTGTTTGTCTTTGATCACACTCCTTTTCAGTACCTTTAAACCAGATGATGTCATTCATAAGTGTTCTAGCAAGTTTTGGGGTTCCTGGTCCCTGGGTGCCTGAAAACAGGTTGGGGTGTATTATTGGTAACAGAATGCATACAGCAATATCTGTTAAAGTGTAGGTGTCTTGGTATTTAGCCACCAATGCCATGAGGCGGTGTGCCTCAGTTTCCCCTTCTACACAGCAGCATGGGCCTGTTATGCTTTTGCTGCTGTGCCAAGCTTCTAGTCCGTTTACAGGTATAGGCTGAAAAGTAACATGCTTGTGGGGCTGTCTTGTCACCATCCTCAGCATGTACAACAGTTTCTTTGTCTTTGTGGTCTGTCCCACATCTTTAAAGGGTTAAACACTAGTATTAACACCTTTGTTTTAACCCATACATGAATTAGCAAAAGACACAAGGTTAACAGCAAATCTACGGTGGAGAGGCTTTGTTTGCACGATTTAGCTTGTTTAGTGTCTATTGTATTTTCCCAGTTCTTTGAGCTCTCTGGTAGGCACTCTGATGCAGATTCTTTTGCCTCTTTGGAGAAGGTTTTTAATTCAGGCAGGTGTTTGGGGCTTTGGCAAGGAAAGGGTGTGCTGCAACCATGCCTGCCCTGGGCCCATCCCTCTGGAATTTCTCTGAGCTGGACCCCACTCCCTTGTGAAGTTTCACCCATGCAGAGATTTTTCCCCTATTGTCTTGGACAGACAGTTTTATCTCTTACACGTGTAGCAAGAACAACATCTTTCAATGGAGTGCCTTGGATTGGTAAAACCCCTTTGGACACCACACTTTCTGTTCCCAACAGGTTAGCTGAGGGGGCGCCCCCTTCCGGGAGATCTGCCCCCCAGTCTTCCCTTAAAACCCTGATCCACAGCAGAGGGGTATGGCATTTTAAATGCAGATTCTTCACCCTCCTCCTGGGAAAGATCCTCCCTACAAAAGGTGGGAGGACTCTCCGGCCCCTCCTCACCTTCTGTCTGGACTTTCCTCTCTGGGCTCCCCTCTGGGTCAGACACTTCTGTGTCCCCCAAAAGGGAAGGTGACCCTGGTCCAGCTGTGGGCTCACAGCTACCAGCTATGACAGACCCTTCACTGGCCAGCAAAATTCCCCCCTTTTCACTCAGGTTGGGCTTGCTTCCAGCTACAGAGTCCTTTGGCGACCCCAAATTCCACCTTTGGGACACATGTCTCTGTGCTTCCCAGGGCAAGCCCTGAACCCTGCTGACCTGCAACTTCCTGGCAGTCAGCTGCTGGGGTGGCCCCCCTGTTACAAGATGGTACATTCCTCTTCCCATGGGAAATGATTGCGGGACAGGAGCTGGCTTTGTCCAGCCCCTCCCTCTGGACTTGCCTGGAGCCCCTGGGCTACAGGAACTGGCTACAACCATCCCTCCCCCGAGAGCTGCATTCTTGACTGCTACAGAGGAATCTAAGAGACACCCATGTGACTTCACCCCCCTTCTGGGCTTTTTGCACAAGATTCCTTCTCACTGCTGACCAACCCTGGGATGGATTCTGCCACATTAAAGAAATCATTCCCCAGTAGAAATGGTGCAAAATTGTGTGCCACCATTGCAACAGTCAGCTCAGCCTGCAAATCACTAGTTTGCATGTGTACTTTAGCTAAAGGTGCAAGGACTTTATAACCTCCCACCAGTTCTAATTCTGCCATTTTACCTGGCAACAAATCCTCCTCCTGGATCAGGTCCCTCCTGACCACAGAAATTTCAGCACCTGTGTCCCTTAATCCAAGAAGCACTTCACCATTGATTTTAACAGCATGCATATGCTCATTGCTTGGTTGTGTGGAAGCAAGTTTTACAAATCCTGTGTGGAAAAAGGCTTCAGCCTGGCTCTGAGAAGTAGCATCTTCAGGTGTTACTTGCTGCCTGTTTCCACTCAGCAAGGGACACTTATTCCTCAGGTGCTTGGTGGACTTACAATGGTAGCACCTCTGGAGCTCCTCTGCATGTACAGAAAATCTGGGACGAGTAACAGGGGAATGGGGAGGTGAACGCCCAGCCTCCTGTTTCCCAGGGGTAAAATGGTGGCTTTGCTTTCCCCCAACCCTATACCCCTCGGCCAGTGGTTTGTGTTTAATTGCAGCTTGCGCTTGCTCATAGGAGTCTGCAAACCCAGCTAATTAACCCACTGCATCCACCTTTTTGTCCCACAAATACTGTTTTACATCATCACTTTACATATTTAGGAATTATTCCTGAGTAACCAAATCACACATTCCTTCAAAGCTTGTAATGCCTTTCCCCCTCACCCACTTATCTACCAAATCTTTCATTTCATTTACATTAGCCACATTACTCATTCCAGATCCCCTCTTAAGGCTCCTGAATTTAACCCTGTAGGTTTCAGGTGTAACCTGAAGCTGTTTCAGAACCAGTTCCTTAAATTTACCATAGTTTGAAGCATCATCAATAGGCATCTTATTGAATATGTCCAGAGCTCTGCCAGTCAATTTTGCTATCCATGTGGTCATCTTTTGGTGTTCAGGGATCGCATGGAGGGTACACAGTCTCTCAAAGGTGATGAAATATTCAGCAATATCACTGGATTCATCATACTGTGGACATAGTCGCTCCCATTTGTGGATTTTTGGGGAAGTGGAGCCAGCAGCTGAAGGGTTTTGTCTCTTCAATTCCATAACAGCCAGTTCACGCTTTTGGGCCTCCCTCTGGGCCTCCCTAGCTCTCTTGTGGGCAGCCTCCTCCCTGGCTGTTTCTGCCTCCACCCTGGCTGTTTCTGCCTCCATAGCTCTCTTGTGGGCAGCTTCCTCCCTGGCTGTTTCTGCCTCCATAGCCTTTCGGTGTGCAGTTGCCTCTGCTTCTTTGAGTTTCAGTTGAAACTCCCAGTCCTTTACCTTCTCTTCTGCTTCCAGTCTAGCCAGCTCTAGTTTAGTAGCTGCTTCACTGGTAGTCATTTTCCTGCTTTCTTGTGCTGGGCCATGCCCCCTCTGCAGTTCACTGAAACTGGGATGCACTCAGCTCAGAGGCTTCTTAGTTAACAGAGACTTTCACAGTGCCCAGCGTTCAGCCTTTCTGGGCAATTTGCAACCTGTGCAGTTCTAGCTTGTTCTGATCTTCACTCTTACTTATTTTGCTTCTTTTTCTGTCCCTACTTCCCTTACCCGAAATAAGCAAACAGAAAATAACAAACCAGTAACCACTTTGTCTGTTCTCCTGCCACCACACTTAAAACTCACTTAAAATTACTACCAGTATCTCAAAGCAATCAGGTGTGCACAGATCCTGCTCGACTATGCCACTGTGATGGGTTTGATCACAGAAACCCCCTTGGAGATCCTGCTCGACTATGCCACTGTGATGGGTTTGATCACAGAAACCCCCTTGGAGACTGCCAATAGATGCCAAGACTACTTGCTGCCCCTGCTTTCCCTGCCAGTTTGGGACCCCAGCACCCTGTCTTGCTGAGCCAGACACGCCAGTCTGCTCCCAACACAGACCCAGGGTCTGAACCATGTGCCTGTCACACATTAGACTCTACAAACTAAGTAGCTCAGACACAATATAATGCAAGAGAGCAGAAAAAAAATTCATTGAATCCTTGTTCCAATCACCAGAATAATTTTCAAAGAGTTTGTGGTGATGGACACAGTACAAAACCTGAAGAGCAAAGGAAACAGAACAGAACAGTAATATGTGCAACATGAACTACTGCATGTTTTGTAGAAACATGATTTGGAAGCTGTTATAGAGGCACTGACATTTTCATTATAAACCCCTTACTTTCAGTGCTTCACAATTCAGCAATAGGCATTTACCTTAGGATAAAGCAGCATAAGAGGTCTCAGCCTAGCAGAAGAATGTTGTGGTGTGTTGCTTGAATGTGTGCAAAATGTAAAGGAAGAAAAGGAAATAAAGACATTCTTCTTCAAGAGAATATTTTCATAATATATAATTCCTTTGTAAGATGCATTTATTTCTTGTCTAACCAAAAAGAGTCACTTTTTAAAGTGTTGCCTGGGTGGTTGATGTTTATTTATTAATTATTGTTAATTTATTATTTGTATTTTAGCCGCTAGATGACCCAGCCAAGACGAAGACCTGATTCTGCTGTTATTGGAAGAGTCACCAAATGGTGCTCTTTACAGGTAGCCTTACAAGTCCTTTTTCTTAGTGTGCAAGGGGATTGTGGGTGTCAGAAGCAGGACACTAATTTCAGAAGAAGGGAACATCAGTAATAAGCACTGTACAAATGTAACCCACTGGTCATTGTGTTGTGTCCCCCTCTGTGGCCAGTCCACACAGATATGAACCTTATAGCTCACACCTCAAGAGCTTGGCTCTTTAGATCAAGTTGTACAGATTCACACATGTATCTTTGGAAGGCCCTGGTTCAATCCCTGGTGTGTTGACTATGATAGTTGCCACTACACAAATACCTAGTCAGAGATTTTCTGATCTGAATAGTTTATGAGCTTAATAGACAAGACAAACATTAAGGGAAGAGTATGCAAATGAGGAATTGAGGTCCATATAGCTTACATTACTTGTCCAAGGTAACACAGGAAGTCTTTTGCTCCAGCCACATGTGGAGCTCCCATTGAAGTCAATGGGAGTTTTCCAGAGGATCTGCAGTATCTGGCCTCTTACTAATGAATATACCATAACTAGGCTTTGCAGATTTTTTAAAAACAATTTTAATGGATAATATGAGGTTGATTTCAAAGGTTTTTTATTGATTTAAGTTTTCACAGTTATGCAAAATTATGAGGGAGGTCACAATTATTTAATGACAACTCACGTTGATGCAAAAAGTTGACACTTCGTAATGGTTAAAACAAATTGCCAATGTCTCATGTCAAACTCTGCAAAGTAAATATCCTTAAGGCAAACTAACAAGTTCTCAAGTGACATTTTTCTTATTTTGTCTACCAGTAAATTTCAATGATCATCCATGGAAATATATTTTTTACTGGTTTGTATCTGAAATCGACATTTATTGATAAAAAGACTAATCATTCAAAACCTAACTATAATATATTTTAAATATTTGTTTTATGACTTAATAGTGTCCATTGCTGCTATTTTTAGGACTGTGACCGGGGCAATGAAGTTTTAAACTGCAGTTGGTGCCCTGTGAGATTCTCATAGGGAACCAACCTTGTTGAATCGACATAATGGCCCATTGCTGGAAATGAGAGTTTTGCCATAGTCTTCATTGGAGCCAGGAGTTCACCCCATGACTATTAATATAATATTGGCAGATGGAATCTTCAATTATTTTCTTTTTCAAATATTTATATATTTTATGTGTTTATTTTTTCCATTAGTATACTAATATTAATTCCATTAGCAATGTTAAGTCTCCAGCTGTTTTTCAACAGGACAATTATTATATAATATAAAATACTGGCTTAAGTTCCTTTCCTTTGGGGTAACATCCAAACCCTCTGGAAATCTTTGGGAGGCTTTCTAGTGGGCACTGGAGAGAAACTTAATTCTTTAGCCTCTTTCAGTAAAAAGGGATAATAACTTTTCAGTACATTTTGGCTGAAAAAAAAATTAAGCAATCAGAAGCCTCAGTCCTATTTTGGGCAAAGTAGGAGATCATGTGGTTATAGTTGCATTCCTCAAGCCAGTGAAGTGGATTTTTACTTCCCACAATTCATAAATGCAAACTAATGTGGCTTCCTACAATCAGCTGGATAATTTTCATGAAAAAAAATATGCCAAGGAGGATGACACTGCAGCAGTTGTGAGAGACTTCCCAGAGTATCTGCCAAAACACCTGCACTTTTCTAACCTGACCACTTATCACCATCTTATCCTGCAAGCCTTACTGAAATGATCAGGGAGGACTCACAAGAGTAAGGTTGTGCAGGCTTCACAATGCATGTGGAAAATTGCAATTTGTTTTCTGAAATGCACAAGCATTCACAAATGTAATATCCATGGAAAGCTTATGAAAAAGGAGCTACTTTTTCATATTATTAATTAATTCATTTAAATTGATTCAGAACAACAGAATATTAACAACTCTGTTATAACTGAATGGCAGCAGTTCCAGTCCAGGTATTCCTCAGCCAGCAGACGAAGCAAAGTAAAGGTTCAGAACAACCCTCCCAAAAAAGTTCACTATCCTTATAGTCCTCCGTCAAATGCTTGGGGTGGGGGTGGGCAGAAGATGAGTTTTTCAGCATGTTTCCAAGGATATGCGCTTTGAGCTATTTTGACGAGTGAGTTCCCAAACCAAAGTGGTCCCAGAGAGCTGAAGTCCTGATAGCAGCCCTGTCAGGGTTCCTTCCCCACTCTGAACTCTGGGGTACAGATGTGGGGATGTGCATGCAAGACCCCCTAAACTTATTTTTACCAGCTTAGGTTAAAAACTTTCCCAAGGCACAAATTACATCTTGTCCTTGAACAGTATGCTGCCACCACCAAGTGATTTAGACAAAGAATCAGGGAAAGGACCACTTGAAGTCCTATTCCCCCAAAATATTCCCCCAAGCCCTACACCCCATTTCCTGGGGAAGGCTTGAGAATAATATCCTCACCAATTGGTACAGGTGAACACAGACCCACCCTTGGATCTTAAGAACAATGAAAAATCAATCAGGTTCTTAAAAGAAGAGTTTATTTAAAAAAAGATAAAAGAATCACCTCTGTAAAATTAGGATGGAAGATAACTTTACAAGGTAACAAAAAGATTCAAAACACAGAGGATTTCCCCTCCAGACAAAACTTTAAAGTTACAAAAACAGGGATAACCCCCCCTCTTAGCACAGGGACAATTCACAAGTTAAAACAAAAGATACTCTAATGCATTTCCTTGCTATTACTTACTATTTCTGTAATATTAGCTCTATCATTTCAGTGGGAGCTGGATTACTTGCTTGGTCTCTCCCTTTGTCTCCGCGGAGAACACACACAGAGCAGCAAACGAAAGTCTTCCCCACTCCTCCCCCCAGATTTGAAAGTATCTTCTTTCCCCACTGGTCCTTCCGGTCAGGTGCCAACCAGGTTATCTGAGCGTCTTAATCCTTTACAGGTAAGGATAGATTTTATGCTACCCTTAGCTGTATATTTATGACAAGCCCCCTTTGTGTTTATAGAGGTTGAGAACTTCCATGGGGCTGGGAGTATGTCAGAGTGAGAGAGTCAGTCTCTCAGGTAGGTAGTTCCCGAGCAACTTAACTGTTAACAGCATCAGATGAACAGGTTCTCAGCTGCATTCTGGGGAAACACAAGCTTTTCTTGTTGTGACTGACTATAGCATAGTACCATTTTAATTTCCTTAGAACCCCAAAGCAATAAATAAGTGGCTATGTTGCTACTTATAGACTCAGGGCTTTTTTACTTCTTTTTTTCTCTTCCTTGCTGCTCTCTTTAATCTCATTGTTTCTGGATTTTCAATTTCTTGCCTAAATGAACTCCTTGTCCATGTACACACAAGTGCTGAATCACAAAATAAGAGTTCTTCCTCTAATTGACATCAAAACCAGTTAGCTTAATCCAATTTTAGATTGCTCCAGCTTTTTCCTCAAGAAATTCTGTACTATCCTATTTTAATCATGATCAGAATATAACTAGCCTTTCCATTTGAATTATCACTCAGAACATGTCCATGAGGAGAGTCTAATCTGGACATGTGAAGAAAACAAGATTAGTATCACTCATTCTCTCTGTGTGTGCCTGTTTGTGTCTGCACTGTACGTGTGGATGCTACAAGAAAGCCACAATCAAATAGTATAGGAAATATTAGTTTAATGTGATATCCAGTAGCTGTTTTGTGATTTATCATGCACTACAATATTTCACCAATATCAGTGGTGAGCTGGAGCCAGTTCGCACCAGTTCACTGGAACTGGTTGTTAAATTTAGAAGCCCTTTTAGAACCAGTTGTCCCCCGAGAGACAACCGGTTCTAAAAGGGCTTCTAAATTTAACATCTGGCCAAAAGTGGTGCCTTAGGTCTGACTCCGTGGATGCTCAGGGGCTGGAGCACCCACGGGGAAAATTTGGTGGGTGCAGAGCAGCCACCAGCAGCTCCCCGCCCCATCCCGCGCCAGGCCCCAGCTCACCTCTGCTCTGCCCTCGCCTCCTCCCCTGAATGCGCCGCCCCGCTCTGCTTCTCCACGCCCCGGCTTCCCGCGAATCAGCTGTTCTCCCGTGAAGCCGTGGAGGGCTGAAAATCGAGCAGCGGCTTTGCGCTCAGGTCCAAGGAGGCAGAGTGGAGCTCGTGCGGGGGGAGGGGGGGCGCAAGGAGGGCCACCCGCGTTGCAGCAGGTAACCCGGGGGGTGGGCGGGGGCGCAGGGGAACCGCTCCCCACCCCAGCTCACTTCCGCCTCCCTGGGCCTGAGCGCCAAGCTGCCGCCTGCTTCTCAGTCCTCCCAGGCTTTCTGCGTGAACAGCTGATTGGCGGGAAGCTGGGGGAGGGGGCGGAGAAGCAGAGCAGGGCGACTCATTCAGGGGAGGAGGCGGAGATGGAGCAGAGGTGAGCTGGGGCCGGGCGTGGTGCAGGGCAGGGCAGGGCAGGGAGCTGCCGGTGGGTGCTCTGCACCCACCAAATTTTCCCCGTGGGTGCTCCAGCCCCAGAGCACCCATGGAATTGGCGCCTAAAGTGCCACTTTTGCTATGATCAGTGGGGGGAGCGGCCACTTCCCCTGCTCCCCCAGCTATGCTACCCCGACCCTAGGAGCCAGAGGTACCTGCTGCCCCAGGTATGCACCGCCGGGACTCCCCACCTCGCTCCCCGGCAGGTTCCTCTGGCTCTTAGGTGCAGGACGGAAACTCACTACGGTGGCCCACGAGATCCTCTTGCCCAGTTCTGGGGGCAGTCAGGGGATGGGGTGGATGGGGTAGGGGTCCTAGGGGGGGCGTCAAGGAAAGCAGGGGGTTGGATGGGGCAGGAGTCCCCGGGAGCGGGCCACGACACCCTCGTGGGGTGAGGAGGGAACCGGTTGTTAAGATTTTGTCATCTCATCACTGATCAATATGGTACCAAACCTTCAAATTATTATTTTTCCAGCAATAGAATTCTAAAGTAAATGTGATTTCCTAAGTTACTGGTCATTATGTGGTGATTTAGGCAAGCAAATAATAACTGAACAGGATTTAAAAGCAAAGGTATTATGATGTTATACTGGAGGGAGCCTGGTTGCCTCATCTGAAGCTTTTTGGACTCAGAGGTTCAGATACAGGGAATGAGACTACTGCATGAAAGTCACACTTAACATCTCTAATCAGCCACATTTAGTAATTAGGCAAGCAACTAATCACACAGGTATCTGTGCTGTTTCTCTCTATTGGCCTGTAAGCCTCAGTGGAAGCTTGTTGTATTTATTGAGAAGTAAATCAACATTAACATGCTTCAAGCAACAGCATGTTTTTTAATTCTCCATTACAATTTCAAAGCAACTGCCTTTCTAGGTAATACAATTCCCTGTTACACTTTTATGGCAGTGGGACTGACTTGCAACCTGAATGTTAAGAGAAAAGATGTCTGACTGGCAGATAACTTTGTTTGCATCTTCTTACTTGGTAAAAATAACAATGAAAGAATTCTGCAGAAGAGCTACTTCAAAAATGAATAGGAAACATCTTGTAAATTGCCAAAACATTTAGATGACCTACAAGAAATGTACCAACTAATGATGGCTAAGTCAGAGGTGCAGTTAGGAATACCTGATTTAAATTTATTTACACAAAAATACTTGCAAATGAAATGGAACTATCAAGTTGTAAAATATTTAGCCCAGGTAACCATGTGATCTTATTACCATTTTTATTCTCTAACCTCTTTTTCTCCTGATGCTTGGTAACAACGCAATTGTTGTGTCTTGTTGCAAGTTAGGCACTGATCCTGCAAAGGACATAATCATATGAATAGGCCCATTGATTTTGGCACATGCAGGATTTGGATCTGAAATTAAATATTCCCTGGGACCAGGACCACATTTTCCTGTGATGGCACAATACCTGGCATAATGAGGCCCTGATCCTGACTGAAGGTACCACAATACAAATACATACATACATAAAAAAGTTTATGGGGATCTGAAAAATCTGAAGGATTTCTAGGTTATGGTCTGGAATCATCTTTTGGCTTAAAACAACTGACTAAAATTAAAAGTGAGGTGACAGATTTTTTTGGTAATTAATGGAGATGTGTTTACTTCAAACATTCTGAATCTTTTAAATGGCTAGTCAAATCCATTGGGCGGGGGGAAGGGAGAAAGATATCTACTGAAGTAGAGAGCAGCCCTTAAAAGTTGTGCAGTTAATGAGCCCTCAGTGCACAACAGCAACAGACAGACTGGGCTGCATACTTCACAGACTAACTGGACTCAGCAAACAACAAAAACAATGAATGTAAGGGTATATCTACACTACGAAATTAGGTCAAATTTATAGAAGTCATTTTTTTAGAAAGCGTTTTTATACAGTCTATTGTGTGTGTCCCCACACAAATTCTCTAAGTGCATTTAGTCGGCGGAGTGTGTCCACACTACTGAGGCAACCGTCGACTTCCGGAGCATTGCACTGTGGGTAGCTATCCCACAGTTCCCGCAGTCTCTGCCCCCCATTTGAATTCTGGGTTGAAATCCCAATGTCTGATGGGGCAAAAACATTGTCGCAGGTGGTTCTGGGTACATATCATCAGCCCCCACTTCCCTCCCTCTCGCCGTGACAGCAACAACAGACAATTGTTTTGCGCCTTTTTTCCTGAGTTACCCATGCAGATGCCATACCACGGCAAGCATGGAGCCTGCTCAGCTCACCATCACCGTATGTCTCCTGGGTGCTGGCAGACATGGTACGGCATTGCTACACAACAGTAGCTCATTGCCTTTTGACAGGAGATGGTGCAGTATGACTGGTAGCCATCATTGTCGTACTCCTGGGTGCTCTTTTAGCCGACCTTGGTGAGGTCGGTCAGGGGCACCTGGGCAGACATGGGAGTGACTCAGCCAGGTCATTTCCCTTTTTAAAGTTTTGTCTCATGGAGATTCAGTCCTGCCGGCAGTTGTACTGCACCGTCTTCTGGAGAGCACCCAGAGGATGATGATGGCTAGCAGTCGTACTGCACTGTCTGCTGCCAGCCTAGGATATATAAAGATAGATGAAGTGGATCAAAACAAGAAGTAGATCAGATTTGTTTTGTATTCATTTGTATTCATTTTCTCCCCCCTCCCTCCCTCTGTGAAATCAACAGCCTGCTAAACCCAGGGTTTTGAGTTCTATCCTTGAGGTGGCCATTCTGTTTCTCCTTGATGCAAAACCACCCCCTTTGTTGACTTTAATTCCTGTAAGCCAACCCTGTAAGCCATGTTGTCACTCGCCCCTCCCTCCGTCAGAGCAACGGTAGACAATCGTTTCGTGCCTTTTTTCAGCACAGATGCCATAGCACTGGGAACATGGAGCCCGCTCAGATCACTGTGGCAATTATGAGCACTATAAACACCGCACGCATTATCCAGCAGGATATAAAGAACCATAAGCTGCAAGAAAAGCAAAACCAGGCAAGGAGGAGGTGACTGCAGCGCGGTGACGAGAGTGATGAGGACATGGACATAGACTTCTCACAAGATATGGGCCCCTGCAATGTGCACATCATGGTGTCAATTGGGCAGGTTCATGGCATGGAACGCTGATTCTGGGCCCAGCAAACAGGCATAGATTGGTGGGACTGCATAGTGTTGAAGGTCTGGGATGTTTCCCAGTGGCTGCGAAACTTTTGCATGCATAAGGGCACTTTCATGGAACTCTGTGACTTGCCTTCCCCTGCCCTGAAGCGCAAGAATATCAAGATGAGAGCAGCCCTCACAGTTGAGAAGCGAGTGGTGATAGTCCCATGGAAGCTTGCAATGTCAGACAGCTACTGGTCAGTCAGGAATCAATTTGGAGTGGGAAAATCTATTGTGGGGGCTGCTGTGATCCGAGTAGCCAATGCAATCACTTTGCTACTGCTATCAAGGGTAGTGACTCTGGGAAATGTGCAGGTCATAGTGGATGGATTTGCTGCAGTGGGATTCATAGTGGATGGCTTCGCTGCAGTGGTGGGGCGACAGACGGAACCCATATTCCTATCTTGGCACCAGAGCACCAAGATAGCAAGTACATAAACCGACAGGGGTACTTTTCAGTGGTGCTTCAGGCACTGGTGGATCACAAGGGATGTTTCACCAACATTAACGTGGGATGGCCGGGAAAGGTACATGACGCTCATATCTTCAGGAACTCTGGTCTGTTTCAACAGCTGCAGCAAGGGACTTACTTTCCAGACCAGAAAATAACTGTTGGGGATTTTGAAATGCCTACAGTTATCCTTGGGGATCCAGCCTACTCCTTAACACCATGGCTCATGAAGCCATGTTTAGACCTTATTGAAACAAATATTCCCATTGTTATTACTGCTTGCTGTGCACTCCACAATATCTGTGAGAGTAAGGGGGAGACATTTATGGCGGGTGGGAGGTTGAGGTAAATCACCTGGCCGCTGATTACGCGCAGCCAGACACCAGGGCGGTTAGAAGAGTACAGGAGGGTGTGGTGCACATCAGAAAAGCTTTGAAAACCAGTTTCATGACTGGCCAGGCTACAGTGTGAAAGTTCTGTTTGTTTCTCCTTGATGGAAACCCCTCCCGCCTCCAGGTTCACTCTACTTTCCTGTAAGCTAAGCACCCTCCCCTCCCTCCTTAATCACCGCTTGCAGAGGCAATAAAGTCATTGTTGCTTTACATTCATGCATTCTTTATTTAGTCATCACACAAACAGGGGGATAACTGCCAAGGTAGTCCAGGGGTGGTGGTGGAGGAGGGAAGCACCAGGTGGGGTAGTGGAGGAGGGAAGGACAAGGCCACACAGCACTTTAAAAGTTTAAAAGTTTAAAACTTATTGGATGCCAGCCTTCTGTTGCTTGGGCAATCCTCTGGGGTGGAGTGGCTGGGTGTCCGGAGGCCCCCACACTGCATTCTTGGGTGTCTGGGTGAGGAGGCTATGGAACTTGGGGAGGAGGGCGGTTGGTTACACAGGGGCTGTAGCCACAGTCTGTGGTCCTGCTGCCTTTCCTGCAGCTCAATCATATGCTGGAGCATATGAGTTTGATCCTCCAGCAGCCTGAGCATTGACTCCTGTCTTTTTTCAGCAAGCTGACGCCACCTACCATCTTCAGCCCGCCACCTCTCCTCACGGTCATATTGTGTTTTCCTTCACTCTGAGATTGTCTGCCTCCACGTATTTTGCTGTGCTCTGTCAGTGTGGGAGAACAGCACGAGGTCAGAGAACATTTCATCACAAGTGTGGTTTTTTCGCCTTCTAATCTTCACTAGCCTCTGGGAAGGAGAAACAAATGCAGCTGGTGGAGGGGAAAAAAGGGAGAGTGGTAGTTAAAAAGACACATTTTATAGAACAATGGGTACACTCTTTCAAGATAAACCTTGCTGTTAACATTACATAGCACATGTGCTTTCATTACAAGGTCACATTTTGCCTCTTATTGAGGGTATGCCGGTTTGGTGTGAGAGATCACTCACGCAGCGTCGGGCAACAGAATTCGGCTTGCAAGCAGCCATGGTAAGCCACAGTCCTTTGGCTTCTTTAACCTTCATAACATGTGGGAATGGTTTCAAACAGCAGCGCCCCCATTGCCCATACAAAGTAGCCATTGGGTTGGCCATTAAAAATGGATTGGCAATTTAAAAGGAGGGGCTGCGGTTTCTGGGTTAACATGCAGCCGAAACCCAACTAACTCCCCACCCCAACACACACACACACACACAATTCTCTGGGATGATGGCTTCACCCCTCCCCTCACCATGTGGCTAACAGCGGGGAAGATTTCTGTTCAGCCACAGGCAAACAGCATAGCAGGAACGGGCACCTCTGACTGTCCGCTTACTAAAACCATCCTATTTCAACCAGGTGACCATGAATGATATCACTCTCCTGAGCATAACACAGAAAGATAAAGAACGGATGTTGTTTGAATGCCAGCAAACACTGGGACCATATGTTGCAATGCTTTGTTCTGCAATGATTCCCAACTATGTGCTACTGGCCTGGCGTGGTAAAGTGTCTTACCATGGAGGGCGGAATAAGGCTGCCCTCCCCAGAAACCTTTTGCAAAGGCTTTGGGAGTACATCCAGGAGAGCTTTATTGAGATGTGCCTGGAGGATTTCCACTCCATCCCCAAACACATTAACAGACTTTTCCAGTAGCTCTACTGGCCACAAATGTCAGGGAAAATTAATCATTAAACACTCTTGCTTTTAAACCATGTATAATATTTATAAAGGTACTCTCACCAGAGGTCCTTTCTCTGCCTTCAAGGTCCGGGAGCCCACCTTGGGTGGGTTCGGGGGGTACTGGCTCCAGGTCCAGGGTGATAAACAGATCCTGGCTGTTGGGGAAACCAGTTTCTCCACTTCCTTGCTGTGAGCTATCTACAACCTCTTCCTCATCATCATCTTCCTTGCTCCCAAAACCCACTTCTGTGTTGCCTCCCACTCCTTGAATGGAGTCAAAGCACAGGGTTGGGGTAGTGGTGGTTGCACCCCCTAGAATGGCACGCAGCTCATCATAGAAGCGGCATGTCTTGGGCTCTGAACCAGAGCAGCCATTTGCCTCTCTGGTTTTTTGGTAGGCTTGCCTGAGCTCCTTAATTTTTCATGTGGCACTGCTGCAGGTCCCTCTTATGGCCTCTGTCCTTCGTGCCATTGGAATTTTTTTCAAATATTTTGGCATTTCGTCTTTTCGAACGGAGTTCTGCCACCACGGATTTGCCTTCCCATACAGCGATCAGATCCCATACCTCCCATTCGATCCATGATGGAGCTCTTCGGAGATTCTGGGACTGCGTGGTTTCCTGTGCTGATGGGCTCTGAATGGTGACCTGTGCAGGTGAGCTCGCCATGCTGGTCAAACAGGAAATGAGATTCAAAAGTTCGCGGGCCTTTTCCTGTCTACCTGGCCAGTGCATCTGAGTTGAGAGTGCTGTCCAGAGTGGTCACAACCGAGCACTCTGGGATAGCTCCCGGAGGCCAATACCATTGAATTGCATCCATACGACCCCAGATTCGACCAGGCAAGGTTGATTTCAGTGCTAATCCCCTCGTCAGGGGTGGAGTAAAGAAATCGATTTTAAGAGCCCTTTAAGTCGACAAAAAGGGCTTCGTCGTGTGGACGGCTGCAGGGTTAAATCAAGATAATGCTGCTAAATTCGACCTAAACTCGTAGTGTAGACCAGGGCCTAAGTCGTAAGCATGCTGAGGAATGAGAGGAAGAGGGAGTAAATCTCTAAATGAAACCGGGGAAAGGCTGAGCTGATGTTATTTTTACATATCTGAACTTAGTGAGAAAGGCCAAAGTCAACATCCTTGAGAAACTATTCCAATTAAGAAAGGAGCTGTAGAGAGCAGTTTGATTAAAAATAGGAAAAAATAAGTGTTTTCCTCCTTAAAACAATAGTACTTGGATCATAATTAGAAACATTTCTAGAATAAATGTCAAATAACGGAATGGGAATAGTAGAAAACTGAAGCGATACATCCTGTGCTTTCATTTCCCCCTCTAGCTTTTTACACATCAGAAAAGAAAAAGTCCTTAGTCTTTTCCAAAAAATCTTTATCTTTTGTTATTAGATACAAAAGTCTAAAGAACATGTAAAGAGGTGGCCAGAATGAAATAACACAGACGGGGATAGACAGAATCATTCTGAACAATAAACACACAGACAAGTTGAAAGAATAATAATAATAAAAAATCCTATCAATACCACAAGCCATTCATGAATGCTACTGAACAAAAATTGCTAGGAATGAGCAAGCCAACTATTGTGTAAGATATTCCATAACAAAAGAAACCTTTTCAGTATTGAATTTATGTCTCAAAGATAGCCACACAAAGCCTATTAATTATACTGAATTCTTTTCATAAATACATTTTCAAGATCTGCCACACATTTATTTGTATCAGCTGTAGTGTTTTACAAGGCTTCCACTGAAAAATACATCACAGTTTTAAGGGGCTGATGTACTCAAATATCTGTGGATGTCCTGATAAGGCCTTGAAGGTAATGACTGTGGGGCACCTCCATTCACAATATAGGTCAGCCAAGAAGTAAAATGAGCCCACTTTCTGGGGAGCTAGGTTGCTGCTTTGTGGACAGGGTAGAAAAGGCAGCAAACTCTCATTTATTAGCTTATTCTAACAAGCACCTTATCCCTCTCCCACCCCAAGGATACACAAGTTTCTGGAGTTGCTACAGTGCTGGAAGTTTGACTTCTTTTTGGGGTCCTGAGAGGCAAAGAGGGAAGGTCCCAAACAACCTCTGGATCAGCTAAAATAATCATTCTCTCACTGGAAAGGGGTATCCCTGTCTCACTGGGAAAGAATAAGGACTCTTGGTCCTGGTCCATGGAAAGTATGGGCAGGCTTCAAATTACACTTTTTGCCAGGCTCTCTTTTCTCCTGATCACCATTGGGTTTAGGGGTAAAAAGCAGTGAATCACCTCAATAAGCATTTCTCATTTCGTTGGTACAATTCCAGGATTGAGCACTCAGCTGAGCACTTAAAACAGCATCTATGGAATTCTTCAGTGTGTCAGGGGAGATCCAGATAAATCAGGAGATGCAGTGGGAAGAATCTGTGATGGCAACCTATGGAATGAGGGCATTCCTTAATAACTATGTGCTTTGAATAGCGTGGGGGATGGAGTGGTGGGGTTGAGAGGAAACTGCTATGAGACAGCCCCACTGTGGCTGATTTTTGTGTAATAGTAGCTTTTGGATGAGGAATTTAGCACAAAGTCTTACAAATATACAGTTTTAAACAAACATCACAAAATGGCACCACAGAAGGCAGCAAATATTTAAAAAGTGCAGCCACATTTTAAGCAAAATTACTGTGACTTCCTGCACATTCATCATATTCCCCCACCCCCCAAAAAAAACAATAACAGCATGATTTCAGGAAAAAAATCATTTTGAATTTTCTACAATGTTAACTCCTTGGCACTGAAAATCTAGATTTCTTGATACTAAATAAATGCTACCAAATGAAGAGAAGCACAAAGAATTCTGGCCTTTTTCAGAAATGTATCAGGTTCTAGTTATGATAAAATCATAAAGAATCAACATGAAAAGAGAAGATTTTTAATTTTATATTTACTTTGTTTCAACATTTTCCTTTTTCTGATATTAGCTAAAGTGTTAGCTTAGAATAAGGAAACATTACTGGCTACGATTTGAATTTCCATTACTTAATTTTCTCACTAGTTTTAAGGAGAATTTGCACAGCTACAGTTTTCGTAGCTCTTTGTATAGTAAGATATATTATACAGATATTTTCACACATGGAATTTACAATACATTTGAATAGATATACTGCACATAAATCCAAACTAGAGTTTGGTTTTATATGAATCCTATATACTCACAATCAGCAGCATGCACAGGAATAAAAATTTGGCTGCTTTTGGATGGGCACTTTCTGTGCCCCCTGCTCCCCTTCTCCCAGCTGGAGGAGCTGGCTCTTCCCCTCTGGCTGGTGCCCCTGCTCACAATCTCTTAGTATCAAAGTAAAGAATTTGACTTTGGTAGTTCAGAGCTACATGGGATAACGGAGTAACCATTGTCTGCACAATAGTTCACATATGGTCTTTGAAATTAGAGCCTGTTTAACTGAAGAAAGGGATCTTGGGGTAGGACACCAGAGTATTGCATACGCTTGAATGACAACAGTTACTCATCTGTTATTTAAAGTAGCTGACTGGGCTATATTACACATATTTACTGAACACTAAATCCTAGGGTAGGGAGTCCTGTGACCTGGTAAATATTTTGAGTGTTTGGTTCCATATACTCAGCGTAGACCAGTGGTCCTCAAACTTTTTTTTATTGGTGACCCCTTCCACACAGCAAGCCTCTGAGTGTGCCCCCCCCCTTATTAATATTAATTTAATGTGGACATGGTCGACAGCCCGAGCGCTGCCAGGTACGGGGCTGACAGCTTGCGACCCCCAGATAATGACCTTGTGACCCCCTGAGGGGTTGTGACCTCCAGTTTGAGAACCCCTGGTATAGACCCCTTTATTTACACTGATACCTCAGTTGGGAAATCACATGAGTTAGGAGACTCTACCCAGTCCAAAGGCCTGTGCATACCAATACCCATAATTCATCCAACCAGTCAGCCTTCCATTCTTGTTCCAAGGGAGATACCCCATGCAGCACAATCCCCATAAGTTCCAAATAATGATTAAGTTGATTCCTGTTCTGCACAGAATCTGCCTTACCCTACTTATGCTCCAAATCAGTCACGGCTACTTTGACCATGGCTGTCAGAAGCAACTAACACAAATGAAATCCTGGCATGGGGGAGAGAAGGGAGACTAGTTCAGAAACCCATGCATGCATTCAGAAAGCAAACAATGAAATTCCTGCATTACACGAAGGTAAATCAGATTTCACCCCTTTAACATGGCCATTAATTGACCATAGATAAGGGACTGGCAATTGGCTGCCTGCTTGTTATTTTCCTGTTTTTGATTTTCCTTGTATTGATGAGTCTATGACCAATGCTCTCCCACAATGACCACAGTATGACTATGTATACGAGTTTGTGTAGGGCTTTCACATGTTCTGTACAGAGCTTACTTTGTGGTGCCTGTGCATGACAGGCTGGAGGAGACATGGACACGGGGGGATCCAGCAATGCACTAGATAAAGAGGGCTTCAGAACCGTTTCCTTGCCACAGTCTGTTGGAGGAATGTCGATCTCTGCTGCATTGCTGCACGTTTTCTCAGCACCTTGCTATTTTAGTTCTGTTTGGTGAATGCAATAATTCTTTCAAAGGATCCAAGCTCTGAGTTTCAAGTAGAGATGGAAGAAAAGCATTTGGGAATACACTATTGAACTATGTTTTCATGTTCAATATATTATGCGTAAGGACATAAGAAGGGCCATACTGGGTCAGACCAAAGGTCCATCTAGCCCAGTATCCTGTCTTCCAACAGTGGCCAATGCCCCTGACAGAATGAACTGAATAGGTAACCATCAAGTGGCCCATCCCGTTACCCATTCCCAGCTTCTGGCAAACAGAGGTTAGGGACACCATCCCAGCCCATCCTGGCTTACAGCCATTGACGAACCTATCCTCCATGAACTTATCGTGTTCATTTTTATAACCCTGTCTTGGCCATCGCAACATCTTCTGGCAAGGAGTTCCACAGGTTCATTGTGTGTTGTGTGAAAATGAATATGTTTTTACTGTTTGACCAGCTCTACATCCAACGGTTACTATAAATAACGTAAAACACTCAGCTCTGACAGAACATTTTTTATGCAGATGCCTCAATACTCTTTACAAAGCAACGTTATCACTTTTTTATAGATGGGGAACTGAGGCAGAAAGTTTAATGACTTGTCTCAAGTCACACAGCATGTCAGTAATAGACTTGGAACTAGAACACAGGATTCCTGACTCCTACTCCAATGCTTTGTCCTTTGGAACATGGGCCCTCCCAGAAAAGGAAGAAAAAAACATTTTAACTAGGCCCTTAAATTTAGCCTCTAAAATTTTCACCCAGTTTTGCATGTGCAAAATCTACTGTGCTAAAACCAGCACATACATGTGCATACTGATTCCAGGCACACTTGCAAATGGGTTTTGCAGATTGAAATGTGGGGCTTTGCACATGCAAAATTGCAGTCAAAATTACAGAGGCTGCTTTTACAAAGTTAGGCCTTTAAGAGGTTAATTCCTACTCTAAAAATTGCTTAGTACAAGGATATGAAAATTGCTTACTTTTAGTGCCTGGCAGTTGGTATACTAAAATGAAAAGTAAAATCTTAATATTCACTCAACATATTTGCCAAAAAAAACCCAAAAACATTTCAGTGGTATCTGCAGAGCAGATGACAATAAAAATGGTGGGATTGTGCTTTCAAAGGGTGAGATGCAAAGGAAATATTCATGATTTCCAAAAATTGAGAATGAAGAAAAAATCCAGAGCAAAAAACAAAATGTCCATAATAATTAGTCTGAGGGCTCTGTAATTTAATCAAGATGTAAAGTTTCTGTACTTACTACCATTCAACCATATTTTTTTCCTGATCTTTCAGTAGTTGATCATTAATATTAGATGCCTGTAAGACTGATTACAAATGAACTGTGCAGGTTAAAATAAAAGGAAAAACTGGACTTTGTTGCTGCAGTAGAATAACAGCATATATAGAACAAATGCTGAGATAAATAAGAACACTTTATTTACACTGATGCTTCACTTCTTCATCTGATTATGAAAAGATTCTGATTTCAAAATGAAATACTTTTATCTGTGTGTCTATGGCAATATAAATCATTCCCTTATGGGTGTAATAATGCTGAGCAATGATAAAGTCATACAAACACATAATGAATACAAATGAAAGGTAATAGTTAGCTAAATAATTTGTGCTACATAGATGTATGAAACACTAATTTAAAAACTCATAGCAACCAAAGGGAATATCAGTGAGAAATAACCTAGAGCAAGAAAAAATCAGTTTGATGAATTGGGCTATATTAAAGAAGTTCCACTTCTCTCCCTCCCCTCAACTCCCAGCAACAGAAGAGATGGAACATTCCTGATAGAGAGTAATATTTTTATCCTCAGAAAAATGAAAAATTAGAGTCTTTTCCTTGAGGGGAGAACTTTGCATTAAAAACTGGTGATTCCTTTAGAGACATTTTCAACATAAAGGATTTCAAGCTAAGTGAAGGAAGAAAAAAAATCAAAAAATTCATTTTACTTGGAGCATTTGAGTGGGAGGTGGGAAGAGATGAAACACAAGTGTGCGGGAGAGATGAAACACAAATGGCCCTAGGTGTTCCTCTCACTTTAGGTTTGGTGACATATTAGTTTGATTGGGCTCTGCCATTCATGTAAAATGATATGAAGGGTAATTAAAAATACTGCAGGTCAGTTGAATATTTAACCTATTTGCTTTTGTTAAGTTCTGTCTACGGAGCAGTCCAATTCCATATTCCCAGTCACTTCTCAGCTGTGATATGTAATGCATATATTTTATCATAATGAACATCCTTAAAGGCAGTAGACTGTCCTTGATCAGCATGCTGAGCTCCCAGTGAGCCTCTTCCTGCCCTGTGAAAGTGAATGGGAATTTTGCCCTTGACTTCAGTGGCAGCAGGACCTGACCCACTGATACTAATAACATGACACTGGCATAAAAAGACAGTGTGGGAGTGGGGAGGCCAGGATAGTGATGCAGTGTAGATCTGCTGCAGCATCTTTTCAGGTTGTGTAAGCCAGAATGAAAGAAAACATCAGAACACAAGCCAAAAGATAATGAGCCTGTTTCTCAAGTCACCTAAGAACTGATCTAAAGCCCATTTACATTTATGGAAAGATTTGTATTTACTTTTACAGGGCTTTGGATTAGTCCCATACTGTGATTTTACATTATTGTAACTTCAAATGATTTACATGAAGGTACTCCTGATTTACTCTGGTCTTGAAGGAGAATCAGACCTCATGTGTTTATAAAAGTGACTTTCTTTTCAAGTTGCAGTGGGGGAGGTTTAGATTGGATATTAGGAAAAACTTTTTCACTAAGAGGGTGGTGAAACACTGGAATGCGTTACCTAGGGAGGTGGTAGAATCTCCTTCCTTAGAGGTTTTTAAGGTCAGGCTTGACAAAGCCCTGGCTGGGATGATTTAACTGGGAATTGGTCCTGCTTTGAGCAGGGGGTTGGACTAGATGACCTTCTGGGGTCCCTTCCAACCCTGATATTCTATGATTCTATGATTCTATGATCCTTAAATGACATGCAGCAGAGATAGGCATAACCTACAAATTTCAAAACCACATAGTGATTCATATGCCAGTTGCGAAGATGGTTTGGTGTTAGTCTATTTCTAACTTACACCTCTTCTTATGAGGTCACTTACTTGTAATTTGTAAAGAAATAAAATATGCTTTTAAGGAATATACATCCACAAATTGCCCAAGGAAAAAAAAGGTGATAAAACTGAATTTTCATCGACTGTTGAATTCATTTATCACTTTCATGGGCAAAAGACCATTCTTCTTATCCACTTGGGCCAGTCACGTACAATGATATTAACCATGTTCCCTTGACTTACCCGACTAGGCATTTTTAATAGAACTGGTTAATAATTGATTAAATTTTAATTAAAAAATTTTACAAATTCAAGAAAATTGACAACTTTTTCTTACGTTTTATCCTCTCCCCAGTATTTCTACCATTTCTATAGCTGGTAGAAATGATCTAAAATTCAAATTTTCAATTTGAGTTTTGAAGAAAAAAAAAAGGAGGGTAGTTTGAAAAACAGTTTTTCAAAATGTCCTCTTTTTTTGACAACTCTATTGTTCTGTCACCAAACTGTGGGCTCTTGTCTTTCAAGTCTAACTCTGTAAACTTATATATGTAAAAGTGATAAGAAGAAAATGTATCACAAAATGTTATGAACTAAGACATTAATCATGTAAGCAAGTATGCATGTGCTTAAGTTGATGCACATGAGTAGTGTTGTTGAACACAATAGTATTATTCACATGTGCATACATATTTTTAATATCAGGGTCTATATTTTAGTCTCTAAATTTTCACACTATTTCCATATGCAATTACTGCAGCTTCACATGCAAATGTCCATGTGTGTACATAAATGGATCTATAATACATACAAAGCAATTTGTGCACTACCTGTTTCAGAGCTTAATGGAAAGCCCATTGAAGTCAATGGCAGCCTTTGCATTGATTTCAATGCTGGTTGGATCAAGCCACCAGGCCCACACAGAAAAATGTGCACAATGTTTTAAAGAAAAGTGAACATAAGTTTTTCCAGACTCACAGAAAAGGTCTGATGTGAGGGGTGAGTGAAGTTCTGTCAGTTATTATTTTATGCCATCTAGTTCTCCCATTTGGTAATTATGTTGCATCATGTCATTATGCTATTTGTTCAAATTACCCTTACATTATGATCAAATATTATTACTGGAACTTAGTATATTGCACGATGTATTTAATTGTCATTGTGTCAAACATTAATGATGTTGGATAATACCAAAGAATGAGTAATGTGCTGAATATTAGCAGAATGACATTTAAAATTTGATTTCTGGGTCATTAAGATATTTCTTTTCAAGTTTGGAAAAGCAGTTTAAAAGCCTCTTACATTTAGGTTTTAACAATATAGTTTTATGAGTTACAGAAGCAAAGAACAGCACCTGGAATTTTTTTTAAATGAAACTCTGATAGTCCAAAATGGCCAAAAGAAATGTATAGATTCTGCAGCCTAGTTGCTCAATTCTTCAACAAACTGATTTTAAAAAAAATCAGGGTCTAGAAAGACTCTTTGCCCTCAGTATGGGCACTATATCATAGAATCAGACAAGATTAGGGTTGGAAGAGACCTCAGGGGGTCATCTACTCCAACCCCCTGCTCAAAGCAGGACCAACCCCAACTAAATCATCCCAGCCAGGATGGGGCCTTAAAAACCTCTAAGGATGGAGATTCCACCACATCCCTAGGTAACCCATTCTAGTGCTTTGCTACCCTCCTAGTGAAATAGTGTTTCCTAATATCCAACCTAGACCTCCCCCAATGCAACCTGAGACCATTGCTCCTTGTTCTGTCATCTGCCACCACTGAGAACAGCCGAGCTCCATCCTCTTTGGAACCCCCCTTCGAGTAGTTGAAGGCTGCTATCAAATCCCCCCTCACTCTTCTCTTCTGTAGACTAAACAAGCACAGTTCCCTCAGCCTCTCCTCACAAGTCATGTGCCCAGCCCCCTGATCATTTTTGTTTCCCTCCATTGGACTCTTTCCAATTTGTCCTTTTTGTAGTGGGGGGCTCAAAACTGTATGCAATACTCCAGATGTGGCCTCACCAGTGCCGAATAGAGAGAAATAATCACTTCCCTCGATCTGCTGGCAATGCTCCTACTAATGCAGCCCAATATGCTGTTAGGCTTCTTGGCAACAAGGGCACACTGCTGACTCATATCCAGCTTCTTGTCCATTGTAATCCCCAGGTCCTTTTCTGCAGAACTGCTGCTTAGCCAATCGGTCCCCAGCCTGTAGCGGTGCATAGGATTCTTCCTTCCAAAGTGCAGGACTCTGCACTTGTCCTTGTTGAACTTCATCAGATTTCTTTTGACCCAATCCTCCTATCTGTCTAGATCACTCTGGACCCTATCCCTACCCTCCATCGTATCTACCTTTCCCCCCCAGCTTAGTGTCATCTGCAAATTTGCTGAGGGTGCAATCTATGTCCTGAGCAAATGGCAGCATTGAGCTGTGCAACCCCAGGAGCAGGTATGGGAAGAATTTGGGACTCAGAATGTCACAATTCTGTTTCTGGTTATCTTTTGCTCCCAGAATGAAATAACTCAGAGCATTTCTACACTTGGAAATTTACTGCAATAACTATTCTGGAATAGTTATTATTCCAGAATAGTTATTTTAATATAATCCCGTGTGGGGACACAATTGCTCCAGAATGAGAGTGACTCTTTCCAATTTAGCTTAATTCACCTTGGATACTCAGCTGGTATAAACTGGTGTAGTTTGACTGAAGTCAATGGCTCTATTCTGATTTACAACAACTGACAAGATTTGAATCTCTACATCTTAAAAATTAGTCCATCAACAATGAATGTTTATCATAATCTACTTTCTTTGCTCATTTATCCAACATTTTTTCCTTTTTTGTTCCGTTTATTACTCATGCAAGACTTCTCTCTCTCTCCATCCTTTTTTCCTTGTTCTCGTCTAGTCAGACTACTAGACCATACAATATTTACTCTTCTAAATAGAAGGTTTATTCTCAGGCTTCCTGGTAGCAAGCTATGCATTTTGTAAGTGGAGTCTGACGGAATGCAGATTCTCCAGCTGTGTTTATTGGTAGGTAGCAGTTTGTTATGTTTTCAAGTTGCCAGCTAGTATCATGTCTGGTTTCTTTTGATATAGAGATGAAATAATTGCTCTTACAGTATACAAATATGTTTGGAATCTCACACTGTGGGTTTCTCCCCCCTCAATATGGAAAATACTACGAGGTATAGTACCTTCACCGGTCATACTGTATACATATATGTTACACAAAATAAACTATGCATAACAGGAATATAAGAGACAAAGCTGTAATTGTCTTGTGTATATTTATAATAATGTAAACCAGGAGAATGAAATAAGTGTGAAAACGAAGTTTCTATCTTTCCATGAGTTACAGATGACTATCAGGCTAGACACATCACTGAATATAAAAAAAAGATTCAGTTTTCTTCCAAATTCTTTTTGTTTATATATATCCTGAATAGCCAAATACCAGTGTCTTTTTGATATAGCTGAAATTTTCACTCATACATGAGGAAGCTAATTAAGGAATTTTGTTTGACTTCTTCGAATCCATTTTGTACTATTGTTGGAATATTTTGCTTTCCGATCATATATATTGCTCCTTTGTCTTTTTTACATTCCCATGTAGTCTCAGTTAAAACTAGCTTCAGCTACTCTCATTACTAGCTCATGAAGAGATTCCTCAGACTCAGGGATAAGGACGACATCATCAGCATACCTGAGATTACAGGCACCTGCTTCCTCGAATTTGAATTCCATTGTACATCAAGATCGACATGCATTACTATTTCATTATAAATCCCAAACAGATGCAGTGGCATAGTGCTGCCTTGCTGAACTTCTTTCCAGATGTTAAACCACTCGGTTGTTCCTTTTGTTGTTGTAAATTGTTACTTCCTGGTGACATTAAAGAGATGGCAGCAAATGACCACATTTAAAAATGCTAATTGACTACAGATTTGTTTAGAAATTATGTGGCAAACTATGCTGAACACTTCGTATGGTGTGCAAGGTTTAAGCACAAGCACTGGTTTTGTTCTCCTATTTCCATAACCATTAGGAGTTCCAATGGCTGATTTTCATGAGCATTCCAATGTGACTGAACTACGTATAGACTGGTGAATAGAGCTACTCTATTTGTATGGGAATTGAGTGTGACTGTTTAGTAATTTGCACAGTCCTTCAGATGCCCAGGTGGTTTGTTTTTTTCTTTTGCATATTGTTACTCTGATATTCCTTTCTAATCTTTACCAAGGGATGCTATTGTTAGCTCTTGTTGCTCCTCCCTGTGAGGCTGCAGAATAAATAGAAATCATGAATGACTTAGCCATGACTTCAGATGATTTCATCATTGTGGTGCCATCTTCTTGTTTTGAAGTCAGTAATTGTTGTCCTATTGTTTGTACATTTTCACTATTAGTTGTTGCAATGTCAAAGAAAGTCTGCTTTTCCACAATTTCTTTTGTTTTCTCCTTATAATCTCTTAGTGCATTTATTAGGGTCTAGAGAAGCAATACAAATACACACCAAATGAGTCTAAAATTAGGAACCACATACTATTTCTGACAAATCTTTTGTAATTTTCACTGGTTTGCATTTGTGGGGTAGGCAGGAGGTGAATCATCAGGATAACTATAGCATCTCTATTTCCACTGATTCTGAAAATACTGTGATGAATTTATTGTCCTCTGATTATCATAGAGCTCTGAAATTAAGTATTGGCAAGAGGAACTCTTATTCCTGATCATTCTTTCAGATTTATGGGATTGATCCAACTTCCATAAAGAGATCTTTTCCAAACAAGATTATTATAAATAAACAAAAAAGGGAACCAAATGGCAGCAGTTTCATACTGTAAGAGATGGGAACTAATATGTGTTTTATTTGGACAGGAATGTTGGCAAATTGCATAACAAGAGAGGCCTGTTATTACTAGTGCTAAAGTTACCTAAGAGTTTGATGGCACAGGCTCTGGTGGAGCATAGTGAGGGGGAGCATAGTGAGGGGAAAACCATAGCTGCTGAAAGCGAGGGTCAGACAGGGATATAAAGATAATTTTGCATAAAATGTTTCCATTTGAGCAAGAGCAAGAGACTAGCTTCAGCGTGTGGAAAATGGTGCCTGACAGACAAACTGTACAGAAGTCAACTAATACAAGTCAACATGCTAGAATGCCCTTTGTTAAAAGTATTTTGTATATTTGTATTGATTACACAACAGTTGTATTCATCTGTGTGTGTTTTTGTACACACTTGAAATCTGCAAATGCGTGTGGCCTCATTTTCCAATTTACCATTTTTGTGCATATGTTTTATTGTGTGTGATCTATAGTGGAAAATTTCTGCACATTCTTTTAAACACCATCCTGCACTCTTCACATACTTGTGTAGCTTAACAAACCAGGTCAAAGGTAGATTAATGCCAAAAAGAATCAGTTCTGAGAAACAAGGTTCTGGGACACATTTGATGATAGGGCTCCTGTTTCTGCTTTTTTGTTGTTGTATTATATAGTCCCATCATTTACTTCATGGACTTTTGTTTAGATAGCCAATATACTACTCCAATCTGAAATTGACTTAGTTTAGCTACTGTATACATTTCAGCTACAAACCACAAAAATTCTTATGTGTTAGTGATCAAAAACGTACCTTACATGAATTTGTGAGGAATATGGACTCATTATGGGGAACTGCTCAGCATGACTGGTTAGTATCACCCGAGGCCCTCATTCTAGAACCAACACTGTGTATTGAAAGAAATCATAGTATATAAGTCAACTTGCCTTCAAAAAGCTCACAGTGTCTGTGTTTGGGTATCAATTATGAGAGGAGTATAGAGCAGTTCTGTAGATCATCACTAGGTGGGTCATAGAGTTGATTCCATCATCTATCATGGGATTTCTGATGTCTGGAATCCTGATGTTTGGTGACTAAAGCATCAAACCACACAAGTTTTCAATTTAATACAATTAATTAGCAAAGACTAAATAACTGGTAAAAGCATAATATATACAAATTAAAAGAAAGTTGATTAATAACAAATCAAATTAATATCATTATCAGGTTGATTAAACAATATTGAGTAAAGCAACAATTTCTGATTAACTTTATCATCTAATGATTTGGGAAGACATCAATCTTACTTAGCTCTCTGCCTCAAAAGAGACAGGGCATTATCAGTCTCAATGTCAATTGACATATTTATGTTCCAGATGAATGGCTGAAATAGGAAGAGTCAAATCACTCCTGATTGAGGCAAATATTGAGACTACATCTCTAAAGACAATTAAAACAACCAATATATTGGTAGCTAGGTGAGAGTCAATTTTCTCCCCTGCCTCCTCCCCCACCACGCGCTGATAGGATTGCACGAAACATTCCAATACAATTTAAGATGACAAATTCGAGACAAAAATGTTGACAATTTCATAGTGACCAGTGACCACTGGGTGTCATACAAATTTAGAAGTAAGCATTCCACTTAATTAGTGCAGGATGTAAGATATACACTGAAGCTTGAGGATTGGTTGACTTCAAAATACCTACATTCCCATGGGCAGTTATTATTACTGTTTCACCTCCAAAAGGCTGTGCTTTGTTGATCTAAAGTATATTACCAGCTAATCAGAATTGCACATGAAAGTCTTCCCAGAAGCACAATTTTGAAAAGGACCACTCCTGGAAATAGGCTGTAAGAGACTAGCAACAGTTGCTTCAGAGAAAGAAATCCTGCAGTAAGTAGCTATAGAATTACCTGTCTATAGGGCAAATTTCTTCCTCTCACCCAACAGAGTAATGTTTGAAGCTGGAGGATCCAGGTGTCTTATAGACTCAGACTTCAAGGCCTGAGGGACCATCATGATAATCTAGTCTGACCTCCTGCCCATTGCAGGACACAGAATCTGACCCACCCAGTCCTGTAAGAGGTCCATAATCTCTGGATGAGTTACTGAAGTCCTCAAATCTTGATTTAAAGACTTCAAGTTTCAGAGAATTAACTATTCACTCTAGTTCAAACGTTAGTTAAAGTGACCCATGCCTCACGCTGCAGAAGAAGGTGAAAACCCAGAGGGTCTTTGCCAATCTTACCTAGGGAAAATTTGTTCCCCACCCCAAATATGGCAATTGGTTAGACCCTAAACATATGGGTAAGAAAAACACCTTGGAAACAATTCTCTGTAATAACTCATAGCCTCCCCAACTAGTGCCCCATCTCTGGCCATTAGGGATATTTGCTAATTGCAGTTTTGGACAGACCATATGCCACTGTAGGCAACTTCTTCATACCAGTCCCTCCATAAACTTTCAAACTCAGTCTTGAAACAAGTTAGGTTTTTTGCCCCCACTACTCACTTTGGAAGGCTGTTCCAAAAAATCATTCCTCTGATGGTTAGAAAGCTTTGTCTAATTTCAAGCTAGACTTATTGATGGCCAGTTTTTATCCATTTATTCTTGTGCCAACATTGGCCCTTAGCTTAAATAACTGCTCCCCCTCCCTAGTGTTTATCCCTCTCATGTATTTATAGAAAGAAATCATATCTTTCCCCTCAGCCTTTGTTTTGTTAGGCTAAACAAGACAAGCTCCTTAAGTCTCCTCTTGTAACATAGATTCTCCATGCCTCTGATCATCCAAGTAGCCCTTCTCTGCATCTATTCCAGTTTGAGTTAATATTTCTTAAATGTGGGAGACCAGAATTGCACACAGTATTCCAAATGAGGTCTAACTAGTATACTGGCAATAAAACTTCCCTATCTCGACTGGAATACTTCACGGGGTGCATCCTAGGATTGCATTAGCCTTTTTCATGGCTGCATTACATTGGTGGCTAATAGACATCCAGTGACTGACCAATATACCCAGGTCTTTCTCTGCCTCTGTTGCTTCCAATGAATACATCCCCAGTTTATAGCAAAAACTCTTGTTGTTAGTCTCTAAGTGCATGACCTGGCTTTTGAACTATTAAATTTCCTCCCATCTCTATTACTCCAGTTTTCGAGGTTGTCCAAGTATTCTTGTTTGTTATTCCAGTTCTCCTCTAGTGGCAATACCTCCCAGTTTTGTGTCATCCACAAATTTTATTAGCACACTTCCACATTTTGTGCCAAGGTCATTAATGGAAATGTTAAATAAGATTGGTCCAAAGACTTATCCTTAAGGAACTCCACTAATAATCTCTGTCCAACCTGATAGTTCACCTTTCGGAATGATCTGTTGTAGTCTCCCCTTTAAGTAATTCCTTAGCCACCTTTTGAGTCTCATATAAATTCCCATCTTCTCCATTTTAGCTAATAATTTCCCATGTGGAACTGTATCAAATGCTTTACTGAAATCTAGATGGATTAGATCTACTCTATTTCTTTTGTCTAGAAAATCAGTTATCTCCTCAAAGAAAGATCAGGTTGGTCTGGCATGGTCTAGCTTTTGTAAAACCATGTTGTATTTTAGCTCAATTACTATTTACCTTGATGTCTTTAATTGCTCTCTCTTGCAAAATTTGTTCTAAGACCTTGCATACAATTGAGGTCAAACTAACAGACTTATAGTTTCCTGGATTGCTTCCCCTCCCCCTTTCTTAAATATAGGTACTATATTTGCTATTCCCCAGTCATAGGATATGACCTCCAAGTTTACAGATTCATTAAAAATCCTTGCTATTAGGCTTGACATTTCATGTGCCCCTCCCTTCTCCTTTTATATTTTTGGATGGAGATTATCCTGGGCCCCTGATTTGGTCTCATTAATCTGTTTGATCTTAATTTCTACTTCTATATCCTCATTCCAATTTGCCACTGGAATTTGTCACTGCCCCCAATTTGTCACTGCCCCCAAGCTTCTTGTTGCCTCAGTTTTTAATAAGGGTAAAATATTTGTTTAGATGTTGAGCCATATCTATATTATCTTTAATCTCCACCCTATCCTCAATGTTAGCAGTCCCACTTCTTCTTTCCTTGTTTTCTTTTTATTTATATGGCTAAAGAGCCAGTCAAGATTACTATGCCACTATGTTTCTGTAATCCCTATATCTGGGATCACTTACTTCACCATTAATTCTAGTTCCTCCATTTTGTTACCCAGACTCCTTGCATTGGTGAGCAGACATCTTAGTTGTTTCTGCTTGACTTTTCTCAAATTCTTCACTAAATTAGATACAGTAATTTTACTGCCCGTATCACTTACTTGACTGTCACCATCAGTGGTATTGGCACTATCTTTCCTCTTGTTGTCCATTCTCCTACCTTCTTTTCCTTTGTCCACTGCTGTATAACCTTTTACTTGATTTTCCTCCCAGTCAGTTAGAATCAGGCATGGAGATTGCATGGAGCATCTCCCAACTGTTTCCCTAAATTCCTATTTGAGGCTCAGGTGATCTTTAGTGGGATTCTGCCTGTTCCTAGAGAAGGGCAACAAAGGTGTGACAAGATTATGACTATCAATAGATGGCTTAGGCAGTGGTGCTATAAGGAGGGCTTTGGGATGTATGGCCTTTGGGAGGCATTCATGGATAGAGGACAGTTCTCTCGGGATGGACTTCATCTGAGTAGGGAAGGAAATAGACTTCTAGGATGGAGGCTGGCACAACTGATTAAGAGAGCTTTAAACTAGGAAATTGGGGGAGATGGTTGGGAGATGTCCAGGTAATCTCCACGCCAGAATTTAGCATAGAGTGGAAAGAAAATGAAGTAAGAGTGGATACAGCTGTAGGTAGGAGGAAGGGCAGTGTAGATACAAGTCTAATAGGTTATACTGGTAGTAAAATAACCGTGCCTAATAGGGTACAGAATGTGAGTGAGGCCAAACAGCAAAAATTAAGATGTTTGTACACTAATGCAAGGAGCCTAGGTAACAAAATGGAGGAACTAGAGTTACTGGTGCAGGAAGTGAAACCAGATATTATAGGTATAACAGAGACCTGGTGGAATAGTAGTCATGACTGGGCTACAGGTATTGAAGGGTATGTGCTGTTTAGGAAAGACCGAAATAAAGGTAAAGGTGGTGGAGTAGCACTGTATATCAATGATGAGATAGAATGTAAAGAAATAAGAAGCGATGAAATGGATATGACTGAGTCTGTCTGGGCAACAATTAAATTGGGGAAGAAAACTATTAGAGCCTCCCCTGGGATAGTGCTTGGGGTGTGCTATAGACCGCCGGGATCTAATTTGGATATGGATAGAGCCCTTTTTAATGTTTTTAATAAAGTAAATACTAATGGAAACTGTGTGATCATGGGAGACTTTAACTTCCCAGATATAGACTGGAGGACGAGTGCTAGTAATAATAATAGGGCTCAGATTTTCCTAGATGCGATAGCTGATGGATTCCTTCAGCAAGTAGTTGCTGAACCGACTAGAGGGGATGCCATTTTAGATTTGGTCTTGGTGAGTAATGAGGACCTCATAGAGGAAATGGTTGTAGGGGATAATCTTGGCTCAAGTGATCATGAGCTAATTCAGTTCAAACTGAATGGAAGGATTAACAAAAATAAATCTGCAACTAGGGTTTTTGATTTCAAAAGGGCTGACTTTCAAAAATTAAGGAAATTAGTTAGGGAAGTGGATTGGACTGAAGAATTTATGGGTTTAAAGGTAGAGGAGGCCTGGGATTATTTTAAATTAAAGCTGCAGAAGCTATCGGAAGCCTGCATCCCAAGAAAGGGGAAAAAATTCATAGGCAGGAGTTGTAGACCAAGCTGGATGAGCAAGCATCTTAGAGAGGTAATTAAGAAAAAGCAGAAAGCATATAGGGAGTGGAAGAAGGGAGGGATCAGTAAGGAACGCTACCTTATTGAGGTCAGAATATGTAGGGATAAAGTGAGACAGGCTAAAAGTCAAGTAGAGTTGGACCTTGCAAAGGGAATTAAAACCAATAGTAAAAGGTTCTATAGTCATATAAATAGGAAGAAAACAAAGAAAGAAGAAGTGGGACCGCTAAAAACTGAGGATGGAGTGGAGGTCAAGGATAATCTAGGCATGGCCCAATATCTAAACAAATACTTTGCCTCAGTCTTTAATAAGACTAAAGAGGATCTTAGGGATAATGGTAGCATGATAAATGGGAATGAGGATATGGAGGTAGACATCACCATATCTGAGGTAGAAGCGAAACTCAAACAGCTTAATGGGACTAAATCGGGGGGCCCAGATAATCTTCATCCAAGAATATTAAAAGAATTGGCACAAGAAATTGCAAGCCCATTAGCAAGAATTTTTAATGCATCTGTAAACTCAGGGGTTGTACCGTATGATTGGAGAATTGCTAACATAGTTCCTATTTTTAAGAAAGGGAAAAAAAGTGATCCAAGTAATTATAGGCCTGTTAGTTTGACATCTGTAGTATGCAAGGTCTTGGAAAAAATTTTGGAGGAGAAGGTAGTTAAGGACATTGAAGTCAATGGTAAATGGGACAAAATACAACATGGTTTTACAAAAGGTAGATCGTGCCAAACCAACCTGATCTCCTTCTTTGAGAGAGTAACAGATTTTTTAGATAAAGGAAACGCAGTGGATCTAATTTACTTAGATTTTAGTAAGGTGTTTGATACTGTGCCACATGGGGAATTATTAGTTAAATTGGATAAGATGGGCATCAATAGGAAAATTGAAAGGTGGATAGGGAATTGGTTAAAGGGGAGACTACAACGGGTCCTACTGAAAGGTGAACTGTCAAGTTGGAGGGAGGTTACCAGTGGAGTTCCTCAAGGATCAGTTTTGGGACCAATCTTATTTAATCTTTTTATTACTGACCTGGGCACAAAAAGTGGGAGTGTGCTAATAAAGTTTGCAGATGATACAAAGCTGGGAGGTATTGCTAATTTAGAGAAGGACAGGGATACCCTACAGGAGGATCTGGATGACCTTGTAAACTGGAGTAATAGGAATAGGATGAAATTTAATAGTGAGAAGTGTAAGGTCATGCATTTAGGGATTAATAACAAGAATTTTAGTTATAAGCTAGGGACGCATCAACTAGAAGTAACGGAGGAGGAAAAGGACCTTGGAGTATTGGTTGATCATAGGATGACTATGAGCTGCCAATGTGATATGGCTGTGAAAAAAGCTAATGTCGTCTTGGGATGCATCAGGAGAGGTATTTCCAGTAGGGATAAGGAGGTTTTAGTACCGTTATATAAGGCACTGGTGAGACCTCACCTGGAATACTGTGTGCAGTTCTGGTCTCCCATGTTTAAGAAGGATGAATTCAAACTGGAACAGGTACAGAGAAGGGCTACTAGGATGATCCGAGGAATGGAAAACTTGTCTTATGAAAGGAGACTCAGGGAGCTTGGCTTGTTTAGCCTAACTAAAAGAAGGTTGAGGGGAGATATGATTGCTCTCTATAAATATATCAGAGGGATAAATACCAGAGAGGGAGAGGAATTATTTAAACTCAGTACCAATGTGGACACAAGAACAAATGGATATAAACTGGCCACTAGGAAATTTAGATTAGAAATTAGACGAAGGTTTCTAACCATCAGAGGAGTGAAGTTTTGGAATAGCCTTCCGAGGGAAGTAGTGGGGGCAAAAGATCTATCTTGCTTTAAGATTAAACTCGATAAGTTTATGGAGAAGATGGTATGATGGGATAACATGGTTTTGGTAATTAAATATTCATGGTAAATAGGCCCAATGGCCTGTGATGGGTTTTTAGATGGGGTAAGATCCAAGTTACCCGGGAAAGAATTTTCTGTAGTATCTGGCTGATGAATCTTGCCCATATGCTCAGGGTTTAGCTGATCGCCATATTTGGGGTCGGGAAGGAATTTTCCTCCAGGGCAGATTGGAAGGCCCTGGAGGTTTTTCGCCTTCCTCTGTAGCATGGGGCACGGGTCACTTGCTGGAGGATTCTCTGCTCCTTGAGGTCTTCAAACTACAATTTGAGGACTTCAATAGCATAGATATAGGTGTGAGGTCTTTTTTAGGAGTGGTGGGTGAAATTCTGTGGCCTGCATTGTGCAGGAGGTCAGACTAGATGATCATAATGGTCCCTTCTGGCCTAAATATCTATGAATCTATGAATCTATTTTAATGCTTTTTTAATCAGTTGTTCCAGCTTCCATCCCAGAAGTCTATTTCCCTCCCTTCTAAGGTGGAGTCCATCCTATGAGAGCAGCCCCCTGCCTGTGAATGACTCCCTGCAGTCGAACATCTCAAAGCCTTCCTTACAGCACCACTGCCTGAGCAATCTATTGATCATCATAATCTTGTTTTACCTTCACTCTCCTCCTCTAGTGACAGGCAGAATCCCATTGAAGATCATCTGAACCTTCACTTCAAGTTGCAGTGCGGGAGGTTTAGATTGGATATTAGGAAAAACTTTTTCACTAAGAGGGTGATGAAACACTGGAATGCGTTACCTAGGGAGGTGGTAGAATCTCCTTCCTTAGAGGTTTTTAAGGTCAGGCTTGACAAAGCCCTGGCTGGGATGATTTAACTGGGAATTGGTCCTGCTTTGAGCAGGGGGTTGGACTAGATGACCTTCTGGGGTCCCTTCCAACCCTGATATTCTATGATTCTATGATTCTATGATTCCTTTAAGCATCTTCCCCAGTCTGATATAGTCTTACTTGATGTGTCCCATTGAGAATCTAGCAGTATCATTTGTTCCTGCTCCCATTAGGATCCTCTTTAGCCTCAGATCTATATCTTGTATCCTAGCTCCCAGCAAACAGAACATACTGCTGTTTTCTGGATCAGCTCTGATTCTTCTTTGTAGGGAATCCCCAGTCATGTAGACTAGCCTTTTCCTGGTGTTGGTGAGATTCTCCAGCCTTCCCTTTTTTTATTCCTTCTGGTTTCAAGTCTTCTTGTCTTCTGTTCTCGCTTCAAATCTTCGACTAGCCATCTTCGGTCTTCCTGGGGCTCTCAACTCTGTTTTTTTGTAGGACTAGCTGCTCTTCTTTTGTTCCTTGCTGTCCCATCTTCCATAGCTTTAGTTTATACTTGGATACTCTGGCTACAACTGTGGTTCTGAAGGATGTAAGATACCACATTCTACCAATGGCACTCCTACAGCTAAATATCAACTCACTTTCAGAAATAACCAGTCATTCCCAGACTGATTCAACTCATGTCTGTGAAATACCCACAAAGGCAGGAATGCTTTAGAATATTTTCTGCATATTTTGAAGATTAAACATAGATAAAGTGACATTATTGATCAAAGGAAAAAGTCACCTAGATTTCTAAAAGATATTTTTAAGACCAAGTATTAGTGATTTTGCTATAGGATTGACAAAACAACATTTTAAATCATTACCAAGTGTCTAGACTTTGGGTCTAGAATAAATTATCATAGCTCCACTGAAATCAATTTGGATATGAAAATTTGCACTAGCTGAGAGTCTGCCCTTTTGTGACTAGAGGAACATCAGTACATTGGTGAGATATCAGTTGATTAAGGGCCTGATTCAAAGCCCACTGAATTCAATGGAAGTTTTTCCATTCACTACAATGGACTTTAGACCAGGCGCTTGTTCTTTAAAATAAATTTTGCAAAATGGAATGAAGGAGACATGTAGTATCATTTTATAAATTGTGGGATAATTTCCCAATTAATTGTTGAAAGAATTTGACTGCAAAGTCCCAAAGGATCAGTCCTCAGCTAGAGTTCAACTACATTTATTTGCACCAGCTGAGGATCTTGCCCAAAGAGTACAATATGTAACAAACAAAATCTTTAAGGCTTACAATAGAATAGATATTTCACCACATACTGGCAATTGCTACATTCTATTAGTGACTGTGCTATAGGATCAGTGACTTTTCTGTCCTCTGCTGAGTTTCTAATATCACAAGAAAGGTACTAATATGATAAAAGGCATGTAGCATTAGTGACTTTCTATCATGTTAGTGAAGTGAATTTTGATTGTATTAAAAAAGCAGATTCCAAAATAGCCATAGAAATTAACCAAAATGATAAAAAGCCTTGCAAAATCAGTTGTGTAGTCTATTTGGCTAGTCTGTTCCGTGCACTCGATTTCTTTCTCTGATATCTCTCCCCGCCCCCCTAAAACACACACATGCATACTCACACCGCCCACTGCAGAAGGATCATTACCAATATCCAGTGGAACAACATCTGGGTATGACATCATTGTCATACAGTCAGTAGTTTGTATTCTTCAAAAGAGAATCCCTGAAAATTGAAGTTGCTATTAGCCATGGACTCTAATGTTAATAAAGCACCCAAAATTCAATAATTCACTTTCAGCTTTACATTAACTCCAGTAGAAATATAAAGTACAGTGAATGAATCAACCCTAAAGTGTAATCAGCTGTCTTTCTAAATATTTTTGTTATAGTTCTTGCACAGATGGAAAGCTTTTATTTGTGGCAGGCAAAACTGCCAGACATTACATGAGGTTTTGTTTAGTCTGTAAGCAACATATCGGATATTTGTATGAGAAATAAGAAAACTGTTTATTTCATAGCAATATTGAAGGTAATACATAAAACATAAAATGTCATCTGTCTCCTTTGTAGCATAATTAATCTGCATCATTATTCATCTGTAATTTATGTATAACATTGTCCAGTCCAATTAATATCATGCCATCCAAATATACAGCCATCCAACGATGGACATTTTTTTATAAGACTGGGTCCTTCTTGCTCCAGCAACATATCTTGGTGTGCAGTAAAGTGTCAAGCAGTTGAAATATTGTAAATTGCTCACCCAAGCTGTGTGTGTGTGTGTGTGTGTTGGGGGGTGGGGGTTGTTGTTGTTGTTTTTGTTTTTGCTTTGAATTTTCTGTATTCTGAACTGGAGAACAAATGACAACATTGCACAAATTCAGCATTAGGCGACTGGTGAGTTGTGTTCTGCAACGTCATATTTTTGTTGTAATCTTTGTTTGCATAGATAAAACCAATACATTATATGAACAACAAGAATAAAAATATCTGCCAACGTATGCATAGCACATACCTTACTAATGTGCTATGCATTCTCCCAAATATTGGTTTCTTACCACCCTCTTGTTTTGACTGAGAATCTGGTTCTGTTAATTACCAGCTGGATCCCTTCTGTTATGAAGAGTTTTCCAAGTTCTTACTACTTCTCCCTCTGAACAACTTTGAAATGTCAGAGAAGATCCCCACTGGATTCTTGGACTTGAAATTCCATCTAGAATAAGAAGACAATCACTTTTGGTGCACTAAACAATAGTCTCAATAACATATGTACTGAAACATATGTTCTAATACATTTTTGAGCTTGCCACATTTTTCAGATTTTTTTTTTAAACTGGAAAGTTTCTTGTAGTGAAAAAATATACGTTTCTAGCTCATCTGATAACATCTTATTTGTGGAGTGAAAAAGACAAACCTGTCATATCTCATTTTCCCACTGTCCAAACAAGCCATCCAAAGTTATATCTCCTTGGCAATACTGATCCTCACTGTTAACTTTCTAGGGCTGGGTCTCTCCACTTTCAGACCTCTATTCTTCTACTACCTCACTCTCCCTTTTATTAAAGTCTTCTCTTTCACGCTTTTCTACATATCTTCTCTCAAGTTATCTCCCTTCCTGTTATTAGTATCTGTCTCTTACATATATCCCTTTCTTAGAGGTCAGGCCCTGTATCTCATCTCTCCAGACCCTCAGATCTTTTTATTTTCTCCCTGCTTTGGATCTTCTCTCTTTTTTCAGACCTCTGACTCCTTTATGCCCCTTGTTAGCTACTTCCTGCTTCTCTGATGTCTACACAATTCCTGCCAGCTCAACATCATTTTGTATGTTATTCTTTGCTATTTCATATTCTGCTGCAACACTATTTTGCTCAGTCTGATTGGCAGCTGCATGAAAGGAGAAGGGGGTTGAGTGAAGCCTGACTCCCATCCCTCCATCTAAAGGGATTTCATTAAAACTCAAAAACATATAAAAAATTGATTCCATGGAAATTTTAAAACTTCATTTTTGACTGTCTTTAGACAGTGGTTCTCAGCAAAGGGTACATGTACTTCTGGGGGTACTCAGAGGTCTTCCGGGGGTACAACAACTCATATAGATATTTGCCTAGTTTTACAGCAGTCTACATAAAAAGCACCAGCAAAGTCAGTACAAATTAAAATTTTGTACAGACAATGACTTGTTTATACTGCTCTAAATGTAAGTACAATATTTATATTCCAATTTATTTATTTTATAATTATATGGTAAACAATAAGAAAGTAAGCAATTTTTCAGAAATAGTGTGGCTGGGACACTTGTGTATTTTTATGTCTGATTTTGTAAGCCACTAGTTATTAAGTGAGATGAAACTTGGGGGTACGCAAAACAAATCAAACTCTTGAAAGGGATACAGTAGTCTGGAAAGAGTGAGAACGACTGTCTTAAGATATCCCCCAAGCATTCCTACTGGCTTATATGCAAGCACATGTATTTAATTTGTCATGTGTAATATGGCAGAAAATCCAAGTACGACAGCATTTCATTATCTGGTAATATCGGGATTCATTCTGAGTTTACTAGTTATTTCCCGCCCCCACCAAATACCTTCCTTCTGTTCCACTAAATTAACACCATGCCTGGAGGTGTTTCTTCAGTAGTACACACCTTTAGGTATAGCAAAACTTAAATAAATGATTCTGGTACCTCCTTTCCCAGAAGCACTATTTTTTAGGATCCCTAATCCATACAAGGCAATGGCTCTGCTATCATCCCATAAGTATCCAAAAAGTTCAGTCATTCTTTTTGGGGCAAGGCAGGCTTAATATGCCACTTAACTGCTAATATATAACATCACAGCAGTAAGTTTCCCCTCTTATTTAGAAGATGTTGGCAGCTGAAATTCATGGTGGAAAGACTAATAGTAAATTCATTTTATATATCTATATCTAAGCAGTGAACAAGCATGCAACATGGGTATTTGTAAACTAAGACGTTTATTCTAGAGTTTGTAGTCAGACTGTATGAAAAATCTTTAAAGAAATGATTTATGGGCCTGTTTCTCCTCTCAAATTGGTGTTAAATCAGTTGAGAAACTGATGTAAGAGCAGAATCATGCTCCCTATTAGTAATACAATGGTTTGGCACATGTAATAATTTCTCTCTCTCTCTCTAATGGCTGGGTCCAGTGAGGATATGATTCTGCTACTTTCTGATGGAAACTGGAGTTACTTCTTTAGTTCAAATTGTGCTGAAAGTCCAAGGATTGATCTCCATTGACTATGGAGGTATCTGTGTTGTTATCACCGTTTGTTACATATGAACAATGATGCAGAATGGCTCTCAGTGCAATGCCTTAGAGCCATTCTGCATGATCTGAGCTTTCCAGAGGTGAAAGGAAGCCGGTACGCCCCGGTACGGCATACCGGTAAGAGCCAGTGCGCTGTACCAGGACTGGCTTTCTCAGAGGGCAACTTAAAGCCCTGGGGTAGTGGCGGCGGGGCTGCGGCGGGAATTTAAAGGGCCCCAGAGCTCCAGCTGCTGCTACTCCCCCGGGGCCCTTTAAATCCCAGCCTGAGCCCTGCTGCCCGAGCCCCGGGGTAGCGGTGGCGGGGCTCTGGCGAGGATTTAAAGGGCCCCAGAGCTCCAGCCACTGCTACTGCCCCAGGGCCCTTTAAATCCCCACCTGAGCCCTGCTGCCCGAGCCCTGGGGTAGCGGCGGCGGGGCTCTGGCAGGGATTTAAAGGGCCCCGGGGGGGGTGGGGTAGCAGCGACTGGAGCTCCGGGGCCCTTTAAATCCTGGCCTGAGCCCTGCTGCCTGAGCCCCGGGGTAGCGGTGGCGGGGCTCTGGCAGGGATTTAAAGGCCCCTGGAGCTCCAGCTGCCACTACCCCCCCGGGACCCTTTAAATCTCTGCCTGAGCCCTGCTGCCCGAGCCCTGGAGTAGCGGCAGTGGCGGGGCTCTGGCAGGGATTTAAAGGCCCCTGGAGCTCCAGCCCCCACTACCCTCCCGGGGCCCTTTAAATCCCCGCCTGAGCCCTGCTGCCGAAGCCCTGGGGTAGCAGCAGCGGGGCTCTGGAGGGGATTTAAAGGGCCAGGGCAGTAGCGGCAACTGGAGCCCCAAGCCCTTTAAATCCCTGCCTGAGTCCGGCTGCCGAAACCCTGGGGTAGGGTGGGGGGGCTCTGGTGGGGATTTAAAGAGCCCCGGAGCTCCAGCCACCGCTATTGCCCCGACCCTTTAAATCCCCACCTGAGCCCTGCTGCTCGAGCCCTGGGGTAACGGCGGCGGGGCTCCGGAGGGGATTTAAAGGGCCAGGGCAGTAGCGGCAGCTGGAGCCCCAAGCCCTTTAAATCCCTGCCTGAGTCCTGCTGCCGAAACCCTGGGGTAGGGTGGGGGGGCTCTGGTGGGGATTTAAAGAGCCCCGGAGCTCCAGCCACCGCTACTGCCCCGACCCTTTAAATCCCCGCCTGAGCCCTGCTGCTCGAGCCCTGGGGTAATGGCGGCGGGGCTCCGGAGGGGATTTAAAGGGCCGGGGCGGTAGCGGCGGCTGGAGCCCTGGGGTCCTTTAAATCCCCGATGGAGCCCGGCCACCGCTACCCCAGGGCTCGAGCAGCAGGGCTCAGGCAGGGATTTAAAGGGCTCGGGGCTCCGGCAGCTGCTACCACAGCGGAGCCCCAGGCCCTTTAAAGCTCTGCCAGAGCCCAGAGCCCCGGGGTAGCGGTGGCAGCCGGGAGGCCCCAGGGCTCCTCAGTGATTTAAAAGGCCCAGGGCTCTGCTGCAGTAGCGGCAGCTGGAGCCTTGGGCCCTTTATATCGCCCCCGAGCCCTGGGGCTCCCAGCCGCCTCTGCAGCTGGTAGCTTGGGGGTGATTTAAAGGGCCTCAGGCTCCCAGCCGCCACTACCGCAGCTGGAGCCCTGGCCCTTTAAATCAAGAGTTAAAGGGCCCAGGGATTTAAGGCCCCACCTCTTCCGGTTGAGGCCATGCCTCTTCTGGTTGAGGCCATGCCCCCTGCTCAGGACTCTGGTGTACCGGTAAGTCCTCTATCTTACTTTCACTCCTGGAGCTTTCCCAGGACTAACATTCCTCCAACTCCAATCCATAGTGCAGGGGTCGGCAACCTATGGCACACGTGCCAAAGGCAGCACGTGAGCTGATTTTCAGTGGCACTCACTGCCCGGGTCCTGGCCACCGGTCCAGGGGGCTCTGCATTTTAATTTAATTTTAAATAAGCTTCTTAAACATTTTTAAAACCTTATTTACTTTACATACAACAATAGTTTAGTTATATACTATAGACTTATAGAAAGAGCCCTTCTAAAAACATTAAAATGTATTACTGGCACGCAAAACCTTAAATTAGAGTGAATAAATAAAGACTCAGCACACCACTTCTGAAAGGTTGCCGACCCCTGCTCTAGTGGCTAAAGTGAATGACCCAGTCATGCTGCAAAGGGCAGGGGGAAAGAACAGCTCCTCCTCTTATGTATTCAGTATTAAGTATTTTGAATAAGTATTTTTTTTTAAATATACTTCTGATGATGAATATCAGAATTTCTCCTCACATTTGTCTGAATTGTATTATGGTAACACTCAAACAGGTATCCATGGCACCTGTAATTCAAAAATTAAAGTGCTCAGAATCTGAGCTTTACAAATATACTCGTGAAACTGAATGTGGAGACTCTTAACTAAAATGTAATAAGCGATGGCTGATAGACCTCATGCATATGGATTAAGGAACTGATAGGAGTCTACATCTAGAAGTAAACAAGCCATTGAGATTACTCTGTCCACTAGTGTAAAAGACAGTCTGTGCTACATTTTAGCACTGGAGGCACATTCAAGAATAAGCAGTAGGTTTAAATTGGTTTGTAAATTCTGTATGTATTTTGAATGCCAGAAGAATGAGGTTGGGTGTAAATCCTCATGCACAGATACAGTATCTTCAATGCATTGCTCAGGCAGATGGGATAACAAAGAGTTGGTTTTGGATTTTTAATGACAATGTGCACTATACAAATTGCAAAGCGGGTTATGGGAGTTAGACAGACTTTTGAAAGGCAGGCTAACTGGGCTGTTACTATGTCTAGATGTCACTGCATTTTCTTACTACACCTTGGTCATGAAAATGTGTTTGTAAGCAAGACCCTGATGTAATCTCTTTAATAGTTGATTAAGATATTAAATGAGTCACAACAATTTATTTCTCAATCTGCACCAATCTGTTATGTGTTCTAACAGAATGTGAACTGTACAAGGGAAATTGAAAAATTAGGAACAAAGAAGAGTCACTGAAGAAGCCAAAGAGTGTAGTTCTACTGTTCTGAATTTCAGAGACCGGATGCCCAGTCACAAAACAAATTTGACATGGCTCTCAGTTATTTTGTAAGGTCTATATGAATTATTGCTTACAGTTCATGTAAAATAGAGGCTAACAAACCCAGTTTTTAAAAAATCCAAAGAAGAGAGACAGAAGTATAAAGAAAAGGAATTGGCAGTTGGTGTGGCAGACTGGAGCCAGTGTATAGTGCTATTACATGAGAGAAGACCCAAGCTCAGGCATCATGTAAGAATTCCCATACTTTGAGAAGAGACATATTGTGAACATGAGACATTCAGTCATAAATGAGGTAAACTGCCCTGTTACATGACTGATCTCTGCTGGTTGACTCATAGGGTTGCACTACTGGCTACCCAAAAAATGGCTATGTGGCTCTGAAAATTGGAGTTAGAGTAATATAGATATATTTAGGTGCCAGGTGGGATTTTCAACAATGACTAGCTATATCCACTCAAGAGGTATCCTGTTGATGAATTCAGAACACTCCTGTTCCTTCCTTGTACCTCTGGGGCATAATTTCCTGAAGCCCTCTGCTGACTGGAGCATACTTTCTATGCCCCTTGTGCCAGCTCAGCCCTGAAGCATGATAGACGGATGTGTGTTTAACAGAACCAGGGCTTGGTCCATTCCCCTGTTCATGATCCCACACTGCCCATCTGCTTGGGGAGAGAAAAGCACTATCTGCCCAGCACCTGCTGTCTTCACCCTTCTTTGTTTGCACCCAAGGTGTGGGGAACTTTAACATAGTTATGCGGGTGGGGGATGGGATTCTTACTTCCCAGGAATTTTGCCCCTTTTAATGCTATATTTGGGCACAGATGGGTAACTGGTATCTTTTCATTAGTAATATATCTCTGTTAGGAAGAGTAACTTTCATATTGCAGAAAACTGTTAAAATAGATTACAACATCAATTTACCTTCTAAATCTTTCCATATTTTTCCTTTGCCAGGGCTAAATGCTTAAAGCAAAGGCTCTAAACTGATCCAGCAGTGAGGTCGTATGACTGAATTTGTGGCATCACAGTCATCTCTGTGGTAACATGCTGTGATCTCATTAAAAGGATAATTCTCTGCTGACTATTTCCAGCTGGAATCCATACACAAAGTGGATGTATCATGCTGCAGAATCTAATCCCTTTGGTGGGGAGATTTGTGTATCCCACTGGGGATGTAGCAGCTCTTGCTAGAAAGAGAAGTTCAGCTTCCACCTCCCTACATGAGCAGTGGTGAATCTGAGTCTTAATGTGTGTTTCTGAGCAGTGAAGGGGTTAAAGTTATATTTTTAAAGTTCCTCTTCTATTAAGTGAAGAAACAAAAGGAGTTTTTGAAAACAAATTCAGGTATAAAATAAAATTAATTCTTATTACATTTTTATGGTTTTGAGGTTCCACAATGGTTTAAGACATTTAATATGGGTTTGCAAAATTTGTAATGAATTCTGACATATTTCATTCACCTTACAATGTGCCACTTTATTATGTAAAACAACACATGTGAGATGCCTGGTAAATCTGTTTAAGAAGAACAGTGCACTTGAAGGCCATTGACAGGACTATAATATACATCTATTTTGTGTAAACTGGGTGTAGTAAAACTCCTAGAAATCATATTGACAGGTTATACAAGCAAAACTGGCGTGAGAGCTCCTGTAATAATAAAAAGGCATCAAGTGCAACTATCATAATCCAATTGTTGCTAACAAGAAAGACTGCGGAATCTTTACTCCCTTTGTGTTTACTACATAAATGTACCACTGGCCCGAGCAACATTAAAACGTAAACCATGACAAAGAGCAGTAGGGACTATTACTTTTAAAGGATCATTGGTGTTGTAATTCATCATTCCCAATTAGATGCAACTACCATTTAACTTAGCAACCAAATGAAAGTGTTAAAATAGGGCTCTATTACTAAATTCTCAACTCTCTATGCTTGCTGTATTCTGTGCTTGAAGCATTTTGAACTAGATTGGACACAACACCTGGGATAATACTGTACACAGATATCCTGCACTGGCTGTAAGACAAAATGAATGAGGTCTCTTCTCTAATTTCCATGATTCTCTCCACTGGTCTTATATTACCAGCTATCATGGCCACAACAAAGCTAAATTACCAGACTACAGCTCTTTCCAAGTGTTTTAAAATTAGCACACAGTAGTTCAGAAGCAATACTGCCACCATTCAAATATTTTCCAGTACCTTTGAATAATTAAATAAGCCCACAAATAAATTAGAAACAAGTTTAAGAAACAAAAATTGTATGCCCAGATTGTTGGCTGAACCTGCAGAGCTCACAGTGCAACCGATGAGAGGGGTTGCAAAGGTGGCTTGAAATCACCTTTTCCTAGGTCAGCTGTTGCTTTTCCTATCACCAGGTATAACTTAGAGTATCCTGAAGGGTGATCTAAAAGTGTGTCTGTCATAAATATAAAGGGAAGGGTAAACCCCTTTGAAATCCCTCCTGGCCAGGGGAAAGCTCCTCTCACCTGTAAAGGGTTAAGAAGCTAAAGGTAACCTCGCTGGCACCTGACCAAAATGACCAATGAGGAGACAAGATACTTTCAAAAGCTGGGAGGAGGGAGAGAAACAAAGGGTCTGTGTCTGTCTGTAGTCGTCTTTGCCAGGGACAGACCAGGAATGGAGTCTTAGAACTTTTAGTAAGTAATCTAGCTAGGTGTGTGTTAGATTATGATTTCTTTAAATGGCTGAGAAAAGAACTGTGCTGAATAGAATAACTATTTCTGTCTGTGTATCTTTTTTGTAACTTAAGGTTTTGCCTAGAGGGGTTCTCTATGTTTTGAATCTAATTACCCTGTAAGGTATCTACCATCCTGATTTTACAGGGGGGATTTCTTCATTTCTATTTACTTCTATTTTTATTAAAAGTCTTCTTGTAAGAAACTGAATGCTTTTTCATTGTTCTCAGATCCAAGGGTTTGGGTCTGTGGTCACCTATGCAAATTGGTGAGGCTTTTTATCCAACATTTCCCAGGAAAGGGGGGGTGCAAGTGTTGGGAGGATTGTTCATTGTTCTTAAGATCCAAGGGTCTGGGTCTGTAGTCACCTAGGCAAATTGGTGAGGCTTTTTACCAAACCTTGTCCAGGAAGTGGGGTGCAAGGTTTTGGGAAGTATTTTGGGGGGAAAGACGCGTCCAAACAGCTCTTCCCCAGTAACCAGTATTAGTTTGGTGGTGGTAACGGCCAATCCAAGGACAAAGGGTGGAATATTTTGTACCTTGGGGAAGTTTTGACCTAAGCTGGTAAAGATAAGCTTAGGAGATTTTTCATGCAGGTCCCCACATCTGTACCCTAGAGTTCAGAGTGGGGGAGGAACCTCGACAGTGTCATATGCAAATAACCACAAAATACCATTGTCATGACTAGGGATGACCACAGACAAGCCCCTCTTTTCTGGCCATGCTTTCTTTCTCCCAACAACACTTGTTGACCTGGCTGAAGGGATCGCTTGGTGCTTAGAAGCCACTTCGTTGGCTCTATGCCACTGGAAGATTCATTTATACTCAGGTGATCTTCTTGCTGTGCAAGGTTTAAACCCACTTTGTATCAGCCAATGTGGCATAAAGAAGCCCTAGCATAGTGGAAAATTATGACTTTTCAACAAAATAATAAAATACCTGAAAACTGAAAAGGTTTTGACTTTTGGCTGAAAAGAAAAAAAAATTCCACCAAAACCCAAAGCATTTCTATTTGGAAAAGCCACCATAGTGCCTCATGAGAATTGTTGTTTGAATGCCTTATGACCCATTCTTCTTTTCTCCATTGTGGGACAGGTTCTGTAGCTTGACTTTGTATCTCATGATGCACCATGGCCAGGGTCTCCCTACACTCATCACAGTGACTTAGCTTGAGGGGAGACCATGGTGCATCATGGGAGATGTAGTCCAACCAAGGATCCTGGTTCATAGAAGAAAATGGGAGCATGAAGCATTCAACAACCCCATGAGGCAGTGTAGCAGCATTTTCATGTCAACATTTTCAGTTTTGTCTGAGATTTTTCAGTGTTCTGTTTTCAACAAAAAATGTAACGAAAATGACCCTTACCATCTTGAAAAATATATGTTCTTTGCTAACAGCAGCTCTACAAACTCATTCTACAATAGGTTCTTTCTGGCTAATATGTCATCCACAATAAGGATTCTGCATCAGAACTTAGAATTTATGGTGTTGATGTTGCATGAGCCAGAAAAAAACCCTCAGTTCTCTCTTTTGGAGCTGTCTTGGCTCTGCTGCAGTAGCAGGAGTACAAAACAATTAAATATATATTTTAATCAGGGAAAGAAGAAAATGTGGCTGAATCCACATAGGGAGCATCCCTAACTGACTAAGGAATTGCCATTTTCCTATAATCTCTTTTCACAGTAGAGCTATAATTTGGTAACCTGAAGTTATTATTAAACTTAATGGAAAACTTTATTACTAACCTTATTATTAAGAGAAAATAAAAACCATCTTGTCTGTGAAACTGTTGCTTTTCAACAGAGTTGAAGATAAGCTTTTAATTTGTCATCTTGGTTTCGCCCAAGAAGTTTAGGAATTCAACCACGTTACAACTGTTGAACACTTGAAGCCTAGTTATTTGTTCAAGATGGATTCCTACTAACTCCGGTCTGCAAACAGCAAGGAGAAAATGAAAGATTTTCTCTTAAGATTATATTATACTAAAGCAAACTGATTCCTTTGCATTCAAGCATGGCCTACCCGAATATTAGTAGTCTTCCCCGACCCTGCTGTCAAAGACATGCAGCTCAGCTGGGAAGTCAGTTTAATTGAATTTTGATTTTCACTGAAGTTAAAAATAGTTAAATCACCTTGCTGCCAAATCAATAACTGTCAATTGTTGATTCCATTCTCCTTGCAAAAATCTCAGGCAAAAATTCTGTGTGTAATAGACATGTTAAGTAAAGAGTGTTAACCACTTCACAGATCTGTTATGTTAATATATTGCTCATCCTGCTTTATCAGACAGAATGAAGTGAACTGAGAAGTTTTTCATATATTAACTGTAAATTACACTTAGCTCAGCTAATAAAATTTTATTGTCAAGGAACTGTTTTCCACTTCATGTGCATTTAAGAGATTGAAATGTAAATTATTGTAAGCTACCTCTATCTCATTATAGACGTCTGAGCAAATGAGATTTACAAGATTGAAAAAATGAACTAAGTGTTCTCTTGGGACACACACAGCTATCACTTTTTTCCCACCATGGTCGTGGAATCACAAAGAAAGAAAAAGACAGTGAAAAAGTAGGTCTTAGTCCTCTTTTAAGGCTGCACAATTCAATTTCTATTCATGAAGGTTTATTAAACAAAATATTGCTTTGTTTTGTTTACTGGCTCATCTAATTTTATTTTAATTTCTCCCATAAAATTTGGAACCTCTTTAAAGTCATAATCATGGAGCTCAAAGAACTAGCATGTATGACCAAGACAGACATTAGAGCTCCTCTAGTTGTTACTATGTTGCTGAATCAGGCTGTGTTTCAATGAAGTCACACAAATGAGGATCATTCTTGTCAGTTGCCAGCTTGTGCAGATCAAGGAGTGACTGATTCACATTCTTTTCCAGGTGCAAAGCACACTCCATTGCTGTCAACCCATTCTCCCAATCATCACGATCTGGTTTCTTGATGTCCAAAATACCAAGAAGTGTGGCCCTGCTTCTTCAATTTTACTCTAGTGCTGATGTGGATGAGGATTTGGGTCTGATCAATGAGAGTTTTGCCTTAATAAGGAGTGGAGTATAAGTCTGATAAGAGTATATTTTTTACAGAACACTCAGACGATCTAGAAATAGTGCCACATAATTTAGGTATATCTATGGTAAGTATGCTGTGATTGTATTACTGAACATTACTAAAACCAAGTGACATTTTTCAAGTTAAATATACATAAAACATATTAGAGCTGAAAAGTCTACATGAAAAACAGTATAAAAATCAGAATAATTATATAATGAACAAATCTTTCTTCCTAATCATAAGGATGTTTGTTACTCTATTAACAGATGCAAGGCAACAACTGTACATTGGCTGCTATCTTTGTGTATGACTACTCCTCACCTTTAATCAGGGTGGGGGTAATTTGTCTGGCTGGCTGAATTAAGGGAACAGTGCATTATGGCTGGGGAGGGGGAGAGAGAGGTCAAACTGCTGCAAAAGGGGCCAAGGAGCAACTCTGACTCATCCCCTGAAATTGGATGGGTGGAAGGGTTTAAAAGGGGCAGCACCCACTCTCCCTTCCCTTTAGGTGGTTAAATACCAGGTTTGGTCAAGACCTGCTGTGGGCATTGCACTAGTTGTCCCTTTTTAGGAATTTTTCCCTTACCACCAGATTGGCCTAGCTGGTGCTGGGTTTTTTGCACTTTCGCCACAGTGGGTTTGGAGAGGGCTTTGTTGAGGTACAGCATGAAGGAGTTAGGCTATCTGTCGCAACTCATTATATAAGTGTAGGGTGGATGTCCAGTGCAGGTACTCCAGAGGGAAGGGATACAGTGACCGGACAAATGGCTTGGTAAAGGACTTAAAAAAGAAAGTGTTAATTAAAGGAATGGAACTATGGGGGCTGTTGGGGACTACTATGATTGGTACGGCAGGGAACAAACCTCTCTTTCTTATAGCTCACCTTAACCCTTCTGTGGAGGGGAGGGGATGATAAAGGCCCAGAAATGGATTGGATGGGAGACCTAGATGGAAAAAGAGGGGGGCTGGCGGAAGTTATTGAATGAACATGGGGTTATCCGCACTGTACACTTTCATCTGCTGTGTAGCCCCAGACATCTAATAATAAAGTTATTGCCTGATTAAAATCATATGTAATGTCTCCTGTCCTACTTTCAGTATAGCCGGACAATCTTTACACTGGAATTAAACACTCATGGCTGTCCTGTGTCATCTGACTCAGATTCTGACTCAGGCTGCGGGGCTACAAAATTGCAGTGTAGATGTTTGGGTATGGGCTGGAGCCCAGGTGTTGGGACCATTGGAGTGGGAAGCCCAAACATCTACACTGCAATTTTATAGCCCTGCAGCCTAAGCTCCGCAAGCTCTATTCAGCTGACAGAGGCCAGTTATGGGTGTTTCACTGCAGGGTAGATGTAGCCTTTGTTAATACCATTTCTGTGTATCATGTATGTTAGAACTATTCTTTTCAAACGTGAAATGCTTGGAACAATACTTCCAGGGATACAATTACAATGAAATTGCAGCAAAATCTTGATTTTGTTGTAACATGGTATTTGCTGACATGTCTGAACCTGCACACCTGATCTGGCAAAATTTCCTTTGATATCAATGGGAGCTCTGCCTGAGAAAGGACTCCAGGATTATCCCCTCTATGTTTGCTCCACTGTGGAATAAAATAGAATGCCATTAGTAGAGCTAGGCGATACTGACAAATGTTGCCCCTTTTTTCTGTTTGCTAATTGTCTGCAAGCGGGTGGTGATTTCTCTTAAATGTTTTCATTATTTGAAATTACTCGCAAATTTCTTCAGTGCATAATTCTTGGTCTGTAAATCATTCACTAACTGTTTGCTGGCACTATTTTAACTTTGAACTCTGTTGTTTAATTACATGGCATGTGGTATTTTCTCTGCTCCTTGTTGGGCTGACTGATGGAACTAACAAACTCAGTGTGAAATGAGAATTTTGTATTTTACAATCAAATACAATATTCACAGTGTTTAAGGCTAGGGGGGACAAACAGATCATCCAGTATAATCTCCAATATATCACAGGCCACTAAACACCAACCAGCCACCTCCCCACCAAGCCCAATGTCTAGAATAGATAAAAGTATTGCAGTCCTCAGGATGCTATTGTATGTCACAGGCAGAGAACAAGAGGGTCTGAGATGCACCACTGCCTATGGTACTTGCAATGGCAGGGAACTTATTCAGTGAGATACATTAAGATGATCCCAGCAAATGAACAAGCTGAAGAGAAAAATGAACCCTCCTGCCCCAAGGTCCCTGATAATCTGACCTGGGGAAAATTCTATTCTGATCCCAAGTATGGCAATGAAATAAATAAAAAATCATAGAAGATTAGGGTTGGAAGAGACCTCAGACAGTTATCTAGTCCAACCCCCCTGCTCAAAGCAGGACCAACCTCAACTAAATCATCCCAGCCAGAGCTTTGTCAAGCCTGACCTTAAAAACCTCTAAGGATGGAGATTCCACCACCTCCCTAGGTAACCCATTCCAGTGCTTCACGATCCTCCTAGTGAAATAGTTTTTCCTAATATCCAACTTAGACCTCTCCCACTGTAACTTGAGACCATTGCTCCTTGTTCTGTCATCTGCCACCACTGAGAACAGCCTAGCTCTTTGGAACCCCTCTTCAGATAGTTGAAGGCCGTTATCAAATCCCCCCTCACTCTTCTATTCTGCAGACTACATAACCCCAGTTCCCTCAGCCTCTCCTTGTAAGTCATGTGCTCCAGCCCCCAAATCATTTTCATTGCTCTCCATTGGACTCTCTCCAATTTGTAGTGGGGGGCCCAAAACTGGATACAACTCTCCAGATGTGGCCTCACCAGTGCCAAATACAGGGGAATAATCTCTTCCCTTGATCTGCTGGCAATGCTCTTACTAATGCAGCCCAACTGTCTTTGCTGATCAATCCCTTTTCCCCATTTCCTATAGCTCTTGCCTTACTCCTAATAACCGTTTTGAGGTGATTATTCATCCATTTACATCTGTATCCCTTCCCTACAAGTTTTTTCCTCTTGCTAGGTAAGCAAATTCTAGACAGTTATTTTCACCTTTGACTTTCAGCCTCTTTCACATTTAAGTCATTGGCTCTTCAGTCCAGTTGACTTTTCTAACTAATCCCCTTAATTTTCATAGTCTGCTTTTTTGAAATTAAACAACATAATTGCTGACCTAGTTTTGATACTCCGACCATTTCATTTAAACTGAAACAACATGTGATCACTTGATCCAAGGTTATTTCCTACAACCAGCTCTTCAGTAATGCCCTCACTACTTACCGAAATCAAATCTAAAAGTGCATTAACTCTTTAGATTCAGTGACTATTTGGTGAAGAATCCTCAGCTGGTATAAATTGGCAGAGCTCCACTGACATCAACAGAGTCCTACTGATTAACACCAGCCAAAGATCTGACCCAGTGAAGTTAAAGTGTTGTATGTAAGATCACAGTCAGGCCTAAATGGTGTATAATTTAAATACTTGTCCCTGATGCTACTTCCACCATCATCCCACAATTCCATCCTTTACCTTCTGCTTGGAGCTTCTCTCATTACCAGAAAGAATCAATCCCTTAGAGTATTAAATTCAAAATAAACACCCTGCATTCCAGCTCTGAAGCAAAATTTGACTGGATCAGTTATCTTTTGAGTCAGCACATTACCTAATGAAGTTAAGTTTTAGGATCCAAATTGGAACATTCTCTCAGAATGAATAAATATGTGGAGAAATACCTCATGTCAATATTTGTTTAATATGTACAAGCAAACAATGGTAAGGAATTTTTAGAAGGAAATCTAAACATTTAATTATTCTGTGACACTAAGTCTTCATCAACAAGTGATCAGATAATTCAGAAAGGTTTCACAGATTTTGTAGTGTAAGAAAAGAGTCACCGGAATTCAGAAGAAATATGAAATACTTATTAAAATGCAGAAAATAAACTATTTTCAAACAAATGTCTAGAAAAGCTTAATAAAATATGCTAGTAAAAAGCAAGTCGTAGTCTGTCTAAAAGTGCTATGTTTACCATAAAGTAAGAAGAAAGTAAACTTCTATGACTCAGATGCTATGAAAAGTCTTTATAAAGATATATTTATTTTATATATACTGTAACTCCATTCACAGTGAAAATTATGTATCACTGCAGTGCTCAGAAACTCCTGGAAAGTTATGGGCTAGATTTTATCATCCTATTAACTTGTTCTAACAAAACTCGGCTAGGACTTTATAAAGTCTTTTTTTTTTCTGGTACTCTTGCGTCCTTTAAATTGTGCCCAAACTCACTTTAAATTGCTGGAAAAGTTTGCACATTAAATCAATAAATGAAATTATTTTAACTGTGAATCACACCCAGGTTCTAGAATTGCTGCACATATTTGATTTCATAGCTTTCTCTAACCATCTATTGTTGGACACAAGACTTCCTTGCATGGGGTGTGACTTTGAGTCAGGCACCGACCTTAATGTGTCTCTGTGTGGCCCGAAAGCTTATCTCTCTCACCAAGAGAAGTTGGTCCAGTAAAACATATTACCCCACCCATCTTGTCTCTCCATTACACCTGTTTGCAGTTATGTGCCAAAAAGAGAAAGCAGTTCTTGACCTGCTACTAAGCAGAAACATACAGAATTAATATACAATTCTAGATGCCAAATGGACAGGTTGTATTGCAGTTGGTGTGCAAAAGTACAGCAGAAAGGTGTGGAAAACATAGATATGCTTCCTATAGGTAAACAACCCCCCTATCAAACAATGGGACTATGAATGAGACAAATTGAACTGCAAAGGAGAGAAGCTTACATAGCTCAAGACAAAACTTTTCCCCTTGCTGTGGGAATTTGGAAATCACTCAAAGGATTATGATGTAAAAGACTGTGTCATGTCATTTCACACGAAAAAGAAAAAATAATTTGCTCATTTTGTTCTGCTTTACAAGTCCCTCTATGTGAACAATATTGCAAAGTTAAGTAGTCTTGGAAAGAGAAGCTAGATAGTTTACCTCATAGTCAGGATTAGGTTGCTGATATAAGTGGATTGAAACAGCAGGTCTGGACCATAAATTAGAAACTCAAATACCTTTAATAGTAAGGATGCTATCCTAACAAGGAAACATGTTTTCCTAAACTATTATTATCATTACTAATTATTATTTGTATTGCTATCACACCTACTAACCCCAGTCATGGATCAGGACCCCACTGTGTTAGACTCTGTACAGACACAAAATGAAAAGTCAGTCCCTGCCTCAAAGAGTTTACAATCTAAATATGCAGTCAGTGGTCAATGGATTATCATTTAGCTTCTAAAATAGAAATCACATAATAACCCTAGACATTACTATTCTTTCTGAGTGTAATTCACCCCATGCAAAAGACCCAGCTGGTCTGTAACTCACTAAAGTGGGACTTTAATGGTGCATAGGCCTTGTTCTCACTAACAGCACAGGGGTCAATTCCATTCTCTAAACATATCAAGATTGTGGGCCTGAATTTCCCATGCTCTGCACCTTGTGAAATCATTTACACTTGTGCAAGGGAATGCTAAATAGGTGAAAAATGCATCCAAATCAGACTGGTAGCATTTTTATATCACACTGCATTCACTCTGTACATGTTCTAGTACTATCAAAGGTCAAAAGTAATGGAACATCAGGCCTTATGTTATCACTGTGGGGAAGTTCTCACTTACAGGTACATGGGTTGGTATGAATACTTGTTCTATGGGGGCTGCCAAAGCCCTCTGCACTCTATAGGAACCATTCCAAATACTTTTTGATCCAAAACATGAATAAGGCTGTGTGGGAGCTGAACAAGAGAAGTCCCTTGGAGACCCCATGACCGCAATCACAAAAATCAATTGTATACTCTGAATAAAACATAAATGGGGCACCAGCAGTACAAAAAGCACTCAAAAAATCACCACAGAAAACATTTCACTCAAAAGCTACTCTAAGCTATGGCTATTAGAGACGTCTTGCAGACATGCAATAATTAAACAAAACAAAAACCAGCCTTGCATCTTTTAGGGCAGAGGTGCAATTTAAACTTTTAACTTCTGAAAGCTTCTGCACCATATAAATAATGAATTATATCTTTCTTTCAGAGTCTGATGAATGCTGACAATGAAAATATAGTGGTTTCTCATTATTTGCATGAATATGTTTCTTTAAGATGGAATTCTACTTTCAGATGTTCCATAACCATTTAAGCTTTCTTAATGTTCTAAGTGAATGAAGGTTCTTCTTTGTTGCACATTTTAGGGATAGCTTGTTAGATTTATTACAGATTCAGCTGTCTTTTTTACTGTTACAAAGATTTTAGTGCGTGAGTTAAAAACATTTGTTTCAGTTGATTTTCAGTAAGTCATCCAAAGGGCAGGTACCATGTAGCTGGCTTTAGGAAAGTCTTGGATACAAGGCCTCAGTCTTACAGTCCTTATACTGGCAAAGTTGCCAGTGACTAGAGTGACTGTACACAGACTACAGGATCAAGCCTGGATGATTTAAGAATCCAATCTGCATCATGTCCATGTCAGCTCTGATAGTGTTATGCACAGGGATAGCTGGTTGGAAGATGGTTTTGGTTTTGTTTTCCTGGGAACAATTCTGACAAAAATAATAATAAAAAAGTTTCCATCAATATTATCTGTGAAAAATTTCACATTTTAACAATAAACATAAATGAAAGCTTTTTGTCCCCAAAATGGTACAAATGGTTCAAACAAACCATATTTTTTCTTTTAGTAAAACTCAAAATTCCCCATAGAAAGTAGACATTTCTTATGAAAAATTTTGTTTCAAACAGTTCTGATGGAAGATTTTCCACCAGTCCTACCCAACTGTAGAATATGTAATGCATATATGTATGTGGTTTTAATAAACTTATGTGATGCTAAAAGTAGACATTTCAATTTCAATGAAAGTAGACATTTCTTATGAAAAATATTTTTTCTTTTAGTAAAACTCAAAATTCCCCATAGAAAGTAGACATTTCTTATGAAAAAATTTGTTTCAAACAGTTCTGATGGAAGATTTTCCACCAGTCCTACCCAACTGTAGAATATGTAATGCATATATGTATGTGGTTTTAATAAACTTATGTGATGCTAAATCATTTATTTGATCTGCTTGTCCATATGGGCCAAATTTTCCTAATAAGAGGCTTGAGATCTGTTTGAAAACATGTGTGAACACTTATGTACCTCCATTTACTATACTTACACATAGAACTGACTAGCTCCTACCTGTTCATGCATGTAAATACTGCATAATCATAGGTCACTGTGTGACAACAAGGAGAAGTGCAAGAGTAGGTTCATTTTTGTGCACTGACTTTGGACCTTACATTTTGAAAATTTGGCCCCGTACATTTGGTATCATTTAGAAATATTGTCAGTATTATACTATCCTGGGTCATTCAGTATTTTAGTACAATAATTTCTGGATCACTCATTAATCCATATTTTACAATATGCAACAAGCAGTTCATATGGAGATACACAGGGACAACTGCATAATTTATTTTTACCAGTTCTACTTCTTGTTTATACCTTGTCTGCTTCAGGATTTCTCACTTTTATGCTGAGTGTCATGAGAGACATGTTAACAGACCCTACTACAAGTTTCTTCAACGTGCAACAGCTGCTTCAGAGTCTGCAGTGTACACTGTATTCAACTAACGAAGAACAAATCTGTATCCCTTTAATGTCTCTTCCTGGAGGCAACCATCATCACCCAGACAAGTGAAAAAGTACCATTGCAACCAGGAGCTGTGCACTTTCAGCAACTTATCATTTAGAACCAGAATACAAAGTAAAAGTTATAACCAGGGGCTGGCAGAACAACTAGGACCAGCAGTTTTAAAATTTGTTGGAAGATAGAAAAGTCTGGAGAAAAAGGCAATCTCCCACTCTTTCTCTCTCTCTCCCCCACTTCCTACCAACCCCTTCGATTTTCCGTTGTACATAATATTTGCAATGCGTCCATGATAATCCTATTGAGAATGAACTTCTTACCTCTACATTACGGGCAGGTCTACATTACCACTTAACTTGCGTCGCTCAGGGGTGTGGAAAAAATCACCCCACACTGAGCGATGCAAATTACGGCCACCTAATGCGCTGTCCACATCAGAGCTATTGTCAGTGGGAAACTCTCTCCTACTGACACAGCTTCTGCCTCTCACAGAAGTGGAGTAATTATGCCAACAGACGAGTGCTCTCCTCTCAGCGCAGAACATCTTCACCAGATGTGCTACAGCAGCACAGCTGTGGCAGTGTAGCTGTTCCGATGTGGCGCAGACCTGCCTTACATCTAATACCAAAATTCATCGCCGATCTTGAGTCTAGAGTCTCCACCTACTTACCACTAGAAGTATCCCCATTAAAAAGCTATGTAAGGAAAAGACAAGGGAATTAGTTCCCTGGCAAAATACAAGAAGGTATATCGCACACTTACTTTCCTACAGAAGTATAGGATAATATTGACAAAGGGAGTTAGGCTGAAGGAAACATTAATCCCTCTATAAAACTATACGCTGCTAAAATGATGACTTGCGATAAGTGTTGATACGTAAGGCAGTTGTGCCGGATATGATGCGCTGTACTAGAAATGTGATGCCTTCTACGAAAAGTCTCAACAATCACTGACTTGGAGGTACAAATAACTGTGCTACGTAAGGGATGAGAGAAGGGACGCAGCGTATCCTAGTGGCTGGAGCACTGGACTGAGACTCAGGAGACTTGGATTCTATTCCTGGATCTTCCACTGGCCTGCTGGGTGACCTTGGGTAAGTCACTTCTCCACCCCGTACCTAAAGTTTCCCCATCTGTACAATAGAGATAATGATACTGATCCTTTTTGTATAGCAGTTTAGATCTGCTGATGAAAAGCTTGGTGTTATTATTTATTAGTGTATGTAAGAGATGAAATAAGAAATACATGTATGTGAAACATTGGACCCAAACTCTTGAAACAAACTTGAACTGAACCTGCTTGGAGGTTTTTAAAATATTCTGGAAAGGTTTTCTGCTTGTGTCTTCTAGGAAATGGAAGTGCCAGGTGGTATGGTTCTTTTTGATGTGTATTCATGTGGGATGAGAAGCAGAAGTATTAGGAAATCTAGTGAGAAAGTCTATTATCATGAAATCTGTAGACCAGATTTGCATGCTGAAGAGGTTGATAGTTGGACAAACACCTAAGTTTTTGGAGGCTTATCCAAACTGAATTCAAAGTCAGTTGCTGCTGTTACTGTTTTCACAGTTTCCTAAAGCCCCAGTCAAAATCAGGGAACAGGGTGCTGGGCACTTTATGAATAAATAAGAGGACAAAAAATACCCCATCAAAATTGGGATGGGGCATAACTGCCCATTAAGGCAGTAAGGTACAAGATGTTGCAGAAAACACTGACTGATATATTTAGTCCTATACAGCATGTAAAGCTTTCGCCAGCTGAACCAAACCTGACCAGCTTTTAATTTACTGGACAGACAGGAAGCAAGATGCAAGAAATTGTGCCCAGTTTAACAAATCAAAGTTCTTCACATTCTCTTGCCAGAGAGTGCTATCCATACTTCATGTATTGACCAGCAGAACAGTAATTTTGGGGAACAAGAAATGAGCTTTTAAAACAGTCAGATGAAGTTGGGTAGTTTGATTTGAGTATGGATTCTTTTGTAATTGTTTCCTGTATGCAATACAATCAGGTTTAATGTGGAATGAGTGTTCCTGTTTAACAAGATACATGAAGTCATTTTAATGAACTCTTCTATAGAGACAAAAGTAAGAGATGAGAGAACTTCTGTTTGTTCATTTCACTAATTAAAAACCAGCACCTCCAGCTCTGTGAAAACAAAACTCATTAAAGCAAATGCAATATGTCAACTTGTAGTTGTGAAATACAAATCATACAGAGCACACCATGGACATTAAGTTAAGCTTTCACGGTTTTTTTTGTGTGTGGTGAATTTGGCTCTGGGCTTCCCTGTGACTTTTCCTGATTCTCATATATTAAATACATATGGGAAACGGAAATTCAAGAACAGGGAATTCACTGAGCAAGCAAGAAAAACCCTATGTTTAATTAAAATTAAGAGAAGAAACCTTGTTGCACAGAGAACTATTTTTAACTGGTTTATTCTTTTAGCTGGTATTTATTTTAGAGAACCAAGTTGAAGTATTATTAATATTATATAAATTTGGCCTGGAAGCAGAGAAAATGTTTTGTTTCACCAAGTAGTCTGGTTAGTATAAGGTTTCAGAAAACTAAGAGCTACATTGTCATTTCAGAGTTTTATTCCTGGAGTTTTCAGGAAGTTTATTTCTTTTCTTTATTAGCAGTAAAGATGCAGGTTTACTTGTTTATCATATGTGTGAAAACAGGTTCCACTGACCTGCTGACTGGGAAATTCAAATAAAGTTTAGAGACAGGTGTTATTCAGGGCATGTCAACTTTGGTTTTGAAGTCTAAGAGATCAGGTTGTCTGAAATTTGGAATCAGTTTGTAATGCAGCTGAGTATTACATTCCTTCCTGAAACATAATATTTCTCAAATACTTGTTTTATATTTTCAAGTATAGTGCACATGTATTGAAAATATATGTTAGAGTGCAGATTATATTAATTAAGTTAACATTTTTGTCTTTTTATGAGCTTAGAAAGACATGATGGGCTATATCGTCTGTGTGACTAGATTGGCATTAGTCAGGTATTTAATGTCTAAAATGAGGTTGTAAAAATAATATTGTGGGGTCAATACTTACTTTCTCACAATGACTCCCATAATCACTTATCATCGGGCTATTGAGAAGGCTATTGGAACAATTCCACTTACATCTTGATTTAGTTTAGAAGTGGGTTTAAATACAGGAAAATAGTGTGTTTATTATCTGCACCTGGCAATGGACACAGAAGGTATCCATCCTGCTTGTTTTACCTTTGTCAGCATCCTTTAATGCTAGTGACTACAAAGTTTTGTTGATTATCCTGAAATGTCTTGCTGTGATGGGGTAGGCTAATGCCTTCCTCTCTGACAGATCATATGGGAGTCTAGTTGTCCCAAGGGCTCTCCTGTATAATATTCTGCAGTGTTCTGCCATGTCATGCCTCCTATTCACTGTGTATATATTCACTCTGTGAGATAGAGTAACCACATAATATCTGAGACTATTTAACTTATCTTGGTCTAAGTCATACTGAAAGCATAGGCCCTAGTCCTATACTGAGATCTGTTTGCCTGAACCAAGTAAAAAATGGACAGACCTACAAAGTAAGTGGGACTCCATACAGGGAAATAGCTCCACCCACACAGAGCTCATTACAGGATCATGGCCTTAGAGATAAATGGCTATATATTCCACTGTCAAAAACTTGCGACCTTAACCACCTTAAAGACAGTATTACACTTAGGGATGAGAAAAAACTATGGTTTCATATAGGCAATTACTTACTTTCTAATTACCCTCCCTTTGCTGGGTGAACTAACCCTCAGGTGCACTGAGCTAAAGTACATAAAAGCAACAGAGTTACATTCATTATATGGAACCGCAGAGTAAAGAGGTCCAGGCTGTGACCAGCAAAAATTCATTCACCTAGTACAGAAAGACCATCAAAAGTTTTTCAAGGTTTAGAAAAGGAATTGGCATAATGAGTTGAACAGTTATAGTAGAAGGAATAAAAACTAAATTGAATTTTGTGAAGCACCTAAGCAGTGAGTAATATTTATGATGCTTAACATTTACATTTCAGTTTCAAATCCTGGTAAGCTTGTCAGACAAAAAGGTTTTATATTCAAGGAAGAAGATCTGCTGTGAATATTTGCAAGCAGTCCTCTTTGCAAACACAGGCAAAAACAGATCTGTATATAGTACTGTTTAAAGGAGTGATTAACCTAAGTCAAATGTAATGATGTACTGGTGAAACTAACAGCCTCCATATTTTGGTTACCCCAGAAGTCCTGATTTGACTTTTGGATACTTGCCAGCTATAAACATTTATAGCTGGTTCCTCCTGATACACTGAATTGTTGCGAGGTTGAAAGGTTCAAGAACATTTCTTAAATTGTGTAAAAAACAAAGGCACAAAATGTTTCACCCCGCTGGAAAGTGAAGGTTGATTAGATATGTACAAAAATTCCAGCAGCCATTTGGGAACAGTGTTTCTTTGATTCTTTGACCTTCCTGAGGCAAACAACATGTGGAAAGAACAACGATTTGATGAAGATGGAAAGACCCTCCCAGTACAGTTCAAGATAAAGGAGTGTCATGCATTTTATCAGTGCTTCCTGTATAAGAAAGATGGTAGCGAATACCATGCAGGCCTGGGAGACTGATTTGTCTTGAAAAAGAGACCTTTGCTTTGAAAATTTTAAGCATTTAAAATATCTCTTTCCCCAGTAAACCACAATTTCTTGTTTCCAGAGTCCAGGGTGCAATCTCTAACCTTTCTTTACAAAATTTCAGATTTATTGTGTAGCCTTATTCTTTCAAAAAAATCTTCCTTTAATCCTTTATTGGAATATGTGATAAAACAAAGAGGCAATACAGTGCAGCACACACAATAAAGTGGTTGGACAGAAGGGATTAACTATATCTTGTACAAATATTTCTGGAACAATCAGTAGGTGCTTTGTAATGTCCCAAGGGGTTCATCCACAAGTAAAAGCTTTATCTTGAAGGGTGACAGTAAATCCTTTCATTTTTCAAATCTCTGACACTCAGATAATCCATTCCTTTTGGTGGGAGGCATGTCTCTTTTTAGTCAATAAGATACAATACATTTCCTGGGTACTAACAATAATATTCGCAGCAGTGAGCATTATTTTGGTCCACATTTCTTTAGGGGTTTTCCCCTAGTAACATGATAAGTGTTGTGCAGGATACGTTTTTGTCAAAGACTTTACACAGTGTGAATGAAAAATAAAGGACTAGTAGCATAGACTTGAGTCAGGCATAGTTACAGGCAGACACTGTAAACGCTTCTTGCATTCTGCTCTATCAATGCACCTCATTTCTGACCACACCACTACCGACTATTCCATTCTTATGCCTCTTTTGAACAAAGCCTGTTAAGTATGATGAACTGTGGCAAACCATGTGATGATTTTGTGATCTGGATAAGCAAAGGGTAAAGATGGGCAAATAGGCTACTACTGTTAAATTACAGTGGTCACCTTTAAAAAAATCCACATATGCATACTATACTTTACCACTCATTTTTCATATATTTCCTATGCAAATGACAGTTTAATCCTGTGGCGCTATATCTCAGATAACAATATGCAGCTGTTGGCAAGTGTTAGATTTTTTAAAGGTTGGCACTGTATAAGCATAATATCAGGTCCCATTGTCCAGGGAGAAAGTCAGAAATATTCAAATTCAAGAAAACTGAAACTAGAGATAATAAAATTAAGATATGAACTATAACCAGGAAGGGATGCCTTATGTTGGGCACCTCCATTATAAAGTTTGTAGAATGGTGACAATTTGTAGGGTCCTACATAGTAAGGTAACATCTTACAGGGATCCACCAAAGAAGAGATGACATGCAACACCCCCTGCCTGCTCTCTCTCCCCCATCATGTCAGTGTTCAGGAGTTTCAAATATTATCTGATTAAAAAACATAATACAGTATTACTTCTTCTCCTTAACATGGAAGGCAAAGAGGAAGTGTGAGACAACACAAAAATAGCTGCAGCAAGAGCCCTGATCCAACAGTGTCTTGACAAGAAAATGGGAAGGTCACAATGTGGCACCGACAGCAGGAGTTTATTATGAATGCATACACATTAGCCAGAGTTGGTTACAAAAGATTAGTGGAGGAGAACAGAGCAGACTCGGTCACAGCACGAGGAGAACTAACTGCTATGAGACCAAGGGCTGATACTAGAGCATATAGATGACTCCCTGGGAGGCCTGATGGTCAGTTGCATGTTGCAACAGAAAGCAGCAGACAAGCCTGACATTACAGGTAGACAGGACAAGAAGAGAGCACACTAAGTGCACTGGACAGCAGTAGCATCACAGGCAACTTGAAGAAGAGAAAACTTTTTTTTTCTTACCATTAGGAGTGGGTGGCATTCCCTTCATGGAGTATTCATGACAGTAGTGACAAAGAGATCCAGTATAATGCGGAAACCTCAGAGAGAGAGAGAGAGTTTTCACTTCTGAAAAATCTATTGGCTGGAGATTCTCAGGATCTGATATGGAAAATGAGGAGTCACCACAAGAAAAATGTCCTCTGCTGTGCTCGGCTCTCTGTTAATGATGCAGCTCTTTTCTGAGAGCCAGCAGCTCAGATGCTACAGTTCTGTGGCTTATTTCATCTGGGGGCCCAGACAGAAAACTTTTTCTCCCTCCATATTGGCTGGAATTTTCAAAGGAACGTAAGGGAGTGAGATGCTCAGCTCTCACTGAATTTCCCCCTAGGCTCTTTTGAAAATTCAAGCTTTCATATTTAAAAAAGTCATACATAGAGAACCACACCAGCACACCAACATAGAGTACAGCAGGGGTATCAAACATATGGCCCAGGGAATGTATGTGGATATATTTATATGGCCCGTATAACACATTCAGATTCTATAGAATCTCAGCTCCCATTTTGAAAAATAGCAAGTTTCTAGCCCTCGTTGTTACAAAGAAAGCTTTACAAATGTGAACAGGGTATAAACAGATACAGCGATGTCTGCTTGAATTGGCATATAGCCCCATATAGTAGTTCTGAAGGAGTGTGAACTACTGCTCTCCCTTGGAGTGTCAACTGGAAAGCCAATGTCAACATTTATTATTCCTCTTCTGGTCATTCTAACAGATCTGAATGAAGCCCTTAGAGAGGTGGAAACTGGGAGTTGCTTCAGGGAATTAAATGCAGAGGAAGAACAGAGCAGATTTACAAAAACAGGGGAAGAGGAAGAGAGAAACAGAAAACGGAGTATGAGGAAGGAAGAGAGAGAGGACAGAAGTAACACTGGCTAAAAGGGGAGCAGAATTTCTCATTGAGTGATGCTGAATGTGACAGTAAAGTACTGAATATTAAAGTTTAATTACTACATGAAGACTTTGTTTTCTCATTGATCTAATGTTAGTGGAAGATCTGCTCATGATTGAAGAGAGTTTGAGGTCTGGTACATCCTTGCCCACAGACCATAATTAAAGATGGAATCTGGCCCTCTCCATCAAATGAGTTTGATACTGCTGCAGTACAGCCATACTTGCTTAATGGGACTTCAGTAAAAGGCATTAAAATCCTTCATCTGGGGTCTATTCTTCTAATTTCTGATGGAATATACAGGAATTTTGGGATTCAGTTAGAGGAACACTAGGACCAGGAGTCAATAAATCCTAGCTGGCTAAGTAAGAAAACAGAAATATTTTCAGTTGGAATTTCCATTAGTTTTTTACTAGGCTCAGGGCTCAGATGTGGGCAGGTTCTTCTGCTGTAGCCTGTGCAGACGCTGTTATGCTGCTTCTCTTTTTGGGAGCCAACCCAGCTCAGTTGCTGTTGGCTGCTGCTGACCTTATATTTGAATTTCTCTAATTTCAGGTTCCATGCTGCAGAGACAGACTGCTATTATACAGTAGTACTATTTTCTTTTGGTCCAGAGAGTGCCAAGGTTTTTTACTTTGAAAAGTTGGTGCCAGGCTAAAAGAGAACCCTGACCCATAGCACATATATGACTCAGGGTGCTGAATCGGTGCTGTGCTTTAGTATCTGTACTAACAGTTTTGACTTCAGTCGTTCTGGTGCTTTTTTGCTGAAAGCCAGCCCAGCCACTGCAGTTTTGTATGTTAATATTTGAACTCTTTTATTAAACCAAAGAAAGGGCCTGGTGTATCTGCCCCAGCTGTCTCACGACCTGTACTATTACAATAACAGATGGTAGTCAGCATCAGCTGACATCTAAGGAGAACTTTATGCCTATGTACCTCATCGGAAATAATTTTTCTGTTCCCAGGGCAGACACCAGTGCCAGTACCGTCAACTTCCAACCTGAACTTGGATTTTAAATAAGGGATCCAAATGTGAAAAATGGATCTCCTTGCTGAATCATTTTATGCTTATGGCATCCCAAACTGCAGCTTAAATTTTAAACATCAGCAATAATGTTTACAGGGCACTGAAGAATAAATGAAGTTTTTTGGTAAAACTATTGCTTTATTTTTTATTGTTGTTAAGATTTACTATTTTTGAGCCTATGGTATTTGTATAAACCGTTATCATGCACAATTTTTTACACATTTATAGTTCTGTGGGTTATTTTGATAGTTTTCTTTGCATTGAAAAATAAAGTCTCATATTTTGAATTATTTCTTATTTTGGATATTTCAAATGTTAGGCCTATATCCTGTGATGAGCAGTGTGCGGGTAGATGCCTATGGGAGGTCATTGTAGGATCTAGACTTTAGTGTCTAAAAAGCGAGCTATTAGTAACATTTTTAATTAACATGGAATACGTTTGGCTAAGCAACATTGTTAGCCACGCAAGTTCCTCCTTATACATGTGGTATTTAGCAATTCATTGCCATTTCTGGCTAGTAACAGAGAGATGGTGATGCAATATCCATTTGACAGGCAGCTTGCTGGGAATCTGATGTGTAGATTCCACATACACAGGAACAACAGTTGTTGAAAATTGTAGTCTCTTAGTTCTCATTGTTTAAATTTGTCAAAGTACATATAACATCCATAGAACAGCAAATAATGTGAATTAATTTTTGTCACAGCTCTATCATGGAAGGGGCCTTTGGCTTTGCTTGTAAGCCAAGAGGTTTGTGTATCAAAGTGATATGATCAAGTTGGTATTAATGCGGTTCCAAAATGTACCTCCACAACTTTAATATTGCAGTGGAAGCAACTGAACTTCTTAGAGTGACATTTTGGTGGTGATAGGCCTTTTTTATTGACAAACTGGGTGAATACCCTTCCCTTATCAGAATTTATATTAATATCAATGGGAATTCCATAAACATATCTAGATCAATACATAGTTCTTTGGAACGCATCTTAGTCTCACTGTATTCATTGCAAAACTCATACTGATTTCAATGAGACAAGGGTCTGGCTCTTAAAAAGTAAAATGATTACTGACTGCGACTCAGGAGACTTGGGGTCTAGTCCTAGCTCTGCCATTGTCCAACTGGGTGACTGCAAGTAAGTCATTTTAACCTCCGTGCCTCAGTTTCCCCATCTGTAAAATGGGGATAGAGGTACTGTCCTCCTTTGTGAAACACTTTGAGATCTGCTGATGAAAATCACTACATTAGAGAAAGGTATTATTATTCTAAAATATGATTTTATTCAACTTCTGGCCACATGGAAATGTTTTTAATCATCTTCTTTACCTTTTATAGCAATGTGTCCTATATTTTGAAGGATCTCTTTCTATTTGGAGACAAGGGGACAAAAAGATTTTATGGAAGTAGTTGAACTGACAGATAAGAAAATTTAGATTATAAAAACTACTTAAAATCATAAATATCTGAGCCCAAACCCATTGTTCCCTGATACAATATTACAGTAAATAATTGAAATTAATACATATGTTAAGTAATACATTAAGGTGGTAGCCAATGTAAAAAATAAGCTTAGGGGGGTTTCATGCAGGTCCCGACATCTGTACCCTAGAGTTCAGAGTGGGAAAGGAACCTTGACATGAACCCTAAGTTTATTTTTACCAGCTTAGGTTAAAACTTCCCCAAGGTACAAACTATTTTACTTTTTGCCCTTGGACTTTATTGCTGCCACCACCAAGTGTCTAACAAATATATAACAGGGAAAGAGCCCTCTTGGAAACGTCTTTCCCCCCAAAATCCTCCACAAACCCTACACCCCCTTTCCTGGGGAAGGCTTGATAAAAATCCTCACCAATTTGGATAGGTGAACACAGACCCAAACCCTTGGATCTTAAGAACAACGAAAAAGCATTCAGTTTCTTAAAAGGAGAATTTTAATAAAAGAAAAAGTAAAAGAATCATCTCTGTAAAATCAGGATGGTAAATACCTTACAGGGTAATCAGATTCAAAACATAGAGAATCCCACTAGGCAAAACCTTAAGTTACAAAAAGACACAAAAAGAGGAATATACATTCCATTCAGCACAGCTTATTTTATCGGCCATTTAAACAAAATAGAATCTAATGCATATCTAACTAGATTGCTTACTAGCCCTTTACAGGAGTTCTGACCTGCATTCCTGCTCTGGTCTGGGCAAAAAACGCACAGACAGAGAGAACCTTTGTTTCTCCCCCCTCCAGCTTTGAAAGTATCTTGTCTCCTCATTGGTCATTTTGGTCAGGTGCCAGCAAGGTTATCCTAGCTTCTTAACCCTTTACAGATGAAAGGGTTTTTCCTCTGGCCAGGAGGGATTTTAAAGGTGTTTACCCTTCCCTTTATATTTATGACAACTTCTATTCCACTGTCATCCATAAAATGTCACATTCCAAAGAAAGGATGTTTAAAACCAATTTTATGTATTAAAATTGATGTATTTGGTATCATAAGAATCATGTTATTACAGAACATATGTTCTTTCATTACACCTTAACATTCTTCCCCCAAATGCTTGCAAATGGTATAAGTACTGCAAGGATTATTTAATATACATAGCAGGCTGTGACAATTTGGGAAATCTGTATGTAAAACTTATGAATTCTGATTGATATTATGAAGTTGTTGTAATTATGAAATAGCTGTATGATAGAGTGCCTCTATATGAATGTGGAAACCACCCTTTGTGATGTGGGGAAGAGCACATATCTATCAGAGCATGGCCAATGGAGACTTGTTAACCTTAATGACTGTGCTCTGACCAAACAATTGCTATTCTAACAAGGGGTTGTGCTGGAGTTGTCTGCATATAGGGGGAAGAAAAGAGAGTGGAAAATCCCCAAACAGGACAAAGGTAACAAAAAGTACTCACAGAAAAAGTAAAAGGGGTTTTCGGAGGGACAAGAAATTTTGGGCAGGAGAGAGGAAAAACACATATGCTTTTGTAGCAGGGGGACTTTGGTTTAACTATGGACCATCCAAGGTCAGGAAATTATCACTGGGCTAAATAGTACTTCTCTTCAGAATCACAGTGTCTTGAGCTGAAGAGGAAGGATCTTGATCAAGCTAGAGGACTCTGTCCAAGCCCAAAGTTCTCTCCAGGGTAGTAAGGAAACAGAGGCAGGGAAAATGCACATAGGTGTGTTTATTATTTTGTCTAGATTTGTGTATCTCTTGTGCAGCTAAATAAAGAGACACTGTGCTTTAAAATCCTGTACAAAGTCTGTGTGTCTGTTGGTTTTCACTGTCACATATCCCTGAAGAGGTGAACTGTAAACCAGAAGGTTCACACCTTTGATGGGATTCTGGGAAACATGCAAACACTGCTGGAGAGGCTTGGGAGAGATGGCAGTAGTTTCAGGGCTGGGCCACGGGGTGCACAATACCAAGAGGTATATCAGACTTAAGGAGTGCGTTCCTAGAGGCTCAAAGTAAGGAACAATACTTCAACTCTGCCCAGCCTCCACCAAGCTACGAGCACATGGAACCCCTGTCAGCAGTCTGGAGAGTGTGCACAGGGGGATCTCAATCAGATCTGTGAAACAAGCATAGTGTAAATGTTTGTGTCATTGAGACTTTCATAGTTAAAAGAGTATAGAAAAAATATTTGTATTTTACTTGCCTGGGTTTTGTTTCAGGAGTTCATCTTTTCCATGATCTTTTAAATCTTTTTCTCATATGGATGGGTAGGACTCCCGGTGAAGTCAGCGGGCCTGATCCCGCTTCCAATTAAGTTCATGGTGAAATTCTCATTTACGCCAAAGGGGGTAGGTTGAAGCCCAATAGGAGCATAACACAAATATCTGAGAGCAGAATGTGGACTTTAATTAACTGCTGAAGATTCAGTCTTCACTGATGTAGCTCTCCTCTGCCCCCCATGGTGAATCTTATTGCTGTTAGAGGCATAACACAACCATGGCTTAACTAAGGAGTAAAGTTCTCAGCACTCATCCACAGTGTTGCCTGAAAACAGAAACGATTATTCTTGCAGATTGATCTTAGTCTCTTGGACTCAGGCAAAAATGCTGAGAGCAAGGAATGAGAGTGAAATGGATTTTGAAGGGAAAGCAGAGTGGTGGAGCTCAGAGGGAGTTCTCTGCAGCCTCGAACTCCTCTCTGCAGCCATCTCCATCTAATACTTTCCCCCCTATACAGAGATAGAAATTAGAGGAAGCTATTTGTAGCCAGAACTCTTTCCCACTAGCTGAAGAGGGAAGAGTAGGCATATGAAGCAGCCTCCAGTACTCTGAGGAGATCTCTAACTGGCTGCCTATTTAAGCCACTGGAGGAGTGTAGATGGCCACCAACACCACCCCAAAATACAGCTCCAAGGAAATGGAACTAGAAGACCACAAGGGCTTGTTGGCATTGGGACACTAAAACGGAGGTGTCTGGTGTAATCCTTTTGTTCCCTCTCCCATTAAAGCCAAAGGAGAAGGGTGGTGGTGCGGAGCAGGGTATTTTCCTCCTTTTCCATGGGGACATGGTAGAGTGGAGCACAGGGTCAGAGAGTATTTTTCTTTTTTATCCCCCTTTTTTTTCCTGTATGGTTGGGAGGAAAAGGAATGTCTAACCAGTGGCAGAGAAGTTGCTAGCTGATGTGAACATTTACCTCAGGACTGCTGCTGGCAGGAGCATGCTAGTGCTGTGAATTTCACCCTGCACATTGTTACACAATAGTTATCCACAAAATGATAAGATGTCATGAGTTTTTCACCACGTTTCTTTCATGTTTTAACACTACCCACACTTGGTATGTGTGTTTCTCCTGTGCTCAGAGGAAATCATCTCCTTTCAGATTAGTAAGGGACTCCTCAGCATGATGTCAGCTGGCCACTCAGCTGTTGGGTAGCATGGTGAGCTTGGTCTCAAACTGGTGAGCAGGCCAATGTGCTCTCTCTAATCTCTGCCAGACATCTATGAGTATGCTGAAGAAGACCTAGGGTAGAAATGTTGGCATTATTCCACTTGGAACAACCCTTTAAATAAAAGCAACATATATGAGAAAGAGAGGGTTATTCTGTTTTCCTTGTAATTGGTGTGGGCTCAGGGCTAGAATGCTTGTCGTGCATAAAGTGACTGAAAAGCTGTTTGTCTTCAAGGGGAGATAACCGCAGTCCACAATGCAGCATTATTAAATAGTTAGGAAGTATATTTTAGTCTTAACCATAGGGATGATCTCGTCACTCTATAAAAGGACTTTGTACATAGCACTTCTGTAGCATTCCTCCAGCACTTCTTCCTTACCCCATCCCCATATGCACACACACACAATAAGTGTATGTTAAATGATGTCTTTGCTTGCCCATTTCTGATTCCTTCAAGATGATGTGAAAGACTATTCAAATAAACTGACATTAATAATCGTGTTATGAAAGACCTAAAAAAAATACCCCAGTGAAGGAAAACAACTAAAAATTAAAGGAAAAATGAGGTTATTTGAAAGGGGAGGTCTACTACTTTGTCCAAGTGGTTCCACTGAGAGATCAAGAATTGTTCATTTTAACGTTATGTAGATAGGAAAAAAAGTAGGGTGTAAGAACTTACTTCAGCCTATTATAGTTCAAATTCTGAAATGCAATAACATGTGCTACACTGATTCATTCTAACTGAGGATCTGGACCATGGGAATGAATCTAAAACCCAAAACAGGGGGAAGATCATGCCCCAAAATCTGCATATGGAGGGGACACTTTCCTCTGCCTCCCGGTTTTACCACTGTTTTTTACCACTGTTGTCTGTCAAGAGCAAAATGTTTGACTCCATTGTAAAGTGTCTGCTTCATAGCAGCATCCCTTTTGATCATCCTGTGATATCATTCTTTATCCTGGTCACAATGCGAGATTCACCCCTGCGGCGCCTCCTGCTGTCCTCTCAGGGAATTAGCTCTTCCAGCCTCCAGAGCACCCTCTGCAGGCCAGTGTCCCACTTGCCGCTGGCCCCGTGTCTCTCCCAGACCCCGGTGCCCCTTTTACTCAGGGTGCTGCCCCCTGGAAGTACCACCACTGTCTCTGGGTCTCCCCTCCCCGGGAACCCCCACCCACTATTCCCACCTCACCTCAGTCTTTGGCGACTGCCAGTCACCATTGAGCCCCCGCACACTGGGGCCAACTGCAGTGTATAAGCCAATCATCACAGGCAAGGGGGGTTTGGACCTGCTGCCTCTGCCTAGCCTTGGGCTGTCCCCTGCAACCCTAGTACCTATATGGCCTTATACTAGGCCGCAGCCTGGGGGGGTTTCCAGGCCAGAGCTCCCCAGCTCCTCTGGCCTTCCCCCAGCCCTGCTCCACTCCAGGTACCTTCTCAGGCTCCCCAGCAGTCAGGCCCACCTCCCTCCAAAGCTAGAGGAGACTCTGCTTCTGGCCCACTGCGCTCTTATAAAGGCCAGCTGAGCCCTGATTGGGGCATGGCCACAGCTGAGCCTGCTTCCCCAATCAGCCTGGAAACTGCTTGCTCCCAGCCATGGCCCTCTCCTGGGCTGTTGTAAGCCTCTTCAGGCAGTAGCGGGTGACCACCCCGCTAAAGTCCTCCACACCGTCTCTTCCCCCTAAGACATACTTTGTGCTTCTGCCATGGGGTGGCCTGGTGACATGGCCAAACCACTGTAAGTGTCTTAATTTAATTACTGAGTCTGCAATCTGCTGATCTGTGGAGCACAACACTTCTATGTTGGTTACATAATCTCTCCAATAAATTCCCAAGATTCTTCTAAAAACAATACTGGTAGAAAGCATTCAGTTTCCTGTTGTGTACTTCTACCATCTGCCATGTTTCTGAGCCATACAGTAGTGTGAGGAGAACAGTAGCATTGTACAATCTCATTTTAGTCTGCAAATGTAACTTCTTACTCTTCCAGATGTTTGACAAACAGGAAAATGATCTTTTGGCTTTATCAATGGCCATTAGAAGATATTGTACTTCCAAGACAGACAAAGTCATCAACTCTTTTGTACTCTTCTCCATCAATCACACATCTCCAGTGTTGACAGAATTCTTTCCTATCTCCATGGTCTTGGTATTCTGTGAACAGATATGGAGTCCGACTTTATCAGCTTCTGCTTTTATGCTCATGAAAAGTCTTTTCATTTCATCCACTTTGGTATCCAGTATGACAATATCATCTGCAATATCTAAGTCTTACAGGTTATTTCTTGCCCAAACTGTACCAATGTCTTTGGCAGCAGCCATCTCTCTTCTCATCACAAAATCTATGACGATGCAGAAGAGATGTACGGATATTATGCAACCTTGCCTTATGCCAGGAGCAATCCTAAACCATTGTGTCTTCATTCTCTGTCCTGTTGCAGCACACAGACTCATCATACAAAGCCTTTATCAAATTAACACTCTTTGTTAGAATTCCATAATGTCTCAAGATCTTCCAGAAGGCTTCTCTGTAGACACTATCAAATGCTTTAATAACATCAAGGAAGTTAAAAACCTTGTTGTTGGAGTTCTAAGCTTTTTTCAATGTCTTCTGAAGGTGAAGACCTGGTCTGATACCTGTCCTACTGGATCAAAATTCAGCCTGTTATTCCCTGAGTACTTTATATGTGTGGAAGAGGCCTTGGGTATCTCTGAATCATATTCCATTCTGCTCCCTATATGGGATCCACATAATGAAGGGTGGAAATAGGGAAGGACCCATAGTCCTTCCTTCAGTCCCACAGAGTTTAGCTGAAAAAGGCAATGCAAGCCCATTGTTCATTTAAAAATTCTTCACTCCCCTTCTGCTCTCTGTTTGGTTGTCTTTGATTTTGCAGAAACTCTTCTGGGTGGCTAAGAGGTTGGAAATACTAATTTATTATATGGCAGCACAGGGCAAAGTGGAGTACTGAACATGAATTGCACAGCAAGTTTTGAAAAGCACTTCCTATCCTTATCTTGGCTGAGCTCTGGAAATCTCTCTGAGGAAGAGGGGAGGAGTCCTGTGTCTAAGGCTATAGGTTGGTAACAGAGGGACTGCACAGTTTGCTCCAATATAATTATAGGAGTAGCCTCCATACTTTCACCATTCATCGTCTGTAGAGGAGGAAGTGGGAGAGGGAGAATAGAAACTCTGCATTATAATGGATCCTGTCATCTTACCCCAACTCCCCCAGCTCACTGCTGTTTAAAGAGTTACCCCAGAGCTGGGTTCTGTATTCAAGGGAAGCACAGTACCTGAATCACTGACTCCCCTCACCCAATGTAGCAGAAATGCTTTTGTTATGCTTCCAGGAGCCCTGTTTGCCCATCATTTCCTCTTCAATTAAACTAGTTCATTATGTTTAGCTATAGGGAAAAAATGTGGAGGAAAATTCTGAAATTGTGGACAGCTGTAAGGATTTTTCCCATGCTTTGTCAATATTTTGTGGGAAGTTTAACAAGTTTTAGTGGTTTCCCGCACCTCCCCCTCCCCACTTTTACAACACATGTCATATAAGAAATGTCACGAAAAAATGGGAACATCTGCATGGAAGTTTCCTGGTTTAGAACACTTTTGTAATACATTTTGCTGGTCACCCACATACTTGCTCATAGATACTTTTCTAAATCTGATTACTGTGATATCCCAGACACTTTACATTGATACAAACAGTTACACTATGGCAAAAAATAGCTCAGGAAAACAGCAGATAGGCATTAGGTAACAAAGACAAAAAGGTCCAGGCCTAGACTGAAGTAAGTTTTTCACTACATAAGGACCTGATCCAAAGCCTACTGAAATCAGTGGGGCCTGACCCAGTCTGCTTTGGGTCAGGCCCCAAGTCAGGCTTTGTCCCCCCACTACTATTTTAAACAATTTTAGTTAGGGATGGCCTGAACCAAAAATCCTAGATCCTGAGTTTTGAGGAACTGAATGAGGATTCATGTGTGACTTTTGTGGCTAGCACTTTCCTCTACAATGGGCTGAAACACCCAAGCTCTGGAGAAATTTGGAACAGCAGCATGCTCTAATTTGGATGAATGGGTCCATCTAAGAGAAGTAATGTGGTTTACATCAAACTACCATTCATGACTGACTGGCTGCATAAGAATCAGAAGGCAATGACTTTATGTTCATGCACATTTAACCTTTCTTCCAGAATTGGCCCCTGTGCATAACCCTGTTCTTTCCTCACAGATTAGTCCCACTTTCATAAGCCAGTAGAAGTACTTGTATGAGGAAGGTAAGCAGCTTGTTGCTGTACAAATCTGTGATCATGCCACTGTTGGTTGGTGGCTGATAAACACTGCATGATGAACTTGCCGGAGTACCAAGGCATACAAGAATTATACAGACATCTAGCTATTGCAGAAATGTAATGAAGTTCCCAATCTCAGAAAAAAAAATTGCAATGTCAGCAGGGAAGCAAACATCACAGTTTTACAGTTCTGTGTGGAACCAATTACAAATAATTGGTTCTTGACAAACTTTGCGTACTGCAGAATTCATAAATTTGTTTCAATAGATTAGCTATAATTTATAGATCTTTGTTTATAATAGATGTGTTCATTGTTTCTTTCTGCTATTTATCATCTGTTTCCAGTAAAAAGAATTGTTGCTGATTTAGGTCTTGATGCTAATTTTATAAACTAATCAAAAGCACAGGTGAATGGTGTATTTAGCCACTATATTTAAAATTACTATGGACAATTAAACAGATTCCTCATTACATAAAAATGGAGCAAAAGTTGCTAGTGCATGAATGAAATAGTGTCTTAGGAGCAAGAAGGATATATAACAATAAAGAAACCTAGAAGATATTTATTATACACAAATAAAAATATAATGAAGAGAATTTATGCCAGGACGGGTTTAATTTCAGAGGGAAAAACAAAAAAACAAACCAAACCAAACCTCCATACACCACCATTTATAATACAAGTTTGGTAGCATGACCCAACTACAGGAATAACAGTAAATAGTTTTTTTTCCAGCCAGCATAAACAAATCTATGCCTACTTTATTCTAGGGGATCAGTTTTTCCTGTGCCACCAACATGGGCTCTTTTGCATGACTTGGCCTGTATTTTTGGCATATGTGACAAACCTTAAAAGCTTCTCCAGTGTCACTGTTCATTTGAGGCCATAATAAAATGTCTCTCTGGTCCTTCTCTTGGCATTTCCAATCCCTAAATGACCTTCATGTAACCTTTTAAACTTAATTTTCTGTAACACTTTAACAATAACCATTCTGGTGCCTTCAAACAAAATCACATTTAGTACTAAGAGCTCCACCTTAAATTGATAATAGTGGATGGGAATATGCTATCCCAGACAGCCTGTGCTAATAGCCTTAATTACTTTCTGTTTCATCCTGAGCAGTAGTTCTGGCAATCACAGACCATATTTTATCTGAGATTGGACAGGGGTTTTTTTATTACTGATGTTGTTGATCAGATTGACATGTACAAAATGTAGCTTTGGATTCAGATACACTATACTTTTGTTAAATGCTCTAGACAGTGTGTCTGTAACTGCCAAGTCTCTCCTAGGTTTGGATTCAATTTGCAAATCATACATTTGTAGGTGAAAAAATATCTGTATTCTTAGCATAGTGTTTGCCTGGCACCTTTTGGCAATGGCAATAAATGGTTTATTGTCAGTTTCAATGAACACTGGTCTCCCATAAATAAAGACATGAAACTTTTTACATCCATGGACCAAGGCCAAAGCCTACTGTTCCCGCATATTGACACTCATAGAATCATAGAATCATAGAATATCAGGGTTGGAAGGGACCCCAGAAGGTCATCTAGTCCAACCCCCTGCTCAAAGCAGGACCAATTCCCAGTTAAATCATCCCAGCCAGGGCTTTGTCAAGCCTGACCTTAAAAACCTCTAAGGAAGGAGATTCTACCACCTCCCTAGGTAACGTATTCCAGTGTTTCACCACCCTCTTAGTGAAAAAGTTTTTCCTAATATCCAATCTAAACCTCCCCCACTGCAACTTGAGACCATTACTCCTCGTTCTGTCATCTGCTACCATTGAGAACAGTCTAGAGCCATCCTCTTTGGAACCCCCTTTCAGGTAGTTGAAAGCAGCTATCAAATCCCCCCTCATTCTTCTCTTCTGCAGGCTAAACAATCCCAGCTCCCTCAGCCTCTCCTCATAAGTCATGTGTTCTAGACCCCTAATCATTTTTGTTGCCCTTCGCTGGACTCTCTCCAATTTATCCACATCCTTCTTGTAGTGTGGGGCCCAAAACTGGACACAGTACTCCAGATGAGGCCTCACCAATGTCGAATAGAGGGGAACGATCACGTCCCTCGATCTGCTCGCTATGCCCCTACTTATACATCCCAAAATGCCATTGGCCTTCTTGGCAACAAGGGTACATTGCTGACTCATATCCAGCTTCTCGTCCACTGTCACCCCTAGGTCCTTTTCTGCAGAACTGCTGCCTAGCCATTTGGTCCCTAGTCTGTAGCTGTGCATTGGGTTCTTCCGTCCTAAGTGCAGGACCCTGCACTTATCCTTATTGAACCTCATCAGATTTCTTTTGGCCCAATCCTCCAATTTGTCTAGGTCCTTCTGTATCCTATCCCTCCCCTCCAGCGTATCTACCACTCCTCCCAGTTTAGTATCATCCGCAAATTTGCTGAGAGTGCAATCCACACCATCCTCCAGATCATTTATGAAGATATTGAACAAAATTGGCCCCAGGACCGACCCTTGGGGCACTCCACTTGATACCGGCTGCCAACTAGACATGGAGCCATTGATCACTACCCGTTGAGCCCGACAATCTAGCCAGCTTTCTACCCACCTTATAGTGCATTCATCCAGCCCATACTTCCTTAACTTGCTGACAAGAATACTGTGGGAGACCGTGTCAAAAGCTTTGCTAAAGTCAAGAAACAATACATCCACTGCTTTCCCTTCATCCACAGAACCAGTAATCTCATCATAAAAGGCGATTAGATTAGTCAGGCATGACCTTCCCTTGGTGAATCCATGCTGTCTGTTCCTGATCACTTTCCTCTCATGCAAGTGCTTCAGGATTGATTCTTTGAGGACCTGCTCCATGATTTTTCCAGGGACTGAGGTGAGGCTGACTGGCCTGTAGTTCCCAGGATCCTTCTTCTTCCCTTTTTTAAAGATTGGCACTATATTAGCCTTTTTCCAGTCATCCGGGACTTCCCCCGTTCGCCACAAGTTTTCAAAGATAATGGCCAATGGCTCTGCAATCACAGCCGCCAATTCCTTCAGCACTCTCGGATGCAACTCGTCCGGCCCCATGGACTTGTGCACATCCAGCTTTTCTAAATAGTCCCTAACCACCTCTATCTCCACAGAGGGCTGGCCATCTCTTCCCCATTTTGTGATGCCCAGCGTAGCAGTCTGGGAGCTGACCTTGTTAGTGAAAACAGAGGCAAAAAAAGCATTGAGTACATTAGCTTTTTCCACATCCTCTGTCACTAGGTTGCCTCCCTCATTCAGTAAGGGGCCCACACTTTCCTTGGCTTTCTTCTTGTTGCCAACATACCTGAAGAAACCCTTCTTGTTACTCTTAACATCTCTGGCTAGCTGCAGCTCCAGGTGCGATTTGGCCCTCCTGATATCATTCCTACATGCCCGAGCAATATTTTTATACTCTTCCCTGGTCATATGTCCAACCTTACACTTCTTGTAAGCTTCTTTTTTATGTTTAAGATCCGCTAGGATTTCACCATTAAGCCAAGCTGGTCGCCTGCCATATTTACTATTCTTTCGACTCATCGGGATGGTTTGTCCCTGTAACCTCAACAGGGATTCCTTGAAATACAGCCAGCTCTCCTGGACTCCTTTCCCCTTCAAGTTAGTCCCCCAGGGGATCCTGGCCATCCGTTCCCTGAGGGAGTCGAAGTCTGCTTTTCTGAAGTCCAGGGTCCGTATCCTGCTGCTTACCTTTCTTCCCTGCGTCAGGATCCTGAACTCAACCAACTCATGGTCACTGCCTCCCAGATTCCCATCCACTTTTGCTTCCCCCACTAATTCTACCCGGTTTGTGAGCAGCAGGTCAAGAAAAGCGCCCCCCCTAGGTTGGCTCCTCTAGCACTTGCACCAGGAAATTGTCCCCTACGCTTTCCAAAAACTTCCTGGATTGTCTATGCACTGCGGTATTGCTCTCCCAGCAGATATCAGGAAAATTAAAGTCACCCATGAGAATCAGGGCATGCGATCTAGTAGCTTCCGTGAGCTGCCGGAAGAAAGCCTCATCTACCTCATCCCCCTGGTCCGGTGGTCTATAGCAGACTCCCACCACTACATCACTCTTGTTGCACACACTTCTAAACTTAATCCAGAGACACTCAGGTTTTTCTGCAGTTTCGTACCGGAGCTCTGAGCAGTCATACTGCTCCCTTACATACAGTGCTACTCCCCCACCTTTTCTGCCCTGCCTGTCCTTCCTGAACAGTTTATAACCATCCATGACAGTACTCCAGTCATGTGAGTTATCCCACCAAGTCTCTGTTATTCCGATCACGTCATAGTTCCTTGACATCACCAGGACCTCCAGTTCTCCCTGCTTGTTTCCAAGGCTTTGTGCATTTGTATATAAGCACTTGAGATAACCTGTTGATCGCCCCTCATTCCCAGTATGAGGCAGGAGCCCTCCCCTTACAGACATTCCTGCCTGTGCTTCCTCCCGGTATCCCGCTTTCCCACTTACCTCAGGGCTTTGGTCTCCTTCCCCCGGTGAACCTAGTTTAAAGCCCTCCTCACTAGGTTAGCCAGCCTGCTGGCAAAGATGCTCTTCCCTCTCTTCGTAAGATGGAGCCCGTCTCTGCCCAGCACTCCTCCTTCATGGAACACCATCCCATGGTCAAAGAATCCAAAGCCTTCTCTCCGACACCACCTGCGTAGCCATTCATTGACTTCCACGATTCGACGGTCCCTACCTAGGCCTTTTCCTTCCACGGGGAGGATGGACGAGAACACCACTTGCGCCTCCAACTCCTTTATCCTTCTTCCTAGAGCCACATAGTCCACAGTGATCCGCTCAAGGTCATTCTTGGCAGTATCATTGGTGCCCACGTGGAGAAGCAGGAAGGGGTAGCGATCCGAGGGCTTGATGAGTCTCGGCAGTCTCTCCGTCACATCGCGAATCTTAGCCCCTGGCAAGCAGCAGACTTCTCGGTTTTCCCGGTCAGGGCGGCAGATAGATGACTCAGTCCCCCGGAGGAGAGAGTCCCCGACCACCACCACCCGCCTTCTCCTCTTGGGAGTGGTGGTCGTGGAACCCCCAACCTCAGGACATAGCATCTCATGCCTTCCAACCAGCGGAGTCTCCTTCTGCTTTCTCGCCCCAGACATATCATCTGGTCCACTCTCCGCAACGGTACCTGTGGAGAGAACATGAAAGCGGTTAGTTACCTGTGTCTGTGTTACTGGAACCCGGACATTCCGCTTACCTCTTCTGGAGGTCACATGCTGCCAAGCTTCCTCACTGGCCTCTTGGCTTCTCTGTGCAACCTGCTCTATATCTTTAGAGCTTTGTGCCCCTAGAAGCCTATCCTGAGTTTTGTCCAGAAAATCCTCAGTTTCTCGTATGCAACGCAGGGTTGTTATCTGTTGCTCCAGACCTTCAATCTTCTCTTCCAATATGGAGACCAGCTTGCACTTTGTACAGACAAAGTCGCTTCTGTCCTGTGGAAGAAAGACAAACATGGCACATCCAGTGCAGGTCACAACAGCTGAACCCCCCCCTTCCATATCACCTTCCTACTACGAGCTTCCTCAGAGCAGTTTGCAAGACGTAAGCCTCACTGGGCTCACTCCAGGCGAACTCCCAGGCAAACTCCTGCTGTGAGCTGCTCTGCTGTCCCCTGCTGCTCAGCTGGTTCGTGAAGCTCTGGCTATTTTAAAACAGCCAGGCTTCCCTGACGCAAACAAACAGACACCCTACTGCCCGCCCCCTGCAGGCTAGCAGCCAATCAGACACTCACTCAGGCTCTCACACTGCCCCCCCAGCAAACACACGCTCGGATACTTCCTCAGCAAGCAAACAAACACACACTCGGATACTTACCAGTCCCAGGCAAAACTCAGTTTTGTTATCACTATTGTAGTAATTAGGCCTACAGATTTACCCTAATTGTGAGATCAATTGGGAGACCTGAGTGAAAGTTCATAAAATATCACAATGACCTATAACAGAAATGTTGATGGGAAATGGTACAAAGGAGAGACAAAAAAACTGAATTAGTCCCGACCAAAAGGCATACTGATATAATTCAAGGATTGTATTAAACTCATGCCTAGTAACAAGAGAAGTGTGTGAATGGAAATCAGTGAACCAAAATTGGTGTGTCAGAAATTAGGTCTAATTGGTGGAAAAAACCAATGAGAAGATATGCTATTCCACCCATCACTACCTTTTGGGCTCCTTAAAAGAAAATACTTTTTGTAGGGAAAATTGCCTGCAGGCAATCTCTTAACTACTGCCTGCTGGTAAATGGGTGAACCAGAAGAAGCAAGCTTCACCATTATGCTCCCACCATATCTTGGGACCCTGGGATCCACTATGACACTGTTGGGCCTTTGTTGTCATCCTGATGCTGAGAGGTTTCCTGACCAGTTTGGGCCAGAGAGTGGAACCCAGATAGGGTGATCAGTCAGCAAGTGTGAAAAATCAGGATGGGGATGGAGGGTAAAAGGTACCTATATAAGACAAAGCCCTGAATATTGGGACTGCCCCTATAAAATCAGGACATCTGGTCAACCTAGACCCAGATGACATTGCCACCGCCACTGGCTCCAACTAAATCCCAAATACTATCTGGAATTTGAGACTTTGGTTCCTGCTGTCAAACCTCTCCATGTGTCACTTTCCTTTTCCATTTTATTTCTTCTCTTTCCTATCCTTCTCCTTTTTTTTTTATTGTCTTCTGTCTAATGAAAATCTGGTTTAGTTGGCCAAGACTGTATATTTTGCAACACTGTTGTCAGCCTGAGACTAGAAATAGGCAATTACAAATCAATGTCCTAAACAGTTGAGTGATGGTGCAAGTTTGTCAGGTCTTGGAGTTGGTGACAAGACCATCTGCTATGCCTGTGTTTCTGCTGCAATGAAGTTGCAAATGAGAATCAACACCACAGAGAAACATTGCAATTTTCTGTCTCTGCTGCTCTTTTCTCTCCTCTTAGGCATGTGTTTGTCTTGTTTGTCTTTTCGAAAATGGGATTAGACTTCAACAAGAAACAAAAACAACAGCTTCAGCCCATCTTAGTTAACTTTTTCTCTGTCTCCCCCAATCAGGACAGTTATCACCATCTTTTATATTATCTAAAAGATTGTCAAACATGCTTTTTCCTTCTAAAATCTCTCCAAAGGTAAAGGGAGCAAGATACATTGTTAAAAAAAGCCTTATTTAACACTTTACTTTTGAAATGCTTTACCTGTTTCCCCCTTTTCTGTATCTTTAATAAAAGATTAAAACAATTTTTAATGTTGTGATTGCCATGCTATTAAGCAGACTGAGGTCTCTGTATTCAAAAACCTTGAACCTTGTTTAAAACCATTAATGTTGTACAGCAACAAAGGCAGGTTAACACCTTTGACTTTTGAGCCCATTTATTCAATCAAAATTAATTAATACAGAGCCCATGATGCATAAACTACTGGTCTCCACTTTTGACCATACTGTTGTAAGATTCATCCTTGGACAATTTAGTTTTTCACTCACTGTCATAGTACTTCAGGAGTAGGTTCTCTTTAATTAAGGTCTTCAATTTCTCATACTCTTTATTAAGATTTACTGTGATCTACCTGTACATTTTGTTGTATTAACTTCTTTCCCAACTGTGTTATTTCCATTACACAGATCTTGCATGTTTGTTTGCTTATCTTTACCTTTATTGAAATGATTCATTTTGATTATGTCAAAATGATTTGTTTCAACGTTTCCAAAACATTTTTCTTTTTTTGTTTCAACTAAAACAATTTCCCAAAATACACACGAGTTCATGAAAGGTTTTGGAAGACCTGAATCTATATTTTTGTCAACAACGACAACAAAAAAGGTTCAGCCAAAAAGTTTTGCCTAGGTCTAATTGCAAATGCCGCTATACTTTCACTCTTCTTTGGTACCCTTATCTCATTTTTGTGTGAAGTGCTGTGCTCCTCAAATTTCTTAATACAGTTTCATATTTAGTTTCCTCTGCCTGAGTTAACTGAAAACTATTAAACAAACAAAGTGCTTCAGAATCAGCCACTGTCAAAAATAAGGCTACCTTCTGACTGTCTTCCTCTTTACTGGCACCCATTGCTTGCAGATACAAAGCTGTTTGAACTTCCTCCTGTTGTTTTCCACATTTCCAGAGAATTTAATCTCTGGTGGTGCTCCATTCTTACACTCAGGGTATTTTCTTAATTTCTTTTTAATTCTGATATCATGTGGTATTTAGTGATTACTCAGTGTTTAAGTGCTTCAAAGAAATCTGATTTATTCTATGTACAGTTCCAACTTGTGGTGCACAACAAAAAGAGCTTCACAGCACTCTGCCCAGACTCTTTGTGTGGGAAGCTCAGTCCTTAAAAGCACATTTCCCAGTACCACAACTATTAACCCTATGTTACCAATAGAGAACAGAATCACAGAGGAGCTGACTTGGCCAAGATCACACAAGAAGTCTGTGGGGGAGCTGGGAATTGAACATGGGCTATTGTGGGGTTTAATACAGGAAACCTGCTGCTCATGCTGTACTTTTTATTTGTTTTTCTTCTGCTTTGAAAATATTTCAGAAGTCTGTGTAAATGTGTTCTTCTGGGAATGCTGTCAGCACTTGCTATTTCAAAATGTGCTGTATGGCTTAACTCTTAGGAAGTTGTATCTTGCTTCTGCTACAGTACTCCACTGAAGGCTTTCCTACATTCAGATGGATTTTCCATCTATGAAATGTAGTTGAATCACTTGCAGTATTTCCTGCACCAGTGTCTAGGTGGTTAATTGTCTGGTAGGTTAATTGGTCTGTGTGGCAGTGAATCTTTGACGTATGGACACTTGGGACCAGATCTTGCATTCCTTGCACACCTAAATCTGCTAATGAAGTGCTACCCCATTACAAGATTTTATGAGGACATGAGATCTCTCTTAAGACTTGATATCTCCCTATGTAGCAAACATATGCATCTTGTAGGTTTGTCATGGTGGCCATTAGAGTCCTTGCCATTTTTGTTAGAATATGGGTGTTAACTCCAGTACCCAGACTATATTCCAGTTTGAGGACTTACATTATACCTTCTTAAACTGTAGTAGTACTATTGTGCGCTGCATGCTTCCATTATATTCATTTTCACAGGTAGATGCATTTCCACAGGTAGTAGGAGGTGATTCTTGTAATGTATAATATATAATTTGTAAAGTTCTCTGGGGTTCTTTGGTTCTTTAAAAGGTACTTTATAATTACAGGGGAAATACTAAAATGAATAATAGTAATACGTGCAGTCCAACCAAAATTGTATCCTCAGACCTCATATGGTCAATGTTTCATTATTTCTTTTGCATAGCACAGGAGTGGAATGTTGAAATCTACAGAAAAATTTTATGCTGCCTGTATTATAAGGATACAAGAATGAGCTTAGTGATAAAGGATATGTAGGAATCAAATTTACTACATGCTAATGACAGAAAAATCTTGCCTCAGAAATGTTCTGAGCAGTTCATCATCCACAATGAGACGAGATAGCATCAGTGCATGGACTATGGAAACTTTGTCCAACAAAAGTAAGCCTGCTATTTCATTTTAATTTCTGAATATATAACAGCTATAACAATTAGAGATGGACAAATGCACTTTGCCTAATTTTAAGCCCATTAGAATGTTGTGGATGGTAAAGTTTGGCTCCAGTTTGAATGTTTTTTTGGATTGCATTCCGCTGTGAAAAGGAGCAAGGCTGGACTAGAGTAATAATTCCATGGGGGAGGGAATAGTATGGTAAATTATGAAGAAGAGAGTGGACAGATTCAAAAATAAAGCAAACAGAGAAAGACTGTAAGAAAAGGAAAATCAGAGAAGGGGAGAGAAATAGTCTAATGCAAAAATACAGTAAATATTGTATATGTAGAATATTTAGAACATCCACTCCTGGGAATGTTTTAGTCCTGATAAAAAAAAGTGTCTTTCCTTGAACTATAAACAATGTTGTTATTTTAAATTCAAACACCATCATAAAATATTAATTTAAATTACAGGAAAAGAATCTCTGAGATATCCCCCAAATAATTGGAGGTTTCCAAACTCTCCACATTCCAGGCTCTCCCATCCTGATAACCTTATATAAGAGAGCAGTTCTGATTTGTGACGAGTGAACAACAGATTTTATTTCTAGATTACTGTCTATAAATGAAATGTGGTCACTATCAAATTAGTGATTTGCAGGTTTGCGAATACCAGCACATCTGGTTAACACATGAATAATTATATTTCTACAAAAGACAAACATTTTCAAACATAACCTGAAATGGCTGTTTTCTTGATTTTAGAAAAGGGCAAATTTCATAAATAGATAAGCAGAAGATTTTAATATCTTGTGTTTATCTTGTAAACTAATTTGTACTTACTCATACTACGTAAATAAACCAAACGAAAAGGATTTATATAGATTAACAAACTGTTGGGTAATATACATGCTAACACATGCCAATTAATCTGACAAAGAAATCTATTTCTAGAGTGCTCATAATGTAATATTTGTATTTATCCAATATACACACATACCCTTCTGTGATTGGACTGAACTAGTAGGAATTAGGGAAACATAATACCTTAAAAATAGACCCAAAGGGAAAATCTACTGTGGTCTGAACCACAGTTCTTTGCCTCATTTGAGGAAAAAATGACACATATGTTATGAGAGGTTATTCTGAGTTATTATTATATATATATCCATTACACAGCCATTTTTCCATTTTAAATTGGTGCTAGCTAATCCATATTATATTCATTCTCAAGTGTTGACTTTTCTGTCTCAGTTTTCTCTGTAAATGAGCAATAGGACACAGTATTGTACAGAAGATGACTGGCTCTCTCATCAACAGAAGCTGGTCTAATAAAAGATATTACCTCACCGATCTTGTCTCTCTAATATCCTGGGACCTACATGGCTACAAAAATACTGCATACTAAGATGGTCAAGTGAATGGAAAAACTACTTTTTCTACACTGAACACTGATTTTTGGAGGACAGTACAAAAGAAGACCCCTCTGCTTCATAGAATTACCAACCAAATGGCTCCTTATGCCTAATATGTAGGCATATCAAAGGTCGGTAGGAATATATGATATATGATGCTTTATAATTTTACAGAGAACAGCCATGAAATCTCAAACTCTCACTGAATACATTAAAATAGCTGGCCGAGGGTCTGAGACATTAGTCAGAAAACACACCTGTTGTATGTGCTGACAAACTGATAATTTATAGTAAGAAATGGAACTTTTCTTCTCTCTCTACATATTACATCCCATCTGAATATTGGCTAAAATGAATAAAAACAGATCCATTTTGGTGGCTGTCATCACAGCTCTCAAGGTCATGCGTTGATGTTGCTTTCCATCATTTGTGGTGAAGGATTGCCTTGAAGGATTGGAGATAGGGTCAAGAGAAAAAAAAATGTGTCTAAAAGGAATTTGTGTTCCAAACAAACATGCACATGTGTGCATGCAAAGGTCAGGAGGGGCGCATTGCTGGTGCTTCCTGTTACCAGAGTGCTCAGCAAAAGAGGTACATCCATAACATGCAAAAAATTAGTTGATAGATAAGCTGCCAGTAGATCATGCTCAAGAACATGCTGCCTTGTTTCTGTGTTATACAGGACGAATAAAACTGCTTCTTGTTGTGCACTGTAAATAGCTTCTTGTGTGCAGCTCTACATATGCCGCTCTTAACACTTCCCACCACATTTCTATAGGTGCTTTCACCTACACCTGACCAGGATGGAGGATCTGTATTGATATAATAACAAATAAAAATAGCCATCCAGAGCATCCTCAGAAAATATGGAAATACCCAATGAAATTTATTGACATTTAGAATGTAAAAACATTTCTAAAGGTAGAGTTTTCATAAAAATCTGTTTTGTATTAATCATTCGTCAACCTCCTCTATCCTGATGGCAGGTCTCCTTCTTCCCCTGCTGCCATGGCTAGGATGGCCAGGAGATAGATCTTCTTTCAGGCCTCTATCCAACAAAGGACTTAAGCATGCACTTAATTTTAATATGCAAATTGACCCATTGACTCATCAGAACTATTTGTGAGCATTAAGTGGAGCACATGCTTAAATGCTTTGCAGGATAGGAGTCTTAAAAAGGAGAAGGTGGATCGGGGACAGGTAGGTCTTATGTTCCCATCAGCTGCTGCTCCTGCTCCACTTATTACTGGGACACTTTGGTCCCATATCATCAAAGATATTTAGGTTCCTCTCTTCCACTGAAATCAGCGGAAGATAGGAGCGTAAGTACTTTTGAGGATCTGGGTCTTGGAGCCCAGAAGTGCCTCAGTCAAGCACTGGCGACTTGCTTCAGATTCTCCTACATAGTAAATCCTCACCCACCAGTCATGGAAAACAGGGAACTCTGGGTGAGTAATGTTCACCCAACCTGGAGAGAGAGAGAGAGAGTGACGTGAGGGGAGTATTCCCTCTGCTAAAAGCTGAAAAGCTGAGGGAGGGGACCTCTGCTACTCCCCCTTTACATTAACTCTTGGAGAAAGTGATTATTGTGAGGGGTCATTTTTTTCTGCCTCATCCTGGGGGCTGAGGAGTGGGGAGAAGGTTTAGGAAGAATGCTGACACCAGCACTCCCTGAGTGGAAAATGGATGTGTTAGTGTGGACTGAGATATTGCATCCCCCACAAGGGGTATGGCCGAAGTGGGATGGCCTGCAGTCCACGGATGGACTGCTTGTCATAACCTCCAGAAAAGAAAGTGTAAGAGTCACATGTCCATGGAGGAATATTGACTGCATCAGCGCTAGAAGTGGAGTGACTCCACCAAGTGCCACTGGAGAAATACAGCTTCACATGACCCCTATGGCAGGAAGAGCCACAACACAGCTTTAAGACTTCATATGTAAAATCCCTGCCCCATTGAAGTCAATGGGAATTTTGCCATTGACTGCAATGGGGCTAGAATTTCAGCCCAAGTGTTTATATACTTTGGAATGAAAATTGGCTTTTGTTTGAACAATTGTTACTCACTTTCAGCGCTAAATTGTTTTTTGTGTTTTATTGGGTAGTGAGAGAACAGGATGCTTTTGGAAATTTCGTAAGGATCCACTGAGAGCATTTTGGTTAGAATTGACAAAATATAACTATTTTAACATAATAAGCACTTTCAGCACTTGCTTTACTTTTGTTAACTGAATGATTGTATAAAGTAAATAACAAAGTTATAGTAATAGGATTTTAGGAAATATACTCTTATTCGTAGATGCTCAGTTTGACTCAATGGATCCTTTGCCACTAAATTCAATGAGAGCAGAATCAAATCCTATATTACAACTGCAGGCAGAATTTCTTTCTCTTTTGAAATTATAGTTGCAGCAGGTGATCTGAATACTTTTGAATGGCTTTAAAAGGAGATTGATCTCTACTTGTTGGTGTATCCTTTCTGGCTGCTATTAGCGATGTTCAATATTATTACATATTGATTTATTAATAGTACAATAGTACTGTATTTTTATATACAGTTACAGATTATCACTTGTTAATATCTCTCAGGTGACATCTACTCAACCTCTACTTAAATACAAACTTTCCCAAACTTCATATATTAAAGGACCACTTTTTTATTTTTTATATTTGTTTTATAGTTCCATGGTTTTAGTCCTCCATACCATATGAAACATTTAAACATAAAGGAATACTTAAAATATTGCATTGGAGAGGGATAACTAGCTTGAAAATTTAATGACTTGGCACTAGTGTGCATTCTTGAAAGGATAATATTCCCTAAATGATTCTGCCTAATCTTTCTTGCCAAACCGTTAAAGATGGAAATCATTGGTTTACATATTAAAGTGATTATGAAGAGATCAAAACTCAGGCATATTCCCTAATGGGAAATGCTAAGTTAAATTCTTGTTGGCCAACGTCCCATCCTGATTTCAGTAAGAGATCTAAGCAAGATTGCTAACAAAAGTTGTGTCATGTATCAATATAAGGGAACAAGAACAACTTAAAGCAGGGGTAATCAATTATTTTTTGTTAAGGTCCAAACTTCTTGGTCATGGTATAGTCAAGGTCCAGACTCCATAGGAAATAATACCAAAATAATAACAAAAATGACAATCATACGTAAATAAAAAGATTTTGCGGTCCATTCAAAACCATCTGGCAGTCCAGATTTGACCCAGGGTCTGCCTATCGATTACCCCTGAAGAGTGCCCCCCCACTTTATTGTAGAGAACAAACAACTCGAGGCAATCTTCATTTTCCAAACCATCAGTGCAGTATTTTTATTTATATTAACATTAAATATAATTGTTTAAAATTAAATGATGATACAAAAAGATTACATTCCTACAGTATTTGAATTGTTATAATATGAAAAATGAATTTAATGGGCCTTTGGATTACAGCCTGCATTAAAGACATAACTAATCTAACAATGTTCTTAACCAGTTAAATCTTTCAGTGACTGAAACTTGATGAGTTTGGACCTTGTCATAAATATAAAGGGAAGGGTAAACCCCTTTAAAATCCCTCCTGGCCAGAGGAAAAATCCTCTCACCTGTAAAGGGTTAAGAAGCTAAAGGTAACCTCGCTGGCACCTGACCAAAATGACCAATGAGGAGACAAGATACTTTCAAAAGCTGGGAGGAGGGAGAGAAACAAAGGGTCTGTGTCTGTCGGTGCGCTGCTTTTGCCGGGGATAGAACAGGAATGGAGGAACTTTTAGTAAGTGATCTAGCTAGGTATGTGTTAGATTATGATTTCTTTAAATAACTGAGAAAAGAACTGTGCTTAATAGAATGACTATTTCTGTCTGTGTGTCTTTTTTGTAACTTAAGGTTTTGCCTAGAGGGATTCTCTATGGTTTGAATCTAATTACCCTGTAAGGTATCTACCATCCTGATTTTACAGAGGTGATTCCTTTACTTCTATTTACTTCTATTTCTATTAAAAGTCTTCTTGTAAGAAAACTGAATGCTTTTTCATTGTTCTCAGATCCAAGGGTTTGGGTCTGTGGTCACCTATGCAAATTGGTGAGGATTTTTACCAAACCTTTCCCAGGAAGTGGGGTGCCAGGGTTGGGAGGATTTTGGGGGGAAAGACGTGTCCAAACTATGTTTCCCAGTAAACCCAGTTAGAGTTTGGTGGTGGCAGTGGATATTCCAAGGACAAAGGATAAAATTAATTTGTACCTTGGGGAAGTTTTAACCTAAGCTGGTAAAAGTAAGCTTAGGAGGTTTTCATGCAGGTCCCCACATCTGTGCCCTAGAGTTCAGAGTGGGGGAGAAACCTTGACAGACCTGATAAAAGAATAAAGAAAACCCCCATCTTTCACAGTCTGGGGGTATTTCTCTTCAGTGGAACTGCTCCCACGATTCAAGTTATACATGTGGTTATGTACCTTTCTGAATCAGGGCCAGAGTACCTTTTCTCTATAGAGAATTCTCTATATTATGAAAACACCACTTTCCATTTGTAATTAAAGTGCAGTTATGGTAAGAGAAGGGGTCATGTCAGGATGTCTCTGAACTTTGCAGTCAATCTGGTCTAGTTTTGCTTTCCTCTTGGTCCAAAATAGTCTGAACTTGATAACCTGCTTGACATGCTGCAACAGTCATTCATTTACCAGGGTTCTGGGATTTGCCTGAGAGTATGGGAGTTCAGAAACAAGCTTCACAATTGCTGTGATTTATTGGCTAATTTATAGGACTTGATCCTAAAAACACTTATGCACATTCTCACAGTGTGATTGGCCCCCTAAGGGAAGATGGGCTGTGGTAAGTTCAACTCATCTCCATAAGTGAAGGAAATAAAGGCCAGGTAATGGAGGACAAGCATCCTTTATAAGAATAGCAGGAAGGTGCAGGAGAGAGGAAGATATGGCAAAGACCATGGAGTAAGGAAAGGACCTGTGACCATGGGAATTGGAAGACAGAGCTGGAAGGCTGAGCTCCAGCCAGGCAAAATCTGGGTGTGTGACTGAATTGGGATCCAGCTCTGGGAAGGACGGCTGGGAACTCCCTACCAAGGGGAAAGAGAGACACTGAACTGGAGTTAGGGCCTGGAGGGCCAGTGTACCCAGAGGACTGAATAAAGTTGACCCCAGATGGCAGTGTTTAAATTTCCCTTGGATTGGGGATGTGGAGTTTAAGAAGCCCCAGAAGCAGTAGAGACAGTGGCAGGGTACCTCAGAGTGACCTCTGGCCAGGCAGGAGTGTTCTTACATGCATACTTAACTTTAAGAAGTTGATTTTATTTTTTATGGGGAAATGGTAGGAGGGCAACAGGAGTGGATGATGTGATTGCCATTTGGGTTATAGTGGAGAAGTGTTATCATATAAATGTAGTAGCGATCCCTAAAGAGGATCAAATTGAATTAACCTGACCTTCTCTGAAAGTTCATTCCACAGATAGATCCTCTCAACTGGCAATACTTTACCAGCTCTTCTTTCTGAATGTACGGATTACTCACCACTATTAAATGTAAGAAAACTGATGCCTGGAAGTGTGAGACAGTCAGTCACTGCTCTAGGTAGTTCTATCAGTGAGGCAGAAAGGGACAACTGTTCCAAGAAGTTAACCAGAAAGAGACCTGGAACCAGATAAAGATTCCGATAAATGCCTAGTTAAATTTTCAAAAGTGCTTAGGAACCTAACATCCATTAACTTTAATGAGATTTATGCACCTAGGTGCTTTTGAAAAATGTACTAGGCCCCTAAATACTTTTAAAAATCTGGACCCAGTTGGAAGATATGGTCTGGAACAACTGAAGCACTAGATTTACAAATAGACTGTAGTTACAGCCATTGGTGTTTGTAAAGAATGGATTCTGCACACAGGGTAGTAGAAAGAAAAGGAGGACTTGTGGCACCTTAGAGACTAACAATAAATTTGTTAGTCTCTAAGGTGCCACAAGTCCTCCTTTTCTTTTTGCGAATACAGACTAACACGGCTGCTACTCTGAAACAGGGTAGCAGGTTTCCAGTCAGGTGGCTGTTGCCTGTTGTAACCCATGTAGTGAGTATATAGCCATGCAGTAATGGTACAACTAGAACAGAAACCCAAAGAATGATGAACACATTATTTTTGTATTATTTTAGATCACTACCACTTGCACTGCTTGTCCTAATTAGAAGAGGGGAAGGAAAAGATAAGGGCAGAACTGTGCAAAAATCCGGTGCTGAGTTATTTGCCACTTCATACGCTCATACGACCTCATTAACTTTAATGAGGTTGCATTGGTATAAATGACAACATACATTGGACCAATATCTGTAAGCAGTTTTTTAAAAAAGGAAACGCTGTTTTTGTGTGTGTGTATCTTTGTGTGTTTATGTCTGTGTAAATGGAAGTCAGCTTCTATGCATTAGGTAGAGTGAGGCATTTTTGTCAACATCCCTCAGTGAGTGCTAATGAGGCATTCTGCACACATTGGGCCTGATTTTTATATGTGCATCATCCCTGTTAATAACAACAGCTAATTAAGACATCCATTAAAAATCCATAAGGTTAATTTAATGGAAAAATTCCAATAGAACTCCATTAGACTCTCCCTGTTAGCTTAACATTACACAACTTTAACAAATGCCTTAATTAGATGTTCTTACTGAAAAGAATATAATACAATTAAAAATTGGCCATTATTTAAAATGGAGAGTAGCATTCCCTATTGCTAGTGCTTTAATTGTCATGAATTATATATGTTTGGATATTTCTAAAGTTTCTGTGATTGGCTGTCACGTACCTTTGTTGGAAAAGAGGGTTAGTTTGTGGTTGTGAACAAGTACAGCAATTATTAAAAGGGAGATGTATCAACAGGGAGATGTATCAACTCCTGAAATGTGCATCTAATTCCCCTGGGAGCAAATGAAAGCAGTACACTTGCATCAAAGGAAGAAGACACACCTAGTTTTAGCTCGAGAGAGTTCTGAAGTTAAGATCTAGATCTGAATTCCCAACAAGTTTTAATATGTTCAGATTCAGAAGGTTTGCCTCAAGCCATCATCAAGTCAAGGCAGCTGCAATGTTTCAATCTAGATCCAGAGCCAATGTTCCCCAAAGGCTGGGTAGAGGTGATGGACATGTTTGGTTCAGTTCAATTTCTGTTTTCTCTCTTCAACTGTGCAATTATTGGATGTAGTCTGATGCCATGTTTAATGGTGATATTACAGCCCCCCCCATGTATAGTTAACAATGGGTAAGAAGATAAACTGAGAGTAGCAAGAAGGAGTAGAAGGAGGAAAGGGAAAGAGCAGTAAAATCAAGATATAAAAAAAGAATTGTTAGCAGGTGAAAGGAATGGAGAGGAAAATCAGAAAGCAGAGGGTGGGAGAGTGAAATTAGACTTAACTCCCTCCTCGCACCCCCAAAAAAGCCCCTTCTAATTTCATTTCATTACTTCATGAAAGTTAAACTGATGAAGCAAATCATTTATCTCCTTACCATAAAATAAGATGAAAGCAAAGAGAGATAGTAGTGTATTGTGTGGTTTGAGTTCCCATTGTACAGAATTACTGCAATATTAAAATAAATCAACCATGTCTCATATTGACTCACTGATCCTAAATTATTTTCCCATTTATATTCTTAGTGATTTCTTTTACTTCTCTCTCTCTCTTTTTGTGGTCCTAGATATAAAACATTTTTACAAAATTCATGTCTCCAGTGCACTGAAACAAAGTGAAGATTCAGTGACAAATTCAAAGGAAAAATAATGTCATGAAAGAGAAAGGCGGCCACAGCTGTACATGTTGCATGCAACTGAAAACTCACAATTTGCCACTGCACAGTGATGGCAGTACCATGTACCATTTTAAGCACAGAAATATACAGCCACCACATGGAGCAATGTATATATCCTGTTCACTGTAGATCCCATTTTTATAAATACTGACAGACCTCTGCGTGAATTAATATAAACAGGGGTTTGGATTAGTAAATCATACTATTACATTATTGTCCCAGATATGTGGGAAGAAAGACAAGACACAAAGGATGTGGTTTAATTATACTGCAACTTTATTAGCTTAACTCATTTGGGAACTGGCCATCTACAAGTTTAGGCTTGAAATTAGGTGAAAGTTTCTAAACTTCAGAGGAGTGAAGTTCTGGAACAGCCAAGAGAAGCAGTGGGCAAAAAAATTAACTGGCTTCAATACTGAGCTTAATAAGTTTATGGAGGGGGTGGTATGATGGCACTGCCTATTATGGCATGTGACCCCTCAAAAATCCAGTACCAAAAATCCCCGGGGGTCTTTTATATTGAGCGCCTGCCAGTATGGTGACACATCACATGTGGCTGGGCAACAGAATTCAGTTTCTAGTCAGCCATGGTAAGCCTTTTGGTACGTGGGGTTGGCTTCTTACACCTTCATAACATGTTGGAATGTTTTCAAACTGCAGCGTCCTCCTTTCCCAGAGCAAGCAATGGGTTGGGTTTCACATTTAAAAGGAGGGGCTGTGGTTTTCGGGTGGATTTGCAGCATACACCCACCCCCACCCCACCGTGTGGCTATTCTCTGGGATGATCCCTTTTAGCCAAACGCAAACAGCCCAGCATGAACAAGGTTCTTTTACTGTTCCCTTACAAAAATTCCCCTATTTCAACCAGGTGACCATGAATGATATCACTCTCCTGAGCCTAACACAGAAAAATATAGACCAAATGTTGCTTGAATGTGACCAAAACCCAGAACCATTTGCTGCCATGCTTTTTGCTGCAATGATTCCAGACTACTTGCTACTGGCCTGGTGTGGTAGTGTCCTACCATGGAGGACGAAATAAGGCAGCCTCCCCCAGAAACTTTCTGCAAAGGCTTTCAAAGTACCTCCAGGAGAACATCCCAATTCTTCAGGACAAATCAAACATTAAACACAATTGCTTTTAAATCCTGTACCGTAGTTACAAATGTGCACTTACCAGAGGTGCCTTCTCCGGCTTCAGGGTTGGGGATCCCGCCTTGGGAGGGTATTGGCTCCTGGTTGCTGGGGAGAATAGATTCAGTGCTTGCCTGCTGTGCATTCTCCTTCTCCTCCTCTTCCTCTTCCCCCAAATCCTCCTCCCTGTTGCGTGAGGTGTCCATGGACAGTGGTGGGGTAGTGGTAGGGTCCCCCCCGGGTAGAATGCCATGCAGCTGAGCACAGAAGCGGTATGTATGGGGCTCTGACCCGAGGCGACCATTTGCCTCCTTTGTCTTTTGGTAGGCTTGCCTGCGCTCCTTGACTTTCACGTGGCACTGCTGTGTGTCCCTGTTGTAGCCTCTGTCCAACATGCCCTGTGAGATTTTGGCAAATATATTTGCATTTCTTCTTTTTGATTGGAGTTCAGCCTGCACAGATGCTTCTCCCCATACAGCAATCAGATCCAGTGTCTCCCATTTGCTCCATGCTGGAGCTCGTTTGCGATTCTGAGGGGACTGCATGGTCACCTGTGCTGTTGAGTTCACCACACTGACCAAACAAGAAATGAAATTCAAAAGTTCCCAGGGCTTTTCCTGTGTACCTGGCTAGTGCATCAGATTTCAAAGTGCTGTCCAGAGCGGTCACAACGGAGCACTCTGGGATAGCTCCCGGAGGCCAATACTATCGATTTGTGTCAAAGCTACCCCAAATTTGACCCAGCAGGGTCAATTTTAGTGCTACTCCCCTCACCAGGGAGGAGTACAGAAGTTGATTTTAAGAGCCCTTTAGGTCGACGGAACTGGGTTGGTTGTGTGGACCAGTCATTTTTAAATCGACCTAACGTGGCTAAATTCGACCTAACCCCATAGTGTAGACCAGGCCTCAAACAGCACAGGTCCTTATACCTTTTTTAATCATTTCCACCTAATGGAGTGCTGTCATCAGCCCACCACCCTTCTTTAGCTGGTCCTAGCCAATTGCTAGGATTCCCACCACTCTTCCCTGTATGCGGGTTAAGGGACTGAGGAAAGGGGTTTGTCTCTTCACAGTACCAGGTATTAGGAGCTCTAGCTTCTTAGGAGAAGCTTTCCTCTCTAAGGCCTTGTCTACACTATGAAATTAGGTCGAATTTATAGAAGTCGTTTTTTTAGAAAACGTTTTTATACAGTCGATTGTGTGTGTCCCCACAAAAATGCTCTAAGTGCATGTAGTCGGCGAACTGCGTCCATAGTACCGAGGCAACCGTCGACTTCCAGAGCGTTGCACTGTGGTTAGCTATCCCACAGTTCCCGCAGTCTCCGCTGCCCATTTGAATTCTGGGTAGAAATCCCAATGCCTGATGGGGCTAAAACATTGTCGCAGGTGGTTCTGGGTACATATCGTCAGGCCCCCCTTCCCTCCCTCCCTCTGTGAAAGCAATGGCAGATAATCGTTTCACGCCTTTTTTCCTGGGTTACCTGTGCAGATGCCATACCATGGCAAGCATGGAGCCCGCTCAGCTAACTGTCACCGTATGTCTCCTGGGTGCTGGCAGATGCTGTACTGCATTGCTACACAGCAGCAGCTTATTGCCTTTTGGCAGCAGACAGTGCAGTATGACTGGTAGCCGTCATCGATGTATTCCAGGGTACTCTTTTAACCAACCTCGATGAGGTCATGAGTGCGTGGGCAAACATGGGAGTGACTCAGCCAGGTCATTACCCTTTTAGTTTCATCCCATGGCGATTCAGTCCTACCGGCAGTCCTACTGCACCATCTTTTAATGAGCAGCCAGGAGATGACAATGCAGGAAGGGATTTACTTCCCAGACCAGAAAATAACTGTTGGGGATGTTGAAATGCCTATAGTTATCCTTGGGGACCCAGCCTACCCCTTCATGCCCTGGCTCATGAAGCCGTACACAGGCACCCTGGACAGTAGTATGGAGCAGTTCAACTATAGGCTGAGCAAGTGCAGAATGGTGGTAGAGTTTGTATTTGGACATTTAAAGGGTCACTGGCGCAGTTTACTGACTCGCTCAGACCTCAGCAAAACCAGTATTCCCATTGTTATTGCTGCTTGCTGTGTGCTCCACAATCTCTGTGAGAGTAAGGGGGAGACGTTTATGGCGGGGTGGGAGGTTGATGCAAATTGCCTGGCCGCTGAATACACGCCGCCAGACACCAGGGCAGTTAGAAGAGCACAGCAGGAAGTGGTGCGCATCAGAGAAGCTTTGAAAACCATTTCATGACTGGCCAGGGTCCTGGGTGACACTTCTGTTTGTTTCTCCTTGATGAAAACCCGCCCCCTTGGTTGCTGCTAAATTCCCTTTAAGCCACCTGCCCTCTTCCCTTCGATCACAGCTTGCTTGCAAAGGAAATAAAGTCACTAACGTTTAAAAAACATGTATTCTTTATTAATTGATTATAAAAATAGGGAGATAACTCACAAGGTAGCCTGGGTGGGGTATGGGAGGAGGGTAGGAGGGAAGGAAAAGGCCACTTGAAAACTTGTTGAATGCCAACCTTCTGTTGCTTGGGCTGTCCACTGGGGTGGAGTGGTTGGGTGCCCGGAGCCTCCCCCAGCCCTGCGTTCTTGGGCGTCTGGGTGAGGAGGCGATGGAACTTGGGGAAGAGGGAGGGCAGTTAAGCAAGGGCTGAAGCGGCTGTCTGTGATCCTGCTGCTGTTCATGAACCTCCACCAGATGCCGGAGCATGTCCGTTTGATCCCGCAGTAGCCCCAGCGTTGCCTCATGCCTCCTCTATCTTCCTGCTGCCACCTCTCCTCACATTCATTGACCACTGTCCTGTACTCTGCTATTGTGTCCCTCCACACAGCTCTGTCAGTGCTGGACGATTGCATGAGCTCAGAGAACATTTCATGGCACATGCATTTTTTTCGCCACCTTATCTGAGACAGCCTTTGGGACGGAGCAGGGAGGCTTGAAACATTTGCAGCTGCTGGAGGAAAAAAAGGGAGTGAAGTATTTAAAAAGATACATTTTACAGAACAATGACTGTACTCTTTCATGGTGAACAACACTATTGACATTACATAGCACATGTGATTTTGGTACAAGGTCACATTTTGCATCTTATATTGAGTGCCTGCTGCTTTGGAGTTAGAGATCACACACGGAGTGCCGGGCAACAGAATTTGGCTTGCAGGTGGCCATGGTAAGCCATAGTCTTTCGGCTTCTGCAATCTTCATAACAGCAGTGCCCTCCTTTCCCATACCAAACAAAGCCCGTTGAGTTGGCCATTTAGTGCTGCAGTTCTCCTGTTAACGTGCAGCAGCAGAAACCAAACTAAACCCCTCCCCCCATCCAATTCTCTGGGATGATCACTTTTTTCCTCCCCCCACTGCCTGGCTGGTATCAGGGAAGATCCCTGCTAGCCAAACGCGAACAGCTCGGCGCCAATGCCCCCCCCCCCACCCCGGCCACTGCCACCACCACCGCATGGCTAGCTGTGGGGAGGATTTCTTTTCAGCCCCAGGCAAACAGCCCAGTAGGAATGGGCACCTCTGAATGTCCCCTTAATTAAATTCTCCTATTTAAATCAGGTTACCATGAACGATATCACTCTCCTGAGGATAACACAGAGAGATAAAGAACGGATGTTGCTTGAATGTCAGCAAAGATCCAGGACCATACGCTGCCAGGCTTTGTCATGCAATGATACCAGATTACTTGCTACTAGCATGGCATGGTAAAGTGTCCTACCACGGAGGACGGAATAAGGCTGCTCTCCTCAGAAACCTTCTGCAAAGGCTTTTAGAGTACCTCCAGGAGAGCTTCATGGAAATGTCACTGGAAGATTTCCATTCCATCCCCAGACACATTAACAGACTTTTCCAGTAGTGGTACTGGTCACGAATGCATCCCAAGTCCTCAGAGCTACTTAATCATTAAAAAATGCTTGTTTTCATAACGTATTATATTTAAGAAGGTACACTCACCAGAGGTCCCTTCTCTGGCTTTGTTGGGTTGGGAGGGTATTTCAGCCAGGATGATAAAAAGATCCTGGCTGTCGGGGAGAACGGTTTGCTGTGTGCTCTCCCCAAGCTTGTCCTCCTCCTCATCATCTTCCCCATCTGCAAAATCCTCAGGCATGGCAGAAAGTACCCCATCCTCGGAGTTCACGGACAGGGGTAGGGTAGTAGTGGCGGCCCCCCCTAGAATTGCATGCAGCTCAGCGTAGAAGCAGCATGTCTGGGGCTCTGTCCCGGAGCATCCGTTTGATTCTTTGGTTTTCTGGTAAGCTTGTCTCAGCTCCTTAAGTTTCACATGGCACTGTGTTGCGTCCCTTATGTAGCCTCTGTCCCTCATGGCCTCTGAGATTTTTTGAAATGTTTTGGCTTTTCGTCTTTTGGAACGTAGTTCTGATAGCATGGCAAGGATGACCCAACACTCTCACAGATCTTGGGAGACAGGCCAGTCCTTGCCTACAGACAGCTACTCAACCTGAAGCAAATACTCATCAGCAACCACATACCACACAACAGAACCACTAACCCAGGAACCTATCCTTGCAACAAAGCCCGTTGCCAACTGTGCCCACATATCTATTCAGGGGACACCATCACAGGGCCTAATAACATCAGCCACACTATCAAAGGCTCATTCACCTGCACATCCACCAATGTGATATATGCCATCATGTGCCAGCAATGTCCCTCTGCCATGTACATTGGTCAAACTGGACAGCCTCTATGTAAAAGAATAAATGGACACAAATCAGATGTCAAGAATTATCACATTCATAAACCAGTTGGAGAACACTTCAATCTCTCTGGTCACACGATTACAGACATGAAAGTTGTGATATTACAACAAAAAAACTTCAAATCCAGACTCCAGCGAGAAACTGTTGAATTGGAATTCATTTGCAAATTGGATACAATTAACTTAGGCTTGAATAGAGACTGGGAGTGGCTAAGTCATTATGCAAGGTAACCTATTTCCCCTTGTCTTTTCCTACCCCCCCTCCCCCAGACGTTCTTGTTAAACCCTGGATTTGTGCTGGAAATGGCCCACCTTGATTATCATACACATTGTAAGGAGAGTGATCACTTTAGATAAGCTATTACCAGCAGGAGAGTGGGGTGGGAGGAGGTATTTTTTCATGCTTTGTGTATATAAAAAGATCTTCTACACTTTCCACAGTATGCATCTGATGAAGTGAGCTGTAGCTCATGAAAGCTTATGCTCAAATAAATTGGTTAGTCTCTAGGATGCCACAAGTACTCCTTTTCTTTCTCCCCATACAGTGATCAGATCCAGTACCTCCTGTTCGGTCCATGCTGGAGCTCTTTTTCGATTCTGGGACTGCATGGTTACCTGTGCTGATGAGCTCACCTGGCCAAACAGGAAATGATATTCAAAAGTTCCTGGGGCTTTTCCTGTACACCTGGCCAGTGCATCCGAGTTCAGAGTGCTGTCCAGAGAGGTCACAATGGTGCACTGTGGGATAGCTCCCGGAGGCCAATACCTTCGAATTGCGTCCACACTAACCCTAATTCGATTCGGTGATGTCGATTTCAGCGCTAATCCCCTCTTTGGGGAGGAGTACAGAAATCGGTTTTAAGAGCCCTTTATGTCGAAAAAATGGCTTCGTTGTGTGGACGGGTGCAGGGTTAATTTGGATTTAATGCTGCTAAATCCGACATAAACTCGTAGTGTAGACCAGGCATAAGTCCACTTCTAATTCTGGTTTGTCAGGAAATCAGATCCATCTGGAATGAATACCTGCACTGGACACCTGCTAATCTGGGCATGAGATGAGACTCAGACTGGAAGGAGAAGATTTATATAGCCTCCCCTGGGCATAGAGGGACCAATGGCTCACCTGCTTTAGGCAGAAGAAAGAGAGCTGTGCTTCCCCCCATTTACTCCCTAATACGTTAACCTGTCGCCAAGGTGCAGCTCTAGTGCCACTCTATGGACTGGTTGGCAAAGGATTCTTCTTTTCTGACACCGCGGTGTCCCTGTGCCAACCCCCGGAACTTGGCTTGTTCTCAAGTCCAAAATTTCCTTCCTCCTCATCCCTGCTAAATATGTGTGGTAAAGCCCAATACCTGTTGTAAATACAGGAAGTAGGGACAAGTAAAGGACGCTTGGGTGTTATAAAAGGAACACTGAGCATTACAGTTCCACTTTGAGTCACAAAATGTGCTAAGATGAGAAGGAGGGCAGTGCTTCAGAATCACTCTGGGCATACAAGAGAAATTTTAAATTATTTGCAGTCAGTGCCACTCTGTTTAAATAGCTGGTGCTCCTTTTGACATTTCTCTCTCTAGTGCCAAAGAAGTTGAAGGTATACTAGTTTTCTTAAATTAATCAAGAAGAAATATGACAAGTAATTTAAACCATTCTCCAAAAATCAGTCACAGGAAGCAGAATACTCCTGGGATGTTGATATGCAAATACTAAAGTATTTAGAGACCAACGCCACTGAAGGAACACCATGAAAAATAAAAGCCTACCTTAAGACCGCTTTACTCACTGCTGACAGGACAAAGCAGCTCTGTTGTTCATCCTTCCAGTTTGAAAATGACCATGACATCACTGGTTGGTTTAGTTTCTGTGTACATGTGAGTGGCTGGTCAGGCCAATTTGAGCTTTGAATGGTCTGTGACACACTGAACAAGAGATGCCGCTATAGGTTACTTGATTTTAACAGCAGACATGCTGCTGTTGTGAGATTTACACTGCTGGCTCTTCTGCTCTGCCTCAGTAGCTCTTCTCTGCTCATTGACTGTAGCTCTAATATTGATGAGTCTTCCCCAGGTAAAATGATCATGAGCAATATCTTCCCAAAACTCTGGGTTTATGTTGAAACACCACAAGGATAACTCGAGGAAGTCCTTGAAATGTTTCTTCTGGCCTCTCTGAAAATGCTTTCTCTAATTTAGCTTACTGTAAAAGATCTTCTTTGGCAGTCGCTCATCTGACATTCTGGTGACATGGCCTTCCCATCTCATCTGTGATTTCATCAACAGAGTATAGATGCTTGGAATGCCTGCCAGTATGAGAACTTTAGTACCTGGAACTTTGTCTTGCCATCTCATCCCCATCAGTCTCCTCAGACAGACCATGTGAAAATGATTCAGTTTCATAGCATGGCATCTGCACATCATCCAGGTTTTGCATGCATACATCAGAGTTGGCAACATGATGGCTTTCTAGACCTTTAGTTTTGTTTGTTGACTAATGCCTCTATGCTCTCACACATTTGCATGTATTCTGCTGAAGACCAGACTTGCTTTTGCCTTTCACTGTGATAGTAGGCTCTACGTAAAGCTTTCCTGGTGCAGGCTGGTAAATCACTTCTGTCTTCTTGATGTTAATTATCAGATCAAACTATTGTCACAAGCTGAAGAGAAATAGTCCATACTCTGCTGCATGTCAGACTCAGATTTGGCATGCAGGGAACAGTCATTGGCAAACAGAAGATCAGGAACAGTCACTTACTGTATCTTCATCTTCACCTATATTCCCCTCAAATTGAAGAGCTTGCCATCAGTCCTGTATCTGATGCCAATCCTGGTGTCACAGTCACGAAACGCATCTTTAAGCATAGCAGAGAACATCATACTGAAGAGGGTTGGGGCCAACACACAGCCCTGCTTGACTCCATTGGTGACTGAGAATGGTTCAGATGACTCACCATTGTCCACAATACAAGCGAGCATGCCATCATGGAATTGCTGAACCACTGCGGTGAATTTATCCAGGCAACTGAATTTTGCCATGATCTTCCAAAGGCCCTTCCTACTGACTGTATCAAATGCTTTTGTCAAGTCAATGAGTCATATACAGGTTGGAGTTCTGTTCCTGGCATTTCTCCTGAACTTGAAGAGCTGCAAACACCATGTCTATGGTCCCACGTCCTTTCCTGAAGCCACACTGACTCTGAAGCCAGGAGTTCAATGTGTGGCACAAGGTGATTTAGCAGAATTCTGGCGAGAATTTTGCTGGCTATTGACAACAAGGAGACACTCTGATAGTTGTTGCAGGATTGTCTTGTTTCCTTTCCACTAGTACAAGTGGATGATGCATGCATCCTTATACTCCTAAGGTATAGTTCCTTGAGTCCACATTGACTGGAAAAATTCAATCAGTTTCAGAGCCATGTGCAAGCCTCCAATCTGCAGACTTCTGCTGGTATAGCATCTGCTCCAGGTGCTTTACCATTTGACAGCAGGTCAATAGCTTTCACAGTTTCAGTCAGCATTTCAGTCAGCAAGAGATATTTTGATATCAATCTGGGGCAGTTGATCAATAGATGATTGTTGATTATCTAAAGAAGCTCTACACCTGGTATTGCCAACTACAAGAAGATCCACCACAATATAGGGGGATTTTCCAAAGGCAGAGAACTGGTTTAATATATCATGCCTCTCCTACCCATACACACATTTATGGGAATAGAGGATCATCTATAGGAAGAGGTGCCATTGACAGACTGTAAAACTAGAGGAACCCAGGGATCAGATGGCTCAAAATCAAGTCTTAACCTAATCAGGACATTTGTACCACCCCTCTGAGTTGCATTGCGTGTTTCCTGGATACTACTCAGGTCTGGGTCAAAGGATTTGGGATTTTTTAAAGTATGACTCTGATACAAGAAAGCCATTTTGAGTGGCTCTGAGGTAAATATTGTTCTGATGTATGCATGCAAAACTTGGACAATGTACAGATGGCATGCTATGAAGCTGAATCATTTTCACATGGGCTGTCTGAGGAAACTGATGAGGATAAGATGGCAAGACAAGATTCCAGGTACTGTGGTTCTCATACTGGCAGTCATTCCAAGCTTCTATACTTGGTTCTGTATGTTTCTGGACTGAATTTCTTTGAGTTCCCAACACCCAGCATATAGTGTTTAATATGCTATGATAGGGAAATGATGATGCATATTGATTTTGGGTCAAGTATTTCAACTGCAGTGCATACGAATGCTTTAAATAAGAAAATATACACATTAATTGGGATGATTCTTTTCTATTTTTCATGACACTTTCTTTTTTGTTTGGTGATTAAGTCCTTCCATAATATTTAAGAGCTTTGGAGAGGACTCTATAGTAACACTAGGTGGTATTATTAATAATTGAACACTACTCATTTTTTGAAACATGCATTAAAATGTTTTGAAAGTAGAAAAATGTTGTATTTTCTATAAAATAAAGCATTGCCATTTACATATATGTCTTCAATTATGTAAGTATTACTATATTTCTTGCATTCCCTTTTGCTTGTTGTATTGGCAGTGGGCTTTTCCTTCAAATCAAAGATGGCTGACCTGCTAGTATGCCACAAACTCCTGAAAGTGTCAAGAGTAGGTAGAACTCAAGTGTATAATCTATATGTAATCTCTACTGGAGAAAGGTATGAGTTGCTAGCGTCACTCGGCAGGAAGAAGACAAGATTGACTAAGTAAAGGCAACGATTGATGAGAGAGGAGAAATGGGAAGATAACTGGAACACATGTCAAGAGACATCAGAGGTGAAATTGAAAAAAAAATTCAATTTCAAAGCAATTTCTAACCGGTGACATTGACTGCACTGAACTGAGGAGGACAGAGAGAAGTCTGAAATGATAGGGAGGTAGGGACTTCAGGGATGTGATGGTAGGGCTGGTGGAAAAATTGCATGGTCCTGAAGCATATGGAAATGCATCATCTTAAATATACATTTCAAGCTTTTCCGAGGGTGAGGTGAGATAAGCTAGTACTACAAAGAGTGAGTTCCTCTAGTACTTGTTTCTTATATGTCACTGGAACTGGTTTCAGTTTTTGTGAATAAAGGGACATTAAACATCAATCATAATTTATACTATAAACAGAGGTCATAAAACAAAGATTCTTCTCTTTATAAGAATACAGCCTCTGCAATTTATTCTCCAAACTATACATAGATTTTGTAAAATCCCACATATTCAGAGTCCTATCATTCCTACCTGTAAGATTAACTGCTCTTGCTAGTACCCTTGGCATTTATATAAATATAAAAGAGAATGGCTATATAGAAGCTGAGTACTTTCTAAGAGTTGATGAATAAGGATACATTTTTCATTTTCACCTTTAATTCAGCAGAATGTCTTGCCTACTGTAGATAGTCATTACAAAAAGAGATGTAACTCCATTTTACTTCTGTTATTTTAACCATTTTTTTTTTCTGTTTGGCTGGAAATGTTTATTTTCCCTTTTCTAAATGATCCATGTTCCTGGATCATGAATATTGTCTCTGACCTTTACTGTTTCAGTTCACAGAATGCCTGTTTCCAAACAGTAAAAAAACTCAGTGAAAAAACTTTTCAGGTAATCCAAGGTGGCAGTGGCTTCCTCAGTGTGGAAGCTGAATATATGTTTTATTAACCTGGGTGATAACAGATTGCTGTTTTGTGTGTGTGTGTGTGAGAGAGAGACACACAACTGAATACCTGCTAAACAGATGCAATAAAACTGCATTAATTCTTTCAGAAAAACTCTTATCAAATGTTCCATCAGTGCCCTTTAGCTGAGAACTGTCATCCTGAAGAAGGTGCACAGATGACACTTACAATAAATAATAATATAAAATAAATCTTAGATTAGTCTTAATCTCCTCGAGGCTCCTGTTTTTCACAGTTAATGAACAGATTGCTGATGTGATAGCTGACAAATCAGTTGGTATACACTCATTTTAGAGGATTACTGCTTAAATAGATTCCAGAGAAGTAGTACTGTACCTCCATTATTATTTTTATCCCCTTTTTTTCCCTTGTGGAATTAATATGATTCTCCAGGAAAGTTTCAATTTGTCACAGCATGGCTTAGAGGTGTTATTTCCCAGCTTTAGACAGTGACTGAAAGGGGTACACTTTTTTTCATTGCTCAGTACTGTCCAGTGTACACACACAGCACCGGTTTTGTAAACAGAATGCACTTGTATTAACTTTTCAGTGAAGAGAGTGAAAAGACATAGATGAGTATTAGAATTAAGAATTTTGCCAAGAGTGCAATACGTCCATTACAGGTAAGCAGTATAATTCACTAAGTGAGAAAGGGTAACAGTACCCTTATGTTGGGACTACTGAGTTTTCATTAATGCTGGAAGTGGGCACAATATTCAGCAAATGTAATGGTTTTCATCAGCTTTCTGTAATGATTATTTTTTTTTCTCAGTGTTTGACCAGCTTTAATTAATTCAATAACAGGCTGGAGTACTACGAGTACTTTACAATTAGGATTTCTCTTGAGAGAATCAATGAGATTTGTCCATACTTTGAATTACAAAATTCCTCAAACATGAAAACTTTGAGAATCCTTGAAAAACATAGCATGGTATAGTCTCCTTTTGCAATATAATACAGTATAACATACCTTGAGATTAAAGGCCAGATCCTCAGCTGGAGAAAACTGGCAAACTTCTAAATAGTAAGGGCAATTCTTGACCCTGCTAAGGTCCTTTTGTGCAACCAGAGCAGCATAAAGGGATTTTAAGCTTATCCTAAATGACTAGTTGAAAATTTCTCTGATATGCAGGTGTAATTAGCTGTACACCAGCTCCCTTCAGTCTCATTTGATAATAAGTGAACAGAGCCTTTAGTCTGCTCTATGTTGTGTTGGAGTTTGTGTTTGGCCCCATGCATCTCTAGGATCAAGGGAGGTGTGGAAAGTTGGTCTTGAAATACATTGGCTTCCCTCAAATTGGCACTGTTAATGATTGAGCTGTTAGTCATGATCTTAATATGCACAAAATTAAATGCACAAAACTAGTTGCTTAAGGAAATTTGAAACAGATATTTCTATTTTTATTACCATGCTGGTGTCTGGCTTTTCGTTTTGTTTTTTTAATATCACCACAGCTGATTAGCTCCTCAAAAAGAGATTAATCTTTATTGTAAATATGCATTTGAAACTCAGAGCTGGGTCAAGTTTGGAGCATGTTTTACTTGCTTTTCAGCATACTTGCTCTTGTAGTTATAATTAAGGAGACATCATGAGGATAGCAAACTGTAATGGGCAGATTGCTTGTTGTTCTGACTGTTTACTATTTGGATCTTTCCTTCAGGGGGCCAAGTGTCAGAGCTTAAAACTGTGAGTGGTACAGAGTGTTCCTGTTTTACCGCTAGTGTATTTAAGACAGATGTTATTATTTTCTTCACCTTGCATATATTCTTCCTTATGGTTGTACAAAACATCTAGTTTCCCTTGTTTTCCAGACTGCCTTCTGTTGTTTAATGTCAGCTGTGGATCTCACTTGTCCTGATGGCCCACCACTATTTTCCTATTGTTCAAACATGAAGGTAGGTAAACGTATTTTGCTGAAACCAGATCTCTTCTGTAATAACAGACTTACCTTCATTCCATGACAAAATGTTGAAAGCAGTGAGTCCTGAACAAGTCACCATTATTATTCTTTCAAAAGTTATACTGAGCAAAGAATATAAAGCAAAACCCTCAACTGATGGACAGATTTCTCTGTTATCTCAATTGTCCTTTTGCTGCTTTGATAAGTCAATCATTTTTAAACTCTGACCTGCCATTGTAGTCAGAAGTCCAATGCAATAATAACTTAATGTTAGTGTGCAAGGAAGTCTGAAGCAAGTATAATGGATACTCTCATGTGATAGTAATCTAAGAGGGAGTTCTATACTTCCCTGTTGTACTACAGGTTTCAGTCAGTATATCTTTTAGAAGGATTCCTTCTAAAGTGCATGTAGATGCCTGAATAAACCAAGCTCTTGGAAAAGTACCCAGAGCGAAATGAAGCCTCTGGAAGGCCCACAACCTTCCCAGTTTTCAGAACAAACAACCTCCCCCTCTTTCTCTCTCAGAAAAGAAAACCCCACAGCAAATCACAATTGTAAACCATAAGTCTTTATAGTCCATCCTTGAACATTCAGGGACTCATCAACATTTTCTTTGGACTAATGATGTGATGAGCTAGATAAGCACAGTCTCAGGTGTTCTAGATATTAACCAATCACAGATCTAATTAATTGAAACTTTGCAAAGGTGTTCTTTTTTAAGATTAGGGAAGTAAATTGGGTGTCAGATTTAGTTAGGAGGTTTGAAGTGTATGTTTGCACTGGGGTCATTTTGAACATATGTGAGGGCATTAAGGATCTCCAGAATAATTGAGAAAAACTTTCTATTGAGCAGATATATACCATGAATAGGAGATTGGATGGTGTTATTATAGGAACATGGAAGTCTTGCAGCAAATATTATCTTTTAAAGATGGGCTATTCAGTGCACGTGTATCTGGGAAGCAATCACCTCAAATTCCATTCTTAATATGAAGATTCTGAACTGCACACTGAACTACATCTGGTTCTGATGCCTTTTGTTAATTAATACAAACAAGAAAAAAAATGACTATACTAGGAAATAGAAAACTTGGAGCATGCTGTCTACAAATGTATCTTAAAGAACTTGAATTGTCATGTAAAATGCAGAAAGTGTGTATTACTAATGGTCTTAAAACATTTAGGGTTTTTTTTGTTTGTTTGTTTTAAGGGAAATGTTATAGCAGATCATAGGGCTGGAAACCTGAAATAATTTTCAGCATTGAGCAGTTTAAAATTGTTACAAAATAAAGCCCCAATTCTGGAAAAAAAATTACAAAACTTCTTTACTTTAAGCATGTGTATAGTCCCATAATCTTTGCAGGATCAGGGCCTAAATCTTTCTTTATCAAACAATTAATTTGAATATGATTGAATAATTATATACCTATAGATCCTCTTTAAGTGTTATTGCCTAGCAAAGTAGCCATTGTAAAGTTAATGAGTTGTATTACAATGTAAAGTATCCTGAGGAGAAGACAAAATGCCATTTTTAACAATTAGTGAATTATCTGATGATAATGTGCTTTCCTGATTAATTTTAATTAAATCATTATTATAAACATATTCTAAAGTTTTAAAACTCTCATGTTCCACAGCTATCTGCTACAAAATAAAAGCCAAGGAAGAAAGAGGGTGAATTGGTGATAATAATTTACAATTTTTATGTTTTTTTTTAATTAAACCTGCTGCTAAGCAGTGAAAAAGTAAAAAAGTCCAAAGTTAGAGCTAACCAAGTTGGTTCATTTTTACATTTGACCCAGATATTCCTGGAATGAAAAATTAATTAAAAAATAAAAATTAGGAGATGTATATGAGTTACCTCAGTATCTTGGTTTTGTTCCACACTACCAGCTCTCAAAACTATTCCACCATATCTGTTTTCATATTATTAGTATTTAATATCTGAATTGTCCAATGAGGAATCAGAGTCCCATTGTGCTAGATACTGGAGACATCTATACTGAATATACAATCCCTGACTCAAAGGACTTACAGTAGAGATGATAAAAATGGAGGAATTTTTCACAATTTTTTGGTGAAAAATTTGTCCCTATTTTTGTCAAAAAGTTTGACCAGCTCTATTATACAATCCAGAGTATATACTGCATTAAACAGGTATATATATATATATATGCAGTGAGGTAAGTCAGTTAAGATTAGTTTAATAATAATGAGTCTACAAAAGAGATGTAAGTCACACTTGCAGGATGGTGTACCATATTTTAGAATCATAGAATCATAGTATCATAGAATATCAGGGTTGGAAGGGACCTCAGGAGGTCATCTAGTCCAACCCCCTGCTCAAAGCAGGACCAATCCCCAATTAAATCATCCCAGCCAGGGCTTTGTCAAGCCTGACCTTAAAAACTTCTAAGGAAGGAGATTCTACCACCTCCCTAGGTAACGCATTCCAGTGTTTCACCACCCTCCTAGTGAAAAAGTTTTTCCTAAATCCAACCTAAACCTCCCCCACTGCAACTTGAGACCATTACTCCTTGTCCTGTCCTCTTCTACCACTGAGAATAGTCTAGAACCATCCTCTCTGGAACCACCTCTCAAGTAGTTGAAAGCAGCTATCAAATCCTCCCTCATTCTTCTCTTCTGAAGACTAAACAATCCCAGTTCCCTCAGCCTCTCCTCATACGTCATGTGTTGCAGACCCCTAATCATTTTTGTTGCCCTTCGCTGGACTCTCTCCAATTTATCCACATCCTTCTTGTAGTGTGGGGCCCAAAACTGGACACAGTACTCCAGATGAGGCCTCACCAATGTCGAATAGAGGGGAACGATCACGTCCCTCGATCTGCTCGCTATGCCCCTACTTATACATCCCAAAATGCCATTGGCCTTCTTGGCAACAAGGGCACACTGCTGACTCATATCCAGCTTCTCGTCCACTGTCACCCCAGGTCCTTTTCCGCAGAACTGCTGCCTAGCCATTCAGTCCCTAGTCTGTAGCTTTGCATTGGGTTCTTCCGTCCTAAGTGCAGGACCCTGCACTTATCCTTATTGAACCTCATCAGATTTCTTTTGGCCCAATCCTCCAATTTGTCTAGGTCCCTCTGTATCCTATCCCTGCTCTCCAGCGTATCTACCACTCCTCCCAGTTTAGTATCATCCGCAAATTTGCTGAGAGTGCAATCCACACCATCCTCCAGATCATTTATGAAGATATTGAACAAAACCGGCCCCAGGACCGACCCTTGGGGCACTCCACTTGACACCGGCTGCCACTAGACATGGAGCCATTGATCACTACCCGTTGAGCCCGACAATCTAGCCAACTTTCTACCCACCTTATAGTGCATTCATCCAGCCCATACTTCTTTAACTTGCTGACAAGAATACTGTGGGAGACCGTGTCAAAAGCTTTGCTAAAGTCAAGAAACAATACATCCACTGCTTTCCCTTCATCCACAGAACCAGTAATCTCATCATAGAAGGCGATTAGATTAGTCAGGCATGACCTTCCCTTTGTGAATCCATGCTGACTGTTCCTGATCACTTTCCTCTCATGTAAGTGCTTCAGGATTGATTCTTTGAGGACCTGCTCCATGATTTTTCCAGGGACTGAGGTGAGGCTGACTGGCCTGTAGTTCCCAGGATCCTCCTTTTTCCCTTTTTTAAAGATTGGCACTACATCAGCCTTTTTCCAGTCATCCGGGACTTCCCCCGTTCGCCACGAGTTTTCAAAGATAATGGCCAATGGCTCTGCAATCACAGCCGCCAATTCCTTTAGCACTTTCGGATGCAACTCTCCGGCCCCATGGACTTGTGCACGTCCAGCTTTTCTAAATAGTCCCTAACCACCTCTTTCTCCACAGAGGGCTGGCCATCTATTCCCCATGTTGTGATGCCCAGCACAGTAGTCTGGGAGCTGACCTTGTTAGTGAAGACAGAGGCAAAAAAAGCATTGAGTACATTAGCTTTTTCCACATCCTCTGTCACTAGGTTGCCTCCCTCATTCATTAAGGGGCCCACACTTTCCTTGGCTTTCTTCTTGAAAGAAAGCAGTGACTGATAAATATTTTGGGATCGTGGTGGTTAACCAACAGAACATGAGCTCCCAGTCAGTGCTGTGGCTAAGAATCTTGAATACATAACCAGGGAAATTTCAAGAAGGAATATGGAGGTGATGTTACCTCTCTACACAACATTAGTAAAACAATTACTAGAATACTAGGTCTGTTCTGGGATGAATTCATGGTTCCACTGAAGTCAATGGTACTACTCCCATTGACTTCACTGCGGCCAGGATTTTATCCCTGACACCCACACTTCAAAAAGATATTGAAGCATGGGAAATTATTAAAAAAAATCTAGAAAAATGATTCCAGATCTTGTAAATCAGCCTTACGATGACTTAAGGAGCCCAATCAATGTAGCTTATCAAACAGAAGGTTAAGATGTGCCTTGATCAATGTCTACAAGTATATATGTAAAATGTGTAGGCTGATTTTGAGACAAGCTGAGCCCCCAGCACACCCATTGACTGAAGCAGAGGGTGCTCAGAACCTCTGAAGGGCAGCCAGTAGGTTAGGACCCATAACCATCGGAAGCAAGAGGCGCAAAACTAAGACAGGTAGAGGTGTCATGATGTGAGTAATTGCAAGAATGACTGCTCTCAAGCATAACCAATTTTTATTTGACTGAAGCTGCAAAGTTCAGATCCCAATGTCAACCACTCTCATGTACAGGACTACATGGATCTGGTATTTTGGATCTAGTCACCACAGGTAGATCTAAGTACGCAGCCTAGAAAATGTAGTTCTGACACCACGAGTCTTTTCCTTGACACTGTGCATGTCCTTATCTCATAGAATGGAATATATGTAATTGTAGCTTTTATAGATGATATTTTAGCACAAATAGAGATTTTCCTCACCTTGGCCTCACCTTTTCTGTTTCATGGGATTCAGCACGGCTTGGATGTCAGCATTCCATGTGTTAATGAGTCCCTATGCAGATTGTTCACTTGGACTGCCTTCAATGATGGCAAAAAGGACGTAGTCTTTGTATATGTATTATTGTTTTAATCCTCCAAAGCTCTGGCTGCAGTTACCTCTCAATCCATGTTATGTCAGTGTTCACAATTTTACATGCACAGTATAATACCAGTGTTATGAAGATCTTTCACAATCACACTTGGTTTGCCAAAGATAAAGCAAGAATTCTTGTTATTATGAAATACAAAGTATTACGATCTATCCAATTTGAATGCATCCGAAATAAGAACTGACCAAATCTTCATCCAAAATTCTCAACCAACCTCAACCTTTATATGTTTAGTTTAAACACACACACACACACACACACACACACACCCCGCTCGTTTTGTTGATGTCAGCATTTTTGGTACTGGTTGGGGCTGGATGTGGGAGTACTAAATTACCATGAAAAAATACTGTCTATATGGTATTTCTGGCCTGACTCTAAGAAAAATATTCCAGAAATCATGCAAGATCTTGCTTTCCTGGTATCTCCATCTTCGTGTTTCAGACAGTATTGATTAAATCCACACATGCTGGTGCAGAAATGGGTAAATCACACCTCCCTGTGCCAGCTAAACCCTCGGCACTCAACAGAGGATTCATCCTAAAGGGGGGGGGGCAGAGATCTTAGGTTTTCTGCTGAAGTTATAATGAGTCTTCATAGAGCACCGCAGGCAAAGGTTACTGGCTATAATGTACATACCCTCTTCCCTGATCAGTGGTGCCTATTTTCCAAGTCATGATGAGCCCCTAGGGGGTCTCTTGATAGAGAAGAGTATGCAGCTACTTTCCATTACTGTAACCTCCTCTCCTGATAGACTTTTCGTGCCTAGGACTATGAATCTGAGCCAACAGATGAAGATAAGCATACAAACACTTATGAGGAAAGATAGGCTTGTGGTTAAAACACAGGATTGGGAGTTAAACTATCTGGTTTCTATTCCCAGTTTTATTTCATACCTGTGTGACCTTGGTCAAGTCACTTAGGCTAAAATTTCAAAAAAGTGTCTTTTGATTTTGTGTGCTCAACTTTGACACTTCTACCTGTTTCAAGTGGGGCAACGAAAAGTTTGACACACCCCAAATCAGAGGTCAGTTTTAAAATGTTGGCCATCTCCTCTCCGTGCCACAATTTCCTCACTCATAAAGTGGGTATAATACTGCTTACCTACCTCACAAGGTGTGTTAGAACTATTAAAGAATTAATTCATGTAAAGTGTTCTGAGACATTGAGATGAGAGGCAAAAAATGGAAAGTATTATCTATAGTAAATCTTTAAACTGGCCAGAGTTGTGTAAAGGGGCCTTGGCATAAATGAGAAACAGGTCTTATATATATTAATGTGTGAATAAGGCATTAATTTTTCCAATATGAGATCAGCAAAACATTTTAAAAAATTGTACCTAAAAAAATCCACCAAATTAGTAAAATAAATGGCTCTTCAAATGAATGAGATCTGAAGCTTCAGGGAAGTTGAGGAAAATGTATCAAATATGGGAAGGCTCATAGCATGATACAGACAATTATATTCTTCTCCAATTCATAGGATTGTTGGAGTTTTGAGATTATGCACAGAAATATGACAACAAGCACCTTAATAAGAGCTTTCAGCCATGCCCGGGATTGCCTCTGAAAAGATTATTCAATATAAAATGAGTATTCAACTCACAACAAGACTCTGCATAATAAATTCCAATAAACCTTCCAATCTCAGTGGGTCAGTAATCTGTAATAAAGAAGTTTTGATTGGCAGACTGTATGAGGGACACGTTGATACCAAGCCATAGCCATGGTTATAGCATATGAATAAATTCCTAGTCTTTCTAATAATAACTGACTGTCTTTGTTCTTTGGTTGGAGGTCCTCAATTGGTGGGATCTCTAGCTCGTTCTGAAAATAGATATACTGGATTGTGTGAACCTAACTTCTTCAGAATGAGATGATTAGGTATGACAGCATCATCAAAAGTCTCTAGAGATCATAACATCAGCTATCTTGGCTCACCTGACATTTATTTTAAGTTATAAAACATTATGATTATATATAAAGTGATTCCATTTGTTTTTTCTAGTTTATGTAAAATTACAGGCTATAAAAGTACCAGTTATCTGGAAAACAGAGTCTAAATGTCACACTTATTATTTCACATGAAGATACTTGTATTTATCTGACATCTGAAACATTCATAATATGGAATAATTGCATATTCTGCATAAACACATCAATGTTAAACGTCCTGAATTTGGAATAGTTATGTGGAGTAAAATATGGATATACAGTGTTCCCTAGTAACTGGAAAAAACACGGTGGTTTATTATATCAATCTAAATAACTACTATGGCATGATGAAACTACTATATTATTTTATTTTAATAATTTAAAAATAAACTATTCCTTTGGCAGCTAGATGTTACTTCTCAAGTTTTTTAAAAAGTAATTGTAGAGAGCTACCCACAGTGTAGGCATTGTTAAATAGAACGGAAATATTATATAATTCCAAATTCTAGTCTGTGTGGTACACCATCTGCAACAGTTTATTTCAGTATAGTCTTAGTTGGCATCTATTCAGACAAAAGTGCATGTGTGCTTCATTCAACTTGTTGAGTTAGCTTTTATTAAGGATTTTTAAATGTGATTCTCAAAATGATCTTGGATTCTTTTCCATACAATTTAGCAATTAAGTAAAGACTGCTCTTAATTAGATGGCATAAATGAGTGGGGGATGGGAGGGAGAGATCATGTGCATAGAGTTTTTCAAGGCAGCTGCTTAAAAGTCTAAACACTTCTAGAAATACAGTACTATGTGAATAAATTAAACACGTGTTCCTTGTTGGTCCTTATTTTCATTTTAAAGGGCTTACTTAGAAGCAGCCTTTGCCCTAAAGCTACAAGAAAGCCACCATTTTTGGTTCACAGCATTTTGTGTGAACATTTTTGATGCTTCAAGCAATTTTGCACATCAATCCAAATTCCCTTTTATGCCAGATGTCAACAAAGCGGCTTCTTTCCCACTAATTTTTTTTTTATTTTTGCATGATTCTGATGAAAAAGCCATCTTCAAAATGCATTTATTTCTATTTGAAATAACCTAGTTAAAATTTCTGTGAACATTTTTGGGGTTTCTCATAAGAGGCACACACAAACAAAAGACTTAAATACTAGAGAGAAAACCTTTTTTCTTGGGTGCTTTTGCATCCTTCACACTCATCTACTCACCAACAATTGTTCTACAGAGACAGGTTTATAAATTTATTAAATTAAAAAAAATATCTTTCTGCCATTATGGAGCAGCTGATTCTAGTAAGATTTGAAAAATGAATAAAAGGCAGCAATGAAGTAACAAAAACTTTATTCTTTCTAATTAGTGTGAGGGTTTGCTCATCCTGTCATATATGGAAGTAGGCCACCAAAGAAGGGCCACTAAAGGGTTAAGGAGGTTTCAGAGTAGCAGCCGTGTTAGTCTGTATTCGCAAAAAGAAAAGGAGTACTTGTGGCACCTTGGAGACTAACAAATTTATCTGAGCATAAGCTTTCGTGAGCTATAGCTCACTTCATCGGATGCATTCAATGTTAAAATAGCCTGGCAGGATTTTGTAATTATAGATATTGATTACTTTAAGACATCATTGAGCTGACAGGATAAGAAAAGCCCACTTGTCTCACCGTTTTGTCCCTTTATTTCTCACAAGATGGATGAGTTAATAAACAGGGAGCAAGCATTCCCATAAATTCAGCATCTGTAATATTTGTCACCTTTGGAATTACTTGGATGAGAGGAACATCCTTTATGTGAATTCACGGGAGAGGAGCCAGCAGACTTTATGTGGAACCTGTACTCTTTGCTGTGATTAATACATTGTTGATGTTTAAAGAAGCAGCATCATTAGGCAAAAGCTCACTGAAAGGGAACTGTGTTCCTTCAACAGGGCCCCATGCCACATTCTGTGTGTTTTTCCTTCAGTCTGAAAAGGTGTCTTCTTTGTACATTATGCGTTTGTGTGTCACTTTTTACATCCACTGTACTCTACTGTCTCATCTGCATCTGCTAAGAGTGTAACGTAGTGCATTTCTAATACCCTTTTTCTATATTTTTTTTAAAGTTCAGGTAGATCAACAAAAACTTTTAAATTAAAAATGAATATATTTAACATGCAAAGTCATACAGTGTGTTGGCTGAGTATAAAACTGTATGAAAATGTGAATACAATGCTCTAGAAATTGGTCAATACCACACAAGTATCTGTGCACATATAATAATTTACACACAACTCCCCCCCACACACATGTATTCCCAGACAAAATTTATGTTAGAATGGAGTTAGGTTGAGCACACATCAGTAATTTAGGGTAGAATTACATTACAGGGAGGTTGTAACTGTCCCAAATGTTATAAAACTTAGAAATGCAAAGTTTAGGTCAAACTTAAAAGAAATCTATCTCTGTTTGTACTTTTTAAATGTGTATTTTCATACCTTAACGAATCTTAATGCTGATTTGTAGTAACACTATGTAGTAACCATATGATTTTGATTAAGACATTTTAGTTTCTGTGGATTGAGATTTGATTAAGCTGATTTTTTAAAACACATTTTAAATTTTTTTTTGTCTCATAGTCTTATCCAGGGTTTTCATCCCTCCTGCATTCCTGAAACACCACTGTGTATGTGCAGACACATAAACACAAGTGCATCCCCCTTCTTTCCTGTTTCCCTATATTCCCCTACATACACACACACCCCAGAGAAGTTCCCCATTCTTCCTGCCCTTTCAGCTGAGTAGATATGGTCCAACAAGTAGTTTTCAAAATGAATGTTTAAGAATAAAGGTCATTTGGGGAATTATTTTTCATAGTTGAAAGCCAATCCATCAACAGAAACTTAAATTTCTTCTTCATCAGAGACTCAATGAAAAATTGACTCCTTCAAAATGACCATTGTCTCCCTTTGCTCACAAGGTGAATGAGGTCATAGTTGTCTTCTGTTAAAATGCTCTGTTTCTAAATGGCCATTGACTCCCATATGTGACAATGAGAGTGAAGCCAAGCTGTTCTTTGTGAAGATGGTGGCCACTATAGTGTCAAGAGGCAGAAAGGAACAGAGTGAGAGGTAGTCTATGGTCTCAGTCCCAATCCAAAGAATACAAACTAGCCATTTTGAGAAGAGCATAAATCTACCTAATAGCAGCCTATGACCTTGTCCCAACTGATCTCAGTGAGAAATGGTAGCCATTCTGAAAGTTCTTTGTTAAATTCTCTACTATTAAATATTCTTCTTCTGCCTCTGCTGAAGGACAGACTTTCAGTTATGAAAATACCTTTATTAGATTTTTTAAAATGTCACTGGAGCGGGGTGAATTTTCGGTCAATTTGTTTTTGTTGGAAAATACTGATAGTTCATCAACACTGAAATTGTTCATGGGATAGGGTTGCTTTCACCAAATTTCCCATTTAAAAAAAAGTTGAATAAAAAGTGTTGAAATTGTCCAAAACTCCTGTTTCAACATTTTTCAATTTTTTGTTTCAAATTTAAGTTAAGGGTAAAAGAAAAAATAAAATTTGAAACAAAACATTTTGAAATTATCAAAATGAAATATTTCGATCAGTCCAATCTGATTTTTTTAAAAAAAATAATTCATGAACATTTCATCCCAGCCTGGCACAGGAAAAATCTTTGAAATGTCAAAAATCCTCATGGGACGGGAAAAACATTTCTTACCCAGCTCTAAATGTAACCTATGTATGAGGTTTAAGTGAACTTTAACTATGTGGAAAGCTTGACTAATCTGTGTTATTCCCTCATTAACATCAATTGAGTCAAACAAAAATACTGACAACCAGAAGTGAAATCTGAAAATGTGCCCATTTTTAAAATTTAATTTAATTCCTACACTTGGTGATAGATTTATTTGTAAATTCTCAGAAAATTCATTCTATATTAGAAGAGTACATGTAATTTTTTGGCGCATACACTGTGTTTTCATACATAACAGAGAGGTTGAATCTCTGCTATAAGTGCAAAACCAAACTCAACTTCAACAACACGGCTACCACTGGTGCCTCCATAATAACTGGTGCAAGGGATTCGGTATAGATTAATAAAACTATAGACCTTTCACCTCTGGAGACTGGGTTCAAATTCCAGGTTAGGTCACAAGTGTACATTGATTTGTCTTTCTGTAACCTAGTTTCATTATGTTTCCTAGTGAAGATTTTTCAGCACAATGTTAGCTTCTGATACAAATGCAAAACAAGCTGGTCCATTTGTTAAAAGTATAATTCTTTGTAAAGGATGAGGGTTTGAGACTTAGATTGGGCCAGGTGACCATGCAAATCAGTGGAGCTGAAGCTTGCAAATCCAGTGAGAAGAGAAGGAAGTGCTATCTACTGTGTTAACTTTCCTTGTTGGTCATGTTACTAAGTGAAAAAGTCAGAAGGCCTAGAGAAGGCCCATTCTGAAAAGGCTAGTCAACAGATGAGCCATCTTGTAGGTAGGAACCAAAACATCCTGTCCTAGACAAATGCATAGTCAACAAAATAAAATGGAGAAGCCCAGTAGTGTAGCAGTAAGCAGGCCAAGAATTAGGTACTATCACAGCAGTTTTATTTGAAGATTTTAGGAAGATTTGTTAGGAAGTGACTGACTACACTGTACACTTGGCTTTAGTCCATAGCTCAAATAGGATTCCATATATCACTTCCCTTGGAATGCCAATTTGTGCTCTAGAAACTAAACTTTCTTATTTAATTGAGCCCTTATGTGAGGAAAACATTTAAAACATGACTTTACTGTACCCGCTGCAGTGATGTTTGCTCTGAGAGGTTTGCTCTGTGACCTGGAATTGTCCTGTTAATCTGTAAAGTGTGTTAACTCAGATGACCATTAAAATGTCAGCACTGTTAACTATTTCACAACCAATCAAAGCATATAAGAAAGGCTCATATCATGAAGATCTTCACATGGGAAGCAAAGTCTCATTTCTGGAGTCTCAATTACTATTGCCACTTTACCCCCACCCCCCAAATCAAGAAGGAATGAACTTCAAGAAGCCTAGCAGAGTCCAGCAGAGCATCTAATATTTACCAAGGAAGTAACCCAGGATAGCATGTCTATCTTATGAACTTGTACAATTTGTGGTGATTGGCCTCTAAATCTGGCATCTCAAATATAAATGACATAATCAAAAATGATATACTATAGAGTATAGTGGCTATCAGGAGCCAAATAGTAAATAGCCTGAATAGTACTAAATAGTCACTGACAAGGATTGAAAAGAATAGTTATCAGCAAAATGTCAAGGTAGGAACCACAATCTTGAAAAATGTTTGTTTGAGACTGTGAAAGAAAGTTTCGGCTATTTAACTGCCCTTTTTTCACCACACCAAGCATGCCATATGTGATGTGAGCATGGGTGGTCTTTTGTGGTCTCATATGCTTTCAAAAAAGAATTATTTTGAACCTATTTGAAGAAATAATACTCAAGATCCATTAACAAGCATCAAGCTCAATCTATTTAGTTTTTCCAAGAGAAGGCTAAGACATGATCATTGTCTATAAGTACCTACACAGGGAGAAGATTGTGAAGAGTGTTCTTTAATTCAGAAGACAAAAGCATAATACATTCCAATTGCAGGAGAATGAAACTAGACAGATTCAGACTAGAAATAAGACACACATTTTTACAGGGTAATTAACTTAGGGATGTGGTAATTTTCCTCCATCAAAAGCTTTAAATCAAGATGGGATGTCTTTCTAAAATATGTGTTATTGCTCAATCAGAAGTTATGGGCTTGGTGCAAAAATCATTGGATAAGTTCTATGGCCAGTGCGATTCAGGAGGTCAGACTAGATGATCACGGTGATCTTTTCTGGCCTCAAAATCTATGAATATAAATAAGATTCACATTAAACCCTCCAGAAAAGTGCAGCCGCTTTTAGACTGAACGTGCCTCTCCCCGGGCACCCAGCTGTTTAACATGCTGCATTAATACTGCATAACAGTTCTGCACATAAAGTGAGGAAAAATACCACACACACAATTGAAAACATAGGAAGAATTCAGGGGGAAGAATAAGAATGGAATTACACAATGGAATTAGTTTCAAGGACAGCAGGGCTAACATATCACTTGAGAAAAGTACTCTGAAATCTTGTATGATCTCAAGTGGTCAGGATCTTGGTTTTCCATCTTATCTAAAAGATGACAAATCCAACAGCAAATCTAGTGCCCCTAACATAATGTTGGAATATGGTTCCATACTGACTCATCTTTATTTTTTCCCCTTCAAGAGCTTAGGGAGATTCAAACTGCTTGGCTGAATCCTGTCATCAATTAGGGGGGTTAGGCTAGGGAGTGTTTAGCCTCATTTATTGTGGATTAAGGCCAGTTAACCCTGCACTGGACCCAATTAATACCTGGTAGTTGGGGGGGCGGTTTGGGGGGGGGAAAGAAAGGAATTTTCCACCATCTATTTAGTGTGTTTAAAGTTAATAAGGTGGCAACTTGACATTTTAATTCCATCTCTGTGTCAGTGTCTTCATTCTCCAGCATGTCCTGATCAAATTTGTTCTTGATTCTAAATTATTTGAGAAAAGTTTCATTTAAACAAATTTGAGCTTAAAGACTATTCATTAACTGAGTTTGCTGCCTGTATTCACTAGTTCTTATTACCTCTATATAATTGGTAACATGAACAGAGGAACACATTGTTCAACTTTTGCAAATAAAGAACTCTAGGCTGCATCAAAAGAATATTATACAAAACAAAGGGAGTTTTACAAATTCATGGTAAGAAAACATCTGGAATACTGGGCAAGCTCCTCTACTAGTATAAATCAGTGCAGCTTCGCGGAATTCAGTGGAGCCATGCTGATTTACATCAGCTGAGAATCTGGTCCAATTTCTCATACTTTGGACAATTTACTTCCACAAAAATGTACAAATTCTGGAGAAGAACCTGCTAATAGACTGGGGGGAATCAGCTATAAGGACAGGGTGAAAAGATTAAACTACAGCTGAGAAGGGGGATCTTCTTGTAGTAGAAAGATATCTTAATGGGCAATCACAGAGATTAGTTAGGAACTAATTGAATGAAGCAGCAGCAGAAAAACATAGATACCCCTGGAAGGAGGGAAAAGAAAAGTATATTTAAAATATACATAGGTGCCTCTTTTTGCAGAAAACTACAGCATTCTGTGTTAAGCAGCACCAAAGTGATTAACTGAGATCTATTTTTATGATGCCTTGGTTGTATAAGCAGTTTTTTCTATTAACTTCAATTATTATGGAGACTATTGAAAGAATGAGTTAGCATCCAATCCAAAGGCACTCTTTCCATTGACTTCTTGGACACCCCACATAATCCCTGAATCAGCAAAGAGAACCATGTAGCACACAGAACTACACTGACTTCTTTGAGGCTCTGCCCAGTCTGCCTGGTTTTCTTTACAGAATTGGAGCTTTATAGCAGAAGGCCACCAGGAAATAGGTGAAAGAGAAGCCTAGCATAACTGGGTTGGTAAACAACACTATCATCATTCCTAGATTAAAAAACGCGACTGAAACAAAATAATGGCATTTGGGCCTTCATGCTACAAACATTTTTTTAATTGAAAGTATGTTAACCAAAAAGCAGTAATATCTCAAATTGTTCGGCACTGATATTGTATTACATTTTTGCTTAAAATGAAATTAGATTATGGGTATTTGGAAGGTTTTAGAGAGAGAGCTTATCTTTAAATCACATAGCTACATAACTAATAATTAGTTATGTATAATGTAAGGATTAGGGGTTTCCTGCAGCTGAACATTGAATCCTTTTTAAAATTATTATTTGGGATTCAAATTAACTTGTACTTGTTATTGTTCAGATTGTAAGCTTTACATTCATGGGAATGGTATTATTTGATGCCCATGCTATTTTAGATGATCAGAATAGAGCTGCTTAATGTGTGTCCATTTCACTATGAAAATAGTTTAGATACTATGGGCCTGATTCTTCTCCCACACCAGTTATATTCCAGTCCAGCTCTTTTGGCTTCACTGGATCCATTTTCAATTTTCACCGTCCCAAGTGAGGGAAGAATCAGGCCTTGTATAGTGAGACTTTAATTATAAGTAAGCCAATAGTGTGGTTAAGATGTTATGATATAGCCCATTTATTGCCATTAGCATGTAAACCGATTATAACATTTCTCTCATAATTCAGCTGTTGGAGTGTTATGGGTCAGTGGAGTAGTTCTGGATTTACACCACTATAACTGAAAGCAGAATTGAATTTGACTGATATGTCTGTTTATTACAAAGGTATGTCTTTTTCTACTGAAAAGTGGCTCTGTAAAATGATATCTCAGAGTTCTGCATTTATTGCCTCTCAATTTGCAAGTAAAGATATTGTTTTACTGTCAGCCCAATATATTCATCTGTTTTTCTGGATTGTGTCTCATCATCTGTAATAAATATTTGGTGGGAGAAATTCTTTTCTCAGAAACAGCTGTGCAACCCCATTGTCTTCCAGTTGTGTCTCAATTACACCTGTTCGCATTCATTACTACTAATTGAATAATATTAGCACCCTGTCTTCAGTGAGGTTGTAGGGGTATAACTGGGAACATAAGCTAGCCCTATAATTGGAGTTACTGCTGTGAGTCAGACAAAAGTCCAGCTCCCTCCTCCAAAGCTGCATTGGTTTCAGTGATAACATAGTAGGAGGAAAATCTGATTTTTGGCACAAAAACAAGCAGACAGGACTTAGAGCATACAAACAACAGATCTATATACAGGAAAGTGCCATTTTTACATTTATTTATCTTAGGTACTTCTATATGATCAAAAGGGTCTAAGTGACTAAGGAGCATGTCACCTTGGCTTTTAGTGGGACTTGTGCTCCTAAATCACTCACAAGCTTTTGAAAATCCCACCCATCTGGCCACACATTGTCTAGACATACATTATTATAAAGGAATTGTGCTAGTCTACCTGTAAATTATTTTAATCATACTTGCCTACCTCAAAGATGGATTAAGAGGCTCAATTCTTTGCAAAATGCCTTGAGATCACTGTACAAAAGGCACTAAAGCACATGCTTAAGTGCTTTGCTGAATTTGGGACTAGACATATTAAAATATTATATAATAAAACAATAATATTAAAATTTTTATTAGGCAGTGTAGAGGCTGATACAGGAAGGAATGTTTGCATTTTAACCAGCATCTAAGGTTTCTTGATCCTCTAGGTGAATCCTTTGTTATTCATATACATGATCATAACCTGAGCACTTCCTATTGTTTGTTATTAGTTGGAACTGATAACTAAGGAGGTCAGACTGAAGCTTTACAGACAATGGGCCAGATCATGCCACTTACACCATCACATGGAAGATCTCCTCTGCCTATGGACCTCATGTGAATTGATGGATCAGTAGACTCCATGAGAGCATCCCTCTTTTCCTTTAGGCCCTATGAAGTGCTGTGCATGAAACAGGGGAGAAGGCAGTGGGTAGGTGTAGGAAAGAGGAGCAAGTGAAGGGTGGAGGGGATGAACATGTTCCCAATGGGGATTTTCCTGGAAATGTAATACAATGTGGCTATATCACATTTCTGGATTACCATCTCTTAATTGGGGGACGTAGGGGCACTAAAGGGGAGTGCAGTGGACAGACATAACCGAGAGAGTCCATGACAGTGTGGTTTCAAGCACTGGGAATCTTCATACCAGTGCCCCTATCCTGCTGCTGATATATGTCCCTATCCCCACACCTATGAATGCAGATCTACTGCAGAAAAATAATAGATCTGTCAGATCTACTGCAGAAAAATAATGTAAACACAGTATTTCACTGTGGCAAAGTATTTATCTCCAGTGAGACTGTATCTAGCACAGTGGCAAAGTGAAAGGAGCAATGAACGATCTTAGAGGGTCATGGAACTTCTTTTACCAGCTAAGGAGATATTAAAGAATTAGCACTATACATCTTTGCTGAGTTAAATCAAAATAAGTGATCAGCCTTGAAATAATCATTACATCCATTAGATGAACATTTGAAAAGTAAGATATTAAAATGAGAAGTATTAAATATTAACAGGTTTTCAGACCAGAAGGCACTCACTCAAGGGTTTTGAATTGTCTGCCAGACAATGAAAATTGGAGCTAATTAAGCTGAAAATTGGTTCAAAAGGTAGTGAAGTAGGCAGCTATAATTACATATAAAAACCCTGAAATTGTCATGGATCATAAAATTAAACAGGGTCGTGGGTGGTAAACAATGATTCCCCCTTAAATATGATACTGAAATGTTCTCATGGGGCAAATTCACTGTACTTGGGATTCCTACACTTCTCCATTTTTGTGTAACTCTGTTGGATGTTCATAACAGATACATATTACCACTCTTCTCTCCCTAGTCCTTCTTGGGATAAGAGCCATCCATCAATATCAGTAGTACTTAGGACCTTATGTCTTATTATTTGTCACAATATGTTGGAGTACAGTAGAATCTTTTTATTTCTAAAGTAACGGAGCTGTATTATTTTGCTCATCTGTTATCCTTGTTTCCTAAGCCTCTGTGTGTCAAATCCAAATTACAGCTCTTGACACCATCCTATCTCTGAAGAAGTTTCTCTTCCCACCCTTATAGGACTTCAAACAAAGTCCATTTAAATCAATGGAAAAATCTCCTATTCTCTTCAATAATCTTTGTATCGGATCCATAGAAAACAGCTATCACAAAATTTTACTGTTCAGTGTCATATAATTTCCATCATGACAGGATACAGATAAAAAAAACTGTAGAAACTAGTACAAATGCTGTTTCCATTTTGCTGGATGGTAATTTTGCTGGATGGATGGTGTTATAAGAATGTAATGATTTTAAGAGTGTATGTTATACAGTAGATATACTAGTACAATGTAATGTTTGCAGAAAAATGGTAACAGAATTTGGGCATTACATTTCCTCCTTTTGCTGTTGTTAAGGCACATTTCACTCACATGTTCTTTGCAAACATCTTAGCCAACTTGAGATAGTCAATACATTTAATTCAAAACCAAATAAAGAAACAAAGGATTAAGTTATTCATCTGAGTTTTCTTATATTATGCTGGATTCTTACTCTTTAAAATTGAAAGTCAATAACCTGGAAAGAGAAACCATCTTCATTTAAGATTGTATTAGAAAGTGTAAAGCATGATTAACTACAAGATTTACAATTTTGCCTTGATGTAATCTAAAAATAAAACTTATATATATATATATATATATATATATATATATACACACTTGTTAAATACTATTTACTGTACACTGTCCAAAACCTGCATTGAATACAGAATTATTCATTTCCTCATAAGTATAGTATCTGGGTACTTCACAAACAATTTATTTTCACAGCTCCCCAGGGATATTAGATAATGTTGTTATCCCCATTTTACAGATGGGGAAACTGAGACAAAGACAAAGCAACTTGCTTTAACTCAAATAGTGACTGGGTTAAAAATCAAGACCATCTGACTTCCAGTCCTAATCCTGTGCTCATTTGCCCAAACCACACTGCCTTCCTGAAATACACACTGAGCACCCGGAGCTGCCAGTAACTTCAGCTGCAGATATGAATGCTCAGCTCTTCTAAAAATCAGGCCCTAAGTTTTTCAAGCTGGGCATCAGAAAATGAAGAACCTGCCATCGTTTTAAGGGGCAACAGCTTCATTTGATACACAATCCGATTAATTCCCTGAGTGCTGTCCATTCTGTGCAGGGCTTCTAGATGGTCACCACTGGTGTTGGAGTTGGAGGAAGGGGTGTGATTTCTCTGCTCCTGCTGCTTTTCCAGAGGGAAGGGGTTGCCTTTGCTCTGGCTACTGCTGCAGCTGGGCTCCCACTCTGTTGCCTGGATTCCATCCTGCTCACAGCAGCAACTTTTCTTGCCTGTGATTGTTTCACCTAATTGTGGTGAGTTCCATCCTCCATTTTTTGCCCGAACCCTCCATTTGTTTAGTTTGGTTTGGTTGATGTTGTCCCTTCCCCTCTTGTATTGGTCTGTCTGTCTGTTTTTCCTCAACCTTATCCTCTTTTTCGCTCCTGCCCTTCCCTTCCTTTTTCTTGGGAAGATAGGCTCCCTTCCTTTCAGCTTTCTCAGCCCCACCCAGGGGGTCCCTTTCCCTCTAGGGGGAGGGACAGGTTTCCTTTTGTTCCCCTTTCCCTGTTTTTGTTCCCTCTTTCTTTCCCCTAAGTATATCCCCCTGACCTTTCCTTCCCTACCTCCCCCAAGCCCACATATTGTTTCTTCAGTTTGATCCCTGCCACTTCCTAGCACTCAAGTGCAGCCAGGAGTGGGGCGGGGGAGGGGGTGGCCTCCAGATGGTTTCCCCTTGCTTATGTTTGTTGTTCCTTTTTCTCCATTTTTGGTTTGATTTCCCTTCCTAACAGAGGGAAGAGGCAACGTGTTCCCTTATCACCACCTCCCGTGGCAGGTCCTCAGCCTCCTCCTCATGATCCCCCCCTTGGTGAGTCTTCTCACCCTTCTCACTCCTTGGATGGCGGTGGGGCTGGGGAGGGAGAGAAGGGGACAAAGGACTTCCCTGGCCAACTGCTGTTGTCCTGACTCTGGATTTTCCACTCTACAGGGCACGTCCTTCCCTTCCTCCTCCTCCTTTTGGAGGCAAGGGCCCTGGTAAGAATAAGGCCTCTGGGGGCTCTTCCATTGTTCCTTCTCCCACTAGGCTTCTACCAGCACCAGGGGCCTCATTCCCCAGGGCACCCAGGTGTATGTCCAAATGGCTACGGTGAATCTGTTATCTAAGTTATCATCATCTGGTGTAGCCACAGCACCGACCATCTCTAATGCTTCCACCTATGGCAGCTGGGGCACCTTACCAGGAAGGATGGGGTTTGCTCCCTCCGGCAGCCATCTCATCCCCATGGAAGTCCCCATACCTCCTGAAGAAATTCCTCCACTTTCATTAGAGGTGAGCCCCAGGAGGCAGTAACTGTTGTGCATCCCCTTCCCTCTCCTTCTTCTCCTACTGTACTCCCTCTGCCTGTGTTGGGGGATGTGGAGGACTGAGTGGTTCAGGAGGTGTTGTGCCAGACTACTACGTCAGGTTTCAGAGTAACAGCCGTGTTAGTCTGTATTCGCAAAAAGAAAAGGAGTACTTGTGGCACCTTAGAGACTAACCAATTTATTTGAGCATGAGCTTTCGTGAGCTACAGCTCACTTCATCGGATGCATACCGTGGAAACTGCAGCAGACTTTATATACACACAGAGAATATGAAACAATACGTCCTCCCACCCCACTGTCCTGCTGGTAATAGCTTATCTAAAGTGATCATCAAGTTGGGCCATTTCCAGCACAAATCCAGGTTTTCTCACCCTCCACCCCCACCCCACACAAATTCACTCTCCTGCTGGTGATAGCCCATCCAAAGTGACAACTCTCTACACAATGTGCATGATAATCAAGTTGGGCCATTTCCTGCACAAATCCAGGTTCTCTCACCCCCTCACCTCCCTCCCAAAAACCACACACACAAATGATGTAGAAGTGGGAGAGGAGTTGTCCCTTCCAGGAAGTCAGAGTGGGGATGATGTCAGGAGTCCATCTGTCCTATTCCTGCAGGAGACTCTCATGGATCCGGCTACCAATGCCAACTGGTGGCTGAGTGGGGGGACAGCATGTATTTCAACCAAATAGACAATTAAACTATAATTATGAGCCTGTTTGCATAATTAGATTTGTGTATAATCATTAACACTATATCACACCCTCTATGCAAATTCCTCCACCAGCAGGAGGACCTGTCAATAGGATTTGATAATCTCAAACTAGAATCCCCCTTATCCTATTCTTCTTGTTGTTTTAATAGATAAACCAACTTCATTAGGTGTTAACAGCAGAGCTCATCATCACATATTGCCAAATAAAATTTTCATTCCCATAGAATTTTGACTAAATTTAAAATGTAATTTTACCCATTAAGCAAATGGCTGAGAGTGTTTGATAAAAAGTTATCCTTCTTTCCTGGGTAAATGACTGAGATGGAGGAGGGGGATGATAGCCTAATACATGTCTACGATGGGGTTTATTTAGTAGAATTATCAGAGAATTAAAGATAATGGTTTAGGAATGACAATGCTTTTGACTTTGTGTTGAGGAATGTATATCTTTATTAGGAAGCACAAGTCATTATTTATTATTAATTAATTAATATTATTATTAATATTTTATTACATCTAACCATCCTGCCTCAATCCACAAGTCACCACATAGGCAAGACTATTAACTGAACTTCACATTTTTTATTGGTTTTGATAGTTTTTAAAAGACATTTCTAATTTTGGATTGTAAAGCTCACTGACCTTTCATCGCAAGGGCTCTGGCACACAGTGAATACATTTATTAATATTAATCCTAGGTTAGCTCTTATATGAAAATCTCCTGCTGACATTTAAAGCATCCAAACAACTTTGAACTTATTTTCAGATAAAAAAGATCAATTTCCCTGTTACTGGTAAGTATAAAAACCTAAAACATTAAAAAAAAAGAAGAAAAAAAAAGAATGTAATATAGAGTACCTATTTTATTATTTTTAAATATCCAATGAGTTAGGAAATGAAAACAGTGATTACTAAAACAGGGTGCTATGATGTTCTTTTATAAAATGTCAGCTTTAGCTAGAACTAGGTCAAATAATACAAAAAGTAATTCATGAATATTTTTACAAATATCATTGACAAGACTGGCTGACTGTTATTTGTGGGTCACATTATTCATTGTCTATGAGTGTTTGGATGGCCGCTGAGAATGGGTGAACATGTTTACAATTCCCAAGTGTTTTGTGTGTTTAAGAGAAATTATTATTTTGCATGAGAATTCACACTAGAAATGTGCCTTATTTATCATTTGCTATTTTTCTCTGGGAAAAGAGTTTCAGCCATCTAGTCAGGGCATAGAAAACATACCCATCCAGTTATGGGTCTCTCTGATGAGAATACAAACTAAGTGTCAAATGTAGGGGGTATTCTGATGTGAGTAGTGATGTCAGAAGCCGCTTCCATTGATTCTTTATCCAGACCCCATCTGGTAACAGCCTTTATCCAGGCTTAAACAGACCCCATCTGGTAACAGTAGGAAAAAGAGTGTTTCTTTAGATAAAGGGGATGAAGATGGGAACCTGTATGTTCATTACAGCTCTACCATAAGGAACACTACTTTGTGGGTAGTCTGTGAGGAACAGCACTGAAAGACTGAAATCATTTCATACAGTCCACTGAAATAGTATTAGGAAGATAACAGTATTGTTTGCTCACTACTTATTTGTGCTACATATAAACAAGAGGTGAAAGTTTCCCTCTCCTTTCTCCTAATTAAAAAGCCCTCAAGCAATTCGGGCTCCTATTTCCTTTAAAAAAGGCAGAGCTACACTAAATATTCAAATTTTAATTATTTTCAGTACATCCGTATTGGCTTTTGGTAATTTTGGTGTTATAAGAAGACGTTCTGACAAAATAAAGTATATGTCCATGTGGGTCTTGGGAGAATGAATGAAAAGGCACTTCTCTAACTGGTGTGTTGAGTTAGGGCTTCCAGGTGGAGGATTGCATGGCTGGTCACAAGGATGAGTCAAAAATCATGAGACTGTCCTTGTGAATATTGCCTTAAGTGCACAAAAAGTGAGGTAAGATATATGAGATCCCAAATTATGCCGTGCTCATATGGCCAAAAATTAGAGCAGCTGCTGAAGGAATAAAAACAAAATCTGACCTGAAGTTAAGTTTAATATTGGCTCCAGATATATTCTGAAGACACTTATCTGCTCTTCCAGATAGAAATAGGTGATGAAATTGTGTATTTTCCCATTCACATTAGAGTAGTAGAACTATCTATCTATTTTTAGTGAACCTCACTTTTGAAAATCTGGGTAAGTGACAAAAAAAGATGTCAATGTTGGATATTTAAAGCCCCTAAATGACTCTCACTTTTTATTTTCCAGACTGCAAGTAGAAATTCCACCTACATCAGGCCTCGGAGGGTGGGGCCCACTGGGACAGCAGGTGCAATCGGAAAAGAAAACCTTGAGACTCAAGTTGTGGCGGATGTAGGGGGAAGAGGGTGAATTTATTCACATAGAAATGTTTGGAGAACGTAATTTTTAGTTCAAATATCTATATTTGCATGTGAACAAGAATATGATACATCTGGGTTTTTACTATTCATGCTATGAATGTTCTGAATAGACTGTTTTGGTCATGTGACTTAGGGACACCAATCACAACCACCAAGTAATCTAATAAATCACTGAAGCTGCACTCATTAGAATTAATTTGCAAACTGGATACAATTAACTTAGGCTTGAATAAAGACTGGGAGTGGATGTATCATTACACAAAGTAAAACTGTTTCCCCTTGTTTATTTCCCCTCCTACTGTTCTTGTCATCTGATGGAAATGGCCCACCTTGATTATCACTACAAAAGGTCCCTCCCCCTCCCCCCGCCCTCCCAGCTCTCCTGCTGGTAATAACTCACCTTTCCTGATCACTCTTGTTACAGTCTATATGGTACCCACTGTTTCATGTTCTCTGTGTATATAAAATCTCCCCACTATATTTTCCACTGTATGCATCCAATGAAGTGAGCTGTAGCTCATGAAAGCTTATGCTCAAATAAATTTGTTAGTCTCTAAGGTGCTACAAGTACTCCTTTTCTTTTTACAAAACAAATAGTGTGAAATATGTTCACATACAGTGTCTGAAGAATATTGAATTAATTCAAAATCAATGTCTGTGGAAAAATCACTAACAGAAAAATAGGCTAAATTCATTGCATAAACTGCTCTCTATGACTAGTTCGCTCAGTTATACTAAGTATTCATCAACAATGTATGGAATATCTGGATAGATATTTTCCTTTTTGGGGCAATATTCGTTTGTTGTTATCCTCATAGCCAATCTTATACACACATCATATATGTACTGGTGATAGACAGGCATGTAATAAACTGCACTGATTCCACAGGGACTATATTTAATCTTTCAAACCTTATCAAACAGTCATCATTTTAAAACAACAAGCCCTTAAACTAGCAAAGAAATGTTTCTTTTCCCAAATGTGAAACAAAATATTTCCTTCTTTCCCACCAATCTGGAATTTCTCTCTAAAAATTGCAGTGGTATAGGAGGAGGATATGCAATATTCAATCCAACATTGATAAGGATGTCAAAGTTAGATGTTTTTAGACCCACAAGGGCTGGAAACAAAATTTTTATTTATCTAGAAAGAGAAAATCTTTATTTTTTTAATGGAACACACCATGTGTGCTTCTAAGCTTTCAAAGCAACATGAAAGAATAACTTGAAATCATGACATTTTTTATATACAATGTAGAAAAACTATTGTGGATTATTTTTAAAGTCCTTTCCCTTCCCCCCCTCCCAACCTGGGTATTTGGACTCATGGGAACTAAGGCACCTGGCCTTTCAAGTGGAGGAATACAAAAAAATAGACCAAAGAAAAGTTTTTAAAGTTCTGTAAAACATAACTAACGTAATTTCACTGCAACATGTATGGGATACATAATGGTGTAGTAGAAATCATTTATATCTACTTATTGTTATTATTTATCTTGCAACAGAATCTAGAAGCCTCAGCCATGGACCAGAACCCCATTGTGCTAGGCACTGTATAAACACAGAACAAACAGACGATCACTGCTTCAATGGCTTGTAGCCTATAGACATGATGTTTGCTTACGTTTATACAGAAATATATTGAAATGTGAGTAGGCCCAAAAATCTATTTTCTAAAAACAAAGTGAGGCCTGGTAAAATATGAATACGGTGAAGTAAAACAATTCAGAAGCAAGCTGGAAATAAGTAAAGTCATAATCCCAGGTCATGGTGTAAATATGATTGGTCCTAACTATTTTTTACAAGTGTTTTAGATAAAATGTTAATGTTTTGGAAAATGCTGTCTATGTTGATAGTTATTGGTATGACATTTACTCAGATGTTAATAAAAATGATGCTTAATGATAAATAGCCAATGAGAAAGTAGAAAATATTTAATTATGGTAAAATAAATAAAATAAATAAAAATTAATTAATATTTAATTAAGGAGCGTTATAATAGATTATAAAAAAGGTAGCATGATAATTTTAGATTAGGTGCATTCATCCACCATCAAGGTACTGTTAGAGAAAGGATTAAACCCATTTCTTCTAATTTAGGGACTGATCATCCCTAAATGCATCATTTCGTCTTAAAATGTGAGTATCAATGCAATGGTTATATTGTAGTACCTGATTTCTTTTATTAAATTAAGTGTTTAATTTTATCATTTATTGTGTCATTCAGAGTTCCTCTAAATTAAATTATCTGTAACCGCCCTGGAGCCCTGAACCTTAGAGAATTCAGTTTGGTTTTATTCCTTATTTTTAAATTACTAATTTGGAACACATAAATCAAAAGTTACAGGCTGCATAACTCATTTGTGACATCACCACAGTAAACAATAATGTAGCCTTCCCAAACTAATATATGGTACATCACACCATCATATGTTCTTTTTACATATAAGGCTCAATCTGCCAGGTATTGAGCTCTCTGGCCCTGATCTGAAGTACACACTTAATTGACTATTGAATTCTACAGGAATACTCACATGCTTAAAGTTAAGCATGAGTTTAAGCGCTTTGCTGGGACAGGAGAGAACTCATCAAGCCCATATTGAATACATTACCTACAGAGAACATATATGTTTGTTACGGTAAGTATCTAAAACATAGTCCTGTCATAGTTAAGTGGCAATGCTACTTCAGAAATGAATGAAGTTCTGTCAAGATTATTTATTTTTTATTGGGAAGATGAAATGAATAGTAGTATAACATAATAATGTATTATGATGGGCCAGTGATGAGGGCAGAAGTCCAGTATTTGGGAGATGAGGGTTCTATTCCACGCTCTGCCACAGGCTTCCAGTGTGACCTAGGGCAAGTCACTGAGCCTCTCTGTGCTTCAGTTCCCCACCCGTAAAATGGGGATAATGATATTTCCTTACCTCACAAGGGTGTTGTAAGGATAAATACATTAAGGACTATGGAGTGCTTTGAAGTCTACTGATGAAAAGCACTACATAGGGGCTAGGTATTGTCATTATTTATTAATTATTATTATTATGTTAATTCATGTGTACCCTCTAGTGGTGACAATGTTACCTTTTTATATTACTCAAATCCTAATAAAGAATTTGTGACAGTTTTAATGAAGAATTAACATGGCTTCCCCTTAAAATACAAGATTCCAAATATGTTAACATCCACAAGCCTGAGCCCTCCCTCTCACCCAGCTTCACAGTTTCCACCCCACCTCATCCGTAGGATTAGCACAGGACTAAGTTTTTTGGGGGGTATGCTGTGAGCATTACACCAGTCATCCTTTTGAGAGTGGGAAGGGATTTTCCCTCATTGCTAGATCGGCCTGGGCAGTGTGGCTTTTTTTGCCTTCCCCACAGCAGCTCGAGGACCCAGTAAGGTAGTCCAGGAGATAAGGTTCAAGTTGTCGTGATTTAGGTTGCAGATGTTCAGTGCAGACATTTGTTCCATAGGGGGTCTGTTTCTCCAAACTAGAATTGGAAGTAGGCTAAGGGGAAGACATCCCCTAAAGAAACTAGGTAACGAGCTTGGGGCTTCTAATTTGTGGAACAATGAGGAGACAATCCCCTTTCCCCAATCCCTTAATCCTCAAATCAGGGAGGGTGGTGGCATCTCAGCAACAGGCTAGGGCCCAGCTATTGAGAGGTGGAAGGTTGACAGCAGCCCTCTGCCTGGTAGAAGTGATTAAGGAAGGAATGATGACCTGTGCTGTATGAATTATTCCTGCTTAGTTCCCAGATAAGTAAAATAATAAAGTTACAGACTAATTAAACCATATTTCTCACATCTTGTCTTTTCTTCTTGTCTTACATTACTGGGACAATGTAATTACTCAAACAGGCCAGAACACTGTGGTGAATCCCCCTATATTCTTCAGAAAAGTGTAAATGAATCTTCAACAAGTAGTCATAACCTTGATTTTTTACATCTCATTTGAACATCACAACACCACATCATATGGGTGATCAGGTCAGTTCCCTATTCAACTTTTGAGATGTGGCAAGACTGAAACCCATTCTGGTATGACTTCAAAACAATGAGGGTCAATTCCAGAAACTGTCAGCAGTTTTTAATTTTGCCATTTTGGAAAACACCCTAAACTACATTTCCCTTGGATGGTAGATAGATAATGGCATTGAGACCATACACCTCCTAACCATGTATAAGGTCGGTGGATTTGTAGGTATCCACATTTTTGAGAAACACTTGAGCATAATAGTCATATTTGTTAATATTCCAGTTGATTTAAGTGTCTTTTGATATGAAATTACCATCCACATGGAGTAATGTGTGACCCTGTTGCACAGGAAACTTGGGCTAGGGCCTGCAAAATCCCTAATTAGTTCTTTGAATTTTATGGCAGCACTACTATGTGTAGAGCAGAGTCCCAGAGGAAACATTTAATTGATGCAAGTAATTCAATATTTGACTTCTGCCATCCCTTCACATTCCATTCCTCTTCATCTCAGGACACCTTCAGAGGTCTCTTTCAAAATTTGAAAATAAAAACCATACTTGGTCTGTTGAAAAACTTGTGGGTGGCACATACAGTGTAGGTAATCCAAAAAAGTACATTCATGTCTATTGGTGGTCTTTTGTATTACACTGCCATATTCGGAATTGGTAAATATGCGATCAAAACAATATAACTGCCAAGAAACCTTGCTTCCCATAACTCTTGGAAGCAATAACTTAAACATTAAATGAATTCAAGTTAGGAGTCCATTTACCTCAGTGCTGTTCTTGACTTGTTGATACTCAGCAGGACTGAGTATGCATTCTTTGAGGAGAATTTTAAACAATTGAAAAACATTCTCCCACAGCAGGGTTACTGTAAATTTATACTAGCTGCCAGTCAATGAGACTTCACAACGCAGATCTGCTGTCAATTGATATGAATTCCAGCTCTCTCCTTGACTTAAAACATCAGAACACTTAACAAAGAACAGATAAATGAGCATGAAGAAGGTAATGTGACAAGTTTTCAAAAACATATAGAATATCAAAAGATCCATTTCCAGAAGGAAAGACAGTACTTTAAAGCTGACCCATATCAATCAGATGTTACTCCTGTCCTGCATATTTTGTTATCAGTAAAAACAATAACAACAAAACAATCTAACATAACCCACAAAAACATTGTGGAGAAGACTTTGTTGAGCCAGAAATCTCTTAGCATCTATTTCTAAAAGACCCGTGTTTTGTTTTGTTTTGTTTTTCTCTCATAAAGATTTCTGGAAGGATGGGAAGATATGCAGCTAATGAAATGATTAAAAGTAAACTTTAATTGGAGTTTTAAAATAAAACAAGAAAGTCAGCAGAGAAGCAGCAGCTTCATTATTTTTCAAATGGAAGATCAAACAATGATAAAAAGGAGAAGTATTATATGTCACTCTTCTAATTTATCACTCACAGATGAATTCATTATCTGGGACATATCTAAATATTAGTACAATTTACGCACACAAAGGTATGCTGAGAAACAGTTCTTTCTTAGTTCACATATTTTGCATAGTATTACCAATTTGTTATTTATGCAACTCATTATTCCAATCAAACTGTAGGGTCCTTCATGGGTCTGTTTTAAGATACCTGCATTTCAGTATCTATGGTCCTAATTCAGCAAAGCTTTTATGCATGTTCTTAAATACATTGCTGAATTAGGACCTATGTGTCTCTGTTTGCTTCATTCCAGTATCAATCTGTCTTGAGGCCCGATCCTGAAGTCCTTGCTCTGTCAGAACACCCAAAGGAACTAATTTTGCAGATTTAATTAGCATCTGTGAGACAGATATGTACACTCTGCCAGGTGATTTTATTGTTCTCAATCCCTGTGTAGTTCTGCATCGTCTTATTCAGGCTGTGAATTTCATCCCTTTGCTAATAATAATGAGATGATCACTGTCATCTGTGTGTTAAAAATAGTTATGCAAAATGAGCCAAATTTGACCCTGGTTCATTGATTGATTGATTCCTGGACACTTACACTTGGGACGAACTTGCCCACAGTGAGCACACATGCATGTTAAAACACATCTCTAACGAGAATATCCAGGGTATTTAATCCATTGAGTGTGGGGTTTTTTGTTTTCCAACTGCTTGAACAATTGAACTATACTAATTCAAATTATGGACTAGTGGTTTCCAAACTTTATAAGAACAGAATTAAATGTTGAAAGAAGATAATTCAAGAGTCTCATTCAGATCCATTCTGTGTATAATTAAAACTTGAATCAACATGCCATTGTTTTGCTTTTTTAAAATGCATTAAAGACTCTCTTTGCCTATATTCTGAGTTTGAGCTCAAAGAACTGTTTCTCACAAATTTGGATTTTAATCCTGTATTGGGAGCAGGAAGTGGGATGTGCACGGAAGCAGGAATCATGGCAATTGATCCCAAGGCAGGAACAAGGTTACTGTAATCGCTTGAAATAAGAGTTTTTAATGGAAACAGACAAGAAAAAGATAGCTCTGCGAAGAGTATTGCCACAGCACACCCTTCCCCATGACACTGTTTACTGTAACAATGAATTTGTGCATTTGCCCAAGCTCTAGCACTTCTCTCATCATATCATCATCCACCTATTAATCAATGTCGCTAGGTTTAACTACAAGGTTAAACTCCTTTACTTGTGGCATATCACACAAACAATTCAGCTGGAAGAAAAGTAAAACAAGGAAGACAGTTCCTTACAAATGTCCCGTATTTCCTTCAGTGAGGATTTTAAATTCTACTTGAAGATCAATGGCAATGTAAACATACCAACACTGTCATAAGTGCATTCATTTTTCATAAAGCAGCTTTATCCTCCATGGTAAACAGAGATTGTATTGAATTAATATCAGATTTACAGAGTTATTCTCTTGCACATCAGAAGACAATTTAAGGGAAAGGCACAGACCAAAAGGAAAAGGTAAAACTTTAAATAAGTTATTACTTTTCCCCCTCCTGAGTTTCACAGCTGTAAAAATATAGGTATAACTAATTATCATGTAAGTGTCAGAATTCTTTATGTATATATGGAGTTTAAATACTGAATAAGTCAGCTTTATATTTGAAACTGGAACCAGAACAAGAGCTGCTAGAGAAAGTACCAGGTTTTGATGAACACTCTGTACCAGACAGAAATAGTTTGGCTGGACAAGATATATTTCAAAAAAATGTTGTTTTCATGAGGAATGTATCTGTACTTGAGTTTGATGGTTTGCTAAGATTGCATGCTCTTCCTTTCAGAATCTGAAGATTGAGCAGTGTTTTTGCAGTTAAATTTAATGAGAGTTTTACCTGATTCAGAGATTACAGGATTACAATCTGTAGACCTCAAAACATGCAACAGAAGGGGAGGTTTCTCCTTAGACTTTCTCTTAAAATCTGCTCAGAAAGAACTAAAATGAAGTGATAGGCTGAATTCCATATCTAAACCTAGAGCAGATGGAAATAAGACATATAAATATACCAAAAAAAAAAAAGGGTCACATCCTCAGTTGGTGTGAAATGGCATTGCTTAAATGTGTAGCTAAATTACACCAATTGAAGATCTAACAATCTTCTTCTTAGTGTGCCTCAGGTGTCATGTGACCAGAATTCATCACTGAATTTGGTCTGCTGGTTGGTTCATTAGTTTTCCCAGCCTGGGCCAGGTATTGACAGGGAGTGCAATGTGAACTCTGATCAATGATCTGGCCAATGACATATCTAAGAGGTGTTTTGTGTTTTTCAGTAGTCATTTAAACAGATTTCTAAAATATTTAATACTATATTAACAATATTTAAAATATAACTATATAGAGTGCATATGATTATATTGCAAACATAAATCAGATTAGAAGGCCTTTGGGCAGGAAGTGTTTCTTCCCCTATCTGATTGAGGCATGTGGGTGTCATCACAATCTAAATAAATAACTGATAAATCAATAATGTAGAAAGGGGAATCAACGCCTTGTGCAGACTTTTCTGTAAAATAGGGCTCTGGGATGAGGAAAACTCATGGCGTTTCTTCTTAATAGTTCTGTGGGAGTTAAGGAAGCAGCAGGGGTTTCTGTTCCCAGATTCTGTGGATTGCAAGAGACCCTCTATTTTTACTGAAATCAATTGGAGTTAAGGACTGTTGCCTTAGGTGTTCAGCTCCTCACAGAATTGTGCCCAATACTTGCATTCCATTTATGCAAACTCAAGAGATTCAGATAAGGTTTGGATACACATTTGGATGTTTAAATTAAATATACCACCAAATCATCATTAGTACTTCACAACTTCTGATTTATCTGATATTTTGCCATTCATTGATATATGTCTGATGCCACCCTCTCCTGAGTACCATCAGGGCTTTTTTTATGCCATTCTCAGAAGCAGTACTCAAGTGGTAAATCTGGAAACTGTATTGTTGCATAAACACTTGCTCATTATTATTTACTTATTAATTTTATTGAGAAAACGAATACAGAAGTCACTACACAGGTTATAACCTAATATATTAAATACTACGTTTACTTGTTTATAGAACTATGTGCATGCGTTTAATGTACAGGATGCATAAAACAAATATTTCCTTTTTGTTTCAAACAAAACAATGCTGTTATTAACATTATTTCTTCTTTCTATAATCCAAACAGTCTGCAAGTCACTTCACATACATGTAAAAAATCAAATCTGACTCCAAACAGCTTACTATATAGGATTTATCATTCCACTGTGACAGGGTCCCTGGGGTGCAACCTGGACTGTGGGACTGCTCAGCCCCCTTTACCCACAAACCTGGTTTGCCTCTCACACTGTGATGATGTTGCTAAGCCACAAACCTCTGGCAGGTAATGTACTTACACAGACATTCACAGGCAGGGACACACCCAACTGAGTTACATGAATGCTTTCCCCATCCACTTATGAACCAACAGTAGAAAGGCTACAGCCAATTCCCTCTAGCTCCCCAGTCTTACATCCCAGAACTGTACTGTGTTGCGCTGGTCAGAAGCCTGACCAGTGTGAGTTCATTTCCCAGTCCTCCCTTCCCTGGATGTGGAGAGGACACATCCTAGCCTTTGTAAACTGAGCTGAAATTTTCCAAGCACTTCAACTAAAACACACTATTTTAGGTAAAATGTAAAACTGATTTTATTAACCTCAGAAAGATAGATTTTTAGCATGCATGGAGATCGAAGTTGGTTATTTAGGAAATAAAAATAAATTCGCAGTCTAAGTTCTACATACTGAATGGGAATTGAATCAAGCAGTATCTAACCTTGACAGTTGGTGCAAACAGATCACAGATCCTCAATATTCAGACTGGAACTGCCTATAACTTGGGATCACCCTCTCCGGTTCAAAGTCTTTGTCTCCAGATATGTTTCCAGGTGTTGAGTTGTGGGGGGAGTGAGGTCAAGTCATGATGTCACTTCCCCACTTTTATAGTTTTTTTCCAGCTTGCTGGAAAGATCTATGTTTGCTACATGGGGGTCCTTCGCCATTGGTCAAGCAGTCTCCATTGTCTACTTGCTCTCCCTGAGAAGCCTTCTGATACAGTCATTGGGAGAATGGATTCCCTTCAATGGACCATCAGTGCATCTGGCTCCTCCATTGTTGGACCTGAAAGGCTGGATCTGGGTATTCCCAACCTCACAATATATTTCAGTAACACACACATAGCAACACTTCATAACTTTACACATAGTGATAGCACATGCAATCCAATAGGATATTAATGTTCAACAGATAAAGACTTAAAATGATATCTCATAAGGCATACTTTGTACAAAACATATCATAATTGTATGACAGTGATGAATATGGGGGTTCCAGGGTGCCGCTTAGAGGTACAGAGTGCCACATCATAAAATATATTGTAAGGCCATATGATTGCTCCTTCTGTGAGCATCCAGGCACTGTGAAAGAGTTAAGGAGTGAAAGCAGAAAGTTCCCTATCATCTGTAGAACTTTGATGTAAAATTAAATTGTGCTTTAAGGGAACTCATCTCACTAACAAATAGTAATATGAGGATTATAAGTAAATGTGTTATTTTGAAGTAAAATTGATTTTTAAAAAATGGTTATGAAAAGCTTACCAAATAATTGTACCTTTGAAATTACAATTTAGTTCTTCATCTATCGCTAACTAAGGACAAAATATGATAAGGGGATAATATCACAGAATATATTGCTTGTTACATTTATCTGCAAGGTTCTAATTATCTGCATAGTGCATATAGTAAAGTACTATTTTTCTATTTTATCAGCTCAGTTCCATAGTTTCTCATTCTTCTTGATATAAGACTGCTTTCAGGTATGGTTGTGCTCTGACTGTTCAAAATATAACTGACAGTTTTTCAAAATAACTTTTATGTGCTGAAGTTTGCTCTTTTAATTTATTCAGTGCTAACCTCCTATAATCAGTAGAACAGAGCAGTATATGAGTTTACCACAGGTTAAGTTTGTCAATAATTTTCAAACCCAATGGGGATCAATGAAGGAGATATTGTATTCTACCTACATTCCTTCTTAACCTTTACATGCCACATCGTATTTGCATGATAGTGAGCTCAGTTTAATCATTCTTACATGATATTCTTATGTGACATTCTTCTATGATATTCTTCTTTCCACTTATGTTCAAGGAATGATTGATTTGAAAAAGAGCATTTGTGATGCTATAGCGAGGAGACTGTGATAATATACTTAAGGACCTGTCAGCATTTCTATTATTAAAACTATTTTCAGGGGTTTCATAGATCAACAATAAAACAAATTTCCGGTGGGGTGAAACTTGCCACACAATATTTCTGCCCAGGAGCAAATTTACTTTTAACACAATTGAAAATGGAAAAATACAATAAAATGAAACATGCCTTCAACCAATTTGTGTAAAGGAGCAAAGAAAATAGGTGGCAATGTTTGAGAAAACTTTACTACTTTCCATTAGCACAAACCTTTTTTTTTAATTTTTTGATTTGAAGATTTTGTGGTAAAAATGTGAACTAATTGGTTTTGTTAATTTCAATTCAATGGGATTCATGGATCAAGCACTATGCTTAGCAGAAAGCATTTGTAGGATCAAGTTCCTACTAATCGAGCAGGAAGATTTTAATCAGCCAGATTTAGCTGAATGCCTGTCACAAGTATGTCGAACAGATATATTTATGATTAGTTTTATATTGCAAGCCAATTGCACTAATTCAAACAGTATTGCTTATCTTGGATAGACTATGTAAGTTTCTCTGAGTAGTACTAACTATGAAATAGGCAAGAAATTAGTAAGAACAATCACATACCATAGGCTAAATTCCGCTCTCAAGTACACCAGTGTAAATCTAGAATACCTCTGTTGATTTCAGTGGCATTACCCTCGACTTACACCAGTGTAAATTAGGTCAGATTTAGCATAACATGTTCTTTATTGATATGGAAACTGAATTATATATCAGTTTGATGATGTATGATGATGACAAAAAAGGTAAAGATCCCTTTGTCCAGAAATGATGTTTTAAAGATACATGCATAAAACAGTTCAGGATGAGAGATGAAGAATTTTCTCCATGTGTTTTTCTGTCCACCTGAAAGCTGTGTGCAGATCCTGGCAGCCCTGCTAAATATAAGTAAGGGTTGCCCATAACTGCAGCTGAGACCAAATTTGAATATGGAATGTGGGAAGAGACAACATGATGACTGAGGATAGGGGTCAGGACTGATATAAAAATGTCCAGAAGCTGGGAAGATGATCACCCACGTACTGGGAATGAAATGAAGAGATGAGAAGGAAAGCAACAGGAAAGGGTAGTGGGCTAATGAGAGCTACACTGTCTAAATGTATCTGCTTGAGGGCACTGTAATTTATCCCAAGCCACTGTAATTTGTATCCTCCATATCATGTGTAGATAGCAGAAGCCTTCAAAAAATGCTTCTGGTCAAACAGAGGATACATCACCTCCCCCTTTTTCATGAGTAATCATACTCAATTATACTCAGGCACTCCCATTGTGTGTGGACTATTTAAGAGAGTTTGAGACACTCTCACCTGACAGAGGAGCCGCAGAAGGTGTTGGCATTGCTTTATTCTATAAAAACAAGACTGAAAATACCCAGAGTAGGGCAATGAAGATAGTTAGATTTATGGTGGGAGTTGTTTTGTAATAGATTGCACAAACTAGGATAATCTAGATAGAAAAGAGGAGTCAAGGGGCAGTATTTAAAATTATGGAGGGATATAGTGAAATCTAATCAGTTCATTTTTTGTTTTCCTATAATACAAAGACAAAAGGTCTTTTAGAAGTTATTGCAGGTATATGCAGAACAAATAAAAGGAAATATGTCACACAGCATGTAGTCAGCCTGCAGAATTCACTGATGCAAAAGATCAGAGAGTCAAATATTGTAGATGGATTTTGAAAAGGTTTGGTTAGTTTTATGGCTGCTACTATTCTACTGCCATTGGTTTCACTGGGAGGAGGATTTATGCTTAAAAAAAAAGCATAAATCAATCTCTTGCAGTAGTGTGAACACCAATTTCCACATAGGTCAGGAAATAATTTTCACTTCTTGTACTGCATTTCATAACTGGCTGGGTGCATTATGGGTTTTTTTGCTTTGCACATTTATCTCCCCTCCTTCTGAAGCCTCTGTTATTGCTCAATGTTTGATCTGATTTAGGAAATTGTATATGCTTGGATGATTCTCCCACATTCAGATATATTACCAATAATAACCACATCTCCTTCTGAACACCAGCCTTTTGAGTCCATAATTCATGCAGAGGTCTTTACACCAACTTTTTATTATTGCTTCCTTACCATCTCTTTATCTGGATACTTCTGACCTGATCATTTCCATTGTCTACCATCTTGAAGGTCAACTCTAAAATATGTTGATAGTTGCCACAGTCACAGGGAGAGCTGCACTTTAGACTCTGTTTAGTACCTCTTAATTGCACTCCTTTGGGCACAGGTTTCACAGCCTTCACCGCTCTCTGGGTGGAACCATGGATCTCTATGTGGCAGCTCCTCCCTCCCCCCCAATTACGAATAATTCTACCCATCAGGCCCAGCTGGGCTTGGCCCCTGTTAGCACTTTTCCTCCAGAAGCCTGTGACAACAGCTGATTAAAGTGACTCAGAAACAGCTTCTTCAATATAAAGCATTATTTATTCCTTCACGCAAAGATAAAGAACACACAGAAGAAAGGAATAAAAACAAAAAGGCCTATATACATATTTCTCCTCGCCTAAATGTTAATCTTTTCTTGCAGGCTTCAGTAAGTTCCTTTTATCCCATTTACCTCATCTGTGGACTGGAAGAGAGCCTGTTTGCTACAGTTTCTGTGTTTATCAGCTTCTTCTGACTGGGCAGATACTGACAACCCATTCAACCTTCCTTATTCGGCTGGCCAACACTTTGCCAGCCCAGTTGAGTTAGACAAGGGCATTCCCCAATTGATAGACCCCCCCATCTGTTCACTGAAGGAGCCCTATCTTTGTCTTTGTTCCATTCCTGTCTCCCCTTTCCCTCCCCCAAGAGCCTCCTTTTATTTAACTTCTTTCAGTCAGGCAGGATGATATCAAACAGGTAAACTAAGGCACATATTTTTTAAAACATAATGCACACAACTCCCTCCCTCCACAATACTGAATATAATTGGGAAGAAATTTTCCCTCAATCATTTCTATTCCTGGCAACTTAAGACTATGTGTAATCAGTTTCGGCAAAGGGTGAGAAGGAAGACCAGTGTTCACTGCTTGCATATATGAATTATTTTAAATAATTTTATATTACAAAAGGGAACGAGGGACAGTGAGACTACAACTCAGGAGATTCTGCATTAGATCCAGCTATCTGATTTCAAGAGATCTATAATTCAAAAGAGTTAAAATGCAAGTGCTTCATATTCCTCTTATCCCCCCATTTGAGATGTTGAACATATAGTATATTAAGCTCATTTAGAAAATACCTGTGAAGGTCACCTTTAATAAACCATTTATCTCACATTCTCTTTTTTTTTGGTTTCTGACTATGGGCCTGATCCAAAGTCCATGGGAGGCAATGAAAAGACTCCCATTATTTCCAATGGTCTTTGGAATAGGTCTTTAATGTAGTGGTCTGATTCTTCACTGTCTTGTACATTGTGTAGCCTTTTTAAAACTGAAATCTAATGCTCAGATTAGAAAGTTAGTAATTTACACCAACTGTGAAAAATGAATACACAAACAGAAAGGTGGTAGAGAATCAGTGCCTTTTCCTACAGTTACATCTAAAGTAGTTTATGTTTCATGCTATCTGATAAATAGATTAGGTAGAAAGATAGATAGGGCTCGTGGTAAATCTATTCCTTTACTGATGGCTGTAGTAAAGTGACAGACATTTGTAAATCACTGTCAGATGAAATTCTCTGAATTGTATGCAGTATGGTTGTAGCAATATTTGATTTTTTAAAATTTGTCTTTTGAAATTATTTACCAAATAATTTTTAAGCATAATTCTTAGGAGGCAAATAAGCCATTGTATCTGAAATTCAAGTGAATTGTTTTGACTGGACTCCTAAATCACACAATATTCTTTCTGTCCTCTGAATGGAACAGTGTAACTCTAACTCAGAGTCTTATGATTTTGAAATTTGCACGGTGTGATGTAACCTAACAGATGCTCAGAATTCTTTGTCATAGATGTGAGGCTGTGTCTGGGGTGCTCTGATTGCAACTGAAGAGGGGATGGTATGAGTTCACCTTTATGCCCCAAATTCCCAGGGCTTGCTGGAAACTAGTTCAGTCTGTGGCATACACTGTGACATACCCCCAGCTGTCTATGGTCATGAAGGGACCATTTTGACAACTAAGAATAGTTAAGGCATAGGAATAAGACACGCTCGTTTTTCTGAGCCATGGTCCCCAGGCTAGAGGGGAATATGATGGGGGCGACCCTAGGAATCCTCAACGAGGTGGATGTGAAAGTGTTAAAACAGCTTTACATTGTTAGTATGGTGCAAGCATACTGAGTGGGAGATGGGTGAAGTAAGGCAGGAAGGATTTGCTCCACTGTTTCTTCAGTTGTTCTTCTCAGTAAACTCATTTGTTACAATATTTGCAGAAAACAAGCACAAAATATATGTGAATAAAGTTGTACAAATTCATTCTAATATGTGACCAAAGAGTCACAGACATTGTTGTAATGCTCCCTCAGTTTGGAAGGAAATGAAGTAGATGGGAAATGACAGTTCAAGCACTGATTCTTCCTCACATTAGCTGTTCTGTTTCATTCTATCTTCTTCCAGCTGGTTTTTTTATATCATACTCATTCCCATGGTATTGGAGTGCCTCACACAATTGAGAGGCTATTAATATTTAAATGTAAAATCAATTCAAATATTTGTGTATGTCTGAGTCATTACCAACAATTGGGAGGTGGGGCATTTAATTACCTTTTGATAAAGTAATAAAGTCGTCTACCAGGGCCTTAAATATGCTTGTGAATTTTGTACCTTTAATTTTTTTCTAGAGCAGCCAATGCAATTCATGTGAATAGTATTAATTATGGAAATGTCCAGAATATGTAAAACTAAAAATACTGCTAAAATATATATATTTTCAAATGCAAATAACAAGTCCAGCTTGATATTTACAATCCTATTTGCTATTATGCATCTCAAATTCTTAATTTCTAGGCAGCATCTTGAATTGGAATTCTGTGCAGTGAATCTAACTAGCATGTTTGTTTTATCATTAATCTTGCTGGTCATTATATCATTTACTGTTCATTATAGCAAGAGATAAATTGCAGAAATGCTTAATATTGTTAGTTCAGCTTGGCTGCTTTCTTTAGTGACACTAATTCTACAGAGCAGTTGGGCAAAATCAATGTCTACTGCACCATTTGTATTAAATTATGCTTGTTATATGATTGAATCAACACTACATAGATTTTTCTCAAGTTAATTGATCAACTCCTACAAAGCAAATTAATATGATACATCAAACTGAAGCTGAATTGTAGAGCAGAACAGAACAAACATCAGCACTGGAAGAAAGCCAGAATGCAGCAGGCCACACTGGACGAAGTAACCAGAATCCATAGCTATGGTCAAGAGGCCAAAATATGGTAGAAAGAACTTAAGTGTTAATGCCTTTAATTAAATATCAAGTTGCAGGTTTACAATAAAATTGACATTGAAACCCCGCATGTTCACAGGGATATTTGTCCAGTTCTCTCCACACTGCTTCCACACTTCATTTAGAACCCAATTCAGCAAACCAATTAAACTTGTGAGTAATCCCATCCCTATTCAGCAGAGGAGCACTTAATGACATACTGCCTTTTAAGCATATGCTGAATTCGATTTGACTTCATTGGAACTACTCATGAGCATAAGTGCTTTGCTGAATAGGGGTGAGATTTCTCAAGTGCTTATGGTTTCTGTCATCTGGGAAGGCGAGAGTTCCTTCCATCTGCTACGTAGCTCTTCCTAGCTGTTATGAAAAATCCTCCCCTCCCGCCCCCCAGGTTCCTCCCTGGCTGTTATTTTCTCACTATTCTAAGGGTAGACTGTCTCCAAAGCAGGTGGGTGCCACCTGGAACCTACAGTCACATCAGCCATGTTGTGTGCTCTCTGGACTCAGTCCCCTCAGTTTTAAGGGTCCAATCCTTGGAACAGAGTGCAGGGATGTGTGCACCTGAGCTTGCACCCTGTTACGGCCTGATATTGCAGACAATTCATTCCTGCAGCCAGTGATCACTGGAGCACAGCAGCACTCCAGGTACATCACTCTCTTTTCCCAGGCCATGGCCCACAAATCCCTCATGCAGAAGGGTTCAGGAGGTAGAGTAGAAACAGCTATGCTGGCTTCATGTCACCTGGTTTATTCTCTTTCACTCAGGAAAAGCTGGTTTTCCATTTGCTTTGCACTGCTAAAGTGGTCCAAATCAGGGTGTCAGGATCTGGCCAAAAGTTTTCACAAATGTTTTTGATACAATGAAAAAAAATCGTGCTGAAAAGAATAAAGTTTTTCATGCTACAGTAAACAAAGAATATATAATGGGCTGACTGGGGAACTAATTTTTTGCTCCTTCTTTTATGCCAGTTACCATTTGGATTTTATAATACAATGGCTTGTAGTCATATTATTTGTGCACACTATTGATTGTACCAACAGTTTTAAATACACAATTGGCTGTAGATGCAAATGACACTATGAGCAAGACTATGACTTTTTAATTTCTGTATTAGGCAATGAGAGACTAGGATGATGGACACTCTAGAAATACATAAGATCCAAAATGTAGAAAATATCTGATGAAAAATGAGAGATGATTTATAACAGTTGGCCCAATAAAAGAAGTTAAGCTAAATCTTCATGTTCAACCACGCTACAAGCTATGAGGTATACTTTATGTATGCTATTTCAAACCATTAACAGAAGTATTTTATGCTATCTATTTTTCCTTGATGTACATGTATATTGTCCTTTCTGCTTGTCTTCCATAGCTACCATGCTAAGAAGTTTAGATACCTATAATAAATGTTGATACAATCACAGCAATATAAATGCTAATGAACTCTATCTGGAATTATTCCATACTTTCTGAAAGCTGTCCATATAAAGATCAGTGTATGATAAAGTTCAGCAGTACAGATAGACTGTACTGTCACCTGATTGGTGACTTAAAGCTTCCTCAAAGAAATGGGATTTTATTAGGTTGATGCATTATATGCAAGATGCACTGGAGTCTCCTTAGCTCAATGATAAAATATCTATTGCAGTGCGAACTAAAGTTCTCATGAGAGCACTGCTGTAAAGCAATGGGTGTACATACTTTCTAAAAGTTTTGAGAAGACATCCCAGTGAAGCCAGCTATTGCAGAGCACAATATGTTTTAACTCATTTTAATGCCCCATAAATGCATGGTCTCTGCCTGGTTTTCAGGAAGGTTTCCATTATAACCAGTCTGCCCTGGGAAGCGACTCAAGCTTTTTGTACTCAGGGTTAATTTTACACATTATAACCAACTGACACTAAATGGTATGAGGTAGTCTCTAATCTGAATGTGTACACGCAGCTGAAGCCTGCAGTCAAATCCGTGTTAAAATAGTGAGCATACTAGAGAGAGAGTAACTTTTAGTAATTACATATACTTATTGCCTCTTTATTTTTCTCTGTTGTACTATTACTTGTATCACTTGATGCCTTATGAATCACGATTGTCAACCACTGCTGGCATTTTCTTTCCACCTGCATTTCCAAGAAAGTTTTTCCAGCCTTTGACCTCTGAGAAAAGAGGAAAACAAAAAAAATCTTCAATAGAAGGAAGCAGCTACTATTCAGCACATAGCACTAGATTTAATATCACTTTGAAATCTCCATAAATTCTGATAGCCGTATTCTTTAAACAAACATGAAAAAATAGAACTTGTTCATTCATTCTGTGTGACAGATGGCAGAATACTTGATTTGACAAGACACACCAGATGCACTTTGACCTTTGGTCTGATCGCATATGATAGCACTCTCACATTGCAACACTGGTCTGGTTGCAAAGCCTCAATTTTAGCTTTTCAGTGATGTCTTTCACACTCTACAAAAGAGCTGGGCAAACACTGAATATTTTCTTTGAAAATACAATCACATTTTTAAATGTTTGCTGCCCTTTTTTTGTTCACTTTCTCAAATATTTGAACAACCAAGTTTGCTGGCAAAACTGTTTGCAAAAAAAACATATTAAAAGCTGCATTTATGAATATTTGTGAGACCAATTTTAAATGAAAACACAAAAGTATTTATGTTAGAAATACTTCCCTGCTCATTCATTCAAAAGATAGAAACAATACCATGTGACTTACTTCACAATAGCAATTAGCCAACAGACCTTAATTACCAAGTATTGAATAGTTGCAGAACATGGTTCACAATGCATAGTTTAAAAATAAATTGCACAATAATTGCACAAAATAATAAATACATTTGAGGACATTGCAATCTGCTCATGGTCATTCCATGATAGTCTCTAGTTTAATCAGATGTACTTACTTCGTTATTTACTCAGGTCTGTTCCCTAGTTATCCCTTGAAAACAGAAGCATGTTTCTGCAACACTGCAAATGGATGCATTCATTGTGAATTTCTGGCCAGCTCATCAATTCAAATATGATCACTGAGTTCTCCTGTCTTACCACAACCTCTATAGTTTACACAGGAAGAGGGCTGCCTTTTCTGTGGTATACGGTATCTCATACAAGCAGCTTTGGTGTCTACATCTATCTGAAAGGGTTGCCCTTTAAATAATGGATTTAGTTGCTCCATGTGAATGTCCTTAAAAACAGCGGTGAAGATATGCAATACCATTTCTTCTGAATTACTCTCTGTGTATGCCTCCTGATCATGCTACAGGGAAAGCCATCTTATTGCCTTTTCACCATTTTTTCCCCTGAATCATTTCCTTCTCCCTGTTTGCACTTTAAATACATCACCTTATAACATACTGCTGATAAACTGGACCTTTACACCTATTGGTTAAGGATGTACTCTGGATTTGTAATTGCAAATGCTAAGCCATATTGTGCAATTGATTTTTAATTAGAATTTATGATGGAAAACAATGGGGATATCTATTTAAAATATAAGGGGACAATATGGCTCACTATGAAGATGTTTCACAATCTTTTCTCCAACAAGATCTAATTGCAAAGTAATAAAAAGTGAAATAAATGGGTTAAATACTAGAGCTGGTTAGACAATTTTCATCAAAACACTTTTCCATCGCTAAATGCCATTTCGACAAAAGTGATTTTTGTCTGTGTCATTATACAGATTTTGACAAATTTTCCATGAAACCAAATTTTCCCAATATGATTATTTTTTGTTTGTTTTAGAAAAATGTTGACATTTTCATTTGGAAATTTATTTTAGGAATTTTTCTTTTATTTCAAATGTTCAAGTTTCTAGCAAGACAGAAATTCTGAACTTCATCTAAGTCTGCTACATTACCTGTACTTTCTATTTCTACTGAGTTTGGAGGGTCTAATGCCTAACACTAATACTGCTCGTAAAATGGGCCTTGATGTTGTGGGCTACAGAGTATTTCAAATTCATTTTCATTAATTTCTTATTCAAATTGGTTAAAGCAGCAATATACTAGAAAGAATTACTGGAAACATTTTAAAAGGTCAGATGTTTGAAATCCGTACTTATGTTAGGATTTCACAATCTGTAGTTTAGTCTGTTCTAATAACAATAATGGGCTAGGTCCTTTAGTGGAGGAGTAAGCTGAGGTAGCTCTATTGACTCTACTCGAATTATGCCCATTTATACCTGCAGAGGATCTGGCTCAATCTGTTGAGAATATGAATTAATTATTCAAATTTGTACAATTAGCTTCCAAACTAACCAACCTCACAAATACACATGCTTAAAACTTGCGGGTAGCAGAGATCAATGTTTGAAGAGAAGAAAAAGATACATAAATAGCAGAGCTACACAGAATTGCTTCCAAATATTTGAATGAGATTTGCTAAAAAAAAAAAAAAGAAAAAAAAGAACTTGTTTTTTACAAATTCAGTAGCGCTTGCTGTTTTGGCTCAAGAGAGAAAGCAATTCTGAGAGCTGCCAAGATTTACATATTTAATTCAGATGTTCTATATGAGAGTGATAAAACAAGAGAGAAAGGTTTCAGGAGCAGACCCAGGGGGGAAAAACATTAAATTTCACAAGGAAACATTTTAAAAAGCTGTAAACCTCTTTCCCCTAGGCCTTGCTGAAAGGTCTGAGCTCTGTAGACCTCAAAGGCTTATAGTAAATCAAGAAAATTAATTCAAAAGACATTGTACTTGTGGAGGTGATGATCTGCCACATTTGATTACCACAATACTTGATTCAAGTAAAGATTGCTGCTAGGTTAGAATTCTTTTTCCAGTGTTCTGGTGGTCTGGGAGGCCAGCAATTTGCCTATATGCATCTTCATTGTAATTGTACTACAACTCCAGAAAGCCCACATTTCAGTATGAATTAGGTTTTTGTTTGTTTTCACATCTGGTTTTATAGCCAATACAAAATAACAAATATATTCCTATTTCTGAGCCGCATAAAAAATATCATGTAAGTGTTTATGTTGCTTTTCTTGGAACTGGCGCTCTTTCTTTAATTATACTTTCACAGTGCATGTGACCGTGGAGAGAAGATGTTAGGAGACCAATTGGTTAATGACAGGGCAATAGACTTTCAGCTTTTAAGATCTCAGGTCAAGTCTTGATTAACTTTGAAATGAAAATGAGTTTAATGTTCTTGGTCTCGTCCCTAGGTGGCCTTTGTCTGCATCAGAGAAGTATAAACCATAGTTTGTGGATGTTTGCTTATGGAATTTTAGTATTAGAATAGCAAGGATGCTGCAAAGGGTACTGGTAAATCTCAACTGGTATGTTGGTGCCCTTTCTAACAGTCTTCTTGGTTCTTCTTGAACCTCATTTTTAGAAGGTTCAGCTAAACCTCAGCTTTGGACGATGGAAAAGAGTTTTAGGGTGGATTTGTGATTTCCCTCATATCATATTTTCTATTTTTAAAATAGTAATCGAATACATAAAAGTGAACATTTTTCTGCCCAGTAGTTTCCCCCACATGCTCTCATCTCTATTTATGGGCTTTTGTCCTGTGTTACATACATGCCAGAGTAAATTACTCCAGCCAGCAGCTACCAGTGAAAATTTTAGGGAAGTCATTTTATTTTCTAGTGTTTATTCACAACATATCCAAAGACAGATTGATCATTTTTGTACGTATATTGTCATAGATTGATTGGAAATTTTGTCAGAGATTGAGAGTGCTTTGTATTACTATGCTCTGTATTTTTAAAACTTCCTGTGTTTTCTGTTCTACTGCAAAAGATGAGTTCAAACACCCTGGCTCGATTTAATGATCAGATGCTTGATGTGCATAACAGTGTTATTTCACAGTTTGCGATTTGTGATCATCCTGCCACTAACACCGATATGAGTTATATAGGGCTAATGTAGCAGTGGATTGCTGAATAGTAAAGTAGGATTACATCTGCCTCAAATGCTCATTAAGATAAAAGATAAACATCATTTCTTTTGCTAATTTTGGTGTTAATTTGCAGAAATGGGCACTGCACATAATATACACAATACCAATGATATGGGGGAAAATGTGTATATTATTTGCTGTTAATTCAGCATGTTAAAAATCAAGGTGAGGAATTGAACAAACCCTTCTCAATTTTTTAGGCTTCCATCAACTCTGTTGAAGACTAAATTTAAATATATCAATGGAGCATTTTCTGGTGAGCTCATTTGCCTGCACGTATTAGAAATCATTAGTATGTTTCAGCCATCAGTTATCCTTAATTTCCTGAGGAATATCATATTTTCTTTTGTAATTTATGTGTTCATAACAAAAACAAATTATAGAAGAAGCATTGTCTTAATTTACATGTGTTAATTAGTGGAATATTATTCCAATTTTAAAATCAGTAATTTAATATTTTGGTAAACTAAGATACGACAGTATTTCCAATTAGTTACACTAAATTGTTCCCAAGTGTTACAGGTTTAATAAAAGACTCTCTTTTAAATCTGCTAAGAAAAGTTTAACTATAATGAATATCATTGTATATTTTTTTGACCTCTGATATGACAACATATGCTCAGTTTGTTCTCCATTTCCCCCACTCAGATATAGGACGTCGTGATTAATATCTTTTGCTGTGTTACCTCTGCTGCTAATGAAAAACATTGGATGTTCCCTTCACTTCACAAAATGCAAACTCAGACAAAAAAATTTCACAGGTGAATTCCTTATGAACACTTCTAATTGCTTAGGAACAGTGTTTGAAAATCTCAAGTAATTTTCCATTATTATAATGAATAGCATAAAGTGTAATTTTTCATAGTAATTAACTTGTGTCAGCACCATTATTTTTCATTAATTATAAATGAAAAAGAATGAAAGATCACCCGCAGGAACAGATGTGTGAAATTGTCTCTGAGGTTCTGTTCTAGCTTGTTTTGTTTTGTTTTTTCCCCTTTAATAAATCGTATTTGGTATGGGAGTCAGCTATGCAAGAATACAAATAGTAGTGGATGTCCAGGGGAGATGAGACAAAGGGCATTTAATAAGGTTATGGTCTGTGAAGTCCAATATTTTAATGAAAAATGCAATTGTTGCCGGCATAAGAGATAAAGACAGCAAACAAAATGCGGTGCATGTACAAGCTTACAGCTGAGAGAAGCTGGAAAAAACCAACTTGACAGGAAAACTCTCTTTTTTTCCAAAAGGAAAAAACAACAACACACTATCTATCTATGTTAGGCTTGTAGACGTAAGGTGAACTTAATTAAAGTCAATGGGGGAAAAAAAAACACTTGAAAGTATTATTTATTGGCTTCCATAAGTCAAGTATAAATATTCATTTGTTCATGATGCTCCTGTCCTTCTTTTCAAGGCTTTTAAATTGTTTCTGGGGGGAATCAATTAGTGCGCAGGCTTTTAGGTATTTTACCCACAGTCCCCATTTCTGCTCTTAGTTTCTGTCTCCTGGGTTTGCCTCACACAAAACAAAAGCAAAAATATAAATTGACCTTGTGGTCCCTTCTAATCCTATGATTCTGTGAAAATTGGCCAATTCTGATCTCCTCTAAGGTCCTGTTCAGCTCCCATTAATGTCCTTAGAAAGAGTTGCTGCAAGTTCTGAGCACTTTTAACTCCCACTAATCAATAGACTTGTTCATGTATAACTACAAGCAAATGTAATCTATCCTATTTTGAATGACGTGATGTAGAGCTGGGCAGGAACTGGATTTTCCATTTTGCAGGCCATTCTGTGAGTTCAATTTTTTTCTGCTCTAAAACATAATGAAAACAAAAAATTCAAATTGTTCCTTTGAGACAAAATTCTGGGTAAAAATGGGTTGATTGGCATATTTTGTTTTGATAATATAGAAATGCTGCATTCTGATTCTGGCTCTTGTTAACTTGAATATTTTTATAACGAAGTTTCAAAGTGAAAAGTCATTTCAAAATGAAAAATATCAAGACATTCCTTTCAAAACACAACCTTATCAAATTGCTTCCTCCCTATATTCCCCCCAAATTAAGTGTTGTCAAAATTTCAGTTATGACAAATCAGCATTTTCTAATGGAAAAATTTTGACAGCTCTAGTGTGATGCAATTATCTTATAGTCAGTTACATTTCAGTAGCCCAGATAAGTCACTTGCCTTCCTCCCCCATTCCTGCCATGAGTAGTAATCTGCTACTATAGCATACTGTAATACTGCCCTCTTTTTACCTAATATGTTTTGCAACTCCTGCTTACCCCACAATGCCTGGAACAAAAATGCAAAGAGTCCACACACAGCCACAGAATAAATGGCTCCCCCATTATGCCTTGATGTGGCTGTACTGTTACCAGAGTGACATTATGTGATTCTGAATGACACTGCTGATGGTACACGAGATAATTTCTCTATGAAGACAGAGTCCACACTATTGAAAGTTTGGGAAACTTGCTGTAAACAAATATCTATATACAGCTGCCAATAGCGTATTGTATGTGGATATGTAAATATTGGTTTATCTTTTGTAAAGCACTCACACAGCAGAAGGTTTTCAATAAAAGTGAACATTTGTGAAGACTTACTACTTAATAGTAGGTTTCAGAGTAGCAGCCGTGTTAGTCTGTATCCGCAAAAAGAACAAGAGTACTTGTGGCACCTTAGAGACTAACAAATTTATTAGAGCATAAGCTTTTGTGGGCTACAGCCCCCTTCAACTACAAAAGTTTTTTTCTCCTGCTGATAATAGCTCATCTTAATTAATTAGCCTCTTACAGTTTGTATGGCAACTTCCACCTTCTCTGTATGTATATATATATAACTTCTTACTATATGTTCCATTCTATGCATCCAATGAAGTGGGCTGTAGCCCACAAAAGCGTATGCTCTAATAAATTTGTTAGTCTCTAAGGTGCCACAAGTACTCCTGTTCTTTTTACTTAATAGTAACCAACCACAGTATGTATAGACTCCTTATGCAATATCACTATTCACACATGTAAGGATTTCTCAGAGCACCATGGGTTACTGGACTGGGTCGTAAACGTATGTATAAACTAAATAATATAAAGATCTAGGAAGGTGAACAAATAAACAGAATACACAAAAAGCCTGGATTTGAAAAATGTTAAGTATTTTTTTTATAAATAATCTATCATTACACAGCATATCAATCATTAGTTAGAATATGGCATGGATGGGAAAAGTTTGTACTATATCATTTAAGCATTTTATAAGCTTAGTTCATGCACAGAACTGTAATTTCATCTTCATAGCATTTATTTTTTTCTTTTTTGTTTCATGTGGTTTGGGATTGAGAATCTAAAAAGCATCGCAAAATGGAAAGTGTGTATTACTTGAAGCACAAACAGAACTTCTGAATTGTTTTTTTTAAAAAAAGCCATAATGTATCATGGCATTTTCATGGTAGGATTTTCAATAAAGCTGAGTGAAATATTCACCACAATATTAAAAGCCCTCACAATTTGCCCTTTTTCATGGTCAGTGAACAGCTATGAAATGCAGCAAGTCCTGTGAAGTTTTTCACATCAGCAAAAATTCTGAAGTGGGCATGGAATATATTTTAAAGAGTTTCCTAACTAGAAAAATATTTCCTGTTTATTTTTACCTTTTTATCTTATACCTTTGGTTTTAAATACTTAAATTCTAGGTGCTGAGATAAAACAGAATCCTGAAAAAGAATAATAAATTTCTACCCGTAGCTGCTTATCTTTTCTATATGCCTTGTAATTACTCTCTTGTTCTTCACTGTTTTTCTCTCTGTCACCTCCATAAACTGGCCATCAAACTAAGCTGTCTGCTATCTAAAACTGTCAGGAGAGATGTGTTTCTTATTTGTGTGCAAATAAAATAGGCACATAAACCTAGGTCAATGTCAATCTTTCTAATATTAGAAAACTGGACCACTAAGAAAACAGTAACATGGATCCACTTTAACTAGCAGTTTAGTTAACAAAGAAAGATGAAGTCAGCTGATTACTCTATATAACAGAGTATAATTTGGCACACTGGGTCAGATTCTGGCTTCTAAGAAGGCTGCTTTGCACCACTGGAGGGGTGTAGCATAATCCTAGAGCTGCCCTAAATGAGCAGCTGGGGTATGCCTTCCATCCGAGCCAGTTCAACACCAAAGCTCTGGACCCCCGTCATAGGGATAGTGTCAGGAACTTGCGGGTTTGGTAAGAATACAGAATATTATGGCAATTTCCAGACAATGTAGCAGCTTTTAGGGGTCATTAAAAACCAGGGTAATTTAGAGCAACCTCAGACTAGCTTGTGCTTCAGAATTCTGGCATTCTTGCTTTGAAAAAGCACTGATCCAGAGGACACAGCCAGTGTCTCCTGAAAACCAAAAAGATTCATATATGACTGAAAACTGTCTGGAACATGCCCGCCCCCCCAAAAAAAAACAAAAAAACAAAACCAAAATAAAACAAACAAACAAAAAAAACCCCAACCAACCAAAAAACTGCTGGAATGGGATTATGGAGTGTTGTTCTGTCATGTTTGCAGTACTGTTTGCAAACAAATCAATTTCTTTATAGTCTCCCTATATACCATGCAATGTAAACCAGAAATAGTTTGTACATCTTCACTCCAACCTCTTCTGGAAAAAATGGCTGGTATCTTACTTCTTTAACCTTTCATTATAAACTATTGAATCCAGTTCCAAAAGGTTAGTGGCCCACTCTTCTATGTGACAAGACATATAACAGAGAGAAAAATAAACTGTGTGTTTTCTATCTTTATCATTAATCATCTGCTATCATTAATGTAGACTTTTAGTGATCAAAATCAGGAATTAGGGACTTCGTGAGGATGTACTAAGATGTCTACTTTGCAACAAAAACAACAGAAAATCAAAAATTCAGAAAGAACTGAATATAAATGTACTTGCAAATGTAACTATGTTAAATGTATTCTTTGTGTGACCAATTGCTTGCAGAAAGGAACTGGAGCAGAATGGGTCACACCTGTTTTTAATGTGATAGATGAGCTCTTATAACTAGGGAGTGAGAAAAAAAATCACGACAGAAGAAACACAACTCATCATTGTCAGTATTTTTAGGTCCATCTTTTGGGCCACATAACACTCTTTATGTCAATGGGAGTTCCCTAAACAGACTGAGAATAGTTTATAAGGTCTTTAGGATTTAGTCTTTTAACAATACAATACAAAAATCAAACCAAATGAATTACTGGAGATGCATAGTAGGACCTTCTAATCTCTTTTGACTATACCTATCAAAGTCTCCTAGGACTTTTGTATTTTTCCCAAACTAAGCCTGTTCTACCCAGCAGTCTGTTGCATCATCTTTTGAAATTCACAGCTGACATTTAAACTAAAAACGTTGTGTTTTTTGAATATTTTGCTTTTTATTACAAAAATAATAATGTTGAAAACCTTTTTTTCACCTCACTAAAGAAAGGTGTGGTTCAAATGGTCATTATATATGAAATCTGCTTTTTCATTCTGGAAATCATGATGGTCTTAGAAGGTATCATGTGACTTCTACCTTAAGAAAAAGAGCATTGGCATATCAATTTCTGTTTTAATGGCATCTTGCTAAATGGTGTGTTAGAACAATTATCCATAAAGGTGAGACTGCAGAAGAAGGTCTCAAATATAGCCAGGAGGACCTACACTGTTATGATTAAAAAAAAAAACTAATGTAAAAATTATCCACCACTTTATAAGCAGCTGGTGTACTGTAAAGATTGCAGGTAAGAATAACGTGAGCATGATTGCTCAAATCAATGAGCAAACATACTGCTGTTTTCTAAAATGTTATTGGGAAACCAATCAGGAGCTAGACTATGAGGAAATTAGACTTATCATGTGGGAATGTGTTGAAGTTCTGAGGTCTTCATGTGATAAAAGGGTACAGCCTAAGCAAGATGCACAACTCTAAATGGCTCTTCAAACCATGTTCATGGAAAGGGCATGGTTGAAAATGATGCCAAGATTCTTAACTTGTCTCACTGGGCCAGATCTTTAGCGAGTGTAACTGGAAAACCTCAGCTGAAGTCAATGTAGCTATGTTGGTTTTACACCTGCTGAGAATATGGCCTACCTATAAATAGATTATTCCCCAATAAGCTGAAATTCAAAGGAAAGAGAATTATTGAAAACTGTCTACCCAGCATCAAGTTTTATTTTTTCCCTAGAGTTAAGGAGGAGATAGCTCCAATATAATTTGCATATTCCATCACTGCAGAATCTGAGCTTGCCCGTAAAAGATTTACAGCTTTTGTCATCCACGTACTGATGATATTCTGTGGCTTATTTGGAAATTTTCTCACCAAAAGGTCTCCTATAAGCACTGTCCAAAATAAATGAAAGGCATACCGCATGAAGGAGAACACCTTCACCCATATTATCACTAAGTTCTATTTTCTAAGTATAACACCAATAGACCGTGGTCGTTGTCTGGTGGGATTGAACCTGAGACCTCTGGAGCTAAATGCATGAGCATCTACTGCCTGAGCTAAAAGCCATGTGGCACTTAGCTAATGCTGTAGAGCAGACTAATTAATCTCTAAGTGGCTCAGTGCCACTAGGGGGGACAGAATACCACACCCAGGAGGTGTGTGGGTTACATAAGTATGATTTATAACACTGGAGGACACATCTGCAACTTTCCATTGTCAGTCTTGTCAAAACCTGACCAAAATGGCCATCTAATCCTTCTTTATTGTCAGTAGCTATTCATTCTTATGATCCTCACGTATGCACTTTCAATTCCTAACGAAGTCCAGTTGAACCCATTGTGCCACTGATATTGATGGGTTCTGTAGCCACAGTCTTTCATCTATTCCAGTAAAATGGATATTGGAGACTGAATAGTAATTAACCATCCCTCCAGCAACAAGGAATGTTTTATGAGGCAAGTGTGGACATGTTTTAGAATAATCAGCACCCTCTCCTCAATTAATGAGGCATAGGTAATGTCAGTCAAAAATGGCATCAGACCCACAAACTTGCACTGAGAAGCCAAGATGAACAAGAGTTAAAATACCAAACAGTGGGCAAAATTCAACACAGAAGATGGTGGCCACTAATCAGAAATCAAATTGAATGGATGTACAAATGCTTTTCAGTATGGGTGGGGGAGAACCCTCTCCTCTGTCACAGGAAATATAGTCTTTTTGGACCTAGACTACAGAAGCAGATTCTGAAAAGACCCATAGGTGCAAATGGATAATGATTGTCATAAATGGATTAGATTCTGGGAGAGAGATTTAAGTAAAAATCAAACACAGGATCAAATTCAGTACTAGTTTAATCTACTTCATTAAGTAGAGTTTCACCTTTTTATGCCAAAGGTGACTTTGGGCCAAAATGTGTCAGATGTGTCAATAGAGACAACAGATATAAGAAGACACAAGAGGGGTAACAATCAACAGAAAATTGCGAAAAAATTCCCTCTCTCAGAGTTGTATATTAGTGAGTTAAGCTGTTCCAGGTGAGAAAGGAAGAATGGAATCACTCTCAAGAGTTCAAAATAATGTGAACAGTAGCATCCTTTCCATTAATTCTAAGGAATGAAGTCTTTAAAATTCTGAGTATCATGTGAAATAATTTAATTATGTTATCAATAATCAGCATATTATATTGACTATTCTACTATTACAGTAAAAGCTGTATTATCGGCACTTTACCAACCAAAAAGATCTATAAACCCATATTTCTGATCTTCATTGCAAGTCTGATTTATAATTTGGTTTGCGTGGGGCCGGCAGGTTCCCTACCTGGCTCCGCGTGGCTCTCTGAAGTGATGACATGTCCCTGCTGCTCCTAGGCCAAGGTGTGGCTAGGCAGCTCTGGGCACTGCCTCCAACCACAGGCGGTGCCCCCGCAGCTCCCACTGGTCACAGTTCCTGGCCAATGGGAGCTGCAGAGACAGTGCTTGGGGCAGGGTGGGGCAGTGTGCTGAGCCGCCTAGCCGTGCCTCCGCCTAGGAGCAGCAGGAACATGTTGCCGCTTGTGGGGAGCCACCCAAAGTGAGCGCCACCTTGATTTGGCATCCTAAGCCTCCTTCCCTGAGACCCCTCCAGCAACCAAACTCCCTCCCTTTAAGTTAACTGGAATTTTTGACTGACCGGCACCCCCCATTCCCTCAATTTGCCAGATAACAAAGCTTTTACTGTAGTAGCACATCATTAAGGCTATTCATTTGAAAAGGTCATAGTCTAATGCAAAAAATTCAAGTGCCATATGCTTTATATACTTTTATATAATAGATCCATAATTTTGATAGCTATAAAAGAAAATAGCTGGATTAACTAAAACCAATGTCCTAGTGTCACACAACTATCTTAATGAATGTTTGTTGTCACCATATATTACAGATAGCTTTTGGAGAAGACGTCACATGAAAAATTATTTTCTATATCTTGGTCATTTCAAAGACCTGGCCTATTGATTCATAGATTCAAAGATGCTAAGGTCAGAAGGGACCATACTCGGATCATCGAGTCTGACCTCCTGCACAACGCAGGCCAGGAATCTCACCCACCCACTCCTGCAAAAAACCTCTCACCTGAGTCTGAGCTATTGAAGTCCTCAAATCGTGGTTTAAAGACTTCAAGGAGCAAAGAATCCTCCAGCAAGTGACCCGTGCCCCATGCTACAGAGGAAGGCGAAAAACCTCCAGGGCCTCTGTCAAGGTTCCTCCCCCACTCTGAACTCTGACACGCCCCCCAAATCTCAGCTAGGGTGAAACACTGGCTGGGATTTCTTCCTGGAGCTCTAGGAAAACAGAGTTAATAAGACACATGCATCTCTAAATATACTACCAAGTACATAAAGACTAACAATATTTTCCACATCTCAAGGACGATTTTAACCACCGCTGCCACCATGTCAAGGTTCCTCCCCCACTCTGAACTCTAGGGTACAGATGTGGGGACCTGCATGAAAAACCTCCTAAGCTTATCTTTACCAGCTTAGGTCAAAACTTCCCCAAGGTAACAAATATTACCCCCGTTATCCTTGGAATGGCCGCTACCACCACCAAACTAATACTGGTTACTGGGGAAGAGCTGTTTGGACGCGTCCTTCCCCCCAAAATACTTCCCAAAACCTTGCACCCCACTTCCTGGACAAGGTTTGGTAAAAAGCCTCACCAATTTGCCTAGGTGACTACAGACCCAGACCCTTGGATCTTAAGAACAATGAACAATCCTCCCAACACTTGCACTCCCCCTTTCCTGGGAAATGTTGGATAAAAAGCCTCACCAATTTGCATAGGTGACCACAGACCCAAACCCTTGGATCTGAGAACAATGAAAAAGCATTCAGTGTTTTACAAGAAGACTTTTAATAAAAAATAGAAGTAAATAGAAATAAAGAAATCCCCCCTGTAAAATCAGGATGGTATATATCTTACAGGGTAATTAGATTCAAAAACATAGAGAACCCCTCTAGGCAAAACCTTAAGTTACAAAAAAGATACACAGACAGAAATAGTTATTCTATTCAGCACAATTCTTTTCTCAGCCATTTAAAGAAATCATAATCTAACACATACCTAGCTAGATTACTTACTAAAAGTTCTAAGACTCCATTCCTGTTCTGTCCCCGGCCAAGACGACTACAGACAGACCCTTTGTTCCTCTCCCTCCTCCCAGCTTTTGAAAGTATCTTGTCTCCTCATTGGTCATTTTGGTCAGGTGCCAGCGAGGTTACCTTTAGCTTCTTAACCCTTTACAGGTGAGAGGAGCTTTCCCCTGGCCAGGAGGGATTTCAAAGGGGTTTACCCTTCCCTTTATATTTATGACAGCCTCTTTCAATCTGCCCTGGAGGAAAATTCCTTCCGGACTCCAAATATGGCGATCAGCTAAACCCTGAGCATATGGGCAAGATTCACCAGCCAGATACCCAGGAAAGAATTTTCTGTAGTAACTCAGATCCCACCCCATCTAATGTACTGTAGAATAGCGGTTCTGACTAGCACAGCATTTTGTGACAATACTGTGATTGTAACACTAGAAAAAGGAAAAAAAATAGTCCACTTATATGACTGTGAAAGACATATACAGCTTTCTGATTGGATTTACAGTCAGAAATTACAAAATAACATTTCATTTGAGATTACAGAGGCATTTACAGAGACTACCATGAAACTAGACAACTTTCAATCTAAATATCAAAGTGCCTTTAGTTCCAGTTTCAAAGGAGATATTACAAAAATAAATACTGAACAAAGACTGTTATTCTGTTTCCAGATAATTATATTAAATAATAACGATTTAAAGGAGCCAGCACAGACTAGATGGCTTTTAGCAACTTCTGTTTTTCTATGGAATCATTAGGAATTTGTGCCTGATTTTGTAGTATATTCTACAATGAACTATTGATTGTTATATTTGACAAGTAGTATGATTGTGGCTGATTTTTTACTTCATTTATTCTCTCCTCTCCCTCCCCTAATAGGTCAGCACTAACTTGGGCACCTTGACTTTTGAAAATGATCCTCAAGTGAAAGAATATGGCCCAACACTAGATGCCATTTACACTGGTGTAAAGCAACAGTAAATCTGCTTAAACCAAGGGGATTACATTGTTGTATCATAGAATCATAGAATATCAGGGTTGGAAGGGACCCCAGAAGGTCATCTAGTCCAACCCCCTGCTCGAAGCAGGACCAATTCCCAGTTAAATCATCCCAGCCAGGGCTTTGTCAAGCCTGACCTTAAAAACCTCTAAGGAAGGAGATTCTACCACCTCCCTAGGTAACGCATTCCAGTGTTTCACCACCCTCTTAGTGAAAAAGTTTTTCCTAATATTCAATCTAAACCTCCCCCACTGCAACTTGAGACCATTACTCCTCGTTCTGTCATCTGCTACCATTGAGAACAGTCTAGAGCCATCCTCTTTGGAACCCCCTTTCAGGTAGTTGAAAGCAGCTATCAAATCCCCCCTCATTCTTCTCTTCTGCAGGCTAAACAATCCCAGCTCCCTCAGCCTCTCCTCATAACTCATGTGTTCCAGACCCCTAATCATTTTTGTTGCCCTTCGCTGGACTCTCTCCAATTTATCCACATCCTTCTTGAAGTGTGGGGCCCAAAACTGGACACAGTACTCCAGATGAGGCCTCACCAATGTCGAATAGAGGGGAACGATCACGTCCCTCGATCTGCTCGCTATGCCCCTACTTATACATCCCAAAATGCCATTGGCCTTCTTGGCAACAAGGGCACACTGCTGACTCATATCCAGCTTCTCGTCCACTGTCACCCCTAGGTCCTTTTCCGCAGAACTGCTGCCTAGCCATTCGGTCCCTAGTCTGTAGCTGTGCATTGGGTTCTTCCGTCCTAAGTGCAGGACCCTGCACTTATCCTTATTGAACCTCATCAGATTTCTTTTGGCCCAATCCTCCAATTTGTCTAGGTCCTTCTGTATCCTATCCCTCCCCTCCAGCATATCTACCACTCCTCCCAGTTTAGTATCATCCGCAAATTTGCTGAGAGTGCAATCCACACCATCCTCCAGATCATTTATGAAGATATTGAACAAAACCGGCCCCAGGACCGACCCTTGGGGCACTCCACTTGATACCGGCTGCCAACTAGACATGGAGCCATTGATCACTACCCGTTGAGCCCAACAATCTAGCCAGCTTTCTACCCACCTTATAGTGCATTCATCCAGCCCATACTTCCTTAACTTGCTGACAAGAATACTGTGGGAGACCGTGTCAAAAGCTTTGCTAAAGTCAAGAAACAATACATCCACTGCTTTCCCTTCATCCACAGAACCAGTAATCTCATCATAAAAGGCGATTAGATTAGTCAGGCATGACCTTCCCTTGGTGAATCCATGCTGGCTGTTCCTGATCACTTTCCTCTCATGCAAGTGCTTCAGGATTGATTCTTTGAGGACCTGCTCCATGATTTTTCCAGGGACTGAGGTGAGGCTGACTGGCCTGTAGTTCCCAGGATCCTCCTTCTTCCCTTTTTTAAAGATTGGCACTACATTAGCCTTTTTCCAGTCATCTGGGACTTCCCCGGTTCGCCACGAGTTTTCAAAGATAATGGCCAATGGCTCTGCAATCACAGCCGCCAATTCCTTCAGCACTCTCGGATGCAACTCGTCCGGCCCCATGGACTTGTGCACGTCCAGCTTTTCTAAATAGTCCCTAACCACCTCTATCTCCATTTGTAAAAACAAACGAACAAATAAAAAACCTGGGAAATCAGAATCAGATGGGAAACAATAATTAATAAAAAATTGTATTTTACTTGCCTTGATTGGGCAAGTAATAACCATTGTTATTCTTAGATTTTAAGGCCAGAAGGGACCACTAAGATCATACTGTCTGATATCCTTTGTTGTAGAATCTCACCCTGCAAATTCTGCATCCATCCCATAACTACTATTTAAGGGATAACATGTCTTTAAGAAAGACATCCAGTCTTGATTTAAAGATGTCAAGTGTTGGAACATTTACCACATCCCTAGGTAAGTTGTTCCAATGGTTAAGTACCCTTGCTGTTTAAAATGTGTGTCTTATTCTGAAATAGTACACCTACACCTTCCAACCACTGGATCTTGTTATGCCTTTTGCTGCTAGGTTAAAGAGCCATCTGCTATCAGGAACCTCTTCCCCATATAGGCACTAGCAGACTATGCTCAACTGACATCTTAACTTTCTCTCGTTAGATTGAGCTTCCTCAGTCTCACACTATAAGGCATGTTTTCCAGACCTTAAATAATTCTTGTAGCTCTTTTCTGTAACCTTTCCACTTTTTCAATGTTTTTTTTTTTTTGAAGTATGAACATCACAGCTGGATACAGTATTCCACTAATGGTCTCACTCATTCACTATTCCTATTTGATATTCCCCTGCTTATACATACAAGTATCATGATTGCCCTCTTAGCTAGAACATCACACTAGGACCTCATATTCCATTGTCAGTAGCAGTAATATGATAGTATACTCTACAGTGAACTCTATAGTAGTAATATCTACTATTATCCCTAAATCCTTTCAAGTGTTACTGCATTCTAGGATACCATCATCCATCTTGTGTGACCTACATTCTTTGTTCCTAGATATATGACCTTACATTTGTCTGTATTAAAATGCATGTTGTACAAATAAGCATAATTTATTATGTGATCCAGGTTGGTCTATATTACTGACCTGTGCCCATCATTATTTATTTATCATTCTAATTTTTTTGTCATCTACAAACATTACAGCAATTTTATATTCTTTTCCAGGTCATTGATAAAGTTATTGAATAGCATTGGACCAAGAACAGTTCCCTGTTGGACCCATTAGAAGCAACCCATTGGATGATGATTGACCATTTACAATTACTTCTTGAGATCTATCATTTAACTGGATTTTAATCAATTTAATTTGGGTTACATTGATTTTGCATAGCCTTCAGGATTGCCTCATTGAAAGCGACCAGTTGGTGCCTTCTGTTCTCCATACACAGCGCCTTTTTCTCTACCTTCACAGTGAATGTGAGTCTGGCTTTCAATAGGTGATGATCATTGCCAATATTGAATGATGGCACTACTGAAATATCCTGCACGATGCATTGTCTATCGATCAGAAAGTTGTTGATTTCATTTTTTGTCTTTGCGTTTGGTGCGATCCAGGTCCATCTTCTGTCGGCCTTCTTTCAGAACCAGGTGTTACCAATGAACATTCTCCTCGTCTCTGCCAATATAGCTAGTCGTTCTCCTTGCACGTTTCGTTCTCTGATACCGTACCTTCCTATGAACATTTCGCCCTCTCTCCCTCTTCCAACCTTAGCGTTAAAATCTCCCATCACAATCATATATGTGGAACTCTGGGCGAGGGTTTCCTTCAGTTTCTGATAGAATCCTTCCACATCATCATCTCTGCATGCACTTGTGGGAGCATAGATGGGTGATTTTGAAGGTACTATTTTGGTTCAATCAGAGGTAAAGCACCCTGATACGCAATGACTTCAAATGGCATGAGACAATTTTCGAAGACCATTCCTTGTTTATGATGAATCTGACTCCTCCAACTGTCCTTGTGCCTTCTCCTTTTCCTAGAATGACCGCGCTTCCATTCCTCCAGCTGACCTCCATCTCCTTCTTTCGTCGTGTTTCGCAAACACCCAGCACATCGCAGGCTGTTTTTGTCTTTTCCTCCATGAGATGGTTTATCGATTCCTCCCTTGTCAGTGTTCTGCAGTTATAAATGCACACTGAGAGAGTTGTCCGGTTTCCTTTTGGTGACCTGGCACCTGAGATTCTTTGCAGTCTCTCGTTGTTTGAATGCTTCACTGGATCAGGGAACATGCAGAGAACTGAGACTTGGTTTTCCATGTTGTTTTAGCCATTGGTTTCAGTCACCCACTGGCTCGGCTGTCAGTGGCATGTTTACCTCCCCAATTTAGCTAGTTTACAGCCTCCAAAAGAGGGATTATATGCCCCTCCACAGATGAAGCAGCCCCCTCGCTGGGCTGACAGTTTGACAGCTTGATAGCATGGTTAGACCTGCTGGAGAATACACTCCGCTACCATCACTGTCGAACAGCCAGGATCACCGCTGCACCACATTGAGGCAGGATTTGCAGCAGTGCCAGGACTGATTTTCTATAAAACTATGTTGACTGAGATTAATTATGCTACTATATTTTAATTCCCTAGTGATTTGATCCTATACCCCGTCTTTCAATTATTTTGCCCAGGATTGATGTTACAAAGCTAGCCAATATGTAGTTTGCCAGATAATATTTTAAAAGAGTAAATTGGATTATCAGAATATTAGTTTTTTTCCTGTTCTCTGGAACTTCCCTAATGTTCCAGAATTTGTTAAAAATCAGCATTACTAGTTCAGAGAGCTCTTCAACCAATTGCTAATACTCTGAAGTGCAAATTATCCATTTTTACCATTATAAAAATGTTTAATTGTTGCTGTTTAACATCCTCCTTAGTTACCAATGAAATAGAAAATATTTCTTTATTGCTGTAACATATGAATACATCATCCTATGTTTCTTTCCAAATTCAGAACAGAAATATTTATTGAATACCTCTGCCTTTTCTGCAACTTGACTGACATAAGGATTGTAAAACTCTTATATTGTTATACCATTTTTTTAGTTCATGACATATTCAAATCATTCCTTTTGATTGCCCTTAATCCTACTGGCCAGAGTTTTTCATGGAAACCTTTAGTTTCCCTTATCAATTGTTCGCATTTCCTAATTGCCAATTAGTATTCATTGTGATCCACCTACCCATTTCTCTATCTTATACATGTTTTAAATATTTAATTGCTACTTTGAGTTATGAGTGTTAACAAGTCTTTCTATTAGAAGTTCCCATACCACTACTCATATCATTTCAAAAACTCATCTTTTAAAGCATCTTTCCCAATGAGATTATTTCACATTTCTTGATTAACTAATGGTTAAAACTTTGGGTTGGAGGCTTGGGAAAGGAAAATGTTTAAAGTTAAGAGTTGACTGATAGCCTTGATTTAAATAACATTGCTTTTCTCCGTACCCATCAATTTGGCTCGTATTATTTTGTCTAGATAAATAATGTAATTATCTGGCATGTGTAAAAACAATGAAATAATTAAATAAATATGTTAGCAGCAGTTCCCAGAAGAAATATCATTTTAGAAAGATTTTAAAGACAATTAGAAGAATAAAATTCAGTTTGAAAAATAAAATAAAAGTAATCTTTATGCTACATATGTACGAAATTTTAGATTTGTGTTCTAGGCCTTTTCTTAGATAATTATCAGTTTTATCATTAAAGTTGCCATTTTACCCTCAAAATTTGTATTGAACTCTTTGGCACATCTTTAAATTATATGCAATTTATTTAGCAGTTACTGTGTAATTAGGGTCATAATTTGAGCTATCAAGTTCCACATGTATTATTTATAATTGCAAGATCAATTTGCAGCTAGCTGATTTTACTAGTATTACTTGAGCATCTGTAATATTTAAATCCTATTTTTAGATGATAGTGGTTAAGAGTAGCACATTAGGATCCATTTCAGTTAAAATAGATACAATGGCAACTTTTGCAAGATAGCAGATGCAGAAGGATGTAAAAACATACCCCCACAACCAGCAAAACTGATTTAGAAAAATCTAATCTCATTTTGTGATCATGGATTCCAAGGCTCAAAGGGACCACTGTGATGTGTAAAGACAGGCAATAGAATTACCCCAAAATTATTCCTATAACATATCTTTTAGAAAAAAAAAGACAATTTGATTTAAAAATTGTCAGTGATTGATATTCCATCATGAGTTTTGACACATTCTTCCAATGGATAGTTAGTCTCACTGTTAAAAATGTATGCTTTATTTCAGTCTGAATTAGTCTAGCTTCAACTTCCAGCCATTGAATCATGTTGAACTTCTGTTAAATTGAAGAGCTCATTAGTAAATATTTGTTCCCCAGGTAGATACTTATAATCAAGTCACCCCTTAACCTTCTCTTTAATAAGCTAAATAGACTGAGCTCTTTGAGTCTATCACTATAAGGCATGATTTCTAATACTTTCATTGTCTGGCTATGCTGGAGGAAGGACCAGAGACACTGGATGGATATATTTCAGAGTAACAGCCGTGTTAGTCTGTATTCGCAAAAAGAAAAGGAGTACTTGTGGCACCTTAGAGACTAACCAATTTATTTGAGCATGAGCTTTCGAGAGCTACAGCTCACTTCATCGGATGCATACCGTGGAAACAGTTTCCACGGTATGCATCCGATGAAGTGAGCTGTAGCTCACGAAAGCTCATGCTCAAATAAATTGGTTCCACGGTATGCATCCGATGAAGTGAGCTGTAGCTCACGAAAGCTCATGCTCAAATAAATTGGTTAGTCTCTAAGGTGCCACAAGTACTCCTTTTCTTTCTGGATGGATATAATTAGACTGCAACTTTATTCCTAAATGTCTGGGAGTACCTGGCAGATAAAAGTGTACAGAACAAGTAATTCCATAATCATTTACATAGAGCTGGGGTGGGGGCGGCTGTCAGCACTCCCCCCTTTATCCATTCTGCTGCTGGGACCCTGCCAATTCCCAATAAAGGTTAAGAGGTAAAATAGCCTCTCTGCTCCTATTTGAGATTCCCCTGTTTATGCATCCCAAGATCACATTAGCTCTTTTGGTCAGAGCATCACACTAGGACCTCATATTCAGATGATTATCCACCATGACTCCCAGATCTTTTTCAGAGTCACCGCTTCCTAGGATACAATCCCCCATCCTGTAAGTATGGCCTATACTCTTTGTTCCTAGAGGTATACATTTACATTTAGCCATATTAAAACATATATTGTTTGCTTGCAATCCAGATCGCTCTATATCAGTGACCTGTCCTCTTCATTGTTTACCATTCCCCCAGTTTTTGTGCCATCTGCAAACTTTAGCAGTGATGATTTCAGGTCACTGATAAAAATGTTAATAGCATAGGGCCAAGAACTAATCCCTGCAAGACTCTACTGGAAACACAACCACTTGATGACATTTTCATTATTTTATAACAAAACAAAAGAAAGAAATAGCTGTTTCAAAGAACAAAATTTTCATTAGGTCAAAAATACAAACATTTTATAACAGCACATAATATTGCCTTCCCCCCCCCAATAAAAATTCACTTAACAAAACTTGGAAAAACAAATCTCAGCCTTCATTGCTAGTTTCTTATAGAAAATCAGTCTTTACAATCTCTGAAATTTACTCAGGCTTCTGCAATGTGGAAATGAGATTTTCAAAAAATGTATTGGGCTTCAAAACAGACAATGAACTTCAGAGAATGCTAATCAATCTATGTGGTTTGAGTGCACGTGCTCACAAAGACAGCTCTGCCACTAGAACACTGCCCCACTCAGAAAAACGAGACTATAAAATAAGAGTAGTCAGCATAACTGAAATAATTAGCCAGGTTTCTGGATTTCCCCTCTACACAGAGCCCATCCATGTTGCTGTCTGTGATCCATTAAGTCTCTGAGAGCAGAGAACAATCTGTTCTACCAAAGTAGGCCCTGAAGTCTGGCATCTGCATGAGCTAACCAGTCAAAAGAAGCAGTTAAAGGGAAAGTGTAGAGGCTACAATAAACTAAAGGATAGAGAACTGAAGACAGGAATTGGAGAGAATGAATATAAGAAAGAGGAGAATGACAAAGGATTAAAATAACTAGACATTAGAGAAGAAATTAAGGGAAATGATCCATTCCTGAAGAGTGAATAATCTGTGTGGAATTGTGTGTATGGCTCCCATTATTGGATGAGTACACTTAAACATACACAAACATATGGAACCCACCCCAGAATGTCCTTCTAGAGCTCCTGTTGCAGATGGCCTACACAGTAGCGTCTCAATAGGTTTTTTGCAAAGGAGCCAAAAATCAGGAAACTTCGAACTTGCAGATCCCTTCTGCCAATGGATTTTCTGTCATGCATATATAGTTAAGTGAATATGGCATCCACAATTTGGCTTTAGTTCCATAAATATTATTTAAATATACTTTTATATTAACATTTATGATTTCTGAATATTTTTAATATAATAAAGAGAAACTACTTTATTGATAATTTCTCCCAGTGGTATTTCAGGCTAAGTACATTACTTTGATTAATGGGCCCATGTTGAATTTTCCTGCTACTCAGGTGAAGTGAAACAAATGCAATTTGGTTTGGTCCCGTTTGCAAAAACATTGAAAGATGTCACTTAACTACTGCAGAACCAAAACATGAATGGAAATTCAATGAAGTTTGTTGAACATGAGCATTAAAGCCTGTTCAGCAGCAAATTTTATACAGCACATATGGCCAAAAATGTACAAAACGTAACAGTGGAAAAGGACTATGAAGCACTGGAAGACATGATATTTTGTGAAACTATTAACTGGATGAGGCTGGAAGTTTTAGTAGAATGATTTATGGGGACCCCCTTTCTTTTATTTCCTCAGGCTTCCTAACTGAGCAGGGAAACTACAAAATACCTTTGGTATTGTCATCCTTAAGAAGAGACCTAACATTTCAAAAACTAGAAAGAGTGTAAAGAGAAACAAAGGGGAAAAAGGCATAAAGAAACAATGTCATTAGTAACCCCTCCCTCCTCCAACCCCTCATTAATAATTTCAGTTTTTATTCACTGTTGGGGGCAAAGGACAGACAAGAGAAGAGGGCCATGCAGATACAACTCCCAGCGTCTGGCCAAAAGAGTGTCTGAAACAATTTAATCTTCTCTATTAGATTTAAAATAGAACAGATTAATATCAGGTCCATCACTTATTAGACTGCTCAGTTGAATTCCCCCCAAAGTACAACTGGTGCAAATCATGAGGTATCTCCACTGAAATAAATAGTGCTAGTCCAGATTTGCACCACAAAAAATTCGGCCTTCTAAAAAATAAGGTTTGCCTGCTAAATAACCACAACAGAGTTCTGCAACCACAAAAGAATGGCTGTGAAAAAAATATTACAAATGTGAACTCAGTGTAGACTGGTAAGTGATGTTTTCCTGAGTCTGCAAACAACCTGGAACAGTAGTTCAAAATAATATATTAATTGCTTCTTTCATGTCAGTGTGTTAACTTTGAAGTCTAACGATAATTGAAATGTCAGTATTATTAATTCTGTCACTGATAATCACTTTTATCAGGAATATCCAGATATTTTGCTTATCCCTCAGTCTCTAATCATCTCCCATACCTACTCAGGTTCCAAAAGTCCCAATGTCTGCTACTCAGCTGGCAAAACCTTTGGCTTTCCCTCAGAAAACTTCTACTATGCAGCTCTAGATTATCAATACCCAATCTAGCATCATATTTAAAAATATAAATGAAGGAACAGCATAATATTGAATTGAATCAAATAACACAAGGGCTACTGAACTGATTGTATTTATTAATTTCCATATTCAATTCAATAAAACCCCTCAATTTTTAGAAAGCATCTTTGCTGCTGAAAAAGCAGCGAAGAGTGCTGTGGCACCTTATAGACTAACGGAAGTATTGGAGCATAAGCTTTTGTGGGTGAACACCCACTTCGTCGGATGCATGTAGTGGAAATTTCCAGAGGCAGGTATAAATATGCAAGCAAGAATCAGGCTAGGGATAACAAAGTTAGTTCAATCAGGGAGCATGAGGCCCTCTTCTAGCAGTGGAGGTGTGAACACCAAGGGAGGAGAAACTGCTTTTGTTGTTGGCTAGCCATTCACAGTCTTTGTTTAATCCTGAACTGATTGTGTCAAATTTGCAAATGAACTGAAGCTCAGCAGTTTCTCTTTGAAGTCTGGTCCTGAAGTTTTTTTGCTGCAAGATGCTATTGTGTGTCCAGGGAGGTTGAAGTCTTCTCTTACAGGTTTTTGTATATTGCCAATCCTAATATCTGATTTGTGTCCATTTATCCTTTGCTGCTGAAGACGTTCAAACAAGCTTTAATGGAGCACAATAAATGCAGACCTTTTGATGCAGATTTCAGGTCAAGCTTGCTGCAAAGTACATTGGGTCTTGATTACAGCAAGCACTGACTACATTACAAATACGTTTCTTATACTTATGACTAGCTTTTGTGCTGAGGAAAAATGTTAAGTGGTGTTTGTACCCTTGACACAATATGAAGTGAGATTAGGATAAGCTTTTGTGTGTGTGTGAGTATAACAAGAACATTAAAATGAAACAGCAATGCTTACAACTGGAGATGCAATAAGCTACCTGAATGTTAAAGGCTCCTATCAGTTTAATTTAAGAGAAAAGAAGGAGGCAGTCATTCCATAGTTCTATTATGTTAAACCTATTTTTAAATCCTTCCCTTCTCTTTTCCTCAGGTATGTCTAAGGTACCTGTCATGCTGGAATCTAATCCACTAATTTAGGCAAATGGAACCTAAGTAAAGGAATTCATGTTCATCCAATTTTATGACACTTGTGTCCTAGTTACCAGATAGGCTAACTGCCAGAGGGCAGTTAGTGTAACAAAGAAACATTAAAAGAAGACTTACTGATCCAATTCACAACATTTTAAACACTACATGTTACAAAGAAGTACTCTGTGCATTCAAACTATGGTAATTAGGAAAAAATAGACTTTGCAGTTCTGAATTCATGGTGAAATTCTGGCTCCATTGAAGTCAATGGGAGTTTTGCATTTACTTATATGGATAGAGGATATTTTGAAAATATAAATAAATAGGGGGCAATCTATATAGTAATCTAAATACAGAATGTAAAACCCTTATTCCCACTTAGGCTACTCTATGTTTCCTAAAAGGGCTGGAGTGTCATAAAGGGGCCTTTCATAGGGTCAAAGGCCAGAAGGGACCATTGTGATAATCTACTCTGATCTCCTGAATAACACAGAAAATAGAACTTCCCCCAAAATAATTCCTAGAGCATATCTTTTAGAAAAAAAATCAATTTTGATTTAAAAAAAATTTCAGTGATGGAGAATCCACTACAATCCTTGGTAAATTGTTCCCATGGTTACTTACTTTCACTGTTAAAAATTTAACACATCATTTCTCGACTGAATTTGTCTAGCTTGAACTTCCAGCCATTGGATGATATTACACCATTCTCTGCTAGATCAAAGAGCTCATTATTAAATATTTCTTCCCCATGTCAGTATTTACAGACTGAGATCAAGTCATCCTTTACTTTCTCTGTGCTACACTCCTTGAATCTCTCACTTTAAGGCAGGTTTTGTAATCCTTTAAGCATCCTTGTGTCTCTTCTCTGAACCCTCTCCAATTTATCAACATCCTTCTTGAATTGTGGACACCAGACCTGGACACAGGATTCCAGCACTGGTACACGAGTGCTAAACACAGAGGTACAATAACCTATATTTTCTTCCAGGTCATTAATACAAATGTTAAACAGCATAGGGAGAATAACTGGTCCATATGGGACCGCATTTGAAACATATCTGTTCAATGATGATTCCCCAGTTACATTTTGAGACCTATCAGTTAGCCAGCTTTTAAATGCCCTGGAACTGACTAGGGCAGGGATCGGCAACCTTTGGCATGCAGCCCGCAAGGATAAGCCCCCTGGTGGGCCGGGCCAGTTTGTTTACCTGCCGCGTCCGCAGGTTCGGCCAATCGCAGCTCCCACTGGCTGCAGTTCACCATTCCAGGCCAATGGGGGCTGCGGGAAGAGGCGGCCAGCACATCCCTTGGCCCATGCCGCTTCCCGCAGCCCACATTGGCCTGGAGCAGCGAACCGTGGCCAGGGGGACCCGCAAATGGCCGAACCTGCAGACGCAGCAGGTAAACAAACCGGCCCGGCCCACCAGGGGACTTACCCTGGTGGGCCATGTGCCAAAGGTTGCCAATCCCTCGACTAGGGAGGAAAGGATTCCCTGGAGCAGGCATTGTGTAAGACAGCCAAATATTCCTTCCAAGGACCCCCTCATAAGCTCTGGCTTAGGTGGCATGCAGGGGACAGAAAGAGTGTCTTTGGGGTAAAGCTGCAGTGATTCTGGGCTGTGCTGTAGCAGGAACCTGCTATAACATAGACAGGTCTCCAGGGAGGTCTAAATTATGTCAGGGGCTGCTTAAAACATCACCGCACTTTGCCAGCATGGCATAAAATTTATACAATATTTCTCTTTCCACTAGTGTTATCAGGAGAACTTAATCACCCACGGAAATTAAAAACCTGAAGAAAATATGAATATTTAAGCAATGTTTACTTCTTCTAGTAGTGGAAAGATCTTTGAAGCTCAGAGGCATGATCCTCCCTCTTTCCTTTGTGTGCAGAACAGAAAACTCTGTGAAAAAGTAAGGTATATTTCTCTCTTAGCCCACATGCCAGGCATCATAAGGAATGCAACCCAGATATATTTCTCCTCTAATGCTTTAAAACAGCATGCCTAGTGATGCAGACCAGGTTTCTATTGCTGCCTTTAAATCTTCCAGTACTCTAGGGCTTTCTTGTCTTTGAATTACTAAAAGATTAGGTATAATTGCTCTTTGGCAGGTGTCTCAGTTAGGATATATTTTAAAAGAATTGATCTTATAGACCATTCCACAACCATACATGAACCCAAAGAACACCTCTCCTCCAGTCATGACTGCATAACATCATGGGGCAACTACAGCAGTTGCTTACATAGAAAAAAGTAATATTTATCTTTTAATGAAATTTAGCAATTGAAAACAAGGATAATCCAGGCCCATGTGACTAGACAGTTCTTAATGTACCACAAACAAATTCTCCTTGGACTACAGGTAGTCCATGGACTAGTTTGAGAATGTCTGTTCTAAGATTTCTAAGCCACACCGGGCATTCTGGTGCTACAACAATGCTCCAGAGCAGCACTAAATATGAAATAAGCAATAGTTGGCCCCAACATGCCGGGAAATTTCAAGGTATATATTGCAGCTGCAGGTCCTAGATAGTGATGAAACTCCCTTCTGCTACAGCAAAGATGACGTCCATTATGTTTTATTATTTGAGAAATAGTATGTGGTCTAATTAAAGGCTATAATTATGCAATGGGAAAATCTTAATTTTGGTATTTCCTGAATTGTGAGTGCTTAACTATGCAACCTTAATGATGCAGCAACTTTGCTTTATTATTGTTATTTATTTGTATTTCCAAGCATTGGAACCTTAGTCATAGACCAGGACCCATCATGCTAGGTGCTATACAAACACAGAACAAAAAGCAGTCCCATAGAGCTTAAAATGTTTAGTATAAGACAAGAGACAACAGATAGCTATAGACAGATGAATGGAAGAGTACAAGGAAACAGTGTGACAATATTGGTCGGCAAGATAGGCATTGACCTCAGTACATGAGCAGTCTTGCTGTTGTCAAGTGTTCTGTAGGCCCCATAAAAAAGGGGAGTTTTAAAGAGGAATTTGAAGGAGGATAATGAGTTACTTTTGCGGATGTTTCTCCCAAGCATGATTAGCAGCATGGGAGAAAGTACAAAGGTGCTTGTTTGAAAATTTAACAAGCTGACAACAGAGACTGGCATCCTGGGCTAATCGGAGGCAGGAGTTGACTTTCTGATACTAAGTGAAAGGGTGGGGACAGGCCATGAAAGTGAAGACAAATAGCTTATGTTTTATACAATGGAGAAGAGGAGGCCAGTTAAGGGGTGCAAAGCAAAGGGTGACATGATCAAAGAGATAGGCTAGGAAAATGATCTTTGCAGCAGCATTCTGAAGAGGTATGTGAAGGACAATGTTACATTTGTCAAGGCCAGAGAAAAGGGCTTTGCAGTAAGAGAGACATGAGACTATGAATGCCTCAACGAAGAGTTTTAGCAGTGTGGATGGATAGGAAAGGACATATCTTATAGATCTTACCGAGAAAGAATATGCAATACTTAGATATAACCTGGATGTGAGGACTTAGAGATCTGAGCTGACAATGACATCCAGGTTATGGATCTTAGTTACAGGTAGAATGGTGGTATTATGTACAGTGATCAAGAAAAGGGTAGGAAAGAGGGCTTGTGAGGGAGGAATTAAGAGCTCTGTATTAGCCATATTGATCTTGAACTGATGGCTAATATCTATGAGGAGATGTCAGAAACAGGATAAGATTGTAGTCTGCACAAGTGACAGGTCTGGAGCACAGAGGTAGCTCTGTGAATCACCCTCATAGAGATGTTAGCTGAATTTGTGGCCAGAGATAAGGTTTAGATGTAGAAGACAAGTTGATCGACTAACCCCCAGAGAACCCCTGCAGAAAGCTGAAGGGGTGATGAGGAGACGCATATTATTTCATTTTAATTATATACACAGTTGGTCAAACCACTCATATAATACCAAAATAATAATAATTGTTCCCACTAACATTTGGTTAGTGAATTATTGACCCTTAGTTTTTGGATTAATTAGTGCCTGAACGCAGCTTGCTTGTTTAACCTGAGCTTTGCTAAATGAGTAGCACAGCCTCAAATTATAGTGCCTTATTTCTTTTGTTGCTTAACATTTATTTTACTTACTGCATCTTCCATATTCCAGATGCCACAGTGATGAGTAACTGATAATTGGCTGCAATGACATATGATATAAGATGTCAGATATTTCATATAGGATGGTATTAAAGATTAGGCTATAAAATATAGTAGCCAAGTTTTAATTGGAATTGACATTAAATCATGTACGGAAAGGAAGTAAAATATTACAGAAAAACTTTGACAGGAAAGGAAGACAAGTAATTTAATATTTCACATCTCATTTTAAATACATTTTACTAAGTGCTGCAAATTCACCAGGTACTTGATGTCCTAAGCAAAAATACTCCGCCTAAGACAGAAATAAGTTCCAAACATAAAACTTTGCTCTTCCAAATTATTATTTGTAAAGCTTCTAAAAACATGATATGATTTTTAGAGAAAACCACAGAACAGATTTTGGATGTAATATGCTTAATAGACCAGAGGTAATACAATGTCTTTTGGGTGTCCCCAGGACCAGATATAATTTTTATCAGCGGGCATGCTGATGAATAAGAGTGAGGGCCAAAGCTGAACAGCACAGAAAATTAACTGCATCTCTGGAGGAATCAAAGAAATCCTTAAAATAGTGAGTCCTAAATTTGGTACAGAAAATAAACTAAGTGCACCGTACTGTATGTGGGCAACTGGTGAAGTACTTACTTGCGGTTAATAGATTTTTAAAGCCAATGCCATTCTTTTTTTATAAACTTACCAGAACATTTTGATTAGTGGAAAATCTATGACTCATATGACAAGAGAACAACTGGCTTTCCAATGCAGCTGCTGCAGTCATGCTACATCTATTTGTGTACTTTAAGTATATTGGCTATATTATAAATCTTCTTAATAATAATCTCTACCAAATCTTTCCACTGTGCAGTTTTCAGAGAAGCATTAAAGTAAACAGCACAAGATTTACAGCGTGGCTGGTTGACCAATTTCTATAAAACAGTCATTAGTTGCTCTTAATAATGAACATCTGAAGAATTTCTGGTAGGACAAAGGATCCATGGGTATGGTCAGCATTACATGTAAGTATGAATCTCCTTTCCACAGTAGTAAAATAACAGTTTTTACTATTTAAATGGTTTATAGGCCACATATAACAAGATACCAAGTAATTCTTAGCTGAGAAAATACCACTGCTTTGACTGTCATTTAGATATATTTTGTCACTTGAAACCATTTTTTCTTAGAACTTCTTCCTGCAAACCACATAACTTTGCAATTTCCTTTACCTTCTGCATTAGAAGCAGCATAGACATCTGTAGCTTATGGTTGCCAGGATACTTAAACAGGCATCTACTGATCAAAGTGCAAATGAATAGTTTGATTTGTGATCAACATGTAGAAATCCCTAGTGAACATTATTTGGTAAGTGAGAGTCACAACACACTGGTATACTTTATTTTTTTATAAATTCACAAAACAAAAATAATTGTAAAATAACAAAACTGTGAGAAAAGGCACCACAAGGAAACGTGGATGTTATGAATCAACCTGTGATTCGTAGACAACAAAAACACAGAAGTTTTGGGTAACCTACATATTGGAGTCTTAGGGCTCAATTGGGAATTTGCTACTCGATGTGGCTTTGTCACAAAGTATTAAAAAGATATGGTTAAATAATGTGAAACTGTATATAAAAAAGTTTGCTGTTTAACTTTGGATGTGTGGTATGCCCTATGCCCACCCTCTACACTTGAGTCTAATCAATTCAACATAGCTTTGCTGTACGCCAAAAACAAGAACCTGAGTAATGACACTGAAGTCAGACCAAATTCTTGGGAAACTGAGTAGCAAAGATCTCGGGGGAACCCCAACAATCCTATGCGTGGTCTTCTATGAAAGAAATTCCCAGATGCCAGATCCAAAGAGACTTCAGATCCCAAAATTTGCAGCCCTTTGAGATCATGGAACTCACTTCATTTCAATTTACTCTTAATACACCATCTTAATACACCATCTTGATTTATTTATTTCCATCCTTCAGAATATTCAAAATGAACTTATTACCAACAGAAAATAATTTCAGTTTACTCATACCAGTTTTAACTTCAAACAATGCAACTAATAAGAAGCACTACGACACCTTCACACCTGTATAATGTGAGTATTATATAATTCAGAAAACAAGAATAGGGAACAATTCAGAGGGTTAACCTCATGTAGACTTCAAATTCAATTTCTCTCTTTTCACCATGTTCAGTACACAAGTCAATCTCACCTCTTCATCCAAAATGGCAAGGAAATAAAACCAAATGAATGCAATTATATTTGTCTTTATATTCACATCCCTGTCTCTTCTTTTTCCCCTCTCAGGGTTAAAGTAGTCATCTACCTTCATCTTCAGGCCATATTCAGACCTTAGGCAAAGGACTTCGTTGCAGCTACTCGTTGTCCTACCAAAAAACCAGGTCTGAACTGGTCCTTTACTTTCAGTCGTGGTTCTGTAGATTTAAAATCAAAGTATTATTTATCCATTTCACCTTATAAAAAGCTTCCTCACTGTTAGAAAAACATATCATGGCTCTAACTCCTTTCATCTGAAACAGCTATTTTAATGAGGCAAATTTTCTTTCAGAAGCTCATCTTAGACACTTCATCCACATTTTTCAAATTTAGGTTCCTACAATCCAGATTTAGGCATCTAAGGAAAAGTCTCCTGATTTTCAGGTGTGCTGAGTACCCACAGCTCCAACTGAAATCTACACAAGAACTTCTGAAAAGTGGCTCCAGAAAAGAGAAGAGAAAAAATGCTGCTGACTCAGGTGCTGAGTATCTCTGAATATCAGGCCACTTGATTTAGACGTATAAATATGTTTGTAAGTATCTAACTTTGGTCATGCAAGTTTGAAAACACTAACTTTCATACATTACCTTCTCTTTGTCCTCCTAAGTCACTCTCAAACTTTTTTCCATCACATAATGTTCCTGTTACTTTCAAAGCTGGGATCTCTGTAACCTATTTTTTTCAGGCAAACAAAACTCTGGATCTCAAATGATTTCCAAAGTTTTTAAATGATCTTGTCCCACATTACATTTCTTTACAATGGTCTGTTGGAAAATCTAGACTGTTTAAAAGCTTCTAAATCGTAGAACTGTTAGCACCCAAAAGGTGTTGCATGTTGCTGTTCTTCATTTTCTCCCAAGAAGAAGCTTTAATCCATTTCTACTTGATCCTTCCTACCCAGAGGTTTATCTTAGAGTGGAAACCCACTAAACAGACATTTTACACTTACATCAGTATAGTAAACGGGTTGAGCTTCTTGAATAGATTTAGAACCCACTTGGCTGTGGTAGAGAGAAGGTAATGCAAACAAACAGTCTGTGATGAAGAAAAGTGACTGAAGTGATGCTACATGGATTAATGTTAGGATGATTTTTGTTCACTTTATAATTCAGTGACCCAGAAATTTGGAACATTCAATACCTGGGTGAAATGTGCTGCCCAGCACAAAGGCAAAGGACAACATAGTTCAGAATGACTCAGAAAATGAGAAACTTGGGAAGATAGGGTCTTATCTTCAGAGAAATGTAAGGTGTTGAGGTTGGAGACAAATAATCCGAAAGTGGAACATACACTCGTCCTACACTGTGAACGGGGGAATATCTCAGAAAAGAGTAGGAGAAAAAGGAAAACTAAAACCTTCAGCATGGTACCTAGTAATAGTAGTAAGAAAACAAAAAAGCACTGAGATGCTAAATAGGAGAACTGGATATAATTCAGGGGACTTTATTGTCCTACTACTGTATCTATGGGACTACCCTGGAATATAGGGCAGAAAACTACTCTCAGTTATAGTAGAGCAATCCCCCAATTTCATACATTCAGTTCTGCTTGTTTTGATAGAAAAATGAAAAATACATACAAACAGAGAAATTAGGATGGTACAAAAATCATTGGTGGTTACTCCAAAAGCTAAATATTCCATATACTTATATTTTAGACACAAGGAGATTGAGACACAGAAAATTCTAAAAGAATTTCTAAAAGAAAGGAAAAAAATAATCTGAATGTTTCCATTTGTCTTAAATGGGGCTTAACTTCTTAATACCATGATTAACTAATATATGAATAAAGCTTTGATAGTAATGGCATAGTAACTAACAGGTTTAAAACAAAAGTTAGATTTTAACTTAGAGCAAAAGGCTTCATAGATTTAGATTTTGCTACTAGTGATTTTTTTCCCCTCAGAATAAAAGTCATCCATAGGGCTGAGTCTCTACCGCAGCAAAATTCCATTTACAACAGCACAGAAGGGGGCCTGCCAGAAGCTGATTATGGCTGTCTGTAGGGAGCCAGGGTGGCTCCCCTCCGAACCAGAGGGTAAAGAGCCACCCTTTCAGCCTGAGTGAGCAGGACCAGACCAAGCTTCCGCCAATCCCCGGAAGGGGAAGGGTGGGACAGGAAGTACAAAGGGCGGGGTGCTCTGTCCAGTGAGGAGAGCACCAGGGAGGGAGACAGACACAGGCTGCTCCCTCGTGATCCTGCTGCTGAGCCAGGCGAAGCCCTGGGCAAGGAGGAGCCTGACTGGGGGGAAGGCCTGTGGCAACCAGGGCTGCCGGCCGCTGAATACCCAGAGGACCTGGAGGGGCCTGACTGCAGCCCGGGCCAGCGTGAGTCCGATACCGAGGGGGAGCGGGAGTGGCCCGCAGCGGAATACCCGGATGAGACGGAGGGACCGGAGTGGCCTGCAGCAGAATACTCGGACGAGATGGAGGGACTGGAGCTGCCCGCAGCGGAATACCCGGAGGAGATGGAGGGACCAGAGCGACCCGCCTGAGAGACGGGGTAGGCAGTAGCCCAGGGGCCCAACTACACCGTGGGGTGGGTGTGTTTGGTCAGCGGGTGCGGACGGCCCCGCTGACCCAGCGGTGGGACTTTCGCCTCCCGCCACTGTCAGGGCCCTGGGCTGGAACGCAGTGGAGTTGGGTGGGCCTGCGTTCCCCTACCCCGGCGCTCCCCTGCCGGAGGGGCGCGCTACTGACTCTTGCCGGCGCTCCCCTGCCGGAGGGGCGCGCTACTGACTCTTGCCGGCACACCTTCCCCGCTAATTCCCCAACTTCCGGAAGGTGTGGCTGAGGCCGGCCATGGAGACCATAGCTCTCCATCGCCCCTAGGGGCTCGGAGGACCGACCGACGCCTGTCACACTGTCTGATTCTCTGCTTGGCTCTGCACCACCTATGGTCTCAGCTCAGGTTAGAGCAGCTTCCAGGCTGCTCTAATCTTCGCCAGGTGGCAATGATCCTCAAGGGACTGTCTGGCACTAGGGACAGATAAAGTGCAGATCAACCAGACCAGTTCCCTGCCCCCCAAAATACCATGTCCCATTTAGTTCAATAGGTGTTAGATCATGCACCTTATTAACAATTCACTTGTGCTTTGTAGGTTATAACTGTCACTTAGTACACAAGTGAGAATTCAGTCTTTTCAGATATATAAAACAAGATAAACCTGCAGCTTCATAGGTGTCAAGCTAGGCATAATTATTTCACTTCTTGAAATAGTTTTGTAAATGTTGTTGTTGATTAGAGTATTAACAAATATATACGACGAATAAAAAACATAATATAAAAAAGACCAATGGCCTCATTACAAACTGTTTTGCAGAGACTACGTGCACCAAAAACACATAAGGTAGCAACAATTAGTGCCGTAAATTGGCAGTGAATCTTAATTCACATGTCAGTGAATAATTTGTGATGTACAACATTACCTGTTATTAAAATGGCTTAAGGATGCAGTTAAGAACAATTTCTGTCAGGGCAGCCAATAATTTAAGAAAGCATTGGAATGACTTCTCTTGGCATTTTTAGTCATTAAGATTCTCTGAGGAAACAAGATGTCTAATTAATTTTATAATATTTTCTTGTTGTTATTCCTTTATTGTTTTTTTCTGATTACAGAATAAGGTGATAAATTAATAAATGTTATCTATTGAAAGGAATACATCTGTACCAAAATATCAGGACATGACACAAAAACCATGCCAAAACTGCTTTGGTGCTCTTGAAAAATAGAAATATTGCATGTTGAAGAAAATAAATCACAAAAATGAATTATGGTTTCTGACTATAGTGTGCATTGCTATTTCCACTACATTGTTGTGACTCACACTTACCGGCTTATAGTGAAGGTTATGGCTTGGTTGATACTGGAACATCATGGAACTGTTCTTTGGTTCTAGCTATATTATACCTTCTCAGACATCAAGTTAGTGTTTCAACATTTTGCTCTGGGCTATTCTGCTCTAGGGTTTATGATGTTTAGATCCGGAAAAGGGCAAATGAGGGAGAACATTAAAAGAAACATACATGGTATGAGTTGCGGTTAGCCTTAATTTCCTCTATTTCCTATGATCAGATTTGCACTGGCAGATCTCTATGCTTGTACAGACTGAAGGCAATGGGGCTCTGCACAGGCCCAGAGGTCCACTGTTCAGAGCAAGGCCTTTTTCAATAACCTTAGTGTCAGCTCTGTGTGGATTTGGGGAATTTTGTGAACAAAACATGTAAAGAGCTTTAGAGTACTTTAAAAATTCTTCTTGTTCAACTCAGAATGTCTTTCTCCTGCATTTTATTGGTTCTATCTACATACTCAGCAGAAAATATTTCAATATAACTATTTCTAACCATAATATTATTTAAGAAATTTTTATGGAGAACAAAAAGAGTTTGAAAACCTCATTATAATATGTCCACTTCCCTCATGTAATATTAGCTTTTATTCACCAGAGCCATTACTATTAATATAGTTTTGTTCTTTGAAAGTAAGGCCCTGACAAACATTTACACATGTGTAATATTACTCATTTGAACAGTCCAACTGAAGTAACTGAATAAAGTTAAGCACTTGCATAAATATTTGTAGGCTTGAGACTTAGGAAACCCAATTCTGAGATGGAGCAATGGCATTGCATTACCCTTAATGGTAAGGCATATTTTTCAAAAGGCTGTGATTGGTATTTCAATTTCAGTGTAAGTTTGTTCATAAGCTAAGTGTGGCTAAAAGCAAGGTGATCAGTTTACTGTGCTCCTATACTGCGCATAGTTTGGCTCTGTTACCAGGGCTCCTTTTGGAATTTAGAAATTGCAATCCTCTATAATCTAATCAACTCACTAGGTTGCCAGACTCCAGAGCTATAGCAGGAATGCTTTTCCACAAATATTTTGCAGAAATTTACAGAAAACCTTTACAACCTTTACAGAAAACCTTTACAATTCCCGGCTTTTTTCTTATTCAAAATAATTGGGGAAGGAGTGAAGGTAATACCCATGAAGATGCGGTACAAATGCAATTGATTAGAGAGTCAGCTGCAGTAGAAGCAGATATTGCACAATCTTCTCTGAAACAGCCCTGCCAATGAACTGCAACCCTGAGCGGATCAACCTCTACTATTCCAGTCATATGCTTTCCTTAACACAGTCTACAAACCATGCTAGTTTGTATAGCGGTTGTGTCATGTAGACAGATATCTAGCAGATTTTAAGGCAAGGCCATTACATTCATTTTCACTTTCAGTCAAAGACAGTATCTGAACCCAGTTCACTGGAGGTGAAAGCCCTTAAGGCATTTAAATCATTGCAGTGATTAATCTCGACAGTTCCTGGGTTTTAGGATGATCTGCTACAGCAGGTTAGCATTTGAGAGCCCTTTTCCTGCAAACAACTAGCATACAATTAGATGACTCATTAGAATGTCATCAGTAATAGCCTTCTTTGGGAAAAGGTTTTGTGTGCATCTCTATTAAAAAGTCTTTTATCACACTGAAATTTCAAAATATTTAGTAAAAATGTTCCTACACTATCTCCTGTCTGAGAAAAGCTGAGGTTTATGTAAACATAAATTTTAGTGTTTAACACCCACTAATATTTTCAATATCTTAAGGTTTTTCTAGCTCACACAAAATAAATCAGACTCAGAAATGTTAGTTATAACCACTGCTGGGCTGGCAGGGATTCATTCTTCCCTAAAGTCTTCCAAAGCATTTCCATCTATGATAAATCTAAAGCCCCTAAATAGGCTTATATTTTCTAACCATTGCCACATGTCTTGAGGTCTCCTGAATCAATATCACTCTCAGAGCTTGAGATTATATGATAAAGATAAAAAATTGTTAATGTTCTTCCCCAAAACACATTTTAGTTTTTCCTTTGTGGCTTACAAATCCTAAGGATGCTTGAGGGAAGTCAGATCAGATGTGAATACAAAGGCACTTCACACAGAACATAGGCCTCAGGTTACCCTTTTCCATTTTAGAATTATTATTTACAAATAGCAGTATATTATCAGATGTCATATATAGTATCCCCAGAGCATTAGGTGTTGCTGAATGGTTATGCCAAATGCTTCCACAGTCATGTTTTACTATTAATTGGGAATCCCCTCTTGAACTTGTTCTGTGTTTGCATTTTTTTTTTTTCCTGAAGTCCTTCTTTTGTCTAATTCCTTAGGTTTTGTTTAAGAATGTCAACCTAGCCGCTCTCTTGGCACTCAGATTCTGTTCAGTGCAACTTCTGGAATCACAGGCTTAATTTTTCTGTTTGCTGTATGGTGGAAAATGTTTTCTATGACAGAGGTTTAGAGATCTAAAACTGTGCGAGGGCTTCTTTAGTAGATAATACTGCATGTAGATCACAGAAATCCTGCTGTTTTCAGAAAAAAATACTTTCATCTTGAGAAATTCATTTAGAAAAAATGACAATGGCTCATCTCATTGTTCAGATTGGAAGGGACTTTATGTTGGGTACAGATTGTGTGTTTGTTCTTTATTGGTGGCCCATAATTTTTAAATGAAAAATAGGAGTTGGGATTGACCAAGGCTACCCAACTGCATTTACAGGAACTTACATTGCACAAGGTATGCACACTTGCATTTAACGGAAACAGAGAAAAGACAAATTCACTGATAACTTCCTCTGACACCCCCCCCCAAGTTATTTTCCAATTCCAGATTTGTCAGTCACTTTTTTTGTGTATGAAACTAAAAATGGCCATAGCAGTAGATAAGCCTCTCACCTTGATTAAAGCCTAGGTTCCCAATAGTCTTGCTCCTGCATTTGACAGAATTTAAGCCTCTCATCCTATTTATTCCCTGAGAAACTAAAATTCATTATGACAGATTTCCCTATTCCTTCAATATTTACTCAAAGAAAGACCTTTACTTAGGTTTGCATCTCTGCATTAGTGAGGCTAGTTTCCCTGAGGAGGTACCATCTTTTCCAGGGGAGATACAAATGAGCCCAGGGGAATTCTCCACAATAATAGGAAATTTGTTTCCCTTTTCACCAGATCTGTTTCACTTAGGAGTTTGTAAAAAAATATTTAAGCATCTAGTGCACATAGTAACCTGACAGAGGAAGCCATCTAGAAAACAATAGTTACAACCACTTTTACACCAAGGTAGCTACCCTTCCAAGGCTTTTCTCTGGAGATTTAAGATGCACAAGTTACAGTAAAGAAAATAAAAAGCTTTTAGAGAAAGAATTGAGTCTAAGCCAGTTTTGTAGCACTAGAATGTAAAGCTTTGACCCTACAAGAAGCCAGATCATTTCTGGTTTCCAGAAAACTGCTTTTATCAAGTGTCCTTTTTTAAATCAAGTGCTTGATTGGACAATGGTCATTACTCCACCCTGTACACCTGTGGGAGATCAGAAATCAATTAACTAGTATTCATGTTTCTGCAGGGTTGCTGCGTCATCTCATAGCAGGGAACACTCAATGTGCTAGAGGAAAATTCACTTTCTGAGGCATTCTCCAAATTATCCAGCCCCCGCCCCCAATCCAAATAATAACTTTGCACCAGGGATATAGTGGTTTTCATTCAGTGACCTCAAAATACTTGGCCAATAATATTAATTAATTATGACTTAGTAGGAAGTACCACTAGGAATGATAATAAATAGTCATTCAGCTAGTAGTAACATGCAAGAGTGGCTTTATAGCTTGGTTAGTTAGGTACTTACCTCACATGCAGAACATGCAAGTTCAAATCCTGGCTCTATTTGAGAGGGCTCTGCCCCAGAATATTCCAGTGGTTTCAGTGCTGTTTGATTCCTCCTGTGTTCAGAGGAACAGTACTTTGACCATGATTTCTCTTTTACAGATTAAAGGTAAAATGACATGGCAAGGACGCACAGCATATCAGTGGCACAAATGAGAAATAGACCCAGTCTAGATCTGATTCCTAATCTTCTGGTATAAACACTCTTCTTCCCAAATAATAATAAAAGTTAAATCTCATTTATCTGAAAACTATCTAACTATTTTATTTTTAAAATATTTTCATACATGCCTGACATTTTTGTAAAAATCTTCAAACAAGGGAAAACCCGACCACTTCCCACTATAATATAAGAGAAATGCTTCAACAATTTTTTTGAATCCTTGTCCAAGGGGAAGCTCAGGAGAAATTAATTGTCATTTACCTGATCTGGATCATTTATGGTGCTATTTTTTTTTTTTTATAACTCCTATGGATCAGATCCTGCAGTCCCTTACTCAGGCAATCCCTCCATTGACTTAACCGAGAATTTTGCTTGAATAAGTCCTACAGGATATAGCACTAAACAATTCACCTTCTCTTTTATTGTTTGAATATATATCTTAATTCGTACTATCTTTTATATCCACTTTCCTCGTATTATTGATCTTTAGATCTTAAATTTCCATTAGCTATGGTTCCTATAGCTTTCTAAGTTTCCACTGTCTTCTTAAGGGACTATGTGCAGGTATTAACAAGTTTAAAAATTAGGGCAGTTAATTTTGTGACTGAGATATTCTAGCTAGTAAAATATGTTTTTATTCTATTTTGACACCTGCTCTAGGCAGATCAACAATTTATCATGTTCAAATTATGATCATTATTCCATTACAGGTGGACCAAAAGAGCCTTTGCTAATTTATATACAGTTAAACCTAAGGTGACATTGCAACTTGGATACATGTTTTATGACATGCTGCTTAGTGTTCATTTAAGCTGGAAATACTGCCATATAATTCTAAGGCACTTTTGCCATTTTAAATGACATGCATTCAAAATTATAAATTAAAAGTAGCCCAGTGGCCCAAGGACACCACTGTTCCTACAAGCCTATTAAAAAAATTATTAGTATCTGGCCCAGCTGCAAAATAGCAAAACTCATTTGTTTAAGCAATACCACCAAAAAACTGATCCAAAAAACATAAAAAGAAAAGGAGGACTTGTGGCACCTTAGAGACTAACCAATTTATTAGAGCATAAGCTTTCGTGAGCTACAGCTCACTTCCTCAGATGCATATCGTGGAAACTGCAGCAGGCTTTATATATACACAGAGAATATGAAACAATACCTATTCCCACCCCACTGTCCTGCTGGTAATAGCTTATCTAAAGTGTAAAGAGTTGTCACATTGTGTAAAGAGTTGTCACTTTGGATGGGCTATCACCAGCAGGAGAGTGAATTTGTGTGGGGGGGTGGAGGGTGAGAAAACCTGGATTTGTGCTGGAAATCACTTTAGATAAGCTATTACCAGCAGGACAGTGGGGTGGGAATAGGTATTGTTTCATATTCTCTGTGTATATATAAAGCCTGCTGCAGTTTCCACGATATGCATCTGAGGAAGTGAGCTGTAGCTCACGAAAGCTTATGCTCTAATAAATTGGTTAGTCTCTAAGGTGCCACAAGTCCTCCTTTTCTTTTTGCGAATACAGACTAACACGGCTGCTACTCTGAAACCAAAAAACATAGTCACTTTCAGAGCACAAACAAGGACCTGGCAGCTTCTTGCACAGATTTTTCTTTAGTACAAGCAAAAGAGCTACCAGCAGTTTACTGATGATCTGATAGTGGATGCAGCAGAAGCAGTGAGCCATCCAAAATGTAACGCTTAAATCATTTGTGCCCTGCTTTTTTGTAGTCACAGCCAATATTTCTTACTAGTCAGGTTCAAATGGTAATAATTTTGAAATTATAGACTAAAATAGAAACAGATAGGGGGTCCTACCCTGAACTTAGAAAATCACATTTGGCTCCCACTTAATAAAAATGGCATCTGAGAAAAAGCCACTCATAGACTGTACATGTGGTATAATGAGTAGATGCCTAGGGGGACAGTTATTATTATTATTTAATTTATAGTACACTGTTATCATGTATCATAGTGCTTTACAGTAGTAGAATGAACCGTACAACCACAAGAACAATAAAAACTAAAAAATCCAACAGTCAAAGAAATAACAAATAAAATTAATGTGGCAGTAATGCACTTTTTATTTGACACAAAGCCAGTTCCTGACATGTTGAGAATCTTTAAAGCATATTCTCCCATAACCACCCAGAAGTCTAATATTTCTTGGAAAAGCATCTCATAAAGATGAGTCTTCTTAGAAAAGAGTCCTTCCCGCCCTGTGTTTGATGCTGAAATTTTCATCTGATTGTTACATATTGGTGTAGACAAAAAAAATCTGTCGTAGAAAAAAACCCATGCTGTAAAATTATCCAGAAAACAAAACAAACCAAACAACAACAACAACAAAAAAACAGGTTGGCACTATTGATAGAGACCAGAAGTGAAATCTTGTCTCCGTTAAAATTAATGGGAGTTTTGTTATTGACTTTAGTGGGGTCAGGATTTCTCCTGCAGGGCAGAAAAATTAAAAGAGGATCAGTCCTATTATATATATATTCTTATTTTTATTCAGCAATACTCCCATATCTGAAAGAATGCACAGCCAAAAATCAGGCACTCTTGGGAAATAAGCGACTTGCTAAGGGCCAGATTATTTTATACTTAACCTCACTGAGGACCTTGCACTACAAATGGTCTTGTTGACTTCAGTGAGACTGCTACTACCAAAATCTCACCCCAATGTAGGGAAAATATTTCTGCAAAACAGAGGAGAGATGTACCTCCAGCTAAACGTAAGAGACTATCAGGTAGACTAATAAATAACTTTATATTTTTATTGATCATTTAAATTTTATATACCCAGCTTTTAGCTCAGAACTTTTGTACTTTTGTGTGACATTTTATTAGTGTAATGACTGTAAACTCTTAAAAGGCCATTTATGTTATCATGATATCATCTTTATAATCATTCCTTCCAAAAATTCTATACAATGGTGAAAAAACAAAAAGTATAGAGCAGGTGAAATTATCCTAGCTGAAAATAAAATAGCAAGAGGAAGCAGGATTTTAAAATAAAAGTCAAACAGAAGGTATGGGCTAAAATGTCAACTGAATAGGGATGAGATTGGAGCAAAGTGATGGCATGGCAGGGTTTTGTTTATTCATTAGGTTATTAAAGCAAAACGTGAAATGATAGTGTCAGGAAAAGTCCTGTTTTGCCAAAAATTTTTTTAGCTTGCCTGTGCTTTTTTGTTTTGCTTTGTGGAACAGAAGGTGGTGAAATGGGTTCATAAAGGGCTTCTTTGAAATTGTGACTGGAACTATGAACGAAATTAAAAATTCCCCACAGGCCAAATCAGCAAAATGTTTTGGCATCTCAATAGTTTTGGAAACATTAGCAGCAGTTTTTGTAAAGCTGCAAACTGTCACTTTGTTATGGAAATTTCTGCCTGGAATAAATACTTGACTTTGCCAAGGAGGGATAGAATATCACCATTTTGACTTAAACTTCCTTGTGGGAGGTGTATGGTGTGAAAGGGTGCTCATTTGGGTGGAGTTCAGCAGATGTACATGCTTTCCAGGGCACCAACCATTTAGCCCCATGTAGATATTTCAATGCCTTGAGACTACTATGTGTGCATTGTCTAAGTGTCTTACACATATCATTTGATGAAGAAACCCTACATGAATGCACATTCCGTGTTAGCGTGCATGGTGCTCGCTAGACCCCTGTGCATATTCTAAGCTAGAGGCAGCACAAGAAAGAACTATTAGTGTGAATGGTTATGTGACAAGTCCACTCCCTACTCTTACTTTTCCACTGCTGCTGGCGGCACAGAAGGGTGGCAATACCATATCATGCCTCCCTCACTTCTGTACTTGTGGTGGTGCAGCCTTCAGAGTTGGGCGGCCGGCTAGCAGCTGCCACTCTCCAGCCACCCAGCTGTGAAGACAGCACAGAAGTAAGGGTGGCAATACAGCAACCGTCCTACAATAGCCAGATTGGGGGAGACCTGATTTCATGGCCCATGATGTGTTTTTCATGGCCATGAATTTGCTAGGGTCCTATATATAGAATATCTATGCTTAAGGAATGTGAATGTGAGGAGCAGAATGATGGGTCAGATCCAGTCTGAGTGTAAGCCTTTCTCCTGCCCAGGACTAATAGAGGTTGTTTTACAGAGTAGTTAGTAGCCATAGGGTGAAGTACATCATACATACCTTGGCAACAACCGTGTTATTTCATGTTATGATGAGGGGAGAGAACTTTCTTTAGATCTCCAGTTTTATTCATTTTTTTTGTGTAAGATATGTTTGCTAGCACATGGTGTTTAATGGAACATAAACAAACAATTGTGTATTGCAAGGCTTCAGATACAGCCTGCATTTCTGTAACTTCAGACAGAATCATAATCAGTCACAAAGTGCAGCTTGAGTACTTTGTTATGTTACTAGAATTTCAAGATAAATTCATAGCTTTGATCAGTTATCCTAGTACATATTGTACTATAGTAAAACAGGACATTGATAAATGTAGGGATGACACACTGCTCATCTAAGTCTGCTTATCTGTCCAATTAGTATTTCATTAGAATGATTGATTGTTTTCTTACTGACCTATTTTTATTACATATTATCAAAAATTGCTTTCATGTAGATATTTTTTTTCCTTACAGACCATCTTTTTCTTAACTTTTAATTCAAGTTCTCTTATTTGTAAGCCAGACAGTGGTGTACCCGCCACTCAGAAATATATACATTTCAAGTCACATCTTAACAGCCCCTGGTGCAAATCAGCATAGCTCCAGTTAACTCTGTTATCCACCAGCTACAGTCCTGACTCTAAATGTTCTCTTTTGTAATGAACAAATGACTTTCTGCTATTTCAATTTTTTCTGTATGAAAGATCAAGTACAACAATGCTTCCTACTCCATTCTCTTTGTCACCACCTTAAAATCTGATCTACAGGTCCTCATCTAAGGTTATGGTTATTCTACAAGCTCGGGGTGTGCTTTATAGTCATGCTCACCCTTCTCTGAGCTAGGACACTAAAAATAATATTGAAGTGGCATAGGCAGTGGTGGCATGAGCTAGCCTCCATGAATCCAAATCCACCTGAACCGGTAGCTTTATACTGGAGGTGGTAGCCTGTGCCACCACTACCACTGCCTATGCTACCATGGCTACCTTTATTTTCACTGGGCTAACTCAGCTGAAGTCCAAATCAGACTCCTAGCTCACAGTGCAGCATATCCTAACATTTTCAAGTTTCCTCACCTTGTTTCTAAGCCAATACATTATGCAATTGAAAATGCCATCATTAGTACTGGACTTAGTACTCTAACATACCAGTTTATTATGTGATACCTTCTTTTTAAAAATTTTTGCAACACATGAATAAAAAAGTTCAAAATATCATTTTCTATTGAACCAAACCTTGCATTTCATTTCAAGTGTTGATTATAACATAAACCCTTCCTAAAGTTCATGTAACTAATGTTTATTTCCTTACAAATCAGCATTTTTCTTCAACATCTTGAAGTTAATAAGATTAATGAAAACAATTTTGACTTTATATCACTGCACTGACTTGCCGTTGACTAACGTATAACACTTCAGATACAATATTCTCCCATATCAATTACTTTAGTATCTTTTCCATTTATGATGTTAGACTTACAGGTTGCTAATAGATTCACCTGGTGCCCAATCCAAAATCCATCAAAATCAATGGGAGTCTTTCCATTGTCTTCAACGGGAGCTATATCAGTTCCTTGGTGTCTGAATTGATTTCAGTGAGCACTTGGAGGGTCAGTTGGCTTAGCAGTTAGAGTACTTTGTTTCCTCCCCCCTGCTTTTGTTGTCAAGGTGCCTCAGTTTTAAATCAGAGGAAGTAGGAAGGACCCAGGGCACTGTGTAAATCAACCCCTGAGTAGGGGACCTCCCAGCTGGGAGTCTATGTCCACTGGCCTGGGCTACTTCCTACTGTTGCCCCTTCAGTTTGGGGCATGACCCCTAGAGCCAAGTCCCTGTGGTGGTTTGTCTCTGATAGTGCCCCCTGGTATACCCTGGGTGCAATCCCAGCTTCCTCTGGACAAGGCAGCTGTAAGTTTGATGAAGTCAGAAGCTCTCCATGCTTCAATTACCCAGGTTCCTCTTAGGCCGGGTGCTCCTAGGTCTCTTTCTCCATCTTCTTTGGCTAGGAAGACAGTGCTTGGTTCCCAGTGGCTGTCTTGGCTGGCAGGCTAGTGACTTTTCCCTCAGGTAGGGAGGCAGCTAGCTCCTGCCTTTTCATCAGTCAGCCCCAAACTGAGCCAGGCTCCCTCTTTTTCTCTCCCCTCCAGGCCAGGCATTGGCTGCCGGTATAAAGGGGCAGACCTAGCTGGGCTCTGCCCAAAGGCTCTCTCCTTAACCCCTTCCATACAATTAGGAGGTTTCTCTGCTTCACCACAGTGTCATTCCACTCACTTCAATAGGCATTAATTGAGGCCTTTAGCAAGCTGTTCTCTGTGGCTGAAACTGGGGCCCCACACAGAACCTTCTTGACTCCACTGCAGCTCTTCAGGGGTACAACACACACACACACACACCTTCTGTAATCAATAAATAGTAATATTAATAACAATACCACTCAATACATTTGTCTTTCTCCATCGTTTATTATAATTTCCAATGATGAGTTAGACATCTCTACAACTGGTTCTCTTATTTCATTATCCAGATCTCTTATAATTGTGTTGTTCAAACTGAAACAAATCCATTCCTTTTCTAAGGAATACACACTTCTTTTGTAGAACATTCTTCTCCTATCCCTTAAAGGGCTTATAGTCTTCTCCAGTTTTTGCCTGTACCTGTAAAATTTGCCATTATGTGTTTTTGTCTTGTACAATCCCTTTTCACTTTCAATCTGCTTAACAATTTTAAATCATTTCACAACATTCTTACCTGTAGTTTCATTTGCTGACAGTAGTAGCACTAACCTGGTTGATTTATGTCTTGTGCACCCTTTCCTTTTCCTTGATTGCTCTTTGCATGCTAGAAATTCAGATTTATTAAACTTCTAGTAATTTTTGACTACTTCTAATTTCCCTACTTTGTTACTGCCACTTATTTTGAATGAATAATAATGTATTTTTTTCAACAGCACAAGTATTGTGCTTCCTTGAGATATCATGTCTTCAACAGTATATCTTTAGGATGCAATAAAATCTCTGGTTTCCATTTCAAATATACTTAGGCTATAATAATTAGTTCTTACTGTTGTGACTGCAATCAGGAGTGTTACATAGGAGCCCAAGCACTTTCTTTAGCCTCCTGTTTACCTCTGTTCTCTTTTCTGGCCATATTCTGCTTTCATGGGACCTGATCCAAACCCCAAAGAAAGTAATGGGATTTGGATCGGGCCCATGTTTAAGATTTTTCCTTTCACCAGTTACATGGTTTCATTTAACCAGGCACTTTTAACCTAAGTCAGGCTGCCTTTCAACCTGAAATTCCTACTAAAGTTTTAATGCTTCCAATTTAGTTATTCTGAACTAAAAAGTTTAAAGCAGCAGAGAATGATCGAAAGCCATTAATGGGACAATTTATTTTTTTCCACCATTTTTAACAGAGGTCCATGTCATAGCTCTTAATACAGGATTTTATATTTAAATACATGATTACCTAAAAATCCCTGATAAATCATGAAGCCTCTGAAATTATGTACTTTTCGTGATTGTCATAGTTATGGCTAGCTGCACCTCTGCCCCCTTTCTGGTCTTTCTCAGTGCACCCCTCTCAGGTGGTCAACCTCTTGCCCTTACCTGTCTTGGGGTGGAATCCTTGATCCTTTGATTCTTACACCAGGACCTGGGTATACTGTCTCAGGTATATCAACTACTTATCACCCTACATAGCCAACTGGGTTTCCTCCCTTCAGGAACCTGTGACCAGTGATATTAAACAGCAGCCTTCTTAAAGCAAAGTATTTGAAAAGTACAAAGTAGCTGGAACACAGAAAAAGGGATTTTAAAACAAGGATCCTACATGCATATTTAGTCTCATGTAATCTTATACTTCACTACAAGCTAAGGGCTTCTGTGCATGGCAAAGTTATAAACTAAGATGTGAATTGAAACTGATACAGTATAACCAACTGCCCACATAGACATTCTTATTCTAATATAAAAATGTCTTTTTTGGTTTAGCTCTTGTTGATTTAAGCTAAATTGAAAAAAAAAACCCACCACTCATTTCAGAATAAGTGTATCTAACTACATCGGTTTAACTATACCAGTATAAAATCTTTTCCATATAGACAAGTCCAGAGTTAGATGGGCTTTATTCTTAAATTACAGGAACACAACAGAACCAACTGATATTCTCCAGGCAAAGCAGAGATCTTCCTATGTGTCTTCTGGACTCTCAGGCCATGTCTACATTACAATATTAAGTTGACCTAACTCATGTTGACATACATCTGCCTCAGTAATTATATCACTTGTGAGTGTATCCACTTTGCTCATTGTGTCAGTGGTGCACATCCTCACCGGGACTGCTTGGTTCAATTGCACTGTTAGTGTGGGGCATTGTGGGATGGTTTCTGAAATCCAGTAAGAGTTGATACAAGCAACACAGTGTCTACAGGGTTACTGCATTGACCTAACTACATCGACTTTCACTCTACACTCTCATGGAGGTGGAATTATTAAGTTGGCATAGTGAGGCAGTTATGTTGGTGGGAGCAAAATTTAAATGTAGACACTTCCATAGTTAGGTCGAAAGCAACTTATATCGACCTAACTCTGTAGTACAAACCAGACCTCAATCTAGTTCTCAATGTCCCATAAAATTCAAACTGTGTGTGTGTGGTGATTTTGCTTAGCAGAAATATCCAGAAGGGCCAGTCCAGGAGAATGCCCTCATTATGGCTACTCCATTTTATGAGCAGGTAGACTCAGTGGGTTTTAATCAGTGGCCTGATGACTGTATCTCACATGTGAGAGAGGGTGCTGAAGCTGTCTGATCCCCTTTGTTAGTTTAACATTTTGGGCTTCAAAAACATTTTAGAAGTCAAAAGCATAAATCACCTTTTGGGATACATATTGAAATGCTGTCTGCAATTAATGCAGAGTCTTATGGTCATATTTTGTCACAGTGATCTTATACACATGTACTACAACTCCCCTTTTCCTCACAAAATTTCTCTCAGCTGTTTGCCCTGTGATATTATATATGTGATATATATATAATATCTTTCCTTGTATCTTTCATGGTTCAATCACATAATTCCTGATCTCTCAGAAACCAGTTAGGGAAACATGTCAAATGGTAAAATTTTCAAAAGCACCTAAGTGAATTAGGAGCTTACATCCCATTTTCAAAAGGGACTTAGGTATCTTGAAGTTTGTTGAGGCACCTAATTCCCATTGATTTCAATGAGAGTGCTGGTAATAGCAAAAACCAAAAGGACAAATTTTCATGGCTCATATTGAGAACAAAAACCTGGATCAAGTTAATCATTGCAAATAAATTATTCAATAAATGTACCCCTTTCTTTTTACAAACTAATCCTGGTTTCTATTAATGTATTTCTTGTTTCTATTTATTGCCCATATAAAACAGGCAAACAAATTTGACCTGTGATTGTTCAATTGCTGTTTCCTTTGATTATACTTTCTTTGCAGTGTGCAATTGGTCAAATAAGAAGAGATTTTTCAAAAGAAACTGTATGACTTGAGAGGACAAATCCTACAAACTTTCAATAGGACTTATGCTTTCAAGTCATTTAGATCCTATTGAACTCCCCCTCTCTCTCTCATGCAATATATTTTTCTATTCTTTGGTTGGCAAGACCAATGCCATTGATGAATTTACATGCAAATTTTGAGATTCAAAATAATTTGTGCTAATATTCATTAAACTTCCAGGATTCCCAAACATTTTCATGAATAAAGTAGGAGTTTCCCAAATAACTGCAAACAATGAAGAATATTGACCTGAAACTAAGAGTGAATATATCACAGTATTTTGAAAATATCCTATATTACAAACATAACTTTTTTTATCACTCTGTCATCTGTATCTTGGATGTAATTTAACTTTAGTCATAGTTGTTCCATTTTCAAATTTAAATAACAAATAGATCTAATTATCAATTTCAATGGGATAATTATTTTAATTTTTAATGCAATTTTAAAAGTGCTGTAAACATTTTCACTGTCTCAGCAGTTTTTATTGAGGTCTCTGTTTAGCTGTGTAGTTGAATTTGTCAGTATTGTGAGGACTTCCCATATACTGTAAATCGTCATAATTTGAAAGGAATGCGAATTGAGTGCTTTCAGATCTTCAAGGGAATGCTGTAAGCAAAGACACATAATTCAAAGATTTGGAATTGCACCAAGGAATTATTACTTTTTTGGAGCCTTCAGATGTTTATGCATTGCCTGAGGAAACACAGCTGCAAAAAATGCCACCCACCTGCTGTAACAGATGGGGGAAATTGATAGGGCCATTGATGAAAAGGAATAGTCCTAGCTGTGAGGAATGGAGACACTCGCTGAGGGACACCAGATAGCTCCTCCTTCCCACCCCCATTGGAGTCTCTGGCACCCATTGGCCAGCTGGAGGGTAACAGCATTCCCTGCTCCCAGGTTTTATCCTGGAAAGGGAGCCATATGAAACCTCTTTTGGCTCCTTTCTAGCAGCCCCATCCTATTCATCCTGAACTATGAATGGGAATGTCACCTGACAGAAGCTGCATGTCTTCCATTGGCCAACTGGCAGAGGACCAGGGAGTTTTTAATCTTCCTTACAGCACCTTAAAGCCACAATGGGTTAAGTAGGAATGATCTTAATACTTAACTGTGGTGGAGTTGTTAATTTGTCACAACCTGAATCCTGTTTCCAGGACAGTTAAAAGGATAAAATGAACACTTCCCAGAGGTAAAAGACCTGGATTTTTTTAATGGGCCTTGGTCTAATGGGATCAGGTGAGATTTTATCACCCTTGTAGGCTGAAATCCCCACCCTGATGCACCTTCCACCGTCCTCATGGTGGTGTTGGGAAGGTGCTAGGATTCAGAATGAGCTGAGTCCTGGAAAGTAGACAGATTAGAACCTACCCTGAGTTATGGATTATATTGTAGGAGCCCTATAACTCCCACTGTGGAACCAATTAAATGCCTGATACAGAAGAATATGAGTGATGGGTGGGTAGCAACCCTCCGCTATGTCAATGTTTAATAAAAGTTGCGACCTTCCCCTTAAAATCCACCCAGGTGTCTGTTCCCATTTCTCTGTTCGTTGTGTCTGCAGCAATAAAGGATTCACTGCACCAAGTGACTTTTAAAGTTAACATCAGAAGAGGTGGGGTGAATGAGAAGTTGTACTCTATAACTGGCAGAAGCCTGAAAGGGAGGAAAGAGTTCTTGAAGAAAGCCACTAGAGGAAAGGAGGCAGTGGTGCCAGAACCAGGGTAACCATGTCCTCCCACTCTTTGAAAGTGGAAGGGCCTGGCTCATCCACTTTTTGCTGGAGCAGAGATATACAGTACGGGAAAAATATCTTCCTGTATCAGGAAGATCTTACCAGCCATGAAAGCAAAGTGATGAGAACTCCTCAACATGTTCGTGAGACAAGATGAGTGAGGTAATATCTTTTATTGGACCAACTTCTGTTGGTGAAAGAGACACGCTTTCAAGCCAAGAACTCTTTGAAAGCTTGTCTCTTTGACCAAAAGAAGTTGGTCCAATATAAAATATTACTTACCCACCTTGTCACTCTAATATCCTGGGGCAATCATGGCTACAACACTGCATACAATTAATATGTTTGTAACATTCTAATTTACAGGTATGTCTTTTATTCACTAATTACTCTATTTTCATTTTCAGAAAGACTTTCTGACTGGATTAGTAGTACTTTCTTGTGAATAACATATGCTTATTTCATATTGGGTTAGGATTTCACAGTTCCAGATATGAATTTTAAGACATTGGTATCCCTATCCTCTGTTTGCCAGAAGCTGGGAATGGATGACAGGGGATGGATCACTTGATGATTACCTGTTCTGTTCATTCCCTCTGGGGCACCTGAAATTGTCCACTGTCAGAAGACAGGATACTGAGCTAGATGGACCTTTGGTCTGACCCAGTCTGGCCATGTTCTCATGGGAGTCTCAGGTGACACAAAAGTGTATTTACAGCTTCTTGAGTTGTAAGTAATATGTTCTTGAACTTCTTAAAATCATTAAGCTTTTCTTAGATAACCTTTAATGTACGTAATTCATTTCAGTTTAAAAAGCTTCAAAGTACTTAGCAAAATGTGCACGTTAAGTATTAAAACTTCAGTCTCCACTAAACTATGTAACCCATCTTCAAACAAAAAGAAAATTGTTTTCAGTTTTTCAATGGCAAGTTGTTAAGACAGGTAATACAGAGTCTGTCTATTAGATAGTTATGAAGGGCTTTCTAAGAAAATCAATTGACAAGTGCCAATAAAGTAAAGCTGTTATCTTTTTTATTATTATTTTTAAAGCCATTTTAAGTTTTTAAACTCAAAGCCTTTGAAACAATCATGATTGCCACATTACATATTTGATCTCCAAGGACAGAGACACACCTGAAAATAATTGATTTCGCCAGCTGTAGTCTAACAGTTTTGTGATACTATGGTTTAACAGGCAGTTTCCTTAGTCCATCAATACACTTTAAAATAAAATTTCATTTATTGGTCTTCATTTCAAATTCTTTTAACACATCTAACAAAGTGAATATCATTGTACATTCTCTGGGATTTGAAAGAACTCCTGTTGCTGATTTTACACTTAAAGGCTCTGGGGCAGATTATGATCCCCGCTCAGTTCCCTTTGTGCCACTGGAGCAGGTACTTGGGGACGGATTTTTATAACATACAGGATAGTTGGGATTCCCCTGTCAAAATGGTCTCCACAGATCACATAAAGATGGTACAGCCAGCTCTACACCACCTGCTTCTCCCACCTGCCAGTGTAGCAGGACGCCTTGGATGGCTGGCATTCGAGGGGCAGCAGAGGGTATGACTGGAACATGCTGTGCTGTGGCCACAACCCGCCCATGTAGTATTCTAGCAGGCATCATTTTAGAGCCCCTACCGACTTCTGTGTGCTGGATCAGCCCATTGCCAGTAACAATAGCATAACATATAGTATATTGATTGTGTTACATGCTTGGGTGGAAGTTTCCACTATCTTCCTTAATGTGAAAAGGGGTGGAATCTGCAATCATCCAATCATACTTGATATTTGGGTTTTTTTTTAATTGTTATGTGGTCTGTCTTGTTAACCTGAATAAAAATTAGAGTCCAGATTCCAATATTGGTAAAACTAGAGTAAATCCAGATTAACTCAGTTGCCCTCAGTGAATTTACTCTGGATTTACACTAGGCTCATTGAGAATGGAATTTGGCCCTCAGTTAAACACTTTCATTAAACTCAAACCTCAGAAAATCCAATTTACAAAAGATTTTCCTAAATATTATCCTTTTGTAACTTATCTAAAACTGTGAAATACTGTGCAAAAATATAAAGAAGAAGCATAACAAATAATTGAATTCTGTTTTAGAAACAAATTTGCATATGATCAATAACTAGTTTGTAAAAATGATGAGCTTCTTCAGTTTCTGCAAATGCCATGGGATAGACCCTAATTAAATATAGTGTCTGTTTACAATGGGGATAGGGCAAGTTGGGATCAGATACAAACAGTGATGGCATGATCTGAGCACTTATAAAAATATGAAGAGTGCTGAAGTTCTGAGGACTCAGTTCTTGGGGAAGAGACTTTGGGACACGCGACAGAGAGTCCACCGAATCTGGCATAGTTATTTTTTCAACCTGTCAAACTGCCCATATGCTTTATTACTAAGGCTAAGGTTTTGGCATGGTAATTTTTAGTAAAACTCATGAATAGGTCACGGCCAATAAACAAAAATTCACAGCTGTCTCTCACTTTTGCTGCTGCTGCTCCATGGTTTCCCCCACCACAGTGGTGGATGGGAGCTGTGGGATTCCCCTGCGGCAGCTGGAAGCTACGGGGGACGGTGGCCTGCTCTGTCCATGGCAGCTGGAAGCTGCAGGGTAACCATATTTCCCAAAGAAGAACTGGGATACCCCCAGCCTCAGGAGGCTGCAGGAGGCTGTCGCCAGTTGCTGGAACCCTCTGGGGGCTCCTGAGTAGTCTGTTGCCTGTCACTGGAACCCTGCCGGGGCCCCACTGGCTGCCAGCTTCAGTGCCCTGGCCCCTGGGGCTGAAGCAGAAATTTCAGGGAGGTATCTGGAATCACAGATTCCTTGATTTCTGTGACCTCTGTGACATAAACGTAGCCTTATTTATTATATTACATTTGATGCTATCCAGTTAGAAATGAGAACAGATTTATAATGTGTGGTGCAGTTAATGCATGAAATTCACATATCAATGTGTATGTGTGTTACTTTGAAAACTGTAATTTCTTACACTTATGGTGATCTGCTTTCATGTGTGGAGGAGAGGAGATGGAAAGAGTCTAGCACAGTTCAGGAGAAGGAGGGCATGGTCCAAGTAGCAAAGTACCATTCACGCAGGAGCAAAAAGAGACAGAGGTGTCTTAGAAATGGGAGGGTATGGCTGGAGTAGCCAGGTGCCAACAAAAGAGCAAGAGGAAGAGCCATATGTGCCCTAGAAGGGACTGACAACTCTTGAGTTGCATTATCAGCAAAATCATGCGTCCTGGGGTTTCTTTCAGGACTAAAGTATCCTGTATATATCATAACAAAAAATAACAACATGACTAATAATTACCAGTAATCATGAAAACACCTAAATTCTAGGCAGCCACTGGAAGAGACTCATCTCAAAAATATCCAAAAACATCCTAAGATATCTAACCTCTCTCACATGTGCAGTCCTTAAACACAAAATCACCATTCCCACAATAATGCAGTTAAGAGCCCACCATAATACTGAAGAATGAGAAAATGTATTGGACAGTTTTGGGACACTTCACTGCTGCAGGAATTGTGCTAGTTGCCAATTTTGGGGAACTGGGAAGGAATTTTTCCCTCACAGACTGGTTGACTGGTGCCACCAGGTTGGGTGGGTTTTATCACCTTTACAGCAGCTGCTCCAGGACCCAGTAGGAGGTATAGTTCATGTAGTCGCATCATAGGAAGTGCCTGGTGTTCAGTTCTGGTACTTGTTCCATAGGGGGGATCTGTTTCTCCCATAAACCAGAATTGAAAGAGGTCTTAGGGGAAGGCTTCCCTTAAATGAGCCTCGGAAGAAGTTGGGGCTCCTAATGTCTGGTATACAAAGGAGAAAAACTCCTTTCCATAATTCTCCCCCTTAATCCTTAACTCGCCCTTAATACTCATATGAGGGGTCGGCGATGGGATCCCAGCAATGGGGTGGCATCAGGTTAGGAGGGCTTGAGGGCTGACAGCAGCCCTCCCCACATCTTGAAACGAATGAGGAAGAAATGATCAGTAGAGGATGAGTTGTACGTGAGCTGTAAAAAAAGTGAGAGACAGCTCATTTGACAATATAGTGGCTACCACCATATGCATAAAAAGAGAAAACCAGGAGCATTTCTTCCATTACGTTTATATCCTATATTGTGCAAGGAGCATTCTACATCAGGACAGTAACTTTCCTAGAAACAGAATGAATGTTTAAGTTTGTCCACTGCCTACCATTTTCTAGCTCCTAAAATTCCAATATTGTTGAAAGGAAAGGAGGACTTGTGGTACCTTAGAGACTAACAAATTTATTTGAGCATAAGCTTTCGTGAGCTACAGCTCACTTCATCGGATGCATGCAGTGGAAAATACAGTGGGGAGATTTATATACACAGAGCACATGAAACAATGGGTGTTACCATACACACTGTAACAAGAATGATCAGGTAAGGTGAGCTATTACCAGCAGGAAGAGCTGGGGCGGGGGAGGAGCCTTTTGTAATGATAATCAAGGTGGGCCATTTCCAGCAGTTGACAAGAACGTGTGAGGAACAGTGTGTGTGTGTGTGTGTGTGTGTGTGCGGGGGGGAGAAATAACCATGGGGAAATAGTTTTATTTTGTATAATGACAGATCCACTCCCAGTCTTTATTCAAGCCTAAGTTAATTGTATCTACTTTGCAAATTAATTCCAATTCAGCAGTCTCTCGTTGGAGTCTGTTTTTGAAGTTTTTTGTTGAATTGCCACTTTTAGGTCTATAATTGAGTGACCAAAGAGACTGAAGTGTTCTCCAACTGGTTTTTGAATGTTATAATTCTTGATGTCTGATTTGTATCCATTTATTCTTTTATGTAGAGACTGTCCAGTGTGGCCAATGTACATGGCAGAGGGGCATTGTGTATGGTAACACCCATTGTTTCATGTTCTCTGCGTATATAAATCTCCCCACTGTATTTTCCACTGCATGCATCCGATGAAGTGAGCTGTAGCTCACGAAAGCTTATGTCTCTAAGGTGCCACAAGCATCTCCTTTTCTTTTTTGTGGTTACAGACTAACATGGCTGCTACTCTGAAACCTGTCAGTATGGTTGAGTCAATTCTAATGACAAATCAATTTTTGATAGATTTAACTTCAAAATAGGATATCATATTCAAAAGTGAGACAAGAGTTATGCCACACTATAGTCTTAAGCACTGAAGCCCAGTTTGCCACTTACACTGTTTCATTCACATTCTTCTAATCTTTTATTTGAATCTTAGATTTAAAGAATATTTTATTTTTTTATTTTAGAATGTAAAATATTTGTTTCTCATAAGCCATTCTCCTAAATGAGTAAAATCATCTTGTAACTCTTCAACTACTTTCTTTGTAGTAAAAGAGAAGGATGGTGTATGTATATTTGCATATAAATTAACTAAATTATCTCATAGATTGCTGGAAGCCTATTTGAAAAGACAGAGGTGACCAACTTTCCTTTGAGCATATAAAAACTACCACTATATTTAAACAAAATAATGGCCTTCAGACCTGCAACTCAGGCACAATAGACAGTATGAAAAATATAAGTTTTGCTAGGTTTGAGAAGTTCTGACTTTTTTTAGATATAAATGTTTCAGAAGTAAGATTGTATAAATGGAGAGAAGTGGTGGATCTCCTATATTCTTTGACTGGTTTTACTTACAGTTAGGGCAAAAAAATATTTAGGCTGTGATTGGATTAGGAAATTGCCTGGTGATCCAGCTCCCTTTAGAAAACAATTATTCAAATTATAAATCTAGACTATGTGCCTAATTAATCAAGCAATTAAAGCCAATGGTGACTTTAACAATCACACACTTTTTAAACAAAAGTCCTCCTTTGGGATCAAGATCATTCTCTATCACTCTTAATATCTTTTACATCTCTATGATGCTCAACCTTATTCCCTGTGGAGGCTTGGTGGCTCAATGCAGCAATTTTCATTTACACTTTATCAAATATCCCCCACAGGCAAACATCAGTTATCTCATGAGCTTGAAGGAGGTAGGTTTACCAAAGTATGATTATCCATCAAATACCTCCCCAAAGCTTTAGAAATAGCTGACATTTTATAAATCATTCCTGAGAAAAATTGCTATTCATTGAAATTTGGAAAGCAAATGTATACCTTAATTTTTCAGTGAGTTTCTGGTTTCTTTTAAATTGGATGCTTTGAGAAAAGTATTATTTGAAGTTTCATAGGTGGAGATGTTACACTTTACATTTTACTGCCTTTCACCTTCTATAGTAATTTACACCTGTGTAATATGAATGCAAGAGTGCAAAATGGCTGTAAAATAACCACTAAGACAGAACAGTAGCATTTTACATCCACTTTTTGCAAATGTAAATGGCTACAAAAAGTCAAAGGCAATAGATATTCAGGCAATTTCCATCTTCCTGCACCTAGTATTAAAACAACAACAAGCCCCATTACTATTACTATCATTTGTAGAAGGTCAGGGACAGATGTGCATGGACTGTGCTGAAATCGGTTCCCAGACATTTCTTTGTTCATTTTAATTTTCACTATTACTTTTCTCATTTATGTTGAGTTTGATTGTGTTCAAGTTCTGGTAGCTGAGGTTTGGGGTCAAATTGTGCACTCATTTACACAGATGCATATCCCACCAGAATCAAATGAGATTTGTGCTTGTGTGAAGGCAGATTTGGGGACTAGTGCTAAATTCACTGCCTTGTTCCATAAAATAAGTTTTATCCAGCTTCCTGGGAATTCTTCCTGCATAGGGGAAATGCCCAAGTTGCATACAGTTGGTGGAGTTGCTCAATATCACTCCCTCTTAAAATCTCTGTTCCAAGGGGTGGGTATGTCTGGGGGAAAGGTGTGGCTGTGCATTCTGATTATTCTCAGCTGCTGGAATGGCCCACTGGCCATGTAAGCTACACTAACTTATGCCAGGTGACACAGCTCCTTTAAGCCCCCCAAACTGGGGAGTCACAAAGGTAGAATAAATCCACATTTTCCTCCTGCCCCCTGGATCTGAAGCCTTGTTATTTTCCCTGCCTGATATTTTTTCTAGCCCCTGGGCTTATGCATGTACTGTATGTTGGTAGATATATCCCTTACTCTTGGATATGAATCTCTGAACATAATTCACATCTTTGTCACCTCTCAACCAGGCTGCTGCAATATGCGGTACGTGGAGCTTTATCTCAGATCCACTTGGAAGCGGAAGCCCATTCAGAATATAGCAGCCAAACTAACTGCGGTCCATGAGTACATAATGCTAATTCTTCAAGATCTTCATTGCTGTCCATTGACTTCCAGTTGGAATGTTAAAGTCTTGTTTTGAACTAAGACAACTGAATATCCTGGATCTATCTGTTTAAGAGACCATGACTCTCCAAGTGACTTAATGTTACAATTGCAATTAGGGATTGATAGAGGTCTTTCCCTTCATCCCCACCCCTAGTTCTTGTCACTCAGACAGAAAGCAGACTACAAGAAATCCGAAATGCAGGCAATGCAATGTTTATTGGGGTTAGTTTCAAGCAGACATATCCATAGCTCTACAGGCTGGCAGAGTCTGTTTCCCAGTGTTCCATTCCCAGCTCTGATTCTGCAGAGCCTTTACCCCATGTCCCCCTTCCCAGCTCTGACGCCACAGCTTTGCCTGTGCCCCATTCCCACCTCCTCCCTCTTAGCAGGCCCAAATATACCTGCCATGCACACCCCTGCCACTTACAACTTATGGTCATGTTTGGAAGGTCGTGAATCTGGGGTCTTTGTTCCACCTCTTTTGTATCCCTTGGGAGGGGTAAGGAGTGAGGTTGTGTTTTGGGCAAGGCCTGGCTTTACTTTGGCTTTTAGTGTGTCGTATGCCTCCCCCCACAACTCCCCTTGCCCCTTCCAACTGGTTGCTTGACTGTGGCTTGAGAGAACAGTCAGGCAGCCTTCCAGTGTATGCTCATATATTACACTCCCACCATATCCTGTAACATTTTTAACTCTATCTCTTATCTCTTCCCATAATACTAAAAGTTGTGGGAAATGCAGCACACCGTGTCTTTCTTCTTTGTTCTTTACACATATTAGTAAGGATATAAGAGTATCAAAAGTCAAACCCAAAATTTTATCTCAGGCTAACAAACAGGCTTATATGCTAACAGGGATCCTTTCCAATTTAAAAGAAAGGGAGATTGCTGGCAAGTTATGCTCCATGAAGTCTCCCTGACATTGCAATTAACCTCTCCATTCCATAGTCCAAAATACCCCAATCTGTTGACTTTCAGGGCATGATGGAAAGTCCAGCTTTTTGAATAGACATTTGGAGAAGGCTGAGGTGTGGGGGCTGGATGTGGGCGATTTGTTGTTGCGATGTTTTCTGCTGAAGTTATACATTTTATTAGGTTTGCTTCTGCTTTACTATTCTTTAATGTAATATACACTGTATTGAAAATATTTTTCTAGGGACCCTCAAAGCCTGAGACCAGAGTCTTTTTCCTTTGTTTTAAATATGTGAAATCAAAATAAATAAATAATTAAAATAAATCTGTGTGGTTCCATGTGGTTCCATTCAGCACTGTATGGCCTTTTGATATGCCTTCAAGGCAAAGAATGTGCACTTCTGAAGGAGAGGAGGTACATTTCATTTCATTTTATTTTGTTCCATTGCTTTTATCTCTGTATGTATAGAGGCAAAACTTCCTTTCTTTCAGTCACACTTTTGTTTCCCTCTGGTGTTTGATTTTGCTGTAACTGCATTTATTTGATAACCTGTGGCTTAAACATGTTTTCCTATCTGGCGGAGGTTTTGCTGATTTCTGCCATATGTTGGCTCATATCAGGTTCTTTATTTTTGCCAACATGTTGTTTTTAGCAGCACAATTTCCACATTGGAGTTGACAGATTCAGGTTATTATTTTGTTCCTTTTAGCAAGTCCATTTTTTTTCTTTTTAACACCTCAACTGACCTTAACACCAGTTTACAATGTGGCCCAGGATATTTGATGTTTCATTTCAATCCATGTGTTTGAATAAATACTCCATATCATTTAAAACTACAGCTGAAACAATTAAATGTCTTGACTCCAAAAGCAGGAAAAGGAGAGGAAGGATGGTCATGTGGTCAAGAGTAAACTTTTTGAAAGACTTCTTGTGTGACCTTGAGCAACTCACTTAACCTCTCTTCACTTTAGTTTTCTTATATTTAACCCTCTTCTATTTCTGCAAAAAATTTTAGAAACAGGGGGATCAGACTTTACCACAGTGTTCTAGGTGGGCATGTATCATTAATATTTATATTGTTCAATTTCTCCTCTGCAGATCATGAACTTAATTATTTTCTGGTTACTCTGTTACTAAGGCTTGGCCTATATTTGAAAGTTATATTGGTATAGATACATTGGTCAGGTATTTGAAAAAAACGCACCTCGAACAACATAACTATTCCAATATAATGCCCAGCATAGACACAGCTGTATCACAGATTAGTGTATTCATTGACATAGCTAATCTCATTGAGAGCGGTGGTATTCCTACACTAACTGAAAAACCCCTTCTGTCAGCATAGGCTGCAGTTACACTACGGAACTATGCTAGCCTAGCTACACTGGTACCATCTCCGTAGTGTAGATAGATCCTAGTGCCTCAATTATAGTTACTTCTTGAACCATCTACAATGCGTCACTTAGAACTGTGTTGAATATAAGCTCTCCTCTTGTGTGCTACAGAATTAATTGTTCCAAGCTGCAATTTTATGATGGTAAGAAATTGCTTCTTTAAAGCCTGTCATTAGACCCATTTATATTTTGTTTGCTCATTACAATGATTAGATGCCCTACACTTTTTGTATGTTTTTATGAATCTAGCAATGGAAAGTAAACAGGTTATAACCTCTCTCTTTGTCTCTGTGTGTGTGTGTGTGTGTGCGCGTGTGGTTTTTTTCATTGTTCCATCTTCCTATTATAATGCTACTGTCCAGTCCCTCTGGGGTGCAAATCACTTTAATGGCAATTCTTACTAATATAAAACTTTATTCAGTTCTTTATCCACCGGTCTTTAACAATGAGGATTTTTTAAATTTGGATGCAGTGATGTAGTACACATGTATTAATAATGAACTATTTTTTTTATTATGTATATTAGTGTAATTGAAAATCCAAAACTCAGTATAATCTAAAACTGGTGTAACAATAATGATACTTGTGTGCTATGATTGTAACAGATATGGCAGTTTCCTGCCATAGCCTTGGGAGGCCTTACTGAATTAAGTTTAAGCACCTTTGGGATCCATTGTGTTAAATTAATGGAAAGATTAATAAAACTGGGACTTTTTAGCTTGGAAAAGAGATGACTAAGGGGGATATGACAGAGGTTTATAAAATCATGACTGGTGTGGAGAAAGTAAATAAGGAAATGTTATTTACCCCTTCTCATAACACAAAAACTAGAGGTTCACCTGGAGAACTCCCTCGCAAAACTCCCCTGTTAGCCGCTCCAGTTCGCTAGCTCTTCTGGCCGCTTAAAAGCGGGCTTTTAAAAGCCCTGGTCTTCCTGAGTAGCTCCGCCCCCCGGTTAAAGGTTGATGGGTGCTAAAGCCTCGTCAAGAAGCTCTCAGCTCTCAGCCTTGCCTAGCAGGCCACTAGGCTCAGCACACACAGTCAGCACATGTCCCCTAAACAAACAGAACACACGGTATATTTTAGTCAAGCTGCAAGCACACCACAAACACAAATATTGCATTAATTAATATTGATGCTCACAGGTGCATATAGTAGCTTTTTAGAATACTGAACAAAATTGTTTAATGCATATTTAGGCACCTAAACAAGTGGCATGATTTTTAGAAATTCTAATTATCCACACCAAACGCGCCCCATGGATAGCCCTTCTGAAAATCTAGCCATTTCCTTATGAGCCTAAGAATAGATTTGGGTGCTTACCTATTACCATAGACACAAATGTGTGATGATTTTGGCCTGTCCATGAGTTCTGATACTATGAGGTGCTAAGTACTCAGAAAACCTACTGAAGTCATAGATACTAAGGTCAGAAGGGACCATTATGATCATCTAGTTCAACCTCCTGCACAACACAGGCCACAGAATCTCACCCACCCACTCCTGCAAAAAACCTCTCACCTGCGTCTGAGCTATTGAAGTCCTCAAATCGTGGTTTAAAGACTTCAAGGAGCAGAGAATCCTCCAGCAAGTGACCCGTGCCCCATGCTACAGAGGAAGGCGAAAAACCTCCAGGGCCTCTTCCAATCTGCCCCGGAGGAAAATTCCTTCCGGACCCCAAATATGGCGATCAGCTAAACCCTGAGCATATGGGCAAGATTCACCAGCCAGATACCCAGGAAAGAATTTTCTGTAGTAACTCAGATCCCACCCTATCTAACATCAGAGGGATTTGAGAAGGTGCTCAGGATCATGAAAGTATAGGCCACTATTTTGTACAAAACCCGAAGCTGTACCAGTAATAGAACACTGGAGAAACCAGAATATAACAATAAGTATCAGCCTTATGATCAAATTCCAGCTTTACCCACTCCAGTGTAGGCTATCTGAGTTCCAGCCCTAAACTCTCTGGGTGAGTATGTACTTGCAACACTGTGAAGGCTGCACGCTTGACCTTTGGCAGACATAATGCTTTGTTACTATCTAGTAACTCCTTCCGAACAAATAAAGATTTGTTGTTGGATATTTATACAAAAAGAAAGGACAATGACTCTTCAACTGAAACTTTTTATACCAAAGTAAATTCCAGTCCACAGAAAATGTATGGACAGATTGTAGAAGATTTTAAAAAGGGGACTATATGGAATAAATTACATATAAGTAATAGGTTACTCGACCTTAAGAATGTCAATCCAAAGGTGTTTCTTTAAGATTGTGTTCAAAATGGGGAAGGATGTGTTCTCTCTAGAATCTGATGCAGTGTAAAGCTAATTACATTGTTTTCTATTGCAAAGGGACTCGTATGATTACTTCATACTGCTAAATTATCAGTAAAATACAAGTTTTTCCTCTGTTAACCCCATGATTAACATTTGTTTTTTGATCCAAATCAATACAGCAATAGCGAGTTTCACAGTTGGGAAGAACTTATAGCAAAAGCTGGATCACTTAGGGGAAAGTTTAGAAATCTTCATTGTAATAGTATTGTTCCCTCCAATAATAAAATCAGTTTTTCCCCTTGCTTTTATGGATTTCATGTTAATTCTCTTATAATAGTATGGTGTATTTTCTAACTTAATCAGTGATTACTAAAATACTTAACTTTAAATTAAGTACATTTTGATTTGAAAATGATGTTTGCTTATTTATGCGGTAATACAGGACATGTGATAATTTGAGCTGCAACGTCCAGGTCTTTAATGCAAATTATACAAATTTTATTGTAAAAGTAGAAATGTGTGAAGAAATTCTGGCCCCACTGAAGTCAAAGCACATTTTGCAATGGATTGCAATGAGCCCAATTTTATCCATGATAAATAGTACATAACCTTGTGGCACAAAACTGCTCAGTCTTAACATCTTTTTTTCCTTTAACAGGTACTCATTTATGCACAGTCTACTGTCCTAAGACTCAACTATGCCCTGGATGGTGCACCTGTACAAGGGAGTAAGGAGGAGTAAGACCTCTTATGCCCCTGCATGGGTTGCCTGAACCTACAGTATGGACATACAGGATTTGTGCACACATTGCTTACCAACCCCATTACAAGGAGGCTGGGAATGGATTGGGCTTTGTTCTGTCCTTTGCCAACACACTGGCCAGCAAAGCTGGAGTGGGAAAGGGGTAGTTGTTTTCTGTCAATTTAGATCTGAAAAGTTTATTTCAGATATTTTTGTGTCCTATACCAGAAACAAATTACTATCCCCTGGAGCTACTGGAGTGCAGGTAGTCAATGTATTTTATACATTTGCAATAAAACCCTCAATTTTTGTGATTCCCCAGGGACCAATAAATCCTCCGGTCTTTGCTCCACGAGAAGCATGGGGACTTTGACTTTTTTCACCTCTCCTTCAGCAATGGCTCACTCTTGATTAGAGCATAGGTTTTCCTACAGTTGCACACACAGGGGGAGGGTAAAGGAGCAGAAGAATGGATGATGTAGTGCTTGAAAACTGGTAATTTGCATAGCTTGGGACTTTGGGAGAAAATTAGGTTCAGAATTCTCTGTCATTATTTCAGAACAGAAAAATGGACTCTTTCCACTTTTGATCACACTTTAACCGCACACTGTCTGCTGCAGTTTCCACGGTACGCATCCGATGAAGTGAGCTGTAGCTCACGAAAGCTCATGCTCAAATAAATTGGTTAGTCTCTAAGGTGCCACAAGTACTCTTTTTCTTTTTGGAAAAAGAAAGAATCCCCCGTTATAAGTGCCTGGTTTAAATAGGTCTGGGACATGTTTCTAATGGAAAAGCTTGCAGACAATACAAAAATGGGGCCCATTGATTTCAACATAACTTGGCTCCCTTAAAAAAATTATTAGAATAATATTTCAAAAAGAACCAAGAGACTGGCTACTTTCACAGCTTGTTCCACTTATAAGCATAGAGTTTCCCTGGCACACGTGTATTGCTATTGTATTTTTGGTTTCTCTATTTCTTATTCTCTTTGCCACGTGCATAGCTATGCAGTTATATTTCTCTTAAGTTGTTTCTTTCACTGTTTAATTTTGTTGATTGTGAAAAGAAGTATTGTATTTTTTGTGGAATATTTAAAAATATCTTTTGCATATCATGGTTTTAAAGGTTTAAAGCTTTAAATTAATAACTCAATTTTTTAACATTTTGACTTTTCATTAAAAAGGATATTATATTATATTTTGATTTATGTAAGCATTTTGATAGTGTTTCATGACCCGCTCATAAACGAACTAGGGAAACATAGCCTGGATTGAGCTACTATATGGTGGGTGCATATATGGTTGGAAAACTGTTCCCAGAGAGTCATTATCAGTGGCTCACAGTTCAGCTGGAAGGGCATATTGAGTGGGGTCCCATAGAGATCAGTCCTTGTTCTGGTTCTGTTCTCTGTCTTCATAAATAATTTAGACAATGGCATAAAGAGTAAATGAATAAAGTTTGTGGAAGATGACAAACTTGGAGGGGTTTCAAGTGCTTCTGAGGATAGGATTAAAATTCAAAATGAGCTGGACAAACTGAGCTGGAGAAATGGTCTGAAGTAAATAGGGTGAAAATCAATAAGGACTAAATACTCCATTTAGGAAGGAAAAATCAATTCCATACATACTACATGGAAAATGGATCTGAAGATTATAGTGGATCACAAGCTAACATGAGTCAACTGTGTAACACTGTTGCAAAAAAAGTGAAATCATTCTGGGATGTATCAGCAGGAGTGTAAGCAAGACATGAGAAGTAATTCTTCCATTCCACTCTGCCCTGACAAGGCCTCAACCGGACTACTGTGTCCAGTTCTGGGCACCACATCTAAGGAAAAATGTGGACAAATTGGAGAAAGTCCAGAGGACAGCAACAAAAATTATTAGAGGCCTCAAAAACATGACATATGAGGAATGATTGAAAAAAATTGGGTTTGTTTAGTCTGGAGAAGAGAAGACTAAGAGGGGACATAACAGTTTTCAAGTACATAAAAGGTTGTTTCAAGGAGAAGGGAGAAAAATTGTTCTCCTTAACCTCTGAGGTTAGGACAAGAAGCAATGGAGAAGCAAGGGAGGTTTAGATTGGACATTAAGAAAAGCTTCTTAACTGTTAGGGTAGTTAAGCGCTGGAACAAATTGCCTAGGGAGGTTGTGGAATCTGTCATTGGAGGTATTTAAGAAAAGTTTAGACAAACACCTGTCAGGAATGGTCTAGTAATTACTTAGTCCTGCCGAGAATGCAAGGTACTGGACTAAATGACCTATTGAGGTCCCTTCCAGTTCTACACTTCAGTGATTCTATGATTATCAATGTTGATAAATACAAAATAATGTGCATTGGAAAGCATAATTCCAACTATACATATAAAATGGTGGGTCTAAATTAGTTGTTACAACTCAAGAAAGAGATCTTGGAGTCATTGTGGATAGTTCTCTGAAAACATCTATTCAGTGTGCAGTGGCAGTCAAAAAAAGCTAACAGAATGTTGGGAATCATTAAGAAAGGGATAGATAATTAGACAGAAAATATCATATTGCCATATATCCATAGTACACTCTCACATCTTGATGTTCAGATATGGTTGCCCCATTTCAAAAAAGATATATTGGAATTGGAAAAGGTTCAGAAAAGGGTAACAAAAATTATTAGCGGTATGGAACCGTTTCCATATGAGGAGAAATTAATAAGACTGGGACTTTTCAGCTTGGAAAAGAGACAACTAAGGGGGGATATGATTGAGGTCTATAAAATCATGACTGGTGTGGAGAAAGTAAATAAGGAACTGATATATACTCCTTCTCATAACACAAGAACTAGGGCTCACCAAATGAAATAAATAGGCAGCAAGTTTAAAAGAAACAAAAGGAAGTATATTTTCACACAACACATAGCTTGTGGAACTCTTTGTCAGAGCATGTTGTGGAGGTCAAGACTATAACAGGGTTCAAAAAAGAACTAGATAAGTTCATGGAGGATAGGTCCATCAATGGCTATTAGCCAAGATGGGAAGGGATGGTGTCTCTATTCTCTGTTTGCCAGAGGCTGGGAATGGGTGGCAGGGGATGGATCACTTGGTGATTGCCTGTTCTGTTCATTCCCTTGGGGGCACCTGGCATTGGCCTGCTGTCAGAAGACAGACTACTAGGCTAGATGAACCTTCGGTCTGACTCAGTATTGCTGTTCTTATGTTCTTATTATGAAGAAAGAACAAAGAAAAATAACTATACTGAATTATGCCACGATATCTAGTAGAAAACAGAGGCTTTTTAACAAGGGATTCCTTGAAACCAAATCTTGAAAGTTAAATATTTGGTATGTTATTCTCCATTCGGCACTGCTAAACTAAATTAATTCACTTCAGAATGCTGATTTGGAGTGTTCTGTTAGTGAAAATATTTTAAGTAATAACACATCTCTTTTCTTTAAGGCTAGATAATGTTTATTCAGTTTTAAAAATAGATTTTCCACAAGACTTGCACTTAAGTGTAGCCAATTTTTAGTGTAAAATTTTTATATACAATGGTAACCCTATACAATTTTCACATATTTTATCATTTTTAATGTTGATTTTATGACAAATTTACAAAAATCACATTTTGGTTTATTCAAACACTGGTAGGGCTAATAAAAATATGACTATATAATGGAACCTTCTTTTGATAATATAGCACTGTATAGATTATCATCATCTGGGCCCTCATCCTGCAAGAACACACACACATGCTTAACCTTATGCATATTAGTTATTTCATTCAACTCAAATACTTAATATAAAAAAAAACAGATCTCAGTGAGACTCGTGTTTAAATGATTGCAGAAACAGTGCCTTGCATATTATTACTCTCAAAGAACCATAATGCAGCTTAACACATGGAGAAAAAATAATTTTAAGATCCTATTAATTACTTTATTGACAACAGGATTCCCTAAAAATTCAGTAGCTATTGATTACATGTAATTATATCTTGTCCTGGATCTGTTATGTTATGCTGATATAATAGGAGCAATTATGACAAATTACTGGGTAGTAACTTTGAAAGGGCTTACGTTATTTTCTGCCTTTACAACCAGTTTTGTATGGGTTTGATTTAATTTAGTTTTGGTCTACCTAACCCCATGAGTCACCAGCTCAGTTGTATATCAGAGGAAGACCCCAGTAGTCACTCAGCCATGATGTAATTTAGTCTCCTAAGAACCACAGCAATGCTAAAATTAAATCTCTGTGATGGTCAAGCCATCTGTCCAGAGGGTAAAAATACTACTCATCCATTTCAGTGATAAAAGGTCAGAGATAATCATTTGCTTCTGTATTCTTAATGGAAAAATGTGTCTTAAAGGGTAGACAGCTACCATGCAAAATGTTTTATCATATCAGGAACGTTATTTATACTGCATCACCCGCACAATACTTTGTGCCAGTTGCTATCAAGTGCTTTGCAAAATAATACCACCACCCTGGAGTACTGTATAGCACTGTAATTTTTTATTACTATTAAATCATGTGGAACAACATTATTTTTTCCTGATGATTGCCTTTGTTATACTGATTAAAAATATTTTAATAAACTAGATAAGAATCCTTCTTAAGGAGAAGAGGTGGATTTAAGTAAATACAAAACAAATTGGATATTAGTACATAGGAAGAAAGTAAGATTGATGATCTGACAAAACATTAATTAAAAGAAGAATGTTACCAAGACCTACTCATATAATTCAATTGCACATTAATTCAAAGGCAAAATTAATTTACTGTTTCTTATTTGACAACAAAACAGCATCTTTTTATAGATTTTTTTTTTTAAATCAATGCATATAAGACATACTTAAACACTCCCATTGGAAATAGTGATATTGAAATAGTGTTATTTAACCTTTGCACTTTGAATTTAAATTTCAAGAACCTCACAGAAATGGCAGAAAATCAACTTTCCAATTGTTCAATTTCACAGTTGTTTCTGTAGGTCTGTGTTAGTTTGCAAATATTGAATCCCAATTGTTTTATTAATTAAAGGAAATAACATAAAACATTTGGTGTAGATTTGTTCTGAGCAGTTGCCAATGTTAAGCCCAACATATGTTGAATATTTTATTTAAATGTGATTTATTGCAAAATTTACCAATAGTGGCTGACAATATTTTGTTTAAGATTATTTGCTAAGTGTCAGCAGTTTTAAATATTAAATAATATTATGTATTTAAATGCCAAATAAATGTACATATTTAATCCCTACCAACTCTGTATTAATTTATTATGCAGGGCTGTCCGTACATATATGTTCCAAATGTGTCTGGTTATGTCTACACTGCTCCACTGTTCAGACTATGGGGATGTGAATAGCAGTGCTCAACAAAATGCTGCGCTTTAACTCCCCTGTGTGGATGGCTTGGGCACAAAATAAAAGGTTGATAGTGTAGTCCCCTTCAAACAGGATTATATTAATGCAAACCAGGAACCTTTTAGTTTGTTCCTGAAGCATCCAGATGGGGGAGTTTTGTGCATTATGCTATTCACACCCCTGAACTGTGGGGCGATGCAGACAAGCCCAAATTTCTTTTTCAGCACAAGACTATGAATCATACACGTTTGGAAATGGCAGTGGAGATAATAACTTCACCTTTAATGTTTTGTCTGGCAAGGAAAAAATAATCTTTATCCCTGGTTTTAAGTGCATATGCTTCTACAAGCAAATAGGAATTGTTAATATAGCTTTGGATATTTAAAGGATAAATTTGTTCAATATACAAATGACTGATGAAAACAAAGCCTTTGGCACTGAAATATGCAAAAGTCAACCAAAGCTAACATAGTCTGCCTGGTTACATAGAAGATATATTGATTGACATTCTCACTGTCTTGGAAATAAATACAAAACTTAAAACTTTGTAGCCCATGAAGATTCATTTTAGGCATAGGACACCAAAGCTGTGCTGAGGTTTAGGAATCACTTTTCTGTCTCCTTAATTAGTTACATAGGACCTGTAGGTTCTTCTTCTTCATTACTGTTTTATATCAGATCACACATTTCTTAAAAAGATAAGATTCCCCCCACCCCAGATGTTCTGAAACTGTGCTTCTAAACTACTGCAAAGTAATGATAATGCAGTTTCTGTCTCACTTCACTCATAATCCAAGTTTCCATGGACATTCATGCTTTATTCTCAGTTTCATATTTAGTCTACGGTGCATACGTATTTCCAGATTATTTATAATTTCTACATGTCTCAGGCATATTTATAATATGATTGTGGTATGGACCTTGGATTCTTCAGTCAGATCTTGACAGACTGAAGGGCTATTGTGATAATAATATACTTTTGTGTAAATCTATGGTACAGTGGTTGCCCTTAAAAATGTGTCAATTTCACTTTTGATAGATAGGCAATGTGACTTCAGTATTTGCAGAGTTCCCTATTTATTGTTTTTTTAAAAGTACAATAGAGTAAGTATTTGGTGAATATTCTTAGTATTTGAGAATACCTGAGGAATTCTCAAAAAGAAAAGGAGTACTTGTGGCACCTTAGAGACTAACCAATTTATTTGAGCATAAGCTTTCGTGAGCTACAGGTCACTTCATCAGATGCATTCTGTAAATTCTGAGGTGACTGTGTTTATTTATAAAAGGCACAATTAACAAGTTTTAAAGGTGAACATCGTGTGCACATAAGTATGAGACATCTGCAACCTCCTCTCCATATCATCTTATTTACATAGTTATGTTCTGTCATCTTTACTCACTTTGAGTATTATTTTGTGCTACAAGAAATCCTACTGAACTCAGAATAAAGTATTATTAAGCAAGAGTGACTGAACTTAGCCTATAACAGGCATCCAAGCATGCTGTATGTTAAGAGATAGGTGAAGGAATAGTGGGAGAACATAATTTTTTTCTCAAACAATATACAGATATTAGGAATTCATCTGAAGCTTTGACTTTAATACTTTACTGCCATCCTTGGCATTGGCCACTCCAGTTCTGCTCCCTATCCCACTCAAACATTTCAACAGCTGTTTGGTACCTTCCTGTCCCCCCTTTGAGTTTCTATTTTAAAAATTTCAGTCTGAAGCTGTTTAATGCTCCCAACTGAGGTTCTCTAAGCAAAAAATAAACTATCAAAGGAGGCTGAAAGCACGTGAAGCAGGATTGAAGGAAAGTGTGAACATTCTCACAGTTCAAAGAGATCATGTATTTAAAACCTTGGCCTAGCTGCTGTTACTTTATCAAGGCTACCCTGGATGCCAAGCTGCTTTGAACATTTAATTTTGATTTAAAGTTAAAGACAGGAGACATTTATACAGTAATGCTCCTGATTTGGTTCTTAGAGTTTAGACAAAAAGCTTGAAGTCATCCAGATGTTTGGAAGATCTGATCAACAGAAAGATATTTTCTGATGGGAGGGAGAGCCAGCTGATCTGAAAGCAAGTAACTGAGAGTTATTAAAAGAATAATTTAAAATTCACTGAAAAGTATCGAGCATTACCACTTGCACAATGGAGTCTGGTCCATAACTGGGGCTCATAAATACTACTATAATCAAATAATAAATATAATAAAGGGGGACTGGATGTTCCAAGAGATTAGAAAAGATATATGTGGCCTTTAACCATTTAGGTTACCATTTAATATCTCGCCCAGACTTATAGAGACTGAAAAGACTGCATTCCATGAGACTTGGTCCATGTATTCACCAGGTCACTTTCAGCTTATTGTCTACATTCTAATGAGTTAGTGGTTCCAGTTCAGGTGTTAATGGAAAATTGCCCACATCAGAAAAACTATCACTTCAAATTATATTAATTGGCACCTTTGCACTGATAATGTCAGCAGAAGGGCCAAGGAATTTCTGATTGAGTTACCTACTCATCTGAAAAAGTACCTTCTCCAAAACAGAGCTGAGACATATTGGCAGGGCTGGGGCAGGATGTGTACACTACCACTGCCTATGCTGTTTGTGTGGATAAACAGAGGACTACAGTGTTGTCAATTGGACTCTTGAAGCTTTCCTAGAAACTAATTAAACTTTCAAACATTATGGCCAAATTTTCAAATATGAACACCAAAAGTCCACACACACACACACACACACACACACTGTGTATGCAGAATGAGACCTTTGATTGCACATGCAATGACAGTGGTCATCACTAAAAAAAAAATCATTTTCCAATAGCTACCACACAGTTATCTCTGAAATGCTCCAGCTTTCCCTATGTTTAGAATAGGAACTAAATATGATATCTCAGATGTCTCACTATCTGGTAAGATTTAGTAAATAATGAACATCTTAATGACAACCACTGTACCATGACTTTTCATGCAAATGGGCTAATTGTGCATGCAAAGTACTGCATAGGTGCCTACCTAGTCTACTATGTGTGTAATAACCATTTGCACACACAGCAGGACTCTACCTTTTGGAAATATGTATGCAATTTCAATATTAAAAAATATATAATTGAAATAGCAGATTTCTTTGGTCTCATGTCTTACAATACATCAGAAGCAAACTATAATGTCCCCCCAAAACACGCTTAGGTGTTTTACTGTTTAACTATTTTAAGGGAGAAAATAATTCACTGTGGAGATCATTACCAATGAAATCCTCATCTTTATTTTTTATCCAGACTCAAAGACCATAAATTAAGCTCCAAAAAGAGTCCAGTGATTTAAAATAACTTTATCTTAATTATTGTTTCTCTCATCTTCTCAGTTCATTTAAAGTAGCATATTGAACTGAAAAGCTCATGAAGCCTTTAAAAAGCAGATGCTTTTGCTGAACTAGAGAGCCCCCAAATGTTTATTTTTCAATATTTTAAAGGAAAAGACAAGGCCCATTGACATTGCTGAGATGAATCAAACCGATCTGTCTCATTTGGCACTATAGTTGCTTAGAATTGGAAAAAGATGCACGTAGCAGGTGAAGCAAAGTCTGCTGAGTGAGAAGACAATCCTACCCAAATTCAGCCCTGTCAAGCTGAGAAAATAGTTCTTGCTTTGATGATAAACTGAAAAAAATTGATAATATTCCTTAAATACCACAGTTATCAGGTGGGCATAAACAAGTCAGGAATATATTTCTGTAAACTGTTGCGCATCTGAAACTGAAAAGTATTCAAAATACAGAAAATGAGCTGAGTTATTATAAGCCATCTTTTCTAAATAAAATTGCTGCACTCTGAGCAAAATTTGCTAAACAAAACAGGTTTACAAGAAAACAGTACCTGCTGTGGGGTGACGCTTCTTTAATGAACTGCTGTACCAGAAAACTGCAGCAAAGTAATTCATGAGAACCACGCTGAAAGATACACATTAAATCCCAAAAATGGTGGCCTGCAGTACTACTGCCAATTTACATTATCTTGGTAGGTGACATAACAATGTACCTTATACATGTCAACGCAATACATGCTATACTAAAAGGGTGGTTCAGCAGTTACATCTTTCAGATACTCTGACATGTGAACACACAAAACAGGGATTAACTAGATCTCTCAATACTATCTGTGTGATTTCTCATATCTGTAATATAACCATGGGCATTAGTTCTTAATTATTATCTTTCCCATAATCACATTTTTCATTAATCTGGAAACAAATCCCATCACGTCAATATTAGAGTTACTGACATTCCACCCTTGGCTCTGAAGGTGGATCTGTGATTATTATTTCCAAAATATGGTCTCCTGCCCAAGCTTTTGCTGGGGAACACACAGTAAATTTGTATATGCACTAGTTTTATGATGTACTGTGTTGCACTTCATACACAGCTGAAGACTAGCTTTGGTTAATTAAAGATTTTATTGCACACTAAAAGACACAGTGCAGAGTAAACAATACTGCACACAAAATGAAAGGCTGCATAAACACGTACACAGCATCTCTACCGCCACTTTATAACTGCTGAAAAATGCATTTAACAATTATTCCATTCTGCTCTCACAGTGAGTACACAATGACCTTGGTCAGCAGTTTCAAGAGTAATGCATCAATATATGATGAATTTTATGAATTGATGTTTGTGGCTCAGAACATCTTTTGGTTATAAACAAGCTTTTATTCTTCTCTGCTACAGTATGCACTCTTTGCAATGCATTATGCATGGCAATAAGTCTCATCCTGAGGGTGGAAATTGATATATTAAATTTACCATATTTTACTAGCTCTTTCTAGTAAAATGTCTCAATAATCTGTGTTACTTAGCATTTTCACTGCAAAGGATTTTGGACATAATACATTTATTGCACATAAAGTATTTTCTAATCAAGTAAAATTAAGAGAATCCATCATTAATGAGTACATTTTTCACAGTGCAATTAACACAGTTGGCGGCAAGATAAGACTTAATTTTAGAGGTACTGAACACCCGCAGTCCCCACTGACTTCAACTGGAGTTGCGGGTACCCAGCACTTCTGAAAATCAGACCAATAGAGATGACTTCCCTGAGAAAAAATATGCATAATACAAAAAAAGATACATTTCTATGATTCTATGATTTTATGATTCTATAAACATCACTGCTTCTAAAATGTCCTTTTACTGTATGTTATATTTACTCTTAGGAGATATTCTCTATTGTATTCGCTCACAGTCTTTTGATATCCTGTGGCATTAAAAATTCATTTGTCTGAGCCACAAACACATTTTATATAGTCAATGTATTAATTCTGAGGAAGCTGGGGATAGAAATCCTCATCTTTTGTACATTGAAATAGCTTTATTGACGTCCGTGGATCTATGCTAATTTACACCAGCTGAGGATCTAGCCCAGTATCTCAAAGAGTGATGATCATTAGAGCTATATGAATAAGCAATTTTAAGTTCAGTAGCTGAACCAAAAATCATAAATAAATTTAGATTTTTGCTAACCTGAAACATTTTTTTTTTAGTTTTCTGAAAACCAAGAAAGTTTAAAAAAGAGCAGTTTGGTTAAAAAAAAAACATTTTGATTTGATTTCAATTACCTGTTTGAAATATTTATTATAAATTAAAGTAACACTCAAAATGAAAAGTCCTTTTAAAACAAAAAGTCAAAATGTGTTTTTCTGAAAATGTTGAAGTGAAATGTTTTGACTTTTTGGACTTTTTTTTTCCCAATCAAAACAATGTGGTGAATTCAACATGAATTCACAAATGATTTCAGTCAACCCAATTTACAATTTTGGGCTAAAAATAGTTCGCCTGAAAATCTTTGCTTGGCTTTCACTATCATATCACTCTGAGGATAGGACAAGAAGCAATGGACTTAAATTGCAGCAAGGGTGGTTTTGGTTGGGAATTAGGAAAAACTTCCTAACTGTCAGAGTGGTTAAGCACTGGAATAAATTGTCTAGGGAGGTGGTGGAATCTCCATCATTGGGAATTTTTAAGGGCAGGTTGGACAAACACCTGTCAGGTATGGTGTAGGGGACTGCACTGGTTGACTTGTCAGGGTCCCTTCCAGTTCTATGATTCTATGGTTTTCTTAGACATTGGTAGTTCAACCACCCCCTAATATTTACTTTACAAAAAGCAAATACTTCAGAGGGTTTTCAACTACTTAAAGATTACATAAGAACAATAGTGAGAAAGTTATTGAAAACTAAATGGAAAAACAAATAACAAATTCAATTACCAAATCTGTCTAGATATTTGAGGGTATCACATACATAAAGATCAGTGATACATAACCAACCAACATCTGTATGAGGCAAACTTTGAGCCATATCCTCAGCTCATGTAAATCTTTGTATCTCCATTGATTTCAAAAGCAATACACTGATTTACACCAGCTGAGGATTGAGCAATTCATCTGAGCAGTGGATGCAGGGGGTGGCATTACAATTTTGCCTCCCAGCTTGCAGTGCCACTTTATTGATACTAAAGTAAAAATGAATTAAACAAAATACAGAGACATGAGAGTGGAAACAAAATGGAGAATAGAAGGAGTAAGGAGGAGAAATATATTTATTCCATGAATTTTCTATTTAATAGGTTTATTTTTTTAGAGCAAAATAAAAAAAATTACTGACAGCTGGCATGCTGTTGTAGAAGTATCAACAGCTGTACTCATACTCTCTCCTACAGTGTTTGGTGGTACAATTTGCAGCATTTGTTTCACAGAAGAGGTGGTGGGTTTGGTGAAACATGCACAGAATGTATATTTGTAATTCACATACACATTTTCACTGAATTCACAAGTATCTTCCTACTTTAAGCTATTAGCTAAACATATTAGAGGGGTCAATGCATAACAAAGGACATTTCTCAGACTTTTTTTTTAAATAACTTTTTTAAAGAGCACTTTTGCACTAGTTACTGTTACTAGGCTGTTAATATCAATGAAGATAAATGCTCAGTACACATTGACAGGTGAATGACTTATGTTAATAGCAGTTATGACAGTTTGGGCTCATTAATTGTAGCATACAACATATTTGACAAATGTAGATTTTTTTTCTGTTAGTGAATTATCTGTTAACACATTTCTTTTCTGATGTATTCATTATTCTATACTATTTGACAAACACCTATTGCAAACATTTTTCAGTCTGTGAGTTGTGCATGACCATATTCATTTGGAATGCATCTTCATTTATTCACTCTTTGCCTTTCATTAATTATGATACACGATTGATCACCTAACTTGTATGGGCCAAAATTTTCAGACATAAGTACCTGAAGTGAAGCAACCAAATCAAGCCCCTCCTTATGTGGTGTGATTTTGAGAAATGCTGAGCACCAATGCAATCAAATGGGATGACTTAGGTAATTATAGGCCAGTTAGCTTGAGATCAATCTCAAGGGCTATCTCAAGGAAGGGCTGATGTGGGACTCAGTCAACAAATCGTTGTGAAATATCAGTGAGTGCGGTTGTTTCTAGCTGAACCAACCAAATGCTATTCAATATTGTTGTCAGTCATCTGGAAGAATATATAAAATCGCTGTTGACAAAGATTGCAGATGACATAGATATTGGTGGAGTATGAAATAATAAGAACTGGTCACTTATGAAAAACACTCTAGATTATTTGGTAAACTGGCACGATCAAAGTGTTTTAATACAGAAAAATACAAGATCACACATCTTAGGTAGAAATAATGTAGGTCACACTGGGTACGGTACTATATCCTGAAAACCAGCAACTCCTCAAAGGACTTAGAGGTCATGGTAGATAACAAACTAAACATGAGCTCCCAAAGTGATGTTATGGATAAAAAGGGGGTAATGTGGTCTTTTAGATGTATCAATAAGGGGATATTGAGTGGGACTAGGGAAATGATGTTACCTTTGTATATGGCATTGATAAGATCATTACTACGCTAGTGTTCAATATTGCTGTCCACACCAAAAAAAAAAAAAACCTTTAAAAAAGATGTTCAAAAATTGGACAAGTTTCAGAAAAGAGTCACAAGAATGATATGAGATCTGCAAAATGCACCTTACAATGAGGGGCTTAAAAAATCACTCTATTTAGCTTATTGAAGAAAAGATTAAGAGGCCACTTGATCATAGTCTATAAACACCTACTCAATGAAAAGATATTTGATCCTAGATTGCTCATTAAGGCAACAGACAAAGGCATAATAAGATGTAATAAATGAAAATAGAATATAGAAAAATGCAAACTAGTTGCAAATTTTCTGAACAATTTAATTAACCATTGGAATAGCTTATTAAAGAGATGGTAGATAAACAGCAGATATAGATGTATATAGTTCTGATAAAATCAACAATGATTTTCATCAGCTAAGTCTCAGACCAGAAGTCTGTAAATCAAGATTAGATGTCTTTCTTTCATATATACTCTAGTTCAAACATAATTGGACAGAGTGAAAGAAATACTGGGTGAAATTCTATATCTATGCTATTCAAGAGGTCAAACTAAATGATCATAAACTAAATGATCATTAATAAAATAATAGTACGCCTCAGTTTTTCATTGTTGGCTTTCAAAATGGCCCATTCAAATAGGCAAGGGGATGTAACTAAATGGGCGAAAATGCTACAATGTGTGAAGGTGGGAACAATATCTTTCTTTGTAATCTTGTGCTTGTCAAACTGGGCAAAGAGAACTTTTTTTTGCTCCTAAATGGAATAAGAGGTCACATTGATTTGTAACTCTTTGTGTGAGACAGTAGGGCAGATCCTCAGCCAGTGTAAATATCTGTATCTCTGTTGAGGTCATTAGTCTTACACTAATTTGCTCAAGCTGAGGATCTGGTCTATTATTTTAGCAAGTTGTATTTTTTCTGGTGCTGGGTCAGCATATTTCCCACATGTCTTCGTGGTCTACTTATTTGTGGGATAGCAGAATCAAGTACAGGACCTGGTATAATGACACAAGCTTGAGTTCACTAAGCAAAGAACCATGTCTATTTTATTAGTAGAAAAGGGTACAGAGGAGCTCTCCTCCTGCAGATGTTTTCTGGTACCTAACCTTTTTTTTTCTCTCTACCAGAGGCAGAAAAAAATATACTCCACGGAATTTTCTCTCTGAAATATTTCCTGAGCTCATAATCCTTCCCCCTATGGAAGTAGCCAAAACTTTTGGGGCTGTGTGTGTACCGAACAACACTCTCTCAGCCAGCACAGTAACTTGATTATACTGTATTAATATTTATTTGTATTCCAGTAGCATGCACAATCTATTAGCTGCTGCCCCACATACATAAAGACACAGCCTTTTCAACAAAGAGCCTAAAATTTAAGAATGCAAGTAACATATGAAGGAGATGGAAAGGGATAATGTCAGAATATGTATAATTAAACAATGTATATCTTTTTTTTAAGAAAACACGTATCAGCTGTACTCAACTGTCCCTCAATCTGTCTCCATGAGCTGTAGCAGTACAAGGCTTGTGACATATTACAAAGCCATATAATTCCATCTTGTTTGGGGCAGTGTTATTTACTCACAGCTTCCCCCCCCCCCCCCAGACGTACCCACACACAAAAAAGAGATGTGCATGTTCGTGCTTCTGTGTATGGTATTGAACTGGCCGGGTGTATGTTCATGATTGCCCACTATAACACAGAATCAGAACTGTGGGTCATGGGCCCTGTCATAAATATAAAGGGAAGGTAAACCCCTTTAAAATCCCTCCTGGCCAGAGGAAAAATCTTCTCACCTGTAAAGGGTTAAGAAGCTAAAGGTAACCTCGCTGGCACCTGACCAAAATGACCAATGAGGAGACAAGATACTTTCAAAAGCTGGGAGGAGGGAGAGAAACAAAGGGTCTGTGTCTGTCTATATGCTGTTTTTGCCGCGGATAGACCAGGAATGGAGTCTTAGAACTTTAGTAAGTAATCTAGCTAGGTATGTGTTAGATTATGATTTCTTTAAATGGCTGAGAAAAGAATTGTGCTGAATAGAATGACTATTTCTGTCTGTGTATCTTTTTTGTAACTTGGTTTTGCCTAGAGGGATTCTCTATGTTTTGAATCTAATTACCCTGTAAGGTATCTACCATTCTGATTTTACAGAGGTGATTTCTTTACTCCTATTTACTCCTATTTCTATTAAAAGTCTTCTTGTAAGAAAACTGAATGCTTTTTCATTGTTCTCAGATCCAAAGGTTTGGGTCTGTGGTCACCTATGCAAATTGGTGAGGATTTTTACCAAACCTTCCCCAGGAAGTGGGGTGCAAGGGTTGGGAAGATTTTGGGGGGAAAGATGTGTCCAAACTACGTTTCCCAGTAAACCCAGTTAGAGTCTGGTGATGGCAGTGGATATTCCAAGGACAAAGGATAAAATTAATTTGTACCTTGGGGAAGTTTTAACCTAAGCTGGTGAAAGTAAGTTTAGGAGGTTTTCATGCAGGTCCCCACATCTGTACCCTAGAGTTCAGAGTGGGGGAGGAACCTTGACAGGCCCTGTATAGCTAACAAAGAAAAATGGTTTTAGCATTTGTTTTAGGACTGTGGAGAAAAAAAAAGTTTGCTACAGTCAACCCTCTCCATTCCACTTTCCCAAACATAACCCATTCCTGTCCACTATTATCACATGACCTGCCTAAAGGTTTTGGGGAAGGAGAGCAAGGTATTCTTTGGGATAGACCTCAAACTTATTTAATTGACTTATTTAACATAAAAAGCATATGTATGAGGGAGAGTTTCAGGTCCATCCCCCCACCTTACCAAACATAGCATCCCATTACAGAAGTAAGTCCCAATCCTAGCGGTAAACTAGCTTCACAAGGAAAAGAACTAGACACTAATTTTAAAATAAAAGCTGAGATTTCCCTTAAATTGTATAATTTAATCCAAACTAGAGGACTGACTCAAAGCTCCATAGGGCCCAAAGGCCAGCCATGATACTGACTAATGCAGATACCCTCGTGCAGTACTTTAGGAGCAGGGGGAATCTCTGTTCTTATGGCATAAATGCCCATGCACTATAGTGACATCAAAGGCTGTGGGGATCTGTCTTCAGAATTGTTTAAATATGTGTACAAATATATCTATTATTACATAAATAGCCTGTAGCTATAACATGCTACAAATAAATAAGGGTAATAATATTATTATACAATATTCTGGTCTATTGAATGTTGGGTTAGCAAAAGCAGGCAGCATCCCTGGAATGATGACGCAGGCACAAGCTCAGTAAACAACAGCCCCACAACTGTCTATGAATGGCAAAGGGCACAGATTCCTACTGTTGGTTCTGATGTGTAAAAAAAGTTTTGCTTTCTCCACAAGACAAGAAGCACAGACTCACCACTGAAGTGCTCCTCAGTTGCCTCCTGAGACAAAGGTCCTGCCTAGCTTGAAGGAGCCTCCCCCTTCATGGTCTGTCCGTGGGGGTGCCAGGACATGTCCTGTCACCCAGCAAGCACAGTAATACTTTTACAATTTATCTATATCAAAATAGATCTAGGTGCCCGTTTTGCCTCAGATAAATAGATCATAGAATCATAGAATATCAGGGTTGGAAGGGACCCCAGAAGGTCATCTAGTCCAACCCCATGCTCGAAGCAGGACCAATTCCCAGTTAAATCATCCCAGCCAGGGCTTTGTCAAGCCTGACCTTAAAAACCTCTAAGGAAGGAGATTCTACCACCTCCCTAGGTAACGCATTCCAGTGTTTCACCACCCTCTTAGTGAAAAAGTTTTTCCTAATATCCAATCTAAACCTCCCTCACTGCAACTTGAGGTAAGGTAACCTCAGTGTTTGCCATATTGTCAAGATTTCCTTATATTTCCTTTACACTTTACTATATGGAATATAAAAATATAAAATGATAACATTTGCAAGCTGGGAAAGTTTGCATGCACTTTGGAGGACAGGATTAGAATTCAAAATGACCTTGAGAAATTGAAGAACTGGTCTGAAATCAAAAAGATGAAATTCTGTAAAGACAAGTGCAAAGTACTTCACATAGGAAGGAAAAAATAAATGCACAAGTATGAAATGGGGAACAACTGGCTAGGTAGTAATACTTCTGAAAAGAATTTGGGGATTGCAGTGGATCAGAAATTGACTAAGAGTGAACAATAGGATGCAGTGATGAAAAAGGCTCATGTCATTCTTGGGTGTATTTTCAGATATATAGTATGTAAGACACAGGAGGTAATTGTCCTGCTGTACTCAGTGATAGTGAGGCCTCAGCTGGAGTGCTGCATCCAATTCTGGGCACCACACTTTAGGAAAGATGTGTTCAAAATGGAGAAAGTCCAGAGGAGAGTAATGAAAATGATAAAAGATTTAGAAAACCTGATATATGAGGAAAGGTTAAAAAACCTGGACATGTTTAGTCTTGAGAAAATAACACTCAGTGGGGACCTGATAACAATCTTCAAACACATTAAAGGCTGCTAGGAGGAGGTAGGACAAGAAGTAATGGGCTTAATCTGCATCAAGGAAGATTTAGGTCAGATATTAGGTAAAACTTTCTACTATGTAGTTAATCTCCAGCAAAGGCTTCCAAGAGAGGTTGTGGAATCCCCATGACTGAAGGTATTTAAGGGCAGGTTGGACAAACACCTGTCAGGAATGATCTAATTTACTTGGTCCTGCCTCAGCACAGGGGGCTGGACTTAATGACTTTTTGAGGTCCTTTCCAGCCCTCCATTTCTATGATTCTATGGAATGCCTAGGGAATACAGCAAAGGCTGAGACAATGTTATTTAGCTGTCTACTTTTTTAAAAAGGCAATTTTTTAAGGTTTGCCACTGTGCAATGTAGGGACCTGGTCCTGCAAACGTCCCTGCATACGTCTCCCATTACTTCAGTGGCACTCCTCTTATGAGTGAAGATATGCATATACATGTTTGCAGCATGGGACCCTGTGTGTATATCTAATTATGCATACACACTCAACCCTTATTATTCCACAGATTTTAAGAATCCATCATGATAATATCTTATTCCTGCACAACAGTTAAATTACTTTTCATAAGCTTTTAAAAATGGAAAAACAACAAAAATTAAGATTAATGTTGGTTGTACTCTAGTATTTGCATAATTATTTGATCAATCTCCCTATAAGAATATTTAAAAAACAATTTTATAGTAAATGAAATGCCAGGAACGTTATATTATATTACATAAGTTGTATCCCCTAAAATCACAATGCTGATTTATTGCTGTGATCTACTATTTAAAGTATGAATGAGAACTATTAAACTCTCATTCCAGAAGGGATGTTTTATTATTAACAGATGCATTCTGATGGGGGAGTCTCACTCTAGCATGAAATATAATTCTTATTTCACCATGTGTTTATTCATTAGATATCTATTGGGATTCAAACATGGGTCAGCTGTTGGTTCAGTCCCTTGTTCTTGGCTCCTGTTTTCATCAACTTCCTATGTGATTCTGGTCATTTTGTCCCCAGTGACCTATCTGTTGTTATTCTTCTTCCTGTGTAAACACTAATCAGTCTACTTCCATGAGTGCACATGATTTCTTTTCCTCCTCTCTACTTTGCTTTAATAAAAAAAACATTTTTCAAAAATGGGAGGACACTCACTTTTTCCCGCCTCATTTTTCAAGCACAGAAACATGGCATTTCAAATTTTTAAGTAAACAAAAAGTCCTATTTTTCATAGTGACAGCAAGGAGCAGTGATGTATGAACCCGCAAGTCATATAATGACTTATCCCTGATGATATTTGAAGAAGCCTCCATATATTTTTAAAGCAAGTCAGAATGATTTGTTTTGGCACTGCATTGCAGTCCTTGGGTTTTTTTAAGCTTTTAATATGCTATGTTTCATTTTCCATGGTGTAGGTCCTTCATTATATATTAGAATTCATCTGCTAAAATCACTGATAAGTCTCAGAATAGGCTGAGCAATACTATACCGATAGCAGGAATATCCTCTATCATTAAGGTTGGATAATGGTTTGTATTCCAAGGCACTATATTTAGTCACTCATAGCCTTCTGAAACTCACATTTTGAGCTGTGATTTTGCAGGGTTGCAGGCTTCAGAAAATTGAATTTGTCGATAAGGGCCTAGATTGCAACAGCCTTACTCATTCTGAGTAGGACCTAATTCTAATGCAGTCCAACAGTTCAGTAGAACTACTTGTGCTATAAGGTACTCTTCAAAATCCATAAGGGTATGACAAACTGGCCCAAAGTTAGAGTAAAAATGGTTCAGCCATAAAAGGAGATAGAAAAATAGACAATTTCTCATCTCTTTTTTTTTTTAAAGTAAAATCCTACAACTTTGGCACTCTTAGTGCAGTAGGGGAAGTAGGATCCACAGCGTTTCTACAATATTGCACAGGTAGGAGGGATGGGGCAATAAGGTTTGGGAGATGAATGATACCTGGGTTGTAATCAGCTGCAAATTCCTGGGAGAAAATACCCCTGATAAAGTATTGCCCTGCTGGAGCATCTGCACCAGAACTAGACTCTGTGCATCTATCTCAGGGGTGGGCAAAATACAGCCCATGGGCTAGATCCAGCCCATGGAACAATTCTGTCCGGCCTGACATGACTAACATTTCTGTCGGGCCTCCTCTGCCCCCTCGCAATCTCCAACTCCGGGCTGCTCAAAGCCCCATGGCGGGGCAGGACATTCAAGCAGGCTGCCTGCCTGCTGTGTCCCCACGCCACTCTCGGAAGAGGCCAGTTGCTGCTGGCACATCTCTGCGTACCCCTGGCAGGGGGAAGGCAGCTCTGCTTGCTGCCCCTGCCCCCAACACTGCCCTCACAGCTCCCATTGGATTGTTATGCCTTTCTTCTGCAGCTGCATACCTGTGTGGGGATGCTGACCCATGCCCCCTGTAAGAGAGAGGGGACTATATAGGTTAATGCTGGTGCAGAAAAAAGCCCTCTTTTACCTGAGCCAGGCAGAGCACCCCCTACCCTCCCTCCCATGGAAGTGGTGAAATACCAGGTTTTGGCAGGATTAGCTATGGGCACTGTGCTAGTTGCTCTTTCCTCAAGGGGCTGAGAAGGAAATTGTCCCTCCCAGTCAGATTGGCCAAAGCAAAGTGTTTTTTTTTCACCTTCTCCACAGAGAGTTCAGGGGAGAGGGGGGCTTCATCGGGAGAACATAAAACATGAGTTAGGCTATGATGTCACACTTCATTATATAAACATGGGGCAGATATCCAGTTCATGTACTCCATAGGGAAGGGATACACTGGTCAGATAAAATGAATTGGTAAAGAATTTAAAGGAGGTATTCTTTAAAGGAACAGAAATGGGGGGAGAGGGCATCATGGCTTCTATTACTGGTATGGGGGGGAGCCAACTCCCCTTCCTTTATAAACCCTCCTTAACCCTCATTAGAGGGAAGAATTGGTGAGGTCCCAGCAGTGGGTTGGCTCAGGACCAGGATGGATAACCAGGAGGGATGATGGAAGCCCTCCAGGTAAATATTGAAATGATTTTGGAATTACCTGCACGGTACAATCACCCCGTCCCTACCAATTATAGTGCATTACACAGCCCAACCATCTGCTCCTCCTCGGGGAAGGTCTGGGCTGCACGCAAGGCCTGTGGGACTGCAGAGGCAGGAGCTGTGGGGGGGCTGCTTTGGGGGACCCCACAGGCCCAGAGCGGCCTGGGGGATTATCAGGGGGCCTGGTGCCGGCAGCAGGAAGCGGAACGACCCGTTCCCAGCCCACTTCACTCTCCCTGCCCCGGCCGTGTCACTCAGGGGAAGGGGCTTGGAGGAGGAGGTCTGTCCCCGCCACAGTGCACTCACCGGGGGCGGGAAGTCAAAAATGACACAGTGGGGAGCCAACGGAGTGGAAGAGGCTGGGGCTGGGTTGCTCTGTTTCCTGCCACCACCGGTGAGTGTGGGTGTAGGCCGGACCCCTGCTGCCAGTGCCATCCCTCACCCCCCCACCTAATTCCCTGGGCTACGTCCATCACTGGGGGAGGGGGCTTGGGAAAAGGGGTGGAAAATGGCGGCGAGGTGGGGGCAGGAAGAGACGGGGCAGGGGCGGAGGGAGTTGTCCTGGGGATTGGACCACCTAGCAATGTCCCTGGACCTTGCACTGGGTGCACCCCACAGGGGGGCCAGCTGGGGGATGGGGCTGGCACCTACGAAACACGCAGGGCACCATGAAATTTAGGGCAATTTGGTGCCCTAAATTTAGGGCGAATTCTGCGTATGTGTAAGGACGGCCCTGTGTACACTTTTATCTGTATACGCATAGCCGGACAACGGTAAACTGTAGAAATAAGTAGTAACATGAAGCATCCATGTTTAGTCCACCTCTACAGTGCACTACATTTCAAGTGCCTCTGAACAATGCTGCAGACGGAGAGAATACACTTCCTTTTCAGAATGATCCAAGAGAAAAAATAAATGCCACAGCAAATATATGTGTGGAGATACATATAAATACACATGTCACAAACTCACACACTCACATATGGAAATGCTTCTGAAGGACAAGTGCATACAACCCTCAACTTAAAACTGTGCAACATACACTTGACATAGTGCAATGAATGTCTGTTGTGGATTGACAATGAAGAATGAGAAGGGCTACAAATAACATGTGTTCTCTTTAAAACAGGGGTCTTGGACCTAAGTAGGAACATTAACAAATGGCTCTTATACATCTGTATCCTTTTCTTCTTTGCAATCACTCTGCTCTTCCAGGGACCAGAGCACATTATGTCTTTCTTAGGGTTAGTAATGCATATGATTTTAAAGTGGGGGAGAGGAGAAGGAGGGGGGCAGAAAGGGAAAACACACTGAGTTGGTGGTCTTGTGTCTAGGTATAAACAACCTTTATTTTCGGAACATAATCTTACATAAAGGCTCTATCACTCCTCGTCCCCTACCCACACATTCTTTCTCCCATATTCCTCCCTACCCTTCCCCCACCCCCACCTCCACCTCAGCTGTGGTTAGTAGGGAAAAGAAAAGAGCAAAAATTAGGTTATTTTTGATGGAAAAAATCCACATGAGCAGATACTTGAATCATGTCCTGTGTTGTACAATGTTTGATGATAATCCACTCTTCAGATAGCTTGCCCACAGATGTAACATTACCCATATATAGATAAGAAGGCTCAATTTACTCTTTCTGTTGCCTGAAACCAAGCAAAATAATTGCAAAATGATTAAAAGCAAGTATTAACTATGTGCAACACATACCTAATGATGCTATCACGATCTATTAAATGGTAGCATTAGCATTAAACAAATAGTGAATACTGGACATTAGGGTGGAAATAGTCAATATATGGCTCATTAACATAAGCAGTTATTAAAATGATTACTTACTAGTATGGTGTAGCTGCTATTGTGCAATATTATAAAATAGGGATGCATTTATGTATGTATCTGCCTCACAACATGGTTGCCTTTTAAAGGTAGCTACAAGAAAAAAAAGGAACTATCTATAGCATCTGATATTTTGCGCCATTAAACCTGTATGACTAATCTAAATGACACAAAGTGTACCTGCTGGGATTTCAATGCTAAAATCACCCAGAATAACCTTTCTTTTATTATATTTACTGGTGTTAAACAATATTGGCCTACTGGTTAAAAATAAGGATCTCTGCCTCCACAGGGATTTGGGGATCAGCCTCACTGTGACTTGTGGGACAATACCACAATGTCTGCAGGGGGTACTAACATCTTTGTCTCTCTCCCCACTCCTTTGCCTTTTCTCCCCCTTAGCTTTACCTTGGTTGTTTCTTGTACACAGACTCCCATTCCCCTCTTGTACTAACAGAGTATAAAAGGGGACATACAGTGGTATCAGGGTTCCTTCTTTCTTCCTCTTAATAGGCTGATGTCCTGAAGAAATCATGCACCAGGCTTTGTGATAACAACAGAAAAAGATACTGCACCTCTGTACTCTCTTTAAATCCCCATATCAGTCAGAGAAGATCTAAGTGGGTGGTAGTTGCTATTCCAAGAGGGAAGCAAGTACCAGGCACAGGCAGTCTACAACCCTTGCTTTACTAAACAACTCAGGTGCAACTATAACCACTAATATATTTCCATTGTTGCACCTACACTGGATGGCACCGGGGAGGTGGGGTGGTGGTGTGGGGTGGCGGATGAGGTGTCCTAAATAGCCTCTGGTATTGAATGGACATCCTGGGTCCCAGGGATTGCCCACCACCCCACAAAGGAAGGAAATAGGGGCAGGACTGAGAATTGAACACTCTCACTCACTTGCCTTCTGTTGTTGCATCAGACCAGCTCACAGCAATAACAAGGTACATATATACTATGGGTGAGGAGAAGGGATAGTTTAGGATTAAAGCACAGTAAGGTCAGGAGAGATTGTTGAGTTCCCATCTCTCACCAAAATAAAACAAATACCATTATTTTAAGATGGAATTTGTTGACTAGGTTTTTCTCCTATGTGCAGATTCTATAAAGTGTAAAACTGATGCTATTAATTAAAAAGATGAGGGAAAAGGGGGAAAAAAAGGTCACAGAATAGAAAAGATATTAGATAACCAAATGGTGGCAATCCTCATTTATGCCATCATCCATTGTGGCAAGCACTTAAACACGGAGAGAGGAATGCTGGTCTCCAGGGAGCCTCAGCTCCAAAACCAGATTAAAATCTGGCTTACTGTGTTTATGATCCAAGAGCCTCCTAATGCCAATTGGCAAGTGCTTACAAGAATATCCAGTTTCTGGTTTGTATATTCTGGTTCACCAAAGAATGTCATGTAAAGTCTTAAATGAAAGCCAGGGTCACAGTGGTTATTGATATTCTTGTGAAATGTATGTACAGATACTACGTAAGGAGTTATGCATGTATGCTGAAAATGTATGTTCTTAGATTCTGTATCACAGCAGAAGTGGAAAGACAGGTTTCTGACAGACAAAAGATGTTTATTTACCGGTCTTTCAGTCAGATGCAAATTAAGCATTGTAAGCCAACACAGTGGATACCCATTTACATACAAAGTTATCACAGAGATATGAAGGCACAAAGAGAGAGTTCAGAGGAAAAACAAGTAACCAGAGTTATACTGACTCTGAATACAGTCAATGAACTTTGGTAATATAAGTAGAAAGCAAAGAAGACAACCCCTGAGTCTACACCTAGGAAGTAAACTGGCAGTGCATGTACATTCATGAAAATGGGATCACAACCAGCTTTGGTTGAGACATTGCAGAGGACTTTGGGGGTAAAGTAAACTTCTTTAGACAGGAAGTTATCCTGTTAAATTTAGTCTCTAGAAAGCATGTTATGATTTTGTTTTATATGTAATATTTTGTTTCCAATATTCTTACTTACTATCACTTATAATTCTTAGCATATATCTTTTAGAAAACATCCAATCTTGATTTAAAAATTGTCAGTGATGGAGAATCCACCATAATTCTTGGTAAATTGTTCCAAAGGTTAATTATTCTCACTGTTAAAAATGTACAGTATGCCTTATTTTCAGTCAGAATATATCTAGTTTTAATTTCCAGCCATTGGTTTGTATTATACCTTTCTCTGCAAGACTGAAGAGCCCATTATTAAAAATGTGTTCTCCACGTAGATACTTACAGGCTGTAAACAAGAAACCCCCTAACCTTCTCTTTTTTAAGCTAAATAGAGTGATCTTTGAGTCTATCACTATGAGGCTTATTTTTTTAATCCTTTAATCATTCCCATGGCTCTTCTCTGAACTCTCTCCAATTTAGCAATATCCTTATTAAATTGTGGGCATCAGAACTGGACACAATATTCCAGCAGTGGTCACACTAGTGCTAAATAAAGACCTAAAATAAACTCTCTACTCCTATTTGAGATCCCGCTCTTTATGCATCCCAGGGTCGCGTTAGCTCTTTTGACCATAGCTTCACACTGGGAGTTCATGTTCAGCTGATAATCAACCATGACTCAAAATCTTTTTCAGAGTCACTCCTTCCCATGACAGAGTGCGCCATCTTAGAAGTATAACCTACATTCTTTGCTCCGAGATTATACATTTATATTTAGCTATATTTAAACACATATTGTTTGTTTGCACCCAGTTTACCAAGCAATCGAGATCACTCTGAATCAGTGACTTGCAGTGGTGGATTAGCCACTGGGTCAATGGGGCCCGTACACAGGAGCCTCGTCCAATTGGGAAGCCCCCAGAAGAATGGGCACACCTTGACCCACTCCACCTGCCCCCTCAGCTGGCACTCCTACCGGGGAGCAGGGTCGAGCAGAGCAGCACAAGCCCCCGCGTCCCAAACCCACTCCCCAGCAGGAGTACTGGGTGGGCGGGGCAAGCCCCCATACCCCAACTCCATTTCCCTAACAAGAGTGCTGGAGGCGGGGGGGAGGGGTGGTGGGACATCAGGCAGAAGGGATGGAGAGGGATACAGGGCCCCACAAACACCTAATCCACCTCTGGTGACCTGTCCTCTTCGTTGTTTATCACTCCCCCAATTTTTGTATCATCTGCAAACTTTATCAATGACAATTTTATATTTTCTTCCAGATCATTGATAAAAATATCAAATGGTATAATGCCAAGAACTGACCACTGATAATCATACCAGCTTGATGATGATTTCCCATTGACAACCACATTTTGAGAGTTATCAGTTAGACAGTTTTTAGTTCATTTAATGTGTGCCATGGTAATTGTATATTGTTCTAGTTTATTAATCAAAATGTCATTCAGTACTAAGTCAAACACCTTATAGAAGTTTATTACGTCAACACTATTTACCTTTAGCATCCAAACCTGTAATCTCATCTAAACAAGATATCAAGTTAGTTTGAAATCTGTGTCAATTTGTACTAATTACATTGTCTTCCTTTTATTCTTTATTAATTGATTCCTGCATCAGCTGCTCCATTATCTTGCCCAGGATTGATGTCAGGCATTTAGGCCTATAATTACCCCAGTCACCCCATTTACCCTTTTAAAAATTGTCACAACACTAGCTTTCTTCCAGTCTTTTGTGAGTGCTCAGTGGATAAGGGGCTGGACACTGCGGGAGAATACATCAAAAGGGCTTGGGGACTCAAGTTCACCTATTATTAACCTACAAGACAAAGTGAGGGCTAGCACTGCCCAGAGGGGTGTGCTTGACTGGCTAACAAGCTGGTGGTGTTAGGGAGCTGACACCCAATTAACCACAAGCTAGGCTCTCTTACACTGGAAGCTGGAGGTTAGCAGGGTAACTCATAATCCAGAGTACCCTGAGAACTCTTACAGGACTTCACTAGGGTCAGCATTTTATCTTTGTGCAAATTTAGGTTTTGATATTTCTTGAGTGGAGTGACAAGGAGCTTTGGGGTCCCCATCCTGTTCCCCACCTCTCCAACAAACAAATAAAACCGAAAACAGCAAGCTGGCCAGGGAGGAATGTTCATTCCTAGCTAAATATTCTCCAGATTTTATTGCAAGTAATTAGTTCATTTTATGCTCTAAGTGTATTTAGCATTTTGAAAATAAAATGGAGTCAATACGCAAGGAGTTTTAACACTGGCTGTTGTGCAATACATTTGGACAATCAGTCACAAAAAGATATCTAATTATTATGCTGGATCAGGGTTGTAATTATAGTTAAATAATGTAGAGACTATGACAGAAACAGGCAAAAGCAGAAAAATATAAAGGCTGACACTTAAGGGTCTCCTCTCTTACTGATGCATGGAGGATTTACATGGGTAATGATAATGAGAGTTACATCTGTAAATCCGCCACTACACAATGTCAGCAGGAGAACAAATGCATCTCACTGTCCAGAACTCATTTTTCAAAATACCATAAAAGACTTGCAAACATCAAGAACAGTAAAACATCTTTCTCTTTTTGTGGGATGTCCATGGGGGAGGTTATTAAGAAAAGAATGAGTTTGAAGAAACAAAAAAGGACGTCCAAATACATTCCCTTGGTTTGTCTCCTTTCCAACTAAAACTGGACTGAATTACAAAAGTTATTAATCACACTGTGCAAAAGAATATAATTCTAAAATATTGCAGCTGTCAGTTTACTATATATTCAGTACAATCCCCATGAAGCAATGTGAAATGCAAAATGTAACATAGAGCTCACCCAGAGTCCTCTGGTTTCCTGTCTCAATTCTAGAAGAAGTCTCAGCAACTTCAGAAGATTCAGGGAAACATTAAACATTTCAGGGAAAAAGATGCATCCCACACTTGCACTGTGATCTTAGATATGTTACCCATGAGCTAGGGACTAAGCTCACTATACCGGGGCATTGATAACCTGATTCTATACTGTTTCTATCACAAAGATTCATTGGGTTGCTACCTGAAATTCTGTACTCACACTTACCCCAGTCTACACTACAGAATTACTTTGGTATAACCACATTGCACAGGGGTGTGAATAATCCACACCCCTTGAGCAATGTAGTTATACTGACCTAAGTGCCGGTGTAGACAGTGGTGGGAGAGCTTGCAGAGGTGGAGGCAGAGGCGCCAGAGCCTGGGAGGCTAGGGCCCTCCCACTTTTTGAAAGCGGAGGGGCTTGGCCCCTCCGCTTTTTCCGGGGCGGTCCCCACCCCTGCTGCCTTCCCTTTCTCTTCCCTCCAAGGCCCCACCCCCCTGACCAGGCCAGCGTGGAGGGAGCCCAGCCGAGAAGCCCAGGCAGCAGCTGTGGGGAGCCAGGGCAGTCCCTCCAGCTGCCTGGGGTGCAGGGCAGCTGAAAGCAGACCCTGGTCCGTGTACCCACCCAGCGGGCCTCCTCCATGCCCAGATGCACCACGGTTCTCCACAGCTGCTCGCCCAGCTCTTTTTGTGGCCAGGCTGTGGCTCTGAGCCCCCCCGCCCCTGGCTGGAGGTGGGACAGGGAGAGCCGTAAAGGCAGCTATTGGGAGCATGGGTCCCTCCACCTGCCCCGGGTGGGGAACCTGGGACACAGGCAGGGGGTTGCTTTCGCCTACCACCACCATCCTGGGAGGGCAGAGGGCTGGACTCTAAGAGTTCACTCTGGTTTCTGACTTGGCTGGGGGAGGGGCCTAGGTGTGGGGGACTCGTGCCCCCCCACTTTTGGGAGGGTTCTGGTGTCCCTGGGTGGAGTTATTCAGATGATGGGAGAGCTCTCTCCTATCAGCTTTGAGTGTCTTCACCAGAAATAGGTTTCAGAGTGGTAGCCATGTTAGCCTGTATCAGCAAAAACAACGGGGAGTCCTTGTGGCGCCTTAGAGACTAACACATTTATTTGGGCATAATCTTTCTTGGACAGAAAGTCCTTGCATATGGACTCCACAGTTATTTGGGCATAATCTGAAACCCACTTCATCAGATGCATGGAGTGGAAAATACAGTAGAGAGGTATAAATACACAGTGTATGAAAAGATGGGAATTGCCTTACCAAGTGGGGGGGTCAGTGCTAACGAGCCAATTCAATTAAGCTGGAAGTGGGCTATTCTCAACAGTTGACAAGAAGGGAGGAAAAATCACTTTTGTAGTGCCAATGAGTTCAATGTAATCAAGGTGGCCCATTTCAAACAGTGGACAAGAAGGTGTGAGTATCAGTAGGGGGAAAAATAGTTTTTTGTAGGTGTCTGGGGCTGCATGGCATTTTATTATCTCAACTCCAAATGTACAGTGCTGCAAGACGGACTTGGATGGAGGCCAAGCTGCATTGCTTTTGAGAAAGTTCTTCACACTCAGTGATATCCAGGAAGTACATCCCACAAATGGAAATATTCAGGAGCTAGAACCAGAGTCCGTTGGATTAAAAAAAAATTCTTTTAGGTTTAAAGGAATCTTCATCAAACAGACCATTGACATGTACTGCTTTCTTTCAATAGCGAGAGTGGGAAGAAAAGGTTTGCTATCCTCTTTCTAAATGACCAAATTCCAATGTTCACAGTAACACTAGCATAGCATTTCACAGATGTGCACCATCTTGAATCATTTTAAACTTATCAAGACAAGGCATCTAAACAACTATAGTCAAGCCTAACCTTTGAACATTCACAATCTGTATATTCAGAAAAGTCATTTGCATTAGTGGTGTTCTTTGGGGATTTTTTCTAGTGTGGGGAAAAACATGTGGTCTGATTTCTTTGTAATCAGCTTGAGTATAGTAGAAAAAGACAGAAAGCCCCGTATCAGAAAGACAAATGAAATAAAATAAAACCACTAAAGGAATAATAAAATAAATAATTGAAGAAACCAGAGGAGAAAAATAAAGCCATGCTCTTCATCTGAGTTGACCTTTTCTGAAATGTTAAAGCATAAAATGCTTTAATGCATAAAAATATATCAAGGCATTCTTCAAAACACTCATGGCCTATACATTTTAAGGTTAAGTGAAAAAGGGCAATGACCCAGAAGATTGCAGGAAAAAGTATGTTATTGTGCATGATATTGTGCAACTTAAACATAATGCATTAGTGATGGGGTCCCTCATGACCCCACACACCATTTTGTTAGGAAATGAGTATGGCTCATGGGTGAAATGTTATAACACAAATAAATAAATTATTGTTTTTTTCTATAGCTGAGCAAAAACGGGGAAAAAGCATGAATATTTGTTCAAATTCTAAAGTGAATTTTGATTTAACCATATTTGCAAAATTTTAGTTTTCAAAAATTATTTGAGCACTCAAGATTTGCTACCGTGAAGATTAACTTTTACAGTCTGGCCTCGTAACCCACTGCAAGGTCACTAGTCTGTTGAGCGTGGACCCATGTTAAAATCATCTAATCAGGACACAGAACCAGAAAAAATTACTTTACTTCATCCCAATTACAGCACAGGGATCTGGTAGGCATCAGTCTTTCAAACCCCTCAGTTGGGTTTTCTGTGTTGGCTACCAATTCATGGTCAGATTTTAAACCAGCTGCTTAGCTCCAAGGACAGTTGAACTATTTCTTTATATGATTTGATCTTTGATTTCTGGCCTCATGTAACAGACAGTTGTGAGTCAATGGTCCTCTCTTCAGGGTGAAGCTTCACAAGGATAGGTTTTGCATAACCATTGTTGTGAAATTAATCAAACCCTAATGATTCCTGATTCTTCAGGAAACCCATCCATCCCATATGAGCCAGGAACACACAAATACATATCACCTGTATTGATACAAATAACAATATGGTCCCGAAGATGCTGCATGTGGTTGCAATATCTGACACACAATTCAAGGACATAAAAAAAAGATAAACTCATAATGTACAGGAGTTGAATAGCAGCCATTTAAATAGTTTGTGACCCCACTAATGGCCTCCCTGCCTTTATATTTCAGAGGCCATCAGAACTCTGCCAGAGCAGTAGTTGTATATAATGTAACCCACATGCTTGCACTGTTGCATTTAGTCATGTATATAAAGGAAGAAACAGTAGGGAGGATACCTAGGTTTTGTTTTGTTTTGGGGGGCCTCTGTGTCTGCAGACTTGCAAGAGCTAGGCAGGGTGAATCTGCTGGATGGGATAGAATCATCCAGAAATTGTGTGTTGTGGGCATTAGGCATGCTTCTTAACTGTTTGAAGCTATCTGGGTGATTTCCATTGTGGGAAAATGGCCTGGCGGGACACATCCAGAGTCACTCTCATTGAGAATGGAACCAATGGAAACTCAAAGGGAGATTTTATAAATAATAAGAGTGGGGGGAGCCAGATTGAAGAACTCAGTGATGCAGCAGTGCAAAGATTAGAAAGGTCCGGGGTAAAGATGGTGTTCCAGGGACTTTGCCAGTTTTTTGGATTTATACTGAAGGCTCCCTCATCACCCTGGAGAAGAAAACAACTGGAATTTACTGCAGGCTGTGAAAATTGCAGACTGATGCTGCAAAGACTCAAGAGAAGATTGAATGAGACTGTGGGACTATCATTTGTTTCCCAACTTATTTCCCAATTTAAGGAGCTGGATTGCCCAAAGTATGGTTTGGAAACCATTCCACAGACAATGAGAAGGACAAATTGTCCCAGAGAAGAGCCCTGGGGAGTGTAAGAATGTGTGTGGCGCCTAATTATATATTGCATTGAATTTATGATAATAATAAGTACTTAATCCCTTGGAAGTGTTTTCTTTACAAGGGTTGTTATTCACAATATTCACAATTGTTTAATGTGTATACTGTTTGCATTCTCATATATTCACATACATCTTGATTTAGTAAACATTTTTCCTTTAGCGATTTTATGTGTCTTTTCTTCCCTCAGAGATTCTTCTCTGTATAATATATATAATATATACATACATTCATACACTCCCCCAGGGCTCTTCTCTGGGACAATTTTCCCTTTTCATTGTCTAGGGAATATTTCATATATATACAATGAGAAGGGCAAATTTTCCCAAAGAAGAGCCCTGGGGGAGTGTAAGAATGTGTGTGTGTATATATATATATATAATCAATCAAAGTTCTGAAAAGACTAAACTTTGGTGTGCACCCCAGGATAGAGGTAAACTGAGGTGTAGAAAAGGGGAAATAAATATGTATAGGCAAAGGGCTTCCTCCAAGCCCCATTATATATAGAGCTAAGCTTTGCATTTTGTAGAAAGTTAGCAAACATATTTTTTGGACCCCACTATGTGCTTCCTTTCTGGTATGTTGTTATGTAAAGAGCAAATAGCATTCACCAAATACATTATTTATTTCAAATTATTTTCTTAGCTGTACTGTTTTCCATTCCCCTACTATCTATAAATATTAAGATTCCAAACTGATGGTTTTCACAGTTTTCATCTGCTAAAATACTAAGGACCCAGTCCTAACATGAGCTTGATGTGGGCAGATCTCATCACTCATGTAAAGCTTACTTCAGTGGGACTCCACATACATGTGAGGGTCCACAGACACAGATTACAGATTCGACGCCTACATTTTTTCTTTCATGCCATGTGAGAGTTGGCCACTAACTTAGTGATGAGAGTACCTCAAATTGTTTAGTGATTTATTCAGATATGGATAAGCCTCTTAGCCAAACTTACCTCAACTACTTTGATTTAGTATTCTGGCTGCACAACCCACAATAATGTACTTTTTCAGAAGTTGCTCTCTCCCAACCCCGAATTTCAGCTGGGCTGAAAATATTATAAGCTGAGTTCTGGAAAATGTTTGCAATGAAACCCAAAACTTGCCTGATTTAGTGTTTCATTATGATCTCAAAACTCAAACCAGGTTTTCTGAAAGGTTCACTCTGATCTGGGAACCTTTCAAAGACACCAGAATCTAGCTTCCAGTGAGCATAGGTCCATTTATGGTTTTGCATCAAAATGATGTGAAATTTATAGCTCTGAATGGTTTTGACATGAAACCAAGTGAAACTCAGCAGTTTTGGCAGAGTATTGCTTTAAGAATTTGGTTCATTCAAGCCCACAACACACAGGGTACAATACACTCTGACTGAAACCAAATAAAAATGTTCACATAAACCTTTGGGGATGTGCAACTGCTGAGTTTTGAGCAACTGTAAGAGTGAGGAGGGCTTTTCTCATGGTGTTTCAGTAGATGAAACCAGGAAGGTCAAAGGTGTGTAAAAGAATTAACAGAGCAATTGTCAACCCACCATTTTTACATTTCAAAACAAAAAAAAAGGGTGGTTTGATACAGCTGATTGTAAGTTTTGGGAGAAATATACATCCGAATGAATTTTATCTGAACTGGCTTGCCCATTGCAAAACAACAGGAACCTTTATTCCTTACTGTATAAAGTAAGAGTGGACTCAAAAGGCAGGGTCAGGTCTCTTCTTTTTTTCTCTATTGCTGAGAAATAAATAAGTTCAAAGGAGATGGTTATCATCTTTTAAATATCTGTCAGACTGGTCTGGGAAGTCTATTTAAAACATACCCACATATATGTGGGTTCACATGTTGTTTACTACAAGTTCTGCCCTGTGAAGGGAGTGAGACAGCTTACTCCACCCCTACACGTTATTATGTCTGATTTTGTTCCCCATTTGTGCTCTCCCCTAATTGTGTATGCAGTTTAAATGAAAAAAAAAGCTTAAACATGAGTCAAAAGTCACTTTGAGGTTATGTTGTTACTGTATTGCTCAAGGAATCTTCGTATGCAGCGGGAACAATAGATGGAATTTAGAGTTTGGATTATGATCTCCAAACCCTTCCTGAGGAAAAGAAGACTGACTCCAGTTTCCAGATAGAGTAACAACACTTAGTGTTTTTGGCAGTTTCTGCGCAGGATCTTCATTCCTGTGTCAGACACTGGACACCCTTCCTTGGCTGGTATGGCTGAATCTACAAAGTAATTTTGGATTGAATTAGGGTTTCTGTGACAGACAAAAGAGACTTTACAGTAGGCAAATTGGATTTCTCTGGTTCAGTGACTACTGTGGCACTGCTTCTCTCAAGAAGATTTTCACATTACTGAGAACTGGTAGGGTTCCTTGTAAATAGCCAGAGGCAGCACACACAGTAACACAACTGATTCCTTGTCTGCCATCACTTTACACAAATATTTATATCTACACATGCACACACAGTCAATATACAAGCAAAACCCAGATTTCTACATAAATTGTTATTTTTGTTTTTAGGAAGAATATGTTTTATGTGGCCACAAATTCACATGAAGTCCTTGTTGGAGAGGCTTAGCTTTGGTATCTAGTATTACAGAATTCAATGTGTTTCTAATGGAGTGAAAAGACATGAATGTTTACTTATCTGAAATACAATTATGAGTGGGGAACTGGCACTATATCCCTTGATTCAATTAGATTAGGGTCTAGTGCCAGCTGCAGGAAGTAACTGCAGAAGAAAGCACAAGGACATTTATACTTCCACTTACTTGCAGTCCTACATCACTGGTATCGTGGACTTTGCCTATAACTGGCGTTGAACATAATCTCCAAATATTTTCCTTATTTCGCTAGACTCGTATTATATATATATACTCTAAAACTACCATCTGTGGCTTATAAAGTAAAATGCATTTGTTTGTACTGTGCTTAAAGAACTGGCAGCAAAACCAAAAATACCTTCACACTTCTTAAGTCTCTTTGTTTACCGATGGGGCTGAAGATTTTTCTGATTAAAATTTCAAAAAGCCAATTTTTTTAACCAAAGCAAGAAAGCTCAACATTCCTATTCATTTTGAAATTTTATTCATTTGTCCTTGCAGTGAAGAGGCGTGGCCCCACTCAGAGGTGGATGCAAAAGGAATGCTGCAAGCTGCCTGGTGGGCGGAGCCAAGAGGACTGTGCCCCACACACCAGAGGGGCGGGGCAGGGCAGGAAGAGTAAGTATAAAAGGCCAGCCCAGCATCTCAATTGGGAGGGAGCTGCTGAAGGAGACAAATGTTTCTTTCCTGCTGCTGGAGTGGAGCAGAGTGCCATGGAGAACCGCTGCTGCCCCAGGGACCAGCTTGAGCTTCCAGGGAGCCCTCACAACCCTGACACGGAGGAGTTGCTACCGCTACCCTTGGCCATATATCCCAGGGAGACTGAGGATGACCCCAGGACACAGGTACACCTAAGAGGGAGAGTAGCAAGCAGCCCAGGGAAACCAGTCAAGAGTCTGGTGGAGAATGAACCTGAACCAAGGTCAGTGTGTTGTGGGCAGAGGGCTCTGCCCTCCTTAGGCCAGGCGGCCTGTGCTCCTCACTAACCCTTACCAGAGCCCCATAGACTGCATGTGGCACTCACCCCTAGCTGAGCCCCTAAACAGGGCTAGTACTACAGCTCTGCCTGATTGTGGGCCAGAGCCTTTACTGTTGGCTGCCCTGCCCTGCTTAAAGGCCTGGAGAATAGACTGCTGCAGCTGTGCCTGGTTATGGGCTAGAGCCCAGACTGTTTATGGCCCTGCTGCGCTTGAAGGATGGGCCCCTGGAGAACAGATGATTCCCCCTGTTTCCTTTGTTGGAGAAGGCTCTAACAGACCCAAACTATGAGGAGGCATGTCCCCCCTCTGCCCCCAGATGGGGACATGGAGGGACAGCCACGCCCGCTTACAGTCCTGTTTCAAGCTTCTGCTTCTTCTTATTTTTTAATACTGTAACACTTAATGATTTATCTGGGTAGGAAATGGAGAAGCAAGGTCCATATAAAATGTGCATATCAAAGCACTTTATCCTCAGGCAAACATGTGAGAGACAGCAGCATCCTTCCTTAGAGAGAAAGCAAGAGTCCAAACACAATGTCCTGACTGCACCTCAGGCTTTATCCCACCTGGCTTGCCAAACACAGCAGCAAAATGCATGGCAAAGAAAATATTACATGGTAGCTCTGAAGGATATTTTTTGGAGCCTTTCAGCACAGTAGAGAAAAACATATGTCTAGCCAAAGAGCTACATTTTTGCTGTTTCTCATATTAATCCATTATTTAGAGCTCTCCTGCCTCAGTACATCATCACAGCAGCAATACCTCTTGGATGAGGTAGCGCACATAGAGGCCCCTGGAGAATCAATTACTGAGGGGGCAACAAAAAGCTACTTTTCTGATATTGTCTGGGGTTAAAAGGCTGGTTTATGAGGTGGTGAAATAACCAGGAAAGCCTTAATTACTTCTAAAACAAAACAAGACAAATGTTTCTGGAAGCAGAGAAAGCACAGGAAAATTATGTGGTTAAACGTTTTAGCTCCTGTCTCTCTGGTTACATCTATACTACAAGCTAGGGAGGTGACATCCACTTGCCTACACAAACTTGTGCTAACTCTGTGAGAACTAGTGCAAGTATAAATAATAGTGCAGCTGTAGGAGCACAGGAAGTGACAGCATGGCTTAGCCATGCCAAGTACCAACCGAGCTGAGCCTTGTGGGTATGTAATCAGCAGAGGTAAGCCATGCTGCCTCTGCCCGTGCTACTGTGGCTACACTACACTAGCTCTTACGGATCTAGTGTTAGTATGTGTATGCAAGCTGGGAATCACCCCCCCCCCAAACTTGTACTGTAGACATAGCATCAGAAATCAACATTTTGGTATCATCCTGTCAGTTACCAATATCTTTAAAGGAATGGATAGCTCAGGGGATAAGTCCTCTGATACAGTTCCTTTTATTTCTAAAGTGCATCACCTGTTCACATCCCACTCAGGTCAGTGTATTATATGGAGGCTGTTAATCAATATGTAGTGAGTAGATGATTTCAGTCCAGTTTCTAGTGCACAGATATCCACATCACCAAAAGTACCACCACACAACTGGTAACTTTGAAGGGGCATGAACCGAGCTACTTTCTTCCACTTTAATGTAATAGTTATTCACATACATTTGTCAACAGTTTTATACAAACAAATTCTAACTTATGTTGTGAACATGTATTGTTCTCTGATTTATTTACTGTTAACTATTGATTCCATGTGACTTGGCACATAAGTCACATGATATAGTTTCTGCTTTGTGGTTAGCTGGCCAAAAATGTAACCCGTTTTAATACCCATCATTTCTCCTAGGCAAGGAGACATCGAAAGGGAATGTCAACAGTTGAATTTTAATCCTTAGATTGACTAGAGGTTACCGTGAAGTGAAAAATTCAAATCTTTTTTGCCTCTCATTTCTACGTCAAGATTAATGACAAGCTCAGAAAATATTTTGCAGTTCAGTTCTATTTTGAAATAGAATTTTATCTACCGTGGGAAAATGTTTTTTCTCCCCCTGAGTCTGTCATTTACAGTGCATTTAGATACCATGGTGACAGGCACCATTATAAATGCTTATAATTAAATTAATTAAAATTAAATAATCCATTAGGCAGATAGCAGGTACAAAATAGCAACAAAGCTCTAAACCAACTTTTCTAATTGCCACAAATGTAGCATCCATTTCTTTGAAGTTGATACTCATGGCTGAATACAGTAATTTCCTATGGTAAATCTCAGTGAGCTAATTCCCTGTGAAATGTCTGAGCAACTTCTCAATTTGAATGTAAACATTATATTTCTCAGCTTTTCCAGGTGGCAACACCTGTGAGCCTGTGGATTTTACCAGCACACACACACAAAAAAAGTCCCACCATAGGCAACATTCAAAGTATGATAATCAGTGTAAATTGAAACCTTACCTGGGCAGTACGACAACCTATTTATTTACTTATTTCAGTTTGAGATTGAGAACTATGGATAAGATTGTGATGGGTTCTTCCTGGCGTGCCACTGGGAACTGGGGTACCACTTAGCCCTCTGACTCACCAGCCTAGGCTACCTTTCACCCTGTGCTGCTGTGACAAGTTGCAGACCTGCTCCCAGTCCTACACTTCCACCAGCATTCATACAGGTAGGGACACACCCAGCTATGGTTACATGTTGGCTCTCTGACCAGCCACTGCATGAACCAACAATAGAGAGGCTACATCCAAGATAATCCCCATCTCCCCGAGTATAAACCCACAATTATACCATCTTGTGCTGCACAGGGAACTGTACAGTGTAAGCTCATAGAGTTTGCCCCTCCCTCAATGTGGAGAGGAAATGCAACAGCCTTTGCCTTGGAGCTAAGATTTTCACACACTTCACTCAAACTCTCTGGTTTACTTAAAGCAAAAACAAGTTTATTAACTACAAAAATGGATTTTAAATGATAATAAGGGATAGCAAACAGATCAAAGCAAATAAACAAAAGTTTATTTTGCAAACTAAGTTTAAAATTCTAGATTGGATATGAATTAGCAGTCTCTCACCCTGTCTGATGATACAAGCAGGCCTGCAGATTCTTAAGGCACAAGCTGCATTTGCTTTGCAACTTGGGTTTCCCCGTTTCCATACACAGGCTAGAAATCCCTTTAGCCTGGGTCCAGCACTTCACCCAGTTCAGTCTTTGTTTCTCAGGTGTTTCCAGGAGCCCTCTTGCATAGGGAGTGAAGAACAACAGATGATGTCACTCTCTGCCTTATATAGCTTTAGCATATAGTGGGAACCCTTTGTCCCAAACTCAGTTTTGCGGAAAAACACTGGTATCCAAGATGGAGTTCCTTGTCATGTGTCCTGATCACATGTCCTTGCATACCTTGCTATGTCATAGCAGCCATTATTTACAGACTGTCTGGAGCATTATCGTGGGGCGGGAGAGGGGGATAAGCTTTACCTAAAGCCTACTGTTTTTCCTAATGGCCCATTACCTTGAATAGGCCCTTCGCAGTCTGCTATATAGACAGGACATATTTTGCCTAGTGCAGGGCTCTCAAACTCAAATGACCACAAGGGCCACATGAGGACTAGTACATTGGCTCGCGGGCCACATCACTGATCCCCCACACTGCCCTGGCCCGCCCCCATTCCACCCCTTCCATGAGGCCCTGCCCCACCTCTTCCCACCCCTTCCCTGCCCCCATTCCAACCCCTCCCCTGCAAGCCATGTGTTTGAGACCCCTGACTTAGTGGGTGTCACCCAGGTGTGACTACATGTGAAATACAGATACATAGTCAATATTCATAACTTCAGATACAAAAATTATACATTCATACAAATAGGATAATCATATTCAACAAATCATAACTTTTCCAATGACCCCTTACATGACCCATCCTGTACAAAATGCATCACAATTATGCCATTATCATATTACTAGGATGAATATCGGGCGCAGTGTCACAGAGATCACACAAGTTTCTTGTTTGCTCTTCTCCCACCCTATCCCTTCTCTTCTCTCCAACCTCTCACTCTCCTCAGGCTAGTTTCCTACACAATACAAGTACACTTCATTATACCCCTCATGAAAGAATCCACAACTGACTCTGACTCTCTATTATCTCACCTCTCTTCTTCCTTTACCCACCAGGCTTACTGAATATGCCGCCTGTCTTGAGTTCCTCTTCTCCAATTCCATCCTTAGATGCCTCCACTCCAGTTTCTGCCATCTTCACCCCACTGAAACTACAAATCTCAAATAACATTTCCTGGCCAAATCCCAATATCCCTGCTTCATCCCCTGCATCCTGGTCCTCTCAGCTGCCTTAGACACTGTTGACCACTCTCTATTCTTACATTGGCTTTTGAATCTCTGTCCTCTTAGTTCTCTAATCATTCCTTCAGTGTCTTCTTTGGCAGATCCTCCCCTTCCTTGCTTTCTCTTTTAGCAAATATCCCCAATGCTCAGTCCTTTGCCCCTTATTCCATTCTTTCTACACCTAACCTCTAAGTCCTTTTTTGCACAAGCATGAATTTGCATACAATCTTTATGCCAGTGACTCACAAATGTACATATTCATGAAAGATCTAACTCCCTCTAGCCAGTTCCGTAATTTGTCCTGTCTTTCTGACATCTCTGTGGATGTCCAGAAAGCAGATTAAGATCAATATAGCCCAAACTAAGTTTAGATCCCATCTCCTAGAACCCTCTCATTTCACAATTTTTTCCTCACTGTGGACAACATGTCCTCCCACTCTCCAAGGGCCATTAATCTTTTACTTGGTTTTGTCTTTCGACTCATAAATCTAGATTGTGTCCAAGTCTTGCCCTTTTTAACTTCATAATATTTTTTTAAAATAATCCTTTGTGTTTGTTTGGGGTATCGAGGCTCTGGTTTAGGCCCTTATATAATAATCTCACAGTTCAACTATAGTAATCTCTTCCCCTCTGCTTTTCATGACAATCACACCGAGTCCCTTGAGTTTCTTCAAATTGCTTTCTGGCTCATCGTTCTGACCACATCCCCCTTTGCATTCTGCCACTAGGTCCCTCTCCTCCCCCACATCTAATACAATGTCACAATCTTTGTCTTTAAGGCTTTTCACCATTTAGTTGCACCCTATCCCTCAGATCTACTAGCTTATTAAATTCTTGACACCCATCTTCTCTCTATCAATGAGGATAGACTTGTTCACCTACTTGGCTGCTTCTCTTTCCAGCTCCTTTTCACTTTCTCCCATACTGCTGTTATACCAATAAAATAAAAACAGGCAGGATCTTATTAAAGGGGAAAAGGCAAAATGCCACATTTATTCTAAATACAGAAAGAATCATAGTGAGCAGTTAATTATAGCTATAACATTCCATTCAATTTATTCATACACACAGGTTCTGCAAGGTTGTTATCATAGTTACCAGCCTTAGAGTTGCTCGTGCCAAGCCACTGGCCAGGTGGCCTGGACGCAAGGAGGGAGCAGGGCCTTGTCAGATCCTCATCTGATGCTCCTGGAAGTTGGTTTACAGATCCAGACCCCAAAGTTCTCAGTTTCTAGAGTCCATTTTTATAGGAATTTATTCCTATGCCAGTCTATAGGAATTGCTTCATCATGCTGTTGCTGAATCAATCAGCAGATAGCACATTCCTGATGGCTCCGTGCTGCCAGATGTTATCTTATTCTTCAGTTCTCCCATCCTTGAGCCTGTTGGGTGGATTCCAGTCTGCCCTCCGGTGGTCCTCTGGTTGTTTCCACTTGACCCCTTCTTCGGCCAATGGAGACTGGATTCTTAGGCTGGCACATCCCTGATCGTTCCTTTATTATCTACACCAAGCATCCATCCACATACATCCTCTATCACTATTTTAATTACAATTATTAACAAAGCGAGATAAATACAACAAAAGGGTGGGGAGTCTCTGTGTGCTGTTTCTGTTACAAAGTATTGCTTTGAGAAGAAACTCTATTTTAGGATGTACTAACACAATTAGCAGCTTGCAAGTTTCACACAGAGAGGGAGAGAAACAGTACCAAAGACCACGAGACCACTTAATTAGTAATACCCTGGAATTTAAACTATGGTGAATCAAACTCATTTGTGATTTTAAAACAGATCTTCTTTAATATGATCCAACACTAACCCCCCCCCCCCGCAGCCAGAGATAAGAAAAGCTCCCCATCAAAATTAATAAACTTGTTATCTTATCCTCTTTTAAATTCCTCCTGAACACCTACTTCTGCCAAGATCTTATAAATCACTCCCATCTTGCAATGGTTAGGCAAGTGGTGAGCTGTGACTTCTGATTTTCCCAATCTACCAACCACACTGCTTGCCTGTTTCATCCACCTGTTGAATTCTGTAGATTGTGAGCTCTATGGCAGTGTCCTTTGTTATTTGCCTTCATATGGTTCATACAATGGGACCCTGATCATAGATTGAGATTACTAGGCTTTACTACTATAATACACATAGACTTTCTGTGGGATCATAATATGGTGGAGTATGCCGAGCACTATGAATGTTCTGTAATCCATGGGGAAATCCTGTGTTTCTTGGAACAGGTACACAGAGATTTTTGCACAATGTTCCTTTTGCACAGTTCCCTGCAGTCAGGGCCATTCTGTGCACAGTATGAGGCAGGGACACTGTGGAAAAAATACTATGCAATCATGTAACAAAAGACATATCTTAATACATATGCACAAGGGGACAGAATTAAGATTGCACCAGCACTTTAATTCTGGAATTTCCTATCTTTTGAGTGCTTAACTTTGTAACCTTGATAATCTTTTAATATACTGTTTTGTGTGTTTAATATATTAATATGTTTACTCACAAAACACCTATGGAACATAGGGACCCATTATTCCCATTTTACAGCTAGGGAAGTGAGGTAAGGAGAAATTAAATATGGTCACAAAAGGAGCTGAAATTAGGCTAAGATCTCTTGAGCCCTAACCCTGTGCTTTAACAAAGTCACCCTTTCCCCCCAGAATCAGCATTCCCGAACTCACTCACTAGGCAAAATTAATCACCCCTACCCTCCCTAGAAGCACAATCTCATCCCACTTTCCTTTGTTCCCAGTATACATAAATTATGATAAATATTAATAGCATATTTTGGTCTTCACTGTGGTAGGTACTTCATCTTAGTCTTTGCTGTTTCCTTCCAGTACCATTCCTCTCCAAGTTTCTGTTCTTTTGGTTGGCTGTAAGTTGTTCCTCCCACTGGTACCATGAACTGATGTGCAAAAAGTGGAAAAGTGATGTCTTTTCCACTTCTTGCCTTACTAACCACAAATGGCAGCAAAATTGCTTGCATAAAATTAAAGGGTGGTTACCATTGCTCTCTGCCTTTGTGATTCTGTTTGGTTATGTGTTGTGCAATTTGGTAGCCCAGGTGACTAGAAGGAAAACATTTGTAAAGCTGAAATGCTTATGAAAACCAATAAATGTGTTTATTTAAATAAACTCAAAACAATAAACTTTTCTTTCATAGATTTTTCTGCCCTGGTTATGCAGAATCAGGAGGTGCAGAAAGTTGAGAAACTGTTTAAATAAGTATTCATGCTTTTGAATGCTTATCTGAATTGAAAATCTGAACCTTTTTGAGGTTCATTCAACAATAATCTAAACCTACGTTAGTTTTGATCTGACCATCTTGTTGAGAAAATATATTCTGATCCTTTGTGGGAACAAAGTATAAGAAAGATCTATAGTTTTCATGAACACTATACTCCTACAGCTTTAGCACAAGCATAAATTAAAAGTAATAACAAGCAGCTGTAATAATATATGTGGAATTGGTGTTGGTATGTACAGTATCCCTGAAAACTTACTATGTTTCTTTTTTGCTGGGTGTGCCTTAATGTACAGTATTAAGATGCAAGCTATTTCATGCTCAGAAATGAATTTACAGCATAACCTTGTTCTCATTCTATTGTAATGAGGTATTCGTTTTTATATTTCAGCTTTCATGATGCCACACATACTGGGGATGTAGATGGGTATATTGACGGAATCCCTGGAGCAATATGTATTCTTTTGTTATGGTAATGTTACCATTCCTCTTGATTGCCTTTGCTGAGGGTAGGATTCTACTAACATACTGCTTTGGGCAAATTTGTGTTTTTTGTTTTATTTCCCCACACACACACCTTACTTTACATTACCCACTAACTTTACTTTTTCTTCTTCTTTTCCCCCCTTTTTATTGGAAGCAGATTTCAGTTATGTTATTATGGCATTCTATATAACTTGTCGTCATCGTAATCAATCTATATTTCCTACATGCCAGTTCAACATTCTGTTGCTGATGAACACTTTGTCATATTTACCAGAGCTCATGTCTTACATCTGAAAATGCTTTCTTTATTTCTCTTAAATTTTCTTTTCCCCTTGTTAGTGGTTTTGCTATCTCTGTATCAATGTTCTGGCTGGTTGCAATTACAAGTTTTCCCAACTGGGAGCTTGTAGTTTTTTGGGTTTTTTTATCCTGGTCTCCACAACATGCTGATCTGTTCTGAAATGAAGTTCCAATTGTATTGCATCTTTCCCCCACCCCTACACTGTATTATAGATGAGTTGTTGCATATTTTATGTTTGTGTTTTTAAAGGTATATGAAAGCTTCAAAGTGATACAAACTTAGTACTGCTGTAATAGTGTGTTAACAAAAGAAGTTCCCAAATTGGATCACCTGGAAAGAGCTCATGCCTATAGGTCAGTTGTTTTCAACCATGGGTATGTGTCACCCTGGGGTACATGGAGGTCTTCAAGGGGATACAACAAATCATCTAGATAGTTGCCTAGTTTTACAACAGGCAACGTAAAAAGCACCAGCAAAGTCACTACAAACTAAAATGTCATACAATGACTTGTTTATACCACTCTATACACTATACACTGAAATGTAAGTATAGTATTTATATTCAAATTGATTTATTTTTAAATTATATGGTAAAAATAAGTAAGCAATTTTTCAGTATTAGTGTTCTGTGACTTTTGTATTTTTATGTCTGATTTTGTAAGCTCGTAATTTTTAAGTGAGGTGAAACTCGGTTACATGAGACAAATTTGATGGCTGAAAGGGGTACAGTAGTCTGGAAAGGTTAAGAACCACTGCTATAGGTCACAGAGGACCTGGTTCAAATCTCTAGCTGTAGTACTGTTCAAGAAATACACACGAGAACTGCTAGTATATCAAGTCTACTGTAATGTCCATGGCCATGAATTATCAAAACGTGCATGGTACTTTGTTTCCTGGATCACACTTCGGACTTTGATTATGTATGTTTCATATTCTTTACTGATACTATGATCTGCAAGCTTTTTTGTATTCATTACAATATCCTCCTATGTATCCAAACCTACATGCTTTCTGAGGCAAATAGTCCCTGTGCTGTATTTAGTGAGACTATTTGAATAAGGACTGCATGCTCATGCCTTGGAGCTACTGTTAATCAGGAAATAAGATGGAAACTTTCTGAAATTTCTCCCCTTTGTCTTATATATATCTATATCCATCTAGCTAGACAGATAGATAGATACAGATATATAGATGTAAATTTTTCTTTTTAGGAAGTGTTAACATAGACATACTATTACATTCAAGTTACTGATGTGCCCTTGAAATGTGCATGGAGTGCATTATTTTCATTTGAATCATATTTCTGTCCAAGAGCTCTGACATTAAAGACCATTTGAAATCTGTCCACCTGAATGTTGGTACTGGGCTTGAAGTCCTTCTATTTTGGCTGAGCTCAATCCATCACTTTCTTTCTCTCTTTATCCCATATGCTTTGGGATGGGGAACAAAACCAGCACAGTTCTTCATGCATTGTCCTCCAAGAGATAAGAGTTTTCTCTCCTCTGTCCAAAGATGCCAGCAGAAAAAGGTCCTGTTTTTCTTTCTTTCCCATTCGAGGATTGCAGACTGACCAGCATTTTATTTATTTATTTATTATGGTTTGTTCAAATTTGGAACCTGAAATTCATACTGTTACTTAGCTGCAATTGATCAAAAAAGACACCTCATCCCTGATAGGATGAGCAAACTTTTATGATCAGGTTTCTGAATGTTTCCGAAAAACCAATTTAGATTTCAGAGTGGTAGACGTGTTTAGTCTGTGTCAGGAGAAAGAACGAGGAATACTTTGCAAAAGGAAAAGGAGTACTTGTGGCACCTTGGAGACTAACCAATTTATTTGAGCATGAGCTTTCGTGAGCTACAGCTCACTTCATATCCGATGAAGTGAACTGTAGCTCACGAAAGCTCATGCTCAAATAAATTGGTTAGTCTCCAAGGTGCCACAAGTACTCCTTTTCTTTTTGCAAAGACAGACTAACACGGCTGTTACTCTGAAACCGAGGAATACTTGTGACATCTTAGAGACTAACAAATGTATTTGAGCAGTTCACCTTTTGTGACTATTCAAACCTGTGATCTTTTAAGGCCTGATCCAAAGCCCATTAAAGTCAATGGGAGTCTTTTCACTGACTTTAAAGGGCTTTGGGTCAGGCCCATAATTCACTATTTGTGCTAGTGAAATGTAATCATTTAATTGTTCGTGGAAAGCAGGCACCCAAGGGGTTGTGAAGATAGTACACTCAAAAAGGTGAATAATCCAGAAATTGGTTTGTAATGTTCATCCAGCTGTAACCAGTACTTTGTTAGACAGTAGAGCATCAATCAATGCTAGTCAGCAACTTGTAATAACAAGACTAGTACTACATATAGTTATCAGAACCCAAATATTGTTAGTATGTTGTGCATTCATCCATTGATTTCCTTGTCAGCTCATGCTACTCATTCTTCCTATGCTAAAGCCACAATCTTTCTTTCATTAATGCTGTCATCACAGAATCTCACTGTGTTCCAAGTACAAATTTATGAATTTTGAGAAGCTGATGTAAATTTTGAACTTCCACTAGGACTAAAAGATGTATCTGTGTGTAGAAAATATAATGCATGATGATTATTAATGCAAATGAATAAGCTGTAGGCGTACTGTGGTTAGGTTAATACTCCAGAAGTAATATGTTATAGTACAGTCAGTCTAAATACAGGAGGCCAAATCTTGAGTCGCTATTGAGTTTACTTAGGCAAAATTCCGTTTGAAGTAAACGGGAGTTTTGCTTCATTGAGAACTGAGGAAAAAGCTGAGAAAGGACTTCAGGATTTGGGGCTTAATCTCATAGCACTGAAGTCAATGGGAATTATGCAAATGACTTCAATAATAGCAGGATTGGTTCTGCCTTTGATGTGAAATATGCAGAGAAATTTTCATTCTAAGAGTTAGCATTTGTATTTTTGTTTTAAAAAGGGAGTTATAATGTGTACTTCTATACTTTCACAGTGGTAATTGGGAATAATAAACTATTTAAAAACATGTATTGCTATACACACTAATTGTATGAATTTGAAGAAATATGGAAATATCATATCTAGATATATTTGGATTATAAAATGCTGAGGTGGCTCAGAGAATGCCGAACCTCCATTTCACCTATTTTTCTCTCTCCTCCCTCCCCATACTGTCCCTCCTTACCATCTCTATATATTCATGTAGTCTTCCATTTAATTACTGTTATCCCCTGCCCCATCCTCCCTCCCACCTCCCACACACACATTCTAATGTGTGATGTCTGTGTAGTATTTCTGGTTTTGTATTGCCTGGTCTTGCTGCTTTGATTAGTTGTAAAATAATGTAATTGCAATATTCTACTAGTAATGCCATGAAGCATGTGGGATTTGGAAACTTTTATACAAGCTGAAAGTCTTTTACACTTTTTGTGCTTTTCATTGTCTGCTTCCTTACAAAATCAATAAAAAAATAATCACAAAAGGAAAGATCAGTGATCTTTAGTGTGTGTGTGTGTGTGTGAGAGAGAGAGAGAGAGAGAGAAAGTGAAAGATTAATCCTATCATTGGTCTTGAATAAACAGAATATTGGTGAATATCAGTTTTAGGTAGAATACAAACCAGGACTCAAAATTAGAACACTAGGAAGTTGAGAATCAGACAATTTGTACCTGCCGATAGTGGTGGTGGGGGGGACAGAGGGGAAAAGGGGTGGAGCAGCTTCAGCAGATGTTACTGAGCATGCTCAGTCTGTGTGAGCATGCTCATTACAAGCCAAGCAGTAACTATGGGGGAAGGGGGCATGTGACCCTGGGTGCCCCTCCATGTCACCTCTGTGTGAGCTGACATCTGAACAATGCCATCAGAAGTGTTTATTTGTTCAACAGATCAATAGATTTGAATGATCTTGTCTAAAGAGCTAGGCTGATTTTAGAAGCCCTGAACTAGTGCATGAATATGTAGAGCAAATCACAAATTTTTCACGTAAACTTTTCATTAGAAAATGCAGATTAATTGAAATTTTTGTGTGAAAGAGTCAGTTTCAACACATTTTTTTACTTGAATGTTTTTAAAAAAATGTTTCAAAACAGTCAATATGTTGACTTTTTTAAATGAAAAAATCCAGTTTTCCAGTTTGCAACAACTTTCTGCTTTAAAATGTAAGCAATTTGTAGTATTTTATTTTCATTCAGAATGATATGTAATGTTTCAAATTATCAAAGCAAAAAGTTAATTGACTCAAACATTTTTTTTCCAAATAGCAAAATGTTTTAAGAATTTAACTTTTCATCTCCATTCAGGATAGTAAAATTTTTTAATGTCTCAAACTTTCATCAGATGGAAAATCAGGTTCCCAGATGGCTCTATTCATAGGTGTATAGGTTAATTCCAGAGTGAGATGTAAAAGTATTGCCCTAGAGAAATCGTCATCCACTATAGCTACCTTAGAAAATGATCTGTGAGCATCCTGCTATCTGAAATAAAAGAAGCTTTGAGGCTTTAATAGCACAAATTGCATGCCCAGCTGTGCTCTTAACTACATGGGCATGACACCTGTAGCAGCCTGTATGTATCTGAGAAAAGAATTAGGCACTCTTCAGAGCACTTTAATTTCTGTTAATAAAATGTATTCAGTATTTCTTGTCACAAATTATATATATATATATATATATATATATATATATATATAAAATAATTGTCAAATATCTTTCTGCTGTCTTGTAACTTTTTTCTTGTAATAGTGTGGCAGAACACATAATATCTCTCCAGAAGGATTAGATAAATAACGAAATTATTTTAGATTCAACTCCCATAAAGGCCATCTACAGTAAACACACCAGTGGGTTTGAAGTTAAATTAAAATTGATTACATGTTTATTGGTTCTTCAAAACTATAGGGACTGTAAAATTAAAAATTCAAAAGTTGCTATTTTGGTATTTGGGAGATTAGTATTTGATTTAGACACCCAGCAGGTTAGCAATAGACAAACACAATGGGGGATGGAAATGGAGACATATTTCCGATGCGTGCCTGTTATGAGAATAAATTGCAATAAGACAGTTTATGATTTCTCTCATTTAACTTATGAGCATATTACAATGATAAAGAATTTCTCATTCTATTTCTTGAAACTGCATATTTGACTTTGCACTATCATATATTTAATTTTTTAGAATGATTAAATTATAGAATGGTCAATTACCCAAAATGTATATGTTAAATTTAAAAAGTGGCTCCTGCTGAGATGTGTTCATAACTATCAAAAGAGCACACATGACATTCTGAAATACCAAAGAAAATGTTTTTCACCAGAAATAATGCTGTCAGTCATGTCTGACTATTGAGACACTACTGCGACTCCATATTGTTCCTCATCCAGTCAAAGGTGTATGCCTCCTTGCCTTGAGCCACCACATAGACTCATAGACTCTGAAGTCAGAAGGTACCATCATGATAATCTACCCTGACCTCCTGCAAATTGCAGGCCACAGGACCTCACCCACACACTCCTGTAATAGACCCCCAACCTCTGGCTGAGTTACTGAAGTCCTCAAATCATGGTTTAAAGACTTCAAATTACAGAAATTTCACCATTTACACTAGTTTAAAACTGCAAATGACCCATACCCCATGCTGCAGAGGAAGGCTAAGCTCTGCAGCTGAGATTAATATCATAATATTTCTTCTTTACTACCGCCACATTTTTCCTTCTTTGAGCCCCCCTCCTTCATAGCCTTTAACATTCCCTTCTCCTTGGATGTGGTCTCACCACTTCCCACAGCAAAGTCAGACACTATTTATGGAGCACTTCCCCATAACTATCTAACTTTGGCTGTTTACATTTGACAGCTATTGAAATAATATGTTATTTTTGCCACTGGTAAAAGAAAACCCTCAGTCTTCTATGCTATATGTTGGATAATGATAAAATGAGCTACGTGAAGGTACCCTAAATTTTGTTAGGGGATCTACAATGAAAAGTGTACAATTAAAACTCTGGGCAACCTATTCAGAAATATGGATATGAAAAATACTTACCCCTAGAAATAAGTTCATTGAACTATATAGTGTTTTTTTTTCACTTCTAAGTACCTAGCCACCATTCTTTACTGTGTTAATAGTTAGCTTCCTTTTCTTCCTATTCCATATAATTTACCTTTTATTTAAAAACTTTCCCTTACAAAGACAGGACATAAGGAAATGTATTTCCTGGTTTTGAACCCTTGAAAACTGTATACACCTCAGTCATGTCCCTCCTGAACATCCTGTTTTCTTCTTAACACAAATGTAGCTTTCCTAACTTTTCGATAACCCCAACCTGTTTTTGTCATCCTAAACACTCTTGTGTATCTTTTCTATTTCTTCAGCATCCTTCCTGTAAAAGACAGCACCTAAAATTAGGCCTGACAAATCTTTGCCCTAGTAATAACCTCATAATACATATCAATCAACATAGTAAAAATTTTCTAGGAGCCAGCCAGAAAATTGGGTTCCTTCATTATGATACACTAAAGACAATACAATTCAATACAGGTAAACTGCCTTCCAAAGAAAAAATGCCATTCTGATTTCTAATATGCACTGCATATTATGTTTGCCATAATTAATAAATACAAAATACAGCAAGACACTTTTCATGGTCATTATTACACATGAAGAAATATTTCCCTGCTTATAAATATACAGGCTTATTTGTCAGTTAGTCACTAATCTATTATTGCCATCACACTGTCTATGGTCAGATTATCTTTAACTAGTGTCACTATAATCAGATTTCAAAGGGAATTCCGATTTATTTCAGAATTCAATATAGAAACCTGCCTTTAAAGAAGATCCTCAACTGGTGCAAACTGTCAAAGTACCATTGACTTCCAAGCCAGGAGAAGGAAAGACCAGATGTTGTATCAAAGTATGCCCCTCAAATATCCAGCAATCTATTTTATCACTCAACCAGTAGTGGGAATACAAGTTAATTTTTCACTAATCAGGTTAAATTAGATTATTTCTCTAAGAGATTGTGTCAACAACAGAATTTCGTACCATATACCTCATCAGATTAGCCCAAATAATCTAACATGTTTAAACTTTCTCTTTCCAGAAGTGTTGCCAATCTTCACTCCAGGGATGTACGTTAATTTGCTTAATGCCAATTTGCTCCATTTTTCAACCCATTCTCTGTGTAAAGGAATTCTGATGGAACAATGTTGATGAAGTGGAGTGGGAATCAGAAGATAAAGTAGACAAATCAAACTTTCAATGGGATTTGTACTCCCAAATCCCTTAGGCACTTTTGAAAATATCCCCCATATTTGAAAGTGGCAACAACCTCTAATTTGAATTAACTTAGTTTCTATTATTTTTCTGCATGACAACTACATGGGAGATAACAGACAAGGTTTAGATTTTATTAATTTTGGCAATAGAATTATCTGAAATACTGTAATGATGATTACAACTAAAAGGACAAACACATTTCTAAAGGGCCCTACTTCCACCCCAACTACCACAATTCTAACTTCCAACTTATTATATTATTTAAATTACTCAGTCTTATTGCAGGTAGGGGAGGTGCCACTGTCCTGGTCTTGCTATAGTTACCCATATACAACTTTATTTTTCGGCGGTCATATTCTTGGCACAGAATGTACCAGCCTTTTAAATTCCATCCCCCATTAAGATGGGTGTCAGGGAGCCAGCTGCAGCAGGGTTAGTCTCCTAGCAAATCACGGGCATAACTAATCCTGTTAGGGAGCTGCCTGATTCACTGCACTTCCGGATTGGTGGAGGGACTGAGCTAAATTACTATTTGACCCAGGAGCAGCCAGAACTCACTGGCTGCTCAACATGTCACATGGGCTTGATCCTGCTTCCTTTCCTTGCTCCCACTCCTGCTCCCACCCAGCCCATGCCTGCTCTTGGGCTCGTTTTAATTTCTGCCTTTCTCTATACTTGACACCCCTGGCTATGACCCCCAGCTTTGATTTCCAAGCACATTTCCCCTTCATCCTTTAGCTCCAGTACTCGGCTTGTGATCTCTGGCTCCGAACTCTGCTCTGCTCTTGACTGCACCCTCTTTGCCCCAGGTATCCCAGGGTCCTACTGCTTGGCTTGGCTCCATGATAACGTTCAGGCCTGGCCATCCCAATGGTTCCAACCATTAGGCATGACTGCCCTCATCCCAGTTGTGATCCTGACAACAGGCTTCTTCACTTTGTGCTATCATGGAAAGAACTGTCTTTCACTTACGTATTTCTAGGCATGTTGTGTGCCAGTGTTAAGGCCAAGGATTGTCATTCAGATTCCAGCCACTTCCAAATGATACCAATAGCAAGTGCTTCCACATCATGTCATTATCTGGGATCTGAACAGATTTCTCACTTGGTATTTTATGTTTCCATACACAAAGACCAAAAGGTGTATTTTTTGTGTAACTTCTTAGGTTAAAACAGACAGCAACAAGAAATAACAAAAGTAAAGTATCCGTGAGAAAACACAGTGTATGTGTCCTCTGTAACAAGCTGCAGCAGCCCTCAAAACAGCTGGGTGCTGTCTCTGAACAGAGCAAAATGTAAAAAGATGCAGTAAACAGAATACAAAAATAATATAGTTTCAAGGTAAATACACCACAATATCATTTTTCAGAACTAGGTTCCATGGAGGGGGTTTCTGCTTTTCTCTGAAGCATCTGGCATCTGTTGCTACTGAGGGAAGGTTATTGGACTAGAAGGAACATTTATGTAGATTCATGACTCATAGACTTCAAGGCCAGAAGAAGCCATCATGATTATCTAGTTTGACTTCCTGCACATTTCAGGTACTGGGTGGCCAGTACCTCAGCCCCCGCTCTTCCCACTCCTGTAATAGGCCCCTAACCTCTAACTGAGTTCCTGAAATCCTCAAATCTTGATTTAAAGACTTGAAGTTACAGAGAATCCACCATTATTCTAGTTAAAACATTCAAGTGACCTGTGCCCAACACTGCAGAAGAAGGCAAAAAAATCTCCAGGGTCTCCGCCAGTCTTGCCTGGTGAAAATTTCTTCCCAGTCCCAAATAAGAGTTTGTGAGTGAGACCCACCAGCCAGACACTTGGGAAAAAATTCTCTGTAATAACTCAGAGCCCTTCCCATCTAGTGTCCCATCTCCAGCCATTAGATATTTGCTAATAGCAATCGTGCATGTGCCATATGCAATTATAGGCAAACTCTTCATACCATCTCCTCCATAAACTTTTCAAGCTCAGTCTTGAAACAAGTTAGATTTTTTGCCTTCACTGCTCCCCTTGAGAGGCTGTTCTACAATTTTACTCCTCTGCCAGTTAGAAACATTTGTCTCATTTCAACGCTAAACTTACTGATAGCCAGTTTATATCCATTTGTTCTTGTGCCAGCACTGGCCCTTAATTTAAATAACTCCTCTCTCTCCCTGGTGTTTATCTCTCTGATATAGGTATGGAGAGCATTCATATCTCCCTCCCCACAGCCTTCATTTTGTTAGGATAAACAAGTCAAGCTCCTTATGTCTCATCTTGTAAGGCAGGTTCTCCATTCCTCTGATCATCCTGGTAGATCTTCTCTGCTCCTGTTCCAGATGGAATTCACCTGTCTTAAACATGGGATTCCAGATTTGCATGCAGTAGGAGGTTTCACAGTGCCTTGTATAATAGTAATAATAGTTCCCTATCTCTACTGGAAATACCTTGCCTAATGCATTCTAGGATTGCATTTGCCTCTTTCATGGCCACATTTGTTCTAATCTAACAAGCCGCCTGTTCTTATATGGCTTAAACTCACAAATTATTGTTATTTTGGGTATCAAAAAGGATAGCCAAAGCACCACAGATATTGTTGGCCCTTTCCTTTTTACTTGAGAATTCTGTTGCTTGCTGTGCCCTAATGAATGATGATGTTTGCTTTGCATTCTCACAGCTCCCAGCAGCTAGAAAATCATACTTTGATTCATTGCTAAACATCACAAATTGTAATTTCCCCCTATGCAACATTCTCAGTTTAGAACAAAACAGTATCTCTCTCTAAGGAGGCATGAAGGATTAGCCAGTGGGGTGTGACAAATCCTCTTAATTATTCTCCAGAGTTTTGTCCTTCATTTTAAAAAAAAATGTTAATTCACTAGCTCTTTTTTGTAAGAAACTTTGAAAATGTGACCTAAGTGTAATGTCTGCAGTGATGTCTGACTGAGTCTGCGGGCAGCCTGAATCAGTAACTGAGGCATGAAAGGACCCATTTATTTCAGTGAGTGCTATCTCAGATGCTGATGCTGATCTTTGAAAAGTGCCAGCATTGTTAACTATTTCACTGCTCATCAACACTTGTATAAAAGGAGAGGACGTGTAATATCATGAAGATATGCACAATTTATTCAGAGTAACTGCTTATTTTGGGTAGAGGTTAACACTGGCTGGGATGAAGCGGAACTGACTGGGTTAATTTTCCTGAACAGGAATCTGGCTTTCAAAAGTTTAGGAACTACTGTCTTAGCCCTCTCTCCCATTGGCTTAGAGCATCTTCACCAGAAGCACTACAGCAATGGAGCTGCCCTATTGCAGCTGTGCCAATGCAAGTTTCTAGTGTAGACCTTCCCTTAGATATACTGATGGAAAACAGTTCTTACTGGTGTTCATCCTTGAGTAGTGGTACTCTCATTGGCTGTCTCACTGACTGCCTTTCATTTAGCTGCTCTAAAGCTGTTTCTGTGCCATCTTCAGAAAGCCCCTGCTTACTTATCAGTTACTGTGAATAAAGCACAGGTATTTCAGGATTTGGAATAAAGATTGAAAACAATTGAATTGTTCATCCAAAGCAGTGTAGGTGACAGACCTGTTGGAGAATCTCATATTCAAACAAGTTAGAACAAGGGATACGTGAATTTGTTTGAATAAAATAACCTAACAAAACTATATACAGAACTAAAACTCAACCAAACTAAACCTTATAATAAAATTCAATGAACTCTTCTTTTTACTTCTGAATGCCTTTTCATTTCCTGATTTTTTCCAAAACTTAAAGTAGGATTGTTAACATTCCTCAAGAAAAGCTGTTTTCATGGCTTATTTGAAACATGGATGAAATCAGAAAGTATAGGAGAACCTGTGAGGAAACCTGTTCTTGTGAGATCACCAGCCTAATTTCTCAAAAAGTGACGAATACATTTATGTAAGCTTCAGAGAAGCATTCAAACTTGAGGATGTTTATCCACAACAAATGGAACCATGGAGACTTTTGAGGTTCACACATCACTAGTTAGAAGAATATCTTGTTTTAAGTAGATTTTATAGTAAATTGCTTTCCCAGTGCATCAGATTTTTGTAGTCTTCCCAGATCAACTAAAATAGCTACAGATCAAGCATAGTATTCTGTTGTACTGACAAGACAAAGCAGAATAAAAATAAGTATTATGTCAAAAAAGATGGTATACATAAATTATTGAATAATAGCAAAGCTTAAAGTTAGCAAACAGATAATATGGTGATGAGCACTATAAACACTCCTGAGATAGGCAGATAGACAGAATACATGATTACAGTATGGTATAAAGGTTTTGTCAGCATGAGTCTGAGATGGTCAGATTGCTCCTAAATTGAGGTCAAGAGTGATCTGTGCAAATATTCTGACCAAGTGATTAAAAACAAAAACAAAACACTTATATCCATTAAAGGTTCTTTATGTGCTACATGTATTGCAGAATCAGTTTCAAAAAAAATATTACAGCCCCTTTTCAATCCTTCTGCTGGTAAATCCAGGTGCCTTAGTTACCATGAGATAACTGTAAAGGGCTCAGAGAGAGCAATAAAAACCTTTAAAACACCTTTATTATAAGTAAGATTTCCACAGTATCATGGAAGTCTGCTATCTCAGGGCCATTCAGGCCTAGAGGTGAGTGCTGCTGGGTCCTATTAGGAAGCTGGGAAACTCTCATTCTCTGTGCAGTGCTCTTGTATCTAGCCCTCCAGGGTCACAAAATAGCAGATTTTCAAGTCATATGAGAAAATGGTATAGAAAATTACTTTCTTTTACATGTCTGAGTATTAACCACTCTGTGCCTCAAAAGATGTAGTATTTGGGGACAGGAGGGACTGTAAAGAACTTTTTTTGACTAGGTTGATTTCTTTTTTAAAATATCAGCAGCTTAAGACTGATCAGGTGTTTGAAATGTCAGAAGAAAAGGAGTACTTGTGGCACCCTAGAGACTAACAAATTTATTTGAGCATAAGCTTTTGTGAGCAGTGGAAAACTGCATGCATCCGATGAAGTGAGCTGTAGCTCACAAAAGCTTATTTTCAAATAAATTGGTTAGTCTCTAAGGTGCCACAAGTACTCCTTTTCTTTTTGCGGATACAGACTAACACGGCTGCTACTCTGAAACCTGAAATGTTAGAATAAGTCATGAGGAAGGTGGTTTAATGAAAAGAGGGCAGGTGAAGCAGTCAAAGGTGTTAGCTGTAATAAGAAGTAGATGCCAGTACAGTAGTTCAGTGACTCCCTTCCAATTAATGTTTGGATGACCAATGCGTCTTATGCAATCACAATCGGTCCTCTCCCCCTCCGACCCCATCAATCCGGAACTGATCCAATGGTATAAACTTCTACGGGAGGAATTTTGTCAAGCTGTTCAACTCATGCAGGAAACAATGGGACAGGCCCAGGGAAAAAAAATGGACAAGGGGCGACAGAAACCACTCACCTGGCAGGTGGGTGATCAGGTAATGTATATGAAATGGTACACTAAGCCCCTCCAAGCAAGGTGGGAGGGGCCGTTTACTATTTGTAATAAGGGAAGTGATACAGTGTTCCAAATTGACCGAGGCCCCCATGGGAAGTGGGTCCATCGGGGATCGCTCAAGCATGTAGGGGGAACAACCCCGACTCCATGTTTCTCTCTACAATAGCCTACAGTTTACAATGTTTAAGTCTTTTTCACAGCTTCTGTTTTTCAGAGCACCAGAAAGAGCTGGTACCAGCTGAAGGACAATTGAAACATACTATGGTGCATTGTCACGACAAACTTCTACGTTGTCTTATGTTCTGTGTTTTGTGTTTCATGTTTTATGTTTGTCTTGTAGTGCTTGTCTCATTGTTAGCATTATTGTGTATGGTGTTTGGGAAAAGGGAAGATACCACATTAGGCAGGAAACAGCAACAAACCATACTCACAGCCATTTTTTAACTCTAACCGGACCCCTCCCTCCTCCTACCCCTCCGCCTCCCGCCAAATTGTCAATAACACACCTATCCCCATGGTGGCCACCTCTGTCCAAAAGCCTGTGATACATCAAGTGTATAACTACCTCTTTACCGATTGGTTACCTCCCCACCGAATGCTCTGATTTTCATCTAAACAAGACAAATCCACCCTAATAGGGGCCAAACTACAAAGTTTGCAAAAGGACTCCACTGAAAATCAGAGCATTGCAAAGAAACAGTACATATCCGACCCCTTAGTACATGAGAATGGTTGTTTGACACTCATTGTTATATCCTCCGGTCAATATTTTGATATGTATTTTTGTTACTGTGGACATGCTATGTGTAATGAAAATCTGGAATTGCTCCAGCAATCAAAGTACTGGCATGGATGAGCGAAGGCACGCCATCCCGCTTTGGATGGTCACCACAATTTGGGTGACCAAGAGGCAGGAAATGTTATGTAAAACCTCCGCTCAATCCAGTAGAATGCAATTGTAAGATTTGTAACTTTTCAGTCATTGCTACTATGATCATTAAATTCTGTAACCTTTTGAAAACTTTGTAACTTTAGTTATTGTTAGCATAGCCTTTTAAGTTTTGTAACTTTTGCAAGTTTTGTAACCTTTTCAGTTACCACTTGTATAAACCTCCAAGCTTTGCAATATTCCATCACACAATCAGAGAAAGTGTGAACGAGGGAGTGTGTGTGGGAAATAAGGGAGTGTGAACATCTTTTGAAAATCAGAGCAGGGTCCACTTGGGAGTGGCAGCAGTGGCCGGGGATAGCAAGGAGGAATGGAAGAAGCATTTTCCCAGGCATGGGCAGCCCACAAGCTGACTGCTGTAAATGGACTGGGGAACCAGTGAAAATTGAAGGACCAGTTTCCCCCGACAGAAACAATATCCTATCCCCACTGTGGCACGCCGGGCTGTAGTGGAGATAGTTAGAGAGCTGGAAGGGCAGAGAGTAGTGAAAAGAATGACTTCCCCCTTTAACTCCCTCATATGGCCAGTGAGGAAAGCTGATGGTGTCACATGGAGACTGACTGTCTACTATCGGAGAATCAATGCGATGACCCCCCAGTGAGCGCCAATAGTCACGGTCATGACCCAGGTGTTTAGACATACCAAGGGAAGCTAAAAGAAGTTACTGGAGACAGCAGCACCTACCACAATCTATAGTGGTGGAGAATGCAGGCAATCACCAATAGGGTACACTAGTGGAAAGGGGTGATACGGAGTAGAGAGCGTGTGCAGCACCTGCTCCCCCTTCCAGGTATACTAGAGGAAAGGGGTGACATGGAGGAGAGAGCGTGTATGGGTAGCCTAGGAATCCTGGTGTGCCTGCTCCCCCTTCCTGATTTTGGGCATGATGCCACTGTTTAGAAAGGGAATGAGCTCCCCTGAATCCACAATGGAGTGGAAGATGGCAAAATTTCCACTCCTCCTCCTCTGGGCACACTCCAAGGGTGTTGACCCATGGGCCCCAGGGGTGGTTTCATTAGGGGACACCATGGTAGACGTAGAAGATACGTACCAGAAATATTGTGAGTTTTATCATCCAGATTCAAAGATCGGGCAGCAGCACGGTTGTTGTCGCAAACTTGTTGTGCTTGGCAAACTTCTAAAGCTGATTATAATTCTGAAACTATGCAAGTGAAGCAGGAATTGGAGTGAGAAAGGGTGGAAAGTGATATGTGGAAGGCACAAGCAGCAGGGGCAAGTTATCAGCAGCTAGCAATCTCCGCCATCAAGGCGACGGAGAGAGCTGAACAGGCCGAGGAAGAGAGGGAACAATATAAGGAGTTGGAGGTCAAGGTGGAGTGTTTGCAGGGACTGGTGTTAGAGCAGGGGACCCATCTGGGTGGGAGAGCAGCAGGACCCCAGGGATCGGGGACAAAGGTGCTGCTCCGAAATGACCCTGGAGACTGGGAGGGGGACATATGGTATAACCCTGACCTGGGATGGCCGCCAGATGGGCCAGGAGCTCAGCCAGCCCCGGTGGCAGCTGTGCAATGGTTAACTTTCCAGCCCAGCCCCCCTGCCCAGGGAGGGAGCCCCGGACCTGTAACTGGGGTAACTCTGCAGGAAATAGTCTTGACCCCCTGCGGAGATAACTTCTCTGGCTCGGGTTAGGGCCAGCCAAGGCAAGCACTTTCTTGGAATGAGCATATCAGTTTCTGATGGCAATAGAGGATCAGGGGTTAAACCCAGAGGAGGTTAGGAAACTGTTGAGGATGGCCTCCACAGTACCGGGGTGTGATATGGGAATCACACTGAGGACGCAGGCAGCCGGACGGTGGCAGTCCCCCTTCGCGCTGGTTCACAATTTGGCTCAAGGAGAGGCACTGCAGGATTTTTAATTCTGTAAGAGCCCACATATGGGACTATGCATGTATCACCAAACCCCTTTATAGCCTATTGAGGAAGGAGACCCAATTCCAATGGAGGGCCAGAACAGGGCAGCTTTCAGGAAGCTGAAGCAATCTTTGTTGCGAGCAGCGACACTGCAAACTGTACAGGTTGGAGAGTCCATATATGTGAGGGTCGCCACCAGTCCTGAGGCATTGGCTGTAGTGTTGTTACAAGTGGACCCGTTGCAGAAAACAGCCCTCATGGCATTCTATTCATGCCTTCTAACACCAGTGGAGCAAAAGTTTGGCCCAGGTGAAAGGGGAAGTCTGGCAGTAATATGGGCACTGGAAGTAGGGGTGGTGGTGGTGGGAGATAATCAAGTTATTATTCAGAGCACCACCATCCCCTTAAAATATATATTGTCAGGAAAACCCGCCGAAGCAGGAGTAAGTAACCCAAGGATGGCTAAGTGGACCCTGGCCTTGGTAAATCGAGGGGTCCAATAACAAAACACCCCAGGTGCTGGGCAACTGCCAGGGGTCTTGCTTCAGACAAAAGGGGCAAAACATGAGTGCCCTGTGCCAGAGACCAATCAAGTGCTGGTGGGATGGGTAACCTCAATAGAGCAAGCACGGAGCCTAACAGCACCAGCCAACATTTATTATTCAGATGGGGCAGCTTAGGTACAAGAGGGAAAAAACCACATACAGAGTGCAGTAATAAATCTGGATGATAAGTCAGTGTACACGACAGGAGCTGCCCAGTTCCAATAAAAGGAAGAAGGCATGCACACAAGCGCCCTGCTTCTTGACCTGCTTTCTGGCCTAGATCCGTGACCGCAGGCGGACATACCAGATCTACTATACTTCAGCTTCTCGGCTTCCTCTGCTGTCTCCAGTAACTCTCCGTGGCCTGCCTGTGAGAGTGTGTGGCTGCATGAGGGTATGAATGCAATGAAGTTGTGCGTTCATGAATAAGCTCCATCCCTTTTCTGTTTTGATCCAATAGCGGCATTTAATAAAACCAATATAAGTGTAAGTCTGGGTTGGTTTCTAGGGAAACTGAAGTAACATTAGGTGCAAAATATCTGTCTCTGTATTTATCTATTTATCTGGCTGACAATTTATCTTAGTATCTACCCACTCTGTTTAGTGCTTATGAAAGATGTCTCCGAGACTGCAGTATTCTATTTGTTCATGATGGGAGTGGAACAGCATGAGGAATAGCAGTCAAAGCTTCCATATAATGCCTGGTCAATATGGTTCAGCACTGGACATTCCAGTTCTAGGAATGAGAGTTATTATTATTCAGTCCTCAGGATTATTCAGTCTCCTTGTCTCAACAGAGAGTTCATGCAAAGAGCAGCAGCACCAGCTACACAGGGATGGTGGAGCCTTGTTCGTGCCCTAAGTGATGTTTGATGGTGTGGGAAGAATTCAGAATGTCTCATTGCTGAAACTACCCACAAGGGACAGATTTCAACCCATGACGTTGAGGTGAAAGTCTCTTTATCCAATTACCAATCCTCTGATTCATCTACCAGTTTTAAAATATTTTCTTTACAACTCTAGATTTGATTTTTGCCAAACATTTTCCTTTGCTATTTGTGTCCCCATTATTCATAAAGTGGCAAATATCCAAGTTTTTATATTTGTAAATTAATTCTGGCCCAGAAAGCTATCAAAGCATCTGAATCTAAACTTAATATATTGGGAATCTTTAAGATTCAATATTTATTTAATTATTACACATGACAACCATTTTTCATTTAGATCAAGATGGAAAAAAAGCCAAAGAAATGGGATTCCATTTGCTCTTCTTGGCTGGATCTCCATCATAGTAAAAAAATGAATAAAATACTGAAGCTATTTCATACTAATTTATTGAATTTGGAGAGGTGAGGGGAGATATTCAATTAAGGGCTAGATTCTGCCACTCTTGCTTACAAGCAGTAAAACAAATGACATTACTAATGGAATAAAGTACTACTCAACATGAATAAGGATGGCAGAATCTGGTTCATAATTTCTGCATTTGTGATAAAGCCAATACATTTGTGATGAAGTAAGAGATTCAGAGTTATAGCAAAAAATGAGCAGAAAGTTAAAATAAATTTCTCCATGAATCCCAAACCCCCAAATTCTGCTGAATGTTTATTCAGAGAATTTAAATGTTCCTGAGTCAATGATAGTTACATTAAAATATGTTATATTACTTTAAGTTTGAGGTACTGTAGCTTTTAAATGTAATTTATTATTTATATATTACCAGAAGTGTGCTTGGTATAGACAAGTATGAAGATATTTTTTTTTGCCCCAAAAGAGCTAGACAGATAATATATAGACAAAGGCTGGGGAACTCGATATAATACAAAAGAAAATAGCTAAGTGGTAATGTTCCCAATAAGTTCCATACATTTTATTTTGACATTTTTTCTTTCATTTGTTTGCTTCTTTGGAATTAGTTTGTAAAGTCAATTTTTAATTATTATTTGAAGGAAAGTTTTATAAGCTTCCTGGAAGAAGTGTGTTTTCTGGAGTGACTTAAGGATACATGCATAGTTATTCAGTTGAATACAGTGGCTTTGGATCAGGTCCTGCAGCAGGGAAGTGATCCAGGTGTACATGTCAGGTTTAAATAAGGCCTGGAGATGAGAAGGCATGGAGAGGGACATTGGACGAGAAAAGATGAAGGACACTGATCTGTCAGAAAGACTGAAAAAAGGAAAAGGAAAGTACAAGGGTGATCCTGGGGGAGTAAATAGTGGAAGAGGATATTATTTTGGGGTCCACAGTATGCTAAAATTGGTGCTTGAGGCTGTTTCACTTTGGTTTTTAGGTTCCATTCATATACATGTCTGGAAACAATATCCAAAGGATGCAAACCCAAGTGGATTAAATCCAAGGAAAATATTTTCACAAATACGTGGAAAATGAAACCTCCTGGTTCTGCAGTGCTGTACTCTTGGCAAAGAAGAGGAATTGATTAACAGCCATAGGATTTCATTTTAAAGTGTACTACTTTGAAATCTGTCATAGATATACAGTATTCAGCTAACGATGGGGGATTTTAACAGTGTTCTCTCTACATTTTAAAATCACCTTTAGACTAGATGAGGCAAAATATTTTTTTAAAAATATGGGAGTGGAAGTTCTTTTCAAAATTAATCTTAAAACAAACAGTTGCAGTCTCATGAAATTATGGTTCTTTTTGCAACATATACCTTGCAGACCCTTGTTAGCCTTCATTGACCAGCATCCCCCACATTCATTTACATTTTAATTATCTTCTCTAAAGACACTCAGTGTATTGCCTGTGAGCATTTCATGGTATCTTTGGTGCACTATCTGACACATGATTAACAAGATCTATCTTTAATTTACTGTTTATTTTCTACAAACACAATTTTGCCAAAAATATCAACATGGTTGAAAAGATTAAAAGAACTCTATGAACAAACTAATTAACTTCTACATGAAATTATAGAAATGCCAGTCTATGAAATCCATCAATAGAATCAAGCAGAAAAAGATTCTGAAAAGATATATGAGGCCTGGCTCTCTGCTCTCTCTCACACCAGTTTTATACTGGTTTAACTCCAATGGAGTAAGGAGAGTGGAGATTCAGGCCCCATCAGTCACCATATAACATTGATTTGATAATAGATGTGTCAGGTGGAGCTTCAAGCTGAAAACAGTTCTTTTAATGTTTGTAAAAACATTCTCATTTTGTTAAATCTGTACTAAAGAAAAAAAAAATCCTGTGTTTTGGAAAGAATTGATGAGAAGTGTTCATAACATATTACAATGCTATGTTTAATTCAGAGTTTTTCATGTTGTGTTAAGAACTCAAACTTGGACTCATTTGGGGGGAAATTTGCTAAGGTATAATATATTAATTTTAAAAAACAAAAATGGGTCCCTCTTTCCAGTAAAAACTGTATAATTTCTTTATAAAAGTGAGCCCATTTCTGTGTGTAAAGGGTTAAAATATGCTCATTGCTAGACAAATGAATCTCTTTTTGAGTAATAGGAGCTTGAACAGTTTATAAAATCAGTCTATTTTGTACTCCTATACCTTAAAATAATGAAAACTGATTTTTCCAATTAAGTCAACAAAAATCTCATATGTGTGATATTTTAAAAATGTGAATGTCACATTTCTGACCACATGCATTTATGAGGTGAGGCTGTAAATAATTTAAACATAAGAGAACAAGTTCTGTCCTTAGTGTCTTCAAGGGATTGCAGAAGTATAAATGAGAGCAGAATTTGGCACATAATTTGTAACAAAAATGTTAACATAATATAGTCATTATCACTGTAATATTGCACATGTGATTTTAGCCCCTGGATCACTCCATATAATTATTCTGTGAAAATTGATCATAAGAACAAGTTGACATAGTCAAGTGTTCAGCTCAATGATTGATTCACATATAACTGCACAAAATATTCAGAGTCAGGATTGCTCCGGCAATCCATCTTTTGAAACAAAGACAGTACAGCCCTCTGGAAATGAAATGTGGATACAAAAAGGAGAACATATTTTTTTTCAGCAAAGCCATATTTCTCCCACAATGGCTATCTAGAAGAAAGAAGAATTCCCTTATGAGGGCAAGGAACAGCAAGCTGTTAGAATAAACATGTTAGAAACTAGTCTTAATCTTTTACTTGTCATGTTGCTAAAAGTATTTTTTAAAATAAATATGTGAAATGTATACATAGACATGGCCTAGGTTATAAGAATCAGACTGTACGTGTGTTTAAGCAATCAGCATTTATCACCATTTTGGAAGATCTCCATGGGCAAACCCAAAACATTTGAGTCTCAGATCTCAGATATTTATCTAGCAACCATCCATCAGCTATTATCAGTCCATCAAGATATTTATACCACACTCATCATTGTGATATCTCAATGCCTTAAAAAAATATACAAATCCACGTAGCTGGACTACACATAATCTGGATTCTCTCATCATTCCCTTGCCAATAATGCCTAATATTTGTCTTCACTTCTATTCACCCTGAGCTACTGGATCATAAAAAGAACGTACCTAATACCACACCCCTTATCGGCACATTATCCTCTCGCACTCACAGTGATGTGTTATAACTCCACACTGCCCCCTGCATAAGGCTATGGCTAAAGCGATTATGCAGGCTTATATCAATAAGGATAACATGTCCTTCTGAAATTCAGCATTAATTATTACACTAACTAGGAAAACAACTATAAGGCCCAATGTATGAAATAAGCCCCACCTAGGTTTAGGAAGAAACTTTCCTCCATTTTACAGTACTCTTAGTTATATTATTGCTTTCTCCTGAAGCATGCAGTGTTAGCATTGCAATGCTTACAGTATTGCCAATCCCAAGAATTCAAAAATCGTGAATCAGGCCCCCAAATATCATGAGACTCAGGTTGACCTAAAAATCATGATTTTTTACAAAATAATATATTTGGGGCCTTTTTATTTCCCTTCCAATATTTGAGTCTTTTGGGTTTATGATTTTCAACTTTTCTCTTTAACCACAAGGGCTACAAGAGTTTTTTTCTTCCATGTGAATCCAAAACTTAAAGCTTGATGAAAAACACAAAATATTGAAAGGCTGGCCATAATAACGTTCAACTGACAAGACTGTGACTATGTGCCAAGCTTCAAGGGAAAACTGGGTTTATTTTCTGGTCCAGCTATTCTTGTTCTGTAACCTGTGAAACAAATCAATGCCCTTTTCATAGCAACCACATCAGCTGCGTAATCCGCATAGCAACAATGGAATTAGCCAGAAGTAACTGCCTATCCTTGTCACACCAGAATTAGGGAGCCAAAGCAATGATGTCAGTGAGCAGGAAGAGAAAAATAGAAAATAAAACAGGAAATAAAGGAAGAATATGACCTACCAGAATAATTATGATGGGTAAAAAATAATTCTACACTACATTATTCTAAATCCCATAGTTAACTGCTGAAAGTTAAATGCTCATTCTAAAAAATGTTAGCTAATGTTTACTTAGAACTACATTTTTAAAGCATAAACATTAACTAGATTTAATACCCCCAGCTGTGACTGTGAAAGCAAGTGTTATTGTTCTTTAAAGCTTCTGATGTATTAAAGCAAATGACATTTCAGAATGTTTGGTATTTAAAATGTATTTTAGACAAAAATAATTTGACAGCTGACAACTACCCTTTTAAGATAAACATATTTTCCTCCCTTTGTTATACTAGAAATTGCCTCACCACACTGACTCTGACTAGCTTCTCTCAATTAGACATGTTTGCATGAAGTTGTTTTTCTTCAGTTTCTTGGTTATTTTTCAGTAGAAAGGTGCCAAAATTTCATTTGCCAATAGCAGATTTGTCAAAGTGACAGAGTGAAATCTATAGCATACAACTGCTTTTCACAATGATGCATCACTTAATTTAAGGGTCACTGGACACAAAATGCTAATTTTATTGGATTTTTTAAACAATTTGTTATATTAATTTTACTTCTTGATCTTCTGTCTATGTGTTTATTCAATCCTCCAATTTTTAAAGAAAGAGATACAACCCATCCTTCAAGCTCTTTATATGAAATGGATATTATATTGTGTAACTTTCCCTTGAAATGTAACTAAAACGTGCTATTCTTGCTGTATTAATAGATATTAGGAGGTATAATATGGGAATGTACAATATGCAAAAGCAATTTATCACAAAATGTAGTCCTAATGCAAATACATAATCTTATTCCTCGCACAGTTACAAAAAACTTGATTACAATTAATAATTGCGTAATGGGTGAAATTCATTGCTGTTTAATGGGTGGTGGAGAATAAGCAGGGAAACAGACAGAAAACATTTTGTGGAGAAAAGTGATTGTGTTTAATCACAATGTGCTTTAAATAGAATTCTGGGCCTCAAACTTCATACACTGTAATGCATTTCTTAATATCTTTACACTAAAATCATACGGACTATTTGCCCTGACACATTTCATCAACCCCAGAGCAGTAGGGCCCCAATGAAGCAAAGCACTGAATCACATACTTAGCTTTAAGCATTATTTAGTATATGGAAACTTTTTGGGGTTTTGACATTTGTTTTTATTCTGCATTGGAACAAAACCAAAACCTTTTGAACATTTTTGCAAAAACAGAACTCAAAATGTTATGGATAGAAACACTAGGTGGGTGAGGTAATATCTTTTATTGGTGAAAGAGACAAGCTTTCAAGCTTGCACAGAGCTGAAGAAGAGCTTACTTTGCCCACCTTGTCTCTGTAATATCCTGGGACCCACACAGCAACAACCCTGCAAATAACAATGTATATAAACCAGATTTTGTCAATTAAGGAAGAGAATGAGTGGGAGTGTGTTTGTGTGTGTGAGAGTTTAGGTTACTGGCCTGATATGTGGTAATCGCAGGTACAAGTACCTACTCTGCGTGCTTCAGAGTAAAGTTGTTCATCCCAAATCACTTTGAATCAGGCAGATCAGGAAGTTGAACCTGTGCCCTGATCACCAGGCTATAGAGTCTGAGATCTCTCTCCAAAAAACTAGCAAACAAATCACCTTTCCCAACACAAACTTTGGTGAAACTGGCACATCTCCACAAAATATTTTGGCTCCGATGAAGTGAAATTTCATCAAAAATGTTCCAACTCTGTATTATTTTCATAAAACTCCAAATCATTTTTTGCCATTTCTTTCATTCTATTAAGTAACAATTTAATTTAATTGTTCATAATTTCTGCATGATGTCAAAGCTATACTGTTTCACAGATTTTAAAGAAATTAAATTTACCATTTTATAAAACAACTTATTGTATCTTACTGACATACATTAGAGTGACCATTATTATTTAGGAGCGTTCCCATGCAGATGTCTTTGCTGTTTTCATGTCCTACGTATTAGCGACACACTGACTTGAACAGAGTTCCGTATGGTCTGCAGCCACCTCTGTACCAAGTAGGTCAAAAAAGCCAAATGACTTGAATCGTGCTAAATTTGACTCATCTGGTAGCTGCTTTTCAATACCTTAAAGGAATTTGATAAATTTTTACAATTCTTAGGGTTATATCATTCTTCAGTTGGTTTCAACATCATTCTTCCCTTACAGACATCAAAGAGCACCGAGTGGATCTCATTATCCCTTTTCTTGCTTCCTGTCTGAGTTGAATTGCTCTGAACTTCCCTATTTCTATTTTTTTTTTTTTTGCATTTTATTGTATTGTGCTACAGCACGGCCAGAGGTCAGCAGGAGAGTGTTTTTTTGTTGTTGTTGTTGAAACAGAAAAAAATTTTATTTGTGTAACACTTACAAAGAATCACCAAAAAGAATAAAGCAAAACTATGCAACAAAACAAAAGCAAATGCAAGGTATAACACAGCAGCCTTCAGGAGGGAGAAGTTTTCAGGCTAGCCTGGGCCCAGAGCGGAGGGGCTTCCTCGACACTCATGGTCTTCCACTCCCTCGAGCTACCTAGTGCCAGCCCAGCGTCACCGATTATTCCTCTCCTGAGAGTGCCCGACAAGATGGGCATGGCTGCGGGGTGGGCGGTTTGGGGGTGGGAGGGACGTACACCCACCGTGTGATTGGACCCCTCCTAGGTGACAGTGATGATGGTATCCACAGCGGCAATGGCTGGGGCTGGGGTCTCTCCCTCTTCCCCTCAATCAAAGGGTCAGACAGAGGGAACCAGACGGGGTCACCGAGCAGAGAACCTCGGACAGCACCCACCGCTCCTCGAAGGCATCAAGGGAGTCTGTGGAAGCCGCCCAGAGGAACTCTGCCCGGATACATGAATGTACTGAGGATCGGAAAACAGCCCTAAAATCGCAGGACTCTTCATTAGCCAGCCTCCCCTCTCTGGTTTTATAAATAGCTGTTTTAGCTAGGGCTAGGAGGAGGTTAACCAGGAGATCTCACGATTTTGTGGGACCACGGATGGAGAGTGTGTAGATAAAAAGGTCAGGGGAAAAGTGTAGCCAAAAGCGTAATAAAATATTCGTGAGGAGCCGGAAAAGGGGCTGCAGCCTGGCACACTCTAAATATACGTGCACCAGGGTTTCCCTCACGTTGCAAAAAGGGCAAGTATCCAGGATGGGGGTGAACCGTGTCAAAAACACACCCGTGCTCACAGCTACATGAAGGAGCCGCCAACTAATGTCTCCGATGGGCCTCGGGACCAAGGTGGAATACAGGCTGGCCCACCGGGGTTGCTCACCCTCCAAAGGTGGCAGGAGGTCCCGCCACTTTGTATCGGGGCAGGACACCAGGGTGTGAGCTTGGAGGGTGTGAAGCATGAGTGTGTATAAATATTTCCATGGCGCGATTTGGAAGCTGACCGGCTGCAGTTCATGCAGCTGGCTTGCAGTGAAAGGGTGAGGGGTTTGTTGGGATCTACGGGGTAGGGGCCCAATTGAAAGATCTGGCGGGCCTGGGGTAGAGGGTGGGCGGGGTGCACACACACGCAGGGCTCGGTTGAGATAAGCCCGAGCAGCGGGCGTCAAGGCGGCCTTCACCTCCTGAAGTACACGCTGGGGGGTACGAGGTCTGGAGAGCCCCATGCACTGAGTGAGCGTCAGGGGATCCAGTCAGTCTCCCCGGTCGTAGTCCAGGAGGTCTCCGATTCTTGTGACTTTCGCCAGAACCAAACTCTGGTGCACCAAACGGGACTCCACTGCCTGCACACGGAGCTGGGGGTTGTGTAGCAGGGGTTCCGCGAGGAGATCTGCTCCCACGGTGGCTGCCACGGACCTGGTCGTTGCAAACAGTTTCCAGGTCCGGAGGAGGTCCTGGTAGAAGACTGGCAGCCCAGAGAGGTCTCGCGGAAAACCTCTCAGACAGAGATAAAAGAGCTGCCGGTCGTATCGGAGCCCTTGGAAGTGGCGCAAGAAGGCGTGCGCCAATATGCTCCACGTCGAACTACCTGCACTATAAAGGAGCCTCTGCAGGGCCTGGAGGCGGAAGACACGGACCTGAGTGTGCAGACACTTCAGGCCCTGCCCTTCTTCCTTCAGGGGTAGATGAAGAACCCCAACAGGGGCCCAGTGCATTCCTGACCAAAAGAACTCTAGAATCGATGTCCAGAGGTTGGTCAGGAAACCCAGGCCAGGACCAGGGTGTTGAGCTGGTACCAAAGCGTGGACAGGACTAGTTGGTTAAGCACCAGTGCTCTCCCTCGGAGGGAGAGACATCGGAGTAGCCTCGTCCATTTCCGGAGCCGCTCTATCACCCTGCCTTCTAAATTTTGCCAGTTCTCCGGCGGAGAAGGGTGCGTGGCAGAAAGGTAAACGCCTAGGTAGAGCAGTGGACCTGTGCTCCACCGGATGGTCTGAAGCACGGGTGGGAGGGATCTCACGCGCTGCCAGTCCCCCACCGCCAAGCCAGAGCTCTTGACCCAGTTGACTCGGGTGGAGGAGGCTGCCGAATAGATGGCCTGGCAAGCCTCCACCCGCGCCAAGTCCCCCGGGTCCTGGACCACAAGGAGCACGTCATCGGCGTACACCGACAGGACCAGCCGCAGCTCCGGCTCCCATAGCACCAACCCTGTCAACCTCCTGCGGAGGAGACAGAGGAAGGGCTCGATCGCCAGAGCGTACAGCTGGCCCGAGAGGGGGCACCCCTGCCGTACTCCTCGCCCGAAGCTGACCGGTTCGGTCAGGGTCCAATTGAGCCTAACCAGACACTCTGCGGAAGCGTACAGCACCTGGAGAAAACTCACAAACTGAGGTCCGAATCCAAACACCTGCAGAGTGCCCAAGAGGTACCCATGGTCCACTCTATCGAACGCCTTCTCCTGATCAAGAGACAGGAGGGCGAACAACAGACCGTCTCTATGCCTGAGTTCCAAAAGATCTCGGACTAGAAATAGGTTGTCAAAAATGCTGCGACCCAGGACAGTATAGGTCTGGTTTGGGTGGATCACGTCCGCCATCATGGACCCTAGCCGCAGTGAGATTGCTTTCGCTACGATTTTGTAATCCGTGGTAAGGAGCGAGATGAGACATCAATTTCGTAAATCTCGGAGGTCCCCCTTCTTCGGCAACAAGGCGAGCACCGCTCGCCTGCACGAAAGAGGGAGGACCCCACCCTGCAAAGACTCAGCCCAGACAGTGGCTAGGTCTGGGCCAAGAATGTCCCAGAACGCGTGGTAGAACTCCACGGCTTGTGTAGAAGTCACAGGCCCTCCCACACATCTCCACCGGATCCGTGAGGGGGGTGCCGTCTTCTGCTAGAAGGCAGGTGACGTGTTTTTTGGCCCCCCTCATTTTCTCCAGGGCGTAGAAGAAACGGGAGCCGTGATCCATCTCCCGAAGGAGGCAGATGCGGGATTGAACAAAGGCACCTCAGGCCCGATGGTCCTCGAGGGCCTGGAGCTCCTCCCGCTTCTCCCGACAAGCTCCGCAGAGGAATGGGTCCTTGGGGCTGGCAGCCAGACGCCTCTCCATCTCTAAGACCTCCCGTTCCAACTGCTCTATCGCTGCATTTCTCCGTCGGCTGGTGCCCCGGGTGTACTCACGGCAGAAGAGCTTGGCGCGCACCTTCCCTAGATCCCACCATCGCCCGCGCCGAGGGGAAGGCACGCCGCTGCTCTCGCCAGGCCAGCCAAAACTCCCGGAAGGACGTCACGAAGCCCTCATCCTCCAACAGGCTGTTGTTAAAGTGCCAATAGGCCGGCCCCGGCCTCTCTGCATGGAGGGAGGCTGTTATGGTGGCTAGATGATGGTCGGAAAATTGGGCCTGCCAAATGTTGGAGGAGTGGGCCTGTGAAAGATGGAAACGGGATAAATAAATACAGTCCAACTGAGAGTGGTGTGACCGATGGGCCTCCACCCGGACAAAGGTGAACATGGAAGTGTCATCTGGGTGGTGGTCATGCCAGACGTCTACTAGGGAGTGATGTTCGACTATTTCTCAGAGAATGTTTGCAGCGGCCGGGCTCAGCTCGGCCCCTGAGCGGTCCTGTTCCTCAAGGGTGATGTTAAAGTCCTCTCCCAGGACAAAGTACTCGTGAGAATCTAGGGTGCTGAGGAAGTTGGACACCCGTTGATAGAATTGCAGCCACTTCGGGCTCGTAGTCGGGGCATAGATGTTGACGAGGTTGACCATGAGCCCCTCCATACGTACTCGGAGATGCAGTAGGTGGCCTGGCACGGCCTCAGTGACCCCTAGCACCTCGGGCTATAGGGTGGGGGAGAACAGGGTCACCACTTCAGCTTGTCGAATCGTGAAGTGGCTGAAGTAGACCCCGTCCCCCCACTCCAGCCGCCAGCTGTCCTCGGCGGTTGGATCCATATGGGTCTCCTGCAGGAAAACCACAGAGTACCCCCCTTCCCGAAGGTAAGAGAGCACCTGGGACCTGCGGAGAGCCATCCTGCAGCCCCTGGTGTTCAAAGTTGCAATAATGAGGGGCGTCATGCGGAGGGCTGGAGGGGTGGGGGTTCCTTGTTGGCGGGGGTGTTCGCAGCCCCGGGTGGGTCGCACAACAATCCGTGACCCATCCCATAAGTGAGTAAATGATCACGGAAGCTGCGGGCCCGCCCATAGGCCGCGGCACCGTGCCTTCCTTTCCCTTTACCCTCCTTTATAAGGGCCCTTGTGGCCTGGAGGATTTGATCGAAGTCCCCCCATAGCTGGAGAGCTAGCTGTACCCTGTTGCGGGAGCCACGGATGTCTTCTAAAAACTGTCACAATGCTTTTCGCAGCTCATGGCGGGGTGGGCTTGTGATTTTCGGGTTATTCCCTGGTGGAGCTCTTGGTGCAGCCTCCTGGTCTGCTGAGGCAGGCAGGCAGGGTGCAGACCACCGACGGGGCGTCTGACAGGCTAAAGTTATTAGGTCCGTCTCAAGCCTTGGGGTAGAAGAGGATGGCGGAGGGAAAATTGCAGCTCCTAATGGGTCGTGGCAGGAAAATGCAAAGGCTGCTCCTTGGGGGGGATCCGCAAAAAATGGGAAAGAAACAACCCCAGGGGCGGCAATAGCATTGCAGGAGGAGGTGAATTGGGCAGGGACAGGGGTGGGGGTGGGGCCAGAGGTGAGGCTCTGGGCTTTGGGAGGCAAGCAGCTGAGAGGTGGTGCCTCCCGAACAGATTCGAGGGTTAAGGGGGTGGGGAAGGGGCTCCCAGTGATGCTAGGCACAGGCTCTGTGGTGGATTTGGCAGCCATGGCCTCAAGTGGTGGACCACCTTCTGCAGGATGCTCGCCCGGGAAGGCGGTTAGGGGGAGGGAGCATGGGGAAAGGGGGACTGGGGTAAGGTTGCCCAGATCGAGGACAGCTGGCAGTAGGTCATTCTCTCCATGGGTGACCGGGGTCAAACCTAGGGCCTCAATCTCCTCATTGAGAGGTCGTCTTCTGCCACCCCAGGGGTCTCCCCTCTGGCGCCCGCTACAACGGTCGCTTCGGGGTTCGCGGGGAGTTCGGGTGATATTCGGGCAGAAGGGGCTTCCTCAGGGGTCTTGGAGGGAAGGGTCTCCCATGGAGGGGAGAATCTACCTTCCAGTGCTATTTTGTCCTCCCCTCCCGACACCAGCGGATGGATCTCACTCGTGGGCATAGCGGAAGGCTCAGTGTCAGTGCCTCCCTTCCTGGTCTTCCAGGGGGCCTCTGCATCGGATGGGTGCAGCGGAGCTCGAACCTTCCGCTTGCCTCGCTTTCCCTGGACTAGGGTCCATCCCTCCATAGCATCGTCTGGGGGTTGGTTAGCAGGGGTCATGTCGGGGGGCAGAGGCGATGGTTCAGGGGCTTGGGGGGGTAACGGTGAGGCAGCATGGGGGGGCGGTTCTCCTTGGTGCGGGCCCTCTCCTATGCCCGGTAATATCTTTGCTGCACCCCCCTCCATAAGCTCTGCTGGATTGTTAACAGCAAGGGCGGGGCTCCCTCGCTTGTCTGGGCATTGTAGGGGAGGTGTCTCTTGGGCCTGGGCAGGAGCAGAAGTGGATCGAGCAGGAGGAGAGGTGGTTTCAGATGTCGGGCGGCCAGGGGCATCAGCAACGATGGAGCCGATGTTCTGCCGGGTCTCAGGGGTCTTGGGTGCCCCTTCCCGCTGGGCCAAGGGGCAGTCTCTTCGGACATGCCCCGCTGATCGGCAGAGGTAGCACCAGGCCTCTCCTGTGGAATAGTAGACCCGATAGCATGCTCCCTGGTAGGGGACTAGGAAGGACCCCTCGAGCGCCTTTCCGTCACGCACCACCGACGGCGGTAAAAGCTGCACTTGCCTGCGGAACGAAAGGACGTGACAGAGGATGGGGTCCTTGCAGCCCAACGGGAGAGGGCTGATGACGGAAACGGATTTCCCCACGGTGGAAAGAGCGGGCGGCATTGAGTAGAAAAGGAGGGACGGAGGTCAGGACTAGGCAGAAGCCCAGGTCTTCTAGCGGCTCCAGGGGGACAAACACCCCCCCACCACCACCAGGCCCTTCTCCACCGCCTCCTGGGTGGCAGCCTCCGATGCTAAGAAAAAGACAACCTTTCCGTACATTTTGGAGGCTGCCACAATAGCCGTGGGTCCTACCACCCTCGCCAACGCCTGCACGTATGTCTTCACGTGGGGCGAGGCGGACATCAGGAGGCAACCGACGCCGTGCTTCCTGGTCATGGTGGGAAAGCGGCCCCGGTTGCTGTTGATGGTAGCGGAGGCGGTGGCTGAGCGAGATGACGAGGCGGCAGGCGGGGGGGGCTGCCACTGCCCGGGCATACGCCCTGGGGGCTGGGGGAGGGCCGCTCACAGAGCTGGTGGAGGGAACAGCAGGGAGGGACTCCATGGTTGATGATGAGGCCAGAGCGGTGGGGGCAGCCTCTGCCATGGAGGGCTTGGTGGTTGTGGTGGGGCCCTTCCCCTTCTTTGCACCCTGGCCTTTCCAGCTAACCGGGGGAGCTTTCCTAGAATCTGGGGGGGGCGGTGGGCGTAGCAGTGGTAATAGTCGCCTCAGTGCCTCCGGCTGCCGATGCCCCAGCAGGGGCAGTGGCAGGTGTTTTGGCAGCAGTGGTGGGGAGGGGGGTTTGGGGGCTGGGCAGGGGAGTAGGTGGGGGAGGGGCAACTGAGGTTGTTAGAGGGGCCTCACCCCTCTCATTCCCCGCCATCGTGAGCAGGGAGAGACGGGGAGACACCAGAAGGGGGCGGGGAAAGCAGATTAACCACTTCTCCCTGTTGGGCTGCTGGGGTGGTTGCAAATGGGTCGGACTGGACAGGGAAAGGAAACAGGACTTTGGGTCAGGTAGTAGGGGCAAACTGTGGGGTGGCCAGTCCGCGGGTAGGGTGGGGAACGCGGACCCACGCGCGTTTATCCAAAGAGTCTTGTTTGGTCGGCTGTTGTGTCTGGTCCGGATGATGGAATTCAAAGCAAGCAGTTGAGGCTAGAGGCAGACGGCAGGTTGCCAGCAGGGACGGACGGCAGGGGGGGCCGCGACGGTTGTAGTAGTGTTGGGGGGGGCACCGATGGATCGGGCTCCGTGCCACACCCCCTTAGCCCCTACAAACACAGTTAAGACACAGTCAAACTCCCCCCACACGAGAGTACAGTTCAAAAGTTACTCAGTCTTACGGCACCCTCCACGGAGATTTGTAGCTTCCCCGGGCGATGTCTCTGACAGCTGTCTTCTCTCCCGGTCTTTGTGGAGCATTCCAAAAATGCCAAGCAAAGATAAGAAGACGATTAATTGTGGGTCCACAAATGAACAGCAAAACAGTTGAGTCTGGGGGCTTCCACTCTCCTCCTCCGGGAAGCGGGTTGGCAGTCCTCCCCCCCTCCTCCGGGGGTTGCAGCTGAAGCAATAGCAGCATCCAAGGGCAGGCGTGGGGGGGCTGGCAGGCAAGCTGGCAGCCGACCAGCACTCAAACGGCAGCAAAAAAACAACAGCAAAAAAACAAGACAAAATGAAGAAAAAGCATCTGGCCCAGTCGGGGCTAGGATTGGGGGGGGGACTAAAGCAGGGGCAAAAAGCAAGGAAAGCCCAGGCGAGAGGGCAGCAGGAGAGTGCTAGAAGGGAGCCTTCTTCCCTGGAGAGGGAAGAACGTTTGCTATAAATTAATTAAAGCACCTGAAGCCAATTAAAGCACCTAAAGCATCTAAAGCACCGGAAGCCAGTCACATGATAAAAAACCCCTGCTTCAATCAGACAAGAGGAGGAGTTGAAGCAGAGTGGATTGGTGTTAGAGCAGAGAGCAGTTTGGAGGAGTTGAAGCAGAGTGGATTGGCATTGGAGCAAAGAGCAGTTTGGAAGAGTTGAAACAGAATGGATTGGTGTTGGAGCAGAGAGCAGTTTGGAGGGAAACAGAGGAGAGTTTGGAAAAGTGCTGCGGTGGGCTAAGAAGACCAAGACCCTAAGTAAAGGGACATCTGGTTCGTGAAGAAGGAGGGCAGGAAGCCCCACAAGCTGAAGGGCAGGAGAGGGAAGTAGCCCAGAGGAAGGAACTGCTAGTTCTAGTGGCTTACTGCTATCACTAGGGCCCCTGGGCTGGGACATGGAGTAGAGAGTGGGCCTGCCCTCCCTCTCCACTCCCCTCCTCTAGGATGTTAGTGGGGCAGTTAATACCCCAGTTCAGGGGCAAGAAATGGTGCCCTGAACACCTCCCCCACTCAAGAAGAGAAAGCACAAGACCCATCATAGTAGTGCCGGCAATTTGCCACACTATAAACTCACTCTGTCATTTCTTAACACTCTTGAAGACTGTTATACCCTGGTCAGCTTAATATCCTAACATTAGCATCCTGCTTTGCCAATACAAATGAGATGGTATGTCCTGTTCATGGTGCTGTGGTAAGTTATAATCAAATCCTTCACAGATTCTCACATTAAATACTCTCTCTCCAGAATTCAAGCCTCTCTCCACTTCTTTCACAATATGCTTGAAAATGATCAGGGTGGCACTTTAAAACTGTATGACAGTCAACTATATCTGAAGTATAATATCATTAGTGGAAATCTCATGGGTTCTGATACTGGCCAGAGCTTCCAAAGACGACTGGATATGCCAACATAATTTCCTCAGAGAAAGACTGTCCAGTTGCTCATTTACACCTTGTCATAAATATAAAGGGAATGGTAAACCCCTTTAAAATCCCTCCTGGCCAGAGGAAAACTCCTCTCACCTGTAAAGGGTTAAGAACCTAAGGTAACCTCGCTGGCACCTGACCAAAATGACCAATGAGGAGACAAGATACTTTCAAAAGCTGGGAGGAGGGAGAGAAACAAAGGGTCTCTGTCTGTCTATATGCTGCTTTTGCCAGGGATAGACCAGGAATGGAGTCTTAGAACTTTTAGTAAGTAATCTAGCTAGGTATGTGTTAGATTATGATTTCTTTAAATGGCTGAGAAAAGAATTGTGCTGAATAGAATAACTATTTCTGTCTGTGTATCTTTTTTGTAACTTAAGGTTTTGCCTAGAGGGATTCTCTATGTTTTGAATCTAATTACCTGTAAGGTATCTACCATCCTGATTTTACAGAGGGGATTTCTTTACTTCTATTTACTCCTATTTCTATTAAAAGTCTTCTTGTAAGAAAACTGAATGCTTTTTCATTGCTCTCAGATCCAAGGGTTTGGGTCTGTAGTCACCTAGGCAAATTGGTGAGGCTTTTTACCAAACCTTGTCCAGGAAGTGGGGTGCAAGGTTTTGGGAAGTATTTTGTGGGGAAAGACGTTTCCAAACAGCTCTTCCCCAGTAACCTTTGTTTGGTGGTGGTAGCGGCCAATCCAAGGACAAAGGGTGGAATATTTTGTACCTTGGGGAAGTTTTTGACCTAAGCTGGGAAAGATAAGCTTAGGAGGTTTTCATGCAGGTCCCCCACATCTGTACCCTAGCGTTCAGAGTGGGGGAGGAACCTTGACACACCTCATCAACAAATAATTCAACCTGAAAAGAGACACTTTTTTTTCCCTATTTGCTCCTCTCAGAAATTCCTTATTTCAATTCAGTGTTTAAATTACAGAATTTCTCAGAAGGAACAGGAGTACTTGTGGCACCTTAGAGACTAAGAAATTTATTAGAGCATAAGCTTTTGTGGGCTACAGCCCACTTCATTGGATGCATAGAATGGAACATATAGTAAGAAGATATATATATATATATATATATATATATATATATATGGAGTAAGAGGCTAGTTAATTAAGATGAGCTATTATCAGCAGGAGAAAAAAAACTTTTGTAATGATCATCAAGATGGCCCATTTAGACAGTTGACAAGAAGGTGTGAGGATACTTAACATGGGGAAATAGATTCAATATGTGTAATGACCCAACCACTCCCAGTCTCTATTCAAACCCCAGTTAATGGTATCTAGTTTGCATATTGATTCAAGCTCAGCAGTTTCTCATTGGAGTCTATTTTTGAAGCTTTTCTGTTGCAAAATTGCCACCTTTAAGCCTTTTACTGAGTGGCCAGAGAGGCTGAAGTGTTCTCCTACTGGTTTTTGAATGTTATGATTCCTGATGTCAGATTGTGTCTATTTATTCTTTTGCATAGAGACTGTCTGGTCTGGCCAATGTACATGGCAAAGGGGCATTGCTGGCACATGATGACATATATCACATTGGTAGATGTGCAGGTGAACGAGCCCCTGATGGAGTGGCTAATGTGATTAGGTTCTATGATGGTGTCACTTGAATAAATATGTGGACAGAGTGGGCATCGGGCTTTGTTGCAAGGATAGGTTCCTGGGTTAGCGTTTTTGTTGTGTGATGTATGGCTGGAGAGTATTTGCTTCAGGTTGGGGTCTGTAAGCAAGGACTGGTTTGTCTCCCAAGATCTGTGAGAGTGAGGATCATTTTTTAGGATAGGTTGTAGGTATTTGATGATGCGCTGGACAGGTTTTAGTTGGGGGCTGAAGGTGACAGCTAGTGGTGTTCTGTTATTTTCTTTGTTGGGCCTGTCCTGTAGTAGGTGACTTCTGGGTAATCTTTTGGATCTGTCAATCTGTTTTTTCACTTCAGCAATTGTGTGTATTGTAGTTTTAAGAATGCTTGATAGAGATCTTGTAGGTGTTTGTCTCTGTCTGAGGGATTAGAGCAAATGTGTTTGTATCTTAGAGCTTGGCTGTAGACAATGGATCCTGTGGTGTGTCCTGGGTGGAAGCTGGAGGCATGTAGGTAAGTATAGCGGTCAGTAGGTTTCCAGTATAGGGTGGTGTTTATGTGCCCATCCCTTATTAGCACAATAGTGTCTAGGAAATGGACTGCTTGTGTGGATTTGTCTAGGCTGAGGTTGATGGTGGGATGGAAATTGTTGAAATCATGGTGGAATTCCTCAAGGGCTTCTTTTCCATGGTTCCAGATGATGAAGATGTAATCAATGTAGCGCAAGTAGAATAGGGGCATTAGGGGACGAGAGCTGAGGAAGTGTTTTCTAAGTCAGCCATAAAAATGTTGGCATACAGTGGGGCCATGCAGGTACCCATAGTAGTGCCGCTGACTTGAAGGTATAAATTGTTTGCAAATGTGAAATAGTTGTGGTTGAGGACAAAGTCACAAAGGTCAGCCACCAGGTTTGCCATGAATTATGGGGATACTGTTCCTGATAGCTTGTAGTCCATCTTTGTGTGGAATGTTGGTGTAGAGGGCTTCTACATCCATAGTGGCCAGGGTGGTGTTTTCTGGAAGATCACTGATGGACTGTAGTTTCCTCAAGAAGTCAGTGGTGTCTTGAAGATAGCTGAGAGTGCTGGTAGCATAGGGCCTGAAGACAGGGTCCACATAGCCAGACAATCCTGCTGTTAGGGTGTCAATGCCTGAGATGATGGGGCGTCCAGGATTTCCAGGTTTATGAATCTTGGGAAGCAGATAGAATACCCCTGGTTGGGGTTCTAGGCATGTGTCTGCACAGATCTGTTCCTGTTCTTTTTCAGGGAGTTTCTTGAACAAATGGTGTAGTTTCTTTTGGTAATCCTCAGTGGGATCAGATGATAATGGCCTGTAGAATGTGGCAGTAGAGAGCTGCCTAGCTGTCATCATATTACAACTTATTCATGATGACAACAGAACCTCCTTTGTCAGCCTTTTTGTTTATGATGTCAGAGTTGTTCCTGAGGCTGTTGATGGTGTTGTGTTCAGCATGGCTGAGGTTATGGGGCAAGTGATGCTACTTTTCCACAATTTATGCTTCAAGACCTTTGTTCAACCCAGAGACTTAATTTTGCATTAGCAAAAGAAAGGATGAATTGTTTAGTCTTACAATCCGTTTTGAAATATTCAACATGATATCCTCCATTAAATTCACTTTGGATCCACTCCCCACAAAGTCTGATAAGGCATATATGTCTACAATGGACTGTTTGCTGTATATGGGGATCAGGTCCATAGTTCATTGACATACATAACATATATAACATCATTAATAAAATTCAAGTTTAAACATAATAATAATCATATTGATCTATTAGTTTCCATTGCAAAAATATCCTTTCTTCCAGTATCCTGGTATTCCCAATCCCAAGCTAAATTAGGAAGAACTGTAGCATGTTTAAATGCAAAATGAAACAATAAAAGTATTAAGTAATTTTTTCTAAATTAAAAAATATTTTGGCATTGGTTTAATTTTTGGGCATAAGGCTGAATTATCTTTTATTTTACTGGTACCAGTGTATGCAACTCTCATTGGACAGCCAGTACACTACTTATGAAAAAGGAACTTCTTTTTTACCTTCTTGAAACCTGGTTTATACTGAAATTTATACACTGATGGTTTTAAATTACTATAGTACATAACATTTTATTTGATACTGTAACCTAAACAAACCCATATGTATATATAGCAAAGGATTAAATCTAAGAAGCTATATTAAAAATAAACCACCGTGTAAAACATTCTGGACACAGACCTCTTCAAATGACAAGAGTCAGTGAGAGTAGGTTTTGTTGCTAAGAAATCATAGTGATAGTGTCAGGATAATGTTCTTTCATTTGAATTACGAATGCTGATTAATAAACATACCTACCAGATAATGAACCAAGGTATCAAAGGTATGTTATGTCAAAAACCAGATAGAACAATTAGTTTATATGTTGAATAACCAATGTGAACTGAAAGTTGTCAAGGCAAATACAACCAAAGTGTGTCATAATTGAATGGCCACAAAATTTGTTAACTGCTTGATTAGAAGTACAAGACGTACAGCTCAGAAGTATGCAGAGGTGACTCCAGACATGACTGTAGAAAGAATAAACAGATATTGATACAGAGGTTGAAAATTTATACAGCTGTTTCATAATGTTGTTGTTGAACTGGATGATTTAAGTGACTATATTGCTGTATAATGGAATGATTAAATAACCTTATGAAAATATTAAAGTATGTGGAGAGAGGCTACAAAAAAGACTACAAAACTTCAAAAAGGATATTTCTGCACAGAAGTAAACTTGCTGACAGAGAAACTTCAATCTGAATAGGAACACGGAGACATGTAAAGTTAACCAGGAAAATGATACCAAGCAGAACAAAGGGCTGCCAATACAGGGGACACCAGAAAAGTATGGAAGACTATCCCATGATGTCCAGCAGTTTCTTAAAACATCAAAATTCCAAAAACAGAACTAAAATATCCCAAAATATTTGTATTACAGGTGAGTCACATCATACATGCGTTTAACTTACGCAAATTCAACTATATGCGCTTCGCAAAAAAAACCCCCAAAAAACAAATCAAGATACCTGTAAATAGTGCGGGTGATTCTGTCCACCATTCCACTCAATGAGCATATGCACCAGAGTGAGCGTGAGATGGGAGATGCAAATCTGTTCTTCCCTCAGTTGGTCTCAGTTCCCGCGTGCCTCTCATAGTGTGAACATCTCACCGTGCTGTGTGATTCTAGTGTTGAAAGATATGTATTTTTTATACAACATGGCCTCTAAACACAAGCCAACTACTTCATCTGGTGCTCAACCAAAGAAACAGCAATCTGTTCCAATGCTGGAGGAAAAACTGGCTGTGTTGGACTTATTGAGAGACGGTATGTCGGTCTCCAATGTGGTGAGTAAATATGGCCACAACGAATCTAGCATCCATGTCATCAAGATTCGAGAGAGAGAAATTTGTCAAGCTGTGGCATCAAGTGCTCCAGTAACTGCTAAGGTCACGAGCCAGGTGCATGATAAGACTTTAGTGAAGACTGGAAAGGCATTAAACTTATGGCTGGAAGACATGAACTGTAAACGTGTGCCTATCAATGGCAACACGTTGCGAGAAAAGGCTCTTAGCCTCTACATGCTGTTCAAATCTCCTGCAGAAGGGGGACAGCCTTCTGATGAGAAGGAATTCAAAGCCAGCCAAGGTTGGCTTAACAGTTTTAGGAACCGCTTCAACCTCAAAAATGTGCAGACTACTGGTGAAGCTGCATCTGCCAATGAAGAGGCAGCAAAAGCCTACCCCGAACAATTAAAGAAAATCATAGAAGAATAGGGCCATCTTCGGAACAAGTTTGTAATGCTGATGAGACTGGGCTCTTCTGGAAAAAAATGCCCAACTGCACTTACATTTCGAAATCAGAAAGACAAGCCCTTGGCTTCAAAGCAGCTAAAGACTGTGTGACTGTGTTGTTTTGTGGCAATGCGGCTGGGCATTTAATAAAGCTCGGCTTGCTCTACAGGGCTGCAAATCCCAGTGCCCTAAAAGGCAAGAACAAAAATCTCCTGTCTATGTTCTGGCAATCAAATAAAAAGGCTTGGGTGATGGCAGCATTATTTCTGGATTGGTTCCACAAGTGTTTCATTCCAGAGGTCCAGCGGTACCTCGAAGAGAGAGGATTTGACTTTAAAGTGTTGCTGATCATAGACAATGCTCCTGGCCACCCTGCAGCACTCCGGTTTGCACACAATGATATTGAAGTAGTCTTTCTCCTCCCCAATACCACCTCTATCCTCCAACTTCTCGACCAAGGTGTGATTCACTGTTTCAAGGCCACACACACGAGGCTTACATTCTCACGGATACATAGCCCTATGGATTCTGATCCCAATCTTATTGTGATGGAGTGTTGGAAGTCCTTCAACATTGCCAATTGCATCACTTATATTAAACAGGCAATGGATGTAATCAAGCCTGAAACAGTCAATGCATGTTGGCGAAACCTATGGAAAGAACATGTGAATGATTTTAAGGGTTTCCCGACCATTGACAAAGAAGTGCAATGCATTGTTCAGGTGGCCAGGCAAGTGGGTGGTGATGGCTTAATCAACATCCTTGAGGAAGAAATTGAAGAATTAATTGAGAGCCATAGAGAAACATTGACTAACGAAGAGTTAGAGAAACTGATAAAATCATCTACAGAAGACAAAGATGATGACGACAAACAGGAAGAGCCAGCAAGTTGGAATCTTCATAAATTTGCTGAAGTGTTCCAAGCAGCGAAACACTTGAATGAATTAATTTCTGAATACGATCCCTCTATGGAACAAAGCCTCAAAATCACATGTAGTATTACGGACTATTTGAGACCGTATCAAGAAATGTTTGAGCAGCTCAAGAGACAACGGTGACAGTTGCCAATCACCATGTTTTTCAAGGAAAAACAACCAGCAGCAGATGAGCCTATGAAATCAACTTCTCGAGCTGAACCAGAGCCAACCACTTGACTATACGCTGTTTTCACCTTACATTCTGACTTTAGAACCTAACTCCCACATAAGATGTGACTCCACAGTAATATATTTTCCATTGACTTTGAGTTCTGGGAACACAACCAAAACTAATGTGTAAGTACAAACATGAAATCATAACAGAAGTACCTCAAATTTATGAAAAGATAATGAATGATACCCAAATTATATTCGGAGTGGAACATTTTATTTCTTTGTATAAAATAAGGATTGTATCCTGTTTAGTCTGCATTAATTTTTTAAAAGGAAATGATTTGATAGACTCCCCATAAGAACCAAATGAATTCCTTCAACAAATCACTTCCTACATAATGAAACAATCTGGATGAAAAACTGCGTGCGTGATGACAGCTGGCCAATAGGGCCACATCTAAACAACTAACTCTAATGAACTATCTGTCCTTTAAGTCTCTAATAATAGACTGCTATGGTAATGGAAGAAGACTTATAAAATAACCCTGAATTAGTTAGTATCTGTACTTTCTACCTGACCAAGAGACCAGCCATTGTGATCTCTCAAATAAGGCTAAATTTATCTACACACCAGTTTCACTTGATAAATATAAAATATTTTGCTATGCATTTCCTTTACCCACGTAATGATTTGGCTATTCTATTTTAAATACTTTGCCTATTATAAACCTGAATTATAAACCGGTATGTATTAAAAATGTATAATTCATCATTAACAAATTTCTGCCTAGCTGTCTTTAAAGAATGTTTGCTGTAGAAGTATTTAAGAGAGTGGAGAATTGAAAATTTGTTACACTAGTTTAACATAACTCTAATTTAATAGACAACTGTTTTACATGATTAGCATGTAGAGAATTTTCAAACCTGATTTGTGATGTCATCTTAAATTGACAGCTTCAGAGAGGAAAGAAAGGAGCTTGAATGAATGGGTTCTAAGATAGCCTAACAAAGGGCAAACTAACATACCACATTACAGTAAACTAATATGAGAATTCTAAATTACTTGTTGTTACAGCTACTGGAGAACTAGAATGTTTAGAATAATTAAAAGCACACAGGGGGAGGGGGCTGTGTGAGAGAAAAAGGAATAGGCTTGATTATGAATTAACATTAATTTGATTTTAAGTACTTATTTGCATATTTACTAACTTTGAATTACTTTTAGTTGAACTGTTACTGAGAATCTCAAAACATATAATTGATAAAATTACTCATCTCGCTAGCTGGGATGGGGCTTTAATAAGCAAGGGAAAGTGTAGACACCACATATGGTTGGGGCACAGGAAAGAAACTCAAATGGGAGCAGCTGAGGCAATGTTCTATGTGCATCCTCTCTTTTCCTCCTACCCCATCCACTTTGCTTTCAGTACTTTCTTTCACCTTCTTTCCTTGTATTGTAGGGTTTGGAGGGATGGGAGATGTTGCATCTGAGTCCAGGTTCTGGGGCTTTCCTATCTACTTCTGCTGCCCTTGGGCAGTGAGGGTAATGCTGGAGCTGGGTGATTTGTTCAGTTTGATGGTGGAAAATGTTAGGGATTGATGTTTAGGTGGAGAAGTCATTGTGGAACCCCTGTTTTTAGCTCCATCTTTCCTACCTTTTACCTAATTGCTGAATCTCTGGTCGCCAGGGATTATACTGATCACTAGTTTGGGGGTCTGGAAAGGATTTTGCCCCAAGTAGGCAAACTGCTGGGTGGATTTTTTTGTCATCTCCCATTCCTCATCCAGGGGCTTGGGTTGGGGGTAGGTGGGAATTATGTTACTATTGACGCAGCTTAGGCCAGTTCCAGTGAAGTTAGTGGGTTAGAAAGGATTGGATTTGAGATTCTTGTACTCCACTGGGCTGCCTGGGCATTAGAGCTGGACACAGTGATGGATAATCAGGGGGTGTGCGTCTATGTCTGGCATAGCCTTTTATCTCTCCTACATCTGGTGTGGAAAAGAGAAGTGGATCAGGAATCTGGCTTCCAGTCAGGGCCCCCGGCAAGCATGAAGATTCACAGAGAGGATGGCCATACTCAGCCTTAGGCTTATAGTAAAATCAGGGGTCATTGGTGCCCATTGATAACTGAACTTGAACAACCCTGCCAGTTGTGTGGGGTGGTTCTCCCAGTCAGCTACTAGCTTTTAAATAAAGTTGTGTCCTCTCCATTTAACCCTAAAATGATTTCTATGTCTCATTACTTCCAGACCATACGAAGCATGATTAGAATATGGACCCATAGTTTCAGACTGGTACTAAAATCACTTCCCCAGAATAGCATAGAACAAATTGTATCACTTTGTGATGAGACATAGATTTGTTGAGTTTTGAGCTAAGATTTCTTGATTACTCTCTATGGTGTCCAGAACTGTAGTAGCTGAGCACCTCACAATCTGTAAGATATTTCTATTCACAACACCCCTTGTGAGGCAGCGAAGTGCTATTGTCCATGTTATAGATGGGAACTTAGGCACAGACAAGCTAAATGATTTGCCCACAGTCACACAGGAGGTCTGTGAAAGAACAGGGAATTAACCCAGGTTTATCAATTCCTAGGTGAATGCCCAAACCATCAGACCATTCTTCCTCTGTGAGAAATTAAATATATTCACACAAATATAATAAATATTATAACTCTTATTTTGTCATTTAATTCTATTTTACTGAATAAAATGTATAAATGTCTGAATTCTTCAGTCTGTACTTTAAGTCAGGAACTAAAATTCAACAAATCCATGGGAAACATGGCATAGGTAAATGATTAATTAGAACTTATTAACGTGTGTTGTACACAGTATCTACCCCAGTGTTCTCATACTCAATAGTCAGACATTCACACTTCGGGATGTCTATCCAAAATGATCTCCCAGACCATTTGAGATTTACTTATCACTAAACCTGTTGATTATAAATGCATTGAGCACTGTACCATGAGATTTAAAGCTGGCCCTTGCCCATAATGCCGGAGAAGTGCTCCTTCAGTGTAAAGCATGTCACGAACTGCTGTCCAATCTTATTTTCTCCTAAGGTATTTTCCTATACAAAGTTCCGGAAACGGTTGCCTTGCCACTCAATGGTGAATTTGATTTCATAGAATCATAGAATATCAGGGTTGGAAGGGACCCCTGAAGGTCATCTAGTCCAACCCCCTGCTCGAAGCAGGACCAATTCCCAGTTAAATCATCCCAGCCAGGGCTTTGTCAAGCCTGACCTTAAAAACCTCTAAGGAAGGAGATTCTACCACCTCCCTAGGTAACGCATTCCAGTGTTTCACCACCCTCTTAGTGAAAAAGTTTTTCCTAATATCCAATCTAAACCTCCCCCACTGCAACTTGAGACCATTACTCCTCGTTCTGTCATCTGCTACCATTGAGAACAGTCTAGAACCATCCTCTTTGGAACCCCCTTTCAGGTAGTTGAAAGCAGCTATCAAATCCCCCCTCATTCTTCTCTTCTGCAGGCTAAACAATCCCAGCTCCCTCAGCCTCTCCTCATAAGTCATGTGTTCTAGACCCCTAATCATTTTTGTTGCCCTTCGCTGGACTCTCTCCAATTTATCCACATCCTTCTTGTAGTGTGGGGCCCAAAACTGGACACAGTACTCCAGATGAGGCCTCACCAATGTCGAATAGAGGGGAACGATCACGTCCCTCGATCTGCTCGCTATGCCCCTACTTATACATCCCAAAATGCCATTGGCCTTCTTGGCAACAAGGGCACACTGCTGACTCATATCCAGCTTCTCGTCCACTGTCACCCCTAGGTCCTTTTCCGCAGAACTGCTGCCTAGCCATTCGGTCCCTAGTCTGTAGCGGTGCATTGGATTCTTCCATCCTAAGTGCAGGACCCTGCACTTATCCTTATTGAACCTCATCAGATTTCTCTTGGCCCAATCCTCCAATTTGTCTAGGTCCTTCTGTATCCTATCCCTCCCCTCCAGCGTATCTACCACTCCTCCCAGTTTAGTATCATCCGCAAATTTTCTGAGAGTGCAATCCACACCATCCTCCAGATCATTTATGAAGATATTGAACAAAACTGGCCCCAGGACCGACCCCTGGGGCACTCCACTTGACACCGGCTGCCAACTAGACATGGAGCCATTGATCACTACCCGTTGAGCCCGACAATCTAGCCAGCTTTCTACCCACCTTATAGTGCATTCATCCAGCCCATACTTCTTTAACTTGTTGACAAGAATACTGTGGGAGACCGTGTCAAAAGCTTTGCTAAAGTCAAGAAACAATACATCCACTGCTTTCCCTTCATCCACAGAACCAGTAATCTCATCATAAAGGGCGATTAGATTAGTCAGGCATGACCTTCCCTTGGTGAATCCATGCTGGCTGTTCCTGATCACCTTCCTCTCATGCAAGTGCTTCAGGATTGATTCTTTTGAGGACCGATTTGTATGAACATATTTAACAAAGACCTACATTTGGCCGTAATGTAACTCCATTAGTGTTAGTAGAGTTGCACTAGGGATAAATTTGGATCAGGGCATTTAAATGTAGGAACAATACTGCACTAATCACTGCTTAATCTCTGCTATGTATCCTCTGAGCTTAATTATCATTTTTGCAGCATTTGAGCTTGTTGATTAGGCAAATCTTTTGAAAATGAATACATCTGTGAAAACTTTGTCTTCTTTCAGTTCTATTATGGTCTCATTTATCTCCATACATAAGTATATGTATGTCAGATTCTGTCATTTGCATTGTGATGTACAAAAAATATCCATTTTAAATGGCTAGATTTTCAGTTACTCTTGCTCTATTTCTTATTAGTATAGTGCTTGTTTACTAGAATCATGTTAATACCCAAGTCTGCCTGGCTTGCTGGTCATCAAAGTTCTTTCTCATTTCTATCAAATTGTTTCTCATTATTGGATGCCATGCATTTGATGAAACACAATTCTGGGAATACAGAGGTCTTGTTTGTTGGAACTAAATGCCTGCTGAGAAGAGCTTCCTCCTGATAAAGCCCTTTTAACTGCTTCATTCATTAGAAGAGTCTTAGCATGAAAGGGGAATTGAATTTATATTTTGATATCAACAAGAAAGATGTGGATATATTTATGCATACCTTTTCATATCTCTCAGATTGAAATTCCTTATCTCCTAAACTATTAAACTCCTAACAAGCAAAACTGTTGCAAAATCTTCTGTCTCTTTCTGCATGATATAACCATCTTTCTTACACCCTTTTCACTGGTTCCTGGTAAACCATGGCCTTGATTTTAAGATTTGATTATAAACTTGCAGAGCACTCTGGGTAACTGCAATGAAAGCAGACAACTTAATCACCTCTATACATTCTCAATTTAAATTCCTTATGGAACTGTAAGATCTCACCTCAATCACTATTTTTTCTTCAATTTGTTCTCCTGTTAGTTGAGCTGGTTGAGAATTTTCCCTCAAAATGATTTTCCAATGAAAAATGTAGTTTCTTCAGTAGTGAAATTTTCCCTGGGAACACTTCGATTTCCATGGAAACACCAACAAATGTTGTGTTTCCTGTTGGGAAAATGGAAGTGAAATATTTAATTTTGGGTCAGTTCAACCAAAACTGGAATATTTCATTATTTTAACTTCTTCCTCTTAGCACATGTACAACATGCCTCCGGTGGTACGTGACCAGGATTCATTATCGAATTTGGTCACGGGGACCCAAAATGTTTTGTTTCAGATCAGTTCAAGAAAATATTAAACTCCATTTCCCTTCTAGTTTCATTTTGATATTTCCAAAATGAATTTTTTTTTAGATATCTACTTTTCATCTCAATTTGGGATGAAAACAAATGTTGAAATGTTAGAATGTCCCATGAGACAGAAATTCCATTTTTTGCTAAGCTCTGCTTGTTTGAAACTTCTGAAGTATACATTTTTTATTTGTGGAACCAAAGCCTAATCCAACTTGCACTTCAAAGTCAATGGAAAAACTCCTACTGATCTCCATGGGAGTTGGGTCTGGGCTCAAGATGCTAAATGTATCAACACATTATGTATTTTCCTTGTCTTGTTATATATTTTAAATTGAAGAAAATGTTGTATCGTGCTGCTCTTCATGGCATTGTGTTCTGCAGAGTTCTTGGGTGGGATCTTGAAAAACTGGTTATAGGAAGAAATACCACAATAGACTCTTCTGTAGATTTATTTCTACAGCTCATGAAAAGGACAATAATGGCCAATATGACTCTTTATACTTATAGTAGAATTATTGACCGGATTCTTAGATGTAACAGAATGAGGGAGAATTGGAGGGGGAAGGGACTAGGGAAGGGGCAAAGCATAGCTATGAACAACTATAAACACAATTTCCTGTGGCTCTAAATTCCTTGACAATTGGTCCAAATATTTTTTATTGTTGATGTCTACCTGTCTTGGTGGTCTCTGGCAGATGCCCATGTTTTTTTTTTTTCACTTTTGTTTTTCACACTTTTTAGGGCACAAGTTCTGACTAACCACACTTATCCTAGATTATCATTTTACATGACATTGGAATAATTTTTATTCATTGCTGCCTGTAGGATTATGTGTTTATAACAAGAGTTGTGACCTTTTTATGAATCCAAACTGTTTATTTGCACTTCAAATGCTGCGAGTGAGACTAAGTAAACCTACTTGGTAACTGCAGTATAAGTGCTGTACGCAGATCTTTTGTTGCAACTGTTTAATGAAGAGCTTAGTGTTAGTAAAAAGAAGGTGTTTTTTTCATTTGCATCTTATAATGTAGTTAATGTGCAACACATCTCCTCATAAAGGTGGGGTACCATGAGCACATTAGATCTGTTCTCTACTCTTTACACTGGCTTCTCATGGAGTAGCAAGTCAAGTTCAAGATCTAAGGGCAGTATACAAACCTGAATAGAATAGAACAGACTAGAATAGAGTGAGAGGTCTTTATTAGTATTGCAGCTGCCAGCACACTGCCAGAGAGAAACAAAGACTCATTTTTATTGGATAAAAAAAGACTACACCTTTAATCATTAACAAGCACAAAAACCTCACCAAATCCATCCCAATGGTTTCTGTGACTAAGTTATCAGGATTGTCAGTATGAGTCCCTCCTTTCCCACATAACGAAAAGCAACAGAGAGCCCCCTTCCCTTGGGGCCAGTTGGGTGGCAGCAACAGTTTCTTTTTTCCCTGAAGATGCAAAAGTAGGAGCAGAGGGCTTTTCCATGGCTTACCCCACCAACTTGTGAGGTATCTGCATGAAGGACAGAATATATCCAGTTTGTTCTTAACATTCCCAATTGTGTCTATATATTACAATCTTATTTATCCATGATGTGTGGTGATTGCTACCTCTCCCAAGTACCTTGGAATACAGCCACATATACAAAAATTGGTGATCATCACACACTACATTTCATTCAGATGGCAACAAAAACACAACTAGGTTAATAGAACAAAGGGGATATATTCTCTTATTATAAGACTTTTATTTGTCTTTGCTCAATATCACTGTATTATTATCAGTGACACCCAGTACACCATTCCATAACTGACTTCCTTAAGTTTACACCCTTCATATTATTTTACACCTATCCCATTTTAGTCATTATTTGAGCAAACAATATATATTTAACTTTTCCTAACTTTTTCTTATAAGCCAATTTGTCTAGTAACTTAGATATATTGGTGGCCACTGTCGGAAGATGGGCTACTGAGTTAGAGGGATCATTGGTCTGCCGCAGTATGGCTGTTCTTATGCTTTTATTTGCTGCGCTTCTTTGAATGATGTGTTACTTTCTTTAAATATGAGAGGTAGTCATAATTTTGTATTTCCTGTTTCCTATACAGACCATACCATTATTGATACCATAATTCAAATTTTAGAGATTTTTTCTGTTTTGATAATAATTCAAACCAGAAAACAATGACCAGTGTTTTAAGCTATTATATTATTTATTATATCATCATATTTATGTATATATTTACATTACAATTATAATTATTTTATAATATATTTATTATTATATATTATAAGACATCACATAATCTACAATATCTCCTCAACATTTGATGCCTAAGACATAAAGAACATAAGGAAAACCCTACAGCGATATTACATTATATAATGCATTAATTTAGCCTTGATGTAAATGGGTACATCTCCATTCACCTCAATAGAGTTGTGCCTGGTTATATCAGGGATGAATTTGATCTTAGACATGTTCTAAGTATTATTCTTAATAAATATTCATACCAGCTCCTACACTATTAGCCAAACCTTTTTCAAGCTGGCTTCATCCATGTCTTACTTGTTTAACTTTTTTATTTTACATTGTTTATCTTACTTTGACATGAAAATGAGAAACAGCATTCAACATGGGACACACATTCATTTAAACTCCAGTCAAATACTAACAATTTCAGATGTTTTTCCTCTATTAGTGCATACATAGAAATGCTTTTTGCATTATTTGGAATAATTAGCTATATTTATGATCCAAAATAAGAGTCTTTTTAGGGGATTTGGAGGTTAAATATAAACTTAATCACAAGTCTAGTGTCTTATTTCAACAACAAAAGATATTGTGGATTCTAGAACAATTACTTCAATGTGGTACGCAAATTAGCAGTAGTTTAGATAAAATATGCACCAATTGGTGTAGTGAAAAAGCAATAAATTTACTTTGTAGCCATAAGAATTTGAATTTTAATGATCACTAAACTTTTAAACAACTCTTATGTCTCATAATATAAGATCTATTATTTCTTCTTCTCTCAGTGATTTTGTTTTAAAGAATATATTCAGGGCCTTGTGTATAATGCAATTATGTGGCTGTACAAATAGCCACATAAATTTACCTTTTTTTAAAGATGCTGAAAAAATTTCCATTTATAGCAGAATAGTTTTTAAAATGGCCAATTTGCTGCCATCTTCATGTTTGATCATTTTCCTGTAATTCTCAGTCTGAGTATTATTCCATGTTCTGTCCACATGGGGGAATTCAGGGAGTTTATTGCTCCTGGCCTTGAACTTCTGTTACTGCTTATACAATAAAAAGAACATGAGGAAGATCCTTCTGAAGTTCAAAACAACAGCTCTGAATCTGTTTGACAAAAAAAAAAAAACAAGGTTTGATTTCAAGCACAGGACTTTCAGCCCCCACTATCAAAAAGGGAATAACCAGGAAGATACAGAGCAGACCTGGCTGCTAAATTCCACAACAAAAACACCTTAGATTACCTCTCTTAAACTATAAGGCAACCTCTGTGATAACTACTGAAGGAAGTCTAGCTCAGCTACTTTAAGCATCCACAGATCAGAGCAATACTTCAAAGTTAGAGTTCATCTGGTGTGGCCATAGTTAAAGGATGTGAAGTTGTGAGATGCTGAATCTGACGTTTCCTTTTTGACCATCAAACAGGAGACCCAGTCAAGATAAAAATAGATTGGGAAAAATAATGGATGACAACAACTGGATGTAGCTGCACCCAAAAATCCCAAAGAAGACGGATGTACTCAGAAGGGAAGAAACAGCCAATTCTTCAGCTGATTCCAAATCCAATTGAATTTCCATGTTACCCCAACAGAAATGGTACTTACACCAAAGCTTAGTGATCAGAAATAATACTCTTGAGAACAATCTAACACTATTCAGTGGCAGAGTACACCTGTTGGATTCCCTTAGAGACCTTTTCCATTCCACTTAACCATAACACCTTCTCCAATTCTGGGAGAACACTTCATTCAGTTCTCTGGGATCCAAAAAAAACAAAACAAAAAAACCCCACATTTGATTCCAGATTTTATCAATCATCTTCCTTTTCCTTTATTTGGCATACAGCAAAGTTATGCTGAGTTGATCAGACCGAAGAATAGGGGGTTGATATAGGACATACCACACATCCAAAGTTACACAGAAAATCTTTTCCTTTATATACATTTACACATCACATTGCATTTACTCTACATTGCATCATAAATTTTTGAATTGGCTTGGTTACTTTGCAGGAACCTGTCCCTGTGCAACATGCTCTGTCCATGCATTGTCTATGCTTAACCTCCTCTTTACCTTATCTCTTCATTCCTAACTTATCTTGTCCATTGTTGGAAAATGGTTCTCTAGGTGTTCTCCCTCTTAACTGTCTCAGACATTCTGTGTTTTTCACCTACTGACCTATTTACTTACCTTATGTAGTAAAAATGTTCTGTTTTCTGCTTAATGATCTGTTCACATCCCTAATTCTATTCTCCAAGAAATGAGGCCTCCCTCCTTACGTTAATCACACATGGCAGGCCAGGTCTTAGCTACAATACCTTCAGATTGGACGATGCAAGCAAATCATAGCCAGAAGTTGACTAGATCTGAATGAGTAGTGACGCGAGTGGCTTGTATAGTTTCTTTAAATTTGCAGTAGAAAGCCAGGCAGGAGGAAGTTCTAGAAACTGTTCACAAAAGGAGAAGATCCTTTTTCAGCATTAGAAAAAAAAAACATTTTCTGAAATTATTTATTGTTTTATGTATATGTGGTCAGCTGGGAAAGTCAGTGTGTGTCTGTGGGTTGGTGGGGGGCATACTGGGTGCAGCAAAGGGAGCTGAAGAACTTGAGGGATGCTAGCCATACATAGCTTCTAAGACATGTCAGAGCAGAGCTCCACTTCCATGCAGTTTAGGGGTTCTACAGGAGGGGAAGGCACTGCTATGTGAAGTTCCTAATTCCTCCAGGAGCAGATCTGTTTTCAAGGGGTTTAAGAGATATTGGATTAGATCCTGATCTGGTGTCAATTGGCCTGGCTCTATTAACTTCCATAGAGCAATGGCAATTTACATGAGCTGAGGATGTGGCCCAAGATAGCAACTTCCTCCCACTCTAAGCCTTCCCCTTCCCACCATGTGTTTCAGCCCATCTTCTGATGTCAGGTAGACATTATTTTCAATCATCCCTCGGGCAGGGCTCCTAACCTAAGATTCACTGTGCAAAACTCACATGTTATGATCAATGGCAAAGTTTTTCAGAGAACATAATATTCAGGTGGTACTCCCTTGATAAATTGCAATAGTAACATTTGCTATCTCTGAGGTACTTTTAGAAATATTGAAAATTATCATAATCAATTAGCTTTGCAACATAACTGAGAGTTTGTCATATAAAGCTGGGCAATTTACAGGACTATGAAAAAAAACAAACAAACAGAGAAGACCACAGAATTGAGAACTAATGTGTTTTCCTGATAAGGAGATACTGGAGGATTTTGCAGGGGAAGATTGTGGATCCTTTGGGCTCATTTGCTAAGGAAGATAGTTCCAGCTTTAGGTAAAGGTCTTCAAGTTAGGGCCTTCAAGATTCTCTGTGCCCCCATCAGATCCAGGAGCACCTGACCTCCAGAGCCTTTTACAGGTAGTTGAAATTTTTTGAATTTTGAAATTTCAGGACAATTTTCCTCAAAATTTCAACTTTTTTTTTTAAAAAGCAGGACATATGTTTAATGAATATTTTTGCAAAAACTACATACCATTTTTTGACTATCTGCAATCATTCACTCAGCTCTGAAACTACTCTCCTTTTTTTTTCTCATTTCTTCTGCTGCTGTTTTTGGTTGGTTCCTGCCACTCTCTGCAATCCTACAGCTGTTCAGTCTCACTCCTCCTGTCCATTGTGCTTCCCACCTTATATAAGAACGTAAGAATGACCATACTGGATCAGACCAAAGGTCCATCTAGCCAGTAGTCTGTCTTTTGACAGTGGCAATGCCAGGTGCCCCGGAGGGAATGAACAGAACAGGTAATCATCCACTCCCTGTCACTCATTCTGAGCTTCTGGCAAATAGAGGCTAGGGACACCATCCCTGCCAATCCTGTATAATAGCCATTGCTGGACCTATCCTCTATGGATTTATCTAGTTCTTTTTTGAACCCTGTTATAGTCCTGGCCTTCACAACCTCCTGTAGGAAAGAGTTCCACAGGTCGACTGTACATTCTGTGAAGAAATACTACCTTTTTGTTTCCTTTAAACCTGCTGCCTATTAATTTAATTTGGTGACCCCTAGTTCTTGTGTTATGAGAAGGAGCAAATAACACTTCCTTATTTTACTTTCTCCACACCAGTCATGATTTTATAGACCTCAGTCATATCTCTCCTTAGCCATCTCTTTTTGAAGCTGAAAAGTCCCAGTCTTATTAATCTTTCCCCATATGGAAGCCGTTCCATACCCCTAATCATTTTTGTTACCCTTTTCTGAACCTTTTCCAATTCCGATATATCTTTTTTGAGATGGGGTGATCACATCTGCATTCGAGATGTGGGCGTACCATGGATTTATATAGAGGCAATATATTTTCTGTCTTATTATCTATCCCTTTCTTAATGATGCCGAACATTCTGTTTGCTTTTTTGACTGCCACTGCACACTGAGTGGATGTTTTCAGAGAACTATCCACAATAACTCCAAGGTCTTTCTTGAGTGGTAACAGCTAATTTAGACCCCATCGTTTTATATGTATAGTTGGGATTATGTTTTCCAATGTTCATTACTTTGCATTTATCAATATTGAATTTCATCTGTCATTTTGTTACCCAGTCACATAGTTTTGAGAGATCCTTTTGTAGCTCTTCTTGGTCTGCCTGGGACTTAACTATGTTGAGTAGTTTTGTATCATCTGCAAATTTTGCCACCTCACTGTTTACCGTTTTTTCCAGATCATTTGTGAATATGTTGAATCATATTCATGTTGACTGGTCCCAGTACAGACCCCTGGGGGACACCACTGTTTACCTCTCTCCATTCTGAAAACTGACTATTTATTCCTGTCCTTTGTTTCCTATCTTTTAACCAGTTACCAATCCATGAGAGGACTTTCCCTTTTTATCTCATGATGGCTTACTTTGCTTAAGTGCCTTTGGTGAGGGACCTTGTCAAAGGCTTTCTGAAGGCTTTCTCTTCTCCTTTTCCCTTTCAACCTCTCTCCCATACCCAACAGCCTTTCCTACTTCAACCCAAGTTCACCACTCCAAGAACCACCCTTAAAACTACATTTTTGTGCTACACATTTTTAAATAAATGTAGAGGGAGGATGACTCTTTTTGCGTAACCTACAGCCAAAGTAGGTATGGAGTATGGAGTAGAAAATGAGGGAATAGTGTCTGTTATTTCATAGTCATGGCTTTTACCTGGGCTACAAGTTTGGGATGAGTTGTTATAATCACAGAACCATTCTTACAGACAATGATTCTGTGTGTTTGAAATTATGGCTGTGTGTTTGAAATTATGCCCTTAGTTACAGTGTGGGAGAGCTTAACTTCAAAGCTGACTTTGTGTCTTTATTCCTTCCTCTGAGTTTGTTTTCCAGCATTTTTATGACTTCGCTGTACTCTTATAAATATTTCACTAACACAGATAACATCCGATGAAGTGAGCTGTAGCTCACGAAAGCTCATGCTCAAATAAATTGGTTAGTCTCTAAGGTGCCACAAGTACTCCTTTTCTTTTTGCGAATACAGACTAACACGGCTGTTACTCTGAAACAGATAAAACCTGTTTTTCAAGGTTTTTCTGAGAAACATAAAAGTAGAAACAAACAATAGATTCAGACACACATCCCTACTGTAAATAGATAAAATATCATAGGCAGTACAAGGAAACTCTGTGAGCCAGTGTTGTTACTTATTTTATTATACTGTGTAGCAATGCTAGGCCATATGGGTAAAATATTCTGAGAGTCTAGGGGACATCAACCAGTGAGGGAGAGATTCCCCAGAGGCTTAGGTGTCTAAGTTCAACTTTTAGACATTGCTGCAATCCACAAAACTCCCACTCAGCTGTCACCTAACACTGTAGGTAACTAATCTCACTTGGCTTCTAAGTTTTTTCCTCCAAGCAAGCACACTACAACCTCAAGCTCAGGACCTGGGCACCTACTTCCTGCCTGAGCATGCACACTGCCTCAGGATAGGCCTCCAGACACCCATCTCCCACCTCAGCCCCAGCGTGATTCACAACCCAGGAAAGATAAGCATTTGTCCACTGAAGCCATGTGCAGGGCCCAATCTGGTACATGCATTCAGAGGCTGCCTACAAGATCAGGCCCCTCAGACAAGTTCATATAAAACAGCCATGGGATGAGGAAAAGAACACCCTCTATTATAATCTTTAGCCTCAAGGGTGTGGGAGACTCCCAGTTCTATTCCCCTCTCCTCCAGAGAGGGAACCACTTCCCAGGTGAGTGCCCTAACCACTAGAATATAGCCATTCTAATGCTTTCCTTGGCCCAATTAATATTTGTTTTCCACTGTTTAAAGTGAAGTTAATTCAGTAGCTGAGATTCTGGGGCCCCACATCAGACTATCTAATAGCCTAGTTGTTAGGACACTTATCTGAGAGATGGAAATCCTGAATGAGTACCCAATCCACAAGGATAAAGATTATAAGGGATCTCCTTTGCTGCTGCAATTCAGGGGGCCGAATGTCTATCTTCCCCCAGTTCATGAATCACTAGCACAGTAAGGCACCAGTCTCTGGCTGGGGCTGTGACACTCACTCTTGCAATGCAAAGAAAGAAAGAAAAAGAAAAGCTAAAGATAGTGAATGCAGCTTCCATTTCTGATGCATGTAATCTATCCGCTAGGAAATTACAGGCAGAGCATACAGTTGTATCAGCCACCCATAAGTTGTATGAGATCTGGCAAACTCTTAGTGTGCCTTTTCTGGTTAGAGTCACATCAGTGTTGCCAAAGAGGTTCCTTGGTTGGCAAAGCCAGGCACATTTTAGACAAGAGAAAGGTAGGAAAAAGGAAAAATAAAGTTGGGAAAGAAATTACACACTGCAGGGGGGGGCAGGGGAGAATAACAATAGGAATCTCAGAATTTAGCCTAAGCTGGGGTAGGAGGGCTGGGGGGGGGGGGAGAAGGGTGATCATCTCTGGCTCAGTCTAGTCAGGATATGTGTCACAATCAGAATATTCCATTCTATGCATCCAATGAAGTGAGCTGTAGCCCACGAAAGCTTATGCTCTAATAAATTTGTTTGTCTCTAAGGTGCCACAAGTACTCCTGTTCTTTTTGCGGATACAGATTAACACGGCTGCTACTCTGAAACCAATCAGAATATTGAAAGCCCAGTGTCATCATGGTGGATCCTGGGTCCCAGGAGAGGGTGGGGGCAGTAGCAGCCATGATGGTGAGGCTTTTTCTTGCTAGTTCATCTGTCCTGATTGCTCTTGCAGTTACCCCTAGATAAACAAAGTTCAAAAAGGAGTAGCAACCTCATCCCATTAAAATTAATCACTGAAAACAAATTTCAATGATTCTCCCCTATAAACGTTTTCTCCCATTTCTAGAATTGTTTGGCTCATTATTATGTCAACCTATGGCACTTCCAGGAGCCTTGGAGATCCTTTATCACAGCTCTTTTAAATTAAACAATCCCGTTTGTACCAGTCTTTTGATTTCCCACTTCTGTTTACTTTTTGAAGAAATTTTATACAGTGGGCAAGTTGGACTTTTTTTATCTTGGCCAATTTAGAATACAGGCCTTTGTACAACACTCGCATATGGTGGCTTGGTATCAAGCTGCAGAAGAACAAAGAATGGATAGGGTGAAGAGCACCTCATCTACAACAATAACTCCCAACAACAGTAAGAGCAAAAAGCGGTGTGAAAAAACCCAACAACTAAGAAATGGTACAGGGAAGTGAGGGAGTCTAGCATTAGATGGTTTTAGGAAACCAAAGTCAGAATCAACATGTCTCACAAGTTTATCTTCCATCATCATCATATTGTCGTAAGCAACCACTGAAGTACAGAGAACATCACTGTTGCCTGTAGCTTGAAATTGTGCTAATGGTTGCTTTAAAGAATGGCTTCCCCTGGCCTCCTTCATTAGTGGTAGCTAGAGTATTTAATTGATTTACAAACAAACACACAAATTAGTTCAAAGATGTCTGTTATCATCATTACTCAATCAGTGATTTTTTTGCACTAACTATGGCTTTTTAAGGAAGTTGAAATTACATTTTGTGTTTAAATAATTATTTGTGGTTTCAATGATTGAGACTTGCAGACGTGGAGGCTGTGGATTGATCAATTTGATGGAAAACATGTTTTAAATTGCATAAGGAATGGTGAGCATAGACAAAACATTCACCTTTTTGGTCCCTTAGTGGATTTACAATGATGTGTTTTACAGCAACCTTTCTTTAACAAATACCGGTGTTCTGAGACCCTTTCTGTAAGGAGCACACTTTAGCATAGTGTTATGAGGACAAGAAATGCTAGCACAGCAGGAGAAGTCATTCTTCTACATTCAGCTTAAAATATGCTAATAATTTCAAATGTTGTTCTACTATTAGTGCATCTATGGAAATACATTTTGCATTTACATGGTGTAATTAGAAGATGTTTATAACTAAATTCAGATTTTTTTATTATTTGTTAAAGTAAAACAATCTGAATTTTGTGTCTTAATTCCACATTTTTAATTGAACAAAAATATAATATTAAGAACCCTAGAGCAATTATTTTGCTTCAGTGTATCACTTTGCACTCATAAACAGAAATAACTTTGGATGAAATATGTGAACCAGTTAACGATATTGTTTATTTATAAACAGAGTGAGTAGAATCATAGAATCATAGAATCATAGAATATCAGGGTTGGAAGGGACCCCAGAAGGTCATCTAGTCCAACCCCCTGCTCAAAGCAGGACCAATTCCCAGTTAAATCATCCCAGCCAGGGCTTTGTCAAGCCTGACCTTAAAAACCTCTAAGGAAGGAGATTCTACCACCTCCCTAGGTAACGCATCCCAGTGTTTCACCACCCTCTTAGTGAAAAAGTTTTTCCTAATATCCAATCTAAACCTCCCCCACTGCAACTTGAGACCATTACTCCTCGTTCTGTCATCTGCTACCATTGAGAACAGTCTAGAGCCATCCTCTTTGGAACCCCCTTTCAGGTAGTTGAAAGCAGCTATCAAATCCCCCCTCATTCTTCTCTTCTGCAGGCTAAATAATCCCAGCTCCCTCAGCCTCTCCTCATAACTCGTGTTCCAGTCCCCTAATCATTTTTGTTGCCCTTCGCTGGACTCTCTCCAATTTATCCACATTCTTTTAATCTGCAATCCAGTGTATATTTTTGTCATCTTCATAGACCAATGAAGCAGGGACTTCTGGAATCTGCAAGAGTGCTCAAAATACAAAAGTTACAGGGGTTTAATAGGCATAAATACATCATTTATTTATAACTATATGAGCTCTTATATGGCACCAAGTAGCTGTTATATGGCACCATAGAACAGTGAAGTGGTCTAGCAATGACACATCTGGTAGCTATGCTCATTGATGAACAGGAGGAGAAGGACTCTTTATTTTACCATGTAAGCAACAGAAGCTAATTGTGGATTTGTTATCTGGCTTCTAGGCACAAGCAGTTTTTCTGATACCATGATATTCTTTTGTTCTCTATGTTCTTGCACTGTCCATTTCACTGTAGTATCTTACCCGTCTAATAGTGAATTAAGTGCTGTAACTAACATCTGTCATGTGTGGCTCATGTTCTCTGTCATCCTCTCATTGTCTGCACAATGAAGCATGTGGGTAGGGTTTTACAATTGATATGTTCTGGAAAGAAACTAGGAAAGAAGAAAATTAGAAACTAAAACTGTTGTGAAATGAAGAGCTGTCTTCACTAAACAATGTGTCTCGTTATTGTTATGTGGAAGTCTTTGCTCACATATATGGCCAATTGAAGTCTGCCATATGTATGAGCAAAGGCATGGAATCCAGATCTTAATTTATTTTTTCTGTGGGTTTTGACATCAGGGAATATTCATCAGGGAATTTTAAAGTCCGTACTTGGGTTTTCTGATAATATAGGCAGATAGTTTAACTGAGCAATATACACTGATGTGAGGTTCATTTTTTTTCTTGTGGTATCATAGGTTGTAATGTTATTTAATAAGAATGGCTTCCTTTGCTGTTCACCTTTTTCAATGCAGTGTTTGACTCAGTGATTCTTATCATATACTGTAGGAACACTGCCCAACAGGGGTCACATTTACATTCTCTTCTGAAAAAGAACTTTTAGTTGTAAGTGCTCTAATAGTTCAGAACCTGCTGTGAAACATATGTGAAGAGACATTAGCCACCTACATGTGTTAGGAATGTAAGAAAGACTGTTGTTGTACAAACTGGCAAAATAATTGAAATTTAATGAGGTGGTTCTCTAGGCAGAAATGACCTCTTGTTGCAGTGTCACTGATTTTCACTCTCCATCCGGTGGCTCAAAAAATGAAGGAGTAAGAGCACAAAGAGCAACCCAATCCCACTGAGCAGCATTTTTTACTGAGTGTTGATTACCTCTAGGTGTGGGTTATTTTATTTTTTTCAGTTTAAATATTCAAAGCAGCTTTTGTTGAGTTGACATGGAATTTTTGAGTTTCTAGCAAATCAGAGATGAAAAACACGATTGTTGTATAGCCAAAAGTTGCTTTCCACAGAAACAGAGCCAAGTTAAAACAGAAGTCCTGCTGCTTCATTATAAAATAAACTAGTGTACTCAAGTTCATTTAGAGAGAGAGACACACATTGTAGATTCCAGTTCTTGTATAAGATGAATTTATCCTGACCTTAGATTGACAGCAAACCCTGACTTGGCTAAACAGCACATTATTTTGGCATAACTGATGTTAAGAAAAAGTTTTGAAAGTGAAGTCTGCCAGTTTTAGCATGGGTTTTTTTTTTAATTCTGGTTAATGGCTTTTATGCTTAAATCTCTATATAGACAAGATTCTACACTCTGAAAAATTGCTTCTTTGAATCCTGTTTGCATTAAAAAAATAAGGTAGAGACAGTGCTTATCCATTCTATTACTGCTTCATTAAAAATTTGAGTAGGTGAAGAGTGCATTAAAGTTAGCATAACTTTAGAGATGCTAATTTATTTCTTAGATTTACTATACTTTGTAATGCATTTTAGATTAGGCAAGTGTAATTAATTATGCATTACATATGTAAAATGGGCAAAAAAAATTGAAAGACATTTGAATTTTCACCTAGTTTTAACAATTTTACAAAAACTCAATTTTTTGCTGAAATGTCACTATTCAACATTTTTTCCAAAGTTTTATTAGCAAAATTTAATATTACCACTAAAATGGTACAGGTGTTTTTTTTTTTCTACCAGTGGGAAGTATACGGTCATGGAAGTGATAAAGAGGTTGAATATTAGGCTTTAACTGTGCAACAAGAGTGCTTTAGACAAAACAATGTCTTATCCTGTAATATAATATCTGAAACAAACAAAAGGCAACTTTTAGTGCAGAGTCTACTTTTAAATACATATATGGCTCCTATTTAAGCATCCAAGGACAGAATGTGATCTTGAGGAAAAGGGGGTTACTCATAGGCATTGGGAGTGGAAAGGACAGAAGAGCTGTTTATCTTGCTGTTATTTACTACGAAAGGGGAAGGGAAGGAAAGAATCATAGCTTCGGGAAGAGTTAATGGAATGTGCAGTCTTGTACGTCTCATAATGCTCACCACATTCACCTGGATGTGTATGTCACCCCACTGACTCTCCCTATTGTGAATGGGAGAGAAAGGAAGCGGGGAACTCAGGCTCCCACTGATTCTCTCTTCCCTTCCCTTCTAGGAGTGGGGTAGGGCAGGCTATCTCTAACATTGTCTGGGCTCTCAGCCTGTTCTGCCCACTCTTGCTGCCAATGGACCACTGAGCTCATTTTGGACCAATTGGTTGCTACCTGCAAGAGTATGGGGAGGAAGGGGCTGTTTGTTTCTGCTGACTGCTGGCTGGTAGCCATTTTTGCATCATTTATAACACACATTTGAGAGGTCTGTGAATGATGACACTGATCTTGCTCTCTGTTCTGTACATGCCTCCTCCTTTGATTCCACAGTCAACATGATAAGGTCAAACAGAAAAGGACAAAAGTGATGCTAAGTTGGCCTTCAGGTTGCTGCCTGTGCACCATTCAAACTTCAGCCTACTAGGGTTTAAATTTCAGGGGCAATTTTACTTTGTCAAAGCTATGACAGTGGGATGTTCCATCTCCTGTGAGCCTTTTGAAACGATCAGTTCAATGTCAGAATGGGCAATGGTCAAGGAATCTGAACTTCATCAGGCTGCTCACTAACTTGATTATTTCTTTTTGTAAGGCAATCAGGGATGGGCAAATGTTTGTATCTGTGGAGAACATTTCAGACTTTGACCAGAAACCTGGGAGCTCAATTAATTGGGGGTGGGGATCGGGGGGAGTGGGAACTGAAAGCCATTATACCAGATTGGTGTTCTTGGGGGTTGAATTAGATACTGTGAAGGGTGTTTCTTGTCTCCCCTTTGAAAAATTAGCAAAACTTTGAGAATTGTTGTCCATCATAATGAAGGCCACGAAACTACGTCTGATACAGCTGCAGGCCATCGTCAGCTATTTAAATTTCGCTTTCAGTGTGCTGGCTCCAGGACACATCTTTAGAGCACAACTAGCAGCAGCCATAACAGATGTCACTATGCCTAATCACGATATTAGGGTGCCCAGGAAATTGACAGAGAACATAAATATCTGCGACAGGTTCTTGTCAGAATATAATGGAGTATCTCTTTGGCATAAGAAGTGGCTTCTAGATGCTGATGTGCAGGCCCAAACAGCTGCTGCAGGTGTCTTAGGCATTGGCTTGTATTTCCAAGGAGACTGATTTGCTCAGAGGTGGCAAGAGGAATAGCATATTCAGGACATCAAAAACATCACATTTCTGGAATTTTTCCCTATCCTAGTGACCATCATTATTTGGTGTAATAGGTTAGGGGATAAGCAGATCATCTTCTGGAGTGACAACATGGCAATGGTACAGGTTATTAATGGGCAGTCCACAAAGTCCCAGACAGTGAGGCATTTGGTACAAGCATTTGTGTTGCAATACCTTTAAGTGAATACACACTTCACAGCGTGGCATGTCACTGGGATTTATAATGGCAGTGTCAATGCTCTGTCTCTATTTCAGGTAAATCGATTTTGGCAATTAGCACCAGAAGCCAAAAAGGACCCAACAGCGGTGCCTCAACCCATGAGGAACCCTGGTTATTGACCAGTGTCAGACTAATGGAAAACTCCATTGCCCCACGGACATTCCAAACTTACACAACAGGATTTACAGAGTTTGTGGATTTTAAGTGTGTGCCGGGGCCTGCCCTATATAGGCCTATCCCAGAATCTCATGTAGCTCAGTTCCAGGTAGTTAATGTGCCATGGGCTGATATCATTTATAATTGCAGGACAATTAGCAAGCATTTCCTCCTGTGCACATGCACTGGATTTGTAATGTGCAAGTCACAAGAAGGTTGGCCACATTCAAAGAGTTTTCCAGAGAACCGGTCACTATTCAGATCTTAAGCAATTTAAGCTCATATCCTCTAAGTATTTAGGCACATATCTGCCTTTTTAGGTGGTGCCTAAATCTACCATTTAGGTTCCACTAACATTTTAAAAAACATTGCTCTGCTGCTGCCACGCCCAATAGGCACTTAAGTTCCCTAGGTCACTAAGTTTTTGCCTGTTGGCAATCCCAAACCCCTAAACCCAACCTTGCTTTAGGTTACCTTTTCCAGACTGGTTGTCTGCTGACTGACTCAGATGACCTAGATTAAGTGGCTTCCCTCAGAGCCCCCTAGCCTTCAAGCAGGACCAGTAAATTCATTACACTTAAAAGTGTTAGCTTGTTATTTTTAACCAGTTTCCAGTACACCACAAATTGGACTTGAAGACAACATGGGAAACCAGTTAGAAAACCCTGATACAAAAGAAAACCAAGGAAAACATGAATAAGGAGGAAACAAATCCCACTAAAAGGCCTAGAAAGATCAAACAATTATAGCAGTACTCATCCTCCTCAGTGTGATCTGATGAGATCCACCATTGATTTATTCCAAATGCTGGAGAACATCTAAAGTATATTTTCTTCATAGTGAATAGGAGAACATCTAAAGTATATTTTCTTCATAGTGAATAGATCTTTCCACAGTTATAACATCCATATTCTTGAAAGTAACTAATGCAGGAAATACATGTCCTTTTGTTTCAAAAGTTAAGGGTTTTGACCTAAAGTGTCATTGGTATCATAGAAGTGTTTTCTAAAAATCTAAGCTTGATGGCAAAAAAATCCCTATATATCAAATGTATTATGGCAAGAATATTATTAATACAAAGGAAGATTTTTACCAGTGTTTCCTAATAACCGGATAATTACATAAAAGTAGTAATTTCCCATTACTAGCATAACATTTCCAGCATTTGTCTGTATTAATGATTTTTTCCTTCAACATCATGCAAGAGAAAAAGAAAATTCATTAATGATTTTCAACTGAACAGATCTCACATTGGGGTGGTTTTTATTACTTTCCTGCTAATCTCTTTCCATAAGCCATCGCCAATGTTTATTTTTCATTCTTTATTCCAGCCTCCGTTTCCACTGTGTTTAACATTTATGTGGTCTGTTGGACAGACATAAAAGTTGGACACACAGGGTTTTCTGGACACGCATTTTATTTTATTTTTTTTAAGTAATGTCACTGAGGTATTAAGGAAAGCCAAAGAAGGGCCTCTAGTGTTGGTTATCTAAAGTTTAATATGCCTTAGTCTTTCAGAGATCAAAATGTTCCTGAAACTTGCTAAGAGAAATAAATGTGCTATTTTTATATACAGCTGTTATTTCTCTAAAGGATTTTAGATACCATTCAAGGTTCCTTATTGGTTTCTCTCTAAACATTACAGGCCAGATGGTGCCTTGAAAGCAATAGTCAATATTAGGGGCAGTGCAGAGCTGCACTGCTCCAAGGAAAGATCTGGGAGATTGTTGCCGTGGGAGACACAATTCCTCCTGGAACCCCAGAGAACACGGTGGAAATGTACATTGCCTAAGGAAAACGGTGCTCTTTTGTCTGCTGCTAACCTGCAGAGAAGGAACAAGTCATGTTGCTGCCTCCTTTGAGGTGACTAATCACTGGCTGTGCTAAGAGGAAAAAGGGAGAGAAAGTCTCTTTGTAGCCTCTCTTTCACTTTTGTAGACTCATGTAAAGGCCAATCCCAATCTAGCATAGGTGCAAGCACAGGAAAAAATAAATATATAAATAATGGGAAGGGATCAGAATAGAGAATTTTCTCCAACATAAAAAAGGCAAAGTTGGGAAGCAGGCAGGATAACCAGCCAGGCAAATTTTGGCCCCAAAAATATATTTTATCTAAACACTTTGGGAGGGATGGGGAGAAAATCCATGAGTCCTCAGCCATTTCTGGAACACCATTGCCTTTCTGGTTGTCTGAGTATAACAGGCTAACCAGCTGTGTCTTTTAAAGCTCTTTAGAAAGCTTTAGAGAGTTTCCTTTCTCTGCACAACTCTTCTAGCACATCCTTCTTGGGCTGCTCAGCTAATTTTACTTGTCTGTCTTTTCATACTCTTTTTCCCCAAAAGAACACAGGGCATTTTTTTATCTTGCTTTCTCCTTCCACAGTACTTGCTTTTGTTACTGTTATCCCTTATTGGAAATTCACCACAGTTATGATCTCACACATGCTGGGGAAAGGCGGGAGGAATGGACAGAGAATGCTTTTATCAAAGGGAGCATTACATGGGGAGAAGCAATAGCCAGAGGACACAGAGTCATAGAAATGCATGGCTGAAAGGGAACTCAAGAGGCCACTTATTCCAGTCCTTCACACTGATGCAGGACCAAGTAAATCCAGACCATCCCTGACAGGTGTTTGTATAGTCATTCTTAAAAACCTCCAACAATGGGGATTCCACAACTTCTGTTGGTAACCTATTTCAGTACTTAACTATCCTTATGGTTAGAAACTTTTCCCTAATCTCTAATCTAAATCTCCCTTCATAAAATCATAGACTTTAAGATCAGAACGTACCATTATGATCATCTAGTCTGACCTCCTGCACAATGCAGGCCACAGAATCTCACCCACCCACTCCTGTAATAAACCCCTAACCTATGTCTGAGCTATTGAAGTCCTCAAATCATGGTTTAAAGACTTCAAGATGCAGAGAATCCTCCAGCAAGTGACCCATGCCCCACACTGCAGAGGAAGGCGAAAACCCCCAGGGCCTCTGCCAATCTGCCCTGGGGGAAAATTCCTTCCCGACCCCAAATATGGCGATAAGCTAAACCCTGAGCATGTGGGCAAGACTCACCAGCCAGACACCCAGGAAAGAATTCTCTGTAGTAACTCAGATCCCACCCCATCTAACATTCCATCACAGGTCATTGGGCATATCTACCGCTGGTCAGTTGAAGATCAATTAATTGCCAAAATTAGGCTATCCCATCATATCATCCCTTCCATAAACTTATCAAGGTTAGTCTTGAAGCCAGATATGTCTTTTTTGCCCCCACTGCTTCTCTTGGAAGGCTGTTTCAGAACTTCACTCCTCTGATGGTTAGAATTCATTTAATTTCAAGTCTAAACATCCTGATGGCCAGTTTATATCCATTTGTTCTTGTGTCCATATTGGTACTGAGCTTAAATAATTCTTCTCCATCCATGGTATTTATCTCTCTGATTATATTTAGAGAGAGCAATCATATCTCCTCTCAGCCTTCTTTTGGTTAGGCTAAACAAGTCAAGCTCTTTGAGTCTCCTTTCATAAGACAGGTTTTCCATTCCTCGAATCATCTTAGTAGCCCTTCTCTGTACCTATTCCAGTTTGAATTCATCCTTCTTAAACATGGGAGACCAGAACTGCACACAGTATTCCAGATGAGGTCTCACCAGTGCCTTGTATAACGGTACTAACACCTCCTTATCTCTACTGGAAATACCTTGCCTGATGCATCCCAAGACCGCATTAGCTTTTTTCACAGCCATATCACATTGGCAGCTCACAGTCATCCTGTGATCAACCAATACTCCAAGGTCCTTCTCCTCCTCTGTTACTTCCAAGTGATGCGTCCCCAGTTTTTAACAAAAATTCTTGTTATTAATCCCTAAATGCATGACCTTGCACTTTTCACTATTAAATTTAATCAGATTAAGTCAATTACTTCTTGTCCTACCTTCAGTGGACATGGAGAACAATACCTCCTCTTTATAACATCCCTTAATATATCTGAAGACTGTTATCAAGTCCATGTCAGTCTTCTTTTCTCAGGACTAAACACGTCCAGTTTTTTTTAGCCTTTCCTCATAGCTCAGGTTTTGTGAACCTTTTTATCATTTTTGTAGCTCTCCTCTAGACTCCTATTTGTCTGTATCTTTGTTAAAGTGTGGCAACCAGAACTGGACACAATATCCTAGGTTAGCTCTCACCAAAGCTGAGTAGAGCGGGACAATTACCTATGTGTTTTACATAAAGCACTCCTGCTAAAACACACCAGAATGATATTAACTTTCTCCATAATTGCATCACATTGTTGGCTCACATTCAATTTGTCTGCCACTATAACTCCCAGAATCTTTTCTGCAGTACTACCACCTAGCCAGTTATTCCTCATTTTTATTTACACATTTGATTTTTTTTCTTCTTAAGTGAAGTACTTTGCACTTGTCTTTATTGAACTCCATTTGGTTGATTTCAGACCAATTCTTCAATTTGTCAGAATAATTTTGAAGTATAAGCCGGTCCTCCAAAGTGCTTGGAACCCCTTCCAGCTTGGTGTCATCCGCAAATCATATAAGCACCCCACTCTATTACCTAAGTTATTAAGGACAATATTGAATAGTACCAGACAAGGATAGACCCCGAGGGACACTATTAGAAATGTCCGCTGTTTGAAAAGTGAACTATTGATAACTCTTTTGTAGTAATTTCAACCAGTTTGTGTATTATTTTCAACTAGACCACATTTCCCTAGTTTGCTTATAACAATGTCATGTGGGACTGTGTCAAAAGCCTTACTAAAATAAAAATAAATGTCTACTGCTTCTATCATCCACTAAGCCAGTAACTATATCAAAGAAGGAAATTAGGTTGTTTTGTCATGATTTATTCTTGATAAGTAACAGCCAACATTAGGTGCTTACAAATTGTTTGTTTAGTAATTTCTTCCAGTGTCTTTCCAGGCATCAAAGTTAGGCTTCCTGGTCTATAATTCCCCAAATCATCTTTCTTCCTTGTTTTACAGATAGGTATTATGTTCACCCTTCTCCAGTCCTCTGAGACCTCACCAGTGCTCCATGAGTTCTGAAAGATAATCACTAATTCTGATATTGTTTCAGCTAATTCCTAAAGCACAGTAGGGTGAATGTCATCAGACCTTGCTGAACTGAATATATGTAACTTCCCTAAATATTCTTTGACTTATTCTTTTCCTATTTTCCTTTTAAATATTTGTGTTAAGCATCTGGTCACAATAAACTTTTTTAGAGAAGACTGAAGCAAAACAGACATTAAACAGTTCAGGTTTTTGTGTGTCATCTATCATTAACTCTCCTTCCCTGTTCAGAGGTGGACCTACCCTTTCTTTCATCTTTCTCTGCTCCTAACCTATTTATACAACCTCTTCTTATTGCCTTTTATGTCCCTTGCTAGTTGTAACTCATTTTGTATCTTGGCCTTTCTCATTTTGTGTTGGGGAAAGAGAAGTTTCCTTTACATTATTACCTCCCTATACACAGGACAGGCAGATTTGTGGGGCATCACTAGGGGAAAACAAAGCAGGATGGACATTTATCCCCACACCCCAGTGGCTGTGCTTATGCAATCGACCCTTATACTTGGCTTAAACCATATAGGAAAATCCAGTAACATCACCCATGCCTCAGTAGTCATCAGTTCATTTTTTATAAATATTATTATGTAGCATAATAAAGTCTTTTCAGGAAGAGAATGTATAAAATTCCTTTAAACAGTAAGGTTCACTCTGTAAAGTGGGACACTGTGGTAGAAGCTGTTTTTCATTGAAAATATTGGAAAATGTAGCATATGTATGTTCATGTCATTTTTTAACTTGATTCTTGCCCATTTTCCATTCCATTTGAGCCTAGCCAACAACTTACAGTTTCTTTCTAATGTCCTAGGATATGTTTACCCAAAAGATTTCCTCTCTTCCCACACAACACTGCTGCTGTTACAATTAGTCTGCTGGAGTTTGGATTTTATTAACGGATTGATGACCTGATGTTAGCAGATATGAGGTTTTTATAAGACTATTTTGGTAGACTTTTGGTAATAGCGTATTGGTACATTAATAATTCCTGTAACATTTCAATTATCTGTGCTGAATATTCACTTTCTAGGAAAGCTGGTCCAGTGGTGAGGAGCTAGTTTGAGAGTTAGAACATCCAGGGTCCACTACCTGTTCTTCAACCAGCTTCATGTGTGACTTTAGCAAAGTCACTTAGGGCCATATTTTCAAAGGTATTTATGCACCTAAGGATTCATATAGGCTTAAGGCCTAGCTTAGGCTCTCTTGAAAATGTCACTAGGCACCTAATTCCAATTGAGAAAAGGGATCTTTGAGGCTACGGCCCTAAGTCTTGGTAAGTCTCAGTTCTCCATCTTTAAAATGGGGTAATAGCGCTTCCCTACCTTCCAGGGGTGTTGTAAGGGTAAATACATTAAAGGCAGCGAGCTGTTCAGACACTACAATAATGGGGAGGATATAACTATCACAGATTCTAATTCATGTGTGGTACCTCGAGGATTTATACATTAGACATCATCAAAAAGCATATAAATAAATAGCAAATAAAAGAAATATGGTTAAACACATATTTGTAATGTCTGATGACATCACACACAAAAAACCCCAACCCTGAAACTTGAGAGATTTGAATACTGTCCTTTCTACCCCAAAAGGGCAAGAGAAGCAATATAGTGAGACTGAGCTTTGGAGCTGCACAGAGACTGAACTAAACTTGTACCTATCTATAAGGCAAGCATGAAATATTCTAACTTAGGTCCCAATCATGAGAGATGCTGACCACTTCCAGTGTAGTACTGAGTACCTAAAACTGATTTTGAAGTCATGCAATCATAGTTCATGGAAGCTGAGGACAGTCAGCAGAGGTGCTCAGCTCTTCACAGGATGTATATCCCTCTAGGTTGTGTGCTACAGAACTGCAACTGGCTGCAAATTAAATGCCAAGTTGGCAGTAAAATCTCTGGCATAGGAAATTAATGCCTAGCTGGCATTCTGCCACCAGTTTATATATACGGAATCAAAAAAGGCAATCTTCATATATGCCCAAGTTGTGATCAGTGTAGCATGGGCATGGGGCTAAGGGCATGTGGTGCAAAGTTGACTTTAAGTCATCCCTGTGTCTACCTATACTATGTCATTCTATCTATACTGGGGAATCTTCAGGTAACGGGGTAAGCCAACTGAGTGTCCACAGCACCTTAATCAAGGATCTGCAACAATCCAGTGGAAGAAAAATATGATGTAACCTGATTCAGTATTCCTTTACTACCAACCACCATTTCACTAACAAATGAAAAAGTGAGATGTGAACATAGTAGAATCAAAATTCTATTAAGCCTCCAAAATGTTTGCAGGTAATTTTCTCTATATTTGAGTGGCTCTAATGGAAACTAACTATCAGGATGTTAAACCAGTTCTAATTTTAATTTATTACTTCAACCATCTGCCAAAAAGAAAAAGAACAACAAAAAATAAAAAAACAAACGAAAAAAACAAACCAAACAAAATACCCACCCAACCTTCCCAAACAACTACACCCTGTATTATTTAGACACAGATGTCACGGTTCCTTCCCCACTCTGAACTCTAGGGTACAGATGTGGGGACCTGCATGAAAACCTCCTAAACTTACTTTTACCAGCTTAGGTTAAAACTTCCCCAAGGTACAAACTATTTTACCCTTTGCCCTTGGACTTCCACTGCCACCACCAAACTTTATCTGGGTTCCTGAGAAAACGTAGTTTGGAAACGTCTTTCCACCCAAAATCCTCCCAACCCTTGCACCCCACTTCTTGGGGAAGGTTTGGTAAAAATCCTCACCAATTTGCATATGTGACCACAGACCCAAACCCTTGGATCTTAGAACAATGAAAAAAGCATTCAGTTTCCTTGCAAGAAGACTTTTAATAGAAGTAAAAAAGAATCACCTCTGTAAAATCAGGATGGTAAATACCTTACAGGGTAATTAGATTCAAAACATAGAGAATCCCTCCAGGCAAAACCTTAAGTTACAAAAAAGACACACAGACAGGAATATTCATTCTATTCAGCACAGCTATTTCCTCAGCCATTTAAAGAAATCATAATCTAACACATACCTAGCTAGATTATTTACTAAGTTCTAAGACTCCACTCCTGTTCTGTCCCCGGCCAAAGCATCATACAGACAGACACAGACCCTTTGTCTTTTTCCCCTCCTCCCAGTTTTTGAAAGTATCTTGTCCCCTCATTGGTCATTTTGGTCAGGTGCCAGCAAGGTTACCTTTAGCTTCTTAACCCTTTACAAGTGAAAGGATTTTTCCTCTGGCCAGGAGGGATTTTAAAGGTGATTACCCTTCCCTCTATATTTATGACACGCCCCCCAAATCTCAGCTAGGGTGAAACGCTGGCTGGGATTTCTTCCTGGAGCTCTAGGAAAAACAGAGTTAATAAGACACATCCATCTCTAAATATACTACCAAGTACATAAAGACTAACAATATTTTCCACATCTCAAGGATGATTTTAACCAGTTGATTCTGGGAAACTTTCACGGGAGAGTGCATCAGCCACTTTGTTAGAAGCTCCTGAGATGTGTTGGATGTTGAAATCAAAATCTTGGAGAGCTAAACTCCACCGAATAAGTTTTTTGTTATTTCCCGTGGCGGTATGAAGCCACTGTAGTGCAGCATGGTCAGTTTGCAGGTGGAAACGCTGTCCCCAAACATATGGGCGTAGCTTTTCCAGAGCGTAGACAATGGCATAACATTCTTTTTACTGACTGACCAGTTGCTTTCCCTCTCAGACAGCTTGTTGCTGAGAAAAACTACAGAGTGGAATTCTTGATCTGGTCCTTTCTGCATTAAAACTGTTCCCACACCATGCTTGGACGTATCTGTGGTTTCTAGTAACAGTTTGTCAAAGTCTGGGGCCCCTAGCACAGGGTCAGACATGAGTGTCGCTTTAGGCTTGTTAAAGGCCTTCTGACACCCTTTGGTCCACTGAACGGCATTTGGTTGTTTCTTTTCAGTTAGGTCTGTCAGTGGTGCGGCAATTTGGCTGTATTGCAGTACAAATCGTCTGTAATAACTGGCCAAGCCTAAGAAAGATTGAACCTGTTTCTTTGACTTTGGGACAGGCCACTTTTGGATAGCATCCACTTTGGCCTGTAGGGGGTTGATAGTTCCTTGACCCACCTGGTGTCCAAGGTAAGTCACTCTGTTTAGGCCTATTTGACACTTCTTAGCCTTAACATTTAGTCCTGCCTCCCTTATACGCTTGAAGACTTTTTGTAGATGTTCCAGGTGCTGTGCCCAGGAATCTGAAAATATGGCCACATCGTCAAGGTAGGCGACTGCGTAGTCTCCCAATCCTGCTAGGAGACCATCTACAAGTCTTTGGAAGGTGGTGGGTGCATTCCGCAGCCCGAAAGGGAGTACATTAAATTCATACAGCCCGACATGTGTGGTGAAGGCTGACCTTTCCTTGGTGGATTCATCTAGCGGTACCTGCCAGTACCCCTTGGTTAAGTCCAAGGTAGAGATGAACTGGGCCAGTCCCAGTTTCTCTAATAGTTCATCTGTTCGTGGCATTGGATAGTTGTCTGGTCGAGTTACAGCATTTAGCTTATGGTAGTCCACGCAAAAACGTATTTCCCCATCTGATTTGGGAACTAGAACCACTGGAGATGCCCCTGCACTTCCAGAGGGGCGGATTACACCCATCTGTAACATATCCTGGATCTCCCGTTCTATAGCAGTTTTAGCTTGAGGAGACACCCGGTAAGGTTGGACCTTAATTAGGTGAGCATTACCTGTGTCAATGGAGTGGTATGCCCATTCAGTCAGTCCTGGGGTGGCTGAGAACGTCGGCGCGTAGCTAGTGCACAGCTCCTTGATCTGCTGTCTCTGCATATGCCCAAGGGTCATGGAGAGGTTCACTTCTTCCACACCACCAGCACTTTTCCCTTCGTAATAGACATCTTCAGGCCACTCAGTGTCGTCTCCTCCCTGGGCTGTAAACTGACAAACCTTTAATTCTCTGGAATAAAAGGGCTTTAGAGAATTAATATGGTACACCTTAGGCTTTCGGTTGGAGGTGGGGAATGCTATGAGATAATTAACAGCTCCCAGGCGCTCCTGGACCGTGAATGGCCCTTCCCACGATGCTTCCATTTTATGGGCCTGGAGCGCCTTTAAGACCATGACCTGGTCCCCTACTTTGAAGGAACACTCTCTGGCATGTTTATCATACCAGGCTTTTTGCTCTTTATGAGCATCCTTTAGGTTTTCTTTAGCAAGGGCTAAAGAGGTTCAGAGGGTGTTTTGTAGGTTGGTTACAAAGTCCAGAATGTTAGTTCCTGGAGAAAGTGTAAACACCTCCCATTGCTGCTTCACCAATGTAATGGCCCCTTAACCTCGCGGCCATATACAAGTTCAAATGGTGAAAACCCTAAACTGGGATGTGGTACAGCTCTGTAGCCAAACAGCAACTACTGCAACACTAGGTCCCAATCATTGGAGTGCTCATTTACGAATTTACGTATCATGGCTCCCATTAAACTTCTCCACCATGCCATTTGTTTGATGGTGGTAAGGAATGGCAACCAAGTGATTTACCCCATGAGTTTCCCAAAGGTTTTCCATAGTTCCTGCCAGGAAATTAGTCCCTGCATCTGTGAGGATGTTGGAGGGCCAACCTACCCTGGCAAAAATGTCTGCTAGTGCCTGACACACACTTTTAGCCCTGGTGTTGCTTAGAGCTACTGCTTCCGGCCATCGGGTGGCAAAATCCATGAAAGTCAGTATGTACTGTTTTTCTCTGGCTGTCTTTTTCGGAAAAGGACCCAGAATATCCACAGCTACTCGCTGAAATGGAACTTCAATGATGGGGAGTGGCTGAAGAGGGGCTTTGACCTGGTCTTGGGGTTTTCCCACTCTTTGGCATACTTCACAAGACCGGACATAGGTAGAAACATCCTTGCCCATTCCCTCCCAGTGGAATGACCCCCCTAAATGGTCTTTGGTCCTGTTCACCCCAGCATGGCCACTAGGATGATCGTGGGCTAAGCTCAAGAGCTTGGCCCGGTATTTAGTTGGAACTACCAACTCTCTCTGAGGATGCCAGTCTTCCTGGTGTCCACCAGAAAGAGTTTCCTTGTATAAAAGTCCTCTTTCTACGACAAACCTGGATTGATTAGAAGAGCTGAGAGGCGGTGGGTTGCTCTGTGCCTCTGTCTAAGCTCTCTGGAGGCTTTCATCTGCTTTCTGTTTGGTCTGGAACTGTTCCCTTGATGCTGGAGACATCAGTTCCTCATTGGATTGTGGACCTATGCTTGGTCCCTCTGGAAGCGATGTAGGGGATGGGGCTGTTTCCGTTTATTGTGAACCGCTCTCCGCTGGGGCACTAGGCTGGGATTCAGGCTCCGGCTGAGCCTCTTGTGTAGGGTTATGGGCTGCTGCCGGTTCAGGTTCGGTGGGGCCTTCTGGTGTTGGGGTTGCAAGTACTGGATTCAGTGCTGGCAATGGGTCTGGTGCTGGTTGTTCCGCTGGTTCCAGTTCTGGGACTGGTTCCATCTGGGTCTCTGGGACTGGATCCACTACTGCTGTTGCAGACATTGGCCTGGGGTCCGGGTCCATCACCTCTGACGGGGTCCTGATAGAAGTTTCTGGAACAGAGCTAGGCATCATGGCTTGTTTAGCCTGGCTGCGGGTGACCATTCCCACCCTCTTGGCCCGCTTCACATGATTGGCCAAGTCTTCCCCTAACAGCATGGGGATGGGATAGTCATCATAGACTGCAAAAGTCCACATTCCTGATACTGGAATCCCTGGTACTGGACAGGGAACTTGTCTGTAGGCAAATTGAATGAGTTGGACTTGAAGGGTTGAATTGTCACTTGGATCTCTGGGTTGATTAAATTGGGGTCACTAAGGAAGCATGGATAGCTGACACTTGTGCTCCGGTGTCCCTCCACGCGGTGACCTTCTTCCCGCCCACACTCACAGTTTCCCTCCGCTCCAAGGGTATCTGGGAGGTATCTGGGCCTGTGGACCTCTGGTGTGATTCTGGTGCAATGAACTGTAATCTGTTGGGGTTCTTGGGGCAGTTGGCCTTTACATGCCCAAACTCGTTACATTTAAAATATCTTCCAGCTGATAGGTCACTGGGGCGAGGTGGGTTGCTGGAGAATGGTGTGGTGGGACGATAAGGTGTCTGGAGGGTTCTTTGGGGGGTAGGTGGAGCCTTGGGCGGCCCACAATAATAGGGTGTGGTCTGAAATAAATAATATTTCAGGTAGTTATATCACATATTTAGCATATTGATCCATGGCAGGCTCTGTCAGTAGTCCCTGGGAATATACTATACTATAATTTATTAACTAACGTTCCCAAATGGCTGCCATGGAATTTTCTATTTACTATTGAGTGGCATGAATTTGAACTGGAAGTCAACTTAGTAACTATATTACATATAGTGACAGATATGGATGAGACAAAGAGATATGTAGAGATATGGCCAAACTGGAAATCTTCCTCCAATCACTCCCTGAATCTTGGGAAAACTGGGACAGAGATCTCGATCTGAACTTTATGCTTGGCTTTATCTATAATATATTCTGGATCCAAAACCAATGAGATTAGGAAAAGTTTGGATTCACACCCAAATTCCTCAGCTCAGACCCATGGTTATAGTCCATCTAAAATGCATGTCACATATACAGTGTTAATTCACAGAGTACTCCAATCTAGTATCATATATCTCACTCTTTACCTATTAATGAAATACACTGGTGTCATCTGGGAACTTTATTCACTGAAATAATTTAAAATTCTCAACAAATAGCAGAAAGAGACATAAAAGAATAATTTTTAAAACCAGTCCTAATGAAAGATAAAACAAAAGCAGTACCCACAGAAAGTGCATCAATCTGCATCCCAAAGCAATATCCGAGTACCACAAGTATTCTTGGTGTAATTAGCAATTAATAATGCTACCAGCATTTACGACCCCATTTACTGTAAAGAACCATATTACTGACAAGCAACATCAGGTTTACGGTGAGCAAATTAAAGAAATATGAAACCAGTTCTTAGTTTTAGTACTGATTTAGTACTAGCATAACAGGCAAGAAAAGTAATTTTTTTGTTTAAACATTTGGCTGATATATGAAATAGAAAAGTAATTCTGATTAAGTGTCAGATATCTTTGGTGCATAAAAGTTTTTAATACATTTAAAATATAAAGATGTATTAGATTAGGGGCACAGTGAAACAAAAAGAGTGACCAACCTTTAGCTCTTACATAATTGGAAATATATGTGCCATGAAGATCTTATCGGAAATATCAAAAATTATTGAGGTAAAAAATAACAAAAGATATTAAAATCTCATCAACAATAAAGACGTTATTTACTGGCTAAATGTACAAAAACATAACATCAAGTTTGTTTAATATAAAACCCAATATTTCTCTTTCACAGACTATGTGTTATATCTGAGATCTGCTTCCTTTGCCCTTACTAAAATAGTAAAAGTAAAGGTTAAAGGTGCAATTCAGGCTGACGTGTTTATAGGCACATACCAGGAAATCCATGACCAGAGTGACAGCATAGACCATAAGTGTTTTCCTCTGATTCTGTCTCATTTGAAACCATTAAAAGAAAACACTCTATGGACCACTTGTGACGAGTGTATCAGAGACACAAACTGGATTTGTTCCACAAGACCTCAGACTAGGGAGCATGGTCCACACACATGTGAGGAAATGCCTCCTAATTTAGCAATGGTAATAATTAAGTTCTCCTGCCTATGTGGGTTATTTATGCACCTTTTAGGAATATTCAACACATTGTTTCTGAGTGCAGAGATGGGGAGGCTTTTCCATAAAAATATGGGGCCTGATCAAAGCCCAGTGAGAAAGACCTTTGACCCCAATGGGCTTTGGGTCAGGCCCTTGGTGCATAATTACATTATTTTTTGAGAACATGCATCAATTTATATCCTGATCCTAGAAGCAATCATGAGTCAGTTCAGCCACTAGTGCAATTTAGGATTGTTTTAAATTGTACCTTGGAGTAAAAGTGGCCATTTCAGCTGCAGAGATTGCCCGAGCACACTCTACTAGGCTCCTCACCCCCCGTCATGCCCTGGAAATGCACCTTGTGCTGTACTAGAAGTCTGCGGGGGAAGGTGGCATGGAGGTAGTATAGGCACCATTATAGCTCTTTTGCACCAGTGGAGCAGTACAAAGGGGTGGAAGGAGGACAAGGATATTGTGCACCATACATAGAAGATTGTTCATTACAGATTTATTAATTAAAAATAACTGTATATACAAAATTAACCCAAGATAAATTAGAAATATGTTTGAATGAAGTACACTGGTTGTGCTATTCTGTTTTGTTTTGCATAATTCAACCCTACAATAAATAGTTACAAAGTACAACATTGTGTGTCATCATCCTCCATCTCTAATGACACATGAGTTTATACATCTCCCAAGCTTTTCCCTTTACATTGTAGTCTTCTTTGATCAATCAGAGAGGCAAAGAGATTGATTGGATATGTAAAATGGAGCTGGAAAATAGAACAGTGATACAAGAATGGTAAAATGTATCGACCTGTGGCTGTGTGGCTAGACTAACAAAATATTTTAATTACCATTTTCCCCCCTCATGGAAGTAACTGTGGGCAAGCTTCCAAAACCCAGAGGCTATAGGGCTTGTGGCAAGATCTTTGCGACTCTGGATCTTGTTTGTGCTACCCAATCAATCTCTTAGACTCCCTCTGTTCCATTTTCATTTCTGATTGATCAGATTACATCAGACAGAAGAGCAGATTGTTGCATATGGGGTACATAAACATATATGCAAAATATGCTCCAAAGGCATGTTTGATTGAATAAATAACCTTTTATATCAACATTTTCATTATTACAGATTATTCTAATTTTATCTCTCACAAAGGATGACATTCACCCCAGGGTGAAATTGTCCCCAATGCAGAGGGCCAGCATAAAGCCAGTGTACAACATAAATACCACTAATCCCTATTTTGAGGTCTTAAGTGGTGTATAGGTATTAGGTCTTACTTAAACTACTCTTTAGTCCTTTATGCATAGCTCATTGGGTTCACAGAGTTATTCATGACCCCTCAGCAGGTTTGGATGTCACCCTCAGGGCATACCTGGGTTGCAATGATTAGTATCAAGATACTGGCATAAGAACGTTAATTACAGTTCTCAGTGTTAGAATGAGAGAAAATATGCTAATACTCATATCATGCTTCTGAGCATACCTCATGGAAAGCAAAAGACCCAGATTGAACTGAATGCTTTAAAAAACTTTTTAAAATGCTGTGCCTTCTTGCCTGAAACTCAACTGTTGAATGCTTACTAGTTATATGAGCCACAGTTCTTAAGGTGAAAATTCATTCATCACCACACATGATAATTAATTGCCTTGCTTAACTTCAGAATCAATCTGATCTGACCTCCAACCTTCCCCAGAGAATCAATCTACCCCAAAAGTTACCCAATCTTCCTCCTTGCTGACTAACACAACTGCAACCCACTTACCTCTTACCACCCTTTGCCAGAAACCACAGTGACTGTACAAAGGGAGACCGACAGATTTAACATAATTCATAGTGAAATGGAAACACATGAAACCATGGAAGAAGCAGAAAATTACGCTTTATATGATTTTCATGCCAACATAACTGATGTCCTAATTACAGTTAATGAATAGTTTTCAATAAATTCAGAATGTGGTAATTTCTTCTTCTTCCTTCTCTTATGGAAGTACTCAAGAACCAGACTCATTATTTGCAAGTGTATTTGGTTTCTGAAACATTTCAAAAATATCACAAGGGAACAAATGCCAGGCTATGGGTTATTCACAAAATATCTGATGTTATTTCAGCTTCAGAACTGGTCTTCCAGTTGTAATTCAAAGACTGGCTTGTAATTATGTGTTGATTACACCTATTTTCAACTGCATACAAATATTCAACACTGAATACATGTATTTATTGAATCATGCAACCCAGTTTTGAAGCTTTGCAAATTCACAAATGCCACGTGGGTCATACATGGTAAAACAAACCAGAGCCTATATATATGCCAAACTTTTGTGAGCAGTTTTTCAGCTCTGATCCTGATCTGTTATGCTCATTTGTAATGTCAATCTAACCTCCTGAGATATTTCATAACCCTTCCACTCTTTGTGTTACCATAAGCTTATATAGAAATCCTCACAAGGAAGATTGTTGACTTTTCATGCTCTGTTGCTTTAGCAACCCTACTTGTGGCTGAAATATAATTTTGAATGAATTATTTTACAAGTTTATTTCTTTATAGGTATTACATTAAAATGCTTGACTTGTTCTACTTATGTGGTAGAATGACACTACGTTATTCCAAGAAAATGTTGGTGTTTAAAGTAGGGTTGTCGATTAATTGCAGTTAACTCACATGATACCCCAAAAAATTAGTCATGATTAAAAGAATTAATCACGATTAATCACACTGTTAAACAATAGAATACCTTTTGAAATGTATTAAATATTTTTGGTTATTTCTCTACATTTTCAAATATATTGGTTTCTATTACAACACAGAATACAAAGTGTACAGTGCTCACTTTATATTATTATTTTTATTACAAATATTTGCACTGTAAAAATGATAAAGAAAAGAAATAGTATTTTTCAATTCACCTCATGCAAGTACTGTAGTGCAATCTCTTTATCGTTAAAGTCTAATTTACTAATGTAGATTTTTTTGGTTACATAATTGCACTCAAAAACAAAACCATGTAAAACTTTAGAGCCTACAAGTCCATTCAGTCCTACTTCTTGTTCGGCCAATCATTAAGACAAACAAGTTTGTTTACATTTACGGGAAATACTGCTGCCTGCTTCTGATTTGAAATGTCACCTGAAAGTGAGAACAGGTGTTTGCACGGCACTTTTGTAGACAGTGTTGCAAGATGTTTATGTGCCAGATATGCTAAACATTCATGTGCCCCTTCATGCTTCGGCCACCATTCCATGCTGATGATGCTCATTAAAAAAATAATGCATTAATTAAATTTGTGACTGAACTCTGTGGGGGAGCATTGTATGTCTCCTGTTCTGATTTACTTGCATGTTCTAGCAGTCTTGGATGATGGCCCAGCACATGTTTGTTTTAAAAACAATTTCACTGCAGATTTGACAAAACGCAAAGAAGGTACCAATGTGAGATTTCTAAAAATAGCTACAGTACGCAACCCAAAGTTTAAGAATCTGAAATGCCATCCAAAATCTGAGTGGGACGAGGTGTGGAGCATGCTTTCAGAAGTCTTAAAAAAAAAAAACAACACTCTGATGTGGAAACTACAGAATCCAAACCACCAAAAAAGAAAATCAACCTTCTGCTGGTGGCATCTGACTCAGATGATGAAAATAAATATGTGTCGGTCTGCACTGCTTTGGATCGTTATCAAACAGAACCCATCATTGGATGGATGCATGTCCTATGGAACGGTGGTTGAAGCATGAAGGCACATATGAATCTTTAGCACATCTGGCACGTACATATCTTGTGACGCCAGCTACAACAGTACCATGTGAATGCCTGTTCTCACTTTCAGATGACATTGTAAACAAGAAGCAGGTAGCATTATCTCTTGCAAATAGTAACCAAACTTGTTTGTCTGAGTGATTGGCTGAACAAGAAGTAGGACTGAGTAGACTTGTAGACTCTAAAGTTTTACATTGTTTGTTTTATTTTTGAATGCAGTTATTTTTGTACATAATTCTAAACTTGTAAGTTCAACTTTCATGATAAAGAGATTGCACTACCGTACTTGTATTAGGTGAATTGAAAAATACAGTTTTTTCATTTTTACAGTGAAAATATTTGAATTAAAAAGTAAACATAAAGTTAGCACGGTACACTTCTGTATTCTGTGTTGTAATTGAAATCAATATATGTGAAAATGTAGAAAACATCCAAAAATATTTAATAAATATATTCTATTATTGTTTAACAGCACAATTAATTGCACAATAATTTTTTTTAATCACTTCACAGCCCAAGTTTAAAGTTTTATTGGTAACATTAGTGCAGAACAAAAATAAGAAAAAACAGATCATGTACAGCAGCAATAAAAGAAGGCATCCTTGAGAAATATATATATTTGTCACGAGGTGTTCCCTTCTACCATCCTCTACAGCAGTTAAGGTCATATAAATAATTTATGTTAAGAATAAAACAGGTGGAATAAACTTCCAATTTTTCTTTTTAAATTAAAAGTAAATGAAATCATCATCATCTGCCACTAATTCAAATTTCAAACCCACTGACTAAGTCAGTGCAACACCAGGAAATAGGTGTGTATGAAACAAGGAGAAAAGAGGAGTCAGAAGAGGTAAAAAGCAGGGGAGGTGAGTGTGACGTTCCCCTCTGGTGTTATCCAGACTGATGATCTGCTAGGTCACTCCAATCCTTGTCTCTAGGTGCCAGCCTTACCCTGCTCTGCTGTGAGAACCCGCACTCCTGGGCTGTTCATGCACAGCCTCTGATATGTAAGCTGCTCCTTGGATTGTGCAACCGAATGACACTAGCCAATATCTCCGGTCCCAAACACAACCCTAGGAACCTCCATCTTGCAGTGTCCAATTATGCCAGCTGGACGCTGCAAGCTTACATGAGTTTGTCAATTTTACAAATATATTTATATGTACCAGGCTTGTTATCCCAAGGCAGTCTCGGACACAGTTCAAACCAAATGCACTCCTTCAGGTAGAATAAACAAGCAAATTTATTAACTACAAAGATAGATTTGAAGTGATTATAAGTCAAAGCACAAGAAGTCAGATTTTGTCAAATGAAATAAAAGCAAAACTCATTCTAAGTTCATCTTAACATTTTCAGTGCCCTTACAAACTTAGATGCTTTTTACCACAGGTTGGCTGGTTGCCCTTCAGCCAGGCTCTCCCCTTTGATCAGCACTTCAGTCGCTTGGTGGTGATGTCTGTAGATGGAAGTGGAAGAAAAAGGAAGAGCATGGCAAACGTCTCTCCCTTTTATCATGTTCTTTCTTCCCTCTTGGCTTTGCCCCCCCTTCAGAGTCAGGTGAGCATTACCTCACTGTAGTCCCAAACTAACCAAAGGAAGGGAGTGACTCACTTGAGAGTCCAACAGATCCTTTGTTGTTGCCCAGGCCAGTGTCCTTTTTTCCAGTGAGGCTGGGCTGGGTTTGTCCCATACATGCCCTGATGAGCTGTGAACTGCCCCTCTGCTTTTGGAGAGTTTTGCCTGCACCTGTTTTAAGCCACAAGGACACATTTTCAGCCTCATAACTATATACATGAAATTACAACCTATAACATTATTATAACATTACTGTAAAAACAATTAATATAACATCACTATAATAACAATGCTCAGTGCCTCATGAGCCTTCTGAAGACACCCGACATAACAAACTTTGCATTGGATACCACACAATCATATTATAAGGAGGGGGGGGGTTGTAGGGTTTTCTGCCAAGGTACAGAGTGTCACAGTGAGAAATTGAGCAGAGGGGTTAAATTTGGAGATCAGAGAAGGGAGAATAATAATAACACTTGGTTCTTATATAGCACTTTTCATTCAAGAGCTCCCACTTTGCCAAGAAGGTCATTATCATTATTTTTATTTTACAAATGGAGAAACTGAGGCCCAGAAAGATGATATGACCTCCCCAAGCTCACCCAGAAGGTTAGCAGCAGACACAGGAATAGGTCTCCTAAATCCAATCTACTAAAATTGCAAAATTATACCCCATTTTATAGATTCATAGATACTAAGGTCAGAAGGGACTACTATGATCATCTAGTCTGACCTTCTGCACAATGCAGGCCACAGAATCTCACCCACCCACTCCTGCAAAAAACCTCTCACCTGTGTCTGAGCTATTGAAGTCCTCAAATCGTGGTTTAAAGACTTCAAGGAGCAGAGAATCCTCCAGCAAGTGACCCGTGCCCCGTACTACAGAGGAAGGTGAAAAACCTTCAGGGTCTCTTCCAATCTGCCCTGGAGGAAAATTCCTTCCCGACACCAAATATGGTGATCAGCTAAATCCTGAGCATATGGGCAAGATTCACCAGCCAGATACTACAGAAAATTCTTTCCTGGATAACTCAGATCCCACCCCATCTAACATCCCATCACAGGCCATTAGGCCTATTTACCATGAATATTTAAAGATCTACTAATTGAAGTGTCATTGGAAAAGTTATGATTTGCTGAATATGATTATCCTATTATTATGTATGTATCATTTTTGTATCTAAAGTTAGGAATATTGAATATGTATCTATGTATATGAAGAATCAATCCTGAAGCACTTACATGAGAGGAAAGTGATCAGGAACAGTCAGCATGGATTCACCAAGGGAAGGTCATTCCTGACTAATCTAATCACCTTCTATGATGAGATTACTGGTTCTGTGGATGAAGGGAAAGCAGTGGATGTATTGTTTCTTGACTTTAGCAAAGCTTTTGACACTGTCTCCCACAGTATTCTTGTCAGCAAGTTAAAGAAGTATGGGCTGGATGAATGCAATATAAGATGCAGAAAGTTGGCTAGGTTGTCGGGCTCAACGGGTAGTGATCAATGGCTCCATGTCTAGTTGGCAGCCGGTGTCAAGTGGAGTGCCCCAGCGGTCGGTCCTGGGGCCGGTTTTGTTCAATATCTTCATAAATGATCTGGAGGATGGTGTGGATTGCACTCTCAGAAAATTTGCGGATGATACTAAACTGGGAGGAGTGGTAGATACGCTGGAGGGCAGGGATAGGATACAGAGGGACCTAGACAAATTGGAGGATTGGGCCAAAAGAAATCTGATGAGGTTCAATATGGATAAGTGCAGGTTTCTGCACTTAGGACGGAAGAACCCAATGCACAGCTACAGACTAGGGACCGAATGGCTAGGCAGCAGTTCTGCAGAAAAGGACCTAGGGGTGACAGTGGACGAGAAGCTGGATATGAGTCAGCAGTGGTGCCCTTGTTGCCAAGAAGGCCAATGGCATTTGGGGATGTATAAGTAGGGGCATAGCGAGCAGATCGAGGGATGTGATCGTCCTCCTCTATTCGACATTGGTGAGGCCTCATCTGGAGTACTGTGTCCAGTTTTGGGCCCCACACTACAAGAAGGATGTGGATAAATTGGAGAGAGTCCAGCGAAGGGCAACAAAAATGATTAGGGGTCTGGAACACATGACTTACGAGGAGAGGCTGAGGGAGCTGGGATTGTTTAGCCTGCAGAAGAGAAGAATGAGGGGGGATTTGATAGCTGCTTTCAACTATCTGAGAGGTAGCTCCAGAGAGGATGGTTCTAGACTATTCTCTGTGGTAGAAGAGGACAGGACAAGGAGTAATGGTCTCAAGTTGCAGTGGGGGAGGTTTAGGTTGGATATTAGGAAAAACTTTTTCACTAGGAGGATGGTGAAACACTGGAATGCGTTACCTAGGGAGGTGGTAGAATCTCCTTCCTTAGAATTTTTTTATGGTCAGGCTTGACAAAGCTCTGGATGGGATGATTTAATTGGGGATTGGTCCTGCTTTGAGCAGGGGGTTGGACTAGATGACCTCCTGAGGTCCCTTCCAACCCTGATATTCTATGATCCTATGATCTGTATTTCAATCATGCTTACTCTAGGTGACATCCACAACAAGCCTTTCTGGTACAACAATTAAGAAGCCAGACAATGCTGATGGCCCATCAGGAAAGACAATGGACCATGGAAGAACTTAACCTTCCTGTGAACGTTCCAGACAGCCTGTAAGTAATGGCTGCTGTGACTCAGCAAGGTATTCAAGGGCATGTAACCAGGCCACATGACTCTGGACTCCATCTTGGGATGTCAGTGTTTTTCCACAAACTGAGTTTGGGAAAAAGGGTTCCCACCATACGCTAAAGCTATATAAGTCAGGGAGTGACATCATCTGCTGCTCTTCACTCCCATACATGAGGAGTCCTGAAAACACCTGAGGAAGAAAGACTGAACTGGGGGAAGTGCTGGACCCAGGTTAAAGGGATTTCTAGCCTGTGTATGAAAACCTGGGAATTCCAAGCTGTAAAGCTAGTGCACCTTGTGCCTTAAGAATCTGATGTCTCCTTGTATCATCAGTCAGGGTGAGAATTTGCTAATTCATATATACTATCTTTCTAGTATTTTAGGATTAGTTTGTGTTTTTGTGTATTTACTAGGTGATCTGCTTTGATCTGTTTGCTATCACTTATAATCACTTAAAATCTATCTTTTTGTAAATAATAAACTTATTTTATGTTTTAATCTAAACCAGTAAGTTTGGAGTGAAGTGCTTTAGGGAGGGGCAAACTCCATGAGCTTACACTGCACAGTTCCCTGTGCAGTGCAAGATGGTACAATTTTGGCTTTATACTCCAGTGGGGAGGGTCCTAGGCTGGGAAACTGGTGGTTATTTTGGCTGTAGCCTCTCTATTGTTGGTTCATGAAGTGGCTGGTCAGAGAGCCTTCATGTAACTGCCTGCGGTGTGTGTCCATATCTGTGTAAATGCTGGAGGAAGTGTAGGACCAAGAAGAGGTCTGCAGCTTGTCACAGTAGCACAGTGTGAGAGGGAGGCCAAACTGGTGGGTCAGAGGGCTCAGTGGTACCCCGGTTCCAGGTGGCACCCCAGGGAGAACCCATCACACCCATTCTTTATGCAACTGGCTTGGAAGGATTGCAGCTGCTATTACATCTACACTACAACTAGTCAGACAGCAAAAAATTGAAATCTGGACATTTTTGGTTGAAAACCAAACATTTTCAGCAAAAAAAAAAATGTTGTTTTTAACACCAACAATTTTCATTTAAAAAGAACACCATAGTGCCTCATGCAAATAAAAAGAACACCTGTGTGCCTTATGCTCCCAGTCTCCTCCAAGAGCTGGGCCTGCTCCAGGCACCAGCGTTCCAAGCAGGTGTTTAGGGCGGCAGTTAGAATGGGGCGGCAAATTCGGCGGCAGCTCCTCTGTCCTGCGGCGGTGGCCGCAAATCGGCAGCAGCTTCTCCCTTTTGCAGTCCATGGTGGCAGTTTTTTTCACTGTTTGGGGTGGCAAAAACGGTAGAGCCGGCCCTGTCCATGAGCCCCACTCCCTTCTCCTATGATGCACTACAGACTCCCCTCTTACCGAATCACTGCATTCAGGATGAGAGTCCCTGGTCTTGGTGCATCATTGGTGATGAAGACCAGCTGGGAAACCTGGTTTATTGGGGAGAGTGCCAACATAAGGCACCTGAACTGCATACTCAATAATGCACCTCTGTGGTATTTTTGAATTGAAAATTTAATTTTTTTAAATATTCAGTTTTTTTACAAAAAGTCAAAGTTTTCCATGCAAAGCCAACACTTTTCTCCTCTCCCCCCGCCCCACCTCCCATGGTGTTGGCAAAAACCTAATTTTCTGTCCAAAAACAGTTTTGCCAACAATTTTTTAACTTGCTCTATTTTACATCCATTTTGATACCCCGTTATCCTACCAGAGAGGAGAGGAGAGCTTACAGGTAGCTTGTATCCCAGGTTCAGAGGAATTTATCTCCAAAAGTTGGCAGAATTTACCACCACCAGTTAGTGAATATGAAGAAGGTGATGTGCAGTAGAGCTCATATGAACCATTTTCAATATCTGTGTATTTGAATAGATATTCATGTAAGTGGACGCCACTGTAGTTATAATAAATGATATCCTTCTAGTATGTATCAGTACTAGACAGCGTATCAGGTATCTGTTATTCATCTAGCCATTTGACAGCATTAATGGGAAAAGGGGAAATGGGGGTTATGTTCTGTACACTGGGCACATCTGTTCTGATAACTAAATTAAGACCTATGCAGTAAACAAGGTAATCTGAACAAGACAGCCCATCTGTGTTTTTTACAGCTTGTTTCCTCATTATTTCCATACACCGCAGCATGCATGTCGTTCATATTCAGTCTAAATCTAAATAGGAGGCTTTATTTTAAAGGCAGATTTTGTATGTGTGCCTTTTCTGACACAGTAATTTTCCATTAAAGTAACAATAACTGGAGATTTGGTGGAATAACTTTAAGCATCTAGGCCCCATCTGAAGAATATGAAAAAAATAATGGTAACTCTTGATATTTATATTTGTATATAACATTTGTATATTTCTCTCCCACCTGACCTCAACTGTCAAATTTTCAATATAGTGCCATCATGTATATATAACCTAGAAAAGAGGGATAACATGCTTTTGCACAGAGTTACATCCAACAGATTATTATACCATATTTAAAACCCCATATTTATACCATATTTAAAACGTCATATACATGATTTGTAATTTTTGTATGAATTGAATCCAACTTGCTTTGGTATTTTATTGGGTTTCTGGCTGGAAAAGCCAAGATGAAGAAAGGATCAATAAACAAGAAGCAGAGTAAAAATAAGGATATCATTCTTAGATATGCTTCCCATGCGGAACCCAAGCAGAGTCCAAAGCCAAGTAAAACTGCATAAAAACCTGTGTGTTTGGGGGGGGGGGCAGGAAATGTGTGTGTGAGAGAGAAAAAGATATTTATGTAGCATATCCATCCCCTCTGTGAAATTTTCACCATAGTCTCAAGGGCTATGGGGGAAGAACAGAGGAACAACCCCTCTGCAGAGCAGGCTTCCCTTGAATGTAGGCTGAAGCCTGTATAAAGATAGGACATATACTGGGCAACATTAAAAAATCATACTAACAATCATTACCTGGGGTAGTTACATTAACCCCAGTATTTGTTACATTTCCTGCAGTACTTCCAGCCCTAATCATAGGGAATAGCTCACAGACCTTCACTTGATAATTGAGGATTTGTTATTGATCAATGCTGCTGCTCTCACTTACCCTCCAGGCTCTATGATTCCTAATGTGGGTGTGTGGGTGGAGGTGAAGATGTGTTAAAGAATGCAGGTGCTCCCTAAGAATCAAAGGTAGGATTGTCACAGGACAGCAGTTCTGCCATAGCTTAGAAGGAGTGAATAGGAGCTTGGAAGAAGAACCCTAGTGGGGTTTTGTGTGGTTTGAATCAGGCTTCACAGACAGCCAAAGACTACTTGTCTAAATCAGGCCTTGCCCCCCTGTTAAGAGCTCCATGAAAAAATAGCCACAAAAAGTCATTTGCAGTGCACAAGTTTTATTGCTCCTAGAAAACCTGGGAGCTATTCCACATAATCTTGAGCACCAATTACTGGTATTTTATCTACTAACTATTTACTTAACATAGAACATTCCTGTAACACCCCCAGCCAGTACAGACTCATCAGCAACTCATCAAGCCCTAAAGACCTTTTCAAGTAAATGTTTCCCCTCCCAAGACTTTTAAAATGAGATAAGTGCCTGTGGGCTGGGAAGCACAATGTCTTGGTAGAAACCATTTCTGAATTCTGCAGTGTACAGAATCAAAGCATCAAATCCTAATCTTACTATTGTCCTTCCCCAAAGTCCCATTAATGTCAGTGGCACAGAATTTGACTCAAAGAGAGTACAATAAGCTAATCAATTGTCAAAGTAACATAACATTTACCAGAATGCATCTGCTGCCTCCGTGCAGCTGTATAGTACGTACAATACTCTGTAAGTCTGAGAAATGGATTAGTGCATATGCAAACATGGTCCTAGGGAGAGCAGATCTACCTATCGTCATCCCTCATACAACACATACATAGCAACTGGGGAGGTTATGTGCAAATTAAGCATTCCAGGAGCAGTTCTGAAGTGCTCCTGATGGTGCTGATGGAAGTCAAAGCATTAGCCCAGAGGCTCTGTACTTTTAGGAGTCTGATTTGTCTTGCTTACCCGCAAGTTTCACCTCACTTAAAAACTACTTGCTTACAAAATCAGACATAAAAATACACAAGTGTCACAGCCACACTATTACTGAAAAAATGCTTTTTTTTTCATTTTTACCACATAATTATAAAATAAATCAATTGGAACATAAATATTGTACATACATTTCAGTGTATAGTATATAGAACAGTATAAAGAATTCATTGTCTGTATAAAATTTCAGTTTGTACTGACTTCGCTAGTGCTTTTTATGTAGTCTGTTGTGAAACTAGGCAAATATCTAGATGAGTTGATGTATCCCCTGGAAGACCTCTGCGTACCCCCAGGGTTACATCTCTCCCTGGCTGAGAACCACCACTCTACGGAATTGTGTTCCTCTTGACACAGAGTCAAATACACACACATGCTATCACAGAGCTGTATTTATTCAGTAAATATTCTCTTTTATATTGTTGAAAAAAATGTTCCAATAGTTTCCTTGCATTTCACTTGATGGTGATGTTTCTGTGTCTCTATGAGGCTGGATTGGCCATCCACTGGTGTACTGGTACTGAACTTCTGTAAACTGCTTCCTCTCCAGTCTTTCTTGCCATACACATTGCTCAGAGGACCAGCAAACTGACTGGCCAGTAACCATCTGTCTGGCTGCTATTGACTGAAACACTTGGGAAATGTGTTTGTTGATTGGTTTCCCTCCTCCGTTTCCAAGAAGTTTCCCAAATCTGGAGATTGCAACCTTTCCAGCACCCACCCTTTGCCTATAATTAGTGTTGTTATGCTCCATTTGTCTCTGCCCATTGCCTCCAACACACCGTGTCTAATTTGCACTGTTCTGCAGCATGATCAAGTGCAGACTGTGCTCTCTTTTTGCAGTATAATTTTTTGGCACATTTCTTCCACTTGTATGATTTGCTGTGCACTGGGGCACAGCAGACCCTCGGCAAGCAAAATAACTATAAAGAAACAGAGAAGAAAAAGAATTATTACATACAGAGCAAAATAAAGTAAACTACAGGATGGGTATTGAATAAGGGAACAAGTCCAACAAGGAGACAAAGGAGTAAAAAAAAAAAAAAAAAACAACAGAGGGAAAACTGAAGATACCAAGAAGAATCAGGGAAATTACCAAGAAGAATCAGGGAAATTAGTGTTGATGCATTAAATAATAAAAAGCATTGCAAATTATTTAGTGCTTCTAAACATATATTGATGCAACAGATAGTATTTTATATTTTGGCAGGTTAGTTATTTAAAGGGTCTGTTTTAAATTCAATATTTTTAATATAATATGTAATATTATGACAGATTACCCTTTAATTAGAATGTCCTGATTTTTTTTTTTAATGTTTATACTTTACCTTGCTTTCTGTTGCTATGTTTATAAGGTTATTTTAGGTAAGTCAGAGAGCAGTAACATTTAATGTGCTTGGGCCCACCAACCTTCCCCACCTGCTTATATACACACTTTACAGTTGTCACTTCAGTTTCAGTTTTGCTCCTGCTTTACTTGATAATCATCCTCTTGCAGGGGCTAGGGAAGAATGTATAGGTGAACACCATCTGAGACAGTATATGACATTGATTTAACTGACCATCAACAAAATAACGAAACCCATTAAGCATTCAGAAGTGCTTTCAACTGCAGAAAGCAAAAGAAACCAGTTAAATATAATTCCCACCACCAACTCTTTCAGTTCTAATAATCTTAGCATCTGATTTTCAATTTGATAGTATCCCTTTAAATGCCAATAGATCTATGTGGGAATCAAACTTTCAAAGTGAATCTCATCAAATTGTCTGAAGCTGGAATCAATTTTTTAGCTAGTATAGTCTTATACTAAAATGAAGGAAAATGGGCAGATGGTATAAAAGTTAACAACCTTGAGGAGCATGGTGTAAAAAAAGGATCCTATCACCAACAGTATTTCCCTTTTTGGCATCTTCTTGGATCTAAGATACTTGTGACAAACACAGCTAATGTGCCCTCATTTTCAGCTGTATTGATATGAATTGGTCTTAGAGAATTTTATATTGTCTGACAAACCTCACTTCTTCCACACTGCTTCACTTCTACATAAATCATTTCATTTGCGATTCATTATGTAAAAGTAAAAAGAAAAAGATCCTTTTTCAATAAATAGATGAACTCAAATTCAGTGTCATGAAAAGTAATGGAGTGAGAGGATCTTCAGCCTCATTAATTGGTTTAAGTCAATCCAGTCCTCCTGTTAAGCCGAGATATTCATTACTAGAAATGCCTTATAATGGTATGGTTTTGCTCAGGTACAGTAGTGAAGTTAAAGAGGATGATTTTCACATTGAGATTGAATAATAAGAGCCATCCTTCATTAAAATTAGAAAGGTGAACTCTGTAAGGGATAGGTGGCTCAGTAAGTCAGTGTCACATGAGCTTTTCAATTCAGATGATCTGGATTCAAACCTGAGCTTAGGATCTGATTCAAAAGCCCATTAACCTAAAAGAAGAGACTTCTGTTGACTTCAGTGGCCTTTGGACAGGATCTGTTATTACAAATGGAAATCAGTTTGGTGGTTCTGTCCCAGTCCCTAGTAGAGAACAAGTGTGCTCATCACAAAAGCACCCCAGAGTTCAGAGCACTCATAAAATGATATCTGTTTAATTCCATAATTAGAATAGCAGGGCATTGACACAGTTTTGCAGGAAAGTTGTATGCGGTGTAGCTGTAGCTGTGTGGATCCCAGAATATTAGAGGACAAGGTGGGTGAGGTAATATCTTCTATTGAACCAACTTCTGTTGGTGAGAGAGGCAAGCTTTTAAGCCACAGAGTGCTCTTCTTCCAGTCTGGGAAGTTGGTCTGATAAACAATATTACCTCACCCACCTTGTTTCTCTAATGTAGGAAAGTCTGCAGAATAGGAGTTCTCATTAATACAGCTGCAAGTTGGCTCCAATAAGCCTTCACTCTCATCAGCACCAAATTCACATTTTTCTTGTAAAAAAAATGTTGAAAAAAAAAGTTCTTTGTTTCTTAGCTTATACTGATTAATTTTGCACAGGGAAAGTATCAATGAGTTGAACAAGTAACTGAAACCTCAGTGGTTGCTCTTATTTTGTACTTGTAATGGTCTCCACTCAGAGTCTGGTTGGGAAGCATGGCCTAGTAGTCACAGCCACAACCCCAGAATGCCAAGGGGATTGTGAGGAGGGGAGCCTGGGCCCTCTGCTCTGACCCACGGCCCTTTTAGCTACCAGTAACCTGGCAACCAAGACTACTTAACGCTGTTCTCCCTGGATCTCTTCCTCTCATCTCCCGCCCTGGGGTCACCTCAGTCCAAGGCCTTCGCCTGATGGGAAAATCCAAATACCAAGGAAGCAAGAAGGAGTCATCACTGTCCAGGGCCACAGAATACTTCCATCTCTGCTTGTCTCTGTAGAGGGTCTTCCCTTTCCTCACAGAGGACCCCTTTGGGCAACTGCATCAGAGCCTTTAGATTTCACTCTGCTCTGCTAGAGCTGTGGGCTGATGGACTGCTCACCTTCAGCACTGCTCCCCAGCTGAGCTAATTCACTGTCTTTTAATTCCTCCAGCATATGGAGCTGGCTGAGCCCAAAATGAGCCCTTAGAATCATAGAATATAAGGGTTAGAAGGGACCTCAGGACATCATCTAGTCCAACACCCTGCTCAAAGCAGGACCAATCCCCAACTAAATCATCCCAGCCAGGGCTTTGTCAACCCTGACCTTAAAAACTTCTAAGGAAGGAGATTCCACCACCTTCCTAGGTAACGCATTCCAGTGTTTCACCACCCTCCTAGTGAAAGTTTTTCCTAATATCCAACCTAAACCTCCTCCACTGCAACTTGAGACCATTACTCCTTGTTCTGTCATCTGCTACCACTGAAAACAGTCTAGATCCATTCTCTTTGGAACCCCCTTTCAGGTAGTTGAAAGCAGCTATCAAATCCCCCCTCATTCTTCTCTTCTGCAGACTAAACAATCCCAGTTCCCTCAGCCTCTCGTCATAAGTCATGTGTTCCAGACTCCTAATAATTTTTGTTGCCCTCTGCTGGACGCTTTCTAATTTTTCCACATCCTTCTTGTAGTGTGGGGCCCAAAACTGGACGCAGTACTCCAGATGAGGCCTCACCAATGTCGAACAGAGGGGAACGATCACGTCCCTCGATCTGCTGGCAATGCCCCTACTTATACATCCCAAAATGCCATTGGCCTTCTTGGCAACAACAGCACACTGTTGACTCATATCCAGTTTCTCGTCCACTGTAACCCCTAGGTCCTTTTCTGCAGAACTGCTGCCAAGCCATTCGGTCCCTAGTCTGTAGCAGTGCATGGGATTCTTCCGTCCTAAGTGCAGGACTTTGCACTTGTCCTTGTTGAACCTCATCAGATTTCTTTTGGCCCAATCCTCCAATTTGTCTAGGTCCCTCTGAATCCTATCCCTACCCTCCAGAGTATCTACCTCTCCTCCCAGTTTAGTGTCATCTGCAAACTTGCTGAGGGTGCAATCCACACCATCCTCCAGATCATTTATGAGGATATTGAACAAAACCAGCCCGAGGACCGACACTTGGGGCACTCCACTTGATACCAGCAGCCAACTAGACATGGAGCCATTGATCACTACCCGTTGAGCCCGACAATCTAGCTAACTTTCTATCCACCTTATAGTCCATTCATCCAGCCCATACGTCTTTAACTTATTGGCAAGAATACTGTGGGAGACCGTGTCAAAAGCTTTGCTAAAGTCAAGGAACAACATGTCCACTGCTTTTCCCTTATCCACAGAGCCACTTATCTCATCATAGAAGGCAATTAGATTAGTCAGGCATGACTTGCCCTTGGTGAATCCATGCTGACTGTTCCTGATCACTTTCCTCTCCTCTAAGTGCTTCAGAATTGATTCCTTGGGGACTTGCTCCATGATTTTTATAGGGACTGAGGTGAGGCTGGCTGGCCCATAGTTCCCCGGATCCTCCTTCTTCCCTTTTTTAAAGATGGGCACTACATTAGCCTTTTTCCAGTCGCCCGGGACTTCCCCGATCGCCATGAGTTTTCAAAGATAATGGCCAGTGGCTCTGCAATCACATCCGCCAACTCCTTTAGCACTCTCGGATGCAGAGCATCTGGCCCCATGGACTTGTGCTCGTTCAGCTTTTCTAAATAGTCCCGAACCACTTCTTTCTCCACAGAGGGCTTGTCACCTCCTCCCCATGCTGTGCTGCCCAGTGCAGTTGTCTGGGAGCTGACCTTGTTCGTGAAGACAGAGGCAAAAAAAGCATTGAGTATATTAGCTTTTAACACATCCTCTGTCACTAGGTTGCCTCCCTCATTCAGTAAGGGGCCCACACTTTCCTTGACTTTCTTCTTGTTGCTAACATACCTGAAGAAACCCTTCTTGTTACTCTTAACATCTCTTGCTAGCTGAAACTCCAGGTGTGATTTGGCCTTCCTGATTTCACTCCTGCATGCCCAAGCAATATTTTTATACTCTTCTCTGGTCATTTGTCCAATCTTCCACTTCTTGTAAGCTTCTTTTTTGTGTTTACGATCAGCAAGGATTTCATTGTTAAGCCAAGCTGGTCGCCTGCCATATTTACTATTCTTTCTACACATTGGGATGCTTTGTCCCTGTAACCTCAGTAAGGATTCTTTAAAATACAGCCAGCTCTGCTGGACTCCTTTCCCTCTCATGTTATTCTCCCAGGGGATCTTGCCCATCAGTTCCCTGAGGGAGTCAAAGTCTGCTTTTTCTGAAGTCCAGGGTCCGTATTCTGCTGCTCTCCTTTCTTCCCTGTGTCAGGATCCTGAACTCGACCATCTCATGGTCACTGCCTCCCAGGTTCCCATCCACTTTTGCTTCCCCTACTAATTCTTCCCGGTTTGTGAGCAGCAGGTCAAGAAGAGCTCTGCCCGTAGTTGGTTCCTCCAACACTTGCACCAGGAAATTGTCCCCTACACTTTCCAGAAACTCCCTGGATTGTCTGTGCACCACTGTGTTGCTCTCCGAGCAGATATCAGGGTGATTGAAGTCTCCCATGAGAACCAGGGCATGCGATCTAGTAACTTCCGTTAGTTGCCGGAAGAAAGCTTTGTCCACCTCATCCCCCTCCTCCGGTGTTCTATAGCAGACTCCCACCACAACATCACCCTTGTTGCTCACTCTTCTAAACTTAATCCAGAGACTCTCAGGTTTTTCTGCAGTTTCATACTTGAGCTCTGAGCAGCCATACTGCTCCCTTACATACAGTGCAACTCCCCCACCTTTTCTGCCCTGCCTGTCCTTCCTGAACAGTTTATAACCATCCATGACAGTACTCCAGTCATATGAGTTATCCCACCAAGTCTCTGTTATTCCAATCACATCCAAGCCCTTAAGCCCTTGTTGCTCAGTGTGAGGTTTGCACACCCCATCACAGTACTGTAACCTGTGTGCCACAGGTTAGAATCAGTTCAGACTATGGAAAGGTTTTTCTTGAGTTCTAAATGGATCCCAAACTACATGTATGCCTCCTACAGTACTTCTCTGCACTAACATGTTAAATACCAGACAGAGAAGACAAATAATTACTCCACTTCACTTTAAAATTGGAGTTATTTTGAAAGTTAATATGTTCTCTGCCTTGGAAAATGGAATTCATTCTCATAATCTCATTCTTCCTCTGAGCCAGCTGTGAGGCTTTCAAACTGAGTGGTCTAACAAAGCAAGGGCTGAATCTCCAAGTGCAGTAGTGGGGCCAGTACAATTCTGCTGTCTGTATGTGATAGTTTAACACAGCTGATGTTGATGACAGAGCAGATAGTGTTTAGATTGAAGATGAAGAGACGATTTCGTGGTATCATTATTCCACAGTGAGATAACATGGCCCAGTAACACAGAGTATATAACTGGGGGTGGGGGGAGGGGTCTAGTCCATCCTCTCCCCAAATTTAGGGAATGCATTATTAAAAAACGGAAACACCGAGTTTGGAACAGAAGCTTGTTTACCTCACTTTATTAAAAATGGGTAAATTTATGCATGATACACAGCTGCTCACTAAAATGTGCACACAAAATGAATGCTACTGTATGGATATGGCTGTTTTGCCATATATCTAGCTATACAAACAAATACCTGCTTAATGGGCTTATAATAGCTACCTCACAAATGTGTTATTAATTAATTAAGCCACATGTCATTAAATCATTTTGAGATCCTTAGGTGGAAAATGATAACAATAGCAACCAAATTTTCGAAAGGGCAAATATCAGAGTACTAGCGATGCAAATATGCATATTTGTGTCCAGGAATCATTTTTATGATACAAAAAGTCATTGAATGAAAATGTTTTGGTTGCAAAGAGTGCACACAAAAAGGGAGTTTTTCTTTTTTTAAAAAAAAGTAATGCTATAAATCCAAATTACTATTTTAATATGCATTTCAGCATATAGCTTCTGGATTATTCAAAACTTTTGAAGGAAGAGTTACTTTAATGTAAGTATTAATACAAATTTACCATTAAGAGAAAAACTCCTGAAAGAAAACACAATTTATATTCATTTGTTTATATAGATATGAATAGACATTAAAATGGTGTCTAAGGCACATTTGCCATATATAATATAAATTATTATCATCTTCTGTAATTCTCTTTTTTGCTCCAATGGTTATAATAACTATACTTTATGGATATCTTTCTCTAAATGCCACTGTAGTAAGTGACCTACAAACATTTAATTTCAGGAAATATTATTTTTAAATACTGCTGTACATACATTACGTTTTTAAAATATTTTTCAGAATGTCACAATTTGTAAACCTGTCAGGAAACTCCAATAAACCTACTTTAAATATTTGTAACTCAACAAGTCTTGTGTGTAATATAATGGTTTCATTAACACATATAATTAGAGCTATAAAAATATTAACCCCCCTATTTCTCTAGGCTACATCATCCGTAAAGATACTATATTACCACAATTGTCTGAGCTGTACATTTTAGCACAGAAAGGAATTGGGAGATATTAATCTGCATTGTTTTGATAGTGCAAGATTGCTTTCCCTTGGTGCCTCTGACCCTGAACTAATTTTATAATGGGGACAGGCCTTGAGATGATAATCAGCATGAGTAGCCATCATAAAATTTCTCAATCTCTTTTAGGAATGAACAAACCTATAAGAATAAACCAAGAAGTTGCACGCACACACAGTAGATGTGGTATCATGTTAAAAGAAAGAGAGGGTCCGGGGGTTTATTAGTTGACTACGGAATGAGAATGAAGAATACTAGATGAGAATCCTATGTTTGTTAAAAAAAAAAGTGTTTTTAAACAGACTGCAGCTTCCATGGATTTATTGAACTGCTAAACTCTACCAAGGGTGACAGTGGGTGGCTTAGTTTATCTTTACCACTACTATGCCTTTTTCCACACCTGTATATCTCCTATCAACTTCTGACAGGAAATACACTATCTTTCTTTACCATAAACATTAGAATTTTCCTGCAGGATGCATTTTCTTCTGAAATTGCAGACTTGTGTCACTCCCTTGGGCTATAAATACAGTATAGTCTCAACCATTTCTTCACCCCTCCTTTGAGAATCGGATTAACACCATCACTGATGCTCTGCAGGCCAAAAGTCAGAGCCTCAAGCTTGTTTTTGAACATGATTGCCCAAGTAATACTTTGCTATATACACAAGACAGAGCCACCAGATGGGTTGAATGAGTTTTCCTTCAATTCTGATTAAGGTTTATGAAGATTACTGAATTTATTATTATAATTCATTTATAGTCAATCAGAATATAATAAAATAATTAGCATTAATAATCATGCAATAACTTTGCAGGATGCTTTGCAGAGATTAGGAAAGCAGATTACTTTCTTTACATGTATGGATTTGTTATGTGGTGGTATGGTCAGAAGTACACACATAGTGTCAAGTTTCAGCCAATTCTGTGTTGAATAAAGTATTCCATTTCAACAGAGATTAATTAAATCATCTCAGAAAATGATATGACTCTTCCACTTTTTAATATTCTAGTACTGACTCACTATATCTGTTCATCACTTCATCAGCATCTGTAACTCTCTTCTGTAATTGTATTAAGCCGTTTCACTTTTGCCATTTGCTTTTGCTATTAAATACTGTTTATGTTTCATCTTATCACCAGACTGCAAGTTTCTGTGGGTACCGGAAGACAGATCATGCACCCAAGATGTTTCATTCCTCAGTCTTTTCTTCACACTTCAATTTTTATAGTTAGGCTACATTTTTCAGACTTGATTGCCTGAAGGTCAATGGGGGGTAGAGGGGGTTAGGCACCTAAACGGTATGTTTACCTTTGAAAATCTCCCACAACTTATCTACTTCTGAGAATAATAAAATTTCATATATTTATTATGGGCATAGAAAACAAATTGACCATTCTTTCCTTCTTACTTTGTTCTCTATTACACAAACAGGTAGAAAATTGAAATTAATGAATGCTGTGAGTGTTCAGCCCCTTTTTAAATCTTGCCACATATTTAGGTACCTATTACATAGTTAGGTATCTATTACTATTTTAGGGTACCTATTACTGAAATAAAAATACCTTTTTAATATGGGAAAGAAATGAATACATTTCCACACTCCTCATTTCCATGAGCATATATTTATATTTAGGTACCTAAATATGTGCTCATGGAAATGAGGAGTGTAGAAATGTATTCATTTCTTTCCCATATTAAAAAAGGTTTTCTGACCAAGGGAGTATTTCTTACAATTTCTTGTATTTGGCATAACCTCGTCCATTTCCATGTCAAATGAATTCACTCTTCAGAAGTATTTCTTCAGTGTCAGGAACAAGCCATCCCTCAGGGAGTTTGTTTAGCCTGAGTGAGTGTGAACTTCATCTGAGGCATGGAAATCATCCTAAACGTTCATTGGTGGCAGCAGTTTTTTCAAAGGGCCTCTCCAAAGGCGCCTCTCCAGTACAGTAGTGCTGAACAGGTATTTATCTATTTCCTTTCAAATTATAAACAATTAAATTAGTTGATATACAGGCTCAGAATATCGGGTACAGTGTAATCAGATTCCCACATCTATCAAGTAACAGATCATAATTAAATACTCAGACTCCCCCCCACCCACACACATTCATTTTCAAATCCTTGTACCTCTCTTAAAAGACCAAGTGAAAGAAATTGACTTTTCAATGGACCTATTTGAATATTAATATTTTGTTAATATTTATACCATTATATCATGTCTAAGCATCACTTTCCCTGTCTCAGCATGAGGGGATGGGCTAGATGACCTCTTGAGGTCCTTTCCAGTCCTTCATTTCTGTAATTCTATGATCAGCTTGTGCAGACAAACCATTTCTCTTGATGATATCATGCAGCACAGAGTTCAACATGCTAGTGATACAGTGCAAGATAGATAGATAGATAGATAGACTTTCTTTTGTGCTAAGCTAGCTGTCCTTCAGTGTACTCGCATCTCGTCTTGTTTTCATGTTCTAGAGCAGGGTTAAAAATGAAATGAAACAAAACAAAAAACAAAAACCCAAACAAAGCAAAAAGAACAAACCAAACGAAAGACTTTATTGTTTTTTGTGTCTGTCTGCAATAATTAAATTTCATTTATTCTGCTCAGATTCAGACAAGATATTACATGTCAGTTTTTAAACCGATCTGTCTTCTACTTCTTGAATTTCTCTTCTCTTGTACCTTATTATCTGCTGCCCTGTGACTGTCCAAGTTAATGACATTTCTTTTACTTTGATACCTGTCACATGCTTTGGTCCCCATTTCTCTAATCATCAACATAGATTCTGATTAGGTAATAACAATATGGCCAGTGGTTTTCTCCTTTGCATACATTTTTGTGGTGCCCGCCTTTGTATTTCTTGAATACTGGGGAATGTTTTCACAATATATTAATCCAGTAATCAAGGGATTAACTATTTTACTTTATGCATATGAACCAATAGCAGTCCACGGGACTTGACTCCCATCTCAACTGAACCAGTTTTACAGCAGTTTAACTCCATGACATACAAATGAGTTCCTTCTAATTTAAAGTTCTTGCGTTCTTGTGGCCTATAATTGCCTGGGAAAAGACAAAATAAGGCACATTATTGCAACTAATTTTCTAGTCAGTACCTGTGTAAATTAATTAGATTGGTGGTAGTGATATTTAGAATTTTCTGTCGAGAAACATGCTAAGGCCTACTTCTTGAAAGGTAGTACTGAGACAGGAGCTGATTTATGAGTTTGTTAATCAGCTGAATTGGTCTTTCTGGTTTCTCGGGGTTATTTATTTATTTATTATTTAAAGTTTGGTTATTTTCTTAAGAATTATAGTAATGGATAATTAAGGATTCTTCAGTACACAACAATGAAGGATGCTAGATAGTAAAGCACTGTTAGCGACAAAATAAATCCATTTGATAGTATTTAATTGTTCCCTTTCAATCCATTCTTTTTATCCCAAACTTCCTTACCTGAGACAACAGTGTTATATTTCTTGTTTCAGAGTAGCAGCCGTGTTAGTCTGTATTCGCAAAAAGAAAAGGAGGACTTGTGGCACCTTAGAGACTAACCAATTTATTAGAGCATAAGCTTTCGTGAGCTACAGCTCACTTCCTCAGATGCATGTCGTGGAAACTGTATATATAAAGCCTGCTGCAGTTTCCACGACATGCATCTGAGGAAGTGAGCTGTAGCTCACGAAAGCTTATGCTCTAATAAATTGGTTAGTCTCTAAGGTGCCACAAGTCCTCCTTTTCTTTTTGTTATATTTCTGTAGTTCCTCTGAAACTGCCTTACCTGGACCTCTTGTATGACAATGATTTGCTTTTTCTATATTTATTGTTTGTTTTTAGCAGATTGCATTTAACCAAAGTACAATGACCTCACTGCTTCCTTTTTTCCCCCTACGATGTGATAAGTGCACATTGTTGCATGTTCTGCTGGTGATTGATAGCTGTTAGGAAATGAAATTTGGGTAGCTTTATATTTTATGAAATTATAAAAAAAATACATAATACCCCACCCAAACTACAGCTGGGAGTGCACTTATTTAAAACTTTCTTTGAATTGCTCTGTGTAATTTCTGGTTCTCTCCTGCCATTACCATGGTACAATCATGGTCATATACAAAATAATAAATTACATCGCTTGACATATTTAGCTATTGCTTTCGAAGGATTTGGTATATAGATTCAAGCTCATTTTTCTTACTTCAGCAACTAAGAACAAATCACTCTTGGTCTTTGCAAAACAGAAAGAAAAACAAAGAAAACTATGTCAATAAGTAAATAATAAAGAAATAATACTTTTCATTTTTATTGAAGTAAACTACGTTGCTTCATGTATAAAACAACAATGGAAGGCAGCTTTAATATTTTGGCATTTTGCCTTCTTTAGAGTCTTACAGATCAATTTAAATGCAAGTCTTAAAATATACAGTTTGCCAGTATTCCAGATGTGCTATAAAATTACTGTGCAGGCATTCGTGCTAGGTCTGAAGCCCAGAGTCTGAGACCTTGAGAAGTGGGAGATTTGGCTGTGTTAGCTCAAAGGCTGGACAAACTGTGTAGCTCATCCACTAGCTGGGGACAGTAAGCGACAATGAGTAAGTGTAAATTACACTTATGCCCACTTTAGAGTCCATTTATGCTGACAGAGCAGCATCAAGGGACTCTGTGTAAATAAGAATCATTCCAGTGATCTCTAGAATTTCAAATCACAAACCACACCAACAATAGAAAAGTGTTAGGAAATGCTCAATACATATAACTCATTCTTCTTTGCATTTTTTATTTTTTTGCTACAAACCCAGTGTCTCTTCTCTTGTCATTTCCCATTCGCAGTAACCATACATTTTTAAAGACTTGCACAGGGTCCATCATGTGGACTCCTTTAAATTTAAACTGCAATTATGTAGCTAAAACTCTGTGCATTTCTTTAAAAATATTGAGTACAGGGCCTCTGAAGAACTTTCTTAGTCGATTTTAAATAATTATAGCGATTCATAGTTCAAAATGAGGTTACTTCTAATAACCAATGGGACTCAATTCTTCCTCACAGGATACAAACAACTCACACTTCAACTGGAATCACTTGTGTGAATGTGAATCAAGCCCAAAAGTTTATATATAGTACTTTTGTCTTGTAGCAATTATTAGAAGGTCATTGCCAGACAAGGAAAATCTTAATTTCTCAACAGCTTGATAAACGAAAATTTATTAAACCAACCGTCCATTGATCTGAAATCAGGGTTATAGGGAGCCTAACATTTTGAAAGCCACAATCTCTGTTGTGAGCTCCAAAGGAGATGATGTATAATGGAACATGGTGATCTTCACACATTTTGTCCTAATGGGAGAATATTTCAGTTTTTTAAATCCTCTGAGGAAGGAGAAAAAATATCCAGCCATACAGATTCTTAAAAAGCCCCCAGAAGTCTTAGTAGATTCTTATGATTATCTTATCAGGTTCATTAATATGTGGAAGAGTTTCAACAGATTCTCCCATTCTATTATGCAATCTATTACCCATTTTAGTCAGTGGGAATCTTTCCAGTGAATTCTGTGGGTGTTAGGAGTCATAATGCCAGCAGTTAGAATACAAAGTGACATGAGAAATAAGAGGAAAGAAACAAACGCCAAAGGAGGATAAAATAGAGCATGAATGGGATGAGAAGGTGAGGAAGACAAAAACAGAGATGCATTTAAGTCTTTCCCAACTTTGGGGAGTTTTACTCTTGCCCTTACATTTCCATTAACAGTATTTTATAGTCCATTTCTGATATATATATATGTGTGTGTGTGTGTGTGTTTTGTCTCTGAGAAAAATAAAATAAAAATAGAAGGTCTGATGCCTTGAGCATTAGGTAAGTAGTGTAAATTATATTTATATTACATGCAAATCTAGTACTGATGCCATGTTATAATTTATTTTTATATGGTATTCTCAATATGCATGTCAAGAGCATACCCAACCATAAAATAAAAAGTCAATAAATTTCTGAAATTTCTATTTCTAACACATGAATCATTTAATAAATTGTGTATATGTATTAAACAGCATGTATTAAAATTTACATTTATAAAGGACACTAAGAATCGGAAATTCTACATATGTGCAACATGGCTATATTTTTTGACTTTTGAGTGCTTGATTTCTCAGTCCTAACTGTTGCATTAGTGCTAATTTTTTTCCATTTCATTGCCTTGCTCTTTTTAAAGAAAAATAATCAGGAAATAGGGAGAAAGCACTGTTGTTATAAATTACTTTAAAAATGCCTCACTGTTACAAAAGTGCTTTAGATGCATCTTAACTCTGCTACCAGTAAAGCACTTTAGCAATGCACCTTGACTCAACTTAAAATGAAGTGAGATTCACTGAGACATCCTTAACTGAGGACATTGTAACTAACACCATTAATGAAAGACATCTTTGTTGCATATATCACAACTCTAAATTTCTTTAGGTTAAATGCATGGGAAAAACTAAACAGAAAATTCTAATGTGAAAATACAAACTGGACAAATAAACATTGCAAGTACTGCACCTATGAACAACTGGATTGTATTTCCTTCTTTCATGAGGATTATAAAGCTTAAAGTATTAGCTTTTCCACATAAACTCTGTGGGCATGACTGAATGACATCACCATCATGACTGTGCAGTGTCCAGTTCCCAGAGGACATGTCATCTTTAGCTCAAAGCTATATTTTCTTTTCCACTTAATCTCTCTGGGACTGAGAGAGGGGAAATATGTTTCTCCCACTCTCACCTCAGTATCTGTCACCCGCTCCATGCAGATCCCAGAACTGTGGAGAAGCATGTGAAAGGGGAATGGCAGGTATTGTTCCACAGAAGTAGCTGATCCCCTTTTTCATGTAGGAGCAGATCCAGGCATGGAAGTAGGGAACATGATCTGTTCCAGGGTATTTTTTAACAGTATACTATACCGACCAGAAAAAAGACCTAATGAAGGATTATTCTCATATGATTTTTCTTCAATAGGTTCTTTAGTGAGAAATCTGTTCTAGCTGGAATTTACATCTTCAGATTGCAAAGTAGGAAGCAGTTTTACCTATTAGTTACCCCTCACACCTACTAAGTGTCAGGAATTGGCATAGTTAGCATCTGTCACATTGAAGATTTTGGTCAAAGCAGAAAGCTTTACTAAAACCCATTTGTCCTAATCTGAAGGGGAAGTGGCTAAAAAAAGAAATGTTGTTACTGTAAGTGAAATGCTCTGGGCACTGCCGTTTGTAATAATCCATACCTACATATATTGTTGCTATTAACTGATCACATAGCTTCATCATGGGCACAAATAACCTTCTTTCAGATCAGTTTGTGACCTATAGTCACCTGATCATTATCTGTTCATAGCAATGCCATGAACATCCTCTTGGAGAGAGAACAGTTACCCTTGTCCTTTATCATCATTTCCTCAATATTTTATTCACCCACATACACATCTGCAAAATCTTTTTTAGCTTTGTAATTCTAATTGATATGTATTAAACAGCATGCATTAAAATATTTTTAATATTTAAAAATATATTAAAAAAATAAGGTTATGCAAAGGAGCCTAGTTGGATCTGCAGGAACAATAAGTGGTTGGCATAGGCAGGGTATTGTACACAGATCTCAGTCTTCTAGGAGAGAATTGTGAAATTCCACTTCAAGACTGTGATGGGAAGATGAATAGCACCTGAGAAAATGAGACTCCGGGCAGATCTACACTACTGCTTAAGTTGATCTAATTTATGTCACTCAGGGGGGTGAAAAAGCATCCCTCTGAGCAATGCAAGTTTCACAATGTCCACACTGGTGCTACGTCGGCAGGAGATGCTCTGCCACAGACATAGCTTCCACTTTTCACCAATGTGGAGTAATTATGGCAATAGGAGAGCGCTGTCCCATCAGCACAGCACATCTTCACCAGACACGTTACATCAGCACAGCTCCACCAGGGCAACTGCACCGACGTAGCTCTGTAATGTAGATTTGCCCTCACAGAGACCAGAAAGGGGACACAGGTGCAGCAAGCGTTATAATTGCTATACATGCATTGTAGATACAGGTAAGTACAGAATGCATTTACAGCATGCGTCAAAGATTAAAAGTTCTAGGAGAGTGTAGAGACATGCTCCCTATCTGCCATTTACTTTTCTGTCCCCCATCATCATATTATCTGAATATCACCTGAGTATTTAAAAATGGAAGTGCCAATAACAATATCTCCCTCTTACTTCTTTCTCAGGAACAATAACTTGAATGTCTGTAGGGGTTGTGTTTGTTGTTTGCTGATTAACATGTTCACGTGTGAAGAATTTATTGAGGGAAAGCAAAAGTGAGAAAGTGAGTTTTGCATTTAGTTGTGAACGTGTTTGGTTCTATGATTATTCTTGTCAGGGCACTAGTTCCATAATTTAGGTGCGGTTCCTGTGGAAGTTCTGACTCATAAATCACAGGCTTCCCCTTAGTTGTCAAGAGTTTCATGATTCCAGTGGAACACAGTTGTGTAAGAAAGTCATGTGGGAGAAATGGTGTCTCAGATAGCTGGTGATATTCCCATGGAAGTATTGCTGGAGCATGTACTCGATGAGCAGTCATTGCAGAGAGGAGAGAAATGACTGCCCTGCACCTTTAAGCAGGGGGTTATTTGACTGGCTGGCCGAATGAAGGGGAACAGTGCTTTATGGCTGGGGGTGAGGAGATGAAAATTGCTGCAAAAGAGGTTTGCCAACTTTCTAATTGCACAAAACTGAACATCCCTTCCCCACCCCTTCCCTAAGGCCCCGCCCCTGTCCTGTCCCTGCTCCGAGCCCCCACCCCCCTCGTTCGATCCCCCCCTCCTTCTGTTGCTCGCAGTCCTCCACCTCACTCACTTTCACCGGGCTGGGACATGGGGTTGAGGTGTGGGAGGTGGGTGAGGGCTCCAGCTGGGGGTGCAGGCTTTGGGGTGGGGCCAGGGATAAGGGGTTTGGGGTGAGGAGGAGGCGGCTGGGGACTCCTATGATTGGTACACAGGGAGCCAAACGCCCTTTCTTATGGCCCACCTTAACCCTCCTATGAGGGGGTGGTGGTGGATGGTAATGATCCTGGCAATGGATTTGCTGGAGGGACCTGGATGGAAAAAGAGGGGGAGCTGGTGGAAGCTCCCTGGGTAATTAAGGAATAAACATGGGGGTTACCTGCACTGTAGACTTGTATCTGCCGGGTAGTCCAGACATCTAATAATAAAGTTGTGGTCTGATTAAACCCATGTCAAATGTCTCCTATGCTTCTGATATAGCTAGATAATGAATCAATATGCTTACAGGTAGCTGTGTTGCTCAGCAGCAGAGAAATTACTGGGTGTTTACCAGTTGGAGCTTTTTCAGGTGTATGGCTTCGTTCCTAGACATAACTAATTGCAATAATCAAGCCTAGAGGTCACAAATATGTGGATTGATACAGACTGCTCTGCACCTGATAAGACAGGAGAAAATTTCTCAACTGCAGATGGAAGTGGATGTTTTTTAAACTGTCTGGATTAAAGTGGCACTAAAGGATTAAAAAGTTGTGGATCACCTTAACAATCAGGGGTAAATGCAGCAGCTCTTTGAATTGTTTCCCCATTTCTAGCAGTGTTATTTCAGTCTTGTCTGGGTTTAGCTTTAACCAACTGTTCTTTTATTCAAACAACACATTGAAAAGGCTTTATATTTGATGTAAAGGAGAGCTAGAGATGGGAGTTATCCGCACAGTGATGGGACTTCAGCCTGTGTTGTCTTACTTAGTCTCCCAATAGCTTCCAATGCACATTGAGTTATATAGGGGAACATTGTGGAATTCCACACCTAAGGGAATTGGAGGTAAAAGTACAATTACACATAAAGACCTTCTGGACATTCAGCATAATGAGTATGGATGCATTTGCCTGTCTGAGGAGATCATCCACAAGTGCTGTCTCTGTACTACACCTGAAGCCTGACAAAGAGAGACCCAGGATACTAGTGCCACAATTGTTGCTATTTTCTTGATTACCTTGCTTAGAAAAGGGAGATTAGACACTGAAATATCTTTTTATTGAATACAAATTGGTGCATTATTGTGCATTTTATCACCTCTTTAAATCTGATTTTATCTCAACCATATTCTTATTAAGTAACTTATAAATGCACTGTGAACACCACATTTTCACAATTTATTAAGTACAATATTCATGAGTCCCTGTAGTGAAACAAACGGTGAAGTTATGAGAGTCCTCGGTTTTACTCTTTCAGTGGAATGCAAATTCATATATGTAATCTCAAAACTTGACTTTGAAATAGCTTCCAATTAAAGCTTTTGCAATCAAATGCTTTTGTTTACTGGATTTTTTTTCTTTTTTATTCATGATCAGGGTAGAGAATACTGAAAACCAAAGCTCTCAGTTCATTGCCTGTTTCCTGAAAGTATCCACTACAGTTCCAGTTGGTTCCAGTTGTGACAACGGATTTTTGATGTTGACATGTTCTTTAGGAACTGTATGAGGGCCTCTAGTTCATTTCTCATGGGGCATCAAACAGCCAAGATGGTAACAAAGGTGCTTATAAGATAATAATGAATTTCTGTCAGACCACCATGTACAATATTCAAATCTATGCTTCGTTGCTTTTAATATCTTGAGTCACCCAGTCCCTAAGAAGATCAAAGCAAAAGTTTCCCTTAATTTATTTATATCTTTATTAAATAATGCAAGAAAAATGACACATTTTATTTGTTTTGTCAAACCAATGAATCTAAGTTACAAGGAAAGAGGAAGAGATCTTTATTTATTCTCCAATATAAGAGAGGAATCTTTGAAGTGTTTTATATTTTAAGAATTTCAGAAGGGATTGATAAAGATAATAGAGATAAATTGTTCATACTCATAGAGGGTTCAAAAACAAAGGGACATGATCTAAAAGGGTTCGATTATGCAAAGCACCTATGTGCATCACTAACTGTTAGCACACAGATTGTTCCAATGAATACAGTGGGACTACTCATGTGCTTAAAGATAGAGAACATTTAATTGTCTTGCCAAAATTAAAAACAGAGAGGAAAACTGGGAATTAAGAACCATTAAATGTAAAGTGTAAAAAACATTGCCATGTTATCAGATAAGGTGATTGATTGAACTAACAGTATAAATGGATTTATGAGACAGCTAGATTTGCTTCTGAAGAAGTGGATTAAATAGTATGATGAAAGATTAAGAACCTGGGATTTCAAATCAAGCAGAAAAATCAGAAAGGTATCTTAGATGCTTTTATAAATACTAATATAAACCAAGTTGTGAAACTAACTATTTTCATTTCAAGAAATGTTTCAGATGTTGACCTCCAACAATAATTTTAAAATATTCAGATAATATGTAGCTGACCAAAATGTTTTTTAATGGAGCATTCTTCTTATAATGGCTAAATAAATTATACTCTCCAAATGATGCAGCTGCTGAGATATTCAACTGCCTGTGTGCCAAACGAATCAAGAAGTGGGCACCTAAACATCACCTGAAACCTGGGGTGATATGTTCCAATTAAAAAACAAGTCTATTGCTCTTCAGTACATTTATATTTAACCCAATAAAATAATTCCTCATCTTTACCACCTCCAACGCCATTTTGGGATTTTCAATCATTGTAACGTTATGATGAGTAACCCCTCCCCTCCCAATAGATCAACTACTTTTCCCATTGCAAAGAAAATATTTTAACCACTATTCTTAACAAGGCACCTGCAAACCAGATGAAGTTTGAAACTTTTCAAGGGATTAAGGTCTGTCCTGAAAACACTTACATACATGAGTAACTATACTCCTATGAGTAATCCCATGGCTTCAGTGGGACTACTCACATGAATTATGTTACTCACATATAGTTCAGTAGGTTCAGGCCCTTAGTCCTCATTGATGACTAGAGACTTTGATTTAGGGAGGAAAATATAAACAAAATACTTATAGGTGATTGAAAAATTATGCCCACTGGATTCCTGGTCTTGCTGCTTTTATGAGGAAGATTTTAAAAGTCTCACTGAACACACATCAATAGCAACTCCCGCACCCTAATACCATTATAGCAAGAAAAAGGGAAAATCATAAGTATAATAAAAGTTAAGGTCCCATTATTTGGAATGTCTTTATAGTACTTGCTGCATTTATTTTTGTCCTGCATAGGTTACCTGTGTCCTTACACATTCCTGCAGGGTGAGTAAAGGATGTTCCATGCCCCACACTTATCTATTCCTTGTCCTATCCATGCTCTATTCCCTGCCCCTAACCACATACTGTTAAACAGAAAGCTGTTATGGAGCTTGGCCATGGGCCACACACAGATTGAGCATTCCCTGTGTAATCCTTTCTCATATCTAGCCCACCACCATCCCATTCTATAGTGGAGGCGCTTTGGTTCTGCAGTCCAAGGTCCCTTGGCAACCACCAAGGAAGAAACTTAATTTGCTTCTCTATATGTATATAATATTCTGAACTAATAAAAACTTGAATTGAAAAAGTTGGGTGAACAGCTTATTTCATTCTAATGCATCGTGTTGTAATAGTCTGGGTATTTTGCAACTGTCGTCGTTGTCTCCAAAGTGTAAGGGACAGCAGAGAAAAATAATGCAGTAATATTATCATACAGAAGAATAACATTTTGAGAGCTGTGTTACAGATATGGATCTCTTGCCCTTATTACAATACAATTGAATGGTTATTCATATTTATACAAATCTGAAAACTCTTTAACACTCAGTTTTTGTTATATATTCATGTGGAAAAATAGAATTCTAGTATGCTGCATCAGTTATGTTATTTCTTCCCTTCACCTTTTCATCGTTCATTTTTTTTTCATTTTAAACGTTTTCGTAAAACATTTTGTAGGTTTGCAGATTCCTTACTGCTGGTTCACAATCTTCTACTCACTGACCCCAGTAGAAATGCTAGAGGCAGCTCTTCATTTTGTTAAGGGTGGATAGATAAAGGACAGATGTGCTATTCTAGGTCAAATATTCAAAAATGGTAAATTGTATTCTTTCAAGCAACTGACTCAGATAGACAGTAGGTATACAGATCTAAAAGAGAGTGTGCTTCAATGCACATTATTTTAAGCTCTTAATAGAAGTGGACTGAGTTGTTTGCTGATTCTTAAGCAGGACAGAAATTGTTCACAACACCATCTGTTTGCATGCAAGTTACAACAAAAAAAGGGTGTTTGCTGGGTTTTTTAGAATAAAAGAAAATATCCCTTTTAAAAGAGTCAGCTACATTCTCATCCCCAGTTCTATCCCTTTTTATGTTGCCTGAGTGGTACAAAGGCGACACAAGCTTCTTTACAGATAACCAGTTAAGAACTCCCCCATGGAGCAACTGTCAAACGGTGTAAAGCCCAAAGACCTGGCGTCTATGCTGATCTCCCTTCCCCCACCTTCTGGCCTAGGGAGTGTGATGGAGAGTACCAGGGGATATGATGGGGGTGAACAGAGGGAGGCTCAGAGCTCCCCTATGGCAATTTTCATTTGGCATATGGTCCCTTAGACAGCTGTCATAAGTCAGAGTAGTCCCCAGGTTGCTCTAACTTGTATCAAGGTCGGGGCTGGGCCAGCTTGGGACTCAGGCAGCCATAACTGGGTCCCTGATGGCTCCCCTCCAGCCTTTTACTGAACACATCTTAGCACAGGACAGACACTGGGTCATTATACTTTCAAACACATATTTAGCCTGTGGTTTTTGTGCACAACAAATTTGGGGTGAATACTACTGGAAAGACAATAGTTTGATATTTACTGTCAAACAGCAACACTGGTGCTGAAAGGCAGATAATACGTGGTTAGATTAACTTCACTCCCAATATTTTTTACAACAGCTCAGTGGCTTTTATTATTATTATTAGTGCTGCATTTTAATTTAAATGCAATTTTAATTGAATACACTGCTGGAAAGACATTGCACATTTAAAACAAAAATCCTCTTTCCAACGTTCCCTAACTACAGTGATTACTCCCTCTAGGCAGTGGGAAAATCACTTTCTTTCTTTCTTTCTTTCTTTCTTTCTTTCTTTCTTTCTTTCTTTCTTTCTTTCTTTCTTTCTTTCTTTCTTTCTTTCAGAGAAGAGTATGAAATTGTTACTTATGATATGAATCTCAATTTCCATATAAGTAGCTGCAGTGCTGTGGCCATTCATTGCATTGGCCAAAATGGGAATTATATACGTCAATAGGATAATAGACAGAATTTAACACTAATAGTCTTCCCTCATATGAGGAACAGATTGATAGTTATCAATACACACCCTCACTCTTGTCAGTAGGTATATTTTGCTCATTTCCTTCTGTATTTTTGTTCAAGACCACTCTGGAAATGTAAGGATGATGTTGTTGATGATGACTTGACCCTCATTACACCTGGTGGCAGTAGGAGTGTATGCAATATAAATTCTACTGGGTAGTTAGAGGCATGCTGTACGTGTAATTTCATTTTATCTACTGGGCCTGTGGTGTATACTTAGAATTCTCATCTCTCCTTGGAGCTGAAGCAATCTGGTGTGTAAAAACAATATTTTCTATAGTACTGGGAGATACATTAATATTAGTGGTAGGATAGCTCATTAGATGTCTTACAGCTTTTTGTGATATAAAAGTGTTTTATATATTTCTACTGCTTAGAGGTTATTTTTGTATTTGTGGTTCTTACACATTTCATAGAACCAGAGACGTTTGGAGAGCATACCCTAAAAATTAAACCCAGCATTCTTTGCTATATTCTTGAGGGATGCTAATAGAAGAATTTTCTAAACCGTTTGAAAATTCCAACCAAAATATTCATCTTACCATATAAAGGGGAAACTTGAAATACATTTTATGTGTTTAGAAAGCAGTCCTTTTTTATGTTATATTCAATATGCTTGACCATCTATAGATCAGTTGCAGAATCTTGCTAAATCTCTCTCTCTTAAATCTCTCTCTCTTTTTTTTTTACATCGTAGCAACAGCAATGAATTTAGATTCTATATGAAAGGGTAAGTGTACAGTGTTGTACTTTACTGAATTCTGCAATTATATTACTGACCTGTTCCACCAATATCTCTCCTGTGATTATATTTACCCAATTTTATTAATTTCTGAAAACTGAAGGGGAAAAGTCGAAACAAAAGCACATAGGGACAAATTACTGTAGTCCAAATTTTACAAAAAAATTCTCCTTTCATCAGTGAGCATTAAGACTGTGAAATAAATTGCTTTTGAATGCTTTTTAACAGATGTCAGCCATCTTGCTTATCACTGAACAAGCCACATTTGAACTCAACAGCTGAGTATCACATTGAGAGATGTGGTTGCTGATTGAACACAGGTGTAATGGCTGATATACTGTCACATAGTCTGACATTAACCTAAGATCTTTGTTGAAATACTTATTACTGATGGCACAAAATGTAATTGCTAATTTTCTGCCTGAGTGGTTACATATTTTCTCAAAATCTTAAGAGTTATTCATCCCTTTTCCACTGCCCATTTCTCAGAGTTTAAGGCAGATGTGTCATTGGTCCACAGGCCAGTAATTGAACCTGTCACTTGCAATCTACTGACTTCATTCCTCAGAAATGTGACTACTGCTTCATTCACCTTCCTGCTTATTTTTCTCTAGGTATCAAATGTCTTACTTGAACCTAAGCTAACAGATATTCATTGTTTACCTTTACAGATCTCTGGTCACAGAGCAAAGAAATCAGGAGCAACCTCATCTGATTATTACTTTGCATTCACAGTGGAACTCTTGTTTAAAATGAGCTGTACATTACCAGTCTAATTTTAATAAATGAATCACTCAGGTTGTAGGATTCAGTTCAAAACCAGGCAGAAGAAAACACACAAGAAAAGTCTGCACAAAATTCAGACACCCAAATATTTTTCTGAACCCTCCCAAGTAATCATCTGCCCCATAGGTAGTGGGACTTAAATAGCTTTGTTGGCTAATACCCCAGAAAGATGGCACAAATATAAACATATCTTCGGAATCTCCTTACAGAGCTACTTTAAAATAATCAGGATCAGACACACATAGGCTGCTACATGAGTAATCCGATTGACTTCAATGAAACTACTTGAGTAAAATTAAATAGATGCATGAGTGTTTTCATGATTGAGGTCAGGTGAGTACAAAGACGAGTAGTTTCACTGAATTCACAGGCATATGTTTCTGCATGATCAAGGCCATAATTCTGAACTAAAAGAACAGAAATAACTAGTAATATGTATTTCAAATCAAATTGAAAAGACTTGACTTCATTATTTTCATTTGAAATGTTAAATTCATAGAATGCATGAAAACCATGCAAACTCCCCATTTTATTTAGTGTGTTTTATTTCATTGTGGACACTGATGATAGCGACAGAATTTCTGATTCATATAATGGCTGGGTGATACAGAAAATCAGCTGTCAGGCACACCTACTGCATGCTGTGTCTAAAAATTCTTTTGTAAGTCTCGTATTTGGGAACCTTTTTGCTGTCTCCTTTCAAATAAATATTCATGGTCTTGTCAATGGCATCATACCCCTTGAGTGTGAGGGTTATTTGGTGGGGAGGCAGGATATGAAAACAAGCCATCTTCCACTCAGCACATCATGAACAGCTGCTGCTATTCAAATAATTGTTTTCTCATTCAGATAGATAAAAAGTGGTTGCTAACACTATGGTAGCTTAGCATACAGTAACACCTTATATTGTGGTTCTTTCCCAGTACAATATGCTCAAACTACATTTCATTTCACTGATTTTTTTTTCTGTTTAGTTTGATGGTTATAAAAAATGTTAGGTCAGCATGTATACTTTCATCTACACTGATCAAATGATACTCAGTAGAATTCTGAATGTAAGACATGCCATACATAACACAATCACACATTCAAACAGAAAAGGAAAGAGATACGTTCATAGAAATGCATGGCTAGGCATTCAAGTATAAAAATCTGAATTGTGTTTAGACTACTTTTAAAAGGTAATATTTTAAAGTGATATTCTTTTTAAATGTCAGTTTCAATATGTAGTATATGGTGGTATGAGATGGTTAATCAAATGTCATTTAGTTTAAAAAGAATTTAATGATTGTCAATCTTTTAGATTGGAATTTTCAAAAGGAGTTGAATACCTAATTCCCTAGTTTTGGGACAAATTCTGAAGTCCACTGGCAAATTCTGAAGTCCCAGGAAGATTTTTTTTTATGGGAAATCCATTTAGTCCCTCAGGCAGCACATAGAAGACATTCTGCTTCTTTCCTCTCTAAGCTCCTTGAGTACTGGAACCTTGAAGTAGAGTTGAAGTAGAGGGGCTTCCTCAGTGTGTGTGGCACGGGGAACATTGACAGTGGTGCTGATGTTTTCTTTTCCATATGCTTGAGGATAGTTTAGCCATATTATTTCCCGCCTCCCCTGCATCACACAGAAGATGAGAATATGAGATCCATAGACCTAGGAGATGGAAAGACTTGTTAGGTCCTCTTTAGAGCTGTGCATAACATTGTCAATAAAGCTGTCCAGGGGATGACAATTCCATTTAATTGTATTCCATTCTCAAAGCTTAGAAATTTGGTTTTAATTGGCATTGGAATGAAAAGAAAATCTTTAAAACACTTGCCCCAAACCAGAATTATGTTGAAATATCCATTGTCAGAGCTTTTCAGTTCAAGAAGCCTTTTTGAGTCCAGGGTTCTAGAGACAGACAGAGAGAGGGAGACTCTCACTCTGTCACATGTTGGTTACAGCACTGGCCTGGGATGTGGGAAACATAGGTTCAATTCGCTGCTCTTTTTGATTCAAAGCAGTTTTTCATTCCCGGTCACTCTGAATCACACAGAACAGAGACTTGAACCTAATTATCAGGTAATGGAGTGTGAGTCCCAAAAAACCTTTTGACAAAAACTTCTTCAAAATGTTTTGATTCTGACAAAACTGCATATTTTGATACATTTTAATTTTGTTGCAAATGTTCCAACCAGGTCTATTTTTCAAACAAACAAACAAACAAACAAACAAACAAAAATCTGAAAAACATTCAACACACTTGTTGTTTTAGGTTTCACTGACAACTGGAAACTCAGATCACATTAATCAAAAGTTTCCAAAGGGCTCAATTTCTCTTGAAATTAGGCTAGATTTGAGCTAACTAGAGTCAATTTATGATTACAATAAATTTGCAATTTTGAATATTCCAAAATAAAGTTAAGTAAACTTTATTGGGTTTGATTAAATTTTATTTTGAGAGTTTTCAATCATTTGAGTCCAGAAGTCAGATGAAAACTCATTGTGGGGAACTGAATCCAGGTGGACTGAAAACACAGAAAATTAAGAACATGAAACTCTGTTAAGTGAAACCAGTGAGTTTCACACCTTTCTAATCTTCTTGTTATCTGTACAGTTGTGACTGAATGCACCCTGTATTCACATCTTACACACTATTGTAATAATCTTTGTACAAAATACATGTTGTGAGGTATCATTTAAAAACTAATGACTCACTGGTCAATAATATCATGATGAAATGGGGGTAGCAATATTCTTTGTAAAGTTATGAACATAGATGAAATTATGACTGAAATGTATTTACCAGACAAATCTGGGGAAGGGGTAAACCTGTTTCTCAAAGACAAAGGAGAAGCTGATGCCTCTACCCTAGAGTCATCAAAGTTGATTTGCACTTACCAGTAAAGTGGGTATCAGACCCTTTCATCATGAGACTCCAGGTCTCTGGCCTCACATTGGGAAGGAACTTTATCTAGGGGTAACCTCCAGGAAAATGCATTTCAGAAGGTGAGTGGACTATAAAAGTGAGAGGGAAAAACACCCCAGGTGTTCTTTTTTTCTTTTCTCCCTATCTAACTCTTTCACCCAAAACAAAGGAACCAGCCTTTGGACTTTTGGAGCAGTTCTGACCTGAGAATTTGGTCAGCCCTGTTGCTGGGAACATGTGCTAAGGATTTTATCTTGAACAAAATCTAGCTTGTTAAGTCTTAGTTACTAGAAAGCATTTCATCTTTATTCCTCTTGTAATAATTTCTGACTTTAATGCCGTATACTTGTACTCAATTAAAATTTCTCTCTTTGTAGTTGAATAAACTTGTTCTATTTTTGTTATCAAAATTAATCCAGTGTTATGTTTAAACTGAATTGTTTGGAAACTCCAATTAAAGTAGCAAACTGTACCGTGACGGGCAATGGATCACTAATATCTTAACACTCCAGGAGGGGTCTGGACAGTGCAGATCACATATTTGGGGGGAAAATTCAGGACTGGGAGTGTGTCAGGGTCACCATGCAGGTAGTAACCAAGGCTGCTGAAAACCAGAGTGTGGCTGGTGTGTTGGTAACAGGCGGCTGGGGTCTGAGTTGCTGATCAGGGCTTTGGCTATACACAGACACTCAGTGCGTGACATGCATGCTGTTTGGCTGTGAGCACCCCAGGTTGGGAGCTGCAACAGCAAAGCATGGTGAGGCAGTCAAGGTTTCAGGACAGGTGGTGACACAACCCCTCCCTGGTCTGGATTGCACTCCGGAATATGAGAAACCCTGCTAGTTGTTAATGCACAGTACATTCTCATTCTCCACATCATGTAACCAAGCTCTACATATTTAACTGTTTTACTATTTCCTCCTAAGTAAACATAAATGGCCCTTAACAAATATTTCCCTGTTTAGAGAGAAGACCAACTCCCTATCAGCCTCACATGGGCACTAAATTTGATTCCAGGGATTTAGAATTACTTGTTTAGAACAAATTTACTAGAGTGTTGATTTTTTTCAGCTCACAGATGTGAAATACAATTTTGTGAGTGCATTATAGGTATCATGTATAATCCTGCTGCAAAGGAATTTTTCCTGATACAAGATAAAATTATGGGGTTAATTGTGGCTTAGTCACAAGCCTTATAAACAAGGCAGTGCATTGGTGCACTGTCACAGGTATAGTTTAGGAAATGGATTCTGATGCAGAGACTCCAGTTTCCTTATGCTCCAATGGGGGAATATATGCTTCATGAGCCCTATACCAGATGCAACACACATTCTTTGATATACTGCAGAGTAGAGCTGAGACTCTGATGATTTCCTACCACTTCTTGCTGTAATAAATGTGGGACAATGACAAACACCTGAGGATGCTGCTCTCCCCACCATGTTGTTACCTATGATATGGGTAGCCACCACAGAGGAGTAAGTGGGTGCTTTTATACTTCCTTCTTCTTATCTCCTGTGGGGGGTGGGGTGAGGAGGAATATTTTATAATATCTCAAATGGCTCAACGCTTAAGGACTATAGGTTCTAAACAGAGATAGGCTTGTGCTGCAGGGTTTGGATTTAGAAGTGGATCAGTGTTGTAAATACCCACACCATTCAAATTCCAGTGCATTGGGATACGGGGATAGCATTAATCCTATTGCTAGATCAATGTCTATGTTAATACATGAGTATAAATTTTTCTAAGGGTACGTCTTCACTACCCGCCGAATCGGCGGGTAGTGATCGATCTATCAGGGATCAATTTATCACATCTTGTCTAGATGTGATAAATCGATCCCCGAATCAACGCCTGTACTCCATCTTGGCAGGAGGAGTAAGCGGAGTTGACGGGGAAGCCGTTGCAGTCGACTCGCCGCCGTGAGGATGGCCAGGTAAGTCGAACTAAGATACTTCGACTTCAGCTACGCGAATAGCGTAGCTGAAGTTGTGTATCTTATTTTGAACGCCCCCCCCCCAGTGTAGCCCAGTCCTTAGTCACTGAGTTTTGAAAATGTTAACCTGCAACTCTTAAATTTCTGTAAACTGTGGATTATGTACATATTCTGTTTTCAATAACACAAATATCACGAAAAGAAAAGGAGGACTTGTGGAACCTTAGAGACTAACAAATTTATTTGAGCATAAGCTTTAGCTTTCGTGAGCTTATGCTCAAATAAATTTGTTAGTCTCTAAGGTGCCACAAGTCCTCCTTTTCTTTTTGCGAATACAGACTAACACGGCTGCTACTCTGAAATAAATATCACAGAATGCAACTAATTCATAGAATCGTAGGACTGGAAGGGATCTTGAGTGGTCATCTAGTCCAGTTCCCAGATTGCTTTTGGCATTTTCTCTAATACTGTACTAAATATTAATCACTCTATAAAAAATCCACTGTAGAAGACTCCAGTGATAAAACATCTCTCACAGTGAGAAAACATCTAGATCTGAATTGTGCAAGTTCCATATTTCGTCTGGGCATTTTGAGTTCCTTAGAACCTATTAACTTTAACTGCCAGCCCCAGAGTTTTTGAGACAACCCAGTTCTTTTATCTGAATATTATCTTTACATGTCATTTGCTGTTGGTAGGTTGGCATCTCATCATACAGTAGATAGTGCTAATAAAGTAATCATGTCTTAACATTCACATCCTTTATTTAACTGGTAATGATCAGATGGAACAGTAGGCTTTAGCTAGATTATATGTCTAATAAAAGACTTGTACATACATTGTTGTAACATGAAACAATATTCACCCTTAGAAATTATAATTGGAAACTACATTTTAATTTATTTTAAAAAGATTTCTCCTCCATCAGGCCAAAGTACTGGCAAAGCAGAAGTTATTTTGTCATCATTCTTGGCTGAAAAAATGAGTTTCGGATTTTAGCAATACAGATTCAATGGAAATGTGCTTCTGGTTTTATGTTTGTTGTTTACATTATATCTTAACACAGTACGTTAATTAATCTTTCACCTCTGGAGATCTGAGTTCAAATGCTGGCTTCATTTGCAAGTAGAGATTCATTTTGTGGTCTCATTGTGATCCCTTGTAGATACTTTGCCACATCACAAAAACACTTCATGGCTGATGTTACATACACAAGAGAAACCTTGGACTAGAGTAGCAAAGATGGTATGTGTCAAAACAGGCAGTGAGGTGTGGAAGCTTGTGCTATGCCTCTTTACTAGTGATGTTATTCTCTAATTTTCACAAGCACTAAATTTCTGCAAAGCATTAATACGGGGGAAATTTTTTAAGTTAAGGATGTGGAGATGCAAATAGACTTAAAATCCAGCTCTCATCGGTTCGAAATGTGCATTGAACTAAACCTTTTCAAAAGTTATTTGTTAAAGTTTATTAGTGATTATTAAAGGTGCCAAATTGAGGGCGCTATAAAACAAAGTCCTTTGTTTATCTACAAAACAGATAACTCATGAATAACAATTGAGAAAACCTTCCTCACACCAACTTCTCCATATAAGTCAACCTTATTCTGGAGGCACAACTACTAGAAGTGAGAGAATAACTTCATCTCAATGACCATTCAAACCGTGATTTTTCTGCTCCAGTTGTTACCAAGGGTACTTGTTAATTTATTCATTTGATGAGTTGAGTCACTAAGCTAAATTCCACCAAAACTTAGCATATTATTATACCCAAACTGGGGCAAGGGGGACAATGGTGTCAGCATGAATGGACACTTTTGTCATGAAGATGGAAAGAAAATCGACACGGTCAGAATGTATAGACTATTGGGGAGCATCTGGGTGCAGAAATAAGATTGGGGGAGACAAAAAGAGGGAGCATAGAGAAGGGATAGAAACCTGGGGATCAAAAGGAGGGAGAGAGAATGGGTTAGGGTAAAAGAAAGAATGTAGGACACTATAGAAGAAAAAATAAAGGCATCTCCATAAGAAAAACAGCATTTCTGTGGCAGAGAAATCTGGAAATATATAGAGAGAGGGACTTCGAAGCACAAAAAGTGAAATGAGATAGAGACAAAGAAACCAGTGCCTATGAACACTTTGAGATTCTCAGATGAAAGGCACTCTGTAAATATCAGTAGCATATGAATTTCATTGTGTCTTGTTTATGATTAGTGAAGTGACAAGTAAGAACACCTGTCCAGACTGTGGGCCAAACTCACCTCTGGCACGAACAGGCACAACTCCATTGAATTATGCCATGGATGAATTTGACAGTATGTACTATAAATAAACTTTGACTTGCCTACAGGGGGGACCCAGCCAGAAAATCTTTACCCATAAATCAAAACAACACAAATCATCGCTCAGAAACAAGTTATTAATTATTAATTAAATAATTATTATTAATATTAGCATGTTCCAGATTCATTGTAGCTCATCTGCCAGGGCTTCTTTCACTGTCCCTCCCATCCATTCAAAGCGAGGAGGCTTCCACTGCTCAGAGGAGGCCTAGGAAGAAAGTAACACAGCTTCAGGCATGATGAACATCCCACCTGAGCAAGCCCAACCATTTTCCTTCTTTCTCTTCCCCTTCCACAGAGCTATGGATCTATTGAGAATGCTCCATGGGATCCAGTGGGGAAATGAAATCACAAATACAATGTATGATGATGACCAAGTCCTCCATTTAGTGGCAGGAAGGTCCATGAATAGAAGGTCTTCTCCATGTATGGATCTAGAGGAGTAAACCCTATAATAATGTATAAGTAATTTTCAACATCCTTAAAAGCAGAAAAGGGGTACATTCTGACTTTATCACTGGAAATGTCAATTTTGAGTTACATTTACAGTTCAAAAGTTGGTTTTGTTGGATCAGGCTAGTGTGATACCATGCGATTTTGCTATTCAGTAATAGTTAAATTCCTGTTGATCAAAGTTTGGTTCCCATCTAAAGATTTGTATGCTGAAAAAAGGGTGAATGAAACTGAGGTTAAATTATATCATGAAAACATTATTTCTGGTCCTAGCGAGCAACTCTGTGCTTGGAATTTTGTAAACGCTCCTTGGAAATCTTCTAGGGCCAGACGCTTTTCCCCTACTGTGGACTGGTAGGAGAAAAACCTCCAGAAATGAGGCAGGGAACATGGAATGACAGAAGATGTGGCTTCTCCACAATCTACAGAGTTCCCTCTGTGCACTCTTAGCACAGAGATTAGCACTTTTGAGGATTTGGAGGTAAATGAGAGTTACAGAAAAAAATAGGTAAGCAGGGGCTGCCTTCAACTATTACAGGTTTTCCCAAGCACAAATCCTTTCTGTAGCCAATGCTGGTTGGACCAGTATTAAGTCCCCTACTGTGACATTAAGTCCCTATGAAGGGAGTTACAATGCACAGCCATAGCTGGGAAGCCAGTGAGGAGTTGGGTGCAGTGCCAAGTTGGTCAGGGATGTTTAGGGAAATAGTCCACATAGGAGGTTCACAGAGTAGCAGCTTGCATTGGCCAGTGGCCCCAGTTCTGTCCTCTTCAGCTACCACGTTGCCACAATCCATATGTTAATGATAAGATGATGTGATGAATTCCCTATGCCAAGATACTCACAGCATTTGAGTATATTTTTCCTGCATTTGTTTTCCTATAGGTAATGTTGACCGGTAATAAAATGATGAAGTATTAATTAGAGCCAAAAATAATATCTCAATATATTTTAGACTGTCACCCATGAATAGTTATAATTTGTTTAAAAGTTAAAGCAATGAATAAAACCATTGATAGTTAAAGTGTATGGTCAATCTTCTAAAAATATGTATGTAAAAATATGGGCCTACATTTAATATTATTCAGTCTTCTGGTTAGAGGTGATGAAAGTATGGCTTCTAGTGTAGCAACACTAATCAAGTTGGGAGTAGGTGTCTAGTGGGGTAGCAGAGACAGGTTTTGAGCTCTTCTTGTTTAAGATCTTACTCCATAAAATGAAATAAACAGCATGTAAATCACTGAAACTCACAAATGATACTAAATTGGGAAGCACTGCAAATACCAAAGAGGATAGAGAAAGAACATATATTGATATATAGAAATTCAAAACATGGGAATGGTGGATAACAAATTAAACACAAAACCTTGTACTGCAAAATAGAAATAAAAATGTTCAATACAGGTAAACTCTGATTAACCTCAATTGCAGTCGTGGTAAACATTTCCAAAATTTGGATAATTTGAGTTATGAACAATCAGTGTTTGGATAATCTTGGATACAAACGTTTGATAAAATTTTGGCATACATACAGTATTCATAAGCAGCAAATCACAAGCCAGAGAAATATAATATCAGTCACTTTTCACATAACTCTTGTTGCATTCAACCCTAGGCTCCTCATTACCAGAAAGATATCAATACTTTGTAAACAGTTCAGCAAAGAACATAAAAATTATTATAGGCATGGAGGAACTGACGTATGAGAACATTTAAGAAAGATAAATATGTATAAATTGTCTATGAGAATAAAGGGCAGAGAGTTCCAAATCATAATAATAGTTACAAATATCAGAGAATGTATTGTAAAACCAGAGGAAGATTATTGGTAAAAGTTAAATAAGAAAAATATTCAGTTGCATAGTAGGGAAAAACCTTTTTGACAGTCAGATATATTAGGCTGTGGTAGAGTATTTCAACAAAGTGGTGGCAGCTTCTAACCTGTTCTGGAGAAAGCATGGTAAAATATAATGGTTGGCTACTATCCTACTTTAGTAGGGTGGTATCCTAGGCCTGATTCAAAACTCTTTCAAACCAATGCAATTCTTTCCATAGGTCCTAGATGACCTAGCACCTAAAGGATTTTTTCAAAGTCTATCAGTGCCTCCAGCAAGTGATCTTCAAAATTTTATAGCATTACTACTGAGGGGAGAACACTCCAAGCTCCAAATACCACAAGATGGAAAATAGTCCAAATATAACAAAATAAAAGAAAAATAGTATAAAGTCTTACAAATTGAAAGCCTTTCATGTTATACTTGAGGGCTAACAAATGTAGCAAGGTTCAGTGGCAATTAAACAAAGTTATTATAATGCAGAGCCATTCTGGTGTTCACTGTGCGTGCAGTTCCTCTGTTTTGTAGAGTATAGAACATTTTAGCAAATCAGACCCAAGAGGCTGATGGTTTCAGGACTTTGCAGTTAATCTTTGTCTGATTTATTCTGGCAAATTATGTGTCTCTTAATCCAGATGGTCCACATTTTCAGTTCACTTTCTGGTTACCACACAAAGGAGATACATGGGGTCTGTAGTGGTCATCAATTAGTATAAAAAGCACATTGACACATTAGTATAGAAATATGTGGGCAACTGAATATTTGTGTAATCTACAGCCCAACAGCAGGGAAAGAGGTTATTAAAAAAAAACCCAAAGAACTGTCTTTTAGAGTGAAACATGCTGGCATAAGTAATTTCCATCTTTAGAAATATATATTAATCTTGATGTGTCATCCCAAAAGCATATTACTTTACACTAGAAAGCTGATAAAAAGTGTTTATTTTTTGTTCCTAGATTTTACTGGGGAATTGCTTTTTATAAGGATGATGTGCAGAAAAGGGAAAACTGTATATGTTGAGATGAATTTCAAATGAGTTTCAGAAAATATTTATGATAAATAAGATGGAGTTTGTTGTTAAGTATGCAAAAAAACTTTAGATGAGAACTGATTTATGAATTTTAACATGTAGTCACATAATATTGTTATATGTTTTCTAATTTTAGATATAAAGAAAATCCTACTCAATTTATTCACAGGCGTGAATCCCATTGTCTTCAGTAGGACTACTAACATGAGTAAGGCAAGCAGAATTTCTTCCAAAGTCATCAGTTTTTTTGTTTTTGCCTTCTTAAATCCCAGTTCTCCAGACTCCAGCAAGGTAGAATGCTGCTGCCTAGCTTGTCATACATATAAAGAAGTATAACCACATCTTCTTCATCCCCAAACAGCTCCTCTGGCTCCCTATTCATTTTAATCCTACTTCTGAATCCCTCTACTTGTTAAAACCTCTCCCTGGACTTGATCCAGCAGTCTGTCTCACGAACTACATGCTCAATCACAGCTGATGTTCAGTGCAACTTTGGCCCTAACCTATCTTTCATTTTCCCCAAACCCTGGGGCTGACCAGTTTCCAAACTGGAGAAGCCATAGAGAAGAGCAATTTACACAATCTAAAGCAGATGCCTAGGGACTATTCCACTGGCCAGGGACTTCTGGAGCATGGCATACTTTGGTCACACTTCTGGACCACCAAGAAATATCTCTTATGTGGGTGTCAAGGTGCAGTTGGCATAGAGCTAACTATGCCAATTTATACCAGAGGAAGTGGGAAGATGAGTTTCCCATCTAGAATTAAACCCCAAGCTCCAGGGTATGTTTAAGCCTATTAAAGCAGTGTAAAGGGGACTTCAGAGATGAAAACCTTCCCCTTTGTCCCTCAGAACTCAACCACTACTTCCTCTTACCTCTTTCTGGCCTCCTCTGTAGCTATCCACAAAATCTTTTTGGTGCAAGGGTCATCACTGCTGTTGCTGCCATCTGGAAAAATGTTCCTCTATATCTTTGCCTCAGTCTCACTCTGTTGCATTTCAAATACCATGTTACAGTTTTTGGGTTTTTTTTTTTTGCCTATGCTTCTTAATCACACTCTGATTAACTCTACAACTGTACTATTTTTTTCCATGATTTCTAATATTGAAGATATAATAATCCTGCATGGGGGATATAGTCATATAAAAGTTGCATTATCTGCTTCTTTTTCTCTCTCCTCTCCACACACACACTTTACTTGAAAGACCATCATATTCATTGTCTTTTAATTTAACCAGATGTAATTTAACTTAGCGCTAGTAACACACCCTACTATTAAGGGTGCAAATCAATTTCCATTAATTGGCCTCTATTTTCACACATTCATAACTTTCAAAAACAGAAATATTGGAACTGGTTGAAAATAAAAAAAATTACATTCCAGGGGAACTTCCAATATTTAGAAATTTGCTTTCTTCCCAAATCAGGATGTATAGTCAAAATATTGAAATTTTGCATAAAAGTAAAAAAAAATGCTTTTGAAAATTGTAACCTGTTGAAATATTTCATTTTGACATTTTTGATTGAAACAAAACATTCTGACAGTCTCAAAATCAGACCATTTTGTTTCGGAATGTTTAATTTGAGCTTGATTCAACTTTAATCCATGTCCAGCTGAGCTGTTGTGCAACATCTCCTCAGAGTTGTAGTAAAGATGCCTCATAGCCCCAATCCCTTCTATGAGCCAAGTGCCCAACCACATTATTCCTCCCATTATGTATCATGATTATAAGACTCCCATGATACACTTCAGCAGTTCAATGAGAGCGGAGAACATGTTGCCTCATGGGATATGTAGTCTAATGTAGGGAGCACAGCCCAGAGAGGAGAATGAGGACATGAGGAACCTGAATTAAACTCCTCTGAGACTTTGTGACAATTCATTAAAGTCCAACTGATCAGAAACAAGTTGTTTTGTCAAACCAAAATATTTCAGTTTGGGTTCTCTCAATTTAAAATAAAATATTTAATTTTGTTTTTCCCAATAATATTTTTTTAAATCAAAATTGAAATTTTCCCATGAACAATTCTGATTTTGCAGAAACTGTATTTAATACTAACCTTCCTCCCCCTAAACAACCCATTTTGATGAAAAAGTTCCAACCAGCTCTAATAAGTACTTACAGGGATTAGTGCACGCTGAAGTTCAGATAGACAGAAAATGGCATTGCACAGAGGAGCATAAAATTCCCATCTTGTGAACTAGCTTTACTGCCTTCCTCAGAGCCTGAGATGGATATGGACAAAGTCTCAGGTTATGTACACTGATACACTGACGAGGAATTAAGGTGGGGGGTGTTTGAAAAATACTTTTTTTTTTTTTTTTTTTACTGTAGAGAAGCAAACGAAAAAGCAACAATAGGCAATGGCTCTTTTGGAACAGCATTGAAGGGAAAAACTTTGTGGTGTTAACCTTAACCTTGAAATATTTGAGCTCCTTGGAGAGACAGTTTCAAATCTAGCCAGGCTTCGGTCAGTTTTTCATCTTTAAAGTAAATGGATAATTGAGCTTGATGCAGTTTAGTGTGTGGATTTCTAACCCAAGATTTTAAACACTGAGAATCTCTCCTTGCTCTGGGTGTGTGCATTAAGGAGGTCATGGTCCATTTCGTTAAAGTAATATGGGAAACCCGGATGTCATTACACATAATTTTCCTTTCCTGTATGAAATGTCCTTTTCACTAGTTGGCTTCTGCCATCCACCCTAGAAGCCTGTCTGTGATGTGATTAATTTAATTTTCAAATGCTTCAGTGATATATAAATTTTCACTTTTCTAAGTGAAAATTTTGTCATGGTAATCCCTGGTTATTGTCTTTAATTTCCTTTTCAGAGGTGCTCAGTTTTAAAAGTAAAAAATTCCTTTTCTAACTGACATCCATACAATCTTAACCTGAGGTCTGAAAAATTATGCTGGGTCCTTTCATCTCATACATTATCAAAAGTAAAATCTCTACAGGACTTCAATGACACTTGTGCAATACTCTGGCTAGTAATGAAGTTTCACAGGTGTTATTGATTTTCCCTGTAATTAGGAATCATTAAACAATCCTGATGATGATGCAAAAGAAAGAGCAGAATCCAGGTCACTTTCTCTTAGAAGCATTGCCTATACAGTGCTTACTAAAAGCAACCCCCAATACAAACGTATTTGTGTAATTGGCATGAGCAGATATAACTTAAGTGCACTCTGACAGCAATGCTGTTGAGCAAGAAGGGCTATTTTTACATAATAATTTTTCAGAGTGGAACTAAACTTTAAATCAAGATGGTTGATTTACTGGGATGTCTCTATGCAAAGTAATTTAGCTTAATAATGGTAACATTACAGCTATCAAATCAGTCTTTTCATACTTGCTTTGGTTTGTCACCAACCATTTCACTGAGACTTGAAAATCAAGCCAAATCTGAGGACTGTATATGCTGTACTATAAAGGTATGTCTACACTGCAATTAAACACCCACAGCTGGCCTGTATCAGCTGATTGGGCTCATGAGGCTTGGGCTATGGGGTGGATTCATTGTGGTGAAGACGTTTGGGCTTGGACTGGAGCCTAGGCTCTGGGACCCTCCCCCTTCAGCCCTAGTCTGAACATTTACACTGCAATTAAACAGCCCCATAGCCTGAGCCATGCAAGCCCAAGTCAGCTGACATGGGCCAGACATGGGTATTAATTGCAGTATAAACATACCATTTGTTACTGTGTGTAGGGTTCAAAAATATCCATTTGTATTACATTTTACTTTGTGTTAATTGACAGAGAACACAGGTAAAGTTACATTTCAAGCTTTGACATTGCACTTACTAAATGTAAGCTTAATATTTCTTAACCTTAATATTTATTTTTAGCTAAACTTTAGCTTTTAGCATGAATAAGAGAAAGATTAACAATTGGCTAAGGGGACTCTCTTTTGTTGAGTCACGTATAACTGCATTGGGGGACGCCCATTTGCTGTATCTCTTTAAACTATGGTGTTACCATGAGCATTAAAAGAGGAATCTATCATGAAAGCAAATAAGCCAGGTCTATGTATATTTCATGGCATAACACAGTCTTAGCATGGTCTTGAATGGGATGGCCAGGGTAGCATTGAGTTACAGCAGGAAAGGGCCAGCCCAACCTGGAGTTCTTATTCATTTGTCATGTTTGTACAGGAAGATAAATAACATTCAGCTGCTCAAGCTTTAAACATATGGACAAATTATCAACATCTTCTGAATTTATGCTTGTATTGACTACGAGGACAAGTGATAGAATGTAGACATTTAGCAACTGATGGAGTCCACAGATCAGGTATTTACACATCCACAAACTATTTTTTGCATCCCAATTTGGTTGCTTCTGCAACCACAATACTAAAGGCTGTTTAATCCTCTTTGAAAATTTGAGGTGCATTCCATGAATGAACAGACGTACCTACACTCCAGAGTTAGCACCTATGGCCTTGTGCAGGCATCACTATAATCAACCTAATCCTATAGGCACCTAAAACTCAGTTGGTGCCTAACTTTCCACCTGAATTGCTCGTTCATTATTTAATCCACAGTGGAATGGCTTCAACATGAGATTAAGAGACCCCCACATCATAGCTCAGTGGTTAGAGTCTTCTCCTGAGAGGTGGGACACCCTTGTTCAAATACTTTATCCCTGTAATCCAGAAAAGGAGGAACTGAAGCTGTGTCTCCCACATTCCAGGAAAGTGCTTTAATCACTGGGCTAAAAGTTACAAGGTGGGCACCTCCTCCTGCAGCCATTTTGTGCTCAGCAGGAAGAAGCAGCTTAGGCACCTAAACTGCTTGCCTGAGGTGGCAGGTTCCTGTTTGTGGATCACAAGTAGAGATAGGTGCCCGCCTGCAGCCTGAACTTTAGGCACCTGTCTCTGAGAGAGAAGCAAAACTGAGCAAACATTTTATTGTCAGCATCTCCCATTGGCTAGCTCAGGTGGCTCCATGCTTAGTGTGCTGCCTTTTGTGGATCACATCCCCATTCATTCTCCCTCCATTCACTGGTTAGGGAGCCTGGGCACCTAACTTGTTTTTGGGAATCTCAGTATTGTTCCTGTCATTTTCTAGGTGCTTAGATGATCAGCATTGCAAAGCTGAATTCCCTTTGTGGAGCCCATCCTTGGTCTATGATGTGTAGTTCTTCCTTTATGTCAAAACCCAAATGTGCTGATAAATTTAAGTGCTCAATATAATATCCCCACATGAGCTACTCAGGTTGGCTCACACCCTACTGCTGGTTTCTATCACTCCCAGTGAAATTTCTGGTGTTTGCTGCCAATTAAGTTTGTTAATATCTCCCAAAGAACTCCTGTTCCCTTATTGAGCCTAATTAGTGAATTGCTGACAGCATCAGCAGAGCTGCAACTGCTTAGGGTAGAGGTAACCCTTTGCTTGCTAGGTGCTGTGTAGGGTTAATCCACTTACTCATACACAATGCTATCAATAATTAGTTCACTATACAAAACTGCATTTCTTTTGAAAATTACCTGTGTAGTAGATTGTACTTGTTTATGAAGTTCTGGGAATGAGAAAAAAAGATATTTATCTAGGTTATTCATTTTCTTAATTCTTTTTTGTGTCCACAGTGGGAGGAAGATGGATTTTTTTACCTATTCAAGATTATTGGGTAAATCCTCAGAGGTGCATTTAAAGAGTGTGATCATTTGACCTGTGATATATTGTTTCTAAAAGAGAGAATGACAACTAAATTCATTTAATTACTGAGATTCCTGATATATTTTGTCTGGGAGTGACACATAGGAAAGGTTACTTAAAGAGAAGAGGGAAGAAGAATTTGCTTCTTTGCCAAGCAAAATTGGTTTGATGTAATTATCATTTCAGGTGTTTTTGTTAATAACTAGCCTAAACATAGATGGCAAATTAATTAGTATGTAAGAAAATCAGGCAAACTAACTCCATTTAATCTCAAAAAAGTTGCATGTGTGTGTGTGTGTGTATACAGATTGGACAAGGAGCTGGGGCGGGGGAGGGGGGTGACTGGGACTGGTTGGGCAAAGATACTGAACTAAAGAACCAGGGAGGAGGGAGAGTGGTGTAGGAAACCAGGAGGGCATCAGGGATATCCAGCCCTGGACTACACTACGAGTTTAGATCGAATTTAGCAGCGTTAGATAGATTTAACCCTGCACCCGTCCACACGACCAAGCCTGTTTTATCGACTTAAAGGGCTCTTAAAATCGATTTCTGTACTCCTCCCCAGTGAGGGATTTAGCTCTAAAATCGACCTCGCTGGGTCGAATTTGGGGTAGTGTGGATGCAATTTGATGGTATTGGCCTCCGGGAGCTATCCCAGAGTGCTCCACTGTGACCGCGCTGGACAGCACTCTCAACTCAGATGCACTGGTCAGGTAGACAGGAAAAGCCCAGGGAACTTTGAATTTCACTTCCTGTTTGGCCAGCGTGGTGAGCTGATCGGCACAGGTGACCATGGAGTCCCAGAATCGCAAAAGAGCTCCAGCATGGACCGAACGGGAGGTACTGGATCTGATCACTGTATGGGGAGAAGAATCTGTGCAGGCAGAAGACGAAATGCCAATATGTGCCAAAATCTCCAAGGGCATGATGGACAGATGCTACAACAGGGACACACAGCAGTGCCACATGAAAGTTAAGGAGCTGAGGCAAGCCTACCAAAAAACAAAGGATGCAAACCGTCGCTCCGGGTCAGAGTCCCATATATGCCGCTTCTATGATGAGCTGCATGCAATTCTGGGGGGGCCCAATCACTACCCCCCACACTGTCCTTGGACACCTGCAAGGGGGAAGTCTCACGCAACAGGGATGAGTATTTTGTGGATGAGGAAGATGGTGATGAGGAGGAGGTTGAGGATAGTGCACAGCAGGCAAGTGGAGAATCCCTTCTCCCCAGCAGCCAGGAACTGTTCATCACCCTGGAGCTAATACCCTCCCAAGGCAGGCTCCCAGACCATGAAGCCAGAGAAGGCACCTCTAGTGAGTGTACCTTTGTAAATATAATACAGGGTTTAAAAGCAAGCATGTTTAATGATTAATTTGCCCTGAAGACTTGGGATGCATTCATGGCTAGTATAGCTACTGGAAAAGTCTATTAACATGTCTGGGGATGGAGTGGAATCCTCCAGGGACGTCTCCATGAAGCTCTCCTGGAGGTACTCTAAAAGCCTTTGCAGAAGGCTTCTGGGGAGGGCAGCCCTATTCCGTCCTCCATGGTAGGACTCTTTACCACGCCAAGCCAGTAGCAAGTAGTCTGGAATCATTGCAGAACAAAGCATTGCAGTGAATGGGCCCAGGCTTTGGTTTGCATTTGAGCAACATCTGTTCTTTATCTCTCTGTGTTAGACTCAGGAGAGTGATATCACTCATGGTCACCTGGTTGAAATACGGGAAATTTGTTTAAGGGGACATTCAGAGGTGCCTGTTCCTGCTGTGCTGTTTGCCTTTGGCTGAAAAGAAATCATCCCCGCTGTTAGCCACGCAGTGGGGGGAGGACCATTCATGCTGAGCTGTTCGCGTTTGGCTGACAGGGATCTTCCCTGATACAAGCCATGCGGTGGGGGAGGGGGACGCGATCATCCCAGAGAAGTGTGTGTCAGGGGGAGGAGAGGGGTTGGATTGTACTGCACATTCACCCTAAAACCGCAGCCCCTCCTTTTAAATGGCCAACCGAAAGGTTTGGTATGGGAAAGGAGGATGCTGCTGTTTGAAACCATTCCCACATGTTATGAAGGTTGAAGAAGCCAAAACCCTTTGACTTACCATGGCTTCCTGCAAGCCGAATTCTGTTGCCCAGCTGAGCATGTGTGATGTCTCACAACAAACCGGCAGGCACTCAAAATGAGAGGCAAAATGCAACCTTGTACTGAAAGCACATGTGCTATGTAATGTGAATCACTTGATTCAGTGTGAAATAGTCTTTCCTTTGTTTTCTAAAATGTGTTTTCTAAAATGTATCTTTTAAAATACTACTCTCCCTTTATTTCCTCCCACAGCTGCAAATGTTTCTACGCTCCTGCTATCATATCCGTCCCAGAGGCTAGCACAGATTAGAAGGCGAAAAAAAAGGTGATGACATGTTCTCAGAGCTCATGTAGTCCTCCTGCACTGAAAGAGCTCAACAGAATGCATGGAGGCAAACAATGGCAGAGTCCAGAAAAGCATTAAATGAACGCGATGAGAGGAGGGAGGAGCACGCTGACAGGAGGCAGGATGAAATGCTGAGGCAAATGGGGAAGCAAACTGACATGATAAGGCATCTGGTGGAGCTGCAGAAAAGGCAGCAGGCTCACAGACTGTCACTGAAGCCCCTGTATAACTGCCTTCCCTCCTCCCCAAGTTCCATATCCTCCTCACCCAGATGCCCAAGAACGCGGGGTGGGGGGAGGCTACAGGCACTCAGCCACTCCACCTTAGAGGATTGCCCAAGCAACAGAAGGCTGGCATTCAATAAGTTTTGAACTGTAGTGTGGCCTTGTCCTTCCCTCCTCCACTCATCCACCACCCACCCGGTGCTTCCCTCCTCACCCACCCCTCCCAGGCTATTTTGCAAGTTTTCCCCCATCTGTGTGATGAATTAATAAAGAATGCATGATTTTGAACAATAATGACTTTATTGCCTATAAAGTGGTGATTGAAGGGGGTTGGTTGATTGGCTTACAGGGAAGTAGAGTCAACCAAGGGGGTGGGTTTTCATCAAGGAGAAACAAACAGAACTGTCACACTGTAGCCTGGCCAGTCATGAAATTGGTTTTCAAACCTTCTCTGATGTGCAGGGCACCCAGCTGTGCTCTTCTAATCACCCTGGTGTTTGGCTGCATGTAATCGGCCACCAGGCAATTTGCCTCAACCTCCCACCCCACCATAAATATCTCCCCCTTGCTCTCACAGATATTGTGGAGCACACAGCAAGCAGCAATAACAATGGGAATATTGGTTTCACTGAGGTCTAACCTAGTCAGTAAACTGCATCAGCAAGCTTTTAAACATCCAAATGCACATTCTACCACCATTCTGCACTTGCTCAGCCTAAAGTTGAACTGCTCCTTACTACTGTCCAGGGTGCCTATGTATGGCTTCATGAGCCATGGCATTAAGGGGTAGGCTGGGTCCCCAAGGATAACTATAGGCATTTCAACATCCCCAACGGTTATTTTCTGGTCTGGGAAGAAAAGTCCCTTCCTGCAGCTTTTGAAACAACCGGAGTTCCTGAAGATGCAAGTGTCATGTACCTTTCCTGGCCATCCCACGTTGATGTTGGTGAAATGCCCCTTGTGATCCACCAGTGCTTGCAGCACCATTGAAAAGTACCTCTTGTGGTTTATGTACTCGCCAGCTTGGTGCTCCGGTGCCAAGATAGGAATATGGGTTCCGTCTATGGCCCCACCACAGTTAGGGAATAACATTGCAGCAAAGCCATCCACTATGACCTGGACATGGCCCAGAGTCACTACCCTTGATAGCAGCAGCTCAGTGATTGTGTTGGCTACTTGGATCACAGCAACCCACACAGTAGATTTACCCACTCCAAATTGATTCCCGACTGACCGGTAGCAGTCAGGCATTGCAAGTTCCCACAAGGCTCTTGCCACTCGCTTCTCAACTGTCAGGGCAGCTCTCATTTTGGTATTCCTGTGCTTCAGGGCGAGGGAAAGCAACTCACAAAGTTCCATAGAAGTGCCCTTACACATGTGAAAGTTTTGCAGCCACTAGGAATCATCCCAGACCTGCAACATTATGCATTCCCACCACTTTGTGCTTGTTTCTGGGCCCAGAATTGGTGTTCCAAGGCATGAATCCGCCCCATTACCACCATGATGTCCAAATTGCCAATGCGCATGCTTTGAGAGAAGTCTGTATCCATGTCCTCATCACTATCATGATCACGCTGTTCTCGCCTCCTCACCTGCTTTTGCAGGTTCTGCACATTCTGCAGGATAATGCACAAGGTGTTTACAATGCTCACAACAGCAGCGGTGAGCTGAGTGGGCTCCAAGCTTGCCATGGTATGGCGTCTGCAGGAAAGCAGGAGAGCAGAGTTGCAGCGTAAGCGGTGGATGACTACGGATGCCACGAGAACAGATATTTATGCAGAACGACGAGAGGACCTGCGAGGTGGATTCATGGCACCAGGCGAGCAGGAGAGCAGACTTGCAGAGGAAGTGGTGGATGACAATGGTTAGCAGTCTTACCACACTGTCTGCTGACAGCAGTATGGCATCTGCACAGAAAAAAGGTGTGAAACAATTGTCTGCCGTTGCTTTCACGGAGGGAGGAGCAACTGACGACATGTACCCAAAACCGCCTGCGACATCAGGCATTGGGAGCTCAACCCAAAATTCCAATGGACAGTGGAGAGTGCGGGAATTGTGAGATAGCTAGTCACAGTGTAATGCTCCGAAAGTCGATGCTAGCCACAGTACTGTGGACGCACTCCACCAACTTAATGCACTTAGTGGAGACACACACAATCGACTGTATAAAATCGCTTCCTAAAAATCGACTTCTGTAAATTGGAAGTAATTTCATAGTGTAGACTGGATGGGGAACCTGGAGAGGGAGATTAGTACTGGGATCCAATAGAGGGTGGAAGTGAAAAACAAGTCAGAGTTGCCAAGATGGGGGAACTTGGACCAGCTGGGTAAGGAGACTGAAGACAAGGAATTAGAGTGGGAGAGGCAGAATTGGGATTGTCTGGGCAAGGAGACTGGGACTGGATACGTGGAGAGAGACTGGGAGGCAGGGGGAGATTGGGACTCAGACAGAGAGCCTGGAGGAGGAGAGGAGGATGAGCTGGGCAAGGAAACTAGGACTGGAATGGGAAACCTGAAGAGTGAAGACTGGGACTTCATAAGCAAAGAGAACAGACCTGGGACAAAGACCCAGGGTTGGGGAAGCAACAGGTTTGGGACCTGTTGGGGGAAACAAACAGAAAATTCTGTTCCCACTCCTCAGGTGAACATTCCCAAGTCTCACCATGCCTTTTCTGTCAGCAAATATCTAGAAATCCACTAGTGAAGGGTTTGTCTCACTCCCCAGCAGTGCTGGTCCTCATAGAAGATGGCAATCTACTATTGTCTGTTGCACATTAATTTGATCCACTTGTGTATGTATGACACAGTACTTAATTACATGATCACATATTATTTTTTGCCACTGGACCCATCTCACTCAGTGCACAGGGGAGGAACCAGGGTGATATAGTGTGAGATAGTAGAAGGTAAAGTGCCAGCTCATTCCAAGGCCACTGAGCCTCACTGAACACTGAAAATGCATGGTTGGAAACCAGTCTGGCTCACTTGTGTGTTATTATTGTTAAATTAGATATTAGAGTTCTTGGAGTATGTTTGGACTGTGTGGAATGCTTTGTAGGATTAATCTTACTTATACTATCAGTATCCCATGTTATAAGGTATGTGCTCTGTAACTATACAAATGTTTGCTGAAACTGTAAACCCACACAGTCAAGGAAGAAGCACTCCCAAGTTTACTGAAAGAGGTGTTATCTCCTCCCCAACAACAGAAGGCCTATAGACAAGAGACAAGTAATTGTGGAATAGTGGTGGACAAAAGAGTTTGTTGACCGCTTCCCACACACCCCTGAAGAAGGTATGTGTACAACCCCTCGTCCAATCACAGCTTGAACACTGGGGGAAAGGCATAAAAATCCCTGTTAAGGAGAAATGATCACTATGTTGCATGGAATTTGGAGAGGGCAATATTTCTAAGTGTAAGCAAGGGATCCCCAAGCTGCTTGGCTTAGGTTAACCTTAAAGGATTTATTCAGCTGGCATATATAGCGGCTACTTTCACCTTTTGGAACTTAAGACTGTAATACATTTGTGTGTTTACATTTACCTGCTTTAACCTTGCTCATTTCTTTTTTCCTAGTTAATAAATCTTTAGTTAGTTTATTATAGGATTGGCTACAAGCATTGTCTTTGGTGAGGGATATAGGATGCACTTGGCCTGGAGTAAGTGACTGGTCCTTTGGGACTGGAAGTAACATGAATATTGTTGTGATTTTGGGAGCAAAGGACCATCTAGCAAAAGACAGGCTTGCCTGAGTGACACAATAGACCGGAGTGCCCAAAGGAACTGTTTGTGTCTCCATATTAAGGTGCTTAGGAGTTCACACTTGTTGGTTGGTGAACTGTGATTATTAGCAAAAAGAAAAGGAGTACTTGTGGCACCTTAGAGACTAACCAATTTATTTGAGCATAAGCTTTCATGTGAAGTGAGCTGTAGATCACGAAAGCTTATGCTCAAATAAATTGGTTAGTCTCTAAAGTGCCACAAGTACTCCTTTTCTTTTTGCAAATACGGACTAACACGGCTGCTACTCTGAAACCTGTGATTATTAGAACACACAGCTGAATGTGGGATTTGTGCCCTGCTTCTTGACAGTATCCCTGAAGTTGGCACCGACAGTCGTTATCCACTCCAGGCAGCTTGACACAATGAAAAAAGACTCCTGTCTGTGAGATGTCTTCTTCATTGTTTGCAGAAGCTGGAAGGCAGGGGATTTCAGAAAGAGAAAGGATGATCTTACAGTTAAGGCAGCTGAATGCTACTCTGGAGAACTGAAATTTATCCCTGCATCTGCCACAGAGTTCCACTGTGATGCTTGACAAATCACTTAAACCAAACTTTTCACAAGTAGTAACTAATTGTGTGTTCCTGATTTTCCAGGTGCCCAATTTGCAGAAGTGCTGACCACTCACCTCTGTAACTGAAGTCTTTTTTGCACAATAATTCAGGGTTTTCTTAATGGAAAATCAATCTATCCTTGCACAGGGTTTTATCGGGTGCATCACAATCAGAGATACTTTTCTGTCAGAGCTTCAGGACTATAGCATATTAAAGGGCTATTTAGGCAAATATTGTATATCAGTCCAAAGAAGAGGTTTAGTTTCATGCTGGGAGCTGTTCATTGTGGTTTCTTTCCTGCAGATCAGTAGCTCCACACTGGAAGTAAGAGTGGGTGGCCCAGAAAAGCTGAACCAGGGAAGGAACTGGAGGGAATAATGAGGATGTAGGTAGATCACTGTGCCTCTCAAACAACTGGGAAGCTTTTTCTTTAATTGGAAATTAATTTAATTTCTTTAATTAAGCTTTTTCTTATACTGCTGGACAGTGAATGAAGCCTAATTTAAAGGGGATGCATAGCAAATCAAGTTTCAGAAGTAATCTGAACAGAAAGAAGAGCCTAGCCAGATAAATTCAGGAGCAACATTACAGGAATAAGTGTAAGTGACTCTTTGGCTTTATTGCAACAAAGTTCTTTTCTGTTTCTCAGGCAAGTATTTTTATATCTATACATCCCTTCTGTACAGAATGCAACATGTACTCACTGTCCCATTTTCTTTAAAAGGAAAATTTCAAAACTCTTGGGCTGCTTTACATGCAAATTAACATAAAAATAAGTAATCTGTCTGCCTGAGTATAGATTGAAAATACATTCATGCTTAACAAAAGGCAATTATTAGCTAGCTGAATAGAAATGGAAATTGAATAGAAATTGAAACAGAAAGTCTTAGAGACATTGAAAGGACTATGAACAGATAAAGATGCTTTTATTCATTACTACATTCATTTTCTGAAACAACAACAACATAAGGAGACAACACTGGATAATATCTTTAATAAGGGCAAACTTACAATAGGTTATGAAACACAGAATTTTCATTAGGTGCTCAAGAAGCCTATAAGGAACTAATTAAAGCAGCAGGACTGAAAACAAAACTGTGAACATTTCACATTTACTTACAGAATGCTCATCGTTATTTACCCAAAAGAAACTTATGAACAGGGATGGGATTCTTTGGAGAATCACAGAATAGTTATACCAGTTTGGTAGGTTGATTTCACAGGAGCTGAACCTAGATTAGGGAACTTACTTCCAAAAGAGATAAGAATGAACAATGTTTAGTCACTAGGTGGGGCTGTATGAAGAATACTGTAGGACATCTCTACTAAGCGCTGGAGATAATCTATTTTTTTTTAAATAAAGTTGTTGTCATTTAGCCTCTGTCTCTGTCTGACTAACCTGACATGGTGTCATAAGAAAAACAATAGAAACTGAAAAAATTCATCAAAATGATAAACTTTCATGCCCCAGAGAGCTTCACCTTTGACAGACCATCAAACTGGCCTGATTGGAAGGAGCAGTTTGCATGTTTTTGCATCAAAACTAAGCTCCACAAGGAGAGTGGGGAAGTGCACATTAGTTCCCTTGTCTATGCCATGTGCAGGGAAGCTGAACATCTCTTTCAATCCATTGGAGAGGAGAGCCACAAGAACAATTATGCTGTGGTGTAGGCTAAATTTTAATGAGCATTTTATACCTCAGCGTAATATGGTTTAGAGGCATGTGTGTTTCTACCAGCATGTTCAAAATCCTGGAGAGTCTGGAATTTTTTATAAGAGGCTTGTATGCCATGGCTGTGATTTTGAAGACAACAAGAACATTAGAAACAGTACTGATTGCCATTTCAGACAAAGGATTTTCAAAGAAACTGCAAGTGGAGATTTAGTCCTTCACACAGCAATAGAAGTTGCAAAACAATTGGAAATTATTATAAATCAACATTGTGGCCACCAGAAAGAAACCTAGATGAAGTGACTTTCAAATAGAGTCAGAATAGGAGATATGTCATAGTTGCAAAAAGCAACTGTAGTAAATCATCAAAAATGATGTGGGGTAAGCCCTAGGCAAAATATAACACTTCTAAGCTAGATGCTCAAAATGTAGGAAAGGTCACAGTCCAAGAGGTAATTGCCCAGCTAAAGGAGCCAAATGTCATAAATGCACAAAAATGGGAGATTTTGCCACTATCTGCTGCAAAAAGGTACTATAGGAGAGTCAAGAGATGTTTTTTTCTGGGACTGATCACATGTAATGACCCAGAGCCAGTGAAAAGACTGTTAATTTTAAAATAGATTTGTATGTAGCATAAATAATTGTATCAGAAGGGACTTATAATCATCTTCAACTCCTCATGTAGCTAAAATCAGCAGATTCTGTCCTAAATAGCCTGAGAGGTATTCTGAATGGTATTGGACAATTTTCCACAGAAACAACATTTAAATATTTAATTTTAATAGGCATATGATTAGAGGATCAGAATCTGATAATCTCCTCAGTTGCAATGTAGTTGCCATGATGGGTCTATTGAGCAATATGGAAGAAGTTGATGAATATTTAGTGAGTGGACTTTTACAAGGAGATCCAGTAGAAATCATTTTAAGAGGTAACGCTGAGCCAGATAGTGTACCCACATAATTTATATCCTGTTACTTATAAAGTAAAGAGAATGGAAAAGAATGACATTATTGAGGAAATCTCTGAGCCAACGGGATGGTACACCCCAATGGTACCTGTTATAAAGAAAAATGAGTACATTGAATCTGTGTGGATCTTAAAAGACTTAAAGCAATGGTGAGAGAAAAATATATCCTCCCAACAGTGGACGACTTCCTCCATAAAATGACAGGAGCTATTGTTTCTCCAAATTGGATGCCTCAGTGGTTTCTGGAAAATTCATTTAGCCAAAGAGAGCACTAAACTGACTACAGTCATTACACAGTCTGGGAGATTTTGCTTTCAAAGTTTACCTTTCAGGATTACCAGCACTCCTGAAATTTTTCAAAGAAAGATGGATGAGCTGTTAAAGAACAGCTAAATGGGGTTGTCATTTTTCTGGATAACATTTTAGTATATGGGTCATCAATGGAATAATGTCACAAAATCCTCAAATGAAGTTCTGAAATTAATCAGTGAGTCTGGACTCAAGTTAAATAAAGAAAAATGTGTTTTCCACCTACACTAAATTGAATTTTTGGGACAGATAATAAACAAAGATGGAATTAGTTCTAGCCCCGAGAACGTAAAAGCAATTAGAGAATTGAATGCACCAACAAATGTACCAGAACTGAGAGCTGTACTATGGATTATAAATTATATTAGTTGATACCTGCAAGACCTTTCTACTGTGACAAACCACTGAACAAACTATTAATATCCAACAGATCATAGCTCTGATGGCCAAATCAGGAGACGGCCTTCAAACTCTAAAAAATGTATCTCAGTTCCATGTGTATTTCCCCTTTGTGGTTCAGCAAGGACAAACAGTCTAGGCTGCCAGCTCCTTAGCCATCCCCTCTCTTAGGTGGATACACACATCTCTCCCTCTTGACTGTTTTTTTTTCCCCCTGGCTGCATGGTTCCCTTCCTACTCTGTGATATCCCCAGCATATCAGATTGCTTAAAGGCCAGCATATTCTTTATCTCTGAAGGCCATGACCAAGTAATTGCCCTCAGTTATATGTTACCTCACAGCTATTTATAAGCAAGCACATTTATGCTTAAGGTGAAAGCATTACAGAGAAAACATATTAAAAAACAATTAAAGCTTCTATTCACAGGATAAAATATCACCAAATGTCACCTATCAGTCTAGCCAGATGTTTATTTTTAAAGTACAATTTAGGGGTGAGTAAGAGATAGATGCATGTTGAAATGTAATTGAGTATGAAAAATAGTTTTATGGGTTTAAAATAATTAAAATGCAAAAAAACCAAAAAGCTGGAAATGAGGAAAAGTTATAACTCCATTATAATGTTTAGTCACTAGGTGGTGGTGTATAAAGAATACTTCAGCACATCTTTATTAAGTGGTGGAGACAGTCTACATGCTTTTAAAATAAAGTTGTTGTTACTAGTTTCCCAGCTGTCATTTCCAGATATTTTTGCCATCTAAGAGAACTATTATAATAAAAATCTAAATTACTGTGACCTTCCAGAAAAAATATAGCCTCTGCAGATTATTTTTAATTCACTTCTCTTATTCTTCATTTACTGTATGCCCTTCAATCTCTATAAGCATGAAAATCCTTTAGTTTCAAACTGCACTTGTGCTGTACAGCTCTGTAAAAATGGCATTGTTGTGTCCATGTTCATTTTTCTCCCAATGACCTCCAGATCAAATGTGCTCAGACTGAAAGTTAAACATGGGTTTTGTTTGTTGGTTTTGTTTTTTCTAATTGCAAAACTAGCAAGCTTAACCTGAGATCTGAAGGTCAGGCTACATTTGCATCATCAACGGCACTATAGCCTTTTGAATGTAGTTCACAAATCTACAGATGATGCATTAGCCATAAAGGACTTTAGCTCACTTTCCTATAGCTGTATCGACTCTTAAATATTTACAAGAAATTAACAGAAGGAGAAATTATTTGTTTCACTGTCAGATACTATTCTAAATATACACAAGGATTATATAAATAGGGTAAAAAAGTGTCATTTTTACACAGTCACATTTAAAATATACTGTGGTGGCTCTAAATTTTGGTCCATAGACCAACATTAATCTGAGAAGCATTTGCTGGTGGTCTGTAGAAAGCTGTCTTGTGACATGGTGCTGGCTTTATCTGCTTGTTTCTACCTGCCACATTTTTAAAAAGTCAGCTAAAATACATTAAATACTTTCTTCATATTAATTTTACACTGAGGAGAGGCTTTACTTGCCTCAGGGATGCTATTTGATTGCCTATACAAGAGGAAGATATCCACAAGACAGTTTCTCTGTTAACTTGTATTCCATGTTATGAGAATTTTTGGGAACCCTGAGTTTATCAGACGCATTATTCTCATTATTAGCAACTTAAATTGTAATTGTAGTCTTAAAATTAGTACCTTTTTTGAATGCACACAGGAAGCAGATCTGCGACCTATCTATTGGCCCAAATATTAAAATATGTGTTTGCTGATGTTTATCACAATAGAGTCAACAGCAGAAGGACCCACCAACTACAGGTATAGAAGCCATCATTGTATCATTTTAGTTCGATTTGCCTACAACTGACAGGGTGAGTAGCTCAAACTACCAGTATATGGTCCAATATATGTAGTATGTATATATATAGCAGTATATGGTCCAATTCTGTATGCATTACTCAACCTTTCTTGGTTGCACTTTCTCACACAAGTAATCCCTCTGATGTCAATGCATGGTAAACTTGGAAGTACAATTGCATAAGTGACTTCATGAAGTCAATGGAACTACTTACATAAAGTGCTATTCAGTGGGAGTAACTGTTGCATAAATAGAATCTTAGATAGGTGCTGTGGCATGGGAATGGAACAGGTTTTTAGGCTCTTTCTGATGTGATTTTTTTATTTTTTTGCACTGCCAACTGTGTTTATGATTTATTCTGGATTAATTTGTTTGTCTGAAATGTCTGTGTTTGATTGACCTTTTTGATTCCCTGTAGGTTCATGCAAAGAAAATATTATAGAAGAACCTTTTTTGTTATGAAGGTTAGACTGAGACTACTGAGCATATATTTCATTATTCTGTTGCCATATAACAAGCTGAACTGATAGGAAACAGGTCACAGCCTTTTTCTATTCTCTTTGTCCTAGAATCTTATACCATAGTATCTGAATGCCTTGCAGAGGAAAAATACACAAGGTGGCCAATGACTGTCAATTGATATATTGTTTCCCTCCCCCAGAATATGTGTTCACATGCACTGATTGGATTGGATGCTAAAGGCCCCCAGTACCACAATGTGCAGGATGACCTTAACTCCCACTGAAGTGAAAGGATTTGAGGGAGCTTTGCGAATTTTGGCTCTAATTTAGACAGTAACAAAATGAAGTCCCTAATTCAGTAAAGTACTTAAGCATGTACCTATCTTTAAACGCATGAGTAATTAAGTAAGGAAGAAGAGATATCACATAGAATCATCTAATTTGTATTGTTTAAGCTTGGCACACACTGTATCAGGTTCCATTTTTTTAAATTTAAACATCTAATTTAGCTATATATATTTTTTATTGTGGACAATTAATGGTAGAACATCAGTTGAGCAAGGAGCCAGGTTTCTGGAACAATTTCCACAAAGAATGGACTTCATAGAAGGCTAGGGTTGGAAGGGACCTCAGGAGGTCATCTAGTCCAACCCCCTGCTTGAAGCAGGACCAATCCCCAATTTTTGCCCCAGATCCCTAAATGGCCCCCTCAAGGATTGAACTCACAACCCTGGGTTTAGCAGGCCAATGCTCAAACCACTGAGCTACCTTGAATATACATTATCAGTCTATAAGATGACTCTTTACAAATGTCACTGTTTTGCTAAGCTGTAAAGAAGGTGTGTGTGCATACACACATATGTTTTTAAATAGAAACATTACCAAATGCTAAACATAGATTTTATATGTGTGTGTGTGAGAGAGAGAGAGAGAGAGAGAGAGAGAGAGAGAGAGAAATGCTGCCACTTAAAAGGTATTTCATGAGAAATGAGAATCACTTTGGATAATTACCTATATTTCTCTTTGAGAAGCCCCAGAGATTCATTGGTAAGCACTCTCTCATTTTGAGAGAAACATAAAATTGCCAAAGGGCATGTCACAGTGACATATTGTTTCTGCAGAAGCCAACAGCATGGGATGAGGTTACTACAGCAACAATAGGTATTAAAATACAGCTCCAGTCCACCTGGACATGTGAGATAGTTAAGAAGTTTCATTAAGCTTTTATTAGAATTATGACAACTGTCCCAACCTATCTGCAATTGCTAGCCTACCCAGCAAATGTTTGAATTTAATCAGATGAGAAATAATGATAGTATTCAAAATGACCACAGGCTATTATTTCTGCAGAAAGCCATGGCAACCAGAGGTGACTATTAAGGTTGTACTCTGGGAGCACAGCTGCATTATCTCCCAATAACCTGGAAGAATTAAATGTGTATTTTATAACTATACCTGTGCCTTATTTTGAAGATTGGTTTTCCAATGTCCAATAATATTTTGCAGGTTTCCCCAAATGCGTCACAATTTAAGAAAGAAAACAAATAGGATTAATGCAGTGATTCTAGGATCTAATTCTGCGGCACTTAAACAAGCACTCTGCTAGCACAGTGATGGGCCCAGTATAAATGCTTAGATTATAGAACAGCAGTAGCCAATTAGGTCTGAAATTAGCTTCCCATTGTAAACCTGATTTTAACCCTCTTTTAATATCTCCCAAAAAGAAATCAGTCCCCCTAAAATTTCATATGCTACATCTCATCCCAGAGATCTGAACACCTCAAATAATGAACAGATACTACATTTTTAAAAGGAATAGTGAGTAGTCCTGATCCTGTTTCTGTCAATGCTTTTCATAATGTATTCTTATATAAAGAATATGTTATCTACCAATTGCATTGATTAAATGAAGAAAAAATATAATGATATTTAGATTTATGGTATTATAAAAAGGTAGGAAGACTGCTATTTCTAGGTAGTCTATTTAGTGGTATGTTATGAGGAATTTTAAATCATATTCTAATGTGCATATCTGATTATATAATAATTATAAAATTACTTATTCATAAAACACAAATAACATATAAATGAACTCTAGAGTTTTAGAAGATTTCCACCTGCATCATTTAATGTGCTAGATCTCACTGATAATGTTTAATATAATGTCTAAAATCCTGTTAATGAGTTGCTGCAATAAGATCACACTCTATGTCTTATTACAGAGTTTTTGTAACACCATTCCCAACAGAGTTTTGTAATGCAGCTGTAATTCTAAGTAGTACATCACATACATTGCTGTCATTGGTAGCAGACAATTTGGATGAAATTATCACCACCACCCTGGTCCCCCAGTGCTTTCTTGCATGGTAGGGGATCAGAGATGGTGAAGGAGTCATTAGTTTTTTGCATTGTCCAAGGCAAATTACTCACTGAAACAAGGGCACGGCACTGTCCATGTGATATGGCAACTTGATCATCCTTTGTTTTCATACATGCATATTGTACTTACTAAGCAAATTAGAATTATGATGGCACCTTCTTTCTCTTCATTGCCAATCAATAGTTCATTACAAATATTCTTTCACTCTTCCATCGTCTATTACAGACTTGATTTAATGTGACAACTGAATAAAATTTTGCTTGCTACTAGAAAAGACTGAGATTTTGGTATTGTTATATAAACACAGAGTAGAACTGTTTAAAATCTGCAAGAGTAGGGAAAAAGAGGTACAAACAGAAAACCCACTCTTGGATTGAGATCTGCTAGATTGCGGAGTTGAATTACAGGTGGTAGGACTCCACTTGAGTGCATGGTTCTGCACTAGTAGATTGTGGTTTAAGTACAGTTATTGGATGAATTCAGGTATCTTTTGGATGTCAGGGAATGTAAAATTCTAGGACTAGGCATAGGTGAATTAACTCTGCCTAATTTTAAACCCACTCAGACATCATTGATTTGAAATTTTAACCTGAATTCAAGTACTGAGTTTGCCTTTTGCTCAACAGAGATGAAAAAAGGAGCAAATGAAAAAAATCTACTATAAAAATAGATACACAATCTATGTATATCAGATACAAGCCACCAACTTGTTCCAGCCTTATTTTTGTGGAGTTCTTCTTCCTGATACAAAGCATAGATTCCCCTTTAACCAGATTTTTAAAAAATTCAATCACTCTCTGAGAGAAACAAAACACCCCAATCTCACAGATTTAAATTGCGGGGGAAAGTTCTTTGCTAACTCATACTAGTCTTTTGAGCCTTGCAAAACCTCAAACAACATGCAGTTTAACTATCTTTGCTTTGAAATGCACATACATCCAGCAAATTAGTAAAAATAGTGTTATTTTTATATTTTGGCTATGGCTGATACAACCAACATATGTTCCTTTTCCTCACAGGACCTCATTGTAATTCTTATCTAGGGTCGAAAATCAAATGAGCCTGTTGGTCACCTCTAAACACCAAACAGAATAATGGTTCAGTTAAGAAAAGTGCAAAATTTACTGCAGTCATACACAAAATGGCAGTCTTTTGCTCAAAAGGCTCCCAAAATTAGGGAGCAAGAAAAACTCAATTATTGTCACGATGAAGGAGGGCTGTTTTGTCCAGGTCAAAGTAAAGCTATATGTGAATAAAATATCAATATTGCAGTCATCCAGCACCATATACTTTGCATAATGAACATATTCAGCTTCCACTGCTCTGATAAGGAAATGACAAGAGATATACAGAAGAAACAATGAAGGCCTTGACCCCAATGGAAACCTTGAGTGTTTCATCAGCTGTATCACAATAGCTGAACTCACCCTGCAAATGTCAGTACTTCCATTCTACCGGGTTTTTTTTCTTCTTATTTTATTTTTTAGGGCTTGCATCATGGCCATAAAAATTTAATCGGAGTTGAAAATTAGCTTGCTGTGTCCAAGAGTGATTTTTGGTGTGTATGTAAAAATCAATAAAATATTATGCATGTAAATATCACTTATGTTTATAAAATTCTTAAGTGTTTTTGTAAAGACTAAAATATTACTGGTTGTTAATTTGTGATGGAGGCTAGTGCATCTTGGGGTTATTTTAAAGGAAAAAAATCCCATAAACAAGTTGAGGCTAAATATGTATTTTTAACACAATGGATTTAGTGGTAGTATATAGCAGTTACATGGCCAAAATAAAGGAGCCATGATGGTTTATCAAGTTAGGAATTCACATTTTCTGAAAAGTCAACATTAAAATCTATTTTTAAAATAATAATTCATGAATTTAAATACAGCTTATCAGGCATGTAATGGGTTTCAAAAAAATATATACATATTAAACTAAATATTTACCTGACAGACTACAAGAGTTCCTTTGATATGGTCTCTTGATTACAAATTATCAACATCAAAATGAATATGTCTACCAAAATATGTATCTATTTTAGACCGTGCAAAGTTATTCCAGGTCAGGCATTTAAAATGTATATACAAAGTACATTGTTCCAAGGTTCCATAGCATTAATGTTTATCAGTGCAACATTTAACTGACACAACAGACCAAAAAGGCTACCAGATTTTCTCCTGAATTAGTCTTTAAAGAAAAATGAAGTGATTTTATCTCTGACTTTGATTCAGTTTAAGACAGGATGATGTAAATAGTAAGCCCAGCATGGATGGCATATGTTGGGGGTTAAAGGTATACACTGGCGGGAGGGCTATGATGTTTGATCAGAGCAAGAGGAGAGAAGGTAGTAATACCTTTCCAATTAAAGTGTGTGATCATTTTAAAGGAAAATTCCTACAGCCATTGTGGTAAATAAGGCTATAAAAGAAAAATGAGGGTGAGGAAAGATGGTAGTAAAGTTTCTCCTCTTTGCTTTTTCTGTAACTATCTAATATGATAGACACACGTGGATTTTCCTTTATATTGTTGGTGATTTGGGGTTTTCAAAGGACCCTAAGGATACGTCTACACTACAATATAACGCTTGCAGCTTGGCCGGGTCAAGGTGTTTGGGCTCAAGGAGTTCTGGCCGAAGGGCTATAAAATTGCAGTGTAGACATTTGGGCTTGGGTTGCAGCCCGGGCTCTGAGACCCCACAAGGGTCCCAGAGCCCTGGCTCTAGCCCAGTGGTTCTCAAACTTCTGTACTGGTGATCCCTTTCACATAGCAAGCCTCTTTTTTATATATTTAACACCATTCTATATATATATATTCTGTTATATATTCTATATATATATTCTATATTTATGCACTATTTAATATATTTAACACCATTCTAAATGCTGGAAGCAAAGCGGAGTTTGGGGTGGAGTTTGACAGCTCACGACCCCCATGTAATAACCTCGTGACCCCCTGAAGGGTCCCAAGCCCCAGTTTGAGAACCCCTTCTCTAGCCCAGGCCTGAATGTCTACAGTGAAATTTTATAGTCTTGCAGCCCAAGTCCCACAAGCCCAAGTCAGCTGATCTGGGTCAGCCACGGGTGTTTTATTGCAGTGTAGATATACCCTATGGGAGTGAGGAACCCAAATCCTCCAAATGTAGGGTCATCTCTAAAATATATGCATATATCTGTATCTAATTTATAGAACTGTAAGCAGTGTCAGGATGAGCTCCACCCTGACATCTGGTGGTGAGGTGTGGCAAGTTGTGGAAAAGAACTTCAGGGGCCGATCTCATTTGCATAGGCACACCCACCCCGCCTAGAATGAGACCATAGCTGCCCAAATGGTCACTTTGGCTGCTGTGGGATCCCCAGTGTCTCTGTTATTGGGGCAGGAAGAATAAATTGTTATTACCCTGATTATGGGAACTGTGCTTGGAACTGTATGTGGCCTTTTGTTATGATGGAGGGATTCACCATCAACTAAGTAGCACTCGCTAGGCAAGGGTCATGGGTTCCAAAAGTCTGTGAAAGGAGAGAGGCTGGGGACAAGTATTAATACTTGGTGGCATGGGCCCCTTGGTGAGGGCCTTACATGCTAATTGCACTTCCTCCTCTCTCCACTGTGGAATATCAGAGCTAATTTTGATTTCATTAGAAGTCTAGTTATAGGCTGCTGAGCTCACTTTGGGCTAATAGTGCACCAGCACTGGGGCTCCCCTACTACAAGCTGAATTCACCTAAGAGCTGAAATCACTGAGTGTTGTGTTAAGTAGTGGGGGAGCCTGAAGATATATTGTGGAGCAGTTTGCGGGACGGCTGGAGTGCCTTGTGGACAGGCTGGTGAAGCAGTTTGACGCGGAGCAGTTCGTGGATGGCAGGAGCTGCTTGTGGGCCGCGGAGCTGAGCGAAGGAGTTCGTGGGGCTGCTGGCGGAGCGGAGCGCAGCTATGGAGCTATGGGGTGGTCAGCTTCAGATCATGTAAGGTGCCTCTTACCCCCGTCCCATCTCCGCCCACGCTGGGAGGTAAAGCTCCGCAGATAAACTTTCGAACTCTGGGGCTACCCTGACCAGGGACAGAGACTTTTGGGTCATTGGACTTTTGGGACTTTGGGTGATTTGGGGTTGCTGGACTCAAGAACCAAAGGGAAAAGGGCATGCCCCAATTTGCTTGGGGTGGGTTTTTTTGCTCATGGGTTGTGTTATGAATCCTGTTGGTGGTGTTTCCCCAACATAATGCCACATTGTTTCTCTCTATTATTAAAAGGCTTTTGCTACACTCAGACTATGTGCTTGCGAGAGGGGAAGTATTGCCTCTTGGAGGCGCCCAGCGGGGGTGGTATATATTTGTCCCAGGTCACTGGGTGGGGGCTCGAGCCGGTTTGCATTGTGTTATTGGAATGGATCCCCTAGATATTGAACCCGGCCCTTGTTGCTGCCAACTCTGACGGGCAGAAGGGTTACAAAACAAAGGTGTTAACATTAACCAACATACATATTTAACTAACTCATCAGAACAAAAGATCCTGAGTAGTAATCTACAAAATAAGACTCTAGGATTGTCACTTTGTATGTTACTCTGAAGCTTAGAATGTCTATACAGTTAGTGTGACACAATGGAAACAGCTTCAAGCATGGCTGAGGACTCTTTTTGGTCTGAATCTCATCTGAATGAAATGTCAATGGCCTTTATAGTCTGTTGCTGTCCAGTTTTTAAGTTTTCAGCCATTTTGACATTACAAATTACATCTGTGTGAGTAAGGCATGTAGCTATACCATGCCAGATGTCTTAAGCCATGGTGATATCTGAGGTAACTTAACCAGTCACCATCCTTGCTCTACACTAACTTGCATTCAACAATTTCACTGGGTGTGTGATGGAGACTGCACAGATCATATATTATTTGGCCCAACTGCCACCCAGACACGTCAATACAAATCTCCCAGCGCAACCTCCCCTCAAAGACAAATCAACACAACCACCCACACAACAACACAATCAGCACATACAATAACACATACACACAGCCTCGTAACGCACTCTACACCCCTTTTTTGTCACTCACACAAATCTCCCAGCACAACCCCCCAAATTTAAATCTACATAACCAGCATAGATGCCAACCCAAACGTACATAGCCTTTCACTGCAGCACTCCCCATCCTCAGTCTCCTCCATCACAAATCAATACAAATCTCCCAGCACAACCTCACTTCCATAAATCAACACAGCCACTCACACAACAAAACCAGCACATACAAAACCCCCAAATGTCACTCTGAGGCCTAGAATGTCTGTTGAGTCTGTGTGAAGTGATAGAAACTGCTACAAGCATTGGTTAGCACTTTTCTTTTTCAGACTATCACTAGGTTCAATCATTGCTGGCATTGACAGTGTGTTACTGACCAATTTTTCTTAGCCTTTTTTGGCTTGTTTTACACAAGACTTTACAAATTATACCCTTGCAACAGCACAGGCTTTGATCTACTGGTTATAATGATAGCATCTAGCTCTTACAGAGCACTTAATTCCCAAGTTTCTGTCTTTTGGCTAACTAATATGGTCTTAGCTCTCTGAAATGGCAGATGATTTTCCTTTCCTTGTTTAATTAAAATAAAATTAAATACACTACAAAAATGGCATTTAAATATTTATTAGGTCATCAGAGCAAACAAATGAAATCCAGAAAATTGATATGATGTTCTTTCCTTATCTTATTACAGAGAGTTTTCCACTTCCTTTCTCTTGACATGGGTTCACTTTGCAAAGTGAGCCTCACTTTCTCTTGTGAGTGACTTATATGCACATTATCTAGAGCTGGTTAAAATATTTCAAGCAAAAATTTTTCTACTGAGAAGTGAGGTTTTGTAAAAACAAAATGTTTCACGGAACTATGTCATTTGAGATTTTTTTTTAAATTTTGAATTGGACATTTCTAAAATAAATGAAGATTTTTTGTTTCATAGATTTCCATATTCAAACATTTTTACAAGAAAAAGAAAAGGGTTTTTGACCAACTCCATTATTCTTCAAATGTAATATTTATATTTTATGTTTTTTCCTGGATTTTGCTAGATTGTTTCTAATGTTCGTATCTTTCAAATGACATATTTTTCTTTTCATTTTGGCTGAGATTTTTAAAGCTGCCATTGCCTTTCAATGCTCACCCATTCAAATTCATGGGAATTAGGTTCCAGGTCCCTAGGTGGCTTTGAAAACCTCTGCCCTGATATATTATTTTATTACTGAGATGTGTTCATATATGACAAAAGTGAGCCATAGACTTGGAACTGAATTAATAAGAATAAACATCATTAATATCTACCACTGTTTGCCCTCAGTTTGTGCTCAGTAATGCCCTGATCTTCAGAAAAACGATTAACAAAACTTTGGATGTTGGATTCCAGCATAATCATCAGCTTTACCACATGGCAAAGACATAAAACAGAAGTCTCTTAAATCTTGAATCAGAGAGGATTCCAGGTTTAGCGTGCTTTGACAATCAGAATGCTATGTTTCTCAAAAATACAAGGAAAGCTTTTATTAGTGACAGAGACCACTAGTGATTAGAGAAGACTCTGTTTGTATGTTGTTATGAGCTGGGTGAAACCTTGTTATGGGCTCGTTAAAACCCCACTGAGATTGATATGTGTGAACTCACCCTTCAATTAATATAACTCTGAGCCTATGCTCCCATCTAAGATAAAAATAATGTGTGAACTTGCCGAGGAGCTTTTGGGTCAATGTTGTTTTTTGGTGGGGGGGGGTGTGTGTGAGATAGAGAGAGAACACAAACTGAGAACAGACAAGAACACACAGAGAGAGGCAAAGGCAGAAAGCAAGAAAGCAAAGAAGAAGTGCACCTGACGAAGTGGGTATTCACCCCCGAAAGCTTATGCTCCAGTATGTCTGTTAGTCTATAAGGTGCCACAGGACTCTTTGCTGGTTTTAAGAAGAAGCTTGTAAGTACACTATGATCCTTGAAAATGCCAGTTTGGGGGACTTTGAGAAACAGGACTTTGTGCATCCCTTGTGAGTAAACAAGACTGCATACACGAGAATTCCAGACTCCATTGATTTCTACTTCCAAGTGGAACACCTCCAGGACCCAAAACTTTGACTAGCCACTCAGGGTAACAAGGGACAACAATATGTTTATTTGTGTGAGATAGAAGCAATGCTTAATATATGGTCAGATTCACTCTTTTTCAAGTGAACAGTGTATTTGTCATAAATATAAAGGGAAGGGCAAACCCCTTTAAAATCCCTCCTGGCCAGAAGAAAACTCCTCTCACCTGTAAAGGGTTAAGAAGCTAAAGGTAACCTCGCTGGCACCTGACCAAAATGACCAATGAGGAGACAAGATACTTTCAAAAGCTGGGAGGAGGGAGAGAAACAAAGGGTCTGTGTCTGTCTGTATGCTGCTTTTGCCGGGGATAGACCAGGAATGGAGTCTTAGAACTTTTAGTAAGTAATCTAGCTAGGTATGTGTTAGATTATGATTTCTTTAAATGACTGAGAAAGGAACTGTGCTGAATAGAATGACTATTCCTGTCTATGTGTCTTTTTTGTAACTTAAGGTTTTGCCTAGAGGGATTCTCTATGTTTTGAATCTAATTACCCTGTAAGGTATCTACCATCCTGAGTTTACAGAGGGGATTTCTTTACTTCTATTAAAGTCTTCTTGTAAGAAAACTGAATGCTCTTTCATTGTTCTCAGATCCAAGGGTTTGGGTCTGTGGTCACCTATGCAAGTTGGTGAGGATTTTTACCAAACCTTTCCCAGGAAGTGGGGTGCAAGGGTTGGGAGGATTTTGGGGGGGAAAGACATGTCCAAACTACGTTTCCCAGTAAACCCAGTTAGAGTTTGGTGGTGGCAGTGGAGATCCAGGGACAAAGGATAAAATTAATTTGTACCTTGGGGAAATTTTAACCTAAGCTGGTGAAAGTAAGTTTAGGAGGTTTTCATGCAGGTCCCCACATCTGTACCCTAGAGTTCAGAGTGGGGGAGGAACCTTGACAGTATTTAAATAGAAAAGACCAAAGTTTCTTAATGGAGAAGCCTTATGAATTGGAGATATAGGGAGTTTTTCTACTACGTTGAAGGTTTAATTCAAACTGTGAGCAATCAAGAGATCCCCCAAATATTCCAATTCAGAAATTCAGCAATGTTTCTTTTGACTCAAATTTATGTTTTCACTCTCCCTTTTTTACCAGGGTTTTCTTGATTACATTGAGTATCCCTGTGCTTCTCAGGCAAAGTCCTTCATACATTAGTCCTGTTAATTGATTCTGTAATGTGAATGATGTGTCCAGAGAGAGAATGAGGAAAATTATTCCTTTTGTGACCTATTATCCAGCTATCATTATTGTGAATGTTCTTCATGACATAATGCATATTATGTCTTCCTCTTCATCACGTAGACCTTTCTGGTATTAGATTACTAAATACTGGTGAGCCAAATTAATAACTGGTGTAATCAATAAGAGTTGATTGACTTCAAGGGACTTGTATCACAACTATTAGCATTGAATTTGTCCCTTTATCTCGTCATTCATGTTTATGAAGCTTTTTAATAAAAAATACCTATATCTGTGACAAAATAAATTTACAGTTTTTTTCTGTAGCTTTTTAAAGGTTTAGACTACCATTTATTGTACTGCATATTATATTCACAAACACACATCCCAAATTGACAGAAAAAACCCAGCATTTCATCTTCATTGGCCTGGAATTTATGGATGTAGGTGTTGGTGATAAGGCATACTGTACCTTCTTCTGAATAGAGAGATCCATAAATTAGGAGAGTACAAAAAGCAACACATGGCTAATTTCTGGTGGATTACGCGCCATCCTCCCAAGAACCATGCAGTAGAACATTTAGAACCTGGATTCATTTGAAATGACTTGAAGCTGAATTATTTTTTCCCAAGCGTGTTTCAGAGAAGGAAGAATGATAATGCTCATCATTCTTTCTCACAGTCATGACACCCTGTCACCTTTGCCAGATAGGCTTAGAGACATTGCAGCATAAGGAAGAAATACACCAAATTTTGTAAATACCTAGCCTGCAGGAGGTTAGGTAGCACAATGCTTTTATGCCTTAGCTTTTTATATCTAAGACCTACATTCAAAGTTGAATTATTTCACACCAATTTAACAGTCACACTTGTGTCTCCAATGGGTATTTTTCCACATCCTAAAATGCCAATCTAGTTATCTCAATCATGAGATGGCTCTGCTTAGTACTGTTGTCACAAATATGTTTTAGGACAGGACTCAAATGCATTTGTAGAAGTATGCACAGAACTTTACTGCAGCAGGCAGTATCCAAAACAATGTTATGAATCTTTAACTTTCATGAACCACAAATACATATAGAACCTATTTTTATTCTTTGTTAGGCACAGGATTAGCATTTATACAGTTTATAGTGAACTCTGATATGGTGAAATTCCATCTACTGTATAATAAATGCTGTTCCAGCTATCTTGTATAGTGAACCTCTGCTCATAGAATGACATTTTCTGTGGTAACAAAAAGTTTATTATCCAATACCACTGTGATGGAGGTAGTATAAGAAGCTTACTAGAATAGATTGCTCATCCTTACTTCCTGTGATTACATTGGACCAGATTGTGGTTGGCCCCTGCTACGAAAAAGAAGGATCTAAGGTGCTTTGTGCTCTCCCCATTGCAAAGGAATGCACTAGACACCTCAGAGGGGACATGGAGGAGACAGGATAATGGTTCCACCCTTCTACATCCAGACAACAGAGTTGGCAGGCCACAAAGGGAAATATATCCTGCACCCCCTTCTGGCATGTAGCAGCAGGAGATACATTCCCTCTGCTCAAGGTCCACGAGAACTGTTTCTTCATCCTTCTGTTGGGGCAGTGGAATTCTACACCAGTGCTCAGTGCTATGCTGAAAAGCCCATTGTTTCCACCTGTAGTTGCCCTTAACTGTTTAAAATCAGTTTAAAAGCAGTTTCTTTCCATTTTTGTTATTTTCGCCATCATATTTTTCAGGCCTGCGTTTCTGTATGAGTTTCCTAAACTGGAAATCTTGAAATTAAAAAACACACTGTGAACCTGATGCTGATTAAGTCCTGGATCATGTATTGTACATGCATTGTGGCCATGAGTTGTCTGAACCTGTTATATGTTGATATTACTGATCATGTATTATCGTCATTCATAGTGTGTGCTTTTTTCCCACCTTAGTGAAAAGTACAGTTTTCTTATTTATTTTAAGATTTGATACTGATCTTTCCTTTGCAAGGATCAACTCAATATTGCAAGGTTTGAAAATCTGACCTCTCGATTCCATTTTATTTGTATTGTTTGTCTTCATGCTGATTCATTGTGACCACCTTCTGGTTAATGGTCACTTAGTGATACTGCAATAATTGAAGCATAAAGCAGTGTTTCTGTTTATACATTTATTATCACAGCCACATATTGTCTTTCACAAATCTTTAGGCATCCTTTTTATTTTTGAAAGTGTGGCTGATTAGATTGTGCATTGATTGCAATATATATTTAGGAAAAAAACTTATTCTTCTTGTTCTCAACTATATAAATATATCATGTGTCGTGAGTTTACAACCCATACTCATAATGGTGGAGCAACAAAATTACTATGTGCTTTCTGTGAATGGAGTGCTATCATTGAAGTAATCAGGATAAGTAATACATAGGAACCAGAGCTTGTCCTGATACCTCCTGACAGTTGTGTATGTACATTCCTTTCCTCTGAACATTTTAAGGATTCTGATGGGCTGTTTTTTTCTCCTTTTGGGTGCCCTCTTTAGGTTGTATTTGGGCAGATCTTTCATAGTTTCATTCTATTCCCAGTGTTTTCTAAACAAAACAGAACAAAAAAAGTCTCCAACAAATGAATTGTTGATTTTCTTTTTTTCAATATGCCTTGGCAACATGCTGTATTGTTGTAACACTTGATTATAGTCATTCTAAGGGGAGGTTAAGGTGGGTTAAGGAGAGAAAAAAAGTCTAAATTTGAAAAGGTGAATGATGTTGCTAGCTTTGAAGAGTGACTTACATCAGCCTCAAGGCTATGTCGCCTTGAGAGGCTTGTCAGTGAAAAGCTGACTTCATCATGTCTTTTTTCACTTATCAAGAGCTATTAGTTCACGAATGTACAGTTCTCCTTCTCTCATTTATAGGATTTGTAGGCACACTTTAAGGCAAATTAGTCCCTGGTGTAACCACACTGAGTTTGCTTGACTTATACCAATGATGAATGAAGCCCAATGTGCTAACTATTTTCAATTAAAGATGGGCCAAAATAAAAAAAAATATATGACCAGATCCAAATCTTTTTGGAAGTTTGGAAAATAAAATAAAATACATTTTTTAAAAATCACATAAAAAGTCTCCTCTAAGCAAAAGGTTAACAGCCTAATTTCATTATGCTCCTAAGAGTGAAAGAAGAGATATAACACAAGAAAGGCAGTTTCTATCGTGTTTTTAGCCAGGACAAAGTAGTTCTGCCCCAAAAAACCAAACCAATAACAGAAAAAAATACCATCTTAGGCTGCTTATGGAGCCCAACATACAGCTATGCAGTAGCTTGGCTCTATTTATTCAAGATTACTGGGCTCTATTTATTCAAGCTATTTTATTTGGCTGAATATTCCACCACCCTTCTCTTGACACGGTCTGCTGCTGCTACCTGATACCTTAAGGAAGGGGGCCAGGCAATGATCCTTTTCTGTCTTTCTCCTTCGTTTTGGGAATGGTGCAAAGCCAAGATCTTCTCTTCCTCTCCCTGCCCTAAGGAAGAGAGAAATTAGAATAGGATTCTCAGTCTCACTCCCTTTATCTCAGTGAGGGGTACTGGACTGGGAACTTCTTTCCCACAATATTGGTCTTGGAGATGGGGCAACAGGCTAGGATCTTTATTCCCCATCCTCTGGAATCCAGAAAATGAGAACCAGGGAACTGGGCCATATCACAAGGATCATCTCTCCTTGGGGAGTCACAGACTTCCTACTTTTTCCCATTAAAGACCAGGGAAATAAGAATACCACTGGGTCCAATGGAGAAAGAGTTATGGAACTAGGAGAGGGAAATGAGGTTGGCAGCTCACTCACTGTCAAATCTTGAGGACAAGAAGAGATGGGAGGTTATTGGTGCTTCTCTACTACATAATCACTAGACTGAAGGTCTAGAAGATCAGGGTCCTCTGCAGCCTCTCAACAGTAGCAGACTCTGAACACAAAAGGCATCATTGTGTCTCCATGCAATCTTTTCTTCCCCATGTGGCTATAATCTGGAAGCAGCAGCTGCATTTAAGAAAATAAAACTATCTGAGAAAGAGATGAAGGCAGAGCAGATTGTATCAAACTAAAAAGTGCTTCCCAGCAAACAAAAAACATTTATCCAAGATCTAACTTGTATACACTCTGATACTAAGAAGACGATCTGTAGCTTTTAGGTAACATTACATTTCCTGAACAGCTGTGAAAAAAGCAGTAACTGTGGTCCAATATAGTAATTTGGAATGGGGTGGTTCTTTTCTTTGTCTTGTAAAGTTCTGAGCACTCTGCCAGTGCTAAATAAATAATAGATATTATTGGTAGTAATAATACAACAACATAATAGTTAATACTCAATTCACCAAGGCCCTGTTATGAACTGTTGACTAAGGCCCCACAATCCCGCAGAAAGAATCTTTTGAGCAGATACCCATCAAAGTCAATGGAGCTCTTTGCAGGGAAGTGATCATTGCTATATTAGGTCTAACTAAATAGACAATAGATATAATATACTTTTAGATGTGTGATCCCAACTCAGATACTGATGTTAAAAAGCATGGATTTTTCTGGCTAGAAAGAGTATTCCAAAGAATCCTGGATTATAATTGACATGCCCATCTTCCTAAAAGAAGTCCCCCTCCTTTTCTTGCAGATGGAGTAAGCAGTTTGAGTTAATATTTCATTATTAATAAGAAAACAGGGCAATAAATAGACTGAGGGGCCCTCGCAGCTGCATTACCTTGTCATCTGTTTTTCATTTTTCGGTGGTCTTAAGTGCCTGTTCCACTAAAGCTTTCAAATATCCACTGTTTGGCATGCTTCCCATATAAAACAATTAGACATGTTCTTGCACACAGATGCTTAAATTTTCTTTGCTAATGTGAGATCTGAGTAACATAAATAAGTGTACAGTTCTCAAGTTGAACTTATTCCTGAGAGGAGAAAAATATTTCTTTAATACAGTGGTTTAAAGAACCAGATATGGTTAGTATGATTTGCTCTCTCTGCCTTTGCACTCTTCATAGAGAGCAGGTTAGTCTAAATTGATATCTGTTGTATTGTACCTGCCAACTGGTCAATTTGGTCAATTAGTAGAGTCCCCCACTGGAGTTATTGTGTGTTCATCCTGTATGTTACCATAGCTGAGACAATACTTAGGACCCCTGAGGTACACAGCCATCAGTTCTACCAGGTGAAACATAGGGGAGCCAGGAGGAACTCTGTTAAATTGGTCTCAGCTGGAAATTGCTCTTTAAGCAATTTGAATTATTAATCCAAAAAAAGACAAAAAAAACTCTTCAAACCTGTTTCTTGTTCCTTTTGTATGTGGCAAACAGATAAACACTCTTCTGCTTTCCTGAAATAAAGGTGGTTTTATTGTAAAGTTAGCTACCCTCATGTTTTTACTTATTATGATGCTCCATTATGAGAAGCAGCATGTATTAGAGCTCATGAAGCTAATGATCTCAGAGTCATTTTGAGGAATTTTAAAACACAGAATGCAACCCATTAGAGCCAAAAGACTGTTCGTCTTAGATAACAGTATAAGCTCTGATATTCCTAAGTGTATGGTGTATACAGTATTGCATAAAAGCACTGCATCAGGTCAGGAGGAACAAACTCATAATTACAATACATAATTATATTTTGTATCTTTCCTTCCTGAAACCAACATTTTACTATTCATTTTATAATATGCAATACACAAGACTCGGTTTGCAGCAGTGGGCAATCAAATCAGCAATTTATAGGATGTCAATCTTTTCCACTCCAGCCCACTCCACGTAATTCACTAATATCCAAATGCTGGCTGGAAAAACCCTACAGAGCAGCTACACAAACTCTCTTTTACGTGAGAAATTAACTATTTTCTTTTATCCTAAGTATAGTACTCCATGCTACTTCTATAAACTATCATTTCTTGTTAAATCTTCCTTGTCTCAGAGAAGTATTGGTTTTGGACTTACTTTATGGGTCTTGTTAATAACCCAGTACTACTGATTAAGTTCTGGGTTTTTTTCCCTCAAGGACTGCCTTGGTTTATATATGGCACGGCTTTACTGACTTTCTATCTTTTTCTTAATGTTGTAATTCAAGATCAAAAAGAAAGGCTAGGACTTTGTGTTATTATGTGTGTTACTTTTTTAATGTCATAATCCACATCTCAGAGTTCAACCACCAAGGCAAAACATATTCCCTAGGTGATAGTATGTCTGGAAAATAAAACAAATCACTGTAGTGCTGAGCATTCTAATGCATTCAGCTTTATTACATGTCTTCATGTCCTCTACAATTCTTCAACTATGTAATACTCATTGTTTGCAACATTAATGGAGGAATGTGTTCAAATCTTTTAAAAACCCAACAGTTTCACTCCTGTATCTAGGGATTATCACAGCAAAGAAACATTTAAAATTACCAAAAACCCCAGTAAGTCTCCTTTCACTCAAACAATGAAAGGGCAGGCACTCTGCTGATGAAATGATATTTCAGATTGCTCACAGATTTACTCACCTTGGTTTCAGTGTTATAGAAGGTCATTCATGTTCAGGTACTGCACAACATTAAAATGGTGCAATCCACAGTACAGATGTTCAAAAGTGAAATAATGTGTTGATACCGAATGGAAACTTAATAGATGCTCACTTTAAAATTCCATTTTGTTCCATTCAGGGCTGCTAATTTATCAGATAATTACATAGACTCCTAATGAACTACTACTTTCCTATAGTTCAATTTTGAGCGTTGCTAAATTATGGAATATAATATTTTGAGTAAGACAATAAAACTCATCCCAATTTTCCAGGATTTTTTAAAAAAATCTTGTTTTATTTTTGTCTTTACAAGATGTGATCTAGACATTTACATTCAGTGAAGTTATATATCTGTACTCACTGACAAAAAGGACCTTGGCAGGAATTACAGATGTCTGGTGATGTATCAACTAGGCAAGCTCTTTTAATAAGGTGAGACAATAGTAATGGCTGGTTGAGGAGCCAATTTTTCTGGTCCCTGTTTGGCAACACATTTTTCTATAACAGTTACTTTCCCAAACCTTAATGTCAGCCAATTGGGTAGTGTAAGTTAATACAGTCAATCCACCCATTATCAGAGAACAATGCTTCTTCCTTCTTTTGTTTAATGTTGTGCTTCACTCCCACCTTAGCTGGTTCAGTCTATATCAGATCATTTCAAATAAATAATTGCATGGATTCAATTTACTGCTGAGGACTCAGTTAAATTACATGGTGAAAATACAAGATCACCATTCACACATTGCCAACTCAAGTCTTAGAAATTTGATTTGTTAGGTAAACATTAAAAAGCAATTATTTCTTCTAGTAAGGAACATGATTATATAAAGTTTTTACTCTAAGTTTACAAATACCTATCTATGGGAGGATAAAGAAAAGGTTTGATCCAAGGATAGCCTTCCTTTTACTCACAATCAGCAGGCTAAACACTAAGCAATAACAGAATAGGACTTGGTTAAACACTAGCTACCTGTGGCTCAGGTAATGCTTGTAAGTTTAGAAAAGCATATGGAAGAGTTGGCTTTGATTACATTTGCAGAATTGAACAAGACAGTGTGCTAACCATTTATTATGCAGATTAGGACAGCAATGTGGAGGCCTTTTAAAATGCAAATATATATGTAATTTTACTTTATTATTAATTATTATTATTATATTTTATTTTCTTAGTTTTTGTATGCCTAGCTTAGGCTCTAGTCATTATATTTTATGAACTAGGAGGTTAAGGTTTTTTTAATAACAAAAACAAGGAACTGCCTTTGTAATCCACTAAGGCTGTAATCACATGTAGCCATTGCCCAACCCCTCAACCTATCCCTCTGCAAAAGCTCAGAATAAAAAATGGGCTTTATGGTTCACTAAGAATGTTAATATATGTGAGGTATTTCAGATCTAGGAAATATATGATATGCTTATGGCTGTGACCAAGAGTTTTCCATATGTGTTTGGCAGGAAGATTGTGACCTCTTTCAAATGCACACCTTGCTATTGTTAGGCATCTCCCTGTCTCTTGCAGAAAACACTTCTGTAATGAACTCCTCCTGGGAATATATGGTAAAGATTCCTAAAAAGATGAAGTTAAGCATCTGCTTACTGCACTGCCTATAAAGTGCAGTTTCATTTTGAGAACACATTGCACTGGTGTCCACAACCTGAACTGACTTTTGGAACCCAGCCCTAGAAACCTATGTGGTTTGGAATCTGGTTACATGAGAAACTCTGACCTGTAGGCACTGCTGTAGTTGCAATCAGCAGAGGTAGTTCAACTGGAGGTTGTTCAGTTTAAACATGATGGGTTTGCACATATTCTGTGAAAATCCCTCACTGGAATTCGCCCCTCTCTTTCCCTCCCCCTTCCTAGATCTGAAATAGCTCATATACGTTAACATTCATAGTGAACCATAAAGCCCATTCTTTATTCTGAGCTTTTGCAGAGGGATAGATTGAGGGTTGGGCAATGGCTGTATGTGATTACAGCCTTAGTGGATTACAGAGGCAGTTCCTTGTTTTTGTTCTTAAAAAATACCTTAGCCTCCTAGTCCATAAAATATAATGACTAGAGCCTAAGTTAGGCATACAAAAACTAATAAAATAAAATAATAATAATTAATAATAAATTCTCATTCCATTTGGGGCATCCTAAGAAGTCATATTCTTCCATTTGGCTCACCCAAACCCTCAGTTTACATTAAGGTTTATATTAAATATCTATTTATAAATGGCCTATAAAGGGTTAATAAATTATGACTAGATGTTATACAAAAATTATGGTCATGAGTGATATATGATAGATTTTTTTAAAAAAGATGGTGTTATGATTGTATGCCATGGTTATAAGCAAACTATTGACCTGCTGGACTCTATAACAGTTTATAACAATTCATTACTATATGTGTTAATAAATGGATAATAATTAATCAATTTAAATTTACTTAGTGTGAAGTGTGACCCCCTTCTTTACCTCATGATTCATGTGTTAACCAGAATTAAGGTTTGTCAAGAGTACAAAGATAGGGCCTGGACCTGATAAGGAATTGCATCTTATTCCCAGAATTTTTCCAGTTGCTTCACTAGGACATTCTACAGAATAAGGTATGATAAATAATATTTTAGCTTTATTGAAATACAAATAGCCAAGAAACTGAAACTTAAGTTTATACTAACTGAAATTAATTATAAAAAGATAGTATTTCTTTAAAATAGCATTGTTTCATAGTTACAATTATATACATAATTGTATTTTTGAATAGGAGTGTTTGTTCACCCCTATTTTCTTGAATGTCTTTATGCAGCTTGAAATGTTTCCATGAATGTATATAGTATGTAACATATTTTGTGTTTTTTCACTACTATTGTTGATGCAGTTTAATTATATTTATTGTTTTAATCATTTAATTTAATAATTGTTAATATTTAAACGGAGTAAAATATTTTACTATAATCCTATCCCTCTCTGACTTGGAAACTCTGAGTTATAGGATTTAAACACCTAATTTAACTAGCATGAAACCCAAATGTTGTTTTATCTAAAAAATCCTATTATGTTTGTCTTCTTGGTACCTGATACCTAAATTAAAAAATGTTGGCAGTTAAAAATAATGAAAAAAAGGAACAATGCAAATTCATAACTAAGTTTATGCAAACAAGCTAACCCTGACTTGCGTATCCACCTGATCTACCTCCTTGTGAACCTGATGCAACTAGCATGTAAAATTGAGATATTTGTACATAGAGCATTTGATAAAGACTAGAAATAGTAGTCAATTTGCAGTTGGTGACATCTGCTTAATTTCTGTAGTTTGCCTGCAGAGACAAGAAACTGGAGTATCTTGGGGTTATTACATACATGTCTATGATATATTTGAACTGAGCATCTGGAGTGAAATCCTAGCCCTGCTAATTCAATAAGGCGAGAATTTCACTCATGATTTGTAAATTATCTAATATTTTTTTTAAAAAGAAAAGGAGTACTTGTGGCACCTTAGAGACTAACAAATTTATCTGAGCATAAGCTTTCGTGAGCTACAGCTCACTTTATTGGCTGCTATTCTGAAACCTAATAATTTTTGTTTTGCTCTTAAGAAATTTGTAGCTGCAGATTGTCTATGCTAAGTTTCATAGTAATAACACTTCTGTTGTGCATTTGGTTGTCGTGGCAATAGAATCTTGTTGTTGCTATGGCAACTGAGTTAGATTATTAGGGGATAGACCAGCCAGTTTTGGCTGGTTTGGTCAGTTCAGTGTGTGGCAATAAATGGCTGCTTTTAAGGTTTACAGGTGTCTGTGTCTCAAGTGATTTCTTCCTAAAACTGCTGCCCCCAAGGATACAACAAAGTGGCCACGATGATGGGATTCTTGTGTTGCCCCAGCAACAGAAGGAAGTAGAAGTCAAGGTACCAAAAAACCCAACAAATTTTTTGCTGTTGGAAGGGGGTGAGGCCTGGCTTGTTTGCACTGACTGTGTAAACTGCAACTAAAACCATGGCTACACTTACAGGGCCACTGGAACCTTTTGAGGAGACTATAGTGCAATGGCACATATATACTGAACATTTTGAGCTTTATGTTATTGCAAATGACATTACAGAAGAGAAGAAAGTGCCAATATTCTTAACTGTTGTAGGCGCTAAGATCTACTCTCTGCTACGCAACTTACTACACCCTGTTAAGCCTGAGATCAATTCTTACAGTGACATTGTGGAAATCCTGGGGTCCCCATTTTTCTCCAAAACCGTTGGTAATTGCTGAAAGATATAGGTTCCACAAAAGAGACCAAAAAGAAGATGAAACAGTTGTACAATTTGTAGCAACATTGAAAAAGCTTGCGGAACGCTGTGAATTTAAGGCGATATTAAATGACGCCCTACGTGACGGGTTAGTGTGTGGCCTGCACAGTGAAGCTTTATGGAGGGGCCTATTGACAGAGGCTCAGCTTACCTTACAGAAGGCTGTTGATATTGCAGTCTCCATGGAACTGGCTACAAAGGAGGCACAATACATCGGTGCATCCCCTAGGGTACATAAGGTCACAAGAACCTATCCACAAAACTGTGCGGAGTCAGGAATGTTACCGCTGTGAGCTGGGTCACCATGCATCAGAATGCTGGTGTAAGGACTGGTGTGTTGACACTGTGGCAAAAAGGGACACACTGAGTGTGCCTGTAAACAAAAGAAAAAGAGACCTATAGTCTGGCCAACCAAAAAAGGAAATCTGCATATCCTAGAGCGGACCCAGGATGACCAAGGAGACACCTCATCACAAGAAGAAGTGCCACTGCACATTTTGTCTTTGGCAGTGGGCTCACATGAATACTAGGTAACCCCGTTTTTGGATAGCAAACCTATACGCATGGAACTGGACACCGGTGCAGCTGTCTCGCTAGTCTCCGAGACTGTGTGTAAAGAAAAGCTACATCATCTTCCGCTTCAGGCAATGAAAACTGTTCTGAAGACATGCACGGAAGAAGCTGTGTCCATGTTGGGCACTATTGATGTTAAGGTGGAGCTCAGTGGACAGGCTGCTAAATTGCCACTGTTTGTGGTGAGAGGTAATTACCCAGCCTTAATGCCCAGCTGAACTGAGCAGAACTGCACTGAATGACTAAAGAAGAAACTGGCCTGACCGCTATACAAAGTAAACATACTGCTGTTTTTGGAGAGGATCTGGGACGTATGAAGGGAATCACTGTGACATTGAACATTAAACCTGACAGTCAACCAAAATATCAAAGCCAGAACTGTGCCATATGCCATCAGGCCAAAAGTTGAAGCGGACCTGGAGCGCCTGGTCACAAATGGAGTCCTAATACCAGTTACCCATAGCCCATGGGCAATGCCTATCATTCAGATAGTGAAGAAAGGTGTCTCCCTATGAATTTGTGGTGATTTTAAAGTCACTGTCAACCCAGTGTTGTGTGCAGAGCAATACCCACTTCCCCGCATCAATGACCTCTTTGCAGGCCTGGCTGGGGGACAAAAGTTCAGTAAGATTGATCTGAGTCAAATGTATTTACAGATGCATGTTGATGAAAAGTCCCAAGAGCTGTTGACTATTGTGAGGCATAAAGGTCTTTATCAATACCGTCGCCTACCCTTTGGAATAACGTCTGCTCCTGCCTTGTTCCAGAGGGCTATGGACCAGATCTTGTGTGGCTTGCCAGGAGTTCAGTGCTATCTGGATGACATCCTGGTCACTGGAAGGAATGAGAAGGATCACCTAAAGAATTTAGAGGCTACCCTACAAAGACTGGAAGAGTATGGCCTACGAGACCATAAAGACAAGTGTGAATTCTTCCAGCTCTCTGTTGAATATTTGGGACACATCATTGATGCTACGGGTCTTCATAAGGGCACTGCAAAAGTTAACGTTTATTGTAGAGGCTCCCCCTCCTCAAAATGTTAGCCAGCTTCACTCGTTTCTAGGATTATTGAACTATTATGGAAAGCTCATCTCGCAGTTAGCCATACTACTAAAACCACTTCACGAACTCCTTGGTCAGAACAAGGCCTGGAAGTAGACTGAAGCCTGTGATGTTGCATTTAACAAAGCTAAGGATGCATTGCTAAATTCTGAAGTTCTGATGCACTTTGATCCATCCTTACCTCTACAGTTGGCCTGCGATGCCTCCCCTTATGGAGTGGGAGCAGCCATTATGCCTTTGGGAGAAGAGAGACCTATTGCTTTTGCTTCACGCACTCTAAGCAAAGCAGAAACTAACTATACCCAAATCAAAAGTGAAGCATTCGGAATCGGTTTTGGAATTCGGAAGTTTCATCAGTACCTCTTTGGATGGAAGTTTACTCTTCTCACAGATCATCGACCTCTGACTTCAATTTTTGGACCCCACACAGGCATTCCCCCATTAGCTGCTAGTCGTATGCTACGTTGGGCATTGTTGCTTTCCACGCACACATATGAAATCAAATATCGGAAATCCACTCTGCACGTCAATGCGGATGGTCTCTCAAGGTTGTCTTTGCCAGTCAAACATCAAGATATTGTCCAAAAGGAATTTTTTTACTTTGAACAGGTGGAGAATACATCCATCACCACTACTCAGGTAAAGAAGGCAACTCGCATTGACCCAGTATTATCCCAAGTCATGGACCTGGTGATACATGGAAAATCTCGACTAATCTCTCCGGTCTCACCCGACCTTGTTACCTACATGTCCAGTAGGACGGAGTTGTCGATCCAATCTGGTTGTTTGTTGTGGGGAAGACGTGTCATTATCCCACCACCACTGAGATCACAGATGTTAGAACAGCTACATTCCGGTCACTGTGGAATAGTGAACATGAAAGAAATTACAGGAAGCTATTTTTGGTAGCCTGGATTGGACTGTGCTATTGAAGAGAAGGCAAGAGCTTGTATGTCATGTCAGGATGTGAGGTATGCACCCCAGTTGGAACCCCTACACTCATGGGACTGGCCTGAAAACCCATGGCAATGTATTCACATAGACTTCACTGGCCCACTTGAAGGAAGCATGCTCTTGGTGGTGGTAGATGCCCATTCTAAATGGCCAGAAGTCTCTATAATGCAATCCACTACTGCAGAGAGTACTATCCAAAAACTGTGGGGACTCTTTAGTCATTTTGGTCTGCCAGAACAACTTGTGAGTGACTACGGACCGCAGTTCATCTCTCAGGAGTTTCAAAATTTTATGAAGGCAAATGGGATACACCACATCACTTCAGCACCCTATTATCAATCCACCAGTGGATTAGCTGAAAGATTTGTGCAGACAATGAAACAAGCTTTGAAATTGGCAAGGGGACAACACTCCATTCAAAAGCATCTGGACATCTTCTTACTATCCTACAGAAACACACCTTATGCTATGACCAAGGCATCCCCAGCCTTTCTAATGATGAAACGACAGCTGAGCACTTGCTTTGATCTGTTGAAACCTTCTGAACCCCAACAAATTGTGCAACGTCATCAGCAAGATTAAGTCATCAGGCATGCACCCAAAGCAAAAGACTGAACCTTTAGCCCCGGACAGCTGGTTTTGGCTCGGAATTATACTTCTGGAGCTAAATGGGTGCCTGCCACTGTTATTGTGCAAACAAGACCTGTTTTCTACAAAGTCTGGACTGCAGAGGATCTCACCTGGCACTGACAGGTAGATCAGCTGTTGCCAGACCATACCAGTCCTCAGGACACATCTTCAGTTGAGTTGCCTGACTTCACCTCTTCCGGTGACACATCGAATCAAGAATTACCTGTTCCTGACTTTCCCCCTCCATTACTGCCAGCAGCTGAGATACCCCGCTGCCTGGAATAAGCTGATACCACATCCTCACCCATTCACACTACAAGCCCTGAGCCCATTTACAGGCCTGCGCCCAAGACACTTTTGGGTGCAATAACACCAGAAGTCCGCCGTAATCCACCTAGAGACAGAAGGCCTCCTCAATGGCTAGATCTTTAGCTAGGGTGAACCCACGGATACGGGGCAAAATAATCCCCGGGGTCTAGCTGGCAATGGAGGCAGTCTGCCCTCCTTCTCTAGTTTAGCATTTGTTTTATTTAGGGGATGTTCTTATTAAGGGGGGAGGAATATGTTGTGTATTTGGTAGTCGTGGTAATAGAATCTTGTTGTTCCTATGGCAACTGAGTTAGATTATTAAGGGATAGACCAGCCAGTTTTGGCTAGTTTGGTCAGTTCAGTGTGTGGCAATAAACGGCTGCTTTTAAGGTTTACAGTTCTCTGTGTCTCAAGTGATTTCTTCCTAAAACTGCTGCCACCAAGGATACAACAACTTCCATATTTGAAACCTTCTATTACTTTTGATCCAAAACAAAAAAAAATTGTTTCCTAAAAAGAAAAGGAGTACTTGTGGCACCTTAGAGACTACCAAATTTATTTGAGCATAAGCTTTCATGAGCTACAGCTCACTTCATTGGATTACCAGCAGGAGAGCGGGGGAGAATAAACTTTTTGTAGTGATAATCAAGGTCGGCCATTTCCAGCAGTGACAAGAACGTCTGATGAACAGTGGGGGGGGGTAAACATGGGGAAATAGTTTTATTTTGTGTAATGACCCATCCACTCCCAGTCTCTATTCAAGCCTAAGTTAATTGTATCCAGTTTGCAAATTAATTCCAATTCAGCAGTCTCTCGTTGGAGTCTATTTTTGAAGTTTTTTTTTGTTGAAGTAGTGCCACTTTTAGGTCTGTAATTGAGTGACCAGAGAGATTGAAGTGTTCTCCAACTGGTTTTTGAATGTTATAATTCTTGACGTCTGATTTGTGTCCATTTATTCTTTTACGTAGAGACTGTCCAGTTTGACCAATGTACATGGCAGAGGGGCATTGCTGGCACATGATGGCATATATCACATTGGTAGATGTGCAGGTGAATGAGCCTCTGACAGTGTGGCTGATGTGATTAGGCCCTATGATGGTGTCCCCTGAATAGATATGTGGGCACAGTTGGCACCGGGCTTTGTTGCAAGGATAGGTTCCTGGGTTAGTGGTTCCGTTGTGTGGTGTGTGGTTGCTGGTTAGTATTTGCTTCAGGTTGGGAGGCTGTCTGTAAGCAAGGACTGGCCTGTCTCCCAAGATCTGTGAGAGTGATGGGTCATCCTTAAGGACAGGTTGTAGATCCTTGATGATGCGTTGCAGAGATTTTAGTTGTGGGCTGAAGGTGATGGCTAGTGGTGTTCTGTTATTTTCTTTGTTGGGCCTGTCCTGTAGTAGGTGACTTCTGGGTACTCTTCTGGCTCTGTCAGTCTGCTTCCTTCACTTCAGGCAGGTGGGTATTGTAGTTGTAAGAATGCTTGATAGAGATCTTATAGGTGTTTGTCTCTGTCTGAGGGGTTGGAGCAAATGCAGTTGTATCGTACAGCTTGACTGTAGACAATGGATTGTGTGGTGTGGTCTGGATGAAAACTGGAGGCATGTAGGTAGGAATAGCGGTCAGTAGGTTTCCGGTATAGGGTCATCTTCATTAGGTTAATCATACATATCATGTGACTGTTTTGCTGTTGGGACGTGTAATGCGTTTATGCTATTTCAACTTACTCAGGACTTCCCTTACCTAACCAAATACTCATTGCCCAGTTCTAGGTTGCTCTTGTCATAGTACTGACATTTTGCACACATAAAGAGTTGATTTTTCAAATTTATTCATTATTTAAAATATTCACTCACTAATTAGAAGAAAAAAATGTTCAGCAAAAAGGTTGTTGACACATGCACCAAAAGTTTTAAATGTGAGTACCAAAGACACTCAGATACTATCATATGAGAAACATAAATACCTGGATAGACCCTACTTAGACACCTATATAAAAGTGATCTAACTTTCAGTGATGCTGAGCAGCTGTATATTCCCAAATCAATAGGAGTTGCTGGTTCTTGGCACTTGAAAATCAGAGCTCTGCAGTTTCCTAAATATGGATTTGCTTGCTAATTGAAAGGGTTTTTTGAAAAATGAGGCATAGTTTTTTTCCTAATCCTTGATTAAATGATTGAAAATTTCTGAACATATGTAATGAATGAATAATTAATACTGAAAAATGCTATAATGCACTTCCAAAAATACTCATTTGGCTAAAATTCATGAACTCCCAGAACTTCTGAATGTATTCATAAGTAACTAGCTATTGTCCAATAAATTACAAACATGAAATATAACAAAGTGAACTGGATGCTCTTGCTAGTTAATATATATATATTTAAATTATGTGACCAAAGACAAAATCTTCAAAAGTATCTAAGTGAATGAGGCTCATAAGTGCCTAAGCCACTTTTGAAAATAGCACCGAGGCTCCTAAGTCTATTTTAGCCCAGATCTAACTGATCAGGACACACAAGTGAATGACAGACAGACACAGGGATTAATTTAAGCAGCAAGCTCCAACTTTATTAATTTAACAACAGGGAGGGTTGCTATCTACCTACACCTCTCATCTACGGGGGATTTAATTGGGTCCAGTTTGGGGTTACTGGGCTCCCACCATATAACCAATAACTGGAGCAAACCCTCTTCAGCCTAACCATAGGATTCAGCTCACATCTGAATCCTCTAACTCTCCCCATGCAAGGAGGATATAAGATACAATAAGACGGGGAGCTCAGTCGATGAAGAATTCACTTCTCCCCTTCTCCTTACAGAAAAATGTCTAGCAGCCATATCCCAGGTTTCATTTGCCTCTGGGAGCTAGTCCTTTTAGCACTTATCCTCACAGAATGCTAAACTCAAATTATAATGGACTATACATGCCTTTATTATTTCATAACAGTAAAAGTCCTGTTCTTACAGCTTTTAATCTGATCTGTGCCTCCACAATGCTATAAGAAGGCAACCCCCCCCCCCATCAGGTAGTTTGCCCCGATGGGAAAAAAAATATACTTCCTGGTCCCCAGGAGATCAATTAGACCCACAGTCCGCTGGAAACCAGCTTTACATCTATCTATAGAGAGGGAGTGTGGGACAGCAATAGCAGCAAAATGACCTCATGATGCTTGGCAAGCCTTTAAATTGATGGGGGTGGGGAATGTGAGACCCAATCAGCACCTCCCAGCTGGCCAGTGGAAAGCAGTGAAGATACACTCCCATATGCACTTTGAGGCACAAGGAGGGGCTCTGTTCTAGCACGTCTGGCCATCAGTTTTCCCCTCCTCCTCTCAGGAAGTGGCCATCTTCCTGTGGGTCTGAACAACTCCCGCTCATCCTCCACCCTATTGAAATGAGATGGAGCATTCTTTGGGAAGATGCCAATCACATCATACAACACCATGCTCATCTCCTGACCTTCCTCCTTTCCCCCCTATCAAAAACTATTTTAAAGAGAATATTTCTGTAAGGAAAATTGCTTGGTTTTGGATTACACTCATTTTCTCCAGATCAGCAATTTTAAATGTAGCAAAAAATATTTTACAGATTTGCTAGTAAGAGTAAAAACACACTTTTTTTTGAACAAGGCTTTTACTTCTAGTTCCTTGTAAGACACAATTGTCATTATAAGCCTATTATGTCTTGGCTTTGACATCTACTGATTTTGAATAGATTTTGCTTCACAATTAGCCAAGAAAAATCATTTGAAACTGTGCTTAGTGAACTACTGATGTGAATATTCTATTAGTTGTTTTTAAGTGAACAGTGGAAGATTAAGTACATGCCGTTTTATGAAAAAAAATGCCACAGTAACTCAGAATGCCATTGTATTATTTTGCATTTTAAAGTTTGATGTACAAAAGTGTCATCTTCTAAACAAAATGAAAGATTTGTATGCCTTTGTCCACAGAAAGTATTATATCTGAATTCCTTTCCCTGTTTTATTTATTAATAATACTTTCTCTCTTCTAGAAGAGTTTAGTGCATTGTTAATTTTCTGGGTTTATGTAATAAAAATAATTATTTAATTGTTCTTTATTCTAAAATCCATTGAGATGTGATCTAATCTATTATATTAGCAGCTGCTTAAGAAACACAGCAATAATTCACCTTGAAGAAGGTAGCCTTATTTGCATCTGATAAAAATGAGTTTGAACCTCAAAAAAAAAGGTAAACTATCAAATGATGTGCACTAGTGCAGTATTCCTTAAGTACCTAATTGTTCTGGGAAAGGTGAGAACCATATAGACAAATTTTCCTTTCACATATACTGATGTAACCCTATTGGAGAAACACTGCTCTAATGGAAAAGTTCATTTGGACCATGTTTATAACTCCCACCCGCCTTACATCTGCTTAGCTACCACTTAAAATGTATTAAAGTAATTCCCTTTGTGGCTGGGGAAAGCCATTGGGGAATGCCTAAGCCCATTATTGTCAAGGATAGTTATTGCCTAAGCCCATTATTGTCAAGGATAGTTATTTCTTTATAGAGGAAGGCAAGCTTCTAATAAACCTCAAACAACAATAAACCTTGGTGCAGTCTTTGCTCAAGAAATTCTCTTGACATTAAAGCCTTTGTGCAGTATCATCTGGTTTCTAACTTCTTTTTACTGGGAAAGATGACTCAGAAGGTGGTGACTGGCTAACTTCAGTAGCATCTGAAATGTCACCATATTTTAGACACCACGCTGTGCAGATGCTCAATTCCCTCCTCATAGTCAATAGACGGCTGCTCAGTTTTTCACTGTCCATCAGGTGCTGTTCACACAAACTGCAAGACTTGGCAGGGGCAGCTGGAAACCACTTTAGTTCAGCTCTCAGGCCTCATACCCAGTCGCCGATACAAGGTCTCTTGTCTCAGGCTCTCTTTCGACTACAACAGCGAATAATTCATTAGACAAATCTGGCTTCTTTTTCTGTTCATAAGTTATCTGCAAGGAGCTCACCATTTTCTTTAATTCATTCATTATTCAGAAATATTGGTCAAAAAATTACAAGAATAATTCTTCGTCTGTAAATTGTCAAATAGTAAGTCATTCTACTAAAAATTGAACTTCATAAGTTACTTTGGTTTGGCACATAGATTACCTAATACTGCTTATCTTCCCTGGTTGAATGAAGTAACTGGTAGGTTTCTGATGCAAATCCTTATATTTACAAGTTCAAAATTTGCTTTCCACAAATATTCTCTGATATTCACCGAACCATAATTGTGTCTGAAAATATTTCTAGTAAACTTTCTCTCTAAAATACCCAGAGATAGGGAAGAAAAGAGACAGGAACACAGCCAAGAACATCCATTTTTTAGTGGAGTATATCCATGAAAAGATTTTCACATTATTTGCCCACCTCTGTGCATAATGCAGCTTGTCTTCTGGGCATGGAGTGCCAGCAAAATCATTGCACTTCTGGTCTGCACCCTGCACTAGAACTTGCGTATGGAATTCAAGGTACCAACTAAAATGCCATAAGCCAGCTATCTTAGAAACCATCTTTCCCTCTCTGACCCCCTTGCATTTTCCCATAACATTTAAAGTTAACTGCTCCCAAACATGAAGCTCAAAGGAGCTGGGGAAGGATATTCTGAATTGCAGTAGGAATTTGCTCCTACTAGGCATTTATGTAAGACAAGTCTAACCACATTCTGAAAGATCTGTATTTTGCTTCCTTTTGTCCAAGCATTTTACTGATTTCCAACTTCAATATCCTAGTATTCAGGCTCTCTCTTCTATATCTCTGTCCTTTGATAGCTGTGGTGCTTTGTGGCAATTAATTCTCATTCTGTGGTGCTATGTGGTAATTAATTCTTATTCTTGCCTTTTCTCTACACCAAGGAAAATATGACCAAATACTGCACTGATAGATTCATTATACATTCTTGTAATAACAACAGTAAAAGAGTGCAGCAGATTGTTAGAGTGACATGGAAAGAGACAATCTGTAAGTTTTCCACACTTGCCCCCCTTACCAAATTCTGTTACTGATCCATATAAGCTAAATCATAAGGTTGTTTTTAAAAGCCTCTTTCGTCCATCTGGAAAATGCTATCAGTTTGTACTGCATATTTACGGTAATACAGTATTCAGTGCTGTTCTCATATTTACTATGTAGCCTCAAAAACAAGCGAACAAAAAAACCCCCAAGAACAACACAGGCAAACTGTTACAAAAATTACTACAATATTCTGCAATAATGGTCCAAAACATGGCAGTATAATCATATTGCAATTTGGGGGTTGGAACTTCAGAATACAGTTGTATATTTTTTAAGGGTAACCAAACATTTCTGAAACCCAGTTTCACAGGCCTTTGGCACAAGAGTCCCTGGTGGAAAAACAATGGACTGAGTAGGTTAGTGGCAGAAACTCTGGTCTTTCACCTCTGAAACACAAGCTTGAACTCAATTCTATTTTTATTTTTCAGTGGGCATTAGGTCGAAAGCAAAACTAATCAAGCAGCTGGGCACAGCATAGCACATGGCAAAGCAATGGAGTTATCAGCATCTATTCTTACAGTGAAGGAAGAAGACAAAGACAGGGTGAAAGCTAAAGGTTAAGGATTATTAGCACCTGCCTGTAGGGAAGCCATCCCTCCTCTGAATTAAAAAATAACTTCAGATTTCAGTGTAGCAGCAAGTCCTCTCTATTTCACCACACATATATTCAGGCTCTCCTCTCAACAGTGAAAGAAAATATTTTTAATTTGTTTTTGTTTCATACTATCCCTAATTGCTATTATATTATTTTTTCAAAAGTTTGCTATACAATTAACCTTAATCTTCACAATTATCCTAGTATTTCTAAAGTTGTTGCATGTGTTGGTACTGGAAAAAATGTTAAACATAAAAACAAAGCAAATTTTCACTGAAGAAAATTGTAGGAGAAAGGTCAGCCCAATCTCTTGTTTTGATGTTTTCAGAGCTTTTGCTTCAACAGCCCTCCAAAGTGTTTGTCCTTTTGTCTGGCACCAAACCTCCCTGCCTTTTATTTTCTAGTCCACTGTCCTTCAGTGTCTCTTCCTGTTCCACTGTGATGAACATGTCTTAAGTACACTTTCTCATAGCCTAATGCTGACTTCATCAAGTCCGGTTTGAAGAAATGCTTCACTCTCTTGTTCAACTCAGAGTTTCATCTCAAGGTAAACAAGCATTCTGGTCACATGGAATTGGGCCTGCATTTGTTTTGAAAGAAATTATGCTTGCTAAATGCTGTCATCAATGCACACTCTATCTATGCATCCTTCCCCTGCATCCTCTCCCTTATGTAAGGGGACTGTTGCCCCCTTACTAACATTCAGTGAGGGGGGAGGTTAGTTGCTAGCTCCCAGTACTAAAAAGGGGGAAGGGTCGATGGGGAATCAGGACCCTGAGACTGACAGCCCCCAGGTATAATGGGGAGAGGCCAATGTTCCAGGTCAGCCTGAATGACAGGGCGGGCAGGCTGATCAGGAAGTCAGGAGGCCAGGGAGGTCCCGTCCTCAGTGTGAGCTGGAATTGCCTGGGTCAGACAGAGTGGGGCCAAGCTAAGGAGAAAGCACGGGCCCCAGCTAAGCAGAAAAGCAGCCCAGAGAGAGCAGATTCTGTCCTGGGAGCAGAGCTGCAGCAACCAGAGCCAGAGGGGCCAGAAAAGCAGCCCACGAAGCAGGTCAGTGCTGGGAGCAGAGTCGCAGAAGCAGCCTGCAGAGCAGACCTGTCCTGGGAGCAGAGCTGCAGCAACCAGAGCCAGAGGGGCCAAAGAAGCAGCTCAGGGAGCTGGAGGCAGAGCAGCAGCAGCAGCCATGCTGAGACAGCGTGGTGGAGCTGGGGCTGAAGCAGTCCGGAGCTGGGTGCGGTGAGGAGCTGGGTGCGGTGAGCAGCTGGGGAGAGTGAGGGGGACCCTGGGCAGTGGGCCCAGCACAGGGAGACACCTCAGCCAAGAGGCTCTGCAGGCCAGGCTTGGACCGTAACCCCGACAGGGCGGGGGCGACGCTGGGAAGAAGGGTCCTACCACTTAGAGCCTGAGAGTGTGCGGCCACCACCAGAGCAAGTGTCTCACCCACAGCATCCCTGCAGCACAGCCAGGGCCTGAGAAGGAGGCCTGGGACTTACAAGGAACAGACTGTGTGAACTGCCCTGACATTCCAGAGACACTGATGTTCTCTACCACAGAGCGGGTTGATGTGTTTCCTTTAACCTTTCCCATTTTTCCTTATCCTTTTTAAAATTAATTGTTGATTAAATAACTTGTATTTGCTTTAACTTGTATGTAATGGTCAGTGGGTCAGAGAAGTGCCCAGTGCAGAGAGAGTACCCCAGAGTGGGGACACCCTAGCCCCTGTCCTAGGTGACCACAGCAGTGTTGGGGGTCGAGCCCCACAGGAATCCTGGGCCCAGCCTTGTTGGGGTTACGAGGACTCTGCCAGACAGGAGAGTGAAAGGGGAGTCCTCAAGGGCAGGGAGGCCACTGGGTAAAGGAAGTGGGAGCGAGGACTCAGATCCTTTCGCTAACCCGCTAGCCCACTTCACCGGGGTAGTGCAGAAGCCAGGAAAGTTCTCCACAATAGTGGGACTATTCCCCCGCTTACACTTACATACATTAAAAGAATTGGGAGAATAAGGTCAGAGACCAAAAGATGAATTGAACATGAACTGCTCTATTCATAAAGATTTTATATACAGCACTGCCAATACAGAGTGTTCTCAGAATACAAAGTAGGAATACATTGTTACTGGAGATGTGTGGGCCTTAATTAAGCAAAAATTTCCTCAAAGATAGGTGCTACACATTGTAATAATAACGAATGACAATACTAATAATGCAATTCCAGGTGTATTGTTCAGCTCAAGGGCAAAAGAGATCTCCAGTTGAAATGCCTCCATTTCCCATAAAAAAGATAATTTAAAAAAAATCAACAGACTATGTATAAATAGCAAAATTCTCTTTTAAATAGCCTTTCAAGAACAAAAAGATTCTGCAAGCCAGATGCTTGTTCCTAGCTGACAGACTCACAGTTTACAAAAACTACCTTAGTTCATGGGGAAAAGCAGGAAGAAAAAAATGTTTCATTTTATTTTCTCTTTTGTTTGTTTCTTTTTTTAAAGAGAGAAGTACACAAAGGGCTCTATATTGTTTCAACTGAAGTAAACAGCAAAATGCCTTTGCCTTCAGATCGAGCAGGAGCAGGCCCCAGTCATTGTAGAATCTAGTGAGTCTCTAAAACCTGTTTCAGATTTCAGAAATTGAGGCCAGTTGGAGCTGCTCCGGCTATAATAGAGAGCTCTTTTCTCGGAACTTTATTTTAGAGTAATAGTGGCTTATTTTGCAAATCTTTAGAAATTGTGTTTTTGGAAGCTACTCTTTGCTCCAGAAGGTTTTACTGTAGATTTTCAATATAATCCATATTCATTTAAGAGGAAATGGGGGAGGGGGGGATATGACCAGAATTAGATTTTCCTTATCATTTCATGGTTTCATTAAAGAGGAGAATGAGTCAATTTGACCCAGCTACATGAATGATACATCAAGTTTCCTTTCTATCCCTCTGATGTTCAGGCAACTGCTAGGAAGAGGTCACATGGCCAATGCACATCTGGGATGGATCTGCCCTAATTACTGCCTTGCAGTAATCCATGCAGTGAATAGAGAGTATAAATCAAGGAAGAACTGATCTATGGATTTTTTTTTTTGTAATATCTTAAAATATTTCATTAGGGCTTGTCTTCACTGTAGTGTTAGCTCAAGGGCTAGCTCAAGTGTTGTTCCTCTCAACACCTGTGCACACACAAAAATCTCTAGTTTGAGTTAAGTGGTCCTTTAAAATCAAACTAGCTGGACTGTCAGGAGCTGTGGGGTGAAGCTCAAGTGCTTCTAATGCTGCAGCTAGTAATATAGTGGGGCACAGCTAATCTGTTCTGCTAATTAGCTTTCACTGGACATTTTGCAGCCTGCAATGGAAATTTCTCAGTGGAACATTTTTCCATCGGAAAAGGCTGATTCATCAACAGCAAAATGTTTTGTGGAAAAGTGGTTATTTGGACAACATTTCATTTAGGAAAAAACAATGGAACACAGTCTTCTGATAAAGGTGAAGTGTTCCATTTCAACATTTTTAGAATGGAATTTTCAGTTTTCCATTTTGAAATGACTTTTTTGTTTCAATTGTATTTATTTGATACTATCTAAAACACTATAAAATCACATTTTTAAAAAGTTGGCAGTGGCATGAAGCTTTTTAGATTTTATTCAAACAGAATGTTTCAATCGACACAAAACAAAATGCTTGCTGGAATTTTGTTTTTTGGGAATTTCAAATTTTTTTGTTTTGTTTATTTGTTCTGTTTTGGAATGGAGAAAAATGAAATCACAGAATTTCCTGCAAAATGGACAATCCAGTAGCTGTCCAGCTCTATTGCTAATAGAATCACTCAGTGCTGCTAATATAATCAAGCTGTGAAGCCTAAGTGCTGTTTTGCAGTCCAGCTCTCACTCTGGTTGGGTAACTTGAGAGGAATAAACTCAAGTGCACATAACTTGAGCTAACTCTGTAGTGAAGTCATACTCATAGTTCATAAAGAGGTTAGTGCTATATTCTGCCAAAGATGAGACCAAGGTTCAGGAGTGACATCTTTGTGGTACCTAAGGCTGGGCAGAAATGAAAACTAGTGATGTGTCCTGAGACTAAGGGTAGTGCAGTGTGTGGTTTTGCATGTTGTCCTCCAGCAGTCTGTGGCCTTGGAAGTGATCATGTGGCCTGCCAGCCACAAGATGAATGCAATGCAAGGGCCTGAAAAACCACAAAAGTAAAACCCAACAAAAACAGTTGATCAAACTCTTTTGATCCTCAACAGGCATCTGGGCAAAAAGGTGGCTTTCGGGGAGCAGATGTGCAATGTGATGCATGCTTCTGTACTCAGGCAGCTGCTGTGGCATGGCAAAACTGGAGTCTTGGAAGAAACTCTAGGACCTCACAACCACAAACTGAATGATTGATTAGTGACTAAGAATGTTACTCTGAATGATGGGGTTGACTTTAAAAAGCTGGAAAAGCAGCCCCAATGAAAACATAATTGCATCCTTTACGACGACACCCAGCGTAACCAGAAAAGAGTGAATCACAGCCTTATGAAGACAAGAGTCCCTCTATTTTTCAGCTTGATATTATGGGAAAATAAATATTGGGGGAAACGGTATCAGATAGTCCAATCACAACTAAAATCCATAAATGATTTTTTGAAAACAAATAGAGAAAAAATTGACCATCCTGGTAATTGCTGCAGCAGTTGAAACTTGCTATGAAATCTAAGATTAGGTTCTGGAAATTGAGATCATACTAGATTACAATTCACAAAGGACCATTTAGTTATAATGAAACAATAAACTAAGGATTTGTTCATTTTGTCCCCTCTAAAGAAAAACCTAATTGTGGCACAAATAGCAGGTGCTTGAAACACATACTACATTATTTCTCTAATCATCAGCAGGAAAAAAAACCTATTTTTTAATGATGCCCAAAATTTTGTAAGGTACCATCTGGCTTCAATCAAACTGTTCAGGATGGCTGGATGAATTATATTTTATGAATGTGGGTGATTTTATGGATAGTTGTGTAGAATATGCAGAATTATTAATAGCGTGTAGGACCTCAATTCAGTTATATTTGGGTGCTATAAATTATAATATAGCACTTGAGTCAGCAAAACCTGAAAGCTCTGTGGTTTTGGCCATTGCAGTTCCACAGGATTCCAGTACAGCTCAATTTCCACAAACCCTAATTCTGAGTTAGTCAACGGAATTGTTGCCTTTCCTTGGCTGCAGGATACTACTTCTGGAAACATGTATAGCATGCTTTCCCCCTTCGGTCTACACACCATACATGGAGTGGCATGCAGTCCACACTCAGGATATTGTAATGGATTCAACTGAGCCCCTACCGAGTGTGGTAAGAGGGCTGAAGTTGATTGACAGCTACCCTGAGGCTGAGAAGCCACAGAGACTATGGGAACATTGTAAACATTTTAAAAAAGAAAAATGCTTGGAAGAAAGCATGTTGTTTTGTTTCCACATTGACAGACCCCATAAAGGTTGGACATTAGGTCAATAAAAATATATAGAGTGTTTGCTAGCTGGACACACACACCTGGATGCAGGAATAACCTCTAGTAGAAATTAATAATGTTTGGTTGGATTAAATAGTCTGTGATGAAAAAAATATGATGAAGAGACTCCTCTATATAAAAATATGATCATCATCTAACATGTTTGCCCTATGGAAACAAAATCTTCAGTGTGTCTGGGATTCAAACACACATTTCAAAATAGTAAGAAGTGGATTTTATACATCAACGAAGGAACCTCAATGGCTAAGGTGGAGTTGAGGGGAGGCAGTCATGGGACACCGAGTCTTTCATCTTTAGGTCACTAGTTCAAATTCAGCTCAAATCAATAGCAGCTAAAAGTAATTAGGATGGCCCTTCGGTGGCCTGGATGAAATGAGTTACTGGTTTTCACATCACAAAAACTATCCCCACAACTGGAATTTTTGTTTTGTTAGGGATTAATCAGGCCACCCCCACAGCTGTTCTGTGTCAGCACTGATGCTCACAAGTGAACTGCACAGGGAAGCTTGCATTGACAGTGCCTTTACTGAACCTGTTATATGGATAAAAAGAAGACTGTGGTGTCCAGGGCTTTTAATATAGCTCCTTTCGCAAGAACAAAAGTGATTCTAATTCTCTCTCTCTCTAACTCTCACACACAGCACCCCTCAGATTTCCCCCCCTTACCCCTAGGGGGAAGTGATAACTTCTGCCTTTCAGAAATAAAGCCTTTGATAAGAATTTTTAAAATACAGGTACTTTGTGATGGACTACGTAACTGACTGTGCTGAGCCCAGGAGTAATTGTGCATATTGGAACTTTGCTTAAATAAGTAATTGTCCCCCCACCCCCTGCCCTCATGTTACACTTCAAGGCTACAGTACCTAAAGTCATATTTTATCCTCAAATATCATTATGCTGGGCAATATGTGAGATTATGCAGCAGGAGACAGAGGCGTTTTCTATCATAAAAAAATAAATCCTAAGTAAGACTCTTATTTCTGGTGTTCCCTTGCAAAAGTTTGATTAGCTGCCATTTGTTTGATTTACTGTTTCCTTCTTCCTTTGTGCATCACAGCCAATTGAAAAGTTGCAGCCCCATCTGCACCCTGGAAAACATGCTGTGGGCAGCAAGAAACAGATACAGGGGACTGGCAGAGTGAGACTTATCTATGGTAAGCAGAATTTTTTTCTGTCACCTGCACACTGAAGACAGGTGTGGATGAAGCTATATGAGGATATACAGCTATGCTAGACTTTGTCTATTTTCTCTTACACCCCCACTTAATTGAAAGATCCAGTATCTTTCCTTAGGTCATTATATAAATCAATTCACAGTTGTTAAATTGATCTTATTTCAGAGAGAGCTGTCTGGAGATATTTGTGTCAGGATTTAGTGACCTCCTCCTACCTGAGTCATTTACTCCAAGATGAGGTGAACTCAGCTTCAGCAGACCAGAAGTAATAGCTGAAAAAGTAAAACCTAGGAGAACAAATTCATATGGTATTGACACTGGAAAAGCAAGCAATTAACTAATTATTAGAAGGAGATTTTCCATTTTATTTAGAGCAGACAGAAATAAGCCAGACGGTTAATCATTCTGTATTCATTGTTAAAGGGTGTGCTGAGTGTCTGGTATTCAGTCTGGTTTATGTCTTTCCAATCTTAGTCTTTATTTGTTGTTTTTGTAGGCTACTTTAGCTGCCACAGAGTTAGAGATATGTTACATAATAAGACAAATGCAATAACAACAATTAAACATCTGTGTGATGAAAGGCATTTGGAGTTAAGTCCCAAATTTCAAACGTGTGCACTGCTTTTGGGCACCCCTGGTTTTGGCTCTCTCTACATCTATGGCAGCATGTAGAATACATGCACTGTGTTTCTCCTCCTGCCCCCAGTACAGGTATAAATAGTGTAGATAGAGAGGCACTGCTTAGGAAAGTAAAGACACACCAAAACCTTAGGGTATATCCCTACACAGCTCTCGTCATGCCCAAGCAATGTCTCCTACTTCTGCACTGCTAATTTCAGCAGCATATCATCCTGCTGTCTCCTTGCTGCTGGAGTCATTCCCTATGCAGAGAAAGGGTCCAGCAGCAGGGAAAGGCTCTGGCAGTGGGAAGGTGGTGTGAAAAGGCTCCCACAATGTGGAAAAGCTCTAGCAGGGGGAGGCAGTGGAGAGGCAGCTTTTCCTTCCTGCCAGAGTCTTTCACTGCCACGTGTAGCTACACATTGCAGTAGGGATGCAGCCTGCTTTTCACTGTGGTGTGCAGCTACATGTACCCTACTTCAACCTTTCTCACATGCAGCCACCAGGGGCTTTTTGTGTGGCCACGACAGCCTCCTGGGCAGTAATGGGGGCGAGGGGCAAAGCATCGGCCCCTCCCTCTCCCTCCTTGTTGCTCCTGGATGCGCCACTCTGCGCCACATCTGGAGAGGAATTATGATGGGGTTCACTCATCAAGCAGGCTGGCACCTCCTGCTGGCCATTTTGGGATTAGCTCTGCAGATCGGTATGCCCACTCCCTGTGGTCCCTCACCTAGCATCACTTCTGCTTTCTGACCCATGTCACTCCAGGGACCACAGCATTCTCTTCATGACATGATCCTGCAGCTGTTTCACCATCTGTGCTCCCTCTTTCTGGGGTTTAGCATAGCTGTCCAAGTGTCCAGCCATTTCCACAGTGGTGAGTAGGGTGGGGAAGCAGGGCCCACCCACTATTCTGGGACCCAACCCAGTGACCCTATAGATAGTAGCCTCTTGCTGTGACTCTAACTTCTCACCATGCTGCTGTTTCTCCTTGGGCCACTTCTCTACAGCCCCAGTACCTTCTTCCCCCTTGCCTCATGGCATGCAACTACCCAGTCCCAGCAGCCAGCCAGGAGCTCCCTCTTGCTTCCCTGGCCCCTGCAAGCAGTCTCTCAGCCTACTAGACACAGTCCTCACTTTTTGAACTCCCAGCATCAACTGACCCTGCTCTGCCCTGCAGCTTCCCTATCTGAGCCTGATGGGCCAAGATTGGTTGCTCCCTGCAACCCTTCCCTGATTGGCTGTGCCTCATGCAGACTCTCTGGGCCGCACAGAGGACTCACTTCCACTGCTCCCTGCTGAGGTTAACCCTTTCTATTCCTGTGTGGGGCAGACACCCCATCACAGGGATATAGAAAGTAAAGTTTACTAATATAAAGTTTTGGCCATTGAGGATAACACAATAAATACAAATTTTAAATCAACACATGTCCAAAAAATAGATGCCAATATTAAAAACACAAAGAAAGCAAAGTAAAAGAGAGTGACATGATAAAAGAAGAAGGAAAATAGATTATATTCTGCCCTTCCCTCTCCTCCTCTTTACTATGGAAAGATGGCCATCCCTGCCAAGTCTAACTGGGTTTCCTGGGGAGCAGCCAGTTAGCAACTCCTGTTCCAAATTGATTAAAATGTACGTCTTTGTTCTTACTTAAACTGTGTCCATATAATGTACTATTACTTATGTAACAGGGTTAGGGGCGGGGGATTGTAAAATGGGACACTCCCCCCCACCCTAAGTTATCTCAGTGGGATGAGAAGCAACCCATCTCTCACCACCCTGGCATTACCCAGAGGAACAGGTGCAGCATGGTTCCCCACCTGTCAGAAGTGGTGAGACGTTAGTAATTCCAAAGGACTTCTTTCTCCCCTCCCCCCGATCCATCTAGCAAGGCCACACCGGCATGGCCTTGCCTACTAGGTCCCCAGAACACTTTGGGATATAAAGCTTCAACCTAGTCAACCTCCCTCTTGACGTACGTCACAGAAATGGACTCTTAATGTTATAGTTCATCAAAAAAGTTCCCACAAAAAGATTGAATAATATGAAACCAAGTCGTGGACAGGATGCTCCTCAGAGTATTTCACCTTATATGTTTTTATAACACCTCACAGACTGGACATTTTTAGGTGCCATTCTAATAACAATATTTAATAATAATAAATATGAAAAGCTAACTCTTATCTTCTGTTACACTATGCAATCTTATTGAAGTCAATAACATTTCATAAAAGTAATTGGGTGTTTTAAATGTAGATATCAAAAATAAGGCAATTTTTAATAAAATTTTATGGAAAAATATGGCTCATTATAACTGAAATGATAGTGAATAGCACTTGGGAGTAATCTGCAATATGCAAGAACTAAAAAAAGTGTTATGGTATTACATAAGAGCACAATACTAATTAAAATAGTTACTAATATTCAAGATTATGAGATCACAGAATCATAGAAATATAGGGCTCGACGGGACCTCGAGAGGTCTAGACCATTCCCCCATACTGAGGCAGGTCCAGAAGAAATGTTTAATATAGATAGTTGGTTCACTTCACAATTACTGTTTTACAATTTTTATAACAGATTGAAACAATTTAATAATACAGCTGCCATACATGTTGTTTTAGAAGAAGCAATAAATATTATTAGTGCTGTTTCCAGACAACATCTGATAATATACTTGTAACTAAAAGAACAGTTTGTACCTTAATACAACATCTGGCATCTAGGCATATATTTCTTAATACCAAGGCAGTCCTAACTGATTGTGCATCCATATTTCTATACCATATAAACAATCTAGTGACTACAGCCATAGGCACTATGATTTTGTCAGCTCTCAGAAACTTATCACTTGCAGGTTTAATCTGGGGAATATCTTCATGGGAGACTTCCCGGAAGTGATGTTGGTACCCAGGATGTGATATTCTTCCTGTGTAAGTCAATATTAATATCCCATCATGGTGCTGGAGACATGGTGTTATTCAAGATGTCGTCTTTTAATTGAGCTTTAAAACAGATCCTGACCACTTCTGATGTTGCAATAGCCTGGCACACTTTTCATAAGAGTAGCAGTGATTAGTCCAGATGTTCCAGCTAAAAATAAATGCCAAATACTTGTATACTATAGTTTTAGTTGAAGATGTCGGTTAATCACTTTTCTACCTGTAATATTTCTGTAATAGTGCCAGTAGAATCTCTCCTGTATTCCTCTCCATAGGAGTCAAAATCAAGAGAAAAAAAAATGGGTGAAATGATCCTGTTAATCCATTCAAAGAAACTAGTGATTTTGCAACCGTAGGAGTGAGAACCCTAACCACTGAGCCTAACTTGGTCTCATGAATTAAAATATTGTCTTTTCTTTATGTACAGTTTTAATTACAACACAATACCAACAGTCTTCAGATTGGGATTTTTAAGTCTCATAGATATCTATGAAATGAGTCAAGTTTGAAGAACATTGGTTCAGAGGGTTTAAAGTTTTGAATGCTTAAAATGCAGTTTGATTTTTGAGTGATTTTGCAAAATTGACATCATGAGGTTCCCACATTGTTATCACATTTTCAGTTTCCAAGTAAAAATATTCTTTTACTGTCAGCCCTGCACAAGAGGCTCTGAAAGGCAAGATGTGTTTCCTCTGCCTTTCACATCATCACCAGCATAAAGATTCTGCAAGGCAAATTCTGCCCACAGTTACACCCTCATTATCTTCACAGTCTAGCTTCACCTGTGCAGCCCTATTGCCTTCAGAGACATCACATAGGTTTAGTGTAACTGAGGGTATAATCAGAAGACAATGGTGTTGCACAAGTGCTTCTCCAATTTGAGCTTTATTATCAATTCTGCTGATGATGTGTGGACCAGAAAATAACAGAGTTCACTGTCTGAGTTCTGTTGGTTCTTCTGGGTTCCTCACTATAGTAAGCTAATTCTGGGATCCAGCTTTGCTGTATTCAGTTATCTCAGGAAGGGCAAAGGCAGGGCTAATGCAAAGGTGGTTTCCAGCCACAAAGGATCCTGGGTACTATGCTTTTCCTCCAACTCTTTAGAATCCTTTAGAGTGAAAGAAACTATAAAAACGTAAGAAGACCTTAGTTCCGCATGTGCCACAGACACATTGGGCCATCCAGTCCATCCATTATTGTTGGGTGTTTGGTAGATGTGGTGAAGCCAACCCATTCCCAGGTGGAGCCAGCAAGTTCAATATCCTTGGTCACTATCTTTTACGAGTTCTTCATTGGCCTTCCTTGCTTTCTCTTTCCTCCTTTGGGTACCCAATTCAATGCTTGCTTGGCATGTCTCCCATCTTCCATACAGCATACCCATCCCGATCACCTGAACCTTCCTGCTTTGATGATATTTTCTCGGCCAGCTCCCTTACTCTTACTTTTGTTATTTTGTCTCTACACAAAATGTACATCTTTCTCAGTCATCTGAGATAGGCAGCCTCCAATCTTTAGTTACCCACTTGCATTGGTCAAGCCTCTGCTCCACACAGAAATGTGCTCAATACAATCACATGGTCTGACCTTTAATTGGGTGTAGAGAGCTCTGGTTGCCCATATGTGGTTTGTCCTTCCAGAAGTGATGTTTGCTTTTTCTAATCTTGTATATATATCTTTATCACAGCCACCTTCAAATATCATCACATTCCTCAGAGAGCAAAGCTCGTCTACCTGTTTGATTTCTTTTCCCTCCACATGCACCTTTGCATCTGTTGTCCAGTTTCCTACCTTCATAATTTTTCTCTGCATTTACTTTCAATCCAATTTTTGCTGCTTCCTGTTCTATCTCTGATGTAAGGGCAATAATTCCTTTCCATATTATATTTAGTAAAGCAATGTTATCAGCAAAGAAAAGGTCATGTGACTCGTCTTTGCTAACCCATTTTACACTGTCCACAATCCTTTTGTTGCCTGCTTCATCACCCAGTCTATTGCTAATGCAAAGAAGATTGGTGATAATACATATTCTTTTCTAACTCATCACAATATCTAATCACTCACCTAGGCCTGTATCCAATTTTACTATGCATCTACTTCCATCATATAAAATCCTTATTATGTTGTCCAGCTTATTTTATATTCCACAGTTTCTAGAAATATTCTACAGGGTTGCTCTGTGGACACTATCAAACTAGAAAGTTTCATAAAGTTGATAAAATTGATTAAGATGGGATTTTGCCAAGCAGTAGATTTTTTGATAATCTCTCAAAGAGTGAATAGCCATTCACAACATGATCTACGTGGACAGAACCCAGCCTATTATTTTGTAATATATCATCCATTGCCATCTTCATTCTATTCAGAATAATGGTACCCATTTCTTTTTCTGGGGCTGAAGCACTACAGTAGCTTACCAGTTCATGCACTGAGTAATATCACTTCTTTTTTTGGCAATGCCACAGTGGTACCATCTTTCCAATATTTTTTTCCTTCAGGGCTTTCTGATTGTCAGTTGCTGTCTATGTTCCAGACGTAATCCATGCATCTTTCTTCCACTGTCTTCAGAGGCCCATTATTTCCTCTACTGTCTTGAATACTGCATTCTTTCAGTTTGACCACCTAGCTTCCAGCCTGGTCCTGTCAAACACTGCAATGGTTGCTAAATGCAATCTGGAATCTGACCTGTGTTCCTTTGCCCTTGGATTTCTTTATCTCTATGAAACTTTTTGACTCTTTTGGATCGTTGTGATCCTTTTGAGTTTAAGTTGTAATGTGGCCACTAAAATATAATGATCTGAGCCAGCATCTATTCCTCTGCTGACTCTGACATCTCTGAAAGAAGATGCTTATCTCTTAGGTATAAACTCAGGATCTATCTGGTTGATGATCTCCATGTGAATTTGTGAATCCTCTTACTGCTGGAAGAGATGCCTCCTCTCCTCTGCTGCTGTGCCCAGGAATCCTTCCCAGTAAGTAGAGTTGTTGTCAATTTGTGTGTTGAAGTTGCCTATCGTCAACTTGATGTCATGGTTAGGTACATCATCCAGAACTTGCTGCACTGGCTCACAGAATGTATCCATTTCATTGTTACCTGCTGCTTTTGTTGGTGCATATACTTTGATTATTGCACACTTGGCATGTCTTATTTCACAGCCTGGCTGTTATTATTCTGTCATTCACTGGGTCCCAAGCTAGCAGGGTCTGCATTGTGATGTTATCCATCATAATTCCTATACTTCTTTCATCTGTTAATCCTCCTGAATACAAGTGTGTTCCACGATCAGACACAATCTTGCCACTCCCTATGCATGTCATCTCACTGATGTCAAGTATGTTCAAAGGTATTTTTTCATGTCTCATGTAACCTGTGCCAGCTTTCCAATATCACCCTTATGCCTACTCTTGTTACAGACTTGGTCACCAGGATTTGGCTCTTGAGACCTCAACTTCCTAATTGTCTTTTGAGCTCCGTCTGCACCTACCATCCTCAAGTTGTGGTTTAACTGAACTGTATATGTTGCAGGATATTTTTATCTGAGTGGGTCTCAAACATAATTGCAGCACTGTCCTCTTTTATTTGGTCTTGGGACTGGCACTGTTACTAACAGTGCTAAAGTTGTAAGATATTATCATTATTATTTTGTGATTCAGATCTTTTTAGATGACTGGGTCATTAAATGCAAAACACATTTTAATACAGCCAAATGTAAAATAATAAGCCTGAGTGCAATGAACCAAAGGAGAGAGAACATTATGTTTTCCCTGGAATAGTCATGCAATATACTGTCTGGGAAAGGGCTTTGCAGGTTACTGTCTAAATGTACTTGAAGCCATTAGAACAGTGTAAGACTGCAGTAAAATCAGCAAATTGGGTAGTCGGCTACATCATTAGAGATCTTGCAAATCAAAATATTGTTATTCCACACTGTCTAAACTTCATCAAAAGGACTGTGTTCAGTTTTGGTCACCTTGGAAGGAAAATTGTTGCTATTTTACAGGAGAGGGTTGAACGTAGGACACCAAGGATGTTTCCAGATTTTAAGAGTGTCTAAGAGAGCTACTAGAAAGGAACTCATCTCAGTGGTGAAAAGATGCCTTTAGGGTGGCAGAACAGAAATAAAGTAATCACAATATATGAAGGAGTTGGCTGTTGTAGAAAAACAGATGATTATGGTTCTAAAGACACATCCTAAATGTTAGGAATCAATAGTAATAGTAATCAATAGTCTTGAACATCCTCTCATTTACACCAATATAAATAGAGTATCTCTATTGAAGTCTCTGGAGTTACAAGTTTGATATAAAATAATTCAGAATAAAGCTCAACTGAGTTACACTTGGGTAAAACTGTCAAGAGAAGCGTTGGGTCCTATACATGCAGGCAGAACTGGATAAAACAGCTACTGGAACAACTCATATGATAACTATATATCTACATGAAAAGAAAATTTAAAGGGGCATAATAAACCTGAAAAGTAGCATGGAGAAACGTGTAAAGGAAACAGGTGTTTAGATGGGCTTTCCTTTTCTAGCAGTTTGTTCCACCGTTTACTGTCTCATCATCCACTATTCATGGATGTAAGTTCGTTACAATATTACAAGTGAGACTATTATCATGGTCATATGTCCTTAATGTAATTTAATACATTAAAAAAACACAGCCTCTAACTAGGTCTAATGGGCCCATATTCATTCACCACTCCATGAGCTAGCTTCTACAATAATCAGGCAGTGTGTCAACAACAATTCAGAGCTTTATCTTTCACAATCCTTTTGCTAGTACTGATCCTACTTACCCCAATGTAGCGGTTACACGAATAAAATCTACTTGTGTAATTCTTAGTGATGGGTTAATCTCAGAAAGTTTCAGACACCACTTACAAGACCCTACCTTTATACTGATAGCAATAACGTTATTCCTGATTTATTCCTGGAGTGAGAGATGAATCACACTGCAGAGTTCAGTTATGTTTTAGCTAAATATCCAGAATGTGCATCTTGGTCTGCACAACTGGCTGAAATATTTCACAGGAACAAGTTTCAGGGCTAGTTTTCTATTGCTTCTTCCTCCTAGCTGGGTTGGAGATGGAGATGAATTTGAATCAAAACATGAGATCTGCATACACCTGAATTCTGGGAGAGTTCAATTTTTTATCTGAATTTTGCAATATGCCTCAATCTCCCTGATGGTTTAAACCTCAAATCCAAACACCTATGGATGTGGAGAAAGTTCAGATATAGATCTACACTTTGCAATTTGAGACCACTTTTTGTGAGAGCCACTCTCTGTCAAGAATAACTTTTCCTGAAGTATTTTGATTCTATGATTCCAGCAGGAATATCAAATGTGAAATAATACATGGAGAAATAAATAATAAAGAATAGTAATAATAATAATAATGAAAAATTTGAACCTCAAAAAAGATGTTTGTTTTGGGAGGGTAGGTGGAGTGGGAAGGAACAAGGAGAGAGGGTTTTATTTGGGGGCAGGTTGTGCAAATTTTATTTTAACCCAAGCAGTTAAGCTGTCCCTGTTACCTGCCTTTGTTCTTTCCTCATCCAGAAGCATAGTATACATGCAGCCCTATAGAACTTTCTTTGAAAGCCTGTATGCAGGTTTTGAGTGTGAACAGGAATACAAATGCCAAGATTTACAAAAAAAAAGAACCTATGTTCTGGGAAGTACAGATTTAGGCCCAATTCAGCTCTTACTTGTAATGGTGTCAATCATGAGTAACTCTACTGAACACAACAGAGATTTTATGGGGGGAAACTTCATTAAGGCAGAGTTAAGGTTTCCCATCAATAGTTTCTACCCTTCCAGAACATCAAGTTCAGAAAAATTCAGACTTCAGAAAACTAGAACATATGGAGTTAAGATATACATCCATGTAACCTTAACTCTGACCTCTTTGAGTAATGCCCCAAAACACCCTTACCAGACACACTTTAACTCTGCCTTTTCACTGTAAAGGAAAGGAGATACCTGCACCTGCCCTAACTCAAATTCTCCTGACAGGATAACACAGTTGTGAAAAGTAATAACCACCTCACACTTAAACTTTTTTACTCACCCCTACATCCACTTTCCAGTGTCCTTACCCTTCTCCCACACCACCCTCATTTATCCCTCTTCCAATAATTCTTTCTCCTCTCCATGCAAACGCAAACCCTCTTACCCCTATTTTTCCATCTCTTCCACACTCTGAAATACCCCTCCCTTACAGCAAGCATTTGGATGTCTATTTTCTTTTTAAAAACTACTTTGATTACATCCCTTCACCCTTGAGCTATTCAGCTAGTGTGAAAATCTGAAGGCTAAAAATCCTTTATCTCCTCTGTCTATTCATGCTCAGTGTAATCCATTAGGCATGTGAGCCTCCAATGCTTGGTGCATGCCTAGCTGGAGAATCAAACTCTTATTCAAATATTTTAACTTGATTTTCCCCAAAGAACTGTTGGGTGTCATGCACTGAGTTTGGCATTGTAGACTCCAGTTTGATGGTTTGATCTCTATCTGTGATCAAAAAAGCATTCCCAGAATAGCTCAACTTTAATTTAAGAAAGCTTCCCCCCCCCAGGGGGCTGTATCTCAGGAGGTTGTTGGCCAAGAGGCCCCAAAGTTCGATCACGTATCCTATTCTGAACCCTCATGAGGCACACCAGATTTCAAGCCAATCAAAGTAACTGTACAGATTTTATAAAACTTAGAATAGTCAGGTTTTAAACAGAAAGGTCTTCTTGACCTTAACTATAACTAGTACTCTGCTCTAATAAATTAGGAAAAGCTGGGATGAAAAGGGACACAGCCCCTCGCAGTCTGTAAAGTATCTGTAGACTGTCAACTGAAGGACCCAGACAATTGTCAGGACACAGCATGTAGCCAAATATTTAACCCTTAATCAGCCTACTTGCAGAGGGCTGCCTCTTTTCATAGAATCATAGAATCATAGAATATCAGGATTGGAAGGGACCTCAGGAGGTCATCTAGTCCAACCCCCTGCTCAAAAGCAGGACCCATACCCAATTAAATCATCCCAGCCAGGGCTTTGTCAAGCCTGACCTTAAAAACTTCTAAGGAAGGAGATTCCACCACCTCCCTAGGCAACGCATTCCAGTGTTTCACCACCCTCCTAGTGAAAAAGTTTTTCCTAATATCCAACCTAAACCTCCCCCACTGCAACTTGAGACCATTACTCCTTGTCCTGTCCTCTTCCACCATTGAGAATAGTCTAGAACCATCCTCTCTGGAACTACCTCTCAGGTAGTTGAAAGCAGCTATCAAATCGCCCCTCATTCTTCTCTTCTGCAGACTAAACAATCCCAATTCCCTCAGCCTCTCCTCATAACTCATGTGTTCCAGACCCCTAATCATTTTTGTTGCCCTTTGCTGGACTCTCTCCAATTTATCCACATCCTTCTTGTAGTGTGGGGCCCAAAACTGGACACAGTACTCCAGATGAGGCCTCACCAATGTCGAATAGAGGGGGATGATCACGTCCCTCGATCTGCTCGCTATGCCCCTACTTATACATCCCAAAATGCCATTGGCCTTCTTGGCAACAAGGGCACACTGCTGGCTCATATCCAGCTTCTTGTCCACTGTCACCCCTAGGTCCTTTTCCGCAGAACTGCTGCCTAGCCATTCGGTCCCTAGTCTGTAGCTGTGCATTGGGTTCTTCCGTCCTAAGTGCAGTACCCTGCACTTATCCTTATTGAACCTCATCAGATTTCTTTTGGCCCAATCCTCCAATTTGTCTAGGTCCCTCTGTATCCTTCCCTGCCCTCCAGCGTATCTACCACTCCTCCCAGTTTAGTATCATCCACAAATTTGCTGAGAGTGCAATCCACACCATCCTCCAGATCATTTATGAAGATATTGAACAAAACCGGCCCCAGGACCGACCCCTGGGGCACTCCACTTGACACCGGCTGCCAACTAGACATGGAGCCATTGATCACTACCCGTTGAGCCCGACAATCTAGCCAACTTTCTGCCCACCTTATAGTGCATTCATCCAGCCCATACTTCCTTAACTTGCTGACAAGAATACTGTGGGAGACCGTGTCAAAAGCTTTGCTAAAGTCAAGATACAATACATCCACTGCTTTCCCTTCATCCATAGAACCAGTAATCTCATCATAGAAGGCAATTAGATTAGTCAGGCATGACCTTCCCTTGGTGAATCCATGCTGACTGTTCCTGATCACTTTCCTCTCATGTAAGTGCTTCAGGATTGATTCTTTGAGGATCTGCTCCATGATTTTTCCGGGGACTGAAGTGCGGCTTACTGGCCTGTAGTTCCCAGGATCTTCCTTCTTCCCTTTTTTAAAGATTGGCACTATATTAGCCTTTTTCCAGTCATCCGGGACTTCCCCCGTTCGCCACGAGTTTTCAAAGATAATGGCCAATGGCTCTGCAATCACAGCCGCCAGTTCCTTTAGCACTCTCGGATGCAACTCATCCGGCCCCATGGACTTGTGCACGTCCAGTTTTTCTAAATAGTCCCTAACCACCTCTTTCTCCACAGAGGGCTGGCCATCTATTCCCCATGTTGTGATGCCCAGCACAGCAGTCTGGGATCTGACCTTGTTCGTGAAGACAGAGGCAAAAAAAGCATTGAGTACATTAGCTTTTTCCACATCCTCCGTCACTAGGTTGCCTCCCTCATTCATTAAGGGGCCCACACTTTCCTTGGCTTTCTTCTTGTTGCCAACATACCTGAAGAAACCCTTCTTGTTACTCTTAACATCTCTCACTAGCTGCAGCTCCAGGTGCGATTTGGCACTCCTAATTTCATTCCTACATGCCCGAGCAATATTTTTATACTCTTCCCTGGTCATATGTCCAACCTTCCACTTCTTGTAAGCTTCTTTTTTATGCTTAAGATCTGCTAGGATTTCACCGTTAAGCCAAGCTGGTCGCCTGCCATATTTACTATTCTTTCGACACATCGGGATGGTTTGTCCCTGTAACCTCAACAGGGATTCCTTGAAATACAGCCAGCTCTCCTGGACTCCTTTCCCCTTCATGTTAGTCCCCCAGGGGATCCTACCCATCCGTTCCCTGAGGGAGTCGAAGTCTGCTTTCCTGAAGTCCAGGGTCCATATCCTGCTGCTTATCTTTCTTCCCTGTGTCAGGATCCTGAACTCAACCAACTCATGGTCACTGCCTCCCTGATTCCCATCCACTTTTGCTTCCCCTACTAATTCTTCCCAGTTTGTGAGCAGCAGGTCAAGAAAAGCTCCCCCCCTAGTTGGCTCCTCTAGCACTTGCACCACGAAATTGTCCCCTACGCTTTCCAAAAACTTCCTGGATAGTCTATGCACTGCTGTATTGCTCTCCCAGCAGATATCAGGAAAATTAAAGTCACCCATGAGAACCAGGGCATGCAATCTAGTAGCTTCCGCGAGCTGCTGGAAGAAAGCCTCATCCACCTCATCCCCCTGGTCCGGTGGTCTTTTGAAAATGTCAAGCTGTTCCCGGCTGCTGAAAGGAAGATAGAGCTAAACTACCAGAAGTGCCACTTCCCTAATGAAAGTGATGGTCCAGACATGAGGTCATCCAAAACATTGCAGTAAGCAATAGGGGAGGCTACTTGTTCCCTCAGCCCAAATTCTGACTTCACTTACATCATTTTAACTAACAGATTTACTTCAAATTTACATCAGTGTTCTCAGACTCTGTCTGCATGTCTTCAGTTATTCCAGAATAAGGAAATTCCAAGGTACCCCCAAAAGAGGGAGACACAGGGCCTTCACCCAACTCAAATATAAACCCTTCGTCCACTCAACGTAGGAAATTTAAGAGACCGGAAATGAATTCAACCCTGTGGTAAACTGATGTAACTCTTAGTTAAGGTAATAGGCATATTTTGCTCACTTGGAGCTGAATTTGGCCCAGAGAAATAAAATAGTCTGGGAAAATATGTGAACTTTAAACCCTCTCTTATAAGTGTAGTGTTCAGGAGAGGATTTTAAAATTGTTAAATCTTATTAGGTACAAACTGTTGTAATAATTGGGGTCTAGTAGGCCCACTCCAAATGTGAACCTAACTGTGGGAAAATTAATACTAGTCACCTATAGCAATAAATGTTGATGGGAAAATGTCCGAAAGGGAGACAAAAAGACTGAATTTGTACAATAGTTAGGTTGCACTTTTTGTTTGGACTGGGAGTTCAGCAGATATGGTAACATTTATTTGAGGAAAAATAAAGGAGAAATATTTGTTCTAAAAGTCAAGCTATCGCCAGTTGTTTTTTTAAGGAGCAATATTTGATGAGCGTGGATTCTTGGTTAACCAGGCTTACTGTCTCAGCAGATCTACTAAGAAAGTAATATTTGGGCTTAGGAATTATGTTATTGTTTGCCCGTAAAGCAAACAAAACAGTATTTGGTAAAAGGGTGGTGCAATAATTGGTTATCCTGCCATTTATGACCGAGACATTGTAAGAAGACTTTGGGTTTGACATCTGAATTAAATTTATATTGAAAATGTTCATAGTGCACATTGCACAGTTAACACAGCAATGCAAAACAAAGTGCTGTAACAATAACAGTCAGCCTGATAAATCAGTAATGAAGCCATCACTTTATTTCTATGAATGACTTATTTGATTTACTGGAATATTAAACTAAACACTGGTTTGGATATTATATTGTAAACAAACAGATTATAGATTAAATCCTCGTGCTTATGATTTGAATACCATGAGAGCAATAATATGCAGAATTGTATTTGTGCATGTATTTATATGAACAATTTGTAGTGATTAAACTTCCAAGCGTACTAGCATGTTGCCAATTTGTGTTTTTCATTAAGTGCACACTATTTGCTATTACTGAAGTCTAAACTCAGAAAACACTAGCCTTTTGAGAGACCAGCTTCATGTACTGAAGCATAAATGACATCCCATAAAGAGCTATTGTTCAGAGAAGACTGCTGAGATTCTGAATGCATTTCATTTATGACATCTCTTAAAATAAAGTTGAAGACTTATGTAAACAGAGTACACAGACAGCTTTAGAAGTGCCAGTGTTCAAAATGCTTAGAAAAGAGAAGGAGAAGTCATCAGAAATAGGACTTTGCATTAAAAATAATAAACATATTTGAAATAAATCCATCAATAGGGCTATATTTAGGTGTACATTTGTCTGTTTGTGGCAGGGCGAGCTTGTTTTTGTGGCTCTGAACTATAAATCAGGGCTCTGAACTATAAATCAGGAAACGTTGGGTCTATTCCTGCCTCTGCCATTTACTTCCTGTCTGACCTTGAGCCAGTTACTTAATCACTCTGTGCCTTAGTTTCCATATCTGTAAAATGAGGATAATAGTTACCTACAGGATCTCAAAAGGGTTTGAGTGGCTTTAATGTATCATGAAATCTCTGTGTTTGTAAACCTTTGTGATGAAAGGCATTATTTAAGTGGAAGATATTATTAATATGGGAACTTAACTGCAATCCATTAGAGTAATACTGCTGGGTACAAGCTAAATTCTACTCTAAGTTAAAACCCCTTGTAGCCCATAAGGCTAATCTGCTAGTTTGATATATTGCATAATGTGTTTTCTTTATTGGTTTGATTGATTATATTGTTATTTTCTTGGGTTTTGTTTATGATGAATTCCAGTATATGTTATTCATAATAGTTGGCTGTAACGCAAGGAACCTACAGGCCTGTATCCTGTATGATTAGCTAGAGCAAGTTAGCATAAGTGTTTGTAAACTTTGGCATAGATAAATGGTGTGCCGGTTACCCCTTGTGACTTTGGGGAACTGAATGGGGAACCAAACAAAGAACTGAATGTGTTTATGATAAGTCTGGAAAAAGACTGGTAACCACAGGGCATACGGCAGAACATGGAAGTCATGATTTAGGCCAAAGGTAACTGTTCTGGAGATGAGATAATCAATATTAATATACGTCATAATTGTTAGGGGGCTTATTCCTTCACCCACTTACTTCCCTGGTCCTTCTCGCATGAACAGAGAGCAACAATACCCGAAGTCCAAAGGTGCAAACAATTCGATGTTTATTGGGGTGAACTTCCAGCAAGCATGATTCCAGTTTCCTTCCTTAGTATCCTCCTTCCCAGCTCTGACACCACAGAGCCTTACACCTGTGTCCCTGTTCCCATTCCTACCCTTAGCCAAACATGATTCCAACTTCCTTACTCCCATTCCCTGTTCCCATCTCCCCCTTTAGCAAAACATGATTCCAATTTTCTTACCCCCATTCCCTGTTCCCATCTCACACACCCACATGCACACCCCCACCCAGTCACTTCCTCATTGACTACAGATTATATAGTAAAACTTGGAGTTCTGCTTAGCTATACCTTAACCAATCATTTTCCTGAAATTTAACTAACCAATCCTAACATATTGTAACATGATTATGTAACCAATTATATCCCACCACCTCAATTAGTTTACACCCAGCAAAATTAATTATACAGCAGACAGGAACAATCACAGAACCAGACAGAGATTATACAGACAAACAACAGCAAAGTGGGAACTATAATGACAAAACAATACAGAACTGAGGATTTCACATCCCAGCTATTGATAAGTGAGTTCTTGCCAGACAGGATGCTATCAAACTAAGTTTCCTTTTACATTTTCTAGGCACTTCCCTTTCTCTGGAGGTGATAGGAATACAATCCTGTCCTGATAGTGCCTAACAGCCCAATAGCACCTTATTTCAATGTGACTAGTTTGGAATGTGAGGATGTGACCGTTCGCTTCCCAGTTTATGGCTGCCTCTGCTGCTTAGCCAAAGGCCTGAGCCTAAGCACAGGGCCACAAACTGTCACAGTAAGAGAAGGCCCTTACACTGGCAGACAGTGGTTTTGATTCTTTCTTTTATACCTCTATCACTAGCCAAGTGATAAGAATACACCTAAATTCTTAGAGTATAGGCCTTTACAGACAGGCCTGAATATCTATATCCTAACAATAATATGTTAGCCTATAGAGTAATGTACCCGAAGATTTATCTGCATGAGGAAATAAGATTTGGGCATGGTAGGTTGGGTCCTGATTAAGGCAGTGCCAGGACCCTATAAGAGGGGAAACAACCAAGCAGGGTGGTTGCTCTTTCCTGTCTTCAATCAAGCTATCAGCTCAGCTTTGTAATATAGCTTAGCTACTCAACACTCGAACTTGATCTCTACCAATCTGGGGAGCCTGGACCATCAAATTCATTGGGCATGCCAGAGACGAGGCTGGTCCTCTGTCTCCCACTACCAGGTCTTCAGGGAAGGGTGTGAGTATGCCAATTTAAATAGTCTTTTAGAATAGAGATGTTACCACCAGGGACCATAGAATTGTATTACTTCTTTGTGACTCTGTGTTTTATATCTTTGATTATTCTTTCATTCATTTTAATAAAGATCTTAACATTTTGGTATTGTCCTCAGTATAAGTGTCCGTGCCACACAACCAGAGGGTCTGCTCATAATGTTGAGTTCTCTGAGTTTTCTAACCCTGTAGCCTGAATTGGGACAAGAACCTAAATATCTTCTGGTCAGATCATTTGTGAGTCATAATAAACTAGCTCATAAATTCAGGTCAGCACCATTTATCTAACTGGTGTAACTGAGGCCAGTATTTTGCCCTAAACTACTTTAATGAGAACCACAGAAATGAAATGCAAGCCTTAAAGTAATCAAGTTATTTTATATCAGGAAAGAATAACAGACACTATTTTGAAGCAATTCTACCCTATTATGGCCTTGGGGGTCTGTTGTCAATTTTCTTCCTGTGAGTTATTCTTCTAGAAATAAAAGTGTCAGGAAAGGAATATATTATAAGCCATATAGAAAAGTAAAAGAGAATTGGAGAAGCACAGCAGTGCACATGGGAACTAGTCTCTGCAACTCAGATAAAACTGCTCAGTCTGGTGTTGATCTGTCAGGGTGAGTAGCAAGTGATCTAGAGTTATAAACACACCTGGTGATGGGACCTTAGCTGGTTTGTATTCCTTCCTGGAAATGTTTGGCATTAAAGGTAATTAAAGTCTAGCTCTGCTGTTATTTCAATTTCTGCTGAAGATATGATAACAACCTTTCTTCTATCATACCAGGAAACACAAGGCCAAATTCTCTCCTCACTTACACATGTAATGGTACTGAACTGAGCAAAACTTGACTCAGTTACTAAAGTCTTCTGCTCAGTGCCCAGCCTGAGTAGCCAGATAGGTGCTGGGCAAATGGAAGGAAGGGAACAACAGTGGAATGAATCCTTCCCCTCCCTGACACACTTGGAGTAGGCTCTAAAGCCCCTGTTGCAGCCTCCCCTTTGAGGGTGACAGTGAGAGAATCTATACAGTGGTGAATTCTCTGGTCCTGCCCCTCCCCTAAGGCACCCATGCCACAACTTCCCATCCCCCACATGTTGAAGATACACAGAGTCCCCTGGAGAGCTGATCTTTGCACTACTCTACACACCCCCTGAACAGCAATATTTAATCTGATCCCTACAACCCTTGCACAGTGAAACTGCATTGGCTCTGCTGCCTGTGAAGCCTCTTAGCCTGTAGAGCAGTGGTGAGCAACTTCCCGTAGCTCCCATTGGCCGGAAGCAGCAAACTGCAACCACTGGGAGTTGTGGGCGGCAGTGCAAATGTAAACAAACTGTCTAGCAGCCCGTCAGCGGATTATCCTGACGGGCCGCATGCGGCCCGTGGGCCGCAGGTTGCTCACCACTGCTGTAGAGACTGGGCTGGATTTCGTCCATAATTAGATGGCTCTCCATCCCCTTTCTCATCTGTTACAGAGAAGCAAAAAACTGATGACTGATTAACTAATCTGCCATTTCCTATCTGGTATTTATCCTTACCCTTTCTTCAGTAGGCCAATTTTCTCTTTTCTCACTCTCTATTGTGAATATATTTGAAAAACCCTTCCTTGTTAATTCCAACATTATATGTAATTCAGCATTTAGCATTTCATATTTTTCCTCCTGTTATCCCTTTAACTTCTGTCTGTCAATTCTCCTCTTTACCACACCGTATGTGTATATGTATATAAAAGCTTTCTGCTTGCTGCTTAAATTGCTTTTTACAACACCTTATTTAATCATGTTGGCCCCTGCTGACCTTTCCTCTGTTTAAATTTAACAGGAACGGATTTCAGCTGCAGTCTCTCCAAGTATTTCTTAAATATTTACCACTTGTGTTCGGTACTTTTGCCATACATTATAGAATTTCTATCAAAATCACCCAAGGCATTTCACATTCCTCCCAATCAGCTTTTCTAAACTAAAAATCCTGTGTATTGCTTCAGTAGTCACCCTCTTGATAATTTGAAGTCCACTGATGTTGTAGTCCTTATCCCTAATGTTCTCCAATTTTATCTTTCTTTATAATTTTGAGGATTATTTCCTCATTCATGACAATCAAATGAAAAACACAATGTCCCATTTTCTCTGTCTGACTTTCTAAACACAGAGGGCTCCATTTTCCAGTTCATTGCACCAAGTTTTGCACCACTGTAAAGCTATTAACTTCAGTGGCATTGCACTGGCATAAAGCTGGTGTAATGGAGTAGCTGATCTGGATCAATACGAGGTATAAGGTAAGTAGGCACTCTTGTGAAATCTACATAGGGAGTCAGTCAGAAAATTTAAATGCATTATTTGCTATTTGATCATAAGGGGGCACATTTCTGCCTATTGGAGAGTCCATGGTTCACATGCCAAATAACTGATAGTTGTGTACTCTATACCATTCGATTCTTTTCAGTGCATAGTAATCTACATGAGATGCTAATACAAATCATTTGAACATTCATAAATTATCTTAATAGTTTTATACATGATCATATGGAACATTACCCTAACATGATAAATTCTCTCCCCCGAATGTAATATAGGAAACAAAAATGCAAATTAGAGTAGTTAACAATTCCTTTATTTCCATCTTGCCAAAAATAATCTCTCCATATTTTGAAGTACCCCTCCCAGCACACACTGAAACAACTGTGTCCAAAATATTTGTGTTCTGTGTACAGGAAATTGCCACTTCATTAACTTAGGGTGCAGTCCTGCAATTGGATCTAAGTGGCTAGACCTTTGCATCTGTATGGATCCCCAGAGACTTTAATGAAGTAATGTAGATATAAACACAGAATATTCTTTAAAATTAATTTCACAGCACAAAGTGTCACTATTTTTTTTTAATTGAAATTCTTCTTCTTCTAGTAAGCTAAAAGAAATAGTTTACCAATGGAAGGAAAGAAAGAAAGAACGAACACCTACTTAATCTGTCTCAGTAAAAATACAGTTTCAGCACGTATCTGGCCAAAGGAAATATAATGAATCTGTAACTATAAAACAAAATAACTAATTCAGCACAAGGTCTGAACATAATTTAGCAATTTCTAGAAGGGGTTGTAAAATTTCATGTGGTTGTCATAAGTATCCAACACAGTAATGTTACAAAGTGCTTGAACCTATATGTTTGGGAAGAAACTGATACAGCAGGAGTCTCAAAAATGAAAACAAACAAGATCAATTACTGTAAATTGCAGTAGCACACAGAAAAAGAGATGCTTGAGAAGATGGTTAGGATTTTGCAAATGAAATATTAGAATACTGTGTATCAACAGAAAGATGTCCCACAGACATCTTTGAAATGCAAAGGCAATATACTCTCAGTGGTGCTCTATATTCACCGTGACTTAATGATACCTATCAATTGAGGTTGATAAGCCTAAACTGGAGCTTTTTCGTAGAAAAATGCAGTTAATGAAATAGAAATCAGAAATGAAAACTATATTGAATCTATCTATCCAAGTTAAATAAATTACTCCAGAGAGAAAAATCCAGTCTCAGTAATATTGTGTAGTGTCAGCAAAAATAAGTGAATATATTCATAAAGTTATAACTTAATATATATGCACCAAATGACAAAAATCAATATATCACACTTGTCTACAGAACTTAAATTGCTAAACTTTGGAATCCTGGTTTGAAGGGCTTTGGGGAATTTCTGGCAGTGGTGCTGCTGTGCCTCTTTGTAAAACCACTCCTCAAGTAGGTGAGCACTTATTCACACAGAGTTTTACTGGAGTCAATGGGACTACTTGCATGAGTAAGCACTTCCATACTTGAAGAAGGGTTTCACAATCCACTGTCCCCTCTTTAGTGCTCTTTCCTGAGTAGGCACTTGGAAAGTCTTGTTCCTCTTTATAAAGTTGAAAGGGAAAAATGGCTCTCTCTTTAGCATTGAGAATGCATTAAAAGGGGGGAAATAGCCCAATCCTGAAGTTAAATGCATTCATCACCAGAAAGAAGAAGAAGAAGGAGGGAGGGGAAAAGATGGAAAGCAACAGGAGCATTAATATCTGGGACATGAAAATGGGTAAAAGAAGAGATGGAGAATGAGGCAGGATAGCATGGAAATGGAGAACAAAAGAAAGAGTACAGCAAAGTAAAAAGAAATAGGGAAAGAATAAAAAGAGGTTGCTTGGACTTGTACCGTGGACAGAAAGGAGAAAGTCTTACTAATATTTTTATTTCTCACTCGCTCCAGATGGCTGAAAAATTATTCAGAGTAAAGACTTTTCTTCTTGCAGGCTGAAACATTTCTGTATCAGCTTCCCAAGATACAAACATTTTGAAAAATGGCCCCCTCCAAACTTGATTACGCTAATAAAAGATTTTCACTGTGAGAAAATGGGTCTCTTTTGAGGGCTGGTTACAATATACAGCACCCAAGGAGTAAATGAAGCAAACTGTTGTCAGTGGCCTCAAGTGTTTATGATTCTCACAGATATGGATGATTATTGCAGAACTTCCAAACAAGTCTCTTCCCTCCCCCTCACCATTTTGTTCAATCAGGAAAACAGTTTTCCTTATGGCCTGGGGCACAATCCCCATAAGTCTGGATTACATATCCTGCTAGCTGATAAAACAAGTGGTGGCATCTCCTAGATTTTACTGCCACTTTGGCTGTGCACACAACACAGCTATTTATCTCATCAAATACCCATCTCTGTCTTTGTGGCACAGCACTATGTCTGACAGAACATTAACTGGAGGTGAAGTAGAGCTGGTTTTCGCCAAGGGCAGTGTATGCCAGTAGGGCTGCAGTGGCAGTGAATGCATTAGGTGAATGCATTTAGAAATGCTCCCCCAGCACAGCAGGATTTCTAATCTGGTGATCCATAGTTGGTAGGAATATTAAAGAAACCACCCCCATGAAGGTGCTAAGGGCCAAACTGTTAAAGACACTTCTGTGAGCACATAATGAGGGAACCTCCCACCCTTGTCCAGTCTGTTCAAGAACCTGTCACAACTGTGGTGCTTAGGCTCACTGGTGTATCCCTATGTGGAGTGAAGAAAAGGAAGAGGTGTGATCATGGCTTGTGCTCCACCTCAGCAGCCCAGAGAGTGGTTTGGCTGCACTGGAGACAGCAGATTGCACCCTAATGGTGGTAGAACTGTGCAATCACTCAGTTTCTCAAGGAGTCAAGTATCAGGGGATAGCTGTGTTAGTCTATGTCAAGGTTCCTCCCCCACTCTGAACTCTAGGGTACAGATGTGGGGACCTGCATGAAAACCTCCTAAGCTTACTTTCACCAGCTTAGGTTAAAACTTCCCCAAGGTACAAATTAATTTTATCCTTTGTCCTTGGACTATCCACTGCCACCACCAAACTCTAACTGGGTTTACTGGGAAACGTAGTTTGGACACGTCTTTCCCCCCAAAATCCTCCCAACCCTTGCACCCCACTTCCTGGGAAAGGTTTGGTAAAAATCCTCACCAATTTGCATAGGTGACCACAGACCCAAACCCTTGGATCTGAGAACAATGAAAAAGCATTCAGTTTTCTTACAAGAAGACTTTTAATAAAAATAGAAGTAAATAGAAGTAAAGGAATCACCTCTGTAAAATCAGGATGGTAGATACCTTACAGGGTAATTAGATTCAAAACATAGAGAATCCCTCCAGGCAAAACCTTAAGTTACAAAAAAGACACACAGACAGAAATAGTCATTCTATTCAGCACAGTTCTTTTCTCAGCCATTTAAAGAAATCATAATCTAACACATACCTAGCTAGATTACTTATTAAAAGTTCTAAGACTCCATTCCTGGTCTATCCCCAGCAAAAGCAGCGTACCGACAGACACAGACCCTTTGTTTCTCTCCCTCCTCCCAGCTTTTGAAAGTATCTTGTCTCCTCATTGGTCAGGTGCCAGCGAGGTTACCTTTAGCTTCTTAACCCTTTACAGGTGAGAGGATTTTTCCTCTGGCCAGGAGGGATTTTAAAGGGGTTTACCCTTCCCTTTGTATTTATGACAGTCTATATCCACAAAAACAACAGGGACTCTGGTGGTACCTTAAAGACTAACAGATTTATTGGAGCATAAGTTTCTCAAGGAAGTATTGCACATGATACTGAGCTCATTTCCAAGCCTATGGGCAATTAGCTTCCACACTGCCCCTACTCAGGCCACAGTTTGAAAGGTCAGAGTGGTCTGGTGTCATTCCTTTGGATATGCCTGATGGGACAATAATGATAATTAGGGTTAGAGGTGTGTGTTAATGGCAAATTTTAGATCCCAATTTAGATATTGAACTTCCAAAAGTGGAGGTGTCTTCAACTGGGGGTTGGAATGGGCCCATTGTAGACTTAAGGGATAGCTATTAAATTTCAGTCCAGTTCTAGGTGTAGATTCTGAATCCCTTAGTGTTTGGGTGAGTAAAAATATTTGGTAGAACATCTTGTAGTCAGAGGGCAACTACTGAAGGAGCCAGGATGTCAGGCAAAATTCACAGTATAAATAAATGCATTAATTAAATTAAATAAAACTGCAGAAAAGTTGGTTGATGTTTAAGGTGTTAGCTTTGACATATGTATGACTTAGGATCTACTTATCTGAGAAACTGCCTTTCTCCATGTTAAACCATTATACCACCACAGCTGAGAAGAAGTCCTGCTGATACACATGAGAGGAGGCTGGTAGACAACCATTTTCTATGAGTGTTCTATCCTGTGGAATTTGCTCCACAACTTGCTGCAAAAAAGCCTTAATCTGATGACTTTCAGGGCATGCTTCAAAGCTCATCCATTTTATCCTGAACATTCAGACATGGGGAAATTGTAAGGATGCTTTGGTGGGAAGGAGGATATGAGCTTTTGAATTGCTTGGTTGGCTGCTAGTGGGTTATATTGAAATGTACAGCTACATTACATTATGTTTGGATATTAAGTTGGCTGCAATTTTAAGTTGCCAGTAGCACCCAGAACACATGAATAGATGTCCTTTGTTTAGTGTCAGTATACCTAAATAAATAAGTATAATCATTTCCTCTGCAGTGTTTGCACAACACATTATTTTGCAGTATTTAATACAGCATACCAAATGCTGGACTACAACTTTTCTGATTTTCCTTAAAAAGCTGTAAAGTTCTAGTAAAGAGAAAGTTTTGCAAGCTTACTAAAATGCATCCATGTAACTACAGAATTATTTCTATGGTCAGAAAATACCTTTTTAGCAAATTCAGTTTGAATTAAAGCATCCATCAAATAATTCCATTAAAATAATGAGTTGATTTAATCAATTGATTCTCTAACTAAGCAAACATCTTACCAGTACCACTATCCACTGAAATGCATTTATTTAAATATTTGATTAGTGTTTAACGTGGTTCATTATGTGCTTTAGCAATATAGTATAATGTGCATAACTCTGCTAGAATATAGCCTTGGGGCACTGTATACTATATTAAAATTTCAATGCCCCTTTGGCAGAGAGAAGCATGAGATGATCTAGGTCTTGTGCAACTCAGTTTCAAATTGTAAGCTTAAGGATAATTAATGAGGGACTTAGAGATATATACTGGGGAATAAACAAATAGTCATTGTGTAATGAAAAAGCCCATGTGGTAAACCCTACCTTAGGTTTTGCCCTTTGGTGTTCCCAAAGTATAATTAAATAATCTTATGGAATCATCTTGTAAGGTATTGCCAGAGATTTTCTGTTCAGAACAAAGTAATTTAAAAACAAATGTACAAAAAGATTTCCCAGATCTCCAGGTATGTTTTCCAGAGAACATATATATTTGATGTTAATTGTTGCATATTTTTTACATTTTTCCAAGTGTTTTACTGTAAGCGTTCACCAAAGACCAACATTTCTCCAAAGGAAAAGAAAGACAGAGTCTGAAGTGGTTTGAAAACTGATAGCCTAACTAAATGTTACCTGTGCCACTGCCCCCCAAGCTACTGAGCTAGTCAAGAGATCAAACATTGAGGCAAATACTGCTCCTGTTTCACCTCCCTCTGAGTAATGTTTTACAGAACCAGTGTAATTGTGATGCTTTACGTGTAACTGAAGATAGTTGGCTTGCTACAAGAATAGAGAAAAAAGGAGAAATCAGAGGGTCAGAAACAGCAGCTTTTCACTGATATTTTACAACCTTCAATTATCAAAATCTACAGTAGTGACTCATAGCAAGGGAGAAAAGGGTCAATTCAAATTCAGACTGCTGCCTCACTTAATTTAATTGCTCTGATCTGAATCTGACCCTTGTGATCAGCAATGCTGACACAAAAGGGAAACCTTAGAAGCAGTGGTCTGATGGGCAAAAATTAAAATAGTTAGAGGAAAATGTTCTCAATCTTCAATTCCAAATAGATGGTGGAAAGGTTTATGTAGATTAAACTGGTAGTTTCAATTCCTACTTCAAAATGTATAGTTATGGGTTGAGTTAAGCCTTCTTGTTATGGGTCAGCTTACGTTTAGGATAAATGTAAAGAAGCTATTGTAATCGGTGACTGAAACAATAGCATTAACAACCATAACAGAAACACATGGAAAAGCTGAGTAGGAGCTCTATCATGTGGCCCAAACTAAAGGGTTCCAGCTGCTTGGTGGAACTGTTTTGGTCTCTGATTGTGTGAGAAAGACACACAACTCAAGCTGAAGTATCACAGGGCAAGCTGAAGCAGTGAAAGAAAGGCAAGCAGACAATAACAGAAGGATGGTAATGTGGCCCAGAGAAAAAGCTGTTTGGGTACAGATTGCTGTCTGAAAAGGCAGGCTTGAAACATACTGTTTTTCCTACTGTTTTCAGGGAGAAAGGACTTTGTACATTCTTTGTAAACAAAGGAAATTGTATAAAAAAATATCTGCCTATCTGCAATTTTTCCTCCTAACTGGAGCAATCTACAAAACCCTGAATTTTTGTCTAGCACTCAAGGTCAAAAGGGGTAACAATAATTTATTTTTTCCCCATGTTGCAGTAGGCAAGCAGAGATAACATCTAAAGTAAAAAGAGAACTACACAAATTCAGATCATGTGAGGATCTGGTCTCAAGTAAAGCTATATCTATATCTATTTGGGCCTGAATCACCATTTCATTAGTCTGGTTTTATGCTGGTATAACTTTATTTATTATATTATATTGGGGCTGTATTTGGATAATAGGACAGAAAAGAAAAAATACATTTATCTTATCATCCATTTCTAAAAAATCAGCCACGGCAGGATATTTATGCCATTGAAACAAACTATCAAGGGAAGTGATGGATTTTCCACCTCTTGTTGTTTTTCAAATCAAGACTGGATGCCTCTCTTGAAGACATGCTTTAGTTCAGCACTAGTTATTGTGCTCAATAGATGGGTAAGTGGATGACATTCTATAGTCTGTGTTATATGATGGTCCCTTTTGACTTTAAATTCTATGAATTTATTAACCTATTTATTTTATTGAAGCTGACCAGTCCAAAGGGCTTGAAAAGGGTTGATCACTAGACTGTACACATTTATAACAAGTATGCTCGGTAAAGTTATTGCACCATGGCTAACAAAAGTCAGTATTAGCAATGTGTGAAAGTTATGTGTGTTGCATTCACGTACGGTGATACTCAAGTCTCTAGCCCAGGGATTCATCCTAAATGAATGGTCATTTTTGCAGACACAATACGATCACAAGAATGTTAAAAACAGATGAGGAATGATATAAATATTAACAATTTTAAATTAAATTTAAACATATAGGTCTGGATCCACAAGTCTAAGTCCTGTTTTTAGGTGTCACAGTGATCTCCAAACCCTGCCCTGCCTAACCCTGAAGGCACCTAAACTCACTCAGTGCCAATGTTTTTACAGTAAACATTCCTGAGGCACTTACGTTTCTGCCTTTGGGGACATGCACTGCTGCTTCACTCTAGGCATCTGTATACCGGTCTTCAACCTAAACCACAGAGTGATTCACAAACCAGGATAAGTTAGGCACTCATAAACTATGTGTGGGGCCCTATCCAGTAGGCATGCTCAGAGGCTACCTAACTTCACATAAAACAACCAGAGAATATCACCTCCCTTATAACCTTTAGGACAGTGGTTGGAGCATTAAACCACAATGCGGAAGACCACCAGTCCCCTCTCTCCTTGATGAGGAGAAAGGATTTGAACAGGGATCTGCTACTTCTTAGAAGTGTACATAACCATTAGGTTATGGAGTGTTCTGATGTGGGTTTCTTTCAATCTCTCCTATTGAAATTTTCCATTTTGGTTAAATACGACTTGACCTAGGGAAAGACTCTATGGCATAATGATTAGGGCATTCACATGAAAGGTAGCAGATCGCCGTTAAAATCCCTTCTATTTATCAGGCAGAGGAGAGACTTGAACCCATGATGTCCCACATCCAGATGAGCACAGGGAGAAGTGCCTATCTTCCACTGGTTCATGGAGTGCTTCTGAGATAACACTGGATGCTTTGGGTGCTAGTAGAGAAATATTGACTTTTTAGGGGGAAACACTGCATATACCACATGAGTGTACAGTACTCTAGAGGACTAAGCATGTTACACTAATAAAAATGATACCAACAGGATCTTGTAAGAGGGACAAGGCAAATTGCTTGTTTACTGTAAATACAACAAAATATTCCTATATGCAATTTCTATATAGATCCATTCACACACACAGACATTCACATACAGGTTCTACATAAAGGTTATTATAGTTACCAGCCTAGATGTTGCTCATGCCAAGTCACTGGCCAGGTGGCCTGGACACGAGAGTGGAGTCGAGTCATTGTCAGATGCGCATCCGATGCTTCTGGAGGGTGGTCGTAGAACCAGACTCAAAGAACACAGTCCCTGGACCCAATTTTTATAGGTCTCTGGTTCAATACAAGTCTATGGAAGTTGCTTCATCATGCTGAATTTACAACTGAGATGACCATCAATCAGCTCAGTCAGCAGGTGGTACATCCATGATGGCTCCATGATGGCTAGGTGTTATCTTCTTGTTCTTCCTTGATGCGTTTTGGATGGATTCCAGTTCGCCCTCCGGGAGTCATCCGGTTATCTCCACTTTGCATATTCTTCGGCCCATCAATATCAAGGTTAAAATTCTTAGGATTAGGCTGGCACCATTTACTAACCAATTATTTCCCTGCTTCAGGTTCTCAATTCCATGCACTCATAATTCATTCTTTTACTTAACAACACAATCTCTGACTCTTGATTTATTTAACAAGTTTTATCCCACTGTCTATTTTTTCCTCTTTGGATACCAAGATTTACACAGGCATGACAAGGGGCCCCTGCTGGGGAAGAGCATCAGGGTGTTGTTTTAAAGAACAACATTGTTTCCTCAAAGTTCTTATCACTTTCCAGCACAGACTCTTTGTCCTGTACCGGCCTGAAATAATTAGCACTTTGGCCTTGCATTTGTTACAGAGTGAAATTCAACAGCATGGAACTGATGTTCATACTTTTTACAATACCTATATATTCTTTTGTCTATCTTAATTTCTAGTACTACATAATTATAATTCTATCATACTTATATATCTTTGAGGGCGACCCAACAAGCGGAACAAATAACAAATCTCTGCCCTCCTCCCCCACCCCCCACAAATAGTGTAAAATACCAAGTGAAGACAATACAAGACCAGACAAAACAAATGAGAGAATGTGACCATTGTAGCTTGAATGTTCTCAGTGTGATTCTATCATTGGTACACCACTCTGAAAAACAAGAAGCTAATATCGGAATTAAATTAATGTATTTTCATCCAAATTCTCCATACTATACACAGCTGTTTATGTAACTTAAAAGCTTTTCCAGATGGAGAATTCTTGTAGGCAGCTGCTCCATTGTCACCTAGACTGTACATTGTCTGCATTCACAACCCAACAGTAAGATTTCATTGAACAGCCAGCTACAAGTACCTCATAAGACCTTCTGGTCTTGCCCTCTAGTTATATTCTTGGTGGCTGCTTATTGTTACCCTTCTGATCACCTACCAGTTTTCAGGGTACCTCATATTCCTCTTTGTCTGAGGTGTGCAACTGTTTATAATAGATTCTTAAATCACTTATTAAAATAAATGTCACACAGAGGAGCCCCACTTGAAAGATGTAAATTCTTCACAAGTGATGGTTTTTGCCCCAAGACTATATCTCTTGAAACCTTTTTTTGAACACCTTCTTTACAAAAATGCATGTTGAAGGTCTGTGTCAGTGTGTTTTGGGGCAGGGGAAAAAACTCAGTCAAGGGCAGTGGAGAAGTTGCAGGTCTTTTCTTAATTTTAGTATCCCACATTTGCCATATATCACCATGAGTGTTCAATAAAATTAGTGAGGAGTGTCCTTGGTCATGATTTTGTTCCACAGAACAGCCTCCTCTCTGCCCATTAAACCTGAGACTGGTTATAGTGATATAGGGATGGATACCTGTTTGGTCACTCGATTACAGACCTAAAAGTGGCAATTCTTCAATAAAAAAACTTCAAGAACAGACTCCAACGAGAGACTGCTGAATTGGAATTAATTTACAAACTGGATACAATTAACTTAGGCTTGAATAGAGACTAGGAGTGGATGTGTCATTACACAAAGTAAAACTATTTCTTCATGTTTATTTCCCCTCCTACTGTTCCTCACACGTTCTTGTCAACTGCTGGAAATGGCCCACCTTGATTATCACTACAAAAGGTCCCTTCCTCCCCCCAGCTCTCCTGCTGGTAATAGCTCACCTTACCTGATCACTCTCCTTACAGTGTGTATGGTAACACCCATTGTTTCATGTTCTCTGTGTATATAAAATCTCCCCACTGTATTTTCCACTGCATGCATCCAATGAAGTGAGGTGTAGCTCGCAAAAGCTTATGCTCAAATAAATTGGTTAGTCTCTAAGGTGCCACAAGGCCTCCTTTTCTTTTTGCGGATACAGACTAACACGGCTGCTACTCTGAAACTAGAGATAGTCTGTATCTCCACAATTCTAAACTACTGCTGTTGCTGTTTCTGATGAATAATAAGTTATGTGTTTACTTACAAAAGGTTTTATATATTTGTCAATATGTTATATACTGTGTTGAGTCTGCAAAATATATGTGTTCAATACAAACAAGTTAGGTGTTTCATTCTTCTTACCATTTTTTTCCCTTCTAAATTTGTGTTTTCAGCCTTGAGATGAGATCTAGTTCTGCCCCATCTGTGAAAATCTTACTTCAAACACTGATTGAAAAATGCTGAGAGACAGTAAAGTGATATCCTGGAATGTTTAGCTTAGGGAGTTCACCTTCAGAAAAAGGGAATTGGAAGCAGGAAGAGAATGCTTATTCTTAGACTGTACATTCAAAGCTATTAAATAGTTGGCATGCAAAGAAAGATATCAAGGATTTAGTAAATTTTATGCAAATACCAGCAAAACTTCCTAATGTTGAGATATACTGTACTAGAATAGTGTCCCAAGGTAAGGAATGCAAGCCCCATCACTTAAGACATTTAAACCTAGAGTGGACGCAGTTAAAAATGTACTTCTTCTCTCTTTCCATGTTAAATTGAAGCCTTTCATACTCTTCATAACAGCCCCTACTAGGGAAGCTCTCTGGGACAGGGCATCCCACCCTGGCGTTGCAAGGGAGACCTGGGAGGGGAGTAACGGTCACCTCTAGAGGCTGCAGAGCCTGTGGAACTTACAGTTAGCTATTGGCTAACTGCTCTAAACTGGGATTCTGTCTCATTTTAAAGAGAGAACGGGGGCAGCGTTGCATCAGGTGAGCATTTGTTCATTCTTTTCTGACATAGCTGGGCTTATGGGGAGAAGATCATGCTTTACAGAGTGAAAGCCTTGTAGAAATCCAGGAGATTCATAGATTCAAAGTCCTGAAGGGACCACAGTGATCATCTCATCTGACCTCCTATATAGCACAGGCCATAGAACTTCCCAAAATAATTACTAGAACAGATCTTCAGAAAAAATATTCCATTTTGATTTAAAAATGGTCTGTGATGGAGAATCCACCACAACCTTTGGTAAATTATTCCAGTGGTTAATTGCTCTTACTGAATGGATCTTCATATCCTGATCCTAAAACAGGCTATATGTCTTGGATACAGAATTCTGATTCACTAGCAACTTAGAAGATGAGTTAACTATTAACCCAAGAGTCGGAATCCTACTAGCTGTGGAGATATGTATACTGTTTGTTGAGAGGCTTCTGCAGGGTTTGGAAAATAACTGAGATGGTGCCATTTTTTTAAAAGTCCAGGTGACACACTACATACTATGGTCATGCTATAAAGACTGAGAAATCCTCTCTGAAAGAAGCTCAGTGAGAAATGTGTTTATATGAGTGTTCCAAAGTATAGAAGTATAAATATTATGGTAGAACCTTATTGTTCAATATAGGTAACAGCAACAAAGTGAGAGTCTGTATAAGGAACGCTCATCAATTTATGGCCTAACAGCTCTTGTTTAAAATTTATTCATAGTATTCCAAATACTATTTAAATGTTTATATTATTTACAGTGCTTTCTGTGCATCAAATCTTTGTTTTTCTAAGAAACCATATGGTTCTCTCTCTGAAATTGATAGGGAATTATTAACACTTAGTTACCAAGATGCTGCATACAATTGCCCTGATTTAACTCTGTGTAATACTTCTGAAAAGTACAGACAAGATAGAACTCTGGCCTGTGTTTAGGTAAAGAGGTAAGCTGAGGTGCAAAAATAGTTATACATTACATTGACTCAGCATAGACCAAATACCATTACACTTCCTTTTTCTCCATCTCCCACTGACAAACATTCTTAAATTTCCTCCCTGTGGTATAAATTAGGCCATGGTCCATGCCCCACGAAAAATTGGGGGTGAGGAGGTGGGCTTCCTAGTGCTCAGTAAGTATATGGATAATGCACAATTCTTTACATTCTACAGGATGGCACAGAGTGGGGTAAAACCATGGCTGCCTTTTGGGGGCAATGTGTGTCGCAGGCCCACACATAGGAAGCAGACTTCCCAGACATATGGTGTGGGAATACTGACCTTGGTTAACATCATAATGGCTTACCATTAGTCTTTCAAACGTGTTAGTTCTGGTCACCAAATTAGGGAACAGAGAGCCAACAATACAAAGAAGGAAAAAAAAAACTAATGGCACTTTCAGAAAAGTTACAAACCTTGTGCAAACATTAACTCATGGAACTAAGGATATGGTGTACAAGGGGCATGTAACTGAAGTGTCAAAAGTTGTAAACGGTGTTCTGTAGATAAAAGAGGAATTTTGTATTTTCTTTACCTGACTTCAGAAGACTGGACAAGGAAGTTAGAACTAGGTGAAAGAGAGAGGACACAATTAAATACAGCAGAATAGAGAACATTTTCAAATCCAAATTCTGAGACTGTTTGGAATGGAGTGGTTTTACAGTAAATCAGTTGTGTAAACTTGTAATAACTATTTTAGAAGGGGTATAACACTACATTATGGACAGTGCAGTAGATTCTGGATTTTTTTGGACGGTAATTTATTAGAACACCACGAACATAAAAATGCTATTAGGGCATTAATTCTGAAGAACTCTTGTCATACCTTTTTTTATCTATTGATCCAATAACCTGAAAGATTGGAATATATGTCCTTTGTTAAATCTTTCAGTCCATATTCCCTGCTGTACAAAAGTAGGGTTAGTTGCCCTCAAAAGTTAAAAAATAAGTATATCATTTCTTCCCCTACATCCCTATTTCATGGGCTGAAAAATGCAGGCAAATATTATTGTACGAGCAATACATGATTTGTCTTTCATGTTTTTACTTTTAAAGAAACAAATTACCATTTTAAATAAACCTGAATCCACTTGTTGCAACATCCAGTAGTAGCTTTTGCAATATTAGTAGCTCTTCTTTTATAAAACCTGGGTCAAGTTTCAAAGAGAAGGCTGTTCAGCTATACTTACTGACAGTAATGAGCATTCTTGTAGTTAAAAGCGAAGCCATCACAAAAAAGCAGTATGCCCACCTAATGGCTTATGAGGCTAACTTTACATTCCTCATAAAGCAAGTTCCTTCTCATGTTTATGAGTTTTAATGGATAATATTGGTCCCAGGGTGACATATACGACACTTTTCATTCAAGGGTCATTCAGCAAGCTCTATAATTGCTGAAAGTACTGTATTCTTTGATATAGTTTAGGCATATTGGAAGAACTACAGAAATTGATTCAATCCAATGAATTTTGCATCCCATGCACATCATGCTTTATCAGCTAATATATGTGAAAAGGAGAAAGCTAATTTTGTTGAGCAGTAGTGAGTTACTGTAGCTATTTCTTTAGTTACTGCTCATTTTCTTGAACTGTCAGGAGTTACTATAGCTGATCGCTAGATACAAATTCTGAAAAATAAGCCATGTTAGGCAGAAGTGACACAAGCTTTCATCCCCAACCCCTCCTCTACCTATATCTGCCAATTTGACAAAATGGCTTGCATTCCTTTCCTCTAATGCTGTTTTTGCTCTATATCCAAAAATGAGGAATTCTGTAATCCAGTATTTCTGAATAAATCAAAATTCTCCCAGATCCCCAGATCTACACTTTCTAATTAAAATACAAACTTCTGAAAGGAGCATCTAAATGTAAGAGGCCATATTTAAAATGACAGCAGATGACCTACATTAAGCTCTCCATTGTCCTCAAGCTTGAAAATATGGAGACATTAATTTTATTTTATATTATAAAAATATATTTGAGAGACTAGTCTAGGGAACTGTTAATAGGATATGGAGATGTTTGCTTTAGGTCATCTTTGTTAAGTATGGAAATTAGAGTTGGAAAAGATCAACACAGGGTCATTCTAAACAATTTATTTATCCAGTCCTTTTTTTAATATCAATAGTAAAAGAGAGAACATAGGCCCATCTCACTTAGATCTACTTTATACTAAATTGCCAATGTTTTGATGAGCCCAAGTGTTCCATGCTCCAGCTAGGCATCAGTACAGTATACATTTGGGCATCCAGGGGATGTTCAGAACCAATTTTCAGTCATGATCAAGCACTGTAGGGACTGACCATTCTAAACGTCAGTTCCAGAGTTGAGCATTCAGGTGACCTTTTCACAAGCACTCAGAGAACCCAACATGCTCAGCCGGGTGCTTATGTTTAAAGGTTTGCAATTCAGGATGGGGGCAGCACCAGCCACTGGGTGCATCACCACATCCAACCATGCTAGGGTGGGGTATGATCAAGCGAGAGGAGGAGGGGAACAAAACAAACAAAAACAAATCAGGGATTGCACAGAGGCCAAGGAAGTACCATTATCCTTCAAGTAGGTTGAATCCGGAAGGACCTTCCTAGATCTTAATGAGGCACAGGTAATCTAGAAGTGTGGTAATCTGTGCAGTGCAGAGAGCCATCAACTGAGAAGATGAGGGCCCATTCTGGGAATCCTTCTGCTTTGTCAAATTTTCATGCATACCCAATAAGGAATCAATAAGGGGTGAAAAAGAAATAGTGTCTGACTATGCTAACAAAGCAAATCACTGATAAAAAGGGAATTTCAATTTGGGTGGTGTTTTCCCCTTGTAAACTCATCTGTAAAAATTTTGTCTCCAGTCTAGTGTTTGAGAAAGCAGGAAGAGAATGTTTGCCTGGGCTGGTCTTCCCAATAATAAACTGACCACAACCCAGAAAGTTGTTGCAGCTCTCCTTTGCTGGGATCAAGTCCTTGGGTAAAATGTCTTACAGTTTATATGGAGAACATGCACATGTTTTCCTGAAGTATCGTCTGAAAAATATAATAGTAATTATACCAGTAATTATAAATATAATAGTAATTATATCAGTAACATCTGTAGGTAAAGTTGTCCAATACTTTCCATTATAAACCCCTATTTCTAGTTTCTTATTAACTTTGCCAAACTTTAACCATGTGGTTTGAAATTTTCCATACTTGCCTCTAGCTGATTTTTTATGTTTCAGCAAAAGTGAGGGAGAAAAGTGAGAGAATTAGGTTAGGAGAAACAGGTAATTTTGCCAAAGTTAAAAAAAAAAAATCCAGCTGTTTCCTGGATATGCTTGATCACCTTCACTGAAATTTGTCTCAGTTCCCAATGAACCTCCTACACAGTAGATACAGAATTTAAACTACAAATCAACAAATCCATTACAGAAAGAGGGAGAAGGGGATCTGTGTTCAAATTTTATGTAGTAATCCATCCCCCTTTGTTGATTTTCACTGTAAGGTCAGGAAGTCTAACAGTCTCTGCTGCTCTTGGGCATGGCATTGTCTTTGAACTTTTCAGTTTCTGGAACTTTTTGAGGTAACTTCTACCCCAGAATGCATTGTGTAGTCTGACCCTTAAAATGTTGATAGTTTATATAGTTCTGAGAAGACTCTGAGGGGGGAGGGATAGCTCAGTGGTTTGAGCATTGGCCTGCTAAACCCAGGGTTGTGAGTTCAATCCTTGAGGGGGCCATTTAGGGATCTGGGGCACAAATTTGAGGATTGGTCCTGCTTTGAGCAGGGGGTTGGACTAGATGACCTCCTGAGGTCCCTTCCAACCCTGATGGCCTGTGATTCTGGATGGCTAGAAGAACCAAAAGTTTGGACCCTTGTCCATTCCTACTACTATTATTTTCCCTCTTCCATTTAACCCTGCTTGATCACATTTATAATGTGCAAACAGAATAAAATCCAAACCAGTAAAATATGTACTTGGGGTGTGATCCATGAAGCTACTTAGGTGTTGCAACACTGAGGTTCACAGCACCATTTAAGCACCTAGAAAATCACAGGAACAGCACTAGGATCCATCAAGATTAGTTAGGTGCCTAAACTCCCTATACAGTAAATGCAGTGCTTTTGAATGTGCTCCACAAAAGCCAAGATACTGGGCAGGAAGCCACCTCAACTATCCAATGGGAGATGCCAACCACAGGGGTGTGTACTAAGCCCTGCCCCTCCCTTGGAGATAGGTGCCTAATTTCAGGCTGCATGGAGGCACCTATCTGTGCTTGCCATTCATGAATGGGAATCCACCACCCAGAGTCAGGTGGCTTAGGAATGAGCAGCTGGAGGTGGAGGAGGGGTGCCCATCTTATAACTTTAAGCCCAGGGGTACATATCACGAGAGCAGAACAGTGGAACAGAGCATCATATGAAAGCAAATGGACTCTTTTCTGTTTGACATTACAATACTTAAAACTAATGTCACTGAAGAGCAGAATCCTTCTATACAAAATATGGCTGCATCACAGTCAATACCTTGTAAAATCAGAGGTCAAGACTGAATCATATAGGATATATTGGCTCTCGGATACACAGCATAGAGCTCTTTAATGTGAATAGGACTTATGACTGCTCAATCGTTCAAGCACTCAAATGTATCAAGGAACCAATCATAGGACCCAGTTTTTCAAGACTGTACACATGTAAGCAATCCTCACTCATGCAAGTTCATGTGTCAGGAAAGGATATGCAGAACCAGACCTACAGATTGAGAAGTCTGACTATGTTTTATAAAAAATCTTCTCTGGTTTCTTCAATTTAGTGTTTATCTGAAACTAGATCACCATCTTTTCACATGTACAGTGCCCACTTGTGTAGTGATCTTTGGTCTGGGCACAGATCACCTTTCAGAGACAGTTACTAAGAATTCTTTTCACTTTTCTGTTCTGAATAACTTAAAGAATGAGGAGTAATTGGCTGTCATATGTGTCTGACTGTCAAGAGTTTTGTTCTGCTCCTGAAGGATTTTTTTTTACACAGAATAAGAATTTAAATGGACAGAACATTAATTATAATTGGTATTTATTTAAATACCAATTAGAAGGGATTACTCACTGAATGTGAACCATTTTCTGATCCCCAATTTATCTCCTCCATTTTACACTTAAAATTCTCTGTGATTACAAAGCAATTCAAATCCCTGTATTAGTTGAAATAATAGAAAAAACCTAGGCCCAAATTTGTGTCACCTTTTTTGTCTACTCATATGACTAAAGTGATCACAATTTGGCACTTGGGATTTAGGCACTAGAGAAAAATTGTTAAAATCAGATTAAATGTGGAAATGATTTACTATCTTAATTGATTCTAAACTTCAGATGATTCAAACATTTATCCCTCCTGCACATTAGAACAATGTGTAACATTGTATAGCTGGTTTTATAGACAAAATGAAAGATAAACTAGCACACATGTTTCTCATTTTTGAGAGTTACAAGAGATGTTGATGAAATTTCAGTTCTATTCAGGTTTAACTTCATGCAAAGTTCAAATGGATTTAATTATCATCATCATCATCAAACTATTCACCCAGGTCTAATAACAAATGGCTTTTGTCTTCTGCTTCTTCTGTCTTTCCTAATTTCCATCATCATTTTGTCTGATGTTTGTCCTGGCATTTGTGGCAGCATAAAATAATAAATTCATCATTTTAAATGAAAAGAGATGACTAAAGAGTTCAGAAAGGAGGATGTTCATGCTATAGTGCCAACTTTCTGGGTAATTCTTTGTTCTGAATGCTCAGAGTCTTCAGGTGTTTTTAAGATTCATAGCTGAACTATTTACCCAAACATATACATACAAAAAAAGCTGTGTTGGTCTCCAGTACAACATCCATGCCAACTAAATTAATTCCCAAATTGCCTCACAATGAATGGTTTGATTTAATGATCAGAAATGAATGGGCTATTTATTCCAACAACTCTATAATCAAAATGTTTTATAAAGAAAAGTTAAATGTGAGGGATAGGTTTGAATTCCAAATTGCAAGCACTTTTCTGGATAAATATTATTTTTGTTAAACTGGAATGTATCCTTGTCAGTTAAATACTTTGTCTTTTGTGCAAGTTTGAAACTGCACTGCAGCAAGATGTAGCTTTGAATGACATAGCTACTTGGCTTCATTTTTCAAACGAGCATTATTGTTTTACCAGTTAGTTTGCGTTCTGCTCTCAGGAAGATGGTCCGCTGTTTCTTTTCTCTAAAAATATGACAATATGATGGGGAAAGTGTCAGGCTATCAACTATGAAATGGATGTCTTATCCCTAAGGAACAACCTAGTGAAACAGGTCAAACAGCTGTCTGAAAAACATTTAAATTTATGAACTCTTCATAAATTTACATGGCAACAACAACTCACTATATACATTTGTGTACCCAATTTATTTAAATAGACAGTAAGCTGGGAAACACTACTTAGACTGTGAGTCAAAGTGGAGATAAAGTATTTACATCCCAAGTTCTCTCCCTTGCTTTCTCTGTAAACTATAGTAATAATTTGCAAGGCAATGTGAAAAGCAGGCCATACAATAAGAACATAAGAATATCCATACTGTCATACTAATGGTCCATCTAGCCCAGTATCTTTCTATTGCAGCCATTGACAGATGCTTCAGAGGAAATTAATCAAACAGGGCAATTCTGAGTCATCCATCCTGTTTTCCAGTCTGCGGTTCTGGCAGATAGAGGTTTAGGGATGCCCAAAGCACAGGGTTGCATCTCTGCCTATCTTGACTAATAGCCATTGATGGAACTTTCCTCCATGAACTTATCTAATTCTTTTTTGAACCTTTATGGCCTTCACAACATCCCTTGCAATGAGTTTCATAGGCTAACTATGGGTTGTGTGAAGAAGTACTTCCTTATGTTTGTTTTAAACCTGCTGCCTTTGTAACTCTTTACAGTCATATTTTGACTTAAGTATTTCCTGACTGGGGAGAGTGGGACATGCTAATATTAAAGAGATAAATGAATATCTTAAACTGTACATATGTAAGAGGCAAAACATACTAAATAGTATTATATAATTATATTGCATTTGTAATTCTGAATGATTTACAAATCTAAACTGAGCCCATTCAGTCATATCCATCCTTGTTTTATTTTCTTATAATTTCTTGCCTTAATATTGTTAACTCTCATTTGAACAGAGAGACTGTCTTTGTGTTTCAAGTAGCACCAGGCAGACTGTTAATGGTATTAACAAATAATGGTGTAATATTATTATTAATCACATGCTGGAGAAATGGGTATTATAAAGCCCATCAGGAGGTAGTTTGAAGTCCTTATCAAACCTTGCATTTCTATTTAGTTGCTTGATGCATGAAGTAACAAAGGAAAATAGATAGAAAAAGAATGTACACCCCATCTCTTATCATGTAACTTCCCATGATGTTGATAACTGCTCTTCTTCTGTGGCCTTTTCAATAAACAAACTCATACACTATTATCATAGAATCATAGGACTTGAAGGGACCTCGAGAGGTCATCTAGTCCAGTCCTCTGCACTCATGGCAGGACTAAGAATTACCTAGACCATTGCTGACAGGTGTGTGTCTAACCTGCTCTTAAAAATCTCCAATGATGGAGATTCCACAACCTCCTTAGGCAATTTATTCCAGTGCTTAACCACCCTAACAGTTAGGAATTTTTTCATAATATCCAACCTAAACCTCCCTTGCTGCAATTTAAGCATGTTGATTCTCGTCGTATCCACAGAGGTTAAGAACATTTTTTTTCTCCCTCCTCCTTGTAACAACCTTTTACATACTTGAAAACAGTTATAATGTCCCCTCTCAGTCTTCTCTTCTTCAGACTAAACAAATCCATTTTTTTTCAATCTTTCCTCACAGGTCACGTTTTCTAGACCTTTAATCATTTTTGTCACTCTTCTCTGCACTCTCTCCAATTTGTCCACATCATTCCTGAAATGTGGCACCCAGAACAGGACACAATACTCCAGCTGAGGCCTAATCAGCATAGAGGAGAGGGGAAGAATTACTTCTCGTGTTTTGCTTACAACACTCCTGCTAATACATCCCAGAATGATGTTCACTTTTTTTTACAACAGTGTTACACTGTTGACTCATATTTAGTTTGCGATCCCCTCTTACCCTCTGATTCCTTTCCGCAATACTCCTTCCGAGGCAGTCACTTCCTATTTTGTATGTGTGCAACTGATTGTTCCTTCCTAAATGGAGTACTTTGTATTTGTCCTTATTGAATTTCATCCTATTTACTTCAGACCATTTCTCCAGATCATTTTGAATTTTAATCCTATCCTCCAAAGCACGTGCAACTCCTCCCATCTTGGTATCATCCACAAACTTTATAATTGTACTCTCTATGCCATTATCTAAATCATTGATGAAGATATTGAACAGAACCGGACCCAGAACTGATCTCTGTGGGATCCTACTCATTATGCCTAACACTGTCTATTTGTGAAAAAAATACCTAACTCCTCAACAAGGGACATCTGATGTGCTATGTGGTAGTATTTATTTGTGAACAGCAAATTTCAAAATTATTATCAGACAAGTATTCATATGTTTCAAATCTATAGCCAAAGCATATTAAAAGCTATTTGGTTTGGAAGTAAAATGGGAAATCTCATGAGAATAGGCTGTCACGTGTATTGTCGGGTACTTCCATTCCTAGTGAGTTCAAAGTACCAGGGTCCAAAATGTGGCAGTTAGCCAATGGCTTTTTCAGAGTGACACTGCAGAGGTCAGAAAGGGATTGTGCTTCAAGTGGCTTGATGGGCAGATGGAAGGACTGCACAGACTATTATGCTTAATGAGGTTGATTCACTATGCAGGCCAGTGCATAGTTAAGGCCATAGCCTTGCTTCCTATCAGTCTGCCCTTGCCCACTTTGGGACACACTGTGGAACAGTTCCTATACTCCTCTAAGCACAGGGACTGCAACTGTGAAAAGGTTTTGCCCATCTTGTAGATGGGATGCCCTTTTTATATGTGCTCTGACCACCCACCTTCACACCTGCACACAATCAGGCCTCAGTAGAGTGACTTTTAAAGTGAAGAATGCATAGTGAATAATTTATCCAGTGAATACTTTTTCTCTGCACAAGTTGTCTGGGAGTAGCTTGTGACTTTCATGTATGCATTTTTTATTTAAAATTCATCGCCAAATACTTTCAGCAAATAATTCTTGGCATTTGTACACCATTTTGCCTATATTTTATATTCAGAACTCCTACATTCAGGCTTACAATGCAAGTACACTTTTTTTCCAGTTCAGAATTTGCTTTCAGCCAATATTCTCTAATATTCACTTAAAATTTGTTCTTTCTTCACCTATTTCTGCCAGCAATTCACTTGCTAGAACAGTCATAGAATGTGAAAACAAAAGAGGGAGAAAGTACAGCCAGGGCAGATTCTACTTTTCATTTGCATGAATATTCATGGAGAAAATGTGAGGTATTTGCCCAGATCTAACTGACTTTCTTGTGGTAGTTCAATATATTTTCTTCCGGTGTTTGCTGGAACCTGAAAACAAAAAGACTCACATAAATGTAGGGAAAAAAATAATTAGCCAAAGTAATTTCAACACTTCAAAAGTTCACTTAGGCTTTGAGGTAAAGATGTCGGTTGATTTTTATTGTATCTAAGGTGGCTCATTCAGCCTTGTTTCACTTTATACAACCAAAATAGAGTACCCATATTCCACGTTAATAGAAGAGGTGAAAACAACCCGATAGAATGGGCAGTGATATTAGCTGTGGGCCTGTAATACATTTGTCCCATGACACGTACATGTACCCAGTATATATATAAGGCTCATTATCTGTTGTTATACTTACTCTAACACTTTATAAGCATGAGTTCATTGATAAAAACTGTTAAGAGCCATACACAAAGAAGCCATTTATAAAGTGCACTCCTATTGGCCAAAACCAAACAGATGTAATTCTGCTATCCATGAATCCTGGTGTCAAGGAAGCTCCTAGAATTGTGCTGTGTAGAAGAAACTCCTCTTGCTTGAAGCAGTGGCCGCTTTGTTGTTCCTGTTCATTTGCCTGCTTTGCCACAGAAAGAAGGAATTGGGCTAGGAGACAGGCTGTCCTGCTGCGATCATTCTTAGAAGCACACAGTCCAAGGGAGGATAACTCGCTGAATAGTGTTTGTTTCACTATACACACACACATCTGAGTCCTGGGGACCCAGTCTCTCTTGTGTATTTTGTTCCTATTTCAGTTTCTATTTACAGAGCATTAACGTAAATCCTAGCCAACACTTATGAAACTAAATGATTGGAGAACTAAGTCAGAATAACTGCCCCACTAAGGCTAACTTATAATAGTTGCTTATTTGAAACAGTTCATACTAAAATAAAGTATTACCATAAAATGTATCACCCATAATGAGAGTTAGTAAGTTATTGGAATGGACTTTCTTGAAGAATATCTACCATACACCCTTCCAATACCATATGTGGTTTAATTCCTCTCTGGCAGCCCATCCTAAAATCAGTTTCCCATGAAAACATTGTCCCGATGAATAAAAAGTAATATATTCTAGGAATATGTTTTTACTCTAATGTGTATGTGGTGAGTTCTGTCTATAAATCACTGCATCAAGACTATATCCCTTCTGAATGCATCAGGGATAAATTTAATGGAGTTATGTCCATTTTCTTTAGATATTTAATATGATGCTTTGATGTAGGGCTTTTAAAAGTACAGTGTGCATATGCATATTAAAAGCACAAGTGGTTCAGTATGTCTATATGTAAAAAACAAACAACAACAAAACACTAAATGCTAATCCATAGTCTTTCCACGCCAATTTATTAAGCAGTTAAAAACACATTAAAAGGCCATACTGACTGATTAAGCATATAGGCAAAACCTTCTCAAGGAAGTAATGCACAAAATATCCTTCACTTAAAATTTTGCACTGAGAAATGACCTTTAAAAAAATGGGGCTTTTTAAATGAATGCTGCTGGTTGGTACAATAATTATGAGGGCACATTATATTTTCAATTAATTTGTTTATACTGTAGGACTGAAAAAATTGAAAGTTTACTCTAATTTTCACATAAATCATTTGCACGTTTCCCTTCCTACTGCTTTTTAGTTATTCTTGAAACTACAAAGTCATCAGCATTAACAAATTTCCAGATCTTCTGCAGTACAAGTCCATCACAACAGCCCTAGCAGAGAGAGCTACAGACTTATTTGTGTGAGTACAATTCATCTTAAGTGAAAAGGGGCAAAAGGAGCTTACAAATATATTAGTTGACTCTTGCTTCATTCACTTCTTAGCATATAAATAATATTTTTAGAAGAACAAAGGAATTATGGATTTATTAAATACTCAGATGATGCTACTTCAATATCCTCCTTACAAAAAAAAATATTTTCATTCTCAAACAATGCATATGACTGGGCTTCACCAACACTCACCAACCAATGTCTGTTAAGATGTAACTCTTCTACTGGTCTAGATTCTACTGTTTTCCTATTTTATTGTCTTCTGTGTTTACTGTAAACTTCAAAGACAGAAATATTATAAACTGACTTATTCAGACACAAGAAATCCAAGGATGCCAGAACTTTATCTCCTCTCCTTCCAAGATGCTAACACCAATAGGGATGAAACTTCACACAAGAAAAAAAAAATCTTACAAAGATGACTTTTGCTGAAAAAAATAAAATTAAAAAGAATCCCACTCATCTGGGGTCTTAATTCAGCAAACCACTTATGCACATGCTTTGCTTAAAGTTAAGCATGTGCTTAACCATTTTGCGGACAGATTTTAAAGATATTTAGACACCTAAAGATACAGATAGGTTCCTACTGGGATTTTTAAAAAACACCAAATCAGGTTGGGTGGCTAATGCCCATTGGATTCAATGGCGCTTTTGAAAAGCCTTTGAAATCTTGCCCTTAATCCTCAAATAATGAGTATTCCCTTTGATTTCAAGGGGATTATCTGTGGAGGAAAAGCACAGCACTTTTATGCTACATTATTTACCATACTGAATGTGAGAGAGCCTTTTACATGCATGTTTTCTATAATATTCCCCTATTTCAATTTCCAGATACCTAGTGCTTCCTACATTTAATTGATACATTGCCTACAATTTTTAAAACATTTGATTTTCTAATGCATGTATTGGTCAATTTTATAGTGTCACTAATTTTAGAGAAAAACAGACTCATTTTTGGTGTGCATATAGTCTCCCAGGTCAGGATATAGTTAATTTATACCTAAATTGAGAATGAGTTGTTATATCTTGCTTCATGTACAGTATTATATTGTTTAGACTATCAAGGTTACATGCTAAATAATCGATATTAACAGCCAAGTGTTGCTTTTTCATCAGAAGTTCTGTAGTATAGCTCTCTATTAAAAACCTAACTACCCCACAGAGACTACTGTAATTATATTAGGCTTATTTGTTGTTTTAATTAAAATATATTATAATTGTTCATTATGCCCTGCATTACAGGCTTTTCTCTGAAATAAATGCTATGTTTTTTCTACTTTATAAAACATTCTAATATGGCACTAACATATATCAAGTAAATTTGATTTATGCAAAGTGGAAAAAGATTACTCCAGGCTTAGTTATGGGATTATGGTTTGCTCCTAAATCCCTTTCTTGAAATCAGTTTCTCAGCAAAACTGAAAGAAATACTTAAGTAGCACCCTTTGCAAAGAATTGCTCTAATTTGATTAAGTTTAAAGGGCCTATTTTCTGAGTAATGATGTTTGGCTGACACTGATCCCTATGGCACCACACTGGCCACTTCCATTCAGCTCAATACTTTGCTAGTTATCATTACTCTTTATTTATGCTCCTCCAGCCAGTTTTCAAACCACCTGACAAGGCTTCTATCCAAGCCAATTTGAATTTATTTTTCCAAGTAAGATTTTGTCAGACACTGTCAAATGCTTCACTAAAGTCCAGCCATATTACATGTATACTGCATTTTTTTCATCCTCTAATTTTGGAATTCTATCAGAAAAAGCAGTCAAGTGTGTCTGGTATGATTTGTTCTTTCTGAGCCCACGTTTTTATTGCTCTTAGTTCCATTATCCCTTTACCTCAAGCTGCTGAATTGTCTGAAACATTTCAATCCATTTCTGTGTTAGAGGTAGAGTTAGGAGTTATGATAATCTGGTGTAAAGTGTTACTGTTTGCTCTAGTCATGTCTGTAAATTCACCAGCTTCAGTACTGTTTTGTCTTTTTGGTGATCTCCTCCAATGCTGGGCTGCTACTGCCATGAGAAAGAGAGGAGGCAAATGATCTCAGCATGAGTAGAGCTGAAGAATGAATGGAATAGCACAACTGAATACTCATGCATCTGATGATTTATGCTTTATTTATGCTCAAATAAATTGGTTAGTCGCTAAGGTGCCACAAGCACTCCTTTTCTTTTTTCAAGTCCTACTGATTCTTTGCTCGTTTACACACATTTTTATTATCCTTAGGATGGAACCCAGAATGATAATTTACTCAGCTCTTGTACAAAGCCATTAGTAAAGTTAACTCAGGGTTTTTTTTCATAAGCCAATAAAAATAGCATAAGACTTTTTTTACTGATTAATTTTTTTACCGTCCTTGGAGGAATTAATTGCATAACAATAAGAAAAGGAGTACTTGTGGCACCTTAGAGACTAACCAATTTATTTGAGCATAAGCTTTCGTGAGCTACAGCTCACTTCATCGGATGCATACTGTGGAAAATACAGAAGATGTTTTTATACACACAAACCATGAAAAAATGGGTGTTTAACACTACAAAAGGCTTTCTCTCCCCCCACCCTACTCTCCTGCTGGTAATAGCTTATCTAAAGTGATCACTCTCCTTACAATGTGTATGATAATCAAGGTGGGCCATTGAGAGTGGGTTTGTGGGGGGGGGGAAGAAAAAACCTGGACTTGTGCTGGAAATGGCCCACCTTGATTATCATACCCATTGTAAGGAGAGTGATCACTTTAGATAAGCTATTACCAGCAGGAGTGTAGGGTGGGGGGAGAAAACCTTTTGTAGTGATAAACACCCATTTTTTCATGGTTTGTATGTATAAAAACATCTTCTGTATTTTCCACAGTATGCATCCGATGAAGTGAGCTGTAGCTCACGAAAGCTTATGTTCAAATAAATTGGTTAGTCTCTAAGGTGCCACCAGTACTCCTTTTCTTTTTGCGAATACAGACTAACACGGCTGTTACTCTGAAACTTGCATAACAATGTCACCTATCAAATTTTCTGGCCTCTTCTATAGTACAATCATTCTGATCTACCAACTCAATGGGTTTTCCCAACAGATGGTAGCTTTTCAAACCCTACTATTGATTTTCTGGGAAAACCCACCAGTCTAATAGGAAATCCCCTTCTGATTGATAGATCTTCCCCTCACCCACCCTGACAGAATGCCTGGCATGCAGCTGCTCCCTGTCACCTCTGCAGCTTCCCGCCATTTTCTTCTTCCTCATTATATTGCAGACCTGTGGAGTGGGAGAAGAACCACTGCCCCACACTTCCCTGTCCAACCCAGCATCAGAAGGAGACCAACTGAAAAGGGAAGACTGAGGATCACCAGCCACAAAGCTCCAGAATCAGCCTAGAAGAGAGTTGTGCTGGGGAGTAGCATTTCAATTCATTTTTTGCTAGCGGGGTAGGGGAGGATTATAAATTGGTGTTTCTTTTTTTTTTTTTTTTGAGACCCTTTCGCAAAGCAGGGAACACGTGGGAAGCCTGGGCACAATCAACCAACATATCATGCAAATTTATGAAAATGTATGCAAATTAAATATTCTACTGTATTTTACCACAGATTTTTGGCAGGCATGTTGAGTTCATATGGTTAGCAGCTGACAACATGAAATATGCTCATGTAAAAAGTGTGCTACATTATCTGTTTGCATAATGCATAATTTGTGTAATGTCTATGGGAGGATCTGTGCAATAGACTGTTTGTATGTGTATGTGTACTTGTACACAGGCATATTCTTAACCAATTTCACTCATCCCAAGGGTCTATCAGCCTTACACAAAATTCAACAGGTGAAGTAGCACACTTTTAACACAATTCTATCAGCCCCTAGCAACATGAAATCAATCTCCCAAAATAGCTACTGTTGTTGTACAGTTTACCACACAGAAAAGACAATAAACACAATGTTATATTTTGTGTCCTACAACTAAATTGCATTTGATGTATAATTTGGATTGTGTCTTGATTAATTTTACATGATCTTCTGTCAGGAAATATCTGTGTGTTATGAGTCAGCTTCACCTTTAGCGATCTATATCTGATTGTCATTATTTCCCAACAGGGTATGGCTAAGCCATTTAAAATATGATTCAAGAATACCCTAAATTTAAGAACAGATGTTGATATTTGGATCCCCCTAATCAAATCCTCGTTGAGTGTGAAGTACAGAACAGAAAAGTTTTGGCTACTTGACACATGGAGGTAAGCACACTTGGGGGAATCCTTGTGAGAATATGGCCATCTGGCAAGAATTTTTATGACATTTCATCAATCTGGCAAATCTTCTGAAAAACATTTCATATGTTTCAATGGGATTAAAGACAAAACTAATATTTGTATTATAGGACACTTAATTCTTCTCAGTGGATGGCTCACATGTGCAACAGATATAAGACCAGATGTTGTTCCCTTTAGAGTCATAACATAGTTTTGCTATTGACTCCACTGGGAAGAGGATCAGGCCCATAATTAAATGTGAATTGTAAGAAATTATATTCACACTCTTGACTCCTGAGGCAATTGATATATCATAGGTTCCCTCCAGGTTCCAAGGACAAGGGATGCATCAAGAAAGGCAAGATATATCCTAAAGAAAATAAGATATTCCTGTTCTTCTAGGAACCAATGCCATTAATGAAGGGAGATAGGATAGGCTCAAGGGTTACTGCTGGGAAGAAAAATGGAGATGGATTTGTTGCAAGTGATCTTGTGAGAGATTATGCTGGTGAAGAGAGGAAAAGACGAATATTTGCAGTCTAATGATAATACCCAGCTCTTACGTAATGCTTTTCACCATTATCCCCATTTTACAGATGGTGAAATGGAGGCACAGAGAGTTGAAGAAACTTACCTAAGGTCACCCACCAGGCTACTGGCAGAGCTAGGACTAGATCCTAACTGTCTAGAGTCATACTCCAGTGCTATAGCCACTAGGCCACACTGATAGATGTACCTACATCTTAAAGATTAATATTTTAAAATTTATAGTACAGTGAAATCCCTACTGTAATGAGATAACACTGTTTGGATTACAGAGCTTCTACTTAAGTAGGTGAGAGATTCTGATAGCTAAAACTCCACACTATTCCAAGGGTCAGAAAGATGAACAGGGTGCATTCCCACAACACATTATTTCATAGCGTGACACTGCCCTCACTCTACCTGGTTCCCCAGTCAACTCACATATATGTCCACATATTCCTATCTTGCAATTCACACAATACAGTCCTCACTTTTTTTTACTGATTACTTTTTTTTACCGTCTTTGGAGGAATTAATTGCATAACAATAAGAAAAGGAGTACTTGTGGCACCTTAGAGACTAACCAATTTATTTGAGCATAAGCTTTCGTGAGCTACAGCTCACTTTATCGAATGCATACTGTGGAAAATACAGAAGATGTTTTTATACATACAAACCATGAAAAAATGGGTGTTTATCACTACAAAAGGTTTTCTCTCCCCCCACCCTACTCTTCTGCTGCTAATAGCTTATCTAAAGTGATCACTCTCCTTACAATGTGTATGATAATCAAGGTGGGCCATTGAGAGTGGGTTTGTGGAGGGTGGGGGGGAGAGAAAACCTGGATTTGTGCTGGAAATGGCCCACCTTGATTATCATACACATTGTAAGGAGAGTGATCACTTTAGATAAGCTATTACCATCAGGAGAGTGGGTTTGTTTGGGCGGGAGGGGGAGAAAACCTGGACTTGTGCTGGAAATGGCCCACCTTGATTATCATACACATTGTAAGGAGAGTGATCACTTTAGATAAGCTATTACCAGCAGGAGAGTAGGGTGGGGGGAGATAAAACCTTTTGTAGTGATAAACACCCATTTTTTCATGGTTTGTGTGTATAAAAACATCTTCTGTATTTTCCACAGTATGCATCTGATGAAGTGAGCTGTAGCTCACGAAAGCTTATGTTCAAATAAATTGGTTAGTCTCTAAGGTGCCACAGGTACTCCTTTTCTTTTTGCGAATACAGACTAACACGGCTGTTACTCTGAAACTTGCATAACAATGTCACCTATCAAATTTTCTGGCCTCTTCTATAGTACAATCATTCTGATCTACCAACTCAATGGGTTTTCCCAACAGATGGTAGCTTTTCAAACCCTACTATTGATCTTCTGGGAAAACCCACCAGTCTAATAGGAAATCCCCTTCTGATTGATAGATCTTCCCCTCACCCACCCAGACAGAATGCCTGGCATGCAGCTGCTCCCTGTCACCTCTGCAGCTTCCCGCCATTTTCTTCTTCCTCATTATACTGCAGACCTGTGGAGTGGGAGAAGAACCACTGCCCCACACTTCCCTGTCCAACCCAGCATCAGAAGGAGACCAACTGAAAAGGGAAGACTGAGGATCACCAGCCACAAAGCTCCAGAATCAGCCTAGAAGAGAGTTGTGCTGGGGAGTAGCATTTCAATTCATTTTTTGCTAGCGGGGTAGGGGAGGATTATAAATTGGTGTTTCTTTTTTTTTTTTTTTTGAGACCCTTTCGCAAAGCAGGGAACACGTGGGAAGCCTGGGCACAATCAACCAACATGTCATGCAAATTTATGAAAATGTATGCAAATTAAATATTCTACTGTATTTTACCACAGATTTTTGGCAAGCATGTTGAGTTCATATGGTTAGCAGCTGACAACATGAAATATGCTCATGTAAAAAGTGTGCTACATTATCTGTTTGCATAATGCATAATTTGTGTAATGTCTATGGGAGGATCTGTGCAATAGACTGTTTGTATGTGTATGTGTACTTGTACACAGGCATATTCTTAACCAATTTCACTCATCCCAAGGGTCTATCAGCCTTACACAAAATTCAACAGGTGAAGTAGCACACTTTTAACACAATTCTATCAGCCCCTAGCAACATGAAATCAATCTCCCAAAATAGCTACTGTTGTTGTACAGTTTACCACACAGAAAAGACAATAAACACAATGTTATATTTTGTGTCCTACAACTAAATTGCATTTGATTGTATAATTTGGATTGTGTCTTGATTAATTTTACATGATCTTCTGTCAGGAAATATCTGTGTGTTATGAGTCAGCTTCACCTTTAGCGATCTATATCTGATTGTCATTATTTCCCAACAGGGTATGGCTAAGCCATTCAAAATATGATTCAAGAATACCCTAAATTTAAGAACAGATGTTGATATTTGGACCCCCCTAATCAAATCCTAGTTGAGTGTGAAGTAGAGAATGACAACATGAAATATGGAACGGGGAGCCCTGCGAGCTCCTCTCCATACACTGGGCCTCCCAACAAGTATTTTTCCCAGACCCTGAGCTCAAACTCCTTCTGCCTTTAGTGAAAAGTCTCCCCAGCCTTCTCTCCTGGAGCTGTACTCAGCCCACTATCATTCTAATTCTACTCCCAACAGAATCTCCCCATAGATCTCTCCCAATTCTTTCCCCTGTAAACTGAAAGGACTCCTTTTCAGTCCTCAATAGGTGCTCACAGGCACCTGGCCCTCATTCTCGGCTTGGTTTGATGATCCTTCTCAGAACTACCTGTTCTTATAAGGGCCTTGTTTTGGAATAGTGTTGTCTGGCCTCAGCTGCCATTGTCCTTAGGTTCAGACTACCCTGTTATAAAGGGTAAATGATTTGTTCTGATAACAGGTCTTTAAACTGGCCCTTCCTCAAAACACTAGAAATTTCAAGACCTTAGACTGGTTGTAAAACTTGCTGGTATTTGGGCTACTCACTGACTCATGGATGAAGGGGAATGAAAAATCTCTTCCCCTATTGGGAACCAAGGACCACAAGTCATTTAACAAGTCACTTAGGCCCTGATTCTAAAAGATATTTAGGCAGTTTTCTGCTCACAATGCCTAATGATTGGTCCCCTGTTCAGGGAACCCACAACCCTGAGTTAGGCACCCAGACTGCCTATACACATGGGGAGAGTTAGGCACCTAAGAATGGGATCTAAAAATGCCAGGAAGCTGAATAGAGAGCCCCTTAAATTAGCCAATAGGAAACAATGAGGGAAGAGGTGTGGACTAAACACCCCACCCCTCAAAGGAATTTAGGTGCCTATCTCCACTCATGATTCACAGCCATTAACTTCCTGGAGTGAGGTGTTTAAACACTTTCTTGCAAAAAAAATGCCTTAGAACTTTTAGCTTGTGGTTAGCACATTCACCTGGGATGGGGGAGATCCAAGTTCAAATTCCCCACCTCTTCCTGCTTTGGAACAGGGATTTGATGGTCACCTAGCTTTTGGGTGTATGCCTAAACCACTGAGCTAAGGGGTAGGGCACCCTCAATCTCTCCTACTGAAACTGTTCCACTTTGTATAACTAATTTACATCGTTATTGGAACAAGGACTTGAATTTGGGTCTTCCCCACCCAGGTAAGTGCCCTAACCACAGGCTATGATGTCATTTTCAAGCTAATTATATATGTAAATGTATAAAGAGTAACAGTTTCACAAGACATGCTTAAGAAATTTCCTCCTCTGGGATTAGGCTACCTCATGGGAAGGGAAGACCTAGGTTTCAAATCCAGCAGAGGGGTAATTTGAACCTATGCTCCCACAGCCTGGGTGAGAGTTCTAAGCCATGGACTATTGAGTAAAAAGTGTTGGGGGAGGGGAGCTCCTTTTCTTGTTTTTCTGCAAGAAAGGGCTTTAGTGTCTAAGGCCATGCCTACGCTTGCAGAGATTTTGTGCTGTCAGTTTCACCGGTGATAGGGAACCAGTAAAAGAAAAGCTCTGATCTGTGTTCCCACTTACTTCCACAGGCATTAGATCATGTTCACATTTGCAGCACTTCCATCGCCAATGAGAGCAGCGCACTTAGGGCAGCTCTCTCCATTTTGAGGATCGATCTTGTGGGAGGGGGGGGAAGATGATCGTGGGGCATCCTGGGTCCCTGCACAGCCCCCTCTCCCCAAACACTGATCAGCTCCAGTAGCTCAGCATTGCTCCAAGCAGGGGATTGTTTGCTCCAAGGAGCAGCCATTGTCACCTAGCCAAATGACAAGGGAGCACTTGCCAAGAAAACAGGAAGGGGAGTTTCAAAGTTCCGAGGGCTTTACAGGGGGAGGAGTGAATGTCTGTTTATCTTGTGTTAGAGCAGCAGAGCTGCTGGCCAGAGTGGTCACATAGGCACTGTGGGATATCCTCTGGAGGCTAAAAGCTGTGTAAACAGGAAGAACATGTCTTCACTTGCACATCACTGCAAAAGTATCACCGATAAGAGCTGTACGCCTCTCGTGGAGGTGGTTTTCTGTTTACGGTGGAACTTCTTAGTTTCACCACAAAAAGTCATTGAGAAGTGCAGATGCTCCCATGGTTTCTGCGTAAAGGGATTTTTTGTGCTTTACATGACAAGTGTAGACATTCTTTAAGTCCAGGAAAGGATTCATAGTTGTGAATCCCAAGCAGAAAGAGGCACCTCTTTCTGGCCCAGAACTAGGTGCCAAACTCCCTTTGATGAGTGGGGCCCTTTCCTGGGTATTTCCTTCAGACTAGATTAGGCAGCTCCCCACTCTGCTTGATGTTTTTTCTGGATTCCATTCGTAGGCACCCAATTCTCCCCATGCATTGTACGGGGAGCCTGTGCACCTAACTCAGGGCTCAGTATTGCACAAAGTAACAGGACTTCTAAACATTAGGCAATCCAATGCTGAGTTTGAGTCCCCTTTGTGGATCTAGCTCCAGGTGCCTATCCATATTGTTAGGTAACTAAATATCTTTAAAAATATGGCTATTAGTTTCTCTGGGTACATCTACACAGTGAGTGACAACCCACAGCGAGTCTCAGAGCTTGGGTCTTCAGACTCTGTAAATGTTTGGGCTTTTGCTCTGAAGCCTAGAGAGACATCTACACAGCTATTTTAATATGGTAGCATGAACCCTCCAAGCCTGAGTCTGTAGACCTGGGCTCTGAGACAGGCTGACACTCACTGTGGAGATGCACCCTCTGCGGGTATGTGTTCACTGCAGTTGGGTGTGTGGGACCACAGCACATACAGACATACCCAAGATAGTTTTAATCTTGGTAGCTTGGGTCATGATGAACCTGAAAGAGCTCAGACTTCAGTGTGGACTGGCTGCCCGAGTTATTATTCAAGGTCCCGGGCGGGCTTATACAGCCTGCGCTGAAGCCCAGGACGCTGCCGTTCATTCCCAGTATCCAAGCTAACTAGAGTAAAATGAGCTTGGACACTGGAGTCGCACACTCCAATTTCAGTCTAGACCTATCCCATGACTCCACTGGATCTGTTGAATGAGGATCATAGCACCTCCCTACTTCGCAGGGGTATTGTGAGGTGAAATATCTTAAGGACTGTGAAGTGCTCAGACACTACAGTGACAGGAGGCCGGAGAACTACCTCAGACAGATAAAAGGAGTAAGACGGCAGTAGGAATTGAAGTTTAAATACCTATTAGTGGAATATTTGGATCCACAGACACTTCCCTTAGAATTTAAACTATGTAAAAAGAATAGACAGGATTTCTGTTTCACTAACAAATTCTTACACATACTTCTTATCTGAATAAGAGAGAAGACAAAGACATTTAGGGCTTTGCAAACACAGAGCTCAATTAAAAACATGATAAAAACTATACAATAAATACTGAATAAAACACTAAAAACTCAAGGAAATTCAATATGATCGTTAAAGACCAAATTCAATGAGATTCTTGTACTTGTCATCAGTAGGGACTAGGATGTAAAAAGAGAACGGCATGATCCTCCACACACACAGGGGCTGACAGTGAGTTAGAGTAAAAACACTGGTTTCTTCAGATGATTTTTAGGAGCCACCAGAGAGAGAGTAACCACCCACCAACCTAAAGTGCAGTGTTGGAAGTATCAGAGTCCAGTTAACCACCAAGGCTAAGCTCACACAGCAGAACCCAAAAATAGCCTTTTATCTTAATAACTTGAATAGCATTACATCTTTTTAAAAGTGTTAACATACTTGATATCTCTAAGGGGAATGGGATATAAGATGAGCTGTAAGTCACAGCATATGATGAAGAGATAACCTAGTGATTACCAGACAGGAATTCTATTTCTATCTGGCTACGGTTCAGTAAAATAATGTTAGTGCATTAAATTGTGTGTTTTCTTTTTCTTCTGCTTCTTCTTCATATGTGTGTCTGTGTTTATGAGTGATAGTGATGGCAGTGGTACACTTTTTCCAAACTCACAGTCCTTTTCTTCAACCTGTGAACTTTTATTTAGCTTTCACTTAAAATATATAGTTCTTTTTTTTTTTTGCTGCAGTTGCAGTAAAAATCACTATTCTGCAAACACACACTGCTCAGATAACTATTCCAGCAGATGGAAAAATAATATATGCAACATTGCCTGCTCAGCTAAGCTTGTCAAATTCTTATTTGGAAAAGAGCAAACCAGCATTACTTTCTTTGAGAATGGTAAAATGGCTTTACCAATTTATGGCAACTTCTGATGCGAAGGGGACTGGGAGGATGGCAGATATGTTTTTATTGTGTAAATTGTATCAATGTACTACACATAAAATATTGATACAGTGATTTAAGGTTTTGCTACCACTTTTCTACTCCATTCACAGGTATTTATGTGGATCACTTCCATTGTATGGTTAAAATCTTCTGCTGTAATTCAGAGTTGTTTGAGAATTAACAGAAAGAAAATTGACAGCCAGCTGGAAAAAGATTATAGATAATATTCTGGTTCCTTTGAAAGATTACATTTATTTGCAAATATTATTTCTCCTTAAGATACATTGATTCACTGCTTTCCTAAATCTAAAGTAATCAGTCATTTTTAAGCAGTTGAATTTTGGGACCATTTGTTGCTGAATTGCCTTTAGATGAGATCTTCACATGTTACCTTGTAAGTGTTATCTTCAGTAAGTATATAAGATTTATTGCAATAATACATGACAATTTTGTAAAGGTACAATATAGTATGATTGTGAATGTTGCTCATAGCAGGATTATCTAGCTCCAATCTATCTGAATTTGTCACCATTATCACTTCACTGTGAAAACTGAAAGAGGATTTCTCATAGAAGTCCCCTTCTGTAGTATTGGGATGCATTTTTCTGCATGTGTCATCTCCACAACTGGAGTGAATTTTGATAAGTTTGGCTTGAAATAATTTTTTTTCTCGGGTGTCTCAAACATAACAGTGCACTGTGGACATTGAGAATATTTTCTTTAAGCATATTTTAGACCAGATTATGTTTGACATTATTCAGGTATTGTGGAGGGAGAGGCCTTCTCACCCATTCATTGCCATACAGGGCACCACACCTGATCTACATGGGGAGCAAAGGCATTGCACAGAGCTCGCTCTGCCTTTAGCACTATGAGCCTCGAGGGAACAGGAAGAATTATAGCATCCTCACTGAGTACAGTTGGCTCAGCACAGAAGCACAATACATCCTTTGAAAGGATATTGGAGCTTCAACTACAGCCTGGACTCCCCCAGTCACGGGAAGAATTCTGGCTGACTCAATCAGAAATCCCCTGAAGGCTTCTCTTGCTGCATGGCCAGTGACTTAAAGCCAGAATCTAGCCATTAATTTTGTTTCATAGTACATAGATATAAGGCACCAACCATTAGTAAAATAAGTACAGCAGGTTCTGCGCACAGGCATGAGCACACCACCATAAACACCCTTTTTGTGATCTCTTTGTATCACTAAGCTTATCACACACACCCAACACCCATGGCTAGATTCAATATAAACCAAATGACTTTTAAGGTTCAGAAACTGAGTGAGATCTAAGAACAAAAAATTCTACACACCTCCCCACCATAAAGACCTCCTCTACCAACAGCTGCCTCCACCTGATGACTTTGCTGTCTTCCCACAGCTGTCTCTCTTGTTCCATACTTGTGGGCTTCATTCCCTTTCACTCTGCTAACATTTATGCCTTCCCAAACTGACCTTCTCGAATTCCTATCTATAAATTTTCCCTTACATTTTCACTGGCTAGCCTTAGCTGCTGCATCTGTCCACTGATTCTTCTACTGTACCAGTCTTGAATTTTCTTTTTGATCCTGAACTCCATGCAGTACATGAAAGGATTCCAGAATATGTAGCTAAGTGCTAGGTTGAAGAATATTTAAGAAGAGCGGTGGACAACAGCATAGGCCTTATGTGTATTCTGTACCTGAGAAAGAAGCTGAAATATATAGGTAATACTGGCACATTTTACTGTTTGGATCCTAACATAAATAATTAGGCAAGTGCTCTTCCGCCCCCCCAAGTTTATCACAAGTACACCCATTAATACCCTTAATTAAAATGTCATATTAATGTCTATGTTTTATTTCATAGCCCACTTGTTTTCTGGCCAAACAAACTAATTGTATTATTAGCTGCTTTTTGAATCCTCTCCAAACTCTGTTCAAAATTATTCTAAGCATTTGTTGCTTCTAACCAGTAATGCATGAACCATTCCTAAGGAGTCATTTATTTCAACAATGTCACCTTTTATGACTGCAAACAGATGCCAGTTTTCACACATTTTGTTCATTATTCCAAATCTAACATTTATTTTGGGCCAATGTAAGCCTAATCTTACTCCCAATTATATCAATAGCAAAACTCTATTTGACTTCATTGGAACAGGTGCAGACCTAAAGTGAAAGTCTATGTGTTGTTCATAAGAAGTCTGATGTGACTGTTCATAAAAGTATTTGATGTTTGTTATTCTTCCATTTTCAGATCTTAGCCGCATAGCATTGCTTCTGTGCTTTGATTGGAGGGGCATAAATAATAAAGAAGGGAAAGTCATAAACAAACCAGTGGGGCATTGAATCTGAGCATGGGAGCAATTCGTCAAGAACTGGCAGGAGATATGCAAGCAAGACTAGGGACTTTAAGAACAATTTACTTCTTTCTGGACCACAGAATCCTTACCTAAGCACCAACTGAATTACCCTACGGACAGGCTGAGATCAGAGTTCAATATACTTTTCTTTTGTTTCACTTACACAAAATAATTGTAAAGGGAGTGGCCAAATCTTTGTCTAGCTCATATAATTGACCCAGTGTTAGGGCTCTGGCAAAGGAGTTAGGGAATATTCCCACTGCTTTCTTACTGGACCTGATCAGAAAATGTTGATGAAAATGAAATTGCAATGACAAACTAGAAATTTTCATTTTCAATTTTTGTTCTGTTTTCCTGCCACCTCTAGTTATTACTAAATTAGCAGAGTGGTCCAGTCCATACATACACATATATTAACAAATGCATTTATTGAACTGAATAATTTACAGTTCCTAGTCATCCATCACCATTTACCACTGTCACTCTCAAAATTCGTTTAGTAATTGCATGTGCATGTGAAGTGCTAATGGTTAAGGTTGTGGTCATACAGCATTGTCTCTCTTATTTAATTAATTGCATTAAGACCAACTGATTGTATACTGGAAAAAAAGGGTTAAATAGTTGTTTAGATAAAAAAGGGGAATTCACTGTGACAATATGTGCTATCTGTAACTCCTTTACACAAAATTTCATGAAACAAATTCTGTTTGCAAACAATGCTAGTGGAAAAGGAAGACAACCTCAAAACTTGTACCAAGGTACATGTGAATACTCATGCAAAGGAATATTCACAACAGAATTGGTTTTGTGGCCACCTTAAAAGCTCTTTGCATTTGTGACTCACCCAATTAGGAGGTAGAAAAATGACATGTAAATTAGATGATGAATCACAGAGAACTACTAGAGAATTATGATTAGTCAATGCTGAAGCAATAGTCATGGTGAGTTGTTGGTGAATAATCCATAGTCTTCAACATGTTTACGTAAACTACTGGTGAAATAATTTTTAACAGATTCATTACAAATATCATCCTCTGTCCATGGATAATCCACAAATAAAAGGAGAGACTAAATAATTCAAGCAAATTGTTCACTGCAAATAGCTTGTACAGACCTAGTTAATGTCCCATCACATATACTATATTTCACAGAAATATAAAGTCTATTTATTAAATTCACTGCAGTAATTGTCATAGTGATAGCTTGTGCATGTTCCGTCTTTGCTGCCAAGGGTGTCTGTTACACCTTGTGTGCCAGAAGCATTTGTGAATGAATCCATCCCGATAGTGTGTTAATATTATGAAATAATAGCCTGTTTCTAAGAGTCTTTATTGGAAATAAAAGTGAAGAGCTAAAGTACTGGTAGCAGCAGAGGAGAAATTAAGGAGTCTGCCTCAGAGATGTTCAGTACTCATGCAGAAGCAGGGAGCTCTGAACAACTGCTTTTCCCTACCTGCTCTAAAACAACTGTACACACACTGTGTTGAGTTACAACTAAGCCCCCTCTTTGGGTTTGTCTTTTTTAACAAAGAAAATAATAATATAACAAAAAGTTAGACCAGGTCTTCTCCTTAGGTCTCTACCTCAGTATCGCCTAGTCTGCTTGGTCCTCTCTCATCTTTCTCACATCCAGATGGCATAATGATGAGTTACCTGCCTCTGTGATTCAACACAGCCCACTTAATCCTTTCACAACAGGAGCAGCACCTGCTAACAGAATAGAGAGTTGTAGGCAAACATTGACAGCCTGTTATGCACCTCCCTTATTACAACCATGCCCAGAACATACTCTCTGTTCCCGGCACAAGCCATTTGAGATCCAACGCTGAAAGACTCCTATAGTTGCCAAAGGACCCATCCATGCACATCACCACTGTTCTTCCCATGGCCAGAAGCTCATCATATGACCTTCTCCCTTTTGTGTGAAAAAATGCACCCAATCTCACCCCACAATAACAGCCCAGTGCAATGAACAGGCCATCCCCACTCAGAGTGGTCCCGCTCAAGTCCCTTACTTGTAGGGAAATTATTACCACAAGAGAGGTCAAAGACTCCCCATGGATGTAAGTGTGGATCCTACTGCCTGAAGGCATTCTTGTCATTCCAAGCTTTGCCAAGATTGCACACCAAGATTTCAGGCGGTGGCCACCATGTGCCAGTTTATTTGTACAGACAAAATACAGGCCCAAGGGCTCATGTTTTCCACAGAACAACATAGCTGTCCAGCATTATGACCCTGAAAATGGAAAAAAAAATTGTTTATGTCCCTTCTCCCCTCCCACCACTCACACACACAAACAAATAATTCACAAGTGGTTTCCCTGTAGTGTCTGCCTAATTGTCCTTTTAGGCACTGAAGGACAGTATTTTCTTATATGTCCATGTTTCCTTCAAGCTTCTGCTTTCTGGTTTTGAGTTTGAACCACAATTCTTTCTTCACCTGTTGCTATGAAACTTACCCAGGCTTCTTTGACCTAGAAATAGGTTAAAAAACTTATGTCATCAGGTTTTCTTGTGGCATTTCTAGTAACTCCTGTTTCCAGACCTGTCAGACACACCATAGGAATTCATTTTTTCCTCACAGATTTCTGTACTTGTATTCCTGAGAGCAAAACTCGGCTGTGTGTCTGTTTTTCTCTAGAATATCTCCATTAAAGTCTGAAAATGGTTTCAAAATTATTATTAAACTATAGTATGAAAAACATTTAAATTGAATCTTTTAGAGATAAAAGAACAAATAGGTGCATCTACATGGACAAATTAATTTGGCAAATTTCTATCCTCCCTTCCCCGATAAACACACTAGCAGTGCATATGGGATCTTCAGAGGCAAGTCAATTAAACCATAATAACAGTGCACCACTGACACTACTGTAGTATCACTCGTATTCTATACAGCTCTACTGCTAAATAAGACACTTAGATATTAATGGATTTTGAAAAATTCATTTCCCAAACTCAAGTATATGACAATAAAAATGTAAAAGGAAGAAAATCAGATTAATAAAGGAACAAAGAAGCAGGTCAAGATCTCAAAGATATAAACTGCATATAAATTAAAATTTGATATCCTCCATTGTTGTTTACAGTGCTGTTGAAACCATTTTGGTCCCAGGATATTAGAGTGACGAGGTAAGTGAGGTAATATCTTTTGTTGGACCAATAAAAGATATTACCTCACCCACCTTGTCTCTATAAATTAAAAAGCTATCAAAATATACAACATGAAAACGAAATTTAGAGATAAAAATCTACTTCTAATCACATATGACACCATCTTTATCTCCTAGTAACAGCACTTTCCAATCTAAAAAAATTAAAGTAATTTAAAAGGAGATACAAAGGCAGTGATGATGCATTTTAAAGTACCTGGGTTAGGGTATCAAAATTAAATGCTTCTGGGAATAGTGAAATGCATGATTAAGGAATTGCTTTCAAGAGTGTCACAGCAAAAAGTAGAATGGCATAGAGAGATACAATGACTGAATGAGCAATGAATTAACTTTTCCAGTTGCCTCAAGCCAAAACTAAAAACAATGCCCCTGGGCCTGTTTCACTGAAGGGGTATAGTAATTTTAACCCGTCACCAGTGGTAGGCTGCATAAGGGACTAGCACAGAACTGAACAAATAGACACAATTTACAAACCATGTAAGACTTTATGAAACACAGTATCCATATGACCAGAAAGCCCACAGTGAAACATGAAACCAAGCTAAACCAAAATAAAAATAGAAGCATTCAATAAAAAAACAAACTAAGCTGTGTATTTGTGACGCTCTGTACTCCAGAGCATTACTCTGTCACCCCCTTATTCACCATGGTGATATGAGTATGATGTATTTTGTACAAAGTATGCCTTGTTTGGTATCATTTTAAAAGTCTTGATCTGTTGAATATTAATATCCTGTTGGATTGTAGGTGCTGTCACTGTATCTGGAGTTATGAAGTTTTTCTATGTCTTTGTTACTGAAATATGTTCTGAGGTTAAAAACACCCAAACCGGCCTTTCAGGTACAACAATAAAAAAGGCAGACAGCATTGATAGCCCATAGAGGGGAAAAGACACACGAGGATTACTCCAAGAACTGTGTACAATGGAAACCTCTCAGAGTTAACACATACACAATGGAGACTATTTGAATCATGTCACAACAAAAGGTCGTTCCAACAAACTATAAACATTAACAGTGGGCCTCAGTTTCCCCACAGCTCAACACCTGCAAACACCCCAGGAACAAAGACTGGACTAGGGAGGTAGTCCCAGGCTGAAGGGATTTCTAGTCTGTGTATGGAAGTTTGATGGACTGTTTGTACCATCAGGGTGAGAAACTGCTTGATTCAAATCCTGTCTAGTGTATAGAACTTAGATTGTGATTTTGTTTTATTTCTCAGGTAACCAACTTTGACCTGTACGCTATTACTTACAATCACTTAAAATCTCTCTCTCTCCATAGTTAATAAATCTGTTTTATATTTTTTGCCTATAAACTGTATGTTGTTTGAAGTGCAAATGGAAATCTGCTCAGGAAGAGGGGCTGGTGCACTGTCTTCTCCACATTGAGGGAGGGGTGGACTGGGTAATAAATTTACATCAGTTAGGCTTTTGTTCAGGGCAAGATGGTACAGTTCTGGGATCTTAGGCTGGGATCTTAGCTGGGAGAACTGGCTGAAACCTTTCTATTGTTAGTTGATGAGTGGCTGGAGAAAGCATTCATATAACTGCAACTGGGTGTGTCCCTGTTTGTGTTTGGTTGTGTAAGTGCAAGACCTAGAGAGGATTGCAGCTTGTCACAGCCTTACAGTGTGGGAAGGGACACAAATTGGTATGACAGAGGGCTCAGCGTTACCCCAGTTCCAGGTTGCACCCTGGAAACACCAGTCACAGTATTCACTTCTTTTCTGTCTTTTGACTGCTGAAAGTTGCTCCTAGCCCTACACTGAATGCTCCAATCTCCAAAGGATCACGCAGCAGTTATAAGGGACATAACATGATTTACTGAATTTTTCTCTCATAGTTCCCTGAATAAGAAAAGGAAAGGGTACAACCAAAGTAACTGCCAGCAAAGTTAGATGGACAAGATTTATATCAGTGTCAGACTGTTACTTCATTGGCACTTGAAGTAGAAATAGGTATTGTCTAAGCTCATTCTAATACCAGCTATTCTAAATTCTGAGGTATTACCAGGGATTATAAATCCAATACTATGCTGTAAATAACCTTGCTTTGCTACATCTTTAAAATAGGCATGTAGCACTCATTTTAAACAACCAAACCTGAGATATTGTATCTGACACTTTCAAAATTTCCAGTATAGAACTTGGCCAGCTGTTTAAAAAGAAAATACAGTATCTTCCTATGCAGCATATTTTCTAAATATTATTTCAGAATAAAAAATGTCTCAAATCATATTCTAGACAGTCATCCATCTGATTAAGGCAAAGCAATGTCAATAAGAGTAATGAATGCTGGAACCTCCATTAGGAATATTTATCAGACTAACAAGAGAAAATCATATGCACTTTAAAATCAATAAAACTCTGAGGGAATCCAGTCCAGAAATGCAATTTTTGTTTCTCTCAGAAACCTGTTGAAAAGCAACACTAGAATACCAATAACAGGGGAGTAACTGGACATGATTTTTCATTTCTGGGTTACTTATATGTCACTGGAACATAAGATTTATTCCTGTCTTTCCACACCTCCCCTAATCTCATCACAATTACATAAAAATATTCCCAGGTTTAGCAATTTTAATGCTTAGGTCCTGAGACATGTTTGATATTTAGCCATGATATTTCAGCTTCATGTTAATTTGGCAGGGTAAAGATGTACTGGATTACTACAAGAGGATACTGACATAAATTAATATCTCATAACACACTGTGTCTAATCCATTCCAAACAGAGATTGGACAACTTCTCTTGTTTGTTTCTTGGGTTCCAACCAGGTAGATAACACCTTTCAGAATGTTCTCTAATACATCAAAAATGCCAGTTAAAATCACAGTTCCTGTGCTCAGTCGAGCACAGGGACTACTTATTCCATGCAGCCCTGAAAGCATGCGCTGCTCCCATTACATACCAGTTCACAAAGCATGCCACGTGCACCAGTGAGAGCAGGTTACCTAAAGGTTTAGCAGCCTGTGTATCCATCTGGCACCATGGAAATTCCCTCACTTCCCACTGAAGCATGTTCACCATAGGGCAGTATTGACCTCATAGCCACATACCTGTATTTAACAATTCTCATAATATTGAATTAATATCACAAATAAAATCTTTATAATTCCTGGGCTTTGGTTATGTGGCCTTTACTACTGATGGACAAAACTAATGCCCAGACTTACAGAATCCATCCAAACACTGTGGGCATCAAATATTTGTTTTCACTGTCCAATCATTAGGGAAGACTGGGGAGGCTCAGTGAGGGATAACAAATACAGCAGCAGAAAGCTCTATGTAAACTGTAGAAAAAAAGTGGTTGGAACAGCACACGTGGCTTCAGAATCTTCAGTACAGAAGATGACCCTGGAGCATTGAAGCATCAAAAATGGGACACAGACATATGAAATGGACCTTGAGGCACATCTCCAAAGTTAGTGCCAAAGTTCAGGCTGAGGCTGGTTATCACTATGTGGGGGATGCTGCAATATTCAGGATTTGAAAACACAAATGGTAGAAAAGTTCGGCTAGACTTAATAACTGCTGGTGAGAGAAATAGTAGCTATCAGAGCACTTTATATTGTGTATCCCAATGAGGTTGCTGCTGGCAAGAGCAGCATTACAGCAACCAGTGTCTGATTTTCCTTTTTCTTCTGAGAAAATAGCTGTAAACATGAAGGGGCTGCTCAGTCTTTGCTTGGTTGAAATTTGGATGAGAAGCTGTGCAGTTTGTTTTTTTTCTAAAGCAGCAGCAAACTAGCCATCCAGAGGAAGGGTAATAGTCAAAAAGGGAACAATAAGACTCTAGAATAATTCCTTTTAAGATGCTGTAAGAGATCCTATAATATTTACTTAAATGAGCTAATTGAAACCTCCATTAAAGGCTCAGGAAAGCCAGATGGGAAGGGTGCTTTGGTTATTTGATGTTCTTCTTTTCAGAGAGAGAGAGAATCCCTTGCGCTACTCGCACGGAGAAGTGCTTACCAATGGGAGTAAGGGCCCCACAACTAGCCCTAAGGGCGTGATTCTTCCATCTTAATCATGTGGAGTAGTGCCTCACTCTACAAGTAGCCCTTTTAGCTTCATTGGAGACTACTTGTGCAGTAAGATACAATTGAACAAGACTAAGGATGGCAGAATCTGTCCTTAAACAGGGCAGAGAATCTACTGAGGCACGTTATTTCTAAGTATGGTGCATTTTACAGCCAACTGATAGCCAACTGGAGAGTAATTAAGAGGAGATTCAGGTCCTGAAAAATTCAACAAACATATCATGTTTCCAAACAACCAAATTACTATTTAAAATAAATTGAAAAAGAGTGATGAAAGCAATTTAAAACATTCAACATTGTCTTTGTTAAATGGATGTATTACAACAAGCTGTAACAACACAATCACTTATGCTCATGTTTAGGAAACAAGTTTCACTGTGTAATTTGAGTGATGTTCATGATAAATAGACAATGGGAAAGTGTTGGCAAAGCTGGCAAAATGACATTATTTCAGTCAAAGCATCTTTTCTTGTTGGTAATTTACCAGCATCTCCTGCTGTCCTCACAGTGCATCACTCATTCATTTAAAACCGGAATTTACCACCATCCCATACACACCTGCTATTATTTCACTATTATTGCAAATCAGAGCAGAAAATCGGAATAGTTGAATTAAAGATAAACAGCAAATAACACTCTGTATAATACGTGAGATAGAAATTATTATCATATCACTGTAAGCCTTCTCCTTTGCTGCTGTTCTCTTCTGTCACTCATGTTTCATCTTTGGTGCACCGCCAGTGTAGCTATGTCTAGAGACCTTACAGTGGCACTGCTGTACTGATGCAGCTGCACCGCTGTAAGATCTCTGTTAGCTGCTCGATGCTGACAGGAGAGAGCTCTCCCATCAACAAAATTAAACCACCCCCAAGAAGCAGAGGTAGCTATGTCGGTGCGAGAAGCTCTCCTGCCGTCATATACTTTGCACACTACCTCTTATGTCAGCTACACGTATGCAGCTCAAAGGACGGTTTTTCGCACCCGTGAGCGACATAAATTTTGCTGACATAAGTGGTAGTGTAGACCTGGCCTTAGTGTGAGAACTAGCCATATTTTCTCCTTCTCCCAACCCCATGGGAGAGCCAACAGGTGTCAAAAGTAAACATCTTGTAGGGTATTTACTCTCTAGCATTTTATATGGCAAATCTCAGCATGCTTGGCATGCTAGTGAGGTTTTTGGTCTTCTCTATTGGCCTCTGTGTCCTCCTATGATAATGGATGTTTCCAATATCATAGGCTCCTGGGGCATTATGGTTTGTTACAAATCCCACTCAAATCAATGGAAAGAGTTTCATTTACTTCAGTGGGAGCGGAACTGGGCCACTGTTGAGTCTAGAGCATCCATAGACCCAGAGATTATAGGACAACTATAGCAGTAGACAGAGATAGCCAGCTAATTGATTACCTAAGATAAAAGAAACTCTTAGAACTAGAAACTAGCCTTTCTTGGATAGAAGTAGTTCAGCAGTAACCTAGTTAGGATATTATCTCGTACCATGCCAAGTCATCTGAATTATTATTTTTGTACAGTACAATATTTGTATTTTTGTGGAACATTTTTTCTGAGTGGAGGTGGTTTACCTTGGCTAAAGCAATGCAATATTTTTTGCTGTTGAATTTGTTGCTGATCTTTTACGTTGTGCGTGAAACATTCTCCCTTGTTCTAACACAAAAGATTTGAATGCATCTACTATTAAACTAAGTTACTATGAGTTTAACTACAGGTCTAAGAAGGAGAGCAAAATTATGACTAATACATTTTGAAGCCTCTAAAATGACCTCACATAGCTCTTCTATACATAATATTTTATGATTTTAGGATCTTATATCTGAGGATTTTCCAGGGCTGGAAGCCAGAGTAGCATATCCCATTGGAAAGCTGTGAGTCTACCCTTTTCATTGGTATAAAACTCCCATTTTCAGCTTTCATGGAACATGAGATACCAGACCTTAAAAACCTTCAACTCATCTAGTACTGAAAATTGCCCATGCTGGGTCTCAGTGCAGAGGAGCTTTGCAGACAAAATGTCACAAATTTGGGGATGCTGAGAAAAGAAGGAAACAATTTATGCCTGTTTTTTTTTTTTTAAATGATGTCCGTTGAAAGCTGCTAGGAGATTTGGAATGTTTAAAGTCATCCCAGCAGAGATGGAATAATGGGAATACTTCAGCTGAGGTAGTGAAAGGTGAATTATAAATATCATTTATCACAAAGTAACACCCAGATATAGGTATATAATAACACACTCAAGGATTATGGCTAAAGTAAAACCTAGATATAGGTATATCATAACAAAACACGTGTTATAGATAGATAGATAGATAGATAGATAGATAGATAGATAGATAGATAGATAGATAGATAGATAGATAGATGCAAGCACTAGGCCACATCATTGCATAATAATCCTGCAAAAATCAAGGTTATTTTTTAGTTATGGAAATACAAAGGAGTGATTATACAATGAACTACTACTTTTGTATTTTTCCCCACATTCTTCCGGTTTAAAAATCACCAAATTGACAGGGGGGGGTTGGGTTTTTTAAAAAAAAAAACTTGTAAAAAAAATGCTTCAAAGCTGAAAACTTGTCTTCCAAGTTTAAACCTAGAGTAAAATTTTACATCTAAGTCATAAACCCATGAAAATAGAGGATTATAATGGAAATACTGACACAGCCTTACATATATCAGCACTTGTGGGCACAGCTACAATATAAATCACCCTCAGTGTAATAATAATAATAATAAAACCCTCACCATGAATATCAGGGTTTTAGAGACACTCCATGGAGTTGGAAAAAAATATAAAGAAATACAACAGCTAAAAACAACCCCCCTGAATGCTTTGGCCTTTAGTCTCCTTAATAATGGGAGAAAGCTGCAGAAACATTTTCTGAAACACCAGCAGCAAAATGAAACAAAGTAGAATTCAAGTCATCATCCTCTAATTGGTTAATAGCACCTGTGACTGGTTGATGCCAAGCCCCAGGATCAGCAAAGCAGCTGTGCTCAGCTATTCTTCAAGGGACGCCCTGCACTCCTGACTAAAGCACAGGAATAACAGATTTGTTCTGAAATAAAGCTTTTAAATGTTTTAAAAGGTTTGTATCTGAGCTCTTGATATCATCATTCTCAAAATAACAGGGGAAGGGCAGGTCTATGCCTTAGAAGCATGTTGGATTTATTGCTGTAGAGCACAAGAGAAAGAATCCATGACTTTATCTTTTCTTATTTAGTCCTGAATTTATTATTCCATGTTCCAGTATAAATATTAACTCAAGTTTCATAGAAGTTTTGTTTGTCCACTTCCCAAACCTGAATATGGTCAATGCAAAATGTTCTCAAGGATGAGTGAACTAGTTCAGAGAAGTGAGTACTCTACTTGATCCCTCACTGCCCTTGAACCTTGCATTTTTTTTTAAAATAATCAGGTAAACTCTTTTCTCCATTATATTTCATTTTTATGTTTTTCTGAACTTTTGGGTTCTCAGGAGTCAGAACCTTGGGATTAGCACCGGAATTGCTGATACCCGCTCATACCCAGGATGGTCCAGATCCTTCAAGCCTTCCTGACTCAAGTAGACCTTACTTAAACATGTTGTCTAAAAGAAAAAAAAAACTCATGGAACTACTCATATGACTAAGAATGCCAAAAGGAAGTCCCAATTTTCCTACCAAATTTTACAAACTCAAGCAGTTCAGATAAACTTCAGATGAAACCCAAATATGATCTCTGAATCTTTTGAGATTCATCCATCAATTGATTTTGCTATAGACATGTCAATGCACAAGAGAAATTAACTAGAAAATCTAGTCACTAGGAAAACTCTCTTGGTACAAAGGAGAGATTCTGCAAAAGTGTGCAACTCCTATTTGCAGGGTCATTAATAGAATTACAGATATGAGTGGCAATGACAGAATGAGAGCTTATAGTGTAGAGAGCCACAAACATACAATCCTATGAGGATGGCCTTGTGGTAAAGGCTGGAACTCCGCAGATCTAGAATCTGTTTCTGGCTGTAACACAGATGTCTTTATTGACCTTGCTCAAGTCACTTAATCTGTCTGTGTCTCAGTTCCTCAATAACAAATGGGGATTGAGAATATTTTTCTACCTCTTGGGGTGTTGTGAGAATAAATACAGTGTGGTAGCTGCTGAAATACCATAGTTACAAGTACTATAGGAAATCTTAGAAACAAACACCTAAAAATGGACTATTTAGGGTGCGGTGGGGAGAGACATCACAAAGCATAGAATCTGTCCCACTTTGAATTTAGCTTGGACACTAGTTTCCTTCTCCAGGCCTAAAGCAGAGCTCTGTGAAGCTAAAAAGCTTGTGATTTCGACCATTAGGAGTGGGTCCAATAAAACATGCTGTTTCGCCCACCTTGTCTCTCTCATATCCTGGAACCAGCATAGCTACAATACTGCAAATAAATTATAGGGTTATTGTCAACTTGCAATTTAGTCAGTTTGCATCTGCCACTGAGTGCCTTTGTCAATTGTTGTTTTACAAGAACTTTTTTCCTATTAACTATTTTTTCTTCCTTTGTTGCTGTGTAAAACAACCCACACAAATGTAAAGGGAAACTGATTTACTGACTGTATAGGAGAAATAGTGAATAAGCTGGCGAAACACAGAATGCTATTAATCAACTGAAATATATATAGCTAATCTCTTTAAATGATAAAAATCCTAGGTGTTTCTTGTAACAATAGCCTCCATCAGCTGGGAAAAAGAAGATGCTGAAAACAATAGCTATTGAAAAATCATAGAATCATAGAATATTAGGGTTGGAAGAGACCTCAGGCGGTCATTTAGTCCAACCCCCTGCTCAAAGCAGGACCAACACCAACTAAATCATCCCAGCCAGGGAAAAAACCTGTAAGGATGGAGATTCCACCATCTCCCTAGGTGGCCACTTTAGGCCACGTTAGGACTGCATCTGCTTGCCTATGATACATTTAAAGGGTCAGACCCCTCTTTCTATTCTTTCATTTCCTAAAGGCATACAGGGAAGAAGTTTCTGTAACCAGTAAAGACTGCATAACCAGGTAGTTATAAAAGAAGATGCTTGGGGGCTGCTTTTGTCATTCCTGCCTATATTTTGTTTGTATTTCCAACTAACAAAATTAATATTAATCATAATTCTGACCTAACAGGGCCATGAATAAATTATAAAATATGTAGTTGATCATAAATGTGAATATGCAAATATTTAATGTTTGTTTTTAGGCTACAACAATCTGAAAGCTGAAACTTTAAAGAGCAAACTTTGCAAATAAATGGTTACCTTTTTGTGGGTGTAATTTGCACCCCATATCCCTGTCTGTTTATTTGATATTTCCTCCCAATTATCCATCACTTCCTCAAACGAAGTATATCAGAAACAGAACTGCTCCTGTATCTGTCTAAACCATGTGCCTTTCTACTTTCTCCAATTCCATTGACAACTTCACCATGCTCATTCTGACTAAAGCCTGCAATCTTGGAGTTACCTTCAACCCCTTCTTGTACCCCACTCCATGTAAAAAAGTCTATTGCAACATTCATTTGTTCTCTTTTTGTCCCCACTCCCACTGCCAAAAATCTGGTTCGTGTCCTTGGTATCTCTTTTCTGACTGTTATAACTTCAGTGCTTCCTCACCTCCAATCCATTCAAACTACTCTAGGCAGACAAATCTTTTTTCCACTGCTCCAACATGTCATCCTGTGACTCAAAGCTCTTCACTAGTTTCCTATCTCATTACACATTAAGTTAAAATTCCGTGTCCTCACCTTTAAACTCTTCAGAGCAGACATAGTCCTTCATCTTTGTGAGGCAGATAAATTAAACACAATTGATTTTACTGTGTATGCATGTGAGGTTGTTCTGATGACACCTTACAAACTTTCTCTCTGTTTGCACATTAATGATCTCATGACCTTTATTCTTGGCCAAAATTTCACATTCTACTGCTGTTGTGTAGCGTGATGTTCAGTAGTTTGCTTTATTTGAGTGATTTTGTATGCATATCATTTCTGAAGATGTTTCAGAGCCCTTCAGAAGGAGAGGCATGGGAAAACTCCCATTGATATCAACAGAGCCAGGATTTCACCCATGATCTAGTATTATTATGCTGCATTTGTTTTACTGATACATCAAAACAATGCCAACATTAAACATTTCTTAATAATGCTGCTGAAAACTGTTGAGACAAAAGTACTGGATTTATGCTTTTCTGTCTGACCTGTCCATAGTTCTGCCCCAATTACCCTGGTTTAATTCTCCTGAGTAAACTATTAGCTATCGCATTTATATATCATCTCCATAGAAGCCTTCTCTAAAATGCAGCTTGGCCTATACTAATGGACCCACGTCACCCAATCAGCACTTGCTGATGATGCAGTGCCCTTACCACAAGTGAGACTTTTCAAAGACAGCACTTCAAAGAGAACATCATTCAAGACAGTAGAAGCCTCGGCTTTAGAGATAGGTAGTAGATGGAAAATGTAAAACCTCCACAGATACAGCTCAACTCTATAAATTGGCAAAAAGAAAAGGAGTACTAGTGGCACCTTAGTACTCCTTTTCTTTTTGTGAATACAGACTAACACGGCTGCTACTCTGAAATCTATACATTTGGTTAACTTTAGGGTATAAAATTACAAGTCTATTATTCATTGCAGAAATTTCATTGTTTTGTCATTTCCCTAATGTTATTGTGTAAAGTGAATTATACAAAGAAAAAGCAATGTGTCCAATGCAAGATGTATTCCAATTATTGTTTTCCTATGAGCCTTTTTATAGCTTCTATAATACAGCCCGGCATATATAGAATAGTAACAAATCTTTGTAGTAGCTGATAAGACAAACAATATTTTATTTACCTTTCAATAACTAACATAACTATAATAACTTGCATCAGAATTAAAAGCAAATTTAAAGAGGAAGCTGAATACAAGTTTTTCAAAGGGCTATTTAATGTGCTAAAATGGCAAAGTCTAGGGTCTGCTACCTGCACTGTTAAAAGCATAATGTTAAGTACCCTCTAAATGCCATGCAGTGCTGACTCTAAAAATGTGAAATTTATTCTTTATTGACTTGTCATTCACTGGAACCCTGATCAGAAAACACCTCTCTTGTGACCCTGGATAAATAAAGATTACAATAATTGACTGTTGCATATGCATTGCTTTAATTTACAAGTAATTATTTGCACAGTTTAAGAACCGTGCTTATGCTAGCTTAACCTTTTTGTCAAAGGAGAACTAGCAAAATGGTAAAAGAAGCTCAAAATAAGATCTCAAGTTGATTTAGAAGGGAATGTTTGTGACAAAGGAGATGGTGATTTACAGAATCAATTGTGTCTGGGGCATAGTGGATACATCTGAATAGTGGATGCATCTGAAGATTGTAGCTGTTTTCTGCTGAGTGTTTTAACATCAGAAATGAATGGGAATCATGTTAGCTCAAAATAAAATAAAAATTATTCCATGCCACTGGAGTATATTATTTTAGTTCACAATTCATTCAAAATACTGATACAATTTATAAGCCCAGAGGATAGAAACAGCTCAAGAAATTGATACAGGTAAAAAGAAAATACAAGTGAAAATAAAGAAATAAATTCATTTTTGTTTGTAGTTTAACAACAGATTGTTTTGTTTTTAAATGAACCTAAGAGAACAAGGTGATTTCACATTCAGGAGTTACGTGTTGATTTTGGAGCCTTCTTGAAATCATGTTCAACTTGCAAACCACTTTCCCCATTATATAATATAGAACTCAAATTTGCTTTTATTATCTAGGGCCACAGTTGCTGGGGCCTCTTTTTTTAGTCTACTGCCTCTTCATACATAAATACAGCTGAACAATCTATGCACATTTAAATACGGGCTTTACAAGTTTAGTATTTGTCATAAGCATCTCCCTCCATGAAAATAAAATGGATTGATAAACTGCTAAAGGGATAAACCATGAGAGCCAATGAAACCACATTATTAATCATAACAATTTGGCCAAATTCTATTCTCAGTAATTTCAGTGCAAATACAGAATAAATTCAGTGGCCAATTCTGCTCTTAGCTACACCAGTATAAATCCAGAATAATTCTATTAAAGCCAATATAGTTACTTTCCATTTACATTAGTGCAACTAAGCAGAATTTGACCCTTGGTGACTAAAAGAGACACCTGTACAATTACTATAAGCTGATGATGAAAACCCTCTGAACTCCACACATCTCTTTTAAAACCCTGTTGTTTCCTTAATTTGCACATGGAATGTTCAACTGGACAGTTGCATATGTAGATGATCATTTTGTATATAAAACTGTATTCTATTCACAAATTAGGCACCCAAGTCATATTTTCAAAACTGCATGTGCACACAAGTCAATCTGTATGTGACTTTATACGTTATAACTGTGATCAAGTGCCAGTGTTATACTGACAGTCCTGGAAGTAACCATCTTTTAAAAGGTTGCATATGTGTACCCAACTTCAAGAATGAGATGAAAAGTGAGCTGTAGCTCACGAAAGCTTATGCTCAAATAAATTGGTTAGTCTCTAAGGTGCCACATGTACTTCTTTTCTTTTTGCAAATACAGACTAACACGGCTGTTATTCTGAAACATGAAAAACATCATCATGTATCACATATACTTGGGCAAGTTAGCTACATTAATAGTCAGATATATCCAATCTCTGGTCCAAGACTTAGATAGCTGCCCTCACACAATTCTCAGACACATATAGGCCTGATTTCCCCCTTACTCAACTGATTTTACACTGGGGGAAATTCCATTGACTTCAAGAGAGTTCCTTATGATTTACATCTATGTAAGTGAAAAGAAAATTAGGCCAATATATAAACATATGACATTACTTTTTTAAAATAAAAGATGCAACAATAAAGAGAAAGGAAGGGTCATGTTGGTTCTGAGCTCCATGTGCACCTACTAAACAAATAACCACACTTTGGCAGACAAATACAAAGTCTTCAGATTTTTTCCTGGGATGCCTTATGCCTGGGCAGCCTGTTAAGATCACTACTTAATTGACTTCTGAATTTATTTTAGGCTTCCTATGCCTAAGAACAATTTATTACTGGGGATTTGAGTCTCAGACAACCTTCTATCCAGGAAGGATGAGCAATTGATTGCATTTTTTTATATGTGCACAAGAAAAGAAAGAGTTAGTTGGTGTCTTCTGGTTTTATAAATGGGTAGCATTTAGAATTCATGTGCAGCCCTCTGGTTTAACTGCTACTTAAGAAATGAAGGTAAGCAGATGTTAAAGACGATGGTGATTGGTTGAACTGCTTGCTACTTTTTGTATTGGTATTGAATGAAATGCATTTATTATTTTATAATATTAATCTAGTTGCATGTATTTATACACTAACTGATTGTAAACCTGAGATATAGTGTGTTATGCAAGTTTAAAACATTTAAAATAGATTTTTTTCCCAGGCTGTCTCCATAGAGTTGTTACCTTACATTTTAGACAATAAAGAAGCCCAATTTTTTGTGTTCCATTTACGGAATTGTGTGTGCTCAAGGGATGCAAGATGCAGCCTCAAATTAGTGACAAACATTTATACAAGTAAAAATAAAAGGAGTACTTGTGGCACCTTAGAGACTAAGTACTCCTTTTATTTTTGCAGATACAGACTAACACGGCTGCTACTCTGAAACCTGTCATTTATACAAGTATCCATGATATCTTAACAGAAATCTTGAGAACGTTTGCTCTGAGTAGTTTGTTGCTTGTGTTCAAAAAGTTGTTTTTCAATAACTTTACATCAAGATAAACATTAATATATTATTAATGTAATAAAAGAATATTCTCACAGAGCTAGGATGTTTCTTGTCTCTCTCTGTTTTGATTTTTTTTAATGAAGTGAGAGTTTTACTGAGACCAATTTTGAATATGTGCTCTCAGTACTGCACATCAAAGGCAAATTCATTGCAAGCTTTATTTCCAGATCTATCTTTAACCCCTCCAACGCATTATTAAGGATCTACAACCTATCCTTAAGGATGACCCAACACTCTCACAAATCTTGGGAGACAGGCCAGTCCTTGCCTACAGACAGCACCCCAACCTGAAGCAAATACTCACCAGCAACCACACACCACACAACAGAACCACTAACCCAGGAACCTATCCTTGCAACAAAGCCCGTTGCCAACTGTGCCCACATATCTATTCAGGGGACACCATCACAGGGCCTAATAACATCAGCCACACTATCAGAGGCTTGTTCACCTGCACATCCACCAATGTGATATATGCCATCATGTGCCAGCAATGCCCCTCTGCCATGTACATTGGTCAAACTGGACAGTCTCTACGTAAAAGAATAAATGGACACAAATCAGATGTCAAGAATTATAACATTCATAAACCAGTCAGAGAACACTTCAATCTCTCTGGTCACGCGATTACAGACATGAAAGTTGCTATATTACAACAAAAAAATTTCAAATCCAGACTCCAGTGAGAAACTGTTGAATTGGAATTCATTTGCAAATTGGATACAATTAACTTAGGCTTGAATAGAGACTGGGAGTGGCTAAGTCATTATGCAAGGTAACCTATTTCCCCTTGTTTTTTCCTACCCCCCCCCCCCAGACGTTCTTGTTAAACCCTGGATTTGTGCTGGAAATGGCCCACCTTGATTATCATACACATTGTAAGGAGAGTGGTCACTTTAGATAAGCTATTACCAGCAGGAGAGTGAGTTTGTGGGGGGGGGGGGGAGAAAACCTGGATTTGTGCTGGAAATGGCCCAACTTGATTATCATACACATTGTAAGGAGAGCGATCACTTTAGATAAGCTATTACCAGCAGGAGAGTGGGGTGGGAGGAGGTATTTTTTCATGCTTTGTGTGTATATTAAAAGATCTACGCTTTCCACAGTATGCATCCGATGAAGTGAGCTATAGCTCACGAAAGCTTATGCTCAAATAAATTGTTAGTCTCTAAGGTGCCACAAGTACTCCTTTTCTTTTCCCCCAATAATCAGTTTAGCAATAAAGAAATAAAATTAAATTGGAAAATTGCAGGTAAGTAGAAGAGTTCAAAATTATTTTATATAGTAATATTTCTGACCCCTATTCCAGCCATTAAAAACTAATCAAGAGTTCAAAATGCTATTAAACTATCTAGTAAAACAATCATGGAAAACACATGACCATCTCTTAGGTCCAGCTTCAGATAGCCCTGCTCAAATTCAGTAGTACTGTCCTCCATAAGTGGCCCCACAGACTTCAATACTAATAGCTAGGGTATCAGAATGTAGCCCTTTGGAATCAGAATGTGTCTGGGAGGCCAACAGTCTAATAAATATGTACAGATATATTTTGCCCATATGTAACATGTTTGTAAAATATCCTCTGTGGCTGCTCCACAAACAATAGCTGCCCACTGCTGTGCTAACTAACAGATATGGTCCTTTTGCTTAAGTGGTGGAAGTCTGTCTTTAGTTCCTTAAGGCTCTTAGTTCAAATGTATGGTGGGATCTAGTACATAAACATACCCACATAATTTTATGTGTGTTCATAACACATATAAAATTTGTTCGTAACAGTCAAGCTGAAATGTTCAGTACATTTTACCAGAACTCTATGGCTTGTGCTGAAACACATCTTTCTCTTTTCTACTCTTGGCTCACTCATCTCACTTACTTATTCTTTCCTTGCTCACATGTTTAGTTTTTCTGGATCAGTTCTCATTTCTTCTCTACCTGCTTTTGCTCCAAGTCCTCTTTCCCACAAATATTATTTTTCAGGTTGCTCCATCTCATCTCTTCTTCTTTCAGATCTAATCTACTTCCGAGACACCACATTAGAAAACTACTGACACCTCTCCACACAAGTACTAATTTATGTCACATCTGAATGTCAGCTGCTACACTGGTATATCTTTCTACTCTATATCATCCATCATGCCCCACCAAGAATCTCTGATGTTCCCTGTTAATGTCCTTCCCTCCATTTGACACCTTGATGCCAACTGAACTTGCCTATCATGTTTGGATTAACTGATTGAATATGGGTGAGTATTTCAGTTATTATTTCAGTGACTAACCAAAAAAAAGAGTAAAAAAGGCACAGACCTTAAATAATGATGTGCCCACAGACAGATGTATAATTATAAGAGATCCAAGAGCACCTGGCTGTGTCAACACTTTCCATTAACTTTTCAACTCTAAAGTTCACTGAATTGATAACAGACATAAGAATTATTTCATATCTGATTGCCTTATGGCATGTTGTGCTGAAACACATCAGTTAATGAAGACTGCTCCAAATGGCAAGCGCTACAGAACTGAAAGCTCAGAAGTGGCCAAGACTTGCAAAGGGGCCAGCACTAAGTGAAGGAAGGGATCATGGAAAGAAGTAGAAAAAGAAACTGTACACTGAAGTTTTTAGAAATCAAAGATGGCAATTTGGATTGACAGTTTCATCTGGCATAGATCCCCAGCACGACCACAGCAGAGACATACAATCTCTCACACAGAATTGTTAGGGCCAGCTCAAGATCTATTGGTGCACTAAGCAAAGATGTGAGCTGATGTGTTTAAAAGGTGCTGCAGAGCTGCTTCCAAGAAGGTGCAATACATTGTGGGGAATCTTTTTCTTTCTTTCTTTCTTTCTTTCTTTCTTTCTTTCTTTCTTTCTTTCTTTCTTTCTTTCTTTCTTTCTTTCTTTCTTTCTTTCCTTTAAAAGGTACCTTGATAAAATGTAAGTGGACCTCCCTGAAAATAGTACCAACCATCAATTTACTTTTCATTATGTGTTTGAGCAATCCCAGATTTTCTGTCCCATGGCTGACCATTGATGATGTCACAGTCTGCGGTACAGCCACACATACTGTGCCCTTCTCCTGTGTTCTACATCTACACTTGGAAGGCTTTGCTGGTGTAGCTATACTAGTATACTATGCCAGCAAAGCACTCCTAGTGTGGCCGCAGTTTTACATTGAAAAGAATAGGGAGTTAATTAAGTTGTATGAGAATGAATGTGATCATGATTCTTTGTACGTATGACAATGTAAAGCAGTTTGCAGTGTTTTAGCTCTGTCGGTCCCAAAATATGAGAGACATGGTGGCTAAAATAAAAAATCTTTTATTAGACCAACTTCTATTGGCAGAAGAGACAAGCTTTTGAGCTACACAGAACTCTTCTTCAGGTCTGGATAGGAGTAATGACATTCTGTGCATGCTGGAGTATTGTGAGGACCGCAGAGAAAAAACTGTAATTGTCAGAGTAAGAGGAGATGAAGACAAGGATGAGGACTTCAGCATAAATAGAGTTGAGGCAGTGGCATACATAGGCATTGTTGCAGAGCTAGTAATAAGGGATTTAAAGTGTAAGAAGTTGTGTGAAAAGAAGGTGACTCTGGGATGGTGTCACACACTGGGGTGAAAGAGGTGCAACCTAGTCATCAGAACAGGAGTTAGAACTAGTGGTTGGAGCAGACCAGGAGGGCAGAACCAGAGTCATGGTCAAGAGACCAGTAAATGGTCAGAGACAGCAGTCAGGGGCTTCAGAGGAAGGAGAGACAAGGACTGCAGTGGAAAAGGCACAGGTTAGAGCAAGGAGTGGTACAGGAAGCATGTCTAGCACAGTAGCAGGCATAGAACACATTAAACAGCCACTTCGCTGTTGTTACTACAAGGCTTAAATAATGATCTGTTGGCTTTTCTGACCAATCCGGGAGCACAGTCATTTAGTGAGTGCTTATTGGGTCCAGGTGAGCTCACTGGGTTGCCAGGCAACTGCAGTGGGATCCAGATGAGTTCCTGACAAATTTTGCCAAAGGAGGCAAATAGAAGGTTGGAGCCAATATGGAATATAGAAGTATAAAGACAGAGTTGTGCTTGAGAATGCTTTTCTTACCCAAGAGGAGTATTGCTGTTTTTGACGAATTTAGCTTAAGAAATGTGAGACAAAACCATACGTTTATTTTTAAGGAAGTCGGACAGGGTGGACAAGAGGAGTCAAATATTTCAAAAGCTCTGTACAGTACAGTACCTGCATAAAACTGGTGTTTCACATTAAAGGTACTAAGAGGGAAAACGTATATATGAGAGCAAGCACAGAGAATCTTGGACTTTGTGGGATTCAACAGAGGATGGATTTTGACACAGAAAAGTTATATTCATAAAAATAGCGGAGATAAAGACAGGAGGAAACCAGAGCTGTTTGTATAGAATGGAAAGCTTCACAGTATCAAAAGCTATACTGAGGTCCAAGACAATAAAGAAGAAACCAGCAGCAGGAGGGGAAAAATGCAGTTGGGTAGGCAAAGAAGAGTAATCGTTATTGGTTTTTGTTATGTCTGAATCAAAAGCTAGATTCAATGTAACCGGACTTTATTAACAGTGCGTATTTATTTCAGTCCTGACAGTCAGTTTCTTGATTTATCGTATTGCATTAAAAAAGGAGAAGGACATTAAAGATAAGGGATCAGAAATCAATGGAGTCGTGCCAAATTACACCAGATGAGGATACAGACCATATTTTGACTTCATCCTTCTTTTACGATAATAAGTTCCCAAAGTCCACATTCCCATTTGGCATTGGAAAATCTACATTAGAGACAATAAAGAGGGAGAAACACACATTAGGCTTGATTGTCATTTACACGACAAACCCTTTACAGTGTTCTAGTAGTGTAAAGGAGTCTTAACATGAGTGAAATGTAATTTTAAGTCCACTTTGAGGTCCCTTTGAGGCCTTAGCATAAAGCAAAATAAACTTTAGCATAAATGAGAATCGAGCCCTTTGTCTCTGAAAAGCTAATGTGTGAACAGAGAAAGGACTGGAAACCATCAGCATTTTGTCTGACATGTTTTGGGACTGCACTTGTCTATTTAATTACAACAATCCCAACAAAACCACCTTGAAGGAGGGTCAATGAGGGTTGTTGAAAACCAGATGGTGACTTTGAAAGGTTTATTGTTGGATTCCATCATTCAGATTTTACTGGAGTTCTGCTGGGATTAGAAGAATTGTATATCCATGTACTGTGTTATTCTGCCAGCTGTAGTTTTTTTCCTATTTTAATTACAAAGAAATGAAGAATAAAAATGAATGGCATAGTTATAAAATCCTAATAAAGTTAATATATATATCAGAAGTCTTACAAGTGCAGTAACTACACATTAACAGTGGGCATGTTGAAATTTATACCATATAAATGACTGTAACAAACAATTCTGATGAAATCACTTGTAACCAATTAGAGTAGTTTACTTTTATGAATGAATTAAAATGGAATACCAAGTCAATTTATCAAAAATCAGAAAGAGTGACGGCGCAGTAGGGTGGCAGTTATCTTCTTCTAATGTGAAGGAAACACGTAAATACATGTCATTGGCATACTGATGGCCTTAGTTCACTTCACAGTTTCTCCCTGTGGTCTGCCTTAAATGTGGTACAGAAGAGGAGATAAGACTGATCCTTGAGGGAGTCCCTGTATGACAGTTCTCATGGAGGAGGCCTATCTGTGTATCTCAATCTTTTGGGATCTATGTGGAAGGAATGACGGGAAGCAACTTAAAGTGTTTCAACTGATCCCTGTCAAGTCACACAGGTGGACCAGTGATACCTTATGATACACTTTATTAGAGTAGAGAAGGATTCAAAAAAGAGAGAAACTCGGTCTGAATGGCAGGTGAGGTGAGGAAGATAGTGTTGGCAGGTGTGTCATGGCTGCACTGGAGGTTGAGTGATATGGGAATCAAGAGGAATGATTATTTTTAATTTTAAGCATTTTTTAAAAATTCTTTATACCTAGTGAACACTTTAGGACTTTGAGAAGGATGGTAATGTGGCTAAAATAGGAGATCATTGATTGCATTACATTTAAAAGAAAAACAACAAAATATTCAGAATACTGTGAGTATTTCTTCTACACGTGACAATGCTTGTGTCTTTAATCTAGCAGGTTTAAAATGGAAAACTTATTAAAAAATAGATGGCTGAATTCTGTGCTGATATACAACCTGTGCAACTATGTTATTGAAGTCAATGGAATTCCTTGGGGCTTGAGTCACTAAAAAGATTATGTTCCTCTTTGATTAGCCTACAATTTAGTGTAAAAGGAACAGAATAAAAGATGAATAAAAGTTTAACTAAGAATAAATTACTATTATGTAGCTAGATCATGAGAACTAATCTGCATGCTTTGTGTTGCTCTGGCTTCTGCCAGGGATCATTTCTGAGGGGAAGGGAGCACATCAATATACTGGCAATTCTTGTCTGCCAGACCATCCCTTTGGGCTTCTCCTGGGCAGCCAATGGTAACTCTAAGATAGAGCAGAGATGAGGCTGCTCTATCTCAGTCTCACACTAGGTCCCAAGTATCAGGAAGTCACAAAAATTATTGCTAACCACCTTTGTCCTTCTTTCACCAACCATATCACAGCAGACCTGGGGATCTAGTGCATAGATTGCCTGTGCTGTTTCTGTTATTTTTTGCTGTATTTTTGTAACATATTGTTAATTTTCTGGAGAGTAGTTGTTGTCAGAGTAGATGTTTTTTTCAAAGACTGTCCTTCGGGGGCCTCCCTAGAATTTAAATGCCATAGAGCTAAATTCTACCCTGTATACAACTAATCTCTTTACGTTTCTGTGGAAATTGTAACCAAGTTTTCCAATTTATACACACACACACAGAATTTGGACTTGAAACTTCAATTTCCCCTTTGTTAAACAAGCAAAATTTCAGTACTTGTACTATCAAGCACATTTGAGAAAAGGAACTTTCCAGATGTTGTTACTGTTAAATTTGCTAAAATATTCATTATACTCTGATGATGTAATATAACTCAGCTCCATTCAAGTGGTGAAATCAATGTACTACTTGCACCAGCTGGAAATTTAGCCCAATGTCATGCAGGGATCAATAATTGTATGAATTACTTTCAGTCCTGTATATAGTTTCTAAAATAAAGTGTTGCCAAATTTTGTGTGCATGTTGAATCTTAGATGAAATAATTTATAAGGCGCAATCATTTCACTCTGCCAGGTATCCAAGCTGGCTGAAAAAGATTGCCTTAGAAATAGTAGCAGGGGAAGGGAGTAAGGTTCAGATATATTTTTGGGGGTTTTTTTGTTTGTTCGTTTTAACGAAATAGGGTGATTTTTAGTATGTGATTAAGCATGCTAGAACAACCCTCCAACTCCCCCATCATTTTTAATACAACTTTCATTCTGGACGCAAGGCAGCTTGAAAATAAGTTTGTTTTGTACCTGAAAAGTGTCTCAGCTTTCAGTGAATGGCATTTTAGCTCCAGTATTTAACATCGCATTGAAATCTGCAGGAATGTTTCCAAGTCTAGAAAATGGAGATTTAGTAAATGCAAACGAGAAATACATATTTCGTTGAATCATTGTCAGTCAGAATCTCTGTAACCATGAGTTAGTTCTGAAAAAAATAACATTGCTTTTATAAGGTCCATATGATTAAGATCAAATACGACCTAGCCATCAATAAGTGACAACAGTGATTAGCATGTCATTTCACCCCTATGAAGTGTATGATACTCAACTCCTCCATTTCTTGCAGTGTATCTGGATGGTTTCATTTTGAATATTGCCTGTTAGGATGAATATAGAAGCAGGAGTTAATCTGTGTGAACAATATGCAATTGCAAATGCGTTCATTTAAGTGTATATTAAATAAATCAAATATAATCATTATGGTATGAACATTCATTAACTGTAGTTTTGTTTTGATATTTGTTGTGAATATATTACAGATATGTGCATACAATTATCTGGAAAGATTTAATTGCATATTTGAAAAACAGAAAACTTGCTCTACAATTATTTGTGTAACTATAGGCTAAAGTGAGATTCATAATCATTTTGTGTATTCATGACAATCATGTGTTCCATAATTAAACACTTATTTTCATGTTGAAATTGATGAATCATATAACCAAAAAGGATCCAATATATAAAATAAACAAAGCTATTTTGAGAATTCTCCCTCTGTGTGAGCCAGTGCATGTAGTATTCTTTCATTGTACTGTGCAGCGGGCCTCCAGATTCAAATTTTACACAGAAAAAGGGGAAGGAATGCTTGTTCACCAAGCCAAGGAGCAGTAGAAGTGGCCTCTGCATCTGTTTTATAAACCCTCCAGGAGAGAGGAACAAGAGAATCCACATGTCCCAGCCCTGAACCCATCTGATCACTGTGATACTTCTGTATTTATTAAATAGATCAACTACAGATCATGCTAGTAATTTTCCCTAATACATAAAAAGTCAATCAACAGGAACAGATAAATGATCATAAGGACAACCTACATTAACAATGTTTTGATTAACATAATTAAAGAACGGTAGCCACACAGCAATGAAACATTGAGGTTGGTCATACACACAGTTTATCCATTGTCTCGATGATCTGTGGTCTTTGAATCCATACTAATTCTGTTGGAGTAATAGTTCTTTTCCAAGAGCATTCAAATTTTCAAGTGCTTCTTTGGATAGAGCCTACACAGCTATGAAGATCAACCATCACTACAAATAATGAATGGGGTAAAATCTGCACGCTGTTCTCTTCAATGTGTAATGTACATTTACTGCACACTGACATAAAATGACTATATATGTAATTCACATTATCATTTACACCATTGCACTTTTGAATGGAATAGGAATGTCTGGTTGTATGTATTTGGAGGTGACAGATTAATCATTGACATTCTTATGTAGTGTATGTACAGTAAATGCCCATAGGACTGTACAGATGTGCAGGAAATATAGGACTAAAATGTGTTTGAACCACACAAGTGTTAGAAGTGGTAAATAGTTTTTTTCCAGTAAAAGGAAAGGACTATGCCTCCATCTAGGTGCAGCCAGACAATTGACAATCACAATCAAGTGGCCATTCATTGGCATATCAGAGGCTGCAGGGGCAGTTCTATTTGCATTGTAGAAAGCAGCAGCAGGAAAGAAACCAGTGGGAAACCTCCATCTGATTCCATGGCACCTTTCCTTATGGCACGGGCACTGGACTTTGAGAAAAAGACAATGCAAAAGTTGATTAGATTATTAAAAAGATGGGACAAAGAACCCCAAGCTTAAGGAGAGAACGGAACTAAGCACTTTGGACTTTGTCGGAGATCCTGACCAACGGGGTGGTCAGCCATCTTGCTGAACAAAAGTGTTGTAGGAATCTTAACTGGAACCAAGAGTGTACTTTTGTTAAGGCTTAGTCACCAGAAAGTGTTTTTCACTTTTCTTTGCTTGAAACCACATCTGATTTTAATCCTTGCACTTGAATTCACTTAAAAGCCTATACATTTTTGTTAATAAACCTGTTTTATTTTTAATCTAAACCAACCCTGTGCTGTATCTGAGTTGAAGTGACTATTAACAAAAAGCAACAACTGTGTATTTTTGTCTCTTTAAGTGCACAACAGACCTTATTACTTTTCTAAATGTTCCAGGAGAGGGCTGGACATTTCAGGATGGATAGTTTTGGGGGGTGCGGTGTTGGAGTCACTTGGCTATTAGTAACCTAGGTGGGTGGAGACCTGAATGTGGCTGTGGTGTAACAAGCAGGGTGCTGGAGTCAGAGTGGCTGAATCAGGGCTGCTTAACACAGAGACACTCAGTACATGCTTGTATGCCGGTTGGGAGCATCCAGACAGAGTGCTAAGGCAGCAGAACATTTTAAGGCACAAAGAATTACACAACAAGCAGTGACACAACCTCTTACTGGTCTGGGTTGTCCCCAAAACATAACAATTTCCTGAACGGTACCCCGACAAGGAGAGGCTTGCATATACTGATTCAACCTGGAATTTCTAGAGAACAGCAGGCAAGAAAGGATGTTTGGGTAAACAGTCTGAGTTTAAACTGGCTCAGAGATTTCTTTCTTATGCAGCAAATGGAGGCACCAATCCTTCCTGGGAAGAGTTGGAAGGACTTGGCCTTTTCTTGGGGGTTCTTGTTCTGAGCAAAAGACATTATGAACTTTTAACCACAGAAAACTCAGGTGAGGGGTTTGAAAGACTGACTCCTAGCACAGGACTTGTTGGAGTTGTGGGGGGAGTGATTTCCATTTAGCTTATTAGTATATATGTAGGTTCATTTATTGTTTTAATATGTTTTTTCTGTAATGTTTTAACATTAAGAATAAATGTGTTTGCTTAGAAATGGTGGGCAATTACACTGTTTATAGCAGAGGTGTATAGTATGGCTTGCAGGCCACATCCGGTCTGCAGGACCGTCCTGCCTGGCCTTTGAGCTCTCGGCCGGGAAGGCTAGCCCCCGGCCACTTCCCTGCTGTCCCCCAGCCCCATCAGCCTCAGCTCACTGGGCTGCCAGTGCTCTGGCCCACCGCTTTTGCCGGGCAGTGCAGCAGCACGGCTGTCTCCAGCCAGGTGGTGGGGCTGTAAGCTCCTGCCACTCTGAACAGCATGGTAAGGGAGTGAGGAGCGAGAGCGGGGCGTTGGATAAGGGGCAGAGAGTCCCAAGGGGCAGTCAAGGGATGGGGTGGAGGTTCTGGGGTGGTCAGGGGATGGGAAGCAGGGGAGATTGGATAGGGGATGGAGGCCCAGGGGGGGCGGTTAGGGGTGGGGATCCCAGGAGGGGGGACAAGGAGTGGGGGGGTTGGATGGGTCCAGGGTTCTGAGGGGGGCAGTCAGGAGGCGGGAGTGGATGGAGGTGGATGGGGGGCAGGCTGTTTGGGGAGGCACAGCCTTCCCTACCCAGCCCTCCATACAGTTTTGCAACCCCGATGTGGCCCTTGGGCCAAAAGGTTTGCCCACCCCTGGTTTATAGCCTCTGGAGAAAAAGCAAAGCAGGCCTGTTTAAAAAAAAGAAAAAGCAAAGCAGGCCTTAGTCAGTGTGACTTGCCAAGGATCTTACAGTGTAAGCAGGGAACTATGCAGTTTGTAAAACCTCAGTCAGGTGGAAGAGAGATGCACTTCTCTCCCATACAAGTACAGTTGTCCTGAATTGTGTTAGGTGGCTCCAAACATAGCTTTAAGACAACTTGGGCTCAGTCATGAGCTGGTTGTGTTCTGGGGAAATTCCTTGGAGTAAGTTAGCTGGGCTACTCTAAATTAAACTGGCTGCCAACATCCCTCAGAGAGCAATATGACAGCTGGAGATGATCAGCCACTCCCTTTTTATCACTCATGCCTTGTACACTGGCCACAGGGATGGGATAGGACTAGGTTAGGAGCACATACACTGGGATTAATGCCTTCAGAGCATCCCCCTATACTGGAATGATCCTCCCATAGCTGGATACATGACTTTAAAGCTTCTTTGTTCTAGTGGAGGGCTCAAAGAATCCCTAATGCAGCCAAAAAAGTGGCCAAGTATCCAAAACAGAATTGCTTTTAGCTCCTTTAAGATCTTCTTCCTCTCTCTTCTTTCACCATCGACTTCTTCACTGTCCTGCCCATCTAGTAGGCTCACATGCTTGGTGTCATGCCCGGGTGCCCCAGAATGAAATGAAATTATAATAAATATAAGACATGGATAAAACCAGTTCAAAAACTGCAAAATTCTGTTACCTTTGATTTTTTTTAAATCAATTTCAGAAGTAAATATCTCAGTCCAATCACAATATTATAATTTTTAGCCAAATGGGTGTACTCATGATGAATGTGCTTCATATTTTGTGCTTAAATTTAGAGGTTCTGAGTTTTTTCATACTGTGTACTCCTTCCAAAGACAAAGATTTGCTTGTATATCATCATCTCTTGTTTGATTACATATTTCCCAGTGTTAGGACAGTATTAAGGACACAAGATGGAAATATACTTTCTCTAATGATCTGTGTGTAGTTCCTTGGTTAGATCTGTACATTTACTAGTTCTGAATCTGCTTTTGTTGCCTGGAGATACCACTGTCTAATCTCCCCAGATCATGACCTCCAGTATATTTGCTAGCTCTTCTGTATTGGTATCATCTTCATAGCTATCAGTGTTGGAGTCACAGCAAAGAAAAAGTGACAAAGAAAGAGACACCATTTCCTGTTAATCGACTGAAAAAATCACAGGCATTCAAGGGAGCTCTCCTCAACTGATGTGTGCAAACGACACCTTTTTTAAAATGGTTGGTTTCCACATTTCATCACTATGACAGAAACTCACTGTGGATCAGAAAAAAGTTTTCAACAAAACATCAGTGGTCCACATATAATTGGAGAGTCACTAATCTTGTTAACTCTTTTCAACTCTTATGGTCATTTTAGATCAGATGCTTATATGTGCAGAGATAAAAGAAGAAGGAGGCACACCTCAGGGCACTATTTTACCCCGGGGTGTTTGCTACTTCCCACCACCCAACACAGATGTAATGAGGTTTAAGTGGTGTCCCTATAAAATAAGTAAGAACTACTAATTATTCCTCAAGAAAGGCTTTTAATGATTTTTGATGATAATAACAGCATAAACAAAACAAGAAAAGGAAAAGCAAAGACCAGCACTGAATAAGAATTAATACAAAAGGCAGATTCTATTGAAGACAAGCGCAAGTACATGTAATATTGTGGACCATTTGCGAGTTTCTGAACAGTGACTCTACATATGCTGGTCCTGGCAGGTCATAATAGGAGCCCCGAAGACAAGCATAAGTAAAGCTATTATTCCCCAGCTCTATATTCCTGGTGACAAACTATTTCAAAGGCAACATAAAGCTGATGAATGACAAAGCTACATGCATTTGCTCAGACTACTTAAAAGACAAGCACTAATACATGCAAAGCTATTATGCATCAGCCACCTACTATTGATTTTATACTACAGTATCGATACGACTATGATCAATTTGGCTCGAGCGACCAGACTTCTTTAGTCCATAGACTTACCCTGCATCCATCTGAAAATATGTTACCCTTCAGTCGGCCGCTTTACGCACTGGCCAGGTACAGACAGTTGAGAAGTGCATGTCCCTTCGGTTCAGGGGGTGTGGGTCAGGTTTACTGAAAACACACACACACAGTCCCGTGCCTTCGTTCTTTTTATCTGATCTGATGGCCGAGTTTTAGAACAGACCAACCAATGAGGGTGGGCCACATTGTTTATGCGGTTGCCCTAGTTGTATAATTGATGCATATTTAATTTTTATGTCCAATTGTTAGTTGTTCGTATAATTGAGGGCTATTTATTTTCAGTAGCCAATTAGATTTTGAATGTGGGTAATTTGGGGTTGATAAATACATAGGAGTCAGCATAAGTTGTTATCTGGTTGCAGCACGTCCTGACCACAAGCCACAAGCTTACGCTTTGTTTTTGCAAGGCTTGCATTTTAAAGCATATGAAAGTTTGAAGCCTAACATTTGCAATACTTCTATTTCATTCAAGCTTGACAAGACAGTTGCTCAATTTATTCACAATATAGTTAGGTCAGATTGCAAACCGTTTACTTATTATAGAATCATAGAAATGTAGGACTGGAAGGGACCTTGATAGGCCACCTAGTCCAGTCCCCTGCACTGAGGCAGGATTATGTATTATCTAGACCATCCCTGACAGGTGTTTTTCTAAACTGTTCTTAAAAATCTCCAGTAACGGAGATTCCACAACCTCCCTAGGTAATTTGTTCCAGTGCTTAACTCTCTTATAGTTAGGAAGTTTTTCCTAATGTCTAGCCTAAATCTCCCTTGGCAAAATTTCAGCCCATTACTTCTTGTTCTATCCTCAGTGGTTAAGGAGAACAATTTTTCACCATCCCCTTGTAACAACCTTTTATGTACTGGAAAACTGTTATGTCACCCTCTCAGTTTTGTCTTCTTCAGGCAATAAACCCAGTTTTTTCCATTCTTTCCTCAGAGGTCATGTTTTCTAGACCTTTAATCATTTTTGTTGCTGTCATAAATATAAAGGGAAGGGTAAACCCCTTTGAAATCCCTCCTGGCCAGGGGAAAGCTCCTCTCACCTGTAAAGGGTTAAGAAGCTAAAGGTAACCTCGCTGGCACCTGACCAAAATGACCAATGAGGAGACAAGATACTTTCAAAAGCTGGGAGGAGGGAGAGAAACAAAGGGTCTGTGTCTGTCTGTAGTCGTCTTGGCCAGGGACAGAACAGGAATGGAGTCTTAGAACTTGTAGTAAGTAATCTAGCCAGGTATGTGTTAGATTATGATTTCTTTAAATGGCTGAGAAAAGAATTGTGCTGAATAGAATAACTATTTCTGTCTGTGTATCTTCTTTGTAACTTAAGGTTTTGCCTAGAGGGGTTCTCTATGTTTTTGAATCTAATTACCCTGTAAGATATCTACCATCCTGATTTTACAGGGGGGGATTTCTTTATTTCTATTTACTTCTATTTTTTATTAAAAGTCTTCTTGTAAAACACTGAATGCTTTTTCATTGTTCTCAGATCCAAGGGTTTGGGTCTGTGGTCACCTATGCAAATTGGTGAGGCTTTTTATCCAACATTTCCCAGGAAACGGGGGGGGGGTCATTCCACTGGGAGGGAATGGGCAAGGATGTTTCTACCTATGTCCAGTCTTGTGAGGTGTGCCAAAGAGTGGGAAAACCCCAAGACCAGGTCAAAGCTCCTCTCCAGCCACTCCCCATCATTGAAGTTCCATTTCAGCGAGTAGCTGTGGATATTCTGGGTCCTTTTCCGAAAAAGACACCCAGAGGAAAGCAGTACATACTGACTTTCATGGATTTTGCCACCCGATGGCCGGAAGCAGTAGCTCTAAGCAACACCAGGGCTAAAAGTGTGTGCCAGGCACTAGCAGACATTTTTGCCAGGGTAGGTTGGCCCTCCGACATCCTCTCAGATGCAGGGACTAATTTCCTGGCAGGAACTATGAAAAACCTTTGGGAAGCTCATGGGGTAAATCACTTGGTTGCCACTCCTTACCATCATCAAACAAATGGCATGGTGGAGAAGTTTAATGGAACTTTGGGGGCCATGATACGTAAATTCGTAAATGAGCACTCCAATGATTGGGACCTAGTATTGCAGCAGTTGCTCTTTGCCTACAGAGCTGTACCACATCCCAGTTTAGGGTTTTCCCCATTTGAACTTGTATATGGCCGTGAGGTTAAGGGGCCATTGCAGTTGGTGAAGCAGCAATGGGAGGGATTTACACCTTCTCCAGGAACTAATATTCTGGACTTTGTAACCAACCTACAAAACACCCTCCGAACCTCTTTAGCCCTTGCTAAAGAAACCTTACAGGATGCTCAAAAAGAGCAAAAAGCCTGGTATGATAAACATGCCAGAGAGCGTTCCTTCAAAGTAGGGGACCAGGTCATGGTCTTAAAGGCGCTCCAGGCCCATAAAATGGAAGCATCGTGGGAAGGGCCATTCATGGTCCAGGAGCGCCTGGGAGCTGTTAATTATCTCATAGCATTCCCCACCTCCAACCAAAAGCCTAAGGTGTATCATATTAATTCTCTAAAGCCCTTTTATTCCAGAGAATTAAAGGTTTGTCAGTTTACAGCCCAGGGAGGAGACGACGCTGAGTGGCCTGAAGGTGTCTATTACGAAGGGAAATGTGCTGGTGGTGTGGAAGAGGTGAACCTCTCCATGACCCTTGGGCGTATGCAGCGACAGCAGATCCAGGAGCTGTGCACTAGCTACGCGCCAACGTTCTCAGCCACCCCAGGACTGACTGAACGGGCATACCACTCCATTGACACAGGTAATGCTCACCCAATTAGGGTCCAACCTTACCGGGTGTCTCCTCAAGCTAAAACTGCTATAGAAAGGGAGATCCAGGATATGTTACAGATGGGTGTAATCCGCCCCTCTGAAAGTGCATGGGCATCTCCAGTGGTTCTAGTTCCCAAACCAGATGGGGAAATACGTTTTTGCGTGGACTACCGTAAGCTAAATGCTGTAACTCGCCCAGACAACTATCCAATGCCACGCACTGATGAACTATTAGAGAAACTGGGACGGGCCCAGTTCATCTCTACCTTGGACTTAACCAAGGGGTACTGGCAGGTACCGCTAGATGAATCTGCCAAGGAAAGGTCAGCCTTCATCACACATCTCGGGCTGTATGAATTTAATGTACTCCCTTTTGGGCTGCGAAATGCACCCGCCACTTTCCAAAGACTTGTAGATGGTCTCCTAGCGGGATTAGGAGAATATGCAGTCGCCTACCTTGACGATGTGGCCATATTTTCGGATTCCTGGGCAGACCACCTGGAACATCTACAAAAAGTCCTTGAGCGCATGAGGGAGGCAGGACTAACTGTTAAGGCTAAGAAGTGTCAAATAGGCCTAAACAGAGTGACTTACCTTGGACACCAGGTGGGTCAAGGAACTATCAGCCCCCTACAGGCCAAAGTGGATGCTATCCAAAAGTGGCCTGTCCCAAAGTCAAAGAAACAGGTTCAATCCTTCTTAGGCTTGGCCGGTTATTACAGACGATTTGTACCGCACTACAGCCAAATCGCTGCCCCACTGACAGACCTAACCAAAAAGAAACAGCCAAATGCTGTTCAGTGGACCGGAAAGTGTCAGAAGGCCTTTAACAAGCTTAAAGCGACACTCATGTCTGACCCTGTACTAAGGGCCCCAGACTTTGACAAACCGTTCCTAGTAACCACAGATGCATCCGAGCGTGGTGTGGGAGCAGTTTTAATGCAAAAAGGACCTGATCAAGAATTCCACCCTGTAGTGTTTCTCAGCAAAAAACTGTCTGAGAGGGAAAGCAACTGGTCAGTCACTGAAAAAGAATGTTATGCCATTGTCTACGCTCTGGAAAAGCTACGCCCATATGTTTGGGGACGGCGTTTCCACCTGCAAACCGACCATGCTGCACTAAAGTGGCTTCACACCATCAAAGAAACTAACAAAAAACTTCTTCGGTGGAGTTTAGCTCTCCAAGATTTTGATTTCGACATCCAACACATCTCAGGAGCTTCTAACAAAGTGGCTGATGCACTCTCCCGTGAAAGTTTCCCAGAATCAACTGGTTAAAATCGTCCTTGAGATGTGGAAAATATTGTTAGTCTTTATGTACTTGGTAGTATATTTAGAGATGCATGTGTCTTATTAACTCTGTTTTCCTAGAGCTCCAGGAAGAAATCCCAGCCAGTGTTTCACCCTAGCTGAGATTTGGGGGGCGTGTCATAAATATAAAGGGAAGGGTAAACCCCTTTGAAATCCCTCCTGGCCAGGGGAAAGCTCCTCTCACCTGTAAAGGGTTAAGAAGCTAAAGGTAACCTCGCTGGCACCTGACCAAAATGACCAATGAGGAGACAAGATACTTTCAAAAGCTGGGAGGAGGGAGAGAAACAAAGGGTCTGTGTCTGTCTGTAGTCCTCTTGGCCAGGGACAGAACAGGAATGGAGTCTTAGAACTTGTAGTAAGTAATCTAGCCAGGTATGTGTTAGATTATGATTTCTTTAAATGGCTGAGAAAAGAATTGTGCTGAATAGAATAACTATTTCTGTCTGTGTATCTTCTTTGTAACTTAAGGTTTTGCCTAGAGGGGTTCTCTATGCTTTTGAATCTAATTACCCTGTAAGATATCTACCATCCTGATTTTACAGGGGGGGATTTCTTTATTTCTATTTACTTCTATTTTTTATTAAAAGTCTTCTTGTAAAACACTGAATGCTTTTTCATTGTTCTCAGATCCAAGGGTTTGGGTCTGTGGTCACCTATGCAAATTGGTGAGGCTTTTTATCCAACATTTCCCAGGAAAGGGGGGGTGCAAGTGTTGGGAGGATTTTTCATTGTTCTTAAGATCCAAGGGTCTGGGTCTGTAGTCACCTAGGCAAATTGGTGAGGCTTTTTACCAAACCTTGTCCAGGAAGTGGGGTGCAAGGTTTTGGGAAGTATTTTGGGGGGAAGGACGCGTCCAAACAGCTCTTCCCCAGTAACCAGTATTAGTTTGGTGGTGGTAGCGGCCAGTCCAAGGATAACGGGGGTAATATTTTGTACCTTGGGGAAGTTTTGACCTAAGCTGGTAAAGATAAGCTTAGGAGGTTTTTCATGCAGGTCCCCACATCTGTACCCTAGAGTTCAGAGTCGGGGAGGAACCGTGACAGTTGCTATCCTCTAGCCTTTTCCAATTTGGCCACATCTTTCCTGAAGTGTTATGCCCCGAACTGTATACAAAATTCCAGTTGAGGCCTTATCTGAGTAGATTTCAGAGTAACAGCCGTGTTAGTCTGTATTCGCAAAAAGAAAAGGAGTACTTGTGGCACCTTAGAGACTAACCAATTTATTTGAGCATGAGCTTTCGTGAGCTACAGCTCACTTCATCGGATGCATACCGTGGAAACTGCAGCAGACTTTATATACACACAGAGAATATGAAACAATACCTCCTCCCACCCCACTGTCCTGCTGGTAATAGCTTATCTAAAGTGATCATCAAGTTGGGCCATTTCCAGCACAAATCCAGGTTTTCTCACCCTCCACCCCCCCACACAAATTCACTCTCCTGCTGGTAATAGCCCATCCAAAGTGACAACTCTCTACACAATGTGCATGATAATCAAGTTGGGCCATTTCCTGCACAAATCCAGGTTCTCTCACCCCCCCCACCCCCATACACACACAAACTCACTCTCCTGCTGGTAATAGCTCATCCAAACTGACCACTCTCCAAGTTTAAATCCAAGTTAAACCAGAACATCTGGGGGGGGGTAGGAAAAAACAAGGGGAAATAGGCTACCTTGCATAATGACTTAGCCACTCCCAGTCTCTATTTAAGCCTAAATTAATAGTATCCAATTTGCAAATGAATTCCAATTCAGCAGTTTCTCGCTGGAGTCTGGATTTGAAGTTTTTTTGTTTTAAGATAGTGACCTTCATGTCTGTGATTGCGTGACCAGAGAGATTGAAGTGTTCTCCGACTGGTTTATGAATGTTATAATTCTTGACATCTGATTTGTGTCCATTTATTCTTTTACGTAGAGACTGTCCAGTTTGACCAATGTAAATGGCAGAGGGGCATTGCTGGCACATGATGGCATATATCACATTGGTGGATGTGCAGGTGAACGAGTCTCTGATAGTGTGGCTGATGTTATTAGGCCCTGTGACGGTGTCCCCTGAATAGGTATGTGGGCACAGTTGGCAACGGGCTTTGTTGCAAGGATAAGTTCCTGGGTTAGTGGTTCTGTTGTGTGGTATGTGGTTGTTGGTGAGTATTTGCTTCAGGTTGGGGGGCTGTCTGTAGGCAAGGACTGGCCTGTCTCCCAAGATTTGTGAGAGTGTTGGGTCATCCTTTAGGATAGGTTGTAGATCCTTAATAATGCGTTGGAGGGGTTTTAGTTGGGGGCTGAAGGTGATGGCTAGTGGCGTTCTGTTATTTTCTTTGTTAGGCCTGTCCTGTAGTAGGTAACTTCTGGGAACTCTTCTGGCTCTATCAATCTGTTTCTTTACTTCCGCAGGTGGGTATTGTAGTTGTAAGAAAGCTTGACAGAGACCTTGTAGGTGTTTGTCTCTTTCTGAGGGGTTGGAGCAAATGCGGTTGTATCGCAGAACTTGGCTGTAGACGATGGATCGTGTGGTGTGGTCAGGGTGAAAGCTGGAGGCATGCAGGTAGGAATAGCGGTCAGTAGGTTTCCGGTATAGGGTGGTGTTTATGTGACCATTGTTTATTAGCACTGTAGTGTCCAGGAAGTGGATCTCTTGTGTGGACTGGACCAGGCTGAGGTTGATGGTGGGATGGAAATTGTTGAAATCATGGTGGAATTCCTCAAGGGCTTCTTTTCCATGGGTCCAGATGATGAAGATGTCATCAATATAGCGCAAGTAGAGTAGGGGCTTTAGGGGACGAGAGCTGAGGAAGCGTTGTTCTAAATCAGCCATAAAAATGTTGGCATACTGTGGGGTCATGCGGGTACCCATAGCAGTGCCGCTGATCTGAAGGTATACATTGTCCCCAAATGTAAAATAGTTATGGGTAAGGACAAAGTCACAAAGTTCAGCCACCAGGTTAGCCATGACATTATCGGGGATAGTGTTCTTGACGGCTTGTAGTCCATCTTTGTGTGGAATGTTGGTGTAGAGGGCTTCTACATCCATAGTGGCCAGGATGGTCATCAGGAAGATCACCGATGGATTGAAGTTTCCTCAGGAAGTTAGTGGTGTCTCGAAGGTAGCTGGGAGTGCTGGTAGCGTAGGGCCTGAGGAGGGAGTCTACATAGCCAGACAATCCTGCTGTCAGGGTGCCAATGCCTGAGATGATGGGGCACCCAGGATTTCCAGGTTTATGGATCTTGGGTAGTAGATAGAATATCCCAGGTCGGGGTTCCAGGGGTGTGTCTGTGAGGATTTGATCTTGTGCTTTTTCAGGGGACACCATCACAGGGCCTAATAACATCAGCCACACTATCAGAGACTCGTTCACCTGCACATCCACCCATGTGATATATGCCATCATGTGCCAGCAATGCCCCTCTGCCATTTACATTGGTCAAACTGGACAGTCTCTACGTAAAAGAATAAATGGACACAAATCAGATGTCAAGAATTATAACATTCATAAACCAGTCGGAGAACACTTCAATCTCTCTGGTCACACAATCACAGACATGAAGGTCGCTATCTTAAAACAAAAAAACTTCAAATCCAGACTCCAGCGAGAAACTGCTGAATTGAAATTCATTTGCAAATTGGATACTATTAATTTAGGCTTAAATAGAGACTGGGAGTGACTAAGTCATTATGCAAGGTAGCCTATTTCCCCTTGTTTTTTCCTACCCCCCCCCCCAGATGTTCCGGTTTAACTTGGATTTAAACTTGGAGAGTGGTCAGTTTGGATGAGCTATTACCAGCAGGAGAGTGAGTTTGTGTGTGTATGGGGGTGGGGGGGTGAGAGAACCTGGATTTGTGCAGGAAATGGCCCAACTTGATTATCATGCACATTGTGTAGAGAGTTGTCACTTTGGATGGGCTATTACCAGCAGGAGAGTGAATTTGTGTGGGGGGGTGGAGGGTGAGAAAACCTGGATTTGTGCTGAAAATGGCCCAACTTGATGATCACTTTAGATAAGCTATTACCAGCAGGACAGTGGGGTGGGAGGAGGTATTGTTTCATATTCTCTGTGTGTATATAAAGTCTGCTGCAGTTTCCACGGTATGCATCCGATGAAGTGAGCTGTAGCTCACGAAAGCTCATGCTCAAATAAATTGGTTAGTCTCTAAGGTGCCACAAGTACTCCTTTTCTATCTGAGTAGAGTGGAAGATTTATTTCTCGTGTATGACTTACATTTAGCTTGTGATCCCCCAGATCCTTTTCTGCAGTACTCCTTCCTAGGCAGGCATTTCCCATTTTGCATTTATGCAATTGGTTATTCTTTCCTAAATATACTTTGCATTTGTCCTTATTGAATTTTGTCCTATTTATTTCAGACCATTTCTCCAGTTTGTCAAGATCATTTTGAATTCTAAACCTGTCCTCCGAAGCATTTGCAACCCCTCCCAGTTTGGTATCATCTGCAAACCTTATCAGTGTAGTCTCTATGACATTATCTAAATAATTTATGAAGATATTGAATATAACAAGAGCTAGGACAGATCCTTGTGGGAACCCACTCAATATGCTCTTCCTGTTCGATTGTGAACTATTGATAACTACTCTCTGAGTATGGTTTTCTAACCAGTTGTGTACCCACCTTATAGTAGGTTCATCTAGGCTATATTTCTCTAGTTTGTTTATGAGAAGGTCAAGTGAGACAGTAACAAAAGCCTTACTAAAATGGGGATATATCACATCTATTGCTTCACCCCATCCACAAGGCTTAATATCCCTCTCTGACAAGATAACAAGTTGGTTAGACATGGTTGTTCTTCAGAAATCCATGTTGTCATTTACTTTTCACCTTAATTTCTTCTAGGTGCTTACAAATTGGTTGTTTGATTATTTGCTTTATCATCTTTCTGGATACTGAAGTTAAGCTGACTGTTCTATAGTTCCCTGGGTTGTTATTATTCTTCTTTTTATACATAAGTACTATATTTGGTCTTTTCTAGTCCTCAGGTATCTCTCCCATCCTCCACGTGCTCTGAAATATAATTGCTAATGGCTCAGAGTTATCTTCAGCCAGTTCCTCAAGTATTCTAGGATGTATTTCATCAGACCCTGCTGACTTGAAGACATCAAACTGTATAAGTAATTCTTAACTTGTTCTTTTCCTATTTTAGCTTCAGATTCTACTCCATTTATACTGATGTTGACTATGCTAAGTTATCAGTAATTGGACAACTTTGTGGTGAAACACTGAACCAAAGAAGGCATTTAACACTTCAGACTTTGCTGTGTTTTCTGTTACTGTCTTTCCTTCCTCATTGAATAATTGGCCTACCCTTTCTTGGTCTTCTTCTTGCTTTTCATGTATTTATAAAATGCTTTCTTGTTACCTTTTATGTCCCTAGCTAGTTTAATCTTATTTTTTTGCCTTGGCCTTTCTAATTTTGTCCCTGAGTGCTTGTGGGTTTACATAAGTAGTCTCTTACCATACTTCCTATCTTTCCTGTGCATTGGGATAGTTTGCTCGTGCCCTTAATATAGTCTGTTTAAAAACCTGACAACTCTGTTGAACTTTTTTTTCCTGTAGACTGGCTGGTTCATACCCAGGTCTCTGCATTAGGCCAGGCCCCTTCCAACTTCCCTCCCAATCATGGGCTCTCCCTAGAGCCTTGCTTGGGTTCTGACACTGTTAACAAGATAAGGGTGAGCTTCAGCATCCAACAGTGCACTTGCAGGTATGGACTGTGTCTCTAATTCCTCTCCCTGATATTCAGGAGTTGGACTCCAGAAAGACTCTGAAAGCCATCCAGGAAGTCTCCCAGAGATACTGGACTCTAGATCCAAACCCTGGGTTCACTTCAAAGTCCCTTCTCAGGCAACTATGACTCTCCAGGTCTTTTTCAATCAGTGCTCTCAAGCAAATCCAACATTTCCAAGGGAAGCAACCCATAGCCTGTGTCCCCCTGTCCCTGAAATCAGTGTAATTTTCCATAGGTTATTGCCTTGCTTCCTCCTGCCCTTTTCTGGACCTGATTTTCTCTGTGGCACTCCCACACCCTTGGGTGTTATCTTTCCTCCTCTCCCCCTCTCCCTGGAATAGGTTTATATAAACCCCAGAACCCTCCTACTTCTAGCACCCTCTGAGAGGACTGGTTATTTGCTTCAGCTGTTTGCATTTTTCCCTCCCCACACAACAGTTCCAACTGTTGAAGTTCCCAGTATTTGAAATCTGAGATGTTCTGGTTGAACACATAGGTAATCTGGTATGTTTTGATTCCCTGACTAGGTAAACACAACTCTTAGATGTAAGTTTCCCTTGCAAATACTGATTAATACAAACTCCAATGATGATTTGTTCAAATCTTTTGCAAGATTTGACTTAATGTCATTTCTAGGTACATTCCTGTGAGCAAATTCATTTCCTAGGATTTTTTGCTTTCTGTGAATACAAAGGGGGAACTCTCTCAGCCAAAACAAATTCATTAAATAATGTCTGTTTAAAAACCTGCCAACTCTGCTGAACTTTCTTTTCCTTTAGACTAGCCCAAACTTGTCATCAAACTTGTCTAAGTAATTCTTAACTTGTTCTTTTCCTTTTTTAGCCTCAGATTCTACTACATTTACACTGATGGGAAATGGAGATGGCAAAATGTTTTGCAGTATTCACCAAGCTGCAGCAATAAGCTTCAGAAGCTTGCCAATAAAGTCATTTTTTGCTTTATTGTTATTGTCCTTTTGCATTTGTCTAGCATTGATTGATCCTTCTCTTTACCTTTAAGAGTTACAAGCCTACTTGGTTCTGCCTCATTTACTTCCTTTTCTGTCTTTCACCATTGTAAACCAGCTAGTTGGTTAACTCCCTCTGCTGGTTGAATACACAGTCAAGTTTTTCCTCACAATTTTTATTTCACATTTGAAAGTACCTTTCAACTTACAAAATGTGTTTGGTCTAACTCTGGATGCATTCCAGTAATGTTCATGTTAGCACAGCAGCTTTTTGAGGTAACAGACAGAATTGACTTTATAGTCATGAAGAAGACTCATTAGTATTCACGTCTGTATATTGCCTCCTGATAAAATTCTATACAAGAACATCCCTGACTTTGCAGCAGTGGGACATCATTGTGTCACAGGACTACCATTCCTATTGCTTTTATTTCAAAACAACACAACTTAAAACAGAAAATATATCTTGGGGGTCATTTAATGTATTCATGAAGCTTTGTAGCAGGTGAATAATTACTTGTATAAACTGACCTTAGTGGCAACTGTAAAATACTCTAATTATTGCATTCTTAGAGTGACTTTAATTAATGTAATCTCTAAAGCACTAAGATATTAATATTTCAGGTTGCAGATTGTCTGTAACATTTGCTGCACAAGCTGGTGGTTTAATGTACAGGCTGTGCCATTATTCACTGTTAATCTTTCAATACTGTACCTTTAAAGTGTCAACTCTTAAAAAATTGTTGATATAAATTCATAGGTTTGAACTCCACTCTGGCTGAAAATTAGCAATTAAAAAACAGCAGTTGCCTAATATAATAGTGTGGGGTTTTTTTTAGTAGACACTATCTCTAATAGTTGTAATTATAAACAAGCACTAAGTACTACAAACCAAAATCTTCTGGATTTTAAAGGTGGTTATGACAGAGTGCTGTTAACAGCTTGAAGTTGTGTTGGTGAGTATCTGAGTGTCTGTTGTGGGGACAGTTTGAAAGTTTGACCCTGTGCTTGATTGGTTCTTTGTTTGAAAAGTGTGAATTGGGAGTGCTTTGTTCCAGGTGAGGCTTGAGTGGGCCTGACTGTTATAAAAAGCCAGTCAGCTGCGAACCAGCTGAGAGGTGAGCAGCAGAGAGGCTAACAGAGGGAGTTTGCCTGGGGAGAGCCCACTGAGTTTTACATCTTGCCAGCTTCTCTGAGTAGTTACTACAACTCCTGAGGAAGCTCATAGAAGGAAGGTAATATGGATGGGGAGCATTCAGCTGTTGTGACCTGCACTGGATGTGCCATGTTTGTCTTTCTTCCACAGGACAGAAGCGACTTTCTCTGTACAAAGTGCAAGCTGGTCTCCTTATTGGAAGAGAAGATTCAAGGTCTGGATAAACAAATATCGACCCTGTGTTGCATAAGAGAAACTGAAGATTTCCTGGACAGACATCAGGATATGCTTCTACGGGCACAATGTTCGGAAGATTCAGAGCAGGCTGCGCAGTGGCAACAGGAGGACGGTGAAGAAAATTGGCAGCATGTGACCTCCAGAAGAAGAAAGGGGAGCGTCCATGTACCAGCAATGCAGATACAGGTAAGCAACCGTTTTCATGTTCTCTCCACAGGTACTAATGCAGAGAGTGGACTAGATGATACATCTGAGGGAAGGGAACAGAAGGAGACTCCGCCGATTGGAAGGCATGAGATGCACTGTCCTAGGGATGGGGGTTGCACGACCACCACTCCCAAGAGGAGGAGGTGGGTGGTGGTGGTCGGGGACACTCTCCTCAGGGGGACTGAATCATCTATCTGCCGCCCCGACCAGGAAAACAGAGAAGTGTGCAGCTTGCCAGGAGCTAGGATTCACGATGTGATGGAGAGACTGCTGAGACTCATCAAGCTCTCGGATCGCTAACCCTTCCTGTTTCTCCACGTGGGCACCAATGATACTGCCAAGAATGACCTTGAGCAGATCACTGCGGACAACGTGGCTCTGGGAAGAAGGATAAAGGAGTTTGAGGCACAAGTGATGTTTTCGTCCCTCCTTCCCGTGGAAGGAAAAGGCCTGGGTAGAGACCGTCGAATCATGGAAGTCAATGAATGGCTACGCAGGTGGTGTCGGAGAGAAGGCTTTGCATTCTTTGATCATGGGATCCAAGAAGCAGGAGCGCTAGGCAGAGACGGGCTCCACCTAACGAAGAGAGGGAAGAGCATCTTCACAAGCAGGCTGGCTAACCTAATGAGGAGAGCTTTAAACTAGGTTCACCAGGGGAAGGAGACCAAAGCCCTGAGGTAAGTGGGGATGTGGGATACCAGGAGGAAGCACAAGCAGGAGAATGCAAAAGGGGAGGGCTCCTGCCTCATACAAAGAAAGCAGGACAAACAGCAAGTTATCTCAAGTGCCTATACACAAATGCAAGAAGCCTGGGAAACAAGCAGGGAGAACTGGAAGTCCTGGCACAGTCAAGGAATTATGATGTGATTGGAATAACAGAGACTTGGTGGGATTACTCACATGACTGGAGTACTGTCATGGATGGATATAAACTGTTCAGGAAGGACAGACAGGGAAGAAAAAGTGGGGGAGTTGCATTGTATATAAGAGAGCAGTATGACTGCTCAGAGCTCCGTATGAAACCGCAGAAAAACCTGAGTGTCTCTGGATTAATTTTAGAAGCATGAGCAACAAGGGTGATGTCATGGTTGGAGTCTGCTATAGACCACCAGACCAGGGGGATGAGGTGGACAAGGCTTTCTTCCAGCAACTCACAGAAGTTACTAGGTCACAGGCCCTGGTTCTCATGGGAGACTTCAATCACCCTGATATCTGCTGGGAGAGCAATACAGCGTTGCACAGACAATCCAGGAAGTTTTTGGAAAGTGTAGGGGACAATTTCCTGGTGCAAGTGTTGGAGGAACCAACTAGGGGCAGAGTTCTTCTTGACCTGCTGCTCACAAACTGAGAAGAATTAGTAGGGGAAGCAAAAGTGGATGGGAACCTGGGAGGCAGTGACTATGAGATGGTTGAGTTGAGGATCCTAACACAGGGAAGAAAGGAGAGCAGCAGAATACGGACCCTGGACTTCAGAAAAGCAGACTTTGAAAACCTCAGGGATCTGATGGGCAGGATCCCATGGGAGAATAACATGACGGGGAAAGAAGTCCAGGAGAGCTGGCTGTATTTTAAAGAATCCTTATTGAGATTACAGGGACAAAGCATCCCAATGTGTAGAAAGAATAGTAAATATGGCAGGCGACCAGCTTGGCTTAACAGTGAAATCCTTGCTGATTTTAAACACAGAAAGGAAGCTTACAAGAAGTGGAAGGTTGGACAAATGACCAGGGAAGAGTATAAAAATATTGCTCAGGCATGCAGGAGTGAAATCAGGAAGGCCAAATCACACCTGGAATTTCAGCTAGCAAGAGATGTTAAGAGATGTTAAGAGTCTGTTAAGAAGGGTTTCTTCAGGTATGTTAGCAATAAGAAGAAAGTCAAGGAAAGTGTGGGCCCCTTACTGAATGAGGGAGGCAACCTAGTGATAGAGGATGTGGAAAAAGCTAATGTACTCAATGATTTTTTTGCCTCTGTCTTCACAAACAAGGTCAGCTTCCAGACTGCTGCACTGGGCAGCACAGCATGGGGAGGAGGTGACCAGCCCTCTGTGAAGAAAGAAGAGGTTCAGGACTATTTAGAAAAGCTGGACGAGCACAAATCCATGGGGCCAGATGCGCTGCATCCAAGAGTGCTAAAGGAGTTGGCGGATGTGACTGCAGAGCCATTGGCCCTTATCTTTGAAAACTCATGGCAATTGGGGGAGGTCCCCGGTGACTGGAAAAAGGCTAATGTAGTGCCCATCTTTAAAAAAGGGAAGAAGGGGAATCCTGGGAACTACAGGCCAGTCAGCCTCACCTCAGTCCCTGGAAAAATCATGGAGCAGATTCTCAAGGAATCAATTCTGAAGCACTTAGAGGAGAGGAAAGTGATCAGGAACAGTCACTGTGGATGAGGGGAAAGCAGTGGACATGTTGTTCCTTGACTTTAGCAAAGTTTTTGACACGGTCTCCCACAGTATTGTTGCCAGTAAGTTAAAGAAGTATGGGCTGGATGAATGAATGATAAGGTGGATAGAAAGCTGGTTCGATTGTCGGGCTCAACGGGTAGTGATCAATGGCTCCATGTCTAGTTGGCAGCCGTTATCAAGTGGAGTGCCCCAAGGGTCGGCCCTGGTGCCGGTTTTATTCAATATCTTCATAAATGATCTGGAGGACGGTGTGGATTGCACCTTCAGCAAGTTTGCAGATGACACTAAACTGGGAGGAGAGGTAGAAATCTGATGAGGTTCAACAAGGACAAGTGCAGAGTCCTGCACTTAGGACAGAAGAATCCCATGTACCGCTGCAGGCTGGGGACCGAATGGCTAGGCAGCAGTTCTGCGGAAAAGGACCTGGGGTGACAGTGGATGAGAAGCTGGATATGAGTCAACAGTGTGCCCTTGTTGCGAAGAAGGCCAATGGCATTTTGGGATGTATAAGTAGGGGCATTGCCAGCATATCGAGGGACGTGATCGTTCCCCTCTATTCGACATTGGTGAGGCCTTATCTGGAGTACTGTGTCCAGTTTTGGGCCCCACACGACAAGAAGGATGTGGAAAAACTGGAAAATGTCCAGCAGAGGGCAACAAAAATGATTAGGGGACTGGAACACATGACTTATGAGGAGAGGCTGAGGGAACTGGGATTGTTTAGTCTACGGAAGAGAAGAATGAGGCGGGATTTGATAGCTGCTTTCAACTACCTGAAAGGGGGTTCCAAAGAGGATGGATCTAGGCTGTTCTCAGTGGTAGCGGATGACAGAACAAGGAGTAATGGTCTCAAGTTGCAGTGGGGGAGGTTTAGGTTGGATATTAGGAAAAACTTTTTCACTAGGAGGGTGGTGAAACACTGGAATGCGTTACCTAGGGAGGTGGTGGAATCTCCTTCCTTAGAAGTTTTTAAGGTCAGGCTTGACAAAGCCCTGGCTGGGATGATTTAGTTGGGGATTGGTCCTGCTTTGAGCAGGGGGTTGGACTAGATGACCTCCTGAGGTCCCTTCCCACCCTGATATTCTGTGATTCTATGATTCTAAGTTGGGATCTACAGAAGCCTCTACCCTGATAATTTAAAACACCTTAAGGCACTGGGTGTGGTTAAGGTAGAAGGAAACACTTCCACTTGCTGGTAGTCAATTAAGAAATTAGCTCAGGAGCTGGAGAACCAGGAAAGGAAGCAGGTAGTATAAAACACTAACTCAGGGATCAGAAAAGGAAGCTTCTCATAACTGCTGCTATATTGTTGTCTTGTACCTGGAGCTTAAGATGGAGACACACAATAAACACATGTGATGAAGGTACATTGGTTGGCCTGTGTGCTGCTTAATTCATCAAGAGGGCTTACCAGCCAAGTTTTCCTGGAGATGAAGGGGGAGCCCTTTCACAGTAGTATTTAATAAAGTTGATGCCACTTCATATAGATATTCAAAGCCTTAACACCCACCCAGTGCAAATAAAAGAAACACAGAACAATTGCCCTCATTTCTTATCTATGCATCATTTGACACAAAAAGTCTTTGTTATATTATTGAAATGAATCAGGAATAAGCTACTTTCTTGAACACTGTGCTATTAACCTTGAAGAAACCTGAATGGTGTAGGTATGGTCCAAAAAATACAAAAGATATCAATAGGAGGTATCATTCTGTATCTAAAGAGATCTGAGTTGCCTATGAACCCCATCCTTGAGCTACTGCTAGTCTGCTTAAAGGATTTAAAGCTGTGGATACTTTTATTAAAGTACAGAATCCTGTAAATATATTACCTGCTTTCAGAAAAGTGTCCTTGGCATTGGAAGACTGAATTAGAGCAAACTATAATGTTAAATCCTGAGGATTGATTGTATTATTACATCATATTCATATTTTTGGTTTTGTTTTGTTGTATTTTGTATTTGTTCTTGTATTCTCCAGGCTAACATTTTTATACTGCCGCCAGAAAACATAGCCTATTAGTACACCCTCAAGACTAATAGATATGAGAAGCAATGTGTTTGAATATCCAGACTATTGAGCAACATTGTCAAAACCATTAATCTAATTAGTAATCATTATTAATAAAAACTCTTGTAGTGCAGAGTTGTAAAGACCCTGGATATTTACATAGGCATAAGGATGTGGGCAGGTTCAATGGCTCCACAGGCTTAGCCTGAGGGAGTAAGATTGTGTTTAATATAATTGTGTTAATGTGGAGCATAATATTATGGAAATAATGGACACAAAATTGCAAAATTTTGTGGTCTCGCCATGTAATCATGCATATCATAATGCTTTCCTCATTCAAGTTTAAAGGGAAAACTGAATGTGTACCTTATAACTTTGTTACATCTCTCTTCTGAATGAGTGTACTAGTCTGTACTTGTGAATTTTTTCATTAGAAGGATGAAGAGCTTCCAAAATGGCTCTTTAATGCCTTTTGTTATGGCTCAGGCAGCCTCTGATATCAGGCTTCTGTTCTCCTAAACCTGTTCAAGTCCATTAAAGATATAGCCTTTTCCAAAAAGGACATTCTTTGTTACCCCAAGTTCAACCACATTCACAAAAAGTTTTTAGCTACTGGTAATTTGTTCCAAAAGTTTTACACAGTACCATTCACAATAACTCCTATTTATTTGCTTTTGCAGCTTTTTTTTAAAAAAAAAATAGATAACATATTTTAGATACTTTTCTTTATAAACATGCTCAAATGCTACCGTTCTTAATGCACATTTTATCCTTGTTGCCTTTTAGTGTAATATGCCCATGTTTACTCTGTGCAGACATAAAAAATGTACCATTTTAAACTTTTTAGAAATGTATTCCACTGCTCTCCCTCAATAGCACCAATGGTCCTTATTCCCAATATATCCCTTTCCATCCACAAGTATAGTCTTCATGTTCCTTGACTTTCATCATGCTTTTTCACAAACTAATATGTAGTGTATCTATCTGTAGAACTCACCAAAAAAAAAAAAAAAAGCTTAAATGATGAGTTTTAGTGCCAGTTGTACCAGTATATCAACCATTTCCAACAAATAAACTTGTACAGTTGTTTAAAGAACTCCCCATTAGGCTTTGGAAGTTCAACAAAAATAGGTTTAGATAAATTAAACCACACACTCAAATCTCATTCCCAGGAACTCGACTGAACAGCTGCTAAAGAGAACATGAATAGTAGATCAAATAAATGGAATGTTGAAACTCTGAAAGGTGGCAGGTTCAGACTCCTGCACCATGGGAGAATGTTCCTTGGTGTCTTTAGCCACCACAGAATATTTATCCTGAGTGAGGTTTACATGTTGGGATAAAAGGTACATGAGTAACATCTTTTATTGGATCAACTTCGGTTGGTGGAATGTGCAAGCTTTTGAGCTACATGGAGCTCTTTTCAGGTCTGGGGAAGGAACCTGGAACTAATATGGCTACAATAACACTGATATTTTAACTAGGAATTTGAGGGAGATAGTTGGGAGATTCTCATGTAATCTCCCTGCCTGGTTTTAATACTGAATGGGAGGAAAAGTGGACACAGTAGTGGAGAAAGAAACAACAGAGGGTAGGAGAATGGATAAGAAGAGGAAAGAGTACCAATATCAATGACAGTAACAGTCAGGTAGGTGATATTAGTAGTAAAATGACTGTATCTAATTGGGCGAGGTATCTAGGTGAAGCCAAACAGAAACAACTAAGATGCTGCAAGGAGTCTGGGTAACAAAATTAAGGAATTAGAGCTAATGATGAAGGAAGTGAAACCAGATATTATAGGGATAATGGAAACATGGTCTAATAGTCATGACTGGAATACAGGTATTGAGGGATAAGTGCTTTTCATCAAAGGCAAAATTGAAGGTAAAGGTGGTGGAGTAACATTGTATATTAATGATGAGGTAAACTAAATAAATTAGAAGTGATGAAATGTATAAAATGGAATGTGTTTGATGAAAAATCACTTTGGGGAAGAAGGTTAACAGAGGCTCCACTAGGTTACTGCTTGGAGTCTGCAGGATTGGCTATGGCTATGGAAAGAGACCTCTTTAATATTTTGAATGAAATAAATACTACTGAGAATTGTGTGATTATAGAAGACTTTGCTTTCCCAGAGATAGACTGGAGGAAAAATGGTGGGCCCCAGATATTCTTGAATGTGATAGCTGACAACTTGCTTCACCAATTAGTCATCACAAAAAGTGATGCCATTTTAGATTTAATAATGGTAAGTAGCATCAACCTCATTGAAGAACTGGTTGTAGAGGACACCTTTGGTTTGAGTGGTCATATGTCAATTCACTTTAAATTAAATGGAAGGATAAATGAAAATAGGTCTGCAGATAGGGTACTTGATTTCAAAAGAGCAAACTTTAAAAAAAGTAATGGAATTAGTTAGAGAAGTGGACCAGCCTGAAGAACTCAAGGATCTGAATGTGGAGGAGTCTTGAAATTACTTTGTCAAAGTTACAGAAACTATCAGGACCCTGCAAGTCCAGCAAGGGGGAAAAAATCACAGGGAAGGGTTGCAGAGCAAACTGGATGAGCAAGCATCTCAGACAGGTTATTAGGAGAAAGCAGAAAGGTGACAAGGAATAGAAGAAGAGATGGATTAGCAAGGAAAGCTACTTCTTGGAGGTCAGAAAGAGTAGGGGAAAAGTAAGAACTTCCAACAGCCAAGCAGAGCTGGACCTAGCAAAGGAAATTAAAACCATAGTAAAAGGTTCTTTAGCCATATAAATAAAAAGAAACAAGGAAAGATGTGGGACCGCTAAGCACTCAAAATAGGGTGGAGATGAAAGATAATCTAGGTATGGCTCAACACCTAAACTTTGTCTTAGTTTTTATTAAAACTAATGAAGAGCTTGGGGACAGTTGTAAGGTGGCTAATAGGAACATGGATATGGAAATAAAAATTACCATATCTGAGGTGCAAGCAAAACTCAAACAGTTTAATGGGACCAAATCAGGGCCCCGGATAATCTTCATCCAAGAATATTAAAGGAACTGGTACATGAAATTGCAAGACCAATAGCAAGGATTTTTAATGAATTTGTAAACTCGGGGGTCATACTCTACGACTGTGGAACTGCAAGTATAGTCCCTATATTTAGAAAGGGGAAAAAAGTGATTCAGGAAACTACAGGACTGTTATTTAGACCCCAATTGTATGCGAGAACAATTTTGAAAGAGCATATCTAAGACATCAAAGTAAATGGTAATTGGGATAAAATTTAACGTGGTTTTACAAATGGTAGATCATGCCAGAACAACCTGATCCCTTTTTTTGAGAAGCTAGCCTATTTTCTAGACAAAGAAAATGCAGTAAAATCTGTGTTTTGTTTTGTTTGTTTTTTTGCCTTCCTCTGCAGAATAGGGCATTGGTCCCTTGCTGGTTTGAACTTGAATGAATGGTGGATTCTCTGTAACTGAAGTCTTGAGGTTTGTCTGAGGTTATGGGCCTATTACAGGAGTGGGTGGGTGAGGTTTTCTGGCCTGTGACATACAGGAGGTCAGACTAGATGATCAGAATGGTCCCTTCTGGCCTTAAAGTCTATAGGTATGTCTACACTGCAATTAAAAACCCATGGCGGGCCCTTGCCAGATGACTTGGGGTTGTGGGGCTCAGGTGGGGCTGTCTAATTGCAGTATAGATGTTCAGGCATGTGTAGGAGCCTGGGCTTTAGGACCTTGCAAGGTGGGATAGTCCCAGAGCTCAGGTTGCAGCCTGAGCCATTTACACCACAATTTAACAGCCCCTTAGTCTAAGTCCTGTGTACCCAACTCAGCCAACACAGACCACCCACCAATGTCTTATTGAAGTTTAGACGTACCCAATGAGTCAAGTATGATGCCATTACAGCCCTGATGCAAGAAAGCACTTAAGCATGTGGTTAATTTTAACCATGTGAGCAGTTCAATTTAGGATGCTTAAAGCTAAGTATGTGTTGAATGGGACCGTCCACGTACTGGATTGGGTCCCAAATTAAGAAAGCAGTTGTTCAAAGCCAGGTTGCACCAGGTTGTAAGGTTTTTAAAAGCAAACCACAGGATCAGACTTATTTTCCTTGGCAACTAATGGCAAACACCAGTGAATAAAAAATTGCCCTATTTAAAACATCCTTGAAGCCAGTTACACCACAGTTGCATTTGGCCTTGTGTGACTCTTATTTATTTTAAAATATTATTTTTTCTCTCTGTTAAATTTTAAAGGAGGAAAATAAGAGCTAACAAATACAAAGAGCATATGCATCACCTTCTTTCCCTTACTGTATTTTTCAAAATGACGGTACTTATGAGTGGTTTAAGAATAGACGTAACTCATGCTGTTATAAATATACAGCAATTGGTAGGAAAATTTAACAGAAAACAAACAGTTCAGCAAACATGTCACTGAATGATAAATGGACAGTAAAGACAAAGTTTGAAAATGCAGCCTTAAGGGTTATTGTAAACATTTTAAATCCCCCAATACCCATGATACATCATGTTCCAAGCTACAGTGGGTGATCCAAACAACCTGGACCATCATGCCCCACATTAAAGGTCCTGATCATGAAATTTGGATCTGGAACATGAAATCTGGATTTTACACAACATTCATTATGGACCTGGACTGAATGATTCAAGAGATTGGTGATGATGGACAGGCCCTCAGTTATATAAACCAATACAACTCCGTTGAGTCCATTGCATTACATCACCTGACGATCTGGCAGGTATACATTTTTTTTTTACCTGTGAATCAACAACCATAATATATGATGTCTACATTTAGAGGTCAAATTGGAAAGTCTGGGGAAAGCGGTAGTTCTATTCCTCCAGGATGGTACTTGAAGAAGTTTGTGTGGATGTTCAAAATATGGTCTTGCAGCTCTCTGAGCTCTGCTGGGCTCACTGAGTTTGACAACCTCTCACTGGGGCTTAAATATACCCATGGCTTCTGCAAAACTCCTTGGGCCTGAGAACTTCTTCAATATCTCCTGAATAGCACTGACTTGTGATACCAAAGTGAGACTATGGTCCCTAAGAATTGTCCAGATTTCTGATGTTCCCTTACCTTTCCTACATGAGGAATGCAATAGTTAATAATATTGACATTTAAATTATCAAAACTGCATCTGACTGGACACCTCTGTCATGGGGTGAGGCTGGCCCAGTGTACCTCTGCTGCATCAGCTAACCTAGACTCCTCTGGGAGGTGAGACAGTGAGAACCTGAGGGGTTCACTCAGGGTGAGATGAGGAGATGTTTTGTTTAAGTTTGGACAATAAGGACAGGTCTACCCTTAAAACGCTGCAGCTGCGCTTCTGTCGTGCTTCTGCGCTTCTGTAGTGTTACCTACACCAACAGGATGGCTTCTCCCATTGGTGTATGTTCTCCACCTCCCCAAGAGGTGGTAGCTATGTAGATGGGAGAATTCTCCTGTCAACCTAGCGCTGTCTACAGTGGAGGTTATGTCAGTTTAACTGTGTTGCTAAGGGGGGTGGATTCTTCAGAGAGAGACATTGTTATACTAACCTAATTTCCTACTGTAGACCTAGTGTTATGTAAAATTGCCAAAAAGAGACTGTTGGTGGCAGATCCTTTGCAAGCTGGGGAGAAGCTCTGCTTGTTACACCTTCTTTGAGATGAATAGGGCAGTTCACACCTCTTAAGCTATTGTTCCCGGCTTTCTATAGGTGGAAGCAGACATCTGTGCATCTGTTACACTATTCACATTTCTGAGCTTTTCCTCACAAACACCATCATGATGGTTAGAGATTTATTTTTTAAGTGAAAGCTGATATTATGGATAATAAGAAAGCAATTTAACAGAGCCACCAATATTCTGTACCACTGCATACTGACTCCGAATGAGTCCTGCCTATATTAATAACAATTACAATAATAATTTACGTATTATAGATGTCCAGTAGCCTTTGTGAGAAGATATAGAGATCATGCATTGCATTGAGACAAGAGCCTGTGGTACAGGGCAGTAAAGAATTACGCCACCTCAGTTAGAACTCCTTCAGATATTAACAAAATCAGACAGACAGACAGATATTAACAAAGTCTTCAGCAACTCCCAAGGAAGGCAGCTGCTGGACCATCCTTTAAAGGCTCATTGTCATCACCTTCTCCTTCTGCCTTTTCTTCTTTCTTGCTACATACCTATTCGGGGTTGGTGACTTTTATAGGTTTCAGAGTAACAGCCGTGTTAGTCTGTATTCGCAAAAAGGAAAGGAGTACTTGTGGCACCTTAGAGACTAACCAATTTATTTGAGCATGAGCTTTCGTGAGCTACAGCTCACTTCATCGGATGCATGCCGTGGAAACTGCAGCAGACTTTATTTATACACAGAGAATATGAAAAAATACTTCCTCCCACCCCACTGTCCTGCTGGTAATAGCTTATCTAAAGTGATCATCAGGTGGGCCATTTCCAGCACAAATCCAGGTTTTCTCACCCTCCACCCCCCCACACAAATTCACTCTCCTGCTGGTGATAGCCCATCCAAAGTGACAACTCTTTACACAATGTGCATGATAATAAAGTTGGGCCATTTCCTGCACAAATCCAGGTTCTCTCAGCCCCTCACCCCCCTCCCAAAAACCACACACACAAACTCACTATCCTGCTGGTAATAGCTCATCCAAAGTGACCATTCTCCCTACAATGTGCATAATTAAGGTGGGCCATTTCCAGCACAAATCCAGGTTTTCTCACATCCCCCCCACCCCCATGCACACACAAACTCACTCTCCTGCTGGTAATAAATTGGTTAGTCTCTAAGGTGCCACAAGTACTCCTTTTCTTTTTGTGACTTTTATAGGCTTCTTCCAAAACTTGTGATTGTACACCAAGCTGTCATGCAGATTGATCTCTCTAAGATCCATTGATATTGAGTCCATGTATTGAGTCTTTGGTTTCACCCTTGGTCATCTTCTCTCCTCAGTCATTGCAAGAGTCATCCTACTTGTATAACTTTTTGGTCTCAGCTTGATGTGCCCATATCAGTGTAGCCTAGCCGCTCTCAATTTAACTTCAATTGCAGCAACCAGAATTAGGCCTCTTACAACCTCATTTCATTTCCTACCATGGAGTGTCCACATGGAGTGTCCAACCATTTGGCCATCTCAACATCTTCATTTCCATGGTGGAGAGCTTACTGATTTCCTTTTTTGTGCCTGGCCAAGTCTCTGTTCTGTACATTAAGGGCTTGTCTGTATTCGCAAAATTCATAGTGTTAAAAACACATTAACTAACACTACCAGTGTCTAATTTGGGATTAGATGCCTAAATCTCAGTTTTAGGCTTCATTGTGATCCATAAAACTCCCACCAAATTCTAAGGTGCCTAAACTCGCTTCATATCTAAGTTTTCAAGGGTAAAGCTTCCCTGTGTGCCTATGTTTCTGCCTCTAGACATGTGCACTGCTGCTTCAGTCTAGGCACCCGGACACCTATCTCTTGTTGAACCCGCAGTGCAATCCACGAACTGGGCAAATACAGGCATTCATCTGTTCTTTTTCTGGCCAAATGATTATTCCATTGTTGATACATATTGAAATAGCCTTTGTATTCATGGAGTGGGGAGATAGGTAGTGTGACTCTATAGTGGTTAGGGCACCTGCACAAAAGGTGGGAGACCCAACGTGCAATCCCTCTGCTCCAATCATCCTTTAACTATTTAGCCACAGTGGAACAGCTTGAACAGGAGAGACTGAGGGACCGCACATCAGAATATCTCATAGATCAATGGTTAGACCACTCTCCTGAGAAGTGGGAGATCCCTGTTCAAATCCTTTCTTCCCCCCCACCCACGGAAGAGAAACAGGACTTGAACCTAGATCTTCCATTTCCCAGGTGAGTTATAAGGTGTGTACCATCACCACCTGCAATAGCTGTTTTGGGTGAAGCAAGGCAGGTACCAGATTCATTTAGTTAAGGAACAACTTAGGCTCTTAAGATGCCAAAGACTGGGAGAGAGATTCATGTTGTGGATTGCTAAGCACAAAGAAGCATCTCCCTGCACCTATGTCTGTGAGAGGGAGGGATTTGGGTAGGACTCAACCCTTTGGTCAGCATCTCCTATTGGCAAATTTAGGTGGTTCCCTGCCTAATGTGCTGGATTTTGTGGATTGCATTGTTAGGCACCTATCTCTGCCTATGTATTGAGTAGGGAGGCTGGGTGTCTAACTCAGACTTTGTGGGTAGCAGTGTTGTTCCTGTGATTTTCTAGGTTCCTAAAAATTAGGCTCTGTGATGCTCAGGATTCAGTCTATGTCCCTCAGCCTATGTCACTCAGCCTATGTCCCTCAGTGGATCTGGGCCAAAGTCATGTTTAATATTGTGTTAGTGAACACATTTTCTAACACAATGCATTTTCCCAGCACGGACATTCTCTGTTTGTGCTCCCCACTATGGGAGGTTAGTACAGCTAGCTGGTGCACTATGGAAAAGGCATGACATCTCATCTCCCTGTCTCATTTTAAGTATTAGCTCTGCTTGACCCCTGAGCACAAGGACTGTAATTGTGCATTGTGCCTTTTCAGGAGCTTAAGGTAAGGAGTAGGCTCTTTTCAACTTTTTTGACCTTTCCATAATCAGTGACTACATGGGATGACTGCTTGTCCAGTTTGAAACTAAGAAACACAAAATCAAGGAAAAAAAAAGGGAGCCCCTCAGATATTTCAGAAGCGCTTTATTTTTACTTTTTAACCTAAGTTCAGGCCATTTCTTACTTTATCCAATTTAGTTCAACTAGCTGAAGTGTTTGTCTGCCTGACTTTTGCAGCAATCTCTGTCTTCATGTGGTGTTTTGTGATTTTTCCCGCCATGTCACTTTCCTGATATCAACAGTGAGATATCTGCTGCAGATGCTAATTAACAATATGCACCTGCCTTGAGTTCCTTTAATTATATTTCCAATATACTGTATAGGCAGTTCTAAAGTATAGACACTAATAGGTCTATATTTGTTCTTTGATAAAAACGTGACCTGTCTAGTCCCAGTGTGAAAGGTCTGTTACTGGACTGATGATGTAAAATATGGGGTGTTTTTTGTGTTAGCTAACATGCCAAACTGAGAAAGGAAATAGTTTTCACTCACATCTTCCTCAGTGGTGGTAATTCTGTAAGGAAAGAGTGGCCATGATCTACTCCTGGACATGCAAGACTCCATAGAAGAAGTCAAAGGGAATTTGCCTTATCAAACTCTGCAAGTCTGCTACTGGTAAATTGTATGTTATCTGAGTTTCATTACTGTTCCAGTAAATATCCCCAGACCCTTTATTAAATACTTCAAAAATTAATAAATGTAAACATATTAAAGAGTTGCCAACTCTTGCGGCAAGCGTTTAAGAAAAAAACCCTGTAAACCAGTTCTGAGAATTTCAATTATCTTCTGTGTTTTTTGTCTCTCATAATTTGCATTAAAAATATTTTTTGTTTCTTAAGGGTTCATCAACCCCCGCTTCTTATTTCCAATCTGAAGTTATCATAATCCTCTGTTTGCTGTAACATGGAGATCATGTCCATAGCAACCAAATGTGACGTCACAAATTAAAGGCTGGTGGAAAATAGGCAGATGAAACTGAAATCCTCTTTTTAAGCACCTGTACTTACTAATAAAGATGAAGGAAAGAGAAATGCAGAAAGAGAAAAGATTTAGAGTGTGGCATCACTACATGCCATTTTAGTTATTTATCATTCCTCCCTGTTTTCAATGTATACCATAAATAATCACCAATTATTTACACACTATAAGGTTACATACTGTAACTCCAGATGTTAAAAACAGAGTGATGACTGGGATGTATGAAGATTGGTGTTTTGCAATGGGAAGCATAGAGCAGTAATTGACACACAGATAATTTACATCTTTTGCATCCTCCTTGTGCGGTATAGTAGCCACTAACAACATTGTTACCTTAGTGACTGCACTTCAAATGGGAATTATGATTTATCCCTCCGAGAGTGAAACTGCCAGCATGTCATGTGAATTTTTCTACTGGTTTCAGAAAATATGGATTGCAAGAAAAAGAGCAGATACATTTTCCCTCCAAACTGTAAATGATGGTTTTGAATAAGGTGATTTGACCTTTATTAACCATTTTTATTGTACTACTCATTTTCTTTCCATTTGAACATTTCAATATTGTTGGCTAAAAGGAAATGAAAGAGGTGAAGGATAATATTATATATCATGTAAGAATGAAAAAGAATGCTGAAGTCTATGAGTGAAGGTTGCTATCTGCTTTTTTTTTTTTTATGGCTACACTCTAGCAAGGACAAAAAGACAATGAAGAAGACTTACATGAATTGCTAAACTTTTGGTTGTGTGGGAATTTAAACTGTTTCTGATCATTTTCATGAACTTTTCTTCATTTGTGGTATACGATATTTGTGTTTGATTTCTACGGGTTTGATGTCTGCATGTGGCTTGGCAGGCACACTAGCTACATCAACAACCACAGCAGCACACAAAAAATCTGTGTATGACTGCATATGCTGAACAATCAGAAATTTTCTAGATTGTGGCCTGATTTTTTGAAAGATAAATCATCTAAGGCTGAATGAAAAAATGACTTGTCTAAGTGCATACATTTACAATTATCATGATTATATGAACAAATGTCTGTCTGTATGCGTATGTGGTATCCATGCATGCAGTTAGGATAATTGATAGAGTTGGTCAGAAGATGTAAAATAATTTTGCAAATAATTTTTAATTAACATTTTGTTTAGGTTTGTTTAAATTTTCCTACTGACTTCATTATGGGCACATGAACAACATTTTGCCTCTATGAACCTGGGAAGCTGAATTCTTGGAAATCAGGCTAAAAGTTAAAATCTTCATATAGGAAATATGCACTGTTCTCTACTTTATTATTCAATAAGACAACATGGGTACCAGCAAGTGATCCTCAGTTCTGATCTGGAATGACCACCTCCAAGGGAGGAAAGGGTGCTCCATTTCTCATGTCTCACCAAATTATAGTTTTCTGACACAGCCGAAAAGAATGCACATTGTAGAACTGTGGTATCTATGATCTTGTGAGCTTGTCTCTGTCCTTTAGATACTAACCAAAAATAACTCTTCTAACAAAGGCTACTGAACACCTATAATATGTAATTTATTATTTTAATTATTATTAATATAGGCAGGGCTCATTTGGAGTCAGTATGCAGTGGTACAGAATATTGGTGGCTCTGTTAAATTGTTTTCTTGTTATCCATAATATCAGCTTGTGATTGAAACAGGGGCATCCAGCACAAAAAAGTTGAAGTGCACCTGTGACACTCACTGACCAGTGCATCACATCAGTGCATCACACAAGACTGTTTTCATGATACAGGAAGGGTGACAAAGAAGGGCAAACTTCCCATAACCATCTGAACTTCTGGAAACTTAACTGAACAAACTTCATAAACAGTTTGATGTTTGTCCCTCACTCTAAGGTTTTTTGTTAAAAAACAATAATTAGCAATTCTTAAGCTCTACAAAGTGTTTGCCAATGATTAATTAAATTAGTACCAAAATATTTAGAGCATAACAAATTTAAATAATTGCAGCTGTATACTTTATATTATCTAATACATCTTTATATATTAGTGCATTTGATAAGCATGAATTAATGTGACAACAATATAACATTTTTATGTAGTGGATGTTATTATATACCAAGCCTACACAACAGAATATAAATACAGGAAGAGCTGAGTAGAAGAATGTGTAGGGAACATATAGTTTCTTATTGGGGTATTTGGCCTCACAACTCCAGTATTAAGCATGGGGGAAATCTAAAATTATCAAAACATATGGAGAAAGACGCACAAAGATTGGGATATCTAGACTTGCATTCACTAGTCAGCTATCTACATGTTTATGTTCCATCTGTAACCCTTCTGCCAGATGTTGACAGCAGCTAAAAGGACCAGATTTGGTTTTCTAGGGCTTTCCATAAAGACAAAATTTATGCCAGCTTGAGGCCCCACCCAGAAACCTGGGAAACTACATACACCACCCTGGGCACCCCTGATGGGCAATTCTTCCGCACTCACAAACATTGAGTCGAGAGGTTACAACAAACAGAACTTTATCAGGGGTGGGGGAAACCACAGAAAGGAGTAGAAAAACAAGAGAATAAATTTGAAAATAAATAGAAATTAACAAATGCTATGATGAAAGACTCCAACCCCCAGGATATCTTAACTTTAGTCCCAACCTTCCTTTGGCTATTGTGAGTGTCTGATGTGTTTTTGGCATTTTTTGATCCTCAGTTCCCCACTCATTGGTAGCTGTCCTGGGTTGGAGAAGTCCAAGGTTCCTAGCAGGTCAGTGCTGCCTGGACTGCTCTGGGGCTCAACTACCTAACCCAGGTAGAGTGATTTCAGCTTTAGTTGCTGGGTAGGGAAACCCTCACAAGAGTACCTTGGGTAGGTGGCTGCTCTCTGTGGTTTCAGCCAAGCTGCCTAGCTCGGCTGCTGCTGGGCTACCCATCACCTAGAAAGTGGTCCTGACACTCTAAGCCATGTGCCACCTCAGAAGAACTCCTGCTGCTGCCACTCTTCACCATCATTCCCACCAAACTACTGCCATTGCACTGTTCAGAAGTCTCAACTCAGCTCTTTGGGAGAGATCAGTATCTAAAACCCTTGACAGAGTCCTCACCACCAGAGAAGTATTCCCAGTAGCACTCACAAACATTTTTCCTCCTCTCTCCATATCTCTGCTCTGTCCACACTCCCTGTGACCCCAGGCACATTCAGTGTCAATGTTTTTGCCTTGTATTTCCCAACAAGGTCAACTGTATTTCATTGCCTCCAAACATAAAACTTAGCTGAATTTCTACCACAGTGCCCTAAACCATCACAGAACTGAAATGTGAATGAGGCCTGGCCCATTCGGTCAACCCCCCTTGCTCTGCAACAGATGCTGGCAAGAGGGGTCCCCCGTCAGTGGATCCCCTGCCCATCTGCAATTCTTAAGCAGCTGTGGGCTGCTCTTCTCACATTTCAGCCACAGGTGAAGCATGAGTTCCCTTCTCTCTCAGGCTTCTGGCCAGAGGACTTACACATCTATTACTAGTTTACCATTTAAAAAACAACTTTGATAGATTATGGCTCAGTTCTGTGATGTTCTGAGTATCCTATTTCTCCTCTGCTCCACTGAAGTGAATGGCAATGATCCCAGTGACTATAATGGGAATAGGTTCAGGTCTAAGTGCACAGCACCTTTCAGGTGATGCTCAATATTTTGCAGGATTGAGACCTTGATTACCCATCGCTGGTTACGGGGGTTGTGGGGACAGGAGAGAATAATCTCTACTTTCATGACTAGTAAATGCTGAAAAAATTGGATTCCCACCTCTGGCTTTTTTCTTACTACATAGTTTTCTGTATTATCACGTTGGAATCAAAGATTTTCCCAGGATTTAAGGCTGAAGTTAAGCTTGCAATACTGCTTTAAAATAAAACCGAGAGCGAGAGAGAGAAACATACTGCTAACTTCCTGATTGTAGTGGTCTGATACTCCTCGGTTTTGGATGACTAGCCAAGTTTATGAAGTGTCATTACTTTCCTTCATGCTTTCTGATCCTGTATCAAAACCGTAGCTTTTCCTACATTTTGACATTATATCTCCTTAATAGATGCGGTCCACTTCCATGGCATTGTGGAAGGATAATTGAGGAAAGTGTATTTTATTTTCTAGCCTCATGAAAGGCATTTTCTAAGTTATGAAAAGTCGGCCATTTCAGAAGGGAGCACATATATAAAAAGGAATAGAGAGTACTTCTGGCAATGGGAAACCTACATTAAATGTACTATGGACATTCATTTTTATATATTTGCATATATACATTGGCTGATTCCTTTTCCTTTTGTTTAATTATTATATGTTGATATTATTATTATTTATATTACAGTAGCACTTAGAGGTCCCAAATGAGATCAGGTAGTGGGACCCAGCCAGCATCAATGTTAGGCACTGTGCAAACACACACTAAGAGCCAGTCCTGTTCTGAAGACTTTGCAATTTGGCTAGATAAGACAAAACAAAGGATGGGAGGGGAAGCAGAGGTCACACAGCAGAGGTAGGAATGGAACTTAGGTTTCCTGATTCCCTGTCCAATGCCCTGTCTGCTAGACCATGCAGTTCTCCACATCCTCATGACATGGTAAAATTCTAAGTCACATTGAAGCCCACACAAGTTTTTCCACTGACTTCAGTGGAGCCAGCATTCACCTGCAGTGTTGTGTATTTTATAATCTACATGAAGTAGATTACATATGCTGATCTGTATAATAGTTCTTTTTAGATTGCCTCATCTGTATTCTAATATATACAGTGGGCTTGATTTTCATACACTGGCCTATGTTTTTCTGTTTTTGTACATGCACACACAAGTTTGTATAGTCGCTCAAGTGTGCATACATAATAAATTCTAACATCTGCACATACGGGTGCAACCCCCATGACTTTGTGAGTCAGGGCTACGATTATGGCCAGCATTTATGTTGATGGATTCCTTCTTGCTATGCCCCTACATGTTTACAACACACTCTGACTCTTAATAATATTGTGACACAGGAACCTCTTGTTGCCTAGTGACCAGGGGAACAGGCTGAATACACACAGGTTACAGGAATCTTCTGACTCTGGTATATACATTCTAGTTCACAAAAAGAGTATCATGTGAGTTCTTGAATAAAAGCCTTTTTCACTCAGGTCATTAATATCATTGTAAAATATTTTTATAGACACTCTGTGAGGAGTTATATGTATATATTGAAAATACTGTCTTAAAGTCTATCTCTGGGAACTGGTCACCCACAAAAGTAAAAAACATGTTTTCTGTCAGACAAGAGATGTTATCCATCTATTTGTTTAAAGGGAAAACAAGTGTGGCCTCATACACAATGGGTTGCTACTCACCAGTCTAATTCAAATGCAAATGAAGGGCTGGCAGGGACTTCAGAAAGAAATTAATATGAAGAGAAAACAGTGGGTATGGGAAAACCCTATCTGGAGCTCACCTGCCCTACTATATTTGGTGGGGAAAAGAAGACACCCTGGCACCCTTCACTGAGGAAGAAAGTGGGCAGTGAGTTTGCTTTGTGAAAAAGAATTCTCAACCAGGCTTCACTGAAAATGCTGAAGAGAACTTCGGGTAAGATAAACTTCTTTAGATAGGAGGTTAACCTGTTAGTTAAGTTTAGCCTCTAGAAAGCATGTTATGGTTTTGTTTTGTATGTAACTATTTGTTTCCAATATTTTTACTCACTATCACTTGAATCTCTGTTCTTTGATAATACAGTTATTCTTGATTTCACTATAAATATGTAAGTGCTCAAATGTTAAGCAATGTGGTGATTATGAATTGAATCTTGATATGTACTGTTATTTTGGGAACAGCAGGTCCAGTAATTCTGGGAGTATTCAGTGAATAAGGAGCTGGACACTGCAGGAAATGGTCTAAGAACTCGGGGATTGGTGTGTGCCTAACACTACCTGTGTCATGTACTTCTTGTACACAGTAGGTTGCAGGGCTCAAGTGTCTGTTTATAGCTTCTAAGTTAGTGTCAGTTTTTTTCAAGTTGCTCCTGCCTTTTGTTCTGTTGTATGACTAGTTCAGACCGCTTTGCTTTCTGTATAGCTGTGGCTAGGGTTAAGTCTGTCTTCAATTGTAGCAGCTGTGAAAGATTGTTATCTGTTAACTCAATAACCTGCCTTTCTCTGATATCTTCATGTTTTGCATTCCCGAAAATCACAGTTTTCAGCCAATGTATGCAGAACTCTTATAAAACATTCAACATTTTCCCCTAGTTCTTGTATTCTCTGGCTGGAACATGCTTTTTCATAAACCATATTTCTCTGTGGTATATAATATGTATCAAAACATAACCAGAACTCTTTCATAGTCTCCTAGACTTTAAGATAGAAGGGACTATCATGATCATCTAGTCTGACCTCCTGCACATTGCAGGCCATGGAACCTCACTCACCTACTCCTGTAATAGATCCCTAACCTCTGGCTGAGTCACTGAAGTCCTCAAATCATGGTATAAAGACACAAAGTTACAGAGAACCCACCATTTACACTCCTTTAAACCAGAAAGTGACCAGTGCCTCATGCTGCAGAAGAAGGTGAAAAACCCCTATTGTCTCTGCAAATCTGACTCAGGGGATAATTTCTTCCTGACCCCAAATACGGCAATCAGTTGGACCCTAAACATGTGGGCTCGACCCACCAGCCACACACCTGGGAAAGAATGCTCTGTAGTAACTCAGAATCCTCACCATCTAATTTCCCATTACTGGCTGTTGGAGATATTTGCTGCTAGCAGTCACAGATCAGCTATATGCCATTGTAGGCAATCTCATCATGCCATCCCCTCCATAAACATATCAAGCGCTGTTTGGAAACCAGTTATGTTTTTTGCCCTCAGTGCTCCCGTGGAAGGCTGTTCCATAACTTTACTCCTCTGATGGTTAGAAACTTTCACCTAATTTTAAGCCTAAACTTGTTGATGGCCAGTTTATATCTATTTGTTCTTGTGTCCACATTGGTGCTTAACTTAAAAAACTCCTCTACCTCTCTGGGATTTATCCCTCTGATATATTTATAGAGAGGAATCCTATTGCCTCCAGACTTCTTTTGGTTATGATAAAAAAGACAAGTTCTTTGAGTCTCCTCTCATAAGGTAGGTTTTCCTTTTGTGACTGTCTTCAGTAAAGTCAAAGGATTTATAGATAAGCTCTGCCTGCTTCCCCATAGCATAAATTAAAAAAAGATACCTCCAATTTCCTTAAAAAGAAAAGGAGTACTTGTGGCACCTTAAGACTAAGAAATTTATTTGAGCATAAGCTTTCATGAGTTACAGCTCACTTCGTCTGATGCATTTTCCACTGAATGCATCTGATGAAGTGAGCTGTAGCTCACGAAAGCTTATGCTCAAATAAATTTCTTAGTCTCTAAGGTGCCGCAAGTACTCCTTTTCTTTTTGTGGATACAGACTAACACGGCTGCTACTCTGAAACCTCCAATTTCCTTGTGGAGCTTGGTAGCAATGCAAAATCTTTCAGATATTGTTTCCAATCTGTCCATTGTGAAGGTTTGTTAAAGTTGAAGTTCTCTGGGAAATGGAAGAGTGGCAGGTTGATGAGATCCTGCCACCATTGTTGCTTTGTTCCTTCTGTCTACAGTCTTTATTGCTATTTTCCTTCTTTTTCTGTTCTCTTCTAGAGCTAGTTTACTTCTCACACCATGCTATGTACTTCTTCTACATGGTAGGTTGTAGGGCTAGCGGACCAGAATTCTGTTTCAGATATAAACTGACTAGAGAGCTTACTTCTGCACAAGTTAAACACCAGATGTGTTCATCATAAAATCCTTTAATGTCCTGCCAGGTATGGCTTAGGTTAATTTAAATAAGGTATTTTACACACAGATTAGCTTGTCATTAAAAACCATACAGCGAGGGAGGCTGGGGAGGCCTGGAATGTATTTTTTATACTTCCAGGGTCTGGTGGTTTCAGAGAGCTGATCCACAGTAGGCACAGACAAGATGGCTTTACACTAAGTGCCGATGGTGGTGAGGTGCTTCACAATCCTGGATATTCCTGGGGAGCATGAGAAATATATAAAAAACAACATTATATTTACCACAACATATTTTCATTATAGAATAAACTAAGGGGCAAAGTTAAATTTGTGTGTGTCTGACAATAGTATCCATTAGTGTGTATTTAAACTGTGTTTTAAAGATGGAAATGTAAAACTTCATAAAATTTTCAAATTTGAAAATGTCTCTATCATATTGGCACAGAAATGCTGAAATCCTAGTTATTTCCTTTTACCAGGAATAGTGCAAAAATGACCCAGTTTTGGCATGTCGATTAACTTACAATTTTTCCATACAAATATGGCTTTGGTGTTTAGTCCCTACATTAACCACCCAAACACAAAGACAAACCGTGGTCAAAGACCACAATACAGCCTTTTCCTTCAGAGTTAAAGATTTTGCCAAAGTCTTTCTAGCACTTGCTGATGTAGTAGTTCTTTGGGCTGTTGTGATCAATACATTTGACATGCTGAACATTTACTGCTCACTGGGTCTGGTATTTTTTTTTATGAAATGCTCTTTCTAAGTGATGTTTTCTGAATGATATATACACCACCTGCTCCTTACCTTTTTTTCATGGCTTCTCAGGATTTTTATTTGACATTTACTAACTTCTATAGCTCTGAAGCTATTTATTATGTTAGTTAACATTAAATGTAAGGCCCAGTTTCTTGGCTGTGAGGAATCCGCACAGTCACTCAGAAGGGGGTTGCCAAGATGGATTTAAGCCACCTTTGTGTTTCTTCAATCCTGGGCTGGCTGTGCAGACAACTCCATGGTATAATTAAAGCAGCCTAAAGCCACCTGCCCTTACATCCTGCTACGTTTTGTGAGTTAAGTCCTCAGACAGAGCCTGTGATGCTGCATGTGTGCTTCAGCAGACAATCCATGAGCAAGGACCAGGTCATATGACATCCCAGTCTGTGCAAGATCAACACTTGATTGGGAACTCTCCTGCGTTATGTAGAGATGGCCTAGGCCTCCTGCTCCTGACTCACACATCAAGTCAGCTCTCACCAGTTGGCCTTCACCGGCCCAAGCTGGCTCTTTCTGTTTCCTTGAGTCACCCAGCAGACCCCCTTACATTTTTGCCCCTCATGTACAGTTCTGGCATCAGAAATAGCCCTTTCGGGTTTGTGCCTCTACTTTGTGTCTTCTCATGACCTAAACCCAATCTTTTCCAGTGCCCTGTACTTAGTGTTTAATAAAGGAGCTCCACTATAGTATTTCTCTTTGGAATGATTTCTCCACACTTCAAATGCCAGTATTAAAATTGCATTGTAAACACTACCATTTTCTTTATTTTAAACTTAAAGCATTAGTTTTTAAAAAAAATTGCATTTGTAAATGTATTAAAATGGTCCCATTTAAGAAACTATCTGAGGTCAGAAGTAACAAAATCTGATAATAATACAATAAATAATGATAATGATAAGTTCTAGAGATGGTCAAAAGTTTTTGAATGAAAAGTTTATACATTTCTTAATAAATAAATTTCTAAATAAAAGTTGTAAATTTCTTTTTTTTTTATTTTTGAAAAAAAATCAGTTTTTTTTCTCCTCTTTTTATACACATAAAAAGTCAAACATCAAAACACACACAACAAAAATAATAAAAAATGGAAAATTTAAAAACCAAAAATGTTTTTTTATAACCTGCAGAACTAACATGATTTTCAATTTTTTCCCAAAAAATTCTTTTATATTTTTGACTCACTCTAATAACAATCTTTTATTCACTTCAGGTATATGCAATTTGGATACAAATCAAAATTTATTATGAGTATGTAAGCAACTATAAAAGACATTGGGCCTCATTTATATGCCTATTTGGGTTTCACAAAGAATCTGGACCAACAGTTCTATAAAGCTCCAGTATAGATGCATTTTATACACTTTACACGACACATTCTTTTGTCTTTTAATTGTAACGCCTGTGTTGACCTTTGGAAAAAACAACCTGTTGACAAAAAACTTGCAAGTCTATGGACCTATGTTTGTATATCCTAAATTCCAACTCGAGTATTCTAAGTTCATTCAGTAAGCATCACATGAAAGTCATAGCTCTGATTGCATGCCAGTTGGCTTGGTCAAGAAGGTAATTAGAAGAACCCTTGAATTTCTTAATATTGCCTTTGAAGCATCATAGTAAGTCTATAAGGTGTTTTCTTATTCACCATGTCTCTATGGCCACAGCCTGCGTAAGTGAATGGAATGGGCTATACAGTACTTTCTGCCACTTTTACTACCCTCTTACCTCTTATTGCTCTAACTTTACTCCATGCTTTGAAATAAGTTCCATTTGATTCATTTACTCCATCTGCTTGTTCTCTCTATCACATTATCTACTGATGAAAAATGAACTTTTAGTCTCCTGCTTTTCAACTGAAACGGCTGCCTCAGTAGATTTTATAATGTGCTTCATACAAACTGAAACAAATGGAGCAGTTAAGTAAAAACACAGAGTGCTACTTTAAGTACACTGTGGATATTTTAAGAGCTTTCAAACACTCAGTTGCTATGTTGTTAACTCTGAATTGTGGCCTAAAAGGAGGGGTGGGGGAATATGAACAAATACCATCTAGTTTGATGAAAGCTACTTCTATTAATTAAGAATGGAGAAAAAAATATCAGAGCCTATGCCAACGTACTCCCCACAGCACCTCCAACAAATTGTATATTCCTCATTATTTATTTTCATGAACTTAATTGACCATTTGAGAAAAGAAATGGTCCTTTATGGTAACAGCAACACAAAAGCTTCATAGTTGACTGAAATGCATGGGTCCAGGTAACTAAAACCATTTCTAACTACTTGAGACCCGAACAGAAGGTATGAAAGTTTCAGCCAATTGCAAGAAAGGTCACAGATTTATTTATTTATTTTTAAATGAAAAAAAAAAAAAGATGATAAAATATTTTGGATGTGAATTAGACATGCTTCAACTTAAAACTGTACAGATAAAAAGAAACTGTAGCATTTCAAAATTGTTTTACCAGATGCCAGATTATTCCAAACTATGCACTATATATTGAAGAAAATTGATATTATTTAAAAGCTTTCTCTGTTATTATTATGCTGTCCACACAAGGTTTTTGATGAGCATGTATCCAAGGAACTTGATTAATATTTCCAGGAGCCAATACCTACCAATGCAACAGTGTGCAGGCAGCATTTTGATAGGTTTAATACAACAGGCAAACTAAGCCAAGTCTACTAAAAAAATGAAGCATATCATTTGTAAACAGCTCTAGCTGTGTTGTTTTAAAAGATGGGCTTAAGAAGAGGATTCTGCTAAAGTTTTAGCAACCTAATAATAAAAAGCCAAATCCTGAAAGGTGCTCTACATCTGAAGCTGACCCTAAAGTCAATAGGAATTGCAAGTGCTCTGTGCCCCTTAGGATTTAGCCCTGCATATTAAGGAATTATAATATAATTTGATCTTGCTATCACATTCATAAAACACTAAGGAATCATTCTTATTGCCTCATTGTGTTCAACATAGATCCCTGCTTGTCTGAAATAATACCCTCTGTGCTCTCCGATAATGGCCGCTTCTGTTTTTCCCTTGCAGGTTCAGAGCTACTAGCAGCACACAGTAGTACCTTGTACCACTTGGCCACTTTTACCAAGGATTTGGGATTTGAAATTCTTCTCTCCCTCTCTCCATGCCAATGAAACAGAATCCAGCCCTTTAGACATATTGTATTATGCAAGAAATTTGTACCAAAATAAGGTCGCTCGAGGCAGTCAGGGTTGCATACTAATGAGATAATGATCTACATGCCTGTAAAAATAATGGGAAAATAATATCATGACACTCAACTCAAACTGTTCAGGCACTTGGGAAGAAAACAAACATTACATTGCATGGCCAGTGAGTGAAAACTAGGTGATTGATGTGTTTTAGGATTTTGTTCAAGCTAAACTTATTACAGCTGAAAAAGTGAAGTGTTTCAAGAGCACATCAATGACAGCATTTAAATCAAGGGGAATTAAATATATATGAGGCCAGATTCTCCCCCATATTGCTTGAGTGGAGGGAAGCCAAACCTTGGTTGTCCAGAAAGGAGGGAGCACCAGCTCTGTGACACACTCCTCTCTCTCCTCCCTGGGACTCCTGCAAAAGCCCCTTTGCTGAATTTTTCTTGGGGTGGATCTCCACAAAAATGTGAGCCCATACATAGGAGTGGGTGAACCTGGTTAACAGATGCACTCAGAGCTCGATTCCTGTGGATATCAGAGCAAGAGTTAATGCTACTCTAATTCACTGCTATGGCAGGGACTCAATGGCAACCTGAGCCTTTGCAGGTGTCCTGATATCATCATGGATCTTGTGTAATCATCCAATGACTTATGGGGTCGAAATTCTGCTCACTCTATAAGGATACAGGGAGTCCCACTCCCATGTCAAAACATGGAGTTGAGGGAATGCCACAAGTTGAAACTCAAAGAAATTGCTGCTATGCATGTTTTTTCTCTGATGTATTAAAATATGTCCTCTTAATTTAATAAGGCAATTTAAATAACATTTAGGGTATTATTTTATGGATTCACTTACAGGTCTTGGGAAAGATGGTCAAGAGCCTACCACTATTTGACCAACCTCTCTGCCCTGCCCTGTGTATTTTCAGATAAAATAGGGCCTGGATCTAAACTATTTCTGAATTCAGTTTTGATTTTGTAAAAGCAAAACCCTCCACAGTTTGGCCAGTTTCTAGTTTCTGATGATGTTTATGCACCACACTATAACATGAACATCTTACTAAAATGAATAACTGCATGACAGCATCTTTTCTCAAATTAAAGCCAGATAAAAACAAAGCTATTTTAAGCAGTTAAAAAAAACAACAACCCTGGGTAATATTCTTTTGAAGTGGGAAATACTTATTTTTAATCAAATATTCAGGGTTATCCTTCATGCAATATCTTTCAAGCAGCTTATGAAATCTGTAGTGAAGATATTCCTTTAATCAAATAAGTCACATTGTGCTCTGTACTAACTATAAATGATATAAGAAAAGGAGTACTTGTGGCAGCTTAGAGACTAACAAATTTATTTGAGCATAAGCTTTCGTGAGCTACAGCTCGCTTCATTGGATGCAAGTAGTGGAAAATACAGTGGGGAGATTTTATATACACAGAGAACATGAAACAATGGATGTTACCATACACACTGTAACAAGAATGATCAGGTAAGGTGAGCTATTACCAGCAGGAGAGCGGGAGGTGAGGGAGAGGGGGAAACCTTTTGTAGTGATAATCAAGGTGAGCCAGTTCCAGCAGTTGACAAGAATGTGTGAGGAACAGTGGTGGTGGGGGAAATAAACATGGGGAAATAGTTTTACATCCAAGGAAGTGAGCTATAGCTCACGAAAGCTTATGCTCAAATAAATTTGTTAGTCTCTAAGCTGCCACAAGTACTCCTTTTCTTTTTGAGGACACAGACTAACATGGCTGCTACTCTGAAACCTGTAAATGATATAGAGTCTGATACATGCTTTCATATTTGCAACTGAGGTTATTCTGGTTTCCATGCAAAATTCCCATGTGGAATATAGAAATTTCAAAACTTAGCCCGATGCTTACATTCATGATCCCTATTTCACTGGCAGGCAGGTCATTTCTTTGGCTCCCGGTTACCCTATCTAATGAGAACGCGTGGGACTTTTCAGTTTCCTAGAGTGAGATTCAGGAGCCATTGATTCTTTGCTTTTGTACATACTTGCCCATGTAAAGTGTTCATTAAGGGCCAGATTGCAATGCTCATAGGCCTGCTCAACACTGAAGAACACGGAGTTAGACCATTAGTTCATCTAGCCCAGTATTCTGTATCCAACAGTAGACTGTACCACAGCTTTAGGTGGAGTGTACAGAGCAGGGCAACTGTGGAAAAATCCACCTCTTACATCTCCTCCTAGCTTCAGGAAATCAGAGTTTTCGGGTCACTTTGAGCACGGAGATGGCTAGTAGCCATTAATAGACCTATCGTCCATGAACATATCTAATTCTTTTTTGAACTTAGTTATACTTTTGGCCATGACAACATCCTATGGCAATGAGGTCCACAGGTTAATTGTGCATTAGTGTAAAAAAGCACTTCCTCTTGTTTGTATTAAACCTGCTGCCTATTAATTTCACTGAGTGACCCTTGATTTTTGTGTTGTGGGAAAAGATAAATAATAACTCTCTATTAAGTTTTTTCCACACAGTTCACTATTTTATAGACCTCCATCATATCCCTCCTTAACCATCTCTTTTCTAAGCTGAACAGCCCTAATCTTTTTTAGTCTGTCCTCATATGGAAAGTGTTCCTTACCCTTTATCATACTTGGAAGTAATAGAAGTAAAGCTATGTCAGTTGGGGTGTGGCTTTTTACCAATGCATTATAATTGTACAAGCCCAAGTGCAGACCCAGCTATATCAGAGTAAAGGTGCCTTATGCTGGTTTTGTTATTTCCCTTCCCCTCTGGGAATCAGAGCTATTTGGGAATTTTCCAGCAAAACAATTTTTCATCAAAAAATACTGATTTGTTTAAACCTAAATGTTCTGAGGAAACATACAGTTTCAACAAACTTCTCATGCAACACAGGCAGGAAACCTGCCCTTTTTCCTGTCAGCTCCTTTGGCAGACTCCTGGGGAGCCCAGGCTCCATCTGGGATCCATGTTTCCAGGGCTGTCTGCCATGTGGACTGCCATGAGGAACTCAGGTCTTCCAGGCTATCTGCCACAGAGCCAGAAACCTGGAAGCCCTGGGAGCCCTTAGTTGCCAGCTTTGCAGCAGATCTATGGGCTTCCAGAGTCCCTACAATGGAACCCAGAGACTGGCAGCTCCAGAAATCCTGGGATACACAGCTCTAGTTAGGGATCTCCTGGCTCTGCAGCAAGGAGCAGCTTGGAAGCCTTGAGAACCCCAGATTGTGCCAGGGCTCTCAGGACTTCCAGGTTCCCTGCCCAGGAGCTGGGAGACCTGGCTCCCAAACTCAAACATCCACAGTTGAGCCAGGAGCCTTGGCGTTTGTGCAACTAGGTAAAATTTTGTTTAGAAGACTTCCAAACAAAACATTTGGATTATTTCTAAACTCCCCCCCCCCACCACCACCACCGCCATCTTTTTTTTCTGATTTCCCATCTGTGAGGAAATTTGAAATGTCTAATTGTCATTCTGAAATGGAACAAATTTATTTTTCAGAATGTTTGTGGCATGGAAATTCTAACTTTCAACCAGCTCTACCGGGAATAGCTACACGAGTATAAAGTACCTTTAAGCTTATCTAACTAGTCCACAGTAGAGGGATTGTACCACTTTAACTGTACTGATGTAGTTAAAGCAGTACAACGTTTTAGTAAGAAAGTAAGGCCTTACTCATATTGAGATGTGCCTTACCCTTTGATTAGATCCATTGATTTTAGAAGGTTTTGAATTTGACCCTTAATGAACATATTGCGCCTGATTTTCTTTATTCCTATTAAGGCCACTTCACATAGCCAGAATGATATAAAATCATAGAATCACAGAAGTGTAGGACTGGAAGGGAGCTCAAGAGGTCATCTAGGCCAGTCCCCTGCACTCATGGCAGTACAAGAATTATCTAGACCATCTCTGAGAGGTGTTTGTCTAACCTGCTCTTAAAAATTTCCAGCAATGGAGATTTCACAACCTCAATTTATTCCAGTGCTTAACCTCCCTGACGGGAAGTGTTTCCTAATATCCAACCTAAACCACTCGAGGCAATTTAAGCTCATTGCTTCTTGTCCTGTCTTCAGAGCTTAAGAAGAACATTTTTTCTCCCTTCTCCTTGTAACAATCTTTTATGTACTTGAAAACTGTTATCATGTCCCCTCTCAGTCTTCTCTTCTCTAGACTAAAAAAACCCCAATTTTTTCAATCTTCCCTCATAGGTCACGTTTTCTAGACCTTTAATAATTTTTGTTGCTCTTCTCTGGACTTTGTCCACATCTTTGCTGAAATGTGGCACCCAGAACTGGACATAATACTCCAGTTGAGGCCTAATCAACAAAGTAGAGAGGAAGAATTACTTTTCATGCCTTGCTTACAACACTCCTGCTAATACATCCCAGAATGAGGTTTGCTCTTTTTGCAACAGTATTACACTGTTGACACAGATTTAGCTTGTTATCCACTATGATCCCAGATCCATTTCTGCAGTACTCCTTCCTAGGCAGTCATTTCCTATTTTGTATGTGTGCAACTGATTGTTCCTTCCTAAGCGAAGTACTTACTTTGCACTTGTCCTTATTGAATTTGATTCTATTTACTTCAGACCATCTCTCCAGTTTGTCCAGACCATTTTGAATTTTAATCCTGTCCTCCAAAGCACTTGCAACCCCTCCCAACTTGGTATCATCCGAAAACTTTATAAGTGTAAATGTCTTTGATGTAAACTTCAAAGAGGTGTGTATCAGGTCATTTATGCTAAATCACTGTTTTTCTGTATCCTACAGGTTACAGTCTTTCAAGATTTTTCATCCATGATCAATCATCTATCTTAAGGCTTCTCTATTCACAAAATCTGTACTGCTTTCATTGTACTAGTATAGTCATATCAATATGTGGATGCAGTTATATAGGTATAAAGGTGTTTATCACATATTCTGTATGCAAAGGGAAATAAGCTGTACCAGTATTAGGCACCTTTATGATGGTATAACTGCGTCCATACTAGTGGTTATACCGATATAACTATATTCCTAAAAAAATTTCACATCCCTAATTAAAATAGTTATACTGGTACAAAAACTTATAGATAAAAATACAAAATTTAAATTGAGTTCTAAAAATGAAAAGTAGTATAAAGCAATATAGAAATGTATGTGTCAGCTCAAAAACACAATGTTAAAGAGAAAGAACTAGCTCACGTCTAACCTATTAACAAATGCATATCCAGATAACAAGTCACATTCACAGAGACAGAGATAAAAAAAATCCAAATTATATTATAAATGCAGAGGCCCAAGAAAATATGGAAAAAATGATCAAATATCCTATATACATCCCAACAATCTTATATGTTTCCATCAGATAAATCAGACAGATCCAATACGGTATACAGGAAAACTATTAATTTGAAGTCCTTCAAAGGAGCAATTATTTCAGAGCTCCAGTTATGACAAAGTATTGTTAATATATGTAATAAATCAAAGGTAAACTTAGACAAAAATGAAGTGAGTTGGTTCCATATAATTAAAATGCTGGTCCAAGAACTGGTAAAACTAGACTTTCAATAGCTACAAATTTCCATTTTGATTGATGTCATTTATGAAAGGGAGTGTGTGCTAATGTTTAGAGCAGCGAACTGGGAGTCAATACCTTTGGATTCCATTAGTGAGTCCCACAACTCCGACATGTATTCATTTCATCCATGTTACAGATGGATGAAATAATATTTATCTACCTCATAGTCAAAGCACTCAAGATAGGAGTAATCCAAAGGGAAAATAAAATTTGATAATATTATAGGAAGATTAAGGGGTAGGGATGGCCTTATGGGTAGATGGTTTATTGGCTCCATATGGAGGAAGGGAAGGAAATGAATTGTACAGACTGCTCCCACTTTCCCCTGGTAATTTTCCCCACTTCCACTAGAAATATAGAAGACTGGGACTGTATTCGTTCCCTTCTGCTAAAGTGCTTTAAAAATTCTGGAGAACAAAGAAATTTATGTGGCGAACTCTTTGGCAGGCTTTCTCTGTTTTAGCCCAGTCTACTGGCTTGTTCAATCCAACAGTTCCATTTTCTGGCTCAGAGAAAGGACCTGAAATTCAGTTCTCATCATAAGAGACAACCGCAATGACATGAAAAATGCTGTAAGATGTAAATTTGACATGAAGTAATATCCAGGTAACAATCTGCAAAAAAATTGACAGGGGGTATAGAAACAAGCATCCACAGCTGTTAATTTCATCTGGTACCAGTCAATGGATTCAAATGTAAAGGGTTACATAAACAGTGTTAGAAGTATGCATGAAGTATATAGGAAATGGTATAGTATGTAGTTTGGATTTACCGGTACATATAATTCTCACTTACAAGACTACAAGAGAACAATATTGTGATGATTTGGGCTTTTGAAACATTACGTCAACTGGATCAGCAGATATTTGTGTTGCATATAAAATGGGCTCTGCTATGCTTTATATGAATTTATAATTTTGTACTATTTGTGTTAAGCACTTTGAATCATATTTGATTGTGTTAGAATGTTCACTGATTATACAAGATCATAAGTAAACTGGAGATCATTTTATAATTATAAGTAAAATGTTTATAAGCAGGAAGAGATGTCCGCCATGACTAGGGTTTTGTTTTTTTAACGTTTTAGATATGCCTATATAAAATTTGAATAATATAGTATATTTTTTTTCTTGTCCCAGATAGTCTCATCTTTTTTGCCCTCTGGCTTTCATTAAGAAATAGACTAGCAAAGTAAAGCATGCTAAAAGCTAGGAAATTTTATTTGGCATGCTCACTCTGATTCTGTACATTGCTAATAGCACTACATCAGAAACAATGAACATCAGAACAGATTCTCCAGGTATTTGAAATTTTTGTGTAGATTATAATAGAAAAGGCAGTGCATCTATTTGCCTAAAGTACTTATTAGACATAACTTGAATTGTTTGACTCAATCAGTAGTCTTTAGAGTTGTGTGAAAAAAATTTGCACATTAAGTGAAATGAAAGAAGCCGGAAATTTGAGTATAATAAACTAACCAACAAAATCTGCTCCAGCTTTGGTGATTTTTAAATCTAAATGAAAGCCTTTTCTAATCATTGAAAAAAAGTTTTCAATGTTGAGCAGAAACAACTTCATAGTGATTAGGCAGAAAGCTGAGGAGCGGAAATTGGGAAAGGTGAGTTATGTGGGCAGCTCTGCTTGTTACAAAATTCTTCCCTGATCCACGTGAGTGCAAATATGGGAGCAGAACCTGGGTAACCATGGGGATAATTGGGCCTTATAATACTTTAAGTTGGAGAGGAAGAGATAATGGAAGTGTTACTTGCGTATTCACACTATGTCTTGTCATGAATGGATTTTCTGGAGTCTGACTGCCAACACCTCCTGAATTTTTAACACATTATTATCCACTATGTCAATTCAGTTGGTAAACTAAACAGAACAAAACACATTGTCTCTCAGACTGGTCTCAAGCATGCATGTGTATATTTGTAAATAAAATAATGGAATAGTTGGTTTGGAATAATACATTACATCACCAAACCTTAGTACTAACCATGTAATGGTGTGTGTCCTTGTTTCACATAACTGCTTAGGAATAGTCTGGGAGTAAGAAGTCCTGTATTCTTGTGTGGCCTGATTGAGGGCCCCCAGAAATCATATCCTTTGCCTATGGGTGAAAGTGACTGTTTGCCAGATGTCTGTAAGACAGTACAGTTTAAAAACTGTCCTTTAGTTCAAGCTAACTGGCAGAACTTAGTCCTGTCTGATGAACATGGAGTTTAGGTAAAGATTGTCCATTGATACTCTAAATAGACAAGTAAGCTTCTAGGCTGATGCACAGTGAAGGAAGGAATTCTCTTGCCCAGAATATGGGGCAGCTCTGAAGGACCCCTGTGTGAAGAATTTTAAGAAATTAGAAGAGTTAATTCTCAATCATTTTTATATCTAAAAGGCAAAGGTAGCACTCCAGCCTTTCTCTGACAATGACAAGCTCATATTTAACACTCCAGGAAGAATTTCATGGGGGTGTTTGCCAAGTGTATGAGAAACCAGAAAACAATTTTAAGGAAGATTTGGTAGGTGGAACTGGAAGATAATTTCCTCCCACGTTTTGATGCAATGAAGGTGGTTAAATGGTATACTAGGAACCTTATATCTCAACAGAGACCTGCCTTTTTATTTAATTAAAAATGAATTTCTGCTAGAGTGGCAGACACAAAGGAACGTATAGTTATTCTTCAGCAAACTATGCTTAAGAATTTTAGCCTTGCACCATAGATTATTTAATCTGAGCAGCATTTCAATGCTAATGGAGGCTTCATTACTAAACAAATGCAATGTTCACCATGGAAGATGTGAGTATTTACCAAGTTACCACACAATAATATAGAAGATATCACACTTACTTTTCTAAGTGCAGGGAAGTCTTCAGTCTCTCAAATACCACTGTGTGGCAAATATTAGTAAATGTTGGCTGTCTCATGATTCCATTACCCTTACCTCTCTGCTGTAGAAATGGTAGTTTGCAGAATCAAATACACATCAGAATGAGAAACATCCTTTCAGTTGTATTATATGCCTTAGCTGGAGGAGGTTCATGAGCCACCCAATGTCACGAGAAGGCAGAGGATAATGTAGAAAATGCAGATAATTCTTCTGTCACTAATCACAGTTATTAGAAGAGATGAAAGTTAAACAAAATCGAGAGCTGTTGCCTTAGGCAGCGTTTTATGTTTGCTTCTTTCTATTCAGTTCAATGAACTATTTCATTGTTAATTTTCAATAACTTGTGAAAAACATAGAAATAGCAGTGAATGTTTTTTATAATATAGTGCCTGGGATAGCAACTCACATTGGTGCCATTCTCAAAGTTTTAATTAATAAACAATAGTTTTGAAGAGGGAAAGAGAACCCAACTAATACGGAGAACCAACTCCCAAATGGCTTTCTTACACTTTTTATACCAACACATCTGTTTGTGTTTAGTAATTTTCTTTTAGTTTTCCAACAGTTGTTGTTAGGTATAACTGGTATTACAGTGATAAGTGGACAGAACAGAAGAATTTTTCACTTATTATTTTTCTTATTATTCAGACCTGCCAACCCTACAGCAAACTATGGGTTTTCAGAAACTTCTGGGCTCTGTATGGAAAACCCCAAGTCTGTGAAGAAATTCCATCTTCTTGGCTGTTCTTCCCAATGAACTTACCTCCTTGGAAAAAGCAATCAATCAGAGCTTCTCCTGAGGCTCAGGGACCCTCACTCAACAGATGAAGCAGGAGGACGCCTGCCTCTTTCTCCCTTTGACCCTCCCACCCCCATGTAAACAGTGCTCAGCGAACAGTCATCCCTTTGAGCTCAGAGTGGCTGGGTTCCAGTTGCTCCCTGATGGCTCTGTAGCTACTCCTGCATCCAGTTTCTGGAGTGGGTGAAGTTCCCTGAAAACCCCAACCCTTCTGAAGTGACTATGGCCCCTCCCTCACGTGATGCTGCTCCCACCCAAACTCCTCATGTGCTGCTGCTGCTCCCCACTAAATCCCAAATTGTTCCCACTCCCTTCATCTCCCTTTGCAAGTGCTGATGTCCCCCACCAGTCATCATGTGCTTCTGCCTCTCACTTTCCACATCTAACCCTAGAACGCTGTTCCTCATTTACCACAGGAGTCTTCTGGCGTGATCATGAGGGTCTGGCCTCCTAACATTCTGCTCGGTGCCAGAGGTGTCCAATCTACAGCTCACACTCAAAGGGTCACATTCCAAAACCCTTATTCAAACGGAGCATCACCATACTCTGTGAGCAGCCCCATTGACTTTAATGAAACTGCTCCTGGAAGGGTCGACTGTAATTTTCAATCTGCCCTAATCATGTGGTGGCACACAGTTATACAGCCTCAGGGTCAGAAAGAAAATGAAATGAGATGCTTACTTCCAGTATACACAGCTAACTACTTTGACTGGTGAGTAGAGAGTGTGAAATTAGGGGCCTCATTTTGCCCACTTCCTCTTAGTGAGGGGTGGATGTTTCAGGTAAGTAGCTCCTGTTTTTCTTACCACAGCCAGAGTCACAATCTGAGCATGAAGGGATTAAAGGAAGATGTCCTTACTTTTGCTTAGTCTCCTGCATAGTTGAATAAGGTCTGTAAAACCCAACATGAAGTGAATAAGGGTATTTGAATCTGGTCTGCCCTGAGAGTAGGGTGACCAGATGTCCCAATTTTATAGGGACAGTCCCGATTTTTGGGTCTTTTTTCTTATATAGGCTCCTATTACCCCCACCCTCATCCTGATTTTTCACATTTGGTGTCTGGTCACCCTACCTGAAAGTGCCCAGGTGTGGAGCTTCTACTAATTTCTCATTGATGACAGATCTGAATGCAGAGCATTTACAAGATCAGGCCCTAATTTTCGTTTGTTTGTTTTGTCATGTGTATTGATATCATTATAACTCCTTCACATTTTGGAGTAGTTGGCAGAGCTGCGAGGAAAATACTTCTCATAACCATCAAACAAACAAATAATAATTAAAACAAAAATAGGGAGGAGGGGAGGATTTTTGTGAAGAAACAATAGTCTCAAAGTTTTCATAAATATGAACGTTTTGCAAGTGGAAAACTCATTTGATAGAGATTTCTGTAGCACAGCAATTATGTGTATATTTTAAAATAAAAAATAGAGTTTTTAATGGACAAATATATGAAAATTGAGTTGCATGTGTGCAAAGGTGTGTGTAAAGCACCACTATGCAATGAGCTCCTGTGGGGCCCACACAGGGCCTCACAAAATTCATAGGGCTCCACATGTGTGTAGGAGTTCATCTGCATACATCTCTTTACAGATTTAGTACCCAGGTTTTCCTATTCAGCTCAGCTATATTCCTCAAAAGAGAGACTGGCAAAAAATAGATATAATACAAATTGAGGAGACAGATACAAATAGCAGTAAGTAACGGAGGAGAAATGAATGAACCCAAAATACAAAAGGTCCTGATTATGACTGACTCTAGTGAGGATGAATGGGGGAGGAATTTCCCAAGTAACCTTCTCAGTCCCAACTTCAATATAAGAACCAAGGAAAATCATAGGCTGTGTGCTTGTGGATAACTCCCTCTGTAAGGCCTATGGGTGAATATGGACATAGTACAGCCTGCAGACTGCCGTGCATGCTGATCTATTTGAGAAAGCAACTGAAAGTAGCCGGATTTAAAATATTTTTAAAAGAAATATTTTTCTTTTCTTTTTTTTTTATTACCAAGAGTTTGTTTTCTTTTGGAAACAGTCAGAGCAAAGCTAATAAGAATCTTTCTTTGGGCCTTAGCAATAAGAGGAAGTTTTCTGAGGTTGTCTCATTTCCCTGACAGGAATTTGTCCAGGAAGGAATATAATTCATAGAATCATAGAAGATTAGAGTTGGAAGAGACCTCAAGAGGTCATCTAGTCCAACCCCCTGCTCAAAGCAGGACCAACCCCAACTAATCACCCCAGCCAGGGCTTTGTCAAGCCGGGCCTTAAAAACCTCTAAGGATGGAGATTCTACCACCTCTCTAGGTAACCCATTCCAGTGCTTCACCACCCTCCTAGTGAAATAGTTTTTCCAACCTAAACCTCCCCCACTGCAACTTGAGACCATTACTCCTTGTTCTGTCATCTGCCAACACTGAGAACAGCCTAGCTCCATCCTCTTTGGAACCCCCCTTCAGGTAGTTGAAGGCTGCTATCAAATCCCCCCTCACTCTTCTTTTCTGCAGTCTAAATAAGCCCAGTTTCCTCAGCCTATCCTCATAAGTCATGTGCCTCAGCCCCCTAATAATTTTTGTTGTCCTCCGCTGGACTCTCTCCAATTTGTCCACAACCTTTCTGTAGTGGGGGGCCAAAAACTGGATGCAATACTCCAGATGTGACCTCACCAGTCCCGAATAGATGGGAATAATCACTTCCTTCAATCTGCTGACAATGCTCCTACTAATGCAACCAACCATTGAAGACAAGGTCAGCCACATGGTCAGCTCACAAAAAATGAACATGTTTTGCCTTGTCTTTACAGATTTCATTTTCTCTAACTCAGTATTGACCCTGAGCAGTTTCTATGAGATGTCCTGTAGGCCTCTGTATACACAGAAAGAAGTTTGAACATAAAATCAATAAGACTATGACTAGTTCACATAAGGTACCTTTAAGACCAAATTTAAAAGGATCATAAAGTAAACCATACACAAGCTCTGGTACCCAATGAATAAATCTAAATCCAAGAGAAATTTGACATACAGAACAATTTGCTCCTCACCCTGTGAAGTTTTATTAAATTGGACTGTTATTGCTTTATTGGACATATTATCCTTACTCTATGGGTAGTTTGTATCTCTATTTTATTCATCTTCTCCATTTGTTTCTCCTTTACTTTTTAGCTTTGTTCTTTAACAACTGTTGACTACGCAATAGGAGCACCCTTAAGAAAAGTGATTCTTCACAGCAGTCTAACATCAATTCCAGCTGTGATTCTATTTATACTGAATCACTATAATCTCTGAAAACAATTTATGGAGTTGTTTTGGAACCATAATTTAAATTTAAACATCCAAAAAATTTTTGATCTTTATTCTTGTTGTAACCAAAATTAGTGCTGCTAATATAAATTAATTGTAATTCCATCTTTGTCTATAGAAACAGGAGGAAAATAGACACGTATATGAATATATTAACATGCATGCAAGCTCCATACCAAATCAGTACCATTGTTCTGTCCATCTAAATTAGGGTGTCTAAGATTAAAGTTAGGTGATGTTGACTGCAGTGGCCTACAGCATTAGAAATGGCATATGCAGTATTATAATTAGCATACAAAACCAATCCCATTTTTCATCATATCCATAAAGAAATCAGAAAAATCAGATTTATATAACACAAGAAGGTGGAGCAGACAGTCATGGTATTTTATAGCATCATGCTAAAGAAGATAACATTGTTAGTACAGGCCAGAGTTCAGTTAAATACCTTTTACAAATTTATTGTAAATAGTGTAGCACAAATCAAACCCTCAGCTCCTTTGAAATCAAAAGATGTTTATACTTAAGGATATTTATTGACTGCAGGGGAAATTCACTCCTGAGTATAGAGCAAGCACTTTAGGTCATGTATGTGGATGGGATGAATTTCAATTCACAAATTGTTCTTCCGGATCAAGGAACATCCCAGAAACCCCTCAAAATGTAGTAACCCTTTAAAAAAAAGTCAGTTTGGTGAATGAACTTTTGTTAACATTCCATGGTGGGGAACTATATAACCACTCCAGAGAGGGAGTTTCACAACCAGTGATTAGGGCACAGACATGGGGCGCGAGTGGGGGGAAACTTTCTGCTCCTCCTCTGATCTAACAACTTTCAGTAAAGGAAGATTCTAAGTCCAAGATCCACTTTTTGACCTCCCACTCATGGGCTGTTCAGGAGACTGGAGCATCCTCTGGCATAGTTTAGACAGCCTGTGGGGCCTAAGTGACAGCAACCTCTCTGTGCTGCCCTGTGCAGTGATGCCTAGAATTCCACAAAGTTATGTCCTGACAAACTCTCTCCACTTCAGTTCCACCCTTGGCATGCCCCACTATTTCACACTTGTTAAATGGTCCTGTGAAGACAGCCTTACATCTGCACTGAAGGAATCCTTCCATGGGCAGAACTGGGGCTTTTAGAAACCATTTCCATCACGGCAGCCCTTTAAAGCAATGTAAAGGCTCTCACTCTGATAATTAACTACTTAAGTGATAATATAGCACCATTCATCTGAATATTTTAAAACTCTAAGCAAACATGTATTTGTTCATCACTGTGAGGCAATTAAGTAATATAAAAAGAATCCCTTCTGCATCCAGTTGAAATCAAGGCAGCCCCGAAGGGGAACATGACATGTTTAAGGGTTTGATCTTTTGAGTTACTGAGATCAACCACTAATAGCACAGGGTAGCACAGCACAAAAGAAGTGAAAATATTATTTAATTAATATGCGTATTGCTGTAGTGCCCAACCATGATCAAGGGCCTCTCAGTACTAGATGATGCACAAACACATGGGACAACAAGGCTCCTTCCTGAAAGAGTTTAAAAACTAATTTAAGACAAAGCACAGCTAGTGAGCACAGCAGACTTCAAGAGGGAACTGGGGAAGAAAGACAAGGATAATAGCAATAAGAAAGTGTGATGATATGAGCTATATGCACACTTGAAGAAATTCACATGAAAATGTTGATAAATGTGTATCTTCAGGACCAAAAAGGGTGCACAGATATAGAAAGTAGCTGTGTGTTAGAAAGTATAGAAAGTAGATTGGACAACAGACTTGGTGGTGAAAGCCATACAGCAAAAGGTGACTCAAAAGTTCAGGAAGGAATTTAATTTTCAAATAAGAAATGTGTTGTTATGAAAAAAAAAATCTGACTTCTGTAGGGGAAACTTTTTGACACGAGAAAGAACCTTGATATAAAGTTCATTTTATTACGTGAGGTATTTAAGTGTTGGGGAGGTTAGCATTGCCTTTCAGGAGACTGTTACAGAACCAGAAAGAGTAAGAACAGAGCAAAGAGTTCTGAGTGATAATGCTTAGTTACGGCTTCAGAAATAACTATGCACTGCATGTGGGAGTTGAGTCTGCAGCTGGACTGGGAATAAGGAGCTCCACTGCGCTGCACTATGTTCAAAGGGTATCAAGGCTTATATGATAAGGTTTTGCATTGTGTAGTGAGAAGATTTAATTTAGCTCACTTAGTTAATACACTTAATCCACAATAAAATCACTGTCTGATACCCATCAATTTATATAATACTATCTTGGTGCCTTGGCTCTCCTCTACTCTAGCTTCAGAAGTTTTACAAATTGTGATCATGGCCTCCCTAACCCTGTGTGATCAGGCTACTGATTGAACAGACCTATATTATAGCTATGAGATTGCCAGTACCAAATGCTTTAAAGGAAGGCAACCTCAGCGACACAAATAATATGTCTCTAGTTATAGAAAATTAATGGCTTGGTTAGAATAACAATGTTGAGTCTTAGCTGCTTCATGATATGAGGCCTCTGAGCTGGGTTGTGTACAACACGTAGAACTGGCCATTGTTGTGCCCTGTTGTATTTCAGCCTCATATCTAATTTATAGTATGTTATAACCTTTGGCTTTCATTGGGTGAAATTCATTTCTGTGTAGAGGGGAAGTACATAAAGCCTATGCTACTCAAAAAATGCCTTAAGTCAGCTTTAAGTAATGCATAGGTCTTATGTTGAAGTGTTTCACATTTTATTCCCTATTTGGTAATGTGAATGTGCTTCCAGTTTATGAAATTAAAGAATTTACTACCCTCAGGTTTTTATTATCCTGAAATGTGCTATTTTATTCCTGTCCTTTTATTGGCTGTCTCCCTGAGAACTACGATCCACACACCCAAAACTTGTCATGTCTGCTTCAGTTTCTGACCCTCTCTGCATTGGTATCACCTACCAAATCCCAGTCTTCTCAGTATTTCACCACCTGCTAATCCTCACCTTTTAAGGTAGACTTAAAACACTCTCCACATGCTAAATAATTGTTTTTAATATCTTGGGTTGAGTGGGATGATATTTGTTGTAGACATATGGATGGGGACGTTAAGGACAGTAGTCAGAACAGAAGGATTTGCAAAGTGATGAAAAATAGTTTGTATAGGGATGGGGTTTTGATTTGAACTCCACTCCTCCCTTTGGGCCTGATTCTGAGAGGTACTGAGCACCTGCAGCTCCAATTGACTCCAAAGGGACTATGTGTGAGAGTAAAGATTGAGTCATCAGCTTTCCACACACAAAAAATCAATTTATTCTGGCTTAGTTCATGCAGATGTTAATTTACTTCATTGGAAATAAAACAATCTTTGCATGCATATTGGGTAATTTTTAATACACACATAGGCACTGATCCAGTAAGTTGATCAGTGCAGATGCACTGTCTCTATGAATCAATTTTCAGGAACAGGGTCATATTATGATGATGTATGGTGCAGGATTTCTACTGCAGATTTTTTAATTAGAAATTGCTATAAGAAAAACACATGAAAATATGTGACCCTTTGAAAATGATGAAACATTAATTTTAATAAATTGATACAAGACTGTTTTAAAAAGACAACAATGTTCAGTGGCAGATCTTAAAATTCATTTCAAGTGGAAAGAAATGAAAAAAAACAGTTAACTTATCTAGCTTGTTTGTTCACTTCGTACTTTAAACACCTTACCAATGGTTAAAATAGGAATCTGTTTTACTCAAGTTTGGAAACCGTGGCTACCACTAGGTACAGTTTCCATTTGCTTCTATTTAAAAACTTGCAAAAAATAAAATAAGAGCTTCATCCTCTTCTACTTCTAATATATTATTAAAGATGATACTTCATTTGTTTAACTATAGTGACATATATGAAGAAAATATTATCAAGTCTATTGTTGGTGTTCTATACATTTGGTATACATCTTCACTTCAGACTGGGATGGCCTATCAAACTGTACATTTTCTAAGCCAAGAGCAAATTTCATCCCCAGACTTCAGTAGAGTCAAGTTGGTTTAAAACATGGCTCACCCCACCTTCTTTTTCAACAGTTAATCTTTTTGGAGTGTATCACACTGGTGGGTAAGTTGTGAGGTTACTTTGCCTGCTTCCTTCCTGTCCCCATTATGAACCAAATGTTGCCTCAAGAGTCCAGTTTGAGAAATTGAGGAATCCATGGGGGGAGTGTCAATAATTCTCCTCCTAAGGAGAAAGTGGGCATTATTCCACTTCTGCAAGGCAGGAAGAAGGACAAAAGTACCTGTGTGTTGGCCTCAAAGATCTGCTGTGCACAGCAGCACTTGTAAACCCGGAAAGGTTCAGTATTGAGGTCCTTGCATGGACGTCTGGCTTCTTGCCCTCACCTCCACACAATGTGGCTTCTCTGGTTCCACTGTGTCAGAGGCTATCCAAAGCCGTAGAAGGAAGGGAAGACATAGGACTTAGTGATCATCTCATTCAGGGACAATGAATCAAGCTAGTCTGGCAATGATTGCAGAATTCAGCACCTTAATACTATTTGGTTTTGAATATTTATGAAAGTTATAATTTGCATTAACAATAATTGTATTCTATTATTTCATGCATTTTAGTAATTTGAAATCACTGGAACTACTCATGTCAGTAAAGCTACTCATGTGCCCAAGTGTTTGCAGGATCAGGGTCAGATCTTAAGGCCCTGATACTGCATTGAGCTCTGTACAGATACAGTGGTGCAGTTGTACAAAACTCATTGTAGGATCAGGACTAAGTACTGTAGTGGATGTTAAGCATGTCTAGTAACTACTTTTCTTCGGGTTTTTTGTTTGTTTGTTTATTGGTTGGTTTTTTTGGAGTAATTTTGATATGCCCAGTGCACTATACATATCTATTTATACAATAAATCAAGATTACTCTGAGTGAAATGTTATGTTTTCTGGTAAATAAAGCAGTTGTGTAGCATGAAAGATTAATCTGCTTCCTCTTTAAAAAGGCAAAGGTTTACAACAAGACGAGTTTTTGTAAGGTGTAAATAATGATGTCTCATATTGCACTCCCCAGCAAATGAATAATGCAAAGTTCCCAAACAACTATATTTTATTTTAGTCAGCTTTTGCCAATAGCATGTGGACACAAAATGGTCTGTTTATTAATACCCTACATAACAAAAGAAAAATTAGATCATTTTCTACACAGCTTGTAGACCTGAGCAATAACTTATCATGAATGGGTCATTGAACCCTAAGGACAAACTATGTGAGTCTTACCAGAGAATTAGAAGTATGGAATGAATAATAATTATTGCTAATGCTGATAATTCAGTGGGGTTTGACTTCACATGAAAAGTAGTAAAATTAATAAACAGTTTTCCATAAAACAACTTTTATTTAAATGTATTCAGCATTTTTTCCTCTTACATGCCTGCAAAATAACAACTTTGGCAGTCAATGCATTTCTACCTTTAGCATCTTTAATGGGCAGGACACAGTTTCTTCTAGCCATATTGGTGTGGGTTTTTTTCTGCTGTACCAATCTAGTCTAGTTCTTTCTGATAATAAATTATCCATTTACAGTGCAAGAATGCTTGCAATAGGCTTATAAAAACCAGGGTTTACATTCATTTTGTTGTTGCACACTGATGTCATAAGGAGAAAGCAATCTCAGAAAACCACAGAATAAATCTTTGGAAATAAAAAGTTTTTAAAATGAAACTGTGAAATCATGGGAACCTGAGATGGCAAATACCACTGAAACCCTGAAGTAGTCACAGAACACAGGAAAATAAAAGCCATTTTAAAATACAAACTGCTGTTGCCATAATTGCTTTTATAGCACTTTTTACTGATACTCAGCAGCTTCAAGGATAGGGACAAGAGGACCAGAAGGGCCAGGTGATGAGTGGAGACAAAAACAATATATGGTGGAGAAGACATGAAATGCAAATGGGGGATTCTGAGGACCAGAGATATAATTAAGCAAGACGATTTGGTGTAAGAATTTTAAAGCACCTGTGTGGCTTAGGCTTTTAAGTCTCATTTTCAAAAGTGACTTCAGACATGTAGGAGTAAGCCTCATCAAAAGTGAATGGCACTTAGGCTCCCAAGTGCCTAAGTTGCTTTTGAAAATGGGACTTAAGCTCCATAGTCACTCAGGTGCTTTTGAAAATTTGACCTAATATTTGTATAACCTAAACAGATGTGTTAAGTCTGTACCCCAAGATACAGAAATTAAGGTGACCCTCTCATGTACAAGAGTGTGCATAATTGTACATCTGTATTTGCTAATGGAATTGCTGTGATGGTATTTGCATGTGCAAATAGATAGTTTGGCATCTACGTAGGTGTTTGTACATGCAAATTAGATCCGCACATGTACAATTGTGGTAATTCCTTTGAGCAAACATGGCACAGCTGAGCACACATTTTGTGTATGCTTATCTCTGGTTTCTGAGAAATAATGGGTGAGATTCTGTGTCGTAGCTCTGAAGGGTGCAGTACAGAACTTGCAACTCAGGGGTAAAGATAGATGAAGGCTATGGAAGCTTTAAGCTATCTTTCACCACCCCAATCCTTGACTGCTCTGAGGGCTGGAGAAGCACTCAAAATTATATAGCCAGACCTGGGGGCTATAAACTCAGCACTTCCCGGAATCTCTATAGTTGCTTGTTGCAGCCCTACCTCCAAAACACCCCACTCACCCCCAACCCTGCCTCACTCCAGGAATTGCAAGAGGGTCCTCAGAAGGCAGCTTTACAACTTTTTGTAGTCCCTGTATTGGAGAATCCTCCCTTAATTTAATATGAAACTTTTAAAGGCACATTTTAAAGTTTCAGTGGCTGATGCATGTTTCTCTGGCACTGGAAAGGAAAGCTGATGGCAGAAGAACATGAGGCAGAAACAGAAGATCTTGAATGGACAGTGTACCCTGGATGGATCAAAAGCACTATTCATCCACAAACAGATTAGCAGAGGATCATACAGAATGGGGTACCGTGGTTGCCATCCTCCAGTAATGGAGATGTCACATAAGAGAAAACCACTTTATGCTGCTCCTGACCACTTACTCAGTTTAAAAGGGCTGGAGAGAGACTAAGAATCTCAACTTAGATGAGGATCTGGGTCATTGGGTAAGTCAATGGAGCTCTGACAATTGATATCAGCTGCGGATTTAGCCTATCATCTCTCCGAATGCAATTTCATCTTGGGGCTTGGCTAACCTGAAAAAGGCATTTGTGCTGTTTTCTTCTAGTTTATTATACTAGCAAAGGTCATGATGGAGTTGTAGCTTTATTACATACAATTGGGGTAAGTTATTCTTTAGTTAAATCACATGCTTCTACTAGATAATCTGTCAACCAAAATCACGCAGAAATAAAGATGTTATTCCAATTTTAAGAGTTATTTATCTACCATAGAGTAAATAAATAAGCCTGTGCACTGTTACAGGAGCAGTGGGTTATATTCTGTACACTTTATGTATTAAGAACATAACATACAAATAAGGAACAGGACAGCTGAACAGGAAAACACTCATTTACAGATAATTGATATGCTCTAGAATGATTGATATGCTGTAGATTTGTCGTAGAATGGAAGGACACACCACTGATTTTCTAAGAGCACAATTGAGTAGTATAATTTAGTATATATTTAACAAGGGGGTAAATGGTGCTCTTATGGTCATACATGTTTTCTTAGGTCAGCATCTGAACAAACACAAAGAGCTAACTGGTGGACACTAGCTGAGGGACCCCCGTGAGATATAAATCTACAAAACATGAATGTTATCAATACTTGTTAGAAAGAACCATGTAACATGGAGGTGGTGTGGTCTGGGGGTAGGGCACTGGCCTTGGAGTCAGGAGACCTAGGCTGAAGTCTTATAATAACGTGCTGCATCACCTGTAGTAAGTCACCTCACCTCTTGGTGCTTCTGTTTCTCCTGCCAGCCTCTGTCTGTTTAGTCTGTAAGCTATTAAGGGTAGAGACAGTTTCTCATGATCTGCTTGTACAGGGGCTAGCAAAATGGGGCCCTAAGTTTGGTTAATGTCTCTAAGTGTACAGCAGTAACAATATTGAACATATTTGAAAGGCTAAGATATATTCAGCAAAGATATTTCAGCAAGAAAAAAAAACCATCTCAAATTGGGATAAATTTGAAAAAAATTGAAGCTTCAACTTGCTCCCGGGCAGCAGCCTCCCCATTTCTGTCAGCTTCAGGAGTCTGGAAGCCCCAAGAGGCAGCTGCCTGAAGAATTGGAGATCCAGAGGAGCCTGGGCTGTCTGGTTTCTATAAACTGTTTTGATAGAATCTGCAAGTTCCCACAGAACTTTTCAATTTCATTGACTCAGGGTTGTCTGATGGAAAAGCGTTTGTTCTATTCCTGAGCTTTCTGGGTACTTGCAAAAGCCTTTAAATGCTGTGTAGTATATTCAGGTAATGTGGCTTCCATCATCAATGACATTAGATTGTACAACCACCTTATCTGATACACACACAAAAAAGAGAAATACTAAGTGTCCCGTTTTACATAGAAAAGAATTTCCAGGAAAACATGCAAAACCAAAGTCATCTTAGGAAAAACTGGCTGTCATCAGTGTAAACAGATTTCTCTTTCTTTCTTTTCTTTTTCGGATTGTTTCTTCCTAAATTCAGTGAAAACACACAGACAAACACACACAGGAGTTCTTGGATTAGGCCCAATCCTAAAGTCCATACTCAGTCCTTTGTAAGGAACAGTCCCACTTTTTATTTAAACAAGATTTGGTGCGGGGGGGGAGGGGTTGTTTGTTAGTTTTTGTGTGGCTTTTTTTGCCTTGTGAGAGCACATGGGCCCCATCACATCGAAACATGATCTGCCCTGGCACAGGCACCCTAACCAAGACCTTATTATTATTATTCCAGGATTGCTCTCTTCTCCCCAGGTCAGGGTTCTTTCTTTAACTGTAAACTGTCACCAATCTCTGTGTGTGTGTGTAACAATGTTTTCCCCCATATTGATTCTCCTGTATATAATGCCATTGATGTTTTCATCCAAAGAATTTCTCATAAAAGAAAACTGTTGTATATCAATACAGGCACATTTATTTTTTCTTGTCAGATCAGGTGTATGGCCTCTAAGGGTATAAGAATCATAAAGCAAAGTTGAGCCATTCTGCCAGTCTGAGGACATACAAGGTGATGATCTTGAGAAGCACAGTCATGATTAATATTTTATATATCATTAAGGTGTTTTTAACTGGGAATGTTTTAATATAATTTTGAATGTACATATTAGCTTTTTTGTCAAGTGTTCTGTGTGCACCAGACAACCTTGCGAAAGAAAAAAAAATGGCTCATCTTGACAATACACAAGAAGAAACTCTGAATGAGCATTCACTATGCATTTGGATGGATATCTTTGACAAAGAAGTTGTGCCAAATGATCACAGGTGCATTTTTCTCTTTCTTTTTTTTTTAATTCTTAAATTTCAGTTCATCATTAAAAAGAAAAATAGAAGAACAATAAACTCTTATCAGTAGTGTAAGGGAGAACCAAGAGCACCTGAATACTATTCATACAGGTAAAATTTTCATCAAGGTATACAACAATGATGGCCTCATGATGAGGAAAAAATACTACAGTGTACAGTGAAGTGTGCGATCAAGAAGGTAGCTCAGTTAGTTGCTAATTTACACTCAATTATTTGATTGATGATCATTCACCTTTTTCTTCAATATTTGGACCACTTTGGCCAACATGACCCATATTTTTTCGTACCAGTTAATGAGTACTCAGGTTTCAATGCCTGCCATACACTGAAATCAATTAGATCGAATTCAATAAAGATAAGTGCAAAGTACTTAATTTAGGAAGGAAAAATCAAATGCCCAACTAAAAATAGGGAATAACTGGGTAGGTGGTAGTTCTGCTGACAAGGATCTGGGAGCTTTTGTGATGACAAATTGAATACAAGTAGACATAATGATGTAGTTGTGAAAAAGGCTAATATTCTGGGGTGTATTAACAGGAGTGTTGTATGTAAAAGGTAATTGTCCCACTCTATTCACCACTGGTGAGGCCTCAGCTGGAGTACTGTCTGTAACTCTGGATGCCATACTTTAGGAAAGATGTAGACAAATTTGAAAACATCCAGAGGAGAGTAACAAGAGTGATAAAAGATTTACAAAACCTGACCTATGAGAAAAAGTTTAAAAACATGACATGTTTAGTCTTGAGAAAAGATGACTGAGGGAGCACCTGACAACAAGCTTCAAATATGTTAAGGGTTGTTATAAAGAGGATGGTGATCAATTGTTCTCCAGGTCCACTGAAGGTAAGACAAGAAGTAATGGGTTTAGTCATTAGCAAACAAGATTTAGGGGAAACTTCCTATCTATAAGGGTAGTTAAGCTCTGCAATAGGTTCCAAGGGAGGTTGTGAAATCCCCATCATTGGAAGTGTTTAAAAACAGGTTGGACAAAACACCTATCAGGAATGGGCTGGGTTTATTTGGACCTGCCTGAGGGCGGGGGCTGGACTTGATGACTTACTGAGGTCCCTTCCAGCCCAACATTTCTTTGACTCTGTTACTAAGTATTCTAACATCTAGCATTAACATATAATAAATGTCTAAACACACTATAATTGGCAAACATATCACACAAAGCCTCTCTCTTATCCTTCTTGGATTCTTTTAAATTTTCTCTAGGACAGCTGGGTTTTCCTTTATAATAGTCTAAAAAAGGCCCAAGGTGATTGAGGTAATATCTTTTATTGGATCAACTTCTGTTGGTGAGAGAGACAAACTTTTGCACTTACACAGAGCTCTTCTTCAGGCACACACACATATTGGGCCAGACACACAAAGCCAGGCCAGAGTTCCATGGCTGATAAGCCACCATGCCAGTAAGTAGGAGTGAAATCATGAAGAAAAAGCACCCCTCAGCAGCAGCAGTCTTTTTCCACCCTCTTCTGGAGAAGCCCCCAAGAGTGATGCTGCCCTCCACAGTAGCACATCTAGCGTGAAATAGGGGAGCAGAACTGGCTGAAAGTTCCAACAATTAGTTTTCAGCTGAGAACGATGATGGCTAAATTGGACTGAAAACATTCTGGACTCTTTGACAACCTATACCTATAAATCACTTCTAACTGTGGTACATGACGCTTTAGGTCTGCAAAAGCCTCCATGGAACTTACATAGGAGGCATAAATGGGGCTGGATCTGTGGGAAGAGGGTAAGAAAGGATGTCAGATTATTTTCATAAGCACCCCAATTTATTCTGGGATTCTACTTGTCCCAACCATGGAACACTCCAGGAGCTGCTTCCCACTCCCCAGCATGTTGGCCCGTCTTTCCATAGTATTGGGCAAGCTAGTGCAGTGATCTTTTATGCAGGAGAAGGTGCTAATTTCATTTTCCCCACACTATGATTGAACTGTGACCTTATGTTACATTAATAAACATTAGTCACAGGCCAAATTCATACCTGGTAGCCATCAGTATATCGAGTGGAGTTACACTAGAGATGAATTTGTGGAATTATGTCTATGATGTATTGGGGGACTGACACTGCATGATGTTGTGTGCCTTCAATGATGTGCTAACTACCCATGATTCCTATTTATTTTAATGAGAGTTAAAGTCACTCAGCATCTCACAAAAGCACAAGCTATGCCCTTGTATCAGGATGACATATATTTATAGCTGCATTTTCACTTTTCATTTTACTTCTTTCATTTAACTAGAGGTAATGATAGATTTTACTGACTTTATTCTCCCAGACCCTGGCTCTCCCATTCTGGACACTGGATGTGAACACCAACTAAGTTTTAGCAAAAACTTTAGATCTGTTTTTTACAAGTTATTGTTACTATCCCAGTAGAATGGCAAGGAGCCCAGAAAAGTGATGACAGGGGTGATTAAGCATGCCAAGTGATTAGAACTGTGTGTAGTCAAGCAAAACGGTAGTAGCAGAAGTGCTGAGCCTCACTGAACTGAGAGCATAGGAGAGAGGCATTAATGTAGGTGGGACATTTACCTAATTGGCAATAGTAACCTCTGTTAAATCTGCTTTGTTCCACTCCAGTGGCCAAAGACATAAAGCTTAATTATGTGGTCAGCTGGGAATTCCTCCCTTGTATGGGAAACCTGTAGTGGCATAGACAGCTAGACCCAACATCCTCTTGCGATTCCAGGGTGAGATGAGTGGAAGAGGGCACGGGCAAGGCACTACTAAACTGTAGCTGTAACCAGTTCCTAGACTGGCCACTTGGTGCTTTTACAGCCAACAATAACTTAAAGAAGCACTGAGGCTGCTCTGAGTTGTTCTGTGAGCCAAATCAGTCTTCATCCAGCTCTGAAATCTGGATGGGGACAGGCATGATAGTGGTATATAGGCATGTCTACCACCAATCATCTGTTGGCTTGGACCCAGACATCTAACCTCCAATGAAGTTAGAACGGAGGTCAACTTGTTTTGGTAGTTGAAAAGTTATTGAATGGTATAATGATGAAATAAGCTTCTCTGACATACTGGTTTTTACCTATAGCGGAAGGGAAAGGTCAGTCATCCAGCATAGATTACATGTGGTGAGAACATAGGCTTCAGATTCAATAGGAAAGGGAGCTTCCTTAGCTGCATAACCTGGTGCCAGCCGTGGACAGAAGGATGGACCAGACCCCAGGTCTTTTAGGCTCATGGTTAGAGTATCATCCGATGAGTGAGCCCTACAAATGGAATGGCTTATTGTTGAGAGCAATGGTAAAGATAACATATTTTGGCAGAAACTGTTAAAAGAAGTGGTAATAGTGCTGAAGGGAGAATTAGACATTTGGAATACCTAACTGGAGGTGCATCAAAGGAGGAAGAATACAATCAGAATTAAAGAGCAGTAGCTGGCCTGGAAATTTCTTGGTTAAAGTCCCTAGTGTGATCAGTGACTATAAAATCCATTCAGAATTCGGGTTTGAGGGCCTCTGCAAAGAATGGCCACCACTGAATAAACTATGTTCAGACCTTGCTACCTTTCTAAGATAATTTATAAAAACAGTATTCCCTGAAGAACAGGGGAATACCATATTAGAGTGATTTTTTTCCAAGTGTGTTGACTTGTTGAGTGAAAACAATAGTGGAATATCTAGGCTGTTAATGTCCAAGGAGAGAATTTGCAGTGGTTATGACTAGTATAATAGTTTGTGATGAAGGTAAGATTGTTATTTTTACTTGTGGACCACAGGATTTAAGCTGGTGATGTGTGTTTTATCGCTCAGTTCAAATGAAGTATTCTCATGAGAAAGTGGTGAGCCTAGAATTGCCCTTGACTTCAGTGGGACAAGGATTTCACCCACAGCCTTCTCCATCACTAGAACTTTTTATGTTTAAAGCATGTAATAGTGCACAAGTCTTCCCTAATTTCTCTCTCCATTCTAGGCATTAGATTTTGTAGTCTAATCATTGTAACTCAATTGACACAATTTATATATGTTGGTGCAATTGAAACAGAGTAAATTAAGGGAGAGGGACTAGTTTAATGACCATCTGAGATTTTTTTTTTTAAATAATACATTGCCTGGATTTGATTACTTGTTTGTTTAGCTCAAGGGACTACAATGAGAGTTTGCAATGCTAAGCAAACGAATCAATGAAGCAAATGTCTCTACTTATTAATTATTTAATTTTGGGGCAAAATTGTAATATTCTCTGAATAACTGGTACCTAACTAAGGTCAGATTAAGGGTTTTCTCTACTTTTTTGGTTTCTTTTCCTTCTCATTATTAGTTGTTGTCATTATTAAAATGTGGATGCATCTGCTCTCATTAAATCAGCTTTTGATTATAAAGCAGAAAATCCTATCCCCTCCTTACAAATATGGAGGCCATTTAGTAACAACAACCTATCCTAAAGGATGACCCAACACTCTCACAAATCTTGGGAGACAGGCCAGTCCTTGCTTACAGACAGCCCCACAACCTGAAGCAAATACTCACCAACAACCACATACCACACAACAGAACCACTAACCCAGGAACTTATCCTTGCAACAAAGCCCGTTGCCAATTGTGCCCACATATCTATTCAGGGGACACCATCACAGGGCCTAATAACATCAGCCACACTATCAGAGGCTCATTCACCTGCACATCCACCAATGTGATATATGCCGTCATGTGCCAGCAATGCCCCTCTGCCATGTACATTGGTCAAACTGGACAGTCTCTACGTAAAAGAATAAATGGACACAAATCAGATGTCAAGAATTATAACATTCATAAACCAGTCGGAGAACACTTCAATCTCTCTGGTCACGCAATCACAGACATGAAGGTCGCTATCTTAAAACAAAAAAACTTCAAATCCAGACTCCAGCGAGAAACTGCTGAATTGGAATTCATTTGCAAATTGGATACTATTAATTTAGGCTTAGAGACTGGGAGTGGCTAAGTCATTATGCAAGGTAGCCTGTTTCCTCTTGTTTTTTCCTACCCCCCCCCCCCGATGTTCTGGTTTAACTTGGATTTAAACTTGAAGAGTGGTCAGTTTGGATGAGCTATTACCAGCAGGAGAGTGAGTTTGTGTGTGTATGGGGGTGGGGGGGATGTGAGAAAACCTGGATTTGTGCAGGAAATAGCCCAACTTGATTGTCATGCACATTGTGTAAAGAGTTGTCACTTTGGATGGGCTATCACCAGCAGGAGAGTGAATTTGTGTGGGGGGGTGGAGGGTGAGAAAACCTGGATTTGTGCTGGAAATGGCCCACCTGATGATCACTTTAGATAAGCTATTACCAGCAGGACAGTGGGGTGGGAGGAGGTATTGTTTCATATTCTCTGTGTATATATAAAGCCTGCTGCGGTTTCCACGATATGCATCTGAGGAAGTGAGCTGTAGCTCACGAAAGCTTATGCTCTAATAAATTGGTTAGTCTCTAAGGTGCCACAAGTACTCCTTTTCTTTTTGCGAATACAGACTAACACGGCTGTTACTCTGAAACCTGTCACTTTGTGTTTGTTATGCAGCTGAGGTAGAGGAAGGATACGGAGAATATGGGCAGAAGCTTCCCTTGCCATACAACTCAGAGTCCACTTCTGTGGGAGTTCCTTGAATATTAGAGCACAGCTGTGATTTGAAACAGGTCAGGGAAGGGGCAGGAATAGTCAATAGCCACTACACTGATCTTCCAGCTATCTCTGTGGAAAGCAAGAAGCTGTGATGGTACTCGAACCTTAAAATGTAGCATGCTAGTATACTATACTATTTACTATATACACCATGCCCCATAAACACTGAAGAAACAGCCCAGCATATAGCTTGTACACTATTGTGCTGGATCAGTGGTTCTCAAGTGCGGGTACGTGTACCCCTTGGGTATTCAGAGGTCTTTCGGGGGCACATCAACTCATGTAGATCAGTGTTTCTCAACCTGGGGGTCACGAACTCCCAAGGGGCTGTGGTATTGGTTTAGGGAGTTCACAGGTACAGGGCCAGCGTTAGAGGATGGCAAGCATGGCAGTAGTCTGGGGCCTCATGCCACAGGGGGCCCTGCAAAGCTAATTTACATGCTTCAGCCTCAAACAGCGGGGCTCAGGCTTGAGCCCCCGGTGGCAGGGACTGGACTTCAGAACCCTGAAAGAAGTGCAGTAGTCTGGTCTGGGAAGTTGAGAACCCCCATACTAGAGAAAAAGTTATTGTTAGTGCTTGCTCACTCTGGGAATCCTCTTGTTTTTGTGTACCTTTCTGATTTATGTCTGATATTTTTCTTCTACTTTTCAGAGTATTTGTCTAAAATAGCACCAATGTGCACTATTAATGGGAGATTTTATTGTACAATACATGGTTCCACAAATTACTTGCTTTAGCTCTTATCCTAAAACTGTACCTTGCTTTTTCTACCTGTCACAGATATTGTTTAGATGACACAGCAATTTAGCAGAAATGTGGTTCAGCCCAATTCTTTCTACCCAGAAGGTACCAAGAATGAAGCCACAAGGCTTGCAAACCACAAGTTGTTAGATGAGATTGCATATAATTTATGAGGCCTTGAAATCACCTATGTTTGAGTATTGCAAAGATTCTGTTAAAGTATCCTGAAGTATTATTCTTAGAGGAAGGAGTCAGCTTGCATCCGTAGTTAGCACCATAGACAGGTTTTTAAATGCAGAAAGAGTGGTTAATAGCTTCTTAATTCCTTCAGTGGATGTTTGTAATAATTTCTATAACTATTTATTTTAACAGACTTTCAATTTTGAGTTCAGATTGCAAATTAACTCAATCCACTGATTACGCTCCTCTCCTTCCAAGACTTCTTTAACTTGTCCTTCAGGGACATGAAGTACCTTTTCTAAAAAAAAGCATCTGTGTCTCCTATTGTTGAAGAGATGCAAGGCCTGAGGCCAACAGCATGCGCTTTACAAGTTCCAACTCCTGCTTGACTGCTAAAGGAATGTTTACCGTCTGAGGCTACTGAGACGCAGGGAACAGTGAATTTATCATTGGAAACTGGAACTGTTCCATCAAATTTTAAACAAGCCTTAATAATTCTTTGAAGAAACCTCTCTCAACAACTGACAATATGTTTGATTTTCATTCAGTTTCCAATTTATGCTTTTTATCAAAGGTACATGAAAAAGTTATTTATATTCAATTACAAACTCATCTTGCTCCATTTGATTTATTTGAAAAAAAATCAGTCAGGGTTTAAACTGCACCATAGCATGGAAACTGCATTGTTAAAGGTATATAATGATTTATTGATTGCAACTGATTCAGGATCTCTGTCACTTAGTTTTACTGGGACTTTCAGCAGCATTTAATATGTCTGTAGTCTATTGCTGGGCTCCTAAGCAGTGTTGCACCTTGTTTCAAATCATATTTAATACTTCAGCTTTTGATAGTTTTTTCTGCAGATCTGTTCAGCTAAGATTCAACTTCTCATTGCCTTACTGGTCCTCATGGGTCTGCTTTAGGAACTCATTGATTTCTACATGTTGTTACTTAAAACAGGCTGTGCTCTCTCTGTTACAGGGTTGATACCCAAATGTATTTAGCTCTTCCATCCAATTACTATGTTGCATTGACTATTATTGTTTTGTTAAATCCCGCTTCAAATGTCACAGTAGTTTGTGAAAATAAAAAAGTTTGGATAGCATTTATTGAGCTATCCTTTGCTCATATCATGAGTCTGTCACCCTATTAACTCTGAACGTAGTCTTTAGATGCCCTCTTTAGGTATTCAAAGCTTCAGTGTTACATGGTCATCTAACATTTATAATGGAATTTGTATCTTTCTCTGGTCTGTTCATATGACACCTTTTTAGTTAGCATTTATGAAATATCACCACACTAACACTATTGCAGGGATCCAGAATTGTTAGCAAATGCCTTTAATTTGTTAAGACTGTTGTACTGGAACAATTCTGAGCCAAATTCTCTGCTGGTGTAAATAGACACAGAAACATTGACTTCAGTGGAGTTACATGCATTTATATCAGCAGCGAACTGGGACCTTTTTCTAGGTGTTCTCCATCATATTTCCTAACTGCAGACTTTGCAAAATGGAAGTCTCATTCTTACTGGCATTCAGCTGCTTCACCATATTAATCCCATTAAAACAAAAACCAAAAAAAAATGTTACATTGGATCTCTGTAAAATTTCATATTCAAGTTTCTTTCAAATTTTTTGGGCCCAATCCAAAGCTCAGTGGAATCAATGAAAAGACTCCCACTGACTTCAGTGGGGTTTGGATCATTAATGGTTGTGCATCAGTGTAACTTACTCATCTTTTCTTACCATGTGCCAGCAGTCATTTAACAAGATCAGAGTCAGTTGGTTATTTAGTTTGACCTATTTTTAAAGTCAGGAACTTGGGAGTTAAGAGTATTTTAGAATTATTCTCTGTGACAATGGAAATAACTTCCTATCACTATTCAAAAGTTTGTTTCAACATTTAAAATTGCACTAAACAACTATGGACCTGATACCACTCTTACTTGTAACAGTAAATCAGAGGTAACTCTTTAGACATCAACGGAGTTACTCTTGCAGAACTGGTGAGAGAGGAGAATCAGGTTGTGTGGCTCTTCCCATATTTAATTAATCACTCTTTATTTGTTTAAATATCTGTCAGGTATAAGTGCCCCATAACTATTTTGTCAAGGCTGCTACATAAATCCATTCATTCTGTGTTCAGCCCCTTAACTTACTTTTACCACTGTTAATATTACAGTTTCTCTAAATGTTTCACATTTCAAATGTCAACAGCAACAGAAATGCATCCGATGAAGTGAGCTGTAGCTCACAAAACTTATGCTCAAATAAATTAGTTAGTCTCTAAGGTGCCACAAGTATTCCTTTTCTTTTTGCGAATACAGACTAACACAGCTATTACTCTGAAACTGTTTTAAGAAAGAATTTTCATATTTCCCATGAAATACAATAAAACAAAAACGTCAGTTCAATTGTTAGTAACCGAAAGGCTGCCACTGTGAGTTGTTTTTTGACATCAAAGTGAACATATAACTCTTGTATTTACAAACACTATTTCTTTTTCCAAATGAAAAAGAAATGTTCAGCTTAAATTCTCTCTCGCTCCACTAAGCCAATGATCTTGCTTGTCTTTAGTGGTCTCCTTCTATTTTTCCCTTGTGTTTTCTAATGATATTCAGCATACAAATTAATATGGCTCTTATCATTATAACAGGAGAGCTGTTTGCAGTGATATTTTTAAATTAATGTATCCCTTTTTATGAATTATTGTTAAACTTTGAATTCTTCAAAATTACTTCATAATTCAAAAATATTCAGCAACTGAAGAGTTTATTCAAGTTTTTATCAAATAGGCCTCTGGGTCATGAACTATCCATTATATCTAGTATTTCCTGTTTGTAATTAATATTCATGCCTGTGGCTGGTCACTTACATTTCATGATTTTTTTTCCTGCTCACTGATTGGACAATGGACAAAGAACTTTCAAGATGGCTGCATGAACACTTCCATTGAAAATACTTTGTAACATATACATTCAATACACCTTTTCCTGCCTCAATCATTTTTTGCAAACAAAATTATCATATCTTCACTAATGTTTCTGAAAAGCAACTGAAACATGGCAGAATGCATGATGTTTATTTGAATGAATGTAGGCTTTTGCCAATATTCCCCCAGATCTAGATAACAAGATGTTTAGGAAAGCTGGAATGGGAAGAAAGGGAGGGAGAAGCAACATGCTACATCAAAAATGCCATTACCTGGCTTTTGAGTTATTGATAATTCAGAAGCACAAAACTTGGAACTCATATGGATCGGTATCCTAACAAATAAATCAAAAGGTGAGATCCTGCTGGGAGTCTGTTGCAGACCATCACATTAAATAAGACAATCTGGTGAGCAGCTTCTTAAGCATCCATTTGTAATGTATGCAAAGAAAAAATCATTTACCATGGGGGATTTCAGGCTAGGGGACACATGTTGGACGCCTCACTGTCACTAGTAAGAATCCTTGGAGTTTCAAGAGAATAGAGGTAATTTGATCACCATCTTCAAGGGCCCATATGGGGAAGAGATTTCTGTTAGTAGATTACTTTTTAATCTAGTGGAAAAAGGCATAATAAAATCCAGTGGTTGGAAGCCAACCCTAGACAAATTCAGACTAGAAATAAGGCACACATTTTTGACAGTGAGGGTAATTAAAGGTGCATGATCCTGCAAAGATTTAAGCATGTTTGATTTTATGCATGGAGTGGTGTGTGGAAATTGAGGTGGGTCTCAAAAGCATGAGGGCCCTCTTTTGGCATCTGAAGGGAACCAAACTGTGTTGCCTGTATCAGTACACTCCACTCCATTCAATATCTATGGATCCTACTTATGCCTATCAGAACATGTGGTGTTTCTCACCCACTGCAGTCAATGCCCCAATAACAACCGTGTGGGTGAAACTGGACAATCACGATACTATTGAATGAACTCACACAGAAAAAACTGTAAGACAAAAACATCACATCACCCCTGGGTGAACACTTTTCACAAAAGCTTTCTCTCAATGTCTGACCTCTCAGTCTTCTTCCTCAAAGGAAACCTGCACAACACCTTCAAAAGAGGACCCTGAGATAGACATTAAAAATCATGGTCTTAAAAATCATGTAAGGCTCTGTGGTGTCAGAGCTGGGAAGGGGGACACTAAGGAAGGAAACTGAAATCATGCTTCCTGGAAGTTCATCCCAATAAACATCAAATTGTTTGCACCTTTGGATTTGGGTATTGTTGCTCTCTGTTCATGCGAGAAGGACCAGGGAAGTAAGTGGGTGAAGGAATAAGCCCCCTAACAAGCTTCAAAAGATTCTTCCTTTCATTCAAAAAAGTCAAATTTGTCCAACGTTTATTTACTCTATAATAGCTAGCAAGTAAACTGCTCTTTAAAAAATCATTTTTGCAGTAAGCAGAAAAACAAGTCTGATGAAAACTTTATAAACAAGTGCTAATGTTGTTTGACCAGGTCTCCTATTTGCAAAGTATCATTAGTCAATATTTAGCAACCCAATAAACTCAGACATCTTGCCAAATATGAAATAGATGCTTTATTCTCCTAATTTAAATATGTCACTACTGAACAATACTTGTTATACACATGAAAACAGAAAGAGAAAAATATTTTTGTTTGTAAGAAAATAGCCCTCGATTGTTACATACAAGACAAGGCTGCCTTGTGAGCTCCAGAGTGGCTTGAGGGGAGAATCCTTACTATTTCTAAATTCTGGAGCTTCATCTGGATTAGGAATTTTCTGCCCTTCAGGTGCTTAATACTACTCCCAGGAGTGGAAAAAGATTTTTCTTTAATGAGAAGTATGCATTACATTGCTGCCTGCAGTCATTTGAAATGAGAGCTCATATATAGTATGATGTCAATTAATACGAGTACCAGCAAATGGTTCATAAAATGTGTGACTGTATCTGGCCTCTGTTAAAGTGTTTCTTCTTGAATGTTCTTATTGAAAACACTATTCTGAAGCTTTATGAATCCTTATACAGAAAACTAATATGTGAAGTGTGACTGAAAATAAACAGAGAGAGGTGGTTAGTTTGGATCACCATAACTTTATAGGTTGTTGGTTGCATGGGGGAGTTATGTTTCTTTTGTACCAATTTGAAAATATTGCATAGTGCAAACAGTATCTTTGTCCAGTCTTCAATCTAAATGTGATCATGAAATACACATCGTGGATTAAAGGTTCTGAAGAAAAAAAAGCTTATGATGGTGATGACTTGTTGAAATCTCATTTTGGGTTGCCATTTACCCCCAAATCTCTGAACCTGAGAATAACTATATAAATCAATTATGTTTTGTAATCAACATCCTTAAAGGATAATGAGTTTAAGGAAGGATGATCTACACCTTAGGCTGATTAAATTACAGGATAGAGATTTTCTTTCTGAAGTCTTTAATATTGCTAAAAGGATCCTATCAAAATATATTAGCACTAGTGTTGGATGTTATCTAAAGGGTTCTCATCACTGAAGATAAGCATGAAAGTCTATTAACTGAGCAGAGTGTCCCCAAACACATTTCAAGTAACTTCAGAAACATCCTGTACCATTCTTTCTTGCATCTATTATTGGCCAGTGTCTAGAGGCAGATTCTGGACTCAGTGGACCTCATTTCTGATCCAGTATGGGAATTCAAACACAAACAGCTACACTGTGTCTAAAAATAAATAAATAAAACCACACACATGCTGCTTTTGTAAAAGCAAAACCAACATCAGTGACCACTAATCAGATACTTGTGTGAAATTACCATATTTGTATTGCAAATGTCAATTGCAGTTACAACTTCAGGCTTTTCCTGAGCAAAAAGTACATGCAAAAGAAGTGGGCACCCACACTGGAAAATGTTCCTGTTTTATAAAAGAAGTTTCCTTGATAGGAAAAGAAAAATCCTTTTGTCAAAGTGTTCTGTTTTTCATAGGGAATAATGTCTTTTAATTACCAAATCTGCATTTTTTCTGAATTAAATGTAAATAATTGAAATTAAATCCAGACCTGATCTTGTGAGACATTAGGAACACCTCTAACAAAAACTCTAATTTAATCATAACTTGAGCCAAATGTGAACCTTAATTGATAATGGTCTAAAGCTCCAATCCTGTAAAGACTTGTGAACATGGAATAACTTTAAGCATGGAAGGAGCACCAATGAGTTCAATGGGGCTACTAACATACTTAAAGTAAATCACACAGGTTCAGGGCCTGATGCCTTATAAACTTCAAAGAGCAGAGTAGCCAACTCACTTCATACTTTCTTGGTTCTGTTCAGCAGGGTTTTAAGGTGCATGATCCTGCAAAGATTTAAGCACGTTTGATTTTATGCATGGAGAATTCACTAGGACTAGTCACAGTGTATATAAGTCTTTGCAGGACTGAAGCCCAAGCTAGAAACTTATGCCAACATTTTCAAATCTGCAAAAGGTCAATGCATATCATATTCATCTGACACTTTGGTAAACTGAGGCATAGAAAGGCTCATTAACTCATCCAAGGTCATACAGTTAGCCATTAGTAGAGATAAAAGGAAATCAATGAGTCCTGAGCCCCAGTGTACCATCTTAATCAGAGATCAATGAACCAGGAGTTCTGTTTTCTAGTTCTTCAGTTGCAAATGAGTCACTGTGATTGGAATGTGTCATTTAGCCTCTTTGTGCATTAGTTTATCCATCTAGAAAAGAAGCATGATATAGAAAAATGGATCTGCAAAGTGATTTGAGATCATTACATGAATGGTGCAAGAGATGGGTACAGTGTTATTATATTCAGCTCCTACTGAGCACCTACTGATACACTGGAATACATAACCTTCAAACTTTTACCGGTTTTGGTGCACAGTCAGATTATATATCATGAAAAAATGGCATGTGTCATTTTCCTCATTTCAATTGGCAAATTATTATTTTTTCAGTATAATCAATAGATAATCTCTTCAAAAAGGAATAAAGACTAAGGGCCTCAATGAAGCTTTACCAGCTGAGTATCTGATCTAGAATTTTGCCACATGGGTATCTTCACAGAAGTCAATGGGACTAGCTGTGTGAATAACTGCTCACCAATGCAAGAGGCTCACAATCAGGTCTATAGAAAGTCAAAGATGAAAACCTTTGTAAAGGCTACTCTATTTAAAAGACTATTTACTATGGCTTGTCTATATTTAATAGACAAATGAATTTGCTGCAAAACATTTATAGTTTAATGAAAATATTATAGACTGTGCCCTTTCAGCTTACATATATGATCCATTATTGGTGTCTTTTCCAGAAACAAATGGGTCCACTTGGCAAGATACAGAATGACTGATGAGACACAACAGAAAGAGTATCCTCTGATCCACTAATGCTGAGAGGTTATACAGCACCACTTTATTGAAAAATAAGCAGATTGGGTCAATGTAAATTAACCTTCAGTTGAGACACTGTGATTTGTGCAAGACTAATTGCATGAGTTGACTATAAGCAGACACCAATATCTGGTTTCTAGCACTTTTGCCATGCATTTTGATTTATGCCAAGAAAAGACATTCATCCTGAAACTTATCCAGAGGCAATATTCTGGTGTTTGTCAAATCACATGTGTAGCTGAAGAAAACAGATAGCAGATGTAATTGACTGTCCCCTCAAGGTAGGATAGTTTACTAAAATGTGCTTTGTTTTATTGTTTAACAAGCAGAGCTTGGTATTTTTGATTCAGTCCCTCCACTCCTTGAGAGCACAGAATATAATTCACTATTTAAAATGCCTTATCATGATGTAAACTCATTTTGTAAGTGTTTCAGCTCACTGAGCTTGGGAGAGTGCCCCATTAGAATGGGAATGCAGATTTGCTTTTTGTACGATAATGACTGCAGCCGAGTCTCCTTTTATTTCCTAGCATGTGAAAATAGAAAACGGCCAGTCTCCCTTGCCTTCCATCTGCTCCGTATAGCTAAGTCAATCCAGATTCCCTTTCATAACACGCATCCAAAAAACCCAGAACCCAGGCAAGAAAAAGAACTCTTCCCCTTTTCAGAAATGATTGCCAGACTAAAGGAAAGAATATCCTTAAGTTCCAATGACAATACTCACAGTATAACATGGATAGGAATACTTACCATGCAAAAGAAAAAATCAATACTGAATTCCCAAATCAGGCAGCTGCAGATATTCCCCCACCAAAGCCAGCTTACTGTGTAAAATAGAAGGCCCTAAATAGCCTGGCATGGGAACTCTGAACAAAGACCCAGTTAATATACTGGCAGTTATACAGAATGAAGAGGTGGGTCAATAGGCACTAGTTCACCCACTACCAGTTTAGAAGGCTGTTGCTCCACATATTCAATGACTATTGGTTCTCAGAAACATTGTCAGGTAGCCTCTTGAACGGATCAGGATAACTGAAACAAAAGGAAGGGCTAAATCAAGATGTGTTATCTTTGCTCAATGAGATACTAAGGCAGCAATCAGAACTTCCCTGGACCCAGCCTTAACAGAATACCAGCCAAATTTTCATCATCTTGAAATATGCCCAAAGCATTTCTGATCTAGTGTCAGTCACTACTGTGCGGCATGCAGCAGCATGTGAATGTACTCATCACTACGTAGCGTGGCAGTGAGATAGGAAATTCCTGTCTGCCCTATGCTTGGCGTGGAAGTGGTTTCAACCATGCTAGTGTCTGTGGAAGGAGGCTGAGTTACATATGACATTCTGGAACGCTGATTACAGTTGCTCTTTGTTACAGCACACACTGGTGAGTTATGTTGAGTCAGTAGGGCCTGACCACATTCTACTAAGCCAGAAAAATGCTTCAGCCTTGGGATCGCTTCTGGGTTCTGAGAATTTGCAGGCAACTCGGTCACCTTGGGAGAGGAAAAAGCTTTCTGCACCAGAGCTTCTTCACTCCCCCTACAAACAATGTTCTCTCAGATATTTCTGCCAATGCCACCTTTTGCAAGTACCTTATATATGTGCTTGTGAACCAGAAGGGAAGAAAAAAACATTGTCAGCCACATTTACCCTCCTTTTTCCTGTCTTCTCCCTTGTACTAGAGCAAGTGGCTAATATGAGTGTCTACACATAAGTGTCTTGATTTCCAAAAGGCTCCTCACCTTGAGAGATGCATATCCCAGATTCATTAAAGGGATGTGGCTTGGAGAACTGCCAAATGGTTTGTTGGGGCCTGAGCATTATGTAACACTTGAGCAATTCAGTGTGATGCGGTCCTGTTTTCCCCTCCCATGATGACAGAGATGAGTAGGCACTGAGGACTCAAAGCAATCAAAATATCCAAAAAGCAGCATTTTGGCTGTTGTTTAGAGCAGAGGGCTACACCTAGACTATTTGGTTTGTTCCCTTCTGAGACCAAACATTTTCAGGCTTTGCCAGCACTGGGTGTGTCTACACTGCAATCAGGAAGTGTAACTGCAGCACACTTAGACATATCCATGCTAGCTTGCTCAAATAACAGCATAGGGGGTAGCAGTCAGTACAAGCCCACAAGCCCATTCTGCTGCAGGTTCACTGCTATTTTTAGCAAGCTATCAACATTAAAGCTAGCCAGGGTATGTCTACATGTGTCACAATTACACATCCCTATTACATTGTAGACAGACCCTAACTGTTTTACAGCTTTTCCTCTGAAACGCAAATAAAAACAAACATCCATATATCTAATTCTTTTCTGTATAGTTAATTCAACTTATTTACCTTGCTTACTCTAGACTATGCCTCTCCTACTTCAATGGTGTATGCAACCCAGATTTTCACTCTCATGCCACTTTTCTAGCTTTTCCAGCAAGTAGGCTTGTGATTTCGGACAAATTTCTTTTTGCCCCTCTCTATTAGTGTATGTCTTGCCCCTTACCAATGACAAGGACATATTTTAATGACTACTAATACCACCACAGGCACCGACAAGGAATATTAGTCTATGGTCCAGGGAACCTCTTACTAGACCTTGCTTACTGGTGCTGTCTTATTCCCGAGATTTTTTTCCAAGTCAGTGAGGATTATTCTTTCCTATGCTTTTGGATAGTCTTACAGCTGTAGTTTCATGTTCCATGGAATGATAGTGAAATGGATTATAATATAGTGATAAGGGAAGAGATATTGGCTTATATATCGTGTCACATTAGAACCCTCAGAGTGGCAGCAGGTGATCCTACTCAGCCTTTTCTCAAGCTCAAAAATATAAGAGATTTGTAATAGATTCTCTTTATGAGGCTATATTGAGGTCAAACTGGTCATAAACCACTTTATTCCTTGAGATGCAGCAGCAATGTACACAGTAAATAACAATTCAAAGACTTTCTATTTTAATGCAATAATAGCCAACAAATCAATGGATGCCATCGGAGATTTAATTGTCAATTAATGATCCAAGTTTTCTGCTCTCAAATCAGCTATTAACACCAATGGGTAATTTCTTAGGGGATGTGGAATGATATCTTACCTTTTAAAATAGAAAAATAGAGTATGAAACAAACCTAGTCATTTCTAGGTGTTTACATGATACTGCATATACCATTTGTGTTACAGTCTGTAACACATTGTTGATATATACATTTCTGATTTGATAGTGAGGGTAAAAGTTATCATAGGTAAATGAGTTAATATGATCTCTCAGAAGAGAATGGAAAAGCTTTATAAATGAGTCCCCATAGTAGCTGGGCTGTAATAGCCAATGAGTGTGAGGGGGCTGGGGGGGCAATGCTCCCTCCCTCCCCATCCACCTGTTTTGGGGTGGGAGTTGGCAGGCTCCCATTTACACCTGCATGCCCAGTCCCAGAGTACTGGGTAGCCTACATGAGGATGTCTTACTCCCCAGGTGCAGACATATGGTTGAAGTCTTAATATCACACATCAATAGTTAATATGTGCTGAGCCCTAAGCACCGTATACTAATAGAGGATTGGAGCGGAGCCCCTTTGATCTCCCTATCCTGTCCTACCCATGTTATGGCCCCTCCTTCCTCTTATTACAGGGGTGAGGAGATGGACCACCTTTTTCAGGTTTCCCCCAGTAGAGAGTTCTCCTGCCTGGGGGGGGGGAAATTCTCCGTGAGTTATCACCTGCTGGCTGAAGGGAGTGGAAAGTCTAGCCTGATATATTAACTCTGAAACAGGGTATACATTGGCTGACCTAGGATTACAGCTAAGCAAACAGCTACTGGCTGAAAAAGAGTATTCCAATCAGTCCATCCTTCATAGTACTCTGTGCGCCGAATGTTTTGTTATCAGTTCTGTCCTGTCTCATCGAAGTCAATGGCATTGCATTGAGTGCAGAATGGTATTCACTGTATACAGCGAACACGAGGAGTATGTAATCTCTCTGCCAAAATTCTAATAAAAGGAACAGTATCATCCCCACCAGAAGATATCCATGAGAAACAATGCCACTCTAATAATGGCTGCAATATATTTAAACATGGAGACATAATAGTTTTACTTTATGCACAGTCTGTGACTGAATTTGTCAGCATAGTAAGCTGATGAGGGAAGCAGGAAAGGGTGCACTTCGATCAAGATATTTTCCCCTAATATTACAGTAATAAGAGAAATCATCGCATAACTCTCTTAACCAAGACTGGCACAGTCTGCTTCTCCATTTGCATTCCACAGTATTTTCTGTACATTTAAAGTGAAGTTCTACTATGAAAAGTGATTACGTAAAAGTGTCACCTTCTCACTCAGAGCTGCTTGTTGTGTGCATTCAGAGCCATTTAGTCTCACTTCAGTGAGAAAAATAGCTTTTTACTCCTGTTAGCAAAGCAGGGCCAACACAGCTGCAAGAGTGAGTTGAATTCTCTTCTTTCTTGTCCATCAACAGAAGGACATGGAGGCTCAGAGAGAAGGAGAAAAGTGAGCTTGCTTGGTAGATTCAGCAGCAACAACAGCAAGCAACCTGAGAACTGTCACAAGGAAGTTGGGTAATCAACAGGGTCCACCAGAATCAGTATACAGGTGGGAAAACTTGCAAGCAAGATACATGAGGCAAACATTATGATGAATGACAGTAAGACCATACAGAGAGCACCCCACCATGAGGCTAAAGATGGAACTGAACTCTGATTGGTGGGACTTATAGTCTGATCTTTAATTACCTTCTAGATGGACTAGAAGGGACACCCCAATCACCATACTAAGCCTGAGAAGCACCCCTGGCCAAGGTTATTTTTGTAATGCTCTACTGAACTTCCCCTTCAGGGCCAAGATAGGAGCTCGGGTTTTGCTCTATTGCAATTGATTAAGCCACTGCACCTGGGGCACTTAAACCCTTTTATTTCCTCTAACAGTAGTAAATCTTTTCCTTCCAGGTGTGCATGTGAATGCTTATTGGGAGGCCAGCAAGCATTAGAACCCATAGGCCCTAGAAGCTGATGTTCACTGAGTGCTTGATCATGGTACATATGCCATACTACCAAGTTTTGGGCACTTGCTGGAATGAAGACAGGCCCAGTGAAGAAAACAAGAGTCATCTTTTTTATGATGGCTTAATTTGGAGGCAATCGAGTTACCAAATTGTAAATGAGTATAAACCCAGGGTTGTGAGTTCAATCCTTGAGGGGGCCATTTAGGGATATGGGGCAAAAATTGGGGATTGGTCCTGCTTTGAGCAGGGGTTGGACTAGATGACCTCCTGAGGTCCCTTCCAACCCTGATATTCTATGATTTGACCTGTTGAAGCTTCATTACAGGTGGCGATATATTAAAGAAAAAACTGTCTGATTGAGAGTCCATCCTGAGTTTGAAGAGATGACTGTAAATGACATTGTTTATTAACTGGGTGGAAATTAATGGAATACAAACACAATATCTCCTAATGCCATTTTTAGAGTCATGTTTCAGAGGAGATCTGCACTGTCAGCTAAGTTGTTATGTCTCCATTTAGTGAAGAACTGCAGGTGGTTAGAGCATGAAATTTAAAATGTAATTTGACACTTTGAGGCTTATCTACACATTCTCAATAACTAACTGAGAGAGAAGCATTTTGGCAGGAGAATGAATAGTGAGTGAAAAGTAGCAGACAAAAGCCTGCATCATTGTACCAAAACTAACTTAATTAAAAACAGCAACAATCACCCACCAAAAAAAAAAAAACCCAACAAAAAACAAAAACAAAAAAACCCCTTTATTCCTACAAAGGCATCCAGAAGATTGAGCTATAAAGTGCTGTGCTCCTGCTACAACTATTGCTGGACACTGGTATTCAGGGAAATTAAAACAATTAGAACAAAAGAGTAGTAGAAGTTAAAGATGGAAAGCCCTGTTAAATCATCTAGTGTTCCCCAGTCAGTGCATGATCATTCCCATTTCCCTCCAGTGTATTGTACAATTACAGCTCTTTTATTTCAATGCCCAAGAAAAGTGATATTAGTAATTTAAATAAAGCTTATTGCTATTTTTTTAAATACATACATATTGAGAGTGGGAATGTATTGAGTGGACAATGCTGGAAAAAGTTACCCATCTGTTGTAGGACTCATGCATTTTGCTCTGAAGTCTTCCTGCAGTTGCCACAGTGCCAGCAAACCTTCGATTAGATATGAGATTCTATCAACTCACACTGTGAGCTGTAGCTCACAAAAGCTTATGCTCAAATAAATAGGTTAGTCTCTAAGGTGCCACAAGTACTCCTGTTCTTGTTGTGATATGGGTCTGCAAACTCCCAGGTTGCCTCTTCTCCTCTCCCTGAATTCTTACTTTGCTGACTCCATTAGGAAAGAATAGAGTAGAAGTGCAAGTGTAGGGTTGGATGGAACCTCAGTAAATCATCAGGTCCAGTCCTCTGCACTGAGGCAGGACTAAAAATTATCTAGCCTATCCCTGACAGGGGTTTGTCTAACCAGTTCCTAAAATCCTCCAATGATGGTGATTCTACAACCTCCCTAGGTGACTTGTGACAGTACTTAACTACCCTTATAGTTAGAGAGACAAGGTGGATGAGGTAATATCTTTTATTGGACCGACTTCTGTTGGTCAGAGAGACAAGCTTTCAAGCCACACAGAGCTTTTCTTCAGATCTGGGAAAACTAATCCGAGAGTCACAAGTAAATGCAAGATGGACCAGATGGTTTAGCAAAAATATCACTTATTCTAAGGGATCATTAAGGTAGAGTGGCCCGTTAACACCTCTGCAGTCATAGGACAAAAAGGGGGATTAGATTGTTGTATAAACCATAAATCCAGTGTCTCTGTTCAGTCAATGATTTTTAGTGTCTAGCAGAGTTATGAATTTAGACTCCCAAATTTATATTTCCTGAGCCCCCACTTCTGGCCTTCTGACAACCCCCAACCTTTCCAAGCTCATCATAAGGAACAAGCTCCCTACAGACCGGAAGACACCAACTCAAAGCAGCACCAGATCCTGCCAGAACAACAGACACAAAACCTGCAAACATCTCCATTGCTACAATGATCAACACGCCCTCACAACATGCCTTTCACGATCCATGGATCCTACATATTCTTATCACAACATGTGGTACATCTCCTCCAATGTGCTGAGGGTGACCATACATCCTATTTTAGTTGCCACAGTCCCTGTCCTGGCCGTCCCAATATTTTTGGCAAAAGTGAGCATTTGTCCCGTTTGCTCTTGCCGACTCAATCAGAGGGGTGTGATGTGGAGGAACATGTGTGGGGGAAAAGGATGAGCAGCAATGCTAGCCCCATGCAATGGGGAGGCAGGGCTCAAGTGGGGCGGCAGGCAGGGCCCAATAGAGAGTTCCTCTGCCAGTCCTCCCATTCGTGAGCCTGTCACTGCCGCTCGAGCCCTGCCTGCCCCCCTGCCTGAACCCTGTCTCCTCCCGTGTGTGGGACTGGCATTGCTGCTCACCCTCCCACCACATTCCTTTGCACTTCAACACACTTTTTTGACAAATGTGGGCATTTGTCCCATTTGCTCTTGCTGTCTTGATCAGTTGGCATGAGCAAATGGGACAAATACCCACTGTTACCAAAAAAGTTGGGTCGGTCAGGATAGGGCTTAAAAAAGGCACTGTCCTGGCCAAATGGGAGGTATGATCACCCTACAATAAAGCATCCATACACATTTCCCAGTGTCAGTATATTCACCATTCTAGAACACTATTTAGGTTTAGGTCAGAGTCCTTTAATGACTTACCTACACATGGCTTCTCCTCCGAATCGTGGAGTCTTGGAGACTACAGTAAATGCCCTTCCATTCTCCTACTCAAACTTTTTCTAAAATGGTTGCTCAGAGAAGCTTTTATAACTTCCAGCCCCCTTTGTCAGGTGACTCCCTAATTTGCCTGGTCAGGTGATCAAAGTTCCCCACCAAGTGACTGTTTGCTGAGTTGCTTCCCCTGTGGAGTTCAGTCTTGAAAATCTAGTTTCCCTGGGTAGTAGCTGTCTTTGTCCAAAAGAGCTTTTATGTGTATAAAGGACCATCAAGTTTTAATGGCCCTCTATTGTTGGCCCTGTGCCAGATACAAGAATGTCTCTAGTCACTTCCTGTGGGTTTTAGCTCGCTATGGAGGCAAAAGCAGAGAAGGCAAACAAGCCCCACATTCAAAATGGAGTTTGCAATTTAACACAGATATACACAGAAAGTCCCCCAGATATAACAAAATACATAAACTGTGCATAGACAGGTTCCCCAAATCATCACAGTAGGAATTAATATAAATAATGTTTCTTAAAAAAGCAGAAAAGCTAAAAGATTATTATGCTCTGGGAATGTAAAAATGTTAGGACATTATGGAATGAAGTGACTGTGATATTCTGGATCCCTATGTTCACCCTTTTTACAAAACTATATTGGATTTTGTACAAAGTATGACTTGTGAGGTATCATTTGGAAACTAATAATTTGCTGATCATTATTGTCCTGGTAATATGTAAGTGGCAACATTGTACATAAAGTTATAAGATTCTGTTGTATAATATTACTGAGACATGTTCCAAGTTTAGAAAAGCAGGCAGCTCAAAGACAAAAAGGCAAACGGATGCTTCAGGAAGATATCCACAAAATCAGATGAACTATCATCTGGCTAAGTGGCCATTCTTCAGCAGGAAAAAAGGTGTGAGTCAGAAATCTACATTTTGGCAAGGAAACAGCTGGTGGTCCCCTGAAGTATAATTCACGTGTGGGTGGCTATAAAACTCATAGAGTACAGCTGGGAATGACTTACATGCTGAACACTGTGTGTGAACAGACCAGGAGTGAAGCTGTAGAAAAGGCAGGTTGGAGAACTGAGGGGATACAGCTGTCTATCAGTCTATATGGTACCCTGTGTAATGTCACAGAAGCGTCATATAGTTATGAATGTGGTGACCCATATGCAAGGAGCATATTATACCCTTAAATGCCCACATTATTAAGTCCTACCTACCTAAGAAATTGCCACTCTCCCTGTGCAACATTGTGACTGTAGGGTTCAACTGATGCATATTGATCTGAATGTTCTCAGTGAATGGCCCAATACACTAGAATTCCTTTCCCCCATTGTTCCAGTAGGCCCCTCATTTATTAAAGGCATAGGATGACATTTTTAGAAGGTATTTAGGCACCTAAAGATGCAGATAGGCATCTAGTGGGATTTTCAAAAGTGCCTACATGCCTAAACTGGACCACTGGGCACTTCATCAAATTCCATTAGGCACCTATCTGCATTTTTAGGCACCTAAATGATTGTCAAACTCTGGCCCATAGTGTTTACTAGGATTATAGGGACATATTTGTACTGGTGGGGACGTATCTTTCCAAATGACACTTGCAAACCTGTTTTGTTCTATTTAAAATACTTTTTCTTGCATCTAGAGAAGTTTTATGAAATTTTAATTTTTTTGAAAAAATTAAAATAAAATTAATTTACTTAATATGACCATATAATCCACTAAAACTGAGAGTTCTGAATTTACATATATCCCATTCATAGTTGGCTTCACTGTTCATTTTACATCTTGTTTTTTATAGATCTGTGAAAGTTTTTTTCCTCTGACTTTAATATTTTTGGAGTCAGACTGCATTGCCCAGACATTTTGTTGTATGGCTTATCTTTACTATATAGTCACCAGTCTAGTAGCGTGTGTCCATTTGATGCATATCTTTGTAAATCACTTCCATTCATTTTATATGCTCAGATATTTTACGAGAAGATAGATTAAAGTATGACCACTCAAACTCATTTTATATGAAGGACATTTGATCACAAAGTTTTTGTAGGCTTCTGAGTTTTCTTTTAGAAACCACAGTGTGAAGTTTGCTTAAAAATAAATAAATAAAAAGCTAGGACTAGTAATTCTAAACTGATGTTATTTTGTGGGCAGTAATGTCTGTTTTACATGATATTTCTTATACGTGACATTTTATAGACTGGGCCATATTATAATTAATCAAGATAATGGTGTCTTCCAAAGCAACTCAGATTTCTAGAGAGAAATGAACAAAATAATTGTATTGCTATCAGCACAGAGTATCAATTGTTTCAGTCAGATTCTTACTGGTGTATTACGATGATAGTTAATATTCTGTATGCCTCTTTGTTAATAGGATTGTTGCTGTCTGTGATGTTAAATGCTTGATAGATGATGTAGGTTATATTAGCTGATATGTTGCAGATGGTTACCCATAATCCCCAAACATCATGGTAATCTGTGTTGACAGAATCTCTAGCATGGACACTATTGCCTGAACTGATTTCTCATTCATTTCTATTTCATACACAGTCTCTCAATATGTAATGCCTTTTTGTACATATACGAATATATATAATATTTAAGGTACTCTAGTGGTACAATACTAAGAGTGGCTCAATTTCATAATACATAAAACTCTTATGCTTGTCATCAGGATTTAGGCTGAATGATAATTCTAAGTAAAGCAAAGTTTACAAGTTTCAACTCTTGGTCATTTAGGCATGTAATCCTAACAAAAAACTAGCACATAATATAGCAAATTTTATCAGTCTGTCACTTTCTCCTTTGCACAGTGAATCATTTATTCGCACAAATGAAGACAGCCAGAGACAAGTTCAAGGCTCAGAGGTCTGTATAGTTGGCCCTACAACTGCCTATGGATACCCAAAGGTAATCCATGCTACCTTTTTGTGAGGCTGCTAACATTTAAAAGCTTTTTTTTAGTGTGCTAGAAACAACTTCTCTTTTCACTGCATACAATTTACATTACATTTTAGTATCTTTTCATGTAAAGATCAATAAAGTATGATTTCTTTTCTTCAGTCCCTTCAATTTAAGATCTTTTTGTTGTGTTTAAATCCTTCAGATAACGTTTCTATTCTACCTAGATTTTGAAATGTGTAGGAACATTTATAATTGGGCACTCATATACACTTCGTATTTGTACTCTCTCAAGCCCCAACAATAAGCTACAATACCTTTGCAAAGACTAACACGAGTGCCTTCAAACTCATCATTTTCACTATTTCACAAAAAGTGTTGATATTTACCCCACTGCCATTTGCTTTCTATTCTTGCATCTCTTTAGCTGCAAATACCTTCTACAATATAAAGTGATTGGCAAATTTCAACTGTCTCCAGCTGGCATCTCCCACATTTTATCCCTTGACAATGGTATGTGATTGTTATTGCTAGCTGGAAGCTGAGTTTAGATGCTGTGAAAGTAAAACAAAAAATAATTAATTTTTGAATAGCGAGCATGGCCTCATGAACCTTCAGAGTTATAGTAGTTCTGCATGAAGCTTGGCAAAAAGTTTAGATGTCTGATATGATCTCATGCATAGGCATGAGGTGTACAGGGGCTTATTTGCTTAAGAAAATTCATGATATTTGTTTGGCATTGACTAGTCCAAGCAAAAATGTCTGATCTTGTCCCTTCAGTTCTCCTATATTATGTATAAATGTATACCCCTGGTTTCTGAGAGCTACATTTCAGATGAAAATCTCTCCAAGCCAACTAAAAAACACTTGAAAGTAAAATTACCTGTTCCATTTCCATTCTGGTTCATTACTTCCAGTTGTTCACATATGTTTGTTTATTAAAGAGATTAAGAGGGCTGACCTATGAATGGTTCACTGAGCCATGCTCTTCTATCTGGCCTGGTTAACAAACTGGATTTCATATGCAGCCTTATCAAATCCAAGAAAATATAAAGCCATGAACTGGAGCAGTAGACATATGTTCTTGTTTGGAGATAATGCCTCAGTGTTGCTTCAGTAAAAAGAGCGAGATGATTTCTAGCTTGCTTTTTTATTATAAAATAGATAATACTTTTGGTTACCAGGAGGTGTCATTAAAATATTTGCATGGTATGTCCTGCTGGAAAGGATAATCCTCATCACCACCATAATCATGTTTTAAGCTGCTTCTCCTTGAGTTTGTCCATAAGTGTCAATAATTAATCTTTAACTACTACAAAGAACTTCTTAAATAAGACAAAAGAGCTTTTGAATGAGTGGACAAAATAGCTTTGAGAATGCTATCCATGTCCTTCTTCCATGACATTACACATTATACTGTTTTTATTGCAGTTCATCTGTAATGAACATTGTTATCTTATAGACGTTATTCACTAGACCACAGAGTCAGCTAGCCACACATAGTTTCCCAACAAGAATGTTAATGTTAATAATATTGAGACCAGATGTTACTAAACAAATATTAACCTTAAATATTATCTTTCTGATACTACCATGCAACAGGCAGTAAAGACCAGATGGCAGTTATTTGGTTAAAAAATAACACTGAAACTTTGTTCTATATAAATAACATTATTATTATATCATTACAACTGCATCCAAAGGTCCCAACCAGGACTGGGGCTCTACTGGGTCATCAGTACTGCACAAGTCCATTGGCTCAATGCTTATAATGTAAAAAGATAAACCAGAATAAAGGTGAAAGCAAGAAGTACAACAAGGAAGCAAAATTATCAGGGTGATGGTTGAAAAATGATTTTAGTTCCACTCATATATTATGGGGGTTGAATAGTGATGGTGAAGGGGAGTTCATGGAATCAAGGGAGTAAACATGGGAATGAAGAAACAGTGGACACTGAGGCTGAAGCAGGGAGTAAGAAAAGGATAGAGAAGAGAAGTGGGAGTGAATCTGATGCAGTGAGAAGAGGGGAAAGATGGAGGCAAACAACTAATCAGTAGAGAAGACAGACAGATGACTGCACCACAACTAAAGGGGGGCATAATTTGTCTGGGCTTACCCAAAGAAGGGCAGCTCTGCTTTGTGGTTGGGGGAGAGGGGTGGAGAGGAAGAAGGTCAGAAACTGCTGTAAAAGGTGCTCAATGGTCAGCTTTGCAGCAATGACTCCCCCCCATACACACACTCCAGGAATGGGTGGGGCAAGTCTCTATGGACCTTTTCTGGTGAATAGAAAAAGTGGTAGGCCATATGTCACAACTTATTTTGTAAGGTTGGGTGGATGTTTAGTGCAGGTACTCCATAGGGAGGGCAGCCAGTGACCAGATAAATGACTGGGTAAAGGACTTAAAAGGAGATACTGGATAAAGGAACAGAATCGGGGAGTGGGTTCGGGGACTCCTATGATTGGTACGGCAGGGAGCCAACCCCCCGACCCCCCATTCTCATAGCCCTCCTTAACCCTCTTACGAGACTGGTGGATGGTAAGGTCCAAGCCACGGGTCAATGCGGGAGCTGGATAACAAAGTGGGGGCTGATGGAAGCCCTGGATAATTGATTTGAATAAACATGGATTTGCCTGCATTGTACACTTTATCTGTGGGGTAGTCCCAGACATCTATATATTAAAGTTGCGGCCTGATTAAAACCCATAACAAGTCTCCTGTCCTTCTTGCAGTATACCCAGACAACAGATCACAGCTCAAACTGAAGAAAAAAGAGTCTAATGACACGTATGGTAATGAGGGCGGTTTCTGCTGCCATTGTTGCTCCTGATTACATTGTTGGAGAGGTTCCCCTGCTCCAACATCAGGAACCCTTCTCCAACATCAGGAACCATGCTCTTTCTCCTCCACATCACATGCCTTGGGGCCAATTGCCTTTGCAAAGGGGGTTTCCCCTGGGTCTTTATGGGGCAGGGGTTCAGGACCAAGGGTCTCCCTTTAGGCTTATGTTCATCTCCACCCCACAGCAGCTGTCACTGATCCCAGCTCCTGCCAAGGGTGAAGGAGGAAGAGCCCTTTGAAACCTTTAATGTCCTTACACATGCATGCTAGGCTTTTGGGAAAGGGACCTTCTTCAGTTATTCAGTAGATCTTATTTCTTCATAAAAATGATGAGAGTATTAAACATCCAATTGCACAGATACTTTGTGAGTAGACAGGGGCTAGTGGGCATCAGTATTACTAGCATAAAGTCCAAATCTGAAACAAATAATACTCTTTAACACTAACACTCATGCTTTCAATTCAAAGGGGTATGAATTTGAGATTTCAATTTTGGAGTAGATTAGAGGTCTCATCACTAATATTAAATTATACATTTAACTGATACATAGATTAGATAGATATGTGAAATGCAGTTGAGTGGTGAGCATTATCTTTGGAATATAAACTTTGGTTAATTTTTTTTATTTTATATTAAATGAAATACCAAGTTAATGCAATATTATTGTTGGGCACTTAATAATACAATATTATTGCCCAACAATAATATTGCATTAACTTGGTATTTCATTTAATTTCTTTTGTGTTCTTGTTTTTAACGATAAGTATGTACATGGGGGTCCGTGAAGCTGGAGCAATTGCCTGTGATTAATAAAGTTACATTTACATAGTTCCAGTTACAACTGAAGTTCACATCTAACTGAGGTGAGGGGAATTGGGGAAGCTGCTTTCTGCCTTTGGTATTACTGCTGCTCTTTGATTAGAGACACTTTTAAATAAAAATACATTGTGATGACTATATCTTTACAACAGAAAATATGGAAACTTCATTTATAAAGAGCAGCTAAGACAATTTGTATGCGGGAGGTTGTAAATATTTCACTTAAACACCCTGAAAATTTCTGCCAGCATTAGGTATGGGAGAAAAATACTGGGGAAGAGGGAGGAGAAGCAGGTCACACCTAGTATTTTAATGTGTGAAAGGAATTTTCACTACAGTTTAAAGTATGATGAAAATTCCAAGATTTTATTTTAATCAATTAAGTTTTTCTCAGCTGAGTAGAGTTACATAAGGCAGTGAAAACAGAAGCACCCTTTTTGAATACATCTTCACTGTTGCTGACACTGATGGTGCATACCAGTAGTGAACTCAGCTTCAAAGTTTTGTTGTGTAAACGTAACTACAGGATCAGCATTAGCAATGAACTGAAGGGAAGCAGTAACAGGAAAGGGAGAGTGAGGAAGACTTCTTGAGACGGAGTGGCTGTGAGAGAGAGATAGAGGGAGCTGGAGGTAATTAATCTCATTTGGCGTACACTTCACATCCGATATGGGAGCAAATGGGTTTTTTTTCTCTCCCTGATCCAGAATGGAATTATGAGGTGGAATGAAGGTGTCTGAACCCAGCAGCAATGCTAAAGACATTTTGGCATGGATTTGCCCCAAGGGCCTGATCCAGTGCCCACTGAAGTCAAGGAGACTCTTTCCCGCAGCTTCAGTGGATGTCGGACAAGACTGCTAGTGACCAAAGTAGTGGACTAGTGGCCTATGAAACCACGAAGTCGTGCTGGAAGCAATGTTCCCTCTAATTTTCGACAGGCCGTGTGCGCAAAAAATTTCTTCTGTTCAAATTGTTGTCTTTCTGTGCGAATTTTTGTGTGCGTGTTTCGCCATGTGTGCGGGGTTTAGGATCTGTGTGCGTGCGCACACACGCACAGCTTAGAGGGAACAGTAGCTGGAAGGTAGCAAAGTAATTTATTCTAGAGGCCAGGAACAGGAAGCAATGTGCACTGACAGATGTAAGTGACCTTATTTTCATTATCCCCTAAATATATTCCTTCCAATTGCACGACTGCTAAAAGCACATTGCTGGAGTGCAATTCCACCACTGTGACCTTGAACTGATCATTAGATTTCAAGAGAATATAGTAGAAATGCAGAATTAAATTCCTTTTCAAATTGTCAAAAAAGGACTAGAATCTTGTCGGGAAAAGGAGTAATTTCCTCCCCATTTGTCGTATTAGTAGATGTGCTGAGATACAAACTACAGATTGTTAGACAGAATGATATTACCTTGTGCCATAATTATACACAGTATTTAAGAACTACTGTGTACTAATGCTTTGTGAAACAGTGAGGAAGAAAACACATCCAGTTTGAACCCCCTGAAATTATTTGAATTAAGTGCTCAGAAGCATAATACGTGGAGCTTGGTTTAAACAGAAAATTGATTTTATTTTACTCTTTTTATAAGTTTAGATCAATTAATCGACTACTGTATGAATGCCTGTTCTCAGTAAGAATATCCAATTGCCTTAACACCAGATAGTGTCATTATATTTAAGAGTCTGATGATGTTCAGAGTTTTATAACTCAATGGACAATTTAAATGTAAAGTATTATTGAGACTGCAGCAAAAGTGGTGTTGGCTTTTTTTTTCTTCTTTTCACAATCACATTTTAAAAACAAGACACAACAAGTAAGCATAATAAGAAATGGGAGGGAAGTGGAGAGTAAGAACAATGATATCCATAATAAACTCACATAATACTAAGGTTTAGCCAGATGCACAATGTAATGTTTATGACTCACTGTAAAATTTCTTAATTCCACTATTCTCAACTGCTACCCCAAATGGCCACCATGGCAGCAGTGTGGTCTAGTGGATAGAGCATTAGACTGGCACTCGGGAAAGCTGGGTTCTGTTTCTGGCTCTCCTGTTTGGTGACCTATGACAAGTCACTTACCCTTTCCGTGCCTCTGTTTTCCCATCTGTAAAATGGGGAGAATGCTGCTGACTTCCTTTGAGATCTACTTATGAAAAGCACTAGATTAGATCTTTATGAGTTTTTTGTGTGGTTTCTCATAAGCTCCACAATAGAAGAGAATTTGAGAAATGGACAAGGTAATTTAGAAAAGATAAAAACAGATCAGAAAATGTTTTATCCAAAACTCGAACTGATCTCCAACTGAAACTTTTTGAAGTCGGGATTAATATTTTTCCCCCAATTATTTTCACTTAATGTTCACCTGTGCTTTTCCTGTTTATAATCAGGACAAGAAATGGAATTGTCAAAATATTGCAGCAAAGACTGTTCCCATGATTGTAGACTTACTTGAAGATAATACACTAAGAAACTTGCAAGAGAGCCTGAAGTTTTTGGTCAAATTTTGCACCCTGAAAACATTTGGATAAATTAGGGTAAGCCTCCAGGGCCTGCTCCAAAGCTCATTAAAGTCATTGGGAGTTTTTTTCCCAATAACTTCCGTGGACTTCAGATCAGGCCCTCAGACTTTTGAGCACTTAATTGCAATGACACGTCAATATTTTGAGCACTGGTTGTTAAATTTAGAAGCCCTTTTAGAACCGGTTGTTCCTCCTGGTTGTTCCGTGAGGGACAACTGGTTCTAAAAGGGCTTCTAAATTTAACCGGCCAAAAGTGGCCGCTCCCCACCCCAGCTCACCTCTGCCACCCTCAGCCTGAGCGGGAAACCACCGCCTGCTTCTCAGCCCTCCCCGGCTTCCCGACGAACAGCTGATTCGCGGGAAGCCGGGGGGGCGGAGAAGCAGGGCGGGGCGGTGTGTTCAGGGGAGGAGGAGGAGCGGAGGTGAGGTGAGCTGGGGCCGGGCGCGGGGTGGGGAGCTGCCGGTGGGTGCTCTGCACCCACCAAATTCTCCCCATGGGTGCTCCAGCCATGGAGCACCCAGGAAGTCGGTGCCTAAGGCGCCACTTTTGATGTGATCAGTGGGGGAGCGGCCGCTCCCCCTGCTCCCCCCCCCAGCTACGCTCCCCCGCCCCTAGGAGCCAGAGGGACCTGCTGGATGCTTCATGGGAGCTGCCCCAGGTAAGTACCTCTTGGACTCCCCACCTCACAGGCAGGTGCCTCTGGCTCTTAGGGGTGGGGTGGGCACCCACTATGGTGGACCACGAGACCCTCCTGCCCGGTTCTGGAGGCAGTCAGGTGACGGGGACAGGGGAAGGGGATGGATGGTGCTGGGGAGGGGCGTCAAGGAACACGGGAGGGTTGGATGGGAAAGGAGTCCCGGGGGGCGGGGGTGGGCAACGACCCCCATGTGGGGTGAGGAGGGAACCCGTTGTTAAGATTTTGGCAGCTCATCACTAATACCTAATGATTTTCATTATGGGCTAATATCTTACTTCCTTTCCCAGTCCTTCAGAGCGACAGCCTCCCTTCCTCTACAGAAGTGATGACTGAATGTAAATTGATACTCTCGCCTGACTTCCTGGTGTGATGCATACAAAAAGATGGCAGCTGAACCATCCAGTCAGGTCATCAATTCACTTTTTTTTTGTCTGTGTGCAGGAGGTGGTTTAGTGATTGATGGTTCAGGAGGTTCCTGGTATGCATTCAAGTGCTGATTCATTCTTGTGCTTAAGGTTTGTTTACTATGATTACAGAAGCTCAGTGAGGCCCCAAGCAAGACCAGGGCTCAGTTGTGCTGAGCACTGTTTTAAGACATAGTTAAATAACAGTCTGTGCCTCACAGAGTTTACAATCTAAATAAACAAAACAGACAAAAGGTGGGACGGGAAACAGAGATACAGAAAGGTAAAGTTATTTGCCCAAGGTCGTACAGAGGGTCAGTAATAGACCCAGTAGCAACACCCATGTCTCTTGACTCCAAGCACAATGCTCTATCTGCTAGGCCATGTAGAGCGTCAAAAGTAAAATGCTGTGTCCCTGATGCAGGTTTTAAGGCATCACCATCTTCCCAAAGTTTTTCGTATACAGAAGTTCTTCCAATTTCTCTGCCAGTCACTCATCCTGTGCTTGTAAACCCATTAACAATGTTTAATTTGTTTCCTGATCAATACCATCACTCAGTCAGAGAGCCACAAAAATCAAAAGAAATCTGCTACCACAATCTTCAGATAGCACACAACCCTGTTTGGTGATGATGCCTTCCCTGTAACAGCTCGGTGAATATAACACACATGAAACTTTGTTTATGATTATATTCATTTTCTTATAGAGCAAATGAACAAAATTGGGGGGAAATATAGCACGTATTATGTCACAAATGGTCTATTATTCCCTGCCTCACTAGGCTATTTAAACCTTAGTCTGGATCACCTTCATCTTCATCTTACTCAATACAAATAGCCATAATCCAGAGGAGCTAATTATTATTATCGGTACATATGCAACTAAATAAAAAGGTTTAATATGGTTGCATTTTAAGTAGCCATGTTAATCAAAACCCTAATAAAGATACTGGACTCTAGATTAATTTATTAGGATATTGATACAAACCTTTATAATGGCCCCATCAGCAAAACTCTAATGTCTCCGTGATCTCCATCTAATAGTTCACAGCAATTACTCCCATTTTTCTTTCTAGTCTGATACCTGTGTGACAAGCTACACCTATAAGAACTCAAATATGTATTATTACGATGTGAGACAAATTCAGACACACACCAACACTTCTACAAAAAAGAGTGAAATTAAGGTTGATCAATGATCAACTTTATTAATGACATTTGCCAAATAATTTGCAGAGGGGTGGCTAGATTTAACTACACAATCCTTGTGCTGTCTCTGCAAATTGTTCAATTAAAACTTTAAGTAATTGCAAATTAATCTCTGAAATTCATGCAAAAATATTTTTACACTACATTCTGATTTTCAAAAGACAAAGGATGGTTAATCATTACGGTTGTATTATCGGAGGTCCAAGGGTTCTGTCCTCTTACACTGACAGAGGCAAGCAAAAGTAGGCAGAATTTAGCTGGAGATTGCAGAATTAAATAATAAGCAGCAGTGACTCCCTGAAATAGTGCCCCTTCCCTGAGTCCCTCTTCAGGAATATTATGGAGATATTATGGAGATAGTTGCGGTGACAATTACTCTCTGAAGCATGCTTCCTTTTGGGACCTGGTGCATTTCTCATAGGAAATCCATGCTTTCAGCAGGATTGAGGTCTGTAGCATCTAACCAGCTGCCCTCTCTTCCCAGAGAAGGCATAGTACACATCCATGGGGGATTAGCCAATATCAACAAGGCTTCTCAGGGAGTCTTCTTAGAAACAGTTGGGCCAGGACAGCAAGGATGTCTCTTCCCACAGTTGGCCTGATATCCATGGAATAGTTCTGTGCTTTCCCTGAAATCTGCAAAGTGTGCAGACTTCAGAATCCTTCCTGTGGAGAGGAGGATGTAGCTCCAACCCCACAAGGTCAGGTAGTATTCCTCTCCTGCAGGGTGATTTGTGTTTGTTTGGGGTTTTTTTAGTAGGAGATCTGCAGGGTCTTTCAGTTTACGGTCTATACTTAGGACCACATGTTGCCTTTGATTTGTATGTGGTACTTCCACTGGTGTCTATAGGAGGTACATGTGTTTGCAACTAGAAGGTACTATTTGCCCCATAATTTACACAGGGGGTTGCTAATCACCTAATAGGTATGGGAAAGTTCCATCAAAAATACTTATAAACCATCAGATTTAGAGAGCGATATGGAAGAGATTAAGATACCTTTCCATTTAATGAGTATTTATTAGGTGCGCCACTTGTAAATGACCTCTGCTAGGTAGCCAGGATAGGATGCAAGCAAATTATGAAAAGACCTGTCAATATGGCCATTATGAGAATTGACCAAACCCCTTTTCCTATTTAATTCTATTTGTATGTGGTTTCACTACTTTTATTTTACATTTTTTTTAATCACTTATGTATACCTGGTTTGCCGAAAAGTGAAACACCCTCAGGGTGATGTATCAGACCTAAATGTGTATTTGTGTCTGATATACACTATAGGTCCCTATTCAGGCGTAAATTGCCAAATGTACTATTTTCTTATAGAAAATTGAGTGTGTTCTTTCCCCTCCCACAACCTATACAAAGTCAGTATTCTTTAACTTCAATAAATACTTGACCACCAAAGACAAGGCAACCAGAAAGGGGAACTAGAAGCCTGCTGGGGGCGATGGTCACAGGAAAATATGGTATCTGTGATGTGAACATTATATGGATCTGATATTGGTAGCCTATTTGAACAAGGCAACATTACAGAAGATCAGAATATACACAAAGAGGCTGTTTCCAGTCCTAATGCATGAATGGTTTAAATAGTTTGAAAGTCATATTCCTTGTGTGAGGGAAGAAATTGATCCTAATAATGTCTGAAATGATGACACTTCTTTAGGTGAGTGCAATGTATATAGGTGGAGAAGAGGGTATTCACGACACCCAACTGAAATAATATCAGTAGTTAACAAAGTGGGCTAGACAGAGAACATTGTTAATTGTGAGCAGCATTTGATAAACAGAAATCACACTGTTATTGTGATAAAAGACAAGAAAACTGAATTCCTTTCACTTCTTGGGCCTGGATACTGTAAGCTGCAGCTGCAGGATACATCATCTGCTTGTTTATAGTGTTTAAAAATTCAAAACTCCAGACAAAACATTCTATCCATGAAATGCTTCACACTTTTCTCATTGCCTCTGCTCTGAGAAAATAGTGCACCCATTGGAGAAGACATTTCTGCAGCAGTTCTTTTTTAATGTTGCCATGGATGATCAGAGATAATAAAAAAGTATTTACCGTATTATATGCTCTCCATTAAGATAGAACTTTTCTATTTGAAAAGTATTGAGCATCAATGAGTTCAACTGCAATTCAGGACTGTACTTTTTAAAACCATCTTTGTTACCTAGTAGGGAAAGTGCATTCCTTGTTGTCTGCTTTTTATGTAACACTTGCACACAAGCTTTAAATTTTACTCTGAGAATTGATTTTTTTTATACCAAAACCATTTATATCCCTGAGATAACACTGAAGTACTTCTACTGCTATATTTTTTTCACCAAAGCAAAGCTAATAAATGTGAAATCCTCTCTCCACACTCAAGATATCAAGGTAAGGCGGATACATTTGAAAAATTGTTCTAATACATCAGAAAATATAAAAATCAATAAGCTATAAAAGCTAAAAAGCTTCTTCAATTTTGTCCCCTTATTGCTCAGTGTAGGTGGCCAGGGCCCAGAGAACAGTCCAAGGTTGCAAAAAGCTATTATATATCTAAATGTGTATGGTGGGAAATATATGAAACCCTCATGCGAATCTGTGAATGCACACTTGAGAAACAGAAGGGACTCAGGGATGGCCTTCAAATTCTTGCTCATTTGATTGAGGGCTTGAAAGCATGCTTGAGAGATTCTGCAGCTGTATCTGTGGTTCTTCTCATCTTTGCATGAAAATGACATACGCTTTAAAAGCACTTTCCAGTTCCTTCTTGGGCAATGGAAATATTCACTTCTTCTTGGCTGCATATCCAGAAACCAAGAGTGCAAACACATTTTACTTTGACAAGCAAAACATTTGGAAGAGAAAATTTTATGCTTCAGAAACAAAAAAACTCCAAGGGAAGTATAGTGATTGATAGGTTCTTCCCATTAGTGAAGTTGGAACACCATTCCCACTCAGAAAAATCAGAAAATACAGTTAGAATGAAATAGATTTACTTCCCTGTTAATTTTATGCACCCTGGACTGGTGCTAATTTTACAAAACCAAACACACACACACACACACACACACACACACACACACACTTTTGCAGCCGAAGGATCCCTGTGGGTACAGCTGCTCAACCATTCCAAGAGAGGGTTCTAAAGCCATTCCAAGAGAGGGTTCTAAAGCAGCAGCAGCTAGACTGACTTAAATAACTTGCAAAAAGAAAAGGAGGACTTGTGGCACCTTAGAGAGCTGCTCACGAAAGCTTATGCTCAAATAAATTGGTTAGTCTCTAAGGTGCCACAAGTCCTCCTTTTCTTTTTGCGAATACAGACTAGCACGGCTGTTACTCTGAAACCTTAAATAACTTGGCAGTTTCAAAAGAGCACTGCCAAAAGTGCTGTTAATTAATGAGCATTCTACAGGCAAGAGTAACTACGTGGAACAGTACCAAACCCAACATTTTAACCTAGAGCCACCAGTGAGTTTTTGGCCCAGACTATTTTGTGTGCAAAGGTCCTCAAGGTGCAAGAGGGGTGTAGGGAGGAGTATAAGGGAGACAGTTATAGCTCTCTGATCTGTGGATGGGTCTGCACTGGACTGCTCTACTTACTCCAGTTGTGCCTGGACCCTAAGGATCATATGCCACCTGAGAGTCAGCAGAGTCAAACTGTGTTCTGCACCCTCTCTTCCTGACACCTACCTGATATGTCCCTGTACTTGAGTGAGGGTGTGGAGGTTGGCACAGGTGCCGGCCACACTACTTGAAATCTCACACACACAAAAATATCAATTTCCATAGCTTTGATAGAATTAACTCCTTTTAACTTTGAAATTCCCAAGGAAAGACTAATATTTTTTGAGGCCTAAGTTCACTAAACTGGGAGGAGAGGTAGATACGCTGGAGGGTAGGGATAGGATACAGAGGGCCCTAGACAAATTAGAGGATTGGGCCAAAAGAAATCTGATGAGGTTCAATAAGGACAAGTGCAGAGTCCTACACTTAGGATGGAAGAATCCCATGCACCACTACAGACTAGGGACCGAATGGCTCAGCAGCAGTTCTACAGAAATGGACCTAGGGGTTACAGTAGACGAGAAGCTGGATATGAGTCAACAGTGTGCCCTTGTTGCCAAGAAGGCCAATGGCATTTTGGGATGTATGAGTAGGGGCATTGCCAGCAGATCAAGGGACATGATGGTTCCCCTCTATTCGACATTGGTGAGGCCTCACCTGGAGTACTGTGTCCAATTTTGGGCCCCACACTACAAGAAGGATGTGGAAAAATTGGAAAGAGTTCAGTGGAGGGCAACAAAAATGATTAGGGGACTGGAACACATGACTATGAGGAGAGGCTGAGGGAACTGGGATTGTTTAGTCTGCAGAAGAGAAGAATGAGGGGAGATTTGATAGCTGCTTTCAACTACCTGAGAGGTGGTTCCAGAGAGGATGGTTCTAGACTATTCTCAGTGGTGGAAGAGGACAGGACAAGAAGTAATGGTCTCAAGTTGCAGTGGGGGAGGTTTCGGTTGGATATTAGGAAAAACTTTTTCACTAGGAGGGTGGTGAAACACTGGAATGCGTTACCTAGGGAGGTGGTGGAATCTTCTTCCTTAGATATTTTTAAGGTCAGGCTTGACAAAGCTCTGGCTGGGATGATTTAGTTGGGGATTGGTCCTGCTTTGAGCTGGGGGTTGGACTAGATGACCTCCTGAGGTCCCTTCTAACCCTGATATTCTATGATTCTATGATTCACTTAGAAGGATTTTCAGACTACAGAAAATGAATGAGTAATTTGTATTTTCTGGAGACCATAAAAAGCACCGTATTTTTTAATAAATCACACACTTTTTCAGACCCCAACTTTCTATAATATGAGAAGATTTGGAGCTGTGGAGGCATTTTTTTTGTTAGTGTAGAACAAATAAGAGCTCCCCCCTTCAGTTCTTTCTCAGCTTTATTCAGTCAAAATTCACATTGACTTTGGAATAAGAATGAAGTTCCTTCAATTACCCCAAGTATGAGTAAGTGTTACAAAGAAACACACCGGTTTGGCATAAGAAATACTGAAAATGAGCGGAGGAATCTTGGGCTGTTCAAATCACCATTGCACTCTATCAAGATCTAAATAAGCATTTTGGAAGGAGACTTAGTTGCACTGAAAACAATGGAAGAACTGTCGCTGATTTCCTTGTGGGGTCAGGATTTAGACAAATGGGAATACACATCTGTATAACAGAAGAACTTAATAGATGTTAAACAGCCTTAAGAAAATGTTGAGACAAATTTCACCCTCAAATGCAGGTACACAGCTCTCAGTTGGGATGATGTTATGTGGCCAAAGACAAAGAAATTCTCAGCAAAAATCAGCAAATCATCACGTTGGACTCCATGACAGAACAATTTAATCTAAAACGCTTGCTAGAAACCAAGACTTTTTACAAGAACCTCCACTCCCACAAAATATTACCCAAGTCCTTCAACTTAACATGAATTAGTGTGCATTCTAGTTTGAGACACTTACGTTTTGCTATCTCTTTGAAAGCTGTGCAGACTTTTTTACAATATCAGCTTTTTCTAGCAAAGCCAAAAGTGGATTTCCATCATTTTGTATAAACTGAAAAAACCTATTCCTGTCATAAAGAGGTGTTTTCACCTTGTAAAACAGGAAAAGTGACAACTTGTAGTATTCAGTATTCAGTTGCGACATAGTTTTCATAGTTATTTTTATGTCAGATTTTTTTTCAATATATGCTTTATGCTACCAGCAATATATATTTGTATTTGCAATGCATCTGTATCACATCTTTGCAGGTGATTTCCCTTTCAAATCAAGCTGGCAACAGTTCTAAAATGTACTTTACAACCTGTCAAAATATTCTAGGTAGTTTATAAAAGTATTAGAATATATATTCACTTTATACTAGTCAAAACTTTATTTGTTTTAAAAAATATGTCACTAAGTCTGTTGACACAGAACATGGTGTAAAGTCCACCTTTTCACCTTGAGTCAAATTGCAGCTATGTCTATGCACAAAGAGCCAAACAATATTTTCATAGGGAGTAGATCCTATGTTAGATTAATGCTAATGGCAGAGGGATGTCTTTGAAAACGTGCCTCAATATCCCCAGTGATGAGGGCTGGGAAATGGGAAATCTAACGCCTCAGGTAGGAACAAAAGTTTTGACACTCTGGCTATGCAAGGAGGGCTCTCTTCTTGATCTGTGAACTTGGAGAAGAGTATCCAGAATATAACCCTGAATCGGGGTGCCGGGGGGAGAGGGGGTGAGAAATCTGTTTTCTGGTTAGGCCTGGAATGATATGTATTTTTTGGTTGAGTCTCTCAGGCATATTTTATATTACACCAACTACCGCTTGTGTTCTGAATTTTATAAAATATTCTCTCTCATAGTTTTATATGCATATTCCTCAGAATGCATTGTTTTCCAAACATTATTGTATCAGAGACGTGTTCAGCTCCCACAGAGGTCATGCACCATATTGATATAGTCTAAGAATAAATATGTGTTAATTTTCTCTCTCTTTTTTTTTTTTTGGACTGAATATGTGGACTTGAAAAATAAAGTACATTTGTTTCAGTCACTTTAAGATTTAAAGTTACTTGGGGAACAATAGATTAGACTAACTACTAACAAGATGAGGTAAACATCATCCTAACTTTTAAAAACTAGCAGTAAAGATATATCCAAGTTTTAAACCACTCTGGAGTTTTCTAAGCACTGTTTTGTCTTTGCAAAGGTAAGATCAAATAATTTCATATGGCACAGCAGTTGTGTGGCCTGCCTATCTGTTAGCATTTTTTTAAATGTAACTGCTCTCAGCAATATGTACAGAGCCAGCTGTTTCCTTTAGTTGTCATCTTCAAGGTCAATTTAAGGTCAAGTTTAGATAAGGGGACAAGTAATGTGCACAAATGTGATTAGACCATATGATGAACAAACGACTAAGCCATGCAATATTGACCCAATCCTTTTTTCCTGAATCTTCAGGCAGTTTACAGGGGATGTGGGAATACATCATGACAAGATTTATAAAGCAGGTCACAGTTTACTCTAAGCAATGGTTCATTCCTGGAACTGGATTCAGAAGAATATGAATGCTGTCAGTAAATGACTCTAAGAAAACTCAGATAAGGTAGCTATATAATATTAATGCCTGAAGTATGTCCTACAAAATATCATTTCAAGGGCTGATGCTCTCACTTTATTATTTTTAATTTATTATTATTATTATTATTATTTATATTTAAAGCTGATGAAAGCTTAATTTTTATCTTAAGGGAGAAAATATAAAAGCAAATAAGTGCATTTCTTCCTTGAGAAATGGTCTCCTGTCTGGCAGTTAACCAGTCAGTAGAAATTCAGTGCTATCCATTTTAAACAGTTTTAAAGGTTAACTGCAAAGGAAAAGTACATTTGTTTGTGCCTTTTACTGCTCCTTTATGATTTATGAAGGCGGCTGGTTTCTGTTTTTGTTTTTTCTGCTCCTGTTTTGCCTTAGAAACATGAGCTATTGACTTCAGTTCTCTGAAGGACTGAAGAACTGGTATGGTATTATCACATCACAGTAGCCTGAAACCTAGCCTGTGTTTCCCCCAGCCTTTAGTTGAAATAGGGGTTGAGAATTTAAAAAAGGGAATTAGTTTAGGGCTATGAAAATTGAAGTTCAGGTTTCAGCCTGATCCTTTGCTTAAAACCATACTTTACTTATTAAGTACTTCTGACCTTCATTCCATATGAGCCATGGGGACATTAAGCAGGAAATAAGGGCAAATATAGGATGAGTCAGCCTACCTCTCGAAAGCTCAGTCTCCTATAAGATTGCAGTGAAGATCTCTGACATTTATAATTTATCTCTGAGAGGATGGCAGCAATCTGTCTGCTAAACTGTTGATGTACTGGTGGTCTGGCAATCTCCAAAAATAATGTCTCCAGATCTACATTTCTTCCATCTTAATGACAGTTCATTTCCCAAAGGAAGATGGCTTGATTAAAGTGGGTGGAATTAGCAAAACACAGTAATTCTTCCTGTACTACCATCTGAACAAGGTGGCTTTTGGCCCAATTTATTTAGTATTGCTTATTTTAGACAGTTTATGGAACAAATATTGCTTTTCAGACTCTATAGATTTCTTGCCAAAAGGAAGCTGGCTGGCTACACAGATTTTTATGTCTCTTCATGCTGAATCAGAGATCAAATAAAACACATTTTGAGGCATCATGTTTCATTCCATACAAGAGCTTATGTCTATAGATTAATAAATGGGTTACCCTCATTGAGACACAGCTCTTTAATCTGTGACTGATCAAGGAAGAATTATTTAATTTAGTAATTAACATTCTACATTTAGTAAAAACCCAGCTATAATTTAACATGTTATTAGTATACTGGAACAAGGTAAAATAATTCTCATTTTACTTAGATTAAGTTATTATTAATTATTATTATTATTTTATTTTAGCTGACCCTCCCTTTTAAGATAGGTGAGGGTTATGGGGAATAATAGATCAGTCTTCGTATGCTGAAAATATAATCATGTTAAATTAGTTTGGTTCGTCTGCCCTGATGCCCCTCACACTTTTATATGAAGAAACTCCACCCCCATAGTCAAAACATCTAGCCATTTTAATGGGCAGGTGATGAACAGCAAGCAAAATCTGAAGCTGTGATGGTTGCTGCTGCCCTCAGGAAAAGGCATGAGTGGGGAAAAGGTGGGGTCATCTTCCTGGCATCTGGAAGGGGAGAAGAGCCCCACTCCTGCCAAAAAAATATTGACGAGGGATCTGTATTGAGACAGCGGGAAGCTGAGGGTTTAGGCTCTCATGGAGAAAAGCATTGAGGCACATGCCTAAATAAATTCATGGGACTGCTCATATGCTTTGCTGGTTCAGGGCCTTAGAGGTTATCTGCTGGAGCATCAGCAGGATAAACTATTCCGGGGAGCAGGTTTAGTAGGATAGGAGAGCAGAGAGAGTCCTTGAAAAATAATCTTTTTTGTAGTTTTGGCATGTTCAAATAAGTCTTGTTCTCTTTTGCCATCCCGTATGGACCTAAACTGAAAGTGCTGAAAATACTACAAGAAAAAAAATGCTATTTTGACTCTTCTAGCTTTTACCTGGAAGTGGAGAGCAGATTGAAAAGAGAAAAATAAAATTAGAAATTTCACTGAATGTTTTTTAAGTTTTTAAGGAGAAGTTGGTTTGGTTCTTATTTTAATCACAGCTGTTTTCCCCATCTCTAATACCTGATAAACAGTCTAATCAATGTTCATTGGTGTGCATGCATGGGACAGGACAGGCATTTTCTGCTCATCTCTGCCTAAAAGTGAGTCAATTTTTTTGCTCCTAAATGTGCCAGCAGATCAGTGTATAGTTGAATTACTCTGAAATTCGATTATGCTGATGTTTTATTAATTCATAGGTGCTGTCACTGTGCTTCTCAGCTCTCTTTATGCATATAATTAATGTTTCTAATCAAATATTTCTTCACTGGCTCTGCAGAGGATACTATTGGCTTTGTCTTTCAGATACACTGTGAAACATAATGAACCAAGATCCTGACTGCTTGTGCTCAATAAAGGCAAAGCAGTTTCCAAAGTACTCTGTGAAACTCTCTGTACATGTTTCACATGCACACACTTTTTCATGTGCAAATCCTGCAAATGCACATGCAAATTGGCACTTTTACACATACGCCCGGCAGTTTCTCACACAATTACCTGCTTTGCACACAAAAATATGTGTATGCAAATGAATGCCTACCTAAAATGTGCCTACACACTCTTGGAAACAGTGTTAAATATAAAGATACAATGGAATTTTGTGCAAAAATAGAGATGCTTGCTTCAGCATTTTTGCAAGAATCCTATTTGAATAATGGCATGCAGCCTGCCTAAATTTCTCCTACAATTTTGGCTGGATTTGGCATTCAGCTAGATAGGACCAGATTCTGAAACTCTTATTCATGTTGAGAAGCAACTTACTCCACAGTTAGACCCATTGACTTTAATGGGACTGCTTGTGAAAGTAGGATCTGTTTTGTGACAATAAAGTTATCAGAAATTAGACCACAGTGTTGCTGTGCATTGTTAAACACCTGCCTTGGGACGGCTATGCTTCACTGCTGAGAGATTTTTGGGATCCACAGAAAATTTGTAAAGTACTTTGCCGTAGGCCAGGACGAGCATGTAAAGCCCTATATAAAGGTAAGATATAATTCAAAATCTAGAATTTAAATGTTTCCAATCTTTCTGGAATTAGTTTCCTGCCCCAACATTATGGCAACACAATGGTTTCAAGAAACGTCTTTTGAGTAGATCACAAAGAAGGTGATGTTTAAAAAACATAGGAAAGATATATAGTACAAAGCAAATCATGAAGTAAGCCAGTATCAAATTGATCTTTATATGTCCTCTCAGCCAAGAGGACCTATACACCATTTTAAAGTTTTAAGCTTTAATCATCATATCAGCCTTTTCATGACTTGACTGTGCACTGAAGAAATGGCAGATCTAAAGCTTTTTTACATCTTAGTTGTTATCCCTGATCTTGCTGAGCTATTTTAAATGTTGATATCAATTTGACTATTTGTCTCCAAACCAAGAACTCCTAACAACTTAAATACTTCCACAATCTTTTCTTACTTTATACCATTTGCATTTAGAAATTCCATCAGTGTAATGAAGCAATTTATTTCACTGAAGTTTTCCATGAAGAGAAGAATAATATTTGATAACAAAGCCCAAATTATCAGTGCAGATGACAAAGCCCATTGTATCTTCTGCAGATCCAATGAAGAAATATTTGATTAGAAACATTAATTATATGCATAAGGAGAACTGAGATGCTAACATCTAATTAGTCACAAAGGGAAATTAAATCTAATTTCTTAACTGACAATTGCTCTCTGGCAATATTTTTATTTAACAAAATAAATTCCAATTTATCATAGCTGGTACTTTATAGAGTTTTAAAGCAATGATCAGACATACATAAATTGGTTTAAAAGCTAACAATCACTGAGGTAAGCACTGTGTCAGCAACTTTTCCAATCAATATTCTTTTTGGGTTAACAATTAGCAGCTAAACTAAATCAGGATGATGCATTGCACAGCCCCTGGGAATGTGATTTCCTCTTGGCTAGTGGTTTGTCTTTCATTACACTGAAGTATTTTATAGAGCCGCAGCGAACACTTTGCCAGGGTTAACAAACTCTGGTGAACAATTAAAGCAACTAAAAGCTAATGATCTTATTCACCTGGTGCACTCACTGTTCATCTCTGAGCCATAAAGTACTCATTAGGCTCCCAATAAAGAGTGAGTTTAGAAAAAGAAAAATGCTGAAAAGTGTACTCTTTGGAAGGAAGAGACTGAACGTGCTCTGAGCATGAGTAAGATGGAATGAAGAGTCAAGAAGGGGTGACAGCAGAGACATAGGCACTAGGATCTGTATCACTGAACATAGCACTTCTGTGGTATATTATTTTAAAAGCCTTAAAAAGCGGAGAGGATGATGGTGTGGGTGTGCATACATGGCTGAGTCCTGAAAGAATATTATAATCACCAGAAAGTCAGAGGAGGAAAAAGCAAACCTAACCTTAGCAAAGTCTTTAGTTCAACTTGCAGTGAAAATCATCCTAGATTTTGTGAGGTTGGCAAATACTTTTGAAACTTTGTGCTTTGAACGACTAACTTTGTCAGGCAGATTTATGGCACATTTTTAAAACTCTTATTTATTTAGTTAGTAGTTTTTACAATTTTATAACTAATACAAAAAACGTAAGGACTGTGTGCAGAAAAGTAATCCTTGTGGAGCCATGAGTCAATAGGATTTTTTCCAGTTAAATCCTAACTAAAAAGTAATTATGCATAAGGGCAATAAATAACCCACTTGGATCAAGCATTTTATGAGCGCAGACTCTGATGAGGAGATTTATAAAAGATAAAAGAAAGTGACATCAGTATATAGAAGAATATCTTATATTTGGGAGGCAGTGTATCCTAGTGGAGTGACATAGTGTGACCTAGTGGATAGAGCCCTGACCGTGGGCAAAGGAGACCTGATGTCTATTCCCAGCTCTGCTACTGGCTTGCTGGGGACACTTCACTTCCCTGTGCCTCAATATCCCCATGTGTAAAATGGGAAGAGCACATTGAGATCTACGGGTGAAAAAACTAGATGTTATTACCTAAAGTCGTTGTGTACGGAAATCCATACATCATTGTCTGCTCAACCATGTGCTGTCCTTGGTACAAGAGCAATGCATTGTGGCTGTATATACACATATAGGCATAATAGTAGTTAGTGGCATTTTCAGCACCATAAACACAAGCCCCTACCATATGAAATAGAGACCTGCCTGCTATAGGTTTGGGTTAAGTGGTAGGGGCTTACAATTACTGAGGCCAGCAAACAGAGATATGATTCAGCAAGGTAATTATGCATATGGCTAATAAGTAGTCCCATCGATTTCATGCTCTTATGATAAGGAACAAAATACCTGAATTTCAAAAGGAATACCTAACCTGTGGAAAATATGCCTGGAATTTTTGCAAATGCTTGTTTCTTTTCAAAGAACTGCTGAAAATTTGGCCCTAACAAACAGAGTCAAATTGAGATTCCCGTCATCTGCCCACCCTGCAAAAGACTAAAACCACCATGGAACCAGTTCTTCAGCTTAGTTTTCCCTCTTCTGTCTCTCACATACAAAGTCACAAAAAACAATGTCTACATAATCTATTTAAGCTTTTATTCCTATAAGCAGGGAAGAAAAAAGGAGAGAAGAAGTTTGTTACTGGTCTTTCTTTAACTAAGAAGGTGCTCAGATATTACTGCCTAGACAAATAGATACACTTCAGTTCTGCTGAGTATAAGGCCATGGCCATATATGGGTGTCACAGTTGACACAGAAAGTGGACAATGGGACTCCACAGCCTCTGTACGATTTCAGCTGGATGACAGGGCCTCTGGCAATGTGATTCCTCAGGGTGACTTGAATTCAAATACCCCCTTTACAAAGAGCAAACACAATCTAATAATGTACAATCAGAGCATAATACAGCCTGTAGGAAAATGTGACATCATAGTAACTAGGTTGAAAAATAACAGACGGTAACAACTGTGGTGGTAGATGTCTGTGGTGGTGGATGGTAAGCATCACAGGTCCCTGTTGCGGAATACAGCCATACAAGTCAGGGATCTGATCAGGGTGCGGTATCAGAATTTGATAGCTGCAGTGCAAGAAGCAACAAGGGACAATGGAGAGAATTTTAAAAGCATATGGGGATGTTTTCAAAGGCAAAGGGTACCTCAAAAGAAAGCTCTGACTGGAAGTAGATCCCACAGTGGAACCTGAATGTTTATCATGAGCGAAAATTCCAGTGGCATCACTCAATCCAGTATGCAAGAAGCTCAAAAGTCTGTAGAGGCCAGTATAGCCTGGGTAAGCAGCACAGTGTGGTAAAGAAGCCATCAGGCAAATAATGCATCTACATAGACCCAAAGCCACTGAACCAGGCATTGAAAAGATGCTGTGAGGATCCACAGGTTCTGAATCCAGGCCTGTCGGCCACTGCCCGGTCCACCACAACCCCTAGCTCTACTAGTGATTGGAGAACTGGGAGCTCTATGACCTGATTAGACTGGGTGCACTATTTAAGACAAGAGATTGTGTGTGCAAACGAATGAACTCCTGGCTGGTTGCCTCATCAGATCCTGCCTTCCTAACTTATGCCTGGTTCCTTTTTCCTTCCCTTGCTCCTGGTTTTTACCTTCCTGCCTTACTCCTGATCCCTTCCATTTCCCCAGTCTCTGACTCTGACTCCATCTCTGACCTTTGTCTTGACTCCTGAGTCCAGCTCCTGCTCTGACCACTAGGTATGACTACCCAAGCCAGGTCATGACAGATGCTGCTATTCACTGCCCACTATTGATGACATCTCACCAAGACTTTACAAAGCCAGACTGTTTAGAGCCTGTGACGAGAGGAACAGATTTTGGTACATCAGCCTGGATAAAGAGTCCAGCATGCTGACAACCTTTGCAGAACCATTTGGTCATTACAGATGGCTACACACACTGATGGGCATAAACCTAGCACCAGAGAGAAGAAGAAGAGAGAGAGGAGAGTCACACAAGCATTGGAAGGTCTGATTTGGGTGAAAATAATTGCAGATGATACCTTCATTGTAAGTGAAGGGAGTAGTGATACAGAAGCAGAACAAGACCATAACAGGAAACTACAAACTTTTTACAGCAATGAAGGGACAAGATCATAACATTCAACCCAAAAATATGTGACTCAAACAGACTGACGTGACATATATTGAACATCTGCTTGCAGCAGAAGGACTGAAAGCAGATTTCAAAAAGATCAAGCGAGTCAGAGACTTGCCAATTCTGGTAGATGTGAAAGGTCCACAGCGCTTCACAGGAATGATACATTTTCTGTCAAAGTTCTGTCCAGACCTGGCTGTGGTAGCAGAACCTGTACATGAGCTCACATGGCAGAATGTTAAGTGGGAGTGAGGAGGTCCCTAACAGCAAGTATTTGACACTGAAACAAATGATAACAGATGCCCTGTCCTGAAGTATTACCTGTCAGGAGAGTCACTGACACTCCAGTTTGATGCATTGGAGAAAGGAGTGGGTTAGCTCTTTGGAAGGAGAAGCCATTGCGTATGCCAACAGAGTCCTCTCAGTAACTGAACAGGGTATGTCCAAGTAGAAAAAGGGCTTGTGACTGCAATATTTGGAGTGGAGAGATTCCACCACTACACCTATGGCCACCCAGCAATAGTGCAATCAGACCACAAACCTGTAGAGTCAATCATGGAAAAGCCCCTTGTTACTGCTCCAAAGTGACTGCAGCATATGTTGGATACATCACAGTGCTATCAGGTAGAGATCAGATATTGTCCAGGAAGATTACTGTTGTTAAGTATAACCCCAGCATCAGGAAGTTGGGGAAGGGAACTAGGACATAGTGCAGCATATTAATGGATTCAGCCTCCCAATTTCTACAGTGAAGCTGGTGGAAATCAAAGAGGGTACAGAAAGGTCATCCAACTACAGGCAGTCAAGCAAATGACACTAGCAAGGTGGCCAGAAGACAAAAGTCAAGTCCCAGTAAGAGCAACATATATTTCCAAATTAGAGATGAGCTGAGTGTTCAGCATAGAATCATATTTTTATGACAGAGAGCTGTTGTCTCTGTCTCATTACATAAGGATGCCATGCAAAAATATATGCCCCCTCCACCCGGGCAGTGACAGCATCTTAGATGGGCTTGAAATGTACCAGGAATGTGGACAGAACTCCACTCTTTAATAGATGGGTCTGACACTTGTCAGTTGTGTGATAACCACCAGCAGAAAGAGATGGTTACCATATGAAGTGCCCACCAAACCATTGGGAAAGGTTGAAGCAGACATTTACCTTCAAGGAAAAAGTGGTATTGATTATATTGGACTACTACTCAAATTCTGGGGAGATTAAAACCCTGCCTATTTCTTAGTACACACTCCTGGGGTACAGAATATGGGACCTCACAGTCCAGTGGCTCAAGCCCCCAAGACCTGTGCTGACTTCTTAAGCCTCCTTAGTAGCTTAAGCATGCCCTACCCAGAGATTCACCTTCATGGTATTCCTGTTTACTCTTTAACCCGTTCGTTAAACAAGGGAACACTCAGAATTTGCAGACAAACTTCTAAACCGGACACACTTGATCCACTGACAAAGGAAAAGAGTTACAGATCAAGGCAAAAGGAACAAATACCTGCAAGCAAAATTTTTCCTCCACTGTCTTTACCACTCCCAGACCCTTTTGGATTCTTGTTAGGTTCCTTTCAGAGTCCCAAGATCCTGTTCCACTCCCATCCCATCCTCCTATTCAGTCTTGCTTCTCTGGATGATGGATGACTGGTGAAAGAGAGCTCCCCTGGCTTGAGATGATCTGGTCCTAAAATAGAGTTCTGGCATCCTCTGTGAGATGACCCCCATCTCCCTGGGGTCTAGACTATGAAAAGGGAACCCTCTGGACTTCATCCAGCCTATTGTTTTAGGGTGGACCTATTTGAATGGAAGACCATCCAGGCTGAGGACTCCTGGTATATATTCCATTGTTAGCCCCTCTGCTAGGTAAAAGGATTTCTGCTGACATCTACTGGGTGCCCTACCTCAAAATGGAGGCTACATTTCAAAAGTGAAGGGCACGGTATACAATCAATTCGGCATCCACAAAACAGAATGAGGCTTGCAGATTTGTGTCTGTATATTGTGTCTGTAGCTACCGGTGTGGTGCTCTGCTCTTGTTCGACTATGATAACAGTCAGCTGCGTTCGTGTTCCCTCTGTGTGCTGCCCCAGCTCTGCACAGATAGCTAACACAGCAGACCCTGAGAGAACCCCCCAAAACCACAGACTCTAGTAAGGTACGAAGGAACCCGAGCGAGGTTTATTGTCAAACGAAGCACAGTAATAGTTCCCTATAGTCTCTACAGGGCATACTACGAATTTGTGCTCCCTGGCAATGGACACAGCTCAGTCAGTGGTGGGACGATCCACTGCCCCCTAGGCTGGACAAAGATATGTACTCACGGACCTGCTTTTATACAGTTGCAGGACAGATTACTCATCATAGTTCAAACCAATCTATCCATCATGTTGTCCTTTAGACCCTGTCTAAGATGCACCTGCCTGTTCCTTGTTATGTGTATGGAGTGTTCTGATGCCATCTTGGTGCAAGTTCCTCTCATTAGCACTTATGTGTGTGTGTGCACGTGCTTCTAACAACCTTTTCTTGTCAACTTCTGTGAGTGGGACCTGCCTCTGGCTCACAGCCCAGCTTTGCTTATCACTGCCTGGAAGTAATTTGGTTCAGGCTTCAGGCCTCAGACTGGGCCTCTGATACAAGAATTTATGTTTCAGGGCCTCCTCTTACTAAATATATGTCATTGTATATCTGTCACACATTGACTTTTTGTGCAGGACAGCAGAATTTTACCTTCTTACTCAATAGTTAGGTACAATCAAATGAGTTAAAGCAAGGTCCTTTTAATGTACTTGCATTTTTATAAGTTACTTCCTCGTTTAAACAACCACAAAACAACCATACAAAAGCTAAAATAGAACTCCAACCCCATTGAAATTTAAGAGTTCTCATGGTTTTTGACATGATACCCTATTGAATAAAGCTATATAATGCAACTATTACAATATTTAATGTAGATTGTGTATGGAAATATATTTGAAAAATTTACCCTTGAAACAGTTGCTAATTTTTGTTAATGTTAATAACTTGGCTGGTTTATTATCCATTTATTTTGAAAGAACAAAAGGGCACAAAGAAGAGTACAGATTAACAGCCAATATTTCATTTTTAAAAAGTAGCTATATTTTAGTTATGAGGTTGCAATAAAGCTTCCAAAACCATTATCTTTTTGTTCCTTTGCTTTCCTATAACTTCAAACCAGATTTTTTTTTTAAAGTAAAGTATTTAATTTTTAAAATGCTTTGGGGCAGAGCTGAATTTAGTATTTGGGCTTATGAATCCATTTTTCACCATCTCCCACAAATTTTACTGATTCTGTTCAGATGGTTCTTAGGGATTCAGGTCCAAACTTTACGGAGTCATTTTACACACACACAAAAAAAATATGCAGGGGGGAGTGGGGAGGGAAGGGAACGTTAGTGTATCTTCTCCTGCTGCAGAAGTGGAGTCTAGTTGTTTTAGCTGAGGGACAGTGCATAGTTACCAGTATTGTAAAAGGTATTTTAGAGATATTTTTCCAAAGGCTCAAGTGAGCCTTTTAGCCGTAACCCATAGTAAGAAAATATGCAGAGCTACAGCACTCAAGATGGAGCACTGAGAAGCATTTTGTAACAGGTAGGTAGAATTACTCCTGGAGCTACTGGGTGGTGAGAGGCTGCAAGCCTGCCACCACACTCCCTTGTGGGGATTACCCTTATTGCATACCCACATCTGGCTGCTCAGCTCTACTGTCTAGGGCCATGGGAGATAACTCATGGTTATACCTCCTCCACACACAATCTTTGGGCACTATGTATCTCCAGGGAATACAGCGTTGCCAACTCTCATGATTTTGTCATGATTCTCATGGAATGGGTTACCTAGGGAGGTGGTGGAATCTCTGCATCCTTATTGGTTTTTAAAGCTCGGTTCGACAAAGCCCTGGCTGGGATGATTTGGTTGGGGTTGGTCCTGCTTTGAGCAGGAGGTAGGACTAGATGACCTCCTGAGGTCTCTTCAAACCCTAATCTTCTATGATTCTTTTTCCTTAAAGCCCCAGCTCCTGTAGTCAAGTGGATATGTGATTATTTCAGTCTTCATTCTTAAAGAAAAAGCAAGTTTCTCACCCTTGAAGCTGTGGAGAAAGCTTCAAAATCTGACCTCAGTGCAGCCTAAAGGATCAAAAAGCAGAAGGCAAATACATCTAAATCTATAATTTTTACATAATCTCACCGTTTTAAAACCAAATCTCATGATTTTTGGTGAGCCTGACTCATGTTTTTGAACATTTGGGGATGTCAGTAGTGGGGATGGAGCAGTCCCTGTATTTTCCACAAGGTAGGAACTGCAATTTTACTAATTTTTGCCTCCCTCCCTCTCTCTGAGCACTCACATAAAGGCTAGAAAGAATCTGTGCCCTAAAAAGCTGGGAATTTTGAGATGCTTGTATCCCAGCTTCTGGGAAGGGGTGCATTCCAGTGAATTTTAGTCGTTCTCTCCATAATTACTTAATTAATCTGTGAAGTAGAAGATTATTATTAACCTCATTTTAGAAATAAGGAAAGTAAGGCAGAAATGTTACATGATTTGATCAGGAACTGGTCAGAGTCAGGATGTGAATAAAGCAGATCCTGGGTCATGTGTCTAGTCCATTAAATTATGCTGCCTGTCACTCTGATGAGCTACATCAGAATCCATGATAGCTGCACTGCAAAGAAGTTTGTTCAGTCAGCTAGCAAGGAGATTGGGTGGGAGGGTGCTATTGTCAATACTGGCATATCTCTTCACAGTAGTGAACTGATACGGGGTCCTCCCCTAAATCAAAAGACCTCTGTACAGCTAGTCAGAAAATGTTGGCATGGGTTCTACTGAAAATGATGAACAAAATGAATGGGAAAAAAAAACAGTTTTCAGGTTTTTGGTTTCCTCCCCCGCACACACACACAAACCCCCCCAAAAGAGGGGATTGTTTTTTCTTGTTTTGCGGAAAGTAGATACTTCCTTGAAAAATTTTGTTTAGTTGGAAACCTCTATATTCCATCAAAAAAAAGTTTAGATAGAAAATTTTTGACTGGTCCTTGACTGTTGTCCATGATCTTTTAGGACTCAGAGGCCAGGAGTGGGTAACTGTAGGGGCACCCTCCATAACCTGTGATTTTTCTGAAGAACGAATAAACTTTCAACCCTAGCAATCAGTTTACATGGCCTTTCTGAGGAAGGGATTATCTTTTTGTTCTTTGTTTGTGCAGCACCTCACACAATGGGGTCCTATTCCATCACTGGGGTCCTAGGTACTTCAGCAAACTAAATAGTAAAGGTTTCAGAGTAGCAGCCGTGTTAGTCTGTATTCGCAAAAAGAAAAGGAGTACTTGTGGCACCTTAGAGACTAACCAATTTATTTGAGCATAAGCTTTCATGAGCTACAGCTCACTTCATCGGATGCATAAAGTGGAAAGTACAGTGAGGAGATTTTATATATACCCACAGACCATGAAAAAATATACATTGTAAGGAGAGTGATCACTTAAGATGAGCTATTACCAGCAGGAGAGTGGGCTGGGGGGAGAGAAAACCTTTTGAAGTGATAATCAAGGTGGGCCATTTCCAGGAGTTAACAAGAACGTCTGAGGACCGGGGGGGGGGGGAGGGAATAAACAAGGGGAAATAGTTTCACTTAGTATAATGACTCAACCACTCCCAGTCTCTATTCAAGCCTAAATTAACTGTATCCAATTTGCAAATTAATTCCAATTCAGCAGTCTCTCATTGGAGTCTGTTTTTGAAGTTTTTTTGTTGAAGGATACTCACTTTGAGATCAGAAATCGAGTGACCAGAGAGATTGAAGTGTTCTCCGACTGGTTTATGAATGTTATAATTCTTGACATCTGATTTGTGTCCATTTATTCTTTTACATAGAGACTGTCCAGTTTGGCCAATGTACATGGCAGAGGGGCATTGCTGACACACGATGGCATATATCACATTGATAGATGTGCAGGTGAACGAGCCTCTGATAGTGTGGCTGATGTGATTAGGCCCTGTGATGGTGTCCCCTGAATAGATATGTGGGCACAGTTGGCAACGGGCTTTGTTGCAAGGATAGGTTCCTGGGTTAGTGGTTCTGTTGTGTGGTGTGCGGTTGCTGGTGAGTATTTGCTTCAGGTTGGGGGGCTGTCTGTAAGCAAGGACTGGCCTATCTCCCAAGTTTTGTGAGAATGACAGGTCGTCCTTCAGGATAGGTTGTAGATCCTTAATAATGCGTTGGAGAGGTTTTAGTTGGGGGCTGAAGGTGATGGCTAGTGGCGTTCTGTTATTTTCTTTGTTGGGCCTGTCCTGTAGTAGGTGACTTCTGGGTACTCTTCTGGCTCTGTCAATCTGTTTCTTCACTTCAGCAGGTGGGTATTGTAGTTGTAAGAATGAAGCTAGATGCATACTTTTAAAAAAGGGAAACAGAGATTAGTTCTATCACATATAGGTCCTCCAAAACAGGGAAAGGGGACTTTTGTGTGGAATGAAATGTTTTATGCTAAGTTTTGGCCTGAACCTATTTTTATATTTAAGTTAAATCCAAGGAGGTATAAGGAAACCCGGGTAGTTTAATTACAATTTAGCTAGTGCTGCTAAAATAAAGAGCTCAACTGTCTTTTATAAGCGCTTAAAATTTTTTCCCATAAGATCTTGCAAAGGGGCACCATCAGACATCACTGGGGGAACAAAAGATGACAGCCATGGTAACCCTTGGTTGAATGTGCTAATTTCATTACATTAGTGCCTAATAATGGTACAGTTCTTGAATATTACAGTGTGAATAGCTAGCAGGTGCCACTTATAAAACAATGGGTGGAGTGAAGTATGGTAATTTTGAAATCCTTAACTCTCCAAAAAAAGTTCATTCTACCTTAAAAGGGTAACTTGTGAAGTAACAGCAAACAAACAAACTATGTCTATACTTGCTCGAAAAATAATAAGATTGCTATTAGTGAATTGATTGATTTCTTTGCCATGACACTTCCTTAAGTATGATGTAGTCTTTGCTGTTCATAACAGAAAATCAAATCCTTTCCTTAACCTGGAAAATAAAAAATAACTTGCCAGTTTGATAATCCATTTCTATGATACACTATTTGAACAATAATAATCCTGTTCAGGACTCATGGATCTTCATTTCCCTTTAAAATGATACCTTTTTCTGTGTAAAATCACAGGTAAACATGCTTATTCAATGTCTATCAGACTGGTAGTTTGTTAAGACAATGGAAGAGTGGCTCTCAAACTTATTGAAATCTATGCCATTTCCTACCATCACTTTATATACAAAACTTATAGACCGAAACAGAATTCTGAAGACCAATATATTTCATCCCACTCTCTGACAAGAGAATTACTAAGACATAGTGGAATTTTTAGTTCAAAGTGACTTTTTTCAGAAATATAAAATATTAGAGGTAGGTAGGGTTAGCTAGAATACACTGGATTAAGGAGGCTTTTTGTAAACCTTCTATTCAGAAAAGGGGACAGTTCTGTCACCCACGACACAACCCTGAATGCAATTAACTTTAAAATTTATGTGTTTTCTTTCAGTTTTGTCTTCCTGGTTTTAATAACAAGGAACATGTTCTTTTCTCTGATAAAGACAAAAAGAATGTTTTCCTTCTGCAATATATTAGGTCCCAATCCAGCAAAGCACTTAAGCATATGCTTAACTATAAGCCCAGGAGTAGCTACATTGATTCTAATGGGACCACTCAGATGCCTGAAATTAAGTATGTGCTTAAATGCTTTGCTGCATCAGGCCCTATATCTCTTATAATCAGGGTCATTTTTCAGTCAATGGGACTGAGTAAGAACTTTTTCAATGAGTTGGCTGAGTAAGAACTTCAGGATTTGTCCAAGAGCATAAGTAATTAGAGAAAGGGGAGACTCCCACACCCCAGAATTTACTATTATCAGTTAAGAATGTTTTAAGAAAGTCTGAGAACATTCTTTTTTTTTTCAACTCACCTGTGCACACTTTCAATCTTCAAGAAAAAGTAATCAGTTGCAATAACATCTACATTTCCCTTCTATTCAAATGCCATTGTCATCTCATTTATGTGGGCAAAAACAATACTCAATTTGGAAAGTAATCAGAAGGAAGAAGTAGACAAGTGCAATTTACAGGCAGGAAATATCCATGCCAATTCAAGTGAAAAAGCAGGTTTCCTCCTTGGGACTCAACTCATTTTTTGTACTGAGAAAGGATGTAGAAATGATGTTACTCTGACAGAAAGTATATTTCCCTTGAAATCCAGATGTATTATAAGATGAACTGGATCAACATCACTATTTATGTTGAATCACACCAAAAAAAAAAGAAAAGTTCAAATAACATTGTGGATCTAAGTTCAACCTCTAAAAATATGTTGAAATAACATTGTGGTCAAAATTCAATGCACAGGAGCAAGCAAGGCCATTCAGAGTTAATGCTGAAACCCTACTTATACTGTACTTTGCTGTGTGTACATAGTATACCACCGTTGTGACATACCAGGGTACAGTCTAGACCAGAGGTAGGCAAACTTTTTGGCCTGAGGGCCACATCTGGGAATAGAAATTGTATGGCGGGCAATGGATGGTCATGAAATTGGGGTTGGGGTGAGGGAGGGGGTGAGGAGTTTGGGGTGTAGGAGGGTGCTCTGGGATGGAACTGAGGGGTTCAGAGGACAGGAGGGGGATCAGGGCTGGGGCAAGGGTGTGGGGGGTAAGAGCTCCGGCAGGGGGAGCAGGCTCTGGGGTGGGACTAGGGATGAGAGGTTTGGGGTGCAGGAGGGTGCTCTGGGCTGGGATCAAAGGGTTTGGAAAGCGGGAGGGGATCAGGGCTGGAGCAGGGGGTTGGAGCATGGGGAGAGGCTCAGGGGTGCAGGCTCCAAGTGGCGCTTACCTCAAGCGGCTCTCAGAAGTGGTATGTCCCTTCTCCGGCTCCTACCGAGAGGCATAGCCAGGTGGCTCTGCACACTGCCGGCATGCCCCTGCAGCTCCCATTGGAGCGCCAGAGGGAGCCATTGTAGCGCATAGGAGCTGGAGCAGGAACATGCCACAGTTTCCGGGAGCAATGTGGTGCAGCTCCCGGCCCAGCGCCCCCGCTGGAATGCCAGAGCTGGGTAAGCCACAGACCCTGCTCCCCAGAGGGAGCTCACAGGCTGGCTTAAAACAGCTCGGGGGCCGGATTCGGCCCGCAGGCCATAGTTTGCCCACCTCTGGTCTAGACCAATAGGGGGCTATCACTTCTGACCTGCAACCTCGGGTGCCTTAAAATAACTTGCTAAGGGCTGCTCGCAAACAGCATTCCCCCATGCAAGTCACACCCTGAATATCTCTGTGTAACTGCAGCCTGCCAGCCACACTTTGGTGACATTCTGGCTCTCATGGGACTGGGTTATGCTGCAGGGTGACCCCAACACACTCTCAGTCTCGGATTTCCCTCTGAAATATATGTCTTGTACTGCCCAGCTCTCTCCTAGACAGTACAGATATTTTAAGTCCATTATTCCTTTAAGGGAATAATATGCCGGTTTATTATCTCAAATAGTTAGTCAGACACTTTAATTTAAACACACTGGATTAGATAAAACAGTAAAACAAGTTTATTAACTACTAAGAGATAGTTTTTATGTGAGTACAAGTAATGAGGCATAAAAGTCAGAAATAGTTACAAGAAAACTAAAGATAAAATGTTTACTAATGCCTAATTTAACAAACTATACTAGTTTCAAGCAAAGTTTCTCACTGCATGCTCCAGCAGTTTACTGACCAAAAACCAGGTCAGAACCACTCCCCCAGGGTCCAATGACTGCTTCCTTTGTCCCTTCAGGTGCAGTGAATGCAATGGGCAAAGAAAGAGGGGTGGGGGGGAGTGCCTTGGGTGCTTGTCCCTCCTATTTATAGTTTCAGTCACTCTCTTGAAAAACATTTTCAGCTGGGCACTAGGAGACAAAGAGTCTATGTGGAAGGATGTTCCCTGCTGGCTTTTTCTCACCTATTCAAACTTTGTTCCCCTCCCTGCATGATAACTCTGTTTACTGCTTAAATGCAAATTAAACAGAGCACCCATTCCTTTGTTTACACTGTTTGCCAACTGCTGTTTGGGCAGGGCTCTGGGGTTTGGAACGTATATTAATAACATCATAGAGGAAAATCTTGTAACTTCACCTACAATGTTGCCACATACATTTTATCAGGATGATACTGACCAGCAAATTATGAGTTTTCAAATGATACCTTACAAGACATACCTTATACAAAATGTATTACAATAGTGCATAGTATTCTCATATTACCATAATAGTGTGTAGTATTTATTACCATATATATAGTATCAGTTGTTGGAAGACCCCCGTAATATATAGGAACAAATTACTGTTGTGCATAGTGGAGAAGAGTGGGCCAGTGTAGTTGACATGCTTCACTGGCTGTGTCTTCCCCTAGTTCACTCAATTCCAGATTCCAGTGGGTGGCTAAGTCACTCTTTTCTAAGTCAAACAAATATTTTTGAGAAAACATTTTAAACTACTTTTCTTTTGGCGGAGGCCATACAAGAATTTTTTTGTCCAAAAAATAAAAAGAGACATTTTAGAGCTAAGTTTTAGGACAGGTTTGGCTACTGCAACCAGTCATACAGCTTTAACTATAATGAACTTGCTGAGCATTTGCACAATAAAATTAAGTATGCTTGGAGAAAAATACATGAAAAAGAGTCAGTTTCACATTATGAGGGGAAGTCTTATTAGGTCATTGATACCACACACTATATGTAATGTGCTCTGAATGAAAAAGTTGGCTTAGTATAGATAAGACCTTTCTTTTTTCTTATTTCTTCCAACTTTAACCCAAACGATACACCACAAATGAATGAGGCAGCATAAGGGTTCTTCCATTTCTTTCTACTATCTTTTCATTCCCTTCCTATCTCCCCCACCCCCTTCTTTCCTTCCAAAGTACCCAGCTATAGATGCTTTTACAGTAATCAAAATGAAACATTACAAAATAAAAACCACACAGAATGCATGTGCGGATATTGGGCTGCCCATATAAAACCACAATAATATCATCCCTAGTCTCACATCTGATTGCCCTCTGCCCACTCCATCCTAGACACTTCCAAAAGGATGCGATTGCAGTGTTCCCTGGAGGTTAACAAATCCAGATTCCAGTGGACAGAGTGGTGTGCTAAAATACTGTTGATGTTTTATCAGCATATAAGCTAAACCATCACTAGATAATGCCAAAAATAAGTGGTGAAGCTGTAGGAGCAAGGGATAACTCCTTTCGGCTGCTACCTACATTCCATCCTAGCTGAATTGTGCCTTTACTTATCTGCCTCACCAGAATCCGACCTGAAGCTTCCCACACATTCACTGGCACTCTCCATTGCTGCTTACTAACCTCCCTACTAAGATGCCCCATTTATACTCTGCCCTGGAAGAGCAGGACTGAGTGGTGGCTGAAAGTGGACCCCTCCTGAGCCTGACCTTTTTTGAGCATATTAGAGTCCATCCCTTCTCCCCATGGCTGCATTGGCAGTGGACAGGCTCAGGAGTCTATGCAAACCCCTCCTCCCGCAGGAGAATGGTATGAAATTAGCCCCGCAGAAGCCTGTGATGCCCTGTCCGTGTTTGTGAGGTTACCTTCATTCCATGTAAGTCAGCTGGAGAAGCAGAAATCCATTGACTGAAACAAATAGAAATGCAGCATATAGTACCTAGCCCATATATAAATACATTAGTCCCCTTCATGGGAAAAAGGACATAGGGGTCCACAAATTTGAGCTCAGACATTTTCATGCTAATTGACTTTTTTTGAGGGGTGGGGGAGACATTCCACCTCGCCATACATGCAGGAAGGCTGTGGGTTGGCCTCTAAACCTTGGGATTTGGAGAACCCAAGGCTAATCTGGGAACCAAGTATCTCCACACTGGTTCTTGGCCAACTTTGGTCCTTCTTCCTTAAAGAGCCAATCCCCACTGGCCACTACTCATAAAGTCTCCTTCATGGGAGTTTCATGCAGGGATGAGAGTTGCAGAGTAAGATAATGTTACCTAGGTCACCATTCTATTACTTTACATTCTAGCTGCAGTGTGAAGGAGATGATACCACATAGATAGAAATGTTTCACCATCACTGCCTCTTGCAAACCCATAGAAGCCAGTTCCATAGTGCACTCACAGAAGGTCTGGCACTGAACCAGCATGTATCCCCCTCTCCTGCCCATACCCTCCAGTTCATTCCAAGCTGAGCTGGATCCTTGTTACTCAGAAAAATGGAGAGGACAATTAGGTCCTCAGAGGATGCACAAATTTCACAGGGGGCATGATTGGTGAGGCTTACCTCCACCAATTATCCCAAATTACCTGTGGTCTGAAGCATAAAATAAATAATCTAAAACAATAAATTACATTTAATTTGTGGCAGAGCTTTGAACCAAACTTCAACTATGTTAACCACAAGTTGAATTGTAGTTCCTTTCAATCATCCCATTAAGATTGAAACTTATTACAGAATACAATGTGTTTAATTAGTCTTCAAAAATCTGCTACGGGCTTTCCTAAATTTTGCCCTCTTCTTTCTTAAGTCATGCTCGGCTTTTCATTATTCTCAGTGACCTGTGTCATTTGATCCTGTGCATCTAGGTTATAAGAGTTTCTCTTTCTTTCTTTCTTTCTTTCTTTCTTTCTTTCTTTCTTTCTTTCTTTCTTTCTTTCTTTCTTTCTTTCTTTCTTGGTTTTTAGACTCTATGAAGCAGGACTGTTCTGTTATGCCAATTTATTTAGGACTTTTAAAGCTGTTTTTCATGTTTAAGTCCTTTATGAGTGAATATAATGAGTTTGAGAGTTACAAATTATCAGCTTTTTCTTATGTTTATCCGAAGAAACAGAAGAAGCATAGAAGCTGTTCTTCTTGATAGCAGCTGTATCCAGTGTGTTTACATGAGATTATTCTCATTAACTGGTAATGCAAACCTCACTTGGTAAAGCACATTGGCATCTACAGGTAAAATAGCAGCTTACATATTCCTAATGTTAGCCAAGTTATTGCAGTGTCAAAAAATAAATGAGCAAAATAAAACCAAACTTTCATAACATGAAATCCAACTATTATTCAAAAGAACTTCTGATATATAGAAGTTACTAGAATTTAACATACTAAGTTTTCAGGGCCAAATTCTTGTCTGACATGAAACTCCAGAGACTGGGCACAACTTCAGTCACTTCAGAGTTGCAGCCCTCAATTACACTGGAGTTGAATTTCATCCACACTTTGAAAAAAAAACTCACATAGAAAAGGGATTCCCACTAACTTAAACAGGAGAAGGATTAGGCCCTTAATGTGACATTTTCTAACAAAGTTAGTGAGACAATTTGTTTAAGAAACGCTTTAGAATGGCATCCTCATTCTACTGTGCCCAACCTATATAACTAGGGATGGAGAAACCAGTTCAGTTAAAAGAAAACTCACTCCAAACTTAACCAAACTCAATGTGAATCTCTTATTTAAGGTATAAAAACAGTATGGTAAATCAGTATTTCCCCTCATGCCTCCCTGCTTGCTTTCTTAGCTCACAAGGGAAATACCAAAATATATGAGAGAGAGAGGCTGTTCTCATGGTGTTTTCAACCTCCAAAACTACAGGAAGCAGTTTAAATTTGCAAGAGCACCTGGTCTCAACTGGACCGTGGCTGAAAGCGTCAGCTTTGGGAGAGGGGTGCATCAAGGCTGTCCACTGTTAGGCCAGCTGGCCATCAAGCCCTTCCTCGTCTCCACACTCTGGCCATCGAGCCCTTCCTCGTCTCCTGCAAAGGAGGTTGACAGGGTTTGTGCTCCACGAGCCAGAGTTGCAGGTGGTCCTGTCAGCATATGCCCCTAGTTGGTTCCTCCAGCACTTGCACCAGGAAATTGTCCCCTACACTTCCCAAAAACTTCCTGGATTGTCTGTGCACCGCTCTCTGAGCAGATATTGGTGCTTTGTTCCAGGTGGGCTTTGAGTGGGTCTGACTGTTATAAAAAGGCAGTCAGCTGCGAACTAGCTGAGCGGTGAACAGCGGAGCGGCTAACAGAGGGACTTTGACTGGAATCTGGTCCAAGAGGAAGTATGCTAAGTGCTGCATTAGGAGGGGCTGTGTTGGTGAGTATCTGTTGCGGGGACAGTTTGTCAGTTTGACCGTGTGCTTGATTGTTCGAAAAGTGTGAATTAGGTGTGCTTTGTTCCAGGTGGGCCTTGAGTGGGCCTGACTATAAAAAGGCAGTCAGTTGCGAACCAGCTGAGCAGCCAACAGCGGAGAGGCTAACAGAGAGAGTTTGCATGGGAGTTCTCCTGGGGAGAGCCTACTGAGGCTTTCGTCTTGCAGGCTTCTCTGTGTAGTTATTGCAACAGCTGAGGAAGCTCTTAGAAGGAAGGTAATATGGATGGTGAGCGATCAGCTGTTGTGACCTGCACAGGATGTGCCATGTTTGTCTTTCTTCTACAGAACAGAAGTGACTTTGTCTGTACAAAGCGCAAGCTGGTCTTCATATTGGAAGAGAAGGTTCAAGGTCTGGAGAAACAAGTATCAACCCTGTGTTGCATAAGAGAAAATGAAGATTTCCTGGACAGAAGTCACGATATGCTTCTACATGCACAACATTCTGAAGATTCAGAGCAGGCTGTGCAGCAGAAACATAAGCACGATGAAGAAAATTGGCAGCATGTGACCTCCAGAGGAAGAAAGAGGAGCATCCATCTACCAGCAATGCAGATACAGGTGAGCAACCTTTTTCACGTTCTCTCCACAGGTACTAATGTGGAGAGTAGACTAGATAATACATCTGAGGGAAGGGAGCAGAAGGAGACTCCACCGATCGGAAGGCACGAGATACACTGTCCTAGGGATGGGGGTTCCACGACCGCTGCTCCCAAGAGAAGGAGGTGGGTGGTGGTGGTTGGGGACTCCCTCCTAAGCGGGACTGAGTCATCTATCTGCCTTCCTGACCGGGAAAGCCGAGAAGTGTGCAGCTTGCCAGGAGCTAGGATTCACAATGAGACGGAGAGACTGCCCAGACTCATCAAGCCCTCGGATCGCTACCCCTTCCTTCTTCTCCACGTGGGCACCAATGATACTGCCAAGAATGATCTTGAGTGGATCACTGCAGACTATGTGGCTCTGGGAAGAAGGATAAAGGCATTTGAGGTGCAAGTGGTGTTCTCATTCATCCTCCCCGTGGAAGAAAAAGGCTAACCTAGTGAGGAGGGCTTTAAACTAGGCTCACCGGGGGAAGGAGACCAAAGCCCTGAGGTAAGTGGGGAAGTGGGATACCGGGAGGAAGCACAAGCAGGAAAGCATGAAAGGGGAGGGCTCCTGCCTCATACTGAGAAAGCAGGATAATCAGCGAGTTATCTTAAGTGCCTATACACAAATGCAAGAAGCCTGAGAAACAAGCAGGGAGAACTGGAAATCCTGGCACAGTCAAGGAATTATGATGTGATTGGAATAACAGAGACTTGGTGGGATTACTCACATGACTGGAGTACTGTCATGGATGGATATAAACTGTTCAGGAAGGACAGGCAGGGCAGAAAAGATGGGGGAATTGCATTGTATGTAAGAGCAGTATGACTGCTCAGAGCTCCGGTATGAAACTGCAGAAAAACCTGAGAGTCTCTGGATTAAGTTTAGAAGTGTGAGAAACAAGGGTGATGTTGTGGTGGGAGTCTGCTATAGACCACCAGACCAGGCGGATGTTGTGGACGAGGCTTTCTTCCAGCAACTAACAGAAGTTACTAGATCACAGGCCCTGGTTCTCATGGGGGACTTCAATCACCCCTGGGGGACTTCATGCCTTACACCACCCACCCCCCCGGCACGTACTCCAAGAGGTAAGGGAAGCCTTACTGCCTGCCTCTCAAGCTTTCCCTAAGCGGGTCCTGTGGGAGGATGTTCCCTGCCCGCCCCTCACTCCTGGCCCTCTGGACCTCATGTCCCAGCCCCACGAGTCCCCCCATTCTCCCTCATAACCCAAGCCAACTGCGCAAATTAAGTTAATCACCAGTCCAATCATTTATGGTTCATAAGACCTTCTTTGATAAGAGCCTTTGTAGGGATTATCTTCACTTAACTGAAAATTTAAAGTGAAACACAGGTCTGGTAGTTTTACTGGTGTTTTCTGTTGTATGTTACATTAAAACTGTGATAAAAATAAAGATGCTGGATGATATTTTTACATCTGCATGTAAAAATGAGCATTGTGCATGGAAACATGCTGATACATGCATGGTTTCAACAGACATATACTTTTGTATTGGGTAGTTTGCACACTTTTCAAACATGCCCAGGAATAAATGTGCTCCAATCAGTAAATGAAAAAATTTACAATGAGTATCCAATAAGTAGGATGCAAATACAGAACACCTGGAGAAGAGCTGCCATCTTTTAGAAAATATTAAGGCAAAGCAATTAGCTATTACAAGTTTTTTAAAAAGCTCCAAAGCTTTTAGATGTGCTGAGATGCCATGTGAGCAATTTCCACACTCTTTTACTGCCTTGGTAAATCATTTATGAAGACAGCCTTAATACAAAATCATCTTAGCAAATAACATAAAATATATTGATTACAAAATACTTTATCCCACCTTAAACTTATACATGGTAACTTGTGCAGAGTAACAACTTTCATTTGCATCTAATGGGAAGCTCTCAAGACATAGCCAATTTGAGCAGGAAGACAGAGATGTGATTTGTCCAGTGATGAAGAATTCCTAAAGGTAGGGGATGGCTGCTGAGCTCAGGACTGTAGGAAGTTGAGATTCTGAGGAACGAGTTGAAACCAGTACCTCATGAAACCAGTACCTCAGCCTCCCAAACCTGAATCCAAAGGTGAATCCTGCACTTACATACATCCACAGTTTAAGGATCTGATATTCAGATTTATTCTTTTTATGATTAGGCTGATTTTAAAACATTAGCACATCTATGAAAAATCATAAGGGAAGAGGATAATGACACAGTGTGAAGCAAGTGTTTTTGGGGTCAGTGCAAGCATATCTGGGGCCACCTGAAAAATGGTTAGACTGGGCCCCCAGCTGCAAGGCTCAAGATTAAAGAATACAAGCTTCATTGAAGTCAATGGCAAAACCCCCATCGTTTTCAACAGGGCCAGGATTGCTCCCTCAGTGTGTAACCTAACCCAAACCCCACTTTCCAAAAGCATGAAAACTTCTAAGCGGTGCCAGCTATTGTGGAGAAAAGGGTGTCCATTTGAACAGTAGATAATCAGACTGGTGGTCCATGGCTGCCTGTTGAGGTGGTGACTTTTGATTTTTGTAGGTGATCTTGAAGAACTTGAGTTTCTTTCAAGTGTCCACCCTTGGAAGCTTATCATTTACTTCTGCACTCATGCTGGAGCTTCTTAAAAACAAATCTGAACAAAACATACGTGCAAGAAAAGAAATCATAAGATCTTTACTTTAGTCCTCACCCTTTCCTTTTTGAGCCTGGCTCTTGTCTGCCATTACTCACTGTGTTATGTCTAATTTAAAACCTAATCCTGTATGGTGATGGAGTCATAGGGATTTGAATATGCTCAACACTTTGCAGGCATATGCTTTGGATGGAAAATCCTGAGGGTCAGGGTCCTTGTCTTCTTATATTTCTATGAAGCACTATGCACACCTGCAATGCTGAATAAAAACTAACAATGGTCGGCTAACTTGATATTGGTAATGCATTATTTATTATTGTTTAAACTTTCCCACTTGGAGATTTTGGGGTAAGTGTGTTGTTTAAAAGTTGCAAAATAAAAATCATCATAGAGCTCCATCTGCAGTACTCCGTGTGCACAAACTCCGTGTTGAGGCCAATGAAAGTAGATTCAGGATTGGGCCCTTTGGCAAGGTTTGACCAATTATGAGCACTTTAGAACCTTTGCACTAGTTACTGGCTTTCTGTTACATTAAAACTCCCCTGAGGCACCCAAAATTCCAGACCCTTTAAAAACGGTAGTTAAAAAGGAAAAGAAAAGTGCAGATAAGTAATTTACAAGTGAAAAGTGTTAGTCTTGCTGCTATTTTTACATCCTATAATGTCTTTAAAAAGGAGCACAGAGAATAGTGAGGTAATCAAAGTTGTAATCTTTTATGTTGATTAACCTTTCAGGTAAAGAATATGACATAATCAGGGAATTAAGAAAAATGGAGAGCTATTCTTTGCACAAAATCTGACAGGATATCCTATTGATCCCTGGAAAAGCCTTTATATATAAGTAAATGGACATCCACTAAATAGAAGCACTGCCTAGGAGACAGCTGAAGACTATAACTTCTGTCTGCAAGGAATGTATTATTAATTCATAGCACATCGAATATAGTGCTTAGCTGACTTTCAACCTTAGCTCTGAGAGTACTTACCAGATTTATAATATGCAGAGGATGTACGCTGAAGGGGGGTGAAACTATCATACTTCTCCCACTAGGGAGGATAAAACCAATAACATTAAAGAAATTTGGAAATATGATATGGAATTGCACTGTTTCCTGTTCTGACTGGATAAAGAGTTTCTACTGAAATTTTCAAGCTAAATAATCATAACAAAAATTAAATAAATAAAATTCAAATTAACAAATTTTAAGGTAGCAAAACACCATTGCTAAAATGGAAACATTTTAAAAAAAAAGAGGCAAATGATATTTACTTAGGGAATGGGTCATGAATGGAGCTCTAAGCACTTTTTACTAAAGAAACCCCACACCAAGCAGGAGCTGTGAATGCCCAGTGCTGTAGTCAGCTCCCAGACTACTGCACTGGGCAGCACAGTATGGGGAGGAGGTGACCAGCTCTCTGTGGAGAAAGAAGTGGTTCAGGACTATTTAAAAAAGCTGGACGAGCACAAGTCCATGGGGCTGGATGCACTGCATCCGAGAGTGCTATGCCGATGTCATTGCAGAGCCATTGGCCACTATCTTTGAAAACTCATGCCAATTGGAGGAGGTCCCAGATTACTGAAAAAAGGCTAATGTAGTGACCATTTTTAAAAAAGGGAAGAAGGAGGATCGTGGGAACTACAGGCCTGTCAGCCTCACCTCAGCCCCTGGAAAACTCATGGACCAGGTCCTCAAAGAATCAATTTTGAAGCACTTTGAGGAGAGGAAAGTGATCAGGAAGAGCCAGCATGGATTCACCAAGGGCAAGTCATGCCTGACTAACCTCATTGCCTTCTTTGATAAGATAACTGGCTCTGTGGATGAGAGGAAAGCAGTGAATGTGTTGTTCCTTGACTTTAGCAAAGTTTTTGACACGGTCTCCCACAGTATTCTTGCCAGCATGTTAAAGAAGTCTGAATTGGATGAATGGACTATAAGGTGAATAGAAAACTGGCTAGATTGTTGGGCTCAACGGGTAGTGATCAATGGCTCCATGTCTAGTTGGCAGCCAGTATCAAGCGGAATGCCCCAAGGGTCGGTCCTGGGGCCGGTTTTGTTCAACATCTTCATTAAAGATTTGGAGGATGGTGTGGATTGCACCATCAGCAAGTTTGCAGATGACACTAAACTGGGAGGAGTGGTAGATATGCTGGAGGGTAGGGATATGATAGAGAGGAACCTAGACAAATTAGAGGATTGGGCCAAAAGAAATCTGATGAGGTTCAACAAGGACAAGTGCAGAGTCCTGTACTAAGGACGGAAGAATCCCATGCACCGCTACAGACAAGGGACCAAATGGCTAGGCAGCAGTTCTGCAGAAAAGAATCTAGGGGTTACAGTGGACGATTAAGCTGGATATGAGTCAACAGTGTGCCCTTGTTGCCAAGAAGGCCAATGGCATTTTGGGCTGTGTGAGTAGGAGCATTGCCAGCAGATCGAGGGACATGATCATTGCCCTCTATTGGGCATTGGCGAGGCCTCATCTGGAGTACCGTGTCCAGTTTTGGGCCCCACACTGCAAGAAGGATGTGGAAAAATTGGAAAGAGTCCAGCGAAGGGCAACAAAAATGATTAGGTGGCTGGAGCACATGACTTATGAGGAAAGGCTGAGGGAACTGGGATTATTTAGTTTGCAGAAGAGAAGAATGAGGGGGATTTGATAGCTGCTTTCAACTACCTGAAAGGGGGTTCCAAAGAGGATGGTTCTAAACTGTTCTCAGTGGTAGCAGATGACAGAACAAGGAGTAATGGTCTAGAGTTGCAGTGGGGAATTTTTAGTTTGGATATTAGGAAAATCTTTTTCACTAGGAGAGTGATGAAGCACTGGAATGGGTTACCTAGGGAAGTGATGGAATCTCCTTCCTTATAAGTTTTTAAGGTCAGTCTTAACAAAGCCCTGTCTGGAATGATTTAGTTGTGGATTGATCCTGCTTTGAGCAGGGGGTTGGACTTGATGACCTCCTGAGGTACCTTCCAACCCTGATATTCTATGATTCTATGGAAACTTAGCCCAACTTCAGCAAAGGATTTGCCGTGGTTCTGGAATCTTTGTTTGGTATAGAAAGACACAAATCCATTGCCTTCCTGTGTCTAAATCAAGCTTATTTTTAGTTTACACCAATTCCTGCTCCTTTCGAGCTTAATGGGAATTTTGCCATTGACTTCAGAAGGAGCAGGCCCCATGTGAATGATAGCAGTTTGAATTTCATGGTAGGTGTGTTTGGTTTGGGATTCAAATTGAAATCTCAACAAAATGCTGTCAAAAACATGGAGTTTTGTATGTATGATGTTAGTCCCTCATGGGAACTCCAAAGTAGAGTGGTACCAGCCCTTGTTTTGAAATAATCCTTGGTAAGTAACATGCCACCAAGGTTACCATGGCTGTGACAAGAGATGTAGGTGCTTGAAGTGCTAAGTCTCCGAGGACTCCAATGCCTGGTGGGTCCTAAAGAAGCATTTCCCGAGTAGTTGCAACACCATGTTCCTCGCAGTCGTCCCAGACACTCTACTTCAGTGACTAGCTCTTCTCAACTGTCCCCCTAACTGCCTCATTATCTTCCCCCTGACAGCACTGAGCAGGAGGAATATTTCCTTTCCCCCAGTGTTATAGCAATGCTATTTCAACTTCTCGCTGGGACTAGAAAGTCTGGAGGAAGGCAAAAATGTCAGTGTTGAACATTCTGGGGCCTCAGAAGTGTTTACTTTGGGTGATGATTCAGGCTGGTTCTTATTTTATCCAATCCATTTTGCCCACTACTATCAGTTTTTGCCCAAATCCCCACCAGATCCTTAATTGTTCTTCCAGAGTGTGATAAAACTAATAAACATGAAAGAACAAACCAAATGTTTAATCTGTCAAATATTTTTTGGTATTGTTATTGTTATGAGTTATTCCCATTTAAATGATTTATTGCTTAGGAGCTTGATCCCCAATTACTTATGCACCCAAAACTCCCAGTGACTTCAACCAGGAACTTTAAGTCCCCAAGAAAAAAACAATCAGTCCCCAAATTTGTTCTAGATCTCTAGGGAGTGTTGCCATATTTTCATGTGGTAGCTTTGGCATGAGTTGTTTTATTTCAGGGATTGACTCTACTCACACTCATTCCTTGCTAATACCAAAACATGGGTCTATAGGGACATATCTAAAGTGTTTGTCGTTTATTTTAAAAATGCCTTCTCTTAATTACCCATTGTTTCTTAGAAAGTCTACTAATGTATGTCATTTAAGACAGCATTATTTTTGTGCTTCTGTCAAAGCCTTCACTGAGCTTTTAAAACCCAGACTGATCTGACACAGGCATAAGAGCCTTCAAATTCTACAGTCTCTTGGTTCCACTTGTAGATTTGAGTTTGTAACAGACATCTAGTTTAATTGGCATGCCATAAAATATAGAGATTTGTGCAAACATGTTAACTCTCTTTCCCAGTGCTGTTATTTAAAAGTTACTCTCTGAATATTTTTCCCCATCAAACCCCAACAGCAAAAAGGCAAAAAATAAATATAAAATATCACAGTTAAATATGCTCATAGGACAAAGAAAAAGTAAATCAATCTTTTGAATTGAGGTCTTTAAAAAGTAGGCAAAAAACCCAGCTTTCTTAATTTGTGCAGAGAAGTAGCCCAGTTAATCAGCACTGATTACCCTCACATGGCTTTTCAGTTATGTTGGTTAATTAAAGTGCTTTCTAATGAACACTAGCCCAATTTTCCCCACCCCCTACCATCATGTGGCAGGCAGGCAGGGACATGAAAGGCATCTGTCATAAAAATAAACGGAAGGGTAACCACCTTTCTGTATACAGTGCTATAAAATCCCTCCTGGCCAGAGGCAAAACCCTTTCACCTGTAAAGGGTTAAGAAGCTAAAATTACCTCGCTGGCACCTGACCCAAAATGACCAATGAGGGGACAAAATACTTTCAAATCTGGAGGGGGGGGGAACAAAGGGTTCTTCTGTCTGTGTAATGCTTTTGCCGGGAACAGATCAGGAATGCAGCCTTACAACTCCTGTTAAGTTAGTAAGTAATCTAGCTAAACATGCATTAGATTTCCTTTTGTTTAATGGCTGGTAAAATAAGCTGTGCTGAATAAAATGAATAAAAATAAAATTTGTGTCTTTTTGTAACTTAAGGTTTTGCCTAGAGAAATTCTCTATGTTTTAAATCTAATTACCCTGTAAGGTATTTACCATCGTGATTTTACAAATGTAATTCTTTTACCTTTTCTTTAATTAAAATTCTTCTTTTAAAAACCTGATTACTTTTTCATTATTCTTGAGATCCAAGGGTTTGGGTCTGTGTTCACCTGTACAAATTGGTGAGGCTTTTTATCAAGCCTTCCCTAGGAAAGGGGATGTAGGGCTTTGGGGGATATTTTGGGAAAAGACGTCTCCAAGTGGGCTCTTTCCCTGTTCTTTGTTTAAAACGCTTGGTGGTGGCAGCATATGGTTCAAAAACAAGGCAAAGTTTGTACCTTGGGGACGTTTCTAACCTAAGCTGGTAAAAATAAGCCTAGGGGGTCTTTCATGCGGGTCCCCACATCTGTACCCTAAAGTTCAAAGTAAAAAAAGACCTTAACAGCATCTAAACTGGGATTCTTTCTCACTTGAAAAATTGTGGCTGAACTAACAGTTTTGCCTGTTTGCAGTGTTATGCACTCTGGTTATCTTTTCCAGGGGTGAAGATCTCTGTGAAGTTTGAAAGCTTGACTCGTCCGCCAACAGAAGTTGGTCCAATAACAGATATTATCTCACCTACCTTGTCTCTGAGTCTTGCTTGAATAGTCTTTTATCTGTCAAGCCCCTGGCCATCAGTGTGGGAAAACATTCATGGAGCAAGCATCTTTTAGCTGGAGTAATCATCATCATCATGAAGTGCTTATCAGAAAGGAAGACAAAATGCAATTAGGCTAGATTTACAATTGGACCAATAATTACTATTCAGATGTCTCAGCTGTATGGAAACTACATGATTCTGAACTATGACATTTTTGTTTGGTCGATTTTTTTTCTCCTTTTCTTGCTCTTTTTTTCTTTTAAACGTTTATAAAATATGTCAGTCATGATGTAGCACAGCTGAATAATTGTCATAGAGTCAAATTCTTGCAGATGGTTAATGGAAACAGAAAATTAAATGAACAGCAGTAAAGAAACTCATGCAAAATTAAAGAACCTTATTGCAAATTTAAAGGGTCATTTGGTTTCATCAAAAATCAAATAATATGAATATGTTATTCTCTGCATGAAAGAGACTATGCTAAATTGTTTTGAGAGCTGAAAAATGAGCAATCAATGGTGTACTAATGAAATTTGTGAAAAATCATGCACTATTGAAATGCGCAATTAATTGTCGGTTAGGAGCTGCAGAAGGAAGCCAGCTTTTAGGGATTGAATTTTGTTATTTATTGTTTACTTAAATTATTGAATTGAAGACAGGACTTAAAACAAGTTAGGTTACTACAAATATATCAAAAATGAGGATTAAACTATGCATTTTCCTTAGCTTATACAAATCCAGTGCAGTGTTTCAAACATGATTTGACTGAGAACTGCTTATCAGATGAAAGTAGCCCAACGTTTCACAAGATATAATATCTCCAAAGTGCAGAATCAATTTCTACCAAGACCTGAAAGGTCTTAGAACTATTTTATGAGACTAAGCTCTCATCTGTTTGACATATTTGAAAAATATAATTGATAAATCCTTTGTAAGGGGAAAAGTTATCTTTCTAGTACAAAACTAGATGTGAAACTACTTAGTAAGTATGACTTAGAAGTGGATTTAAGTTAAAGATCCTTTAAAATGGAGTTCAAGATTTCAAAGCATCATATTCTTTATAAGCTCCTCTTTATTTTTCATCATCCATTCTATTCTACAGGAACGTCTGAAGTCAATATCAAATATCTCTGTCCATCAGAGAAATGATTTTTAAGTTCAATGGTTGTTGGTGTCAAAGGAAAAGGGGGGAAATAGACATATTTGGGTTGTTATTGGAAATAAATCAGAAGTGTGTGTCATAGTCATATATTGTCATTTATATTTTTATTTCTGAAGAAATCCTGGAAGGTGCCATTGTATTAAAAGACAGGCCATCCCTCACATGGATGAAAGGCCAAGCTATTTAACTTGACAACAGCTGGGGAAAAATACTTTAGAAAAAGCAGAATGAAATGCAGGAATTTGATAAATTCTGTAAGTCCCAGCTTAGTCTATTTAAACATAAATTGTAATGTGTCTTATTTAGCACTAATCAGAAAGGAAAATATGTTGCAGACAATTTTTTTTCTCAGTGACACCTACTTCTGAGACTATTAAAGTGTCTGTGGCTATTCTTCTGCCGTAATTCTTGCAGTCGGTTGCATATTAAACTGATGCAGAGATGAAAATATTGATCTTACTTCTGCTTTCAAGAAAGCACAAAATGTCTTCGCTTAAATCTTTTTGAATTGCTACACTAGACTAACTACCTAATAGAATTAAAGGTGAGAGCTTCTTTCCCTTTTTTATAAAACAAGAGTGTCCAATATAAAATAGCTAAGAAATTATAAATGTTTCATAGTAAATAAATTCTAAATGAGTATTTTGCCTCCCTGGATTTTACTTAAAGACTTAATGCCATTTCCTAAACAGTACTGGTTCAGATATGGAAGTGTCTTGTGTATTTTTCACCAGAACTGTTCAAGTTACTCAATTTTAAAATGACAGATATACAGTACTTGCCATGAGAAATCAATCCCTCACAGTGAATAAATGTGGCAGCATAATCCATACATTGTATATAACAATAGTAGGCTTTTGCTGACCCATTACTCTTATGAATACATTTTAAAGGCAATTTCTAGGTGGAGAACTATAATTCTGAAAATGTAATTTGTGATATATTTTGGTCCCTCTTATGGAGCTGGATTTTTTCTCATCAGCCATTATATTTTTCTGTCTGCAATTCTACAGTAAAATTTATCTAAAAATATTTATTCTATTGAAATAAATTGTTTTATTTTATCAAAGTGGAGTGAAAACTGCTTTAATCTTGCTCTGTTTACTGGTGGATCTGTGGAACACCATGAGAAAGCCTGTGTTTCAGTGCCTTCATTCATAGTCAGATTCTACATATCTTTTGCAGGTGCACAGTGTGGAGGAAGGAAAAAAGGATTCTTTGTCACAGATTGCATAACCATATAACTGCCAGACACAAGGGCAGTCCTTGTGCTCAGAAGAGTACAGAGACTGTCCCTTCCTTAATCCTCTGGGTGTGTGGTGTGGGATGTACCTCAAGAGCTCAGAGAAGACTGGGAGTATTGGAGATCCTCAGAGTCAGGCACAAGGATATTGTTAAGAGCTGCTGTTTCCTAGGTCCATACCTAAATTTACAGAGCCACATGCACACAATATGGCTGAGAAGAGGCTTCCGAAGGTATGCAGGGACAATGACAGCGCCCACTGCTCACCTCTACCATGATCCTGGACCAAGTTCTCCCCTCTGGAACACGAACAGATATTCTGGCTCCAACTTTTTATGTATACAGTATTTTTTTCAAAGTTTGTGAGTTGATGTCTATTGCCATCTGCCAGTTCTTGTGACTATGTAGCATATAAATAAAAATTAGTCTGTCAGAAGACTCAAATATTACTATAGCTTGTGAAGAAATGATCGGTGCTAGTGAACAGTGATCTACCAGTGTATCAGCATAAAGTTATTTAGCTCAGACACAGCAAGGAACTGGTTTTCAAAGGTGTTGAGCACCTGCAATTCCATTTAAAGCCAATGGGCGTTCAAGTGCTCTACAAGTCTGAAAAATCAGGCCCTGAATTTTCAGTGACCTTCAGTCAAATGTCTCCACCTACAGAGGCCTAATATTAGCACATTCAACAATCAACTGGCTCACAATTTATGTGAGGTTTTATTTTTCAGAAACCGCCTATTTTTTTTTGTAGGCCAATTCTTTCTTTACAATCAAGGGCCAAAATTACCTAGGGCCAGACTCTGCTATAAAACTTCTTGCTTTTGCTGGGGATGAAGTGGAACCATACATCCCCACTGGAAGTACTAGAAGGCATAGTGGAGAATGCTATAAGATGACACAAGAGTGGGACAGAAGAGGACTGAGCACACTTTACTTATCCTATCCATAAAAAATTTCTGACCTTCACAAAGAAACACTCAATCAACATCAGTTGAAAAAGGTAGGAGAAATTCAGCCAGAAACATAAAATGTTTAAACTAAAACTGACCTGGCATATTGAAGCTTGATTATTATCCTTAAGTGCTTTCACACAAACTGGGAATGATAGTTTTCCATCAAAATGGATGGAGAAGGAGAGGTGGAGAGAGCTGCTGAATTGCTCATCTAAAGTTCAAATGCCACCATTATGAGCAAAAAATTATGCTATTTTAAATTGGCACTTCTCCACTAAAACCTATGGACCTAGCAGTTTACCTCAACAGAGATTGGCCTATGTGTCTGTTCAACAGCTGTCTGATACAGAAACAAAGTAGGTCAAATGATTTTATCCACTGAGTAGCAGGCCCTAAAAGAAAGTAGCATACCGTACACCTGACATGAGTCACAGCAACACAAAGTGCACCAGAAAGAAACAGAATTGTTAAGCTTTATCAAGAAGGGTTACCTTATATAGAATACTATAGTTTTCTAAAGTAACATCCCCAAACACCGTAGTGACACCAGAATAAACTTTAGTGCTTGGGAACATATAATAATAATAATAATAATTAATAATCATAATTAGTAATATAACCAATGCTTTGCCCTTGTGGTATCAGTCACCTGAAGATCTTAGTATGCTTGACAAGTATTAATTAAGCCTCACAAAACCCCTGTGAGGAAGTTAAATGATTTCTAGGTCTCACTTTACCTTTTGCTGAAATACAGCCACCTCAGGTTGGAAAGCAGCAGCAGTTTAACACAAAACAATAACATTAAATAAAGGTTAGGACTGGAGGTAAAAAACAATACCTATCCAGTTGAAACTACTGGGGTCATTTAGGTAATCTTAGTTGAAAATTGACCTGGACACCAAGGTTAACAGTCCAACACTTCAAAAAGTGTCTGAGATCTTTTATCATTACTAGTAGTCAGGACACCAGTTTGTCTAATCTAAAAAACTATGGTATTATTCCAGCAGCAGTACAGCACCACCTACAGCATCTCTGTAACCACTAACCCCCTTTTTTGTCCTACAAAACTACAACTACAGGGTATTGTGATGGGTCTCCAGGGTGCAACTTCAACTGTTGGACTGTCTGATCCTGGCAGAACCCGGGATATCAGAACTTGATATACCCATCCAGCTTGACTGTGAACCACTGATAGCTGCTCTTTAGGAATGGTTTTACAAATCCACCAACCCGGGGTGCCTTTCACACTGTGATGCTCATGTCAAGCTACATGCCTCTCACGGGCATTGTACTTACATAGACATCCACAGGCAGAGACATACCCAAACGTGTTACATGACTGATCTCCCAGCCACTCAATAGAGAGGCTCCAGACAATTTTCCCCAGCTCCCCAGCCTCGCACTTCATAAATACACTGTCTTTCACTGCTCAATGTTCCCTTGGACAGTGCAAACTGACTAATATGTTCATCACTTCTTCATAGGAATCATAGAATCATAGAATATCAGGGTTGGAAGGGACCCCAGAAGGTCATCTAGTCCAACCCCCTGCTCAAAGCAGGACCAATTCCCAGTTAAATCATGGACATGGACATGCACCAGCCTTTGTAACCTGAGCTGAGATTACACCTTCTTCCAGCTGCTAGAAAGATCCTTGCTGTTCCATGGGTTGGTCTGCCCTCATGGTGTACAACCCTTCTCTGAGAGGTCTCTGGGATAGTGGATTGGATGTTGCTGAGCCATTAATGCCCATCTGGCCGGGATGAATCATTAAGAATACCTTTGTCTTAGGTGTTTCCAAGATCCATTCTCCTCTAGAAGTTCCTTCCAATAGGCCTAAATCATAGAATCATAGGACTGGAAGGGACTTCAAGAGGTCTTCTAGTTCAGTTTCCTGTACTCAAGGCAGGACTAAGTATTATCTAGATCAGTAGTTCTCAAAGCCTGTCCACCGCTTTTTCAGGGAAAGCCCCTGGCAGGCCAGGCCAGTTTGTTTGCCTGCCGAGTCTGCAGGTTTAGCCGATCGCGGTTCCCACTGGCCACGGTTCGCTGCTTCAGGCCAATGGGGGCTGCGGGAAGGGTGGCCAGCACATTCCTCAGCCCGCGCTGCTTCCCGCATCCCCCATTGGCCTGGAGCGGTGAAGCACAGCCAGTGGGAGCTGCGATCGGCCAAACCTGCAGACACCAGGGGTTTTTCCTGAACAAACGGCAGACCAGCTTTGTGAACCACTGACCTAGATCATCCCTGACAGGTGTGTGTCTAGCCTGCTCTTAAAAATATCCAATGATGGAGATTCCACAACCTCCTTAGGCAATTTATTCCAATGCTTAACTACCCTGACAGTGAGGATTTTTTTTCAAATGTCCAACCTAAACCACCTTTGCTGCGATTTAGGTGTATTGCTTCTTGTCCTATCCTCAAAGGTTAAAGAGAAATTTTTTTTCTCACTCCTTGTAACAATCTTTTATGAACTTGAAAACTGTTATCTTGTCCCCCCTCAGTCTTCTCTTCTCCAAACTAAACAAAGCTGATTTTTTTTCAATCTTCCCTCATAGGCCATGTTTTCTAGACCTTTAATCATGTTTGTTCTTTCTTCAGTTTGTTTACATGTTTCCTGAAATGTGGCGTCCAGAACTGGACAGAATACTCCAGTTGAGGCCTAATCAGCATGGAGTAGAGTGAAAGATTTATTTCTTGTGTCTTGCTTACAACACTCCTGCTAATACATTCCAGAATGATGTTTGCTTTTTTTGCAACAGTGTTATACTGTTGACTCATATTTAGTTTGCGATCCCTCTTACCCTCTGATCCCTTTCCGCAATACTCCTTCCTAGGGAGTCATTTCCCATTTTGTATGTGTGCAACTGATTGTTCCTTCCTAAGTGGAGTACTTTGCATTTGTCCTTATTGAATTTCATCCTATTTACTTCAGACCATTTCTCCAGTTTGTCCAGATCATTTTGAATTTTAATCCTATCCTCCAAAGCACTTGCAACCTCTCCCAGCTTGGTATCATCCACAAACTTTATAAGTATACTCTCTATGCCATTATCTAGCTCACTGATGAAGATATCAAACAGAATCAGACCCAGAACTGATCCTGGCAGAACCCGGGATATCAGAACTTGATATGCCCATCCAGCTTGACTGTGAACCACTGATAGCTACTCTTTGTGAATGGTTTTACAACCAGTTATTCTGTTATTCAATTCAGTGAACCCCCAAGTAATAAACTTGTGACCCCCTGAGGGGTCACAACCCCCAGTTTGAGAACCACTGCCCTAGATGGAGGTAGAGAACTCAGGAAAGGTGTGCCTGAAGAGAAGTGCAAACAGTGAATTAAGAGGAAGCAAGTCAAAGAGTCCTGGGCCCATGCTCCCCTCCATTAAATGTCTTCAAGATGGAGCAAAAACAGATTGCTGGAAAGATGAGTTCTAATTTCCATTATGGAACCTCATGTCAGTTCCTTGTCATATTCTCAGACAAATTCCTTCTGAGCTGAAATTTTCCATTATTCATTTCTCATTAGAGGTGATTTTTTTGAAAGTTTCAAGAAAATCCTTTTCACTGGGTTTGCATCCATAACTGAACCAATATAGAAAAGGAGTACTTGTGGCACCTCAGAGACTAACCAATTTATTTGAGCATAAGCTTTCGTGAGCTACAGCTGTAGCTCACAAAAGCTTATGCTCAAATAAATTGGTTAGTCTCTGAGGTGCCACAAGTACTCCTTTTCTTTTTGCGAATACAGACTAACACGGCTGTTACTCTGAAACCTGAACCAATATAGTGTTTTCAAAACTAGTTGGTTTTGTGCACTTTCTTGAGGTCTAATGAGCAAGCCAATTTGGAAGGGAATTTTCTCAGTAATTTGAAAATTGAAAGCATTACATGCCTTTTTGATGTATGCATAGTAGGATTTTTGTTTGTTTCTTTGCACTGATGATGGCTTAGAGCACTGGAGGTAAACATTTAGCCAAAAGAACTGAACACAATGCCAGAAGCCCACAACTCCTGAGTCCTTTTTCTACCATTCCCTCTGAGTAACCTTAATACTACTTAGAAACAGTTTGCACTTATAAAAAGCATTGAAAACATTGTCTAACCAGGCTTCACAACTCGCCTGTGCAGTACATCACCACTCCTCCCATATACATTTTTTGTTAAAAGTACAAAGCAAATTCTATGCTTTCACTATTCTTTGACTTTCCCAGTGTGGTCTTGTCCGGTCTTTGTTTGTTTTACAGACTATAAACTGTTTGGGGCATAGATTATCAGCCAAATTCTCTTCTGGTGTAACTGGACAAAACTCCATTTAAGTCAAGGCAGCTCTGTCTTATACCTTTAGTTTCACGTCTAAATTACTAAAAGTAGTGTCCCCTAGACAAATTACTTATAACGAAACAATTTTGTGCACCTAGGTTTTTGGATCCTCAACCTTAGTCCTGATTCTCAGAGCTGTTGCAAACCCACAGCTCCAATTGATTTCATTTGTTTTGGCCGCTGAGCTCTTTTGAAAACCTGGCCCAAGATATCTCAAGTTAGTCAACTAGAAATAGAGGCATCCAAATCAGTGGCTCTTTTTAAAATGTTTGTCTTCATCTGTCTGAATCTCAGTTTTCCAATGGCAACCTAGTGACACTGCCTGAAGCCAGATGTGATGGGGTGTTCACCCCTCACTTGCCCTAAGTGGGTTAATGTAAGCTAAGAAGGGGGGAAGCAATTAACCAGATAGGCCACAGCTGAGGGGAATCAGGATACTTAAGTAATCCTCTGATTGAATAATGAGGGAGCACAGCTATGGAGGAATGAGCTGGGCTGGGTTTTTACAAAGACAGGAAGTTCGCAGCTGAGATGGGGCTGCAGGGAAGTAGTCTGCAGTCACTCCCTGGGAGAAGGGGTGTGTGTTTGGGGACTACAGAGCCAAAATAGCCTGGGAGGAGGGAGTTTGGGGACTGGCAAACCAGAGAATGGGTGAAGCCAGAAGGTTAGGTAAGACTTAGGGAAAAGTCAGTAAGGTCCAGGATGGAACAGACCTTGGCTGCTGATTAGAGGGTTTCTGAGCTGGTACCCAGAGTAGAGAGTGGGCCTGGGATTCCCTACCAGCCATTTGGGAAGTGTCATTGGATGGGTGGTGAATGGGAAAACTGCCGGAGTCATTTATAAGAAGAGACTTTGATGCCCTGGAAGAGGAGGACACGTGACTTGGCTGGAGGGCTAGGTCACAAACGTAGAGTATCTTGCCTCACTTAGAGCCAGGAAGAGAAGGCAAGGCATGCCGCCAAAGGTGGAAAGGAGCTGTCGGACCTAGAATCAGCTAATCCCCAGAGCAAATGGCAGGAAGTGCACTAGAAGTGAGCATATCCTGTGATACCGTAAAATTCAGGAGACAGAGAAGTGCTAGTCAACAACTTATCTATCTTGTTTCCAAGCCTATGTTGTGTGAGATCTGCAAATTGCAAGTTCCCTGTTTGCTATCCCAGTGGATGCTGCTGCTGTAATGACTCCTATTATCCCTCTGGGAGTTTCTTCCTCCAAAGTTTGTTGAATAAGGTGTCTCATCAAAATATTTATTTTCCTCCTGTTTGAAATTAAATTTTCTTCTAACTCGGACAAGGTACTTTTCCAAAAGAAATGTGACTTTTTTTAAAGTACAAATGTACAGTAATTTCAAGTATGCCTGTATTTTTTGAGGGCAGCCAGTGAAGTCTTCATATATGCACACATTTTGTGTGGTGAAATTGTTGGCAGCCTCACAATGGATGCCTGACTTCTTCCTCAGATGAAAACTAGACACCACTCTCAGGTCTGCACATTTATAGGACAGCGGCAAATCAGTTTTTCTACATATTTTTTGTAAAATATAGCCAGTGTCACCTGATGTGAAATGCCACAAAATGATTCAGTAGCCAAAATGTGAGCACTGTAAGTAGGGAGTAGCAAGTCTTCTTTCTCAGTCACCCTGTGGAACTGAGGTTTCCTGAAATGGAAATGACAGTTTCAAAAGACTGCTCAGCGTGCAGCTTTTTTCGCATCGGTTGCTTTCTGAAGCCTCCCATGACTAGTCCTATTCATTTAATCACACTAACAAGTTATGGATAAATTTGTGAACCACTTTTTCAATCACAAGCCCAGTGATGCTTCAGATTTAGATTTCTTCACACACTGATGTTATAATAGGTTTACAAAATGAAGTTTAAGGCTACCTGGATGGTATTTATTCAGAATGGAGTGTATAATGTAAATAAATCTGTTTATTTGGAGGTAAACTCCAATGTATTCACCATCAGTCATTAGGAGGTAAGTTCAATTAGGGGATGATAGTAATACCTCAGAAAGTCCCTATTATAGAGCTGCCCTTTTCATTAGTAAGGACATCATCTGCTAAAGTATATAGGAAAACAGTGATTTCTAAAGAATTGAGGTTGCAGTCTTTAATTTGTTTTAATTTTCCTGCTAAGAAGTGTCATGATAAATTATCAAAACTTAAAAAAAATATCTTGTGAAGGTCCAGGATTGTGGAATTTTCTCATTAAGGAAGATGAAGTATCTGTAATATTTATGATATTTTGACAACTTGCTTTGCTATCTTAATTTTTTCTGTGGCATTTATCAGGACCTTACACCGTGGAATTTTTGGTCTCTTGAATATGACCTCCAAAAGACAGAAGATACATACTTGCAGGATTAAAGCAATCTATGAAGCACCCACATGTGGATTCTCCCTGGAAGTTTCATTCAGATTGATGCTAGGACAAGTAGAAAGGCTGGACCCACAATTTTAGAATCAACTGTAAAAGACTTATGCTCAGATAAATTGGTTAGTCTCTAAGGTGCCACAAGTACTCCTTTTCTTTTTGCGAATACAGACTAACACGGCTGTTACTCTGAAACCTGTAAAAGGAGGAAAGACTTGTCTGATCATATCTGAATCTTAATTTTCATTTTTATTCATAGATTTCTCCATCTTCTAATGCTGAATTTTTGGTTATTGTCTTGACATTTGCCCTGCTGACTAACAACTATCTGTGACAAACTATGGTCACATACCGACAGACAACATAGTTATCAGTAGCTGTTGAACTTTGGACCATCAGCACCAAAAGCACAAGACCTATCACTCAATCTAAAGGTGTAATGCTGTTAGCCATGAGTATTGTAGGAGACTCTCCTACTTTCTGGTTCTAGACATCATAGGGAGACATGATAATAACCTAGTCCTAAGCATCTGATGTCCACAGGAGTTCAAATACCACATGAGGTACCATTCTGTAAAAAGTCATGGGTGTCTACAGACAGATGAACATTGTTGTGAACAGGAAAAAAAAATAGAATGTCTTTTTTTGCTCGAGGTTTTATCTTTACAGGGGGCAGCCACTAGTGGAAGACATGATTGTTTGCCATAAACCAGCAATATATATATGCACCGTGCCAAATTATATTTACCGTAGGGCCCACAATGTGCTCAGTTTTATACAGAAATTTAGAAAATCAATCTCTGCCTGTAAGAGCTTGCAGTCTACCATGAGTTCAGGACAAATGGTGAAGTTTTGAATTGAAGGGCTAGATAGGATTGTTACAGATTAAATGGAGTAAACAATATACATTAGTCTTGGTTTGGTTTTGGTTGGTTTGCTTTTTGTTTTACTTTCTACTATATTCTGGTGCTTCTCCCTCTCTCCCTCCACCCCCAGTTCGTAATTAGTTCTGGGTTGAGTGTTGAAACCTGTTTGTTACTATGTCTTGCAGACTGATTGGTTGAAGTACTGTAAAACTCAGGCCACTTTCACTTTCATTGTTTGTTTTTTGGTTTTCCAGGGCTGTTAACAACCCTGTTGTTGTTTATTAAATCTTAGAATGAATAATAGGATATAAAATAATACTGAACAAATTATAATATTATTACATAAATTAATCACACGCTCTCACCTGTAAAACTGTGTTCAACCCTGGCCACCCATTCTCAAAAAAGATATAGTAACAATAGGGTCATTAAGACAGGTGAAAAAAATTGTTTAACGGTATGGAGTGACCTCTGTATGAGGAGAGATTGAAAAGACTGTGACCGTTTAATTTAGAGATGACACAGATAAGAAGGGATGTGATAGAAGTACACAAAATAATTAAAGGTATTCAGGTGTTCAGTGCTTCTATTTACCCTTTTCATAAGACAAAGCAAAGGGACTTTCAATGGAATTGCAAGGCAAATCTTTTAAAATTGCTGATGGAAAACGCTTTTTTCCCCAGAGAAAATAATTATCTTGTGATATTCAGTATTACTCGTAGTATTTATGTTATGATAGTGCCTAGAGGCCCCTAACTGAGATGCGGGCCCCATTGTGTTGGGACCCATACAAATACACAGTAAGAAACAGTCCTTTCCCTGATGAGCTTACAGTCTTAATTGAAAAGATAGGAAGGAAAAGAGAGGAGAAGTGACTTGTCTAAGGTCACACAACACATCTGTGACACAACTAGGAATAGATCCAAGGTCTCTCAAATCCCACTCCACTGCCTTTTCCACTGAATGAGAACTGGTCATGATGATGATGATGATTATTTTGTTAAAAAGCTTTCTCTATTGAAAAAATGTGGTTTCTGCAAAATTGAAATTTTCCATGAGGAACTGTCAGTTTTGCTGAATTATTTCAACTTTCTTGATGGAAAGTCAAAGCAATTGTTTAATTTTGGACCAACCCAAAACAAGTGTCTGCATTTGCCGGGGTTGACAACAGTGCCACATGGGAGCTATAGCTTAGGTGCCTCACACCCAATTCTTCTCTATGTATCAGAATGACAACATCTCCCATGATTATGAGACTCCCACAATGCACCATAGGAGGGTCCCCAGTGCAACATGGGAGATGTAGTTTGATCAAGGAGCCCAGATCACAGGCGAAAGTGGAGGCATGATGTACATTAACTACAGCTCCCATGAGGCACTATGGGTCTCAGGCAGACTCAGACTCATGTTGACTTTACTGACCGGGATTAGGAAGAAATTTATTTATGGAAAGGCTATTCCATAACTTTCCAATATAGGGTTTCTTGAACTTTTTTCTGCAGTATCTATTACTGGGCACTGTGTGTCAGGATACTAGAGTTGGGAGGAATTAGAAATCAGATCTGATATGGCCATTCCAATGTTCCTGTTGAAGTTGGTTTGTGGCAATACTTATATTAACTAATGTTGTTTTTCCTTCTGTGTTTTCTCCCTGACCCTGGTGCTGGACGTGAAGGGGATCAAATTGAGTCACAGACATGGCAAATAGAGTTTTGAGCTGGATAGCTGAAGGGTGCACATCAAACCCTGTTTTACCAAAACTGCTACTCCCCGATTATGATTGTGCTTGCAACGCATGCGCACACACTTTTTCAGATCACTTTAAATTCTGCTAATTTCTGGAGTCTATAGGGGTCATCAATAATGTCAACAGGACATCCCCCAATACTTTAGAACATTAATAATAGAATTGGAAATAAATAGCAGAGGCAGGAAAAACAAATACGAAGAACAGACAAAAGAGAACAGAGGTGTTTTTAGCTGAGATTTAAAATGAGCTGGAGGATCAAAATGTCAGTTACACAAGGGTAACTGTTCCAGATCACAGGTGCTATAACATAGAAGGCTTTCACCCCATAATGACTACGTTGTATGGAGGACTGAGAACAAAGCACGTGCTGGATGAATGGAAGGAAAATAGAGAAAAGTAGACTTTGTGAAAAACTGTTTATATTACAGACATGGAAGATTTCAAAAACCAGGAATGCAGCTACGAATTGGATCCTGAAACAAATGAGGAACCAGAAGAATTTGATGAGGGTGTTGTGGTCATACTTTTTTGTAATTGCAAGAAAACAAGTAATGCTCAACACTGAGCACTATCTTTATAGACATGAATGGTTAGAATTTTGGTGCTTTTTAATGCCAATTGTTTTAAAATTAGGGCGCAATTCTCCGTGTAGATCCACCAGGCAGATATCAATTCCAATTTCCTGCTCTCTACACATGTGCAGAACTGGTGACAGATCTTTGTATGCAGGGAAAGAATAATACCAGAGCTGGGATATACTGTGCAGATCTGAAAGGAGACTTTTGCCCTTTAAAAGATTTGATAATTCCTTCACTATTATTAAAACAATAAATCATGATCCTAAAGCCTATGAACCTTTTTTTATACCCTAGGCTGAGGTTTTAGTTTTCCTCTTAACCTTCCTGGCTATTTGTCTTGATATTTGCTACTACTTCTCATTTCTGACTCTCTTAATGATGTGTTCACAGAGTGCTCTTTTGCCATTGTAATGCATTCATGTCCATTTCACTTTGTCTTCTGAAATTTTTATAGAATGATGAGGATAGTGGTGATGATTAGAAGTTGGGTCACTGTGCAACATAATAACAAATAAAAAAAACAGAATAAAACACTTCTTAAATTTCCAACAGACAAAAGCAAATGAATGAGTCCAATAAGAAAAAAAAGGGATGTGGGGGAAGTGATGTCCCAACAGTCCTTGCAATAAATAGTACCTTTTGAAATAAAAAAACTCTCAAGTTGTGTTTTTAAAGGAAAGACGAACTGAAGCAGATCCTAGAATGAAGCAAATTCCACCTCCCCAGGCTTTGTCTATGTTAAAATTTTCCCTGGTGTAATTAAATTGATCCACGGATAAGGCCTTGGAGCCCCAAGCAGCAAGAGTATGATTGACCTGTCCCCTGCTACTGCAGAATTCATTTCTTCCTGCCTTTTATGTAGGTATAAAATGAGAGGGGTAAAGAGAGACAGGAGACTTTACCACCTTGTGTGTGCTGCATAAGGGCCAGGCAGAATTGCAATCCCTGTGCTCTGCTCAAGGCCTGTTTGTCTTTCTACTTTTCCAAGGATATGGGGTGCTCTTGGAGGGTGGGGCAGTAAACAACAGGAAGAAGATGGAGCTCACCTCCTCCAGAACCAACTCACAGAGTTGGACCATTGCATGGGGGGAAATAAGCTATATTCCATAAAGCAGAGGTTCTCAAACTGGGGGCTCTCCCCTCCCAGTGTAGAATTTATTCTGTGGGGGAGCATGAGAAACTCTAGGGGAAAAAAACTTACTACACACCATCTAGAGCGGACTGGCTGGAGGGTAGTGGCTTCTGGCTGGGTGCCCAGCTCTGAAAGCGGCGTTGCTGCCAGCAGCAGTGCAGAAGTAAGGGTGGCAATCCCATACCACCCTCACTTCTGTGCTACTGCCAGAGCTGCACAGAAGTAAGGGTGGATGGTATTGTCACCCTTACTTCTGCACTTCTGCTGACAGCAGCACTGCCTTCAGAGCTGGGTATACACAGCAGCTGATGGTCTCTGCTCTGTTTTCAGAGCTGGGCAGCCGGAGAGTGGCAGATGAGGACCAGATGTCCAGCGGGGGTTGAGGGGAAGCATACACTACTTCAGACACAAAGGAGGGGGACACGATGAAATATGTTTGAGAACCACTGCCATAATGGAGTATAGTAGCAGATGTGCTACTCATATAGGTACCTAGCAATAACATTAGTACCTATCTGCAACCCCTCCCTCAGTACAATCCATTAGCACTAGTGATTATCTAATCTTTGGTAACTCATGGAATATGGGTGAGGTTCCAGAGGACTGAAGAAGAGCTAACATGATGCCTACCTTTAAAAAGGGGAACAAAGAGGACCCAGAGAATTATAGACTAGCATAACTTTGATATCTAGAAAGATACTGGAACTAATTATTAAACAATCAATTTGTAAGCATCTAGATGATAATAGGGTCATGAGTAATAGCTAATATGGATTTGTCAAGAACAAATCATGCCAAACCAACCAAATACCCTTCTTTGACAGGAAAACTCCTTTTGTGGGTAGGGGGGAAACTGTACATATGATATATCTTGGTTTTGGATTTTTGTTTTGTTTTTAGTAAGGGGTTTGAAACAGTGCCACATGAGATTCTTATGGGCAAACTAGGGAAATGTGGTCTAGATCAAATTATTATACAGTGGTGTACAACTTGTTGAAGCACCCACTCAGAGTAGTTATCAATGGTTTGCTGTCAAACTGGGGAGATGTATCTAGTGGGGTCCCACAGATGTCTGTCCTGGGTCCAGCACTAGTCAATATTTTCTTCTATGACTTGGATAATAGAATAGAGAGTATGTTTATAAAATTTGAGGATAACACTAAGCTGGGAGTGGTTGCTAGCCCTTTGGAGGATAGAATTAGAATTCAAAATGACCTTAATAAATTGGAGAATTTGTCTGAAATGCAGAAGATGAAATTTGCTAAAGGCAAAGTGCTACACTTAGGAAGGAAAAATCAAATACACAACTATAAAATGGGAACTAACTGGGTAGCCAGAGGTACTGCTGGAAAGGATTAGGGGGTGACAGTGGATCATAGATTGAAGATGAGTCAACAATGTGATGCAATTGTGAAAAAAGCGAATGTCATTCTGGGGTGTATTAATAAGAGTGTTATATGTAAGAGGTAATTGTCCTGCTGGTTTCTCAACTGGAGTACTGTGCCCAATTCTGGGCACCACACTTTTAGGAAAGATATAGACAAACTGGAGATAGTTCAGAGGAGGCCATCAAAAATTATAAAAGGTCTCGACAATCTGACCTATGAGGAAAGGTTAAAAACAACAACAACAAATGGCTGGATATGTTTAGCCTTGAGAAAAAGAAGACTGAGGGTGGGCTTGGTAACAGTCTTCAAATGTGTTAAGGGCTTAGAAAGAGGATGGTGATTAATTGTTCTCCATGTCCCCTGAAGGTAAGATAAGAAATAATGGGCTTAACCACAAGGGAGATTTAGGTTAGATATTAAGAAAATATTTCTAACCATAAGGATAGTTAAGAACTGGAATAAGCTTCCAAGGGAGATTGTGGAATCCCCATCACTGGAGGCTTTTAAGAACAGGTTAGACAAACATCTGTCTAGATCAACTTAGGGATGATCTAGGTTTACTCAGACCTGCCTCAGTGCAGGGATCTGGACTAGATGACCTCTTGAGGTCCCTTCCAGCCCCATATTTCTATGGTTAGCTTAACTGGGCATTGAACTGGATGTTATTCAAACTCCCGCCCCTTCATTGTCCTTAGCAGTCTTTACAGGGACAACATTGATAATGGAATTGAATCTGAAGAGGCTTGATCCTGAAGGAAAATTTGGTACCCACAAAGTTACCTCCATCCTTCACTGTGATGGGTCCTTGTCTAGCTTTGTGTCTTGTAATCTCTACAGATGGCATTTTTTGTTTCCCACATTTTCTCTCCTTGTATTAGAGTTCCCACATATGCTATTCATTAAATGCTGTGTAGTATCCTTCAGACTTAACTTTGTGTAGTATCCTGTTCCTCACTGTCTCTTTTCTATCAGGATGTAGCATAAGTGCTCTGGCACTGTAACACACTTAGTAATCAGATTTTACAACCCTCATGAATCCCTTAAGAGCTCTTAAAATTTTTATATCTTCAGCTTCTCCAACACACTGTTCTTTGTTACACCAAAATTCCAGTCTGATATGCTACCCCTGTGACATACCTTGAAATAACAAAACTCAGGAGGCAGAAGCATGAAAACATTTGCCCTGTTCATGAACTGACACATACGAAAGATACTGCACTTAACCCACTTGAAGAATTTACAAATAGTTTGGTTACTTCTCATTTTTAAGTCAGTCATTTTGTATAGTTGAATTCATTTCCATCTTCTTCCCCTCCCCCTCAGCCCTTGGTGGGAAAATTTTACCCAATTTTTTAATATTTTTAAATTTTATTTTAGGTAAACATTTTTGGGAAATAATATATAAAAAGCAATGCAGTTTCCACAGCAATCAAGTTTGGTCATTGTGAAGCACAAGATAAATAACGATGATGTACAGACAAAAACAATTTAATTCACAGCTGATTAATCTTATTAGTAAAATTATATCTTCATCAGCATCTAAACTGGTACCATTCATTTTCAATCATTTTTATTACTGAAGCAGCCTGGGGGTTTTTATAACTGCTTTTATAGCATTTTCAGGAAATTTGTCTTCCCCTGACATCATATTGACATTTTTTACCTTTGCTCTTGTGGTTTAACTTATGCAGTAAGAATAAATATAATAGTTCCTACTCACTATATTGCTGTACTACAGTTATATAAACGGAGTGCCCCAGTTTTGAGATGCATTCCACATGGATTGCTATGTACATAATTGAGAGCCATTGTTATTTAGTATAGCTTTGCTGTTTTATTTGCTAGGACACAAGGTGCTGGAGGAATGAGAGTAAACTTTTACTTCCTATCCTGCAAATTCAAAACCTGAGGTTTTCCGTTTAGCAGAGGTAGGCATTAACACTTCAAGTAGCAAGAGTAACAGTGACAGTAAACTAAGCTGAGGAAGTCTAATCTCAGTTTTCTTCTCAAAGACAATGAGTAATTGATCCACTGGTCTGTCTAAGACCAGTGTCCTGTGTAAAATTGTTCTAGAGGGCTAAATTATCACTTAATAGCCATATTCTACTAGCAAAGGGCCAAATCCTGCATCCTCAGTTGGGTCCTAATTCTGCAACCTTTACTCATATTAAATAGCATTTACTTCTGTGAATAATGGTGACCAATTTTTTGATAGCTGCACTAGACTTTCAGTTCTTGAATGAATTTTTGTTAAGTTTCAGCCTACAACACCTAAATACATGAAATTAATCAAATCCTTTTGGCATATGCAATGATGCTAAACATACAAAAGGCCATCTCTGATTGTCTGCCTCTAACATATAGACATTATTTGGAAGTGCAGTACTAAAACCTAAAATTACAAATGATGGGATGCACTATTGCAGTTTCAAGTTCGTAATTATCTGCACCAAACAACTGTATATGCTAGCTTCACTAGTGGCAAAAGTTAAAATATGAACTAATGTCTAACATAGAGATCCACATATCTGGTGAGAGCTTGTCAATGCTAGTCTACAGAATACCCCCCCCCCAAAATAGAGGGGGAGGTGGACATTCCTGCTTTTATTGACTCAGTGTATAGCTACATGGAATAAAACTCTGTTCTGACACACACATAAGCTCACAAGACTTTAGCTCTGATAGCACCAGGTGTCATAGGTTTGATGAAGAATTTTGGGTGTGACTATTGTTATTCTACCAAAAGAAAATGAACCAGTAAACAATGGATCTTTTGACCTCATCTTATCTAAAGTATATTTTGTCCTCATAAGCTCAGTAGTTCAATAACTGTTAATACTATAAATAGATATTTACACAGTGCTGATTGCTGAAAAGGAATAAAGTTTGATGAAGATTAGATAAAAGGATCTTCCACTGCAATGAATGGAAAATCCTCCACGCTTAGCTCCACTGGTTTCAATAGGTCTTTAATGTTTAACTGTTAACATTGTATCTGCATCACCAGTGAACAGAAAAAATCTATAAAAGTATTTCAGTGACACGTACTTTTTTTTTTTTTAGATGGCTGGAATTTGAATCCTAGATGCCATAGCAGCTTAGTGTCTTTCAGTGCTGAAATATGTTCAAATCATTGCTTAGTCTAGATTTCAAAAGTTTGGGAGATCTGAATCTTATCACAACAGCTTTGGTTTGGAAATCCCTTGAAAACAAACTCTCATTAGCTTTGTAATGTTTTCTGGGTTTGGTCAAATCAGAAATAATCTTGAGAGTAATATTTTTCATAGTATTTATCATTTTCATTGACAACTGGGAGTAAACATAGGAATCCAAATCTCAAAAAAGGTATTGTCAATTCTGTTTGAAATTTTAGAGAAGGCTGAGGTTGATACTTTCTGTATTTGAACCAATGTGCCTATTTCTGCTAACTACTGATGGGTGGACCTCCTAAATACTGGAGGTTGGAGTTAGATAAAGTTCAGATAAAATAACCGATTGGAACCTGTTTCATCTAGAGGTCAGTCTAGAACTCTCTTGAACTCTTTCAGGATATCCAACCTAAACCTCCCCCACTGCAACTTGAGACCATTACTCCTTGTTCTGTCATCTGCTACCACTGAGAACAGTTTATATCCATCCTCTTTGGAATCCCCTTTCAGGTAGTTGAAAGCAGCTATCAAATCCCCCCTCATTCTTCTCTTCCGTAGACTAAACAATCCCAGTTCCCTCAGCCTCTCCTCATAAGTCATGTGTTCCAGTCCCCTAATAATTTGTGTTGCCCTCCGCTGGACATTTTCCAATTTTTCCACATCCTTCTTGTAGTGTGGGGCCCAAAACTGGACACAGTACTCCAGGTGAGGCCTCACCAATGTCGAATAGAGGGGAACCATCACGTCCCTCGATCTGCTGGCAATGCCCCTACTTATACATCCCAAAATGCCATTGACCTTTTTGGCAACAAGGGCACACTGTTGACTCATATCCAGCTTCTTGTCCACTGTAACCCCTAGATCCTTTTCTGCAGAACTGCTGCCGAGCCATTCGGTCCCTAGTCTGTAGCGGTGCATGGGATTCTTCAATCCTAAGTGCAGGTCTCTGCACTTGTCCTTGTTGAACCTCATCCGATTTCTTTTGGCCCAATCCTCTAATTTGTCTAGGTCCCTCTGTATCCTATCCCTACCCTCCAGCGTATCTACCTCTCCTCCCAGTTTAGTGTCATCTGCAAACTTGCTGAGGGTGCAATCGAAACCATGCTCCAGATCATTTATGAAGATATTGAGCAAAACCGGCCCGAGGACTGACCCTTGGGGCACTCCACTTGATACCGGCTGCTAGCTAGACATGGAGCCATTGATCACTACCCATTGAGCCCGACAATCTAGCCAACTTTCTATCCACCTTATAGTCCATTCATCCAGCCCATACTTCTTTAACTTGCTGGCAAGAATACTGTGGGAGACCGTGTCAAAAGCTTTGCTGAAGTCAAGGAACAACATGTCCACTGCTTTCCCCTCATCCACAGAGCCAGTTGTCTCGTCATAGAAGGCAATTAGATTAGTCAGGCATGACTTGCCCTTGGTGAATCCATGCTGACTGTTCCTGATCACTTTCCTCTCCTCTAAGTGCTTCAGGATTGATTCCTTGAGGACCTGCTCAATGTTTTTTCCAGGGACTGAGGTGAGGCTGACTGGCCCTTAGTTCCCCAGATCCTCCTTCTTCCCTTTTTTAAAGATGGGCACTACATTAGCCTTTTTCCAGTCTGGGATTTCCCCTGATCGCCATGTGTTTTCAAAGATAATGGCCAATGGCTTTGCAATCACATCAGCCAACTCCTTTAGCACTCTCGGATGCAGCGCATCCGGCCCCATGGACTTGTGCTTGTCCAGCTTTTCTAAATAGTCCCGAACCACTTCTTTCTCCACAGAGGGCTGCTCACCTCCTCCCCATGCTGTGCTGCCCAGTGCAGTAGTCTGGGAGCTGACCTTGTTCATGAAGACAGAGGCGAAAAAAGCATTGAATGCAAAAATAGGAACCATGAACAATTTGCTGTCTGTGCTTTTTTTTTTTTAAGGCAACCCAGTAATGGAGAACCCACAGACTAGTAAACCTTATAATAAAATAAAATAAGATAAAGACAGTTCTGACCGTGTCTATAACAAAATGAGAGGGAAAGCACATCAGATGAAAGTAGGTTAAATCGTAAAGTTAGAAAAACCTAACTTTTTTTCTACATGTATTTCCTTTTTCAGTTACATAAATTAATTCATTTAGAAAGATGACTTTCAAGGAGATTAGGAATAATGCCCCTTCTGCCTCTACTTTCATTACAACGACAATAATTTGACCTCTAGTAAAATAATGTTGTCAGATAACTTATGATTCAGTCCTTAATACTTCTGTGAGATTGGAACATTTTTTTCTTGAATAACTAATCTTGTTTTAGTTCAGTTGCTCACAGTAGCAAATACCTTCTTTAATTAGGAAATTAAAAAAGAGGTTTTCAGAGCTCCTTATCATTCTAGTTTTGTTATCCCATCTGTGCATGTCTTGAAAAGAGCTAAGATATGTATAATGCTAATTAATTTTGTACCACACTAGAGCTGTTAAGCCAGGTATTCAAATCCTTTTCCCAATTCAAATGCATTCTGAAGCTTAAAGTTATTACTGCTAATGAGTAATTTAATTTACTTTAATTTAATTAAACTATATTTAATTCGGTTACATGAAGGCACTCTGGTAGTCTTTGAAAATACATACGATAATAATATCCATCATGGATTTAAGGAAAATATTGTGTTGCAAATACTGTTCATTACATTGTAGAATCAGAGAAGGATAATGGTTCCTAGGATCCTCAAGAAGCTTCTGTAAAAGACTCTGATTAAAAACAAACCACAAACAAACAATGAAGGGTAAAATTAACATATAAAATATAATTTCTGATTGAACAAGAAAACCTAGATGACACTTTAAGCTTACAGCTACAACAATATCAATAGAGCACAATAGAAGCAATTGTCTAAAAGAATACATTAGAGATAGTAAAAAAAAATCAAAACAAAACTTAAATAAGTCAAAGTCTGTAGGCTTTCCTCAAAGTTCTGCATGAATTATGCATAGTAGAAATAACAAATGTAGACATTTCTGTTATTAACTTTTCAGCACACATACTGTGTACGGACTCACATTGAAGGACAATACATATGCGTGTGAAAAATGTGTACTTGTTTTTCATGTTTAATGAAAGTCTGCACATTTTATTCCTCAGAAGCACAGAAAACTCAATGCACTTGTGAGCTGCATGCCATAATTTGGGTGTCTTGGCTAGTGCAGAGTTCCAGCTTAATGTTCCCTTGGTGTTACCCTGCCCATTCTACTCCACCCACCTGAAGAAAATATTACACCAAGGATACTCGAAGCAGCCTCCAGATGGGTTTGCACCAGGAACAAATAAACCTTCACTGTGTGTTCGATAGCAAATCCTGCCTTTCAAAGGATACTTATTCTTTTTTCATATCTCCATTCCCATCTTTTCCACATTATCTTGCTTCCTAACTCCTCCTCCTCCCTTTTTTCCTGCCTTTCTCCTACTTGTTTTCTGTTGTGTCCCTTCCTCTTGTTTTCTTGCAGACCATTACTTCATTTTTTTCTCTTCTCTTCCCTGTACCTTTATGCCACTCTATTGACTACCTTCCTCTTAGCAACTCTATTAACTGTTCATTCCTCTTTTCCTTTTCTTTTTCCTTTTCACTCTGTGCTATCATCCTCATTTTTCCTTCTACATTATTTTCTGCCCTCTACATCATTCACATGGCTACACAGGGTATGCAACATGATGTCTTATATTATTAAATTATTGCTCTCTGTGTGTTTAGGCTACCTAGAACATACACGAGGACAGTCCCTGTGTCAAAGAGCTTATAGAAAATAGAGCTCAAATACAGAGCCTAGCAACCTGCTGGAGTGAGAGAGATGTGCAGGTTGGGGAGAGATCTTCCTTCAAGGTTTTGAAGATGCTGCAAAACCAGTTGGTGGAGTCTACTACTCCAGTGTAAAGTTGTGATTGGCCTCTGCAAGCCCACTGTTAGCCCCCAATGTATGGGTGGAAGAAGGATCCACACAATAAATAGTGGATCCTGTGGTCTCACCCTGCTCCTTCTCGCCTATGCACGTCCCCATGCTGCTAAGCTTGAAGCTTGCCAGGATCATGGTCTGGACAACATAGGAAATGTACACCATTTATGTGGTACCCTCCATCTTGGCCTCTCTGAGAATGGTGCAGTGGAACCATATTATAGCTGTGGAGGAAGGGCTGGATTTTTCCAATAATGCACTAGATTATTAGATGATGGTTGGGGACTTGTCTACAAGATTGATTAGTGAGCGGCAGGTACACCAGCGTAGATTTACATTCTACCTTGCCATGCAATAACTGACCACTAAAAATTCGCTAGTGTGCTTTGATGGACTTTCAAAAAGAAGTACATCAAAGTGCACTATGGAACTTTTGGTGTGCAGCGGGGTCCACACAGTGACTTAGTGTGCCTCAGGCTAGTGCGCTGTAGATCCATACCCTGGTTTGCCCTGCACTAAGTCTGTGTGAACAAGACCCTAGTCTCAAAGGGATACTTATTTCTTTGGGGGTTTATTTGTGAGTGCATGCACAAACAAATTTACTTACTTACTTATTTACTTACTTAGAAGATTAGCAATTATTTGCTTTGTGGAAAAAGTTTATTTCAAGGAGGGGTTTGATTAAAGAGAAGTTGGTCACCTATCGCACAAAGGACAGCATGGAAGAAGTTACAGGGACCATAGTGGAAAAAGTCTACAAAAGGATGTTAAGGAGGACAGTATGAATGGAAACAAAGCAGATATCTAGTCATTTTGTGTAGAGCCTTGAAGGTGAAAAGACAAGAAGTCAGTGGATCGTTTGATTAGAGGAAGATGATTTTGTATGCACTGAGCAGTACAAGAGGAGATGCTGGGAGGCCAAAGTGAAGCAGGATATCATATTCATGGCACCCAGAAGGAAGTATGGGTGTTGCTAGACAAACTAGATTGCTTTTTTTGATTAAATACAAAATTAGGGGACATAGGCAACTCAGCAGATATTATTTTGGATTTTAGTAGATCATTCAATACTGTCTCAAAAATATAACATTTAATATTGATTCAAATTGAACTGGATATGAATACTTGTGGGAGATAGACTTAGAAGTTCTCTGATTTAACAAACAAAGATTTGTAAGGATAAATAGTAATGTATTGCATTGAGGGAGGTGTCTAGGGATGTAATGCAGGGATGTCTTGCAGTTCCTTTTTTAACATCTTTATTTGATACTCTGGAATACATAACCAGGATATGTATGATGAAGTGACTACCATAGTCAAAACCAAATGGGACTACAGCAGAGAATTTCCAGTTAATGTTGGCCTGCACCAAGCGTCAGTGTTGAGCCTTTTTTTGGCTGCAGTTGGTATGGCTGTAATAAGTAAGAATATATATATAAAAATGCCTTTGATTATGCGTGTCACTGATGACTTTGTGATATGAGTGGAAGATTTAGACCCTGCAAACCAACTTTGAACAGTGGCAACACAGTTCTGAGTAGGTGGGACTTAGAGGAATGTTGGTAAGACTGTGGTTTTAGTAACTGAGGGAGGAGGATCACTATAAAGGCTATCATAGGCAGAGAGCTGAGAAAGGTGAAAGAATTTAAATATGTAGGACTGATGGCTTCTGACAGTGGTACCCTCCTTAGTGATGCCTAACTTTGTACCAAAGCTGCTTGGTGCAAATGGAGGGATCTGACCTCAGTTCTCAGTGATAAAATATGCCAATAAAGTTAAAAGGTACAGGGTATAATACTGTACTTTGACCATCCTAATGTATGAAACAGAGACTTGGCCAGCCACAAGAGAAGAAATTGGGATGCTCTCCACTGTGGAAATGAAGATGTTGAAATAGGTAATAAAATGAGGCTGTGAGGGGACTAATGTGGGTTGCCCCATCTGAAGACAAGTTGAGTATGGTTAGGCTACGATGGCATGGACATGTCCAGTGGAGAGCTGAGAATTATATTTGTAGGATGGCCTTTGCAATGGTTGTGTATGGAAGATGATCAAGGGGGAGACCAAGGACTAGGTACATGGAGCAAAATTTCAGCAAACTTTAGAGAGACCGATTTGCATGACAGCCAGGTGTATAATAATGAGTTTTGGCAGAAGGCTATAAAAGTTGCTGACCCTGAATAAGCAAGTGGAAAGGAAGAAGAAGAACAGAGATTTGATACTCTGGAAAAGGAATAAACTGTGAAAGAGCTCTAAAGAGTTCATTAGCCCTAATTTTCCCATACAAGAACACTATTTTTAAATATGAAGATAATGAAATCCTTAAGATATATTAATACTATCAACCAGCAGAATTGCAATGTTTGTTACTACCTTCATCTTGTTGTGTGTTACACTGACCCAAGGGATGATGGGAGATAACAAATTAGATATGAGTTTATAATTCAGTATAGCTGAAAAGTGACCCCCTTGCAATTATGGGCTGCATATTGTACACAGAGATGCATATCAGAGAGAAAGTCAAGGAGGGAGAAGAATAAGATAAGAGTGATGGGATAAGGCCATGTAAGGGGAGAATGGGATGGAACTGGCAGTGGGAATGGGCTGAATAGAAACCATTTAACCCAACTGAATTAGGAAAGTGCCATCTGCATATAACAAGATGCTGTGCAGTACAAATTTTTTTCTAGTGTGGTTGTCAAGCAATGTCAAATTATGCTTTGTATATTAGAATAATCTTGTTTAGGATGAAGTCACCTTTACATTTTATTTTGGTTACATTCCTCAGTATATAATCCTTTAGAACTGGATGGTTTTTCATATTGGCAGATAGGGCCTGATTGTGCCTAACCTTTTTGCAGGTGAGGGGATTGAGGGCACATGGAGACTTCCCTCACTCTGTGTGCAGCCCACTTAAGGGCCAAGAATAACTGCAGAGCCTGTACTCAGGCGAGCACAGGGACAGAATGCTCCCTACTCCTCTGGGACATAGTAATCCCAGAGGCTTGGCCTTTCCCACTTTGCACCAGCCAAGGTAGTGGAGCTATCACAATGGGAGGGAGAGAGGGAAGGAGATGCATCTCATGAAGGAATGCAGTAGTGAGCATCACCCTCTTCCACCACCATGCCCTCCCTGCACCATATGCAAGGGAGCTTCCACAGAAGTTTTGTTCCTCACCATTCATAGCTATTGGCTGCCTACAGTATATGATATAATCTAGCTTTATACACAAATAACCATAGTATTGGGCACCCAGTTATTTGCATGGCAACCATAAAGATGTTGTAGTAACAATAAAGGAAAACATACTATCACACATCACTTTGAATTCAAACCTCTGACACTTTGAAACTTTCATCTGTTGTCCCCCTCCCAAATCAAATACCAAAAAAAAAAAAAAAAAGTAAGATGCTGTACTTCTGTTTTCTTTCGTAGTCTAAAAAGCAAAAAGAAGTAATTTGTGCAATTATTGCAGTTTGAGATTTATCAGCTATTGGACAAATAGAAGATAGCTCCCAATTTCTTTATTACAACCTATTTCACATAGATATGGGAATATTCAAAACATATGGATCATTGTTTTATGTACTGCAAAATGTAGTTTCTTGGGAACAGCTTTTTTAAACTGAAAGAGATTAAATTCCAGGAAGATTCCAATTTCAATTCCCACAAAGTAAGCATCCTGTGTGGTAGTTTATAAGTGTGTATATCATTCTAATATTAATCCCTTGCCACCAGATGTTTAACATAAATTGTGTCCACAGTTTAAACAAATAAAAAGGATATTAGTTTATTTAAATATTGTGTGTTTGTTTGAATTTAAAAGACTACTGCACCCTTTCTACTAAGCATGTTGAAAGTTCACAAAAAAGAGCTTGATCCGATTCCTCCTGAAATCAATATGAGTTTTGCCACTGACTTCAGTGAGCGTAGGATAGAGACCAAAATGAGCAACACTGGAGACCATGTAAAATTCAGTAAATTGTATTTAAAATCTAGTTTGGAATTAAAATTGACATTTCAGAGTCCAGTGCAGGTGTTTTTCATCTTGCTGAAATTACTAGAAGCAAGGTGCGATGGAGTGTATAGACCCTACAGGGATGAGGGAAGGGCCAGAGAGGCCCTGGCAGCAGGATTAACACCATCCCTCTGGCTTTGTCAATCATTCATGATAGGGAGGAAGCCATCTAGAGTCAAATGCACGGCACCATCAAAGGACCTGATATATCGGGAGGAATCAGCTGTGTAAGTTAATCATTGCTGAGGGCAAAATGTGCACAGTATGTTTTTTCCCCAAAAAAAGTTTCTCATCCCTGCTCCCAGAATACATTCCGTGCCCCGCCCCAGGGGACCTGCCTCCCATCCCCCCCGTTTGAGAACCTCTACTTCAGACGAATGAAGATCTGGGACAATGGTTACTTATAATCTTGGCACGGCTGTTGTTGCATTCAAAGCAATCCGGGGGTTGGGGAGGAATGTTGAAAGTGTAATATTATTCAACTGATTTACTTTTAATACAGTTGAGTTTTATTATGTATCATTCTCTTGAGAAGTAAACAGCCTAGTTTGCTTCAGCTAAGCTTGAGACATTATGAATAAGTGGGCTAAGACTTTTACACTCATATACTATGCACAATGATTTAGGAAAACTTTAAGGAAAAGTCAGAAAACACTGACTAAACAGAAAGTCTTAGGATAAGGATGAAGGTTTTCAGAGCTAGGAAGTAGTTCTGCATTCAGCATATTTGGTGTCTGAGGTTGGTGTAAAAGAAATTGAAGCTTGTTTGTTAAGCAGAATGTGTACTTGATAGGGTGAACAGCCTGCAGATCCCAGGACCAAAGTGGCAAGTACCAACCTGATAGACCACTAATAATTTGCTGCTTGTTAGTCAGAGACTGCTGCAGGAAGGAATAATAAAAAATTAAATACAGGAGCAGGAAGCTTGGCCCAAAATGATGTTAAATACATTGGATTAACTCTAGGATTTTTTTTCTTGTCATGTATGTATGCAATTGTGGATGAACACAATGAAATAATGTACAACTTTTCATTGTTACTATAGTGGAAAGGATTGTTCTGAAAGTGACAGTACTGTACGTAAACCAGAAGATATTAGTTATGTATATTAAATTTGTGATTGTTTCTGTACTTCAGGATGATCATTCACGAGTACAAAACCACAGCAAAGTGCTATGTTTAATGAGAAATGCCTAACTCCTTTAGGTTAGGATAGGTATACTTGTTCTATTTGACCTTCACATGGTAAGGGACACAGAATGGAACTCAATTCATAATAAACACAAGCTACATTTTTCTTTTTCTTTTTTTAAGCCTCAGGAAAGAGATAAGCCATAGATTGGGTTACTTGTTCTATGAGTATCAATACCATCTACCAAAGTCTTTAGATACCAGTAAACTGGATAGTATTCACAAGTAATTTGACCCTTTTGGTAGTTCTCACTTCTTGAATTACTTTTCTTTTATCTTCTTCAATATTTGATCTGTCAGGGCCCAATCTGATATGCTGTAAACTATGGAAATTTAAGGAACAAAAAGATGTTGTTCAATTTTTATTTATTTATTTTAATAGCAGTGTGAAAAGCAGAACTTTCCTTCTTACTCATAGGGTGAGAGTAAACAGCAAAAGACAGCACATCTCAAGTAATAATTTTCAATCTTCATGGATAAATCTAGCCTTCAGGTAGTAAATTATGAGTGTATGGATTTAGCACCAATGTCAGTGAGCAAATTGCTATTTCCTATTTTTGCTAGTAAATCTTGACAACAGGAAAAGCAACACTACCACTAGAAATCAGGCTTTGTGATGAGTAGGAAGAGCAAAATGTCTATGCAGGTAACACTGAGGTAGTAAATATAAATGAGTTTTACATAGCAATCATGCACTTTGATCACAGCCAAGAAAACATTGTAAACAGAAAGGAACAGATACAAATAAAAAGCAACCTTGTTTTATATTCATCTATGAGGTTTACAAAAAATATCACTTTAAGCAGTTACAAGTCTCTGAAGTAATCTGAATTGCTGAAATTATTTTTCCATTTGTATATTGTACATATTATATTCTCTAATGTGTATTAAAATAACCTCGATATATACATATTTCTCTAATATCATGTATACGCATTGTTTACATAAATATATATGTGTGCTCTCTTTCCATTATATGCATAAATACATGGGCCCAAAATCATTAACACAATGTTTATCTTTAAAAACTTGTATAGCCCTAATGAAGTGAGAGCTTAATCAATCGGAAGACTAAGGTTCTTTAAATTATTCATTGTGTAAGTGTTTGACAGGATGAAGCCTCTACATGGGTCCGCTCTACACTACACGATTATGTTAATGTAAGACCTCTCATGTGGACTTAGCTGTGGAAATGTCTTCACTTAAATTTGGCTCCCACTGACATAAATGCCTCATTACACCAACTTAGTAACACCATCTCTCTATGTAGCATAGAGTCAGGGTTAGTGTAATTAGGCTGACACAGAGTCAGTGTAGACACAGCATTATGTACGTCGACTGTTACGGACCTTCTGGAGCTGTCCCACAAGGTCCCACAGTGATGATTCTCATCACCAGTGAGAATTCCACTGCCCAAGGATCAGGTGGGCAGGAAGCCACCCCTCCCCTTTAAAGCCATGCAAATTTTTGAAATTCCTTTTCCTAGTTATCCGGCTTTGCAAGCACACTAACAGCTCTCCATTGTTGAGTGTAACTGCCCATGCTGGCTACATGCTCTAGCAGCACTCCTGTCTGGACTACACAGGAGGTATTGAATCTCTTGGGTTTATGGAGAGAAGAGGCTGTGCAGGCACAGCTCTGATCCAGCCATTGAAATGTCGACATCTACAAGCAGATTGCTCACGGGATTCAGGAGAAAGGCTACAACAGGGACCAACAGCAGTGCCGCATGAAAGCCAAAGAGCTGTGACAGGCCTACCAGAAGGCCAGGGAGGTCAATGATCAATCTGGTGTGGAGCCACAGACCAGCCACTTTTACAAACAGCTGCATGCCATCCTTGGTGGAGACTGTCCCCCACCTCCCACCCCAAGAGCACTGTGGATACTTCCAAGGAGCCCTAGTCACAGGTCCCAGCTGTGAACATCAAGGAGGAGTATGAGGGATAGGTGACTGGGGGATCCAGCTGCAGAGCAAGCCTGGACCCGTTTTTTACTCCACCACAGTCTAGACTGTCCCAACCATCAAGCATGGGCAAGCCTAATGAAGGCGAAGGAACCTCTGGTTAGTGTGTTGTTCACTTTGCAATTACAGGAATGGCACCCTCAAAGGAGCATGGCACATCTTTCAATTTCCTCATTTTTAATTGTGCTAGAAGAGGTACTGGGAGAACCAAGAGAGTTACTTACTGTCTGCTCTTCATTCTCCTCTAGAGATAGGCAGTGGGAGCCATGTGGAGCAAATTGGTTATGTGCACCTGAATGTCCCATGAATTCTATGTAGAGATCTTGATGAAACTTTCATGTAGGCACTCTGCAATCTTCTACCAAAGGTTTATGGGGAGGGCTGCCTTAGTTCTTCCTCTGTGGTAGGAAACTTGCCCACACCACTAAGTGATTACTTCAGCAGGCACCATTGCAGTGCACAGGCTAGCAGCAGCTGAGGTCTCTCTGCCTCTGTTACCCTCAGGAGTGAGATATCAACGAAGATCACCACCATCTGTAGAAAATGGTGCTAGTATTCTGTTCCATTGCCCTCTAAAACTAACATCATGCTAGCGAACTATTGCCTCCCTCATTTACCCAACCTCCCCCAGGGCCATACTCACCCTAGCTGGTTCTGTGACTGGTTCTGTGTTCTATCAATCCCAAGCAGAAGTGACAATGCAGTGCTTACAACTTTGGGAGAGCAAGGGGAGTTAGTTCAGCATCTTAAGTTTTGATTTCCATTGTGAATACTCTGACAATGGTACCTCTGTGTGTTATCTGCAGATGCTGCCATTGCAACCTTCACGGTATCCTCCTCCACACCTGCAGAATGCCTGAGCCAGGTAAGGAGGAGAAAGAAGAGGACTCAAGATTACATGTGCTATGAGATCCTGCAAGTCCGTGTTACATCAGAGAATGAGCACAGGGCATGGAGGATCACCCTTGCAGACAGCATGGACAAGGATAGAGTACAGAGGGAAAAGGTGCAGGAAAAGGAGAGGGACATGCAGCAGAAGATACTTGTGCTTCCCAGATGGCAAACAATATTGGGACCTTCCTCTCCCCTCCCCCCTCAACATTCCACATGGCATCAGGAACATAATTCATCTTTATTAGTTCACAACATATTTTGGCTGTTGATGAGTAGGTTTAACAGTGATCAATTTCCTATTATTGCACTGTGTCAACATAACCCCATAACATCATTCACAAACAATATTAATAGGTGAGTTGGCAACGTTATATTCCTCAACATACAGCAATCCCTACAAGGTTCATTCCAGACCACAAAAGACAAAGGTCAGCACACCCTACTCCAACTAACTATTAACATGGTCTTTCAAAGCCTCCCTGAGCCATATAGCTCTGTGTTGAGCTCTTCTTATAGCCTTGGTATCTGGTTGTTCAAATTCTGCAGACAGTCACCTCACCCCTGCTTTCTACCCTAGTGGAAACATTTCCTGCTTTACTTCACAGATAGTATGCAGGACACAGCAGGCAGCTATGACCATTGGTATATTTTTCTCACTGAGGTCCAATCTTGAAACTAAACAACACCAGCAATCCTTCAAACTATCAAAGGCACATTCAACTGTCATTCTGCACCTGCTTGGCCTGTATTGAAGTGCTCCTTGGTGCTGTCAAGGTGGCTGGTGCATGACTTAATAAGTCATGGGAGCAAGGGGTAGGGTGGGTCACCCAGGATCACTATTGGCATTCCAACATTCCCCAAAGTGATCCACCAGTCACAAAATAAAGTTCCCGCTTGCAGCTTTCTGAACAGTCCTGTGTTCTTAATGTCCCGAATGATGCACCAGCACTTGCATAACCATAGAAAAATAGCCCTTTCTGTTGACGTGCTTTGTGGCAAAGTGGTTTGATGCTAAAATAGGGATATGAGTGCCATCTGTTGCCTCACCCCAGTTTGGGAAGCACATTGCTGCAAAACCATCCACTATGTCCTGCACATGGTGAGAGTCAGTGTCCTACATAGCAGGAGATGATTAATGGCCCTGAACATGTGCATGGCAATGGCCCTTGCGGTGGATTTCATAGAATCATAGATTCATAGAATATCAGGGTTGGAAGGGACCTCAGGAGGTCATCTAGTCCAACCCCCTGCTCAAAGCAGGACCAATCCCCAACTAAATCATCCCAGCCAGGGCTTTGTCAAGCCTGACCTTAAAAATATCTAAGGAAGGAGATTCCACCACCTCCCTAGGTAACGCATTCCAGTGTTTCACCACCCTCCTAGTGAAAAAGTTTTTCCTAATATCCAACCTAAACCTCCCCCACTGGAACTGAGACCATTACTCCTTGTTCTGTCATCTGCTACCACTGAGAACAGTTTAGAACCATCCTCTTTGGAACCCCCTATCAGATAGTTGAAAACAGCTATCAAATCCCCTCTCATTCTTCTCTTCTGCAGACTAAACAATCCCAGTTCCCTCAGCCTCTCCTCATAAGTCATGTGCTCCAGTCCCCTAATCATTTTTGTTGCCCTCCGCTGGACATTTTCCAATTTTTCCACATCCTTCTTGTAGTGTGGGGCCCAAAACTGGACACAGTACTCCAGGTGAGGCCTCACCAATGTCGAATAGAGGGGAACGATCACGTCCCTCGATCTGCTGGCAATGCCCCTACATATACATCCCAAAATGCCATTGGCCTTCTTGGCAACAAGGGCACACTGTTGACTCACATCCAGCTTCTCATCCACTGTAACCCCTAGGTCCTTTTCTGCAGAACTGCTGCCGAGCCATTCGGTCCCTAGTCTGTAGCGGTGCATGGGGTTCTTCCGTCCTAAGTGCAGGAATCTGCACTTGTCCTTGTTGAACCTCATCAGATTTCTTTTGGCCCAATCCTCTAATTTGTCTAGGTCCCTCTGTATCCTATCCCTACCCTCCAGCGTATCTACCTCTCCTCCCAGTTTAGTGTCATCTGCAATCCACACCATCCTCCAGATCATTTATGAAGATACTGAACGAAACCGGCCACAGGACCGACCCTTGGGATACTCCACTTGATACTGGCTGCCAACTAGACATGGAGCCATTGATCACTACCCATTGAGCCCAACAATCTAGCCAACTTTCTATCCACCTTATAGTCCATTCATCCAGCCCATACTTCTTTAACTTGCTGGCAAGATTTCCTGACTCCAAAATGATTCCCAACTCACTGATAACAAGCTGGCATTGCAAGTTTCCACAGTACAATCAGCACTCACTTCTCATCTGTCAGTGCAGCTCTCATTCTGGTGTTCTTGCGCTGGAGGACTGGCGTGAGTTTGGTTCACAGATCCAGGAATGTGGCCTTGCATATGCAAAAGTTCTACAGCCACTGCTTGTCATTCCAAACCTGCATGACAATGTGTTCCCACAAGTCACTGCTTGTTTCTCAGGCCCAGAACCGGTGCATCACCATCTCCAGCTGCTCAATGAATGCCATCAACAACCTTTAATATTTTCTTTCTATGTCCCATGGCAATCTAGCCTCCAAGGAATCTTCATGTTCCCTGCAGCTCCTCTTGCGGCTCTGCAAATACTGCAGAATCAAGCGGTCAGTGCTTGCAATGCTCATGACAATAGTCCAGGGCTGTGCTGGCTCCATGCTTCTCTCAGAGATGGTGGACAATGAGGAGAGACATGCAGTTTTGTGGGACTTTAAAAAGAAGGCATGAAATATTGTGGACTACACATGAAATTATGGGATGGAGAACACTAACATGGGAATTTGACCCCATGCTCCCAGTCACCCCTGAGTGACTCATTTTGGTCCCATCAGGCATGCAAGAACTTCCCAAAAGACCCTGTGCTGGAAGGTGGTGAGTTGCACAGCAGAATATCTACCCACAGTGCCCTGCATTCTGCATCAATACAAGTGCTCCTGGTGAGGACGTGCACTGCTGACACAAGTAGCCAAGCGTATACACACACAAGCGATTTAATAGCTGTGGAACCCGTATGCTGAACTAACTTAGGTTGACATAATTTTGTAGCGTAGACATGGCCATAATATTAAAGCTGGAACATTAGTGATAAAGATAGTTATGGGTGCATGAACATTTCCATTAATAGTCTTCTATGTTCAATCGTTCATAAATTCATGAAACTTTCACCAATCAAGCTGAATTTTCCAGTCAAAGGGCAGGTCTATACTTAAAATGTTGCACCAGAGTAGCATTTCAGTGAAGATGCTACTATACCAATGGGAGAGCTTCTTCCTTTGGCATAGTTAATCCACCTCTGTGAGAGGTGGTAGCTATGTTGACAGGAGAAACCCTCCTGTCAATGTAACTGTGTCTACACCAGTGATTAGCTCAATTTAGCCATGTCACTCAGGAGTGTGGATTTTTCACACCCTGAGCAATGTAATTATACTGATGTAAATGTATAGTGTAGACCTGGTCTTAATCTTTGCCCCAAATTTAAAACAAACAAATAGATAAATGAGCAAAAATAAATGAATCTACTTTTAGTACCAAAAGACTGAAAACATAGGTTTTTTATTGTTATTAAAAAACTTTCAAACTTTTTATTTGGGCAGCCCTAGCACTTGAACATCTAGGAAGATAGAAAGTTAAAGTTCAGAAGAATCTTCTGTAAGAAGTGCCGTTGCTTATTCTAGTGGAAATTTGTTTGGATTTGACCAAATTATGAAGAGGTGAAATCTGGTTTTCAAATATGTGCAGTATTTTGGTTTTGTGGCACTTTGAAAAGAAGAAGTGAAATATTATGGGCTGCAGATGAAATGATGGGATGGAGCACATTTATTAGTTTTTCAAGTGAGAGAAAGCTGTCCTGTGCATATGTATGTAGTACGCCCTCAATTGCAAACCTCAGGAATTGAACAAGAAATGGAAGTCCCTACTAGTTGCTTTCTCATGGAGTTTCTAAAATCTGTTGGGGAGATTAATCTCAAGAAGGATCCACTGAATCAAGGATTTAGGGGTTGTCAGTAGAAGGGCAGCCAGGGGATGGTAATGCTGACTGTTAAGAAAGGCAATGGGAAACATTGGGAATGCAAGAAAACAGGAGGAATCTAATCAGGTGCACATTGAATGAGGCCAGCACTCTCACTTTCACTGAAATTCACTCCACCTGCTTGGAGTCGAACTCTTTGGGATCTCTGGGGATGTTGGAGAGGTGAAATCCATCTTCCCCATCCTGGCCCAGGATGTGGGGCAGCTGTGCACCCTCACCCCTCACTGGTTAGTTGTTCAGCCTGTGGGTAAAATCAACAGTTCGTGCCCCTCTGCACCAATTGCATGGGTTATTGGTATTACTGCATTTGCATAAACTCAGATCAGTAGTTGTTCCCTTGACCTATCCCAGATCACTCCCAGCATGGGTCATAATATAAGCGGTCTATTTGGAGCCAGCATAGAAATTCTTCACGAGGCATTTAGAGTGTATAGTCATCGGCAACCTCTCAGCAGGAAACACTGCATGTGTAGTCTGTATGTATGGGTTACATTGTGCAAAGAGCAGTGTCCCTGCCCTCAACTCTGGGATGAATTTAATCATTTATGTATCCCTTGTTTAAGACATATCATTCTGCTGGAATCTAGCCAAAATGTTTTACCATTATGGAATTGTCTTTTCTTCCATTTCCCAAACAAAACCAAAAATCTCTGAAAATTCCCACAAACACACAAAAATAATTTGTGTTAAAGGAACATTAAGGTTAACAAATCAGAAGTTAGGAAATGCAAATGTTAAGACGGACCTTTTCAAGTCTGACAATGTGGGTGAAGTAATGTCTCTTATGGACCAACTTTTGTTGGTCTCTCTCACCAAGAGAAGTTGGTCTAATAAAAGATATTACCTTGCCCACCTTATCTCTATAATATCCTGAGGCCGACACGGCTGCAACAACGCTATGTACTTTTAAAATCTGACACCTTTGTTGTATAATTTGCCTAAAAATGACCAGATCCTCTACAGTCAGGGCTTTGCAAACCTAGTTCTCTGTACAGAGCATTGCAAACTTCAGAAGCTGGTTCACTGTTCTGCAGGCTGCTGGAGTTAATCCAAATTTGCTCGTAATTTGTGCATTGCCTAGTAGAACCTTTTACTCAGTAAGGAGTATTTGGCTTCCACTAAGCAGAATTTTTATATCTCATTGATTGCAAACTCGAGTCAAAATGCTCAGCAACTTTTTCACTCTTGTAATTCCTTCCTTGGAGTTTCTTTTCCTCAGATTATGGTGATTTGCCAGTGTTTAAACTCAATGACTTTGCTGTATTCCTTTCTAGTATGATTGATGGGTTCTAAGATAATTTCTCTTGTGGCCATTTCAGGATTGCACTAAATCCTTCCATACTTCTTGGTTTCCAACACTTTGTTCCTTTCCATTGATTTCTTAACACATTTCTGTTTATATCCCTAGAGTCAAATTTACTGCTTTCTGACCCCATCCTTTTGGGTTTTACTCTGGGTCTGCTCTTTCCTGACTCTGATTCAGACATTATTACTGTTTCTTGGATTCCAGTATACTTTTTTTAATTTAAGAAAACTATGGTGGTTCTCATTTAAAAAAATTCACAAGAGATTCTCATATTATCACTCTCAACCCATGTCTATGCACCTCTTGTATTTTATGTTTCTAATCTACTGTAATCAAATCTAATCTTCTATCACCTATAAATATAGTGCCATATCCTTAGTTTTCTGTCTCAAATCTTTTTCTGTCTCCTTCAGTTGCTTAACTGAGAAATTTGATGGACCTATTTAGTGTAAATTGAGAATTGGCTGTTTGACTAAAGGGCATTACTCAAAGTGGTTCATTATCTCTCAGGGTATGTCTACACTACAGTGGCTACAGCAACACAGCTACTGCACTGCTTCCTACATTCACAGAAGAGATTTTTCTGCTGATGTAGGTAATATACCTCTCTGAGAGGCAGTATTCAATAGTCCTAGCTGCGTCTACTGGTGTGTATGTGGGGAGCGGTGTTAATCCAAATTATGTTGCACAGGGCATGACATGTTTTACAGCCCTGAGCAATATAGCTAAGTCAGCCTAATTTTGAGGTGTAGACCACTTGTCAGCTGGTAAATTGCATGGCTAAATGTCATGCTGCTTCTGTTTAAAGTAAGGCCTCAACACCATACATTGTACAACTTGTTGCTTATTTTATTTCAGAATTTCATAATGAAGTGGTTTGGACATATTTTTCTGTTATTTTGTTTTATGAGTGGGTGAACACTATGACATCCTGATCATCTAAAGGCACATTGTGTGTTTCAAACCCTTCTAATATTTTCCTTAAACTAATTGCTCTTGTGCCTCTTAAAATCTTATTTAAAGTCCATTGAAGTCAATGGGAATTTTTGGATTAAGCTGTCAGTAAATTACATGGGTTTTGATATTAGCATGAACAAAACAGAGATTCTGCTACTGAGAGTGAATGGACAACATTCTATTCTGGTTTTTAATTCCATTTCTTGTAGAAAGGAACCTGAGCATTTCCTCTGATTTTGCTTTACTCTGATTTTACTTTGTAAACAGATATGCCACTTTCCTGAATTTTCCACATTCATCTAACTGAATACTCTGACACCTAATTATAACAATTTAAAGGTCAACAGATTTAACTATTTTACTGGTAAGCTTTAGAGGGAATCATGTTGGTTGTATATACTGGCAGTTAGTGGGGGGCCACAGATAGCTGTTAAGGGTTATGGTTTATATCAAATGGTGCAGGTGGTTGCTATCATGGGTTTCTGGGACCAAGGAATAGGAACTAAAGATCTTGCCTAAAGTTTCAAGTCACTCCCAAACCTGTCCTCATGGTGGAGGGAAAGAGAAGATGCATCTTGCTCACAGTTTCTGAAAGCCCCAATTACTTCCTGATTTCTAAACACCCAAACAATCTCTCAGGCCTTTCCAGTTATCATAAGCTCCAACTGTAGCCCACCTTGTTGCTCCAACCTCTGGTTGCCCTCTAACAACTTTTACAATGCAGTTATGCATTATCCATAAGAAATTCTGCTGCATGTTGACAATTCAATATATATGGGTAGTTTGAAATAAATTGTATTTTTGAAAAGCAAGTAATGTACAGAATGAATTAATTACATGAGAACTTCCATTTTTCAATGTACTTGATGCAACCACAGAATTCTCATTCTGCTGCGTCAGAGCACTACAAACTTTAGCTTGTCTGTAGAACATGGCTTGGATTTCCAAAGGCGCCTAAAGGAGTTGAGTTCCCAAAACCTGCGAATGTGGGTTGTTTACGTGCTGGTCTACACTTAAAAGTTAGATCAGCATAGCTATGTTGGTCAGAAGTATGGATCTTTCACACCCCTCATCAATGTAGCTATGCCAACCTAACCTCCACTTTAGGCACAGCTATGTTGACAGAAGAATGCATCAGTCCATCAATTCACCTACCATTATTAGGGGAGGTGGGGTTCCTACATCAGTGGAAAAAAATCCTTCCATCAGTGTAGGCTGTGCCTACTCTATGGAATTATGCCAGCATAGCTACATCACTGCAACTTGCCAGTATAATCTTTGTAGTGTAGACGTACCCTACCTCACTTGGAAATCACAGCCTGTAGCTCCAGCTTGCTGCAGAGTACATAGAGCCTGTGACAAAAATCAATTCAGAAGTGGTCCAAAAGAGGGTGGATTTCTGGAATCATGAGATACTAAGTGACATGCCAGAAGCTAACACCGACTGTACTATTTCTAAACAAGATCAGCTATCAGATCTAATAATAAATTCATTAATCTTCTCAGTGGTTACATACAATAACAGTGAAACATGAAACTCCCATGTTTTATCACCCTGTCTCCACTGACCCCCTCCCCCCTCTCTCCACCACACACGCACACACTAAAGAAACCTATCTCCAACAATTACTGTACTAGAAGGGAGCACCCATTCTATTTGAAATATGATGTAAATAGAACAAAAAAGAAAGATAATTAATATCATCTATGTAATAAAAGTGTATTTTATTTTGCAAATACTGCTAGGAAAAAAGATTGAGCAAAGCAGATTTCGAAATATAATTACTAGACAAATAGATTCATGGCAAATCATGACAAAGGTCAGTTACTAAAATGTCCTTAATGATAAAAGCACTTTATTAAGGGGCAGGAAATATTTTTTAGTTCTGTGTTTGTATTGTGACTAGCACAATGTGGTTCTTGTTTAAGACTGGAATCCCTAAAGTGCTACTGCAATATAAATAAATAATAATAATTAGCAAATGTTAGTAACTCAAAGTTTATTGTTCTAAACAGTTCTCTACAGGTAACTGTTCATAATATCAAATGCTTCTTTTTATTGCTCTATAAATATTCCTGTACATAAGACGATATATGCTGTTTTAGAAACTGGTTTATATTGAAGAAGTTCTGTACATTTTTTTCCCTCTGTGAAGTATTAGTGTTTGAAATCATTTCTTCAGATATCTGTCTTTTTCACAAATGCTTTTATCAAAGGTGTTGACATAGTATCACCCAGTAATCCATAGGCTTATCATCAAATTCCACAAAAAACTCACTTCAGTGATGTAGCAACAGTTTGAAGGTCATAATAATTTCTGAAGGTCAATTTCCTGAAGCATGGTTCAGAGCTTTTGCTACACTCAGGGGTGAACTTGGTGTTTTGCTGCAGCCTACTTCAATCAGGAGCTAACTTGTGAATAATAAAGAAATACTTCACAAATACTTCTAAGCTCCACTTTCCTAATCCAAAGGTGTGATAGGGTGCAGCCAACCATGGTAATATGACTTGGAACAAGTTATTATCAGATAGAAAACATGATGGTAGACTGAAAGGTGTTGGGGACTTTAAAGACTTCAAATGCTCTATCGCTAAGGGCTGCATTAAGGAGGCTGCGTTGGTGAGTATCTGAGTCTCTGCTGTGGGCACAGTTTGACCATATGCTTGATTGGTTGTTTGAAAAGTGTGAATTGGGAGTGCTTTGTTCCAGGTGAGCCTTGGGTGGGCCTGACTGTTATAAAAAGACAGTCAGCTGCAAACCAGCTGAATAGTGAACAGCAGAGAGGCTAACAGAGGGAGATTGCCTGGGAGTTCACCTGGGGAGAAAAGGAGTACTTGTGGCACCTTAGAGACTAACCAATTTATTTGAGCATGAGCTTTCGTGAGCTACAGCTCACTTCATCGGATGCATACCGTGGAAACTGCAGAAGACATTATATACACACAGAGACCATGAAACACCTGGGGAGAGCCCACTGAGGCTTACTTCTTGCCAGCTTCTCTGAGTAGTTACTACAACTCCTGAAGAAGCTCGTAGAAGGAAGATAATATGGATGGGGAGTGTTCAGCTGTTGTGACCTGCACTGGATGTGCCAGGTTTGTCTTTCTTCCACAGGACAGAAGCAACTTTGTCTGTACAAAGTGCAAGCTGATCTCCATATTGTAAGAGAAGGTTCAAGGTCTGGAGCAACAGGTATCAACCCTGTGTTGCATAAGAGAAACTGAAGATTTCCTGGACAGACATCAGGATATGCTTCTACAGACACAACGTTCTGAAGATTCAGAGCAGGCTGCACTGCGGGGACAGGAGGACGGTGAAGAATTTGGCAGCATGTGACCTCCAGAGGAAGAAATAGAACCATCTATCTACCAGCAATGCAGATACAGGTAAGTAACCATCTCAAGTGCCTATACACAAATGCAAGAAGCCTGGGAAACAATCAGGGAGAACTGGAAGTCCTGGCACAGTCAAGGAATCATGATGTGATTGGAATAACAGAGACTTGGTGGGATAACTCACATGACTGGAGTACTGTCATGGATCGATATAAACTGTTCAGGAAGGACAGGCAGGGCAGAAAAGGTGGGGGAGTTGCATTGTATGTAAGGGAAGAGCTCAAGTATGAAACTGCAGAAAAACCTGAGTGTCTCTGGATTAAGTTTAGAAGTGTGAGCAACAAGGGTGATGTCGTGGTGGGAGTCTGCTATAGATCACTGGACCAGTGGGATGAGGTGGACAAGGCTTTCTTCCAGCAACTCACAGAAGTTACAAGGTCGCAGGCCCTGGTTCTCCTGGGAGACTTCAATCACCCTGATATCTGCTGGGAGAACAATACAGCAGTGCACAGAAAATCCAGGAAGTTTTTGGAAAGTGTAGGGGACAATTTCCTGGTGCAAGTGCTGGAGGAACCAACTAGGGGCAGAGCTCTTCTTGACTTGCTGCTCACAAACCGGGAAGAATTAGTAGGGGAAGCAAAAGTGGATGGGAACCTGGGAGGCAGTGACCATGAGATGGTTGAGATCAGGATCCTGACACAGGGAAGAAAGGAGAGCAGCAGAATATGGACCCTGGACTTCAGAAAAAGCAGATTTTGACTCCCTCAGGGAACTGATGGGTAGGATCCCCTGGGAGAATAACATGAGGGAGAAAGGAGTCCAGGAAAGCTGGCTGTATTTTAAAGAATCCTTATTGAGATTACAGGGACAAAGCATCCCAATGTGTAGAAAGAATAGTAAATATGGCAAGCGACCAGCTTGGCTTAACAGTGAAATCCTTGCTGATCTTAAACACAAAAAAGAAGCTTTCAAGAAGAGGAAGATTGGACAAATGACCAGGGAAGACTATAAAATATTGCTCAGGCATGCAGGAGTGAAATCAGGAAGGCCGAATCACACCTGACGAACAAGGTCAGCTCCCAGACTACTGCACCTGGCAGCACAGTATGGGGAGGAAGTGACCAGCCATCTGTGGAGAAAGAAGTGGTTCGGGACTATTTAGAAAAAGCTGGACGAGCACAAGTCCATGGGGCTGGATGCGCTGCATCCAAGAGTGCTAAAGGAGTTGGCGGATGTGATTGCAAAGCCATTGGCCATTATCATTGAAAACTCATGGCGATAGGGGGAAGTCCCAGACGACTGGAAAAAGGCTAATGTAGTGCCCATCTTTAAAAAAGGGAAGAAGGAGGATCCTGGGAACTACAGGCCAGTCAGCCTCACCTCAGTCCCTGGAAAAATCATGGAGCAGGTTCTCAAGGAATCAATTCTGAAGCACTTAGAGGAGAGGAAAGTGATCAGGAACAGTCAGCATGGATTCACCAAGGGCAAGTCATGCCTGACTAATCTAATTGCCTTCTATGACGAGATAACTGGCTCTGTGGATGAGGGGAAAGCAGTGGACATGTTGTTCCTTGACTTCAGCAAAGCTTTTGACATGGTATCCCACAGTATTCTTGCCACCAAGTTAAAGAAATATGGGCTGGATGAAAGGACTATAAGGTGGATAGAAAGTTGGCTGGATTGTCGGGCTCAACGGGTAGTGATCAATGGCTCCACGTCTAGTTGGCAGCCGGTATCAAGTGGAGTGCCCCAAGGGTCGGTCCTCTGGCCGGTTTTGTTCAATATCTTCATTAATGATCTGGAGCATGGTTTCGATTGCACCCTCAGCAAGTTTGCAGATGACACTAAACTGGGAGGAGAGGTAGATACACTGGAGGGGAGGGATAGGATACAGAGGGACCTAGACAAATTAGAGGATTGGGCCAAAAGAAATCTGATGAGGTTCAACAAGGACAAGTGCAGAGTCCTACACTTAGGATGGAAGAATCCCATGCACCACTACAGACTAGGGACCGAATGGCTCGACAGCAGTTCTGCAGAAAAGGATCTAGGGGTTACAGTGGACAAGAAGCTGGATATGAGTCAACAGTGTGCCCTTGTTGCCAAGAAGGCCAATGGCATTTGGGATGTGTAAGTAGGGGCATTGCCAGCAGATCGAGGGACGTGATGGTTCCCCTCTATTCGACATTGGTGAGGCCTCATCTGGAGTACTGTGTCCAATTTTGGGCCCCACACTACAAGAAGGATGTGGAAAAATTGGAAACGTCCAGCGGAGGGCAACACAAATTATTAGGGGACTGGAACACATGACTTATGAGGAGAGGCTGAGGGAACTGGGATTGTTTAGTCTGCAGAAGAGAAGAATGAGGGGGGATTTGATAGCTGTTTTCAACTATCTGATAGGGGGTTCCAAAGAGGATGGATCTATACTGTTCTCAGTGGTAGTAGATGACAGAACTAGGAGTAATGGTCTCAAGTTGCAGTGGGGGAGGTTTAGGTTGGATATTAGGAAAAACTTTTTCAGTAGGAGCGTGGTGAAACACTGGAATGCATTACCTAGGTAGGTGGTAGAATCTCCTTCCTTAGAAGTTTTTAAGGTCAGTCTTGACAAAGCCCTGGCTGGGATGATTCAATTGGGGACTGGTCCTGCTTTGAGCAGGGGGGTGGACTAGATGACCTCCTGAGGTACCTTTCAACCCTGATATTCTATGATTCAAATAGAATATGCACTCTTCTATTTGTCTGTTTTCCCATTATATATCATTTATATGGTGCAATTGAGCATTCTGTGTCAAAAGCAAATTAACAAATTGGGGTGTGTGTTGAGGGGAACTCTCCAGAATATCTAGCCTGTTTTGTATCATTCCCAGACAATTAGGAATATATTGAATTTCATGCACATACACACAAATATTGAATACTGAAACATTCCCCTCAACCTGAATTCTCAGTGTCTCAGCATCAGGGAACCTAGAGTGATTTGTTGAACAAAGAATATAGTAGAACCTAGCAAAGGAGTGGGATAAACAATTACAGATCAGTAAGAAGATTAGTTATTAACTCCCTTTGTGTTGATGATGAGAGTCTTAATTAGCATTTTAAAAGAGGTGTTTGTCCTTTTCCATTTTACCTTAGGCTGTGTCTACACCAGCCCTTTTTACCCAATAATTTCCAACTGTTGCTAATACCAGTACAGCTCAAAAGGCAATGCTAAAGCTAAAATCTACTGTATATAATCAGCAACCATATTGTCAGGAATGTTCAATCGTGACATTTAATGGGCTTAACCAATTTACATTAGGTATGGACACAAGCACAAGGGAAGGCATGGCATGACTTTGTTACAACTTAACTTTATGGGGCCAAGAGAGTCCATGAGCAAAAATGGGTGAGGAGTTGGAGTAAGTTAATAACAAAGTCCATTACAGTAACAGTACAAGAAGAACAATGAGCTCAACAACCAGAGCTTTAAACCAGACCGTCTCATTTTAAGAGGAATGCAGGCACAATCAGCAAGGGCTGAACTCAGAGAGATGAGTAGTTGTCTGCTACTGTAGCAGTTAAATAAAGCAGTTATGTCTGAGGAGCCTCTGTCTGAGTGTGATTTATTTTATAACATTATCTGGAGACAAAGCAGGCATAGAGATTCCATTAAAAACAGATGTAGAAAAGGAAAAGACCTATTAGGTTATCTAATTCATCTCTCTGCCAATGCAGGACACTTTCCTTGTGTACTAGTGCTTCATCCTGTGTAATTTTAAAGGTCCAATTTTTAATTAAAAAGCCTGTAACACCTATTCATGCAGTTCTATGCCTGTATTTATACCAGTCAACACTGCAACTAAATGAACAGACTGGGTGTTTATGCACAAAACTGGTCAATTAGGCACATGAATAGCCATTTCCTCAGTTTGCATGCACAATCCTAGTACTATGCATGCATTACTGCATAGTAGTTGGATCATATTTTTTTCTAATTGCACCAATTGCCAGTTGGTTCTGGTCTGGTTTCAGCCACTTCCTTTGAGAAAAATGCCCTGAGATTTAGCCTATATTTTCTAATTTCAACCCATTGCTCCTCTTTTCCTTTTTCCTTTTGGATGATTTCATTCTTCAGATATTTGTTGACTGTTGTCAGATAGTTTAGTAATTTCTTAGCCAGTCTGTTTCATATCTGGATGGGAATGAGTTAGGCCAATACTGAACTCCTTTGAAAACCTCATCTATCCAGTTCTCTTTTTAATCACAAATCTGTTTGACAGCTGCTGTGCACTTTTAGTTGTTCTTCTCTGAAACTCCGTATAGTTTATTGGTATGATTCTGATAATTAGCTTCTCAAAACCAATATTCAAGATGTAATCATACCGGAACTGTAGAGGGAAGGGCTAACACCTCCCAGTTGGGTGATGTGCTGCCTCTGTATATGCAGCCTCAACTTGCTTTGCTCTTTTTTGCTGCAAAATTTAATTGCAAATTCATTGTCCACTATCAACCTTACATCATTTTGACATTATTGTTTTGGATATTTCTTCAGAGGACCTTCTTCATCTCTGGTGAGGACATCTCAACCACTGCTAGCTTCCTTCTCACTCTCAGGGTATGGCTACACTGCATGTAAGCCCAGGGTTAGTGGAACTTGAGTTAGCAGACACTGGGTTTGAGCACCTACACTCTTGTGTAACCCTGGGTTAATAATTGTTGAACACTGGGTACCAAGCTCGGGCTCCAGTATTTGTACAACATTATGCAAACCTGAATCCAACCTTCCATATCCTAGACATCCTAGCACCATCCCAAAACATGGCTGTTTTTATAAGGCCCCACAGGTCTAGAACCCAGGCCTCTACAGCTACCAGGCATCTGGCATCTCCAGGCTGCACCCAAGCCGTGAGGAGGTCTGCCTCAGCGGTTTGACAGACAGCAGCCTCATGGCTCCTGATTGGCTTCCTGACCCATATAAACCCAGGGGTCCTTTCAGGAAGCATCCAGGCAACAGAGCAGATCTCCTGTAGCTACCATGACCATCCCTATTCCTTGCTCCTGAATTCCTGACTTTGACCTTGGCTTGATCTAGACTTCACCTCCTGATTCAGATCTTGAAACCTGACTCAGACTCTGACCCTTCATATCAACCCTGGCCAGGAACCTGACTACAAACTCCTCTGCTACTCCCAGCCTCAGCTTTGTCCCTGCTCTGACCATTGGCCCTGACTGCCTTTTTTGGGATCATGACAGCTGTAGCCCTTTGTTCATGGTGCAGTGTGGGAAAACTTGACTGTCCAGAGGACAAAGAAACTTGGTCCATGGGATTGTGGTATACTTTTGAGAGACTCCCATAGCATGAGTCCAGTGAGGCTGCATCTACGCTGCAAAGCAATAGGACTTGAACCCTGGGTCCAGTCTTGACTGAGGCTCAGACCCTCCACCATTGTGGGGTCCTGGGATCCTGCATTAGTGTGATTTGTGACTGAGATGGAAGGGGGGATTAGGCTTGAGCCTGAGGTCGAACACTGGCCTTACTCTGCAGTGTAGACATGCCCTTAAGTGCAGGCTCTTCAAAACAGATCCTACAAAGATTCCCTTTCCACAGTATACATGGTCTTCTCTCTCTTTATCTAGTGGTTTGTCTGTGCTATTCAGCTAATCGGTGGCATGGCTTAAGATGTAAGATAAATGCATGTGGGAGGTATGGGATAGCCTGTCTAGTTATAAATACTGACATGGGTTATCACTGCATACCACCAGTTCAAACTCTGTAGGCAGTCTATTGAGGCTAAATCATCTGTCATTGCATCTCAGTAAAAAACAGGCCATCTTCCTCCAACAAATATCCTGTCAATAAAGATCTAGTATTTGACACGTGACATGTATTCAACCCTTCTTACTGATACATAAAGTTTGTAAAAATACTCAGTCATTTGGTACACCATTTTTGATTCCATACGAACTATTTTTCATATAGTAGAGTACAGTCATTCATGACTTTTAATTTACTACAGTCAATGAAAACTTTTCTGAAAAGTAATGGATGAAAAAGTGGGGAAAAAACACAAAAGACCTTTTAAAATAATGAAATGTATAATAAAATTGTTTTTTTAAAACACATTTTTAAAATGATTTTGCAAAACTATTAAAGCTGTTGAAAATAAATGATCTGTCAGAGTGCCTTTACTGTGACACTTGGGGTTTTTACATTACAAACACTAACTCCCCCCATGAAACTAGATATTTTACGGACTAATTACCATTGGTGGTTAGTAGATAAGGTATACAAATGAATCAAATTTCACTGCAGTCATCCTTGAACTAAACATTAAGGGTATGTCTACACTGCATTAAAAAACCTGCAGCACCAAGTCTCAGAGGCAGAGTCAGCTCACTCGGATTTGCAGGGCTCAGGCTACAGGGCTATAAAATTTCAGTGTAGACATCTTTCTCACAAGGTCTCAGAGCCCCAGCTCCATCCTGAGCCTGAATGTCCATGCTGCAATTTTACCGCCATCCTGAATCAACAGATCCAGGACAATTGCAGCTGTGCCATGGGTCTTTTATTTTACTGTAGACATAGGGGTTTCTTTAAAGACATGCCTGCATTTATTGTGATCATGTAAAATCCTTTTTAATAGTATTTTAATTTGCATTTGACTGATCTCATATCCTTAGTGTTGAAAGGTGGCAGAGTATTTTATGTTCAAGATCAGCCTTCAAATGTAACTTGCCCTTCTTTTTAATGCTTTAAGAAGATTTTTAAATAACAAAGCTGCTCAAAGTAATCGATCTTCAAACATGTCAAGATACTTTAAAGTTAAATTGCTTTTAGTAATAATCGTTTTCAATTACAAAATAGCTTTGATTTGTTGTCCTTCTTGTCATTGGCATTTGACTAGAATAAATAACTGTGGTCTATAAATTACAGTATCTGACCTAAACCTAGCAATCCATTAGGGATATTTTTAAAAATAAAAATGGACTTTAAGTGTAACTTTCCCATATAAAATCACCATAGCTTACAAAAGCCAAACTCAACACGAGCTGCTTTGTCTGCTCCCTTCAATATCCTCTTTACGTCTCTGAACAAGGAAACTGGATTAAAATGCCTCTTCCTGTTACTTTGCCTTTTGATATTGTATAATATAGGAAGAGGCATTTTAATGACAAACTCAGAGTGAAAAATATATTTATTGTATCCAGTCCATGGGTGAAATATTGGTTCCATTTAACTTACTGAGAATTTTTCCATTGACTTTAATGAGGCCAAGATTTCATCCCATGCTTTTAATCATTTGCTATCTCATCTGTTGCATGTAACCATGTGATGGGTTGTCTATCCCACACAAGTCCTGAAGGGGTTGAGGTGGCTAGGTGGACCAATTAACTGTCTATGCTGCACCTGGAGGAGGAGTCAGGGAGCAAGGAGGACTAATTAGAGATGAAGAAGTGCTGCTGGACAGGAACAGAAGGATCCTATATAAACCCAAAAAGAAAAGGAGTACTTGTGGCACCTTAGAGACTAACAAATTTATTTGAGCATAAGCTTTCATGAACTACAGCTCACTTCATCGGATGCATTCAGTGGAAAATACAGTGGAGAGATATATATACATAGAGAACATGAAACAATGGGTGTTACCATACACACTGTAAGGAGAGTGATCACTTAAGGTGAGCTATTACCAGCAGGAGAGCCGGGAGCTGGGGAGAACCGTTTGTAGTTATAATCAAGGTGGGCCATTTCCACCAGTTGACAAAAAAGTCTGAGGAAGAGTGGAAGGTGGGGGGAGGAATAAACATGTGGAAATAGTTTTACTTTATGTAATGACTTTGACATTGGCACCCTGACAGCAGGATTGTCTGGCTATGTAGACTCCCTCCTCAGCCCCTGCACTCCCAGCTATCTTCGAGACACCACTGACTTCCTGAGGAAACTACAATCCATTGGTATTCTTCCTGAAAACACCATCCTGGCCACTATGGATGTAGAAGCCCTCTACATCAACATTCCACACAAAGATGGACTACAAGCCATCAAGAACACTATCCCCGATAATGTCACGGCAAACCTGATGGCTGAACTTTATGACTTTGTCCTCACCCATAACTATTTCACATTTGGGGACAATGTATACCTTCAAATCAGCGGCACTGCTATGGGTACCCGCATGGCCGCACAGTATGCCAACATTTTTTATGGCTGACTTAGAACAACGCTTCCTCAGCTCTCATCCCCTAATGCCCCTACTCTAGTTGCGCTACTTTGATGACATCTTCATCATCCGGACCCATGGAAAAGAAGCCCTTGAGGAATTCTACCATGATTTCAACAATTTCCATTCCACCATCAACCTCAGCCTGGACCAATCCACACAAGCGGTCCATTTCCTGGATACTACTGTGCTAATAAGCAATGGTCACATAAACACCACCCTATCCCAGAAACCTACTGACCGCTATTCCTACCTACATGCCTCCAGCTTTCACCCAGACCACACCACATGATCCATTGTCTACAGCAAAGTTCTAAGATACAACCACATTTGCTCCAACCCCTCAGACAGAGACAAACGCCTACAAGATCTCTATCAAGCATTCTTACAACTAAAATACCCACCTGCTGAAGTGAAGAAACAGATTGACAGAGCCAGAAGAGTACCCAGAAGTCACCTACTACAGGACAGGCCCAACAAAGAAAATAACAGAAAGCCACTAGCCATCACCTTCAGCCCCCAACTAAAACCTCTCCAACGCATTATCAAGGATCTACAACCTATCCTGAAGGGAGACCCATCACTCTCACAGATCTTGGGAGACAGGCCAGTCCTTGCTTACAGACAGCCCCACAACCTGAAGCAAATACTCACCAGCAACCACACACCACACAACAGAACCACTAACCCAGGAACCTATCCTTGCAACAAAGCCCGTTGCCAACTGTGTCCACATATCTATTCAGGGGACACCATCATAGGGCCTAACCACATCAGCCGCACTATCAGAGGCTTGTTCACCTGCACATCCACCAATGTGATATATGCCATCACGTGCCAGCAATGCCCCTCTGCCATGTACATTGGGCAAACTGGACAGTCTCTATGTAAAAAAATAAATGGACACAAATCAGATGTCAAGAATTATAACATTCAAAAACCAGTCGAAGAACACTTCAATCTCCCTGGTCACTCGACTACAGACCTAAAAGTGGCACTACTTCAACAAAAAAAAACTTCAAAAACAGACTCCAATGAGAAACTGCTGAATTGGAATTAATTTGCAAACTGGATACAATTAACTTAGGCTTGAATAGAGACTGGGAGTGGATGGGTCATTACACAAAGTAAAACTATTTCCCCATGTTTATTCCTCCCTCCACCCCCCACTGTTCCTCAGACATTCTTGTCAACTGCTGGAAATGGCCGAACTTGATTATCACTAAAAATGTGTCCTCCCTCCCCCACCCCCCGCTCTCCTGCTGGTAATAGCTCACCTTAAGTGATCACTCTCCTTACAGTGTGTATGGTAACACCCATTGTTTCATGTTCTCTATGTATATAAATCTCCCCACTGTATTTTCCACTGAATGCATCCGATGAAGTGAGCTGTAGCTCATGAAAGCTTATGCTCAAATAAATTGGTTAGTCTCTAAGGTGCCACAAGTACTCCTTTTCTTTTTGCGAATACAGACTAACACGGCTGCTACTCTGAAACCTATATAAAACCCAGTAGCTCATAGCAGAAGGGGGAGAGAGATGGGTAGTGCAGGCTTGCTCAGTGTGAGAAAAGGCAAGGCAGGAAATAGCCCAGGGATACAGCAGTAAGGTTTAGAAGCTCTCCCACTGACAGCACTGTGCACAGGAGTGCTTGTGACAGTGTAACTTATGTTGCTCAAGACTGTGTTTTTTTTTTCACAACCCTGTAATAATAAGTTATTCTGACATAGGCTGTTGTGTAGACATAGCCTAATACAAGTGGATTTATACCACATTCCTTTTTGCTTCCTGACCTTTATGTGCCAATGAGGTACCATTCCAACAAATATGGACTTAACTGTTTGTGAATGGATTATGACTCATTTAAAGGCTTTTATCAGTGAGGACAAAGCAAGGAACTTCCTTTTTTCGGTTGTGAAAGGGGTTTATGGGATCGATGGTGTTTATGCTGAAAATTCTGTTAATGAACATGGCATTTATACAAATAGCAATATTTTGTTGCAACACCACCTCCAAATGTTTAGAGATCATATCTGTGTGATTAAACCAATTAGTCAGAACCACATCCCCTTTGAATTCTATGTAGGTACTAATGGTCCACATAATATCCAAGCATCTCACAGTCATTGATGGTTTTATCCTTCACACCCACAGCAAAATGTTATCTCCATTTTCCAGATGGGGGAGGCACTAGAGTAGATTAAATGACTTGCCCAAGGTCATAATAACATAAGAATGGCCCTACTGGGTCAGACCAAAGGTCCATCTAGCCCAGTATCCTGTCTTCCAACAGTGGCCAGTGCCAGGTGCCCCAGAGGGAATGAACAGAACAGGTAATCATCAAGTGATCTATCCCCTGTCTCTCATTCCCAGCTTCTGGCAAACAGAGGCTAGGGAAACCATTCCTGCCCATCCTGGCTAATAGCCATTGATGGACCTATCCTCCATGAATTTATCAACTTCTTTTTTTTAACCCTGTTATGGTCTTGGCCCTCACAACATCCTTTGGCAAGGAGTTCCACAGGTTGACAGTGTGTTATATGAAGAAATACTTTCTTTTATTCATTTTAAACCTGCTGCCTATTAATTTCATTTGGTGACCCCTAGTTCTTTTGTTATGAGAAGTAGTAAACAACACTTCCTTATCTACTTTCTCTACCCCAGTCATGATTTTATAGACCTCAATCATATCTCCCCTTAGATGTCTCTTTTCAAAACTGAAAACTCCCAGTCTTATTAATCTCTCCTCATACAGAAGCCATTCCATACCCCTAATCATTTTTGTTGCCCTTTTCTGAACCTTTTCCAATTCCAGTATATCTTTTTTGAGATGGGGCAACCACATCTGCAAACAGTATTCAAGATGTGGGCATACCATAGATTTATAAAAAGGCAACATGATATTTTCTGTCCTATTATCTATCCCTTTCTTAATTATTCCCAGCATTCTGTTAGCTTTTTTGACTGCTGCTGCACAGTTAGTGGATGTTTTCAGAGAACTATCCACAATGACTCCAAGATCTCTTTTTGAGTGGTAACAGCTAATTTAGACCCCATCGTTTCATATGTATAGTTGGGATTATGCTTTCCAATGTGCATTACTTTGCATTTATCAACATTAAATTTAATCTGCCATTTTGTTGCCCAGTCAACCAGTTTTGAAAGATCCTTTTGTAGCTCTTCACAGTCTGCCTGGGTCTTAACTATCTTTAGTAATTTTGTATCATCTGCAAATTTTGCCACCTCACCGTTTACCCCTTTTTCCAGATCATTTATGAATATGTTGAATAGGACTGGTCCCAGAACCCTGGGGGACACCACTATTTACCTCTCTCCATTCTGAGAACTGACCATTTATACCTATCCTTTGTTTCCTATCTTTTAACCAGTTATCAATCCATGAGAGCACCTTCCGTCTTATTCCGTAGCAGCTTACTTTATGTAAGAGCCTTTGGCGAGGGACCTTGTCAAAGGCTTTCTGAAAATCTAAGTACACTATATCCACTGGATCCCCTTGGTCCACATGCTTGTTGGCCCCCTCAAATAATTCTAGTAGATTGGTGAGGCATGATTTCCCTTTACTAAAACCATGTTGACTCTTCCTCAACAAATTATGTTCATCTATATGCCTGACAATATTGTTCTTTATTATAGTTTCACCCAGTTTGCCTGAAGTCAGGCTTACAGGCCTGTAATTGCTGGGATCACCTCTGGAACCCTTTTAAAAAATTGTCATCACGTTAGCTGTCCTCCAGTCATCAGGTACAAAAGCTGATTTAAATGAGAGGTTACAGACTACAGTTAGTAGTTCTTCAATTTCACATTTGAGTTCCTTCAGAATTCTTGGGTGAATACCATCTGGTCCTGGTGACTTACTGCTGTTTAATTTATCAATTTGTTCCAAAACCTCCTCTCATGATACCTCAATCTGGGACAGTTCCTCAGGTCTGTCACCAGAAAGAATGGCTCAGGTTTGGAAATCTCCCTCACATCCTCAGCCGTGAAGACCGATGAAAATAATTCAGTTAGTTTCTCCGCAAACATGGCCTTACCATCCTTGAGTGCTCCTTTAGTATCTAGATCATCCAGTGGCCCACTGGTTACTTAGCAGGCATCCTGCTTCTGATGTACTTAAAAAAAATTGCTATTACTTTTTGAGTCTTTGGATAACTTTCCTCAACTTCTTTTTTGGCCTTCCTAATTGTATTTTTACACTTCATTTGCCCATGTTTATGCGCTTTCTTTTTTCCACACTAGGATTTAACTTCCACTTTTTAAAGGATGCCTTTTTGCTGCTCACTGCTTCTTTTACTTTGTTGTTTAGCCATGGTGGCTCTTTTTTGGTTCTCTTATTATGTTTTTTTAATTTGGGGTATACCTTTAAGTTGAACCTCTATTATGGTTTCTTTAAAAAGTTTCCATGCAGCTTGCAGAGATTTCACTTTTGGCACTGTACCCTTTAATTTCTGTTTAACTAACCTCCTCATTTTTGTGTAGTTCCCCTTTCTGAAATTAAATGCTACAGTGTTGAGCTGCTGTGGTGTTTTTCCTGCCACAGGGATATTAAATTTAACTATGTTATGGTCACTATTACCAAGCGATCCAGCTATATTCACCTCTTGGACCAGATACTATGCTCCACTTAGGACTAAATCAAGAATTGCCTCTCCTCTGGTGGGCTTGTCTCCTTTTGGCTGTCTGCCATTACACAATGTAATTGACTGGAATTCTTTTTTATTTGACTGTTTCTGATCAGACCCTGCCTGTATTTTATCATTTTCCATCCTCTCGTCCTCACTAGAACATAGAGATTCTCTGTTAATAGAACCTCCCCTAAGGGATATCCGAACTACGTGCTCCTCCGCACCTGTCGGCTTTTCCCCAGCTCTTAGTTTAAAGACTGCTCTAAGACCTTTTTAATGTTAAGTGCCAGCACATAAGAAGGTCACATAAGAAATGTATGGCTGAGCCAGGAAGTGAACTCTCATCTCCCGAGAGCCAGTTCAATGTCCTATCCACTAAAATATCCTTCTATAGCCATCTGTGTTAGGTATGCAGATCTCTCAACAGTAGCAGGGTTTTGCAAGTCTATCCCGTTTTGACCTACAGAACCCCTATCTCAATTGACACACCCATCTTGTGGGGCTGGCGGGACTCAGCTCAGGTGTTGTAATGTGGGCCCTGGTGCATGGGTCACAGTGCCACTCATATATAGCCTGACCATGAGTGGGGCTGTGACCCCATGTGCCAGGGACCAGGTTGTAACACCTAGAGTGGGAAATTGAGCCCAGAAGGCCCCAAGGGACAGGATCTGCAGGAGCTGTGGCTGTGGGGTGAGTGTAAGATGGGCTCACTCATTCCTCCTCTCCCTCCCACAAGCTTTCAAACCCTGGGAGTCAGCATCCAACCTGCTTTAGATATTGGAAATGTTGGGAAGTAGTATGGTGACTGAAGAATTCAAATGCAGCTAAAAAATCTTTAAGAAATTGGTCCTTTAAGAGTGTGTTGCCATAAGACTATCTGTGTTTCTATAGTGTTTACTAAAGAGGAAGTTTCATCCACCTCAAAAGATTAGCCATAGGTGTGAACCAAAATCCCAGATGCTGTTCCCACAACCCTTCAGGAAGCTTGAATCCAGGGCCAATCTTTCTGGTTTTCTATTATGTCAGTAATGTGCTGATCCAAACCCCTGAATTGAAAAAATCCCCTGGAGCTTTTGGAAAATTTGGCTCCAAATCCAAACATTACAGAACTCTGGTCCATCTCTACAAAAAAGAAGTGCCAGTAAATTTTATAACTGGCCATGTAGCATGCTAACATCTGGAAGGAAGATACTGCCAATTCCTTCATCACTACTTTCAAGCCTAAAATATCCATGAAGTCACAGAGTACTTGCAGAAAGCCTGTCAAAATCTATTATTATTTCAATCAGATCTAAATGATGTGGCTCTAGCAGGATGATTTATGGGTGACCAGTGCATTTTTGAGAAATCAAGCAGGCTACAGTAAATCAATTTCCTAATTAATATAAAACTGGTAAATTGTGCACCTAATGTATGAACTGAGAAAGCTATCATTTGGATGTAATTTATACTTACAAACACAAAAGGCCCTCAGTAAACTGATACCATGCGGGATACTATAAAGTGTCCCTTTTCCCCACACTATAAAGTTAATTTTTATCTGCAATAGAAGTTCATGATATCAGCAACCAGCACTCCCACGCTTTCAGACCTTCCAAGCGTCAGGCATCTCGTATGACATGCATGCAAGCCACCCTAATGCATTCTGGTAGCCCTGTCTGAATGTTGCCCAGTCAGCTGGGCTACAGGTGTATCCTGTTTACAGCTCCCAGCCATCAGAGACCCTGTGGCACTTATTGATCAAGCAGCCTAGTGGCCTCTGTTTCACAGCTTGCTCTGTTGGGCGTCAATGAGGAAAGTGCAGCAGGGCTGAGTACACAGGTGCTGGTGGTGGTGGCAGGGGTGGCAGCAGCAGCCTCAAGCTAATTCTTACATCAACCTAGCTACTGCCCTTTGAGAGGGCAGATTTATTATATACGGAGAAAACCACTTTCTAACAGTACAGCAAGTGTCTATGCTACAGCACTACAGTGGTGTAGCTGCTGCACTGTAGCTGTGTCACTGGAGCATTTGTAGTGTAGACATAGCCTAAGACTACTGACAGCAGGAAGTGAACTTCTGCTGGGAGCTAAGTATTGTAAAGTTAAGTCAATCAGTCATATTTGAAACGTCTCTGCTGGCGTGTGATTCATTTGATCATGTTATCTAGAGTCAAGGCAGAGTGCAAGAAGGAAACTGAAATGACAACTCCTTATAAAATAAGAATACACAACCAATGGACTTTTACACTGGAAATGTTTCAGAAAAACTGTTCCAGAGGACAGAGCTGGTGGTGTTTGTAGCATTTGAAGCAGACAGATGGCAAGCTACTCCGCAGGTGCTCTCATATATGTGCTGGAGAGAAAGGAAAAGCTATCTCATGTCCTGGACACATGCTAACAGACAAACATCCTGAATGACTATAAGTGTCGGGACAAAATTGAAATGTTTGAGGCATGTTCTAAATCATGCAAAATCACTTCATTTCAAAGGGAATATTTTTTATGAAAAGAATCAGGGATAATTACAGTCAAGAGCTGAATAGTTGACTCAGCTGCAACTTATAATGAAAGTCTGCATTACCAAACTGACATGTTCAAAAATAGAATATTATTATTACTGTTTTTACTTTTTATAGTTATGAACCAAAAAAATAATCAGTATACAAATATTAAATAACAGGACTGGGTACAGACCAAGTGCAACAGATATGTTTACCTAATTAACATAAATATGATAAACTCATCAGAGGGACAAAAAAGAGAACTATTAGCCAAATGCAATCAGACACAAGTAAAGTCAGTGAGAACAGCAGGATTCCAGGCAGCTAATGAAAAGACACAATTATACAAGGCAAGAAGTACACGTACTGCACTGTTGGCAAGCATGTAGCCACAAAACAGAAACACACAAACTTCCAAACTGAGTTATTGTGTATAATAGACAGAAATGAAGACACATGCTCAGACAAGGGGATAGACAAAGAAGCAAAGTAATAAAACTTAGGTATAAAATGAGAGCAGGGCAGAAATGAAATTGGCACAAATTGAGAGTGTTCCAGCAGAGGGGAAAATGCCATGTTCAGAAAGGTCAAGCATTTCTTTTGCATATGCTGGCTGAGTAATTGCAAATCTCTAAGGGGTTCACACCCACTCAGGCACAGAGACCGCTATTGAACAGGACACCAAATTGTTTCAGGCTTTTGCACAAACCTCAGAAATTCAGACAGATGAAGCACTCATCATGTTACCTATGGGAGACTCTAAAAAGGCCATAAGTCACAATATTGATACTAGAACATAGGCCTGTTGTACACCTGAATCAGGACAGAGAAAACACTTGACCAAAAAAGCATAATTGAAGCCTATAGGATGAGCCAAATTAGCAAAACACAGTGCCCCCTATAGGCATCAGGAAAAAGAGGCATTTGGGCACAAAAGGAATTGAATAAGAGATCTGTTTAGGAAACACTCCAGGAAAACTTTGCCTAAGACTAAAAGCTCTCAAACTACTCAAACTGGTAAAAATCATACCAATGGAACCAGCAAACCCAGACCTCAGAAGTGACTATTAAGAAAAAAATACAGATTTATTTGGACAGAATGGATGCTTGCTGGGATATTGTAAAACCCTGTTGATTCAAATAATGAGAACCTACCCTGCAGTGAGAGTGTAGGTAGAGTGAAAAGAAATGCATGAAAGAAATGTGGGGGCGTGAAAATAGTTAAGAAACCAATAGAATGGATCAGTTCTGTGTTTGCAGTAGAATAAACAAATTGTTATGAAATCTAGATATGCCAAAGGATTTAAAGAAAGTGGTAGGGAGAGATCACTATAAACTCCCTGCTTTAGCTTACCGCAGTCACGAGGTAAGCCACCAACATTTCTTCAACGTCATAGATACACAAAGTTACATGAGAAAAATGCCTAAAATATAATTCCCGTTTCCCAGAGCAAGGTATTAGCCAACACAGTAAAATACATGGGTTAGATTGTCCTTAGATGTCATCTACTATTGCAGGTAGTACAAAACCTCATCATCCAAATGGGAGCTCTGGGGTGCACAGCTGCTTCCCCACCCCTTAAGGAAGCAGTGCACTGTGTAATATCCTCCTTGACTGTCCAGTTCCTCTGTGTGCCTGTTCAGAGGACAGAGAATGTATGTCTCCACACTGTTGCCTTGCATGGGTATCTTGAGGAGAAATTGGAGGTTTCTGATTGTGCAAATGTAACCCATGGATAAGTGTGTTACAGGTCTCCCTCTGTGCCCATTCTGGAGAGGATACACGTTGGTTACAGCCCCTGCTAGGGAGCCTTAGCTCTAAAGCACAAACTTTTAGTGCTGGAGGTCTCCAGTTCTATCTTCAATGGGATGGCAGCTATCAAACAAGCTGGCAACAGATATAACTGTGGAGTACCCCACTGGTGACACAGCTGTTTGAATATTTAGAGCGGGGGAGAGATTTTCTCCCACAGACCTTTGCCTGTGGATGAAGCAATGGCTATCACATATTCTGCCCCAGGAATGCACTATGCAGTGAGCCTAAATTAATTGTATTGACACCCGTTGCACATCTTTATAAATGAATAAAGAATAGGGGGTGCGCACACCGAAGTTCTCCCTTTTCCACTTTAGCAGTGTTTTCTTCTGGTATGACTATAGGCCATAAACGCACCCAAGGCCACTGGTTCCACTAAAGTTCCTGAGTTTTGATGTAATCACAATGTAATCACAATGGCATAACATCTCCTATGAAATGTTAATAATAAAAATAATTTAATATTCACCTATAACTATATGCAGGTTCAAAAAATAGGCACTCTGGGTCTGTGCCTAAGAATACAGCTCCTGGAGTTGTGATCACATCAGAATCTATGCTTGCATTGGGGTGGGAGGGAAAGTAAGCTTCTAGCCAGTAAAGAAAAGCTTGAAAATGTAAATGAAGCATAACCAATGCATCAGTGTCTGCCGGAGCCTCCAGGGACCCTGAAAAAAATAGCTCTGAGTGGGATAAACTGCTCCATTTATCTCTGCAGAACGTTAACTCCAAAGTCCATTGCTCTGTAGGCCCCTTCAACACCACTCCAGCAGAGAATTCTGTGTGTGTGTGTGGCAGGAGTGGAAGAGTGCAGTGGGTCCAGTGCCTAAAAAAGAAATGCAGTCCAACTGCTGGGGTAAATACAGAGGGCCCCACTTCTGCAGAGGAAGAAAGGGATCCCCTTTTATTGCCCATGCTGCTTCTGAATGGAGGGGCAAGACCTTTTTTTCACCCTTATCAATCCTAAGTGGAGGAGTAGACCCTGCTGCAGCTCCTGGGGAAGAGGGGAGATCCTTGTCACTTACATTTCTACCAAGGGAGATGGGGTCCCCCTTCTGCTGTATGGCCTGAGGGCAGGACTGTGTCACTGTGTGACTAGGCCCGTGGATTTCCCTACTCTGGCCATGATGATATGTATATAGATGTAAGTGCCATGCAGTAACTTGCGAAACTATGCGATAATCTTTGGAATATCTTTGACTGCCTCACCTGTACTCTGCCTACTTAATCATTTCCCCCAAACCATCTTTCCAAACTTGTGGCACCTTCAAATACCTGATATTAAAAAACCAAACAAACAGACCTGCCACACGAATAATCCAAGTGGTTGTTTGCTTTGTAGGGAGGTGCCAGTTAGCCCAGGGCTACCCAAAACATTTATGCCATTCTTACACAGAAGGTATGCACAGCTCTGTTCATAAATCAAAATGAGAACTTATTGCAAATCTATGGAATATTACCTTTCCAGTGACCTGTGGCACCACCTAAAACTCCTAATAATCAAAGATAAATTCTTGTCCAACTACTCTTACATTCAGAATACCAAATTATACAGAAGTATGTGTCTGGTTTACTGCATAATTAGGAAATTTTATCTTAACCTCTGTGTTTAAAAACATGAAAGTTTTTTACAAGATTTTTCATTCGTTATTATTAAAATCTTTATACAAGTGATTGGTTATAACAGTTCTTTATTTTAAACCAATATAATATTATTTTAATCCTTTTTTACTTAGGGTAGCAATTACTGGACTATGTTAAACCATGGTAGCATCTGGCTTCTTGGCAGGTTCCATAGACAACTGGCAGCCTAGGACTAACACGTCTGTCAGATGGTTAGGCGGCTGTTGATGGGCTGTTTGTATTGTTTCCCCAGATGCCTTGTTTTTTTAAATTCATATTAACTCTATGAAACTTGTAGATTTGTTTGCAAACAGTTTTCCATGTTCATCTATAGCATAACATTTTCAACAAGAAGGAGTTTTTCTGAACTTGACTCTTCTGTACTTTGGCAGCTAAACTCATCATTAAAGCCATCCTTTTGTTATTTTTTTTAGTCAAACTGAGACAGTCCTACTTTCTGATTTAATAATCCTCCTTTGCTGTATTCTTATTGTTGACGTTATGATTTTTTTCTAAAGCATTTGGGTATGATGGCAATGAGTGTGATCCAAACACCAGGAATAAGGTAGATTGGGATCATAGCAAGGTTCATATACACTCTATGAGTTAGCAATAAGATGAGCAAAAAGATATTTTGTATCCTATAAGGACATTCCAGTTTCTTTGTGCTCTAGGGATAGCATATCTATTGTATTACTATCAAGTGTAAATGGGGCTTTATACTGTACTCATCACTGTTGTATGTGACAGTGGTTGAAAAAATTAGAAAAAGTCAAGAAAATATCTTTTTCCCTTTGTCTCAAGTCAATGACTCTTTATGACGTTTAGTCTTCAATATATGTCATTTTTCAGGGGATTTTTTTTTCAAATATAATGGGTTTTTTGACCCTACTACATATTTAGGCATGCGTATCAGTAGGTGAAAAATAACTTAACCTTCGTACTAGCATGCCATATGGAAATCGCCACAGGAACAGATAGCTGAACCAAAGGCAAGCAAATGGCGCTGTACCGTTGCCTGCTTATAAATCTGTTCTGGAGGTCAGTTGACAAGATTTGGCAGGTGATATGGAGACAGGCAACATGGCATGCAAAGCAGCTGAGATCTCTATCTGAAGCTGAATATCCTTGTATAAGATTTAGTTCATTTTTCCTCATGCCAATCAAAAATTAAGTTTAGGAGACAAAATAAAGGCATGCAAATAAACATAAAAATCTTTAAAAAAAAGAGTCATCCTATGCATGTTTACTCTAGAAATCCTTTTCTTCAGTATGTTTCATTTTCAGACACTTTTTAAAAAACAAAACAAACAAAAGAATCTCCCCTTCAATCCCTCCAAGCTACAGCTGTTTATAGTAGTGGCCTTGATACCAATATATCTCTTTTGTGCCAGTGCATAGTAATTGCCAGGTTGATTGGAGCACTAAAATCTGAGAAACAAAAATATACTGAGCTCTCTCTATTATTTGATTTCCATGTAACCTTCAGGGAAGGGAAGTTGCCACCCCAGAAATCTGCCTAGGGTGCTAACAAATCATATTGCTAAAGCTGATTAGGATAATAATGCCATACTTGGCTCAAGAAAAGAATGGCAGGCTCTCCAATTGGCGGTAAGTGAGCTCGTTGCCTGAAAGAAATAACATGGCTTGCTTACTTATTGAGAAGCAGAACTAAATATCTCTAAGGCAGGTTCTCAAATGCTCAGAAATACAAATAATACTTTAAACAAAATCCTTCCAGTTGCATCTTCTTCGTTCATCTGCACAAAATATTCAGGGTGATGAATATTCAGGGTGTGGCCATATCCAAACAACTCTCATACTTTACTTAAAGGGTTAAAGGTTTATGCCTCGCAAGCCCCTATGGATATATGATTTACTCCTAGTGTGTGTGATTAAGGATACTATGAGAAGGGAATACTCAGCTGTTGCTTTAATCACTATTCAGTCTCTTTTGCTCTATCTATTGTAGCAGCACAAGAGGGAACCTTACCACAGGCCAACGATTTGGCCCTGCCTATATTAATACATGCAATGGACACAGCCCGTTACATAATCAGATCACTGTATTGATATTAATCAATTACTTAAAGAAGGGTCTCTCAACTGAAACCCTTGATAAGGGTGTCTCATAACTGGAGACATTTGGATCTGCATTCAGATCTGAACTCTGCAGCTTGGATTATTCTTTAGTATTTCTGTACTAAACAGATAGAAGATTTGAGGAAAACACTAAAAGGAAAAGCACAGAACTGGCCAACTTCATTAACTTTTTGACATTTTTCTCAAAATATAAATTAGCCATTGATTTTGTGTATTCTTGCTTTTTCACTGTCAGTCATGTAAGTGAATCTGATTTCATAAGCTTATATTATCCTAGAATTCTGAAGAGTATTCCCCCCAAACTCCAACCCAAGCCCATTTTGAAATAAAATCAATTAACTGTTCTGTTAGACAACCTCTTCTATAAATGTAAAGTGTACAGATGCATTAGAAGGCAGTAAGCTAGCTATCCAAATAGTATTTGCTTTGAGTTCAGTATATATAACTCCTGGCAGTGAGATTCACTCACTCCTTCAAAATGAAGTGATATCTGACCCAGAGGTCCAAGACAAAAACTAGCTCTGCTGGGTATTTTAGCTGCCATACAGTACCACACACGCAGAATCACAAATGAGGGATAGTAATTAGTACAAAAGGTTGATATTGATTAAAGAAAGTTGAAAACAAAAAAAAAAGTTCAGAGGTTTGATTTGATTTAACTTGGACAATCACTCACAAGTAAGGATGCTTAATTGAACCTTATCAGAACTACACAAATTCTTGGGTCTGTGAAGTTGGGTTGGAAATGGAGTAGGAAAAGATTTTTCTTGCAAGAATTCACAGTATCTTTCTTCCAGTAAAACTAAAAGTACAGAGGGTGTTTTGGCACTTCTGATTTTAGTCTCGATTCAGGAATATATTATCTTGTTCAAACCCGTTTGCTATTCTGTCTTGATTCTTGTTGTGTTACTTGGTCATTTAAAAAAAAGATGATTATTCAGAACACACTGAGTTCCAACTAATCCTGGCATGTCAAGTATTATTCGTTTAAGTTCTAAACCCACAAATATACGTTAAAAGGCTGATACAGGAAATTGGAACGTTAAATTAGGGTCTAGTATTAGTTTTATTTTATTTTTTAAAATTAAAATGATAAAATTGAGTTTTATAATAAACTTTGATAAGCAAAACAGATATTTCTATCCAGATATGAAATACTGATTTTCAAATATTTCCTATATATGTTTTTGAAACAACCATAAATTAGGCATTATGAAGATATGTTTGCAAAATTCATTTATCAAATGCTAAATCACCAATTTCGCATACTTTACAGTGAGGAATATATTATTCATATAATCTCCCACTGCAAATACCATTGTGGACCGCTAAACTATACCAACCCTTGTCTACACTTACCAGGGGTTCGATGCACAGCAATTGATGCCTCAGTGGTCGATTTAGTGGGTCTAGTGAAGACCCACTAAATCAACTGCAGATCACTCTGCCATCCACTCCTGTACTGCACCTGAACAAGAAGCAGAAGGGGAGTTGATGGGAGAGTGTCTCCAGTCACATCACGTAGTGTGGACCCCGCAATAAGTAGATCTAAGTACATTGACTTCAGCTACATTATTCATGAAACTGAAGTTGCATAAGTTAGATCGATCTCCCCCTGTTGTGTAGACAAGTTAGAAAGACAAAATATCAGGTACCAGCTGCAATATTGTCTACATTGGGACCTACTTTTGTTGAAGACAGATACGTGCACACATGGACTCACATTTGCATACTCAATGACTACGTTTTTTGCAACATGTATGAGCGTATAATTCCCAAATTTGTGTGCAGGATAGCAATAATTATGTATACAAATGTGGTTGAATAGGTCTCTAGCTCTCAAAAGTTTGGCCTTTATGAATCAAATCAAGTTCCATCTTCCTGGCTGGGGAATTATTTTAAAGCAGTAGAATTGGTCAGTTCCACTGAGTGAGTGACTAGGATGCTAGGAGCAGTACAAACCCCCTTATGCAGGGCAGAATATATTCCAGGATGGATTCCTGTACATTAATACAGACAGAAGTTGGGGCAAAGGCTGGGAGGGGTATATGTCCTGTAGATCCCTGGTTATGTATAACCAAACACTGTTGTGCAAAACTTCTAAAGCAGAAATGGCCATAACTATGAGCATGAAGCAGGCACTGCCAAGGGAGCTGGGGTTTACTACTTACCACTCTTCACCCTTGTCATAAATATAAAGGGAAGGGTAAACCCCTTTGAAATCCCTCCTGGCCAGGGGAAAGCTCCTCTCACCTGTAAAGGGTTAAGAAGCTAAAGGTAACCTCGCTGGCACCTGACCAAAATGACCAATGAGGAGACAAGATACTTTCAAAAGCTGGGAGGAGGGAGAGAAACAAAGGGTCTGTGTCTGTCTGTAGTCGTCTTGGCCAGGGACAGAACAGGAATGGAGTCTTAGAACTTTTAGTAAGTAATCTAGCTAGGTATGTGTTAGATTATGATTTCTTTAAATGGCTGAGAAAAGAATTGTGCTGAATAGAATAACTATTTCTGTCTGTGTATCTTTTTTGTAACTTAAGGTTTTGCCTAGAGGGGTTCTCTATGTTTTTGAATCTAATTACCCTGTAAGATATCTACCATCCTGATTTTACAGGGGGGATTTCTTTATTTCTATTTACTTCTATTTTTTATTAAAAGTCTTCTTGTAAAACACTGAATGCTTTTTCATTGTTCTCTGATCCAAGGGTTTGGGTCTGTGGTCACCTATGCAAATTGGTGAGGCTTTTTATCCAACATTTCCCAGGAAAGGGGGGGTGCAAGTGTTGGGAGGATTGTTCATTGTTCTTAAGATCCAAGGGTCTGGGTCTGTAGTCACCTAGGCAAATTGGTGAGGCTTTTTACCAAACCTTGTCCAGGAAGTGGGGTGCAAGGTTTTGGGAAGTATTTTGGGGGGAAGGACGCGTCCAAACAGCTCTTCCCCAGTAACCAGTATTACTTTGGTGGTGGTAGCGGCCAGTCCAAGGATAACGGGTGTAATATTTTGTACCTTGGGGAAGTTTTGACCTAAGCTGGTAAAGATAAGCTTAGGAGGTTTTTCATGCAGGTCCCCACATCTGTACCCTAGAGTTCAGAGTGGGGGAGGAACCTTGACAACCCTGATAATGGAAAATTCCATTGCCCACCCACTAATATGAAATAGCTCTGATTGAAGCCAGTTTTCTCTGGTGTGGTGCGAGGGCCAGGATTTAACTTAGTTTTCCGTACAATGAATGGTTAGTGAATTCAGTTTAGGACTGCAACAATATTATTCTAAATAGTGAGGCTCAGTAACTTCGAACATTTTTTCATTTTTTCTGTGTGTGTGTGTGTGTGTGTGCCACATGAATGAGTGACAGAAAGCGATACACAGAACCTATATTGAAGCTCTCAGTATCCTCCTCTTTCTCCTTTAGTCCACCTCTTTATCCCCTGATATGACCACTGTTCAACCAGCCAAAATTAACTTAAAATATATCTTTTTAAATCAAAGTTACTTAAATCCACGATATCCACATAATTAATTAATAATAATTTTTGTGTCTTCCTGCATCCTGGTTACCTCACATTACTGAAACCCTTGTTTCATATGCAGCTTTATGTATAAAGAAAAATGACTTCAAATCTTTCACTAAAAAACCCTAACCTCTTTATAAATTCCTAGTTCCAGGTTTAATACACACTTTTGTTCTTGTACATTGTGCTTTTCAGAAGCAATACAGTAAACTCCATTGTTAGCCAAAGTATTGCTAGCTAATAGTATTAGCCAATATTTCACATTTTATAAACGCTGTACTTATGCTAAATTAACAAACATTCCCAGTATGCTCTGTGCTGGAAACGTATTAAACTGCAAATAGGGTTTTGTTCTTGATACATATAGAAATCATCAAGGGCAAGTTAATGTTCTACTGAGATCTGCTAAAATGAATAAGTAACTATAATTGTTGCAGTTTGCATTAAAAATGTGGGGACAGTTGTCCAAGAATCTTGAACATGGGGGCAAAGTGGATGAGAAATAAAAATAGGGTACAAAATGTTACAATAAAATGTTGGGAGTTTCCCATCCCCAGAATAAACAGAAATATTTATACTGCTAGTGCTGAGTTAATGCTTTTGGAACAGAGTGAAGATATAACTGCTGCAAGCTTGTTCTCCAGATTGGTAAAGTATTAACCCTTCCCTTTCTATATTGTGACAATTACTTTTTGACTAATAGTCTTTGATCAACTCAATTGAGCTTTGGTTATTTGATGTATCAACCCTAACACCAGACAAAGCTGCAATAAACCTTTTCTTCTCCAAATAAATGGTTCAGGCAATTATTTTCAAAGTACATAGTAATTCAGTCATATCTATACTGTAAACATCTCATCAATCACAGTCTACCAAGGACCACTGCACCAGCCAGAGTGCCCAAGGTTGATGGTGTCATATCAGACATTGTGTAGTGAAGTTCCCAGATCTGGCTCAATCCTATGAATCCACAAATTTCTGGGGTGGCTCTGCAGGCAACACCAGATGTGCAAAGGGGTGCATGCCCTGACCATATCAATGGAGAGTTTGAGAGCATGGTGTGCTGGGATGTTTCTGTCCTGGTGACATGGCTGAAGAGCATGCAGTGCCACTTTTGAATATAATGAGTTCCGAAAAAAGGCCAAATATCTGCAGGACTATGACATCAAACCACTTTTATGCTCAGGATTTGGGGCTGACAGTGCAAATGGAAGGCCTCTGGCCACTCCAAATCTGCCTACAATAGGGCCCTGGTTTCTTACCTGTATAGCAATACAAGTAATACACGGGTCTGATAGATCCTGAACTTTGTGTCAGCACACAGACATTTTTTGCATCCATAAGCGAGACATGGACTTATTGCAGGAGGCAGCAAGACCTATTTGTCAAAGAATATCTGGTTTGATGCAACCGTTTGAACTCTGCTTGCAGCCTAGATACCCAGATTTATCAATGCTTTCCATGGTACTCAACTTTCACCTTCACGGGGGGTTCTGGTGGCCCAGCTCCGAGGTTCTGAACCTTGGTGTTGTGCCATGAGACCTTCAACCCCATAGTGTGTCATCTTGGATACCTTGGAGCACCGTGAAATTCTCTGACTTCTCCACAAAAGAGACAGAATCATCAGTATGTGGTTGGTGAATGACCCCCTGACCAGCTTTGATTCTATGTGTAGAGTGGCAAATCCTAATATCAAGTTGACAGAGCCAGATTGAGAATGCATACTAAACTCAGACTGGGATGAAGGTCACCATGTAGTCATTAAGGCTTTGGGGTTTTGTCTGGACTTTTTTGGTTACTCCAGAAAGGGACTGTACTGAAATGTGGACAGGCCAGAGGTCTAGGATATCAAAGATGCTAACTGCATCTAAACCAGAGATCAACAGGGAGTGCTAGAGGTGAGGACTCCGGGGGTGCTGAGGTCATGAGGCCAATTGCTTACAGTTGGTTTTATTTTGTTTCTATTGCCAAAAATCTTCCAGACCTTCACAAAAAGGACACCATTCCCCACCTTCTCTCCCCCCACCGTTTTTTTCCAGGTTTCCTGTAAACATGTCAGAAAAGCAATGATGCAAAAATATCGTCTTCATACTCAAAAGAACTGTTTTAGGCATTGTCTACCTTGGAAAGTTGCTCTGGTTATGTTCCTTTTAAACTGTTATTGTTAAACTGATTCAAATCCTGTGTGGACATATATTTTTTTTTGGTTTAAGACCGGCTTACTTCATTTTAACTGAAACTCATTCTCAGTTCACTTAAGCTGAACTGTGCTTTGGACAGATAATAAGACAGTTTTCTGATTATATGAAAATATAAGCTATTTATGCTAGCATTGTTTAGTAATAGATTCACTGAAAGGAAACCAAAAATATCCCTTCAGAAAAACAAGTAGTGTTAAAGAACATTTTAGATGTAGTTTTGAACTGTCTAAGCAAATATATCAAATCACATTTCAAATGAAAATTAATGACCTATTAATATTAATATGCTGATGTTTCATCAGACAAGACTGCAGTTTGTTGATCTTTCTGTGTTGTCAAATTTGTCTAAAAATGTCTTCTGCTCAAGGGTAGTATAATTTAAGAAAAACATTTTATAAAGAAACAGCCCAAAGGTCCTGCCGGATGCAAATAAGCAACTTGAAATATTTAAAAGACAATGATTTCCAGTTAGAGCTGATTGCAACATTTTACAGAACAGGTTTTTTTTTTGTCAGAAAAGTATGGTTTCATCTAAATTCAAAAGTTTTGTGGGAACTAGTCATTTTCATCAGTAATTTCTATGGGATAAATCTAAATGTTTTGTTCTGAGTTTATCATTTTGATTCATTTCATTTAGACTTATATTTAAAATATCATAGAATCATAGAATCATAGAATATCAGGGTTGGAAGGGACCTCAGGACGTCATCTAGACCAACCACCTGCTCAAAGCAGGACCAACATTACTACTTTAATATTTTGATATAATACAAATATCGAAATGAAATGAAACAAAATGATAAACTCGAAACGAAATGTTTTGTCATTGTTGGGAAAAAAAAACCCTTTTCTCAACTCTGAAAATAAAACACATTTTGATCACCCCATGACAATTTTATTAATACTTTCAGTTCATGAGAAATTTCAAAATTTTGGCTCTTTTTTCCTATTTGGAATGAAAAAAATTCTAAATTCCAGCTTGCAACTCAATTTCTAGTATTTGAGAACCACTCCTGCGCAGACTAAAATATATGCTTAACTTTAAGCATGTAGGAAGTCTTATTGGATTCAATGGCACTATTCACAAGCTTAAGACTAAACACACGCTTAATTCTTGTCAGGATCGAGGCCTTGAAGCCTACTTAGTGATAAAGATCTTTGGCTGCACTAGGCAAATGGTTTGGTTCCTCCTTTTAAAAGCAAATTCTGACTTAAAGTAAAGCTGTGCAACACCCTTGACTTAAGAATGGGATCATTATGTGGCCTCTTTTTGTTATGGTATTATGTGCAGAGAATGGAAATACTGTTTTGCAAAAGATTTCAAAATTTCAAAATTTTGCTTTCTTCTGAATTGGAACAACACTGGAAAATTTCAAAATTCTCCACAGAATGTTTTTTTTAAATGGGGGAGGGGTCATTTGAAACATTATTTTTTAATTTGACTTTTCTAATTATTATTTTGTATTTAATAACAAAAAATAAAAATAGAAACTTTCATGCCAAGAATGTCTAAACAAAATATTTCAGAATTTTCATTTCCCACCCCAATTTTCTTCTAAATTGAGATTCCTGCAAAATCGACCCAATTTAGCAATGAATATTCTTGTAGCAAAATGTTTGTAAAAAAGGAGGTTCATAATGAGTGGAGAATGAGGAGGAGGAAAGAAACTCTATATTCTGGTACATCCCCATTTTCCACGTCATAACCATCTGCAAAATACCATCCACGGAAGTGTATTATACAATGAGCTCTAGCATTTACTAGGCAAAACTTTGGCACCACTACAATATTTACTGTGTCTCTATCAAGGACAACACACTCATAGAGCAAACAACAGTAACCTAGGGATTCCAACTACAAGAGGAAATACAGGTTTCAATATAATGATTCATGCAGGTTTTGTAGTAGCAGATGGCCATTTTGAATAGAATTGATGCCCATTTGGCTCCTGTTCCTTGTATTTCCAGAAGTTTGAGTTTTAAAGCAAATGATCCACAAAACATGTTCAGATTGTAGAACATGTGTCTAAACACATTTTATCATTTTCTTTATTAGTTGTGGTGCTGGGAAGAGTCACTCATGGTCCTGTTCCCCTAATAGCCCAAATGAAGGACAGTAAATCCCAAATAATAATATATTTGAACTAACTTCTTCTCCCCACAAATAATTTGAAATGGTTAACTAAATTCACTAAGGGCCACAGCCCTACAGTGAGATCTGCACCAGCAGACCTCTGTGCTTGTGCAGATGCTGTTGAAGTCAATGGGATGTAAGGCCAGATTTACTATTTCCACTGTAGAGTCAATCAGTTCCTTCTGTTAATTGTGTCTGTCTTTCACACAACAGTATGGTAGAAATAAGTATTTTTAAAAATAGGAAAATGTTACTATAAAATTTTAAAAATTTGCAAGGGAACAAAAATGAAGATGTAGTAACTGTAGTACTTTCTAACTCACAGTACTTGAGAAATTGACTAGATATCAAGTTGACAATGTCCCTTTAAAACTGCTTAGATTCAGTATTTTGGATAAGCAGTGGCCATGCACATTTTAGTCTGTTACTTGGCTACTGCCATGTGCAACATCTGCTGTAGGTTCTTTCCTTCTTGGTCTTAAAATATGCTGTTTGATGAAAGCAAAGGTGGAGGAAGAAGGATATTTTGCTTTTTATAAATCAGATCATATATTTGCATGCAAATCTTGAATAAAAGGGCTTCATGGCAGAAGAACCATATAGCTGCTGCGTGGGACAGAATCTTCCCCTCACTTGAAGGCAAAGTGTGAGCTAATTGATTCCCCCACAACCTCTCTCCACATTCCTAGGGGCACTGCTGTCATGGAGCATGGCCCCAAGGCATACATGGTTGTGTGGAATCTCGCATTACACTCACTGCACTTCCTGAACAGCAGAAATGTAGAATCCCTGTTGTATGAGGCTGGGCACAGGACAACATGATTTGGCTGATATTACTAATAGTGCTATATTACTAGTGGTATTACTTTTGATCTTATACCATTTGAATACTCTGTTCTAGAGCAAATGTCTTACTGAACAGTTTCCCTGTGACAATGGACTTAGCTGTACTAACGCCAGTAATAATGGCCTATGCAATATCACCTTCCGAGTACTTGCTTTTAATTTTACAAAGCTGGCAGAGCCTGTGCATGTATTTTTATTCCAACATGGGTTGTTACTATTGACTTTCTCTCTTGTGTTTTCCCCTTTTACTTTGCTTGAGACTAAAAGTTTCATCTTGAACTTGCTATGGCCTCTTGACACTGTTCTGAGAGCACAAAGAAGCCATATAACTGGCTTTAATAACCATCTGGCACAGTTGATCCCAGCAGCATAATTGCATGCTGTGGGCATAGGCGCTGGAAGTAGGCTAGGTGCTGGGGGTGCCGCTGCACACCCTGACTTGAAGTGGTTTCCATCACATACAGGGTTTACAGTTTGATTCAATGGCTCTCAACACTTCTACTATACAAATTGTTCCAGCACCCCTGGCTGTGAGGAAAGTGGATGTGGTTAAAGCATTGTACTTTGGCTATTCCTGGGTAGGGGCTGGTCCTCTCAGGGTTTTTCAGCTGAAGTGTCCAGAGAGACATGGGGTGCTGTCTGCTTTCTGGAGATATAAGGGGATTGCTCCCCGACTGGTACAGTCAATAGGATCCATACATCCAGGAACCTGTATACCCACTGGCTGGGATGTAACCAGATCATATATACCAGTTATCCCCAGTGGACGGAACCGGGTGTCACATACGCCTTGGACACGGTAGATTACAGGGCAGCTACCAGCAGGCCAGGCTTCTGTATCAGATAGGCTGGCTACAGAGCCTCCGCAGTTCCTTGCCAGAGAGATACCTCAGATGTTGGTTTGAGCATTGGCCTGCTAAACCCAGGGTTGTGAGTTCAATCCTGGAGGGGGCCACTTAGGGATCTGGGGCAAAAATTGGGGATTGGTCCTGCTTTGAGCAGGGGGTTGGACTAGATGACCTCCTGAGGTCCCTTCCAATCCTGATATTCTATGATTCTATGTCTTCACTATAAGATCCTTTAATGCTCTGCCAGGAATGGCTTTTGGGAACTTGTTAAATATGTTACACATGGAGCCACCTACTGGTTTAACAGTATAATACAGTTTAGCATTCCTATCATTTAGAAAATTTACACTAAGTTCGGAACATATCAGTCTCTGTCAAGTGTCTCTGAACTGTACTATTTTTCTGATTCCACAGCCTGAACATGTAACGTCTTGATCATCTGGTTGTCCACTATTTGCAATGACTGGCTCTGGTTGGTTTGGAATCCTTGAGTCTTCTTGTTCTGCATCCACTGTCTGTGGAATTTGATTTTTCTTTGTGAGGAATAAAATCTAGATATTGATGGTTTCTGTTGAACTCTCCACTGTCAGTCTCAAACACATATGATCTGGGTGATTGTTTTCTGAACAACAGCTGGAGCTGTCCATTCTTTTTCTCCATCCAGTTTGACATGAATACGGTTACCAGGTTCTAGATCAATCAATTCTCCAAGCACTGTCTGTTGTATAAGTTGTCTGTTCATAAACACTTTTTGCCTTTTTATCCAATCTGGCCATATTGGAGATATAGTCTTTTCCAGACTTGAAACAATATTTCTGAGCCTCCTGTGTAACCATTCATTGACTTCCATGACTTGATGGTCTCTATCTGGGCCTTTTCCTTCCACAAGGAGGATGGACAACAACACCACTTGTGCCTCAAGCTCCTTTATCCCTCTTCCCAGAGCCACGTAGTCTGCAGTAATCTGCTCAAGGTCATTCTTGGCAGTATCATTAGTGCCCACGTGGAGAAGCAGGAAGGCGTAGTGAACCGAGGGCTTGATGAGTTTGGGCAGTCTCTCCATCACATCATGAATGCTAGATCCTGGCAAGCAGCACACTTCTCGGCTTTCCCTGTTGGGACGGCAGATAGATGACTCAGTCCCCCTTAGGAGGGAGTCCCTGACCACCACCACCCACCTCCTTCTGTTGGGAGTGGTGGTCATGGAACCCCCATCCTTAGGACAGTGCATCTCATGCCTTCCAATCGGTGGAGTCTCCTTCTGCTCCCTTCCCTCAGATGTTTCATCTAGTCCACTCTCCGTATTAGTACCTGTGGAGAGAACATGAAAATGGTTGCTCACCTGTATCTGCATTGCTGGTAGATGGATGGTTCTCTTTCTTCCTCTGGAGGTCACATGCTGCCAATTTTCTTCACCATCCTTCTGTCCCCGCTGTGCAGCCTGCTCTGGTTCTTCAGAATGTTGTGCCCGCAGAAGCATATCCTGACGTCTGTCCAGGAAACCTTCATTTTCTCTTACGCAACACAGGGTTGATACTTGTTTCTCCAGACCTGGAACCTTCTCATCAAATATGGAGATCAGCTTGCACTTGTACGGACAAAGTCGCTTCTGTCCTGTGGAAGAAAGACAAACATGGCACATCCTGTGGAAGTCACAACAGCTGATGGATCACCATCCATATTGCCTTCCTTCTAAGAGCTTCCTCAGCTGTTGTAGTAACTACTCAGAGAAGCCTGCAAGATGAAAGCCTCAGTGGGCTCTCCCCAGGCGAATTCCCACGCAAACTCCCTCTGTTAGCCTCTCCGCTGATGGCCTCTCAGCTGGTTCACAGCTGGCTGCCTTTTTGATGAGATAACTATAATGAGATAACTGGCTCTGTGGATGAGGGGAAAGCAGTGGACATGTTATTCCTTTAGCAAAGCTTTTGATACGGTCTCCCAGCAAGTTGAAGAAGTACGGGCTTGATGAATGGACTATAAGGTGGATAGAAAGCTGGCTAGATCGTTGGGCTCAATGGTTAGTGATCAATGACTCCATGTCTAATTGGCAGCCAGTATCAAGCTGAATGCCCCAAGGGTCGATCCTGGAACCGGTTTTGTTCAATATCTTCATTAATGATCTTGAGGATGGTGTGGATTGCACCCTCAGCAAGTTTGCAGATGACACTAAACTGGGAGGAGTGGTAGATACGCTGGAGGGTAGGGATAGGATACAGAAGGACCTAGACAAATTAGAGGATTGGGCCAAAAGAAATCTGATGAGGTTCAACAAGGACAAGTGCAGAGTCCTGCACTTAGAAAGGAAGAATCCCACACACTGCTGCAGGCTGGGGACCGAGTGGCTACGCAGCAGTTCTACAGAAAAGGACCCAGGAGTTATGGTGGACAAGAAACTGGATATGAGTCAACAGTGTGCCCTTGTTGCCAAGAAGCCTATTGGCATTTTGGGCTGTATAAGTAGGACCATGCCAGCAGATCGAGGGACATGATTATTGCCCTCTATTCGGCATTGGTGAGGCTTCATCTGGAGTACTGTGTTCAGTTTTGGGCACCACACTACAAGAAGGTTGTGGAAAAAATGGAAGGAGTCCAGCAGAGGGCAACAAAAATGATTAGGGGGCTGGAGCACATGACTTATGAGGAGAGGCTGAGGGAACTGGCATTATTTAGTCTGCAGAAGAGAAGAATGAGGAGGGATTTGATAGCTGCTTTCAACTACCTGAAAGGGGGTTCCAAAGAGGATGGATCTAAACTGTTCTCAGTGGTAGCTGATGACAGAACAAGGAGTAATGGTCTCAAGTTGCAGTAGGGGAGGTTTAGGTTGGATATTAGGAAAAACTCTTTCTTTAGGAGGGTGGTGAAGCACTGGAATGTGTTACGTAGGGAGGTGATGGAATCTCCTTCCTTAGAAGTTTTAAAGGTCAGGGTTGACAAAGCGCTGGCTGGGATGATTTAGATGGGGATTGGTCCTGCTTTGAGCAGGAGTTGGACTAGATGACCTCCTAAGGTCCCTTCCAACCCTGATATTCTATGATTCCTATTAGGAGTTGTGCTGCACTATATCTAGTAGCAACTATTGATCTTGACTGTATGTCAGAAAAGTAAGGAGTGGACCTTCCTCTGGTCGGATTTTCTTGGCTGTCTCTTCATATGCTTCTGGGTAATGTGGGCTGCTAGTAATATGATTAAAGTCATATTTTGATTGGAATGACTTAAATTCAGCAGCAGTGAATTGTGATCCATTGTCCATCACTTGTTCTTCTGGAATAACAAAATGAGTAAAAGTGTGCTTCAGTTTCTTAATAACCCTTGAAAGATTTATGTTGTAGTACATTATCTCGATACATCTGGAAAAGTAGTTCACTATGACTTCTGAATTAGCATAAATCAGCAGCTAGTCTCTTCCAAGGTCTGTCTGGTAGAGGTGTTGTTTTTCTATATTGTTCAGCATCATCTCAAGGTTATTTGTGCTGGATCTCCTGTCAAAAGTCAAGTATCATCAAATACTCTGTCAAGTTCTTCCACATTTTTCACTAGGCCCATCATAGCTGGTAAACTGCAGCTGAGAAGGTTGTTGGCCTTTGATCCTTTGATCACCTAAAAAGAAATATATATATATATATATATTCAAAGTTTAAGTTGTAGTGAACTGGCCCATACAGTTCAGAATACCTTCAGGGCTAAATCACGACTATATCAGGTGACTTCAGCTCTGGGAGGTTTTTGTTTTCTCTTAATTATCCTTTATTCAAAGAAATCTCAGAATGTAAAAAACAAATTTAAAAACTATTTCCAGAAGATTAAACAAAATCAAACACCCTTGAAGAAAGTGATAACTTCAACACTAGACAATATAAAAAAATCACTCCCAGCTACACAAAAGAATTGGGGTTCAGACATTAGTATAGGCCCCAACCGCTACTCTCACCTGAAAGCCACATGTCTGCGAATGCTAGTCCTGTGCAGTGACAAAGCTGGGAGGGATTGAATGTTATTTCTGAGAGGACTGTCACACTCCTGAATCAGTTTTAAAGTCAATAGTCTTTCCATGAGTATGTTGTTTGCAATGTTATAGCCATGTTTGTCCCAAGATATTAGATTGACAAAATTGGTGAGAAAATAGCTTTTATTGGACCAACTTCTCTTGTTGAATGAGAAGCTTTGAAGCTATACAGAGATCTTCTTCAGGTCTGGGAAAGATATTCAGAGTGTCACAACTAAATACAAGATGGAACCGATTGTTTAGTCCAAGTAGTTAACACATATTCTAAGACAGTGTTCTCAACCAGGGTCTGTTGCCTCCCCAGGGGACTGTGTGCCTGTTTCAAGGGGTTGTAGGACCCCGTGGCTAAAGCCAAGACTGAAGCCAGGAGTGGAGCCTCAGGGCTGAAACACTCAGCCCCAGCTCTCCCCTTGGGACTAAAGGCTGATGCCCCGAGCCCCAGCGACCCACGGGGCTGAAGCTGGGAGTAGAGTCATGGGGCTGAAGCACTGAGCCCTCACCCATGCCCCTAGTGGCTGAAGTCCAGAGCCCTGAGACCTCCCACCCCCATGACTGAAGCCCCAAGCCCCACAGGGCTAAAGCCCAGAGTCCCCCCCTACTCCCACACACACACATGGTGGCTGAAGCCAGGAGCCCCAGGGTCTCCTGGTGGGCCCTGGACTTTTTATAGTATGTTGGGGGGGCCTCAGAAAGAAAATGGTTGAGAACCATTGTTCTGAGAGCCTATTCAATGTTAAGACAATGATTTTTAGTAGTGAGCAAATTCATGAATTGAGCAAAGTTACATGCTCCTAGGCACGTCTTTTGAAGGTGTTGTGCAGGTTTCCTTTGAGGACAAGTACTGAGAAGTCAGATATGCAGTGATCACATTGTGAAAAGTGTCCATCCATGGGTAATATAATGTTTTTGTCTTATTTTCCAGTACTCACATTCTACCCACTATTGTAATCATCTTTGTACAAAATATGCCTTGTGAGGTATCATTTGAGACCACCAGCCCAGCAGAAGTTGAGCTGTGTTGCAGCAAAGAGGGGCTGCTGCTGAGGGGAAGCAGGGCCTTCTGGTCACACAGGGCAGGAAGACAACTGGGATCCCCCTGATCCCTACTTCCAGGCAGGATGACCCCAGGCATGAGAAGCCAGCAAAGATGAGCACAGAAGGTGTGGGAGGATTGCACCATTGTGGAAGCATTGAGACGGACGGATGTGAGAGAGCTGGACAGAAACTAGGCAGGAGCAGGAAGCCAGAAGGGATTGATTAGGGCTATGGGGGAACTGGGCAGCAGCTGGGAGTCTGGATTGGTGCGGGGGACTAGATTGGGTTCTGGACAGGACCTAGACAGGAGCTATGGTACAGAAGGGTTGTGAGGGAATTGGATAGGGCTGTGGAGGAGCTAGGCAGGAGCTAGGGGATGATGATCTGGATTGGAGTATAGGAGACCTAGAGAGGAACAGATTTTGGAATGAAAAAAGGTGCGTGTACGGGGAGTAACATTTTCTTGCACCAGGGCCCTCTGGGGCTTGTTATGCTACTTAACACCAGCTGATGATCCTGCCCTTTGAATTTTCTCTGTAAAGGGGCATGCACAGTTAGTTAAATACATGTGGAAGTTTTGGTAGTATCCAGAAATGAAATTATAGAGGCAGGAGTCAGCTGTAAAGTCTGGCTATAGCTATGCAGTTGAGGGGGTTGGTTCAAATAAGTCACATTAAGATGACTCTAATTCAAAACTTCTTCAAAAATGCGACCTCTGCCAAGGGCCAAGAAGGTACAAAAGAACAATTATTTTTTTATTATAGCTTTCACCAAAAAAGAATCTCCTGATTCAAACAGGTCCCCTTTCTCTAACATTAAGCACCTGAAACAATATCTGTTTTCAGCTACAGAGATTGCCTTTTCTTGGATACTTCTTAATAGGGCAGCTGACTTCTGAAATTAGTGCTAATAACAGCCCATAATTCCTAGGTTAGGAATTCCTAGACTAACTCATTTTGAATAAAACAAAAATTTACATTTTGTTTATGCATAAACTACTGATGACTAATCATGATTGAAGCCTATACTCCAATCAATAAATAACAGCCCATAATTCCTAGACTAACTCATTTTGAATAATACAAAAATTTACATTGTTTATGCATAGTCTATTGATGACTAATCATGATTTAGTCTTCAGGATTATTGATTATGAATGCTGCAGAATTTTTATTTAACTGGTATAGCAACTTACAAAATAAACACTGGTTGAAACTTGATTGAAAATTCAAGAATAAAGGAGAGCCTAACTGGTGATATACAAATTTCTTGAGGCTAGGAAATTATCTTTTGCTGTGTGTACATTTACTATAATTGAGGTAAATGAATCACTCTGGAGAAGCATTACTTTATATGGTAATTATCTCTGAAGTTTACCTAGTGCATATATTTTACAGAAGAAATAGTAGTGTACAGGGTACACATGTAAACTAACTGATTTACACTACATTAAATATGGGATAGGCACAGTACTGTGAATCAGGAACTCCTGAATTCTAATCTTGACTCTGACATTAGCTACTTCTATTGTCTTGGCAAAGTCACTTCACTGGTCTTCCTCAGTTTCCCCATCCATGAAGCGAAAAAATACTTACTGACTTAGCTCATAGGGCTGTTATGGAGATAATTAGATATATTTTGCATGCACATGAAACTTGAAAAGTCATATATAAGTGCTAAATGTATAAGATACAATGTTGCATTTCTCTTGCCATTTTTGTCCATGAATTACAGTTCATAGATGACACTTTGATGAGCAATTGAATTTGGCAGTTTGACACTCACCTTTGATGCATGGAGACCTGAATTCAGGTCACACCAAAGATTTAATAGATTACGATGTTAACTGTCATAAAAGCCAGTTTATTTATTGGGATTTATTGTGGCCATTCAAAGAATATATTAGCTGTAATTTTATCCTTTGATATATTTTAACCTGTTACTTTATAGGAATGACTTACTATGGCTGAGTATGTCTGTACTGAGTATGAGTGTTTATTGTTTTACCTTGGTCTCCTTGATGTTATGCAGTATTTAGAATGTCATGCTACATATACTTAAATTTGAAATCAGGCCAACATCACCTGTAAACTTTCTCTTTGAAAACATCTCTGTGATGAACCCTCAATTCAACAGAGCTCTATTTCTTGAATAGAAGAAACAGTAATTAGAAAGTAGTGAACTTTTGTAAGTTATTACTAGAAGTCTAGCCCATCTGAGGAGGAAATTAATGTAAGTCTTGTCTTTTTTCTCTCCTCCTTAAGCAGTGCAGCCAGGTCTTTAGATTTTGAACAGGAGACTGCATGTTATGCTAAAAGGTATATGGCTGTACGGATGATATATAGAACAGGGGTGGCCAACGTGAGCCTGAGAAGGAGCCAGAATTTACCAATGTACATTATCAAAGAGCTACAGTAATACATCAGGTTTCAGAGTAACAGCCGTGTTAGTTTGTATTTGCAAAAAGAAAAGGAGTACTTGTGGCACCTTAGAGACTAACCAATTTATTTGAGCATAAGCTTTCGTGAGCTACAGCTCACTTCATCAGATGCGTACTGTGGAAAGTACAGAAGACGTTTTTATACACACAAACCATGAAAAAATGGGTGATTATCACTACAAAAGGTTTTCTCTCCCCCCACCCCACTCTCCTACTGGTAATAGCTTATCTAAAGTGATCTCTCCTTACAATGTGAATGATAATCAAGGTGGGCCATTTCCAGCACAGATCCAAGGTTTAGAGTGATCACTTTACATAAGCTGTTACCAGCAGGAGAGTGGGGTGGGGGGAGAGAAAACCTTTTGTAGTGATAATCACCCATTTTTTCATGGTTTGTGTGTATAAAAACGTCTTCTGTACTTTCCACAGTACGCATCTGATGAAGTGAGCTGTAGCTCACGAAAGCTTATGCTCAAATAAATTGGTTAGTCTCTAAGGTGCCACAAGTACTCCTTTTCTTTTAGTAATACATCAGCAGCCCCGCATCAGCTCCCCACCCCCTGCTCTCAGGCTCCCTCCCACTCACCGACAGCCCCGCTGATCAGCGCCATTTTACCACCCAGTGTGGCTCCCTGAATGAAGTCAGTGGAAAAACTTCCATTGATTTCAGTTAGAGCTGGATATGAACATTGGAGAAGTAACTCTCAAGACTTGCCATCCTAGTTGGTTGAACCCTTTGCTTTACTCTTCAAATAGTGAGCAGCTGATCCCTTAATTTGGTCTGAGTTCGACAACAGTGCAGAAGAAGGTGGGTTGCTAGGGATAAGATGGTGATCGAAACTGATACAATGGCTTTTTGATTCTCTTCTCGAGCTGCTCAGTACACAGCCATAATAAAAGATGGCCCAGAAGAAGCCTTCAGGAGCTCAGTATAGGAAGTGAAAAGCTCAGTTGCAATCTACTTTGCAGCAAGGGGCAAATTTGATAGGAAAATATCTGAAACAGAACAACATAGACTGGGTTTTAGGAAATAGCGAGTGTCCCAATGCAGAAGAAATTGAGGGGTGAAGCATACATGATGGAAGTCCTATTACTAAGGAATTAGCAGATTTACCTGAAGATAAGGAATGAAAATGTAGAGAAAGTGATGGAAAATCATCCGGTTTTCCTGGCAGCATAAAGGAGAGTGATGATAAAAAACAATGTGGCTCACATGAAAAGGAGAGTGCTTAAGCATCTGATCTCAATTTTTCTCTTCCTTGCAAAGAATAATTTGGCTTTCCAGGGCTTGTTGGATAATTTGTTCACTGAACATAATGAGTGGTGAGCACAGCTATTTAAAGCTCAGGCTCACTGAAACATATCTTCGATAGATGATGGTCAATGAGAAACTGACATTGCTTGCTACTTTATTGCTTGAAAATGCCATTGGCCAGTCTTTGGATCTGTCTGACGTTGAACTTCAGTTTGCAAGGGCAAAGGTGAGAAAAGTGACCTTTTGAACTAAAAAACTAGGGTTAACGTTCTAAGGCTGTCACCTACGGTAACTATTTAATAATGGTCCACACAATGTTGGTGCATAGTTCATTTCTTGATGTTACTACATTTCAGTTATTCTTAAAATTAAAAAGTTTCTATAGGGTTACAGGAAACAAATTGTTTATTTGCTTGTATATGGCATGAATAAATACAGATTTACAGATCCTAGTGTGCAAATATATTGTCTTATATGACAGGGATACATCATGCATGCAAATTATGCACCAAAGTCATGAAATGGTCTATAAATGCAATAAAAATAAGGTATTTAGAAGTTTAACAAATGGGGGAAAGGGGTGCCAAAGACACTTCTTGCCTGGGGGGCAATTTGGTCTAGGGCCAGCCTTGGCTGCAGTCTCTGTCCGGCTCCTCTCTGCAGTTTTCCCCATTGCCCCATGGCAGGAGGGAGGGAAGGAAGACACACCCTGGATCCTAGTGCCTCCACAGTGTGGGGTGTCTCCTGCACAGATCTGGGTATAAGAGGTGCTGGAGGGAGAGGTAGTTCTACCCGGGCCCCATTTTACCCCTTCCCACCCCCAATGCATCTTTCCCTGCTTTGACGGCTCTTGTTCCTGCCAGCAGGCTATTATATATAATTCAGCTATTACAGAACTACCTTAGTAAATACTGTGAGAATATATTTGATTGCTTAGAAATTCTGGACACATTGCTAATTCTTCCTAGTGCTAGTCACACCCTTGCATCTATTTGTCTGTTACTGCTCACTGCATTGTTACTTGAAAAAATTAACAACATAATTTTAAAAAAAGTAATTATCAGATGGAGCGGGGAGTAACAGTGGAAACTATATTAAGGAATTGGCCTTCCAGGAGCAAACAGAGGAGGGCCCAGGATTCAACTGTTTTTAAGAGTGCAGCAGAGCCAATAGCAGGAAGTGAAGGAATCTGAGTAAGTCTCTTGAACCATTTTCACTACAATATAAATCTAATGGAAATTCTGCATTTATGCCAACCTAAAATTCTCATTTTGCTTGGTCAATCTGCTTGTATTTCTTAAACATGGGCAGCCAACATCCTGATAATTAGGCTTCAAATAATAGCCCATTTATCTTAACGTGGGAAAGCCACACTTCTTCAGATGCTATTATTTCTGTCTTGTTGACTGGAACACTCAACAAGACCACTACGCAGGGTCATGTGTCTGCACAACTAGAAGGAATAGAAACTTTGTTTTTTTCTTTTTTTCCCAGAATGAAAGTTTATATTATAGAGAATACAGGAAACAGCCTAAACCTGTGACACAGCTGATAGTTCTGTGAACAGCTACATAGATCTTTGTCTCTCTTCATAAGCTGTTTGTAAATGTTCATTACAGTCATGCACTCATGAATGGTTCTCTACTTCTGATGTGATCCTAAGAAATTAACAATTTATTTAACATGTTTATTAGGCATGACATTAACATTTCATAGAGTTTTAATTCCCATATTAACTGAAGTGAATTACATATTTTCTGCTTCTTTCTTTGAATCTTTTTCTCAACTAGTTTAGGCCCTAAATTGTTTCTGATTGTGATTGAGTGGCAAACTGTGTAAATCACAAACAGTACTTTTCAGACAAATAAACACTCATGTTATAATGTATGAGAGTGCCAAGATTTTCACAAAACTAGCAATTTTACCAATTGGTCATGAATAACAAATATGATTCTGAATATGGTAGCAAGCAACAATTATTTTTTTTTGTTTTTGTTTTGTTGTTGTTTTTGGTTTGCTCTTCGATTTTCTTTAGCTAACTGAAAACATGTTGTCTAATTAAAAGTTCAGCCATAATCCACTGGTGGGACATATTTGGAGTAAGGCTTTTCATTCTTGCTTTACTCGCTCTCTTTTATCTGCTCTTTTTCTATTTGTCTTTCTCACTACTATATATAGTCCCATCTATGCCAGCTTCAGCCCAGCCATTGCCACCTTATCTCCCCAGAACTCCCTCAGAAAATCGTGATTTTAACATGACCATCATTTGTTTTTATGTGAAAGTTCTCTTGTGAGCTATGTGTGGGGAAATTGCATTTACATAGAAATACTAGATACAATTATTACAGAATTATATTTAAAAGATGCTCATCTTCTAAATATGTTAGATTTTGAGCATGAAAACAATTTTTTGTGCTATTTTCTGGTGCTTCTGTTCTCTCTTGTAAGCGATAGGAAAAAGAGGAGATGTAACACTCATTGCAATCACTGCCCCTGCTTTACTTTTGTGGCGTCAGCAATGATTACATCATTAGTTCTTCTCACTATTCTGTTCCTTTTTATTTGACAGAATCTTTTTATATGTATGCTTGTGTGTGATAATAGTAGCCCCCAAACTGCCGGCTCCAGTGAGAAAACCACTGAGGCTTTAATGATATTGGACCCAAACAACTAGATGAAGAGAATGGAGAAATTTTGACAGCATAGATTTTCCTCAAAATCTTCTGCTATGTGAATCAGATACAAGACCAATTTTCCTTAAATGAACATATATTTCTATTTGATACAAGTTTGCCTGTGGTGGGCAAAGCTGTCAACATAAAGGCAAACAAATGGACTGCATTTGAAGAAAAGCCTTTTAAATGTTATGACATTATTTACTTATTTTAATTAGAAATAGAAAACTCTAATCAAACTATGATGATTTTGTTTTAATCATCGATCATCTATTCATAAATATACAGAATTTAAGTTGCCTGATAGTAATAATAATTCTGGTGACAATTTTTTTTGATGTATAGTAAAAATGGCATTGACATTAACTTTCACATTAACTCAAATTTTTACCAATTTTACTGTATTTAAAAAAAGTCACAAAAACATACAAATGTGCCTGTTTAAGGAGTTGTATATTAATTGTGTGTGGGGAAAAATATACATTTTTCATGTATAAGCATTTTGTCATAAAGGCTCCAATTTTGCAATGATCCCTACTTATGCCCCTATAGACCTATCTAGCAAACATCTTACAGACCCTCCATTAGGCAACTATCAAGAAAAGAACATGGAAGAACAAGATACATTCATTGTTTTCCTGATTGGGAGGCTCCTTACCTCAATACAGGAAGAGAAAGTGTCATTTGTCCAGCAATATTTCATAAGAATGTAACAAATGCTTTATTAATAATCTATCTAGCTCAGTATCCTGCCTACTAAAATGGCCAGTGCTGGAGGTTTCAGAGGAAAGAGCAAAGACCCCAACCTATACTAAATTATTCATTACACTATGGCAGAAATTTCTTCCTGACATCAGCCAGTAACTAGTCATTTCCTCCAGGATCATTATCAATATGACAGCACTGAGCATATTGCTACCCCAAGACTGTTTCTGCTATCTCTAACAATTGAACCCCCTACTATCTATTCTTTCACAAAAGTCAATGAAATATAAATAACTAATATATTGTTCTACCAAAGCATTCTGTGAAATATTAATGTCTTGTTTATGCCTTTCCTTTTTATACTGTGGGTGAAAATACATAATGCTTGGGGTTTATTTTCAGAGAAATGCCATGCTACCCTCAGCTAGCACAGTAGCTGTAAACACTGTGTTTCTTGCAAGCAGAAGTATCAGTTTAAAAAAAAGGGGGGGTGGGCTCTCAACACGCGATAGTAAGCAACTGCATTACAGTGCAAACAATTAAACCCAAAGTCTTACGTTTTGTACCCCAGGAAGATAAGCATATCTAGCAGTGCCGTTACTTCCCAATAGCTTATTTAACTGTATAAAAAAGTAACTTATTTTAAGGAAAAATAAATTGATTTGGGTTTTTAGGCAAAGAATTGTGTTGATATTTATTTTAGCCAAATTTACTCGACTGTTGCTGGATACTATCAGTTGTTAAACTGCGGGTGAGAGAGTGTAACTTCTGTGCCTATTAGCCTTGGGGATTTCCTAATGTCATATTTCAAGGAACACTATGGTCTGGTCTACAACTAAACCTTAAGTTGACTTCTCTGTGTCACTCAGGCAGTGTGAATTTTTCACATCCCTCAGAGACATAATTAAGCTAATCTATGTCCTAGTGTAGACACCACCTACTGCCCCTCAGGGACATAGATTTACTATAGTGATGGAAAAAAACACTTCTGTCACTGAAGCAAGTATCTACACTATAGTGTTATAGGGGCATAGCTGTACCACTGCAACTGTGCTGCTGTAGCATTTGTTGTGTGGACATCCACACAGTTTTTTGTTAGTCTTTTTCTCAGTGCTGTTATATATCCATAATGATTCTTTAAAGCATGTAAGCACCTGCATATCTCTGAGCATATGCTGAAGTCTTTCCCAGTTCAGCAAAACACCTAAGCTTGTGTTTCTGTCACACTGATTTCAATGGGGCATAAGCACATTCTTAAAATTAAGCACATGCTTAAGTGCTTTGCTAAGTCAAGCTTCATCTCCCCTTTCAGTATGACAGGGTTAGAATTCTCCCCCATGAAGCTTCCAATCTCTGCAAGGAGTCAGTACTTTCTAAAAGCACATTTCCATATTAGTGTCACTTTCTTGATGCTAAGCACACTCGCTGGCCATGCCAGTACAATCTTATAACTAGGGTCGGTCTAATTTTGCAAAAATATTTTTCATGGGAATGGTTACTGGGGTTTGACTAAGTCTGTATCTCTTATTAACTATTAGTGAGCACTCTTCCTCTGCGTTTGTACAGTGTCTAGGGTACAGGGGCTTGATCCTGACTGAGGCTTTTGCATGCTAACTCAATACAAATAATATTTCATGTGAAGTTTTTTTTTGTTTTGTTTTGTTTGTTATCACAAGTGTTTAAGGAATTCAAACAAGGATGGTTAAAGCACTCACATGGTATGTGGGAGACCCAGCTTCAAAGCCTGCTGCCTGATTTGGAGCAGGGACTTGAACCCACATCCCAATTAAGTGCCCTAACAAGCAATCTATACGGTATTCTGGGGTGACTTTCTGCAGGTAAGTGCCCTAACCACTGGGGTAGAGTGTCTTGCTCTTTGGCCTAATTAATATTTAATTACTTTTACAAAGTGGAATAGCTCCAACAGGAGAGGCTACCCTGCTAGAGAATACCTAATAACCTGGCAGCTAGGGAGCTCAGCTGGCATGTGGGAGACTTAGGTCCTAATCAGGCAGAATAGGGGTTCCCATTATGGGTCTCTCTTATGTCAGCTGAGTGCCCCAACCACTGGGCTTTTACTAGGGCTCCAGGCAGCTTGTTAGGACTTAGATGGCTTTTCACATGCCCACTGGTAGAAGCTTAGGCACTTATTGAGTTGGGTGGCAGTTGAGAAGTGGTTTTGAGAATGATAGAGGTGCCTAAATGTTGAACTTAGGCATGTAGATACCAGATTCAAATGTACTTAAGTTACTTTTTAAAAGGATATTGAGCCCTGGTCTACACTAGGACTTTAGGTCGAATTTAGCAGCTTTAAATCAATGTAAACCTGCACCTGTCCACACGATGAAGCCCTTTATTTCGACTTCAAGGGCTCTTAAAATCGATTTCCTTACTCCACCCCTGACAAGTGGATTAGCGCTTAAATCGGCCTTGTCGGGTCGAATTTGGGGTACTGTGGACACAATTCGATGGTATTGGCCTCCAGGAGCTATCCCAGAGTGCTCCATTGTGACTGCTCTGGACAGCACTCTCAACTCAGATGCACGATTGTTTGCCGTTGCTCTGACACAGGGAGGGGCGACTGATGACACGGCTTACAGGGTTGGCTTACAGGGAGTTAAAATCAACAAAGGGGGTGGCTTTACATCAAGGAGTATTTCAGGCAGGACTTCATGGAGGGTTCCAATAAGAAATGGTGCACCTAAGTTATTGTTCTTATTGGAACAAGGAGGTTAGTCTGGCCTCTGATTGATACATGGCTAGATTTACCTCACTGCACCTTCTCTGTGAGTGACTGCAGTGTGACCTAGAGGAATGAGTCCCCTAGACGGGGGGTGGTGGGGGGTTGCAAATGAGTACAAAACAAATCTGGTCTATTTCTTGTTTTGATACACTCCATCTATCTTTTACATCTTTGGCTGGCAGCAAACGGTGCAGAAGGACTGCATGCCATCCACATCTCATGGCTGCTCGGCAGAAGATGGTACAATAGGACTGCTAGCCATCCTCATCTCTTGCCTGCCCGGCAGAAGATGATGCAATAGGACTGCTAGCAATCCGTATCACCTGCCTGCTCACCATAGGATGGTTCAATAGGATTGACTGCAGGACTAAAGAGAATGACTTGATCAAGTCACTCCAAATTTAGTCCCTGCGCCCATGATTGACCTCACACAGGCGACCAGGAGCACCTCGGACATGACAATGACGGCTACCAGTCCTATTGCACGTCTGCTGCCACAAGGCAATGGGTTGCTGCTGCTGTGTAGCAATGCAGTACCGCATCTGCCAGCACCCAGGAGACATACGGTGACAGTGAGCTGAGCGGCTCCATGCTTGCCGTGGTATGGCGTCTGCACAGGTAACTCAGGAAAAAAGGCGCAAAACGATTGTCTGCCCTTGCTTTCATGGAGGGAGGGAGGGAACGAGGGCCTGACGATATGTACCCAGAACCACCCGCGACAATGTTTTAGCCCCATCAGGCATTGGGATCTCAACCCAGAATTCCAATGGGCAGCGGAGACTGTGGGAACTGTGGGATAGCTACCCACAGTGCAACGCTCCGGAAGTCGACTCTAGCCTTGGTACTGTGGAAGCACTCCGCCGAGTTAATGCACTTAATGCACTTACAGCATTTTCTGTGAGGACACACACACTCGAATATATAAAACCGATTTCTAAAAAAACTACTTCTATAAATTCGACCTAATTTCATAGTGTAGACATACCCTAAGGCTCCTAAGTCAGTTAGGTGTGGCTCCACCCAGTGTTTCAATGCCTAAATAACCTTTAAATATGTAGTCTTTGGGGCTTGCTTCTGAGCAAGCTCAACTCTCACTGAGGTCAATGGGACAGGACTTTTGGCTTTAATGGGAGTTAAGGGAGTTCAGCACCTCATAAGAGAGGCTTGTAACCTTGCAATATTGACCTCGGAAGCAGCATCTCTTCTTCATAATAAGTAACTCTTGATCATGTCAGGATTTCCTTGAATGCAATTGAATGCATGTGCAACTACTTACTGACTCAGGATAAGTAAGGACTTCTTCAGTCCTTATTTTCTATTTCAAAACTAGTATCTTTCTTTCTTTCTTTCTTTCTTTCTTTCTTTCTTTCTTTCTTTCTTTCTTTCTTTCTTTCTTTCTTTCTTTCTTTCTTTCTTTCTTTCTTTCTTTCTTAAATAATGTGGATGGGATGGCTTGTTTCTCCTATATGTTTCTACAGTGGCTGGTAGTGTATGGGTGCTACTGTGATATAAGTAATAAATCACAAGCGCACTGACACTAGGAGTGTTAAATTTGTTTGGTATTAACTGATCCCATCTTTCTAGTGATCTGAAGTGCTGACTGGTTCATCCCTTTTGGTTTCATGTTTTATTTATATCTTGCTTTTTTATTAAATCTGGATTTTTTTCATATGTTTTGACTTCTTGCTCCTTTTTCTGTCTTTTATAAGGACATTGTTCTTGATTCTCATCAGAAATGCAAGAGTGTGTCTCCGTTAACTGCTTGCTGGGGAAATGGTTAGAATGGCAAAGTCTGTCTTAATTCCTACTCATCATAGTTATCAATACAAAATTAATCTCCATTGGCCTCTGTCCTATGATTCAAGTTTCTAATTCCACTGTCCAAGACAGCAGTGCAGTGGTTGCCATTGTGTATTCACGCCAACCAGAATTAGCAAAGTACTTTTCTCCTTACCATCTGCCAAATTAAAATACAGCATGTAGTCTTGGTTTTATTGCATTTTTTCATTCACATTTCTGCTCTCCCTTATTAGTAGGCTGCCCTCATCTCAAAACACACTTTCCATCTCTAGAGACAGTTAAGAAGCTCTGGATAATATTTTCTAAAGTGCTGAAGTCCTATTGTCAAAAGTGAATTGGAGCCAGATTTCAAAGAAATTGAGGTGCCCAAAGATGCATGTAGGTGCCACATTGGATCTTCAAAAATTCCAAGTCAGTTTAAGCACCTAACTCCCATTGCAATCAGTGCCTAGATGCTTTTGAAAATCCCACTAGGCACCTATCTGAATCTTTAGGTGCCTAAATACCTTTAAAAATGTCTCTGTAGGACTTGGGGAATTCAGAGTCCTAAAATGTTTCCTGTTGGCTCAGACTTCTGAAATAACATTAAAGTTCATGTGTACACATAGGCAACCCAAATTCAGATTTTTAATGAGGGTTCAGAGTGCTGGTGAAATACTTTTAATTGGTATTTGAGTCCTTCCCTCAGTGGGAAGGTTCCAATCCCCATTTCTTGGGACCTCTGGCAATGGGACAAGATGACTGAGAAGGGAGATAATGAAACATTATGAGCAAAAAAAAATCCTGGAAAAGGGAGAGAAGGTTAAATGACCTTGTTCTTTCCCCTTTTAATTAAAATTTCACATGTTATAATAAACATAGCCCAGTTCTAGCCTAGTGGACAGATGTCTGTAACATAGAAAACAACAAGACAATTGGCACTAATCTATAACCTTGTTGATAGTCTTAGAGAGGAAGTCAAGTCTGAAGTGCTCTGGTGGGTGCTATATAAGTACTAAAATTCAATTTAAAATACAAAAACAACCTAGAAGTTTAAGAGCTCCTCATGCTCACTTTGGTAGCCAGCCATGTTCCCTGGCCTCTTTAAATAGTGACAGCCTCTTCCATTTAAAAAATGTCTCTGATAAAAATCTCTCTCTGGTAGTATTATAGGAGGTATATTGTTGTTGCCTTCCCCCTCCCCCCTTTTTCTACAATCTTCTCTTTCTAGCAGTTTTATGATGCCAGCATATGACATTATAAACCCACAAGTGCCAATGGTCTGGGCCCTTAAAACATTCACACATCTGTCCACATAGTTATTATTATTCATAGTAGTAATAACAATGATAAGCATGTATATTGTACTCTAGAAACTAAGTAATCATTTAATTCAGAGACGGCCAACCTGAGGCTCCGGAGCCACATGCAGCTCTTCGGAAGTTAATATGCAGCTCCTTATAGAGGCACCAACTCTGGGGCTGGCGCTACCGGCGCCAACTTTCCAATGTGCCGGGGAGTGGTCACTGCTCAACCCTGGCTCTGCCACAGACCCTGCCTCCACTCCACTCCACCCCTTCCCATCCTCTCCCCTGAGTTTGCCATGCCCTTGCTCCTTCCCCCACCCTGAGCTTCCTGCATGCCACGAAACAGCTGATCGGGAGGTGGGGGAAGGAGAGGGAGGCGCTGATTGGTGGGGCTGCCGGTGGGTGGGAGGTGCTGGGAGCGGGAGAGAAACTGATGGGGGGCTGCTGACGTATTACGGTGGCTCTTCGGCAATGTACATTGGTAAATTCTGGCTCCTTCTCAGGCTCAGGTTGGCCACCCCTGATTTAATTGTTTCTCTCACACATTTACCCATTCACAAATCCATTCTCTCACTCACCAATATAACTTATTCATGCCAAGATGCATCTTTTTCATCATTTTAGTAACACAGCTCTCTCTCTCTCCCTCTTAATATGGGGAAATCACAAAAGCGGTGTCTTTCATGATCAGCTGTAACAAAAAAAACTTTAAACTACAGTACATACAAACAACATTACTCAGTTAGAAATAGCTATTCTCCATACTGAAATCTGTAAATTCAAAACATGCTTTGCCTCTGATCTGACAATCTGAACCAGGAATTAGAATCTTGTTCGCTCAGTTCTGAAATGTTTGATTTAAGAAATTTACATTGCAAGTCACCACAGCTGAAAACACCAGTCATCTCTGGCTCTTCCAACTACTTCTTTCAGACATGCTAGATCAAAATTCATGTCTTATTACTATATCCAGTTAATTTTGCTACCAGTTTTGTGATCTCAGCTGAGCAGAACGCTGAACCAATAGTATTCTATTGGGGGGAGCTTTTCTTGACCTGCTGCTCACAAACCGGGAAGAATTAGTGGGGGAAGCAAAAGTGGATGGGAATCTGGGAGGCTGTGACCATGAGTTGGTTGAGGTCAGGATCCTGACACAGGGAAGAAAGGAGAGCAGCAGAATACGGACCCTGGACTTCAGGAAAGCAGACTTCAACTCCCTCAGGGAACGGATGGGTAGGATCCCCTGGGGGACTAACATGAAAGGGAAAGGAGTCCAGCAGAGCTTGCTGTATTTCAAGGAATCCCTGTTGAGGTTACAGGGACAAACCATCCCGATGTGTCGAAAGAATAGTAAATATGGCAGGTGACCAGCTTGGCTTAACAGTGAAATCCTAGCGGATCTTAAACATAAAACAGAAGCTTACAAGAAGTGGAAGGTTGGACATATGACCAGGGAAGAGTATAAAAATATTGCTCGGGCATGTAGGAATGAAATCAGGAGGGCCAAATCGCACCTGGAGCTGCAGCTAGCAAGAGATGTCAAGAGTAACAAGAAGGGTTTCTTCAGGTATGTTGGCAACAAGAAGAAAGCCAAGGAAAGTGTGGGCCCCTTAATGAATGAAGGAGGCAACCTAGTGACGGAGGATGTGGAAAAGCTAATGTACTCAATGCTTTTTTTGCCTCTGTCTTCACGAACAAGGTTGGCTCCCAGACTGCTGCGCTGGGCATCACAACATGGGGAATAGATGGCCAGCCCTCTGTGGAGAAAGAGGTGGTTAGGGACTATTTAGAAAAGCTGGACGTGCACAAGTCCATGGGGCCGGACGAGTTGCATCTGAGAGTGCTAAAGGAATTGGCGGCTGTGATTGCAGAGCCATTGGCCATTATCTTTGAAAACTCGTGGCGAACGGGGGAAGTCCCGGATGACTGGAAAAAGGCTAATGTAGTGCCAATCTTTAAAAAAGGGAAGAAGGAGGATCCTGGGAACTACAGGCCAGTCAGCCTCACCTCAGTCCCCGGAAAAATCATGGAGCAGGTCCTCAAAGAATCAATCCGGAAGCACTTACATGAGAGGAAAGTGATCAGGAACAGTCAGCATGGATTCACCAAGGGAAGGTCATGCCTGACTAATCGAATCGCCTTCTATGATGAGATTACTGGTTCTGTGGATGAAGGGAAAGCAGTGGATGTATTGTTTCTTGACTTTAGCAAAGCTTTTGACATAGTCTCCCACAGTATTCTTGTCAGCAATTTAAAGAAGTATGGGCTGGATGAATGCACTATAAGGTGGGTAGAAAGTTGGCTAGATTGTCGGGCTCAATGGGTAGTGATCAATGGCTCCATGTCTAGTTGGCAGCCGGTGTCAAGTGGAGTGCCCCAGGGGTCGGTCCTGGGGCCGGTTTTGTTCAATATCTTCATAAATGATCTGGAAGATGGTGTGGATTGCACTCTCAGCAAATTTGCGGATGATACTAAACTGGGAGGAGTGACAGATATGCTGGAGGGCAGGGATAGGATACAGAGGGACGTAGACAAATTGGAGGATTGGGCCAAAAGAAATCTGATGAGGTTCAATAAGGATAAGTGCAGGGTCCTGCACTTAGGATGGAAGAACCCAATGCACAGCTACAGACTAGGGACCAAATGGCTAGGCAGCAGTTCTGCAGAAAAGGACCTAGGGGTGACAGTGGACAAGAAGCTGGATATGAGTCAGCAGTGTGCCCTTGTTGCCAAGAAGGTCAATGGCATTTTGGGATGTATAAGTAGGGGCATAGCGAGCAGATCGAGGGACATGATCGTCCCCCTCTATTCGACATTGGTGAGGCCTCATCTGGAGTACTGTGTCCAGTTTTGGGCCCCACACTACAAGAAGGATGTGGATAAATTGGAGAGAGTCCAGCGAAGGGCAACAAAAATGATTAGGGGTCTGGAACACATGACTTATGAGGAGAGGCTGAGGGAACTAGGATTGTTTAGTCTGCAGAAGAGAAGAATGAGGGGGGATTTGATAGCTGTTTTCAACTACCTGAGAGGTGGTTCCAGAGAGGATGGGTCTAGACTATTCTCAGTGGTAGAAGAGGACAGGACAAGGAGTAATGGTCTCAAGTTGCAGTGGGGGAGGTTTAGGTTGGATATTAGGAAAAACTTTTTCACTAGGAGCGTGGTGAAACACTGGAATGCGTTACCTAGGGAGGTGGTAGAATCTCCTTCCTTAGAAGTTTTTAAGGTCAGGCTTGACAAAGCCCTGGCTGGGATGATTTAATTGGGGATCGGTCCTGCTTTGAGCAGGGGGTTGGACTTGGTGACCTCCTGAGGTCCCTTCCAACCCTGATATTCTATGATTCTATGATTCTATCATTGGATCTTCAGTGGTGGGCCTAATTCAGTTTCTTCTCAATTTTATTATTAATGAAGTACTATATTTAAAATCTCATCTACATGTACATGCTGTTTGAACTAGACAAAAAGGAAGTCAAGTAGATGCTTGAGGAATAGACTTAAATTTCAGCTGACAGCCGTTGGCTCACTATCAACAAAAGTAATTAAGCTTGTGCTTAACTTTAAGCATGTGGTGAAATCCATCTATATTTAGCAAAGAACATAATCACATGCTTAAGTCCCATTAACTTCAATGTTTTGTTGAAGTGCTTCAGTGAATTAGAGCCTTAAATATTATAGTGCTGAACCCTTGAAAATCCTAGATTTGTTAATGTTTTAGATCAGGAGTAACTTATTCAATTCAGAGTGGTAGCCATGTTAATCTGTATCAGCAAAAACAACGAGGAGTCCTTGTGGCTCCTTAGAGACTAACTAATTTATTTGAGCATAAGCTTTCGTGGGCTAAAACCCACTTCATCAGATGCATAAACGTGTTAGTCTCTAATGTGCCACAAGGACTCCTCATTATTTTATTAAATTCAGTGGAGTTACTGCAACATAAAGCTGGTTTATGTGAGATCAGAATCAGGCATTAACATTAAAATCCTAGCTTCAGTAGGATTCTAAAAATAGCTATTTGACTGTCCTTTTCTATACCTTGTTATACAAAATGTAGATTGATATATTCCTATGATGATTCACGCATCATAAGTTGTCCGTGGTGTGCAGTTCATAGCTAGTGGTATGGAATTTTCATTTAAATGGAACATCTAATGATAATACAACATATTACACTGTAAAAAAATCAGACACTTAGATTTAACTGAATAATTTATCCATAGCTGTAATCCTTTAAAATTTCCAGTTGATAAATGTTCACTCATATAATTTCTTGGATACTTTGAATATTTTTTCCAGATTGTCAAGGCTACATATTACAGTAATATTGAGCCAGATTCTAAGATTAAGTTGATCTGCACAGAGAGTAGGTGGGGGAAGGTGTGTATAAAAGTGGCTAACGCACACAGTTTCATCCTCCCGATTTAGCTGCTGCTCTGTGCAGAGCATCCTTGTGCTGAATCTGAATGTCCTGAGGCCTGCTTTAACTTATGCTGGACAGCAATGACAACAGAGGGCTGAAAACACTGCCAAGAATCGGGGGTAGTACAGGAGAAATCCAGCTATACTCCCTTTTCCCTGCTACACTAACAGCTGTGGGAGGGAGTAGCAAAAGAGCCTCTATATTGCTTTTATGCCAATAGAGAATCAGCCTCATACTGGGCTAGTTAAGCCAGCTTTATGGCCAGATTTGTATTGGCAGCCACTCCACAACCGAGAACCTGTCCCATTATATTCATATAATTTACATTTCTTTCTTTTGCATATTGCAAAACATACATGAAAGTACATTGTTTTTTTGGGTTTTTTTTTAGTTTTTGATACCATAAGGTGATCTAACCAAACAGAACATTTTGTACAGCTTTCATAATGTTAACAAACTGCTGCCTTAGGTCCAATAAGCCGCAGATTTATTGAAAGTGACTAGTGCAGTCAATATCTGGAATGAAACAGCTAATTTAATCTTGTCCAATGTTTACATTACTCTTCATTTTCCCTGGGAACTACAAAGCCGAAACACTTTCAGTAAAAGACTTCCTTGTAAAATGATCTGTTCTATCTGTCAGGAAGAAGGAATACATTTTCATTGCTTTAGTAACACAATATGCATCCTTCATTTATTTTAATTCAGTCACTGGAACTCTAATGATCGAAGCCATTTCAGAAGGTACCATCAATTATGCCAGGGATCTCATTCACAAGTGAAGGATGAGTCCTTCTCTCTGTTACTTAGAGGTCAGTGATCATTCCCAAACCTCTCCTATAGGTACAAAAGTGCCGCACCTTCTGTGCGTCTTCCATTTTTCTAAATGCTGCAACTTTATGATTTTTTGTATACCTTGGTTATAATAACTTCATTTGTCTGATGCTGGCAACCCTGATTCTGCTTTTATTCTTCTTGATTAATTCAATTTTATACAGTACTGACTCCCTGAAAGAAGACAGCAGAATAGATACTGGATCAGAACATTTCTCCCCCCCCACCATGGAACTGGTGTAGCAAATCATACACTGCAATAAATTATGTTATGAATAATATTTAGTATCTTATCATTTTTGGTACTATTTGTCAAAAAGGATGAATAATCTGAATTATCTTTGAATATTTTTTCATATGATCGTCTCCAGTATATGGATTTATTGTGGCTAAATCAGTGGCACTTTAAGAGAGGGCAAGTCAGTAAAATGGAGTCACAGAAAGTGACAAAATAATCACAGTGCAAGATCCTGCCATTTCTTATGTTGCATCATTGAGGTTGAAAGTCCTCTACATGGATGTAAATTCAAAACAAACATTGCAAAATAGGGTCACAACTAGCAGTATCTAAACTTCCACTGGACACAATAACAATTCTCTATTCCTCTTTCACCATCACCCTTTCTGACTACCTGAGATGTCTGCTCGCTCTATCCTTCTTTTCCAATTCCTGCATGTTTATGGGAATGGGGTAGGATTCTGATGACTCCAATCAGGTTCTTCAGCACTTTCTGTGTGGGGGGAGTATAGGAAGCAGTCCTGTAATCAGCTTCTTAAGACCAGAATGAATGTGAAACTCTGATTAGATATACAGACTCCATTAACAGATGATTAACAATCAAATATATCAGATACAGTATATTATGTGACACCATTTATGTATTATTCCCTTTACTGGGGATGAGTGATAAAATGAACCTTGATTAGGAACAAATCATGCTTTGTGACTAACGAGAAGAACAGCTGTTCCAAAACAGTGGTCCATGAATCACTGCTGGTCCACAGAGCTTTTACTGCAGGTAACTGGCTAGTTACATGGTACAAATTCTTTGTTTCCACCTGGCCTTGTTAATGTCTAGGCTCTTCCTTGCAAAGAACATTTACAGGCCATCTGGGGAGAAGCCAGCATAGCTGCCTCTACCAGAGGTCATTGCTATATAGTAGTGTATTCATATTTAGTGTTTCTTGTAAACATACCTTATATCTTAGGGATTATCTCCACTACAGATTCTCAGCCACAATATCTATGCTGGCAGAGTCCTATACTGTAGATGCAGTGTAAGCCAACAGAAGGAGTTTTTCTGCCAGCTTAACTACACCACCTCCCCAAATGACTTTACAACTCAGCTGTTAGCATAATTGCATCTACAGTGGTGGCTCTCTCAGCACAGGCTAGGGGCTGTGATTTCCCACTCCAAGCCAGCATAGCTATGGCAGCAAAACGTTTTAGCGTATACAAGGCCTTAAACAATTTGGTGGTTGTCTTATACCTTACAAAGTAGCTGAAGAGACTAAATGAACTCTATAAAACACAATAGAGAGATTTAGATATGCAAATAACTTCAAGTGCTTCAAAGCGGAGTCCATGTGTGATGCAAACATTGCTTGTTAGAAATCTTTAAAGTTTCCTTGAATTAGCAACACTGGAAATGCTTGCTTGAGAGTAGAAGTGGTTGTACAGATTCATGTAGGCAGATAGAGGGATTTTAAATCCTTTGAATATAAAAATGATTTTTTCCATTGTGTGAAGTTGCATATTCAAAATACATACTAACTGGGCAAAATTATTTACTTGCCATCTTGAGAATCTATTTTATTCCTTCCACCCTTCTCTTTTTCTTCCCTATATTAATCAGCCTTATTGCAGATTTAAAAGCCATTTGTGTCAGAACTGAATAATGGAATTCTAAAATGAAGTGGGTAGTCAATTAGGTTTCATGTTCATGGTGCCTATTTGCATGATAATACTCTATGTGTCCTTTCAGCTTGCTTTATTTTTTTTACTAGCGCTGGTGTCCAAAAGTTAGGGGAAAATTGATCAAGGATGCTTGTGTGAGCATTAAATACTACTTCTCTAGAAAAAAGAAAAGGAGTACTTGTGGCACCTTAGAGACTAACCAATTTATTTGAGCATAAGCTTTCGTGAGCTACAGCTCACTTCATCGGATGCAGTCACTGGAAAATATGGTGGGGAGATTTATATACATAGAGAACATGAAACAATGGGTGTTGATAAATTTGTTAGTCTCTAAGGTGCCACAAGTACTCCTTTTCTTTTTGTGAATACAGACTAACACGGCTGTTACTCTGATACTTCTCTAGAGTGAATATTGCATCCAACATTTGTGAAGGTTTCCCCATATGCAGTCACTAACTATAACTTTTGAAAATCACTGTAACAAAGAGTGTTTTCTGTGTGATAAGGTATGATGTGGTTAATTTACCTCTACCCATTCGTTTAAGTATAGTTAGGAACCCTTTTATCTCTACCTCTCTTTTATACCATTCCCTATTAGAATTCTGTGCTCTGAGCTCCAACAATGCATTATCCTCATTACCTCTAAAGTGCTTGGCTCCCAAGGATAATGACGAATCAGAATGTTCCTAAAACTATTATTTAAAAGTACTGAATTGCATGCTTTAAGGTGAATTGCTAGTACCACAAGCCAAAGTATTAGCAAAATACTTTTGCTGCATACAAAGCTTCTTGTGCTGCATTTCCTTTTCCATCATGCCTATCTAAATTATTTGTGGATGGTTCAGCACAGAAGTTTTTTCTACCATCTGCTTAGTATCAGAAGTTATAGAACTTCTATTATTTTAATTTGGGTTTTAATAAATGATGAACCAGTCACTAGAATGCTAACAAAATTATAGTTCTTGTGCCAGTTCATGAAATGCACACACAAATTGTAACCCTCTGCTTTGACATCATTTTTCAGCAGAGAGACTGCTGTCTGGATTAATTTTTTTCCTTATTGAAAAAGGTGTGCACCACTTTACGTTCTTGGCAAAGTGGCATTTTGTCCTTTAGGTTGTGTTGCAATCGTCATGTTGTAAACTACATAAAATGACTAATGTCAAATAGCTGCTCCCTGCCAACAATGTAAAGCCGTGAATACTGTTAAATGCATGCTGAGAAAAAGTGTGTAGTCCACAGATTCTCTACTGGCTGTGCATGAATCAAATTGAATTCAAACTGAGGGAGATTTATAATCTTTACTTTTAATGTATGGTCCCTTTTGCCTATTAAAATCAACTAATTAATATGAATATACCTTTAAACTTGAAGGGCTGTAGTCAGTCACAAAGTCAGGTAGGTGTACAAAAGTTCTTTGACTTTGTTATTTATAGAAGAATTGCCATGACACATTAACTCAGTCTGATTTAAAATATATAAAACAGATGTATTTATAGAGATATGTTAACATACTTGTCTACAAAGTGGATACCTCTGGTTGTTTTTACTATGCAGGGAAGAAAGAGGCGTATTATGCTATAATGAGATAGCTGATGCACTCAGTTGGGCTGAAGATAAAGCTGCTGCAAGACTATGGCTTTATTGGATAACAGGTACAGATAAACAGGGAGCAAGGAGGATGTTGTTAGCTGGGTGAGAGGGGAGGAAATAACGTGAAACTGAAGCCCTGTTACCCCAAATGGAAGCCATTTATGGTCTTAAAAACTATTTTGCTGTCTTTGTTGCAGCTACAGTAGACCAAAAGAGTTTTCTTTTGCAAAAGTAACATTTTATCCTTGGAGTGGTTCAATATAAAAATGATCTGATGAGATGACACATTTTGCCTACTGCCAAATGAGTAAAACAGTTTTTTTTTTTAAATGCATATCAGGATTGTCAGATTGGATCACTCCCATGGTCTATCTAGTCTAGTATCCTGTAGATGAAAGTGGTCAGTACAAGATGCGTCAGATGAATGTACAAGAAACCCAATAGTAGGCAGATATGGGGAGCACATTCTTTTCAGTACTCACCCTCACAAATATAAAGCTATATTTGAAAGTCGCAGTATGGAGATTACCCAATAAACAAAAGTTTTATCATATTAACTATACAAAATAAGAAAAAATGTTGACAAATGTTTTGTGAAAAGTAACATATTAAAAGTTTTCAATTAGTCTAGAAAAACTGAGGGAGTTATCTATTAGCCATGCAAGAAAAGTAATAATGAAGTTGAGTTGTAAAAGTTTGCAGCATGTGATGATACTCATATTTTTTCTAAAATGTTAGAGATTGAATGAGTGACATTTACAATAACTGGTGAACCAAAAGTATATAAGAGGCAAATGTAGTGGATTAGATGGCTCAGGAGATCCATAATGGGATATGGAGCCTTTCACCCTTGAGTCAGTGTTTCGAGTTCAAGCCCATGTTGGTAGTGACTGAAAGTCATTACCAGCTGAAATGAAATGTGAAACGAGTTGATGGTCTCCCTCTATTTCTTAGTGTCTGTATCACAAATGGCACTAATTGGTGCCCTTGTATACAGTCTCAGAGGAAAGGCAAAAGATTGAACAGGCATGATGACTGAACTACTCTTTCACTCAGAGAGACATTTCCTCTATGTCTAGGCGCATTGGTGTGTCAGGAAGGGAAAAAAATCCCAAACATGTGTTGTCCTTTTTGTAGGCAGATTTCACTATTCGGGGTTGGCACTTTTCACTAGCACTAAATTCTCTTAAAATATAAAAACTCTAGGAGCAGCTGGGAATAATATAGCAGAGCAATAATATAATACATTCTTAGGGAGATGTTCTAATGGGCTCCCTTGCTATCTTTACTTTTAATAATACTGTAAGATCTTTGGTACACAGATCTCTTAAAAATAAACAAAGCAGAAAAAGGAGTAGTGTTTTCACATTCACTAATGGATTAATGTTGTGCAGTGGATAATTGCAGACATTTACCTAGATTTTCTTAATTTTAATAAAATATGCAAAGATTCACCAGGAATGAGAGAAATGTTGCAGTGATCCCTTTTCAGCTCCCAGAAACAGTTCTCAGCACAGCCATAATTAATTTCCCTGGTGTAGAGATGAGAGGAAGTAAAATTGAAAAAGACAAGATTGTGCAATCCTCAGGAAGTCACCACTTGACCCTGAAGGTCTGTCCAAATACTGTCCCATGTCCATCCTCCTGTTCCTGAGCAAACTAACTGAGAAAAGAGTAATTATTAACCTCCAGCAACATGACATCAACCAGCCATCTTGGATGCTTCACAATCACTATCTAGTGATACTAAAAAAACCTCATGGCTATGGACACAAATAAGATCTCCATGCTCATGCTGCTGGACCTCTCTGCAGCCTTTGACACAGTGCAACATAAGTTAGTGCTAAGCTACCTGCATGATATAGCAGTCCACTGGAACAATGACTACAATCATTGTGGCCCTTCCTCCCCCCTCCCCCGCCAGTGAGTATCTGTTCCTCCTTTCCAAAGGTCCTCACCTCCAGAGTATCTGCTCCTCCTTTCCAAAGGCCCTCACCTCTGCTCAAAGGCTCTCACCTATCTACATTTCTCTTTTTTGAGAATCTACCACTGGGAGAGATAGTGAGATACCATGAGTTTAGCTGAGAACAGTGTGCTGATGCCACTTAACTGTATATCTCATTCAAAACTATTCAACTATCATCACTACTAAAACCAGATTTTTGGATGCAAAGCAGCTAGCTCACGCTGAATCTAGGCAAGACAAAGTGATGCTGGTTGGAAAGGGGAAATGTTTCAAAGATCTGATCAAGACCTTGTTTCTACCTTCCAATGAATCCATACAGTCTGTATTCATCAGTGGCATGAGGTCTCAGAGTCCTGTCTGATTCCTTGGTAAGCTTAGATGATTCGGTAGCCTCAATTTACAAGAGTGCTATCTTTCACCTTTAGCTTGCTAGGAAACTTTATGCCTTCCCCTCAGACAAGGAAATGGTCATAGCGGTCCCTGCATTTGTCAGCTCCAGGCTGGTTGACTGTAACTCATTGTTATCTGAAGCTGAATGTGAAGATGATGCACAGTTTCTAGCTGGTAGTGAATACAGCTGCCTGCCTTCTCCCTGCCTCAGACCACAGTGAACACATCAGGCCTGTGCTTGAATCCCTTCACTAACTTCCAATCAGTTCTGATTCAAGTTTAAGGCCTTCATCCCAATGAATTTCAATCTATGAACCACCATGACAGCTGTATTTGTCTTGGACAATGCAGACCACAAAGCCGAGTATGAAGTCTGTGAAAGCTGGGAGCAAAGCATTCCTGCTATGGAACAATTTCCAGAATAGTACAGGTGAAGACAGAGTTTACCCATCTTTAGAAAATGCCATACAGCTTTCCTCTTTGAAAAAGCCTTGCCACCATAAGTGACACTGACAAATCAAACACCTCTTTTATTCCCATCACCTCAAAAGAACCCTACCCCACACAGAGTTCTGACCACATAAAGGGGAAAGTGCCGGAGACTCCATGAAATCCACTAGGGATTTTGCTGTTGCTATTGATTTTAATTGGGAGACCCTCAGATTCTATGGTGTGGCAGTATAAAACTCTAAAACAGAGAGACACCACATATGCTTGACCTCAAGAACTTCTTACTAATAGGAACACAGGAAATCACCTGGACTAGAATGTAGCCCATGTGCATACACTGTGAAATAATGAACCTTTTATTTAGAAGAATTATGCACTGTGGAAAGCGTATATATAACAGGGATGAAGAACAAAGAGTTGGGTAAACTGAATCTATGTATCATAAAAGGAAAAGGGTAACACATTCTGTATGTAAGTAACTCACATATCCCATGCATATCATATTGAACATGAAGGAGAGAAATAATTAACCTTCACATTTTCATTTTTAGAGCCTTGAGTGCTTTGCTCAGACATAAGACATTCTGTGTGATGGCAGCCCTTGTCCCTACTGCATACACCTTTGTAAAGAAGAACAGCACAATTGACCTCTGTGTGTGTTGTGTTCCAGCCTATTGTACTATACATAAACTCGATAGCTGATCATGTATAAAATTTTGCTCAGGATTAAAACATATCACAGATGTGTAAAACCAAAGTAAATCTGGAGTTGCTCTAGAGTAACAGAGTAGAATTTGGCTACTCTTTCCACTCCTTAAAAATGTTCCTCGGGGGTTCAGATTTATGACAATAAAATGGCAGTCCTGACAGTCTGGCTGTTTTTAGTTTGTTTGTTTTTCTGAGTCACTGATCTGAAGATTCCTGGAGTTCAGAGGAAAAAAAATAAATTGTTTCCTCTTTATTCACCCCAGCATTTCAAGATGGAGCTGAAGTTAATTTTAGAAAGCTTTAAAACTAACCGAAACAAGTGTTCATTAAGGTTGACCAGTATATGTATTAGAAAGGTTGATTAAACAAACTGTATATATTCTCTCATGTCTCTATGCATACACACACTTACAGGTGAAAGAACAAAACTAAGAAATTACTCATTCAGAATTATCCCAGGAATTGGTTGAGGGGCCTGTACCACTGAAGGATAGCTTGGACTAGTCAAACAGCATTCTGGTAGTAATGCTGTTTAGTGAGCACTCAGGGGTTAGTGTTGTTGGGAGGTGATATTGCATATGCACTCAGTTCAATCTGACTCCCCTAATGGCCCTTTATTGAATGCAAAGAGCAAAAAAAGAGGCTTTAAGCCATTTCTCCCCCCAACCCACTCAGCACCAGGATAGATTAATGGAGAAAAGTTGTCATAGTTCTCACAAAGTATGCTCAGAAGCAGATAAGAAATTAAACAGTTAATACAGCATTGGGTTGACTATGCAAATACATAAAAGCCAGACTGGGATACCTTTACAGTGGGTAGTACCTTACTCCACAAGTAGTTCCATTAACTTCTGTGTGATTACTCATGGTACAAATCAAACCAAGTTACTATTCAGTGTGAGTGAGATTGTCACAATTTGACTCCTACGTATTAGCGCAGCATAATAGTAACTATTATAACAGGATAACATCTTATCTGCATGGTTATGCTTGTACTAGTAACTTAATACTCATCCCTGAGATTAGTGGCTTTCTGTTGGCTTCCCTATGTCACCCTCACAGTTGACAATGTTCTAATCAAGAGCAGAAATGATAGACCAGATTCAGTAAGGAATTCAGGCACTTTCCCAACATGGTTAACTTCCCCAGAGAATTTTCCAGTGTGGGAAAAAAACAGTGAGTGAAGGTGGAAGAACACAGTGAAATGGTTCAAGAAGGAAGGGAAATTTCCCATTTCGGGGCTGGGAGTCAAGAAATAATTAATGGTATAAATTTGTTTTTTTATCATAATTATAAAATATCTGTACATATTAATATAGGAGAAACAGGAGTCTTCTCCATAGCTTCTGATAAAGTGATAGCACAATATCTGCTTCCCATTTAACTATTTCCAGGTAGCTATATTCCAACAAGGATTTACACATGCTATTTTCAATACAAAGAAATATAAAACTCCATTGTGATTTATGACTGAAAAACTGCTAAGTACTATGTATTACACAACATTTTGGAGTACAATGCAAGGTCCAATAAACACAAATTTTAGAAACAGTAACTGATTGCCTGGTTATGGCATAATGATCTGTAGAAATGTTTGTTAGGCAAAAGATGGGTGCTTACATTCGCCATTTTTAATTATATTGTTAACATAATGGCATTTACAGCCAACAAAACATATTGATATAGGATAAGCTGCCTTTTTAGTCTATATTTCTAGTTTGATTTGCTGATACATCACACACACACACACACACACACACACACACACACACACATATAGGATGCAGGTTAAGGTGGTAAAAGCCCACCTTGAACTCTACCCATTTCTATAACGACAGGTTTCAGAGTAGCAGCCATGTTAGTCTGTTTTCGCAAAAAGAAAAAGAGTACTTTTAATCTTTTGAAAATCTCTTAAAGGTTTGTGTCACTTGTTTTAATTTTCACACATTTCTTCTCCCTATATTCAAGACCTCATGTACTTTTCTACAAGTTAGACCTATTGCTACATTCTGTGTCAAGATCTCCTGGCTTCTGTAGCACTCTGTTGTAGTAGACTGAAAATTCAGACATACAATAAAGAGAAAGATGGGGTTACACTTAAAATAGCTTACCAGTTATAACTATACATTTTATCACTGCTGTTGCCACCATGTCACCGTTCTCATGCTGATGAGATGAAATCTTCCTGTTAGGTCTCTTAGGTCAACTCTGGCATTTCAAAGATGTATTAGCACTATACAGGACAAAGCAGCTAGAGCTCTCACTGACTTCAGTGTGAGTTGTGGGTGCTCAGCACCTCTCAAGATCTAGCTGTAGGGCCAGGAAATTGCTTTTAGTCATTCAGTGCAAGAAGTGTAGGAACTGAGGGACAATGTTCACAAGCATGACAAAAATGATATTGATGCATTCCCAGAAGCCTTAGTCTCCCATGTAACACAAAAGTGCAAACAAGAAACACTCAATATAGCCAAACTGAAACACTTCTGTTTAAAGCTGAAGGATGGAGAAATCTTTTTATTTGCTTCATGAGACTTGTATCCACGACATAAAGTAGAGCCCTGCTTTACTTTGCTAGCTGCTTTCTTCCAGTCAAGCTGGTGTGTGTTGGTGGAGGAGTGCTTCATTAATACTCCTTCACTTCATTCATTCAGTCAAGTGTTTTTCAATTCATGTAGCTTCAAGTCAAGTAACTTGAACTTTGAAAAAAAATGTAGAAAATTACTGTGAAGACTTAGCAGAATGCCTTTGTCCTTCATATCATTGTTTCGGTAGGTGTATATGACAAATGACAATGAGAAAAAGTTGAACATTTTTCTGTGAATAACTCCGTTCTTTTCATTGCTGGTACATTCACAGTCAAACTCCTTTTCTTCATTCTTGCTCTCCGCTGTTGTACTTCTTTCCTCCAGGAATTTATTTATTAGGTTATGTTTCCAAAGAGGTTGGAAACTTGGGACAGTATTATACAATTTGAAGTGAGTTCTTTTTTTTTTTAGTCATTGCTATATTGTTTTCTTGCATAAATTAAAATGTATCAAAAGTGATTTGTATTTAGCAATTCTAAGTGATGGAAAAAAAAAAACCTGGATACAAAAATTCTAAGAACTAGATTGGAAAACTAATTTATGTAGATGAGAACCATTTAATTGCTCTTATTTTTTTAGTTACTTTTCTTTTAATTTGCTGTCTACACAAGGGCCAACATTTTTAAAGTTTGGTGCTTAAAGTAAAGCATCTAATGTAAATAAGTGTCCTGATTTTCAGAGATGTTGAGCACCTGCAACTACTATTGGTGACATTGGCACTTGTTGGTGCTCTGCACCTCTGGAAATCAAGCCACTTAATTAGATGTTCAAATATGGACTTAGATGGTTAACTTTATACACCCATGTTAGACAGAAATGTGTAGAGGGAGGTGTAGTTGAAGGTTAATCTGGATTCAGGTTTAAGGCTCAGCCCAGTCTAGTCTTCAGCCTATCCCTGGACAAACATACCCTCTCAACCTGGCGTCAGTGTATTCTACTCTCCCTCTCTCTCTGATGCACCATCCAACCCACCTGTTCCTTCCCGTTAAACATACTGTGTAACAGGGCCATAAAGTTGAGAGACATCCCAGCTGTCAATCTGTACAGGTATAAAGGGGTAAATTTTCAGATGGATTAGGGATTTGGGGTGCTTCCATTTTTAAGTGCCCAACCTGAGACATCCTAGAGGGGCCTGGTTTTCAGAGTGTATGCTCAGGAGTTTGAGAAAGTCAGGCCCCTTTAAGATGTCTCAGTCACACAAAAACTGAGGCACCTAAAATCATTAGTCACTTTCAGAAATGTAGGCTGATAGATTTAAGCCAACCCTGCCTAGATATGTAAGGGAGCCACTATTTCTACTGCTCATCTCTCTGTGGTATTGTTACCATAGAGACTGGAGCAGCTGGAGCAGATAGTCTTGTCAGCAGGAATCTTTATCTTCTGACCAGTAAGCTGATGTAATTGTTCATGTCTTCTTTACTTCTAGGGTTGCAGTACTTCTAATCCCTATTTTTACTTTTTTTTTAGTCATGCATGTTTAATATGGTGAATATAAATCTTTAACCTCTGCTGTGTTACCATTGTTTCTTTTGCTCTCTGTGCTGCATTTACTTTCAGCTCTTGCAGGTCAGACTATTAGCTTCAATGGGGGCATTCTGAGCCACTTTACTAAACAATGACAAATTCCAAGGCCAAGAAAGAGAACTTGCAAATATTTTCAGGAGGGACTTTCATAGAGGACAAAATATCAGACTTTAATATAAATGCTTACATATTGATTTACATAATTGTATGTATGAAAAATAGAGGGTTTTTAGGGTTTTATAAGATGCTGATACAGACTTTAGCCAAGTTCAAGCTGTGTTTGTTTTGGACCCGTCTCCAGTCTGGGTTTGCTCTATCTACCAATGCTATTTATTTTTTAAATAGAGTGATTTCTCCAGCCATTTGTTCTTGCACTAAAAATGAAATCATAATCATAAGCACAGGAATATGACTTTGGTACGAGATCAAACAGAAGAAAAGCCGGATTGAAATAAGAGCTTACAAACACCACAAATACTGGAAAAGTACATTTATATTTATATAGATGTTCCTTTTTTCAAGTCAATTATAACATAAAAGTCCCTCTTTTAAGGATCTTCTTTCCCACACTGTGACTCTGACTTACTAGACTCCATTTACATCACACTTCAGTAATTTTTGAAAAAAAATCAAACATATTTTAATCTACTCTCTACCTTAAAAGTCTTCCTCTTTCACATTTTTCTGCAGGTCAGCAGTGACAGTAGCATTCTCACCTACTTTGCTTCACTGCAGGCTGACACTGAGTGTTTCACCTTTTCTGTTTCGTGGTAGGTTGGGAGATTTTAATCCATTTCAGGGCTAACACTTTTTGTTTGTTTCATTGTACAGGGAAACTCATGTATATGCTTCTGCTCTTTGATCCTATGGAACTGTTGCTGTCAATATCTATAGAACTCTTATTTGAGCTGTTACTATCAACGATTGACATCAATAGCCAATTACTGTTTGTCACTGGGTTGGAATTATATCCAGCTCCAGAATATAGGTTGCCACACCCAATCTCTTGTGAGAGGGGTTATTTTGTTAATAGAAGCAAGTACACAAAGAGAAAAGCAGTCTTTTAACTCAGTCCATGCATCCAAGTTTTGGCTCCACCCCTCTTGGGGGCCTCTGGCCGCTTTCCAGTTCAGACCAGCTCTGCTCCCTCTCTTGGGCAGCCGCCTCAGAGCTGTTTTACTGAGCATCTGTCCCTTTGCTTCAGGTGACCCAACACAGGAGTTAGCACCACTCCACCCCACTGTGACTTTTCCTTCCTAGGTGCAGCCTGTCTCAATGAACCCTTCTTCCCCTGGCTCACTACCAACTATACTATAGGCCCTTTAATTAGTTGTATTGGACTCACCTGCTCTGGTCCAGTGGAGCTGGTTCTAGTCTATCCACAGGGACCAGCTAACCTGTTACACTGTCACCTTGACATTAATAAAAATAACAGCAGGGAGGCTATTAAGGATCTATGTACTGTCAGAGTCCATTGATTCATTCACTTCTGCTACCAATAAGGGTTGAGCAAATGAATGTAATAAACTACTAGTATTAATATCGGCTTGACTGTGGGGTACATTTTCAAAGAGGCCCCCATATGTGCACATGCAAACTTATACATTCACTTTTCGAGGACTAAATTTACAAATGCAGTTGACAAAATCTTTCACCTGTGCATGCAGATGATTTTCATATACAAAATCCATTTGTACAACCAACACACATTTTGCAAACAATACTTGTACAAACAGGTGATAGAATTTATATTCACAAAACCCACCCCAACTGCTACTACATGTGACTGCTCCAAGACTGCTGTTTCATCTGACCCCTCCTCTCACTCTTTCTATAACCACTTAACTGCCTGTACAGAGCCCTCCCACTTTGTATTGTAGGACCTAGCCAAGCTGACCTCAGTTGAACACGTTGGTTTACCCGGTAGATAGATAAGCCAAAAATGACACTTAGTAGGAATGGGATCTGTGGCTCAAAAGAAAAAGTATTACTTTTTTTTACATCCCATGTGTTCTGGCTTCCATTCAAACTAGCATATAAAACTATTTACTACACTTCACTTCAACAATAATAGAGTTGTATAGTACATGTCTTGAGGATAAATTGCTGCAATTATTTTATTCTGAGGAACAATGAAAGTCATGTTGATGATGTTAGAGCAACAAGAAAAAAACATTCGTTTTTTTTTCTCTATAGACGGTATCAGCTATGATACAGAAGTATTTACACAATGCAGAGTTTACTTATAGAGACTTACTTACCCCTGCCCCCATATTAGGTTACTTTTGTGTCTTGTATATGAAATATACAAACTCAAACTGAAATACATATTTCTAACAACACTACACAAAATGCATCATATGCTGTATGTGTGCACTTCCTCTTCAATGCTATCTTAGGGAAAGATCAACGCATATTACTATAGGTGCATGCCTAGGACCCCAACTCCTGGAATCATGTTATTACACCAAAATCTAAGCTTTCACTTTGCATGATTGTATAGAAAAGATTCAAAATGAAAACAGAATGTAACTGCTGCAGGGACATCTGGCTGAGACCACAGACACCATGAAACAACAAGTCTGAGAAGAGTGAATCTCAGTGGAGTATTAAGTCAAAAATTCAGTGCTCTGGGGGCCCCAGAATATTGCCAATGCCACCCTTGCAAACGACTCAGTGTGTCAAGTGGAGATGGATGCAGTGCTGCTGCTCATTCACCTAAACAAGCATCCTGCCTGCTGGGGTAGTGGGGAGGCTGCTGCCACCTCTGTCTCCAATAGGAAAAAGGGACTATTGCTGCTTCCAATGGGAGGGAAGCCTCTGCTTCTGTGGGGAGAAGGAAGCCCCATGCCTCTATTCCTGACTCTCATGGAAGGGTGGGTGCACCCCCTGCTACCGCCATTACAAGATGGGCTATTGAGGTCAGGCTACAGGTGTGCCATGTTGTAGTGTGTCTAAGGCCCGGACTGCCTTTGTTATAGCCCAAAAGTACAAGAAAGGTGAATTCCCAGAAATACTTTGTGTAACACAGAAGGTCCAAAGCCAACCAAAGACGCATGAGCTAGCAAGTGAAGCTGCAGCCCAGAAGTCCAGTCCAAAGGTAAAAGGAGATTTTGCTTATCTCAGTTAGTCATAAACCTAAAAATATGATTTGGGTTTGGTTCAGTTCAAGGGATGACAAAGGTTTGTCCAAGCTAGAGAAGAAAAATATTTATTCTTAAACATGGCAATAAATAATTTCATTGTTTTTTGTTTCAATGAAGTGGGAAGTAATACTGATCACATATTGATCACATATTCTCTTAGGACCCTTGAACCAATTTTTTAAAACATCAACAATTTGGAACCTAGCTTTCATTGTCAAGTTAAGCCATGTTTTACCAGTATGCTAGGCACTGCCTGTATTCATAGCTGATGTAATGATTACACAATTGTACACTCTCTTGAAAATGAAATGAGTATTCACAGTTCAAACCACCAAAGACTCTCTTTCAATAGTATATACTTTGCAATTCATTTTGGAAAACAAAGGAAAATCAATGGAAGCTATTGTATCTGTACACATCTGAGAATAGATTTTCTTTTTACAGAATACAAATTGTAATTAGAATCTTTACTTGAGAATTAGAATTTGAATGATTTATTATGAAGCTTTCTTTCTGTTTTAAGTATTTTGCATATACAAATTATTTATGATAAAATCAAGTATGAATGTGAAATTAGACACCTAAGCAAATAGCCAGCCATATATTCATTGTTACATGCTAAAGTTGTAGAAGACTCTCAATTTTTTAAATAGAAGTATTTCTGCTGGAAAGGGATTATTTAATGAATTGGGAGGTACTGTTGTCATCATGAATAGGTTGGAATATGAACAAGAGGCTGCTCGGCAGCTCTCCAACACCACTTTCTACAAGTCATTACCCTATGATCCCACTGAGAGTTACCAAAAGAAACTACAGCATTTGCCCAAGAAACTCCCTGAAAAAGCACAAGATCAAATCCGCACAGACACACCCCTAGAACCCCGACCTGGGATAGTCTATCTATTACGCAAGATCCATAAACCTGGAAATCCTGGGTGCCCCATCATCTCAGGCATTGGCACCCTGACAGGAGGATTGTCTGGCTATGTAGACTCCCTCCTCAGGCCCTACGCTACCAGCAATCCCAGCTACCTTTGAGACACCACTGACTACCTGAGGAAACTACAATCCATCGGTGATCTTCCTGATAACACCATCCTGGCCACTATGGATGTAGAAGCCCTCTACACCAACATTCCACACAAAGATGAACTACAAGCCATCAAGAACACTATCCCCGATAATGTCACGGCTAACCTGGTGGCTGAACTTTGTCACTTTGTCCTTACCCATAACTATTTTACATTTGGGGACAATGTATACCTTCAGATCAGCGGCATTGCTATGGGTACCCGCATGGCCCCACAGTATGCCAACATTTTTATGGCTGACTTAGAACAACGCTTCCTCAGCTCTCGTCCCCTAACGCCCCATCTCTACTTGCGCTATATTGATGACATCTTCATCATCTGGACCCATGGAAAAGAAACCCTTGAGGAATTCCACCATGATTTCAACAATTTCCATCCCACCATCAACCTCAGCCTGGTCCAGTCCACACAAGAGATCCACTTCCTGGACACTACAGTGCTAATAAATGATGGTCACATAAACACCACCCTATACCTACTGACCGCTATTCCTACCTACATACTTCCAGCTTTCACCCTGACCACACCACACGATCCATCGTCTACAGGCAAGCTCTGCGATACAACCGTATTTGCTCCAACCCCTCAGACAGAGACAAACACCTACAAGATCTCTATCAAGCATTCTTACAACTACAATACCCACCTGTGGAAGTGAAGAAACAGATTGATAGAGCCAGAAGAGTTCCCAGAAGTCTCCTACTACAGGACAGGCCCAACAAAGAAAATAACAGAACGCCACTAGCCGTCACTTTCAGCCCCCAACTAAAACCCCTCCAACGCATTATTAAGGATCTACAACCTATCCTGAAGGACAACCCATCACTCTCACAAATCTTGGGAGACAGGCCAGTCCTTGCCTACAGACAGTCCCCCAACCTGAAGCAAATACTCACCAGCAACCACATACCACACAACAGAACCACTAACCCAGGAACCTATCCTTGCAACAAAGCCTATTGCCAACTGTGCCCACATATCTATTCAGGGGACACCATCACAGGGCCTAATAACATCAGCCACACTGTCAGAGGCTCATTCAACTGCACATCCACCAATGTGATATATGCCATCATGTGCCAGCAATGCCCCTCTGCCATGTACATTGGTCAAACTGGACAGTTTCTACGTAAAAGAATAAATGGACACAAATCAGATGTCAAGAATTACAACATTCATAAACCAGTCGGAGAACACTTCAATCTCTCTGGTCACGCGATTACAGACATGAAAGTTGCGATATTACAACAAAAAAACTTCAAATCCAGACTCCAGCGAGAAACTGTTGAATTGGAATTCATTTGCAAATTGGATACAATTAACTTAGGCTTGAATAGAGACTGGGAGTGGCTAAGTCATTATCCAAGGTAGCCTATTTCCCCTTGTTTTTTCCTACCCCCCTCCCCACTCAGACGTTCTTGTTAAACCCTGGATTTGTGCTGGAAATGGCCCACCTTGATTATCATACACATTGTAAGGAGAGTGATCACTTTAGATAAGCTATTACCAGCAGGAGAGTGGGGTGGGAGGAGGTATTTTTTCATGCTTTGTGTGTATAAAAAGATCTTCTACACTTTCCACAGTATGCATCCGATGAAGTGAGCTGTAGCTCACGAAAGCTTGTGCTCAAATAAATTGGTTAGTCTCTAAGGTGCCACAAGTACTCCTTTTCGTTTTGCGAATACAGACTAACACGGCTGTTACTCTGAAACCTTTCAATAGTATGTTATTGGAACGATAAGTGTTACAAGGTCTTGATCCAAGTCCCATAGAAAAACTGCCATTGCTTTCAGTAAGTTGGATAAGCTCAAAAATGTTGCCCAATAATAAAATAATAATAATAATTAATAATTAAAAAAACCTCAGATACATGTCAGAGGTAGGTACAATGTGCACCAGAATGAGGCTTAGCACTGAGTTAGTGGTTTTATCCCTATGTCCATTATTCATCAATGTCAACTCCTGATCTGCTGATTGCTAAGAGGCTCACTGCTAAGTAGCATGATGTTATCTCTGCGATCTGTAATTAGGTGAAGATTAGCACAAGTCATGTTCATTATGTTGATTTTTTTCCTTCAATGAGATTGTTATAAATGACGACATGAAATGAGGAGAGGACAGAGGTAAGGGGGGGACAGTGTTGTTGGAATGAAAAAGGGGAAAAGGAGAGGAAAAGAGGTGGGGGAGAACAGTAGTGAGAAGAAGGAGAACGCAGATAGCAGGAAGGTCAGTCATGTGACTGAAGCATTGTCCAAATTGTTCAAGTGTAGATATTTGTTGCAAGGCTGAGGGGTCTGAAAGGTCAATCTGTGGTTCTGCGACTGCTTATTATACTGGAAAGGGAGGTTCTGGGCAGCAGACGTCTTTCAATAGCCACCTGGGAATCTCCCTCCCATTGGTCCTAGCCAAGTTGTGGAGGGGTGGACCCTGTTGGAACTCATAGCCCTGGAATATCTTCAGTCTGTGAGCTAGAGAGTATGTCCTCCAGGAAGTGTAGAGATGCCACACTTCCTGTACGCTCAAGATGAATTCTGGTTTCCTGGGATACACTTCCTACTGGGGCAGAAACTAGGAAGCCCAGGATATGGCACCATAGGGCTACACAGAGTAGTAGGAAGTTTGTTACCTCATTCCTACAGAGTTCTGTTTGTAATAAAGGGTATATATTGACATTGGTCTGCTGGTCAGTGAGTTACTACATATTTCCAGGAGTGGAAGGCACAGCATGCTGGCAGACCCTGAGAGAAAGATCACATTGTAATGGCTTCAACAGACCCTGTGCAACTGCACAGAACTCTCACACCAGCCCTGACAATCGGGGAAAATGCTGAAGATGCCTGGAAAAGCTCTAACAGCAGTTTGAGCTGAATATGAAAGCCACAGGGGCAGATAAACAGGATGATGAGCCCAAGATTATTTTTCTCTTAGCGGTGGCAGGTGCAGAAGGCCTAGATGTATGCAGTGCATTCCATGCAGGTTGTAAAGAGGAAAGCTTGTCAGAAATGTTGAAAATGATAATCATTGTGTACCTAGAAAAAAAGTTCCTTATGAGAGATATATGTTCAGAATGAAAACAGAATGAAGGTGAAACAATAGAGAAGTTAGTCAGACTTAAAACTAAAAAGTCAGTCGTGTGAATATGGAATATTAAAAGACTCTGCCATGAAAGACCAGATTGTCCTGGGGTATAAGAAAGTCTGTGAATGATTACCAAAGAAGATGGATCAGACAATAAAAAGGGCAACACAATGACCTAACAGTTCATGCTTCAGGGTTTCAGATGGCCACTTGTAGGGGTCATCAAGGAATTTTTTTTTCACCAATGTGTTTTTGTTTACTGTTGGTGGGTGGTGGTGGGTGGGTCTTTTTGTTTGTTGTTGTTTTTTGTTTTGTTTTTTAAATCTCCTTCCTCCAATGGTCTGTAATACTTTGGTCTAATTTTGGATGTTGGGTTTAGTGTGTGGGTTCTGAGTGGCCTGTGATATACAGGTGGTCAGACTTGATGATCTGGCAGTCCTTTCTGGCCTTAACCTCTGTGAATATGAATGAGCCAAGCAGCAGAACAAACAAAAGACAAATAAAAAGCCTAGAGAAAGGTACAGAGCAGAGCATATAACTGTGTGTACTATAATGAATTCAGTAGGGGAAAGTTCACAGAAATTAAATGTCTAAAAAGAGAAACATGGAAAGCAGGAAACAATGCCAGAGATGTGGCAACCAGCACAAGTATAGGGAATGCCTAACATTCAGGTAAATATGTAGAAACTATAATCCCAACCAGAATGCTAAAATGTGCAAAGAAATCAGGAAAGTGCATGAATCAAGTGCAGAAAGGGATTCCTCAAGTAAAGAGGAAGATCTGTTCTTAGGAACAAGGGAGGATGCTGAAAATTCAAAAGATTAGCTAAATAAAATGTGCACAAATGACACTTCTCTGATATACAAGATAGACATTGGGACACAAGTAAAAGTAAACCAGAAACTGAAATAGAGAGAAGTAAGAAGCACATAAAAGTGGAAGAGTCAAACCTGTCTATGAAAGACTATAATGGAGGAACAATTCTAGTATTGGAAGTGAATACTTACACTTAAATACAAAGGGAAAATGATTTAAAAAAAGAGTTTGTAGTGATACACAGAGGCAAGTAACCAATCTTGGGCTTACACACATCTGAGATGCTTGGTCTCATTAAGAGGATGTTTACCATTGAGATGCAGAAAGAGAATATAAAACCAGATATAAAGGTATTAGTAGCCTTATATGAATATGTATTCACAGGAAATGTGTGCCTCCCAGTAGCATACAAGAGAAGTTGCGAGAAGAGAACCTGTGGTACAACATGAAAAGTTTCACAAGTCTTAGGAAAGAAGCTAGAAGAAGAGCTGCAAAACATGATAGCAATACATGCATCCGATGGAGTGAGCTGTAGCTCACGAAAGCTCATGCTCAAATCAATTGGTTAGTCTCTAAGGTGCCACTAGTCCTCCTTTTCTTTTTATGATAGCAAATGGTACCGTTTGGAGAATAGAACCAACAGATTGATTTCACTACCAAGTAACTGTAGAGAAAAAAAGGAGGGAGATTATGGCAGTGTAGGAACCCTAATGAGCTGAATAAAAACATAAAAAGAGAACACTTCCACTTGCCCACAAGAAGTGAACTGTCTTCTGAGATGTCAGGAGGCAAATGCATCAGCAAATTAGATGAATCTACTGGATTTTGGCAGATTCCCCTGGAAACTGAGAGCTTCAAGATCTGCACTTTTAACACACCTTTGGGAGATTCTTCTTCCTAACACGGCCTTTCAGAATATGTTTGGCTTAAGAAGTATTTCACTGTACAATAAGTAGCATGATCTGCTACTATCTGAGGATCTAATAGGCATGAAAGTGTACACTGATGACCTAATTTGGGGCAGCAGTATCATTGAACATGTGAAATGACTGAGGAGATTACTGGAAATTGGAAGAGCTAATAACCTTAAACTGAATAAAGCCATATGCCAATTTCAGGCAATGGAAATAGCAAAGTTGGGGGACAGACTGACTCCAAGGCATGCCCTGCATTCATTCCTGCTGCTGCAGCTACTTGTGCTGCTGATAGGCAGCAACAAAGATAACAATCCTGGGCCAGATGATACATTTGTAGAAAAATGTCTTGGCAAAACTTAGCAAGAAAAATATTACATTTTTACTATCAAAACAGGTTTTCATAATGAAATCACAATCTCCTGAACAATTCCAGGTGGAAATGTTCCATTTCTTATGGTGCCTCAAAAATTTGATTTGTTCTCCCCAGTGGTGAGAAGTATTATTATCTACTGTGAACTACAAAGATTAAGATCCTTAAAAGTAAACAATACCCGCTAGGTATAAACCCTGGAAAACTTAACATTTTTTTCCTGTAGTTTATAACTTCAATTAAATGCATGCTCAAGAGATACTTACTGTATAATTTTAATTATACACATTGAGGGCCACATTTTGAAAAACGGGCACTTCTTTATTGTTCCTAGACATTCAAAACTATCATTTGTGAACAGGTCTTGAATTATGCATTTCCATGGCTTGCACACAGTTTTGCACACTCATGCATGCACGCACACACAGACACAGTGCATGTGCATTTTTTGTGGGTCCAGCCGAGGTACCCATTTAAATTTTTATTCCTGGAGGTGGTCCCTAAATCCCTCAGCCTGAATAAGACAATTTTAGAAATAGTTAGGAAACAGATGGTCTTGGTTACTATGCAACTTGTAGCAAAAGACAGGTGATTCTGTATAAAAGTTTGTAGTGGAGAATGTATCGGCAAAGTTGAAAGGGAAAAAAATGATACAGCATACATACGTTGGCTATTTGCTGGCATACTTAAAAGGGCAAAGGAATAAAAGCACTTTCTACCACTTAACAATGTTGGCATTGTACAACACATTTACGTGAAAGAACTATAAAGACTTCATGATGAAACAGGCTCCTGTTCAAGCACAAAAAATTGGTTCTCTCATCTTAAATAGGGCACATGAAGAAGAAAGACAGACTGCATCATTTAATATGTTTAGGATTTGTGTTGTATTGAAAGTGTCATAGATTTATTGATTGATGGCCATATTTCAGATTGGAAAATACTGGAAGAGCACAGTCAAGGGAATAAATATTTTCACACATCCAACAGAGTGTCTGCTCATGTGGGAGGTTATTTGACTCACATAAAACAAATGGACCATATGGCTCACATTACAGTTAATTAATTACGATTTCAACTAATTCTTGATTTAATTTTTGAATATAATATAAAGTAAGAGGGGAAAACATTGACATTGGGTATCTCCTCTGTTAAAAACTTAACTAAAATATTTCACCCCAATGTTAAATTGTTTTGATTCAGTTCCAAAAGAAATTAATGGTGTAAATTTTGTTCAGAAAATGTAGGCAATTGTTCAGCTGAACATTTTGGGGCTAGGTTCTGCCACTCTTAATTATGCTGCATAATACCTTGCAGCATGAGTTTTATCACTGATCTTAACAGAATTACCCACCCAGTAAAGTACAGCTGACTGTAAGTAAGGGTGGCACAACTGGCAGAACAAGAGCAGATCACAGCACTGGTAGGTGAAGTTATCTAGTTTCCACTTCTTCTGCAGCAAAAGAGCTATGTTTGTTATATATTTAATTCTGGAAAATCCATTAGTAATATCTGTAAATGGTGTGCAATAAAAATAATCAGAACTGCCATAACCATCATGAAATTTGATAAACTGAGGGTTACTGTTAGGCTATTTTATCATTTCTATGAGACTATAGATTTGATGTCAACAAAATTATAAAGTCTTCTTTAAGCCATCCCAGCTTGTGTTGAGATTTTCAATTACAGCAGGGATGTTTCATGACTAGTTTAGTTTCTGGTTTTGGCATATGGGGGTTTGCGGGGGCAGAAGGAGCAGGATTTGTTGGGAGAGATTGAGTTAAAGTGGCGCTTGGGATAGGGGACAGGGAGTAAGAGAAGCAGAGGTGGTGGGAACTAGGAATACGTATTGAAGTCAGTGGAGGGTTGTACTCGTTGATGTCATACCAGTATAAATGAGAGAAGAATCAAGCCCATAATGTTTTCCTGACATCTTTCCTATATGAAACGAATGTTAATACGAGTGACCAAACATTGAAATTTCTGGTTCAAAATCTAGATCCTCCAGAACTAATTCTGTTCTTTATTTTCCCCTAATATGTGCTGAATCCATATTGCCAGAAACAGTTCATGTCCACAAATAGTACATGACCAGAACAGGGCATTGGATTAAACACTGACATGAGGAGTCTTTCATGAGATAGTGAGATGAAAAGCTAGCCAATACAATATTTTAAAAGAACTGAAAATGAAATAATCTGGCCAACAGAAAAAAGGGGTGGCAGCACGTACACAAGGTCAGATCCTCAGCTGGTGTAAATCAGAGTAGTTCTGTTGATTTCAAGGGAACTATGCTGATTTTCACCAGCTGAGGATCTGACCCAGAGAGTGGAGATTCTTAGGTTCCAATTCAGTGGGAACTACTCATATGCTTAATTTTAGACAGATGCTTAAGTAACTTGCTGAATTGGGGCTTTAACCATTAGACCTAATTGTGAAATTCTTAGCCCTGGTCTACACTAGGACTTTAGGTCGAATTTAGCAGCGTTAAATCGATTTAAACCTGCACCCGTCCACACAATGAAGCCCTTTATTTCGACTTAAAGGGCTCTTAAAATCGATTTCCTTACTCCACGCCTGACAAGTGGATTAGCGCTTAAATCGACGTTGCCGGCTCGAATTTGGGGTACTGTGGACACAATTCGATGGTATTGGCCTCCGGGAGCTATCCCAGAGTGCTCCATTCTGACCGCTCTGGACAGCACTCTCAACTCAGATGCACTGGCCAGGTAGACAGGAAAAGAACCGCGAACTTTTGAATCTCATTTCCTGTTTGGCCAGCGTGGCAAGCTGCAGGTGACCATGCAGAGCTCATCAGCACAGGTGACCATGATGGAGTCCCAGAATCGCAAAAGAGCTCCAGCATGGACCGAACGGGAGGTACGGGATCTGATCGCTGTTTGGGGAGAGGAATCCGTGTTATCAGAACTCCGTTCCAGTTTTCGAAATGCCAAAACCTTTGTCAAAATCTCCCAGGGCATGAAGGACAGAGGCCATAACAGGGACCCGAAGCAGTGCCGCGTGAAACTGAAGGAGCTGAGGCAAGCCTACCAGAAAACCAGAGAGGTGAACAGCCGCTCTGGGTCAGAGCCCCAAACATGCCACTTCTATGATGAGCTGCATGCCATTTTAGGGGGTTCAGCCACCACTACCCCAGCCGTGTTGTTTGACTCCTTCAATGGAGATGGAGGCAATACGGAAGTAGGTTTTGGGGACGAAGAAGATGATGATGAGGAGGAGGTTGTAGATAGCTCACAGCAAGCAAGCGGAGAAACCGGTTTTCCCAACAGCCAGGAACTGTTTCTCACCCTAGACCTGGAGCCAGTACCCCCCGAACCCACCCAAGGCTGTCTCCTGGACCCAGCAGGCGGAGAAGGGACCTCTGGTGAGTGTACCTTTTAAAATGCTATACATGGTTTAAAAGCAAGCATGTGAAAGGATTACTTTGCCCTGGCATTTGCGGTTCTCCTAGATGTAGTCCTAAAGCCTTTGCAAAAGGTTTCTGGGGAGGGCAGCCTTATTGCGTCCTTCATGGTAGGACACTTTACCACTCCAGGCCAGTAACACGTGCTTGGGAATCACTGTAGAACAAAGCATTGCAGTGTATGTTTGCTGGCATTCAACCAAAAGCCGTTCTTTATCTCTCTGTGTTATCCTCAGGAGAGTGAGATATAATTCATGGTCACCTGGTTGAAATAGAGTGCTTTTCTTCAGGGGACACTCAGAGGAGCCCATTCCTGCTGGGCTGTTTGCCTGTGGCTAAACAGAAATGTTCCCCGCTGTTTGCCACAGGAAGGGGGGAAGGTTGAGGGGGTAGTCACGCGGTGGGAGGAGGCAAAATGCGACCTTGTAACGAAAGCACATGTGCTATGTATGTAATGTTAACAGCAAGGTTTACCCTGAAAGAGTGTAGTGACTGTTTTATAAAATGTGTCTTTTTAAATACTGCTGTCCCTTTTTTTTTCTCCACCAGCTGCATGTGTTTCAATGATCACAGGATCTTCTCCTTCCCAGAGGCTAGTGAAGCTTAGAAAGAAAAAAAAACGCACTTGCGATGAAATGTTCTCTGAGCTCATGCTGTCCTCCCACACTGACAGAGCACAGACGAATGCGTGGAGGCAAATAATGTCAGAGTGCAGGAAAGCACAAAATGACCGGGAGGAGAGGTGGAGGGCTGAAGAGAGTAAGTGGCGGGCTGAAGAGAGTAAGTGGCGGGCTGAAGACAGGGCTGAAGCTCAAATGTGGCGGCAGCGTGATGAGAGTAGGCAGGATTCAATGCTGAGGCTGCTGCAGGACCAAACCAGTATGCTCCAGTGTATGGTTGAGCTGCAGCAAAGGCAGCTGGAGCACAGACTGCCACTGCTGCCCCTCTGTAACCAACCGCCCTCCTCCCCAAGTTCCATAGCCTCCACACCCAGACGCCCAAGAACGCGGTGGGGGGGCCTCCGGCCAACCAGCCACTCCACCACAGAGGATTGCCCAAAAAAAAGAAGGCTGTCATTCAATAAATTTTAAAGTTGTAAACTTTTAAAGTGCTGTGCTTAAAGTGCTGTGTGGCATTTTCCTTCCCTCCTCCACCACCCCTTCCTGGGATACCTTGGTAGTCATCTCCCTATTTGTGTGATGAATGAATAACGAATGCATGACTGTGAAGCAGCAATGACTTTATTGCCTCTGCAAGCAATGATTAAAGGGAGGAGGGGAGGGTGGTTAGCTTACAGGGAAGTAGAGTGAACCAAGGGGCGGGGGGTTTCATCAAGGAGAAACAAACAGAACTTTCACACCGTAGCCTGGCCAGTCATGAAACTGGTTTTCAAAGCTTCTCTGATGCGTACCACACCCTCCTGTGCTCTTCTAACCGCCCTGGTGTCTGGCTGCGCGTAACCAGCAGCTAGGCGATTTGCCTCAGCCTCCCACCCCGCCATAAACGTCTCCCCCTTACTCTCACAGATATTGTGGAGCACACAGCAAGCAGTAATAACAGTGGGAATATTGGTTTCTCTGAGGTCTAAGCGAGTCAGTAAACTGCGCCAGCGCGCCTTTAAACGTCCAAATGCACATTCTACCACCATTCTGCACTTGCTCAGCCTGTAGTTGAACAGCTCCTGATTACTGTCCAGGCTGCCTGTGTACGGCTTCATGAGCCATGGCATTAAGGGGTAGGCTGGGTCCCCAAGGATACATATAGGCATTTCAACATCCCCAACAGTTATTTTCTGGTCTGGGAATAAAGTCCCTTCCTGCAGCTTTTGAAACAGACCAGAGTTCCTGAAGATGCGAGCATCATGCACCTTTCCCGGCCATCCCACGTTGATGTTGGTGAAACGTCCCTTGTGATCCACCAGAGCTTGCAGCACTATCGAAAAGTACCCCTTGCGGTTTATGTACTCGGCGGCTTGGTGCTCCGGTGCCAAGATAGGGATATGGGTTCCATCTATAGCCCCACCACAGTTAGGGAATCCCATTGCAGCAAAGCCATCCACTATGTCCTGCACATTTCCCAGGGTCACTACCCTTGATATCAGCAGATCTTTGATTGCGTGAGCTACTTGCATCACAGCAGCCCCCACAGTAGATTTGCCCACTCCAAATTGATTCCCAACTGACCGGTAGCTGTCTGGCGTTGCAAGCTTCCACAGGGCTATCGCCACTCGCTTCTCAACTGTGAGGGCTGCTCTCATCTTGGTATTCATGCGCTTCAGGGCAGGGGAAAGCAAGTCACAAAGTTCCATGAAAGTGCCCTTACGCATGCGAAAGTTTCGCAGCCACTGGGAATCGTCCCAGACCTGCAACACTATGCGGTCCCACCAGTCTGTGCTTGTTTCCCGAGCCCAGAATCGGCGTTCCACAGCATGAACCTGCCCCATTAGCACCATGATGCATGCATTGTCAGGGCCCATGCTTTCAGAGAAATCTGTGTCCATGTCCTGATCACTCACGGGACCGCGCTGACGTCGCCTCCTCGCCCGGTATCGCGTTGCCATGTTCTGGTGCTGCATATACTGCTGGATAATGCGTGTGGTGGTTAATGTGCTCCTAATTGCCAAAATGAGCTCAGCGGCCTCCATGCTTGCCTTGGTATGGCGTCCGCACAGAAAAAAGGCGCGGAACGATTGTCTGCCGTTGCTCTGACGGAGGGAGGGGCGACTGACGACACGGCTTACAGGGTTGGCTTCAGGGAGCTAAAATCAACAAAGGGTGTGCCTGTACATCAAGGAGTATTTCAGGCAGGACTGCACGGAGGGTTCCAATAAGAAATGGTGCACCTAAGTTATCGTTGTTATTGGAACAAGGAGGTTAGCCTGGCCTCTGATTGATACATGGCTAGATTTACCTCGCTGCACCTTCTCTGTGAGTGACTGCAGTGTGATCTAGACAGGGGAGGAGGCAAATGAGTACAAAACAAATCTGGTCTATTTCTTGTTCTGACCCACTCCATCTATCTTTTACATCTTTGGCTGGCAGCAGACGGTGCAGAAGGACTGCATGCCATCCACATCTCATGGCTGCTCGGCAGAAGATGGTACAGTACGACTGCTAGCCATCTTCATCTCTTGCCTGCCTGGCATAAGATGGTACAATATGACTGCTAGCAATCCTCATCTCTTGCCTGCCTGGCAGAAGATGGTACAGTACGACTGCTAGCAGTCCGTATCGCCTGCCCACTCACCATAAGACGGTTCAATAGGACTGCAGGACTAAAGAGAATGACCTGGTCAAGTCACTCCAAATTTAGTCCCTGCGCCCATGTCTGCCCAGGCGCTCCCAGCCGACGTGGCCAGGAGCACCTCGGACACGACGAGGACGACTACCAATCGTATTGCACCATCTGCTGCCAGAAGGCAATGGGTTGCTGCTACTGTGCAGCAAAGCCGTACCACGTCTGCCAGCACCCAGGAGACATAGGGTGACGGTTACCTGAGCTGGCTCCATGCTTGCCGTGGTATGGCGTCTGCACAGGTAACTCATGAAAAAAGGCGCGAAATGATTGTCTGCCCTTGCTTTCACGGAGGGAGGGAGGCAACACGGAGGGAGGGAGGGCCTGACGATACGTACCCAGAACCACCTGCGACAATGTTTTAGCCCCATCAGGCATTGGGATCTCAACCCAGAATTCCAGTGGGCAGAGGAGACTGCGGGAACTGTGGGATAGCTACCCACAGTGCAACGCTCCGGAAGTCGACGCTTGCCTCGGTACTGTGGAAGCGCTTCGCCGAGTTAATGCACTTAATGCACTTAGAGCATTTTCTGTGGGGACACACACACTCGAATATATAAAACCGATTTCTAAAAAACCGACTTCTATAAATTCGACCTAATTTCGTAGTGTAGACATACCCTTTACCTACCAAACCTGATTTGATACCTCCTGCACTATGGGTGAAATATTGACCCTATTAAAATCAATGGGAGTTTTGCCACTAACTTCAACAGAGCCAAGATTTCACTCTACATGTTCTTGTAAAACTACTTTTTTTTTCTCTTTATGAATTATGTCACTAACTTGTATCTGTGGAGAAATGTGATCCCACCATAGCCAATTTTATACTTAAATATTAAATAACAAGAAGTAAGTAAAAGCTTAAATCAACAAGTTATAATTTAAAATTTGAATCCCATATTAATTATACATTGATACATGTAGATTAAAATATATGAACCAAAAGTGATGCTCTATCACTGTGGGCTACATGATGAAAAAATAACCTGGTGGAATGAAACAAGTCTGATGAAGGTATGTAGAAATAAGCCTTAGGATTTTTTCCCCAAACAGAAAGCTTTGCTAAATATTTCATAATATTTTCCGAAGTAACAGGATAATACAATATGTCATTATGTCTTCAAACAGAAAGGACAGTGTTTTACATAAAGAAAAAGAAAGGATGGTGATTTAACCCAATTCCCCTCAGTATATATCAAATATTCAGAGAATAGTCTGCAAATAATCATTAACATTAACTTACTTTCTGAATCCCTATTTCATTTCAAAGAAAGTGAGGCTGACCTTTTACCATGCACGTGTCGGTCATGAACAGTGGGAAAAGTTTGCTGATCACCATGAACATTTGATTCACTTCATGCCTCAGACTTTGTATCTCAGATTAAAAATATTGCTATATAAATGTAATAGCAAGTTTGCATAGTAAGGGTCTGATCCAGCTCTGACTGAAATCAAAATAAATCCTTCCTTTGGCTACAACTATAACTGAATTGGTATCCAAAAGAGGGGCTTATCTATCCTTCTGTTAGATAGAAAGCTAGAATTTTTTTTTTCATTTAGACCAATCAGATTTAAGGATAGACGAATTGATAGGGGCTTAAAACAGATTTAAATTATATTAGCCAACTTTACCTTTTATGCTGCAGAATTTATAAGACACTGCGGTGTCTTCAACCATAAAAACATATCTTACAAGCCATAACATAATGACAATAGTCATTTTCAAATTGTTATTACCCAAATTACTTAATATTTTTTGGCTGTCAATCGCAGTTAACGCATGTGATTAACTCAAAACAAATTAAAGTTTTTTTTTTAATGAACACACGCACACTCTCTTACACAAAACCAGAATCTGAAATGGTGCCCCTGGTGAGCCAGGAGTGGCCAGAGGGCTGCGGGATTGCCATGGGCTCTGGTAAGATACAGCCCCTGTGCGACACCACAGAGCCTGCCTTGAGCCGCAACAAGAGCCAGGCACCAGGAGCCGCAGCAGCAGCAGCACAGAAGCAAGTAACACCCAAAAATACTTAAATAAGTGCTATTCTGTTTTTGTTTAACAATGAGATTAAAACTGCAAGTAATCACAACTATTTTTTAAATCTCATGATTAATTGTGATTAATTATTTTAATGGTTTGACACCCTCATATATTTATTTTATTCTTTCTCCTGTTCCAGCAGAAGCAGCTGCACCACTGTTTGGGCTTTGACTACTTGGCTTTCAAAATCCAAGTTTGCCCAGTCGTCAACTATGGCACTAGCAATTAATCTTCTCATAGCACATACCAGCAGTAACAAAGGGGCTTAAGTAAGCAGAAGTGACCAATAACACTGACTTGCTTATTGATTTGAGGATTTGTGCAATGTGGCTGTAACACCATCACTGCCTGTCTGGAAAAAGACAGGCCATAGAAGGAAATTAGCAAAATATTGAGAAGTGGGAGAAAAAGATGGTATAATGCCAGCTGTGACTTCACTTTCTGTCTTTGCCTTTGCCTCAGTGCTACTGCATCTGCCATAATCCAGGTTTCAGAGTAGCAAGCGTGTTAGTCTGTATCCGCAAAAAGAACAGGAGTACTTGTGGCACCTTAGAGACTAACACATTTATTTGAGCATAAGCTTTCGTGGGCTACAGCCAACTTCATCAGATGAATAGAATGGAAAATATAGTAAGAAGATATATATACATACAGAGAACATGAAAAGGTGGAAGTTGCCATACCAACTCTAAGAGGCTAATTAATTAAGATGAGCTGTTATCAGCAGGAGAAAAACCTTTTGTAGTGATAATCAAGATGGCCCATTTAGACAGTTGAAAAGAAGGTGTGAGGATACTTAACATGGGGAAATAGATTCAATTTGTGTAATGACCCAGCAACTCCCAGTCTTTATTCAAGCCCAGGTTAACAGTATCTAGTTTGCAAATTAATTCCAGTTCAGCAGTTTCTCATTGGAGTCTGTTTTTGAAGCTTTTCTGTTGCAAAATTGCCACCTTTAAGTCTGTTACTGAGTGACCAGAGAGGTTGAAGTGTTCTCCTACTGGTTTTTGAATGTTATGATTCCCGATGTCAGATTTGTGTCCATTTATTCTTTTGTGTAGAGACTGTCCAGTTTGGCCAATGTACATGGCAGAGGGGCATTGTTGGCACATGATGGCATATATCATATTGGTAGATGTGCAGGTGAATGAGCCCTGATGGCATGGCTGATCTGATTAGGTCCTATGATGGTGTCACTTGAATAGATATGTGGACAGAGTGGGCATCGGGCTTTGTTGCAAGGATAGGTTCCTGGGTTAGTGTTTTTGTTGTGTGGTGTCTGGTTGCTGGTGAGTATTTGCTTCAGGTTCGGGGACTGTCTGTAAGCGAGGACTGGTCTGTCTCCCAAGATCTATGAGAGTCAGGGATCATTTTTCAGGATAGGTTGTAGATCTTTGATGATGCGCTGGACAGGTTTTAGTTGGGGGCTGAAGGTGACGGCTAGTGGCTTTCTGTTATTTTCTTTGTTGGGCCTGTCCTGTAGTAGGTAACTTCTGAGTGCTCTTCTGGCTCTATCAATCTGTTTTTTCACTTCAGCAGCTGGGTATTATAGTTTTAAGAATGCTTGATAGAGATCTTGTAGGTGTTTGTCTCTGTCTGAGGGATTAGAGCAAATGTGGTTGTATCGTAGAGCTTGGCTGTAGACAATGGATCGTGTAGTGTGTCCTGGATGGAAGCTGGAGGCATGTAGGTAAGTATAGTGGTCAGTAGGTTTCCGGTATAGGGTGGTGTTTATTTGACCATCACTTATTAGCACAGTAGTATCCAGGAAATGGACCGCTTGTGTGGATTGGTCCAGGCTGAGGTTGATGGTGGGATGGAAATTGTTGAAATCATGGTGGAATTCCTCAAGGGCTTCTTTTCCATGGGTCCAGATGATGAAGATGTCATCAATGTAGCACAAGTAGAATAGGGGCATTAGCATTTGAGAGCTAAGGAAGCATTGTTCTAAGTCAGCCATAAAAATGTTGGCATACTGTGGGGCCATGCGGGTACCCATAGCAATGCCGCTGACCTGAAGGTATACATTGTCCCCAAATGTAAAATAGTTATGGGTAAGGACAAAGTCACAAAGTTCAGCCACTGGGTTTGCCGTGACATTATCGGGGATACTGTTCCTGATAGCTTGTAGTCCATCATTGTGTGGAATGTTGGTGTAGAGGGCTTCTACATCCATAGTGGCCAGGATGATGTTTTCTGGAAGATCACTGATGGATTGTAGTTTCCTCAGGAAGTCAGTGGTGTCTCGAAGATAGCTGGGAGTGCTGGTCACGTAGGGCCTGAGGAGAGAGTCCACATAGCCAGACAATCCTGCTGTTAGGGTGCAAATGCCTGAGGTGATGGGGCATCCAAGATTTCCAGGTTTATGGATCTAGGGTAGCAAATAGAATACCCCTGGTCGGGGTTCTAAGCATGTGTCTGTACAGATCTGTTCCTGTGCTTTTTCAGGGAGTTTCTTGAGCAGATGGTGTAGTTTGGTAATCCTCAGTGGGATCAGAGGATAATGGCCTGTAGAATGTGGAGTTAGAGAGCTGGCTAGCAGCCTCTTGTTCATATTCCAACTGCTCAAATCAAACACATTGGCTAACTTCTCCACTTTGTTACACAGGTGCTACTCTGTTGACTTCACTTGGCTTGCACCAGGCCTATTAAAGCCAATAGAATTGAACCAGTTTAACTAAAAGGAGAATTTGGCTAAATATTTGGTATTATCATATTGCTGTTTTCATTGTTGCCAGATGAAAATGGAGGGACAGAGAAAGCTGAAGGATCACTGCTCTCACTATCACTTCCCTCCATGTTCAAGCAGAGATTTTAAGAGCATTTCCCCAGGCCTTTTATTCTTTCTTTCCTGAAATGAACAAAACTGCGTGGAAATTTGATGGTTCTACTAGAAAGAAAATGTCTTTCCATATCCCTTTAGCCTGACATTACTCTTTGCATTTTTTTCTCAGTGTTGGTGTTGTCAGATTCCCTCAGAAATCCCCAGTCCCTCCTTATCTTCTACTAAGTGAGGGAAATAATGTTTTATCCTTCAGTGGACAGGAAACATGGCCAACGAAAAAAGTAGAAGGCATGACCAAAGGAGCAACATAAGACAGTGAGTGGTCATCTGATGATGGAGATATTTAAAACTAAACTGAAAAAAAATAATTTGTTTGTATGCAGAAGGAAACAATTGTGAACTATCAGGAAGATAGTTGAGATGACCTTAGGCTTTGTCCATCTCTAACCTCTATAAATCTGTGACTTGCACTCATGGTATAACATGGGTAAGGCCCTACTTGAATTGTGGGATGATTGTCAAAAAAATGCATCTGAGCTGTGGACAAGCCATGGAAAATTGCCAGCCTAGGGATGACAAGGGGGGCTCCAACTGTCTGAACATGGGAGGGCTTCTGCTGTCAAAATGGCAGTTGAAGCCTAATATTGTGGAATCCACAATTTCCACAATATTGCATGTTAAGCAGGGCCTTAAACATGCTCTAATTTCCATGAGGGCTGTCATATGCACATATATATTTAAAAACAAATAAATAAACTCTGCATTTAAAGGCTGGACCTGTTATGTATATATCGCTTTATCCATACTGCATTGCATGGGGTTAAAACTTCCTCTTTGCCTGCATTTTGCCAAGCTCTCTGATGGCCCTTAATAATTGATAAGCACTAAAGCTATGACATATGCATTATAAATAACTTAAAAATTAGATAGTAATTGAATACATTTTGAGAACCGTATCATCTATGATGTAACTACACTCAAAAACTTGGTCATAAAATGGATAATGTACAGTGGAAGGCTTCTGGTTGATAAAGGTTAATCATTGAGCATTGGTAATGTCTTTGAATTAAGGCTCAATTCTCCAGTGATTTATTTTAAAACTATGTTTACAATTATATCAAACTAGTCATAAATCATCTCAATTTCAAAAATTGGAAATGTGGACACAAATGATTAAACGTTGGACTAATGAGGGAGACAAAAGGAGAAATATGAAACCTTTCAGCTGTTAATCCATTCATTCTCCACTTTCTTTCAGTGGTAAACAAGACTTAAAACTTGTGATACCTCATAACCCCATGGCACCTTGCCACTTGTGTGTGTATAAAGAAAACTAATGGTAAAAATATAGAAATAGATCCATGAATTCTGTGAATCATAGGAACCTTGAAGGAATGTATTATTGACTCAAAATGTTTTGTCATTGTTTGTCTGCACTGCACCTAGCTGAAGTATACCAGAAGTTCACTAAACGAGTTCAGCCATCTCAATTTTAAATTAATTTTTTTTCAACATAGGGAACTTTTAACAAGAAATTATTGTTAATTTAGGTCTTCGTACACAATAATCCAACTCCCCTACATAACATGACTGAGTGTTACAGTTATGATACCAGTCTGCAGCTCTTCTGCTATCAGTACTTTCTATCAGCAAAATATCAACTAAAACAGCTGAAGAGAAAAAAGGATCCAGTGCTATTTTTTCCCAGTATGGTTTATGCTTTGTATTTAAGTACAGTAGTGCAATGACAATGGCATATTGTTATTTGCTGCAAACTGTCTCCCACTTTTCTCAAGTGAGAATTCCTAATTGTTTGAGGCCTTTGTTGAAGGACATTCAGTTTAGCCTAAGAATGATTGACCCCGACACCTCCTTTTTTTCACTTTAGTTCTTCACATTTCTCAAGTGTCTCTTGGCAATCACTGCATTTCATCTTGATATTTGCAAATTTCATTTTCTGCTGCTTCTTTATTCTGATCCAATTGGTTTAACAGTTTCATCTAATTATTTGATGTAAGCATAGGATTGTCTTATTTTTGGAATAAATCTGGTCAATTAGCTGCTGCATGGATAGCTAAGCCTTTATTAAGCCTTTATTGTCTGTCACTGAGTCTGCTTTATTTGATTTTGAATCTCTATCTGGACCATTAATTGCTTGTCAGAAGCCTCAATTGACTCCTTGAAACTTTTTCTGAACTTGGTGTATTTCTTTTTAAGCTCCTACCTGGCCTATCTTGATATCTACAGTAATTGAACTATGACTGAAACTTATCATAGCTTATGTTTTCCCTTCAGATGGCTAAGCTTTTGAAAGTGTGGCCAAGATTTGTTTGATTTTCAGATCATTTACTACTGTACATAAAATTATTTCTAGAGTTCACCTGTCTCATCTAAAACACTAAGTTGAATTGAGTGGGTCTGTTGCACGTAAAAGAATCATGATGGAACCTACAACAATGCAAGACTTTGTTTACTGTGTCTACACTACGTGTTACACTGATTCAGACATTAAAAAGGGGGAAGGTCTTGGGACCTGACTAGGAACATTGTTTCTAAAAACTTGGGATTTTCATTTTACTCTGTGTGTGTGCGCGCATATGTGCAAAAGAACATTTTCACTGAATTTTGTGTAAAAAATTGTAAGGTAGCAAAGTTTTGCAGTATCACTCAAGAGGGATGAAATCAATGGAGTCTAATTTTGTGAGCATCACAGATGTTTCTAAATCCTTTGCAAACCTGTAAAATGTGTCCACATTTTCTGATTTATTTTTATAGCTAAAATCATCAAATAAATAATCATTCCTTATGAAATATTCTTATGACTCTGTTACCACCTCAGGATTTGCCCTAAGATTGCAATGGGCCAAGTTTTCAAAGACAGGCACCTAAAAGTGTCTGAATGCAACTATTATCCTGCCACAGTAGAGATCAGCGGAAGTTCTCAAGCTGGATCTTCCACACCAGTGGTTCTCCACCCACGGCCACCATGGCCCAATTAGCACATAGCTGCGGCCCAGCTGTGTAGAAAAGGCAGCCGGGCCCATGCAGCTGGGTCTGGGTTCCCGGCTTCCTGGCTTCCTGGTGTGGCGGAGTCCGGCCTACTCAACTTGTCTTGGTCGTGGTCACCGGCCAGCCCCATGTGACGGGGATCCAGGGTCGGGGCTGCTGGCCAGCCCCATGGGGTCCGGGACTGCTGGTTGGCCCCACAAGGTCCCATGGGGTCCAGGGCTGCCAGACAGCTCTGAGGGATCGGGGGTCTGGGGTTCAGGTTCCACTGACCCCCACGGTGGGAGTCTAGAGCTGCTGGCTGGCCTCATGGGGTCAGGGTCTGGGGTCAGGGCCTTACTGCCCTGCTACCTGGGCTCTGCATTCCTAAAGGTTTCATCACATGACCTAATCTTTTATTAAAGATTAATCTTTAATTCCTGGAGACTCCAGGGCAATCCTTGCGGCTTGGCAACCCTAGGCAAGGTCCAGGGTCCCTTCCACTCAGCCCCCTGCCCAAGGATCCACTTCTGCCCCCACTCTGTGGAAGGTCCCTGGGTGGGGAGGTGCTGGACATAAGGGTTGGGGGGGCTTGGAGGGGAGGGATGTTGTGGTTTTCAACCTGTGGCCCTTATAACACATTGTGGGCTGCATACGCAGCCATCGATGATAAATAGGTTGAGAACCACTGTCCCACACTGTGTAGGAGGAAGCTACTGGCAGAGCATTCTCCAACAAGACACTTAATTCCAGAATTTACTTCTGTCTTTGGGAGTTCAGCTCCTAAGTGATTTTGATAATCTGACTAGGCCCCTACCTGCTCTTTTTAGGCACCTAAATACCTTTAAAAATCTGGCCCTACATGACTTTCCCAAAGTCACACAGGATGTCTGTAGCAGAGCAGAGAATTGAACCGCTGGGTGATGTTACTGGCTTGTGATATATAGGAGGCTAGACTTGATGATCCAGTGGCCCCTTCTGGCCTTAAATTCTATGACTCAGTCTCCTTAGTGCCAGGTTAGGCTGCTTACCACTGGACCATTATGAATATAATATTCTGTGTGGGAGCTCAGAACACAGGGTATATGCTTATTGGTTTTTTATATAGATAAAGCAGTTGTCATACACAGTAATCCATTGCTTGCAGATAACTGCATATCTAGCTATCTGGTAAGGTAATTATCCAGTTTATGTACAAAAATGCCCCTTTTTGTGTGTAAATGCAAAATTCTCTCAGCAATATGTGCATGCATACATTTTATGGGCGTGAGATGGGCATGTGCCTGTGAAAATGTGATCCACTTAAACTAAAGTCGAGGACATTCTGAAAAACAGATTATTTTATGAGATTTTGACCATTAGGGGCTGAAATCCCACAAGAACAGCCCACAGCATTATTAGATAGGAATCCACAACTCAAACCTAACCCTGGTTTGACTTTGAACCCCAAGTCCTTGCCTTTATCCCAATACAGATCAGAACATTGCCTCTCTGATATGCAGTATAACCCTTCAATTACAAGGACTAAAACTTTAGTTTTCCAGAAGCATAGCTGCATTACTCAAGGATAGTGCTGTCAATGTCTTTGTACTTCAGAAAATAGCAAATAATATTAAGGTAGTTAGCAGTTTTGGAATGGGTGTTTGGATAGATAACTATTAGAGTGCCTTCTGGGTATTACAAAAACACACCAATTATATTTTTGAATAACAATAATAACTAATAATTAATAAAGAAACCACTGCCTGGTAACCCTTATGTTAATAGTTCATATGTATTCCATGTACTTCTGGATGTATTCCAGTCTTACAAGCAAGGTTGCAATGTGTTACCAAGAATTTGCTCAGATTCCATGGGATATTGTAGTGGGGTGGTCACCCTGCTCCAGCCTTGAAGGGGTTAAAAATAGCCCTGGAAAGGGCTGCCCTGGGGAGCCAATAGGAAAAGGATGGGAGGGAGTCAATCAGGGCCCAGCTGGGCCCTATAAAAGAGCTGCAGGGCCAGAAGGCAGAGTGAGTCTCTCTCTAGCTCTTGAGAAAGAAGGATCTGGCTGCCTGGCAGAGATGGGTACCTGTGGTAGAGCAGTGCTGGGGAATAGGGCAAGGGAGCTGGGGAGCTCCAGCCTGGTAAAACCCCAGGCTGCAGGCCTTGTGCAAGGCCTAAAGAAGGTACTGGGCTGCAGAGGTACAGTCTGTGGTCAGGCTAAGGCAGCAGATCCAACCCGCCATTGCCAATTAGGAGTGGCCATTACACTGCAGTCTTCCCCAATGAACAGGGACTAGATGATGACTGGGAGTAGCCACTGAGACAAGGTGGGCTTAGAGGGCTGGGGGTTCCTGTGGGAGGGGAGATCCAGAGAGTGGGGGAACTGCTGGGTAGGGTACTGGGGTCCAAGAGGGACATAGGGGACTGAGGCTGGTGAGCCACCAGCCTGCAGAGGGCGCTCTGGGCTGGAATCAAGCTAATTCCGGGACAACCACCAGGAATCACCACACCGGTGAATCTTCGCTTGGCTACAGATACTTTTGTACCACATATAGGATATGCAGAGCTTTTAAATTATTCTGAAGATAACACAAAGATATTCCTCATGATACTGAATCAGTCTTACATATACACATGGTATCACAGCTTTTCACTGTGTTTTTCACTGGAAGACTGTGATGTACAATTTCCATTTTCTAGGGTCCTTGTTCGGAAACACAGTATGCAGCACGTCTTAGGCAATCAGAGGTTTAATGCATACCCCAATGCCTTACTAACTTTCATAATGTTTGGTGTTGCAGCGAATCTGCTATTCAACAAAAGTGGAAGATGCTGCCCAGTCAAATAAATGGGCAAATATTTTTGCATTTAAGGCTGAGTCAGAGATGGATGAGAGTGATTATTTTAATTATACCCATATTTGTATGTCTATAGATAAAGAACCTGAATAACCTATTGAAGTAGAAAATATGTTTAAAGGACCATTCCCAGCACTGACATATGCATCTTGATGATCTTGAGACAGGAGGAAAAATAAACAATACTCAGAATTTCACTGAACTAAAAGACTATTGTATTTGATTGCTAAGCTGCTATTGTAAATTACATTTACAATAACACTCAAAATGTATTTCTCTATATGAATAAACTATTTGTAATTTGTTTGTTTTCAATCCACACTATATTCAATCGTATTATGTGTATCCTCTTTTTTCTGGCACACCGCTTAGAATATACTTGACCTCCTAAAATGTTCATCTATGAGTGTTGCCATTTATTTTCTAAGCAGTTATGGATATTCTACCATGAGAATGTATTTGTAACTGTCTTCTTACTACTCAATGGAAATGCATACAAAGGTTAACTTACTATAAAGTAAATGAATCCTGTTAACAGCTTATAAAAATACTTTGCACTAAAATATATATTTATTGCAATGTATTTTATCAGCTATGCAAAAATAAATTATGTCTTAGGTATAACAAGGTTAGATTTCTAATATTTTAAGTAAATAAATGAAGACAGTTTCAGAGGAATAGAATATAATTTAGAGGCTGTGAAACACTGCATTTTGTAGATGTAAGGTAAATGATTTACTTTATAATAATTATATCAACATAGAACGTATGCACCTGTATTGTATTTTCTTATTTTTAAAATGTGATGCAAACAGGGACAGTGAATAACAATCTGACTTCAGTTTCTAGAGGAATGAACGCCAACACAAGTTATGTAGATCTACAATAGAGATGACTTTAAATAGTTACATGGTTAACTTATGCTCAAATAAATTGGTTAGTCTCTAAGGTGCCACAAGTACTCCTGTTCTTTTTGCAGATACAGACTAACACGGCTGCTACTCTGAAACCTTTACAAAAATAGCTGAATTAATTAAAGCAATGGGGAAAGAGAGAGAAAGAGCAAGCATTCATATATTACCCAATATGTAATTCACTATCATGTACAGAAGATTGCAATGTGAAAAATGTATTAGTCAGGAGCAGAACTTCAAGCTTGTGTTAAGCAGCGTAAATACCAAATGAGCACATAGGGTTTTAGACTTTTATTATTTGACTGGAATAGATAGAAAATGTTTTCATCTCTACATTTTTTTATTATCATCGCAATGCAGGAACAATCTATTTACCTCATTTTTATCCATATCTTTAGAGCAAAAACAAAAGGGTGGTTTTTGTGTGCAGAATGTTTTCTTATAAAGTAATAATATTACTCTATCCGCACTCAGTGTGCTGACATATATTTCAACATTCCTCTTTTAATTAACTTGTCTTACAAACACAGGCTACCAGATGAACACAATTTATCCACAGCATGTATTTTCAGTTAGGAGGCAGATAATTATTGCTCACTGCAGAAATAATGTTCTTCTACTTGCTCATGTAAAACAAACTTTAAATGTCATTTTACAGCAATAAAGATTACACAGCATAGTGCCATTTTAAGATATGGCAATTATACAGAGGAACTTCTCATTAACCTGGAGGTCAGAGGTCAGGGACAATCGCCAATTCTTGCTAATACAAACCTAAATTGGTTTGTGCTAAATGTAATGATATAATAATCATGAAAATGGCGACAGTAAAAACCTAACAGCTATTGTGGTACATTTCCAAACAGATTCATACAATCTGTAAACATAATCTGAATAATGTCACTTACTGCCCCTGCTTTCTCTTGCTATTGGGTAAATCTAAATGTATATTCCAGGAAGAATCATGGTGCACACAGTAGTTGCTACATGTTACAGGGAGAAATTACCTTTTTTTAATAAACTAGTGGCAGCTTTGTAACATTAAAATGTATTGTTTCGATTAAAGGAAACAACCACCACATAATCTTTAAACATTAAGAGAAAATTGCATTTTCAAACACAAGTGCTGCAATAGCTCTAAACATATTTACTTTACAACATTTTAACATTTTATAGAATGTGGTAGAAAAAGGAGAGAAACACAGCAAACTAGTTATTTTAAACTATAAATTAAATTATACTGTATTAAAAGTTCTCAAAACCCAGTTTAGTTCTATGCAGTGTGACAGGGTCGGGCCAGATGGCTACAGGAGAGTAATAGAAGGCAGATATATTAGCCCCAGGCTAAGTAGATCCCTTTTCCCTGGGTAAGGTAACAGGGAAGTTTCCAGAACAATCAGGAACCTTCTGGAGACAATTAAGACAGACAGTCTGATTAGAACACCTGCAGCCAATCAAGAAACTGCTAGAATCAATTAAGGCAGGCTAATCAGGGCACCTGGGTTTTAAAAAGGAGCTCACTTCAGTTTGTGATGTGTGAGGAGCTGGGAACAAGAGGCACTAGGGGCTGAGAGTGAGAATGCAGACTGTTGGAGGACTGAGGTGTACAAGCATTATCAGACACCAGGAGGAAGGTCCTATGGTGAGGATAAAGAAGGTGTTGGGAGGAGGCCATGGGGAAGTAGCCCAGGGAGATGTAGCTGTCGCACAGCTGTTCCAGGAGGCACTCTAGACAGCTGCATTCCACAGGGCCCTGGGCTGGAACCCAGAGTACAGGATGGGCCCAGGTTCCCCCCAAATCCTCCCAACTCCTGGTCAGACACAGGAGGAGTCGACCTGGACTGTGAATTCAGAAAAACGGCCAAGCTGAGGGCTGCCATGAAGCTCCAAGGTGAGCAAATCCGCCAATAAGCACAAGATCCACCAAGGTAGAGCAGGAACTTTGTCACAGCAGATAATTAGATTTTTTTTAAAGCCAGTGGGCTGAACTATGACTTTTTCCTTAAATACATGAGTTTTACTCATAGGGCAGCCCCTTACTTTCTGTCATGATATTATTCAAATGTGAAAGAATGTACTCTGAAATAAATATTGACCTACAGCAAAGACAAAAATAATTATGCTACATTGGACAAATGCTCTTTTCATTTCACAAACACCAGGACATCAAATAAAACAGTTAGCAAGTCTATATTCATTTGTGGTCTCTAGGAGCTCATCAGCCAAACTGGGGGAGGGAAGTTTCAATGACTTGAGGGAAAATGTCTGTTAATATAGCCATTAAGGGTGAAATTGAAGAGAAAGTAGTGATATCATGCCTTTTAACTCCAAAAGCTAATCTCTTCTACCTAGCTTAACCAGTATAATAGGTTTCAGTATTCAGAGAGAAGAATAAGGCCATATCAACACTACAGGGACTATAATGGCACAGCTAGGGTGCTGCAGGGCAGAAGGGGGGCAGGTCTCTGTCACTGTAAGGACACCACCTCTCCAAGCAATGGTAACTTGACAGAAGCATTCTTTACCTAGCTACATCTACAGCAGGGTTGGGTTGTCATAACTACAGCACTCAGTGGTGTGGATTTTTCACTGCTTGGTGCACCATAGCTATTTCAACCTAAATTTTAAATGTAGGCCAGGCTTCATTTTCTGTAACAGGGTATACCAGCTCTCTAAAGTTTGTGAGAAAACCCTCCTCCTGGCCAGTATTACCCCATTCCAAGAACAATCCCTGTGGGACAAGGAGCATAGTCACTGAGGGAGAAGAAGTCCACGTCCCTCAATGGTGGACAAGGTGGGTAAAAAGTAGTTCAAAGCAGCATCTCCCTGAGACCCAGGAAAGCAGGGACTGTTGGCAAATGTAGCCCTCTGGGTAGCCATGGTCCATGACAGTAGTCCTAACCTGTGGAAAAGAATTCTGAAACTTAAGGGGATTTTAAAAACAAATCCAGGGAGAGAGCTTCATCTTGGATGAAGCCAATGGTGCTGAATGGTGTTTTTGGGAATTATAGATAAGTAGCTACAATTATTTAAATTCCACATATTGTTTGCTACTTTTATCATCTGTGGTTCGTCATATTCTGCTATCTCTCAATATGAGGATGATGTCTGCTGGGGGGGAAAAATCACTGATGAGACGTAAGATGGCTGAGGAGTCCAATTCATGATTTACAGGTTTTCCAATATTTGTGACAGGTGGTTGTTTGGAAAGAGCACAACTGCTAGCCAGGATGGTGTACCTTTTCCGTCCTCCTCTGCCATTTCTCAGACTTTTGAGCAAGACTTTTGAGTCACTTAAGAGGCTGAGGCTTGATGTATGATGTGATGCCATTGCAGTCTGTTGCTAGCCAGCTCTTCCTAATTTGTGGGGTCAATGCCTCATTACTTTCAGGGTGTCCTTGTAACATTTCCTCTGTCCCCCATGGGTCGTCTTACCATGATTAAGGTAAGAGGATCTAGAAAAGAAGACTTGCTTTGGAAGATGAGTATCAGCCATCCACATACAATGACCATCCCAGTTAAGTTGTTGATTCAGAATCTTCACCTCAACATTGGTGATGTTAGTTGCAGAGAGAAGGCTGTCATTGGTATGACAGCCTTCCCATCTGATACAGAGAATCTTCCTAAGGCAGCTTTACTGGTACCACTCCAGATGCTTAAGATGGCTTCTGTATGTCACCCATGTCTTGCACCATAAAGAACAGTGGGGATGACGACTGCATTGTAGACCAAGCTCTTAGTTTCCATCTGCAGATCTCTGTCAGTAAAGACACAATGGAGCAACTTCCCAAAGAATACATTGGCACAATGGATCCTATGTTCAATCTCCACATCAAGATTGGCTGTCTGGGAGAGGTGGTTACCAAAGTAAGGGAAATGCTAAACATTTTCCAGGGGTTCACAACCGATGATAATTTGTGGGAGAACAGGGGCAACTTGTTCTGAGGCAGGCTAATGGAGCACCTTAGTCCCAGGCCATGGTAGCTGCCTGAGAAGTGATCTAGGGTGGATTGCAAGTCAGTCTCAGTGTGTGCGAGGATAGCACAGTCATCAGCATACTGAAGGGTAATAATAGTCCTGGTGATTTTAGTTTTAGAATGAAGACATTGCAGATTGAAGAGCTGGCCATCCATGTGATACACAATCTCAATTCCAGAAGAAAGGTGGTCACAAATAAAAATCAAGATTATGGCATGATAGATAGAAAAAAAGGTGGGGGCAATAACACCACCCTGCTTAACACCAGTGTGAATGGTGAACAGGTCTGTCTCCAACCCATTACAGACGAAAATGGTGTTCATCCCATCATGAAGTAGCCTGAGAACACAAATGAACGTCAATGGACCACCAAACCTAGACAGCACCTTCCATAATGCTTCTCATTTGATGGAATCAAAGGCTTTAGTAAGGTCAATAAATGCCATAAACAGTGACTGCTAGTGTTCTCTACACTTCTATTGGATCTGTTGTGCAACAAAAATAATGTCAATGATGACCCAACATGGTCTGAAACCAAATTGAGATTCCGGAAGAACATCTTTGGCAAAAGGGAGGAGACGGTTCAAAAGGATATGAGTAAGGATCTTCTTAGCAATGGGCAGAAGGGCAATACTTCAGCAATTCCTGCACATTGACTTGTCCCCTTTCTTAAAAATGGTCACAATATTGGTATTCTTTAGGTTGGGCGGAAGAGTTTCCCTTCTGTTAAAGGCTGGTTGGTGAGGTCAGTCCATGTTTGATGGTGTGTTCCTGAGTATCTGTTCCTGTTTATTCCTGAAATCTGATCTGGTCATCTCTTATTCTTGATCCATTTGGTCCTGGAGATCTGGAACAAGAGAACCAAAGTTGTGTCACATCCCATGGGTCTGGTCTGATGTGCACTCCCACAAGCAAGCACCACTGGAGTCGAGTCCATCTCTTCAGGAAGTTACAGGGGGTGCATGAGGCTCAAAGACTGACTTAGACATTAGACAGAACCCAGTAAGATGTTTGAGGAAAGGGGAACCTTGACATTAATAATAATAGTTAATAACCTATAAGATAATAGCCTGTACAAACAGATATCTATCTATTATTTAGGTTATATTTAGTTACATACACTTAGTAGTAAGTTAGCGTGTGTTTGTGTGTGAAGAATAAATATATTCTTCATCTATTTAATGTTATTATAGGAAGGTGAAATTCAGCCCCATTTATTCCTGTTTACATAAAATCCCTGTTATGTTATGGGTTTGGTTTTTTTGACAACCAGTTGCATTATTTTGTCTACCATTAAATAACTTTGATCATGGTATAACACCCCCCCCCCCGACCCACTCTCACCTACTGAATAAATTATATCACAACTGTGATGGACCATATTTTTGTCTTTCTTTTTTCTTTTTAAGTAATTAGTACTATAAGGGGTCAATTGTGATTTTTTGCAGCAAGCTCATATAAAGGGCAGCACTTTGTTGCACTCCCCCAGGAGCAGATAAGGAAACAGATAGTGACCAGTGCAGGTGAATAAAAGTGTGCCTTACGCCCTCTTATTCCCCTGGCAGGGATAACCCACAGTGTTACATAAGTGCACATTATGGACCACAATCTAGACTTTGGAGACCTGTGTTCAGTTCTTTGCTTTGCCATTGACTTCCTGTGTGGCACTGGGCAAGTCACTAAGTCTCTCTGTGCCTCAATTCCCCACCTGTAAAATGAGGATGATAGTACTTCCCTACCTCACAGGGGTATTGTGAGGATAAATACTTTAAAGGTTATGAAGCATTTTAAGCTACTGATGAAAAATACTATATTAGAGTGATGCACTTGTAGTACCTAATTTTATTTCTAAAGTATTATGCCAACACCTTCCCCCACTGTACTCCAAAGTGCAACAGAATAAAAATAAAAATAGGTCACAATGTAACCTAGTTTTAATTAACTCTTTTTATAGTTAAGTGGATTGGAAGTCCCAGTTTGATTCAGTGGGCTATCACAACACTTATAGTGAAGTGTCATTTCTCTTGTAGTACAGTGAAGCTTCATTTCAATGCAAATAGGTTCAGATTTACTAATACTCTTAAAATTCAGGAGTGAGTTGGGGTAAAGAGGACTCCTGACTCCATGCCCAACTGCTTGACCTGGCTGGTCTTGCTTTGAGGGGAGATGAAGATATGTCTTTTCAGATTCTTCCCTCATCATGTTACATCATGTTACCATCATGGAATAGTAGAATGGGAAATCCTTTGTTTTTATAGTGAAACTTCATTTATCGTGAATTTGTTTATATGAAAATAAGTACTTAATTATTTGTGTTAATCTGTAGAAACATGATACAACAGATGTACTCTTAAAATTCACACAAATAAATCCAATTAAGGGGAAGGGATCCTTTACAAAAAGTAAAAGAAAAGAGCTGGGATGGAGATTGGTGATATATTTCAGGCCGACAGTAGGTATAGAACATCTAAACCTTTCAAATAGAAAAGCCTTTAGGAGGGTTTTATAAAATCAGGTAGAGGTGAACTGACATGGATGTTAAACTGGTGCATGTTCTACACTTTAGAATACACAGAAAAGGCATAATTACTTGATTGTCTGATACAAGTTCAGATCCCTAAAAGGTGGGTGGTATCTGACCGTGGATACTCACCATAATGAGACTCAAGAGAAAGGTCTCAAGTAATTAGAACTTGAAAACAATATTAATTTAAATATCTCCTATAGGTTTACAACAGCCATGTAAAAAGGCAAGGTAATGCTGCTTTGATAGTTGCTAATATTAAGGAGTCTATATATACATTCTCAGCAATGGTAGTGTCCTGAGCTAAGCCCTGGTTTAGAAAAAAAAAAAAAGAATTGTAAGATTCAGGCCTTATGCTGATGAAGACGTGTTGTTGCAAAGTAAGCTTGGGTAACTAAGACCACAATCTCTAAAGTGAATGAATACAAATTATAATTGTGCTTTGTTTGACTTGTGGCTTTCCATGGAAAGGCTGATTCTAAGATTTTAAACTTTTTTAAAAGATTCCTTCTCGATTAAACACCGACTCTCAGACCCTGTGCTATCAGTGTTAGGCAATTGGTAACTTCTTTAGATCTCAAACGTTTTTGATATCGGTAGGTGTGTCTTCTACATAAATCAACTGCTTGTGTGTCATTACTCTCTAGAGCAGCCCTTTCCTGTTCCTTTCTGACCACGGTCAGCATCCTTGACGGAATTATGGCATTGCAGCTGGCTCTAGGTCTCTGCAGTTTTGTGGATTTTAGCTTCATTTAGAAAAGCACTCTGTCCATTTTAGTTGTTTATCTGACTTCCACTAGATTCCACAGTGCTCAGAAATTGGTTTGAAGCCGAAGCATTTATTTCAAGTCAATGACACCATTTTAACATAGTATTCTACTTCTATTTTGGTACACTGTGATGGCTCTTAGGTGTGCTTCCAAAGAGTACCTGCGAGTCCCTGAAAGAGTGTTTATATTTAAGTTTTGTCTCCATCTGAAGTAACAAGATTTTGCAGATCACGGAATTATGCTGTCATAAATACAAAGGGAAGGGCAAACCCCCTTAAAATCCCTCCTAGCCAGAGGAAAAATCCTCTCACCTGCAAAGGGTTAAGAAGCTAAAGGTAACCTCGCTGGCACCTGACCAAAATGACCAATGAAGAGACAAGATACTTTCAAAAGCTGGGAGGAGGGAGAGAAACAAAAGGTCTGTGTCTATCTGTATGCTGCTTTTGCCGGGGATAGAACAAGAATGGAGTCTTAGAACTTTTAGTAAGTAATATAGCTAGGTATGTGTTAGATTATGATTTCTTTAAATGGCTGAGAAAGGAACTGTGCTGAATAGAATGACTATTCTTGTCTGTGTGTCTTTTTTGTAACTTAAGGTTTTGCCTAGAGGGATTCTCTATGTTTTGAATCTAATTACCATGTAAGATATCTACCATCCTGATTTTACAGAGGGGATTTCTTTACTTCTATTAAAAGTCTTCTTGTAAGAAAACTGAATGCTTTTTCATTGTTCTCAGATCTAAGGGTTTGGGTCTGTGGTCACCTATGCAAATTGGTGAGGATTTTTACCAAACCTTTCCCAGGAAGTGGGGTGCAAGGGTTGGGAGGATTTTGGGGGGAAAGACATGTCCAAACTATGTTTCCCAGTAAACCCAGTTAGAGTTTGGTGGTGGCAGTGGAGATCCAGGGTCAAAGGATAAAATTAATTTGTACCTTGGGGAAGTTTTAACCTAAGCTGGTGAAAGTAAGCTTAGGAGGTTTTCATGCAGGTCCCCACATCTGTACCCTAGAGTTCAGAGTGGGGAAGAAACCTTGACATATGTATTCAATAAATTGTTGGTTATCCAATTCCTAACACTCAAACCTGTATAGAAGGGATGGAGCTCAGAGGAACAGGGATTGCAAATTCTATCCTCCTATGGTTTTAATGGCTGTTTAGACTCATCATCCTTATTAGTCATAGGGTTTATACATATGTGTCAATAGATCAAAGCAAAAATATGCTGTATCCTGCAGCATTCACATTTCTGCATATTCAAAGCCTCACTGTTTGCTGCCTGCAAAGACTAACTGCATTTTATGAGCACAGGGCAACATGCAGCTCAGTTCCTTGTAGCTGTTTGTTTGAAGGAACAGAAACATTTGTACTGGAAGGTTCTTCAACATAAAAATCTCCAATTAGTCCCTATAACATGTAGAACTTTGCCTTTTCAGTGCTAAAGTATTTGAATTTTCTAAGTATTTACAAAACATTTCAGGAAAGGAAGCATTGTACAGTAATACTTTCTGTCCTCAAGACCTGAATGAACTATTTTGACTTTTTATTTCAATAAAGAAAGGAAATAAACTCTGTGCTTTGTTTTGACCATGGCATATATCACTAGCAGCTATCATGAATTAAAGGATTTATATTTAGAATAATAATTAATTAAGTAAGTAATAATAATTTAATGGAAGGGTTCAGTCTCAGCTGCGAACTTGATATGAACTGATCATTTATTAGAATATAGCTTTCATTAATTCTGAATGGAAGCAAATCATGGGTAAAATTATTGTTTTATTCTGGGTTACTGTAACTTTTGTAATATAAAATATAGACAAGTATTTTTCAGAACAAGCAGGCCGCGTAACTCCTGTTGATATTAATGCATCAAGAGGGAACAGAAAATAGGGAATGATTCGATTTTTCCCCTCTTTTGAAGAAGGGAAAATATAAATCATACCCAGGCTGAATGTGAATAGCAAGATGGATTTATTTAATAATTAGAGTCAGTGAAATTCTGCCCTCAGATATGTGCATATAACTCCCATTAAACCTTTGTTCATAGTTATGATATATTTTCCACACACTAAGTGCAAATCATGTGCTTTAATCTATATGGCTTTAATTTTAGATTAAAGAAAACAAACCAAAAAGGAACAAAAGTAAGTTTATATGATTAAAAAGAGACTGTTACTCGTCCTGAATTGGCTCACAGCAGTAGCATAGCAGACAAAATGATAGGTAAATTCCAATAATAATACCTTGCTCTTATGTAGAGCTCTTCAGCAGTATATCTCAAAGGGCTTTACAAAGGAGGTAAGTGTGATTATTGCCATTTTACAGGTTGGGAAAAGGAAGCATGGAGAGGTGAAGTGGTTTGCCCAAAGTCATCCAATAGGCCAGTGGAAGAGCTGGGAATAACATTAGATTTCTTGAATCTTAAGGGTGCAGTGTGAAGCAAATAATCATAACACTGTCCCTACACTTACCTAGTTACAGAGGGTATACCACAATGGCCTGGGTGCAATCTCGCTGAAAATACTAGATTTGCACCCATTCTCAATGGCAATAGAATTTGGCCTGATGGGAGTAACGTGTATGCATCTGAATACAGCATATAGTATTCAACGTAGAAGAAAAGGAGTAACATTTATCAGTAAATTAGTTGTCATCGAATATTACTATTTTTATATTGAAAACTGTGCAGCAACTTTTACTGTTTGAAAGCCTGTTTATGTAGAGACTGGGCAATTTCAAAAAATGGTAATGAAAAAGTATGATTTGCAATGATTTATAATCATGTTGTAATGATAAAGCCTGGAAGGGATTAAGAAAGAAGATGCTCTTGACAAAAGTAAATGATTTAACTAAGAGCACAGAGCTGCTGAAGACAAGTATAAAACATGACTAGGTAACACCATCCAGTGGTCATCCCCTGCAGCTCATAGATGCTGCTTCCTTATGGAATACTATACATCACACTTCCTTTCTGGTGATACATTTTGCTCTCTTTTCTCATGCACAGTCAAGGAGAGTTGATTCCCAGGTGAAAGTTAGAGGAAAAAAATGCTCATTTGGACCTTATTTTGCAAAAAGTGAATTTTTAGTTATAGCACATTCAGATACCATTATATCTAAACCAAGAAAGAAAATAGGTAGACAGACAGATTTGAGAGATGCTTGTAATTACCTCTATAAGCACACTGAGCTGTTTATCTATAATATTTTACTTACATTATGCTTTGTAAAATATTTCTGTCTTCTCAGAATAAGTGAAGTTCATCTTGCTCAAAAGGAACAGCATTCTACAGTAAACTACCATTTGAATGGAATGAAAGCTCTCAGTTTGATTATTCTTTCTCTTGAAAGAACTACAGGGAGTAAAGAGATGGTTTTTATGCTTTTCTTCCCAGCTATTTAGAAGACAGAATTTATCAAACAGCAGGCTATTATGAGGAATTTAAGAAAGATACTTTTTTTTCTTTTGTGACTGTGCTTTCCTTAATTCTGTTGGCATAAAATTTATGTATTATCTATCCAGATTACCTTGTATCACAAAAGCCCAGCATGGTGTATATATTAATGACTCAGCAATTGATTTGGTATTAATACGGGCATCTTTAGACATACCTAAGTAGGTTGGCTATTCTAAAGCCCAGATCCATATTGTCTAAGCACATTGGGAATGGATTTTATAGCATTACATCGCAACTTACTGCCACAACCTTGTCTTTTCCGTTGGTCTCACTCTCTAATCACACCCATTCAGAACTATGTTGTTTGAGATAAAAAAAAGCCTGTGATAAGCTTTTGAAATTTTTTTCCCTTTTAATAATATGAAAACCATCTTCAGTGCATTGAAAATATTTCAGTGTGTTTAGATTTTTATGGGTATAAAGTATGTAAAAAAGAGCAGTGTTCTTAAACTTTAGGCTTAAGGTTTTCTAACAAATGTGATTTAAACTTCTTTAAAATATACTGAGCGCTCTTTGGGCTTTTCTTTCCAGGGACTCAAAGGGATGTGTTCATAATATAACACGCAGTTATATTATAACACATAATATAACATAATATAAAGCCCAAACCTGCATTGTCTAGGCACAAGTGGGAATGGATTTCATTTCACTATATCACAAGCTATCAACACAAACCTTGTCATTTCAATTTGTCAGACATTTTCTTTTTTTTTGTATCTCAGTGGATCTGAGAATCTCATCTCTTTAACCCAATGCCATAGGCTACTAGTCTGGAACAAAACTTAGTCTCAGTCTTGAATATAATGGAAAACTTAAAATCACAAAAGAATATGATAATGGCCATGTCTGCTACTATGAGTTCCACACTCTTATGCTCAGTAAGTCCTTCTAGTTCATCAACCAAACTTGAATTTCAATCTACTGCCTCTGCCACTGCTATTCCTGCTCTGCCCAGTGGCACAGACATAGTGATAACAAAAGAGAACCTCCCTCCAAAAGCCTTTTTAGCTTCCACGGGGACAGAAGAAATCACAAAGATGATACCCTGACTTTTTTGGCTGCACCTTCTCAGTAGTTAATGATCTGTCCCCTGTAGCATAGCAAAAGCCAATTTAAAACTTTTCTATTGGTCCTTTCTTTTTGGTAGCTGCTGTAATTTATTCATATTTGATAGCACTCCCAAAAAAACAGAGTGTCAGAGGGTGTTAAACAGTAATCTGGAACAGTACCAGTCTGTTGCAAATGAAAAGGGCCAAATTCTGACCCACAGGCACTGAAGCTACTCAAACATGTTTATTCAACAAAAACATTAAGCCTTCTTTTGTAATCCACTCCACTCTTATTCAAAACCAGAAATCACATACTAAACCTGTACCTACAGACCCCACTCAGGGAGAGTTCTTTCATTACAAAAGACATTTTGCCTGATTGAGAGTTTCAGGTTTAGGTCCAATTAAAGTAAAAACAGCAAAGTTTGCTATGTGTACAGTTCCATCAGTCATTTACCTATCCTGACAAGCTTCTAATCTAGTCAATTTTTTCTGCATTTACTACCTTCCTAATCCATTATTTATCCACCTGCTTTGGGATTATCCAGCAGTATGGATACCTATAAATCCTTTAAGTCAGGGATTCCCAAATGTTTGAAAGCTGAGCCCCCATTCAGGAAAATGAAACCATTCACAACACTAGTTGCAACCCTGCAATAAGTTGTGAAAAACCTAATTGTCATAATTTATACTTGTGCGCCCAAACCATCTAGTCCTTCTCACCTCAGTGGCATGCCCTGCACTTTTGGAAATGCTATTCTAAATAAAAAAGTATAAGGACCAATCTCAATTTATTGTTGAGTGTGTAATCAGCTTATTTTCTTCTCCCAGAGCCATAATTGTTTTGATAATATTGTCAGCAGGAACATTGTCATATCTGCATTTTATTTTTTGGTGAATACTCAGGCCTGGTCTACACTACAAACTTAGGTCAATGGAAGCAGCCTTAAGTTGACCTAATAATGTGTGCATCTACACTACCAGGTCCCTTCCACTGATATAACTCGCCTGTAATGTCAACTTCTTTACTCCACCTCCACAAGAGGCACACTGCTTAATTCGATGTTGATTGGGTCGACAGAGAGGCAGTGTAGACACAGTGTTATGTAATTCAACTGTCATCGCCCCCAGGAGGTGTCCCACAATGCTCTGTGGTGACCACTCTGGAGATCGTTTTCAACTCTGCAGCAGCCAGGTACACAGGAAACAGCCCCTCCCCTGTTAAAGCATTGAGAAGTTTTGAATTTCCATTTCCTGTTTGATCAGTGTAGAGAGCTTGCCAGCTGATTATGGAGACTCAATACTCCAAATATGCTCCAACCTGGAATACATAGGAGGTGGTGGTCCACTTATTGGTCTGTGAGCAGAAGAATCTGTGAAGGCACAGCTCCAATCCAGCTGAAAAAATATAGACATCTATGAAAAGATCACATGGGGAATGTCAGAGAAGAGCTACACCAGGGACACACAGCAGTGAAAATAAAAACTTTGGCAAGCGTACAAGGGAGGCAAATATTCGTTCTGGTTCTCTCCCACAGACATGTCACTTTTACAATGAGCTGCATGAGATTGTCAGTGGTGACCCCATCAGTACCTCCAAATGCAGCGAGAACACATCCCAGGAGTCTGAGTCCCGGGCCACTTCAGGCAACAATGAGGAGGACATTCAGGACAAGGAAGAGGAGGAGAATCGGAGACAGGCAAGGAGTGGATCCATTCTCCCTAACAGCCAGGAACTATTTCTAACCTGTGAACCCAGCCGGTTGCAGGACAGCATAGTGGCCGAGCATGATTCCCCGGGAAGGCACCTCTGGTGAGTACACATTTCCAATCAAACTGTTGGGGTTACATGCTCTTATATTTTATGTTTAATCTGAACAAAAAATGAGGTGCTGTGGGTATCTGCTTCCTGGTGGCCACTTCAGGTACACAGTAGGTGCTCCCCAAAAAAGACTGTTTATGTGCCCTGGATGGCTCGGGAATCCTCTATGGAGATCTCTAGGAAATGTTAATGGAGGTACTCCACAATCCTTTGCGGTTTCTGGGGACGTCTACCTTATTTCTTCCACCACAAGAGGACACTTTCCTATGCCATTCCAGTATTAACTGCTGGCATTATTGTGGTTCACATCATATTAGCACAAGGACCAGGTGTGTACAAATGGACTTGATTTCTCTCCTGCCAATTTTATAGGACTGTTTGCCCAAGGTTAACTTATTATCTTGTTCTTTCTGTTTCTTTGTGAGTGTGCAATAAAAGCAAACACTTCATGGAAAAAAGGCTTTTTATTTATTCCAATCGTGGGGGTATGGTGGGGGTTCAAGGAAACTGATGCAATGGAGGGGTATAGGGTATGGTATGGGAAGGTACAGTTCAGAGAACCAGCACACATTACTGTGACTTATTACTGAAATGGGTTTTCAGAGCCTCCCAGAGACGCGCAGCTCCTTGCTGAGCTCTTATTGTGCTGGTATCAGGTTGGCAGTTAATTTTGAGCAGCCAATCTGCCTCCATGCCCCACCCCTGCAGAAACTTCGCTCCCTATGCCTCACAGATATTAAGAAGCAGACTGCATGCAGCAATACCAGTGGGGATATTGCTTTCACTGAGGTCTCATCTAGCAAGCAAACTGCACCAGCAACCCTTTAAATGTCCAAAGGCACATTCCACCATCATTCTCCCACTTGCTCAGCCTATTGTTGAACCATTCCTTACTGCTGTCCATGTGGCCAGTGTACGACTTCATGAGTCATGGGAGCAAAGGGTAGGCTGGGTCTCCCAAGATCATGATTGGCATTTCAACATCATCAGTGGTTATTTTGCAGTCTGGAAAAAAAGTCCCTGCTTGCAGCTTTCTGAACAGACCTGTGTCCTAAAGATGTGCCTGTCATGCATCTTTCTTTACAATCCCACGTTGATGTAAGTGAAATGCCCCTTGTGAGCCACCAGCACTTGCAACACTATTGAAAAGTATCCCTTACGGTTTATGTATGCTTTGGCAAGGTGATCTGGTGCAAAGATAGGGATATGATTGCTATCTATTGCTCCACCGCAGTTAGGGAACCCCATCACAGCAAAACCATCCACTATATCCTGCACGTTGCCCAGAGTCACTACCCTTCTTAGCAGAAGTTGATTAATGGCTCTGCACACTTGGATCACAACAGATCGCACTGATTAGTAACAGTCTGGCATTACAAGCTTCCACAGAGCAATCACCACTCACTTCTCCACTGTTAGAGAAGGCCTCATTTTAGTGTTGCTGTGCTTAAGGAATGGGAAAAGCTCTGAACAAAGTTCCTGGAAGGTGGCCTTCCACATTAGAAAATTCTGCAGCCACTGCTCATCATCCCATAGCTGCATAACGATGCAGTCCCACCAGTTGGTGCTTGTTTCCCGGAACCAGAAATGGCACTCCACTAATTTCAGCTGCTGCATGACTGCCAGCAGCAACTGAGAATTGTTTCATTCTATGCCTTGCAGCAGGGCTGCTTGCATGACATTGCAATGTTCCATGGGTCGGCTCCTGTATCGGCACTGGAAATACTGAAGGATAAGGCACAAAATGTTTATAATGCTCAGAACAAGAGTGCACAGAGGAGCCGGGTCCATGGGTGTATGCATGGCAAAGACAGGCTTTTGCAAAAAGGCATGAAAAAATGAGTTGTATGCCATTGATAGCAGGGAAGGGAAGGAGGAAACTACATCATGGGAGGTTGAAGCCATGTTCCCATTCCCCCATGTGAAAATATTTTGGTCACATGAGGCGTTGCAAGACCTTGCCAAAACCCCCTGCAGCTAATTGCCACTGGTGTGTAATTGTCCCAGGTCACTGGGTGGGGGCTTGAGCAGGTTTTGTGTTGAATTATTGAAAAGGAACCCCTAGATTCTGAACCCGGCCCTTGTTGCTGCCAGCACTGACTGGCAGAAGGGTTACACTCTACACGTCACATGGCACTTTCCCTTGATATCTTTTATGGCATCTTTCGTTTTCTATGTCTGCCTTATTCGCTTTCTAGTATTATTCCCATGTGCTACACTCATTTCCTGAGGTTTGCATTTATTTTCTTTTATAACCCTTCATTTCCTTTCCCTTTCTATGTCCCTGATTTCACTGTTGCATAGGAACAGCTATACTGGGTCAGACCAATGGTTCATCTAGCCCAGTATCCAGTCTTCTGGCGAATGCCAGATGCCTCAGAGACAATTAACAGAATAGGTAATCATCAAGTGATCCACCCCCTGTTGCCCATTCCCAGTTTCTGGCAAACAGAGGCTAGGGACACTTCGGAGCATGCTTTTGCATCCCTGCCCATCTTGGCCCACATGACTCTTTTTCAATAATCCCTTCATTTTCTGGAATTTTGACATTTTAAATATCAGTAGTCTGATCTTATCCCTTTTAACAGGAATAAAGCCAGCATTAACCTTCAAATTTACTAGATTATGTTTGGTTTCAGAGTAACAGCCGTGTTAGTCTGTATTCACAAAAAGAAAAGGAGTACTTGTGGCACCTTAGAGACTAACCAATTTATTTGAGCATGAGCATTGTCCAGCTGGTACCAGCTGGGGTGGGAGGAGGTATTTTTTCATATTCTCTGTGTATATATAAAGTCTGCTGCAGTTTCCACGGCATACATCTGATGAAGTGAGCTGTAGCTCACGAAAGCTCATGCTCAAATAAATTGGTTAGTCTCTAAGGTGCCACAAGTACTCCTTTTCTTTTTGTAGATTATGTTTGTTTTTGTTTGAGTTTTCTCATTCTTGTTATTTAAATATAGACAAGTGCTGTCAACAGTACAATCCAGTCCTAGGTGATTTCAAGGGTTAGGGGAGTTTCTCCCCAAATAATGTTTTATTTCTCATGACTGTTATGTTGGTTAGCCAAAGACCATGTGTGGTATTTTTTCTAAAAAATGTAGAGGATAATCTCAATTTTTGGCCATCATCTTCTCTCTTAGTAAACAATATTCTAAATAACTAAAGCTGTCACATTGAACTACACAATCACTGCAATAGTAGCAGCTAACATTTCTTTGTAACATGTTCTGGGGAATCAAATTATATTCTATATTTTTTCTTTGCTAGCTATTTTTCCTGTAAACTGTAAATTCGCCATTATGAGTATGGACTAGGTGTTAGAATAAAAGACTGTTCATAAGCTTCTTGTGAAGCCTAATTATCTCCTTCATAAACATTTGAAGGCTGGAAACAGCAAGGAGGGAGAGGAGTCAATTAGCGTAGTGTATAGGGTAGGGACGAGTAATGAGATGAAATTAAGAAAGAAATATTTAAGTTAAATAACAAGAAAAATCTTCCAGACACAGAACCACTAGCCTGTGAAACTGTGTCAAAAGGAAAAAAGGTGGAAAGATTATTGCTTGGGATAATTAAAACTAGTTGGGCTCTGAACCGCTCTAGTAAATATACAATAATGCATTGCTGGAAGAAGATTGACCAGATAATCAAATACAGGTGTTCCATCTCAAATGCTTTTGATTCTATAATTCCGTGAAGCGCAATCCAAGCTTCTCATCCTCATGATGCTTTGCAAAGAGAGCTGATGTACGAAAAGCTTTTTTGAGCTGTAATGACATAAATGACCCATTTGGAAGCTTCTAGTCATCAGATACTGCCAGTTAAAGCATTAAGCCTTCTAAGGTACTTCTTGGGCTCTTAACTTTTCTAACCAGTCATTATGTGACTGATAGAGACCTCCAAGCACATCATTGATACTTAAATATTTATTAGTACTTGAAATTTCGTACTGTGGAATCCAAAATGTCATTCATCCAAAATTCAAGAGAAGTTTAAGACAACAATTACTGGCTTGCGATAGCCCTTTAATCCATGTGTTGCAGTCCCACATAAGGACTTAAGGTCAATGCAATTCAAATGAGCTTTATGGGGAATGTACAAATTTGAGAAAATGGAAGGAGCAAAAGCCTTTCAGCTTAATTCTGAGGAAACCAACTATTTACATAGCTATGTAATTATTTATATTGGTGGCTGCGGATCGCAGTTAGTATGCTAGTGGGATGATGTTTGTCCTTAAGGACAGAATATAGATTTCCATTCAAGATACATTCAGTGGATTGTTGAGAGGTTGGTACATAATTCTACTTAATTCATCATTTCACAAAACAAATTCTTAGACTCAAAGGAAAATGGTTTCTGACCCAAAGCCTAACCTCAATACAAAACCATTTCTGTAATTAAAACGATCTTCTCAGAGTGGTCACTGGGCTACACTACTGACTTAAAAAAATAATAATCATTCAGAGAGAAAAATATATCTAAGCTTGATATTTGGTTTTCTGCACTTCTGTAGTACCCAGGCAACCTTGCTATGCTGTTTGATGCACAATTTTAAACAGGAAAAAGAAGTAGCCTCAGGACTTATGTGATGTAACTATTAAATAATAATTATCAGATCATATGCAAAGGATAAGAGAAAAGTCGTATTTGTTGTGACTTACAAGACATTAGTTACCTGCACCATAATTTTGAAATACAGAAAAAAAACACTTCAAAGAAAAGTGGGATTCCTTAGGAATTATGTACTCTATTCCATATGAATGCCAAATACATTCAATACTGATTAATATTACTACCGTGGATACCAAATGAATACATAATTACTCACCACTTATTTTAAAATATTACCTGTGATATATAGTTCATATAGAAAGCCGTGTTCAGTTAACAAAAAATATTAAAATCTGAGCTTAAAATGGCAAAAAGCAGGAAACCGGACTTAAAAGTAAAATATTTTACTTTTATCCCATGTTCTGTTTGCAACAGTGAACATAAGGTAGAAACTATCTATGGCACAATTAATATATGGTGAGTTTTTTGTATATGAATTTCATTTCTTTGTGGGGAGAGGGGCAGATATCCCTATAAGAGGAAAAAAGGGTTCTTTAATATATGTTTTAATAAATCCACTTAGTACATTTCCTAAATATATAAGCAGAGGCCACATGAATAAAGAATTTGTTAGTTTGTTTGTTTTCTGGCAAATCTGAAAAAATGAGTGTGGGAAATTGTTTCAGTTCAAACTGACAACAACATTTTTGGCAAATAAATTTTAAAAAAAGGTTGCTTTGGGTCAAATCAAAATGTTTGTTTTGACAAAATTGAAATGTTTTGTTTTGATTTCGACCATTTTTGAACATGGTTCTTGTTTTATTTAGTAAAATTAAAGGAAATTTTGAAACAAAAAGCCATTTCAAACTTAATCGAAACACTTGATTACAAAAATATCAGAATGAAATGTTTGGGGGCTTTATTTATTTTTTTAAGGTTTTTTGACTGAAATAATTTGACAAAACTGACATGAATTTTCAAAATGTTTTGGTGTTACTGCATCTCCATTTCTCACAGGAAAAAAAAGTTTCAGTATAATTTTTTCCCCCAGCTCTATCTATGAGGTCATGTTCTGCATTCATGACAGGTTTCAGAGTAGCAGCCGTGTTAGTCTGTATTCACAAAGAGAAAAGGAGTACTTGTGGCACCTTAGAGACTAATCAATTTATTTGAGCATAAGCTTTCGTGAGCTACAACTCACTTCATCGGATGCATTCAGTGGAAAATACAGTGAGAAGATTTATATACACACAGAACATGAAAAAATGGGTGTTATCGTACACATTGTAAGGAGAGTGATAATTTAAGATGAGCTATTACCAGCAGGAGAGCGGGGAGGGGTGGGGAAAGAAAACCTTTTGTAGTGATAATCAAGGTGGGCCATTTCCAGCAGTTGACAAGAACATCTGAGGAACCGGGCTGGGGGTGGGGGGGGAATAGTTTTACTTTGTGTAATGACACATCCACTCCCAGTCTCTATTCAAGCCTAAGTTAATTGTATCCAGTTTGCAAATTAATTCCAATTCAGCAGTCTCTAGTTGGAGTCTGTTTTTGAGGTCTTTTTGTTGTAATATTGCGACCTTTGCATTCAGTTACGCTGTTATGAATTCAGAATAACTACAGAAGTCAATAGAGTTTCGTTGGTATGAAACAGGTGTAAGAGAGAGCACAATCAGTCCTTTAACATCTTTATTGCGTGACACAATCTATGTATAGGAGTCCTGCATTCAAAGTGATTGTCAAATCAGTCCCATCCTTTCAAATAAACATTGATGGTGCCATCCAGTGAATCACTTTGTCAATGAGGCAGGCTTGCTGAAGGAATATAATAATGTTTTTTCTAAGCACATATCATATGGACATTTTCAAGTATATAATATTTGAGATATGTCTATTTTTAAAAATATTTTTCACAGCCTTATAAAGGAAGCACATTATTTACAGAGTAGACTCTTTAAGAATTATTTTGGAAATATTAAGATTTTTCATATAGATCCATATAAAATTATAAGTACCTTATTGTGGAGCCAGAAAGAGGAATAGTTGCAGTCCAAAGATACTGCTAAATGAATCCTTAGTATGATACACTATAAAACTTCCAGATTCTGTCTATCTGAAGCTATGTTGATTTTAACATGGGCATTTTTGTTAAAATGTATTAAGGTCCATACACTAGGAATCAATGCATAAGTTAAGCAGTATTTACTGCAACTCTCTGATCACAAAGCCACAAAATGACTTTAGCTAATTCTCTGTGCACATCCTTTCAGCATTTGCAATATTTGCTATACATTCTTCTAAACTGTAACATAACATCATGCCTGAAGTGTTATGAATAAGCTTGGAAAGGAACTTCCATTTTAACCTTTTATTTCCCCGTGTCTATATCTCTTTGAAATAAGAGCTACATGTGGGAAAGAATTCTGAGATCATTCTAAAATATAGTGACAGACACTAGAAGAAAAATATTTTCCTGTATGCAGAGAAAGAATTTATATAAAATATTAATAACTGTCTACATCATTATATATATATACATACACACAAACTACGTTTTAGGTAACTCATAATGGTGCAAGTAACACCTGATAGACATTTTTTAATAATATCATAGGTGTGTCACAGCCCCTGTGGATATCACCGATGGGGTACTATAAGTGACCTTTACAACTGGATTTCTTTTCAAAATGTGGATGAAATATCTAATGTAACAATCCCTCACAGGAAAATGGAAAAGATTTTGCTGACACTTAGTTGTATACTCTGCCCTGGTGCCCATTCACATTGGGAAATACAATTAGTGTGTTTTGTGTCCTCTCCAGCTAAGCCCCCTGAAATCAGGAATATCTGTTGGAATATTCAGATGTGGTTTCTTCAAGGTTTGTGAAGGATAGATGGGGACAGATCTCCTTGACACACTTTTTTTCATTTGTCATCAAATTCACAATTGTCCTTGCACTGGTGCTCAAGTCATTGCCCTCGTTACATATGTAATGCCTCAAAAATATTTTTGAAGCACATTTCCATAATGTTTGAAGAAGGGAGATGAATACTGAGTAATAAGTCATAATAATTTTTAATATAGTGTGGCATTTATGTATTTTTCAAATATCTCTAAACTTTCCTGGGAGGAGTGGGAAGTTTCTCCTGCAGTAAGCGAACTACCAGCTGTATCTTTGTTATCTGTCTTGATTGATGGCAACCCGTTTGTCCCTTTCCTGACTGCTAGGAATCTTCATTTTGTATTTGACTTGAGATTGTCCTCTGAGAGCCACTTTTGCAATATTCTGAAAGTTTCATTTTTTATCTCTAGTATGTTGTGCTGTTGAGGCTAATGCTGTCTGTGGGAAACCTTGAAATGTTAATTCAAGCTTTGGTTGCATCAACAAATTCTTGCTTGCTGAGACTTCTTGTTTCCTGAGCTGACAGAAAGCTGTTTGCTAAAACACAGCTCATTGAAAATTCAGCAGCCAGAAAGTTACTCCATACTAAATCTATTCATTATATGGTCCCCCACTTTGAAAGTCATGGCTTTATAGTTTATGGTTAGTATAACCTCTACAATTCCTGAATCACCCTTTAGATAAGAAACACCAAATGCTGTCTCCCCATTTACTAGAACACTGGCAGTATGATGTATGAAGCTAAGTACTCATGAAGGTAAGGGAACAAAGTGTGAATTTTATCCAGTGAGTCACACGGTACATGAACTGAGGTTTCAAGGAGATAATTTAATAATTAATATCTTACTGCTCTGATGCTACAATGTGACAAATGACATGGAATATTTTTATGTTTTAAACTGATTCCATCTGTTTGTCATTTAATCCAGGGAATAAATAAACATAGGAGAACATTTATATGTTATTTTCTGTCACTGCTTGTGGTGATCTCAAACTTAGGAAACTCATTGGTATACATTGGAAAAACAAAATCAACCCCTATTCATTTTGCTATAGAAAAGGCGGATAATGTTTTAAACAAATGGATTAGTTGTGTCTAATACTTTGTCCTACAGTAGATCATGACCTGGTTTCACAAAGAGTGTGGCTATCATTAGCAAAGGTAGTTTTCCTTTGGCTCCCTGATGTTGAAAATGATAGTCAAAATGATATACTGTTTTGTATATATATATTTAATTTGCCATCTATAGAATAACATTGCTCCTGTGTGTGTGTGTGAGTGTGTGTATATATATATATATGATACACATCCTTCTACTAGAACAGCCTGACCAGACCTGTGTTGTGTAAGTGCTGAAACTTGCAAGTTTGAAAACTGAAGCCTCTATTCTATGACATGTATGTAAGAACAAACGTAGAAACTAATAATTAGATCTTGTTAAATGAATTTCCTGTTCTGCAAAAGATTTCAAGATTTCAAAAAAAAATTCCTTTTCAAATTGGGGGGGGGAACAACCTCTCAAAATTCATCACAAACAAAAAATCTGGGGAAAAAATCATTTTGGATAAATAGAAACATTTCATTTTGATAAATATGAAATGTTTCATTTTTATTGTGACTTTTTTATATAAACATAAATAAAAACGAGAAGTACTTGTGGAACCTTAGAGACTAACAAATGTATTTGGACATAAGCTTCCATGGGCTAAAACCCAATTCATCAGATGCATGCAGCAGAAAATACACTAGGAAGATATGTATATACATAGAGAACATGAAAAAATGGATGTTGTAATACTAGTTGTAGCAAGACCAATTCATTAAGGTGGGCTACTATCAGCAGGAGGAAAAAAAAACTTTTGTAGTGATAATCAGGATGGCCCATTTCAAACAGTTGACAAGAAGGTGTGAGTAACAGTGTGTGTGAGTGTGGGGGAAATTAGCATGGGGAAATAGTTTTTACTTTGCATAATGACTCAACCACTCCCAGTCTTTATTCAAGCCTAAGTTAATGGTGTCCAGTTTGCAAATTAATTCGAATTCTGCAGTTTCTCATTGGAGTCTGTTTTTGAAGTTTTTTTATTGGAGAATTGCGACTTTTAGGTCCGAAATTGAGAGACCAGGGAGGTTGAAGTGTTCTCCAAATGGTTTTTGCATGTTATAATTCTTGATGTCTGATTTGTGTCCATTTATTCTTTTGCATAGAGATTGTCCAGTTTGGCCAATGTACATTGCAGAGGGGCATTGTTTGCACATGATGGCATATATCACATTGGTAGATGTGCAGGTGAATGAGCCTCTTATGGTGTGGCTGATGTGATTAGGTCTTACGATGGTGTCCCTTGAATAGATATGTGGACAGAGTTGGCAATGGGGTTTGTTGCAAAGATAGGTTCCTGGGTTAGTGTTAGAGCTTGGCTGTAGACAATGGATCATGTGATGTGGTCTGGATGAAAGCTGGAGCTATGTAGGTAAGTATAGCGGTCAGTATGTTTCCAGTACAGGGTGGTGTTTATGTGGCCATCGCTTATTAGCACTGTAGTGTCCAGGAAGTGGATCTCTTGTGTGGACCATAACCCCTAGCTATGTAGACTCTCTCCTCAGGCCCTATGCTACTGGCACTCCCAGCTATCTTCGAGACACCACTGACTTCCTGAGGAAACTACAATTCATCGGTGATCTTCCAGAAAACATCATCCTGGCCACTATGGATGTAGAAGCCCTCTACACCAACATTCCACACAAAGATGGACTACAAGCCATCAGGAACAGTATCCTCAATAATGTCACGGCAAACCTGGTGGCTGAACTTTGTGACTTTGCCCTTACCCACAACTATTTCACATTTGGGGACAATGTACACCTTCAAATCAGCGGCACTGCTATGGGTACCCACATGGCCCCACAGTATGCCAACATTTTTATGGCTGAATTAGAACAACGCTTCCTCAGCTCTCGTCCCCTAATACCCCTACTATACTTATGCTACGTTGATGACATCTTCATCATCTGGACCCATGGAAAAGAAGCCCTTGAGGAATTCCACCATGATTTCAACAATTTCTATCCCACCATCAACCTCAGCCTGGACCAGTCCACACAAGAGATCCACTTCCTGGATACTACAGTGCTAATAAGCAATGGCCACATAAACACCACCCTATACCGGAAACCTACTGACCGCTATACTTACCTACATGCCTCCAGCTTTCAGCCAGGACACATCACACGATCCATTGTCTACAGCCAAGCTCTAAGACAGAACCACATTTTTTCCAACCCCTCAGACAGAGACAAACACCTACAAGATCTCTGTCAAGCATTCTTAAAACTATAATACCCACCTGCTGAAGTGAAGAAACAGATTGACAGAGCCAGAAGAATACCCAGAAGTCACCTGCTCCAGGACAGGCCCAACAAAGAAAGTAACAGAATGCCACTAGCCGTCACCTTCAGCCCCCAACTTAAACCTCTCCAGCACATCATCCAGGATCTACAACCTATCCTGAAGGACAATCCCTCACTCTCACAGATCTTGGGAGACAGGCCAGTCCTCGCTTACAGACAGCCCCTGAACCTGAAGCAAACACTCACCAGCAACCACACACCACACAACAAAAACACTAACCCAGGAACCTATCCTTCCAACAAAGCCCGTTGCCAACTCTGACCACATATCTATTCAAGGGACACCATCATAGGACCTAATCACATCAGCCACACCATAAGAGGCTCGTTCACCTGCACATCTACCAATGTGCCAACAATGCCCCTCTGCCATGTACATTGGCCAAACCGGACAATCTCTGCAAATTGGACACCATTAAATTAGGCTTGAATAAAGACTGGGAGTGGTTGGGTCATTACACAAAGTAAAAACTATTTCTCCATGCTAATTTCCCCCCCCCACACACACTGTTACTCACACCTTCTTGCCAACTGTTTGAAATGAGCCATCCTAATTATCACTACAAAAGGTTTTTTTTCTCCTGCTGTTAATAGCCCACCTTAATTAACTGGTCTCATTACAGTTGGTATGGCAACACCCATTTTTTTCATATTCTCTATGTTTATATATCTTCCTACTATATTTTCCACTGCATGCATCCGATGAAGTGGGTTTTAGCCCATGAAAGCTTATACCCAAATAAATTTGAAAGTCTCTAAGGTGCCACAAGTACTCCTCGTTTTTTTTGCTGATACAGACTAACATGACTACCACTCTGAAATAAATAAAAACATACATTTTGAAACAAAGTCATTTCAAACTAAAAAGTTATACTGAAAAATTTCCAGACAGTTCTACTAATCATCATCATGTAATAAATAATACATTACATATGAAAATGGGGGAGGAGGTATAATGGGGAGGAGGAGAGGCAATTGACCTGCCATGGTTCTGCATCAGTGTCATTTTCAAATCTGCTTTTGAAAATTCCAGACACATTTGAGTGCTCTATGCCCTGATTGGTGAGGACTCAGCAGCACTGACAGGATACTTACAATGATGCACCTGAGCTACAGAGAATATCTAAGCTGTCTTTAAAAAAAAAACATACAAGTGGATTAATGTGAATTAATTTACCAGCTGAGGGATATTTGTGTCTAAGCCCTTAAGAATTATGTGGATTTTTTTTTTGACAAGGCAGATGATATATACACTTCTGGTTTCTTATGGGTGCATAATATTGAGAAGAGCACTGCAGGTACCATGCCTGACTATTACAGTCCCTGTGTCTCTGTGCCTCTCCTCCTGTCAAAACCTCTCCATGTCACAGAGACCAACCCTTTTCCTTGCCCACAGAGCAGAACTTACCATCACAAGGGCAATTATGTTCCCTGGTTCAGTATGATGTTCAATGGTCCAGTATGATGCTGGAAATTGATGTTTTCTGATGTGGCTTTGCATTTTTGACACGTATCATTTGCTTCAACTACCCCTTAAAGGGTATATATTCCTTTTGTGCAATATTTCTCTAGCAGCCAGATTGATGATAATTTGTCTATACTCATCCAAGCAGTATTTGCATTACGGATGTCTTGTGGGTTTTTTGGCTCTGCGCTGATGTTACCCAGTAATCAGCACATAGACCTTGCATTGCATCCTTACTTCATACCAGGGTTGAAGAGCAGCACAAGAATGCCTTTGAATTTTTCAACAGGTGGGCACAATAGTCTCTAAATACCATAATCAAATGTAATAATTATCTTTTGAAAATCTCCAGGCATAAGCAATCAGTTAGTTTCAAAATTCCCAGGCAGAAGAGTGGCTACATTTTAATAACATTTGGACTGTCCCCCCAGATTTGAAAGTAGTCCCCATTTTAACAGGTTCCAGTGCTCTAGATCCCTGATGTACCCCTTTAAAAATCAACCTGTTAAACTCTTTTTGTTTGTTTCTCTATCTAAGAATTGGGATAATACTATCTACTTACCTCCTTCCCAGTGATACTGTGAGGCTTAGCAAGTTAATATTTGTCAAAATTACTTGAAGATATCATTTTATATACATGCTAATTATTGTTAATACAAATCTGCACACTCACTCGCTTCATATAGTTCTATACAAAAGAGTAACGTGGCCCTTTTTATTTTACAGAGATGCACAGCTATTAAAGCTTCATGACTATTATAACAAATCAAAACCTACCACTGTGACAAAATATGGAACATCTGTATAATACATATTTCCTGCTTAAATAGAGCTTTTAGTCACATGCATAACATTATGTGAATCTCTTTATGTGAGAGGCTTTCTGAAAGGAACTAATGCCTATTTCTAAGGTGACTTTTAAAATGCCCAATATGAAATCTGAAATTTCTGGCCAAAACTCTGTGAATGAACATCTGTTAACTGGGAGATCTGTGCACATAAGAAGCTAAAACATTTAGCAGAGATTAGAAGACAAGTGTCATCCCCAGCTGACTACAGTATCTTGCCTCACTGTGTAATGCATAGCCAGTGAATCCTTAAAGTATAATTATAAAAAAAGTACAAGAAATTTAAGAACATTCTGAACAGTTTGTCTAACATATACAAGTGCTTTTTCATCACTTCTTCCAGTTTTAAAGAACTGATTTACAAATATTATGAACAGCAGAATTTGCATCCGTTTATATCTAATAGTACATGAATATTACTGGGTATCACATCTTCAAGTTATACATTCCAGACTGCTTTCTATAAAAGCAAAGATGCACCTTAAACTCAGCTCATAAGACACTGAAGTGGTTGGATATCAGCTAATTATAAAACCTTTTATATTGTAAATACATTTATCCTGTGCTTCCCAACCAACAAAGACTTAAGAAGTAGTTCTCGTCAACTGATGGGTCTTCATAAAGGCCACTTTGCACATAGCTTATTAATATTCAGGGACAGACACTTGAGCAAGTTCTCGCAAATCACAATTTGCAAATCACAGTCTGGAGCGAACATTTCCAGAGAGCACAGAAAATTTTATGAGACCCTGTTTAGTGCTGGGTCACTAAATCTTTATAAATTAACTCAGATGCATTTTTATAAACTTTCAAAGAATGTACAAAATCTCACAATTTGAATAAGAATTTAACTTAGAAGCTTATTATGTTATTTAAGAGGCTCCATTTTTAAATTATTCAAATGTAATAAGTAAATCTCATGCCAGAAATGTCTTTCCTGATCATGTTCTGAACCTTATTTCCACTAAGCATTGTGTCTTCCTAATCCCTTTTTTTAAAATTCTACTTCCTTTGCTAGGAATTTAGGAGCTTACCACATCAAAATAAATAGTCCATAAAAACCAATGTGTGTGCAAAAGTTTTAGCTAGTTTAAGGACATGCAATGCTACAGGGTGAGGCATGAGCCAGCCTAATTCCCACATGAAGAGGAGTAATTTCTGTATTAGGAAATGATGCTTGAAATGTCGTTTTGAGACATCACAGACAGTAAATAGATGCTGTTTCATGCTGCTTGTTATTCATCTCTTCGTGCAATATTTTTAAGATAATCAATCTGGGAGACCTTTTCTCCTAAAATACGTCTGCTTATCCTTGATGTGAAAATACAGGGATGGATACTCAGTTGGTAGAAAGTCTCATCTCTTTACACTAACTGAGGCTCACTGATTCTGGGCTCTCTTTACAAACTGACCTTGTGAAATTCTTTATATATAATATAAATATAATATAATATAAATTTCAATTAGCTTGTACTGCAAAGGTGCTGCATATAGATCTTATTACTAGATGGTTTGTGATTGGATTCACAGTGCCCTGTAACTCAAATTAAGACCAGTGGCAGCAATGGCTAGTACTATGTTTCCACAATGTGACATGTCTTCAAGGGCTCACAAAGTGGATCAGAAAAAAAATGCTGAAAGTTTTGCTAACTCTCTCCATATAATCAAATTCATCAAAAGTTTCTATTTCAACTTTACATGCAGCATTGATCACAGTGAGCTCAGTTTTAAAGTCAAAACAGGAGTATGTCGGCGTGTGTCATGTCTGCAATCCTCTTCAGCACTGTCATCAACTGGGTAATGCAGCGTACAACAGAAGACATGCCAAGAGGCATTAAATGGACACCCTTCTCATCCCTTGAAGACCTGGACTTTTTAGATGATCTCACTCTCTTACCAGATACCCAACACAATATACAAGAAAAAACTTGACTCAACGCATTCCGCCAGCAAATTGGACTGAAAATCAACTGCAGTAAGACTGATATCATGACCTTTATTATTGCCTCACCATCACCAGTATGGATAGAGGAGTATATTCTCACCAATGTAGAAACATTCACATACTTGGGCAGCACCATCAGCCAGGATGGTGGAACAAGCCAGGACATCCAGAACAAAATCAGTAATGCCAGGAACACCTTCCGGAGCTTAAATACAGTCTGGAAATCATCAAAATACAACACCAAAACCAAACTCAAGATTTATCAGAGGGGTGTACTTTCAACATTACTTTATAGTGCAGAATGCTGCGGAATGAGAAAGTATGACATGTCCAAACTGTCTTCATTCCATACAGCCTGTCTCAGAAAAATCCTCCATATATTTTGGCCCAGAACAATCTCAACAACTTTTGGCCCAGAACAATCTCAAACAATTATATGATTCTATGAAACCAAGATCTATTGACACAGTGCAACCAAGAGGATATGAGCACCATAGAATCATAGAATCATAGAATATCAGGGTTGGAAGGGACCCCAGAAGGTCATTTAGTCCAACCCCCTGCTCGAAGCAGGACCAATTCCCAGTTAAATCATCCCAGCCAGGGCTTTGTCAAGCCTGACCTTAAAAACCTCTAAGGAAGGAGATTCTACCACCTCCCTAGGTAACGCATTCCAGTGTTTCACCACCCTCTTAGTGAAAAAGTTTTTCCTAATATCCAATCTAAACCTCCCCCACTGCAACTTAAGACCATTACTCCTCATTCTGTCATCTGCTACCATTGAGAATAGTCTAGAGCCATCCTCTTTGGAACCCCCTTTCAGGTAGTTGAAAGCAGCTATCAAATCCCCCCTCATTCTTATCTTCTGCAGGCTAAACAATCCCAGCTCCCTCAGCCTCTCCTCATAAGTCATGTGTTCTAGACCCCTAATCATTTTTGTTGCCCTTCGCTGGACTCTCTCCAATTTATCCACATCCTTCTTGTAGTGTGGGGCCCAAAACTGGACACAGTACTCCAGATGAGGCCTCACCAATGTCGAATAGAGGAGAACGATCACGTCCCTCGATCTGCTCGCTATGCCCCTACTTATACATCCCAAAATGCCATTGGCCTTCTTGGCAACAAGGGCACACTGCTGACTCATATCCAGCTTCTCGTCCACTGTCACCCCTAGGTCCTTTTCCGCAGAACTGCTGCCTAGCCATTCGGTCCCTAGTCTGTAGCGGTGCATTGGATTCTTCCATCCTAAGTGCAGGACCCTGCACTTATCCTTATTGAACCTCATCAGATTTCTCTTGGCCCAATCCTCCAATTTGTCTAGGTCCTTCTGTATCCTATCCCTCCCCTCCAGTGTATCTACCACTCCTCCCAGTTTAGTATCATCCACAAATTTGCTGAGAGTGCAATCCACACCATCCTCCAGATCATTTATGAAGATATTGAACAAAACCGGCCCCAGGACCGACCCTTGGGGCACTCCACTTGATACCGGCTGCCAACTAGACATGGAGCCATTGATCAATACCCGTTGAGCCCGACAATCTAGCCAGCTTTCTACCCACCTTATAGTGCATTCATCCAGCCCATACTTCCTTAACTTGCTGACAAGAATACTGTGGGAGACCGTGTCAAAAGCTTTGCTAAAGTCAAGAAACAAGACATCCACTGCTTTCCCTTCATCCACAGAACCAGTAATCTCATCATAAAAGGCGATTAGATTAGTCAGACATGACCTTCCCTTGGTGAATCCATGCTGGCTGTTCCTGATTACTTTCCTCTCATGCAAGTGCTTCAGGATTGATTCTTTGAGGACCTGCTCCATGATTTTTCCAAGGACTGAGGTGAGGCTGACTGGCCTGCAGTTCCCAGGATCCTCCTTCTTCCCTCTTTTAAAGATTGGCACTACATTAGCCTTTTTCCAGTCATCTGGGACTTCCCCGGTTCGCCATGAGTTTTCAAAGATAATGGCCAATGGCTCTGCAATCACAGCCGCCAATTCCTTCAGCACTCTCAGATGCAACTCGTCCGGCCCCATGGACTTGTGCACGTCCAGCTTTTCTAAATAGTCCCTAACCACCTCTTTCTCCACAGAGGGCTGGCCATCTCTTCCCCATGTTGTGATGCCCAGCGCAGCAATCTGGGAGCTGACCTTGTTAGTGAAAACAGAGGGAAAAAAAGCATTGAGTACATTAGCTTTTTCCACATCCTCTGTCACTAGGTTGCCTCCCTCATTCAGTAAGGGGCCCACACTTTCCTTGGCTTTCTTCTTGTTGCCAACATACCTGAAGAAACCCTTCTTGTTACTCTTGACATCTCTTGCTAGCTGCAGCTCCAGGTGCGATTTGGCCCTCCTGATATCATTCCTACATGCCCGAGCAATATTTTTATACTCTTCCCTGGTCATATGTCCAACCTTCCATTTCTTGTAAGCTTCTTTTTTATGTTTAAGATCCGCTAGGATTTCACCATTAAGCCAAGCTGGTCGCCTGCCATATTTACTATTCTTTCAACTCATTGGGATGGTTTGTCCCTGTAACCTCAACAGGAATTCCTTGAAATACAGCCAGCTCATCCAGGAGGCACTGGAGATGGATTGACCATGTGCTTCAGATGGAAACTGATTCCATCACCAGAATAGCAATAAGATGGACACCTGAAGGTGAGCGAAAATGAGGCTGCCCGAAAACAACATGGTGAAGAGAGGTGGAAGCCAAACTCAGAAACCTGAGGCACAGCTGGGAAACCATTGAAAGGCTTGCCAGAAACAGACAGGAGTGGAGGAGCTTTGTCACTGCCCTAAATGCCAGAGGCTTAATGGGAACATGATGATGATGATGATGTGTTTGACTAAACCAGTTGTGATTTCTAGAGTTTGCAGACAGTGTCATGATCTCACAGTTGTTGGTTCTCACATTTGGATATAGCAGCACTTGGATAGTGGAGGACATGAGGAAGACAGGCAAGGTCCAACTGCAGCCATCGAGATAAAACAAAAGTGATTTACCAGATCATCCTTTTTGAGGAAGAATATTTTACTTTTTGTTTTTATTTAAACAAGAGCAGCTATTGTAATTTACAGCCAAACATGTCAATCTTTTTTTTTTCCACACTGCTGTTGCCAAAAGTGGCTGTAATCTCATGCAGATGAGATATTGATCTGTTGCCGATGTTCACTGAGCAGGCAAAGGGGAACCACATTACCAGCTACAAACTCCATCAGTCATAGTCTCCTTAATAACAGCACTGAAACGATCTCTCTTGGTATTAACTTATATTGTATCTCTGGCTAGAATCCAAGCTTCAATAGAAAAGGGCCTTTGCAAAGCAATAGTTTTGTGGCCACTGTTGGTCATTTAAATAAAAAGACTCCTGCTTTCTTGAGTGCTTTGTCTACAGTAATAAGTCTGTATTAAACGCATTAGCTTGATTTAATCCAATTAGTTCAACTGGAATAGAGAAAAAAGCATGCCTTCATTTTCTTATCAATATCAAAGACGTAGATTAATAGCAAAATAAAATATGGCTCTAATGCAAGAATGTAAAATCTGGGTTGTTAAAAATCTTTACCATATATCTACTTAGAACACAATGCTGGAGAAAATGTATGTTATTTATTACCTTAGTGATTGCATCATAATTAATTTTACTTATAAAGGAAGACATTTTTAGTACCATGGGCCCAATTCTCCCCTCAGAACCACATGGAGAATTTAATTGAAGGCAGCAGGTGTTGTGTATACATATCTGAGAGCTGAATTTAGTCCATATCTTTTAAAGCATATTTTTAAAACCATATCTACTGTCACTTTTGTTCATTAGAAGTTTTTGGCATGATTTTAACAGGAGACCAACATTAACTGATATAAAGTAATTTTTCTGACATCTCCAAAAGATGTCCTAAGGACATTTCCAATTACACCATGATACAGACATGTATAGACAGATAATTCCATTAACCATTGTAGGTTTTTTAATTTTATTGTAACAAATATCTAGGATACATTTTATACAAATATCTAGGATACATTTTATACTCCATTATAATTGTATTATACAGGTTCCTTTCCCATATTCACATTTAGCTTCTGAAGGATTTGAAAGGCAATAAACATCAAATGAAATTGGTAAGAATAACATTGTCAGTGTCTAGACAATGTATTGTGAAACATTGGATGAAAGATACTGAACTAACTATTAGAATTTTTTACTGAGAACAAATTCTTTATCCCATTAGTTAGAATATTCTCTAGCATAAGTGGTCAATCAGAAATTACAAAGAAGATACGATCACCATATTTGGTTTTAAATTAAGAAGTATATATTTATGACTGTGTCTTCAGGGCAAAAAAATCAATATGTCTTTTACAATATGATGGTTATCTCAATATAAAATTCTGGTGGAGATAAGTCACAGTAGTTTTTCCCTCAGTGTAACTTTTTGAGGTTAACCCTATCTGGGTGTTATAGGGTTGACCTCAACCAGCTATACCAAGGGAAAAAAAACTACCTGTTCCTCATCTTCACTATGTTGAAATAACTATTTTGGTGTAAAAAGCGTGCCTCTTTTGCTGTGAAGACAAAGTGTATGTCTTCAGCATACAAAGTTATTTTTTTTCCCAGCATTCTATGTCTTGAAATTTCAAAGAAGTCTGCTTGTCTTCAGGCCATTTTGTGAGGCAGAGTTGTTGTAACATGTTGCAGAAGAGATACACACTATGCTTTCTTGTGAGAGCCTTTCTTTTATTTTTTTCTGTTTTGTTTTTCTTATTCCAAAATAATTCATTCATAGACTGGATAGAGAGTCAGCCATCCTAAATACACAACTAAAATTATTCTTAGTGAATAAAAAACTTAACATAAATGTGTAAAAATATCCTAGTTCTATTTAATGGGCCATTTGACTTCAATGGGATTATACCAGTTCGCACCTGAAGAGCTTTCTCAATGTTTTAAATTTATTTATTAATCATAGTGCTTTCTTTTGGCAATATCTCAACTTTTAAACAGTAAAATATAAGTGGGGCTTTATTTACTTGTTCATTTCTGTTGACTTTGCCTTTTCTTGATATATTTGTCAATATACATGTGTGTGAATCATTTAAAATATTTTTTTAAAATTCAGTTTTAAAAATTTTTATGAAGGCCAGAGAAAGTAATGAATTGCCCAGAAAATCCATGTATGTCAAATAAACCATAGTACAATGAACACAAAATAATTAGCCTATAATCTCTTTTCAGGCCTAACTCAAATCATATTGAAGTCAATACAATGACTCCCACTGACTTCAATGGCTTTTGGTTTAGTCCCAGAAAGTGGAATTCAACCCTCATTCATGTTGTAATACATTGTTTTGGGTATCTTGATAGTTTGTGTGTTGTTGTTTGTACAACTGAGTATGATAAATGAGGAAACAAAAGGTGCATAAATATTTTGAATGGATAAAAAACTTAATACAATTAAATCCTAAATTAGGCTCTCCAGAGAAGTTCTACTTTTTCTTAATTCATTTTGAATTTTTTAAAAGCTATCAAGACAGGTGTTTATTTTAATATTGAAATACATATTGTACACTGCTCTGTCAGCTGAATGTCTCAATACTTATGCTGCATTAATGTGCTAGATGAGACTATTGGGGTATGTTCACACTGCAGCTGGGAGTGAGCCTTGTAGTGTGGGTAGACAGGCTTAAGCCAGCATGCTAAACACAGCAGCGTGGATGTTATGACTCAAGTTTGAAAACCTTAAAAGCCGAACTGCATCCAGAGCCACAACATCGACATGGCTGTTTTTCATGCACTAATTCGAGGCCTGCTAGCGTAAAACTATCTACCTGGGCTGGATGGCTCACTCTTAACTGCAGTGAAGACATACTCTTGGAGGTCCTGGCTAAAATCCTGTTACCAAAATGGAGAGAATGTGGATCTGATTTCCCTATTTCTGATGGAGTTCATCCCTACCTCTGAGATGTCATCAGAGTTTGCTCATTTGAAAGGTCTATAAGAAATCTTCTGTAGATCATTTTTTTCCCCCAGAATTGATCAGATTGTGTCACATGCCAATATACTCAGTGGACCGTATGCTGATCTCACTTATTATTTTTAAACTGGTGTGTCACGGTTCCTCCCCCACTCTGAACTCTAGGGTACAGATGTGGGGACCTGCATGAAAAACCTCCTAAGCTTATCTTTACCAGCTTAGGTCAAAACTTCCCCAAGGTACAAAATATTACACCCGTTATCCTTGGACTGGCCGCTACCACCACCAAACTAATACTGGTTACTGGGGAAGAGCTGTTTGGACGCGTCCTTCCCCCCAAAATACTTCCCAAAACCTTGCACCCCACTTCCTGGACAAGGTTTGGTAAAAAGCCTCACCAATTTGCCTAGGTGACTACAGACCCAGACCCTTGGATCTTAAGAACAATGAACAATCCTCCCAACACTTGCACCCCCCCTTTCCTGGGAAATGTTGGATAAAAAGCCTCACCAATTTGCATAGGTGACCACAGACCCAAACCCTTGGATCTGAGAACAATGAAAAAGCATTCAGTGTTTTACAAGAAGACTTTTAATAAAAAATAGAAGTAAATAGAAATAAAGAAATCCCCCCTGTAAAATCAGGATGGTAGATATCTTACAGGGTAATTAGATTCAAAAACATAGAGAACCCCTCTAGGCAAAACCTTAAGTTACAAAAAAGATACACAGACAGAAATAGTTATTCTATTCAGCACAATTCTTTTCTCAGCCATTTAAAGAAATCATAATCTAACACATACCTAGCTAGATTACTTACTAAAAGTTCTAAGACTCCATTCCTGTTCTGTCCCTGGCCAAGACGACTACAGACAGACACAGACCCTTTGTTTCTCTCCCTCCTCCCAGCTCTTGAAAGTATCTTGTCTCCTCATTGGTCATTTTGGTCAGGTGCCAGCGAGGTTACCTTTAGCTTCTTAACCCTTTACAGGTGAGAGGAGTTTTCCCCTGGCCAGGAGGGATTTCAAAGGGGTTTACCCTTCCCTTTATATTTATGACACGCCCCCCAAATCTCAGCTAGGGTGAAACACTGGCTGGGATTTCTTCCTGGAGCTCTAGGAAAACAGAGTTAATAAGACACATGCATCTCTAAATATACTACCAAGTACATAAAGACTAACAATATTTTCCACATCTCAAGGACGATTTTAACCAGTTGATTCTGGGAAACTTTCACGGGAGAGTGCATCAGCCACTTTGTTAGAAGCTCCTGAGATGTGTTGGATGTCGAAATCAAAATCTTGGAGAGCTAAACTCCACCGAAGAAGTTTTTTGTTAGTTTCTTTGACGGTGTGAAGCCACTTTAGTGCAGCATGGTCGGTTTGCAGGTGGAAACGCCGTCCCCAAACATATGGGCGTAGCTCTTCCAGAGCGTAGACAATGGCATAACATTCTTTTTCAGTGACTGACCAGTTGCTTTCCCTCTCAGACAGTTTTTTGCTGAGAAACACTACAGGGTGGAATTCTTGATCAGGTCCCTTCTGCATTAAAACTGCTCCCACACCACTCTCGGATGCATCTGTGGTTACTAGGAACGGTTTGTCAAAGTCTGGGGCCCTTAGTACAGGGTCAGACATGAGTGTCGCTTTAAGCTTGTTAAAGGCCTTCTGACACTTTCCGGTCCACTGAACAGCATTTGGCTGTTTCTTTTTGGTTAGGTCTGTCAGTGGGGCAGCGATTTGGCTGTAGTGCGGTACAAATCGTCTGTAATAACCGGCCAAGCCTGAGAAGGATTGAACCCGTTTCTTTGACTTTGGGACAGGCCACTTTTGGATAGCATCCACTTTGGCCTGTAGGGGGCTGATAGTTCCTTGACCCACCTGGTGTCCAAGGTAAGTCACTCTGTTTAGGCCTATTTGACACTTCTTAGCCTTAACAGTTAGTCCTGCCTCCCTTATGCGCTCAAGGACTTTTTGTAGATGTTCCAGGTGGTCTGCCCAGGAATCCGAAAATATGGCCACATCGTCAAGGTAGGCGACTGCATATTCTCCTAATCCCGCTAGGAGACCATCTACAAGTCTTTGGAAAGTGGCGGGTGCATTTCGCAGCCCGAAAGGGAGTACATTAAATTCATACAGCCCGAGATGTGTGATGAAGGCTGACCTTTCCTTGGCAGATTCATCTAACGGTACCTGCCAGTACCCCTTGGTTAAGTCCAAGGTAGAGATGAACTGGGCCCGTCCCAGTTTCTCTAATAGTTCATCAGTGCGTGGCATTGGATAGTTGTCTGGGCGAGTTACAGCATTTAGCTTACGGTAGTCCACGCAAAAACGTATTTCCCCATCTGGTTTGGGAACTAGAACCACTGGAGATGCCCATTCACTTTCAGAGGGGCGGATTACACCCATCTGTAACATATCCTGGATCTCCCGTTCTATAGCAGTTTTAGCTTGAGGAGACACCCGGTAAGGGTGGACCCTAATTGGGTGAGCATTACCTGTGTCAATGGAGTGGTATGCCCGTTCCGTCAGTCCTGGGGTGGCTGAGAACGTTGGCGCGTAGCTAGTGCACAGCTCCTGGATCTGCTGTCGCTGCATACACCCAAGGGTCATGGAGAGGTTCACCTCTTCCACACCACCAGCACATTTCCCTTCGTAATAGACACCTTCAGGCCACTCAGCGTCGTCTCCTCCCTGGGCTGTAAACTGACAAACCTTTAATTCTCTGGAATAAAAGGGCTTTAGAGAATTAATATGATACACCTTAGGCTTTCGGTTGGAGGTGGGGAATGCTATGAGATAATTAACAGCTCCCAGGCGCTCCTGGACCACGAATGGCCCTTCCCACGATGCTTCCATTTTATGGGCCTGGAGCGCCTTTAAGACCATGACCTGGTCTCCTACTTTGAAGGAACGCTCTCTGGCATGTTTATCATACCAGGCTTTTTGCTCTTTTTGAGCATCCTGTAAGTTTTCTCTAGCAAGGGCTAATGAGGTTCGGAGGGTGTTTTGTAGGTTGGTTACAAAGTCCAGAATGTTAGTTCCTGGAGAAGGTGTAAATCCCTCCCATTGCTGCTTCACCAACTGCAATGGCCCCTTAACCTCACGGCCATATACAAGTTCAAATGGGGAAAACCCTAAACTGGGATGTGGTACAGCTCTGTAGGCAAAGATCAACTGCTGCAATACTAGGTCCCAATCATTGGAGTGCTCATTTACGAATTTACGTATCATGGCCCCCAAAGTTCCATTAAACTTCTCCACCATGCCATTTGTTTGATGATGGTAAGGAGTGGCAACCAAGTGATTTACCCCATGAGCTTCCCAAAGGTTTTTCATAGTTCCTGCCAGGAAATTAGTCCCTGCATCTGTGAGGATGTCGGAGGGCCAACCTACCCTGGAAAAAATGTCTGCTAGTGCCTGGCACACACTTTTAGCCCTGGTGTTGCTTAGAGCTACTGCTTCCGGCCATCGGGTGGCCAAATCCATGAAAGTCAGTATGTACTGCTTTCCTCTGGGTGTCTTTTTCGGAAAAGGACCCAGAATATCCACAGCTACTCGCTGAAATGGAACTTCAATGATGGGGAGTGGCTGGAGAGTAGCTTTGACCTGGTCTTGGGGTTTTCCCACCCTTTGGCACACCTCACAAGACTGGACATAGGTAGAAACATCCTTGCCCATTCCCTCCCAGTGGAATGACCCCCCCAAACGGTCTTTGGTCCTGTTCACCCCAGCATGGCCACTAGGGTGATCATGGGCTAAGCTCAAGAGCTTGGCCCGGTATTTAGTTGGAACTACCAACTGTCTCTGAGGATGCCAGTCTTCCTGGTGTCCCCCAGAAAGAGTTTCCTTGTATAAAAGTCCTCTTTCTACAACAAACCTGGATCGATTAGAAGAGCTGAGAGGCGGTGGGTTGCTCCGTGCCGCCGTCCACGCTCTCTGGAGGCTTTCATCTGCTTCCTGTTCGGTCTGGAACTGTTCCCTTGATGCTGGAGACATCAGTTCCTCATTGGATTGGGGACATAGGCTTGGTCCCTCTGGAAGCGATATAGGGGATGGAGCTGTTTCTGTTGACTGTGAACCGCTCTCCGCTGGTGCACTATGTTGGGATTCAGGCTCCGGCTGAGCCTCTTGTGTAGGGTTATCGGCTGCTGCCAGTTCAGGTTCGGTGGGGCCCTCTGGTGTTGAGGTTGCAAGTACTGGATTCAGTGCTGGCACGGGGTCTGGTGTTGGTTGTTTGGCTGGTTCCAGTTCTGGGACTGGTTCCGTCTGGGTCTCTGGGACTGGATCCACTACTGCTGTTGCAGACATTGGCCTGGGGTCCGGGTCCATCACCTCTGACCGGGCCCTGATAGAAGTTTCCGGAACAGAGCTAGGCCCCACGGCTTGTTTAGCCTGGCTGCGGGTGACCGTTCCCACCCTCTTGGCCTGCTTCACGTGATTGGCCAAGTCTTCCCCCAACAGCATGGGGATGGGATAATCATCATAGACTGCAAAAGTCCACATTCCTGACCAGCCCTTGTACTGGACAGGCAACTTGGCTGTAGGCAAATTGAAAGAGTTGGACTTGAAGGGTTGAATCGTCACTTGGATCTCTGGGTTGATTAAATTGGGGTCCACTAAGGAAGCATGGATAGCTGACACTTGTGCTCCGGTGTCCCTCCACGCGGTGACCTTCTTCCCGCCCACACTCACAGTTTCCCTCCGCTCCAAGGGTATCTGGGAGGTATCTGGGCCTGTGGACCTCTGGTGTGATTCCGGTGCAATGAACTGTAATCTGTTGGGGTTCTTGGGGCAGTTGGCCTTTACATGCCCCAGCTCGTTATATTTAAAACATCGTCCAGCTGACGGGTCACCGGGGCGAGGTGGGTTGCTGGAGAACAGGGTGGTGGGACGATAAGGGGTCTGGAGGGTTCTTTGGGAGGTAGGTGGGGCTTTGGGCGGCCCCCGGTAATAGGGTGTGGTCTGGGGTGGTCCCTTCTGGTCTCCGCTCCAACTGCGACCAGTTTTCTTCTTCTCTGCCACCTCCACCCATCTGGCTCCAATCTCTCCTGCCTCGATTACAGTTTTGGGTTTCCCATCTAGGATGTATCTTTCTATTTCCTCAGGAACACCCTCTAAGAATTGTTCCATTTGCATTAGGAAGGGCAAATTTACTGGAGATTCAACACTTGCTCCTGATATCCAGGCATCCCAATGTTTCACAATGTGGTAGGCATGTCGGGTAAATGACATGTCTGGTTTCCACCTTTGGGCTCGGAACCTCCGACGAGACTGCTCGGGTGTTATCCCCATTCTGACTCTCGCCTTGGATTTAAACAGTTCATACTTGTTCATGTGTTCTTTAGGCATTTCAGCTGCCACCTCAGCTAAGGGTCCACTGAGCTGCGGCCTCAGCTCTACCATGTATTGGTCAGTAGAGATGTTGTACCCAAGGCAGGTCCTTTCGAAGTTTTCTAAGAAGGCCTCAGCATCATCACCTGCCTTGTAGGTGGGGAACTTTCTGGGATGGGAAGTGGTACCTGGAGAAGGATTGCTAGGGTTTGTTGGTATATTCTGCTGGGCCTTTATCCTCTCCATCTCCTCCACATGCTTCCTTGCCTCCATTTCCCTCTTGTGGGCAGCCTCCTGTACCTCCTTCTCCAGCCGCATGAGTTCTATCTGTCTTTCATGTTCCCTTTGTTTTTCCTCAGCCTGAAATTTGGCTAATTCCAGCTGTAGTCGAGCCGAGGATTTGGCCATTCTAACCTCTCTGTTTTTAACTAACTTTACACCCGAGGTTTAGAAATAAACAAACAAAACTTGGCTGTAAAATTTTGCTGTGCTGGAATAGAATACCTATTCTCTGATAGTGATTGTCAGCCTACAGAAAAAGACAATTCCCTTGTCTCTGCTCTGGGCCCAAATTAAAGCAAAAAACCTCCAACTACTTGGAAACCTGCTTACCCAGCCCAAAGAAAAAAAAAATTTCTTTTCAAACCTGTGCTCCTTGTAAAACAAAACAAAAAAATCAAAATCCTAAAAAAAACCCTGCCACTTTTGTCTCCAGGCAAATGGGTAGAGCACACACCCCCTATTTACTTTTAGGAAGAAAAGAAAAAAAAAAACCTCTGGGTTGGAAGACTGTGAATTTCCCTGCAGGAGTTAAGTACCCTGCCTCCAGGCAAAGAAAACCTGCAATTCACAAGATAATCCCCTTTTGTCTCTGCTTGGCCACAAAGCAGAGAGAAACCAAGCTGCTTTCAGTTTCAAAGCTGCTTTCTGGACTTCCTAAAAATTCCTTTTTAAAATCTGTATTTCTAGTTCAAAAAATCTCAACTGGATCTCAAAATGATTTCAGGTTAATCCCACCACTGTGCCACCATGTCACGGTTCCTCCCCCACTCTGAACTCTAGGGTACAGATGTGGGGACCTGCATGAAAAACCTCCTAAGCTTATCTTTACCAGCTTAGGTCAAAACTTCCCCAAGGTACAAAATACTACACCCGTTATCCTTGGACTGGCCGCTACCACCACCAAACTAATACTGGTTACTGGGGAAGAGCTGTTTGGACGCGTCCTTCCCCCCAAAATACTTCCCAAAACCTTGCACCCCACTTCCTGGACAAGGTTTGGTAAAAAGCCTCACCAATTTGCCTAGGTGACTACAGACCCAGACCCTTGGATCTTAAGAACAATGAACAATCCTCCCAACACTTGCACCCCCCCTTTCCTGGGAAATGTTGGATAAAAAGCCTCACCAATTTGCATAGGTGACCACAGACCCAAACCCTTGGATCTGAGAACAATGAAAAAGCATTCAGTGTTTTACAAGAAGACTTTTAATAAAAAATAGAAGTAAATAGAAATAAAGAAATCCCCCCTGTAAAATCAGGATGGTAGATATCTTACAGGGTAATTAGATTCAAAAACATAGAGAACCCCTCTAGGCAAAACCTTAAGTTACAAAAAAGATACACAGACAGAAATAGTTATTCTATTCAGCACAATTCTTTTCTCAGCCATTTAAAGAAATCATAATCTAACACATACCTAGCTAGATTACTTACTAAAAGTTCTAAGACTCCATTCCTGTTCTGTCCCTGGCCAAGACGACTACAGACAGACACAGACCCTTTGTTTCTCTCCCTCCTCCCAGCTTTTGAAAGTATCTTGTCTCCTCATTGGTCATTTTGGTCAGGTGCCAGCGAGGTTACCTTTAGCTTCTTAACCCTTTACAGGTGAGAGGAGTTTTCCCCTGGCCAGGAGGGATTTCAAAGGGGTTTACCCTTCCCTTTATATTTATGACATTGTTATTCACTGAATTCAGTGCAGTTACCCATGATGTATATCAGTGTAAATGGAAAAACATCTGGCCCAGTATATTTTTCTGAGTGTTTCCGTTTGGTCCACTATAGAGATTGATCTGTATCGGAAAGTTGTTTCAGGATCTGGATCTTCATCCAAACTTCCCCAGTGTTTGCTGGCATCCAGGTCCAATGTTCTGATTCAAAACCATCTGTGTAAATAATGAAGAATGACATTAACCAAGTTCAATTTCTCTTCTCTGAAAAGAAATAACCTTTGCAATACACATCAGTGTGACTTTTACCTGAATACAGACCAAGTAAAGCCAGGAAGATTTGATCAGCCGATCCAAAAAGGTATTGCTAAATTAACCTCAGGTCAAATCTTGAATTCTTTAATCTCTCATTTCTTGCTCAGACATAACTCCCATTATAAGTCCCAATTCAATGGTGCACATAATCATTGTGCATAACTTAAATGGAAAATAAGCATGGGTATGTCTTCAATGAGGCTTAAGCATGATCTTATAAGCAAGTGCTTACGTATTTCACTGAATTGGGGCCATAATAAATGAGAATACCACTGGCAAAGCACTGAGTAGAAAATTGGGTAGGAACTTGAGGATTTGGCCATGTATTAATACAAAGTTATTTTCCCACAACAAAGCCATTAAATTATATTCAATGCAATGGGAAATTATACACTGCTTTTTAGATAAACTCTTATGCCCTGGTCCTGGAAGACACTAAGCACCTCCTACAAAGTTCTGAGTGCTCTCAACTCCCACCAAAGTCAAAGAGATTTTAGCACTCTTAACACCTCACAACATGTTCTCCTCAGCACATCAGTTCCATGCTTTGCTTACTTGCATACAGTCATACACTCTGCCCAAATTGTGCTCTTCTATAATCTGAATCAATTTGAACCCCATAAAATTGGAGAGGCAATTTATTTTAGCTTCACTCCAATAAAAAAAACACAGTAATGGAATAATTTGACAAAATATATCAGTTTAGAAAGTTGAAGTGGTGTCCAGTAATCATCATGTACATTTTTCATCTTAAAACATCCCAGTAATAGTCAGGCCCAGAATTGTTTGAATTCATTTATCCTTCTGCCTTTGCTGCTGAACATTTTAAGTAATGTCTTATACAGCAGTTCTACAGCAGGAAGCTTAATAGGGATGCTGTTTCCATAACAACAAATAGAATTTGAGCAAAAACACAGTGCTCAGTGGTTACTGTTCTTCACAGCAGATAAAAGCAGTTATTCAAAATTACAAGCAGCATGACATTGAAAAAATAAATTAAAGCAAGGAGTGCTAACAGTTCTGTTCCACATTTAGTAAAAGTTTAACTCTTAAATGCTTGAGGAGTACCTGTAGCGTCCCAAAGATTTACTGTATTCTATACACCTAGTTAAATCTTGACCTGAAGAAAGAGAATTGTCTTGGACATTTATGTTTAGGGTACAATTAAGAGAAAAAGCAGTAACAATCAGGTGAGTCACAGAAATGGTCAGACTGAAGGATCCAATTTATATTTTACAAATTTGGGACATAAAGACTCAAATTCTGCTTTCAGTGGCCCTCCTGTTTGTAATGAGGTTGCAAGTATGGAAGAGAAGAGGCTTTATTTTCTCAATTCATGATTTTGATCACTTTATTATATATATTTTGAACACTTGGTGGTGTTCTGAAAATTACATAATTTTTCCCATATATGATATTTTTTGTCCGAAAGCTATCAATTTTTCTTATCTTTTATAAAAGTTTAAAAAAAAATGTGTTCCTGTTGTTTATAAAACAGTAGCAGTATGTGTTGATCAATACATGTGGGAAATGAAAATTAGTGTTTCAGCACCATAGGCAGTGCTCATGCTTCTTTTTTCCATATAAGTTAAATTTAATTTTAATGGAGAAATCAAATAATACAGTGAAAAGCTATATGGTGTAGCCTTATTTTCCTGTTTTATGTATTGTAAAATATACAAGTCAGATGGGAGCTGAATTTACTAGGAGAACTAGATCTGGCTTATCAGACTCTTCCTTACCTGGACTGTGACAGTGTCACCTTCTGGTATATGTTATCCGCAGCGATACTGATAAATCAGAACCTATGTAGCAATATTCTGTGCAACATTTGAGAAAATAAATCTCGATATGAAAGTTAGAGACAAAGAGAGAGGTTACAGTCAGTCCCTTTTCAACACATAGAAATGCCTGCTGCTAATGTAGCCAATGAATTTGTTAGCCAATGGATTTCAAGCACGTATTTTGGCTGTATTTTCAATTGGTCATTATGGATAAGGCAAACACACACACAGGTCCCTCCAGCAAATCCATTGCCAGGATCTTACCATCCACCCCGCTCGTAGGAGGGTTAAGGTGGTCTATAAGAATGGGGGTTGGCTCCCTGCCGTACCATCATAGGAGTCCCCAACCGCCCCCCATTCATTCCTTTAATGAACACTTATTTTTAAGTCCTTTCCAAGCCATTTATCCAGTCACTGTATACCTTTCCTATGGAGTACCTACACTGGACATCCGCCCTACACTTAAATAAGAGTTGTGATATATGGCCTATCGCCCATCATTCCATGCGTGAACAGAGCCCTTTCTGAAACCCGCTGTGGGGAAGGCAAAAAAACTCCTAACTTCACCCATGGTGGTAAAGGAAAAATTCCTTCCCAGCCCCCCTAAAAAAGGGGTGGCTAGCGTAATGTCCACAGCAGGTGTTGACCAAACCTGGTATTTTACCACCTAAAATGGTGGGTCTGGCTTCAGCCTTGGCCCACATAAAAGGGGAGACTTCAGGTACTGAGCTGCCCCTTTGAAACTCTGCATTCCCAGGGGATGAGTCAGCAACCACGGTGACCCTTTTTGCAGCAGTTTTCATCTTCCCTCTCCCCGCCACAGCCATACAGCACTATCTCTCCTCTCCCTCCAGCATGGTGGTTCCTGTCCCTGACCAGAGTAAATAATCAGGCAATTAGAATTATGAAAAGTTGACAAAGTACCAAGCCCAGATAAATTACATTCCCAGATCCTAAAGGAACTAGCAAGGAGAAATAAAGCAGCATCTGGTAAAGAATTTCAGTATCTTACAGAGGATGAGCAAATGTGTCTGTAGGATATGAGTGGTGTGACAGAGGCTACATTAGCTCCTACATTCAAGGAAAGAATCAAGGGAAAGTTTACTAGATATATGTAAGCCACATTTCACTTGTGTGGATGATAATAAGCATATTAATAAAAGGGAATTAACATTTTGTAATATATGATTTAGTAGCAATGGGATGAGAAGCAGATAAAAAGCATTATTCTCTAATTTCAGGAAAGCAGTTTATACTGTATGTAGTATATGACACAATGATCTAGCAATGATAAAGTCTAGCATAAAAAAAGTATTGGCTTTGATTAATTTAAATTCAGAGATAAAAATCTAAGTTGCTAACAGATCAGGGTAGAAGACGAGTGTGGAATAAGGTACAGGCAATGCTCATTCCTGTCACTGTATTTTCAAAGATGACTGATTTTTTTCTGATGGCTCATAAGTGAATTAAAAACAATTGCAACAATGAATTGATTGCTACTGCATTAACTGCATTATGTTCACCCTGCATGAACCCATAAACAATTGATCTTGGGATATGTTTATGGGTTCATGCAGGGTGAACATAATGCAGTTAAACAAGAGAAATGCAAGAAGGTAATGAGATTGGAGCCCCAAAAATGATATTGGAAATTAGACCACAAATAAAGCATAATGTAAGAAGATGAAAGACGAACACAGGCCAGGGGAAAAAAAGGCTTGTATTTATGTTAGTAGGCAGGAAAAAAAGGGAAATAATATCTTGAGGCGTGGGAATGGAATTAAATCAACAGAAGTTAATTTTAAGCATTAGTGAAATCACATTTGAAATACTGTACACTACTCTACCCATATTATTATGAGGGAATGAAAATGTACCATTGACCACTTCCAAAATAAGATATAAGATTAACCAAATTTGGCACACAATGCATATCTTAAGACAAAAAGAGACAGTTTTCATACAAATATATAAGTTCAGGCTTGTTTAGGAACAGGAAGAAATGCAAATAGAAACTATCTGAGGCAGTAACTATTTCAAAAACAAGAAGTTGTGGCCTTGAAGAAAAGATCAGCCAGTGTGATTTCAAGCAACAGATGTATTTATTGTATGTTATTTATTTATTTATTTATTTAAACAAAGGGTTACTTGTGAGTTGAAATGTGGCCAGGGGATTTGAGTTGTGTGAAAATAAGGCTCAGTGTTCAGATCTGGTTCTGGATTTGAGTTGTGTGAAAATAGGCTCAGTGTTCAGATCTGGTTCTGAATTTAAACATCTGAAAGGGGCTAGGAGCTGGTATTCAAGATTGGATTCTTCTTGGAGGGATGGTTGCATAATGCAAGGTTTGGATACAGGTTAAAATTCAATCTTTATTAAAAAGAATTCAGATCCTGTTGTCCGATTTGGGCTCATCGCCTTTGGACCTTTCCTGCCACCGACTGCTAACTAAATAAACTTAACAATTTGTTAGTACTGTAAATGCTGTTCAGGTGACAGCTATGAAGCTTTGCCCAATTGTTCAGTGTCATTTAAATAGTAGTTATTATTAGAGGTGATCCAAAAAAAATCTTCAGTATTTTTTCAACAAATTTTTTTTTTCAATTTATATGTAAATTTGGGGGAGGGGGGATTTTGTACAAAAGGAAGATTTTTAATATTGTTTACATATTTTCATGGAAAAAAACTCCTATTTTTCAGCCAGCCTTAGCTGTAGGAAATCAAAGTAACTGCAGCCTTTGTGGGTATTGTTGTTTTTTGTCTTGTTTTGCTTCATTATATCTACAAATTTAAGAGAAACAAAGAAATCTCCTACAAATAAAAAGACTCATAGGGAAGAGTTATTCATCATGGTAGAAGGACAAATAGGCAGCCTCCTTCAGGATCTCTGTTGTAGGCCAAGTTGAAGTGAATACTAGATATATGACTGAAAACAATCAATTAATGTTATTGTCATTCACTACATATGCCACGCTCCTGACATTTTCAAGAATCGGTGCTTGGAAATAATCTGTGATCTACACATACTGTAGTGAGTCATACACAATTAACACTACTAGACCCGCTAGTAGCTATTGAGAACTGGAGCTTGACTCCAAACACTACAGACACAAATCTTCAGTACTTAGCAGCATGTGGTTTCTTCAAGAGCCTCCTTGCCTGTATCCCAGTAGATGATTCTTTCCTGTAAGCAAAGCCTAGGTGAAACAACTGACCTTTCGTCCTTAAGGGTCAGATTTTATAAACTGCTTACAGGAGGCAGTGGGGACACATTTTCAAAATATTTAGGTACCTAAAGATGTAGAGAGGAGCCTAGTAGAATTTTCAAAATCTCTTAGGCAGGGCAGGTACCTAATTCCCATCTATCACAATTGTAGGGCGAGCAGCATTTTGGTCCCCTTTTTGTCCACCAAGCCTGGCTTCCTGAACACCTTTCAAGTGTGAAGCAATGCAGTTAAATGCATAAATAACTAAGTATCCAGAAAAAGAGGGGTTTGAACATACATCTCCTACTTCATAGCAAAGTGCCCTAACCATCAATCTGCAGCATCCACACCTATTTGCTTGCCTCCCCAATGACTAGTCAAGTATTTTATGCAAAGTAGAATAGCTTCAACAGAAAAGCCTCTTAAATCAGCCTACCCTAGAGCTCTGTACAGCATGCTCTTTCAGGAGATAGAGGTTCAAATCTCTGCTCTATATCAGGCAGAGAGGAGAATTAAACTTGGGCCTTGCAGGTGAGTGGAAGCAGTAGCGTCCTTCTTTGCTAAATCTAGGAAGGGTGCCTAAGCTCTACTCCACTCCTCCAGGAGCAACAAGTCACAGACTCCAATATAAACATGGGTCTGAACATGGACCCATAATTATATCTGTTTTTGGACTAAGTTTGGCTACCATTGTTCTCCAGTACAAGCCCCATATGGGAGAACCGACATGAGTGCATGCTATTCAGCATGAGAAGGGTTACAGAATCAGGGTATCAATATAGATATGTGGATGGGTAAGTTGTATATGACATTGACTTTTAAGGGCCAAGTCTGATTTACCTCTTTCTCTTCTATAGTTTTCTAAAGAGGAAAGTCCTCATTTATCCCTTGATCTTTTTCTGTATTTTGGAGATTACAATGTCTCCAAAAGAAAATTAAAATTTGAAAAGTTCTCGGCTCCAAATTCATTGATGTATTAAAGAGGATCAGGAAAAAATATTTTGTAAAATTCTGCCACGAAGTCAAAGCTAAAGGTTTAAATTATTTCCCAGCCTCTGTTCACCAGCTGCAGTTCACCAGTTCTTTGGAGAGTTATGCTCTGCTATCAAGGATGACTTTCCCCTGGGACTCATCGCATACTTCTGAAGAGAGGGTTTTTTTTGTTTTGTTTTTGTTTGTCTTTGTTTAATCTTTTGGTATATTGGTTTCATGAGGAAACCTAGAAAACATTTTTGGGACCCCCTGTCTGCTACATTGGCAGCACAACATTGCATAAAGTATGCTATTTAGGTGATTTAGAGGTATGATCCATTAAATGGATCCCAGAGTGGATCTATCAGCAATGGTCAGTACTAATCATGCCATAAACAGGCAAGCATGCCTGCAATATGATACAATCCTTTTCTGCTTTGTTTCTACATTAAGCCAAGAAGCTACAAGGAAATGCTGATCAAACTTCTGGAAAGGTGGGCTCCGCTCTGTGGAACTACCAGGCCACTCTGAGAGAAGAAGGGTTTGTGATAAGCTGAATGACCCTCATAGAAGATTTGGTGATAATAGGATTAAAACCTTGCCCAAACAGCCTGATGCTACTGGAAGAGCTTGCCAGGTTTTCAGTGGAGTGGTGACATCTGTCCACTTGACTGAAATCAATTTACTAATGAAGGTTAATGGCTCATCAGGATCTCTATGGAGAAATCCAGTTAAGACATGCCTTCTCAAAAAAGTTATATAAACCATAGGGGAGGGGGCAGGAAAGTCAGATAGTTTGGTTGAGAGTGACTGGATGTTTCTCTTGTTCTATAGGTATTATGGATGAAGGAAGTCTCTTAAGTTTTATTTTAAATTGAAATGTCTTGAGGAAGGCTTTTTTGTTCAATCTGGCTTGACCTTGACCTTTTTTTTTTGTTTTCCCTGAACAAACCACATGATCAGATGCTTGAAATTCACTCCAGTCATGCTGATTCCTTTGATATGCTGCCACTATAGCAACCCTATAAGCAGGGTAGTGCACTTACTAAAGTGTATGTCCAAATTTGAATAAGATAGAAGTTACAGATGTTTTTGGTTGAAAGCTAGACCCTAGTGGATCATGTTGTTGACATAAATTAAAACACAAAGTTTAATGTTTCTGATGAAGAGATAACTCTGGAAAATGTCAGAGTTGTTTTAGATAAGGATTGAGGTCCACTGATACTTTGATAAAGAAATATACATACAATCTAGCCTTACTCTAATTCTGTTTAGCTAGTGCTTTCAATCTTTCACTTTCATGAGCACAAAAATTCATCAAGTCTGTGCATGCCCTACAGTGCATATTTCTGTTAGTAATACTCTTATAGTAGCTTCTAAAGTATTGGGGTAATATTAAAATAGGTATAAATTCTGGTAGAACAAGATGTAGGAAGGAGTATTAGCAGCACAGAAAAAGGCCATTATATGTGCCAATGTCTGTTTCTATAATCCTGCTGAAACTTATGAATAAAGGAAGAGGGTGGGGGGCATATTTAACTGAAGACACTCAAAGATGTATCAATATGAACACCTATTAAGTTAGTGCCTGTACAGCCTCCTTGTTCAAAAACTTGTCAAGTTCCATCTGAAACTGATTTACACTACTTGCTTCTAATGCCACCCAATTGGCAATGTGTTTCTTATTTCAATCAGTCTCTGCGTAATGAAAATCTGTCTGAATCACTTATAACTGATTCTATGCTTTTTTTCCCCCTTAGTTTCAATTCAAGTCTGCTTGGTTCCCCTTGGTTACTATATCAACCAGCTTCTTGTCATCAATCCATTTCTTCCCTATCCAGATCTTATATGCCTCACTCACAGCTGAACTTTGCCTAAATTACATAGACCAAATCTGGCTGAACTTTCATCATAACACAAACCGAGAAACAAACTCAGTTATTGTTGATATTATTTCTCTTATCATGGCCTTTCCTTCTGGAATTTGGTCATACAAATGATGACATACCCACAGTGAGGACTTGCCTATTGCCATACTACATGACAAGCCAAAATGGCAAATAGATGGATATATTTCATAGTCTTACAAGAACTTCTGTGGCATTTTTAAAAATTTGTATCCAAACACTGTGCACCTTTAACTTTTCTGGTTTATGTTCTGTTTTCTGTTGTACTAAAAAAAAAAAAAGAATGCTGTCCTTGAAAACTTGTTGAACATAGGAGGATTATTTGCACCACTTTTCTACTCTTTTTTTTAAAACAAATTGGTTATTGTTCTGTGAATCCTTTTGATTTTACACCTAACAATTCTTCTTTCAAAAATGCAAGGCACTCTGTATGTCCTTTTTTATCTCGCTTGCTATGCCACAACCAGGGCTGTTAAGCTAAATACATAGTAACAGGTTTCAGAGTAGCAGCCCTGTTAGTCTGTATTCGCAAAAAAAAAAGGAGTACTTGTGGCACCTTAGAGACTAACCAATTTATTTGAGCATAAGCTTTCATGAGCTACAGCTCACTTCATCGGATGCATAAAAGTGGAAAATGCAGTGAGGATATTTTTATACACAGAGACCATGAAAAAATGGGTGTTTATCACTTCAAAAGATTTTCTCTCCCCCCACCCCACTCTCCTGCTGGTAATAGCTTATCTAAAGTGATCACTCTCCTAACAATGTGTATGATAATCAAGGTGAGCCATTTCCAGCATAAATCCAGGGTTTAACAAGAACGTCTGAGGAACGGGGGGCGGGGGGGGGGGTAAGGAAAAAACAAGGGGAAATAGGTTACCTTGCATAATGACTTAGCCACTCCCAGTCTCTATTCAAGCCTAAGTTAATTGTATCCAATTTGCAAATGAATTCCAATTCAGCAGTTTCTTGCTGGAGTCTGGTTTTGAAATTTTTCTGTTGTAATATCGTAACTTTCATGTCTGTAATTGCGTGACCAGAGAGATTGAAGTGTTCTCCGACTGGTTTATGAATGTTATAATTCTTGACATCTGATTTGTGTCCATTTATTCTTTTACGTAGAGACTGTCCAGTTTGACCAATGTACATGGCAGAGGGGCATTGCTGGCACATGATGGCATATATAACATTGGTAGATGTGCAGGTGAATAAGCCTCTGATAGTGCGGCTGATGTTATTAGGCCCTGTGATGGTGTCCCCTGAATAGATATGTGGGCACAGCTGGCAACAGGCTTTGTTGCAAGGATAGGTTCCTGGGTTAGTGGTTCTGTTGTGTGGTATGTAGTTGTTGGTGAGTATTTGCTTCAGGTTGGGGGGCTGTCTGTAGGCAAGGACTGGCCTGTCTCCCAAGATTTGTGAGAGTGATGGGTCGTCCTTCAGGATAGGTTGTATATCCTTGGATAATGCGTTGGAGAGGTTTTAGTTGGGGGCTGAAGGTGATGGCTAGTGGCGTTCTGTTATTTTCTTTGTTAGGCCTGTCCTGTAGTAGGTGACTTCTGGGTACTCTTCTGGCTTTGTCAATCTGTTTCTTCACTTCCACAGGTGGGTATTGTAGTTGTAAGAATGCTTGATAGAGATCTTGTAGGTGTTTGTCTCTGTCTGCAGGGTTGGAGCAAATGCGGTTGTATCGTAGCGCTTGGCTGTAGACAATGGATGTAGAAGCCCTCTTCACCAACATTCCATACAAAGATGGACTACAAGCCATCAGGAACACTATCCCCGATAATGTCACGGCAAACCCGGTGGCTAAACTTTGTGACTTTGTCCTCACCCATAACTATTTCACATTTGGAGACAATGTATACCTTCAAATCAGCGGCACTGCTATGGGTACCCGCATGGCCCCACAGTATGCCAACATTTTTATGGCTTACTTAGAACAACGCTTCCTCAGCTCTTGTCCCCTAATACCCCTACTCTACTTGCGCTATATTGATGACATCTTCATCATCTGGACCCATGGAAAAGAAGCCCTTGAGGAATTCCACCATGATTTCAACAATTTCCATCCCACCATCAACCTCAGCCTGGACCAGTCCACACAAGAGATCCACTTCCTGGACACTACGGTGCTAATAAGCGATGGTCACATAAACACCACCCTGTACCGGAAACCTACTGATCGCTATTCCTACCTACATGCCTCCAGCTTTCACCCAGACCACACCACACGGTCCATTGTTTACAGCCAAGCTCTACGATACAACTGCATTTGCTCCAACCCCTCAGACAGAGACAAACACCTACAAGATCTCCCCATTCCTCAGACGTTCTTGTTAAACCCTGGATTTATGTTGGAAATAGCCCACCTTGATTATCATACACATTGTAAGGAGAGTGATCACTTCAGATAAGCTATTACCAGCAGGATAGTGGGGTGGGGGCAGAGAAAACCTGGATTTGTGCTGGAAATGGCCCACCTTGATTATCATATACATTGTAAGGAGAGTGATCACTTTAGATAAGCTATTACCAGCAGGAGAGTGGGGTGGGGGGAGAGAAAAACACCCATTTTTTTATGGTCTGTGCATATAAAAATATCCTCACTGCATTTTCCACTTTTATGCATCCGATGAAGTGTGCTGTAGCTCACGAAAGCTTAAGCTCAAATAAATTGGTTAGTCTCTAAGGTGCCACAAGTATTCCTTTTCTTTTTGTAAATACATAATAGAATCTAAACCAGTGATAATGAGTGTTGTCACTGACTGCTGCAACAACCCATAGTAGTTTGTCAATTTGTTGTCTTTAAGCTAGGAAAATAAGTTACTTTAGATAATGTAAGAACTAACTTGATATGTCTGAATGTTGAATTGAATTGATTTCTGACTCTTTATATGGTTTGGAAAAATTCAGATTTTTTTAAGTGCCTCATTTCTCTGCCCAAGGAATCTGGATACGATTCAGATAAGTATTTGAATTCTTTTTTAATGCTTTTATACAAACCAAACCGTCTGGGATTTACCTATTATTACAATGAACCAATTTTTAACCTATTTCCAGGAGCTGCTCCCTTTCCATTATTTCTGAAAGGTCCCTTTTCAGATTGCAATCACAAACACAAACAGTCCTGGCTTTTTAAACTCCTTTTCTCTTGTAAAGGATTTTCTGACCTGTAAGATGTATTCTAGTGAATAACACTGAGAGTTTGTTTTAAAAAAACCACAACAACCGCTATCTTCCTGCAGGAATCTTAAATGGCCAGGACTGTATGTAAGTACCACAGCTATGCCTGGTCAATAGTTGGACTGGAAATTACCAAGGAAAGATCAAGGTTGTCAAAGTAGTACTGGTGATTTAGTAGATGTCATCTTTCCTTCCTGCCTTACCAATGTCCCAGTATAGCCTAAGGAAATGAAACACTGTGCTGCCACAAAAGTAACTATTTAATAGTCACACTTTATTTATTATTATAAATTATTGGCAAGAAGTAACCTGTTGGACTGTGATCATCAATAACTATTCATTAACCTTTATTAAAATGTTTATTAATATTTATACATTATTTATAAATGAAACCTTAATATAAAGTGAGGTTCATGAAGGACAAGTGGATAAGTGATTTCTATGTACATAGGACAAAGTTCTGATTGTACCAACGTGGATCCACTGGGGAGCAGGAAAGGAGAATGCAGGAACCATTTTCCATACCCCCAATAGTCCTGCCTGAAAAAAGTACCCATAATATGGCTGTCTGCACTTTCTAAATATATGCAGGGAGAGCATGGGGGTGGAACCCCTTGTGCTGTTTGCAGTGCTTAACACATTAAAGCAGATGGGTAAGCGTGATCCCATACCTCTTCCCTTGTGCACTGGCTCACATCTGCGCTGAGAGAAGCACAAGCTGCTCCTCTTCCCACAGAAGTAGCAAAGGTGGATGGTGTTGGTATTTCCCCCCCACCCATGAACCTGGCAGCATTAAACATTTGGCTTCCACAGGCACATTGCCTCCAGCTACAACTGCTTGTATGATGCAAAATGGATTTCCTTCCTCAGTACAGCTTTGGATGTGAGCCTGGGTAGCCCCAAGATTTGTCAAGTTCTTTGGGACTCCTTAGGTGAGCAGGTGCTTTATCAATGTCAGATATTAATTAATATTATTATTGGAAATATGATAATAAATACCCTAGGCATTGATGAAGAGTAGACCCTTCACCTTATAGCAAAGTCTTTTGCAATGTACAATTACTGTTTCTCCTATGACTGCCATTTCAATGAAGCACTCTCAAAATGCAAGTGAATTCTGACATGACCTCCTTCTCTCACAAATTCATGCTAAATGTCCTTTATCAAATTAACATTGAATTCCAAGAGCTGAAGAGATTTGGTGATCAATTGCAGCCACTTATTCTTAAGGTTGAGTTAATTATTTTGGGGAGTTGATAGTAATTGGATTCATTGTACTCTGTTTTTAAGAAAGGAATTATAAGAAATTTGGGTATAGCAACTTGTAAATGATCCTGTTGAATTTCATTATTAAAAGATCCACCACTTCTTAATTGACTGGCTATTAGTAAAACAACCTAAGAGAATTAGGTTAGTTAAACTACTCCCAGATGTTTTCACTGGTCACTGCCCTGGTTTTAATAGAAAATCAGCATTTAAAATTGCTTGAGAATGAGAAACAAATGAAAATAAAGAATTCCAATATTCTATTCAGGCAAATTCCTGGGACATATAATTGGAAATTATTGGAATCACTTTTAATACATTATATTGATTGTGCACAGGAATATTTACACAAAGGATATGTGACAATTTGAGATGGGCATTTGCAGGGTCCAAAGGCTGGGTTGATTACAAGCAACATATGCGACTGAGGCCCCAAAGATGTCACATGGAATTTTCCTCCCCTTCATTTACATTGAAAAAGAGTCCTAATTAAAACTGGCACTTTCTGAGTACCAAATGTACATTGTGAAAGTACAATGGAAAAACAAAATCTTCACTACGGAGAAAAACCCATACACAGCCATCATGGGAGTTTTGTGAATGTCTTCATGAGTTTTTTCATGATTCACTTAAAAGGACTAGTTAAATAAAAACCATGCACGATAAAACCATAGATCCTATTAAAATGGCAAATGAATTTATTTGCTTTAGAAAATATGTGCCTGTTTTGATGGCTGTAGTGGATAATCTCATATCTCAGGTTGCTGATCTGTACTACCAAGTTGCATGAGCAGACTCTTCAAATGGATTTGCAGAATGATCCTGGTTATGTTGCAACTTGTCTCCATGCTTTTTGTTTATATATTGTTAACAGATAAAGTAGGATATGGGAGCTGAACTTGACAGATTTTAATTAAACTACTAACATACTGTTAATTTTAAGTTTGCCACTATATATTTATGCCAAAGAAAGAACAATAGCCTGAACATTAAAAGTATCAAAGTGATCAGCTAAGGGAATGATTAAGGAGCTAAATATTCAAATATATATTCACCATTCAGACAGTCTTATAAAAGAAAGCACATTCGTTTGGCTACTCCACTACTTATTTTATTTCATAAAGTAGCACTGACTCTTAAAAATCTGAGTTTGGGCCATAACCTCCTTCATTCTGGGATCATATCTCTACTTAATAATCATTGCCAGTAACCAACAGTCTTCCTACAAAGAAAAACAACATCCTATCATTTCCTGTAGACCATGAGGGAAGGAGCATGGGAAGTCAGATTGTATGCCTTACAGCTAAAGAGAGGTGGATCAATTCAGATAAAGTAAGAAGTGACATAAATATTTGTCCAAAACTAATTCTTAACTGAACTGAGTCTTCAACACTTTGGAAAATGTTTGGATTCCCCCTCCCTCTCATTTTTGTCCACTTTTACACTTACTGTTTTTGGGTAGGGCTAGAAATGGAAGTGCCCAAACGGCATGAGTAAGATTAATCTTGTTATTAATCTTACATTTTTTCCGGTATAATTTAAAGCTGAAAGCCTTCACCCGCCCTGAAGAAAAAAAAATCAACCAACAGCGGTCTGAATATTTCATATGAGGCTTGGGTAGCCTCTCGAAACTGAACCTCTGATTTATTTTTGAACTTCATGTACCAATAAATATATCTATCACTGTGTAAGGCTTTTCTATAGTCCATTACTCTGCTAATTATAGTGAAAAATGTTACTGCTGTGCTGTCAAATATGCATCACACTTATTAAATTTTATAATTTGGTTTGGATGTCATTCCTGCTCACTACTGTAAAAAAAAAAAAAAAAGCAAGCAAACTTGTGTATATGTTATTTTTTGGTGTCTTGTCTGTGTGAAGTGAGATGTGGGGTCTGATGCAAAATTCCATAACTCAGATAACATATGGGGTGACAGGATAGGAGATATATATAACTAATGATGTGGCTGTATTAGAAGATAGCTGCTGAAAAGTACTAGGAAAGGGAAGATTTTGGTATCCGTAGGGAAAGGTAAGAGTTATCCTAATCATGGTGACTGCTATATGTGGCAGAGGGCCAGAAGGATTTATCTTCTAAGTTAGCTCCCCACGATTATCTGCTAATAGCAATATGCATAAGCAATCATTACTAGCTAGAGAAGACACAAACAATTATAATACAGTACTTTTCCAATAATCGGTCAAAGGCAGTGGACATGCAACATGTTCTTGCCGTGACTGGGCTTCTATTTACAGTTGTAACAAAGCTGGTGTCTTGTTTTTGTTGTTGTTATGGTTTTAATGGTCCAGATGCAGAGACTTTCTTGCAGTGGAGAATGCTCCATTCACACCCTCTGATGCCCAGAAACCTCTCATATTCTCCAATGAGTGGTACCTCCATATTATTTATTTATATTTCCACCACCCTCAATTGCACATATGTTTAAAAAATCCAAATCTTTCATTATACTTAAGACAACTGAAAATGTGCAAGAAATATTGGCAATTTCTATGACTTTTTTTTTAAATTCCCATGAGGAAAAAGACACTAACAAAATATGTACATTATTTATAGCTCAACTGGGATTAACACAAAATACTTATTTCAGCCAGACTTGTCTCTTTTTAAATCTTCCTACATTTCCCCACAATTTTTTCCCATTCCTTCATTTCCCTGAGAACTTCCTATTCAATTCTTTACTTCCTGGGAGAGGGAATGAGCATTTGGGTTCCTCTATCTGCAGATAAAAGGGACGTGCCCCATGAGCCCCATTTACCTTGCATGGGAAAGAGATGAAGTTGATTTACTAAGGCCCAAGTCAAGCTTCCAAGAAGCAGACAAAGGAAGAAGGCCATCAGACACCGTGAAATCTCATGAGGTTTAATGGCAGAAGGCCAAACAAATCTGTGAGGAAGGGAATAAAGGATGTGGTGTCAATCTGTAATAATTTACTAATATTGTATATGACCCCATTCTTGGAATAGTTATTGTATGTCTATACTAAGTTATAGGAATGTTCACTGTAGGCATATGGGTGCTAAATTTTAATAGCAGAGTTGTTAGGAAACTATCTTGAGGGCAATACAATGGATTCAGCATGACACATCTTGAAAAACAGGTCAAGAGGTTAAGGAACAGTACCTGAGCTAATAGCTGCGAGGATGATAATTCCAGTCTTCTGCCAAAGTTACATAGCTGTTTGACCAACTCTGGGAGCCTAAAGATCAAAAGGACATTAACAGGTAGAAAGTGACTCTCTAGAAAAAGGGGGACAATTGTTGGGGGCTGTCCATGAGGAATGTGCTAAGCTTCCCAAGGTACAATGGATATGCCCATAGACTGTTTATTGCGTTGAACCCCTTTTTTCTCTTATACGTTTCTGTTCTTACTGTTAAGATTTAACAATACTTTGTTTTAAGAAAGCTGTCTGATTCCTGTATTTTTTTTTTTAAGAAGAAGACTGAGAAGGGACCTGATAATGTGTTCAAATATGTTCAGGTCTAGTTATAAGGAGGACAGTGATCAATTATTCTCCATGTCCACTAAAGGCAGGATAAATAGTAATCAGCTTAATCTGCAGTATGGGAGATTTAGTTTAGATATTAGGAAAAAAATTCTAACTATAAGGATAATTAAGCACTGGGATGGGCTTCCAAGAGGGGTTTTGAAATCACTATCATTTGGAGGTTTTTAAGAATAGGTTAGACAAACACCTGTCAGGGATTCTAAATTCACTTGGTCCTGCTTCAACTCAGAGGGCTGGACTATATGAGCTGTCAAGGTCCCTTCCATCCCTGCACAACCACTGGTCACAGCTCCCAAAAGGAAGATTATCAGGTGCCTCTGCCAGTTCGACCTGCTGAGTAATCATAGTTGGTAGCATGGGCACCTAGTCTAAGGGCTTATTTTCACTGCCATGGTTATCTTGAGTTAATATACTGAAGTTGCTGCCCTCCAGATACCCTACCTTGAGCGAAAGAGACCACAATACAAAACAGCAGTCTCTGGAGTTGAGTTATACAGGGTGATTTGATTGGCAGCACAGAGTGATTGGATTAGTTGTTGATGAGCTGTGTAACTGGAGCAGTCACATCCCCACTGGATTTTTAGCTGGAGCATCACCATCATTCTACGTTCAATCTTGGGACCTTGCACGCCCCTCCCCACCCTGCAATGGACTAGCTAGGTAGAGCTTAAAGCATCACTTAACTCAAGCTAGAGACTTTTGTATATGGAGGGGAGCTGAGTTAACACTTCAGTTATAACTCAAACTAATAGTACTCTGAAGACATACCCTAAGAGTGGGAGAATCACGGGAGTCCATGCTGGGAGGTAAAGGCACCTAAGCAGGTGCACTCAAAGAAACCTGAACTGGGTCATAGGGGCAGCAAGCCCTGTAACTATGGCAGAGGGACCGAAACTGCACTTTCCATGGATGACATGCTATTATACAGGTTTTCCTTAGCATCGATTTTTTTTAACACACCTGCTCTAAATTTGATTTGTTTTTCCAACTCTAGTTTCCAGTGACTGTAATTTTAACCAAAATATCTATTGGGGCAAATACAAACCACTGGCTAAAGTATCTTGTTTAAAACAAACAAACAAACAAACAAACAAACAAACAAACAAACAAACAAACAAAACCTACCCAGAAATGTAATGCCCCATAATTTACACTCATCCTGGTCATTGAAGGATCATTCTACCTACTAAAAGGTTACTGAGTAATTGAAATGGCTACTGATTCATCAATCTACAAAAGACTGAAAAGGTGGAAATATTACAGTCTGTTGTTACCTGTTTCTATGTAGGTGCAAGCTTAGTTAACCCATGTCATTTTGAAAACTTCACTTCACTTGGATTTTAAATACCCAGTGCTTTATGATCAAGCGTGAGTGCTGTACATATGCTATATAACTCATTAACCTTTCATTATTCACATACTAGATAGCTGGAATTTTATTTTAGAAAATGTCTAACTAGGTTGCACTGTAAATAAGGCACTACATATTCTAATGTCTCATATTCTCATGACAAAACCTGTAATGAAAATTAGAAACAGCACAGCTTGAATCCATTCCTATAACAATTGCAAAGACATTAGGGAATATCAGGAACAAAAACTTATTGCTTTTAGTTTGTAATTGTGAATGATGGAGGTCAGGTGCCACAATGAGATGCGGCATTACTAACACAGAGATATATTTCAAAACAAATTCAAGATCCTGAGCCCCAAGAAGAAGAAGAAAGCTGAATAAGTTTCAAAAGTAGTGTGGCTGGCCTTCAGGAGAAAAGGCTTCAGGTAATTCAGTTTACATAGCAACTCTTGTTTCATAAAGAAGAACTGGCATCAAATCCAGACATGACTACTTGTCTGTCCTTCTGACTAGAGGTGAAGGCCAACAGTAGGATAAAGAGAAGAAAATAAAATAGATAAAAAAAGCCATGGACTGAAATACATTTTCTGGATTAAATATTGAGCTTCTTTACTTTATGTAATCTGTTCAATATCATGTACTGTTTGCTAATCCTCCTGCCTAATGCTCAATAAGTGAATTTGTCAGACAATTATAATGAAGTTGGTTTAATTTCCTGCTTTCCCAATAGCATTTATCATTATTTTTACCATTGGATTTAAATTTCTGAGGCCAGTGTTCTCCTGGTTCTTTTTCCTGTTAATATCTGAATAGCTTTTAAATTTCAATAAAACATTCCCCCGCCCTGACAGTTAAAGTAGATGTTCAATCGGAAATAAGAATGGATATTAAATGATTTAAGTCATTATTTTGTTTCCTTTTGTCCCTTCAGTACACTTACAAATGTAAAGGTCACATAAAATGCTAATTCTTTTTAGTCACTCTGAATTCCTCGAAAGACATATCCATTTTTGTACTCAATCTATTCCAAAGTAATAGGAAATCTAGCTGGTGTCAATCTTGAAACATCAGCACTGGTCCAGAGCTCCTCAGCACAAGGGAAGTTTGGGGCTGTAGAGTGGGACATCAACAAGGAAAGAGTAAACACCGTAAAAGGAGAGACAAATGCTGGGGAGAAGTCTAGGGCTGTACATTTATTGAGCATCTTTGCAAAGGTCTCATTGAATAATTCTACCAGGATGTCAGTTTGAATGTAGTAGATAAGAGGTTCTGATGTCTCTGTGTTTAACAACTCATGAACATCTTCAATGAGCTTAGTCATGACATGAGTCTCCTGATTCCCCTAGGATATTCTGGGACATTTCTACTTAAGCAAACACCTTAAATAGTTCACAAGTCTGTGTTTTGGCCATTATACCTCAAAGTGGAACTGTCCCCAGGTAATGGGTGACTTAATCTATAATGTCTGGTTGTGCTTTTTCTCAGGGGCTGCATCAAGTCCATGCCTATCAAAGAGAACTTCTCTTACTGGAAAAGGTAATAATTGGACTTTAGGTACTCCACTGGGCACCACACTGACTGGCACACAGGGAAGGAAGCATAGAAGTCAGCTATTCCTTTGGCTTCCCAGACAGAAGAAGTGAATGAATAGCTTTGAGCCATGTCTTTTTTCTTCACCAAGTGTTCTGCAAAGAGAACAGCATGAACCAAGTGTAGGAGGCCATGTAACTAGCAGCTGATTATTAATTCTATTCAGTAAAACAGGCTAGCTTTCAGCTCATAGCAAAGATGCTGGTTCACTCTCAGGGATTCCACAGCACTTGGTCATAAGAATGGCTCAACATGTTGTTCTTTCACTCTACTTCCTAAAGTTGGAAAATCCAGTTAGTATCTCAGGCTTCAGTTTAAAGAATATTCTCTGTCTCACCCATTTGACAGATAAGCTGATGTGAGGATGATGGACTCAACTGAACCCTAGTTCTGTGATAGGGCTTAATGTCCCAACAGATCAACATTCTTCGGGGCTGACCATTTCTTCCTGGGCAAAGTTGGACCACAGCCAGAGTAGAGTACCTTGAACCTCAGCCTTTTTGACCTGGACCGGAATAATGAGCTTAGCACATCCATTCCTTTGTTCTTGACTTGCCAGCATGCAGGCCTCGCAGTAACAGCACTCTAAGCCGGTGGCACCAATTCAGAGTCTCCCCTCTCTCTTACACACACAGCACATGAGTTGGTGCTGCTAGCTGTCGAGTTCTCAGTGGGTTCCCCTGTGCTCTGCCATTCAGGAGCAGACACCCCTCCTCCCCCGTAACGGGTTGCAACACCATTGACCGCCATCTGGACAGAGTGGCATTTGAGTGATGCAAGTCACTGAAATTTGGTCCAGCAATCCCTACCTATGAATGGAGGGGCAGTCAAGTCAAATTTCCATGGTGTTGTGATCACATAGTTGGAGAGATGCATTGGACCACTCTAGCAGTAGCTGTACTGATTTAGTATGGGACCTCTGCTTATAAGTGGTCAGACTATGCACCTCCCTCCCCCCCTCCTCCAGCTCCACAGCCTATGGAACTTTGAGCAAGTGCAAAAACCCAGGAGGGATTTACTGATCTAAATATAGGCGGATCCTGCTTGTGCATTCCAGTTGTTCACAAAGTGGGTTTAGGTTCATGCCGTAAGCTTGGTGATATGTTTGCCTTCTCATAATGGATTGCTTGCTCACCTTCCTTCCTTGGTGCTATCAGTGAGGGAGGATCTTTGCTCTAAACAATTTGTTATCAGATATTCCTGTCTGGGGACTCCAGCCTCCACGGTGAAGATATAGTGACACTGTGAGTTGCTCTACTAGTCTATCCTCCTGTCTCAGCTGACCCTGAGCCCCCTGTGGGGCTTCTCCCTGGACTCCACAAACAGTATCCACTACAATGTAGTACCACATTAACTGACAACTCCTGTCAGGATCTCTTCCCAGTGTCAACAAACACATTCCCTATTTCCTCCAGGAAGATTTCAGATGAACTTCTCCACCATAATCTCTTTGGCAGTCCATGGCCTGTACTCGACATCAGGTTTCATCTATCGCTAACAGGCATCTCACAACTTCTGAACCATCATGCTGGACTAGCCGCTAACAAGATATCTCTCTTCCCAAAAATATCAGTGATACATTTTCTCACTGACTTTCAAGCACCATGGACTGACTGCTTTAAACTGAACCACCTAATTTTCTAATGATCTCCAGCGGCTGGCTCTTTTCAGAAAGGAGTACAGCTCAGAAAGAGATTGCAAAAATTTCCTTCTCCTCCCTGATCCCCTCTTCTTGTCCATATCATGACTAGAGATGTGCAAAACCTTAGGGCCAAAACATTTTTTAGTGGAAAATGCATATTCAGTAACACCAAAACATTTCACAAATATGTGTCTGTTTTACTGAATGGTATGTGTAGGGAAAAAAGATTCTGAAAAAGTCAAAAGGCTTTCAAATTTCAAAGCCATCTTTCAATTTTTCAAGGAGCAATGATTTTTCATTTCAAAATTTCCTTCAGGTTTTTTTGTTTTGTTTTGTTTTCTTAATTAAAAATGATCAAAATCAAAATGAAACAAAATCAGAAATTTGTATTTGATTTTTTGGAGTTGCTGTTGAACTGAAAAATCAGTTATTCATACAGCTCTAGTCATGACTTATTTGCTTTCACTTTCAAATTTTAAACTAGCTTTTCTGCTTGGCTGAACAGGTGTTATTTTCCTGTGACTGAGTCAGAATGCTATTTACAGGCAGTAGTTGCTTCTCTAAAAAACAGAAATGAATGTGGCTTGATTGTTAAAATGAATAGCCTTGCTTGATTAAAACCTGAGTATTGGGAATGCTGTTTGTTTTTGCTTTTATAGTTTAGGATTCTGTTTTCTGTCACCCATTTCTGCATTTGCAAAACATCTCTGTTTTCAAGATTATATTTCTATTTATTACATGCATATTCAAAGTTTTCAAATTATAAAACACAGTCTAGAATTTTTGGAAACACTTTCCCTCATATATTATTTTTAAGTAGCTAAAACATATATTTTTATCCTCTGCTTCAGTCCTACGTCATACTTTGCTTGGCTCTGTTACACTGGGCTTCTTTAATCTGCATGCACTAGATCCCATTGTTGCATTGTGCCAGAAAAAATACTTAAGTTATAGTCTCTGTATTAAATTCTTGAATTACTCAGCCATCAAGCTCAAGAGAGTTTGGCTAGAATGGGTTTTGAACCTTCTGACACTGTGAGAAGTCTTGTTGCTTCTGTTCTATTAGAAGTAGGCTGCCAGATGCCACAGTTATTTCTGAAGGTAGAGAAACGGGTAGTAGAAAAGATTAGCTGAGCTGGTAAAAAAGTTCTGGATTTTTAAAAAACTCCCCAAAATTTTGGACATTTTTGCAACTTATTTATTTGTCATCTGGAGAGCTGGTTGTAACTTTTCAATAAATTCCAATAAAATTTTGAAATAAAAAAAAGAAAACTAGCAATTTTTTAAAACCACATTTTAAACTGTCTCCCTCCCTCTCCCTCCAACCAGCTGTAGTGACTAGATATGGTAGAAGGCTGGAAGGTCAGTGAAAATTGCATGGCTTTTCAAATTGTGCACAACTATTCAGACTTTGAATAGCTTTGTCTTACTATGTTGGGATATAGTCTAATATACTACAAGCACACAAGTGAGTAATTATTCTGAGTATTAGAATATTTTTTCTCTATTACATCACTATAAATGTAGAGTTACTCCATAGACTCCAATGGAGTTACTTCAGATGTTCACCAGCATGATTTAGACTAAAACATAGTACTAAATATTTATTTTAGCTCACTCTTTTTCTTTCAGATTCTTTCCTTTCTAGTAATAACCATATAATTGCACGTAACTTTCTTTATTCACTTCTTTATGAACACCAAACTCAGACTTGTCAAAACTCATATAAACAGAAGTGTAATGGAGTTACTGTTACACCAGCTCTGAATTCATCATAATTGGTACTATTTATGCCTTAATTTAAATTACTGGAGAACCCTCCTCAGCTTACCTGTGCTGGTGGTAAGTGCAACCATCTAATTCAAATATGTTTCTAAATAAATTTAATAGAAGATTGTTAGATTATTTTTTTGATCATCCTTTCCCAGCTCTGTTCACCAGAAGAACAGATGGAAAATATGCAGACATATCTCCACTGCTAGAATGGTCAACACCCCCACCCCCACAACACACCTTTGCAGATCTGTGAGTCTTACACATGCCTATCACAACATGTGGTGTAGTTCATCCAGTGAACTAAATGTCCCAACAACAATTATGTGGTGAAGCGAGACAATCACTGAGCTCTCAAATGAACCCACACAGGAAAATAACAAAAGACAAAAACACCACATCACCCATGGGTGAATGCTTTTCACAAAAAGTGGTGTTTTTTTCCCACTTTTCACTCTATATCTGACTTCTAAGTCCTTATCCTCAAAATAACCTACACAACATCTTCAAAGGACAAGCCTTAAATTCATGGGTACTTAAATTCATAACTCTGCTTGACACTAAAAACCAGAGACGCTGGTTTTATGGACTATTCCAACAACTTGTAAAATACCCTGCTGCCTACTATCTTCCTCCACTGTCCTACAACACCAGACGCGTTAATTGCCCACTTAATTTTAAGTGGTTTCCTACAACATGTATGAACCCCTTATGCTTAACAATCTGTCCCACCTTGTATTTAGCTTTAACACTCTAGTTTCCTTCTTCATACCTGAAGAAGAGCATTGTGAAAGCTCAAAAGCTCGTCCTTTCCACAAACAGACATTGGTCTGATAAAATATATTATGTCACCCACCTTGTGTCTCTCATATTCTGGGACCAACAAGGCTACAACAACACTGTGAACACTGAATTAATGTAAATTGAATCAATGTTTATAAATATATGTCTACTTATACTTCTGAGAGCCAGGCATTATAGAGGCAAATGCTGTGCAAATTTCCACATATTTTTCTATTAATGTTCCTCCATGTTCAATCACCAGCTGAAAAATCCTTTACTACTTCAGATAGACCTCTGTTATGGATATTTTGTGAATTAACTCAAATTTTGTCAAACTATGGGATATAGTACTCCTTCCTTTTTCTACTTTCTGTTCTCATCTTTGGCAATATCACTACTTGTCTCGTTTCTCAAGCTTGAAAGCTGGTTGCAGCTAAATCTTGTAGGTTCTTCATATAATATATCTAGAATTTGCTGGTTCCTTTCTATTCCTACTGTGAAAATCTTTATCTGGGATTCTGGGTACCTTCTTGCCTTCATTATTCCAACTTCCTCTTCTCTGGTTATCCAGAGATCTCCTCGTCAGACTGTCCAATATCCTGCTATGAGAATCCTCCACTTTTATCTTGACTTTTGACCATATCCATCTAGTCTTCAACCTAATCTCCTACCTTGCATCCTGTTCTTGTCTCTGTTCTCCTCTGCCTTCATCAATTTTGCTACACTCAAGCTGCATGACTAACCTTCATCTGGTATAGCTTCTTATGCCTGGAATTGTTCATATACTCATCTTCTAATCCCTGAAACTGAAAGTTAATGGGAGTTGGCTGCCTAACTCTCTTCATTCTTTTGAAACCCCCAATTTTAATTTTCTTTTCTTTCTAGTCCCTGGGTGCATTTCTTTCCATAGACATAGAAATACTTGAACTAACAAGATGAATGATAAAGTTATTTAGCTAATCAGACTGCTCTTTAGCAGCCATCCCCCATCTTCAAAATTTACACTTTTTATTTAAAGTTTTTGTAAGTTCTTTGGGATCAAAGCCCTATTTTCATGTTTATCTGTAAAACACCAAGTACACTTTGCCATTATGTAAATGATTAAATTAACTTAATGTTTTTGTATGTAATGTTTTTGAAGCATCTGTAAGGAAACTACACCAAAGATGTAAATAAGTCACAGCGAGGGACTAAGGCAAAGCAGACTTCAGTGATGACAATAAGCATTTCTCCAACATCGAATTCATGTACGTTCAGGTAAACACAATTAGCAACAACCCCTGCAATAGTGCCATCAGGCGACTTCCAATAATAGTACACTCATTCTTTAGAAACAAAGAAAACTTACAAATATAACATTATACTGACTTAAATATTTTTCTCTGCCAAGGAAACAACCACAACAAAACTGAAAGGCTTTCTTGGTGCATCATAAAAATTCATAAAAGTACAAACCCATTTTTGTTTTCAGGGTATTTTCCAGAAAAGCGTTGTTCTGAACCTTGAATTTCCTGTCCTCCGCCCCCCGCCATCTTTCTGTAATAAGTCACATCTTAAATATATTAAAAAATCAATCTATCAAGAATGAAGATAATTTTCTTGAATAGTGGTTGTGATAGAGTGGGATATGTCTGCAGAAACTATAAACTCCAGTTTATATTGTAACCTCTATTTTGTGCCATGTGCTGAACACATGTATAACCTCGCCCAACACAAGTCTAGTATGATGCATTCCAGTCAACCACCCTGTCCAGCAAAAGGTGCTTGTCACCTCATTGAAGGACTGAGAAGCCATCACAGAGCAGTTTAGGGCTATCAACTTAGAGCCTCACTCAACAGCTGGCCTCATGGAATAATGGATTTTCTGCACAAGGGCACTACCATGGCTGGTAGATCTGTAGCTTTTCAGCCAGGGCACAGAGAAAAAGGAGAGAGGCTGTATTTAAGGTGGATTGCTTTTCTGAGCAAAAGTGCTATCCATCACCACATGCCAGAAGAATTGGCTGAAAAAAGAGAAGACAGGAGGGCCTGGGCCTGGTGTGAAATGCTGACAAGACTGGAAACGCACAGAAGGAGTGAGATCACATATGGGGAGGGTGCATGTCAGGACTTCTGTCGTTTTGCAGAGATTCCCAGTGCTTTTAAATAGCAAAGTGACTGTGGATAAGGAATTCCTTGGCTAAGCCTGTGTTCCTTGCTTCCCTGCCATATTTTTTTCTGAAGGGGTTAAACTAGAAGCCAGAGGGCCTTACAGCTATGTGGAATTCTGGGGGAATGTGTCTAAGCAACCAGGCTGAGGGTGTGGGAAAAGAATTGGGAGGTCTGAGACACTGGTTCTAGAGTTTGGGGGGTGTGCACTGCAGATTCCCATATCCCAAGGAAGGGCCAGACCCAGTTCACTTTGAAGAACGTAGGACCCAGCAGCTGGTTTCACTAACAACAGGCTGGCGACCACTTAGAGGAGTTTCAGAGTAGCAGCCATGTTAGTCTGTATTCGTAAAAAGAAAAGGAGGACTTGTGGCACCTTAGAGACTAACAAATTTATTAGAGCGTAAGCTTTCGTGAGAGTAAGCTGTAGCTCACGAAAGCTTATGCTCTAATAAATTTGTTAGTCTCTAAGGTGCCACAAGTACTCCTGTTCTTTTTACACTTAGAGGAGGAGGGGTCAGATTATGACAGTGTCATATAATTGTTCTCTGCATTAGTTGAATAATACTTTCAAACATTATCAGTTAAGGATGTTACTTTTTTTGCAACTATGATTTCAAGTTGAGTTAACTTAGGAGCCATTACACTATGGTGATATGTGCTAATAGATCAGAGATAGTGTCCACCCGATTAGGTTAAATCATACTGAGAGAAAACAGACAAGGCTGGAATCTGTGGTTTGTTACAGTGCCTTCATGCTTCTCAGGCTGTAATCTGGCCACACAGTTCCACTTTTCTGCTGGGTATAACTATGCTGTGGGCAGGTCTATCCCTCTGGCCCCTTAACTTAGCATATTTCAGGGAAGCTCCATGACTCCGATCGTTCGATCAGAAGCAGCTATAATTGATGTTGGGGCTGGCACTAGCTCTGATGATTCCCTTCCTGAGCCATGTGGCGCTCTCCTACAGGAGAAACTCAAATCCACAGAGTTTTGGGAGGAGAACCCTCTTTTGTTTATTAAAGGTCAGTTCTGGTCCTTTGCTGTTTTCTTTACATGTTTAATCAACTATAACTTGTTCAGCTTTATTTTGCTTGTGCATAGTTCCGTTTGCTTTACAAGCTTGATGCCAGGAAAAACAATATCAGTTTTATCAGTATGCTTGGAGGACAAAAATAGCAGCATGTATCAAATCTGCCAACAACTGATCAAGAGTGGCATTGGGGTCACTATAACTAACTCTCACCAGCTGTTAAAACACTCTCTGTCCACATGTGCACTAGGAGAATGCCAAACTATCAAACATCATGTAATAATGCCAGTAAACAGAGTTACCTGTCATTTCACCTTCCTTTTCATTTTTATAATATACTATGGCTCTTGTCCCTTTTCTTCCCACTACAAAAGGTTTTTGTGCCCTATCTAAGAGAAAATTCATAACAAATACCTTATATTGTAGTTCAGCAGATTAATTATGTTACAAAACTCATTATTACTCTCTTATGTTATTGAATAGGTACTCAGATACCATCGTGATAAGCGTGGTATGAATGGATAGATAGATGGATGTTATATGCTGTCTCAGGGTTTCCCTAGTGGAAGAGCAGATGTTTTCTACAAAAATTCTAGTGTCTATATCTACTGAACAGCAATATATTTTAGATATTGTCATGATAATTCTCATTGACTTATTTCAAAATGATTAAATGAATATTGTTAAATACAGAATTATATTTTTTCTCTCTCCTCACAAAATACGTCATTAATTAGCCATTTTTTATCAAACAAAGGAGTTATTTTTTTTTCTTTAAAATCAATACTAGCAGCCCAGACATCACCCCTTATCAGTTCCTATAATAATAAGCCTACAGACATGCAATGCAGGGGGAAAAAACATTAAAAGACCAATCCTGTGAGATTCTGAGTGACGTAAATGTTCTGCAAAAAGAAAAGGAAGACTTGTGGCACCTTTGAGACTAACAAATGTTCTGAACATTACAATTTCACTGCAGCTGAGGGTGTTCAGCACCTTGAAGAATCAGGTCCCAGGAAAAAGATTTTATTTTCAGTGCCCCAATCCAGCAAAGCACTTAAGCCCATGCCTGACTTTAAGCAGGTGAAAAGTCCTGTTGACTTTAATAGGACTGCTCCCATATGTTTAAAGTTTTATGCATGTGCATAAGTGCTTTGCTCGATCAAATGCAAGGGCTTGCTCCTGTTCCCACTGAAATCAATGGGAGTTCATCTATTGGCTTCATTTGGAAAGGATTGGATCCAGAGCTTCCAAGGGGATTGGTATAAACAGCAGTGACAGAAGAAAATAGTGAATGTAAAAGTTAAATACATACCTTGACAGTATATTGAAAACCTGACAAATATTCAAGGTCTATTTCTTAAAGTGATTAATAAGGAAAACTTATATTTTTAGAAAGAAACATGAGCACCAATAAATTGTGAATTATAATTTGGGAAAGTATTTAATATTCTATAAAGCCCTCGAGCTTCTTGCGACAAATAGCTTTGAATTGGCTCTGGTTCTAGCATTAATTATTTAATCAAAGGGAAATTAAAGTTCATTTTGGTCAGTTTAGAAAAGCTTTGGGACATTGATTAAGATGCAACAGGAACATATAGGAAGGAGGGAAATAACAGAGAACATTACTGAGCGTGCGACAGCAACGTGAATTTTGCCTTGAAGAGCTGAGAACTAAATGAATTACAGAAATATAAGTGCACTTTAGCCTTTAATCTAAAGCAACATGATTGGAAATGGAAGTTAAAAAAAAATGCTGATTACCATTCCTAAGAATTAAGAAAACTGTCCTAACTACTATTTATATCCAGAAATATCCTGGAATGGCTAATCGAAGTGTGTCCTCTGGGAAGGACCTCCATAAAATAAATAAAAAAGTAAACCAAGAATTTGAAGACTTGATTATGTATAATGCCACATTTATGACTCAGACTCTGCCATTAACAATTGCAATCCCTTTCACTGGAATGATACAAAAATACATTTTAAAATAACTTGAATTAGAGGGAAAACAGACAAGGGAACCATTAGACATTGCTATACCTCAGGCCAGATGGTATATGATCATTAGCATTTCAAAAGGAACATTATTATTATCTAAATTGGACTGTCTAGTCTTCCCAGAAAAAAGTAAAAACTATACAATACTGTAGCAGCAACTCTGTAGCAGAGCTCTAAAAATGAAGTATACTTGGATCATTTCATACATGACTTGCAACCCTCTCTACCCTCAGTAGAAAGAGAAAAATAGTATTCAGGAGTGTGTTTTCTTCTTCCAAAGATCCTAAAGAGCATTTTGAGCTGAGAAAGCTTCTTAAGTTAACTCTTCCCCTCCCACCCCTCCACATACATTTTCTTTCAAGTTGTCTCTAAGACTTGTTTTTCACCTTTGTTTCCAAAAGTGACTTCATTCTCTTACTGTCTTTTTTATTTACCGAGATCTATGCTGTAGCAGCTAGTGCTAAAATAATTGTCACCTTAAGTCTGTGGTGGAAAAGAATAGCTTCTTCTTGACCTTCTCCCCTTCTCTTGCTCTGTGTCTCTTCTGCTGGCATCTCATCTGCAGGGTTTTGGTTTGGTTTGGCTTTTTGTGTTTGTTTTCTGAAGTTGACAAGTGTTAAGGAATGAAGCCTGCATCTTGAGTCAAAGGCTGTCTGCTAGTTGAAAAACATCCTGAAATGCCAAAAGGGTAAAATTTACTGCTTTTCACTTCTTGAAGAAAGTGTTCAATGCCACTTTTGTAGAAAATACATTTTTTTCTCCCAAGCACTGAGTACAGAAAAAAATCTATTTATTACCGAATCCATAATTGTGAAATATTACAGCATGCAATAGCAAATACATTTCTGCAAGAACTAGTGCACGGGGATGTTCCTTGAAAGCTAGCATGCAACAGACACTCTGACTTTCTCCAATCAATCAAATTTTGGAGCCACTGAGTATGGCTTAATGGTACATAATGAATTTGCAGACTTCTATAACTCCTTCAAAGATCTGAAAGCATTTGGGTTTCCATGCCCCTATATTACTCTTGACCTTTGAAGTCACCAATTCTTAGCTCTAGCTTGTAGGCTCAGAAGGAGTCGGACACTAAGGCTGTCTGCAGTGAGTCAGAGTGACAAGCACTTTATCAGGGTTTAATTAGATTTTCCTTTTTACAACCAAGGACTCAATATCCCTTTCATAAAACACTCCAGACATAGGATTGGTCTGCATGGACTCAAGAGAATTGTGGAAGAACAAGCTTCACCTAAGCAGCCCAGTGACATCAAGGCATCAAAGACAAGCACTTGAAATTTAGTAACTTAGAGGCAGACTTGACATGAATAGATTGTGTTTTGTTTGTACCCAAATGTTTGATATATAGATTTCTGCTATTATGCTTTCCTTTGTAACACCACTGACTCCACTGACTGCTAAACTTGCTTCTCCATTAGTATACCTCACAGGAATGTTGAAAGTTATCAGTCAGCAACATAGGGATAGATAAAGAAGAAAAATATGGCCAAGGATTATTTTTTATCGCTACCACAGGGCTATATTACCAGAATCAAAGAAAATCAGTGTAATCAAGTCCTTGGAAAATCTGCAAGCCAAAAGAAAACATGTACTAGCATAGAAAGAGTCATACATGAACAATGTGTTCTTTTTCCCTAAGGGTGCATTTTTTAAATCTTTTGCAAAGCTGAGATACAAGAGGTTTAATAACCATTTTAAAGATAAATATTTTCCAGAGATAGTTTAGCTACATAACAAACTGAAGTGGGTGCCTTCACATTTTTATTTATCAGGGTAAATCAACAAGTATAGGGTAGCTATTGTAACAGACTCCAACATCCATTTATTTCGGTAGAAATACAGGGCCCACTTTTACAAGCTATATTTCTCAAAATGGCACAGTGAAATTTATAATTTGCTTCTGCAGTCTTGTGGCTATAGAAAGAAACTAAAATTTCAGAGTGTGATAAAAAAATAACCATTTGAGTAACACAACTGTCATTCCAATTGAAAGAAAAAAAATGTTACATGAGAGAGAGGAAAACCAACTTCTTGTAGAGGAAGTGAAAGGAGACAAATCTGTAGCTTTGTAAAATAGAGTATTATTTCTCCTAAATCAGTATCTAGTAGCTCACCGCTAGGCTTGTCACTGTAAATGTGGCAATCAGTTGAACAACTTGGCTAATTAAATTGTTTAGTCAGTTCTAACCTCAGATTTTTGTAGACATCAATTGTTCCTACAGCTGACTTTACTTTAACTAAGTTTTCTTAGGTTTTTAATTATGAAATGTTATTGTTTGGGTACCATTTCTTTCATGGAAACATGGAATGTACCAGTCAAAGTAACAAGAGAAAAACTTATTTAGGGATGGGCAAACCAATCTGGATAGGGCAAGCACCACACCAATTTTTAAATCAAAACTTGAAATAAATTCTGATCTATTATTATTATTTATTATTTATTATTTATTTTATTATTGTATTATTTTAGGATTTTCCAATTCTCTTGTCTCTCTTTCTCCCCTCTTGATTTCAACTGGGACTTGAAGTAGAAGAACCACAAAATACTCTAAGGAAAAACTCCTCTCACTCTATTTCCAGGCTGATATTTAGACCAAATAGCTTTGCAGAAGCTTCACATAAACATCTAAATAAGAAGCAAACATCTTGAGCTTTGGAAATTCATCCATCACTACAGAAGTCTTTTAATATCAATAACTTCCAAAGGGCTTATGGCTTTTAGGGCCTGATTCTCTAAGCACTTTGAATAGTCATTTACACATACACAGTCACTTACACTGATGTCAGCGGGATTTGAGGATACTCAGCACCTTGAAGTACCTGGCTTGTGATGTTTAAGTTCACATTTTTATGCAACAGTAATTTCACCAAGAAATTGAAAAAACACATTGAAAATGAATATATTCTTATTTTTTTCACTCATTTCTCTCCATTTCTAAAAGTGCAAATGACATCCATTGTAATGTTCCCTTCCCACATTTCCGATCCCCAAAAGGGGAACCCAATAATTGACTGTATTTTGATCACAAAGATGGAGATCCTCTAAAAGCATACACTTCTAAGGTAAGTGATCATATTCCCTCCCAACCTTAAAATGCTTTCACATTTTTTGAGCTGCTTAAGATCTTTAACCTCTTAGTTACCTGAAATGGAATGTTCACATCTTTTCTGTAGGTAAATTATTTGAACTTATTAACTTGTCATAGAAAGAGCTGGCACACTAAACATCTTTTGTTATATACACTGGGTTAGATTGCTTCTTAATTAAAACAACACTTATGGTGATACTCATTAGAAAGTGAAGTGAAACATAGTCACCTATGAGCTTTTCCTATGATGTTGAAGGTTTAATACCCATTTGTTGCTAAACGTTTTCTAATACTTTGACATCTCTGAGCAGCTCTATGATTTTAAGGCACTCAGTCTCTCACTGTTGAGTAAAGACACAATAAAGAATTCATCTATTTGTAATTAGTGTGTCAATATGCTAATACGTGGATTATATTAGATTAATACAGTGAAAGAAACAAACATTTATATTTACTTAATCCCTTTATTATTTACAATTTCTGCAGCACTCACCAACATACTATCTGAATGCCTAACCTGTTATGATTGTATTGCTTATACATGTTTGTGTGTGTATTACTTCTGGGAGAATTCTCGGCCATTACAAAGGTATAGAATTCATGTCCCCCACAGATTTATTTTCTTCCCGCCAGAAAAAAGATTTTCTGATGGGGAAGCAAAAGGAATCCACAAAAGCAGTCACACGCCTCTCCCCAGCAGCACGGGTGCATCGTTTAGGTTAGGACTCTCGGAGCAGCTGACAGAGAGGTAAATCACTGTGGAAGAGGTGGGGCTGGAGACACTCCTACCCTGTGCTGGGCTCAGTTCCTCATCCGAGCTGGGCTGGCGGCAAAGGAGGACACAACTTTCTCTTTCTGAAAGGAGCAGCCGGGGCCAAGTCAGACCTCAGAAACTTCTCCCTGCTGCATGGTCCGCACCCACCCCTCTGCTTCCTGCCCCCATCACTCCTCAAAAACTGGGGGGGGGTGTTACTATACGGAGAGTTGCTCCCCACCTGCACAGCCCCCATGCGTCTGGAGCCCCCATACCACAACAGCTCCACAGGGACTCATCCCCGACATCCGGACCACCCCCTCCTGAGCCACCCCCACTCAAACTCCCACCCCAACGCGCCTCAGTCCTCTGCACCTGGACCGTCCCTGCTGAGCCCCCTCACCCAGACCCCTCTGCCAAGCCCCATCCCCGACACCCAGACTCCTCCTTCTGAGCCCCAACTACCTTCACCTGGATCCCCTACAGAGTGCCATTGGCCCAGCACCTGGAACCCTCCAACAACCCCTGTGTATAATAAGATGTACAGTCTAGAGTCTAGACTGTCAAACAGTGAGAGCCCAAAGCTATGTGAAACATGTATATGGAGTCCTTGGCTGCATTAGCATTTTTGTCAGACTTTCTATAGTTGTGCTACTAGTTGTGTAGTTCCACTGGTAGTAGGAAGAGAGGGAGAGATAGTGTAGATTGTTCTCTGGTGTTTTAAATATTGCGTTATCTGCTCCTGCTCAGAGAGGTTCTAAAGAACATGGCAGTTAAAGGCTCTACACAAGTGGAGCCCCTGCACTGATGGCAGTGCAACAGTGGGAAATCTGAGGAAAAAAGGCTAGTATAGAAAAAGCCAAAATGTCAAGCATATGGATTGTGTACTGCATATATGGGGTATTACACACACATATTGCGAGGGCGATATGAAATTGACTATTTTTAGATATGGCTACAGGGTTTTGAATGTTTGAAAATCTGTCTGCTTTAGGGATACGTCTGATCTTTACCTTTTCCTTTTGACCCCACAGAAGCTCAGAGAACTCCAGTTTTATCAAAATTCTGCAGCAATCTTCAAATCCCAAAGTAGCACCTGTTCAATGGAGATACATGGGTAAATGAGAGCAGAATTTGACCTATAACGAACTATTTTATCTATGAAAATGACTATAGCACAATTAGCTGTCATTAGTGTAATGTTTTGTATGACAGGAGAGAAAGCAAAGCACTTTTATTTACTGCAGAAGCACTCCTCTCAATCTGAGTCTGTTCAGGCTCCTGGAACCATCTAGTTCAGATCAGGTATGTTCAGAGACTTAATACCACATTAGTAAAGTCCCTCTAATATTATCTTGATTTCATCTTATTTGCATAGCAGATAACTTGAAAATTCCCTTTGCAGGTACCAGTAGCCTCCTTCTGAGCTTGTTGCCCCTAGAGGGAAACACTAGTACTTTCTGATAAAAGATTTTCTTTCCCTTGCTTAAAATTCACTTGTGGGATATGTTAGCTTAGGTCTTTTACTGCTCCACTAAACATAACATTTTTATTTGCTCAAGCAAAAAAAAGCATTTCTTCCTTAGCATATTCACTGTGCAAAACCTCCCAGGACTATTGTCTGTTTGGGGGAGAAGGGATTCTACAATAATTATCAATTTATCACAATAATGACATTCAAAAAGATGGCCTTTGTCAAACTAAAATATCAAAGCTAGCATTAAGCACATGGTTTTAACAAGCTGTTTGAGAGGCTGAGTTGAACGTAACACATATAAACTGTTTATAACAAGTAGACATTCAACAGTCCAAAGGACAACCTGAGTATTAGGTTCCAAATATTCCCAAAATAATTAGCAGCTTAAAATGTATGATGTAAATTGAACTGATAGTGCCACTCTTCTTCCTAATGGATAAATATCCATTTTACACAAAACAGCATCATAAACAGTTGGTGCTAAGTGTTAGTCTTAGCAAAAATGACTAAAGACTGAATGGGCATAGAGACTGACATCTGGCCTCTCTCATTCCTAGAGTTTGTCCCTCCATGTCTAGGTTGATGTATATTGGTAGGACAATTCTGTGTCTTTACCTGGTCTGTAGATAAATCTTCAGTCATTAGATCTTTAATATTTTTGGCTGAAAATCCAACAACTTTCACAGCCATTTCATTTTCACATAAAGAATTTTCTGGAGAAAGAAAATAAAACTCTTCAGTTCCATACCACACTCTTCATGAAACATTTACTTTATGCATTTGTAAGAGCCAATAAGTCATATGTTACCAAAAGAAATAAAAAAACTCAAATCACTATCTCCTTCTAAAATAAAATTCAGAGCATCTTAAACTATTGAAGTCTTCAGGTAGTTTTATCTACCCCTATCTATTTGTGTGTCTGTTTCTGGTGTCTGCTTTAACCTTGACCAGCTGTCAGTTTAATGAGGCAGAAGTTACAGGAAAATATAATTATTTTTCCTTTGATAATTAATTCTGGAGAGCAGACAAAACTGCCAAATCATTTTTTTTAAAGTTTATGTTAAGGTCTAATATCTTCACAAAATAGGATATCCAAAAAAGATGGAAGCAAAAATGTAGATGCCTCTTTCCGCTCTTTAAACTATGATGTTTTAAAGACACCCATTTCCAGAGTTGGTGTTGGTTGTCATATTTTCTCTCTCTTTCTTGAGATTAGTGAGGAATGAACATCTAGAGGCTTATTAATCCTTAACCACACCCATGACGATGGCCCCACATCCTGCACATTAATGAAGGCAGATTATAGATCTAGAAAACAATGAAGATATGGCACCAGAATATGATGAGGAGGAATAAGATGATGATTACCTATGGTGACATCATGAAGTATAACAGTAAAGGAAGCCAGGGCTGCTAACAAACCTAACCTGAACAAGGGTTTGTGTTTGAGAATATAGTTATGGTGTTTTCACCTGTTCTTATTTCACAGGAAATCTATTTATTTTACCAAATCTCATCCGTAACACTGATACATTTTGAGATCATCCATCACTTTATGACTTATTTCATCGGAAGGATGTGAAGTAAAAATACCCACACGTTTTTCTAAAGCCATAACATCAAATGCCCCACTCCTCAGGAACTCTTCAGCTGTGGAAGCATTTCCCATTGGACTGTCACTGCACTAACACACCTTCACACTGAGACTGCCTGCTTCTGCATGAAGGAGACAGTGGGAATGGGCAGGATTCACTGCTTGTTTGCTCATTTTGCCTGAATTCACCTCACCAATCATATGATTGACATTGGTGTTTTGATGGAGAAAAAGGTACCTAATTAAGAACTCCATAAAGAATGAAAATTCCAGCTGTTTGATACATTTTCTGAAGGCTGAATGTCTAACAGGAAAGCAGAGAAGGAGTGGGGACTGCATAAGATTTAAGTTAATCAAAATAAACAAACAACAAGAAACAACACCAAAATGCAACATTTTATGCATCAATATAATGTGATTTATTTCTGAATATTGTTATTCATACAGAAAAGTAGCAGAGTGCTTCAGAGAGGTATTAGCCCTTAGGCTGTACTCAAATAATACAAATCTTCCTCTGGCGCCTATGTTTAGGTATGCCTAGCATTAACAAATATAGTAGGGCATGTGTGAAGCATGGAAGAGTGAGCAAATTCTTTGGAGAATGGTTGAGCATTGCAAAACTGGGGGACTCTGGGTGTAGAATTTGATAAGTCAGTGCAAAGAGGATAGAGTCTTGTAAATATATTTATGAAGACACAAATCCCACTGCAGATTTAGCCATTGAGAACCTTTTGCCTGATTTTAAATCATGAGCCACAGATTAATTTTAAAAAGGACAGAATAACGAACATAAAAAACACTGTAGGAATGTTGTTAGATTGTCAACTTCCTGCTTGCATTGTTCAAACTTTTAATTAATCCGAAAAGCTTCATTTTTGCATCTAGTGCTGAACAAATGATGAAACACAGCTATTGCTATTTTCTCAGGCTCATGCATTGGCAGCGTTATCGTGTGAAGCTTACTTTAGGTCGTTGGGCTCCAATGGCCAAGGTTCCAGAATGTGGTGACCATATGTCCCAGTTTGAGGGGTATGTCTCAGTGTCCCTGACAAACTTACAGAATCCAGTTTCAATAAATTAATTGAAAATGTATTATATTCTGCCCTAAGTCTTTCAAAGAAATGTTACCTGAGCTGACTTGTTTGTGTTCCCACCGCAAAAATCTTCCTTACCATTGGAGACTTGGAATCCAGCCTATATGCTGGTTCTCTCCCCCCGCTGCAATTTCGTATGGTGTGATTTCTGTGATTAACACAGAGAAAGAGAGGAATGAACATCTCACCATGCAAAGCTGCATTTTCCGTAATGATTGTGATCAATGGCAGCAGGGTCAGAGAGAAGGAAAAATCAGAGTACATGAACTGTTACCAAACTTTCCAATTCAGACTAGAACAAGGCCAGTATTGCAGCTAGTCAGAGAGAAATGGAAGGGCAAGGGGTAGAAGAGACTATAAGAAGACAAAGAAACACATAGAGGCAGAAAACCGCAGAAAAAATCCTACAAACAGAGTACATGGGGGAGGAGGACAGAAGATATAGAGAAAAATAAAGGAGTGGAAAAAAATAAAGTAGGACCAGGGAAATAGGCCCCAATTCAGCAAATCATTTAATTTTAAGTGTGTGAGAAAGTGCTTTGCTGAATAAGTATGTTTTGCCTAATTGAGGTCATAAACCCTAGGGAACAATGAAAGAGATGGGGAAAAGAAGAAAAGAAAAGAAGTTGCCATAGAATTGGTAGATATACCTGCATTGTTTGCCAATCAGGAGACTGTGTAACGCCAACATAGTTACTGAGGGTTTATGCTTGAGGATAACCTTGATTGTTTGTGTGATTCTACTGTGAATTAAGCATATTGGTTTCTGAATTCTCACTGGTACTGGTAACATCCGCCCAGCCGTGGACCATTAAAGATCCGTTTCAACAATAGGGTTTATATTTATTTCTTTTATAAAGAAAACCTGTATATTTATAGAAAGGAGAAGGATTCAGAGGAGGCACAGTGTACACATTTGGTTTTAAATTCAATAAAGGAGTCCTGGAGGGAAGAAAATGATAAAAGGAGGTTATGGGGAATATTAATGGAACCTGCTTTTACATCCCAAAAATAGTGTCCATCAACTTTAGGCTCATCTGCTAATCTATGATTCATATTTCCCTTTTTGATATTTACAATTATGGCAGCAATGTCTTCATAATTTTTTGAAAAGCAGTTTGCACGTTTACACTGTAATTTTTATGAGTCAATAAAAATGAAAGGGGTTTTCATCAATAATACTTCCACTGTATTTGATTGAATTACTTTAGCAGCATCTTACAATTTTACAACTTAACATGCCGAGCAATAAAATATGATGCAGCAGCTGACACTTTAACATACTTTCATTAGCAGGTGCAACTGCGGGTTTGGATCAGCTTCTTCTGTGTGCTTTTTCAGTGTTTTCTGGGTGGGAAATATTAAATGCAGCAAACAAAGAATGAATGATTACTCTGGCATATTATGGATGCTTAAAACATTGCTTTTTAATTATTCTGATTAGAGGAATCCTTTGCAAAGACTGGTTTATGTAAATAAATTTTATCAACGCCAAACTGATTTTGTCCTGACAAGTAATCATGAATAGAATTCTCCTTCTTAAATACTGGAAAGGCCAGTGCTATTTTCAACTTTTCACTCCATTCATTTATTCTCTCTGCATACTACTTTGGACTGAGGTCTCTTATTCTGGTATTTATTGAAATCTGGAGGAAAGCAAGTACCTCCCTTAGGGAAAAGCCACTTGTAGGTTGGCCAGTAAAATGATACTATAGTTTACTTTTTTATAGTGCCTTTAATCCCCAAAATACAGCTAGCACACACTTGTCACACTTGTATAGCATGTTCCTGAAGATATTAATATGGTAATAATCAAAAGAGTGATTTCTTTACAAAGTCTGCACACATTTGTCCCTGTTTCCTCTACTTCTTCACACATCACCAAAAAAAATAACAACTACTTTCATTCCACATTTTTTACTATGGAAGTGATGATTAGGAAAAAAAGAAATTCTTGAGATTAAGGGAGTCATTTTATGCTTGGGAAAGTGATGGAGAGAGTCCAATTTGGAAGGAAGGGGACTGGTTACTGTTGAGCTACTTAATTTCCTGACCAATATAAATTTGCAGTATTCATGCAAAGCAATGAGCTATAAAACCACCAAAGTGATACCACAATTAGTTTTTCCCACAATCTGAACTGCTTGATACTAAAGCAAGTTTATTTTCTTTTCCCAGTTTCTTCAGGCTGAGACCTCATAAATTCAGAGAAGACAGAGATGGAAAAGACATACTAGGTCATCCAGTCCCTCATTCTGCAAATGCAAATTTTTCCTACAGTATATTTAGCAGTGTTTTGCCCAGTCTAGTTTTAAATATCCTAAGGGAATTATTCCAAGGCCTAACAGATCTCCCCATCAAGAAGCTTTTACCTGACATTCATCCTCATTTTTTCTTTTCTTAATTTCATGCCATTACTCCCGGATTATACACACTGAACTAACATAAATAATTCCTCTCCTTCCTAAGTATTTAAACCCTTCCAATAGTTGTGGATTGTCATCATGTTCCCCATTAGTTATTACTAGGGCCCTACGATATTCACTGTCCATTCTGGTCAATTTCACGGTCCTAGGATTTTAAAAATAGTAAATTTCATTATTTCAGCTATTTAAATCTGAAATTTCATGGTATTGGATCTGTAGGACCTGATCCAATTCTGAAGGCAAGAGTACAGAAATAAGGGTGGCATGGTATGGTATTGCCACCTTTACTTCTGCGTTGCTGCTGGCAGGACGCTGCCTTCTGAACTGGGTGTCTAGCCAGCAGCCCACTGCTCTCTGGCCACCCAGCTATGAAGACAGTGCAGAAGTAAGAGTGGCAATACCGTGACCCCCTACAATAACCTTGCAACCCTCCCCACCACCACCGCAACCTCTTTTGAGTCAGGACCCTCGTTTTGAGAAACGCTGGCCTCCCCCGTTAAATCTATATAAAATAGGGTGAAAGTACACAAAAGATCAGATTTTCAAGGGGGAGACCATGAAATCATTTTTCACGGCCATGAATTTGGTAGGGCCTTAGTTATTACTTAGCAAAGCCATAGTGAACACTCTTAAAGCTTTGACATTTTACTACTCAGGAAGATATTCTGAGTATTATCAGAGTTCCCCATTCTAGCAATAGGAATAATTACTTATACCAATAATAATGAATAGCAAAAAAAAAAGTAAGAGAATCATAAGAATGGCCATACTGGGTCAGATCAAAGGTCCATCTAGCCCAGTACCCTGTCTCCTGACAGGTTTCAGAGTAGCAGCCATGTTAGTCTGTATCTGCAAAAAGAAAAGGAGTACTTGTGGCACCTTAGAGACTAACAAATTTATTTGAGCATAAGCTTTTGTGAGCTACAGCTCACTTCATCAGATGCATTCAGTGGAAAAAACAGTGGGGAGATTTACATACACAGAGAACATGAAACAATGGGTGTTACCATACACACTGTAACAAGCATGATCAGGTAAGATGAGCTATTACCAGCAGAAGAGCAGGGCATGGGAGGGGTGAACCTTTTGTAGTGATAATCAAGGTCGGCCATTTCCAGCAGTTGACAAGAATGTCTGAGGAACAGTGGGGGGCGGGAGGAATAAACATAGGGAAATAGTTTGTGTAATGACACATCCACTCCCAGTCTTTATTCAAGCCTAAGTTAATTGCATCCAGTTTGCAAATTAATTCCAATTCAGCAGTCTCTCGTTGGAGTCTGTTTCTGAAGTTTTTTTGTTGATGAATTGCCACTTTTAGGTCTGTAGTCGAGTGACCAGAGAGATTGAAGTGTTCTCCAACTGGTTTTTGAATGTTATAATTCTTGATGTCTGATTTGTGTCCATTTATTCTTTTACGTAGAGACTGTCCAGTTTGGCCAATGTACATGGCAGAGGGGCATTGCTGGCACATGATGGCATATATCACATTGGTAGATCTGCAGGTGAACGAGCCTCTGATAGTGTGGTTGATGTGATTAGGCCTTATGATGGTGTCCCCTGAATAGATATGTGGACACAGTTGGCAACGGGCTTTGTTGCAAGGATAAGTTCCTGGGTTAGTGGTTCTGTTGTGTGGTGTGTGGTTGTTGGTGAGTATTTGCTTCAGGTTGTGGGGCTGTCTGTAAGCAAGGACTGGCCTGTCTCCCAAGATCTGTGAGAGTGATAGGTCGCCCTTCAAGATAAGTTGTAGATCCTTGATGATGCGTTGGAGAGGTTTTAGTTGGGGGTTGAAGGTGATGGCTAGTGACGTTCTGTTATTTTCTTTGTTGGGCCTGTCCTGTAGTAGGTGACTTCTGGGTACTCTTCTGGCTCTGTCAATCTGTTTCTTCACTTCAGCAGGTGGGTATTGTAGTTGTAAGAATGCTTAATAGAGATCTTGTAGGTGTTTGTCTCTGTCTGAGGGGTTGGAGCAAATGCGGTTGTATCGTAGAGCTTGGCTGTAGACAATGGACCATGTGGTGTGGTCTGGGTGAAAGCTGGAGGCATGTAGGTAGGAATAGCGGTCAGTAGGTTTCCGGTATAGGGTAGTGTTTATGTGACCATCGCTTATTAGCACTGTAGTATCTAGGAAGTGGAGCTCTTGTGTGGACTGGTCCAGGCTGAGATTGATGGTGGGATGGAAATTCTTGAAATCGTGGTGGAATTTCTCAAGGGCTTCTTTTCCATGGTTCCAGATGATGAAGATGTCATCAATGTAGCACAAGTAGAGTAGGAGTATTAGGGGACGAGAGCTGAGGAAGCGTTGTTCTGAGTCAGCCATAAAAATGTTGGCATACTGTGGGGCCATGCAGGTACCCATAGCGGTGCTACTGATTTGAAGGAATACATTGTCCCCAAATGTGAAATAGTTATAGGTGAGGACAGTCACAAAGTTCAGACACTAGGTTTGCTGTGACATTATCGGGGATAGTGTTCCTGATGGCTTGTAGTCCATCTTTGTGTGGAATGTTGGTGTAGAGGGCTTCTACATATATAGTGGCTAGGATGGTGTTTTCAGGAAGATCACTAATGGATTGTAGTTTCCTCAGGAAGTCAGTAGTGTCTTGAAGATAGCTGGGAGTGCTGGTAGCGTAGAGCCTGAGGAGGGAGTCTACATGGCCAGACAATCCTGCTGTCAGGGTGCCAATGCCTGAGATGATGGGGCCAATACCAGATGTCCCAGAAGGAATGAACAGAACAGGTAATCATCAAGTGACCCAACCCCTGTCACCCAATCATTTTAATTGACCACACTGTGTACATTCACCTCATTTAATATTCCTTCATCAATCATTCCCTCAATCTTTCTTATTACTATTATTACTATTTTATTATTTAGCATTTTTATTCCCCTAGTGCCCACAATGTGCCAGGCACGAGTCAAAAGGATTCAAAGACACACTGCCTGCCCCAAAGATTTCCTAAACTAAGAAGACAAGTCTCATATGAAGGAAAGCAGAGGGAGAGTGACAAAAACATGCAGACACAATATACACATAAGAAATATAAAAAGAATTGCCAACAAACCCAAACAGCTTCCCTCTCTGTGGACTAATTTCTTGTAAGCGTCATGAGGGATGTGGGAATTAAGCAAGAGTAACTTAGAAGAGTATAGTGGCCTGATCAGATCAGGAAAGGAATGTCATGTATAGGAGATAGTGTGGAAGAAAACATGGAGTTGGTTGTAGAAGTTGACAAACAGGAGACTGAGGCTGGCATTATTGGCTGGAGCTAAGGAGATGGAGGGCTGAGTGATAAGAGACAAGAGCATTTCAGTAGGCAAATTTGTGAAGGGTTCTGGAGCTAAGGGTGAAAACTGAACTTGGTGGAAGGTAGAGGGACTTAACATAGGAGAGTGACAAGGTCAGAATAATTGGCAAAGAAGATGAGCTGCATCTTTTTTATGACACAGAAAGGATGAGGTGTATGTTGGAAATGTCAAAAAGCAGGTAGTTGCAGTAACCAAGGCAGGAGATGGTAAGAACTGGACAAGGTTTTTAGCTTTGTGGACAGAGAGAAAAGGACAGAATTTTAAAAGTTGTACAGGAAAAATATATTTCTGGCATTTTTCTCCTTTTTTTTCTGTTTACTTCCAGTTTCCTAAAGTAATGGAGTGCGCAGAAATTAAGTCAATTTTCTGGGGGTTCTATTTCTTCTCCCCTCATAGGCTATAGTTAAGTCCCACATAAGTCATAATCCAAAGGGCCACATTAGGTATCTCACACAGGAGTCATTTAGAGATTGATCCAATGTTATTGAAAGCAGCAGAATGGTTCCCATGAACATCAGTGGACATTGCATCAGGACCATGGAGGAGGAACTGTTATCTTTCCACTCAGTGAAGTGTTGTTTTTGCATAAGTAACCTAAAACTGTAATGGCCCTTTTTTCTGCCATATGCTTTTGTAGACTTATGTCTAATTTTATTTTCCACCATGATTCCTAAGGGTATGTCTACACTACGAAATTAGGTCGAATTTATAGAAGTCGTTTTTTTAGAAATCGTTTTTAAATAGTGGATTTTGTGTGTCCCCACACAAAATGCTCTACGTGCATTAAGTGCATTAACTCGGCGGAGTGCTTCCACAGTACCGAGGCTAGCGTCGACTTCCGGAGCGTTGCACTGTGGGTAGCTATCCCACAGTTCCCACAGTCTCTGCTGCCCATTGGAATTCTGGGTTGAGATCCCAAAGCCTGATGGGGCAAAAAACATTGTCGCGGGTGGTTCTGGGTACATGTCATCAGGCCCTCCTTCCGTCCCTCCCTCTGTGAAAGTAACGGCAGACAATCGTTTTGCGCCTTTTTTCCTGAGTTACCTGTGCAGACACCATACTATGGCAAGCATGGAGCCCGCTCAGCTCACTGTCACCGTATGTCTTCTGGGTGCTGGCAGACATGGTACTGCATTGCTACACAGCAGCAGCAACCCATTGCCTTGTGGCAGCAGATGGTACAATAGGACTGGTAGCCATCATCATGTCTGAGGTGGTCCGCCTGGGCAGACATGGGTGCAGGGACTACATTAGGAGTGACTTGACCAGGTCACTCTCTTTAGTCCTGCAGGCAGTCCTATTCTACCATCTTTTGGTGAGCAGGCAGGCAATATGGATGGCTAGCAGTCCTATTGTACCATATTTTGCCGGGCAGGCAGGAGATGAGGGTGACTAGCAGTCCTATTGTACCATCTTCTGCCGAGCAGCCAAGAGATGTGGATGGCTTGCAGTCCTTCTGCACCATCTGCTGCCAGCCAAAGATGTAAAAGACCTAAACCCTTGGATCTTAAGAAAAATGAAAAAGCATTCAGTTTCTTAAAAGAGGAATTTTAATAGAAGAAAAAGTAAAAAGAATCACCTCTGTAAAATCAGGATGGTAAATAACTTACAGGGTAATTAGATTCAAAACATAGAGAATTCCTCTAGGCAAAACCTTAAGTTACAAAAAGACACAAAAACAGGAATATCCATCCATTCAGCACAGCTTATTTTCTCAGCCATTTAAAAAAATCAGAATCTAATGCATGTCTAGCTAGATTATTTACTAAGTTCTAAGACTCCATTCCTGTTCTGTCCCCGGCAAAAGCATCACAGAGAGAGAGAGAGAGGCTTTGTATTTCCCTCCCGCCAGCTTTTGAAAGTATCTTGTCTCCTCATTGGTCATTTGGTCAAGTACCAGCGAGGTTATCCTAGCTTCTTAACCCTTTACAGGTGAAAGGGTTTTTCCTCTGGCCAGGAGGGATTTTAAAGGTGTTTATCCTTCCCTTTATATTTATGGCACATGGTATCAAATGCGTTCCTCTAATCCACATATATTGTTTCAGTTATGTTTTCTTCTATTAACTTTATAATTCTATCTGTTTTTTGTAATTATTTATTACTAATATGCCTCTCTGTGCAAACAATTACCAGAGGTCTGAGCCTGAATAAACAGGGGAAAGGAAACTTCTTTAAACAATTCAGACTTCTTTGGAACGTATTTGGTTTATTAAGAATGGAACAGATTACATTACAGGTACTTGTAGATGTAGCCATGAGCAGGCAGCCAGTCTGGTATGTAGATGTGCTTGCAATCAAGCAGCCAGATAACTATTTATGGTTATTGTGTGACTATGAGTTCTTAATTAATAGATAAGCTTGTCAGGCAGCTCTCATGGGCCACCATTAGCTCATGAGAAACTTTCTCCATCACTTGGAATCATCCCAAAGGTTAATAAAACCCCATCTCACTGTGGCTGAGGCCTGTCTTCACCTTTGGGTTATAAGTTTTAAAATTTGTTTGAGATATTTAAAACAACATTGAAGATAACATTAAAAATATACAGTGGGAAAGAATCTTGCATTGGTCAGGGGATGATTTAAGTTACCTAATAGGTCCTTTCCACAGCAAACTTTTATGATTCTATTAAAATTTCCTGTATTTCAGGCCTTTCATTAACATTTTTAAACCAAAGAAGGGAGCTCGATAGGGTATGAGACCATTCCCAATTAATTTGTGGGAGCATCAATCAGTTCTTAATTTATTAGACACTGATGACTTTGAGCATAAAAGTAAACACATATCCCTTATAGTTATGTAAATCCTATCTAGGCCTGAAGCTCTAGATAATAAGGAGCTCTCTACCTCCAGCAGTTTGTGAATGGGAGAAGTATGGCAACAGAGAAAGATTCTTTTGCATAAGCTTTCTACACAGAATTCTATCAGTGACACTTTGGGAATCACCATAACTGTACTGAAACTCAGAATTGGGTGGGTAGTCGAACAGAACTGAGAGGTGAGGAAGGGGGAAAGGGGCTCCTACCTTGTAGCAAGGAGTGTATTCTGGGTAGCAAGCACCTGGATTTTTCATTTTGTGGGAAAATCTACATTTTCAAAAAAGAAAAATCCCTTTCAAACAGATGTTTTGTTTTTTAATTTCCCACTGAACACAATTTTAAAAACCGAATATATTGTGTGTTGATCAAAATGTTTCATTGAGATAAAATCAAATGTTTCATTCCAATTTTGACGTTTTAAATTTAATATTATATATTATACATTTTAAAAAATTGAAACAAGAAGTTAGTTTGAAATGGAAAATCAAAATGTCTCATTCCAAAAAGGTCAAAATAGAATGTTTCGATCTTATCCAAATCATTTTTTTCACTTTTTCTTTTGTAATGAAATTTAGTCACAGTTGAGATGTTTCCATGAAACATTTCACTTTTGACAAGTTGGCATTTTATGATGGAAAAATTTTTCATGATAACATTTCTAATTAGTTCTAATAATAAGTATGGTCTAGTATTAACAATGTTTCACTGTTTATATCCAGTTAGTGGTAATAGGCTGCATACCCATGAGATGGAGCTTAGGAGGAGGACATATCTAGGAGGTGCCCCTTGCAGAGTTTCTCCCCTGTCTTGCATCAGGGTACAGGGTTCAGACCACCACCTCATCCCCAACAACAGACCATGGGAACCACACATAAACTCAGTGGATCCCTAAGATCTCCAGAAGTGTCCTTAGTGCTCAAGATTATTTATGTGCCCTATCTCCCTGGTAGTGTGGCTTCAGTGGAAATAACTAGTATGGAGGATGCCACATGGGAAAGTTAACATGAGGTTTCATTATGTTTTCCCTATAATCTCTGCCAGGAGCTAGGATATACATTCCCCCCTCCCCCTGACCCTAATACTGTTGCTAGATCAGTGAAATAAATGAAAGCTATGTTTTAAAGCATGTACACCCTGAGATGTGCAATAGCCTTACTTTTTAGAGCTGGAATTTAAGAGTCAATCAGACTGCAATTTTATGAATTATTAGGAAGTGCAACCTCTTTTCAAAGAGTACTTGAAAAACAACCCACCTGAATTAGTGCAATATAAATGGGACAGAGGCAGTATGATTGGTTATAGAGATTTATACTTTTGTTCAATTGTGGTCAAGATAAAATAATGGACTATAGCCATGGATCTCTCAAGGAAACTGGAAAATTATTCTTCTGGAGCAGAATTCGGAGGAACCCTTGTAATCATCTGTCATATCATCATAAATAGTTTTTTCTTATAAGTAGCATTTTGACCCCATAGACTATAACAGCTCCAAATGAGTCATTATGAACTAGGTTTTAAATTTTTCTTAGTTCAGAGATTATTGACTTGACAGAACACCATATCTGTTCCAGTCCAATCTAACCCGTTGCAGTCTAATCTATTGGCCCTGACAAATCATGATTTTTCCAGTCTAGCTATCAATCTACCTGCCATTCAGATCCCCTAATAAACAGGCTAATAGTTCACAGTCCACATAAAAATTTCATTGAGGAACAATGTGTATGCATGTGCTATAATATATTAACAACAGTAATAATAAAACCTGTCATCTCAATGGAGCAACAACTTGATCTTTTAGAATGTCCCCCTTCAGGAAGTTCAGAGTGATGTTACAATAAACAACATTCAGAAAAACATTATTCACAAAAATTGAAGGCTATGGCAAACATATATGTCTTTAACTTCCTACTGAATTCTGATATTGACTGGGAATGCTAGATAAAAAATAGATGTATACTTCACATTTGAAAGGGGTAGTTAAGAAATACTCTAGATTCTACTCTCAAGGCTGTAGTCAAGAAAGTAAAGCTTATTTGATAGATAGATAGAGAAATAGGTATCTCTCTCTCTCTCTCTCTCTCTCTGTGTGTGTGTGTGTGTGTATACCTGAACATTTATGGCCAGTTTTTTGCATAAGATGAACAGGATGTATTACCAAGTGTCATAAATATAAAGGGAAGGGTAAACCCCTTTGAAATCCCTCCTGGCCAGGGGAAAGCTCCTCTCACCTGTAAAAGGTTAAGAAGCTAAAGGTAACCTCGCTGGCACCTGACCAAAATGACCAATGAGGAGACAAGATACTTTCAAAAGCTGGGAGGAGGGAGAGAAACAAAGGGTCTGTGTCTGTCTATATGCTGGTCTTTGTCGGGGATAGACCAGGAATGGAGTCTTAGAACTTTTAGTAAGTAATCTAGCTAGGTATGTGTTAGATTATGATTTCTTTAAATGGCTGAGAAAAGAATTGTGCTGAATAGAATAACTATTTCTGTCTGTGTATCTTTTTTGTAACTTAAGGTTTTGCCTAGAGGGGTTCTCTATGTTTTTGAATCTAATTACCCTGTAAGATATCTACCATCCTGATTTTACAGGGGGGATTTCTTCATTTCTATTTACTTCTATTTTTATTAAAAGTCTTCTTGTAAGAAACTGAATGCCTTTTCATTGTTCTCAGATCCAAGGGTTTGGGTCTGTGGTCACCTATGCAAATTGGTGAGGCTTTTTATCCAACATTTCCCAGAAAATGGGGGGTGCAAGTGTTGGGAGGATTGTTCATTGTTCTTAAGATCCAAGGGTCTGGGTCTGTAGTCACCTAGGCAAATTGGTGAGGCTTTTTACCAAACCTTGTCCAGGAAGTGGGGTGCAAGGTGTTGGGAAGTATTTTGGGGGGAAAGATGCGTCCAAACAGCTCTTCCCCAGTAACCAGTATTAGTTTGGTGGTGGTAGCGGTCAGTCCAAGGACAACGGGTGGAATATTTTGTACCTTGGGGAAGTTTTGACCTAAGCTGGTAAAGATAATCTTAGGAGGTTTTTCATGCAGGTCCCCACATCTGTACCCTAGAGTTCAGAGTGGGGGAGGAACCTTGACACCAAGTGTTTTGAGAAATTTCCTATGGAGGTCTATTACTATTACATTAGTCGTTCATATCTTTTAAAAAAAAAATACCCTTAACCTTTTCTGTCTCTCCATCTCAGCCCATCTCCCTGCTTCCCTTCTAATCTGAATTAATTGAACATAATGTTTACAACCACTTTCTGTAGTTCCTTTCTCCAGATGCATCCTCGCACTCTCCAACCCAGCTTCCACCCCTGCTCTTCACTGAAAACTGCTCTCATCAAAGTCATTAATGACTTCTGGATCAAAGCTCAGTATTTAGTTGGGGATTGGTCCAGCTTTGAGCAGGGGGTTGGACTAGATGACCTCCTGAGGTCCCTTCCAACCCTGATATTCTATGATTCTAACTGGTATTCCAACTTCATCCTCCTCAACATGTTGCCTGCCTTTGAATCAATCTAACATGCTTCTCTTCATGACATCTTGTTCTCCCTTGAGTTTCATGACTCTGTCCTCTCCTAATTCTTCTCCTACCTCTCTCAGTGCTCCTTCAGCATTTTGTTTAGGGCTTCCTCCTCATCCTTCCTCCAACTCACAGAGCTCTGTTATATATTATATTAATTATATTATATTATACATAAAAGAGTTTCAAGATTATTGAAACAATACATTTTGATAAAGTAAAAAAAAAAATTTCAGAATATTTTGCTACACAAAAACATTCCAAGATGTTGACTTTTCATCCCAATTTGGGATGAAATGAAAATTCAGATGTTGCTATAGGATGAAATGTTTTTGTCCACATCTGAAGCAGTTAGAAACCAGGTTGAGGGAGGTAGTTCAGCCATACAATGAGCAAAGGTGGAAGCCAGTTATCTCACTGTGCTGAGGAAGCAGGGATGCATGTCAGGGGGCAGAGGTTTAAGAAGTGCAGTGTCTTCTTGACTTCTATGAATAGGAGCTGAGCCCTGACAAGTGTCAGTGAGCAGCAGCTTATTTTGCAAACATAGAAGCAAAGTAGCTTTTATGTATAATTCTTTACAAATCCCCTTTCTGGTTTGATTATAAAGACCACAGGGATTCTAAATACTGACTTTTTCATACTGTTTTTCTTTATCTGCTGACATGGAGTTCTGCAGTCTGTAGCAGAGAATTTAATACAGTACTGTACATAGATGGAGTTGGCTGCATTGTTCTGAACCTGAAATGTCCTGCTATTCCAACTGAGTAGGACATTTCTAGCTATACTACCAAAATATTTTGTGTGCCTTTGGTTGGTAAAAGACTGCTTTTTTGGACTCAAACATTTTGATTTTCCAGTGACATCCAGCTGATGTTAAATGACTACTTTTCAAATATGTTTTCTAAGAGAGAACTGTCTGAAAATTGATTTAAAATACAGGGTAAAAATGGTTCTCGAGCTCAAACTACTTCAGGGACCTCTGCAAACCCCCAAATAATTTGTGATATATTATGAGGGCCACTCATACTTAATGGCAAATAGTTTGCTACCTAAAGCAACTTTAGGTGTTGCAAACTATAAGTAACTCTGAGAGGTACCATTTAAGACAATAACACTTTGATTAAAAAGGGGAGGAAAGGGAAAGGATGGGGAGTTCAGTAACTCATCTTGCACCACTGAGTTCAACTGGGAAGTTTGCCATTAACTTCAGTTGGAGCAGAATAGGACCCTGGCACTGCAGAGTTACATAATTAATTGTCTAGATCTGTAAAGCTGTCCCAAAAGCACAGTCTATCAGAAGTAGTATATATGGGATGCTGTCAGTTTTGTATACACATTCTGCAAGAATTCTGGTTCTGCACATGGCTACAAGAGGGCAACAGGTAGAGTATTTTGATTCCAGACCATCTCTCCTGTGAACATACACATGAAAATGAAATTCCATGGCTCTATGAGTCTTTGACATGTCTCAGTAAACTGCTTCAGTATAATTCAGCTAGTCAGTAGACTGCAGTCTTTACTGTTTTCCTTCAGAGGCTTTGCAGTTCTGTCCATTCCAAATATCCATTCTACTTATTTTGAAAGCTTCCATCCAAAATTTTATTGTGGTAAATAGTCTGCTTCTGAAAATAACACAACCCAAAAAAACTATGCCTATATATGAGTTTCTTTACATTTTTTGTCCACCTTGTTAAATTCTAGTCTAGTTATCCTAGTCTAGTTATCCAATCCAGGACAGACTTCTAGCTATTTATTTACAAAACAAAATAGAATAACATATTAGGCATTATATAAGATTTTTTTCCCTGAATCTGTAGGGTCTATAGATGACCAGGAAACAAATGCATAAATATATGTATTGTTTATGATTCATCTTCTCACCTCTCATATCATATCCCTTATTGTTAAAAGGATAAAATATATAGAGTCCAGCAATACAGTTTATTTGATCAACATATTCTGGATCACTTTTTATTATTTCTCCTTATGAGCAATCTCTATTCTTTTGTATTCTGTCACATGAAAATCCAAAACAGCAAAATCTTAAATGTGACCATATTTAAATGAGTGGTGTAACTGTCAGATTGCCTGGAGATCTTGGGGCTTAATTCTACTTTTCCATCAGATTTACACAGATGTAAATATCAAAAGTTTCCATCAATGTCAACAGTTACTCCTGATTTATACTGGTGTAAGTGAGTGGAGAACTAGAACCATGATCTTCTGGTGACTGTTTGGCAATTTATAGTAAAATGAGATGGTGCTTTTAGTTACAATGTATCCCCAGATGCTTAGATATTGTGGTGATGGGCACCAACATAAGAATCTCAAACTAAGAGGTCACAAAAATAATTCTCATAGTTAATATTAATCGGTACCTTATGGACCATCTACGCAAAAAGCACATGGAGAATGAATTGCCCTCTCAGTTCTAGGCACAGGCTGTAATTCTGTTCTCAGTTACATCAGTAACTCTGCTGATAGTATTCCAGAGGTTATCATCAATGTGAGATCAGAGCAGCCCCCACATTTTTTCCCCAAAACCAGGCTATTAGAACACTACTAGAGGTAATGTGGCTAAGCTTAGGGTTCCCCTTTCTGTGTTGTGCTTTTTCTGTGGCTAAATAAGGCTTTAGTCTCCAGTGCTGCCAGTGCAAACTTTTCACTAGTACTAATTTACTTTAAAATATTATTTTTTTGATTTAGAAACACAGACAAAAAAGCAGGCAGTAGTTAATGAAATCAGTTCTTAATTCGAAAATATTAGGGGACACAATTTCAAAACAGCAGAATTAAGCATAGACATATGCTTCCACTACATGAGCCATCCCAGAGTTTGTAACACATGAAGAAAATTCATTACTTGGGATCACAAAGGAGTCCTTGTTCATCTCTAATAAAAATTAAAATGTGAAATTTAAATTGTACTAAGTGTTGCTTCACTTTGCTGAACTCAGAGGAATGATGAGTAGAAATTTTTATTTGCATGTATTGTACAGACATTTCCATTTAATAAATCCTTGTCAAAATTTTATTTTATTTCTTTTTATTTCTTTATTTCTGGGCATTTCTTTTTATTATTTATTTATTTCTAGGAATTTCTTTTTATTTTTGGCTGGAGCTCCCTCTTCTCCCATTTGTGATATATCTGTACATGGGCCCCCTATGTTACTATGTTTGTTATTGCAAATAATCTGTTTATTTTTTATCCATTCTCTTTCCCACTGTCCTTTTTGCCTCTAATCTCTTGTTCCTTTTCTGTACAGTTTGAAGGGTTTTTTTCTCCCTATTTTTGATTTCTCTTGTTTCTTTCTATTGCCTTTTTCAATGTTTTATCCTTTTTCTCTCCTTCTCTGTGAAGCCCCCTTGTTTTCAGCCTCTTTCTGAAAGATGTCTCCATTCAGCCTCTTTCTGAAAGTTGTTTATCAGTCTTTCATCCATTCTCTCTCCTTTTTTTTCTCTTCCTAGTTCATTTCCTTGGCAGTTTCATTTTGCTCTTCCTCCCTCATCATGGTGCATAGTTGGCAACATGAAAAATTTTGGCCAGAAAAAAATCTCTTAATAATCAAGGGGGTCCGAATGCATTTGACTGAGGCCTGGTGGAGAACAATGCCATTGTGTACAGCCCCCGCAAACTATGGTTCACACCCTCCAAACACGTGGAGTTCAATCTACATGAATGATCCATGGAGGAATCTTCCATGGAATCAGAAGAAAAGGGGAAGATGCCACAGAGCTATAGCTCCTCTCCTTTTGTATCCTTCAAGGGTGATGTGCTGGGTCTGGATCCCCTGCAGGACACAGTATCACTACAATATATCCTGTGCCTTCTAAAACATTATCACCACCTGTCAAAGCTGGCATGAAATAGCTTGTAAGGCTTTTGTGCTTATTTTAAGGAATTAGAAGCACTGGGCATGTTATTGATTCAGAGCTTATTCAAATACACACTTGGCCAGCTCCTGCCCAGAAACCAGTTATTAGATTTTGGATATTCCTTGCGTTCATTGAACCTTGTAGTGTAGTTGGTTGTGACAGCCGTGCTCTCCTGTTGCGACAAAGATCTCAAAAGGAACTAACCAATGAAACACACATATAAAGGAGGCAAAGAGTGCTGTGGCACCTTATAGACTAACAGACCAATTGGAGCAAAAGCTTTCATGGGTGAATACCCACACCCACGAAAGCTTATGCTCCAATACGTCTGTTAGTCTATAAGGTGCCACAGGACTCTTTGCCGCTTTTACAGATCCAGACTAATAGGGCTACCCTTCTGATATATATAAAGGAGACAGTTTAAAAAGCCACTTAGTCCTCAGCACTAGAAATATTTGAAAGTGCATCAGTCTTACTGAGATTTTTTTTTCTCATGAATATTGATACTTAGTCATTATTCTTTTTGTTGGAGAAAAGCTAAGTTATGCATGAGCTACTTTTTCCTATTTGCATTAACACATCCTACTTAAGAAGAATTATTTCTTTAGTATTTATTCTAATTTGATACACAATCAGAAATAGTTTACCATAACAGTGGGAGGGGAAAAAAGTCTTGTTTTAGTACTGGTTCTAAAGAGAACAAAGCACATACAGAACTTTTGATCTACATGTTGACAGTCTAAGGTTCATAATGTAGTTTGAGAGGGAACCTGTAATTACTGGAAATTATAAAGCAATGGAGTAAAAAAGATTTTGTCAGAGCTAGCAAGGTCATGGATCAAAAAATCTTCATTTTCTAAAGCAGTTTTCTGATTTCCTCAAATTCCTGTGACCCTCAACATTTACAAGTCATTTTCTCCATTACATTTTATTCATTTATCATCCCTAAAACTTTTAAGAGTTGAAAAGTACTTTAAGATACAGTTACAAAGTCAGTTTGACAAACTGGTGTGTTATGAAACATTTCAATTTAACTTACCCGAGCTTCTTCAGCGTCTTTACCTAGCACACCTTAACCTGTCACCACTCACTGCTATCACTACACTATATCCTGTGCCTTCTAAAACATTATCACTACCTGTCAAAGCTGGCATGAAATAGCTTGCAAGGTTTTTATGTTGCTTTTAAGGAATTAGAAGCATTGGGCATGTTATTGATTCAGAGCTTATCTTCAGCAAAATACACTGTAACTAGTAGCAGTGGAGCACTTCTTGAATCGTTTCTAGGATGGGCAGCTGAGGTATTAGAATGTCATCTAGATTAAAGCTGTCTATAGTTTGCACCCCAAAGGGACTTTATTTAGAAAAAAACTTCTGTATGGTATGTTAAATCCACTCAAATTAGGATTCCTCAGCGATAAGCCCAAAATAATAAAAATATGGTTGTCAAATTGTTTGTATATAAGAGTGTGTTATTTTTTTGTTTTGTTCTGACAGTGAGTGATCCCAGGAAATCTTTAAAGGTGGGGAAGAATGACCAAATCCATGCACTAGTTAAGCTGTCTGCAACGACTAACAAAAATCACTTGGGATATGTCCAGTATTATCAAATCATTGCAAACTCACTGTCATTGAAGATTCTCTGTACTTCACCAATGCAGCATACAATGAGATGGTGAACAAAATCCAGCTCCTGGTAAAGAGATGATCACATAGCAGAAAACCATCATAGAGTTGGTACTAGTTTGGGTACCATTTTGATCAATTTAGTAAAAAGGCCAATGTTTGGATGAGCATAGAACTGAAGCACATCCATTTTAGGCCTGTTTTGAGGTACTGTTGCTGCCCAATTTTATATCAGATGATGAATTTCACTTTGTAGTGTTGTCAGTATGGCATCTTTCACAAGCACAAAATTCACTAACTAAAAATAATGATTATTCAAAACGTCCCTCTGTTTCTTATTAAATTCCTCTTCTGTAGCAGAAAGAGCTTTACCTATGTTCAGTTTTGTCCCTGACTCTTGTCTTTCAAAAGTCAAGTTTATCCTTTTTGTATGTATAGCACCAACACATTCACTTGTCTTAGCAACCAGCAGCTCAGTGAGAAGGATGAGTCAAAATCACTGAAGCTGCTTACTGATATACCTCTTCCATCCCACCCCCACGCACATGTAAACAGGAGCTATCAATACTGTTGACCTCATTGGGAAATTTGCAGTGTTCTTCCAATACGGTTTCATTCTCTCCAAACTAATAGGAGAAAGAGACAGCACATCACAACTAATTCCGACAGTGGTGAGAGAAGAATCTTTCTATTCACAGAACAGGCAGAAGAATTAGCTTCTGTCCCTGTGTCACGAAGTTTGGGGGAGAAAGGGCCCTACACCTTCCCCCTCCCCCACTTCCTGTGATTCACCGTGACTCTCAGCCAGCCAGTAAAACAGAAGGTTTATTAGACAACAGGAACACAGTTCAAAAGAGAGTTTGTAGGTACAGACAACAGGACCCGTTGGTCAAGTCCATCTTGGGGGATAGGGAGCTAGACCTGGTTCTGGCCTCCCTCCATTTCCCCAGCCAGCTCCAAACTGAAAAATCCCCTCCAGCCATTTCACCCAGCCACATGCCCCAGCTCCTCCTCCAGCCTTTGTTCAGTTTCCTGGGCAGAAAGTGTCACTGGCACCATCCCCCTCCTGGACTCAAGCTGCATGCTTAAGTATCATCCCTCAAGTGAAGTCACACCCTGATATCTCATCACCAATGCAGACAGTACCAGCAAAACTCCCCCACAACATCCCCAGGTCAATCCTCCCTACTTCATCACATCCTGTTGACTGTAGTCTGACAGAGAAGGAGACAGTACATATAATGCCAACAAAATCACTGGCACCTTAGAGACTAACCAATTTATTTGAGCATAAGCTTTCAAGAGCTACAGCTCACTTCATCGGATGCATAATGTGGAAAGTGTAGAAGATCTTATTATATACACACTGAGCATGAAAAAATACCTCCTCCCACCCCACTCTCCTGCTGGTAATAGCTTATCTAAAGTGATCACTCTCCTTACAATATGTATGATAATCAAGGTGGTCCATTTCCAACACAAATCCAGGTTTTCTCACACACACACACCCCCCACACACACAGACTCACTCTCCTGCTGGTAATAGCTTATCCAAAGTGACCACTCTCCTTACATTGTGTATGATAATCAAGGTGGACCATTTCCAGCACAAATCCAGGGTTTAACAAGAACGTCTGAGGTGGGGAGGGGGTAGGAAAAAACAAGGGGAAATAGGCTACCTTGCATAATGACTAAGCCACTCCCAGTCTCTATTCAAGCCTAAGTTACTTGTATCCAATTTGCAAATGAATTCCAATTCAGCAGTTTCTCGCTGGAATCTGGATTTGAAGTTTTTTGTTGTAAAATAGCGACTTTCATGTCTGTAATGTGTGACCAGAGAGATTGAAGTGTTCTCCGACTGGTTTATGAATGTTATAATTCTTGACATCTGATTTGTGTCCATTTACTCTTTTACGTAGACACTGTCCAGTTTGACCAATGTACATGGCAGAGGGGCATTGCTGGCTCATGATGGCATATATCACATTGGTGGATGTGCAGATGAACGAGCCTCTGATAGTGTGGCTGATGTTATTAGGCCTTGTGATGGTGTCCCTGAATAGATATGTGGGCACAGTTGGAAATGGGCTTTGTTGCAAGGATAGGTTCCTGGGTTAGTGGTTCTGTTGTGTGGTATGTGGTTGCTGGTGAGTATTTACTTCAGGTTGGGGGGCTGTCTGTAGGCAAGGACTGGCCTGTCTCCCAAGATTTGTGAGAGTGCTGGGTCATCCTTCAGGATAGGTTGTAGGTCCTTAATAATGCATTGGAGGGGTTTTAATTGGGGGCTGAAGGTAACGGCTAGTGGTGTTCTGTTATTTTCTTTGTCCTGTAGTAGGTGACTTCTGGGAACTCTTCTGGCTCTATGAATCCGTTTCTTCACTTCCGCAGATGGGTATTGTAGTTGTAAGAATGCTTGATAGAGATCTTGTAGATGTCTGTCTCTGTCTGAGGGGTTGGAGCAAATGCGGTTGTATCGCAGAGCTTGGCTATAGACAATGGATCGTGTGGTGTGATCTGGATGAAAGCTGGAGGCATGGAGGTAGGAATAGCGGTCAGTAGGTTTCCGGTATAGGGTGGTGTTTATGTGACCATTGTTTATTAGCACTGTAGTGTCCAGGAAGTGGATCTCTTGTGTGGACTGGACCAGGCTGAGGTTGATGGTGGGATGGAAACTGTTGAAATCATGGTGGAATTCCTCAAGGGCTTCTTTTCCATGGGTCCAGATGATGAAGATGTCATCAATCTAGCACAAGTAGAGTAGCAGGAGAGTGCTATTACCAGCAGGAGAGTGGGGTGGGAGGAGGTATTTTTTCATGCTTTGTGTGTATATAATAAGATCTACAGTTTCCACAATATGCATCCGATGAAGTGAGCTGTAGCTCTTGAAAACTTATGCTCAAATAAATTGGTTAGTCTCTAAGGTGCCACAAGTACTCCTTTTCTTTTTGTGAATACAGACTAACACGGCTGTTACTCTGAAACAACATCACTGCACTTTCTGACATTGCTGCTCTGATCCCTAGTACTGCTTCATCTGTATCTAGGGCCTAATTCCAAAGCCCATTAAAACCAATGAGGGTCTTTCCACTGTCTACCAAGACTTTAGATCAGGCAGTGTTTCTGCAATGACAGCAGAAGCATCTCCCTGCTGTTTTCCTCAGGCTTAGAAAGTGTTTAATTGAAGGAAATATTTTGCATGGCTTTGTTTATACCAGCTGAAAGGGTACAGACTGTTTGTCTCTCCATCTCCATTCACTTTTGTTATATATCTGTGTGACAGGGTCAGGCCAGATGACTATAAGAGAGTAATAGAAGGCAGATATATTAGCCCCAGGCTAAGTAGGTCCCCTTTCCCTGGGTAAGGGAGCAGGGAAGGTTGTTTTTTTTTTTTTTAAACAGAAAGTAAGTTTATTGGTAACAAAACAACTATGCAACAAAACAACGCAAAAGAAGGTATAACACAGCAGCTTTCAGGAGGGAGAAGTGTTCATGCTAGCCTGGGCCCAGAGCGGGGGGGCTTCCTCGACACTCGTGGTCTTCCACCCTCCTGAGTTACCTGGTGGCCTAGAGCGGGGGGGCTTCCTCGACAGTTGTGGTCTTCCACCCCCTCGAGTTACCTAGTGCCGCGCCCAGTGTCACCGATCCTCCCTCTCCTGAGAGTGCCCGGTAAGATGGGCACGGCTGCGGGGTGGGCGGTTTAGGGGTGGGGGGCGTAGACACCCATGTATTATAGGACCCCTCCTAGATGACAGGAATGATGGTATCCACAGCAGCAACGGCTGGGGCTGGCATCTCTCGCTCTTCCCCTCAATCAAAGGGTCAGACGGAGGGAACTGGACGGGGTCACTGAGCAGAGAACCCCGGACAGCGCCCACCGCTCCTCAAAAGCGTCAAGGGAGTCGGTGGAACTCCGCCCGGATACGTGAATGTACTGAGGATCGGAAAAAGGCTCCACAATCGCAGAACGTTCCATGGGCCAACCTCCTCTCTCTGGTTTTATAAATGGCTGTTTTAGCCAAGGCTAGGAGGAGGTTGACCAGAAGATCCCGCGACTTTGTGGAGCCATGGATGGGAAGTGTATAGATAAAAAGGTGAGGGGAGAAATGAAACCAGAAGCGTAATAGAATATTTGTGAAGAGCCGAAAAAGCGGCTGCAATCTGGCACACTCTAAATATACGTGCGCCACGGTTTTCCTCACATTACAGAAAGGGCAAGTGTCCGGGATGGGGGTAAACCGTGTCAGAAACATGCCCGTGCTCACAGTTCCGTGAAGGAGCCGCCAACTGATGTCCCCGACTGGCCTCGGGACCAAGGTGGAATACAGGCTGGCCCACCGAGGTTGCTTACCCTCCAAAGGTGGCAGGAGGTCCCGCCACTTTGTATCGGGGTGGGGCACCAGGGTGTGGGCGTGAAGGGTGTGAAGCGTAAGTGTATATAAATATTTCCGTGGTGCAATTTGAAAGCTAACCGGCTGCAGTTTGTGCAGCCGGCTTGCAGTGAAAGGGTGAGGGGTTTGTTGGGATCTACGGGGTAGGAGCCCAATGGAAAGGTCCGGCGGGCCTGGGGTAAAGAATGGCACAAGGCTCGGCTAACATAAGCCCAAGCAGCAGGGGTCAAGGCCGCCTTCACCTCCTGAAGTACGCGCCGGGGAGTACGGGGGCTGGAGAGCCCCATGCGCCGAGCGAGCTTCAGGGGATCCATCCAGTCTCTCTGGTCGTAGTCCAGGAGGTCTCCGACCCTCGTGACTTCTGCCAGGACCAACCTCTGGTGCACTGAGCGGGACTCCGCCACCTGCACACGGAGCTGGGGGTTGTGTAGCAGGGGCTCCGTGAGGAGATCTGCTCCCACAGTGGCCGCCATGGACCTGGTTGTTAGAAACAGTTTCCAGGTCCGGAGGAGGTCCTGGTAGAAGACCGGCAGCCCGGAGAGGTCTCGCGGAAAACCCCTCGGAGAAAGATAAAAGAGCTGCCGGTCATATCGAAGCCCTTGGAAGCGGCACAGGAAGGCGTGCGCCAGTATGCTCCATGCCGAACCACGTGCACTATAAAAGAGCCTCTGCAGGGCCTGGAGGCGGAAAACGCGGACCTGAGTGTACAGACACTTCCGGCCCTGCCCTCCTTCCTTCAGGGGTAGATGAAGAACTCCAACAGGGGCCCAGTGCATTCCTGACCAGAAGAACTCTAGAATCAATCTCCGGAGGTGGGTCAGGAAACCCGGGGCTGGGGCCAGGGTGTTGAGCTGGTACCAGAGCGTGGACAGGACTAGTTGATTAAGCACCAGTGCTCTCCCTTGGAGGGAGAGACATCGGAGTAGCCTCGTCCATTTCTGGATCCGCTCTATCACCCCACCCTCTAAATTTTGCCAGTTCTCCGGCGGGGAAGGGTGCGTGGCGGAAAGGTAAATGCCGAGATAGAGCAGTGGACCCGCACTCCACCGGATGGTCTGAAGTGCGGGTGGGTGGGAGCCTACCTGCCGCCAGTCCCCCACCGCCAAGCCAGAGCTCTTGACCCAGTTGACTCGGGCGGACGAGGCTGCCGAATAGATGGCCTGGCATGCCTCCAACCGCGCCAAGTCGCCCGGGTCCTGGACCACGAGGAGTACGTCATCAGCGTACGCTGACAGGACCAGCCGCAGCTCCGGCTCCCGCAGCACCAACCCTGTCATCCTCCTGCGGAGGAGACAGAGGAAAGGCTCGATCGCCAGAGCGTACAACTGGCCCGAGAGGGAGCGCCCCTGCCGCACTCCTCGCCCGAAGCTGACCGGTTCAGTCAGGGTCCAGTTGAGCCTAACCAAACACTCCGCGGAGGCATACAGCACCCGGAGAAAACTCACAAACTGAGGTCCGAATCCAAACACCTGCAGAGTGCTCAGGAGGTACCCATGGTCTACTCTATCGAACACCTTCTCCTGATCAAGAGACAGGAGGGCGAATGACAGACCATCTCTCCGCCCGAGTTCCAAAAGGTCTCGGACTAGAAAGAGGTTGTCAAAAATGCTGCGACCCGGGACAGTATAGATCTGGTCTGGGTGGATCACGTCCGCCATCACGGACCCTAGCCGCAACGAGATTGCTTTCGCTACGATTTTGTAATCCGCGCTAAGGAGTGAGACGGGATGCCAGTTTCGTAGATCGCGGAGGTCCCCCTTCTTCGGCAGCAAAGCAAGCACCGCTCGCCTGCACGACAGAGGGAGGACCCCGCTCTGCAAGGACTCAGCCCAGACGGTGACTAGGTCTGGGCCGAGAATGTCCCAGAACACGCGGTAAAACTCCACGGTCAGCCCATCCATGCCCGGAGATTTATTGGTGGGCATGCGACGGAGGGCTTCTGAGAACTCGGCCAGGGTGAGAGGCAGCTCTAGTCGATCTCGATTGCCCACGCTGACCGTGGGGAGTTCCTCCCAGAGCACCCTGCAAGCGCCAGGATCGGTCGGATCCGGGGAGAAAAGGCTTGTGTAGAAGTCACGGGCCCTCCCACACATCTCCTCCGGATCCGTGAGGGGGGTGCCGTCTTCCGCAAGAAGGCAGGTGACGTGTTTCTTGGCCCCCCTCGTTTTCTCCAGGGCATAGAAGAAGCGGGAGCCGCGGTCCATCTCCTGAAGGAGGCGGATGCGGGACCGAACGAAGGCACCTCGGGCCCGGTGGTTCTCGAGGGCCCGGAGCTCCTCCCGCTTCTCCCGGCACGCTCCGCAGAGGGACGGGTCCTCGGGATCGGCGGCCAGGCTCCTCTCCATCTCTAAGACCTCCCGTTCCAACTGTTCTATCGCCGCATTTCGCCGTCGGCTGGTGCCCCGAGTGTAGTCACGGCAGAAGAGCTTGGCGCACACCTTCCCGAGGACCCACCATCACCGCACCGAGGAAAAGGCACGCCACTGCTCTCACCAGGCCAGCCAAAACTCCCGGAAGGACATCACAAAGCTCTCGTCCTCCAACAGGCTGTTATTAAAGTGCCAATAGGCCGGCCCCGGTCTCTCTGCACGGAGGGAGACCGTTACGGTGACTAAATGATGATCAGAGAATGGGGCCGGCCGAATGGCGGAGGAGTGGGCCTGTGAAAGATGGAAACGGGATAAGTAAATATGGTCCAACCGAGAGTGTGACCGATGGGCCTCCACCCGGACAAAGGTGAACGTGGAGGTGTCATCTGGGTGATGGTCACGCCAGACGTCCACTAGGGAGTGATGTTCAACTATCCCTTGGAGAATATTCGCGGCGGCCGGGCTCAGTTCGGCCCCTGAGTAGTCCCATTCCTCGAGGGTGGTGTTAAAGTCCCCTCCCAGGACCAGGCACTCGTGCAAATCCAGAGTGCCGAGAAAGTCGGACACCCGCTGATAAAATTGTGGCCACCTGGAACTCATTTGCGGGGCATAGATGTTGACAAGATTGACCACAAGCCCCTCCATACGGACTCGAAGGTGCAGCAGGTGACCCGGCATGGCCTCATTGACCCCTAGCACCTCAGGCCGTATGTTGGGGGAGAACAGGGTCGCCACTCCAGCTTGCCAGGTCGAGAAGGGGCTAAAGTATACCCCGTCCCCCCACTCCAGCTGCCACCTGTCCTCGGCGGCCAGGTCCGTATGGGTCTCCTGCAGGAAAACTACAGAGTACCCCCCTTCCCGAAGGTAAGAGAGCACCTGGGACCTGCGGAGAGCCATCCTACAGCCCCTGGTATTCAGGGTCGCAATAATAAGAGGCATCATGCGGAGGGCTGGGGGGGTGGGGGTTTCGTATTGGCGGGGGTGTTCAGGGCCCCTGGCGGGTTGCGCAGCAACCCGTGACCCATCCCGTGGGTGAGTAGATCACGTCGGAAGCTGCGGGCTCGCTCGTAGGCCGCAGCGCCGCACCTTCCTTGCCCCCTGCCCTCCTGTATAAGGGCCCTTGTGGCCTGGCGGATTTGATCAAAGTCCCCCCATAGCTGAAGAGCCAGCTGTGCCCTATTGCGGGCACCACGGGTGTGCTCTAGGAACTTCTGTAGTGCATGCCGCAGCTCATGGGGGGGTGGGGTTACAATTCCCGAGGTGTTCCCTGGTGGGACTCTTAATGCAGCCTCGTGGTCCGCTAAGGCGGGTAGACAGGGTGCGGACCACCGACGGGGCGTCTGACAGGCTGGGGTTATTAAATTCATTTCATGCCTTGGGGTGGAGGGGGATGGCAGGGGAAAAATTGCAACTCCTAATGGGTCGCGGCTAGAAAGTGCAAAGACTGCTCCCTGGGGGGAATCTGCGAAAGGCGGAAAGGAAATAACCCCAGGGGCGGCATTAGCATTGCAGGAAGAGGGGACTTGGGCAGGGACAGAGGTGGGGCAGGGGCAGGGGTAAGGCTCTGGGGTTCAGGAGGCAAGCAGCTAAAGGAAAGTGCCTCCTGAGCAGAGTCAAGGGTTAAGGGGTAAGGGAGGGGCTCCCAATAATGCTAGGCGCTGGCTCCATGGTGGTCTTAGCAGCCATGGCATCAGGTGGTGGACCACCTTCTGCAGGGTGCTCACCCGGGAAGGCAATTAGGGGGAGGGAGCATGGGAAAAGGGAGGCTGGGGTAAGGTTGCCCAGCTTGAGGCCAGCCGGCAGCAGATCATCCCCTCCCTGGGTGACCGGGGTCAAATCTAGGGCCTCAATCTCCGCGTACATGGGTGAGAGGCCAGCTCCTGCCACCCCGGGGGCCTCTCCTCTAGGGCCCGCCTCAACGGTCGCCTCGGGGTCCGCGGGGGGTTCGGGTGGTAACCAGGCAGAAGGGGCGTCCTCAATAGTCTTGGAGGGGAGGGTCTCCCGTGGAGGGGGGATTCTGCCCTCCAATGCCAATCCGTCTTCCCCTCCCAACACCAGCGGATGGATCTCGCTCGTGGCCATGGCGGGAGGCTCGATAGCAGTGCTCCCTTTCCTGGTCTTCCGGGGGGCTTCCGCATCGGATGGATGCAGCGGAGCTCGAGCCTTCCGCTTGCCTCGCTTCCCCTGGACTAGGGTCCAGCCCTCCATAGCATCATCTGGGGGTTAGTTAGCAGGGGTCGTGTCGGGGGGCGGAGGCGATGGTTCAGGGGTTCGGGGGGGTAGCGGTGAGGCAGCATGAGGGGCGGGAGTTTCTCCTTGGGACGGGCTCTTTCCTATACCTGGTAATATCCTTGCCACACCCTCCTCCATGGGCTCTGTTGGATTGGTACTAGCAAGGGTGGAACTCCCTTGCTCGCCCGGGCATTGTAGGGAAGGTATCTCTTGGGCCCGGACGGGAGCAGCGATGGGTCAAGTAGGAGGAGGGTTGGTTTTAGGTGCCGGGCAGCCAGGGGCGTCGGCAGCGACGGGGCCGATGTCCTGCCGGGTCTCGGGGGTTTCGGGTGCCCCCTCCCCCCGGGCCAAAGGGCAGTCTCTGCGGACATACCCCGCTGAATGGCAGAGGTAGCACCGGGCCTCTCCGGTGGAGTAAAAGACCCGATAGCGGGCTCCCTGGTAGGGGACTAGAAAAGACCCCTCGAGCCCCTCTTCGTCACGTGCCCCTGCCGGCGGTAGAAGCTGCACTTGCCGACGGAACGAAAAAATGTGACGGAGGGTGGGGTCCTTGCAGCCCAACGGGAGAGGGCTGATGACAGAGACAAGTTTCCCCAGGGTGGAGAGAGCGGGTAACAGGGCATCATTGGGTAAGAAGGGAGGAACGGAGGTAAGGACGAGGTGAATGCCCAGGTCTTCTAACGGTTCTAGGGGGACAAACACCCCCCCCACCATCAGGCCCCTCTCCACCGCTTCCTGGGCGGCATCCTCTGAAGCTAAGAAAAAAACGACCTTCCCATACATCTTGGAGGCTGCCACAATGGCCGTGGGTCCTACCACCTTCACCAATGCTTGCACGTATGTCTCCACGTGGGGCGAGGCAGGCACCAGGAGGCAACGGACGCCGTGCCTCTTGGTCAAGGCGGAGAAAGGGCCCCGGCCGCTGGTGATGGTGGTGGAGGCAGGGGGGGGGGGCGAGATGACGAGGTGGCAGGCAGGGGGGAGCCCGTTGCCACCCGGGCATACGTCCTGGGGGCCGGGGGAGGGACAATCGCAAAGCTGGTGGAGGGAAACGCAGGGAGGGGCGCCACAGTTGATGATGAGGGCACAGCGGTGGGGGCAGCCTCTCCCATGGAGGACTCAGTGGTTTTAGCGGGGCCCTTTCCTTTCGTCCCGCCCTGGCCCTTCCGGCCAACCCGGGGGGGTTTCCTAGAATCTGGGGGGGCGGTTGGTGCAGCAGCAGCAGCGATCACCCCGGTGCCTTCTGCTGCGGGGGGGGGGGTGTGGCAAGTATCTTGACAATAGTGGGGGGGGGACCTTGGGGGTCGGGCAGGGGTGGTGGCGGGGGAGGGACAACTAGTTTTGTTGAAGCGGCCTCACCCCTCTCTTTCCCCACCATTGTGAGCAGGGAGAGACAAGGAGACACCGGAAGGAGGAGGGGAAAGGGGAGAAGCGGAGTAGCCCCTCCTTCCGCTAGGCTGCAGGCGGGGAGGGGGGGAATGCCGAGGGGGTTGGACTAGGAGGGGGGGGGAGAAACAAAATCGGGGTCCAGTAATAGGGGCAAGCTGTGGGATAAGCAATCCGGGGCGGGGGGGGGTGCAGACCCACACACGTTTGTCCAAAGAGTCTCGGGTGGTCGGCTATTATATCCGGTCCGGAAGGCAAAGTTCAAAGCGAACAGCTGGATCCAAAGGGAGATGGCAGGTTGCCAGCAGGGACGGATGGCGGGGGGGCCGTGATAGTTGTAGTAAGGGTGGGGAGTTAGCGGCACCGATGGATCGGGGAGGGGGGGTCTCCACGCCACACCCCCTGTGCCGCTACAAATGCAAGTAAACCACAGTCAAACTCCCCCCCACGAGAGTATAATTCAGAAAATTACTCAGTCTTACGGCCCCCTTCACAATGATTTATAGCTCTCCTGGATTATTTCTCCTGTCTTCTGAAATCTTCTTCTCCAGCTGTGTTGGCTGTGTTCCAAGGCTTCTGGCATGGTGAGAATGTTGTAAAGTCCGAGCTGCTAGCAAAACGGCTGGGTCTGGGGGTTTCCACTCCCCGCTCTGGACAGCAAAATCGGCAATCTTCCCCCCCCCCTCCGGGGGCTCAGCTGAGGCAAATAGCTGCGCCCGAAAGCAGACGTGGGGGGGGGGCAGGTGCTGGCGGCGAGCTGAGGGCCGACAGCACGTAAACAGAAAAAAAAAACAAAAGATCAAAAGAAAACAAAAAAAGCATCTGGCCCGGTCGGGGGGGGACTAAGGCAGGTGCAAAACGTAAGAAAAATCCAGGCCGGGGGGCTTTAGGAAAGAATAGAAAGCAGATAACTGAGGAGCATGCAAAGGACGTTCCGTTTCCCAACAGGGAAGGTTCCAGAACCATCAAGAACCTTCTGGAGACAATTAAGACAGGCTGATTAGAACACCTGCAGCCAATCGAGAAGCTGCTAAATCAATTAAGGCAGGCTAATCAGGGCACCTGGGTTTTAAAAAGGAGCTCACTTCAGTTTGCAGTGTGCGTGTGAGGAGCTGAGAGCAAGAGGCACCAGGAGCTGAGAGTGAGAATGCGGACTGTTGGAGGACTGAGGTGTACAAGCATTATCAGACACCAGGAGGACGGTCCTATGTTGAGGATAAAGAAGGTGTTGGGAGGAGGCCATGGGGAAGTAGCCCAGGGAATTGTAGCTGTCGCACAGCTGTTCCAGGAGGCACTCTAGACAGCTGCATTCCACAAGGCCCTGGGCTGGAACCCGGAGTAGAGGGCGGGCCCGGGTTCCCCCCAAATCCTCCCAACTCCTGGTCAGACACAGGAGGAGTTGACCTGGACTGTGAATTCAGAAAAACGGCCAAGCTGAGGGCTGCCATGAAGCTCCAAGGCGAGCAAATCCGCTAATAAGCGCAAGACCCACCAAGGTAGAGCAGGAACTTTGTCACTCTGTCTTTCTCTTCCATGTTTCTGTTGCTGCAGGGAGTTCACACTCACAGCGTTCCACCCCTCTTCATAATTCTGCCTCAAAAAATAGCACAACTGAAATAAATGTGTTTGTAATATAATTTATATTTTCCTTCTGAGTCCAACAACAAGAAAGAAAATGAACAGTCCAGCTGCGGATATTGTTTTTCTTTGCCTTACGGTGATTTGCTTGTAGCATTTTTCCTAATCAGCTTTTCTCCAGGCACCCCCATTCAAATTTTCTTTCTCTTTCCAACTACATGTCACACCGATTCTAATGATTTAGGCAAGATTTAGTCCACAAACATGTTGGAATATACTTTGTGCCATGCAATGTCTTTCATCTGCTCCCAGCTCTAAATGATGATGTATAAAATCATGCCAACAAAAATAAATTTGGTAATTTAACACATTAATAAATTTAACTGACCATGGAAGATGCTGGAGAACGAGCCCTGGAGATCAAAGTCCTCTCCTGAAAGAAGAGATACATCCTGGGCATTGGCAACTTATGCTCCCCCTACTGTTCTGCCAATGTGCTTCCATTCTGATCAGGGAAAACCACTTCTAGGTATGAGAAATTAATTCAATACTCTACTGATTCAGTCCTTGGTTTCTCTATGAACATTGCTCACAAGAGTGTGAACTGTGATAGTAATTTATTTTATGTGGGCAATAGTCCATTAGGACTGGACTGAGATCACAATTGATTTTATATAGACCACAAAAGGTAAGATATTGTTATAACTGCCTTTTCTTTACTGTGAAAATAAGTAAGCTTCATTTACAAAGGAAGGGGAAGGAACTGCCTTTTTATAGAAACAACCTAAAATCATATGTAGCCCAACTTCTCTGTATATCTCTAGTTCCTAGATCTGCTGCATTCATACTCTCTTCACATAAGGAAATCTAACTACAGTTAGTCTAACATTCACTGGAGCAATTGCAATACCTGCCCATAGTCATTTTTTTCACATATCGTAATTTTATATTTATTTTCTCCTCAAAGCATGTCCAAGTTTTTTGCTTTAAATAGGCAATGCCACAGCATGCCAATGCCACAGCATGCCAATCAAAAATTATAACATTGATCAAGCAGCTTCAGAGCATCTGGATGACATCTGCCACAACACCTTACAATGCTATAGTAATGTATCAGAAATTTGATGCATAAGAATATTGATTTGTTTCTTTGCAATCAATCATGGCATCTCTTCTAGCAGAATATCTTTGAAGATGTAATAGAATGCTAATAAATGGGCTAGATTCTGCTCTCCATTCAACTGAAGTCAACAAATACATTCTGGATTCAAACTGGTGTAAGTGAGAATGTAAATCAATGAAGTTATTCCAGATTTGCATTACAAATAACTTTCTTTCTTTCTTTTGGTATGTTGTTGTTAAACTTTATTATAGTAACATTACTAATGCAATCAAAGGTTAATATTGACCCTTTCCAGAGTCATGTAAATCTAGCAATCTTAAGGACCATGTTTCTTGTTAAACCCTGTGATGTCTATCCTTTGTCATTGTCAAGGTTCCTCCCCCACTCTGAACGCTAGGGTACAGATGTGGGGACCTGCATGAAAACCTCCTAAGCTTATCTTTACCAGCTTGGGTCAAAACTTCCCCAAGGTACAAAATATTCCACCCTTTGTCCTTGGATTGGCCGTTACCATCACCAAACTAATACTGGTTACTGGGGAAGAGCTGTTTGGAAATGCCTTTCCCCCCAAATACTTCCCAAAACCTTGCACCCCATTTCCTGGACAAGGTTTGGTAAAAAACCTCACCAATTTGCCTAGGTGACTACAGACCCAGACCCTTGGATCTTAAGAACAATGAACAATGCTCCCAACACTTGCCCCCCCCCCCCTTTCCTGGGAAATGTTGGATAAAAAGCCTCACCAATTTGCATAGGTGACCACAGACCCAAACCCTTGGATCTGAGAACAATGAAAAAGCATTCAGTTTTCTTACAAGAAGACTTTTAATAGAAATAGGAGTAAATAGAAGTAAAGAAATCCCCTCTGTAAAATCAGGATGGTAGATACCTTACAGGGTAATTAGATTCAAAACATAGAGAATCCCTCTAGGCAAAACCTTAAGTTACAAAAAAGATACACAGACAGAAATAGTTATTCTATTCAGCACAATTCTTTTCTCAGCCATTTAAAGAAATCATAATCTAACACATACCTAGCTAGATTACTTACTAAAAGTTCTAAGACTCCATTCCTGGTCTATCCCCAGCAAAAACAGCATATAGACAGACAGAGACCCTTTGTTTCTCTCCTTCCTCCCAGCTTTTGAAAGTATCTTGTCTCCTCATTGGTCATTTTGGTCAGGTGCCAGCGAGGTTACCTTTAGCTTCTTAACCCTTTACAGGTGAGAGGAATTTTCCTCTGGCCAGGAGGGATTTTAAAGGGGTTTACCCTTCCCTTTATATTTATGACAGTCATCATATATCTTACATTTTATTCATTTTAGATGTTTAAGTATTGCAAGTATAATGCAAATCTAGCTCATACTCTCATTTACATTGTTCTAAACCTTAACCAGATGACTAGCATGTTACTGCAAGTTATTCCTTACCTTCTTCTAGATAAAGGTCCTCAGGATGGAGCTATCATTAGGACTAGAATGTGCTTTTTTTGCATGGCTCTGCATATGCCCAGTGGAGATCCATGTGACCAGATTGTGGCTAAGAAGGCACAATCCCACTTCAAGTTCCTTGTCATGTAGGGAAAGGGTGAACATGGCACCATCCAATTTCAGGGAGCCGGGCATGTATCCTAGGACAGAATTTAGCCCAGTATATGCAAGCCCACATATGCTTTTGTTTTTTGTAAGAAGAAAGGCAAAACACAAAGACTGAGATTTTGCCAACAACCAAAATATGGACATGCCTGCTCATCTCATCATATAATAGAAATCAAATATATTTTACCTTTTGCACCTGGTATAATAAGCCCATGGAATCATTGCCACAAGATATGTGTGAAGCCAAGAATTTAGAGGGATTCCCAAGAAGATTACACATTTAAATGGATAGTAAGGATATTCATATTTACATAGGGTAGGACAAACTTTTTCTTCAGGTATATTAGATAGGACAAACATCTATACAGGATATTAACCCTTCATGTTTAAGGATAAACATCAGCCACTCATTGATGGAAATTTGGTAGAAATGTCCCCCAATTAACCACAATAGAAATTCTTGCATTTTCTTCAAAAGTATGTATTTCTGGTCACTATCACAGACAAGATCCTTGTCTGTGCAGACAGCTGCTCTGCTCTGATATAGCAATTTCTATGTAAAATCTACTTATATATTTTACTATGAAGTTGTGTGTAACAAATGGCTTATCTAATCACCCATTCATTGACAGATTTGCTAGATTACTGTCAACCTAAACATTAGATTTAATTCACATAATTTTGAGACTTGTATGTATACACAGCAATATTTTCTTAATCCTTTGAAAAAATTCTCATATTTAAAAAAATATTGCTTCCAAAGCAGCATGGTAGATAGTGGATTAACACTTTTCTTTATCTTTCGCTGGCAGTCTCGGAAGCCAGATGCTAAGCACTGGAAAATATTTCTTCCAGCAGTAGCATCTGGCATTTTGGCAGACTCCATAAGCAATTTTGTTTTACAGCTTTAAATCTGCTTCTGGGTCTATTACATGGTTAATCTGATGGGCTGACTTGTCCTCCTGGATGCCATATGCCAGCAGCTAGAGGTGCAGTGAACTGTTTGCCCATTAGACTTGCAATAAAGAGCCAGCCTAAAAAATCTGCTGAAAATTATGCACTTTACTACTGTTCACCAATTAAGCTCACAATGATGAGTGACCTGCTTTAAAATAGTGCCAAAAAGCTGCCAGGAGCTATCAGATAGCAATGAGGGCCAACACTGGTGGAGACATTACACACAATGTAATATAGTTAGGGTGACATCACTAGATTCTTAGTTGGTTCTGAAAGTGATTTTTTTCTCCTTATATACATATGGATGGAGCATCAGACAGATGAAGGGGTGGATGTTGGGAGACACATGAACTGAGCACCAAAAGAGTAGATTCAAGTGCATATTTTATTACATTTTAGAGTGATTTTGAGTGGATCAGATGCAAAATAATAACAGAGAATGCATTTTGTGCTGAGCCCGAAAATAGCACTTTAAAAGTAGAATTGTAAAATTTGGAGAATAAAGAAGAACGTAAGAATTTGGGGCCTGATAGTTAGAGGTACCGAACACCCCAAATTCCAGTTGAAGTCAATGAACCTATGAATGTTCAGCACTTATGTAAAATCCTATTGGCTTTTTGTCAGCTTTGCAAAAAGAGAAAGGCAAAATAATAAATAAGTTCCCATGATGTTTTGCCAGCAACCAAAATTGCTTTACAGTTCACATAAGTCAAACTAGTGCATCAAAATGGAGTAGGGATTTGGCATCCAGAAACAACAAGAGATGTTGTGTAAGAAAAATTTGGAAAATATAAAATTTTGGTAGTGAAAGACAACAATTAGCCACTAACTCATTTTCATTAGCCTACCTCTTTGCTCAGTTTTCAGAAAAGATAATGTATATTTTTAGGAGGAGGTTGCGTGGGACAGGATATAGACTGGGTGTAGAAAACAGAAAAAAAATGGGGTGGAGAACTGTAAGTGTGAAGGCAAGCTTTACATGGCTTTTGCTTCTTTATTGGACTTTTTGAGAGAGAAGTTATCAACTGGAAAAAAAACATACATGATATAAAGAATTTTCATAAAGACACACTGGGGGTGGGGGGGGAAGGATTCAGAATAACTACTTATCAAACCTTAAAATAAATGTTTCCTGTGCAGCTGAAAACCAGTAAGATTCCACTAAAGTAGCAGCTTAAAACTAAAAATAGTGGGAGAACCAACTATAAGAAGCAGCACTATCTAGCTCTATTACTACATATGGTAATCTCAGGTGCTTCCATTACCATTAGGGGAGACCCAGATTTAGACCAGATCTTGGGTGAAGATCATTTCTACCCTATATCCCTTCCTTTTTCAGGCAGTGAAGCTTTGTGTTTCGTTGGCAAACAATAAGAATCAGGTGTTGTGGAAAGATGCAGAATTAGTGCATAGTGCTTCTGATGACACCTAGAATAGGTGAAAGAGCCTAAATTAAATCACCAGTATGGCAATTCCTAGATTCATTCCAAAACTAGTGCAATGCTTCCAGCAGGGCAAGGTTTACCAAGCCAGTCACACACCCCCTCCCCGCCCCCCAGGGGCTCTGATCTCACCAGCATCCAGTCATTTTTTCATAAGAAAGGCTGATTCAGTGACATCTCCAACCAGTTTTTCAGTTTGTATACGCTTCTGAACAGCACCTGAAATGTTGGTTGCTTATTCATAGCAACCTTTAATACTTTAATAACATGCAAAGTATGTCTACAGTGCACTTAAGCACCATTGGCTAGCCCATGAGAGCTGACTTGGGCTAGAGCCTGGGTGCTGGGACGCTCTCTCTTGACACAGGTCAGCCATTGATGTTTAATTGCAGTGCAGATATACTCTTATTGAGAGTAAGGCACTGCAGAAGTTATGCTCAGTTGTATGCAGACATTTATCAGGCCATTTACCACTATGTGTAAATTACACAGGGCATTCCCCACTGCTGAGCTTTATGGTTATATCAACTTGAAGCATTTAATCTAGTGGTTTAAAATTGTGTGTGTATGCTAGGCAGGAATAATGAACACCTGAAGTTAAAGTTTATCAGCATTAATTTAAAACCATATCCAGGCAAGATGTATTTTAAAAAAATAGAGGAAGGCTTAAGGGTTATGCCCTGAATGCTTAAATAGTTTACATAATGTGAATTTAAATATTTGACAACATGGAAATTGAACATTATTTTTAAGGGGAAAAATGGAGCTGTGTGAAATAATCTCAGCAAATCTCAAATCCGCTTAAATCTCCTAGAAGCAGTGTTGTCTAGTGTATAGATACTGAACTGGGAATCAGGAGACCTGACTTCTGATCCTAGCTTTGTCACTAGTTTGTTATGTAACCTTGGGCATGTCACTTCTCTCAGTGCTTCTGTTTCTCCTCCACCCTTTGTCACATCTGTTCAGATTATAAACTCTTCGAACAGGGACTATATTTACCATTTCTACAGTGCCTCAAACTGTGGGGCCCTGTGTTTGGTGGTCTCTACTGTAATTGTTAAATAATAACAATAAATGTTTATTGAGTCTCAAATTCAAGACATTTACAAAGTTGTTCATGAACAGACAGGACCCATGTATTATCTTTGTATAGTTCCTTTGAGTGTATTTTTTGCCAGGCACATCATATTTGGGTTCACACCATTCCAGTATACATAGAATTTCCAACTCAAAGCTATTTATAAAATAAAACCAGGAACATAAATTTTATCCAGATGAAATCTGTAAGGTATGCATCACCTATCAGTGCTACAGTGTGGCACATTTATAGACAGATATGACATTAGACAGGATCTTTAGCATATTTCTACAGGGCTGTGCCAAAAAGAAAATGTTCAGAAACCATTTAAATTATGACTTTCATGACACCTCTGTCTTAATCCTATTAAAGACTTTCAATATTGTACAGCAATAATTCTGGAGAAAATGAGATTTTTTTACCCTTGTCTTTTATTTCATGCCAATATGTTTTTTGAACAGTGAGTGTAATGGGGGTATATGGCTTCCTAGAACTGTTCCTCTTTGGATCGTCTCATCGGAGTACATGAGCAAAGTATTCTGTCTCTGAAGATAAACTGAGTTTTTTGTTAATCCCTAGTTATTGGTTGGATTCAGGTTTTTCCCTCCTGGTTCTTTTATAATCTATAAAAACATGAAGACATTGAGTAGTTCCGTCACTGAAAAACTGTAGAGAGTTCAAGAAAGTGAAAACAATGTAGCACACCAGAGCTTTCATGAAAAAGAATCAAATACATTGTTTAATCATGCTGATGATTACAAATGAAATTCAGTACATAGAGCCAACACAATGGTTATAAATCAGTTAACTTCTATTTCAACACTATTTTGAGTGTCTGAATGAGATTTACGGCTTAATTCAAACCATTGCAAGTCAATAGAAAGATCCCACCCATTGATTTCAAAGGACTTTGCATCAGGCCTTCTTTTGTGCATAGATACTATGCTTGCCCTTTGGACAGGAGTAGATTTCACTCTACATAATTAATTCACAATAAAACATCTATTTGGTAAATAAAAAATCTACACATGAATTGACTGCAAAGAACTTATCATTTTCACAGTTTTGTTCATTATCCAAAATTATTTTCAGAATCTCTAAACTAAATAATTATTGCTCCATATATTGGTAACAAGCACTTCAGTTATTCAATGTTTGGAATTCCAAAGGTGTTTCTTCTCTCTGAGTCAACACAGAGGTCACATGGTATTGGTTTTGTTTCAGTTTTCTTATTAGGTTTTCTTCTTTGGCTGGATTAATGTAACTCTCAGAATCAAACAGTGAAAGACCTTGAATTTCTAGTTTGAAATTTGATCTCTTTGAATATTTTCCATTATTCACTTAAAATATATTGTTTCCACAACTAATTTCAGCTAATTCAAATCACAGGGCAGTATAAGCACAAGCAAAGAGAATTTGAACACAAAAAACTTTCCCTATTATTCAACCCATTCTAGTTAACAACAACTGAGATCATTGTCAGTGAATAATTGTAAAACAGCAGAAATTAACATAGTTGCTATCTTTTGTAGCTATTTTTGCAGCTTTTATAACATCTTTGTGGTAGGGACCATGACTCTCTTGCATATTTACATAGCACTCAGCACTAAGGGGCCTGATCTGGGCCTCTCGGCTCTACCATAATAGAAATAATGAAATGAATCATCCTGACATAGATAGAAAAAGTTATGCTGATAGTTCTTTCCAAAGACAAGGGAGCCTAAGAAATCCTAACCTTTGCCATAGAAAGTTTCTTTCTAGATTTCTCATGACGTACTTTTGGACTGTCTCAAAACATTTTAGTGAAAAATTCTCAATGTAGAAAAAACACGTTTCTCTTACAAGACAGCTGCCTCCATAACTTGTGGTACATTGATTGTTCTGCATTGTGTCTGTGCATGGTAGCCAAAACTCATTGTTTCCAATGAAAGAAAGACCATCTGGAAATGAAAGCTCATGCTGCTAAACCCCAAAGCAATCAGGAACACTAAGAGCAATTGGACAGTAAAATGGCCTACCAAGGGAGGTAATGAGAGGCACATCACTGCAGACACTCAGGTGGCCATTAATCATAGAATCATAGAACTGGAAGGGACCTCGCGAGGTCATCTAGTCCAGTTCCCTGCACTTGTGACAGGACTAATTATCTAGACCAGGGATGGGCAAAGTATGGCCTGCTGGCCGGATCCGGCCTGTCAGGGCTTTGGATCTGGCCCACGGAATTGCCACCCCCGTGGCACCGCAGGCCCCGTGCCGCTCCCAGAAGCAGCCGATACCACGTCCCTGCGGCCCCTGGAGGAGAGGGGGAGCAGAGGGCTCTGTGCACTGCCTTCGCCTGCAGACACCACCAGCAGCAGCTCCCATTGGCCCCCAACCCCCTGCCCTGAACCCCGTCACACCCCGCACCCCTCCTGCACCCCAACCCCCTGCCCTGAGCCCCCTGCTGCACACCCACCCCCTCCTGCACCTCGGTCCCCTGCCACACCCTGCACCCCAAACCCCTGCCCCAGCCCTACATTCATGGCCCTGAATGCAATTTCCCCATGTAGATGTGGCCCTTGGGCCAAAAAGTTTACCCACCCCGATCTAGACTATTCCTGATAGGTGTTTGTCTAACCTGCTCTTAAAAATCTCCAGTTATGGAGATAACACAACCACCCTAGGCAATTTATTCTAGCGCTTTACCACCCTGACAGTTAGGAATTTTTTCCTAATGTCCAACCTAAACATCCCTTACTTCAGTTTAAGTCCATTGCTTCTTGTCCTATCCTCAGAAGTTAAGAAAAACAATGTTTCTTCCTCCTCCTTGTAACAACCTTTTACATACTTGAAAACTGTACTTGTGGCACCTTAGAGACTAAAGCTGTAGCTCACAAAAGCTTATTAAATTTGTTAGGCTCTAAGGTGCCAAAATTACTCCTTTTCTTTTTGCGGATGCAGACTAACACGGCTGCTACTCTGATAATTGAAAACTGTTATCGTGTCCCCTCTCAGTCTCCTCTTTTCCAGACTAAACAAACTCAATTTTTTTCAATCTTCCCTCATGGGTCATGTTTTCTAGACCTTTAATCATTTTTTGTTGCTCTTCTCTGGACTCGCTCCAGTTTGTCCACATCCTTCCTGAAATGGGGTGCCCTGAACTGGACACAATACTCCAGTTGAGGCCTAATCAGAGCAGAGTAGTGCAGAAGAATTATTTCTTGTTTCTTGCGTACAACATTCCTGCTAATCCCAGAATGATGTTCACTTTTTTTGCAACAGCATTATACTGTTGACTCGTTTTTAGTGTGTGGTCCACTATAACCCCCAGATCCCTTTCCGCATAACTCCTTCCTAGGCAGTCATTTCCCATTTTGTATGTGTGCAGTTGACTGTTCCTTCCTAAGTGGAGTACTTTGCATTTGTCCTTATTGAATTTCATCCTATATACTTCAGTTCACTTCTCCAGTTTGTCCAGATCATTTTGAATTTTAATCCCATCCTCCAAAGCACTTGCAACCCCTCCCAACTTGGTATCGTCCACAAACTTTATAAGTGTAACTTTAGTGCCCTCGTGGCCAAGATGGAGTCTGCTCTGCACGCGGCTCTGGCCAAGAGAAGGCATGTGCAGGAATGCAGCAGGAAAAATCCCTTCCAAACCCCCCAGAGTAAACACACCCACCCACAGGAAAAGCACAATGGATATAACAAAGGGAGATATTTATTTAAGGAGGGATGAGAGGAGAAAAACAACAGGGGAAAATATAGGGGAAGCAGTAAAACAGGGTTGTGTCCAAACCAAGGCCCCAAAGGCCCACTGGTAGCACAGTCTGAAAGGGCAGACACCGAGCAATGTGTCTGCACACAGAGTTCAGGAGTCCTGAGCAAAGTTCCAGTTCAGTGGTAAGTCTTGGGTGCTCCCGGTCATCTTCGGTGCCAGTAAAATTTCCCCAACAAACCCCTCTGGTGCCCTCTTCTGCCACTCTCTGCAAAGCCACACAGAGCAACCACCTCCCCACTTCACTAGCTAGCAGCCTCCCCCCTTATTCCCAGTGCAGAGTCACAAGCCCCAGTACTCACAGCCCCATGCAGCTCTGGGCAGCAGTGATACGGGTCCAGCTCTGGTCTGTCCTTCTCAGGCGATTCCCCCCGGCACAGTGCTCCTCCTGGCTCCTGTCCTGGGCAGTAGCGTAGCTGGGGGGGGGGGGGAGCAGGGCAGCAGCCACTCCCCCACCAAGCAGAAGTGGAGCCTTTTTATTTCTTTGGCGCCTTTTAAATTTTTATTCACCCGGCGGCACTCCGGGTCAGCAGCACTTGAGTGTCAGGTCCTTCTTCACTCCGGCCTTCGGTGGCATTGCAGTGGCGGCAGGGGTCCTTCAGTGCTGAAGACCGGAGCGAGTGAAGGACCCGACGCCGAAGTGCTGCTGAAGACCAGGAGAGCCACCAGGTGAGTACCAGGGGGTGGCGCCTTTTTTTAATCTCTGTTCCCCCTGTTTTTTTTACCTGGCTATGCCACTGGTCCTGGGGTGTCCCCGATCGGCCTCCCTCTCCTTCCCAGGCTTCAGGCAGCTGCTCTGCTGTTTCACTTTGTCAGGGCCTGTGGGCTGCAGCCCTTCTCTCCCTGGAGCTCCAGAGCCACACCCTGAGTTTCCCTCCTTTCTCTCACTGCTCCCCCTCCCCCATAGGAAAAATACTTCAAGGGGCCATGCCCTCTAAACCCCACAGGAGTTACATAAGTGTACTCTGTATGCCATAATGGTGATGATGTAGCAAGTAGCAAAAGTTTCAGCTAAACATATAACTGTGTTAGGATTATCTAGTTGGACATTTACTTTCTCTAATGGGATTCTGAAGTCAAGTGAAGGACAGATAGGAAGAAACAGTAACTGGACTTGACAGAAAATTTTACAGCTAAATACTGCATTCATGGATGCTGCTCATAAGGAATAGACTGTTCAATCTTTTTTCTAAAGGCTCTTGTTAAGAGCTAATTTTTTGTTTTAAATTGCTAATATAATGAAGGCGACATTCACCTTGGTCAATATTTATCTCTTGGGCCAACACACCTTGCTGTTCATCTCAACAGAAGTCAATATATGCTTATATTTATTGCTTCATTCCCAGATGAGTAACCCTAGAAGAGTGACCCTGCACAGTGATTCCAGGAGGGGGGGAAACTGTGGACGCTAAACAAAAAGACCAAACCCTAAATTTCTGTGTTTGTGACATCTGACCATAAAGGTTTGAAAAAAAAATCATTAGAAAGGGGAAACAGCCTGGCTTGGAGAAATGAGCATGAGGCGAGAGCTAGGAAGTATTCAGTCCAATCCTCTCTCTGGTTCTGATTTGCTGTGTGGCTTTGAGCAAGTCATTTCATTTTTCTGCCTTAGTTTCCCTAACAGTAAAATTGGAATAATAACCTTTGCTCATATTTTAGGACTGTTGTGTATATTAGTTAAGCAATATTTCTCCAATGATTTGAACATGTAAAGTGGTGTACCTGTTAGGAGTAAAGTATTATTTATAATATTTTTAAATGAATAGTGTGTCTATCTCTTGCTTTCATAATAAAAAGAGGAGCTGATGTCTGCTTCCTTTTATGTCGAATATATAATGAAGATGATCTGGGGTTTACTGGAGTCCACAGATTTTTGATATGACATTGACGATACCAAGGAGTCTCAACCTCCAAGTCACAGCACAGTTTTAGACAATGAGGTATTGTCAAGATTCCTTCCCCATTCTGAATGCTAGGGTACAAATGTGGGGACCTGCATGAAAAACCTCCTAAGCTTATCTTTACCAGTTTAGGTCAAAACTTCCCCAAGGTACAAAATATTCCACTCCTTGTCCTTGGATTGGCCGCTACCACCACCAAACAAATGCTGGTTACTGGGGAAGAGCTGTTTGGAAACGTCTTTCCCCAAAAAATACTTCCCAAAAACCTTGCACCCCACTTCCTGGACAAGGTTTGGTAAAAAGCCTCACCAATTTGCCTAGGTGACTACAGACCCAGACCCTTGGATCTTAAGAACAATGAACAATCCTCCCAACACTTCCTCCCCCTCCCCTTTCCTGGGAAATGTTGGATAAAAAGCCTCACCAATTTGCATAGGTGACCACAGACCCAAACCCTTGGATCTGAGAACAATGAAAAAGCATTCAGTTTTCTTACAAGAAGACTTTTAATAGAAATAGAAGTAAATAGAAGTAAAGAAATCACCTCTGTAAAATCAGGATGGTAGATACCTTACACAGATGGTAATTAGATTCAAAACACAGAGAATCCCTCTAGGCAAAACCTTAAGTTACAAAAAAGATACACAGACAGAAATAGTTATTCTATTCAGCACAATTCTTTTCTCATCCACTTAAAGAAATCCTAATCTAACATGTACCTAGCTAGATTACTTACTAAAAGTTCTAAGACTCCATTCCTGGTCTATCCCCGGCCAAGACAGAATATAGACAGACACACAGACCCTTTGTTTCTCTCCCTCCTCCCAGCTTTTGAAAGTATCTTGTCTCCTCATTGGTCATTTTGGTCAGGTGCCAGCAAGGTTACCTTTAGCTTCTTAACCCTTTACAGGTGAGAGGAGCTTTCCCCTGGCCAGGAGGGATTTTAAAGGGGTTTACCCTTCCCTTTATATTTATGACAGGTATACATTTCCAAAACAGGTTTCAGAGTAGCAGCCATGTTAGTCTGTATCCGCAAAAAGAAAAGGAGGACTTGTGGAACCTTAGAGACTAACAAATTTATTTGAGCATATACTTTCGCGAGCTACAGCTCACTTCATCAGATGCATCTGATGAAGTGAGCTGTAGCTCACAAAAGCTTACGCTCAAATAAATTTGTTAGTCTCTAAGGTGCCACAAGGTCTCCTTTTCTATTTCCAAAACAGTACGTGAGGATCTACATAGAATAGAATATCCGAGTTGGAAGGGACCTCAGGAGGTCATCTAGTCCAACCCCCTGCTCAAAGCAGGACCAATCCCCAATTTTTGCCCCAGATCCCTAAATGGCCCCCTCAAGGATTGAACTTGCAACCCTGGGTTTAGCGCGCCAATGCTCAAACCACTGAGCTATCCCTCCTAGTAGCATGACTCCTACTGATGTTAATGGGATTTGTATGGCTAAATCTTAGCACTTTGCTTTGAATGTGTGTATCTCACTCTCCAAAGTCATGACAATATGTTATTTAGACAGTGTTAAATGTACAGCAAATATTTGTACTGGAATCATCTAGATTTTGGGGTCTGTAACAAACACATCCAATCTTCAAAGTAGTTAAAAACAGTTTGATCATCTGGGACCAGGTCCTCAGCTGGAGCAGAGGAACCTCAGCACAGCTCAAGGGAAAAGGGGAACACAACAGTGCATCGTTGGCTTCCTCTATCTTGGAGTCACTGCACTACAGCTAAGTCCCCTAACACAGGTTAGAGCAGCCGTGTCAGCAGACAACAACCATGGGACACTTTAGGTGGACATGGAACATAGAAGACCCCACATACAAATTGTGCTGATCATGTAACCCTCAATTCAGGACCGGGAGTGGTTCGATTCCTTGTTGGGAAAGTGCACAGGGAGGAGGAGGAGGTTTCAGAAAGGATGGAAGACAGTCACAATCTCTGTGCTCCCACTCAGCCACCCTGAAAGGGGTAGGGAAAAAGGCAGGCACAGACTTAGGATTGTCTTTCCCAGTATACATGAGCATACAGTTGTCATGTTGAAAGTTTCTTCTATTTTGAAAGATTTCATTGGTTTGAGACAGATTCTGTATGGTTAAAATGAGGAATATTGTGGGAAACTATAATATCTGTCAAACCAGCAAATACATTTTAAGTACTTCTGCTATAGACCAAACTTGTGTGTGCGTAAACTTAGGCATCTACCATCTATGTTTAACATCTAAATAAAAATAAATAACCTGATTTTCTGAACTGCCATGGATATTCATCTTCTTTGGGAATCAGGTTGTTTAAGTACCTAAATATGGATGTAGGTGCCTAGCTTCAGACACACATTTGAAAAATGTGGTCATATTTCCTTATTAATGCTTTCCACAAGAAATGATAAGACAGAAAAAGAAGCAGCAAAGTTTGCACTGTGAAAGAGTAATAGCACTTTCAGAGTGCCAAGAAAGAAACAGCTCCAGCCAGACTTCTCAACACACACAAACCTGTCGCCAACTGCTGGGCAGTACCTGTGTACCTTAAATCCTCCTCAAACTCATTAAATCCTAAGCATACATTCCTGGCTGACACCCAGAATCTCTCTGCACCCAACCTCAGTAGATATCAAACTACCTGAGTATCACTGATTTAACAAAAAAAGGAGCCATTTTCACCTGTTGTCATGAGACAATGCAATGCAGATTATCTGTATTCCCTACTCAAGAATCTTGCATACCAAGTTGTGAAGGCCACCCTGTGAAGACAGGGGCTCTTTACATACAGCCCCTTTAAAGGTGTTTATTATTTTAGCATCTTAACACATGCAACCTGCTCTAAACTTTTATTGGTACAATACATTACACTATAGTACATTATGCGTAATTTTGATCCAATAGTCCATAACACCCCTTTTTGATAGCTTTACTATATGAACTATGGCATCATATCCTAGAAAAGTGGTCTCCAAACTGGGGTGCACGAGATGATCCCAGGGGGTGCGTGGCACCAGGAGTGCCACTCAATGGCACTCCGCCATTTTTTTTCTTCGGCAGCAGCTCTGCAAGTCCACGGCTGGTGTTCCCCTCCGGGGGCCCGCCTGTGGTAAGCAGCACGTCTGCGGAAGGTCTTCTGGTCTTCACCCTGGAGGTGCGCGAGCCAAAAAGTTTGGAGATCACTGCCTTAGAACATAGTGTATTTTTTCCCCAGTGTTACAGCATGGATGGGAGATTTTAAGAAAAAGCTCAGTGTAGACAAGGGTAGTGGTAGGCAGAACCCAGTAATTAAACATTAAAGTGATGTTTTAAAATTTACTCACAGTTATTTTCACACACACACACTTTTGTAAGCAAATCTTTGGAAGCCACTTCTTAAAATTAGGCTCTTTGTATTCCAAGATTTTAGGTCCATCAAGTATGTGTCACTACAAACCTGTAAAAATGGAAATGCTGACACGCCCTTATGTATTACACTGCCAGTATGCATCCTTGCAAAAAGCCCATTTAACTGAATTGCACAGTGAAATTTTCCTTCTGAAAATGAAAGTGTATTGCTTACCCCACCAACAGACTGAGCACCTATTAATGTGATTACCAATGAAATTTTTGAGCAGGTTGCATGTGTAAAGACTAATGTTCATCAAAAGAATCCCATGGGCTGTTGAAACTGTAAGACCTCAGTGTCCTTGGCCTGCTTATGACTCACAGAAGACATAAATATGGCTTGGGGATTAGGGATAGAGGCATAGCATGTGCAAATCTCAAACTGTCAATTAGTATGAATCTGTAGTAGAGACACCAAGGGCATGTTTGTCTGCAAAAGAAAGGATTAAAACAGACAATCCCCATTGACATTTAAGATGTATGTATATCTATGATTCATGACACAGGAGGAGCCACATCTAAAAAATGTGATCATATCACAAGTCCTGGCATTGCTTTATGCTTCAGTAACCTAGCAAAAATGCCCGAGCAAATACCTTGTTAATAAACTTGTATTTGTAATGACATTTACTTTCACTTTTTTGATGAAGCAGAACCATGTGGAATTAACCACATGCAGAAGTGGAAGTTTTCATAATCTTTCTGTCTGCCTGTCTGTCAATCATCTTAGGTCTTTCTAGGGCACCTTTCATCACAGTATCTGTGCATCATATGGATTCTGTATGCATGTGAAACTGTTATCAAAGCCAAAAGACTTACAATACTTTTGAAGTTACTAAATATCTTTTGGTTTACATATAGCAAATGCTTGTACCATGGGAGCATATAAAGTCAGTCAGGGGTATTTTTCTCTAGTTTTGACAGGAGAGAGATTCTTAAACATAAAATGTACAAAGATTTCCAACTGACACCATAACAGTTGTAGTTGCAAAGTGCAGCCTAACTTCACAACTATGTTCTGAGTTCCTTTTCCTTTTCCCTTGAAGAAGCAAGATGAGGATAGATTGAAAATAGAGTGTTTTGTTTTAATAAGGAATTTTTGAGTGACACTCCTCTAATATGAGCTGAAGTAGTACATGATATACCTTTAAAACCACTGTAATTAATCTAGCATTGTTTTTAACTTGATTTTCTCTTTTTGTTTATAGGATTAAATTACTTTGATCTAGAAGAGATAGGTATACATGAACAACTGCTCTGTGATGAATTTGATTCCTTTAAGTAAAGTATCTTTCTTGAATAGTAACTATACAATCCAATGATTTATAGCCATTCTCAAGGAAGTAAATCTGCAAAGATTAATGTGTGTGGTGGGGCGGGGGGTGAGTTCAACCAAATTTAAAATATTTTATGATTCCTCATATCAATTCTGCTTCTGAAAGTTACATGAGGTTTTCCACAAGAACAAAAGTCAATATTAAGTAGCCTAAGGTAATATAATTTTGTCTACTTTGCCTTGTATCATATTTCCATTATTATAACTATAGTTATATTAATATTGGCACTGATAATATTAGAAAGGTATGTCAAAAAGGGAAAGTAGGAACCTATTTGGAGGCAATATTTTAACTCACTTCAATATTTCAAATTTAACATTGCATCTGGAACTGCTCACAGCTTTTAAAACTGACTAACACAGGGATAGATTCACAACTCCCAGCTAATCCATTTAAAGCAAAGTGCCAGTAGAAAGAGAGCAAAATATGGGCTATATGTAGGGGGCCTTTCTGGAGCGCCTGTCAGGATGACAAGCATACCTAATGTTAATCCATGCATGTAGTAGAAGAACAGTGGGTATGGTCGGGAGGTTAACCTCTGAAAGAGGAAGTGGAAGCAAGGCATTTTGAGAAGGAGGCTTGAAGGATGAATGGTTTGCATTTAAGGCACCTGACTGAGACTCAGAAGATCTCAGCTCCATTCCCAGTTCTGCCACAGCTTCCGAGGAGACTGTGTCAAGTCACTTAGGGAGAGATTCTGTGTTGCACCTCTAAGACCTTGAAGCCCAGGAACTTTGAAGCCACCTTTGCACGTTCCTGATCATGGGCTGTTCCAGTGGTTAGAGAGGATCCTGGAATAACTTAGCCACCCCCTGAGTCCTGCCTGAGGATAAATCTACACTGTAGCTGGGAGATGTAATTCCCAGTGTGAATAGACCAATACTTGATACCTCTGCCCACGCTAGAGTATTGGAATAGCTGTGTGGCCATTGTGGCAAGGGTGGTAACTTGGGCTACCACTTGACTAATACCTAGTCTCTTGGATGGGGTTGAACTAGGGTTACTAGCATGTACGGCTGAAGCCCCATCACTATTTGTAGCACACTAGTTAAAGCAAAGCTGGCACATGTATGTTTACCTAAACTGGGAATTATACCTCCCAGTTGCAGTGTAGACATAGCCTAAGTTATGGGCTGCCTTGTTGGCCACAGCACTGCCTGGAATCTCTTCACAGCTGCGTATTGTCACCCCACCCCTTACACTGAGGTTTGCAAGGGCATGTTCACGAGGCAGCTTTATGCCTATCTTCAACTGTAGATTAAAGTAGAACAGAATAATTGTTCTGTCATTCTAGCTACCTCCTCTTTGAGAGTTGGATTATTTACATCAGTGGATAAACCTTCCGTCAATGTAGGATGCATCTACACTACAGCTCAACAGTGGTACAGCTGCAGTGCTGTATCCATGCTGCTGTCATGTAGACATACTTTTAGAATTCGCAGAGTCTTCAGATATGGTGGTGGTGAGCCTGTATGTGTGCAAAACCCTATGTAGATAGATGAATGCCAATAATTCATAGCTATGAAAGAGACCTAGAAACAACATTGCCTCTAAACTGCATGTGTGCACGGCCGTGCAACAATCTTGCATTGATCATACATCACAAACTACCACTCAAAAGGGTGGGAGGGTGTAGCACACTCCATCAACATTCTTCCTCAGCAGTACTCTTCTGTGCAGAACCTGTGTAGTACCTGGACCTGAACCCAGCAGAGATCTGGAACACTGGGAGACAAGGTTCAGAATGGACCCCATTGTGTAGTGGAGCTCACGGAATTGAAGTGGGAACAGCAGCATTGAAACCCGGAACAGAGGCAGCTGGGCCCGTAGCTCCCCTTCAGGATGGTCACTTGCAGTGCAGAGGTAGTGGAAAGGATTACTGTGGGTCTGCCCACTGCCCTAAAGAGCCAGTGATGGAGCCACTTTGCCTGGAGCTCCTCATGCTGGGTTTGGGGGTAGGACTATAGCTCTTTCTGTCCAACCTCCCTCCTTGTCTGATCTACCTCTTTCACTTGACTGCACACTTGCGCAAGCAAATCCAGGTAGAGCCCAAGCAACTGGCACAAGACCGATGACCGCAGGGAGAGTGCCCAGGAAGAACTGAAACGGCAGAGAGGCTCCCCTGCTGCCATCCCCCACTCTGCCAGCTACCCCTTCTCCTTGCTGTGCCAGGCTGGAGAGGCGTCAGCCACTCTGCCCATGAGATTCCAACGCTGATACAGCAGCATCACAGGTACTTGTTCGGGTAACTGAGAAAAAAGGCTGTAGCCGCCTTCTGCCTTGTGTTCTGGGATTCCCCTCCAAGCAGGGACCCTGTCCTGGATGAAGCAAGGGGAGCCCTCCCCAGCCAACACACTCCCAGTCCTGCCGGCCAAGGAGGACCGACAGTGCTCCCTTTGGAACTTGCTATGGCCATGGTTATATGTGCTGACTTGATATTGTAAGGCCACTTCAGCAACTGTTTAACTGCCAGTGAAGCATTTGAGAGTTCTGCCAGCATAGCCAGTGCAAAAGGTTTCTCTTGGGCAGGTACTGGGATTGGAGCTACTGGTGAGTGTGTCCCCCTTGGCTCCCTTTGCTATCGACTGCATGTTCACACCCACAGAATGTGCCTCGGAGCCCTGCTCATCCATGGCTGGCAGTGTGTATATTTAGGAGAGTGCCATGAACTCCTGATCGACATTGAGTGCTGTAGGGAGAAATGCCCCAGTTAGGGGTGGTGTCAACTGTGCCAGGCCATGCAGACTCCTCCTCCTGTCCTATAATGGCCCCTCCTTCTCACTTGGGAGAGTTGGAGAGATTGGCCTAGAGACCTCTAATTCGTGCCCCACAGGTAGCACCACTCCACACAGCCACTACCCCTCTGCCACAACTGATTCATCATCCACATCTGCCCATTCAGTAGACCCAGGCACAGTGCACACAGTCCCATCCCTCTTCTCCCACCTGCCATTAGTGCATGTTCTCTGCCACTTCTCAGAACAAGTATACAGTTGTAGCAACACAGGGGTAAGCCAGTTCATGGTAAGAAGACTTAAAAAAAAGAGAGAGAAGTCGGGGGGGGAGGGTTTAAGCTTGCCCCAAAACAAAAGTGTAATGCTAAGTGGATTTTAAATAGCCCACTCAGCACAAAGAAAATGTAGAGGGAACATAGCCTAGAAGGGATTACAAGTATGAGGCCCAGAGGTAATAAGACTTCATATCAGCTGTATGGGAGAAGTGCTCATGTAACACACTGAGAGAAGGTGGAGATAGAGGAGATGAAAGGAGTGAGAGAGAGAGAGAGAGAGAGAGAGAGAGAAGCCCTGAACCAAGAGTTTAAGCTAACAACTATTGTCAAGTAATCCAACACAAAGGTCTGATCTATGCTTCATTAAAAGTTTGTAAATATCTTCCCTTTGTAGTAAAAAATGGTTCATAAGAGGAAAAGATTGATCCTCAAATCACCCCAACAGCGAAATGTATTACCTTAGTTTTCATCATATTCATACTCATTGGTTAAGTGAGCAGCAGTCAGTGGGTGTAGTTTCAATATTGGGGTATTGGCTATAGACTCATTCCATTGGCTGGAATACTGAGCCAAATCCTCAGCTGGTGTAAATCTGCATATATTAATTGAATTAAAATCAGAGCCATTCCTATTTAGACCAGCTGAGGATCTGGTCCATTGTACTCACTAATATACATGTTGGAAATTCATGGCATGGCAGAAAAAAGGTAGTGAGTAAATAATGTGAAAAAATAGACTCTTGTCATCCTACCCAATGGGCCCCTTGCATACAGACAGTTCAAGCAGGGAGAACACATCACCTCTTCTCCTACCACCCACACTGGAATGTCAGGAAAGGCACCACCTCCAAGCTTAGCAAGATTACCTAATGACCTCACTGACATATGGCCATTTAGCATAGAGTCACTGTCTCTATCCCCAGGAATGGGGCAGAGCTGGGCAGGCACAGAGCAACTCTCCAACCAATGCCATATCTCTCAGGATTTGTTGTCTGCTCTATGGGTATGGAGTCTGAGTGGATTGTGGCATAGTCAGGCCACACAACAGACATGGAGTAGCATGGTCAGGAATTGGGCCCTAAAGAATATAAATATAATTTTCCATCTTCTTCACCTCTGAAACCTTTTACCATCTGCACTGTAATAAAGGAGGATCCAAAATTTTGTATAATATTACTGTTTCACTGTCTCGCACCAGTGTCATAAGCATGTCTTCTGGTTTGTATTTCTTTCCTCTCCTGACACCCCCAATATTTCTTGCATATTCCAGCCCTACAGATCTAGGAGGATGCATGCATGAATATAAATATAATTGTCTAATTAATTAATATTAGTCTTTTTTTAAAGTTGCTGGGATGTGGGACATTAGAATTATCATTAGTAACTGTGGCAAATTGCTAGCACTACTATGATGGGTCTTGGGCTTTCTCTTCTTGGGGGAGGTAGGGGGTGGTTCAGGGCACTGTTTCTTGCCCCTGAACTGGGGTATTAACTGCCCCACTAGTGTCCTAGAGGAGGGGAGTGGAGAGGGAGGAACCCGGGTCCACTCTCTACTCCAGGTCCCAGCCCGGGGGCCTTAGGGATAGCAGTAAACCACTAGAACTAGCAGTTCCATCCCCTCAGCTAATTCCCTCTCCTGCCCTCCCTCTGCACAAACCAGGTGTCCCTAGGGTCTTGGTCTTCTTAGCCCACTGCAACACTTCTCTAAACTCTCCTCTATTTCCCTTCAAACTGCTCTTTGCTCCAATGCCAGTCCACTCTGTTTCAACTCCTTCTCTTGTCTGATTGAAGCAGGGGGGTTTTATTGTGTGACTGGCTTCGGGTGCTTTAATTGGCTTCAGGTGCTTTAATTAGTTTATAACAAACTTTCTTCCCTCTACAGGGAATAAGGCTCCCTTCTAACACTCTTTTGCTGCCCTCTGGCCATGTTGTATCACAAAACATATTTCACATAATCAACAATCCTTGATCAAGATGTGGCCAAGGGCATTTCTAAACAGTCACATCTTGGAAAACAAAGTCTAAGATGCCATTATTATATAGGCAATCAAAGCAAATTAGCTGTCTTAGGGGACGTTGGTCTGGGTGTAACAGAAAAAAAGAGACAGACAGGCACAGGCGAAGTAGCAGCTCAAAAGGCTGGAAAAGGCTTGAGAGCTAGTAGAGGAAAAGGAACTTCTTTAACAGCTGGAGGAACAATTGGGAAGTCCCAAAAGCAGTGTTGGAACGGACCATAAAGCCAGAGGAGAATTGAAGAGAGCTTGGAAAATGTTTTATGATGAAACTGGAGAATGAAAACGATTAAGAAAAGCCAGTGCACTGCAGGCCTGAAGTTCACTTAGGGTATGTCTACACTACGAAATTAGGTTGAATTTATAGAAGTCATTTTTTTAGAAATCGTTTTTATATATTCAAGTGTGTGTATCCCAAAGAAAATGCTCTAAGTGCATTAAGTGCATTAACTCAGCGGAGTGCTTCCACAGTACCGAGGCAAGCATCGACTTCCGGAGTGTTGCACTGTGGGTAGCTAGCCCACAGTTCCCACAGTCTCCGGAAATGAGATTCAAAAGTTCGCAGTTCTTTTCCTGTCTACCTGGCCAGTGCATCTGAGTTGAGAGTGCTGTCCAGAGCGGTCACAATGGAGCACTCTGGGATAGATCCCGGAGGCCAATACCGTCGAATTGTGTCCACAGTACCCCAAATTCGACCCGGCAAGGCCGATTTAAGCGCTAATCCACTTGTCAGGGGTGGAGTAAGGAAATCAATTTTAAGAGCTCTTTAAGTCAAAAAAAAGGGCTTCATCGTGTGGACAGGTGCAGGTTTACATCGATTTAACGCTGCTAAATTTGACCTAAAGTCCTAGTGTAGACCAGGGCTTAGGAGTATTCAGAAACGTTCTGACTTTGGAAACAGAGCTCAATCAAAAGCTCTCTGAACAATCTTAATCTGAAGGTACATGTTTCTGATGAGAAAAGAATGCAAAGCCATAGCAGAGTCATTAGCAATCAGACAAGCCACTGGGTTAAATATATACTGTATGTTTTGCCTTGTTCAAAACTTTTATTTCTGCCTGAAACCATATCTTGGTTATTACTACATTTTCAATCTGACTCCATCAACACTTAAAGAGAGGTTACTGCTGTAACATCAGGTGCTTAAAAATCTGACATATGAAAGGTGCCACTTATAAAAAATGACAGCCACTCACCAAGCTAGTGGGACTTTATCAGCTGGCGAGATATGCCAAAAGGGAAAAAAACATCAGGAAGGTCTATCAGTATTCAGGGCTGCAGTATTTCCCAATATATATTCTCTGACTGTTGTTTTCACAGTTTTGAAAGGTGTTACAAGACTGTAGTTGAATTAATAGGAATGGTAGAAGCATTTTTCAAAATTAGATGGATGCAATTATGTACACAACTACAACTGAATGTGCATATGCCCAGTTAAGTCTAACTAGCTATTTATGTGTTCAATTAGCTGACATATGCAGTCACTACACTTATGCATGTAAATCAGGCACACAACATAACATTCATATGTTGATTATTATACATCTGTGCCTACTTTGGAGAGGAAAAAAGCCCTAAAGGATTCCACAAAGGCCAGAAACTTCAAATTTGAAGATCCCATTTTCCTCACACAAATAGCAGTTTTGAGTCAAATTCACAGGAAAATACATGTTTAGTTTTATTAGTACAAATACAGGCCCAAGTTTTCAAAAATGGTACCTAACCTCAGGCACATAAATAAGTGACATGTTTTTCAGAGGTCAATAAAAGCAGCAGATACTTAGAACATCTTAAAACCAGGCCACTTTTATTAAGGTACCTTATTTTAAGTACCTAAATTTGAAAATGTTTCTCTTAGCCAATATATGGCATTCACAGAACATCAAGTGGCCATGCTCTACCTGCCTGTAAGCTGACTAGGGTGGCCAGGCATCTGGTTTTTGACCAGAATGCCCAGTTCCTGGCAGCTTCAGTCAGCACCGCTGACCGGGCCATTAAAAGTCCGGTCGGCAGCGAAGCAGGGGTCCTGGGCTAAGGCAGGCTCCTTGCCTGCCTTAGCTCTGCAGGGCTCCTTGAAGCGGCCACTATGTCCTTGCAACTCCTAGGCACATAGGCGGCCAGGGAGGCTTTGAGCACTGCCTCCGCCCCAGTGCAAGTTCTGCAGCTCCCATTGGTCGGGAACTGCAAACAATGGGAGCTGTGGGGGTGGCAACTGCGGGTGTGAGGACATAATGCGGCGCCTCCCTGGCTGCCCATCTGCCTACGGGCTTCAGGGATCTGGCAGCCACTTCCTGGAAGGCACGGTAAGTGCTGCTGGGAACCCACACCCCGGACCCCCCCAACACCCTGCCCTAGCCCAGAGCCCCCTCTTTCACCCCAAATCCCTCAGCCCCCAGCCCCAGCCCATGCCTGCACCCGCACTCTGAACCCCTCACCCACAACCCAGAGCCCTCTCCAGCACCCCAAACCCCTCATCCCCGGCCCCAGCCCAGAGCCTGCACCCCGAGCCGGAGTCCTCACCGCCCTCCTGCACCCTAACCTCCTGCCCCAGCCTAGTGAAAGTGAGTAAGGGTTGGGGAGAGTTAGGGGGGAAGGAGTGAGTGGGGGCTGGTCCTTGGAAAAGGGGGTGTAGGGCAGGGATCAGGGAAAGGGTGTTCGGTTTTGTGTGATTAGAAAGTTGGCAACCCTAAATCTGGCATACCCAACCACTTCAAGATTTCCTCCAAGCAGTGTCACAGATCCATAGGTTCTGTGCTCTTAAACAGCTCTGGAATAGTCCCTGGAAGGAATCCCTTCAGTGTGTTAACCCCCTTAGGGTCACACTCTCTCACTGGGATAAGCCCCTTGGTTTCATTGCCTCCTGGGACTAAACCTCGGAGCCTTCAGCACCCCTGCTTCAATCCGTGAGCTTCCCTTTATGAGTCCACCAGAACTGGACACCAGGGAAAGACTTACACACCCATAGGGAGCAATGGACCCCTGACTTCCTGACTGTAGAGTGACTCTTAGCCAGCATTATAAAAACAGAAGGATTTACTACATGTCTAGAGCACAGCATAGAAAGTCTTCAGGTTAACACAGCCCTGGTCTACACTAGGACTTTAAGTCGAATATAGCAGCGTTAAATCAATGTAAACCTGCACCCGTCCACACGATGAAGCCCTTTATTTTGACTTAAAGGGCTCTTAAAATCAATTTCCGTACTCAACCCCTGACAAGTGGATTAGTGCTTAAATCGGGCTTGCCGGGTCAAATTTGGGGTACTGTGGACACAATTCGACGGTATTGGCCTCTGGGAGCTATCCCAGAGTGCTCCATTGTGACTGCTCTGGACAGCACTCTCAACTCAGATGCACTGGCCAGGTAGACAGGAAAAGAACTGCGAACTTTTGAATTTCAATTTCCTGTTTGGCCACCATGGTAAGCTGCAGGAGACCATGCAGAGCTCATCAGCAGAGGTGACCATGATGGAGTCCCAGAATCGCAAAAGAGCTCAAGCATGGACTGAACGGGAGGTACGGGATCTGATCACTGTATGGGGAGAGGAATCCGTGCTATCAGAACTCCGTTCCAGTTTTCGAAATGCCAAAACCTTTGTCAAAATCTCCCAGGGCATGAAGGACAGAGGCCATAACAGGGATCCGAAGCAGTGCCGCGTGAAACTTAAGGAGCTGAGGCAAGCCTACCAGAAAACCAGAGGGGCAAACGGGTCAGAGCCCCAAACATGCCACTTCTATGATGAGCTGCATGCCATTTTAGGGGGTTCAGCCACTACTACCCCAGCCGTGTTGTTTGACTCCTTCAATGGAGTTGGAGGCAACCTGGAAGCAGGTTTTGGGGACAAAGAAGATGATGATGAGGAGGAGGAGGTTGCAGATAGCTCACAGCAAGCAAGCGGAGAAACCGGTTTTCCCGACAGCCAGGAACTGTTTCTCACCCTGGACCTGGAGCCAGTACCCCCCGAACCCACCCAAGGCTGCCTCCTGGACCCAGCAGGCGGAGAAGGGTCCTCCGGTGAGTGTACCTTTTAAAATACTATACATGGTTTAAAAGCAAGCATTTGAAAAGATTAATTTTCCCTGGCATTCACGGCTTTCCTGGATGTACTCCCAAAGCCTTTGCAAAAGGTTTCTGGGGAGGGCAGCCTTATTGTGTCCTTCATGGCAGGACACTTTACCACTCCAGGCCAGTAACACGTACTCGGGAATCATTGTAGAACAAAGCATTGCAGTGTATGTTTGTTGGCATTCAAACAACATCCATTCTTTATCTCTCTGTGTTATCCTCAGGAGAGTGAGATATCATTCATGGTCTCCTGGTTGAAATAGGGTGCTTTTCTTCAGGGGACATTCAGAGGAGCCTGTTCCTGCTGAGCTGTTTGCCTGCAGCTGAACAGAAATGTTCCCCGCTGTTAGCCACGGGGAGGGGAGAGGATTGAGGGGGTAGCCACGTGGTGGGGGATGCAAAATGCGACCTTGTAACAAAAGCATATGTGCTATGTATGTAATGTTAACAGCAAGGTTTACCCTGAAAGACTGTAGTCACTGTTTTATAAAATGCGTCTTTTTAAATACCGTTGTCCCTTTTTTTTTCTCCACCAGCTGCATGTGTTTCAATGATCACAGGATCTTCTCCTTCCCAGAGGCTAGTGAAGATTAGAAAAAAAAAACACGCTCGTGATGAAATGTTCTCTGAGCTCATGCTGTCCTCCCACACTGACAGAGCACAGACGAATGTGTGGAGGCAAATAATGTCAGAGTGCAGGAAAGCACAAAATGACAGGGAGGAGAGGTGGCGGGCTGAAGACAGTAAGTGGTGGGCTGAAGAAAGTAAGTGGAGGGCTGAAGACAGGGCTGAAGCTCAAATGTGGCAGCAGCGTGATGAGAGGAGGCAGGATTCAATGCTGAGGCTGTGGAGGACCAAACCAGTATGCTCCAGTGTATGGTTGAGCTGCAGCAAAGGCAGCTGGAGCATAGACTGCCACTACAGCCCCTGTGTAACCAACTGCCCTCCTCCCCAAGTTCCATAGCCTCCACACCCAGACGCCCAAGAACGCGCTGGGGGGGCCACCGGCCAACCTGCCACTCCGCCACAGAGGATTGCCCCCAAAAAAGAAGGCTGGCATTCAATAAATTTTAAAGTTGTAAACTTTTAAAGTGCTGTGTGGCATTTTCCTTCCCTCCTCCACCACCCCTCCTGGGCTACCTTGGTAGTCGTCCCCCTATTTGTGTGCTGAATGAATAAAGAATGCATGAATGTGAAGCAACAATCACTATATTGCCTCTATATTTCCTCCCTTGGGAAGTAGAGTGAACTAAGGGGCAGGGGGTTTCATCAAGGAGAAACAAACAGAACTTTCACACCGTAGCCTGGCCAGTCATGAAACTGGTTTTCAAAGCTTCTCTGATGCGTACCGCACCCTCCTGTGCTCTTCTAACCGCCCTGGTGTCTGGCTGCGCGTAACCAGCAGCTAGGCGATTTGCCTCAGCCTCCCACCCCGCCATAAACGTCTCCCCCTTACTCTCACAGATATTGTGGAGCGCACAGCAAGCAGTAATAACAGTGGGAATATTGGTTTTGCTGAGGTCTAAGCGAGTCAGTAAACTGCATCAGCGTGCCTTTAAACATCCAAATACACATTCTACCACCATTCTGCACTTGCTCAGCCTATAGTTGAACAGCTCGTGACTACTGTCCAGGCTGCCTGTGTACGGCTTCATGAGCCATGGCATTAAGGGGTAGACTGGGTCCCCAAGGATACATATAGGCATTTCAACGTCCCCAACAGTTATTTTCTGGTCTGGGAATAAAGTCCCTTCCTGCAGCTTTTGAAACAGACCAGAGTTCCTGAAGATGCGAGCATCATGTACCTTTCCCGGCCATCCCACGTTGATGTTGGTGAAACGTCCCTTGTGATCCACCAGAGCTTGCAGCACTATTGAAAAGTACCCCTTGCGGTTTATGTACTCGCCGGCTTGGTGCTCCGGTGCCAAGATAGGGATATGTGTTCTGTCTATGGCCCCACCACAGTTAGGGAATCCCATTGCAGCAAAGCCATCCACTATGACCTGCACATTTCGCAGGGTCACTACCCTTGATATCAGCAGATCTTTGATTGCGTGGGCTACTTGCATCACAGCAGCCCCAACAGTAGATTTGCCCACTCCAAATTGATTCCCAACTGACCGGTAGCTGTCTGGCGTTGCAAGCTTCCACAGGGCTATCGCCACTTGTCAAGGTTCCTCCCCCACTCTGAACTCTAGGGTACAGATGTGGGGACCTGCATGAAAAACCTCCTAAGCTTATCTTTACCAGCTTAGGTCAAAACTTCCCCAAGGTACAAAATATTCCACCCATTGTCCTTGGACTGGCCGCTACCACCACCAAACTAATACTGGTTACTGGGGAAGAGCTGTTTGGACGCGTCCTTCCTCCCAAAATACTTCCCAAAACCTTGCACCCCACTTCCTGGACAAGGTTTGGTAAAAAGCCTCACCAATTTGCCTAGGTGACTACAGACCCAGACTCTTGGATCTTAAGAACAATGAACAATCCTCCCAACACTTGCACCCCTCCTTTCCTGGGAAATATTGGATAAAAAGCCTCACCAATTTGCATAGGTGACCACAGACCCAAACCCTTGGATCTGAGAACAATGAAAAAACATTCAGTTTCTTCCAAGAAGACTTTTAATAAAAATAGAAGTAAATAGAAATGAAGAAATCCCCCCTGTAAAAACAGGATGGTAGATATCTTACAGGGTAATTAGATTCAAAAACATAGAGAACCCCTCTAGGCAAAACCTTAAGTTACAAAAAAGATACACAGACAGAAATAGTTATTCTATTCAGCACAATTCTTTTCTCAGCCATTTAAAGAAATCATAATCTAACACACACCTAGCTAGATTACTTACTAAAAGTTCTAAGACTCCATTCCTGGTCTATCCCCGACAAAGACCAGCATATAGACAGACTATAGACAGACACACAGACCCTTTGTTTCTCTCCCTCCTCCCAGCTTTTGAAAGTATCTTGTCTCCTCATTGGTCATTTTGGTCAGGTGCCAGCGAGGTTACCTTCAGTTTCTTAACCCTTTACAGGTGAGAGGAGCTTTCCCCTGGCCAGGAGGGATTTCAAAGGGGTTTACCCTTCCCTTTATATTTATGACACGCCCCCCAAATCTCAGCTAGGGTGAAACACTGGCTGGGATTTCTTCCTGGAGCTCTAGGAAAAACAGAGTTAATAAGACACATCCATCTCTAAATATACTACCAAGTACATAAAGACTAACAATATTTTCCACATCTCAAGGACGATTTTAACCAGTTGATTCTGGGAAACTTTCACGGGAGAGTGCATCAGCCACTTTGTTAGAAGCTCCTGAGATGTGTTGGATGTCGAAATCAAAATCTTGGAGAGCTAAACTCCACCGAAGAAGTTTTTTGTTAGTTTCCTTGATGGTGTGAAGCCACTTCAGTGCAGCATGGTCGGTTTGCAGGTGGAAACGCCGTCCCCAAACATATGGGCGTAGCTTTTCAAGAGCATAGACAATGGCGTAACATTCTTTTTCAGTGACTGACCAGTTGCTTTCCCTCTCAGACAGTTTTTTGCTGAGAAACACTACAGGGTGGAATTCTTGATCAGGTCCTTTCTGCATTAAAACTGCTCCCACACAACGCTCGGACTAGGAACGGTTTGTCAAAGTCTGGGGCCCCTAGTACAGGGTCAGACATGAGTGTCGCTTTAAGCTTGTTAAAGGCCTTCTGACACTTTTCGGTCCACTGAACAGCATTTGGCTGTTTCTTTTTGGTTAGGTCTGTCAGTGGGGCAGCGATTTGGCTGTAGTGCGGTACAAATCGTCTGTAATAACCGGCCAAGCCTAAGAAGGATTAAACCCGTTTCTTTGACTTTGGGACAGGCCACTTTTGGATAGCATCCACTTTGGCCTGTAGGGGGCTGATAGTTCCTTGACCCACCTGGTGTCCAAGGTAAGTCACTCTGTTTAGGCCTATTTGACACTTCTTAGCCTTAACAGTTAGTCCTGCCTCCTTTATGCGCTCAAGGACTTTTTGTAGATGTTCCAGGTGGTCTGCCCAGGAATCCGAAAATATGGCCACATCGTCAAGATAGGCGACTGCATATTCTCCTAATCCCGCTAGGAGACCATCTACAAGTCTTTGGAAAGTGGCGGGTGCATTTCGCAGCCCGAAAGGGAGTACATTAAATTCATACAGCCTGAGATGTGTGATGAAGGCTGACCTTTCCTTGGCAGATTCATCTAGCGGTACCTGCCAGTACCCCTTGGTTAAATCCAAGGTAGAGATGAACTGGGCCCGTCCCAGTTTCTCTAATAGTTCATCTGTGCGTGGCATTGGATAGTTGTCTGGGCGAGATACAGCATTTAGCTTACGGTAGTCCACGCAAAAACGTATTTCCCCATCTGGTTTGGGAACTGGAACCACTGGAGATGCCCATGCACTTTCAGAGGGGCAGATTACACTCATCTGTAACATATCCTGGATCTCCCATTCTATAGCAGTTTTAGCTTGAGGAGACACCTGGTAACGGTGGACCCTAATTGGGTGAGCATTACCTGTGTCAATGGAGTGGTATGCCCGTTCAGTCAGTCCTTGGGTGGCTGAGAACGTTGGTGCGTAGCTAGTGCACAGCTCCTGGATCTGCTGTCGCTGCATACGCCCAAGGGTCATGGAGAGGTTCACCTCTTCCACACCACCAGCACATTTCCCTTCGTAGTAGACACCTTCAGGCCACTCAGCGTTGTCTCCTCCCTGGGCTGTAAACTGACAAACCTTTAATTCTCTGGAATAAAAGGGCTTTAGAGAATTAATATTGTACACCTTAGGCTTTCGGTTGGAGGTGGGGAATGCTATGAGATAATTAACAGCTCCCAGGCGCTCCTGGACCACGAATGGCCCTTCCCACGATGCTTCCATTTTATGGGCCTGGAGCGCCTTTAAGACCATGACCTGGTCTCCTACTTTGAAGGAACGCTCTCTGGCATGTTTATCATACCAGGCTTTTTGCTCTTTTTGAGCATCCTGTAAGTTTTCTCTAGCAAGGGCTAAAGAGGTTCGGAGGGTGTTTTGTAGGTTGGTTACAAAGTCCAGAATGTTAGTTCCTGGAGAAGGTGTAAATCCCTCCCATTGCTGCTTCACCAACTGCAATGGCCCCTTAACCTCACGGCCATATACAAGTTCAAATGGGGAAAACCCTAAACTGAGATGTGGTACAGCTCTGTAGGCAAAGAGCAACTGCTGCAACACTAGGTCCCAATCATTGGAGTGCTCATTTACGAATTTACGTATCATGGCCCCCAAAGTTCCATTAAACTTCTCCACCATGCCATTTGTTTGATGATGGTAAGGAGTGGCAACCAAGTGACTTACCCCATGAGCTTCCCAAAGGTTTTTCATAGTTCCTGCCAGGAAATTAGTCCCTGCATCTGAGAGGATGTCGGAGGGCCAACCTACCCTGGCAAAAATGTCTGCTAGTGCCTGGCACACACTTTTAGCCCTGGTGTTGCTTAGAGCTACTGCTTCCGGCCATCGGGTGGCAAAATCCATGAAAGTCAGTATGTACTGCTTTCCTCTGGGTGTCTTTTTCGGAAAAGGACCCAGAATATCCACAGCTACTCGCTGAAATGGAACTTCAATGATGGGGAGTGGCTGGAGAGGGGCTTTGACCTGGTCTTCGGGTTTTCCCACTCTTTGGCACACCTCACAAGACTGGACATAGGTAGAAACATCCTTGCCCATTCCCTCCCAGTGGAATGACCCCCCCCCAAACGGTCTTTGGTCCTGTTCACCCCAGCATGACCACTAGGGTGATCGTGGGCTAAGCTCAAGAGCTTGGCCCGGTATTTAGTTGGAACTACCAACTGTCTCTGAGGATGCCAGTCTTCCTGGTGTCCCCCAGAAAGAGTTTCCTTGTATAAAAGTCCTCTTTCTACAACAAACCTGGATCGATTAGAAGAGCTGAGAGGCGGTGGGTTGCTCCGTGCCGCCGTCCAAGCTCTCTGGAGGATTTCATCTGCTTCCTGTTTGGTCTGGAACTGTTCCCTTGATGCTGGAGACATCAGTTCCTCATTGGATTGGGGACCTAGGCTTGGTCCCTCTGGAAGCGATATAGGGGATGGAGCTGTTTCTGTTGACTGTGAACCGCTCTCCGCTGGTGCACTATGTTGGGATTCAGGCTCCGGCTGAGCCTCTTGTGTAGGGTTATCGGCTGCTGCCAGTTCAGGTTCGGTGGGGCCCTCTGGTGTTGAGGTTGCAAGTACTGGATTCAGTGCTGACACGGGGTCTGGTGTTGGTTGTTCGGCTGGTTCCGGTTCTGGGACTGGTTCCGTCTGGGTCTCTGGGACTGGGTCCACTACTGCTGTTGCAGACATTGGCCTGGGGTCCGGGTCCATCACCTCTGACTGGGTCCTGATAGAAGTTTCCGGAACAGAGCTAGGCCTCACGGCTTGTTTAGCCTGGCTGCGGGTGACCGTTCCCACCCTCTTGGCCCGCTTCACATGATTGGCCAAGTCTTCCCCCAACAGCATGGGGATGGGGTAATCATCATAGACTGCAAAAGTCCACATTCCTGACCAGCCCTTGTACTGGACAGGCAGCTTGGCTGTAGGCAAATTGAAAGAGTTGGACTTGAAGGGTTGAATCGTCACTTGGATCTCTGGGTTGATTAAATTGGGGTCCACTAAGGAAGCATGGATAGCTGACACTTGTGCTCCGGTGTCCCTCCACGCGGTGACCTTCTTCCCGCCCACACTCACAGTTTCCCTCCGCTCCAAGAGAATCTGGGAGGTATCTGGGCCTGTGGACCTCTGGTGTGATTCCGGTGCAATGAACTGTAATCTGTTGGGGTTCTTGGGGCAGTTGGCCTTTACATGCCCCAGCTCGTTACACTTAAAACATCGTCCAGCTGACGGGTCACTGGGGCGAGGAGGGTTGCTGGAGAACGGGGTGGTGGGACGATAAGGGGTCTGGAGGGTTCTTTGGGAGGTAGGTGGGGCTTTGGGCGGCCCCCGGTAATAGGGTGTGGTCTGGGGTGGTCCCTTCTGGTCTCCGCTCCAACTGCGACCAGTTTTCTTCTTCTCTGCCACCTCCACCCATCTGGCTCCAATCTCTCCTGCCTCAATTACAGTTTTGGGTTTCCCATCTAGGATGTATCTTTCTATTTCCTCAGGAACACCCTCTAAGAATTGTTCCATTTGCATTAGGAAGGGCAAATTTACTGGAGATTCAACACTTGCTCCTGATATCCAGGCATCCCAATGTTTCACAATGTGGTAGGCATGTCGGGTAAATGACATGTCTGGTTTCCACCTTAGGGCTCTGAACCTCCGACGAGACTGCTCGGGTGTTATTCCCATTCTGACTCTCGCCTTGGATTTAAACAGTTCATACTTGTTCATGTGTTCTTTAGGCATTTCAGCTGCCACCTCAGCTAAGGGTCCACTGAGCTGCGGCCTCAGCTCTACCATGTATTGGTCAGTAGAGATGTTGTACCCAAGGCAGGCCCTTTCAAAGTTTTCTAAGAAGGCCTCAGTATCATCACCTGCCTTGTAGGTGGGGAACTTTCTGGGATGGGAAGTGGTACCTGGAGAAGGATTGCTAGGGTTTGTTGGTATATTCTGCCGGGCCTTTATCCTCTCCACCTCCTCCACATGCTTCCTCTCTTTTTCCTTCTCCTCCTCCACATGCTTCCTCTCTTCTTCCTTCTCCTCCTTCTTCAGCCGCATGAGTTCTATCTGTCTTTCATGTTCCCTTTGTTTTTCCTCAGCCTGAAATTTGGCTAATTCCAGCTGTAGTCGAGCTGCGGATTTGGTCATTCTAACCTCTCTGTTTTTAACTAACTTTACACCCGAGGTTTAGAAATAAACAAATAAAACTTGGCTGTAAAATTTTGCTGTGCTGGAATAGAATACCTATTCTCTGATAGTGATTGTCAGCCTACAGAAAAAGACAATTCCCTTGTCTCTGCTCTGGGCCCAAATTAAAGCAAAAAACCTCCAACTACTTGGAAACCTGCTTACCCAGCCCAAAGAAAAAGCAAATGGGTAGAACACACACCCCCTATTTACTTTTAGGAAGAAAAGAAAAAAAAAACCTCTGTGTTGGAAGACTGTGAATTTCCCTGCAGGAGTTAAGTACCCTGCCTCCAGGCAAAGAAAACCTGCAATTCACAAAGATAATCCCCTTTTGTCTCTGCTTGGCCACAAAGCAGAGAAAAAACAAGCTGCTTTCAGTTTCAGCTGCTTTCTGGACTTCCTTTCCAGAGGAAAAAAAAAATTTCCTTTTTAAAATCTGTAGTTCTAGTTCAAAAAATCTCAACTGGATCTCAAAATGATTTCAGGTTAATCCCACCACTATGCCACCATGTCACGGTTCCTCCCCCACTCTGAACTCTAGGGTACAGATGTGGGGACCTGCATGAAAAACCTCCTAAGCTTATCTTTACCAGCTTAGGTCAAAACTTCCCCAAGGTACAAAATATTCCACCCGTTGTCCTTGGACTGGCCACTACCACCACCAAACTAATACTGGTTACTGGGGAAGAGCTGTTTGGACGCGTCCTTCCTCCCAAAATACTTCCCAAAACCTTGCACCCCACTTCCTGGACAAGGTTTGGTAAAAAGCCTCACCAATTTGCCTAGGTGACTACAGACCCAGACTCTTGGATCTTAAGAACAATGAACAATCCTCCCAACACTTGCACCCCCCCTTTCCTGGGAAATGTTGGATAAAAAGCCTCACCAATTTGCATAGGTGACCACAGACCCAAACCCTTGGATCTGAGAACAATGAAAAAACATTCAGTTTCTTCCAAGAAGACTTTTAATAAAAATAAAAGTAAATAGAAATGAAGAAATCCCCCCTGTAAAAACAGGATGGTAGATATCTTACAGGGTAATTAGATTCAAAAACATAGAGAACCCCTCTAGGCAAAACCTTAAGTTACAAAAAAGATACACAGACAGAAATAGTTATTCTATTCAGCACAATCCTTTTCTCAGCCATTTAAAGAAATCATAATCTAACACATACCTAGCTAGATTACTTACTAAAAGTTCTAAGACTCCATTCCTGGTCTATCCCCGACAAAGGCAAACTATAGACAGACACAGACCCTTTGTTTCTCTCCCTCCTCCCAGCTTTTGAAAGTATCTTGTCTCCTCATTGGTCATTTTGGTCAGGTGCCAGCGAGGTTACCTTTAGCTTCTTAACCCTTTACAGGTGAGAGGAGCTTTCCCCTGGCCAGGAGGGATTTCAAAGGGGTTTACCCTTTCCTTTATATTTATGACACCACTTGCTTCTCAACTGTGAGGGCTGCTCTCATCTCAGTATTCATGTGCTTCAGGGCAGGGGAAAGCAAGTCACAAAGTTCCATGAAAGTGCCCTTACGCATGCGAAATTTTCGCAGCCACTGGGAATCGTCCCAGACCTGCAACACTATGCGGTCCCACCAGTCTGTGCTTGTTTCCCGAGCCCAGAATCAGCATTCCACAGCATGAACCTGCCCCATTAGCACCATGATGCATGCATTGGCAGGGCCCATGCTTTCAGAGAAATCTGTGTCCATGTCCTGATCACTCACGTGACTGCGCTGACGTCGCCTCCTCGCCCGGTATCGCTCTGCCAGGTTCTGGTGCTGCATATACTGCTGGATAATGCGTGTGGTGTTTAATGTGCTCCTAATTGCCAAAGTGAGCTGAGCGGCCTCCATGCTTGCCTTGGTATGGCGTCCGCACAGAAAAAAGGTGCGGAACGATTGTCTGCCTTTGCTCTGACGGAGGGAGGGGCGACTGATGACATGGCTTACAGGGTTGGCTTCAGGGAGCTAAAATCAACAAAGGGGGTGGCTTTACATCAAGGAGTATTTCAGGCAGGACTTCACGGAGGGTTCCAATAAGAAATGGTGCACCTAAGTTATTGTTCTTATTGGAACAAGAAGGTTAGCCTTGCCTCTGATTGATACCTGGCTAGATTTACCTCACTGCACCTTCTCCGTGAGTGACTGCAGTGTGACCTAGAGGAATGAGTCCCCTAGACGGGGGAGGCGGGGATGCAGATGAGTACAAAACAAATCTGGTCTATTTCTTGTTTTGATCCACTCCATCTATCTTTTACATCTTTGGCTGGCAGCAGACGGTGCAGAAGGACTGCATGCCATCCACATCTCATGGCTGCTCGGCAGAAGATGGTGCAATACGACTGCTAGCCATCCTCATCTCTTGCCTGCCTGGCAGAAGATGGTACAGTACGACTGCTAGCAATCCGTATCGCCTGCTGCTCACCATAAGACGGTTCAATAGGACTGACTGCAGGACTAAAGAGAATGACCTGCTCAAGTCACTCCAAATTTAGTCCCTGCGCCCATGTCTGCCCAGGCGCTCCTGGCCGACGTGGCCAGGAGCACCTCGGACATGACGATGACGGCTACCAGTCCTATTGCACCGACTGCTGCCACAAGGCAATGGGTTGCTGCTACTGTGTAGCAATGCAGTACCGCGTTTGTCAGCACCCAGGAGACATACGGTGACGGTTACCTGAGCGGGCTCCATGCTTGCCGTGGTATGGCATCTGCACAGGTAACTCAGGAAAAAAGGCGCGAAACGATTGTCTGCTCTTGCTTTCATGGAAGGAGGGAGGGAATGGGGGCCTGACGATATGTACCCAGAACCATCCGCGACCATGTTTTAGCCATCAGGCATTGGGATCTCAACCCAGAATTCCAATGGGCAGCGGAGACTGCGGGAACTGTGGGATAGCTACCCACAGTGCAACACTCTGGAAGTCGACGCTTGCCTCGGTACTGTGGAAGCACTCCGCCGAGTTAATGCACTTAATGCACTTAGAGCATTTTCTGTGGGGACACACACACTCGAATATATAAAACCGATTTCTAAAAAAAGACTTCTATAAATTCAACCTAATTCCGTAGTGTAGACATACCCATAGAGAGTTACAGCGAAGTCCATCTGGATCAGTCCTGAGTCCAGATTCCTTTGACCCCCTTTAGAGTCCCAGTCCAGAAGAGTGTCCTGTTTCCAGCAGCCCACACATAATAACCCCCAAGGCCTTCACCTCTACCCTTTGTTCTTGTTCCTGGGCAAACACCTGACCATGGTCCTTAGTCCATTTGTTCTCCAGCTGGTCACCACTGTTTGGCGTTCTGCAGAGGATGGGCTCTGGTCATTAGTTGCTAGATACCAAATGGCAGGGCCCAGGCCCCAGACAGCAAGGCAACAGTCACACCTCTGGGACTTTGCAAGAGTAAACAACCTTTTCACCCCACCTAGTTAACCATGCAACACATAGGGGAAACTGAGACACACACCATATTCACACATACTGTGATTAAATATTCCCACTCCGTCACAAGTAGCAAAATCCTTGGGTGGCTTAATGCTGCCATAGTAGCTCTACAGTTATCTCCTTTCCCCTGAGTCAGAAAATGTGACTAGGGAAAAGATGGCAGGAAGAAGTGGAGGGACTGATATTGCGGGAGGCCCTTATACAATCATACAGGATGGGAAAGCCACATCCCTTTCTCTCTCTACTTCAACAGAGTGACCTCTGACTGTCTGGTCCTTTATGAGTAAAATATGTGTCCCTTCCATAAACAGAATAGGTGATATTTCTAACCCCATACAGATCCCAATGAAGCCAATGGATGTGTTTCCACTGTTTTAAGAGGGAGCAATCCTGGGCACATACTATATGGCCTCTTAGCATATCATATTTTTAAATGTATGTATGTATACTGTGACAAAGTTCCTGCTCTACCTTGGTGGGTCTTGTGCTTTTTGGCGGATTTGCTCGCCTTGGAGCTTCACGGCAGCCCTCAGCTTGGCCGTTTTTCTGAATTCACAGTCCAGGCCAACTCCTCCTGTGTCTGACCAGGAGTTGGGAGAATTTGGGGGGAATTCGGGCCCACCCTCTACTCTGGGTTCCAGACCAGGGCCTTGTGGAATGCAACTGCCTACAGTGCCTCCTGGAACAGCTGTGCGACAGCTACAACTCCCTGGGCTACTTCCCCATGGCTTCCTCCCAACACCTTCTTTATCCTCACCATAGGACCTTCCTCCTGGTGTCTGATAATGCTTGTACACCTCAGTCCTCCAACAGTCCGCATTCTCACTCTCAGCTCCTAGTGCCTCTTGCTCCCAGCTCCTCACACACACACACAGCACAAACTGAAGTGAGCTCCTTTTTAAAACCCAGGTGCCCTGATTAGTCTGCCTTAATTGATTCTAGCAGCTTCTTGATTGGCTGCAGGTGTTCTAATCAGCCTGTCTTAATTGTCTCCAGAAGGTTCCTGATGGTTCTGGAACCTTCCCTGTTACCTTACCCAGGGAAAAGGGATCTACTTAGCCTGGGGCTAATATATCTGCCTTCTAGTACTCTCCTATAGCCATCTGGCCCGACCCTGTCGCAATACATCTATCCCATATGCAGTTATTTATCTGTATCAGGGAAGCCCAGGAAATTACTCCAAACCTTCAAACTATCTGTACCCTGTAGGATTCATACAAGGCTTATGTGCTTGGCAACATTCAGGGCACACCCGGAGCGTTGTGCTTGACCTGTGCACACACAGCTCCTTTCAAGGGCATCAACCTTGGAATCTCGCCCAGATGTCGTGAATCGTGGGAAGCCTCCCAGGACTGGGCTCAAGACCCGAGAGCAAGGAATGGAGTAGATAGAAACTGGTAAATAAGAATGTTAAACAAAGCCAGTGTATTCCTTTTATCTGTTGGAAAATGTAATGTGCAGGGGGAGAGAAAGAATAAAGGGGAAGGTGGAAAGCTGACAGGCAGAAGCCCGTTAGCAGACCAGCTTGCTTGCTTGCTTAAAGCTCTGTTCTGTCTTGTCATTGAACCGCCACAGTACCCCATCTGCAAAAAATTCAAGGCCACTTTTTAATTTTTTTAAGAAGGGGTTCACTTGTGTAAACATTTCTGCATCCTACATTTTCATGTACAATCACCATGACTGCACAGGTAAATTGGTAATCTGCATGCGCAAATGGTTAGATAGGTGCCCAGCCATCTGTGCACCTGAGTATATGAACACACAAAAATATACGTGGACAGTGAACTTCATAAAAATCAGTCCTTTAACAATTTCCCTTGCTTTCAGGGATTTGCTTTTTTCCTTTCTCTTTGGCATCTTGTCTTATTTCTTGCTAAATATTTTTTAGCATATTGGCTTTCATGGTCTAAGGCTTCAAGAACTTTGTCTTCCCCTGTCTAAGAATTTCACAACTAAATCACTGGGTGTATGTTTCCTTGTCTCTGTATAATTGTAGTAAGCCAGCATATCATGTTTTAGATGTTGTAATTAAACTCGATAAGGCTTTACATGCTTTGCAGTAATGTAATGTATATTAATATTACTAATATTACAAAACCTCAGCGTAATTGTTTCAGATTGGTGGAACGGCTTTGTACTATGTTGAGAAAAATCCTTAATGCTTTAAAAATGTTAAAAAAAAATACATGGGTCTGTTTCAATATACATTTTTACAGATTTGGGGCCTAATCCTTCATCAGGATCTCCTAGAACAGATCCCTGCATGCATATTTATGTTAAATACTTTTTTTAATGGCAGATTAATGTGACCCAGATCAGAGTATTTGATAATCTGGGCCTGTCTGTGGCCCTGATTCTGCATTAGGATTAACTATCATAAAACCCCTGCTTTAATGCAGAGCCTCATTAAAATCAATGCTGTATCGACATTAATAAAAAAAGTATTTTAAAAAAGAGTTAAAACTCAGTAGACAGAATTTAGAACTAAGATCTCTCTCTATTATCCCAGAAATAGAGCAACTTGGGGCTCAATGATATTTTGGACATGTAAATTTATTTAAACAAAGGTTGGAATTAGTAGAAAAACTGCCAATTTAAAAAATATTAAAAAGCAAACAAATATTGTCTAACCCATGGTTATATTATTAATAAAAATTGCTCAAATTATTATAACTTGTAAGAATTTTAAAAAGCCAAATTTGTTCACACCACTTAGGCAGTGAGTTAATTTTATTTAATTTGTTTATTTATTTATTTGACTTTCCGTCAGTTTGGGCAATGAAAATAGATGGTGCAGTTTCATATTTGACATAGTAATTTCCCTTTTAGTTTCTCATGCATTAGCAAAATGTTGAAATGATGTTAAAACACTGCAGAGAATATTACTTCACGTTGCTTTTTTTTTCTATTTAATTTCCAGTGGTTTTAAAATTTTGTCTTACTAAACTTAAATTCAGGGACAAATTTGATGTGATAGCCTTTCTTTAAAGACCTTGCTATCATAATCAGCAGAGTAATAGATTTGCTTCATAATTCTGACCCCTTACAGTCAGCAGTAGTGATCAGACACTGCTCATCTTGATCTCTTTAAGTTCCAAAATGTTAGCCTGATCTTCCAAAAGAATCAAGAAAGAAAATATTTCTTGGCTACTATATTCTCTTTTCATGTTGCTGCTAATCCTCCCCATGGTGTTTCAAAATATCTATCTGACAAGACATTACAAAATTAGAAAGCTTCTCTACTAGAGGAACAATATTTACAATTAAATGAATAAATCCTGATACCTGATACAATCTTTCTATTTTGAGAATTTTAACTAATAAGGCAAGTTATTCAAATTCATTCCACTCAAACTGCTCTGATACTGGTGACCATTAGTCAACCTCTTAATGGTGTTTTCCACTTTTTCAGCAGTAGTCAAGAAAATAAATGAGGTAATCAACAACACTTTCCCGTAAATCATTCAAGTCCAATGTTATCAAACTCTAATAACTTTATGGATGTTTACTCTGGCTACATCAGGACCAGACTGCTCTCATATTGGCCCACTATTCTACTAGTTCAAAGTATATTTCCCCCTAAATTTACAACCCAAGTGAGGTAGAATCACCTATATACTATCTGACACACTCCTTTTTATAAAGTGTCTCATCACAAAGACACTAATGTGATCATATGAAAATTTGTTGTTTACTTAAAAAACTACAAACTCATTAACTACAAAAGTAAAGTCACAACATTTTAGTCAAAGTGGTCTTTCTTTCTTTCTTTCTTTCTTTCTTTCTTTCTTTCTTTCTTTCTTTCTTTCTTTCTTTCTTTCTTTCTTTCTTTCTTTCTTATGAGAGTCCACAGGAGTTCTCTGGCTATACCAGCAGAAGGACAGGAGACATTTGACATGGGTTTAATCAGGCCGCAACTTTATTATTAGATGTCTGGGATTAACCGGCAGATAAGTGTACTGTGCACGTAACCCCAGGTTTATTCCATAATTATCTGGGGGTTTCCACCAGTTCCCCCTCTTTTTCCATATAGGTCCCTCAAGCCAATCCATTGCTGGCACCTTACCATACATGCCCCCTTGCAGGAAGGTTAAGATGGGCTATAAGAAAGGGGGGTTAGTTCCCTGCTGTACCAATCATAGGAGTCCCCAACTTTCACCCACCCCTCTCCACCCTGTCATTCCTTTAATGAACACCTTTTTTTAAGTCCTTTTTTAAGTCCGGTCACTGTATATCTTCCCTATGGAGTACCTGCACTGGACATCTGCCCTACACTTAAAAAATGAGTTGTGACATATGGCCTACCAATCTTCATGCCATACATGAACAGAGCCCTCTGAACCTGCTGTGGGTTCTGCAGCCAAGCCAATATGGTGGTAAGGGAAAAATTCCTTCCCAACCCCCCTAAAAAAGGGGGCGGCTAGCATAATACCCACAGCAGGTCTTGACCAAACCTGGTATTTCACCACCTAAAGAGGAGGGAGAATAGGTGCTGCCTCAGCCTGCTCCATGTAAAAGGGAGATTTCTCACACACAACTGCCCCTTTTAAACCCTTCATTCCCAGGAGATGAGTCAGCAACCACACTGACCCCTCCTCCCCTTTTTCAGCAGTTTTTCTTCTTCCCTCTCCCGCCGCCAACCATAAAAGACTGTTCCCCCCATTTGGCCAGCCAGATAAATTTCCCCCCACCCCCAGCTAAAAGTTACGGTGCTTTTTGTTATTTGCAGTTTTCTATAGTAATCAACAGTTGATCTAATTTCACTGAAGACCTCAAGACTAGCCTAGGCTGCATAGAGGAAGCAAATGGGACTGTCTTCACTAGACAGAAGAGATATTGCTTGACATTTGTAATGTAAACAATTTGGAGCCAGATCAGTTATCCCGATTTACAACTGCAGATCTGACCCTTTGTGTCCACACACAAAAATGTTCCAAACATTGCTACACCTTTGCCAGGAATGCTGGTATGGGACCTGTCAAGGTTCCTTCCCCACTCTGAACTCTAGGGTACAGATGTGGGGACCTGCACGAAAGACCCCCTAAGCTTATTCTTACCAGCTTAGGTTAAAACTTCCCCAAGGTACAAACTTACCTTTTGTCCTTGAACTTTTATGCTGCCACCACCAAGCGTCTAACAAAAATAACAGGGGAAGTGCCCAATTGGAAACGTCTCCCCCACAATATATCCCCCCAAGCCCTATACCCCCTTTCATGGGGAAGGCTTGATAAAAATCCTCACCAATTTGCATAGGTGAACAGACCCAAACCCTTGGATCTTAAGAACAATGAAAAAGCAATCAGGTTCTTAAAAGAAAAAATTTAATGAAAGAAAAAATAAAAGAATCACCTCTGTAAAATCAGGATGGTAAATACCTTACAGGGTAATCAGATTCAAAACATAGAGAATCCCTCTAGGCAAAACCTTAAGTTACAAAAAGACACGAAAACAGGAATATACATCCCATTCAGCACAGCTTATTTTATCAGCCATTTAAACAAAACAGAATCTAACGCATATCTAACTAGATTGCTTACTAACTCTTTACAGCAGTTCTGACCTGCATTCCTGCTCTGGTCCTGGCAAAAGCATCACACAGACAGAGAGGACCCTTTGTTTCCCCCTCCTGTCCCCCAGCTTTGAAAGTATCTTGTCTCCTCATTGGTCACTTTGGTCAGGTGCCAGCGAGGTTATCTTAGCTTCTTAACCCTTTACAGGTGAAAGGGTTATTCCTCTTGCCAGGAGGGATTTAAAGGTGTTTAGCCTTCCCTTTATATTTATGGCAGGACCTATTTCAATCAAGTCTTAACAATGACTCCCTCTGCACTGGTGTATTTCACAGTGTTGCCATGCCAGTATGGATGGGACCAGTAGGGGTTGCAGTCAGTTCTACCAGCTTCAGCTTTTAGTGATGTACTCCACCTCTTCAGAAATCATTAAATTCTCCTGACTGTGTCACTCAGCAAAACTCCAATTCCTTTTCCTGGGCCCAACAATAACTGCTCACCAGGTGAAATTCCTTGGGGGAGAGGGGTGGTATAGACAGGACACAATTAATACAATTTATTAGTATTCTTATATATTGTTAATATTTCTGTAGCACCTAGAATTCCCTGTCATGGATCCAAGACTCCACTGTGCTAGGCACTAGACAAACAAAAGAAAAAGGCCATCAATGCCCCCAAAGAGCTCACAATTTAAATAACTATATAATGCAATTTAATAAATGTATGGAAAATATGGCCCAGATAAATTCCAGTATTCTGAAGAGCGTGCAAATTACTGAGTCTGGTGGGGCAGCTGGGCTGGAAAGACGATGAACCCCAGGGTACTGTCTCCTGCCTTTCCACAAGGATCTGTCTTTGGGTTCATCTATGAATTCTCTCACATCTCCTGGTTCTGCTCTTTTCCTGAGTGTTCTATTTTTTCTGTGTTATGTCTGTCTTGGTGACTTGCTACATTATATCTATATCTATCTACCCAAGAAGAGACTTGCTACATTATATCTAATCTATCTATATATCTATATCTAGATATTGATATTGATATATACAAGAATAATAGAATCATAGAATCATAGAATATCAGGGTTGGAAGGGACCTCAGGAGGTCATCTAGTCCAACCCCCTGCTCAAAGTAGGACCGATCCCCGACTAAATCATCCCAGCCAGGGCTTTGTCAAGCCTGACCTTAAAAACTTCTAGGGAAGGAGATTCCACCACCTCCCTAGGTAACACATTCCAGTGTTTCACCACCCTCCTACTGAAAAAGTTTTTCCTAATATCCAACCTAAATCTCCCCCACTGCAACTTGAGACCATTACTCCTTGTTCTGTCATCTGCTACCACTGAGAACAGTCTAGAGCCATCCTCTTTGGAACCCCCTTTCAGGTAGTTGAAAGCAGCTATCAAATCCCCCCTCATTCTTCTCTTCTGAAGACTAAACATCCCCAGTTCCCTCAGCCTCTCCTCATAAGTAATGTGTTCCAGTCCCCTAATCATTTTTGTTGCCCTCCACTGGACTCTTTCCAATTTTTCCACATCCTTCTTGTAGTGTAGTGTGGACACAGTACTCCAGATGAGGCCTCACCAATGTTGAATAGAGGGGAATGATCACGTCCCTCGATCTTCTGGCAATGCCCCTACTTATACATCCCAAAATACCATTGGCCTTCTTGGCAACAAGGGCACACTGTTGACTCATATCCAACTTCTTGTCCACTGTAACCCCTAGGTCCTTTTCTGCAGAACTGCTGCCGAGTCAGTCGGTCCCTAGTCTGTAGCGGTGCATTGGATTCTTCCGTCCTAAGTGTAGGACTCTGCACTTGTCCTTGTTGAACCTCATCAGATTTCTTTTGGCCCAATCCTCCAATTTGTCTAGGTCCCTCTGTATCCTATCACTACCCACCAGCGTATCTACCTCTCCTCCCAATTTAGTGTCATCTGCAAACTTGCTGAAGGTGCAATCCACACCATCCTCCAGATCATTTATGAAGATATTGAACAAAACTGGCCCCAGAACCGACCCCTGGGGCACTCCACTTGATACCGGCTGCCAACTAGACATGGAGCCATTGATCACTACCTGTTGAGCCCAACAATCTAGCCAGCTTTCTATCCACCTTATAGTCCGTTCTTTAACTTGCTGGCAAGAATATTGTGGGAGACCGTGTCAAAAGCTTTGCTAAAGTCAAGGAACAACATGTCCACTGCTTTCCCTTCATCCACAGAGCCAGTTATCTTGTCATAGAAAGCAATTAGATTAGTCAGGCATGACTTGCCCTTGGTGATTCCATGCTGACTGTTCCTGATCACTTTCCTTTCCTCTAAGTGCTTCAGAATTGATTCCTTGAGGACCTGCTCCATCATTTTTCCAGGGACTGAGATGAGGCTGATTGGCCTGTAGTTCCCAGGATCCTCCTTCTTCCCTTTTTTAAAGATGGGCACTACATTAGCCTTTTTCCAGTCATCTGGGACCTCCCCCAGTTGCCATGAGTTTTGAAAGATAATGGCCAATGGCTCTGCAATCACATCCGCCAATTCCTTTAGCACTCTCGGATGCAACGCATCTGGCCCCATGGACTTGTGCTCGTCCACCTTTTCTAAATAGTCCCAAACCACTTCTTTCTCCACAGAGGGCTGGTCACCTCCTCCCCATGCTGTGCTGCCCAGTGTAGTAGTCTGGGAGCTGACCTTGTTCGTGATTTCAGAAGATTTCATGTTAATGGAATCCAGGTGATAAAGTTGGTCCTGTAAGTTATACAGATAACAAATAACAATACTGAACAAGAAAAGAACTGGGAAAGAAAACTAAGCAGTCTCTTCTCATGTAAAAAAAAAAAATAACAGGAAAGAGATTTTGATATTAAAAAGATGCTACCTTGGAGAACTACCTGGAGCATCCCTCACTCACCAGATACCTATGTAAGATAAATAGGAGGAACATTCCAATGATACCCAATTTACAAACATACTAACTAGGCAAAGCTGCTCACACCACTAGAAGGAAGTGTTAAGCCTCAAGTTTTTCACCAACTGAACTTCCCAATATCACCAGTCCTCTCCCTATCCCAAACAAACAATCAGCAAGTATATAGAGGAAATATGGCTGGGCCAGAAGACCTCTCCTGGAAAACTTGGACCTGGATACACAAAAGGAGGTAGGCACCTAAGTCCCTGTTTCAGATGTCTAAATCCCACTTTTGGGATTTCTGAGATGCACATAACTCCCACTGAACCCAGTAGGTTCCTAAACTCACTAGGCACCTAAGATGTTGCAGGGTATAAGTTCCCTAGGGTTAGGGTTTCTGTCTTTGGTCATGCGCGCTAAAGCCTCACTCTGGATGCCTATCTCCTGTGTAAACTTCAGAGTGATTCACAACTGCGGGAAGATAGGTGTTCAAATTGCAACACAGGGCCCAGTCTAGTAGACATCTTTTGAGCACACACATGGGATTGGGACCATCAGACAAGTTTACACAAAACAGCTGGAGGGTGGGCGGAAATAAAAAAAAGGAGGAGCTCCCTCATAACTTTTATCTCAGAGGTTAAGGCACTCACCTGGGATGTGCGAGAACCACACTTTTAGTCCCTCCTCTGCATGAGGGGATATTCTATAGTGTCATAAATATAAAGGGAAGGGTAAACCCCTTTGAAATCCCTCCTGGCCAGGGGAAAGCTCCTCTCACCTGTAAAGGGTTAAGAAGCTAAAGGTAACCTCGCTGGCACCTGACCAAAATGACCAATGAGGAGACAAGATACTTTCAAAAGCTGGGAGGAGGGAGAGAAACAAAGGGTCTGTGTCTGTCTGTAGTCGTCTTGGCCGGGGACAGAACAGGAATGGAGTCTTAGAACTTTTAGTAAGTAATCTAGCTAGGTATGTGTTAGATTATGATTTCTTTAAATGGCTGAGAAAAGAATTGTGCTGAATAGAATAACTATTTCTGTCTGTGTATCTTTTTTGTAACTTAAGGTTTTGCCTAGAGGGGTTCTCTATGTTTTTGAATCTAATTACCCTGTAAGATATCTACCATCCTGATTTTACAGGGGGGATTTCTTTATTTCTATTTACTTCTATTTTTTATTAAAAGTCTTCTTGTAAAACACTGAATGCTTTTTCATTGTTCTCAGATCCAAGGGTTTGGGTCTGTGGTCACCTATGCAAATTGGTGAGGCTTTTTATCCAACATTTCCCAGGAAAGGGGGGGTGCAAGTGTTGGGAGGATTGTTCATTGTTCTTAAGATCCAAGGGTCTGGGTCTGTAGTCACCTAGGCAAATTGGTGAGGCTTTTTACCAAACCTTGTCCAGGAAGTGGGGTGCAAGGTTTTGGGAAGTATTTTGGGGGGAAGGACGCGTCCAAACAGCTCTTCCCCAGTAACCAGTATTAGTTTGGTGGTGGTAGCGGCCAGTCCAAGGATAACGGGGGTAATATTTTGTACCTTGGGGAAGTTTTGACCTAAGCTGGTAAAGATAAGCTTAGGAGGTTTTTCATGCAGGTCCCCACATCTGTACCCTAGAGTTCAGAGTGGGGGAGGAACCGTGACACATAGCCTAGTGGTTAAGGCACTCACCTGATAGTTGATAGAACCCAGGTCAAATCTTTTCTTATTCTCAGGTGGAGGAGGCACTTGAACCGGGGGGTCTCCCATATCTCAGGTGAATATCCCAACCACTGAGCTAAAAGCTGAGGGCGGGCCCCCTGCCTCTACCCACCCTGACCCTGGCTTCTTGCTAAAATGGTGTAAGTGCCTAACAGCAGAGAGGGATCACAGTTGGGAATTGCTATAGGGAGACAGGCACAAATGCTGAATCCTCCTTTCACCTCACATGGGACTTACATGACACAAATGCTGTCTGCAACATTAGAACCACACCAGATAAAAGGAAAGAAGTTGCAAGTATTCAATAAATGTATGACTTCACCATGACCCGGCCGGGACTTTTTCTAACAAATGCCAAAATAATAAAAACAGCCTTAGGCAATAATGGTTTTGCATTTTTGATATTGCTTGACTCCTAAACCCACAACATTTCAAGGAAAGTTGCAACAAACCAAAGCCCCAAAAAGTCTATACCTACAGGTGCTGAGCTAGGTAGCTATTGGGAGGTGCTGAGGACTTTCATAAATTTCCATTCATTTCTTTGGAACTAGAATAGGATTAAGCAGAACTTCCTTGGATCAAGAAAAAGGAACTTCTTCACCCTTCTGCTTTAATTTGGTTTTCATTCAAAATAATTTTATCAAACTGAATTATCAAACAGCTGGAGGGTGTTTTGAACCATCCTCTTGAATTCCTCTGATGCTAGCAATAATTCCTCATCTTTCGGGCCCTGAAGAGTTCATATAACAACCAACATGGTATTTTCACCATAGTGCAGTTTCTATAAGGCCTTTTCCCCTTCACATTTCCTTGCATTCTATGTGTTGCCAGCATCTCTGGAATGTACTGTTGCAGCGACTTGCAGAGCTGTATTCCCGTTGTCGCTATGCCAGTCACGATAGACTTTAACACTAACTTGCAACGATTAAGATAAATTAATTATTTCTTTGCTACATATTTAATTAACTCTAACTCTCTGAGAGAAAGAGATGGAGATTTATAATACTAATAAAATCTAATTGTTCCCTCAGACTGTAAGAGTAATGTATGTCTGAGGTTGCAGCAGAAAGTTCACTGAACTCAATATAAAAAGCTCAAGTGATACATGCTCTACCATGATGAATACAAAAATTATACTTTTTTATTTGTGTTGATTCAGTATTACTTAATATATTGCACCTCTCCTGATTCTTTTTTAACCATGGAGCTTTTCATCTCACCTTGTTCTCTGATTATTCTTCCTGCCTCTCTGAAATGGTAAGAATTCAAATTCACTGAGCCCTGATTCAGGAAAGAATTGAAGCAATTGTATAATTTTAAACACCTGAGTGTCCCTATTAATTACTCACATGCTTAAACTTTTGCACATGTTTAAGTATATTTGCTGGATCAGAACCTTAATCAAAATAATCTGACTTAAAGGAAGATAGTTAACCAGTCCAATACCTTATCAGGTAGGATGGGATCAGCTCTTCCTGCTCCCTATTGCCTTTGGGCAAATTATATAATCTATTTGACAGTTCCTATCTCAGAGAAATCTTTCAACTTTCCTCATCAGGACATGTGACAATATATTCATTAATGCTTGGGGCGGGGGGAAGAGGGCCAGAAATACTACAGTGATGAGTGCCACAGAAAAGCTGATCATCAGTTAAACATACATTTTCATACGTGCTAGACAGCGTAACAAATGAATGCAGTCTCTTGTTTTGGAAATTTAGGTTTAAAACGTGTGGAGTATTTAAAAGAAATGGATTAAGTGTTTTTAATCTGGTCTCTAGTGGGAATGTATCTATATTTAAAATAAATAATCAATGATCAAACATTATTAGTCTAGCCCGACCCTTAGCAAAGAATATGAATAGTTGTGTGATATGAGTCATTACTAAAGTAGAGTCAATAGCACAGCAGTGTAGAAAAGTTTCCACAAGCACCTGCCTTTATTTAATTTGCATGGCCCTAATAAGTGCTATTTTTCTCCGACTACCAAATAATCAAATGTATATATTAGTGCTGGTCAATTTTTTCCCATCAGATACCTTTAATGGAAAATGTTATTTGGTGGAAAATTGTGTTTTTTCTAGAGGTTTTTTTCTAGAAGACTGTATGTTTTTATGGAAAAAATCCATGAAAACCAAAATACTTCAATTCAAATATTCCACCACAGTGACTCATGAGAGTTTATTTCCTATGAAGCATGATGGCCATGGGACCTCTATCATGCACTGCTTCCTCTTATCAAGATGAGAGATCGTGGAGTATCATGGGACATGTACTCCAGCCAGAGATCCTGGCCTATAGAGAAGAATGCAGGCATGAGGCATGTGAACTACAATTCCTAAGAAGTACTACAGTTGCATTTCCAAATTAAACTATTTTGGCTTTAGCCAAATATTTTGGTTTTAAATTTTTCTATGTAGAGTTCACCAAAATTGTCTACATAAAAAAAATTCTGACTAGACCTCAAAATTCTCTCTTCGAAACTGCTAATTTTTTACTGACTAACAGTAAACATCAGAACAGGTAGGGACCACTTCATAATATTACATATTGCAACTTTTTTTTTGGTAATGCACACACATCTGCATTAAATTGTATTATGAAAAAACATAATTTGCAATATTTAATCTAATGAAGTGTTCCTAATGGTTCCAAAGTCAGTTAAAAAAAAACAACCAAGTGTGTGTGTGTGTATATATATATACGCTCAACCTGTATAATTGTCATCAAATAATTAACAGTAAGTCTATCATCCATTTAGTACATGTCACTTGGGAAATATTAATCTCTGTCTGTAACTGTAGACAGCATTGCTAATAAAAATGTATCGTTTGGAACAGTAATGTTATCAGTTTTTAAAAGATATTATGTGAATTATATTTTACAATGTCCAGTTTTGATGATGTACAGTTAATGTTAAAATGCAATGGTCCTGCTGTTTTGTAAGTAAGGCATTTATGTAAAATCTTGTCTGTGACACGTAGAAAGCCTGACCTCCTATTTCCTTGCTCACCACTGTTTAATCCCACTGAACCACAAGCTCTTAATTAAAAACAAAGATGGATATGCCTTGGTGTAAAAGTTATTTTCTTTTCTATCTGAGTGCACTACAGACAGTGATTTCCTGTATAGTAGTGCCAGGTGGAGGCTTGGAGGTCACCTCTGTGTAGCAGCGTGTGCCTCTCAGATCGATGAGAAGCACATGTTGCTGACTTCCTCAGTGACCAGATGGGCCAAGTCCTGCAGAACATTCCACAGCCATTACTCTGTGCATCAGGCTGTGCAATTGATTTCAAGATAACAGACAAGAAGGAAAGGGTTGTCAGGCCTGACTGCCTCCTGTCAATGTAGAAAGCTTGGAACAGTGTAATTCAGCAATTTTTTGTCAATTTGGGTGGGGAGGAGGGAGACTTGACAGGGTGATTCTTTACTTGTCATGCAGTACAAAGGTACAGTGGGAATCCATTCACTAGCTCCTGAAATGTGACTGAACTGGATATAGCAGAACTTCATGATACATGGCTCAATTTTACAGGCAGCTCTCTCTTTGAGGTTTTAGTCTTGTAGACAGGGGGAAAGTTGAAAGAGGGACATGAAAAAGGTGGTGGGTTGGTTTGTGTTTGTTTCTACAATTCATTCATTTAAAACAAAAATAATGGTTTCGCTCTCCAGGGAACCAGTGCCTGACAAAAGGAAGGAGGCTGTTCAGTAGAGGCTGGCTGGCAAACGCTGTACATAAGTACTTGCAAACACTGTTTTGCACAATGCCATGAAATTGCTGTGACAGATTCACACCATTTTTCACAAATATTTATAACAGTGATTTTCATTCTCAAGAAAGTTCATAAGAACTGAAAGTCTCTGTAAAATGTACATGAATGTGTTCATGTGGGGGTTTGCAAAAGAAGTATTCATTCAACCAACCTGTAATCTCTTTAATTTTCCTCCTCCTGTTTATACAAAATCTCACATGACTTCAGTGACCTATCACACAACAAATAATTTAAGACACTGTTGAGTGAATAGTTTGAGAACCGATCATAGGATGAAATATATCTGCCTAAAATATGAGGTTGAATTATTTTGAATAGCAAATAACTTTCTAAAAGTCTAAGTCAGTTTATGGCTAATGTTCAAACAGAAAAAAGGGGAAATTAACTGCATATATTTGCTATGAACAGTTTATCCTGCTCTACTGTAGCCATTGATACTAAGCAGAAGCAAAGAAAGAACAGTTATGTTTAATGTCAAAACAAAGAGCCTATTTCTGCAGAAGTACTGACTTGCCCTCAACTCTCATTGAAGACATAGGGAATCAAGGGCCCCATTCCTGCTTGTGGGATCAATTCCAAAACCATTATAATTATATTTTATGAGACGGAATTAAAATCCCCTAATTAAATATATGGCAAATACACCATTAATAATATTTCACAAAGAAACAGCAAATAGTTTATCTGGACTTTAGTTTTCACTTGCATAGAACGCTCCCCTGAGAGGGGATATACTTAATTGGGAAATCCATATTCTTGGGGAATTTTATAGGGAACTGAATTAAGGTCAATGTTATTTAAGGCCTGATTTTAAAAAATTAGAGGCCTGATTTCATTCACATTTTTAATGTGCATCTGCTTACCTCGATTGGGATAGTGTGTGAAACTTGGGTATTTTTATGCAAGAGTACAGATAGGTACCTATCTAGCCACTTGTCCATGCAAATGCTCACTATGTACACACAAAGTGCCTGGATATAGACCTTATCTTTCTTTCTTTCTTTCTTTCTTTCTTTCTTTCTTTCTTTCTTTCTTTCTTTCTTTTGGAAACTCAGATATTTTATGGCAAAAATTACTCTTCAATTGGGACACCAGAAGGTGATTAAATATTGTTCAAAGTGTGATAGCAGGTCATTTTGATGCTAAGAGATGGTGCTTTGTCTTCCCATAAAAGACCTCTGCCAGTGTTGGTCCAACAAAACAAAACTGATTTAATTTTCCTTTATAGGCTCTTTCAAGCATTGTTTGAAATGACTCTCTCTTCAGGCTGGCAGTATCACAAGACTTTCATTTCAGCTGAAAAAAAATCATTTTGAGTTTTTTTTTTTCTGTGGCAGATGTGTGTCACCTTTATCTCTTTAATGAGCCAGCAGGTTTGATGTGAGCAAAGTAATTTGAGAACCGTTGAGAACAATTTCAGGTATGAAACAATGTCTTTTAATTGGGATTTCCACTTAACTGAGATGAAAGGCTATTGATTAGGGTGTCCTGATTAAGGAGATTTCATTTGTTTAGGGATATACTTGTGTATAAAATACCTGCTACCTACCCCTGGCTGTTATTAGCAGAATGTTTGCAAATGAAAATTAGGAATGGTAGGCAGAATTGGGCCTGTGGTTAAGTAGTGAAATGAGTGGGGAGACCCATCTGGATTCAGACTTGAAGATATTTCATAATTTAGAAACATTAGATTTTTAACTAGTGTTATAGCACTCATATGCTTGATTCTGATGTCACTTATCGCAGATTTTCATCTGTTTAACTTTACCGGTATAAACTGCTCTCAGGTACACCAGTATAAATTGGGAATAGTTCTACTGACTTTAGTTCAGATTTGCACCTGTGTAATTGAGATCAGAATTAGGCTGCTTGAGTTTAATAGTTAGTAGCACTGATTTACATTTGTATAAATGATGGAATAAATTTGCCCCATTGTCTCTAACTCATACTATCAAACTACTGCATGTTGTAATTAGTGCAAAATATAAATCAACACTCTAATCAGTAAAACAATGCCCAGTACATATTTTCATTTGGCTCAGTATCTTTATCAGCTACATATGATAAAACCATGGATCAGGAAGCACTGATCAGCAATTACAATTTAAATCACATGGTTCAGGAACAGGTTATATCGTCATTCATAACCATGAAAATCCACATCAGGCAATAAATTGTTTATATATAACCTTATTTATTTGGTTTCATTGCTTCATAAAAAAATTGCAACCTCCAAACTGTAAAAACTGAGACCCAGTTCCAGTGCAGACTGGAAAAGTTATCTTGGGTCTAATGGATTTAACACTTCAGGCAAAGTTCATTTACATGGACAGAAGAAACCTTTTCTTGATGTGCTACTCTAATTAACCTCATGATAATCTCAAGTGACTTCTAGTTTAATAAATTTATGATTCCATCAAGTATCAGTTTCTGATATAGTAAGGACTTGTTTTGAGAAGGAGGCAAGTTTTACAGGGAATGCCAAAAAATTAGCATAATCATTTGACAGAGAGTGGAGGTCAGGGACATTTCGTACTCTTTACTGCTCAGTTGTTTTCATGGATATACTATTCTTATGTGTCTGTATAGTGCAGTCAGAACAAACTTTCTCAATCTAGCCTTTTATTAATTGGTTAGTGGACCTTGAATCTGTGGTTTGGGGAATTAACTAGAATTCATTTAGATTGAGCAAGAATCTCTATTCTGAAATTGACCTGATTGTTACAGGTACTAGAGTGGAAGAACTGAAAAATAATCCCAATGAGTTTCACAGGTGGTTTCCGACACCAGCCTCTGATGCAGCCAGTATCCCTGTAGAGACTTTTGGAATAGAGACATTGGTCCAGGTATTCAGATCTCAAAAAGTTTTGCATCCAGCATGATTGAATTCTTTATTAGACTTCATCTTCACAGATAAAGAGGAACTGATCCGAGAACTAAAAATGAAAGGTAATTTAGGTACAAGAGATCATTACTTGATCATATCTGTAATCTGTAAAAAGAATAAAGACTTAATCAGGGATATATATACTTGGTGCAGAGGTGACACATTGGTGACACACTCCATCCATGCTGGAATGTTACCCACCAGCAGCTTCCTGGGAGAGAACCTAGCTGCGGCAGCAGCAGGCTTCCAGGGACAGTGGCCAAGTGAGCTGGAGCCCCAATGTGCCCCACACACATTCGGCCCCTGTCCCCAGAAGCTGAGCCCGGGCAGGGAGCATGCTGCCACCACTCCCAAGCCAGGCTCTCTCCCATGCAGCTGCTGCTTCACACTGAGCAAGCCGGGGGCGGGGGGCTCTGGCTTGCTCGACCCCTAACCCTGGAAGTCAAGCCTGGACAGGGAATGGGCTGCTGCTGCTGCCACTTCCCAGCCAGGAAGTTGGCTAATCTGCATGGAGCAGCAACTAGGAGTGGCTCTGTCCTGCTCCCTTCCCAGGCCTGACTGTCGGGGAGGGCAGCCAAACATGCCGGGGTGCAGGAGGGTCATTACAGCAGGAGGACAGAGCCCTTCCCCTCCACAGGTAATGTGGGGGACAGAGCACAAGGGCCCCAGGAGGGCTGGGAGTGGGGCAGGGAGGAAACACTTGAGGAAGTCACACATCCTCCCCTTTAGCTGCTGCAGCCCCCTACCCCTTACCCCCAGTATGCGGAGGCACCAGTCATGTATGATTTCGTATTTTAAAAGGGGCAATTTCAGAAAGCTGCAAACAATTATGAGCCAGATCATCTGGGAGGAAGAATTTAACCCCAAAAATTAGAATGATAATAGGGAATTGTTTAAGAACAATTTATTAGATGTCCCAAAAGCCACAACTCCACAGTTGAGGAAGAAAGCCATATCGGTTTAAAAAAATCCAACAACCTGGTTTAGAGGGAAAGTGAAGGCATATATATATGTATGTATGTATATATATGCCTTCACTTTCCCTCTAAACCAGGTTGTTGGGTTTTTTTAAACCACTATGGCTTTCTTCTTTATATATATAAAATAAATGGAAGAAAATGGAAGGTGATACAGAGTAAACAGGGGAGGTTGAGTGGGAGTTCTGTTGGAGGAGTTTGTGGGAAAGACTAGGAGAATCAGGCAGAGGAACAGACAGGCTAGTGAAGGAAGTGTGTAGTGGTCTGGCAGTGTTTTGGTGCTCGTTGGGGGTTTGTTTTGCTGTGGGTGGTGGTGTTTTGGTTTGGCTTGTGTTTCCCAGACTAACAGGATTTAGGTGAAAAGGCTATGACAGATACGGAGGCAGCAGTGGTAGTGACCCAAGCAGTGGAAGACACAATGAAGATGACTGGATGTGGAAGCGGCAGTATGTACATAATCCTGGAAGGGGTACCTGAAAAGAGTTTCATCTGCATGAAGTGCCGCCTGATAGAAAGAAAAGATCCGAGGATGCAGGTGGAAACTCTGGTCGAGTTTAGAAGGGGGTTCAAGCAGATGAGGGAGCAAAGACATGAGGAGGCTGAAAGTAAAAGCTCAGACTTGCAGATGGAAACAGGACCAAACAACTCTGAGGGGATACTGCTGAGTGAGGAAAGTGGACAGTGGAAGCATGTGACTAAGAGAACTAGTGAGAGGAAACGATGGGCTAGGGAAGGAGAAACGGAGCTCAGAAACAGGTTTGCGGAGTTGGAAAATGAAGAAGGGGAACAGCAGGTGGTCACTGAAGGTGAGAGGGCAAGGAAGAAGAGAAGAGCAGCTAGTTCTACAGAAAGAGACGAAGAGTCAATGGAGAAAACACTACCAAATATGAGCCCCAGGAGGATACAGGATGGGATGCAGAGGATTGCAAGGGACAATAGGAATCGAGAGGACTTGCAGACAGAGGGAACAGGAGATAGACCTGGAATTACTTCAAGTCAAAGTTGCAGAAGCTACCGGAAGCCTGCATCCAAAGAAAGGAGGAAAAAAATTATAGGCAGGAGTTGTAGACCAAGCTGGATGAGCAAGCATCTCGGAGAGGTGATTAAGAAAAAGCAGAAAGCCTACAAGGAGTGGAAGATGGGAGGGATCAGCAAGGAAAGTTAACTTATTGAGGCCAGAACATGTAGGGATAAAGTGAGAAAGGCCAAAAGCCATGTAGAGTTGTACCTTGCAAAGGGAATTAAAATCAAGAGTAAAAGGTTCTATAGCCATATAAATAAGAAGAAAACAAAGAAAGAAGAAGTGGGACTGCTAAACACTGAGGATGGAATGGAGGTTAAGGATAATCTAGGCATGGCCCAATATCTAAATGAATACTTTGTCTCAGTCTGTAATGAGGCTAATGGGGAGCTGAGGGATAATGGCAGGATGACAAATGGAAATGAGGATATGGAGGTAGATATTACCACATCCAAGGTAGAAGCCAAACTCAAACAGCTTAATGGGACTAAATTGGGGGCCCAGATAATCTTCATCCAAGAATATTAAAGGAACTGGCACATGAAATTGCAAGCCCATTAGCAAAAAAATGTTAATGAATCTGTAAACTCAGGGGTTGTACCATATGATTGGAGAATTGCTAACATAGTTCCTATTTTTAAGATAGGAAAAAAATGTGATCCGGGTAACTACAGGCCTGTTAGTTTGACATCTGTAGTATGCAAGGTCTTCGAAAAAATTTTGAAGAAGGAAGTAGTAAAGTGAGGTCAATGGTAATTGGGACAAAATACAACATGGTTTTACAAAAGGTAGATTGTGTCAAACCAACCTGATCTCCTTCTTTGAGAAGGTAACGAGATTTTTTAGACAAGGGAAATGCAGTGGATCTAATTTACCTCTATTTCAGTAAGGCATTTGATATGGTTCCACATGGGGAATTATTAGCTAAATTGGAAAAGATGGGGCTCAATATGAAAATTGAAAGGTGTATAAGGAACTGGTTAAAGGGGAGACTACAACGGGTCACACTGAAAGGTGAACTGTTAGGCTGGAAGGAGGTTACTAGTGGAGTTCTTCAGGGATAGGTTAGGAGACCAATCTTATTTAATCTTTTTATTACTGACCTTGCAAGAAGTGGGAGTGTGCTAATAAAGTTTGTGGAGGCCACAAAGCTAGGAGGTATTGCCAATACAGAGAGGCACTGGGATATCGTACAGGAGGAGAAGGACCTCGGAATATTGGTTGATCATAGTTATCATACAGGATGACTATGAGCCGCCAATGTGATATGGCCGTGAGAAAAGCTAATGCGGTCTTGGGATGCATCAGGCGAGGTATTTCCAGTAGAGATAAGGAGTGTTAGTACCGTTATATAAGGCACTGGTGAGACCTCATCTGGAATACTGTGTGCAGTTCTGGTCTCCCATGTTTAAGAAGGATGAATTCAAATTGGAACAGGTACAGAGAAAGGCTACTAGGATGATGTGAGGAATTGAAAACCTGTCTTATGAAAGGAGACTTTTAAAGAGCTTGGCTTGTTTAGCCTAACCAAAATAAGGCTGAGGGGAGATATGATTGCTCTCTATAAATATATCAGAGGGATAAATACCAGGGAGGGAGAGGAATTATTTAAGCTTAGTACCAATGTGGACAAATGGATATAAACTGGCCATCGGGAAGTTTAGACTTGAAATTAGATGAACGTTTCTAACCATCAGAGGAGTGAAGTTCTGAAACAGCCTTCCAAGGGAAGCAGTGGGGGAAAAAGGCATATCCGGCTTCAAGACTAAGCTTGATAAATTTATGGAGGGGGTGGTATGAAGGGATAGCCTAATTCTGGCAATTAATTGATCTTTGACTATTAGTAGTCAATATGCCCAATGGCCTATGATGGGATGTTAGATGGGGTGGGATCTGAGTTACTACAGAGAATTCTTTCCTGGGTGTCTGGCTGGTGAGTCTTGCCCACATGCTCAGGGTTTAGCTGATCACCATATTTGGGGTCAGGAAGGAATTTTCCTCCAGGGTAGATTGGCAGAGGCTTTGGGGTGTTTTCGCTTTCCTCTGCAGCTTGCAGCACGGGTCCCTTGCTGGAGGATTCTCTGTACCTTGAAGTCTTTAAATTGAGGACTTCAATAGCTCAGACAGAGGTTAGGGGTTTATTACAGGAGTGGGTGGCTGAGATTCTGTGGCCTGCGTTGTGCAGGAGGTCAGACTAGACGATCATTGTCAAGGTTCCTCCCCCACTCTGAACTCTAGGGTACAGATGTGGGGACCTGCATGAAAAACCTCCTAAGCTTATCTTTACCAGCTTAGGTCAAAACTTCCCCAAGGTACAAAATATTCCACCCGTTGTCCTTGGATTGGCCGCTACCACCACCAAACTAATACTGGTTACTGGGGAAGAGCTGTTTGGACACGTCTTTCCCCCCAAAATACTTCCCAAAACCTTGCACCCCACTTTCTGGACAAGGTTTGGTAAAAAGCCTCACCAATTTGCCTAGGTGACTACAGACCCAGACCCTTGGATCTTAAGAACAATGAACAATCCTCCCAACACTTGCACCCCCCCTTTCCTGGGAAATGTTGGATAAAAAGCCTCACCAATTTGCATAGGTGACCACAGACCCAAACCCTTGGATCTGAGAACAATGAAAAAGCATTCAGTTTTCTTACAAGAAGACTTTTATTAAAAATAGAAGTAAATAGAAATAAAGAAATCCCCCCTGTAAAATCAGGATGGTAGATACCTTGTAGGGTAATTAGATTCAAAACATAGAGAACCCCTCTAGGCAAAACCTTAAGTTACAAAAAACATACACAGACAGAAATAGTTATTCTATTCAGCACAGTTCTTTTCTCAGCCATTTAAAGGAATCATAATCTAACACGTACCTAGCTAGATTATTTACTAAAAGTTCTAAGACTCCATTCCTGGTCTATCCCGGCAAAGACAGAATATAGACAGACACACTGACCCTTTGTTTCTCTCCCTCCTCCCAGCTTTTGAAAGTATCTTGTCTCCTCATTGGTCATTTTGGTCAGGTGCCAGCGAGGTTACCTTTAGCTTCTTAACCCTTTACAGGTGAGAGGAGCTTTCCCCTGGCCAGGAGGGATTTCAAAGGGGTTTACCCTTCCCTTTATATTTATGACAATCATAATGGTCCCTTCTGACCTTAAAGTCTATGAATCTATTAACATAAATCAGAAGCTAGATATTTTAGAAATTTGATAAGTGAAGACAAGGGACACAAGTAGAAATCCATGGCCAGCAGAGTTAAGGACAATAAGAAAGAGTTTTCCCAAGTACGTTAGAAACAAAGAGAATCCTAACAGTGGTATTTGTCCATTACTAGGTGGAAATGGTAGAATTATCAATAATAATGCAGGGAAGGCAGAAGTGTTCAATAAATATTTCTGGTCCATATTTGGGAAAATAGATGATGTAACCATATCATGTGATAAAACACTTTTTCTATTCCACTAGTATTTCAGGAGAATGTTAAACATCAGCTACTAAAATTAGTCATTTTTAACTTATCATGTCCAGATAAATTGTATTCAAGGTTTTTAAAAGAGCTGGCTGAGGAACTCACTGGGCTGTTAAACTTGATTTCCAATACATCTTGGAATACCAAAGAAGTTCCATAAGATTGGCAGAAAGCTAATATTGTGTCAATATTTAAAAGAGGTAAATAGGATGATTCAGGTAATTATAGGCCTGTTGGGCTGCCATTTATCCAAGGCAAGAAAAAATAGTGACTAATACAAGACTGCATTAATAAAGAATAAAAGGAGGATAATATAATTAATGCTGATCAACATGGTTTTATTAAATATTTGTATTTTTTGGATGAGATTACAAGTTTGGTTGTAATACGATACAAGCATTTATGTAATATACTTAGAGACTTCTGCGAGGCATTTAATTTGGTACTGTGATATTTGTACTGAAAAATTAGAAAAATATAAAATTAACATGACACAAATTAAATAGATTAAAAGATGGCTAACTGATAGGTCTCAAAAAGTAATTGTAAATAGGGAATCGTAGAACAGTGTGTTTCTGGTGGAGATAGCGCTACGCTATTTAATATTTTTATTAATGACGTAGAAGAAAACATAGAATCATCACCGAAAGTTTGCAGATGACACAAAAATTGGGAGAGTTGTAAATAATAAACAAAATAGGTCACTGAAATGGGCGACCTGCATAACTTGGTACGCTGAGCACAAGCAAACAATGTATGTTTTAATATGGCTAAATGTAAATGTACAAGAACAAAGAATGTAGGTCATACTTACAGGATGGTACACCCTATCCTGGAAAGCAGTGACTCTGAAAAAAGATAAGGGGTGTCATAAATAAAAAGGGAAGGGTAAACCCCTTTGAAATCCCTCCTGGCCAGAGGAAAATTCCTCTCACCTGTAAAGGGTTAAGAAGCTAAAGGTAACCTCGCTGGCACCTGACCAAAATGACCAATGAGGAGACAAAAAAAAAAAAGCTGGGACGAGGGAGAGAAACAAAGGGTCTGTGTGTCTGTCTATATGCTGTTTCTGCCGGGGATAGACCAGGAATGGAGTCTTAGAACTTTTAGTAAGTAATCTAGCTAGGTAAGTGTTAGATTATGATTTCTTTAAGTGGCTGAGAAAAGAATTGTGCTGAATAGAATAACTATTTCTGTCTGTGTATCTTTTTTGTAACTTAAGGTTTTGCCTAGAGGGATTCTCTATGTTTTGAATCTAATTACTCTGTAAGGTATCTACCATCCTGATTTTACAGAGGTGATTTCTTTACTTCTATTTACTTCTATTTCTATTAAAAGTCTTCTTGTATGAAAACTGAATGCTTTTTCATTGTTCTCAGATCCAAAGGTTTGGGTCTGTGGTCACCTACGCAAATTGGTGAGGCTTTTTATCCAACATTTCCCAGGAAAGGGGGTGTGTGCAAGTGTTGGGAGGATTGTTCATTGTTCTTAAGATCCAAGGGTCTGGGTCTGTAGTCACCTAGGCAAATTGGTGAGGCTTTTTACCAAACCTTGTCCAGAAAGTGGGGTGCAAGGTTTTGGGAAGTATTTTGGGGGGAAAGACGTGTCCAAACAGCTCTTCCCCAGTAACCAGTATTTGTCTGGTGGTGGTAGCGGCCAATCCAAGGACAAAGGGTGGAATATTTTGTACCTGGGGGAAGTTTTGACCTAAGCTGGTAAAGATAAGCTTAGGAGGTTTTTCATGCAGGTCCCCACATCTGTACCCTAGCGTTCAGAGTGGGGAAGGAACCTTGACAAGGGGTCATGGTGGATAATCATCTGAACATGAGTTCCCAGTGTGATGCTGTGGCCCAAAAGGCAAATGGCTTTAGTGTAACAGAGACCTGGATACATAGTTTGTCATTTCCAGTCCTAATCTCCATGCTCTAAAGGCAGGTCATGCAGCTGCACATGTAGCAAGGAAGATGTATTTTTTAGAGTAGAAGGTATCACTACATGGTTGGTGGACATATAAGTTTAAATGTGGCACTCAGTGCTATTTCTGGCATAAACAGATGTGATGAAATAGATAATGGAGGAATTAAATATTTTCCTAATTTGCATGCACCCAAAAGAGTGTCATGAAAATTTGCATTGTTTTTTTTTCACGTGCAACAATATGCAATACAAAGTATAGATCTGTGTGTGCTGTGGTTGCCTCAGTCTGTAACACTGGCAACTGCAAAACATAATGATTCCTCTCCACACTTGCTTTTGAGTGTGCCTATTACATCAGTGTCTTTTTTTTTCTGTAATGTAAGAATAATTCTGTTTCCAAATATTTTTCAACTCCCCCCCCCCCAGTTTATAAAATTATTATTGAGGCAGTATTGAACCAGCAGATTCTAGCCTCTACACCAGGGGTTGGCAACCTTTTAGAAGTGGTGTGCCGAGTCTTCATTTATTCATTCTAATTTAAGGTTTTGCGTGCCAGTAATACTTTTTAATGTTTTTAGAAGGTCTCTTTCTATAAGTCTATAGTATATAACTAAACTATTGTTGTATGTAAAGTAAATAAGGTTTTAAAAATGTTTAAGAAGCTTCATTTAAAATTAAATTAAAATGCAGAGCCCTCCGGACCGGTGGCCAGGACCTGGGCAGGGTGAGTGCCACTGAAAATCAGCTCGGCACGCATGCCATAGGTTGCCTACCCCTGCTCTACACACATGTGCGTGAAGATGCACTTGGTAAAATATAGCCTATTATACCAACCTTTTTATGTGTTGTGATTTTACAAATAGCACGGAAAGTCATATCACTTACTAACCTAACAGTATTATGCACAAGAGCTAGAGATTTTACAGAACCTGCTCCTGGTTTCTGTAAAACCTTCACTCTGTTGTTGGTACCTCAACCCCAACATCTGGTGAAACTCTGAAGAGGGGCTAAAATAATTAGATCCTGAAAGTGTGTGTCTAATACTTGCACCCTGTTAATCTAATAAAAACTCTTACCTTCAACCTTATGTCATAGATTTATTCCCAAAAGGTAAAGTTAAAGCTTCCAAGGTAATCAATTATGAAACAACCACAGCTCATAAATTAAGCTTTCATGAAAAGCTACTTACAAATAGGAAGTCAAATTAGTCCATATTAGGTGATTGTGTTGGCTATTACTTTAAAGTAAAAGGGAAATTCATTATAGGAAAGGATCAGGAAAACTTCTCATATTATTGCTGTAGTTACCTGCCAGGATATAACTGAAATGTAAAAGCTTGTTTTTTTTAAAAAAGAATTATTTAGAAAGCCAGCATGGCTGTAGGAATTTAAGATACATGAATTTGTCAGTCTGGGGACATTATTTTGCTTCCTTTACCTTAGCCCCTAGGAAAACTTCAGTTTAATATTTCACTCTCCTGAACTTTTTTATGATAAACACTTGGGTACAGATCTCCTACAAACTGGTAGAAAGGAAATAAATCACTCTCCTTGGCATTCCCCGTGGTCTGCCAACACAGTTAGCCAGCTTCTGCAGATGCCATTCCTGGCATCAAAAACCAGAATCCCGCAGGAAGCAAAAAATGCCAGGTTTCTTCTTATGTCTGAGATGACTGTGTTTGCTGTAGGAGAACCCTCTGTGCTATGATAAATGCCACTGCGCTGAATCAGCATGGTGGACAGTTTAACTTTGTGACCTTTTTGAAGTTGACAGTTTCCCCTATAGATTGTCTTTCACACAACCTATAACATAGACTGTCAAAACTACTACAGTAAAAGAGATCTGTATTTATTTTACTGTTTAAGACTCCTACCTCTGTGCAGATCTCAGGTGTCTTGCCATTCTCCTGGACAATTTCATATGCTTTTGTTGTTGTTGTTGTTGCTTGCCATGCATAGGGGTTTTATCTAAGGGAGTGCATTCCTTGATTGGCCCTATTCTGTCACCTTGACATTACATGTGTTTTTTGAATGCCGGGACCCAGTTTCCACCAATGGTTCAGAACAATACTGAAGTTTCTTGCAGTCTACGCATTATTGCCATTACGTTTACTATCTTCTGAGCCGCTGGATGAGTTTCTGTTTTCCAGTTTGGGATCTTTCTGCAAAGTAATATTTTTCTAATAATAATAATAATAATAATTAATAATAACAACAATAATAATGTTAGTGTTGTTATTGTTATTAATCCTTTGCATTTGAAAAGAAAACTTCTCTCATTCTTGTAAGCAAAACTTCACAAAAATGTTCTGGATGTGTTTAAAATATCACCGCTTGGTTTCTGAGCCTGAATACCAAGCACTCTCTTCTTTCAGTCTGTGGCTAATTGTGAACATAAAATATTGCTTTAAAGTAATTTTGATGCCCAATTGGCACACACAGAAAATGAATGAGGAGGTTAATTCAGACCAGCACCAATATTTAAAGCAGCAACTGATTAGACTGAGAACTGTCAAACAGCTGGTTAGAAAACAGATATTCTGTCCTCTCCCACACACACCCAAAAAAGGGGGAACATTTTTTTAAAAGTCTTTGCCAATCAAGGTGAAAATTTTGAAATTGTTTGAAAAATAAAATTCTGAAAAAATTCCTTCAGAAAGATTCATTTCAATTTTGACCCATTTTCACTTCTTAATTTTTTGTTTAAAATAATCTAAATTTAGAAATAAAGTAATTTTAAAGTAAAAAATAAAAATGTTTTGTTCTGAACGTAGCAAAATGACATTTTCAAAACAGTTTTTCCATTTTTTCTAAATAAAATTTCATCAAAATCAGTAAGATTTCTAAAAATAATTTCAGTTTTATCAATATGACATTTTCTGACCAAAAAAACAAAAAAAGTTTTGACAAATATTTTCCATCCAGCTCTACTGTCAAATATTCCCTTAGTAGGAGCAAATAGTTTCCTTTGATGGACTTTTCCTCCAATTACTGAATGCTGTGCATTCTCTTTAAGATAAATCCAAACACCCCACATCTAAAACAGATATTGTAGACCTTCTTTTTTCTTTTTAATTCAGTACACATAGAGTTAAATCTTTGAAAATACAGAAGGGCTATAAAAGGCCCTGTGCATCGAGATTCTAAAAGGTCATAGGGGTTTAAGGCTTAGTGCCCTTTTGCCCAGTGGAATCCACAGCCCTGGGTTAGGTACTCAGCATCCCTATACAACACAACAGGGAGAGTTAGGCCCTAAGACTGGAATTCAAAAAAGACAGCAGCACACTGTGTGGGGAGCTGCGGAGACTAGCCAATAGGGAATGCTGAGGAGAAGGGAGTGGCTTAAACCCCACCCCTCAAAGGGAGTTAGCTGTCTAATAGACCAGAGGCACCAACCTCAACTTGGAATTCATAATTGTGAACATGGATTTAGGAGCATAAGCCAGGTCAACCCCTTCTCCTGCTCCCCTCAAAAGAAAAAAAAAAGATATGGAGAAGGTGCGGCTGTCCAATAGGCCCAGTGTCTCCCACCTCCCAGATGAGTGCCCTAACCACTGGGCTACGAGGTACTCTTGGTGGACTCTCTCAATCTCTCCTGATGAAGCTGCTCCACTTTGTGTAAATACTTAAATATTCATTATGCCTGAGAGAAGATGAGATGACTGTCTAGACTAGGATTTAGGGCATGCACTTGGAAGGTGGGAAGCTAGGTTCCAGTCCCTGCTCAGAGACTTCTGTAACCACTGAGAGACTGTATATAAGGGGGCACCACAACCACCACTTCCTCTGGGAGCTGTGCTTTGTGTGGGGCCTGATCTGGTAGACATGTTCTAATGTGATCTCTGAGTATCTACTGCTGAGATAGGTGGGGGAATGCCTAGTTTGTGTATCCTTCTGGGGGTTAGGCATGAGCTAGATGCCAGTCCCCAGGATTTAGGCAGCTGTGTACATGGCCACTGGCAGAAATTCAGGAATCTAGGGGACTTTATCAGTGGAAACTGTGGTGCTTAGGGAATTTAGGCACCTTAAGTATAAGGCTGCAGCTAAGAGTGAAAATTTTTGAGGATTTAAATTTTGGGCTTAAGTGCCTAAAGTGCAAGTTAGGTGCCTTAAATTCCTGTGTGGATCTAGCCCCTAGAGACATACCCTGCAAGTGCTCATGGCTTTGAAGAATCAGGCCACAAGTGCAGCTTGTTGTAGGTTCATTAATTTAATCCAAACAGATCTGTTCTATACTCACTGAAAACCTACACCTCTATACCTAATTTCCTCTAACGTGCATATTAAGAATCCCTCCCCCCCAGCCCCAACAAGCACACCATGTGTGCTGTCTAACTTAGCCTATTCACTCTAGCATGTCACAGAAGCATTTTTGCTCTGGGCAATTCTCTAGTTATAATTAAAATATGCACAGATAAATCTACCACCACTTCAAGGGGTGGGGGAAATCAAGCTGATTATTGCTTCGCTATTTCTCTTTTCCATCACAAGGAGGAATTACTATGTAAATCTTCCAATCTCTTTGTCATTATCTTTAAAAAGAAACAATGTAACAATTAATGTTGCTTGAAAGTGTCAAAAGAGAGGTTGTTTGCTGAAAAATCACTTTGTTTTATATTTTTTCATGCACACGAAAAAGAAAAAAAATAGTAAAGGGAGTTTAAGGAAAGATGTTAGCTAAAGTATTATCAGTTTACTACTCTTCATATAATATGACAATCAAAGATTCTTTGAAATCCAACAGGAATAAGATCAATATTTGAAATGGGCAACAGTGACCATAAAATCTATATGTAGTGTAAATAAAGTGATCTCTTTTGAATGTCCCATACAAATATAATCAAATTTGACTTTATTGATAGAAAATAACAGACAGTGATTGATGTCTTGGCATAATAAATGATGCATCTTTGTATCACCCCATTATGCACAACTAACAATTGATGGCATAAGTGAAATATCACTGTGTATGCATGTCTGTATTTATGTGTGAACAAATTTGTGTGTGTGTGTGTGTGTGTGTGTGTGTGTGTGTGTGTACTGTATATGTAAGCGGGATTACAGTGCAATGTTACACCATAGATATGTATGTATATAACTATCACACTGGCATGATGTAACCTACGATTAAGTGTGTAGCACAAATGGCACTGTGTGTGTGTGTGTGTGTGTGTATTTAAGGATTTATCGTGTGTGCACCTGTGTAGCCCACTGATGAGTATGTATTACAGGTCCCCCTGTGTGTCTTGTCGGAGAAAAACACAGTTCTCACTCTCAGGTTGGGTGCAGCAAGTCAGAAACACTTTGTTATCTCAAGCAACTGCACAGAGGGAGAGAGAGCACTAGGACACAGGGTTTCCCCCACCTAGGCAGGTCTCTCTCAAGATAAACAATTAGAGCAAGTATGTATACCTTTATTACAGACAATAATAAGCAACAGCTGCATATTGTTTATACATATTCCTTCATGATCTGTTATTTTTCTTACCATTTCTCTTATAGTCAGCATTCTAGTCTTATCTAATACAAGGTCACAACAGTCTTTTTCAGTTGTTTTCCACTCACTTCGCACTATCCCTGCTTCTACAAATCTCGCGTTATTAAAGCTAGAGTTAGCCTGACTCCTGCTCATTTCAGAGGCCTACATCCAAATTCCCTTTATCTACTTCCACAGTCTGTTCTGCAGAGGACTTCAGTTGGTTATAGTCCCACCAAGAGAGCTTTAGCTCAAGCTGTAGCAAGCCATGCTTTTAGGTCTAAGATTCCCAGTTTAATCCCCCATTGTGTCGCTACTCTGTGACTCCTCTAGTCAGGTTAGGATCCCAGGGCTTTCTCTCTCCAGGGCTTCCTCTCCCCAGGCTTCCTCCTCACAGCCTCTCTATTTCCAAGGAGTAATCCTATAGCCTCCTCCTTTTACTTTTTTTTTTTTTTATTATGAAGAACACTCAGCCTCCTTCTGCTACAAATTTCTTTATAGTAACCAGCCTACTCCTGCCCAGCTGGACTTCATGATTAGTCAAATCTGACTCTCTGTCCAGACGCAGCCTAGTATGTTGACTGGTCTTTCAGGATCACATTAACCCATTCAGACATATGTGGAGTGCAAACCCCATCACATACCACACTCACTCTTTAACTCAAGCTGTAGCAGTTTGTGCTTCTAATTCTCAAGGTCTCTGTTCAATCCTCATTGTCAACCAATATGGTAGGATATGAACATACATATATATTATTCGATATATCCATATATTATTCCATATATATATAATTTCCCACGGTTTGCTAGGCTCTTCACCTAATCCTATAGGTGACAGGACCATCGGTGAGATAGGCAATCCTCCACGTATCTTTGCCCATTTGTGGATTGCTCTGGGGCTTAGGCAGGAATAGGCATCCTAATGCCTAGAGAAAGGCTGCAGTGCACATGCCCAAAGGCAGAAATTTAGGTACGAAATGAGTTTAGGCACCTATAGGGTTAGGTGGCCACCACTGTGAATTTCATGGATCTCAGTGGTGCCTAAAATTGGGACTTATGTGTAGAGTGAACAAATAGCAACTGTGAAAAAACGGGACAGGGGGTGGGGGTTATAGGCTCCTATATAAGAAAAAGTCCCAAAAAACAGGACTGTCGCTATAAAAATGGGACATCTGGTCACCCTACTTATGTGCCTAAGTACCTTTGTGGATCTGGGCCATGATCCCTGTCCCAAAGAGTTCATCTTCTAGGAAAAAAGCAAATCATGAAAGCAGACAGTTTGTGGTGGGGAAAGGAAGAGAGATCTGATGGCTAGAGGATAAGGGTTAATATCTATAGGATTATGTATTTGCTGCTTTGGCAAACTGTGTACATTTCGTAGCAGGTAATTTTGTTTTCTATTAATTGAAACTGCGATGAAACTATTGGATCATTACATTGGATACACAGGATTTGGAGAACGGGGCTTTGGGTTTTCGTTATTTTAGTTATTTGTTTGTATGAGGTGAGGAGGAATGGTGGGGGAAGGTCACAGGGTTAATAGAGCAGAGGGTATGAAGCCGTAGGATCAAAAGAAGGGAGAGCAGGAATAAGAAAAGTGATAGTGAAGAAAAAGGGAAGTTGGGAGAGGGAGAAGATAGAGAGTTTGATGGATGCTGGCTGTAAGGAATTTTCTACAGTCTCTCTCTGTGACATACATAATATTCCTAGGCAAAAATGTTAATAATATGTTAAAAAATCCAAAGATATGGAAATGTGCAGTTAAGGCATGCAAACAATCTTAACTCTACCCTGTAGTAATACAAATAAGTAAGTGAGAAAAATTATTATGGAAATACACCAATCTATCTTTAAAAATCAGTATTATCACATCTAGGATCATATAAAATGCCATAATCATACAGGTTTGATATATTCCTCGTCCCTTCCCTTTCACATAGACTTTTCTCATCCCAGCTAAAGCTGAATGAATTTTTTTGATAAAAACTTTTTTTTTCAGTGAAAAACTCAGATTTAGGTTGACTAAATAATTTAGCAAATTCATATAGATTTTGCCAAATTGTTTTGGTCAGAAAGTAAAACCTAAAAAAACCCAATTCTAAGTAAGTTGAAGTGTTTTCTTCTGACATATTCAAATCAAAATGTTTTGACTTGATTCAATTTGACTTCATTTCAAAATTTCCTTTTGCTTTATATTTTTAAAAAAATCTTACAAAATGCTTGAAAACAAAATGAATCGTTCAATTTTGGATTGAACTACATGTTTTGTTTTTACTTTGCAATTCATCAAAAAAATTATAATATTTCATTTTTTGATTCAACTGGAAACAATATTTTTTTCAGAATTTTCAGTGAACCTCAAATTGTTTTAATAGAATAGCTCTATCTCCAACATCATGGGGAGCCAAGCAAGGGGGGAAGCAGTCATGTGTGGGGATGAATTGGAAGGTTCAGCATGCAGAGGGGTTGTGAAAGGCAGACAAAGGGACAAAGGAGGAAAATGAAGGAGCCATTCTTATCCCCATATTTATGCCCCCATTCTCTGAAGGAGCTGTTCACTTCGCACCATAAGAGTCTGACGTGATCCTAAACATCAGTACTGAATATGATTCTATTAACATGACTCTAAACATCAGTACAGAACTCGCCTTTGATCCAGATCATGATTAATGTGATCCTAAACATCAGTGCAGAACTTGCCTTTGATGAAACACAGGAGCCAGTGTTCACCATGAAACCTGTAAACCTGACTATTGGAGTAAAATTTTTACCGATCAGAAGTCTTGACATGCATAGTCTCCGTCATTGCCATGACTCTTTTCAGACAATAGAATTGCAGCGTGTAAACTGGTTGGACAGAAAAGTTCATGATTGCTTGAATTATCTTGGTGTCACAATGGTCTCACTTAAGAGTAACCTGAGTTATGGATCTGAATCAGTCTGTAATCAGAACAATCTGATATTATAATTTGTAATAATTTACTGAGCCAGACAGAAAAATTGGGATTTTTTTCTCATGGAACTTTTTGCCGGAAAAATCCTGTTTGAAATGTTACTGTCAGGAAATTCTTATTTCCATATAGGAAATTCTGAAAATGTTACAAAAAAGGATTTTTCACAATATTTCAATAAGCAGCTCTGAAAATCATAGTGTGTGATCATGTAATTAAAGATTGTATCATTAGGAATATACATAAGGGAGCCAAATTAATGTTACATAGACAACCTTATCTCTGGTACTTATTTTTGCAACCATAAGAACCTCTATCCCACATAGGAGGAACTTAGTACCTCAGAGAAGCAGGCCTTTTTCACTATTACAACTATAAAATTAAAAGGAGTCAGCTTCTGTTGGTGTTGTACAAACATCCTCAGTACTCCAGAACAGAGTTCTCTAATTGTGGTACATAGCAATATATGGGCCACAATTAAGAAGTAGTCTGAGGTTCAAAGTATAGTATCATAACCAGAATACATTATGCCTACACTAATTAAATTAGAAACATGGTTCTCCAAATACATTGTGTCTTAGATGTAATGTGCTTAGTCTGAAAGTCTAAGAACTGCTGGAGAGAGACTTCTGCAAAACACTTAATCTCAATGAGAAGGAACAATCTGACCTCCAACTGACACTATTTTACCTTAAGCTTTCGTGAGCTACAGCTCACTTGCTTATGCTCAAATAAATTGGTTAGTCTCTAAGGTGCCACAAGTACTCCTTTTCTTTTTGAGAACACAGACTAACACGCCTGTTAATCTGCAACTATTTTACCTGTTTACAGCTCATTCAGCAGACTAATTCTGTCTCTCTAGAGAACTGGGGCTCTGATTCTTCCTGCTTCCCCAGAGTCCAGAAAGAACCTACCATATTACATTTCCACCTGATTGTCATCAGCTCTGCACAATTCACCAACTTCCATGCAGAATAATGCTGTACTGGTAGATAGAGGCAATAACAAATGCAAAGAACTTCAGCAGATACTACTACAAAGATATAGCCCAAGGCATCCCCTGCTGAGATACTTTTTTTCTTCTAGATCTTTCTTCTAGCTCTATATGTTACAAACTGTTAAGGAAGTAAGCATAATAGGACATGGAGCTCAGTAACTGTTCTGGGTTTGTTCTGGCTGTATTGACTCTTTACATTGTTAAAGACTCTGCAGGCCCGCAGGAAGATCTGTAACTTCTGTGAGACAGAAGAGTTTCAGCATATTACAGAGGAGATGCACACTGTGCTCTCTCACAGAGAATTTGTTCTTCCTTGTTTTGTTTCACTTGATGTAAAACCAAAATAATTCATACTGAAAATATAAAGTTGTTTTTCGTGTATAAAAGAAAGCCTATCACACAATGCAATTGCATACCAAATATAAACAACAAGAACAAACCAACTTTAAAGATAACAAAATTACTTCCTACAGGAAGTCTGTTAAGGATGTTATGTTTACCAGATGGTCCCATTAATTTGGTGCATGGTTCTTAACAATTAAATACCATTCTTCCAAGATTCAGTTTAACATATATGGCAATTATAATTTAATAGCCATTGATCACTATGTCGCAATATCTTTAAATGATTAACAAGTAAAATAAACACTGGAATTACTATCTGCAGTCTTCACAACTCATGTACAGTAAGAAATTCAGGAATATAACTATATACTAGGAAACACAAAAAACAGTGGATATGCCTATTAGCTGTTTCATTGCTTGATATCAAATATATGAAGAGATTTAGCTATAGGTTCCATATTCCTAAGACCATGTAGCCTTCCAAAAAGTTACTGAAGAGCAAAGGGTTCATTTGAATTTATCTGAAGATTTTGCAGACAAAGCCATTTGCAGAAAAAAGTATCTGCTTTTGTTAAGCTATTTCTTAGCCTTTTAAAAGCAAGGACTTTGCTTGAATACACTGATTCAACTCATTTAATATGGATTTGCATCTTATCTGAATTCCAGTGACTCATTGTTTCTTAAACAGGTGGGAGTACAAATCTGAATATTAATGCAATAACTGCAGTATGGCGTCAAGAAGACTCAATAATAAAACAGACCAAGTGGTCAACTATTAACTTGTCCTAAGAAAGATACTGGCTTACGTCAGAATTTATTTCTGTGTAGTCATGCAAATAACTATTAAATATCACATTCAACTGGAACATGGAAGTGATTCAGAATGCATTAGATCAACTAAGTTGTATGTAAGTCGGTTAGAACTCAATATGTCAAAGTACAGAAACCTTGTGGCTTTTTAAAAGAGTGATGTTGGAGTAAATTTGCATTCTATTATTTCCATATTATGTCCCCTAGGCCTTGGTAATGACTTCAGAAAGCAATTCCAGATGAGTTATGCTTGTGAAAACATGCATACACTGCTGCAGCTCACAGCAACAGCAGCCTTATACCTGTCTGACTAAACTACTGTGACACATACCAAGTGCTTCAACATGCTAGTAAATTATACGTCTTTAACAAATGTCAAAAAATGAACACTATCAGGCTGGAACACCGGACTTTGTTTTCATAAAGACCTGATACGAAAAACATCACCATGCTCCCATTAAGCTCTGCTATCATACAGAGTCGTACTTAATCATCCACAGACAGAGAAGACAGAGTAGCTCTTGAGGTTCACTGTGAGCTGTTGCTGCCCCCTTAAGACAAGTAAACATAAATAATAGCGAGTATGCTGCAGTTCCCTGAGTACATTTTCTCAAAGGTCTTTCTCAATGAACTATCATAGGATAATCATAATAAGGGGCTTGCTTAACGGAAGCTGGTGCAACAATAAATCCAGGAATTTTAATGCACTCTATTACAACTGCAATGAAAACCTAAGGTTTAGATTAAGGACCTTAGAGAATAGGAGAACCAGAGTCCTTCAGTGAATTCATGCTAGCAGCTTTAAGATAACAAAGCTCAAACTGTGAAAATAAGGGTACAGTTAACATTATTCAATCTTTAAATGAAAGTTACTAGCAGAGGGAGAAAGAGGCCCACTTTCTCTCAATTCACTTTAGAATGACATACTATAGGGCAACCCAGGTAGGCCATGAGATAATCTGAAAACTATAACAAGGATAAGTTATTAGCACTTTCCATTCCTTTAACCTTTGTCAAGAGGCCCGCTTAATGTTTGGTCATTTGCTCCTATCTTTAAAGTTGTCTAAGGGTCTGATATTAGAATGTTAATGGCTGCTATAGATGTGCTTTGAAATAGAATCGGTGTAATATTTTTATCTAGACTGATCTTTAGCTTCATGTCGATGTTTATTCTACCCCTTTGATTCAAGCTTGCCCAGATGCAATTGTGAGAGGAGAAGAGTAGACACACTAAGCATCCAGAGCACGAATATTGTGTCTTTAGCTGGTTTTACACAACCAACATAATATGAAGTAAACACTTCTGCACAATGGGGTCCAAAGAACCAAATATACTGAATATACAAAATTGAACATATGCAGTCAGATTCTCTGCTTTGCCTAGTTTATGCTCGGTGAAGCAGAGATGGGATTCTGTAAGCAATGCCAGCTCTGAACCCACTTAGGGACTCCTCCATACCAACAGAATCCCCAGCTGTTGGCTGCAGCTAGTCTCTGCTCCCTTACCACCATCCTGAATAGTGCAAAGGGAGCAGAGCAGGGGAGAGAATCTGTCCCAGAATATTGAAACTGCCTGAATACAAATACACGTTGCAATGGAGATATGCAGAATATATGCGACCCTACAGTTTTCATTTTAAAAACAAGTATTTAAAATAATACATTAACCTATTCCTGTAACACAGATTCAGTAAAGTGGGAAAGGGAACAAACAGTGCCTTTTGTTAAATGTTATTTTTATTGGGGTTCACACCGAGATTACACTGTAAATACAGGGTACAGGAGAAAAGCAACATAGGGACCAGGGAAGAAGTGACATGTTGCTGCTGATTATCTTCCTGTTTCATGTTAAAAATAATATATGTATTTTTAGCTCTGAACCCTAGTGTGTATTAGGAAATATATTACATCTTAGGTATAAAAGATGAACAAATTAATTTTCTCTAGCTAGTCATTTTTCCTCTCTGTTTGGACAACAAGAATACTGTAAACTATTGTGTATTTAGCAGAGCTGAACAAATGAAACAAAAATATAGTTGTCCAAGATCAAAAATGAATTTTGTTGCCACCATATTCACTTTCAATAAAAATAATAATAGCTTTCCAGTTTTACGAGCATAATCACTTAAACCTCCGTTCAGGAAACAGATACAATACCACATGATTTCCCTAAGTATTAAATGCAGAGTGAACTTTGAAAATTAAGGCTTTTGCAATTAAATATGTAAGTCAATTTGTTTTTCAGGGCCTGCCCTCTATCCAGCATTTAAACATGTGACTTCAATGGCACACCTCACATGCTTAAAGTTAATGTTGTGCTTAATTGCTTTGTTCAAGCAGGATTTATGTATATGTCAGTCACTCAGGATACAAAAGTACATGAATGATATAACAACACAGATCAGACTGTAAATATTTATAATAAACTTTTTTGAAAGTTCATCAGAGCATGAATCATTCTTTAAGAAATATGCAAATAATTTAAAATAAATAAATTATAGACTTTCACAATATGGTCATGGACACTTCAAAAATAGGGAAAAGGGCAAAAAAGTATTAATTATTTCTTGAGAATTATTCATTCAAACTCTAGTAATTATCTTAATTAAGTCAATGGACCCAGGATCAGAGGGGGAAATGTTGAACCATTGTAGCTTAGCATTATTCACTATGGACGCTGCATCTGTGCAAGAGTAGTCCTAACAATAGTGTTTCTGGAATTTCAAGTTGTGCTATATGTTGTTTTTGTCACAGAACATGTAGTATTATTCCTAACCCACTTTTTCCCCCCTAAAAAGAATTAACAATATATTTTGGGCTAAGCCTCATTTTTGGTTGTTTTGTTGTTTTATTCATTTAGTGGTTTTTGTCTCTCTTTCCCGGATAGTGTTCGTTTTTTCCTGTGTTATTCTTTCTGCATGCCCATTTATTATGTGCAATCTAGAATTTGTGACATTCTGCATATTTATAATAGCGTGCACAGTCTGAGTGGTTTTGTTTATCACAGTAAAAAATTCTAATTGGTTTGAGTTTACCTATTGAACTGGGAACCTTTTAACTTCTTTGCTTGGTGTTCTATTGTCTCACTGTTGACAGCTTTGTCCACAGCCTTTTTTAATGTAAGGTCTGCTGTGCTAGTACTTTCCTTTGTATTCCAGATATTAACTGTCAGACAAATGTGTCCTGTGAAACCTCTTTTAAAAGCTATCCAGACCTCTCCTATGTTGCCATTTTAAGTCTGTTGAAAATGGTTGATTCATGTTCATGGTCCTTTAATTAAATGTTTGCCTTTCAACTTATTATAAGCATCCTTGGATTTTAATGTTCTTTAACCAAAGCACAAGTTTCTTCATAATCTTTTGACACTAGAATATTGGGGATTCTAATCAGAGCGGGGCAACATTTTTCAACCTAAACTTTGTTTTGGCAAAAAAAAAAATGCAGATTCATTGCCATCAAGAAGTATCATGAATTTTGTCCATTTCACTATGTTGTATTGGTAAATAAAAACCTTAAAAATTCTGGGGGGAGGGAAGGCAGAAGGGGAGGAATCAAAAAGTTTCATTTCAACATTTTCAAAAGGAAACATTTTGATTTTTCAGTTCAAAATGGCTGTTGTTTCAAAATTTTCAGTGTGGTCATCTAAGCATTTTTAAAATGCTTTAGGGCTGCCCAAAATTTGGCCATTAGTTTGCATTAACTAAAATCTTTTCACAGGATGTTCTCAGTCACTTCTCTCCCTATTCCAAGCAGGTGGTTTGATTATAAAATATAGAATCCCCATAAAAAGTAAATTAGCCAAGTACCTGACTGTAACCCCTTTTATTTTAGTTTTTATAAAATATTTACATTTGTATGATCAGCTTTTCTCAGTTTAGTTTTTCATTATAATAAAATGTTTGCTGCAAAGCTTAGAGCAGGTGTTCCCAAACTTGGTTCCTGGCTTGTTCAGGGTAAGCCCCTGGCGGGCCATGAGATACTTTGTTTACCTGACCGTCTGCAGATACAGCCTCTTGCAGCTCCCAGTGGCCGTGGTTCGCTGTTCTGGGCGCAGCTTCCATTGACCGGGAACGGCGAACCGCGGCTACTGGGAGCTGCGAGTGACCGTACCTGCAGATGCTCAGGTAAACAAAACATTTTGCAGCCCACCAGGGGCTTTTCCTGAACAAGCCACGAACCAAGTTTGGGAACTTCTGCTCTATGTTTTTCTCAAAGCTCCAGCTCCTGGAGTCATATGATTAAATGTGAAGCTCAGCTTTCATGTTTCAAAAAGTATATTTCTGTCCATCATGTGGTGGGGAAAAGTTTGAGAATGTGCTCAAGTGCACTCTAAAAGCTCAGAAACCAAAAAGAAAAATAAAATGAGCCCCAAGTTTACCCTTTCTGAAAAAGACATGATTTCTAAGCCAATCTCATGATTTTTGAGGCCTGACTCATGATTTTTGAATGTTTAGGGCTGGCAACACTGGTGTAGTCCTTGTGCTTTGTTGGCAGATGGTGAGGTTTAGTACAGTCCTTCTGAACTAATCCAGGAACTAGGCCAGCATAGAACCAGCCTCAAGACTTGGAGCTGTAAATGTTTTTTTTGGGGGGGGCTCTCTCTCCTCAGATACATGGAGTTGCTTAATTGGCACAAGTGAGAATCTTGAGCTGGTCAAAAAACAGTAAACTTCTTGATTTTTTTTAAAAAAAATGTGACCAGTTTTACAAAATTATATTTTAAAAACAATTTTTGTCAAAGAGTTTCAAAAGCAAAAAATTCTAACCAGCTCTGCAGCAAGTTAAAGATCTTGAAAATAGTTTCATTTCTTTTTATTACAAATGTGAAAATTACCAGCTGTAATAATAGTGATCTCTACCAAATATCGACCATTTTTGCAAAAAATAAAAATTGTTCAGTTTTGTAGAATGATTTGAAATGAGTTAGAAACAGTGTTCCACAAGAAATGGAGAGTAAATCTCACTGTATACTGCATTTCTACTTAAATAGTAGAATATAAAGCTACTTTTTCTTTTTGATCCCAAGATAATTATATATGCCCTTTCATCTGCTTTTCCAAAATTAGACACAACTAAGAAAGGAAGATTGCCTTAAAAGTTTATTTTCACTTTAATTTCTGTTTTTATTACACCATGGAGATGCTAACTGAAGCTTTTTCAAAACTAAATTTACACTTGGAATAAAGTGGCAATCAAAGACCTGCAGCAAGAACATGTTTTCAGTTGATACATTTGACATGATTGTTTATTTGTTCCGTGAAGTTACTGTTTGCTTTTGACTGGCATTAAGTTTGTGTTTTTCTTCTGTTGCAAATGTTGACATTGCTGGATTTGAAATCAGCTCTGTTCCATGTTTTTAGATTTATTCAGATATACAATTATATAGTCCTATAATTTCATGAATTTCTCATCTGTAGCAGTACATTATCTTCTTCAAATCTCTGTCCTTCTCAGTCCTCTGTTCCATTTTATTTCTTAAGTAAGAGGCATGGAAGCTAACACTTTCTCTCAAAACAAATTGGAAAAATATAACCACAGTGAAACCTGACTCTTTTTTAGCACCTTCCTGATTCCTATTTTCATAAATTCTTCAAATTTTAACCCATAACTTTAATAAGAAGTATCTTCTACTTTAACACTTAATCATAAACCATACAGGAAATTTGCACAGTACTTGAAGTAGCAAGTTAGATGTGATTATATCAGTGTGAGTTCTTGATGGCACTGATTTACTGCTGTGACACTAAGAATACCTAGAGCTTCACATCCTGAAAATGTTGCCTCTTGTCTTCTATAATTAATCCATTCTCTAAAGAGGTGCACTAAAGGTTCATGAAATCAGGCTAGTGTTCCCAAATAACACTACCGCTTTGAATATTTTCTTTCTAAGGAGCAAACAGATATTTTGGGTTTAAATAAGGTAATATGTTTTAGAAGGGGTTTTTTTAAGAAAGGTGTTTGTTGGTCTTCTGCTGAATTCTTGCAGTGCAGACACAGTCAACCAGCTCTTCTACACAAAAAAACTTCTCCTATATTGTGTAACAGGACTACTCTGTTTTGTTTGGGGTTATTTTTATGGTATGATCCTGTAAACACTTACTATGGAGTAGAGTGGTTATTAAATATTAATAATAATAATAATAATAATAATAATATTTAATGTGTTTGAATCCAAACATAAGAGGTATTTTTAAAATACAGAAATACAAGTTTCTAGGCACTTTCTAAACATAAAGATATAGACTCCAGCCCTGAAAAACACAAGCTGTCTATATTAAAAAGAAGCTTTCCAATGATGATCATATAAAAGGGGCAATAGTGAAGAATAGAAAGAGAGAGAAAATGAATCAATTAACATTAATTTATCTCCCACAGTTGCTTCAACCGTTTTACTCCCTTTTAAAGGCCTGGATGGAATCCTCATTTTGTTTATGTGATAAGGCTTACTGATTTGTTATTCATTTTCAAATGGAGGCTAATTGATATTGATCTCCATGTGTTGTTTATTATCATTGTGTAGAGAGGAAATAAGTTTAAGGGTGGTATATCTGGAGTGAATTGTGGTCCTGGAGGCAAAATCAATGTGCCCAGGAAAGGTTGAAGAAGTGGCTATGACTTGTAGCTTGTTGTTCTTAAGGGAGATATACTCAGGGATAGATCTGGGTGAAAATTTTCACCCACATTTTTTCAGATAAAAAATGCAGATTTGGGTGAAAATATTTCGTAAATTTGCCAAATTGTTTAAAGAAAACCCCTAAAATTGAATTGTTTCAATATTTTTGAAACTGAATGTTTTAATTTTTTTTTATTTGAAACTACTTTTCATTTCAAATTTTACTTCAATATTTTTTAATTAAAAGTATTAAAACTTTGAAAAAAATAAATAAAATATTGATTTTTGGTTGTAATGAAACAAAAAATCTGAAAATAATGTTTTTCTGATTTTTTGGAAGAGCCAGAAAACCAATCAGTTATTCATACAGCTCTAGTTCGGGAGCATATGCTGGATGCTTAAATCATGTAAAATTTTCTGAAGAACTCTATTCACTTCCATGTTTAACAAAATATAAAGTGCCAGTTTTTGAATGTGCAGTGTTTCTGTAGCCATGTTGATCTCAGGATATTAGAGAGACAATGTGTGTGAGGTGATATCTTTTATTGGACCAAATTCTGTGGGTGAGAGAGACAAGAAGAAGAGCTCTGTGTAAGTCCAAAAGCTTTTCTCTCTCACCAATACAAATTGGTCCAATAAAAGATATTACTTCACCCATCTTATCTCTCTAGTTTTTGAATTATATATTATGCAATGTATTGAATATATGGAGGAAAACTACAACCTGGCTGGCTGTAAACACATGTAGAAAATGTGGGTGTTGGAGAACAATCAAGAGTGTGAGGAGGAGGAGGAACCATTACCAAGTGAGTAGGGAGAATCAGCCAGTGGGACAGAAGAGGCAGAGGGTCAGCCAGTGGGTGTAGGTGCAGCCAGCATGAGACAGAAATGCCAGGGAGTGAAAGTGGCATGGGTTGGGATGGATATTTTGGAAGAATGAGGAAAAAGATTCAGGACATGGGAAACGGGGACACTTGGAAGTTGTTTAGGGAGGGGAACTTACTCCATAGAACTCTGTGCTTACAGAGATGGAGTTCTCCATGTTCTCTGCACACAGGGAAGAACAGGCAGTTTCATCTGTTTGGCGGTCATTCTGCACATTTTGCTTCCTTCTTCAAGTGCATAGCAGAAGCATAGCATGTGGCCCAAGAGCTTCAGAAAAAAAGACACTGGAGTCAGATTTCTACTCTAAGGCCATGTCTACACTACAGGGATTATAGTGGCATAGATACAATGCTCTAGCTATGCCACCATAACCCCATGGTCTAGACTCAGCCTACACCAATAAAGAGGTTTTTTCATAACTGTTAGAATTTCATCTCCCTGGGCAATGTTAGCTAGGTTGACCGAAGGATATTTCCATAAAGCTAGCTATCTACACCAGAGATTAAGAAGGCATATATTTCACATCCCTGAGGCAATGTAACTCTGTTGACTTAAATTTTAAGTGTAGACTTGAACTAAACTCTTAGGGCCAATTCCTCTCATTCACGTTTAAGAAGGTGTTTAACAGAGTTGTGAAGTTTGTTTTAGGTCGACCTGAAATGAAAATTTGTCAGTATTTTCACTCATTTTTAAATAATAAAATTAAAGTACAATTCAAAAGGGAAAGGGAAAGACATTTTGAATCAAAAAGTTGAAATGATACAAATTTGTGAAAAGTTTTGGTAGAAACAAATCTGCATTTTTTGGGAAAAAAAATTCACATGGATCTACTCCAGGGCCATTTCTGATCTACTCTGGGGCCATTGAGAGCGTGGACCTGAGAAGGCAAGTGAACTGTAAAATTTTCTGCTGATGAAACCTTATGGATCTCTATGAAGCAATTACCCAGGTTCATTCTCCTGGGCCTACCACTGCCTCACAGTACCAACTCTCGCCACACCTGCCTCCTACTTTGTAATGTACAAAAAATATAAAGGGGGAACTACTGTTGCTCAGAAAAGCAACAGTTTACAGTATTCAGTCTATCTTAAATACATATAAATTTAAAAGGAGGGATTTCAGAGACCATCAAGAGCAAAAGTTTCCCTGATTTCTCTTGGAATTCCTTAGCCATTTTACTCTTGGCTGTGTATTGTTGAGGTCAGGAGGGAAAAGATAAGATTACATTGTTTGGGGGGTGGCTGGGGAGAGCAGGTGATCTATTAGCATGGTATAAAAACCTAGATTACATAGCATGCTGCTATATAACTACCTTTCCCAGCTGCTACATAACTATCTTTTCCAGCTGCACAAACCCCATCCTTAATCTGAGTAGGACCCTTGAACTCTGCTCTACCCTTCTCTGATGGGGTTCACTTAACACTGTGGTGCCTCCTGCTGGGTGTCATGGGGATTAGCTCTGTTTACCAGTGCACCCTCGTCTGGTGGAGCCTCGCCACTGTCACTTTCGTTCCAGGACCCGCACCACTCCCAGGACTGCGGGTTCTCTTCAGTGACACTACCCTCCAGTTGTGCCACACTCTGTGTTCCCCCCTTCTGGGGGACCTGCAATCTCTGTCCAACCACTTCGCTCAGTGGCAACTGCAATCCAGTGTCCTGGGGCCACTTTCCATGTGGCTCCAGCACCCTCTTCTGCCCTTACCTCAGGGCCTCAGCCTTCAGGCCCTAGTAGCCCGCCAGGAGCTCTCTCTAGCTCCCCAGTCCCTGCTTGCGGCACTGCTTTGTCCCAGGTGCTGGTGCTTCTTCCTCCTGCTATGAGCCTAGTCTTCTCCAGTCAGCTACCAACCTCTCTTCTGCCCTGCAGCTCTTCTTATATGAGCCTTTCAGGCCATGATTGGCAGCTCTTTGCAGGCCCTCTCTAATTGGCTGTCTTCTCTGCAGCCTCCCTAGGGCTCTATTAATCCCTTACTGGCCATTGTGGGACAGATGCCCCATCACACCTTCATTCAATAAAAACACACAGACCAAATAATATAAAATATTATTCTGTATATCTCAGCAACAGATCAGAAGTAGATTCAAGATCACAGGCTATGAATAAGGCCCTTTGTTATTGGTATTTACTGATTTCCCCTCCAAAATTCCTGGATTTTTGAAAAAGGCAGTGTTCAGGTATTACTGATTTTCACCCACATTTTGGCTTTTTCAGGACCGAGGTGTTTTGTACCAGAGAAGCGAACAGGGCTGCATTGAAGGGATGGAGTCAGGAAGGCTCTGTCTGTCAGGGGGTCCTGTTCTCATGATTTGTAGTCTTCCACTCCCTTCTTGATCCTGGCCCTTCAGCACTGCCCAGTTCACTTCCTCTGTGCAGTGGGGAAGTGAGATGGGCGGGAAGCCTGGTCCCTGAAGTTGAGACTACCCAACCACTGCAGTAACAGACCCACAGTGAGCAGAAGGCTGCAACCTGGAAGTACTGGCCTCCTTGTCAGACAGAGCCCCCTCCCCTCAGCCTATAAACTAGCTACATATATGCTTAAGACATCAATACTAAACTTGAGGGTTACGTGTGTTACTTGTGAAGTCTTAATAATACCATGAGATTTGCATGCTCTGTTTTCAGCAAAAATTCAAATTAGTTTGAAGGATAGTTTCAGAAGAAACTCATCTAAGCTCAGTCCTAGGTGCTGACATTAGAGAGATGAATTCTGAGGATATATGTAACCCATGAATGTGTGTGTACGCTAAAAGGCATATGCATATCCCCAATGCAAAATATTAAATGTGTTTCTAATTATAATCAAAACCATTGAGAATCAAAACTTTGATTAAATACCTCTGGAGTATTCTTTTCTAATCATGACTAAGAAGAAACTGTATTCAGCATGCATGCCACATTCATTTATATAAATTAAAACTAGAAGAGTTTGACAATTCCAGCAAGTAGAATAATATCTATTTAATAGATATGTAATTATATGTCTGGGCTGTGTTCACTGAGTTTAGAAGTGCTAAGATTAGAAAGTAAGATCAGCATTAATTCTTGTAATATGATCATGTATGTAAGAGGTACTTCTAGGGAAAAATCACTAATTTTTGTGGAGGAGCAAATTTTGAAAGTAGATTGTTCTCACTCCAGGGTAGACGAGTGTAATCAAAGCAAAGTCTTCTTTGGAGGCCAGTGAATATAATGTGGGACGGGGATGGGGGGTGGTATGGGGAAATAATATATTTACTAAGCAGTAATAGAATATATTCTAATAACAATCAATTTGAAGTATTGCCAAGTCTTTCTTCAGGAGTAATGGAAACGCTACATCAGTATGAATAAGAAAAGATTCTTTTCTCCACCAATAAAATGAATGATAGAATGCTTTATTACTGTTGCCAGAAAATTTATACTGACAAGTATACCCATATAATTCATTGCATGACATAGAACATTGTGTTGTCTTGTCAAAAAAGAAAAAAGAGGATTTTAATTTAAGATGAATTGTACTTTTCTAGCTGGTGCAATCTTCATAGATCACAGATCTGAGTAATTAAATTAATTTAAAGAAAATAGCTAAGACATGAGGTTAGCAAGTGTGATTTGAACAACTTAGTAATTGGCCAAGGAATTTCGCATTTTGAGGATAGGTGTCTGCAAGAGTTGATTTTTTTTTAAAAAGTGAAAGTACCTGCAATAATATTGTTTTTTAAAGCTTAAGTATACCTCATGGATTGCAAGTTGCTTCAGATACAAAAGGGGGAAAATAATTCTGTCATGTTCAGCTTTGCAAGAATTGTGCAGGAAAATTATGGTCTTCATGGGGATGTTTTAATCACTTCCTTTACATGAATCATGTAAAGCTTGTTATTAACAGAAATAACTCCTTGAACAGTCTCACTCCATTAACTTCAGTAGGGCTGAGTCAGTGCAGTACGCATTAGTATTATGAAATATATAGAAATTGAACTATTTTCACATCTCTCACCCACAAAAAAAGCATGAGCTGAAATCATTTCCATGGAAGATGAGCAGTATCTTAGAAATTGCTCATTTTGTCACTTAAGGCTATTTCTGTCCTCAGTTACTCTGGTGCAATTTCTAGTGTGGATAGCTTTGATATAACTGAGACCACTATATGGCTTAGATAGCATAAACCCTGTTTGAGACATCACCACCTGTCCAGAGGAGGAGTGGGGAGGTCAAAGAAAAACAGTGGATAAAGGACAAAACTTGGAGAATTTTTATCAGCTCCCAAGGGGACTCTTGATTGTAATGAAAAATTAAGGGGAGATTAAACATAATAGCTAACTTAAAAGACTGTACAATGTGGACAAGTTCAGTGAATATATTTGTCTCTTTTGCGCAATGATTCTCGCTTAGAAATTACAAGCATGGAATAGGTTTCAATTGATTTTGTAAAGCTCCACTCAGGAGGGGATGGTGAGGGAAGATGGAGGTATGAATACAACTGAAAATACTGATATGCTGATATGGCAAAACCAATTTTTTTTCTTTGAACAATTTGATTGTCAGAACTTAATGAGAAACAAAATATATCCATAATCCTTAAAGGTTCCAAATCACATTAAGCCTAATGCAAATTATCTTAAAATAGGATTAGATATTTAATGGTATCCATTATGATAATGAGAAAAGATATAAAACAAAGTGAAAATATGCAGTTATTCTGTTACAGTTAACAAACAGGACATACAAATTATTAAATTAATGCAAGCTCACTGAAGATGTTAAATAAAGGGACTTGGTTTTTGCAATTATTTTTTGTTGTCTCTTAAATGTTTATGTCTGTTGGAAGTTTTTATTCAAATTGATAATTTCTTCATTCGTAAAAATAAAAGAAATAATTGTTTGTTTGTAGCACCCTTATTATAAACTTGAGTACTGCTTTTAATGAAAGAATCTATATGCTTGTCATGACTAATCCAGTTTCCTAATTCCCACAATGAGCTTGATCCGGTGTTTGGTACCAGAATTAACCCTTGATTATAGTACATAAACCTGTGGAACAGACGGACAGGTGAAGAGCTCATACAACTAAGCTCTTTTAATCTTTCCACAGTCCATCAAGTGCAGTAGCATTTTTAAATCACTATTGATGCCTGACCTCACAATATATTTTGCAGCATGGAGAGGATGATCCTGGAGTTCCATCATTTTTAAGAGACCAATACAAAAAATAGTACAAGGCAGGGTGTGGCAGTTTAGTGTGGAGTTTTCCCTTTTTAGTAGGGCTGACCAGAAAACAAGATTTCCATTCCACAAAAATAACGGCAGTTTCAACATTTGTCCCCATTCCAATGCTGAATGAAACAGAACTTTTGATTTTTTTTTTTTTTTTTTTACAAAAATGAGACACACATATACACACCCAGCCCCAAATTGCAAATAGTCTGGGGATCGGAGTACTCACTTCAGCTGTGGGGGATCCATGTTCAGGTTCCTTCTTTTCCTGATTCAGACCAGGAACTTAAAGCTGGTTGTCCAACATCCCATGTGAGGGCTCTAACCAGCAGGCTTCAGAGTCAGTATCTCCTGTTGGAGCTGTTCTGCTTTGTATAAATAAATATTCTATCAGAGAAAGAGACTTAGGAACATGGTGGTTAGGGCATTTCCAGAGAAAAACATTTTTTTCTGAAAGTCTAAAAGTCTAAAAGTCTCTGGACCGGCTCTACTTTTTAGTAAAGGTTGCATTCTCAATGGTAGTTTACATATACCATATACATTGATACCATTGTACCTTTGCCGGTCTTCCTTGGCTGTTTCCTTTCATGTGGACAAAAGCCAAAATAGAATAACTGTGGGATGGGCAAGGACTTCTGTAGATATAACTCCACAAATAGAACTACGGTCTTAGAGCTAGTCGTAGTGACACAGAAGGTATGCTATCATTTTTTTCACATCTTTCAAACAAAGACTTTTGTAAATGTCATCATCTCAAGAATGAACAACTTATGCTGTCAGGAAAAGAAGGGAAAAGCAGAACAGAAACAAAGAAAGGAAAGGTCTATGCTGCTATGGCTAGCCTTACCAAGCTACTATCAGACATTAGCAGTGGAGCACGTGCCTTAATGCTAGTGGTTTGTGCCATGGACATCAGTTTAAAGAAGCCAAGACAAGAAAAGGGAGAATGGATGGGTGAAATGTGCAAGGTTTGATTGTGTGAGGTACACAAAGAGAACCCTTCAGGGCCCTTTTGCAAAGGTTTAGCAACAGGTCAAACGGCACAGTTTTCTTCAAAGGAAATCTAAGCCTTCAAGGCCAAAAATCACCACTTTCGCTCAGGGAACTCTTGTCCCAGAAGCTGTCCCCCAAATGCCCTTATGCATTTGGATGCAGTGGCAGTTGTCTGGTGGCTACAAGAAGGGGAAAACAGCTATCCTGGGACCCAGAATGAAGTGGGAGAAGGAAACAAAGATAAAGGGTAAGGTTGAGAGATCCTGGAAACTGGGGGCGGAGAATTGGATTGCAGCGGAAATAGGAGGAGAAGTGGGTTGCAGAGGAAAGTCAAGGATACATATAAAAAACATCTGCTTAGATCCAGGGGAAGTTTGTCAACTGGTCTAATCTTTACAGATTGCCATGAAAGCAAAATCTACCCCAAATTTACACTGTCTCAAAAGGGAACTAAAGAATTAGGATGCACTTATATATTTAAAATGCTCTCTACGGGATGATACCTTACTTGGTTGTAATTTATGAGTTGTAACAGTTAGCCACAATTTCCCAATGATATTATATATTGCATGGAAATTTCACTTCTCCAGTGCAGATTATATAACTGTTACAAAAAAAGATTCTTCTTTTGTATTGTTCCCTTTCTCCAGAGGGCAAGACTCCTGACTATTGGAAGTTTTTCTGCCTGGTCACGTTACATTGATTATTTGTAAACTATAAAAATGTGGGAGAAAAGTTTGAGTAGTAAAAGACTTGCAGTCCTTCAGAGTAGACATAAAAATCAGAGAGCCAAATTAAGCATTGATTTACGTGCCATGCCATGATGTTAAAATGGATCTGGACAGGGCGTAGGTCAGTGCTGAATGAGGCCCAATGGATTTATTCCAAAGTGTTATACAATATCTAAATATTACAAATCCACATTTTAAATATCTTAATCTCGAAAGATCTTCTATTTTTAGGGGTAGGAAGTACCTCTGAATCACTGACACATTCAGAGGTAAGAGTAAAAATCTGGTGTGCCATAGTACCATAAGATAGTACTTTTGTACCTGGGTTTTGCCACATACAAGATTTATATCTGGCAAACCTCAGACCCCCTTCAATACCCAGGCATGATAGCTAAATTGAGGAACAAGAGCTAACCTATATTTTAAATCTTAATTTCACTCTTTTGTTTTATTTTATTTTATTTTTAGACACTTAGTAATGTCCTGATTTGAAAGTGGGGAGGGTAATTTAGTTGAAAATATTCAGCTCTATGTTTATATGCGCAGTAATTGCTTTAAGTCTCCCCAGATATTTTCAGACAGTAAAAGGAGTTTGGGTCGGTTCATGAAATTTACAAGAGGTATATGAGTCTCATCAATTTCCCAGCGCAATAAAACTATTTCTCTGTATAAAATATTAATCAGCACAACCTTTAGGTTCAAAGGAGATATTGATTCCACAATTACCTCTGTTCTATCAGTAAACACCCTGGATTTCTCAAATATTCATTCACAAACATTTGGTGATGACATGAAATTATCACATATACAGTAAGAACCCCTATACAAATCACCATGAGAAAAGCAAATCACCACTGGTAAAGATGTTCAGTTTAATCATGCACATTGATAGGATGTGATTATTAAGTTTTCAGTACTTCCACAGCCATGCTTGTAAAATAGAGATGAAAAGGTCTACATGCAGCGGCATTCACACACTGAAATTCCTTGTGCAAATGCAGGTGACACGCAGAACTAGGCCTCCACCTTTTTTTTAAAATGGAACCAGGAATGTTTTTTACCATCCTGCACCAGTAGTGCCTGAACTACTTGGCCTAATAAGTCATCTTCCATCTCTAAAGTCCTTATTCATTGTCTGATCCTATTCCCAGCAAAGTCAAAGGAGTTTTCCATTGACTTTGATGGAAGCAGAATTGGTCCTTAATTACTTATTTCTGTGACATTGGGTTCAGCATGAGCCATCTGGTCTTCATCCACAAATTGATTTCCCGAAGGCATTATAATGTTTTATCCATAGCTTGAGTCAAAAATGATGTATATAGTTGAGTGTCATCAGCATATTTTTGGCAGCTAAGCCCATAGTGTCTCACTGTCTCTCCCAGGTCCGGTGTCACTCCCTTCTGTGGCTGGTGGAGGTGCACATTCAGGGCATCTCTGGACACCAGCTGTCCCCAGAAATAAGGAAAACAACCTGCAGCAAAAAATCAGAGCAGGCCTCAGAATCAGGAGATTGCAAATCTACCTTTATGCTCTTTTTTTCTCCACTTTCTTCAACAGGTGCTGAGTTCTTCTCTGTCACAGCTGAGTATTGAAGTCTTAATTATCTAAGTACAATTTTGTAAAAAGTGAAGTGTATAATTTTGAATAGGTTCAGTCAGCTATATCATTAAGGTGATCATTTAGTTCTCTGATATGAGTCTGAGCAGGGCTCATGCTTGTGCAGTAATTTTATTTGCTGTGAGTCTTTATGACATTTGCCATGGAGGGGAGAATTTGCTGAACTTAAGCTTATAACATAGTTTTTAAACAAATTAACTTATTTAAATGTAAAGAGGTCAACCTAGCAAGAAATGCCTTGAGGCCAAACACTGCTTAAGGGCTGCATAGCTTCCCTAAGAAAATTAAGAAGACAAGGTGGGTGTAAGTATGATTCAGCACGAACTTTAAATCACTACCTACACTTGCCAGTCTCCAGCTAGGTACTGCAGATGTGATTATATAGACAGGAGCTATCACTGAAATGGTGGCAAATAAGCCATTCTCCTGTGTAAGCCACTATCTCATATGTGTTATATCATTTTCACCCTGCATAAGTTGTTTCAGAAGGACTTGCCTCTGCCTGGAGGCTAGAAAATTTAAAACAACTAAAGATAAGATTAGGAATGGCACAGCCTTATACCCAATGCAGTGGAAAGTCATAGTGTATTTTATGCAGCCTTCTGAAAAGTACCTCCAGCACTTGAAATGATGTCCAAGTTTGCTTTTTCTCACACTTAGCAGGTATCAGAATGTTCTTCAAACTCTCTTTCAAGGGGAGTTTTTGACTTTCTTTTTGATCAGCTATACCATAAACAATTTTCGTCTGTTTTTACTTTTTATTCATAATTTCCTTTGCATGTGCTAAGGCACTTTGTGTGGGAATTTGCTCAATAGCTGAGTGTTCTGGTTCAATGGTGATTTAAAAGACAGAAGCACCTGCTTCTAGTTATTCAGCTTTCTCTATTTTTGGACAAAGAGCTTTGCTTACAAACTTTATTGCTACATTTTAGGAACCTTAAATTCTGATGTCTGCTGGTAGCTAAGGGACTTCACATAAGCCAACTTTTTCCTTCTGTTCCTAGGCAATTGCTATAGCTGTCAGCACATTGCCAGGTAGCTAGAGCAGTAACAAACATCTCAGACAGCTTCTTAATGAAAGACCCATGCTGGTCCTTCTATTTATGTATTAAATCATTGACTGCTGTAAGAGTCACGCTATTCAAGCAATATACTGCATACTTGTAATATTCAGCCAAAATTCCCAGCAATGAGGAGATAGTATCCACACTGCAACTGACTCCCCAAAAGGGCAAAATAATGACACATCACATAGTGTCCTAACCTCTCCATCTAATCCAGTGGTTCTCAACTGTGGTCCACCACTTGTTGAGGGAAAGCGCCTGGCGTGCCGGGCCGGTTTGTTTACCTGCCACGTCCCAGGTTCGGACGATCATGGCTTCCACTGGCCCCGGTTCACCACTCCAGGCCAATGGAGGCTGCGGGAAGTGGCATGGGCCAAGGGATGTTCCGGCCACCCTTCCTGCAGCCCCCATTGGCCTGGAGTGGCGAACCGCAGCCAGTGGGAGCTGCGATCAGCCAAACCTGTGGACGCAGCAGGTAAACAAACTGGCCCGCGTGCCAGGGGCTTTCCCTGAACAAGTGGTGGACCACAGTTGAGAACCACTGATCTAATCAAACACCATACTGTGGAAACTGAAAATAGCCCCAAATCTTACAACTTTGCATTGGGCTGGTAAGGTATGTCACCTTCATCAGTAGAATAAACGGTTTATTTGAACCAGAGCTGCCGGGTTGGCAAAAATGACTATGTGATTGGAACTCGTAAGTTCCGCAAGACCTGTGCAGAAATTTGTACTATTAGATGAGACTTGGCAAAGCTCTGACTGCTCACATTTTCATAGAAAATAAACTAATTTTCCCACCTAGTTTTATTAAAAACTAGGCACTAGTTCTCACTGAGATTGAGGACTTCTGAATATAAGACAATGAGTTTGGAGATCAATCTGTTTTTGAGTTATGATCCTACAAAAACATTGACTTATTCTTTTTTAAAAAGTGACCAAAAGTCCACCTTATTAAAATCCAATAATTCAAAAACAGTTTATTGAAACTGTCTTATACTTAAATTGTAAGATGTATGGGGCAGGGACTGCCTTTTAATTTTGTAATTGTACAGCACATAGCATAACAGGGTCCTGATCCATGAGTGGATTACCACAATACAAGTAATACTAAGCACAATAGTAGGCATTACCAAAATACAAGTAATTTTAATAATAATGATATTAATCTCAGATGCTCCTCAGCCTCATCAGACTGCAAAAAGAATTCTCCCTATGCTTACAGACAAAGCATGAAACATTTCAACTGAAAAGGAGCTTTTGTATTTCATTTTATTCCTCCCCTCCTGCCACCCTGTCCCCTCCCAAAGAATTTAGGAAAGGAAGACTCAAACACTGACTTAGAATGGAAACTGTCTTACAGTCTTAACTATGCAATCATTGCCAAAATTTCACAAAGAAGCAGAAGCTGCCATTCACATATTTAAATGTAGTCCCCGTACGCTGCTTAAGTTATCATCCCCCTTTCTGGCTTCCCTCTGCTGAAATATGCTCATTATTGGACTATAAATATTATAAGTGAGAGACAGAGCAAATATTGTTGTAGAGAAGCCAATATTGTTGTAGAGACGCAGGGATAAGATTTGGGAATCCAGCCAGTGGGAAGGCTAAAATTGTCACCATTACTTTTCGCATCTACATAAAGGGAGTACAGGGTGTCTTATCACAGATCCCACTAAAACCAGTGCAGAGTTGTACATATAAAACTTAGAAAAGAAAAAAAGGTATGGCAGGATATAGCCTATTGACTGAATCTGAATAGCACTTATACTAAATACTTTCCTTGATGATTGATGAGAAATTCCAGGTCTGTTCTTGCTTGATTGGCTCCCCCAAATGTTTTTAGTGTCAATGATAGTCTTATCACCTGCCCGGATTCATTTTCTAGCAGTAGTTATTGGAGTCAGTTTAAAAAATATTGTAAACTACTCCCTTGAATTTGCTCTCCACTCTTAGAACAAAAAATGACCAATTAGCTTCAAATTCAGGAGGGGCAGGAAGGGGAATGTTTTCACTTTGAGACCCTCTATATCATCTGCCTCAAGCAAATTTTCACAGTTGAGTTATATCAAAGGGCTTTTAAATTGAAATAATGTCATACCCTTGACCAGCAGTATGAATGGTCCTGCTAGACTTACAAATGATCTTATGAACAAGTTGGTAGTTAAGAGACTATTGATATCATAGTGTAAAAAGTAGCATATAAAGTAGCTAATAACTTGTTGCTACTGCCAGTCAAGGTTATTTGTGGGTTACCATCAGGACAGAGTATAGATATGTAAGACTGCTCTAAGATGACAAAGTTGTGGAATATAAAATGTTAGGAGGAAAAAGTAAGTGATTAATGGGAAATATGATCTGAAACATTAAACATCAGAAAACTGAGGAAATCTGCAATAAGGAAATGACATTCTGTTTTCATCACAGTTAGTAGTTAGCATATATTGATGTAAATACAATAATAGACAGTATTTTAAATTTATATATCTTTTATTGACAATCTTATTTTCCTACCTCTGGCACAACACTACTATAATATGTCATATTTCAAGAGAGTTGTTTCTTTTACACTACCATTTTTTATTTAAAATAACATTGCATGTTGCAACTTAATTATAAATCCATGAATTACAATATACAATACCTAAGAATGAACTCCAAAGCATACCAGGAATCCTCTTCTATCAGATCATCTGAAAGGTTTATGGTTTGGAGTTTCACAGCTATGATATTAAAGGAGACAGGTCATGCCTGACCTACTGTTGCTATAACCATAGGCTGGTAACAAATTCTTCAAGTGCTTTACAACCTTCCATCATTCAAGAAGAGTTGCGGACAGATGTTTTCCATCAGACTGATAGTATGTTCTCACTGCTTTCATTAAACTGTCATTTTAAAAACTGCTTCAATTTCAGACCCCTTTCTGCTTTGTTAGTTTTAATGTATCTCTCTGTACCTTGGATGACAGGAGAGGTTGCCTTTATTATTATTTTGTGCAAATTTGCCAAAGATTAGGCCATGCACGCTCACACGAGCCCACACTGAACTGTATGTAATCGTGCAACAGCAAACAGGTTTAGGGCAAGCACAGGTTTAAGGATTTATACCTATTTATCTCCCAGCCTGAGAAGTGTTATAATGTATCAAAATGCTTTGAAGTGAAACATTTATGCAACTTTGTTTTGAAAGACTCAGCTGTAGTACATATAGGTCACTTAACATGCAAAATGGATGCTTCAGCTCTTCCCAAACAGACATAAAAGAAAGATTCCAGAATAAGCACAGCAAATAAACTGTATAATTGATTTAAACGATCCTTTAGGGAGACAGGCATTTGGTCCCGAAGCCTGAGAGTCAAGGATGTAATTCCTCTGCCCCCCACACCGAAGCAATTCCATGCTTGCTTTTTTTGGCCTTGGATATTTTCAGATCTTGTGAAAATGCTGCCCTTAGGAGCTAAGAACTCAGTAGAACAATAAAAGAGATGTTTCCTTAGACAAATGTTTTCAGAAGTTTTGTAGGAGCAGAGGCATGGGAAATCAGGTGACATTCATAGAGTACTAGACCTATATATACAGAAATTAAGAAAACAGTTTATCTTACTTCTCTTTTGTGGCATTACTAGATAATCTGGGCCAAATCCTGGCATCTAGCCAAACTGTACAGAGCACCAGTCAACAGAGAGTGCAATGATGAATTAAAGATCACATTTGCACTTTCCTGATCAAGGGGCTGTAGTGTGCAAGTTTAGTCCCCTGGTGTAACTGAGATCAGCCCTCAGCCTGTTTGTATTTACACAAGCTACATAAGACACCAAGAGTCTGAAACGAAGGCTAGGGATCAGTGTGGTTCAGGAATGTTCCAGCCACAAACCCTTTCCCGTGGCCATGCTACAGCAGGGATACAGTATATTGTGAGGGTGGTGTAAGAACCTCTATTCCAACCTGCTTGTGCTGGAATGATCTTCTTAGAGCTACAGACAGATTCCACCAAACGTGCAGCTCAGAACAGTCACACTGCAAATTGAGAATCCGGTCCTATATGTGTAATGATGCCATATTTAATCATGGGGGTAGCTACAGTTCAGTGGCACAGCCACGGGAACTGATTCCTTTCTGTATAACTATCTACACATACCTGTATCTAAGCAATTTTTCCTGAAAATAGAGTGGATGTGTGGGGATGGGGGGGTCACTTGCCCCCAGATTGGCCTGCTGGGGCAGAGAGTGAGAGGGGCTCTGACCTCTCTCTGTGCCTCTCCTCCCCTTTCCTCCCCCCCCCCCCGGCATGTTCTCCACTCTTCCTGGCAGCCAGGTGGGGAGATGGAGCCACTTCTGCCTGAGAGAGCCTGGCTGGAAGGCAGCGGTGGCCTGCTCCCTTCCCGGGCTTGGCTGCTGGGGACAGGGGCTGAGTGAGCCGGAAATGTGCCAGGGAGGAGAGGAGGCTCCAGCTTGCTCAGCCCCTGTCCCCAGCAGCTGGGGCAGCAGCAGCTGTCCTCCACCCACACCCAGCTGCCAGGAACAGGGACTGAGTGAGCTGGACCCTCCTTCTTCCCCAGCATGTTCGGCCCCTGTCCCCGGCAGTTGAACCCACTGCTGCCTCCCAACCAGGCTCTCTCAGGCAGAAGTGGCTCCATCCTGCTCCCTGCCTGGCAACCATGGAGAGTGGCCGAAAGTGCAGAGGGGAGGGACAGGGAGAGGACAGATCTCCCTCCCCCCACAGGTAATGTGGGGCAGGGAGAGTGTGGTGGCCTGGGCTGGACGCAAGGCTGCGCGGTCATTGGGCAGAGGAGCTGTGGAGGGTGGTCACATGTTCTCCCCTTTAGATTGTGCCCCTCAGTATGGGGAGGCATGAGTTGTCTGTGTTTCAAAGTTCATTGAAACAGCGGCAATTCAAGAAGAATGGAATAAAATAAATGTCATATTGATCTACATAAAAGGAAATAAGGATGATACTGGCAACCAATTTCCTACGAATATTATCTCTAGTCTAACCAAAATGTATAATAGCGCAAATATTATGACCCTACTCCAAGTGAAATTCTTGGTAAGACCTCTTCTCCCTTACAGGAAAGATGGTCCAGTGGTTCAAGGCACTAGTTTAGGACTTAGGCAGAGGTGGGTTCTATTTCCTGCTCTACCCCAGACTTCCTGTATGACATTAGGCAAGTCAATTTCTCTGTGTCTGTATTCCCCATCTATAAAATGGAGACAATGGCACTTCTCTGCCTCACAGGTTGTTGTGAGGATCAATACATTAAAGAGAGTGAGACACTCAGGTACTACAATTAAATAGATAAAACCAACAATGGCTTCAATGGCAATCAGAGCAGGCCTATGCAAAAATCACTAACCTTCTAAAGTATAATGGAATTATGAGAAATGATCAACATAGGTTTAGAAAGAATAGATCTTGAGTGATGAACAAGGTTATTTTTACAGAGATTAAATTAATGGATGAAAGAAACAATACATGTAAATGTTTGAATTTCAATAATGCATCTGATATGCTTTCTCTCAAAATTAATCCAAACGGGTTTTGTTGTGAATGCTATCACTTGGGTTAAAAACTGTTTGAAGGAAAATCATAATTCTTGTAATTTTTACAGTGATTGCCCCATAAGTGTACAGGGCACTTTTCAAATATAAAGCACAATCCCTGCTGTGAAGAGTTTATAAACTTCAGGCCTGATTCCACAGCCCTATGTAAAGTGGGATTAAAATACTATGATTCAGATGTGGTAAGATTTGATGTGCAGTTTGAATTCACTTTGAACATGCGCAAATGATGACACAAAGCTGTAGACCAGGGATCGGCAACCTTTCGCACGCAGCCCGCCAGGGTAAGCCCCTGACTGAAATGTCCGCAGGTTCGGCTGATCGCAGCACCCACTGGCCATGGTTCACCGCTTCAGGCCAATGGGGACTGCAGGAAGGGGCGGCCAGCACCTCCCTCAGCCCATGCCGCTTCCCGCAGCCCCCATTGGCCTGGAGCGGCAAACCATGGCCAGTGGGAGCTGAGATTGACTGAATCTGTGGATACAGCAGGTAAACAAACAGGCCTGGCCTGCCAGGGGGCTTACCCTGGCAGGCCGCGTGCCAAAGGTTGCCGATCCCTGCTGTAGACAAATAGCCCCCCCCTTCCCCTTTGTACAGATGTAAGTAACACAGTGGGCCAGAAGAATAGTTCAAGGAATGTGGTCAGAGAAAAGTTGGAATGTCTGGAGTGATGGTGTGGTTTTCCTATGTGCTAGAATAGCCACTTCCTCCATCAGTTTGTTCTAACTTTCTCCAGAAACTGAAGAGGGATGTTGAGAACATATTTATTAGAATTGGTTGGAAAACTGGAAAAAAATGCAAAAACATTTTTGAACATATAAGCACCAATATTAATTTGTCTAAGGCCAGTTTCTGCCTGACTTTTCTGCAGTTTGCAAGAAGCTGGGAATGGGCAACAGAGGATGGATCACTCGATGACTGCCTGTTCTGTTCATTCCCTCTGAAGCACCTGGCACTGGCGGACAGGAAGACAGGATGCTGGGCTAGATGGACCTTTAGTCTGACCCTGTATGGCCGTTCTTCTGTTCTAGTTATGCAGTGGTGGGGAACGGAACAAAGAGCCTTTTCTTTTGTGTGGTCCATGTAATGGCCGGGCAGCGTTGCAATGCTTGTACTCTTAGAAGTGCAAGAACTACTTCCTCCATAATCCCATGGGGTCTGAAGTTCTCCAAATGGGGTAGGGAGAGGGTGGAACATGTCCCCTCTTCCAACAGGCCAGTTCATAGGGAGCAAGGTACACCCAATTAAGGAGTACAGCAACTCTGGAGTGATGAGTCTGTACACCACTCCTTCTACAGTCTGTGCTTTAAAACCACAGTCCCAACCCATTGCCATAGCTTCTGGGCACATAGTAGAGGTTAAGACCCATATACAAAAGTCAAATGGTCGAGAATAAACAGCATAAATCTCCTCTCTCCCTGACCAAATATAATATACCACTGCTCCATAGTCAAGCATTGACTAAAGAAGATGTTTTGCAGTCACTTAGCAACCTATATACTGTATTAATATCCATGCAGAGAGTATTTATTAAATCTTCCCCAGTGGAATTAGATGAAAACTCCTTTGTAAAAAAAAAAGATGAAATCTCTCTTTAAAACCTTTTTTATGAAACTGAACAATAATTGAAACGCACTCAAATTTGACAGAATACAAAGTGGAGTCTATGGAGATTGGCATGTATTTCTCAACACTGTGTGCACTTTAGTTTAATTTTTAATATATGTCTCTATTTTATATTTTAATTTTCCCTATTTTTTTCTTTAGGTTGTAATACTTTGGTATAATTAAATTTTACAGAAACTTTTCACATTCATTCTTTATTCCCAATGCAGCATTTCTGTAATCATTTTCAGCTCTTCTTTGAACACATTCAATTACACTATATGGAAGTTACATAATACCAAGCCTTTTATGCCACAACAAAGATGCTGCAATATAAGATAGCTCTAAAGCTTAATAATTTGCTTTCTACAAGCCATTACCCTCTGATCCCACTGAGAGTTACCAAAAGAAACTATAGCATTTGCTCAAGAAACTCCCTGAAAAATCACAAGATCAAATCCGCACAGACAGACCCCTGGAACCCCAACTTGGGATATTCTATCTACTACCCAAGATCCATAAACCTGGAAATCCTGGGCGCCCTGTCATCTCAGGCATTGGCACCCTGACAGCAGGATTGTCTGGCTATGGAGACTCCTTCCTCAGGCCCTACGCTACCAGCACTCCCAGCTACCTTCGAGACACCACTGACTTCCTGAGGAAAATACAATCCATCGGTGATCTTCCTGATAACGCCATCCTGGCCATTATGGATGTAGAAGCCCTCTACACCAACATTCCACACAAAGATGGACTACAAGCCATCAAGAACACTATCCCTGATAATGTCACGGCTAACCTGGTGGCTGAACTTTGTGACTTTGTCCTTACCCATAACTATTTTACATTTGGGGACAATGTATACCTTCAAATCAGCGGCACTACTATGGGTACCCGCATGGCCCCACAGTATGCCAACATTTTTATGTCTGACTTAGAACAACGCTTCCTCAGCTCTCGTCCCCTAACGCCCCTACTCTACTTGCACTATATTGATGACATCTTCATCATCTGGAACCATGGAAAAGAAGCCCTTGAGGAATTCCACCATGATTTCAACAATTTCCATCCCACCATCAACCTCAGCCTGGTCCAGTCCACACAAGAGATCCACTTCCTGGACACTACAGTGCTAATAAACGATGGTCAAATAAACACCACCCTATACCGAAAACCTACTGACCACTATTCCTACCTACATGCCTCCAGCTTTCACCCTGACCACACCACACCACACAATCCATTATCTACAGCATAAGCTTTTGTGAACTACAGCTCACTTCATCGGATGCATTCATCGGATGCTGTAGCTCACAAAGGCTCACAAAGGCATATGCTCAAATAAATTTGTTAGTCTCTAAGGTGCCACAAGTCCTCCTTTTCTTTTTGCAGATACAGATTAACACGGCTGCTACTCTGAAACCTGTAATTATTTCTGAGTTTCACAATAAAGTTGGCACAAATAAAATGGGATTTGTTCTAGTGGTGAAGTTTATCAGGGCACATCGGTACTCATCCTGACAGCTTCAGTAGCCATATGCAGAGGCAATGACAATAAAAGTGCTTTTCATTTTATACACAGTGCTTTTCTTCTTCATAGGATTTAAAAGACTGACAGAAGTATTCACTAATTTTGTGTGACTTGGTTTTTGTATGTCCAACTTGAGATACTTTGAGCTTGATTTTTTGATCACTACTTAGCAACAAATACAACTCAGTTTTGCTGAATTGATTAAGGCCCTCGTGATCAGTGTTTGCTTCATATTTCACCTGAGGAGAAACAAAGGGTAACCTACACACATGCACAGGTGTTCCCTACCGTCTACTTTCTGCAAACAGTAAATTATAGTTGAACTTAAGTAGAAGGTGCAAATATCGCAGGACTGAGGGAATGGATTCTAATAGGGATTTTCTAGGGATTTTACTAATCATTCCATTAATAAGAGCTAATCTGCTTCACTCAATAAATAAATCAGACAAATCCACAGATTGATATCCAGCCCAAGTTCTTGGGCTCGGTGCTGGGCAGATATACAAGTAGGAACACAAGGAATGGTGGGGGGAGGGCATGTTCCCAGCAACCCATGAAGCAGCTGAAAAGCTTCACTGAGGTTACTTAGTACGTCAGTCCAATAACTGATGTATTTCTGGGTAATAATAATACTCCCTCACAAGGGGCAGCTACTCCTCCGACAGTTTGTTCTTGCTCATTCCTACCTCTTGCTGTGTGCTGGAATGGAGCAGGGCTCTATTTTGTGCAGAGTTGTCTATACTTTCTTCAGCTCCATAATTTCTCCCCACCCTTCATTCCCCCATGCAGAACCTTAGTACCATTTTGTGCTGCCATGGAACCCTCTGCAGCTGCAAAGGAAGGGGGGGCTAGTTGTGTGCATAGTTTTCCAAAAAGTGGTGTCTTATCTTTCTCTCTGTATTTCTCTTGCTAGGAAGCAAGCTAGATAAGGCAATTTGGAGTAAAATAATGGTGTGTTTTAAAACACAATAAAAAATATAATTGCATAGCAAGGATAGGCAGCCTAGTGCTTTATGCTCTCGTTAGTCTAATAGGTAAAATTTGAGAAGGGACAACATCTGTTTGGTTTTCAACATCTAAATGATGTTCAGTGGTTTATGAGACTGTCTCTCTGTTTTTCATCTTTAATGTGATTTTTCTCACCACCAACAGATTTATCTCACTTTGAGTAACCCATCATATTTTCTGTGAATTTAAAGGCCTTTCACAATGGGGTTCCATAATTTATCAATGGAAATATTTAAAACAATTAATTTTAAACTTATTTGAGATAAACACAAATGCCTGTTTCTCATCACTCAGCACCAGTAGTTTGGACTTATCTCAGCATTGACACTGACCAAGGAGCCAGCCAGTCCCATCCTATCCACTTAGGGTGCCAAGTGATGAGACAGGTGATTCTTCTTCTAGCTTTAAAAATTTTGAATGGAGATATGTCTCAATGTATACAGGTTAAGATATGAAAATACTCCTTGCTCACCAACACCCACTATCTGAAGTAGATGAAGGCATTCAGCGTAGCATGTCCTTGAGATTCTATCAATTCTGCTAGTTGCCAGCCTTAAGTTTCATGACATTTTTATATAAATGCTGACCTCTGTAGTTTACATCTGAATGAAACATGACTATTTTTTGTTAATCTGTTCCTTGTAGTTTTGCTCTTTTACTCCATAGCTAGTCTTGCTTTTCAATTACAGCTCTATATTTTAAGGAATTCCTCATTTCCTACAATATTTTCTTATTCAGAGATTCAGATAGTGGCCAGCAATAAGACTGCTTTTCGCCAACCCAGAAGCATCAAACAGTCTCAAAGATACCTAACTGGGCAGCTGAGGATTCCCAGGAATAGAGGACATGCCTGAGAGAGGGGTTTTGTAAGTGAGGGTTTATGAGCACAGCACACCAGGCTCCAGCAATCCACAACTGCAGAAAGGCCCCTAGTAGGTCCAGCAACTGGGCATAATTTACAGCAGCCTAGCCCAGTGTCTCAAGACTAATGGATGTGCCAAGTTTACTTACATGACCTTGCCCCCCTGTTTTGAGCAGAGCTCTGGCACAGAGGAGGATCTGAGCCAATATCTCAAAGTTCTGCTCTCTCTTAAAATGTGAACAATGACTTAATATGTTTTAAAGACTCCTACATCACTTTAGGCTTTCTTATAGCCTTTTCCATACATGACCTCCTGTTACAACAGAAAAATAAATTCCTTCCATCTAGCCATACGGAAAGGACATGACCCTCAGGTTGAGAATCCATATTCTAGTGCTGATTTTAATTTAATTGCAAGAGCTTCTGCAGAGAGCATAATGGCTACTATTAACTATCAAACACTGACCAAAAGTTACCTCAAAGTGATATGTGAGATGCTGCAATTTTTCCCCTTAGCTAACTATGGCAATTTCTGTATTGAGAGTGCAATGCTTCTAAATACCTAATTTGTGCCCACAATCAGATAGTGGAACAGGCACTCAGATTTTCACACACACTCCATTGTATACGCACTTCAACTATGGACATAAATAGTTTCCTCAATTCAAAAGCAAGTACTTGAAATCAATGGAAATTAGGAGCCTAACCTGTTCTGATCCTTTGGAAAACCTTGCTAGAAACCTATTTGCATCTTTAAGCACCTGGATACCTTTGAAAATCTGGCCACAGATCTTCAACTACACTGAGCACTGTAAGCCATCTTTCTATTCCTTCAGTCCTGGAGCTATTGGGGGCTGCTCTACATTACACTTCCCAAAACTTCCCTAAAGGTTTTGCAGCTGCACCCAACTGAGGATCAACCAGATTTCTTGGAGTTAACTCTGTTCCCTTCCAAGCCCAGTACACTCCCAAGGCTGCAGAGGAAGGTGGGAGCACAAAACTGTCTTAGCACTGGATAAAAGTCCCCCATGCTGAGAAAAGCTTTACCCTCCTGTTTGAAGTAGCTTTTAAGCCCCTTTGTATCACCTGGAGAGACACCAGAGGGATTTACATAAGACTGAGGATCAGGACTTAGAAGCACACTGCTAATAGAGATATAATAAAAGGGCAAGGAATGGGATGATCAGGGAACTCAGTTGAAGGGATACAAATCTCCAGACATAGGTGCAGTAGTGCTGAACCAAGCTAAGCAAACTGTGAAAGAACCATCTACTGTGTATACCAGGATATTAAAATAAAGTACATAGCATATATTTAATAAGAGAAGTAATAGGAAGTTTGTTAGTGAACAAAGAAGTATAGTAACTCCATCTTGCTCCCTCTGACCCCGGGCTATAGTTCCTCTCTAATGTTAAGGTTCAAAGGAGATGGGGTCTCTCCTTGGGTACAGGTTTCAATTCTGCAGGGGTAAGTTCGGATGAACAATGAATGTATTTACACTAATCAATAAGTAGGAAAAATATGAAATCAGTTGTCTAAACTGTAATTTTCAATTTAACACTAACTTATACACAGATATAAACACAATCATACAAAATTCAATCCATTCCATGAGTCTTTGTTAAAAATTCATAAAAGCACAATATGATTTTAAATAGCTATTTGATGTATAAAATGCTTTTTTTGAACGGTTGAAGCAAATAATAAGCAGAATCAAAAACTCAGGCTTTGGGGAAGTTAAAATTTGGGTTGGAACTTCATGGCTGGTCCCAATCTCAGTGATGAGCTAGCCAGAAGATCCAGATTCTAGAACTTTGGGGGAATTTGAATTTGTATCAGACTGAGATAAGAAATTTGAAGCCTAGGTCCCTCTCAAAGATGCAGTTTTCTAACCAAATCAAACTACAGAGACATAGCGAGTAACCATGTAACCACCTCTGTTAGATAGAATGCTTGGTATAACAGGAATAAATACAATGTAAAAGCAATTTTCGCAGGATCCATTGTCTTCTACATAGGAAATTAAACTCTTGATTTCATTTCAATATTAAAGGCTGGATATGGAAAATGGCAAATCAGATGTCTGTGTAAAAACTGCAGAATAAAAACTAAATTGTGCCTTTGCGCAACTGTGTGAGGAGGAAGCATGCCAGGAGACTTTTTCTGCCCTTCCCCACTCCTGCCTTGTGCCAGGCACAGTTGCTGTTTGCTGGTCCTGCACTCTGGGAAGAATTGAAATTGTTCTCTTGACACTCTTCTGCAGGTTACAAGTCACTCTAAAAAAGAAAGGAGATTTAGGGTGCAGGTGTTACACTCCAAAACTGGGGCAGTTTTAAAACTGGAGTTTTATTCAACTTAGAATTTTTAAAAAAACAAACAAAAAACCCAGCTTGCAAAAGACCCATTGCTGTTCAGACCTTTCAGCAACTCTGCTGCTGCAATTATTAGAGCTGTCTTCTTAATCACCCTCCCCAGCAGTCCTTTAATCCTTGAAAGGACAAGGCACAGATAAATCTAACCTTGACATTGCTTTATGAGTGCTACAGTGGCAGGACCCATATGTCCCCCTCTCCACAGAATAGATTATTTTAAGGGAGGGTTCAGGATGCACATTCTTCCTGTGTGCCCTAAAACTACAGGATAGTCTGTGCCTTTTGAAGGGCAATCTCTCCTCAGAGCTGGGACAGATGTGCACTGTCTCCAAAGTGGGCTTGTGCCTTCAAGACATAATCTGACTTTAAATGTGCTGGCAAAGGTGAAAACATACAAACAAGCTGGCCATCACTTTTCAAAGCCTAACTATTTTTTTTAGACTTTCAGTCCAATTTCCAGAACACAAATCTCCAAGAAACATTTGGGTGAAAGCATCCAAATTGAAATAACCGCCCCCTCTCCCCAATCTTTTCAGGATCACTTTGCACTCGCTCTTAAATAAAGCATGTTGCATTAATACAACCACTTAAAATTGTGCTGAATTAATGTTCTTCATTAAAGAATGAAACTTTCCACAACTTGCCTGTAAACTTTAAAAAGAAGCCCTTGCATACTTCAGCCCGTGAGCTGGCCAAGGAAGGTCTCTTAAAGTATAAAACATCCTGACAGTTTAAATTAATTATTTCGTGCACTTACATTGTTAATCACGGTTCAGCTGCCCAAAACTTAAAAGCTTTGGCTGTGTAATATGGGCCTCAGTGTTTTAGTTGCATTATAGCCAACCTGATCAAGAAGTAAAAGAAAAAGAAAAAAAATACAGGGGAAAGATGCCAAGACAATTACTTTAAATATATAATGAGCACTCACATATACACACTAGTACTGACTACATTTGTTTTAATGACAGGTTTCAGAGTAACAGCCGTGTTAGTCTGTATTCGCAAAAAGAAAAGGAGGACTTGTGGCACCTTAGAGACTAACCAATTTATTAGAGCATAAGCTTTCGTGAGCTACAGCTCACTTCCTCAGATGCATATCGTGGAAACTACAGCAGGCTTTATATATACACAGAGAATATGAAACAATACCTATTCCCACCCCACTGTCCTGCTGGTAATAGCTTATCTAAAGTGATTTCCAGCACAAATCCAGGTTTTCTCACCCTCCACCCACCCACACAAATTCACTCTCCTGCTGGTGATAGCCCATCCAAAGTGACAACTCTTTACACAATGTGCATGACAATCAAGCTGGGCTATTTCCTGCATAAATCCAGGTTCTCACATCCCCCCCCACCCCCATACACACACAAACTCACTCTCCTGCTGGTAATAGCTCATCCAAACTGACCACTCTTCAAGTTAAAATCCAAGTTAAACCAGAACATCTGGGGGGGGGGGGAGGAAAAAACAAGAGGAAACAGGCTACCTTGCATAATGACTTAGCCACTCCAAGTCTCTATTTAAGCCTAAATTAATAGTATCCAATTTGCAAATGAATTCCAATTCAGCAGTTTCTCGCTGGAGTCTGGATTTGAAGTTTTTTTGTTTTAAGATAGCGACCTTCATGTCTGTGATCGCGTGACCAGAGAGATTGAAGTGTTCTCCGACTGGTTTATGAATGTTATAATTCTTGACATCTGATTTGTGTCCATTTATTCTTTTACGTAGAGACTGTCCAGTTTGACCAATGTACATGGCAGAGGGGCATTGCTGGCACATGATGGCATATATCACATTGGTGAATGTGCAGGTGAACGAGCCTGGTTAGTCTCTAAGGTGCCACAAGTCCTCCTTTTCTATTTGTTTTAATGATTCCTTAGCCACCCCTGACATACCGTTATGGTTATGGACTAAAAGGAAACCAGACATTAAATGCCTGCATACTGTGAAGTGTGTAAAAAGCAGGTATTTGTGTACACTATATGGACAGTTATGTGGCTTATGACAGGAACTGCTTGCCTTATATCAGGCTTTAAATCAAACTGTCCACAAAAGACAGTATTACTAACCCTCCATCCTCCATAACACCAACATTCATAAATATGTCCACTGTCAATCAAAACCTTCATCCAAAAAGTGTGTTTTCACTGTACATTGAAAGTCAGTAAAATCAAGTGCTGGTGGGATGACAAGTTTTGTAAGAGCTTGTAGATTAAAATAAACATCCTAAATTATATCTGAAAGCAGGTGGAAAGTTAATGCAATTTTGTGCAGAGTACATGTAATGTATTCATTAAAACTCACTTCACTAAACAGATGGACCAATGAATTCTGCACTAGGTGAAGCTACTAATGGACTTTCATTTCTACGGTCCATTGCAGTAGAACACCAGAAAGTGTCAAGAGAAAAATATGATGGACGGGTGGCAAGGTGAAGCTTGAAGGACCCACATTTACAGGACTTCTGAGGTGTAAGAGTGGCTATTAAATATTACTTTTTGAGATCTCATAAAAAGAGAAGGAGCTACTGAAAAACAAGCCAACACCTATGATGCCAAATTTCAATAAATGGGCCAGTAGGTTCTGACGTCTACCATTGGAGACCCTAGTAGGTCCTCCAAGTCTGCTGAGCTGATACCTCAGATTATTTGAACTTTTGATTAACTGGAGGTTCTGGGCCTTTTCCAAGATCTTTGGGTAATGAAAGATGTACAGTATAGTCCAACTAGCTAAACAGTGATCAAGTCATCAGAACTTCATGCACTGAAATACCAAAGAGCACCTGTAAAGTAAGTCGGACTATTGTCCACACTAGATGCTTTTTTAAAAACAATGAGAGACCCAATTTTTATTTGACAAACTGAAACTTCTTTAGTATTGTGTAAAACGAAATATAATCAATATGTAATGGTGCTCTTCATGTATTAACACTGAATTTTATTTCACTTCAGCTTTAACATGTTTCTTTTGTTTCATCTGCTGTATGTGATATTTTTCCTTAGCAAAAATTGATATATTATGTATGTGCTATATATCCACATCACACAAACACATATATTTACATGACATTTATATATGAAAATTTACAAGGTACTTAACAAACATAGATAAGGCAAGTAGTTCCCTGTCTCTGCAATCTAAATAGCACAAACAAAATAAGACATACAGAAGGATTCCCAATGACTTGAATGGACATTGCGTTGAGTCCTGAGCGAACAAGGAAGGAACGAGAAAAGATGAAAAAAGTAAAAGTTAAGGCTAACGTTTTGAGAAAATTGTCCTCATCTTGAGACACGAGGCCTGTTTTTCAGACTTCAGGGGCAGTTGTGGGTCCTCAGCCCTTCTGAAAACCAAGCTTTAAAGCTCAGATCCTTAAAGATATTTAGGTGCCTAACTCAACTTGATGAGGGAAATTAATGAAATTGATGAGAGTGGAGTACCTAAATACCTTTGAGGATCTTGGCACAAACGTCTAAATTTGAGCAGACAAACTGAGTCAATCAAAACTAGTGGACACTTTTGAAAATGCAAGCTACTCAAACTAAAGGAAACTGTGAAGGGAGAAATGTGTCACTGGCATGCCTACAACTCTCTCTGATTTACTATCCCTATCACTTACGTGATTTAATGAAGAAAGTACCTAATCTCTTTTAGTATATATAGATTTGTCTTCTCTTCAGGTATACAACAAAAATACCAGCCCCTATTATTTACCAGAGGTGAAGATACATGGAATTAAATGAATGGAAAGTATCTGCCACTTACCTTTTTCATAATGCAGAATATGAGCATATACGAGTAGAAATTCCCAATTGTAATTATGCACATTTGTCATTGTGACAGCAGAACCTGCTGGGAGTTCTGCACTACAACTCCATTTTGGAAAGACCACTTGGAAAGTCATAGGACAGCCTAATAACTCATAAATTACCATATAGGAAACAAGCTTTGTGCTACACGAGTCCACACAAAGAAGGTTGCTTTTAAGAAAATCATAGAGGATTATAATGTGTTGACTCATTGTACTGCCATCTAGAATAGGCCTATGTTACATAAGAATATCATAGAATCATAGAATATTAGGGTTGGAAGAGACCTCAGGAGGTCATCTAGTCCAATCCACTTCTCAAAGCAGGACAAACACCAACTAAATCATCCCAGCCAAGGCTTTGTCAAGCTGGGCCTTAAAAACCTCTAAGGATGGAGAAAAGAGTCCACCACATCCCTAGGTAACCCATTCCAGTGCTTCACCACCCTCCTAGTGCAATAGTGTTTCCCAATATCCAACCTAGACCTCCCCCACTGCAACTTGAGACTATTGCTTCTTGTTCTGTCATCTGCCACCACTGAGAACAGCCTAGCTCCATCCTCTTTGGAACCCCGCTTCAGGTAATTGAATGCTGCTATCAAATTCCCCCTCACTCTTCTCTTCTGTAGACTAAATAATCCCAGTTCCCTCAGCCTCTCCTCGTAATTCATGTGACCTGTTAGAGAACTTATTCCTTCACTCTCCCACTTCCCTGGTCCTTCTTGCATGAACAGAGGGCAACAATACCCTATGTCCGAAGGTGCAAACAATTCGATGTTTATTGGGGTGAACTTCTAGCAAGCTTAAATACAAGTTCCTTTTTCCTTATTTTCGAATCCCAACTTACTTCCTGTTTGCCCCTAATTTATATAGTAATATTCTTAGCTATACCTTAACCAATCATTCTACTGAAATTTAACTAACCAATCCTAACATACTGTAACATGATTAGCTAACCAATTATATCCCACCACCTTAATTAGTTTACACCAGCAAAATTAATTATACAGCAGACAGAAACAATCACAGAACCAGACAGAGACCATGCCAATAAACAATAGCAAAGTGGGAACTATAATGACAAAACAATACAGAAGTGAGGATTTCACAACTACATCTATAAAGACGTAAGAGTTTCCCAGCTGTGTCTATTGATAGGTGAGTTCTTACCAGACAGAAAACTATCAACCTCAATTTCCTTTTACATCTTCTAGGCACTTCCCTTTCTCTGGAGGTGATAGGCATTATCAGGACAGCATTGTATCCTAACAGCCCAATAGCACCTTCTTTCAATGTGACTAGTTTGGAATGTGAGGATGTGACCAGTCGCTTTCCAGCTTGTTGCTGCCTCTGTTGCTTAGCCAAAGATCTTAGCCTAAGAACAGGGCCTCAGACTGTCACAGTAAGAGAAGGACCTTACACTGGCAGACAGTGATTTTGATTCTTTCTTTTATACCTCTAACTAGCCAAGTGATAAGAATACACCTAAATTCTTAAAGTACAGGCCTTTGCAGACAGGCCTGAATATCTATAGCCTAACATGACCCACACCCCTAATCATTTTTGTTGCCTTCCGCTGGACTCTCTACAATTTGTCCACATCCCTTCTGGGGGCAGGGTGGGGGTGGGGGACGACAAAAACTGGACTCAGTACTCCAGGTCTGGCCTCACCAGTGCCAAACAGAGGGGAATAAACACTTCCCACGATCTGTTAGCAATGCTCCTACTAATACAGCCCAATATACCATTGGCTTTCTTGGCAACAAGGGCACACTGCTGACTCATATCCAACTTCTCGTCCACTGTAATCCCCAGGTCCTTTTCTGCAGAACTGCTGCTTAGCCAGTTGATCCCCAGCCTGTAGCGGTGTATGGGATTCTTCCTTCCTAAGTGCAGAATTTGTCCTTGTTGAACCTCATCAGATTTCTTTTGGCCCAATCCCCCAGTTTGTCTAGGTCACTCTGGACCCTATCCCTACCCTCCATCGTATCTACCTTTCCCCCCAGTTTAGTGTCATCTGCAAACTTGCTGAGGGTGCAATTAATCCCATCATCCAGATCATTAATAAAGATGTTGAACAAAACCAGCCCAGGACCAATCCTTGGGGCACTCTGCTTGATACCGGCTACCAACTAGACATTGAGCTGTTGATCACTACCCGTTGAGCCCGACAATCTAGCCAGCTTTCTATCCACCTTATAGTCCATTCATCCAATCCATACTTTTTTAACTTGCTGGCAAGAATACTGTGGGAGACCATATCAAAAGCTTTGCTAAAGTCAAGATATATCACATCCACCACTTTCCCCATATCCACAGAGCCAGTTATCTCATCATAGAAGGCAATCAGGTTGGTCAGGCATGACTTGCCCTTCGTGAATCTATGTTGACTGTTCCTGATCTCCTTCCTCTCCTCCAAGTGCTTCAAAATGGATTCCTTGAGGACCTGCTCCATGATTTTGCCGGGGACTGAAGTGAGGCTGACTGCTCTGTAGTTCCCCAGGTTCTCTTTTTTAAATAATATATGCACATAACAATATGCAAATAACAATATGCACATAAAAATTAACATTAATTAGCATGGGGATTTTATAAAGAAATAACAGAAAATATGTTAGATCTGATTTTACAAAGTGCATAAAATAGTTTTGATTTCCCCCCATTTGCTAATGGAATACCTTTGTGGGAGAAATTAACGGTTACCTACCTGAGCACTCCACAGAAGCAACTGTTTGTTCTAGTGTGGTTGCAAAGTATCACATATACGTATGAGTGTGTATGCAGAGGTCACCACAGAAAAGTCAACAGTTACCACAGTTTGATCTGCAAGACTACATTACTGCCTATTCTAAAGAAAGGGAGATACAGTAGTGTCTCTGATACCATTAAGTGGTACCTGTTAGCAAATGTTGACCTTTAATGGTGAGCAGTGTCTGAATGGTGCGTATATTTATGAATAGATGTATCTATATTTATCTTGTAGCTTTAACATAATCTCTTACTGGTAGAAAAATCCAATGAAGTGATGAACACCACTTGCAGAATTTGATCCACTTTGTTTAAATATAGTGTAATTTTTTCAGATTTATGCAAGTTTATGCTTAATTTACATTACATTCATGATTTCACTTAACAGACTTCCCACCCATAATCCAGGCATTTTGACTTTAGGGTCTGAGTGGTAATAGTCTGATATTTTTTCAGTCCCCGGTGGTTGTAAATGTGGAAGGCTCTAGATATTTTAGGACAATTTACAATGGTTACTGATTTACATATGGCATCTCTGTGCGACCACAGTATTACAATTGTAGTCTTTGTCACAAGAATAGATTACTTTGGTATGATTTTCAGTTCTAGATAGAGCCTTTGTCCTGAGGGCCAGTTAATCTTGTATCCTTTCCTGCCCTATTACAATTTTAACATTGTCACAAGAAGGATAAATTTCATACCATTTTCTGTTCTCATTACAATCTTCACATTGTTATGAGAATGGATTTATTTTGTTCCATTTTCTGTCCTCATTACAGTCTGTTATGAGAATGGATTAATTTTGTGACATTTTCTTCTCTCATTATAATCTTTGTTATGGGAATGAGAATATGTAATGAGAATGAGAACATATCAGGCATTAAAGGTCTGTGAGAACTCATGACAAAGATTGTAACAAGAAGAGAAAATGGTACCCAATCCATTCTTGTGACAATCTTAAGATTGCAAAGAGAACCCAGAATGACACTGCATTTATCCCTTTGCAAGACAAAGATTTTTGAGAAAATGAGAACTGGGACAAAATGAATCAATCCTTGTGATAATCTTGACATTTTATGTAACCTTATGGCATATTTTTATATAATAGAGTATTTACATGACAATATGCATGAAATGAATATGCAGTAGCCATGACCAAGAATCAGATTTCTTTCAGGTTTCTTTTTTGGATATAGCCAAAGTCCACTGAGACTTAAAAAGATAATGGCACATTGTATCATCCAAAGTGTCAGTAGTGGAAAACTAGGGTCCACAGGTGGCTCCACTAAAGTTCATGGCAACCTCCCCTTTCACCTCAAATTCCCTATTTCCCTATTTAGTCAGCAAATGAGGGTCTCCTCTGCATGAAGACTGCAGCATTTGTCCCCAGATTGAACACATTAAATACAAGAACAAATCAGGCTTCAAAAAAGCAATGAACTATTACCAAATATCAAAGGACCAAGTTCAGCAGGGTTCTAAGTGAGTACAAATCCCATATACTTCAATAGCTGTTGTATCCCTTTATACCAGAGCCAAATTTGGCCCAAAAAGAAAACTGGTGGGCTTTTCACACTATTTAGAGTCTTTCTCTCTGACCTTTAAAATCATATACTACTGTCCATGGCCAATGTCTCTGTTACCAGCCCCTTCAGGAGTTGCAGTCTGATCTAAGAACAGTCCCTTAAGAAATGAGCTAGTGTAACTCAGCCACAGACTCTTAAGAGTAGTTTAGGACTTGCTCTTACTGCTGTAAAAGGAAAAATTAAGTTTTACTGCTGCTACAATCTAAATGGCCTGTACCAAATGGAAACTAAGTAATGAATGTGAAACTTGGCAGGCTTTTGAAGACAGTTAAAAGCCTATTCCTCTTTTCTAAGGTGTCTGATGTCAGATGCAAAATAGACAGGAGTACTCTGAAGTTAGTGAGAGGAGAAAGAGCAACATGAACCAAGGGAAATAAAGGTTATTCCTTATGCCTGGGAATTCTCTGCTAAAATGTTTGGTCCTTCATCAAAATGGAGAAGTGTCTGACAAAGGAAGACTTAATTTTATCCATAAGTTAAATATGATGCCAGTAGCAGCACTCCGAAGGTGCTTTCAACTGGAATCTCAGCTGAAATCAGTAAGAATGATTGATGATGCAACTTCAAATTCAAAATGGATATCAGTGCCTCAGATCTAATCACATCTTGTACCAGTGTGTTCTTGTGGGAATTTCATTCCCACTCCGCACTGACCTACACCCATTGTTAAAGGTCAGGAGCAGTCACCTTGCATGGCAGTTGATCAGGGCAGGAACATAATCAAAGGGAAAGTGGCAAGGCTTTTCGATGAAAGACTGATTTATCTTGATAGTCATCCTATATTACAAGAATTCCAGGATTGTGTTTTCTCAGCCAACTCTAGATGCAAGGTAAAACTAATAATAATAAAAAATCTGACAAACTACACAATCCATTGTAAACAAAGCAGTAGACAATGTGATGAACTAGCACAGCAAATGTAGCAGCAAAATTCAATAGAAGTAGAGGAAACAGTTTTATGTGGATGTTTTATTTAGGTACAAATATTCATTAACTGTGGGGAGTATCATAAACTGATCAGCAATGATCCTGGCTTCACTTATTTGCCCCACCACCTGGAGTGGTTTAAGCAAACTTCTGTTTACCAGTAAATAAACCAGTCCAGTTAACAGAGTCTTTCATAAGGATCAATGGTTCATTACAAAACACACAGGATGAATTTATCTTTGTACCTCAATTATGCTAGTATGACGAAGTTGGGCATGTGTTACATGCAAAAGTTGTTTACAATAGCAGACATTAAGTGTATGGATGTGGTTGTAGAATGGATGTGGTTGGGAATACTTGTTATTACTATTTGATTAGTCCAAAATTTTTTGTCAGAACAATTTTCTATCTTATCTTATCTTATGTTTTAAAGAGTCAATATGTTTCATGACAAAACAAACAGGTGACACTATGATCAAGAATTTAAGAAACAGCTGTTTTAAATGTTATTTTTTTAAAATAAAATAACAATATGGTGTCATAATTTATGTCATATTAAGCACTACTCTGGCTGACATGAAAATAATGTAAAAATATAAAAATCTATATAAAAAAATAAATGTCAAAATAAATATTTCAAAAAGATTGAAACAATTTTTGAAATGGTTTATTTTTATTTTTTAGAATTTCTATTTTGTGGGAAACACTGACAATATTTGTTACTATTCAAAATCAGTATGAAATAAAATTTAAAATGTCATAATTTCCTGCAAAAAAGGAAATTCTGAGTTTTTACCTCCTCTAATTACTATTTGCCCTGCAGCAAGAATTGTTGGGGAAAATCCATGGCCCTTTATTCCTTATGATAAGGCCAACAGTATGGGTCTGTCATCGACAGAAACCAGTAATTTAATCTACTCAGATCAATAATTCCATCGGTGATGTTTTAAGCAGTATCTACAGGTAATGCTTTTGGCTGTTCAGCTGTTTATGCTATATGAAAGCATTTACTACCGACACAACTGATCTTCTTTAATCCTGCTTGAGTATATCTCCACTTAGCTGGATAGAGACTTTGATACACTTTTTAAGAAGACTATACTTTTAGTCACAGATCTGAGGATTGTTATCTCAGCTACAAAACAGATGTGTGAGAAACTGTGGACTTCCTTTCTTCAAAGGAAGAATATTCACGCTATGTCTTGTAAAATGATTGTAAGACCGATTGTACGACTTATTGTATATGGTCTAGAGCTTGTTAGATAATCCTGATTAATAGACTTGTACTCAACACACTTCATGATCATTTTTAATAAAGTATTCAATTAATATTTTTTCTTTTAATCTTCATCCATCTCTATTGTGTGCACACAAGCAGGACCTATTTTCACAAGAGACACAGCAATGCACACTCTTGTGTACTGATAGCATCAGAGAGTTTTTACCAGCTATTTAAATACCCAGAATTATGGAATTCTTGATGCTAGTTTGGAAAAAGGTCACTAGTTGTAACAACCTATAATGCATATAATTTGATGAGAAATTTTGAGGATTGTCCTGGCAATATTAAACATTCTTTTCCACAGACCAATACCCTGATTCAACAAGGCACTTAAACACATGCTTAAGTTCCGCTGAATTCAAACAGATACATAAGTGCTTTGCCATCAAAATCTTCCTCTAACAGTACATAAAAATACAAGTAAAGTAATACTGTTCTTATTTTTCCACCATGTCTTTTTATAGCAAAAGAAAATTATGGTAAATTAAGTCTGAGTTTCATGACATTTTTATGCTTAGAGATGATAGTCTGAGCTAGGGAACATATTATGAACTGTGGATATTTTATTAATTTTTCCGTGGTAGCTAAATAACATGTTCCTCGTAGTAGTAACCAAAGCCTAATTCACCTACCGCATGCCATTGTGTTTCAAAACTATTGTGTTAAACTCCTGTTCCAGTTGTTTTTTCATTGGGAATGGGCATACTAGTTCATTTAAAATAAGAGCTGAATTAAACCCAAAATTTAAACCCAATTCAATCTGACTGTTTTCTGAGGTTTGAAAGTTTGGTTAACTTTTAATTATCCCCCATCCTACCTACCATCTCTTCTTCACTATCAAGATGGTGACTCCTACCTCAGATCAGTCAACAATGTCACCTTCCATTGCCCACTTGTGAAATTTTCGAACAAGCACCTTTACATTTTTTCACATGCTGCCCCACACAGTTGGGAGGAGCTCCCTGTAAACATCCATAAAGGTATATCATTCTCTTCCTTCAAACCCTCTTTAAAATTCTCCTTTTCTATGATGGCTATAAAAAACTTGTCAGCCTTTAGGTTGCTGGTCTACTGAGTACACCATCTATCATGTTGACCAATATTGTCTCATTTTTTCCTTGTACCATTCTGTCTGTTTTTATCCATCTGTTAGTCCTTGTCTTATACTTAGATTGTAAGCTGTCTGGGGAAGGGACCATCTTTTTTGTGTGTGATTGTACAGCACCTAGCATAATGGTGTACTGGACCATGACTAGCATTTCTAGACATTGCAGTAAGAAAGAAAATAATAATTAATAATTAATAACATTTAGAGATGCACCATGCTGCCCCAAACATAAAGCTTGTTGGGAAATGGGGTTTTGGTTCAGTCCGCTATAGTTCTGATTGCGCAATTTTCAGTCTTACATAGCACCACACCAAGGTCTGATCAAAAGCCCACTGAACTCCTGTTGAGTTCGTTAGGCTTTGGATCAGGCCCCAGGCCAATAGCAGGAGAGAATGCTCTCAGGATGCACATTCAGTGTACATGTGGGAGTCTGACTTCTTAAAATTACACAAATTTATTTAGGAGTAACTCCATTAAAGGAATTTGTGTTAGAAATTATATGAACCGAAGAGGAAAAAAAAACAACAGAACTCACTAGCCCTTATGATGGATATTCTATTACTTTTCCTTGCAAAATAATACATTTCCAATAGGTATTATCAAAGACCAATTAACCTGTGACATGTAATTTCATTAATGTTATGCCATTAGTGTGACACCTATGTATGTAATCCAGAATCAGACTCAGAAATGATAGACATGCATAATTTGGGCAATATTGTTTGACAGCCAGATTGTGATACCCTTACTCATGGTGAGCTGTACCTACAATGAAGTCAATGGAACTATTTATGAAGTAAGGTGCTACTTAACATGACTAAAGGTATCAGAATATAGCCCTTGGTGTTTTAATGAAAGAAATATACGTGCATCAGCACTCCACCAATATTATATATTCCATGTCAACATTTTATAACACAGGACCTACATAGGTGAAGAGAACATCCTTTAGAATTTCATGCCAGTTAATCAGTTTATCAAAATTAACAGTTAATGAAATATTAACACATTGTTCCTGCTTCTGTTCATTCACTTTCGTACTTTGGCATTATTTTGTGATAACTTCAGTATTAGTGTATGTAATAAATGTACTTTCAGGTTAAAATTCAGTCCATATTTGTGCATTCCAGAGTCTCCCAGTACTATCTGCCGCCTGCTGTGCATGGAATTATACTCTAACACTTCCAGATTTTATAACTTTCTCACTTTCCTCATTTTTATAGTTTTTTTCCTGGCCTGTCACCTCAAAATAAGAAGGGTTAATTGTCTAAAAATATATATTTAACTTTGACTAACACCTCTAAATGAGTTTACCTGGTTTCCACACAATTATAAAGGAAAGAATACATGTAACTGATCCCTGGTCCCATATAAAATCTGCTCGGAATATTTGGCCACTTTCCCCAATTTCTACTTTTTCTGAACTTCTTTCTTTGTGATCATCATGGTACTTTTACTACAATAATTACACAATTATCCACTTTCCTTTCTTTGCAGCATGATAGAGGTAATCTAACATATGAACTAAATTCTTAAGAAAAAAATTATGGGAATTTTAGGAACAATTTAAACTGGTTTGAATGGTGATATAGAGAGACTAGAGTCAGGTCATAATCTTGATGTAAGGGGATGTAAACAAACAGTCCTGGGGCCAAAATCTCTCTGTAGGCATTTATATAAAAGTTACCTGATTTTCTCAGATGCTGAACACCTGCAACTTTAATAGCTTAGCATGTCTGAAAATGGACCATTAATATGCATGTATCAAAATGCAAATTGAGGTTCCTAACTTTAGGTCCTCAAGATTGGAAATTTCAGTCATAGTTCCATTAATGTTTCTTTGTTTTATACAAGTATTGTCTTGCATGTTCAGATTATAATATACAGCTTCAATAAATGCAACACAACCCAGTTATCCAAAGTTATGGGGCACACTTGTACCCTTCAGATAATTGGGATGTCAAATAATCAGGGGAGCAGATCAGCTGGCTTTGAAGTCTGTGGCATAGTGTCCAGCTCTTTCAGGGGCTCTATGCCACATTCACACACTTCACCTGACAGACATTCTAATGTGGATGAGGAATTCATTCTAGGTCATGGCCTACTAGCCTGGAGTCAGACAAGATCATACATAAGGAGGGAGTAGTTTTGTGATTTGTCACTCTGCACTCATGCGTGATTTTGTCTGATTCTGGGACTACTAAGCCATGGGAGAGAATGAATTCCACAGCTATCTTGGGTCCTCAAAATGCAGGGATCTGCAGTCCTGTTATTGACATCCAGCTGGATTTCCCAAGATCAGCTAGCTCAACAAACTGAATTCCTGTTCCTTCTCTTTTCTCAGCCGTTCCACACTAAAGCTGTGTGAGTAACAGATTCTTTCAGTTCAGAGGCTGAACAAAGGAATAAAAAATATATGTTCAATTCATGGCAACTGGAAACAAAAAAATCATTCTTTTTGCTGGGACAAAAATGTAGAAAAAATTGTTTTGGGATAAGTAAAATGTTTCATTTTAGTTTTGAGCTGTTTACCTTGTAAAAATAAAATAAAATGGAAGTAACAATTTAAACAAAAAAGTCACTTCAAATCAACATGTTCCATTTAGAAATATCTAAACTTTTCAACTTTTTGAAGTTTTTTTCTTTCTCCGGCCAAAAAGATTTGGTTAACTTGATAAGAATTTGCAAAATGTTTTGGTTGTCCCAAATATGCATTTTTTGGTGAAAAAAAGTTTAACCCCAAAAATATCACCAAGATCTACTCCATTTACCCCATTTTTCCTGCTATCCTACACAGGGACATAATTTCAGTCCAACAGAGTTTCTAAGCTATACAGAAGCTTTGTTTCTATGGAGTTTTAGTTTTATTGCATTACAATTATACAAAACAGATATACGGGGGGCAGGACTTTCCTTCTGAATGGTGGGAAGATGGACAAGGCATGGGGTGATTAGGTTTTTATATGGTATAATGTGTATTTAGCACAGACAGTATATGTGCTTATTTTATTATGTGCATTTAGTAATGCTTTGTGTTAAACAGTTTTAAACTTTTTTAAAATACCCACAAGCATTTATAAGATCTCATAAATATTGACCTACTCATTTTTTACAGTTGTACAAAAAAAGTTAGATTAAATAATGAGTATTAGCACAGTGAAGGAGAAAAGCGCTAAAAATAGAGTTACATGTGTGAGGAACACCATTGTCACTGTGAAAAAGTCAACATCTGAATTAGTTATGGTAGAGTGGTGCCTGCGATATGTTATTGTTATTAATAATAATATTATTAATAATAATAATGTTTAAAATAATAAATAATTGCAGCATCTTGGTTACCATTATGTATTAACTCTTGGTAAATGTGGATTATTTGTAGTAACCACTTCTATATCCTGCCTCCACTCCTCGCCGCTATAGAGTCATCAGTCTGTTGTAAGTGTACCTAATCACTGGATCATACATGATTCTAAGCCAAATGCATATGGGTTGAGTCCAGTCAGTTTCCAACTCTGGGTCTCTAGGCACACTTCCAGATTCAGACCTTTTGCCTATGCCCTGTCTTGGACCTGGGACACCACAGTCCAGCTGCCTCTGAACTTCTGAGCCCCCCTGTTGCTTACACATACTTCCCAGAGTTCCACCTAGCTGTGGGTGCTCTGGCTTCTAGTTTAAGCACTTTGGGTCCACATGAGAGGAAAGCAAGGAACACAGGCTTAGCAAAGGAATTTCTTAACCAGTCACTTTACTCTTAAAAATATTAGAGAGTTACAGATCTCTGAAAACAATAGACGTCCTAAGGTGCATCCCCAATCTGATCTAACCCCTTCTCTGAGTTCAAGGCTTGTCATTTTTTCAGGTTAGGCAGAGTCCCTCCTGCCTCCTGTCTTTCCAGCCTGGTCTTCTTGCATATGGTGATAAACGCCCCTCTCTCCTTGGCAAAATAACCCCTTCTTAAATAAAGTCTTTGTCTCTTTCTGCCATGTGCTCTATTGGTATGCTTGTCCCTTCAGCCCTCTGGGCTTCTGTGTAGAGAGTCCATTGTCCCATAAGGATGGGCTGGTTGTTGAGAGACAGAGTCAGTAAATCTAAGTTGTTGTCTTTATGGCTTTTCAGATATTGTTCTTAAATGAGGTATCAAGTATCTTTCCTGGGAAGGGTAGCTGACCAGAATATATTATAATAACCTTGCCTTGGGCAATATTAGACGTGAGTTCAGCACATTATACAAAATGGATGTCCTAAACCCAAAATGGACGTTACAATACAAAATGAGGATGACAATCCAAAGTGGAGTTCACAGTTTGATCCAGACATATCCCACTCTGTCACAACCATTATACAACTGCACTCTGCTCTTACTTGATTTTGCTTCCCAATAAAATACAAAATCTTATGTTGTACGGAGGAGAAAAACACTTTTGAATTATATCTTTGTTTTTCTCACATGTGCCCATCTTGGACTTGGTCATGTGCTCTTCAATCTGAAGCATGTTGCAAAGGAGTAATTACTTCATTTGTATTAAGAAGAAAACAGTTATATAAATCCAGTTGTTCCTGTGCTGTTTTGTGACCCCTTTATTCAAGATGCTATAGCAATTTAAAAGGAGTTAGTGTAGATTTTCTAAAAATGGACTCGCAATTTTATCTAGGCAATGGAAAGGGTTGTTTTAAAATGACAAAGAAAAACATTTGGATTTATTCTGAGTTTGGAGCCCATAATCCTTAACAAAGTTACATTTCAGCTTTCTCCTCAGCCAAAAAAAAAAGGCTTGAGAGTGTTAAATTATGTATGGCAGTTTTAAAGATGAAGAGACTATCATCTTTCAGGAGGGAATGAGCTGAGACTACAAAACTCATTTGTGGGAAGGTTTAACAGAGGTGAAAAGCCAAGTGCTAGATCCACTAACTCATCCTACCCTTTATAAAATGTGACATTGTGTGGGCCAGTGGAAACAGACAGAGATTACTGTACATCCTTTACAAAACAGAATTCCTAAGACAACCTTTAATATAGAAGCGCCTAGGGGCATGTTGGATTTTTTTCTTTTCTTCACTTCATTTGTTGTACACTGTATAATGTTCAGAAATCCACTTGGAAGGGGGGATCTTGAAAGTGATAATGAGGAAAAATATCACACTTTAGCTACATTCCCCACAGTCACACACAAATACACATTTACGTTTACCCACCACATTTTCTCATTAATACACAGAGGGCTGTTTTGACAATGCTGAGCAGTTTTGAATTCCACCTTCTTTGTTTCCGAATCAGCATTCCCACAGCTACAGATTCCTCAGAATAGGTTCTTAAGTCTAAATAGTCAATTATCTTGCTTACAGAATAAGCATCAAATCCTTGCATTTTCCACTACTTTCAAAGGAGGTTAAGAAAATGTCCATATGATATTCAACTGTGATGGCAGTTTAAAAAGGTTTAACATGTTTTTTTCCCCCCTTTCCCTGCCTTTCTGAAGGAGATAGCAATCATTTATCTCAGCAAGGCATTTCTCTTGAAGAACAGTAAGCAGATAGAGATGACACCAGTGGCCATTTAAGCTGATCCAACCTATTTGTCAATAGTGAGACAGGGCAGAAGGTGATATAGACTCCATTTAATTTTATTGCAGCACAGGAGTTTTTTACTCTCTTAATATATTGATGGTATTTTTTCACATTTGTACCATAAAAATCCCTTGTCAATTGACTTTCTTAGGGGCAGATAAGATACTGTGTCTTTCTCCTTCAACTATAGGTAGAGATAAATCTGTGTGTGGGAGTGTAGGTGGCAGGCAAGGAAAGCTGGAGCCATTATTTACTCACTATTTGACAAAAACAGAAATGGAAACATTATTTAACATTTTTTAATCATTGAAGGTAATTGATCTGACAATCACACTGAGCAGAGATATTTACAGAAACCCTTTAGGTCTCAGAACCCATTTGGCTCAGATCCTTGAGTGCTGAGAAAGGGTATAGGAAAGGCATTTGTTTCAAACAACCTGTCTCAGTTTGTGGGCACAGCTTTTACCCCCTCTACAGACTGTGTTAAATTCCCTAACACCAGGCTAGACAGGGGATAAATAATCTTTTTACATCCTTGTTTTCTCAAAGTAAGCGGATAGGGTACACCCAAGAATCAGGTAGAATGTCTTTCCGACATTATGGAGTTGCAGGTTTAACCATTGTGCCATCCCGTAGGAAGTTGTGGCATATATTCCTCTCTGATATGGGCTACCTGTGCAGTAGTGGCTGCAGGGCAGTGCCTGCAACTCCATATCCTGAAAGAGAAGATTCCTGTGCATCCCACAAAGCCCCACTGTACCAAGTACCTCAGCATAGATATGACATGGAAGACAAGTGAATAAGGCACAAAATGTATTAGAAGCTTCACTCTTGTTTCATTCTCAAACCCAAATTAAAAGCCTACAATAACTAGCATATCAGACACTCCAACTATGCCCAGTATTCAGTTCGCATCTTCCTATATTTCTTCCCTTTTCCCCTAATTATTTAATTAAAAACTGAACAAGAAAATAAACACAGAAAAATATTTGTTCATTGAAAATAAATTAATGGGCCCTTAAATGCATGTTCAGACTACTGGAATAAACCCTATACTCTGACATCCAATTTCAAGAAGCATTTCTGTACTTCAAAGATAGCATTTGCAACATGTAATGAAAGGAATGTGATGACAATTACTTTATCTCACTGAATAGATAAGTAAATCGAGCTTGAAAATCCAAATAAATAGTGACTGTGGAAGTTAGACCTTCTCACAGGAGGCTTAACTCAAATATCAGTCTTTTCCCTTTTTAAAAAAATCAATCATTTTTATTTTCATAAGTGTGATTTGCACATTTTAGTTAAAACTAAGAGCCTTTATCCCTCCAGACTTCAGGCTTTCTTTAACTTAGTGGTCCCAGAAGTAAGTTCTAAAATTATAAAGTATCTATTTACACAAATGAAAGATAAGTTTAATAAACAGTGTGAGCATGCACTTTATCTGGTTTCTGAAGTGTTGACACACTCCAGAAAAATAAAATCTGTACAAATGGTACATAAATAGTACTTGACTTCAAATGTTCCACTTCCATCCTAAATCCAGGGTAGAAAATGTTCATCAAACAATGAGCTGAATGGGACCCACATCTCTATGCCCAAGGACAGCGTTTAGCTCTACCAATATGGGTATCCTCATTTAAAGGTGATTAGATGAGAGATGTTATGCCCATGACTTTTCAGTGACTGTCTTAAATAACAAGGGGAAATTGACTTGGTGATCCATGTTTATCTGGGTATTTTACAATTTATCTTCAGTTTGACAACTTTTTTAATCTGTACTAAACAATTTATAGATTCTCTATATATACTGCATATGGACCTTGTGACCAAAGGACCTTTTAATGCCAACTGGCAAGGGGATGCAGAAGGATTGCAGGAATCTCCTGAGGCTGATATGTGCATTTTAGTTCACCAAAAATATCATGTAACGTCTCAAATTAAAGGTGGTGTCACATTGGTCATCAATATCATTGTGAAACTCATGTACTGATATTGTGTGTAAAAAGAACTGAATGCAAATGAATGAAAGACTCGAACAGGGTGAGAAAAGCAGCAGGGGGGAAAACCCTATCTGAAAGTGTATAACAAAGGTTTACTTGAATATATTTGGGGCAGGGGACAGAGGAGACATCTGGACACCCTTCACAGAGGAAATAAAAGGACAGCAATTTTGCTTCATGAAAAAGAGGTCTCAACCAGGCTTTGGGGAAAACACTGAGGAGAACTTTAGGTGAGATAGGCTTCTTTAGACAACAGAGTAGTTAGAGTAACAACAGAGTAGCAACATTATGATTTTGTTTTATATTTAACTATTTGTTTCCAATGTTCTTACTCACTATTACTTGAATCTCTGTTCTTTGATAATATATTTATAGTTAAAAGAATAAGTTTATCTAAGTGCTGTGGTATTAAGCAAAGTTGAATCTTACAATCTGGTAATTCTGTGAGTGTTCAGTATATAAGGAGCTGAAATGCTCCAAGCATTTGGGGGTTGGTGTGAGACTGTTGTTACCTGTATAGAAAGAGAGAGACCTGTGGAGGACTGGAAGATAGTACTTGTGTTGCCAGAGACTGGTGGTTTCAGGGAGCTGATCCACAGAAGGCACAGACAAGACTGTGGGCAATTATTGTTGAAGTGCCGCCTCTTGCAAAGGTGGAGTAATTATGCCGACATGAGAGTGCAGCTGCGCCAATGTAGCACTTCTAGTTTAGACCTGTCCTCAGAGAATCACAGCTCAGTTTTTGACTCTGCCACAGATTTCCTTTGTGACTTTGGGGAAGTCATTCAATTCTGTTGTGTCTCAGATCCCCATCTGTAAAATGGAGATCAAAATGTAAAACTCTTATAAAAATAACATAATGGTTGTGATGGTCTTGAATACTGTAGTGCATAAAAAGGAAAATATCTGATTTGTAAGCACATCTCTAGTATTTGCCACACAGATGTCGAACTGGGCACCCAAATGGCTATTTGCAGTAACTGGGTGTGCAAATGTGGATGTATCCTGCAATTGCATGCAGACCTGAGACTTCCCTTTCTTGAACACTTGTCGCCTTAGATTTTGAAAATAAGATACAAACTGACAAACAAGATTACAGGTTAGCTTCCAGGAGTATGAGGAAATATCTGATTAAGTTCTGTTAAGAAAAATTGGATTTCATCCTAAAACCCTTCAGAGCACTGAACCTAAATTTACACCATTCAGGTCTAAAGTGCCAGTTTAAAACAGGAGAAAAATTTGGCTTGTTAAATGGAAATGAATACGAAAAATCAGAGATAAAGGCTTGCTCTGCTTTTTGGTTTATTTATTTTGTTTTTAAATTCCTCACTGAAGTGACTTAGATGATGACATTAAAATAAGATTTCGAAATTTGCTGATCCCACTGAAATGGGAAAATAATAAACTGTGAGAAACATTGCAGTCACATACAGAAATGTAAGTTTCTGAACATTTCTCTCAGGAAAATAAAAACTGATACAGTAACTAGAACTCCATTGAAGCAAATTTTCCCCTTTCCCTGACAATTCTCCATTCTCGCCACACTCATCAGTCGAAGGAAAGGAAACTTATTGATACATTCAAATATGATTAAAATGAGAGCCGGCACATTTCGGAAAATTAAAGCAGTCTTCTAAGCTACAGACTCCCCTTAAATCACTAACAACAAAGTAGCTTCATATATTGTAGGTGCAGTAAAATAAAATATGGTGAACTTGTCTCACTCCCAGTAGCACAACCCTCCCCTGGTCCTCACTTTTGCTCCAGTTCACTCCAATACCCGCTATTAACACTAATTGAGCAGAACGACGAGCTTATCCGCCCCTTTCCACCAGCTGCTCTTCTTTCACGGCATTCCCCAGTGACTGAACAGGCACCGGAACTGCGAGGAAACCAGCAGTAAGTTGGGGCCTGCATTTTGTCGGGAGAAGATGTGGAAGAAATTATGGACAACTCAATGGAGATATCTGTTCAAAGCGGAAAGCAGCAGGCCAAAAGGCAAACAGTATATTAGGCCCCCATTCCCCTGCCACATTCACACACAGAGAGGAATTAGCACAGGGGGAGGTGTCAGGGGAGGAATGCTGCACCTCTTCAGCATTGATTTATTTAAGTTGTTAAAACATGAACATCCCGTGCACGGGGTGCAATGCAAGCACATATGAAAACTCAACAGTAACTGAGGAACCAATATCCAACAGATCCCTCTCCTTCCCTCCAAAGCCCAAATTCTACCTACCTCCTCAAACATCTGTTTATTCCTAAAATACCCATGCAAAGGAAAGCCTAGTAGAACGAATAAGCCTTGTGAAGCCAAAAAAATCTGGCTCTGAGAAACCAAAGCTGGTAACACTTTCCACATTTGAAGACCCTTCTCTCACAGTGTACTGTTTCCAGCTCCCTGACAATTAACTTAATAATCAAGTGCTTGAGGAAGGAGGCAACCTCTAAGATAACCAGGATCTAACCAATATGAGACTTTAAAAGTCAAAAAAAAAATACTTAAACTGAACCTGAAAAATAATAAGTAGCCAGTGAAGGACATGGAGTTCCTTCGAAGAAATATTCCTACACAAAGTGTCTGCCACATTTAATACCAGATAATATATCTAACTGGTTTTAATGTAAATCCATGTAATTATACATTCATTGCTGTTATCCTGGCTCAAATTGTTAATGGCATAGATTTCTATGGCCAACTTTCAAAAGTAAAGTTGCAACCTTCTGATTAAGCACAACTGATATAAAAGCATTACTAGTCACTGCTGCCTCAGAAATCTGCAGTTCTGGATGCTGAATCCAAGCCTTCTTTCATTAGGTAGGAAGGGTGAAGAGTAATAAGAGAAAGGTTTCTAAGTTGAAAAGAACTTTAGCAACTCTTCATGTTGCAATTCACAGAGGTCGATCTCCAATATGCAGGGAAATCTGGTACTAGGAGAATATGAGAAAGGCATACAGTTATTGAATAATATATTATGCTCTCATCTTGAATACTACATTCACTCTTGGCATATTTACAAAAAAAAAAGGACAATCCAGAGATAGATATATACATAAAACAACACTATAAGAAAATTTCAATTGAAAAGTCAAGCACACACACACACACAAATACAAATTAGGAAGTGCAAGAATAAGCATTGCCTGGGCAACCTTAATTTGGTCTTCTTGTGTGTATTCATTATAATTCAGTGTTTATTACACAGTGTTTATTACTCACTATTCTTTCTACCGAAATTAAAAAGAAAGAGAAAAGCAAACCAGCCCTATAAAATCAATATCCTTTATAACCTAAAAAATAAACTGAAAATAATGGAGAGAGGACCCCAAAAGTAATAAGAATTGGCTGTATCTGAAGTAACACTATTTCAATATCTGAATTAAGACAGAAATCTCCTATACAAATTAGAGACCAATATGATCAACTAACTTGAGTCTTAGTTAATTTAGGTACTTGGGCTACTAATGACAAATGCAAATGAGTATGGATATATGTGGAGTAATTACCAAGGAGAAAATAATAAAAAAAGAACAGAGGTGCACAACAGAGATTAGAAGAAACAATAAAAAGATATGGGATTTACTGTAGAGAAAAACTGTACAGTCCTCAGCTCCCTGAAGCTTCTCTAAGGAAAGAAAACAGGTTGATAGGATACATTGCTAACAGAGTACAGTATAAATCAAAAGAAGTAGGATTAGCTATATATTAAGTACTGAACAGACTGCACCCAATCTACTTTATCCAATATTGGTGACCATGCCTTTGAAAGGATATAATTGCTCTCAAAGGGAAGCAGAACAGAGCAAACAAAACAATGGTTCAAAGACTTACATTATGAAGAAAAAGTAAACTTGGTCTTATACTCTCTGTAGAGAAGATTTTGTTATGTAATTCAAGTTTTTGAATTACAAAGAGCATGATAAAATTGATCCAGATAAAGTTTCACACCTACAAAGAACACAGAAAACAGTGGATTAGAATTCAAAATTCAGAAATTAGGAGCAAGTAAAGTATCTACTTTCAGTCCGATTCCATCTCCAGCCCCACCCTGGCACATCCCCTATACAACAGCTTGTGAGTGGGTCAGCACAAGGTAGCTTTATGGCTATCTTTCACAGTTTCAGTGCTGGGAAGAATCCTTTCCAGTGGGGACGGAGCTTTTTAGAGCCCTTTTATGCCACTCCAGCCCTTTTAACTAGTGTAATAAGGTATCCAGTGGAGGTCAGGATCTCATGAGAAATATCTCACTACTAAAACAATAGTGAACTGTTCAGCACAGTTTCCAGTTCTGCTAGACAAGACACACATGTATGGCCATGCACAGTGACTAAAAGCTACCAATAGAAATTAGTAGTTGCATTTTCCATACTTTTTTTCTTGTGGATTTTCTCAGTGGGGTTTATTTCCCATGTGATTCCTGAAAACTAATAATGTAGAGAGGAAAATTCACAGGGAACAGAAACGGGCCAAGAAAGAAAAGAAGAAGAAGAAGAAGAAAAATATTTTAAAAATCACATTTATTCGATGTTACTTGACCTCACGTCCCACTCTTGTCTCTACCTGGGTCATGTTGGTAGCTCCCCAGCTGTTTGCTACCTACATCATGATAGCCATACCCCTCACTGAGAGTGGAGACCCTTGCCCATGCCTTGACCAAGATGACAGTGGGGAAGGGGGTTGGCTCCAGAATCTCTTTTGCTCCCTGTTCCTCTCTTTGCAAGGTTTGGCTTTAGCTCAAGCTGTAGTAATACATGCTTTAGTTCTGGAGACCATGGTTCTATACAACAGGTATCCCACTAAAATGCAATAATTAATGAGATTGACATATAAACAGAGCTAAAAATGGGATTTTCTTCAGAAAATATTTGTCCTCTTTCCATCGGAAAATTTCCCAAATTGAATGTTTTTTACCAGCTTGGTATTTAAATCACCATAAGACCAAATTTTGTTACAGAATCATAGAAATGGGCCTGTCTACATTAATCTCCCTTCCTGCAGATTAAGCCCATTACTTTTTGTTCTACCTTCAGTGGACACAGAGAACAATTGATCACTGTCCTCTTTATAACAATTCGTAACATATTTGAAGACTGTTATCAGTCTTCTTGGTCTTCTTTTCTTTATCTTGGTCTTCTTTTCTCAAAACTAAACGTACCCAATTTTTAAAATATCTTTCCTCACCAGTGAGTTTTCTAAACCATTTATCATTTTTGTTGCTCTCCTCTGCACTCTCTTCAATTTGTCCACAACTTTCTTAGTGTGGTGCCCAGAACTGAACACATTACTCAGCTGAGTTCTCACCAGTGTTGAGTAAACAATTGCTTCCCATGTCTTACATATGACACTTTCATTAATTAGCCTTTTTCATAAGTGTATCACACTGTTGGCTCATGTTCAATTTGTGATCCATACATTCCACTGAAAAGCCAGTTATTCCCTATTTTGCATTTAATTTCTCCTTCCTAAGTTTAGCACTTTGCACTTGTTTTTTTTTTTTAATTTCATCTTGTTGATTTCAGATCAATTCTCCAATTTATCAAGGTCCTTTTGATTTCTAATCATGTCCTCCAAGTGCTTGCATCCCTTCCCAGGTTGGTATCACCTGCATATTTTATAAGCATATTCTCCACTCCATTATCCATGTCATTAATGAAAATATTGAATAGTACCGGACCCAGAACAGACACCTGAGGAACCCCACTAGATACATCCTCCCAATATGACAGTGGATCATTATTAACTATTCTCTGAGTACAGTTTTTTAACCACTGGTGCACTTATAATTCATCTAGTTTCAGGTAGCCCACATTTCCCTATGTGTGACAGAATATACCCATGTTCATACCCTAGACACAATTGTAATAATGCTTGTATAAGATATACCTTGTAAGATATAATTTGAAAACTCATAATTTGCTGATCAGTATCATCCTAATAAAATATGTGTGGCAACATTGTATATGAAGTTATAAGATTTCCCTGTATGGTGTTATTAATACACATTCCAAACCCCACATCCCTGTCCAAACAGAAGCTGGCAAACAACTCTGTCCTAATCAAAGGAATGTATGTTTGCCTTAATTTGCATTTGAGTAGTAAACAAAATCATCAAGCAGGAAGGGAAGACAAAGGAAGTTCAATCAGGTGAAAAAAACAGCAGGGAATATCCTTCCATATAAACTCTTTGTCTCCTGGTTCTCAGTTGGAAATGTTTTTCAAGAGGGGGACTGAAGCTACAGAAAGGAGGGACAAACCCCCAAGGCACCCCTCTCTCTCTCCCTGACCATTGCATTCACAGCACCTGAAGAAACAAAGGAAATAGTTGTTGGACTCTAGAGGAGGGTTCCAGACTTGAGAGTTTGGTCAGTAGCCTGATGGAGCATGTGGAGAGAAAGTTTGCTTTGCAACTAAGATAGTTTCTTAAGTAGATACTAGTAAACATTTTATCTTTATTTTTCTTGAGGCCATTTCTGACTTTTATGCCTCATTACTTGTACTCATTTAAAATCTGTCTCTTTGTAGTTAATAAACTTGTTTTACTGTTTTATCTAATCCAGTGTGCTCAAGTTGAAGTGTCTCGTTAACTCCATTTGGGGTAACAAGTTTGTGTGCATTTTATTCCCTTAAAGGAATAACAGATTTACAATACTTGTACTATCCAGGAGAGATCTGGGCAGTACAGGACATACATTTCTGGGGGGAAATCTGGGACTGGGAGTTTGTTGGGGTATCCCTGTGGTAATTTTTAAGGCTGGTAAGAGCCAAGGAGTGACTGACTGTCTGCAGCACACACAAAGAGACACAGCTGGCTGTGACTTACATGGTCGAGGCTGTTTATGAGCAGTCCAGGTTGGAGGCAACAGCAACAAGGCATTGTAAAAGGCACCCTAGGTTACAGGGCAGAGATGACACAGCTACTCATTAGTCTGGATTGCACCCTGGACTGGCATACTGTGTCAAAAGCTTTACTAAAATAATGATAAATCACATCTATCCCCCTTATCCACTAAGCCAGTAACCCTGTCAAAGAAGGAAAATATGTTGGTTTGGCTTGATTTGTTCTTGACAAATCCATGTTGTCTATTACTTAACACCCTATTATCCTCTAGGTGCTTACAAAATGATTATTTAATAATTTGTTCCAGTATCTTTCCAGGTATCAAAGTTAGGCTGACTGATTTATAATTTCATGGGTCATCTTTCAGAGTAGCAGCCGTGTTAGTCTATATCCGCAAAAAGAGAAGGAGTACTTGTGGCACCTTAGAGACTAACAAATTTATTTGAGCATAAGCTTTCGTTAGCTACAGCTCACTTCATCTTTGTCGTCTTTGTTCCCCTTTTAAAAGATAGATACTATGTTTGCCCTTCTCCAGTCTGGGATGTCAACCATCCTCACTAAGTTCTCAAATATAATTCTTAATGGTTCTGAAATTATTTCAGGTAGTTCCTTACATTGCTGAATTTTGTCAGGCTCTGCAGACTTGAATAAATCTAATCTATCTAAATATTCTTTAACATGTTCTTTCACTAATCTGGCTCGTATTCATTTCCCCTTGTTGTTAATATTAATTGTGTTAAGCATCAGGCCACAATTGACTTTTTTAGTGAAGCCTGAAGCAAAATAGGCATTAAACACCTCTGTCTTCTTGGTGTCATCATTATTAGCTCTCCTTTTCTGCTAAGTAGTGGACCTATACTTTCCTTTGTGTTTCTCATGCTCTTAATGTATTTATAGAACCTCTTTATACTTTGCTGTTGTCCCTTTAATACTGTTTCTTCCAGAAACTGCTAACTCTCCTGAACTCCTTTTTCCTTTTTCTTCCCATGGGACCTTACTTAGTAGTTCTCTGAGTTTGTGAAAGTCTGTTTTTGTAGTCCATTGTCCTTATCTGCTGCTCTCATTCTTTCTTTTCCTTAGAATCGCAAAGCCTATTATTTCATAATCATTTTCACCTAAATTGCCTTCCACTTTCAGATTCACAGTCAATTCCTTCCTGCTAGTCAGAATCAAGTCTAAAATGATGGCTGCTCTGGTTACTTAACTCCATCTTTTGAAACAATAAGTTGTTCCCACACATTCCAAGAACTTATTGGACATTTTGTTGTATTACTTTTCCAAAAGATTATTATGCTAATCTAAGTCCCTGGCAATTCAATTGGCCTCAGAGAAGTTGTCCAGTTGTTTAAATCATTGCAGAATTGGACTCATTATTATGATAGTAGAGCTTTAAAATTCCATCTGTCTTGTACAAGATTTCCAGTCTGATGGAGTGATTTTCATATAATAGTATTGACATTCTTTTCTTGAAAGGTGGAATTTTAGGTTTTTAGGGTCATACATTTTACAATCTCATTGAATAGAGCAGTTCATAACTAATAAGAAAGTCACTAAGAAAAAAGGTGGTTTTTTTTAAATCATACATTAGTTAACACATGATAACTAATATATGGTACAATCCTCATATGGGCAAGTCAGTTGTACTTTTAACATTTGACTGTCTTGGCCACACAAAGATTTTACCACATGTTGGCAAATACATTGTAAAAAAAATCCACCTTTTTTTCCCTAGCATGGACACATCCAAGGTTTTCTTTACAACCTGAAAGACAAGACACCTTTATTTATTAAATGAAAGTTTAATTATGCAGAAAACCAAAATCTGCAGTACTTATTCCTGTAGCCCTATCAATAATACATGATGGAAGGCCAGAATCAGTGTCTGATATCATCACTGACATTCGATGAAAACAGCTGATGCAAACCAAGTAGTCAGCCAGCTGCTTCAATTTCTCTTGCTGAGAAAAAATAAGTTGTTTTTCTGTGTTAAAATCTCAAAAAGGATAAAAACTTCAGCCTGTAATATTTTCCATGTTGAAGTACTTCTCTGCTGAAGTCCTTATCCCTATAGAGGTATCAATGCAAAAAGTTTTCTAGACAGAAAAATTTCTTCATTTAAATTCTTATTTTTATTAAAAAATCCAAAAGGTTAAAGATACATATAGTGACTGTCTTCAGGAGAATGTTTTTTAGACGCCCTCCAGTCAAAATAGTTCCTTCAATTGTGTATATTGCTTTCCTTTTGGCTTCAGGCAATAAACCACATCTCAGGAACAAATTTTTTCTCTTGGGTAATATTTTACTGCTTTTGTGCTTAGAACCAGCCAATATTTGTACAACATATATTGCACAGAGGGCTAATAGATAATTTGTGAATATTATTTTAGTTGTTTTTTACTTATCAGATATACAGAAGTAGACAAATACAACAAAATATTATTGTCCAAATGAAGAGTAGACTCTATCAGATTATATTAAAATATTTACACTGTATAGGAAACTAGAGACAGTATATAGACATGGTGAAATATCTAAGAATATTCAGAGCAAAGATGAAAATACATAAACTTAGAGTGTATCCAGGGAAAGAAAGGAAATGGAAATACGGGGTTGGAAAAGATTCCATGGAGCACTGTCAAGATTCCTTCCCCACTCTGAACTCTAGGGTACAGATGTGGGGACCTCCATGAAAACCTCCTAAGCTTACTTTTACCAGCTTAGGTTAAAACTTCCCCAAGGTACAAAATTTCCATTGCCACCACCAAACTTTATCTGGGTTTACTGGGAAACGTGGTTTGGGCATGTCTTTCCCCCCAAAATCCTCCCAACTCTTGCACCCCACTTCCTGGGGAAGGTTTGGTAAAAATCCTCACCAATTTACATAGGTGACCACAGACCCAAACCCTTGGATCTTAGAACAATGAAAAAGCATTCAGTTTTCTTACAAGAAGACTTTTAATAGAAGTAAAGGAATCGCCTCTGTAAAATCAGGATGGTAGATACCTTACAGGGTAATTAGATTCAAAACATAGAGAATCCCTCTACGCAAAACCTTAAGTTACAAAAAAGACACACAGACAGGAATAGTCATTCTATTCAGCACAATTCTTTTCTCAGCCCTTTAAAGAAATCATAATCTAACACATACCTAGCTAGATTACTTACTAAAAGTTCTTAAGACTCCATTCCTGTTCTGTCCCCGGCAAAAGCAGCATACAGACAGACACAGACCCTTTGTTTTTCTCCCTCCTTCCCAGCTTGTCTCCTCATTGGTCATTTTGGTCAGGTGCCAGTGAGGTTACCTTTAGCTTCTTAACCCTTTACAGGTAAGAGGATTTTTCCTCTGGCCAGGAGGGTTTTAAAGGGGTTTACCCTTCCCTTTATATTTATGACAAGCACCAACAGTCCAATAAACTCAGTGGTTCCCAATTCTGGTTTCTTTTACACTCATACAAATGGATTGGCTTCAGTGGGAATTTTACCTGAGTAACAATGTCAGTATTGAGTTATAGAACAAAGTAAAGATTATTGGCCAGAGTTTCAGCAGATGTAAAATTAATATTATTCCACTGAAGTCAGCACAGCTAAGCCAAGTTAAACCAGCTAAGTATCTTGTCCACTAGAGGGAACAGAGATAAGAGGCCTGTCTAGAAACTGATTACAATGCTAACAGTAGTTGATTTCAAAAATTTCCTTCCGTTTTTACATTTATTTATCACAGTGTCATTTTATTTAGGTTAGTAATGACATACTTTTCTTCTGTTCCACATAGGGATTGGGACAGAGGTCAGCTGTCAACATGGTAATGGAAGAAAGGTCACTTACACATGGGTTTTGTTTACTGATGGTCCGAGTAACAAGTCTGTTGTTAGAAATATCTTCCTTTTCTGCTTAATTTCATCACTCACTGAGCAATATCTCTTAACAAACATGAAAAAGTCAACTTCAATATACTTTGCCCCTGAATGCTGTTGAAACTTGTGATTTAGTATGAATGGGTTTCCCTAAATAAACACCAGAACTGATTTAATTTTAAAAAAGCAATCAGTATACTGAATGCAGGTTTATGCTCAGTTTATTATATTTATATGTATTCTGCGAAAGTTTTAATGCAGCAGGCCTGGAGAAAGAAAATTAAAGTGCTTGAAGAACTTCATTAGAAAAAAGTTTTACTAATAAAAATAATGAGAATTGAGAGTAAAATTAAAATATTTCAGTATATTAAAATGTGGTAAACAACCCACCAAAGGTCCTTGATTCTGGAAGGCTATGAGCCGTGTCTATTCCCTTAAAGTCAATGGGAACTGTGTGTGCTCAGAATCTATTAAAATCAGGCCACTTAAGATGGCCATATTAGGTGGATTTAGGTAGCTCGCAATAGACATCCCAGTTTGAAAACTTTGGCCCAGATCTTCAAAGGTAGGTGCCAAACTCCCATTAAAATCAATTAGAGTTAGGTACTGAAATACCTTTTGAGGATTTGGGCATTACTCTTATTGACTTGTATTAGGTGAGTTATTGGCAGAAATGGGATTCCCCACAAAGCTTAATTCTGCCCCTGAAGAATCTGAGAACTTCCTTTGAAGTCAGTAGCTCTTGACTCTATGTTGATTGAACTAAGCTATTCACAAAGCTTTTTTGACATTTAGAATAGATTTGAGGTCAATTTACTGTGTTTTGGAATAAGGTTCAGGAATAAAATTGATCTTTCTCATTTACACTATAATTGTCAATACACAATACAAATTTTGAAATCAAAGGGTTCAGAGTATTTCAATAAGGTTTTGAGGACATTTCTGCTGACATGGTGAAAATGGATGATTTACATAAAACAGTATCAAAAGTTCAGGTGCAATTATTGTAAAGGCATCTGTGTACATTGTATCCGTATGCTGTAATCCAGATGAGTTAGGGGCTGTGTCACCCCAGCCCTGCAACCTGGGGTGCCTCAGAATGCTTTGCTGCTGTAGCTTCCAAACTGGTCTCCTCACAAACAGCCAAATAGCATGTATGTCACACCCACAGTGTCTGTGTATAGCCACAGCCCTGGTCCAGCAACTCTGACCCCCGCAGCCTGTCAGCAAACACCAGCCACATTGTGCCGTGCACAGGCATTGGTTACTATTTGCAGGATGACCCCAAAACATTCCCAGTCCCAGTTCCCCCCACCACAAAAAAATGTGTCCTGCACTGTCCATCCTTCTCCTGAACAGTTCAGACATATTAGGTCCATTGCCCCTTTAAGGGCATCAACATACAACATCAACTGCTACTTGAAATGGAGTTACCCAAACAATTCACAATACTGGATTAGTTTTAATTACAGAATGAAATGAGTGTATTTACTTACAAAAAGATCAATTTTAAGTGAGTACAATTAATGGGGTATTAAAATCAGTAATAGTTACATGAAAAATAAAGATAAAATGCTTTCTAAACTTAACAAACTAGACTTGGTTCAAGGTGAAGTCCCTTACCACCTGTTTTCAATAACATTTCTCTCATTTCAGTAACAAACTCTCAGACCACAATCTGCTCCTTAAGTCCAATGTCTGTTTCTTTAGTCTTGTTAAGTGAAAAGAGAGAGATGGGGAGAGATCACCTGGTGTGTTTTTGCCTGTCACTTTTATAGTCCAGTCCCATTTTAAGATGCATTCTCCTAAAGGATACCCCTCAAAGCAGAGTAAAAGTGTCTAGTAGTGACATTGCTATTTCTTCTCATCTCTGTTTGCTGAAATTCAGATTTTCCTTGTCTCATGTCTTCCCCCTCTAACTATCTGAGGACCCTGTTTACAACTTGTTTGTAAACTGAGATAAACACTCACTTTTTTGTTTAAGTCCTGATTGACCAGTCCTGCCTCGTGGGAGCTACATGGGTTTGAACATGTGCCAACCTCTTTCAGGGGAAATTCATAACTTTATGTATAATCTCACTGCAGACATTCCACCAGGATTTTATTGACCAGTATGTTGTTAGTTTTCAAATGATGCCTTACAAGGCATATTTTGTAAAAAGATTATTACAGTAGTATGTAGGGTGTGAATACAGGGGTGCATTCATCACAGTTGCCAAATAAACTAAAGTCTAGTTATAACAGGATCTGTGTGAATATGTGTGTGTGTGTAGTGTGTGCATGGGGGAGGGGATCTTAAACTACTGCAGTATCTGTAGCCATTTAGCTTCACTATTTTATGTAGCTGTATTCATTTCAGTGCTTTATTATGACATAACATACATCAACATTACAAGCTGGCAAGCAGAGATAAATAGTGGCAAAGCTTTTTTTATGCTATTTTGTGCAGCTGAATACTTTGCAATCTCATTTTTGACAGTTTCAGGCTGAAGTATCATATTTTCCCAGAAACATTATTTAAATTCACAGATGAATGGGACAAAGCTTTTAAAAGCCATAGAGCAGAACACATGTGCGCAAACACAGAAACACAGAGCAGAGTTTACCAACATTAGTTAAACTCTGTGAGATTCTCCTTCACTAATGTCTTTATTTTAATGGGTAATGGCTGCTTCTTTTCAATAGATAATGCCAAAGAAGCAGCAGGGGAAAAACAAACTATGGCCTGATTTAATAGATTCTTACTGTCTTAAACATTCATTTATTTTTGTTCATTTTATTTAATTTATAATAATGATTCCACCAAGAAGTGCTTAGCCAAGCCTCAATGCACTTTTTACATACTTTAAATATACAGACATACAAATAAGTACAAAAGCTAGCAGCAGTCTTTCCCCAAGCCCAAAATAATAATAGTAGTAATGAGAATCAAGCCCAAACTTTCTGATCTGGTCTATATATACCAGTCATGACTGCCTCCCTCCCATTCCCAAAACTGAGGAAAATCAATGAGTATTGCAGCATGTCCTGTAGGTCAAGACATCTGATCTGTTTCAGATCAATATGGGGACTGAATTCCAAAGCTGAGGGTCCATTAAAGGGACCCTTCTGGCAGTCCCTTTTCTATTAGATTGGGAGATTGTCTGCATTAGCATGATTGTAGCTATACCTGTGCAAATTCCCACTATGTAAGTGCTGCACCTGTATAAAGTGGGGCTTATATATAATTAGAGGTTTCAGAGTAGCAGCCGTGTTAGTCTGTATCTGCAAAAAGAAAAGGAGTACTTGTGACACTGTAGCTCACGAAAGCTTATGCTCTAATAAATTGGTTAGTCTCTAAGGTGCCACAAGTACTCTTTTCCTTTATGGTAGCAACGTTCACATCTGAAAGAAACTGTCACAGTCTCTTTACCAGGCATAAATGTAAAAAAGCTATCCTAGGCAGTGAAACTATATTATTTGCAGAAGCAACTGGGGATACAACAATATCATCAGACCGTGAACTCTAGTAACAAAGAGGAAGCAGAGACCTTCAATCAGATGGAAGGATAAAATCCTCACAGTATTTTCTGATTGCTTTCACCAACAACCAGCATCACCAGCTGACATATCTAGCAATATCAGCACTTGATCTCCATCTGTCACCAGAAGATCATCTCTTAATGCCACCAGCACAGTTTTTGTACAGACTGTGTATTCAGATTGCTTGATAAACATCAAGGAGATCTGAGACAACTAAGGCTCTCCACAGCTTTCTCAACAAACATACCCAGCAATGGAAGATTAGATACTGGGCAGTTATTGGTCAGAATGTCAAGTGGTGATTTCTTAAGTAAAGGCAAACTACAACAAAACCAGCAACCTACCTTCAATGAGCTTGAGCATGCTCAACACTTCTGAAAAGCAGGCCATTTATTTGGGTGCGTTGGTATAGATTTACAAGCCTAGATAGGCTACTATTCTTGAAATTTTTTGTATTCCATGTATTTTGTATTCAAATCAAGACCTGTGTTAAGGTTACTGACATGATTAAGGACCTAATTCTGTAAATCCTTAATCACAAATCATTGACTTTAGTGGACTACTCAAAGAAGTAACGGCTTCTCATATGATTAAAGACTTGCAGAGCTGGGTCCTAACTCATTAGGAAAAATGGAAGATTTTTGACAAATAGGGCTTTTGTATAGCATTACTGATGTATGCTGTACCATATGAGATATTGTTATATTCTGTATAACAGGTTAGCTTTAATAGTTATGATCCTGGATAGGTTAGGAAATTATTCTTCTTAAAGACTTAAGTTTTATAAATTATAAGAAATCAGAAAAATATGGAAACACCTTTCATTACGTCTGATGGGTATGGATATTTCCCTTGAGACTTCAGTATTTTTAATTGGTCCTTTATTAAATTACTTTTGATGGAATCAGATAACAATGATAGAAAAATTATGAAAAGAGTCATCAAGTTACATACTAATGAATAATTCTGTTTTGCTAGAAGAAAACACGCTTCCAACAGCATTTATTCTCTCTGACTACAAATACCTAAGTACAAAATATTGCATGTTTTACAGGGCCTGTTTTTGTGGCATTCTGAAATAAAGTGCTTAATAACTAAACTCATTAATGCTAATGGTAAATCAGTGAGATTAAATATTTCTATAAATCATTTTATTAATAAAACAGAGGGATCATTAAAGAGCTATTGAATTGTAAAGATGCAATATTTCAGTATCAGCATTTTATAAACATTTCAATTAGCACAGGTTGACAACGTAGAGGAGGAGGCATAAAATACCCAAGCTACAGAATAGGAAATAGAGTGCAGACTCAGCTTCTCAAGAAAAAAGGGGGGGCTATAATTCATAGCAAATGGAACATTTTTTAAAAATATAAATATACGAAGAGATTCTAATTTGTGCTTTTCAAGGACCTTCTGAAGGACTGTGTGCTACTACCATACATTATATCATTTTATTATTATCCTTAGAAGGATGACTGCCAACCTAAAAGGAATTTGAACAGTTGAGAGAGGACAAAGAAGTGCATACTTAAGCACACACACACAAATAGTGATAGCTTAGGAGAACAATGTGAGGAATAAATTGCCCTCAGTAAGAATGTTTAACATATGTAAATAGTGAAAAATGATAGCGAAAGTCTTCGTTTCAAATGTGCTACAACAAATGTGAAAGCAGAAAATGATCACAAAATAAGCACTAGGAGGATGTCGGGTTACACAGTATCCTGATTCTTTCCCATGTCAAACCTTTCTTTTTCTTTAATGGGGACCCATGTTTAAAAATATAAAAAATAAATATTGGCAAGTGCCTAATGTGATTAATAGAAAAAAAATCAGTTAATTTCACCCTCAAGCTGCTCTCTCATCTCCACTTCTGTATGATACTAGTTTGAAAAAGAGCGGATGTTAGCTTTGGGGCTGTGAAAAAAACATTGGCGAAAGAGATAATCTATTGCCTAGGTACTTTTAAAAAAAGCATGGTTTTAAGAGCTTGTGATTCCTCCCAAAGCTAGACAAATATCAACACTCAAACCTTTAGTTTTGTGTATTATGTTCCATGCTGGGAAAACAAGTCTTTTCATTTGGGTTCAGCATGTCAAAGAAAATAATGTAAGTGACTGACTATCGGGCTCATATTTGAACTTAAGCTGCAGGACTAAGCATCTCAAAGCTTTACTCATTGTGCAGGGGATGGTGGGCCACATGTTAGCTAATGATATTCTGCATTGACTTTGTCCTAAATATATGAAAGCAACACCTGAAAGGACTTCACACTGTAAGCCCTTTAGGGAAAAGGCTGATGTATATCCCATGTGAAACATAAGTAATAAGAATATAATATGGATCATTTAATCAAAGCACAAAATAATTATATGCACAATCCAGTGCACAAAACATATTTTCTAAAGTCCCAGTTATTTCCTGTACACAGCCATCCTCCTTTTTATTTTGGGCCTGATCCAGTGTTATATATATATATCAATGGGGAATTGACCTAAATGTGCACCAGATAATGCCCATTGTTCAGGTTGTATGGGTCTTTAATTTTGACAAGGTGCATAAAGTTGGGTTTCTTTAAATTTTATAATCTCCAGAGTTTTGAAATGTGCATTATCATTTAATGGGCACAATTCCTTTCTTTTCATCCATTCTGCTGGCACTGTCATAAAATCATAGAGTTTAATGACAGAAGGGACACCAGATCATCTAGTGTGATCTCTTTTATATCACAGGCCAACAACACTCAGCACTCGCACACTAACCTCAAAAACTGAAATTAGACCAAAGTATTACAACCCACTATTATGTGCCAGAGGCAGAGAATAGGAGGGAGTGAGGTGCACCATTGCCTGAGACTTGCTCAAAGGCAAGAAAATGATTACGCGAGATATGCTGCTGAGGAAAGTGGAACACACACCTTCTCCCAAAGTTACTGCCAATCTGACCTGGGGGAAAATTCCTTGCTGACGTTATGTATGGCACTAGACCCTGAGCTTGTGAGGAAGAACCAGCCAGCCAAGCACTTCAGAGAGAAAATGCTTGGTGCTAACTCAGAACCCTGGCTCTCCTTGTCCAATGTCCCATCTCTAGCCAGGGCCATCCTTGATGCTTCAGAGGAAGGAGATAATAAAAACAACACATAATGCACTATGTGGGTGGGAAATCCCTTCTGAACTCCTGCAGGTGGATGGCTGAAACCCTGAAAGCATGAGCTTTTATAAACATATAAACAGGAAACAAGCTAGATTCATTGAGCTACAGACTGTGAACCCAAGCGGCCAAATTAGCCTTCATATAAGTGGTGCAATTAAGTTAATGGAATAGCAGTCGCTTACCCGAAGACTGAATTTGGTCTAGTAACTCTTATGTAAATCCTTCTTTAGCTCTTTTACAAAAATATAGTATCCATCAACCAATGTGTTCTTGGGTTGGCAAATTGTCACCCGATTTAACAATTTTATTTGTCCAGTTCATATTGTTACAGTATTGTTGTCGCAGAACTAACGGCTTACATAATGATATTCATATAATAAATTCCTCAAGCAGCTGCAGGCAGGACATTTTCTAGCAGATAATCTGTGCAATGTTGAGGGTGAGCATCTGCACTGGACTGAAAGAGGACATGTTCTTGATAGGTAACCAAGCTCTAGTAACCCAAAAGCTTTCGATATTCACTGCCTTTCTAGGAGTATAAATTTAAGGACAAAGGACTCTAAGAAAGACTGGGAGACAGTATACTATAAGGTAGAAAATGATACACATGATGAATTCAGCTCCTTTTGAGGATGTACAAAATATGACTAGCAGGTCACTTTGAATTAATGTATTATGTATTATGACTTGAAAAGTCAGACATACAAGAACCCTTCAGTACTGATAATGGTGCAGTTTACATCTTTAACCTTTATAACAACAGACAACATTAACAAAGAGATGCTATTGTACTCTTAGCACCAAAATTAGTTCCTATATTTGTTTTCCTTTTGATCTTAAGTAGCAAACTGCATGTAGGATGTTAAGCCCTGGTAATTTTCTATCAATAGTGCGGCGATAAAGGAAGAAGGAGGTATGCCTCGGGGCCCTATTTTACCCCAGGGTGTTTGCTACTTCCCACCACCCAACACAGATGTAATGAGGTTAAGTGGTGTCTATATAAAATAAGTAAGAACTAATTATTCCTCAAGAAAGGCTTTTAATGATTTTCAACTATAATAACAGCATAAACAAAACAAAAAAAGGAAAACCAAAGACCAGCATTGAATAAGAATTATTACAAAAGGCAGATTAATTTGAAGACAAGTGCAAGTACATGTAATATTGTGGACCATTTGTGAGTTCCTGAACAGTGACTCTACATATGCTGGTCTTGGCAGGTCATAATAAAAGCCCTGAAGACAAGCATAAGTAAAGCTCTTATTCACCAGTTTTATATTCCTGGTGACAAAATATTTCAAAGGCAACACAACTATACTTATAAGGAGCTAATGAACAACAGCATTACACGCATCTGCTCGGACTACTTGAAAGACAAGCACAAATACATGCAAAGCTATTATGCATCAACCACCTACTATTGATTTAATGCGACAGTATCGATACAACTATGATCAATTCGGCTCGAGCGACCAGACTTCTTTACTCTGTAGACTTACCCTGCATTCGTCCGAAAATACGTTACCCTTCAGTCGGCCACTTTCCGCACTGGCCAGGTACAGACAGTCAAGAATTGCACATCTCTTCAGTTCAGGGGGTATGGGTCAGGTTTCCCTTATGACTGAAAACACACACACACAGTCCCGTGCCTTCATCTTTTTTATCTGGTCTGACGGCCGTGTTTTAGAACAGACCAACCAATGAGGGTGGGCCACATTGTTTATGTGGTTGCCCTAGTTGTATAATTGATGCATATTTAATTTTTATGTCCAATTGTTAATTGTTAGGCCTATTTATTTTCTGTAGCCAATTAGCTCTTGAATGTGGGTAATTTGGGATTGATAGATACATAGGAGTCAGCATAAATTGTTATCTGGTTGCAGCGCGTCCTGACCACAAGCTTAAGCTTTATTTTTGCAAGGCTTACATTTTGAAGTATACGGAAGTTTGAGGCCTAACATTTGCAATACTTCTATTCCATTCAAGCTTGACAAGACAGTTGTTCAATTTATTCACAGATAGCTGCTGTATAATTTAGAAAAAATATAAATAATATGTGATGTTAAATGTCATGATTTGGATGTACTGCTGGCACATTTCCTAGAAATCATCAGCCAAAGAAAATCCTATTATTTTGAAATTTTATTAAAGCATGCAAACTGGTAACAAATGCTTGAAGAGTAAACGTGCTCTGAGGAAGCACATCTGAGACCTAGATATTGGTTACAAAGAGTTTAAGGTTCATGTGAAAGGCCAAATCAAGACTAGATTTTGAGCTTGTATATGATGGCATCAAAGTTTTGTGAAATATCCATGTAAGATTTTTGGCTTCATCTAAACCAGAACCAGAAAACAGGTCACATCTTACTTTGATTCCAGTCTTCAAACAGAACACACAGTGGAGTGTTTTACTGATTTAAATTGAATCTTTCCCACCCATGTTTGAAGCAGTTTAGATTTGATGTGATGGGTTTAGTCGCTCTTTATTTAAAAGCTTTACAATATATTTGGAACATCTAAACTGTTTTCATTAAAATATGTATGGCTAAATTTTGATTAATATTTAAATTATTTATCTTACAGACTATTTAAATCTAATGAGCACTTATACTAATCATTTTGGCATCAGAGATATGGAATAAACTCTGAAAGAATGTATAACAGCCAAATACAAGAGTTAACTGGGGCAAAAAAAATAATCATTAAAAATAAAATGTATCCCTAGTGATGTTGGCAATTAGGAACAAAAGGTTTGGCATGTAAGATGAGTTCTTAACAACTATAAAAATACTTTGCCCTTACACAACTGCTTTCATCTGACGATATCAAAGCATTTGTCAAACATTAACTATTTAATTTTCACAATACTCCTGTGAGGTAAATAAAGGATACATAAGAATAATTTCATCCTGAAGTATAAGATCACAAGGTTTAACAACCTTACCCAACAATGAATGACAGGAAGTGAAGAAGTATATTATATCCAGCGGAAATTGCAAGAGGAATGTAGACAAAATATCTTACCAAAGTTGAAATGTGGTCATGACACAAGGATTAATGTCATCATCTGCTCCTGTGAAATGTGCCATTATCTCTTTAACTAGTTCAAATGTCCAGGATCTCTATTTCATTTCTCATCAGGAATACAGCACCTTCAGCAGCATAATGGTTCTTAACAACATGCTGGGTACAGACTGAAAAGAAAGAATGACACCTACTGAATCACCAATACTATTTTCTTCAGCACCTATGTGCTCCATCCAGTGCCTCATTCCTGGAAATTTTCATTGCTCGTTGGCCAAAAGAAAAATGATGGTGTCTGCCAAAAGTGACAGTTCTTGTCATTCCATGAAGAACAGTGGATGTTATGGATGTTATGGATGATTTGATCTTTGAAGGTGAAAGACTTGTAGTATAGTGCTCAGCAAATTATAGCTCATTCATTTGGGATACGTGGAAGTACAGAAGTGTAAGTGCAGGGCCAAGTGTGAATGCACATATTGAACAAAATATGCTAAAATATCCACTTTGCTTGCATCATTGAATGCCAACCTCTACAAAACCCAAGAACCTCCATAAAATGCCATCTCATCCATGGGAAATGTGACAGATATTTTCACAGTAAATACTGTGCTTCTAGAGGACTATTATAATCATTATTTTTGCTGCAATTACTGGAAAATACAAGCTTCCAAAGTGACCAGTAAACCTAAATTCCTTTTTGTCTAACACAGAATAAATAAAGGGCTGGTATCTGACAACATTGCCAATTACAATTCACAAAAATTCCAAGAGTCTGCAAATAAGTATGATTCTAGTTACACAACAATTACCCCCCGCTATCTCAATCAAATAAGCAAATAAAAAAACTCACTATAAATCTTAAAATACCTAATGAAAAAGACCTGTACCATGCTATGTTGGAGTAGAGGAATGATGTTGGATCACCTACTCAGATGAATTGTGGTTTGCAGTAGATTTTGTCTTTTTGTCTTACAATGGAAACATGAAAGTCTTACCTCTTCTTCAGGAAGAAGAGAGAGTTCACATGCAGAATCTTGAACAAAAATTAAATCATGCATTTTTAAATCTTTGGAAGTTAATGAGGTCTAATTTCAGACTATAACACCATTTTCAGTGAAGTTGCTACCTCCGACACAAGGAAGGTTTCTCCCACGGGTGTAGGTACTCCACCTCCGTGAGAGATAGGGGTTAGGTTGTTTTAACTGCATTGATCAGGGTTGTGAATTATTTCTTAGGTGCAGCTAATGATACAGGATCTACCCATGTGAAAAACAGAAACATTCCATGGTATCCAAACATCACAATAACCTTTCTTATAGAGGAGTATGTAGTACTTGTTTGAATTCAGCATACCTATTGTGACTAGTTGTTTAAACCTGTTACTCCTGGAATTTTATTATCAATGACAAGAGCACCAGCATCTTAATTTATGGTTAAACATAGAACTCAGATGGACACAGAGAGGTGCTCACGTGAATCAAGATATAAATTGCTGGGTATAGTTGATGGCACATCTTATGAAATTACATTGTTTTCTCATGAGCATTATGGATATTTGAACCACTAAGAGAAGCTGAGTGGGTCTGGTGCCTAAATTGTGAATGTTATTAGGAAAATGAGATTTATCTTGTGAAATATAACCTAAACCCATTAGTACTAATCCATTAAAAGGTATTATGTTGTTTGCTAAGGACAGGAAGGTCAGCTGTACTCAATTCTGATCCTTCAGGAGTGCTGGATCACCGGCAACCCAGGTGATCCTGAGTTAAATTTGCCAGCTTATTAGCCATTCAGCTCCCATTTTTATTTAGACTGCTGGTCCAGGTCTTCCCCTGAAGATAGTCCATGCTGATTTCAGTCCTTCTCAGGCCACATAATTTTTTCTGGCTTTGTTGCTGCCTTATGGCTTTTCAATCCCTATTATTTCTTTCAATAGCCATAAGTATATAATATAATTTGCTATTGTGGGCAATTTTCTGTGTTAAAAGCTGCAGAAAGGGACTGGGAAAGTGTTACCCTGCAGACCAGTATCAGAACATATTATTCTATGATCTGCTCCTGAGATGTGCTGAGTTATCCCCATCTATCATGAGTGTAATGGGCATTCAACAGCTCGGAGAACCAGGCCTTGGTACATCCATTTGATGTTGGTGGAAATACTTTGAAAACTTTGCTAAGAAGATGCTAAATTGTTGAAATATTTTTAACTAGGAGTCTGGACTTAACACAGATTAAAATGTATCTGAAATTAACATTTAATTAACATTTATATTTAATTAACTAATTAACATTAACACTGATTAACATTTAACAAAAATAATGAGACTTGCCTTCCTTTCTTATTAACGCAAAGAGGGCCAAATGTAGCCTCCAGTAACACTTGCACAACACAATAACAGTGGAGTATCACTGTGTAACTCATGACAGATTTTGATTTAACAATTTTTTTTTCCTTCAGCAAATACAAGGTATTCACTTTGGACACTTTTAGTATCAACATAGGAATACTTAATGGTTCAGACTATTAGTCCTTCAGGTCTCCTACCTGGGGCAGTGGCCAATGCCTCAAGCTTCAAAAGAAGGTGAAATCTCCCCATACTGCAGCTAGCCACCAGTGGAATGTAGTAGACTCAGGAGGGAAAATAAAGAGAAAGAAATTCCTTCTCTTTCTATGAAGATCAGCCAAAAGTATGCAATTAATAAAAGTGCTGTGCTTTCTCTCAAAACAATCTGTCTCCTTAATGATTACAGAGACCTCACACCAAATTCTAAATGGGATTTAAATCAGCAGGATTACTCCAGTGAACTTCAAGGAGAACATGACTTCTCATGTATTTTACAGAATTTTTAATATTATTTAAATATCATCCCTAGATTTAAAAAGCTTTGATGATGCATATTGTGTATTTAAAAACCCTTTAACATGTTCCTGGCTCATTTTTTTAACGTTTGTGAAAATTGGTTATATGAATTAGTAACAGGTGTTCTAGGATTTATGCTATCACAACATGCTTCACCTTCTTTGTTGTTAATCTGAATGCTCCGAGAAGGAACATTTTCTAATGCATTGCAGAAACCATCAGATTTGCAAAGAAACTCAGAAAATCATATTGTCTTAGAAACAGACTCTCATTTACGCAAGTATTTGGCTCAGCTAAATGCATGCTATGGTGTTCTGATAAACTGCTGGTGCTACAATCTGTGGAATACAAATGCTGCAGAATCTCTTGTGATATCACAATTTAGTATGGCTCTTACAGGACAGATCAGACTTACAGGAATTTAATCTATTCTCACATTTTTCTCTTGCCCTACAAAGCTATTTTCATTAACAAAGGACTTATGGGTCAGGTTCCAGATCCAGAGTAGGATTGATGTTTGTGCTTAAATCTGAACCAAGCCAAGGTTTGGGATCAGGTTTTGATTCAAAGGCACAAAAGTGTTATGAGCTGTTCTTCACTACATTTTAACTCAAAAAGGTGGCGAACTTTTATAGTCAGATGTTAGAGTAAGGTTTCTACCATCCTGGTGTGCATCTGGAGCACATTTGGAAAATACATCTGTTCTGGTGTTGGGTCTGAGCTGGAATTAAAACTATAGGATTAGGTTCAAATCCCAGAATTCCCTTCCAATTCTCTCCACTCTGTCTCCCACAAAAATATTCACTTTATTTTCAGAAAACTTCAGGTCTTTAGGAGGCAAAGTGAAGGATAATTTTTTAGCAGGTGCTTTCTCTATGAGCAGTCTTTTCCCTGCCAGCTAATTTCTGAGCAGAAGGCAGCAGGCCATAAGGAAATGTGACTCCAAAGCATAGCGTTGCCTGCAATGAAGAAGTGGGGAGAGGAGGAAGTGGAAGGAAAGAGTCTCTTTCTACAGTACGCCCAAATATGAGAGGAAATGAACTGAGCATGAAGAAGAAAAAATATGTTACTAATGAAACAAAGTAAAATAAAGTACAAAAATCCCATTCCAAATTTTCAAATAGGTTTTTCAAACAGTGCTTGTTAATTTTGCCCTCTATAATAATAATAATAATTAATAATAATAAATCATTAATAAACATGTTTATAAAGCATCCTACAAAAATGCTTGGGGTGCTGAACAGTCATAAAAACAATTTCTTATTAACTAATAAAAATAACATCCCAATCTCAACAAAATTACAAGCAATATAGGTTAAAAAAAACCAAACCAAAACAAAAACACAATACAAACAGCACAATAAAACAACAACGGTGGAAGTAATTTAAAAACACTTCTGTATGGTCACATACCAGATTATTAGGTAATTCTAACTACCAAATCTATTACTGGACCAACTTCTACTGGTGAAAGAGACAAGCTTTGAAGCTACACCGACCTGCAAAAGAGCTCTCTGTGTAGTTTGTAAGCTTGTCTTCCTAATATCCATCTTGTCTCTCTAATATCCTGAAACCAGCATGGCTACAACACTGAAAATCTATTATTATTATTATTTTGTTTAATATTTACATTACAGCACCATAAAGAGTCCATGCTCATGCATGATCAGGGCCCTCTTGTGCTAGGCACTGTGAATTGCTATGTGTCTACACTGCAATTTAAAAACTATGAGTTGGCCCATGCCAGCTGAGTTGGGCTTGTGGGGCTTGAGTAGAGGGGCTGTTTAATTGCACTGTAGACATCCGGCCTCAGCCTGGAGTCTGGAATATAGGACCTTGCAAGGTGGAAGAGTCCCAGAGCTCAGGCTGCAGCCCTGAGCCGGAATGACTACATCACAGTTACACAGCCCTGCTGCCCAAGCCCCGTGAGCCTGAGTCAACTGTGGGTGTCTAACTGCAGTGTAGACATACCCAAAGAGGTAGATCGCTATGCTGAAGAGTTTAAAGTCTAAGCTGTCTGGATTCTGCAAACAGTTCCATGTGAGGAGGCCCTCACACTCGCAAAGAGTCCCCTATCCCACACATATCAGAGAACCTGCTTCCTGAAAATTTAGAGAAATCCATGAAGAGCTTTGAAATAGCTGCAGTTGTGTGGAAATTTCCATTGACTTGTGATCTGCAGTGAACAAGCCTATTTCTCCGAAAATAGAGTGTGTGGAATCTTTGATAGAATGAAAGAGGCTGGCAGCTTTTGTCTTACTAATTTCCTCTCAAACTTTCCTGATTCTGTTTGTTTATATATATACACACACAAAAACATAGCAACTGGACTATTTGAAAAAGTCTCATAATGTCTCCTTCTGCAAGTGAGAGAGGGAGAAAGCAGTGATGCCACATAGATATAGATATATATATAGGTATAGATATAGATATAGATATAGATAGATATAATGCCCCCTTCTGCAAGTGAGGGAGGGAGAAATATATTTACATATACATAGATATTTCTCCCTCCCTCACTTGCAGAAGGGGACATTATGAGACGTTTTCAAATACTCCAGTTCCTTTGTTTTGTTTTGTATTAGGTAATTCCTAAGAACAATAGTGTCTAACAGCAGCTCAGCCAAAGATACCCCCTGCCAATTTTACACTAGGGAAATAATAGGAACTTGGTATAAAGCCTAATTAAACTATGTGTTAATGTGATACAGCCATAACATTAGGGGATTTATTATGTGGTGAAATACATTATTTTCCGATTATAAATGGTTTGGCACAAACCATGTGGGAATATTTTCTTTTTAGCAATAGTTGTTTTGTTTTTTTCTTTAAAAATAACATATACTGTGAAGTTGGTAGGATGGGCATCAGTGCAGTCTTATATTCTCACAGTCTCTTCAGTTTACCAGTATCAGCTTTATTGCTATGTGGTCACTCCTCTTACCACGTCTCTAAGCTATTAGGGAGGGGAAGGTACCAAGATATATGTTTCCTAAAAGTGAAATGGTAGTAATTCTCAGACTAGTGGAGAAGAAAAATTGTCAGGGAGCAATTCTGAGAAAGGATATTTGATTATAATTATAATTCTTACTTATCAGCTCCATGCATATTCACTCTTCAGTTAGAGAAACTACCTGAAGGAAAGCAGGAATTCCAGTGTCTTGACATTTCTTAAAAGAAGTGTTCCTGCCTGTACAGTAGAACCTCAGAGTTACCAACACCAGAATTGCGAACTCCCAGTCAAACACACATCATTTGGAACCTGAATCAGGCAGCAGAGACCAAAAATATGCAAATATTGTACAGTACAGTACTGTGTTAAACATAAACTACTAAAAAAAGGGAAAGTTTAAAAAATGAACTTTGATAAGGTAAGAAAAATGTTTCTGTGCTTGTTTTGTTTGAATTAAGAGTCTTAAAAGCAGCGTTTTTCTTCTGCATAGTAAAGATGTATTAAGCTAATGTTCAGCTGTAAACTTTTGAAAGAACAACCATAACATTTTTTTCAGAATTATGAACATTTCAGAAAGAAAAGGAGTACTTGTGGCACCTTAGAGACTAACCAATTTATTTGAGCATGAGCTTTTGTGAGCTACAGCTCACTTCATCGGATGCATACCGTGAAAACTGCAGCAGACTTTATATATACACAGAGAATATGAAACAATACCTCCTCCCACCCCACTGTCCTGCTGGTAATAGCTTATCTAAAGTGATCATCAGGTTGGGCCATTTCCTGCACAAATCCAGGTTCTCTCACCCTCCACCCCCCCACACAAATTCACTCTCCTGCTGGTGATAGCCCATCCAAAGTGACAACTCTTTACACAATGTGCATGATAATCAAGTTGGGCCATTTTTGGCCCAACTTGATTATCATGCACATTGTGTAAAGAGTTGTCACTTTGGATGGGCTATCACCAGCAGGAGAGTGAATTTGTGTGGGGGGATGGAGGGTGAGAGAACCTGGATTTGTGCAGGAAATGGCCCAACTTGATTATCATGCACATTGTGTAAAGAGTTGTCACTTTGGATGGGCTATCACCAGCAGGAGAGTGAATTTGTGTGGGGGGATGGAGGGTGAGAGAACCTGGATTTGTGCAGGAAATGGCCCAACTTGATTATCATGCACATTGTGTAAAGAGTTGTCACTTTGGATGGGCTATCACCAGCAGGAGAGTGAATTTGTGTGGGGGGATGGAGGGTGAGAGAACCTGGATTTGTGCAGGAAATGGCCCAACTTGATTATCATGCACATTGTGTAAAGAGTTGTCACTTTGGATGGGCTATCACCAGCAGGAGAGTGAATTTGTGTGGGGGGATGGAGGGTGAGAGAACCTGGATTTGTGCAGGAAATGGCCCAACTTGATTATCATGCACATTGTGTAAAGAGTTGTCACTTTGGATGGGCTATCACCAGCAGGAGAGTGAATTTGTGTGGGGGGATGGAGGGTGAGAGAACCTGGATTTGTGCAGGAAATGGCCCAACTTGATTATCATGCACATTGTGTAAAGAGTTGTCACTTTGGATGGGCTATCACCAGCAGGAGAAGTGAATTTGTGTGGGGGGGTGGAGGGTGAGAAAACCTGGATTTGTGCAGGAAATGGCCCAACTTGATTATCATGCACATTGTGTAAAGAGTTGTCACTTTGGATGGGCTATCACCAGCAGGAGAGTGAATTTGTGTGGGGGGTGGAGGGTGAGAAAACCTGGATTTGTGCTGGAAATGGCCCAACCTGATGATCACTTTAGATAAGCTATTACCAGCAGGACAGTGGGGTGGGAGGAGGTATTGTTTCATATTCTCTGTGTATATATAAAGTCTGCTGCAGTTTCCACGGTATGCATCCGATGAAGTGAGCTGTAGCTCACAAAAACTCATGCTCAAATAAATTGGTTAGTCTCTAAGGTGCCACAAGTACTCCTTTTCTTTTTGCGAATACAGACTAACACGGCTGTTACTCTGAAACCGAACATTTCAGAGTTACAAACAAATTACATTCCTGAAGTGTTCGTAACTCTGAGATTCTACTGTATATTGTCCACTCAGTCTCTGTGCGATGGAAAAGACTGTGATCCTCACCTTTTTACTGTCATAAAGTCCTCTATAATATGTTGCTAGGATGAGTTATTTTATACTTATAAGCCTTCTAAAATTAAATACACTCCATGAGCTTCCATTGTAACATTTATAGTAGTTGGTAGCAGAATAACTTTTTAGAATGTGACATTGACAATATTAATGCAATAATGTCATCCAGATCAATCATATCTAGCCTGAAGGGTTATTTTCAAAGTTAACAACCGAAGGCAGAGTCACAAACTGTTAAAGTTCTTAAATAAGTTGTTAACTGTTCAGAAATTTAAGGGCTTTAATGCTATTATTTATACAAATACAATCAGCTGCCCAAATCTGATTCATGTAACTAAAATACTGCTGACAAAAATTATTTGTACTTATTCAGGCTTCTAGTCATAAGCCTGGATTTACCTACGTTTGTCATTTTCCTGTTTCTTTTTCCATGGGTTCAGGTTATCCTCAGCAATGTTGCAATGCAAAATATACTGAAGCTACATTAGCCATGATAAACATAGTGCAAACTAGGTGCGGTGGATATGGATTTAAATCCTTTTGACCCAGAAATTTTAAAGTTTAAAATGCACTCCTCACAAGCTGTCCCTAATGCATTTGTTGAGACATTTTTCTTCATCTGTCAAAATTCAATCTTTTTTCTCATATCTAAAGCAAAAATGGCTTGTTCAATTTTTATATTATAGCCCGTTCATGTTGACTGTTGTGTTTGCTGATTTCTCCAAATGTAAGCAGCACTTACCTCTTGAAAAGGCAAGTCAGTGAAAAGGCAGGTCAGCAGCAGTGATTCTGAAAAGTAGTTAGAAGGAAGGAGAGTATCACAGTGCATGCTGAAAATTGCAGAATCCACACCGCTACCAGGCCTCTCCTGAATTCTCATTCCCCTTCCACATGAAACATCCAACAAAGTGATCATAACTAATTACCAAGTAGTAAATGAGGCAAATCCTGGGCACAGTTTACATGACAACGGAGGTCCTGTTAGCCCTAGATAGCTGGAGAATCAAGTGGCTGTGCACTGGGCTAACCAGTCCTGGCAATTGGTGCCTAAATGGGACCTGCACATGCTCTGCAGTAAGGAGCTGTGGAATTCTATCTGGGGACATCAGGGAATTCCCTTAAATGAACTTTCCCTGGCCCTGAGCTGTATCTGAATTCCAGTCTCCTCTCTCTTCCCATCTGAAACCTGCAGAATTAATCCAGGATACCAGAGAGTCCTGAGTCTTTATTAAAAACATGACTTTTTGTTTTATGAAAAGTGCTTGCCCCTGGCTGATATGGTGTTTTAGTCTTATCATTTTCCTTTGTGAGTTCCTTTGAGTATGTAGTGATTGTCTTGTTTCATCCTGTCAAGGTTCCTTCCCCACTCTGAACTCTACGGTACAGATGTGGGGACCTGCATGAAAACCTCCTAAGCTTACTTTTACCAGTTTAGGTTAAAACTTCCCCAAGGTACAAACTATTTTACCTTTTGCCCTTGGACTTATCGCTGCCACCACCAAACGTCTAACAGGGATATAATTTGGAAAGAGTCCGTTTGGAAACGTCTTTCCCCCCAAAATCCTCCCAAACGTTACACCCCCTTTCCTGGGGAAGGTTTGATAAAAATCTCACCAATTTGCACAGGTGACCACAGACCCAAACCCTTGGATCTTAAGAACAATGAAAAAGCAATCAGGTTCTTAAAAGAAGAATTTTAATAGAAGAAAAAGTAAAAAGAATCACCTCTGTAAAATCAGGATGGTAAATACCTTACAGGGTAATCAGATACAAAACATAGAGAATCCTCTAGACAAAACCTTAAGTTACAAAAAGACACAAAAACAGGAATATCCATTCAGCACAGCTTATTTTCTCAACCATTTAAAGAAATCAGAATCTAACGCATATCTAGCTAGATTACTTACTAAGTTCTAAGACTCCATTCCTGTTCTGTCCCCGGCAAAAGCATCACAGAGAGAGAAAGAGAGGCTTTGTTTTTCCCTCCCGCCAGCTTTTGAAAGTATCTTGTCTCCTCATTGGTCATTTGGTCAGATGCCAGCGAGGTTATCCTAGCTTCTTAACCCTTTACAGGTGAAAGGGTTTTTCCTCTGGCCAGGAGGGTTTTTAAAGGTGTTTACCCTTCCCTTTATATTTATGACACACCCACATAGTTGTTATTGTGGCATTTAGTTCACTGGATGAGATACACCAGAAAGTCACTGTGCTCTCAAATAAAATCACACAGAAAAATGATAAAAGACAAAAACACCTATCAGCCAAGGGCAAACATTTTTCACAAAGTGATCACTCCGTATCAGACCTCTCAGTCCTCATCCTCAAAGGAAATTTGCACAACACCTTCAAAAGATGCACCCGACGGCTTAAATTCATAACTTTGCTAGATTCTAGTCTTAATAAAGACCCTGCATTTATGGCTTATTAGAATAATCTGTAACACACTAACCCCCATTTTTTGTCCTGTGACTGGAGAGATGTTAACTGGCCTCTTCACCTTGGATGGTCTGTTAGAATATGTGTTAACTACCTGTTCTACCTTGTGTTTAGTTGTGACACTCTGAATACCTTTCCCAGACCTAAAGAAGAGCTCTGTGTAGCTCAAAAGTTTGTATCTTTCACCAACAGACATTGGTCCAATAAAAGATATTACTTCACCCATTTTGTCTCTCTGATTTCTTTAATATGTCGTTTATTGGTGTTCATACCAACAAATATTGGAAAGTAAAGGAGAGTAAAGGCAATAGGGCAGATTTAAGGTTGTTGTTAGTACCTTTGTATTTCCATATTTTTGGCATATAAGTTTTTAAGTTACAAAATTTTAAATTCCTGACTTTCAAGCTTTTGATATTCAACCTAAATTCCAAATTTCCTGAATGTGAAATGTTCATTTTTTAAAAACTAATAATATTATTGTAACTCAATGGTCTCTTTACTCCAATAACTGTATTTTAGTGATGTTATTGTTGTCTGAGAATTATAAACAAATACCTGAAAATTGGAGATTGCAGTGGTATAGAAATGTAGCCACCGTGACATAAAGCCTTGTTCTTTGTCATTGATGCAATACTCTAAAAATAGAAAAAATAATTTAACATAGTGGGTCTGAATTGCTTCTCCTTCACATTGGTGTAAATCATGAGTAGCGTCACTGAGGTCAATAAAGTGACCCCAACTGTAAATCCTGCATCAGAGCAGATGAGCCTTTGTGTATGACTAATGTTCATTTTTTTTAAAGTACTGCTTCTGGGATTTTTTTCCTGACCTCTTCCCTTGAATGTTTCCCAATCCTCTTTTTCCTTTCAGCTCATAAATGAAGTGACAATTACTGTTGTTACCAGGATGGAGCAAATACATTATTAGTTTTCTGGAAGCCAAATACTGACAATCCCAGCTATTAATCTCTTTGCTAATGTGCCAGCTCAACAGTGCAGAATCATTTAAAATCTCAGAGAGAGAGAGAGAGAGAGAGCAAGAGACACACCTTTTTTTTCTCCTGGAACATAGGCATTCCCTTAGCTTCTGTAGAATTATTCCTTATTTAATCTCTCTAAAAGTAATGTGACCTGAGATATGGTTTCTTTCCCCCTACTTAACGCAACTGTTCCAGACATTATTTTACGAAATGTCTCAAATTAAACATTCTCTGTCAATTACAGATGATAGAAATCTGCTCAGATGAGAACATTACTATAATGCCTGCTTTAATTGCTACATTATAATCTCCAGACCTGAAAAACCCCAGAGACCCTTGATACATAAGATGCCTTTCACCTATGCAGGTGTGGAATTCATTATAAGTTGTTTCTCTTTTTAATTTTTTTAATGGGGAAAAATCCTAAATGCATTGAGACTGTGTCAGTACCCTAGGGTTTTGGAGTAAGTTGAAATAATATTTAAAGTTTAAGCATGGTTCTGCTTTGGAAGCTAAGCAGAGTAGAGAGAAAAGCAAGGAAGTGTGACCAGAAGCGCTGTTTGAAGAGCAATAACAAAATGGTGACATTTTTGTAAATGTATTGCTGCCATATTTTTCTTTAAGGGGAAACAATATGCTCTTAGAATTCTTGCTGGAATATCTGTGCAAGGGCAAACAATCAAAGAGCAAGGTGGACTGAATTATTTCCTCAGCATAGCAGAAATTTGTTGGGTGCATAGAATCATAGAATATCAGGGTTGGAAGGGACCTCAGGAGGTCATCTGTCCAACCCCCTGCTCAAAGTAGCACCAATCCCCAACTAAATCATCCCAGCCAGGGCTTTGTCAACCCTGACCTTAAAAAGCTCAAAGGAAGGAGATTCCACCAGGTAACCTTCCTAGGTAACTCATTCCAGTGCTTCACCACCCTCCTAGTGAAAAAGTTTTTTCCTAATATCCAACCTAAACCTCCCCCACTGCAACTTGAGACCATTACTCCTTGTTCTGTCATCTGCTACCACTGAGAACAGTCTTGATCCATCTTCTTTCGAACTCCCTTTCAGGTAGTTGAAAGCAGCTATCAAATCTCCCCTCATTCTTCTCTTCTGCAGACCAAACAATCCCAGTTCCCTCAGCCTCTCCTCATAAGTCATGTGTTCCAGTCCCCTAATCATTTTTGTTGCCCTCCACTGGACGCTTTCCCATTTTTCCACATCCTTCTTGCAGTGTGCGGCCCAAAACTGGACACAGTACTCACCAATGAGGCCTCACCAATGTCGAATAGAGGGGAATAATCATGTCCCTCGATCTGCTGGCAGTGCTCCTACTCATACATGCCAAAATGCCATTGGCCTTCTTGGCAACAAGGGCACACTGTTGACTCATATCCAGCTTCTCGTCCACTGTAACGCCTAGGTCCTTTTCTGCAGAACTGCTATCTAGACATTCGGTCCCCAGCCTGGAGCAGTGCATGGGATCCTTCCCGTCCTAAGTGCAGGACTCTGCACTTGTCCTTTTTGAACCTCATCAGATTTCTTTTGGCCCAATCTTCTAATTTGTCTAGGTCCCTCTGTATCCTATCCCTACCCTCCAGCGTATCTACCTCTCCTCCCAGTTTAGTGTCATCTGCAAACTTGCTGAGGGTGCAATCCATGCCATCCTCCAGATCATTAATGAAGATATAGAACAAAATCGGCCCCAGGACCGACCTTTGGGGCACTCTGCTTGATACCGGCTGCCAACTAGACATGGAGCCATTGATCACTACCCGTTGAGCCCAACGATCTAGCCAGCTTTCTAGCCACCTTATAGTCCATTCATCCAGCCCATACTTCTTTAACTTGCTGGCAAGAATACTGTGGGAGACCGTGTCAAAAGCTTTACTAAACTCAAGGAATAACATGTCCACTGCTTTCCCCTCGTCCACAGAGGCAGTTATCTCATCATAGAAGGCAATTAGATTAGTCAGTCCTGGCTTGCCCTTGGTGAATCCATGCTGACTGTTCCTGATCACTTTCCTCTCCTCTAAATGTTTCAGAATTGATTCCTTGAGGACCTGCTCCATGATTTTTCCAGGGACTGAGGTGAGGCTGACTGGCCTGTAGTTCCCAGGATCCTCCTTCTTCCCTTTTTTAAAGATGGGCACTACATTAGCCTTTTTCCAATTGTCCAGGTCCTCCCCCAATCACCATGAGTTTTCAAAGATAATGTCCATGGCTCTGTAATCACATCCGCCAACTCCTTTAGCACTCTCGGATGCAGCGAATCCGGCCCCATGGACTTGTGTTCGTCCAGCTTTTCTAAATAGTTCCGAACCACTTCTTTCTCCACAGAGGGCTGGTCACCTCCCCCCCATGCTGTGCTGCCCAGTGCAGTGGCCTGGGAGCTGACCTTGTTCGTGAAGACAGAGGCAAAAAAAGCATTGAGTACATTAGCTTTTTCCACATCCTCTGTCACTAGGTTGCCTCCCTCATTCAGTAAGGGGCCCACACTTTCCTTGACTTTCTTCTTGTTGTTAACATACCTGAAGAAACCTTTCTTGTTACTCTTAACATCCCTTGCTAGATACAACTCCACGTGTGATTTGGCCTTCCTTATTTCGCTACTGCATGACTGAGCAATATTTTTATACTCCTCCCTGGTCATTTGTCCAATCTTCCACTTCTTGTAAGCTTTCTTTTTGTGTTTAAGATCAGCAAGGATTTCACCGTTAAGCCAAGCTGGTCGCCTGCCATATTAACTATTCTTTCTACACATTGGGATGCTTTGTTCCTGAAACCTCAATAAGGATTCTTTAAAATACAGCCAGCTCTCCTGGACCGCTTTCCCCCTCATGTTATTCTCCCAGGGGATCCTGCCCATCAGTTCCCTGAGGGAGTCAAAGTCTGCTTTTCTGAAGTCCAGGGTCCATATTCTGCTGCTTTCCTTTCTTCCTTGTGTCAGGATCCTGAACTCGACCATCTCATGGTCACTGCCTCCCAGGTTCCCATCCACTTTTGCTTCCCCTACTAATTCCATTGAAAGATGTTCTTTGAACAGGCTTAGTTTTTTGACAGATAAACCTTGTGTTGTAGTTTACAAGGTGGTGACTGAGGCAATTATTCAATGAATTACCTCATGAAAACTATTGATTTGAGAAACGTAACCTGATTTACAGTAATATACTGAAATAAAATACAGAAATGATACATGTAGGGCCACATTTTCAGTTGCATGGGGCTCAGTGCAGATGAGGCAGGCTGATGGAAGGTGGCTTTAAATCACTTTTTCCGTTTATCTGATCCTTGGGCAGCTGCAATAGTTATATAAGACACACGACTCTACCCCTAGCAAACCCTTTCTGTGAGGCCACTTTGTGTTTATGACACTAGGAGGAATTCACTTATGCAAGGGAAATCTTTGGTTACCCTTCTAAAACAGCTTTCTGGCTACAGCCCATAATCTACACTTCATTAGGTGTAGTGTAATCTTTCCTAATAATCATACTTTAGACTATAGGATATACATAGAATCACAGAAATGTATGCTTGGAAGAGACTTCACACTGAAGCAGGGTTAAGAATACCAAGACCATCCCTGACAGGTGCTAGCATGCCAATAGCCATAATCTGAAACATACTTATTAATGGTTTCATCTGTTTAATCTTCTACAAATACAGCACGTGTATGGCATCGATTTTGGACAATGGAGATGCATTATTTTCTCCTGATTATATAGCTTCTTTTAAAAATCCAGTCCAACACTGCAGTTGGACTCTTTTATGGGAAATGGTGGACAGGGAGGAGTGTGGAATCATGCCATTCAAGAAATTAATTGGGCTCAGCTGACTCTCTTTTTTAAAAAACTGGTTTGTTTAATTAAATGTCATTTTCCTGAGAAAATCTCTTGAGATGGAACATGTAATTTACAAGAAAATGTTGGGAGACAGACAGTTCAAAGGATTTACCAGTTGAAGTAACATTTAACCATAGGTGACCCAATAATCCTTGTAATTGGGTTTAATGACATAAACCAACAGACAAAAATAATAGCAAGTGGTGAAATGAAAACACTTGTCAGTCATGCTCACAATATGTTCCCCTGTGCTCAGAGGAAAGAATGGTGGGCAGGTTATTGAGCTGATGTGTAGGTTAGTCTCACTTTTTTGTCACAGGAGTTGGGGTTTCCTTACTGTTTACCCTGGAAAGTTCTGGTTATCTGGTGCTGCATCCCAGAGTCCTTTCCCAGGCAAAACTATGAGATTCATGAGAATTTTGCTTCAGTAAAGACTGCAAGATTTGACTGAACCTGGAGGCAGAATTAAAAAGAATGAATCAGACAACTTCTTCCATAAACCTCAAACAAAAGCTTTTGTTAAAATCAGATTTTGGCACTTAAACAAATTGTAAAGAAGAAATTATTAAATTTCAAATGAGTCAGAAGTATGAGAGAAAATACATTTCACCAATTTAAAAGAGCTAAATTGTCTGCCCAATCAAATAACTCATTAATTTTAAAATTGCAAGAAAGTCCTCGTTTCTCGGATCTTGATCCATCAACCACTGCATCACTGAATTTAGTTCAGATTCTTTATTTTCCCCATTTTTAAGTGGTGGTGGTGGAATGTGTTTAGTATCGAGGCAGCCCTCCTAGATGTTCCAAAACCTGCCATTATGCTCATGGAGCGAGCTTTCAGACATTATGAGCATTATGAATTTTACTGATAGACTTCTGGAATAAGAAGTAAGTCATAGGATCCTGCAACCAACATCACAATGAAATCATCCTTAAAAGGTAGAGAACATGCTAGGGTCTTAAGAAAAAATCCCAGAGTGTCATCATGATCCCACAATTACATACAATGAGGAAAGAATCTCAACTGCCATTGTCCACTTGATTGTTTCCAACATTGCTAAGTTCAGGTACTTTCTAACTCCCTCACACCCAACAAATGAGAATGAACATAAATCCCTTCACATAAGTAGGTGGGCTACAATGTTTTATGTTGTCTCAATACATAGGAGCCTGGTGGAAAATGATTCATCAAACCCCAATACACAAGATTTCCAGATACTATGCTAGGGACAGATTCTCTGCTGTGGCTGTGATCCATTCAGTGCAGTGGGGAGCAGGGAGGACATAAGGAAACCAGTGGCAACTACCCCGGTTCTCTGCTTGGCTCCACCCTTACCATAGCCCCAGTATCAATGGAAGTTAGTCTCTCACCTATGCTACCTAGCAGTGGCCCCAAAGAGATGTACACTAGTTGGGGATAGCCAGAGCACAACGCTTTGGCCACACTGTAACATACCTCTGACATAACCCCTATACTGGGCTTAAAAGGGGAGTGTCATAGGAGTAAGCAGTACCTACCAGAGTCTCTCAAAGCTGGGCTGCTCTCTTTGCACAGCCAGCAATGAATCCGGCTCCATTTTTTAATCAAGTTCAATGGTGGGAGTTTTGTCTCTTTCCTCACTTTTGTTATTGGTCAAATTTTATGTTGAGGTTTGAGGGTTTGCTGGCATTTTATGTTTTGTAAAGTGTTCTGTGAGGCAGGTTTTGAACAGTGCTATATACATACTAGGCACTGAAAGGCTGATCTTAGCAGTATCAGAAAGGGTTCATGCAGGTACAAGATGACAAAGGACACGGTCAAGGAATGATTGTTTAGTGTTTATACCTCTCTGTGGTTTAAGGCTTGTTTCCTTCATGATTTGAAAAGAACTGACATTAATATCACTGTGTTTTGTTTTCTGAAAAAAATTGGGGACTTGATAGCTAAAGAGACAGGTAAGGTTATAGTCATGGTTTTGAAACCAGCCCTGGTTAGTGTGACTATGGGAAGAGTTTGAGGAGTCTTAGCCTGGATGCCAAAGGACATATACTACTTCACAAACCTATCAGTATAACTGAGATTAATAAGCAGCCTTATTGGCACCCTCAGCAAAAAACCCAAGCATTATATGAGCATGGAGACTAAACTCTAAAATACAAAGGAAGCCTCTCCTCCTTGTGGCTGAGGCATATTTGCAGGATATGGGGACAAAGTTTCACTACAGCTGACTCTCGCTGTCCTTGTTCTGCATACAGTTAGTACTTATTTCCCCCTCCAGTTAGGTCATCATCATTCTTTCCTGAACACTAAATCCAAACAAAAATCCAGTGACAAAGAAAAGCTGCATTTTCAAAAGGTAGAGATCCAGCTGTGCATTGACAACCTAAGCCAACCAATTTTCACATGCATTTTCTCTCTTTATGAGTACAGTTGTGAAAATTGCACAAGCAAATATGGTTTGCACACTGCTTCATCTGTGACTTCCTTCACCAAATATTTGGAGTAAAAGGTGTTGGATTGAGAGCCCTAAAGACTTAAGTCTTCCATCTGCCTACAGCACAGCTATCATCTAGTTATTTATAATGTGAAATTCATCATTGTGCATAGAGCCAGTATAAGGCCACTCCACTCCAATTTAAACCCTCCTGTGGAAAAAGTGTGATACAGAAATAAAGGTGTCTAAAAGTAGCAAAGTCAGCTTTATGCTATTCATTCTTGATCCTCCAATGCAGAGGGGATATTTGGGGACTGTGATGGAAAGGGAGGGGAAATGCCAAGAATATGCTTTACGTTCATGATCCTGGGCCAGTAAGCCATTCTTGCTGGCCCTCAGCTTCTCCACAGAGCAAGCAGGATGAGGGGGAGTAGAAAAATTGTAACAAGTCACCTATGCCCCAATTACCATTCTATTCCTTATACTTTCTTAAGCCACACACATCACTGTAGAACACCTTCCAGTAGTGCATTTAACGATGTGACTACACCTCTGCCACGTTTGTTCTCTCATCTTCTGCTGGGAGAAGTGTGTGCAGTGGAGTGTCTTCTTTTGGCAGGTGGGGTTGTTTTGGGTTTTTTTTTTTTGTTTTTTAAATACACACGTTAGTTTGTATATATGTTAGAAAACTGCACCTTACACTTGCATTGGATGGTAGTAAGGTTTGCGATGGTCCTTAGTTTCTGAAAGAATTCATTTCACAGTCTCAGACCAGCCCCAAAGAAAATTCTGTCTCACACACAGACAAAATTTAACCTTCTTATAAGGAGTTCCATTGTGCCAGAGGAATGAAGTTGTTGATAATGGTCTCCATCCCATTGCTTGAAGCATGCTTTTAGATATCCTGAGCCCATTTGGAATCCAAATGACTAAAGATATATTGAAGGGGCTGCTTATATATTTTTTTAAGTGTTTCCTTTTTATTTATCCAGCTCTGTTTCTCATTCTCACAAAATTCCAGGTTGTTCTTGTTTGCCTCTGAAACTCTGTAGCATATGTTAAAGCTTCTGACTTATTATGGCATGGCATGCTACAGGGACATCATGCTCTGCCTATCTCTCACCCACAGGTACTGTACTGTCTTACAAGAGGTTAAGAAAGGTTTCAAGTGTTCCTTGGAGCTGTTGGTAGGAGGACACAAATTAGAGAAACCCTGAGGCTGACCAGCCTCTGGACAACCTTACGACTCGGGGAATATAAAAGTGGTATAAAGCCACTTTTGCACTTCTCTTGATTCCTGTCAAGTTTTACCATTTCATAGTAGGACAAATATGGCACAAATACTTGTACAGTACAATGTAAGGTGATTTTAGAAAATTCATAGCTAAAACACCATGCTGAATTTTTAAGCCTGTCCATTAAGATGAAAGGCTAACCTGACCAACAACAGTTTGGCGATTAGGCCCTTCTTACAGCATGGAGAAAAAAGGAGAAAAAGATAAATTATTTTGTGTGTATGATTAATGGGGGGACGGGAGTTTAATTCTGCATCACCTACTGCTTTAACCCATTGTTGTTCTTTTTTATGAAAATAGCCTGTTTCACATTTTATGCTCCCACTCGATACAGCTTATGTCTTCTGGTAAAAATTATGCAGTGGGAAGCAGTATATGTTCTTCATTATAAGGGAATGACAAATCAAAACCAGACATGTATTTCAATTTCAAAAGCCTGGTTTTGTTGTTGTAAATCTGCTTAACTTTTGAAATGCTGAAGCACTATTAGGCTAGGTTTTTTACTGAAATTCAGAAAAGTTATCAGGTTCACGTTCTTTGCCAAAATATTGATTTACATTACAATTACTTTTTCTTTCTTTCTTTCTTTCTTTCTTTCTTTCTTTCTTTCTTTCTTTCTTTCTTTCTTTCTTTCTTTCTTTCTTTCTTTCTTTCTTGTGGAAACAGCAGTATGTGCTCAGTATAAAAACGTTAAATTAATGGTACATTCACTGATAATGACTGAGGTTATAAGCCTCTGAAAATCTCAATGAGCACATGCTCAGTAGAGACCTGTTAGAATTTGCAGCTAAATTCTCTGAAAATTCCATCTGCATCTGCTCCATCCTGGAGCTGCTAGGGCTAAGTAAGGCTTCCCCTATAAATTGGTTAGTCTCTAAGGTGCCACAAGTGCTCCTTTTCTTTTTGCAAATACAGACTAACACAGCTGTTACTCTGAAACTTCCTCTATAGTTGCTTTTCCCAGCTACCAGGGGCTGCTGTAGTTCGAAACACTGGAACTCGGAGCATTGCGTATGTACAGACACCCAAGCAATGAGGAAAACAAAGAAGACCATCCTGATTCAGATGCAAAAGTGCTAGGGCATGGAGAAAGGGTACAGGTTAGAGAGCAGACAGATCTATAATCATGAGAGCACATTCTCCTCCAGAACCTGGACCTGAACCCTGTAGCTCTGAATTCCAAAGTTCCTCCTCTCTCACCAAATATCTGCGAATACAAACACACTGGCAAAGTATGTGTCTAACTTCATCTAGTCTCTGGACCACAGAGAGGAAAAACAGCCTCCTACTTCTACCATTAGCTCATGTGGCTGAAGTCTGTGCTGTGACTCTAAAGGTGCTAACACTGCTGATGTCTTATGACATTTATGATTTATGATTCCTCATGATGGAAATTCTGTTTTTAAGATCACTCTTTTTTTAATTTTGGGAAATTATACACACACACAAACTATTACACATAAAAACCCCACACTTAAGGCTGCAAAGTCAAACTCTCAAAAAGTTATGAAAGATCAGAATTAAGGCTCCCCAGAGAACATTAATGTGGCCCCTTGGTGTATCTCAGGGATCGCCAACCTTTGGCACATGGCCCGCCAGGGTAAGCCCCCGGCAGGCTGGTCCGGTATGCTTACCTGCCATGTCCGCAGGTTCGGCCAATCGCGGCTCCCCCCAGCCACGGTTCACCCTTCCAGGCCAATGGGGGCTGTGGGAAGAGGCGGCCAGCACATCCCTCGCCCACGCCGCTTCCCGCAGCCCCCATTGGCCTGGGACGGCGAACCGCGGCCAGTGGGAGCCGTGATCGGCCGAACCTGCGGACGTGGCAGGTAAACAAACTGGCTCGGCCTACAAGGGGGCTTACCCTGGCAGGCCGTGTGCCAAAGGTTGCCGATGCCTGGTGTATCTGAATTATGACACAGTCTTTAATTACATAATTACATATTATTTTCCCACAGGACCCCCTGCTTCATTAAGTTCCCTAAAGTCTTATTCTTCCTCACTTAGCCATACTTTACAGTGAATCTTCTGCCTACGTGTAGTGAGATGGCCTACCTCGTTCTGGGCCAGAGGACTGGAGTTGACCAGCCCCATACAATTAGCCCTGCCTATTGCACATGGGATGAGGTGTGGAATTTAATTAGTAGAACCAGCTGGGGCTGAGGGAGTTGATTCTCCTATAAAGAGCAGCAGGAAGCTGTAGAAAAGGGGGGTTGCTCAGGGACGGATGGATGCACGCACAAACAAACAAACTGTAGAGTCTGCTAGAAGTAAGAGACTTCAGCATAGGCCTTCCAATGCAGGGAATAGCTGCTGTGAGCAAGTAGGCTCCAGCAGGGAACTCCTGGAAGCATGGACCTTATAGGGATGTGAGACATTTTGTTCTGAATATTTTGTTATATTGGTATTGGTATACTGGGAGGGGTATTGCTGAACCAAAGAAGAGTTGTTTTGATACAATGATACAATGGGCCCTGAACTGAAGAAGGAAAACTGAGACCGTGTGTTGCAGAGCAGCTCATGGCCACAAGGTGGTGCTTGAGAAGTGACTGGCTCATTTACACTGCTTTACAATTAGCCTGAAGAATCCACGGGAACCATGAACTACTGAATATCCTCATCCCCAATAGGGCTTCAGCAGTACTTCTGCTGAGAGGTAGCCAAAAAGCAACTTCCTGGCAACAACACAATGAAACTTCTGTACTCTCAGAACAGCAGCACCATTCTAGGGAAATCAAGAGCCTGAATCTTTCCATTGACTTCAGTGGACTTTGAATCAGCCCCCCTACCTCTTCTTGGGATTCTAATGAAGTGTGAACCAATCCCCTACCCCTCTGACTCAGTTTCAAATTAACCAATCATTAAACCTGGATCGCCCCATCAATATGGGGGAATCTTGACAAACTGAGATATGTAGTCACTATAGACAATAAATTTCAGTATTATCAAACCAAAGGGATGAGTCAAATTGCCACTAAATCATAAGATTTGTTTAAATATCATGAGATTTTTAAAATAATAAATTTGGGATCTTTTTATTTTCCAGTTGTTTTTTGAATCTTTAGGATTTATATTTTCCAACGTTATTCAGCAACCGTGAGGGCTAGAAGCTTACTTTTTAAACTAAAAGCTGAGATTTTCTCATAACTATATTACTTCAGAGTCTGAGAAATTAAGAAAAACACCAGATGTTGAGAAACTCACAATTAAAATTCTGACAGTTAGTATCACTGATGTTTTCTTGGTTCCCAATCATTCCTGGTTTCCACTTGTCTAGAGATATCATTGAATCACTTTTAATGTGGTATTTTGGTACTTCTTTCCTCTACAAATCTGGGTGGGACTTGAATCAAACTTTAATTTAGCCAAACAGATTTCATCCATCCCTATTTTATATATGAAATTAGTGGTTGACAATTTAAACTAAGCCTTTTAACTAATTTTTCCAAACTAAAGGCTATGATCCATTGAATCCTACCATAGAGTTCAGTGGGCCCTAAATTAGTAGTAACTAATTTAAACCAAGTTTCTTAACTACAGTAATTACTTCACACTCATTTACAAACACATACTGTGGACTCCAAATGCAGCTTGTATGATGAAATGAGTGTCACTGAAACACTGACTTCTCAATTTTAGAGTATTCAGGGGCATGTATGTGCCACCCCTTCTTCCACAGTCTCATGCCCAGCCTACATAAAGAGCAGAATCATCATGAGGCTATTCACTACTTCAGTCAGTTTCCTGTTCAAGCTGTTTGTGTTTCATTTTTTAATAATGTATTAATAAAATATGTTCTATCAGTGCGAATGGGCAGAAAAGCACTTCTATTTTTGCTCACACTTTAATGCATTTCATGCATTAATTCAGGTCTTTCATATAATTATTCTGAGAACTGGTTCTTTCTGGATAAGCAATGATTTTAACAGTACCTCAGCCACGGGCTTTGTCTGTGGAAACAAAGGTGAAAGATGGTGAGTGAAATTCATGTGATAATTTAATACAGGGGAGAAATGTCATGATCACATTTTTTTTCTAATGTGGACCATTTCCTGATGTGACGCCAGCTACATAGCTTGTTCTCATATGGCTGAATTTATAAATCTAATTTAAAAATGGACCCTGTTGGTCTCCCATTTGCTGTGTTTTTATAATGCTGTCATCCACCAGGACTGACTCTAGGTGGCATTTATATTGCTATAAAGTAGGAATCAGCAAGGTCCATTCTTTAAATTAGTTTTGTCATCTAAACTTATAATTCTGATGTGAACAACTCAGCCAAAGATGTCTAATTTTATCAGTTTCATCCCATGCTCTCATCAGACTTTTACAGAGACCAGTCAATTTGGCAGAGAGATTAGCCCAACTGTAATTGAAATATATTGCATTTCCTTCATTCAATAGAATTTAAAATGAGGAACATTTGGCTGTATCAAAGAAGTCAACGAGAAAGCAAAAAAACTTGAATGGGGAAGTCTCTTTTATATTATGACACAGGAGACATAAAGAAGAGAACTGCATGTGAAACGTTTGCGGAAATTAGACTTAATATTGTATATGCCAAGTTCATTTGCTTAACTTTCCCACCAAAAAATAAGTTGTGTTAAATCATCTGACTTTTTAAACAGCATCCGTTAACACTGATGCTTTGAACAGCAGATTATGGCGCTGTAATAATTTAGCAAAGCTTCATAAGACACAAAAATGTGCCTCTAACAGGTTTTTTCTTTCCATTTTGTTTCTGCTTCTGGAATTAGGTCATTTCAGCATGCATCTGTGGTTTAATTAGCTAACTAGTTGCTCATCATAGCATTTTGAGACTGGGACAATTTATTTAGCAAGAGTGTTTAGTTTGCCATTTTCCTGTCATATTTGATTATTGTTACTAGTAATAGTATATTATGAATGTATTTATTACAGCCCAACCCCCCTGTTAATATAAATTCAGATTTATAGCCTATAGGTATGGGTAGACAAGATATAGGTATGGATGAAGGAATTAATGCAAAAGCCAGACGCCTCAGGTCTATAAGATATTTAACTGAGCCAAACAAGTCCTCAGGCCCTTAACCAGTAAGTGACCATAGATCAGGTTTCAAAGTAGCAGCCGTGTTAGTCTGTATTCGTCGGTGGGTATTCACTCACGAAAGCTTATGCTCCAATACGTCTGTTAGTCTATAGGGTGCCACAGGACTCATTGCCGCTTTTACTAATTGTTTTAACAAAACTATTGCAATTCAAAAGGCTTTTCCTAAGCATGGGTGTTGCAAACATTAACGTCTGGGTTCCCAACTGAACAATAATTCTAATAATACTGGACCTGATCTTGGGGTGAGAAAAGACCAAACTTCAGAATGTTAACTGAGAATTCTTAAGTGATCAACATAATTAATACAAAAAGAAAAGGAGGACTTGTGGCACCTTAGAGACTAACCAATTTATTTGAGCATAAGCTTTTGTGAGCTACAGCTCACTTCATCGGATGCATGCAGTGGAAAATACAGTGGGGAGATTTTATATATACAGAGAACATGAAACAATGGGTGTTACCATACACACTGTAACAAGAGTGATCAGGTAAGGTGAGCTATTACCAGCAGGAGAGCCGGGGGGAGTGGGGAGCAGAACCTTTTGTAGTGATAATCAAGGTGGGCCATTTCCAGCAGTTGACAAGAATGTGTGAGGAACAGTGGGGGGGGGAATAAATATGGGGAAATAATTTTACTTTGTGTAATGACACATCCACTCCCAGTCTTTATTCAAGCCTAAGTTAATTGTATCCAGTTTGCAAATTAATTCCAATTCAGCAGTCTCTCCCTGGAGTCTGTTTTTGAAGTTTTTTGTTGAAGAATTGCCACTTTTAGGTCTGTAATTGAGTGACCAAAGAGATTGAAGTGTTCTCCGACTGGTTTTTGAATGTTATCAGGCAACAAGATCTAGCGAAGTCAGACCTCCGATTAGAATAATTAAATGTTTGACATGTTTTTGATTGATAAAGTTGGATACTAGAGGTAGTGATAGACTTCACTATTTTCACTAATGCTAATTTTTTATAATTGATTTAATCACTGTTAATTGATTTGTAGTAGTTATTTGAGGCTGAATATAAAGAAGAATAATTAAATGGGAATAGTTTAGATGCACAGAGAGTAACAGATAGGTCTATAGTTCATTTCCAAATGTTTTAATGCAAACCATGGTTGAGCTGTTTACCTTTTGAATTATTTGTTTTTAGCTTTCCTGGGAATGGTTCTAAAGGACACCAGTTCATTGAAAATATGACTTATCTGGTTTTGCAATGAGTCTTAAACCAGTGGAAGATTATTTTTATCAACTGATTATTTGTCTTTTTAAAGGAAAACAGGTTTCTTAAAATGTCTGAGACTGAGATCTTTAAACAGCTGGTGCTATATAGTTAGAGGCTTTGCTTAGATTTTCTTCTACAATGAATACACATGTCTATGTTTCAGGAGCATGCCAATCCTGTATGAAAATTCCAAAGATGCATTATTATACCTACAGTAGATTTGACATTTTAAAAAATAATTAAGAGAATTTCTCATTCCATTTCTTACATTACTGGTAACATATCAGTTTTATGCTATTAATTTATCAATTATTTTAAAATGACTAATATAACTTGATAGTATCTTCCATTATTTCAACTACACACTTTTCTCATGAGAATTTTTTATAGAATTTAATAGGTCTGATACCAATGAGTTTCTACAGAAATGTATTAGGATTCTATAGAAATTCTCTTAAACACTACAGAATCATAAAAGTCATTGGCTGATTCTTCCAAAATGCATGAGTAGTCTTATGTGCTTAAAGTTAAATATTTTGCTAGACTGGGGCCAGATTCCTAAACACATTGCAGGATTAAATGCTAAACCCTTCCTGTATGTTGTTTTGACCATGCTATAGAATGGTTATCATTTCATATTTAATGGATTAGTGCTGAAAAGCAGATTGAAACCATCAAATCATTTCACATAGGTCTCCAAACTGCTGTTCACACCAAAAGGACTTACTGTCACTATCGACCCAGGTTGGATTTGAATAGTTACCTTTAGTGTTGAAAGGTCCTGTGTCACATTACCAATTCCCCCAGCTTTTCAAGCCTGTCTTCCATCTTCCTCGGATGGCAAATATTTCTGGATGGTAGATGGATTTATATTGTCAACATGTTTTTTAGAAGTTCAAATGTAAATCTTCTCCCCTTAGTATGAGCTGAAGTGTTGGGTCCCTCAAAGCTAAGTGTCTCTACCTGCCCTTTCCAAAATTGAGGATGTCATCAGCTTGGCTATTATCAGTCTTGGAATGGTAAATGCAAGGTAAAGGTTTCCAAGAAGTACAATACAAAGATACAAATAACCAGTCCATAAAGCCACAACTGATGCTCTGACCTTATGTGCCAAATTCTGTGATGGTGCCATTCCAGTGAACTCAGTACAGCAAATATCAACTGCAGATTTGGATCTGTAATTGCTGTTGGAGGAGGAAATTCCAAACATAGGACTTATTAAGTGGATACTTATATATGCAAGCAGTCTCATGATTTCAACTGAGTTATATATATATTATATGAACAAGGGTTACAGGTTCTGATCTATAGTTTAAACACATGACAGACCTTACAGATTTGGGCCTGAATTTTCAGCTACTGCTCTGACAGTGTAGCGGGAGTCTTAAAGTGAATATAAATCTAATTATACACACTTTAAGCTTGTTGTTTACACCTACAGAGCTGCATAAGATGGCCTTAATGTGACTGAGAGCAGGCCCACAGATTAGGCATGCACATGCAGTATTAGAGTGTAAGGAACTGGAAGAAGGTACTATTCTTCGGTGTGTCATTGTTACCTGTAAAATCCCCAATCTGGCCTACATCCGTTCTCATTTAAACCCTGTATATCTCCATACATTATATGTAGTTTCCCATTTATACTAACCTAGGAAAGGTATCTGTGATGTTTCACATGATTTGCAATTCAAATGCTAAAGAAATATTAACAGCAGAGTTCAAAATGTGAGATAATGGAGCAATTTTTCTTGTGGGAGTGTGGCTAATATTAGGTATGTGCAGTATGAAAATCATGTCCCATGAAATGGATCACAGATTGTATTCTCAACAAAGCAAGGTTTCTCAGGAGGAAAATTGACTGCAACACAAGCAAATATAAACATACAACATAGGAGATGAAACCTTTCAGCACAAACAATCTGCTGATTTTTTTATCTGGGTTTAAAGAAAAGAAGCCAGAAGCTCAGATGTACGAGAAATTAGCAATAATGGGAAATGTCCACTCAGCTATAACCCAATTCTTAATTAAGCCAAGATTTATGACAAGCACCTAGCTTGTGATGTGACCCCTGGAAATATCTACAGCTGTTGTTGCAATCAAATACATGTTCACTATTTGCTAAGTCTCTGCAGGTAAAATAAAAAAGTAGATAAATCATAGTTATGGCTACAAATTTGGGTGTCTCAAAAGTGAAATCTGGGAAACTGGTAGACAGACAGACACACACATACACAAAGAGTTTCTACTGAAGTGCAACAAATATTCAGATTTGTGCTGGCTGCACTGCTTTATTTGGGGAGCCATAATTTCCAGATTATTAACCTAATCATTTAAAAAGAACTTTTCACAGCATTAATCCCATTTAAATTTAAGATGGAAACATTCAGTAGAGGAGAAGCTCTATTAGCTGCACAATGTGAAACAAATGGGAACACAGAATGCAGCTGAGCTAAAAACTGAAGGAAAATGGAACTTTCCATAAACATTAGTTAGCCCATAAGTAACAAGCTAAGCAGCAGTTTACTTTGTGGGCTGCCTTGACATAATGCCCAGCATGAAGGGACCTCAATTCCAAAGTTCATATTTAATCGAGTGCCACAGAAATCAGATGAGGAATAAGAAAGGAATGCAGTGGAAGACAGTATGATAGCTATGTCATAAAAATGAAAGCAGATCCTCAGCAGGTATAAACCATGAATTTTTGTCATTGAATGAACATCATCTATCCTGTCCACTGAATAAGGCAAAGATCCTGTGGAAAAAATAGTATGGGTAAGATCCACGAAATTGCAAACTTGACCATCATGGCACTAAAGTTTTAGGTGCATAAAAATATCTCAAGAACAGCACTGTGATGCATAAAGCTGAGTTAGGCTAGACTCACCTGTTGAAGCAGTTTTACTGTAGATCATAGAATCGCAGGACTGGAAGGGACCTTGAGATGTCTTCTAGTCCAGGAGCCTGCACTCATGGCAGGACTAAGTATTAGTTACACCATCCCTGACAGGTGTTTGTCTAAACTGATCTTAAAAATCTCCAATGATGGAGATTCCACAGCCTCCCTCGGCAATTTATTCCAGTACTTAGCTAGCCTGACAGAAAGTTTTTCCTAATGTCCAACCTAAATTGCCCTGGGTGAAATTTAAGCTCATTGCTTCTTGTCCTATCCTCAGAGGTTAAAGAGAACAAATTTTCTCCCTCTTCCTTGTAACAATCTTTTATGTACATGAAAACTGTTTTGTCCCCTCTCAGTCTTCTCCAGAATAAACAAACCCATCTGTTTTTCAATCTTCCCTCATAGGTCATGTTTTCTAGAACTTTAGTCATTTTTCAAAAAGAAAAGGAGTACTTGTGACACCTTAGAGACTAACCAATTTATTTGAGCATGAGCTTTTTGTTGCTCTTCTTTGGACTTTCTCCAATAAGTCCACAGCTTTCCTGAAATGTAGCACCCAGTACTGGACACAACACTCCAATTGCGGCCTAATCAGCATGGAGTAGAGTGGAAGAATGACTTGATACTCTGATATTAGAGGCTTTGCTTTAAGGGCTGAGCTTCAGGGGTGGGTGGGTTGTGAAGCTCTTGTTTTTGTGCACTGCCAGTTGGAACTAGAGGCAGAATAAAGCAGAGCTCTTCCAAGCTCCTTAAGCACTGAAAGATCACTGATCACCACAGGTGTTATATCTCCTTTTGAGAACATCTTCTTTAATGATTATGAAGAGGCGGTAAAAAGCATATTATATAAATCTGATGAGCCTAACTGGCAGGTGTTGGAAATGCTTCTGGGGAGAGGAATACTATGAGGGGAAGAAGAGAAATTAGAATCATGGGCAGAAAATAACAAAATGAGATTCAACATGGAAAATGCAAGACAAATACATCTAGGAAAACTAGTCTGGAAAAGAAATAGTGATAAAAATAAGCAGACATACAAAGGAACAGAGAAACCTAGAGAGCAGCGGTACTGAAACAGATGTAAGGGACAACAACTTAGACATGAATTTCTAACATAATAAAGCATCAAGAAGGCCACTGGAATTCTGGGATGCTTTGCAGAGGCAGGGAGGTAACAGGTCCTGTCCATACTGTTCTGGTGTGTCTGCACTTGGGATATTGCATTCAGTTCTGGGAAACTCAGTACCAGAAAGATATTGACAAATTGGTAAGAGTTCAGTGACCAGCTGAAGGGTTGATTCATGAGAAAATAAACAGCTAAATGTATATAATATGGCTAAATGATATCTAAGGAAGGGAGGATGTCACAGTAGTCTACACATATCTGAAGAGTGTAAACTTCTAAAAGAAGAATTACTTGGGGTTATGCAAAAGGATTAGTATTAATTAGTATTAATAAGAGGAAATTTAAAAGGAGAAAATTAACATAAATATCTGCCAAAACATCTTAACTATTAGGCTGTGAAATGGTCTCCCAAGAAAAAGGATGTAAACCACATCACTTCAGATGTTTAAACGTAGACTGGAGAAGGAGAAAATGGATTAGATGATCTAAAGATATTTTCCATCTCTAATTTCTGTGACTCTAATCTCATCTATTTTATCTCTCTTTCTGAGGTGGATAGTACATTTTTCCTGACTTTGTGATCAGGGGATGTAGTGCATGAATCATCTTGTATGACACTCCAAAAAAAAAAAAAGTAAGAAAACGCTCAGTTCTCATCTGCCTTTAGTCAGTGTTTTTGATTTTGCTGCCATTACAGACCTGTCCATCATACTTCATATTTCAGACTTATTTTTTCCTTTTTAAATTGCTCAGAATTAAAATATTACCCCAAATCAATTTTAGCAAATATACCGACCCCCAATCTCCAGGGACAACTGACAACCCAGCAAACAGCTATGAGCGCTGTAGGTGAAACAAAGGTCAGTGTGCCTGATGCACAATTGATATTTTGTTTATGTATTTACTTTGATTTAAATAACTAAAAAGATACCTACCCAAGGCTGTAGATGCCCTATCACACCATTAGCAACACAATTAAATCTCAGCAGCATTAAAATAATCAATTCAACAGGAATTTAGCCAGCCACCTACAAAAGGGACTGTCCACAAAAGCTCCAACACTGTGTTATGCATACCTTTAGCCATCTCTAAAAACCCTGTCAAACAAATGTCTTTTGGAGCTAGCTCAGAAAGTCACCAAATTTGAGCTATTTCAGACCACAGGTTGGAGCAAAGCACAGAGAATGCCCTGTCAGCCATCCCCTCTGTTCTATAATGAGGGCTTCCAGTTCAGGCACCTCAGCAGATCACAGCAGTGGCAATATAGCATGGGGAGAGAGGCAATCCCTGAGGTAGACCAGTCCTAGGCTAGTTAAAACTTTATGGAGGTTATTGGGCAGCCCGTCCAGATCACAGAGCACTGGGAAGCCCTGCTCAGTAACCAAGCTCCTTCATTCTGAACCAGCATTAGTCTTCAAATGATTTTAGGGTATAGCCCCATTTAGAGCATATTGCAATACTCTAAATCTTGAGATGATGAAAGCCTCAATAGGAAGGCAATGTCCACTTCCAGAAAGAATGTTCACAGCCTCCTAACCAGACACAGATGTTAAAAGGCTGCCTGGGTGACTCCTATAATATGATCACCAAACAGCTGCTTAGGGTCTAAAATGATCATAAAATATCAGGGTGGAAGGGACCTCAGGAGGTCATCTAGTCCAACCCCCTGCTCAAAGCAAGACCAATCCCCAATTTTCACCCCAGCTCCCTAAATGGCCCCCTCAAGGGTTGAACTCACAACCCTGGGTTTTGCAAACCAATGCTCAAACCACTGAGCTATCCCTCCAGTAGGTCACAAGCCCTTATAACCAATGGATCTATTCCCTCAATCAAAGGACTGATATTATCTCCACCATCTCATCCAGTGGCTTCCTCCGATTCACCACCGTTGTCTCAGTCTTCTCTCAGTTGAGCTTCAGCCAGTTTGCTCTTATCCATTACCAGAGTTCAGTTATCTATTGTCTGAAGTGCTCAGCTGTGTCATCCAAATGAGATGAGATGGCGACATATAGTTAGGTGTCATCAGCATCACAACTCCATAAATATATTGAACAGAACGGGTAATAGATTGACACCCAGTGGGACTCCACACCTGAGAGCACTTTGGAAAGTGAAGCAGTTGCCCACAACTACCCATTAGATACTCAGAGACCTGTCTGAAAGAAAAGAATGAAGCCACTGAAGAGAAACCCTGTCCACTCCTGCTAAAGTCTGGAGGATAGAAGAAGGAGCTTCTTATTGTATACACTGCATTAGATACTGGTGTACCGGAAACACATGAATGAAAATCAACAATAAAGATAAAATTGACTGAATGAAAGCAGGTTTCAGAGTAGCAGCTGTGTTAGTCTGTATCCGCAAAAAGAAAAGGAGTACTTGTGGCACCTTAGAGACTAACAAATTTATTTGAGCATAAGCTTTCGTGAGCTACAGCTCACTTCATCGGATGCAAATGAATGAAACAAAATGAATGAAAGCAGTGACTAGCTGACTGAACAGGCTTTTAACCCAAGAACTTATCCTTCGACAAATACATGCATCACAGTTATATCCCACTTCACCAACTAGATCATATCATCACTTTGCCTACTTCTACAAGATATTATTAATATGGTAAAATATTTGGCCTGATTCTTATTTACAGTCTGGCCACCTTACACCTCATTGGCCATGTAAAATGCCTTGAAGTGGATGTAAATGAGAACCAGGACCAAAATATAACATCCAGAATTATCACCACTACCATGAAATATTTCCAACTAAATGAGATATTTGTAATCCAAAATAATTTATTTTACTAAAAATATTAGTTCCCTTTGTCACCTTTCTTTCCTATGAAAATTAGTCTATAAAATGAACAATGAATAACAGTAATACTTCACCCTTATACAGCAAGAACTCTGATACCAACCTTTCATTATACAGCACTTTTCCAGGACCAATAGTGCACCTCAGCATGAGGAAGTGAAAATCTCAAGAGCACCTGCTGCCAAGAGGCATGATTTGAACTACTGTTTTATCAAACAAAATTTCACATATTGTTTTATCTCCAGTTTACTTTTTTTTTTAAAGAAATATAACAAACCTGAGTGAAGATGCCATTGGGCCTAATACAGACCAATAATCACAGATAAAAATAATTATGCCTGATTTGTCACAGCCTCATGTTGAGTTTCCTGTTTAGTATTAACTGACAGCATGACAGTGTTACATTGTGACTTGTGGTAAGAACTGGCCTACTGTTTTTAACCTGCTGCTAATACCTACTGAAAAGGTTTGTCCTTCAAACTTAGACCTCACAAAAACAAACTCCTCAAAGTTGGTTCTATAATAGATATTACCTTACCCACTTCATCTTCTTGAAGATCCTCAGTTCACAAATCCATCTTTGGGGGTGTTTTCTGCTTCAACATAAGAGGTGTTTCTGGGGCTGTTGCTCTTCTGCTTGCACAAAGTCAAATTCTGGTAAATTATGCTTTTAATTTGACTGTTGATATTATTTTGGTTTATGTAGCAGTGACACTCACTCTAGGCACAATCCTAACTGCCTTCTTTTCTATTGCTTTGGAACCACACTTACCTTGTTTTGGGCTCAAAGCTTCAGACAAGGCTTGATATAATCATCTCATTACAATGCTGTAATTGTTTCTCTTTGCAAGTGTACTGAAGGCAAAAAATGGAGCAGAAACTCTGCTAACAATCCAAAAATTGTACTCACCCTGGTTGATACACTCCCCACTCACAGTGTGCCATAATCACCCCCAAATAAACATGTGCGCAATACAGACCCCTTACACAGCACATGCAGTTGGATGTATGTAGCAATGTATTAATAAAAGACCTCATGAGGAGGAAAACATCTGCAAGTATCCCATAGGAAATGTTGCCTCTAGGATGTGGCAAACTGTGTGAAAGTAGATGGCATATACTTCCTATATCCCTGGGGGGTAAGAACACCTCATTTGTGTTTTCTGAGGCACACTGACTCATTGATCTTCCTGAACACTCTACCTTTACCCTTCTGTCTGTCAATATTTTTGTGTTGTGGAAAATGTTCTTTTCCTATTCTGAAAGCTAAAAGCATAAGACAAACGTGCCCTTCTTCTCCAGCACAATAAAGAAAAAAAATCCAGGTTTAATATCTTCTGTCCAAAACAACACATCACTGACAACAACTAGGGCACATTGTGAAATGAATATCGATAATATTGATTACTTCATGAATTTTCCTAGTGTTTTCAATTTTTTTCCACTTCAAGATTCCTGCCCCAGTGTCCTAAATTTCTCTGATGTAAATCTGAACACTGCTGATTTGATTAAAAATAATTTGTAATAAACATTCTCGACTGGTGTAAATTGGTGCAACTCTATATAAGATAATACAATTGCACCTATTTTTGCTAGCTGAGGAACTGGACCTTAGAAGAATTTTGCCTCAAAAACATATCACAATTTATTTCAATCAAATGCATTACTTATTTTATTTACTTTTTTTCTTCTTTTCTTCTTTTTTTTTTAATCCATTTACTGTATGGCTTGCTGTTTTAAATATAAAAGTAACTTTGGAGCTAAGTTGTGTTTGACCACAAGAGTAATTTTATATTGTTTCTGTTCTCTGATTGGACAAAAATAGCTTTTAGAGTTCAATTGTCAGTATACAAATTTAGAATTTGTCCTCAATTCATGCTGCAAAAACTTAGTCACATGAATGTTTATGGAAAGTGAACACAGGTATGTGAACAGAGAAGAAGCAAATTCATTTCAAATGAAAATATTGTGCAGTGTCATTCAGATCTACTCTTATCATAAGAATGAAGGGACAACAGTCTAAAGCCTTTAAAATCCAAACTAATCCACCTTCTCCTCCTTCCATTGTGGCATTCAAGTTTCATTTTTACACTATCAAAAAACAATTTCTCTCTTGAAAATCTATCCTTTCCCCCTCCCCCCTTCTGCCCTTTTCACAACTGGAAAATCCAGTATTCACTATTTTTCTTTATGTGCCACATTTTTCTAATCACCCCAATTGTAAATAAACCTATTGCAAGGATACATTGGTTTAATATCTATTTGCAAAAAAAAATTAGAAAATATTGCTATATGTGTGCTCCTTTTTTGAGATATCAGATTTGCTTATTTTGATATATATTTAGTCTGTTTTGTTGAATCATGTGTACAAGCATACCTGTTAAGAAGACACATAGATGGTCTGCATGAACTTCCCAAATTTCTTAACCCCTTCAAACTTAAAATTTGATGATCATTCAAAAAATTGCACATACAGCTGCTGTATAAATCATATGTTCAGTGGCTCCATAACAGATATGCAGCTACCATGCTCTGGAAATGTTTTAGTCCATGATCCTGCAACAAAATCTGTTTGGCCAGACTCTCAAAGTTGGGGCAGGACTCCTTGTGAGTGTTTTAGTCTTCCTGCCTGGATGCCTTAGAAGGATCAGGGCCACAGCAATTGCATATTAGTTCTGACCATGGAACTATTATTCTAACTGTCAGCTACCATAGTTTTTTGTTTGTTTGTTTTATACTCTGGGATGATATGGCAGCAATAATTTCTTCTTTTGGCACACATTTCACATTGATGTATCATATATGATACCATGTATCATTTCTCTGAGATTCCACATTTTTTCCCATTTAAGCCTGTCAAGTTGCCTCCCCCAATCTGACCTCTAGGGTACAGATGTGGGGACCTGCATGAAAGACCCCCTAAGCTTATTCTTACCAGCTTAGGTTTTTCATAGATATTTAGTCAGAAGGGACCATTATGATCATCTAGTCTGACCTCCTGCACAACGCAGGCCACAGAATTTCACCCACCACTCCTACAAAAAACCTCACACCTACGTCTGTGCTATTGAAGTCCTCAAATCATCGTTTAAAGACTTCAAGGAGCAGAGAATCCTTCAGCAAGTGACCCGTGCCCCATGCTACAGAGGAAGGCGAAAAACCTCCAGGGCCTCTTCCAATCTGCCCTGGAGGAAAATTCCTTCCCAACCCCAAATATGGCGATCAGCTAAACCCTGAGCATATGGGCAAGATTCATCAGTCAGATACTACAGAAAATTCTTTCCTGGGTAACTCGGATCCCACCCCATCTAATATCCCATCACAGGCCATTGGGCCTATTTACCATGAATATTTAATTACCAAAACCATGTTATCCCATCATACCAGCTCCTCCATAAACTTATCGAGTTTAATCTTAAAGCCAGATAGATCTTTTGCCCCCACTGCTTCCCTTGGAAGGCTATTCCAAAACTTCACTCCTCTGATGGTTAGAAACCTTCGTCTAATTTCAAGTCTAAATTTCCTGGTGGCCAGTTTATATCCATTTGTTCTTGTGTCCACATTGGTATTGAGCTTAAATAATTCCTCTCCCTCTCCAGTATTTATCCCTCTGATATATTTATAGAGAGCAATCATATCTCCCCTCAACCTTCTTTTAGTTAGGCTAAACAAGCCAAGCTCCTTGAGTCGCCTTTCATAAGACAAGTTTTCCATTCCTCGGATCATCCTAGTAGCCCTTCTCTGTACCTGTTCTAGTTTGAATTCATCCTTCTTAAACATGGGAGACCAGAACTGTACACAGTATTCCAGGTGAGGTCTCACCAGTGCCTTGTATAATGGTACTAAAACCTCCTTATCCCTACTGGAAATACCTCTCCTGATGCATCCCAAGACCGCATTAGCTTTTTTCACGGCCATATCACATTGGCAGCTCATAGTCATCCTATGATCAACCAATACTCCAAGGTCCTTTTCCTCCTCTGTTACTTCTAATTGATGTGTCCCTAGCTTATAACTAAAATTCTTGTTATTAATCCCTAAATGCATAACCTGGCATTTCTCACTATTAAATTTCATCCTATGACTATTACTCCAGTTTACAAGGTCATCCAGATCCTCCTGTAGGATATCCCTGTCCTTCTCTAAATTGGCAATACCTCCCAGCTTTGTATCATCCGCAAACTTTATTAGCACATTGCCACTTTTTGTGCCAAGGTCAGTAATAAAAAGATTAAATAAGATTGGTCCCAAAACCCCATCCTTGAGGAACTCCACTGGTAACCTCCCTCCAGCCTGACAGTAGGGACCCGTTGTAGTCTCCCCTTTAACCAATTCCTTATCCACCTTTCAGTTTTCCTATTGATCCCCATCTTATCCAATTTAACTAATAATTCCCCATGTGTCACGGTATCAAACGCCTTACTAAAATCTAGGTAAATTAGATCCACTGCGTTTCCTTTGTCTAAAAAATCTGTTACTTTCTCAAAGAAGGAGATCAGGTTGTTTGGCACGATCTACCTTTTGTAAAACCATGTTGTATTTTGTCCCATCTATCATTGACTTCAATGTCCTTAACTACCTTCTCCTTCAAAATTTTTTCCAAGACCTTGCATACTACAGATGTCAAACTAACAGGCCTATAATTACCCAGATCACTTTTTTCCCTTTCTTAAAAATAGGAACTATGTTAGCAATTCTCCAATCATACGGTACAACCCCTGAGTTTACAGATTCATTAAAAATTCTTGCTAATGGGCTTGCAATTTCATGTGCCAATTCCTTTAATATTTTTGGATGAAGATTATCTGGGCCCCCTGATTTAGTCCCATTAAGCTGTTTGAGTTTTGCTTCTACCTCAAATATGGTAATGTCTACCTCCATATCCTCATTCCCATTTGTCATGCTTATCCCTAAGATCCTCTTTAGTCTTATTAAAGACTGAGTCAAAGTATATGTTTAGATATTGGGCCATGCCTAGATTATCCTTGACCTCCACTACAACCTCAGTGTTTAGCGGTCCCACTTCTTCTTTCTTTGTTTTCTTCTTATTTATATGACTATAGAACCTTTTACTATTGGTTTTAATTCCCTTTGCAAGGTCCAACTCTACTTGACTTTTAGCCTGTCTCACTTTATCCCTACATGTTCTGACCTCAATAAGGTAGCTTTCCTTGCTGATCCCTCCCTTCTTCCACTCCCTGTATGCTTTCTGCTTTTTCTTAATCACTTCTCTGAGATGCTTGCTCATCCAGCTTGGTCTACAACTCCTGCCTATAAATTTTTCCCCTTTCTTGGGATGCAGGCTTCCGATAGCTTCTGCAGCTTTGATTTAAAATAATCCCAGGCCTCCTATACCTTTAGATCTATTAATTCTTCAGTCCAATCCACTTCCCTAACTAATTTCCTTAATTTTTGAAAGTCTGCCTTTTTGAAATCAAAAACCCTAGTTGCAGATTTATTTTTTGTTAATCCTTCCATTCAGTTTGAACTGAATTAGCTCATGATCACTTGAGCCAAGACTATCCCCTACAACCATTTCTTCTATGAGGTCCTCACTACTTACAAAAACAAAATCTAAAATGGCATCCCCTCTAATCGGTTCAGCAACCACTTGCTGAAGGAATCCATCAGCTATCGCATCTAGGAAAATCTGAGCCCTATTATTATTACTAGCACTCGTCCTCCAGTCTATATCTGGGAAGTTAAAGTCTCCATGATCACACAGTTTCCATTAGTATTTACTTTATTAAAAACATTAAAAAGGGCTCTATCCATATCCAAATTAGATCCCGGCGGTCTATAGCACACCCCAAGAACTATCCCAGGGGAGGCTCTAATAGTTTTATTCCCCAGTGTAATTTTTGCCCAGACGGACTTAGTCATATCCATTTCATTGCTTCTTATTTCTTTACATTCTACCTCATCATTGATATACAATGCTACTCCACCACCTTTACCTTTATTTCGGTCTTTCCTAAACAGCACATACCCCTCAATACCTGTAGTCCAGTCATGACTACTATTCCACCATGTTTCTGTTATCTCTATAATATCTGGTTTTACTTCCTGCACCAGTAGCTCTAGTTCCTCCATTTTGTTACCTAGGCTCCTCGCATTAGTGTACAAACATCTTAATTTTTGCTGTTTGGCCTCACTCACATTCTGTACCCTATTAGGCACGGTCATTCTACAACCAGTATAACCTATTAGACTGGTATCTACACTGCCCTTCCTCTTACCCATGGCTGTATCCTTTCTTACTTCATTTTCTTTCCTCTCAATGCTAAAATCCGGCATGGAGATTACCTGGACATCTCCCAACCATCTCCCCCAAATTCCTACTTTAAAGCTCTCTTAATCAGTTGTGCCAGCCTCCATCCTAGAAGTCTATTTCCCTCCCTACTCAGGTGAAGTCCATCCCGAGAGAACAGTCCTCTGTCCATGAATGCCTCCCAGTGGCCATACATCCCAAAGCCCTCCTTATAGCACCACTGCCTAAGCCATCTGTTGATAGTCATAATCTTATCACACCTTTGTTGCCCTTCTCTAGGAACAGGCAGAATCCCACTAAAGATCACCTGAGCCTCGATTTCCTTAAGCGTCTTCCCCAGCCTAGCATAGTCTCCCTTAATACTTTCCAGCGAGAATCTAGCCGTATCATTTGTTCCCAAATGAAGGATAATTAGGGGATTCTTTCCTGCTCCCTTTAGAATCCTTTTCAACCTTAGGTCTACATCCCATATCTTAGCACCTGGAAGGCAGCACACCCTCCTGTTCTCCGGATCAGTTCTGGTTACAGGCCTATCTATTCTTCTATTGGCGTAAAGAGTCCCCAATCACATAGACCTGCCTTTTCCTGGTGACAGTGCTATTCTCCAGTCTATTCCCTGTTCCCTCTGGCTGCAAATTCTTTCCATTCCTATTCTCCCTTGTAATCCTCTTTAACCCATCCAGTATCCTCCTGGGGTTAAAAACTTCCCCAAAGTACAAACTTTGCCTTGTCCTTGAACCGTATGCTGCCACCACCAAGCGTTTTAAACAAAGAACAGGGAAAGAGTCCACTTGGAGACATCTTCCCCCAAAATATCCCCCTGAGCCCTACACCCCCTTTCCTGGAGAGGCTTGATAAGAATCCTCACCAATTTGTACAGGTGAACACAGACACAAACCCTTGGATCTTAAGAACAATGAAAAAGCAATCAGGTTCTTAAAAGAAGAATTTTAATTAAAGAAAAGGTAAAAGAATCACCTCTGTAAAATCAGGATGGTAAATACCTTACAGAGTAATTAGATTCAAAACATAGAGAATCCCCCGAGGCAAAACCTTAAGTTACAAAAGACACAAAAGCAGGAATATACATTCCATCCAGCACAGTTTATTTTACCAGCCATTAAACAAAAGAAAATCTAACACATTTTCTAGCTAGATTACTTATAGATTACTTACTAACTTTACAGGAGCTGTAAGGCTGTATTCCTGATCTGTTCCCAGCAAAAGCATCACACAGACAGACCAAATCCTTTGTCTCCCCCCCTCCAGATTTGAAAGAATCTTGGCCATTTTGGGTCAGGTGCCAGCAGGGTTACCTTAGCTTCTAAACCCTTTACAGGTGAAAGGGTTTTGCCTCTGGCCAGGAGGTATTTTATAGCACTGTATACAGAAAGGTGGTTACCCTTCCCTTTATATTTATGACAAAGCCTAAGTTAAAAATCAAGATCTCACATACCAGTGTATGGTAAGTGTAACTTAATGCTGCTGATACATTAAGTGGTATCCATTAGAAAGAGGAAAACAAATATTAATAAAAATTAGCCAGAAGACATTGCCTAGCAAACTCTATTAAAGGCCCCACTGAAAGCACATGGGCACCTAGCACCATCTTCAGCACTTAAACGGTCAGGTAAGCATCTGAATAACTTTGAAAATCCCAGCCAGTCCCAATAGACTGCCTACCCCTTCTTAGACCACACACACAATGTTTTCAAATCAGAGATGACCCACCTTTGACACCATGCCTATCACCCATTTGAAAAATCCCATATAGCTCTAGGTGAAATCTAGGTGCTGGTTAAGGTGCCTAAAGGGCAAACTAGGAGACTCAATTATTTTTAAAAGGTCAGACTTACACTTAAACTGAATTAAACATAAGGCACAAACTGGTATTAAAGATCAAAGGGAAGCAGAGGAGATTCAGCAGACCTTTTTGAAGGTGTATTTTTCAAGGCCATTTATCTGTACTCATCTACTGTATGATAGATGTATGGACATATGCCAGGTATCCCAAATGTAAAAACTCTGAACTTGATTTAATCCACTTTCTCTTGAAAGATTAAGGATTTCTGGGGTAAGATATTTTAATGTACAAAAGATGCTCATCCCAATCCATTTTAGTGGGTGACTTTTCCCATTTTAAAGGCAATAGTGCATACATAAAGTATAAATGTATTTGTGTAATCACTATGAAATACAGTAGTATGCGCAAGAATATCCCACTGATCTTCCATGGGATTACATGTCTATGGCTAAGGAGGAAGATTTTTATGACATAGATTATTTTCCTCCTGCTACATTTCCCAGTCAATGAGATGGGTGATTGAAGAATTTTAATTTGGATTGGATTCGGACTCCACAGAGAACATGAAACTCTTGTGCTAATAGACCTTGACCAGTCAGGGGAACAGATATGCTACTTGAATTTTTTCACTATTGTCACTTCTTTTTGAATTTGTATACAACGTAACTGTGTCCATCTCCAGCTACTGTACATTAGAAAACTATTGGAGAGACAAGGTGGTGAGGTAATATTTTTTATTGTACCAACTTCTGTTGATGAAAGAGCCAAGCTTTCAAATTAACACATACTATAAAAGATACTCTCTCATCCACCACCCAGAAGAAGAAGAGCTCTCTGTAAGCTCTAAAACTTGTCTTTTACCAACAGAAGTTGGTAAAAGTTGGTACAATAGAAGATAATATCTCACCCATTTTGTCTCTGAGATTCTGGGACCAATAAACACCACTGAGGAAAACTATTGAACACTGAGGGCAAAATTTTCAAACTTGGTTTCCTAAAATTAATTCTCTTTTAAATCAGTGGACATTTGGTGTGTAGGCTCTTCAGAGAACACCACTAGATGCATATCTGCATCTTTAGGCACCTAAAAACGCTTAAAAATCTAGCCCAGGGTTCATAATCTGATTAGGCTACTATCTGCATCTTTTGGTGTCTAAACAAACACCTGTGAAAAACTGGCTTTTAGACACTTTTGAAATTTCTATGTGGTCAACAATTTAATTGGCATTTAACTTCCGTTTTATCTTAACATTTACACCTTCCATCTCATTGAAGCATTATGTCAAACATCTGTCTGTGTAATGCCAGACGTATTGTAGAGAATGAAAATTAGCTCCTGAGGCATAAATTTTCAGTAGGCAGGCCTCCCTTTGTGAACTCTGTTGGCACACACAAAAATTGTGCCTGCATTTTTATGCCCGCAATTAAATTACTTGCACCTCTAATCTCCTGAGTGCAAATCAGATAGAGATACAACTATGACACTGAGTTGTGCTCGCAATTGATTTTACAGGTGCAAAAAATTAGTGTCATTTTATAGGCCCAATTTGCACTCACAGAACAAAGGACTTGGCCTCAGTCCTTATGGAAACTCATCCACAGAGCTTTTATTCTAAATTATATGATCAAACAAAGAAAGGTACTATCAAGTCTGCCTACCTAGCTACCTTCCTGTCTATTTCTCTATTGTTAATGATAGGTTATCATATATTCATGTATGCATCTTCCATGTCTATCTATATTTATATGTGTGTGTTTATGCACTTTTCTCTATTTATATTATTATGAAAATTAGTGGAAAGGTTTCATACTTACCAAACAAGGAGACAGCACACCCTTAACAGTAAAAGTCACCCATGTTATTCATTAATCTTATCCACATTTTAACTAATACATTTCTAGTCTTCTTATTATAAAACAAAAAAATGCATTCAGGTTTCTGCCTGCAGACCACAGTTTATTTGGCAACTACAGGAGCAAAGTTCAACCCACAGAGGAGCAAGTCAAATTGTATTTACTGCTGGGGTTCTATAAACTGAGTCATAACTGGAACTCTGAACCTGCAGAGGCCCTTGTTAGAATTTAATGGACTGGCAAGGTCAGCAGCTTTCATGGTGAAAACAAAAGAGCTGTCCAGGAGCTTAATGAACAGAATGCCATTTCTGCATGCTCCCCAAAAGTGCTCAGAGCATCTGGAGCTGGTATGACTTGTTGCTACATTGATGTTTTGCTGTTTTTGAGTGCAAGTGGGAAGTGTTTGGTTTGGGGTTTGTTTTGAATGTTGGATTCCGCATGGTTCTCTGCAGAAAACTTCAGTGTAATTCTACCCCCAACTCCCTAAACTCCCTGAAGGGGAAGTTAATAGCTGACATAATTGTGCAAGGTTTGGAGTGGAAATTGTCAGAATGGTGTTGCAAAGAGAAATGAATTATTACCATGAACTTGGTTAAAAATGAAGTGAATATGCCTTCTTTAATTGTCAGGAAAGAATACCCAACTTTTTCCCATCCACTAACAAAAGCTCCGCTCAGTCTGGATTTACAGTACAGCTGCTAAGTTATGAGAGGGCAGAGTTGTTTTTCAAATAAAATAAAATGAGAAGGAAAGAAAAAGGATCCTCTTCTCATCTACTCCATCATCGTTGTTTCCCTAGAATGACTGCTAGCTTTATATCTCATTAACCAACCCATTCAGAATCATTAGAGCCAGAGGGCTAATGAAGGCTTCTCTCTGTCTCACAATACTTATTAAAGCAGTCGACAAATCCTTAATGTGGTGTAACTTCCAATTAATTTTTTTAAGGTCAGTCTGTCACACTGCAGTCAGGAGTGTAACTGTCACATACAATTGCTTGGAGTACGACGCTTAAGCTATTGACTCTTCAACCACTGTTATTACCTTCAGGTGAGTATATCTGTTTTCCAGTATACAGTGGCCAGTCTATACACAGATGTGTGCGCATGTATATTTGAGGACAACAGGAAAGGCAAATAAAAGAGGATAAAAGAGTCCTCATCTATTATCCTTTCCCTGCATATTTTGTCTTTATTTTGTCTATTAAGCACAAAGGGACCTTACACTAGTGGAAAGTTGGCATGACTGAACACAGCTCCACTCTCCCCTTCCATTCCCCATCTTGCCTATATGCTGGGGTTGCAGCTGGCACAAGAGCCTGTTCCATTTTATACCAGTGGAAAGTACCCCTCCACAAAAGAGATTCTCTGCTTCTGGTTTCTAACCAATATCCATGCCCTTCATGTCAAGCATGGCAAAGAGTCTGGCCCAGTGGGCTCATCTACTATTTGACCCTTGTCCCTCCCCGCAGTAAGGGCAAATTTTGCTCTCTGGTTCATAGGCAGATGTCAACTCTTATTCTACTTTCTCTACATGTGCATAACTAGAGTTCAGTGTATATTAGGGTATAGCAGCAGATCAGTTATACTGTTTTGTGCCCCACGTTCAGGATAACCATAAACCTCTGACTACCAAAACCTGGGAGTGGAATGCGGAGAGGAATCACTCCATAATTACCCTTCTCTGCACACTCTACCTGAAGCTCTGGTACAGGACACTGTCGGAGACAGGATACTGGGCAAGATGGACCATGGTCTGACCCCATATGGCAGCTCTTATGTTCTTATCAGTTGAGATCTGCCATAGAATCATACACAGAACCATAGAAATGTTGGGTTGAAAGGGACCTCAAGGGATCACCTAGTCCATCCCTCCCACAATGAGGCAAACTCTCTGAATTTTACCTTTAATGCTTTAAATCAAGGCATCCAATAAATCATGTGATATTAACAGCTTTGTCCAATACTCTTCTTTCAGTATGAATATAAGGTAGTTGGTTGGAGAGCTACAGGTACTATGAAGGTTCACTATGTGGTAGATGGTTTTAAATATAAGGAAAATATAGTTTTGAAAGATGGGCTGAACTAAGGTAATGATCCCTCTAAAGCATATTAAAATGATGACAGGAAAAATAAATTTTAATTCAAATTGATTGTCTCTCTCAATTTAAAATGCCTTTAATTTCTTAAGGAGCATTGTACTCTTCCAGAGCGAATGCTATCAAAGATGCTCCGCTAAATTGTCTATGGATTGTTACAGCAAGTAATGACCAAGTACAGAAGTCATACATTACAGAATGGGATTGTTTAATGCAACATAATTCTAGAAATAGATGATTGACTCTTTTCAGCATCCAAAGTGGTTATTTTTGGACATACGTGTTTATAAGATACAATGTGTTGGATCAATGTGCATGTTGATATTGCACTCTGGTTGCTGATACAATGAGAAGATCATCTACAGCTGCAGTGAACACACTTACAAAATTTCCTCAATTTTCAGATATATTATTGATTCCAGGATATTTCCCTTTTAAGCACGGGCAATAGTTGTCAAATCTATAGAATCTTTCCAAATGGGAGACCCTTTTAAAATGTAACTACTACAACTTCACGTGGCAGAGACCTGTAGATTTGGAGCCAAAGTTCTTTCATTCTGTCACTGATGCCACGTGTGAGCTGATACCCAGTCTCTGTATGCTCATTGCATGGATTCAAAATAATTCCCAGCTGTTGAACATGAATTCCTGTGAATCTCTAACACATGGGATGAGTTTTGTATCGTTAGGGGAGAAGGAAACATGTAATGCAGGGGTTCCCAAACTTTTTACTGGCACAGCCCCATTTTAATGAAGTATATCCTGCTGGGACACCACACAGTATGGAGGACACCGTTTTGAAGAGCAATATATCAACCTCTACATAGTGTGACTTTTTACATACTGGACCATCACATGAGGAGGCCATTTTGGTTTATCAAATGGTATCCTCCACACTGTGTGACCTCATATGTATGGTCATGCAAGGTCAAATTGTGCAGAAGATGCCATTTTGTAGAGCAAAATGGCATCCTCCAAGCATCCTGACCCTGCATGCACTGTACATGCGAGGTCGTGCAAGCAGAGCAAAAACTCCGCATAGTAGGGATCACTACCCCACATCTGCTGATGGTAAAATCCCATCTGGGGTTGCAACCCACAGTTTGGCTACTGCTGAGGTAATGTGAATGCATGTACGTATGTCACCCTATAATGGATCATCCATAGGTACATTATAAGTCTTACTACTGTTGTCAAATAGGGACCTTTTTAAATGGTGGGGATACTGGGTTCTATGGCTCATTGTCCCTTGTGTGGTTTAGCTTGTGACCAGTGAGTCTGTATGTGTGCAGCTTTTGAATCAGTTACTGGATCACTCCGGATAAAGTTTCATAGTGGGTTTATGAAAAGGTTTTTTTATATATATTTTGAGATAGAAGATCATGGAAATGTATTGGTTTGTTTATTTTATTTGGTTTACATCTGAGAGTAGCTAAAGCAAAACAGGCAGAATTTACTGGGGCCATACCATTCTAACTGCAACGGAGATCTTTTCTGAAACCTTATTTTAAGTGATTTTTCCATAACAAGAAAAGGAGTACTTGTGGCACCTTAGAGACTAATACATTTATTAGAACATAAGCTTTTGTGAGCTACAGCTCACTTCATCGAATGCATACAGTGGAAAATATAGTGGGGAGATTTTATATACACAGAGAACATGAAACAATGGGTGTTACCATACAGACTGTAACAAGAGTGATCAGGAAAGGTGAGCTATTACCAGCAGGAGAGCCGGGGTGGGGGGCAGAACCTTTTGTAGTGATAATCAAGGTGGGCCATTTCCAGCAGTTGACAAGAACAGTAGGAGGGCAAATAAACATGGGAAAATAGTTTTACTTTGTGTAATGATACATCCACTCCCAGTCTCTATTCAAGCCTAAGTTAATTGTATCCAGTTTGCAAATTAATTCCAATTCAGCAGTCTCTCGCTGGAGTCTGGTTTTGAAGTTTTTTTGTTCAAGAATTGCCACTTTTAGGTCTGTAATCGAGTGACCAAAGAGATTGAAGTGTTCTCCGACTGGTTTTTGAATGTTATAATTCTTGACGTCTGATTTGTGTCCATTTATTCTTTTACGTAGAGACTGTCCAGTTTGACCAATGTACATGGCAGAGGGGCATTGCTGGCACATGATGGCATATATCACATTGGTAGATGCGCAGGTGAACAAGCCTCTGATAGTGTGGCTGATGTGATTAGGCCCTATGATGGTGTCCCCTGCATAGATATGTGGACACAGTTGGCAACGGGCTTTGTTGCAAGGATAGGTTCCTGGGTTAGTGGTTTTGTTGTGTGGTGTGTGGTTGTTGGTGAGTATTTGCTTCAGGTTCTGCCCCCACCCCCGGCTCTCCTGCTGGTAATAGCTCACCTTACCTGATCACTCTTATTACTGTCTGTATGGTAACACCCATTGTTTCATGTTCTCTGTGTATATAAAATCTCTCCACTATATTTTCCACTGTATGCATCCGATGAAGGGAGCTGTAGCTCACGAAAGCTTATGCTCTAATAAATTTGTTATTCTCTAAGATGCCACAAGTCCTCCTTTTCTTTTTACGGATACAGACTAACACGGCTGCTACTCTGAAACCCATTTTCCATAACAGTAACTAAAGTAGTTAATAAAAATATAATAACTGTGCAGTGGTGGTGCAGTTCAGGGAATAAACTACAATATATGCATTGCCTTAGTTAATGTACACTCTTCTGGCTATTTCTGTGGCAGTACTTAGTAATTCAAAGTGATTAAATTAAATTGTTTTTATATCTTTGTAATAAAGATAAAGTATACAGCTCTCTTCCCTCAGTATAGGTTGAGATTTTATTGCTTAGCTTGATTCTTGCTTATAATTGGCCTTTTTGGTTCTCAATGAGCTGTGAATAAAATCTGTGATGTTTCAGATTACGTTAAGAAGGATGTGCTTACTAGTGAAGCACATTCTGGTTTATGGGGAAATGATGAAGATTATGATTTCATTGGATATGAAGTGCAAAATAAAAAGCCTTACATGATAATCACGATTCCTCTGTGTTCTTTGTTAATGACTATTGGCAGCTCCCAGGTTGATTTTCATATTAAAACTTATCAGACTATTAAAAAGAAACAGCTTTGGGACATTAACTAAGCATCACATGCAAAAAGCTGGATTTAAAGCATTGGCGCATGGATACAAGGGCATTATTTCTTCATGTGGACATGTGAGGCAATCAGATACCATGATGTTAGATAGATAGATCATTATGACATAGAAACCAGAACATGTTATACACTTGCAGTATATCACATACTAGTATGTAGTTTCAAGAAAACATTTTTTTTAAAGTTTGTAATGTAATTACTGTTGATAAATGCAATGCTAAAACATGCACTGTATCTTAGAACAATTGACTCTCCAGGCCTCAAGAAACCATTGGTTTAAAAGATATATTCTTATTTTGAATAACTTCAGAGTGTTCTCTTGTACAGTTATGTGGTGCAGTTGCAGTTATTATTTTATGGTCTAATTATACCTTTAATTAGATCGAGGGGAGATGGAGGACGAGATAACAATAATAAAGGGTGTTTTTGCATAGACTTGCTGTATGTACAATTTGTAACAGTCTTTACTCACACAAGAACCTTTTGTAGTGATAATCAAGGTGGGCCATTTCCAGCAGTTGACAAGAACAGTAGGAGGGGAAATAAACAAGGGGAAATAGTTTTACTTTGTGTAATGACACATTCACTTCCAGTCTTTATTCAAGCCTAAGTTAATTGTAGCCAGTTTGCAAATAATTCCAATTCAGCAGTCTCTCGTTGGAGTCTGTTTTTGAAGTTTTTTGTTGAAGAATTGGCACTTTTACTCATGGACACAGTTTCCATAGGACTATTCACATGAGTAAGAATTATCTGTATGAACAAAGCTTAGAAGTATATGGAAGTATATGGTATATGGAACTCATACACTTTTAACGAAGTTGCATAGGATACATAAAATTTCTTTCACCTCTAGAGACCTGGATTGAGAGCTAGATAACATCACCATTTTTTCATAATAATACATATTGTTCAGCAGATATCTCATCCTTACTGGACATTTGTCCCCATCTCTAAAACACCAGTGTTTATATTGGCACAATTGTCTACGTATATGCATGAGAGGCCTTAACAACAGCTGGTGTTTCATTGGCAATCTTGTGAGGAAAATCATTTTTGAGAACTAAAATTCACTGAGTTTGAAAATATATATGTTTATGTCCCCCAAATTGCCTTTTAAGAAAGCATATTCAGACAGTGCAAGTCGAAGCAGACTCATAAAACGTGGGTAATGAAGTGTCCCCTTCTCTCTTTCCATGACGTAATTTGGAAAAGGGTTGGTTTAACATAGTGTCTTTCTTTCCTCCTGGAAATTTTATACCAAAAAGAAGCAATGTAGGTCAGCCTCCAACTGGTGCACCAATTAACAGGATATGTCCATTATATTTATTATCCCTCTGACAGGTGTCAGACTTCAACTAAAGAGCAAGCAAAAACAGAATAACCTCAATTTGCAGAAAACTGTAGTGTGAAAGTTCCTTATTTTTTTCCAGTGACTTGTTCCCCACTTTACTGTACAATCTATTTAAGCATTGCTGAATTAAAATGCCAAGGCTTTACTATCGCCAGTATATTTTGATGGCCCCATCTCACATTTTCAGTGACTATCACAGCAGTTTCATGCTCTAATAGGTACAGGAGATCTTCCCAGTTATAAGGTTGTCACTGGCACTGAACACTCCAGTAGAAATGTGGTTTCTTATTTTCTCTTTAACCATTTAGCCCTATTTTGAATGCTAAGAATCAAGCGTAGACTGCAGCATCCTTTTATCAGATCTGCTTTAGAGCAACACAGCACCCACTGACCATACAGCCATAGGGCACAGTAAAAGGACATGCTTTTAAAAAGTATTGCTCAGAGGGATGATATGAAAAAGGAATCATGAAGGGTCTTGATGTTAATGGAAGTTACATCAGTGTTTCAAGACTGCTAAGAGGGGAAGACAAAATAGAAGAGACAGAAAATAGTTTCCACAAAATCCAGATGTCCACACACATTTACTATAAAATATAGTGAGGGGGAAATGTTGCAGTCTTGAAGACAACATATTACTTTGGAAATATATGAGAGCCCATGAAACCTGGCATCATTCTAATCTCAGTGCTTCCATTTCCAGATCATTATAGTGACTGATGTTTTTTACTGTTAAATAAAAAAAAGGGGGGGGGAGGGGAATAGGAACCTAAGTGTTTATACATACTCCACATGGGTACACAACTCCCATCAACATTAAAATGGATTGCAAGCATCTAGTGGGTAAAATCCTGGCCCCATTCAAAAGGCAAAACTCCCATTGACTTGAGGGATCCAGGAATTCACCCTGAGAAAACGGAAGAATGAATGTGATGTCAATGGAGGAAAGGTGATCTTGTGTGCAAAGCATTGATTTAACATTTGACCCAGGAGATCAGTGTTCCTGGGTCTCCATCTGACTTTCTACGTGATCATGAACAATATCTTCTAGCTCAATCTTGCAGCCACAATGCCAAAACTCCCAGTGACTTCAGTGGTGAAGAATCAGGTCTTTAATTTCTTTGTGCCTCAGTTCCTCATCTGTAAAAAGAGAATGATACTTCCCTGTCTTTCAGGGTTGCTGGGAGGATACATCTATAAATGCCTGGAAGTTGCTCAGATACTACGGAGATGGATGCCAAAAGTACCTCTTAATAAATAAAACTAAAAGGATCTGGCCATAGGCCTTTCAAAGTGTATACTGGAGGAAAAAAAGGGGGAAATAATTTAAAGCCAACTAGTAATGCAATTGTTTGTGGGTTTTTTAGCCAAGGTAATGAGGAAGTAAAATAAAGTTTAATAAAGAACTTTATGAGGCAGAATTTTCTAATATTTAAACATATAATCAGAGCTGAGTTTATTAGAACATCAGTGGGAGGCGCTACAATGTGTTAAACAAGTGACATAGCAATTTAGTGCACATTAAAATAATTTCTAAACAAATCTTTGAGTCCTTAACATAGGGATAAAAATATCTATGAGCAGGGACTATCTTTCACTTGTATTTGTACAGTGGACAGCACAATGGGGTCTCTTGATGCTACTCTAAATAATAATACTAAACAATAATTAGATAGTTACTCTGAATAGATCACTAATCTCAACTCTGAAGGGCAAATAGGGTTGCATGCATATAACTGAGAGCAGAATTTAGCCTGAAAAGCTATTCAATATTAGAGCAGGGTCATATTCATCCTGAATGTAATTTCCATATGTTTAAATTAACTCTACCATTTTATTAGAGAGGCAAGGTGGGTGAGCTAATATCTTTTATTGGACCAACTTCTGTTGGTGAGAGACACACGCTTTCAGACTTACACAGAGCTCTTCTTCTGGTCTGAAAACACTAGCATTTTCTTTCAAACAAGTCAATGGTGTAATATGTAATATTATGGTACACTCTGGACCATTGTTTGTTGAAATGAATTAGGCATTGGATCACAGTCATTTCTCCTAATGCAGGAAAATCTTCCATTAAAGTACATAGGAATTTTGCTTATATAAGAATGTTGAATTGATACCATGGAAATGCAGGTACTTGCATGTATTGTGATAGCAGTGGTCACATTATTCCTCTGTCTTCCCTATCTCTGCTTCCTGTTGCATACCTACCCTAAGATTTAAGGCACAAGCTCAAACACAAATAACTAGTGCTGTCACTTAATCACAGTTAACTCATACAATTAATTCAAAAAAATTAATCGTGATTAACTGCAGTTTTAATTGCACTGTTAAACAATAGACCAGTTGAAATTTATTGCACATTTTGGATGTTTTTCTACATTTTCATATATATTGTATTTTGTGTTGTAATTGAAATCAAAGTGTATATTATTTTTGATAAATATTTGCACTGTAAAAATGATAAAAGAAATAGTATTTTTCAATTCACCTAATACAAGTACTGCAGTGCAATCTCTTTGTCATGAAAGTTGAACTTACAATATAGAATTATGTATAAAAACCTGCATTCAAAAATAAAACAATGTAAAATTTTAGAACCTGCAAGTCCACTCAGTCCTACTTCTTGTTCAGCCAATCACTCAGACAAACAAGTTTGTTTACATTTGCAGGAGATAACGCTGCCAGCTTCTTGTTTCTGATGTCTCCTGAAAGGGAGAACAGGCGTTTTCATGGCACTATTGTAGCCAGCATCGCAAGATATTTAGTGCCAGAGGTGCTAAAGATTCACATGCCCCTTCATGCTTCAAACACCATTCCAGAGGACATGCTTCCATGCTGATGAAGCTCGTTAAAAAAATAATGCATTAATTGAATTTATGACTGAACTCCTTGGGGGAGAATTGTCCCCTGTTCTGTTTTACCCGCGTTCTGCCATATATTTCATGTTATAGCAGTCTCAGATGATGACCCAGCACATGTTGTTCATTTTAAGAACACTTTCACAGCAGATTTGACAAAAGGCAAAGAAGGTATCAATGTGAGATTTCTAAAGACAGCTATAGCACTCGACCCAAGGTTTAAGAATCTGAAGTGCCTTCTAAAATCTGAGAGGGATGAGGTGTGGAGCATGCGTTCAGAAGTCTTAAAAGAGCATCACTCTGATGCATAAACTACAGAACCTGAACCACCAAAAAAGAAAATTAGCTTTCTGCTGGTGGCATCTGACTCAGGTAATGAAAATGAACATGCATTGGTCAGCACTGCTTTGTATTATTATCAAGCAGAACCCATCATCAGCATGGACGCATGTCCTCTGGAATGGCGGTTGAAGCATGAAAGGGCATATGGATCTTTAGCACATCTGGCTACAACAGTGCCATGAAAAGGCCTGTTCTCCCTTTCAGGAGACATCAGAAACAAGAACCTGGCAGCGTTATCACCTGCAAATGTAAACAAACTTGTTTGTTTGAGTGATTGGCTGAACAAGAAGTAGGACTGAATGGACTTGCAGGCTCTAAAATTTTACATTGTTTTATTTTTGAATGCAGGTTTTTATACATAATTCTATATTGTAAATTCACCTTTCATGACAAAGAGATTGCACTGCAGTACTCGTATTAGGTGAATTGAAAAATACTATTTCTTTTGGTTTTTTTACAGTGTAAACATTTGTAATCAAAAATAAATATAAAGTGAGCACTGTACACTTTGTATTCTGTGTTGTAATTGAAATAAATATATTAGAAAATGTAGAAAACATCCAAAAATATTTAAATAAATGGTATTCTATTATTGTTTAACAGTGCAATTAATCACGATTAATTTTTTAAATTACTTGACAGCCCTACAAATAAACAAAGGTTCAGACTGAGTTTTTTAGCCATGGCTTGCACTGGAGGTGGGACTAGAAGGAGCCCAGGGGAAATTCTGACAGATACAACCCAGATTCCTCATAAGATCCTACAGATTCTGCACTGGCAGCTCTGCTGCCACTCTGTCAAAGATGCAGAGTACACTTCCCCATGTGACTAGCCCAGAGAACTGGCCAGTGCAAAGGGGAAGTAAGGCGGCTCGTACTTAGCCTCCTAGCTCCCTTTCATATAACTAGTGGCAATGTTAGCTGAGAGCAGTGTATGTATTCCCCTGTGACTCCTTCACAAGGTTACGGGATTGTAGTGGTGGGAAAGAGTCTTTGTGCCCTGTTCCCCCTCTTGCACATACAGCCAGACACAATCTAGACCCCAAGGTTTAACCTTTAGATGGGTAGGAGTTAATTTGTCTCTTTCTTTCCTAATCGTCTGAAGAGTTTCACTGCAGTTAGTTTGGGAAACACATTAATTGTAAGGGCTGTTTTCAGCAATGCATGTCATTTAGAATTTCCCAGGCTCATGGGTCATCACTATGAGACGTCATGCCTAGTTACCTCTGTCTTATACTATTATGTGACATGGCTGGTGATAATGCATCAGCCCAATGAAAGTGAAAAATAAATGGATTACTGAGCACTACAGTTAACTGTTTCAGACAAACAAATCACTGTTAAACTGTTTACCTGTTTAGAAAAGTAAAATACCAGCTATGTGCAAAACAAGATGTGGACAATGTTTTTTCAGAACATAAGTGGGCAGCAGAGCTGTTATATATATCAGCCATGCGTTAACAGTAGTGAGGAAGGATTTTCTTTTGGCAAAATAGAAAACGTTGTTACATGTTAACTGAGAAAAGGCAAGGAACATGAAAAACTTAAGGATGCTGTGGCAGCAGCTTTTGTGTCAATTTGCAAGCTTCAAGGGGTGCCACTTCTGGAAGAAAAATATAACCTGCAGTTGGGTTTTCTTTTATTTTGTTTTTCTATTGCTTTAGTACCATGTACAGGGCTGTTTGAAAATCTTTGTTGAAAGTGTTTTTCAACAGAAAAATGGGGTTTTACCCAAATGAATCTTTTTCACAGAAAATGTTTGCTTTCTGTCACCAAAAAAATCACATTTTCATTGAAAATCAGAAAAATGAAAAGTTTTTAGCTGAAAACCAAAAAAAATTTAGATAAAAAGTGAAAACTTTCAGCTTGTGGCCAAAAATGTTTAGGTTTCTGGTTGAAAATTTTCATATTTTGACATCAAGCTAAACTTTTCCTCAAAAGAATATGAAATTTTGTTTTCTTTTGTTTTTGTTGATGTTTTCTGTGTAACTCGCCTCCCTCTCCCCCACTCCCCCACCCCGGTTTTCTGACCATCTCTATCAATATATCATCAGCATGTAAACTGCATACACCAGTCAGAAAGGAGAAATTTTGGCCAGATAACATCTTCAGTTTTCAGGCTGAGTAACCAGGCACTGTGCCAAAAAAATTTTTGGAGATGTGGGATAATGGGAGGAATCCATTCCCAGGCTGGGGAGTTGCAGTGAAATTGCTGTGCGTCTGGTAGTGCTGCCTGCTAGAGCATGTCCAAAACAACTCCATGGGCATTGAGATCCAACAGCACTGTGCTTCACAGCACACCAGGGCTGACAACTTGTTGCATAAGAATATAATTGGTTTTACTGCCTACAGGGCCTTCTTCATCCCCATAGGGTAGGGAGAAGGGGAGAATTTTCCCCTTAATATGTTGTATGTACCCATCTCAGAACTCAATAGAGCATCTGAAGGAAAAGATACCAACAATATAAAAATGTTTTTATATCATAGTAAATGACTGTATGTGTCTTTTCTTCACAGGCTGGAATTTTCAAAAGCACCTAAGAGAGTTGGGCACTTAGATGACATTGGCATTCACTGGGTGTTGGGCACTTAACTCCCTTAAGTGCCTTTGAAAATCCCAGCCCTACTCACTTTTTGTTGATAATAAAATAGTAATGATATATTACATATATTTAACAAGTAATACCCACTGAGAAATTATATGTTTAGAAGGTTGGCTGCTAGGGGAGGTGGACTGGCAGAGAGTGGGAAGATGAGAGAATATACAAAGCTGGCCTTAAAAATAGATAATGAAAAGTTAGAATCAAAGAGCCATATTCAGGATTTGGGTATGGTTTCTTGACTCCAACTTTAATGAGTAGGAGCCACATACAAGTGTCTGAAGAAGCAAAGGAGTCAAAAACCTGGAACAAAAGAGAGAAAGATTAGATTAGATTTGAGATGAGATAAAACAGCTCTGAATACCTCAGTAAGAATAAGAGAGAAAGAGAGAGAGATTAGAATAATAATTGTTTGTCTTTTTTGTCTATTGAAGAGTTTCAAGGTGCCGTACACAAAATGCAGTGAAACAAATGACCATTGAAAAAAATAAATATAAAATGCATAAAATTAAATCAACACACTCTGTGAAAAGCCTTGGGGGAGAGAAGGGTTTTCAACCCACTAACTGGGGCTAACTTTGAGGTTCTTCTAAGGTCAGAAGAAGGGCACTCAACAAACTCAAAGTCAAAAGCCAAAAATGTTAACAATACTCCGTCTGGCTCAACAGCAAGCCCCAGGCTACAAAATCCCATACCCTCTGACCTAAGAGGGTGAAAAAAGATGTAGAAAGCCAGAAGCAGAGTGAGATATTTACTCATTTGACATATAATGTTAACAAAATACACGTACTGCAGTTTACCTGTGGGCTTTTTTCTCTAATCTACCTTTTGATGGGCAGTGAACTCACTCAATGTATATCAACTTTTGGTTAGCCTTGAGTGTATCCGTCATACATTTTTTTTCTTGCCAGGCAGTATAGCTGGAAAAAGTAAAGAATACCTGGATAGAGTTCCTGAGTGAAGCAACTTCAAGTGCACAGAGATTTATAGTCATTGAAATGCATGACAGATGTAGTGTAAATAATGTCTAAACGTACAATGTGTGTGCATTTGTTCAGAGTGCACGTCAGTGTGAAAACTGCTAAGAACTACAATGGTTCAGCATGGTATATATAACTGAAATTCATCCTGATTGATGAGATAGTCTACTAGGATTGGTTGAAAATTTTCCATTGAAACTGTTCTTCAACAGAAAATCTAGTTATGGACAAAAGAAATAATTTTGTCATGAAAAGTGTCTGTTTTCTAAGGAAAAATTATATTTTTTATTAAAAAATCTCACAAGAACTAAAACATTTCATCCAAAAACTGAAATATTTTAGTTTCTGCAATGCTGTCACAATGCTACATGGGAATTGTAGTTTGGGTGCTTCATGCACCTATCCTTCTGTGTGGGCTGTGCTCTGCAGCTGGACTACATCTCCCATGACATACTGGGAGCATCAGACTCCTCTGAGGCATCACCAGCCCTCACCAAGTTGGTGCATCATGACAGTAGTAATCCAATCAGAGAGCCCATCCCACACAATAGAATGGGAGCATGAGGCACCTTCACTGCAATTTTCATAGAATCATAGAATTGTAGGACTGGAAGGGACCTTGAGAGGTCATCTAGTTCCGTCCCTTGCACTCATAGCAGAACTAAGTTTTATCTAGACCATCCCTGACAGGTGTTTGTCTAACTTGCTCTTAAAAATCTCCAATGATGGAGACTCCACAACCTCTTTTGGCAATTTATTCCAATGCTTAACCACCCTGACAATTAGGTTTTCCTTATGTCCAACCTAAACCTCCCTTGCTGCAATTTAAGCCCATTGCTTCTTGTCCTATTCTCAAAGGTTAAGAACAATTTTTCTCCTTCCTTGTAACAACCTTTTATGTACTTGAAAACTGTTATCATGTCCCCTCTCAGTCTTCTCTTCTCCAGACTAAATGAATCCAATTTTTTTTCAATCTTTTCACCTACATCATGTTTTCTAGGTCTTTAATCATTTTTGTTGCTCTTCTCTGGACTTTCTCCAATTTATCCACATCTTTCCTGAAATGTGGTGCCCAGTTCCTGACATGTGGCACCCAATACTCCAATTGAGGCCTAATCAGCATGGAGTAGAGCGGAAGGATTACTTCTCATGTCTGACTTACAACACTCCTGCTAATACATCCCAGAATTATGTTCACTTTTTTTTTTGCAAAGGTGTTACACTATTCACTCATATTTAGCTTGTGATCCACTATGACCTGCAGATCTCTTTCCGCAACACTACTTCCTAGGCAGGCATTTCCCATTTTGTATGTGTGCAACTGATTGTTCCTTCCTAAGTGAAGTACTTTGCATTTGTCTTTATTGAATTTCATCCTATTTCCTTCAGACCATTTCTCCAGTTTGTCCAGATCATTTTGAATGTTAATCCTATCCTCCAAAGCACTTGCAACCCCTCCCAGCCTGGTATCTTTATGACATTATCTAAATCATTGATGAAGATATTGAATAGAACTGGACACAGAACTGATCCCTGTGGGAACCCACTTGATATGTCCTTCCAGCATGACTGTGAACCACTGATAACTGTTCTCTGGTAATGGTTTTCCAACTAGTTATGCACCCACCTTAGATGAGTTCCATCTAGGTTATATTTCCCTGGTTAGTGTATGAGGAAGTCATGCAAGACAGCATCAAAACCATTACTAAAGTCTAGATACACCACATCTACCGCTTCCTCCCTCTATCCAGAAGGCTTATTATCCTGTCAAAGAAAGCTATTAGGTTTATTTGACAGGATTTGTTCTTGACAAATCTATTATGAGTGTTACCTGTCACCTTATTAACTTCTAGGTGTCACGAGGCACCACAGCCGCATTTCCAAATTGAAATATTTCAGTTTTTGATTTTTCACTTACAAGTCAACATTTTTCATGAAAAAAACCCCACAATATTTTCCAACCACCTCTATTCTCTATACATTTAGGCTTATGGTGGGGGCTATGTGCAAGTAACCATTACAGCAACCTCACACTGGTGCCCTAGCACTCCTTGAGTGCTTGCATAGGCTGTCCCAAAGAGTAGAAATAGCAACAGATCAGGGCAGGGACCACATGATAGTTGATTTTGCAAAGCTAACATTTCCTACATGTGGTTAGAGGCATTTCACCTTCATAGGGCCAATTACTTGGTTTTACACTTGTGAAATGAATTTCACCCTCAGTCATTTATAACTACTCAATAATTTATGTTTATATAACATTAAGTGTGTGACTAGGTCCTTTAACATCCTCATTAATGATCTAAGAGAGGGGGTTAAAAGCACACTAATGAAATGTGCACATAACAGTAAATCAAAAAGTCTGCAAACACTAGGCTGGGCAGAGAAATAATACAACAGAGTAGAAATGCATCGGAAAATAACAAAAATCAGATTTAAGCTGGAAAAATATGAGTTAATACCTAAGTATTTACTAGGAGGGAGAATATTGGAAAGAAGCAGTGTTGAAAGGGACCTGCACTGACAAGACACTAGATATAGTTTGTAATGAATTCATCTGAACATGGCAGTGAACAAGGACAAACACAGGGATAGCTATTAAGAGACAGGACACAACTTTATTAAACTTAATATAGGGGAGGGGCACTGCCGACCCTGTCTCCCAGATTCTCATCTACTAGCCATTTTAAGTGGTTCCAGTGTGGGGAATACAGGGCTATATGGTTATATAACCATAATTCAGGGTAAACTCTCCTCAGCCTACCCCTAGGACTCAGATCACTCAATTCCCCCATCCCCCATTGAGAGGGAACAGAGATTACTAAAGAAGAGGATCTCAGCCTGCAAAGGCCACACAGTCTTCCCCTACCCCATGAGACCCATCAGAAAAACAAGACCCATCAGAAAAATCCCAGGTCTTCTGGGAACTGTTCCTTTTAACCATACTGGAAACCAGCAACTGGAGGCACCAGCAACTAGCTTGGATACACACTGTCTGGCATCAGAACCCCTGACAGATCTATTCCCTGACATTCAAAAGCCAGATGTCAACCCCTGCATACAACAAATGACCTCCCTTGTCCCTGAAAAGCTCAATCAATTAGAGGCTTAGTTATACCTGTCACCCATCCCAGTAACCTGTCTACTAGATGGACATAAATCCTGTTGACTGGAACCACTGGGAGTCCAAACCTTCCAGTGCTGTCAATACTGCTGCCCCAATCCTGAAAGAATGTGTATTGGAAGACAATGTTTCTAGCTAGTCTTATGGCCAACAGGCACCAAGGTTCCACTGCTGGTGAGGCAGCACCACCTGTGGATCTGTGTTGGGAAACGGGGTAAGCTTCTAGAATGTGCTGTACTATATAATGGTGAGGTGCTCACTTGTTGAGCACCTCCTGGCAACTGTGGTACCATAGTCCTTTTCTCACCCCTAGTGCCTCCTGCAGACTGCCTGCAGGCCTTGCTGGGTCTTCTGTGGCTTGGTTCTCCAACCAAGTCATAAAGCCCAAATGAAGCAAATTAAGTTTCCTGGGAAGCAAAGAATCTAATAAATGAACAGTCCCATTGCCCTTGGCCATACTGGGTCAGATCAATGGTCCTTCTAGCTCAGTATCCTGTCTCCCATCAGTTGCTGATGGCAGATGCTTTAGAGAGGATGAACAGTACAGGATCATTTATCAAGTGATCCATCCCCTGTCATCCAGTCTGAACTTCTGGCAACCTGAGGTTTAGGGACACCCACAACATGGGGTTGCGTCCCTGACCATCTTGGCTAACAGTCATTGATGGATCTAACCTCCATGAACTTATCTAATTCTTTTTTGAAGCCATTTATACTTTTGACCTTCAAAATATCCTCTGGCAATGAGTTCCACATGTTGACTGTGCCTTGCATGAAGAAGTACTTCCTTATGTTTGTTTTCAACTTGCTGCCTTTTAATTTCATTGGGTGACCCCCTATGTCTTTTGTTATGTAAAGGGATAAATAACACTTCCTTATTCACTTTCTCCAGACCATTCATGATATATAGGCCTCTTTCATATCCCCCTTTAGTTGTCTCTTTTCTAAGCTGAACAGTCATCATATGGACACTGTTCCGCACCCTTAATCATTTTTGTTGATCTTCTGTACTTTTTCCAATTTTAATAGTTTCTTTTTAGATTGGTCAATCAGTACTGCATAGAGTATTAAAGCTGTGGGCATACAGTGGATTTACATAATGGCATTATGATATTTTCAGTATTAGTATCTATCTCTTTCCTAATGGTTCCCAACATGCTATTAGCTTTTCTTTTTTTTTTTTTTTTTGCTTACTGCTGTACACTGAGCAGATCATTTCAGAGAACTATCCACAATGACTCCAAGATCTCTGTTTTGAGCGGTAGCAGCTAATTTAGACCCCATCATTTTGTATGTATAGTTGTGATTATGTTTTCCAATATGCATTACTTTGCATTTATGAACATTGAATTTCATCTGCCATTTTGTTGCCCAGTCACCCAGGTTTGTAAGATCCCTTTGTAACTCTTTGCAGTAGCTTTGGACTTAACTAACTTGAGTAATTTAGTATTGACTGCAAACTTTGCCACATCACTGTTTATCCCCTTTTCCAGATCATTTATTAATATGTTGAACAAGCACTGCTCCTGTCAAGGTTCCTCCCCCACTCTGAACTCTAGGGTACAGATGTGGGGACCTGCATGAAAAACCTCCTAAGCTTATCTTTACCAGCTTAGGTCAAAACTTCCCCAAGGTACAAAATATTACCCCCGTTATCCTTGGAATGGCCGCTACCACCACCAAACTAATACTGGTTACTGGGGAAGAGCTGTTTGGACGCGTCCTTCCCACCAAAATACTTCCCAAAACCTTGCACCCCACTTCCTGGACAAGGTTTGGTAAAAAGCCTCACCAATTTGCCTAGGTGACTACAGACCCAGACCCTTGGATCTTAAGAACAATGAACAATCCTCCCAACACTTGCACCCCCCCTTTCCTGGGAAATGTTGGATAAAAAGCCTCACCAATTTGCATAGGTGACCACAAACCCAAACCCTTGGATCTGAGAACAATGAAAAAGCATTCAGTGTTTTACAAGAAGACTTTTAATAAAAAATAGAAGTAAATAGAAATAAAGAAATCCCCCCTGTAAAATCAGGATGGTATATATCTTACAGGGTAATTAGATTAAAAAACATAGAGAACCCCTCTAGGCAAAACCTTAAGTTACGAAAAAGATACACAGACAGAAATAGTTATTCTATTCAGCACAATTCTTTTCTCAGCCATTTAAAGAAATCATAATCTAACACATACCTAGCTAGATTACTTACTAAAAGTTCTAAGACTCCATTCCTGTTCTGTCCCCGGCCAAGACGACTACAGACAGACACACAAACCCTTTGTTTCTCTCCCTCCTCCCAACTTTTGAAAGTATCTTGTCTCCTCATTGGTCATTTTGGTCAGGTGCCAGCGAGGTTACCTTTAGCTTCTTAACCCTTTACAGGTGAGAGGAGCTTTCCCCTGGCCAGGAGGGATTTCAAAGGGGTTTACCCTTCCCTTTATATTTATGACACGCCCCCCAAATCTCAGCTAGGGTGAAACACTGGCTGGGATTTCTTCCTGGAGCTCTAGGAAAACAGAGTTAATAAGACACATGCATCTCTAAATATACTACCAAGTACATAAAGACTAACAATATTTTCCACATCTCAAGGACGATTTTAACCAGTTGATTCTGGGAAACTTTCACGGGAGAGTGCATCAGCCACTTTGTTAGAAGCTCCTGAGATGTGTTGGATGTCGAAATCAAAATCTTGGAGAGCTAAACTCCACCGAAGAAGTTTTTTGTTAGTTTCTTTGACGGTGTGAAGCCACTTTAGTGCAGCATGGTCGGTTTGCAGGTGGAAACGCCGTCCCCAAACATATGGGCGTAGCTTTTCCAGAGCGTAGACAATGGCATAACATTCTTTTTCAGTGACTGACCAGTTGCTTTCCCTCTCAGACAGTTTTTTGCTGAGAAACACTACAGGGTGGAATTCTTGATCAGGTCCTTTCTGCATTAAAACTGCTCCCACACCACGCTCGGATGCATCTGTGGTTACTAGGAACAGTTTGTCAAAGTCTGGGGCCCTTAGTACAGGGTCAGACATGAGTGTCGCTTTAAGCTTGTTAAAGGCCTTCTGACACTTTTCGGTCCACTGAACAGCATTTGGCTGTTTCTTTTTGGTTAGGTCTGTCAGTGGGGCAGCGATTTGGCTGTAGTGCGGTACAAATCGTCTGTAATAACCGGCCAAGCCTAAGAAGGATTAAACCCGTTTCTTTGACTTTGGGACAGGCCACTTTTGGATAGCATCCACTTTGGCCTGTAGGGGGCTGATAGTTCCTTGACCCACCTGGTGTCCAAGGTAAGTCACTCTGTTTAGGCCTATTTGACACTTCTTAGCCTTAACAGTTAGTCCTGCCTCCCTTATGCGCTCAAGGACTTTTTGTAGATGTTCCAGGTGGTCTGCCCAGGAATCCGAAAATATGGCCACATCGTCAAGGTAGGCGACTGCATATTCTCCTAATCCCGCTAGGAGACCATCTACAAGTCTTTGGAAAGTGGCGGGTGCATTTCGCAGCCCGAAAGGGAGTACATTAAATTCATACAGCCCGAGATGTGTGATGAAGGCTGACCTTTCCTTGGCAGATTCATCTAGCGGTACCTGCCAGTACCCCTTGGTTAAGTCCAAGGTAGAGATGAACTGGGCCCTTCCCAGTTTCTCTAATAGTTCATCTGTGCGTGGCATGGGATAGTTGTCTGGGCGAGTTACAGCGTTTAGCTTACGGTAGTCCACGCAAAAACGTATTTCCCCATCTGGTTTGGGAACTAGAACCACTGGAGATGCCCATGCACTTTCAGAGGGGCGGATTACACCCATCTGTAACATATCCTGGATCTCCCGTTCTATAGCAGTTTTAGCTTGAGGAGACACCCGGTAAGGGTGGACCCTAATTGGGTGAGCATTACCTGTGTCAATGGAGTGGTATGCCCGTTCAGTCAGTCCTGGGGTGGCTGAGAACGTTGGCGCGTAGCTAGTGCACAGCTCCTGGATCTGCTGTCGCTGCATACGCCCAAGGGTCATGGAGAGGTTCACCTCTTCCACACCACCAGCACATTTCCCTTCGTAGTAGACACCTTCAGGCCACTCAGCGTCGTCTCCTCCCTGGGCTGTAAACTGACAAACCTTTAATTCTCTGGAATAAAAGGGCTTTAGAGAATTAATATGATACACCTTAGGCTTTCGGTTGGAGGTGGGGAATGCTATGAGATAATTAACAGCTCCCAGGCGCTCCTGGACCACGAATGGCCCTTCCCACGATGCTTCCATTTTATGGGCCTGGAGCGCCTTTAAGACCATGACCTGGTCTCCTACTTTGAAGGAACGCTCTCTGGCATGTTTATCATACCAGGCTTTTTGCTCTTTTTGAGCATCCTGTAAGTTTTCTCTAGCAAGGGCTAAAGAGGTTCGGAGGGTGTTTTGTAGGTTGGTTACAAAGTCCAGAATGTTAGTTCCTGGAGAAGGTGTAAATCCCTCCCATTGCTGCTTCACCAACTGCAATGGCCCCTTAACCTCACGGCCATATACAAGTTCAAATGGAGAAAACCCTAAACTGGGATGTGGTACAGCTCTGTAGGCAAAGAGCAACTGCTGCAATACTAGGTCCCAATCATTGGAGTGCTCATTTACGAATTTACGTATCATGGCCCCCAAAGTTCCATTAAACTTCTCCACCATGCCATTTGTTTGATGATGGTAAGGAGTGGCAACCAAGTGATTTACCCCATGAGCTTCCCAAAGGTTTTTCATAGTTCCTGCCAGGAAATTAGTCCCTGCATCTGAGAGGATGTCGGAGGGCCAACCTACCCTGGCAAAAATGTCTGCTAGTGCCTGGCACACACTTTTAGCCCTGGTGTTGCTTAGAGCTACTGCTTCCGGCCATCGGGTGGCAAAATCCATGAAAGTCAGTATGTACTGCTTTCCTCTGGGTGTCTTTTTCGGAAAAGGACCCAGAATATCCACAGCTACTCGCTGAAATGGAACTTCAATGATGGGGAGTGGCTGGAGAGGAGCTTTGACCTGGTCTTGGGGTTTTCCCACTCTTTGGCACACCTCACAAGACTGGACATAGGTAGAAACATCCTTGCCCATTCCCTCCCAGTGGAATGACCCCCCCAAACGGTCTTTGGTCCTGTTCACCCCAGCATGGCCACTAGGGTGATCATGGGCTAAGCTCAAGAGCTTGGCCCGGTATTTAGTTGGAACTACCAACTGTCTCTGAGGATGCCAGTCTTCCTGGTGTCCCCCAGAAAGAGTTTCCTTGTATAAAAGTCCTCTTTCTACAACAAACCTGGATCTATTAGAAGAGCTGAGAGGCGGTGGGTTGCTCCGTGCCGCCGTCCAAGCTCTCTGGAGGCTTTCATCTGCTTCCTGTTCGGTCTGGAACTGTTCCCTTGATGCTGGAGACATCAGTTCCTCATGGGATTGTGGACCTAGGCTTGGTCCCTCTGGAAGCGATATAGGGGATGGAGCTGTTTCTGTTGACTGTGAACCGCTCTCCGCTGGTGCACTATGTTGGGATTCAGGCTCCGGCTGAGCCTCTTGTGTAGGGTTATCGGCTGCTGCCAGTTCAGGTTCGGTGGGGCCCTCTGGTGTTGAGGTTGCAAGTACTGGATTCAGTGCTGACACGGGATCTGGTGTTGGTTGTTTGGCTGGTTCCGGTTCTGGGACTGGTTCCGTCTGGGTCTCTGGGACTGGATCCACTACTGCTGTTGCAGACATTGGCCTGGGGTCCAGGTCCATCACCTCTGACTGGGTCCTGATAGAAGTTTCCGGAACAGAGCTAGGCCTCACGGCTTGTTTAGCCTGGTTGCGGGTGACCATTCCCACCCTCTTGGCCTGCTTCACATGATTGGCCAAGTCTTCCCCCAACAGCATGGGGATGGGATAATCATCATAGACTGCAAAAGTCCACATTCCTGACCAGCCCTTGTACTGGACAGGCAACTTGGCTGTAGGCAAATTGAAAGAGTTGGACTTGAAGGGTTGAATCGTCACTTGGATCTCTGGGTTGATTAAATTGGGGTCCACTAAGGAAGCATGGATAGCTGACACTTGTGCTCCGGTGTCCCTCCACGCGGTGACCTTCTTCCCACCCACACTCACAGTTTCCCTCCGCTCCAAGGGTATCTGGGAGGTATCTGGGCCTGTGGACCTCTGGTGTGATTCCGGTGCAATGAACTGTAATCTGTTGGGGTTCTTGGGGCAGTTGGCCTTTACATGCCCCAGCTCGTTACACTTAAAACATCGTCCAGCTGACGGGTCACTGGGGCGAGGAGGGTTGCTGGAGAACGGGGTGGTGGGACGATAAGGGGTCTGGAGGGTTCTTTGGGAGGTAGGTGGGGCTTTGGGCGGCCCCCGGTAATAGGGTGTGGTCTGGGGTGGTCCCTTCTGGTCTCCGCTCCAACTGCGACCAGTTTTCTTCTTCTCTGCCACCTCCACCCATCTGGCTCCAATCTCTCCTGCCTCAATTACAGTTTTGGGTTTCCCATCTAGGATGTATCTTTCTATTTCCTCAGGAACACCCTCTAAGAATTGTTCCATTTGCATTAGGAAGGGCAAATTTACTGGAGATTCAACACTTGCTCCTGATATCCAGGCATCCCAATGTTTTACAATGTGGTAGGCATGTCGGGTAAATGACATGTCTGGTTTCCACCTTAGGGCTCTGAACCTCCGACGAGACTGCTCGGGTGTTATCCCCATTCTGACTCTCGCCTTGGATTTAAACAGTTCATACTTGTTCATGTGTTCTTTAGGCATTTCAGCTGCCACCTCAGCTAAGGGTCCACTGAGCTGCGGCCTCAGCTCTACCATGTATTGGTCAGTAGAGATGTTGTACCCAAGGCAGGCCCTTTCGAAGTTTTCTAAGAAGGCCTCAGTATCATCACCTGCCTTGTAGGTGGGGAACTTTCTGGGATGGGAAGTGGTACCTGGAGAAGGATTGCTAGGGTTTGTTGGTATATTCTGCTGGGCCTTTATCCTCTCCATCTCCTCCACATGCTTCCTCTCTTTTTCCCTCTCCTCCTCCACATGCTTCCTTGCCTCCATTTCCCTCTTGTGGGCAGCCTCTTGGTGTTGTTCTGCCTCCCTTTCTTGTTCCTTCTTCAGCTGCATGAGTTCTATCTGTCTTTCATGTTCCCTTTGTTTTTCCTCAGCCTGAAATTTGGCTAATTCCAGCTGTAGTCGAGCTGAGGATTTGGCCATTCTAACCTCTCTGTTTTTAACTAACTTTACACCCGAGGTTTAGAAATAAACAAACAAAACTTGGCTGTAAAATTTTGCTGTGCTGGAATAGAATACCTATTCTCTGATAGTGATTGTCAGCCTACAGAAAAAGACAATTCCCTTGTCTCTGCTCTGGGCCCAAATTAAAGCAAAAAACCTCCAACTACTTGGAAACCTGCTTACCCAGCCCAAAGAAGAAAAAAATTTCTTTTCAAACCTGTGCTCCTTGTAAAACAAAAAAAAAATCAAAATCCTAAAAAAAAAACCCTGCCACTTTTGTCTCCAGGCAAATGGGTAGAGCACACACCCCCTATTTACTTTTAGGAAGAAAAGAAAAAAAAAAACCTCTGGGTTGGAAGACTGTGAATTTCCCTGCAGGAGTTAAGTACCGTGCCTCCAGGCAAAGAAAACCTGCAATTCACAAGATAATCCCCTTTTGTCTCTGCTTGGCCACAAAGCAGAGAGAAACCAAGCTGCTTTCAGTTTCAAAGCTGCCTTCTGGACTTCCTAAAAATTCCTTTTTAAAATCTGTATTTCTAGTTCAAAAAATCTCAACTGGATCTCAAAATGATTTCAGGTTAATCCCACCACTGTGCCACCATGTCAAGGTTCCTCCCCCACTCTGAACTCTAGGGTACAGATGTGGGGACCTGCATGAAAAACCTCCTAAGCTTATCTTTACCAGCTTAGGTCAAAACTTCCCCAAGGTACAAAATATTACCCCCGTTATCCTTGGAATGGCCGCTACCACCACCAAACTAATACTGGTTACTGGGGAAGAGCTGTTTGGACGCGTCCTTCCCCCCAAAATACTTCCCAAAACCTTGCACCCCACTTCCTGGACAAGGTTTGGTAAAAAGCCTCACCAATTTGCCTAGGTGACTACAGACCCAGACCCTTGGATCTTAAGAACAATGAACAATCCTCCCAACACTTGCACCCCCCCTTTCCTGGGAAATGTTGGATAAAAAGCCTCACCAATTTGCATAGGTGACCACAAACCCAAACCCTTGGATCTGAGAACAATGAAAAAGCATTCAGTGTTTTACAAGAAGACTTTTAATAAAAAATAGAAGTAAATAGAAATAAAGAAATCCCCCCTGTAAAATCAGGATGGTATATATCTTACAGGGTAATTAGATTAAAAAACATAGAGAACCCCTCTAGGCAAAACCTTAAGTTACGAAAAAGATACACAGACAGAAATAGTTATTCTATTCAGCACAATTCTTTTCTCAGCCATTTAAAGAAATCATAATCTAACACATACCTAGCTAGATTACTTACTAAAAGTTCTAAGACTCCATTCCTGTTCTGTCCCCGGCCAAGACGACTACAGACAGACACACAAACCCTTTGTTTCTCTCCCTCCTCCCAGCTTTTGAAAGTATCTTGTCTCCTCATTGGTCATTTTGGTCAGGTGCCAGCGAGGTTACCTTTAGCTTCTTAACCCTTTACAGGTGAGAGGAGCTTTCCCCTGGCCAGGAGGGATTTCAAAGGGGTTTACCCTTCCCTTTATATTTATGACAGCTCCCGTTACAAATCCTTGGGGGACCCCACTATTTACCTCTCTCTCCACTGTTGAAACTGTCCATTTATTCCCATCCTTTGTTTCCTATCTTTTAACCAGTTACTGATTCATGAGAGGACCTTCCCTCTTACCCCATGACTGTCTAGTTTGCTTAAGAGCCTTTGGTGAGGGACCTTGTCAAAGGTTTTCTGAAAGTTCAAGTATGCTATATCTACTGGATCATCCTTGTCCATATGTTTGTTGACACCCCCTCACACACAAAAAATACGAATAGACTGGTGAGGCATGATTGAAATTCTTAAGCAATTCACTGTTATTGTCAGATATCACAATCTATTCTTCTTGAAAATATCCCAAACCTGAGTCACATCTGTTAATTAACACTAATATTTCAGAACTGAAAAGTTCCCACAAAAGTTTCTTGTGTTGATTAATGAGGCCAGGTACAAATTAAGTATATTGCTTCAGTTTTTGGATGATCCCTTGCCACATCTGGACATAGGAAGTAGAGAGGGACTAGATAAAGCTGCAAAGGCATAGTGGAATGGCTTGAAGTGGCCTCAGAGACATTTTTACAGAAACATTTTTAAATGTGGATGCTTAAAGGTGAGCACCCAAATCCATAATTGGGCACCTAAATAAAAATGGCCACATTACCAGAAGTGCTGAGCCCCAATAGTTCAAATTGATTAAGTTTAGTCAAGCAAATTTGAATAATGACTACCAAATTGCCCTTCCGAAGACAATAAACTACTAGATTCAATCTCACAGTAATATCCAGATACCAAGTTTAACACAAAATAATGTTAGAAAACAAAATATTTCCCCTTTCATCCTTTCAGAATGACAGTATGAGTCAGAAGGGGAAAAACAGGAGAAAAATTACAGACCAAAATTTATCTCCTGACAGCACTGGAAAATTTACCTTTAAAAAAATTGACAAGATGTCAGTGAGATAAATTTATTAATGTTTGTACCTGGCACCTCAAACACCTAAGAGCCCTATCTAACACATTACAGATTGAACTACTGAATGTGGGGAAGGAAATATGAAACAAAAGCAGAGATATAAGCAAGTGTTGAGCTATACAGAGTCTTGAATGTGAGGACAAGAAGCTTGACCTGCTCTGTTGCAGACATTGGGCAAGTCACATAATCTCTCTGTGCGTCAGTTCCCCATCTGTAAAACGGAAATCATAGTGTTCCCTACCTCACAAGGGGGCATCAAATACATTAAAGATTGTGAGGTTCAGATACCCTGGTAATAGGGGCCATATAAATACCTTGTATAGATAATATCCTACTTCTACAACATATTGGTCAGACTTCACTACTACACTGCAGCTTGACCTCTGGCATACATAGAAGAACGACACATCTTTCAAGATATAGATCTCACTGGGGATTTCTTAGGAAGGAAAAAAAGAATGACTTCTAACATATGTCTCCTTTTTGCATGTATGTCAGAGTTAAAACTGTATAGTAGTTTATACAAGAAAGAGACAGATATTAACTGTTCTTCTCTTCAAAAAAATCCAAAAACAAAAACATATCTTAAAAGCAGGATATACACTTTAATATGTATCCTTTTTGTTCCTTCTATATAGTAATTTCTGAAGCCTTGTGTGGCAACCATGTTTGAGGAAGGATGATACTAATCTATAAGAGTTGATAAGTTTTATACTAGTGTAGAGAGAGACACATCAGTGTGGTTATTGACATTAACTGTTTGTTTCTTAGCTTTTCAGCAAATGAGAAAAGTTATTAAAGTAGAATAGACCAAACTTAACTACCAAACAGTTTTCTATGTGATTTTTCTAGATTTTAAAGATAGTGATTACTTTGAGAAGAAAATAAAAAACGAATAAGAAGTACCTTACAAAGAATGATGGCAACATAGTGAACACAGTGGTTTCAAAGGGTGTCCAACTGAGGTGAAATGTCCGAAGCTACAATGAGCAACATGGTGAATCTGTTGTCATGTATAACAGAAATAGGATGCTATCCAGCAAAGACTATCATCATTGGTTAATGAAGTGCTTTCAAACTGGCAATGCTGATGTCACTGTCAATATTAGAGTAAAAGGGGTTATTAAAATTTGGTGACTATTCTGTGTTGTCTAGATGTAGGTTTCAGCCTAGAAAACAACACGATCCTATCGCTAATGTAGCATTTTCAAATTGGTGCAACTCAAATCACTTAGGAAACAAAAATATTTTTTCTCAGGAATTCCAAAATGGAAAAAAATATCATAGAGGCATTTGTGTAAAGTTTAAAGTATAGAGACACAGTAATCTACACAAGAGTTTACTGCGGAATCGCCACCTGCTCTCTTTGAAAAAAGTTCAGAAAAAAAGGAAGACATTAGGGACCCAAATTCAAAAACCACCTATTTTTGTTTCCAAAATATTTTAACATATATCACTCCCATACACATTCAAATGGCACAAAAATTTCAAAGCCCTTCTACACTCTCTTATACTTCTTTATTTTTTCTATAGTGAAACATTTAGCAGATAATCCCATTCTTCCCCCCGTTAAACACAGTCCTCTGGTGCAACTGTCACTATGCCTTAGTTACCACTCCACAATAATAAAACCTTTTTTATTAACTTGCCACATTTTCTTCAGTCCTGCCTAAGATCCTGTATGCTAAATTTTAATCTTGAGCAAAAGTTTGAAGACAGATTGTATAAAAATATGAAAATAAAAGTGTTTTTAAAATGCTAAAATACTATTAACATTAAGGGTGAAATCCTGACCCTGCTGAAGTCAATGGCAAGATTCCCATTGTCTTCAAAGGGAAAGGATTTCACACAGGGACATGAATAACAGCACAAGAGAAGTTAAGTTAGCATAACTGCTTGCTCCTCCATATTACTTAATGCCAGCTGAACTGACTACCACTTTGTTATGCTTATAAAAATAAAATATAAAATAAAAATATAAAAATATATCCTCAATATGGCTGTGATAGGGATCTAAAGCAAGAAACTCGACAGTTCTTTCATAACAGAGCACTGCAATAGAGCCCTAGGAATTGAACCTCTCACAATATATGGTTAATGCTCAGTAATCCACTTTAGAAAAATGTCAGCTTCACAATCCCCATAGCATAAAGAACAACACTGATGTAAAATAAATATTCATCGTACCATACAAGGACAGCATGGCATAATATATGTGAATTTCATCTTAAAATAAAACCTACCATCTGATGCTTACCTTTTATTTGTCAGTGATATACAATTGCATTATTATAACAAATTTTATCTGTTAATTACTAGGTACTAAAAGATTCCATACTCAAATTGGACAATGTAAAATAAGATCACTACAATAACTGGGGGTGAATATTCTTTAAGAATGTAAAAATTACTACCAAACACAAGAGTCTATTTTCTGCAAGCTAACGTGAGAATAATGCACTGGACTGGGCATCAGGAGATCCGCCATTGCCCAGGAGGGCAAGTCAGTTCCCCTCACAGTATTGCCATTTGCAAAATATGACTTATGATACGAACTTCCTTGTAAAGTGCTTTTCTATCTGCAGATGGAGAATGGTATGTAAGTGCTAGGTATTATTATTAGTTTATTTAATGACATTTCATCTTGCATGTGTACCTTTCAAGTCATATTGCCTGGATTTCGTAATTGTATTTCTGGATTAGATGCTAAGGGCCTGATTTTAATTTACACTGTTCCCATTTGCACAGTCCCTTTATGGCCCATTTGCAATTCCAGAGTGATGTAAATGAGTCTTGGTTTAAATGACACTGTAAAATCAGAAATTACAATCTGAACTGAAGTTTTTAAAAACTTTCATGTAATAATTATTTACAAATGTTAAACAGTGGGTTTAGAGCCCCAAGAGACTTAAGAATTTGAGCAGTAGGGCAAGAGGATAGTGGCCTAGCCAGAGCCTCCTCAGCCACTTCTCCATTGAGCTAAACAAGAGCAGGGACCTCACCTGTAGCAGAAGGTCTCAAAAGGCCACCAGTCAAGTCCCAGAGTGTAAGTGGGAGCAGCAGCACCTCCCAGGGCTGTGCAGAAGGGACAGAAATTCAGGAAGGAGCAGCAGTAGCATGACATGAGGTGTGTGGCACAGCCAACATCCCTCCTGCCTTCCCCCTGGACCTGTTACATATAATAGGCCCGCAGAATGTCACATGCCAAAACTTGTCACTCTGGGCTAGACTGAACCACTAATCTTAGCTAAGAACAAGTTGCCAGGTGTAACTGTGTCACCTAGGCAGGGCTCCATGAAATGTGCTGCAGAGAAGGCACAATTCCCCCTACCTCCATGTTCCTCATTGCTCATGGTGAGAAGCAATAAGAAGTGAGATATCTCACCCCTTTGTGGAGTGCAACTGGCTCACAACTATGCACTCAAATCAGCTACTCTGGCTGGCAGGTAGAAACCTAAGCAGCTCGCTTGTAATGAAGAATAACTAGTGAGCAGCTGCTGCTGTCCCTCTCACAGAGACACAATCTTCACAGCCCTTACTTGGCTGAGCAGAGTAAGGAGGGAGATTTTGTGACTGAGTAAGGGCTGGGATGTAAGACCTGTGTGATCTTCTGCATGTAACCTTTATCTTTCCTCCCTCATTCTCCCACAATTGTTTATCCCCATCATAATGTGTTGCATCTAAACTTAGACTAGAAACTCTCCAGGAAAGAGACTTTGCCATTTTATGTTTCTGTAAAACATCTAGCAGGCTTTGGGCTGCTCTTAAACAAGATAGCACAGCCACCACCACAACTGGAATTGTGCTAATAACCTCTTTTACACATTTAATCAGGAAAAACTCCTCAAAAGTCCATCTCTTCCCCCCACTTCCTAGAAGAGGATCCAACTTGGATTTGATCAGAAGAATGAATATCATGTAGCAGTGGCATACTCTGCTTTCCTATTAGAAAACATAAGAATAGAAATTGTACAGTTCATATCAAGATGAATGGATGAAACAATTTTCAGGGGAATACAGGTCAGCATTTTCTACTATTTTAAACAAGGCAACTGACACCAATGTGTACTCTAGCTGTTGGAACTTGTCACTTGCATTAAATGAATAAGTTGAAGGCAAAATAATTGTGTCCTGTTCAACCTTTAAGTGTAAAGAACTGCAAAAGAAATCACAAAGGTATATAGAGCAAATTCAAGGTGTTGCCTGTGAGATTATTTGTCCAATCAGCTTAAATTGGATCCATAGTGTACTGTGTCTGTGGAGACTGTAGATACTACCCTGTGTTTTACATGTCCATCTTTATCTTTACCTGAAACATTTTTTGTTAATTAGAATTTAATTTTTGGTTTATTTAAAGATCATCCACCAGCTCTCACTCATTTACCTCTTCTGCAATGCCGTTAACATGTTTGTTAACTACCTGTGGAGTATACTCACAAGTCTTTCACAATGTGATGGTTTTTTTAAAAAATTTGAATCAGGATTTACATCGAAGAGAGACAGTGGGTGCATTATACACCCAGTTGCGTTAGCTTAGTTACAATTCAAGACAAGCCTGAGTTGCAAAGCTTGTGTACACATTTGGTTACAAATCCAAATTTTAGAAAGTTTGGGGGTGTTCCAATTTGGAGTTATTGTTAATTTCTCTTATAGAAATAAGCCTGAATTAGAACTGAGCCTGAGCTATAAAGTCAGTATGGAGATATGAACATCACTGAATCTGGAGGTGTCCAGATCTCTAGCTGTGGTTTGGCCCAAGTTTGGCCAAGTATTCTGCTCTACTGTGCATATATAAAATAGCCAAATGTCGTCTTGAGATCACTCTGCACAGCCATGCAGGAGACTTATGTCTGTTTTTCAGTTCCATTTTCTCGTTCTTCAGGCCAGAAGCAGTTTGGGGGTACATTGAATCAAGCCTGTGGCTTCTCCACTGTAGAAACCCACCCGCAGCCAATTAAGCAGCAGTGATGGGTTCCAAAATTGATCCTACATAAATGATTGTCAGGAAGTGGCTGCCAAGTCATTGATTCTAGATATCAAAGGTCAAAGGAGTATGAGAAAATAAAGAGAGACTCATGGCTGGTACAGGGAAAAAGAACAAAACACCGGGAAATGCTAATTAATAGCAGAGCTGACTAAATTATTCATTGTTAATGATTCCTCCAGTGAATTCAGGTGTGCGGGTTTTTGTTTTGTTTTGTTTTTCTGTTAGTAAATTATATATGAAGAGGTCATAATTATTTATGGAGTTGTTAATTATTTGCAATAGTTTGCATGAACAAATTTTAGTCTATGGGTGCTCATGAAATTGTTGCTATCTGTGTTCACTATTTGTTATCTACCTAAATCACAGTGGCCTGAATCATTCGCTGAGCACAGCAGGGGAGAGATGATCAGGAAGCCACTTTTAACTCCCTGATCCTGGGGCCAACTTTACTCTTATTCCAGCAAAGTTGAGAACGACTCATGTGTTGCTCTAAATCCTGCTATCTGGAAACAGCTCCTTCAGAATAGTCAGAGTGCAACATGCTCTAGCCACCTACATCAGGAGTTGGGGATGACAGTAGCATAGGAGTTGGCTGCATCAGCTCTATGCCTTCTAGAATTTCTCCCACACTGGGGAATCCTAAGTATGGGAAATGCGGCCACTTTCTGCCTCATTTGCCTCAATAGTGTGACACAATGGAAGTGGACTGGGGACTGTTTCATTAGGAAAGAATGAAGCTGAATGAAGCTTAAGTTGAACAAATGGAACTTTAATAAAATATGTGTACCTCTCTGTCCTTGCAGTTGCATTGCTTCCAGCTCAGCTCCTATTCCCTGTTAGTTCCACTGTTCATGGTACAGAGACCAAGGTCTAATCAATGCTATTTCATCTGTCCCATGATTGGATGACCTAAGCCGTAACAACAGAAGTACCTTTTCTGTTTGCTAGTTATCTGTGAACATTTGTAATTGTTTGATAAATCTATTGTCTTTAAAAAAGAGCCTTTCAATGATGTTGCATGAGTGTTTCCGGTGCAAATGCACTTGTAAATATTTATATACATTACTGTCCATAATACTTTTTTCATTCCACAGACATTCTTGTGACAAAAACAAAGTCACCTGAATGCCATGAAAAAGAAAATAAAAAGGATCATAGCTGGCTTTATTCACACAAATAGTTTTGCTCTTTTTTTCAGCTCAAATAGGCTATTTTCATTTTTGAACTACTAACTCTATTTATCTACATTTGCTATAAAAACAAAGGTAACATAGTCTTGTCCACAACACCCCAAACCAGCATATTTCAGTATTGGACTAGAATGATTGGAATAACAATGATGTTTTAAATCTAAAAAGGCAGACCAAAAACTATTTTCTTCTGTAAGCCTAAGATCACTTTGTTAAAACAGTGCCATACGAATTGTATGGCATATTGCAAGAGGCTTATTGTGACAATACCAACTACAACTGTAAAACAGCTAAAGAAGGGCTTCTTTCTAAAATATCATAAAGGAAAAACAGCAGTGTATATTACTCAATATTGCTGAAATTTTGTGTTTCCCCCATATTGGCTTCAGGTTTTCATTCCCTTCTGTTTTGCAGACATTCTACACAATTTGTAAGCCCTGAGCTAGAAGCAAGAGAGGGCAGGGAGTTTGCTGTTACCATGTGTTAGTGAACAAGAGAAAACAAGGACAGAAGCTCTGTAGAGGAAGGAGAGCTCTGACATATCTATTGGTGAACAGGAGAATGTCTGGCCACAGAAAGTTCATTTGTATTAGCTTTCTACCCAGATATCCTTGAAGTAACACTTCAAGGAATCACCAGAACTGTACACAGACTCTGAACTGGTTGTGTAGTGAGTCTGAGCAGACAGGAAAGGGAAAGGCCTTCCTGCCTTGTGGCAAGAACTTCCTCCCCAGTGGTAAGGTCTCTGTTCAAAGGTCCTCTATGCAATTGATTCTCTTCCAGTGGACACAATGGGAAGAAGTGCAGAAGCAACATGACGGTGAAGCTAAAGAGAGAAGGAACAGAGCTGAGTGACCTCTAGTGAGCTGTCGATATTTAACACAAATAAGGCTGAAATTCCCATAGCTGGGTTAAGTGGTGGGGCTTCGGGATCAGATCACACAGTGTTTCCCCTATGGGTTGTTGACAGACTTGTCTGAGTGCACTCCTGGACTCTCCACCTATGTTGATCTCTGACATCAAACAATAAATGGGGTGTAGTGGATGTGAAAATGGATGAAGCGATGTGTTAAAGGGACATTTGTGTATTGGACATTCACACCATTGGATGGGGAACTGGATTAAAGGACCACTACCAAAGCTACTGTGGGGGATGGCTATATTATATATTATTTATTCATTTGTATTGCTGTGTTTTGCCCAGTTCATGCTTTGTCCCTTTGTCTGGTATTAAAAGTTTATCCTTGTTTTACATACAGATTTAGTACTGCCAATTCTCCTCTCAGTGGAGTGTCTTCTGATTTACACTGGTGTAAGTGAAAGAAGAATCAGTCTCCTGTTGACACCCAGTTATGTCATAGGAACTCATGGCTTGGATGAAACCCATGTACTGGATAAAACCTATTCCCCTCTAGTTCACTATCCTGTCTCTCAAATTGGAGAGTACCAGATGCTTTAGAACAGGGGTGGGGAAACTACGGCCCGCAGGCCAGATCCGGCCCACCCCGCCAGCCATTTTAATCTGGCCTTCAAGCTCCCGCTGGGGAGCAGGGTCTGGGGCTTGCCCCTCTCCGGCACACCAGCAGGGAAGCAGGTTTGGGGGCCACTCCACCCAGCTCCCAGAAGTAGCTGCATGGCTCCCCTCTGGCTCCTACTCTGCCACTGCCCCAAGCGCCGCCCCTGCATCTCCCATTGGCCAGGAACTGCAGCCAATGGGAGCTACTGGGGTGGGGCCTGCAGATGGGGCAGCATTTCTGCATAGGGGCCGGACAAGGGACATGCCGCTGTTTCCGGGAGATGCTTGAGGTAAGCACTGCCCGAAGTCTGCACCCCTGAGCCTCTCCCCGTGCCCCAACCCCTGCTCCAGCCCTGATCCCCCTCCCACCATCCTAACCCCTCGATTCCAGCCCGGAGCACCCTCCTACACCCCAAACTCCTCATCATCCCCAGCTCCACCCCAGAGCCCACAGCCCTAGCCGGAGCCCTCAGCCCCCCCTCGCACCCTGAACTCCTAATTTCTGGCCCCATCCTGGAGCCCACACCCCCAGCCAGAGCCCTCACTCTCCCGCATCGGATGCATCCGATGAAGTGAGCTGTAGCTCACGAAAGCTTATGCTCAAATAAATTGGTTAGTCTCTAAGGTGCCCCAAGTACTCTTTTTCTTTTTGCGAATAATCTTTTTAGTATTTAATACTAATATAGCAGGGTAGTCTTGTTATCCATATAACATGCAATCCTTCTTTGCATCTGGAATACTTTCCTTTAATCAGTTTTACATTTGTCATCTTTAAATTTCATTGAAGTTCACCTTGCTTTTTTTAGTATGAAACAAGGAGAGTAAATGTTCCCACTTTATCTTCTGTGACAAAGTGATATTTTTTCCAGAATATGTTGTATGTGTATAGTGTGTGCCTCAGTTTCCCCCACATACTGCATGATTAACTAGTGGAAGAGGAAAAGGTGTTGGTGGGAGGGATAGCTCAGTGGTTTGAGCATTGGCCTGCTAAACCCAGGGTTGTGAGCTCAATCATTGAGGGGGCCATTTAGGGATCTGGGGCAAAAATTGGGGATTGGTCCTGCTTTGAGCAGGGGGTTGGACTAGATAACTTCCTGAGGTCCCTTCCAACCCTGATATTCTATGATTCTTTGCAAAAGAATGCAGAGATCCACTTGGGGTCTGGGCCTGGACAATGGCCCAGCGATTTGTTTCCTAGCAACTGACAACCCTGGCCCTCTATAGGAAGCCAACTGGTTTTACCAGCTGGAGAACAAAGAGTGAGTCAGGAGGGCACCCTGTTTGCCTGGGAAGAGGGACAAAAGATAAAGGAGGGGGCCAGTTTAGGGGTTACGTGTGGGCTGTGGGCCACTGGTGAGATGTTTTCTGGTTTGGGATCCAGATGGGTCAGTGGAGAGGACCTTTGGGCTCGAGACTCACCCAGATGGACTTTGCTGTAACTTCCTGCTTTATGTGCTAACAAAGAATTTTCCATGCTGTGTTCCAGACACCTAATAAACCCTTGTGTTTTTACAGTTCTGTCTGAGTGTCACTGCTGATTGAGGACTAAGGAGGTGGGGGTACATTGCGTCCCCATTAGAGGTGTGTGCAAGGCTTTCCCAAGTGTCCTATTCAGGTGGAGTCACAGCAGGGGAGCTCACGCCATGGCATAATCAGGGGTGCTGAAGGCTCTATGGTTAATCCCAGGAGGCACTGAAGCCAAGGAGGCTTACCCTTTTGAGAGTGTGTCCTGAAGGGGTTGTCACACTGAAGAAGGACTTTCCAGGGACTGATTCAGAGCTGTTCAAGAGCATCGAGTCTGTAGACCCATGACACCTTGTCTAAACTATTCATTATTTTATAAACTTATATCATGTCCCATTTTATTCATCTCCTTTCTAATATAAACAATCCCAGTCTGTTCTATCTCTCTTCACAGATTTCCATGCCCCTGGTTGCTGTTGTAGCCCATGTCTGAACTCCTTCTAATTCTGTGACATCTTTTTTGAGTTGAGATGACCAGAACTATTTCAAACAGGCTACCAACAGCCACCCTAAGATAATGATTTTCTGACTGCAAACCTGATTGGAATTCAAAGAAGTCATTTTCTTTATTCATATATTTTATAATCTATGATGGAAGAACATACACATTTTATAAGGAAAGTGAAAAGAGAAAAGAAGGCAGTGGTGATGAAAGCAGGCTATTTGGATTTGGATGACATTTGTTCTCAGTTTCCAATATCCCCGTGACATTTGCACCCTGAATATCAACAGCAATCAAATCTGAATATCATCTCTCTCACATTTACTTCCACTATTGTAGGGACTAATTTATTGACTGTGATTGGACTCAGCCAGGGGATGGGTGAAGAGGGCCAAAATGCTCATTCTTCATTTCCTAGCCTCTAAGGATAGCCAGGTGGATGAAGGGATTGCAAAGCACTTTCTTAGGAACCTCCAAAGAGTCTTATCAGGACTGTTTTTTCATTCCCTTGATGGGAATGCTGCTTTGACTGGCATGATTCTGGGAGCAGACAATGGATCATCCAGTATCTTTGCTGAGCCCTGCTGTCATAACAAAACTTGATATGTAGCACTGTATCTATTTAAATTACATTCCATTGAGAATGATTTTTTCATTATATTAACCAGTTGATGAAGACATAGGGTGCAATCCTGGCTTCACTGGAGTCAATGGTAAAACCCATATTACCCATAATTGATCAAGAATCAGGGGCCTGATTCTCCAATGCTTTACACCTTGTGTGGTCACTTCTGGGCAAAGTGGGTGGAAAACACTACTGTTCAGATTTGGTAACATTTTATACAACTTTGCACAGGCGTAAATGACTCCACAAGGTGAAAGCAATGGAAAGAAGCCCACAAGATCCTTCACACAGTAGATAGCACTGCAAAATTATGCACATTCAAAAGACTGTAAAAGATATCATATGGTCTTGTTTTGGCTGGAGAACACTATTAGTATGAATTCATGGACAGTTTAATTATCCTTAGAGATTTTAGGGTTCCATGGAAAGTAATTTATGTTTATCTTTCAAATGGGTCAGCATCAGCTCTTATATTTTCATGGATCATATCAAGACACATCCTGGCATAACCAAGACGTTTCCTGCAAAAATATGGTCAGCCTTTCCTATTCTGTCCGATGCAGCTATAAGGAGTTCTGCTCCAGTAGCATTATGGATGGGGTTGTGTGCTCTTACTTTACTCTCCAACAGAAAGATTTCAGAAGAGGCTTTCCTTTGGGATCAGCATAGGAACATCCTACATTAATCCATCATTACAAACAGGGCTGGTATGGTGTACTGGACAGTAAAGTAGAACTCAACCTTGGATGATTCTTGTACCAGTGTAACGATATAAATAATTTTACTAGGCACTATATTCATTTTCATTTAAGGAACACAACACCTTTTTAGAAACATTTACAGTCAAAATAAAAAATTGGCTCCACCATGAGCCTTTTAAATTTGCAAGTGGACAGCTTATCTTTGCCCATACATATTGGCAGTTGTATGTTATATTGAGCTGCCTAATCTGAATGCACCAATGCAGTGTTTGGGTCTTGATCCCAATTGCATGCACAATTTTAGAACTTGATTGTGAAGATTTCACACTGTGACGCACTTTAGATATTTACTGTGATAATCACAAAAAGACAAGGTTAATAGACTTGCCTCAAGTCACAGAGAATGTTACTTGCTGAATAAAAGAGAACCCAAGAGTTTTGGCTCCTAGTTCTACACTCTAATAATTAGTTTACATCCTCTTTCTGAGTACAAAGATACTATGGATTCTTATCATGCTGGATATTATGGGCCCAATTTAAACAGTAGCACAGTAGCAGGCTCCAGGACCAGATGCACCCCTAGGCACAGAATCTTCAGGCCTCCCCCCACGCCCCCATGCAGACAAATGTATTTCTGTGTTTGAGTGCAGATATTGGACTTTTTTAAAAATCTGACTTCAGTAAAGTTTCACAACCATAAAACTGCAATAGTGATGAATCAAACCTCCTTGATCCAGATTCTTATAAATGATAGCACTTAAAAGTGGAATTCAGTGAACTTGCAAGACTTTCAGAATAAATCTTATGGCAAGACTCTGTATGTAACCATTTCAGTCTGGAGCAAAGTTGATGGCCTAGTATACCCCTGTATTCACAACCTACACGCTATCGTAACAGTCTTTGTATAAAATGTGCCTTGTGAGGTATCATTTGAAAATTCATAAATTGCTGATCAGCATTGTCCTGATAATACATGTGTGGCAACATTGTATGTGAAGTTTTAAGATTTCACTGTATGGTGTTATTTAAACATGTTCCAAGCCCCACACATCTGCCCAGGCAGAAGTCAACAAATAGGTTTGTCCTAAACAAAGGAGTGTGTGCTTGCCTTAAAGAAACAAAGGAAGCTCAAACAGGAAGAAAAAACAACAGAGTACATCCTTCCACATAGACTCTTTGTCTCCCTGTTCCCAGCTGGAAATGTTTTTCAAGTAGGGGACTGAAACTGTTAAAAAAAGGGCAAACACCCAAAGACACCCCTGATTCTTTCCCTGCCCACCTCATTCTCTGCACTAGAGAAGACAAAAGGAAACAGGAACTCAGGGCAGTCCTGACCTGAAAGTTTGGTCAGTAATCTGCTGGAATATGTTTGCTTTGCAACTAAGATAGGCTTTTAAGTAGATACTAATAAGCATTTTATCTTTATTTTTCTTGTAAACATTTCTGACTTTTGTGCCTTATTACTTGTACTCACTTAAAGTATAGCTCTTTGAAGTTAACAAACTTGTTTTACTTTTTAAACTATCCCAGGTGTAAAGTTGAAATGTTTGGATAACTCTATTTAGGGTAATAAAATGATATAATATTTCCTGAAAGGAATAACAGATTAACTATATTTGTACTGTCCAGGAGAAGGCGGGGCAGTACAGGACATACATTTCTAGGGGAAGAACTGGGACTGAGGGTTTGTTGGGGTCTCCCTGCAGTCTAACCGAGACTGGTGAGAGTCAGGATGTAGCTGGCCGGTTGCAGTTACACACAGATACTCAGGATGTAGCTTGCATGCTGGAAAGCCGTTTGTGAGCAGCCAAGGTGGGAGCTACTTCAGCAAGGCCATTGTGAGGAACCTAAGATTGCAGGATAGGCACCTAAGGTTGCAGCCAGTGGTGAGCTGGAGCTGGTTCGTCCCTTGCGGGACAACCAGTTCTAAAAGGGCTTCTAAATTTAACAACCAGCCAAAAGTGGAGCCTTAGGCGCCGACTCCGTGGGTGCTCTGGGGCTAGAGCACCCACAGGGAAAATTTGATGGGTGCAGAGCACCCACCGGCAGCTCCCCACCCCGCTTCGCACCCTGCCCCAGCTCACATCTGCTCCACCGCCGCCTCCATCCCCAAATGCTTCCCGCAAATCAGCTGTTCGCGCGGGAAGCCGGGGAGGGCTGAGAAGCGAGCGGCAGCTTCGCGCTCAGGCCCAGTGAAGCGGAGGCGGAGCGGAGGGGAGCTGGGGCGGGGGGGCATGAAGAGGGCTGCCTGCGCTGCAGCAGGTAAGCCGGGGGGGCACGCAAGGGAACCGGGCCCTGCCGCAGCTCACCTCTGCCTCCCGGGGCCTGAGCACCAAGCCGTCGCTCACTTCTCAGCCCTCCCAGGCTTCCTGCATGAACAGCTGATTTGCGGGAAGCCGGGGGTCGGAGAAGCAGGGCGGGGCGGTGCATTCAGGGGAGGAGGCAGAGGCGGAGTGGAGGTGAGCTGGGGCGTGGGGCGGGGAGCTGCCAGTGGGTGCTCTGCACCCACTAAATTTTCCCCATGGGTGCTCCAGCCCTGGAGCACCCACAGAGTTGGCGCCTAAGGCGCCACTTTTGATGTAATCGGGGGGGGAGTGGACACTCCCCCTGATCGCCCCCCAGCTACGCTACCCTGCCCCTAGGGGCCAGGGGGACCTGCCGAATGCTTCCTGGGAGCTGCCCCAGGTAAGCACTGCCGGGACTCCCCACCTCACCCACCGGCAGGTCCCTCTGGCTCTTAGGGGTGGGGTGGGCACCCACTATGGTGGCCCATGAGACCCTCCTGCCCGGTTCTGGGGGCAGTCAGGGGACAGAGGAGGGGAGTGGATGAAGCAGGGGTCCCACGGGGCGGGGGTGGGCCATGACCCCCTCGTGGGGTGAGAAGGGAACCGGTTGTTAAGATTTTGGCAGCTCATCACTGGTTGCAGCCCCAACCACGGTTCCCTCTCAGCTGTGCACGTGTGCGCATGCACACAGATCCTAAACCCCGTGCACACGGCGAAACACCACGCACACAAAAATTTGCACAGAAGCACAATTTGCACAAAATAATTTTTTTGTGCATACGACCTGTCAAAAATTAGAGAGAACATTGGCCCCAACTAATCTATGTTATGCCCCAGTATGTCACTCCTAGTACTCTTGAAAACAGGCAATTATAATAGAGATGTCTTCTCCAAACCTTCTCAATCATGATGCACACAGCGCATCTATAATTATATAGAAGACAAATATCATGACAAGATCACCAGCTCTGATCTTCAATCCTCTTACTCTAATCCACCCAGTTGTAGTTTCATGTCACTGCTAGTAATTTTTATTCATAACATGCCATAGCAAATACCTCATTAAATTATTGACATATGATAAGCGGTCAAAACAAGCCTAAAAAATGCAACCACCAATATTTCAGAATACAAACACAAGCAAAGTACATGAATATAATACTCTATTTCAATGCTGTTCTCTAATACGGATGAAACCCTGAAGTCCTTACTTGGTTTTTATTCTCTCTTTATGTAGCTAATCAACACAGCACAAATTGCAGCTTTACAAGTAAAATTCAGCATAATTCAAAATTCATTTTCAGTGAATATTTAAATATTCAGGCTCAACAACTGCACTTGCAAGCACTAATAAAGCTTGTTGGGTTAAATGCACAGGGGACACAAACAAAGAAAGCGTTGTGTACGTGTTCGATTCAACACTTGCTTTTGATTTGGAATGAATGTTTCTCTCTCTCACACCTCCCCCTCTACCCCCAACTAGAATAAATAATTAAAATAAAGGAAAAATGAAGTACCTAAACTGGGGAATGGGCTTTTTTCAGTTACATTAGCCTAATCGTAGCCCTTAGCATTCTACAAAATGATCAGGTGATGTTTCAGTTCAGCAATAGTAGTGGTAAAAATGCTGGAAGAAGTTTAGAAACTACACATTGTAGTCTTCTCTTCAGCTGTGATGTGTTAGGTGATTTTTCAATGTATCATCAGAGGAAGTCATGCTTACTCTTTCAAATCTTCCAACCAACTTGTCACTGTCAGTTGGAACTTTTCTTGAAGAAATCTCTCTCTTTCCTCCAGAAATTGTTATTCGCCATGGATGTCAGTCTTGATTCATCTGCAGAACCTATGCACAGGAATAAGTATTCTTTCTCGAGTTTCAGCTGGACCTGTACAGAATGAGAGTGAGATCTGAGCGTCCTCAGACTGTAGCCATGCTCTGCTACAAGTTCACTCTCAAACAGTGCTGAAAACATTTAGCTCCTGACTTCTAAAACTCTACAACTGCTTTGCTAGCATTATATAACTACATACTACTACTACTTTTAAACCACAGACTGCTAAAATGATGAAACCTGCCAAACTATTTGCAAGTATATGAAGTATTCTCCCATTCTTATGATGTACTTTACTAAATACATGCATACTGGAGTCTTAAACAGAAAGGCACATGGATGTCTTAGGCAGTATTTAAAAGCATCAGAGAATAGTGTTGTGTATCTAACTATGTAACTTTTATGTCTTTGTTTTCTGCAGCACTACATAGCTAAAGAGTGTTCTCTTTAGAGATAGGAGCCATTTTTAGTTCAGTTTTGTTCAGACTTTCACATACGAGATATATGTCATGCTTTCTCTTGTGGAGATTTTATTTTGTCTTCCTTGCTTTGCTGTTCTCTTAATCTGAAATAAAGCTTATTCTAACTACAAGTATTTGTTTACTTATTGTGTAAGGAAAAATATAACAATAACTATACATACATATATAATCCCTATGCCTTTCTGTAAAGACAAAATATCATACATATGCCCATTTTAGAATGTGTGGACAAAATAATAAAAGCTGGCTCAGAGGATTGGTAACAGACTGCAGAGCCCTTTACCATTAAGGCTCTTGTTCAAATGTAGCAAGGCTGGCTGAAAGTTTTACCATATGACGTGTTCACAAACCTAGAATAACGAGTGTTAAATTAATTAGTGGTCTCAATGTTATTTATAGTAGACAGGAATCCATACACCAACGATGTGTCCTTTTAACTCCCAAAAGGAATAGTTATTAACTTATATTTTAGTTTTCTCATATCAAAACAGATACACAATGACAAAAGTCAGTGGCAGAAACACAACTAAAAGTGAAAACAATAGTAATTTGTTATCATGTTCAGAGACCCTAGTTCATCTCTACTCCACAAACCCTTTGTAACCTTACCTAATTCAGACAGAACCCTTACAAATTACCAAGTAGTTTGCTTTATAGTTTGAAAGGCATGATATGTGTGAACTGACTGAGTTTAGGGCTGCTCTGTATAACTATCTGGGACAAGTCATTTTTTTATAATGAACTCACTATGTGGAAGAAAGTGTGTGAAATGTTGTATGGCAACAAAAAATGCTTAATAGTGAAATGACTTTTCCAAAGTATCCTATTGCATTTGTTTTCTCCCATTGTCTCTTCCAGAGGAACAATATCTTTCAGTGACAGTGACAGTTTTTTATGCATGTGCACTAAAATGATGAAAATGAAAAATGTATTGTACATGACTTGCCTAAAGAATCTGTTTATAAACCTTGCCTTCATATGCTCAAGCTAACCCTCCTTTTACAACCTACTGCATTACTGGACCAAGTGGGCCATTTGTAGGCCAGTAAAGCATGAACATGTATACACATTATCACTTGTAAGAGAAGATTAGTTCTCTAGAGAAGCAATACATATTCATCTCTGACACCACAGGAAGACAGACAAGACATCAGGAATGTGGCTTCACTGGGCCACAACTTTATTAACAAATCTGGGAAACTATCTAGTATTAACCCTTCCAGTGCAGGTCACCTTTCCTTCTGAAATCCATACCACCTGGGGGAAGAATACCTCCAGCCCTCACCACTTCCTCCAAACCTTTCACTTGGTCCCCCCACCACTGCTGGGAACACACCACCCCTTCCTTTTCTTAACAATGTGAGAAAAAGGGGAGTAGCAGCCCCAGCTTCCTCCCTCATATTCCTTAAGGCATGCCCTCACCTAATCCTGATTCCAGATATGGTTTATCCAGAGACGAGGCCCCTGTGGAATGAGCACTTGCATTAGACACCAAACAAGCTGTGACAACGTGAACACATTACAAGCCAACATACTGTCATATACAAGGGTGCAATCCAGACCAGTGAGAGGCTGTGTCACCCTGCCCTGCAATCGTGGGTGCCTCACAATACCTTACTGACAGTAGCTCCCACCTGGGCTGCTCATAAATAGCATTTCAGCATGCAAGTCACATTCAGAGTGTCTGTGTGTAACTACAGCCTGCCAGCCACACTTGGGTTAGACTCTGGCTCTCACCAGCCTTGGTTATACTGCAGGGTGACCCCAACACACTCTCAGTCCTGGATTTCCCCCCAGAAATGTCTGTCTTGTACGACTCACCCTCTTTTGAACAGTCCTAACACATTAAGTCTGTTATTTCTTTAAGGGAACAATATGCACCAGTTTACCACCTTAAATGGAGTTACGCAGACACTTCACCTTGAACACACTGGATTAGATAAAAATGTAAAACAAGTTTATTAACTATATATACAGAGATTTTAAGTGACTATGATGAGGCATTAAAAATAAGAAATGGTTGCAAGAAAATAAAGACAAAAATGCTTTTTAGTGCCTAGTTTAACAAACTATAGTTTGGTCAGTAATACTGTTGACAGCAAGTGGTGAGAAATTTCGATTCAAAGCTAAGTTTCTCACCACATGCTGCCAACAGCATTACTGACCAAACTTTCAGACCAAACCATCCCACAGCGTCAAATGGCTGTTTCCTTTGTCTTCTCAGGTACAGAAAATGAGATGGGCAGGGAGAGAGAAAGGAGTGTCTCTGGGTGTTTGCCCCTCCTGTTTATAGTTTTTTGAAAAGCATTTCCAGCTGAGTACCAAAAGACAATGGAGTCTGCTGAAGGAAGGAGACTTTGTGTTGTTTCTTTGCTAAGACACAGATCTCTTTGTCCCTGCCCCCCTTTCTTGCCAAAGAATAGCCACTTGATAGGTGATGGCCCATCAGCTTTGTTGATATCTGGCTGAGGTGTCAACTTGCCTTTTGTCTTTGAGATAATGGTTTAACCACTCCTCAGACTTATCTGGGAAACACACTTCAGCCATGATTTCAGCTTATGTTTATAACTTTACACATGATGTTGCTAAATGCATTTTACCATGATATTACTGATCAGCAAGTTATGAGTTTTCAAATGATACCTCACAAGGCATGCCTTTCACAAAGATTATTGCAAAGGTGTCTAGGATGTGAATACAGGGGTGTATTCCATCACACCTAGCTATTGAGTCTCTGAGTACCTGTGTTCCTCTGAGAGGAAGGTGGAATAAACAAATATACCAGTACTGCCCTGGCCTACTTGGCAATGCAGGAAAATTCCTTCCCAGCCCCAAAGAAGTGATTAGAGTGAGGCTCATATCAAGCCCAGACATCTGGTTCTACTCAAATCCCAATTGGGGAGCTGTCACTCCTGGATGCAGATGGTGCCCTGGGCAGGGGAAATGGCTAATAAGCACAGTTGCACTCTTCAATCCACCCAATGCATTAGGAAGACCCTTTCCCCACTTCTCCTCCCCATGTCCACAAGAACGTTGCGTCTCCATGAGAAGTGGGAGAGAATTGGGGGTAATCCTTAAAAACACCCCAGGATTTAATTTTTCCTGCTGGCCTGTAAAAAGGCTTCCCAACTCTACAGGCTGCAGGAGGGATTTGTCTCACTCATTAATGTATAAGTAACCATTTTGATTACCCACTCCCAAAAAAATGGGAGCTACAACCTTAGAAAGGAATATTCTTTTGTGTAAAAAGAAAAGGAGTACTTGTGGCACCTTAGAGACTAACCAATTTATTTGAGCATGAGCTTTCGTGAGCTACAGCTCACTTCATTGGATGCATGCCATGGAAACTGTAGCAGACTTTATATATACACAGAGAATATGAAAAAATACCTTCTCCCACCCCACTGTCCAGCTGGTAATAGCTTATCTAAAGTGATAACCTGGATTTGTGCTGGAAATGGCCCACCTGGTGTTCTCACCCTCCACCCCCCCACACACAGATTCACTCTCCTGCTGGTGATAGCCCATCCAAAGTGACAACTCTTTACACAATGTGCATGATAATAAAGTTGGGCCATTTCCTGCACAAATCCAGGTTCTCTCACCCCCTCACCCCCCTCCCAAAAACCAGACACACAAACTCATTATCCTGCTGGTAATAGCTCATCCAAAGTGACCATTCTCCCTATAATGTGCATAATTAAGGTGGGCCATTTCCAGCACAAATCCAGGTTTTCTCACATCCCTCCCACCCCCATACACACACAAACTCACTCTCCTGCTGGTAAAACCCCTTCAAAACTGACCACTCTCGAATACAGACTAACACGGCTGTTACTCTGAAACCTATTCTTTTGTGTGACTCCTAGTTAAATGACAGTCATTAGCAGCTATCAGACGCTGGTAAGATATGTCCTTGTCTTCATTTATAAGATGTTAATCATGTTAAAATTATGAAAATTGATTTTTAGAAGAATAGATAATATGCTTTTTAATTATTTATTGCAAATCATACAGAAGTTAGGAAAAGTTGCTGAAATAATCGGGCAGAACAAGAAGCTCGTGAAGTTTGTACTCTGCTCAGATTGTATTTTAAGTATCTCTGGTGCTTCTCGATATTTGTAGGCCTTCAAAACATGGTACATCTGAAAATGACATCGCATTTCAGCAGTGTAAAGCACTGCCTTCATGGGGAGCAGGGCCAAGGGTGATCCTGGAAATTTCAGACCAGTAAAAGGTACTCCATTACCTGGTTTAATCTAGTAGCATAGAAATATTTTGGCATGTCAGCAAAGTAGAGAATGAGAACCAGCTGACATTCTATTCAGGCTTTCAAAAAGCTTTTGATAAAGGTCCACATATGAGGCTCTTAAAGAAACTAAATAGTCATGGGATGAAAAGTAAAATACGGTCATGGATTAGTAACTGGCTAGGATACAGAAAAGAATAAATAGTAAATTTTGAACATGAAAAAAGGTCAACAGTGACGGATCCCAGTGTTCTGTATGTGGACTATGCTGTTAAATATATTTATTAATGGTCTGCAAAAGGGAGATGAACAGTTATGTGGAAAAATATGGAGATGACACAAAATTACTCCTTATATAGAAGCCCATTATATACCTCTCATTTTTTTGTCCTCCATATTTCTACCTTCATTGTTTCTGCTATTTCCCTTTTGAAATTAGATATCCAGAAATGAACAGAATATTCATACATTTTTTAAGGTCAGAAAGGACTATTATGATCCTCTGATCTGGCCTCCAGCATTACACATGCCTTAGAATTTCACCCTGTGAAACAAATAGAAATGGGATAAAAGGATCTGGAACAACTTTTGGAGGTCTTTACGTATTTTCCAATGCAGTTACTTATACAATACCTATAAAACTTGTTTTTACAGTTTATACTGCACATCTTTTGTTCAGGACATATTTTGTGTTCCCATGGCTTCTCAATGATAGTTGTAGGAATGCCCACAACCCTTTAACCAAGGTCTGTTTCCTTTTATTTTTGACTGTTTCTAGGCCATATGAAAAGAGAAAACAATACAGTCATCTCAAGTGTGCTTTGCTGTCTTATAATTACAATCTTTTGTTTGTGAGTCATGATGCTAAAGGCCAAGTGCTTCAAGAGATATGATGGCATGACAATGATTGCACACAGGTGTATGCAGCTGCTATTATCAAATCAATCTCTGTTATTAAAAGAATTGTATAAAGATTGACAAACGTATTCTTAAAATTACTTATTTCACAGTTCATATTCTGACATTTTGGTTTACAATGCATATTTGTGCATTTGTCATTCTTTAATCACATGGGTCCAGATTCCAACACCCTTACTCATGTTGAGTAGCATCGTACTTTGCAATTAGCTCTTTTAATTTTGATGAATTCAGTGGGAAGCTATGATTCACCGTAAGTCATGCTACATTATTTCTTACTTCCATTATACAATTAGAAATGGAGGGAGAAATCCTGGTCTTATTGAAGTCCATGGGAATTTTGCCATTCACTTCAATAGAGCCAGGATTTTATCCTAACACTATTTATTAACTGTGCAAGTATATATATAAGATATTTGAAGGGAAATTACACTGGATATATTGTAACTTTGTCATTTTAACTGAGATAATTTAATATGAAGAAAACACGAAATCTCTCTTTTCGGGACTTATTTTATAGAATAAACAGAAAAAAATGAATTTAGTTAACAATGTTTGCAACTCTGCCACTTGAAAGATGTATCTTCATCATTTGTTACTTCATAAATTTACCAGACAGATTGCACTATGCTTGAAAAGTTGACAACAGTAGATTACATAGTGACGATAGCTACTATGTACAAAGACTGGTTTAAGTACTGGAGCAAATTGCTGATTTTTTTTAAGATGCTTATATAGTATATCTCAGCAACCAAAGAGGTATGTGGAAGGAAATCAGCATACCAATCTCAGCCTCTACAACACTGAGAAATATGCCTCATCTTTATTTCATTGCACAGCCAGTAAGCAAACACCTACCATAACAGTGAGCTGATGTCTGTTGCATCATAACACATTAAAATGAATGGGGGATAGTGTTCATCAAATGAATAAAAACACAAAACAGACCAAGAAAACAGAGATGAATTTTTAAACTTCCACCATAGATAGCTCACGTATAATATCACAGTTATTTTCAAGGTCTTGTTCTAAAAAAGAACAGATTTATTTATTTATTTATTTATTTCATATAACCGTTACAGGCCAGACCAATGGTTTGGTCATAGGTTTGACCAATAGAGTTACACCAGCATGAAACTGGAGTAACACAGTGGTGAATCAGGCCCCATGTCTGTAGGTATTCCTACTGAAATACTTCAGGAACTTCAATCTGCAGTGTTTTCTTTATTATAACAGTAAATATCCCACAAAAATTGAACACCAGGGTCAAGATTTTCAAAAGTGACTAGTGGTTTGGGTTCCTCATGTTTTTAGTGACCTTTCAGAGCCTGATATTGATAGCACAGAGAGTGAGCAAAACAGGCCTCTTTCTGCAAAACAGGACCCTTTAAAGTATCTCAATTTGGGCACCCAAAAATCCGGGCACCCCCAAAAAAACCATGAGTTACTTTTGAAATGGAGGGAGAAACAGGACAGGATAACTCAGCATGAAACATTTGGCACCTGAAATTATACTCAAAATAACAGCTGCCTCACAGCATCCCTGCAGCATTTCAAATTATTATGCTGCCCTCTGAGAATCACAGTTGCAGTAGCATCAAATGTGCTAATGAACAGCTGTAGAAGCCCCATTGCTTTAGATGATAAAAATTATATTGGACAAAACAATTGAAATGATAGGAAATGATCCTGTTCCCTGCAGGTGTATAGGTTAGACATTATGTTCCAGTATCTTTTCCATGTCTAATTTCTGTGGGCCACATCCTTCCATCATGCCCAAGCATGAGGATTAGGAGATCTGCATGGATTAAGAGAATGGGGACCTACTCTAAGGCCATAGAGCACACGTGCAGCAGTCCTTGGCTACTACTACTACTACCAATTTTAGTAACTGCTTCACTTTGACACAGGTGGTTTTAGCAAATAAGGATGATACTTGCAAAAGCACTTTAGGAAGTTAGGCACCTTGGAAAATCTCACTCAAAGCCATTTTCCATGTTCTGATCTCAACAGCTGCAAATTTCCCTATGCTAAAAGGTTGCAGCCAGCAAGGCCAGCCCCCAAAGAGACCTAGCTGAAGTGGTGTGGGTAGGATGCCTGCGGATGAACTTATTCAGCACATTTGCTCAGTAGGGTCTCCTGGTGAGGGTCTTGTGAAAGGCTAACTGGGGAAAGGGAATTCTTGGGAAAAGGGGGTATAGCGAGGGAGCTCCTTTGTCTCACCAATCCCTGATTTTCAGAATGACCTTGTGGGGGCCATCCTTACCCAGGCATAGCGTAGAGTAGCCTTTTCTCCAACTCTTTTATCATCTACCAGTGCTAGTTCAGGGAATCTGGCCCACTGTGAGCAGCTCTGAGTAAAAATGTGGCATTTTTATAGTTACTTTTCAGAGATGATCCATACTTTAAGTCAAACGGAAAACATGGAGAAACATTCCATTCAGAAAGCATTTCTTCCCTGTATGTTTTATTTCTCTTACCTGTTTTTAGTTATTAAGAAAAACAGGAGTTCATCTGATCCTGCCCTGAATTCTTCACCTGAAGTCATAATTAGGGTGACCAGATATCCCAATTTTATAGGAACGGTCCCAATATTCAGGGCTTTGTCTTATATAGGCACCTATTGCCCCCCACCCACTGTCCCAATTTTTCACACTTGCTATCTGGTCGTCCTAGTCATAATCCTCCCTTGTAACGTCACAGTTAGTTACTGTGGCAATAATTACTAAGAAATTGACTACACAGAAAGAACAGATGAAGTTCTAAGCAAAAGCAATCCAGTTTTCTTGAAATTATCTCTTGCCACAACTAAAGCAAGGGAAAAGAAAACTGAGAAAACACATGATAGTACAAAGTGACAACATTTTTCCTGAGTTCCTCGATCCTTTTTAACTTTCAGATCGATTGCTACTAGCCAGAAGTAAAAATAGCCTAAGAGGTAAAGTATTTATAGATACACATACACACACACATCTATGTTCCCAAAGTTAAAATATGTATTTGTTCTAGAAATGTACTTTGGCATTTGAAACAGCCTCATTGGCTCTATCTTTAACTGTGTGACCATCTTACAATGTTTCATCTTGGCAGAAGGTTTTGGTGGTAAAATAATAATATGAAATCAGGGAGATGCAAAGAAAGGTTAAGCTAATAAAACAGCATCAGAAATAAAATAATATTTTCGTGCTCAAAGGTGAAGTATTGTGAGCAGACCAGAGAATGCAGATAAAGCCAAGTCAGGGATAATTTATTCATAAAAGATCCTTTGAATAGTGAGTTTGGAGAGTCAGTATATTTTCTTTATCTTTGGGTCACTTTGGTTGGCCAGTGATTCCATGTACTTTGAAATAGTCAGAAGTAACCCTCATTAGCAGCAGTGTCCTTTTGAATGAAGGGCTGCCAAAGAATGGGGAATAAAGGGGAGAGGTTTCACAGAATGAATGGAAGGTGGGCAGAATATCTCTAAATTAAAATAATAAAGCTTCCTAAATATTTTTCAGGTCTCTTAAGAAGCAGGGTGTGTTTGGATATGGTTCAGTTGAGCAAAAACAGAAATTTTTTCAAACCATATAATTTATAACACTGTACACTAGTAAGGCCTGCAAAAGACAGGTTCTCCTACTTTTCAACACAATTCTTCTGTGTCTGATTTCTGGACTGGCATAGGTATAATTAGCGTCCCTTCATTTGTAATACTACTATGTAGAGCAATAATATTAATGCTATATTATTACTATTATGCTGCTTTTATTATACAGTTATTATGTGTAGTAATAGTGATTTCATTATTATGTTTTTAAATTGAACGTATGAAATGTCCATATTACTTGTGGCCAGTCCAGTGTTATTCTTTGGCTATGAAACGTCACAAATTTACACATCAGACCTTCCCATACATGTTGGTTAGGAATAGAGTGTCTTGTGTATCCTACATTGAACTTTAAAAAATTCAAAATTCGACTAGTCTTTTGTTTTTCCTCTACCAGCCAGACTTTCACAAAATAGAGACAATGTGCATGGACTATGTAGCAATGATTGCATTTGTCAAGGTTCCTCCCCCACTCTGAACTCTAGGGTACAGATGTGGGGACCTGCATGAAAAACCTCCTAAGCTTATCTTTACCAGCTTAGGTCAAAACTTCCCCAAGGTACAAAATATTACACCTGTTGTACTTGGATTGGCCGCTACCACCACCAAACTAATACTGGTTACTGGGGAAGAGCTGTTTGGACGCGTCCTTCCCCCCAAAATACTTCCCCAAACCTTGCACCCCACTTCCTGGACAAGGTTTGGTAAAAAGCCTCACCAATTTGCCTAGGTGACTACAGACCCAGACCCTTGGATCTTAAGAACAATGAACAATCCTCCCAACACTTGCACCCCCCCTTTCCTGGAAAATGTTGGATAAAAAGCCTCACCAATTTGCATAGGTGACAACAGACCCAAACCCTTGGATCTGAGAACAATGAAAAAGCATTCAGTTTTTTACAAGAAGACTTTTAATAAAAAAATAGAAGTAAATAGAAATAAAGAAATCCCTCCTGTAAAATCAGGATGGTAGATATCTTACAGGGTAATTAGATTCAAAAACATAGAGAACCCCTCTAGGCAAAACCTTAAGTTACAAAAAAGATACACAGACAGAAATAGTTATTCTATTCAGCACAATTCTTTTCTCAGCCATTTAAAGAAATCATAATCTAACACATACCTAGCTAGATTACTTACTAAAAGTTCTAAGGCTCCATTCCTGGTCTATCCCTGGCAGAAACCAGCATACAGACAGACACAGACCCTTTGTTTCTCTCCCTCCTCCCAGCTTTTGAAAGTATCTTGTCTCCTCATTGGTCATTTTGGTCAGGTGCCAGCAAGGTTACCTTTAGCTTCTTAACCCTTTACAGGTGAGAGGAGCTTTCCCCTGGCCAGGAGGGATTTTAAAGGGGTTTACCCTTCCCTTTACATTTATGACAGCATTAATTTTCATTCTTTAGTAAGAATACAGTCCAAATCTGATCAACAAGAGAATTTAAAACAAGAACTTTAGAAACAAAGACACTCATGGGGTATGTCAGAACTGATTTTATCAAAGTTAACAAAATGAATTCCCTGGTTCATGTATTGAATGTTAGAATTCTCTCCCCCAGATAATGTGTATACTGTATTTATAGTAGCATTATACAATCATACTTGCTGTCACTCTCCTCAACTTCAAAAATGATCGCATTTTATTTATCCTTTTAAAATATTTATTCTGATGAAGAGCTAAAGGCTAGATGGAATATATGAAGAACTACCAGTTGGAGGTGAGGGAAGCTCTAAAGGTCTCGAGCCTATTAGAATAAACATTCAAAAATCCACAACTCTCTTTATTCCAAAAATTGCATGAGAATGGTTTCTCTTATGAGAATTTCAGTATTTTCTGGTTTTATTCTGCCCCAATAATTTAAGGTAGATTTTTGATTCATAAGTCAATTGTAAATGGACCAAACATTCACTGAGGAGAAATAATTCAGTACATAATATCCTACACACTGTGTGAAAACAATACTTTCCTTTTCTTGTGTATCCTCAGGCTCCATTTCGTGGGGAAACACTTGGGGATATGAGGTAGGAAGTCCTTTAGGAAAGGTAATGTGATCATTGGATTTGAATTCTTGAGATTCATTGATTTGATCACCAGATTCCCAAATAGGAATAGCAACAAAATATGAATTGCTCTCTCTTTGACCATCCATGGGAATACCCGAGTGTTCAGCCATCCGTTTTCTGAATCCATGAGAAAAATATTAAATAAAACTATACATTGCTTTTAAAAAATCAGTATAAGATGGACAGTGGTAAAGACTTAATCCACTGTGTGATTTGCTTTGTTGGTAAAAAAATGAGATTTTCCCTGCAATTTAGTTACAAATGTCTTTTTTTATTATCCTTAAATGTTTTACAATGTTTTTATATGAAAAAAATATAGACTGAAGAGACTTGTATAAAATACAAACTACAACAACAAAAATTAGTGTTTGATAAAGACTATCCCTGGGGCTGGACTTTTCAAAGGAACCTAAATGAGCTAGGGCAGGAGTTCTCAAACTTCATTGCACCACAACCCCCTTCTAACAACAAAAATTATTACAGGACCCCAGAAGGGGGACCAAAGCCTGAGCCCACCCAAGCCTGCCACACGGGGCCGGGGGAGGGGGGAGGGAGGGAGAGGTCGAGAGGAAGAGGTGTGCCAAAGCCCTACTGCCCCAGGACCGGGGGCCTGTAACCTTAGCTCCACCACCCAGGACTGAATCCCTCAGGCTTGGGCTTTGGCCCTGGGCCCCAGCAAGCCTAAGCCAGCCCTGATGACCCCATTAAAATTGGGTCACATGACCTACTTTGGGGTCCTGACCCACAGTTTGAGAACTGCTGAGTTAGGCACAAATCTCCCATTGAGGCAGGAAAAGGTTAACAGCAAATGTGCTTTAATCTAAGAAAATACTCTGAGAGATAGGCAGAAAGCTATGGCTTCAACAAATATCTGAAACTGAACATTTTTTGTGGTAGCAAATCCAGGATTCGTCCTTGTCTCTCCTTAGTGGGGAGGTGAAGTCTTCGTCTCTAGGGCTGGGATTCTGAGACGTCTAAGGAGTTATACATTTTCCCTTGAAAGTCGAGGGGAGCTGGGAGCCTCCCTCCCCTTAAGTGCCTTTACAAATCCTGGCAAGAATGTTTTGACCACAGTACACCAATCAATTCTAATGTATATCACTAAGGCAAGCCTAACAAGAGACTCCATTTTCTAACTTCAGAGACAAAGAAGAAAAGTTACACTGGGAGAAACATTAAGCTGAGTCATACAGAAAAGCACAAGATTAAACTATTGTACAAGGGGAAGCTTGGTTTTAGGTGACTCTAAATCATCCTGATCTTATTGCCACACAACATGACTAAATATAAAAGAGACAAAAAGAATCTACCCTCAATTGTGTCAGGTTTTAACTCAAATAAACCAGTTTTGGTGATGGAGGAAAAGAGCACGGGGGGTTTGGGGGGGTTTAAGTCCTCCTATTGTTTTCAGTGTCATTATGTTATATTGCAACTAAAGCAGCACCAGCAGGAGTCTTAATGAAAGACAAAAGCTGAGTGGCAGTGAGACTATTAAGGAGGAAAGAAACAAGGGTACACTCATATTATTTGCTGTTTGCATGAGAAAATGTATTTGTGGCCCTATTCTTAAACAACTTCCAGTACTGCATGTATTATTTATGTGACTCTCCCAGGTAACTTATACAGACATTATCTGTATTCATCAACAGAGGATATTTGCTGCCTCACAAGAGACCATTTGGCCTCTACACAGTGATGTTGCTTCAGTCATGAGGTGCATTATTTTTGTGTTAAATACGAAGATGGTTTTGGATATCAGGTTGTGGTCAGCCTGCAGTTACTATAAATGTGTCCATTGAAGAAGTAATAACTAGAAATAATGCAAAAAATGAACTTGCATTAACTTCTAAGCTCATTTAATATATGGACTGGTGGCATGTGCATTGCCAATTTGACTGAAGCTCACTGAAGAAATTATGGACTCTTGATTCTATGCGAGCATGTGCATGTTACAAGAATTTTATATCTTTTCAATAAAAACGTATTTTTAATGGAAACTAGATGAAAATAAATTTCCTCATTTGCAAACTGGATTGTGGCACAATTATAGAGAGCTCAGCCATATAACTTTCATATAGATCAATAGCACTAGATTCCCAGCACAATGCTGTCTTTGTCCTTGCTGATATAAATGAAGTTCTCATGTTGAATTAGCTTAGCTAGGACAGAATTGCTCACATCATGATTTAGATAAAGCGATTTACCTTATCCAGTGAGCAGAAATTCAAAGAATAAAAGAAAGTGGTGAGCAGGAGAGCCATTTAGATAATTATTTAATCACAATATGAAATGAGAACAAAACCTTACAGAGATTTAAGAAATCTCTAAAAACCCATAAAACACCTAATGCTTTTTTTTATATCTCGTGTATCTCTTTCATACCTCACTTTTTTTCAGTATTGTCTATATTATACAGTAAAAAAAAGTGAGAGTTCTATGATTATTTTGCAATCAAACAGTCTGATAAAAATGTATCATTTTTAATCCACATCCACTTAGCTGGCATATCTTTTTGTTATCAATCTAGTTATGGCGTGGATTTCCAGATCTGCATATCTCCAATACAAAGTTAGTTTCAGCCAATAAATAACCTAAATATCTAAGCTTCATATAAATGTGTTATAGGATCAAGATACCTTTTTAAAATTGCAAACGCAGAATGGGCTTCTTAGTTAGCCTCCATGTTGAATCAACACTGAGTATCTCCCTAAGTGGGACTTAACACCTGGGGTAAAACCCTCACCTCACTGAAGTCAGTGAGAATTTTGCCATTGACTTCAATGGCACCAGGATTTCACCTCTGAGGCGTAGACCCAGCAGCTGCCATTAGAAACTCCGCATTTACCAACCATTATGACACAATGGTATCTGAGACAACAGTTTCCTTCTGTTTTCAGAGTAGGAGATAACTCTAGCAAGCGTGTCATAACAGTGTGATGATACTTGGAATATGCTTCGTTTTTAATGGCTTCCACTCTATTTCTGTGGTTAACCAAATGACTCACTAAACCTAATATTCTATTTCAATAAACAAAAATAATACACAGTACCGTGCCAAGCGTGTTCTGTGCCCAGTTTGAAGACTGAAATAAGCCCCCCCTTTTAACTCCTAATGCAAAACACACACACACACACCAAGAAATGCAATCACCACTAAGCAGAAAGGGACCCTCTTAGCCTTCCCTGAATCAGTCTAATTAATTGGCTAGTCCCAGCTTATCCTCCCTGCTTCTGAGTTCTCAATAGAAATAACTGCCCGATTGCTTAACCTTTCCTGCCTCCTGGACATTCTTAGATAGTTCTTGATTAATTTTAGCTTGCTGAAATTCCATTCATTAGTAGCCACAGTTACAGGAAGACAGCAAAAAACCCACAAACATACACAGTGTTGTTTCTGTATTACGGAAGCTCACAATTAAACATCTTTTGTGAATGAAGCTAAAGTGATCATTAGATGCCTTCACTTCCAAGTCATCCTTAATGATTTGCTTGTAAAAACTGGTGAAAAGCTCAACCTCTTTTTCAAAACTCTCAGCGTTTCAATCCTAAGGGTAGCTGCTTGCTAACTTTTGAGCATGCCTCTTTAGGTATTCATTGCTGATACTTTTCAGTTTCTTGCCTGTGGAAAAAAGCAAACCTTTCTCTGATTCCATTGTATTTAGCATTCTATCATCCAGTTGTGTTAATAGTGTGTCTAAGATCCTTTTTTGGGATCTGATAACCTTTCATCCTTTGCAAATTAGTCTGGCATTAGTTTCCTCCTTAGAGATCATTCCTCAGTGAATTGCATGGATATTTCAGCCTGTGAAGCAGGAGCTTCCTTACATGCAATGAACCCAGAAGACTGTATTTTGGCAAAAGCGTTTTGAAGGCTAGCAAGTAAACAACAAACTGTTTGAGTGTCAAGATCTGTAATTTTTTACACACAATGTTAATTTTTTATAAGATAATATACCTTGTCTCATCAGAAACAAGAAATGAAAACTCTGAAATGTTCATTTGCAAGCTATCATCTTCTATTTTAGTTCTGGTGTAAGATTGTATGATGCTTTAATCTCATCTACAGTGTCAAGAATACCCTCAACCTGCTTTTGTAGTGGATGGATTGCCTCTACTCTTGCTGACCATCTCATTGTGCTTTGGCATTTTAATGTAATTCTAGTATGCTTTTTCAACACATCCCAATGACTACTGGAAGTGGAAAACTAAAATAAAGCAAATTTGGGAGCCCAAATTTTGTAAAGCCCAAAATAAAGCAAATTTGGGAGCAACCATTTCAGCAGCTTCTCCAACAAGATTCAGTTTGTGGGCAGCACATGTTGTGAAAGACATGTACTGAATTACCTGCTGGCTTCTATTCTGAACACCTTAGAATAATAGAAATGTAGGACTGGAAGGTACTGGGATAAGTCATTACCTCCAGCCACCTGGGCAGAGGCAGGACCAAGTAAACCTAGACCATCCCTGACAGGTGTTTGTGCAACCTGTTCTTAAAATCCTCCACTGGTGAGAATTCCACAGCCTCCCATGGAAGCCAATTCTAGTGCTTAACAACCCTTTTCATTAGAAAGTTTTTCCTAATATCGAACCTAAATCTCCCTTGCTGCATATTAAGCCCATTACTTCTTGTCCTACCTTCAGTGGACATAGAGAACAATTGATCACCATCTTCTTTATAACAATCCTTAACATATTTGAATGCTGTTATCGGTTCCCTCCTCAATCTTCTTTTCTCAAGACTAAACAGGCCCAGCTTTTTTAACCTTATAGGCCAGGTTTTCTAATCTTTTTTCTTTTTGTAGCTTTCCTCTGGACTCTCTTCAATTTGTCCACCTTTGTATGCTGCGGTCATGTTCGCTCCATTGTCAAGTTTCTCCCATGGAATCACTCATATCTAAATCACCTTTTATAGCTTCTCTAAAATCATCTCTGTAATACTCTCCCCTGTTTTGGTATGGATGTCAATGAAATCTATAAAGCTTTCAGTTGCCTTTGCTCTGTCTTTTGAAACCTCAGCCTTAACATCTGAGACATTTGTTCCATTTGGGAGAGGTTTGGAGTGCAATCAAACATAATAGAGAAGTATTTAGCTTTCCTAATCTTGTCAAAAGTAGTCTGCCATACTTTCCTTGAGACCTACTGATAAATTTGGTTTGATAAGTATATCACTTCTGCAGTACAAACCTTAATAGCTTCCACATGATCTTGTAAGCAAATCAAGTAAACCCCAAAAATTACCATTATAAGGACTGTCTAATTTGTCATCTGAACCTCTGAAAGCTAGACACCTTTCACTGAAGTACAGCAAAATACCCAAGAGACAACACAAAATATTTTACCCCATGTCCTTTTGTACCTTTGTCAATTGTACAATGCTTTTCCAACAGTTACGCCAATTCCATCCAGCAAGTGGCTGCCTCCACATGTTCCTTTGAACATTCATGTTGGCACACTTGCTTGCTAAAGTGGAAAACGTTTGTGAAGCTGGTTTTATGGTTGACAAAGTAAGATGAGGAATTTGGCTGGAAAAACTAAGCAAACAGAACAAGGAGGCAAGAGTTGAACTGTAAATCCCAATGTGTGTAAGCAGACTCAGGCTAGCTCAGCCCAAGCTAGCATGCTAAAAAGAGCAGTATGGATGTTGCAGCACTGGTGGCAGCTCAGGCTAGCCACCTAGTCTGAGCCCACCCAGCCCCCTGGGCTTGAGCATTCCATGCAGGACATTATACAGGGCCTCACGCACACCTATTAGGAAATGGGATTTAGGTGGTCTAGCCAAATGGTCAGACCAGTGGCAGTCAGGTCTAGTGATCAGGGCAGTGGCAGTCAAAGGCCAGGAACAGCACCAAAGGCCAGAGACAGAGTCAGAAACCAGTAGTTCAAATCACAGGTCAGAACTGGAGTCAAGCCAAGGGTCAGAGCCAGAACTGGTAACCAATGGTGAGGAGCAGGAACTAGATATGAGGCAAGGATCAGGCACAGGGCAGGAACCAGAAACAGGGTTGGATGCGGATCACAGTAAACAGGCAAAGAGCAGGGTCTGACATGGCAGGGAGTCTACAAAATTGCTTGGACAGCCCATCTGGCTCACTTCCTGGCTTAAGTAGTGGGTGTGAGCCAATCAGGTGACCCCAAGACTTGGGTGTTCTGATAGGACTTCCTATGGGGCCTGGACCTTCCAGAATTAGTAAGAAGCTGTTTCATCTGTCTCCTTTGGTGGCAACAGATTGACAGAGACTCAGGGCCCTGCAGCCCTGGGTTCTAAATTTGCTGAAACTGACTACCCATATGCTTGAATCCTTTTAACTAGACAGGTCCATGAAGACACTGTGAGCCAATATTATATATTCTCAGCACTTGTGCTAACTATTAACCAAACCATCCGCATGCTTTACACTCAGCCAAGATTACATTAAACTGAATAAAGAAAAGGAGTACTTGTGGCACCTTAGAGACTAACAAATTTATTTGAGCTCACGAAAGCTTATGCTCTAATAAATGTGTTAGTCTCTAAGGTGCCACAAGTACTCCTTCTCTTTTTGCGAATACAGACTAACACGGCTGCTACTCTGAAACCTGCCATTGAACTGAATATAACCCCTTTTGGTTGTGCATGCAGGACCATTCAGAAGTGTTGCCAAATATAAATAGTGTTGGTTATTTTCTAGAAATAATTGGAATAATTGGTGCAGGTGCTTGGAATAATTGAGGTAGATGTGTCTGTACCCTGAAAACAGGAGGTGAAAGGTAGATAAGAGAAGAGAAGAAACATCTGTAATAATTAGGGTATTTTCTATTTGATGTGAACAAATGGGGTATCAATATAATCCAAATTTAATTTATGACTTTGGAACAGGTTAAGCTGCAGGTCTATTCTCCGGAAGATTAATGTACTAACCTTTGCCTTTCTGTATAGTGCTGATCTATCTTAGACATATAAACACCAATTGAGCTGATCTATCTGACATCTTACGGATTAATAATCAGAACCAAATTCTCTAACAATACCATTTAGGGGCACTAAATGGGGTTTCAAGTACAACCAAGATCTCTGATATAACACTTAGGACAAAAAAAAAAAAACCATTATTTTAACACTTCTCTTCCTTGCATTTCCTAGGCAAAAAGTCTGGTTCTAAATTAACAATAACACCATTTTCTACCAAAAAACAGCAAACAGAATCTGTCACTTGTGGCCATGTAACCAGGATGAATGAATGAATGAATGAATGAATGAATGAATGTGGATAAGGTTAACTGAGGTCAAGTGAAGAGGGCAGTTACTGAGAAGGCTAGGGCCCCATGACGGAAGAAAAGAGCAAGAAATAAAACAAAACAAAAAAAACCTCAGGGCTCTTGTTTGAACAGCCCCTTTGCCCAATCTTGACATTGCAGTTTTACAAAGTGTTATTATAGTATTTGAGGTCATTATTCTAGATTATTAGTATTTTTTCCAAGGGTTGATATTCCTCAAAGAGGAATTTAATTCGATCATGGTTAGCCATATCTTGAGAAATGTGTATAATTATGACATGCATGATATATATATATTGATATAGATACAGATGCCTCAGCTCTCCATCTTTCTAGTGGCTCCTCATCTGATATGCATCTTTCTAAATATCAGTGTATCCACCTTGCAATGGAATTTCTTTAATATCTGATGTCAATCTGATGAGATTCAAAGGTAGGAGTCAAGTATCAGAGGGCTAGCCATGTTCGTCTGGATCTGTAAAAGCAGCAAAGAGTCCTGTGGCACCTTACAGACTAACAGACGTATTGGAGCATAAGCTTTCATGGGTGAATACCCACTTCGTTGGATGCATGAAGTGATGTAGGAGTGATTGAAGTGACCTTCAAATAGCTTTTGGGTAGACCATGATTTCTTTTGGAGAGCCATTTGAACCAATGTAGTTTTAGTGAGCAGCAGCAAAATCTATATTTGAAACATGGGTGGGGGGATTGTCTGGTGAAAAAAAAAGTTCATTATAACCTAGATAAGCCTTCTGCTATCACTTTTTTCAGATCTCTCTAGCCAATCTGAGACAAAAATTTCAGCCAAAAACCTTGGTTCCACAAGTCCTTCAGCAATGTATAAGCTTGTGCAACTGTGAGCAGAGGCTGCAAACTGGTGCAAAAGACATTAAGTACTAGACATAGGCTTATTCATGAGCAGCTATATCAGGCCATTTTAATGCCTTCTCCCTTATCCTTAAGAATGCAGGGTAAGATAGCGGGGAGGTTAGTCTTAGCTAAACTTTCTCTTCTTATCATTATCTCCCCATAGTAGGTAGGAGTAACTTGAAGACCTCTCAGCAGTGCTTCTTAATGCAGAATTAAGTTCCGCTCTGCCTCTTGTCCTGCTCCTCGTTTTTTACCATGTACTTATATATGCAACAGTCCACACCTGTGCTGTGCATGAAGAAGCCCTAAATTCAGTATAGGGGAACTGGATTTATGATTATACCTAAACCACAGAGTTAAGTGTGGACTTTGAATTTGACTCCTAAAGTAAAAAACAAAACATATACGTACACCACACACTGTAAAGTCGTCGTGAAATGAGGAAATGTTCTAAGAATTACTGGCAATTCAACTGCAACTTTTTTTAAACTTTAAGAAATATACACATTTCTTGTTATGTCATCTCAGCCTGTCAAAGCTGTGCTAAAGGACATTTCTAGATCTGGATTTTCAACCATATTGTTATCTGTGAATTTGATTATAGTCCACGTTATTTAGTGCTCTGAAAGGGCCAGATTGACAACATGGGAAATTAAAGTTCTAAATTTATCTACAAAACAGGTCCAGCACAGGCAGCAGGAGTTTTCCCATGCTTGTCCCACCATGTATTTTTGAACCTTTAAGACTGTCAAGGTTCCTTCCCCACTCTGAACTCTAGGATACAGGAGTGGGGACCTGCATGAAAGACCCCCTAAGCTTATTCTTACCAGCTTAGGTTAAAAACTTCCTCAAGGTACAAACTTTGCCTTGTCCTTGAATGCTATGATGCCACCACCAAGTGTGTTAAACAAAGAATACGGAAAGAGCCCACCTGGAGACGTCTTCTCCCCAAAATATCCCCCCAAGCCCTACACTCCCTTTCCTGGGGAAGGCTTGATAAAAATCCTCACCAATTTGCATAGGTGAACACAGACCCAAAACCTTGGATCTTAAGAACAATGAAAAAGCAATCAGGTTCTTAAAAGAAGAATTTTAATTAAAGAAAAAGTAAAAGAATCACCTCTGTAAAATCAGGATGATAAATACCTCACAGGGTAATCTGATTCAAAACACAGAGAATGCCTCTACACAAAAACTTAAGTTACAAAGAAACACAAAAACAGGAATATACATTCCATTCAGCACAGCTATTTTACCAGCCATTAAACAAAAGGAAATCTAACGTATTTCTAGCTAGATTACTTACTAACTTCAGGAGTTATGAAGAGCATTCCTGATCTGTTCCCGGCAAAAGCATCACACAGACAGACCCTTTGTTTCCCCCCGGCTCCAGCTTTGAAAGTATCTTGTCTCCTCATTTGTCATTTTGGTCAGGTGCCAGCGAGGTTATCTTAGCTTCTTAAACCTTTACAGGTGAAAGCATTTTGCCTCTGGCCAGGAGGGATTTTATCCCACCCAAGGAACACTCCAGACACCTTATCATCCTGCCACACCGTTCTTCAGCAACCCACCTCACCTCAGTGACCCATCAGCTGGACGATGTTTTAAATGTAACGAGCTGGGGCATGTAAAGGCCAACTGCCCCAAGAACCCCAACAGATTACAGTTCATTGCACCAGAATCACACCAGAGGTCCTCAGCTCCAGATGCCTCCCAGATACCCTCGGAGCGGAGGGAAACTGTCAGTGTGGGTGGAAAGAAGGTCACCGTGTGGAGAGACACTGGAGCGCAAGTGTCGGCTATCCATGCTTCCTTAGTGGACCCCAATTTAACCAGAGATCCAAGTAACAATTCAACCCTTCAAGTCCAACTCTTTAAATTTGTCTACACCCAAGTTGCCTGTCCAGTACAAGGGCTGGTCAGAAAAGTGGACTTTTGCACTCTATGATGATTATCCCATCCCCATGCTGTTGGGGGAAGACTTGGCCAATCATGTGAAGCTAGCCAAGAGGGTGGGAATGGTCACCTGCAGCCAGGCTAAGCAAGCTGTCATGCCTAGCTCTGTTCCAGAAACTTCTACCAGGACCCGGTCAGAGGTAATGGAACCAGACCCCATGCCAACTCTGCAACGGCAGTAGTGGATCCAGTCCCAGAGACCCAGACAGAGCCAGTCCCAGAACCGCAACTGGCAGAACAACCAGCACCAGAACCATTCCAGCACTGAATCCAGTACTTACAACCCCAACACCAGAGGGCCCCACTGAACCTGAACTGCCAGCAGCAGATAACCCTACACAAGAGGCTCAGCCAGAGCCTGAACCCCAACATAATGCACCAGAGGAAAGCGGTTCACAGTCAACGGAAACAGCCCCATCCCCTACATCGTTTCCAGAAGGACCAAGCCCAGATCCACAATCCAATGAAGAACTGATGTCTCCAGCCTCAACGGAACAGTTCCAGACCGAACAGGAAGCAGATGAAAGCATCCAAAGAGCTTGGATTGGTGGCATGGAGCAATCCACCGCCTCTCAGCTCTTCTAATCGATCCAGGTTTGTTGTAGAAAGAGGACTTTTATACAAGAAAACTCTTTCTGATGGACACCAGGAAGACTGGCATCCTCAGAGACACTTGGCAGTTCCAAGTAAGTACCGGGTAAAGCTATTAAGCTTAGCCCACGATCATCCTAGTGGCCATGCCAGGGTAAACAGAACCAAAGACCATTTGGGAAAGTCGTTCCACTGGGAGGGAATGGGCAAGGATGTTTCTACCTATGTCCAGTCTTGTGAGGTGTGCCAAAGAGTGGGAAAACCCCAAGACCAGGTCAAAGCCCCTCTCTAGCCATTACCCATCATTGAGGTTCCATTTCAGTGAGTAGCTGTGGATATTCTGGGTCCTTTTCCGAAAAAGACACCCAGAGGAAAGCAGAACATACTGACTTTCATGGATTTTGCCACCCGATGGCCAGAAGCAGTAGCTTTAAGCAACACTAAGGCTAAAAGTGTGTGCCAGGCACTAACAGACATTTTTTCCAGGGTAGGTTGGCCCTCCGACATCCTCATAGATGCAGGAACTAATTTCCTGGCAGGAACTATGGAAAGCCTTTGGGAAGCTCATGGGGTAAATCACTTGGTTGCCACCCCTTACCATCATCAAACAAATGGCCTGGTGGAGAAGTTTAATGGAACTTTGGGAGCCATGATACGTAAATTCGTAAATGAACACTCCGATGACTGGGACCTAGTGTTGCAGCAGTTGTTCTTTGCCTACAGAGCTGTACCACATCCCAGTTTAGGGTTTTCACCATTTGAACTTGTATATGGCCGTGAGGTTAAGGGGCTATTACAGTTGGTGAAGCTGCAATGGGAGGGGTTTACACCTTCTCCAGGAACTAACATTCTGGACTTTGTAACCAACCTACAGAACACCCTCCGAACCTCTTTAGCCCTTGCTAAAGAAAACCTAAAGGATGCTCAAAAAGAGCAAAAAGCCTGGTATGATAAACATGCCAGAGAGCATTCCTTCAAAGTAGGGGACCAGGTCATGGTCTTAAAGGTGGCCAGGCCCATAAAATGGAAGCATTGTGGTAAGGGCCATTCATGGTCCAAGAGTGCCTAGGAGCTGTTAATTATCTCATAGCATTCCCCACCTCAAACCAAAAGCCTAAGGTGTACCATATTAATTCTCTAAAGCCCTTTTATTCCAGAGAATTAAAGGTTTGTCAGTTTACAGCCCAGGGAGGAGATGATGCTGAGTGGCCTGAAGGTGCCTACTATGAAGGGAAAAGTGATGGTGGTGTAGAAGAGATAAACATCTCCATGACCCTTGGGCATATGCAGCGACAGCAGATCAAAGAGCTGTGCACTAGCTACACGCTGACATTCTCAGCCACCCCAGGACTGACTGAATGGGCATACCACTCCATTGGCACAGGTAATGCTCACCCAATTAAAGTCCAACCATACCGGGTGTCTCCTCAAGCTAAAACTGCTATAGAACAGGAGATCCAGGATATGCTACAGATGGGGGTAATCTGCCCCCTGGTTGTACATGGACATTTCCAATGGTTCTAGTTCCCAAACCAGATAGGGAGATACGTTTTTGCATGGACTACCATAAGGTAAATGCTAGGTTTCAGAGTAACAGCCATGTTAGTCTGTATTCGCAAAAAGAAAAGGAGTACTTGTGGCACCTTAGAGACTAACCAATTTATTTGAGCATAAGCTTTCGTGAGCTACAGCTCACTTCATCGGATGCATACTGTATGCATCTGATGAAGTGAGCTGTGGCTCACGAAAGCTTATGCTCAAATAAATTGGTTAGTCTCTAAGGTGCCACAAGTACTCCTTTTCTTTCTATAAGTTAAATGCTGTAACTCACCCAGACAACTATCCAATGCCACGCACAGATGAACTATTGGAGAAACTGGGACTGGCCCAGTTCATCTCTATCTTGGATTTAACCAAGGGATACTGGCAGGTTCCGCTAGATTAATCTGCCAAGGAAAGGTCAGCCTTCACCACCCATGTCGGGATGTATGAATTTAATGTACTCCCTTTCGGGCTGCGGAATGCACCCGCCACCTTCCAAAGACTTGTAGATGGTCTCCTAGCAGGATTGGGAGACTATGCAGTCGCCTACCTTGACGATGTGGCCATATTTTCAGATTCCTGGGCACAGCACCTGGAACATCTACAAAAAGTCTTCAAGCGTATAAGGGAGGCAGGACTAACTGTTAAGGCTAAGAAGTGTCAAATAGGCCTAAACAGAGTGACTTACCTTGGACACCAGGTGGGTCAAGGAACTATCAACCCCCTACAGGCCAAAGTGGATGCTATCCAAAAGTGGCCTGTCCCAAAGTCAAAGAAACAGGTCCAATCATTCTTAGGCTTGGCCGGATATTACCAGTGATTTGTACCGCAATACAGCCAAATCGCCGCCCCACTGAGAGACCTAACCAAAAAGAAACAGCCAAATGCCGTTCAGTGGACTGAAGAGTGTCAGAAGGCCTTTAACCAGCTTAAAGCGACACTCATGTCTGACCCTGTGCTAGGGGCCCCAGACTTCGACAAACCGTTCCTAGTAACCACAGATTCATCCGAACGTGGTGTGGGAGCAGTTTTAATGCAGGAAGGACCGGATCAAGAATTCCATCCTGTAGTGTTTCTCAGCAAGAAGCTGTCTGAGAGAGAAAGCAACTGGTCAGTCAGTGAAAAAGAATGTTACGCCATTGTCTACGCTCTGGAAAAGCTACGCCCATACGTTTGGGGACAGCGTTTCCACCTGCAAACCGACCATGCTGCGCTACAGTGGCTTCAGACCACCACGGGAAATAACAAAAAACTTATTCGGTGGAGTTTAGCTCTCCAAGATTTTGATTTCGACATCCAAGACGTCTCAGCAGCTTCTAACAAAGTGGCTGATGCACTCTCACATGAAAGTTTCCCAGAATCAGCTGATTAAAATCGCCCTTGAGATGTGGAAAATATTGTTAGTCTTTATACACTTGGTAGTATATTTAGAGGCGCATGTGTCTTATTAACTCTGTTTTCTCCTAGAGCTCCAGGAAGAAATCACAGCCAGTGTTTCACCCTATCTGTGATTTGAGGGGGCGTGTCATAAATATAAAGGGAAGGGTAACCTCCTTTCTGTATACAGACAAAGACAAATGGAGACTTGTTCATTTTCTACACTAACTCCATCCTTTGCCTGTATATGGAGATTGCCAACTCTGTTGCTTCATGTTCTCCGTTGTCACACTGAAGCAAAGGTCCTACTCAGTGTGAGTAAATGTGGTAGAACTGGCCCAAAGGAAGAAATCCATATTGATACAAGACATCTAATAAGTCTTTCCTAGAGATTTCTTCATAGAAGATTGAAAGGAGCAGTTTTCAAATTTGAAAAAAAACCTAAAATATAAATCAAGATGATTTCCAAATGATTTAATTAAGTGAAAATAATTGTTTTTCCACACAGTTCTCCAGCAATATGTTATTTCAGTGACTCATTATTTTAGAACTTAGTATATAGAGCAGAATGCACTCAAGGGACATGGTTTGATTCCAGGCAATACTATTTTAGTTGGATTAGCAACTGCTGTTATAAGAAGCCAGAGCTGGATGTAAACATGAGTCTGTGGAACAGAGACTGTAAACTGTCACCTCTTATAAAAACAGCAAAAGTCCAAGGAAAGGGCCATGTACCCGTACCTTTACTTCTAAACACACTGTGGAACAGCAGTTGGCAATTGCAGGGTCCCAGTTCAATAAAGTATGTAGGAAGCATAACAGTGCATGAAAAAAGAAGTCATTTACATGCAAATCAGATAGTTGCTAAAGGGAAAAGGTGTCATGATGGTTAAATCACATGAATTGCAGATGGTAGTTCTGGGGACGGTTCCCAGCTTTGATACAGATTTTCTGTGTACTAGGTTGTCACTTTATGATCAGCCCTGAGCAAAGCATATATTTCTACTGCCCGAGGAGCAGCCCAGGAAGCAGATTGTGACTTAGAGGATAAAAATCAGCTTTCTGGTCTCCTGCCTGTTCTAAGGAGAAAGCAAACACCACTGAGCCTATACCTAGTGCAGCATGCATCATCAGCTGGTATTCCAGTGCACTATGCTGGACAGTGCTTTCAGGGCAGAGCCAGTGCTAGGGCTTTAAGAAGCACACCAGATAACACTAGATGTGAAAAAACATCATCCATTAGTGCCACTGCCTCTGACCCATAAAAGGGCTAGATAGAGCCTAGGCCTGAGTTCCTTTTGTTGTTTCTGTAAAATGGGGTTAATAATATTAGTTTACTCCACAAAGGGAGTTTGGAAAGCATGTCAGTCCTTGGATAGAGAGTGCTGTGTGCGTATTACTGTTATGAAAGCTTTTATTGCAGGCCATACTCCTGAAGAGACACAGATAGGTTAGCCTCAAAATCAGCTTTTGATTTACAAATCAAGAAAGTGTTACAGAACATATATTAACAGAAACATTTTCATGAATTTTAGTGTTAATAAAAATGGTTTAAAGAGACTGTGAGATTTAAACAATCCAGACATCAGTGCATTATGCTAGTGCATGAGAAGTGAGAAAGTTAGTTTCACTGTCCAAGCAGCAGAAAAGGGGGAAGTAATTATGTTTGTTTGTTTTAATTTGGTGTTATTGTATTTATTTATTTTAATTTAATAATCTGAGGTTTGATTCTTTCCAATCGGACAGTGGTGCTTTTAAAATGTTTTATGCCTCTAATATCACTACAGAAATAGAGATAGGTCTGCAGGCATGATAATCATGAATACCACAGTGACATCCATGCTGGGCTGCATTCTGATCTCTGTTACTCTGGTGTAATTCCAGGATTGTGCCACTGAAGTCAATGGCACATTATATCAAGGAGATAGTTGTCTGCCTTAAGGCCAGATTGAATCTGGCCTTCTCATGGGTGCACAAAGGGGTGTGAGAGAGGACAAGATCCTCTCTCCTCCTGTGCACTGTGGCCTGACACAATGGGCCTGATTCTGCTCTCATTTTATTCCAGTGGAACACAGGAATAATTCCAATGAAGTCAGTTGACTTGCACTGGTATAAAAATGGCATGAGTGTGGAATCAGGTGAGCATAAATATTTCTCTCTTCTAGCACAAATCCTTCCAGAAGGGCTGAGGAAGGGCAGGGAGGAGGCAGGCTAAACCATCCTGAAAGGGGACAGGGAGGGCTGGAGTGAGGATGGTGCCGTGTCCCCATGTACCTGGCCCTGCATCCCTTCGCCCTTGATCTTTGTCAGCAAGACGTCCTCTGAGGTAGTGTATTCCTTCTCACTCCACCCTATGGACCCTATGTGCCCAGTGTAGCCCTTAAAAGTAGTGGGGAACAAAAGCATTAGGTGAGCAGTATTGGATGCTGGGGAACACTTATTCAAACATGAACAAAGGTAAGGGTTTATCTAGGTTTGGAGAATGGGCAGTTCATATTTTACCCTAATCAATGAATCCATCCTTAACTAATGTGATGTTTCACACATTAACATGAAGCAACCTTAATCTCAAAGTGATAGACTGTTGCTACTTTAAAATAACTCACTAAAATTGATCAGTGAAGGAATGAAATGTGTGAGAAATTGAATTTTTCTAGAGGGAATTTTGTGTATATCATTTGGAATACATGAATACATTTGTGAAAACAGTTTAGAGAGAATGTACTTTGGGCTCAAGTGAGTTATGGATATTATGGAAGTCAAACATTGTGGCTTCCATTGTGTTGGCATCTGCCAGAATCAGTACTTGGTCAAATCCTGAAAGGTGCTGAGTTGCTGATACTTAGCAGCTCTCAAGATCTGGCCCATCTTGAGGAAGTGAAAAAGAGGAGAAGATCCTCAACATAGTTTGATACAGTTCATGTTGTATTTAGAAATGTAGGAGTAAGCCACAATCTAAATGGGAGTAATGATTCCTGCTTCATCTTTAACCATACTATATCCTAGTCGTATTCTGTTCTAAATATTTATTAACTTTTCATAAAGTATAATATGTTTAATAGAGTTGGTTGGAACATTTTCAGGGGTGTATTTTCACCAGAATGTTTCACCAAAGCGAAAATGTTTTGCTGATGTATAGATGGGTGTGGTAATATCTTTTATTGGATCAAGTTCTATTGGTGAGAGAGACACACTTAGCTTACACAGAACTCTTCTTCAGGTCTGTGTAAGCTCAAACGCTTGTCTCTCTCATCAAGAGAAGCAGGTCCAACAAAAGATATTACCTCACCCACCTTGCCACAATGTTTTGCAAACACATAGGGCTGGTCTACTCTACGGGTGGGAGATCGATCTAAGTTACACAACTTCAGCTACCTGAATAACGCAGCTAAAGTCAACGTACTTAGATCTACTTACCACGGTGTCTTCACTGAGATGTATTGATGGGAGATGCTCTCCTGTCAATTCTTCTTGTGCTTCTCTTTGAGGTGGAGTACCAGAGTCAACGCTAGAGCGATCGGTGGTCGATTTATCGCGTCTATACTAGACATGACAAATTGACCCTCGCTGGATAGATTGCTGCCCATCGATCCAGCTGCTAGTGTAGACATGCCCATAGATGGTTGAGGTAATATATCTCTTTTATTGCACTGACTTCTGTGAGAGAAACAAGCTTTTGAGCTTAAACAGACCTGAAGGAGAGTTCTGTTGTAAGATCAAAAGCTTGACACTCTCACCAACAGAAGTTGGTCCAATAAAAGATATTATCTCACTCACCTTGTCTCTCTAATATCCTGGGACCAACACGGCTATAACAACATTGCTCGCAGACACATATCAGTTAAGATGAGGTTTTCACTGAAATAGTTTCTGAGCTACAGGGTTACCTGGTTAAAGAGAGAGAGAGAAATAGTTCTGTTTTTGCAAAAATTTTCAAAAGGTTTTGTTTTCATTCCAGTACAGATCAAAAACAAATTTCAAAACTTCAAAAGTTGTTGTGAAACAGAATTGTTATCTCTGAACAGGTCTGATGTTAAATATATTTAAAATGTGCGGCTGTGCATAGGAAAGAAAGCAGGGCACTAATTAGCCAGATTGATCTAATTAAAGTAAATGAGAATTGCATTGCTAACATTGTTCACACTGTTTTGAAATGTTTGATTGGTTTTGATCAGGGAGGGGCACAATTTACAAAGTTCAGATCCACAGGTGTTTCTGGATCTGGATCTGAACTCTATTCCAACAAGTGAAGAGTATTTTGTTTGGGCTATCTGTGATATTTAGATGCAAATTTGGTTTCCTTATCATCTGCCTCCCCTTCAAGATTGGGGGGCATTTAGATCTGAAGTTCTGGCTTCAGCTCATCTCTAGGCTACATGTGCAAAAAAGCAGTCACTGCACATTAAGGTGGTACCAGTTCCATTACCCAGTTACACTAATTTAAATCCAGAGTAACTCCATCTATTTACATAGTCTTATCTGAAAGTAGAGTCCAACCTTTTGTATTTAATTCATTTTAATTTATTTTGGTTAATTCATTTTATTTATTTCTAATAATATGTTTATAGCACCTTCATCCTGAAGGATTAAAATCTTCTTTAAAAACTTTACAGGCTGTACTATGCAAGAATCATTTCACCCATGGCTGAACTGCAGCCACGTCTAGCATGGCACATTATAGCTATTTAACCATGTAACACCACACAGCCAATCATCTGAGGTAGGCAGTGAAGAATATGGTATCTAGTTGAAACAGCAGGTATAATTTACGCAATTAGAAAGACAACTAATTCTGTCATAGACTGTAAACTTCAAGGGAAAGACTATCTTTCCTTTTTCTATAATTCTCCATGCACAGTTATGTAACTATTATGTACAGTAGTGATGATGATACTAATAAGCAGTACAATAATATTATTGCATTATAGTTATATAAAATTATATTACATTTGATGGATACGTTCATTATTAATAATACAAATTATTTTTGTGTGTATAGTGCCTACCATAATTCAGCCCCAATCCATTTAGCAGGTACTGCAACTTGAATTATGAATATTAATCATATGTTGTTATCATGCAGGATCCTACCCTCAAAACATGAAAATATTCCTAAATACAATTATTACCTTCTATACCACATAATCATTGAATTTTGAAGTGCCAATTGTATTTGTATCTAGTCACTTCTAAAATGGCAATACATTTTTTAATAGGGAGGAAAACAAGGGATGTTAAATGCTTGTGAACCATAAAGGAAGTTACTGTATATTACAATGTGATTTTTTTATCACGTCTATTGGAATAATTTCAGATGCTTTCAAGTTTTAAGAGCTAATTAAAAGCAGCATCTATTCTTGTAATGAATATATGTATAACCACGCTGACTGTGAAAGGGTCAGATTCTGATCTAAGTCACACATGTGTCAATCTGAAGTGTACTGAATTCAGTGAAGTTTCTCCAAATTTATATTGTTGTGCTCAGAGACTGTCCCAGAGTGTATAATTCTTTTCTTCTCCATTTTTCTTTTCTCTTCCTCTATCCTGCCCCTACTTTTGTTTTTCACCTTTCATATTCTATTGAACAAAACAATTGTTTTGATTTCTTAAAGCCATATCAAACATACATATTTTATTTAGATGTAAGAGTCAGCTTTTCACACAGCTGTTAGAGGCTCTGGATCTGTTAGTTCCAAACTGATATTTAAGGAAAATCAGATAGTCAGCAGATACAGACTGAATGTAAGTGGGTAAAGGGGAACATAAGACAGAAGAAAAGTAGAGAGATTCTAAGTTGCTGAGACAAATTTAGAACCAGCAAGAATTTGAGCAGTGGCATTTATTATTACTACCAGCCTATGACAGGCAGATTCTGGATGACCTACAAAGGGGAAATCACTACACAGAAGCCTATATAGGACAAGCAGTATGTGTAAGGCAAACTGTGTAGGGAGCTATCCAGTCAAACCATTTAATTCTTTGAGAATAAAAAGAGGAAAGAAAGAGATTTTTTCTCACAATACTGTAAGAAATAATACATGTCAAGAGAACACAGTGATGCTGCCTTTAACATAGACAATGTCCCTTCAACCAACTTAACTCCTCCTAGCATATTACTTCTAATATCTGCATTATGTGCTAATGAGGACTACATCTTTCTCATCCCATGTATGGGTGGATTTATAATGACAGGGTCTAATATGCCACTTCAGCAATCTGCAAAGGACTATAGTGCTGCCATGGAATGAAATTGCCATCCTTCCACTACCATTTCCCAAATGGGATCAATACACTGTCTGTTTTACTAACAGGATTCAGTGAATCAACTAATTTGTGGTTTTAAAAATTCCAGTGGGACAACCCTATTTCAAGTCTATAGAAGATCATTACATTTAGGGCTTTCTAGCCTGCATCCACATTATTCACTGGTCAGTCTTCATCATTGTTCATGAGTAGACAGTGCTGCTAACCAACAGTGGAAGGCCATTAGAATTCAATCAATTTCCCACAAACTACCCTTTGTTGCTTTCATGTTTGTGTTTCTTAAGTTTCTTTATACAGCATGGTATTGCATTGCTGAATACAGGCTATGTGTCATACTTTAATAACCAATACCTTTGTCAGTGGTGACCTAAACATTTCTCTCTTAATTCTCTGGAAATCAATTTTTCTCCAAAACAAAATTATTATATCTGAGTCTAACCTATTTCTCCAAGATGATAAGAATATCTCAAAGACTTCTCATTCTATATGGATTTCCCCTTAGCCTCTACTCTATCTCCCTTCTCTTTCCTTTCCTTGACAAGTCTGCCCATTTTGTTTCTACAATACTTTGCTATTAATCAATAAACTGACTTATGGCACCTGTCACCTGAATGATGCTATTCAGCAGCACAATATGGGATTTTGATGGATTAAAGTTCTAGCCTGCATATTCTTGCACTTTGCTTTTGTATTAATTGTTTATTTCCCAGCAAGTGTGTCTGCAGGACAGCTGGCTCTCTCATAAGCCCCTTCATGTGACACATGTCAAATGACAATTGAAAATTCTCTCAACTTTGTGAGCAAGCATGTACCTTGAAATCTCAAGCTGTCAATCATACCCACAATATGCAATTGCTCTCATTCCTTCATGCATCTAAACTTCCGATCAAAGGGCTGGTGACAACAAATGTTGCCTTTTGAACTACACTGTAAATGTACAAATATGCTGGATAATAAATTCTTCCCCTAGCCCCTGCTGTTATTGCTATTTCTCAAGCACCTGGTGCTTTTAAATCAGGTCAGTTTGGACCTTTGGTCATTTCCTTTAAAAGTGTGTTGATTTTTAAACAAAAACTTCTCTTTTATCTCGATACCCTGTGCACAATATTTACCCTATTATAGGCATTTTTCTGCAAATCTGTGTAATAAAACAATAAAATAATAATAATAACAAAACCCAGTTGCTATATAGTGCTTTTCATCAGTAGATCTAAACATATGTCAATACCAGTATTATTAGATATTATGTTATTTTAGGCATAGATTAAAAATACATTTTAGGGCACAGATGTGCTAATTAGAATCATCCAGATATTTTCTTTAAAATGTAAGGGCCAGGTTCTGCCACCTTATTCCATAAGCAGTCTCATTGCTGTATAGTACTCCAGCTTTGTGGCTGGAATAACTGGGCTCTCTGTGGAAGAGGTCTTCTGCTAATCATAGAATATCAGGGTTGGAAGGGACCACAGAAGGCCATCTAGTCTAACCCCCTGCTTAAAAAGCAGGACCAATCCCCATTTTTTGCCCCAGATCCCTAAATGGCCCCCTCAAGGATTGAGCTCACAACCCTGGGTTTAACAGGCCAAAGCTCAAACCACAGAGCTATCCCCCTCCCATGGAAGCAACCAGTCTAACTCCCGCTACATATGATGCAGAGAAAGTCAATGAAAACCTGTAGTGCTCAATAGAAGTGAATGAAATAAAATAAGCTATGTTGGCAGACAAAAAGCATTAGTAATGGAGGGCACCTGAAGACATGAGGACACTGAGGGTTGTTGGTAAACCCAGAAGATGGTTATTTATCACCTCTGTGCATAGGGGCTTTCCCCTATTGCTCTGGGAACTGCAAAGGGATGCCAATTACAGGAGCAGGGGCATGAGGACTGAGCATAATGTGAGTGCACTAGGCATAGGGATTGCGTACTGCTCTACAGGGGACTGGGTATGGCTGGCCACTACTCTGTGTTTATATTTACATCCCCAATCTCTACCTGTGATGGGGAGTGTGGTGTGATCATCCTGTAAACTAGACAAGGGAATTTTCTTCTGCACAGAGGAACTCTAGCCCCCAGGAGCTTGGGAGGATGGTATCCGGGCTTCCGCTGCTTCCTGGGGAAGTGGAGACACAGAAGGACAATGAGGTCTGGGGCTCCCAGACCTGCCTGGCCTCTGGTGGAGATGGTGCTTTTCAGCCTGATTGCATCTCTGGATAAGAGCTTAGGTTTGGGTGTGGGTCTGGGGAAGCCATGGGGAGAGCTAAGAACTGGGTGAGGTGCGATGTGGGGGGAAGAGCACAGGTCTGGGTGTGGGCAGCAGGAGAGGAGTGTGTATGGAGCTGAGTTCAGGGGGGAGAGAAGCAGAGGTAGAATGAGAGAGATTATGACTGGGTATGGGGGAGTAGCAGGGGAACATCTTAGGTCTGGGTGCAAGGGAAAGGAGTATGTGGGGCTGGATGCAGGGCAGCAGAGGGAGAGCTTGAGGACCCCTCCTTAGGAAAATTTTGGTTGGGCCCTGATTCCAGGAACTTACAATATTTTGATACAGGATATTAATATGTTAAACAAGGAATTGGTGTTACTTCTTATACATAGAGTTAATTAGATATTATCTTGGCAGATTAAATCTTGATGTTTGCCAGTTATCCCTTTGTATTACAGAATTTGTAATCAGTCCATCAAGGAATTCTGAAATATTTTCAGATCACTGAGTATTTTGAGGCTCTTGTCCCAGCAGAACTGTGTATGCCAAAGAATGTGAAGGAAGAAACCAAAGGACAGCCAAAACAAGTAGAGTTATTGGATCTGATTATATAAATATAAAGAAGAAAATACATGAAATAATAAAGCCTTTATGACTGTCAAGGAATAGGGCCAGAATATTCTTACTTGATGGTTTATCCTAATTTGTGGCTGTAGAGTTATTGTAATTCAGAAATGGGTACTGTAAACCTTCTGTGCCCATCTCTCTCTATTCAGACATCTGAACTGAGACAATCTGAGCATAGTGGAGTTGCTGATGAGTAACTTTATGTATTTTCATAAATAATGAGGAGTCCTTGTGGCACCTTAGAGACTAACAAATGTATTTGGGCATAAGCTTTCATAGGCTAAAACCCACTTCGTACACTGCTTTTCTTCAAGTAAATAAATCTGATCTACCCAGTCTGATAATCTGGCTCTACAACTTCACTTCCCAAAGCAAGTGTAGGTTTCTTAAATTGCATCCTTAAACAATGAATAGCAACAGAGAGGCCATTGTCATGAGGAAACACATTTTCATGACACTAAACAAAGCAAGATGCTTTGTTCTCTAATCACCCCAAGAGGCATCATTAACTCTTGATAACCAAATCACTTCTCTCAGAAGTTCCATATTACATTCCAAGCTTGAGAGAGGTCACTCCTCAGTTGATAAGAAAAGACCTAAAATGCTTCTCTTGTAGTGTCAATCACAGATATGACCAGAGTAGACTTTATAAACTTTACCACATGCCATTGCTGAGCAAATTGGATTAAAAGGTTGAGATCATACTTTCCTTCTATCAGCCTAGTTCATTGTATAATAGTCTTACCTCTGCCAGATACTTGTTTTGCTTCACCTCTGAGAAGTGCCATCCTCCAGATAAGACATTAAAAATGATATCCCATTTGCCCGTGCCAGTGGTTGTTAATAGAGTAGAGATTTTTTGACACTTTGAATTACACACTGGTAGTAAAAAAGCTCCTGAGCTTTGGCCCACACTGTGCCCCACTCCAAGAATAACAACCTAAATGCACTGGCAACAATAGGAAGATTCATTACTCTGTGCTTGGTATTGCTGATCACCTGCAGTCTCACAGTGGGATAGACTCAACCCATTATGAAATTTGGAATAACTGATAAAACAAATATACTTTATAGTAATGATTTGTCTAAGCAAGAAAATGTAGTATTTGTCTAAGCAAGAAACTGAATGTTGCAAACCAAAACATGTCTGGTAAGCTGCTATAGCTTTTCTTATAAGCCCCATGTACCCAACACCAGCAGTGGTGGGCTTATACACAATGAAACTAGAATATGCTATTGTTCTGTGAAATGCTGTGTGCTGTTTCTTTGCCATATTACACTGAGTGGTGCAAATCTGACATTTTAGACTTTGGGGCTTTTAAAACAGATAGCAAATGCACATTGTGTGAAACTTCTGCCTCTACAAAGCAGAAACTTCTGACTCTACAAACTTCTGACTCTTCCTTTGTAATGTGGGCCATTCTGTCTTTGCATTTAAGTGAACTGTAGCTCACGAAAGCTTATGCTCAAATAAATTGGTTAGTCTCTAACGTGCCACTAGTACTCCTTTTATTTAAAACATCAGAATTAATCTTCAGAAAGCATCCATTACAGTGATATTTGGAAGGGCAGTATTCTAGACCATTGACTGAAATAATTTATAATATATGAGCCTGAACCAAAATTCAAGATCCAAGCAAGCTGAACCCTGGAAAAATGTAGCCATAGATCAGATAGTAGCAGAGTGTGTTTGTATTTATTTTTAAACAGGAGTCTTGTGGTAGTTGGAGAAGTCCTGAATGCCTAGTTCCCCAGTAGGGAAAACCCAGGCATGGAGTTACGGTATAAGACAGGCATTTGCGTGACTGTTGAAATAGAATGAAACTGGTGAATGAAACTCAGAAATGTGGGGTTTGTGATTTTGTGGATATGAATTTTCCTGGATAGAAGCTGGTGCTTTCATTGTACATTCGCTTTGATGTAAAGCATTAGCAGGTCAGATATCTCAAGTTTTGCTTTGAGATTCAGGTTTTAACAATCCCTGAACAAAACTAATATATCTCAAAATCAAATTAAGTTGAAACTCCAGAACTTATGTGTTTTTGTGCGAAACCTATGCAAAACCAATAAATTTTAACATGATTTTGACACAAAACCAGATATTTGAACATGGTAACATGTAGATGGGATAACTATGACTCAGCTAGTTCAGTGAACATTAGAAATGCTTTCCATGAACAGGATCTGAGTTTTCAGTTCGGAATGAAACTTTCCTGGTTTTAAGTTTCTTGTAAATTATAACTAGACTGATAGCGTGCAGTATTCTTGAGTTTTTTATTTTAGGAAGGCTTTTAGCAAGAAAAATTGAATAAAAAGGGATTTTATAATGGATTTTATGAATTATGTTAGGACTAAACTTAAAATTTGTCTTTCTTGGAAAAAAGAGAGGCAAGAATTCAGTGTTCAGGACTGAACAGTAAATTGATTGTTTTCTCTTTTTTCCAGACTCCTATAACAGACCAGAAGAGATACTGTGTTCCTGTAATGTATATCTAGCCCAAGTTCACAGACATGGAGCATCAGGCAGACAGATTGAAGCAGTGATATGTCTCTATGATTAATCAATGTAGAAACAATGTGATCTAGCCATAGAAGTTCTCTCGTTGTCTGGAGCTGTGATTATTTATTCAACCATTGCTCTGAGTGCACATCTTCCATTGATTTCATTTTGAGTTTTGTTCTAAAACAACAGGAAAGAAATCCACAGTTTGGAAAAAACAAAAAAACAAAACAAAAAAACCCCTACTCATCCGGTTCACTGACATAAATAACAGATGAATGTTCCAGCTATACTCTACATGCTTGAGAAAAGTTTTACCTGGGTTGAAACATTTACATTCCCCCATAGTTGCTGCTTCAAAGAGAACCTGTAGGTGGATGCCTGCATGGTCAGTGGAGGTCAGCTCCCTCCACGGGACTGCCCCTACTTCTCTAAATCCCTGCCTTCTGTGGATATGTCTACACTGCATCTGGAAGCGAGCTTTCCAGCCCAGGTAGACAGACTTGCACTCTCAAGCTCTAGCTAGCACACTCAAAATAGTAGTCAGGCTTGAGCTTGGGTTCTGAAGCCTAGGGGGTTGGGTGGGCTTGAGAGCCTGAGCTTCTCCCCAAGCTAGAGCATCCTACGTTTCTATTTTTAATGTGCTAGCTCAAGCCCAATTAGCATGAGTCTCTGTACCCGGGTTGGGAGGCTCACTCCCACTTGCAGTGTAGACATACTCTAAGGGGTTGAGGATCCAAGACTGAGGAAAGGCCAGGAACAAAACAAGCATGTGTTCATTGTTTCCTTCAAGACCCACAGAAAATCCAAGGAAAAATAAACACATTACATTCCATGCTGGAAAACCCCAATAAAGAGGGGAGCAGAAGTTGATTCCACAGGAGGAGGTGACTGCAGCAATAACTATAAACTTACATGTGGAATGACAAAATTGATTTTAAAATGACTGATACGGTCTTCATAATGCAAGAGTTATGTATTGTCTGTGTGATAGTAGCAACAGCAAGCCTTCGCTAAGGAACATTTCCAGCATTCAATGTTTCCAATATAATTTGGTTCAATCTTTAATTGAAAAGCCCCCCTAACTAAGGCAACCAATGTTGGAGGTTCCTTTGGGCATTTGTTTTAGTATTTCATATGTGTATCTAAATTACTTGATTTTCAAAAGTGTCGAACACACAGTAACTTTCACTGACATCACTGAAAAAGCTGTTTGGCCCACATTTCAAAACATTTGGCTTCCAATTCCATATTAAGGCCTCCAAACAAAGTGACATCATTTTCAAAAAGTTAAGCAACCAGCAACGCTCAGTGGTGTCAATGAAAGTTACTGTGTGTTCAACACTTTTGAAAATCAAGTAATTTATTGAGAAGCCTAAATATGCACTTAGGAGCCTAACGTTAGCCTCCCATTGTCTTTACCCTTAGCTTATCCTTGGCAATCAAATTAACATTTTCCCAGTTGTAAAATGTGTATGAGGGCCCTCATCTGCCTGCCACATAGTGTGTTAATTGCAGAAAGAGTCTATATGCCTCTTTCCCTCAAACCAGACTAACACAAAATCAACTGGAATTTCTCGCAGTCTTAGCTACTTACATGGCCTCCACTACCATAGTATCTGAGCACCTCACAATCTTTTGATGTATCCTCACTACACTCTATGAGGCAAGGAGGTGCTATTATCCCCATTTTACAGGTGGGGAACTGAGGCACAGAGAGGCTAAGTGACTTGTCCATGATCACATAGGAAGTCTGTAGTGGAGCAGGGATCTGATAGAAGATCTCCCAAGCCCCAGTCTTATACTCTAACCACTAGGCCAGCCTTCCTCTCTTTTTGAGCCTAATACAAAATATTTGACCCTAAATATGGACGTAGAAACTGATAGAAAAGGAAATCTTTAGAATATCTGTCTCTCATTTATGTGTAACAGCTACCTAGTTTCAATTTTAATTTCTCACCATTTTTCCCACTTACCGCCAGATAATAGCTCCGGTATATTCAAATATCGCATATATCAATGTTTGAGACTTGTCTAATGTTTCAGGGCAATTTACCTGCTATTTTTCTGAAAACCAGATTAGATGCAGGTCCGTTTTAAAGACATTCATTTAAGAATGCGAACATGTTAGTTCAAACATTATTTATTAGGAAAAGGCATAATTGCAGAGACTGGTAAAAAATAATTCTGGCAGTTTGATTTTGAGAGCAAACTCAGTAATGTCAAAAAAAAAAACAGTAACTAATTACACTCTCAAAAATAATCTTGTTAGATGCCCAAACTTTTGTGGGAAGTGGGCTTTTAACAGCATGTTTTATAGCTAGCATCTAGCAAGGGATATTAATAGTTTTGCCTTAATATTATTTAAAAGGCTTCTTTTATCAAGAAGCTGTGGGAAATCATAGCTGACATACAATCTTTCATTTCTTTTCCACCCACATTAATTTTTTACCTGGTGTGCATTCCTGCAGAAAAGTGGAGGAAAAAATACATAAAAAATCCAAGAGTTCTTTTAATCTGTATTTCAGCCTTTGGGGGTAAATTTGGGGTACCACTAAGGGACAAATTCTGCCTTAGCAATGTTAAAAAAGCACACTGAATTCAGATGGGATTTGAGGGTGTAAATGAGGGCACTAGTTGACTCTATGACATCAGTTATGTAAGCCAATGCCTGCCATGTCCCATACTGTTGGGTATGCTTAAATTGATGAAGGATCTTGAGCTGATACTTTAAAGCTCAGTCTTCTTGACTCAAATCTCTTGACTGAAAGACTAGGGTTAGAACCATTTCAAATCCTGTTATTTGTAGCATGCACATCCAAATGGGAACGGGGTGTCTCTTACAGAGGGTTAAAGCAGGATCCTAGAAATACCAACCATAAAATACTGAAGATACCAGTAGATGGGAACCATTGTTTCAGATGACACAACTTATTGTTTTCAAACACTGTATCACCATAAATGTCACATCTGAAGAGTTATAAATATTAAATTATGCAACCAAAGAGGAAAACCCACTAGTATCATTACCTGCTACCTGTGGTTAATCAGTAAAGTGGTTAATCAGTAAACAATTTTTTTGTTGATGTTGAAAAAGAAAAGCTTAGTTAAAAAAATCTTTTGAAAAAAATTCATTTTGATTAAATTTTCATTAAAAATAGTAACTGATTTTTTTTGGAAAAAATGTACATTTTTAGTATTTAAATGTGAAGGAAAAAAGCACACATTTAGTGGATCAATGGTAGTAGATGTATTAAAAAAAGAGAGTCAGATTTTTTCAACCAAAACAAAACCCAAAACATTGAATTAAAAAATTGAATTTTGAATTTTTTACTTGAAAACTTAGAATATTCACAAAAACTTTTGATTGAAAACAAATTCTTTTCATTTAAAAAAAATGAAGAAAAAAAAAAGATCAGTTTCAACCAGCTCTATAAATCATGTGTTTAGTCACATAGGGATTTTCCTCAAGAAATATGACCTAGGGGATAGCAAAGGTTTGTGAATTACATTTCTATTTCATTAAGCACTAAAACCTCCAGAAAAATAAGTCAAGAGAGAATTGTCCAACAGCTCTCTCTTTCTGCAAAATTTGATTTTGCTCACACCACTTTGCTGTCTATCACTGCTGAAAATTTTCACTTTTTCAGGTTTCAGAGTAACAGCCGTGTTAGTCTGTATTTGCAAAAAGAAAAGGAGTACTTGTGGCACCTTAGAGACTAACCAATTTATTTGCGCATGAGCTTTCGTGAGCTACAGCTCACTTCATCAGATGCATACCGTGGAAACTGCAGCAGACATTATATACACACAGAGATCATGAAACAATACCTCCTCCCACCCCACTGTCCTGCTGGTAATAGCTTATCTAAAGTGATCATCAAGTTGGGCCATTTCCAGCACAAATCCAGGTTTTCTCACCCTCCGCCCCCCCCCCCAACTCACTCTCCTGCTGGTAATAGCCCATCCAAAGTGACAACTCTCTTCACAATGTGTATGATAATCAAGGTGGGCCATTTCCTGCACAAATCCAGGTTCTCTCACCCCCTCGCCCCCCTCCAAAAACCACACACACAAAGTCACTCTCTTGCTGGTAATAGCTTATCCAAAGTGACCACTCTCCCAACAGTGTGCATGATAATTAAGGTGGGCCATTTCCAGCACAAATCCAGGTTTTCTCGCCCCCCCACCCCCATACACACACAAACTCACTCTCCTGCTGGCAATAGCTCATCCAAACTGACCACTCTCCAAGTTTAAATCCAAGTTTAACTAGAACGTCTGGGGGGAGGGGAGGTAGGAAAAAACAAGGGGAAATAGGCTACCTTGCATAATGACTTAGCCACTCCCAGTCTCTATTTAAGCCTAAATTAATAGTATCCAATTTGCAAATGAATTCCAATTCAGCAGTTTCTCGCTGGAGTCTGGATTTGAAGTTTTTTTGTTTTAAGATAGCGACCTTGTCAAGGTTCCTCCCCCACTCTGAACTCTAGGGTACAGATGTGGGGACCTGCATGAAAAGCCTCCTAAGCTTATCTTTACCAGCTTAGGTCAAAACTTCCCCAAGGTACAAAATATTCCACCCGTCGTCCTTGGATTGGCCGCTACCACCACCAAACTAATATTGGTTACTGGGGAAGAGCTGTTTGGACGCGTCTTTCCCCCCAAAATACTTCCCAAAACCTTGCACCCCACTTCCTGGACAAGGTTTAGTAAAAAGCCTCACCAATTTGCCTAGGTGACTACAGACCCAGACCCTTGGATCTTAAGAACAATGAACAATCCTCCTAACACTTGCACCCCCCCTTTCCTGGGAAATGTTGGATAAAAAGCCTCACCAATTTGCATAGGTGACCACAGACCCAAACCCTTGGATCTGAGAACAATGAAAAAGCATTCAGTTTTCTTACAAGAAGACTTTTAATAAAAATAGTAGTAAATAGAAATAAAGAAATCCCCCCTGTAAAATCAGGATGGTAGATACCTTACAGGGTAATTAGATTCAAAAATATAGAGAACGCCTCTAGGCAAAACCTTAAGTTACAAAAAAGATACACAGACAGAAATAGTTATTCTATTCAGCACAGTTCTTTTCTCAGCCATTTAAAGAAATCATAATCTAACACGTACCTAGCTAGATTACTTACTAAAAGTTCTAAGACTCCATTCCTCGTCTATCCCCGGCAAAGAGAGAATATAGACAGACACACAGACCCTTTGTTTCTCTCCCTCCTCCCAGCTTTTTTTTTTTTTTTGTCTCCTCGTTGGTCATTTTGGTCAGGTGCCAGCGAGGTTACCTTTAGCTTCTTAACCCTTTACAGGTGAGAGGAGCTTTCCCCTGGCCAGGAGGGATTTCAAAGGAGTTTACCCTTCCCTTTATATTTATGACAGACCTTCATGTCTGTGATTGCGTGACCAGAGAGATTGAAGTGTTCTCCGACTGGTTTATGAATGTTATAATTCTTGACATCTGATTTGTGTCCATTTATTCTTTTACGTAGAGACTGCCCAGTTTGACCAATGTAAATGGCAGGGAGGCATTGCTGGCACATGATGGCATATATCACATTGGTGGATGTGCAGGTGAACGAGCCTCTGATAGTGTGGCTGATGTTATTAGGCCCTCTGATGGTGTCCCCTGAATAGATATGTGGGCACAGTTGGCAACGGGCTTTGTTGCAAGGATATGTTCCTGGGTTAGTGGTTCTGTTGTGTGGTATGTGGTTGTTGGTGAGTATTTGCTTCAGGTTGTGGGGCTGTCTGTAGGCAAGGACTGGCCTGTCTCCCAAGATTTGTGAGAGTGTTGGGTCATCCTTCAGGATAGGTTGTAGATCCTTAATAATGCGTTGGAGGGGTTTTAGTTGGGGGCTAAAGGTGAGGGCTAGGGCGTTCTGTTATTTTCTTTGTTAGGCCTGTCCTGTAGTAGGTGACTTCTGAGAACTCTTCTGGCTCTATCAATCTGTTTCTTCACTTCCGCAGGTGAGTATTGTAGTTGTAAGAAAGCTTGACAGAGATCTTGTAGGTGTTTGTCTCTGTCTGAGGGGTTGGAGCAAATGTGGTTGTATCGCAGAGCTTGGCTGTAGATGATGGATCGTGTGGTGTGGTCAGGGTGAAAGCTGGAGGCATGTAGGTAGGAATAGCGGTCAGTAGGTTTCCGGTAGAGGGTGGTGTTTATGTGACCATTGTTTATTAGCACTGTAGTGTCCAGGAAGTGGATCTCTTGTGTGGACTGGACCAGGCTCAGGTTGATGGTGGGATGGAAGTTGTTGAAATCATAGTGGAATTCCTCAAGGGCTTCTTTTCCATGGGTCCAGATGATGAAGATGTCATCAATATAGCGCAAGTAGAGTAGGGGCTTTAGGGGACGAGAGCTGAGGAAGCGTTGTTCTAAATCAGCCATAAAAATGTTGGCATACTGTGGGGCCATGCGGGTACCCATAGCAGTGCCGCTGATCTGAAGGTATACATTGTCCCCAAATGTAAAATAGTTATGGGTAAGGACAAAGTCACAAAGTTCAGCCACCAGGTTAGCCGTGACATTATCGGGGATAGTGTTCTTGACGGCTTGTAGTCCATCTTTGTGTGGAATGTTGGTGTAGAGGGCTTCTACATCCATAGTGGCCAGGATGGTGTTATCAGGAAGATCACCGATGGACTGAAGTTTCCTCAGGAAGTCAGTGGTGTCTCGAAGGTAGCTGGGAGTGCTGGTAGCGTAGGGCCTGAGGAGGGAGTCTACATAGCCAGACAATCCTGCTGTCAGGGTGCCAATGCCTGAGATGATGGGGCGCCCAGGATTTCCAGGTTTATGGATCTTGGGTAGTAGATAGAATATCCCAGGTCGGGGTTCCAGGGGTGTGTCTGTGCGGATTTGATCTTGTGCTTTTTCAGGAAGTTTCTTGAGCAAATGCTGTAGTTGCTTTTGGTAACTCTCAGTGGGATCATAGGGTAATGGCTTGTAGAAAGTGGTGTTGGAGAGCTGCCGAGCAGCCTCTTGTTCATATTCCGACCTATTCATAATGACAACAGCACCTGAGTTTGTGGGGGGGGGGGCGGAGGGTGAGAAAACCTGGATTTGTGCTGGAAATGGCCCGACTTGATGATCACTTTAGATAAGCTATTACCAGCAGGAGAGTGGGGTGGGAGGAGGTATTGTTTCATGATCTCTGTGTGTATATAATGTCTGCTGCAGTTTCCACGGTATGCATCCGATGAAGTGAGCTGTAGCTCACGAAAGCTCATGCTCAAATAAATTGGTTAGTCTCTAAGGTGTCACAAGTACTCCTTTTCTTTTCACTTTTTCAGGGTCATTTTGTTTCTCCTAAAAGTCCTGAAATTTTCTTTTTAGAGTGACTAATATATAATAAAATATTTTTACTTGATTTCTTTCTAGACTCTCTAATGGACTGTAGTAAATCCTTCATTTATATGTGTAATATTTTGCTTCTTTCTTTGCTTTAAAGATACTTTCCATAATTTTTGTAGACTCACCAGAGCCAGTTAAATTGATGTTTGAACTGGGCTATGTAGTAATCCTGCACTGTCAGAATAATACAGACAGTGCTTTAAGGCCACTGTTGTATGTTGGTTTTGCTCTAATATTCAAGTTGGACATATCCAGTAAATTCAAATCAGATCAAAAGTCTTCAGGCTCTCTAAAAATGGAGCAGTAAACAAATTTTGTGTAGTATTTTTGTAGCATGCTCCTTTATTATAAAAAGACTAAACATGAAGAATGAATACTTAGTGTTTATATATAACCTTTCATTCACTAACCTGTTTATGATTTTCAGGTGAAACCTTGGCCCCGTGGAGTCAATGAGACTTTTCCACTTGGGGCTAGAATTTCACCCTTGATTTCTAAATACCTCTATCCTGCTTCAAAAAAAGTTGCTGGGCCAAATAGAAACACCATGACTAGGATCAAGTCTTTTCATTCTGGCACAGAAAGTCATTATGAGCAATTATTTCTCCAAGACTCATTCCTCTCTCCCATACTATTCAACATCTATAGCAGGGGTAGTCAATAGGCAGACTGCAGGCCAAATTTGGACTGCCAGATGCTTTTGAACAGACCCCAAAATCTTTTTATTTACTTATTATTATCATTATTGTTATTATTTTTGTGTTATTTTCTCTGGAGTATGGACCTTGACTATATCTTGACCAAGAAGTTTGGAGCTTGACAAAAAATAATTGATTACCCCAATCTATAGGATAGCTTTGGTAGAGCTGGAGAGATCATTTTGGCTGAAATGCCTTCAGTGCACAGACAACAAGAAGCTCTACATCTCCTTTACATCAGATATAAACAGCATCATCTCTCAGGCTGCTAGCCAAAATCAGCATCTTAAAAAAGAAAAGCTGACTGGCTGCTCACCCCTTAAGGGCTGGGGCTAGCCAACACTGATTACAGAATGAGTCACACCTGAGAGAGATCAGAGTGATTGCCCTATAAAGAGCCACAGGAGGCAGGAGGCAACAATGGTCAGGGATTTGGGATGACTAAGAGTGTGTAGGCCATAGCAGAGTGTGTAAGAGAGAAATTCCAGCCAGGTAGAACTTGGGAGTGGCCTGGGAGGAGGAAGCAAAATCTTTGTTTGTGGGCACTTTAGGATGGACTTGAAATTTTTATTTTGAATGCTTGTTAATTTAACGAAGTAGAACCCAAGAAGGGTTGGGTTGTGGACAAAAGTGGTTTTTGAGTTTATTGAAGAGTCCAAGATGGGGAACCTGAGTCAGACTGCCTATAGTGGGATCCTAGGCCCCAAGGGAGTGCATAGGATATGGCTGGCCCACTTACATCCAGTTTGGTCCATTCTGATCATTCACATTTTCTTATCAATCCAGGCTTGAATAGGGTTTTAGAAGTAGTTTTCCCATGTCTATGAAATTCTTTCCTCCGTCAGGTCACACAGCCTATTTTTTCCATATCTCCACAATAGGCAATGGGTAGATGTCATGGATGGGGATTAAAATATAACAAGTAGAGCTGTTACCTTTTCAAAACCTAATGCCTGTTGTGAAGAAGCAGGACAGCCATTATGTGAATGCTAACTATAAACTTTTTGATATTTTCTGTCAAAATGCTGATTTTGGTGGGACTTGGAACTGCCTTTGAAGGGTTTTAAATATTTAGGGATGCTGTTCACTTTTATTCCTTTTCATTCTCTTTCCATTCTTTATTAAACAACAGTAATAAACTATTTAAACTAGCTTTATCTGGCTCCAAAATTAGAAGAACAAATAGCTGATCCAAGAACAAACCAAAGCACTTCTAGCCAGGTGACAACCAGCCCTGCACATATACTGTCACCCCATGTTACTTTCCAAGGCGACCAGAACTTTTCTGAGCCAGTTCATAGAACCATAAAATCTAGACTGGTAATAACTGACCTCGTCTAGCACCTTGCCTATGCAGGATTGGTCCCTGTGATGTATGATCCAGTGTTTTGTCCGGTGTAGCTTTAAAATGTGCCCTAGTGATTGGGCCTGTACCACTTCCCTTTGGAGATAATTCCCCTGGTTAATAAATTCCATCATCAATCCTAATAGACTTTTATGCCTAAATTTTTGCTTTCTTAAATTTTTACGTATACCTCCTTGCAATAATATAATACAATATAATACCTCTTTCTCCATAGTATTTCCACCTTTCTAGTATTTATAGGCTGTTGTTATGTCTCCATTCAGCTAGTGCTGGTACAGCCGGGTGATGGGTATGGAATCACATCAAGTATACATCAAGATATTTATTTTCATAACTATCTTAGCTCTTTTAATACTGCCTCACAAATCAGTCCATAATCCACACTCTAATCACTACCTTTCTGTGCAGTTCACTGTTGTGCTACCTATGTGTGTACAGCCCAAAGTTAATCTCAGGTACAATGGTATATGCTCTTTCAGTTGAGAATTCACCCCAGAGCTTCTGATGTGTTAGAATTCTTATTCTATTTTTCTTATGTTTCAGATGAATTTAAGAACGGAGATGTCAAAGTATGTGCTTAAGAGTACAAAGTGATCATTTTTTAACCACAGGTGGGAAAGTAGTTTGCCAGTGGGGAGAAAAGTGTTGCAATCACACATTAATCAAGCAGCCTTTGACCAATAGATCACAGATAACCTCAGTGTATAGCTGTGAGTTTTCATGTTTAAAATGAAAAAAAAATGGAGAATGCTGGAAGCTAAAACAGGAGATTTTTCAAAATGTGCTCTCCATTCTGCTCTACTGACTAAAGCCAGTCACAAGGAAATTAAAAACGAATATGTAGAATGAAATGCAACTACATCTATGAAGATTGCTCTTCATAACACAGGCTGATAGGGAATATTCCTGTGTGACTTATTGCCTGGCATGTATGTTTACCTTCAGGCTTCAGCAGATGGTAAATTGGATTCTAAAAGTTTGGTGCTAAGTTTAAACGGAGCAAACAGTTTGTCACCTAGCAATAGCATTACTGAAACCCCAAGAAAAGTCAAAATAAACAGAAGAATAACATCTTGAGGGAATTACTAGAAGCAGAAATTTCATTTCAGAAGCAACGTTTTGCCAAAAAACTTTTGTTGTAAAACTATGATAGTTTTCAAGACTGAGAAGCTCATATCACAGACCAAATGGAACGACCACTAAACTGATTATTCAGATATGATTCTTTTGTGGAATTTTGCAGTGAACAATCAGGAATTTATCCTTAGGAAATATCAGTGTGATTATTTGTTGTGGTAAGAGCTGAGATCACTCAATTCAGACAGCTGTTCCTGGGTCCTGATTTGAAATCATAGAGATATGTAATAATACAAAGATCTCATATTTTCAATATTTACAAATCAAACATTTTATTGTGAAATGTGGTTACAAGATGGCTCTATCTAGACCTTTAACAGTTGTGACAAAGTTCCTCCTCTACCTTGGTGGGTCTTGTGCTAATTGGCGGATTTGCTTGCCTTGGAGCTTCACGACAGCCCTCAGTTTGGCCGTTTTCCTGAACCCACAGTCCAGGTCAACTCCTCTTGTGTCTGACCAGGAGATGGGAGGCTTGGGGGGAACCCCGGCCCGCCCTCTACTCTGGGTTCCAGTCCAGGGCCCTGTGGAATGCAGCTGTTTAGAATGCCTCCTGGAACAGCTGTGCGATAGCTACATCTCCCTGGGCTACTTCCCCATGGCCTCCTCCCAACACCTTCTTTATCTTCACCATAGGACCTTCCTCCTGGTGTCTGATAATGCTTGTACTCCTCAGTCCTCTAACAGTCTGCGTTCTCACTCTCAGCTCCTAGCGCCTCTTGCTGCCAGCTCCTTACACGTGCACCACAAACTGAAATGAACTCCTTTTTAAGCCCAGGTGCCCTGATTAGCCTGCCTTAATTGATTCTAGCAGCTTCTTGATTGGCTGCAGGTGTTCTAATCAGCCTGTCTGTCTTAATTGTCTCCAGAAGGTTCCTGATTGTTCTGGAAACTTCCCTGTTGGGAAACGGAACGTCTTTTGCTTGCTCCTCAGCTATCTGCTTTCTATTCTTTCCTAAAGCCCCCTGGCCCGGATTTTTCTTACTTTTTGCACCTGCCTTAGTCCCGCCCCCGACCGGGCCAGATGCTTTTTTTTGTTTTCTTTTCATCTTTTGTGGGTTTTTTTTCCCCGTCTACGTGTTTCGGCCCTTAGCTCGCCAGCACCCCCCCCCACGCCTGCTTTCAGGCGCAGCTATTTGCCTTAGATGAACCCCCGGAGGAGGGGGGGGAAGATTGCCGATTTTGCTGTCCGGAGGGGGGAGTGGAAACCCCCAGACCCAGCCGTTGCTAGCAGCTCGGACTTTACAACATTCTTAGCATGCCGGAAGCCTTGGAACACAGCCAACACAGCCGGAGAAGAAGATTTCAGAAGACAGGAGAAATAATCCAGGAGAGCTATAAATCATCGTGAAGGGGGCCGTAAGACTGAGTAATTTTCTGAATTATACTCTCGTGGGGGGGAGTTTGACTGTGGTTTACTTGCATTTGTGGCGGCAAAGGGGGTGTGGCGCGATCCATGGTGCCCCTAAGCCCCCCACCATTACTACAACTGTTACGGCCCCCCCGCCGTCCGTCCCTGCTGGCAACCTGCCATCTACCTTCGGATCCAGCTGTTCGCTTTGAACTTTGCCTTTCGGACCGGACATAACAGCCGACCAACCGAGACTCTTTGGACAAAGGTGCGTGGGTCTGCACCCCCTGCCCCCCGGATTGCTTATCCCACAGCTTGCCCCTATTACCGGACCCCGATTTGTTTCTCCCCCCCGCTCCCAGTCCAACCCCTTCGGCATTCCCCCCTCCCCGCCTGCAGCCCAGCAGGGAGGAGCGGTTACTCTGCTTCCCCCTCCCTCCTCCTCCTTCCGGTGTCTCCCCGTCTCTCCCTGCTCACATTGGCGGGGAATGAGGGGGCAAGGCCCCTCCAACAAAATCAGTTGTCCCTCCCCCACCTCCCCCCCTGCCCGACCCCCAAGGTCCCGCCCCTCCACTATTGTTAAGATACCTGCCACACACACCCGCACTGGGGCACCGGCAGCAGGAGGCACTGGGGTGATTACTGCTGCTGCTGCGCCCACCGCCCCCCCAGATTCTAGGACCCCCCCCCCAGCTGGCCAGAAGGGCCAGGGCGGGAAGAAAGGAAAGGGCCCTGCTAAAACCACTAAGCCCTCCACGGCAGGGGCTGCCCCCACCGCTGTGGCCTTGTCATCAACCGTGGCGCCCCTCCCAGCGTTTCCCTCCACCAGCTCTGCGATTGTCCCTCCCCCGGCCCCCAGGACGTATGCCCGGGCAGTGATGGGCTCCTCCCTGCCTGCCGCCTCATCATCTCGCCCCCCCCGCCTCCGCTACCATCACCAGCGGCCGGGGCCCTTTCCCCGCCTTGACCAGGAGGCACGGTGTCCGTTGCCTCCTGGTGCCCGCCTCGCCCCACGTGGAGACATACGTGCAGGCGTTGGTGAAGGTGGTAGGACCCACGGCTATTGTGGCGGCCTCCAAGATGTATGGGAAGGTCGTTTTTTTCTTAGCTTCGGAGGCTGCCGCCCAGGAGGCGGTGGAGAGGGGCCTGGCAGTGGGGGGGGGTTTGTCCCCCTAGAGCCGCTAGAAGACCTGGGCATTCGCCTCGTCCTCACCTCTGTTCCTCTCTTCTTACCCAATGTTGCCCTGTTACCCGCTCTCTCCACTCTGGGGAAACTTGTCTCTGTCATCAGCCCTCTCCCGTTGGGCTGCAAGGACCCCACCCTCCGTCACGTCCTTTCATTCCGCCAGCAAGTGCAGCTTCTACCACCGGCAGGGGCACGTGACGGAGAGGCGCTCGAGGGGTCTTCCCTAGTCCCCTACCAGGGAGCCCGCTATTGGGTCTTTTACTCCACTGGAGAGGCCCGGTGCTACCTCTGCCGTTCAGCGGGGCATGTCCGCAGAGACTGCCCTTTGGCCCGGGGGGGAGGGGCACCCGAAACCCCCAAGACCCAGCAGACAACGCTATGGAGGGCTGGACCTAGTCCAGGGGAAGCGAGGCAAGCGGAAGGCTCGAGCTCCGCTGCATCCATCCGACGTGGAAGCCCCCCGGAAGACCAGGAAAGGAGGCACTGATATTGAGCCTCCCGCTATGGCCATGAGTGAGATCAATCCGCTGGTGTCGGGAGGGGAAGACGGACTGGCATTGGAGGGCAGAATCCCCCCTCCACAGGAGACCCTCCCCTCCGAGACTCCTGAGGATGCCCCTTCTGCCTGGATACCACCCAAACCCCCCGCGGACCCCGAGGCAACCGTTGAGGCAGGCCCTAGAGGAGAGGCCCCCGGGGTAGCAGGAGCTGGCCTCTCCTCCGTGTATGCGGAGATTGAGGCCCTAGATTTGACCCCGGTCACCCAGGGAGAGGATGATCTACTGCCGGCTGGCCTCGAGCTGGGCAACCTTACCCCAGCCTCCCTTTCCCCATGCTCCCTCCCCCTAATTGCCTTCCCGGGTGAGCACCCTGCAGAAGGTGGTCCACCACCTGATGCCATGGCCACTAAGACCACCACGGAGCAAGTGCCTAGCATTATTGGGAGCCCCCTCCCTTACCCCTTAACCCTTGACTCTGCTCAGGAGGCACTTTCCTTTAGCTGCTTGCCTCCTGAACCCCAGAGCCTTACCCCTACCCTTGTCCCCACCCCTGTCCCTGCCCAATTCCCCTCCTCCTGCAATGCTAATGCTGCCCCTGGGGTTATTTCCTTCCCGCCTTTTGCAGATTCCCCCCAGGGAGCAGTCTTTGCACTTTCTAGTCGCGACCCATTAGGAGTTGCAATTTTTTCCCTGCCATCCCCTTCCACCCCAAGGCGTGAAATGAATTTAATAACCCCAGCCTGTCAGTCCGCACCCTGTCTACCCGCCTTAATGGACCACGAGGCTGTATTAAGAGCCCCACCAGGGAATACCCCGGAAATCGTAACCCCACCCCCCCATGAGCTGTGGCATGCACTACGGAAGTTCTTAGAACACACCCGTGGCGCCCGCAGGGGGTACAGCTGGCTCTTCAGCTATGGGGGGACTTTGACCAAATCCGCCAGGCCACAAGGGCCCTTATACAAGAGGGCAGGGGACAAGGAAAGCGTGGTGCTGTGCCCTACGAGCGAGCCCGCGGCTTCTGACATGATCTACTCATCCACGGGATGGGTCACGGGTTGCTGCGCAACCCGCCGGGGGCCCTGAACACCCCCACCAACAAGAAACCCCTACCCACCCAGCCCTCCGCATGACGCCTCTTATTATTGCAACCCTGAATACCAGGGGCTGTAGGATGGCTCTCCGCAGGTCCCAGGTGCTCTCTTACCTTCGGGAAGGGGGGTACTCTGTAGTTTTCCTGCAGGAGACCCATACGGACCCGACCGCCGAGGACAGGTGGCGGCTGGAGTGGGGGGACGGGGTATACTTTAGCCACTTCACAACTTGGCAAGCTGGAGTGGCGACCCTGTTCTCCCCCAACCTACGGCCCGAGGTGCTAGGGGTCACTGAGGCCGTGCTGGGCCACCTGCTGCACCTTCGAGTCCGTATGGAGGGGCTCATGGTCAATCTTGTTAACATCTATGCCCCGCAAACGAGCTCAAAGCGGCCACAATTCTATCAGCGGGTGTCCAACTTTCTCGGCACCCTAGATTCGCACGAGTGCCTAGCCCTGGGAGGGGACTTTAACACCACCCTCGAGGAACGGGACCGCTCAGGGGCCGAGCTGAGCCCGGCCGCTGCGAATATTCTCTGAGAAATAGTTGAATATCACTCCCTAGTAGACGTCTGGTGTGACCACCACCCAGATGACACTTCCACGTTCACCTTTGTTCGGGTGGAGGCCCATCGGTCACACCACTCTCGTTTGGACCGTATTTATTTATCCCATTTCCATCTTTCACAGGCCCACTCCTCCAACATTCGGCCGGCCCCATTTTCTGATCATCATCTAGCCACCATAACGGCCTCCCTCCGTGCAGAGAGGCCGGGGCCGGCCTATTGGCACTTTAACAACAGCCTGTTGGAGGATGAGGGCTTCGTGAAATCCTTCCGGGAGTTTTGGCTGGCCTGGCGAGAGCAGCGGCGTGCCTTCCTCTCAGCGCGGGCGATGGTGGGATCTAGGGAAGGTGCGCGCCAAGCTCTTCTGCCGTGACTACACCCGGGGCACCAGCTGATGGAGAAATGCAGCGATAGAGCAGTTGGAATGGGAGGTCTTAGAGATGGAGAGGCGTCTGGCCGCCAGCCCCGAGGACCCGTTCCTCTGCGGAGCATGCCGGGAGAAGCAGGAAGAGCTCCGGGCCCGCGAGGACCACCAGGCCCGAGGTGCCTTTGTTCGATCCCGCATCCACCTCTTTCAGGAGATGTATCGCGGCTCCTGTTTCTTCTACGCCCTGGAGAAAACGAGGGGGGCCAAGGAACACGTCACCTGCCTTCTAGCAGAAGACGGCGCCCCCCTCACGGATCCGGAGGAGATGTGTGGGAGGGCCCGTGACTTCTACACAAGCCTTTTCTCCCCGGATCCGACCGATCTTGACGCTTGCAGGGTGCTCTGGGAGGAACTCCCCACGGTCAGCGTGGGCGACTGAGACCGACTAGAGCTGCCTCTCACCCTGGCCGAGTTCTCGGAAGCCCTCTGTCGCATGCCCATCAATAAATCTCCGGGCATGGACGGGCTAACGGTGGAGTTCTACCGCGCGTTCTGGGACATCCTTGGCCCAGACCTAGCCACTGTCTGGGCTGAGTCTTTGCAGGGCGGGGTCCTCCCTCTTTCGTGCAGGCGAGCGGTGCTCGCCTTGTTGCCGAAGAAGGGGGACCTCTGCGATTTACGAAACTGGCGTCCTGTCTCACTCCTTAGCACGGACTACAAAATCGTAGCGAAAGCAATCTCGCTGCGGCTAGGGTCCGTGATGGCGGACGTCATCCACCCAGACCAGACCTATATTGTCCTGGGTCGCAGCATTTTTGACAACCTATTTCTAGTCCGAGACCTTTTGGAACTCGGGCGTAGAGACGGTCTGTCGTTCACCCTCCTGTCTCTCGATCAGGAGAAGGCGTTCGATAGAATAGACCATGAGTACCTCCTGAGCACTCTGCAGGCGTTTGGATTCGGACCTCAGTTTGTGAGTTTTTTCCGGGTGCTGTACGCCTCCGCGGAGTGTTTGGTTAGGCTCAACGGGACCCTGACCGAGCTGGTCAGCTTCGGGCGAGGAGTACGGCAGGGGTGCCCCCTCTCGGGCCAGTTGTACACTCTGGCGATCGAGCCTTTCCTCTGTCTCCTCCGCAGGAGGTTGACAGGGTTGGTGCTGCGGGAGCCGGAGCTGCGGCTGGTCCTGTCGGTGTACGCCGATGACGTGCTCCTCGTGGTCCAGGAGCCAGGCGACTTGACGCGGGTGGAGGCTTGCCAGGCCATCTATTCGGCAGCCTCCTCCGCTTGAGTCAACTGGGTCAAGAGCTCTGGCTTGGCGGTGGGGGACTGGCGGCAGGTGAGCTCCCTCCCACCCGCGCTTCAGACCATCCGGTGGAGTGCGGGTCCACTGCTCTATCTCGGCATTTACCTTTCTGCCACGCACCCTTCCCTGCCGGAGAACTGGCAAAATTTAGAGGGCGGGGTGATAGAGCGGCTCCGGAAATGGACGAGGCTACTCCGATGTCTCTCCCTCCGAGGGAGAGCAGTGGTGCTTAACCAACTAGTCCTGTCCACGCTCTGGTACCGGCTCAACACCCTGGTCCCAGCCCCGGGTTTCCTGACCAACCTCCGGACATCGATTCTAGAATTCTTTTGGTCAGGAATGCACTGGGCCCCTGTTGGGGTTCTTCATCTACCCCTGAAGGAAGGCGGACAGGGCCTGAAGTGTCTGCACACTCAGGTCCGTGTCTTCCGCCTCCAGGCCCTGCAGAGGCTCCTTTATAGTGCAGGTAGTTCGACGTGGAGCATATTGGCGCACGCCTTCCTGCGCCGCTTCCAAGGGCTCCGATACAACCGGCAGCTCTTTTATCTCTGTCCGAGAGGTTTTCCGCAAGACCTCTCCGGGCTGCCGGTCTTCTACCAGGACCTCCTCCGGACCTGGAAACTGTTCTCAACGACCAGGTCCGTGGCGGCCACCGTGGGGGCAGATCTCCTCACAGAGCCCCTGCTACACAACCCCCAGCTCCGTGTGCAGGTGGCGGAGTCCCGCTCGGTGCGCCAGAGTTTGGTCCTGGCGGAAGTCACGAGAGTCAGAGACCTCCTGGACTATAACCAGGAAGACTGGCTGGATCCCCTGACGCTTTCCCGGCGCATGGGGCTCTCCAGACCTCCTAACCCCCGGCGCATACTTCAGGAGGTGAAGGCCGCCTTGACACCCGCTGCTCAGGCTTATCTTAATCGAGCCCTGCGCGAGGGCGCACCCCTCCCAACCTCTACCCCAAGCCCACCGGACCTTTCAATTGGGCCCCTACCCCGTAGATCCCAACAAACCCCTCACCCTTTCACTGCAAGCTGGCTGCATGAACTGCAGCCGGTCAGCTTTCAAATCGTGCCACGGAAATATTTATACACACTCACGCTTCACACCCTTCACGCTCACACCCTGGTGTCCCGCCCCGATACAAAGTGGCGGGACCTCCTGCCACCTTTGGAGGGTGAGCAACCTCGGTGGGCCAGCCTGTATTCCACCTTGGTCCCGAGGCCCGTCGGGGACATTAGTTGGCGGCTCCTTCATGGAGCTGTGAGCACGGGCGTGTTTTTGACACGGTTTACCCCCATCCCGGATACTTGCCCTTTTTGCAACGTGAGGGAAACCCTGGCGCACATATATTTAGAGTGTACCAGATTGCAGCCCCTTTTCCGGCTCCTCATGAATATTCTATTGAGCTTCTGGCTTCATTTTTCCCCTCACCTTTTTATTTACACACTCCCCATCCATGGCCCCACAAAATTGCGGGATCTCCTGGTCAACCTCCTCCTAGCCTTGGCTAAAACAGCCATTTATAAAACCAGAGAGGGGAGGTTGGCTTATGAAGCATCCTGCGATTGTAGGGCCTTTTTCCGATCCTCAGTACATTCACATATCCGGGCAGAGTTCCTCTGGGCGGCGTCCACCGACTCCCTTGACACCTTCGAGGAGTAGTGGGCACTGTCTGAGGTTCTCTGCTCGGTGACCCCGTCCGGTTCCTTCCATCTGACCCTTTGATTGAAGGGAAGAGCGAGAGACCCCAGCCCCAGCCGTTGCCACTGTGGATACCATCATCATTGTCACCTAGGAGGGGTTCTATAACACATGGGTGTAACCCCCCCACCCCAAACCGCCCACCCCGCAGCCATGCCCATCTTGTCAGGCACTCTCAGGAGAGGAATAATCGGTGACACTGGGCGTGGCACTAAGTAACTCGAGGGGGTGGAAGACCACGAGTGTCGAGGAAGTCCCCCCGCTCTGGGCCCAGGCTAGCCTGAACACTTCTTCCTGCTGAAGGCTGCTGTGTTATACCTTCTGTTTGCTCTTGTTTTATTACATAGTTTTGCTTTATCCTCTTTGGTGATTCTTTGTAAGTGTTACACAAATAAAAATTTTTTCTGCTTCAAAAAAAAAAAATTCTTTCCTAAAGCCCCCTGGCCTGGATTTTTCTTACTTTTTAACCCTGCTTCAGTTCCCCCCCACTCCCCCATACCGGGCTAGACGCTTTTTCTTCGTTTTGTTTTTTCTTGCTGTTTTTCTGCTGCCGTTCAAGTGCTGGTCGGTTGCCAGCTTGCTGCCAGCCCCCGCCCACGCCTGGCCTCGGACGCTGCTATTGCGTTAGTTTAAACCTCCGGGGGGGGGGGAGGACTGCCTACCCGCTCCCTGGAGGAGGGGAGTGGAAGCCCCCAGACCCAGCCGTTTTTCTGTTATTTCTGAACCCGTACCGAGCAAAGAAGATTTTTTTTTATCTTTGCAACATTCCTGGCCTGCTGAAAGCCTCATTACAAAGCCAGAAGAGAAGATAGCTGACAGAAAAAATCATCCAGGGAAGCTACGAACCATCGTGGAGGGGGCCGTAAGACTGAGTAACTTTTGAATTGCACTCTCGTGTGGGGGGAGTTTGACTGGGTTTTAACTGCGTTTGTAGGGGCACAGGGGGTGTAGCACGGAGCCACCCCCCGATCTATCGGTGCCCCCCCAACACTATTACAACTGTCATGGCCCCCGCACCGTCCGTCCCTCCTGGCAACTTGCCATCTACCTCTGGATTCAGCTGCTTCCCTGAATTCCACTGTCCAGACCGGAAACAACAGCCGACCAAACGAGACTCTTTGGACAAACAAGCGTGGGTCCACGTCCCTGCCCCCCACCCTGGACTGTTTACCCCGCAGTTTGCCCCTATTACCGGACTCCAACTCCTCTTTCCTCCCCTGTCCAGTCCGAGCCATTTGGCACCCCCACCCGCCTGCAGCCCAGCAGGGAGGAGTGGTTAATCTGCTTCCCCCTCCCCCTCCTCCTGGTGTCTCCCCATCTCTCCCTGCTCACAATGGTGGGGAATGAGAGGGGTGAGGCCCCTCTAACAACCTCAGTTGCCCCTCCCCCACCTACCCCCCTGCCCAACCCCCAAGCCCCCCCCCACTGCTGCCAAAACACCTGCCACCGCCCTCACTGGGGCATCAGCAGCAGGAGGCATCAGGGTGACTACTGCCGCTGCTACGCCCACCGCCCCCCCCAGATACTAGGAACCCCCCCCCCCCCAGTTGGCCGGAAAGGCCAGGGTGTGAAGAAAGGAAAGGGCCCCGCTAAAACCACCAGGCCCTCCATGGAAGGGGCTGCCCTCACCGCTGTGGCCTCATCATCGACCATGGCATCCCTCCCCGCAGTTCCCTCCACCAACTCTGCGAGCATCCCTCCCCCGGAGCTGCGGCTGGTCCTGTCGGCGTACACCGATGACGTACTCTTCGTGGTCCAGGACCCAGGCGACTTGGCGTGGGTGGAGGCTTGCCAGGCCATCTATTCGGCAGCCTCCTCCGCTTGAGTCAACTGGGTCAAGAGCTCTGGCTTGGCGGTGGGGGACTGGCGGCAGGTGAGCTCCCTCCCACCCGCGCTTCAGACCATCCGGTGGAGTGCGGGTCCACTGCTCTACCTAGGCATTTACCTTTCTGCCATGCACCCTTCTCCGCCGGAGAACTGGCAAAATTTAGAAGGTGGGGTGATAGAGCGGCTCCGGAAATGGATGAGGCTACTCCGATGTCTCTCCCTCCGAGGGAGAGCACTGGTGCTTAACCAACTAGTCCTGTCCACGCTCTGGTACCGGCTCAACACCCTGGTTCCGGCCCCGGGTTTCCTGACCAACCTCCGGACATCGATTCTAGAGTTCTTTTGGTCAGGAATGCACTGGGCCCCTGTTGGAGTTCTTCATCTACTCTGAAGGAAGGAGGGCAGGGCCTGAAGTGTCTGCACACTCAGGTCCGCGTCTTCCGCCTCCAGGCCCTGCAGAGGCTCCTTTATAGTGCAGGTGATTCGACGTGGAGCATATTGGCGCACGCCTTCCTGCGCCGCTTCCAAGGGCTCCGATACAACCGGCAGCTCTTTTATCTCTGTCCGAGAGGTTTTCCGCAAGACCTCTCCGGGCTGCCGGTCTTCTACCAGGACCTCCTCCGGACTGGAAACTGTTCTCAACAACCAGGTCCGTGGCGGTCACCGTGGGAGCAGATCTCCTCACAGAGCCCCTGCTACACAACCCCCAGCTCCGTGTGCAGGTGGCGGAGTCCCGCTCGGTGCGCCAGAGTTTGGTCCTGGCGGAAGTCACGAGAGTCAGAGACCTCCTGGACTATGACCGGGGAGACTGGCTGGATCCCCTGACGCTCACTCGGCGCATGGGGCTCTCCAGACCTCGTACCCCCCGGCGCGTACTTCAGGAGGTGAAGGCCGCCTTGACGCCCATTGCTCAGGCTTATCTTAATCGAGCCCTGCGCGAGGGCGCACCCCGCCCACCCTCTACCCCAGGCCCGCCGGACCTTTCAATTGGGCCCCTACCCCGTAGATCCCAACAAACCCCTCACCCTTTCACTGCGAGCCGGCTACATGAACTGCAGCTGGTCAGCTTTCAAATTGCGCCATGGAAATATCTATACACACTCACGCTTCACACCCTTCACGCCCACACCCTGGTGTCCTGCCCCAATACAAAGTGCTGCTGTGGATACCATCATCACTGTCACCTAGGAGGGGTCCTATAACACGTGGGTGTACACCCGCCCCCACCCCCAAACCTCCCACCACGCAGCCGTGCCCATCTTGTCGGGCACTCTCAGGAGAGGAATAATCGGTGACACTGGGCGTGGCACTAGGTAACTCGAGGGGGTGGAAGACCACGAGTGTCGAGGAAGCCCCCCCGCTCTGGGCCCAGGCTAGCCTGAACACTTCTGCTTCAAATTACTCTCCTGTAGCCATCTGGCCCAACCCTGTCACACAACATTTTGAGGAGTTGACCCAGAAGCAATCTAGAACAAAAGATTTAATTTCTAAAATATATGCAATTTTGATCAAAAAATATACTGATAAAAATGCAGTTGAGATGAAAAGATAGGAGAGGGTTTTGGGCAAAGAAACTGATCTGGTATAAGTGGCATTTGATGACAGTTAAGAGCCATTCTGTTTTTACTACTAGGAAAATGCTCTGCTGGAGGGGAGGGGTTGCAGGGAAAGGAAAACATACTTGCACATGTAATGTTTGTGTCCAGGAATAATTAGATGGTTTGGGGAGGAAATTATTAAAGACATTTTTCTTATTACAAGATGCTGACTTCCTAGAGATCCCCTGATATGCTTACTTAATGCTCCAGCAAAGCATTTACATTTTAAATGGGATGGTAAATTCATTTATTTTTACTTCTTAGCAGGTAGACTGTGTATTGCACGTTATTGGAAAAAGCTACCCCCTCCTCCTCTTCCTTATCATCCCAAAGTATCTTTTCAGATATGAGAAGCAGTACAGCATTGCCACCCATTTCTGTTCACTTATTTCTGTTTCTCCATTAAGCCCCGCCTGATTATGTCCCTGTGTATGATATCCCACCATGTAGTCAGTGGTTGGCCTCTAGGTAGGACTGACTTGGCTGTGTTTGCATTATTTTCTTTGGCAGCCTATCATCTGTTTGTTTTCCAGTGTCCCCACTGGAATATTATGTCCCCATAATATTTTTATCCTAGTGAATACCATACCCTGATTTCACATCTACTCTCCTTCTAACGTCTTTGTCTTAAAATCATTCCAATTTACATCTGCCAGCTTTCAAAGAACTCCCATCTGTACTGTCTCCAGCCTTCTGATGTGTGTTCCATTTATTGCAGCTGCTTCCAGATCATAGAGTAATACTATTAGTACATTGGTTTGATGAATTTTTAGTTTTTGTAATGCTTTGATGGCAACCACTTTGTCTTCTTGGCAGTTATTGTAAGTCCAAGTCAACTACACCAATTTTCAAAAGGTAGCAAAGATTATCGTCATTAATTCAAACACATCAGCCAGTTTTACAATATCGTTTGCAGAAGCAAAGTTTAACTCTAGATCACCCAATGTCACATCCTCCAGCTTGTCTAACATTCTTAATGTTCATTTTAAGAACATGATGAAAAGTAATGATGATTCCATGCCCCCTTGTCTTACGTCAAACTTTGACTTGAACCAGGAGCTTAATTTTCCACTAGTTCTTATTGTACTGCTGTACTCTTCATATTTAGCTCTTATAACTGAAATTGTTCTATCTTGAACAGTGTATGATTTTGCTACTTTCTATAATGCTTCTTTCCCAACTAAATCAAGTGCCTCTTGCTGCTGAAAACAGCAAACATCTTTAATCCCCATGCTTGCTGTTTTTCCATCAGCTGTTGGAGGATGAATATCTGATCAATGCTACTTCAGGCTGGTATAAAGCTGCACTGTTCCTCGCCTACTACTTCCTCTAAAACTGGTCTTTAATCTGTTGACAATTATTTTCATCATGATTTTTCCCAGTACTGGCAATAAGCTTATATCTCTATAATTATTTGAACCAGCAGGATCTCTTTTCTTCAAGATTGGTACAACAATTGCTGTAGGCCAGTCATCAGTTACCTGCTTTTGCTCCCCTATCTTCTTGTATTTTTTGTAATGCTTTGATGGCACTTGTTACGCCATCTGTTATACTGTCCTCTATTCCTGAAACTTTCCTATTTTAAATGCCTAACTGTTCTTTCTGTTTCTTCTTCTGATGGTGGTTCAACTCTGATATTCCTTCTGCCTTGCAATCAGTCCTGTTCAAGTAGAATGTTTAGAATGCTTGCATCTGGATGAACTACTGTGTACATACAGAACTTTATCAAAATGCTACTTCTGTACTTACAGCATCTCTTTGGCATTTGTTGTCAATTCACCATTAGCCTTTCTTACTGCTTGCATTACTGACCTGATTGATTCCATACAATCTAACTTTTCTGTACATTGTTTTCTTGATGCCCACTCTAGTTGTTGAGCATCTTCTTTCCAAAATTTTGTTTGTCCAAAGTGATTTCTTCATGGTTGTATACAATGCTTTTACTTCTTTCATTTTCCCAGCAGTCTTAGCTTGTTTACCTTTTCCTATAATACTTTTGTTTCATTGCGTGCCCAGCTTTTCCTTGTTCGTTTACATCTTCCAATAACTTCATCTACTATGTTTTGTATCACTTCTTTGAATATTTCCAATCCAGTCTGTTATGAGATTTCTTCATCATGACAAATTAATGGCCTGAAACACCCTCAAACCATCATTTCATATGCATCCCGCACAAAGTTATACTTTAACTCATCAAGATCAAATTTGGCACCAACTGCAACTATCTATTTCTTGAATTTAAAATTAAAATAAATATTAATCTTTCCCATTAGTAGTTCATAATCACTGCCATACTCAGTACTTCTACAGATTCTAACATCCAACAGTGACAGTCTATGCTTTTACTGACAATAATGCAGTCAGTCTGGTTTTTGGTTTTACCATCTGGTGAATGCCATGTAATTTTGTGCATGTCTTTCTGAGGAAACCAAATACTGCTCATAATCAGATTGTGTATCTCACAGCAAGTTCTTAACCTTTCCCCATTATTTTTTGCAGTCTCAATGCCATGTTGTCCAACACTACTTATTTGCTTACCACATCCCCTACCAATCTTTACATTCATATCTCCCAATATCAGGAGCATATCGTGATCAGAAATCTCATCTATAATACTATCGAGTTGTTGATAATATCTGTCCTTCTCTTCCTCTTCCCCTTTACTGTGTCTGTTGGTGCATAACAGCGGATGACAGTTATGCATAATTTATTGTAGGAAGTAGTAAACCTTGCTATGACAATCCACTCAGACACCAGTTTCCAGCTGTTCATTGCAGTAATTGTTCTCTTGTCCGCTACTATCGCATAGAGATAAAATTATGGTATAATAAAATATGGACTATCCTGGTAACGGAAAAGCTTTCACACTAAGTACATACACAAGAGAGACACCAAAGAAGATAGATATTTAGAAATTTTGTCACCCTTTCTAGCGTATTCAGAGGAGGAGGGCTTCCTAGCCAGAAAGCCAGAATCTTTAGTCAGGTTCTTTGAATATTAACCTGAACCTGAATAAGCAATGTACAATGTAGTAAATATTTTATTGTAACTTTTCCTTGATACATTTTTTTAAAAAGAATAATATTTGAATACTCCAGTCATGCTGTCTGGAGCGACTCACAACTGTGAGTGCTTACCCCAGGGCAGACTGTCAGAAAACAGCAGACACTCCACATTGGTGATGTGTTCTATAATTAGATTTCACCAAGCCAGTAACAAATGTGAACTCCTAGATCACTATACCAGTGTTACCATGGAGTCACATAGTCCCCTTAGACTCTCCAGTCTATCTTACCACCCAGACAATCTGGACTTAGTGATAAATTGTCACTTACACCAAAGATCAAATCCCATGTAAATGTTTGCTATTACATTATTATAAGATACAGATAAGTGAAAACAATGCATGTAACATCCCACTACATCAAATATATTTTATACATTTAAAAATTACTTTGATCTATACTAATACATATGTAAATTGACTGAGAGCTTTGGCATGAGCTGGCATCTGATCTGCCAGTATAACCCACACACCTTCTGGGTGTGGTGTTCTGTCCCATCTAGTGGCACCAAGACCACTTAAAGAGAGAGATAAAATGAGTCAGCTTAACAGCCAGTTGGCTTTTAGCTCATGCAGCAGAGGCTCATGCACTAAGCTACAGAGTCCCCCAGTTCGATCCCACCTGCTGATAACCAGGGTCTGTTGGTGTTACATCAGTATCACAAATACAAGAGCCAAAGCCAATGGAGTTGCATGGTTGTAACTGAGGACAAAGTTCTGCAGCAATTCTATATATATTTTACAATAGATTATCCTGGAAATGAGTGGAACTAAGACAATCCCTTAAAAATATCATTTTAGAAATGACCCATAAACGCTTATCTTGAAGTCTAACCTGGCAACTTATTTCAGAGTAGCAGCCGTGTTAGTCTGTATTCACAAAAGAAAAAAAAGGAGTACTTGTGGCACCTTAGAGACTGACAGATTTATTTGAGCATAAGCTTTCGTGAGCTACAGCTCACTTCATCGGATGCATTCAGTGGATACATCCGATGAAGTGGGATGTAGCTCACGAAAGCTTATGCTCAAATAAATTTGTTAGTCTCTAAGGTGCCACAAGTACTCCTTTTCTTCTTGCAACTTATGATTTTCTTGTCTTTTACAAGGCTACAATTTTCTGTTCATTTCAGTGCAGAGTGAGACACAGTGTAGGCTCTCACATGTAGGCTTTACTTTTGTTCTTTTTTGGTTTTGTTGCTCTCTTGGTATAAAGGCAATGATGATTCTGGACTGCTTTGTTTGGCCAAGACACTACCCAAATCCTTTTCATATGGAAGAAAGCTATTCCTAGCTTAAATTTACAAATAGAAGGAATGCCAAATCCGTTAGCAGACCACAAAGGATACATTTTTAGGAATAACTGTATCCAAGTAATACACAGTTGGGATTAGGAAAGCAAACCATAAGGCTGTTTGAGAAGGAACGTTTTCAGGTTTTAGTCCAAAAAGAATAAAGTGTGTAAAAACTTCCAAAAACCACAAAGAAAGAGTAAAAATTCCAGAATGTGATTCTGGGTCCTTGCTTTAATCACACAAAAACAAAATCATCCTAAATAATGTTGTATCATTTTTCTTTTAGTAGAGCCAACCCTCCCTCTCCTTCCTACTTAAAAAAAAAATCATTGATTTGTGTCTTTATAGACAAAAATCAAGTTGGTGACATTTTAACTAACTCATTCCTTAAGGTATTCCTTAAGCAAGACTGACCGGTCAAAATATCACTTTAACCTTTTCCCTATTTCCCTGTGTGTTCTTTATATTCTCTGTGTTTCCTTTCACTCACATATGGCAGGTTGTCTTTAACTCTTTTGCCTAACTGCTGGTCAACACCTAGAAATGAAACAACTCCCCTTTCAGAGCTCAAAAATGTCAAGAAAGTCAATAAAATGTGTGTTTTCTCCTTTAAGGTGGAAGATACTTTTCCCTTTATACTTTTAATATTCCTTGTTTATCTTTTTCAAAATAAAAGAACAATGCACCTGAATAAGCTTCTGCTACAAAACAGTTTGATAAAAATAAGAATTAAAATGGCAATTACTACAAATGGATTAATTTAGATAAATAAGTGTTGGTTTGTTACTGTTCGTACCAGAACAACAGTGAATGGATAAATGTTCAAAAATGTACTGACAACCTAATAACTATATTTTGCATTATAATATAGTGTAATAATGGCACTTTTGACATGTGTAGACCCTTTCATCTGAAAATCTCAATGTGGGTATTATTAACCATGTTTTAAAGATGGAAAAATTAAACATACAAAGGTTAAATGACAAGGGATGTCACCGGCAGAGTCAAGAATGGAACCCATGTCTCTTGAATCTACCTTGTTTGTTCTAGTCATGACCAGGATGTGGGTGGTCTGACCTTTTTGTTGGAACATATGTCAGGAGCTGGGAGGTAGGCCAGGTTGAATATCAGGAGATCATAGTATGAAACAGGCCAGAAGGAAAACTGAGAGTCAGGTATCAGGAGATCAGAGTCAGGCAGTAGGAGCAGGTAGTGCAGGGGAGGCAGTCCTAAACAGAGGAAACCCAGTTGTACAGACAACCTCCTATTCCTCTGCTTGGTTTAAATGGAAACAGGAAAAAAGTTAGGACCCCTGGAGTTCCACCAATCAGATATCAGGAATGGAAATGGCTGTAAGTGTTGACCCCATAATTGTGACAACTCTTGGCAGGTCAAGACTTAATGGCTCTTAAGAGCCCAGTAGACCAGTGTTCAAAACTCACAGTCCCTGACATAACCTCCTCCCCAAGCAGTACCCTCTGAGTGACAGTGGACTGAATTTTGGGGGGTGATTCTTATGGAACACTTGTGCAGGGGCATGTACACTTTTAGCTGTCTCCCAGGTGCACTCCTTAGGACTGTACACCTCTCTGTTGATAAAATACAAGAGCCTGCAATATTTACAATTAGAGTCCAGGATCTCATGAACCATGTATTCCTCATGGCCCTGTACATGTATTGGTGAAAGAGGTGGCCGTGTTTTGTGAGGAAAAGGGTATTTGGTGTACAGTTTCAAAAGTGATAAATGAAACACCAAGTGAATCTTCAGAGAGTGGGGTAGCTGAAGTTCATAAGCATCTGCTTTAACCAGTCACAGGATCCTAAAAGGGCCATGTAATCAAAAGTTCAGTTTGCGAGTGGGTGTGTCTGTATAAAGACGCTTCATGGAGAGGCCTTTTATCCCACTGAGTAAGTGGGGACTTATCATTTATAGTTTGCTCATGACTTTTCAAGGTGTCCCTTCACTTCTTCAGGGCCCAATGAATCCATAGCATTAGGTCCAAGGCAGTTAGGTTGGGAGAGGATGCGGATAATTCTGGGTGCAATCAGGGGTGGTACCCATAATTGGTAAAGAAGGGGCTTTGATCTGTGGGTGCATGGAACATGTTGTATGCAAATTCTGCATGAGGGTGAAGTGAGAACCAATCATCCTAGTGATGTGACACCACAGATACTGTTTGAGAATATCGTTGGCCCTTTCTGTCTGGCCATTGGACAAGGGATGGTAAGCAGAGGAAAGATGTGTGGACCCCCAGCAGGTGCAGGGCCTCATGCTAAAACCATGCCATGAACTGAGACCTCCAATTGGAGGAGATGGGCTCTGGAAAGCCGTGGAGACAGACTACACAGCTAATCCATAGCTGAGCCATCTCTTCAGTGGAAAGGTGGCCTGTGAAAAGGATGAAGTGGGCTATCCGATAGAAATTTGTTGGACTCTTGCAATCCTACAATCCAGTCTATAGCAAAAGCTGCCCAGGGTTGAGACAGAGTTTCTAAGGGGTGGAGGAGCCCGTGGGGCTTGTGGTGTAGTATATTATTGTGGGGACAAACTTCTCAGGAGGCAATGAATGACTGTATCCTAGGACACAGCTTGGGTCACCAAAAAGAGCAGGATATTAATTGTTGAGTCTTAAAGTGCCCCAAGTGTGCTGCTAAGGGCAAGTCATGGCATAGCTGCAGAGCTATTATTCTTGTGGGTCCTGGGGGAACATAGACATGGTCCCTTTCATACGTGATCCCTTCCCAGAAGTCATGCAGTTGCTTGTTGGTAGTCACTTGTTCATCAGGTAAAACTCCCAATGCAGAGTAAATCAATGTGAGTTTACCCTGCTAAAGATACACACTGAGAAAGTTACAGGATTTGAGAGTGAAGGTCAGTTCCATGCTGGGGCCTCCTGTCTTGGTACCATATCTCTGAGAAATAGCACTATCCTTGCCATTTTTGTATCCAGGGAGGTATGTGATGATGAAATCAAATCATGTGAAAAATAGAGCCCCCCAAAGCTGCCATTGGTTTAAAGCTATCGCCCTTTAGGTACTTCAGATTTTTATGATCAGTGAACACCTGAAACAGATGGTTAACTCCTTCCCGGTAGTATCACCATTCTGTAAAGGTGTTTTTAATTACCTGGAGTTCTGTATCCAATATTTCATAGTTTAGCTCCTTGAATAATAAGTGCGAGGATGTAGTACTTATTTGCGATCAAGTCATTAGAAGAGGACAGTTCTGATCACTGTACTGGAGGTGTCAGCTGCTACAATGAAGGCTTGTGTGACATCTGGGTGTGCCAGTATGGGTGCAGAGGTGAAGGCAAGTTTCATCTGAAGGAACAGATGTTGGGCCTCAAGAGACCAACAGAACTGGGCATTCTTCTGAAGGAGAGTGATGAGGGGTTTAATTTGTTTTGAAAAATTCAGGATGAATTGGGAATGAACCTCAGGAAGCATTGCAGGTTGCACACCGAAGGGGCAGGTGGGCAATTGTGGACAACTTGATGCTGGCATGAGTCCATTTGGATCCTTTCTGGGGATAAGATCAAGCCCAAGAACTCTGTGGAGGTCTGACTGAAGGCACACTTCTCAAGCTTGGAGTAAAGGTCATGCTTCCTTAAGCATTCCAGGACCATTCAAACATGAGCAGTATGCTATTTAGGGTAGTTGGACAGGACGAGTATGTCATTTAAGGAAACCACTACACACTGGTCCAATATGTCTTGGAACACATCATTTATAAAATGTTGGAAGGTTGCTGGGGTATTTGTCAGCCCAAAGAGCATTACCAAATATTCACAGTGGTCACACCGGGTTTGGAAGGCAATCTTCCACTTATCCCCTAGCCCAGTTTGGATGAGGTTGTACATCCCTCCCCCCAGAGGTTCAACTTCCTGAGTATACCAAACAGCCTCATGTTATCCAGCAACTCAGGAATAAGGGGTAGCAAGTAATGATTCCTGATAGTTATCTGATTAAATGTGCAATAGTCACTGCATAGCTAGAGACTGCCATCTTTCTTCTTGATGAAAAGGATGGGTGCCAGCCAGTGAGATCGACTTGCAGCAGGGGTGAAAGTAAAATTGAAAACTTACCGGTACACGGGCCAGCTCTACCCCTCTCCCAGGAGGGGCAGGGCCTCAGGCGCAAGGGGCGGGGCTGGGATCAGTGTCCCCCAACCAGTCCTTCCAGGCTGTCTGGCCCGCACTGCTCAGGGCTCCAGCAGCAATTTAAAGGGCCCAAGGCTCCAGACGCTCCTGCTGATACCACAGCAGCCTGCAGGGGGCTGATACCAGGAGCCCCCTGCAAGTCAGGGGCTCCTGGGTGGAACCCAGAGTGTGTTTCAGTCAGGATCAAAGTGTGGAAGAACTCTTTTCCCTAATTCCTTGGGGTTCATATGGGTTAGGCTGAAATGGAATGACCTGACCTCGTTGTAGAAGCAGAGATGGTGCTGGCATCATCATTCCTGTTCTACAGAGGTGAGCCATTGAACCTGCATCAGCTCGGTGGGAGGTACTGATGAAGAAGGAAAAGTACATGGATAAGAGAGTTGCAAGACCCCCCTTTTTTCTTCCCTTTCTCATAACCAATTGTCTATATGGAAGGTGAGATCCATGAGGGCATCCAGATTTGCAGGCATACCCACCCGAAACAATTCATCTTTAATTTCTTCTGTTAGGCACCCCTGGAACTGATACAACTGCTCTGCCTCATTCCAATCTGTATCATCCATGAGGCAGTGGAAATGTGCAGTATAGGAGGCTATGGCACCCTGCCCCATCAGAGCTTTCTTCGGGCAGCCTCCACTGTTTGAACTCAGTTCAGATAATCATATAGCACTGACAGGGTTTGGAAGAAGACCTCCCAGTTCAACAGTACCTGGCTGTTGCACTCTAAGGAGGGGGAAGCTTAGTCTAATGCTTCCCCTGACAGGCTCAACTTTGCACAATCAGTAGTGTAGAACTGAGGATGCATCATGAACAGGAGGTGACATTGGTTTATAAAATCCCAGAATTGCTGGTGATTACCATCAAACCATTCTGGAAGGTGTATCAGGGAACAAGATCTAGCGAGCTGTGTCTGGAATTTTCTGCATGCAGCTGCCTTACTTGCTCCTGCAATAGCTGGTTCTGTGACCCACACTCACAGGGTTTGTTTGTCCACCAGAAGACTGTTGACCCACCTGAGTGCATTGGGTGCTTCTGAAGGCAGCAGTTGAATAGCTGGGTCCATTTTGCCGCCACTGGTTCATTCCTGTGGCCTAAGTGGTTTGTGCAAAATGTTACAACTGGGACATAGGTGGTCAACTTTGGTCAGAGCATAAATTGGGAGCCAGGAGGCAGGCTGGAACGGTTAGCAGGAGATCAGAGGGCAAACTGAGAGTTAGGTGTCAGGATGCGCCTGGAGGTTACCAGGAGATCAGAGTCAGGCAGGAGGAACAGATTGTGCAGGGGAAACCTAGCTGCACAGACAACTTCCTGCTCCTCTGCTTGGTTTAAATAATATCAGGGAATCAACGAGGACCCCCAGAGTTCTACCAAGCAGATCCCAGGACTGGAGACCTCTGTCAGAGTTCAGACTGTAGTTCTGACACCCAATAACAGGTCACTGCTGGCTAGCCAGAACTTACTGATGCCCAAGAGCCCTGTGAAATGGTGTTTGAGACCCACAGTCCCAGACAGCTCTCATTCCAAGAACATGTTGTTTGCTTTTGCAGTACCCTTCACAACTACATGTCAGTCACTGGATCATTTTAATGTTCACCTTTATAAACTGGACAATGTCAATACTTCTAGGGCTAAGTGATGAAGAGCCAGATTTTTAAAGGTACTTAGGCTTCTAAACAGCCAAATAGGTGCCACTGATTTCAATAGGAGTTAGGTGCTTATGCACTTTTGAAAATCTCACTGGCCACCTATCTCCATTTGTAGGTGTCTAAATATCTTTAAAATTTTTGCCCTAAGTGACTGAAGAGCCTATGTCCCATTTTCAAACAAAATTTAGGCATTTAGGAGCTTACGCACCTATGTTTCAACACACATTTGAAAATAGAATTATGGTTCTTAGTTCACTTAGACACTTTTGAAAATGTTACTATTAAAGCCAAGATTTGTGAAAATTGGAGCCTAATGCTTAAATCCTTACCCAATATTGATTTTATGTCTTTAGTCACAAGGGACTGATTTTCATTGACTTCAATGAAAGTAGTGGGCTATTCACCATACCTGTAAGTCAGACTAGTTATTAAGACATCTAAATAAATATTTAGGAATAGTATTTGGCTTCAGAGGAGTTGCACCTGTTTACACTGGCTGAGGAATTGGCCCCTTAGACTCTGCCTTTATTCATCTATTTTTGAAACAAATCTATATTTAGGCATGTGAATAAGTGATCTGATTTTTAGAGTTGTTGAGCACCTACAGCTCTTACTGAAGTCATTGAAAGCTCCAGATGCTCATCACCTCTGATAATAAGGGCATGTTTACACTACAAAATTAGGTCGATTTTATAGAAGTCAATCTTTAATAAGTGATTTTATACAGTCAATCGTGTGTGTCCCCACTAAGCACATTAGGTCGGCGGAGTGCATCCCTCATACCATGGCTGGCATCGACTCACAGAGTGGTGCACTGTGGGTAGCTATCCCACAGTCCCCAATGCCCACTGGAATTCTGGGTTAAACTCCCAATGCCTGATGGGGCAAAAACATTGTTGAGGGTGGTTTTGTGTACATGTCGTCAGTCTCCCTTCCTCTCTCCCTCCCTCCTTGAAAACAATGGCAAACAATCATTTCACGCCTTTCTTCCTGGGTTATCCACGCAGACGCCATGGCATGGCAAGCACACAGACCACTCAGCTGTGCACTGCTTTTGTGAGCATTGTAAACACCTCGCACATTATCCTGCAGTATGTGCAGAGCCTGGCTAGGAGCCACCAGCATGAGGAAGATTGTGAGGAGGACATGGACACAGACATTCCTGTAAGCACGGAATGTGGCAATTGGGATATCATGGCAGCATTGGGGCATGTTGATACAGTGGAAAGCCAATTCTCGGCCCGGCAAACAAGCACAGACTGGTGGGACCACATAGTTTTGCAGGTATAGGATAATTCCCAGTGGAATTGGGAATTGGCATGCATAAGGCCACTTTCATGGAACTTTGTGAGTTGCTTTCCCCAACCCTGAAGTGCAGGAATACCAAGATGAGACCTACCCTGAAAGTTGAGAAGAGAGTGGCAATAGCCCTGAGGAAGCTTGCAACGCCCAACTGCTACCAGTCAGTCAGGAATCAATTCGGAGAGGGCAAATCTACTGGGGGGGCTACTGTGATGCAAGTAGCCAGGGCAACTGATACCCTTCTGCTAAGAAGGGTAGTGACTCTGGGAAATGTGCAGGTCACAGTGGATGGCTTTGCTACAATGGGGTTCCCTAACTGTGGTGGGGCGATAGACAGAATGCATATCCCTATCTTGGCACCACACCACCTTGCCAAACATTACATAAACCACAAGGGGTACTTCTCAACGGTGTTGCAAGCACTGGTGGATCAAAAGGGCCATTTCACCGACATCAGCGTGGGATGGTCAGGAAAGATGCATGATGCTCGCATCTTTCGGAACTCTGGGCTGTTCGGAAAGCTGCAAGAAGGGAGTTTCTTCTCAGACCAGAAAATTACCATTGGGGATGTTGAAATGCCAATAGTTATCCTTGGGGACCCAACCTACTCCTTGCTCCCATGGCTCATGAAGCCATACACAGGCAACCTGGATAGCAGTAAGGAGCAATTCAACTATAGGCTGAGCAAGTGCAGAATGGTGGTAGAATGTGCCCTTGGATGTTTAAAGGGGCGCTGGCGCTGTTTGCTGAATAGATTAGACCTCAGAGAAAGCAACATTCCCATTGTTATTGCTGATTGCTGTGTGCTCCGTAATATCTGTGAGAGTAAGGGGGAGACGTTTATGGTGGGGTGAGAGGTTGAGACAAATTGCCTGGTGGCCAATTTTGAACAGCCAGACACCAGGGCAATTAGAAGAGCACACCGAGGCACACTGCGCATCAGAGAGGTTTTGAAAAACAGTTTCATGATTGACCAGGCTACAGTGTGACAGTTGTGTGTGTTTGTCCTTGATGTAAACCTGCCCCTTTGGCAAAGGTACTTCCCTGTAATCCGATTCCCCTCCCCTCCCCCCGACCACAGCTGGATCAGGAAATAAAGTCCCTATTGTTCTGAATCCATTCATTCTTTCTTTATTAAAAAAACTTGAAATCACTGACAACGCTGACTAGTAAAAGGTAGCCCGAGTGTACAAAGGGTTTGATAATGGGGTGGTCTGGTGGGGAGGGAAGGACAAGGCCACATTGCTTATTGTAGCCACACTGCAAATCAAAGCTGTTTGAATGACAGTCTTCTGTTGCTTGGGCCATCCCCTGGAGTTGAGTGGCAGGGTGCCTGGAGCCTCCCCCACGTTCTTGTGCATCTGGGCGAGGAGGATATAGAACTCAGTGAGGAGGGCAGGTAGTTACACAACAGATGCTATGGGGGTCTGTACTCTAGTTGCCTTTCCTGCAGCTCCACCAGATGCCTCATCATGTCTGTTTGCTCCCCCATTAGCCTCAGCATCTCCACCTGTGTGTTCTGATCACACTCACTGTATGCTTTCCTGGCCTCTGCCATCGAATGCTTCCATGCATTCAGCTGTGTCCTATCAGCACAGGAGGACTTCATGAGCTCGGAAAACATGTCATCGCGAGTGCAGTTTTTTTGCCTTCTAATCTGTGATAACCTCAGGGATGGAGCTGATGCGGGGAGCATAGAAACATTTGCAGCTGAGGGGGGTAGGGGGGAGGGAGAGTAGATTTTTAAGAAGATACATTTCTGAGAACAAAAGGGAGACTCTTTCACAGTGAATCAAGCAATTCACAGCAGACAGCACATGTGTTTTAGGTAAGGTCACATTTTGCCTTTTATATTGAGCACCGGCTGGTATGGTGACACATCACACATGGCTGGGCAACAGAATTTGGTTTCTAAGCAGCCATGGTAAGCCAAAGGGTATGTGAGGTTGGATTCTTCCGCATTCATAACATCTGGGAATGGTTTCAAACTGCAGCACCCACTTTTCCTGTAGCAACCAATGCCCGTTGGGTTTGCTGTTTAAAAGGAGGGGCTGTGGTTTTGAGGTGGATGTGCAGCACATCCCTTCTTCACACACCCCCAGCCCCCATGGCTATTCTCCAGAATGATCCCTTTTAGCCAAGCGCAAACAGCCCAGCATGACCAGGGTCTAATGTGTCAGGGATCACCAAACAGAGGGGATTACTGGTCCCTTACAAAAATTTCCCTATTTCAACCAGGTGACCATGAATGATATCACTCTCCTGAGGTTGACACAGAAAGATAAAGACTGAATGTTGCATGAATGCAACCAAAACCCAGGACCATTCGCTGCCATGCTTTGTGCTGCAATGATTCCAGATCACTTGCTACTGGCTTGACGTGGTAAAGTGTCCTACTGTGGAGGATGAAATAAGGCAGCCCTCCCCAGAAACATTCTGCAAAGCCTTTCAGAGTACCTCCAGGAGAGCTTCATGGAGATGTCCCTGGAAGATTCCTGCTCCATCCCCAGACACGTTAAAAGACTTTTCCAGTAGCTGTACTGGCCGCGAATGCCTCCCAATTGTTCAGGGCAAATCAAACATTAAAAACAATTTATTTTAACCCCTGCAGTGTCGTTACAAATGTGCTGCCTTCTCTGTCTTCAGGGTCTGGGCTGGTTTTGGCTCCAGGGTGAGGAAAAGATCCCGGCTGCTGGGGAGAATGGATTCTCCAGTTGCCTGCTGTGCATTCTCCTCCTCCTTCTCTTCCTCATCCACAAAATCCTCATTCATGTTGCATGATGCTGCCACCTTGCAGGTGTCCACAGAGAGTGGTGGGATACTGGTAGGGTCCCCAACTAGAATGGCATGCAGCTGATCATAGAAGTGGCATGTCTGGGGCTCTGATCCAGAGCGACCATTTACTTTCTTTTTCTTTTGGGAGGCTTGCCTGAGCTCCTTAATTTTCAAGCAGCACTGCTGTGTGTCTCTGTTGTAGACTCTGTCCACCATGCCCTGTGCGATTTTGGCATATATATCAGCATTTCTTCTGCTGGATCGGAGTTCTGCCTGCACAGATTCTTCTCCCCATACAGCAATCAGATCCAGTGTCTCTCATTCGCTCCATGCTGGAGCTCTTTTGCTATTCTGGGACTGCATGGTCACCTGTTCTGCTGAGCTCGTCATGCTGATCAAACAGGAAATGAAATTCAAAAGTTCCTGGTGCTTTTGCTGTGTACCTGGCTGGTGCATCGGAGTAGAAAGTGCTGTCTAGAGCAGTTACATTGGAGCACTCTGGGATAGCTCCCAGAGGCCAATACCCTCGAATTGCACAGCACTGCATCTACGCTACCCCAAATTTGACCCAGGAAGGTCGATTTTAGCCCTACTCTCCTCGTCTGGGAGGAGTACAGGATTCAATTTTAAAAGCCCTTTAGGTCGGTGGAACGGGGTTGGTTATGTAAACACATTCATTATAAAATTGACCTAACATGGGCCCAGCTTGCCAAGTGATCCAGATCACTCTGTACAACTGCCATGTCCATTATTTATCATTCCACCAATCTGTGTGAACCTCAGATTTTATCAGTTTTGATTTTATATTTATTTCATTGATGAAAATGCTGAATAGCATCAAGCCTAGCATCAGTCCCTGCAGCACCCCACTAGAAATTCACCCATTTTATGATGACTTGATAAAGGAGCTTATATGAAAATTTTCAAATTTGGGAGCCTGAAGACAGACATCTGTCTATAAGTATTGGAAAGAAAAATGTGTGGTTATGAGGGACTTCAATTTGGGAGAATATGCTGGAGGTCTCATGCAGCCAGTAGTAATAGCTGAGACTCTGGCCTAGAAGTTTGCACAAGCACCGCTAAATTGGTGCAGCTACACTGCTGCAATAGTTCCCTATGCAGACACACCCAGAATAAACCCATTCTTTACGCAGAGAGTCCATATTTGACACAATATAGCCCTTACGCTCTCTTAGATTCTCATTCACTTACTGAGTTGTAATTTACTGAATTCAGAGTTCCGTCTAAATTAGATCAATCCACACACTCATCTCACTCTCTCAGTATGTATGTTACACCAGTATAGACTCCTTCTAAGACCTAAGGACCTCATTAGGGTCACATTTCCTCTTGGTTACAAGATGTAACCCCTATTTGGCCCTTAGACCTATCACACCAATTAACCAACGTGTAATTTACTCCTTGTTCCTCTTACACCTCATCTTTGAACTGAGTGTGTCTCATTGAGTGTAAGAGAGATTAATTTACAGTACTTTACACATCACATTTGAATTTTGCCGATAGTAACATCTACTTTTATGAATAAATTAGCTTCAGAGTGCAGGAAACAGAAAATTCCCACTGCCTGAGACAATAAGAAAGCAGGGCTTTGGTGTAAATAACTCTACCACTGATCAGCCCAGCCATTCTCATTTATTTATTGACTTTATAATACAAATTCTTTGTATAACAGCACCAATGACAGTAAAATTAAACTTTGTGACTGGAAAATGGTCTCCTGCTTTGAAAATAAATGTATTGGCCCACTGCAGCATTTATTTTCAATAACTTCACTGGCAGTGCTTCGACGTTTAACTTGCTGTGGGGACCATTATCCAGTCACAGTGTTCAGTTCCATTTACCTCAGTGCTCAGCTATGCCAAATAACAGTGACATCAGCCAATCAGATGGCTGGATGCTGAACTTTTTTTTTTATTTGCTGATGATATATTGTTTTTAAAGAAAATCAATTAGTCAGCAACTACTTTAGTACAGAAGTAAAGTTGGTGTTTGCAGACTGGATGGAGCATGCAATAAGCTTTCTCCCAAAACCAATGTAGCTTTACAAAAAAAAAAAGGAAAGTGGATACTGCTACATCGATATCCATCAGGCAAAGTGACAGTGTTTACATCATTAATCTTTGTGAACAGCAAGAACAAACTCACTGCAAAGAATATTAGCACACAATAAATAACTTGCCATAGCATTTACTATACTATTTCTATCAGTGAAAGACTTATCTCCTGTCCTGATGTTTTCTTTAATTTATATTATTTCCTTTTACCCGTTTGCTACTTTTTCCCTTTGTACAATTTTGTGAAATTGATTTAACACAAGAACATAAAAATTGCCATCCCAAAGCAGCTCAGTGGTCCATCCAGTCCAATTTCCTCTCTCTGACAGTAGTCAGTATTGGATAAGAACATAAGAACGGCCATACTGGGTCAGACCAAAGGTCCATCCAGCCCTGTTTCCTGTCTACCGACAGTGGCCAATGCCAGGTGCCCAAGAGGGAGTAAACCTAACAGGTAATGATCAAGTGATCTCTCTCCTGCCATCCATCTCCACCCTCTGACAAACAGAAGCTAGGGACACCATTCCTTGCTCATCCTGGCTAATAGCCATTAATGGACTTAACCTCCATGAATTTATACAGTTCTCTTTTAAACCCTGTTATAGTCCTAGCCTTTACAACCTCCTCAGGCAAGGGGTTCCATAGGTTGACTGTGTGCTGAGTGAAGAAGAATTTCCTTTTATTTGTTTTAAACCTGCTACCCATTAATTTCATTTGGTGGCCCCTAGTTCTTATACTATGGGAACAAGTAAATGACTTTTCCTTATTCACTTTCTCCACACCACTCATGATTTTATATAGCTCTATCATATCCCCCTTTAGTCTCCTCTTTTCCAAGCTGAAAAGTCCTAGCCTCTTTAATCTCTCCTCATATGGGACCCGTTTCCAGCCCCTAATCATTTTATAACCCTTCTCTGAACCTTTTCTAATGCCAGTATATCTTTTTTGAGACCACATCTGTACACCATATTCAAGATGTGGGTGTACCAGAGATTTATATAAGGGCAACAAGATATTCTCCGTCTGCTTCCCTATCCCTTTTTTAATGATTCCTAACGTCCTGTTCTTTTTTTTGACGTCCGCTGCACACTGCGTGGGCATCTTCAAAGAACTATCCAAGATCTCTTTCCTGATTAGTTGTAGCTAAATTAGCCCTCATCATATTGTATGTATAGTTGGAGTTATTTTTTCCAGTGTGCATTACTTTACATTTATCTACATTAAATTTCATTTGCCATTTTTGTTGCCCAATCACTTAGTTTTGTGAGATCTTTTTGAAGTTCTTCACAGTCTGCTTTGGTCTTAACTATCTTGAGCAGTTTAGTATCATCTGCAAACTTTGCCACCACACTGTTTACCCCTTTCTCCAGATCATTTATGAATAAGATGAATAGGATTGTCCTAGGACTGACCCTTGGGGAACACCACTAGTTACCCCTCTCCATTCTGAAAATTTACCATTTATTCCTATCCTTTGTTCCCTGTCTTTTAACTAGTTCTCAGTCCATGAAAGGATCTTCCCTCTTATCCCATGACAACTTAATTTACGTAAGAGCCTTTGGTGAGGGACCTTGTCAAAGGCTTTCTGGAAATCTAAGTACACTATGTCCACCGGATCCCCCTTGTCCACATGTTTGTTGACCCCTTCAAAGAACTCTAATAGATTAGTAAAACATGATTTCCCTTTACAGAAACCATGTTGACTTTTGCCCAACAATTTATGTTCTTCTATGTTTCTGACAATTTTATTCTTTACTATTGTTTCAACTAATTTGCCCGGTACTGACGTTAGACTTACTGGCCTGTAATTGCCGAGATCACCTCTAGAGCCCTTTTTAAATATTGGCATTCAATTAGCTATCTTCCAGTCATTGGATACACAGCTGATTTAAAGGACAGGTTACAAACCATAGTTAATAGTTCCGCAATTTCACATTTGAGTTCATTCAGAACTCTTGGGTGAATGCCATCTGGTCCTGGTGACGTGTCACTGTTAAGTTTATCAGTTCATTCCAAAACCTTCTCCAGTGACACTTCAATCTGTGACAATTCCTCAGATTTGTCACCTACAAAAGATTGTTCAGGTTTGGGAATCTCCCTAACATCCTCAGCCATGAAGACTGAAGCAAAGAATTCATTTAGTTTCTCTGCAATGACTTTATCGTCCTTAAGTACTCTTTTTGGATGCTTCAGAAAAAGGTGCTTCAGAAGAAAGTACAAGAAACCTAGCACTGGACAACTATGGAATAATCTTTGTCACCCAAATCAATTAGTAGCTAGCATGTACCCTGATACCAGAGAATGTATGCCCCTTCTTAAAACAAAACGAAACAAAATTACAACTAATGTAATTGTGGATGTTCTAAATATCTATATAAATATCCAATCCAAAACTCTTGTCTCACTGGAATTAGGTTAATTATGTAATGTGTTTCATTACATCAGTTTTAAAATTGTTGCCTTTCAAGTTCATTCAATGTTTCCTTAATCTCATATTGTGAGAAAGGGTAAATAGGAGCCATCAGTTTACTTTCTCTATACCATGTGTTGTTTTGTGTACCTTTATGATGTCTCCATTATTCATCACCTCTCTAGACTGAACAACGCCAGTCTTGTTCTATCTTTTTCTCAAATGGAAGTAATTATATACCTATAAGCATGAAGTGACTGTTGAAGCCTTTTCAGTCTCCATATCCCTCACCTTACAATCTCTCCTGGGATGAAAGTTGTCAAATGACGAAATATTATTCGTTGTTATTAATTTTTTAAGTTTATAGTGATTTTGATCTACAATTTAAAATCTCAGTCTCTGTTATTCTCTTTCCCAGTAATAATCATCTACTTCATTTATAATAAGGATATGACGGTCTCTAAAACCAAACCATGAAAATCAACACAAAACTACTTTTAGTTATCCACTATTAAGAGTGGTTATACAAGCCCTAACGTATTTTGTCTGCTTCTCAAATATGAAGACTTGAGAATTATGGGTAATGACATCTGCTATCCAGGTACTATGCATGAGCTATAGATGCTGTTTATGCATTTGGACATTGTTCTCAGAGTGTCTCTCAAACCTGAATTACAAGCATTGTGGAACTTTAGTGCAATGAGAAGGCAATTTATTCTCCTTTACATGCAGCCTACACTTGTATTTTAAAGCAAAAGCTGCCAACACCGCAAATGCATAGTGTTTCTGTAATGAGGGCAATGCTGGACTAAGAACATAGCAGAGACATCTAGATTAATTTCACTTGCAGCACTTTACAGCCAGCTGAATCTAATCAGAATAAATTTCAACTGGTAATGATTTGTGAGAGTTTAAGATTATCCAAAACAAGGGAACCCCCTTCTAGAGTGAAGTATAATTCCTGTGTTTAACTATATGGTACACAGGACAATCTATTAAAAGGGATAAGATTATAAATTCTACTAAAATATTGCCCATGGGCATGATAACTGAAGTTTATTTGGCTTTTAATCCAATTCCCGCAGTTTCTTTGTCTTCCCTCTAATTGAGAGAGAGTTCCTATAATTCACTATGTAAAACTGTATTGAAAACTGTGGACCAGATGTTCAGCTGGTGTAAATGGGCATGAGCCGGAAGCTTGTGGTTGCACCCTTTAAAAGCAACATGCCCCTGTAAGGCCCAACAAATGAGATACTAGATTAAATGTTCATTCACAGTGATGACATGTTGGTGACATTAAAATAAATTTAAAATCAATATTCAGTTTAAAGTTTATCTGCAAGCAAATTAGCTAATCATTTTATGCTCTTTTTTTTCTTTATTTCTTTTGATATATAAAGAAGGGTTGGAAGTTTGCTTATTTTTTCCCCCAGGGATATTTTTGTAGGATTTCCTGGATAACTCAGATATGTGACTATGGACTTTTATCAGGATTTAGGCATATAATTTTTAACTAGGAACATTTTTCTCCCATGAACCTGACTGAAGTCATTGTGACAGAAGAAAATTTTAAAAATCAAGTATTTTAAGCTGTCTGACTATAAATCACTTTCCCCTTCAGTTACCCAGGTTTCATTTCTCTTATGTATCTGATGTCACAAGCCTACTAGTCCTCTGCTCATCTACAGTCTCCCAAAATATGCATGACCTGAATTTCCAAAGTATAAAACAAGTAAATGAAAATATTTTTTAAAATATCCTGTAATGACATCTTAATACATCATAAAGAAGTCAAAATGGGAATTAACCTATTTTTTCCCTTTGCATATAACCATTAAAGTTGAAAATCAGAAAAACTACTGAAACTTTACTGACAAACTCCATGGTCTTTGGTGTAAGGTCATGCTAATTCAGCAAGGCCTCTCATCTTATAAAGTGCTGGCATTGTACAGGTGTAAATTGCATTGTCCACATTATTTAACAAAATAAAACCAACACTTTAAAGTAAACTTGTTCCCAGAATTACATATAGATGTCCAGTGATCAAAGTGACAGGGAGACAAGTCTCCAGATCAGCATACACAGTAAATTAAAGTTGTTGAGGAGCAGCTATAAATTTTGTAGCACAATCATTTTAATCACATGCCCTTTTTGAAAGGGAAATATATTCAATGAGAACAACTACACTGGTTTGAATAACAACTTCCTCTGCAGCATGTGGGTGCACATCAATTGCCAGGATTTTCTGGGTATATCTCGCTTAATCATTTCCCTGACATTGCAGAGGCCTCGAGTACTTGTACACCTTGGTCCCTCCTATTCTCTGCCTTGGGCAGTAACAATCCAGTCTCCTGTGGGTCTCATTTATTTTGTCTCATTTCCATTGCTGAGTTTAGTGTGCAAGTGCTGGATGGTATTGGTGGCCTGTGATATACAGGAGGTCAAACTAGTTTATCTAATGGTCCCTTCTGTCTTTAAACTCTAGGACTCTATACTATGTCCCTTTGTGTTTGGGCATCCCATCTTGGGCAACGGAACACCCCAACATAATTTTCACAATGTTTTAAACATGAAAAAGCCACTTTCATCCCCTATGGATGTAACTGATGCAAATAGATTGGCCTAAATCATTAATCCACATTACAGACTAAGGACTCAATTCAGAACTCAATTGGAGTTTTCCTAACGACTTCAAGAGAGAATGGTACGTGGTTAGGGTGGTAACCTCATCTTCAGGAGAGCTGGGTTTAATACTCTGCTTTACCACACACTCCCTCTGTGATCCTATGCAAGTCACCTAGTTTCTCTGACCCTCAGTTCCCCATCTGTAAAATGGGGGTATTAGCACTTCCCCACTTCTCAGGGCTGTTATGAGGATAAATACATTAAAGACTGTGAAGTGCTCTGATTCTGTGGTAATACAGGTCACAATATTGGGCTCCAACGCTTTTGACGTTTCAGATGAAGACTAAAACCAGTTTAATGTATACAGATTTGAAAAAAAATGGGGGTAAATATAATCTCAAAGAGGCATTTATTTATTTAATTTCTTAAAGATAACAAATCTATGAAATCTTGTCATAAAATGTTGTGCCAGGCACTGCATGCCATATTGAAGCACAGATTCAAGTCGTATGGCTTATGGAAAATAACAATAAAACCTGGGGGCTTAGAATTTAAGAAATGGCAGCCAGTTAATCATTAACAGCACTAACTGCAGTATTAGGATTAGAAAAAAGCTCTATGGGCTTTCCAGTTGCCATCTATTTAAGCAGTAATGTCCATGGAATAGAATATTGTGAATATCATCAGAGGATAATGGTCTCCAGATGCTGTATAAAGACTAGATAAACTCAAGGTATTTGTTTTCGGAGACTTTTTCCTGTGACAATGTTATTTGCCACTGACTTAATTTTTATTACACCTAATTGTTAATAATGTGGATAGATAGTACCAGTTATCTGTTTGCTTTTAAAGCATTTCATTACATTTTTTAACAAAGTAACAAATATTTATCAGTAATCTCCAAAAATTTACAACATGTGGCTATATTTAAAATACTGGGGGCATGATTCTCCACTGCCTTGCAAGCATTACAGTCATTCACACCAGTGCAAAGTATGTGGAAAATGCTACCACAATTCTCTATCACTTATACCAGTGGTAGTGTTTTTCACCCATTTTGCAATCACTTTACATAGATGCAAATGCCACACAAGGTGCAAGGTGGAAATGCCCACACAAGGTGCAAGGCAGAGGAGATTCGGACATAATGCCTGGGAACAGATAGGTGCCTAAGAATGGGATTCACAAAAGCCAGCACATTGGGGTGGACAATAGCCTAAAATAGCCAATAACTGATGACAAGGAGAGGAGTGTGTCCTAAATCCCACCCTTCTCAGGAAGTTAGGTGCCTACATTCTGGGCCTTTGTCTACTTTAGGTATTGTTGCATTGATGTAGCTACACCAGTGCAACCTCACAGTGCCGATGTACTACACTAGTGTAGAAAGGGTCATCCACCAATGTGATTTTTACTGGTTTCACACTGGGGTAATAATACCAAGTCCTGCTATACACCAATGCTGGGGGGTTAGTTTCTAGCATTGGGGGTTAATTTTTTAATATAGATAAGCTCATGCCTGTTTTGTCTGATAGACTTTGCTGCAATCAAATGAAAACTGTTCATTATATCTTTGCTGGAAGGGTGAATTCTGTCTGGAACTGTCCATTAATTAATAAAAAGTCACTTTGAAAAGTTATAATTTTTATAAAAATATACTATACTTAAATGGAGGGTTTGATCCTGCCATCATTGAAGATAATAGCAAGATCTTGTTCCCACTGAAGTCAACAGGAGAATCAGACTCAAACTGTTGTTTGATTGGATTCATTTATTTTTACTTTTTTCTTAGTAAACAAGAAGCAGTCATCTAGCAACTTTATTGACCTATGCCAATGTTATCTGGCATAATAGATAATAAAACAAGAAGGTTTCCATTGATGCAGCTTGCAATGGACTGACATTTGGCAGGGAACAACCTTTGTAAAGTTCAGGCACAGCATTAAAAAGAGGATTATAAAGGGCATCATTAGAATTTAGGGGGAAACTGTTATTCAGCATTTCAATTACTGAGCTACATGAGTTGCAGTAAGAAATAATAGACACAAATTAGTACTACTGAATGTTCCTAAATATCTATTCAGCAGCCTTGAAATGTGATTTGGACTTGGATACTGTCATAAATTTGGAAGTGTTCAAATAAACTCACTTCACTTCACTGACTGTCACTGCTTTCTCAAAGCTACGCTTCCAAAGAGCTTTGTCAATGCAAAATTATGGACCTGGAACATCTACCTTTTTAGTCTGATTGCAGCCCCATTAGCATTTTCTCCACCTTTTCCTCTGCAGTAGGCACATAATTTATTTAAAATTTACTCACAAGTTACAATCCAACAAAATAAACAGGAATGCTCCTTCCATAACATTTGATACTTTTAATTAGCCCACAGAGACTGTTGGTACCATATCTCAGCATGCATAATGCTGTCTACACTGTAGTAAATCACATGGTTTAGAGTGTACAGAAATAATGATCACCATGTGGTTGCCTGTACAAGGACAGTAAGGTCTATGAGATGTCAAGACTGTGAGTTTCAAAGATGCTCATAAATTTTGTTTTTATCTAAAACGTTATAAATTTCTACTGTTTGTTCCCTTTTTTTCTGTAAACGATATCTTGAGTAAATTATAGACTCTTTTTTACCTATTTTCTCTAACTTTTTCCAAGAGTTTATCCGGGGAAAATGCATTTTTCAATGTCTGTTTTGCTGGGGGCTAGATGATTTTCTTTTCAGGTAAGGTTCTTTTTGCAGTTTCATATAGTCTAAATCAGATTTTAACACCCTCCCCCAAAAAACAAATAGCTTATCTCTGAGGCTAAAGATGTGTTTATCACTCTAACAGAGATATTGCTCTTTGGATCTGAATGTTATTCAGCTGTCACATTTACTCACATGAACTGATAAATTTGTAATGGCTGACAGACAGAAATTGATTTATGAGTTCGTGGGAATGAAATGGAACCACTGAAAATGCCCTTATTAAAAATGTGCAATTTTTCACAAGGACTTGCTTTGCCTTAATAAATGTGAGAATAGATTTGATTTCATTCAGAATTAATGTAGTTTGAAATTGAAATGAGTCTCACTTCCTGCCTCCAGGAGGTCTGCTGACATTTCTAGTGTTACGTCTGAGCCTAGGAAAAAAAACCAAAGCTGAAAATGGAAAATAAGATAAATTCTCCATAATTTGCACAATGAACACATTTTATCAGGGCAAAATCAATTAAATTTAAAAAATGTCAGTTTAGTATAGGGACTGAGTTATTTATTTTATCATATCAATAGCAGTTACCTTCATTGTAACTGAAGAAATCTGTAAAGGGGAAATATCTGACTATCACAGTGTCTTAAAGGTGGAATTTTTGTAAAATATATATTCATGTTGATAGGCTCCCCCTATTCCCACCCATAATGAAACCACAACAATATTGGAAAGAAAAAGGCTATGGCTTTATTTACATGGCAAAATGATATCACACACATTAAACAAGATTATTACAGTGAAATAGTTTTAACTTCACCAAAAGGTTACCAACCAGCAGCACTGCAGGAGTCCACCGGGAAACTTTGTTACCCATGTGATACTGCCTAAACACCAGGTTCAGGAGCACATATTGCATGGTGAGGAGCACCGTATAGAGTAAACACATAGATTTCTAGCCTACTTGTTTTCTGGGATATAGAACAGGGTGAAAAAACAATAGCTCCCTATGCTCAATACACAGTGTCATGCTTTGGACTAACATATCTTTTTAAAACAAGGAAACAATATATTTGCTTTCATTGTTATTGAGGCGATCCATAACTCCTTCAAAATCACCTGAGTAACTTTTACCAGGATGCTTGCTTAAAGCCTTTTGTAATGTGAAACATTATCCTTTTTCAAGATAGAATTTACTGTGACATCCACATGGGTCTTTGTTGAACTACCTACAAATCCTTTTTCTTGTCCACTGTGTGTTGTTTGGGACAAATATAAGGTTGAAATATCAGTGGCTTGTAGCTGTCATCTTCTCATGTAAATTAGCTTCATTCTGATTCACTTCCCTGCCAAACGTTTTCCTAAACGGCTCTCCCTAGGGCCAGATGGGAAAACCAATCTGGCAAAATTCACCACATTTAAAAAAACTGGGGGGGGGGGAGGGAAAGCAGGTTGGTCAGGTTTACAAGCTTAAGCTTATATAATTAAATTTAATAGGAAATTATAGGCAGGGGGGAATACGATAATTTTCAAAACAAATGGTAAGATATTCATACCTGTGTAGGCCAAAGTCTCTCATAAATATTTGCTATAAATCTCTGTTTGCATTATTATGAAGGTCTGATGACCTTTAGGAAAGCAGTATTATATAGTTCTGTTGGCAGTCTTATGCAGCACACTCTAAGCAGTCAAAAGAGAGTTAAAAAATAGTTGGGAAAATTATTACTTATTTATTTGTTTTCTTTAGCAGATGCTCTGCCTACATTTCAACTATCTCACTTGCCTCCACCAAACAGCATGAAATCCTGCCCTAAGGAAGGCAGGTTGCCAAAAAACAGGCATGGCACCTGCTAAAGAAATGAAACAAACATAGACTAATCATCCAGATATGTGAATCAAAACTTAGGGCACAGTGATCAAATAAAACAACAAAAGAATCCAGAAGGGTGTAATGTCAGTTCTCACTGGTCCAGGGGCTAAGATATGCTGTGACCTGGGGAAGTAATGTGAGAACTGTAATAAAGCAACATAGATAGTATGCAACTGGACAGAGACGAGAGCGCATTCACTTAAAGATGAGCTCAGTAAAGAAAGCTCCTGTGTTTGGGGGAAAAAACACTCTTAAGATAAGGCTAAGGCAGGGAATCTGGTTGTGTTAGAGCTTTATCTATTGCAAAATTTCTTATGTCTCCATGCAACTCTAGGGTTCATAGGTCTGGAGTCTGCACCTTAATTCAAAAGATGTATTTCAGCGTTGATCAATCATGCAAGACCTTTCTTCTCACAGGCATTACCTGGTAGCCATAGGGGAAAACTGTTAGGGGAGGCAGTGTCAGCACTTCAGGGCCTGATCTAAGACCAATTGTCAATAACAAAACTCCCACTGATTTCACTGGGTCTTGGATTGAGCCTAGATACCATGATGCTAGGTGCTCTACCGAATCTTGAAATAGATGATGGGGGGTTCTTTCCTGGCTGATCATAGGAGGTGCGTACTCAAAGCTGGCCCCTTCAGTATTACAGCTGTCAGCCAGGGAGAGTAGAGTTGAGATTCTTTCTGTACATTTCAAAAGTCAATCCTGGTAGAGGAGGAACCTTCCTTCAACAGCTATGGTGCTCCCGCCCCATATTCTAAACAGACTGTAGCCCCCCACTTCCCAAAGGATAAATTGTGTCTGTCTCTTCACTCACTACAGTTCCCCAATAGAGTCACTACAGCCCTAGGACTGCATGAGTCCTGCATGGCCACAGCTGGGGCAGAAGACAGGACTGCTCAAGCAGTGGGGAGCACTTGCCCAACATAATCCCTGAATATGTTAAACAAGAGTGCACTCCCAATACATTATCTTCCAAGGCTTATGTGCCTCAAGAAGCTTTGGTACAGGTGAGATAGGTCGGAGACTTGGAAAAGATAGAGCTCCAGTTTCCAGTCATATATTTTATTTACTGAAGAACATTCTGCTCTTAAAATAGGTTCTCTCTCTTTATCTATTTTTTCTTTTCTTTTACAAATATTGGTTAAAAAAAAACATTTCGCTCTTCACAGCGACATTGCCATTGATAACATAATATGTAGTCTGGGAGATTGGAGCTTGAAAATGTTATCAAACTATTAGTGGGAAGTTACTATGTTCCTTGACAATCTGGGTTAAAACCTGTATGAGAGAGAGTTAACTCCCTCAGCACACCTGTGGAAAAAGGCTTATATTGTTTTCTGTTTTGCACCAGTTCCCACTGGGATCAAACCAATAATGGAATAGGCACTTTATCCTGCTTTCACTGAAGTCGGTGAGAGATTTTTTACATTGAATTCAGTGGGGTCAGGACTGGGTCCTAAATTCTCTCTTGGTCTCTGGAATGCAGCTGTTAAATTTAGATTTTATTTTCCTTATTCTGAATTTCCACTTAAGCTATTTCATCATTCATAGTATGGTATGATAATTTTGGAACCAACACATTAGAAAGCTGAATCTTCTTCAACTGAATGATCATCATAAGACTTTCTAATGTAACATTCTCTTTGGAATACGCATACTTGAACTTAGCTCCCAGTTACACTGACCTACCATGAACCTTTTCTCAGTGGTTCTCAAACTTCAGCAACCCAAGGACCCCCATTTTTATTTAAAAATTTTCAGGGACCCCCAAACCCTCCCACTCAGCCACAGGCCCCACCCTGACTCCATCCCTTCCCCCAAGGCTCCACCCCACCTCTTCCTGCTCCCCGCTCACTCCATCCCCTCTCCCTCTCTGGTTCACTTTCCCACACCCTCATTCATTTTCACCAGGCTGAGACAGGGAGTTGGGTGCAGGAGGGGATGAGGGGTGCAGGCTCTGGGAGGGAGTTTGGGTGTGGGAAGAGGTGAGGGGTATGGGCTCTAGGAGGGAATTTGGGTGTGGGCTCTGGGCTGGGGCAGGGGGTTGAGGTGTGGGAGGGGGTAAGGGGTGCAGCGCTTACTTCAGGCGGCTCCTGAAAGCGACTGGCACATCTCTCTGGCAGCGGCTTCTAGGCGTTCCCAGCCAATGGGAGCTGTGGAGTTGGTACTCGGTGCGGGGGCAGTGCACGGAGACCTCCTGCATCCATCTCTCCCCCCCCCCCCACAGGGGCCGCAGGAATGTGCTGGCTGCTTCTGGAAGGAGCACGGAGTCTGGACAGGCAAGGAGCCTGTCTTAGCCCCACTGTGCCTTCAGAGAGGGAGGAGTTGATCAGCGGGGCCTGTGGACCCCAGGGAGTACTCTCGGGGATCCCCAGGGGTCCATGGACCCCAGTTTGAAAAATGCTGATTTAGATGCTATCCAAATATACAGAGTTGGTCAAAAACATTGGATGAAATTTTCACAAACATTTTTGTGAAAATGCTCTCCCTTGGTGTTAACCAAAACTCACAATGGAAGCAAAAAATGTCATTGACATTTTGGAAATGAAATTTTGCCCAGCTGTAGAAATATAAAGATGATATGCCATGGTATAATTGTTTGCCTTTGTATTATATAACCTACCTAATACCAAACATCAAGCAACTGGTATGGAAAATAATACTATGCTCTTCCCCAGAATCCAACCCTGCAAACATCACAGCCTTTCTCAAAAGATCAAAAAGGGGGCTGGTGTTGTAGTTCACTAAAGTCAGTGGAACACTACTCTAGCTGATCCTGATGCAGAATCACAATTACTGATTTCTTTAGTTATATAAAGACATATGCTAGTAGTCTGATACCAAGGCTATACACTTAAGGGCTAGATCCATAAAGGGACTGAGGTGTCCAGTTGCTACTTTCAGTGACTAAATCCATATGTGCTCAGCAGACCTCCCCCTGTAGGCACCTAAATTCCATAGGCACCTAAGTTTCTGCTGTTAATGTACCCTAGGCATCTAAATTTCTGCTGCTGGGTATGTACAAAACTGCAGACAGAATGACAGAACAAGGAGTAATGGTCTCAAGTTGCAGTGGGGGAGGTTTACGTTGGATATTAGGAAAAACTTTTTCACTAGGAGGGTGGTGAAGCACTGGAATGGGTTACCTAGGGAGGTGATGGAATCTCCTTCCTTAGAGGTTTTTAAGGTCAGGCTTGACAAAGCCCTTAGCTGGGGTTGGTCCTGGTTTGAGCAGGGGGTTGGACTAGATGACCTCCTGAGGTCCCTTCCAACCCTGACAGTTTATGATTCTATGATTCTATGATCTAAGTCTTGATGCCACTGAGCAGCTTGGTGGCCTAGTTTATGCCTGAGCCTCTATTGGATTCTCAAACTAATTATTTCCCCACCTATCTCAGTTGCAGGGCCCAATCTGGTCGGCATGCTCAGAACATGCCTACAGGGTCAGCCATGCTCAAAAGACAGCTGGGATCATACTGCATTTAGCCGTATGGAGTGGAAATCTATCAACTTCATGAAAAAAACTCGTACAGATACAGACAGACATCATCTTCCTTTCCAAATGCAAACAAATGGACATTGTACCAAAAGGACTGAAGGTAAAAAATCCATTACAATCTACATACCATACAGACTATGCTGACAGCCTGTGCCACACGCTCTCAAAGAAACTGCGGAACCACCTGATCAACATCCTCTACAGCAAACAGGGAAAGATTAAGAATGAGCTCTCAAAACTGGATACTCTCAAAAAAACAACCTTCCATACAAACTTCCTCGTGGCTGGACTTTACAAAAACTATACAAGCCATTTACAACACACACTTTGCTTCTCTACAAAAGAAAAAGGACACTAAACTATCTAAACTACTACATGCCTCAGGAGGCCACAGCAATGGTTCCCTTAACCCACCCAGCAATATTGTCAATCTATCCAACTATACTCTTAGCCCAGCAGAAGAATCTGTCCTATCTTGGGGCCTCTCCTTCTGCCCCTCCACCCCCACGAACATGATACAGTTCTGTGGTGACCTAGAATCCTATTTTCGACATCTCTGACTCAAGGAATATTTCCAACACACCTCTGAACAACATACTAATCCACAGAGACCTTCCTACCAACACTACAAAAAGAAGGATTCTAGGTGGACTCTTCCTGAAGGTTGAAACAACAGACTGGACTTCTACATAGAGTGCTTCCGCCGACGTGCAAGGGCTGAAATTGTGGAAAAGCAGCATCACTTGCCCCATAACCTCAGCTATGCAGAACACAATGCCATCCAGAAACAACTCTGACATCATAATCAAAAAGGCTGACAAAGGAGGTGCAGTCGTCATCATGAATAGGTCGGAATATGGACAAGAGGCTGCTAGGCAGCTCTCCAACACCACTTTCTACAAGCCATTACCCTCTGATCCCACTGAGGGTTACCAAAAAGAACTACACCATTTGCTCAAGAAACTCCCTGAAAAAGCACAAGAACAAATCCGCACAGACACACCCCTGGAACTCTGACCTGGAGTATTCTATCTGCTACCCAAGATCCATAAACCTGGAAATCCTGGGCGCCCCATCATCTCAGGCATTGGCACCCTGACAGCAGGATTGTCTGGCTATATAGACTCCCTCCTCAGGCCCTACGCTACCAGCACTCCCAGCTATCTTTGAGACACCACTGACTTCCTGAGGAAACTACATCCATCGGTAATCTTCCTGAAAACACCATCCTGGCCACTATGTATGTAGAAGCCCTCTACACCAACATTCCACACAAAGATGGACTACAAGCCATCAGGAACACTATCCCCGATAATGTCATGGCAAACCTGGTGGCTGAACTTTGTGACTTTGTCCTCGTCCATAACTATTTCACATTTGGGGACAATGTATACCTTCAAATCAGCGGCACTGCTATGGGTACCCGCATGGCCCCACTGTATGCCAACATTTTTATGGCTAACTTAGAACAACGCTTCCTCAGCTCTCGTCCCCTAATGCCCCTACTCTACTTGCGCTATATTGATGACATCTTCATCATCTGAACCCATGGAAAAGAAGCCCTTGAGGAATTCCACCATGATTTCAACAATTTCCATCCCACCATCAACCTCAGCCCGGACCAGTCCGCACTACGGTGCTAATAAGTGATGGTCACATAAACACCACCCTATACCGGAAACCTACTGACCGCTATTCCTACCTACAGGCCTCCAGCTTTCACCCAGACCACACCACACAATCCATCGTCTACAGCCAAGCTCTGCGATACAACCGCATTTGCTCCAACCCCTCAGACAGAGACAAACACCTACAAGATCTCTATCAAGCACTACAATACCCACCTGCTGATGTGAAGAAACAAATTGACAGAACCCAGAAGTCACCTACTACAGGACAGGCCCAACAAAGAAAATAACAGAACGCCACTAGCTGTTACCTTCAGCCCCCAACTAAAACCTCTCCAGTGCATCATCAAAGATTTACAACCTATCCTGAAAAATGATCCCTCACTCTCACAGATCTTGGGAGACAGGCCAGTCCTTGCCTACAGACAGCCCCGCAACCTGAAGCAAATACTCACCAGCAACCACACACCACACAACAGAACCACTAACCCAGGAACCTATCCTTGCAACAAAGCCCGTTGCCAGCTGTGTCCACATATCTATTCAGGGGACACCATCACAGGGCTTAATAACATCAGCCACACTATCAGAGGCTCGTTCACCTGCACATCCACCAATGTGATATATGCCATCATGTGCCAGCAATGCCCCTCTGCCATGTACATTGGTCAAACTGGACAGTCTCTACGTAAAAGAATAAATGGACACAAATCAGATGTCAAGAATTATAACATTCATAAACCAGTCGGAGAACACTTCAATCTCTCTGGTCACTCGATTACAGACCTAAAGGTCGCAATATTACAACAAAAGGACTTCAGAAACAGACTCCAACAAGAGACTGCTGAATTGGAATTAATTTGCAAACTTGATACAATTAACTTAGGCTTGAATAGAGACTGGGAATGGACGGGTCATTACACAAAGTAAAACTATTTCCCCATTTTCCTCATGTTTGGGTGTACCTGTCCCAATAGCCCATGGTTAGATCATTTACCTGGGATCCAGGTGACCCAGGCTTAAATTGAAAATTCACTGGGCCAAACATTCACTGAGCTGATCCTCTACCCCATTGGTTAGAGCACTTCCTTGGCAAATGGGAGAGTCAGGTTCAAGTTCCTGCTCTAATAAACATTTAATCACTATACAGAGAAGAACAGCTTCAACAGGAGAGAGTGAGGGGACCCTGTAGTCTGGGACAAGGACACTTAGTGGGGATGTGGGACACTTGCATTCAAGTCCCTGCTCCAACTCAGGCAGAGCAGGAATTTGAAAACAGCTCTGCCACATTCCAGTCGTGTCCTAACCACTCGGGTATTGGCTATAAGGGAGCGGGGTTCTCTCTGTGAGGGCGTTTTTTCACAAGAAAGGGCTGACTTGGCTTAGGTGCCAAATGCCAGGAGAGGGTTCACAGATGAGAATCCCAAGGAACTATTACTATATCCCTCTGCTCCAGAGGCATCTTCCAACTACCTCAGCATTTCTTATTGGCTAACTTAGGCAGCTCAGCTCAGCTTGCTGGCTTCTGTGAATCCCTTTCTTAGGTAGCTAACTCTCCATGTGCATTGTATAGGGAGCCTGGACACCAGACTATGGGCTGCATTAGTAAATATAGTCCTAAAGACTCCTGAGTTCTAATCCTGCCTTTGGCAATCATGCTGTCTGGGGCATTGGGAAAATCACTTCAAATCTCTGCCCTCTGAACAGGAAAACCTTACCTTAAGAAGTGTTGTAAGAAATAATAAGCTGATATTTCTATCAGCCTTTCCAGCTGAATAGTGCTATGTGTTACTATCATTATATAGATGTACCCTAATTATAGATCTCACTGTTAGTCGAAATACTGTCAGTATTCTAAGGGTTAAAATAATTCTCCACATAACGTTTCTGCCAGAAAATCCCCAAGCAATTCTCCTTTTCCAATCCCAAACTTGGATGAGGCATTGATTGGACTGTCTTGAGTTTTTGTTGTTGTTTTTGTGTTGGCTATAGTTTTGGGGGGAGGTGTAATTTACTTATTACACTAACTGGTCAGTCTCTGATCTTTTTGGACATTTAGCTCTAATAGTGGTGTCAAATCCAAGTCTACATCTGGAGGGTTTTGTTGTTTTTTTTAAATTGAGTTCTGAATTGATTTTGGATAAAGTCCAATTTCCACAAACTATTTTTTTCTTTACAACAGGAATAGCAAAAGATTAAACCTAAGATGAGAACGATGGCCTGTGATTTCCTATTATATCATCTCTAGTCTCATGATGCATGCTGTTCCCCCTGTCCCCCACCCCAGTTTGATCCTTTCTGGAGTTCATATACTGCCACAGAATAAATGCCACTCAATCAAGTGATGAACAGTGTTGGGAATCAAAGAGCAAGAATGTCTCAAGTTATGAACATTGTCTCAACATATATCTCTAGGCAAGACAATTGCCATCTTGCAAAGAGGATTCAGGTGCCTTTCAGAATCACATCAAACCAAGCTCCTTTTCTGCTTGTTATAAGAACTGTGTAAGGCAAATTTTGATTGTTTAGCGCCCCCCCCCTTTTTTTCTTTTTGTAATTTTAAATCTGGAGATATTATAAAAGAATCTTTAAAAAACTGAGAATATGAGGTTTCAAGAAACAAGATGTCAAACTGTATCTAATTACATTGCATTCATAATCCTATGCAAACTTCACTTGCACTGCAATGTGTGGATTTGGCTAAAATTAAATTAATCCCTGTTTACACATATCACGTAATTCTATCTCCTTTACCCTGAGGGACAGCATGGAGAATTTCAGAAGCATGAGCAAGCATGCTAATTTTGACAGAAATGAAGCAGATCCAGTTAATAAATGTTCTGTGTAACAATAAGACAGAGAGAAAGGGCATCAAGTACCACTCAGAGATCACCTCTCCCTCTCAGTCAGACAAGCAGTTCAGCTGAGTATCTTTGCTTCAGACACTCTTCTGGGATTTAAATCAATCTACATAGCCATCTATTTCCTTATACATACACATAAGGGAGAGAGAGCGAGAGAGCTCCATTTTCAATAATTTTTCTACTAACTTGTGTGAACTCTCTGCTGCCTGTCTATAGACAATGGCTGTGCAGAAACAGCAACAGCTGGGAGAATGATTCCCAGTAATATATTAGCTCCCACTTAGGATGCCAGATAGCTGTGGTGTTTGGAGATAGGCATAAAATGTGTATTATGTTTATAACTTATCTACATTCTTTATTCAGTTGAACCTCAGGTTTAAAAACATCAAATTTATTGCCAGATAAAAACAATGCTGAACTGAAATTATTAAGGTTAAGAGTTCATATCAGTAACTTAAGGGTAAAAACATTAAAAGGAAGTTGTAATTATCCCCAGAACAAGCATTATAAATCCAGAAATGCACAGACAAAGTTTAACTTAAAAGAAATTCAAACAAATTAAAATATAGTCATACACAGTTAAGAAACCACCTTAATTCTGTTCTGTAGCACTGCCAAGCAGTTATCAGACAATTCAGACATTAGTGCATAATAGTGTTTTTATTCCCAGATTTGATTAATCTGGATATAATGTTAATGACACATTAGATTTGTTTTTCTTTATGGGAACAGGATTTAGCCTTATGGTTCTAGCCCTTCTGGTTGTGAAGATAATTTTCTGAATGTTAACTATTGCAATGTTAGCTTTTGGAAACTGCACACAGACTGAGACAATTTCTCTAAGAGACCTCTCTTTGATGGAATGGATAGACACCCTTCAGACACTGTCAGGGAAATGGTTAATATTTAGTCCTTGAGAAGAAGAAAGACCACAGGTGCATGCCCTCAGTTGCAAAAGAACCAGTTGGAAAGGGTACTCTGCTGATCCCAGCTGTGGTGAATCAGGTATTTTCCCCAGCATATTATAAGTGGTATAATGATGTGGGGGAGACTGTGTTAGTTAAAGGTTAGTTCCTTGTTTGTAAGAAGTGTGTGCTAGTTAAAACAACCTTCTTTCAACAATCAGAATGTAGTTGCACTAAGCAATTATTTTGGTTAATGTAATTTAGAAATCAGAGTGAATGAAGCCTTTTCCTTTGGTTTATAACTTAAGCTGTGGAAAGCCAGTCTGGTTGTTTTGAGTAGGGTCTAAAGAGCTTGTTTATGCCAGTCATTTTGACTTCAAGATTATGGTTTAGGTCCCCAGTCATTTCAGTACTAGTGAAGTCTAATGACAACAATTTAAGCTTTGGTCTTAGATCTAAAGAACATATATTTTAGACTTTCAAATTTAGGCAACAGTCACAGCTGAATTCTGACTCTCGAGGGACACTCTGTGCATTCCTATTGAGTTCTTCTGGATTGCATGTGGTATAAATCAGGGAATAATCCCTTATTATACCATTAGGTGCATATTCATTATTTTACTCTTCCCTTGCTTTAATTTTGTGAATTATATTCTTTAAAAAGACAATGAAAATGATAGATAAATTTAAGTTTCCAAAACTTTACAAATGAACACATTTTTTACTGTATTCAAGATCTCTGGCAATATAGGCACTTTAGAAGAGAGTGACTGGAACTAAATAACACTAAGGTCAAAAAGACATTTAGAGGTCTTAATGAATCCTATACAGCATGCAATTCTGAGTATATGGTAAAAATATTGCCATTAGGGTTAAAAAAAAGGTTTCAGAGTAGCAGCCGTGTTACTCTGTATCTGCAAAAAGAACAGGAGTACTTGTGGCACCCCAGAGACTAACAAATTTATTAAAGCATAAGCTTTTGTGGGCTACAGTACACTTCATCAGATGCATAGAATGGAACATATAGTAAGAAGATATATATACATACAGAGAACCTGAAAAGGTGGAAGTTGACATACCAACTCTAAGAGGCTAATTAATTAAGATGAGCTATTATCAGCAGGAGAAAAAAAATGTTTGTAGTGATAATCAAGATGGCCCATTTAGACAGTTGACAAGAAGGTGTGAGGATACTTAACATGGGGAATCGATTGAATTTGTATAATGACCAGCCACTCCCAGTCTCTATTCAAGCCCAAGTTAATGGTATCTAGTTTGCAAATTAATTCCAGTTCAGTAGTTTCTCATTGGAGTCTGTTTTTGAAGCTTTTCTGTTGCAAAATTGCCACCTTTAAGTCTGCTACTGAGTGACCAGAGAGGTTGAAGTGTTCTCCTACTGCTTTTTGAATGTTATGATTCCTGATGTCAGATTCATGTCCATTTATTCTTTTGCGTAGAGACTGTCCAGTTTGGACAATGTACATGGCAGAGGGGCATTGCTGGCACATGATGACATATATCACCATCTCTAAGGTGCTACAAGTACTTCTGTTCTTTTTAGGGTTAAAAAAGTGACTTTCAATGAGCAATAAGGATTGTGGGTTCAGGCAGTATATTCTCATTGTTGGTGGCTTTTTCCAGTTGCTTGTCAGTACTCTACATTATAACATTATACATTATAACAATGCCACATTTGGTGCCTTGGTTCATATATCACAACAATGACTACAAGATTGACAATGGCAGAGAGATGACAAGGGAGACCAATGCACATATGATCCAGTTTCAATACCACTGTTTTATTAATACCTTAATTAAAGTGATACAGCATATTGCAGAGAGCTAGGATGAAACTAGCAGAGGCTTTGCAGCATTCTGCACCTAAATTCTTCTGTGTAGTGTACTGTATGTGAATTATTTGTCTGCAGTAGACTCAAATCTTGTAAATTCTCTTTCTCTCTGACATGCTTATAGTTTCCTGCCGGTACTAGTTCTCTAGTTCATTTCATTTCTTATAGTCTATTGTGCAATCTGTCTTTGTAGGTGTGATTCAGTGTGTCCAGGAAGGGCAAAGGAAAAAGAGGACCAATGGTATGCCTTTTGATACAGTGTTTGAAGAATCTAGCTGAATTATGTACCTCACTAACATACATTCAGAACCTCAGTCCCTAAATCTATGTGATATAGAATATATGATATACTGGTATCTAGTATTTCATGTGAGTCATGAAAAGATGTGATATTTAGGTGAAGTAACCCATTAGATTACATAAATCAAAACAGAACTACCCATATTTTATTATAGTTAAATGGACTCTCTGAGCTAACTCTCTCATTAATTTCAGTGGGATTACCTAGTCTGATTCTCCCACCAGTTTTATGCTAGTGTAACTCCAGTAAAGGCAGTAGAGCCTTGTGCAGTTAATCTTCAAATATTAAATTAAAAGAAGGTTCAGAGGGTAAAGGCAGTCACTATTTTACCTGCTTTCGAGTAAATTAATGTTAAATTGTATCTGCTTTTACCAGCTAGAAAGGCATTTTCTCTCCCAGTCCTTTGAATTGTAATATTAAAGAAGCACCCAGACAAGGGGTCTGATTCTGTGCTGTGCTTCCCAGAAGTTCAGTGAACTCTGGGTGGGGAAGGGATGGACAAAGATGACTTTGTGTCACATTCCAGATTCTGGACTGCTCCAGGGTTCAAAATGGCCACCAGTTGCTCTAATTTACAACAACCCACCTCAGACTGCCTATGGGCTTCAGTGGAGCTAGAATCTAATAATGCCATGCTTTAAAGATCTCTCCCATCCCACCCTTCATCCCAGTGGACTTCACACCTGCTTAATGTGACTCATGTGCATTAGTGTTTGAAGGATTGGGGCCTGTGTGAAATTATTTCCCAAATGAAAAGGGCAAGCTTGTCAGACAACATTTAATCCTGCTTTTTTCTGTTGTTATTCAGCATGTGTACTGATGTCTCACCACTGCCACCTCCTTCTCATATTAAGATCCTGATTCAGAGAGCACTTAATCATGTGCTGAAGTCCATTCCTTTTCAGGGCAGCACTTCAGCATTTACTGGAGTCTCACTAAAGTCAGATGGTATGTAAGCATGAGCCTAAGGTGAGGGTGATGGTTTCCAGAATCAGGACCATTCTGTGCACAGGCTCAAAACAAGTGTGGAGTTTGGTGGTGACAAAAAAGAAACCCTTTGATGAAAATGAGAACTCCTAGACAGGTACTGCAAATTATGATTTACTGGGGAGCCAGCAGGAATTATTAAAAAGCTCATGAACCCCCATGCAAATCAAAAATCATGTTAAGCAAGGGAGATGAAAGAATAGTCAGTAGAGGTACTTGTTTGCTGCTGTATTAGTGCACTGCATATATAAGACAACAGTATTCTTTCTGAAAGTAATCTGTGTAATTTTACTGATATTAACTGATGTTAACTTCACTTTGACTATAAGAACTCCTTCCTGCTGAAACAAAACAGTACAGCTGCTACTGGCTTAGTCAGAAAGAGGTTTCCATGTAGCTCCTGTGGTGGAGCACCTCTTGAGGATCACAAAGGTCATAAATCAAACCTCAGATGAAACAAAATACAGATCTCATATGCAGCAAGTTGAGCCAGGAGGTGGAAAGCTGCCCTAATTGGTTAAGTCTGGGCTGAATGTTGGAACACTACTTGACAGACTCAAGACACAAAACAAACTGAGACCACAAATTTCCTGTCTTACTTATAAAATGAAGGATGATTCAGAGGGAAAAATGCGTTTTTGCTTTATAGTTGCATTTCTGGCTTATTCTGGCTATTGCTGAGAAAAAAGAAGACTCCCAAGCTTTCTGGGTTTCTGATTATTACACGGATCATACACAGTTGCATGGAAGTGTGTGCTAGCTAGAAATCTATGTATAATTCACAAGTCTCTCTGGCCACCTCAGAGATAAGTTTAGATTATGTCTTTATTTTAAATAAAAGTTATTGTCCCTAATTCTAATACCTCCAATAATGAGAGTTGAAAATATTAGTGTAAAAGTCTTTCCATAAGGTACTGTCTACTCTGTAGGATATCCCTGTCTTGAGTTGGGCCACCTTGTATTAAATATTAAAATTAAACTATTCATCAAGCCAAATTGGGATACTTTTGATGAGAAGCCTGGTGATGAAAATACTAATCCTACTACTTACTCTCCCTGTGTAATTTAATCTATTAATTGGCACTGGCTGTCCATCAAAGGAGACTCACGATGGCTCCTTTTGTGTTTATATAGTAGTAACCCCACAAAAAAAAGTTTATCATAACATGACAGTATCCTCTGAGACTAAACAGACATGCACAAAAAAGTGTTTTGGTTTGGGTTTTTTTGCCATTAAAAACTAGGCTATTCTGAATTGAGAAGATTTATATTAAGTCCGGAGACTCTGGAGTCCCAAAGTGAACCAATGCCACTTTGCATTCCTGAAACACCTGATTAGAGTCTACTGTAATGATCAAAGCAAGGCACTTTGCAATTTACATATGAAATGCTGTGTGTGTGTGTGTGTGTGTGTGTGAATCTCCACAAAGGCAAATAACTAAATCATTTTGATTGTGTCAGTTTTGTAAGGTTTGCCATAAACAAATGGTATTATTTTGCTAGAAAAATCGCAAAACTTCACAGGAATGTATTATATGTATAAAATGTAAAAAAAAATGCAGATTATATGTCAAATATTATTTAGATGAAGGGGGGAGGTTTTTCTGAAAACAAAATGTGAATTTTCCCCACTGACTACTATTCATAATCATCCTCATAACAGATATTTTAACTGAATGAATGTTTTTCTTTTTTGTGGTATTTGTCCTAACTGTTTGAACTTTCCTCTACCTCTCTCCCTATTACCATATGTGCATTACATGTTCTGTTTGTAAATAGTACTTGAAATATTTCCATTTATGGATATATTTTTTTATTTCAAAAGCTTAAGAAATGCTTTCAAAAGAGATTTTAGAGATTAGATTAGTGTATGTACAGGTTTATTTCTCAGAGGTGAGCCTGCCATCCACTTTTTACTCAAAAAGCTATTAAATTCATAACAAAATCATGCTGAAATGGCAGGGCAAAGCAATCACTGGTGTCTAGGAAGCTATTTGCTGTTGCAGTATATGAAAAATTGACATTTTTGGCTCACTACTGCCTCATTTTGTATGATATCTGAAATTTCTTAATACAGTGTGATTAAATGATTCTTTAGTTTATCAAGGGTTAGGTAAAGGGATGACTTGATCACAGTTGAGAAGTACCTACAAAGGCAGAATTCTGATAGCTGAGGGCTCTTTAATCTAGCCGATAAACCATAAAAAGATCCAATGGCTGGACATTGACGTTAGATAAATTCAATCTGGAAATAAGGTCCATATTTTTAATTGAGGGTAATTTACTGGAAAAATTTACCAAGAGAAGTGCCATCACTTGAAATCTTTAAATCAAGATTGTCTGTCTTTGTAAAAGATATGCTCTAGTTCAGTGTTTCCCAAACTTGGGACACCACTTGTTCAAGGAAAGCCCCTGGGGGGCCGGGCTAGTTTGTTTACCTGTCGCGTCCGCAGGGTTGGCCAATCGCGGCTCTCACTGGCCACGGTTCGCCACTGTAGGCCAATGGGGGCTGTGGGAAGCAGTGGCCAGTACATCCCTCAGCCCGCGCCGCTTTCCACAGCCCCCATTGGCCTGCAGCGGCGTACTGCGGCCAGTGGAAGCCGCGATTGGCCGAACCTGCGGACGCGGCAGGTAAACAAACTGGCCCACCCCGCCGGGGCTTTCCCTGAACAAGTGGCATTTCAAGTTTGGGAAACACTGCTCTAGTTCATCCAGAAATTATTTGGTACAGCAATTATTGGGTGAGGTTCTATGGCCTGTGTTATGCTGGAGGTCAGACTAGATTATCAGAATGGTCTCTTCTGGCCTTAAAATCTACAAATCTATGAAGTAATATTTGTATCACTCATGTCTATTATCCTATATTACACTTGAGCATGTAAACAGTTGTTATAGCCACTTCTCAGTTGCTTCTTTCACCAGACAGAGGTTCGCTATATGGATTTTGGAGTGGATGAGGGGTGTTGGGTTCTGCTGGCCGGAATTTTCCTCTTGCTGATTTTGTATGTGTTTAGATATGGATCATTACACAAGTAGTAACAATATGTGAACTTCTATACAAAGGAACTAAGCACTGGTATCTGTCCACATTTGTAGCAAAGGAAATATCTCTGCATGAACTGAAAATTCAGAACATCACACTGTTCAGAGGATTTGAATAATGATATTTCCAGCCCAAAAAAGAACACTGAATTCATGGACAAATAGGGGAAGAAGGAAATATAACTAAGAGGCCTCCTGCTACTTTTCGCATTTTCACTTGATATCAGAGAGAAGAACGGAAGAAAATATAAAAGCACATAGTGTTTTGCTACTTACTGGAAATAGAGTTTCTGAATTACCTGCCCATTTAAAGCTAAAACACTCTGTCTCCAATCATGACAGGCCAGAGTGACTGGGCATGGTACAAGGGGATTCAAATAAGATGTGCAGTAAAGCAACCTTCTTACCAAGCTGTGGTGTTCTCTGGCCCCTGCCATGTTGAGACTGCAGTAGTTCTTTCTGCACCATCACTCTGAACACAGGAATTCCTAATGGATCAAACCAATGGCCTCACCTAACCCTAGTGCTTATGGAGGCTTCTCTAAAGAGTCTGAGGTGTCTGGAGGTAGAAATGGAGGTAGAGATGGTGGAAGCTGGGTGGTCCAGGCTGGGTAGTGGATGGGCCAGGGCAGGACCTGCAGGGGACACACATTGTTCTTCCTACTGCCTCATGGAGATTTCCCAGAGAAGATCAAATAGGCCAAGGCTCCCTTATATATTTCTGTATACTCTCTCCAGGGGGTCTTAAGCTCTGAGGAAGCTGAGAGGTTGCTGGAGCCCAGAGCTGGTATGAAGATAGAGGACATCTACATGGATGGCCTTGGCCTCCCCCAGCATCTCTGCCAGATCCATGTGGATCCTTGTTTAGCCACCAGATCTGGCAGTGAGACAATTGGCTTTTTCCACAGTGGAGAAAAACTCACAGACCCCCACCAAGGCAACATGAGGAACTTCCGTGAGTGAATGATCACACATATTTCCTTCCTCTGAGTCTCCTCAGGGTGTTTTATTTGTTTGATGGTGTTTTCTTCTATGGGAAGTATGTTCTCAGCCTGAAAAATGAAATGCTGTCAAATTATCAGCACAATACTAAGGTAGCAAACTGCCCATCCTTAGGGTTGTAAACCCAACTTAAACTTAAGATATAAAATTAGAGCTGGAAGAAGCAGATCAGTCACAATTAATCAAGAGGAGCCTTTTTTCTATTTTCAAGCCAATGTGAACACTTATTGCCTACATTTACACTAAACAGCACTTCTGGCAGCATGTAGGGTATGTGTAAGAACATAAGAATGACCTTACTGGGTCAGACCAAAGGTCCATCTAGCCCAGTATCCTGCCTTTGGACAGTGGCCAGTGCCAGGTGCACCAGAGGGAATGAACAGAACAGGTAATCTTCAAGTGATCCATCCCCTGTCGCTCATTCCCAGCTTCTGGCAAACAGAGGCTAGGGAAACCATTCCTACCCATCCTGGCTAATAGCCACTGATGGACCTATCCTCCATTAATTTATCTAGTTCTTTTTTTAACCCTGTTATGGTCTTGACCTTCACAACATCCTCTGGCAAGGAGTTCCACAGGTTGACCGTGCATTGTGTGAAGAAATACTTCCTTTTATTTGTTTTAAACCTGTTGCCTATTAATTTCATTTGGTGACCCCTAGTTCTTGTGTTATGAGAAGTAGTAAAAACACTTCCTTATCTACTTTTTCTACACCAGTCATGATTTTATAGACCTCAATCATATCTCTCCTTAGCCATCTCTTTTCCAAGCTGAAAAGTCCCAGTCTTATTAATCTCTCCTCAAACGAAAGCCGTTCCATACCCCTAATCATTTTTGTTGCCCTTTTCTGAACTTTTTCCAAGTCCAATATATCTTTTTTGAGATGGGGCGACCACATCTGCACACAGTATTCAAGATGTGGGCATACCATGGATTTATACAGAGGCAACATGATATTTTCTGTCCTATTATCTATCCCTTTCTTAATTATTCCCAACATTCTGTTTGCTTTTTTGACTGCCTCTGAACACTGAGTGTATGTTTGTAGAAAACTATCCACAATGACTCCAAGATCTCTTTCTTGAGTGGTAACAGCTAATTTAAACCCCATCATTTTATTTGTATAGTTGGGATTATGCTTTCCAATGTGCATTACTATGCATTTATCAACATTAAATTTCATCTTGTATTTTGTTGCCCAGTCACCCAGTTTTGAGAGATCCTTTTGTAGCTCTTCGCACTCTGCCTGGGTCTTAACTATCTTTAGTAATTTGTATCATCTGCAAATTTTTCCACCTTACTGTTTGCCCCTTTTTCCAGGTCATTTATGAATATGTTGAATAGGACTGGTCCCAGAACAGACCCCTGAGTCTATATGCTGCAGTGAAAAGCAAGCTGCATCCACACTGTGGTGTGCAGCTACATGTGTCAGTAAAAGGCTCTGGCAGAGGGAGGCAACAGGGAAAGGCCAGAGCAGAGATTAATATCAACTGTCTGTGTATGCCTATCAATAGGGGACATTGTTCCATGAAGTATAGGTATATTAGAGTTCTGTAGTTGTCCAGGAAATACAAAACAGAAAACCCCAACCAGTTCACATGGTTCAATTTAAGGAAGACTATTTCTGTGAATGAGGTCTATTAAACTGTCATAAATAACTGCAAAATAAAACCAGTTAGAATGCACTTGGATGTATGTTGAGCCTTACTGACATGATTTACACATAGCATGCATTCTGAGCACAAACACATCCGGAATTACTAACCATGAAACCCATAAAATCATCGATGTATTGTATGCCTTACTGTTGGGCCTTCATGGAATAGGTATCATCATATTCTAGTACTCTATGTTTAGGCCCCTTCAAATTCTCCTATATTGAACATTTTTCATAAAAGAAAGAGCCTTTTCGCGTTACCTTTCCCCTCTTCCTCTCTGGTGCTGGAGCCTTTCCTTGGTGGCAGGGAAGGGCTCCAGCGGCAAGGAGCTGTCAGAGTTTTCCCCTCCAGTGGAGAAAGGCCTGAGCAGCAGGAAGCTGCCAGAACTTTCCCCCACTGCTGGAGTCTTTATCTGTGGGTAGGGAAGGGCTCCAGCAGCAGGGAGCTGGCAGAGTCTTTCCCCGCTTCTGAAGTCCTTTTCTGCAGAGGAGAAAGGCTCCAGTAGCTAGAAGGCAGCAGGACACTACAAGGCTAAAAATAGCAGAGTAGACGGCAATGCAGCATGGTGTGGGTGGGTAGAGAGTGTGTAGGATACGTACTCATGTACATACCCACACCCTTCAGGCATGTCTGTACTCTACTAGCTGAAGCCATGCCTCACCGTCTGTCCTGTTACTAGAATCCATGCAAGGGCAGCTACCTGAGTACATAAACTACACACCACCAAAAGAAGCATGCAGGGTAGACATGGCCATTGTTTCTGAGGTTCAAGGCTTACTTGGATAATCCTTCTCCCCCTGTTTTATTGGCTGAATTTTAGCCTGCTGCTGACGCTGACTGTTCTCAGAAGCTCCCCTTATAATGATGAGATGTTTCAAAGTACGCACAACACCCAAATGTTTAGCATTACAGGCTTTTCGGTCCAGTCAAGGGCATCGTAGTCAGTGAAGCCCCAAAGCATGTCAAATTCAAACTAAGCTCCACCACATGCTATTACTAAAAGATGGAGCCTTGAATGAAAAAAATTATCCTGCTCTGCTCAGTTGTGTAATCAATGAATTACAGTGGTGTCTGTACTGAACATAGTTTCAAGATAAGCCACAAAAAGACCTCCTTGCTTTGAAAAGTTAAACTTAACTTTCTAAGTAAGATTAATGCACAGAGTCTACCCAAATTATTCCTGTCTCAATCATGGACCTGCTCTTTCCTATGTAAAAGAAACAATATTGGTACTGGCAGGTATACAAAAACACTCTCACACAGGCAGGATATGGGTTCAGATTGAATTTTTAATCCAAATTAGGACCTGCATTAATTGGAAATAGTAAAAAAAAAAAAATTATTTTAGTTCCCTAATTAAGATTAATGATGGTGGCTCACAGAGTTGATACCAAGACAGTGGCATTAATGCAGATCATATTTATGTGAAAATTTCTCCATGTAACTCCAAATGCTATTTTTAAGGAGGGAGAGAAGGAGAAGGGAGCAGCATTTGTGTAGGGATGCTATAAGCCATGAACTGTACGTGTACAGTTTCAAGCTTAAAACAGGGACTTTGTTTCATGAAGCATATTATACCAGAATCATGTAGCTGTCCTACAAAACAATCACAAACTAGTTCACATGTTTCCATTTAAGAGAGTCTATTTCTGTGAATGAGAGTCTATTAAACTGTTATAAATAACTGCAAACAAATCAATTAGAATGTGCTTGGATATATGCTGATCCTTACTGAGATGATTTACACATAAAGCGCATTCTGAGTACAAACACACCATCTGGAATTACTAACCATGAAACCTATAAAATTATCAATGTGTTACATGCCTTACTGTGAGGCCTCCACAGAATAAGAATCTTCATATTCTAAAGCTCTGTGTTTAGACCTCTTCAATTCTCCTGTACTGAACATTTTTCATTTTTTAAAAAAGTGCCACTTTTAATTGTGTTGTGGATGCAGTTAAAAAGAATTCCTCAGAGGGTGATGAAAGGAAAAGGGAAGAAATAAAAACAAAGCTGCTATTACATTTTTCCTCCCACAGCTGCTTTGTCAGTTTTAGACAACTGGAGAAATTATACAGCAGATTTTGTTCCATACTTGGTCACATGTGTCATGCTTGAAAATATACACCATTTGGGGTAAAATGATTACCTGGTTCCCATAGGTTTCCTTTTAAAAAAAAAAAAAAAACACATGAACACAAAAGGCACTTTTATATTCCAAGACATACATGTTCCTTATGCAAACAGAAGTGGAAAATTTAGCACAGTCTGTTAACAGAAATAGAATTGAATTTACCTAAGAGTTCTATTTGTGAACGATATTATTTATACAGCTGTGAATTATATTAAAGCACCATAATGATTATAAAAACAAAATTACAGAATAACCCAACTGAGCTAATTGTTGTTTGAACAGCAAGTCTCACCTCTGTTTTTGGTTGTGCACTGAATTCCTTTTCATAAAGCTAGTACTGATAATAAATAGCTGTTTTTAGGGCTGTCAAGCAATTAAAAAATTAATCACAATTAATCATGCGATTAATCTCACTGTTAAAAATAATAGAATACCATTTATTTAAATATTTTGGATGTTTTCTACATTTTCAAATATATTGTTTTTAATTACAACACAGAACACAAAGTGTACAGTGCTCCCTTTATATTTATTTTTGATTACAAATATTTGCACTGTAAAAATACAAAAGAAATAGTATTTTTAATTGATCTAATACAAGTACTGTAGTGCAATCTCTTTATCATGAAAGTTGAACTTACACATGTAGAATTAAGTACCAAAAAAACTGCATTCAAAAATAAAACAATAAAATTTTAGAGCCTACAAGTCCACTCAGTCCTATTTCTTGTTCAGCCAATCACTCAGACAAACAAGTTTGTTTACATTTGCAGGAGATAATGCTGCCTGCTTCTTGTTTACAATGTCACCTGAAAGTGAGAACAAGCATTGGGATGACACTGTTGTAGCCAGCATCGCAAGATATTTAGTGCCAAATGTGCTAAAGATTCATATGTCCCTTCATGCTTCAACCACCCTTCCAGAGGACATGCATCCATGCTGATGATGGGTTCTGCTTGATTGATAACAATCCACAGCAGTGCAGATCGACACATGTTCATTTTTATTATCTGAGTCAGATGCCACCAGCAGAAAGTTGATTTTTTTTTTTGGTGGTTCAAGTTCTGTAGTTTCTCTTTTAAGACTTGCTTTTTTAAGAATTCTGAAAGCATGCTCCACACCTCGTCCCAATCAGATTTTGGAAGGCACTTCAGACTCTTAAACCTTAGGTCGAGTGATGTAGCTATCTTTAGAAATCTCACTTTGGTACCTTCTCTGCATTTTGTCAAATCTGCAGTGAAAGCATTCTTAAAATGAACAACATATGCTAGGTCATCATCCAAGATGGCTATAACATGAAATATGTGGCAGTATGCTGGTAAATCAGAGATGGGGACATACAAGTCTCCCCCAAGGAGTTCAGTCACAAATTCAATTCATGCATTATTTTTTTAATGGGTATCATCAGCATGGAAGTGTGTCCTCTGGAATGGTGGCCAAAGCATAAAGGGGCATATGAATGTTTAGCATATCTGGCACATAAATACCTTGCAATGTCGGCTACAAAAGTGCCATGCAAATGTCTGTTCTCACTTTCTGGTGACACTGTACATAAGAAGAGGGCAGCATTATCTTCTGTAAATGTAAACAAACTTGTTTGTCTTAGCGATTGGCTGAACAAGAAGTAGGACTGAGTGGACTTGTAGACTCTGAAGTTTTACATTATTTTGGTTCTGAGTGCAGTTATGTAACAAAAATATCTACTTTTGTAAGTTGCACTTTCAGGACATAGAGATTGCACTACAGTACTTGTATGAGGTGAATTGAAAAATACTACTTTTCATTTTTACAGTGCAAATATTAGTAGTCAAAAATAATATACACTTTGATTTCAATTGCAACACAGAATACAATATATATGAAAATATAGAAAAAACATCCAAAATATTTAATAAATTTCAATTGGTATTCTATTGTTTAACAGTGCAACTAAAACTGTGATTAATCATGATTATTTTTTGAGTGAATTGCATGAGTTAACTGTGATTAATTGATGGCCCTACTGTTTTTATATTGCTGCTTTTCAAAACTCACTACTAGTTGACTTGTGACATGTTGAAATTAAATCTTGTAAAAATCTGGGTTTTATTTGTTTGTTAATACATTCTCTGTTAAAGACACATCAAAATGCAGGATCTAAGGTCCAGATAATGTAATTTTTTCCACAGTATTAAAAATTGCATTAGAAAAGGTATATTGCCAATTTCATCATTACCTGCCTGTGATAAATAAATCCTAAATCAGGGGGAAGCAATAAGATTAAATGATTAAACTCAAAAAATGTTTTCTTTACTCATCATGAAAAAATGTTGTTCTTAAATTCTTGATTTTTCATGACGATATAACAAGAGGTTTTATTCACTGCTTATACCAGAGGCCTTTTACCCAGAAGAAATCCAGCATGCTTTGCCAGCCAATTCAGCCAGTTTAATTCAGTTGTCTGGCCAGAAAACTGTGATCCTTACTCCTGGGTGAAGACTTTGCAACTGCTATCCAGTCATTCCTTATTTCAGTGTTAGACTAGTGCAATTCGCTCAAGTTGGGGTTAATGAACTGGCCACCTGAAAGCTCAGCTCACAAAGCACATGACAAGATCTTACTGGCCAAGAAAGATAGGCATGACAATTGCACATGTAAAAAGAAAAGGAGGACTTGTGGCTACAGCTCACTTAATTGGATGCTATAGCTCACAAAAGCTTATGCTCAAATAAATTTGTTAGTCTCTAAGGTGCCACAAGTCCTCCTTTTCTTTTTGCAGAAAAGGGACTAACACAGCTGCTACTCTGAAAATTGCACGTGTTCTACAAACTCACCTGGCTACCTATACATTTCCAGTTTTGTGGTATAAGGAGTTTTAGGTGGTGATGGTGGAGTGGTGACTAGGTGGGGGTGCTGCATCTATGTGGGGGGAGGGGTGCAGCATTCTGGATTCAAAGCTCAAGAAGAAGCATCAGTTGGAAGAAGCTGAAGTTAGAGCTGGTTGGAGAATGGATGTCAGAATGAACAGGGGCTGATGCAGTAAGCAGCAATCCCCTCACTGCTCTAACGGGATTTGTTATTACTTTATTTCCTCGTTGGTTTTTTGATCCATTTAATGTGGCTGGCCAAGATTTTCAAAACTGAGTTCTCATTGAAATTAATGGGAGAAGCGGGAAATACAGCATTTTTTTTAAAATTAGGCCACTTATTTAGGTGACTAAATAGGGTTGGGCTGTTAAATCCATAAGCACTCAATTATGTAAACCTTGTTCAGTGTGGTTAAATTGAAAGGCATGAATAGTTGATTAGATTTTGTGGGACATACAGTAATGAGAAAATAATTGGTGGGAATCTTTTGATAGGATGCTTTTGAGTGCAAAGCAGTCACTGAAGCAGCATTAAATAAAAGGTGTCTGCTTGAAAGAAAGAAAGAAAGAAAGAAAGAAAGAAAGAAAGAAAGAAAGAAAGAAAGAAAGAAAGAAAGAAAGAAAGAAAGAAAGAAAGAAAGAAAGAAAGAAAGAAAGAAAGAAAGAAAGAAAGAAAGAAAATAGAATGGTAAAAATGGTCATGTATGGAAAAGTTAATAGTTTCTGCTGATAAAATTGAGACTTTGAAGTTTAACTACAAAGGCTGCAGCAGTATGTTTACACCAATGCACTGAAGGCAGTCACAAGAAATGATCCATTTTACTAACTCCATTCAGAAAAGAGACATTTGCTGTCATGAAAGACTTATGTTTCCCTCAGAGACAAGGTGACATGAACTATGCAGACTTGACTGAAATGCAAACAAAAGTCCTAGCTGCGAGATCTAAGTTTCACTTAAGACAACAAAAAAAGGAGAAAGCATATGTGATTTTTCTGTCTAGTTTGAAAAAGCTGCCCATGGCCTGTTGTTTTGGTAACCACTTTGTGAAAATTTCCTTTGGGATGACTTTGTGATCAGAAACTCAGAATTAAAGGCCTGAACCAGAGTCCATTGAAGTCAGTGGTTGACTTTCCACTAACTTTATTGCATTTTGGAACATAGGAATGCACATAGGAATTGCCATACTGGGTCAGACACACAGTCCAAATAGTCCAGTATCCTGTTTCATAAAGTGGTGTGCACCAGATGCTTTAAAGGAAGGTGCTAGAACCATAAAGTAAGCAAACGGGGCATAACCTGCCACCCATGAAGGTCACATTCTAATTCATAATAGTTAGAGGTGATCTTAAGCCCTCTGAAGCATGAGGTTTTTATTGCATCCAAAATTATTTTTTGCATCAATTATTATGTCTGGATATTCTTTTATTCTACATAAATATTCAATCTCTCTTTGACTCTTACTAAGTTCTTTTCTCAACAACATCAGGGTGGCAATGAGTTCCCCAATCTAATTACATGTGGGGTGAAATAGTATTTCCTTATATCAGTTTTAAATTTTCCATCAATTTCAATAAATGCCCACTTTATTCTTGTGTTATGAGACAGGGAGAACAGAAGTTCCTTAACTACCTTCTCTATGCCATTCATTATTGTATAAACATTTATCCTTTGTTCCTCTTATCTCCTTTCTAAGGTAAAGAATCACAATTTTTTCAATTCTTCTTCATATGAGAGTTTCTCCATGCCCTCCAACCTTCCTGGAACCCCTCTAATTTGGCTATATCCATTTTTAGACAGAATAACCAGTACTGCAAACAGCATTCCAGATGAAGGTGAATCATTGTTTGATATAATGGCATGATAATATTTTCAGTACAATTCATTCCATTCCTGTTTTGATCAGGCCCTAAGGGAGAAATTACTGAGTATTGAACACAGAGAATCATAGAATATCAGGGTTGGAAGGGACCTCAGGAGGTCATCTAGTCCAACCCCCTGCAGGGCCAGTAAAGGAATTTAGCATGGAAGAAGCAGTGAGTATTGCTTTGATGTTGGATACTACCAAGGAAAATGAGAAAATCTCTCTGCCAGCATGTCATATGAAGAAAGGAATGTTCAGTCCATAGACAAGGAAGGCATTCACAGTCACTATACCTAAGATAACAAGTTTGGGGATCCATGTTTGCATTGCAGAGAATTTTTTTAAAGGCTTGTCTACACAGTGTGGCAGTGCGCTCTAGAGGGGTGTGAACTGTAGAACGCTCTGAAGTTTGACACGCTAACTGCCCCATGTAGACTCGACTGCCCTGCTCTAAAAGGTGCACAATGTGCATTAACATACTTGTTTGAAACAGTATGACTTTAACACACACAAGGAGCTTTCTAGAATGTGTCAGCAGGGTTACATGGGCACTTAGAGTGCAGCCCTGTAGAGCACTCTACTATTTACACCCACTGGTGTGTACTACCACACCGTGTGGACAAGCTTTTAGATGAAGTGCAGGACCTGTGGGAAGAGAAAACATACACATCATTGCCTCTTATGCACCACAGTGGAGAACGGAATTCATCTAAGCATAAGAAGCATTGCACCAGGCATGTAGTATGTGAATATGGAAGAGGCAGAGTCCCTGCCCATAAAGAGATGGCTTGTGATTTCTATTCATTACTCAGGTCAGTTTGAAGTAAAAGATATATAGGACTCCAATATCCTCTACAGGGCATAATGTACTATTAATTTTTAGCTATAATCTCATTGTGTCCTCCTTTTTCCTAGTGAAATTCATCTATTTTTATATTTGTACCCTATTTTCTTCTTCTCGTCTTCCCTATCTCATTGAGTTTCTTGTTCTCTCCTAATCGTCCACCTGTAGATTGATCTTAGAGAGAGATATTCATTAGGTTTGTAAGTGACTGCTACAGTTAAGGTTTTATAACAGTTCTCAACCTGTTATAAAACCTGTCACTCGCTGTTTTCTGAAAGGTTCAAATTTTGGACTGAATTTTTCCATGATTTGTCTTTGCCTCCTGGTGATATTTTTGTGAGCCTGAACAAAAGGTGTTCATCCATTTCTGAGTGTGAGGACAATGGGGAAAAATACATTTTTCCAATTGTTTTTAAAAAAGACTAACTTTTTTGGAATAGCCCTGTGGCTAAAGCAGCAGAGGTTTCAAAGATGTGATGGCCTTTGACCAGGCAGAGGCATACAAAAAGAGACCCTATATGCTTTTAAAACTCCTTTAAGATTCCTAGAATAGCTATCATATGACATGTTTGCATCTACAGAATACATTATGGTGTTGGTGTGTTAGAGGTATTTTATTTTATGTGCTTTCCCACTCATGAGAAATATAATCATTCCAAATTCATGAGATAAAATCTTTATATCACACCAGTAACATCATGAATGTTATAAATATAGATAGATCTGGATAAATGTACTTAGAGAGAGAGAGGATCAATTGATAGGGAATTATTTGATATAAATTATAGGCTGTACAGATAGCACACCGATAGTTAAAGTTGCTGACACTGTTCTTTATAAGACCTTGTTTTCAGTTGCTTATAATTTAAACTATTTGAACGGAAAAAATTTCATACTGGTGTTTGTCTCTGACTGATTTTTAAAGATAGAGAGTTTCAGCTAAAATGGTTCAGCTGTTTCCAAGAACAAGTTTTGGGGGAAATGCATTGTTTTGCCCATGTTGTAATAATTTTTTTTAACTGTTTCATTGAGCAGTTCTAACACTCTCAAATTTTTGAGTAAGAACCTGAAATTTAGTGGGGGGGAGAATTTAGGAGGGAGGGTCAGTCACCATGCTGTCAGGAATGTGCAGTTTGCTGTTCCTGTGAAAACACACACAAATTTGACCAAGTTATAAGCCTCTGAAAAACTGCAGACTTGTTAGAGTTTGGCACAGGCTACCTTAATTCAGGCATTAGCTAACTCCAGAGTGCTTGATTTTGCAACCTTAATGGTTTGGGATGTAATGAGAGAGAGAGAGAGAGAGATTGAATTACTTGACCCCTCATTGAAATGCAACAACTTCTGGGGTGAACTTGAATTTAACCTTTATGTCATGTTTGCCAGCTGCATTCTACAGCTATTCATCATTTTCACAGTTCAAGTGAACCTTAATTCCTTTGTTTTAACACTTTAAAATGTGAAGTAGAACAGCTGGTCAGACTGTTCCCTCTGTTTATCCAGAGGTCAGAGGAAATGTGAACATTTTCAAAACCTTTTAAGATACCTAAAAGGTAAGACAATCTCTACTCTAGTTCAGTTGGGTCCTGGATTCTCACTCTCTCCCAATACTCCATTTTCTCTCCAAAATTTGCTTAATATTTTTTCTTATGTCCTCTGTCCTTGGGGCTCCAGTATCTACCTTGCCCTCTCCTCCCATTTTTTCCCATTCTCCCCTAGTGCCATAAGTTCAACCTCTGCCCAGTCCATTCTCAGCAACTCATAGATCCAACAATCCATCTATCCTCTCCTTTGATCCATTCTCTGCTTCCCCCATTCCACACACACACACACACACTCTTCAATCAATTCTCTGCCAGCAATCCATCCTGTGCCTTCTCCCTGGTTTACCAATCAATTTTCTGGTCCCTGAACATTTCTCTGCCTCAATCAATCTCCCATATCCTAGGCCCCTAAATAAATTATCTTCACAGACCCCCGCCCCCAATCAATTCTCCAGTCCCTCATCTGTTCAGCCTCCAGTGCATCCTCCATCTCAGTCAGCCCCATTAGCTCATCCTCTCCTTCATTAGATAAAAGTTAAAATAATTATTATTACTAATAAAAAGCCAAATAATATTTGGCATAATTTCCCAGACTGTTGAATAAAACCCACTGTATTAAAGTTAGAGAAAATGCAGTGTAACACCACACAGTATTTTAAATTCATTTGGCAGCTATCAAGGGAATGGATTACATACCCTGGGACTAAATAAATAAAGTAGGCATTCAATAAATTCTCAGATACTTTGACATGTGGGCATTACATCATCTGGCCTCAGGTATATGCACACAGGGACTTGTGGGTCCTGCAGTCCTGGGAGTCATTTGCTGCTCTCTAGGCCAATAAAACAAGAGGTATCTTATTCCAGTGGACGGTGACTATAAGTCACTTGCGGTTTGTTATAGTTCTTGGGGTACCAAGGACTGTGCATCACTTTACTTCCTGCCTTTAGTGAAAGGGAGTTTGGCCTCTGGTACCTGGGTTTTAGTTCCCTTGCACCGCCATCCTGCCAGCCACTCAAACACTTTCCTATCGGCTATGCCAGCCCTTTCTTTGCCTTGCAGGTTAACAAGAAGTGAACCCCATTCCCTGGGTCCCTTTGAAGTATTCCCCTGTGATATTCAGCCCCTGGCTACATACAGAAATCCCAGATCCTCTGCTTCCAGTTCATGCCAGTTTACCAGTTTTACCTTAATTCTCTGCTCCTGTGTAATACATAGCACTTATATTAAAACAGAGGAAGGTTTATTCAAGAAAGATAAGAGGTTCTACTAGAAACAAGGGAGAGTGATGGAAACAGACTGTTACAATACAAAACAAAATAATAAAAACAAACTAGACCCTACACTTATTAATAGTTACCTTTCCTATCTAACTTAGCAGTCCCCCCCCCCTAAAAAAAATTCACTCTGTTGCAGACTGGCTTCCCAGGAACTTCATGAAACACCCCCTCTTAGCAAGATGTCTCCTCAGTGAATGGATGCCTGTGATATACTGAGTCACTGTGATATTCACCCTGTGATATACTGAGTCACTCGTTTGTCTTTATTCACAGCCAGGGCAAGCCCCTCACTTTCATATCATTCCTTTTTACCTCTAAGTGCTTTTGATGTTTATAGTTTATCCTTGATGGTTTTCCATTGACTTTTCTAGATTGTTACAAAGGTAGACAATTGAGCAATACATTACATAATTAGCTAGCCAGGAAAGGGCGACAGTTCCCTCCCGCTTGAATGGACCATCACCAAGACATATGATTCCCTGGTGACTCACTTTAACTCCAAGACCATAAGGCATAGTTTTCAATATAGTTACATTATTCCTCAGATATTACCCAAACACACATCTCACAATGATTCTGAGTACCGATCAGTTACAAGCTTTCAGTAGAGACTTCACATGCTACCCTTCATTGACAAATACCATGAAAGTGATGAATTAGGTATAGTGAGTTTGTTCAGTTTGAGATAGGAGTTGCTTGTAAAGACTAGTGAACCCTTTACCAAGTGGCACCACTGAGCCTCTGTGTCACACTATCTTTTTTGGGGGGAGAAGGGGGGTGCGCTAATGTTTATCCATTTGTAATCTTCTGACAATGACTGAAAAGAAGTCTAACACCAATACCTTTTCAAGAGATCCTTCCTCCAAAGAAATGTGGCAGATTTGATCATTTGGGCATCTGCATGAGATACAGTAAAAACACCTGTCCATGAAGGGAAAGTTCATTAAATTCTACAGGTTTTTGTCTTGCAACCAATGGCCATTGTTATAGTCTATGCAGTATTCCCTTTGCTTCTATGTACTGAGTTTAGGTAACAGTTCTAAATTTGTTGTCAAGTGACCACTGGAGGCCCAGAAAGTTGGCTTGCCACATGTTGCTGGCTCTTCTCCTATCAGCTGTCAAATCACATTAAAAGAGTTAAAAATACATTCCTAATATTACTTTCCATATACGCAATTGTTGTGGTTCCCACACAGATGATCACTAATTGAATAAGAAGTGATCTGCACAACTGCAAACATAAGGAGAGGTGATCTATGACACTACTTCTCTATTAAGATATGCCTATAACTTAAGTTTGAGAACCCTGACTATATCCATTTTCTATTTTTGGAGTATATGCCCATTTTCTTACAGCAAGCAATCTTACGGTATGTGGCATTTAAATCCATGGAGCTATGGCAATTAATACCAGCTGAGGATCTGCCTTATGTACTAAGTTGTAATAGCTGATTTGTTTTAAAAAACTGCTTGATTAAGACAAAGTTAAAATGAAATGTTAACATGCTACATCACACATTACTTATTCAGGATCTGGCTACTATTCAAAGAACCTGACTAAGGATTCTAGCTTGTTGCTAGGGTGCACTCCTCCTCTGAGTGGACTAAATACCTGTCATCTTTTCAGTACTTCTGTTGTGTATGTGGCTGGTGTGAAAGCTTTTTCATTACAGTCTGTATTTTTCAGGACAGTCTGTATTTTGCCATTTGTTTAAATTATCTTTTTGTAAAGAATACACAGATGTCATGACAGAAGTTCTGTACTCCGTGAATTGAGATCTGCAGCTGTATATATACAGATTTATATAATGAGATTCCATTTATAAGCAGTTAATCAGGAGTCAGTGAGCTGTAAACTACCAGGAGGACCAATTGTGCTACATCAACTTGAAAACAGCATTTTTGAAATAGTCAAGAATATTTTGTTTTCTTAGTATATTTGAAAACTCAAATTCCACTTGAAGCTATTTTCTCAGTGAAGCCCTTAGTGACTTCTGTGTTCATCTGCAGTTCTAAAGAGAGCCAGGCAGTCAATCAAAGACGCTAAAGAAAAAAGAGTAATTTTTAAAGTATGTTTAAAACAACTGACCTAGACAAAACTTATATATACTAGACTACAGTATTGTTCTGTATGCTTCTTGTAGATGCTAGCACTTTTTAAAGAACCACTTATAAAAGTATTTACAAATAATGATAGGATGCCAATCATTCTGAGTGTTATTTAGCTTTAGAAGCCCCAGGACAAAAGTAAAGGTCAATTTTGGCACATCATTTGGAAGCCCTACAAGTTTTACATTCAGTTTTGGTTGTGAAGTTATTATGAATCTCATTCATTTTAAAGCATAAAAGTTCACTCTATTCATTTCCAGAAGCTGGAAATGTATTCAAATCAAGTTTACAACTGTTCTATATGCTTATACACATTATACATATACACCAAAAGCCCAATTCTCTGAATCCTACCAGATTTTCATTTTGGTGGATCGATTTGTCATGCTGACCCCAAAACCCATTTGTCACACATTATTCAACACTACACTACAATGGCACCATACATAGGGCATCTGAAACCATTTTGTGTCTTTCTTTTCTCCATCAGTTTCTGCTATGCACACCCAGACATTTCTAACTTTCACTCTTAACCTGGCTATTGGAATATTCAGGTAAACACACCTCTGATTCAGACAGTTTGGTAACTTCTTGAAAAAGGACATTACTGGTATTATGCATTTCTTCCATTTCAATGAGTATCTATATATGTGTGTTTCTTTCAGCAGAAGGAAGCCAACAAGTATGATTTCATCTTGATTACTTGATGTACTGTAGTAGTATGCATACATAGAGTAGGACCTTATTCTGTTGTGAGACCAGAATCAAGTACCTCATGTAACGAATGCTCTCTGCCAATAGTAGTTCTAATTGTAATACCGGAAATACCTGTTGAATTACACTACTCAGAATCTAAGATCTATGATTAGTTGCAGCACAACTCAAGGTCTCTGTCTTCTCTTACCAAAATTATTCCCACATGTGTACTGTATACCACACTTCTAGTAATACTCCTCTGCTTCCCAACTTGCTTTTTTTCAACTCATCCAAAATTCTGCTGTCAAAATCTTATTCTTCTCTTGCCACTGACTGAATTCATCCCTCTTTTAAAGCCATTCCCTGGCTTGCATGAGCCTTTTGTGTGAAAATTCTAGTCCCTTGTCCTCACTTTCAAGGCCCATAAAAATCCTGCTTTTTCCTATTTCAGCTCTCATCCCTCCTATAGTTCTTTAAGGTGACAGCACATTTTCCAAACTACCTGGCTTAATGCTTCTTTTGTTTCCTTCTCCCATCCTATTCTCCAGACTTTTTTCCATGTAGCCCCAATGCTTGGAAGTTGAAATTCCCTCCGGCTCCTTGTTCATTCAGAAATTTCCTACTCTTTAATTCTACTTCTTCCTGTAATTTCCTTTGGATAGGGAAAGTACCTTCTACATTCTCTCTGGCACTGTGCACACCAATAGCACTTAATAATTAATAATGTAGGTGTATATAGTATTTGATGTCCATTGTATGTAGATACACCCTTGGGGCTAAGAGCTATATATTCAGCTGTTATGACCATTTCACTGAATCTAATGGGCTCCACACCAAGCATTATAACTCTGGGGAAGCCTACAGAGCAGTGTTTTAAGAGTTCATACCAGAAGTCAGTATAACACTTGAAATTGACTTACCCACTGGGAATATTGAACTTCATTGCCATGGTGATTAAAGCTTAATTTACATTTTTAAAAGCATTTAAAAGACCTATTTTTAAAACATTTTTAAGTGTGACATCAAGCCGCTTGTCCTGCTCTGCTAAGTTTACTTTAGTAGGAATGGAATTTTTCTGCTATGTTGCAAGTGATTATGTAGACAAAGGAATCGTTAAAATGCTTTTTGCTGTGATAAAATTGATTGAGCAAATACAGAGGTTCCAAGTCTCCCCAATTAAGCTCAGAAATTGTTTTTTCATTCTTTTTTAAACCAAGGGGAATTCCTCTTGAAATGAACAAATATTTCACATAGTTAAGTATTCATAAAATGAGCAAAATGAAGAAAGTATAGTATCCAATATCTGGCAGAAAAATATAGAGCAAAAAGGGATAAATAAATAAGAGAGATTGGTTTTGACAGCCTGGGTGAATATTCACCTGTTGTTCTTACTTTTCTAATTGGTCTTCATATGATTTACTCAGCTGAGCCAATATTGTTTTACAAAGTTAGTATGGGAATTAGTCAAGTTAGTGTTTCTTTTATTCACAGGCATTTGAATAAAAAAAGCTCATGCGTATTCTTTCACAGAAGAGACATTCAAGGATGGAAATTATTTCTTGAAGTAAAAATGTAAGCAAAAAAGAAATCTAATTTCTTTATCTAACACAGTCTTTTGGAATATATTTGCAAAAAACAAAAACAAAAAACATCCTGCTCCAACTACAGACAATGAACATAAGAATGGCCATACTGGGTCAGACCAAAGGTCCATCAACCCAGTATCCTGTCTGCCCACAGTGACCAATGCCAGGTGCACCAGGGGTAGTGAACCTAACAGATAATGATCAAGTGATCTTTCTCCTGCCATCCAATGGAAGTTTAGGCATTGATTTCAAGGGGATAAAGATTGAGATGTAACTGATCTTGTTTGGACCCAAATGTGCATTGTGTGGACCCAAGATTTTCCAGGCTAGTTAAACTAAACTCTCTTTCCCTTTCCAACTAGACAGGTTAAAAGTAGAATAGCAGCAAAAATCCAGCATTTCTGCAGGGATCTGTAAGTGAAACAGAGTTTTACATTTTGCAGGAGAATTTTTTGCATGTCTACAATTTATTTTCCATTAGCTTTATATTTATGAAGTAATAAAAATATAATAAATATTTAGCCATATTTTCTCCTGCGTTCTTGCATATTCAGGAAAATCTACAATTAGTATGGGATACCAAACAGCTGTTTTTAATCATTTAATTCTCAAATGGAGGAATATTTCAGGCAGTATAAGAAGGAAATATATTATTGGTACAGGGTATTCTTAAATTACATTGTTATGGAACAAATTATGTTTACTGTTAAAGTTAGAGGCTGCTGCAGCCCGTGTCAGAATAATAGATTGTTATTATTCAAGTTGCTGGAACAAGGATCTAGAAACTCTGATATTCTTGCCATTTTAGAAAGAACAGTACAACTCAGTTATCTTTTCTGATCCTTTTTTAATAATCAGTGCTCTGTGTACACTCTGTCCGTTTCTCTACCTTAGAGCCATATGCATTGATCACAGTGCTTGCATTTTATTACTTTTGCCTTTGCTGAAATTCACAAGAGCCAAGACTTCTGATTTCTATCAATAACTTTGAGATGGAAAAACTATCACAGGCCACTGCACTTTGCTCTACCCTTGAAAGAGGTTGCACTTTGGGGCAGCTTAAAAAAAAGGACCAATCCTACCTCTAGTAATTATTTTCTATTCAAACAGTTGGTCTGAGTTGATTACAGTGCCTCACTGTACATACAGAATATAGTATGTTTTGCATCCCAGTGACTCACTCTGCAAAGAGTTCCAGGATGCTACATATATGCATACTGTGAAGACAGAACAGTCTTTATTCTTCAAACTCTTAACATAAAACTTACTTTTCATAACATTTTTTGTTTTCATTTAATTGGTACTTTCTTCTCTTCCTTTCCCGTATTGCTTCCCATGAGCCTGTCTGGCTAGAGACTGGTAGGAAGAGACAGCTGTAAGATGCTAACCCTGAAACTCAAACTCAGGTGGTTGGGACTAAGGGACTTATTCTTGGGGGTTCAAATAGTGGAGCATGCTGGGAAAAGGGAAGCAAATATTAGCAGCTGTGTCCCACACTAAAAAAATGAACAACTATTAGGCATTTGTGCCATAACACCTGTTGAAGGCTGGCAAACTGATGTCTACTGTGCTCTCTTTATTATTTATTATACAGAAGAAAAACCAACTGCTGATGGAAAAGAGAAAAAAAAAGTCTCTCCAGAGGGCAAACCTCTGACTATTAAAAAATTATGCTTTCTTTACATTCTGATTTTTCTTTAAAGATCTGCTTTATCTCCTCTTAAAAGACTGTTACTAGTTTATTATGCCAAGATTTAACCCTGCATATCATCCTAAAGAGTCCCGTGCTTTGATGTGTGTTTTGAATTACAGCCGATAAAATGATAATTTAAAAAGGAAAGAAAAATATAAAAATATTTTCTCTGCTATCCTTTTAGCCCCATGTAAAGGCATATGATCTGAGTGAGACTGGTGCTGGTAATGAGTTTGGATTATTGTGAATGTTTGGATTTCATACGAGTTTGTGGTGAGCTTTGGGTCACCTCATAATTTCTGTCCCATTCCTCTATCCCCTATTTAACAGCTTTTATGGAATTTGATTTGATTGAATACTGGAATTTGAAGGATTTGAACTGCCCAACAGATTGAACTGGCTTTGGTGTACGTATATGAGGTGTAGAAAGTTCTTAAAGAAAATCAGGAGAAATACTCAGTCTGTAATATCCAATTAAGTGGTTATTTGTCATATATGTGGTAGCTTTCTAAAATAAAGAGTTTCTTGAGTTGGTCTCACTTATTTTTTGCATTTTAGAAAGACGCTTATTCTTTTGGAGTGGCAGTGAGACAGATTCCAAAGGCCATTTGGTAACCCGTCAATTAGAGTGAGAATCAGGAGATGTTAAGCACAGTTATGAGATAATTTAGGGCTTACTCACCTGGGATAGTATCTTACAATAGGAGTAATCCCATTGAAATGATTGGGTCTATTCAAGGAGTAAGATCAGGAAGGATATCAGAATCTGGCCATGAAAAATGCAGTGGTGATGATGAGAGAAGTAACAGCAATTCTATAAGCCATATTACATCTAAAACAGCAATTTTTCTGTTTAATACAAACATTCCATATGAAACCCACCATCAACGTTTTACACTAGTATTGTTCATGTCTCAGGACATGAAAGAAATGTTTTGTTCCTGCTGTTTCTAGATATTGTAGACATTGAACCAGCAAATATAGTACTTCTACTCATATATTTCAGTAAGCTCCATAATAAACTATATTTAAGATATTTGTTAGAGTGTCACAAGTGTCTTAGATAGTAGATCAAATGATACAATAATTAAATGTTTAATGGAAAGAGAGGGCATACATTTTATTGTTATGCTTGTGATTACATGTCCATAGAGTTCTCTGTTTTTGGTAAAGATTGATGGTGAAATATTAGAGATTATCCTTTTCCTGTTTATGAAGTGGCCCATAAACAAGCTGCTAATATATTTCATAACATATAAAATTAATATATGCCATAAAGCTATGTACAAATGTTAATGACAGTGAGCAGGATTATTACTGTGCAATTCATCATGAGAGCGTTATAACCACAATAGCATTCCTTTATGTCCTGTGCCTCAGATTCAGAAGACAGCACTGCTCACAAAAAGAAGCCAAAATATATCAGATATCATTCTAAAACAAAAAATAAAATCTATAGTGTTAAAACCATATCTGAGATTTTAAAAAATCCATTGGTTTTGCTTTCATGGGCAGGATCCAGTATGTGATCTCTTCTCTCAGAGTTGATCCTAAAAGAAGATGCTATGGTGCAATCTTATACTATCCATCATCCTCTCCAAGCCCCACTCTCAACTTTACCCATGAATGTAGATGGAACCAGAACTATATAACAGCTTCTTCTGTTTAATATTTGAACTCAGTCATCTCATCTGTGCCTGTCACTTCTGTGTACTTGTCATATATTCCTTGGGGATATCACGTTATATACCTCACTTACCTTTGATCAGCAGAAATGGACATCCTAATCAGACACATAAGGACTTTGGAACTTTGAAATATGAAATCAAGACCTCTTGGAAATAAAATCTCAGGATCACATCCTACTTTATTATCAATCTTACCATCTGAAAGTCACATTCAGAACATTATTTATTACACCTTTCTGTGGAGTTTAACAATATATGCAAAAGGTGAACGGAAAGGCTTTTAACCTGCCAAATCCTCAGTTCACAGTTCTTTTCCCCGTACCAGTTAAAGAACATTATCAGAACAGTTAAAGAACATTATCTAAAACCACTAATATTTGCAAGAAAAGTGACTCATTGCTGACTGTGTCCGCTCAGTTAGTGTTTGTAAATGGAGCAGCAGTTGAGGCAGTCTGGGGGTAGGAATGTGTTGCTAACAACCATTGTCAGCAACTGATCATTTCTGCAGTGTAGCAAGTGTCTTAGGGCCAAATTCAGATCTCAGTGAGCTATTTGGGTGGCATTGGGCAGAAGGGAATAGAGCATGGACAGGCCAAGGGAGAAATGAGAGGAGCCAGGAGCCCCTGACCTTCATCTGGGGACAAGCCAATGAATGGAAGAAGCCTCTTTTAATTGGTTGCAGAACCACACTGTGAAAGGTATGGGATGAAGGCTACTTGAGTTAGTGAAGGACAGAGGATTTGGCCATATTTCAGAAACTTGGGCCATAGTTCAGCAACTATGAAATGGCTTCATTGGGGGTGAGGGTGCGCTCTGTGTGTGTGTGCTCCATAAAACAGAATACAACAACATACATAGTAATAGAGAAACTCCAGCATGTGCATTGCTAAACTATTGGTGCAGTTCTTGGGATTTTAAGGCACTCAGCCCCACATCACAATGAACCCCAGGTATGTACCAGTAGCTTGCTAATATATACCCTGCGATGTCTTATTTCTATTAGAGCATGGCATATTAATTTCTATTTTAAAACAACTTTTTAAAAAGGCAGTTTGGGAAGTGTTGTGCAAAGATGAAAACGTGAAAAGCACGGTGAAAAGTAGCTCTTGCTAAGAGGCTTAGAGAAGGTTCAAAGTTTTATACACATTTTCTCAACTATTATTATCATTATTATGTTTACGGTTTTGTTGTTTTCCCTAAAGCTTTTTAGCTCACCTTTTTAGAAAATATTTATAACCCTTCATATCTCTGAGAAACCTAGCTGCCCTTTCAGTAGAGGTTTATGGCATAAGAGCTGCTTTCAACTCACTTTCTTTTATTAAATATAATTTGGAATATCAAACAAGCTCGCAGCATGGTTTTTACATTAGGAAGTGAGCTGGAAGTAGCTGAAAGGGCCACAAAGTGCTGCTAAAAGGTTAGGTTGCGCTTTGGGAGAGGAAGCCGTTTAAACTGTCGTTTTTACCTTCAGCCCCTCACTCCCTCACCTTTCTCTTCACCTCTTATCCCATCTGGTGTCTTTGTCCTCACTGTTAACATTGCCCCTCAGTCACTGAGGATAACCAGTCTAGATATTTTTGTGAGTGTTTAATTGAGTTCCCAGATGTGTATCACTGGGAATTGATGCATGGCTCTGACATCAAACAGTCCCAATCTACCAATGAGAATGCAGTTTTGGACAATCAGTGTTTTTAGGCATACTCTTAAATTCTACATGAGTGGTAGCAGTGGTTACTATGGAAACACAACTTAGTATCTCCTGACTGAAGTGCATTTAAATTCTCAAATATTGAGATGTATTAATGTAGCTTTTTGTACTGAGTAGTAAATATTTTAAAACATTCCAGGTCACCATTACTGTACTATATACTTGTCTTTTCATCCAAGTTAAATGATAAAATTCCCTAGTGTTGCAATTTTATTCTTTGACACCTTAAATAATGTTGATAGACTGCTTGTAATGTAAAATATATATCCATGTAAATATGAGGTCAATAGAAGTCATAACTTGTCAAGTATAGCCTGCTCTGCTAGCTTAAGTGTTTAATAATAAAAATGAACCAATTGGCCCACAAAGAATTGATTATGCAAGCAAAGAAAAGCGAGTTTACCTGCTTAGATATTTCTTTGGCATGTACCTCTGCATTCCACCTATTACATGTATTTGCAAAAATAAGCGTAGATAATATTATCAACTTAAGGCCAGTAGTGGTCACCAAAAATGTTGCTTCGTGGAGGAGTGTGGGCTTTCTTTTATAGGAACTCAATGACATTCAATCTAATTTCATTCCCAGTGGGTTATTAACCTCTGCTCTGGAGCAATTACACTTTTAGATGACCATTGCCATATATGCTCTCTGACATCTGATCTAACAGATTTCAGAGTAACAGCCGTGTTAGTCTGTATTCACAAAAAGAAAAGGAGTACTTGTGGCACCTTAGAGAAGGTGCCACACGTACTCCTTTTCTTTTTGATCTAACAGAATGATTTATACTTAGGATAGGTCAAGCACTGGGTTATGAAGCTGTTCTGTATGGAGCCTCAATATTTCAAATATATATATTTTCCAAAGATCAGCTTGAAAATTCAATTCCCAAAGTCAAATTTCATCATTGTGAAATTTCACATATTTTAAATATGAAACAAATGTACCTTGGCAGTCATTGTTGGTCATTTTGGTTTGTGGCATGAATAAAGGGACAGAGAGCAACACACAAAGTCACACATACCTTTACAATTTATCAGGTACACACACATAGGCATGCCCACCCAAATGTACATCCAATCAAGTGGGGAGTGAGGTGGCCTGGGATGCATGCACTCTGATTCTTTCATCAGAAATAAGGGAACCTGTACTAGGTCTTGCATTCGCCAGCAAAAGAGATGTGTGACTTCAAACCACAATTTTGAACTGATTTTTTTTTTAAAAAAAGTGAATCTGAGGTGAATAGCTATTGTAAAAAAAAAAGTGAATAGCTATTGTAGGTGTAGCAGCAGCAAAGTCAGCAGGTTTCCCACCAGTGCACTCAGAAGGACTGTTCATTTGTCTTGCCTGTGCACTGTGACTAGCTGAGGAAACAACATTTAAAATCACACCAGTTGAAGCAGCATTAACTTCACCAGGCTACCTGTGAAAGCACACTGTAAACCAGGCTCTCACCGTAGTCAAACTATGAGCCATGTTGTGCCCAGCATAATGGAGAGAGATGCTGCAAGAAGCCTTCCCACATTTGAGAGCACAGTCATGGCCTTGAGCTGCCAGTGCACAAGGAGTCCATGAGTCCAGGATCCTCAGAGGTAGTAGACACCCCAAAGTGTGTAGGGAGAGAGAGAGGCAAAGAGAGAAGCTCTGACCTCAGCACACACAGCTGGCCCAAGTAGCCTGTGAAAGGCTGGTGCCCGGGCCACACACCACTGCACTTTAGGAAGCATTAAAATCATGCCTCCAGCATTCCCACTGGGGCGGTGCCTTTCTGTACAGCCCCCCTCCGGCCCCCAGGGGCTGTGGCTTAAAAGCAGAATTTGTCCCAGAAACCCACTTCAACCTGGCTGCCAAAATAAACATGAAATTATACAGTAAAACAGCCTCTTCATAGCTAAGCCACATGTAAAAACATGCTCTATGACAGTCACCACAACTTGGCCAGATCCAATATAAATCTAGTGATGGGAGGATCATCAGAAGGTGCAATGTTTGAATGCTAATACTAAACTATGGAGGACCCCACCTGCCCAATCTTATTTGGTGTTCATTTCTTGTAGGGAAGGGCCAATGGCCTGCTATGCCACCTACAGCATCTTTGATAAATAGATTGCTCTCCTATCCTGTGACTTCAGGGCCCCCCGGTAAGCCCACTATCCCCCTAAAATTTTGGAGGGTATTTGGGGGCCCTCCCACACATAGCTGCAGGAGAGAGCATCCCATAGAGAACTGCCACCCTTTGTGAGAAATTTCAGAGTAGCAGCCGTGTTAGTCTGTATTCGCAAAAAGAAAAGGAGTACTAGTGGCACCTTAGAGACTAATCAATTTATTTGAGCATAAGCTTTCATGGGTTAAAACCCACTTCATCAGATGCATTCAGTGGAAAATACAGTGAGGAGGTTTATATACACACAGAACATGAAAAAATGGGTGTTATCATACACACTGTAAGGAGAGTGATCACTTAAGAGGAGCTATTACCAGCAGGAGAGTGTGGGGGGGGGGGGGTAAGAAAACCTTTTGTAGTGATAATCAAGGTGGGCCATTTCCAGACGTTATCAGGAACGTCAGACGTTTTCTTCCCCTCCTCCCCCACCCCGCGCTCTCCTGCTGGTAATAGCTCATCTTAAGTGATCACTCTCCTTACAGTGTGTATGATAACACCCATTTTTTCATGTTCTGTGTGTATATAAATCTCCTCACTGTATTTTCCATTGAATGCATCCGATGAAGTGAGCTGTAACTCATGAAAGCTTATGCTTAAATAAATTGGTTAGTCTCTAAGGTGCCACTAGTACTCCTTTTCCTTTGTGAGAAAGTGAGTCGAAATCGCCAACCCTGCTGGCCACATGGAGTCAGCTCAGTTAATTGGGATACCAGAAGCACCCCTGAGTGACCTGCAACCACTCTCAGCCAGCCAAGCAAGAAAAGCTAAAAAGGCCCAGAACAATCCGTACAAAATCATATTTTGCAGTTCTAGTAGCAAAAATCTTTCAATCACATTTTTTCACTACAATATTGAAAGATTTTCTTCTCTTCTGCAAAAATGTTTGTAACCTTGAGTCAAGCCATTTAGCTGGGAAAAACTCCACTCTTTTCTGAAGTGTATGTCACCCAGCCATAGCAAACTTGCAGTATTTCACATCATTATTAGACAGTCTGACAAAATACTGCACAACACATATTTTTAGAGAATGTATTTTTGATTAAATTGTCCATATCTGATTCCTGTTTTCCCCCTGAAAGTTCAGTGAAAGTTAGTAATATTAATTTTTGTCATGTATTGTCTGAATCAACAGGTGGCTCAGTATTTGCACATCTCTCAGGTTCCCCACTTTGTTACCAATTGAGATAATTTGATATACTGATTTATGGAAGAAAAGTAAAACCCAATCTAAAATGGAGGGTTTGAAGTACTCTGCTTAATTATATTCAGACGAATTAAATGTAACCTTAATCTAGCAGATGATGTGGTTCTCACAAGTATAGTATGCCCTAGCTGATATATATATATATATATATTTATGGCTTTCCAGTTCGATAAATTCATAATGATTTCCTTCTGAATGTCCAAAGGCCATAATATAAATTTCAGATGGATTATATATTTAGGAACTTAGCTTTGAATAACTAATTTTAAGAGCAGAATTGTCTGTCATTTCTATGAGAAAATATTTCTTAATCAATATAGCATACTTCCAAAAAGTATGTATTTTATACTCATGTCAGAAGTCATTGGTGCATCACCAATGTAAAGTGAGACTTCTTGCCTTTGTTATTTTATGGTTTCCTTGGTAACAGCAGTAATAGACACTTAAAATCAACGAGTCCTTATTCTTTGTCTCATCAGCAGCTCTTTACGTGGTGGTTTAACTTGTTCTTTGGGGCACTTAAATTCAAACTTGAAGTGTTTTTTCAGAAAATATATGAGAAATGCTGTTCTAGGAAGTAACCATGAATAATGTTTGGTTCATACTTAACCCTTTTTGTGTTCACGAACTAATTCTGATTTTTTCACATATTTCATTATTGGTAAGAAGTCACTGAATAGTTCATATGACTAAATTTTAAGCCTATAGATTGTCCACACATTTTTCACTTCAGCTATGTTGCATGTGCTAACAGTTATTAGAGATGTGTGACTGATGACGTAAATCACTTGGTATGGTTTCTGCTGCCTGATTGGATGGCTGAAACTTTTAAGGGAAAATAACAAAATGAATAATACACATCAGATATAGATTCAAAAGAATAATCATTTCTACTCATATTTGTTAGCATATAGATATTCAGGCCTGTCTGTAAAGGTCTATACTCTAAGAATTTAGCTGTATTCTTATCACTTAGCTAGTTATAGAGGTATAAAAGAAAGAAACAAAAATCACTGTCTGCCGGTGTAAGGTCCTTCTCTTACTGTGACAGTCTGAGGCCCTGTTCTTAGGCTAAGGCCTTTGGCTAAGCAGCAGAGGCAGCCATAAGCTGGGAAGGGAATGATCACATCTTCACATTCCAAACTAGCCACATTGAAATAAGGTGCTATTGGGCTGTTAGGAATACAATCCTGTCCTGATAATGCCTATCGCCTCCAGAGAAAGGGAAGTGCCTAGAAGATGTAAGAGGAAACTTAGTTTGATAGCATCCTGTCTGGCAAGAACTCACTTATCAATAGCTGGGATGTGAAATCCTCATTTCTTTGTTGTTCTATCACTGTAGTCCCCATTTCCCTATTGTTTGTCTGCATAATCTCTGTCTGATTCTGTGATTGTTTCTGTCTGCTGTATAATTAATTTTGCTGGGTGTAAACTAATTAAGGTGGTGGGATATAATTGGTTAAATAATCATGTTACAATATGTTAGGATTGGTTAGTTAAATTTCAGTAAAATGATTGGTCAAGGTATAGCTAAGCAGAACTCAAGTTTTACTATACAGTCTGCAGTCAATCAGGAAGTGTGTGGGGGGAATGGGAATGGGGGTGGGGAAATTGCAATCATGTTTAGCTAAGGGCTGGAATGGGAACATGGACACAGGTAAGGCTCTGTGGTGTCAGAGCTGGGAAGGGGGACACTAAGGAACGAAACTGGAATCATGCTTGCTGGAAGTTCACCCCAATAAACATCAAATTGTTTGCACCTTTGGACTTTGGGTATTGTTGCTCTCTGTTCATGCGAGAAGGACCAGGGAAGTAAGTGGGTGAAGGAATAAGCCTCCTAACGATATTCATGAAGCTTTTGGGATTCTCAAACATTTTCACAAATACGCAGTAGCTGTCTGAATACCTGTGAACAATAAATAACATGACCTCACAAAAAACAATGTTTTTCTTCCTAAATTGTTTCTTTGTTATTCTAAACAAGCTCTAAACAAAAGTTGTATCTTAATATAGATATAGATTAGATAGATAGGTATTCTAATTCTAAATACTCCACTTCTTAATAATGTTTTGTTAACTAAACTATGGAAGGATATGAATTTTGTAACTTATTAACCTCCACTTCATATGAAGGTGATATAAGGTAAAATGTGTATACGAAAAACTTAAGGACAAGACCCGAGTTAGGCAACGCTTCTATATTACCTAAACATTTGCCATTCTAACAGTTGAAGTGAGCACTTCATGCTACATCCATACTATAATTTATTCACTTTTAATAAGTACCTACTTACAGGAAATATGATCCTACTGTGCTCAGCATGATTACTGTTCTGTTTAAATTTGCTGCTAGGACCCCTTTTTAAAATAAATTGTACTCTGTCAGCTAATTCTTCATGCATCCGATGAAGTGAGCTGTAGCTCACAAAAGCTTATGCTCAGATAAATTTGTTAGTCTCTAAGGTGCCACAAGTCCTCCTTTTCTTTTTGCTAATTTTTAAAGGTACCTTGATACTGAACAGGCTTCCTCTTGGAGGAATGTAAACTATTTTACTCCAAGGACTGGCATCAACATGCTAGACATGATAGCATGGGCTGCCCAAACTTTCTGAACATTTTCCAGCTCAGTATTCACTTAGACCATTACAAAAGCCTTTAAATTATTTGTTGGCTGAAATTCTTATGGATTCAGAGTAGTATATATGTTCATTACACAGGACTCTGTCATACCTATGAAGCCTTGGCTTATGCTGGCTGTGCCCCAGTATGCAGGGGTAGGATGCCCACTCCTCTCCTTCATATGGTACAATATACTCCCACGAGCATGACAGTTCCACTGGTGCAGAGGGAGGGTTGGAGCAATGTATGCCCAGGTGGCATACAGAAGGAGCAGTCCCTGGAGTTCAGGAACTGCATTTCTGACAGGCCCTTGTGCAGAGCACATGTGTTATTCATGGATTGCGTGCTAGGTAATAACAAGAGAGGACTCCAGGTTTCTAAAGCTAAACTGGCTCTTTATTAGGAACACTATTTAGAGAGAGGTTGCAATTGTGTGCACGCAGACTGACTTCCTTTGCCGTCTCCAAACTCTTCCCTCTTACAACCTGTGCTCCTCCCTGCAAGTTTCATGAAGGTTGCTACAATATGGGCAGGGAAGTGACCATCACATGAGGGGCTGCTAGAATCTAGCCCACAGTGATTCTGGCTGTATGATACTTTCATGGTAGCAACATGGTAACAGAAAAAAAGGTTGACATGAAAAATATTAATGGAAATCACAGCTGTGTTGTGGCTTTTTTTTTTTTTGTAGTAATCACAGGCACTGGAGAGAGACACTTGCGGGGGAGGGATGTATCCTCAGCAGGTTTAAATCAGCATATTCAATTTACACCAGCTGAGGATCTGGCCTGGTTTCTTTTGCTTTCCTTCAAGATACCTATAAAATCTCAATTTGCATATAGGGCAAGCCTTCATATTCTACTTCATACCAATAACAAAGTAAATTATAATTCTGAAATATTTTCTCCAAATATTACCAACCAGATTACAGTGTCATATATGTAACATGAATGGCATTTAGGAAACAATACTTCATTCTCTTGCCTCTATCATCTACCTGCTGTTATGAAATCAAAATATAGTTCATATTTTGTAACACTTCAACATTACTTACAGTTTCAAAATTCATTAATTCAGTTACATTGCAATCCAATAAACTAGTCTCCAAATGTTCTTCTAGCCCTCTATATTTTCCGTTCTTAATACGGAAACAATTACAAGATTAAATTGCATCAATCTTCCAAATACATTGGTTAATCACAAATTTATAGTAAAATAAAACTACTGCATATTTAAAACATATCTTTGGTTTGCCTCAGATGTGCATTTTTACTCCTTTAGGAAATAGCTTTACATTTGTTGCTCACTTGAAACACCAACATCCTAAAAACTGTATTCAAAGAATTGGTTCAAAAGCTTTCTCTTCTGTGATGTTCTGTCCCTTTAAATGTTCGCAGGCTCTTTGCACTTTCTCTGCTCTGCAGAAATGCAAAGTCTGACTTGTGTTAGTTTCAGTTTTGCAGCCAGAATAAAGCACTACAGTCCACACCTGTGTGTCCATCAGCTCCCTCTGCATCTGTCTGGCTCTCTCTCTCTTTCTCTTCTGGCTCCAGAAATATAACACCTTCAGTGGGACATTAGCCAGCACAAAATGTCTATGTCAGGTTGATGAATCGGACTTGATGATATGTTTGCTGTTCCCTTGCACTGCTCAAATAATCTGTCACTGTTTTTTGATATTTTACAGTCTGTCCACTTAGCCTTTCATTTTCTTTTTAACATTTTCACCTTTGTGTTCAAACGCCTGGAACAACTTAGGTTCCAAATCACCACCAAAAAAAAAAAAAGGCATTTGGAACCAATCAGCACTCTTACTGGAAGTTTCATTATGCTCTAGGATTACTGCACATGAAAGAATATTAATCTCTCTCTAGCCTCTTGATCCTATTCTCTTTAGATCAGAGTTAAGGCACCTTGGCAGGGCTTTGAAGGAATACTGTGCCACATAGGCCCATGTTATGTGGGTAAAGTATTTCAGTGTCCAGTGTTGCCAGTCGCAGCCTACCCAAATACAGAAATGCAATGAAATGTGGTATGAACAACCCACATACCAACTCTTGTCCTCCTTCCTCTTTCAGCTTCTCCCCTTGTGTTTGCCTGTGACAGCCTAATGGCAACACAATGAGTCACTGGGCCAGGGCACTTCTGCCCATACTCATTAACCAAGACTGAGTGGGGCTTCCAAAAACTCTTTTCACTTTAGCACCTCTCCAGAGAAGTTACAAGGTTTTCTTTTTTTTTTTTCTTTTTTTTTTTTTTTTGAGGGAGGACTGCATGAAGTCATCTATAGAACAGTAATCATAACAAAAACAGAATTATTAAAAACAGAGGAATTGGAAGTAAAACAGCAGAAACACTTTGCTTAACATATCTAGATAAGGCACTTCAAGTTAGTCATAGAGGGAAAATAAAGATCTGTAATCTCTAAACAGCAAGTCCCTGCTCTAGTGACATCTGCTTGCTCTCACCCAACTAACTAATTAAATTCTGTATCTGGGTCACTTTGTATGTCAAAACAGTCCTCTCATTGATCCAGGGCAGCTACCCAGTGCTTTGCAAACCAGTTTTCTCCTGTAACCTGCACATACAAATGGGTTTGGGGAACATGCTCCATTCATTAAGAGATGGGAGTTATAATGATTAATAGCTACCTTTCAAAGTCTTAATGACCTATTTTAGATACATAGCTCACCAATTAGTCTGCATGTCTTCACACCTGCCAGTTTCTGTATTGTTCTTTCAAATAGGCAGATTGGCATTTTCCTTGGTTCAATATACTGTTTTCCTTGACCCACTCTCATTTTCTGTTATGAACTATGAATTAGGGACAGAAATGCAGACCCTCTGTCACAAGTGGTTAGAATAAATTCTAGTGATTACTTCTGTAACACCAATGCCCCTGGTCAGGATGTCAGCAGAGGGGATCAAACCTAGGACTTATGGCTCTTAATGCATGAGCCTCTACTGCCTGAGCTAAAAGACCCATCTTTGTTGACCAAGGCTGTAGCAAACTAATCCATCTCTACTAGACCTAGTCACCAGCAGAGGGGACAGAGCACCAAGCGGTCCAAGCAGAAAGGCCTTACACTTCTATAACTTTTGTCAGTTGGATTATTAGAAAATCAGTGTCAAGGTTGATAAATCAAATATTATGCAGATCCACCAATACTTTGTTTTCCACCAGTCCCATCCCATCTCTGGAGTAAGACTCTAGGTTAGGTCTGCACAAAGGAGAGCAGTAGGGAACATTTCCCATTGTCCCAAACTTTGCCTCTGGCAGTAGAACCAGAGAGACAGGCAGGTTCTGTTTCCCCTTCGGGAGGCAGGACTGCATCCATGACTTGAGTTCCTGTCTGGGACTCCACAATTTGCAAAGCTGGATGTGGCCTGCAGATACCTGTATGAATTTACAGTTCTGTGTACTAGAGCACAGATCTTCCCCTGTTCAGCAGCAGCAAGGGCAATAGGATTTTGAGGAATATTTCGCTCTTCTTTCTTATTTCCCCCTGCCACTGTGATCTGGTAGATTTTATTTATTTTATCCTACTTGGACATTGATTTGTAATATCTTACTCCCACATTGAATTTATTCTCCCTCCTATTTTCTAACACCCTCATGCTTCTTTCTCTGAAACAATTGTACATTCAGCCAGAGAGTTTCCCTATGTGAGTAAAGCACTAATGCCACAGAAGGCAACAATTTTAGAAAAAAACGTGTGTTCCCTCTCATTCAAAGAGGCCTCCGTGGGCTCCACATGAGATTAACAGGTGAAGCAAGATGTGGCCTGGCATTTTTTAAAGAGTACCAGGTGGGACCCATTCACCAAAGTCTGAATTTAGTTTCAGTAACTGCTTTCTTTCAGCTAGTGGGGCTTCAATGAAACTTTTTGAGTCAGGTCATAAATTAGTTGCACATAAACCACACATACCAGATATGATCTGGAATATTTTTTTCCACAGAAATACACATTACTGTAAATTTAGCCAATTCTCAGCAGGCAGTGCTCTATTTTCAGGCCCACTCCAAGAGAAGAATACCACCAATATGGAAAATTGGACTGAAGTCAGTAGTTAAAGTTGGATTATAATCTTTTAACTTTAGAGTTAGTTATGCAGCCCTTGTATTTTATTTCCACTGCCAGATCAACACCCCAGAGTCATTTTGCCATTTTTAAAATTTCCAATTTTATACTCTACTGTAGATTTGCAAACAAAAGTGAGCTGTGATTTTGGTTTTAAGAGACAGTTTGCCTTTGGGATAGATTTTGGAAAGGCATATCAGCCTTCTGTTTAAATACTAATAACCCTAAATTTTAAAGTTCTGTTTGGGCCAGGTGGAGTTTAGCACTTCAGCATGAGCCATATTGCTTTTTAAAGTGCATGAATAAAGCACACAGCTAACAGGAATGAGAAAGCACTGTTTGGAGTTATGGGCTGGCAGCACACAATTTAAATTGCCAAAGGAAAATAACTGTGAGGAAAAGAAATACATTTTTCCATGCACAAAAGGTGTAAATTTAACAGCAAAACAGTAAATTGAGAGTCCCTTCTTTTACTGCTTACTAACTTTTCTTTGTTGTTCTTTTCATGGGGAAGGTTAACAGCTCAACCTAATTCCTCAGGCAGAAGGGACTTTATAGCCTTTCTTTTGGTTTAAGGTCTAATGGGCCATCAGGGAGTTGCTAGCTCAATGACTGAATATTAGAGGAAGCTGGGACCGGAAAGGAATGTTTGAGTTGGAGAAAGAGTGCTGTTGCTGACCTGCCTTTTCACCTGCAAAAACAGAGCATATAGGGACAGTAGCCATGTAGCCTTTGTAGCCTTGTTTACCATAAAGTTTACCATACTTGTTTATCACTGGTGCAGCTTCACCGGTGGTAGTGATGTTAAGAGCACTGGTGCAAACAAGAGGCCATCCAGCATTTTACCACTTTGCCATTCTAACCTGTTCTGAGGAGGATTAGACACATGGGGTTTGGCTGGGAGTTAAGTGACTAAACAAATCATAGAGCCAGATTCCTAAAAGTGATTTGCCCACTGTCACACAGGCAATCTGTGGTGGAGCAGAAAATCAAACCTGTTTCTCTTATGTCCTAGGCCAGTGTCCTAACCACTGGGACATCTTTCCTCTCTCTGGATTAGGGGACATAACTGCCCTCTTTATGATAGGCTCTAATCTATGGTTTGTGTGAGGGCTGGGGGACAAGGGCAAGATAAGTGTTACTCACTGTGGTATGGGCGGCTGCCAAGGCAGCTTCCAGTAACCAAAGATTCCACCTGTAGAGAACTCTATTCGGCACTGCACCATCCACAAGAAATCTGCAGATGCACAGAGAGATTTAAATAATAATGGTAAGAAAAAATATCATCCTGAGTTACACTAAAAATGTGCAAGGGATATCAACTTTCACACTTCAGACATAAGCCAACTACATACTGCCCCAAATTAGAAAAAAATATTCTTCCGGGGGTATGTTATTACATAATTGTCAATTATGGAAGATTTAAACCTTCCTCTAAAGCATCTGGTATTGGTCACTTTCGGAGACAGGAAACTAGACTAATTGAATCATTCATCTGATCTATAACGGCAATTCCTACATTTCTATATTCTTATGTTCATAATGATTTAGCACTTGATTTCAGAGCTGTTGAGCACACAGCTTCCACTGATTTAAGTTTGAACATTTTGGCCTAAGCAGCTTGCTCTGGGTTACACAAAGAACACAGGTCTGACTATCAGTCCCTTGCACTGACATGAGAACCTGGTCTGTTCTACGCCATATTTTTGGAATGCAGTTTCCATTGACGATGGTAGATTATAGTTAGACAAAAGCCTCATGTATTTTAATCCTGCTGAAATTAGTGGAAGATTTTAAATACCAATTTAAGCCATTCTCCACAATATGTACTAAAGCACTGATGAGAAAAGACACCTAGGATTAAATGAAATTATAACACTACTCAGAATTTACAGTTTTGGATTCTTTCTTTGTACAGAATACTAATTATAAGGAATACAGCTGCTCTTTATTATGTAAGGGCCTGGCTTTGCTTTCACTTTCTCTGGATTTCTTACAGTGCAAATCCATTGACTACAATGGAATTATCCAAATTTACATCAGAGTAAGTGAGATTGGAATAAGGGTGTAAGTAATTTGTATCAAACATATAATATATGGGACAGGTTCTGGTCCATGTTCTAGCTGTTTTGTGCTTTTCCGGCTTTGTGTTGTGACAACACAAAGCAACCAGAAAAAAAAAGCTACCAGAGGGTTCCCCTGTATAGGAGAATGATCAGTTGGTGAAACTTGTCTGCAGTTGTCCTGGCTCCTGCTAGAGGGAATGAGGTTGTGAAAAAGGGGGAATGGCTGGAGAGCTGCCCTAATCTAGTTGTGACCTCTGACTGATGAAATGGCTTCTTGGAGTCATAGGCACTAAGCTATAATGTTTGCCAAGACTGGCCCACTCACCAGCAATGCCCAGAAATAAGGGACCTTAAGGTTGTCTTTTCTCCCCTCAAACCCAAGTCTGCATTTGTGTGCAGCTTCTCTACACCAGGGACTCTGGTTCAATGATTGCACAGGTAACTGCCATATTTCATATACAGCTGTAGTTCACTCACTCCATGTATGCCTCCTACCACATGAGTCAGTAAAATAATGTCTATGTCAATAAATAAAACACTCTCCCTGCATATATTTAGATATAGACAGAGAAAATAACTTATGGTGCGTGGCATGAAGGTTTTATCAAAATGAGTTTGGGTTGAGTGCATTACTCACAAGTGAGCCATGCAGGTCATCCTAAATGAGTGCCAATAAACGTTGATGTCTCATCACACCATTATGCATTTTATACATGCCAAATCAGCTACAGAAAAATGGCCTGAGACATTGTTTTAGAGAATTGTAATGGTACTCTTTTCCATATCTTTCCAAACCTAGAAAACCAGGCTGCCTTAGTTACCATGGGCTACATTGTGCAATATCCATCTATTTCTCACGCTGATAAGTATTTACGGACAGAAGTAATATCATTGAAGTCAGACCACTCTTATGGGTCTAGTTGCACAGACCTCAGAAACAGAAGAATATAAACGAAAATATTCTAGAACTCTCTATAGCCTATGAAAAGTACTTTTTTTCCATATGTCATAATGTTGTAATTCTAGGGTCCAATATCACTTTAGAAAGCTGGGAACTTCTCCGTCAAACATTATAAAGCTTCTGTTTCAAAGTATGATGACTCACAAAATATCCGACCTTAAACCTGTCATTGAACACTGCCCATCCTAATCTTCAGAAAAGGGTAATTTCTTCTTTTGGAAGGGGAGACAGAATTCTATATTTGGGAGGAAGGAAAACTACATTTTTCTGAGAGGCTTTCTTTCCTGACTCAAATGGCAGCTACTTGAGCTGCTCTGCAATTTGGAAATTTTGAAGTAGTTTTTCAGGAGATGGACTATTGGGCATACTGTAGATGATGTCGTCAAATGTGCATGAGCAAAGCAACTTATTACATGAGTCTGCATTTTATCACATGGATCTCTCCTCCACAACTACTCTGCCCTTGCATACAAACACACCACACAGTGGTTGCAAAAAATCAATATTTACCATCAGCTACACCATTGTGATATCTGAATTATAGTATTTCAGTATGTATCTCTATTTAGCGCTGCAGCATCTCAGCTACTGTGGAGTGATGTCCATTGGTAATTATTGTCTATTGAGATATGGTGTGTTTGTGTGTACATATGAATGAATGCATGTTAGGAGTTAGGATGTGTATGGCTATTATTTTTAACATGTGATCTGAAAGAACAATTAACGTGACCGACTGGAGATGTGCTGTGTTTTCCAGATTTTTCATACACCGATGTTTCTTTCAGCATCAGAGAAAAATGTCCACAATCTTCCTCTAAACAATGAATTTCCATTTTAAGCACAGTATGAACAGACTCATGATTTAGATGTTTCTACTAAAAGTGTTCTGAAAACAGTTATAGGGCTTTTAAAAATTAGTATCACAGTTTTACCTGCCTTCCCTGTGGAGTTTCTATGCAGGACTCAGGCTGTGCTTGATACAGCTACAGTTATCTTACAGGAAGAAATATTTCTGGAGGTGTGGAGTGCAGAATGAGGAAGGGAACGAATAAGAGCTAAAATCATATCTGGGTGCCACACAGTGGGCATCCAGAGGGAGTAACACACAGGCTGGCTTTTAAATGCTGTGCAGAAAATTACACTTTTGCACACAAGTTTCAGCTGCTTAATTGTAGCAATGAAATTCAAGCCCACTGGGCAAAAAGAAGTCAGATTGCAACTGGGCTGTCTTCATTTTCTAAATTCAGATTCGTACTTCACCCAGCTTCAGGAGTGCTTGAATACAGGATTAGGGAGTGGGGAATCTATATATTTCTTTGGATTTAGGTTTGAATTGAACTGTAGGGAGATCGATATAGATATATATATATAGATATATAATGTTTCCCTACAGTTCACAGCTCTGAAGAACAGTCTGTCACAATTGTAAGTTTAAATACTTGGTAGTGTATTATTAGGTGATATTTGTCCTTATATATTTTACAGACTATCAAACCGCATAATGGAATAACTGTATTTAATTGCCTAAATGCAGCCATATTGACACATGGCTTAGGGATTTCTCACGTAACAGTCTGCATATAAACTCATACAAAGCTTTTCCTCTGAAAGAAATACCCCGTATATTTATTTCCCCTCTTTGATTTGTTTTCCAAACAAGCCTTCAACAACTTAGAAAGCCTTATGTTTGGAAAGGGATTTGGGGCAGCTTTTTTCCCCCCCAGAAGGTGAGTCCTGGAAACACATCAGTCACTCATGTCATTTTCTGACAGGTCAAGTCACCAGAGGCATTTGGTAAACTTTAATTTCTGTCACAACTGTAAAGGTTACACAGGGGGCTAGAGCACAGCCCACTATAGCACTGGAGTGTGTGTGTATATGAGAGAGAGAGAGAGAGAGAGAGAGCATGAATTTGCAGGAAAACCTTATAGAAAAGGAAATGTTGCTTCACTTTAAGATAAGATGAAAGAATGAATCTTTTAAATAATTTGTTCTGGGAGCATTTTGTACAGATCTTGGCTTCCAATTTGCCTTAAGAAACTGGAAGGTTTAAATCCATATGTGTTTTTAAATGTTATTTGAAAGAAGGATTGCAATTATATTCAGAAAGGTAAAATTAGCACCTTTTCTACTTCCCTGAATATCTGAATAGCACATTTCAGACAGCTGTTTGTTCATCCTACCACTTTTGAGAATTATTGACTTGAACAGACTTTTGAAACTATGCTTGTTATTTAATAATTCTAAACAGTTTATCAAAAGATCAGCAATTTTCCCACAGGTGTTCAAGGCATTTCAATTAATTAAAATACTATGCTGTTTTATAACAGTAGTCTCTAAAGTTTTCCAAAGTTCATAATAAGCTAGGTTATATTTTTTTGCAAAAACTGTAAAATATTCTAGTTGACATTAGTTTACAGGGTGTGCTGCAGGCATCAGAAGAGGAATTTCCCTCCTTTTGCATAAGGCTCGGGTGAGAATGTCCACACTAAGAAATCCATGTGTTAGCATTGCCCTGCAGAGAGATAGGGCAGGCAATGCAGCCATATAGGCAGTCTTCCACACCTTTTGTTTCATGGAGGAGGCTCGAAATAAGATTACACAGATTGATGGGACACTTTCATCCGCACTCACAGAAACTCAGGAGTTTGGAACTCTTACATATGGGGCACACGAAGGGAGAGCAGCTGCTGTATCCACCTAGTGGCCATTGATATTCACACAAAATTGAAAGAAGACTTCTTTTAAAGACCAAGGCCTCTAGAGGTTGCAAAAGGGTAGAGTTCATAATCTAATAGGTCATTTTCATCTCTAATATTTATGATTTGATGAGACTACAGCTGAACATAAAACATTTTATATTATACATTCAGACTTTTTAGTTATTAAAAAGTGAGGACATTTGCAGTGTAAGGGAATAAGGGGTTTTCTCCAGAATGCTAACCATTGCCAAGACTTGTTCTTGGGTGCTTACTTTTTTCCCCATGTAAATTTTTAAGCAAAGGAAAGGAAAGGAGAAATATGATTATTGTTATTTATCATTAGAATTACTATAGGCCCTTTGAGCTCTCGTCATGGACCAGGACCCCAGTGTGATTGTATTGGTGCTGTACAAACACACAACAAAAAGATGATCCCTGCCCCCAAAGAGCTTACAATCTAAATATAAGACAAGAGACAACAGATACACATAGATGGGAGAGTACAAGAAAACACTCACTGAGGTAGTATTGGTCAGAATGATAGGCAGCGATCTCAGAACAACAACAACAACTAGCTGCAGTCAAGTATTTTGTAGGCATCTCCCTTAGCATTATATCCCATGACTAACGTGGAAAATAGAGTGTCACGCCCAGCAAATTTTCAACTATCCACCGTTTCCCTTGGAGGTTGTTTCATCCCATTTCTCCTGGGGCCTAATACCATCAATCTCAAAAGGAGATGGACTAAGAACCAAGTGGTGGGTGAAATTCTATGGACTGCATTGTGCAGGAGGTCAGACTAGATGATCATAATGGTCTCTTCTGACCTAAATATCTATGAATCTATTAAACTAAATTATTATTTCTTGCACCAACAAAAAGGCTTTTAACACCTTGTATCCTGTACAAATAACGACCAAATAAAACTAAAATGTTATATTCTTCAATAAAACTGCTAAACCAGATCTTTCTTGGGGGCTACAATAATCTGAAATGAAATCCTTTGTTTGCTATACAGTCCAGTTTATCTGAAATTATTTCTTCTCTTTGAGTAGCTCTTTATTAACTGGACTAACATTTTTATAACGGTAGTTCATAGATGTCCCAACCAAGATTAGGATCCAATTGTGCAAGATGCTGGACAAATACACTGTCTCCAGATATCCTCAGACTCAATCCAGACCTTAACCACAAGACTATCTTTGTTGTCAAGGTTTTTGAATTCCAGGTAGAGTTGGGTTTAAAAGTCTCATTTATGTTCATTCACATGGTCTATGGTCCAGGTAAATATGACAAGTTAGTGATCTATTCTTCAGAGGTGCACATCACTCATTACCATCGGGGAGTCTATGTGGTATCCAATATGGGGGGAACTAGTCATTATGGTTTTCTTTATATACTGTGCTAGAGTAGTAAATTCTGAGAAGTGAGTTCAGGTTCCTTATCACTGGGTCAATTGTAACAGCACACCTGGCTTCTTTTTTTCCTGACTTAAAAAAAATGTTAGCAAGATTATTAATGACCGATAGCATTTACACACTGTGCAAAAGCCCTAACACACTTGCTTAAATACAGCAGTGTACACAGTACAAAGGACATGTTTTATCATATGGTCTACAAGCTTTCAATGGACTCAAAGGACTGACACTGGATATAAGGTACTCCTTTTTTTCATTTGCCTATAAGTAGCAACAAATTTCACTTAGTATAGATGCAAATATGACTAACTTGTCCCCAAACATAAAGGAGCCCCAAAGTCCACATTAAACATATGAGAAATATATAACACTGCAGGAACTAACCTGCTATATTATTTAAAAAGTACTCTATAAATTAGTACTTCTCTGAAGCAGTTCCTGTTTTCTATGTAAAATATGACTTTGAGAGTCACTCAGCTCTCCTCATCTCTCCTAAAAGTCCCCACATCGTTGGCTCAGCTTACATGAAGGAACTTAGTAGGATAGTGTCTGAAAATCGGCAGCCCCACCATTACTATCGCCATGATCAAAAAAAGAGACTTTTGAATCGATAGTTACATGTTTTCATTAGTTGGAAAAGGTCAAGATAGAGTAAATATATATCTGCCCTGCAGTCAGGACCTCTCTAAGACTTTCATTCAGCATAGATTTGGGTTTAGCAATGACAGTAGTTCAAATGGCTGATAGTTTATAGAGATTTATACTTGAAGTTTTTGACACGGTCTCCCACAGTATTCTTGTCAGCAAGTTAAAGAAGTATGGGCTAGATGAATGCACTACAAGGTGGGTAGAAAGTTGGCTCGATTGTCGGGCTCAACGGGTAGTGATCAATGGCTCCATGTCTAGTTGGCAGCCGGTGTCAAGTGGAGTGCCCCAGGGGTCAGTCCTGCGGCCGGTTCTGTTCAATATCTTCATAAATGATCTGGAGGATGGTGTGGATTGCACTCTCAGCAAATTTGTGGATGATACTAAACTGGGAGGAGTGGTAGATACGCTGGAGGGCAGGGATAGGATACAGAGGGACCTAGACAAATTGGAGGATTGGGCCAAAAGAAATCTGATGAGGTTCAATAAGGATAAGTGCAGGGTCCTGCACTTAGGACGGAAGAACCCAATGCACAGCTACAGACTAGGGACCGAATAGCTAGGCAGCAGTTCTGCGGAAAAGGACCTAGGGGTGACAGTGGACGAGAAACTGGATATGAGTCAGCAGTGTGCCCTTGTTGCCAAGAAGGCCAATGGCATTTTGGGATGTATAAGTAGGGGCATAGCGAGCAGATCGAGGGACGTGATCGTCCCCCTCTATTCGACATTGGTGAGGCCTCATCTGGAGTACTGTGTCCAGTTTTGGGCCCCACACTACAAGAAGGATGTGGATAAATTGGAGAGAGTCCAGCGAAGGGCAACAAAAATGATTAGGGGTCTGGAACACATGACTTATGAGGAGAGGCTGAGGGAACTGGGATTGTTTAGTCTGCAGAAGAGAAGAATGAGGGGGGATTTGATAGCTGCTTTCAACTACCTGAGAGGTGGTTCCAGAGAGGATGGTTCTAGACTATCCTCAGTGGTAGAAGAGGACAGGACAAGGAGTAATGGTCTCAAGTTGCAGTGGGGGAGGTTTAGGTTGGATATTAGGAAAAAAACTTTTTCACTAGGAGGGTGGTGAAGCACTGGAATGCGTTACCTAGGGAGATGGTAGAATCTCCTTCCTTAGAAGTTTTTAAGTTCAGGCTTGACAAAGCCCTGGCTGGGATGATTTAATTGGGGATTGGTCCTGCTTTGAGCAGGGGGTTGGACTAGATGACCTCCTGAGGTCCCTTCCAACCCTGATATTCTATGATTCTATGATTCTCCAAAGTAACTTTATCACTCCTGCTTTAAAATAAAAAAAAAGATAGATATACTGGCCCAATCCTGATTTAGACTTTTCAGACAAGATGTAGCACTTCTTGAGTGTCACGAAGAAAAAAAAAAGATGTAGAAATAACTTTTAAATCTGAGCTCAGACTATGCACTCCACATTGATTTAACCTGAGAATCGTTTTTCAAAGTTTGTTCTAAATTCTTTTGGGTGATCTTCATTGTGAGGTACATCACTTGGGAGCTTTAAATTTGAGACAAAACAACTGGGGTTTTTTTTTCCAATAGAAAAATGTGAATAAACCAGAATGAGCTCACAACATCAATCAATGTAAATTTATAGTTTTGTACCATAGTGGTGCCACAAAAACTGTTAAAAGCCGCTGACTGTTTTCCTGAGCCAAGTCATCTGAAGCTTTAACTCTGTCATTCCAGTAGCAAATATTATGTACATCCATCACTATTTATTGAATCTTTTAAAGAAATAATCCACTGAAATGTAATAGTAAACTCTGCCTAATGATAATGCAATATTATAGGTTAGGTTTTATAGATGGCATTATGGAAATCTATTGTTAGCAACTAGATCTAATATTTTACAATGTCATTGCTGTGCCTTGTGTTAGTTTTATATGTGCAGTACAATATGTGCACACATGCACTAAGATTAATGCATTCTATGTACAAAGTAGCAGCCCTGTTAGTCTGTATTCGCAAAAAGAAAAGGAGTACTTGTGGCACCATAGAGACTAACCAATTTATTTGAGCATAAGCTTTCGTGAGCCACAGCTCACTTCACTACTTTGAAGTGAGCTGTGGCTCACGAAAGCTTATGCTCAAATAAATTGGTTAGTCTCTAAGGTGCCACAAATCCTCCTTTTCTTTCTATGTACAAAAAGTCACCATGATAGCAAAGTGAAGCGTTTAAACAAATAGAGGAAGTTGCCATTAGTGTCAGCTAATAATCCTGCTCAGAAGACAAACAAAAGTACAGACGATCAAAGCACAGGATTGTGAGCCAAAAACTTCTGAGTTCTCATCCCAGCTCAGAGATTGTCTACATGTATATGCAATATATAATTTACACTGCCATTTAGCTCATGGCTGAATTTGGCTCAGTAAGCCTAGCTGCTGTCAGGCTCTCTCCTCAAATGATTCTAGCTTTATTGTTCATTCATGGCCAGTAAATCCAGTTCCCCTCAGATCTTACCCCTGGATACCCATCTTCTTTCCCCTCACCCTCAGACATTTAAAAAATGTTGCTTAACACTCTTTCTCCCCATGACCATCACCACCCTTATACACTATTCAGGGATTCAACATAGCATCATATGTGCCTTTTCACCAACCATCATGCCAGCAGAATGTCCAAAAAGTTAAATGTAACTGTCATAAGTCGGCAATTCCCGGAAACACTAGGAATGGAGGACTCCTCAACCTTCCCAGTCCTAATCTTTCCAACTATAAGAGTATACAGGAGGTAAGCACCAGGCATGAGCAAGAAACCAGAACGAGGCAGGTAATGCACATCCCTGCAGAAGGCAGATGTTCAGAACCACAAATACAGGAGTCAACATGAAAGTTGAGTTCATTCTCATTAAGGGGTAAATAAAACCAGCACCATACATGACCTGATCTCAGACAAGACACCAGACCTCTTATTTATCACAAAGACATGGCCATGTTCTGGTCCCACTGGACTTGCCATACCTATAGGCAAAGCAATCAGGGGAGTGTAGTAATTGTATCTGGCCTCAGATAAAAACATGTTCCTTGAAAACCAAATCCTGCATAGTCTTTTAACTGGTGCCAGTCCCACAACAAATCTAAAGCATGAATCCTGTATGTCTTCATACCACCACATAATTCCAGTGGCTTCCTATCAGAGCTGATGGTGCTACTGAGATTGACCTCTCAAAGCCTCATTGTGATTAATGACATCAGCATCTTCTTTGTTGACTCCGCTAACATACTTATCTTGGATGCCATATACATCATGAAAACCATAGAATTCACATAGACCGTTGCTAAATACATCCATACAGCTGGTCACACATAGGACCTGATCCTTAGCCTGGAGGCAGACATCAGAAGTGTATTAATTCTATTTTTATCCTGAGCTGATGATTGCATTCTTCCATCCCTTTCCAACTGGAGACATGAAACAGCTGCATGGATTTGCCCCCTTTGAAAACTCCACAGTGAAGAGCATTCTCCTCAAGACCACTGTGCTCAGTTTCTGATAAAACACTATAACCATCCATTATTGTTATTATTATTATTTTATTATTAAAAGCATCATCCCACGCAACTACAGATATATTACCCCCTAAGGGTATGCCATGGTTCTCTGATGAATAAAGGCAACTGAAATGCAAGAGGAGAAATTCAGAATTCCAGTGGTGCAAGACCACACAGAATCTAACCATCTGCAGCATAAGGACCTCAATCTTCTCACAGCCCTGAAGAAGACCAAAAGATACTTCTTTTCCAAGACCATAACATCCACCCAATCCTAACCAAAGGAAATGACCCCAGCTCTAACCCTCAGCTTCAACTTCTGGCTCTGACTCTGGCTTGACCCTTGGCTCTGGTAATTGGCAGCTGATGCTGGTGCTAACCCTTAGCTTCGTTCCCCAACCTGGATGCTTGCTCTGCCCACTAGATCTGACTCCTGCTCTGACTACTAGGCAGGACCACCTACATCCCAGTCCATAACATTCTCTAATGCAAGAAAATTAAATCAGAACAGAATGCAGTGGCCACTACTAACCTTCATGAGACTAGATCCATTCATCCAGACAGATGTGTTGATAACCATAGGAGAAGTCTATACCACTATGTGTGAAATGAGCACTTCACCTCCTACCTAATATTTATATCTGTCTAATTTCTCTACAGTTCTAAGGTACTGTGGGCTTGTGCCCCAGTGCATCAGTACCCCCCTTAGGTCAGGCATGGCATTTCACAGAGTCTGCTCAGACCGGCAGAACAATATGTCTGCCCTTCTTGTCTGAAGCTCTAAAGTCCTATTCTGGAGGCAAGGATGTTAATTTCTATCGCACTAGGGTGTACAGACTCCCCCATATATTTGACAGGGTTTATGGAGTGCCAGTCCTCAAGCGGCCTGGAACCCCCTTTGGCTCTTAAGTCTCTGTTAAGAATTAGGCAGCGGAATCCAGGCCCACCAACTCCACTGGTTCCAGCTCAGGGAACTTAACCCAGGCAGGCAGAATCAGCCCTCAACAATTCTACTGTACCTTGAGGTCCTTCCTACCTCCCTTGGCTCTGTAGGCTCCTGCAGACTGTGGCTCTAGTAATCCCTTCTTTGGGTTGTTTTCACTCTGGGGCAGCTTATTACCAGCTTGCTAGCAGGACCTTCTGTCTCTGGCCTGCTTCTTGTCTGGCAGCTGCCCTACCCTTCTGCTTCTCAGGTCTTTTATTCTTCCACCTACTATGAGGCTGCCAATCAGTGCTGGCTGTCAGTTCCTGCATTAAGTTCTTGATTGCTTGGCCCTCATGGGGTCTATACACTCTATTATAGATACCCATCACAATAGTATATAAACACTACTACATAACTAAGAATCACACTGACAAGCAAAATCCTCTGCCCTTTCTTCATTCTAGGTGTTTGTCATCGTCTTACAGACAAATGCTTCTTCTTCAGCTTCATTATCCTAGGAATGCCTTCATGTCGAGATTAATTGTGCATTGAGCTGTGACATGACAATATTTGAAGTACGTTTTTAGAAAATTTCTATTATTTGCTCAGCTCAATGAAATATACAAGATGAGAAGACACAAAAGAGGAAGAAAATAGCTTAAGAGAAAAGAGATGAACTAGCTGTTGATGTACTTTAAATATCCCCAATATTATCATCCTTGTCTTCCATGTTTCATAATATATGAGATTTTTTAAAAATAAAATATCTGGCCTTCTTGGACAAACTATATATTAGCTTCTTCACCTCTATCATTTTCTAGATCTGAACCCATCTGTATGTTTAAAGTGTTAGATGTGCTTTATCAATTCTGTAACGTACTGGGTCTCAAACTTTTTTACTAGTGACCCCTTTCACACAGCAAGCCTCTGAGTGTGACCCCGCCAGCCCCAATAAATTAAACACACTTTTTAAAATATATTTAACACCAATATAAATGCTGGAGGCAAGCAGAGTTTCGGGTGGAGGTTGACAGCTTGTGACCCACCATGTAATAACCTCGTGATCCCCTGAGGGGTCCCAACCCCCAGTTTGAGAACCCCTGCTGTAACGGGTCACCAGCCTGCTTGGGAAAGATAAACAAGGCAAGTACTTTTCCATTTGATTGTTTTTTGGTAGCAACCTATTGTAGTTTATGATACTCCTGGATGCCTTTTTGATTACTCACATTTCCTCTCCAATGCTTAGCATGTCATACTTTCTTGTTCAGGCTTTCAGTGCCATCTACCATACAGTCTATAATTCCACAAGACCAATACTCAGCAACTATTCACTCTTTTGACCCCTGCCAATCAAAAGTACTTAAGCAATTTAGATCACGTGTATGTTTTGGGGCCTACAATTTCTTTAGAGTTTAGTCTTCTCATCCTATTTCCCAGGGAATGGTGCTATGTAGCTACTTTTTAACTGCAATAGGTGGGAGGCTATGCCTTCTTTTCCTCCTTTTCCTCCTCCTCTTCTATCACTTGGGGAAAGAGAGACTCTTAAAATCCATTAAGAGAGAAGATAGCAATTTCAATTAGCACAGCACTTTTCATGTAATACAATGTCCCAAGGCACTTCACAATAATATATAGTAGAGGATTTTTTTTATATAGAATCATTTTAACAGTTGTCGCTTACTTTACCAAGTCATTTTCCTTATGCACCACTTGACTTAAAGCAGGGATCAACATAACTCTCTGCCGTTAAAAAGAGTCATAATAGGAGGAGACACACTGTCGTCAGTTTTAATTCATTAGCTTTTCACCTTTGTAGATCTGTATTAGAAACTTACATCACGTCTGTCTGCCTAAGGCTTAAGTTAATATTGTCAGTTTATCCTTCATGAGCATGTCAGATTGTCAAATGCAATTCCCGAACCATGCTAAACAAAAAAAAAAGAGATCCTACAAAAATATGAAGTGGTATGCAGTGCTGAAACCATTTTAACATGCTGGCAAAGGCCAGCTGCAGTTCATTTGTTGCTATCAGTAAAACCAACAAGCATTCTGCAACATCACCTTTCTTGGTCATGTAACACAGTACAGTAGAAAGCTGAGATTTATTGGCAATATCTGAGGTTTCATCAGGTAAAATAGCAGCAAACAGTGCCTCCTCAATTTCATTGGCAATGGCATTAAGTTGGACATTACTTACTGCTTCGATGAGGTTCGACATTCCAGAAAAAACAGTAGAGGTTTCCAAATGCTGCTTGAGTAAAGGACTAAACTCGCTCATTGTAAGGTTTCTACATAATTGCTCAATTCAGGGAGTCATCTGATTTGTTAAGCCTATGAAATGCCAGCTCTTTTTCTTAAAACTGACTTACAACATACATTAATCTTTGCAAAATAGCCCAATTCTGACAAACATTTTCATTGTGTTGTCTCACAGCAATTCTCCGAATATCTGTTGTCTGGGTCCTGTTAAGCATGAATTTATATCCCATAGCTCTGAGCCTAGAGCAAAATCTAAATCTACCTGAATAAGTTTTCAATACACTCTACATTTTGTCTTGACTATACTTTTGTTTTGTTTTGTTTTCCTGTTTGTTTTGGAAAGAAGGAATTGGAAAAAGAAGGGTTGCTTTCTACTTTCTCACGAAATTTTCCTCCTTTCAGCTGTCACAATGAGCTGGTAGGCTTGTCAGGAATGGGATCACGCTGTGATGGCATTTATTCTAAATCAGTTCAGAATGATTTAGGATTCTGTCTTCACTATGCCAATAAGTCTTGATCATAATCAATTAATTTCTACACTTGTGGCATGACTAGCATTGGCTCATTTTGCTCAGACCAAGTACCAAACACCAAGAAATTTAAGTCAAGAGACAGTGTAAGAATATAATAAATGTGTGACATGAACCAGATTCCTTGTTAATCATCTACCCTACCTCATGGCTCAAACTGAGAACTACTGCTCTTTTCAACATTCGAAAATGTCATGTTTCCAAAATCGGCAAAGGACCTCAAGTATATTATAAGAACAGCCATACTGGGCCAGAAACAATGGTCCATCTAGCCCAGTATCCTGTCTTCTGACATTGGCCAATGCCAGGTGCCCAAAAGGGAATGAAAGGGTAATCATCAAGTGATCCATTCCCTCTCACCAGTCCCAGCTTCTGGCAAACAGAGGCTAGGGACACCATCCCTGCCAATCCTGGCTTCTAGCCATTGATGAACCTATCCTCCATGAACTTATCTAGTTCTTTTTTGAACCCTGCTATAGTCTTGCCTTTCACAATATCCTCTGGCAAAGAGTTCCACAGGTTGACTGAAATACTTCCTTTTGTTTGTTTTAAACTTGCTGCCTACTAATTTCATTTGGTGATTCCTAGTGCTTGTGGTATGAGAAGGAGTAAATAACACTTCCTTATTTACTTTCTCCATACCAGTCATGATTTTATAGACCTCTATCTTATCCCCCTTTAGTCGTCTCTTTTCCAAGCTGACAAGTCCCAGTCTCTCCTCATATGGAAGCTGTTCCATACCCCTAATTATTTTTGTTGCCCTTTTCTGTACCTTTTCCAATTCCAATATGTCTTTTTTGAGATGGGGCGACCAGATCTGCATGCTGCAGTATTCAAGATGTGCATAATATGGATTTATATATGGGCAATATGATATTTTCTGCCTTATCATTTTCTTATTTTAATGATACCTCAAAATTCTGGTTGAGAGCTAGATTCATAGTTCCATATAGGTTCATGATCAAGGAAATGAAGGCTAACAGCAGTAACTAGGGCCTAAAATGGGCACAGTCTTTGCAAACTTCCCCACAACAGCCTTGCTAATGCACCTCAGTCTGGACTTGCCACACCCAGTGCTTTTGTACATCTCTGATTAATGCATGGCATTTTAATATGGATGCACTAATAACTAGAGTCATACCATCAAATTCATTTTCACTTTTCACATATAGGATTAGGACCCAACTCTGGAAGTAGAAAACTAGTGCTGAGACTTCTGGTTCCCCATGTTGCATTTCTTAGTGAATAACATCTCCCCTCATTTTTCTTCATTTAACTCTGCTCATTATATTGACCAGATGGAACCATCCTAGCATGCCAGTCTTAGCAACCTACTGTACCATTCAAAGAATGTCAGAAACACCTTAATATTCTGCTATTAGTAGGAAAATAAGGTATTGAGAAATGTCTCATTTGCTGTGTAGGATAATAAAAAAGAAAAAGCCACTGTCTCTCCTTAGCTCTGCACATTTCAGCTTTGCACATTTAGGATACACATTTTGAAAAACAGGTACCTGTGTTACACACACCCAAAAATGAGCATGAGAGGGCAAAAAGATAGTTGTGCATGCAAACAATACCCTCTCTATGTGAAATTATTCATTTTGCTCATGCAACCATATTTTGAACACAAAAATACCTAAAACCCAGAAGCATCCACCTTCCTAGGTATTTACAAGGCCCTCATCCCAATGAGCACATCACAATCATTAATGGATTTTATCTCACAACAGTGTTATCCTCTATACCTGAAACACAGATATAGATAATGTGAGTTGCCTCAGGGCACATAGAAAATGTATGCCCAAGCCAGGAACTGAACCCGGATCTCCTGTATATTAGTCTACCATCATGTCGCTAGGCTGTTCTTGATCCTGCAATTGAACATTGAAAGCAACATGTGGGTACCTGTTTTGCAAATGTGCCCCTTACTCTGAAAAATCAGAAAGTCAGAGGCACCCTTGCTGTGTTACCCTTGGAGTCTGTACCCCAAGAGATGTTTAAAGTACCTGGAGCAACTAACAAAATGCAGGACTCAGTCCAAGCAAGTGCCCTAACCATTTTGGAGACTCTAAGGGTAGGTATTCATGGCTATAAGGGGAAGTGAATGTTCTCCAAGTGCTGTGAAGTGTTTAACGATTTAAAATAAATGAAGAAATGATCTTTCATCTTGAAAGCTTCTGTGTTATAAATTATTTGTTGGTCCCATTGGGATTCTATAGGAATTACCTCTGTAGCTGGAACTGATATGATGTGTGGTGTGTACTGTTGCTCTAACACTCTGAATATTTCCCGTCATTTAAGGACATAATTCCCGTGGGGTTTCTATTTTTCCCCATTGTTATTTGATTCAATGACATCTTTAGAATGAGTTTCAACTGACCTTTTTGTTTGGGCAAGGAAGGGGAATGGGTTCTTTTTGATAGTTTTATTTTTAAAATACAACTATTGGTGGATCCAATAAAAAAATATTGATGTAACTAAATAAATATTGTCATCTGTGACTAACAGTCTTGCAATCCTAAAAAAAAAACTATGGGTCGTATGTTCCCCTCTGTTGTATGGGACAGATCTCACGTCTGGCGCCATGAAAACCTACCTTTGTACGAATCCCCATTATGTGGGTGAAAAGGTCTGTCCTGGTGCAGCAGGTCGCAGAATAGGGGCCATGCTGCACAAAGGCTGCAGATTTACTGTGCAACTGAAAACAGCCTGAGAGCTATGCTCCCCTCTGAACTTACACAAAAGCAAAGTAATGTAAAAGAGCAAACCAACCACAGGATTCACAAAGCGAGATGATATGGAGTGAGGGTGGAAATCATGTGATAGGAATTAGGGGTAAATGCAGATACATTATATGCTAAACCCAGAAATTATTATTATTTATAAAACTGGTCAAAGTTTTCCAAATTGTGATTTGTCTGCAACAAATGTTGTCATTATTTCAAATTCAGTTGAAAAAAGGAGAAAAATAATAAAAAAAGATTAGTTTCTTCCCCCCCCCCCCACAATCTTTCAGCCATCTCTGGTTATTTAGAAAGCCCTATAGACGTGCATGGTGCTTCAGCATAAAGCTGATTGCAAGGTATTGCTGTATGAACTGTAATAAACTGTCCACACCATGGTCCCTTTCAACTTTCTGCCATCTCTAGAGTCATACGGAAGCCATCCATGTGTGTTGGTCTGAGCAACAGTGTCCCAAGAAGGGCTGTGGATAACTTTCTCTTTAAAAAAAAAAAACAAAGCAAAAACTGTGCAATCGTCCTGCAGCAGCCCCACTCATTTGTGCTGTGATCTGTGTATCTTCAAGTATTGTAGCTATGGTCTCTGCTGTGCATCTCCACATTCCCTGTTGAACATCTTTGTGGAAGGGTTATGTGACTATCATATTGCATATCTTCTAACTTTTTCTTGTGTGTCTTTGCAGCATCTCTGCTCCCTCCTGCTGTTTTCTGCAGGAGGGGAGCATATGGCCCTATAAGACATGTTCCCTTATCTTCATTTTTTAAAGTAGTGTTGAAAGAGAATTCAAACTTAAAACACAATACATGTGCAATGTATTTATCTTCTGCTGCAGATGGTCATCCGGAACAGTGCTCACAGGGATGCTACTTAATATATTATCCCAGCTGGCAATTCTCATGTGTTAAGAGTTAGCATTAAAACATGACATTACTTGTTTCAGACACTGCCATGGGACACCTTCCCACAGGATCCAGGTCTCAATCACTAGCTAAGTATTCAAATCCAATTTAACAAACTCCCTAACTCCACTTAGTTTTATTTTAGCCATTTTGTATTCCTTTCCCTTCACCTAGTGGCCATGTAACAATTCAATTACTGAAGTTCCTCATTCAGAAAGTGCACTTGATTTCCTATAATTCTAATTCTGTTTGATTTTTTTTTCCTGAGTAACACATGCCACTTGGAGTTGACTGAGTTAAAATCCTGAAATAAAGCTGGCATTGTGTAAGTGCATCAGCTACAAAAGAAAAAGAAAAAAGAGGTTAATAAAAAATACACTAGAAATGGCAAATGAGATTAGAGGAGACATTTCTGGTCATGAGGGCATTTTCAGGCTATGCCAAAAAAAAAAATCAAGGTCAGCCTAAGAAAAAAGGAACCAGGGAGACAATATAAATTGAAAGATGAAAGGAGGGGTGAGAATGAGAGTGTAAAAAGATGTGTGTTAGGAGAAAATAGAGTCAGGTGGCACAGAAAAGAAAGGACAAAAGGGATCAGAAGGTAAAACACCAATTCGTAGATCAAAAGGTTAAGAAGCAAGTTTTAAAATAAAAGGATGATAATATAAACAGCTTGAAAGGAGATTAAAATAGAGAGGTGATGAGTGTGCAGTAGAGAAGAGAAAAAAACAAATTTATTTGAGCATAAGCTTTCGTGAGCTACAGCTCACTTCATCGGATGTAGCTCACGAAAGCTTATGCTCAAATAAATTGGTTAGTCTCTAAGGTGCCACAAGTCCTCCTTTTCTTTTTGCGAATACAGACTAACATGGCTGCTACTCTGAAAGTAGAGAAGAGAGACTGTCAAGAATCTTATGGAGTAAAAAGAATCTGTGACAGAGAATGAAAGAACCTGATTGTATCAGAAGACTGCATATTTTTTGGATAGAAATTACTTGTGGCTTCTGAACCTATTTTGACTTTTCTTCACATACTCGGAGCTTGTTACTGTCTTTAGTTCACACCTTTCTTTTCCTCTCATTCCCCTTTAGTCTTTCACTGTATGAAGTGACAAAGGATGAGTTTGTGATTAAAGTACAAAACTGGGAGTCATGAGGTGTGGGTCTTTTCCCCAGCTTTGCTACAGATTTGCTATGGTTGCTTGGGCCAGTCACTTCAAGCTAGGATTTTCATAAATCTCTTAGGCTCAGATCTGTAAATCCAGAAGGGACCATCATGATCATCTAGTCTGACCTGCACATTGCAGGCCACAGAACCTCACCCACCCACTCCTGTAACAGACCCATAACCTCTGGCTGAATTACTAAAGTCCTCAAATCATGATTTAAAGTTACAGAGAATCCATCATTGACACTAGTTTAAACCTGCAAGTGATGTGTGCCACATGCTGCAAAGGAAGGCTAAAAAACCCAACAGGTTCTATGCCAATCTGATTCAGGAGAAAATTCCTTCCCAATCCCAAATATGGTGATCAGTTGCACTTTGAGCATTTCAGAAAGACCGACCAGCCAGACACCTGGAAAAGAATTGTCTGTAGTAACTCAGAGCCATCCCCATCTAGTGTCCCATCATCGGCCATTGAGGATATTTGCTCCCAGCACTCGCAGATGGGCTACATGCCATTGTAGGCAGTCTCATCATACCATCTCCTCCATTAACTTACCAAGCTCAGTCTTGAAGCCAGAACTTCACTCCTCTAATGGTTAGAAACCTTTGTCTAATTTCAAGCCTAAACTTGTTGATGGCCAGTTTATGTCCATTTGTTCTTGTGTCAACACTGTCACTTAAATAACTCCTCTCCCTCCTGGGTATTTATCTATCTGATGTATTTATAGAGCACAATCATATCTCTCATTAGCCTTCTTTTGGTCAGGCTAAACAACCCAAGCTCTTTAAGGTCTCCTCTTATAAGGTAGGTTTTCCGTTCCTTGGATCATCCTAGTAGCTCTCCTCTGCACTTGTTCCAGGCTGAATTCATCGTTCCTAAATATGGGAGACCAGAATTGCACACACTATTCCAGACAAGAAACATGAGGCCTGCCCTCCCTGCTTGCAGCTGAATTTTGTGTCCATGTCATTTAATTAACTGTAGGTGCAAGTTACACTACTTATTACCAGCAGATTTGCAACTGCAATAGCTATATTGAGTCACAATTACTTGGATTTTCACCAACAGTTCACCACAAATTTTGTGGGGTAAATACATATGTGAACATGAAAGTAGGACAAAATATCTCTGTTGCCACACTATCTGTGTTGCTCTCACAATTCTATTACAATTCTCCTGATATTTTGTGTTTTCTTAAAGGCTCAGCTCCTAGGGTCAAGTGATTACATCAGAATCTCAGGGTTTTTAAACTATATTTGAAGAGAACAGCTTGAAAAATGTGACCTGAGTTCATTTTTCAAATGGGGGGACTGAGGCACAAAGAGACTAAGTGACTTGCCCAAAGTAACACATGATATCTGTGGCAAAGCAGGAAATGGGGCTCAGACCTCCTGTATTCCAGGCTCATGTCCTAACAACTGGATTTGATGATGTCATGCTGATGAATAGTCCCAAAGTTAACGTTCATCAATAAGCAATTAAAAGGGGTTATGAATATCAGCAAAGAAATTTGGCAGGTTTGGGGTTTCTCCAATTATTCTAGTCAAGTGAGAGTCTTTTGGGAGTCCTGTAGGCCATACAAAGGTCATACTGAGTGGAATCAGGGGACAGTGCTGTCCCAATTGTTAAAATAAGTAACTAGTTCAATACGCACAGGATGAGGAGGGTAAAAGGGTCAAATCCAAAGTCTAGAACTTAGCCTGAGTAGCTGGGCCAGGCAACAGGCAGAGGCACAAGGAAGGGGAAGAAATCATCCCCCACTCCCTACGTCACAGAGCAGCACTGGAGCCACTCCACAGAGGAGATGATTGCAGACTATTGTGGTAGTAACCTCTGCAGGTCGTTATGGGACCCAGTCCTCCTTGAGGACAAGAAGGGAAAATCCACATAACAGTGGTTCTTCCAGACCTGACCTGTCCCATCTGCCACCTGCAATCCACAATGCAGGTTGCTTGCACAGAGAGGGACCCCATGCTGAGTGGGGTGTACACCCTATAGGCCCCCCTCTGCCAACATAAAGCCCCTTAGGAGGCTGAACTCCAGTGGTTCTGCTGCCAGGAAGCTCTTAACACAAAAGAGAGGGCTGGATTTACTTCCAAGGATTACCATTTCAGCCTTTAATGTCTCCAGGATGGGCTACGAAGACTTGTGCAACTACACTGTGTAAAATTCCCCGTCCATTGGTTTCACCCAGGAGCAATTCTGTATTTCCCAGATAATCATCTTAACAATGGAACTACCATGTGTCTCCTGGACTAATATGGGAGAATAGAGCTTTGATGATAGAATTTGAAATGTTTACTTCAGAAAATGTACATTACATCTCACAAAGGAATGGGGGTGGGAGGGGAGAAAGACATTACAGTGAAATGATTTAGACTGAAGCTTACAGCAGCTCTGGAAATAAAGCAAATGGTGAATTCAAGAGTACATACGCTTTTGACGGATCACTGAAATAACGCCATGTAAAGATGTTTGAGTTGCTGTTGAAAATAATACAGCCAAGCAAAATACAACCAAATAGGAGGCTACAGAGTAGGAAGAAGCTCTCAGCTCCTTTTCTGCTAGCAGATAAAGACAGTCTTTCAAATGATTTACATCAAACAGAAGCAAGAGTACTGAGGACTAGAGAAATGACAACAGGCTGCTTTTCCTGTATTTGATTGCACTGGCTAGGAATGATGAAAAAAAGTACATTGAACTACTGTTACCCTGCTGCAGCTTACTCAGGGTGCTGAAGACTCTCATTCCAAATCTGATTTTTAAACAAATAAATAAATAAATACAAGGGCTTAGAGTCAGTCCCCTAAATGTGTAAACTTCTCTCTCCTCAGGATTTTTAATGAAAGAAAATAACAACAGTGAATGGTCTGCCAGCTGTTCACCACAGGGAGTTTATTTCACGGAAATTTGAATTTATGGGAACTTTCTTCATCACTCCCATTTTTTTTCTTGTTTGTCCCATGTTGCTCTTTGTTTGGTTTCTCTGGTGCCAGAACTGCCACACTGGGACCATATCAATGTTGTTCATCTCTGCAGTAGAGCAGGATGTTTAATTTCTCTTCATGCTTTTCTTTTTCCTCCTCACTAAGGCACAGCCAGAAAGAGTAATAAAATGATCCAGAGACTAACTGATAATTGCTCTGGCAATTCTTGATCTGATCAAGAGAAAGTGAATCAAATTGAGAGTTCTCAAGCAGAGCCAAAAGAGGAGGAAAAACAATAGAATAGTAGTGTTTTAAGCTACGTGAAATAAAATACTGCACCTTTTGCGAATATGAAAATAGCTAGGTCGTGGGTGAAACACACATACATAGGTTGGTTGCTGTCTATTTAAAAAGGAAAAATAAATTGAAATTGGAGCCTCCTGTGGGGATTGAGCATGAGGTAACAAAATGCAGTGTGAGAAATCTGAATTTAGGATCAGGGAGGTGCAAAGGATTGGGGTGCACAAATAAAGCAAAAATTCACCCACCAATTTATTTTTTCAATCTCAAAAATTTCACTTTGCTTTTTAAGAATTGTTTTTCATTTTCATGTAGCTCTGAGCTTCCGGACTCCATGCAGGATCAGAAATGGAAGTGCTAAAATACCTACTTCTTGCAGCCTTTCTGCCCTGAGCTGAGAGAGGATATAAATTAAAGAGAACAACTGTTCTTGCAAGATTTCCAGCCCAGTTTTCCACTCTGTGGGCCTGATTATGATCAGCATAAATCAGAAGAAACTCAAAGGAGGTCACTGATATTGTACTGGTATAAAACTACTATAAGTAAGAGAAGGATTAATCTGAAGTTAGACTAGTTCAGATAAAGTTTAGGCAGGTACTTGGACTGAAAATTTCCATCTTTTGAGATCCCCCAACCATTACTGGTTATTTTAACTCTCAGCTCCCTGCTTCCTGCTGGACCAAGAGCTCTCTACAGAACAGACGCATTTTCATATACAGGGTGTGTGTTCATGCATGCACACACTCATACGCATGCTCATTCTGTCTCACGTTCTCAGCTGACCTGGAAAGAGCGTAAGGACAGCTGCATATGAATGGGGGGAAAGAGCACCACAGAAAAAAAGTCACTAAAGGACCATGAAAAGTTCAGGATCAGACATAAGAAATGAGAAGGCACAAGCATACTCATCACCTGAGCAGAAAGTCCCAATGTACAGAACGGAAATAACTCCTTTTGAACAGAGCAGACATTTCTAAACAGGACAGTAAGCTGCACTCTGTGCTGTCTAAAAGAACACCAGTTTATAGAGGGAAGAGGTGTCTCTAATAGCTCTATTGTCACCTCCATTTTACAGAAAGACAACCGTGAAAACTTTGCTTGGGAAGATGGGCACTAATGCACTAGAAGTAGGATATAATACACCACAGAGGCATTTGCCTTACCCAGAAAAAATGCTCTGCCATTATCTTTTCCAGTTCAGTATGCACAGAGAGATCATCAATGATATTAATTTCCTTAGACAAGGAACAGTATGATGAAAATGTCTTCAGACCACAGCCAGAGTTTAAAACAGCCTCAAACATCAGGCTATGACAAGCTTTTAGGGGTCTTTAACAAAAGATATTGGTTGTTTTGACATCTGTCCAGAGTTTCAGAATCAGGAACTTCAACCTTTCAGTCCTTGGTTACAACTATGCAGCTGTCTAACAGCCCTGTTTAGTGGCATTCTTTCTCATTAGCTTTGCCCGCAGGACTGAGAAAGATGGTGGACCAGCCTGGGATTGGAGCTAGAAAAAAGTCTATAGGAATAAGGACCAAGGGAATAGCAAGAGTCTAGCCTCATAGTTCCAGGCCAGATACACAAAGGACTCTCCCCCTGTGCTCCCCTCTGGCAGCATGGAAGTACAATTATTGGCTAGCTAATGGCTGCATTCTTTGCCTCAAGAGGGGTCCAGATGCACACACAGGAGTTAGAGTTGCTTTAAGCAGCATTAATTTTCCATAAATCTTACTATGGAACATAAGCAGTTTTAGTAGGGCAATGTGCTGCTTAGTGTGACTGATTCCCTGGCTACTCTTACCTACTGTCCACATTCCCATTGTCTAGATACACAGATCTTTGTGGATGGGATACAGCAGCTATCTGGTGGGCAGGGATAATACAGTATAACAACCTTTCCCTTTCCACAGCCCCACCCTGTCTTTAAATACACCCCTACCTTCTATCCTCTTCACTGTGACATATGGGCCATTACCAAGAAAATAAAACACTTTGAGATCCTCCAGGACAAAAGCTCCTCTACAAATGGAAAAAAATTACATTGTTATTTTTTGAATTGTTACTAAGAAAGTCAGGTAAAGCCTGAATTTTTACATAAAATCATTTCACATACTATGAACTCATCCAAAGATTTGTTAAGCATAAAAATGTAAATTACACAAAATGCCCTGAATAGATGTAAAATTATGTTGATGAAGCAAGCTACCTTAGCAATGACCTTTCTTGTATTTCAAAGCAAGTACAATTATTCTCCAATTCAAATGATGCTAAAAGGTATGTCTCTTAATGTGATCAAGTACTTTCATCCCAGACAATAAACAGCTGAATAGTTACGTACAAAGGAAATACTCATTTAGCATTTATTTATTTTGTTTGTAACAAGTGTGTGAAATTTAATGAAATTTTAATTCAAAATGTAAACATTCCAGGTAATATCTTTAGATGGTGTAAATCAGCATAGGTCAATTGAAGTAACTGGATCTACACCAGTTTATACCACCTGAGGATCTGGTCCCATTTTTATATTCATGGCGGGTGGGGTTCAGTACAGCTAGGCAAGAAGAAATTTCACTCTACTTGCAATTGCAATGTTGTAAAAGAATTAATGATACAGAGTAATGAGTTGTTAATCAGTATTCATTTGTATCCTTCAGAAGACATGTATAATCTTTGACAGTCATTTGTTTAAGCAATCCACATAATTGCAATTTTAACATGGTTTTTCTTTTAATATACATTAACCCATAAAATCTGTCATTTTGACCATGACCAAGCCTTGAAATTGGCCTGTGTTTGGTTTTTTGTTTTTTTTTTTTCTCTTGATTAACATGTGTTTCTAAGAGAATCTGTTTTCTCTCATTTCTGGAAGTCTTCTGAAGGTCTGAAAGGCAAAAATCATCCTCAAAGTATTTTTTGTCCATAGTGCTGTAGACACTGGCAGTTCTGATTCCAAACATCCCAGCCTAGTAACACCTGTTCAGATCTTTTTAGGTATCCTCAAATCTCAGAGACCATAAGTCACACATCTAGCTCTCTCCCATGCTTTCACTCATCTTGCAATTTGTGAGGTGTTAGCTCATTTTCTTAAATGAAAACACATACATGATTTAGTGTTTCATGGTAACTTTTCACCTCTACTTTTACTTACGCTAATGAATTCTACAGGGCATTTGAGATAACTATCAGATCTGCAGGTTATCTAGAAGAGAGAAACCATAGCAGTGCATAAATTAGCATGGTTATTATTATTTTAAATGAAAGTGAATTTCTGTTTCAATACACAGAGCAAAACATACTTTCAGACTAAAGTGACTTATTTTTAAATTAAGGAAAACAGCAAGAAGAAATAACAAAAGTAAAGTCTCCATGACAGTGGAATGTTACAGGAACATTGGTATTGCTGTACTGAATCAGACCAGAGGCCCATCAGGTCCAGTATCCTATGTCCAATAGTGACCAGTAGCGGATACCTCAGAGGATGGAGCAAAAACCCAGCAGTAGGCAAATGTGGAGCAATCTTCACACTTCAAATGCATACACATAGGACTAATCCTGATCTCTGACAATTAGAAATTGGCTTCAGTCTAAGGTTTAATATCCCTTCCAAAATGTTTGTCATTAATTATGATAACTCTGGATACTTTTGATATCCGTATTCAAACCCTTTTTTATTCTGTTAAGTTCTGGCCCTCAGTAACTTCTTGTAGCAATGAGTTCTGCAGCTTTATTACACATTCTGTGGGAAACTATTTCCTCTTATTAGTTTTGAATTTCCTACTGTTCAGTTTCTTGGGTTTTTTGTATTTCTGTTTGCACTAGAGACTGCAGCTACTCTGAGACCCAATGGCTGCTGAATTCCTCACACTAAGGAGAGTTCTTAGGAATGTGACAATATAAAGAACAAAAGGCATTATAGTTCTAATAACATAGACTTGCCAAGACTCACTGATTTGGAAGGATGTATCCTCATATTTGGATTAGTTTTACAGTATTTATTAAAATATCTTACATTAAATTTTAAACAGTTTGCTGTGAGACATTTAAAGTTACGTTTTTTTATCCCATTCTTTCAAATTGTAACATCTAGTTAGCCCTCTGCTTGGAGTATCTACCCATTATAGTTAAGTTGGCAAAACAGTTTAATTAATTATTCCTATTTTCCACAGCTTCAGGATTTTAAAGTATTCATTTCTGAGAAGAAATATTGCTTATTTGGAGTGAAATCCTGGCCACACTGAATACAACAGGGACAGGATTTCACCCTTGCCTCTTTGACGATTTTTTGCTATAGGTTTAAGCACAGATCCTTTTAGCCATTTTGAAGTTCAGCAAAAATGAAAACCCCCCACATTTTTGCTAACCATTCTTTTTCAGAAAGCGATATGGCAAAAAATGTCTGCAGTTAACTTAGAAGGGGGAATAAGATCCCGCCCCAACACCATCCTTGTTCTCATCATGGCCTCCCTAGATAACCACTCAGTCTTTCCCTGATGCAAGTGGGTTGGGAGGGAAGGAAGTGAGCCAGCATGGCAGGAGGGCAGAAGTCTGCTACTGGTAATGGTCAATTTCTTCCTGGGCTCCTTCTGAGCTGGCATAGCATTTAATCTGTAGTTCTACCCTGGTAAGTGATTTGGTGAAAATGTCCCCATGAGCCTCCAGGTTTAGTACCTATCACACTTGTTCACTTTTGAAGTAAAACAGATGTTTTTTCTAACTCTAGACTTCCATATTTAATCTAGGACCTGAAAGTCAAACCTTTCTGACCCATGCATCATCACCAGGTAAAAGGCCACATTCTGCCCTCAGTTACGTATGTGCAACTCCCTTGTCTTTTAAGTGCTATTATTTTAAAAATTATTACTATGCCCTCAGTTACATTCTTGTGAACCCAGCGTCTTCATTTTCTGATTTCAGTAATACTTGCACAGCCCTAATGACTTCAACAAAGCACAGAGCTGGGGAATATTTTTTTTTAAATAAAACCCATGAACAGAATTTTTTCAAACTTCTAAAAAGGTGTGGGGTTTCTTTATTTGGGCAAAGGTTCTGGATTATTCTTTTTTTAATGGGTCTGGCTCACTCCTCATTCACTTAGCAACTCACTGACTGAGAGCCAGATTGCTTGCCAGTATTTTATCTCAGTTAAAAATAAGACATATTGTAAAGTAAAAGCAATGATGCACTAGTACTGGCAGCTATGTCATCTGTTTGACAGAGTCAAAAGTTTTCTTTTTAATTTACTTCATGACATATATAATTTCATAAGATGATGCTAGTTTTACTGCCATGTATCATGAGGTATCCATGTGTTAGGGTACTATACAAATGATTGTTTTACATTAAGACAGTGTACAGCACCATAAAACTCAGTGACAGCTGATCACAAGACCTTAGATTCTCATAACACCTGAGATGTGGTGCTTACACCAGGGGATAATCCAATTGTAAACAGTGACTCACTGTTAACAACTACACGAAACACGATTAACAATTTGTGATTTCAGAGTAAGCCCATTTCATTTTGTCCAGCAAAGAGAAGGATTAAGGATATATGAATCAGGTTTTTATGACTTCCCAGAGCTAAAAATGCTGGAAGAGGTTTTGACAGTTCAAATCAGGGAAGAAGAGCATACAGCCAGGCAGGGGTTGAATTGATTTGGTAGAGCTGTTATAACCTACCAGCGCTTTTGTCAATACTGGCAATAATGGCTTCTCTAGTTCTAATTTCCTAGGGCACTGTTTCCTAAAGTGTGGGGTGCATCAGTCCCGGGGGAGAGAAACATTAGTAACTACTTGTGGGGGTCCTGGATAAATTGTCAATTATTCTCAGCCTCAGGTTTTGTTTATTTAAAACAAAACATAGGTTTTTAGGCGCTAAGGTTGTGAAAGAAAACTTCCAATCATGAAGTGAGTGTAACAGTGCACAGACATCTGCCTGAATTTGAAGAAAGCCTGAAACAATAACTCTGGGACATTAATTGCCCCCATTGATTTCTAGGGGTGGTAACTCAGATATCAACTGTGATACTTTAGATGTCACTATTTAACTGCTCCTTAAAGGAAGAAAGTATGATTATGAAGATTTATGCCAGTGTTTCCCAACATGGGGGAGAGGGACATGAAGGACTAACCAGGGATACACAGAAGATGTATATGTTAAGTTTCATAGACCATTAACAGCATGTCATAGGCTGTAGGGAAACATGATTGGTTTCCTTTTCCTGAAAGAAAGCTCAGCTTTCAAAAGTTTGTGAAACCCTGCCCTAGAGAGCCCCAGCCAGTGACAGAGTAGAGGTAAGTACCTTCTAAGAATCTGGAGAGGGGACCTAACTGAAAACTGAAAAGATCTCAGATCTGATCCCAACATATGGGCAGCAGTGAGGAGAAGGAAGTAGTGGGGAATAAAAAAAATCTAATGCTACACACCATTTCTTGTGTACTCAGAAGGGCAGTGAGGGGTCCCAGGCATTCCCAGTTCCAGGACCCCATCCTTGCATACACACAGACGTGGGATGATGGAACCAGGGGTTTGACCAGAAAGTTTGTGATCCTGTGTCCAAGATTCCATTACAGTGGCATGTAGGAGTCACAAGAGGGGACTTGGGGGACCAAGAATCCCCCATGCTCAAGGATATCCTATCCTCAGACATTGACACAAGCAAGAAGAGGAGAAAAGGCTGGCTCCTCCCATGAGTAGGAGCCTATATGGACAGTTAGCATGGGAAGACACTGAACTGCCTACAGTGTTAGCCTACAGTTTTAGCATAGGTAACTAGAGGAAACTGCTCTAGCCAGCAGAAAGAGGTAGTCTGGGAAGTAGGGAGAGAGTAATGGGAGAACCAAGTTAGAGACGTTTCTGAAGGGGAACCATATGACAAATTCCAGGGAAAGTGAGACAAACCCTCCTGCCCCTGGTCAGCAGAGCTGGTGGAATATAGAACAAGGAAGATTGCACCCCCTCTCCAAGAATGGCAGAATTACAATTTTGGTGTATGCACCCCTGGAGCTACAGCATGTATTCTTCTGAAGAGTTTCAGCTACAACACAGACCTTCTGCACCCACTCCAATTAACAGGACAACATTTTGCCCTCTATTACTGCTAGTCATTTTTGGATCTAACTATTAACATCTCTTTTTAATACTGATGAAAAGAAACTATAAAATAAAGGACTGGAATCCAGCAAATAGAATTAGCTAATCTCCGCTGTTTCAGTTAAGATGTTATATGTCATATGTAGTGCTTGTCTGGGCTCCAGAGGGAAATGGATAATCAGAAGAATATCTTTCAATGTCTATTCTCTGTAAAGATTTACTGAGTCTCTAATGCACACTGACAGCTCCTGCATAAAAATCACACAAATGTTAAGATCCATATATCAGGTTGCAAATAATAATAATAATTAATAATTAATAATCAAATTTAAAAATCTTCTTTGGATTCAGCTAAAATAAATGAGGAGATAGTTTCATGATCAATATCTTTTGGTGTTTGTTCTAAATTGTTCATTTGTAAAGGTCAATGTAGTAAAAGAAAAGGTTTTTTTAAGATTACAAAGATACAAAAAATGTGTCCGTTAATTGATAGGAGTTTGTAAACCAACCCAGTTATGGAATGAGCTAATTGCCATAGTTCAGGTAGAAAATATTGCTAATAGCTGCATATGGTCACACAGGCTACCCCATCTTGCCATAAATAAACTGCTTACTGGCTTCTTTGCCCGTACATTAGTGGCTTGTCTCCACACCTACTGACCACTAAGAATTTTTTTATCATATCTGGGGAATTTGTAAGACTAAATCTTAGGGCCTCCCATGTTGCAGGAACATCTAAATGCAGCTGAAAAAATGGAAATGCAGTTACTTGTGCCCACAACTGAACTCATCTGTGCCCACACAAATCTACATCCACAAATCCGGTAGTTAGACTGATTTAAAAAAGGCTAATTTCAGGCACAATTAATTTGATTTGTTATATTGGAGGCCAGGATAAGGCTCATTTAAGGATCAGAGTCTCAGTATTAACAGATGACTGAATGCTGTAAACCTGGAAATAAGAGAAAGCTGTGGATTTTGCTTACTGATCTTTTTTCAGGAACACTAGAATATTTTTGTGAACATTCTTACTACAAGTGATTTAATATGTGCTGTCAAACATCAGGTATTTGTCTTCATTTCACAAATTCAATCATAATTTTCCTCTATGGCCATTTTCTAAATATAAAGTGTCCCATTTTTTCAAAGTTAAAAAGCAATTTCCAATTTCAAAAATTGCCATTAGTTTTTGACAAGTCACCAAGAAAAACAAGCACCAGATCCTCAGCTAATATACATTGGCATACTAACATGGAAGTCAATAGGGCAAATCAATTCATGCCAGCTGAGGATCAGGTCCTTGTCCTTCCCCCCCCAAAAAAACCCAAAGCCAAAAAGTAATTGTTTCATTTCAGGTGCAAAAATGTTTTGTATGGGTCTGTAAACAACTGTTCTTGTTAATCTCTATTGGGCCATGTCAATGTTGAAAAGGTCATCACTGAAGAGAGAGACCATGGTAACTGTCCCACTCTACTTGGCACTGATGCCTCAGCTAGACTATTGTGTCCAGTTCTGGACACCACAAGATGTGGATTGGAGAATCCAGAGAAGAACAACAGAAATAATAAAAGGTTTAGAAAACATGATTTATGAAGAAAGGCTAAAAAAAACCTGGGCATGTCTAGTATTACAAAAAGAAGATGGTGGGGGGGAGGTTAAAACAGCCTTCAAATCCATGAAGACCTGTTATAAAGAAGACAATGATCAATTGTTCTTCATGTCCACTGAAGGAGGACAAGAAGTAATGGAGCTAATCTGCATCAAGGAAGATTTAGGTTATACAATAGGAAAAACATTTTAACTGTGAGGGGAGTTAAGCTCTAGAATAAGCTTCTGACGGATGTTGTGGAATCCCCATCCCTGGAGGTTTTTAAGAACAGATTAGGCAAACACCTTTCAGGAGGCTGGACTAGATGACCTCTCAGGGTCCCTTCCAGACCTGCAGTTCAATGATTCTGTGGTGACTGCCTATAGCACTAAACACAGGGCAAGACGACTTGTGTTCTTGTCCTTGTTTTGCCACTGATTCTTATATAAACCTGATGTTGCCACTCGACTTCTCTATGTCTTACTTTCCTCATCTCTAAAATGAGGCTAATACTGTTTAAACTGCTTGAAGAATCTCAGGTGTGTGCACTTACCTAATTTCATACTCAGCTGCAGCAGTTGCATGCATAATCACAGAGACCCTTTTGCATGTACATATCTTTTCTGGAATAAACTACAGACAGGTGGGGATTTTCAAATGCACCTAAGGGAGTTAAGCACTCAACTCCCACTGAATTTCAATGGAATTTAGGGACTTTGATCCTGTCACCGTTGAATTGAAGTCAAAGGTAAAGCTCCCCTTGACGTCAGTGGAGCAGGATGACCCCTGGGGTCCCTAAAGTCCCTAGGCTCTTGAAAATCCCAGCCTAAATTTTAGCCCTACAGGACTATCTCTGAAACAAAATAAAATATTTTGTTATATAAATACAAATATGGCTATAAAATTCTATAATTTTCCCCACAGCCTAGCACAAAAACGGTATTGTTGAGAAAAATGTGTGAAAATGTGTTTAGGGTGGCATCCTGTTTTACCCAGCTGTTTTGCTCATCCTTGGTCATAGAATAGCCTGATGGCATAACAGCCAAGCACTGGGTTGCCATCTGGGAGAGTTAAGACTGGGAGTGATATTGAGAATCCCTCACTCTCAAGCTGATACAGTCAAGTCTTGTCATAGGAGTAGAACATACCATGCCAAGGATGTCAATCAGCAGCCTCAAACAGCTGATATATATAGTGCACTGGAAGGACAGTGGTCCAAAAGGGAGTTATCAAGCCTGGTCTACAATATTTGCCAGAGGTAAGAAAACAAAAATAGGATGAGACAGGGCAGAGAGAATTAAAAACAAAGGAATGATGGTCCTAAAATTATAAACAGAAGAAATACACAAGGGTTGCATCTAAAAGAATCTTTAGATTCTGGCCAGGGATGGGAAGGAAAAACCCATGTACATGTGCCTGAGAAGTCTCTGTGGCCCCCAGCCTAAAGAAGTTAAATAACAAAACAATATCTTCTCAATAGCAGAGGCCAATTATTGAAAACAAGCACAGGTTGTATCTACACTGCTGGTAGCATCAGTGGAAGCCACAAGAATTTTTACCATGCAGTCATCTAACCATCAGGCCCTATGTACACAACAGAATCTAGCTGCGTATCTTGTGAATTACAGGTCCAAAATTCCAGTGTAAACAAGACCTAAACTCTAAATGAAGCAGATCTCAAAAAGAAGAGGATCCAAGCTTCCAGCTATAATCAGAAAGGCACTCTCCTCAATCACATCCCTTCTTTTGTGGACACCACTTTACTGAATTAGCAATTACTATCCCAGGTCCTTCTACTTCTTCCATGCAGCTGATATTTTCTATGTGCTAGCACCACCATTTGACAGAGGATGAGTCAAGAAGTAATGTGGAGTGTATACACCTGGCTTGCCTAATTTAAGATGAACTATAATGGAGAAATGTATATTAGAATAAAATGGTTATAAATCAAAAGCTATTTCATTTTCTGTGGTAGTGTAAAAAGCCAGAGCTGTTTGAATCCATATTTCAGCTGTCATAATCTCTTAGGGATATCATTGACCTTCCTTGGAAATTTCTGTCACATAGAAAAGAATGGTTCTGGAGGAAGAACATTAAATCACACCGCATTACTGACAGCCAGTTACTTGAAGGTAATTTAGCCCACTTTAACAAGTACTTAACAATGAATTGCACTTTTCTATAGTCTTATTCTTTACATGTTTAAGTAGCAAAGTTGGTATCTGTGTTATATATGTGTATTAAAATCAATGCAAAAATGTATGCCCCACCATCTTTCACTGAGTACAGTCTCTCAAGAGAACTATTAAGTATTCTCTTGCAGTGTTTCACGCATATATTTTCGATCAGTATTGAACTAGATGCACTAATGTTTTCAAGGAACAATAGAGTAACTTAGACCTGTAATTTCTACAGGAACTTCTTTGGATGCACTTAGGAATATAGTTTCCTTTTTTAAAAAAAATCATTAATAAATAACTTAGGACTAAAAAAATAATCACGCGAGCAGCTACCTTTCTGAAATGAATTATTCCAGTGAAGAGGTGAGTTTCAGTGTTCAGAAATGAAGTAAGGAATGGGTTGGAATCTAAATAGCCAATAGCCATGGATACCCATGTACAGAGTACCATAATTACTGCTTGCAGGAAGGCTGATTACCCAAATGTGGATGTTTGGAACATACAGTAAGTACTTTAAAATGTCTGCATGCTTGCCTAAATATGGTCTCATCAATCAGATTTGACAGAGGATGAATGAGAACAATGAAAACAGAGGAAAGTGAAAATATATCTATTTCTCCTATCATACCCTTTTGCTCTCAGATAAATGTGGTATATTCAGCCCCGAAGGAGCATAGTCCAGGCACAGATAGTTACCCTTACCTTTCAGATATTTGATTTTGTAGCTACAAACAGCCTGGCAGCTGCCAGAGCTTTTCTTGGAGGGAGGAGAAGATGTTCCTGCATTTTATTTTATTTTTTCATACTAAGAGCAGTCTACTAAATACCCTGCATTTTGAGCTATTCTCACTATCCGTATTTGAGCAATCTTTGTGAACTCAGAGAATTCCATTTTCCTTCTTAAATTATAAACCAAGAAAAAGGGGGAAAGGTCATTTATTTAAAAAGCATGCAATTCATTCACTGGATTTTCTATCATTTTCTGCAATAGACTCAATTGGCTGGAATTGGATGGTCTCACATGTAGTGTAATTAGTGATGGAAGAAACTCAAAACATTTAGGGGTTCAGCTGGGAAAAGCACATGGAATTCAGATTTCCTTATTTATTTGGATTTTTAAGATCAATAAATGATCTTTATCTATCCAGATGTATTTTTTGGACCTCAGCTAAACTATCTGAACCATCTTGGATTGCAAATGTGAGCCGGAAGTATCCAAAAACAGGCTAACTTATTTGAGTTTGGATTGCTCCGAAACCTTTGCTAATCAAGGTTTCAAATTAGAAGTGCTACAGGAATGAGTTGTCCACAAGCTCCAGTCATGTGAAGTTCCTAAACTCTTGTCCTCCACAGGGTTGGGCCTAGAATCAAACTTCATGGGACATATTCCTCCCGTGGAAAATTGACTTAACTGGGGTTCAGATAACTGAGGTTTGATTGCATTTCCTCTCAGGATTGAGGAGTTGGTCCTTTATGCATTTAGGCCTAAGACATTTGCATAATTTGGATGATAACTAAGCCTCTGAAATCAACTTTTCAGATTTGCCCTCTAAATGTTGAGATGGCTGCACTGACAGTGCTAGTAATTTTCTGAATTATCTGCAGTGTTTGCAAGGAAAGAAGGGCCGAAACTGGGTTCAACAAATAGGACAAAGATCAAGGAAAAGTCAAGGATGACTAATTTTTGTCTTGCTGATTAAACAGCTTTATGCAGAGGTGAGGACCATTGAACCAATATGATCACTGAAGCTGCAGGGGATGAAAATAGAAGACCATTAAGAGCAAGCGATGGAAAATATGGAGAAAAAGAGGAAATGTCACTCATATGGTAGCTAAATGAGATTTTCTTTCAAAACAAGGGTTTTTAATTGATTATAAAAATCCTTTGAAAAGCTTCCCTGTAGCTTTCTAATTTACTTTTTTGCAAAGTTCAAGCAAAAGATGAATCAAATTTTGTCTTCAGTATCAATGACTGTAGTTAAATAAATCATCATTCACCAAAGTATCTTTGTAGCATATTTGATGTTTTAGAAGTAAATAAATACAGAAAAGCAGAAAGAAACACTTCAGAATGCAAATATTTTTAACTAATTTATGTCATTCTGAAGCATAATATTAAAAGAGCTTCTACAAGAATAAACTTGGAAATTGATATTGGCAAAAATTGCTTAAAGAATAATCACCATTAACTCTCTATCACTTTTCAGCTAGAAAAAATTTACATAATCTAATTTATTCTCACAGCAGCCTCAAATGAGATGTCTCCATAAACACACTGCTAGTTTACGGAATCTCTTACTGTAACTTACTTTGTTCCACTTGACAGGGGTATTATGGGGAGGAAACAAAGAAATCCAGGTTTCCCATTAACCAGACTGACCCACAACTAACTGGCCGAATATGGCCAGATTGTTGGCTAAAGGTTGTCTATATGGCCAGTATTTTCAGAAGGTACAGTACACATAACTCAGCCCAGATTTTCAGAATCAGTCAACTCCCATTTAAACACCCAAATAAGTGTCTGGATTTGAAAAGAAACCTTGGGTGCTGAGTTCTTTTGAAAATCTTGCCATATACAATATAGCATTATGGGTAGAATAAAAACCTATACAGAATAGAAATTGCTGGTGCTGAGCCTTACATGCCTTATTAAATTGATGATGGGCTTTGTTGAAATGAGGCTCTGATTGTGGATGTTGAGCCCTTGGAACTCTGTCCCTGAGACCTTTTGAACATCTAGCCATATATTATTACATCCTCATTATTATCAGGATGTGTTTCACAGCAGGTCAATCTATTTCTATGTCGCACATCTTCCCCTACCCATCTTCCCCCTGTCAGCTTGTCTCATCTTTTCAGAGTTTGTGAGCTCTTCAGGAAGAGGTCCATACTTTCAGTTGTGTTTGTATGTCAAGTACTGTTTTGTAGGAACTATTGGAAACATATTATTATAATAATAATTTCATATTTTCATTAGCATCAGGTACAGGTAAATCACAATAGTTCAAGAAAACCTGTCCAATCCTCTCTTGAGAATGGACTTTCTTGTGAATTCCTGGCTACAGCCAGGATAGGAATTGCTATAGTAACCCACACATCTCCTGGATGTGGTGTTCTGTCCTATGTAGTGGCACTGAAACCACTTAGCGAGAGAGCTAAAATAAGTCTGCTCTACAGCCTTAGCTAGGAGCCATATGGCTTTTAGCTCATGCACTAAGCTCCAAAGGTCCCAGGTTCGATCCTGCCTGCCGACGACCGGTGCCTGTCGGCGTTATACTATGAAAACAGTATTTCTCCTGTTAAACAGCTTAAACTAAGAAAGGTAGATTTTTAAAGATCATTGTTCTATAAAAGAAGAGAAATTGTCCAAACCTTGAAAGCTTTGGTGTGAGGACAGCATGGGAGTTCAGCTTGGTTCTTATTTCATCCATAGTAACAGGAAGACTTTGTGACATAGCTTTGTGACAAACTATGATTGTCTAGGTTGTTCGACTTGTATCAAATCATGTTTGTCACAGTTCAAATTCTTGGAAATCTATCTCTGACAAATTCAAACAAACACCCAAATAAGAAAAACAGAATGAAGTCTTGCTGTCTTGCATTTCTCTTAATTGTAGTTTCCCTATGTACTCTAGAAGAATTTTTGAAAGGATAGTATGTATTTTCTGGGGATGTCAAAATGTCAAGTTAAAATCCATCTGTTTTATCAGGAAAGTAATACCTTTTCATAAATGCAACGTAACAGCCAGCAATCTTCCTGGCACCCAGAGGAGTTTGAGAAAATCCTCTGCTGTCCTAACACAGTATTAGTTATTATTTATAAAGTCTAAGCCTTATAAGAAAAATAGTTGCCTGACATTCATATCATGGTGATTTTTTTAGGAATATTATCTTTTATTGCCCCAATAAGACATAAAACAGACTTGGGAAGATCTGGCCATTGCTATTTTTCATTAAGATAGAACTGCAACTGTAAAGCTTATCACATTAAAGAAAAGCTGCTAAAGTTTAATAATATTTATTTTATTTCTTCCATTCTGAACCAGGTACCTTATAGAAAACCAAAAGACATCAAAAATAGTATAAAACATTTCTCCCACTGTGCTGTAAATACATTTCATTCAAACTTGGTATGAATATCCCCCCTTATGTTTCTATTCTCCTGACCCTTAGACTAGGAGCGTATCAAAGCTTAGACTGCCAAATTAGTGCCAATTTACTGCAATTTTGGGATGTGTAATCTTGTATACCAGCATACAAGCTGAGACTGCTTTCATTTATCTTGTGACACTTACAGTTGTCTCATTGGGTTGTAGTGGTTTTTATTGCTTTGCTGCTTCAAATAGGATAAACATCTTTTTTGGAATATCATGTAGTTTTCTGGCTAAATGGGAAAAAACACCTTCTTTTGTGCTTGTCTGTTGCTGTGTTCTGTTCCTTCAGAAGTCACAACATTATTAGCTTTTCAGAGAGACATAGTTACTTTTGTTTGCTTTTCCAATGTATAATAATTGTAAGGCTTCATCTATGAAGGTGTGCTGAAGGTAATGGAAGTATGATTCATGATTCCTAAGGCTTAAAGATGGCATAAATCTTACTTTTTCACTCCTCCAGGTCTGGGGCCAATATTTGCAAGGCCTGGCCCATAAGAACATAGAACACAAGGACATAAGACTGGCCATACTGGATCAGACCAAAGGTCCATCCATCCCAGTATCCTGTCTACTGACAGTGGCCAGTGCCAGATGCCCCAGAAGGAGTGAACCTAACAGGTAATGATCAAGTGATCTCTCTCCTGTCATCCATCTCCACCCTCTGACAAACAGAGGCTAGGGACACCATTCCTTACCCATTCTGGCTAATAGCCATTAATGGATTTAACTTCCGTGAATTTATCCAGTTCTCTTTTAAACCCTGTTATAGTCCTAGCCTTCACAACCTCCTCAGGCAAGGAGTTCCACAGGTTCACTGTGCGCTGAGTGAAGAAGAACTTCCTTTTATTTGTTTTAAACTTGCTGCCCATTAATTTCATTTGGTGGCCCCTAGTTCTTATACTATGGGAACAAGTAAATAACTTTTCCTTATTCACTTTCTCCACACCACTCATAATTTTATATACCTTTATCATATCCCCCTTTAGTCTCCTCTTTTCCAAGCTGAAAAGTCCTAGCCTCTTTAATCTCTCCTCATAGGGAACCCGTTCCAAACCCTTAATCATTTTAGTTGCCTTTTTCTGAACCTTTTCTAATGCCAGTATATCTTTTTTGAGATGAGGGGACCACATCTGTACATAGTATTGAAGATGTGGGTGTACCAGGGACTTATATAAGGGCAATAAGGTGTTCTCCGCCTTATTCTCGATCCCTTTTTTAATGATTCCTAACATCCCGTTTGCTTTTTTGACTGCCGCTGCACACTGCATGAATGTCTTCAGAGAACTATCCAGGATGACTCGAAGATCTTTCTCCTGATTAGCTGTAGCTAAATTAACCCCCATCATATTGTATGTATAGTTGGGGTTATTTTTTCCAATGTGCATTACTTTACATTTATCCACATTAAATTTCATTTGCCATTTTGTTGCCCAATCACTTCGTTTTGTGAGATCTTTTTGAAGTTCTTCACAGTCTGCTTTGGTCTTAACTATCTTGAGCAGTTTAGTATCATCTGCAAACTTTGCCACCTCACTGTTTACCCCTTTCTACAGATCATTTATGAATAAGTTGAATAGGATTGGTCCTAGGGCTGACCCTTGGGGAACACCACTAGTTAACCCTCTCCATTCTGAAAATGTACCATTTATTCCTACCCTTTGTTCCCTGTCTTTTAACCCGTTCTCAATTCATGAAAGGATCTTTCCTCTTATCCCATAACAACTTAATTTACATAAGAGCCTTTGGTGAGGGACTTTGTCAAAGGCTTTCTGGAAATCTAAGTACACTATGTCCACTGGATCCCCCTTGTCCACATGTTTGTTGCCCCCGCTCAAAGAACTCTAATAGATTAGTAAGACATTATCTCCCTTTACAGAAACCATACTGGTAGTTAGATAGACAAAGGCTCCCAGCCTAAAATAATCTTTCTTGCACACTGATATTACCATGTTCCCTCCTCTTTGAGGTATTACACTGGTACCCCCTTCCACTGCATCAAGTTCTGGCGTTTTGTCCATACTTTCAAGCTTATATCACTAACCCAAACTAGTTATCCATTCTTGTCACTTTCTGCGTTTCTGCATTCTCCTCTATTTCAAACCAGTGATGCCAGCAGCAATGCTCCATTTCTCTGCTTCTTCAACAAGCATTTCCATTACTCAGGGAAACCTTTCATTGAAGCCAATGGGACATTTCTACATTGGTCTACAGTAGGACTGTACCTTTAATTACTCTGGATACATGAAGTTATTGGAAGGCAGTTTTCTGTGAAAGCATCTAAGTTTCAGTACAAATATGCTTGCTGTTGAAGTCAGTGGAAGTTGTATCTTTAAAAGAAAGGCAGCTGAATTTGGTCATAAGCAGAAAAGACATATTTGTAATCTATTACCAGAACAGTAAGGGAAACTATATGTTGATTTCTTTAGGAGAGAAGATATTAATGAAGTCCCCAAGTTCAAATTCAAATGTTCTGGATCAGATTTACTGTAATAGTGGTAACTGTTCTTTCAGTACACTGATCTTTAAACCGGTGTATATCTTTTCATCTATTTCCATTTTGCCTAGCTAGATTGCAGGCCCCAGGATTCATTAGACCAACACTTGAGCTTTATAGAAAATAAGGAACAGTTTCGCTAATCACACTATTATTGTGTCTAGTATCAGGGGGTAGCCGTGTTAGTCTGTATCCACAAAAACAACAAGGAGTCTGGTGGCACCTTAAAGACTAACAGATTTATTTGGGCATAACCTTTCGTGGGTAAAACACCACTTCTTTAGATGCATTATTTTTATTACTATTATTGTGTGTGACCCACATTCTCTGTCCTGTTAAAAAACAGCCAAATTATTTGGTACAGTTCCTGTACTCTGTCTATAATTGTAAATTTCACAAATTCTAATTAAAATATAGAAGCTTTGATTAGCAGATGAAGTTTTTAAGGTCAGGCTTGACAAAGCCCTGGCTGGGATGATTTAATTGGGGATCGGTCCTGCTTTGAGCAGGGGGTTGGACTAGATGACCTCCTGAGGTCCCTTCCAACCCTGATATTCTATTATTCTATGTTTTTACTTTTGTGACAAGTGCAAATCTGTTGGGGGGGAGGGAAATTCCAGGCACCATCCTTGGATTTATTTTATTTTAGTTATCAGTGTTCCTCATCACCCTAGTATTTTGCTTCTCAAACATCCAAAATTCAGACACCTCTGTAAAATAGGGAAGTATTAGCCCCATTTTACATATGGGGAAACAAAGGCAAAGAAAGTTTAATCCAAAGCCTATAGAAAGCAATAGGAATCTTTCCCATGACTTCTGGGGCCCCTAGATAGTGCAAACATTATGTCTATATTTGTTTAAAATGTCCCTGATACAAAAGCATTTCTAACATTACACTGCATGCATTGCAGCCCCCACATTCCAGCAGCATTCAGCAGAGGTATAAATGCCAGCCCTTCATCCAGAGTCAAATACTGTGTCAGATTTTCAAAAGACATGGACCAATATTAACATATGTATGTATACGTGCCAAGAAAAGAAAACTTAAATCTCATGTTGCAGTGTTTAAACTGGAAATCATCCCAGGAATCAGGAAGTATTTTCCCCTCACATACAGTATAGTGCTCAACTGACTAGTTTATTTGTGAGGTTTTGCCATTCACTGAAACATGAGGTGAAGACCACTGAGGGAGGCAGGATACCAGATTTGATAAGCCATTTATCAGGTATGGCAAATCCAGCGCTGCTGACATAGATCAACTTGGAAATAAGCATGTATCTATTAAAGAGGCTTACTAATTCTTGGTAAGAAAGCCAATATTTCTGAACGCACAGAATAAATTCTTTCACTTGCTTTATTTTTAATTCTCAGTAAAAAAATCTCTTTACGATAATTTTTAAAAGCATTTTACAGAAACATACGAGTATCCACTGAACTATAATGTAATCATATGGTCTTTTTTACATCAGAAAATCACCTTCCATTAACTGTGAAAATGCCCCAAAGCCTGGAATACATACTATTTTAATCATATTTTTATGCTCTCAATTTTTAAGCTGTCATATTTATGTAAAGCACAGAACGTTATTGTTACAAGTCTGTTGATTACCTTAAGGAGTTCTGTACTGCCACGGTGATCAGACAAACACAGCAGCATACCATGTAATATTGCCGTTTGACATGCTCTTCTTTTGTCATTGTTGCAGGCACTAAATCCTGTCAACAGGTAGATGATAATAGAATTTAAATTTCAAACCATGAAAAAAGAATATCAAAACAATATCTGTAATAAGGCTTCACTAACCAACTCTATGTGAACAATGTACTGTCTACAGTGTATTTGTTGCAAGTGAAATTCATATGAGAAAAGATGATCTTTTAATATAAGACATGTCAAGTTCCTAGGGCAAAGCACTGAAGTGATAAAAGATGTTCTTTTAAGGTTGATGTAGTCGTATGTATTTAAGGGTGTGATGCTCAAACATTACTGTGGTTTTGGCAAATTAGTTTGAGTTATTATTTTCTCGTTTTCCCCTTTTTCAGAATGTGACCTTGTATTTTATACCACTATTCTACATGTATGTGAAATGACATCACCTTTCACTCTGCAATCATTCTCTTTTTTTGGATTATTTCTCTTTTAAGCATTCAAGCTTAAAGGTTACTGTTAAGAGAAATGGAGGAGTGAGGCTAGGTCAGGGCTCACTTAGAAAAGGTTCTTTCTGCTTTATGGGACTTTCTGTAATTAGAGAATGATCCTGTCTCAAATCAGCAGGCTTGCATGGCCACATACCCTCTAATATCATCTAACGTGCTGAATACACAAGTGCAGTAGCAGACGATTAGACAAACTGTGGTGCAATACTGAGATCAGTATTAAGTCCTTAGTATTTTTATGCCAAGAAATACCATAGGCTCTCTGTAGAATGTATTCTGCAATAAATACCCTGGTTAGTCATCATGGGTATGTCAACACAGCAAAGAAGAACCTGTGGCTGGCCCATGCCAGCCAACTCAGCCTCATGGGGCTCGAGCTGCAGGGCTGTTTCAATGCCGTGTAGACTTCTGGGCTCAGGCGGACACCCGGGCTCTCGGACCTTGTGGGAGATCAGATTTAGCACTTTTTCCTCTTTGCAAATGGTCCACCAACCATTTATGGCTTTCTGTTAATTAGTTCTTTATTCATGGTCTACAAATATTTTAATGCACATATGTGGGCCTGCCAGGACAGTATGGTTTCTATTCCTTGACCGGATGACCTAAACTTTTATGAACAAGAGTAGTGCTTGAAGAAATCATTAAGACATTGAAACTCCATGGAAGATGTTGAGGATCACTTTAGGGAGAGCAAGAAGTGAGCTGGCCTATGAAATTTTAGAGCTTTTAACATCTTTTCCTGTCCTCTTTTGCACAAAGAATCAGAAAATTCTGATAAAAAAAAATGTTTCGTTGGAAGAGAAAAGCAAAATTTCACTGAAACATTTTTCATCTGAATTTGCTGATTCATCAAAATCAAAACAGTTTGCAGGGACAGTTTGATGTTGACAAAGTTCTGATGGAATCTCTGGTTTTCTGATTGATCACTGGCCCAGCTCCTTGGCAGCTTACGTGGCAGGCTGCTGGAGAACCTGGGCTTCCAGACCCAGAGCTCCTTGCCAGTCTAGGCTTTTCAGGCTAACGGGGTCCCCTACTCTGTGGCAGCCCACCAAGTGAGAAGCCTAAGAGTTGGTGACCCCGGGCTTCCAACTCCTGGGCCAGCTGGCTTTCTCTTGTGCAGAGAATTTCATTTTTTTTTTTGTTCTTGTACCTAATCAGAAGGAAACAAAATATCAAAATCCTCTGTGAAATGGAATCACCATTTTCCTCTCTACTTCTCTCTAATTCCATCCCACTTCCTCTATTCCTCTCTGTTCTTTTACACAACCTGACTACTGCTGGTGAGGGAGTCTCCACCGTAGGCTCCTGGCATCCTGAATACATTTCTATCATATTCCATCTTATCAACACTCCATCAGAACATTGCTTTCATTTTGTATTTTAATAAGGCGAGTTCAACACCATAAAGCATTCTTAGATATGCTTTATAAAATTAAGCTTGTTTTGTATTACATTTTAGGTTCAGTCAAACTTTTTTTTCTGCAAAGCTAAATGAAATCTTTTTGAATCTTTTAAAATTTCACAATCTCAAAGCAGAGTGGAATGGGACAGTATGAGAAAATGTGAAAAGAAGAAATCATCACAGGAAGATCACTACAAGGTGTCTTGATTTGAAATAGGCTCAGCGCGTCCCAGAAAACCTCACAAGGCTTACCAAAGACACATCTTAGGTTGCCAAGCATCTTTACATAGCTAATTTCAAACTTCCATTTTAATACAGTCCCAGCTAAATAACTAATTCATTTTCTCATTTATAAAAAGAATTCCAAGAAAGATTACAGTAGGCTCAGTTTACTGTCTTTTTCCATCTCCCAACCCACATCTCTCCAATAAATAACATTTAAATTAAAAACATCACCTTTTATTCTACTCCTGACAATATCACTGAATATTGTTGTCCTGAGAACTGCATGCTACCTTGGGAAGGTAATGACATATAAAAATATACCATAAGAAAGTATACATAATATATGTTTTCACAGCATGCTGTATATGCCATTGTTTCTGAGGGACCATAATATGTAATTTGAAGAAAATGGTTTCAATTGCAGGTGTTGACTTAGATAATAATAGATGAGGACTTCACATTTGAAATGCAGACATCAATATTGACCCAGGTATTTTTCCAACATCACACTGTTTTACTTAAAAACAACCTCATATAAAGGTGGTATTCACAGAGTTCTTGTTACTTTTCAATGATTGAATCATAATTTGGGACAGTGGCCAGTATTTTGAGATTATTTGGCTTTTTGGCTTGTTAAATATTACAGCTTTGTTGGAAAGCTTTGCCTTGCCTCTATAAAGCGTTTATTTTTTCTGGCTCCTCTTTAATGTCTTTGAGAAAGCATTTATTTATATGCACAGCTCCTTTCTCTTCTGTTTTTAATTAGTAGTTTGGAGGTGTTTTTTTTCTGAACAGGCTGTGTAACAAAAAGTGGTACTTTTGACATTCATGCCTAGGGGACAGAGGATCAGAACTAAGGCAAAAGACAATAGATACTGACTTACGATATACTGTATGTGACAAAACAGGAGAAAATACTGGAAATATTAATTTCTGGGATTTTGTCTCAATTATGTTGGCTTCTGTATTTGAAAAAACAAAATAATCATGAAAAGGTATGACATTAAGTATACTTACTGAACAATCTATTTTATTCTATGTGCTGCATGGCAATAAGAAAATGTGCTAATTTAACAGGTTCAGCTGTACAAAGACAAGGCTGGAAAATAATATTTCTTGGAACAGCCCAGCAAAGATGCAACTCTTAACAACAGAACAAAAGTAGCATTCTAAGGCACACTGTGCTGCAATCCATCATTTATGAATTATAGTGTGTTTCCTAATGCCACCCACCTGTCTGGCATTTGGGACACCACCAGTTGAACAGAAGAGGAGAACACAGCTGAGGAGATGCAGGTTTGCCCCTTTCTTTCAGAGTCTCTAGCCATTCATTGGGTAGCTTGGGAAAGAAGGGAGTTGATTGGTCCCTTGCACTCCCTGCTCATTAATTTAAACCCTAGCCCAGGCCGTGTGGATCCTCTTTTTGCTCCATTCCAGCAGCTCCACTCTTCCTACCCTGTACTAGTAACCTCAGAGCTATTTCACAGAGGCTGTGAATCTGACCAATCACCTGTTTTGGGGTCTGAAAAGAATTTTTTCTTCCCACAGGACCAAACTGGCATAGGCCTGGGGAGTTTTTCACCTTCCTCGTAGCATTCTGGAAGTGCAGTTAGGTTAAATAGGAATAGGATTTAATAATTTGTGATAGTACTTGGTAGCGAAGTTAGTTCGACACTATTTGCGGCCAGTCTCCAGTGCAGTTAAAAGGTTACAAGGGAAGGTTACCAGAAGTAGAAGATGTGGGATTCTACTGATTGGCCTTGTGCTCATGGGATAGGTCTTTTGGCCTTCATAAGCCAAGGTTCCCCCTTGTAGTTCCCTCTGTCCCTCTCCTTGTGGGGGCGGGAGGGACTGTTGAACTCAGATGAGCAAGCTGAGTCCTAAGAGTAGGCTGAGGAGAGTCTACCCTGAATTATGGGTTCTATGGTAGAGGTCCTGTAACCAATGCATTGGAACTACTTAAAATGCCTGGTAGGTGAAAGTCTGGGTGACAGGGCAGGCAGTGCCCGTCTGGTACATTTTAATAAAACTACAGCCAGCAGCTTAAAATGCATCCCTATATTTCTCCTTATTCACCACCTTGTCTACATCAATGAAGTGTTTCCAGGAACATTTTTCACATCTGTGGAAATGTCATCACAGATGGGTACATATTTTTCACTTTCTAGATTTCAGTGAAAATTTTACATGCTTTTCAAGACACAAACTGGACTGTTTGTGTATCATCACATTGCTGAAGTTACATGTTTTCCGCAGATTCCCTGGTTGCCTGATCCAGCTCATGTGCTCAAAGTCTTTTGCAGATGCTTTTTGTCTACCATGGTGTAATTAAATCTTAATCCTACCACTCTCATCTGGAGTTTTTTCCACTGACTTCAGTGGTCTTTGGATCAGGCCCCAACTGCACAGGTTATAGTCATAATGCTTTGGTTCGGGAAATTATCCTGATTGGAGACCACATCAGAAGGTCTTTAAACTGTCCATGCTGTTGTTGCTGCTGCCTCTGTCAGAGCGGTTTTCTGTCATCTGGCTTGGTGCCCACTTCTCTTTTTTTGTGCAACATGGAGTTGGGCTCTCAGGAGCAGATCTGAGTACACCTCCTTGTGAATGATCATCAAGTGTATCCTCATCACTGTGTTCCCTATGTGTGGCACAGGACTACAGCTAACCTTGTGCATTTACCATAATAACACCACAAGCCCCATTCTCATCAAAGATTAAATATCAAGCTTTTGATACAATCTCCTACAGTATTCTTGACAGCAAGTTAAAGAAGTATGGATTGGGTGAATGGACTACAACAAGGACAGAAAGCTGGCTAGACTGTCGGGCTCAGTGGGTAGTGATCAACGGCTCAATGTCTAGTTGGTAGCTGGTATCAGGCAGAGTGCCCCAGGGGTCAGTCCTGGGGCCAGTTTTGTTCAACATCTTTATTAATGATCTGGATGATGGGATGAATTGCACCCTCAGCAAGTTCGCAGATGACACTAAGCTTGGGGGAGAAGTAGATACACTGGAGGGTAGGGATAGGGTCCAGAGTAACCTAGACAAATTGGAGGATTGGGACCAACTGGCTAAGCAGCAGTTCTGCAGAAAAGGACCTGGGGATTACAGTGGATGAGAAACTGGATATGAGTCAGCAATGTGCCCTTGTTGCCAAGAAGGCCAAAGGCATACTGGGCTATATTAGTAGGAGCATTGCCAGCAGATCAGGGGAAGAGATTATTCCCCTCTATTCGGCACTGATGAGGCCACACCTGGAGTATTGTGTCCAGTTTTGGTCCCCCCTCCCCCGCCCACTACAGAAGGGATGTGGACAAATTGGAGAGAGTCCCGTGGAGGGCAATGAAAATGATTAGGGGGCTGGGGCACATGACTTATGAGGAGAGGCTGAGGGAACTGGGGTTATTTAGTCTGCAGAAGAGAAGAGTAAGAGGGGATTTGATATCAGCCTTCAACTACCTGAAAGGGGTGGGGGGGTTCCAAAGAGGATGGAGCTAGGCTGTTCTCAGTGGTGGTAGATGACAGAACAAGAAGCAATGGTCTCAAGTTGCAGTGGGGGAGTTCTAGGTTGGATATTAGGAAACACTATTTCACTAGGAGGTTGGTGACGCACTGGAATGGGTTATCTAGGGAGGTGGTGGAATCTCCATCCTTAGAGGTTTTTAAGGCCTGGCTTGACAAAGCCCTGGCTGGGATGATTTATTTGGTGTCGGTCCTGCTTTGAGCAGGGAATTGGACTAGGTGACCTCCTGAGGTCTCTTCTAATCCTAATATTCTATGATTCTATTATCACCAAACTCTATATATTCTTTCCTCCTGTCTTCCACCATCCATACCCTTCTTTTGGTTCAGAGTTGATGTAAAGAGTAGCCAAAGGAAGCCATTTTTGCTGCACCGCATCAATTTTACTTTTCCTTCAAAACCAAAGAACTATGGAACATAGACTTCAAAGCAATCTACTAGCACCTTATCTATTAACCAACGATTTACATATCTCTCCTGCCCGCATAAAACACTATGGCTGTGTGACAGAGAGATACCATACTCTGTGTTCTCTTTTGTCATAGGTCCACTGGAGGTATATTTCTTTACATTCACACTACTGTACTATTCAGTGTCTGGTATGAACCTGGGTCCCTTTGTATTTATTTTCTTCTTCTCAATGCCTTGAAAATAATGCCAAGAAGAATATTTCAGTTTGGATCCCAGTCTCTTCAATTTTGCTTTTTCATTTGTTGTTTTTTCATGTTGGTTGTTGATCATTTTGAGATACTCATTTTATAGAGTAGACCTGAACACCATGGGTGGCCTGAATGAAGCAATAAGATCTGATTTGACTGGAGAATTGAATACATTAACTTTGATCCTTCAAAAAGTAGGCTCATATTTTATGAGATATTTCCAAACAACAGAGAAACGGATTCTTTCCATCAGCCTGAAACAATGAATAAACTATATTTGGATCCCACCCCCGGGCTCAGAAAGTGACAATGTGGCATCTGTTATATCACTTCAGTGCTAAGAAATATTAAGAGCATAGAGTATTCACATAAGAAACTGACACTTCTAGAACATTGACTGTAAAATGTTTATAGAAAATGGTAACATTATCTTTATAGGAAATAGGAATATAAGTCATTGTGTATCTTCTGTTGTCATACCAAGACCAGTACATGCCCTCTTGTGGGACTTTGGAGACATCAACCATTAATAGCTGTGTTACATTTGCTTCGGAATGGAGATGTGTGCAAGTACAATTTAGAAATGAATTCACAACATCAGGGATAAGTGAAGGATGCTTTAAGAGAGAAACAGGAAGTTGTAACCTGAATCCTGCAATGAGGCAGCAAATAAACATGCATTGGCGTAAATTACGTAGGTGCCCAGACATTTAAATCATCCATTTGGTGATGGAGACTTGAACTATTTGTTTTTGAAGTTTAACATCTTACAATGAGCTTTGTCATTTTTAGTATTTAACATAACGGTAATCACAAAATAATAAAATGGTATAAGATCTTCTCTACCTAGGACTGTTGATTGATCACAGTTAATTCATGTGATTAACTCAGAAAAATTAATCATGATTAAAAAAAGTAATCGCGATTAATTGCAGTTTTAATTGCAGTGTTAAACATTTGTCTACATTTTCAGATATGTTTATTTCAATTACTAACACAGAATACAAAGTGGACAGTGCTCACTTTATATTATCATTTTATTACAAATATTTGCACTGTAAAAATGATAAATAAAAGAAATAGTATTTTTCAATTCAGCTCATACCATACCATAATGCAATCTCTATCTTGAAAGTGCAACTTACAAATATAGATTTTGTTGCTACATAACTGTACTCAAAAATAAAACAATGTAAAATTTTAGAGCCTACAAGTCTACTCAGACCTACTTCTTGTTCAACCAATCGCTCAGACAAACAAGTTTATTTACATTTACGGGAGCTAATGCTGCCCATTTCTTATTTACAATGTCACGTGAGAGTGAGAACAGGTGTCTACATGGCACTTTTGTAGCCAGCATTGCAATGTATTTACATGCCGAATATGCTAAACATTCGTATGCCCCTTCGTGCTTCAGCCACCATTTCAGAAGACATGCTTCCATGCTGATGATGCTCATTAAAAAAAAATGCATCAATTAAATTTTTGACTGAACTCCTTGGGGTGTAAGTTCAACTTCCATGATAAAGCGATTACACTACAGTACTTGTATTAGGTGAATTGAAAAATACTATTTCTTTTGTTTTTTACAGTGCAAGTATGTGTAATCAAAAATAAATATAAAGTGAGTGATTTGTATTCTGCATTGTAATTGAAATGAATATATTTTAAAATGTAGAAAACATCAAAAATATTTAAATAAATGATATTCTATTATTGTTTAATAGCACGATTAATCGCAGGATAAATCACGATTAATTTTTTTTATCGCTTGACAGCCCTAATCTGAATGTCTGCATGGTATCTGAGTGCTTCTCATCTGCTTGATGTGCAACCAGGAGAAAGAGTCATGGATAGGACAAAGGATGACCTCTTACTAATGTAGATCAGAACCAGAACTATTCATCATAAACAGCCTCAAAATTGCTGATTTAAATAAGTGGAACCCAAATATAAAATGGAAATGAACTAAATCACTGGGACAATTGAGCAAAACTCTTCAATGCTTATCTGACCCAAAGCTCTGAAAACTTGGATTCACATCACTGATTTTAAGTTGTATCTTCACAATGATAATTTGTTTTTTATGCATGTATTTTTAAAATGTTGACCATAGGAGTCTGTATGCTCGTGTATATATTTTGGGAATCATTCTCCTGGTAGTTGTAGAAACAGCAGAAGATGTAAAGGGAGAGAATAGATTATGTTTTCAGGATTAGTCAAAAATGAACAGGGGAAACTTGAAAGGGGAAAATATTCATATTTCTATACACTGTAATCCAAAAAAAATAGCCAGGTCATCTCTGATTGCTAATTTTATGCCAGGCCTTTTCCTCAATGGCTTTTTTAATTTTGTCACTGGTGTGCATCGTAGGTGGTACAGTTCTGGATCATTTCATAAATATGTTAGCTCCTGATAGGCTATATAGTGTCTCTAGTTTGACATTTACACAACACCATACACAAATGGCCCTCATATATCTTCCGTACAAAATTCAATCTTTGGCTTTTGCAGATTATTACTTTCTCTCCCCTGAGAACAATTCCTCTGTCTACACTGAGCTCATTTTTTCTGGTTCTAGAATGCTTGGATTTCTGCTGGGATTTCTTATTGCTGTTTAGGTCATCCTTGCTTGAATGTCTTGCTCATTTACCAAATCATCATCCTCTGATGTTTCCTTTTCCATTTCCATTCATTTTGTAATAGCTGCTGACAGGTTTCTAAATACCATCTGTCCCTACTCGTGGAGGCTGTGGTCTCCTCTGATGTTCTATAAATAGCATGAGAATGTAGCTGGCCTGCTACTGGAATGGCACCCAAGTACCATTCACCAAGTGCTATTTCTTCAAAAAGTTGTGAAGGTGTAGGTAGCCAATGACGCTTTCTAGCCATAAGGCATTTTTTTCTGCCCTGTATTGTGATTTCTTTATAATATATGCCGCTCAGAACAAGGGCTTACTTGTGGATCTATGTAAATACAGTAATACAGCCATATTTCTCAGGAGCAATTCCCCCACCCTACCATTTGTTCCCACAGTTTATTTATTTCAGTTTATAAAACTGTCACTCCTATGCTTTGGGACTAGATTTATAAAGGTATTTATGTTCCTAGAGATACAGAGAAGTGCCTAGTGGGATATTCAAAGGCACGTAGGTGCCTAACTCTCATTGAAATCAATGGGAGTTAGGTGCATATGTACTTTTGAAAATCACACAATGCACTTTTCTGCATGTTTAGGCATGTCAATACCTTTACAAATCTGGCCCTAGATGCTTTATTACAAAAATGTTAAATGCAATACATTCTCATTGAATCACAGAAAAATGCCAAAAAGCATTTGCTGACAAAGTGCTATTTTTATTTAAATTCACCATTGTTTAACATGACTTAGTTTAAGTAAATAAAAATAGTGCAAAGGCAAGAACAAAGCCACCCTGTATGTATCATGAGGCTCTGATATTCACATGGCATCTTAAGGGCTATTATTCAGTCCACCTCCTGGTATTCTCCTTTCCTCTCCAGAAAAACTCCACTGCCAATAGTACTTTGTGAAGGTCAAGCCACGTCTGCAATTTGATTCCCAGACATGCTGTTACTTTCAGTGGTTGATGCAGTCTTGGGACCCAATTAGCAATAGTATGAAATTCAAAAGATAGTGGTAGCACAGAGTTTGGAAGCTAACTAAGTTCTTTGAGGAGCAGTAGCTATTTTTAAAAAAAAACAACAGAATTTTGGTGGTTTGCATTGTTGTTTAGAGGCATCACGTGGTATAGAGATGAATGCCTGAAGTCTAGATGATAGCTGTAATTCAGTGGGACACATTACAGTATCAGGTCATGATTATTGTCATTTCCACAATATAACTATTTTGTTCATTTTTGTTTTCCTTTTTAATGAAGGAATTACTATTTTAAATACTTTGGCTGGGTTTCCTAAAGACATCAGATAATTAAGCAGATACGATTTCTAACAAGAAAAATATTTTTTACACTATACACACTGCCTTGCATAATTCATTGACAACATAATAAATGGGACTGTTGCACAAATTACTAAGCAGGCCATAATATCTACCTGGCATCCTCTGACAAGGAATCACATTCTTTCTAAGGAAAAAAGAATACCAAAGAAATATATAGCATAGAAAATTCTTTTGCCTTTGTGATATTAGTGCAAGTTGACTCTTTATTTTAATAACATATATTTTTGCAACACACTAGCTATGCATCAGTTGTATCCCCATCTCCATTTTCCTACCATCTGTATTTTCCTAAATGCCATGTTTTTATTATTAGCCTTACTGAATATTAAGAGCTGGAAATTATCCATAGTAGTTATCTACTGCAACCCCTGACTATTTTGGAGGAGGAAGTAGATCTAAAAAATAGCTTGAACACTTCATGAATCAACTCACTATGACTGATTCTAAATCCCAGATTTTCTAATCATTCTCTGTCACACCTCAGAGAAGATGACTCTATGGGGAAACATGCTCATAGCCAAGGATATGAAGTAATGTCTTTGCTATTGGATTAACATCTGAAATATGACTCCCCTTGCCCTTTAAGCAGGAAGGGAGAACTATTATTCATATAAACCTAAAGAATTGGTGTCTTGGATGTTCCTAGAAGGAAAGAGACCAACACAGGCAGAGGGCGTTACCATTTTGTAAATATGCAGAAGCAGCAGATAAATTAGTTGAACACATAGAAAGGTCTCTTAGTTGTCCAGGGTCTTCCTGAATAAATATGCTGAGGACAAATTCAGTAACTCATGCTGCAATCAATGGGAGTTGCACTTGCTCTACAGCAAGGCTAAATTTAGCCCTAAGAGCTATTTTTTTCTAGTACCAAGGTTGCCTGACTGTACTCAGCCTACAGATAGCCCACAGAATACATGGAACCCTGGCTGCTCACAAGCAACAGGCTCTTCTCCCCTTTGTTCCAACTGCGTAACAGCAAACAGATGGGAGGGGCAGATGAAATGAAGAACAAAGGTAGGCAATATGATTATATTTTTTCAAGCAGGCTGAAACACCCATCATATTAAAGACACCTAAAATACATAAGTACAGCCCTTTCCTAATTTTAATTTTCCATGCCATTCATTGTTCTAGCTGCCCCGAGGATGTTATGCAAATTCAAATGAGAGAGGAGGTGTCCATGAGGCAATTTTCTATTCAGACATGGTCCACAATACAAAAATGCTTGAGAAGCCCTGCTGGGAGAACCTATATGGATGGATATAAAGAGCAAAGTGTCTGCCTCGAAATGCTGGGGCTCCAGCAGCATAGTCTTCCTTCCAGACCCTCTGAACTGGCCCTTTACTCTCTATGGCTCCAATATCGGTCAGGGATTCTCCAACCAGTGACTGCTTATGAGACCTTCTTCTTAGAGGTATGAACTCCTCATGTTTTCCTGGGCCTTTTCCATGAGTTTGTTATGGAGAGATGTGCATTCCCCAGCCTGTCCCCAGCTCACTTTTTCCTGTTCTTCTCCCCACTTATGAAGACGTCACGCTCAGAAGCTCTTAAGTATCCAAGACAGGGAAGGATAGAGCTGTGAAGCGAGCATGAGAATGAGGTATGCGTTTGGAGGAGGGCCTCCCAATATTGATCTGGACAGAGGCTACTCTCCCCACATTGTTACTGATGAGCATGTCATAGAGCCTATATGCTCTGTTTCTGCACTGAGCAGAAGAAAATATTGCTAATACTTGGGGCTAACTATAATCACTGGTGATATGATGAATTGCACTAAATATTGGTATAATAGCTTAAATATACTTACTATATCTGTCCCAATCCATCTCTTTCAGGTGGTAGCATATGAATAGTATAACCATTTGGTAAATCCACTTTCCAGGCCACTTTTAGGAACTCAGCCATCAGTAAGTTACCAGGTATCTCAGTATTTTGATGTGACCTTTCTGGAGCTTGTTCGTCTATAGATGCATCAAAAGTTTAGCATAGAGACGTATACTGTATGCAGTATTGCAAATGTCAGAGATTTCAGTCATGCACATCTAAGGCCAGAATCGATCCCTAAGTAAAGAAAGTCAACAGCTCATATTGACCTTCATTGCTGCTTTCAATATCCTTGTCAATAAAGCCCTTTCCACACATTTACAAAGCCTTGCATTGATGAATAATGTCTAGCCTAAAGCAAGCAGAAGTGGAGCCATCGTCACATCACTAACAATGTTTGCACCAGTCAGATGGTGGTTTTCTGTCATTCCTAGTCCAATGGGCAATCTTTCAGTCTATTAGCTTTTCTGTACCCTGACCTTATAAAAGTCAAATAATGCAGGAATAGAGCACTGTGATCAAAGATTTTTAAAAAAATTAATGCAGTTGTCAGTCAGCTCTAGAAGTTCCAATATCTCAGAATCCCCAGGTTCACTTTACCAGATCAAGTTGCCAGGATAATTGTTGCCTCAAAGAAGGGTTGCATGTTTGTTTTTTGCTCACTAAAATCTTCAAGCCTGATAACTGCAACATGTCTGTTATGAGTGGCATAGATTTAATAGCAACTTCTCCTATTCAATCAAGACCTGAAAGAGAGAACCTGAAAACAAACTGCTGAAATATCAGAAAAAAGTACAATTCATTGAAACCCCCAAACAGAGACTCAGATTAAAAAAAAGAGGAAAAAACAGAGTACTTTGTGACATCTGCTTGAGATTTTGCAATCTAATTTCCCTGGCCTGGCTTAGATTCTGTGGTGATGGGTGGTGTGGAAAAAGCAGAGAGAGAAGAAAAGGGAAAGAAGTGTGTGAGGAATTTAAAGGACGGCAAAACAAATCAGAGATGCCTGTGCTGGCAATCACATGATCAGAAAGGCATGGTTGTACTCAACTCCACCTACTAGAATCTAGATATCAATATTGTTAACATTCCTCCATCCATTTGGGAAATCAGCAATAGTAATCTGAATATAAACCTGTGTTGTTACTAATCTGGCATCTGCATCATTAAGGGGGTAAAAAGGGAAAGTGAATTAGGAAATTTGAAACCAAGGGAGGTTAAAAAAAAACTTGCCCGTATCTGCCAAGTCTTAGTCATTTGGAGGGAGGCTCTGTTATTTTGGATTAATGTTAAATCTGTTCTTAAAGTATAATAAATCTGTTCTTAAAGTATTTTATTCTTATGGTGAAGAATTCTGCTGAATATTTCAATGAGATATTTAAAACTTTACACATTCCTATTGGTACAGCTTTACATCTCTGCCTTCGTTTTCAAATGTTTTCAGGTTCCAGAATCATACAATTATTTCACAGGTCAGATCATGCATTGAAAACATTTCTTGATTTATGTCTCAGATTCAGAATTGATACCATTTTCCAGATGCTCAGCTGGGGCAAATGGGCATATTTTGTGGAATAGTATCACATTACACAAGCTGCAAATCTGACCTCATGTTTCCACCCCTTAGTAGTATAGAGTACTGGAAGGATGTTCTTGTATGCAAACTGTTTGGGGCTAATGCATTGTCCTTTTCTTCTTTTCCCCATCCTCCAAAGTAAGTGAATCTGAAACAGACAATATAGATACCTTCCAAAAATACAAAGCATGTAAAAGAGACTGGTAAAAATGATCTGATGATTAATACCAAACAGATTATATGGCACCTGCATTGTTCTATCTGTTCTTATTCATTTGTAAACTGTCATGCCAAATACAGGATTAAATGGAATTATAAACTGCCAAACAAGAGATCTGAGCTATATCAACTCTAATCAATATTACTTCTGTTACCTATAACTTTTTAGGAGTTAGGTTTTTTCCTCCAATCTGCAGAAGAATTGCCAGTGACCCATTCTTTCATTATCCCAGCATCCTCACTAAACTAAGACTTTTGTGGGGGAGCATTTTGAATTGCATCCTGAGGGCAATCAGGTGTGAGATTATCTTGATTTCCTGTGGAAAGGTGTTCTACCCCACTAAGCCCAGTTGGAGCACGCTTGTAAAGCACGGTGTACTCTGTCACAGAGGTAAGGCTAAGAGAATAGGGAATAGAACCTCAACTTGGATACAGAGTTAAATGGATTTCTGAGGGCTGTAGAGAATGGCATGCAGATACTGTATCTTTGTAGAGCAATAGGGTGACCAGATGTCCCGATTTTATAGGGACAGTCCCAATTTTGGGGTCTTTTTCTTATATAGGCTTCTATTACCTCCCACCCCCTGTCCCAATTTTTCACACTTGCTGTCTGGTCACCCTACAGATCACCTAAATGTAAATTAAAGACATAGTTTAATTTTCCTCCAGATTAATTAGACACTATTTCCTTAATGAAAGGTGTACAAGTAGCAAATACTCTTACTGAACTGGAAACTGAGAATTCAACAGAGGCCAGCACCAACAAAAATTGCTATTTTCTCAGTGTTCACAATGCCATTATTTCAGATAGGAATTCTATTCATGCATCTGATATCAAACACCTCACTACTTTTAAAGATAAGTCTGGAAAACTTTCCAGCTATTACTTTCTTCTTCTAATTTATAGCTCAGAAAATTAGGCCTAATGGGGTGGCAGTGACAATAATAACATAATTCCACTGTTTTTTTCTTCTCTCCTTCTCTTCCCTGGTTCTCACACCTTTTCCCCATCCACAGCTATATTTATGGCTGTGGGATTGACAGTAGACTAGCAAATATAAACTGACGTTGTGAGCAATTATATTGTTTGCACAACAAGCATGGTGTCATTTGCTTAACTCTGAATATTTTGCAAAGAAAATAATAGGATGAATAGTAGAACCGAGGAAATACTACAAAAGATTTTCTGTGAATATTCATTCAAATTTGTAAATGAATTAGCTTTGTCCATGTTGATTCATTTGGATAAAGATTGCTCTTATACTAGAAATGATTCCATGCTTTTCTCAGGTAGCCTTGTGAGAAATAAAAGTGTCTAACTCATATCAGGTTTCAGAGTAGCAGCCATGTTAGTCTGTATCCGCAAAAAGAACAGGAGTACTTGTGGCACCTTAGAGACTAACGAATGTATTTGAGCATAAGCTTTCGTGGGCTAAAACCCACTTCATCGGATGCATGCAGTGGAAAATACAGTGAGGAGATTTATATACACAGAGAACATGAAACAATGGGTGTTATCATAGGCACTATAACGACATTTTGTCATGTATCCTAAGCCATGACAAAAGGGAAGGGATATTAGGTTACAAATGACATCTCTCTTACTCTTCAATTTTGAGAAATCAAGGGCAAAATGTGTAGTTTGCGAGTAAATTAAGGCTTTGCTTTGAACTAGTCTGTGAGCCTATTTCCAGTTTTTCATCATGAAGTACATACTTTTCCCACTTCAGAAAATATTTTACTTACCCTGGATATGCTTTGAATTTAACTGTATGTGACAGTTTTATTGTAAATGTCTTCTGCTTATGCTCTAATAAATTTGTCAGTCTCTAATGTGCCACAAGTACTCCTGTTCTTTTTGTGGATACAGACTAACACGGCTGCTACTCTGAAACCTATAAATGTCTTGTAATTGCTATGCTAAAGAAAGTGATTGGAAAAATGTGCAAAGTCCTACAATTGGAATTCAACTCCCTGGAGTGCTGAATGAAGAAACAAATGTTAGCTTGTAAGTTATAAAATCCTCCAAAGTCTATGGATTCACAAATACAAATTTGATTTATTATTCACCTCGGCTATAGCACCTTGTGTTCTGGGAACCAGCTAATATTACTCTTCTCCACAAAAGTGGTGACAAATCATCACTTACAAATTACTTTCCAATATCTTTACTGTCCATAGCACCAAAATTGCTTGAAGGGATTGCAGTTACTCTACAAACATTTCCAATACCTAAAATAAATGTTGATACCTTTACTGTCCATAGCATCAGAATTGCTTATATACTTAAAGCATTGCACAGAGTTACTCTGTAACTATTTCCCATAGAGTAATTAATTGCCAATCTGTTTTATCTTTATCACAGCAGCCTGGCTAAAGGTTGTAGGTGATGTTATGTCAGCCTTGGATAGCTAATCTAATAGTAGAACTATGTTTTTCACACAGGTAATGAGATCTTATGGGGCAGCCAGTTAATATTATTAATTTATCAGCATTTTATAACGGGAAGTAATCAGAGAATACAAAGGGGGAGGATTTTCTTTTTATTCATGTGATTTTGGTACTTGTGAAAGTTGCCATATTGAAAGCCCTGGAGACTGAAAAAGTGCAGCATGAGAAGCTTGCTGCCACGGCCTCTCTTTACCTCTACTCTTTACTCATTTCTTTACGCTGAACCTACTGACCTACTCAGAGGTGAGTGGGTAAATCACTATCCATTGCCCATTCTCCGCTAAGACTGTCAGCAAAGAGACCTATTACTGCCAACTGTAGAGGTGATGGAGTCACGTATCCAAAGGGAACTCACATCACTTAGGTCACTGAACAGCCATCCTATGGTAAAAATCTTCAGGCACTGCTGACCTGGGCAGGATTTGAAATAATGACACAGAAATGAGCTATTTAGTCCCCTGAGAATATGTTGTCTGCATCATAGTAGCAATAGCCTCACCGTTCTGTTAGAGCAGAAGCTGCTTTACACTATGCCTAACATCAGGGACTATTCAAAAGCCTTCCTGGCCTGCTATAGGTCACTTCCAGACAAGTATAGCTGAGATTCTATCACTTAGAAAGCTCAGGTTTGGAGGACAATACAGTGTAAATCTTGTTAAAAGAATGTGACACTCCCATGGTTGTGAGGAACCTTGCTACAACCTGCCCTTAGCATGAGGAAGCCTTGTCTCTGCCTGCCAGGGGTCACCTCCATGACTCCACTGGCCATAAGGACACATATCAACACAACTCCTTTCCATCCTCGCAGGCTCTGCTGTCCCTCATGCAGGCTAGCAACAGGCAAGTTCCAACCTCTGAGTCCTCCAAGCGTCCCTTGTAGTGCCCAGAGCCTGCTCCACTGGACACTCACAAAATAACCAGGCCCGCTGTTCCTAAAGGAATAGTGCCCCACAGCTTACTACTTACACCTTGGAACACAGCTTCCACTTAGCACACCAGCACTTACATTTATTTACAGGAAAACCAAAAACTTTATTTAACAAAGAATAGAGACTCATATGACAGCAAACAGAAATACTGGAAACAAAGTGACACATATAAAAGAGAGTCATAACACGCATTCTAGAGCCTAACCTCAGCTAACAAATTACCCTCTTGTCTAATGAGGTCCCGCTTATGCCAAAATCCTTCTCTCAGCATTTTTCCAATGAGGATGGTTGAAAGCCTTTTTTCATAAGGCCACTCCTGATGGCAGCCTGCCACCCTAATGATACATAACTAAAGATTCATGTGCATCCCAAACAGAGTCCCAAAAGTTCATTGTGTTTGCTTCTAATCAGGAAAGTCCTGCTGTTTGTTCTCCTTGCAGCCCCTGCTATCTTTTGATTAGCATTTGGCTCAGACTGTAAATGGGAGTCTATTGTGAACACATACAAAACTAAATTTGCACATGAACAAACAGTGAGAGGAAAGCATCTATTCTCCCCTGATTGACAGGAGTATGTGGATCACCTTAACTCATAGACCTAGAGAATATAATTTTCCATATATATACAGAATTCCTCGTACATTAATCTTGCATGATTATGATGAGTCTTACACAGGCTTTCATTAGAGACCTTACATGACATGCTTTGATGAACTAGTATGTAGATCCCAGACCCAGGGGAATCCTGTGGCCCTTATGCACCCCTGTGCCCTCTGCCAGTTGACACTAAGAGTCCCTAGGTCACAAGCCCTTGAGTTTTCTTAGCATTTTGAAAAACTAATTTGTGGATTATTTTAATTGAGGGCCCTCTAAAATATATTGTAGATTTTTCTGTGTTTCTAAAACTCAAAACTGTTTCCCTTATGAAAGATAAATATGACCAGTCATTAATTAGTTCATTCTGTGAACTAATTCCATTACTTGCTTTGATAAAAAGTGTACAAAGATTCAATTTTGTCCTATAAGGTTATTCAGTCCACATGCAAATACATTTTTCCACCTAGTAATTAAAACTAAACAGTTTTCAATAGAGAGACTAGGTTCCATGCAGAAACTAGGTTAATCAATCAGTGATCAATTTAAATAAGAATGAATAGAATTCTCTCAGCACTCTTTCTCAATTTGGTTGCTGCCTGATTAAAGAGTTTTAAAATATGGACAAATCTCTTTTTATCACAAATATAACTTTGACATCACCAGATATGATAGTGTGTCCAAGCAATAACATAATTTGGACATAAGAGTTATCCAATCAGGAGCTGTGGAACCTGAAAAGATGTCCAACTCTGCAGCAGATCACAGGTGCAGATTTCATTTACTTAACTGTTTGTCTGTTCCCAGTTCATACTGGAGCTGGAAGCCGACATGGAACATTAGTTATTGTCATTCATTGTACAATGTGAATCATGTTGTTTTCATTTACACCTGTGTAAATCTGCTAGTGGCAATAAGGTTGCACAGATATATCCAGGGGTGTACTTTGGCCAAAGAACTTCTGTTACAAGTGCTGATGTGTAAGCTGGAAGTAACTCAGCTTCACTGTCAGAGTCCTGGGTGAGTGTATATGAACTATCCTTTTACTAATAGACTAAGAAAGTTTGATATCCAAATCAGTACAACACGATGAATAATGGACTTTACAATGACATTTTTACAATGTTTTAGTTTTTCAGTTTGGACTAATACCTTAAATAGGGAGGTGAAGCAGTCTACTGTAACTAACCTTAAAAATGCTACTACAGCATGAGAGGGATCAGGGAGATACTGCACAGTTAAGTGACTTGTACCGTAGGTCACAAAGTAAGTCTGTGAGAGAGCCTGGAATAGAGTCAAATCTCCTGGCTCCCACTTCTCCCATTTCCTCAAGCTATTAGTCTAAGGGCAACCAAGTGGACATTATAGATGGCAGTGTTTTGTAAGCTAGTTCGCAAAAATCAAGAGTTTGTTTTTATTTGAAATATCTTTTCTGAAAGACAGGGAATCGGCATGTTCTCCCTCACACACACAAACACCCACATACACACATCCTGTCTGCTATGCACAGAACAAAGTGGCAGCCAAAATCCTCACTGTTTCCTGTCAAGCTCTGTTTATATAATTTCTGACCTATACTAAAATAAATTATTTGGAATGTTTTTTTCCCTTAGGTATAAATCACTTGGAATTACCACTGTATAACACTGTGGAAGCAGTAGTAGAACAGTGACTGAGCTTCTTAAAGATATTGGACAAGGATACAAATAACATATGTAGGCTTAAATAATGCAGATTGTCACCTCACGTTACTTTAACAAAGCAGCTATTTTTAACAAATTGATTATTGTATAGCTAGTAGACCCTGAAACAATTTATACCTAAGCACTCATCATGTGTATATACCTATATTTATCTATCTAGATATAGATAGATTGGTTGATTATTAAAAACACTTGGAACACAGATCACAAAACCAGTGTTCCAACTGGTTGACTATCCATCTTTATCTTGCACAGGTGGAGCATTAGTCTCTGCTTTGGACAGCCTTACCCTAATCCCTTTTTATAGACTGCTTTGCAGGGGATTTATCCCTGGTCATACCAATTTTTAATTTGTACTCAAGAGGTGGGCAAATCACATGTACCACATTGTGCTCAACCTCCCTTCCCACCCCCACCTAGTTCATGACAGAGCATATGGTAGTCTAAACTTTCGGAATATAACATGTTGTCTTTGCAAGCATTTGGTATAACTTGCACAGTTTTAGTCACATATGTGACATGGACTGGGAAAAACACACTCTCTGGCTCCTCAGTACTTGGAGCTTGTCTATGTAGGGACACTCAGAAAATTTTATTCAAATTAACTAAAGTTGTGAATAAAAAGTGGATTAGTTAAACCACATTAAGCCCCTGTGTGGATGTTCTTAAATTTTAAAGTGGCCTTAATTCAATTTAGCTTAATTCACTTCCAAAATGCAGTCCCCTTGTGCCCAGCCTCTCAACCTCATTGTGTAGCGGAAACATACCAGTTCTGATGCCTAAGGAGCATCCATGCCCTATACCACAGGAGGAGATTGGAAATTATTTTTAAATTGGAGGCTGTTAGAACTGAGCAGGAAATGGCTTTCCCATCCCATGAGAATTTTCAAGATTTGAAAGATTTTCCCATCCCAAATCAGGATGAAAAGTTAAAATCTCAAAAATGTTCACAAACTGAAAATCCAAAAAAAACCCCAAATCAGATCAGGTCAACTGCAATGTAGTTTTGATTATTTCAAAACATTTCATTTAAATTTTGACTATTTTTGAACAGTTTTACTAGAAATTAACTTAAATGTCTATATAAAAAATCATTTTGAACCAAAAAATGGAATTTGTGGTTTTGAAAATGTCAATTTTTTTGTTTTGTTTCATTTTGACAATTCTGGAACTTTATTTTTCAAAAAAAATTCAAAACAGAAAATCCATCAAATTTTACCCCACAAAATGTTTCAAATTGTTCAAAATGTTTTGACAAATCAGCATTTTCTGACAAAAAAATTGTTGAAAAATCATCTCTAGAAGACTTTGTCAAACTGAAAGGAAGAAAGAACAGAATATTTACCTTACCACCATCATCTATTAAAAAGATCAGTGGCGTGTAGGAAAGTATAACAATTCGGTAATTGCTACAATAGTAAAACACAATCCATGCAATACTGTATGATGTTTCATAAACGGGAAATGGGAAAGCATTTCCCAGTAACAAGTTAATTTCCAATCTGAATACTACAAAATCCCTTTAAATAAGAAAACACTCCACATTTAAAACTTGAACTAAAAGAGTTTTTCCAGGATGACAAAGGACACAGTGGGCCCCAGGAATTCTGTTTAGGTAAAATAAGCTATGCAGCATATGTTGATCCTCAGGCAGAAGAAAAGCACCAATGTATAGCAGGGTGTGAAGTTTTACATAAAGCGCAAAACCTTGAAATCAAAGAGTTGCTGAACTGCACAGAATGGAGGGGTGAAGGGAAATGTAGATTTGGTTTTTTGTACTTCTTGAAATGTTTTGCACTAACTGGAGCCTATGCACTAACCCTAACCCTAAGCCTATGAAACAGTATGTTGGCCTAGTAACAAAAAAGAATCCCAGTAATCAATACTGGAAGTGACAAAAGCCTCTTCAGCTTAGCAATATTTTGCAAACAGAAAAAAAAAGACACTAGTGATAAGTCATAAATGGCATTCCAGAGATAACTGAGGATAAGGCCTAACCTTATGATTAGGGTTTTTCAAAACTCTTACCGAAATTCTTATGCTGGACACAAGACCTGAAAGGTTACATAGTTGGGAGCAGTCATCCATAGTACATTGGATTATTTTTAATTCTTTGCGTGTGTGTGTGTGCGCAAACAATAATAATACCATATTTACATATATACACACAGGCCAAAGTTTTCAAAAATAGGAGCCTGATATTAAGCACCTGAGCCAATATTTAGGCACAGGTGGGATTTTCCTAAGACCTATATCCACAAATGGATTTAGGCACCTAACTCCCACTTTAGGTGCCAAAGTCCAAAATGTAGGCACCTCTGAAATCTTCAAAAACCCTGATTAGCTGCCACCTAACTCTGGAGGCACCTAAAATCCCTTGGCACCTAAATTTTGTTGTAAAAGTCCCCTAAGGGCCTAAGTTTCTGTCTCTGAACCTCTGTGCTGCTTCCCCAGGTGAATTCCCAGATGCCCAATCCCCAGCACATCCTCAAACCAGGTAAAGATAGGTGTTGTCCCACAGATCTCACCTGCAGGGCCCAATCCAGAAGGCATTCCCAGAGCATGCCTAACTCCACACATAATGGCCCGGAGAGGAGGAGCTGTCCTCCTTTTAGCCCCGTGGTTAGGACATTCTCCCAGGATGGGAGAGACCCTGTTTTAATTCCACCTCTCTGCCGGACGGGAAGAAGGGAAATAATTAAATATACATTGGGCCAAAGACAGAGAGAAAATGACTTATAGTCCTAGAGGCTAACTCCACCGCCATTCTCCCTCCCCCCCCCACACACACACACTCAGTTTAGGTGAGGTCTATGTCACCACTGTTCTTACAAGAGACAGTTTAGCCAACTGAGTCCAGGAGAGGGTTCTCAGCTGTGGATCCCAAACAGATAGGCATCTCCTCTCCAGCCTGGACTTAGGCATCCAGCTCCCAGAGAGAGGTGGGGCTAAGAAATTGCTGGCTTTGGTGGATCCCATTCTTAGGGCATGGCTACACTTGTAGATGTAGAGTGCTGTGAGTTAAACCAGCCCTCAGAGACCGCAGCAGGGAAAGCACTGCCATGTGTTCACACTGTCAGCTGCAAGTGCACTGGCGTGGCCACATTTTTGGCATTTGCAGCGGCACTGGGAGCGGTGCATTATGGGCAGTTATCCCATAGAGCACCTCTTCCCATTCTGACGCTGTGGCTTGTGGAAAGGGGCGGGGGTGGCGCGCAGGGCATTCTGGGTCCTGTCCCAAAGCCCCGTGATGCATCGCTTTGAATCCCAGCAGTCCCTGTGCGTCCGTCCACATTTGGCGCCATCTTTCAATATTTTTTGCACTGCACACTCTGTCTTCCCTTTTGGTCTGTGGGAATGAACCCTGAACTGCTGAGGAATATGCTGATGGATCTCGCCAGCATGTCACGAATTAACAGAGGCAGCATTGTTCACACCAGACAAAGCAATGATTTGGCTGTACTTAAAGACAAGCACAGTGTACACAATAGCAGAAATTGCCCATCCCAAAGCAATCAGACATAACCCACAGGAGCCCCAAAATGGTGAGTAAGAACAGGGGCAAGCGGGACTGATTGTTTCATGGCCGTACTGTCTTCTGGGGTTCTGTGCCTTGGGGAGAGCCAACAGCTACAGGGGGCCCCTATACTGAACACTGTCCCCACATTTTCCACAGGATGAGTTCATCCTGGAAGATATCTCGCTGCTGAGGGTGACCTGGGAAGCAAGGGAGGGTCTTCTACTACAATGTGGCTTCTGCCCTGGCCCATATGCAGCTTGCCTGTGTGCAGCAATGGTCCCCTTGCCCCTCACAGCACAGTGGCGCGGACTTGTTAGCCTTACTGGGACAAGTAGCACAGTAGCTCTGCCAAGGAACCTGCGCAAGTGGATTGCCCACCTTCTACATGAGACCTTTGAAGAGATCACTGAGGTCGATTACTGCGATGTGAGAGAGCACATCAATGCCCTATTCTGTATCTAGGCATGCACACAGCCCTAACCCTCCTTGCCCCAAAAGCCCACACCAAACAACTTCCTTCCCAAAATAAAAGCTGCTTACCGGGCATCTACTTTGGTGTTTGTTCTTCCCCAAGCACCATCTGCTATGACGGGCTACCTTCTTCCTGGCTTGAAAACAGCTCCTGGCTGCATGCATCTGGGGATCATAGAATCATAGAATATCAGGGTTGGAAGGGACCTCAGGACGTCATCTAGTTCAACCCCCTGCTCAAAGCAGGACCAATCCCCAACTAAATCATCCCAGCCATGGCTTTGTTAAGCCTGACCTTAAAAACCTCAAAGGAAGGAGATTCCACCACCCCCCGAGGTAACTCATTCCAGTCCTTCACCACCCTCCTAGTGAAAAAGTTTTTCCTAATATCCAACCTAAACCTCCCCCACTGCAACTTGAGACCATTACTCCTTGTCCTGTCATCTGCTAACACTGAGAACAGTCTAGATCCATCCTCTGTCCACTGAGAACAGTCTAGATCCATCCTCTTTGGAACCCCCTTTCAGGTAGTTGAAAGGAGCTATCAAATCCCCCCTCATTCTTCTCTTCTGCAAACTAAACAATCCCAGTTCCCTCAGCCTCTCCTCATAAATCATGTGTTCCAGTCCCCTAATAAATTTTTTTGCCCTCTGCTGGACTCTTTCCAATTTTTCCACATCCTTCTTGTAGTGTGGGGCCCAAAACTGGACACAGTACTCCAGATGAGGCCTCACCAATGTCAAATAGAGGGGAACAATCACGTCCCTCGATCTGCTGGCAATGCCCCTACTTCTACAGCCCAGAATGCCATTGGCCTTCTTGGAAACAAGGGTGCACTGTTGCCTCATATCCAGCTTCTCATCCACTGTAACCCCTAGGTCCCTTTCTGCAGAACTGGTGCCTTGCCATTCGGTCCCCAGCCTGCAGCGGTGCATGGGATTCTTCCATCCTAAGTGCAGGACTCTGCACTTGTCCTTGTTGAACCTCATCAGATTTCTTTTGGCCCAATCCTCTAATTTGTCTAGGGCCCTCTGTATCCTATCCCTACCATCCAGCATATCTACCTCTCCTCCCAGTTTAGTGTCTTCTGTAAACTTGTTGAGGGTGCAATCTACGCCATCTTCCAGATCATTAATGAAGATATTGAACAAAACCGGCCCCAGGACCGACCCTTGGGGCACTCCCCACTTGATACCGGCTGCCAACTAGACATGGAGCCATTGATCACTACCCACTGAGCCCGACGATCTAGCCAGCTTTCTATCCACCTTATAGTCCATTCATCCAGCCCATACTTCTTTAACTTGCTGACAAGAATACTGTGGGAGACCGTGTCAAAAGCTTTGCTAAAGTCAAGGAATAACACATCCACTGCTTTCCCCTCATCCACAGAGCCAGTTATCTTGTCATAGAAGGCAGTTAGATTAATCAGGCATGACTTGCTCTTGGTGAATCCATGCTGACTGTTCCTGATCACTTTCCTCTCCTCTAAATGCTTCAGAATTGATTCCTTGAGGACCTGCTCCATGATTTTTCCAGGGACTGAGGTGAGGTTGACTGGCCTGTAGTTCCCCGAATGCTCCTTCTTCCCTTTTTTAAAGATAGGCACTACATTAGCCTTTTTCCAGTCGTCCAGGACCTCCCCCAATCACCATGAGTTTTCAAAGATAATGGCCATGGCTCTGCAATCACATCTGCCAACTCCTTTAGCACTCTCGGATGCAGCACATCCGGCCCCATGGACTTGTGCTCGTCCAGCTTTTCTAAATAGTCCTGAACCACTTCTTTCTCCACAGAGGGCTGTTCACCTCCTCCCCATGCTGTGCAGCTCAGTGCAGTAGCCTGGGAGCTGACCTTGTTCGTGAAGACAGAGGCAAAAAGAGCATTGAGTACATTAGTTTTTTCCACATCCTCTGTCACTAGGTTGCCTCCCTCATTCAGTAAAGGGCCCACACTTTCCTTGACTTTCTTCTTGTTGCTAACATACCTGAAGAAACCCTTCTTGTTACTTTTAACATCTCTTGCTAGCTGAAACTCCAGGTGTGATTTGGCCTTCCCGATTTCACTCTTGCATGCCTGAGCAATATTTTTATACTCCTCCCTGGTCATTTGTCCAATCTTCCACTTCTTGTAAGCTTCCTTTTGTGTTTAAGATCAGCAAGTATTTCACTGTTAAGCCAAGCTGATCGCCTGCCATATTTACTATTCTTTCTACACATTGGGATGGTTTGTCCCTGTAACCTCAATAAGAATTCTTTAAAATACAGCCAGCTCTCCTGGACTCCTTTCCCCGTCGTGTTATTCTCCCAGGGGATCCTGCCCATCAGTTCCCTGAGGGAGTCAAAGTCTGCTTTTCTGAAGTCCAGGCTCTGTATTCTGCTGCTCTCCTTTCTTCCTTGTGTCAGGATCCTGAACTCGACCATCTCATGGTCACTGCCTCCCAGGTTCCCCTACTAATTCTTCCCGGTTTGTGAGCAGGAGGTCAAGAAGAGCTCTGGCCCTAGTTGGTTCCTCCATCACTTGCACCAGGAAATTGTCCCCTACACTTTCCAAAAACTTTCTGGATTGTCTGTGCATCGCTGTATTGCTCTCCCAGCAGATATCAGGGTGATTGAAGTCTCCCATGAGAACCAGGGCCTGCGATCTAGTAACTTCCGTTACTTGCCGGAGCAAAGCCTCATCCACCTCATTCCCCTGTCCGGTGGTCTATAGCAAACTCCCACCATGACCTATGCCTTGTTGCTAACACTTCTAAACTTAATCCAGAGACTCTCAGATTTTTCTGTAGTTTCATACCGGAGCTCCGACCAGTCATACTGCTCTCTTACATACAATGCAACTCCTCCACCTTTTCTGCCCTGCCTGCCCTTCCTAAACAGTTTACATCCATCCATGACAGTACTCCAGTCATGTGAGTTATCCCACCAAGTCTCTGTTATTCCAGTTACAAGATAATTCCTTGACTGTGCCAGGACTTCCAGTTCTCCCTGCTTGTTTCCCAGGCTTCTTGCATTTGTGTTTAGGCACTTGAGATAACTTGCTGATAGTCCCTCTTCCTCGGTATGAGGCAGGACCCCTCCCCACTCGTGCTCTCCTGCTCGTTTTTCCTCCCAGTATCCCACTTCGCCACTTCCCCCTCAGGGCTTTGGTCTCCTTCCCCCAGTGAACTTAGTTTAAAGCCCTCCTCACTAGGTTAGCCTGCCTGCTTGCAAAGATGCTCTTCCCTCTCTTCGTTAGGTGGAGCTTGTCTCTGCCTAGCACTCCTCCTTCTTGGAACACCATCCCATGGTCAAAGAATCCTCCTCAGCACCCTCCCCCCTCCTCAGCACCCTCGCTCCTGCTTTCCTCCTCCTTCTGGCTTGTTGAACTGAGCTCTGAAATGTCCATGGTGGTCTTCGGAGTGGAGGTAGGCTTGCCCCCAAATATTTGCGTCCAGCTCTTTGTAGAAAAGGCAGGTCGCGGGGGCAGCACCGGAGCGGCGGTTTGCCTCGCACGCTTTGCGGTAGGCATTCCGCAGCTCCTTCACTTTAACCCTGCACTGCAGTGCGTCCCGGTCATGGCCCCTTTCCATCATGTCCCTTGATATCTGCCCGAAGGTTTCATAATTCCTACGGCTGGAGCCCAGCTGGGACTGGACAGCTTCCTCCCCCCAAACACTGATGAGGTCCAGCACCTCACCATTGCTCAATACTAGGAGCAATGGAGGCATGGTCACCTGGAAAGATGCGCTGAGAGCACTCCACACCTTGCTGAGGAAACAGGAAGGGGATTTTCAAAATTCCCAGAGATTTAAAGGGCGGGTCTGATGGTTGGTCACCTGAGGGTTCAACCAGTAGAGTTCGAAGTGATGATCAGAGTGGCTAGAACAGGCATTATGGGAGACTTCTGGAGGCTGACCAGAGCACATTAATAGACCAGGGCGTCCACACTGGCACCGTGGTGCTCCAGCTGGGGCACAGCAAGTGTTATGCTTCTCATGGAAGGTGGATTACCAGAAGCACTCCAGCCTCATAGTCCGGGCACTCTACGTGCCTTTCAAGTGTGGACGCATCATGGGTTAGGGTACCTGGGGCTGCTTTAATGCAAGTGTAGCCAAGCCCTTAGGAACGTATGTCTTTCCATGCATTCTACAGGGAGCCTAGGCACCTGAACCAAAGTTTGTGGATTCCACTGGATGGCTGAGCACCTAAATCTTAGTGCTGCAATGCTCAGCCTTTTTCATTTATTTACTCTTTTTTAAAGGGAGATTGGGACAGAAAGGGGAGAAAGGAAAGGATAAAAGTATATTCAGCTCAGTTGATCCATTTAGAATTTCCTGAGTTCCATAGTTTTCCCCAATGACACACACAGTCCAAGCATATTCAAGTTCTCAACTAGGATTTTTATTTTTAATTTAAGGAGCACAGGTAGCTTAGTATCTGAATAATTTTCTTTCATGTTCTCTTAAATACTGCTTAGCTACCCATTATCTGTGACACATATGAATATGTAAATAAGTAGCAGGAAGGAACTGGAAATTATTAGACTCACAGGGCATAAAAATGATATTTTGAAAAAAATGAATACATTCTTATCTATTAAAGCAGTCACTTTTTGTTTTACTTCTTTATATTCATTTACATGTAAAAGTATGGAATAATACTTTACTTTGTACTTATTTTTCATCTGTAAATCTCAGAGCTCCTTATAAAGGTCCAATTACGCATTTGTACTTGAGGCAATGTTGTTGAACAATTAGGAGATAACAGGACACAAGGAGCAACACACTCAAAGCCTGCTTTCAGAACAAACCTCAGGCTTCACTGTAACCTAAGGAAAAAGCACTCCAAAAGCAGAAAGCAGCCACTGAGCATTGAAATTAGATTAACTGATTGCAGTTACTAAAACCAAAACATTAAACAATTGTGTTAAAGAATGTCCATGTAAAACAAAGCCTTCTAGCAATTGCAATAGAACTGAATTTTAAAAACAAATCAAGCCGGAGTAAAAGAGATGGTTAGAGACAAAAAGAAATCTTTTCAAAATCAGAAGTCAAATCCTACTAAGGGAAATAGAAAGCAACATAAATTATGGCAAGCCAAGTGTAAAGGTATAATTAGGCTAGCCAAAAAAGAACTTGAAGAGCAACTAGCAACAGACGCAATAACTAACAGCAACATTTTTTAAGTACATCAGAACCATGAAGCTTGTCAAACAATCAGTGAGCCACAGGACAAGCAAGGTGCTAAACAAGAACTCAAGGAAGACAAGGGCATTGCAGACAAGCTAACTGAATTATGTGCATTGGTCTTCACTGCAGAGGATGTGAGAGGGATTTCCATAACTGAGCCATTCTCTTTAGGTGACAAATCTGATGAATTGTCCCAGACTAAAGTGTCAATAGAGGAGATTTTGGAACAAAATGACAGAGTAAAGAGTAATAAGTCACCAGGACCAGATGAATTTCCCCCAAGAATTCTGAAAGAACTCAAATATGAAATTGCAGAACTACTCACTGTGGTATGTAACCTATTGCTTAAATCAGCCTCTGTTTCAGATGATTGGTGGATATCTAATGTGACACTGATTTTTAAGAAAGGCTCCAGAGGTGATTCTGGTAATTACAGACCAGTAAGCCTAACTTCAGTACCAGGCAAATTGGTTGAAACTATAGTGAAGAATAGAATTATCAGACACAAAATGAACACGATTTGTTGGGGAAAAGTCAACACAGTTTTTGTAAAGGGAAATCATGCCTCACCAATCTATTAGAATTCTTTTAGGTGGTCAACAAAAACCTGGTCAACATGTGCACAAGGATAATCCAGTGGATATAGTGCAGTTGGACTTTCAGAAGGCCTTTGACAAGCTCCCTCACCAAAGGCTCTTAAGCAAAGTAAGCAGTCATGAGATAAGAGGGAAGGTCCTCTCATGGATCAGTAACTGGTTAGAAGATAAGAAACAAAGGGTAGGAATAAATGGTCAGGTTCAACAGTAGAGAGAGGTAAATAGTGGGGTCCCCCCAGGATCTACACTGGAACCAGTGCTGCTCAACACATTCATAAATGATCTGGGGAAAAGGGTAAACAATGACTTGGCAGAGTTTGCAGATAATACTAACTTACTCAAGATAGTTAGGTGCAAGACAGCCTATGAAGAGTTACAAAGTGATCTCACAAAACTGGGTGAATGGCAACAAAATGGCAGATGAAATTCAGTGTTGATATATGCAAAGTAATACCCTGGCTGCCTCTTACATTGATGTTGTTGGCAAGCTACAAAATTCCAGCAGGCACTGCACCTACACAGTCATCCACAGGCAGGAACACAGTGAGCTGTGTTACATGAATGATCTCCCAGCTACTCAGGAACTAACAATAAAGAAGTTTCAGACAGTTCCCCCAGCTCCCTAGCCTTGCACCCCAGAACTGTACCATCTTGCACTGGTCAGAAGCTTGGCCAGTGGATGTTCATGAAGTTTGCTGCTCCCTCAGTATGGAGAGGACACACACTAGCCTTTTGTAAACTGAGCTGAGATTTCCCAAGCACTTCAACCAAACCACATGGTTTTAGGTAAAATATAAAACAGATTTATTAACTACAGAAATATAGTTTTTAAGTGATTATAAGCAGTGGTGAGCTGGAGCTGAACCAGTTGTTAAATTTTGAAGCAGTTTTAGAACCAGTTGTTAACCCGCTTCCCTGCAGGGGGCGCTGAGGCTTTAATGGGCTCCAGCCGGGAAGTGATGTAATTCCTCCTCCGGCCACCGGGGACGCTGCACTTCAGGAGCCACGTGGGCTGCCGCCTGGCCCTGGACACAAGCCCTGTTGCTGCTGCTGCTCCCCCGACCCCTGGCCCTGAGGCTCCCGCTGCTGCCTTGTGGGTCTCCGGCTGCTCTGCTGGGCCTGGGCTGCGTCCTGCTGCTCGGGCTGCTCCGAGCCGCTCTCCTCATGAGCACCCACCACCCTGGCCGCAGCCAGCCCCTGCCTCCAGCCACCCCCGCACCCCCTGCCTGCAGCCAGCCCCTGCCGCACACCCTGCCCTGCCTCCAGCCAGCCCCACACCCCTTGGCCTCCAGCCAACCCCGCACCCTCCTGTCTCCAGCCAGCCCTGCATCCCCTGCCTCCAGCTAGCCCTGCCCCATGCCCCTGTCTGCAGCTGGCCCCATGTCCACTGGTGCCCTGAAGTTCCCAGGGCAGTAACTCTGCACACCTGCTTCAATGAGGGGGGCAGGAAGCAGCTGGGACCCACACATGTGCACACCCTAGGGTGACCAGACAGCAAGTGTGAAAAATCAGGACAGGGGGTGGGGGGTAATAGGAGCCTATATAAGAAAAAGACCCCAAAATCAGGACTGTCGCTATAAAATCAGGACATCTGGTCACCCTAGCACACCCCCAGGGAGTGGCGGGGACCCACACATGTGAAACAGAGCTCATTTCTAGTTCAGGCCCATCTTTTTAAAAAAGAACTTTAGGTAGGGTTAACATACATCCGTATTTTCCCAGACGTGTCATGCTTTTTGGTTCTTAAATCGCCGTCCAGGAGGGAAAATATGGACGTATGGTAACCCTACTGGTACAAAAAATACATACTGTGGCACATCCCTTAAATCAGGACTTTTTATATGGAACTGGTTGTTAAGATTTTGGCAGCTCATCACTGATTATAAGTAGCAGGCATAGAGATCAAAACTGGTTACCTAAGAAATAAAAATAATTTTACCGTCTGAGTTGTACAAACTAAATAGGATTTGAATCAAGCAGCGTCTCACCTTGACAGATGGTACAAACAGGCCACAGATTCTCAATACACAGGCTTGGACTTTTTTTCAGCTTGTGGCCACCCTCCCCAGTTCAAAGTCTTTGTCCTCCAGATGTTCCTCCAGATGCTGGGGGTGGGGGGGGGGACTGAGAGGCCAAATGATGATGCCACTTCCCCTCTTTTATACTTTCTTCCAGCTTGCTGGAAAGATCTTTGCTGTGAGGTGAGTTAGTTCACCCCCATGGCATACATGCCTCCTCCGAGAAATCTCTAGGATAGTGGATTTTTTCTTGATGGGTGTTGATGAGCCATTAATGCCATGTGACTACTCCATTGTTGTACCTGAAAGACTGGTTGTGGGTGTTCCTAACCTCACAACATCTTTCAGTAACATATACAGCAATATTTCATAACCTCACATATAACGATAGTACATACAATGCAATAGGATATTAATGTTCAACAGATCCGATTTTTAAAATGATACCTCACATTATAAAACATATCATTATATGACAGTGGTGAATATGGGAGTTCAAGGGTGCTGCTTTGAGGTACAGAGTGTCACACTTACCTCAGAAAATTGTAATATCACTGTAATGGCCTGGGAGCTAACAAGGACCTAAGTGTCCCCATCACAGAACAAGAGCAATGCGTATTGAAAATAATAGTACTGCTTCATCCTGTTGTTTCTCCAAACTATGATACTGATTGCATGTTCAGAGCTGAGTAACTGAAGGTATTTAGTTTGAATTCATTCTCCCCTGGTAAAACTATTCAATTTCCATAAATAATTTTGTGAGATTCTACTAATGACTTAAGGCGGCATCACCCATGTCATGTGGATATATACTAGTCAAGCCAAAATATTATGACAGTGAAAGCATGGGCAATTTTTAAGTGCCAATTTTTAAATAATCCATTAGCAAATACCCAGCATAGTCTGAAAAGGCAAAACTAAAATAAACATACTTCATCAGGAGCAGGGGTAATTGTGTGGCAAACAACCAACTGTATTGCCAGCAAGGCACAAGTGTACAGCATATGAGCAGGTGAAAATGTGATTGTGAGCAGGACAGTAATGTTAACTCTCTGTTCACCATACAATCATACCAGAGCAAGTCATTGCATCTTTCACACACAGCAAAAAGCCAGCTTGAAATATCTATTGGTCCAGATTCAAAATTATTTAAACTGGAGCTGGGAACAGGTTTTTTTGGTTTGAGTTCGATGTTTCAAAACTGTTTTAGAAAACACATGCAAAATTAACATATTCAATGTGTTAATACCATCCATTTCTCTGATGATTCATAATCATAAGCATGATATTTATATGGAAGAAAAAATAATTATAAGAAAGGTGTGCCCATTATCAAATAGCTATATTGGCCACTAGGCCAGTTTCTTTCTCTCTTTCACCTACAAAACATTGTAGGTTTGATACTCATGAAAATAAATCCAGTATTAAGAATAGATAAAAGAAAAAGCATACCTGTTAGAAAGAGTGTGGTTATTATTGCTATGCAGTGGCACAGGTGTGCATGACTCTTTACAGGTATATACAAGAAGATGAAGTCACTGTCCCAAAGACCTTTCAGTCTAAGGCTTCAATATTGCAAAAACCTTACTCCTGCAACTAGTCCCATTGACTTCAATGGGTGAAGCACTTCAACTTGGCATGAATAAAAGTTTGAGAGATTAGGCCCTGAGTTAGAAAATGTAAAGTCAAAGGAGATGGAGATGGTTTGTTGAGGTTTGTAGTTCCAGAATTTTTTTTATTTTTTTGATGTTAGGCCTGGTCTACACCTAATGCTTGAATCAACCTAGCTACATTGTTCAGGACTGTGAAAACTTTCAAGCCCTGAGCAACATAGTTAGGTCAATCTAACCTAACCCCTATACAGACACAGCTACCATCAACCTAGCTACCGCCTCTTGAGGGAGTGGGTTTACTACAGGGATGGAAAACCCCCTTCCCTTGCTTTGGTAAGTGTCTGTACCACAGCAGCATAGTGTGTAGTGTAGATATACCCTTATATTAGCCAAGTGAAGTTGGTTGTAGATATAAGTTGAAGGAGAATGAGGTGGCTACATGTACTAGTTCGTGGAGGCTGTTCCAGACATGAGGGTCAGCATGTTAAAAGGCCCCAGAGATGTGAGTGGGAGGACACAAAAGGGAGTTGGCAGAGCTTAGTGCATGCAAAGGGATATAGAGTATAAAAGCACAGTTGTAAGTGTGTGTTGGGGATGGAAAACCCTAGAGGTAGGAGAAGGAATTTGAAGACAGTGTGAAAGGAAGTTAGGAGCCATTGGATGGGTTAGAATAAGGATGGGAGATAATTTGTACAGAGCAAGGAAGTTTATTTCAGCTGCTGCATAAAATGCAGTCATTTACTTTGTCTCAATGACCTTCTATTTAGATTAAGGGGAACAACGTCGCCTTCAAGTACAAAATTAAAGTCTCCAGAAGACCACAGTGACTGTTTCCTCTGCAACACAATGCAGCAATTCTTGCCTCAAGAAAGAGCATCTGCAAACAGCAGACTCTTAGAAATGTAATGCAGTACAGATAAAATAAAATCATACTAGCAGCACACACCACTACTATCATTATACTCAATCCAAGGTAAAAAGAGATTTAGACCAAACTTCAGAAGTGCCCTCTAAATGAGAAGAGTCCATTTTGGGATGCATGATTTGAGACACCTAGTCTTAATTTTTTAGAGATGTTGATCATCCAGAACTTCGGTTGCTGTTCACAGGACCTGTCAGACCCTTAGTAAGTCATAGATAAAGTATGAGTATTTGGTTTATCTGATATTGTATTTTGTTTTCTAGTATTCTTGATGCTTGGATATTCTATTATTCATTTTCTATTATTCTTGGTGCTTGGATATTGTGTGCATATGTACTTTTGTTTAATAGTACCCAATTGGAGTGTTTGTTGCTTGTAGATAAAGGATATGCCTACACTTCAATTAAAAACCCACAGCTAGCCAGTAACAGCTGACTTGGGCTCGGGCTATGGGGCTGTTTAACTGCAATGTAAACATTACAGCTTGGGCTGGAATGTAGGCTCTAGGATCCTGCGAGGTGGAGAGCTCCCAGAGCTCTGGCTCCAGGTCGAGCCCAAATGTTTACACTACAATTAAACAGCCACTTAGCCCAAGCTCCCTGAGCTCGAGTCAGCTTGCACAGGCCAACCGCAGGTTTCTCACTGCAGTGTAGACATACCCAAAGAGCATGAAAGAGGATACAAATTCTATTTTGGTCTGATCTTTAGACACACTCAGCTAAAACTGTGGCACAATAAGGATATCAGGGAGCTCACTCTGCCCTGCAAAGTTATAAACAGAATAGAGAGGGGAGCATAATAAAAAAGAAAATGCTATAATGACACCCTTCTGATAGACTGATCCATTACTTTGGAAGATATCTGTGGCAAAGCCTAGAGGGCAGAATACTAGTTTTAAGGAGGAAAAGTTTAGTGAAAGTAGCAGGAAGTGAAGTGAGAGGACAGACTGAGCCTTAACCTGCTGTCATTGAAATCAGAAGGAGTCTTTACACTAACTTCAGTTCAATGGATCAGGTACAGTGTTACTGAAAAGCTGTGACAAAAATAATTGAAAATACTATGTATGTGAAACATTTACATATAGATATATAGCAAATTAAATCCCAATATATATAGCTAATTAAATCGGTGTGTATTTTCCACTACTAAAATATAATTCTTATTTCATGCTCAGCTGTGGTTTTCCCCTATGTGTCCTGTCTAAAATATACAATACATCAGGCATTTCAAATTGAAGAGGCTGATAATAAATGCTGACATCTGTTAAGATTAAATTATGACTTACAATCTAATATTGTTCAGCAAAGATTAAATGTTGCCAGCCATTTCCAAACTCAGACACTATCTATTGTGCGTCAGAATTACACTCTTCAATCCATCCAAATCAGAATGTTCTCCCCTATGCAATGTTACTCTTGCTCTTAAATGACCATGTTATTTATTTCCTCAACAGAAGGCAGACTCTTTGGGGCAATACACCCTGCACTGGGTTTCTACAAAACATAAACTATAATCTATGGCAAATGAAAAACTAAGTCCTCTCAACACTGCATTAGCAAAAGCTTCATACAGTTGAAAGTTATTCATGAATTCCGTCCAGCCAATCAACAGTCATAATTGTTGGTAATAGAATGTCAAAAACTAGAGTTGTGCGCCAAGCCAAAGCAATACTGTCATTGCCCTGCTGTTGGCTTTTTCATTTGCGGCCAAATTGTTTTCTTTGTTATCCCAATGTAAACCCATGTTAAATCTATGAAGTCAGATTTACATCAGTATCAGTGTAGCTGAGAGTAGAATTTGGCCCTAGTGTTCCAGCAATTAACACCTTCAAAATCCAAGCAATTGTGCTGAACTTTATTTTGACGTTTACAAATGCTATTGTTTTTTCTAACAATCTTGCTTATCCTTGGTATTTCAATCTCTGATCCCCAAGTAGCAATACCATGGCCAATTTTTTGATCCAATAGGACATATACCAGTATAACTGATTAGGTTCCCATAGCCTTTGCCTGCCTCTGTATTTCAGATACACAAATATAGTTTAATAGCCCAGTTGAAGGTTACTGACCTGGCCTAACTATCAAACCAGCAATACCTAAAATCAAAGTGTGGACCCTTGAGTGCAGGAGCCAACACCCTCGTGTGTTGTACTGTCCTGACACACTGCACCAACTAAAGCCTATTATTTTTTAATTTCATCCAAGTTTTAAAATGCCAGAAAACTACAGTAAAAAAAAATGTTGTGCTTCTTTCACTTTCAGATATAGGTATGAAATTTTTAGTTTTACTTGATTAAATCCAAGAAGTTGAAGCATTCAACCATATATGTTCCTCAAGTCTATTTACTCTAGGGAAACACAGCCACTGAAATTCAATGGCAGTGATCCAAACCATGATGAACTGAGGCAATTTCGTTTTTGTTGACCATTGCTCCAGGTCATTGTAATTTAATGAGTAGTAATCCTATTTAAAATATGTTTCAGGCAGCAAGGTGCCTGCTGGGAGAAAGCTGCTACGCATGAACAGATCAATATGCATTGTGTGCATTCGACCATTCAATAATCGATTCACCCTTGTTATGAGAAAATAAATGCTAAAGTCCTAAAAGTTAATTTCTATAGAAAGCTTTTACAAGGCTATCAAATTATTAAAAGTTTTCATGGGTTCTCTTTTAAAAAAAAATCTTTGTGCAGTATTAGCAGCATCTCACAACATCCTATTCAGTATTAGAAGCTGAATCCTGAATTAGATCCTAGGCAGAAAGTTGGGGATTGTGGATCAAAGTCTGTTCTCATTTATAGTGATGCAAATCTGGAGTGAATCCGCTGAAGAAAACAGTGTTATTCCAAATGTATTCCAAAGAAAGCTGAGGGCAGAATGTGACTCTGTAGTCTCACAGCTAGATTAGTGAACTGAAGGCTCTTTTTAAAAGTCCATCATCGTCCTTTATTTAATTTATTTGACTTTTGTATTAGTTTGTTTAAAAGGATTAGCACATTTTAAATTGTCACAGTTTGGGATACAGTTGCATCTTTCACATCGGAAGGCCTGATTCTGCCTTTGTTTTTATGTTGCGCACCTTGCTCCATGAGTAAATCCAAGTAAGGTTGGCAAAATTAAATTAAATGAGTAGCTACCAATAAACATACCAAGGCTCCATAAAAAGTTATTTTAAAATCACAGATTGAGGGCCCCAGCTGTTGTAAAGTGACATAGTTCCACTGAAGCAAATGGAAAATCAGCTGAGACTCTGGTCCGATACATTCAGACTCTTTGGACCTGAATCTCACATCTGATAAGGCTACTTTGCACCCCTCCAGGTTTGCAGGGCAGCATGAAAACTGGTCAGTGGAGGATTTTCCTGCATGCAGTAATCCCCACCAACTCATTTAATCCCCCCAAGCAGGGGTTTTGCGGGGACAAGTCTGCTTTATAACAGGTTATCAGGACCACAAAGCCAATGGTACTCCCCACCCTGCAACAAGCAGAGCTGATCATAACCATAGAATCTGACCCTTTGTTTTTAAGATGCGTGGTTCTCTCCCTTACATCCAAGTTGCTAGTTTACATATTTTACGGCAGAGGTGGTTGCGTTAATATCCTTCATTGGACTAGGGTGACAAGATGTCCCAACTTTATAGGGACAATCCCAGTATTCGGGGCTTTTTTTTATACAGGCACCAGTTACCCCCCACCCCTTGTCCTGATTTTTCACACTTGCTATCTGGTCACCCTACATTGGACCAACTTCTGTGGTTGAAAGAGACAAGCTTTCGAGCTTACACAGAGCTCTTCTTCAGGTCAGAAGAAAAAGAGCTGAAGAAGAGCTCTGTGTGACTCAAAAGCTTGTCTCTCACACCAACAGAAGTTGGTCCAATAAAAGATATTACCTGACTCATCTTGTCTCCTGACTCATCTTGTCTCTCTAATATCCTGGGACCCACACAGCTACAACAACACTGCAACATATTTTATGGCAGAAATTTTAGGAAATACAATGTGGTATTTATGTTAATGTGTGACTTCAGAGACCTTAGTTATCTGCACTGAGTTTCTCGTGTTCATTGTTGAAACGTGAAAGGGTTTGTAAAGGATTAAATCTTGTGTATCAAAATCACAAATATTAAACTGGCATCTCAATGCACTCCATCTTAGCATCTCCATTACCAGGTGCTAATGGTGTTTTTATGGCTGTATTATAAAACCATAATTCATCCAGTGAGCCATAAACACTACTTTTTTCTGAACTGGCTTTCACAGGGGTATCTCATATGTACTGTGTTTCGAGTGAGGACGAATATGTTTCTGTTTCTCATTGCTATTCTGACCTCATTCTCTCTCAGATCACTGTTGCTGCAGTCACTTTGGAAAATGGAAACTAAACCACAGAACTGCAAGTAACAGAGTGGCCGATGTGGGTGAATTCTGGTCCCTAGATTTGCAAGTGCAGGAAAGCCTCCAATGCTGTTGATCCTCTTCCCATGTAGAATATGTGTCACCTCCAAGACATCAATATGCCTTCCCCCAGGTCCAGTAAAAACCAATCCCAGGGAGCTGTTACCAATCAGTGTAAATTAGAACAGCTCCAAAGCTGCTCTAGTTTATGACAGAGGCTGAACCAGCCCTGAGAGCCCTCAGGAATGGGGGAATGCAAAAATGGAGTACAGTACATATCAGCCACTACCAAGGATTTGGGCCTCTATGTTTAAAAACACACCCCTTTTTGTGGTTCCTATCTCCCTGTCACATAACATTAATAATAACCAGGAGAGTGCCATATACCTTGAGAAGTAATAGTCATTATAGTCTATCCTGTCTAAAGTTCCCAAAGCTTCTGTTCTACAATTATAGAAGTATAGTTTTGAATCTCTCCAGATCAGGATAACAGCTGTTCTCTCCTACTTTGTAACCCTATTGAAGTTAATTAAGTTATTTCTCATAACTAAAACTTGTAGACATCTACAATTAACAGCTACTTTAATTCTTCTGTGTAACATCTTTCATTGTAATTTGCCTTCTGGACAGACACTAGTTGGTGACTTCACTCCAACACAGAAGACTGGCTCCTTTTTAGAGCTGATGTCAGTGTTACTTCTCTGCTTGCAAAGGTCAGGTCTCTGCTGTAATACCCCAAAGAGACACTCAACTCATTCTAACCAGGCAGAGTCCAAATCCATTCATCAAAATGATCAAGTATTACAAATTTTTGGTCCTTAACCCTTAGTAGAGTGCTACACATTTTGGAAAATCTGGAAAACAGTGATCCTTAAAGACCTGTGCAATAGTCCAAAACTTGCATCCTAACCTGCCCATAATGTGTTGGTAGAGTAGTGGATGACTAGTGGGAAAATGTATTTACAATGGATGCAATTCACCCTTAAGCACAAGTCATATGCACCTTTGAGGTCAGTTTTGCGGGTTAAAGTGGTACTTAAATTATGTGTAGACCTTGTGCTGTCCCTCTGTTTGGGGGTGAATTTCACCAAATATTTGCTAAATCTAATTTGTGATTCAATCTAACAATGAGACTGATTTTGATCTCCTGCCAGTGTCATGGAACCTTAACAGAAAGTGGTGAATTCTGTCATTCAATGCAATTCACCTTGCAGGACAGCTGAAATGGATGGCTCCAGGACAGTAACTCCATTGAAAGCCATTAGAGTTTCTCCAGTATCAAACTATAAACACAAACTAATGTTCATACCCTTTGTTTGCTTTTTCATGAACACATGAGCAAGCAGTTTTTGTTCACATGCACATTTCGGAAGGAGCTTTTATTCACCCAGATATGAGTATTCAAGGAGAATATTCACAACAGAACAGCTCACCCATCCACCCCTGTACATACTGGCTTTTCTGTTTTGAAGGCGGGAACACAATAGCAGAGCAAGAAGACCAGTGATTTTTAAACAAACACCAGAGTGATCACTTTGCAACAGCAGCAACAAAGAAAAGAAGATATGCAAGCAGCAGAAATGTTCCTTCCCTAGAGAAGCTGAACTCCACCATCTCCACCTTTCCTTTGTTTGGTGGAAGAATTTTAACCTACAACTCAAGAGAGTCCCATCTAGAACACCAGTGTGGTGGTGAGACTGATGAGGTGAAAACTGCTGCAGCTTCTCCTGCTAGCCCTCCTTCACCTGCCCATGTTGCTGCTGAGGTGATTAGTGCAGCTCTTGATGATGGGGAGAAGTAGAATTCTGCCTCTGTACCTGATCAGAGCCCCAGTGCAGTTGGACAGGGGAAGCCTGGCCATGAAAGGCATTAGCTCCTACAATTGAAGAATTCTGAAAGGTTGCCCCACTCTCCAGTCTACAGGAGTTTTAAATATAATCTCTAGGGAGGATTAAATACTTCAAAAGTGATGGAAACTCAGGAAGTCACACAAAGGAAAAATATGAAACATTTAATTATTGGTGTATGTGAGCAATTGTTTCTCTCTGAATACATTCCTCACCGTCTCACTGACTCCATTTTTGAATGACAAGCTATTTACAGTAGAAATATACGAACTGAATCAGAGACAACAAAAACTGCCCAAAATTATTTTCCCACAAAGGGAATCTTTTTAGATGTTTGGAAAAGTTTCAGTAAATTCTGTGTATGTGTTGGGAGAAAGGGGGCATGCATACACACTGCGGGAGAGGGAGATTGTTCTAATTTTGTTTGCCTTTATATTTCCTAGTTTTGGCTCACACCAGAGGTGAAAATATCACAAGAAAGGTCCCAGCTTCCTTTCAGCACTGAAACAATCTCAGCAGCAGCTTCGGACTGCTTTGCGTACTGTGAAACTAATTAACAATCAAGGTAGTTATTCCCCAAAGAATTAAATGTTAGTGATCGCAACCTGTCAGTTCTTGGATGCTTTTCTCTGAAACATCTGGTACAGCCCACCAGACAAGAATGACTGGTCTTCTCAAGCATGGTAATCAAAGCCCCACAGTAAGGCTAAGTTCGGATATAACAATAGAAGTCAGATGTGATAAAAACAAATTTCCCCATTCACATTAAAATATCTTTTTTAGCCAATACATATATATTAGCCTTTGTGCACACCACATTAATATTTCATTATACCCTGCATTTGGGCAGTTATGTTAACCAAATTATATTATGTCTTTCCTACAATGCTGTTCACTCATGTCAAGATACAAATCCCACAATAGTCTACAAAGCTGAAATCAGCTTTGGCCTCATTGTTACCAGATTTGCCTGTTACTTGCCTGGGGTATGCTCATTTATTAGGGTTACTCTTCTGTGCGACGGGGGGTCTGTAATTCTATCAATGTACTGCTTGTGTCACTTTTCTTTTCATATGGAGCTCTACTTCTCCCTTCTGCAAGTATCCTCCCAATGGAGCTATCCTGCAGGACCTAGGTTCCCCAGGGCTGGGTTCCTCCAGCCCCAGAATCAGATGAACACACACACACACACTAATAAAGCAAGTCTGAGTGGACTGGGTCAATCAGCACGCTCAAGCTGACCCCTTATATGTCCCTGGACTCAGAGGGCTGGGTCAAGCAGGATTTCCAAGCTGCCACCCTTATATGCCACAGATACCGCACCTGAATAGAGTACATCTGAGCAGGCTGGGTCAAACAGCACATCCAGGCTGCCACCCTTATATGCCCCTAGACTCAGTAGCCTGGGTCAAGCAGCACTTCCAAGCTGCCACCCTCGTATGTCACAGGTTCAGCACGTCCCTGTCCCCACTTTCACATTACACTTGTTTTGGTAGTAACCCACTTGATGAGCAAACCCCACAGTATTTTTAGGCATGTAGTGAGGCAGTGTGGCTCCCCGCCGCCTTAGCGAGCACGTCCGTAAGCCAGAGCGGGCAAAGCTAGGGAGCTCTGAGCCTGCCCCTCAAAGGGTCAGGCAGCGACCCGGAAGTATAAAGTCTCGCCCTCAGAGCTCACTGGAGGGCCAGCCGCTGGGGAGGCCAGATGCCTCCAGCCTAGCCCATGACTGGGAAGCCCCTGTGACCTAAGGTGCACGCCAGGACTGGCCTGACTTGCCCTGTGCCCACTACCCAGAGGAGTTGCCTGTCCTGCCACTACACTGAGGAACCCATGGTGCTGGACCCCCTGGAGGACACCACCGTGACCCAGGTACCACAAGAGGGGGAGTCAGGAAGCAGCCCGGGGGCAGCCGATCCCAGTCTGGCTGTAGCACTGCCAGAGCCCATGTCAGTGTGTTGCGGCCAGGATCCCCACTGACCCAGCAGCGGGTCTTCTACCGCTGCTACGGCCGCGGGCTGGGACGCAGTGGAGTGGGTGGGCCTGCGTCCCGCCGCCACCCGACTCGTGGGTGGCAGTCTCCCCCTATGCCACACCGTTTGGAGGCCTGGGCTCACTAGTGTTTGTACTGCCACTGCTCAGCCCTGCCTGAAGGCCTGAGCTCCTGACTCATTATTGCCCCGCTCTGACCTAGGGGCCCAGCATAACTGTACTTAATTTTTGCCTCCAAAAGAGCCGCCAGGGAAGACTTCTGTGGTCAAACTAATTCCCCAATCCTCAGCTGTGTGTAGTGAACTGGTGTGGCTCCCCACCGCCCTGGAGAGGGTCGAGCCCCAGCTAGCCCCTTTACAGGGTGCTACAGGGATCTTTAGCTTAGGTAAGAGGAGCGTTGTTGCAGAATAAATGAGGAAGCCAAAAACACAAAAGAGTAAAGCTCAAAGAGAGAGGGAGGGAAGCAACCAGCTTAACCATAAAAGTTATTTATTGAATAATAGTGATAACCACACAAGGAGAGCCTAAACAAACATAACAGTTACATTATTAAAGATTACAAAAGTCAGATATAGAAAACTATACCTGATCATACAACTCAGGGTTAAAAAGTTATACCTGAGGTAGAAAAGAAAACAGAGAGAGAGTGGGGTGGGGGGGAGAGCTGGGGTCTCACCACTTCACGGAGCTTGAACTGGTCAGGGTTCCCAGGTAATGGTGGTAGCTTAGGGTCCTGAGTGCAGACAGGCAGAGCCCTGCAGCATGATCAGTCAGGAGAAGATGAAGTCCCAGTAAAACTGATACAGAGTTTGGATCCAGGCATCAGAACCCTTATTTGAGCGTGGGTAGGGTTTTTTGTAGGGAAACAACAATGGTTCAAGGGAGAACACTAGATTTGTTTATAGGTAAACTGATGACTCAAGGGTTTTCTTTAGGCTAGACAATAGGAACTGATCATTCCTGGCTATGGGTGGTACTCCTTCAAGGGAGTTCACAATGCAATTAGGCAGCTTCAGTATTTTGGATATCAATCAAGGATTCATTACTAGAATCATAGAATATCAGGGTTGGAAGGGACCTCAGGAGGTCATCTAGTCCAACCCCCTGCTCAAAGCAGGACCAATCCCCAATTAAATCATCCCAGCCAGGGCTTTGTCAAGCCTGACCTTAAAAACTTCTAAGGAAGGAGATTCTACCACCTCCCTAGGTAACGCATTCCAGTGTTTCACCACCCTCCTAGTGAAAAAGTTTTTCCTAATATCCAACCTAAACCTCCCCCACTGCAACTTGAGACCATTACTCCTTGTCCTGTCCTCTTCTACCACTGAGAATAGTCTAGAACCATCCTCTCTGGAACCACCTCTCAGGTAGTTGAAAGCAGCTATCAAATCCCCCCTCATTCTTCTCTTCTGCAGACTAAACAATCCCCGTTCCCTCAGCCTCTCCTCATAAGTCATGTGTTCCAGACCCCTAATCATTTTTGTTGCCCTTCGCTGGACTCTCTCCAATTTATCCACATCCTTCTTGTAGTGTGGGGCCCAAAACTGGACACAGTACTCCAGATGAGGCCTCACCAATGTCGAATAGAGGGGGACGATCACGTCCATCGATCTGCTCGCTATGCCCCTACTTATACATCCCAAAATGCCATTGGCCTTCTTGGCAACAAGGGCACACTGCTGACTCATATCCAGCTTCTCGTCCACTGTCACCTCTAGGTCCTTTTCCGCAGAACTGCTGCCTAGCCATTTTGTCCCTAGACTGTCACGGTGCATTGGGTTCTTCCGTCCTAAGTGCAGGACCCTGCACTTATCCTTATTGAACCTCATCAGATTTCTTTTGGCCCAAACCTCCAATTTGTCTAGGTCCCTCTGTATCCTATCCCTGCCCTCCAGCATATCTACCACTCCTCCTAGTTAGTGTCATCCGCAAATTTGCTGAGAGTGCAATCCACACCATCCTCCAGATCATTTATGAAGATATTGAACAAAACTGGCCCCAGGACCGACCCCTGGGGCACTCCACTTGACACCGGCTGCCAACTAGACATGGAGCCATTGATCACTACCCGTTGAGCCCGACAATCTAGCCAACTTACTACCCACCTGTTAGTACATTCATCCAGCCCATACTTCCTTAACTTGCTGACAAGAATACTGTGGGAGACCATGTCAAAAGCTTTGCTAAAGTCAAGAAACAATACATCCACTGCTTTCCCTTCATCCACAGAACCAGTAATCTCATCATAGAAGGCGATTAGATTAGTCAGGCAGGACCTTCCCTTGGTGAATCCATGCTGACTGTTCCTGATCACTTTCCTCTCATGTAAGTGCTTCAAGATTGATTCTTTGAGGACCTGCTCCATGATTTTTCCGGGGACTGAGGTGAGGCTGACTGGCCTGTAGTTCCCAGGATCCTTCTTCTTCCCTTTTTTAAAGATTGACACTACATTAGCCTTTTTCCAGTCATCTGGGACTTCCCCCGTTCGCCACGAGTTTTCAAAGATAATGGCCAATGGCTCTGCAATCACAGCTGCCAATTCCTTTCGCACTCTCGGATGCAACTCGTCCGGCCCCATGGACTTGTGCACGTCCAGCTTTTCTAAATAGTCCCTAACCCCCTCTTTCTCCACAGAGGGCTGGCCATCTACTCCCCATGTTGTGATGCCCAGCACAGCAGTCTGGGAGCTGACCTTGTTAGTGAAGACAGAGGCAAAAAAAGCGTTGAGTATATGAGCTTTTTCCACATCCTCTGTCACTAAGTTGCCTCCCTCATTCAGTAAGGGGCCCACACTTTCCTTGGCTTACTTCTTGTTGCCAACATACCTGAAGAAACCCTTCTTGTTACTCTTGACATCTCTTGCTAGCTGCAGCTCCAGGTGCGATTTGGCCCTCCTGATTTCATTCCTACATGCCCGAGCAATATTTTTATACTCTTCCCTGGTCATATGTCCAACCTTCCACTTCTTGTAAGCTTCTTTTTTATGCTTAAGATCCGCTAGGATTTCACCGTTAAGCCAAGCTAGTCTCCTGCCATATTTACTATTCTTTCGACACATCGGGATGGTTTGTCCCTGTAACCTCAACAGGGATTCCTTGAAATACAGCCAGCTGTCCTGGAGTCCTTTCCCCTTCATGTTAGTCCCCCAGGGGATCCTACCCATTCATTCCCTGAGGGAGTCGAAGTCTGCTTTCCTGAAGTCCAGGGTCCATATCCTGCTGCTTACCTTTCTTCCCTGTGTCAGGATCCTGAACTCAACCAACTCATGGTCACTGCCACCCAATTCCCATACACTATTGCTTCCCGCACTAATTCTTCCCGGTTTGTGAGCAGCAGGTCAAGAAAAGCTCCTCCCCCCCAGTTGGCTCCTCTAGCACTTGCACCAGGAAATTGTCCCCTACGTTTTCCAAAAACTTCCTGGATTGTCTATGCACCGCTGTATTGCTCTCCCAGCAGATATCAGGAAAATTAAAGTCACCCATGAGAACCAGGGTGTGCGATCTAGTAGCTTCTGCGAGTTGCTGGAAGAAAGCCTCATCCCCCTGGTCCGGTGGTCTATAGCAGACTTCCACCATGACATCACTCTTGTTGCTCATACTTCTAAACTTAATCCAAAGACACTCAGGTTTTTCTGCAGTTTCGTACCGGAGCTCTGAGCAGTCATACTGCTCCTTTACATACAGTGCTACTCCCCCACCTTTTCTGCCCTGCCTGTCCTTCCTGAACAGTTTATAACCATCCATGACAGTACTCCAGTCATGTGAGTTATCCCACCAAGTCTCTGTTATTCCAATCACGTCATAATTCCTTGACATCACCAGGACCTCCAATTCTCCCTGCTTGTTTCCAAGGCTTTGTGCATTTGTATATAAGCACTTGAGAGAACCTGCTGATCGCCCCTCATTCTCAGTATGAGGCAGGAGCCCTCCCCTCACAGACGTTCCTGCCTGTGCTTCCTCCCGGTATCCCGCTTTCCCACTTACCTCAGGGCTTTGATCTCCTTCCCCCAGTGAACCTAGTTTAAAGCCCTCCTCACTAGGTTAGCCAGCCTGCTCGCAAAGATGCTCTTCCCTCTCTTCGTAAGGTGGAGCGCATCTCTGCCCAGCACTCCTCCTTCATGGAACACCATCCCATGGTCAAAGAATCCAAAGCCCTCTCTCCGACACCACCTGTGTAGCCATTCGTTGACTTCCACAATTCGACGGTCCCTACGCAGGCCTTTTCCTTCCACGGGGAGGATGGACGAGAACACCACTTGCGCCTCAAACTCCTTTATCCTTCTTCCCAGAGCCATGTAGTCCGCAGTGATCTGCTCAAGGTCATTCTTGGCAGTATCATTGGTGCCCACGTGGAGAAGCAGGAAGGGGTAGTGATCCGAGGGCTTGATGAGTCTCGGCAGTCTCTCCGTCACATCGCGAATCTTAGCCCCTGGCAAGCAGCAGACTTCTCGGTTTTCCTGGTCAGGGCGGCAGATAGATGACTCAGTCCCCCAGAGGGGAGAGTCCCCAACCACCACCACCCATCTCCTTCTCTTGGGAGTGGTGGTCGTGGAACCCCCAACCTCAGGACAGTGCATCTCATGCCTTCCAAACAGCGGAGTCTCCTTCTGCTTTCTCCCCCCAGACGTATCATCTGGTCCACTCTCCGCAATGGTACCTGTGGAGAGAACATGAAAGTGGTTAGTTACCTGTGTCTGCGTTGCTGGAACCCGGACATTCCCCCTTCTTCTTCTGGAGGTCACATGATAGAATTGATCTGATAACTGCTGAGCTGGGTGTGTGCAGGCGTAGGTTCATTAACATCTGGAGCAGAGATCCCCCATGATGCAGTGCTTCCCTGCTTTTCTGGTCCCAGAGTTCAGTGTGATTCTTGCCTTGGAATCTCTGTTCTCCATTCTATATGCTAATGGAGATGCCTCCCTGTCCCATCTTTGATGCAGATGAGGCTTGGGGAGTTGCCTTAATCCTGTCACCCTTGTCAGGAGGTGTTTAGGTGTGTCTCCCACTGGTCCTTTTCATTGCTTTCTGCAAGTCTTTCTTCTGATCAGTTTTGGTTCAAGCAGAGCCTGGGGCGGGGGGAGTCACTTCCTTCATGAGTCAGACAGGCTGGATACTGTGCCCTGGTTCCCAAAGAACACAGAACTGACTGGTATCACCATGGGCAGCAGATATAGGCTGGGGGAGGCTATCTCCCCCCAAATGTCCAGGTGGCCACCCACAGTCTGTCCCAAGACCCCACCTCCTGCTTCCCACTCCGTGCAGTTGGAGTCCAGTCTCCCTGTGGGGTGGCCCTGGCTCAGACTGTGCCACCCACCCTCCTGGGGCTGGGAGAGCTGCAGCCATGCTGCCCACCCTCCCATCACTCCAGGGCTTGTGGGGTCTGTGCTGTTCTGCCCATCCTCCTGGTGCTCCAGGGCTGAGGGGAGCTTGCCTGAGGTGGGGGTTGTGGCGGGATAGGCTCTGGGCTGGCATTCAGAAGGGGCGGGGTTGGGGGCTAGCCTCCCCCTGTCGGCAGTTCACTCATCACCAATGTTTGACCTTGGAAAATACAAAACCAGTCAAAAACATGACACATTAATTGTAATTCTCGATACCAGTTGGGTGCTATCTTGGGCTACTGGCTTGGAATGTAGTATCCAAAACAGAGATAAGGAAAGGTACATCATGATACCAAAAAACAAGGTAAAAAGCTGATTGAACATCTGTGACAAGTTTCCCCTGGGGTGCCGCCTGGAACTGGGATACCACTGAGCCCCCCCCCCCCCCCGACCCACTCACCCTGCAACGCTCTGACAAGTTGCAGACACACTCCTGGTTTGATGCTTTCACCAGTATACAGGTAGGGACACTCCCAGCTGTAGAAACATACAGACAGGCTTTCTGACCAGCCCCTGCATAAGAAGTCCATATAGCTAGGGCACTTATCAGTTTCTCAGGCGCACACCCCCTCTGGAGGGTAAACCCAAAATTATACCATCTTGTGCTGCACAGAGAAATGAGTGTACAACGTACATTAAAATTCACCCTGTCATAAATATAAAGGGAAGGGTAAACCCCTTTGAAATCCCTCCTGGCCAGGGGAAAGCTCCTCTCACCTGTAAAGGGTTAAGAAGCTAAAGGTAACCTCGCTGGCACCTGACCAAAATGACCAATGAGGAGACAAGATACTTTCAAAAGCTGGGAGGAGGGAGAGAAACAAAGGGTTTGGGTGTCTGTCTGTAGTCGTCTTGGCCGGGGACAGAACAGGAATGGAGTCTTAGAACTTTTAGTAAGTAATCTAGCTAGGTATGTGTTAGATTATGATTTCTTTAAATGGCTGAGAAAAGAATTGTGCTGAATAGAATAACTATTTCTGTCTGTGTATCTTTTTTGTAACTTAAGGTTTTGCCTAGAGGGGTTCTCTATGTTTTTGAATCTAATTACCCTGTAAGATATATACCATCCTGATTTTACAGGGGGGATTTCTTTATTTCTATTTACTTCTATTTCTTATTAAAAGTCTTCTTGTAAAACACTGAATGCTTTTTCATTGTTCTCAGATCCAAGGGTTTGGGTTTGTGGTCACCTATGCAAATTGGTGAGGCTTTTTATCCAACATTTCCCAGGAAAGGGGGGGTGCAAGTGTTGGGAGGATTGTTCATTGTTCTTAAGATCCAAGGGTCTGGGTCTGTAGTCACCTAGGCAAATTGGTGAGGCTTTTTACCAAACCTTGTCCAGGAAGTGGGGTGCAAGGTTTTGGGAAGTATTTTGGGGGGAAGGACGCGTCCAAACAGCTCTTCCCCAGTAACCAGTATTAGTTTGGTGGTGGTAGCGGCCTGTCCAAGGGGTAATATTTTGTACCTTGGGGAAGTTTTGACCTAAGCTGGTAAAGATAAGCTTAGGAGGTTTTTCATGCAGGTCCCCACATCTGTACCCTAGAGTTCAGAGTGGGGGAGGAACCTTGACATGGTGGCACAGTGGTGGGATTAACCTGAAATCATTTTGAGATCCAGTTGAGATTTTTTGAACTAGAAATACAGATTTTAAAAAGGAATTTTTAGGAAGTCCAGAAAGCAGCTTTGAAACTGAAAGCAGCTTGGTTTCTCTCTGCTTTGTGGCCAAGCAGAGACAAAAGGGGATTATCTTGTGAATTGCAGGTTTTCTTTGCCTAGAGGCAGGGTACTTAACTCCTGCAGGGAAATTCACAGTCTTCCAACCCAGAGGTTTTTTTTTTTTTCTTTTCTTCCTAAAAGTAAATAGGGGGTGTGTGCTCTACCCATTTGCCTGGAGACAAAAGTGGCAGGGTTTTTTTTTAGGATTTTGATTTTTTTTTTGTTTTACAAGGAGCACAGGTTTGAAAAGAAATTTTTTTTCTTCTTTGGGCTGGGTAAGCAGGTTTCCAATAGTTGGAGGTTTTTTGCTTTAATTTGGGCCCAGAGCAGAGACAAGGGAATTGTCTTTTTCTGTAGGCTGACAATCACTATCAGAGAATAGGTATTCTATTCCAGCACAGCAAAATTTTACAGCCAAGTTTTGTTTGTTTATTTCTAAACCTCGGGTGTAAAGTTAGTTAAAAACAGAGAGGTTAGAATGGGCAAATCCTCAGCTCGACTACAGCTGGAATTAGCCAAATTTCAGGCTGAGGAAAAACAAAGGGAACATGAAAGACAGATAGAACTCATGCGGCTGAAGGAGGAGGAGAAGGAAAAAGAGAGGAAGCATGTGGAGGAGATGGAGAGGATAAAGGCCCAGCAGACTATACCAACAAACCCTAGCAATCCTTCTCCAGGTACCACTTCCCATCCCAGAAAGTTCCCCACCTACAAGGCAGGTGATGATACTGAGGCCTTCTTAGAAAACTTCGAAAGGGCCTGCCTTGGGTACAACATCTCTACTGACCAATACATGGTAGAGCTGAGGCCGCAGCTCAGTGGACCCTTAGCTGAGGTGGCAGCTGAAATGCCTAAAGAACACATGAACAAGTATGAACTGTTTAAATCCAAGGCGAGAGTCAGAATGGGGATAACACCCGAGCAGTCTCGTCGGAGGTTCAGAGCCCTAAGGTGGAAACCAGACATGTCATTTACCCGACATGCCTACCACATTGTAAAACATTGGGATGCCTGGATATCAGGAGCAAGTGTTGAATCTCCAGTAAATTTGCCCTTCCTAATGCAAATGGAACAATTCTTAGAGGGTGTTCCTGAGGAAATAGAAAGATACATCCTAGATGGGAAACCCAAAACTGTAATTGAGGCAGGAGAGATTGGAGCCAGATGGGTGGAGGTGGCAGAGAAGAAGAAAACTGGTCGCAGTTGGAGCGGAGACCAGAAGGGACCACCCCAGACCACACCCTATTACCGGGGGCCGCCCAAAGCCCCACCTACCTCCCAAAGAACCCTCCAGACCCCTTATCGTCCCACCACCCCGTTCTCCAGCAACCCTCCTCGCCCCAGTGACCCGTCAGCTGGACGATGTTTTAAGTGTAACGAGCTGGGGCATGTAAAGGCCAACTGCCCCAAGAACCCCAACAGATTACAGTTCATTGCACCGGAATCACACCAGAGGTCCACAGGCCCAGATACCTCCCAGATACCCTTGGAGCGGAGGGAAACTGTGAGTGTGGGTGGGAAGAAGGTCACCGCGTGGAGGGACACCGGAGCACAAGTGTCAGCTATCCATGCTTCCTTAGTGGACCCCAATTTAATCAACCCAGAGATCCAAGTGACGATTCAACCCTTCAAGTCCAACTCTTTCAATTTGCCTACAGCCAAGTTGCCTGTCCAGTACAAGGGCTGGTCAGGAATGTGGACTTTTGCAGTCTATGATGATTATCCCATCCCCATGCTGTTGGGGGAAGACTTGGCCAATCATGTGAAGCAGGCCAAGAGGGTGGGAATGGTCACCCGCAACCAGGCTAAACAAGCCGTGAGGCCTAGCTCTGTTCCGGAAACTTCTATCAGGACCCAGTCAGAGGTGATGGACCTGGACCCCAGGCCAATGTCTGCAACAGCAGTAGTGGATCCAGTCCCAGAGACCCAGACGGAACCAGTCCCAGAACCGGAACCAGCCGAACAACCAACACCAGACCCCGTGTCAGCACTGAATCCAGTACTTGCAACCTCAACACCAGAGGGCCCCACCGAACCTGAACTGGCAGCAGCCGATAACCCTACACAAGAGGCTCAGCCGGAGCCTGAATCCCAACATAGTACACCAGCGGAGAGCGGTTCACAGTCAACAGAAACAGCTCCATCCCCTATATCGCTTCCAGAGGGACCAAGCCTAGGTCCACAATCCCATGAGGAACTGATGTCTCCAGCATCAAGGGAACAGTTCCAGACCGAACAGGAAGCAGATGAAAGCCTCCAGAGAGCTTGGACGGCGGCACGGAGCAACCCACCGCCTCTCGCCTCTTCTAATCGATCCAGGTTTGTTGTAGAAAGAGGACTTTTATACAAGGAAACTCTTTCTGGGGGACACCAGGAAGACTGGCATCCTCAGAGACAGTTGGTAGTTCCAACTAAATACCGGGCCAAGCTCTTGAGCTTAGCCCATGATCACCCTAGTGGCCATGCTGGGGTGAACAGGACCAAAGACCATTTGGGGGGGTCATTCCACTGGGAGGGAATGGGCAAGGATGTTTCTACCTATGTCCAGTCTTGTGAGGTGTGCCAAAGAGTGGGAAAACCCCAAGACCAGGTCAAAGCTCCTCTCCAGCCACTCCCCATCATTAAAGTTCCATTTCAGCGAGTAGCTGTGGATATTCTGGGTCCTTTTCCGAAAAAGACACCCAGAGGAAAGCAGTACATACTGACTTTCATGGATTTTGCCACCCGATGGCCGGAAGCAGTAGCTCTAAGCAACACCAGGGCTAAAAGTGTGTGCCAGGCACTAGCAGACATTTTTGCCAGGGTAGGTTGGCCCTCCGACATCCTCACAGATGCAGGGACTAATTTCCTGGCAGGAACTATGAAAAACCTTTGGGAAGCTCATGGGGTAAATCACTTGGTTGCCACTCCTTACCATCATCAAACAAATGGCATGGTGGAGAAGTTTAATGGAACTTTGGGGGCCATGATACGTAAATTCGTAAATGAGCACTCCAATGATTGGGACCTAGTATTGCAGCAGTTGCTCTTTGCCTACAGAGCTGTACCACATCCCAGTTTAGGGTTTTCCCCATTTGAACTTGTATATGGCCGTGAGGTTAAGGGGCCATTGCAGTTGGTGAAGCAGCAATGGGAGGGATTTACACCTTCTCCAGGAACTAACATTCTGGACTTTGTAACCAACCTACAAAACACCCTCCGAACCTCTTTAGCCCTTGCTAGAGAAAACTTACAGGATGCTCAAAAAGAGCAAAAAGCCTGGTATGATAAACATGCCAGAGAGCGTTCCTTCAAAGTAGGAGACCAGGTCATGGTCTTAAAGGCGCTCCAGGCCCATAAAATGGAAGCATCGTGGGAAGGGCCATTCGTGGTCCAGGAGCGCCTGGGAGCTGTTAATTATCTCATAGCATTCCCCACCTCCAACCGAAAGCCTAAGGTGTACCATATTAATTCTCTAAAGCCCTTTTATTCCAGAGAATTAAAGGTTTGTCAGTTTACAGCCCAGGGAGGAGACGATGCTGAGTGGCCTGAAGGTGTCTACTACGAAGGGAAATGTGCTGGTGGTGTGGAAGAGGTGAACCTCTCCATGACCCTTGGGCGTATGCAGCGACAGCAGATCCAGGAGCTGTGCACTAGCTACGCGCCAACGTTCTCAGCCACCCCAGGACTGACTGAACGGGCATACCACTCCATTGACACAGGTAATGCTCACCCAATTAGGGTCCAACCTTACCGGGTGTCTCCTCAAGCTAAAACTGCTATAGAACGGGAGATCCAGGATATGTTACAGATGGGGGTAATCCGCCCCTCTGAAAGTGCATGGGCATCTCCAGTGGTTCTAGTTCCCAAACCAGATGGGGAAATACGTTTTTGCGTGGACTACCGTAAGCTAAATGCTGTAACTCGCCCAGACAACTATCCCATGCCACGCACAGATGAACTATTAGAGAAACTGGGAAGGGCCCAGTTCATCTCTACCTTGGACTTAACCAAGGGGTACTGGCAGGTACCGCTAGATGGATCTGCCAAGGAAAGGTCAGCCTTCATCACACATCTCGGGCTGTATGAATTTAATGTACTCCCTTTCGGGCTGCGAAATGCACCCGCCACTTTCCAAAGACTTGTAGATGGTCTCCTAGCGGGATTAGGAGAATATGCAGTCGCCTACCTTGACGATGTGGCCATATTTTCGGATTCCTGGGCAGACCACCTGGAACATCTACAAAAAGTCCTTGAGCGCATAAGGGAGGCAGGACTAACTGTTAAGGCTAAGAAGTGTCAAATAGGCCTAAACAGAGTGACTTACCTTGGACACCAGGTGGGTCAAGGAACTATCAGCCCCCTACAGGCCAAAGTGGATGCTATCCAAAAGTGGCCTGTCCCAAAGTCAAAGAAACAGGTTCAATCCTTCTTAGGCTTGGCCGGTTATTACAGACGATTTGTACCGCACTACAGCCAAATCGCTGCCCCACTGACAGACCTAACCAAAAAGAAACAGCCAAATGCTGTTCAGTGGACCGGAAAGTGTCAGAAGGCCTTTAACAAGCTTAAAGCGACACTCATGTCTGACCCTGTACTAAGGGCCCCAGACTTTGACAAACCGTTCCTAGTAACCACAGATGCATCCGAGCGTGGTGTGGGAGCAGTTTTAATGCAGAAAGGACCTGATCAAGAATTCCACCCTGTAGTGTTTCTCAGCAAAAAACTGTCTGAGAGGGAAAGCAACTGGTCAGTCACTGAAAAAGAATGTTATGCCATTGTCTACGCTCTGGAAAAGCTACGCCCATATGTTTGGGGACGGCGTTTCCACCTGCAAACCGACCATGCTGCACTAAAGTGGCTTCACACCGTCAAAGAAACTAACAGAAAACTTCTTCGGTGGAGTTTAGCTCTCCAAGATTTTGATTTCGACATCCAACACATCTCAGGAGCTTCTAACAAAGTGGCTGATGCACTCTCCCGTGAAAGTTTCCCAGAATCAACTGGTTAAAATCGTCCTTGAGATGTGGAAAATATTGTTAGTCTTTATGTACTTGGTAGTATATTTAGAGATGCATGTGTCTTATTAACTCTGTTTTCCTAGAGCTCCAGGAAGAAATCCCAGCCAGTGTTTCACCCTAGCTGAGATTTGGGGGGCGTGTCATAAATATAAAGGGAAGGGTAAACCCCTTTGAAATCCCTCCTGGCCAGGGGAAAGCTCCTCTCACCTGTAAAGGGTTAAGAAGCTAAAGGTAACCTCGCTGGCACCTGACCAAAATGACCAATGAGGAGACAAGATACTTTCAAAAGCTGGGAGGAGGGAGAGAAACAAAGGGTTTGGGTGTCTGTCTGTAGTCGTCTTGGCCGGGGACAGAACAGGAATGGAGTCTTAGAACTTTTAGTAAGTAATCTAGCTAGGTATGTGTTAGATTATGATTTCTTTAAATGGCTGAGAAAAGAATTGTGCTGAATAGAATAACTATTTCTGTCTGTGTATCTTTTTTGTAACTTAAGGTTTTGCCTAGAGGGGTTCTCTATGTTTTTGAATCTAATTACCCTGTAAGATATATACCATCCTGATTTTACAGGGGGGATTTCTTTATTTCTATTTACTTCTATTTCTTATTAAAAGTCTTCTTGTAAAACACTGAATGCTTTTTCATTGTTCTCAGATCCAAGGGTTTGGGTTTGTGGTCACCTATGCAAATTGGTGAGGCTTTTTATCCAACATTTCCCAGGAAAGGGGGGGTGCAAGTGTTGGGAGGATTGTTCATTGTTCTTAAGATCCAAGGGTCTGGGTCTGTAGTCACCTAGGCAAATTGGTGAGGCTTTTTACCAAACCTTGTCCAGGAAGTGGGGTGCAAGGTTTTGGGAAGTATTTTGGGGGGAAGGACGCGTCCAAACAGCTCTTCCCCAGTAACCAGTATTAGTTTGGTGGTGGTAGCGGCCTGTCCAAGGGGTAATATTTTGTACCTTGGGGAAGTTTTGACCTAAGCTGGTAAAGATAAGCTTAGGAGGTTTTTCATGCAGGTCCCCACATCTGTACCCTAGAGTTCAGAGTGGGGGAGGAACCTTGACACACCCTCTCCCTCAATGTGGAGAGAGATATGCAACAGCTTTCTGCCCCAAGTATGATTTCCACACACTGGCTTTAGACAAAACAAAAACAAGTGTATTCACTATAAAAGATTTTTAACTGATTATAAGGGATAGCATATAGGTCAAAGCAGATTACCTAGAAAATAAACAAAAATGTAATCTAAGCTTAATATACAAAAGAGATTGAATATGAGTAGCAAATTCTCACCCTAATTGTTGATTTAGGCAGATTGTGGAGATTCTTTGAGGGCCAGCTGCACTTGCTTGCAGCTTAAAAACCCCAGGTATTTCTTTCACAGGCTAGAAATTCCTCTCGCCTGGGTTCAGCCCTTCTCCCCAGTTCTGTCCTTGTTCCTCAGGTGTTTCCAGGAGTCTCTGTGGGTGGGGAGTTAATGAAGAACCACAATGATGTCACACCCCTGCCTTACATAGTTTTTGCATATGGCAGGAACCCTTTGTCTCCAAGCTTGGTTCCCATGCCTTTCAATGGGAAAACACTAGTATTCCAAGATGAAGTCCAATATCACATGACTTGGTCACATGTCCCTGTAGGGCCACAGCAGTCATGACTTGGAGGCTGTTTGTAGTATCCTCAGGAAGGTTCCCCAGTTGGAGATTAGCTTCTTCTAAGACCTATTGTTCTCCCTAATGGCCATTCCCAGCCAGCCATCTAGACTGATTACATTCTGCCTAGTGGGTGTTCCCCACACACATTTGTAATAGATGCATAGACAATATTCCAACTTCAAATACCAAAATGATACATGCATACACATAGGATAGTCATATTCAGTGACTTTTCATCCTTTTCACTGATATCTTACATGACCTATCTTGCATAAAATACATCATAGTTATACCATAATCATATCATAACTATCTCTATGAAGAATATAGGGGCATAGTGTCACAACATCACCCAAGACTAAAATTACCAGAGTGCTTTTAGCTCATAAACAACTATGATATAAATATATGTAGTTTTGGGGTCATACTTCATCGCACACCTTCTTCTGTGTAAGGTGAACTGCACACTATGAGGAACAGGCTTCCCAGAAGGATTGGTCAAGTATTAACTCTTTTCTTTCTGTATTGTACTGCTTTGTCTTTAATTATATTAAGTTGGCTAAGGTTGGTTATTTGGTCTCAAACATTTTAAATATCAAACCACAAGTGTAGTCAAGCAATTGGCTATACTTTTAGAAGTATCATCCAGAATATTAACTAATAATGTGACAGTTCCCACAAATGAGAGAATTCCAGGATTCTGCAGGTCTTTGACATGAATAAACAGACTGGGCCTCACCTAAAATCTTTTTAAGATGGGTAGAGCAATGGTCACCTTCCAGACCTCCAGTACAGTAGCTGATTTTACTCATAATAATTTGCATCTATCCTTAGCACAGCAAACTTTCATTACTTTCTACAGAAATCTCAAAACAGCTCAAGAAATTAAGTGGCAATAAAACACCAGGACTAACTAGAGAACTCTGATCTCAGGGAATTTTCCTTTCTAAAATTGAGATATAATTATAAAATTTCAGTTAATAATGAGAGTTCTCAATAACATGGGGAGTTATTGAAATTAATAATTGCATCAAAGTCAAGCACTGGGCAAAGGAGAAATTTTGTTATTTTTTCATCTAATCAGAAAGTTCAATTAAAATGCAACCTTTTTCTTTCTCTGAGAAACCAAGTGGAAATGACCTTAGCTAAAATGAACAGACCTTCCTAATGACATAGGCTCAGTAAATAAGAGATCCAACAGAATTACCCTGTCTTCCACTAAGTGATTTTTCCTGTATGACCTTAACCACTGATCCCAGTTCAAACTCAAAATGAGAACTGATAATAATTCATTTGAAAAATTTCATCTCTTTTCTGTTCTTGAATTGTCTGCAACAGACTGGAATTTTCTTGGACTAAGAAAGTGAGTTATTTTAATTGTTATTAGCACAAGAATTTCTGCAATTTTCACTCTGTAACTTGTTTGCCAGATGTTCACTGCAAGTATTTGATTTTCTAAACTTGTGCTCTTTTGATTGGTCAGATGGTTTGTTTTTGCTCCCTGATTGGATGAGCATAACTCTGAAAACTATGTTTCTGGAGTGCACATTCATATTTAAGAATTTAAAATCCATTTTTCATGAATACTCCTGCTATACTAAAAGATTTGAAAAAATTATTGGAATTCCTGGAAATGGGATTCTAGCTCTGGGACATAAAGGGAAAAATGAAAACATTTATCCTCTTGCATAATACAAAAACACAAGGACAGAAAGAAGAGCTGGTCAAACTGTTCATCTCAGATAATGGACCAGATAACCATATATGTGTTATTCATAGGTAATGGCTGAATAGTTTGGATGAACAATTTTTATCCGGTAGGTTGGCTTGAGCTGTTCATTTGGACTATTTACTATTCCATTGAATTATTAGTCATGTGATCATGTTTCTGTTCCCTTTTTGGATAACTGAAACTTTTACAGCAGCAGAATATTTAACAGTGAATAGGTATTAATAACACACTTTCTGGTATCCTGCTAACACTCTTGGTGCTTATGGGATCCACAAATATTTGTATGAGTATTCATTGTTAGTCAAATGGCCAGGAGCAATATGGTTCCAAGAACCACAGTGAACCAAACTCTGCACTTTAATTCACAAAATATTCCTGATTTTTTTAATCATTTGACCAACTCTGATAAAAAGGAGACATGTTTAAATGGATAAAAGAAAATGTTTCATATAACATATAATTAATCTGTAGAGTTCACTGCCACACGATATTAGTGAGGTTAGTAAGATACAAAAAAGATTTGACATTTTTTAACAAGAATAATATCTGCAGCTACACTAGTCTAGCAAGAATAAAATTACAAGGGCCATCAATCTGCATGTTTCAGGGTATAAGATAATCACCAGCTGGTGTCAGGGAGAAATTTACCTCTCTGGTAGAAGTATTTCCCCTTCTGCAGCCTGGCACCTAATTGCTTTCATTACAAATTAAGGACTGATTGTACATCCTAAAAGGATAGGATAAACTAGGATAGGATAAACTACATAGCAATGGAATAATCTTTGTAGAATCCTAGATTTGTTGTCTCTTTTCTTGTTTTTCCTTTTTTATTTAAATTTGGCCACAAACTAATGAAGTCTGTTTCTGATAGTTAAACCCTTAATGGAGAGTACTCCACATCACAAAGTAGATCAAACAAGTCTGAAATCCAACTTTCCTCTCCTAGCAATACAAAGTGTAGTCTGCCAATATATGGTACATCTGCAGAAGGCATGTATATATCTTAGATACTGCACTTTGAAGTATTAACTCTCTATAGCAGACTGCAGTGCTGTTTCATTATTTTGCAGTTATGGGGTGCCACTAGAGAGAGAGCTTGTCTATCTATAGATAGATATAGATACAGGTATATAAACACACAAGGGAGGAAGGAAGAGAATATACCTAGAGTAGAGATTCAATATCATAATGAAGCACTGTTTGCCTGCCAGGAACAATAGACAAATGACAATGCAATTTTCACACTTCTTAATGAGATCCCAAGGTAGCTTTCTTGAGCTCAAAACTGAAACAGTTGAATAGATTAATTTAAAGTCAAGCTGCTTCCCAGGATCCTTATGGTTGATTTCTATAAAGAAAGCCATACATGGAATTCCGGACAGCAGTAGAATAATGCATTTTGTGCACACATAGGAACATCAAGATTTATTATTAGGAGTTCAGCATTGATTGATATTCATTGTGATACCGTTAAAGGAGCAAAGAGTGATTTGTCACTTATTATAAAATGCAGCTACATTTGTTTTAGATACTTGTGGAGGGTCCAAGGAACTAAAGTAATTATTTTCTGAATGAAATATTGCATTCCAGATATTAATAACAGAAGGTCTTGCTCTCCCAAATTCCCCTTGACTATAATATATGCAGACTTTTTTCAGTGGAAGTGTGTGAAACGTTTGGAGCTCATAAAAGTGCAAAACTGGCTAGAACTGAGCAATTGTATTGGCAGAAACTGAGCTAGATTTTCCATGGAAATCTCATGGAAATTTCACTTTTCATTTCTGATTTGCTCTTCCCACTCTTCCAATTCTGAGGCCAAATCCTGCCCTAAGCCACAGTCCTTTTTCACAATTCCAGCTTCACGAAGGAGCAATAATACTGCCCTAAACAGACAGTTAAGGATTTCCCTGACATGGGGTAATTCCCAGATGAGTTCACACCATCCTCTTTTAGTCCCCACTCTTCCTGTGGAGGCAGGATCCCAGGAGAAGGAAGGATGTGGCTAGAGTGCACTGTCTCCATGATCCCAAATTGAAACAATGGCTCCTTGGGAGCTATTTAGAGGCTGATGTAAATTTAGAGCAACTATGAATCTGCTCTTATCTACTTTAGGAGCTAAGCCAGAAGATCCCTGCTGTTCTGGGAATCTGTGAAATGTCGTACATTCACTTTCCTCTCTCCCCCACTTTCTCTTCAGGATCTAGGCTGAGCAGAGCTCAGACAGATCTGAATATCAGGGACTTGGATGTCTCTTGAGCTGTTATTGCATCAAGTGAGATGGTTTTATGATATGATGAAAAATTCATTAATCTCGAGTCTCTTCCAAAGCAAATTAAACTAAACCAAACTAAGGCCACTTTAATACTGAATAAGAGCATCCACACAGGGGTTTAATGCCATTTTATCCAATTTAAATTCACAATTTTACTTAATTTGGATTAACTTTCCTGAGTGTCCCTGTGTAGACGAGCCCTCAGATAACCAAATTCATTTTCCTTTGTGATCTTAGAAGATTTGAACCAAGATCTCCTGTAGCGAAAGGTTAGAGAACAAACCCACTGCCCTCACTCTTGCCATTTTATCAGAGTATATAGGACCTTCTATGTTTGAATGTTACAATTTATGGCTATCAACACCTATAGGAAAACTATTTATCCTAGTGTGCATCAGCAGGAGCCGATTAGTTGTTTTGGTATATATTGCTTTTGTTTGACAATGACCTGAATGAAACACAGTTTTGTGGTTAGGGGGTACAACTGTGCTTCTACCCACATACCCTCTGTAGAGTGACTTAAGCTTTGAACACCATCATTTGTTTCCAGTATGTGTCCCGTTTGATTTTATAGTTGTTTGATCTATTTTGTCTCTCTCTTTGTTTTCCCTGTGGTTCCTTCTAGTCCTTTCTTGTTTTGTTCGCTCTCAATTCCTCCCCATTTTGCCTTTTCTTATATATCTGTTAGATTTCCAGGGTATTTCAGGGATGGATGATTTTAAATGCATACTGATCTAGTCTAAGCACACTAAGGGGTACATTTTCAGTGCAGTGCACAGAGATTTAGATGCACTACTCCTATTAGCATTAATGGGAGTCGTGCGGCTAAATTCCCCCATACCATGCTGAAAAGATAACCCCAGTTCTTTCTTTCAATGAAAATTTCATACGGATGTTTAGCACATGAACTCAGCTGCCACACATAATTACCAAAAAAACTCTCAGTGCTTAGAGTCCCTAACTGCTTACTACAGAACATAAATAAGTCCATGATTCTCTGAATGTTATGGTCTGCCAGGTCAACAATCAGCTTTTAGAAAAGATAATATGATCCTTTATTAAGAGGTTTCAGAGTAGTACATGATCTTACATGCACTCTATGTGCCATGATATCAAGGGAAAACACAGCAAGCCACATTCAGAGGGGATGCATAGTGTGATATAATATAGGTCCCTTTTACTAATTTAGGCCCTGACACAGTAAAATGACTCCCTGGGCCTGCTTGAACCCATTGACTTCAGTGGAGCTCAGCATGGGCATAAGGATCTATGCGCACAGACCCAGAATCAGCCTTAGACCTAATTAAACATATTTCAGCCTACTCCCCAGATATCTAGGAGTATAAAGCAATATAGCTGACACTACAAGGAGCCAAAAGAAGATGTAAGTTACAGAATTCCTCACCCTGCTTTAACTTGTACCTTACCCATCATCTCAGGGTGTAAATTTCCCCAACATAGACTCTAGCAGAATGAATCTAAGTAAGTATCTGGGTGTCTATGTTATACCTTATGCATCACTTCTGAATTTAGCCCAATATAGTAAGAAATGACATTTTGACCTTTTAATACTTTAATAATTCTAATATTTTTTTAACATTTCCACGATGTGCACATTTACTTGAAAGGTGACTCTTAGTGGGGGTTGGGGGGAGGGAGCTTCAAACTATATCTCCTACAGAAGGGTTGGGGTCTTTTTTTAATAATAATCTCATCTATTTCAATTTACCAGATCAGGTTCTAATAAAACTTCTGTTATTTGTTCTTCTGGCCTGCTGCCTGATCCCAACAGCATTATAGACCTCCAAGACAACCCAGCTGCAGGAGGGTGATTGAGATCTACTCAGATTTCAGAGTAGCAGCTGTGTTAGTCTGTATCCGCAAAAAGAACAGGAGTACTTGTGGCACCTTAGAGACTGACAAATTTATTTGAGCATAAGCTTTCGTGAGCTACAGCTCACTTCATCGGATGCAATCATCCCTCTGATTCCTTGCTAAACAAATGCCCCAGCACAGTGCTTAGATCAAATACTAGGATGCAGAGGGTGCAATCTTTTGGAGGGGATGTAAAACTTAACTCCTGACTATCTGTGGTTATTAAAACTCATATGACAGTTTTTATAAGTGTAATCCTGACATCTCTGCCAAATTCCAATTCAGGTAACTACATTCTACCTTCCTGGAGTAACCACATTCCTCCTGCAGCTTCAGTTGGATGTGGTATTTTTTTTCACTTCCTGTCCTGAACTCTGTTGTGCAGTGTTGTTGTGCTCTATAAAACAGATGTAAAAATTCAAATATTGGATACCTCTTACTTATTTATTTTTATTACCATAGTATATGGTGCTTTACAAGCACATACAAATATTGGATACCTCTTACTTATTTATTTTTATTACCATAGTATATGGTGCTTTACAAGCACATACAAATATTGGATACCTCTTACTTATTTATTTTTATTACCATAGTATATGGTGCTTTACAAGCACATACAAATATTGGATACCTCTTACTTATTTATTTTTATTACCATAGTATATGGTGCTTTACAAGCACATACAAATACAAAGGGTTACAACTCTGATGAACTCCCCCAGCTGGATACTCACCAAGCTGGTTCTGGACTGGAACCAAACCTTGGGTCCCATAGTTCTTACCTTGGTGGGCCTGCCCAGAGTTTAGACACTATGTCTCTGGGCCTCTGGGTACACACATCAAATGCGCGCACACACACACACACACGACATCCTTCTTGGCAGTTGGGGAACCTGGAATACTGATGCCTAGGCCCTGAAACTAGTCCTGGCTCATCCAAGCCTCCCCAATATCTATTACATGCTCCAAGAGTTCCCCCAAAGCTGCAAGCCCTCTGGTTTACTCTTTCCCTCTAGGGGGACTATGTGACAGAGTAAGCAGGTAACACAGAGCCTCTGTGAAGGAATTTCTAAACACACACACAATTTATTGTAGAGAAAGCACAACCGCTACACTACTCTTTAGAAAAATAAACACCTGCACACAAGACCCTGCCTCAGTATAACTTACCTCTCTTGAGAGTCCTTTGGGGTTTGGTCAGTCCTTTCAGGAGTCTTCTTCATATACCCCTCTCCTCCTGCTCAGCCTTCACTTTTTGGTCAGGGTCTCCCCTGCAACAGGCTCCCCTTAGCTTGTTCAGATCTGGCAGTCAAAATGTTCCCCAAACTCAGAGAGCATGTCCTAACATCCCTTTCTTTGTACCTTCCTTTCTGCTGGGTATTTTCCACTGCAAACAACCTGGGAGAACCAGCTTCCTGTAGCTTGGCCACTCTCTTTAGCATTCCCATTGTTCTACCAGGGCAGAGTCTTTCAATGTTAATACCTTTTTGACTGTCATGGAGCAGTTTCCAGTCAGTGTTTGTGAGATAGGGGAGCAGTCTTTGCTAGCAGATAGCAAATTGAGGGTTAGAGCTTGTCATAAATATAAAGGGAAGGGTAAACCCCTTTGAAATCCCTCCTGGCCAGGGGAAAACTCCTCTCACCTGTAAAGGGTTAAGAAGCTAAAGGTAACCTCGCTGGCACCTGACCAAAATGACCAATGAGGAGACAAGATACTTTCAAAAGCTGGGAGGAGGGAGAGAAACAAAGGGGGTGTGTGTGTCTGTCTTTATGCTGTCTTTGCTGGGAATAGACCAGGAATGGAGTCTTAGAACCTTTAGTAAGTAATCTAGCTAGGTATGCATTAGATTATGATTTCTTTAAATGGCTGAGAAAAAAATTGTGCTGAATAGAATAACTATTTCTGTCTATCTTTTTTGTAACTTAAGGTTTTGCCTAGAGGGGTTCTCTATGTTTTGAATCTAATTACCCTGTAAGGTATCTACTATCCTGATTTTACAGAGGTGATTTCTTTACTTCTATTTCTATTAAAAGTCTCCTTGTAAGAAAACTGAATGCTTTTTCATTGTTCTCAGATCCAAGGGTTTGGGTCTGTGGTCACCTATGCAAATTGGTGAGGCTATTTATCCAACATTTCCCAGGAAAGGGGAAGGGGTGGAAGCGTTGGGAGGATTGTTCTTAAGATCCAAGGGTCTGGGTCTGTAGTCACCTAGGCAAATTGGTGAGGCTTTTTACCAAACCTTGTCCAGGAGGTGGGGTGCAAGGTTTTGGGAAGTATTTTGGGGGGAAAGATGTTTCCAAACAGCTCTTCCCCAGTAACCAGTATTTGTTTGGTGGTAGCAGCCAATCCAAGGACAAAGGGTAGAATATTTTGTACCTGGGGGAAGTTTTGACCTAAGCTGGTAAAGATAAGCTTAGGAGGTTTTTCATGCAGGTTCCCACATCTGTACCCTAGAGTTCAGAGTGGGGGAGGAACCTTGACAGAGCTATATAGAGAATTCACAGAATCACTCAAAATTCATAAGATTTACATAGAGAGATTTCCCAAATTGGAAGGCCAAGATCTGCAGCCCCTCCTAAATATCTCTGGCACATAAAGGCACCTGGAAATCCCCCTCCCCATCTAGGAACTAGGTTTACAAAATCCTGGCCTCAAGGAGCTATCTAAATTAGACCAATAATACAAATAGCAAAAGATCAACATGCATAGGGGGTTATTTAAGTGTGGGAGGAGAGATAACAGTGAAAATGAGGCAGGAATGCTGCTCTTGGGAGAGTAAAAGTATGTTTTCTGCAGAACGTAGATCACATAAATTGCTTGGTTTCACAAATTTCTAGGCTGTTACGCTTCTCTGTTCTTTTAATAAATAATTTCTATTTCTTTCATGGATTATTATTGAAGAACTTCAGACACTGAATGCATCCGATGAAGTGAGCTGTAGCTCACGAAAGCTTATGATCAAATAAATTTGTTAGTCTCTAAGGTGCCACAAGTACTCCTTTTCTTTTTGTTAATACAGACTAACACAGCTGCTACTCTAAAACCATTCAGACACAGTGTGTCCCCAGGAATGGTTTGAATGAAGACAGGTTCACTGAGAGATAGAAGTGGGAGACTGTTCCATGAAAAAAGGGCAAAACCTGGGTTTATATATTGTCATTAAAGATTCCCCAAAAGACCAAACTTTGAAAGTCCTGTTTGCTATTGATTTATCTGGGGACTGGTTACAAGCATCTTAAAAGATTCCATTTACTATGCATTGTATTGTTCAAGCATAAAGCTGTTCCTGTGTGAACATTTGTATAATGTGATGTGTGCTACTTCATGAATACAGAGGATGTTTTGACATCTGCTCTTCTCATGTCCTTAGACTTTAGCTGGGACAGAATCATCTCTAGTGAAACTGATAACCCATCTTCAGTCTAAAAAGCAGTGATCTCTCTTAGAACACATTACATGATCCTACATGATCAGTTAATGTGATCCTGTATAACGAGTGACCAAAAAATACCAAGTGTAATGAGAAATTGGAAGTCTGATAAAGTATCATCACCAGAGTTTTTAAAAAATGACACCTGCTGCCAATGAAGAATTCAGTGTATTAATTATCCACCACAAAAAATTTTCATTTAAAACACCCAGCTCATATTATGCATGTCTCATGCTCATGTTTAAAAAATGCATTCTAAAGTGTTTGCTAATGGCAGTGCTACAGACATTCTTTGGTGGATAATAAGCTGTGATGACATGAAAATTTCCCACCCACTCTCAGGTGTGAAAATCTCCAAACATATGCCAGAACAAATTGCAATATTTGTGTTGATGATGCCATGCAAGGCCATGCACAATGCAATATGTCCAGAACAAAAACCTGCATTTAGCTGATAGGGGTTCATCAACAAGAAGTACTTCAGACTGAAAATTGATTACGTTTGCAAACTGATACATTACAAAACAGTCTGAATAGCAAAGGAGGATCATGAAGGGCTTTTTCAATGATTGATTTTAAGGTAAGAAATGTAAGTAGTAAAACTGTCATCTTGATTTACAAGGGCATATTTTAGAAAATGTTCAGCCACATAAAAATGAAAGTACTAATTAGTGGTTCACCATGGTGTATAAAGAGGAGCCAGCACCACAGTATTTATTTTGGATATGACATATCCATTAGCACATTATAGGCCAAGTTTTCAAAGCAAGGGCCTGAACTGCACAAAAACACCACTCCAATAATTCTCTTCTCTCGGAGAAAAAGAACCACATGGGACGGATGCTAGTTATGTCACTTAATGCACTCCTGAAAGGTTCTCAGGTACTGCAGCGATGAGGGTGGTAAAAGAACATGAATCAAATAGAATAGAATATGCAAAAAATGCATTTGCAATTGCATACCAGCAGATGAAAATAAAAGAGGCCATAGCATAGTTATGTGTGACTGAGTACACAGATCAAGATTTAGACATGTAAACAGCTATTTCTGCATGTAACCATCCAGACTGCACTCACAGTTGGTTTACCTGCACATTGTGCATATTGCTTCTACTGAAAATACATTTTCTCTATATGGACCCCACGTCTCTTATTATGAGAATTTGGCTCAGTATGTAATAAAGCACCTCTAATAATCAATCCCTGGATCAAAGTAACTTAATAAAGGTCTCCTTAATGCTGATTTCTTTTAATGCTTGAAAGTGTTGTCATTGGCTGCCCCTTCCTGAGCCTGCTATCCAATTTTACCTCCACAGAGAATGGAGACTGCAAAATGAAAATTAATGTTTCTTCTAGCAGCAATAACTCTTTGACAAAATTTCTGCAGGTTCAGAGTGAGGCACGATATACAGAGCAGCTGCTTTTCAGCTGCTTCCCACTCTAAGCTACAAAGTCCTGTCAGGCTAGAGTTTAGACAAACAAGCTTCCACAAATTCCAAAGAAGTTGCTATAGCCACTGCCCTCTTTGCACCTCCCCCACCCCAACATATTGTTTTAGGGGCTTTATTACCCCCTTTTTATTCACTGATTTCCTCACTATAGAGTAGTGGTAGGCAACCTGCTGCCTGCGGGCCGCATGCAGCCCATCAGGGTAATCCGCTGGCGGGTCATGAGATAGTTTGTTTACATTTGCATGCCCTCCCGCAGCTCCCAGTGGCTATGGTTCACCATTCCCGGACAATGGGAGCTGCAGGATATGGCACTGGCTGCAGGGACATGCTGGCCACCGCTTCCCGCAGCTCCTATTGGCCAGGAACGGTGAACCGCGGCCACAGGGAGCTGCGGGCAGCTGTGCAAATGTAAACAAACGGTCTGGCAGCCTGCAAGTGGATTACCCTGATGGGCCTTGTGCCCACCCCTGCTTTAGAGGGAAGGAAAGCATAGACCTCTAAATAGCTCTGTCAAAGCCATAAAAAAGATCATGTAAGAGCAAGGATTGAATTCAAGAGTAACTGGATCCCAATTTTTTGCTCAGGCCATACCCCTCTGGACAACCATAAAAGGCATTATGTGGAAAGGGCAACATTAATATGTACAAACAAGACCCCATTACAACAAAAGGTGAAATATCTATAAAAAGTAGAGTTTACAGGTACTGGGAAGGTATCAATACTGGAAAAATTATGGTTCTATATAGTCTAACTGGGAATAAGGGGACAAAAGTCAGTAAAGAAAAAATTATTTAAAACCCCTAACACTGAGTTCTATTAAAGCATGGCAGAGACTTGCAAGGCACAAGCATCAGCACTTCAGCCATATAAAGCTGAACTGATTGAAGCATTTGAGAGTATTCTGTGGAGTATAATCCTGCATTGGCAGGGGACAGGTCCAATGACCTAATAGTTTTTTCCATATATAATTTCTATGAGTCTGTGAAAACAGCCAAGGTAGGACAGGTTAGCCATGTACAAGAGCCAAGTTAAACAAGACTCACTTTAAGCTAAAATTGGCTCTCATCCTAAGGTTTGTAAAACCACAAAGAAGTTCTATGCAAATTATTTGCATAGCCAAGTTAAACACAGCCCAGCTGGTTATTTACCTGGCTAATCCTTTTCTAATACTTTGCTGAACTTGATGTTATCCAGCTATTTTATTACTTATAATTGTTATTTTATGAGGCTCTCATATTAGTTGGAGTTATTTGGTTGGCTTTGTACAGACCTGGAGTGTTAAATTTCTACCTGCCTTTTTATTTTTAAGGGAACTGAAAGGATTTCACCCCATAGGGCAGGAAATCCACTCCAAGACAGGTGAGATTTTAAAGTTCCAGGATGGTATTTGGTTTTGTCACATTCTAGTAAAGACAACATACCATACTAGCAAAAATAGGCCTTTAAAATAACACTTTGCTTTGCCCTCTAGGAAGGGAAATAGTATTGCCTATGAGCACATTTACCGAACAGACCTCTTGAGTCTCATTTTCAGACTAATGCATTCTCAAATCCATTCATTTATAGCAAAGAGGTAAGAATAAACAATTAGCCAACACATTTAACAATGCTCTTACACACCTGCCAACAATTAAATACTTTAATTAAAAATCACAGGAGAGTGTATGGAAGTGTAACCTTTTCAGCAATCACACCATGGTCTAGGAAAAGAAAAAACGTGTCTATTAAGTTGTTGTTGTACAGCAGCACTTACAGCATTTCTTTGTAGATAATAGAACCGATTAAACTGGGAATTAAAGAGAAAATGTAAACCTGTTTAGGCTCCAACATTTGCAGTCCTTAAAGAAAAATCAATTAGTTATATTATTATTGTTTGTAGAGCACCCAAAGCATGACAGGTATTTTGCAGAAAAATAAAAGATGCAGGCTATGCACTGCAGAACTCATGACACAAGCTTAAACATAACTTATAGCATGTTGAGTGAAAACTCTAAACAAGGGCAATGCTGAACGATGACAGAGACATTCTGTCTGCAACTTTATGATTCCAAGTTTTCTGCTGTTTGAGTTTTGGGGGTGGGGATAGAATTTACAGGAGATTGCAAGTAATGTGAGAGAATGGTGAGGTGGGAATGGGTGTGATGCTGTATGATTGAAAATGACCATATATATCATTGTTGCTACCACTATACAACTGCAACAGATCTCTTACAAAGTGTATCATGTAAGGTGTCAATGGAAAAGTTTGTCTATGAAGTATGAATATCCTAGTTAAATCCATGCATCATCTTTGTATTTAAAGTTATGAATATTGGCTATTGTGACAGGGTCAGGCCAGATGGCTACAGGAGAATGATCGAAGGCAGATATATTAGCCCCAGATTAAGCAGGTCCCTTTTCTCTGGGTAAGGTAACAGGGGCAGTTCCAGAACAAACAGGAACTTGCTGGAACCAATTAAGGCAGGCAGGCTAATTAGGACACCTAGAGCCAATTAAGAAGCTGCTAGAATCAGTTAGGACAGGCAGCCTAATCAGGGCACCTGGTTTAAAAAGGACCTCATTTCAGTCAGTGAGGAGCATGCAAGGAACTGAGAGTGAGAGGGTGTGCTGCTGGAGGACTGAGGAGTACAAATGCTATCTGGCATCAGGAAGAAGGTCCTGTGATGAGGATAAAGAAGGTGTTGGGAGGAGGCCATGGGGAAGTAGCCCACCGAGTTTTAGCTGTCACACAGCTGTTACAAGAAACACTGTAGACAGCTGTGATCCACAGGGCCCTGGGCTGGAACCCGGAGTAAAGGGTGGGCCTGGGTTCCTCCCATTCCCCCCAACTCCCTACTGAATACAGAAGGAATTGACCTGGACTGTGGGTCCCACCAGAGGGGAAAGTCCCTGGCCTGTACCCCAACCCACTAGGTGGATCAGCGGAGACTGCGGGGTTGGTTCTCCTTCCGTTTCCCCATGCTGGCCAGTGATGAGGTTAGCTGAGTGAATGGCAGGTTTGAGCCACTAGCAAAAGTGGCCAAACTGAGGGCTGCCGTGAATCTCTGAGGCAAGCAAATCCGCCAATAAGCGCAGGACCCACCAAGGCAGAGGAGGAACTTTGTCACGCTATGTATTTGTATCTCAAATGTGTTTGTCCTTGGGGTGATCTCCACAAGGTAATTTACATCCAGTCTCTCCAGCCCATTGTGAATGGACTATTCAAGCTTGATGGGCCATTAAGAAGACTCAACTCTCCAGATAACTCTTCCTGAAGATGCCTCAGACAGACTAGAGTCAGTGGCCAGCCCTGTGATTCAGCAAAACATGTAAGGGCATGTGATGTGGACATGTGACCTCAGACTCCATCTTTGACAGTAACTTTCCATACACAGGTGCTATGGGCACTGTTTGGGAAACTAAAGATCCATACACATGACAGAGGATATAAAAGACATCCGAGACATCTCCATTTTGCTTCATTCCTGCTTCAATTCTCTGGACTGTGGATTTAAAATTAAAAGGAGTACTTTGAACATTGGACTGAGGACCTTCTGATCTTTTGGACATTATCAGAGAGACATTACTACAAACCTGATTCTAAGGACTTTGCAGACATTTGTATGTATATGATCTTTTAACCATTTATAACTCTAATCTTTTCTTTTATTAATAAATCTTTAGTTAGTTTACTAAGGATTGGCTGACAGAGTGATATTTGGGCAAGATTTGAGATAGCTGTTGTCCTGGGGGCAGGTGTCTGATCCTTTGAGATTAGTAGAGCCTCACATATGGTGAATTGCGTTTTCAGTAACTTGTTACTATACTAGACCTGTTTGTCTGGATGGGAGCCAAGGGCTGGAATGCCTGAAGGGGACTGTGTTAGATTTCTGGTTAATCAGGGTGATGCTAGAGAAGCTCTTTTGCTGCTGCTTTTTTGAATCTAATTATAGAATAAACCACCAGTTTGGGGGGATTGTCTGCCCTGTTTCTTGTATTCTGCCCTGAGGTGGCATTCTCAGTGTGGTCCATTCCAGGCATCTGGTCACAATGGGAATGAAGAGGATGACAGAAGGGAGCATAGTGTGGGAGCAGGAGTGAATTGGATGAGAAGGAAGATAGCAAGGGTGAAGAAGAAGGGCATCCAGACAAATGGTGGGACCCATTGGGAGAAAGCCATTGAAAGGGAATGGTAGCCATGATTGAGAAAAGTAAAATGAAATGGTGATAGAAATGTGAAAACAGCTTATGGTGGAAGAGAGATTGTTGCAAACAGAAATAATCATACAAGAGTCTGAGTCCAAGTATGCTGAATGTTGAGATCTGGTACCATCATCTTCTTGCTGCTGGAGATTGTGAGGATTTGTCTGTAGGTGGCACCGTGAAGGTCTATGGTGAGGAGCAAGGGAAGGGGCTGTAGAAGTCTGCTTATCGGGCTACCAATAGGGAAGAGTGCAGTTTGAGGGAGAGAGTTTCTCCAAAGCCTGACTTCAAAAATAAGTAAAGCTGTTTTGAAAATTATTTTCCCATCCCATGAGAATTTTTAAGAATTTGGAAAAAAGTCCCCATCCCAAATCGGAACAAATAGTCAATCTCTAACATTTTTGTGAACCAATAATCCAAATAAAAATTCATCTCAATTATTTTGAAGTGTTCTGATTTTGATTTCTTTTTCATTTTTTTAGTATAAATTGACTAAAAATTCAAAATGAAAAGTTATCTTGAACCAAAAAATGACAGTTTTTGTTTAAAAAATGTCCAAATGGGACAATCTGACAATTTCAAAACTCTTTTCACAATTTTTTCGAATTGGGAGAGTTGTCAAAACTGATCTTTTCTCGCCAATAGTTTGTTTCAATGAATCAGCCTGTTCCAATGTTAAAATGCTTTGTCAGAAAATTCCCAACCAGCTCTAGTCATAAGCTTTAATGAGTTTGAGAATCTCATGCTAGTCCTTAGGTTGGATCTGTCTATTTGCAGTTTGCCTCAGTTCAACATTTTTGCTAGTCTCCAGCCAAGAGACTTGAATAGCACAGGATTTTGCAGGTCGGGTTATGGTTCATAATGGCAGAGTTATGCTGGAAAGTTTACACAGTATCTGCACACGTCTGTTTCACTCTAGCCAGGGCCATGTGTGCCTGGCTACCACAACTAATACATTCACATACAAACATTTTTGGACAAAAAAGCTGCAGCTACAAAGTGTGACAGGGTCAGGCCAGATGGCTATAGGAGAGTAATAGAAGGCAGATATATTAGCCCCAGGCTAAGTAGGTCCCTTTTCCCTGGGTAAGGTAACAGGGAAGGTTCCAGAACAATCAGGAACCTTCTGGAGATAGGCTGATTAGAACACCTGCAGCCAATCAAGAAGCTGCTAGAATCAATTAAGGCTGGGTTTTAAAAAGGAGCTCACTTCAGTTTGTGGTGTGCGTGTGAGGAGCTGGGAGCAAGAGGCACTAGGAGCTGAGAGTGAGAACGTGGACTGTTGGAGGACTGAGGTGTACAAGCATTATCAGACACCAGGAGGAAGATCCTATGGTGAAGAGGCCATGGGGAAGTAGCCCAGGGAGATGTAGCTATCGCACAGCTGTTCCAGGAGGCACTCTAGACAGCTGCATTCCACAGGGCCCTGGGCTGGAACCCAGAGTAGAGGGCAGGCCCAGGTTCCCCCCAAATCCTCCCAACTCCTGGTCAGACACAGGAGGAGTCGACCTGGGCTGTGGGTTCATGAAAACGGCCAAGCTGAGGGCTGCCATGAAGCTCCAAGGCGAGCAAATCCGCCAATAAGCACAAGACCCACCAAGGTAAAGCAGGAACTTTGTCACAACAGCTATAAGAATTCTCTTTGTAGTTTTCATGGGATGGTTAACTATGTGTTAAAATATGTCCACAAAAAGTCTCTTTACATTCTCTGCTGAGACAGGAACAGTGTTTACATTCTTTGACACCGCAAAACAATTAAAATATCTGGAGATATTTCACATGGAGTAGTACTAGCAAAGGAACACTCTCTTATTTTAATGAATAATAGGTTTTAGCTAACTGTAGCACATAGTTCTAGGACAAAAGTAAGTATGGAGAAGAACTGCAACAAAATAGAGTTACTACTAGACACATGAAACAAATGGAATCAATAAAATAGATAGGCTGTCACTGTAGAAACAGATCATAATTCTTTATTATCTATTATTACTATTATTATTACCTATTATTTATTACTATTATTATTAGTTCATGAATATACAACATCTACACAAGCACAATACAGTGTGTGACAAAAATACTAGTGATGGGACCAAACCACATAATTCAGATCCTGATTTCAATTTCAAGCACTTTAAATTTTGGGAAGGTTTGGATCCTGGATCTTAGCTAGGTGTACTGGCATTGGTCAGCTGTCACATATGCATCCTGATCCAATTTTAGATTCCTTATTCCCCTTTTATCGCTCTCTCTCTCTCTCTCTCTCTCTCTCTCTCCCCTTCCCTTGTCTTATATTCCCCCATCTCTTCCCCCAAGAATGTTCAAATCCAGGATTTTGGTTCAGGCTCATCTCCAGAATGGACACAAGATTATATTAGTTCAAGTGTAAACTGTAATTGAATCTCATTAAATCTAGGGGGGGTTCCTTCAAGATAAAATATTTTAAAACTTGGAAAGTTAAAATTCTATCCTCCATACAATCAGTAACACATTTTGAAAATAATATATGCTAACAAATCCATGTGGTTTTTTGCCCATCTAATCACTTGATTGTTTAGAGAAGTTTGAGTCTGCGACTACTGCCAAGGTAAAGGATTTGATCCTTTATGTCAACTGGTAAAGGCTGATGCTTTTGGACCCAGAGACTCCAGGTTCAGTCTCCACAGACAACCCATCCAGGGCAACATATACAAAGATTTCTTCAACCATCGCTTGAATTTAGACTGCAAACTTCAATTTGCCTTTTTGCAGCTCTCTACCAAAAAAACTTCTTATCCACAATCTTATAGGTCATCATCATGAATTATTATTAGTGGATAATTATTATTAGTTCTTCTTTTAAAAGACTTTCATTTACTGTATACTAAGTTCCATGTGTATATATCAAAGCTGCTCATCAAAACTAATGTTCATACTATCTTCATGAATCACTGAAACAAAAAAATGCAACACTGAATTAAAAATTAACATTTTAGATTGAAAGTTGACATTTCAGGCCAAATTTTCAAAACTCAAAGGGACAATTTTGTTCTTAATGTATGTATACCATCCACTTCCAGGTGCAAACTGTTAAACCAAAATGAGTAATTGTGCACGTAAAATAACACTTCGCATTCTCATTTCAATTACAGTGCCAGTGTGATGCATGTTGAGTGTCATGAGTCACTATGCTGATGTATATGTCAGAAAGATCAGTTCTGTTTGTATTGTTGCATCCACCTTTGGCCCTTGTATTTTTGTCTCCCCATGTTTTCCCCAAATCAGACTCTCAGTTGCATTAAACTCCATCACTGATTTTTTTTCCTCTTCCATGTATTTGACCCAATTTCTCATTCTAGTACATATTTTATAGTGCTTTAACTTAAGTTCCCCTCCCAGTAGAGAATAGGTGTCAAAAAATCTGATATTGATGTGAGTAACATGAGCAAATTATTTGATTCATCTGTTACTTGTATAGCACGCCTGGACTGTTTCATTTTCATTTGTCAGGAAAAGTGTTTGTTTCCAAGAGGAAGAAAGAAATGGGCCTGTACAGCCGTTTGAAAGTACTTTGTTTACCTAAGGCTGGGAAATTGTTGTCGCAATGCTGACAGCGTGCATTTTTTAGAATGGCACTAATTGCACCAATAGCTGTGACAAAAGTACTACCAAGAGTGCACCCTTGACTATCTATAGCAATGCCAATGATGGCTTGGCAGAGGCGAAGACTCAGTAGGTCATTAGGAGGCCAGACTGTCAGCTTTCTCCCACTTGTTTCACGCTATTCCATTTGCAGCTTGTTCGGCATCAGTGTAACAGAGAGAAACACAGAATACGGTGAGAGAGAAATCCTGGAAATGAAAAGTTGTTCTTTATGCTGACAGAGTCAAACCTTTAAAAATCATCATGTAGAATGTGTCTGCACATCAGTCTACTTACCAGTCCTCAAACCTCTTTTAAAGTTATTGTATTTTTAACAGGTATTGAAGACAACTTTAAGGGAAGGATTGGAATGTAAGTACACAACCAGTCTTCAAGTGGGAAGGGTATTGAGATATCCCAACATTAAATTTCAGGAAAAATACTCACACTGGCATTATCAGGATTTGTTATATAATTCCTAAATGTAATGACCTCCAGAAAATCCTTTCAAATCCCACCTCAAGACTCATTTCTTCTGAGTTACCTATAAGAAACCAACTAATGGTAAAAAGGAAAAGGAGGACTTGTGGCACCTTAGAGACTAACCAATTTATTAGAGCATAAGCTTTCGTGAACTACAGCTCACTTCCTCAGATGCATATCGTGGAAACTGCAGCAGGCTTTATATATACACAGAGAATATGAAACAATACCTACTCCCACCCCACTGTCCTGCTGGTAATAGCTTATCTAAAGTGATCATCAAGTTGGGCCATTTCCAGCACAAATCCAGGTTTTCTCACCCTCCACCCCCCCACACAAATTCACTCTCCTGCTGGTGATAGCCCATCCAAAGTGACAATTTTTGCGAATACAGACTAACACGGCTGTTACTCTGAAACCTGTCAACTAATGGTAATTAGTTTGAAGGTCTCTCATGTATGCTTGATATATATTAATTAGAAATAACCATTAGCAACTGTAATAAAATGTTACATATGCATAATGTACATAAAACTAAACGTATTTTGATAATTCCCGTCTACCTCACCCATATTTGTTGCTTGTCTAGGGGTCAAGAAAGGGAAAGAATTGGAACCAATATGTATGCTTAGTATCATCCATATCACTGTGGTGATTTTTTTTCAAAGATCCACCCATCCTCATAACACTTTGTAACACTGAAACAAACACACAAAATTAAGGACCCAACTGCTCACCAATCCCTAAGAAGTTATGTAATTTATGGACAGCCCCTTTATATTCCATGTCTCTTTTTTTCCTTTTCTTTTTAGTCTTTACTATAGGTTTGTACAGGACTTTTCACAATGGGATCTCTGTACACTAGCACAATAAAAATAATTTAAAAAGCAATAATCAAGCAAGCTTTGAAACACAGAATCCTAAAAATTTCTGGTTTAAAGTCAGTTCGTTTTTACCACTACTTTTATAAGTCTCTTTCCACTTAGTGCTTGCTGATGTATAATGTAATGATAGTTCAAAAAGAGTAGAAAAGCAGGGTTCTTTCTGCAGATGTCCTGTCTTGGATCATTTCATAGCTCGTGCTCTAGCTGTTATAGAAACCAGTGTCATTATCTGTCTATATGTCAAATCTATCTAGATATTTTAACTACAATAATAGAAGGCTTGAGGAAAAATAGGTCAAGTCACAAAAGTCTGAATACAGCTGAAGTTTTGTTTCTCTATACTCCCTGTCCTTTGTATGTAGATTTCTTCTTTCTCCCACTATCATCTGCTGATTTAGTTAAAGTTTGTCAGAGGTGGGTGGTAGTTATTTGCAGGAAAGTTGTAACAGACAGCTAGGTCTGACATTTCATCTGGAAGGCAGTTAGATCTGTGGTCATTCTAATCTCTTATGGACAGATCTCACTCTTCCCGACAGTGAAATCTATTAAACTGTGGAATAGTCTCCCAGGAAAAGTGGTAGAACCTTCATTGCTAGGGACATTTGAAACTAGACTGAACAAAACACTAGAAAATGTGTTGTCGGGAACAATCTACACTGGCAGAGTGATAGACTAGATGACTTAATAGTTATCCATCTTTAACATCTGTGATTTTGCAAAACATAGGATTTGCCACACCAGTCAGTAACTTATACTTTAGAAGCTGGTGAAAAAAGCCTAGAACGCACATGGCCAATTATGCAACGTTGTACATAGAGGGGAAATCTTCCCTGACAGCTGCGTTAATCAATGTGTCATTATTGTTAATAACTGTTAATATTATTGTATTAGAGTAACATCTAAAAACCACAGTCAAGGATCAGGGCCCCATTGTATTAAATGCTGTACAAATGGGCACCACAGAAAGCAATCTTTGGCCCTGAGAGCTCACAATCTAGGATTATGATAAGATGCAAAGTGATGAAAAACCCAGACAAATGAAAAGGAGTAAAGGGGAAGACGTTGACGTATCCTGAAGTATGAGAATCGATAGTGCTTAATACCTCAGCTTGACTGACTGTTAATGGTCATGCCATTTCTACAGTTCTTCAGAAATGCATCTTAATTCTATAGGTGGATTATACATTCTGGGCTAAATTTGAGCCAACTGTATTCACATTAGGAAGTGCCTTCTCTCATGTTAGTGATACTATATATGTGAGTAGATGCTGTCCAACATGAGTAAGTGTCGGACAGTCTAGACTCAGATGAAGCTGTGTTTTCCTTTTTTTCTTTTATTTGGTTTAAATGTACTGCCCTTTAATTTCACTGCGTTTCTCAGTGGTCTTCTATTATGTGACTAATTAAAAAGGAGAAACTGATCGATTTTCATTGTGCTCTCATAATTCTGAATACATCAATCACGTCTGCTCTATTTAGCTAAGAAGGAAATACAAATCCCAGTGATCCCATCTCTCACTATATGTTTGGACTATTGAACCTCTAACCATTTCTTTGGTGCCTTTTTATAGACTACTTCCATTTCCACAATATCTTTATGGTGATGTGACCAAAATTCCGATAAAGAAGATACTATAATTGCTCATGAAGCAGTAATTGCAATATTCTCTATACTATTTTTTGGGGGGGGAGGTTAATGTCACCATGTATCCTATTTCTTATTGAATACTCCCACTGCACATTTGGAAGACATTTTCACTAACCTATCCACCATGACTCCTAGGTCTTCCTCAGAGTTCTAGGCAAATTCAAAGCCCAACAGCACACAAGAGAAGTCTGGATTTTAGCAGATGTGTATTGTTTAATCTTTATCCAAGTGAAATCTGTCATTTTTACAATCTGCCACAGTCTTATCCTGTGGAAACAGCTCAATGTCATAAGCAAACTTTACTAATTCACTACCCAATTCCTCCGCATACCATGCATAAATAACACTGGTCCAAATAACAATGGAGCATCCTGCTACCAACCTTGTTTCCACAACTGGAGTAGCCAATCAAGAACTCCTTCTTTCCTAAAATTTACTCAGTTATTAATCCACTTATTAAGGCTTTGATCTTTAGCATATGGTTATTTTCTTTTATAGTCTCTTTTGAGAGATTGTATCAAAAGCTTTTTTGAAAATCCAAATAAATTATATCCATTGGGTCACCTTTATCTACTATTTTTGTTAACTTTTTTTTCAAAGAATTCTAACAAAGAAGAGGGGCACTAGAGTTCTGGCACTAGAGAGAATATAACCTTAAAACTTTTCCTTTCTAGGCCTAAAAGTTCTTACTGAGGCTTCATTCCTCAACAGCTGCATCCTACATAACATACACTAACCACCCCTACTGCTCATCAGCACACAGTGTAGAGAAGTAGTCATAGCAGTAGAGCATGGAGACATCTGTATGCAAACTTAACATTTGCTTTCTGGGAGCATTCATGCAAGTAAAGTTCAAGTAAAGTAAAGTTAGCTGGGTTCTAAAAAAAATTCAAATTTTGCCACACTGGTCTGACAGGGGGCGGGGCTGGCTGAGGGGAAGACAGCATATGCAGCCCACAATGATAAACAGGTTGAGAACCACCAGTGTAGTGTCTTCCTCAGCCATCTGTAATGGATAGCCTCCAATCTCTTTTTGTTAGCCACTGTCCTCAGCCAAATCTCTGCTCCATACAATAGTGTGTTCAGTACAATCACGTGGTGTAATCTGACCTTTAGTTTGGTATGGAGATCTGTTTGAACCAGTGTTAGTCCTTCCAAAACTGATGTTTGCTTTTCCTAATCTTGTATAAATATCTTTATTACAGCCACATTCAAATGTCATCATTCCCAAATAGAAGAACTCTTCTACCTCTTCGATTTCTCTTCCATCCATGTCACCTTTGCATCTGTTGTCCAGTTTCCCAACTTCATAATCTTGTTTTTTTTCTGCATTTACTTTCAATCCAATTTTTATAGCTTCCTGCTCTACCTCTGTTGTAGGGCAATCATTCCTTTCCACATTTTATTTAGTAAAGCAATATAATTGGCAAAGTTGAGGTCATGTAACTCATCTATACTAACCCATTTTACAAAGGCTATGATGCCTTTTGTTTCTTGCTTTATCACCTAGCCTGATGGTAATGCATAGAGGATTGGTGATAACACACACTCAATTCTAACACCAGTCACAATATTGAACCATTCACTCAGCCCTATATCTGATCTTACTGCACATCTTCTTAGCATATGTGCAACATGCCTCAGGTGGCACATGACCAGGATTCATCACCGAATTTGGTCCGCTAGTTGGATCATTATCTTCCCTGGCTTGGGCCAGGTACTGATGGGGAGTGCGACATGAATACTGATCCATCTATTTCCATCATATAAAGTCATTATGTTGATCAAGTTCTAGCAATATTCCATCCGTGGATGCTATCAAACACTTTCTTCAAGTTCTTGAAGGTTGGGTTTTGCCAAGCAGTAGCTTTTTTGATGATCTGTTGAAGAGTGAATATCTGTTCACAACAACACCTACCAGAATGGAACCCAGCCTGTTCTTCTCATAATATTTCAACCATTGCCTTCTTCATTCTATTCTGAATGACAGTATCCAATACTTTGCCCGGGTTGATGGCAGTACAATATCTCTCAGTTTGTGCACTGAGTAAAATCAAACTTTTTTGGCAATGCCATGATTATACTATCTTTGGCAAGTGTTCTTTCACCTATGTGTGTACACACAGCCAAAGCAAATTCTTTTAAAATCTGAGTGAACATTTGCAGAAAATATTTTGTAGTATTTGCCCAGCTGTAATCCCCAATACATTTCCATGCTGCTGCTCTCACACCTTTTTGTTTTATTTTGCTTAGAAATACATAAAACGTATGGATCTCTAATATGGTATTTTTAAATAGCCTCCAAGATGATTCTTTGTCAAATAGAATCTCAAGCTGTCTTTTCTCCACCTGACTTAACTGAATAATTGTAGAGTCTCTTGAATATGGAAAGGGGATCTGCTTGTAACATCAGCTACAGCATGGTCCTAAAATAGCCTGCCATACTTATTGGCAGAAACAACAATGTAGGCACAAATATCAACTTTTTAAAAAAACTTATTGAAAGGTTTTACAGTGCCACACTAAGAAATATTGAACATAATTTAATAAACTGACACCTATGCTTGGAGGCCCTACATCTCATGCCGTGGCAATACAAAATGTCTTTAGGACCAATGAACTTTTACAAACATTAGGGGATTGGACCAGATTCTACTCCTGTGATAATTCCTATCCTAGAATAAGCTGTTTATAGTAATAATGGCATTCATCATGTATAACATGATCCCTCCTGCTTCTTGTTACTTTACCTGTCCTTCCTGTGTAACGTCAGAAATAGTCCTATCCCATTTATTTTTATTGACCCATCGCCTAAGAAACCAGTTACTTTTGTTTCCACTTTACCCTTTTTTGTTTTGAATTCATATCATTAACATAATAGGGCTTTTGTCTTCTCCTTTTACACAGATTATAATCTGTGGTATAACTCAGTCATTCCAAATTTACAGCAGTGTCAGGAGAGAACAAGGCCTAAAGAACTTGGCAAATATATTATTAGTCATTATCTCCATTTAACTGAAACTGTGAATTTTCATAGAACCCTGTCTGTATCTAATTGTAATAAAGCTCCTTTAAGGGTTGCTGCTGACAATAGCATCACTAAGGCTCAGGCCTCTAAGAAAAGGAATTGTGGGAGATTTGTCTGAGGGTCATATGACAGGTGCTTCAGGTTAGTAACAGAGTGGAGCTGGTAGAAAAGCCAGCTGAGATGAGCCAGATAGGTTCCATGCAGAACAGCCAGGAGGAACTACAGAGAGCAGGAGGAAGTGGGCATAGCACCTGGCCTAGGAGTGTGACTCCAAGTAGGAGGTGGCCTGCAGAAGAATGAAGTGGGATTTGGTATGAAGGTGAAGACCAGGGTTTCCAATAATTGATAATTAATAAATAGCCAATAATTATTCAGTTAATATTTTAATTTATCCCTCTGATGTTTAACCAGTTTACATTTACCAAACAATTAGAGACCTTGGATAAGTCAGAGTGACTGAATTTATTAGAAGATTAGACAGCACATAATAGAAAGAGGTACAGTAGTTAACATGCAGTTCTGTGAGAGCCATGCCCTTGCAGCATGACCATCTCCTTCTGATTCTGTCAGGGCTCTGATTAATTGCCTATAATCGGACCTTATTATAGGTACTCTGTTTACTGTTGCACTTTTCCCCTTTCATGTACACACTTATCCTTATTTTTAGCACATTTCCAAACTTCCTATCCTATTTCATAAACGTCCAACTGCACAATCAGCATCTGCTGTATATTCATTGTTTGTGCCATTTACATAGAGTATACACATTTCCAATAAATACATTAAACGTGTCAACTTAACATCTGCTATTCTTCTGGTTAGTACATTCCTTGCAAAATCACTCACTAAGCTAAATAACAGAACACAATATAAAATAACTTTTAACATATTTTGCAAACTGGTATTTTTCACATCCTACAATCATTTAACAGCTTCTCAAAGCATCTTGGGAGTTTGGTTCTCCAGCAGGCCTTAGGCCTATCATAAGTTTGGCCTTACAGTCAACAAAGGGGACACAACACTTCACTCTTTAGGGTCTCTTGGCAGGAACCCACAGTTTAAGGAGGGTCTCCTCTACACCACAGCAGGGCCATGAAGAGAGGCAAGCTGGACGAGGAGAAGAATACTGTGCTGGAGAATCCAGGAAAAGGCCTAACATTGTTGATTAAGCACAGCCAGGGCTACGTGACTACAGAGCCCAAAAAGGACAGGCAGAGTGAGAGATTGTCTTGTTCGGACTGTTTTGTTTTGATCCCTGAAAGGCAGGGAGTCATTTAAAACCCCATTGTCATCCAATCACTGAGGGAGATGGTGAACTAGCAAGAAAAGTGGGCAAACTGAGTCAATGACAACAGAAAACTAAGAACCCCATTACTCAGATAGAACTTACATTTTCACTTCCCATTTCTCTTTGTCTACCTATGAACCTCACTTGTTCTCTAAAAGCAGATTTAGATTGTAAATTATTTGGCACCAAAATTTCATTTTTACTTGGTGTGAGTGCCTAGCACATATCTGTGTACTCAAAAATAATACTTATTAATCATGCTAAATGACTTGCATTGTCTTCACAAAAGTAGCTACTTACTCTTTGGGTAAAATACTGGCTTTGTTAAAGTTTGACTTTGTTAAAGTCAATGGGTATTCTGCCATTTACTTCAATAAAGCTAGGATTGCACTGTATATTTCTAATTACTCAAACGCTTGCCACCATATTCTGCCTCTGCCACATGTTTTTTAACTTTCATTTAACCATTTTAAGATAACAAAACAATGCAAACACAGACACTCATAATGTAGCCTTAGTTGTCAGAACAGCATCTACAACAATGGGACCCTGATCCATGACGGAGGCTCCTTTGGCATTTCAGCAACACAAATAATAACAATTGTGTCTTACAAGCACAAGTCTGTGGGCCAGGGTGAAGCCATCCAGTCCCAGTGGGAATATCAGGAATCATTCTGCCTCCTCAAAACACAACGCCTCCAATACTTTTCAGTACACATGGAAGAGCACTCGCACTTCCAACTCTTCTGGAGTAACTTATGGTATTGGCAATACTAGCCTCACATGACCCTTATGCTCAGGGTAGAGCAAGGGATGCACTGTGTGGGGAGGCCTATGTAAGAGTAATAAAATGGAAAAGAATAATTTTGCCGTGCCCCTTTGTGCACTCACACAGGAACTGCCCATGATCCAACAGCTGTATCTGCCCGGCATCAAGTCTGAAGGCGAAAGAGAACCAGAGATTGAGGATAGTCTATAGCTATGGGACTCATAAAGCATATGCATGTTATAAAGTTGGAAAATATTATATTATTTTTAGATCACCACAATCTAAAATAGGCTATAAAGTCTAATATATATGGTCTTGGAAGTATTAGATTTTTATTAGTAAATGTCAATTTCACCATACCCACACACAAACAGAAGAAAAAAATTTCATTAAACAATTATTTTATGGCCCCCACTCCCCTATTGTCTGGCACCTCCATGATTTCCTGCAAGTGGGAACATTTAAATAGATAAAAAAATTAAAAATACTTAAAATCCATAATTTTGTACAACTGTAAAAATTTAAACTGATACAAATCAAAAATGCTTTAAAATAAACATAGATATTATCCATCAAAATTATTTTTTAAAATATCAATTTTAATTCTTCCAAGACTAAGTATATAGTATAAGTTTTGCCATGACTGAAAAATTAAAGCAATGACTATTTGCATAAAATAATCCCAGCCAGAGACACTGTTTAGTAAAAAGAAAAGGAGGACTTGTGGCACCTTAGAGACTAACCAATTTATTAGAGCATAAGCTTTCGTGAGCTACAGCTCACTTCCTCAGATGCATCTGAGGAAGTGAGCTGTAGCTCACGAAAGCTTATGCTCTAATAAATTGGTTAGTCTCTAAGGTGCCACAAGTCCTCCTTTTCTTTTTGCGAATACAGACTAACACAGCTGTTACTCTGAAAACTGTTTAGTAACTCCTTGTTCAACATGATGATTGCATTTCAAAGTCTAATCTAACCACATTCCAAGATATTTCAAAATGTGTGGCTTTAGAGAATGGGAACCATCAGAACTGGGACTATACAGTGCAGAATTCAGAGAGTTCAGTGTGGGATGTGCAGCAGCTACACAAGCTTTGCATTTGTGAATTTAAAACAACATTATCCAATTTATCACAATATTGTAATTTATCAAACTCACACTGGAGACTAAACTAAATACCATGTAAATATTTATCTGATCTATAAATAATAGTGTCATCCCCACAGATATGAAACTTTGAGTTTCAAAAGTCTGGATCAATATCATTAATATATAATGATAAAGGTAACAAGACAAGAACTGAACCTTGAAGGACTCTGATAGAGCTAAAAGCATTATCTGAGCACAGCTTTTTATAAGAGAGGATAAGACCAAACCATGACACCCTTAGGCTCCTAATTCTTTTTCACTAAAGTGATTTGTCACCTGCAGACTGGATGTCTGCAGTGCTCTCTAGCTGGGGTGAAAAGTGAAGGACAAACAGACACCTCAACTCCATTCCATGCAGTAGCCCAGGGGTGGGCAAACTTTTTGGGCTGAGGGCCACTCTGGGTGGGGAAATTGTATGCAGGGCCGGGGCAGGGGGTTGGAGTGCGGGAGGGGGTGTGGGAGGGCGTGTGGTATGCAGAAATGGGCTCAGAGCAAGGGATTGGGGCAGAGGAGGGGTGCGGGGTGTATGAGGGGGCTCAGGGAAGGGGATTGGGGTGCAGAAGGGGTGTGGAGTGCAGGAGGGGGCTCAGGGCAGGGGTGTGGACTGCACAAGGGAGTTCAGGGTAGGGGATTGAGGTGCAGGAGGGGTGCGGCAGGGGACTCAGGGCAGGGGGTTGGGGTGAACAGGGGTGTAGGGTGCATTAGGGGCTCAGGGCAGCAGTTGGGGTGCACAGGGGTGTGGGGTTCAGCAGGGGGCTTAGGGCAGGGAGTTGGGGGGCAGGGTGCAGGAGGGGTTCGGGCTCCGGCCTGGCGCCGCTTACCTAAAGCCAGACCGCAGGCCATAGTTTGCCCACCCCTGCAGTAGCTTGTCTTCTGAACAAGTCAGAGCTGAGAAATAGTAGTACACCTGCATGTTCCTTTGGCTCCCCATTCAATTCCAGGTCAAATTCAAGGTCCACATCCCTATCTTTAATACTATGAGGGGAGTAAGGCCAGTGTATCTCAGGGATTGTGTCTCCTTCCATGAACCTTGAAGCCAATGATGCCCTCTGCCATTTTAGGATGCTACAGGCAGACCATTCTCAACACAAGACTCTAAATCAGCGGTTCTCAAACTGTGGGTCGGGAACCCATTTTAGTGAGGTTGCCGGGGCTGGCGTTAGATTTGCTGGGGCCCAAGCTGAAGGGTTGCAGGGCTCAGGTTACAGGCCCCCGCCCGGGGCTGAAGCCCTTGGGCTTGGGTTTTGGCCCCCCTGCCTGAGACAGTGGGACTTGGGTGGGCTCAGGCTTCAGTCCCCCCTCCTGGGGTCATGTAGTCATTTTTCTTTTGAAGCTGATCGAGGTGCAATGAAGTTTGAGAACCCCTGCTCTACATAATGGCCTTATTACTAGAACTGATCAGTTAGAGCATAACTCTAACTAAGCTATTCACATCCATGTTTGCAGAATTCAGGCATAATTTAAATCAAGAAGTTAAAAGGAATTTAACCATTAAAAAGGGTAAGGGAAGGCAAAGTATTCAGTGAGGCTATTGGAAGGAATAAACTTAGTCATGTGTGTAAGTGTTGGCAGAATCAGGCCCTTATATTATAAGCTGTTCGAGGCAGAATCTGTCCCTTACAATATGTTTGTGCTGTACCCAGCACAAAATGGCCTTGTTACTGATTGGGGCCTTTAGCCTCTACTGTAAAAAGATACATAATACAATTAATAATCATATTCAAGGAGGTTAAATGTGGTGCAGAACGTCTTCAGCCAAAATAAAGTAAAACTTTTTTAAAAAATAAATCTAAAAGTGCATACATTTACATGCTGTCATAAATATAAAGGGAAGGGTAAACCCCTTTGAAATCCCTCCTGGCCAGGGGAAAGCTCCTCTCACCTGTAAAGGGTTAAGAAGCTAAAGGTAACCTCACTGGCACCTGACCAAAATGACCAATGAGGAGACAAGATACTTTCAAAAGCTGGGAGGAGGGAGAGAAACAAAGGGTCTGTGTGTCTGTCTTTATGCTGCCTTTGCCGGGGATAGACCAGGAATGGAGCCTTAGAACTTTTAGTAAGTAATCTAGCTAGGTATGTGTTAGATTATGATTTCTTTAAATGGCTGAGAAAAGAATTGTGCTGAATAGAATGACTATTTCTGTCTGTGTATCTTTTTTGTAACTTAAGGTTTTGCCTAGAGGGGTTCTCTATGTTTTGAATTTAATTACTCTGTAAGGTATCTACCATCCTGATTTTACAGGGGGGGTTTCTTTATTTCTATTTATTAAAAGTCTTCTTGTAAGAAAACTGAATGCTTTTTCATTGTTCTCAGATCCAAGGGTTTGGGTCTGTGGTCACCTATGCAAATTGGTGAGGCTATTTATCCAACATTTCCCTGGAAAGGGGGGGTGCAAGTGTTGGGAGGAGTGTTCATTGTTCTTAAGATCCAAGGGTCTGGGTCTGTAGTCACCTAGGCAAATTGGTGAGGCTTCTTACCAAACCTTGTCCATAAAGTGGGGTGCAAGGTTTTGGGAAGTATTTTGGGGGGAAAGACGTGTCCAAACAGCTCTTCCCCAGTAACCAGTATTTTTTTGGTGGTGGTAGCGGCCAATCCAAGGACAAAGGGTCGAATATTTTGTACCTTGGGGAAGTTTTGACCTAAACTGGTAAAGAGAAGCTTAGGAGGTTTTTCATGCAGGTCCCCACATCTGTACCCTAGCGTTCAGAGTGGGGAAGGAACCTTGACACATGCTATGTAAAGTACACGCAGATTAATTATTCTTAGAACCAGTCCCATTAGCTGGAATACCATTATTAATTTTCTTACATTTTATAAGGTCATTCAGCCCCAAGGATTCCAGAGTGTTTACAGCTATATTTATGAGGACTTCAGTTATGAAGTCCATAGGTAAGGATGTGATCATAGATCCATTTCACACCTTATTATATAACTTGTACACAATTCGTAGTTTATGGAAATGAGATTTTCATCTGAACTTATTTGCCATTCATGTATGGGAGTACTTGTTTATTCTCCCACACCCATACATTCATTAATATAGGAAATATACTTCAAATGAAAATTTTGACAGTGTCTCATATTTTTGGCTGTCTCTCACTCAGAAATCGAAACGTTTCACATTTCTGAATTCACCCATAATTAGATGTCTGTAAGAGCTTGGGTGTAGATTAGTTTTGAAGGAAATATGTTGTGAATCAAAATATTATTAGCAGTCTCTATCAGTTAGGACTGGATCCCCACCAGCAATGCTGCCATTGAAAATTTGAACTCATGTATAAATCTTTCAATGTGAACCAAGCTGTGGGTTAAAATGTTCACCATGAAACACTGCACAAGTTGCTGAGTGCTGGTGAGGGCCACTGAAGAATTTAGAAGCTCCACAAATTAGTGGAGCTTTGGGGAGCCATGACACAGCCTGAGGACCTCTGGAATTTAGCAGCTCTCCAGGGAACTGGGAGTTAGAGGTAGTCCTTGAACCTATTGAGCTACTTAAATTTTTATGCTTGTAGATGCAAGCCATTTTAGACCTCAGCTAGTTAAGCACTCAGCACTTAAGGTTTTATGTGCATGAAATTTGCTGAAGCATTAAAAATGACAGAAGATTAAGCCAATTTAACTCTATGAATACCATATAAAACTTTAATCAACCTTGTAGGGTTCACACTGCCCCAGCAACCAATGCCATGAAGGAGTCCTATGGGATTGTTTCCATGGTGGGGTAATGTGCTGCACATGGATGTGATTTCTAAAGTGCACTAATGTGTTGTGCATTAATTGCTCCATGAAGAACCCGCTGGTGCACACTAAAAGTTCCCTGGAGCACTTTAACATATACTTTAGGAATCATATCCCTATATTTTGCATTGCTGCTCTTTGTAGACAAGCCCCAAGCTTCAAAGGGATCCCTTCCCAACTGTCATTGCTACTCCTTTTCTGGAGAGTTGCTAAGCTCTCCAAGAGAGGAAGTATCAGGAAATCCGCAGCAGAGACTCTCCTCTCTGGCAGACTTCAGGAATTTTGCAAGAAAGGGCAGTATCTGCAATATCCCTTCTCCAGAAACTCAGGATGACGAAGAAGCAAAAGTGGGCACTATTTTGAGTGGCCTGCCAGCCACACCATAGAAATTAAAATAGCTAGTAATACTGATGCACAACCGTTGCAAACTGTATCCAAGTTTATAATAAGACATTGCTGACCATTACATTCCACATCCAGTCAATGATTCCTGAACAATAAGAGGAGAGCAACTCTTCAAAACTGAAGGTTTTTCATCTATATCAGTGCCTGTGCTAGTCCATTGGGGCCCTAAGCAGGAATATTTTGCTACCCTCACCTGCCACCCCCAAGCCCCGCACACATACACAACACATACTAATAATTAATAGGGAGCCCCGTGGAGCTGCTCAGGCCCTAAGCAATTACTTAGTCTGCTTATACCCAGCATTGGCTCTGTCTACAATAAATATAGTGGAGCCCTACTGTCCTTTCAGAAGGATGTATAGGAACTGGGTTTAGTGTATAGGAACTGGGCAATATTCCTTTAAATGGTTTGGAACACCTGTAGTGATTGTCCTTGTTTTCTATTGCAGAAGCCAACAGAGCAGCAGTGTATATATGTAATAGGCCTTGTATGTTTGCATATAGTTAGTGAACATGGTTGTTTGCAACCCAGATGTGTGCATCCGGTTTCCTCCTATTCTTAATGTTGTGTAGAGACTGAAGACACGAGAGGACATATTGGAGAAGATAAACGAGGGACACCGGATCCTTTGCCAAAAGGTGGGAGCAAGCCCAAATATTGGTGTCTTTGCCCAGCATCAGGCAGGACCTAAACTGCAGGGTGCAATCATGAGTCTTCCTGGGTGACCAGAAAAACAGAACACAAAAAGAACCTCTCATTGCAGGATTACTTTATAAGCCTTAGAAAGAAATAACACTAGATCTGTGTGAAGAAAAGTGACAAGTCTATCTGGCAACCACTGATAGTACTACTACTTTCTGGTACTACTCAGTGGGACTTACTCACATGTTTAACACTAAGCCGATGTTTAGGTGCTTTGCTGATTAGGGATGGACTTATTCATGTGCTTAAAAATAAGTATGTGCTTTGTTGCTTTTTTTAAAACTGAGGCACATACCACCACGTCCCACAATATGTAGATTTACTACACAACTAAATTAGCTACACATGCCTCTGCAGTAAAGCCTATCTTCGCTCCAAATACTGATAGAAAGTGCTAAAAAGGCAAATTAGCACGCCAAGCTAATTCTCAGGTCTTTTTGTTCCAGTTTACTACAATAGGGGAATAGACCATCCAACAGAACTTCTAGGGAAGTTTAGGAAGGCAGAATGTAGTTACCCCAGTAGAATTCATTCCTATTCTTGCAAACTGTGCCATGAAATATTTGATGGCTGCAGGATATCAGGAGCATGGTTTTATGTCTTGAATAAAATCACAGCAGCACCCCTAACACCAACCTGAAGTATTTGGTTCAGTGTTAACATAGTGAGAAGTATGCACTTCCCTGCATCACAAACCCAACTTCCTGCAGCACCTTGGTTTTCTTTGGAGGTTTCCCATCCAACAATTTTACTTGGAAATTAAACTGCGAAGGATTAGTCAAACCATTTACAATGTATCCCACACATATTTAGGATTACAGTTCTCATAAAAAAAATTTTTAAAAAGACTTTTAAAAGCAGGAAGAAGTATCCTGTAACTATGGGGCTTTATATTTGCATAGACGGCACCTAAGTTAAATTGATTCCTAAGCTTCCTTTAAATACCCAAATCTGCTTTAGGATTTGTAGATTTAGCTTAACACCTTGGGGAAAATCTCTTCATTTAAGGAAATGATTTTCTCTTTACTTTCAGCCATCTAGAAAAAGTACCACTCTAACAAACACTTTTTTAAAATATGGTTTATAAACTGCCTTCTAGCCTTACTAGAAAGAATAAATTCTATCTTTGATCAGGGGATCAAAGAAAAATTATATAGAAGCATGAGCATCATAACCTTTTAAATTTCTGCACTCCTTGATACTAAAAGCTATACATCTTTTATAGATGCACAGAATAAAACAAAGATATTTAAAAGAGCTTGGGCAAACCCTAACTACCATGAGGCACAGATTAAGCACAATCTACTTTTATATCTTGTAAAAAGCCACAATAGCATGACCATTAAAATAAGTGTGGCAGTGATGTTATCCTATGGCAAAATGTATTATTTGTGTCCTAGTAAATAGTAAGTTTATGTGAGTCATAGCTGTGTAACATACTCCATAGAGCAATTTATAATAAATAAAGGCCAGGGTTCTCTGCCACAATGAATCATTCCCAATATCAAATAATTGCAATTATTTAAAGATCTCATTGCAAATTTAAATTTATAGTTGCAATCAGAAAGGAGACTTAATCAAAATTCTCATCACCCACGGTAAAATTCATCCAGATGTTGTGATCTGATATTATGCCCTCCATGCATAGTCTTCTCTCTGGAAAAGGTCTTTGTGTCAGTCTTGCATAGGATACTGTGGTAGGACACATTGGGGATAGGCCAGCAGTGGTCCAGTGGCAGATTATGTCTTCCAGTGCACATTACTTTGCATTTATCAATATTGAATTTCAATGTGTGTCACAGTTTCAAGATAACTGCACATGTTTTTTCCCCACCGTGGGACTGTGAGGTCGCCCACTGAAAGGTTTCCAGTTCCTCCCCATCACCTCTCTGGGCGGAGACCCATGTCTCACTCCCTTCTGACCAGGGGTTTTACATTTACATTTTGATAACCCCAACCTAAAGGGCCAGCACCTGTGCTTTGCTTTCTCTCTGAGGGTTATGATAGTGTATTGTTAGCAATTACAAGTTAGCACACAGCTCCTAAGCAAGCACAAAATGCATTACAGAGAAAGCATATAAAAACAATAAAAGAACGTACACACATGCAAAAACGTTTAGCAGACATCACCCTCAACTCCAACATAGGGGTGTGCTAGGTGTTAGTCCTTCAAACCATACAACTGAGTTTTTCCTGTGATTACAAGTTCATATCAGTCTTTAGATCAGGAACCAAAATGAAGGCCCCCAATTTAGTTATGTTCAGGCTCTTTCTTCAAAAGTCCTTTCTTTGTCTGTTGGTCACTGGAGAATTCAGTTTGCACTAGAATATGCAAGAAGGTGGCATCTCTTGGAAGGTGTTATAAGCTGAGTGATTTTCCTAAATCATCCCCTGTCAATATTACTTCCTGCAAGAGCTGTGGTAACCCTCATCCATAGAATGCATACAAACCCTGGCCCACAATGATACCTAAACCATTCATACATTTAGTACTATGTGGTCTCCCAAAGATATTGCAGGAAGTTGCCCTATCTATCACAATGCACTTGTGTGTTTTGCTGAATCTGAATCTAACCCTGAGCAACTAGCACTGAAATAGTAGGCACAAAGGGGTGAACACCAACTCTGCACCTTCACCCTACCTTGCAAGGGTGGACTTCAGCTCCCCATTCGCTTCATGTTGTACCCACATAAAGCCCAAATACTTGGACTTTATGGACCTGGTCCAAAGCCCACTAATGTCATTTAAAGAGGCTTCCATTGACTTACATGGGCTTGGGATAAGATCCAATGTGCATGAAGTGAATTTCACTCTGAGTAAAATCAGAGCCAAAAAAACCCTCTAACTATACATAACAAACTTCACATTCACACCCAGGTCTGGAAATTAGAAGTGAAAAAGAACAAGAAGGGGAAAAAAATAACTTTTACCAATTGTAAAATCAACTTTAAAAAACAAAGTCTTTTACTTTTTATTCCTCAACTGAGGAAATGGAATGTTGGAACGTTAAGCTTAGCTTTAATAAACATTAAATCTCTGCCCCTACTGTTTCTATCTCTTCTAAAAATATACTAATCTTGTTGATACTTTAAGAAAAAGAGTTTTACTTCCAAATTATGTCTCTGTATGGAGTAGGACATCTGGATTAGAAAATCTCTAAGCAAATCTGGTTTTGGTAGCAAACTCCAAACATTTACATGAATAATCTTTAACTGTTTAGAAGCATTAAATTCAGATACAACTAAATCTGAGAATAATGAAAGTCTCCCTAAATGGGCAAAAAAAACAAATTCACTGCTGCCCATATTATTTTAAACTCATTCAGCATCTCAAGTGTTTTAGAAACTGTTTTGTGTTCTATTTTCAGCATGCGGGGTGGGGGGGACGGGAGAGGGCCTGGGCGACGCATGGCTCAGATGCAGCGAGTGGAAGGGGGGGACCAGCCCCTTCCAGCAACTGAGATGCTGATCTGCAGCCTTGCGTGGAGGTTTCCTGAGACAGCATGGCTGGGGAGGTGACTCCCGCTGCCTGGCCGGGCTCAGGTGCTGGGATCCCCAGCAGCCAAGCCAGGTGGGGAGCAGAAGCCACCTCCCCCCAGCCAGGCTCTCTCAGGCAGCTGCCGGGCACGGCTGCAGAGCAACAACCGGGAGGGGCCAGCATTAAAAGCAGCTCCCTCCTGCTCCCCACCTGGACTCCTGGGGAGCAGGGAGAGCAGCAGAATGTGCCGGGAGGGCAGGCTTAGCGGGAGGACAAAGCACCCCCTCCCCCACAGGTAACATGGGTCGGGGAACGTGTAGTGGCCTCAGGGCTGGGCACGAGGGGACACACACGTGACCTGCCCTTTTGCTTGTGCCCCCCCCCCACTATGGGGAGGCACCAGTTGAATATGGAGCACCCTCGGGAGAGGAGGCGGAGCAGGGGTGGGAAGAGGTGGGATGGGGCGGGGCATTGGGAGAAGGGGTGGAGTGGGGACGGGGCCTAGGACGGAGCAGGAGGTCGAGCACCCCCAGGGAAATCTGAAAGTCGGCACCTATAAGTTTCTAGCCCTTATGGCTGCAGAGAAAAAATGAACCCTAAACACTTTGACACCAAAAGGCAAATCAAAAGAATACCCAAAAAGATTATTTTTGTAAATCTTCTGATTTCTTAAACCAGTCTCATGATAGGGGGAGCAGGGGCTGATTCATGATTTCTTAACCCTTGGTGTTGGCAGTACTGGAGATAAATGAATGTGCAATGTGTTTGTGACTGTGTGAAGGAGTTGTCACTGTTGTATAAGAAGTGGGTGAGGCTGAAAGTCATGCTCCATTTTGGAAGGCAGTGTTCAGCATTGCAGTGTCAGAAAAGGATGAATCTGCCTGCAGTTTACAGCAAGGTTTTGTTGGTGTGTTATGTAATGCTTTTTTAAAAAGTCTTATAAATACAAGTTCTCTGTGCCTTAATATGAAGAACACACCAACTCTGGGGGGAGGAGAGTAGAGAAGGGGTTCTCTCCAACTGTCAATCTGCCAGGAAGATTAAAGGATCTGTGTCTGAAGAAGTCTGTCCTGCCTGAAAAGGAACTATTTTCTAGGGAGTGGAACCAGCAGCTTATTGACATGGAAGGACACGCACAATAGCCATTGGCAGGAGCACAAGGGGGACCAAATAGTTATCCTGAAACAGATTGCTTTTTTTTATCCTATAAAAATCCTCTTATGACGGATTCTCATGTCTTGATACAGGAGTTCAGTAGGGTTTCACTGCAGCCTTATGTCTACTGGAAGACAGGGCAGGCAGAATCTGTGGAAGCCTGTTCATCAGGAATTCTCCACCTTCAGTTCCTTGTGTTCCTAGCACAGAGCCTTCCACCTCCCCAAGCACAGTTGCCCTCAGGACCGGCCTGGTGTGAAGCCTGTTTATAGAATGGTAAGAGCTAACCCACAGCTCAGTGTAATGTGAGACAGAAACAGGATTTTGCCCCAAATGAGAAAAGGCTTCTAACTATGATTTCCATCACAAAATGTGATACAGAAATTATGATTTAGCTCTGTGGGTTAAGTAGTAGTGTGGAACATCCAAGTCATACATTATATGAATCCAGCCTCTGTTAAACTAACAGGAAGTCCTTGTTTCCCCTTGACCAAATTATGTTCTTTCCCTTGACTTTAGCAATTAAAAACAAAAGCACTAAAGAAACATAATTTACATTGAAAGCTACTGGCACTTAGAAGGGTGTTTTTATTTACATACCCTCCAAGTCTCTGCATGATAATGCTTAACGCACTGATTATACACAGTGAGAATAGTACATTGAAACAATGAAACAATAACAGAATATTTGTTTTGCACTTAGTTCCTCAATACTTAAAGAAATTCAGAAATACTCTGGGAATTATATTTGGCTCAGAGAACTCTTCAGCCTCAGATATGAAAAGTTTTTGATTTTAACTGTATGAATCATATCTCAGTCTCATTATTTCTCTGTTTTTGCATTTAAATTATACAACTGAAGTACCATAAGAATAATTATTGTCTCTAAATTCTCCTGCAATTTTTATGTCAGCCCCTTATGTCAGTTTTTGTTTTCTTTTCAGGAATAAGTATCAAGATAATGGGAAAAGATTAAAATATATGCTTCCATCCTCTATTTTTCTCATTTTTTAAAAGAAATACTATTCTAATTCTTTTCTGGTGTAAATGTAATTACTCGCAGATTTAAATGATACTCCTTGCTGTTTAGTGCAAAGGATCACTCTTTCTGTATGAAAATGGTGATTATAGTTTTTGTTGAGATGGGCTAAATTATTCAGCTGTGTGGGTTTCATCAGATATTGAACTGAGATAAATTCAAATGAGTTTAAAAATGTCCTCTTTTTGTCAGGCAATGATTTCCTAATAGGCAATCCACCAGTTGTGAAACAGTGACATCCAAATGTAACGCTAGTTCCTTGTTTTATAAATAGGATAAGCTACATCCAATAAAGGCCTGTGTTTATGAAAGCATACCTCCTCAAGTTCTTCTGAATGTGAGGTGTTTAATGCAGTTATATTCAAGTCTACTTTCTTTGGGTTGGAGTCTAGAGAGTATACTGCTGGGGGAGTGAGGAGTTTGTTTAAATGATCGATGTTAAATCTCAACATTTTAGGGATGAATTCACAAGAATTAATTGTTGCTTTGCCCCACTCCAGCAGTGCAAAGCACCCTGAAACACACTTGAATGTCCCCCAGGAGGAGAAATCTTTTGGGAGCGAGGAACCAACATAGCAGCTCCTAGTCTCTCCCACTCCCCACAACAACCACTGGCATAGGAAATGTTGCTGGGTAAAAGAGGATGTTGTTGTGATGTCCATGCATTCAGCTGGTCTTCAGCTTTTGGAACAGCCCCATTCCACCATATATAACCAGACCTAAATTAGAGAAGCCAATACTGGCGAATCTGTCTGGCCACCAGCTATTTTCTAGATCTGAGGAGATCTTTAAAAGTAGTTTAAAGACAGTGTGTAAAGATGCCTCCCTTCTTCCCCCCCAAGCACAATTCAGCTGCACCGGAGAATCTAACATACTATTTCCAAACCTCTTGGACCTGATTCTGGTCTCACAGCTATGTGAATCAAGAGTATGTTCACTGAAGTAATTGGGCTCAATTGTCCCCTGTGTTTCAAGTCTGCTCAGCACATGGTATGGGGGGATCCCTGGCCTTGTACTGGCCTGCCCCAGTACCAGTTAGCACAACCTGATGGCGCTTTAACTTCCTCACTAGCATAAGGGTCCCTAAGTGGAGACCAACCAAGCTCCCAACCTGGTTTTACACAAACAGGGAATTCTCTGCTGGCCATCTGCTGCCAGAATCTGGCCCAGTGTTGTTATGCTGCTGTACAACTAGTATATGTATGATCAGAATTGGGTCCCTTGAAGCTGAAAATCTGATGAGAACAAGACTTTGAGATATTTATGGAACTTTCATTTCCAGCCCTGGCCAGAAATACTGAGAACAGACCTTCTTACAGTGTTCTGGGGCTTACAGTTCTAGTGCTGGAACACGGAAGTGCAAAATATATAATGGTGACAAAGGTTTTCTGAATTTTTATACCTCAAGGTCAGTGTCTGGGTTGGCTTAAAAAAATCAGGGGGATTGGCTCTCTCATTTTGTCTGTACATTTGCCCATCACAATTTAAAATCAGTCCTTAAATGTCCTGTCTTGAAAGTTATCCTAGCCCTACTGTACTTTACACATGGCTGGTTGTCCGTAAACTGCTGTTTGTCCACTTCACCTCTCATTTACATGATGAATCAGAACTGGTCGCACCACTAATACAAATGCATTACATGTTGTACCCTCCCTCTTTATGATTAATTCTACTGGTGGTACAAATTTGCATGAATGAATGTCAGCGTGTTTTCTGCCCTGAACATTTCCTGCTGGCTTCAGTTCAACTCTGCTGACATTTATTACAAATAATAGCTAAATATTCTTGATTTAATGGTGGCGGTGGCCCCACGTCTGAAGGTGATGTCTGTAATAAAAGCAGACAAGACTAGCTTATAAAAAATACTAATCAGATTGTGTTTGCACACATAATGGATAGGCCTCACAGATACACCAGCAAAATGGAATGGAGGTTTTTAAAATGCAGCTGCTAGAAGTCAAAGTTCAAGAACGTATTACCTGCTTTATGTCTTTGTTCCTCTCCCTTCTTTTCCCATCTCCTGAAAGTACCTGTGGCACTAATGCAGAGACCAGGCATAGCTGAAAGGGTCCATGTTATCATTTTACTCCCTTCGGGGCAAACAGCATCATGAATAATATAAAGCACAAACAACGCAGCCCGCTATTTCACTGTTGTTGCTGGTGCTGATGCTGAAAAAGAAGGATGGGAAGAAGGGATGGTAAGTCAATAAAATAAATCCCACATTTTAAAGTCCTATTCTGTAGGGCCTAATTTTTGCAAAAGTGAGTGTACCCCGACTTGCACAAAAAATGCAAATATGTTATATTGTGAGGACGAGGGAGGAGAAAAATGTGTAGCCTGCCTGTGCTGGAGAGAAGTGGGCAAGAGAAAGGAGAGATTAAGGGAAGTGTTTTTTGGAAGAGTGAGAGAGTGATGGTGCCATAAATATAAAGGGAAGAGTAACCACCTTTCTGTATACAGTGCTATAAAATCCCTCCTGGCCAGAGGCAAAACCCTTTCACCTATAAAGGGTTAAGAAGTTAAGGTAACCTAGCTGGCCCCTGACCCAAATGACCAATGAGAGGACAAGATACTTTCAAATCTGGACGGGAGAACAAAGGGTTTTTCTGTCTGTGTGATGCTTTTGCCAGGAACAGATCAGGAAGGCAGCCTCAGAACTTCTGTTAAGTTAGTAAGTAATCTAGCTAAAAATGCGTTAGATTTCCTTTTGTTTAATGGCTGGTAAAATAAGCTGTGCTGGATGGAATGTATATTCCTGTTTTTGTGTCTTTTGTAACTTAAGGTTTTGCCTAGAGGGATTCTCTATGTTTTGAATCTGATTACCCTGTAAGGTATTTACCATCCTGATTTTACAGAGGTGATTCTTTTACCTTTTCTTTAATTAAAATTCTTCTTTTAAGAACCTGATTGATTTTTCATTGTTCTTAAGATCCAAGGGTTTGGGTCTGTGTTCACCTATGCAAATTGTTGAGGATTCTTATCAAGCCTTCCCCAGGAAAGAGGGTGTAGGGCTTGGAGGGATATTTTGGGGGAAGATGTCTCCAAGTGGGTTCTTTCCCTGTTCTTTGTTTAAAATGCTTGGTGGTGGCAGCATACGGTTCAAGGACAAGGCAAAGTTTGTACTGTGGGAAAGTTTTAACCTAAGCTGGTAAGAATAAGCTTAGGGGGTCTTTCATGCAGGTCCCCACATCTGTTCCCTAGAGTTCAGAGTGGGGAAGGAACCTTGACAGATGGAATGGGGAAGAATAGAGAAAATATGAAGGACAGTTGGGAGAAATTAAGGTCTTAATTTTGTCCAGCACAGTACGGATGCACTGCAGATTATAGATGCAGGAAGGTTTTTCTCCCTTGAGCCCTGGCAGAGGAGTTGGGTACAGTGGCTGTCCTTGCATTTTCCTGAGCACTAGGACTGCTCCAGGCTTTAACCGGCAGCAGCACTAGCTTCCCCAGAAGGGTCAGGGAGGGATCCTGCCCTCTTTCCCTCCCTACATAGAGGAGCAGATCTGGCTACCCAAATGTTGCGACTACTAGGCAACACAGAAATCATGCTCCTGGAGGAATTGTCCTTTCCCTATTTCCCCTTAACATCAGTCCACTGAGACCTGGACTGTTAAGCTGACCAAATATGTTACCCTGTTTCACAGCAGAGTGCAGATGTTCAGGAGAATGCACTGCAGGTCATGTGTGCTGAGCCTGCAAGATATAGAAAACACAAGCTAAGGATGAGAGAGACATTATAAAATGGTGCCTCCACCTCTCAAACTTTAGCAGAGACTACACAGATGTGTACAGCTCTGACGTAATCAATTTGAACAAAAAACAACCGGACATTAGAGAGACCATTCTGACATGCAGACTGGCCCTAATGTTAGCTAGTCTGCCTGCCAAGTGCTGCAACAAGTATTTGTGGTCTCATTCACACTCTCTATTAACCTAAGTCAAATAGTTTCCCCAAAAAGGCAGCCTTTGCTTTCTGTATAAATTAAAGTAATAACTGGCAGATCTGCACAAGGCACATTATGGAGTACATAATGTGGAGGGATTCTTTGAGCCCTAATGGTATCTTCCCCTTTCGTGTCCTTGCTTCATGTCCATGCTTCTCCTACTCCTTCCTCAGGAGCAAGTGGCACTATCATCATCATCTCTCTCAAAAGAAGAAAAGCTAAGTTATGAGTCACTGTCAGCCACAGATGAATGCGCCTCTCTAGAATACTGACCTAACTGATATCACCCTGTGATTTGATAACAGCTTGTGCCATGTCCCCAGATGGTGACTATCTGCTTTTCCCAAAGTGCACAAAACAGTCTGATTTTTCTGTGCCATCAGCAGAAGTGCCAGATGGTGAGAACAAAGCTATGCCGCTGGTATCCATGTTAGCACTGTCTAGTGAGTCAGTACTCCACGTGTCATTTTGCCAATCCTCTTTTTCCCTTCCACAGCAACCTCTCGTTTGTTATGTGTGCTGCTGACCAGTAGTCATCTCTCAGTCTGCCTGTCTGTTCTAGGATTATATACTGGTGCCCATTGCCTCAGTATCTGAGAACCTGCTATGCAAATTGCAATATCAAAGTCCCTGGTGGATTTAATGGAGTCCCTGGATTTTCTTCCTCTTCTTGGTAAAAATGCTGCTTGTGGTAAGGTTTGTTTAGCAGGTTTAGTTGCCCTGGGATTTTTTTTGCTTGGTTGGTTGCTTTCAAGTTTTTGTTTAGGGGCTTGTGACAGAATGTACCCCAGTGACCACACCTTAAACTCTATAGTAATAATCTTTGTACAAAGTATGCCTTACGAGGTATCATTTGAAAACTAACAATTTGCTGGTCATTATTGTCCTGATAAAATGTGTGTGGCAACATTGTATGTGAAGTTATAAGATTCCACTGTATGGTGTTATTAACACATGTTCCAAACCACAGCCCTATCCAAGCAGAAGTTGGCAAGTAGGCCTGTCCTAAACAAAGGAATGTGTGCTTTGCTTAATTTGCATTTAAGCAGTAAGCAGAGTCATCAAGTAGGAAGGGGAGACAAAGGAAGCTCAAACAGGTGAGAAAAAAGCAGCAGGGAACATCCTTTCATGTAAACCTCTTGTCTCCTGGTACCCAGCTGCAAACTTCTTTCAAAAGGGGGACTGAAACTAGAAAAAGGTGGGGCACACATACCGCAAGAGACCCCGCTTTCTCTCTCCCTGTCCATCGAGTCTTTGCACCTGAAGCAACAAAGGAAGCCTTCACTGAATTCTAGGAGAAGGGGTCCTGACCTAGAGGGTTTGGTCAGTAAAACTGCTGAAAGCATATGGTGAGAAACTTTGCTTGGATCTGCTATTGATTAAGTTAGGCACCAGTAGTGTGTTGGGGTCACGCTGCAGTACTACCATGGCTGTGGGAGCCAAGGTGTGGCTGGCTTCTTCAGCACACAAATGGACAGAGCTGGGAGTGACTTGCATGCTGGAGGCTGTTTGTGAGCAGTCCAGGCTGGAGGCTACAGCAGCAAAGCATTATAAAGGGCACCCCAGGTTAGAGGGCATGGGTGACATAGCTACTCATTAGTCTGGATTGTACCCTGGTATGTCACAGGGGTTTGGAGGTTATTTGGAGGAGGTGTTTTCATAGGTGGAGTGGCCGCATTTTGAGTGTCATTTTTGTTATGGTGTAAATATTTTTTTGAAGAGGAAAGTTTTTCAGTATTTCCCAAAGACAGTCAGATGCTAGATTCTCTAGATGTTTGTTATATAGAACTCTTTTGACTTGATCTCTATAGAAATTGAATAGGGTCCTATTGAAATTACTCTAAAACCTATAACATTTAATAAAGGATGTTATCCTTTTCTTTGGTGCTTAAACCATCCTATAGAATTCTATTACAGGAATATAATTTTCTATTAAATTTGATAGTTTAAAAAATCTAACAACCCTACAATAAAGTTATCAGTTTTTATCAGATTCCACAGGACTGTTCCATGGTGAATAGAGATCTGGCCATACCCTAACCCATCTATGATTGTGCAGCTACACCCCTTACTACAATTACTAACTTGTTTGTAACAATGACTGGAGGAAATAGTAACAGATGCCAGAAAACTGGAGACCAGTATATTCAATAAATGTCCTATATTGTTAATCAAGATGGTCAAGTATATGAGACAGTACCCTTTGTGCAAAGTCTGTGGCCAAAGTCCTGGCACAAAGGCAATTAAAGAAACAAGACAAGGATCTGGTGGCACCCTTTGAAGCTGGAACAGTGCAAGAAAATACCATACATCAGTGCTTGGTGTAAATGTAAAGAGATACAATTAATTTTAAATCTTTCCCGGTTTATGATGTTACAATAGCCTAATTTTTCCAGGGGAGATGTCTTACATAAGATTTGACATGAGTAGCCTCGAAAGAAAAAGATTTACAATGTGTAAATATTCCAAACCTGGCTAGCCTAGATCTCCCTAACTCCATAAATTACTCCTTTCCTTTCTCTGAAAGAATTTAAATTGATCGTACCCTCCCCTCTTTATGACAGTGGCACTCAGCCACTCAGGAAGCAAAAACAATGCCATGTTACTAAGGAGATCAATCATAATCTATCTTAGGTATATATATATAAAGTACTGCAGTATCTGAACAACTTACAATTTTTAACGTATTGTTCCCTCCTTTTCAGCCCCAGCGGCTAGTCACAGTTTGGGGCCCTGGGGATATTCCAGTTGGGAGTAGCAAGTAGTAGCAGTCAAGTATTTTTTTGCTATTTTGTTTATTTACATGCACCAAGTCCTCTGTCTCTGAACTCAGAAGGAATCAAACAGCAGGAAACAGCTGCTTTTTCTCACAGCACCAAGAGCACTCTTCAGCCTCCACCTCTGACTCAAAAACCACTCCCCACATTTTTCCCAGGGTCAGACACCATGTTTTCAGCTGCTCTTTTAGATTGTTTGTACGCTCTCAGTCTCTCCCAGTTTTTGTCTATTCTGCCTTTACACACACATCTACTCAAACCAATATTCAGCTAAACTCCTCTACCCCTTCAGTCCAAACTCATGTTTTGTCTTAAATGAGGGGCTTCTGATTAATTGATCTTGACAGTTGTGTTAATTGAAGGGTGCATTCATAGGCACTGACTCCATGGGTGCTATGGGGCAGGAGCACCCACGGAAAACAAATAGTGGGTGCTCAGCACCCATCGGTAGCACCACGGATCAGCACCTGCCCCTCCTCCCCTGCACCAATCAGCACCTCCCCCTCCTTCCCAGCACCTCCAGCCCACCGCAATCAGCTGTGCAGTGGTGTGCAGGAGGAGCTGGGGGTAAAGGGGAGGAGCAGGGGCAGGAAGAGGTGGGGTATGGGCGGGGGCTTGGGAGAAGGGGTGGAGTGGGGGCAGAGCCTGGGACAGATCGGGGATTGAGCACCCCTGGGAACAGAGGAAGTCAGCACCTAAATGAGTGCATTCACACCTAGTCACAGAAATTTGTGATGAAAGCAGTCACCTGGACCTCTCAGCATAACAGTATTTGCCCTCACAAGACGTCTCTGAGATAGGGAAATACTGTTTGACAGATAGGGAACTGAGGCATAGAGAGATTGCTCAAGGTCACAGAAGAAGTCTGTAGTGGAGCAGGGGATTGAACCCAGGTCTCTGGCTTGTGATAATAGTGGTAATATGAATAGCAAAAATACTCTGTGTACATAGTTTACCAGTAGTGATTGTTAAACAATTACTAATAGCAAACAAATTTGTAAAAATCCAAGGGCTGTATTTAAATATACTTATATATACTTTTTTTCCCTTTTCTCTCTCTCACTCTCTCTCTCTCTTTCTGCTTTCTATTGTATGACTGTATAAAATAAAGTTTTGGTTTGATCCCATATGATAAACAATACAAAATGGAAATCTAGCTATAGCTTAAATATCAATTAAAGCAATTAAATCCATTGCATCCTCAACATAGTTGAGACCATCTATGACTCGGGATAGTATAACTTAGGTCAGATATTGAACACGTGATGTGGTGTTAGTGTCTCTTTCTCTCTTTTTTTCTCCAATAAGTATAAAATCATTGCAATATTTAATAATATTTTTTCAAACTCATTTGCAACCTGATCCCGAGAAGCCTTCCACAAACTCCTGCAACTCCTGTTGCAGATAATAAGAGCCAGTCCCGTTTTGTCTATATCTCATGTTTATGGCTACTTGCTCATATTCCTTCTAATAAGCACCAAAGAAGAAATGCCCACATCAGAGTTTTTAATTACTTGAAATCCTTTTTATATTGATTACAGACAGCAAAGCAGCTTTTTTTGTTAACCTTTCAAAATATCAATTTAATTTATGAATGCAATAATTGTTTAAATCTATCCCTACGGATAACACATCCTCTGTTATACAACTGTTATAAAAAGGGTGCTTTAATTTATGTCAGAAAATGTTCTTGGGATTAAGAATTGCCCAACAGTTTGTAGATAGTACAGGGGAACAGGCTTTTGTGAGAAAGGGCACTGTAATTGGACAATTTTTGTTCCCATCACATTGTGTCAGATTCTTTCTGGCCTTTATACGGTTGCATGGTAGGGTCCTAAGCCAAAGACCACTGAAGCTAATGAAAAGGCTCCTGTTGGCTTGAGTGAATTTAGATGGAAGGGTTCAAGAAGTCCTTCCCACCCCACTTCACACAGCCCACATAAGAAACAGGGAGAATTGCAGAGAGTGGTATGTTCCTTCCTCCTAGGTGGGAACATGACACCCCAAAGGGGATGGAGTGAGAAGGTTCCTTGGCCCAGCCACACCAGGCAACACCAATCTGCAGCATAGGACCAGCAGGCTGCATTTTATAAATGCTGTAGTAGCATAAGCTCTCCCCATCCCTACCAGGGAGCTCACCCAGCTATTCTGCTCTGAGGGAAAGCTCACAGCATGAACATAAGAACGTAAGAATGGCCACACTGGATCAGACCAAAGGTCCATCTAGCCCAGTGTCCTGTCTTCCAACAGTGGCCAATGCAAGGTGCCCCAGAGGGAATGAACAGAACAGGAAATCATCAAGTGATCCATTCCCTGTTGCTCATTCCCAGCTTCTAGCAAATAGAGGCTAGGGGCTCCATCCCTGTCCATCCTGGCTATTAGCCATTGATGGGCCTATCCTCCATTAATTTATCTAGTTCTTTTTTGAATCCTGTTATAGACTTGGGCTTCACAACATCCTCTGGCAAAGAGTTCTACAAGTTGACTGTGTGTTGTATGAAGAAATACTTCCTTTTGTTTGTTTTAAACCTGCTACCTATTCATTTCATTTGGTGACCCCCCTAGTTCTTGTGTTATGAGAAAAAGTAAATGACACTTCCTTATTTACTTTCTCCACACTAGTCATGATTTTATAGACCTCTATCATATCCCCTGTTAGTTGTCTCTTTTCTAAGCTGAAAAGTCCAAATTTTATTAATCTCTCTTCATATGGAAACTGTTCCATACACCTAATCATTTTTGTTGCCCGTCTCTGTATCTTTCCAATTGTAATATATCTTTTTTGAGATGAGGTGACCAGATCTGCACGTAGTACTCAAGATGTGGGTGTACCATGGATTTATATAGAGGCAATATGATATTTTCTGTCTCATTATCTATGCCTTTCTTAATGATTCCCAACATTCTGTTAGCTTTTTTGACTGCTTGCTGCACATTGAGTGGATATTTGCACAATAACTCCAATGACTCACAATTTCCACAATAACTCCAATGACTTGGGCAGTGAGGCTTCACACATAGGCTAAAAGGAATGAGCTAGTCTTTTTTGATTTAGGAGTTTTCTATAACATGCCTTAATGGGAGCAGTGGTTTAGGATTTTCAATTTATTTTAAGGACTGACCTACTTTCTGGGCACACGAGAGAGGACTAACCATTGGAAAGAAGCTCCAAGGGATTATTTATTGGACAAGAAGTGATCTGGGGTCTGTTCTCACTGCCATGGTCCCAGTCACTTTACTAAGGCAGATAGCACTACTATTCTCATTTTATAGGTGGAGAAACAGAAGGAGATAGCCGTTAGGGTCAACATTTTCAAATGTGTCTGCTGACCAGGATGCCTCAACTGTGCCTCAAGTTGGACACCCAAAAACTGAGCCACCCAAAATCAATAGCCACTTGTAGTTTTTAGCCAAAATGATTTGTCCAATCCCTAGAAAGAGTGACATTCGAAACAGGGAAAAGAACCCATCTCTTGTCTACTAGTCCAGGAGCCTGTCCTTCGGACCATACTGCTAATAATGGAAGTTTTACCAATAGAAGCAGGATTAGGTCCTCTGTATTTTAGTTAAACAGAATTTTCCAGAATCTGTGGCGGACAGTAAGGAACCTTCAGTTCTTACATACATGAGTAACTTTATTCATATGCATAAGTGTGTGCAGGATTAGACTCTAATTCTGCAAAACCCCAAGGTTACTGAACTGAGGACATCTAACCATAGGCTTGTTTCACTTGCACATTTATTTAGTGACTAACTTCATTTTGTTATTTTTAGCACAACAACTTATGAAGCTACTTCTTGTAGCAACCAGGCAAGGTACTAACAAACTTCAACAGGAAAGATTTTTAAAGTGGAAACCTCTTTACCAAGCTGCTGCTGCACCCTTGGTAGCTCTCACTCCACCTCCTCAACTTCCCCCCTTCCTTCCTGTTTCCTGTCCTGTCAAACTCCCAACAGCCAGTGCTCCCAGTTCTAATAATTACAAGCAGCATCTAAACACCACACTACTGTATTGTCTTGATTCACAAGAAATGCTTCAGTGGAAACCTTCTGAAAAATACAGAAAGTTAAATCAATGTCAAATAAATAACAGTAACCAAATGCTTTCTCTGTGCAAATTTTCAGAATTCTCTGAGGCACAAAACCCCACATACTTTGAACAAAAATATTGACACAGCTATGGAAAGTAAACACAAGTATACATACCCAATATTTTACATTTAGTCTTGGACTGGAAACTTAACATCCACATTCTTCCTCTTAACACTGCCAAAGGCAAATCTGTTACAAACAAAACATTGTGACATGTTCTTAAGTAGCTTGCCATCATGTCTATTGTTACATTTGGTGTAACATAATGCCTGTGTGTTCATTAAGCCCACATTTTACAATTAAGGTACATATGTTATTCCTCTCCTAATGTCTGCAAGCCAGGTGGGAGAAGTCAATAGCTCTGGTGACATTGAGCATTTCTACAACAATGCAGAATTCCATCTTTGTATTTTGCATAGTCTGTCTATTATGTACAAACTGAATTGCCGATATGTCCTTTAGCTTAAAGCTATAAACACGTAGAAGATTTTAAAAAATGCTAGCTGTGTCATCACTACAGCACATGGACCAGCTGTCTACAATTATCTTGTTAAAGAGTTGCATTTTGAAAGACCCTTCAGATAAAACACTGATATATAATAATTGGCTTCATTGCTTTGCAAAGGTCTATGCTCCTGAAGGCAATGGGAGTCTTCCATTGACTTCAGTGGATGTTAGATCAAGCCCTTGGTGCATTTCAAACCTTTTTTTTCCTAACAGTGCTGTCGGGGTTTGTGCGTGGGTTTTTTTTTTTGGGGGGGGGGGTTGTTTCAATTATTATTCCTTAACATCTTTTTCTTCACTTACGTTTCTTCACTTGGAGAGTCTGTAAAACATAGGCAGTGGCCTACTGTCTTTGACAATATTTCTACAAAATAAGATTGTGAGTGTAACCTGGTACATAAAAGAACTGCAGAGCCAAAAAATTAAATGATCTGGGATTACAGTGGTTTTCACTGAATCTACAACTTCCGTGTATGGAAAACTCTTGAAATTATGCTCACTGATATAACTAGAATGTTAGATGTCAAGATCTGAGTACAATAAAGTATTTACTAATGGAACACTGCAAGACTAAAGATGTGATAAGCTCTATAAATTTTTTATCCAAAGTTTGTCACGCTATGAATTTGAAAGTAGTATCAGGGAAAGCTGATTTAGTTAAGAACTACAAGATCCAGAGAAAGGACAAAAGGAAGTCACAGCAAGAATTTACTTAAATTACTATTTCTATGTTTGAAATCCACTAAAGGAGGAGGCATGAAAGGTTACTTTATATGCAGTGGACGATTCCTAGCACATGAAATGTACAAAATTGAAACTTCAGTTTTCATAGCAGAAGGATGATGTAAAGCTATTGTGTGTTTACATTATTTACTACATAAAATATGCTGGAATTTCCAAAGGGTATGGAGCAGGGAATAAATGCACTCAAGGAAGAGAATGAGAGTTCTCCTGCAAATGTGCAAAAATGTATATATTGTGCAATGAATTAGCTAGTGCACTACTGATGCCTACTGGATGGAATTAGAACCACTCTCCTATGTGTTATGTCTTAAACTTGGCAGAATTCAATTTTTTTTATCATTTCAATGGATAATATTTATGTTTATTTTTAAACATTTTTTTCCAATTTTTATCAATTTAAATTTTTAGTTGCAGGAAATTATAGGGGTACAGACACTCATTATTTAATGACAGTAGCCGTTGAAAGTCAAACAGTTAATGCCCTATAACTGTTAAAACACAAATTGCCAACATCACATGTCAACATATACAAAGTAAATATCCTTAAATCAAACTGTAAGCAGCATTTTTCTTATTTTGCATATCTGCAATTTTTTATTATTGTTGATGGAAATATTTTTCATTGCATTATGAGCATATGATGAAATCTACATTTACCAATTAAAAATGTAGTCCTTCAAAGCCTATCCACACTGCAGTGCTAAAAGAAACCTCATTAGCTCAAGTGGGGCCTGTGCTTTAACAGGAGGAGCATCTCAGTTCTAATCAAACCTATAGCTGAAGCCCTAAACACTATGGTGAGAGGCACAGAATAAAAGCTTAGACCAGGGATTGGCAAAGTTTGGCACGTGGCCCTCCAGGGTAAGCCCCCTGGCGGGCCGGGCTGGTTTGTTTACCTGCCGCGTCCGCAGGTTCAGCCGATCGCAGCTTCCACTGGCCGCGACTCTCTGCTCCAGGCCAATGGGGGCTGCGGGAAGCGGCGCTAGCTGAGGGGGCTTACCCTGGCAGGCTGCATGCCAAAGGTTGCCAATCCCTGGTATATCATATGGGGACACTTGTGAAGTTCCTAGTTGATAACATATTTGAGAATGCCCCTGATCTGTAGAAGTGTTGCGCACCCACAATTCCAGTTGAACTCAGTGAGAGCTGCAGAAGCTCAGTACTTCTGAAAATCAGGCTTTACATGAAGAGTTAAGATAACAAGTCCATTTGAGCACCTCACAAGTGGTATTATTTAGCTGTGTTTTCTGTATCAAACCTGGTTCAATTGACTTAATTATCCTAGTAACATTTTTGTAACACTACCCTCAGTAATATTCAGATACGGATTTGTTGGCAGTTGTGAAGGTGTCAAGGAATAAAAGAAAAATTGTACTTATTATCTGATTCAATGTAAGCTCAGATGCAAGAATGAGCTGCCTATCACCCGTTCAACTTGAAATAAATCAGAGATAGACAACGCTCTGTCCTGCCACAATAGCGTTATAGTTTTTATAAATGTTTCTGTGGCAGATGGCATGGCTACTGCTGTAAGGAGCTGGACTCCCCAGATCACCAGGTGCCCCCAACTTGGACACCAGTGATGGGTCCTTTGATACTTGAGCCATCACTCACCAATGAGGCTGGAGCCTTTTGTCCTCTTACATCATCCTCAGCAGGGACACCTTTGAGAGGCAGTTCATAGAATGATAAAATCATAGAATATCAGGGTTGGAAGGGACCTCAGGAGGTCATCTAGTCCAACCCCCTGCTCAAAAGCAGGACCAATCCCCAATTAAATCATCCCAGCCAGGGCTTTGTCAAGCCTGACCTTAAAAACTTCTAAGGAAGGAGATTCCACCACCTCCCTAGGCAGCGCATTCCAGTGTTTCACCACCCTCCTAGTGAAAAAGTTTTTCCTAATATCCAACCTAAACCTCCCCCACTGCAACTTGAGACCATTACTCCTTGTCCTGTCCTCTTCTATCACTGAGAATAGTCTAGAACCATCCTCTCTGGAACCACCTCTCAGGTAGTTGAAAGCAGCTATCAAATCCCCCCTCATTCTCTTCTGCAGACTAAACAATACCAGTTCCCTCAGCCTCTCCTCATAAGTCATGTGTTCCAGACCCCTAATCATTTTTGTTGCCCTTTGCTGGACTCTTTCCAATTTATCCACATCCTTCTTGTAGTGTGGGGCCCAAAACTGGACACAGTACTGCAGATGAGGCCTCACCAATGTCGAATAGAGGGGGACGATCACGTCCCTCGATCTGCTCACTATGCCCCTACTTATACATCCCAAAATGCCATTCGCCTTCTTGGCAACAAGGGCACACTGCTGACTCATATCCAGCTTCTCATCCACTGTCACCCCTAGGTCCTTTTCTGCAGAACTGCTGCCTAGCCATTCGGTCCCTAGTCTGTAGCTGTGCATTGGGTTCTTCCGTCCTAAGTGCAGGACCCTGCACTTATCCTTATTGAACCTCATCAGATTTCTTTTGGCCCAATCCTCCAATTTGTCTAGGTCCCTCTGTATCCTATCCCTGCCCTCCAGCGTATCTACCACTCCTCCCAGTTTAGTATCATCTGCAAATTTGCTGAGAGTGCAAGCCACACCATCCTCCAGATCATTTATGAAGATATTGAACAAAACCGGCCCCAGGACCGACCCCTGGGGCACTCCACTTGACACCGGCTGCCAACTAGACATGGAGCCATTGATCACTACCCGTTGAGCCCGACAATCTAGCCAACTTTCTACCCACCTGTTAGTGCATTCATCCAGCCCGTACTTCTTTAACTTGCTGACCAGAATACTGTGGGGGACCGTGTCAAAAGCTTTGCTAAAGTCAAGAAACAATACATCCACTGCTTTCCCTTCATCCACAGAACCAGTAATCTCATCATAGAAGGCGATTAGATTAGTCAGGCAGGACCTTCCCTTGGTGAATCCATGCTGACTGTTCCTGATCACTTTCCTCTCCTCTAAGTGCTTCAGGATTGATTCTTTGAGGACCTGCTCCATGATTTTTCCGGGGACTGAAGTGAGGCTGACTGGCCTGTAGTTCCCAGGATCCTCCTTCTTCCCTTTTTTAAAGAGTGGCACTATATTAGCCTTTGTCCAGTCATCCGGGACTTCCCCCGTTCGCCATGAGTTTTCAGAGATAATGGCCAATGGCTCTGCAATCACAGCCGCCAGTTCCTTTAGCACTCTCGGATGCAACTCGTCCGGCCCCATGGACTTGTGCACGTCCAGCTTTTCTAAATAGTCCCTAACCACCTCTTTCTCCACAGAGGGCTGGCCATCTATTCCCCATGTTGTGATGCCCAGCGCAGCAGTCTGGGAGCTGACCTTGTTCGTGAAGACAGAGGCAAAAAAAGCATTGAGTACATTAGCTTTTTCCACATCCTCTGTCACTAGGTTGCCTCCCTCATTCATTAAGGGGCCCACACTTTCCTTGGCTTTCTTCTTGTTGCCAACATACCTGAAGAAACCTTTCTTGTTACTCTTAACATCTCTCGCTAGCTGCAGCTCCAGGTGCGATTTGGCCCTCCTGATTTCATTCCTACATGCCCGAGCAATATTTTTATACTCTTCCCTGGTCATATGTCCAACCTTCCACTTCTTGTAATTGTTTCCTAAAACTGTTTACCAAGGTCTTAAGGGCAGGGGGATTTACTCTGTGACAGACAGACAGCTCACAAGCTACTAGAGAACTACATTCCAGTGAGCAATTCTATATTTTTAGGTAGGTCAGTAAATCAGAGCCAATATCTCCATGTGTCTATGAAGAAATTAATTTATTTTCATGTGAGTTTTGATCTACTGAACATTGCTACAGAACTCCAGTGAGAAACTCCACAGTATGATACAGAATTGGCAATAGCAGAACATTGTTAGTCTCTTTCTCTCTTTAGATGGGTCAAAATGTTTATAGCAGGACATGTATAGTAAGGAGATTCTACTTCAGGAATAAGAAAAGGAGTACTTGTGGCACCTTAGAGACTAACCAATTTATTTGAGCATAAGCTTTCGTGAGCTACAGCTCACTTCATCGGATGCATACTGTGGAAACTGCAGCAGACTTTATATATACACAGAGAATATGAAACAATACCTCCTCCCACCCCACTGTCCTGCTGGTAATAGCTTATCTAAAGTGATCATCAGGTGGGCCATTTCCAGCACAAATCCAGGTTTTCTCACCCTCCACCCCCCCACACAAATTCACTCTCCTGCTGGTGATAGCCCATCCAAAGTGACAACTCTTTACACAATGTGCATGACAATCAAGTTGGGCTATTTCCTGCACAAATCCAGGTTTTCTCACATCTCCCCCACCCCCATACACACACAAACTCACTCTCCTGCTGGCAATAGCTCATCCAAACTGACCACTCTCCAAGTTTAAATCCAAGTTAAACCAGAACATCTGGGGGGGGGGGGGTAGGAAAAAACAAGAGGACACAGGCTACCTTGCATAATGACTTAGCCACTCCCAGTCTCTATTTAAGCCTAAATTAATAGTATCCAATTTGCAAATGAATTCCAATTCAGCAGTTTCTCGCTGGAGTCTGGATTTGAAGTTTTTTTGTTTTAAGATAGCGACCTTCATGTCTGTGATTGCGTGACCAGAGAGATTGAAGTGTTCTCCGACTGGTTTATGAATGTTATAATTCTTGACATCTGATTTGTGTCCATTTATTCTTTTACGTAGAGACCTGTCCAGTTTGACCAATGTACATGGCAGAGGGGCATTGCTGGCACATGATGGCATATATCACATTGGTGGATGTGCAGGTGAATGAGCCTCTGATAGTGTGGCTGATGTTATTAGGCCCTGTGATGGTGTCCCCTGAATAGATATGTGGACACAGTTGGCAACGGGCTTTGTTGCAAGGATAAGTTCCTGGGTTAGTGGTTCTGTTGTGTGGTATGTGGTTGTTGGTGAGTATTTGCTTCAGGTTGCGGGGCTGTCTGTAGGCAAGGACTGGCCTGTCTCCCAAGATTTGTGAGAGTGCTGGGTCATCCTTTAGGATAGGTTGTAGATCCTTAATAATGCATTGGAGGGGTTTTAGTTGGGGGCTGAAGGTGACGGCTAGTGGCGTTCTGTTATTTTCTTTGTTAGGCCTGTCCTGTAGTAGGTAACTTCTGGGAACTCTTCTGGCTCTATCAATCTGTTTCTTTACTTCTGCAGGTGGGTATTGTAGTTGTAAGAAAGATTGACAGAGATCTTGTAGGTGTTTGTCTCTGTCTGAGGGGTTGGAGCAAATGCGGTTGTATCGCAGAGCTTGGCTGTAGACGATGGATCGTGTGTGTATATATAAAGTCTGCTGCAGTTTCCACGGTGTGCATCCGATGAAGTGAGCTGTAGCTCACGAAAGCTTATGCTCAAATAAATTGGTTAGTCTCTAAGGTGCCACAAGTACTCCTTTTCTTTTTGCGAATACAGACTAACACGGCTGTTACTCTGAAATACTTCAGGAATCTTAGCTTCTTTCCTGCCCAGATTCCACAGTTAAACAATCACTGCCCCACTGACAAAATACATAGTGCAGTATGTTACCAAAATGCCACTGCAATTCTATAACCAAAAACCATTGGTCCAAAAGTCAGTTTTAATATATTTAGCTATCATTTCATTTCCAGAATCAAGCATCTGAAGAAGCGAGAATGCGCATAGTTAAGAATCTTACATTACCCATGTAAAACACAAGCATATTATTTTTATCAAGTAAAAAGAAATGCATAATTCATCATGGCAATAAAATGAGAATTAAGGTTTTTGTTATATAAAATGCTTCTCATAGAAAGACTTTAAAAAGTACTGAGTTCAATCAACAAGTTTATAATATTCTACTGGTCAGTGAAAATTCAAACCAAAGCCTTTGAAAGCCAGAGGATTTCTCTTTCTCTTTGGCATTTCAGGTGGGATCAAAGTCTACCTTACTGCAGATCAACATTTGCAACTTTATCTATAAAGAAGCACCACCACTTCCTCGTAAATAATACACACCTGCAGTGTTCCAAAGGTCTTGTGTCCGGATTTTCAAATGTGATTAATGATTTTCAGAGGGTGGATGCTCAGCCCTTTCTGAACACCAGGCCGTTTTAATGTTTCTTAAGTTGAGCCCTTAAAAATTAAGGCTCCCAAAATCACTAGTTGCATTTGAAAATCTTGACCTAAAGTTCCATAAACACAGGCCTTTACCACTTAGGGTATGTCTACACAGCAAGCAGCAGTAAGTTTCAGAGCCAGAGTCAACAGTCTGAGGCTCTCGCACTAAAAATAGCTGTGTCGATGTTGTGACTAGGGCTGGAGCTCAGGCTCTGAAGCCCACGCCCCTATCTAGGCAGCTATTTTTAGTAGCCCGAACACTGCAAACCTGAGTCTTTTGATCTGTACTCTGGGATTTGATGCCTCTTGCTGTGTGGACATACCCTTGGACTTCAGGAGGTTCTCTGCTTATTATAGTCTGATTTAAGGATATTTACTTAGGTGTAAAGGACCCTTATGTTCTTCCAAAGTTTCAATCTGCTAATAGAGGGCAAACACAGTTAGGACTAGACATCTGGCCCTGCTCTATATGCTTTGCTTTGCTTCTTAAATAATAGGTTCCATCCTATGCTTGTGAATGCAAACTCTATTAGTGTGATACTACAGATGGGTGCATTACAATAGGATAAGGGATTTTATTTCAGGTGCTTAGATGAGAAATAGAAGTATAAGGCCTAATCCTGCTGTCATTAAAATGAATACCAGAACTTTTACTGACTTCCATAGAAACAGGCTTGTTTCTCACATCTTTGTAATTAATTAACAATGAACGTATGTAAACAAAATAAAAATTAACACGGCAGCTTAGCTGCTTTTGTGCCCTATAGAAATTTGCTGTGTATCCACAAAGATACCCATAAAATGATGACTTCCTTCAGGTGGGGCCTTGTGTCCCTGCATTTCTTCAATTCACATCATACAATCCTATTAGATTCAAGGGCTTGTTAAAGCTTTAGTAGAATACTGCTTAGTTTAACTTTTGCCCATGTGGCAGTGGTCCTTCAAGCAGCCTTTTCTGACAGGATGAGCTATGCTAAACCACATGTTGTATTTCACAATAAAAAGCATGTAATGTATTTTGGTGATCAGCTTTCTGCTTTAAAGCTAAGCAGCTAAGATAAGGTGAAAGATGATAAGGACTCAAAGGGTGAGGACACTGGGGACTAAGAGGATAAGCCTCTTTGTGCCTTTGCCTTTACTTTACTTTGTTCGCCTCTTACTGTTCTGGCTATTCTTCTGAAATGTCATGTAATACACCATTTTGTGAAAATGTGTAGTGTAATGGCCCTTATCTCTTTCACCTGTAGGGCATGGTGGCCCAGTGCTTTTGGACTGAGTTGTTAAATAAATTAGTGTTCTAATGAATAGTGCATGCATTGTCTTTATCCAGAGGTGGATTAACAATGTGTTGTTAGTAGGGCTCCGTATCTGTCACGGAGATCGCAGAAGTCACAGATTCTGTGACTTTCCGCAGCCTCCAAGACTTCTGCAGGGGCCAGGGTGACTGACCCCACAGCGGCCCCCAGCAGCAGTCCCGGGGCAGCCAGAGCAGCCGCAGTCCGTGGTCCCTGGGAAGCCGGCTGGAGCAGCTGTGGTCCGGAGCAGCAGTCCCTGGGTGGAGCAGCCGCAGTCAGGGCAGCAGTCCCCAACCAGCTGGCCAGAGCAGCCAGGGTCCGTGGCCCCCGTCCCCGGCCGGCCAGCTAGCTGGAGCAGCCACAGTGCACGTCCCCGGTGGCTCCAGGCAGCTGGTACCATTAGCCCCAGGTGGGCCCCACCTCCAGCGCCTCCCCCAACCCCCTCCTCAGCAGCCCCCCCCCCCCTCGCCCTCCAGCGCCATCCCCACCCCCCAAGATTTAATCACAAATATTTTTAGTATAAGTCATGGACAGGTCACAGGCCGTGAACTTCTGTTTATTGCCCCTGACCTGTCTATGACTTTTACTAAAGATACCCATGACTAAATAGTAGCCTTAGTCATTAGATATTCAGGATCTGATCCCTCAGGATCAGGACTTGGGCCCTTAATCACAAGACCATCCTTCCACTCACCATCACAGCTGATCAGGTGCAGAGGGATGAAAATGCTGCAACCAGATGGTGTGGGGAGGTTGCATTGTGTCTCAGGAAAGTGCTCTGTACTGCTGTTGTTGTTATTACTGTTACTCACAGACCCTGGCCATTGAGAAGACTACTCCTACCTTTTGTCCCATCTTCCTGCTTTCTCATAAGTCTCCCAGGATAAAACAAACTACTTGGAAGAGGTCCAGAGAATATTCCCAATTCTTCATTCTAATGCCTCTGTAGTGTATGGGGAAGTGGTGATCTGTGTGTCTCTCTCTTGCTTTCATATTGCTGTGTTCTAATTAGTGTTTTACTCTTTAACTTGTGTTCTCTGGAGAGACTCTGGTTGTTCAAGTATCTTATTTTTGAAAGAAATGGTTAAGCAGCCGATTCTACTCTCCAGGACAATTTTTCCCCCTTTGTGATTGTTACCACCAGCTGAGCTTGCATCCATTAGGTTGATTAGAAAAACGGTTTGCAATAGGTTGATCTTACCTTTAAAGCACCCATAAAAAGTTATTTGTTTTCCATGTCAGCTGACAAATCCAATTACCATAATTCGTTTATTTATAGACACTGTTCAATAACTATTGACAGTTTCTTGGCCTTGCCAATATCATCTAATTAACATGGCAATAAGTGTTAATATGTTTTTAAATTACCACCAGACAAGCAAAAGGTGGCAAAATACAACTGGTGCAATATGGGGGAAGGGTTCTGCAGCGTGACATGAGTACAGTTTGCAGAAACAATGTCAAGAGGAAATGTTTTCTATGTAGGTGCTCGTGAGTTAGCTAACGATCAGGCAGATTTTCTCCTGTGCCAGAACTCCACTCAGCACAGGAGACAGGGGAAGGAGAGTCTCCCTGATTCTGAGGGAGCCAGCCACAGCTCAGACAGCACCAAGAGCTGCTGCCAGGACTCTTCCCCAGAGGAGGATTTCTGCAATACAGCTCTACCAGGCCCCCTCTCCATCTCTGATAGGCCCCCTCTCCTGGGAGAAGGGGCAGGCAGAGGACTCAGGAGCAGCACTGCTGCACTGGCAGGTAGCTCCACTAAACATGCAGGGAAACTCTCAGTTGGGCATTATGGCCCCCCTTATACCATCTACATGGCACACAGGAGCTGCATTCAGGTTTAAGAATCTGGCCCTGTACCACCAACTCTGTGCTCCTTTGAAAGGAAAGGAAAGGTAGCCATCAGTGAGAAGCATAGGTTTAGAAATGAATTTGCAGGTCCTTTTAATCCCCATCTCAATACACTATGCATCTATGAAGTCAGCAAAACTCCACAGGGTCAGATCCTCCTCATTGATTTGAAGTCAATGGAGCTACGCCAATTTACCCCAGCTCAGGATCTGGCACTATGAATATATTTTTCCCATATTCATATGCTATATTGATGTGCCTTGAAAGCACTGAGTGAATCTTGAAAAGGTATGCAAAGAGTTAAAGATCAATCAATTTATTTCAATTAAGGGTGACCATGTCATATGCACTCCTTGCTAATGAAAATACTGTAGATAGGTTCCCCTTTTCGACTGCACAGTCTATACACAGTCTAATCCATTTTCTTCTCCGTAAGGCAGAAAAACAAATAGTATCAGGCATAGTGACATGCATAGTTCCCGTGTGCTGTTCTACAGCATTCTTCAACTTGGGTAGAATAGATCAGAAAAGGAAGTTGCATGTTTGCGTCTTGGAAAATGTTCCTTACAACTGACCAGAGAACAAATTGACATAGACTGATGTCATGTGCTGTGCTATATTACACTATCCAAGGGCAAGAACGTTCAGTTAACAAAAGGACATGTGGTGCTCCACTAACCTGGAGTACAAGCACATTAGCAGCTGCTGTATGCCAATGAGGCTTCCCATCATGGATAGAATTCAGGGACATAAAGTAGCAGCAGTGCCTGTCAGCACTACAACACAGATAGCTCCCCTGCTTTGCTTGCTGTTTGCCCAGGAATCTCTGGAAAGTGCTGGTTTTTGCAGTTCAGAGGCCAAAGCAGAAGGATCTCTTAGCACTTTCACTGGAAGGAAACATATTCCCTTCAGCAAACTGCTGTCAGCAGCCTATAGCAGATGAGTATAGAGGTCAAAGGGAAAAGTTCCCTCATTAACTTCCTCTCCCTCTATATTCTGCATTAGAGAAGCGGAAGAGGCATCACTCCAAATAGCACCCTAGTTGGCTCACAGAAAATGAGCAGTCCAAGAGGGCCTTAAAATGGAGTTTGCAGGTGGGGCTCAGAATACATCTCTTTGTCCAGATTGCTATGAAAGAGCTCTATGTCTATATATTATCTCCCCTTTTGTCAGATCCAGGGGAACAGAGGAAAGGTGGCATGGGCAACCCTTTTTTCACCGTTTTTGTCCTTTAATAGTGTTAGATGGAATCCTGTGGGTGAGTGAATGGGTTGCAAAATGAGAAGAGATTGTACATGTCAACCTTAACTGTGCATTTCCTAGTTTTCAGAAGTTTGAGTTTGGCTCAACTCAATGTTCTACAAGGGGATGACATACCACCAAGCAACCTTAACTCTGAGTTAATGTAGTTTTTTGTTATTGAATACGTAAATAGTTAGTAGTTAGTAGATAAGGTGCTAGTAGATGGTGCTTAAGGATGTGTAACATAGCTTCTGGTTTTTGTACTACCAATAAAAACAACTTCTTGTTGTGCACTAAAATAGCTTATGTTGTGCAGCTCTTTACGTTAGTTGTTAAAACAAACTGGAGACTGTTCATCTCTGAGGAAGCAGTTGACTTAGCTGTGGACCTCACTGAGTGCTATTAAGAAAGCTCAGGGTCCACTAGTGGAAGCCTCTTTACTTAAGGCATTTAAAACTAGATAAAGCACTAGAAAAAGGCAGTGCAAGGAACAACCCTGCACTAACAGGGGAATAGAGCAGGTGATCTAACAGGTCTTTTCCAGCCCTAACTTCTTTGATTCCTTCATCCACACATTGTTGGTGAACTGTTTCCTGTGGGTTGGATTCCAGTCAAGAACAGACAGGCGGGATGTTGGCTCCATCATAAGCAGAACAGAACTTCCCTAGGAAAGCTGCACTGGAAGAGAACAAGCTGAATACTACACCATCTGAATAAACACAACCAACAGGATTAAAACCCGCTCTGGCCCAATGCATTGAGTACCCTCAAATGCTAACAGTAGTCATTTTCTTTTGTTTCTTCCCATTAGTGTAATGGTGCCATGCAAGATGCTCAAATTGTTAATGAACATAACATAAGAATGGCTATACGGGGTCAGACCAAAGGTCCATCTAGCCCAGGAACCTGTTTTCCAGCAGTGGCCAATGCCAGATGCTTACAAGCAAGCCTTCAAGTTTTAAGGGAAAGTTTAGTTTCCATTAACAACACACTGAGGGAGTTAGTCAGAAAATGAATACCATTTTTCCCTTTGGCCACTTACCCAGCTGTGTGACTGAATCTACCACTAGTGCTGATTGATGTGATTACACTTGTGTTTCATGTCTGCCTATGTTGTTCATCCACCTGCTTGCCACTCTGCAAAATCAGCATTTCTAAAAGAAACAGGTTCTGAGTAAATAAGATGAACTATTCTTTTCAAATGTGCCAAAAGTCTGAGCTCAGCTACACAGTAAATCTGGGATAAATCCATTGAGTGCAGTGGATTTATACTGGCATAAGAATACAGCTTCTATAGATTTACATCAGAGAATATGAGATCAGAATCTTGCACACAGTATGACACGGAGTGGATAGATGACAAACCAGGTATAAAGAAGGTGTGAGACTTTATTTAAAGATGATTAAAATTGTTCTGACCTGTATTTTACATGTCATGGCAAATATCAACTGTTCAAGAAAAATCAATTCTTCCTCTACTGTCAATAATGCTGCTTTACCAGTCAATGTATCTCTTGTTAAGATTAAACTTTATAACACTGCACTGCTAATGTGTGGAGCTACCTCAGATCAGTCATTGGGTGGGATATATATTTTCACTCCCCTCATACCTTATTTTTCTAAATCCTTTTGCACTGCATCAGCCAGAGGTTCTACTTATTAAAAACAAACCTGTATAGACCTCCCTGCAAGGTGCATTCTTACACACCTTATGACCCTTCTTCAAAATTCAAGGTTATGATAATGAGACCATGTTGACACAGTTAAACATTGTTAAGAGGTGAATGAGCCAATCCTGCGCCAGTGCAAAAGCATTCAGAGTCATCCCTATTCTAATAAGCAATGTGAAGATACCAGCAAAAAGATTCTTCTGACATGCCCTGGAGAAGCGTTCTTTGAATTAATTTCATGCTATAATGGCTTCCCTGTGCTAACAATAGCTGGCAATTTTTACATGCTTTTTCAAGTACCATCATATTTGTAAAAGTATCTTCCTATATTAGAAATCATTTACATCACTTTGATTCCAAATGTAATAATACTCCAAAATTTGTTCTTACAGAAAGGGAGCAAGAGAGAGAGAGACTAGTCTGAGGAATATTTGATAAGATAAGACAATTTGTCATTGCAAATGAATTCAGGATGGTTGTTAATGGCTCATTGTAATTCCAAAGGTTTCTTTTTTCTTTTCTGTAATTTCCTTGGATAATCTCTGAGGGTGTAATGCCCTTGTATAGTTCAAGATGTTTAAAGTGGACATTTTTGTGCCTGTAAAAGGAACAAACTCATGTAAATATGGATGATGCCAAGTTTAGAAGTGCCTCAAGGTGGGAACAGAATCACTTGTGACAGGTAACAAAATGCTTGCAATGATAATGCTGACATGTTGAGTTGGGGTGACAGTCTTCACACATTGAACAGAATATATCAATTTTCATTATGGCAAGCTGTAAGTACTAGCGACTCCGCGCATCTGCTGCCTTGCCCTCTAGCAACCCTCCATCACCACCATCAATAACCGCAAGAATACACAGAAGCATTAAGTACTTTAGGTGCAGCCACACCAAACCCCTCAAAAACAATTACACCAGAGAAACAGCTGGGAGATCATGTGTTAGCTTAACGTTATCTTTGGCACCATTTTAACATTTTTCTGGGCCAAATTCATCCTGAGCTCACTGAAGTCAGTGGAGTTATCCCAGGGGTGAATTTGGTCCTGTATGAGAATTTACAGCAATATATGCATTGAAATGCAATTAATTTCCAACATGTAACAAAGGATATCATACAGCATATGCTTCTATCGTGTTCTTATGTACTGTATAATTGTATAGGCTCAATGGTTCTGAGTTGAGAATGCTGTCAGGGATGAAAGGAAGTATCTGTCAATCATAGTACAATTATTTTAAACTTGATATGGAAATTCATTTTATTTTACAATGCAAAGTGAGCCCATCACTTTGTCTATAGCAACATATACAAGTATACTCAGAAAAACCTACTGATATCAGCTGAAGTGAACTCTTCCAAACATTGGCTCAATGTATTGTTGAATGAAACTATCATTGAAGTCCATTCAGAAGCTTTACTTGAGCAAAAGCCAGAGTAAACCAATGTACTTTACTCTGTGCCCTGGAGATTAACAAACTTGGGCTTGGCCAAGCCAATAGGAAAAAGAAGTTTCAGAACAACAGGCTGTTCCTTGAGAATGCCCTGCCTCTGGATTCCCAAAGTTAAAACATAAGAACTGTTAGCATAAGCACCTCAACTGATTCTCAACTGCCACTACCGTACTTAGAATAGTGATCCCTGAGGTCTTGATCATACAGCCAAAACCACATGGGGCAATGCATTTGCTGGTGGAGAGCCCCACTGAGTTCAAAGGTCCACTTTTATGGTTCCAGTTACATGATGAAGGTAGATAGGATATGAACCAGTTAGGTCTCTATAGCTGAAAATGAAGACCTTGAATTCCACTATTTGGGAAGTCACATTCATCACTGGTTAAAGCTTCTGAATGGACTTCAATGATAGCTTCATTCAACAATATATACAGTACTATATCAAGGTATTCATTTATTATGAGAAATAGGAATGGAAAATATTTCATAGTGCAACATGTTGGAATTAATATTCTGGGAATTTGTGCATTTCCTGACTTCCTAATGTACACCCTCTGGGTAGTTTTTGTTATTTGTTCAGACCCACTGTGATGTTTCGGGGTTCACCCAGGGCAGTAAAGAGTTGTTGTGGCTGGGCAGCTTTGGTTCAGAGCCCTGACCCCAACAGCAGCCCAGAAAGCCTCACCCTGGCTTTGTGCAACCTGGTTACTCCTTCTAGGCCAACCATAATACCCTTCCAGTCCCAAATTCACCCCAAAATCATCCTATTGCAGAGATCAGTCACTCTCACTGGACCCTCACAGAGAAAGTATAGGTTCTCTTCCTTTACAGAGACAGTAAAACACCCCAACCTGTTAGCTCTCTAGAAATACACACTTTACTGAACTTACACAGCCTTGATGATTTATAATGAAAGGAAAACAAGTTTATGAACAAAACAGCATGGATTAAGTGACACCAATCAAAAGAGATAAAGGTAAAGATGGTTACAAGCAAATAAAAGTGAAAACACACAGCTAAAAAGCCTACACCTTACCATAGCAAGATACAGTCTTTGATTTCTCTCACTCACAGTCTCCTTCCGGCCTGGCCGGGACCCATCACAGAGATCAGATCAGTTGCTTTCTTTGTCTCCTATGTTGAAGGATAAAGATTGAGTCTCTCTCTGTTCCGTATATCCGCAAAGGGATACAATTACAATGCAGGAAGGCCTCTTGGGGATTTAGTCTCCTGTGTCTCTTTGGGGTGCAGTAGCCATGCTAACTCTCTGTCTCTTGAGTTCAGGAAAATGATAGCCCCCACCAGCTCAGCTCGATTGCTTTGTTTACTGCTTTGTCTAGGACAGAACTGTTTATCACCTTTACCTAGCTAGGCTGTCTAATCCTAAACATTTTCTAGCAACATAATTCAGAGGGAATTCATAACTTCTCATATAACATTAACATATGCATTTTACAATTATATTAATAACTAACATGTTATTAGCTTTCACACGATACTCCACAAGGCATATTTTGTACAAATATTCTTGCAGTAGTGTGTAGGATGTGAATACGGGGTTTCTATGGTCACACACACAAACAGGACAACATTTTCTAAAGCGCTTGGTACCCACAATTGGGTTCAGATGTTCAAAAGATTCAGCTGCAACAGCTGAGAACTATAGGAGCTGAAGACTTAAGAAAATATGGTTGCACCTCTTTCATATGCCCCTATGGGAAATGAGCATCCTTGAAAAATCTAGCCTATACTGCATACAGGGCTATCCTGAGCTGTTTCAGGCACAGAACTTCCATTTAATTCCATAAAAGTTGTACATGTGGAACAATTCAAAAGTCAGACCCTGTCATAAATATAAAGGGAAGGGTAAACCCCTTTGAAATCCCTCCTGGCCAGGGGAAAGCTCCTCTCACCTGTAAAGGGTTAAGAAGCTAAAGGTAACCTCGCTGGCACCTGACCAAAATGACCAATGAGGAGACAAGATACTTTCAAAAGCTGGGAGGAGGGAGAGAAACAAAGGGTTTGTGTGTCTGTCTGTAGTCGTCTTGGCCGGGGACAGAACAGGAATGGAGTCTTAGAACTTTTAGTAAGTAATCTAGCTAGGTATGTGTTAGATTATGATTTCTTTAAATGGCTGAGAAAAGAATTGTGCTGAATAGAATAACTATTTCTGTCTGTGTATCTTTTTTGTAACTTAAGGTTTTGCCTAGAGGGGTTCTCTATGTTTTTGAATCTAATTACCCTGTAAGATATATACCATCCTGATTTTACAGGGGGGATTTCTTTATTTCTATTTACTTCTATTTTTTATTAAAAGTCTTCTTGTAAAACACTGAATGCTTTTTCATTGTTCTCAGATCCAAGGGTTTGGGTCTGTGGTCACCTATGCAAATTGGTGAGGCTTTTTATCCAACATTTCCCAGGAAAGGGGGAGTGCAAGTGTTGGGAGGATTGTTCATTGTTCTTAAGATCCAAGGGTCTGGGTCTGTAGTCACCTAGACAAATTGGTGAGGCTTTTTACCAAACCTTGTCCAGGAAGTGGGGTGCAAGGTTTTGGGAAGTATTTTGGGGGGAAGGACGCGTCCAAACAGCTCTTCCCCAGTAACCAGTATTAGTTTGGTGGTGGTAGCGGCCATTCCAAGGATAACGGGGGTAATATTTTGTACCTTGGGGAAGTTTTGACCTAAGCTGGTAAAGATAAGCTTAGGAGGTTTTTCATGCAGGTCCCCACATCTGTACCCTAGAGTTCAGAGTGGGGGAGGAACCTTGACAGACCCATAATCTGTTGTGTTGGAATTCAGCATGGAGAAGTAGGCAGGGCTACTTTCATTTAATGTAATTTCCCACTATGAAAAATAACAAACTCCTTGAATTGCCAGGACTCAGCCCTGGCATCCCTCTACACTGAAAAACGGGGTCAAATTTTGCACTCAGTTACACATAGGCAAATCCAAAGACTGAAATCAGGCTTCTTGGTGTTTACCTTAGAGCAGATTTGGTATACAGTCATAAGAAAATAGGGGAACATATTCAGCTGGTGTAAAACAGCAGAGTTCCAATGAATGGCCCTTCAGAATTTCTAGCTTTAAAGGGAATGCAGATAAATCTTAGCAAAGCAATAAATAAATGTTACCATAGCACCTTATCTGCTAGATTTATAAATGTGTACTCAAAATTAAAACTAACTGGTTGAATTATTCTCTTAGGAAAAATGGAGATTAATAACACAGTATAGGCAATATTTAGAATTTCTGCCCAGGAGATTAATGCCGCCTCCTTTTCTGACCCATATTAAAATTGTTAGCAAATATATTTCATCACCTTAATCTTTTTACTTGTATTCCATATTGTACATCATTGTGGCTCTTTAATGAGGTAAACATATCCACTTAGTGGTTTGAAATTATTTACATTCTAAATTTTATTATCAGTTGTAAACAGTTGTGTTACTCATAGAGCTGAGACATTTTATCATTAAGGATGCTTAGGCACATGCTCTTCTTAGTTTATTCATTGCTTTGTCTAAACTAGGTCATTTAACAATGAACTTAAATATGATTATTGTACACTAATCAAGCACTGACTTATTAAATAAAGTATTTTAATTAACTTGTCACTTAAGCTGCAAAACGAAAAAAATAAATACTGCAAGTATAAATTTCAAGGTTACAGATCTGTAAACTTTGGTTGGTGTATAGGACTTCAGTTGATCATTGTGTTGTTAATAATGTGCCCAATTCAGCAAGGTACTTAGGTACTTGTGTAACTTTAAGCATGTGAATTTATTGCACTCAGCATGCTTAAATATCTTGCCCATTCAGTGCCTTATTACAGAGTCAGCCTTTTAGTCACTGCAAAGTATACAGAAAAAAAACAGTCCATACTTATATTGCCCTCCATTTGGGGATACAACAGCTCTTTACAAGCATGGGTGAATTAAGAACATAAGAACGGCCACACTGGGTCAGACCAAAGGTCCATCTAGCCCAGTATCCTGTCTTCCGACAGTGGCCAGTGCCAGGTGCCCCAGAGGGAACGAACAGAACAGGTAATCATCAAGTGATCCATCCGCTGTCGCTCATTCCCAGCTTCTGGCAAACAGAGGCTAGGGAAACCATTCCTGCCCATCCTGGCTAATAGCCACTGATGGGCCTATCCTCCATTAATTTATCTAGTTCTTTTTTTAACTCTGTTATAGTCTTGGCTTTCACAACATCCTCTGGCAAAGAGTTCTACAAGTTGACTGTGTGTTGTATGAAAAAATACTTCCTTTTGTTTGTTTTAAACCTGCTGCCTATTCATTTCATTTGGTGGCCCCTAGTTCTTGTGTTATGAGAAGGAGTAAATAACACTTCCTTATTTACTTTCTCCACACCAGTCATGATTTTATAGACCTCTATCATATCCCCGCTTAGTCGTCTCTTTTCCAAGCTGAAAAGTCCCAGTCTTATTAATGACAGGTTTCACAGTAGCAGCCGTGTTAGTCTGTAGTCGCAAAAAGAAAAGGAGTACTTGTGGCACCTTAGAGACTAACCAATTTATTTGAGCATAAGCTTTCGTGAGCTACAGCTCACTTCATCGGATGCATAAAGTCTTATTAATCTCTCCTCAGACGGCAGCTGTTCCATACCCCTAATCATTTTTGTTGCCCTTTTCTGAACCTTTTCCAATTCCAATATATCTTTTTTCAGATGGTGTGACCACATCTGCACACAGTATTGAAGATGTGGGCATAGCATGGATTTATATAGAGGCAATATGATATTTTCTGTCTTATTATCTATCCCATTCTTAATGATTCGCAACATTCTGTTAGCTTTTTTGACTGTCGCTGCACATTGAGTGGATATTTTCAGAGAACTATCCGCAATGACTCCAAGATCTCTTTCTTGAGTGGTAACAGCTAATTTAGACCCCATCATTTTATATGTATAGTTGGAATTATGTTTTCCAATTACTTTGCATTTACTAACATTGAATTTCATCTGCCATTTTGTTGCCCAGTCACCCAGTTTTGAGAGATCCTTTTGAGAGATCCTTCCACAGTCTGCCTGGGACTCAACTATCTTGAATAGTTTTGTATCATCTGCAAATTTTGCCACCTCACTGTTTACACCTTTTTACAGTTCATTTATGAATATGTTGAATAGGACTGGTCCAGTGATGAGCTGCCAAAATCTTAACAACCAGTTCCCTCCTCACCCCACGAGGGAGTTGTGGCCTGCCACCCCTGCTCCATCCACCCCCTCCCCTGTCTCCTGACTGCCCCCGGATCCGGGCAGGAGGGTCTCGTGGGCCACCATAGTGGTGCCCACCCCGCCCCTAAGAGCCAGAGGGACCTGCTGGGGGGCGAGGTGGGGAGTCGCGGCGGTGCTTACCTGGGGCGGCTCCCGGGAAGCATCTGGCAGGCCCCTCTGGCTCCTAGGGGCGGAGTAGCATAGCTGGGGGGGAGCAGGGGGAGCGGCCACTACCCCCACTGATCACATCAAAAGTGGCACCTTAGGCGCCGATTCCCTGGGTGCTCTGGGGCTGGAGCCCCCATGGGGAAAATTTGGTGGGTGCAGAGCACCCACCAGCAGCTCCCCACCCCGCACCCAGCCCCAGCTCACCTCCACTTCCTCCCCTGAACGCACCGCCCTGCTCTGCTTCTCCGCCCCCCCCTCGCTCCCCGCTTCCCGCGAATCAGCTGTTCGGCAGGAAGCAAGGGAGGGCTGAGAAGCAGCTAGCAGCTTCCTGCTCAGGCCAAGGGTGGCGGAGGTGAGTTGTGGCAGGGAGCGGTTCCCCTGCATGCCCCCCACCCCGGGTTACCTGCTGCGGCGCGGGCGGCCCTCCTCGTGCCCCCCCTCCCCAGCTCACCTCCGCCTCCCTGGGCCTGAGTGTGAAGCCGCCGCCTGTTTTCAGCCCGCCCCGGCTTCCCACGCAAACAGCTGATTCGCGGGAAGTGGAGAGGCGGGGCAGAGAAGCAGAGCGGGACAGCATGTTCAGGGGAGGAGGCGGAGGTGGAGCGGAGGTGAGCTGGGGCTGGGTGCGGGGTGGGGAGCTGCCGGTGGGTGCTCTGCACCCACCAAATTTTCCCCGTGGGTGCTCCAGCCCCGGAGCACCCATGGAGTCAGCGCCTAAGGTGCCACTTTTGGCCGGTTGTTAAATTTAGAAGCCCTTTTAGAACCGGTTGTCTTTCGCAGGACAACCAGTTCTAAGAGGGCTTCTAAATTTAACAACCGGTTCCAGCAAACCTCCAGCTCACCACTGGACTGGTCCCAGTACAGACCCCTGTGGGGTACCACTATTTACCTCTCTCCATTCTGAAAACTGACCATTTATTCCTCCCCTTTGTTTCCTATCTTTTAACCAGTTACCAATCCATGAGAGAACCTTCCCTCTTATCCCATGACTGAAAAACTAAATTCACTATATCCACTGGATCCCCCTTTTCCACATGCTTGTTGACCCCCTCAAAGAATTCTAATAGATTGGTAAGGTATGATTTCCCTTTACAAAAACCATGTTCACGATTCCCCAACAAATTATGTTCATCTATGTGTCTGATAATTTTGTTCTTTATTACAGTTTCAACTAGTTTGCCTGGTACTGAAGTCAGGCTTACCAGCCTGTAATTGCTGGGGTCACCTCTGGAGCCCTTTTGAAAAATTGGCATAACATTAGCTATCCTCCAGTCATTTGGTACAGAAGCTGATTTAAATGATAGGTTACAGATTACAGTTAGTAGTCCTGCAATTTCACATTTGAGTTTCTTCAGAACTCTTGGGTGAATACCATCTTGTCCTGATGACTTATTACTGTTCAGTTTATCAATTTGTTCCAAAATCTTCTCTAATGACACCTTAATCTGGGACAGTTCTTCAGATTTGTCACCTAAAAAGAACGGCTCAGCTTTGGGAAACTCCCTCACATCTTCAACCGTGAAGACTGATGCAAAGAATTCATTTAGTTTCTCTGCTTTGGCCTTCTAGTCCTTGAGTGCTCCTTTAGCATCTCGATCATCCAGAGGCCCCACTGGCTGGTTAGCAGGCTTCCTGCTTCTGATGGACTTCTAAAAAAATGTTGCTATTACTTTTTGAGTCTTTGGCTAGCTGTACTTCAAATTCTTTTTTGGACTTCCTAATTATATTTTTACACTTCATTTGCCAGAGTTTATGCTCCTTTCTATTTTCCTAACTAGGATTTAACTTCCACTTTTTAAAGGATGCCATTTTGCCTCTATCTGCTTCTTTTACTTTGTTGTTTAGCCACCGTGGCTCTTTTTTGGTTCTCTGACTATGTTTTTTAATTTGGGGTAATACATTTAAGTTGAGCCACTATTATGGTGTCTTCAAAAAGTTTCCATGCAGGGAAATTCCATGCAGGGATTTTAATTTTGGTGCTGTACCTTTTAATTTCTGTTTAACTAGTCTTCTCATTTTTGTGTAGTTCTCGTTTCTGAAATTAAATGCTACAGTGTTGGGCTGCTGTGGAGTTTTCCCCGCCATGGGGATGTTAAATTTAATTATATTAGCTCACTGCCAAGCGGTCCAGCTATACTCACCTCTTGAACCTGATCCTGTGCTCCACTTAGGACTAAATCAAGAATTGCCTCTCCTCTTGTGGGTTTCAGGACTAGCTGCTCCAAACAGTCATTTAACGTATCAAGAAACTTTATCTCTGCATCCCATCCTGAGGTGACATGTACCCAGTCCATATGGGTGTAGTTGAAATCCCGCATTATTATTGAGTTTTTTATTTTAATAGCCTCTCTAATCTCCCTGAGCATTTCACAGACACTGTCACCATCCTGGTCAGTGGTCAGTAATATACCCCTACTGCTATATTGGGGTGGGACCATTCTACTGTGTCCTGGAAAGTCTCATCTATGTACCTCTCTGTCTCCCTTAGCTCCTCCAGCTCAGCCACCCTAGTCTCCAAAGCCCATACACAGTCTCTGTGGGCCAGGAGCTCCTTGCACCAAATGCACACATATGCCACCTGCCCAGAGGGCAGGTAATCATACATGCTGCATTGGGTGCAATAAACTGGGTAGCCCCCACTCTGTTGCTGGACTTCTGCCTGCATTCCCTTTTTACTCCTGCAGCTGGTTCCTTTGTTGTTGTTTTGTTTTTCTCTGGGTATGGTTTTTGGCTTAAGCTTAAAAAAGTTTAAGGAATGTTAAAGGTATGTAGCCCCCCTCACACCCTCCCTGTAAACTCCCTCGCAAAACTCCCCTTTTAGCCGCACTTGTTTGCTAGCTCTTCTGGTCGCTTAGGAGCGGGCTTTTTAAAGCCCTGGTCTTCCTGAGTAGTCCCACACCCTTGTTAAAGGTTGATGGGTGCTGAAGTGTTTAGGGATCAAAGCCTTGGTAAGAAGCCCTCAGCTCTCAGCCTTGCCTAGCAGGCCGCTAGGCTCAGCACCCACTTGGTCAGCAGACAGTCCCCCCAAACAAACAGACTACTCGGTATATTTCAGTCCAGTAACAAGCACACCACAACAAACACAAACACACACACACACACACACACACAACAGACAACAAACTAACCCCAAGGGTCACGTAACCACTCATCCTTCACCTGAAGAAGTCCCTCACAAAACTCCCCTGTTAGCAGCTCCTATTCGCTAGCTCACAAACACCCTGGAAATTAGAGTCCCAATTCAGTAAAATACTTAAGGACATGCTTAATTAAACCCCCATACGGGAAAACATTTCTACACATGCTTAACTCTAGACGTGTGCTTAAGGCCCATTGTCAAGTCAATGGGATGTAAGCATTTGCTAAGGCCCTGATTTTCCAACGTATTTTGGTACCTAAAGATGTAGATTGGTGTCTGGTTGATTTTCAGAAGAACCTAAGCAGATCAATTTTTCAATGAGAGTTAGATACTTTGAAAATCCCACTAAGCACCTATCTATATCTTTGGATGCCTAAATATCTTGGAAAATCTGGCCCTAAATGTTTTCCTGAATTGGGGCCTGTGTAATTAGAATAGCCCCCCTTTTACAGATGGGGAAACTGAGAAAAGTAAGTTTAAATTTCTTGCCAAAGGCCACACAGCAAGTTTGTAGGACAGTCTCAATCTAGGTTACGTAATCCAAATCACTTAACTTGAAGTTTCGTGGTTTTAAACATGAGACCATTCTTCCTCTCTGGTTGTTGCTTATTGTTTTTAAATGGTAATCCACATATGAATCACTTGACATTCGCTATTTGGTGTTTGAGTACAAGGTCAGAGAAAAATATCTGTCTGAAAAAAGCAAAGCTAGATTTATTGTGCTGACTTGCAATAGCTAGCTCAGTGTGTAAGTTACACACATAATCTACTTCATGTACAAACAACAGTCCTCAGCATTCTGAAATACAGCTGCATAGTGTTTGTGATGAATATTCAACATATGAGAAAATGACAAATTTATCTTAACTTTTCATCATTAAGCATTTCCTTACAACATTTTTTATTTCATACTATTAGTTTTATCATTTCCCTATCATAGGAGGCTTATTTATGGCCTTCACTGGCACTTTTGTAAAATACTAGTGTTCAAAATTCCTGATTACCTACATTGTTAAATTCTTTATACAGAGTTCTCATTACAGTGAGAACAAATAAAGAAAGTTTGCAATGTCACAGACAATATTCCCTAACAGCCTTCCTTAGTCATTACCTTGCCTAAAAGAAATTACAAGATATAATGGGCACCTTTACAAACCCAGAATTTCTCTCTCCAGGTAGCTATGGCCATTGTTGTGTCTTCCTATACTTAGAAAAGGACAATTAATGGTTACCACAATTACTATGGAACAGTAAATACTGATGGCTCTCTTGTTCCTTCATGGTATAGCCCCAATTTGAAGGTTATATACAGGTGCACCAACTAAGGTGCCTCCTATAAGCTGTTGGTCTCAACCACAGCGTAGCTCTTTGTTTCCCCCAGTAGCTAGCCCACATATAAAGATTCAAGAACTTGCTACTGCCCCCAAGATAATGGACCTGCTTCTTTATCTCAGGCAGTAGATGCTTCTACTTTTAGAGCCAGATGTCCTGAATTTACACCCACAAACAACTCTTCCAGAGCTGTCATTATATATCTATGACTCCACTTGTTCAAAATGTCCTTGTTTTCTGTGATTTGTGTAGACTGTGTTTCTGCCACCAACTTTTTTCTAGATCAACTGTAACAAGTGGCTTCTTTCTTTGTCCCTTTCCTCCCTCTTGCAGAACCAGCCCTCATGTCCTAAATTAGAATGCACTCAGTAGATCAGAATGACACCTCCAAACTAACAGAAGCTAATATATTACAAATCAGTATTTCAAAATTCTACTTATCCATTCATCCAGGTCAAGTACCTTTTTTTTTTACAAGAAAGCAAAATATCATTAGCTTTTTAAGTTATCATCAGTCATCATGATAAAATGGCAAGCCAATAGATGTTGTACCTAAGCTGGAAAAATTTCATTGTAATTTTGCAAAGCTTGTTATACATATTAAGTTCAGCTGTTCTTAAAACTTGTTATTTACCTGAAATGCTGCAAAGCTGGACTGATCCTTCAGCTGTGTAGATTATAATATATGTTTTTTAAATGGGTTTATCCAATTTATTGCCATCCATATGGCCAATTCATGTCCTGATTTATATCCCACAGAAGGCAATGAAAGCAAAGGCAAAGTAATTCAGGGCAGAATTTGCCCCATTATGTGCAATCAAGAGGTAGGCTGGTTCTGTTCAGTCTGTATTATTCATCTGAATAAAACATGAGAACTGTGATAATCATTTGAATAGCACATACTGGAAGTCCTAGTGCCACTCTGTTGAAAGAAGCACATGTCATACATTCAAATAGCAATTACAAGTTATATAAGAATTCAAATTGATCAATGATATTGTCTGAGACTGTAAATAGCAATTCAACTTCTGAGATAAGTGACTGTGAATAAAGCCAGTGATAGGGTAAAATACTGCAGGTCCTATTCTGACTTTCAGTGGGTAGGAAATTATGCTTTACTAGCTCTAAAAATGGTGTGAATCTTTCCTTTTTTCCATTTATTCTCATTACATTTTGAATTGTTTTATTACTCTAAAAGAGCCATTTCAGTCATTTAAAAAATTGCCTAAAATACATATTTAACTGACGGACAGTAATGACTCTTTTGAAGCCATTACAGTCTACTGAGTAAATAATATGCATTTTCAAAAAGTGCCAAAATCCGTATTTATCCAGTCAGACCATGAATTCTAAAAAGGAGCTATCATGTCAGCTCTCGTATACTTACCTGAAATGTTTGTTCTTTGTTTTTCTAAGCTAAACATTAAAAACAATGGAGGGTTGCAACCAAATGAAGAGAAATGTACAAATAAGGTAGAAATTGTGCTTATAGCATGTAATGTAAAGAGAAAAGAATCCACAATTTGGAGCCTCTTGGATACCAAGGCACAAGCGGGTGGCTTAAGGATGACCCTTTCCTCTTAGATATTTTTTAACTCCTATACGTGCAAAGAGTTGTGTGAATCTTTAACCACACATCTGTTTTTGACTCTAGTGGGAATGGCCTGGCTCAAATGTTCAGTGAGTTGCCTTTCTCATGCTTGCAAATTCTGAATCAATCAATGACAATGACTTTGCATGAAAACTCTCTTACAACATGACTCTGCAGAAATTGACCTCCCTTCCCAATAATACACAGAAGTTCTATACATCTCCTGACCTCAGTAATAGTAAAAGCCATTCCCTGTTTAGGGAGTGGCCCCATAAAGCTTTCTGTTCATTCAAAACATAGTCCAACTACTGGAGCTGGAGCACCTATGTTTCTTCCCTGCATCTACCACTGATGGCCAAAGAGAAGAGATAATGGACTTTAAAGATGGATTAACTTTCCTGGCTGCCCAGCAATGAATTTGAACGTGGGGTTGTGGGTTTCAAGAATCAAGATTACCGGAGCCCAGTATCCACAGAATTCATTTTCATCAGTTCTTCACTTTTAGGGAAGCTGAGACCACAGAGTTCAAAGCATATGTCTACACTGAAATGTAAGCCCAGGATTCAAAGTCAGGCTCAAGCCAAATCCCCTTTACATCTACACACAAATCACACTGGCCCAGGACTCGATCCCAGGACTTCATGGGCGTGGAGAGTTCAAGTCTGAGTCAAATTGGGACCCAAGGTTCAAGACCTATTGCTTTGCAATGTAAATGCAGCCCCATTGAATTTATGCTTGGGAATTCCACCAGAAGTACTCCACAATCCCAGAGGATGACTTTCTTTATCCTCTGGACAGTCAAGTTTGGTGGACATGTCAAGTTTTCCCACACAACACCACGAACAAAGGGCTAGAGCAGCCACATTTTGGGTGGGCACTAAGAAGTCTGGGATGTGAGTGGTTGGACTCTGGCCACATAATCCAGCTGGAGTCCCAGGTTGGGATACAGTATTCTACAATTCCTAATCTACGGTTACAAATTATAGTAGATGCTCAAGTCCTAGGTTAACAAAGCCAGGGTCTGCTAACTTGAGTTCTACTGATCCTGGGCTTACATTGCAGTGTAGACATACCTAGGTCTGAAAACATGACTCTTTACAGCCTGAGATAAAGAACCAGGCTCTGGACCTGGGGCTGTAACAGATTCATGTCCTCTGTGGATTTAGCACATAGAGAAACATATAATGTATACTGACCAGTGGGTTACTTATGCACTAGACCTTCCACCATAATTCTCCACATAAATGATAATGTAACCCACACGCCTCCTGGGTGTGGTATTCTGTCCCATCTAGTGGCACCGAGACCACGTACAGAGAGAGAGAAAATGATCTGCTCTACAGCCTTAGCTAACAGGCAGTTGGCTTTTAGCTCATGCGGTAGAGGCTCATGCACTAAGCTCCAGAGGTCCCTGGTTCGCTCCTGCCTACCGACTGTCAGCATTACACAACTCTTATATCTTTAGTGCTAATCCCATGTCTAATGAAATCTGCTGCTCCTAGTATAAAGAAAATGTATCTGTGGTGGTTGCTGATGTAGTGTACTTACAACAGAGTAATACTACAACATTATTTGCATGCTTTTGTTATTTTAAGTAGTATATATTATCAGGAATGTAAAGCTTGTTAAGGTGCTTACCTGACATTTCTAGAGTCCTCTTTTAATCCACAGGAGAGGTATGACATGGACAGCAGCTGCACCAATAATATGCTTCCGCACTGTTCTGGAGTGACCACCACTAGAGAGAAGCAGATCATTCAGCTTTCATTTGGGAGACAGGGCTTGAGTCCCCACCCATATACCCAGAGAACCTTTCTAGGCTTTGGCAGAACTCAGCATAGCAGAAATACAGGCCAAGTTTCCTTGCCCATCTCACCTAGTGACAGGTTAAAGAGTTGACAAGAGAGCCGTGCAGAGATGCTGCTAGTAACTACCAATCTGGTAACAGCAGGTGGAATCAGGGAGCTGCGTGTTCAGTAACTGGCACCCCACCTCCTCACACACTATTTTTGAAAGGGGACTGTTTCTTCCCTCCTTTGTGGGTTGCACCACTTTCCAGTGGAGGGGACATCAAATGCTCTTTCCAGCTGTCTGCCTCAGTGATGAGAGCCACACTTGAACTGCCAGAGGTCTGTGCTTTTTGGAACTGAAGAACTCTTTGTGGGTGGAGGGGAGGGGAGAGAGATTACCTTGCAGTTGTGTCCATTTTCTTCAGTACATAGGTTTGTTACAGGTGAATCTCCTTTTAAATGTCACACATTACCAATGCCATTCGCTGCCACTATGTACTCTGAATTATGTCATAACCATGTTGTATATGTTTATATGTATCCTACATTAAAGCCAATTTAAATTGGACATATGTTGTTAATGAATAAACCCCAAACCTACAACCCTGAACTCATCAAAAAAAAATCTGACATTTTCATTAATTCCATTCTGTTAATAACAGTACAGGCATTTACTTGTCTGATTCTTTTGCAATCATATACAAAACCCCCAAGACACATGTGAAGTTCATTTAATTTATTCTTAATATTTAATACTTAATTATTATTAATATTAATTTATTTAATTTTAATTTAATAGTCATATGACCTGCATAAATGTCACATGTGAACACATACCCCAACTCCAAATGTGAGGGTGAGGGGTCAGAAATTAGCTGTAGCTACAGAAAGAGCTGCTTTTGGTTAGTTCTCAGAAATTATTAGGTTGGATTGCAAATTGCTGTCCAAGTTAGGAAACACAGAACACAAGAAAGTCTCTCTTTTTCTCAGTGGACTTACTATGCGATATGTGTAACTTCTTGGTACTGGTTGTTTGTACTGCTGCTCTCGGTAGTTTATGCTGTGTAATACAAAGACTGTACAAAAGAATTCAATCTAAAAGCTTTTAGTTCCCTGACTTCCTTAATTTAAACTCACATGTCTTTGTTCTGAGCTCTTACTCTAAGACAAATAACCTACTGCATTTTCAGAAATTGTATCTTGTATCTCCTTGAGGTATCCTTATAATCTTCTCTTTTTAAAAGAATATAGACTCACCTTTTTAGAATAACAAAGTTCCTTGAGTCCTTGTATTAATTTGGTTGCCATCTGCTATACTTTCCCAATTTTTTTATTTTTATAATGATTTGTTATATTAAAGTGCTCACAGAACCGTGCACAGTACTCCAAATGTAGCCTCATGGGCTAGAATGCCTTTCTCATGTTATATTTGATACTTCTATTTATGCATCCTAGAATTTTTTTGCTTTTTACTGCTGTTAGGATTTCATCAACCACTACGCTCAGATCCTTCTTCAGTTTTGAGATTGCAGTGGTTATATTCCCTCTTCTTTTATTTGTTCTAAATCACATTATTGTCCTAAACCACTAACATTTCTTTCCCTTGAGCATCATAATCCTCTCATCTGCCCATGTTCCTAGTTTATCTAAGATGTGCTGAACTATATTCCCTCTTCCATTGTACTGAGTCCCTCCAACTGTCATTCGTCCAGGTCACTGATTTATAGCTTATACAAAATTAACATAATACATATTATGCTTCCAACAATCTCCTTCTTCCATCCCAAAATATTTCCAGTGACAGATTTGATATCCAGACTGCTTCCTCCTCCACTTAGTGAATTTACTCTTCATACTTAGTGACTCTATAGTTAAATCTTGTATAATACTACTCCACTTAATCTTAAATTCTGCCTTATAGGGCTTGTACAGCAGGTACTAAGATGAACAAACATGGGCACAGCTTCAGAATAGCTATGTATTCTATACAGTATAACTGTTACTTTCATACAGCATGATTGTACTTTATTGTTATGATGACTAATATTAAAAGTTATCTTGTTGTCCCAGAAAAATGTATAAATATAAGGAGTAGAAGTTAAGTTTGGAGTGATTTTTTAGTGGTTGTTAACATAAGAAATTAACAGTACTGTTTAAAATATGGGCCACATATCTTGAAATAATTAACACCCTCAATAGAATAATAGTTATTAATTATTTTCTCCCATCATACCCTTATATTGCAATATGTAAATTAGGAAGCATGGTGTTCTGTTCTTTTTATTCATCCATGTTTGTCACTAGTAATGAGTGTCACTAAGCTGTTTAACAAGAACTGTGGTCAGTTATACTTTCTTGCCAATATGTATTGATGGTAATTTTTATATTCATTACAGTGATTCCTTGTGCCACATACATGAATCTAGCAGAGGGCTACGTATTTTGTCATTAATGCTCTCCAATTCTTGCCTAGACAAATTTTAATTTTGACTCTGATTTTAGCACACACACATACAAATGTCTGGTTTCAGAGTAGCAGCCGTGTTAGTCCGTATTCACAAAAAGAAAAGGAGTACTAGTGGCACCTTAGAGACTAACCAATTTATTTGAGCATAAGCTTCCGTGAGCTACAGCTCACTTCATCGGATGCATTCAGTGGAAAATACAGTAAGGAGATTTATATACATACAGAACATGAAAAATGGGTGTTATCATACACACTGTAAGGAGAGTGATCACTTAAGGTGAGCTATTACCAGCAGGAGAGCAGGGGGGGCGGGGAACCTTTTGTAGTGATAATCAAGGTGGGCCATTTCCAGCAGTTAACAGGAACGTCTGAGGAGCAGTGGGGGAAATAAACATGGGAAATAGTTTTACTTTGTGTAATGACACATCCACTCCCAGTCTCTATTCAAGCCTAAGTTAATTGTATCAAGTTGGCAAATTAATTCCAATTCAGCAGTCTCTCGTTGGAGTCTGTTTTTGAAGTCTTTTTGTTCTAATATTGCGATCTTTAGGTCTGAAATCAAGTGACCAGAGAGATTGAAGTGTTCTCCAACTGGTTTATGAATGTTATAATTCTTGAATGATTTGTGTCCATTTATTCTTTTACGTAGAGACTGTCCAGTTTGACCGATGTACATGGCAGGGGGGCATTGCTGACACATGATGGCATATATCACATTGGTAGATGTGCAGGTGAACGAGCCTCTGATAGTGTGGCTGATGTGATTAGGCCCTGTCTGTTACTGTTGTCTTACTTTAACTTGATTCAAAACATTAATCCTCTAAAATGTAACTGTATTCTTTAACTAGGATAAAGGATAAGTGTAGATCCTCATTCATATGAATGGTAGAACTCAAAACCTTCCACAAAAAAGACAGCTTAAGTGAACCTTGTATTTCAATGAAAAAACTGACATGAAGATATGTGACAACACACTCTATAAAACCATATAAATCAGATAAAATTGTGTTGTTTTATTAGACTACTGCAATCCTAAATGCTCCTTTCTTATGCTGGATATTGGCCACAATTCAAAGAGAAAAGAGCTGATAAATGCCATCCACCTACATCAAAGGGTGAGGAAATTGATGGGGCTGGCGATGAAAGGGGGTCAATCCCAGTAGCAAGGGAGGGAGACACTCGCCGAGGGACAATAGGTACCTCCTGCCCCAGGAGTCTCTGGCACCCATTGGCCAGCTGGGGGACAGGGATGCTGATTGGCCAGCATTCACCAGCTCCCAGGATTTAGGCCAATAAAGGGGCCATGTGGAGCCTCTTTCATCTCCATTCCAGAAGCCCACTCTACCCACCTGAACTAGGAGTGGGAACCCAGCCTGACAAATGCTGTGAGTCTAACCAATCACCTGTTTAGGGGGCCAGGAAGGAATTTTTTCTCCCATGGGCCAATTGGCAGATGGCCAGGCAATTTTTTGCCTTCCTCACAGCATCTTCAAGCCACAGTGTATTAAGTAGGAATGTGCTTAATACCTGAGGTACTGTTGTTTATTCATCACAACTGACTTATGGTCAGTTTCCAGTACAGTGAAGAGAATAAAATGAATGGTTCCCAGAGGTAAAAGACCTGGGATTTTGTTGATGGGCCTGAGCTCATATGATAGAGTGAGATCTTGTGGCCTTTGTGGGCCGAGGTCCCCACCCTGCTGCACCCTCTGCCCCTTCTTCTCTCCGCCCATGCTAGGACTCAGAGCTGAATCCCGAGGGGTAGGCTGAGGAGAGCCTACCTTGCATTATGGGTTATATGGTAAGAAGCCTTGTAACCCTTGTACCGGTTACGAGTTATACGGGAAGGAGCCATGTAACCCCCACACTGGAACCAATTAAATGTCTGGTATAAAAGAGTAGGGGTGATGGGCAGGTAGCACTCCCACCCTTCTGTTAAAATTTAATAAAAGTTGTGGCCTGCCGCTTAATTTCATGTATGTCTCTGTCCTCATTTTGCCACTGTGTCCACATCAGTGCACTCAGTGGAGTTTATCTTCCATGCACAATTTCTTGTACATTTTTATCTTCAAACTTTTTATTCTCTTCCAAAATAGTTTTAGCCACAAAGATGTATATTATACTACAGTAGTATTGGTACTTTCTTCATCTATTAATATAATCCCATTTTTCACATCTTTCATTCCTTTATATAGTAGTAAGTCCACTTCCTAACCTGCTCCCTCATAAATATTTACCCTTCCAGAGTAAGAACATTAAAATAAGGACCAGATTTTAGTGCAGGGAGGCCCCATGATTGCACACACCAATTAAGTTATTGCATTGGCAAATGCAATCATCCTCTAACTATCTCAATATCCATTTGCCCATGTAATTACGTGATTTACAAGTACAATCATGGTTTCTGCAAACACAAATGAAGGTGCACAATTTTGCACATAGATCTCATGCTTCACTTTTTAATTTAAACCCATCCTTTACAAATGCCTGCACGCAAAGGAAAAAAAAAATCATGAGTGATGGACAGTGTGTCAGTCCATATTTTTTGCCCTCTCTCTAAATATCTTTGCTTCTGTAACTGAAAATCAGCTCTTTATCTTGACTGCTGTATTTTGGTTTTCTTTTTGATGGATAAGTAGGAAGGTTGGGGTTTTTTCGTTTTGGTTTTTTGTTTTTGTTTTTTTGTTTGTTTGTTTTGTTTTGTTTTGTTGGTTTTTTTGTTGGTTTTGTTTTTTTAAGTTCATGGTGAATTTTTAGTGTATTTGTTGAAGTAAGGAATTGATAGCACTGGTTAAAAATGCCATAGTACTAGCAGATGCTACAGAAGCTTCTCTGCAGAGCTCTGCCAATGTATCTCATTCCTGACCTATAACACTCCTGCTATTCCAGATCTGGACCTCTCCTGTGCAGAGACTGACATAAATTATCTGGTATTGTGGTTTTGTTATCTGGACAGATATTCACTAAGGAATAAATTGATATCACAAAACTCATTTTCACTTCTGAGAGAAGCCATATTTATGCCCAGATCTGCATTGCAAAAAGGTAATTACATTAACATTCTACATTACCTAGCCACTTATGGCAAGGCTGATCTACATGTGAGAATATTTTTAATAATGATTGTTTTTCACATGAATAATGGTATTTTTAATTAAAAGTGCAAAATCCAACTCTCATGTGGTGAAACCCATCATGGGCTGAAAGGGGGTAAAGAGCCAATTAGTTACACCTACTGCACCTGTGCTGTAATTAATTAGCTGCTTCTCCGCTAAAGAGGCGGGATTAAGAGGCAACAGGTGATAATTTAATAGACACTTCGGTCCCATAGAAGGGAGTGAATTCTGTCAGAAAGGAGGAATTTCAGGGAGCAGTGGGATTCCTGTGAATGGGCTTGAGATGGGGCCTACAGGAGAACAGACACCACAGAGAGCTGCAGTCTGAGGAGCCAGTGCTCTAGGCTAGAGCTGGGGAAAGACTCTGGAGCAGCTAAGGAGTCAATTGAAGACACAGCCCAAAAGAAGGGCAGAGAGGTTGAGATACTTACTGGACACTTATTTGAAGTTTTTGTTGCCTAGACTTAGATGCTTCACTCAGCCCTCCAAGAGGGCTGAACTGTGCACAAAGACAGATTAGAGAGACAAGATAGGTGAGGTAATATCTTTTATTGGACCAGCTTCTGTTGGTGAGAGAGACAAGCTTTTGAGCTCACACAGAGCTCTTCTTCCTGTGAAAGCTTGAAAGCTTGTGCCAATGAAAGATATTACCTGTCACAGAGTGTGAGGGAGTCAGGGCCCTGCACCCCCCACTTCCTGCGATTCACCGTGACTCTCAGCCAGCCAGTAAAACAGAAGGTTTATTAGATGACAGGAACACAGTCCAAAACAGAGCTTGTAGGTACAGAAAACAGGACCCCTCAGTCAGGTCCATCTTGGGGGGTCGGGAGCCCAGACCCTGGCGCTAGGCCTCCCTCCATTTCCCCAGCCAGCTCCAAACTGAAACTCCCTCCAGCCCCTCCTCGGACCTTTGTCTCTTTCCCAGGCCAGGAGAGAGGGTGCCAGCCATTCTCTGTGCAGACAGCATCACACTGGCCCTCTCGGGCTCTGCAACGATCACGCACCCTTATTCCACCATCTAGGTACTTAAGAAATGCAGAGGGGAAACTGAGGCACCCACACAGTATTCAGAGAAAACATTAAGAATATTCCACTTCGTCACATTACCTCACCCACCTTTCCTTTCTAATATCCTGTAGACCCACTCAGCGACAACAACATTGCATACACAAAGGCAGATGACAAGCAGGAGGTATGGAAAATGAATTTCCTCCAGCATCCTGCCCTGTTACCAAGGGGTGCTCGAGTGGTTACTGTGGACCATAACATTGTCCTAATAAGAAACTCTCCTATTCTTCCACTGTGTGGATCTTTTCTGCACATTCGGAGCTCAGAAGTATCATGGAGCTGTTCATCCTTCACAGTGAATAAGTATGTAATTGGGCTTGCCTGAGGGGTTGCTGAAGCGCTCTGGTGTATCAGATCTTATAAGCTCAGCTCCAATTAAAAGACTGTTTATTAGGGATAATAGAAAGAAAAGGGTGCAAGTACTCTAGCTACAATGGCTTAGTCAGTTACAATAGATGAACACCATAGTTTCTAATTTAGGCTCCAGGTGGCAGTTATATAGATGACAATAAGGGTAACCTCACCTCCAGGGGCTCCTCAGGCCAAGCACCTGTATTAGGATGCAATTACTTTTTTGCCTGTATGTCCCCTGCTTAGTTTCAATCCCATTGTCTGTTGTGTTACTGGGGGAGTCTTGATGTTGTCATCTAGCTGTAGCAGTTGCCTCACGCTTCCTACTTTCTGGCTGCATCTCTTGGGTGACAATTATTACAATACCTCCTTACCATCCCGGTGTATTTATAACTACTCCTTTAACAACCCTTCAATATCTCTCCTTTGGGCCTAATGAACCATTAGATCACACCAACCCCCTCCCCCTTGTTAATTCCCCTGTGTCTGAGGCACCTTAGCTGCAACAGTTTATTTCAGATTACTCCATGGAGAGCTGCTTTCTCAGAACTCTCTGTCCTCTCAGGCCTCCTGCACCCTGTCTCTGCTACTTCCCCATAGGTTCCGTTCAGACTAAAATCCTGCTAGTTCTACCACTTCCTAATCACCTCACTGCTTCTCACTTGGCCTCTTTGTCCTGACTTTCAGGCTGTCTTCTAGCCTACTTGTCCCAGTTCCAGGCTGCCTGATTCCGTTGCTGGCTCACCAAAGGAAGTTGTGGAAACCACATTATGTAAGACACTCAAAACTAGATAAAACACTAAAAAGTATCTCATAGGAAGCAGTGGTTCATTGGTGTAGAAATGGAGTGGATGACCTGATAGGTCCTTGCCTCCTCAGACTTCCCTGATCTTATGATATACATCAGGGAACCTCTGAAGACTGTATGGGAAATGAACAAAAGCAGACAGATCTTCAGTTTGTATAAACTGTTGTAGTTCCATTGACTTCAGTGGAGCTCTGACAGTTTATTCCAGCTGAGGATCTGCCCCATGTTTACCTATAGATAAGGGAACTATCATGTACATCAGAGGGAAGACTATGTCCCTTCAAAGTTTATTCTTCTCTCTATGTGCATGTGTATTTTACTTTTAGAAATGCAAACTAAGAAGACACCTTAACATAGAAAACATACCTTTTCCCTCCTGTTTTACTGTCATAAAATGGCAGATTGTTTTAGCATCTGAAGCCATTCCATTTCAAACAAAGGACTTCAAAATCCTTAATGGATGAGCTGACTCATTTCTGAAAAAACATGTTCCCAAGCCTATGTCTTCAATGCCAAATTTCTTTCCAGAGACATTTTTACAGCTAAATTATAAACCTATGAAAATAAATATTTACCAATGAAATATCCACAGATTTTAATTTATAGTTATGTGAATAGTGCCACTGCAATACAAGTTATTATTATAAATACACTAGATACAGGAGACGTTAGACAGGGATTAAACAGACACTTATAGTTAATACATATATACATAGAATAATGGGTTCAACATTGGCCAACAGACAAGATGCTTAATTTGAATTCACTGTCAATTACTACAAGTTCCACAATGAAGAAAGTTAATCCAGCAATTATTGTTTCTGGTTAATCAGTACAAACCAAACAAATATTATGAGACAACTCTCTGAATAAATGTTTATAGCCTGTGTCCATTTCTATAGCAAATAATACATGTTATGATTCATAATAGTGCAGGGTAGAAGATACATTGATTATACGCTGATAAAAATGTCACCCTGATCTTGTATTCTTTGCACACCCAAAACTCCCATTGGGGTGTGCAAGGAATTCACAAATGAAATCTATTCCTTTGTGTAATAATTCACTGTTATGAATGCCAAATACAAACTGGGAATTTTTCAGAACTGTTCTAAAGCTATTTGTGTTTTATCAATAATGTGCTATGCATGCTAATACTTATGCTGATTTTTATGCTGACATATTTACAATTGGATATTTTTCAGTTCTTTGTGAAGTATTGCATATAATTCAATAGATTATTTAATTTTTTGAATTATGGATGTTCAGAAAAGATGAGCTCTGATGATGAGCTCTGATTCTAAAATTCAGCTCCAGTGAATAAGGCAGTGATTTTTTCTGTAAATCACACACTTTAGCTTGACAACCTTTGTTTTAACCTTCTGCTCCTTGCTTTCCTAAGTCCGAGCCTGTCTAGAATGGTATGGCATTCTTATTCTATTCTGATTACAATTCTTATCTTTAAAGGGTATCAATATTTTTAATACCAAATAAAATCTCTGAAAACTAGCAGCATAGTCCTTCATAAATTGTTATAGTATCTGGACATAACTGGTAAGGCAGTAAATTAAAGCCAGTTATTCAAAACCCAGAATATTTTTTAAAAGGCTGGGTTACTACTGAACACTGCAAAAATTCAAGGAAAAATCATTTTGATCTAACACTAAACAAAAAGTAAAATATTAATATGCTGTTGGCTTTTTTATTTAAGCAGTCTTTCCTTGTGAGAATACCTGCATCAACATTCACAATTAACCAAAGCCTGTCTGTATGACAGTCTTTACAAGTGGTGGTGATTCAAAACAAAAGGGGCTTTAAGTCCATTTTGCTTTAGGAATTACCACTGAGTTTAACCTTGAAAGCTTTTTGCATTTTTTTTATGCCTTTGTTTGCTTTCAGGAATTTACCTCCATTTTAACTTTAATCTTTTTATATCTCCTCCTTCATCTTTGCAATCCATAAAGCATGAGCACCAGTTGGGCTCTGCACTTTCTTCTCTCAAAATCTCCTGTTTATGAAGATAGATAACATATTTAGATTGAAAAAGTTGGCAAAAAAACCTATAATAGTAAGCATTTTATCCATTAGATTGAAAAAATGAAACTCCCATTGTTCAAGAAATACTTGTAGCATATTAAGCTGCTACTTCACATAGGATGCATAACACATATCAGTTTCACTAGCCTCAAGATGACAAGTTTTTGTCTCAAGAAGTGCATTCATTTCAACCTGCGTTCTTTACAAAATGGTAATGTGTATTGGAATTGTAACACCATAATTTTCTCTAAAAGACCTACCACCCAATACATATCCAGAGATATGTCAGGAATGGTAAAACAACCGGTTAGGTTAGCCTTCCCCAAATATTTATTATATGGTAGATATTAATTGCTACATGTTAGCAAAATAAGAAGTACAAACTATAAAGCTCTTTATAAATTCATAAGCAAAAATGGAAATATACAATATTAAAACAAACTTGTACACTGAAGGAACTTTGAATCAGACACCAGCCAGTCCAATGGAAATTCTGTTGTTCCAAAGTACAAACCCTTCACATTCTGCCATTCATCTTATTCTTTTCTCATTTTCTCAGAAAAATTATCAGAAATCCTATCTTCCTGAACTGACCAAAAAATGTTTTATATTGTCCCTGAATTTATTACAGGTAGTTTTATTACCTCTGTAAAGGATTTCTATTCTAAATAATTTAAACTTGGCAATAGTACATCACAGAAATTACTACAGGGAGGTGTTCTCATAAGACAACTTTTTTTATTAACTCAGAGTGTTCTGAACAATATATGAAGTCAGTTAGAAGACTATGAAAAAAGTTTATTTGGCAAGAGGCTATAGTTTTCTCAGTTTAGTCCCCACTTCAGGAAAGCACTTAAATACCTTTTTAGCTTTAAGTATATGCTTAAGTGCTTTCCTCAATCAGGGCCCAAATTTGTATTTGTTTTCACTAATTTTTATTCTTTATTTAAAATTCAATGTGGTTTCAAGGCCGTGCCTTGTAATTCAGTGTCTGATTTGAAGCTGCAACAGTCTGATGTTGCTTCCCATTTCACTGACGAGCTAGGCCTATATAATCTCTGCCTTAAAATTATCTGATTCCAAGAAGTAAGACTGTTGGTTCATAGTCACAGGGCTTTAATGAGAAAGATTTCATAATAGCACTGTGACACCGCATCCCTGAAATATGACTGCTTCTGCCTCAGTAACTTAGTTTCAATGTGCAAGGGGACCTGTGACATGAAAAGCTCAAATCTCACTTGTATCTTCACTGATGGAGTTAAGAAACCCCAAGAGAAAGAGGAGCAACCAGTTTATTAAAGTCAAAACACGGAGTTAAGTCGCTTGTTAAAGCTTCTGAAATACAGCTAAATAAATAAGTGTATTTTAGAGTTTGTGAAAGGTGCTGGGCTGACAGCCCTGGAGATGAGTCATCCACAAAACAGGTACAACAGGAGCAACAGAAGTGCAAATTTCCACACACATCCCAACTTTGTCCTTGAGGAACCATCACTAGAAATGATGGGTCTTGATGCTTCATTGCACATTGGATTTGCTGAAAAAATGAGAACATATGACAGCAGACCATATAAAACTAACTAAGACAGGTAGAATTGGGTCAGTTTATTAAATTTAGTGCAATCTTAAATTCTCCTTTCTTATGCTGGATATAGAGCACTATTCAAAAACCTAAAATGGTGAGCCTAAAACCCTGGATTGACTTAATCTGGATAGGAGACTAAGGAAAGTGTGGGAACTCATCCATGGAGATCTTGATATCATGTCAGAAGTGATCATTTAGTCTTAAAGGACAAAATAGAACATAGAATCCATTGGACAATTTTCAGTAGCAACCAAATATTGTTACTATGTGTTGGCTGTCTGGTGGTCTTGGTCCAGTTCCTAGCTTACAGATGTCCATGTTATGAAACCAACCTTCACATTTGACACCCTCATCGATAACCTCAGCAGAGAGTTAAAGAAAGGGAGAGCCAAATTCACTGATTGGACTGTTTGTAGGTGCACACTCTACAATATATGGCCAAGCAGGGAACCACAGCTTACAACAGTCACACCTCACACTCAGTCCTCCAAAGAAGCCTGTGGAACTCAGACTCTTCAGGACCTCTGTAGCAAAACTCACAGTTAGGGCACCATAAGCAGCCCCAGGGGCCAAACAGCATGGTATGCACATTTTAGCACATAGCCCTCTGATTCCCTGGGTTGTGCCTCCCCCTGGAGTTATTTGTATTCCTGTGTGGCTGATGTGCAGGTGCTCTCAAGCCAGCCCCAGTAGGAGAGTAAAAAATGCTACTTTCGCTAAACTATTTTGACCATTTTTAAAGGCATTAGCAAAGGTGTCCTGAATTTTGTAGCTCTTAACATGGTCATCTGAAACAAAGACTTTTTGCTGATTTTTACTACGTTCTGCAACTTCAGTAGAGATAGATACTCCCAATTCTTGATGAATGTCCTTTGTTACTAGAGAGTGTTTCAAAATCACTGAGTCTTCCAATGGCAGAAACAGCAGCAGCCTCAGAATTAAGTCTCCAGGAGATGACAGAGATGACAGAAAAATCTGCTTTTAAAGAGCTGTGCCTGTATCTTTAGTTATATTTTGTTGCTGACTACATTAAATAAATGTATAGGTAACAAAGCAAAAGATAATAATTGGTGAAAATAATTTATCACAAACCATCTATAGCAAGCACTATATTGCTGATTCCATTTGAGAAAGGATTTGTCTTGAAAATAACCTTCTTTTTTCCTTACTCAGTTTGCTGGTGCAGCTGGAAACTCAGATGAAAAATTAGCTAACAAATAGTCCTCGAGACACATTTGTTCAAAACCTGCTTCATCTTCAGTGGACACCTGAGGAGAAACTAGTTAAAGGCTTGACAGATTCAACACATGGAAAAGCATCTTTTGTTCGCAGTGCTTTAAATTGCTATGGGGAGAAGGTGTATCAGTGAGTTTGAGGTCAAAACAAAAAAAAAGCCCCTGTTAGCTCCATCTTAGAAAAGAATGAGGATGTGATGGAGAATCTGAAAGTTCAGTAAACTATTGCATTTTCTGAAGATATTCAGAAAACTAATCTTCTTAAGAACTTATGTTTATATGGAAACAACTATATTTTAAAAGCTGCTTCAGTAGCAGCGATAGTTTTGTGTCATAGTGTAGATAAAGGGACAGATTCTCCAACCCTAATTCCCACTGAGCAATACTTACCTCTGCAAGAGATGTCAAAGGACTACTCATAAAGTACAGTTCAAGTATTTATGGGTTGTAGAATTGGGACAGAAGGGTGGTACGACTGGAACTCAAAAGAAATTGAATTGATGACATGAAAGAGACAACAAACCACAGTACATTTGTCAAGAATTAAAAGCAGGATCTCCTTGAATGACCCAAAGTGCTCTAGCAATATTGAGGAATGAATTGTTGTGTCTGTTTCTTCTCTCATCTATTATTTAGGAACATGGGTTCAAAGTGTAACCAAGCCCATCTGGGACCTTCAAGCCCGAAAGGATGAGCCTAGAGTTTAAGGTCAGTAGAGATCATTGGCTCACCTAGTCTGACCATCTGTATATCACAGGCAAGAACTACCCTATCCATTTTGCTGGCCAAGGTGGAAAATTGGTGCCCCCTTCTGTGGGGGCAAACAAAAAAATCCAACCAATCATCAGCAAAACAGAAAACAGCCAGACCATCAGAGCAGAAAACGCACACACACAAAATAAAATAAAGATGAGTAGCACAGCAGTCTGGAACCCCCTGCTCGCCTGCCCCAAGAACCACCCCTGATCACTAGTCAATTAAACATCACCAGTACCTCTGTAGAGTGCTCAAGTGTTTGACTACTTGATTTAAAAGACTTAGGCTAGGATTTTCAAAAGGACATAAAGGAGTTAGGTGCCCAAATCCCATAACATTCCTTCCCCTCCCTTCAGCAACATGAGCCCCTCCAGAGATGGAATAGCCACTTCCAAAACCCCTAAATGCTGCTTCACAGTGGAATAAAGAAGGCCCTGTCACGCTGTACTCCATTATGCACAAGGGGTGCAATAATACCTTTCTGAAACCTGCCCTTCCTCCTTCCGTTCCATATACCATTCTGGTTGCACTGTGATCTGGGATTTCCTCCTAATAGACAAGAAGTATAAACTTAGAGGATAGGAAAAGTCAGAATAGTTCTAGTGAAGTCAAAATTATCTTCTCCTAAGGGGGATGGGGAGAGAACTGAAGGAACATGATGATAGAGGGAATATATCAAACAAGTCTTCCCATCTTGCATGCTTTGAGTTATTCTTGCCTTCAAGCTGTGTAAATATGTGGCCCTTCATGAAAGCACTTTAAAACTTTCAGAATGTTCAAAGTAGGGTTGCCAGGCATGCCTGGTCAAAAAGGAACCCTGGCGGCTCTGATCAGCACTGCTGACCAGGCCGCTAAAAGTCCAGTCGGCAGTGCAGTGAGGCTTAGGCAGGCTCCCTGCCTGCCCTGGCTCCGCATGGCTCCTGGAAGCGGCAGGCATGTCCAGTTCCTAGGCACAGGGGCAGCCACGGGCTCCACACACTGCCCCTGCCCTGAGCACCAGCTCCACAGCTCCCATTGGCTGGGAACTGTGGCCAATGGGATCTGCGGGGGTGGCGTCTGCAGGTGTGGGCAGTGCACAGAGCTCTCTGGCCCCTCCGCCTAGGAGTCAGACATGCCAGCCACTTCTGAGAGCCACCTGAGGTAAGCACCGCCTGGCTGGAACCCACACCCCGAGCCCCCTGCCCCATCTCTGAGCCCCCTACCACACCCAAACTGCCTCTCAGAGCCAGTACCCCACACTCCCACCTGCACCCCAACCCCCTGCACCAGGTCAGAACCCCCTTCCGTACCGTAACTCCCTCCCAGAGCCCGCACCCCGTATCCCTTCCCATGCCCCAATCCCATACCGCAGCCCTGAGCCTCCTCCTGAACTCCAAACCAATCCCTGAGTGAGGGTGCGGGAGAGCAAGTGACAGAAGGAGAAGAGATGGAGTGAGTGGGGGAGGGGCCTCGGCGAAGGGGTGGGGCAGGGCAAGGGTGTTTAGGTTTTGTGTGATTAGAAAGTTGGCAACCCTAGTTCAAAGACTGGCTATATTTCATAGTCTGGAATCTAGTAATTACCTGTTTGGAAGGTAAAAAGCTACTGCAACTCTTTGGCTGACCTCATGTAATCCAGTTTAGTAATGCTCTTTTTTGTGCTATTAGGTATTTGTTAATTCGCAATATAGGCCCAAGCCAGTTTTCCCTGCAAATGCAGAACTCCCATCTACATTAGTGTGTATAATGAAATATAACTGCAATGATAACCATAATACATCCTCATACCCCTAGGTTTGCCTAGGTTTTAATTATGAGAACAAACTTTGTATCTACTATTCATACTAACACTTCAGGTAAAATGTATTGTTGGTCTAACGCCGCTGAACTCAATGCGATTGACTACCTGTGCCAGCAGCAAATTTTGTCTTTTGTGCACCTGTGCTTCTGTAAAATAAAAACCACTTAAAAGCTCCTTCCTGTTCCCCCTTTGTTTATGCTCCTTGAGATGTTCTATTCTGCTTTATTTTATTCTTACAGAGAAGAGAAACAATGAACAGTTACAACTGCAAAGAACACCCATGTTTTCAGGGAGCAAGCCTACACAGAAAGGTGAGTTTTCACTCCCACCAAAGAAAGTGTAACTACTGCTTTACGTGAGATGACTGGCAGCCTAGCACTGGAGAATGCAGGTTCCATCTGAAACCTTGACACTCAGGATCTGGGAGGAAAGGTTGGCTCCATTCCAGTTTCTTGATGTAGAGTTCATTTATAATAGCATTACATTTAAATTGTGCTGTAATAAGTTTTCAATGGGTAGTTTTAATACAAAAATGTTAAAGCTGTTGGTATTAGCAGGGTTAGTGAAGGGGGGGTGAAGGTCAAAAGTTGTTCACCTGCTTCTCCTCATTAATCATAATGCACTTTAAATATTTTCACCATATGCATGGTTAATAAAAATTATGAGCAATCAGTGAATGACCCTGTAGTTTTAGGCAAATCATGGGTAATATGTACATTTTAAAAATAAAATGGATATTAAATGTATTTAGTAAAAATGTTATGACCTATTTTTTTACAAATAGTCTTGTAAATTGTGTTACTCTTTCAAGGAGCTATGGCACCACATCTTAATAGCTTTTAACACAGTGAAATTATATCAAACTCATTCACCAAAATCTTTTCCCTACTTATTAGCATTAATAATTCTTATTAATAGCAATCATAATAATACTTTGCACTTATATAACACATTACACCCAAAGATCTCAAAACATTTCAGAATAGTTTGCTAATTCATCCTGACAAAACCCCTGTGAGGTTGGAAAAGGATATTTAGGGATCGCTTCACCCATCGGTGAAATACATCTTCCTCTGCAGTGCAACACAGCAGCTGCTTACCAGCTCTCAGCAGAACAATACTTGAGGTCTGATCCTGCCAGGTGCTAAGCACCCTCAACTTATTGGTTATGGGCTGTTCAGTGTGTTGCAGAGTAAGGCTGTTAGTGCTTTTGGAGAGTAAATAAATTAGTGTAAATGAGGTCAAGAGACACGTATGGATTTCTGTAGAAGGCAGAGATTGAAAAAGTAGAAAGGTGGAATTAAAATAGGCTATAAAAGGGCAGGTATGTAGGCCAGATGGCCTTTACTTGTTACTGAAATGACTTTTGCTGTAGTGGTTGTCACTGCTATATTCCATTCCATTCCAATGCAATTTTCACACTAGTAATGTATCTGTTACACCATCTTGCAAATGCTAACTTGACTTGTTAGCACATGGTGATATCTATTGGTTTACAAATGGTGTGGTGTGATGAGTCACGTTTCTAACAAGTGCATTAAAAACAAAATGTGTTGTCATTATGCAGACATGCAGCACAGTTATTGTAAATGGGATTTTCTGCATGAAGTACAATAATGCAACAGACAGTGTTCTCAAACCATCCTACTTTGTAATAGCACACCAACTCAGCCAAAGAAGTCCCACACTGTCAGAGTCATGCCCCTTTCTCAGGGAGAATTTTAAGGTACCAGGAAAAGAACTACTCTTAACTAAACTCTGGAAATATAACAAAAAGAGTTTCCTGTCTTAGAGTTTGTTCTAAGCCAGACACATAGAGTCCAGCCTCAAGTTGTTCAGCCATTTTGCAAAGCAGCCACATGCCCTGCTGAGTGGCACACTTTCCTGCCAGGTGCAGATCTGATAGTATTTATGTAAGAATGGAGTCATAGATTTTGTGCAAACTCCTCACCCTTCTCATATTTTGCCCCCATTGGGGCTGACCCCTTTGGTCTAGACTCTATTCTAGCCTCTTGAGAGAGGCTGCCCAAGGGTAAGTAGGAAAGGATGGGTTTAGATCACCTTTACTCAGTCTAGATTCTGAGCTACTTTAACTTATGGCAACCTCCTAGGTTTGCCTATGAGCTGTGCAGCAGTCCAAATCCCCAGCATAATTAGACACTGGTCCTCCTGCTAGTCCTGACCCCAGTCTGTCCTCCACACCTCCTACAGCAAGGCTTGAAAGGAGAAGCATCTTAGGGTCCATTATATAATCTCTACTTTGCTCCTGCACCAATGGAATTCTACCACTTACTGTTCTCAGACAGTCCCTACACACCAGTGCAGAGTATAGGGGTCACAGCAGATGCTTCAGTTTTCCAGGCCTTTTTAGCTGCTGTGCCAGTCTTTCCCCACTCTCAATCAGCGTTAATGGAAAAATCATCTACTGCCTGCCACTGAAAGCTCTGCACAAGGATTCGATGACTCATCATGGCAGGAGTGAGAGAAACACCAATGGTGAGAAACAGATGTGACCAGATGAAAGGCAGAAAGGGGGCTATGAATAAAAGCCAAGGAGCAGAAGAGTATTCAGGTGTTCCTCCCGCCTCTTATTTTCCCTAAATAATTTGCCTGACAGCTGTTCTCCATTTTCTGTTATTCCTCATTCTCTAAAGCAGTTCAACTCAAACCATGACTTTAAAAAAAAAAAAAAGAAAGAAAGACTGTAAGAGGACAGCCACTGATACTTTTCAGAAGAGAACAAGAAATATTTTCTCCCTCTGACCTCCCAAATCAATTATCAGGAAATAAACAATGTCACAGCGAACAGGAATTTTCTTGATTCTACTTCAATCATTTTTTTTATGTTGAAAATGTGTGTCCTGCTTTGATCTTCCCTCCCCTCTCCCCAAAACTGTTTGCTCTGTACTCTTGATAAAATGGTGTGTATTATTAATAGTCCTTAACTGACTGTTTAATAAAAGCCTGTAGTTTGAAACTGGAACAGGTTACAAAAGAGGGGGAACTGAAGAGCTCAGGAAGCTGAATAATTATATCTACTGCCTTTCTCCTCTAGGTGACAAGTTCAAATCCATGTGAGAGTGATAATGACTAAATGTCATTACCATCTAGTGTATGGTTGGGGTTTTATATTAAATGAATTTGGTGACCCAGGTGTCCATTCCATATCAAGAAATCCACCATGACTGGTGTGAGTTACAATTGCTGGCAGTCTCGGTAGCATGGACAAATAATTAATGCACTTGGGAGATGAATCACTCGCTCAGCCCTGGAGCTGGTGACTTCAGCTCAGAGTTTAGGTACAGTGGTTGAGCAGTAAAGGGAAGCTTTCACTATGGCCCTCCTTTCTGTGGGTGAATAGAGGGCTTCCTTCTTCAAGGATGTTATAGCATCTTTTATACCACTAAATTCTCACATGGGATATTTAAAGGTAACTTACAAATGTAATTAATTGATTAGCACAAGAATATTCCTATTGTATGAACTTTTTAAGAATTAAAAATGTGAAATCAAATTGTTATAATTTTTGTTGTTTTTTCTGAGCAGTGTAAGTCATTTCTATCTGTCAGTGTTCAAGCATCTTGAATTGAGTCCCTAATAATTTATTTTTAAGTGTATCTGCAGCTGAATCATGACTTTATGTCTAGCACACATGGCGGTGTAACACTGCCTCTTCCCCAACTGAGTTCTCAGCATGATTCCCCCTCCCCTCCTGCCAAATATCACCTCTCCTATTCTAAATTCTCAGTTTCTGCTCTGGTCCTTTCAATGCACTTTGGCTTTGGAAGTCAAATGGGCAGCATTTACTTCTGCAGCAAAGCAATAGGCACCATGCTATATCTGAAGAAGAAGAACTAAACAGAGTCTGCCTCTAAGCTAGAGATAATCAGATATTTTATAACCCCAATAACAACTGCTGATCCACCAAGCTCCTGCAGTTTGACTTTAATCCTGTTCTATTTATCCCTGTTAGAAGGCTCCCACCCTCATTCCTCCATCCATTCCCCAGAGCCAGATAGTGAACCCTTTCAGCATGGAAGGAGAAGACGGCCAACTCCACAGTATCACCCCCTCTTTCTTAGACTCTATCAAGATTTCTGTGCAGTGTGGAGTTCACACAGGGGAAGTCAGTGTGAACTGAGCTGGCCAGAGGTTGGAGTGCAAAGAAGAGGTGGGGCCTCAAAGAAACTAGTCAAAAAAGATAATAAAGTCTGCTGGTCTCTTAAAGTTGTTTACAGCACCCCCTCCTCCTGGGGTTAGCCACTTCCAGAGAAGGCCTGGTACCATAGTTCCCAATCTGCCTAAGAACTAGAGACGAAGGAGGCCAGTCATGGGTCAGAGCCAGTGAATAGGAAAGGGCATCAGTAACTCCCACTGATCCTCAGGGGCCTGATGGATTTAGTGGGTAGGCTCTGTGGTAACCACCACTCCCTGACAGGACAAAGTTGCGGGGGTGTTTTTCCATAGATATTTTCTCCCTTAAATCATCCCCTCTTGTAGGTTTCTCTGTGGGAAAGGATGATCAGGGCCCCAGTTTGGTTCCTGCTTCTCTCCCTCATTTCAGCCTTCTAGGCTCAGAGTACGCCTACAATGCAGTGGTTTGAACTCAGGCTCAAGTCTAATCCTCCTTCCACCTACACACAAACTGCACTAACTCAGGGCTTGGACCCCGGGTTCCAGGATCCCACAGGCATGAAGGGTCCAAGCCTAAGTCAAGCAGGGACCAGGGTTCAAGCCATATTGCTTTGCAGTGTAGACACAACCCATCTGGACTCATGTTCTGGGAGAATGCCAAAAGTATTCCACGATCTCATGAGATGACTTTCTTTGTCCTCAGGTTTGAAGGACAATCAAGTTTTCCCACATTGCACCACTAACAAAGGGCTAGAGCAGTCACATTTTGAGAGGTCACTAGGAAATCTGGGATACGGGTAGTCGGACTCAGGCCTGCATAATGCCATGTAGAGGCTGGACTCCAAGGTTGAGACACAGGGTTCAACAATTCATAACCTAGGACAGGGAAGCTGCAGCCAGTACATCCCTCGGCCCACGCCACTTCCCGCAGCCCCCATTTGCCTGGAGTGGCGAACTACGGCCAGTGGGAGCCGCAATCGGCCAAACCTGTGGATGTGGCAGGTAAACAAACCAGCCTGGCCCACCAGGGGGCTTACCCTGGTGGGCCGCATGCCAAGGGTTGCCAATCCCTGACCTAGGGTTACAAACGAGTGTAGACACTCAAGCCCTAGGTTAACAAACCCAGGGTCTGCTAACCCAAGTTCTACCAACCCATGGCTTGCATTACACTATAGGCATACTCTAAGAGGAAAATTTTACAACTGATGCACCCAGTCCTGCTATTTTAGACACGTATGAGTACCATAGGAAAATGGCTATGTGACGGGATGTACTTGCCCCACACTGGAGAAGAAGGGGTTAACCCTACCTTGTGGGCAGAGGAAGCCACACTTGCTTGCCACTCCTGTGCATCCTAAAACTGGAGCCTCAGTATAAAAGGGAGCAGCCCAGCTCTGTTGGGGTGGACTTCTGGGGAGAGAGGATACACATTGCAGGCTCCCTCTTGGAGCCCCAGATTGCAGAGGCCAAGCATGCTGAGACCCAGGTGGATACCTGGCTGCTTGCAGAAGCCCAAAAGGGGATGGAGTCATGAGGAGGTTTGCAAGCCAATGACCCCAGAGGCCCAGAAGGCTTGTGGACATCAATGTTGGAAAACAGGGTAGGAAGTAACCCAGGGGAACTAGACGTAGTTTCAGTTGTGGGACTGAGACAAAGGCAGTGTGTTTCAGATGGATCCCCACTGTCCTAGTAGTGAATCTGTTTGCTGCTATCAGGGCTCTGGGTTGCGATCTGGTGGAGCAGGGAGGGCCTGGGTCTCCTTACCCTGGCCTCCACCCACCCCTGGATGGTGGTCCACTTCCCCAGTGATTGTTTGGCCACACAGCCCTGACTAAGAGGGCAGCCATATTGACTCTGGGCACTAGGCCCTGTGACCCTGCAAGAGAGGGCAGCCATATTGACTATGGCCTCAGCCATGGGGCTATAACACCTTTCCCTCTGCCCCAAAGGCTGATGGGGTGTACTTGCCCCACAACAGGGTACTACAAGAAACCACAGAATTCACACATCCTAGGGCTGGCTTGGGGTACCTATTTTATTTCTACCAACAAGAATTTCAGTAATCAGAATATAAAGAAGATACAAAACTGACATCTGCAGTGATCTGTAACAAAAATAAAAAAAAATAAGAAGGGAAATGATGCATTCCATAAGCCAATGTGATCAAAACCACCGTAATGCAACATGATATTTAGGGCCCGATTTATCAAATACTTAACAAAAGGATTTTTATTGTTTACATTTTAATCAATTAGCAACATTCTTATTCATTAAAGGTTGAAAGCAGATAATTTGGGGATTACCTTTTTACTGTGTTTTTTTAATAAAACAGAGAGATGTTTCTGGAACACAAATTATGTTCAGATAAATATTTAAAAGGATCACAGCACCTAAGCTTGTGTGTTGTTATTGGTCAAATCTGTACAATAGACTTCCCTGCTTAGACAACCTTATACTTTAAAAGTAGGGCTGCCAACTTTTTAATTGCACAAAACCAAACCCCGTGCCCTGAGGCCCTGTTGCTGCCCTGCCCTTCTCCAAGGCCCCAACCCCCACTCACTGCATACCCCCTCTCTGTTGCTTGCTCTCCCCCATCCTCACTTGCTCATTTTTACCAGGCTGGGGAAGGAAGTTGGCTTGCAGGAGAGGGTGAGGGCTCCAGCAGGGGGTGTGGGCTCCAGGGTAGGGCCAGAAATGAGGGGTTCAGGGTATGAGAGGGGGCTGTGGTCTGGGGCAGGTGGTTGGGGTGTGAGAGGGGGTGAGGGCTCTGATTGGGGGTGTGGGCTCCAGCGTGGGACTGGAGATGAGGAGTACAGAAGGGGGCTCTGGGCTGGGACCCAGGGGTTCAGAGTGTGGGCTGAGACAGAGGGTTGGGCTTTGGGAGGGGGTATGGGCTCTGGGCTAGGGTTGCAGGCTCTGGGGTGAGGGGTTTGGAGTGCAGGATGGGGTTCTGAGCTGCAGCAGGGGGTTGGGGCACAGGCGGGGGGTCAGAGTGAGGGCTCCAGGAAGGAGTTTGGAATGGGCTCAAGCCCCAGATTAACAAAGCCAGAGCCTGCTAACTCAAGTTCTACTAACCCCTGGGACCGGGTGGTGGGATGTGGGAGAGGGTGCAGTTTCTGAACGGTGCTTACCTGACTCAGGTGGAAGCAGCAAAATGTCCCTCAGCTCCTAGGCGCAGGGGAAACGGGGACTCTCTGTGCTACAGTTCCTGACCAATGGGAGCTGCAGAGCCGGTGCTTAGGGCAGGGGCAGAGTCCCCCTGGCTGTCCCTCCGCCTAGGAGCCAAGGGACATGGCACTGCTTCTGGGATCCATGCGGAGCTGGGTAAGGAGCCTGACAGTCCTGCATTAACTGGACTTTTAACAGCCCGGTCAGCACACCAGAACCACCAGCCTCCCTTTTCAGCTGGGTGTTCTGTTCAAAAACCAGACACCCGGCAACTGTAATTAAAAGACTGGCCAAAAGCATCCTCAATGGGAGTTTCTGGGGTCTGAGCTCTTTTGAAAATCTGATTCTTCATCATTAAGGGCACAATCCTCTGAACATTTACTATCAGATGAAGTCCCACTGAAGTCACTTGAAATATTCATGGTAGTAAGCACTATACTTGGTAAGCTGGAATTGTTGGCAAAATTAACATCTATTTGTTACCTACTCCTCTGAATCCAGACCAGTATGTCAGAAGAATGAAAAGTGGGTTATTTTTTAATGTATCTATTTTGAAAAATAGATATAATTAAAGCCTAGAGCTAATGGTGAGATTCTATGGCGCCCTTCTAAGAGTGTCTACACTGCTGTTATGAGTATGCCTCACAGAGCATACTAGCCACATGCTAGCTCTGCTTAATTTAGTGCATGAAAAATAGCAGCGTAGCTGGGAGTAGCTCAAGTGGCAGCTTTGGCTAGCCACCTGAGTACAAACATGCTCCCAGCTGCAATGTAGACACACCCTATGAGATGCAGCACTGAACGTGCAGCCTGAGGGAAGACAGGGCTAAGGTAGCTTTAAGACATGATCCTGGGCTGCTCTGGGGGATGGAGACAGCCTTTAGGGCTTGTTTAAGTTACAGAAACCTCCTCCGGCTGCCCTATGGACCACAGCACTACTTGGAATCACAGCAGTGCTGTGTGATGCAGCCTCACCCCCGACATATGCTTTCTGTATCCAGCTCCACCCCTGGCAGGCTCCCATTGCTAGGGCTTGCAAGAATGTTTTCAGAAGACAGCCTAATGGCTATCCCCCCACAATTTCTGCACTGGGGGAATCCCCGCTCTACAGCTGGACATGGGGCTTTTAGGGCCTTTTGAAAGGTCTCCTGACTTTTGCGCAGCACGCAGGATCTGGAGCAAAGATAAGGATTTCACCCAATAGATTAAAAACTAGACTGAATAATCCAATCTTCTCAGTACTTGAAAATTTCAAAGCAGAAATTTTCATGGTACATAATCTTCTGCCTCAATTATTATATTCTTTGATTCCCAATGCTACCAAATTCTCCCTGCTTCTATGGTGCACTTAATCTCGACTCCCCAGGGGAAGTGAAGTTCTCGTTAAAGCTTTCTTAGGTTAATGGCATAATATGAAATGTAGGTGAACTTTCTGTGATTACTTGTAGTTCAGCCAATAATCCTACAAGCTTCAGATTGTAAGAAGGAGCAATACCTGAAACTATCAAAGTGTAAATTGAACTCTTTATTGACTCTACAATCTTAAAGAGTTTCAAACATATTTGTTAGTCTCTAAGGTGCCACAAGTACTCCTTTTCTTTTTGTGAATACAGACTAAAATGGCTGCTACTCTGAAACCAAACATATTTTAGATTTGCAAGAATGAACACGATGACAACTTGTTTTTCAGAAGAAACTGTGAAAGAAAGCTAACATTAAAGTTGCCCTGAGTATACTCTGCTGTAGGCTCAGACAGATGCTCAGAAAAATTTTCTAGAAACCTTTGAATGCCCCTTGAAATGTTAAACATTTAGGGTTCCTCAGACATGGTTCTCTCAGCTCCTTACAAAAATCCAAGGAGCAATGTTTGTTCTTTTCTGCAATACCTGGCCAGTGTGCACCCTCTAGTGGTAAATTTATATTTCTAGGTATTCAAGAGGACTTGTGCTGAGCTTTTATTGAACATATTTGTGTCTTTTCGTATGTGTTATAGCTCTACTATAGTTCATGCCATTCAACAGCTGAGCACATTTAGAAGAGGAATTTTTAATTAAGGCAGCAACACTTTAATATAAGTAGCTGGTCATGATAGTATTAATGTGCAGATAGTGTGCTTTGGTAAGAATGGTTACTGTAATGGAGGTCACAGACTCCATTTCCACATTAACATAATATTTGCTCATCTATAATCAAAGAAGAGCTTTCTTAGTCACTTTTCATCTCAAAGCCTAGAACATTCACTGAGGACATGCTACAATATGCCCGAATTTTTCTGTAGCTTGCAAAGTAGAATTGTGGAATGTGACTCTCCTAATAGGTGAAACAGGTAATCTGCTCGCTTGGATTTTCTGACACATCTGGAATACAAAGCTAGTTAATCATAGGAGCATATAAATCCATCTCAGAGAAAGAAAATAAGGAACGAAAGAGAAACTATAATTACTAAACAAGAAATACTAATTCTAAAACTACTCATTTAGTGAGATTGTGTGTGGTGCCTCAGAGGGGCAGCGCAAACAGACAGAGCCCAGGTGGTGGTGAAGAAAAGGTGGCTACAAGCCACCTTTACAGCCTCAACCTGGTCAGGGGCCATTAGCGGAGGCAGCCCAGAGAGCTGCTGTAAGTTACAGCAGACCTGCAACCCAAAGCTGCCCAGAATGGCCACATCAGAATGTGTTATGGTATCACTGTCCACAGGTATTCCCCCAAAGCAAGGAGGACTGTGTAGAACAGCTTAAAGTTGTCCTATGTTGAGCCTGAGCCTGAGCCAGAGAAATTCTCCCTCACTGGTGGAGGAGCTTTTAAAGCCTCTGGAAAAACAGTCCCTGTGATGTACAGCTATCATAACAAAGGGAAGAATGCCTCCCAGTAATTTTTAGTTAACAATGAATAATCACATTAAATGGCCATGTTGCACCTTTAGTTTACACTACTGAGGCTTATGCCACAGATGCCTTATTTTCAGCAGTGCTAGGTACCCAGAATGACAGTAAATGAAGATATCAGGTCTGAATACAGGGTTCCAAATAAACAGACTTTGGCATGGCCAGGGTAATTCTTTATGCAAAGATTAGCAATCCTTCAAAAGATTCATACCATGAATTCTGTACAGTCTGGTTTCCCTTCTACATCAGTAATCATTTCATCCTTTACTACATATTTTGTTCTTGAACCGACAGCTCAACTGTGTCCACAGCGAGGAAAGCCTCTGTTTTGAGTAAATCTGTTTTCCCCAAATAACTAACTGATCAGGTTCCTGTACTATACTGTAGTTAATGTGTGCTTGGTTTCAAAGGTAAGCTATCACACTGCCAGATGCATGGCATTTGAACAGAATGGGCCAGATTTTAAGATAGTGTAAATTGCCATAGCTCCACTGAAGTCAGAGATGTTATGCTAATTTACTTCTACTGAGGATCAAGTCTGCATATAAATCTTAATGTCCACTGAACCCTTTGCATTGTATTAAGAAACAATGAGGTAGTCTTTATCCATATGTAATACCAGCAATGGAAATGGTTGGTTTTCTAGTATAATGTGGGAGCAATGGTTCAACAAAATCTATTTATACTAATATCCTAAAAACTACTGCTTTGGTATTAGCATATAACTAGATACTGGTTTACATGCAACGAAATGGTAAGTTTCTCTCCTGTGCTTATTATAATCCTGAAAGTGATGCAGGCCAGTTTTGCAATTGAGCAAAGCAAGTGTTCAAACCACTGTGTCTACATTGTAGAGGATCTAGCATTTAATCTCTTTTTGCTTATAGGAAAAATTCTTCCCCTTCCATATGAATCTTTTCTATTTCCAGCGTTTATCAGGCACCTGATGACATTTTTCTCTGCTGTATAACAATACAATGTAATGGTCTATAAAACAAATATTTAGTAATTAGTGTTTATGCAAATATTATTTACCAAGTACCTCAGCTTCCTTAGAACATTCTTACATTCTTGTTCCAATCAATGCAAATGCATAACTTAAAAATCCTTACCTGTTTTAAACACAGCTAGAGATATTCACAGAGAACATTAACTTATTTTACCCTGATTTTTTTCTCACTGTCTTCTAAAAGGGCTCTTCATAGTAACTATTAAAGCAGAAAAAGTTTTCCTATAGTAAGTACTCTTTTGTGTCTGTTTTTAGCTAAACAAACCAGACGTTTTAAAAACAGAATATATTATAGTGTTTCCTGTGAAATACAGATTCTAGTACAAAGTCTCAGACAGTGTAGACATCAGATTGTGTGTGAGTAGGTATGTTCGAGATAGTGATACTAATTACAGACGGTCAGTGTACCTATTGGGTTCCGGGAAGGGGGCGGGGGCAGGCCCACCCCTGAAGGACCCACACCACCACCCAGCCTAAGGGGAGGATCTGTACAGGACCTGGAAACCAAATGATTTTGGGGGACAACTAATGAAATAACAGCGACAGGAGTGCGGTCAAAGGGTCAAAAGAAGGGAGTCTGATGGGGACACCGTGGACAGCACCCACTGCTCCTCGAAGACGTCAAGGGAGCCAGTGGACCCCACCCAGAGGAACTCTGCCCGGATACGTGAACGGACAGAGGATCGGAAACAGATGGTCAGTGTAGCAGGGTGGTCATCCGCTCCAGCCTTCAAGGGCTTAAAACAGCCCAGGAGAGGGCTGTGACGGGGCTAAAAGCAGCCTGGGCTGACTGGGGGAAGCAGGCTCAGCTGTGGCCATGCCCCAGTCAGGGCTCAGCTGGCCCTTATAAGAGCACAGTGGGCCAGGAGCAGTCTCTCTCTCTCTCTCTCTCTCTCGAGGGAGAAGGGTCTGGATGCTGGGGAAGTGTACCTGGGTACCTAAGGTGGAGCAGGACTGGGGGAAGGCCAGAGGAGCTGGGGAGCTCCGGCCTGGAAATCCCCCAGGCTGCAGGCCTAGTGGAAGGCCAAAAAGGGTAGTGAGGTTGCAGGGGGCAGCCCACGGGTAGGCAGAGGCAGCAGGTCCAAACCCCCTTTGCCTGTGATGATTGGCTTATACACTGCAGTCCACCCCAGTGTGCGGGGGCTCAATGGTGACTGCAGTAGCCAAAGACTGAAGAGAGGTGGGGATAGTGGGTGCGGGTTCCCCAGGGAGGGGAGACTCAGAGACTGTGGGGGTACTGCCAGGGGGCAGCACCCTGGGTAAAAGGGGCACCAGGCTCCAGGAGGGACACGGGGGCCAGCGGCAAGCGGGACATGGGCCTGCAGAGGGCACTCCAGAGGCTGGAAGAGCTAATTCCCTGAGAGACCAGCAGGAGGCGCCGCAGGAGTGAGTCCCACACTGTGACAGTCAGTGTATATGTATATTGTTTTTTTAACTGTTTCCCTTTTTCCCAACTTTAATGTTTCTTATCTTCTGGGGAACAGGCAAAACAAACTTGATAAAAGTCAATTAACTACATATGTGCCAGTCATCCTTTTGTTTGCATGTAATATCCTGGTCCACCTTCCTTTGCCTGTTCTTTGTTTTCTTAAATTATAAGCACTTTGGGGAGGGGGGCATCTCTAAAAATGTGTTTTTTTACTGTGCGTTACACAGTGGGGACCCAGTTCTGACTGGGTCCTTTAGGCATTATTAAACACAAATAATAATGCTGAAGGAGTCAGATTCATAAGTTTATTAACAGATCAGACACTTATCCAGGTTTTGCCTTAGCAAAGCTCTGATAATACTGACTATTGATTTTGGTTCATACAAATTCATAGTCACCCATATCATCAGATCCTATGATTCCTTTTATCCCCACAGAAGACCAACACCGAAATCTTTCCGTAACCCCAAAAAGAGAAGTTATCCCTTTACCATCCATTGTTTATCCCATAGTACTGTGTAAAAATTGCATCACATTACCACACAATGCTACATTTCTAAGCAAAGGCATCACTACTCAAAAGGAGCCTGAACTGAAAGATGCTGAGCACCAGAACAACAAAATGTCTGTTTGGGCACCCTGGCAATTCCATTGAAAGAGGCTCTCTGATCCATTGCATCCAGACTTGAAACAGTTAAAAGAGTTCTAGCAAATTAAATCAAAACACAGGATACTCCTTTTCCATCTTTTATTTTTCACAGAAAAAAAAATTACATCCATGCTGTCATAAATATAAAGGGAAGGGTAAACCCCTTTGAAATCCCTCCTGGCCAGGGGAAAGCTCCTCTCACCTGTAAAGGGTTAAGAAGCTAAAGGTAACCTCGCTGGCACCTGACCAAAATGACCAATGAGGAGACAAGATACTTTCAAAAGCTGGGAGGAGGGAGAGAAACAAAGGGTCTGTGTCTGTCTGTAGTCGTCTTGGCCGGGGACAGAACAGGAATGGAGTCTTAGAACTTTTAGTAAGTAATCTAGCTAGGTATGTGTTAGATTATGATTTCTTTAAATGGCTGAGAAAAGAATTGTGCTGAATAGAATAACTATTTCTGTCTGTGTATCTTTTTTGTAACTTAAGGTTTTGCCTAGAGGGGTTCTCTATGTTTTTGAATCTAATTACCCTGTAAGATATATACCATCCTGATTTTACAGGGGGGGATTTCTTTATTTCTATTTACTTCTATTTTTTATTAAAAGTCTTCTTGTAAAACACTGAATGCTTTTTCATTGTTCTCAGATCCAAGGGTTTGGGTCTGTGGTCACCTATGCAAATTGGTGAGGCTTTTTATCCAACATTTCCCAGGAAAGGGGGGGTGCAAGTGTTGGGAGGATTGTTCATTGTTCTTAAGATCCAAGGGTCTGGGTCTGTAGTCACCTAGGCAAATTGGTGAGGCTTTTTACCAAACCTTGTCCAGGAAGTGGGGTGCAAGGTTTTTGGGAAGTATTTTGGGGGGAAGGACGCGTCCAAACAGCTCTTCCCCAGTAACCAGTATTAGTTTGGTGGTGGTAGCGGCCTGTCCAAGGTTTAATATTTTGTACCTTGGGGAAGTTTTGACCTAAGCTGGTAAAGATAAGCTTAGGAGGTTTTTCATGCAGGTCCCCACATCTGTACCCTAGAGTTCAGAGTGGGGGAGGAACCTTGACATGGTGGCACAGCGGTGGGATTAACCTGAAATCATTTTGAGATCCAGTTGAGATTTTTTGAACTAGAAATACAGATTTTAAAAAGGAATTTTTAGGAAGTCCAGAAGGCAGCTTTGAAACTGAAAGCAGCTTGGTTTCTCTCTGCTTTGTGGCCAAGCAGAGACAAAAGGGGATTATCTTGTGAATTGCAGGTTTTCTTGCCTGGAGGCAGGGTACTTAACTCCTGCAGGGAAATTCACAGTCTTCCAACCCAGAGGTTTTTTTTTTTTCTTTTCTTCCTAAAAGTAAATAGGGGGTGTGTGCTCTACCCATTTGCCTGGAGACAAAAGTGGCAGGGTTTTTTTTTAGGATTTTGATTTTTTTGTTTTGTTTTACAAGGAGCACAGGTTTGAAAAGAAATTTTTTTTTTCTTTGGGCTGGGTAAGCAGTTTTCCAAGTAGTTGGAGGTTTTTTGCTTTAATTTGGGCCCAGAGCAGAGACAAGGGAATTGTCTTTTTCTGTAGGCTGACAATCACTATCAGAGAATAGGTATTCTATTCCAGCACAGCAAAATTTTACAGCCAAGTTTTGTTTGTTTATTTCTAAACCTCGGGTGTAAAGTTAGTTAAAAACAGAGAGGTTAGAATGGCCAAATCCTCAGCTCAACTACAGCTGGAATTAGCCAAATTTCAGGCTGAGGAAAAACAAAGGGAACATGAAAGACAGATAGAACTCATGCGGCTGAAGGAGGAGGAGAAGGAAAAAGAGAGGAAGCATGTGGAGGAGATGGAGAGGATAAAGGCCCAGCAGAATATACCAACAAACCCTAGCAATCCTTCTCCAGGTACCACTTCCCATCCCAGAAAGTTCCCCACCTACAAGGCAGGTGATGATACTGAGGCCTTCTTAGAAAACTTCGAAAGGGCCTGCCTTGGGTACAACATCTCTACTGACCAATACATGGTAGAGCTGAGGCCGCAGCTCAGTGGACCCTTAGCTGAGGTGGCAGCTGAAATGCCTAAAGAACACATGAACAAGTATGAACTGTTTAAATCCAAGGCGAGAGTCAGAATGGGGATAACACCCGAGCAGTCTCGTCGGAGGTTCAGAGCCCTAAGGTGGAAACCAGACATGTCATTTACCCGACATGCCTACCACATTGTAAAACATTGGGATGCCTGGATATCAGGAGCAAGTGTTGAATCTCCAGTAAATTTGCCCTTCCTAATGCAAATGGAACAATTCTTAGAGGGTGTTCCTGAGGAAATAGAAAGATACATCCTAGATGGGAAACCCAAAACTGTAATTGAGGCAGGAGAGATTGGAGCCAGATGGGTGGAGGTGGCAGAGAAGAAGAAAACTGGTCGCAGTTGGAGCGGAGACCAGAAGGGACCACCCCAGACCACACCCTATTACCGGGGGCCGCCCAAAGCCCCACCTACCTCCCAAAGAACCCTCCAGACCCCTTATCGTCCCACCCCCCCGTTCTCCAGCAACCCTCCTCGCCCCAGTGACCCGTCAGCTGGACGATGTTTTAAGTGTAACGAGCTGGGGCATGTAAAGGCCAACTGCCCCAAGAACCCCAACAGATTACAGTTCATTGCACCGGAATCACACCAGAGGTCCACAGGCCCAGATACCTCCCAGATACCCTTGGAGCGGAGGGAAACTGTGAGTGTGGGCGGGAAGAAGGTCACCGCGTGGAGGGACACCGGAGCACAAGTGTCAGCTATCCATGCTTCCTTAGTGGACCCCAATTTAATCAACCCAGAGATCCAAGTGACGATTCAACCCTTCAAGTCCAACTCTTTCAATTTGCCTACAGCCAAGTTGCCTGTCCAGTACAAGGGCTGGTCAGGAATGTGGACTTTTGCAGTCTATGATGATTATCCCATCCCCATGCTGTTGGGGGAAGACTTGGCCAATCATGTGAAGCAGGCCAAGAGGGTGGGAATGGTCACCCGCAACCAGGCTAAACAAGCCGTGAGGCCTAGCTCTGTTCCGGAAACTTCTATCAGGACCCAGTCAGAGGTGATGGACCTGGACCCCAGGCCAATGTCTGCAACAGCAGTAGTGGATCCAGTCCCAGAGACCCAGACGGAACCAGTCCCAGAACCGGAACCAGCCGAACAACCAACACCAGACCCCGTGTCAGCACTGAATCCAGTACTTGCAACCTCAACACCAGAGGGCCCCACCGAACCTGAACTGGCAGCAGCCGATAACCCTACACAAGAGGCTCAGCCGGAGCCTGAATCCCAACATAGTACACCAGCGGAGAGCGGTTCACAGTCAACAGAAACAGCTCCATCCCCTATATCGCTTCCAGAGGGACCAAGCCTAGGTCCACAATCCCATGAGGAACTGATGTCTCCAGCATCAAGGGAACAGTTCCAGACCGAACAAGAAGCAGATGAAAGCCTCCAGAGAGCTTGGACGGCGGCACGGAGCAACCCACCGCCTCTCAGCTCTTCTAATCGATCCAGGTTTGTTGTAGAAAGAGGACTTTTATACAAGGAAACTCTTTCTGGGGGACACCAGGAAGACTGGCATCCTCAGAGACAGTTGGTAGTTCCAACTAAATACCGGGCCAAGCTCTTGAGCTTAGCCCATGATCACCCTAGTGGCCATGCTGGGGTGAACAGGACCAAAGACCGTTTGGGGGGGTCATTCCACTGGGAGGGAATGGGCAAGGATGTTTCTACCTATGTCCAGTCTTGTGAGGTGTGCCAAAGAGTGGGAAAACCCCAAGACCAGGTCAAAGCTCCTCTCCAGCCACTCCCCATCATTGAAGTTCCATTTCAGCGAGTAGCTGTGGATATTCTGGGTCCTTTTCCGAAAAAGACACCCAGAGGAAAGCAGTACATACTGACTTTCATGGATTTTGCCACCCGATGGCCGGAAGCAGTAGCTCTAAGCAACACCAGGGCTAAAAGTGTGTGCCAGGCACTAGCAGACATTTTTGCCAGGGTAGGTTGGCCCTCCGACATCCTCACAGATGCAGGGACTAATTTCCTGGCAGGAACTATGAAAAACCTTTGGGAAGCTCATGGGGTAAATCACTTGGTTGCCACTCCTTACCATCATCAAACAAATGGCATGGTGGAGAAGTTTAATGGAACTTTGGGGGCCATGATACGTAAATTCGTAAATGAGCACTCCAATGATTGGGACCTAGTATTGCAGCAGTTGCTCTTTGCCTACAGAGCTGTACCACATCCCAGTTTAGGGTTTTCCCCATTTGAACTTGTATATGGCCGTGAGGTTAAGGGGCCATTGCAGTTGGTGAAGCAGCAATGGGAGGGATTTACACCTTCTCCAGGAACTAACATTCTGGACTTTGTAACCAACCTACAAAACACCCTCCGAACCTCTTTAGCCCTTGCTAGAGAAAACTTACAGGATGCTCAAAAAGAGCAAAAAGCCTGGTATGATAAACATGCCAGAGAGCGTTCCTTCAAAGTAGGAGACCAGGTCATGGTCTTAAAGGCGCTCCAGGCCCATAAAATGGAAGCATCGTGGGAAGGGCCATTCGTGGTCCAGGAGCGCCTGGGAGCTGTTAATTATCTCATAGCATTCCCCACCTCCAACCGAAAGCCTAAGGTGTATCATATTAATTCTCTAAAGCCCTTTTATTCCAGAGAATTAAAGGTTTGTCAGTTTACAGCCCAGGGAGGAGACGACGCTGAGTGGCCTGAAGGTGTCTACTACGAAGGGAAATGTGCTGGTGGTGTGGAAGAGGTGAACCTCTCCATGACCCTTGGGCGTATGCAGCGACAGCAGATCCAGGAGCTGTGCACTAGCTACGCGCCAACGTTCTCAGCCACCCCAGGACTGACTGAACGGGCATACCACTCCATTGACACAGGTAATGCTCACCCAATTAGGGTCCAACCTTACCGGGTGTCTCCTCAAGCTAAAACTGCTATAGAACGGGAGATCCAGGATATGTTACAGATGGGTGTAATCCGCCCCTCTGAAAGTGCATGGGCATCTCCAGTGGTTCTAGTTCCCAAACCAGATGGGGAAATACGTTTTTGCGTGGACTACCGTAAGCTAAATGCTGTAACTCGCCCAGACAACTATCCCATGCCACGCACAGATGAACTATTAGAGAAACTGGGAAGGGCCCAGTTCATCTCTACCTTGGACTTAACCAAGGGGTACTGGCAGGTACCGCTAGATGAATCTGCCAAGGAAAGGTCAGCCTTCATCACACATCTCGGGCTGTATGAATTTAATGTACTCCCTTTCGGGCTGCGAAATGCACCCGCCACTTTCCAAAGACTTGTAGATGGTCTCCTAGCGGGATTAGGAGAATATGCAGTCGCCTACCTTGACGATGTGGCCATATTTTCGGATTCCTGGGCAGACCACCTGGAACATCTACAAAAAGTCCTTGAGCGCATAAGGGAGGCAGGACTAACTGTTAAGGCTAAGAAGTGTCAAATAGGCCTAAACAGAGTGACTTACCTTGGACACCAGGTGGGTCAAGGAACTATCAGCCCCCTACAGGCCAAAGTGGATGCTATCCAAAAGTGGCCTGTCCCAAAGTCAAAGAAACAGGTTCAATCCTTCTTAGGCTTGGCCGGTTATTACAGACGATTTGTACCGCACTACAGCCAAATCGCTGCCCCACTGACAGACCTAACCAAAAAGAAACAGCCAAATGCTGTTCAGTGGACCGGAAAGTGTCAGAAGGCCTTTAACAAGCTTAAAGCGACACTCATGTCTGACCCTGTACTAAGGGCCCCAGACTTTGACAAACCGTTCCTAGTAACCACAGATGCATCCGAGCGTGGTGTGGGAGCAGTTTTAATGCAGAAAGGACCTGATCAAGAATTCCATCCTGTAGTGTTTCTCAGCAAAAAACTGTCTGAGAGGGAAAGCAACTGGTCAGTCACTGAAAAAGAATGTTATGCCATTGTCTACGCTCTGGAAAAGCTACGCCCATATGTTTGGGGACGGCGTTTCCACCTGCAAACCGACCATGCTGCACTAAAGTGGCTTCACACCGTCAAAGAAACTAACAAAAAACTTCTTCGGTGGAGTTTAGCTCTCCAAGATTTTGATTTCGACATCCAACACATCTCAGGAGCTTCTAACAAAGTGGCTGATGCACTCTCCCGTGAAAGTTTCCCAGAATCAACTGGTTAAAATCGTCCTTGAGATGTGGAAAATATTATTAGTCTTTATGTACTTGGTAGTATATTTAGAGATGCATGTGTCTTATTAACTCTGTTTTCCTAGAGCTCCAGGAAGAAATCCCAGCCAGTGTTTCACCCTAGCTGAGATTTGGGGGGCGTGTCATAAATATAAAGGGAAGGGTAAACCCCTTTGAAATCCCTCCTGGCCAGGGGAAAGCTCCTCTCACCTGTAAAGGGTTAAGAAGCTAAAGGTAACCTCGCTGGCACCTGACCAAAATGACCAATGAGGAGACAAGATACTTTCAAAAGCTGGGAGGAGGGAGAGAAACAAAGGGTCTGTGTCTGTCTGTAGTCGTCTTGGCCGGGGACAGAACAGGAATGGAGTCTTAGAACTTTTAGTAAGTAATCTAGCTAGGTATGTGTTAGATTATGATTTCTTTAAATGGCTGAGAAAAGAATTGTGCTGAATAGAATAACTATTTCTGTCTGTGTATCTTTTTTGTAACTTAAGGTTTTGCCTAGAGGGGTTCTCTATGTTTTTGAATCTAATTACCCTGTAAGATATATACCATCCTGATTTTACAGGGGGGGATTTCTTTATTTCTATTTACTTCTATTTTTTATTAAAAGTCTTCTTGTAAAACACTGAATGCTTTTTCATTGTTCTCAGATCCAAGGGTTTGGGTCTGTGGTCACCTATGCAAATTGGTGAGGCTTTTTATCCAACATTTCCCAGGAAAGGGGGGGTGCAAGTGTTGGGAGGATTGTTCATTGTTCTTAAGATCCAAGGGTCTGGGTCTGTAGTCACCTAGGCAAATTGGTGAGGCTTTTTACCAAACCTTGTCCAGGAAGTGGGGTGCAAGGTTTTTGGGAAGTATTTTGGGGGGAAGGACGCGTCCAAACAGCTCTTCCCCAGTAACCAGTATTAGTTTGGTGGTGGTAGCGGCCTGTCCAAGGTTTAATATTTTGTACCTTGGGGAAGTTTTGACCTAAGCTGGTAAAGATAAGCTTAGGAGGTTTTTCATGCAGGTCCCCACATCTGTACCCTAGAGTTCAGAGTGGGGGAGGAACCTTGACACATGCCTTAAAGAGAGACTAAATAATGGGGGTGCATAATTTTTGCTTTACCTTACATTTCTGCCTTTTAAACTCCATTTCAACTCAATGAAAAAGCCAACAAATATAGATTTAATTATGCAGAAAAGATGCTTTAACTGCAGTGCACATTCAATACCCAAAATCCAAAGAAAGCAGTTCTACTTGAAATGTGTACAAATCAATTAATTATATTGATTTGGAATGAGCTGTGCTTTAATTTAAAACGTAGATTACCACAGGCCGAACTTGATAAAGTCAGACTTTTTGAGGCATGGTACCTTAGTTTTGAAGATGACCTGAGCCTCTTTATGAAATAGATTCATAGATATTTAGGTCAGAAGGGACCATTATGATCATCTAGTCTGACCTCCTGCACAACGCAGGCCATAGAATTTCACCCACCACTCCTGCAAAAAACCTCACACCTATATCTGTGCTATTGAAGTCCTCAAATCGTAGTTTAAAGACTTCAAGGAGCAGAGAATCCTCCAGCAAGTGACCCGTGCCCCATGCTACAGAGGAAGGCGAAAAATCTCCAGGACCTCTTCCAGTCTGCCCTGGAGGAAAATTCCTTCCAGACCCCAAATATGGTGATCAGCTAAACCCTGAGCATATGGGCAAGATTCATCAGCCAGATACTACAGAAAATGGTGACTTGCCTGGCTTTTCATTTTACTTCTATAAATGACAATCACATACAATCAATCAGGGGCTTATTACACTGTTTACCATTCATAATAATTTTTAACAAAACTTATGTGAAACTGAATTCAAGATGAATATTAAAAAACTTTAAAAACCTGCTGATACCTTGTTGAAAATCTCCTTGAAAGATTTTCAATTTAGAAACTCTTCCTCTTATATAGTATGCAGTTGTTACACTTCTTACCATACCCTATTACCAATTACTAAGATAGAGCTAGATCAAGGTATAGAAACTATTAGTCCATTGCTGGGCCTCTGGATTCTGTAGTTAGTTGATCACATTAGAGAATCAGTTTTCAGTTTTTAAAAAGGAATTAGTCCTCTTGGTTGTAACTTATAAAAGGGATGTCTGCCTGTGTCAGCAGAGAGCATGAGACATCAGGTCTGAGAGGAATGAACTGCCCCATGCTCGCCAGCGAGTGTTAACTCTACTCACAGTGGTGTAACGCCATCGAATTATTCCTAGTTTACACCAATGTGAGAAGCCCATGACTTTCCTTGTGTGTGCATAGAGAAGCAAAAAAAATACATATTTTAATTAAAACAGAAATATATTAGTAATTCCCATGCATATAATGAACCAAGGCTGTAGACACAGAGGGTACATGTACATCGCAAAAAGAAGAAAAAAAAAGCCCAGGGCAGCATGTCTCAGAGCTCAGGTCAACTGACTCAGGTTCCTGGGGCTCACTTACAGGGTTAAAAACAGCAGTATAAACATTCATGCTTAGGCTGGACGAAGGGCTCTGAGACCCAAATTTCAGAGCCCCAGCTCTGATTATTTTTGATACTTCCTTTAGGGTTAAAAATCAATTATACTTTAAAAGCAAGCAACAAACCAAGCTTGGTATTTTATAGATACAGCTGATCAAGAAAAACCTGTTGGAAGAACTCAGGATAAGAGTCTTGAAAATATATGCACCTAACCTTATCAGTTTAAATTTTCAGCATTGAATAACTTTTGAAACAACTGCTGTAACTAGAGTCTGGTTAGTCATTTACAAAGATGTCACATGACTTTGGCTCTATGCAAAATAAATTAACTCACTTCTGGCTTGAGCTGTCATATTCCCAGTCCTGGCTGATTACACACAGAGACACAAGCTTTGCTCACACTGCCACCTGCTGTTGATATGAATTTGGTTTCCAGCTGACTAGTTTTTGAACACCAATATTGTATAGTTAAACTGGCCTAATCAATAAGGAACAAGCATCATCTATATTGATTTTTTTCAAACCTTTTAAACATCACTCATTGTTTCAGAGTCCACTGGCAGAAGCTATGTGACAATCTTTGTCTCTCCTGTTGTTTTTGCAGATGATTAAACAGAATAACGATATTAAAAAGCCCCTATTTTCTGGTATTTGTAATTTTATGTGGTTCTTGTATATATATATAAACAAATAAATTAAAAGTTTTAAAGAGTAAGGCTTCAAAGTAATAAATAACCCTTAAATTATAGAAATAAGACGTGACTAAAGCTAGCCCTGATAGAAGTAAACAAATGTATTAGGAGGATATAGTGGGATTTTTATTATTTCTCAGGCCATATCCTTGGATTGTTAAACTTTTTAATGCTAATCTAACACTGAACAATTCATGCAAGAAGTGCGCTGTATTTAAAACTTAAGCTGAAATGCTTCTTACCCACCTAAAATGAGTTTGAGATTAATAGTTTCCCCTGCTACTGTCTGTCCTGATTTCTTATACAGGCAATATTCTGCTAAAATCAAGAATTAGTTTTGTTTTAAAAGTTCAAACTTGGCACATTCATTGTCATCACAAAGGAAAATATACTTTGCACATATACACACACCTCCCCCCCCAAAAAAGTAGATCTTCTCTTCTTGAAGTCAGGAGTATGGAAAGCAGCAGAGACTCCATGGCCTATTCACCATCCTCCACCAAAATCATTGGTTTGTAGGGAGGAGAAGGGGCTTCAACTGAAACAAGGAAATTAAGTACAATTATTAAAATCTGTGCAACATTAAAGATATTTTTGTCAGATGAAGTCAGAAAATTAACTTCTGATTTCCCCAGCAACACTGGCTTACCCATACTGTATCACAGAGGCAATTTTTTTTCCCAAAGGACACCATAGTGGAGTCCATTGTATATCTATTATATCACATCCATAAGCTTCTCAGGAAAATTATTTTTTAAAAAATGCTGTTGCATCTTTCGCACCCATACAACTTGATACGTGCATGGACAAATCAGGTAATTAAGTAGCTAATGACTCATTTGCATGCACAATTTCCCATTTTTACCTCCAATGTCAGCCTGTATGCACCAATGCAGGCATAATATATACTAGCATACATCTGTAATTGCACTCACTGTACCCTTTTTGAAAATTTAGCATATGTTATGTATTAAGGCAATATAGAGAACAATGAAATACTGTTTTAGGTTTACATAGTAGAGGCATAAACTGTATTAGGGCAGTATTAAATTTGCTCAGCTAAGCAATCAGAAGCCTAGAAATACAAAAGCTAAGAGTGCTATGCAAATAGTCTGGGTTTGTTTGGGTTTTTTGTGCACCTCTAGTGGCTAGATCACATACAGAGGTTATGAATCAGCTACTGTCTCCAAGCTAGCAGAGCTGGTCCTTTAGCTCTAGCAGGAGGGGCCCACACTTTTAGATCCAGAGAGCCCTGGTTCGACCATCAAGGACTATTGTCACAGGCATAATTATGTTCCCTTGTTCACATGCATTACAATACAATGTAATTGTAATCATATTCTATTACTCTTTTACAGCAAGATTTCGGAGTTAATACAAACCCTGCATAAGAGACCACTTCTGTATGAGTACAAGTCACAGACTGACAGATCCAGAAGAGTACCCAGAAGTCACCTACTATAGGACAGCCCCAACAAAGAAAATAACAGAACGCCACTGGCCATCACCTTCAGCCCCCAACTAAAACCTCTCCAATGCATCATCAAGGATCTACAACCTCTCCTGAAGAACGACCCATCACTCTCACAGATCTTGGGAGATAGGCCAGTCCTTGCTTACAGACAGCCCCGCAACCTGAAGCAAATACTCACCAACAACCACATACCACACAACAGAACCACTAACCCAGGAACTTATCCCCCCTCCCCCAACTGTTCCTCAGACGTTCTTGTCAACTGCTGGAAATGGCCCACCTTGATTATCACTACAAAAGGTTCCCCCCCACCCCACCCCCGCTCTCCTGCTGGTAGTAACTCACCTTACGTGATCACTCTGGTTACAGTGTGTATGGTAACACCCATTGTTTCATGTTCTCTACGTATATAAAATCTCCCCGCTGTATTTTCTACCGAATGCATCCGATGAAGTGAGCTGTAGCTCACGAAAGCTTATGCTCAAATAAATTTGTTAGTCTCTAAGGTGCCACAAGTACTCCTTTTCTTTTTGCAAATACAGATTAACACGGCTGCTACTCTGAAAGTTGATATATAGATTGTTCAGCAATCTAACTGCTGCATCATCAAGGATAACAAGGTCCACCTTCCCATCTAACTGTGCCCTTCTCCACCACATTCTTGACCATCCACATTGCTGCCCTACAGTCACACTGTGAAGATTGGATTAAGCCAAATTTCTGCACTGTTGCAACCACTCTGGCTGGTCCAGTCAGCAGCCTATTGAGCCTAGTCCAGGGTCTGCATTCCAGGCTGGAAACAGGGTGGATGTAATTTAGGGCCTAGAGAGCTGAACTGCGCCAGGAAAGGCTGAGACTGGCAATTTTGGGTGAAGCAGATTGGCACAGAAGAAGAGCTTTGTATGTGGCAGAAGAACTAGGTCTGAGTGTGAACTTTTGTGTTCTGTTTGTGTTGGGAATCTGATGATTGTCTGAACCACTTCTGTTATTAAACTAGTCCCAGGTGGGGGCACTGTTAGCCTCAAATTAGAGTGTGTGGAGCTTGTAAGGAACCTGCAAGAGGGGGCTAACGGGGAAGGATGCCTGTGAAGTTACCCCCTACCATGAGTGTATGACTAGAAGGTAGCTAACTCTTGTACAGAACATAGTTGCTGGAACTAGAGGTGCTGGGGATGCAGACGCACCCCATGGTTTGAAGTGGTTTCCATCATATAAAAGGTTTACAGTTTGGTTAAATGGCTCTCAGCACCCAAACTGTACAAATTGTTTCAGCACTTTTGGTACAGAGAGTACTGGGGGGACTGACACACACACATCCCATACAGGGGATTAAGTAACCATACTACCCTGCCCAAGCACATAAGGCAGCTCACAGCGAATCCTTGAATGGTGTTCTAGAAAGTGACAGGGACTACGGGTTAAATCATCATACTGAATATGCTTAGGAGTATTTCATAGGAGTCCTGTGGCAACAGTAATATAATAGGCAACACTCAAATAATGAAAATTACTTTAAAACACTATAAAAAGACATCTAATTTCCATCATAAAACACCTAACACTTGAGGTTGCATGAGGCGAATGTGCATACATTGTGAAGGAGCACTAGAATGTATGATAACCCTCTGAATTTGATAATTTATTATGTATGTATTTAGATTTAACAAAAAAGTTACCCATACAAAAAGTTCTAGGCACTAACAGTTACTTAAATGTATGATAACATAATTATGACCACCTTCTGGCATTCAGTACTGATATACAAATAACATGTAAACTCCGTCAGCAGCTTAAAAAAGATATACAAATAACACATTAATTCAGCCCGCCAGTAAATCAAAGTTACAACAAAAATCTGATATGATGAACACAATACAAGTGGATAGATATAGGTAAATAAAGTCTATATTAAATGAGCAATAATAGTATATGATGATAAATTATAAAACGGCATAACATTCACAAGTAAACCTTTACATTGTTAGCTTTGAAGACTAATTGTTGCATTTTAGTCAAATTTCTTTTAATTTTGAAGGCTTATTTTTATTGTCCACTATAACTCCACTTTTGAGAGCTGCTAGTCGTTCTTTTCTCTTATTTCAATGTATAACATTACTCATTTAATATCTAGTATAATTACAAGCTACAATTTTAGCACTTCCTTGTTTATTATTAATATGCCCTAGCACTTTCCATGTTTTCAGTTGCTTATAGATTTCCTAAATGTTAACTGCTTGGGCTAAAAAAAAATTCCATCCTGGGTGTCTACCTCAAGCTGAGTATTTTTTGGAAGCTTCAGCCAAAACAGTTCAGCCATTTATAAGAATGAAGCTGAGGAAAAATGTTTTGTAATGTTGTGACTTTTTTTCTTCGAGAAGCTTTAGTGCCCCCATGTTTTGGAGCAAGGATGGAAGGAGGTGGATCTCCCGTTAAGAATGTGCCTTTTGCTGTTTCTGTGAAAATCTGCCCAGTTTTGGTCAAGTTATGCCTTTGTGTATGTGCATAGTGAGATTTTTTTTCAGAGACTTTGCGGAGTTGAGCAGCTAAACTCTCCAAAGAATCCATGCATACCGAGCATCCTCCAGCCCCTAACACTTCCTATGTGCAACCAGACTACAGTGCCATCCCCACAAAGTGAGTATACTCTAACCTATCGCTACAGGGACAAAGCTGGACTTTCCCTGTAATTGGTGCTCCCAGTTGCTTCAGGCCAGGATGGGCCAGGCACTGGAATTAAGAGCAGGAAGACTGTTCCTCCTCTGCTATCAGTACCCCCACTTTCCTCCTCCACACACCAGCAGGGACCTACCTGACTCAAATGCAGAGGGGGGGGGCAAGAGCTGGATGGGGAGGGGGTGAAGGAGAAGATTGGGACACAGAAGCTGGACAGGGGGATGAAGGGAGACTGGGACTGGCTGGACAAGGATACTTCTAAGAATGGGAACCACGGATGGGAGTCTGGTGACTGGTTGGGCAAGGGGACTGGGAACCAGTAGGGGGAGAACACTACCAGGAGTGGAAAGGTGAGATAGATCTGACAAGGAGCTGGGATGGGGACTGGGACTGGCTGAGCAAAGAGTCTAGGACAAGAAACCAGGGTGGGATGAGCCTTGGAAAAGGAGCTAGAGAGGGGATGACTACATGAGGGCTAAGTTAAGGTTGTACAGGCAATATTAATTCTGGCATTTCTTGACTTCGCAACCTTAATAATCCTTTTAATGTAGTTTTGGGTGTGATACTGCAAATATTGAGTATTCTAATAATGTATGTAGGTTGCTGATATGATGAATACTGTAATGACAGAGGTGCCACTTTGAGGAAGTAGGTAGACTATGGTATCCCAACAAGTACCCAAAGAAAAGAGATGGTATTTGGGTGAGGGGGGGTATTAGGAAGGGAGCTTGTTCAGGCATTAAGGAAAGGCAAGGAATTTTTAGTATCTACCTTCTCTCTAATTTTTGACTGATGTTACAGTACTGGATACCCCCATATGATTGGAACTTTGTAGCCAATACTCATGCAGAAATTACAGATATTTCATTGGTGTTGCAGTTTTTCTAAATCTGAATATTTCAGAAGTAGATAGACATTCAAAACGCTGAGTTTTTCTCAAACATTATGACTAATGGCTATAGTTCACAAATAGGTTTGCCTTTTAGCAACTTTCATGCCAGATGCTGATCCTCTAATTACATTTCAAGTTCAGCACTTTTACCTACTTCCTTTAAAATAACAATACAATCAAATATGTGCAAGTTTTAGGGTTAATATTTTTGTTTTACACTCCATTCAAACTATTTATTAATCACAATCTTTTTAGGAAGATAGGCAGGGCTGGTAGCTTCTAAAACTGTAGTACCTATAGAAGTCAAATATATTTATCATTATTAAATAGATAAAACAGTCAAAAGGCCAAGGTTTCAACACAGCGATGCCTTTCATGTAAAGAAACAAAGACATAACCAACTCAAATGATATTTGATTCCTTCTATCTTGTCAAGAATAGAACGTCATGGTTGTGTCAAAGCTAACAAAAAGCCTTCCATTAATACCACTTAGTTGACTGAGGGAAGAAGAAGCTTTATTGAGTACATCCAACTTTGCTAAAGATCTTCCAGTGAACTAACTGAAAATCTCTAAGGACCTAATCTGAACTCAATAAAAAGATTCCTGTTGTCTTCAGTGGGCTTTGGATTAGGCCCTACATGTCATATGCCAGCAAGCATCAGTTCTTAGGATGGAGTCTGTGGGGACTGTGTCTAGTTTGATTGTAGCACAGTCATGGTTAGAAACACTGAGAGGATTATTCTGGGGCATTACAATCGCTATTCAAGAATCCCCGTCCGATCATACTGATTTCCACCTGCCTCATACACCCTTAAATCCCTAGGTATGCCTTACAGTTCTGAACTGAAGCAAAAGTGGTAAGATTAATCCATTATAATGCACTGTACAAAAACCAAAATGTTTGGCAACATACTCCTTTCCCAGATCCATCGTTATTATTTTTCTTCACTTTCAATGAACAATTTATAATGAAAGCTGCCTTTTAGACTTCACCGAGTGTGGTAACCCTTGGGAAAAATGGAGTTGCTGTAAAACATGTTAAAATGAGGTAATAAGAATGCAATACAGGCACAAATGATGAACTTCTATGACTTTGCTGCTGTTTCAGAATGAGTCTGAATAACTTCAAAAGAAATTATTTTTGTCTGTAATCGGACTCCAACTCTAAGACTCTATTCAGGCTAGAATGTGATTTATCCATCTTTTCCTCTTTCTTTTATTTTTTTGTTAGACAATAAATATCACATTTCACGCTTCTTCTAATACAAACTCTGAATCTACGTAATCAGACACATCACACAATTTGTTGAAAAAACTGTCTTATTTATAAAACAAATGTGTTCTACCCATTTGTGTATATTGTTTCCTCACTGCACTAGCAGAGGACAAGCTTTCTCTCCATAATTTGTCTGACTCTGGAGTACTGGAAGATAATACAGTGAAACTCTCAGGCTGCCAGGTACCCTTCAATCAGCGTGAAGAAAACTCTTTTTAAAAAGTTATTTCCAGATATACATTCCCACATTTACTTCTGTAATGTTCTCTGATTCAGAAACACATTACTGTTCTCTAATAATAAATTTACCAGTACCCAAAACTAGAAAATACATAGCAAGGCAAAAGCTCTGTGGGTTTAAATATTATCTGTCCCTTCAGTGCAGCAGGCATGGATTCCATCCATTGCAGAGTGTAGAAGACTCAGAGCTCTCGACCACTGTGTTGAAGGAATTAATGTGCATTGCAGATATTCACTCAGTATAGGGTCACTGACTGCATTGCCTGGGCAACATTTCCTACCAGCCAATTTAGAGAATACACTGAGCGCTCACCGCTCTTGAAAGGAACTGCTTTGTGTCTCTCCAGGTGAAAGATCAGGTGTTGTGATCACACTCAAATCAAAGGGAAAAGCATAGGCGATCAAAAAATACATATTAAGAAAATGAGAGAAAATGTACTCTGCTTTTGTGTGCATTCAAAGACATACTGTATAGTACTTAAAACTGCCTGAAAATATTAACAACTAGAGATAGGAGGATGCAATTTGCATCTGGATTAAGTGTAGACTATAGGATTTGTAATATATGAAATCAAACAAGCTATTTTTGCAATATTTTTACCAGCATAGGACATGTCTGATCAGATCCAGGAAAGAGGCCCCTTCTGGTTTGGATACAATACAGAACCAAAAGTGTAGAGATCGGTATGTAGCCAGAGAATTTAATCTAACCTCCCCTAAAACTTCATTAGGGTGAGTGGGTAGTTTTGATTTTCCTGTTCAGGTCCATATCTAACAATAGTAATAAAATAATTATTTTAAAGCCTCAGTGTTTGGAGCATAAACACATGATTAAATAACGTTTTTAAACCCTCATTAAAACTCATACACATATAAATAAAGAGAGTCTAATGTAAAAAGAATTGGGGAATCAAAGCTTCACATGGGTAAATGGTATAGTATTTGGACGAAATATAGTGACTCAATTTGAATATGGTAACTGAGTGCTACAGTCCGTTCTGTAATACTTTACACAAAGTGGATTAAAATACAATAAAGCCACCAAAGAGCTATTTAGCCCAAATATTAAGAAGAAATCAAGCCAAGTAACTGACATAAAATGTGAACAACTCAATGATGACTTTATTGTATCAATTAATCTCACCAAACCCACAAAAATATTTCAAGTAATGTTAATTTTGTTCCATTTCAGGCACATTCCTGTGTCATGGTGGCTAATTTATTAAATACACAACAAAATTAAATGTCATTATCTCTATAGCACTACTGCGGTACATAGATTCTTACAACAGCTAAGATACTACTCATAACTAACAGCAAAATCTCCCCTGGGTCTAAGACTCAAATCCTGCTAACTACCCCTATATAAGTAAGGAAGGCCCTTAATGACTGTACAATTGCCACAGTTCCTTTCTATTGGGGGAGGAGATTTGTCCATGGAGAGGTCATTCAGGGAAACTGTTCCACAGCAGTTCTCTTCAGCAAGACAGAACAGGGGAGTTCAGGTAGACTATGGGAGATACAAAGGTGAGAGTCTGCAATTATAAATCAGGGAGAAGGCCTAGCAGATTCTGATGAGCATTCCATACCCTTTGGGGGGAAGGATTTCATAGATGCAGCTCCCACACAGATCTATAGCCCAAGGCCTATTTATTCAGGTTTCACCCAGGGGCCCAGAATATGGCACTAAGCAGTTTGTCTAAACTGCCAACTGAATGACAAAACTTTTGTCTTTCAGAAGTGTTAAAAAAACACACACATACCCGAAAGACAAACGTTTTGCCAATGAGAAGCGCTGGTGTGAACAGTGCTTTCTCAGCAGGAGCGCTCTCCTGCCAACAAAGCAAACATGGAAATGCCACTCATTGGGGGTGGAAGTTTTTTATCAGGAGAAGAGCTCTCTCCTGCTGACAGACAGCGGCACGGCTATAGCAACACAGCTGTGTCACTAAAACCTGCATAGTGTAAACGTAGCCAAAGTAACAAATTATAAGTATTTAGAAATAAACAAACTGATACTGGGGTAGTTTAATATATATAGGTATATTAGCATGCACGTGCAAGAAGAAAAATCCTAAAACACATAGTAAAATAAATTCAAGACTCAGATAAAATTACCATTCACATGAGTGAGTGATTTGTGTGTGTGTGTTTGTTTGTACCCTAAGAGAACATAAATCAGCTATTTTAAGAGCAAGAGAAATGTAGAATCTCACAGGTTATTGGGTGTTGAGGTGAATTCGTTTAACTATACTCCCATCACAAATGCTATTTCAAGTTGCCATGTGCGAGGGATAATAAAGGTATAGCCAAAAGGAACATTAACAACTCAAAGCCTATTAAACTGTGCCTAATATTCCAAGCTATAGTATTTGTTTGATATTGCTGCCACTTTACCAACTGCAGAGGAGGAGCAGAATTCAGTGCCTTGCAAATCAGTTTCCGGGTTGGACCATAAATCAGTGATGCAGAGTCAGATATTTTCATAATGCACTTTTATTTATAAAATGTACAAGTCCTGTTCCCTTGAACAGAGGCGGTAACAGACAGCACACAGCAACTCCATCTTGTAGAAACATCAGGTAACATATATGCCCAGAAGTCTTGCACCTGTTTCTCTCCGCGGTATCAATCATATCTCCGCCTAATACACAATATTCTCTTTCTACCTCAGTGTGAGACTTTTACACCTGGAGAATCCCTATTTCAAGGCTGCTCATCAAGACCACATGGCCCAGTCAAGTGCTTACCCTCCTTTTGCACAGCTGCTTTTCAACACAAAGGAACCTCAGAGCTTCAGATGCCTGACAAAGGTGAGTGCTTTAACCCACATAATTTCCTTATTGACTGAGTGCACTTATTGCAAGGCATTCCAGCTCTTTCTGTAGGGAGTTTCATCCTGGGTGCTTATATGTCGAAGACCCCTAATGGGCAAGTCAGAACAATGTACAACTTCCAAATACGGTAACTCCTTAATAAACGTTGTAGTTATGTTCTTGAAAAATGCGACTTTAAGTGAAGCAATGTTAAGCGAATCCAATTTCCCCATAAGAATGAATGTAAATGGGGGGGGTTAGGTTCCAGGGAAATTCTTTTTTGCCATATAGTACAGTACTATAGTTGGGAGGTGCCCCCGCCTTACCCCACACAGGCACAGCGAACTGGCATGGGAAACAATGAGGCAGGCAAGGAGGCTGAAGGTGCTGTAGGCTAGGAGAAGCACATTGCACAGCAGCAGCTTCCCCTACTCTGCAAGCACCAGGGGCTGGGGGCCCAACCCTCGGCCCGCCCACTCCACCCCTTCACCCACCTTTAACCCGCCTCTTCTCCCCCCCCACCCTTTACTCTGCACACTGCGTCCTTGCTCCTCCCTTAGCCCTTCCTCCCCTGCCTCCTGGCCTGCCAGTGGCAATCAGCTGGCTTGCGGTGTTTAGGAGGGAGCGGGGAGGAGCGAGGACACAGCGCGCAGGCTCCCCCTCCGTCCCCTGCCACCTGAACGCCACAAGCCAGCTGATTGACTTAGAGGAGAGGAAAGTGATCAGGAACAGTCCGTATGGATTCACCAAGGACAAGTCATGGCTGACTAACCTAATTACCTTCTATGATGAGATAACTGGCTCTGTGGATGAGGGGAAAGCAGTGGATGTGTTATTCCTTGATTTTAGCAAAGCTTTTGATACGGTCTCCCACAGTGTTCTTGCCAGCAAGTTAAAGAAGTATGGGCTGGATGAATAGACTATAAAGTGGATAGAAAGCTGGCTAGACCATCAGGCTCAACAGGTAGTGATCAATGGCTCCATGTCTAGTTGGCAGCCGGTATCAAGCGGAGTGCCCCAAGGGTCAATCCTGGGGCTGGTTTTGTTCAATATCTTCATTAATGATCTGGAGGATGGCATGGATTGCACCCTCCGCAAGTTTGCAGAGGACACTAAACTGGGAGGAGTGGTAATTACGCTGTAGGTTAGGGACAGGATACGGAGGGACCTAGACAAATTAGAGGATGGGGCCAAAAGAAATCTGATGAAGTTCAACTAGGACAAGTGCAGAGTCCTGCACTTAGGAGGGAAGAATCCCATGCACTGCTACAGAATAGGGACCGAGTGGCTAGGCAGCAGTTCTGCAGAAAAGGACCTAGGGGTTACAGTGGATGAGAATTTGGATATGAGTCAACAGTGTGCCCTTGTTGCCAAGAAGGCTAACAGCATTTTGGGCTGTATAAGTAGGAGTATTGCCAGCAGATTGAGGGACATGATCATTCCTCTCTATTCGGCATTGGTGAGGCTTCATCTGGAGTAGCGTGTCCAGTTTTGGGCCCCACGCTACAAGAAGGTTGTGGAAAAATTGGAAAGAGTCCAGCAGAGGGCAACAAAAATTATTAGGGGACTGGAGCACATGATTCATGAGGAGAGGCTGAGAGAACTGGAATTATTAAGCCTTCAGAAGAGAATGAGGGGGGGATTTGGTAGCTGCCTTCAACTACCTGAAAGGGGGTTCCAAAGAGGATGGATCTAGACTGTTCTCAGTGGTAGCAGATGACAGAACCAGGAGTAATGGTCTCAAGTTGCAGTGGGGGAGGTTTAGGTTGCATATAAGGAAAAACTTTTTCACTAGGAGGGTGGTGAAGCACTGGAAAGGGTTACCTAGGGAGGTGGTGGAATCTCCTTCCTTAGAGGTTTTCTAAGGTCAGGCTTGACAAAGCTCTGGCTGGGATGATTTAGTTGGGGATTGGTTCTGCTTTGAGCAGGGAGTTGGCCTAGATGACCTCCTGAAGTCCCTTCCAACCCTGATATTCTATGATTCTATTATTAATGTTGACTATTAAAATAATTCACATAGAACTGGACATACTGCTCTGTAATTAACTCAATTATTATTTCGGAATAAACTTTGCTTTTACATCTAGCTCTCTGTAATGTGAAGCAAGGTACCTAAATCAGTTTTAGACACCACTGAAATTGACAAAATCCCTGCTCAGCTGCCACCCTAATCCTGTAAGTGCCTAAACTCACTTGGCACCTAAATTTCCATTGTAAAAATTCCCCAGGTGCCTACATATTTGCCCCCGAGCATGTGCACTGCTGTCTCATTCTAGGTGTCCGGATCCCTATCTCCCCACTAAATCCCACTGTAATCCAGGAACAAAGAAAGATAGGCAGAGAAGTGCTTATCTCATCCATGGGGCCCAATCCGGTGGGCATGTTTAGAGGCCATATATCAGATCAGGTCCCATTCAAAATTAACCAGAGGAGAAGACGGTATCCACCTTGCCACTTTCAGCCCAGTGGTTAAAGCAGTCATCGGGCATGCAGGGAAAAAACTTGGGTTCAATTTCCCTCTCTGACTGATAGGAAGATGGAGAGCTGTTGCCCAACCTCTCAGGTGAATATTCTGACCATGGAGCTATGGCTATTCTAATGTTGGACACTCTCGGTCTCTCCTGGTGAAGCTGTTGCTCCTTGAATAAATACTTAAGAGTCATTAGGCCAAAGAGAGTCATTAGAGAGAGAAGATGAATCTGTACATTTGGGGTGAGCATGACCACTTGTAAAGTGCAAGATGCAGGGTCCAGCCCTCCTGCACCAGTGACTCTTTCATTATTTGTACATAGTGGAACAGTTTTAACAGGAGAGAATGAGGGGCCCTCATCAGAATAATCCATAGCTCAGTGCTTACAGCACTCCTTTAGGATTCCCACCTATTTTCTTCTCATAAGACACAAGGGAGAATTGACCTGAAGTCTCCCAGGTGAGTGCTCTAACTACTAATCTAAAAGTTATAAGGTGGGCAGCAGCATCACCTCTTCATGCCTCTAGCCATTTTGTGTGGAGCAAGGCAGGCATATAACTCATTCTCACAAAAAATGGCTTAGGTGCCTAAATCATCTGACTTCAATAGAAGGGTTCCCAGTCTGTGGATGGTTAGCAGAGACAAGCACCTCCTGCCAGTCGCAACTTAGGTGCCTAGCTCAATGCAAGAGAAAAGGCTTGTCATGGGCCCCTCTTGCCAGCATCTCCCCTTGGCTAGTTGAGGCAACTCCCAATCTAGCATGCTGGTTTCTGTTAACCCCATTCTTAGTATGGTTGCCAACCCTCCAGGATTGGCCGGCAGTCTCCAGGAATTAAAGATTATGTCATGTGGTTAAATCTCCAGAAATACATCCAAACAAACTTGACAACCCTATTTACTAGGTGCCCAGCTCTCCCCATTCGTTGTATGGGGGGGAGCCAAGGCTCCCAACTGAAGCTTTGCCGCTAACAGGACTGTTCCTCTGACGTTTTTCTAAGCCTAACGCTGGGCGTTGCAACCCCGAAAGCCCTGTGCAGACCCAGGCCTCAGTGCCCGGTACCGGCTTGCGCGGGGCAAGGCACAGAGCTGAGCCCGGCTTGAGCCAGGCGCTACCCACGCTCGGCCGGCGTGTTCTCGCCAGCTGGCAGGGCGCACGGCAGGGCCGGGCCGGGCCGGGCGGCACAAACCAGGCTCGGGGCAACCAAGCTTCCACACCCGGGTCCTGCACTCAGAGCTCCGACTGAACAGACCCGGGGCCTGCCGCCCGTGGGCAACTAGGCGCGGGGGGCTCGGCAACGCCCCCGCCCCGCCGCGCGCGCCGCCGGAAGTGTGGGGGCTTCGGTTCCGCCCGACCGGAAGCGGTTGTTTCTCTTCCGCCTGCGCCCGCCGCCTCCAAAACGGTAACGGCAGCGCGCCGGGGCTTGCCCAGCTCGGGCAGGTCCCCAGCGCCCCCAACCAGCCCCCTCTGCCCTCCCCCAGCCCCCGCCCCGCCCCCCTGTGAGCCGCCGCTTAGCAGGCCGGGTGCGCCCCCTCCTCGGGCCCCTGTGGGCTCGCAGCCGGTCGGTTACACCTCAGCGGTTGTCAGACCGGAAACTGCCGAAGGGAAACCGGCGGCGGCGGCTGCGGCGCGGGCACGTGGGTTTCCCCCGCCCTGTTGAAAAAGCAGTTGTTAGGCAGCTGCCGCCAGTGAGGTGCGGCTGTCACCTCTCCAGAGCAGCGCTCGCAGGCCCAGGAACAGGCTGTGTCCCCGTGGTTCTCCACCTGCTCGAGCCCCTCCCTGGTGGGAGGAAGCACAAGTCCTGTCTTCCATCTGTGAGAGTAAGGGGGGGGTTAGCACCTTCCATTCCCGATTCATTGGCCTGTACACAGGGGCTGGGAAGGTGCGAAAGCGGGAGAAATCTACAGTTTAATAGAAACTGATTTTATAGGATATGTCTATACTACCCGCCAGATCCGCGGCCAGCGATCGATCCAGCGGGGGTGGATTTATCGCATCTAGTCTCGACCCGATAAATCGATCCCCGAGCGCTCTCCCCTCCACTCCAGCGCTGCAAGAGGCGGAGGCAGAGCTGGGGGGAGTGGCAGCAGTTGACTCAGCGCAGTGAAGACACCTTGGTGAGTAGGTCTAAGTATGTCAACTTCAGCTAAGTTATGCAACGTCAGCTAGGTGAATAACTTAGATTAGTCACCCCACCCACAGTGCAGACCAGGCCATAGAAACGTGCCCAGAAATATTTTTCATAATCTACAGAGGTTGATCATGATACACAATTTTGATTCTGTGCTCTTTCCTGAAAAGGTACATGTATCAATATTTCCATCTTTAATGTTTTTGAAATAAATTTTTTAGACTTAGTAAAAAGTTTATCTCAAGTATATTTTTTCTGGGAGTATTCCTTTTTTTCTCTCTTCATATTGTGTGGCACACTAGCAAAATGAAATTAGTAAGAATCATACTATGTGAAGCGGACAGGACTAGATGACCTTTTGAGGTTCCTTCCAGTTCTAAGATTCTAAGCCTTGGTCCATGGCAGTTTATTTTATTCCATTATACTTCACAATTGGTATCCAGGAGAAAGCATCCTCTGTGGGCTGTCATTGAATTGAGCCTTTTAAAATGGCAATGAACGTATTTCTTAAAAAATATATGTATATACTAGAGACTACACACAATTCTGAACTTTATTATTTTCATTTAACATGTAGAGAATCTAGATTCTTTATTGGTAAATCTGAGGCTGAAACTTTACTTTTTTTCTTGGGACTGTAAAACTATATATATAATAAATGTAGTGCTTGTGAGAGTTGCTAGATTAGCTATTTAGTGCTCTGAAAGTCCAGCATGTTCAGAAGGAGGCAGTGGTTGCGCAAGCTTCCAAACTGACCTGTGAGTGTGCCTTTCTGACAACCTAAATAAAGGGGACCACCTCTGAGAGAAATGGTTCCATTTCCATCACCATCCATGCATATGTGGGTCCGCAGGCCACCCTTTCCCCCCCACCCCCCGCCTGCTGCATGGCTCCTGGAATACCCCCTGCACTCCAACCTGCCCTGCTTCCCCTGCCAGCAGAGCTGTCCACAGCCCTGGCTGCATGGGACAGCCCCTTTGGCCACAACAGACGTTCACAGCCTGATTGGGGGCAGGGGGGGAGTCAAGTCCACAGCCAACTCTCCACCTCCCACCTCAGCTGCTGGGGCTGTGGTGCCAGCAGGGGTGTCACTCCTGGCCTGGGCCTTTCAGTGCTGTGTCTTCTGTCTCAGCTTCCAAGACGGTCAATAAGCATTTGATGGTGTCTGTTATTTGAGCACCAGTGTTTACTTTCAATTTACTGTATCTTCAAGCCTCTCCTAAAGCTAGTTTTCTTTCCTGGAGGAAAATGTGTGAGGAAAGATATTTTGTCATGTGAGTTTTGATATAAAGAAACTTGCTTGGTGACGACAATTTCATTTGAAATTAATGGCCATGCTTGGTCAGACCAGTGGTCCATCTAGATCAGTATCCTGTTTTGTAACACTGGCTGATGCCAGATGCTTCAGAGAAAATGAGTAGAACAGGGCAATTTATCAAGTGATCCATCCCATGTCATCCAGTGCTGGCTTCTGGCACTTAGAGGCTTAGGGACACCCAGAGCATGAGGTTGCATCCCTGACCATCATAGATAATAGCCACTGATGGATCTATCCTCCTCCTTACCTAATTCTTTTTTGAACCAGTTATACTTTTGGCCTTCACAACCTCCCCTGGCAGTGAGCTCCACAGGTTGACTGGGTTGTATGAAGAAGTACTTTCTTATGTTTCTTTTAAATGTGCTACCTATTAATTTCATTGAGTGACCCTGAGTTCTTGTGTTATGTGAAAGGGTAAATAACACTTCCATATTCACTTTCTCCACACCATTCAGAATTTTATAGACCTCTATCATATCCCGACTTAGACATCTCTTCTAAAATGAACAGGTCCAGTCGCGTTAATCTCAGCTCAAACGGAAGCTGTTGCATTCCCTCTGATCATTTTTGTTGCTCTTCTGTGTATATTTTCCAATACTAATATATCTTTTTTGAAACGAGGTAACCAGAACTTATGCAATATTCAAGGTGTGAGCGTACCATGGATTTATATAGTGGCGTTATGATATTTACTCTATTATCTATCCCTTTCCTAATGGTTCTTAACATTCTATTAGCTTTTTTGACTTGCTGCTGCATGTTGAGCAGATGTTTTCAGAGAATTATCCACAATGACTCCAAGATCTCTTTCTTCAGCTGTAACAGCTAATTTGGGCCCCATTATTTTGTATGTTTAGTTTGGAATATATTTTCCAGTATACATTACTTGACATAATCAACACTGAATATAATTGATTTTCTTAAGGATTTCACACTACACATGACATTGTTACAATTGTATCATTTTCAAGGTGATCATTGTGGGTGAGTTTTGTTGTTCTACAAGTTATATATTTTTTTTTCTTTTTTAAATAATATAAAATCCAAATTTCAGACATATTTCTGTTTTGTTTTGTTTTTTTTAACATAGCTGAGACAATGACAACCACCGGAAGGAACCCCATGCAGCAAATGATTTCTCAGCTGCACAGTTTTGCTGCTACTGGAGACAAGATCAGGTTGACAGCGCTGTGCACTCATTCTCCATCCCTTATCAATGAAGCTGCTGAGAATGGTTGGACAGCCTTGATGTATGCTGCCAGAAATGGACACTTTGAGATTGTGCAGATTCTTCTTGAAAAAGGGTAAGAAAGTTAAAGGATCCTTTACTTAGGATCTAATCAGGCCCTTCCTGCCCCTTTGATTAATGTCTCTGAATGACCACTATATACAGATCCTTATGAACGTCTTTCCTCTCTGAAGTTACCTTCTGTGTTGGGGTCTCAGTCAATTCCTCATGCCAGACTGGTGGAATTCTCCTATCTCTTAAGGTTATTTTCATTCTTGAGAGTAGTGGTAACAGGGTAGAGCATGTGCCGTGCCCTAAACTGGCCATTGCACACCTCTCCTTGCATGTATAAATTGAATATGTTAACTGGAATATTTAGATTTATTAAATTTATTTTTTTCCTCAAAGCCTTAACTCTAATCCAGCACTGCCCTTTGTATTGTAGTGCAAACAGTTTTGTTTCAGTGCTTTTCTTGGCACAGTTGTTGACTAGTACCTCAGTACTTCTGCAGTATTTTCTTTTACTTGTATTTCTTAGTACTCCAGTGCTAGCACTGTTCTCACTGGCAACTGAGTTAGGACACTACTGTGCCACACATTTTGTTAGAGGATCTTAATACTACTTGATGCTGAATTTCTTTGTTTTGTCACTTGGCACTTATGTCTCAGTTGGTTCAACTCTTATCTCTGTGCACCACTGCCTTACTTCTAAGTGTGGCTTCTAAGAAGAGAGGAAGAACACATAGTATCTTCATACCATGTCAGCACACCAAACCAATGTCAAAGGCTGACCACCACGTATGTTGTGTTGTCTGCCTTGAAGTCAACCACAGTACTGTTAGATATGGCAGATAAATAAAATTGTGAGCTTTGAAGGAACATAAAGATTGCCTCAAAGCTCTTGTTTAGACATCCCAGGCAAATCCAACACAAAGCTGGACTGGAATGCTATGAAGTATAAAACCCTCAAAACTAAAGCCTGAGTAAGGGATAAATTTTTCTAATGTGATTGAGCTGTGCTTTGTGTCAGAGCAGAGGGAAGCAAAGTTGACTTTGTCACCTTTTGCTCCCCCCATTCCTGGAGTCAGCCATACCTGGTCCAGTCTCTGACTAAATAAGTCATCTGGTGGCTTCTATAATTTGCACAAAGCTATCCACAGCCCCAAGGGACCATTTTGGCAGCCACAAATTGGCCAAACTCACTGGTGGTCTGTCCACATCTTCTTTTAACTCATTACACCCTCTTTGCCCATCATGGACTGTCAAATGAACCAGTACTGTGACCCTCTCCTACTACTGGATTACCTCAGGCGGTGGGATTATGTGTGCTTTATGATGGGAAACCTTACACCTGCCTTAGAGTTTGGAGGATACCTTCTTTGAGGTAAAAAATGACAGGCAAGATCACGAATACTGAGCGATCTGGATTGATTGATTGATTCATAAGCTGGGGACAAACAATGTGTTTTAATGTAGCCAAATGCAAGATCACATCAAGTCACAAAGAATGCATATCATATTTACAGGATATGGGACTGTATTCTGCAAAGCAGTGATTCTGAGAAGGATTTAGCGTCTTATGTTAGATAATGAAATGAATATGAGCTCCTAGTGTATTGCTATGGCTAGAGATACTAATACAGGGGTGGGCAAACTTTTTGGCCCAAGGGCCACATTTGGGTGGGGAAAATTGCATGCAGGGCCATGAAAGTAGGGCTGGGACAAGGGGTTGGGGTGCGGGAGGGGGTGCGGTGTGCAGGAAGGGGCGCAGGGCAGGGGGTTAGGGTGCAGGAGGGGTGCGGGGTGCAGCAGGGGGTTGGAGTGCAGGGTGCAAGAGGGGTTTGGGGTGTGGGCTCCAACCTGGCGCTGCTTACCTGGAGCAGCTCTGGGGTGGCAGTGTGGCGAAGGCAGGTTCCCTGCCTGCCCTGGCCCTGCGCCACTCCCGGAAGCAGATGGCCCTGTGGCTCCTGGGGGAGGGGGAGGTCAGAGGGCATGTGCTGCCCTCGCCTGCAGGCACCACCCCAGCAGCTCCCATTGGCCAGGAATGGGGAACTGCAGCCAATGGGAGCTTCAGGGGTCAGTACCTGCAGGCGAGGGCAGCGCGCGGAGCCCTCTGCCCTCCTGTCCCCCACAGGGGCCGCGGTGCCAGCCTCTTCCGGGAGTGGGGCTGGGCTGGCAATTCTGTGGGCCGGATGCAAAGCTCTGAGGGGCCGGATTCGGCCCGCAGGCTGTAGTTTGCCCACCCCTGGACTAATATGATCCTTGGAGATATAAATGAGGAGTAAGGAGTTGATATTACATCTGTATAAAACATTGGTGAGACCACTACTGGAATTCTGTATCCAATTTTGTTTCCACAAAAAAAAGATACTGAAAAATTAAAGGGAGTTTTAAGGCTACAAGAATTATTTTAAACATTATACACAAACAAAAACACCTTACACTGAGCCTCAAGGAAGTTCAGTCTAATTATCTTATTAAAGAGAAGGGTAAGAGGCAACTTGATCACAATCTACAGATGCCTACACAGGCAGAAGATGGGGCTCTTTAATCTAACAGACAAAGACAAAACAAGATCCCATGGTTGGAAGTTTGAAGCTAGAAAAAATAAAACTGGAAATATGGGGCAAATTTATAACAGTGAGACTAATTAACCACTGGAACAGATTACTAAAGGATGTAGCTTAGGGTTGTCAATAGGTGAACCGTGGGCCAAAATCTGGACCGCCAGAGGCTTTTGAATGGTCCCCAAAATCCTTTTATTTACTTATCATTTTTATTATTTTCTCTGGAGTTTGGACCTTAACTATACCTTGACCAAGAAATTTGGACCTCAACAAAAAATAATTGACTACCCCGAATGTATATTCTCAATCATTTGAAGTCTGAATCGAGATTGGATGTCTTTCTAAAAGATGCTTAAATTCAGCCACAAGTTAATGAACTTAAGGCAGGACTCGTGGGGTGAAATACTCTGGCTTGTACGTTAGCCTGGATGATCTTAATGGCCCTTTCTGGTCTTAAAGTCTACTAAAAGTATTTTTTCTTCTACTTTTATTTTCATTTTTGTGGGACACATATTTTCATCTTGAATTGACATTTTTCTCTGGAGCTTTGCTTTCCAAGCAGTCAAAGGAGTTTATTGAAATATTCAGAGGGGCAGCATTTGTGCTAAACATGATAAGTAGGGGGCTTACGTCTCACTCTGCCCCATTACCCTCAAGGGTAAAAAACCTTAAGAGTTAGGGAAGTTTTGTCCGTCTCTTGCTAAGGAGCTAAAACTCAGAACTGAGATTCCTGAGAGGTGGAAGCTTCAAGAAAGTAGAATTACAAGATGAAATCATTTTCTTTTACATTTGTTTAAAAAAATATTTCCCAATCCAATCTTTACTATAAATTTTCCACTAATTGTTATAAGCAAGCATCAGTACCAACAGAAAATAGCTCATGGAGAAACACAAAGCAGTAGGAACATACAGGTGAATCTGACCCAATATCTACTATTTTTTTAAAAAAGAAAAGGAGTACTTGTGGCACCTTAGAGACTAACCAATTTATTTGAGCTTATGCTCAAATAAATTGGTTAGTCTCTAAGGTGCCACAAGTACTCCTTTTCTTTTTGCGAATACAGACTAACACGGCTGTTACTCTGAAAACTATTTTTTTTTGTAATTTATGGTGATGCTGTTGTCCATAATCCACCGGGCTTTGTATTTACAAAAACAAATGCATTCTTTTCCTGACTTCTTGAGTTCTCAATTTCAGAACCTTCTGTTTACCAAGACTGCTATTTTCAATATAAGAATTCACAGCATGCTGTTGCTCTGTGATTTTAAAATTGTTTTATAAGAAAATATTTTAAACTTGAAGCATTTTACAAAGTGAGGGTCAGATTTTCCCTATTCAAGATGATTCGTAGGGCATGTGCTTAGCTCCCAGTTGAGAAAACTGGTGTTGCATGTCAATGAACAAGTAATTCTAATCGGAAAAGGAAAATTCACAAGTCAAATTGTATGGGAAGATGGAATGGTTTCATATTATTTATGCTTGTAATCTTTTCCTCCTAGTCTGAAACAGATTATATGCTTTGCCTACTACAGCTGCATGAGCTCCCTCTTGCAGCACTGAACATTCGGAGTCAAAGCAAAAAAAGGGCAATGTGGTCCACCTGCCTTAGTTCTTTCCCTTCTGCAGAGGAATCTGTTCTCTCTAGGCATGGAGCAATTTCTGGGTTTTGATCCAAGACTTCCTTAATTTCTGGTGTTGTATTGCATTAAAGTTAATTAGGTATTTATGAATTTTTTCAGTGTCCTACTGTCCTGTGACACGAGTAGGAGTAGAGAAGTTATTTTACCTCTGTATTGGGCATAGATGTGATCACTGCTGGAAATCTGTGTCCAGTTCAAGAAGGTTGTTGATAAATTAGAGAGGGTTCAGAGAAGAGCCACAAGAGTGATTAAAGGATTAGAAAAACCTGTCTTCATAGACTCAGGCAGCTCAATCTGTTTAGATTCACAAAGAGAAAGTGACAAGGTGACTTGATTACTGACTGAGTGCCTACATGCGGAATAAATATTTGATAATGAGCTTTTCAGTCTACCAGAGAAAGTTATAACACGATCCAGTGGCTAGACAAACTCAAACTGGAAACAAGGTGTACATTTTTAACAATGAGGGTAATTAGCTATTGGAACAATTTACCATGGATCATGGTGGATTCTCCATCTTGGCAATTTAAAAATAATATTTGGATGTTTTTCTAAAAGGTATGCTATAGGAATTATTTTGAAGAAGTTCTCTGTCTTAGTCTCTGGTTAGTCTCTAAGATGCCACAAGTACTCCTTTTCTTTTTGCGAATACAGACTAACACAGCTGTTACAGAAAGTCAGACTAAATGATCATAGTGGTCCCTTCTGGCCTTGGAATCAAAGACTCCAACAGTTGGATTTAGCAGGAGAGAATGAAGGTATTGGGACCATTTGGTCATTTTATGATCACATTTCTAAATGTTCAGTGCTGTGAAAGAGTACGTACATGGCCCCAATTGCCACTACTTTTCTAAAGGCCCCCAAAGCTCTATGGCAGTGTGGATGTATCTCACCGTGAGAATATGCTCCAGCAAGACTCTTACAGAATCATAGTCACTATGGTAACCATCATTTTTCTTTTCTGTTTATAGGTGTGACAGGTCCATTGTCAATAAATCAAGCCAGACTGCACTAGACATTGCTAAATTTTGGGGGTATAAGCATATAGCTAATTTACTAGCAAATGTTAAGGGTGGACAGAAGCCTTTTTTCCTGCCAAATGATGCAATAGAGTATGAAAATTATTTTAGCAGGACACTTCTGGATAGAAGGAGTGATAAAAGAACAGATTCTAAATGGTTAAACACAAAACAAAACCATCCAGCCACCGTATACATCCTTTTCTCAAATTTAAACCCATTGGTCACTTTGGGTGGAGGGGAAGATGGTTCCCAGCAGCCTGAAGTCAGGCTTTGCAGGCTGTGCCACAAGGATGTAAAGGAATACATGAGCCAGACTGAAGAAGTCACCTTGATTTTTCTTGGAGTAGAACTTCAGTTGGCTACTCTGAGTGGAGGAGTTCTGAAGGAAGATGAAGAAGATGGACTGGTTGCTTGGTTTGCCCTAAGCATAAATGCTACCTTTGCTGAACAGTTTAAACAGAAGCATGAAGACTGTTATTTTCTTCATCCTCCCATGCCTGCACTGCTGCAGTTGACTGAAAAAGAAGCTGGTAAGGTGTCCAAAATGTAACTTTTAGCAATTGTCTAATCAGAAAAGAGTGGATGGGAAGTGGGAGCAGGGCCAATGGAAGGGCTCCTGTATTGGCTCCTATTTTCCCCTCTCCTTCTGATTAGTTGCATGATCTTCAGCAAATCCTTACCCAATTTGTGTGCCTCCGTGATGCCCATAATAAGCTGTAATAATATGTATCTTCCACATAGGAGAGTTTTGTTGTTTAATTGTTTGAAGTATGTCTTGAGATCCTCGCATAAAAGGTACAATGTTTTTTATAGAACGATTGAATTAAAAAAAGAGAGCCAACTAGTACAGGCAAATTCCATTGTTTCCAGGGGTTTTAATTAAAAGTCTATGACCTGATTTTTTCACTAGCTACAACTGGTTTTATAAAAATTTGCATACACAGTTGAAAGATACTAATGTCTGCAAAACCAGGCAATAATATTGTAACTGTATGCAATATCTGTGGGGAACATGTTGTGTTAAGTGTATGAGTGGTTTTTGTAACACTGGCCCAGGGATTTTATTTACCTCTAAGTGGGGATGGTTCCCTACTGCTCCACCAGGAACTAAAAACAATAGGGGGTGATTAAGGTGAATCACTTAATGATAAATACCCCCCAGAGAAGTACTGCCCCCTGGGAAGGCTTTCATATACTGGTTTAGACTGGGTTTTCCAGAAACCAACAGACAAAGAAAGAGCTTTTAATATAAAAAGACTGAGTTTAAATTAACTCAGGACCATCTTTCTGAACCAGCAAACAGGCAGGACCTTCTATCCAAGATGGGCCCCAACCCTTTCAGAAGGATTAGAAAGTCTGGCCTGCTAGGGCCCCATAAGACTGATTGGTGACTCCCTAGTATGTTTAATGTTTTCTTTGTTTTCTCTGTAATGCTTTTACCTTAAGAATAAATGTGCTTGCCTAGAAAAATCTGTTATAATTTGTAGCTGCTAGCTATAAATACACTGTTTATAGCACTTGGAGAGACAGCAAAGCAAAGGCAATGGCCTTTAGGCAGACTGGCTTGCTTGGGATATTGCAGTGTAAGATAGGTTGCTGTGCAGTCTTAAAACTCCTGGTCAGGAAGGAGAGAGACACGGGACTCCCCCTAGAAGAGGTGCTTGCTAGGCGCTGAAACCTATAATGGGTGCTATCTAGAGACCATGGGAGAGGGAATACAGTTACGCTGAAATTGTTATGTCCTGCACTAGTGTAAATGACTGCACAGAGTTCAGGACAATGCAGCTCTTAAATTAACATAGTTAGGGAAAATAGATAAGGGAATTTGAACAATATGAGATTATCAAGAGGACATTTTAAACGGTGGTTTTAGTTTGATTTTCCTGTTGAATTACGAGAATTTTCTTGTTATGCTATATATTTTAAAAGATTAGAAGACTTGTAAATTGATTTTATGTGATTCTATCATCTTGGTGCATTCTTTTAAAGGAGTAGTAGCCCAGGCTAGATCTCTTCTAGCATGGCATAACCGATACCAATTCTGCCCAACATGTGGCAGTGCAACCAAGATTGAAGAAGGAGGCTACAAGACGACCTGCTTAAAAGAAGATTGTCCCAGTCTTCAAGGTGTTCACAATACATCGTACCCAAGAGTTGGTAAGAATATCATAAAAATAAACAATTGACTGAAGAAAACTGGCTTATATCATAGAATCCATCTAGTCCAATCCCTGCATTGAGGCAGGATTAAGTATTATCTAGACCAGTGGTTCCCAAACTTGTTCCACCGCTCATGCAGGGAAAGCCCCTGGCAGGCCGCGTTGGTTTGTTTACCTGCTGCGTCCGCAGGTTTGGCCGATCGCGGCTCCCAGTGGCTGCGGTTTGCTGCTCCAGGCCAATGGGAGCTGCTGGAAGCAGCGCGAGCCGAGGGACATACTGGCCGCTGCTTCCAGCAGCTCCCATTGGCCTGGAGCAACGATCGGCCAAACCTGCGGATGCGGCAGATAAACCGGTGCGGCCCGCGAGGGGCTTTCCCTGCACAAGCGGTGGAACAAGTTTGGGAACCACTGATCTAGACTATCCCTTATAGTTGTTTGTCTAACTTTGTTCTTTAAAACCTCCAATGATAGAGATTCCACAAGCTCCTTACGTAATTTGTTCGGTGCTTACCTGCCCTTACAGTTAGGAAATTTTTCCTAATGTCTCATTTAAATCTTCTGTGTTGCAATTCAAACCCATACTTCTTGTCCTGCCCTTAATGGATTAGAAGAACAATTTATCACCTTTCTCTTTATACCATTCTTTTACCTATTTGAGACTTCTTATGTGCCCTCCTCAGTCTTCTCTTCCCTGGATTAAACAAACCCAGCTTTTTCAATCTTGCCTCGTAGGTCGTGGTTTCTACACCTTTAATCATTTTTGGTATTCTTCTGTGGACTTTTTCCAGTTTGTCCACATCTTTCCCAAAGCGTGCTCAGAACCAGACACACTACTCCTGTTGAGGACTTATCTGTTGAGCAGAGGGGAAAAAATTACTTCTAATGTGTTTCTTACAGCACTCCTGCTATACATCACAGAATGATGTTTGCTTTATTTTCAACAGTATTACATTTTTGACTCTCATTTAGTTTGTGATCCACTGTAGCCCCCAGATCGTTTTCTGCAGTACTCTTTAGCCAGTCATTTCCCGTTTGGTATTTGTGCAACTGAGTATTCTTTCCTAACAGCAATACTTTGCATTTGTCCTTATTGAATTTCATCTTATTTATTTCAGACCATATCTTATTCCAGTCCTCGAGCCCCTCCCAGCTTGGTGTCATCCACAAACTTTATAAGTATACTCTCTGTGCCATTATCCAAATCATTTCTGAAAAAATTGACTAGAACTAGATCCAGGACAGATCCCTGCTGGACCCAACACAATATTTCCTTCCAGCTTGATTATGAACCACTGATAACTACTCTCTGAGTACAGTTTTCCAGTCAGTTGTGCGCCCACCTTATAGTAGGTTTGTGTAAGCTATATTTCTCTAGTTTGTTAATGAGAAGGTCAGATGAGACAGTTGTCAGCATGCTTCAGTGGGTCACAGCTGAGAATACCAGGTTCAGGACAAACTGCTGAGAAATAGGGTAGACTAACCCCAAACTGGTGGTTATTCTATTCTTATACCACGCCAGTAACAAAAGTAAACTTCTGTCTCACCACGTTTGTTAACAGGAAGTCAAAGATGCAGTCTCCTTAGGCATTCCAGCCATTGTCTTACCACCCAGACACTGGCCTCTATGATGAATGGTTACTGAAAATCAATTTAATCACATATAGAGTCCTCTAATCCCAAGAGGTCAGCCACATAGCCAGGTCAATATATAACTCAGATCTGTCACAATAATCATGCTGCTGCCAATGCTTTAGTAACTAAAATCTAAGGGTTTATTAATAAAAGAAAAAAAGAAGAGAGTTAAAAATGGTTAATAGATCATATACATACAAGTAGTTGCAAAGTCCTTTTCTTATGTTTGTAGCAGTGAATGGAATAGACTGCTAGTTTGTAAAGTCTCCCTGCTAACTTCCAAAAGATTGGAAAGTCCTCAGTCCATAGTTTAAAATGCTCTGTTTTGTTGTAAGTCCATACTCCAGAGAATCAGGGTAGGAAAGGAAAAATGGAGATACCTCAGGGGTCTTTTACATTCTTTGCCATATGCCTGGAAAGTTACTGGCTCAGAATGGAATCCAGAGTCACATGAGCATATCACATATCCTTACCTGCTTTGATGACTCACATGGGTAGCCATTACCCATATACTTGCTGAGGTATCCTCAGGAAGGCTTATTGTGCGCAATGAGTTTCTTCTGTGGCCCACTGTTAGAGTGAAGTGTCCTTTATGGGCCATCAAGCTTGACGAGTCCACTCACAATGGGCTGGTGAGAGTGAATGTAAGCTACCTTGTTGTTGTTACACCAGGAGCAAACACATTTGAGATAGAGATACATAGCCAATATTCATAACTTCACATGGATTTAAACAGGATAATCTCATTTAGCAAATCATAATTTCTGCATTGACACCTTAAATGATATACTTTGTACAAGATTTGTTGCAAATGCGTAACAGTGGTATATATGGTCATATTCAATCATACAGCATCAGAAAGGTATCAAAAGCCTTACTAAAGTCAAGATATATCACATCTATTGCTACCCCCCCCCCCCATCCACGAGGCTTGTTACCCTGTCAAAGAAAAATGTTAGGTTGGTTTAACGTGATTTGTTCTTGACAAATCCGTGTTGCCTGTTACTTAGCTGATTATCTTCTAGGTGCTTACAAATTGATTATTTGATTTTTGTTTGCTCCGTTATCTTATTCACATTATATTATTATTCACCACTTACTTCACTGTATTCATGTATCTTAATCCCTTTTAATTCTCCAATCCTCTTCACTCAGTCCCTCCAACTCTTTTTTAACTATCTCGCCAGACCTCACTCTGTCAGTTTTATTCAAGATAAAGTAGTCCAAGCTTCTCTACCTTTGAGTTGTGCATGACAAAAAAAAAAATTTTAATTCAACTTCAGCCTCTTGTGTTTCAATGCAGGGCACTAGAAATCCTATGTTACAACAATGTAAGCAAATTATTAACATAACATTATTAACATTCTCCTCTTCATCCACAAGCATCCAAGCCCTCATCATCCCAGGTCTTGATTATTGCATCCTCCTTCCCTCTGGCTTTGACAAATCCTATCTATCCCCACTTACGTCCAATCCAAATGATGGTGCAACAATCATTTTTCTGGGACATTGTTTTGACCACCGTCACGCATCTCTCTGTGTTCCTCCACTGGCTCCCCTTTCTCCACTGCATCAGTCATAATCTAGTTGTCTTTACTTTTAAGGGCCTTCATGACCTAACCCTGCCCAACCTGTCTTCTGTTGGATGATATAGGGACATTGACTCAAGCCTTCATTCTGCAAAAGATGCCAGTTTTGGTTGTCCCATTTTTTTAAATTTTCCAGCAAGCACCTTCATGCTTTCTCTCATGCTGTCTTTCATCATAAGAAAGGCTTGCCATAGATATCCACAAAGCCACCTCATCATCCTTCTTCAGATCTTTCTAAAAATTCATCTGCCATTTTGTTTACAAAAGAAGTTCTACAGTACTTAGGCGACTGTTACTGCTGCCAACACTCTTTTTAATGCTTTTGTTTCATGCTATTATTTCCTTGTGCCATCTGTTTGTTTTATCCACCTGTTGTCTGTGGTCTGGTACTTAGATTGTAAACCCTTCAAGGCAGGGGCTGTCTTTGTATTATATACTTGTTCAGTGCCTCATACAAAAGGCCTCAGCCTCTAGGTGCTACTCTAATACAGAAAATATTACAGTGTGGCATCACAATGTGCTTACATCTTACAGTCTTAAATAATTTTTAAGACAGTAAAATGATTCTGCAATTAGTGTGTAAAGGCTTGCCCCAGAAGAACTGCAACAGTTCTAGAAAATGCATGATAAATGGTGACCCTGGCAAGAGATCTCATAGAACTAGAATCTTTTCTTTTGTTATCCATGTAACATCTGCACTTGGAAAGTTGTTTGAGAATTTGTTGTCTTAAGCTTGTGCCAAAATCCAGAATCTAGCGTCTTTTTACTGTAAAGGTTAATTTATAGAATTGTTTTGCTTGGCATTCTGAATGTCGTACATATTGTACAAAAGGTAGTTATTTCATTTAATTGTAAAAAGATATTTAGATCTGTACTGTGAACTAGAATAGGGACAGCTGTGCAATAGAGAGGATACTTACTTCAAAGACTAAAAAAACTATTTTAAGTAGCAAGCTTTTGTAACAAACAGGTAAAATTCAGGGGGGAAATTGCCTGCTCCTGAACCCTTGTCATGTAAAAAGATATGTGCCCATAGGTAACAAATGAGAGAATTCTATCCTTTCTCTCCAGTTACAGAGTTCTGGACTCTCTGCCAGGGAAATATAAAACATTTGAAGTAACATGAATAAATTAAACAAGTAAACAGCTTTTCTACCTATGCCTTGTCATCATATTTTTCCTGTCTTTCCTTCTTAGTCTCTCTCTTTCCCCCTTGGCCCTTTACCATATGGATAATATATTTTCCACATTTATTTTCTTGAAATCTATGCTTTTTTTAAATCCATTTAAGTTAGTTAAATGGCCCTCATTACCTTAGAATCTAAGCACCTCAGAGTTTTTAAATCCTCACAACACCCTTAAAGGAAGGAAGTACTGTTATCCCTGTTTTGCTGGTAGAGAACTAAGGCACATTGAAGCAAAGTGACTTGCCCAAAATCACACAAGAAGTCTGTGGTAGAGCAGGGACTTGAACTGTAGTCTCCTAAGTTCCTGTCTTAATCACTGGACCATCCTTCCTCTCCTTAGCCTTTCAAAAGCTTGAGTTACTGCATCTTTCCTCTCATTTCATTGTCTCCCCATCTTTTTTCTTGTATCTTCACCCTTTGACCTCCTTTCCTTTCCCCTCACTCTGTAGTATGTCCCTCCCAATCATAGTACGTTGTATGTCTGGCCCTTCTCTCTTGCTTTTTGTCTGTTGCTTCACCTTTTTGTTACTCCTACCTGCTCCACTCGTCTCTTGTCCTCTGTGGACTGTGCAACTTACTAAAATCATTAGTAATTTTTTCTTTACAGTCTACAACACGACACACTAAGAAAAGGAGTAAGATAAAATGAAAGATTGCTGAGCCAGCATTTGATGGTGATACCTTTTTCTAATAAAGCTGGCAGCCAGCAGGACTTGAAATTCTGCCATGTGCTCCATGGCAGGTACTTTTTGAATAAGGCACCAATCTTTGAGAAGCATTTGCCTAATGAGTTTGATAAATCACTCATTCTAACAGAGGGGAAAATACAAGAAGGAGGATCAGTGAGGCAGGGAAGATAAAGCAAGTAGGATGAATACCAAGGCAGAGAGAGAGAAAGGGAAGGCAAAAAGAAAACATAGATTTTAGGATGTTTAAATCAGGGAGAGGCAACCAAGAAGGGAAAGAGATGACTGAAGACTGGTATAGAAAAAGGGGAGAGGCTCAATGTAGATATGACTGATGGAAAGTGGAGAAAATAAAACAGAAAATTAAAAGAAGGAAAAAGACACAAAAAGGAAGAGGAGAGGGAAATGGATAAAATCCAAAGGAGAAAATGAGAACTAGAAACCAAGAGAAGGAAATAAAAGGGTAAAAATGAAAAAACATGACAACATTTAGATCATTATAATAATAATATCTAGCTCTTTTATAGTACTTTTCATTTGGAAATACATCCCACAAATCTGTGACTGAGAAAGAGGTGATGGCTTATCATCCTTGCTGCTGAAATTGTTGCTTTCTGTTGGATGTGTAACTAGGTTAAAGCTGTGGGTATTTCAAGAAATTGCATGCAGTTGCAGGTAATTTATATCCTGGCTCTCAAGCCTGGGCTAGATAAGTACACCTATTAGGCATGTATATTACAAAAATAGGTGAATAGAGATCTCGTTAAACACATCTTGATAATACCTGCATTGAGGCATCTACGGAATTGGAATTTCAAGCTCTTAAATAAACTAAATCTGTATTTACACCATGAATATTGAACAAAGGATTATACATGCCTGCAATTTGTTACTATATTTTGAGCCCCAAAAAAGTTTAAATATATTTCTTTCATGTGCATTCCAGATCCTGCAGTGATAATGCAAGTCGTTCATCCAGATGGGAACCAGTGCCTTTTAGGCAGGCAGAAGAGGTTTCCTCCTGGCATGTTTACCTGCCTTGCTGGATTTGTAGAGCCTGGTGAGATTTTTTTTCATGACTTTAATGTCAATTCATTTTATATTTCTATCCCAGCTTACACTTGAAATTGCCTGGAGCTTTTCAAAAGGATTTTCCTGCAAATTGATTTTAAATAGCACTGTACTTTGAAAAGAATGTCAGAAGTTTGGTCTACATTAGGTCAACTAAATGTGTATATTATCTATTAGGTGTGTTTTTTAATAAACATTCCACACACCTTACATATTGGCAGTTGGGTTTTTTTAAGGAACATGTGTCAACTTGAATATTTTTTAAGGTTAATTTCAAAAAATTCCATTTTATGATAGAGCATCCCATGCCCTAAGTTAAAAAAAAAAAATCTTTACGCATCTATATAAGGATTTTTTTCTATTCCCCCTCATGGTATTTATGAGAATACTTTTGGCCAGGAAGAAACTGAAATTGAACTCAGCAGGACTACTCATGCTTAAAATTTAGCATGTGCTTAAGTTTTTGCAGGATCAAGGCGTAAATGACTGTGCAGAGGAACAGTGAAAGTTCAAAAAGCTTTGTAAAATGCACAAGGTAAAGTGAAGATACTTTTTTCTGCTAGCTGTTTTCAGCAATAATAGTCTCAGGTAGTAACATAATTATAGTGGGTACAAAATTTTCAGACAGAAATGAGATTTTCAGTTTGTTGGCATCCGTTTCAGCTGAAATCTCTTTTCCTTTATTGTCTAGAGAATTTAGTACAAATAAACTATACTCATTCACTACTATGAGGTTTTGGTACAAATGAACAGCAGGGGAGAAGGAGGGCACTTGGCTGCGCATGTTAAGGACAGAGATTAAGGCTTAATATTGAATTACTTGTTTGTTTGTCACTATCTACAACTATGATTTAAACATAGTTTTTTGTATTGACTTTTCTTTGTTTTGGAAAAAAGGAGTAAAAATTATTTCATGAAACACTTACTCTAATGCATCTTATTCACTAAAGAGACCATAATGCATAGCTAGGTCCAAAAATTATATGTGTGACTGACTTCTGCTATGTAGTTGAATGAACTGGTTCAGATAAAGTAAGAATTGACTCAAATATTATTTTAGAGGTAGAAAAAGTTTGGATTTTTTTTTTTTTCACTTCCTCACTTGTTCCACCTTCCCTTGTATTTTTCATTGTCGTATCTCTTTGCACTTTTTCATTTTGAGTGGACATAAAGTTCTGAAATACAAGGACACCTGTTATCAGAGTATTTCCAGGCTGAATTAAAGACTGTATTATTGGAAATCTCATGAGCCAGCATATTTTCATGCTATCTTCATACCAGTTTTGCTTATCAAAGAGATTTGGCTAGTTTGGATAAACAACCAATGAGCTTCCCAACTCTTCCAGGTTCACCCGTGAGCTATTTATTTACTTGAGAAACCTTATAACAATCAAGTGTTGGAGAACAAACATAAATTATGAAAGAACAGCCTGTTATCTGGCAGCTAAGCGCCTAGTTGGTTGAACTCAACCTTCTGCATTAATGGGCTAGTCTCTTACTAGTCAGAAAGGAAAACATAAAAGATGCACAGTATATTAAGATCTGCCTGAGAGAAATTCCAATGACTGCAGATCCAGTTTAAACTTCAGAGAAGGGAATTTTGGAAATATCTGTAGATAAGGGACTATGTTGATGCATGGATTATCTACTTTAAGGAGCCTTTGACCACAGAATTTAAGGAACAGGTTAGGAGTTATCTCATGTAACAGTAATGCCTATGTTGTAATTTAATTCGGCCAGGGAAGATGTCACTTGCATATCTAAAGCAAAGATGGAAGAAAATAATTGGATATTATCCACAAAAGAAAAGTAACAAGAGGCATTGTCAGGATATAATAGCGCTAGAATTCTGAGTTTCATATTACTGTACCAAGGGGTACTAGTCACCATTCAGTTTGGCAGAAGAATGGTGTATTTCTTTATGCTAGAGATCTTCCAAGATAAAGGTGACATTTATTCATGTTTTAGTCTTACCTGACAGCTCATCCTTTGATGAACAAAGCTTCTTCTTTTATGGGAAATATGTAGGGTACTAGAATCCTAAAGAATGTAGGCCAAGATTTTCAAAAATAAGGGCCAGAAGGTAGGAAAATTAAGGAAAAATGTAACTGACTTCAGCCATTTCCCATGTACAAATAATATATTATAAACTTATCCAGTGCACGTATGCCCACAGTATATAAATATGAATGTTCCTGAGGGTCGAGTTAAAGTTTTCCATTATAATTTGAGTTAGAGGAATTTAGTGTCTGTTTTATGTTTCTTTATATTGTGAGGTGCAAAGGAGGCTCCTTGAAGAGAGGAAGAATGTGTCAGAGTGGGTAATGTAGGCATCTGTTCGAGTGTATTTGAATATCTACCATCTTTTTACTGTTGATTGTCATACTTCGAAAGGCTTTGTTAATTTTTAAACTGTAACATTCCACACTATTATAGTCATAGTACAAACCTTAAGTTAAAGTTAACAAAATTATTTATCTGTTATAGTGAGAAAACGATTATTTGTTTCAAAGTTAATTTGAGGTAAAGTGTGTTAAATTTTCTGTACATTTCACATAGCAATTTCAAGGACTAATGTTAGCTTTACATAGGAAATATACATTATGATGCTGGTATTCTGATATTTTTATAGTATTTATTTTATTTTATTTTTATTCATTTTGAAAATGTTGCTTTGGTGCCTGCCTTTCTTTTATTACACTGCTGATTCTCATACTTCAGATCTGTGTGCTACCCTGGGAACTGGATGCCTGTAGATAATTGTTCAAGGCAATTTTAAATCTTTTGAGTCAGTTCAAAGCACAGAATGTAATCCTTGCTTGGAGAATTTTCATCAGATGCTTGTTCTTTGCCCTGTTTGATTAGGGGAAACAATAGAAGATGCTGTTCGAAGAGAAGTAGAGGAGGAGAGTGGAGTCAAAATTGGCCATGTTCAGTATGTCTCTTGTCAACCATGGCCAATGCCCTCCTCCCTAATGATTGGTTGCTTAGCTGTTGCAGTGTCTACAGAAATAAGAGTTGACAAGAATGAAATAGAGGATGCCCGCTGGTTTACTAGAGAACAGGTAAAGTTCAATTTAATTTCTTTCTCTCATTGATTGTTCTGTGACTGTATCGGTTCTGGTATACAATAGGGATGCGCTCTTTTTCAGCAAGTTGAATAGGTGTTTATACGCACCACATCGTACAGTGATTACATTGTAATTGTAAATTACACATAGCCAGAGAAAGATAGCTACTCATAAAAGACTGCGTGATGAATGCTCTGCCCACTGCAAGCCCATTTGAAGACATTCTTGCCATTCTTAACTATTCAGTCCTTTTCTTGGGGCAGTATTTATTGTTAGTTATTCTAGTACCTTTCTATTTACTTCCTTGAGTTTTGTTTGGATCTAGATTAGAGAACGGTTAAGTAGCATTCATTTTTGAGCTTTTTCTAAAAAAAAATTTTTTTTTTAGAAATACTTGTACTATTTTTTAAGAGATTAAAAAAGAGGATTTGTTATTTTTTTACATATATTTTTCATACAGTTGTAGGCCCCAGTCATCCAGTTCACTGTGCATGGGCATGCCCTGTGTACTGTGCAGCACACTCCAGGATCAGAGTCTAAATGGGTAAAACTAGAAAACTAATAAAAAACACAATGGATGGAATTTTAAGCATAACTATAAGACAAATTACACAAGGCTTTTTTGTTGATGTTGCTCAATTCCTTCCCCCACCTTTTCTGTCGGTTAACATTTACATTGTTATATGTACTTTATATACTTCAAACTGCAGTAGGGTCCTTAATGTCTTATATAAGTGAAGCAAATGTGTCTCTATACATTTTGTATAAATAACAAACAAAAACTACATTCAGCAACAGTGAAGATGGCATCAGGCCATATCCTTCCACCTAAAACCTTAAAAGTATGGAAATAAATTATGGGGAAAGATATGTACATTCTTTTCCACCTTCATATTGCTTTCACTTCCATCTCCTACAGATCCCTGCACTGTTTTTATTACAGAATTCTTCACTATCTGAAGGAAAGAGGAGTTAGTGTGTAGCATCAGTGCAGCATTTATATACTATGCAGGTGTGCATTTTATTAGCATATTAAAACAGGACTTTTGGGTGGGGGGGCTGTATCCTGTATGGTCATGATAGAAATTAAAATAAAGTTTATTGAAAAACACATGTATGCATCCAGTTCAGTCTGAGTAATACAGGAGTACCCCAGTTATCTGAATCACCTACTCATCTGCATTTCAGTTTGAATAATCAGAAGTTTATTATATTGTGATTCTCCTGTCTTTAGACTGTAAATTTCCTTGCTGGTTTCAGTCTTCTGTATGACGTAAGTTGTGCAGGAGTGAAGCATGCAGCTCCACTCCCCATGTACTGAAATCCTATGTGAACCTCCATTTTTACAAGGCAACATGCTGTAGTTTAGTGAATAGGCAAGTTAGGGTTATCAGAGTTCAGTAAATTAGAATTGTACGATACATAGGGCCTAAACCTAGCCTACCTGTGCATTACTTTTTTTTGTTTCTCTGTCTAAATTTGTAATGGAAATGGAGAATAATTTATTTTCAGATTTTTCAAAAGGGAGTGTCTAAAATTAGGTTCCTAAACCTGTATGTAGGCACTGAATAAGAGTAGCCTGATTTTCAGAAGTGCTGAGTTCCCACAAATTTTATGAAAGTCAAGGGGAGGTGCAGGTGCTCAGCACCTTTGAAAATCTTTTATTTAGGTCACTTTTATTTAGAAGCCTAACTTCAGGTATCTGTTTGCCAATTATTTTCATAAAGCAGAAAGTAGGATGAACTGGATACTTTAAATACAGTAGAGGTTTCTCAAAAGATGATTGAAAGATTATGGGGCAAATGTAAACTTTCAGTGAAGTTTCACAGCCTTACACCAGTTCTGAATTTGGCTTTACATGTTGTAAGAGATTTGTGTATTATAAATAAAGTTAAAATTTTGGTCACAATTATTTTTAGTAAAAGTAAACAGTGACCTTTTACTAAAAATAATGGGGGGGGGGCTGACAGCTCCGGGGCCCCCGCCACCCTAGGGCACGGGGCTGAAGCAGAAAATGTCACAGAAGTTTCTGAAAGTCACAGAATCCATGACTTCCATGACAATAGCTTATCCTTAATTATAAAGAGTCTACCAGAAACTAGTTTTAAAATAGTGTAAATATGTTCATAGCATGTAAATCACAATTTTATAAGGTGATGGTCCTATGTGAATGTCTTACTGTAATTGCAAGGTAATGCACATTGGGAGGAGTAATTTTACCTAATGTACACATTTCTGGGTTTTAAATTAAATGTGACCACGTTGTAAAAGACCAAGGCATTGTTGCAGAGAATTCAGTGTAAATATCTTCTCAGTCCTCATCGGAGGTCAATGCCCCACACTCCAAATGGTAGAAGAAAAAATGAAATAGAAAATAATAATAAAAATATTATAATGCCACTATAGGTATATATCAAAGATGCACCCTCAACTGGACTGTGTTCAAGTTCTGCCATTCCACCAGAAAAAAGATACAACAGAATAGAAAGTGATCCTAAGACAAGCAATGGAAGTGGTTAGAAGAACAAAAAGACTTCCATGTGAGGAAAGATTGAAAAGGATTGTTCAGTTTAAGGAAAATACAAATAAGAGAGGTCACGATAGAGGTATAAATTAATGAATGATATAGAGAAAGTAAATTAGGAGCACCTCTTTACTGTTTTTCATAATACAAAACCAAGGGAGCCATTCATAAAAATAGACAGCAATTTTAAAATTGATAAAAGGAAATGCTTTTAATAAACACACCATATAATCTCATTGCCCCGAGGGACCGTTAGGCCAAGATCTTAATAGGGTCACCCATCTTTCAAAGCAGTAGCAAATGTTGGGACTTTGAAAGTCAGTTTCCCATTAAAGAAGAAATCACTGGCGTAGAGTCTGGGTATATTCTTAGAGCAACTTGTTTATTTTAAACGATATGTGCAGGTTTTAAACACAGATGTCATAAACAGCATGTGGGGTAATCCCTTTTTGTAGGGATTTCAGGCAGACACCAAGATCTGCTTTTCAGGAGCAACTCTGCCTCAAGAATTTAATTAGTAAATTCCATTACTGCTTACCACAGCTCCCCAAAAATATGTATCAGAAAAATAAACAACACAACATTTTCTTCCGAAACTGGAAGCTTGTTCACACACAAAGAAAAAGAACTTGTAAGATAGTGTAACACCAGGAATCTTGTGATTCCTGCCCTAGCAATCAGCTACACAAAAAGATTAGACATTTATATGGTTAGTGAGAGTGTACACAGTTACTTTAGAATAATAAGCTTGCAGGCTTTAGGACATAATTCACTTGCTACCTGATGGGTTAAAAAGCCTTTCCTCTTGTTTCTTGCACCTTCCTCTGATGCATCTGGTAATGGCCTCAGTCAGAGAAATGATACTGGACTTGGAGAAGACCACTAGATCACTCCTGTACGGAAATTCCTACGTTCATGATAGATTCCATGTGTTTATAAGATTAATTTACCAAAACAAAATCTGTATGTATTGCAGGTCGTGGACGTTCTCATTAAAGGAAACCAGCGTTCTTTCTTTGTGCCACCGCGTCAAGCTATTGCATACCAGTTGATAAAACACTGGATTGGAATGAATGCTCACCTTTAAATTCAAGGAACTGAGTTCTTTGTGTTAAATTACTGTTTCCAGTGACTGCTAACGTAAATAAATTAAAAATAATTGGTCATTTAGTAAAGTGTGTGACTACAGTAATTTCTGAGTTTCTTAGTCCTTTGACTCCTAAGATATACTTGTACTCAGTGATTCTTTTCAGAAATTTGTTGGAATGGGACAGTGACCCACTGATTACCCCAAACAAAAAAGTCAACATTAAAGTATCATTTTGAAGTTTTTTTATAATCAGGTTATTATTCTGCCCTTCGCTATCCCTCCTTTTATTTTCCAGCACTTGTATGAGCTCTTCTGGATCTACTATTTTTGTTTGAGACATTAGGTTAAAATCAGCCCTGGTGTAAGTTGTGACAACTCCGCTGATTATGCCTGCTGTGACTGAGATTCTTTTCCTCTTTGTTTACCTGCAGTTTAGTTGTTTGTTTTTCCTTTTTCTCTCCTGTTTCCTCTTTCTTGTTCTATACCTTCCTCACTTTCCCTTTTCCACGCTCCCCCTCCCTTTGGCTGTTCGTCACTCCCCCCTAGCCCAAGGAACACTTAGCATTAAATTTTAGCAACAATGTTAGCATTTAATTCTCGAAGCTCTATTAGCAACAGGTATCACATGCTGGTAGTACATTCATTGGAAGCTAGGTGTGTAATGCTTTTTATATCTTACATGATTAGTGTTGCTTATGCTAGAGTTTGAGCCAGCAATCTTATGTGGATCCTGTCAACCCACTAATGTATTGTCCAAAAATTATTTTAAAGACCTTTTGCAATATTGTGTTTGCAACAAATGGGGGTGCTCCATAAGCCTAAATATTAGATACTGTTATAAACAGTCACAGACTTGTTGACTGGTAGACAGCAAACAAGATTGCGGTTGATTGGCTTCTTTGGTCAGTGCAAATTTGTGTAGAGACTTCAGAAGACAAGTAGATTAAACTAAACAAAAAAGACACAAGAATGAGTGGCATTTCATCTAAATACAAAATAGTGTTTTCTAAAATTGGAGGCATTAAGGAATGCTGCATATATAAGTAATGTATCATCAAAAATGTTAGGTAACTTAAATATACCAAATCTAAATGTAATGAAGAGAAGACACATTTTTGAAAAATAAAATATTAATTTATTGATGTATGTTTAAAGTTAGCAATTTACAGTACTGTTTCAGATTTTGTGCCTTAATTGTAAATTAGTGACGAGAATTCAAATTACTTTCTTTCAAAACGGAAGGCTATAAAGTATACACTTGTTTGCAGCAACACCTTGTAAGAGCAACATTTCCCCTGGGAACACTTTCCTTACTGCGATTTTTCCACTCGGTAACAGCAACATAGCTGCTGCATAAGAGCAACATTTGTGACATCACATCCAGGGGTGAGGGAAGCATGTATGAGGGGAGATTGGGGGGTGAGGGGAGCATGTATGAGCATTGCTCCCCTCCCCCGCACTGCCTCTTTCCACTCCCAACCCTGGCCTTTCACTGCAGCTCCAGAGTACACATCCCCATCCACTCGACCTGTCTGATCAAGCGTGCACAGGAAAAGCAGATGGGGTTGCACTCAAGGACTGGAGTCAGCAGCGGGCCAGTACTCATAGGGTGCATCTTTCCTCTCTTCCCAATTCTGGCCCTTCAGCATAGCTCCAGGGCACATAGCTCCATCCACTTGCATGCCTGACAGAGCCTGCATGGAGAGCATGTGTAGAGGGCAGTTTGGGGGAAGGGTCTGGAAGAGGGATTTTTGTGGGGGGGGAAGCTGGGGTCAGAGCAGCAGTAGAGGCACAGCTGGAAGGTTTCCTCCCTCAGTGTCTGGCTTGCAAGTGGTGTGGGGAGGAGTGTTGCTATTTTGTGGTGGGGATTATCGGGGACTCCCCTTGTACACTGAGTTGTCCCCACCATCTCTGTTGCCAACAGTGGGGTGTTGATGTGCTGTTTTGCACTGAGAGGTTGGGGGACCCCCCCACACTACAGAACACTGACCTGCCCCCTTTCAGTCTCCGCTGTTCATGCTAGGAGCCCACCACCCTCCTTTGCAGGCTGTGCACAGTGCCCTCCCCAGCCATCCATCCCTCACGAAGGTGGAGCCAGTGGGAGCATCCTCAACTTGTCCCCAGCAGCCAGGCTCGCTCAGCCACGTTGCTGACTGAAGGGTCCCTGCCAAACCCAGGGTTCTTCAAATGATGTCCCTATGGGTGTTCCACTGCAGGTGCAGCAGCACCCTTTACACCTGGGATTGGAGATCTTCGGTAGCAGTGGCCATTGGACTGTACCCGTGCTCCTCCCCTTCTCGCACTGTGAATGCATACCTTCCTCAGCACCGACACAACCATCAGTGTTGATGATGCTCCTCCCTCCTTCACAGGAGTTCAGATACCCTAAAGATGTGATGGTATCTGATATGCCTGATTCACTGCTACTCAGACACAAGATCCCTCCACTCATGCCTTTTCTCCAGAGTCACAGCACTGCTCCCTTTCCACTTCGAGGACAGCACCACCTTTCCCCAGTGAGGAAGAGGAGGGGGAATACTCCATCCCACCCTCATATTCAGGACAGGCACAAAAAGCATCCTCTACGCATCCTCATTATTCACAAACCAGAACTGAACCAGGGCCCTGTTATGGACCTCCATGGATGCAACCATATGTGCCAATCCCTCCACATTGGCCATACTGGGGTCCATGGGCCATGTACGGAGCACAGTTCCCAAAGCCTCCCATAGAACAGAGCTGGAGACACCCACGCTTGCCATCTTCATCAGTCTGCCAATCCACTCCCAATAGAGGACCATGAAGAAGAATAGGAGTAGAAGATTACACCACCACTCCATTTTTTCTTCCTCTTCCCTCAGTGAGACTAGCATGCTACCACCCCCTATGTCAGCAGACAATTTCAAACATTTCCAGAAGCTGTTTGGCAGGATCTCAGACTCCCTCCAGATCCCTCTGGAGGAAGTGAGAGAGCAACAGCACAAGCTGCTCAATATCCTGCATGCCTCAACACTGACAAAGGTAGCCCTCCCTATCAATGAGGCCCTCCTGGACCCAACCAAGGTTCTCCAGTAGACCCCAGGATCCATCCTGTCAACTTGCAAGCAGGTGGACAAGAAATATTACATCCTTGCTAAGGACATGGAATTTCTCTTTTCCCACCTCACTCCAAACTCTCTGGTTGCCATGCAGTTCATGAGAAGGGACGCCAATACCACTCAAGGTCAACCCCTTATGACAGGGACTGGAAGTGACTGGCACTATTTAGTTGCAAGGCTTATTCCTGTGTCACACTTCAGTTCCAAATCTCCAGTTATGAGGCTCTCATGGTCAAATACAACTATGCATACTAAGATACCGGAATTCTGCCAGGATCTTCCCGACAAGGAAGAGCAACTCCAGGCACTCATATCTGAAAGACAGCTGTTGGCTTGTATGGCTTTACAAGCATCCTTGGGCTCTGCTGATATACCTGCCCATTCCATCATGACAGCCATAGTGATGAGATGAGCATCATGGCTACACCTATTCAGACTCCCTAAGGAAGCACAAACTACTGTTGAAGACCTACCATTTGAGGGCATAGTCTATGTATCTCACAGAGACACCCTTCACAAACTCCTATCCATGCCTATCAAAATAAAGGACTCGCTACTCTGATGGCCACAACCCAAAAATATCTGTGCCGGGGACCCTTTCCTTCAACCAGTATTGTCTCTGATACTAAGAACCAACACCTCCCTAACTGATTGGGGAGCACACCTTCAGATCCATACCGTGCAGGGCAGGTAGTCCTTAGTAGAATCCACCCTACACATCAGCCTACTAGAGTTATGAGCTGTGTGCAGTGGCTGCTGGCATTTTCTACCATTGATCAGACATTGCACTATAAGAGTTATGACATAATATCACCAGTATGTTCTACATCAATAGGCAAGACGGAGTGAGAGTTCACTTTCTATGCTCAGAAGCACTGAAATTATGGAACTGGTGTATCCAGCACAACATCAGCATTTCAGCCACATACCTACCTGGACACCAGAACACTGCAGCAGATTTATCGAGCAGGAGATTCTCCCAAGACCACGAGTGGTAGCTAGATACGCAAACCCTACACCACATATTCAGCCGCTGGGGATTGCTATCTACAAATCTATGCCACACCAGAGAATGCCAAATGTCTTCAGTTCTGCTCAAGAGCAGGCCTAGATCTCAGATCCCTGGAAGATGTGTTTCTCCTCACATGGGATGCTCTGCTACTGTACACCTCCCCTCCCCCACCCTTTCCTCTCTTGTTCAGATTGCTTCATAAGATGCAAGAGGACTGAGCCTGAGTCGTCGTCATAGCTCCAGCATGGCCACAACAGATTTGGCATACTTACCTCCTTCACATGACAGTGTGTCCTCCTCTCACAGGTGTGGGTCAAATCCTCCATCCCAATCCGAAGCTCCTCCATCTGAAAGACTGAATCTTCCATGTTTTTGGGATTCAGAGGTGACCTGTTCAGAGGCAGTAAAAGACATCCTCCTGAATAGCAGATGTGATACAACTTGCTGCATTTCTCTCCAAAATGGACCTGGTTCCGATCCTGGTGCACCACCAATCACATCACAGCAATGAATGCTCCTTTACCGCTCACCCTAGACTATATTTTACATCGTAAAAGATCAGGGTTATCCACCAGTTCCATTTGTGTACACTTGGCCACCATCACAACATTCCACTCCAATATAGCCTGCCACTCCATTTTCACCCACCCACTCATGAAGAGATTCCTGAAAGATCTCCAAAACCTTCACCCTCACATACGAGATCCCACCCCAGCTTGGAACCCTGGCCTCACCTTGCACTGTCTCACCAGATCACTGTTCGAGCCCATGGCAACATACTCTTATATTCATCTGTCCCTGAAAACAGCATTTCTTTTCACCATCACCTCTGCCTGACAGGTAGGAGAAATTGGTGCTCTCGTGGCATACCACCACCCCCCACCTCCCAAGTTTTTCATAAAGACAAGGTCACATTATGTCCACATCCAAAATTCTTAGCCAAAGTACTGTCTTTTTTCCATTTAAATCAACCTATCTGCCTTCCCTGCTGCTTCCCAAAACCACATAGCAACCAGCAGGAAGCGGTTACATATATTGGATGTCAGGCAAGCATTAGCCTTTTACTTGGACAGAAATTGTAAATCTTTATGAAATTGCCACACTTATTCTTCTCAACAGCCAAAAGATCAAAAGGCACAATCATTTCCAAACAACACCTTTCCAAGTGGATCTTGCAATGTATACACCTTTTCTACCAACTACACAATCGACAACCTCCTCCTGGAACTTGAGCACGTTCAACACACTCTATCCACCGCGATTGCCTTTCTCAACAATCTCCCAGTTACTGACATTTGCAAAGTGACCTCCTGGGCCTCCACAGATACTTTTAGCCAACACTATATAAATACCCATGGCGCTACATCAGATGCCCTACTAGGATACACTGTCCTATCATCTGCATTAAATGCTGTTCCAAAGCCTCAGTCTTCCAATTAGAGGTACTGCTATATAGTCACCTACAGTGGAGCACCCACAGAGAAATCACTCAAAGAAGAAGAGAGAGTTACTCACCCTGTACCATAACTGAGGTTCTTCGAGATTTGTGTCCCTGTTGGGGCTCCACGGCCTGCCCTCCCCTCTGCTTCGGAACTGAAAGATAAGCTCTGCAGTGGAGAAGTAGTGGAGGGAAGGGGGGCTTTGGACCACACAGCGCCATATATGCATGCCTCTCATGGCGCAAGACAGGGAGGAGTGCGTCTGTGGGCCAGTGGGCACTGCTACCAAAGATGTCCCATCCCAAGTGCCACACCTACAGTGGAGCACTCCTAAGGATGCACATCTGGAAGAACCTCCGCTACTGCACAGGGTGAGTAATCCTCTCTTCAGCTACTTCATTCCCCCATTCTTGGGGTTCCCCCACCCCCAAACTCCCTACACACACAGTATGGCTGCCCCACCCCTTCTGAAACATCCTTAACACTTCATACACCTTTGGTCAGATGACACTCCCAGTAACAGCAACAGCCACTTAGGAGCAACATAGCAAAAGGGCTACCAGCGAGCATTATACTGAAAGCTTTTTATTTAATAAACTGTGGTTACACAGAGAATGTAGTGGCCTGAAGAGAAATGCAAATGACCTGAAGAAATTGTAATTCTATAAGACTCAAACAGAAATAGTGTATTGCTTTATGGGATTCACTTAGTCAGAGTAAATTAGATGTCTTTGTAGAAAATGTGAGACCAAACTTGACGTAAGTGACTCTTTCATTAATTGCAGAGTCTGAGTCCAACAGGAATATTTGTATGGCCTTTTTCAAATCCCAGTAGAAATAAGTTTTCCTGTGCATTGTTTGCAATGCAAACACTGCAGTATTTTACTATTAAGAGTGGTTCTCAAACTGTGGTCCAGGCAGCCCACAGAGAGCTGACAAGTCATATGTTGCTGACCCCTTCCCTTTGTTCCAGCTGCATCTACTGTTGGAGAACCTGGATGTCTGTTAAATCATCTGGAAGAGAGGAGGGTGAGCTAGCCTATCTGCCTCCACTAGGAGCTTCTGCTGCACAGGTGGAGAGGATATAGGAAACGCTTTCAGGGGCCAGAGCCACCAGTAGGACTGGAACCAAGTGTCACCAATGGAACTGCTGCTCCTATTGACAGAGGAGGGTGGAGAGAAGGGAATCAGGTGGCAGCGTGTTCAGGGAAGCAGAAGAGTAATAGGCAGCATGTGAAGGAGGGAGGAGGACTAAGTGATGTAGGTAAGCATGGGCAGGGGGATGATGATGACGACTAAGAGTGGAGAAAGATAAGCAAGGGGAGAGACTGGACCAGATGGGAGGGGGAGAAGAAGGGAAGAGCAAATGTAGACATTGTAAAGACAAATCACTTATCACATTAAGCAGCTAAAAATATGGATGTACAGCCCTTTCCTAATAATATTTTTTCATGTTAGTTGCCATAGGGATAGAATGAATAGTGAAGTTCATAGGCGGGCATCCACAAGACAATCTCTTTCTTAAGATGCAGACCACGCAATGAAAAATTTGAGAACCCATGTACTACTACTGTAAAAGGACCCATTATTTTCTAGTCACTTATACTATGTTTGTATTTCTTCCCCCAAAGACAATGAAAGGTAAAAACACAAAGTATTGTGTTAATAATCTTTCAGTTTTAATCCTCTCTGGTTTTATTTGTAACATATAAGGAAATTTATTTTTTTAAATATTACATTATATACATGTTAAACTGACAGGCCTTTTTAACCCTCTTCTCTGCAACATGTAAATGACCATCCCATCTTTTCCCAAAAGTTGTACATTTCAAGAAGGTGCTGATGTGTCAAAAAGCCTACATCCCCTCTATCTATTACATCAAACACGATTGTAATGAAACATTAATACTTATATGTTGTTATGGGAAATAAAGGATATTTTAGCTAGCTGTTTGCCACGGCTTTCTTTATACTCTGCTGCCACTTAGTTGAAATGAAATTTGTCATTGTTGGAATCTTCATTTTGAATTTTAGTTTGAAAAATATCTACTGTACATATATAGTAATTTTCTTAAGGATAGTTATTTGCAAATATTATATACATGGATCAGCTGAAATGTTGCCACCTCTTGCATGAAATGCTGCACTGCAGCACATTAGGAATGTATGCAACTGAAATTTAGCATGGAGAATTAAAGTAGACAGAATATAATTACTCAGATTGGAATTTGACCAAGATTAGACCGATTTTAATGTTTTATGTCTCACTCAGTAGAGTGCACTTACAGCAGAGTATTCCTGAGAACCATGACAGTGCATTGGACTAGTACTGTTGGAAAGAGAGAAATACTGTCTATTGAACTGCTAATACTGTTTAGTGGTTTTGCTTCAATCCCAATAAGGATGCATCTCTATGACCCAATGTATGAAACGAAAGAAAATTCCTTGGTGCTTGTTTAAAACACTTTCATTTTGATACCACAGCAAACTGAAAAGCATTTGTGATTGTATGGAAATGTGAGAGCGGAAGGGCTGTTTCTGAGGACATAAATACTTTTTCTTTCCTATTCACATTTACATTGATTACTATTAATGTTTATCCTATATAAAATACCTTGTAATTATAAACATAAAAATATAATGTATGCAATACATATGTACTTGATGTATGAAAGTCAAAAAGAGACAAAACAATAGAATATAAATATATGAGGAAACACTGAGCAATCAGGATAAACTCACATTAAATATATAGCATATATGATCTAAGGCTTCAGAAGTGACATTTGTATACAAAAACTAAATATTTGATGTGTACCAGAACCCTTCCCTTAAGCATATTTCTTGTAACTAAAATATATTATAATGAAGATGTAAACTTGTGAAAAATAAAATGTCAGTAGTTTCAATTTGCAAATTTTGGTGAGCTGCACATTTTAACATGATAAATAACTATCAAAAATTGAATTTTGTGTGATAAATTTCATAAGTATCTTAAAAGTTTGAATAGTGACAAAAACATCTCAAATTCTTATCTTTCAATCTGTAAAATATGTGAAGGAAAAAGAAGGTGGATTCCAATAGGCTGATTAAAGGTAGACCATTCCTGATGCTGCATGGAATTAAATATACTAATCAGATTCTGTGCTTAAGGGACAGAAATAGAAATCAAAAGAAGTGGAGCAGGCCAACACACTGAACAACTCTGTCTCTTCTCTTATCTTTACTTTTAATGTAACTAATTGTATTGACCCAGACTTTCGAGAAAAGATGGACAGTTGATAAAATATTTACCCAGGTGAGTTGTTTGTTGTTTTTCCTATTTTATTTTAGCCACCTATGGTGTCCTTTTCCTTCAATAATTGGAAAGATACATGTCTATAGTTATGCTATTATTGTTGACCTGGACTGAGAGTACAGAAAGGGATAAGTGCAAAGGGAAAAATTGTTTTAATTTGTTAGCCTGTTTAGCTCCAACAAGATACCCAGCATGTCCTTTAACTTAGAAAAGAAAATTACTCATGAAGCTTCTGTGTTAACACATGGGGAATGTGAACAGCTAAGAAAAATGGCTCATACGACTGTAAATGCTTCTATAAAATTCTTTTTTGTTTTAAAATAACTGGCCTAAATGTCTGAAATGAACTTTGTAGCTATATAATTATTGTAACTCATAGTCACATCTTCTGTATTTTTATAGAATATAGAAATTCTATAGTAATTCTACACAATAAGAAAAAAAGTTCAATTTAAGGAATCTGAATTACTTTTGAGTGTGTAATTTAATATTGTGATTTAAATGTGAATGAAGGTTTGCTAAATAGCATCAGATATTTTGAGTAGTTTTTTTTCCTGGTGCTAAATCTGGTATTTTATATATGAGATTTATATACAATATACAAATATTTTACATAGCAGAAGGCATAACAAGCTAAAGTCTGTCTGCCCAGTTATTTATATTGCTCTCACCTGTAATACTAACTGAGCATTTTTCTGAAGGAAGTATATCTGTAGAGGATAGAATTCAAGGAGCAAGGGGTAGTGACTGTGTGGACTGATACAGGGAGAATGAAGAGGTGTGATGCTTAACCAGCATTGCCTCTTGCACTGCAGAGCTGATTACTAGTTTACCAACTCAGCAATATAGGACAGTAAGTTAACTAAAACTGGTTATATATTTTCTTGTCAACTCTTCTCTCTACAAAAGGTTTTTTTTTCTCCTGCTGATAATAGCTCACCTTAACTGATCACTCTCGTTATAGTGGGTATGGCAACACTCATTTTTTCATGCTCTCTGTGTGTGTTTATATATATATCTTCCTACTCTATTTTCCACTGCATGCATCCAATGAAGTGGGTTTTAGCCCATGAAAGCTTATGCTCAATTATATTTGTTAGTGTCTAAGGTGCCTGTTCTTTTTTCAGAGGAAGTGTTTCCCTACTCCTGTATAAGAAGACAAGCACTTTACCATCAATCCTAATAAAAACAATTTCACCAAGAAACAGGTGTTTTCTCAACATATCTGGACAGAACTAAAAGTCAATTCAGGCAGGCCTATTAAATATTAAACACCACTCCATTCTATCACCATCGTCACCCCCCTCACTCACCTTTGAATCCTGTCCCATACAGACACACGACAGAGAGTGACCCCAGAAGTTTACCTCAGTGCTGCTCCATGGGTAGAAGGTGCTGTACAATGTAACTGAGCTGCTCTGGTTTATGGAATGAGAGCCTGGAGGATGTTGCGGGCGCTATGGTGCCACAAGCTACCAGGATGGAGTTTTTAACTATTGTATTTCATCTAAAATTGTTTGGTCTTTTTTTTTCTTTTTTACTTACAATCATAATGTTATTTTTATGTGTTCAATTGTCACAATAATCTCTGCTAAATGACAACCTGATTCTCATCCAAAGAAAATTGTAACTGACAGTGTGCAAACATTGCACAGTCTTTTCTGTGGGACTTGTGAATTGTAAATGTAATCAGGAAAGATTTAATATTAACAATATGCATGTTATGGTTGAAGGAAAAATAAAATGGACACTTGCTAAGTGCAAGGTTACAATAGACTCAGATGGTTTGGAAGTCAAATAGAGAGCAGCTTTTAGTGAGTAACCAACTGAACCAAATAAACCAGATGTAAAACAAACCCAACAATTCTTTACCCATAATATTAGTAACTACACTCAGGAGGCCACAATGTGTTTTTGATCTGTGGCCCATTTTGCAGAACAGCCTCACTGTCGTTGAAGCATTTGGGGTGTGCAAAGCCAGAGCTGGCTGACGCTATGGGTGCCCTATTTGTGACTGGCTGACCAGGCCACTGGTACAGCAATCATATTCTCCCTTATTGAAGTTGATGAAGATTTAGCCTGCAGCTACTAATAATTTCACATCCTTCTGCCCCGCCAAATGTGTAGCTGAGGCAGGATCACCTAACCTGGCAGCTATCTGGAATCATGCTTTATCATCAAGGACTATCTGTCAAGCAAAAATGAATATAAAAATTACTATAAAACATATGTGCAGTACCACAAATATCCTATGAGCTTTGACAAAGTCATCTGCATCAAAAGGAGCTAATTCTGCTCCCATTTAAGCCATTAGGAGTCTTTCCATTGACTTCATTGGGAGCAGGATAGCGCCAAAAGACACTGAGACAAAAATGACAAAAGACGGAAAAAAGAAATGCAGCGAAGAATTTATTAAACTGACAGAACTTTTACAAAAAAAATTTATTCAATATACTGGAGGGTGTAAGGAAAGGAACTTAATCTTTTTTTTTTTAATTAAGCTAAGTGCAGAAGCCCTTTAAGTCGGTTACAAGGCATATATACAGTAATGGTACTATGAACATCTGTCATTCTTCTGAACTAATGTTGGTCATTGGAAAATATTAGAAGCCCCCTCCCCGTTAAGTCAACAGGAGCCCTGTTTATGGAACGTTTGAAGGATGAGTGAGGAGGGTCTTTATTGATTTCATTCTTTTGTACGATGCAGGGAGATGTATATTTACAAGTCAGCTTGGCCTAGTAGTAAAGGGGACTCAGGAGCGCATATATAGCTTTCACAACAGGAAATGACAGTTAGAAGTGGCTTGGTCACATGATGAACAAATGAAAGCTGAAAGTAAGTCTTTTTACTTTCTTGAAAGGGAAAAAAAGTCTTCCCTTTCCTTTCACCGCCCTTCAGTGACAGTCCAAGTATAATTTTAAATATAATTTTGCCTGTATTTAAACTACTTCTAGTTTTCAGTTAAAATAAAGTCCTCTTTGTCACATTTAAATAACTTCTGCTTTTAGCTCTTAATACAGTGAAGGGGTTTGGCTCTGGGTGAAGGACTACATGAAAGCTACCGTCAATTTGGCACAACCAGCTTCCAAGCTGCCAATCTAAAGCTGTTTCACACTGTCAGTCTGATGTTAGATCGTTCCATTTTCATTTTGTTACAGTATTAGCCATGCTAAGGTCTAGTAATTTGTTTGGGGGACCTCTTGACAACCCCTATGTGCTGCATAAGTGATGTTATTAATTCTGTGCGTAGTATTCTTTCCTGCAATTCAGTTTGGTGTTGGGAGGCACTGTGGAGTGGGAAACACCTTGTTTTGGATGAGATGGAAAACCAAGACCCAATATCTTTGGCTATTAAAAATCCCCTGGCATATTTCATATGGATAGAAGTGTTAATCATGGTGTGTTGGCCTGACCTCAGTTTGAGACTAATTCCCATACCTACTCTTTCATTTGGATATGCTATTCTTGTTTATTGCCTGTTCTGAACCAGCACATAATGTTGTTGGATGCTTCAAATTGTTGAAGAGTTCTGCCTAAGTGGAGGCTGCATTTCTGTGGGCAAATTATTTTCATGTTTTATGAAATGTTTCAGGATCTTGTTGAACAGAGGACTCACCCATTTGCCTTACCTCCCATTTCTTTTGTGGTGATGTTTATAGTACCAGTGAGTGTGCGAGGCACTCCGCTGAAGATATTTTAAAGAAAGCCATGTCTCTTCTCTTCTCTTGAGAGCATACAGTATAAGTGAAAACTTAGACAAGTGGGAATAAGGTGTAGAGTAGTAGAGGCAAGAGATAAGAAAAAAATTACTTAATTGAGGTCTACATGTCTTTGGCAGCGCATGTGTTTTTTCTTGTGTGTGTGAATTTGTGCGTTTAACATAAAAAAAATTCTTTTTGCAGGCCATCCTGCAGAAATGGGTATTTAGGAGTGATTTAAATGAGATGACAATGCTGGTTTGGTGAACTGATGTTGGAAGGGCATTCCTAGAATAAGAGACAGTGTGGAACAAGGCATATGAGAAAATATGAAAGGTATCAAGAATATGAATCTCTCTGCCTACATAACTTGATGGAATGATTGGACCCTAATTAGAGTTAACTGTAAGGTTATTATTGTTAGTAATAGAGTACAATCAATGTACTTGGCATTTTACAAGATGAAGAACAAGATCTGCTCTCTAACAGAAAGAGTTTAAATTTGAATACAGACAAGATGCAACAAAACAAAAATGGGTGTAGAGATCAACTGATTTTTGGGTGGGAGAGCAACACAAGAAGTATTCAGGAACAATGTGTGATTTAAGAATGTCTTTGAAGAAGGAGGGAGAGGGAGAGAGGATACTTGGGAAACAAGCAGTGACAGACTGTTGCAAACGTAGTTGGCAACATGATACAAGGAGCAAAGACAAGTTGGAGAAGGAGATGAACACAACAGTAAGGAGAGAGAGGATATTGAGGAGCTTAAGGAGTGAGAGAGGTAATGCAAGGCAATGAGAACAGAACAGTAGGTAGGGATAAGTTTATGTAGGGCACTGAATGTGAAGGCAAGGATGTTGAATTTGAAGACAGGAAATGATTTAGGGCCTGGTAAGAGATTCATATGGGAAAGGAAGGAAGGAAGGACAAGATGCAGGTTATTTTAGCAATGACATTTTGGTTAGCTAGGAGAACTAACTATTGTGCAATCACCAGCGCTATATGTTTCTGGAATGTGAAACATTTTAGCTAAAGGATTGAATAGGACTGTTCAATATAACATTGCTGTGTGTATTATGGCTACAGCTAGGCCATCTAAAACATACTATAATTAATTACAAAAAATATATACACTACTTTGAAGCTAATCTTTATCCTGAAAGAATTTTAAAACATTTTACAAAGGTATTTTTCTTCACTATAAAAAAATTAATACTGATTTATTGTTTCTTCTTTAGTTACGTATTATTACACTATACTTTGTTCCTCCATATTTTTCTTTAATTTGCTATCTTTTTGCCCTTTCAAGCCAGTGACCATTATTGTAATGTCACTTTTCTGCATGTTTTTAATATTTATTGCTATCTTGAAGAAGGTCAAGTTTTTAAAACATAATAAAATAGATTTAACTGTGTTCCACAACCTAAAATTTTAATTCATACTACCAGTTAAACAAACAAAAAAAAAACCTCTTACAGCAATTCACACCTACCAGAGAACAGTGGGATCTCAAATATATATGTTGTTAAGACTGTTTCTTTGGTCTAAGAGAGTTAATACCAAGGCTTGTAAGAAGTAATTGCCTCTTCTTATAAACAGGAACTAGAATGGTGTTCACAACAAAGATATGGACAGAAGCTTTAATTAGCTTTATGGTTGTGGATAATCTTTCATGCATGTCTGTTAGTTAAGGAGATATAAATTTGAGTCACTTATTCTGAGCCAGCCAGAATGCTGCTGCTTATATCAGGAATAACCTTAGCACATAGAGCTCTATGCCAATACATCTCGGGCTCAATCCTGCAAACTGCTGAGCACCCTTAACTCCCATTTGAGTTGATGAGAGTTATCAATGCTCAGCTTCTCACAAGACGATCACAGCAATGCACAGAACTGAGTCCTAGTTAAGGGTCTTATCTTGCAATACTTATCCCTTCAAGTAATCTTTACTGCAATCAATGGGACTGCTCATGTGACTAAGGATTACAGGTGATAAGATTCCTAATTTTCATCAAAATTTACAAATCTAGGGTGTGGAACCAACAAAAAACAAGTAAGTATGCTGGTACAGTGAAAGGAAAAAATAACATGTGAGAAGAAGCACAGTGAAAAAGCTGTGAAGGAAAAAACACCCAGCAGTCACCTCAACCATAAGATTTTTGCCTATTCTCTTACCTGAATCAATGAATCTGACAGGAGGAAAAAAAGCATAAATAATATCAGGAGAAGTAGTAGAAATAGCAACATTATTGTTGCTCATTTATGTGCTTTTTAGGATTTACTTGCCAATTGTTTTCTGACCCTGGGGATCAAACAGAGACACCTCACAGAGTCCACAACTTTAATAATAACAACACACAAATGTAAATAGATAAACAAGCATAGTCTCTATCACAAAGGGGTAACTGTAGCCAATCACCCTGACTGAATCACACATTATCCAGCTTTCCTTGTGAGGGAAAGAAGCCACCAACCAGTTTTAACCACCTGAGCCACCAGACCAGGACCCTAGCCTTAGACTGCAAGCCAAAATCTCTAGCTTCATCAAGAAGAAATTAGAGTTGCCATTAGGCCAAACCATGGCAGTCTCTGCTGGTTGATAACACTAGTGCATGATGAAGCTTGAAAAATAACTCTTAATAGAACTCAGGTCACCAGAGTGCCTGTCTAGTGCACTATCCACGTGGCCACACTTCCTCCCCAGTACTGATATTTGTTGAATTAAGCTTGAATACACCCAGACAGTGACACTTCCTGTAGGGAAAGATTTGGAAAATTCTTCAAAAAAAAAAAAAAACCCCACCAACTCACCAACCCTGAAAGGACCTCGCAAATGAAACTTCTACTTTGTCATGGAGCTGCACCCCTATGAATTGTGAGCAGCACTCTTTTTGGTTTGACACACCAGACTAGCCTTAATTTGAAATCTACTCTTCCATTTAGCAAGTTTTATATCTGGAGAGGAGGTGCCTCTATATGTGCGCGCACAGCTTATATTCAGCCTTTTTGTTTGTTTGAACTACAGAGCATCATTTCCTTGTCTAGTAAAATGTTCATTTTAAAAAAAGAGCACTCTTTAAGTAGCACATCAAACAAGTGATGTGGCTGAAATGCCCCATCAGAAAGCAATATATTCACTACACAGCCGCTTTCTCAAACTCAGCTTGCATCATAAAATATTGTATTCCAGTGCTAACGTCAATATTTGTCCTGACAATAAGCACCAACAGCCTATTTACAAGGCTATACTTAAATTATATAGGATTTTAATTGTTGATAAATGCATTTATTATATGTTATAGGGCACTGTTGATGTACACAACACTTTACAAAACACAAAGTATGTTTTGAGGGCTACAGGAGAAGTATCTACGGGAAGTATCTATGCTTCTCACAGGGGTTTTTAATTTGTTGGTGGCTCAGTTGTTTGCTGTCTTATGCGACTATACAAGGTGGTCAGAGAGACAAGGTGGTTGAGGTAATAGCTTTTATTAGACTAACTTCTGTTAGTGAGAAAGAGAGACAAGCTTTGGAGCCACACAAAGCTTTTCTTCAGGTCTGGGAAAGGTATGGCTTCACAGCACATGCAAGGTGTAGTTAGAACATATTCTAAAGGGTCATTCAAGGTAGAGTGGCCCGTTAACTCCTCTGTAATCATAGGACAAAAAGAGGGGGTTAGGGGGGTTACAGATTGTTGTAATAAGCCATAAATCCCAGTGTGTCTGTTCAGTCCATGATTTTTTAGTGACTAGCAGAGCTCATAGGCTCGTCTTTTGAAAGCGTTGTGCAGTTTTTCTTTGAGGATGAGTACTAATAGGTCAGATATGGAATGATTGCATTGTGAAAAGTATTCACCCACAGGTGATAGGCTGTTTTTGTCTTTTATCATTTTCTTGTTTGAGTCCAAAAGGGCTACAACTACACTACATATGCACAAGGTGATGTAAGTTGTTCTCTTGTTCCCTTGCATGGACTACCCACATTGTGGGTAGCAGCCTCCTTGGGGTTGCTACACCCACTCCAATACAAAAGGGCAAGGAGTGGATGGAGCTTTGGCTCAGGTCTCCCATCTCCACTGTACCCCCAGCACAGATGAGGAAGTAAGCTGCACCAGGTATGATGCTGGTGAGAGTTATTTCTACCATACATCCTAAAGCAAGGGAGGAACCAGGTATCGGATTGTGACCTTGCCTCTGAAAATCTCACTAGGCCCTACCTGCATCCTTAGCGTCTAAATAGATTTGAAAATCTGGCCCTGATTGACCAAGTGAAACAACTAGATGCTTAAGCTGCTATTTCCAATTCAGAATTCCGATCAGTGGGCTTATGGACTCAGAAAGAGAAGCCAAGTTAGAGAAAAGAAAGCAACCTTGCAGTTGAATAGGGAATAATTTTTATGATTCAATGGTTTTTTTTCCCCACCCAGGAGAGTAAAATCTGGATGTCCTCAGGTCTCAGAAATGAGCAGAAAGAGAAGAAAAAGCTGCAAGGGCAGAAAAAGCTCAGATCCCAGAGAATGTAAGTTCATGAAATGGTTAGTTTGAATGTATAGCACAATGTCTGGTCATTCTCCAGACATTGTCTAGAAATACTTGAGTTATAGTAACATAATTAAAACAAGATTAAAGACAGATATCAGTGCATCTTAGTTCCCTAAAGTTATTTCCTGCTTAGGCGATCAGTTTTCTGCTTATGCCAAGGCATCCTTATTAAATAATTATAAATAGAGGTGGTTTCTTCCCGAGACTTGGTTTGTTGTTGGGTTGCTCTCCTGTCTCTTTCTGGGCATGTGCAGGCAGAGGTAGTATTGTTTAAATGTCCCAAATTTATTTCAGACTTCTTGTGTGCAGAAATTATAGTACGGACAAAAATGAGAACAATATATTTCTGAAAATTAATAAAGTATAATAGCAGAACTAATCCTGGTTAAGTAGATGCTACTATAATCTATTGTCCTTGCTATTTAAAATCTATTCAAAAAGGTCTCAAACAAGACAGATTTTCATGTAATTTACAGAAGAAATCTTGCACAGAACAACTCCCATTGGGAAACAGTGTTCTCTAATAGTTAGAACATTATAATGCCTGGGTACTTTGCTACTGACTTGCTGTGTTACCTTGGCTAAATTAATTAATTACCTTGTTTGCTCATCTGTAAAAGGATTATAATAAGTACAAGTCCCATGTAACGTACCCAAAATTGCAACCATGCAATAGGATATTGATTGTTCCACTGTGTGCTGAGGAGAGGAACAAAAATCCCACGGGAGAGAGAAAGAAAAGTAGATCTTTCTAAATGAACACATTATAGCATAGTACATTTGTACTGTGTAAAATCTCATGTGTGCGCATTTTAAAGACAAAATTGTATGGTTCTTACTAATTTCATGTGAGTAGGTTGATTTTTAGTGTGAGAGACACTGTTTACTTGGCTTTATATTGTAAAACAAATAAATTACATTTAAATAAAATGTGTAGTCGAGTGATAGTAAAAAGAAGAAAAATAGGTCAGTTCTTGTGGTATACACAGTATTTCTAAAGTATAGCTCCTCAGTGACATAAGCACTGAATATGAAAAACACTGTAAGGCCTTATAATACATTTCAAGATGCTGCTTACACAGACCACTGCAAAAGCCTTTCTTCCTTTTTTCCAATTTAGATGAACATTTGCCAGCCATCTGTAAATGCCAGCAAAATGTAAAAGGCCTTAAAAATAAAGCAGATGAGGACCCAGTGGAAACTAATTTCCCTGAGCCAGTGGACATGGAGAGATCTGAAGAAAACAGGAAAGATCACTCTTGTACACCAATGACTGGGCAACAGAATAACTCAGGTGCATGTGAAGATAAAGAACAAGAAAATACAGATGACAGTGAAAAAGAAGGAGGGAAAGAAAAAGATTGCCCTCCACCAGCATTCTCTCATCAACAGGAAGAGGTCCTTGCAGTGGTAACCTTTGATGAATCAGAAGCCTTATCAACAGGAAAAATTACACTGAAGCACAACCCAAGCTCTGCAGAACCCTTTGATTTGGCTAGTGAAGTACTTACTGCAGAATTAAAATGTGGTGGTTTTAATATGAAAGTAGAAATTAAGAAGGGCCTATTATTTGATTCTGGAACAAGCCTTGTAATTGAGAAAAAGAAATGTCCAAAGAAGAGAAAGTGCTATCGTGACAAGCAATACCAGAAAAGCCACTATTCCAAGTGCCATAAGTGTCAGGATCCATCAACTGCCCATTCTATAGATGACAATGAAAATTACAAGGCATCCGCTAAACACAAAATACAAATTGCCAGCAACAAGAACACCTCACTGAAAGTGAGCATTGTAGGAAAGGAAATTAAAGTGAAATACAATAATAGAAAGCAGAATCCAATCATTCATATAGAACCAGGTGAACACACACAGACAAGTGGCAAAACTTGCAGCAGGAAATATGGAAACACTTATTCCAGTGATACAGAATATTCTGTAACAGAGGTATCTTGCAGCACTGATTACGAATCAGATTTTAGCCTTCATGAAAAGGAAGAGTCTTTTACAAACTACACATGTCCAGACTGGTATCTACTTCTTCCTCCACCTGAAGAGTTTGCTGACAGCAAAGAAATATGTTTAGATACCACTACAGAGGTTGCATCCTTACTCCCAATCAGTGATCAAAAAGAACCTGACACCTTACCTGCAGTCTTACCAGCTTGGGAGGAAGGAAATCATATCTGTAAACAGAAAGAACCTGGGACTGAAGACTTTGCCAGTGAAAAGGAAGATTTCTGTAAAGACAATAATATAAGAAAGATAATTTTCTCAGAATTTAGTTATAATGGGGGTTGTCCTTTAGATACTAATGGTTCAAGTGAAAAAATCTTTGGTAAAGAACCTATTGATGAGGCCAATGAAGCAGGACAAATAAGAAACAGTCTCATTGACATAAGGAACACTATATTAGCTTCACACCCAGAGCCAAAAGCAGTTAGAAGAAAGTCTTTTCCAGATGTCACCATTGATGTATTGTCACCAGTTCACCACAGAAGGGATTCTGGCTTTTATTCATTGCCATCTTTATCCTTAAAAGTACTGCCCAAGCAGGCCAAAGCAGTAGATCTTTACAGCAAGAATACTCAGACTCATACCAGCTGTACAGAACTTTGTAAGTGTTTCAGCTTCACATCAGTCAGCAGTCCGAGAGCTCTCAAGTCTTATCAGTATGCCTTCACCTCCTACAATCATGACATGACCATTTACCATTCTGAGCCGGAAGGAAGTATAGATGATGCTTTCTTCTTCACTCACTATGAAGACTATATGGGGCACTGTAAAGAAATGGAAGCGACATTAGTGGAAACATCTCATTCCGGCATCAATTCAAATGTAGAACAGAAACTGGAGCATAAATACTCAGAGCCTCTCCAGAACCTTGCTGTATGTGATGAACACATTGAGTTTACAGAAAGTGGTTTTGATGAGGAGACACTAGAGAGTGATCATCACTTTGATGTACAAGGCCATGCTGAAGTACAAAATAAAGCCCTGATATTTCAAGTCCCTTCCCCTTCCAGAAGCCCTTCAAATGGCCACGTTAGTGACAAAAGCATAGCTAACACAGTAGCCATAGACTGCATCCAAAGCCAACATTCAGCATTACAACCAAGTAAGTGTGTTCATCCAGCTACCCCAGATCCTGAGGTAACGATAAAAAAACGGAAAGGATCAGTGATGACTGTAAAAACTGGAGAGCGAGAGCAAAGGCTCATCATTCAAGGCGACAAGAAGGGGATAGCTGATTCTTTTGGCTCTGGGATAAAAAATGAGCCTAAGCTACCCTGCAGCATACGAGAAAAATCATTTATGTCCCTTTTGTTGGATGCTGAGGAGTCAGATAGAGATAATGAATTACAGAGCTTTTCTGAGGTCCAGGACACATCTAGGAATATTCCTGATGAAGCCAATTTCCATGATGATTCCACACATATTACTTCAGTGTCCAGCTCCTCAATGCCTCCTGAAGATAAGCAAGTTTGCATTGAGGGTACATTTACCAAAGAAACAAAAGAGAACCTTTGCAGTGAACAAGAGATAACAAGCCAAATATCTGATCATTTAAGAACAGAGCCTGTAGCATGTCAGATAGAGCAGTTAGTTAAATCCAGCTCTGAAGAAACGGAGAAAAAATGTGAGACAAAGGATTGCTGCCAAAACACAGACACACCAATGTCACCAAGAAAGCAGATTAGTCAAAAAGGTAGGCATTCCAGAATTCTCTGCATGATTAATCCTTTTGCATATGCTGCACATTTGGGGAGTGGCTTAGCCCTTCGTGCTTTGGCAATTTATAGCTAGGAAAAAACAGGTGAATATTAATATACAAGGGTCATACTGCTTCCTAATCCCATTCTGTCATCTCCCTGGTGATATGCTTAGCTATTTGATTGTACTCTGCTCATCACTCCCTTCTCTGTAGAATCAGGCAGGCCAGTAGTTTATTAACAAAAGAACACTTTAAAACAGCTTTGCTACACAGAGTTTGACATATTCTAACAAAGCACTACCAAGTATCCTCCTAGTGAGTAAAGCAAATACCAGATCAGGATTAATATAGGTGTCATGAGACATGTCCTCAGAGCTCTGTACTATATTTAGAAACCATGTAAGTATGGTTAAGGATGCATGTGGTCTAGTGACCTCAGCAAAAGACTGAAAGCCAGGCACATCCTGGTTCTAATCTTGGCTGAGCCTTCAGCACATTAGATGACCTTAATCAAATCATTTGACTTTCCTTCTGCCTCTCTCTACCTATCTGAGAAAATGGGGTACAGAGAGGTATTTTTTTTTAAGTAAGATGCTGCATCCGTTCTGAAATTTCCTATTTATCTTCCTTTCTACCATCCATACATCCCTTCCTTTCTACCATCCATACATCCCATAAGAATACCTGGGTAACAATTTAAAAAAATTGTATCATAGCAATGTAAAAGACTGAGTTATCTAGTCCCTTTCCTTAACAGTTCTGAGTTGTTACCAACTATATATAGATCATCCTTCGGAAATTCAGCTGACATTTTTTTTTTGTTTAATTTTATATCTCCCAATGTAGTAACCATGATCCCTCCTTAAATCTTTCTTAAAATGTTTAGATATTTAACTTTACATCCTTGAAATGAGATTTTCAAAATGCTCAGCATTGGCCTAACTCTGCGCCTATTGAAGTTAATGGTAAAACTCTCATTGATGTTAATAGGACCAGAGGAAAGCCAACGAGAGTTTTACCATTAACTTCAATGGGAGCGGAGTTAGGCCGGTGCAATGCACTGTTGAAAATAGTGCCCTATATAAAATTAACGTTCCATTACAGACCAAAACAGGGGAGGGGACCAAAGCAATGGTTGGGTGGGAAGGGTAAATCAGGGAATTGATAGTAGTGAAGTATTATATGAGAAGAGGCAACTGACTGGATCCCTTAACCATTCATTTCCAGACATTATTAACATTTAGGGAGGTATTTTTAAGGTTTAGATTTTTGTAAAGCAAGTATAACGAGGGGAGGGGGACTCCAGTGAAACATACATTCAACCACAATTTTTTTAACAAAGATTTTTGATAGTGAATTACACTGCATTTGTATTGTGTAAACATATCATGAGTATCAGTTGCTATGGGGAAGAGGGCAGTTGCCCCTCCGTTGACTTTTCATAGGCATGTATGTTTCAGTATGTCTTCCACTACCCTCCTACCCAGTCTCCCAACTTTGCAGGATACAATGTAATGTTCTATATTCTGACACAACTTTGCCCTCTCCAGAATTTGTTTGAAATAATGCACCAGAAACACATAGACAAGTGCGCCTCTGGGCCACGCATTCAGTCTTTAGAAGTCCTTTCCAATGGCCTGAAAAGCATGATCTTTTCTTTCTTTGAATCCAAAATAATTCTTAAGATCCTGATTCTACCACACACATTTGTGAGGAATGGTATCCATTGATTTTGCTGTTGAATAAGATACTATATAGCGTAAATAAGGGTCACAGAAGCAGGCTTTTAATCATTTTAGGATATGGCAACATCCTGCTCCGTCAGGCAACTGGTCAAGTGCAGCCATTTCATTGAACAGTCTGCAGATAGAGAGGCTGTGTGTGGCTTACCACACCCAACAATGGACTGTACTTGAAAGGGACATATATAGCAGTTTCAATGAAGAAAAAAAAAAGGGAGAAAAGAAGGAGAAGGAAAAAAAAAAAAGTCCAGGCCAAATAAAATTCCAGTAATATGTTTCCTCTAGTTTTATTTACTTTTCCTGGTAGCAGCAGGATTTAGTTATAGATCACCATTGAAACAAAGCAGCAGTTCCCATGTTTCCTGGAAAAACTTTGAATAAGTGAATTACTATATTTGTTCTTAAGCCCATGGTGGCCTTCCGAAGTTTAAAAAAAGAAAGGAAACAACCCACCACCACCTTAATCTAGTGGTGTTGTACCACCATGACATAGAAAAGATACCACCATCCAGTGTTGTAACAAGCACTAATGAAGAGTAGCATGTGCAACAATGGCTAGGTACAACAAGGTCCGGTTATAGGGAAATATCCTTGTTTATGTTTCTTTAATATTAATATTTAATCATTCAGCATCCAATACTCTACATGAAAACCAAGATGTATCAGTTTTTATAACATAAATATTAAAGCTGCTTGTGAATTTTCCATCAAAATTTTTTTTCAATGGAAATTATGGTTTTTGCAAAATCAAAATTTTCTGTAGGAAAATGACATTTTGTGCCTCTCGCCCTTCCCCTCCAAAAAAAAATTCTGTTGGAAAAATTGAAAGAGAATATTTAGTTTCAAATCAGATTGATTCAAATAGAAATATTTTGTTTTGTGAAACCATATCAACACATTTCATTGTGGGTGAATTCAATGTTAATCTTTGTCTGCCTGCCTCAATTGCCATGGTACCTCATGCCCCTATTCTCCTTCTGGGGTGGGATGTCTGGTTGGAGATCATATGATGCAATGTAGTCTTCCCTCTGACTGAGCTGCAATAATGCATCATGGGATATCAGTGATTTCAATTCATCATGGAACCTATAGACTGGCTAGGGAGACCAACCCACAGAAGAGAATGGGGACGTGAAGCACATGAAGTACAGCTGACATGACATACCATGATGGCTCAGGCAGATGTAGTTTAATATTGAACTGATCCGACTTTTTGATTTGGTTCAACAAATGAAACCAAACCCGTTTAGTTCAGGAATGTCAAATCATCCCATTTCAATTTAAAATGTTGAAATGAAATGATAGCTCTAATAAATATATTGAGCGTCAGCGTTCCAGATAACATGTTATCTTTAAAGTATGCCACCCAGAAAAAAGCTTCCTTAATTTGAATATTGTTTTCAAAACTTTATTGAAACTAAATTATCATTTTAAGGATATAAAATATATGGGGGGAAAGTTTTTTTTCAAACATTAAATTATATCAAAAATATTTCCATCATTTGCCACCAAACAAGCTACCCTCGTAGAATTTAGTTTCCTGCCACTCAGCAGAAGGTCTGTCTGTCTGGAATAGAGGCACAGTGGCATAAACCTTGATCATCCAGGGATTGACAACCATGTAAAGAGGCTGTTGGGACAATGGTGCTTGGAAGAGGCACTCATTCAGCTCATCCCCAATGGAGTTCCAGATAGATTAGGTCTCCCTAGAGCTACTCTCTCCTGTCATCCTTCCTGCCCTCTCTGCTTAGACATCTTTGTCCTCCCAGGTGTAAATAGATGCAGCTAGCACCCCTGGCACTTATGGAAATGAATTTACCCAGGGTCTTTTTTTCTAGATTTGTTTTTAATGTCTGAAATAGCAATAAAGTAGTACTACTACATTTATCATTTGCTTAGAAATAAATTAATATGGAAGTATTCTACTTTGAGTTTTGTACATCTTCTTAACTGCCTTTTCTCCTTGTTATATTTTTGAGGCCACATTTTTAAATAAGGGCACCTGAGACTCATGCTTTACACATACACATACACATAAATGCACAGATTCCTTTGCACATGCAAAAAACATGCTTGTGTTTGCAAATTGAGGGATTATGCAGGCAGATGGCTATGTAGGTGCTTAACTAGCTATCTGCATGCACAATCTGCTTTATGTGTACAAGCATGGCAATTACACACACACACATTTTTTCATATAAGCCTTGGATATCTTTTTTAAATGTGGCCCATTACTATTTAAAATGCTATTTGCTATTTTGATTTTCTGTCCCTCATATATTTGCAGACAGACTATTGTTATACACATTATTTCATCATTTATAATGAGGAAAAGCTCAATTTTAAAAAGGTATAATTGACAGAACATTTTGTGAAAGAATTGTTATATCTCACATATCTAGCTCTCTGATAAAATCTGATCTTAATTTAGATTTGAAGTCAGAAGTGAATAAGACCATAAAGCTACCCGGTGAACCAGTGTTAAAAGATACAAGAGCCAGTGATAGCTCCCAGGAAGAAGCCCTAGACCGATGGGCCAGGCAGCGGAAGCAATTCAAAGACAGTAAAAAGTGCAGTTCAACTGGAGGGAGCTCCATAAACAGCACTATCACTGAGATATCAAGTGAGTACATAATGGTCTTGCAATTGTACCTCTTCTCTTATGTGACTGACAATGCCATCAGAACTATCAGCCAAGGAGATTTCATCTTCAGGTTGCACAGCCCACATATCCCATGAGAGATTCTGTTGTTCACTGCTGAAGAATACACTGCTGAGTGTATTGACACTGTCCTCTAAATTGAATTTTTCATTCATTTTGGATGTCTATCTAGTCCTTAATTGGGTACACACTGTAAACCAGAAATAAATTCCTGATCCTGAGGCTTTTCTCTAGTTCTGTTTTCTCCAGGATTATGACAGAGGTTACAAACCTAAATCATATTCATAGATACAAGTATGCCTTCCCAAACTTCCTGTGATTATATCTGATTCAACTGAGCTATGTTTCCTTCTTCCCACTCGTATAAGCTAGGTTCCTCTGTCATTCAGAGGAATGACAGAGGAACAAAGAACCTATTTAAGGGCCAGATTTTCCCACCCTTTCTCACATTAAGTTGAACTGTAAGTAGTCTTATTGAAAAGTCAATGGAGCTTGTCAGGGAATAAGACACTACTCAGCAAGGGGCATGGTGGCAGAGTCTGGTCATAAATGTATAATGTAGAATTCTTGCTGTCCTCTGTGTCCTCTTCCCATCACTATATTCCTTATATTCATTCATCAAGCCCTTTTCCCTAAAACCTGCTCCCTGGATTGCCCTTCACTGTCCCTCTGCTATTGGAACAGCTATACCTGTAACTGTGGGGTGTACCAACCCTACACTGTTGTTCTGGTCACAGGAGACGCAGCCCACCCGTGCCTCCAGGGCATGCTATCAATGAAGGTGGAGCTTAAAAGGGCGCAGCACAGGGCAGTCAGTCCAAGGGAGCAGACCTGCATTGGAAGCTCCTGCAGGAATCCACTGGGAGACCCACACCTCCAGAAGCAGACCTCAACTCAGAACCACAAGCATGGCAAAAGAGACAGCAGAGTATCTGCTGATGAGTGGGGAAGGGAACCTCCTGACCCCCTCCTCAGAGGACAAGTTGTGGGCTGTAACCCAGAGATTAGGCTGGGTGATACCCTGGTCCAGGTCGCACACCTGAACTGCGTGCCACAGGGCCCTGGGAAGGAACCTGGAGGAACAGGAAGGCCCGGGTTCTCCTACCGCCAATCCTGGACTTGAACCCACAAAGTGGTATGACTAGCCAGTGCTCTGACCATTAGGAGACACGGTCTAAGAAGACAGTCTCCCATCACACTGTCTCATTAAGAAATCTGTCACCTTTTCACATGTTTCAGAGTATATCAAACTCACTGGCTCTTTGTCTCAGAATTTTCTTTGGGCAGAATTTTCAAGTTGAGCTGTTTAATGAATTTATGCTTCTTGCAGATGGATTCCCCAACTAGGAAACAACATATGTTGTACTTCTCACACAACACTGGCTTTGCCTCTGTTTGTCATATTAGCTAATTTAAACAAACTATCTTAACAGGTAAATGAACTTTTTATCCTTTTAAATAACTAAAAATTGTATCCACATACAGAACATACTGCTCCACTTCCAGCAAAAATACTTGTCATTGAGGCTGTTTTGGTTGCTTGCTTACTAAAATGAACTTACTGAAGTACTCATAAAAGATTGATAGCCCTTGGACTGATGTCTTCAGTTTATTCACAGAATGATTACAATTCACTCTGCCACTGTTTATGTTGTATCTAGAAATCCTGTACTGGAGGGATAATTGCTGGATGTGAAAAGTCAGTGAGTCTTAGAGATCTACTAAGAACTGGACTGAGGTGACTAACTCATTTTACATAGACCACTAAAAGCTGTTAGATAGTGTTAGGGGGCTTATTCCTTCACCCACTTACTTCCCTGGTCCTTCTCGCATGAACAGAGAGCAACAATACCCAAAGTCCAAAGGTAAAAACAATTCAATGTTTATTGGGGTGAACTTCCAGCAAGCATGATTCCAGTTTCCTTCCTCAGTGTCCCCCTTCCCAGCTCTGACACCACAGAGCCTTACACCTATGTCCCTGTTCCCATTTCTGCCCTTAGCCAAACATGATTCCAATTTCCCCACCCCCATTCCCTGTTCCCATTTCCCACACACACACACACTTCCTGATTAACTGCAGACTATATAGTAAAACTTCAGTTCTGCTTTGCTATACCTTAACCAATCATTTTACTGAAATTTAACTAACCAATCCTAACATATTGTAACATGATCATTTAACCAATTATATCCCACCACCTTAATTAGTTTACACCCAGCAAAATTAATTATACAGCAGACAGAAAAATCACAGAACCAGACAGAGATTATACAGACAAACAATGGGGAAATGGGGACTACAGTGATAGAACAAACACAGAAATGAGGATTTCACATCCCAGTTATTGATAAGTGAGTTCTTGCCAGACAGGATGCTATCAAACTAAGTTTCCTTTTACATCTTCCTTTTACACTTCCCTTTCTCTGGAGGCGATAGGCATTATCAGGACAGGATTGTATTCCTAACAGCCCAATAGCACCTTATTTCAGTGTGACTAGTTTAGAATGTGAGGATGTGACCGTTTGCTTCCCAGCTTATGGCTGCCTCTGTTGCTTAGCCAAAGGCCTTAGCCTAAGAACAGGGCCTCAGGCTGTCACAGTAAGAGAAGGACCTTACACTGGCAGATGGTGATTTTGATTCTTTCTTTTATACCTCTAGAACTAGCTAAGTGATAAGAATACACCTAAATTCTTAGAGTTATAGGCCTTTACAAGACAGGCCTGAATATCTATATCCTAACAGATAGTAGCAACTGCAAGCTGTTACCAACCTAGGCTAGATCCAAACCAGCTTTAAAGACATGGAAAGCAGCTATTACAAATCTCCTGAGTTAGAAGAACCACAACATTCTACAAGCAGACATAGCAGGGCAAAATTTGCCTGCAGAACTTTCATTGATTTCAGTAGGAATTGATCATGTGTATACTGTAATGTTCCATTGATCAAATACACTCCAATTTCAAGAGGAACAAAAATCCAAAACTGCAACTTGCTGGAGCTGGGGTATCAGGGGGCCTTTCACTTACTGATGCTTCCCTCCAGGCTAATTTTTTGCCACCAGGTGTCCTGAACCTGGTTCTCCCTGGCTGTTGCCTGTGGAACCCATGAGTGACTCTGACCCACTTAATTAAGAATTATAGTATTCCATATTTTTAGACTGTCTGTTGTGGACTAGAGTCTATTAATCCCAAGCTCTACTTGGTTCAGGTGAGGGAAATGATTTGGTGAGGGAAATGTGTCATTAAGCTATCATTGCACTTCACGGTATTCTTAGCCTATTCTCTGGTGTATGCACTCACTCAGAACAATTCTAACTTGTACTTGTCTGGGGTGTACCCCAGTGGCTGTTCCAGTAGTTAAGAGCCAAAGTGCAGCATGCTCTTGGATCAGCCTCCTCCTTCCTTAACCCAGTCTTGGTATGTCCCCTGTGCTAAGTGCTGTGATGGAGAGGGGTGTAGAGCCATTTCTGCAGCTCTGCACCACTTGTGGAATTTCTTTGTGTATTCTCCCAGGGCTGGGCCCCTCAGCTATATAGCCCATTTACCACCATCAGGGTAATGTGAGGGGGGCAGGAATGGAACACTGAATATGGCCTTGTGTTTGGGAAGTTTCTAATGCACTTTGAATGCTACTACAGTCTTAATGATGAAATATGAACTATTGCCAAAGGTCATAACACTTAAAATATCCAGTCCAGCAGGTAGGGCAGTTGTTTAGTATGTGGCCTAAGTTATCCTTCATTTTTAGACTCAGGAAATGCTATCAACCTAATATGTGCTTTAAAATGACACTTTACAGTGCAGAGTTACATTTGGTGCTCTTCAAACTGCTAGTCTTACTCATCTCAAATTTCCTGCATAACAAGACGGTAGATATGATGCTTTTACATCTGTAAACACAGTTAATCTGTCAGAGCTAAAGAAAATGCTGAGTAACATACATCTGGTAAATAACTTGCTGAACGCAAACTGAGGAAGAAAAATCTAATTTTTGTATTTTCAATTCTGAAATGACAGGTGCATGTGACTCTGCACCCAAATACATGCTAAACAGGGCAAAGCCTGCCCTTATCCTTTAAATCTGCCTGAATTACTTCAGCTGTTTTCTGCTGGATGGGATTATTCCATAATAACATCTTTAAATATACAGCCCAACATTGTATACTGTTAGTTAGAATGTAAATAGTTTTGGGACACTTTGTTATCTTACTGAAGAAATATGAAACAATCTTCCATACAGAAGCATTGGATATTAGCATGTCAGTGATATTAGTGAAGATATGGGATATTGCCACTTGTTAAAAGGGTTCAGTGGACAAACTGCCTGGTATTTGAAAGAGTAAAGGTTGAGTGTTCTGCACATGACTCTCCTATGTGAAAACCTCCCAATGAAGTCCATAGACAACTGAACATTTGGGGTATAGTCAGTTTGTACAACATTTCTACTATCTCATCTGATGGCTGAGTGGTTGTCTCTGAGATCTGAGTTAATGATCTCATTACCTAGTAGATAGATGTCCACTTTACAAAAATCACTATCACAGTTTGCACTAATTGGAAACTTCTTGGCATGGTCAGCAGAGAAGCCAAAGATAGAATTAGCATGCAGATTATCCTTCCATCCTGTGGGGATACCCTACCCAGGTCATAGCTAGCATTTTCACAGATGTATAGACTATAAGGCTAGAAGGGACCATTGGGATTGTTTAGTCTAACCTCCTATATAACACAGGCCATCAGACTCCCCTGAATTAATGCCTGCTTCAAGTCCAATAGTTGTGGTAAACTAGAGCATGGCTTTTAGAAAAACATCCAATATTGATTTTAAAATTTCCTGTGATGCATAATCCATCCCAATCCTTGATAAATTGTTCCAATGCTTAATCAACATCACTGTTAAAAATTGCACCTTATTTCTAGGGTTAATTTGTCTAGCCTCAACTTCCAGACATTGAAGAGTCCTCTATTATCAAATTTCTGATCCCCTTGTAGGTACTTCTAGGATTTGATCAAGTCACCCCTCAACCTTCTTTTTGTTGAACTAAACAGATTGAGCTCCTTAGTTCATTCACGATAAGATATGTTTTCAAATCCTTTAATCATTCTTGTGGCTCTTCTCTGAACCCTCTACAATTTTTCAACATCCTTCTGGAATTGTGGACATAAGTACTGGACATAGTATTCTCAAGCCAGATGCACAGGTAATATAACTTCCCTACTCAAGATTCCTCCATTTTGATGTAGCAATTTGGTAAAGATTGCTCTCTGCTGCCCACATTCTCCCTGTTTTGTGGGAAATTACAGGACAAAAACTACAGTTTTCAGAGCTGTCCCCTTCTGGCATCTTTCACAAGTACTGAATTCGTTTTTGAATCCTGATCCCTAACACACAATACTCAAATCTATTCTGTAAAGCAGAGAGGCACAGTTCACCCCACCTTGCTCTAGGCTGGCTCTTTGCAAACTGACTGCTAAAGCCCTGGCTCATACACTTCCCTACAGAGTCCCCTAGCCTGCAAGCAGGACCAGGAACCCCCCTGAGAATTTAAAGGGATAGTTTATTATTTTAACATTGTTCATTGTTCATTCAATAATTCATATTCTACTGCGGTGAAGAAGTTAAGCACAGTCCTGTTTATGCAGCTATGCCATGTATATAAATAATGTCTTGCTGGTTCATAAGATGTCAACACAGATTTTATGTTGCAGCTTATGTAACAATATGCTGATTAGTGCTGTCTTTGTAACTGAATGAACAGTGAATTACTCATCCACATAATCAGATCTGTTCCTAAGAAACTCCCTATTTTAACACATTATCCAGTGGAACATAAACAATTATCACTATGCTTTAAAGGCTCAGAATCTCAGGATTTTCACAGAAATAATGTACTGATTACACATGGGCACTCAGTGGTCAAGAGGAGAACACAAAGGTAAGTTGGTGTGTGCTTGTGAGTCAATGTGTATTGTTACTTTTGGCATTCCACAATCAAAGTAATGTTATGTATTACTTAAGAGAAGGCAACAAAAATCTGACACAAGAAGATAGTCACATAAAAAATACTGCATACTCTAATACATCACTTACAATATGTATTTATAAATCTGTGTTTTTAATCAAGAAAAATCAGCAGAAGTCATCATAGAAATGTATTGATTTGGAGTGGGATATACCATGTGTGTGAGTCTTTAATTATACTTTTATGAAACCTGCATGAGTACAAATGTAACACTGAGTCCAATTCAAAACTTATTCAAATTTGGACTTAAGTATAACAGTCAGTAAATATGCAGATTATAAACCTATATGTGTGGGACTTTTCAAGTAAATATAATTTATCTGTGTAAAAGAGCCAAATTATAACAGCGAGACAAGGTGGGTGATATCTTTTTAAAATATCTTTTTCTGGTCCAACTTCTGATGGTGAGAGAGACAAGCTTTTTCCCTTACACAAACTTCTTCTTCAGGTCTGGAAAATGAGTACACCCTGAGTGCATTTCCTGACCTCTCTTGTTCAGGTCTGGGAAATGTATTCAGGGTGCACTCATTTTCCAGACCTGAAGAAGAGGTTTGTGTAAGGGAAAAAGCTTGTCTCTCTCACCATCAGAAGTTGGTTCAATAAAATATATTACATCACCCACCTTGTTTCACTAATATTCTGGGACCAACATGGCTACAACAGCACTAAAAATATAACAGGCAGTCAAACCTTTCAATCATTGTTTGAGTGATGACATTTATTTTAGCTCCTGATTTTTCCTTCCCACGCACTCCTGCTGTTTTTCAGTTTCTACAGTATGGCAGATTCCAAGCACCTCCAGTACTGAATCATAACTCCAAATTTCTGGAAACTGTACTCAGTTTGCTAACTAATAAGATTGAAGAGAAAGATGTACACTTAATAGGCCAAATTCAGACCTGTTCCGTAAACCAGCACAATTGCAATGAATCCTAGAATCATAGAACTGGAACGGACCACAAGAGGTCATCTAGTCCTGTCCCCCGCACTCATGACAGGACTAAGTATAATATAGACCATCCCTGACAGGTGTTCGTCTAACCTACTCTGAAAAATCTCCAATGATGGAGATTCTACATCCTCCCTAGGCAATTTATTCCAGTGCTTAACCCCTGACAGGAAGTTTTTCCTAATCTCCAACCAAAACCTGCCTTGCTGCAATTTAAGCCTACTGCTTCTTGTCCTAGCCTCAGAGGTTAAGAAGGACAATTTTCCCCCTCCTCCTTGTAACAACCTTTTATGTACTTGAAAACTGTTACCATGTCCCCTCTCAATCTTCTCTTTTCCAGACTAAACAAACCCAATTTCTTCAATCTTCTCTTACAGGTCATGTTCTCTAGACCTTTAATCATTTTTGTTGCTCTTCTCTGGACTTTCTCCAATTTGTCCACAACTTTCCTGAAATGTGGCGCCCAGAACTGAACACAATACTTCAGTTGAGGCCTAATCAGCGTGGAGTAGGAAGGAAGAATTATTCCTCGTGTCTTGCTTACAACAGCCCTGCTAAACATCCCAGAATGATGTTCGCTTCTTTTTGCAACAGTGTTACACTGTTGACTCATATTTAGCTTGTGGTACACTATGAACCCCAGATCTCTTTCCGCAGTACTCCTTCCTAGGCAGTCATTTCCTATTTTGTATGTATGCAACTGATCGTTCCTTCCTAAGTGGAGTACTTTGCATTTATCCTTATTGAATTTCATCCTATTTACTTCACTTTCAGACCATTTCTTCAGTTTGTCCAGATAATTTTGAATTATAAGCCTATCTTCCAAAGTACTTGCAACCCCTCCGAGCTTGGTATCATCCTCAAATTTTATAAGTGTACTCTCTATGCCGTTATCTATATCATTGATGAAGATATTGAACAGAACCAGACAAAGAACTGATCCCTGCGGGACCCCACTCATTATGCCCTTCTAGCATGACTGTGAACCGCTGATAACTACCCTCTGGGAATGGTTTTCCAACCAGTTATGCACCCACCTTATAGTAGCTCCATCTAGGTTGCATTTCCCTAGTTTGTTTATGAGAAGGTCATGCAAGACAGTATCAAAAGATTTACTAAAGTCAAGATATACCACGTCTACTGCTTCCCCCCATCCACAAGGCCTGTTACCCTGTCAAAGAAAGATATCAGGTTGGCTTGACAAGATTTGTTCTTGACAAATCCATGCTGACTGTTACTTATAACGTTACTATCTTCTAGACGTTTGCAAGTTGATTGCTTAATTATTTGCTCCATTATCTTTCCGGGTACAGAAGTTAAGCTGACTGGTCTGTAATTCCCCAGGTTGTCCTTATTTCCCTTTTTATAGATTGGCACCATATTTGTCCTTTTCCAGTCTTCTGGAATCTCTCCTGTTTTCCATGACTTTTCAAAGATAATCGCTAATGGCTCAGCTATCTCCTCAGTCATCTCCTTGGTATTCTAGGATGCATTTCGTCAGGTCCTGGTGACTTCAATCATCTAATTTGTCTAAAAAAAAAATTTTTACTTGTTCTTTCCCTATTTTAGCCTCTGATCCTACCTCATATTCACTGGCATTCACTATGTTAGACGTCCAATCACTGCCAACCTTTTGGTGAAAACTGAAACAAGCCAATAGAGTTGGGCCTATTTACACCAGACTGAACTTGGCCAAGAATGGGGAGGAAAGACATGTTCATGTTTAAGAAATATTTCCACTTTTAGAAGAAGAGTTAGACTGCATTACACCTTTGCATTCAGGTAGTGTTATCTTGTATCTTTTGGCTTTTAGAGCATGCATTTTGAGCAGCAGCAAAGTTACAGAACTATTTAAAGAAGTTATGAACATTTTATTAGGAACTATATGGAATACTGTAGTATAAGGGTCAGCAACCTTCGGCACGCGGCCCATCAGGGTACTGCTGGTGGGCCGTGAGACATTTTGTTTACATTGACCATCTGCAGGCATGGCCCCCTTGCAGCTCCTAGAGGCAGTGGTTCACTGTTCCTGGCCAATGGGAGCTGCGGGAAGCAGCAGGCCGCAGAGATGTGCTGGCTTCTACTTCCCCCAGCTCCCATTGGCCGGGAACAGTAAACCACAGCCACTGAGAGCTGTTGGCGGCTGTGCCTGCAGACAATCAACATAAACAAAATGTCTCGCGGCCCGCCAGCAGATTATCCTGATGGGCCACATGCTGAAGGTTGCCGACCCCTGCTATAGTACATTTGGACATTCTTTCTCCTTTGCTGTCCTCTCCCCCACCCTTCTACTCATAGTCAGCTTCACCCACTTTCTCATATATTCCCCCCACACCTCAATGTCCCCTGTCCCTTACTTTCTTTTCTATGAACTAATCCCATCCTGCCTGACACAAGAAAAATTTAAACCCTTTCAGATTGTCTTTATACATAAACAAAGAATCAAAAAAGAACACAACCATATTTTTTAAAATCATTTTCCCTTTTTCAGCCTCATTCTCTCATAATAAAGTGTGTCAATTATTCTCCATCCTTTGCTGTCACTCCTTTTACACATATGGCATTTTTTAATTTTGGCAGTGAAACTAAATTATTCTCATTTGTATCTTCCTAGTAAACTCAGAGGAAGCCCGTTCAGTGGATCTGAGTCTCCGTAGTGAAAATGAGGAGAGAGGTTTCTACACAGAGAACTTTCATTCAGCTTCGTGGGTTTTCAGAGGGGATGACAGCAGTCCAGATAATAGCCCTAGATGTCTCAGCAAAAGGCCTAGGCCAGTAGCAGGTAAGCATTCTAGTCGTACAAGTACAAAGTGTCCTCACAGTGTGTCTAGGTATTCTGTGGATGTATGGTCATGCTGAGAGAACTCCAGCTATGGGCAGGGCCCCAAACACTGATGCTGAGGGCAGAAAGTGGAGGAATCCAATAAGTTCAAAAAGGCATAAATGTTTAAAAAGTAGTTCTTTATTTAACTAACTTCTGATAGAATGTTATAATTTCTTGACAAAATTCGTATTTGTAAGAGGTCAGAACTAAAATCCAGTCATTTGCTGAACAGTGGGGATACTGGCATGGGCAAAGTCTGTAAGTTGAGTTGCAAGGTTAATTTCAAGACATTTGCAGGTATGGCAACCTCAGGAGGGACTATTCACAATCAGAAAAAGGCACATAACAGCCACAGTATCTGCTTTCCACTGCAGCCAAATGATGTGAACACTTTCTCACTCAAGTAGAATGAATGGGAAAAGTGCCAGTTTGCTGGGAGCATGAAAATGTTCTCATTGCTCAGTTTTCAATGTGTAACCCCAGTCATGCAAACATAATATCAAGAACCCATTTTTTCAGTGTTAAATTTCTTGAAACAACTAAGAAGGTGCAAAACCTTTGTAGCTTTCCAGGAGTTGGTCCCATGTTGGAGCTCATAGATTATTCCCAAGATTGTAGCAAATGAAATGTGCTCTATAAATCTCGAGCTCTGTAAAAAATCTCTTTTAAAATGTATGAGGAGCATATTGTGCATTTTGATTGCCTTTTCTCCCAAAGGAATTTCTCCCACAGCACACCACTTAAAATATTTATTTCAGTGTCTAACCTCTTTTAGACACAGAGAGAGAGAGTCAATTTGCCTGAATGTAACCTTTGAAGCATTTTCTGTCTTCCAAATGTTACACAATTTAGAGACAACACAGCTATGATAAATAATGTAATATGGGTTCCCATTAAACAAATACCTGGTGAAGAATCAAACTGCGAAAAGCTGAAGTTCTGAGGAGTGCATTCTAGGATATTTTTGACTCACTCATCAGTATAACATTTCCTAATGAATCAGACTTTCTGAGGTGTGTAAGTTCCACTTAACTCTATCCCTTTTCAATTACTATTGGGGAGACAGGTTTGGATTTGAATAGAAGCTTAGATCCTGATCTCGCATTGAGGCTGATCCCTGTATCAATGCTGAATTCCACTGACTTTAAAGACAGTCCATATGGGCTTAGGGGTCTGCGCAGGCAGCTCCCAACGTAGGATCAAGGTCATGGAGAGTCAGGCTGGGGGTTATGGAAGAGAAGGGATGAAAAAAGATGGCCATGAAGAGGAAGAAGGGACGCATCTCCGGAAGATAAATAGGTTTTCAGCATGAAAAAAGAATGATAGCCCTGGGAAGAGATGGAGTTATACTTGTTCAAGAATTCAGCCCATATTTTGCAGATGCAACTTAGATGGCAAGCTTTAAAAGTGTGTGTCTATTTGTTCAACTGAGTTTGATTTGCAAAGATAAAGAAAGTCTTTGAGGTCAATCCTTTTCCTTACTTTACAGTTCGTGAACGAACAGTGAGGATCACAAAAGGAACTGGTGATTACCCCTGGGGATTCCGAATCCAGTTCTCCAAGCCCATCCTTGTGACTGAAGTGGATACTAGTAAGTGGTGCCTGTACAGGTTAATTTCTATTTTGAAAATATACCAAAGTGACTTACATAATACTCAATAAAACAAGCTAACAATATCCCTGAATTGATTGTGGCAAGTTATCTAAGGGATCTAGTCAGCTGGGAGCTCAACAAGCCTCATTTGTTAGTCTCTAAGGTGCCACAAGTACTCCTTTTCTTTTTGCGGATACAGACTAACACGGCTGCTACTCTGAAACCACAGATGCTATCACATTCCTTATTTGGAAGGAATTCTTCCCCTTCAGAAGTGGCCACATAAAACCTGTTTCTGCTGTATGTAACTGCCTGAATCAACCCTCTTCCCAAAGATGGGGTCTGAAACTCTGCTAGTCTGACTGCCATAAATGGCAACTAAGCCCTTGAGAATGACATAGAAGATGCAGTGATCATAATAAGAACATTCCCCCAATTTATAGCATGGGACAGATCTTCCCCAATTGCCTTCCATTCATGCAAGAATCCTGAAGAGGAGATGCACAACAAAACAAGTCAAGGAATGGTGATGGCTAGCCTCAAAAGGCCTAACAGTGTGGGTGACGTGTTGCATTACTGCGCTGTGATTGGCCTCTGGAAACATCCCATAATCCCTTGAAGTCAAGTGGCCACTCATCATTGTTTTGAACTCGGGTCCAGGCATGTAGCTATCCCCTTTCAAAGCTCTGTTTCTGACAGCTGGCATGCTTATCTGCTCTGGGACACAAAGCAAATCATTAGTGTGGAATGCTCCTGCTGCAGAGGCAGGTGTGTGTGTGTGTGTGTGTGTGTGTGTGAGAGTCGGGTGGTGGGGGCTGATGTCAGGGTTTCCCCCTGCTGCTGTCTGAACTTACAAGACAGCATGCTGACACACTCTCTGCCCCCCAAAACACACTGTTTCTCCCCACACATACACACAAACACACTCCCTGTCACACTCCACAGCCCCCCTATGAAAAGCATGCTGCAGCCTCTTGCTGCACACTGCAGCCACTTGCACGCTGGGATAGCTACCACAATGCACTGCTTTCTGTGGCCTTGCAAGAGCTGCAAATGTGGTGAACACATGGCAGCGCTTTCCCTGCTGCTGTCTCCGAGGGCTGGTTTAACTCCCAGCGCGCTACATCTGCAAGTGTAGCCATAGCCTACGTCTCCACTAGAAACTTCAAAGCAGTGCCGTGGGAGCGCTCTTGCGGCAGCGCTTTGATGTGTGAGCGTGGTCACGTGCGAGCGCTGGGAGAGGGCTCTCCCAGCGCTCCTGGTAATCCACCTCCACGAGGGGAATAGCTCTACTCCCAGCACTCGGAGCCTGTCCACACGAGTGCTTTAAAGCGCTCAGACTTGCTGCGCTCAGGGGGGTGATTTTTCACACTCCTGAGCCAGCAAGTTAGAGCACTGTAACATGTAAGTATAGACAAGCCCTAACCAAGAACAACTGTGCTATTCAAAGCTGTGCAGCAGGGCTTTTTTCCTGGCCTTATGTACCAAAATGTCTTGTCTCCTGAATATGATGGCCCAGCGTGCAGCCAGTTTATATGAGCTTTAGAGTTTGAACCTCAGAGGGCTCCAAATCTGTCAACCATCCAGAACCCTTAAAAAGTAAATTTCAGGTCAATCTGTGTAGCGCTACCAAACAATATCATACTAAAACTCCACTGGAGAAAAAATCAGGATTGATAGAAAGAAATGGAGTATAGAGATGCACAGAAACATAGCGGAAAAGGTCAAAAATCTTACCAGCTTTAAGAGTTCAATCAGAAACCCAGACAAAGCCTTAAGGTCTGAACATGGTTAGATTTGTATATCAGTCAGGCTTTGTGCATGAAGCATCTGCTCAGTTCTAAAAGTCATTCTAAAAGTCATTCTAACCTGTTGCCTCAGAGCAAATGTTCTGCTTATAAAATGTTAAAAATAAAACCTTCAGAGTAGAAGAGCTTCCCATGCAAAGGACAGGCTTATCCAGTGGAAAAAAAAGTAATAAGTTAGAAATGGATAATTTATATTACATTTCCTTTGCTATATTTTCTAGGATTTATCCCATGATCTCCTAACATGTAGTATGCAAGTAAATAAGCATGACTTTTTCGGTACACCTCCTAGAAAATTATAGCTTTGTTTATCTATATGTTATGTATACCATTAATATGTCCTTGTCAAGGTTCCTCCCCCACTCTGAACTCTAGGGTACAGATGTGGGGACCTGCATGAAAAACCTCCCTAAGCTTATCTTTACCAGCTTAGGTCAAAACTTCCCCAAGGTACAAAATATTCCACCCTTTGTCCTTGGATTGGCCGCTACCACCACCAGACTAATACTGGTTACTGGGGAAGAGCTGTTCGGACGCATCTTTCCCCCCAAATACTTCCCAAAACCTTGCACCCACTTCCTGGACAAGGTTTGGTAAAAAGCCTTACCAATTTGCCTAGGTGACTACAGACCCAGACCCTTGGATCTTAAGAACAATGAACAATCCTCCCAACACTTGCACCCTCCCTTTCCTGGGAAATGTTGGATAAAAAGCCTCACCAATTTGCATAGGTGACCACAGACCCAAACCCTTGGATCTGAGAACAATGAAAAAGCATTCAGTTTTCTTACAAGAAGACTTTTAATAAAAATAGAAGTAAATAGAAATAAAGAAATCCCCCCTGTAAAATCAGGATGGTAGATATCTTACAGGGTAATTAGATTCAAAAACATAGAGAACCCCTCTAGGCAAAACCTTAAGTTACAAAAAAGATACACAGACAGAAATAGTTATTCTGTTCAGCACAATTCTTTTCTCAGCCATTTAAAGAAATTATAATCTAACACATACCTGCCTAGATTACTTACTAAAAGTTCTAAGACTCCATTCCTGGTCTATCCCCGGCAGAAACCAGCATATAGACAGACACACAGACCCTTTGTTTCTCTCCCTCCTCCCAGCTTTTGAAAGTATCTTGTCTCCTCATTGGTCATTTTGGTCAGGTGCCAGCGAGGTTACCTTTAGCTTCTTAACCCTTTACAGGTGAGAGGAGCTTTTCCCTGGCCAGGAGGGATTTCAAAGGGGTTTACCCTTCCCTTTATATTTATGACAGTCCTATAAGAGGTCAAATGCTAGACAACATTGCACGCCTAGGAATACTTGACTTTTGAATCACATACACACAGGACCCCATCTATAATATGATTATGCAGTGGTTCAAATGGCCCCATAATTGCCCTATTTCCAGAAATTGCCATGTAATTTTGCTCCAGAGCTAAGCTTCCATTCTTTTTAAGAAGGAAATCTATAGATGTGATTGTTGTGAAGATTACCTTTACAGGATGAATCAGGTATAAAATGACACTGATGTCATTTTGAAACAATCATTTTGAGAGAACTGTAAGCTGCTTACACTTCTATCAATGGGGTGTTAACTCTGAACCAGAATGATGACAAAACTAAATGTCAGCATTGCTAATAATTTCACTACTGATAATTTTAGCAGAAATATCAAGTTACCACGTGCGCCTATCATTGCTAGAAGTAGTGAATATGTGGTGACATATCTAGGAACAGCTAGTTGCCATAAAGAGTTGCAAGGTGTCATGATCTGTGGGTCTCAAACTTGGGTCTGCAGGGTTTAAAAGAGCAGCCATGGTCCCATACTACATCTGGCAGCCTGCAGGTACTTGCTTACCTGGGCTCCATGAACCCAGCCCCACTATGAGGCTCTGCCCCTGCAGATCTATTGGTGGAGTCCCAGAGCAGCTGATTGGTCTGCTGGCCCTATTTAAGACAGCAGCAGGAAGGAACAGGAAGCTGTGCTCCACCCTGTTCTGGGCTGCGTGCCCTGTGCTTCCTGCTCCCGCTTCCCTGGCATCCTGACCCTCCTGACTCCTGTTTTGTGACTGCAGACTCTGGCTCTAATGGCTAGGTCTGACCACCCACAAACCAGTTGTGATACTAGGCTGGGAAACAAAGAATTAACATCACCACCCATGCAAAGTTAGTCACCTCTGCTCTTACCTTGCAGGGGGAGAAAAAGAGGAGATGCTTCTTCTCGCTGGTACCAAATAGCTCAGCCTGCTTCTGCTCTGCAGAAACATTCCTCCTGGCCTCTTCCGTCAGTGAATGTAACCCATAATAAGAGTTTATGTAAGGTATCTGGGACTAGGATGAGGGGACAGTTTTGGCCTGAAGAATACATATGTCATAGATAATACACAGAGAAGTAACACTAATACTGTGTATAACAAAAGAAATTGAAAAATTAAGTAGCTACTGTAAATTATCTATCTCTGCTATTAAGTGGTTTTTTTAAACACTTTTGTTACTTTTTAATATTTTTTTTCAAACAACAAAAGTGTTTAAAAAAACCACTTAATAGCAGAGAGAGATAATTTACAGTAGCTACTTAATTTTTCAATTTCTTTTGTTATACAAAAGACTTAAAGACTAGATTGCTTTATAATTCTGGCCTTAAAGACTAGATTGCTTTATAATTCTGGTTCTTCAAAATGTGGCTAATTGTATTAAGGAACAGCATGTGAAACCCTTATGAATTTTTTTTTAACATTTTGAAATAGAAGACTGATGGAGACGGGGAACCTTAAATTACCTTTCAACTGGTAAAACCCTGTATGGCATCTTCTAGCCTGAAACAACTCAAAATGTCTTGAGTTTCCATTTTATACACAGCTGATCTATAATCTGAGTTTATTTTTCTGAAATTGGTAAAGACTTATGCTACTGCTGTGTCTACTACTTACCATTAACCTTCTAATTTGCTCCCCACTGCTTAAACACAGCCTCTGAAATATATTGTAGGCTCACATTTACTAAATGATGGTGCTTGGGTAATTTAAAATTATATGGATTTTAAACAATAAGGGCACGGAGTGATTTTTCTGAAGAACCTTTTTGCATAGTACTTTTGGGAATGCTTAATTATGTGCTGAAAAGAAGAAAAAATGAGTCTGAGACACAAGTAGGTAGAATTTAAGTGATCATGCATTAGTGTACCTAAATGGAGCATATTTTCTGCTTATATAACTTACCCTACATTCCTAGCTGGCATTTGCATGAGTCTTTTGTATGGGTGGTTTTCAGGAACTAATGCATAAACAAAAAAGTGATCTCGGAGCAGTTCTGAAGCAGGCACAATTTTCCTGTTCCTATGTCCGTTGCTTTTCCTCTTAAAGGAGAAAGGTTAAAAATATTTAGGGCAAAATCCTGTTAGCCTTCCTCACACCAGTAGTCCCCAAACAATGGGGTGATGACAGAAATAAGGCAAGCAGGATTTAGCCGTTGGCACAGAGAGTACAATTTTGAAGCCTGATCCAATGCCCATTGCAGTCAATGGGAGCTTGTCCTCTGACTACACTCAGCCCATTGGTGCTGGAAATAAGGGTGCTGGGGATGCTGCTGTGCCTGGCTTGAAGTGGTTTCCATTACATAGAGGGTTTATAGTTTGGTTCAATGGCTCTCAACACCCCCACTATAAAAATTGTTCCAGCACCCCTGCTTTAGCCCTTCGTTAGATCCGTAGTACCCCAGAACCTTATTTATCCCAATCTAATAGGGGAGATGAACTTTATTCTGATTATTGGGATTTCAGATAAGAGTGCAAACGTTTATGTAAATGTTTCATGGCAAGGGATATAACCCTATTTTGGACAATGAAGATTTTATCTAAAAGAAGTTCTACTGTATTAAAAATAATATTTTTAAAACTATTTTTGGCTTGCTCAAGTGGTCGTGTTTGCGCAGCATGATATTTTTCATCTGAAAGTGAATTAAAAATTCCCCCTTTCACTTCTTGATTCCAAAGTGTTTCATATAATTTCATGCCCACAGGACAAGATACAATCATTCAAATTTTTAAAAAGGTGGAGGAAAAATTATTTGTGAGAAGATGCAGTATGTCTGACAGCATCGTCTTAGGCTAAGCATGGGCTTTCTCTGAGGTTTATTTTTTATTGACTGTTTGCTAAACTGTCCTATAACTGTCCTGTAAAGGGAGAGATGCTGTAAAATCTACAGTGTGTGTGTGTGTGTGTTTTGTCAAAAGGGCCTTAAAATTTGTGGGCCCAATATTGTATGCCCAAGGTTTTCCACATGTAAAAATACAGATTAGCATATGCAGATAGCTTTCATACATACATATCAGTGAGACAAGCTTGAGGGGTACAAAGTTAGGCTCTCCATGGAACACAGCACAGATAGATCCCTGCATCTTCACAGAGTCCTTTGCATAATAAAAACCTTACAGACGAGGTATAGTTCAGTTAAAAAATCTGACTCTATATGTTCATGTACTCAGGGAACACATGACAAAAGAATTGTGTTGAAGAGTGACTGTCAAGTCCCCTCATATTTAAGAGAAACAAGATTTCTGTTAAATATTAGAGAAGTTTATAATTCAAAATACAAACAATATTTCTAATGTAACAGAATTATATACATTGTGGTACTTTCCCTAAATAAAATCCTTCGTTCCTATTTGGTTCTAGACAGTTCGGCTGAGGAAGCAGGGCTTCAGGTGGGCGATATTGTGTTGGCTGTCAATGGAACTGACGTCACCAGCATGCCACATTCACAAGCTGCAAATCTGGCAAGAAAGGGTAAGCTTGACCTCATCATTAATTCCGTGAGACAGGATCATTGTACAGTGCAGAGAGCAATTGGACATGATGGTGAATAGACACCATAGAAAACTTAATTAGCAATTTTAGATGTCAGCCCTCTAAATTGAATGTGGAGTCACTTGTTTATCTAGGCCTCCCCAAAACATATGGGGAAATAGACAAACAGGCAACATTATTCTCATTTACTCAGTTTACCAAACAAATTCTTCACAGTTAAAGAATGAGAGAAATGGGAAGCTGATTTAAAAAAAAATTTTTTTAAATATGCTTCAAAATATTGCTGCTATGACATATTTTGGACTTTTCTGGAGTAGACTATAATATTTGTTTGAAAACAGATAATTTTGTTTAATATCTTAAACAAACAAAATCTTGGGATAAAAGATAAATGGCACACAAGTTAAGGATCTGTCCGAGGAGGTAGGATGCTGCAAAGGGATCTCACAAAACTGGGTGACTGAGCAACAAAATGGCAGATGAAATTTAGAGTTAATAAATGCAAAGTAATGCACATTGGAAAACATAATCCCTACTATATACACAAAATGATGGGGTCTATATTAGCTGTTACCATTGAAGAAAGAGAACTTGGAGTGATTGTGGATAGTTCTCCAAAAACATCCACTCAATTTGAAGCAGCAATCAAAAAAGCTAACCGAATGTTAGGAACCATTAGGAAAGGGATAGATAATAAGACAGAAAATATTGCAATGTCACTATATAAATCCATGGTATACCCACACCTTTAATACTGTGTGCAGTTCTGATCACCCCATCTCAAAAAGGATATATTAGTATTAGAAAAAGTACAAAGAAGGGCAACAAAAATTATTGGTGGTATAGAACAGCTTCCATACAAGGAAAGATTAAAAAGACTAGGAGTACTTGTGGCACCTTAGAGACTAACCAATTTATTAGAGCATAAGCTTTCGTGAGCTACAGCTCACTTCATCAGATGCATATCGTGGAAACTGCAGCAGACTTTATATATACACAGAGAATGCATCTGATGAAGTGAGCTGTAGCTCACGAAAGCTTATGCTCTAATAAATTGGTTAGTCTCTAAGGTGCCACAAGTACTCCTTTTCTTTTTGCGAATACAGACTAACACGGCTGTTACTCTGAAACCTGTCATTAAAAAGACTGGGGCTGTTCAGCTTGGAAAAGAGACGACTGAACGGAGATATGAGAGAGGTCTATAAAATCGTGACTGGTGTGGAGAAAGTGAATCAGGAAGTGTTATTTACCCCGTCACCATGATACAAGAACCAAGTGTCTCCTAATGAAATTAATAGGTAGCAGGTTTAGAACAAACAAAAGGAAATATTTCTTCACATAACACACACTCAACCTGTGGAACTTGTTGCCAGGGAATGTTGTGAAGGCCAAAAGTATAACTGGGTTCAAAAAAGAATTAGATAAATTCATGAAGGATAGGTCCATCAATGGCTGTTAGGGTCAGGGACACAACCCTATGCTCTGGGGGTTCATAAATATCTGACTGCCAGAAGCTGAGGCTGGATGACAGGGGATGGATCATTCAGTAACTGCCTTAGTTCTGTTTGTTGCCTCTGGCAGGATAAAACAGGATACTGGGCTAGATAGATCATTAGTCTGGCCCAATATGGTCATTCTTATGTTCTTTTGTCTGCCTTGTTTATGCCCTTCAGAAGAATGTTTTGCAAATGTCTCATTGTTAGTGAGTGCTTTCTGTAATTAAAAGGAGAGAGAGAGAGAGAGGCAGCAAATCACAGAAAGGAGCCCAGACAAGTGTTAAAATTTCCACTCCTGTGCCATTTGAAAACACAGCTTGATTCTCCTAATATTTAGAAAGAGAAACGAACTTTGTATTCTATCTCTACTGTCTATGGGTGTCTGTCTATGGTTTGACATCAGGGGTGTGATATGAGTGCAGTTGGAAACTGATAGCACAGTGAGATGACAAGATAAAGGTCTGGGTTAGATAAGACCCCAATTTTCTGTTTGCTCTAGGTGCTAATATTACCTACTTCTACTATCATTAAAACCTGAGCTAAAATGTCATGTGATAGAGAGCACATTCTGTGATACTGCTTTTGGGGCTCATGCCTCAAAGAGAGATGTCTGCTGACAGGGGCCTCTGAGGCACCAATATGCTATTTATGTCTGATGTTTCCTCAAAGGGAACATTCACAGTCTGGCTCTATGCGCCCATTAGCAATATCTTTGTTACTGGGGACCCAGGTTAGTATGGACAGCAGAAAGGTTACTTCAGGGCACAGCGTTTTGCAGAAACACATTGTCAGTGATGATAATCATTCATATTTTTCCAGTAGCAGTAGTGACAAAAAACAAAATACATTCATGTTTGCATATTGAGAATCGATCTGCTATAGTCCTTTTAATTCTCCCACATATGATTTTGATAGGGGCTCAAGGGAAATTCAGTAAATTAAAATGTTTTTACAAAACAGTGTCAAAATTATCTTGACTCATAGCAAGTTTTTTAAATATTGAGGGCCCATTCATACTGTTAAATTTAAGAGTGTGCCAGCCATTTCCTGGAGAAATTCCTGTTCTTGGGGTGGGGGCTATTTAACTCACCCAGGAAAACTCTCCATGGTCTAAATCTTGGCTTAACAGCAGTATTCCCAACATCAACTGTCACCATAAAGACATGCAGCCTTAACAGCAAACATTTTGCAAATGAAAATGTGTCATAGTCATAGCTTTCAAGGTTTTTTAGGGATTGCTGTCTGTCCTGCTGCTGCTTAGAAGTTCCATCTGTGTAATAAGGATTTCAGGTCTTTGGGGATAAATACATGCATGTGCTGATAGCATCAAGGTATTGTTTGATTATTGTAAAATAGTATCATAGCATTCATAGGAGAATCTGATCATGAAAACACATTTTCAGCTAGCCTAGCAGTCTAACATCACTTTTGAGCAATTCCCATCAGCCAACTAAGGAGCAGGGGGGAGGGCAGGGACAGTGCACATGGGGCGCATATCCAGTACTCCATAGCCTGGAGGGTGGTTGATACAGAAGTTGTGACAATCCAGGAGGACTCTTACATGCAAAGAAAGAATTCCCAAGGAACATATTTAAGAGATTAAGGGCTAAAGTTTCACAGGAGCCTCCTAAGCTGCACCCACAACATTTCTGTGTGAACTCACATTTCTGCACACAAATCTGGATTTGCATTTACAAATGTCCCCTTCAGGTATATATGCAGTTACCAGCTTTTTCCCTCAAATGTAAGCTTTGCAATCACATACAGGTACACATGAAAAATGTGCAGGCCTAACTTCAGAGGCTTCTTTGGAAACTGGGTCCTGAAGGTACAGTGCTGTCTCCAGTACAAAATGAGTTCAGATTTTTTTCCGTTCATTCCTTGTTTTATATTTCTACAAGGAAAGAGGACACACTTTTTAGTTTAGTTTAATTGTTATTTCCAGTTCTGCTTCGCTCTCAAATATTTGTAATGAAAAATTTCAGGCCCTGATATCTTGACCCTCTTGGTTGGATCAGACATCAGCCGCTGTCCCAGCACTCCCAGGCCAACATGTCGAGGATATTTGCACAAGCGAACTCACTCAGGAATACTGAAGGGCTGGAGGAAGAGATGGTTTGTGCTGAAACATGATGGCTGCCTTCATTACTACAAACACAAGAAGGTAAAGAGAAGAGGGTATGGTAAGAAAGCAAACTGTGCCATAGTTTACAATGGAGAGGTGCAGCAGTGTACTCAGACATGCAATGGAAGTGTGCTCAGATATATTGACATGTAACTTCTAGAACTGCCTTCACCTGGATGGGTATTTTCTGCATAGATGCTAAAAGGAGGCTCCCTCACTTCAAGCTGATGGCCAAATTCTACCTTGGTTTACGCCCACGCAACTCCTTTGAAGACATTAATTCAAGAATAGCAATGTTAGGCTTTGGTGAATTCTAATTCTATCCCGTGGTTAGGGTTCTACAGTGTGTTATGAACAAAGACAGAACTCAGGCTCAGAGAGACATTAAGTGAGGTGGTAACTTTGGAAGTGCAGAAGCTCTAGACCCACCTCCTGAGATAAATATTTTTAAAATTAGCCATAAGCATGGGACTCCTGCATGTATGTGCAAACTTGTGGAGGGGCCAGCCACAGCAAGGCTGGGATGTACAGGTACTGCACAAGATTTATGCCACAGCTAGCACTAGGCTCCCCGAAAAGAAAGCCAGCTGGTGCCCCGTAAGGGATAATGTCTGAACTGACCAAAATTTCTCCCAAGACTTCCACTGCAGTGTGGACCTCTGTACGCACCTTTACAATGGCACAATCTAGGTTTAAATCAGCAGACTGGCAAGATGGTGGATTACTGTTTGTGTCAAATATAAATATATGAGTGCTTCTAAGTTTCTTATTCTTTGTAATTATATGAAGAGATTCAAAAATCTTTAACATAAATTACAGTTTTCCTTTAAATCTGCTTACCCTGAGCACCACTGTAATAGAAGTTCATATTTTAAATACTGCTGGACAGTTCCTAAAGGTTCCAATGGTTGCATTTCCACCTGTGTCCAGCAGGTGGAGCATTTTGATAATGGATATTTTTCAGAGCTGCTATGCCTAGAAGAGCAGCTGAATTAATCTGTTACACAATCCTATTATAGCACAATTTGCAAGGCACTTTAGTAGGTGTTGGATATAATGACAAGTTACCAGTCCCTTCCCTTATGTAACTTTGCAACAAAGTTACTCAAGCAGAAAGTTATGTTTCCAAAATTAAATATACTGATTTCTAAGTGTGTCTATTTTTGGTCTTTTGTAGTAAAACACTTCATAGCTTATAAAAAGATCCACATCAACCAGCTCAAGCATTAGTTGCCCCGTTTTAAAGCAAAATTAAATGCAGGAAGATATGAGGGTCAAATTCAGGCTACAGCCTTAGCTCTGTGGCGCTATGCTGAGTTACACCAGCTGAGGATCTATCTATCCCTCACTCTGGAGTAAACCCATCTTCCAGGGAGGTCTCTAGGCCAAATAACATAAATGGTGGTGTCAGCTGGCCAGAAAATATTTGTAAGTAGATGCAAGGGATAAATTAGAGTAACTCACAGTGACTTGGCAGTCAATGGATGTGCAACGTAAGTGTATTGTATACAGTAAGGGGTGCAATGAGAGGCATAGCAGGCAGAAAATAATAGGAAGATGTAATATACAGCAGGCCCCACTCTCTAACATACATCCTCCTTTCAGTTGCTTTTCCTATTATTGCCATTTCTCCCCCCATCCAGTGCACCCTCTCTCAGATGTATGTTACGCACCTCCTGAATGATAAATCACTGGAGTACTACTGACATAAAACTGGAATGAAGCAGGGATGAATTCAACTCTTCATGTTTTCGGTTGTTCCTAATGTTCTCCTTTACATAGGACGAACATGTCAACTTCAGACAGATAAGCAATCACCCAGAAACTGAGGCCCTTTTTGCAGCAGTCTAACAGTGCCCATGGCATAGAACTTTTAGGAACAGGAAAAAGCCTACTGCTCCAAACACATATATGTTTTTAATTGGTCTATCGTAATTGTACCTTCTTGTGTAGGTGGTTTTTTTCTCTTGTATAATTGCAACCCTTTATCCCCTTTTTCAATGGAAACAAATCTAGCTCCATTTTGTACTAATTTATGCTTTAGGCTTCATCAGCCTTCTCTGGGAACTTATGCTAAGGCTTGTGCCAGCTTCCATCAGCATAGTCCTGGCATAGGCCCCTGTAATGGAAAGTCCATCCATGGGAGTACGGATGCAGCAGCACATAGCACCAGAACCACTCAGCCACCAGCCAAAAAATGTACATTGCAGGCCAGGGAAGGCGTATTGCCAAACCAATGGGGAACGGAGAGATGCTGTGAATCAGCCCATCTCCTCAGCTGCCTCCACTAGCAGAACTCCTACAGAGCCCCTAGTGGAAGAAATACCACCTACATTGAATCCTCCTGGTAGGCACTGGTCCCAGGGCAGTTTGCACCTTCATGTGGTGACATCTGGCAGCGGATATTATGCTTTTACATAAAGAATTTGAATTACTCCAATGTAAACTGGTGTGACTCAGAACAGATTTTGGTACTGTATGTCTAGGCTTATAACGGAGTTTGTGCACTGGACTAAAATGACCCTTTACAGTAGTTGTAACATTTAGTTAGCACTCAAGAGGCGGATTGGTCAGAGAAGGGCACAGCACTTCTATTAACTACATGAGCTATCAGCTTAGCTCGACTCTGCTCAGGCCTCTGTTGGGCATGCTTAATACAAGCATTAGCATATTAACTCTGTTATCTTATTTGCATAGCCACAGCTACAGTTAGGGTTGCCAACTTTCTACTCAAACAAAACTGAACATCCTTGCCCTGCCCCCTGCCCCACCCCCTCCTCTGAGGCCCCGCTCACTCCATCCCCCCTCCCTCTTTTGCTCTCTCCTCCCACCCTCACTCAGTCGCTCATTTTCACTGGACTGGCTCACGGGGTTGGGGTTGCAGGAGGGAGTGCGGGCTCCGTGGTGGGGCCAGAAAATGAGGAGTTCAGGGTGCAGGAGTGTGCTCCAGGCTGAGGCAGTGGGTTGGGATGCAAGAGGGGATGAGGGCTCCGGCTGGGGGTGTGGGCTCTGGGATGAGGCCAGGGATGAGGGATTTGGGGTGCAGGAGGGGGCTCTGGGGTGGAGCCAAGGGGTTCGGAGTATGGGAGGGAGCTCCAGGTTGAGGCAGGAGGTTGGGGTGTGGGAGGAGGTATGGTCTTGTGGGCTGGGGGTGCGGGTTCTGGGGTGGGGCCAGAAATGAGTGGTTCAGGATGCAGAAGGTGGCTCTGGGATGGGGCAGGGCATTGGGGTGTGGGAGGGGAGGGGAGGACTCCAGCTGGGGATGAGGGGTTTGGGGTAAAGAAGGGTATTCTGGGCTGGGACCCAGGGGTTCAGAGGGCAGGAGGAGGATCAGGGCTGGGGCAGGGGGTTGGGGTGTGGGGGGACTCAGGGGTGTAGGCTCTGGGCAGCACTTTCCCCAAGCAGCTCCTGGAAGCAGCGACATGTCACCCCCTGGCTCCTACATGGAGGCGGGGCCAGGTGGCTCTGCACACTGCCCCATCCACAGGTGCAGCTCCGATTGGCTGTGGTTCCCAGCCAATGTGAGCTCTGGGGGCAGCACTTGGGGTTTGGGCAGTAGGCAGAGCCCCCTGGCTGACCCTACGCCTAGGAGCCAGAGTGGGAACATGCCGGCTGCTTCTTGGGAGCCGCACAGTGTGGATGGTAGCAGGGAGCCTGCTAGCCCTGCTGCACAACACCGCCAACTGGACAGTCCTCAGCCCAGTCAGCAGTACTGACCAGAGCCACCAAGATCCCTTTTTGACCGGGTGTTCTGGTCGAAAACCAGACACCTGGTCACCCTAGCTACGATAGTAACTTGATACCTGTCTTTACAGTATTGACTCTCTAGGGACAGGAGATGTTGCATGTCTACTATACTGTTTAGCCATTTTTTACATTAATATTAGGGCTAGACAGAAAATGGAAGTGATTTCTGTGGAAATTTCTCCATTTGGGGGGTGGGAAATCAAAATATTTTGGTTCAGAAATGCTACTGTGGTACCTCTTGCTTCCATTTGTATAGGTTAGGCTTCAGGTTTGGACTACATCTCCCATAATGCACCACAGTCTCTTCTCTTGTTGAGCGGAGGCAATATATAATCTGAGTCCCTGGCTATGGTGCATAATGTAATATATAGTTTAGCTGAGGAGCACAGCCCATAGAGGAGAATGGAGACATGAGAAAACCAAACTACAACTCTCATGAGGTACCATGGTAGCATATTCAAACTGAAATATTTTGGCATTCAGGTACTCTTTTTTTGGACAAAAAATAAAAAATGTCCGTGGAAAGCAGGCACTTTTTGCAAAAAAAAAAAAAAAATTCATTTAGTTGAAAACTCAGTTTTCTGCCAAAAAACAGTTTGAACCAAGAGTGTTCTACCAGCCCCAACTAATATATAGCAGTAATTCACAAATTCAAAAAAATGATATAATGTAAATTTGTAGGCACTAAACTGCACCATATTTGTTACTTTATATTAAATATTCCTGAAGTATGAGGAAGAGTGGTGAGTGAACTTCAGAAAGACTTCACTGTGAAAAACTTTTAATTTATTCTTTTCAAGGATTCTAAGGGATCCTTAGAAGCTCACCACGTATACAAGAGCTCACATTCAAAACACAAGTATAAGATGATGGGATGATTTACCTGCGGTTGGTCCTGCTTTGAGCCAGGGGTTGGACTAGATGACCTCCTGAGGTCTCTTCCAACCATAATCTTCTATGATTCTAAGGGGAAAGGATGGGCTTCCTGAAATATCTTGGGACAGAGTTTATTTTTATTTTCACTGAAAATTCATATATGAAGCTGATCAGATTCAGAGTCAACCAATCCACTCTTTACTGCCACCACTCTAGAAAGGACTCATTTCTCCATTCAGGACTGATTAGCTTCCGGTAGTTACACTAAGGGAGCAACAACCTTCAGTCACCATCCTTATGGTGTTTGCATATAAAGTAGGATTCTCAGTGTAGAAAGTTGAACAACGCTCACAGACAGTGAGGGGGAAAACTTCAAAAAAGTTCTGAGACCAGATTTATTTTTATAGCTCAGATAATCATTTGAACAATCCCAGCCTTGGAAGGTCCTGCAGCCCTCCACCCTATAAAACTCCTTTCCCAAAGAGGCAGTGGCTCCTCCTATGTGATCCTGCTTTCTTGGTGAGCTATAGCAGCCTGCTACCCCCTCTGACAATTGCCAGGAGAGCCTGCTGTACCTTTTTTCTCCATCTGGCATTGCCAGTAGGCAACCTGATAGGCCTTTCGCTCCACCTCCACTGAGATTCCTATCAAACACTAGCCAACTAGTAATGGTTACACTAGAGGGCAATAGGAGCTAGCAGACTTTATTTAATTATTAATAAAACAAAAAGCTTCTAAATGATTCAGACCCATCAAACTGTGCACATAGCTCACCTGTGTAACTCCAAGATCTTATTTCGTTAACCCTCTCATGAGCCCCTGTTCTTTTGTTATCCTTGCTTGTTGCATAATAGATTCGTACTGCTTGGGGGAAGGGTGTCAAGCTATGTGTTTGTGCAACTACTAGTACAATGGGGCCTCTCTCCTGACTGGGGTCTCCAGAAGCCACCACAATACAAATAATAATAACAATCTAGCAGGGGAGGGAAGCAGGCCCTCTCTACCTCTTGGGGGAGGGAGGATGTCTTCCCTCCCCCTTGCCCAGTCAGTCAATGACCTATAGGCCAGAAGGGACAATTGTGATCATCTAATCAGACCCCCTGTTTAACCCAACCCATAGAACTTCCCAAAAATAATCTCTAGAGCATATTTTTTAGAAAAACCTCCAATCTTGATTTAAAAATTGTCAGTGATGGAGAATCCACCACAACCCTTGGTAAATTGTTCGAATGGTTAATTACCCTCACAGTCAAAAATTGATGCCTTATTTTCAGTCTGAACTTGTCTAGCTTCAATTTACAACTATTAGCTCATGTTATACTCTGCTAGACTGAAGAGTTCATTATTAAATATTTGTTTCCCATGTAACTATTTATAGACTGTAATCAAGTCATCCCTTAACCTGCTCTTTGTTAAAATAAATCGAGTTCCTTGAGTCTATCAGTATAAGGCAGGTTTTCTAATCCTTTAATCATTCTAGAGGCTCTTCTCTGAACCCTCTCCAATTTATCATCATCCTTTTTGAACTGTGTCTCTTGAACTCTTGAATAATATTCCATCAGTGGTCACAGCAATGCCAAATACAGCAGTAAAATAACCTCTCTACTCCTACCTGAGATTCCCCTGTTTATGCATCCCAGGATCGCATTAGTTCTTTTGGCCACAGAATTACATTGGGAGTTCATGTTCAGCTAATCCATTACGTCACCTACCAAATCTTTTTCAGAGTCACTGATTCCCAGTATAGAACCTCCCCCCACCTTTCAGGAGTGGCTAGTAGGCCCCTTTTGCCTCTTCTGGGATGGGCTTGTAGACTGACTCCACTTTAGTCCAGTTGAGAGGAATCCAGAAATATCTCAGCCTTCCTCCAATCATTTGTTTTGGCCTCAAACAAAGTATCAAACCATATCAAAACTCTCAAAAGGGTTGAACTGGGTTAAGTACTATTATTGGGTTACAGGGTTTTTTTATGTGGAGCATTTCTTATTTCATCCAAACCAGTTCCCCCATCTCTACCCTTTGGAACTAAAGAAACTGTAGTCATGCCTTCTGCACAATCTTCTTTTCTCACTCAACCAGCTACCCAGTACTCCTTGGGAGCTCCATCAGGTAGAGTTCTAACTAACATGAGCTAGTGACAAGAAAGTGTTCCTCATTGTTACTAGGATTTGTATTTGACCTCATAAAGACTCCATATTTTTCCTCTAACCATCTGATTTATTTTAAAGAATGTTGTTTTTTTCACAACCCTCCCTGCCTTGTTATGTTTAGATTGTAGGCTCTTTGGGACAGGAAATATGCTTTTATCTGTGTTAGTAAAGGGTATGTAAATCTAGAGCACGGCATAAATGTTTTGTACTAATAATTATTATTCATCTTCTTGCCTTAGCAGTCTTCATACAATAGGGACACATGCTGCATCAGTTCATACAGTTCTTGTCAACCATTAGCTCTCCCTCTTTTTCTTTACTCCAAAGAATACCTTAAAGTACAATGTTGCAATACTTATTTATTTAAACTATTTTTAAACACCTAAAACATGAAGCCCTCTCAACTGCTTCTTGCAGTCTGATGGTCCTTTGAAGAGCTCTTTACATAGGTACCTTTTCAGTATGGTCTTCCTAATAATGCACTTCTTCACTTTTTGATAGATCCAGTTTCTAAATTAAGTCAATGGGATCTGAATAAGGCCTTTTGGCACAGTCATTTCTTCTGGGTATAATTTCTGCCAGTAGAAGGGAAGAACAGTAGATAGATCTGGCACATCCCTCTCTCTTTTCTAAGAGAATTACAAATTATGCTCTTATTTTTACTCAAGAGTTATATGTCCATGTCAACTATAAGATAAAGCGTGAAACATTATATCCCCAGCCTCAGCTCACTGATAAAGACAGATTCTTCCACTTAGTGGATGTAAGACATTCTTTAAAACAATACACAGAGGACGAAAGTACTTTCTGGGGGCCCATTTGCATATCTCCTTCCAACAAATTAGTTGGATTTACCAATTTCTAAGTATAGCTAGGACCAGATTCTGATCACAAAAATATAAGTTTTACATTGGTGTAATTCCTCTGACCTCAACTAATTTACTCCAGATTTACAGCAGGCTAAGTGAGAAGATAATTGGATCCTCTGTTTACAACAGATAGGGTACAGATTGCGATTTTGAGCTCTTGTTTTAGTTCATATCAGCAAACACTGAGAGGTGAAGCGATGTCCTCCTTCAGCTCTATTTTCCAGACATGTGGGTCAAAAACTGAAGTTATCCAACCTGAAATTGCTTTTCCATACCACAGAAAAATTATAAAAAAAAAAGTTAAACTAATTGCCCTGATGTTCTTGCAGTTGTTTATATAATAATTTGCCCATATGGTGGTTGTTGAAGACTTATTCTCGCCCTTCACACATTTGTGAAATGATATCTATTGCAATAGATTTTAGTCACATTGTCTGCAAGGCCATTTTGTCTTCCCTTCAGAGAAATGATGTCACTGGCCTACATTCTGCAAGCAATTATGTATATGAGTAACTTATACAAGTGATCATCTCATTGGATTCAGCAGGGACTACTCATGGGCATGTCTGCAGTATCAGGGTCAGAGTGGGAACACTGCGCCAGATGCTCAGCATAAATTGCTGCAGGTCCATTGGCTTCAATGGAGCTACCATTATTTATGCTGAGAATCTGATCCATTGCTTCCAGGTCCTTCCCCTGGGAAGTTAGGCACCTGGGTGCTTTTTAAAATCTCTCGTCTCCTATCGGCATCTTTAGACATCTAAATACTTTTACAAATCTGGCCCTTAAACTCTCTCTTCCCCCACCTTTGAATCCCCCACTGTACTAGACACAAATTAACCCACAGATATCCCAAAGAATGTTAAGTCTGTGGAACCTGTATTCCTCTATTTATGTCTGGTATGTTTTTGTTAATGAACTACGTACACAGTATTTTTGATTCACTGGGGAAGTGATGGGACAGAATTCTTCTTCCCCATCATGGAAATGTGTTTGGTTTCTACCAACAATAGGGTACAGATCTCAGAGATTTGAAGAAGTCATTCCAGTTATTTATTATACAAGAAGCTCAACACACTGGAGTTAAATACAAACAAAATGGTGATGGAGGATCATAACTTCCAAATTCAAGACTTCAACCATTTGGGATCATAATCAATTTGTCACCGAATAAAAAAAATTAAAAGAAAATACAGCATGTGGCACTGTGATTCTAGAAAGAAAAAGAGTGGACTTCATAGGATTTTGAGAAACCAATGAGAAATGTGTATTTAAAAAAAGGAAAACTTAAAACACTAATCTCTACTGTCTTGATATGTCCTTAATACTTACTGCCTAGAGTTTTAGCATCAGCACATATAGGACAAGAGGAGAGCGAGACAGACATAGGCAGGCAATTGAAATGGAGACTGAACTAAAAGTCATTCAGACTGTAGTATATGGGGAGCTACAAAGATGACCATCCTCAAATGTGAAAGTATGGCATTTATATATGTCTCCAGAAGAAACTAACTGGCATTTCCAGAAATTACAGACCACTTGAATTATAGTCTAGATTGAGTTAGTGCCCTTCAGTTGCTCAGACTTTATTACGTTTTCATTTATTCCATCTGCTTTCTCAATTCCACCAGTTCAGAATGGTGTGGAGCTTTGTAATCATACTTTTTAAAATAAGGAAGATGATCTTGATGGCAACATTTTGGATGGCCTGGAGGTGGGAAAATTGACAGAATGGATGGTGGAGAGAAGGAGGCTTCTGTAATTAGGCTAGGAAATTACCAAAATATGGATTAATGTCTTGGTTGGGAATGGAACAAATTTTGGAGATGATGTAAAGACAGAAGTGGCATGGGTAGGAAAAGAGGTAATTGGCTTAGTTTGCAGCAAGGGAGATTTAGATTTGATATTTGGAAAAAATGTAACTATAAGGATAGTTCAGCTGTGGAACAGGTTACCTATAGAGGTAGTGGAATCACTGTCGCTGGAGATTTTTAAGAACAAGTTGGACAGACACCTGTTAGATCGGGGGGCTGGAACAATTTTTATATTGGAGGTGTTGAGAGCCACTGAACCAAATTGTAAACCCTGTATCTGATGGAAACCACTTCAAGCCAGGGGATGCTGCAGCACCCATGCTGTTAGGGATGATCTAAGTATATTTAATCCTGCCTCGGCGTGGAGGGTTGGACTAGATGACTTCTTGAGCCCTACATTTCTATAATTCTGTGATCTAGGGAGGGCCTGGACATGAATGAAGATGGAAACAGAGGAATAAAAACTGATACCACTCTTCCATTTAGATCCTCCAGCACATGCAGCCCAAGTCTCACAATTCTGGCCTTCCATATATTTCTTTCACAGTTATAATACTCTGAAACATGCCACAGAGAAACCTGCAGTAGCTACACTGCTGCCTACACTAAGGAGTCTCTCTGTACTCCCAGTATCTCAGGGAAGGAGAAGACAATACACTTTGTATCAGTCACCGTAGTTATATATAGCACAGTTTAAAAAAAATTGCATTTTGTAGGCTCCCAGGTTCAGTGCCTGTAGGAAGCCCTGAGGCACAGGGTGACTGCGTGACAGCTTGAGTACTGAGGGGAGTGAGGAAAGAGTGGATTGTGCATTTCACAACAACAGAATCTCCTCCCAGCCAATAAAGATGATTAGAGCCCAGTCTAATAAACAAGTATTACATCATCTCGCCTGAATGAGAGATGTTGTATCACGTCTGTCTCTATTACAAAGCCTATGCCAATCCATCTGAATAGTTCGATCGCTCTTCTCTTCTCTACATAAGATATATTTAATGCATTGAACTCTGTGGTAGCTAGATGCCATATAGATAGTTATGGAGCACCAGTTCCAACCGAGAGGACCCTAATCTAGGTCTCTCCCTCATTCATGGTGGTTTCTTCAGTGGAATGGTTTTGCTTTGTTTCTTGGATGGTTGTTGCTAGCCAGCGTGCAACTGCCTTTATTAGGAGATGCCTGTGTTAGTAGATTTGCCCAACATCTTTCTTGTTCAGAATAACATGAAAGCATCAAATTTCTGTTTCTTTTTGGACCAAACAATGCTTAATATTAGCAACATTTACACACAGACAGACACATGCCTCTGACCAGATGGATGCAGGTCTACTTTCTTCTGCTTTGTTCATATCTGAGTTTGACACATCACTTCACTCCCATGCTGTACAGAACAGGGGAAAATTAGGAATAATAAAGTGAAAACACTTCCTAATTGGACAGAGCAATTTTCAGGTAGCTTTAACGTAGGTAGCCCTCTACTTTCCAAAATGCCAAATCAGCCTCCACTTCACCTCTACATTTTGGGACTGTGCACTACAGAGATGACAGCTTAATACAATTGTGTGAAAATCAGACAATATGGTACATGCTCTCTGTTGATTGCACACACACTCAATACAGCATCAGAATGAGAGAGAGAGTCCTTTTAAATTATCCTAATTTCTTTTGGTATATTCAGATTCCAATTACTGTAACAAGAAAGAAATCTTCTGCCTACTGTGTGTGGACCTTTCACAGCCTTTCAGTCTGACAAAGATCCAATCCTTTGTTCTCTTATACAGGCCCGGGTATTCATTGCTAAGCCTAAGCTCTTCATATAAAAGGCTTAGCTATAAATAGATTTAGGACTGAGCCATTGCCTGTAGAGATACCACTTGTGTTTGTTCTTCATTCTTGCTCAGAGCTTTATCATCACAGTCAGGGAGCTGCCACATTATTTACAGACAGCATACAATCTGATTTCTTCTGTGCACCTTTCATGCCTCCCACTGCTACAGGACATATTTCTCAATTTACATTTAAAAAGCTACTGACTCCTGAGTCTCCTCCATTTCCTCTGAATTCCTCTCATTGATAAATAAAAAAATACTGTTCACTGATGTGATGCATAGGTTGCATTTGGCAGACCAGCAGGTTGCATGCTGTTACCCAGAGACCTAGTCACACTCTTTTCTTTTTTCTTGGCCTGTCTCAGGTATTTTTCCTCTCACTAAGATTTATTCCTCTTTTTAGATGTCTATTGTTTTCAAAAATTAAGTATTTTTACATTAAATTAATATTTGTGAAAGGTGCCATGCGTACAGCTCTGGAGACTAAAGTCTTTTATTTATTGACAGGAAAAGTAAGTCTCATGCTCTCCCAGGAAGTGTGCCCCACCCTATAGAGGAGAGATAAAAGGACGCTAGAAAGGAGAAGGCTACAGCCAAGAAATTATTGAGATTCAAATCCGAATTTTAGGCAGCAAAGGCAAAGAAGAAGGAGCTGCTTTTAGAGATGTTATACAGGGAGCAGCAACAGGAGTCAGCGAGAGACTCCGAAAGTTAGAGAAAAATAGGGAGAAGTCAAAGCTGACCCCAAGGTGGAGAACTTGAGTGACAGGGAGTTTTCAGCTACAATGGGAAAGAGGGGAAGGGTGATGGTTTAGGAGGAAAGAAGAGTTCAGTTTCTGACATGTTGAGTTTCAGAAAATGGGAGGACACATAGGAGGAGATAACAGGCAAAGGTACTTTCCAATTGCCACTAAACCAAAGCTGATCCAGTGATCTGGAGATGGCTGCCTACATTTCCCATTGCTAGTCTCCTGAGCCGCCCAAACCCTCACTTTCACTTTTTCTAATGCTGTTTAATTTTTTGGCTGCATTTCAGATTCCCTTTCATAATTTCTTTTCTAGGACTCAATTTCTTTCTCGGTAAAGTTATTTTTGCACCATCTCCTCAGGATTTGCCTTCTCTTGAATAGCTTATTTTTTATCTTTTATTTTTTATCCCTTTTCTTGATTTTGAGTTCACTTGCTGCAGATGGAATGAAATGTGCTCATATAGCTCTCCAGTTCTTTCCTCTTCTTACACAAAGCAGCTTAACTAGAATAGTCAATTTGACTCTATTCAAACAAAATCCTTTGATCATAGCAAATCACTTTGAAAATGCTCTGCATGTCATTTACTCACTGGATGTGTTTACACCAAATAAAATAGGGCTGGTTCGAGAACATGTAGCTGTGCACGCTATATTACTGACCAATTAATTCAATGAAGTGTTAGATACACACGTCCATCTTTTTCACTGGTCTCTTTCTAAGACTCAAATAAGCTTTTGCTTTTACTGACTGATACGCTTTGCTAAATGCTTTCCTTTTTTTGGAGAAACAGTTCCCTCGAAACTCAAGCTAATCAAAAACAGAACTAGGAGGTAACAAATAAAGGACATTTGATCTTACTTTGAAATGTAAACCCCAGATCTGATCCACCCACTTTATGAGCACATAAGGTTGAAAGGGAGTGAAAATGATTGCTTGGGAGTCAGCCATCTAGGGGTCCATAAAAGGGAACATACACCTGAAAGCAGAAGGAGTTCTGCATGGGCTCACTATGAGAGCACAGAAAAGGAGTTGGAGGAGGGATGGTATGAATCTGCCATTGTATGGGTTCTATGGCCTATCCCTCACTACCACAGCAGTTGTCCAGGCCATTAGCCTGTGGGCTGGAGCAAGGGACACAAACCATGAGCTGAAGTTAGAATTCCATCACCTTGAATCCTGCAGAACTCCTTGTTCAAAGACTGCTTATTCAGGGGCAAGGTTTGGAGCCTGAACATATCGTTCAGTTATGCTGATATTTCATTGTGTTTTTTGTGATTGAAAGTATTATTTATAAAGTAGGTCACACAGCACTGACTGTCGGGAATGCCTTTCAGATATTGTACTGGCTTTGACTTTGGATGCTATGAAAGAGAGGGAAAAAAGCACAAGGATTTAGGAAATGTGCTTACGGGTGTGCTTTTAGATTCTACTTTTCAAAATTAGGTAGTTATTTTACTTCTGCAGAAAAAGGCATGCACAGGTGCAAATGAGTAATCACATATGCCCAGAGGTTATTACATGCACAAATATTCATTTTACACACACAGCTGGATACTTTGTGCATGCCAGAATTTGTTTGAGTGTATATTTTTCAGATGCAACATAAGCACTTCCTGTGGTTTTTGAAAAATTGTCCCTTATTGATAAAGGTCATGCAATTTCATAATAATTCATGCATTTTTAGTTTATAAAATCCCATTATTTGAGCATTATGCTAATAGCACTAATGCTGCCCCTGTTTCCCAAAAGTAACTGTCAGCTTCCATTTTGCCACTGGCAAATCTGATGCAATTGCCAGCACTCCAGTAATAGTTAAAAAGCAAAGCAGTTTAAAACACTTTCCAAAAGACTTTGAAATGGGCTCTCTTGAAAGTTGTCTGATGCTAATGGGGAAAACTACTGACTTAGAGATTGACATTAACGGCCATATTTTCAAAAGCACTGCAATCTAGCCTTTTAATTTATGCACACGATTTTGAGAGTGCAAGAATTTGGTACCTCAGATCTGCACAGTTAGAGTTTCAAAGAAATAAGGTAAGGGACAAGCCACACTGGCTTTCAAAGAGGCTTGTGCTCCTAAATCACCCATGAAGATGCTTTTGAAAATTGCTGTTGTGCCCCCAAAAGTTGGAAGATGCGTGAACACATTTTGCTGAAGCAAAAACGGTTGCAAGAGCAAAATTGCAGGGACAAATTTAGAGGCCATGTTTGAAAATTTTGTCTTGAGTGAATCAACAGGGAGGGGAGGTTTTCTGGAGCCTCCAGCTGCCACAAAAAATGAAAATTAGGGGAGTATTTTCAGAGGCACAAATGTCAGTTTGGCACCAAACTCCTATTTGTGCCTTTGGAAATGTCTTCATTAGTTTATCCCAGGCCTTGGGAAAGTGATAGTTTTCATATTTCAGGAAACAGTTAAATTCCCCATGATTGTGCTCTGAAGACATGGCAAAGCTTCCTTCACCTTTATCTCATCAATTACAGGATGAAGGAAAGTGCAAACCTCTAGATGTAACAAAGTTAGAAGGTGCGGAAATTTGTGTTGACAGCAGCCTGGGTAAACCATTTGTGTTTAAATGCATGCCTCAAACTGGAAACAAAATTTTCTACTATTGTGCAACTTCAAACCAAGAGATGAAAAGGTAAACAATTATTTATATTACTGTTTTTTCTAGCGCTTGTGGGGGTGTTTTGTGCAAAAATTTCTCTAAAAGACACCTGTCACTCATCTATAGGAGTGAGGGTTTGATTTTGAAAGGTCCCAAAAATTATTTTTCAGCTTTCTACAGGTTTTCAGAACAAATAATGTCCTCATGCCACTCAGGATTTCCCTGGGTGAAAACATGCCTGATTTTTGTGACCTTAAGAGAGAATCACCCCCATCCCACCCCACCCACTCTTACTGCCATATCCTCATCCCACTACTTAAATGGAATTGTAAATCCTCTCATGGATTTTTACTTGTTTATACATAATTTCACACTCAAGTATAATGTCACTCAATGTTTTGGCCAGCAGAGCACTGAAAAAGAGCACAGTCCCTTCCTTACCCTCCCCTCTGCTTGCCCTGTCACATTTGGTTTTTTACCCCATTTTAAAACTTGTAACCCACTTACAAGAGTCTGTTGGTCTCACTGCCCATAGCATTGGTTTTGTGTCTCAATTAGGGAATATTATCTACACAGTAACTGGGAGAGTGCTTCCCGCTTCAAGGAGCAGTGTGGCTGGGGGTAGCAAGGACAGCGGCTCAGGCTAGCCCACCCAGTCTCCCCCGGGGATGTACTGTCCATGCTGCTCCCAGCCACATTGCTGTTTTTAGTGCACTAGCTCAAACAGAGCTAGCATGTGTCTGTCTGCTGGAGCTTGGAAGCACACTCCCAGCTGCAACATAGACATAATCTTAGGGAGCTTTTGAAATCTACTGCTTTCTTTCAGCTGCCACCCAGGGTTTTAAACTGTTTTTAAAAAAAAAACTGCATGTAGGTAATGTTTCTTTTAAGCAACACTTTTTAGGACAATCTAGCATCCATTGTCAGAGCAGTTAGGATGTGTTTGAAACCAGTTTTCCTTGCTTTTTGCTTTCTTCTGTATTTCCAGAAATGTAAAGAGATGAAGGATGGATTATTTGATACACCCAACCTCATCTATCCATCCATCTATAGCTCTGTACTTACATAGCTGCTATTATAATAGTATCTGAGCACCTCCCAAGTAATTAAATCTAGAAATAACTACAACATGCGGTGCGCATAGAGTAGTTGTGGTGGGGTGATCATACCAAACAGTTGCACAACCTGGTCAGGAAATCAGTCTCCTTTGTTTTAAAATACCCAGTTTGTTGTAGTATTTTAAGTTTACCTCCAACTCTTACTCAGCCTAGTAACAAAAGAAACAGAAAGTATTGTTAATTTGTCTACAGATAAACTGTATTAAAAAGAATCCATTTTCTTTAACATTGCTGCACTTATAATAAGCCTAGTCTGTTGCTGGCAAATTATTTCTGCTGCTAGTTAGAAGTGTCATCTTGTAAATAACGCTCTAAGCCTATGTGTGTGTTTGTATATATAGTTATATATTTTCAAGCCTTAGGATGGTCCTCAATGTTGCACGTGTCTTTGAAAGATGTCCATATCAGCAAACGAAAAGACTCTGTGAAGGATATTTGTTCCATTGTACCAAGCCAAGTTATTCTTTTTTTTCTTTTTTCTTTTGGCATTTTGTAGGTGGCTGGAGGCTATGGATAAAGCTGTGCATCCTGTCCATCAGGTAATGCTTTATTATTTGGGTGGCAAACTAATCTAGTAAATTGAGCACAAGATTAGGAAACAGGACCTCCTGAGTGATACTCCTGTCTCTGATACAATGGGGGCTGCAAGCAACTCAATCTCTCTGTGTGTCAGGTTCCCCATCTGTGGAATGGTGTCTGTTACACTTCTTTGCCTCAGAGTTGTATAAAATTGAATGTAGTGAATGCCAATGAAAATGAGGTAGGATCAGAAGAGGCTAAAAGAGGGAAAGAACAAGTTAAAAATTACTTGGACAAATTAGATGTTTTCAGGTCACAAGGGCCTGATGAAATGCATCCTAGAATACTCAAGCAGCTGACTGAGGACATTTCTGAGCTATTAGCATGGATTTGTCAAAAACAAATCATGTCAAACCAACCTGATACATGACAGGGTAACAAACCTTGTGGTTGGGGGGGAAGCGGTAGATGTGGTACATCTTGATTTTTGGTAAAGCTTTTGATACTGTCCTGCATGACCTTCTCATAAATAAACTAGGGAAATGCAACCTAGATGGAGCTACTATAAGGTGGGTGCAAAACTGAGGGCAGACTTTGGTCCTTAGCATGGTCCTTGGAAAACCATTCCCAGAGAGTAGTTATCAGTGGTTCAGAGTCATGCTGGAAGGGCATAATGAGTGGGGTCCCGCAGGGATCAGTTCTGGGTCTTATTCTGTTCACTTCATCAATGATTTAGATAATGGCATACAGAGTACACTTATAAAGTTTTCGGATGATACCAAGCTGGGAGGGGTTGCAAGTGCTTTGGAGGATAGGATTAAAATTCAAAATGATCTAGACAAACTGGAGAAATGGTCTGAAGTAAATAGGATGAAATTCAATAAGGACAAATGCAAAGTACTCCATTTAGGAAGGAACAATCAGTTACACACATACAAAATGTGAAATGACTGCCTAGGAAGGAGTACTGCGGAAAGGGATCTGGGGGTCACAGTGGACCACAAGCTAAATATGAGTCAACAGCGTAACACTGTTGCAAAAAGAAGCGAACATCATTCTGGGCTGTATTTGCGGGTGTGTTGTAAGCAAGACACTAGGAGAAATTCTTCCGTTCTACTTCACGCTGATTAGGCCTCAACTGGAGTATTGTGTCCAGTTCTGGGCACCACATTTCAAGAAGGATGTGGACAAATTGGAGAGAGTCCGGAGAAGAGCAACAAAGATGATTAAGGGTCTAGAAAACATGACCTATGAAGGAAGATTAAAAAAATTGGGTTTGTTCATTCTGGAAAGGAGAAGACTGAGAGGAGACATGATAACAGTTTTCAAGTATGTAAAAGGTTGTTACAAGGAGAAGGAAGAAAAATTGTTTTTCTTAAACTCTGAGGATAGGACAAGAAGCAATGGACTTAGATTGCAGCAAGGGAGATTTCAGTTGGATATTAGGAAAAACTTCCTAACTGTCAGGGTGGTTAAGCACTGGAATAAATTGCCTACAGAAGTTATGGAATCTCCATCACTGGAGATTTTTCAGAGCAGGTTAGACAAACACCTGTCAGGGATGGTCTAGATCAGTGCTACTCAAAGTGGTGGTCCACGGACCGGTGCCAGGCTGCGAGCCATGGGCTGCCTGTCTGCGTGCACATCGGAAAAAAAAATTGCCGCTCCCCCACATCAGATAGCTTGAGAAGCACTGGTCTAGATAATACTTAGTGCTGCCTTGAGTGCAGGGGACTGGACTTCTCGAGGTCCCTTCCAGTTCTATGATTCTATGCCATTTGCACAAAACTCTTAAAATATACAGCACCACACACATGCTAAGGACCAAAGTCTGCCCTCAGTTATGCACAAAGCTCTTGTTGACTTCCATGGGAGCGGTGGGTACATAATTAAGGGCAGAATCTTTAGATGTAGCAGGCTTTTTTTGCGAAACAGAGAAGGGAGTTGTAAATGTTTGCCATATAACCTTCCTTGCTGCTTGCTTTGATTTATCCCAAAGTTGGGCCAGGAGATGTATTGTGAGACTGGCAATGTCATCCTCAGGTTTTCATTTTGAAAATTGCCCTCTCATTACTCTCTTTGAATCATACCACCTGTCAATAATTGCAAAAGGGTCATATGTCTGGTATATAATTAATTAAATATTGTTCTTGTTATATGTATTACCGTGGCACCTAGGAGCCCCAGTCATGTGACCAGGACCTCACTGTGTTACGTGCTGTACAAACACAGAACAAAAAAAGTCCCTGCCCCAGAGAATTTACAATGTAGTATGAGGCAAAGGACAACAGATGGTACAATGTAGATAGACAGGGGAGAACAATTGAAACAGCATTGCCTGTGGTCTCAGCACATCAGCTTCCTGAGGATTTCCTCAGTGTAGTGGGAATCATTACGTGGTATGGAGCCATATTAGAAACTGTTGCCACCTCTCTAAGTGTCTGCGTCAGGATCTTCGACAAGGAAAAGGATGCGTGGTTGATGTCATTTCAGTGTTCCGTCTGCTGCCACCAATTGTTTAAACTGATTAAAGAAATCTGATGTAACTATAAGCCATCTGACTCATTTTAGGCCATTCTAGCATCCACTGTCAGAGCAGACAAAATGCATTGACAACAAAGTTTGCTTGGTTGGTGTTGTGTGCACGCATGCGCTTGGTTGGTTGTTTTTTTGTCTGTTTGTTATTTTCAGAAGTGTAAAAAGATGAAGAAGGGTAAATTATATGATACACCTCAACTCCTTTTTCTATCTGTTTATATAGCTATGTATTCTTGACACAATTTACAGCAAACAGTTCCTGACCACCCCCAAGATCCAGGAGCTGCAAAGACTTCTTGAAGCCACCTTTGCCAATTCCTACCTTCGTCCACTACAGAGACATTCAAGCTTTTAAAAAAATTATATTTATCTTGATAGTATCCCTTTAAATAAGGGTAGATTTTGAGCCTGTTTGTTCTCTGGTCTTGAGCCTTAGCTGAGATCATTCAAAGTTGGGGGTCAAGCCTGGGGTAAAAATCTAAATGTCTTTAAAAGGACACTGTCAAGAAAATAAATCAAAATTTTAAAACAATTTTCTTATTTAGATTAAAAACTACATCCTAGATCAGTAAAAAGGGAAGAATTTATAAAAATCTAATTTACTTTTCAATATTCGTGCTGTTTATTTTTCGCAGTTTAAATTAGTTAGTTAGGCTTTAGATTATAGTCCATTTCTCCGTAAGAGTCATTTCTCCAATCAGTGTACTGCAGGGATGGCTTTGCAAACATTCAAGGGAAATGTTTAGTTGTTTCTTTTTAAATTATTTCCATTAGAATAAAATCAATAATAGAAACATTTCTATTGGTTTCAGATTTTATAGGAGCTTATTATTACAAAATCTACATTTGGGGCCAAATAAATCTGACCTTAGAGCATGAATGCAAATTAATCTACTGGGCCTGAAAACAAAGTAAATTAAATAAATACAAAAAATTATAATTATGCACCCAAAACCAAAGAAATAAAAAATAAACATAGCTTAGAAAACAAGCCAAAAAGTACTTAAAAGCAAAAAAAGTAATAATCTTACTTTAGTTTGATAGGAAACATCATAATAAAAAAGGCTTTAAGCTATCAATGTCCATCTTATCTCTTGCAATAGAAAGATCTTACTTTGATTCAGCCACTAACAGCATAATTAGCCATTTATTGGACCTGTTTTCTAAGTTACTGGGTGCTTATTTTGATTGATTTGACTTTTTAGCTTTGTCTCTGAGCAGACAGTAGCCCTTTTGGGGTAGGAGGGTTATATACTAATTTCATTGCACAGCTTGTTTCATTAGTAAGTATTGTTTTCAGCTAATTGCTTTCTCCCATTTTTTTAAATGAACTTTGCATTCATTTTTCAGTTTAGCAGAGAAGCTTTTTGTTGCATTGTCTGAAATGCTACTCAAGGTGCTGTAACTGAATTTTTAGAACCACCAGCAAAAACATATTACAGGCCTGTAATACTTCATCTCAAATGCAGTGGCTCAACACACTAATACACTGACACTATGTCCTCCTAATGAACCTAGATGGGGATATCTATTCCACTAATGCACGGTGTAACACTACATTTATCTATTGCACTCTGCTGCAGTAAGCCCCAGGAGGTTTTCATTTCACAGTAAAGAATATAGCTAGCTATATAGGATCAACTCTATTCTCTCTCTCTCTGGCTTGTCAAGGATGAGGAAGAAATAATTGAATGAAAAAGAAAACCCCTACAGAAACAGAGCAGGATGCTACCAGTATTACAGACACTCTCCCCAAGGACTTCCGATGACAATGACATAGGTTGACGCAACATTAAAAATTGCAGATAAACAAAGCATGTTAGGTTTAGATGTAGAAGTTTGGATCCAGATGTCCTTTATAAGTAAAAAAAAGAGGGAGGGAAATTACATGGTTCCTGTTTAAACTCATTGTAGGCAGGTCAGCTGTATTAAATGACCTTTTGTGTATTTCCTCCTGATTTTTACTAGCTCTGCTAACTTTCTGTGGCCTGTTCTATAATATTAGCACCTGGACATTTACATCTTCTAGAAATGGCTCTAAAGAAATCCCTGACTAGCCAAAAAGATTCCACCTTCTAGAATGGAATTGGAAGGCCAACCACAGACATCTAGCACATGGTCATGCATTCATCCAAGTCTCATTGCCATATTCTGTTCTCAGATATTTCTGCACAACTCCTGTTGATGTGAAAGTATCTGAGGACAGAACATGATCGTTAGTTCTATCTTTGGCAACAGTGAGTACTGAAGTAATAAATAAGGAGAAATGAAGTCAGGCAACTTCCAAAACAGCTAGCATGATAGTCCTCTTAGTACAGTTTTGGTACTAACAAAAATTTAAGTGTAGAATATGTGCAGAAAAAGACAAAGAATTCCTTTAAGAAGGAATGAGAAGACGATGAGTAGTTCCTATAAAATATATGCTTGTTAATTGCGTTTCCAGAACCCTTGATGTTCCAAATCACAGTAGCAATAAAAGCTATTTTTAGAACAGGGGATTTGGGACTAATGCCTTTGCAGAATAAAAGCATGCTCCTCATGAAACTATTTTGTGTTAACTCTACAGAATCACGTATGGGTAGATGTCACCCTGCACAACACCAGCCTTCCACCCCTCGCTATCAAAAACCCAGAGTGTCTGGGTCTCCTCCACCAACTGGACAAAACCAGGGATGTGTGGATTCAGCACTACTGCATTCTGAAGGATGGCTGTTTGTATTTTTATGCTGGCATTCGCTCCACACATGCCCTAGGTAGGTGATACTCCTTGTTTTTAAATGATTCATATTAACATGAAAGAGTGTACACTATTTTAATACAAGTATTTTATTATTCTAAAGGTGAAATAGTGCCCTTCCTGGAAGAAATCATATTGGGGTTGGCAGGTTAGAGAGTGAAGCAGTATTGGCTGAATGTTAGTGACAAGAGCCACCCTGCCAGAGCGGGTCAAAAATTGCTCAAGCTCCTTAGCTTCATCCCACTGACAGCACACTCTGCTGCAAACTGCCCTGAGTTATTGCTTGGAGCAGGTTTCCATGTGATTATGGTATTTCTCCATTATGTAGGCAGGGAAACTCCTCTATCCACTGGGGGAGTAGAACTTCCACTGAGCCAACAGGGCCAGAGCCGGCTGAGCTCAGTCTGCTGGTGGGGCCAGACCCTGCTCATGGAGCTCTGTAAGCTGGGAAGGTAGTTGACTCCCCTTGGCAGCTCCTCCAAGATTGGGGGAGTGGGGGGCACTAGCCACCCTTTGAAGACAGCAAGGCCCTCAGGGGTCCCCTACAGAAGACTCCCAAGGTAAGGGTGGAAGCTGGGTCCCAGGAACTAGTACTGGCACTTGGGACCAGCACAGCACTGGGGAGAAGAGGTGTTTCAAGAAGATGGAGCAGCAGGGAGGGGGGCAGCAGTCACCTAGAAAGGGGGATGGGGCTCAGGGCCAGGAAATTTGCTGCTCCCAGTCCTGAGGAGTTGGAGGTAGGAGGCACTAAAGAGGGTTGCTCTCAGATCAAACGACAGACCACTTCACTAGGGCTTCAGGTACACTGCAGAGAGGAGGAGGGTGGAGCTCTGCCTGTTACACATGTTGAGGGACCAGGCTGCCCTTCAGCATATGTAGCAACACTAATTGGATGTCTGGTCCTAATGGTAAGCTTGCTAGGGGATGAGGCCAAGCCCCCAACATGATAGCATATATACTGTCATTAGCTGCACACATTAGAAAACTTGTTAACTCTGTGTGATTTTCTTATACACTTCAGATTTCTCTCACCTTGTATGTTCCTGCCTGATTGGCTACTCTTTTCTCATTCCTCTGCCTATTGGGGAAATACATTTAGCTGCTGTATTGGACAGTATTTTACTATTTGTTACAATTCAGTCAACAAAGAGGTTTTGTATTATAATTTAATAATAATCTGTAGCACTCTTTAATAATAAATAATAATAATATAGCACTCTTTAGCTTCAAAGGGTTGTACAACAATGAAATAACTAGTGCTTACAATATCTCTCTGGGGTTGAAAACTGAGACAGAAACTTGCCCAAAGTCATACAGTGAATCAGTAGCAGAACTAGAATTAGTGATCAGGTATTTTGGGAGGTTAGTTCTGTGCTCTAACTTCTCAGCCTCATGCCCTTCTGGTCTTTAAATACACTATTGTTTAAAATAAACCAAACCAGCTTTCTTTGACATTGTAGTGGATCTTCTCTTGCTATCCTAACTCCTTTTCTGAACTGTTCCAATCTTATTGCAGATTGTACCTTACAAACACAGGTTTCAGAGTAACAGCCGTGTTAGTCTGTATTCGCAAAAAGAAAAGGAGTACTTGTGGCACCTTAGAGACTAACAAATTTATTAGAGCATAAGCTTTCGTGAGCTACAGCTCACTTCCTCAGATGCATATCGTGGAACCTGCAGCAGGCTTTATATATACACAGAGAATATGAAACAATACCTACTCCCACCCCACTGTCCTGCTGGTAATAGCTTATCTAAAGTGATCATCAGCAGGAGAGTGAATTTGTGTGGGGGGGGTGGAGGGTGAGAAAACCTGGATTTGTGCTGGAAATGGCCCACCTGATGATCACTTTAGATAAGCTATTACCAGCAGGACAGTGGGGTGGGAGTAGGTATTGTTTCATATTCTCTGTGTATATATAAAGCCTGCTGCAGGTTCCACGATATGCATCTGAGGAAGTGAGCTGTAGCTCACGAAAGCTTATGCTCTAATAAATTGGTTAGTCTCTAAGGTGCCACAAGTACTCCTTTTCTTCTTACAAACACAGTTTCCACTGACAATGTATTAACTGGTATCTCCTTGGTACCTGATATGATGTCAGTAGGACTATTAATGTAGGACTCACAATTTGGAAGACAAACTTTGATAAACTTTGAATCAGCTTCCTGGGACATTTAAGTAGAGTTGTGTAAATAACTTATGTTTCAGTTCAGTGGCTGAACAGTTCAGGTTGACCTGAAACAAAAACTTTTAAAATTTTCCAGCAAATTGAAAATCTCAAAATTTCCTTTTGGGTTGAACAAAACATTTCATTTTTGAGGATTTTTAAAAATCTTTTAAAATAAAATTAAAGTAAAATTTGAAAGGAAAAGTCCTTTTAAATCAACAAATTGAAATTGGTAGTTTTAAAAAATGAAAAGAAAAGGTTTTGGGAAGGAATGTTTGGGTTTGGTATTTCAGTTGGAGAAACAATTTGGTGAATTCAACATGAATTTGCAAAATGTTTCAGTCAACTCAAGTCTGCATTTTTCATTTTAAAAAGTTTGAAAAATGTCACCCAGAATTACTTTCAAGCCCATTATCCACCATGTAACCATAAACTGAACAGTTATTATTTCTTAGGGAAGTGTAGTCACTGACACTGAGGCATAGATGAATAGGTCATGAAAAGTACGTAGCTGTTATGTATGTAACGCCCACTCTTCAGAGTTAACTGCCTTGGTTGCTTTTGGCAACACTTCAAAGAAAGGGAACTACTACCACCAGCAGGAGCTTGGAATTTTGAAATTTGCCTCTCTTTCTGAATTTAAAGGGACAATAAAAATCAAAAGCTATCAAAATTATATATTTTTGTCCATTCATATTTAATAACAAGCTAGATTCTTTCTAAGAAATCCTTACATCGGTACTGCCAACCTATGTGCCAGCCAGCATGAACAACTACAAATGAAAAGGAATTGTATAAATTACTGGCACTGTGTTGGAATTGCACACAGTAACAGCTCAGTAGTAAACACACTGAAAGAAACTATATGGAGTCCACTCCTTATTTACAGCTGATCTTATTCCCATCAAAGCTGCTGGTAACACTTTCATTGATTTCAGTGGAAGCAGGATCCATCACCAGGTAATAATTATTTGAAAGCAGGTAAAATGATGTGTCTAAAATACTTGAAAAAATGAGCCACATTTGCAAAAGCAACTTCTAAATTCTCATGACCAAAATTACACACCCACATTTTGAGGTTTGCCCCCAAAACTGTGAGTTCAAAAAGCTGGCTGCATGATTTTCTGTGCATGAATGTAGAACATGGGTTAAGGCTATTGTGAGCATTTGGACCCATAATCATTTTAAGCCTTTATATCTCTGCTATTGACACTTCAAGTCAGAGCCCTAGTGCCCTGTTTCGTTTTGAAAAGTGCTATGTAAAAATGGCATTTTCTTACTCAAAGGAACTGCTATCTGTGTATTCATATTCATATCTGCTGACATAAGTGACATAAGTACCTTTCTAATGCTTTCTATTTCCATTATCCCTGTAGAGTCAATGCAGCCAAAAGGGACTCAGCTGGATTTCAATACTTTTCATGTAGCAACAAATTTATTTACTAAGTTCCAGTAAGGGACAGATCAGTTTCATCTTTGCAACACCATGGAGAGCACAGGTGTAACAGAGGGCAAAATTTGGACTGTAGTAATAAAAATATTTAGCAGTTGTATAGTGTTTTTCATCCAAAGATTTGTAGAACCTTCATTGATGGTGATGATGTGCAAAATTAAAAGAACTCAGTTTGACTTTTATATCTCAGGTAGAATTGCAGGGCTGGCAGGTAAGAAAAACAAATATTTGTTTTACTTGTAAACTGAATACATTTGATCTGGAAATCATTGTAACTGAGGAACTGCCATTTCTCCAGTCACTTTTCAAAGTAAAAATGGACATTAATGTTTTTTCACTAAATATTTTTATGTATATGTATTTTAATTCTCTGTTACATTATTTTTGGAAGCATCACTGCCTCAGTCTCTGAAAAGAGAATGTAAAAACCTTTCCGTTGCTAAGTAGAAGGAAAGAACTCGGCACATATGCAGTTTACACCAACAAGTGGTTCATACCACTCTCTATTTGTGCTGTTTCCCTTTCTCTAGGTGGGATTTACCTGCAAGGTTACACTGTAAGCGAACAGACACTTGGCTCCAGGAGATCTGTAATTGAAATGAAACCCCCATCTGAAGAGTTTCAAACCTTCTACTTATGTGCAGAGAATGTAAATGAAAACAAACGGTAAATGGAGATCTTTGTTTCACTTCTCTTTGCCAAACTCTTAGAGCAAGTAAGAACACTGTGGTTCAAGAACGTTTGCTAAAATCTTTCCCTTTTGTTTTCACCTGCTTGCTTTCATCTCTCCGTGACATTAGTTTTAGTCGCACTGCAGCAAAATATGCTGGCACATGTGAGTCATGAGTTCTGTTATTGTCATCACTGGAGTTATAGCAAGGCTGAATTGCGGCAGTTCAAGAGGGAACCTTGTGATGGTAGCTCTCATAAGGATGTGTGAGTAGTCATACTAAATGGAAGCACCTGAGTGCCTTTCATGATAGGTCAGACTAAGTGAAAAGTAGGTACTTCTAGTTCTCACAGATGAATTACTTCCAACACTGATCATCATAATTAAAAAAATTGCCTATGAAGTCATTTTCTAAAAGCTACATTCTGTAGTCTTAGTGCAGAAAAAACTCCCACTGATGTCCCTAAGACTAAAAGTTGTAGGATTTGACTTATAATGAGAAGCTATTAAATAATTTGGAAACTTGTGCCCAGATATGTTGCTCTTATAGCCAGTTCTTCCCTTCCCACTGTCTCCAGTCCACTTATTAGCATTTTTAGTGACAAGACAGTACAACAGATTTATAAAAAACAATTTCAAGAGAATTTTATCTTCCAAGTGCACATATGACACCCATTCAGTGGCTGTTGTTGGTCTTTCCTCTCTTTCAGATGGATTACTGCTTTGAAAACCTCAGTTAATAAATGGGTAACTCTACACCAGGCCATTCAAGACTTCATGAACCGACCACTGGAAGAGACAAAGATGTGAAAAAATATATAGTTTTTCTTCATACTTTTCTTTATAATACATTTCAGGACAATATCTCCCAACAGACAAGATATTTTAGCACCAGATGAATTTTAGCAGTGGTATGTACCACACATCTTTTGTAAACATTAGTAAATAAAAGCTAATTTATGTTACCTACATTGTGGATAGTCTTTTTATGTTTCTATTTGTGGTCCATGGTCCCCTAACTTAAGCAGAGTCACTTTGGATTTATACCAGTGAACAGGGATTTTGCCTGAATTGATAAACTACACTTCTTGCTGCATCATAATACAGTAGAATCTCATATACAAACACTTTGGAAATGGAGGTTATTTGTAACTCTGAAATGTTCGTAACTCTGAACAAAACATTATGGTTGTTTTTTCAAAAGTTTGCAACTGAACATTGCAAACTTTACTATGCAGAAGAAAAATAAAATAATTTTTACAAAAGTATGATTATAGTTCATTATTTGTACTAGCACCTGAAGCATACTAGTGTTATGTTACTATGTTTGAGATTTATTTTCACATACATTCTACTGCAAATATATCAGAACTCAAAAAATCGTCTCGCGGCATAAGTCAGCGTTTACTGTTGAGATTTACACTTCCATGCTGTAGAATCAAGACTAGATTCTTAGCTGGTGTAAATAAGTATAGCTTCAGGATCTGGCTCTTTATATTTTGTGATTCTGATGCTTCCAAATGGAAGCAAAATCGATAAATTGAAGGGAAAAGTATTACCATTTCATTTTTCTCCAAATGATCCTAAATACAAGTCATCTGTGAAAAATATATCACTGCTTTTAAAGGTAACAAGCCAGCTCTCAGCTGTAGCCAGGTTCTATAGGGCACAAAGGAAGAGGATCCAAAAGATGACTTGTCATGTTTCTCTGAGCCAGAGCTGGTTCTCACCCAACACTAATGCCTGCATAGATCACAGCAGCCTGGGAGTTGTTCTAATTTATGTCAAGTGGCTAATGGAAGCATTGCCTGAGTGGCAATTTGCCAGCCAGAAATTGCCTTAGGGCAATGCACACGTCTTCCCCTTCCTAAAACTGCTGGGGGACAATGGTGTTTGGGTCGAGAAGGCTGGCATACGAAGGAGCTCTCTATGCCTACTGGTGACCCCATGCCAGCAGAAGTCATAGTCAGTAGTTCAGGGTCATACTTAGCTGTCATCAATGTGGCTGATTTTATTTTCATTTTTTAAAGTATTCACAGCACTCTTATCTGATATATAATATTTTGTTTGAGTGGTTTCTCCTGGGACTTTTTCCCAGACTCCTTGCAGATGTCCAAAGGAATTTTTCTGAATAATGTTCCCTCAACACACATAAGTTTCTCAATCTGACTTTTCAATACATGTGTAATCTAATTCTAATTGGACAACTGTAATTATAAATAGCACTATATAATTCAGTGTTCGTACATTTGAGTCAACTTAATTATGAGTTTCTTTTGTCACTAAAATGTATTGATGGTGTTTGTCAAGTTGTGTTTATTACATTTGTCTCTCAAGAGTTTTTCCCCAGATACCTGAAGGGGACCGTTTCTTCCGGCTGTAGAGGTTGATTTTTGTTTTGCTTTGTTTTGTTTTGTTTTAATATGCCTCATCATTTTAATTATATTTGAAAAGTGGGGGGAGATTGGAAAAAATCCATTTATACTATTGCAAGTGTTTGTTATGTGTTTTCTGCATTAGTTTGACATTATTGCAGCTCACTCACTAAAACAAATTAACACATAATTAGAAGCATGGGATTTATCAGACCTTTCAGTCATCAAGTGCAGATGACTTGTGAACACTGCTTGTGTTGCTTCAGAGGAAGGGGGAAAAAAATTGTATCCTGTCAATTGTCCACTGCTTCACACAGCAAAAAACCTCTCACTCTTGTAGCAATCAGCTTACACCTTGAATCACGAGATAGGATTCCCTTAGTTTAGCATACATAGAACTGCAGCATAAAATGTTAGTCATGAACATAAAGTTAGCCCAACTATTTAGAAATCCAGCTAAAGTAGTTAACTCTATGACCTCTTGTGGCAGTGAAGTTCACAGATTGCATGTTGTTGGATGAAGTATTTCTGTTTAGATTTTCTAGCTTTAGTGGCCATTTATTTAATCAAAAGACCACACTTCTTGAATTAGGAAGACAGAATAACATAGGGAAGGCCTAGTTACTTTTTAGTCTTCAGAATCCTGAATACTTCAGTTTAGTCTCCACTGATTCTTGTCCTTTCCCTGCTAAATATCCTAGTTGTTGTTATATCTCATCATACTGTTACCCCTTTTTGACCCAAGTGACTAGTCAAAGTTCAGGGCCCTGGGGATGTTCCAGCTGAGAGGAGAAATTGATGGAGACTGGTATTTTCTTTGATGCACTCTTGTTAATTTACAAAGAATGTACAAAATCCTGCTTCTCTGAACACAGGAGGAATCAAGAACAAGGGGTAGCTTCTTTGCCTAGGATCAGACTCAAAATTCTCCCTTGTGGCTTCACCCAGCATACAGACTCCTGTGTGGCTTTCATTAGGCTGTCTCGGTTGCTCTTTGTATCTGTGTTCTGTCTTCTCTCTCTCTCACCTCCACACACTTTTCTAAAACAATACTCAGACAAAAAAAAAAAAAAAAAAACCCAACCCTCTACCCACACAATCCAAACCATGTGCATGGGTTCACATACTCCTTTTGTCTAAGGTGGGGGCTTGTGATTAACTCAGCTTTACAATAATGCGAAGCAAACATTCACACCAGACATCCATCAATTGCCACAAGTTTTTAACTCAATCCATCAAGTTTAAGCCAGCTCATAACACCACATTAACTTTCCTGTATACCTAAGCCCTCGTCATTGCCTTCCTCTGGACCTTTTCAGCATTCACTACACCTTCCCTAACACAGGGGCGTTTCATCATTAGACATAGTGGTTCAGATGAGGGCAGACACTTGTTCAATATAGGAAACGTTATGCTCACGCCTGCTCTTGAGCAGCACTTGCAACTTGCATTGAAGCCATTGTGGGTAGGAGGCTGGAAGGCGTGATTAGCTGTGGGATGCATTATTATTTTATTAATTTAGCAGGTAGGCATTTGATTACATTATATAGTCTTTTAATATGTACTATTTTATTACTGTGTGGTTTGCAGTGAGCAAAGCGACTGAAGCATTATATAGGCACTAATAGAAGTTGACATGAATAAATTAACTACCCCCCTTCTCCCCCCCCCATATCTTGCTTTTCTGTTTCATGATCTACTACTCATGAACCAATTCTCTAATCTGGTGATAAATAAGTAAAACGTGTATGAATAAACTTGTTAGTGGTTGTCAACCATACATTTGGAATTAAAAGCTTCATAAACATATCAGTCCAAGTAACAGCATTGAGCTAGGAAGTTTTAAAATGTAAGCAGGGTCTGAAGGAGTTCTCCCCTGTCACCTAGCCAGGTGGAGGAGAGATTTCAGGAGCAAACTGTATTTATATGAACCCACCTATGCTGCCACGATATCCAGCAGATAGAGAGAGCTGTGTTGCTCAAATTGATCAACTTTGACTGGTGTTGGGTTACAAATCACTTTAGTACTGAATGTAGGGCAGGGGTCTCAAACTCAAATGACCACGAGGCCACATGAGGACGAGTGCATTGGCCCAAGGGCTGCATTACTGACACCCCGCCCTTCGCTGCCCCCGGCCCCACCTCTTCCCTGCCCCCATTCCAACCCCTTCACCGATGTCCCCACCCCAACTCCGCCCCTCAGGGGGTGCAGGAGGGGTTCGGGGTGCTACAGGGGGTCAGAGTGCAGCGTGTGGCAGGGGGCTGGGGTGCAGCAGGGGGCTCAGGGCAGGGAGTTGGGGTGCAGGAGGGATGCAGGATCCAGGGTGGCAGTGGCACACACCGGGGCCAGGGCAGGCTGTGTGCCTGCCCTGGCCCCCGGCCCCTGCACTGCTCTGGGAAGCAACCGGAATCATGTCCCTGCAGCCCAAGGGAGCAAGGGCACAGGGCTCCATGCGCTGCCTTGCTGCTCCTCTAGGTACCTCCCCTGAAGCTCCCATTGGCTGCGGTTCCCTGTTCCCAGCCAATGGGAGATGCGGGAGGCAGTGCCTGGAAGCCATGGCACTGCACGGAGTCTTCTGCCCCCAATCCCCAACCCCAGGCCGTTGTGCCGGCTGCTTCAGGGAGCGGCGTGGGGCTCGCTGTGCCACTGGGGGGCAATCCCGCGTGCTGTAGTTTGCCCACCCCTGGCCTGGAGGTAGGCCGGGGGCGGGCTGCAGGAAATAGCCCCCCTGAGCCATGTGTTTGAGACCCCTGATGTAGGGGGTAGTGAAACATTGTTGTCTTTATTGTACAAATAAAGGGGAGCAGACCTGTGCTTCACCTGTCTCAAATGAGGGGCTCGCCCTCAGCTGAAAGGACCTCTTTAAACCAGGGGCTCTAATGTCAGACTCCTGTGAAAGTAAGAGGGGTGGGGACAGGTGTCCCAGCCAGGAGATGTAGACTCTCCCTAAGGGGCCCCACTCTGGTTGAGCCTGTTTCTCCCCCCCATTCAAAAATAGAGATAAATAGGCTTCATTAGGAGCCTTTTGTTATCCTAAGTACTCAATAAGAGCTAAAATCACTTGTGGTGGGGCAGTGTTTCTGCCCAGTCTGCTGAGAGCTAAAAATCACTGAGACTGATCTACAGAAGTCACAGCAGAGAGGCAGATAGCAGCAGGAGGTGAGTGACAGGTGGCCATCAGGAGAGTGGAAAGCAGTCAGCTGAGAAACAGTGGCTGGCCAGGCAGTGAGAAACTGTCGGGGTGGCCAGCCAGAGCATATGCTCAAATGGCACAGCAAGCAAGGTACCTTCTTCCCTGGAGGGAGGTGAACTCAGAGTTGTGTCCTCACTTCCAAGGGCAACTACCATGGGTGGTGTATGGTGAGGGGGCACAGTAATGGAACCGTTGGTTATAGAATTCAAGAACATGAGGCAGAAGGCACTGCCCCACACACACTCTAGGGTGGGTGTCCTGATCACAGTTTTATGACTGTGACATTTTCCCTAATTAATGTTGGGTGACTGCCCTCCTTTCATTAAAAGTTTCTTTTCCACACTCAGACTCTGTTTGTGAGTGGGGAAGTATTGCCTCTCAGAGGTGCCCAGAAGTGCTGTGTAATTTTCCCAGGTTACTGGGTGGGAACTCAAGCTGATTCTATGCTGTATTGTTGGAAAGGAACCCCTAGATATTGAACCTGGCCCTGGTTGCTGCAGAAGGGTTACAGAAATATCTAATAATCCGAGTACCAAGCCAGTGTAATATAGGTCTAAATTTGAAAGCAATCATGACACTCCATTTTGTGTTAGAAGAAGACAGGTTTGGTCTCACTGCTGGTGTACCACTCGTCAGCAATTAGACTGTTGCCAGGGTATGGAACTAGAGCTGGATAGAAATAGCAGTCAGCCAGGAATATCAATTCCCAATCCAGGCTTTCCCAAGGGTGGAGCTGCTTGGAGGCCCAAGTTTTGATTCAGTTCCACTTTAGATTTTAATTTTAATTTTTAAGGGAGGAGGAAGAGAAACAAAATAGCATGTTAGTTTTTTGTTGCAATTAAGTTTCAAAAAATGAAACTTTGGGGAAAGATGCGAGTTAAGTTTGATGGTGTTTTCAGGGCAGCATGGACTGGGATTGCTGTGCAATTACTACATTATCAGTAACTCACATGTTTTCATTTGTTTGCCTTCAAGAATGTATAGTTATTGCTAGGATCCATCCCTATTCAAGGTTTTCTTTCCTCTGCCAGGAAAAAGATTGCTAATGGAAGCATTCTCGTTTCAATATAGCTGAGTATGATATTGCAGGTCATGTTCTTGAAGCATGATTTATTAAGCAGGTTTGCTACACTCCAACTAGAACTCTTTTTCTGCCCTATTCAGCAGAAAATGTACACAAGGGGAAGCCACAGAAGGTCACCTCTATGTTTCCCACGCTGGGCTGAGCAATTAGCAGGAAATACAGTTGTGCCACAAAAACATTTTTGCCAAGTACATAATTGCCGGCAATAGAGGGCTGGTCAAGGACGGTTATTTGTTTGGTTCTGTCCCCCCCTCCTTCCCCATCAGCTCGTGCAGCCTGATTTAGCAGAGTTAATCTAGTGTTAACCTGCAGGAATAATGGAATACGCCTTAGCCAAATCCATGACACTACATTCTTGGATGGAAATCAGGTTGCCTAATACCCAGACTTCTCTTATATACCAACACTTATGCATATCTGTTATGCTGGCAAGATACCATGCTAATTTTAAGAAAGTGGAGGCAACCAAAGGTTTACAGGTGGATTATCTGCTGTATACAGGAATTAACATCTCTTATTCAGGAAGATCCTCTTGGGGCAAGTAATGCTAAAATGGGCTGGCTAGACACTTCAGAATAAGGGCTCACTGCTGATACTTAGGTGTTATAGTATCAATGAGGGTCTTCACCTTCTTTTTTCTTTTCTAGAGCATCTTGGTGCTCAGAATTTTGTACATGAAAAGAGAAAGGCATATCATGTGCAACGTGTTAAATAGTGACATTCTGAGGCCTTTAGTTAATTACTGTTTCCATTTAGGTCTCCCTCATAATTAATAAACCACTTAGAGGTTGAAGCAATATGATGAAACTTGTCACCCTACAAGTACATATTATTATTATTATTATTATTATTAGAGAGGCTTTTGAATTTGTAAAGAAGCATCTAGCAGTCACAATCACAGGCATTATAAGTAATAATAAGATGATAATTTTACTGAGACATAATACTGCCTAGTTATTTTATTGCTGGTCATATCTCATCAAACAATTCTTTAATTTTAACAGGTAGGCCATAAATGTTTTCACTTCAGGAAAGATATGGAAATAAGCCATCAGAGAGCAGGAATAATTTCCCAGGATAATCATTCAAAATTCCACAAGTAAAAATGCCTCCTGAGATATTAGCTAAACAGTCACCATTCAAGAACTCTCTAATCTCTGGAGGCCTCAGCTGGTAAGAGAAAGAAAGGTGAATGCTGCATTCTGATTCCTTGGCAGAGAAAAGAATCGTAGAAAACACAATATGTAACACAGACAAATAAATTGACTCCGTTTGGGATCGATATTTTGCCAACTACACTAGTCCAGATCCTCAGCTGGTGTAAAACAACATAGCTATACTATATTACACCACAGTTTTTAGGAGAGGAAGAGAAGAATGTGTCCTCAATAGAATCTGCAGGAGGAATTTTATATGACCAAAAAGTACTCACAAAAGTTGGAATTGGCCAAAGTCAGACCTTCACAACAGAATCTTTCACTGTCACTTGACCATGAGTGACAAATGCCTCAATTTTACATGTCATCTAAAGGACAGCACAGCACTCTTTCCTCTGAAAGGGAAACTGACAGACATGGAGCTGATATGCAATAATATTACGAATACTGCTATGCAATTTTATGAATACTGTATGTGACCTGGAAAGTGAGGCGAAGTTATTGCATATTGGGCAAAGTGGAATACTTATTAGATACCTGCAATCTCAAAAATCAATGGGATCTATGTATGAAGGTGGCACAATGGCTGCCGAGTAACAACACCAAGCATACACTCAAAAGACAATGGGGCAAACTGTTACCCTAATAGCAACATGCTTGGAACAGGGAAGGAGGAACACAAGTTGCAGGAGGGAAGAGTTTGAAGGAATTAACAGGAAATCAATGTGTTTGCACACACAGCTTGAATGCTAGCTGTAGTTACAGCATCACTGTAAATAAGTTTAGAAACATGGAGTACCAGCACCTGTAGTCAGTCTAGTGAGAGACACATCAAGGAAGAGTGTGATTAACAGGAAAACAAACAGCCAAAGAGACGCAGCCAAGATGGCGGAAGGTGAACAGAAGAAGAAACGGACCTTTAGGAAATTCACCTATAGAGGTGTTGATCTGGATCAGCTCCTCGATATGTCCTACAAGCAGCTGATACAGCTGTACAGTGTTCGCCAGCGCAGGCATCTGAACCGCAGCCTGCGTCGTAAGCAGCATTTCTTCCTGAAGCACCTTTGCAAGGCCAAGAAGGAGGCTCCTCCCATGGAGAAGCCAGAGGTAGTCAAAACTCACCTGTGCGACATGATCATCCTCCCCGAGATGGTGGGCAGCATGGTTGGCGTATACAACGGCAAAACCTTCAACCAGGTGGAAATCAAGCCCGAGATGATTGGCCACTACCTGGGTGAGTTTTCCATCACTTACAAGCCAGTGAAACACAGCAGACCTGGTATCAGTGCCACCCACACATCAAGGTTCATTCCTCTGAAATAAATGATGCTTCGGGAAAATGTTTTCTATATGTAAATAAAGAAAATGCTCCTGCCCGGAAAAAAAAAAAAAAAAACATCCTAAGGCAGATAAAACAGGCAGCATGGAGAGACTCGGACCATTAGGAATGTTGGATTTTCAGACAAAGTTGCACAAGCGTAGAAACAAGAACTGAGCCTACATAGAGATGACCAAGAGGGATAAAGATAAGAAAATGAAAGTAAAGCTTTTATTTATTATCTCATTGTGGGAAATGGAAAAAAAGCTAGTTAGACACCATTGCAAGGAATATTGTCTGAAACACTGGAACAGGTGATAAAAGCATTCAGGATTTGACCAGGACAGAAATCACCCTCCCTTTCCCCCATCAAAACCAAGATGACAGGTTTCAGAGTAGCAGCCGTGTTAGTCTGTATCCGTAAAAAGAAAAGGAGTACTTGTGGCACCTTAGAGACTAACCAATTTATTTGAGCATAAGCTTTCGTGAGCTACAGCTCACTTCATCGGATGCATTCAGTGGAAAATATAGTGGGGAGATTTTATATACACAGAGAACATGAAACAATGGGTCTTACCATACAGACTGTAACAAGAGTGATCAGGTAAGGTGAGCTATTACCAGTAGGACAGTGGTGGAGGAAGGAACCTTTTGTAGTGATAATCAAGGTGGGCCATTTCCAGCAGTTGACAAGAATCTGTGAGGAACAATAGGGGGGGAATAAACAAGGAGAAATAGTTATACTTTATGTAATGACCCATCCACTCCCAGTCTTTATTTAAGCCTAAGTTAATTGTATCCAGTTTGCAAATTAATTCCAATTCAGCAGTCTCTCCTTGGAATCTGTTTTTGAAGTTTTTTTGTTGAAGAATTGCCACTTTTAGGTCTGTAATCGAGTGACCAAAGAGATTGAAGTGTTCTCCAACTGGTTTTTGAATGTTATAATTTTTGACATCTGATTTGTGTCCATTTATTCTTTTATGTAGAGACTGTCCAGTTTGACCAATGTACATGGCAGGGGGGCATTGCTGGTACATGATGGCATATATCACATTGGTAGATGCGCAGGTGAACGAGCCTCTGATAGTGTGGCTGATGTGATTAGCCCCTATGATGGTGTCCCCTGAATAGATATGTGGACACAGTTGCCAATGGGCTTTGTTGCAAGGATAGGTTCCTGGGTTAGCGGTTCTGTTGTGTGGTGTGTGGTTACTGGTGAGTATTTGTTTCAGGCTGGGGGGCTATCTGTAAGCAAGGGACTGGCCTGTCTCCCAAGATCTGTGAAAGCGATGGGTCGTCCTTCAGGATAGGTTGTAGATCTTTGATGATGCGTTGGAGAGGTTTTAGTTGGGGGCTGAAGGTGATAGCTAGTGGCGTTCTGTTATTTTCTTTGTTGGGCCTGTCCTGTAGAAGGTAACTTCTGGGTACTCTTCTGGCTCTGTCAATCTGTTTCTTCACTTCAGCATGTGGGTAGTGTAGTTGTAAGAACGCTTGAGAGATATCTTGTTGGTGTTTGTCTGTCTGAGGGGTAGGAGCAAATGCAGTTGTATTGTGGAGCTTGGCTGTAGACAATGGATCGTGTGGTGTGGTCTGGATGAAAGCTAGAGGCATGTAGGTAGGTATAGCGGTCAGTAGGTTTCTGGCATTGGGTGGTGTTTATGTGACCATCACTTATTAGCACTGTAGTGTCCAGGAAGTGGATCTCTTGTGTGGACTGGTCCAGGCTGAGATGGTGGTGGGATGGAAATTGTTGAAATCATGGTGGAATTCCTCAAGGGCTTCTTTTCCATGGGTCCAGATGATGAAGATGTCATCAATGTAGCGCAGACCTAAAAGTGGCAATTCTTCAACAAAGAAACTTCAAAAACAGACTCCAAGGAGAGACTGCTGAATTGGAATTAATTTGCAAACTAGATACGATTACTTAGACTTGAATGAAGACTGGCAGTGGATGTGTCATTAGAAAAAGTAAAACTATTTCCCCTTGTTTATTCCCCCCTCTCCCCCACTGTTCCTCAGATGTTCTTGTCAAATGCTGGAAATGGCTCACCTTGATTATCACTACAAATGGTCCCCGTCGTCGTCCCTCCCCCATGCTCTCCTGCTGGTAATAGCTCACCTTACCTGATCACTCTTGTTACAGTCTGTATGGTAAGACCCATTGTTTCATGTTCTCTGTGTATATAAAATCTCCCCACTTTATTTTCCACTGCATGCATCCGATGAAGTGAGGTGTAGCTCACGAAAGCTTATGCTCTAATAAATTTGTTAGTCTCTAAGGTGCCACAAGTCCTCCTTTTCTTTTTGCAAAACCAAGATGCAAACAAGGGAACAGCTACATTACATGGCTGAGTACTCTGAACTCCACATATAATTCTGGAGACATTAAAGATTCCCAAATTAAAGACAGGATCATCTGTGGAACATGTGATTCCAGCTTACGGGAGAGATTGTTGAAAGAAACAGATCTAATTCTAAAGAAATGTTTCCAAACAGCAAGGGCAGCTGAACTTCCCAGAGAAAAGATCTAAACAATGATAGCCTCTAGTTCAGAACACGTACACTGGCTCAAGCTAATGGAATGCAGGAAGTAGGACAGAGACAGACCGACCAAGCATGGAGGCATCATGGTCCCCAGTGTATAGATTTTGAAAAGTGATACAAAAAATAGAAATATGCTGAGCCTATGGGCAATAGTGTAAGGGTTGTGAGAAGCAGAAACACTATGTCCCAATGCCACAGTAACCCTAGGAAGAAAATTAATCAGTACAAGCAGCGACTGATGATATAGAGCCTTCCAATGAGCATTCCTATATCTTGCAACGTGACTTGAGCAAATCAAAAGCTCTCAACATACATGCACTGCAAAAGAAAGCTACCAGCCATTCTATTGCCATATCTGCTATTGGATTAACAACTAATTTGATTCCGGATGGATTGCAGAGCCAGCTACAACATAATCCCAACAATACTGATAAGCAGCAATATTAGATTGGAGAAATGTAACTAAGTGCTGGTGAGATGCAACAAAACCATTCTGGGGGCAATAAGGAAACACAACACTACAATATCCTCTACTTGAGAGAGGAGGGAGAACTGTCATCGTGGGTCCCGTCCAGCATTCTAACAATATAAGGGCATATTTTAAGGAGATTAACACCCAGGGGGCAAAATACAGTTACAAATAGACCCTCATGTGCAGCCTGCTAGACTACTAAAACGCAGAATTCTGAAGGAGCCACTGAACAAGGAGTTGGCAAGCCGGTAAACAAGAGGCATCATTACACCCATTGAAACTAGCACAGAGCGAACCAGCAGACTCATTGTGATAAGAAAACCTTTAGGTAAACTGTGGACCTGCATTGATCCAACACCACTGGAACAGAGCATTGAAAAGAAATCACTAAATATTACCAGTGACGGAGTACATACTACCTGATTTATCCAGGCCAAAAGTAGTAACTGTTTGTGATGTCAAGAATGGATTCTGGCATGTTAAGCTAGATGAGCCAGCCACCTGATAACTTTTGCCACATCTTTTGGAAAGTATCATTGGGTGAGAATGCCTCTGGGCATCAACCCAGTCCAAGAGGTGTTCCAGTGTAAACTGAAATAGGCACTAGAGGGCAGTGGTGCTGGAACAATTTTTATAGTTCGGGTGCTGAGAGCCATTGAACCAAATTGTAAACCCTGTATATGATGGAAACCACTTCAAGCCAGGAAGTGCAGCAGCATCCCCAGCACCTCTAGTTGCAGCACCTATGCTAGAGGGAATCCCAGACAGCCAGATCATAGAACTGGAAGGGACCTCAAGTGCAGTCCCCTGCACTCATGGCAGGACTAAGCATTATCTAGACCATCCCTGAGAGGTGTTTGTCTAACTTGCTCGTAGAAATCTCCACTCATGGAGATTCCACAATCTCCCTAGGTAATTTATTTCACTACTTAACTACCCTGATGGTTAGGAAGTTTTTCCTAATGTCCAACCTAAACCATCCTTGCTGCAATTTAAGCTCATTGCTTCTTGTCCTATCCTCAGAGGTTTTCTCCCTACTCCTTGAAACAACGTTTTATGTACTTGAAAACTGTTATGTCCCCTCTCGGTCTTCTATTCTCCAGACTAAACAATCCCAGTTTTTTCAATCTTCCCTGATAGGTCATGTTTTCTAGATGTTTAATCATTTTTGTTGCACTTCTCTGGACTTTCTCCAATTTGTCCACATCTTTCCTGCAATGTGGCACCTAGAGCTGGACACAATACTCTAGCTGAGGCCGAATCAGCATGGAGCAGAGCTGAAGGATTACTTCTCCTGTCTTGCTTACAACACTCCTGTTGATACATCCCAGAATAATGTTTGCTTTTTTTGCAACAGTGTTACACTTTTGGCTCGTATTTAGCTTGTGATCCACTATGACCATTAGCAATTATCTTCAAAAAGTCATGAAAGATGGGAGAGATTCCAGAGGATTGGAAAAGGGCAAATATAGTGCCAATCTATAAAGATATCAAGGAGGAGGTAATCCAGGGCCATGATAACAGGAGGTAATCTGTGGAAACGCCTAAACAAATGCCAGGAGCAGAACATTAAGCTGAATATGGACAAACTGAAGATGAGAACTGAGTCCCCAATATGGGACATCAATTGACCTCTCCACCAGATTCTAAGAAACACAGCCATTAAAGAAACGCCCACACCAAAGGATATGAAGGGATTTCACCAATGTATAGGGATAGCCAACTGTCCTTCCAAATTCTGCGCACACCTGTCCAAAGCTTGTGAACCCTTAACACACCACAGTGCTGTGTGGGAATGGTCAGAGACCCAAGAACAGGCATTTGAAAGAGTAAAGAGAATTACAAGCAAGGCACCAGTCTTTGGGTCCTACAGCCCTCCAGAGTCACTACAGCTACAGCATAATGCCCCAGAAGGAATCCTAGGAGCAGTACCGATGCAGTGCCCAGCAGCTCATAGCATTTGCTAATAGGGTCCTGACAGACATGGAAAGGGGATGTGCTCAGATCGAAAAGGAGCTACTGGCTGTGCTCTTTGACATAGAATGATTCCATCAGTTCGCCCTCGAGCTCACGGTGGACGTGCAGTATGATCATAAGCCAACAGAAAGCATCAAGGAGAAGCTACTGCTGAGCGCATCCAAGTGACTACATCACATGTTATTGAGACTCCAGGACTAAGATTTGAGGATAACATATTGCCTAGGAATGTCACTACTGGTGACAAATACACTGAGCAGAGCATACCTTCCAGATTACTCTCAAGGGCTCTGTGGAACTGGAATGTCTATCAACATGCTGTATCTTTGTATCTCCAGTGGGGGGCTCCAGGCAATCCAACAAAGCACTGAACAGGATGTGATGCTACAGACTGCAAGTTAACAATTTCCATGTGAGAGATGAGCTGTGTGTGCAAGAGCAGATTTTGTTTAAAAGAACTGGGAAGTAATCCCAGCAGATTTAAATTCTGACATTATGAGATGGAGACACACTCCACATGTAGGGATAGAGGCATGTATGAAATGAGCCAGGGAAGATATCAGTTGGCCAGGCATGAATGCACAGTTATGAGCGGCTACACTGAACAGTGCAAAGTGTGCAAAGACAATAGTGATTGATAACAGAAAGACTCTACAGCCTGATGACATCCCAACCCAATCCTGGGAAAAGGTCAGAACAGACCTCTTAATTTTGATGGCAGGAACTACATGGTCACAGAAGATTACCACTCCACTTTCTGGGAGATGGACTGTCTGGAGTGCGCTCAGGCAAGAACTATGATCAGGAAACCCGAGGCACATTTTGCAAGTTATGGAATACCTGACACACTATGCTCAGACAATGACACTGCACCAGAATTTAAATGTTCCAATGCCAAAAATGAGAATTTGAGAACAAAACATTTTCCCTTGAGTACCCAGAAAGCAATGAGAAGGTACAGTTAGTAAAGACAGCCAAGAGACTGCTGGCAAAGGCAAAATAGACAGGAAGGGATCCCTACCTGACAATGCTGGACCATTGGAACACACCCTCTCAGTGACTAGATGACTAGCCCAGGACAGGGACTGATGGGCCAGAGAACCAAGATTCTGCTACCCACAAGGGGTAGTCTGCTGCAGCCCAGAGGAAAAATAATAGACAGGACACAGAACCAGTTAATAGAATGCCAAGCTAGGCAGGCAACTCACTACAACAAAAAACCCAAGGACCTGAGGCCACTACACACACGTGATCAGGTCTGGGTCCAACAATCAAATAGCCACAAAAAGCAATGGCAAAAGCAAAAGCGACAGTGGGACACAGGTCATATGAGGCTACATATAAGCTACAGACACATGACTGGTTTGGGGACCAAATTGAAGACAACTCCAGAGTAGTAGCAGACAGCTGGCACCCAAACAAATGGGACCAAGGCCAGGACTTGGAGGACTTAGAAAGACCTTGTCCATCAGCTGGCCTGATGTAGGAGAGTTCAAAGAAATATAGTATCTGAGCAACAAAGAGGACCAACAGGATACCAATCAACAGAATGAAGGCAACAACAGGATAGAAGCAAGTCCCCCACCAACAGCGACAGCAGAAACAAGAAATGGAAGACAGGTTTGAAGACCTGATAGACTATCAGGTCGAACAGGCTACAATGGACAGGTTTGCAAAGGCCATATCTCTATCATGGGTGCCGACTCCGTGGGTGCTCTGGGGATGGAGCACCCACCCCTGGCCCCGCAGATCAGTGCCTCCTTCTCCTCCCTCCCAGTGCCTCCTACCCACTGCAATCAGCTGTTTAGCGTGCAGGAGGCACTGGGGGAAGGAGGAGGAGTGGGGGCAGGAAGAAGTGGGGGAGGGGTAGAAAGGGGGCAGGGTGGGGTGGGAGCTTGAGGAAAGGGATGGAGTGGGGGTGGCGCTGAGGCAGCAGTGGCAGGAAGAGGCAGGGTGGGGATTATTAAAAGGAAAGATGTAGCAATCTGCAAGGAACTTGGAGAGGGAAAAGTTGGGACTGGGAGCTGCGGGGGGCTGTGCCTGCAGATAGTCAATATCAGCACAATGTCTTGTGGCCCACAATCAGATTACCCTGATGGGCCGCAGGTTGCCCGTGGGCTGCAGGTTGCCCACCACTGCTCTAAATGCTAGTGTAGAATCACAATTCGTGTTTTTGAACACCTTTGCTGTACTACATGGCTAGGAGGATGCACTGCTAATTATATAAAGGTGTAGTGTCCCCATCAGGTTCTTCCTAATGTTAAAAATTTCTAATGTTTCTAAATTCTGCTTCCCTCTGATCTGTATTAGTTACACTGTATTGCTTGTATGATGGAATACTCATTGAGTGGTCAAACCTAAACACCCTCCTCATTTTACATTAGAGCACTCAATGTCAGAGCTTTTTTTCTTGTTGTAGTGTCATTTACAAGATGTCAAGGGCAAGCAGCTGCATGCTGTGGATATGTACAGATATTTCTTCTCAGCTTTTGTTCTTTGACCCGTACTGCAGTGAGACTGAAGCTGCGGAGGGGCAGAAAAGAAACCCTCCCTATGCATTTCCTCTACCAAGCTGAATATTTCTGAACTAACTGCACTTCTGGATTCATTGCTTTTGCAAGGATGCCAGCTTGACACTCCAAGCAAGCAAACAAGCAAACCTACACTATGTTTCAATTAGGTAAGACTTTGTATTATAGTATACATTTTTTTGTATCCCCTCTACAGCCGCTACAGGGATCTGCAACTGATTCCCTTGGGAGCTCCTGGGTAAAAACTTTCCATTCTGTAGAAAGGTTGTTTCTGAGCAGCCATCTCCAGAGCAAATCATGTCTGAGCTAGTAGATGGTAAACAAAAACTAAGTCCCACAGGGTCTAGAGTGACCTGAATAAGGTTCACATTAAAAGGTAGGGACTACAGTACAGTCGTTTCAGACTGTGTATGAACATGTGTGTATAATATCACCAATACCCTTAGCTAAGGCTAACGCTCAACAATTAATTCTTAAGAGCCTGGCAGCAGTCTAAGATCTACATAATGAAATGTTGTTTGTCATTCTTAGTAGGCTATTTTTGTGTGCGCTAGTAAACAAATTTCCCACTGTGTCATGCTATGCTCTTATCAGTCATTGCAAGGCCCTTCTTTATACCCTTTGCTCTAGTGTAAACAAAATGTTAATATAATCTTTATATAACTGCGGGGCACCCACCTCTCACAGGAGCCCCCTGGTTGAGTGGGTGTGCCTACACTCTTAGTCCACTGTGACCTCTGTCGGTAGTTTCTCAGGCAAGTTTTCAGTTACTTAGCCCTCCAGCCAAGACTCTCACACAATCTGTATGTGAAACAAAACAGACCCCTTCTGAGGTATATAGTCCAATAGGGCTTATCCCAGTACCCCTCCATTAATATCTCTGTAGCTCCCTGAGTCTTTAAATAGTCCCAGCCATGGTACAGGGCCATCCCCCCAGGGTTTCCTCCCTGGAGACACAGTCGTTGCCTGCTCTGGCCCTTCCTGGTCCCAGCTGGGCCACTAAACCCTCCAATCCCCTTCGGGGGGGTATCCAAGTCCTAAAGACTGACCCTCCGCCAGGTCTTCATCCCCTTTCCTGGGCTTATGTGCATTCCCCTTCTTTGGGACTTATGCCACTTCCCTAGGGGCTAGTGGGGTGGACCCAGTCCCGCCCACTACTGGTTCCAGCCAAGGAACCCTATGAATATCAGCTGCCCACTATGTCCCTTTAACTAAACTCTGTTTCTGTTCCCTGGGCCACTTCACTGTAGCCCAGCACCTTCTCGAACACTTCACCCTTACTATATGGCTGAAGTCTTTTACTCAGTCCCAGCAGTTAGCCAAGAGCTCTCTCTTGCTCCCCAGTTTGCTGCCAGTGACTGATCTGTCCATGGTCCTGTTGCTCCTTCAGCCAGCCAGGAAGGCAGTCCTCACTCCTTCAGCTCCAGACAGCAATTTCCCATAACAAACACACTTAGTGATCTGCTTTTACCCTTTCTACAGGGAAACGGGACAAACGGCCATTGCCATCAGTTTTAAAATGCAACATAGATTGGACCAATTTTTAAGAAAACCAACTTTCCCTTTGAATTCCCCAGGTAAACACCTCTCTTCATTTTATAACCTGATATCACCCACTGAGCTGTGGAATACATTTTGGATGTTTTCATTTTAGTTTTACAACATATTGGCCCACATCCTACTGTCTCTTATGCAAATCTTCAATAGAAGTCAACCCCTTTCCCCCTCCCCTTGAATAATATAGACTGGGGTGGCCAAACTGTGGTTTGAGAGCCACATGTGGCTCTTTTACCATTAAAGTGCAGCTCACGAGCCCTTCCACAGCCCCCCACCCACCCATTCTCTACCTACCTCTCACCTACCAGACTGGGAGTGGGCTGCTCTGGACCTCTGCCTTGCAGTGGGGTAGTGGCTTCTGTCCAGTGGGGAGGGGGATCTCAGCTCTCAAACTTCTGAAGATTGTCGTATGTGGCTTGGAGGGCCAGTAAGTTTGGCCACCCCTAATATAGACCAAGAATTGTAGGCTTTAAACCTCAGCCCTGGCAGAAACAGATGCCGTTCTGTTTGCCTTTAATTAGAGTTGCACCCACTTAAGCCAGGCATGAATTTAGTCGTCTTAGGTGTATATCTCAGTTAAAGGGCCCAATCCTGAAAGCTACTGAGCATATGAATCAGTGGCTGTTACAGGTGCTCATCGTCTCTAAGACTTGAGTCAGTAAAGGCAAAATTTTCCAAAACACCGAAGTGACTTAAGAGCCTAAGCCCCACTTCTTAAAATGCAACTGATTTTTACTTACAACAGGCTTAATTGACACCTACAAGAAATTAGCCAATAATGGTATGATAGAGGATTTATTAGGGATCACTTAGAGTAGACAATATATAAATCTTATAATTTTGAGTATTTTACACCTCTTCCCTAGTCATTATACACTGCTCATTTTATTGGCGTGTAAACTCTGTGGGCAGGGACTATATTTTGTACATAGCTGGAAAACAGTGCATAATGGTTGCTACCAGGATATAAATAATAACATGCAGTTTTTTCCCTCTTAGCCATGGCCCACACCTTTAACAAATAAAAATGAAAAATAAATTAAATTTTTGTCATTCGTTTGTGACCAGCGAAAATGATACAATTCTGAATAATAATCTTATCAAACTGTATCCACTTCAGTCCACCTCTTGCAACACAGATGTGAAAGACAGAGAAAGGTTCAAACAGTAACAACATGGCGTTTCATGTAGGTTTTCATTTCTTGTTGTTTTTTCACTCTTGACCTTTGACTTAGAGCCACAGAACCTCAGGCTGTGTCCCTGTCACATGTCACTAGCAGATTACTAATGTTGAAATGTCATGTCTAAATCCTGGGGTCAAAGCAAATTGCGTACTAAAGTTGCACTGCATCTTTTAACTAAGGGACACTGCTGCATTTCACGGGTGCGATCCTTTCATCTGAAGTCAATAATTTGAAAGAATAGTTAACTCCTTAATTATGTTTTTAAATGTCTGTCGAGACAAGAACTTTTACCAGATGCCTTGAACAACCAAGCATCCCCTTAACAAACCCTAATACCAGTAGGCACATTTCTCTTCACTTCTTCCTGAAGTGAGTAGCAATAGAATCATCTCTGGCTTGTGAGGTCTCTTATGGGTAAGATTGCCCTCATAGGCAACTACCATTCACTCTTAGAGGCTGGAGGGGAGAGCCATTTCTTACACTAAGAGGAGATTATGTGAACTTGTTAATAATATTGTTCTGCATCTGATAAATCCCAACATATGAAACCCTGGTTTGCAGAGATGCTTTTCTCAGTCATACTAAAGACACAGTAGTAGAAACACACTGTACCTGAGGCAGGTACTGTGCATTCCATAGGAAGCCACCTTCCTTTGTTTTTACTGATACTCTTGTTTTAACTGAGCACACACAGCTGTTCCTGCCAGATCTTTACCCTTTATATGACTTTAGCCTTTTCCTTCTATTGCTTTCTTTTCCTTCTTGACATGGAACAGAGCTCAAAAAGTCAATCACACAAGTCTTATGGAAAATTAAAAAGCATTAAGCACTGCATCATACCTTAACATGGTTTCTCACTGTACAAATAAAAGGTTTATCACCAATCCAAGATTTTTTTTTAAATTTTTTTTTGTAGGTACTAACTACTGGAGGTACTTGCATAAAGCAATTTAACATTTAACAAGGAGAAAAAGGGTTTCCTGATATGAATAATAAAATCTTTGCCTTGCAGGGAAGACGCTTTGAAGTGGAATATGGGGCACATACAACGAGTGTCAGAGAGCAAGTAGTTCATGAAAATGCTTATAGTGTTACTAACCTAAATGCACTGAAACTGTAAAACAGGAACAAACTACCTGATACAGCAAAAAGTAGCTAAACTCATGTACATATTAAAAAAAGTGTGATTATTTCAGCAAACTGAATAATTTTAAAAGGCATTATTTGCAAAATTATGCACAAGTGAGAGCCCACATATGCCTCTGACAGGAGAACTTGGCCAATCTCATAGATTCATAGACTCCTAGATATTAAGGTCAGAAGGGACCATTATGATCATCTACTCTAACCTCCTGCACAATGCAGAATCTCACCCACCTACTCCTGCGATAAACCTCTCACCTATATCTCGGCTACTGAAGTCCTCAAATCATGGTTTAAAGACTTCAAGGTGCAGAGAATCTTCCAGCAAGTGACCCGTGCCTCATGCTACAGAGGAAGGCAAAAAAAACCCAGGGCCTCTTCCAATCTGCCCTGGAGGAAAATTCCTTCCCGACCCCAAATATGGTGATCAGCTGAACCCTGAGCATGTGGGCAAGATTCACCAGCCAGATACCCAAGAAAGAATTCTCTTTAGTAACTCAGATCCCACCCCATCTAACATCCCATCACAGGCCATTGGGCCTATTTACCATGAATAGTTAAAGATCAATTAATTGCCAAAATCATGTTATCCCATCATACCATCTCCTCCATAAACTTATCGAGTTTAATCTTGAAGCCAGATAGGTCTTTTGCCCCCATTGCTTCCCTTGGAAGGCTATTCCAAAACTTCACTCCTCTGATGGTTAGAAACCTTCATCTAATTTCAAGTCTAAACTTCCCGATGGCCAGTTTATATCCATTTGTTCTTGTGTCCACATTGGTACTGAGCTTAAATAATTCCTCTCCCTCTCTGGTATTTATCCCTCTGATATATTTAGAGAGCAATCATATCTCCCCTCAACCTTCTTTTGGTTAGGCTACAACAAGCCAAGCTTCTTGAGTCTCCTTTCATAAGCCAGGTTTTCCATTCCTCGGATCATAGATTCATAGATTCATAGATATTTAGGTCAGAAGGGACCATTATGATCATCTAGTCTGACCTCCTGCACAATGCAGGCCACAGAATTTCACCCACCACTCCTAAAAAAAACCTCACACCTATATCTGTGCTATTGAAGTCCTCAAATTGTAGTTTGAAGACCTCAAGGAGCAGAGAATCCTCCAGCAAGTGACCCGTGCCCCATGCTACAGAGGAAGGCGAAAAACCTCCAGGGCCTTCCAATCTGCCCTGGAGGAAAATTCCTTCCCGACCCCAAATATGGTGATCAGCTAAACCCTGAGCATATGGGCAAGATTCATCAGCCAGATACTACAGAAAATTCTTTCCCGGGTAACTTGGATCTTACCCCATCTAAAAACCCATCACAGGCCATTGGGCCTATTTACCATGAATATTTAATTACCAAAACCATGTTATCCCATCATACCATCTCCTCCATAAACTTATCGAGTTTAATCTTAAAGCAAGATAGATCTTTTGCCCCCACTACTTCCCTCGGAAGGCTATTCCAAAACTTCACTCCTCTGATGGTTAGAAACCTTCGTCTAATTTCTAATCTAAATTTCCTAGTGGCCAGTTTATATCCATTTGTTCTTGTGTCCACATTGGTACTGAGTTTAAATAATTCCTCTCCCTCTCTGGTATTTATCCCTCTGATATATTTATAGAGAGCAATCATATCTCCCCTCAACCTTCTTTTAGTTAGGCTAAACAAGCCAAGCTCCCTGAGTCTCCTTTCATAAGACAAGTTTTCCATTCCTCGGATCATCCTAGTTGCCCTCCTCTGTACCTGTTCAAGTTTGAATTCATCCTTCTTAAACATGGGAGACCAGAACTGCACACAGTATTCCAGATGAGGTCTCACCAGTGCTTTGTATAATGGTACTAACACCTCCTTATGTCTACTGGAAATACCTCGTCTGATGCATCCCAAGACCGCATTAGCTTTTTTCACGGCTATATCACATTGGTGGCTCATAGTCATCCTGTGGTCAACCAATACTCCAAGGTCCTTCTCCTCTTCCGTTACTTCTAATTGATGCGTCCCCAGCTTATAACAAAAATTCTTTTTATTAATCCCTAAATGCATGACCTCACACTTCTCAATTAAATTTCATCCTATTACTATTACTCCAGTTTACAAGGTCATCCAGATCTTCCTGTATGATATCCTTCTCTAAATTAGCAATACCTCCCAGCTTTGTATCATCTGCAAACTTTATTAGCACACTCCCAATTTTTTGTGCCAAGGTCAGTAATAAAAAGATTAAATAAGATTGGTCCCGAAACCGATCCCTGAGGAACCTCACTGGTAACCTCCCTCCAGTCTGACAGTTCACCTTTCAGTATGACCCGCTGTAGTCTCCCTTTTAACCAATTCCTTATCCACCTTTCAATTTTCATATTGATCCCAATTGATCCCTCATCTTTTCCAATTCAACTAGTAATTCCCTATGTGGCACCGTATGAAACGCCTTACTGAAATCTAGGTAAATTAGATCCACTGCGTTTCCTTTGTCTAAAAAATCTGTTACTTTCTCAAAGAAGGAGATCAGGTTGGTTTGGCAAGATCTACCTTTTGTAAAACCATGTTGTATTTTGTCCCATTTACCATTGACCTCAATGTCCTTAACTACTTTCTCCTTCAAATTTTTTCCAAGACCTTTCATACTACAGATGTCAAACTAACAGGCCTGTAGTTACCCAGATCACTTTTTTTACCCCTTTCTTAAAAATAGGAACTATGTTAGCAATTCTCCAGTCATACGGTACAACCCCTGAGTTTACAGATTCATTAAAAATTCTTGCTAATGGGTTTGCAATTTCATGTGCCAATTCCTTTAATATTCTTGGATGAAGATTATCTGGGCCCCCTGATTTAGTCCCATTAAGCTGTTCGAGTTTCGCTTCTATCTCAGATATGGTAATATCTACCTCCATATCCTCATTTCCATTTGTCATGCTACCATTATCCTCAAGATCCTCATTAGCCTTATTAAAGACTGAGGCAAAGTATTTGTTTAGATATTGGGCCATGCCTAGATTATCCTTAACCTCCACTCCATCCTCAGTGTTTAGCGGTCCCACTTCTTCTTTGTTTGTTTTCTTCTTATTTATATGGCTATAGAACCTTTTACTGTTGGTTTTAATTCCCTTTGCAAGGTCCAACTTTACTTGACTTTTAGTCTCACTTTATCCCTACATGTTCTGGCCTCAATAAGGTAGCTTTCCTTGCTGATCCTGCCCATCTTCCACTCCCTGTATGCTTTCTGCTTTTTCTTAATCACCTCTCTGAGATGCTTGCTCATCCAGCTTGGTCTACAATTCCTGCCTATGAATTTTTTCCCCTTTCTTGGGATGCAGGCTTCCGATAGCTTCTGCAGCTTTGACTTGAAGTCATCCCAGGCCTCCTCTGCCTTTAGATCCAGAAGTTCTTCAGTCCAATCCACTTCCCTAACTAATTTCCTTAATTTTTGAAAGTCAGCCCTTTTGAAATCAAAAACCTAGTCACAGATGTATTTTTGTTTATCCTTCCGTTCAGTTTGAAACTAACTAGCTCATGATCACTTGAACCAAGGTTGTCCCCTACAACCATTTCTTCTATGAGGTCCTCACTACTCACCAAAACCAAATCTAAAATGGCATCCCCTCTAGTCAGTTCAGAAACTACTTGATGAAGGAATCCATCAGCTATCATATCTAGGAAAATCTGAGCCCTATTATTACTACTAACACTTGTCCTCCAGTCTATATCTGGGAAGTTAAAGTCTCCCATGATCATGCAATTTCCATTAGTATTTACTTCATTAAAAACACTAAAGAGGGCTCTATCCATATCCAAATTAGATCTCAGCGGTCTATAGCACACGCTAAGTACTATCACAGGGGAGGCTCTAGTAGTTTTCTTCCCCAAAGTGATTTTTGCCCAGATGGACTCTGTCTTACCCATTCCATCGCTTTGTATTTCTTTACATCCTTGATATACAATGCTACTCCACCACCTTTACCTTTATTTCTGTCTTTCCTAACAGCACATACCCTTCAATAGCTGAAGTCCAGTCATCACTACTATTCCACCATGTTTCTGTTATCCCTATAATATCTGGTTTTACTTCCTGCACCAGTAGCTCTAGTTCCTCCATTTTGTTATCTAGGCTCCTCGCACTGGTGTACAAACATCTTAATTTTTGCTGTTTGGCCTCACTCACATTTTTTACCTGATTAGCCACGGACATTCTACAGCCAGTATGACCTATTAGACTGATGTCCACACTGCCCTTCCTCCTTATGTCCATTCTCCTACCCACGGCTGTATCCTTTCTTACTTTGTTTTCTTCCCTCTCAATGCCAAAATCCGACATGGAGATTACCTGGACATCTCCCAACCATCTCCCCCAAATTCCTAGTTTAAAGCTCTCTTACTCAGGTGTGCCAGCCTCCATCCTAGAAGTCTATTTCCTTCCCTACTCTGATGAAATTCATCCCGAGAGAACTGTCCTCTGTCCATGAATGCCTCCCAGTGGCCATACATCCCAAAGCCCTCCTTATAGCACCACTGCCTGAGCCATCTGTTGATAGTCATAATCTTGTCACACCTTTGTTGCCCTTCTTTAGGAACAGGCAGAATCCCACTGAAGATCACCTGAGCCTCAATTTCCTTAAGCGTCTTCTCCAGCCTGGCATAGTCTTCCTTGATACGTTCCAGTGAGAATCTACCGGTATCATTTGTTCCCACATGAAGGACAATCAGTGGATTCTTTCCCGCTCCCTTTAGGATCCTCTTCAGCCTCAGGTCCACATCACGTATCTTAGCACCCAGCAGACAGCACACCCTTCTGTTCTCCAGATCAGGTCTTGTTACAGGCCTGTCTATTCTTCTCAGTAAGAAGTCCCCAATCATGTAGACCTGCCTTTTCCTGGTGATGGTGCAATTCTCCAGTCTATCCCCTGTTCCCTCTGGCTGCAAGTTCTTTCCATTCCTATTCTCCCTTGTAATCCTCTTCAACCCATCCTGTATCCTCCTGGCACTCACATTTGGTGTAGTCTCCATTGACTCTTCCCCTTTTCTTATAGGCATTCTCCTCATAAAAGCAAGTAGTATATATCTGGGATTCTGAGAATATAAAGGATTTGCTAGAGGCTATTCAAAGAAGCTGCTTCTTACAGACTGAAATAAGTTGGCACCAGTCTTCAGATTTCTAACTCCAGATCCAGGCTGGCTCCCCAGCTTCCACCTGTAGGTACTTTTGCTTTTCTGCACTGCAGGCTGCTCAGCCCCACATGCTGGAAGGGGAGAAGCTGAGCAGATGGAGCCCGGGCTACTCAGAAAAGGAGCCTGTGTCCATACCTTGAGAAGGGACTCTCTGAGGAGAACTGGAGGGGAATACTATTAGGGCAATTATTGATAGAGAGGATTCTATCAAAATGTAAAATTCACCCCTAGTCCTCACCTGGGTTAGATCTTGAGGTGAACCCCAAAGGGAGGACTCCATCCAAAGGAGAGAGCACAAAAACAGAAAACCAGTCATCAACAATGGAGTTTACTTTTTGTAGCACTTGCATAAGGGTCAAGCTCAGATGAACAAATTCCCCCCTCCACACTACACAAATCAAACGATTACTAAGAATAATCATTTATGGAATGCTGTAAATGTATGTATGCCAGCTGCCATCTTTACCAATACCAATACATTGGGAACTGAACCAGGGACCTCCAGAGCTAAAAGCATGAGATACTACTGCTTGAACTGAAACCTTTCACTGTGGCTATAACAAACCTGTATTCTTTGTGGATCTGACATAAAAAGGGACCTGAAACATACACTCAGCAGGTTACATATGCATTATATACAAATTGAGGTTTAAACACATTTCCTGCTACAAAGTACCCACAATCCATAAAAAAAACAGGAAGAACACAGAGAAGACAGAGGACAAGAATTCAGGCAAATGAAGGAAGTGAGGAGATTATTGGTAAAAGGGATAAGGTAGTTAAAATTCCTGGAAGAAGCAGATTTTAAGAAAAGTTTTAGAAGAGATGAAGACACTTGGCAAATAAGAAGTGGGCACCTCTGCCATGCTTAGAGTGCTGCATAATAGAAGTCACAAACCTGAGAATAGGAGAAGAAAAAAGGAAGCACCAAGAAGTGAGGATTGGGAGGTACATCAAGAATGAAATGGGGCAGGAGGACAAGACATGTTATGGCGAGACAAAGAGATGTGAAGACTGTCTTGTGCAGCAGGAGACAAGAAGCCAGTGAAGAGATTCTAGGAAAGAGTGATGTAATAAGAGCAGCAGAAGTGCTTTGTACAGACAGGAGAGAGCTGCAAGGAGGCCAAAGAGGATAAGAGGTCCAACAATAAGGAGAACAGTCAGCAAGTTAAAGCTTTATTATTTGCATACAATCAGCAATCTTAAAGTTTTCCCCCCATGTTGACATTCTGCTGGTTTGAGAGAGAGACAGATCCTTTGTAAGAAATCAGGGAATACCACTGACATTTCTAGAAATTGTTAACTTGGACAATCTTCTTATGTCTCCCTCAATAAAACAACTTTTATAAGCTTTTAAAAACATAACCTATTAAAACCCGAACTTGCTTAAATAGTGCCTCCCAGATTAAATGCTTGTATTCCTGTTTCAGCTCCCAGATGCCCTTGGAGTGTCAGTGCTATGTAATGTGAACACATCAAGATGACAGGCACAGCAGACTAGACACTGCAGAATGAAGCATTTGCTGCAATGAGCCATTTATGAAAGAGTCTGGCAAAAATAGAGGACCTGTTCTACAGAACAGAAATATTCCTAGTCATTCACATAATTAAATCATGTCTGTGTACACTCTTCATTTGCCTTCATTGCCAGCAGTGACTCACCAGAAGTGCTTAACTGTGAAATCTCTGAGCTCCACAGATTATCTTTTGAGTTACGTCATTCCCTTAAGATCTCACTCAAAATAAAGAGTTTGGACTGCGTAGTGCTGCAGTCCCTTCATCAAGGTGAAATGCAAGATCAACACATGATAACAAACAGCATGGAGGGGGACATATTAATATATAATTTATACATTGGTGATGCTAGACAGCATTACTATATCCCCTATATAATTTTACACCAAATACATTTAAACAAACAAAACCAACTTATTTGCTATATAAAATACATAGCCTTTAAGGTTGCAGTCCATGATAAAACTAAGACAAAAACAAACTAGTGGAAACTCGGTAAGAAACTTACGCTATGTACGATAATGGCAAGAGACCATTTGGCTTGCTATCTGGTAACTATTAATATTTGAAGGAACACCCCACAGTCTAGCTTCCTTAAAGGAAATCCAAAATAAAAACCCAATCGCCATCAAAGCCCAGAAACACACAGTGGTGGTTCTGCTGCTGGACCAATTTCAGACTCTAAAAAAAAGAGAAAATAGAATAAGACTGAAAACCATTTATCACCATCCAAACTCTAGGCAGCATTTTCCATGTAACAGAACAGTTCTTTCAGCTGAAGCCTCAGTGCTTCAGACTGCATGCTGCCCATACGCATATTCCAGCAGAAGGCTCTAAAGCAACAAGCAGGATTCACTGAGCAAGCTGACAGCCAGGCTGGAGAACTGAAGGACATCCGATGAAGTGAGCTGTAGCTCATGTAAGCTCATGCTCAAATAAATTGGTTAGTCTCTAAGGTGCCACAAGTACTCCTTTTCTTTTTGCAAATACGGACTAACACGGCTGTTACTCTGAAATCTTCAGCAGAGAGCTTTAAGTAGGGCCAAGTCCTAGGGCCCCTTCTGTGAAGTGCTGAGCCTTCTCAGTCTCCACGGAACACTGCAAGGGGATTTGATTAGCAAGATTTGACTCTCAATGAACAGCCTATTTGAAGGTGCTGTGCCTCATTTAACATTTTGATTTATAGCCATCACTAGAAACATAGAAAGAAAATTCTAGCAGGACAGAAAACTATTCATAAAATGTAAATATGTTCTCCTCAGTGAAGCAACGGATTGCTAAATACATTATAGTTGGATGAAACAAGGTCATGTGTTCCAAAATTGATTTTGCAATTTTATCCTGACTAGCCAATCAATATTGTAGTTACTTTTAAATACTGACCAGATAGAAAGTTGACTGAGCCAAGATCACATTACCAAGCTACTGAAACCTCAGCAGAGAACAAATTCATAGCTGTTGTGTATCTGAGGCAAAATAAAAATGGTATGGGAGTGTGTATTATATTGCTGTTCCCAAAACACTCCATTAACTTCAGTGGGCTTTGGATCAGGCCTACTGTAAAGTATGGCTATGTTGATGCAGTTTTTAATGTTTCCTGCATTAAAGGTTGCAGTTCATATCTCCCTTCAAAGTACATATATTATTTAAACCAGTTTATCATAATTATTCACATTCTAGGGTCTTCTGTTCTTAGGGGGCAATGAGATAGGAAGCACAAAAACAAGAGTGGGCAAAATTAAAAGCGGTCTTTTATTTTAAAAGATCTTCAATTCATATAGCACCTTATCACGCCAAAACATGTTTGGGTGTGCACCAGCATCATCAATCATATTAGCAGAGGTCTTGAAAGAATGGCATTTGTTCATTAACAGCTGTTGCGAAAAATCAGGGAAGGGTGTGAATGTGTGCAGTATTGTTTTTGTGGGGTCTATAAAACTAATGACTAGTGCTAGTCTTTTCTTTGTTTTAAATTTCTCACTGATAGCTATTTTAAAGAAACCTACAGTGGACCAGTTTCAGACCTACACCTTTGCCCTGATTTTCAGGATTGCCAAGCACGCACAACTCCAGCAGAAGTCCTTGGAGCTGCAAGGGACTCAGTCTCTCTGAAAATCAGACATGAATTGTAGAAGACTCTCTCACCATAAAATAATAAAGTACGTTACAATTTGCACCAACACCATTGACAGTGACCTTTTATTATTAGGTTATGAACATATATAATATGGTATAACATAGGTTAACATCCTTCCTGGAATATAACTATGCCTCACAGAAAACATAACTGTCACTTACTCAGAGCTTCAGCTGGTCTCAGAGTGTTTAGGAAACTGATAATGGACTAAAAGTAGATCCTATTCAGAGCTAAGCTGGCAGTTTTCAAAATGGAGTATTCACCAGTTGTCCCCACAGGCAAGAATTCTGAGCAGTGACTTAAATATGCTACTATTAGTCTGTATAGCCTGGTTGTCAGAGCACTTGCATCTCTGAATTGCTGCTCTGTATTGAGAGATATCAGTAAAGTGGCATGAACAAATTCAATCAAAGGCTGGCACACTGATGAATGACAAATCATGGATATTCAAATGTCACACAAGGTGCTCATAAATATTGCCCGCTTCAAGTATGTAAGACAGATATCAACCGGTTATGCAGAAAGCAATAGATGAATTCTCAGCCAAGATTCTCAAGGTGAAATAAGATGTTTAATTCTGCTGCTGAGTCCTATCTTCCATTTTTGACCCCAGAAAAAAAAAGCATCTCAGAGGTTATGACTACACTTTATCATCTAGCATTACCTAATCCATATCAATTCATTTTATGGGAAGAGAATTATCAAATAATTTGGGACTATGCTGTATTGCAGGTGAGATAATCCATTCCATAGTCCCTGCACGAGTTTTCTTTTTTTCTTTTTCTATTTATTAACTATTTACACAGAAAAATTCCCTGGTACATGTTTCTTCTGATGCATATTTTTGTGTGAAATGCATATAATTAATTCCTTGAATTTCCCAAGGCAAAGTCAGTGAGTACCAGTGGACTTGACAGGAATTAAATCCTGGCGTGAAGGGATTATGTTCTGTGGAAATCAAGGTCTTATATGGTTATTTCTTTGGTCTCTTAATATTTGCTGCAAGATGTTTTCCTTATTTAAAGCAGATAATTCAGATATGCTTATATTTAGTTTTCAAAAATCTTCATTACAAATTCCACACCAGGAGACTAGATAGTTTAGGGACATTGGTAAGAGGATACAATTTCTTTCAACCCTAGGCCATTGTTGTGAATTTGGCCCAAGTTAGCAGTGACTGAAAGTAATCATTATCACATCTTTTGCGACCTAAGTGAAATGAGCTGGTTTTAGCAGTCCAATTCCTAGTCACTAAGTTTCTATTTTGCAAGTAACACTATTTTTAGTACCTCGTAGAGTGACATATGAATTAATAGTTCATAGAGACTCAACCATCATGTCATCCCTAGACATGGTACCTCCAGAACAAGGTTGAGGGACATTGGTGGGATGGGGTAAAGGTAAATTTGTAGGATGGATGTCTGTATTTTCTCTGTTCCAGTCTTATTTCAGTGTTAACATCTTCTATAAGGAATTTTTTTTTAAAAATCACAAAGTCTCAGAGAAGTTCTTCACATTCTTCTACAGTATTACAGCCAGACTATTATCCATTGAGGAAAGCAAGACAAATCCAAGAATCAAGCCCCTCTGGAGTCCAGAGATGGTCAATGAATGACTACATTAAGTATTTTTATTTGACATTTCCAATGCTATTTTGCAAATCATTTCTTAGAAACTACAGTACATAAAGGAACTGTGATGACTAATGCAGTTCCAATGCATCTCTTCAGTAGTGGTTCCACTGTGACTTAAGGCAGAGCCCAGAGCAAAGGGCGCTGTTCACACTGCATGCCTCAGAAGTAGCCCTGTAAGGCATGATGACTCCAAAACACACCTCAGGTCACAATTTCTCCCCTGCTTCCCCCACCCTTTTTTGGGGGAAAGGGTAGGGGAGGAGTAAGATAAGGAAGAATAGTAATTTGCAACTGACAGCAAATTAAAAACAGTCTCTGCTCAGCTGCCCTGGTCAGCAAATCAAGGATGGAACCACATTCCTCACCCACTTACTCCATTGGAGGATAAAGGTCACATCACATGAATATAAAGTCTGGGAGATATTAGGGCACTGACCTAGGATGGGGGAGACCCAAGTTCAAGTCCCTGCTCCAATGATTATTTATTTATAAAAAAGTGGAACAGCTTCAGCAGGAGACACTGGGAAAGCTCCATAGCAGAATATCCCATAGCCCAGTGGTGGGGGGACTCTTTTGCAATGTGGGACAACCAAGTTCAAATACCTTCTCCACAACAGGCAGAGAGGGAAATTGAACCTGGGTCTCCCAGTGCCCTAACCGCTGGGCTAAAGCTTATAATGGGAGACAACCACCACCACTACCTCCTCCCCTTGTGAATCTAGCCCTTTAACTTATGTCATAATGCCTGAAATTGAAATGTATTTTTCAACCTGTAACAAGTTTCAGTATTACCAAAACATTTTTATTTTTTGTTTTGGCTGAAACTATTCAGCAAATTCAACAAAAATTCACAAATCATTTCAGTTGAACCAAAATGGCATTTGGGGGGGGGGGCAACTAAACTGTTAACTGAAAATGCTTCATCTAGCTCTAATTTTAATATAAAAATATATATTAAATGTAACTCCTTATGGACTTATTCCGGTGATTTGGTAATTTAATTTATGTTTATTCGATCAAATGTAAGATTAACATTGCCGTCAAATGCCATATGAGACACTTAGGTCACCCAAATACCAGGGTTAAATGGATGGCAATTAATTATTATTATTTATCAAATACAGTTCCATGAAGTGCGCATAAATGCAGAGATAACAGGCCTTTGAGCAAAATATATCAAGAGGAAACATGTTTAAAAAACCATGTATGGTACAATGGCTACTGACCAACAACAGGATTTGAAAATTAATATACTGAGATAAATCTTGGGCTCCATTAACTCTGTAATTCCAGTGAAAATACCAAACATAATGCTGAGGAGACTCATTACAGAAATGCAGCGTAAGTAAATTGAACAGGCAGCGCCGCTGAATGAGTCATCGGTTAGACCACTCTAGAGAGCACTGTATCTGTATTGATTCCCATATCTCAGAAAATCTATAACTGCTCATGAGGGAATAAAATTAAATAAAGCAATCTGGGTGAAACAAGCCTTCCAAGACTCAGGCTATGTCTACACTACCACGGTAAGTCGACCTATGCTACACAACTCTAGCTATGTGAATAACATAGCTGGAGTCGGCATACCTTAAGTCAAGTTACCGCGGGGGCTACACCACAGGAGGTCAACGGGAGAAAATCTCCCATCGACTTACCTTACTCTTCTCATCAGGGGTAGAGTACAGGGGTCAACTGGAGAGCAATCTGCAGTCACTTTGGCAGGTCTTTACTAGACCCGTTAAATTGACCGCCGGTGGATCGATCTCAGACGTCGATCCCTGCCGTAGTGTAGACCTGCCCTTAGATTCTTCAGAAGTAAAAGGTAGGTTTAGGCCACTCTGGAATATCTTCTCATCTCAGTGTGTCAGGAAGCTCCCAATAATGACAACTCTCCTTATTAAAGATTATACATATCGTCTCTCTCTCTTTCTCTCACATACACACACCCTCTCTCTCTCTGACCCATATTCAAATTATGAAGCAGAAGAAAAGCAAAACACAAAACTGAATTTCAAATACACTTCAAAGAGAAACACCAGTGTGCTTTAGAATCCCTTGTTTAAAGGTTAATTCTGCTATAGATGTCAAATAGGTTTTGATCATGTTAATATATTTTATATGAGGTTTTTGCCCCCCAGGGTCTCTGTTCTTCTAAATGAATAATTCAAAGAGACTGTAAGGGCTTGTCTACATGGTGAGGTGTAGCGTGGCAAGCCGTGTTGTGAATTCACAGTGCACCAGCTAGCCACACACTAATGTTTTGTGTGGACACTGATACAGAGCACTGAAAATCCAGCCACACTCCAGGACTCTCACTAGGAAGGAAAACAATTTATCTGCATAAGGTATTTGACTTAGTACCACATGACTTTCTCATTAAAAGATTATCACTATGCAATGTCAATAAGGCACAAGTTAAATAGATTAAGAACTGGCTGACAGATCTCAAAAAGCACTTGTCATTAGGGTATAAATAATTGAATGGGAGTGTTTCTTCTGTGGTCCTCAGGGATTAGAACTAGTCCTGATGTTATTCAACATTTTCATCAATGATCTGGAATATGAAATGACTACTGAAAGAAAATAGCACAAATATTGGTGGAGTGGAAAATAACCATGAGGACAAAACCATCATACAGAGCAATCTGGATTGCTTAATAAGCTTGGCCATTCAAACAAAATGTGTTTTAATACTACCAATTGCAAAATTATATGTATAGAAACAAGGAATGCAGTTCCTTAAATATCCTAAGGTGAATTTCTTCAGGTTCTGCCAACTTGAACGCATCTAACTTATCTACATATTTGTTAATCTGTTCTTTCCCTCTTTTTGGCTTGTGTTCCTCCCCTCCTTGTTAATATTAATTGTGTTGAGTATCGGTCGCCATTAACCTTTTTAGTGAAGCACCTGTCTTACTGAGGTCATCAATTATTAGCTCTCCTTCTTTGCTAATTCGAGGACCTACACTTTCCTTCCTCTTGCTCCTAATGCTTGTATAGAACCTCTTCTTAGTGCCTTTTATGTCCCTTGCTAGGTATAACTCATTTTGCACCTTAGAATTTCTGATTTTTTCTCTACTAGCTTGTGCTACTCTTTTGTAAAAAGAAAAGCCATCTAGGTCAACTGAGGTCTCATTGAATGAGCTGTGACTCTGTTAGTGAAGTGACATAAGCCAGGTCACAGCACATGCATATACAGGAAGCTATCCAAGAAGAAATTCTTTGGATGAAGACTGATTGTCCTTTTATTCTGTCCGCCGCTGCTATAAACAATTGGGAGGATTTACAGAAGTGCCTGCTTCTGTCTAAGTAGAACACCAGGGCTCTTTTGATGTCCAAGGTATATAAACACTCCTCTTCCCTACTCAAATGTGGCTTCACATAGAATGCAGGCACATACATTGGCTGATTGATAATGGAAAGATGACCCAAATTTTGAGACAAACCTTGGATAAGGACAGAGGTAAACCTTGTCCTTAAAGAATATAACATAGGGAGGCCCAGACTTTAAGGCACACAGCTCTCCTACCCTGCTGGCCAAGTTGATGGCCACCAAAAATGCCACCTTCATTTATAGATGCAGCAGAGAGCAAGTATCCAAAGGCTCAAACAGGGGACCCATAAGTCTTGACAACACTAAGTTTAGATCCCACGGGAGAATGAGGTCTTACACCTGAGGATACAATTTTGACTAAGCCTTTCAAAAACCTTTTATGGACATGTCATGAGAAAATAGAACGATTATCCATTGTAGGGTAGAATGCTGAAATAGCTGTCTGATTGAACTAACCACCAAACTTTGGTGTTTCCAGTGCAAATAAGTAGTCCAGAATATGTTCAACAGGATGGTGATACTCCATACTAGCAAGATCAGATGGAAAAACATCTCCACTTAGGTAGGTAAGCAGCTCTTGTAGAAGGCTTTCTACTAATAAGCAGGATTTCTTGAACTTCTTTTCAGTAAGACCACTCTCTAACATCTAGCCATGGAGCATTCATGCAGCTAAGTGGTAGCATTGTAGGCTCAGGTGAAGTAAGCAACCACAATCTTGGGAGATTACGTCCAAGTCTAGTGGAAGTGAGATTGGAGATTTTACTGACAACTCTAGGACAGTGGAGAGCCTGTGGTGATAGGTTCATGGTGTGGCTATGAGTATGACTCTGGCCTGGTCCCGTCTTATCTTTAGTAACATCCTAAATGAGCAGGATTGGTGGTAAAAGGTAGATGAGCCTGCCTGACCATGCCAGAACCCAGGCAGTGACCTCATAGGGAACAGAAATGCTGACATTTTGTTGTTCACTGTCACAAATAGGTCTACTTGGGGAAATCCCCACTGATGGTCTGTGGGGGAACACTTGATGGCTTTTACACATCAATGTCCGAAAGCTGAAAGCTAAATCTTCTAGGGACCATTGCCCCTGATTCAGACTCTAGAGGGGCTGCTCCAGTTGGTGTCCAGGACCAGTGCCTAGAACCTTGTGATGGGGGAGTGCCACCACCATTGCTGGCTTCCCCTTAAATGATACCGATAGTCCAACTGTCCGGGAAGTAGGCAGCTGGTACAGTATTGAAAATTGCTCTCTTGGTGCCAGATAGGCCAACAGGGCCGAGGATCTGACTCCCACACTGCCAGTGCAACTGGCACCAAATGGCAGAGCAAATTCCTTGCTGCTGCAAATGCCTGTGGGGTAGTCAGCATTGAGATTTTTTCTTGTTGCAGTGCAGAAGAAGTTGACAGTGCCACTTCTGGCACCAGGCTTGACAGTGCCCTCTCTGGTGCCAGAGTCAACTATGCCGGCTTGGGCACTGATTTGAAGGAGGAGTGCTTAGATTTCAGATGCATTCTACTTGACTCCTTCTCACCCCTCTTACCAGACTTGGATGGTGGTGGTCTTCCCGTGGTCAGAGCCTCTGTGGCAGACTTGCATTTCTTCCTTGGCGCAAGTGAAGATCAGTGCAGAGACTCTGACAACGCCAAAGGCACGCTTCTCACTGAAGCTGCAGGATTTGGCACCGAATCGGACCAGGACTGCTCCGATGGTGGTCTGAGTGCTACCTCTGTCAACAGGAATTTCAGCCTATCCTCCCTATCCTACTGTGTTTTACACTTGAACTCCTGGCAAATCTGGTATCGGTTTTTCACATGTGCTTCACCCAGGCACTTAAGACAACTACTGTGCAGGTCACTCACAGGGATAGGCTCTGGGCAAGAAGCACATGGCTTGAAGCCCAGGGTATACTCGGTGCCAGCAGCAGAATCCCAAAACAGGGGGAAGCAACAAAAATCAGGAAAAAAAATTGTTAAACCTAACAGCTAAAACTTACTAACTATATTAGCTACTAAACTAACTATATTCTATGCAGAGCTGAGAGAAACTATTCTGGCAATGAACAGGGGTTCCAATGACTATCACAGGCAGGAAGAAGGAACTGAGGGGGGCTAGTTTCAGCTCTGCCCCTTATACCTGCATACAGTGACATGTGGCAGCAGAGGGCACTCGACTCACTCAACTTGCACCACTGAGAGAAATAGTTCCCAACAGTCACGTGCCGGGCACACGGGCAGCAAAAGTGGAATGCACATGTGCAATCACTTGAAGAAGAAACATGAGCTTTATACAGTACCACTGGAAAAGGGAGACTGGTAGATTCCTATCTCCCCAGTGGGAGTCAGCTTTCCCTTCTACCCCTGGAAAAACCCAAGATAATGGGCTTTTTTTGTAGGTATAGAAAGGTTATTTTGGGCCATTTTCATAAGCTTTTATTATTTCCCCTGAGCCCTGTACAATTAGTACTCATAGGGCTGGTAATTAAGACACCTAGCTCAACACGTGAAGGGGTACAAAATAGTCCCAATATTTAAAAAAAAATTAAAACACACACACAAATTTTCCTAAAATAGTTTTTCCTATACCAGAGAGGGCATATACAGAATATATGGCATGGTATGTTGCATAGCCATTCATGAGAAACGTAGCCATCCCAAAATTGTTGATAAAAGCCTTATATGTCATGCCATTCTGTATTTTCTACATATATTCACACAAAACCTACATTTTGGGTCTAACCTACCTGGCAATATCAATTGAATTAGCAGAGCATAATTTAAAAAAAATAGACAAATAAATCTTCATGTGAAAAATAGGTTAACAGCTATTTTAATGATATCACCATCAAATGTATATATGCAATCTTTCTGATGCCAAATCCTAATGTCAGAACCATCCATTTTTCACACCAAGGAGATTCAATATGCAAGCATATTTTATCAGTCTGATAGTGAAATCTCTGCACAGTGTGACCTACTTTTTATGTACAGTGTGTCTTCTCTGATAGAATTAAAAACGTCATTGAAAAGCCAGACTGAAGTGACCTGATTTACTACCAAGAATGTAAAACTGTATTTCATCATAGTGAGAGAGAAATATTTTCACAAGATTCTGTAATAAGTAATTTTCTGGCATATTTTGCAGATCATTTTTCCTGTTAGATACATTAATGAAAAATCCTCAACACTTATAATATATTACTGGTATCTTCATTTGCCTTATGTTACTTACTTACAGAAGATAACCTCACATACCATAATACATAATTACAATCCATATACCAAAATTTGTATCACTATGTTATCTTTTCCCAAGAATTCTCCTCAGCATTAGTATCATTTTTATTTTTAATTTCACTACTCCTCAGCTTTATATTCGATTTTTATTTTGAAATCCCTCAAAATTATGTATTTTCAGATAATGTCAGTGTTCACAGAAGATGCCAGCTTGACAGTCTTGGAGACTGAATTACCATTCTCCTCAGAATGGGCACAGTATATATACTGGCAGTGCAAGTCCTCCGCTCTATTCCATCAACTGTCTTCAATAAACCATCTCTTGAAGCGTAAGGGGACTTTCTTCTCATTGGCCCTTTCAATACTTTTCTTCTCTGAGTATGTCTGCAAAACATTCCATACTTACTGTTGAGAGCTATTTCTGAGGAGACCACCTTATTACTGAGAACTGGACTGAAGTCATTTAACTCATTTCACACTGGCCACAAGACTCTCACCGGATGTGTCGCTGTGTCAGCATAAAAACTTAAACATAAATGAAAAAATACATTTGGTTAGATGTTTGTGTACAACAATTAAGTATAAATTTTGGACCTTCATACCATTATACATACTAAACAAATTTTGGGTCGAATCCCTGGTAACCCTTTCATGAGCAGGGATTACATGAACAAGGATTTGCTGGATCAGACATTTTGTGTGATAGATCCCTACTGCCACTACAATTTCTGGTATATTTCAGTCTGAAGGTTGGCCATTTACCCATGAAACTCTCAGAATTCCCTTAACAGATCTCTGCTTATCAAAATCACAAAGCATACCCTTGTGTGTACAAGGATGAAGCATCTCTCAGTAAAAATGACCCTGATTCTGAAGAAGATAACAATGGAGAGCAGATGATCCTCAGCTAAATATTCCCCTCCCCTAATTCCTACACACACAACTCCTACAATTCAGGTAAAGAGCTTCATTTAATTTCAAAGCACCTCTCCAAGTGACAGAAATCTTCTGTTTTTTTGGAAGTGTGACCTTTCAGAAGGTATGATTTTAAGCAGAGATAAAGTGCTAAAAGGGTATAAAAAATAAGTTAAAATGGCAAAACCCTCCAACTGCATATGACCACAGCAACACTTTTAGGCCAAGGATAGTGAGGACAGATAGCTCATAAAACACTGAGAACAGTCAGGCTTTTAATCGGCCATGTTATATTAATGTGGCTAAGTGTTAAGTGAAAACTGTAATGTTTATGCAGGAAGCTAAAGACTTGGCACATTTGTTCCTGTCTGACAGGAAGTCTTCCAAAGAGACACACGTTTATATACACTCAGAGAGAGAGAGAGAGAGAGAGAGAGAGAGAGACACGCTTATATACACTCATAGAGAGAGAGGTAGGGAATCATTCAGTTTAATAAGTCTTTTTCAAGCATCTACAAAGTGGAAAAGAAAAGGACAATGATATCAAGGAGATGTCATGCACAAACCGTAAAATTAAAGCCACTACTGTATCTCTTCCCCTACCTATAGTACTTAATTACTAGAGGTCAGATTCTGTCTTCAAATATACACTAGCAGTTCCTATTATTTCAGCAGAAATATATACCAAACTAGCACACTTCAGTGCTTCTGTAGGCTGAGCGCATTGCACCCACCAGGGACTCCAAGCATCCCTCCATTCCACCTACAAGCTCCCTGTGTGCCACCCTCCCATTCCCCTCTATTTCAAGGACTCCTTGCAACCCCCTCATCCCCACACCAAGGACTGGTTATGTCCCCCCAGTTCCCTTTTCCTCCTCATGCCCCCTTTCCCCCCACACTGCTCTTATTTCTCTTCTTTCTGTCTGGCAGAAAAGTCATTCTGGATGTGAGAGAGGCAAGGTGGGTGAGGTAATATCTTTTATTGGACCAATTTCTGTTGTTGAGAGAGACAAGCCTGCCTCTCTCACTTGCAGAAGCTGGTCCAATAAAAAATATTACCTCTCCCACCTTGTCTCTCTAATATCCTGGGACCCACATGGCAGCACCACCACATTCAGACTGTCAACATTTTGAACTGTATTGGGGCAACGGGCGGAGCTGAGATGGAGATATTGTTATGCTTGAAGGTGTTAACTGCTGCCATCAACTGATCTATAGATACTGTGTTATACACAAACCGAATGCCATGAAGTTGAGTGTAAGAAAAATCTCTCTTTCCTCAGCCAATAAAGCAGAAAATGGTAAGGAAGTTGAGCTAATTTAAAGTTGTTTAATGATAACTCAGTGCTTCCTGTTCATGAGGGAATTACCATAATCTAGATTAAATTAACTCAAAACTAAAATAAACTATTTCCTATTTACCAGGGAATAACTATACCCTGGGCAAAATCATCTCTGAGGCCCAAACCGGAGGTATTTATTACCCAAGGAGAATGCAATTATTAACAAGTTAACAGTAAGCTCCGTCAAGTTATAATGATACAGCAAAGTCTCAAAATTAAGTATTTTGAGACATAACCGGGCTAAAAATAATGGTGATATTTTAACTGGAGAAAAAACAAACTGAGGCAGCCAAAGTGATTGTGGGCATTCAGATGATTCGTTCTGAGGGCTGTAGTAAAGCTGAGTGCCACATTTTATATAATGTACAGTTTTTATCAAAAGCTACTATAGAGCTGACAGTTAATAACTGTACAGCAATTTTGAGCTATGATTGATCAGTCGAATCCTCTCAAATTTAACTGTGCTGTTGAATAAGACTGATGCCATTGGTTACAACACAGAACACTTCAAATCTGCTATTTTTATTTTAACCTATTTTTACTAAATTAAAGATTTTAGTTCTGCTAATGCGCACACATCCATTGTTAGGTTAAAAACAAAAACCACCCAAAAAGTTCAGTGCTTGACATGGGTGCTCTTATAGTTAGGAAAATAGTTGAAAATAAGTTTAAGAGTTCTAGAATAAAATATTTGTAATCCCAGCACTCTGGAATATGACAATTTTTGTTCCAGTATTATCCATTCACAAGGTTGACAAAAAGGGCTTGATTCTGGCCTCAGACCAGTTGTACACTGCAGAATCCAATTCTTGTGTCAGAGGCTTTCACCCAGTAACTGGAAAAGTTCACTTTGGCTTCATAAATGAAACCAGACTATATTCACTAAACTAAATTCAGCTGGAGACAGAACCACTCGTGTTCTCTTAACACCCATACACTAGTTTAAATGGAATTTTATTTTAATGCAGGATTTCTACATATTATCTTTTCTTTCCTTGGCTCATGAACCCTGTGCAGTTCATTCCCCAAAGACTGCTAATCAATTATTGCTAATAAAGCCCAACATCACTAAAATAGAAACTTCTGGCTGAGTAAGCTTTAAAAATAGACTCCCACATTTAATCTTAATTCTGGCATTTGCTGTCACATTTAGATAAGGTCGTCTTTACAGAGCCTAAATGCACAAACCAATACCATTTATATTTAATGACTGTAGACTTGAAAAGTGCATCTTGCCTATTTTAAGAAACCTCATTACTTTTGAAAAGTGCAAGTCCTGTCTGAAAGGTGTTAATGTTTGTCCAGTCAGAAATTCCCAGTGCACTGGAGGCTGCATAGACTGCATAAGAGCTCTGTGTAGGTCAAAAGCTTGTCCCTCTGACCCACAGAGGTTGGTCCAACAAAAGGTACTTCCTCACCGACCTTGTCACTTTGGAAAAAAATGACAGGAGTGACATCCCGTCACTGGTCTGAATTGCATCCCAAAACATCATACACATCCTCATCCCAGTTGTAACCATTATAAGGTTGAAGGTTTTATCTTCAGAAAAAGAAAAGGAGTACTTGTGGCACCTTAGAGACTAACCAATTTATTTGAGCATAAGCTTTCGTGAGCTATAGCTCACTTCATCGGATGCATACTGTGGAAACTGCAGACTTCTCTGCAGACAGAATCCTGCCTCTTTAAAAGCCAAACAAAGATTTCCCATTCTGTTCCCAACTCATTCCTTCCAGACTGCCTTTTGGATTCACTCCTGCTGAGAGTTCCAAGGAATGGGTGGTTTCCCTCAGTCTGTTCAGACACATATAACCACTCCCCAAGCATCTTACCTTTCATCTCGCCCAGTGTTTCCAAAACTTGGGATGCCGCTTGTTCAGGGAAAGCCCCTGGTGGGCTGGGCCGGTTTGTTTATCTGCTGCATCTGCAAGTTGGGCCGATCGTGGCTGCCACTGGCCGCGGTTCACCGCTGCAGGCCAATGGGGGCGGCGGGAAGCGGCGGCTGGTACGTCCCTCGGCAAAGCATAAATGAGAATTCATGATTATCCCTCTTCATTATTAGTGTCTTTTTTCTGTGGCACAACCTCCAACCTTTCTCCAGATAATTTCTAAAGCATAATCTCAGTTGCTTTTTGCTGACTTGTGGACACATACAGAAAAATACTTAACGAGAGTGATAGATTTTCTTCTGCCTTAAATGAGCTTAACAAGCCCTTAAGAATTTTGACAAAGCAAAAAAAGCTTTCATGACAATGGGTTTTTTTGGCTAGTATTATTCCAGACAACAGAAATAGATGCTTAATTCTTACAGGGAACTGCGTTTTATATCAAGGCAGAGAAAGCATCCAATGACATTCCAAAGAACTGAAAGCATGCCCGCTTCAGTTTTCATCTTGGCCTCTTTTACCAGGTATGACTTGCTCCGAAAACCAAATTATTTTTCAAAGTTACTGAAACACTGAATGCACTTCATCTGAAATAGGAATGATGTTAAATGATGCTATACTTGCTCTCCGTCTTTTATATGAGATCCATCATGAATTTAACCAGCTTTTGACAGCAGCATACCTAGACTTAAAGGCAGCCTTCAATTCTGTCACTAGAGCTTCCTTGTGGAAGGCCCTATGAGGCATCAGTGTTCCCAACATCCTCCTGAGACTAATTCAAGATCTAAATAATGACTCAGGGGCACCAGTGCATTGGGGGACCCATAGGTCTGACAGTTTTCACACTAGATTCAGGGTGAAGCAGGGATGTGTCAGGCCCCCGGCTCCTTGAACACATCTCCACAAATATCAGTATAACTGTGGGTTCAACCTCTTTTACCAGCCTGGATTATGTAGATGATGTTGTCGTCTTTGTTCAGGACAGAGTGATCTCAAAAATGCTCAAAAATGCTTCCAGCACAAGGCAGCTGCTCTTGGGCTAAGGGTTTCTTGGGCAAAAATAAAATCCAGAGTGTCAGTGCGAAAGTGGTGATACAAGACAAAGTGCTTCCAGACAAACTGTAGAAGTAGTGGATGACTTTATCTATCTAGACAGTAAATGGTGATCAAACAGGCACAGACAGACATCCTAAGTACAACTGGTTTAGCAGCCTTGGCCACAAAGGACCTGCATAGGGTATATAGCCAAAAAAAGGTCAAACTACATATAAAAGTATGGATTTAACAAACCTGCATACTTCCAATTCTCTTTTATGGATCTGAAACGTGGACACTGCTTAACCAAGCCATCAGGAGGCTGGAGGCATTTCATATGCATTGGCAGGAGCGACTACTGGCTATACGATCGTTTGACTTTATCAATAATAGGGATGTATCATTGAGAACTGGCCCCGAGAGGACTGCCATCATCATCGGCCACCGTCAGTTGGCCCTTTATGATCATGTTGCCCTCCTCAGAAACAAAACCCCTGCATATCAAGCTCTAAAGATTGGATATGATGTTACGAGCGGACACTGCTCGGCCACAGACTGGTGGTGGGCACGCAGTTGACAGTGATGAATCTGGCTGCACTAGATGAATAACCACCACGTGGAGCTCTTAGATGTTTGGAATAAAGCCATACAGTGTGGTCATGGACACTCAGCACTACAGCCCTCCACTATCTAAGCATACTGCTGTTGTGTTTGTAACTTCTCCTCTCTTAGTCACGGATTTAAATCCTTTACTGATATTAATTAAGCCTCAGCACCCCTGTGAGGTCTATTCAGCATGGCATCAGTCCTTTATTATTTATTTTATAACACCCACAAGTGTGCTTCAAAGAGAACACACAGAAGCAAACCTCTGCAATGAAGAGTGCTATCTAAGCCCCTGATCCAGTAAGGAGATCTGCATAGGAAGATCCTTATACCCATGTGGAACCCCACTGAATTCAATAGGGATCTGCATGAGTCAAGACATCTGATCCGCTTGCTGAAAAAGGACATAGATTAACCTGTAAGCCTTTGCAGTTAAGAATGCTCTTTGAGGTCTGTATGTAGAAAAACATAATGGCAAACAAAGTACTAGGGTCAACATTTATTTAAGTAAATTGTGCGGTCCTTTATTTGCACATACTTGGATCAAACTGCAACATCCTCTGAAAGCAGAGGCTGGATAAAATGGCTGCACACCAAAAGGCAGATTTTTTCCCCCCACAACAGTTTTCCCCAATTTCATTTTGTCTGTTTTCACAGAATTGTCTGAAAATGGCAATTTGGCTGAAAAATCATACAAGATTGCAAATTTCCATCATCATTTGACTGAAAAAAATATTTGGCTTAAAAATGGTCCAATATTAGAACACTTCTTTTGGTTAAAAAGGGGCCAATTTTCAATCTGCAATGCAATGCAAAAAAGACTGAAATTTGGAATACTGCAAATTTCATTGTAAATATTATACATCATCCAGGCGTTATAGCCGCCTTTTTACCTAGATAGGTTTAGGTAACAAACAGGATCAGAAGAACTGGATTTTTTTGTTTTTTTTTAAATGATTGACTGTAAAGTACTGCTAATTTTAAAGTTTCCTTGTAGCTCAGTTTAAAAAAGAATAGGAAATAAAAGCAAAACTCATGTTGTTTGAATTTGTTGTCCTAGTTCCTTCACCTGTCCATAACAGCAAAATATTGTAAGTTTACTGTCTTTGTTAACGCTAAAATCTATAACAGTTTTTTTGTTGTTATTTTTGGCAAACCCCAGGAATGTTTCTGTCCTTTTATCCTTACATTTGTACAAAAAACATACTGTAAATTGTAGAATGATGCAAGAAGACAGAGCCCAACATTTTATAGTTAATTTTATTCTGCTTACAGAAATTACTTTTGCTGTCAGCAGGAGTAAAATGTATTGCCATGGGAAAGTGTCTGAAAAGTCAAATGTGCTTTTGCAAAATTACAGCATAGGTTGCATATAAATACAGCCACACCTACAAAGGGCCTCACCTCCCAGAGGGTAAGTCAGGGTCTAAACAGCTCTCTCAGAAGTTGCTGCAAAATTCGGAGTGGAAATACAATTTATGCTCCCTTTGTTCAGGGGAAAAGAACTATATCTGCTTTGGAAAACAGAATCCCTTTTACTTGCTATTCACAAGTAAGGCTAGTTCCCCTAGCAACTGCCACATCACATGGGACTTTGTTTCTAGGCTGCACAGCATATTACGGAAACTTACTGGCTTTTGATCTTAAACAACCATTTTAAACAAGCGCGGACACACAGAGAAATAAGCAAATGATTATATGAATAGAAAGAGCATATTTATATTTATGAGTAACGGCTTGGGTATTTTTGCATGTTTCTGCGCTATACTCGCCTTGTGCTGTTTCACCCAACAAGGGTGAAAATTAATACTATATTGATATATAGTGTGTATCACTCACACTTAGTTTATTCAAAATTCTTGTCCTTCCAGTAATTCAGTGGGACTACTCTGAGTAATAAGGATTTAAGGGCAACAGGAATAAAGGGTTTCTCTCTGACATTTAAATATCCACACCCATGTACCTATTATTTTCCATTTATTAAGCATACTGTACATAATTCATGGCTCACCTACACAGTAATGGATAAAAGTAGCTAGATACAGTTTTATGGCCATATTGTTTCTCCCTCCTTGCTCTAAACAAATTTAATAGAGAATAAAAGTGACACAGGACTTCACTAAATGAAGAGAGAAAGATAAACTCTGGGGAAAAAAGGTGCCTCTCATTTTCCCTCCCTCCATGCATTTCTCTACATTCCTGTTAACTTACCATTAGCTGCAGATCTCCTGGAAAATACTGCAGATCTTGTACCATTTAATCTTCTGTGCACAGATCCAGTAACTTTTTTCCTGCAGGCTATATACCATAAAAGAGAGTGTAATAGCAGTGTCCATTTTCAAATAGCTATGACCTAATTTCAAAAGCTAATGAAACCAGTAAGAAGCAAAGCATTAAAACACAAAAGTTATTTATACTTGGAGCCAAAACTGAGACTTCTATAAAATCTGTAATAGCAAATACCATGATCAAGAAGCACCTTATAACATACTCAAAGAATCTGTATCCTTCAGTAACATATATATTTAAAAAATGGTTACGCTCCCAGTTAAAACCCCTAACACTAAACTCTGAATGTATATCAGTAAATGACATGAAATAATAAATATGACCTAAATATAGATTTTCATGAGAACAAAATATAACCTGATTTCCAACTACTACTTTGTGCTATTCAACCCAACTATAACCTTTATATATTAATAGTGATGTTTTTCTGTAGATATTATGAAAAATAATGTGTTCTTGTTAGTTGCTGTATTATACTTTAAAATAATCAAGAACAATGAAGGTACATTTCTGGCAGGATATTAATAAAAATCCAGTAATGTAATATTTTAAGCCTTGTTACACAAAAAAGGAAATTTATGCTGAACTCTAGTCAGAGATTTTTCTGTTTTTATATCATACCCAGAACAGCACTAAAGCTATAGAAAGACCTAGAAGCCACCACTCAGTTAAACATATTACTATCTATTATATGAATATACACATACTCTGTGTGCGCACACATGCATATAAATACTCACACAATATCCCCCCCCACACAAATGGCTAATATAAACACTAACACAGAGTTCCATAAATTGTCATGCTTCACCCTCTTATGATAATTTGTTTTAAAGCATAATAATAAAAATACAGATTTCAAAACTCAAGCAATACATTTTAATGTAAATAATTTCTGATGAATATACATCTCCTCATAAATAAAGTCACATATGGACAGCTCTTGAAGGGCTGGAGAAGAACCCAGGCTTGCATATTGCTATTGTCCTTGTGAGACTCCCCCACAGCATGCTAGATAACACTCCAAGCAGATTTTAGATGATGCAGTCAGACACAGAGAGTCAACAATGTAACATTACAGTGCAAATAGAAATAATGCTTTCTGACATGTGGCAGGTAAACTGGTTTTGATTCCTCTTTCTCCTTCCCAATCTCATGCAGCAAGTATTCACTAATGAAATACTCCTTATGTATTACACAGAAATACATTAATAACATTAAGGTTTAAAGTCAAAGAGACAAAAGGGGGATACAAAGTTGAAGTTGAGTCACACAAATACACAAAAGATACACAGTTCACACTTTTCAGAGTTTGGGGTTTTGTTTGTTTGTTTGTTTGTTTTTTCTTATAACATGAACTAAGTTAATCATTAATTTGCATATTCTAGGTTTTGGCAGTTGAGGTTAAAACTTTCATGTTATTTACTGTTTTGTTTTTTTGAAAAAAAACAGCTATCATACTTTTTAAAAATGTATTTGTATTTAATGTGATAATTAAAACACAGAGCTAGATTCTGCTTTTAATTACACTTGTTCAATCTAAGTGCTTTCTTTCACTGTGGTTAGACAAGTGCAAGTGAATGAGGTATTTGACCTATACTGCACGATATACTGCATCAAATAATACTGCATACAAACAAAACCAAAAAGAACCACCATAAAATGAACCCCCTTGGCATTCGTACAATATTATTTAAAGGTCAGGAAAATTAGCATTAAATTTGAAAGTTTCCCCTTAACTCTGTGCCCTCATGCACATGGCAGAAATAATAATATGATAGACACTCAGATTTTTTAAACATAGCCTTACATGTAGCATGCATACTGCACAACCATGTAATACAGACACTTAGCCACATCCCACTCAATTTACCCACATGTGTAGTGACTTCAATGCAGCTACTTATATAAATAAATCAAGCAGCGTTTGGCACTGCATCCAGTTTAGAAGATGAGAAATAGAGTAGCACTATATCAATGGTTCTCAACCTTTCCAGACAACTGTATCCCTTTCAGGAGTCGGATTTATCTTGTGTACCCCTAAGTTTCACCTAGTTTAAAAACTACTTGCTTACATAATCAGACATAAAAATACAAAACCATCACAGCACACTATTACTGAAAAATGGCTTACTTTCTCCTTTTGTCTGTATGAAATTTTAGTTTGTAATGACTTCACTAGTGCTTTTTATGTAGCTGGTTGTAAAACTAGGCAAATATCTAGATGAGTTGATGTACATCCTGGAAGACCCTGTACACCCAGGGGTGCACGTTCCCCAGGTCGAGAACCACTGCACTATATCATTCACTGTTCTCCTCTCTCTTCTTCGTGCTAAAACAAACATTAAACCCACTGCTGTCTTTTATATTCCTTCCAACTATGCAAATGTTCATCTAGCCTTCTCATTTAAAAATGTGGTTCTGCTTCTTTTTTAGTCAAAGTAAGCACAGGGGCCCTGATTCAGGAAAGCATCCCAACTCAGGAAGTCACCTAGGCCCAGATTCAGGAAAGTATGTGCCTAACTCTCCAGGAAAGCACTTAAACAAATGCTTAAATTCCATTGTTTTAAACAAATAATCTGGGATACCTTGGTAAACTGAGCTCATTTGAACAACATGTGTTTCAATACACTGTAAAACGTTAAGTAACACCATAGTCCAGTGTAAGACCATACATCTAGGGATAAAGAATGTAGGTCACACTTACAAGGGTGTCTGGTGAGTAATGCTCCGATAGGGACCATGGGATCATGGTGCATAAACAGATGAACACAAGCTCCTGATGAATGCAATGGCTAAGAAAGCTAACAAAACCTTTGGATGTATATGTAGGGAAATATTGAGTAGAAGCAAGGAGGTGGTATTACCATACTATACAGCATTAGAGAGACCATTACTGGAATACTATGTCCTTTTCTGGTCTCCAAATTTTAAAAATTATGGAGGGGAAATTAGAAAGGTTTCAGAAAAGAGCTAGGTGGAAAAATGGACTCACCAGTAGAGCACCCCTCGGGGCTGGATGCAGCCGCTCTTTCATCGTCTAGCACCCCGTGCTTATGCCGACAGTCACTCTGGTCCTGCAGCAATCTCTCTTCTTGTGACTCAGCCCTTGGACAAGGTGACCATTGTCTTTCCCCTTCTGGGGTGATGGAAAGTCTAACAAAAACAAATATCTGATCCCTCCATCTGCTGTGCCACCCTCCATTCTGCTCTCATGGTCTGGCACGCCCTTTTCTCAGGGCGTCCAGTAGTCCATATCCCCTTTCCAGGGGCTTCATGCCATCTTACTAGTGCTGGTAGGTGAACTCAGGCTCGTTCTCTACCTGGGTTCCAGTCCAAGATTCCTAAGACAGACAGTCAAGGTTCATCCTGCCAGACTTCCTGCTGCCACCTCCCTGGATTACTTCTTATCAAGCCTTTCTACAGACTTTGTCCTCACCCTGCCAGAGCCTTCCTGCCCCCTACAGGTCTCTTCACTTCCTACTACTAGGAGAACAACTGCAGAATTCCTCCGTCTTTCCTTGCAATCCCTTTCTGCTCCACCCAGCCCCTCCCCAGCTGGATTGCATCATTAATGAGGCCTTGCCCACACTCCAGGTGCAAGCAATTCAGTTAATTGGCCTCTCAGGCCCACATTAAAACCTCTTCACCAAGTGTGGGGCAGGCACCCCACCACAGGATACAATCATGATTTAAGGTCTGGAAAACCCACCTGAGACTAAAGAAACTCAATCTATTTAGTTTATCCAGAAGAAGCTTAGGAGATGACTTGACTGCAGTCAATAAGTACCTACTATGGAGAAAAACATTTCTGATAGTAGAGGGCTCTTTAATCTAGCAAACAAAGGCACAGCAAACTCCAATGCCTGGAAACTGAAGCTAGACAAATTCAAATTAGAAATACTGTGAAAAAATTTTAACAGTGAATATAATTAACTATTGGAACAACTTACCTAGATTCTCTATCACTTGCAATCTTTAAATCAAGATCTGATCTCTTTCTAAAAGATATGCTCTAGCTTAACCAGAAGTCATGGGCTTGTTGCAGGAATTACTGGGTCAGGTTCTCTGGCTTATGTTATGCAGGAAGTCAGACAATCACCATAATGACCCCTTCTAGCTTTACAGTCTTTGAATCTATGAATTATGAAAGATTGTCGAAGGAGTTTTTAAATTCTTAGCTCTAGAACTACTGCATTTGATGCTTCCAGAACACTATGTCCTTAACAGTACAATCCTAAAGCCAGGATGTCCTTCGCCAATGTGCCTCAAAACTCAGGTCTGCTCTTAACTATTAGGGATGTAAATATCCGTTTTAAAAGTTAACGGTTTAAATGACAAAAATTATGTTGTTTAATCGGTTAACCGATTAAAGGGAGAAGAGCTGGGGTTGTTCTGGCCATCTGACCTGGGGTTCAGTCAGGGGTTGCTCTGTCCGTCCATCCTGGCGCTGGTCCAGCTGGCTGGCCGGCCGGCGTGGCTGGGAGTTAACGGTTAGGGTGGTTAACCGGTAAGACTAATGCTTACCGTTTAACTGTTTAGTATTTTACATCCCTATTAACCATAGTACCCTTATGCCCTGAATCATCTCAAAATGGCATTTTGGGAATGTATAAGTAGGGGCATTGCCAGCAGATCGGGGACGTGATCGTTCCCCTCTATTCGACACTGGTGAGGCCTCATCTGGAGTACTGTGTCCAGCTTTGGGCCCCACACTACAAGAAGGATGTGGAAAAATTGGAAAAAGTCCAGCGGAGGGCAACAAAAATGATTAGGGAACTGGAACACATGAGTTATGAGGAGACGCTGAGGGAACTGGGGATGTTTAGTCTGAGGAAGAGAAGAATGAGGGGGGGATTTGATAGCTGCTTTCAACTACCTGAAAGGGGGTTCCAAAGAGGATGGATCTAGACTGTTCTCAGTGGTAGCAGATGACAGAACCAGGAGTAATGGTCTCAAGTTGCAGTGGGGAAGATTTAGGTTGGATATTAGGAAAAACTTTTTCACTAGGAGGGTGGTCAAACACTAGAATGCGTTACCTAGGAAGGTGGTGGAATCTCCTTCCTTAGAAGTTTTTAAGGTCAGGCTTGACAAAGCCCTGGCTGGGATGATTTAATTGGGGATCGGTCCTACTTTGAGCAGGGGGTTGGACTAGATGACCTCCTGAGGTCCCTTCCAACCCTGATATTCTATGAAATTCTGTGCCAACTCAACATTTGGATAGTTTGGAAACTAAGAAAACCAGAGAGCAAAACTCTACCATACATTTGAGAAACTTCTAAGCTTAAAATGCATATATCATTAGAACTATAAAAATGATATTTTTAATAGAAATTTTGTTTGTTCTTTATACATCAAAGAGGTCTACTGAACAAGCCAGCCATTCTGAATTTTTAAGTATCAGCCATTTCCAAATGATGTATATGAAAGATACGTGATGTGAACATAGGAGAAAACGGTATAATCTTATTATGTCTGCATAACTCAAAAAAGCTAAGTTTTTAAGGGACTCTTCTAAACTAAAATTTTAGATGATCTCAAAGCTAAAGCAGTTCAACAGTTCAATCTAGCTTTCAGATCAATACAAATTCAGAGTACAACAATTCTAGTTCATGAGTGAAACTCAACTTTAAAAAATGATGAATCAAGCTTTTCCAAACTTAACTTATTATTTGATCTCAACAAGATGAATACAAGCTAATGTTCATGTTAATATCTTCAGCCACCAAGTTATTCAGGTGCAAACTTTTTGTTTGGAACATACAGGGGAAAATATTTATCATATATACACAACTCAGAAATGGCCAAACATATTTTGCGCAAAGTTTCCAATATTAATCACCTCTGGGCTGAGATAAAGCTAGTTTAATGTCAGCATGAAAGGATGAGCAATCTAAGTGGGGAAGGGTGAACTCAACCTTCACTATTCAGTATTAGCCACACACAGTGTAATATAGGAAGAAATGTACCAGTAGCATCCACATTTCCATCCATAACAAATCTTGTAAAACAACCAAGAATATTACAAGTTAAATCATGCATACATGTTCAACAGGGTTCCTTACGTTGTTTAAAATGTGAAGACCAAGGCCCCATGTGAATAGGACGAATTATTAACAGGTTACTGATCTACAAAACAGCTTCATTTCCCACTCCCCCACTCAGTGTTCAAAGTGCTAAACGAAACCTGAGGTAACTCAAAACAATTCAGGTGCTAAACCTGGCTTTAGCAAAAGGTACAGAGCACCAAGATGTTGGGTTTTGTTGTTGTTGTTTTTGTATGGTTTTGACGTTTTTCAACATATAAACCGCGGAATAGATTTCAACTGACCCATCAGTAGAAAAAAAATATATTTTCTTTCTTTTAACCCTTCGTTGCATAATTATAGTGTTTGCCTGAGCTGGTACTGGATTCTTGCCGTAAAAAGAAATGGCCAGAGAATAGCTCCCATGAACCCAACTTACTCACAGCTATCTTAAGCCTAATTTTGCCTCCAGGGCTGCAAAATCCATGAAATATAAATGAGTTCTCCTGAGCTTCACAGCAGTGGAAGCTGCTCTCTGTTTTGCATTTCCTTCTCAAAAGGTAGCCACTTAAAATCAATTTCACTTTTATGAGGTTTCCCAAGCCTGCTCCCTTCCAAAGGGTGGAGTCCCATAATCCACTTTACTGTGCTGCCTTGTATAGCAGTGGAGCCATAGGGAATGACACGACATACAGAGCACGCAGATCATAGCCTCTGACATCCTTGGTGAGGAGCAGTGTATTCCTTAGCTGACTAACAAGTCATGAGCCAAGAAAAATTCTTAAATGGGCCAGGATTGCTTGAAGACCTCTTAAAATGACAACTTCAAAACAGACTTTAACCCGAAGAAGACAACTGGCCCCCATCAGAATCAAAGAGATCTCTCCAATCCAATGGCATTTTGGGAGTAGGAGCTAGAAGAATATAGGTACCATCTCACCTGAAAAAGCAATACAGGTGCTTGAAACGTATTTGTAGTGCCTGCTAGTCTTTAATAATTTGTCATAAGAGAATGCTACAAGGTTATCAATGTTTATGGAAATGCCTAAGGTTTCTAGCCAGTGATTCAGTTTTCCAAGCCATTGTCCATACAAAGACAAAATGAATTTCAGTTGCCATCTTTAATTCTGTAGCTACAAAGTTTGAAGCAACATGAACACCAGGGGACTATCTCCATGGCTGCCATTGTGCTGCCACACTGAAGTTAGCCAATGACAGTTGGTTAGGGCGTGTGTCCCCTCTGTCTGTTCCACAGACAGGGTCAAACCCGCTCTAGTCCAGTAGAGCAACCAGCATGAAACTCCACCAGCTGAAACTCACCAAGTTCTCTCCTTCCTGAGTAGGAAAAACAAACATGCAAGAGGAAAATATAGTCCACAGATTTTACCAAAAGAAATACAACATATATTTAGGTAGGAAAATGGTAATATAAATTCATTAAAAGACACTGCTAACCCATTAAAAATACATCATAATATATTATTTTATAATGTACATTCTTTACCCAACAGTCTAAATTCACATTTAGACACAATCAAAATCCTGTGACGGTAGAGGATTACAACAGAACTGCTGTCAATACACAAGCACTGAACAATAATGCCATAATACAACATTACAACCCAAACGTTTTTTTTTCACCTACACTGGTCTTCAGAGACTAATAGTGATGTATGTAAAGGAAATTCATAGAACTATGAAAAGGCAATATATAAAGCACAGTCTATGTTTTCATTTTTCCAAGTTTAGGATTACGTTTCCATTTCAGATAAAGGGCATTAATCTTTTTGACAATTTATAGTGTCCTGGTGATGTCATTTTATCAGGGTGATTAAGGACAGATTTAGTCTCCAATTTAGTCTTCCAATCTCAACCGGAGCTTTAATCAGAATGATTACTCACTGTGTTGAGATTGTCCCAGTGAATAGCGCATTACTGACCTTTCCTCCACAGAAAATTTAAACTTGTATCATTTGACCAGTCAGGATTATCTCCCCCCCCTGCCCCACACACACACCCCCCCTCCAGATCAGGATTAAAGGTGAATTTTCAAGATCAGCCACACAGTCACTCTCTCGCACATACACTTCCATGCACACCCACCCCTCCCACTTCAGAGTGCTGAAGGAGGTTTTTCTCTTATTTTTAACACTTGCCTGCAATGCACACAACCTCTCCCTTCATTCACTAAAGCTGATTCTAGTTCTTCAGGATTGTTAACCAGAAATAAAACTGCTGTATACTTCACGGGCAGTACTTTTACAAATCAGTATTAAGTGTTAACTGCTGTCAATCAAAGGTTTTCTCTCTTTTCAAACAGTACACTGTTACGGGGGCAGGGGAGAGCCCAAAGTCCCCAGAAGAATGCCTTGTGACAGACAAGTCACAGGTAAATGCAGTGTAGTTGTAGTCGTGTAGGTCCCAGCACATTAGAGCGGTATGGCAAGCAAGGTAACATCTTTAATTAGATGGGTTTCAGAGTAGCAGCCGTGTTAGTCTGTATCTGCAAAAAGAAAAGGAGTACTTGTGGCACCTTAGAGACTAACCAATTTATTTGAGCATAAGCTTTCGTGAGCTACAGCTCACTTCATCAGATGCATGCAGTAGAAAATACAGTGGGGAGATTTTATATACACAGAGAACATGAAACAATGGGTGTTACCATACACACTGTAACGAGAGCGATCAGGTAAGGTGAGCTATTACCAGAAGGAGGGTGGGGTGGGGACCTTTTGTAGTGATAATCAAGGTGGGCCATTTCCAGTAGTTGACAAGAACCTGTGAGGAACAGTGGGGCGGGGGGGCATGGGGGGGGGAAATAAACAATGGGGAAACAGTTTTACTTTGTGTAATAACACACCCACTCCCAATCTTTATTCAAGGCTAAGTTAATTGTGTCCAATTTGCAAATTAATTCCAATTCAGCAGTCTCTCATTGGAGTCCGTTTAGAAGTTTTTTTGTTGAAGAAATGCCACTTTTAGGTCTGTAATCGAGTGACCAAAGAGATTGAAGTGTTCTCCGACTGGTTTTTGAATGTTATAATTCTTGACGTCTGATTTGTGTCCATTTATTCTTTTATATGGAGACTGTCCAGTTTGACCAAGGTACATGGCAGAGGGGCATTGCTGGCACATGATGGCATATATCACATTGGTAGATGTGCAGGTGAACTAGCCTCTGATAGTGTGGCTGATATGATTAGGCCGCTTCTGTAAGTGAGTCTTGTATCTCTCACCAACAGAAGTTGGCCCAATAAAAGATATTACATCACCCACCTTGTCTCTCTAAGTCACAGATAAACACATTTTTGAAACGTATAAAGCTGAGGTAAAGTTTTTCTACTGAAAATTGCTCACTAGAAAGAATCTCATTTGTTCCAGAAATTTTTTGCCTTTGGGCTCAAGCTCTGCTTGTTTAATCAGTGAAACCATTACAAAGTAGTGGAGGTGGAAACCTGCAGCTGTTGGAAGGACTGCTATCAAAATGGAGGATTACAGCTTCACTTTATAAAGTCTAGATCCTGCACTATTAAAGTTAACGGGCATTTTTCCATTGAATGGAAGCAGGACAAAGCCCTAACTGAGGAAATGTGCTTCCTACTTACATACTAACTTTAAAAAAAACCAACAATCACCTTTTACTTTGGGGCAGAACTGTTCAAATTACTGATAACAGTAACAGCAATAATGATGGTTTTACATAGCATCTTCAAAACAAAGGATACAGAAGTGTTTTAGAGACATATATGTAAATTAGCATTTCATCCTTCACAGAAATGCACCCGTCACCTCTAAGGTGAAACCAGTAGCTGTTTCATAGCAACACAGTAAGTAAGGACAGAAAATTAAAAATATCATATAGAAACTATAGGGAGAATTGAAGAAGGCAGAATACAGTTCCCAGTTTCAGTGTTCCCAACTCTCACAATTTCAATTTGAGTCTCTACAACATTTGGTGAAGTCCCAGGTTCTGGAATCAAGAGACTACATAATAATCTCAGCTTTTCATTTAACAGATAAAAAGTTTCTAGCCTTCCTGAGAGCAGAGAAAAACTTGATACCATGAAGCCAAAGAATCCTAAAGGCTCCAAAACTAGGAGGCAAATAAAAATACTCCCCTTCCATTTATTATTATTATTATTTTTCAAATAACATGATTTTAAGTCAATTGCATGGTTTTGGAGGGCCTGCCTTAAGATTGTTGAACACATGGACTTGTCAATACTTCAGTTTCCCTACCCACACTGGAACTTTGCTAGGTAACTGAGGAGAACCCCTCTAATCTTGCATGAGGTCTTTAGCAACCAAAGTTTTATTTTGGATCAGCTAGCAGCAGTGTCCTCTACCTTCCACACCATCATTCTTAGGCATTGCTTCACGGCTGATTTAGAGGGAGAGAGCCACACATTGACTGAATCATCACCACCACAACTTCCTGCAACTCTTGGAACTTCCTTGGAAACCTCTGCATCAAGTGCTGGCTCGACTGGATTCAGCTGAGCTTGTGAGATAGTCTGAGAAGGTACAGATCTAGGTCAGATGGGGCTCTGTTTTTCTAATCATCCATTTGTGGATATGAATATTCAAACTCCAAAGTTACTATTTTAAGATGCTTTCCCTTAAAAGGTATCTTTAGACATTTGTTTTTAACCCTGTAATTTCACCATTAAGGCTCATAACTCTCTGTGCTCCCTTCCTTTCACATGCAGCTATTTAGCTTTTGAAGAAATTTTAAAGGGGGCTATTTTTAGCTAGGTTTATTGCTGCTGAAATGCCCCAGGTATTATCAGACCAATGGAAAAACTAATGTGAGAAGCTAGCATGCAATAACTGATCTAACTGATGAGAATTTCTAAATAATCTAGCCATCAAAAGACCCTTTTGAAATGTTTAATCACGGACTGGATTTTATGAACTGCTTGAGCACCTCTAAAAGTTGACTGTCTCACAGAAATTAGAGATGGGAACTGTCTTTTCAGATCCTCTTGTCCTGCCTCAGTTTCCTACAGCACAGCACTGAGACCTTTTTTGTCCAGTTCTGCTTTTAAAATGACAAGCAATGTATTAGGCTGCCATCCTTTGTTTGAAAGGCTATCCCCACTCAAGTTTAATAGATTTCATGGTTACCATCCCAGCCCCCATTAGCCTAAGGTGTTTTTTTTTTTCTGGTTCTAAATAGAATAAAATGATTGAACAACATAAATTGAATTCTGTGAAAGATTTTGGTAAAAATTAAAAGGAGAACCTTAAATGCTATGGTGAGAAATGTTATAGAAAAATGCTAATATAGAAGGACAGTTTGAAAACTTCAATGGATTTAATTACTTATAACATGATGATTGTTCTGGACACCTTTCACAATTTTCCCTTGATTTAGACCCACATTTTCCTTCATCAAATTCTAAGCAAGTTGCTCTCAATCAGAAATATTAAATCATTGAACTAAGTTGTTAAAGAAAATAATCTTACATTGCTTACACTTTCCCGCTCTTTTCTCCCCAACCTCATATCCTTAACTTAGTCCTACTTCTGCTGGGCTCTGCCAGATCCAGCACTATGGTACTCTATCCCTCACTTTGTACTTTCATCCATTTGCAGACGGTAGCTCACACAGTGCAGCTTTTCAGCCACTGCAGTATCGCATCCTGAAATAGAATGCTAAAAGCATCCCAGTTCTTAACACTTTTGTTAGAGATTTTTTGTACGTGTGAGAAAAATAGATTAATTCACAGTACTACAGAAAATTCATGGCCTCCTCAGGTTTTCACAAGGCGCTCAAGCTTCTAACACCAGTTTCAGAATTGTGGCATGTTTCAGCACTCAGGTTTCCATGACCTTCAGAGAAATAACTGATCACCTTGATTTAGAGTAGGCAAGAATCTTGCTAAAGAGAGACTGGGTTACAAAGCTCGTGTAAAGGGTTTGTCATCTCAACACATGCTATATTTCACATTTATGCTGGAATACACAGACACATTTGGGAATAATTTTTAAACCAAAGCTATCTAATCAAAATGTATAGTATAAAATTTGTATGGTTTCTCTCTTCTCATTGCTCAGATTGCTCCTTATATTTTTGGCATTATCAATGAACAAGGCTGTAACAATTGGGCCAGCTGCCCATGCACGCTGACCAGAGCTTCAAGCCACCTTATAAAGTTGAGGGGCTGGTATATGTTACTTCTTTTGCAAACAGTACGTGCAAAAGTATTGAGCTGACTGACTTTTTATTAGTTTTTTCATGCAATTTCAGATTTTTCTCCCCTTCTCTTCCAAGTTTACTGAGCGTTCAGCACAGCCATAACCTCAAGTTCCTCCCATCTACCCCTACCCTCAGCCCCCTCCAAATGGGCTTCTGCCCTCTCCACTCAACTGAAACTGCTTCCACTAAGGTCTCGATCAACCTCTTCCTGGCCTAAACTCAGGCCTCTACTTCAACCTTGACATCTCTCTGCTGCTTTTGACATTGTGATCATACCCTCCTCCTTAAACCCTTTTCTTCTGATCCTGCCCCGCACTTCCAGCTCATCTTCTTACCTCTCTAGCCTTTCACTTGACATTTCTCTTGGTGAATCCTCCTCCCTCTCTCACTGTCCCAGGAAGGTGAGAGAGGTCTCCCACTGTGCTTCCCCTTTGGCCCCTGTTAGGATATAGATATTCAGGCCTGTCTGTAAAGGCCTATAACTCTAAGAATTTAGGTGTATTCTTATCACTTGGCTAGTTAGAGGTATAAAAGAAAGAATCAAAATCACTGTCTGCCAGTGTAAGGTCCTTCTCTTACTGTGACAGTCTGAGGCCCTGTTCTTAGGTTAAGGCCTTTGGCTAAGCGACAGAGGCAGCCATAAGGTAGGAAGCGACCGGTCACAACCTCACATTCCAAAGAAGTCACATTGAAAGAAGGTGCTACTGGGCTGTTCGGAATACAATCCTGTCCTGATAGTGCCTATCACCTCCAGAGAAAGGGAAGTGCCTAGAAGATGTAAAAGGAAATTGAGGTTGATAGTTTTCTGTCTGGTAAGAACTCACTTAACAATAGACACAGCTGGGAAACTCTTATGTCTTTATAGATGTAGTTGTGAAATCCTCACTTCTGTATTGTTTTGTCATTATGGTTCCCACTTTGCAAAAAGAAAAGGAGTACTTGTGGTACCTTAGAGACTAACCAATTTATCTGAGCATGAGCTTTCGTGAGCTACTGCTCACTTCATCGGATCCGATGAAGTGAGCTGTAGCTCACGAAAGCTCATGCTCAAATAAATTGGTTAGTCTCTAAGGTGCCACAAGTACTCCTTTTCTTTTTGCAAAGACAGACTAACACGGCTGTTACTCTGAGTTCCCACTTTGCTATTGTTTGTCTGTATAATCTCTGTCTGGTTCTGTGATTGTTCCTGTCTGCTGTATAATTAATTTTGCTGGGTGTAAACTAATTAAGGTGGTGGGATATGATTGGTTACATAAACATGTTACAATATGTTAGGATTGGTTAGTTAAATTTCAGTAGAATGATTGGTGAAGGTATAGCTAAGAATATTACTTCCTGTTTGCCCCTAATTTATATAGTAAGTTGGGATTCGAAAATAAGGAAAAAGGAACTTGTATTTAAGCTTGCTGGAAGTTCACCCCAATAAACATCGAATTGTTTGCACCTTCGGACTTCGGGTATTGTTGCTCTCTGTTCATGCGAGAAGGACCAGGGAAGTGGGAGAGTGATGGAATAAGCTCTCTAACATCCCCCTCCTCCGTTTGCTCCACGCAGTTTCCTTGTGTGATCTCATCCACTCATCTTTACACAGGTGACTCAAACATGATAACATTCATTCCCTTACCTGTCATTTAATTTTCCCTGAATGGGAGTCTGTTGCTGATGGGCTTTTCCAAGTCTTGGAGGTGAACAAGAGGGTCCTCTTTCCCACTAGTGTAGTTTCTGTCAGCTCCTTCCACAAGTGTGCCTCAATGACATTATTTCCTAAGTCATACTGCCAAAGCTAAGAGGAACATGAACGAAATCTACAACAAACAGATCAGATATTGAAACATCAGGCTGAACTTACCCTTCCACACCCAATAAAAATAAAGATTTGTTATTTCCTCTCTAACCAGAAACATCGAGAATCAAGAACCATCACCATGCAACCAGATGTTCGAAAGTTGTCAAATGCAATAAACCAGGACAGGTTGTGATGAAGTAGGGCATGTTCCCACTGAAAGACAAAATTACAGGCAAGGAAATGAATATGATCAATCACTCCCCTCATACTGCCTAGCTGAAGGCATTAGTGTGCAATGCCTGGGGAAGATTCTAAGGAATTGCTTAATGAGGACTTGAATTTCACTTTAAGCAACAGTTCCATGCCCAGTTAGGTTTTAAATAGAGCTTCTGGGTCTAAAGAGTTTCTAAGATGACGTAAGGGAGCTTTTTGAATAGTTTTCTATGAATCCATGATGTTCCATGGCTCTGTTTTGTATATCCCACCACCAGAAAATCCAGGTGCCTTAGTAATTATGAGTACAAACTGCACAGGATTCAGAAGGGAAAAATTAAAACAAATGAAACACTTCCAAAAATGACCTAAAGTAGCATTTCCATACATAAAAATGTCATGGCTTTACAGAAGACCTTACAGGACAAAAGGCTGCTGTTTCTAGCCCTGGAGAACCAGCAGACACCAAGAAAAAAAATCTAATTCTTGCTTGGGATTGGGTAATTGGATGGAGAGTAGGCATTCTATCTTTGGAGTAGGAGAGAATGGTGTAAGGTTTCTCTGGCAGGGTGAATGGGGCAGGGGAAACAGGATTTGTTTGAAGCTTCTTAGGGATCTTTTTGAAGGTTACTACTACTTCGTATAGCTTTGGTTTTGGTTGTCTTTGCCTTAGCTTTCTAGAGCGAGGTAGGTGCCTCTTTTGTTTTCTTTTTTTAATGGCTGCATTTCCTTCTCAGATTTACGTTTTCTATTTAATACTTTTAAGAAACCATTCAGTGTTTCGTGTAAGACCATCCTTCATCTCTCCAAGAATTTTTTTTTCCTTTTCTGCTTATGTTCTCTTTCACATTCCTCCCTTTCATCTGTTATTGTTTGTGGGTATATTTGGGGTATATTCTGCTTACTCCCAGAATTTATATGTGAAATTTAACTTAAATTTATACTTAACCCCGGCCAACCTGCAGATCTGGGATTCCTGGATTTGATTATATACCGCTACGTTTTCTGGTCTGTTGCTTCTGGTGTCATCAGCAAAACTTGGAAACCACGTTAGTGATACTGTCACAGTCGAGTGTTTGGAAAGTATTGGCTGTCATACTGACCCTCATAGTACTCCACAACTCACCTCCCTAACCCCTTGCCTGATGGATACCTTTTACTTTTAGCACTTTTGCCATGGACCCAAGCTTAAGTTCTATCTATTATTTCTCTTTGCATCAAAAGCACATTTTGAAACCCAATTAGACTTCACCAGTCCATAGCATTGTGCTCTCAGCATTATCTCTTCAAAAGCAATTACCCAATTTTTGACATGACCTAACTTTTCTGAGACTGATCTGTTTTTATCAGCTCATATTTCTCTAGCTATTAGGGCTTCTTCTCTATTATCACTAGGATCTTCTCTACCACTTCTCCTGGTCTAGGTCTTTCTGACCCTCCCTAGTCGTCATCTTTAAAATTGCAGTTGCTTTTCTTCACTCTACATCTGCAATGAACTATCAAAATGATATATTCAGAATTCAGGGTGTAATACAAGTACAGCATATCCTTAATCAACATGCAGTGATATTAACACCCACACCACTTGAAGAGTTCACATCATCCGTCTCCGATACCTACTTCATTCTCCTTCTTAAACAACTGTGTTCCAGTCTGGTACAGTTTTAAACTTCATTCTGCTTCTAACAGCTTAGGCACTACAACAGTACAAATAATGACTGGGGTCCCATTGTGCAAGGCAAATACAATGAAAAGATAGTTTTCTGCCAGGAAACTTCCAATTTAAGTACAAGATGAGACATAACAGGCAAATATAACAGACAGATATGGGGTGGAATAGGGACAAAGTACCACAAGGTAACAGTCGAACAATTACTAGTTTCGTAGGTATCACACCAGAGATGGGTTTTAAGGAGATATTTGAAGGAGGATAATGTAGTGTCTCTTTACTGGGTGCTCTCTTCCATGAATAAAGGGCAGCATGGCAGAAGGCGTAATGGCTCTTGTTGGAAAATGTGACAAATGAACAGCAAGGTCTGGTATTGCTGGTGAAGCAGAAGTGGGACACGAATGGCTTAAAGGCACATACAATAGGAAAGGCAGAAATAGGACACAAAGGGCCTAAAAAAAGACAAGTAGTTTATGCTTCATGCGGTAGAAAAGGGGAAGCCAGTGGAGTGATGTAGAGGGGGTGTCATGTTCTTGAAGAGCTTGTGGAAGCTCCAGCTAATGCTGAAATCCGCGACTTCCTCTCAAAGTGCCCCAACATGTATGTTTTGTATATCATACTCACAACCTAGTCACTTCTGGGTGAAATTCAAGATGCTTAAGATAGTCTTTAAAGCTCTGAATGGTCTCCAACAGTTATTTAAAAGGTTGCCTCCTTCCTTATGTGTTGCTGCTACACGTGAGGTCTGCTTAGGTGGGTCTGCTTTTGAAATCTGATTTCTGAGGTCAGTAGCAGGAGATTCTCAGTTGAGCCTCAGAAATCGGGGTGAAGTCCTGAATCCATCGAGGTCACTGACAAACTTCCACTGATTTCAGTGAGGCCAGGACCTCAACCTCTGTCTGTTACAGCCAGAGTTTAGAAAAACTCATATCGTGCTACAAGTGTTTTGGTTTGATTAGGCTTTTGAGTAAACTATTTTTAAAATATGTATGTATCTATTTTGCCTGGTTGGTTGATATCATGAACCAAATTGGAATTTAGGAAGGGAAAAGCTGAATTCTGAGCTGTTTTTAATGATTTCCTATAGCAGCTATTAGTCTATGCACTATGTATCAGAATTTGTATGTATGTACTTCAACACCCATTTACCTCCCTGAATATGCTAAGTCAACTCTGTTTTAAGTGAAAACATTGTTTCTCTAGGCTTCACAAAGCCCTATAATACTCCCAAGAATGTAAGGCTGGTCTCAGTACATCAGTAAGTTAGCCATGTTTTCCTAATTTATCATGAAGTTGCTTTTGTTTTGCTAGCCCTGTATAAGGCAAAAATAGTAAGTCTCACATTACCACCCTTCTGATTTTGTACTGCTACAGAAAAGACTTTGCCCACTCAAAAGATTCTTTTTGTATTGATGGATCATTATAGACTGAAGCTCTATAGTCAAGATAACCTGTGAGGATCTCACTTTCATGATTCAGAATTGTTCAGATTCCATTTCAATGCATCTTTAGAGTTTAAGGACTTTAATGGCAGACACTGCACCAGGAAAGCAAGAAGACAGCAATGGATTTCACTGGGCTGAGATTTTCGCTTTCTTGTAAGTGTAAGAGCCACTTTATATGCTCTGAAACCTTGACTGAGAGTATCATTGGTTGAGAGGATTCTCAAAGCATCAGGCATTCAATTTTGTATGTGAAATTGCATGCCTAATTGGCATACACCATTACCACAAATGAGCACATACATCTGTTATTTGCATGAGCAAAGGGACAGTTAGATGCATGCACTGACTTAATATTTCACATTGGCATTTGGTCACACGCATCCCTGCCAGTCTGCATGTGTAGCATACAACTGCAGCAACAGCATGGACACTTGCGTACTTACAGTTGCACATCTGACTTTCTGAAAATCAGGCCTCAGGAATCTAAATGCTTCATGCAGTCCCAAGCTAACACAGGACTTACGGTTTTGAAACACTTATCTGCCAGTGACCTCCCATTTTCTGCACATCAAAGCACGACACAACAATATATATATTTACATCACCCTTTTATTTCATAGCCAGAAATACAGTTCCATAGGGTAAAAATCAATAAATAGTGATGTTTAATCATTAAACATAAAACCCATCTCTCTTTGGCATCTGACAGTATTCTGTTTGTGAAACTAGAGATTATATAGGAATAGTTTAGAGTTCATTCTTCAATACAATAAGTTCACAGAGGTGCAGTTTACTTTAAAATATACATCAGCTGTAAAGATTCCTAACATACCTAAAAAAAATCAACCAAACCAGTAGAATGCAAACTATCCACAGGCTCTTCACTGTAGCCAACTACAACTGTGGAGTAAGTGAATGGATGAAAAGAATTCTTGTTTTTCCACAACACACACTCTGCACTAGTGCTTTCCATTCATTCTGAAGAAAATCAGAATTGTGCCAGGAATGACTGACCAATTAAAAATTATTTCTATTTCATAGACATGGTGCTTATTTAAATCTTTAACTTCTAAATAACTTGCTGAGCAAAACCAAGCATGGTTGCACACTGCCTCAGTAATAACTTGCACCTTTAAAAAAAGACAAAGAATGAAAAATAGTACTTTTACAAAGGCAAGCTACATATATTTTCCAAATATATTTAAGTTTGCAGTAGTTAAAACTGCATTTCCTGCCATGGTTGGACATGATTTCTTAAGCAACAAATTAAGCCAGTGCATTTGATGTAAATTGTTAAATCCAGATTCAGCACTTCAAGGCTGCTATAGAAGCACTCTATGCCTTCAAAAGAATTCAGGCATCTGGATTTTTAATTTTAAAAAGTGTTTAGTGCTGCAAATAACTGGAATTTCCAGTGCAGTGCTAAAGTTGTGTTTTAACACCTTCCAAAAGTAAGTATGTAATATAATTATGATTTAAAAATCAAAAATTTCATTCAATGCTATTTTCTGATGTAGACATTCTAATCTATATATTGGAATCTAAAGTGGATCCTTGTTTATATGTCACGACAATGTAAAACCCGCAAAATTTATTACAGTAAATCCTCTTAAAATTTAATGAAAATCTTTATTTCCAGAATGGTTCTTTTTTAAAAAATATTTCAAATACTTATTTAACCAAAGTTTTTAAAAAAGAGGAAGGAAGAAAGAAGCAAAGCAACCATGCCCATGTGCAACTAAAAAATAACTGTTCAATAATTTTAAGTAAAAATAAACCTTTGTTCATTTGCATCAGTGAAACGTTTTTCTAGCGCAGACCCAATTTCAAAATGTTTAAACTGGATTGTTTTAAATAACAAGTAGTTCAATTCAGGTTCACATTCTTTTCTGTAATACAACAAATCATTACCATACATACATTTTATTGTAAAGTGTAGAAAATGACAAAAGGAGAACTTGATGCTTATCCAACAGCAACTTCCAATAGCAAGCCAAATTAGCAACAACTAAGTAGACACCATCACCAATGTCTGAGTGTCAAATCACTGTAAATACTAGATACCTGTACAAAAGCCTTTTCTTTGTTAAAAAGTGTCCCAAAGAAATGTCCACCAATTGCAGTCAGATTTTCTTCAGAAATTAATCTCTCTGAAAAGATTTTCCCCTCCAAATATTTGTGACATTTTGAGTGTTCAAAATTGTATTCAACAAATAACGTTCTGATAACACTTAGCTGATACAACCACCTACCATGTGGACACTCATGTACACAGTACAACAGTGGATTTTTGCAGCCGTGAAGAAATTACCAGGAGTTGGCTTTAACTTCCACGTGGTAGTTCATGTGTTGTTTCTAGCAAACATACGGTCCCCTCTTAGGGTAAGGTGCTGGAGCTGGTATTGTAGCACTTCTGTGTCAGCAGGTTCCTTGATGTTCATTTTGTCTAAATTGAGGTAGTCCAGAGATTTAGAGTGAGCCCTCTTACCTTTGAGGAGACAAAGAGGCAGAGGACCATGAAGTGCCTTGTAGGGTTCATATGGTAAAGCCTTAGTGCATTTATCCCCTGAGCTGGGCATCCGTCTTCTCCTCCTTCCATTTACAGCTGGGATCTCATATGGCTGGTAGTATCTACTTCTCGCTTTGTACAACCGTGAGGAACGTGTAAGTCCTGAATCAAGTTGTTTGGAGCGCACGGTGGACACAGCTTCCACTTTATTTTCCTCACTTCCTGTACACTTCTGGGCTAACTTCAAGAGCTCCTCACCAGTTGTGAAGCCAACCAAGTAGTTAGAATCCATGTGAAGGATCTGATAACCTGAAACTGTCCGTCGCATCGGTGAGCATGGGGTGCTGGAGCATCGAGGTTTCTCTGCTTCCACTTTGCCTGTAGAACTCACCTCTGCAATAGGTAAGGGAAGCGTCGCTATGGTAGTTCTGGTCTCTCCATTTATGTCAACTTCCATTTTAATACAATTCTACTCTCCTAAAAATAAAACAGACCTGAATTAGAAATACAAAAACCACTTATGAAGCCTTCAGATGAGCAGGATTATCTCTGGAAGCATAATGCTTCTAAACTTACTTGGGTCAGAAAATGCAGGCGGTACCTCTCTATCCAGTCTCATATCTCATTCTACAAAGTGTCTTAAAACAAGGTATCAAATGCACTTCATTTCTGTCTCTCAGAATTACTTGGCCAGTTTTAACCAAGAATGCCACAAAAATGTTCAGTTTCAATACAAAAATTTGTGTTGCCTTTCTGTGAACACAGCATTTTATCTATTCAAGTACAGGCAGTTTATTTCGTATAGTGCTATTTTTAACTGGACAAAGCACAATATGAATATTCTTTCCAGTTCCTACACCTGAAATCTTTTAAATCTGTTCTAAAAGTGTTACACTCCCTTTCCTCTAAGGCCATCTTCACAACAACCCATTATTGCATGTAAGGTAATTTCCAGATATGTTCAACCACAACAGGGAAATATTGGCATGTAATTCTAGTAAATGCTTGAAAAATTTACCCAATAGCAACTTGCCCAAAGACTAGACCTATTAGCCCAGTCTGAATATACTTGTGAAGTCATGGTCTCCTCCTCTCTCTACATTTGAAGAAAGGAAACAGTTGTGTATTAGGCCCTAGTGAGAGGCCTCTGGGCTGTTTAGATTAGCCCTTTTCATAGATGGCCCCAACCCCCCACTCAAAAGATTTAACAACTTTCTCCATTCAAAAGAAGAAGCTTCCGACTCACCCACATGTGATGCAATTATCCAGGTAAACCACCAGCATATTTTAATTTACCACATCACAAACATATATAAGAGTTATAAAATGTTATTAAACTGCACTTCCCAGAATACCACAACCTTAAAATTAAGATTCACACTCCATTCCAGCCACAGGAAGCACACACTTACAAGAAACTCCTTCCAGTAAGACCAGGGTAGTACTGACGGACATGAAAGAGAAAGGGAAACAGGCAGGCAAGCTCCCCTATGAAGCATAATTCTGAGCTTTATTACTGAACAGCCCCTGGATCTGACAAACTTTCCATAGTTTGCCACCAGGGGAACTATTTTATCACACTCCATGGGAGCTTTGCTACTGATCTCCATCCTGAGGTTGAGGAGATTGGGGAGTGAAGACAGAATCAGAAATTGCAGTGGGAAGAATGAAGGAAGGTGACAGATGCAGTATTGACATCTGGAATAGATTCCTAAACATCATGAGACTGACTTAAAAATCACACGATTAAGAGAAAATTATGTTGTTCAAACATCAGAAGGCAGAGGAAAATGTAACGGGAAGCTTCCTCATACACAATTTGTGAACGATATCTCAGATTCAAAATTCAACCTTAAATGCAAAATGTAAGACTGCCTCATGTTTGCTTGGAGGGAGAAAGCCACTACTTACCCTCTACTAGATGACAGGTTTCAGAGTAACAGCCGTGTTAGTCTGTATTCGCAAAAAGAAAAGGAGTACTTGTGGCACCTTAGAGACTAACCAATTTATTAGAGCATAAGCTTTCGTGAGCTACAGCTCACTTCATCAGATGCATATCGTGGAAACTGCAGCAGACTTTATATATACACAGAGAATATGAAACAATACCTCCTCCCACCCCACTGTCCTGCTGGTAATAGCTTATCTAAAGTGATCATCAGCTGGGCCATTTCCAGCACAAATCCAGGTTTTCTCACCCTCCACCCCCCCACACACAAATTCACTCTCCTGCTGGTGATAGCCCATCCAAAGTGACAACTCTTTACACAATGTGCATGACAATCAAGTTGGGCTATTTCCTGCACAAATCCAGGTTTTCTCACATCCTCCCCCACCCCCATACACACACAAACTCACTCTCCTGCTGGTAATAGCTCATCCAAACTGACCACTCTTCAAGTTTAAATCCAAGTTAAACCAGAACATCTGGGGGGCGGGGTTGGAAAAAACAAGAGGAAACAGGCTACCTTGCATAATGACTTAGCCACTCCCAGTCTCTATTTAAGCCTAAATTAATAGTATCCAATTTGCAAATGAATTCCAATTCAGCAGTTTCTCGCTGGAGTCTGGATTTGAAGTTTTTTTGTTTTAAGATAGCGACCTTCATGTCTGTGATTGCGTGACCAGAGAGATTGAAGTGTTCTCCGACTGGTTTATGAATGTTATAATTCTTGACATCTGATTTGTGTCCATTTATTCTTTTACGTAGAGACTGTCCAGTTTGACCAATGTACATGGCAGAGGGGCATTGCTGGCACATGATGGCATATATCACATTGGTGGATGTGCAGGTGAACGAGCCTCTGATAGTGTGGCTGATGTTATTAGGCCCTGTGATGGTGTCCCCTGAATAGATATGGGGGCACAATTGGCAACGGGCTTTGTTGCAAGGATAAGTTCCTGGGTTAGTGGTTCTGTTGTGTGGTATGTGGTTGTTGGTGAGTATTTGCTTCAGGTTGCGGGGCTGTCTGTAGGCAAGGACTGGCCTGTCTCCCAAGATTTGTGAGAGTGTTGGGTCATCCTTTAGGATAGGTTGTAGATCCTTAATAATGCGTTGGAGGGGTTTTAGTTGGGGGCTGAAGGTGACGGCTAGTGGCGTTCTGTTATTTTCTTTGTTAGGCCTGTCCTGTAGTAGGTAACTTCTGGGAACTCTTCTGGCTCTATCAATCTGTTTCTTTACTTCTGCAGGTGGGTATTGTAGTTGTAAGAAAGCTTGACAGAGATCTTGTAGGTGTTTGTCTCTGTCTGAGGGGTTGGAGCAAATGCGGTTGTATCGCAGAGCTTGGCTGTAGACGATGGATCGTGTGGTGTGGTCAGGGTGAAAGCTGGAGGCATGCAGGTAGGAATAGCGGTCAGTAGGTTTCTGGTATAGGGTGGTGTTTATGTGACCATTGTTTATTAGCACTGTAGTGTCCAGGAAGTGGATCTCTTGTGTGGACTGGACCAGGCTGAGGTTGGTGGTGGGATGGAAATTGTTGAAATCATGGTGGAATTCCTCAAGGGCTTCTTTTCCATGGGTCCAGATGATGAAGATGTCATCAATATAGCGCAAGTAGAGTAGGGGCTTTAGGGGACGAGAGCTGAGGAAGCGTTGTTCTAAATCAGCCATAAAAATGTTGGCATACTGTGGGGCCATGCGGGTACCCATAGCAGTGCCACTGATCTGAAGGTATACATTGTCCCCAAATGTGAAATAGTTATGGGTAAGGACAAAGTCACAAAGTTCAGCCACCAGGTTAGCCGTGACATTATCGGGGATAGTGTTCTTGATGGCTTGTAGTCCATCTTTGTGTGGAATGTTGGTGTAGAGGGCTTCTACATCCATAGTGGCCAGGATGGTGTTATCAGGAAGATCACCGATGGACTGAAGTTTCCTCAGGAAGTCAGTGGTGTCTCAAAGGTAGCTGGGAGTGCTGGTAGCGTAGGGCCTGAGGAGGGAGTCTACATAGCCAGACAATCCTGCTGTCAGGGTGCCAATGCCTGAGATGATGGGGCGCCCAGGATTTCCAGGTTTATGGATCTTGGGTAGTAGATAGAATATCCCAGGTCGGGGTTCCAGGGGTGTGTCTGTGCGGTCAGTTTGGATGAGCTATTACCAGCAGGAGAGTGAGTTTGTGTGTGTATGGGGGTGGGGGGGATGTGAGAAAACCTGGATTTGTGCAGGAAATAGCCCAACTTGATTGTCATGCACATTGTGTAAAGAGTTGTCACTTTGGATGGGCTATCACCAGCAGGAGAGTGAATTTGTGTGTGGGGGGGTGGAGGGTGAGAAAACCTGGATTTGTGCTGGAAATGGCCCACCTGATGATCACTTTAGATAAGCTATTACCAGCAGGACAGTGGGGTGGGAGGAGGTATTGTTTCATATTCTCTGTGTATATATAAAGTCTGCTGCAGTTTCCACGATATGCATCTGATGAAGTGAGCTGTAGCTCACGAAAGCTTATGCTCTAATAAATTGGTTAGTCTCTAAGGTGCCACAAGTACTCCTCTACTAGATGGTGAAGCTGCCATTATAGTCTTCCACATTCCCTTCCCTATCGTAACAGTGACCATCTCAGTCTTCTGTTCCATTCATGTGCCCCTCTCCCATATTTGTCCTCCCTTCCCCCTCATCTCCTACCCCTCATTCTTTCTCATGTGCCCACATCTGTCTCCTGCCCCTCAGATTCTCCTCCACACATTCCACCTTTCCCATTGCCCTCCACATTCCCCTAGACACAAACACTCCTCCAGTTTCCCTCCCTTCTCTTGGATTTTACCTTCCCAGCATCAACTATTCCTCACATTGCCTCCTTCTGTCTCCTCCTTCCCTAAAGGCAGCCTGGCTAATTCCCATTGGGATCAATGGAAGGCATTGGCCATCTTTGCTAGGAGAAGCCAAAGCTTCCTCCTGCCAAAACTGTAAAGAATTAGGCCTGGGCTACACTGTGGGGGCTTCGAACGCAACTTCAGCTACGCACAAAGCATCTTAGTTCGACTTACTTGGCCGTCCTCACGGGGGCGAGTCGACCGCGGCAGCTCCCCCCTCGACTCCACTTACTCCTCCTGCCGAGGTGGAGTACAGGCATCGATTCGGGGATCGATTTACCGCGTCTAGACAAGACGCGATAAATCGATCCCCCCTAGATCGATCTCTACCCACCGATCTGGCAGGAAGTGAAGATGTACCCCAAGAGGCCATTTTAACCTGAAGCCAGCCTGTGGCCTTGGTCTTATGTTAACAACAATGGGACATGGCAGCCATTTTGAAGCAATTTCTTTATGTGTTATGAACCAAATATTCTCTGGAGGAGATTTTACTCACCAGCCCTTGACAAATAAACTTTCAGTTATGAAGAGAAAGTGAATAAAAAAATATCCTTTAACCCTAAATACTTCTTTTCATCAATTACCCATAGTACTGGACCTACTCAAGATTAATCTCTATCAATCTTGATCAATCTATTAATCTCTTTTGTGTAGACTTAAACTCTTGTTTTAAAGATATGATGACAATATAACATGAGAACCATGATAAATTTCAGCCAAAAACCCAACTTGAAACATTTCCTATTAAAAGGATATTATGCAAAAATCTAGCCAACACGACACAGAAGATTCAAAGGGCATAAAAACAAACATGGAAATTTAAATCTGAAAGGCCACCTACACAAAATAAAAATAGAAATTGATGCCCCAGTTTAATCTTAAGTATGTAATTTAATTATGGAGTCAATCCAACTAATAATGGAAGTAACTGGCATTTGCTATCCCTTGCATCTTTACCTCCTTATCTAGGCACCAAGACAATACAGACAGTCAAGAATGCTGAGCTATTACAGTCAGAGGTATTCATGCCTTACAGTTCTTCATGTTAAATTATAATTTCTATAACCTCAAGACCAACGTTATTGGAGGGGCAGTATGGGAAAGCTTGCACTGAAACTTTTGGGCCATCCTGGGCCTGCAGCCAGAGAACTTCAACATCTAGCAGTGCCAGATCTTTAACTTTGATGTTTTATCCTCCCCCACCATAAAGCAAAGCAAAAATACTTAGAAATATTTTCGATAATACCTTTTAGAGAGATTGAGCAGTTTTCTTAAAAGATACTGCACAAGTATCAAAAAGGTTATAAAATACTAGAGGAGTTAATTCCTAACTTTCTTGCATCACTTCATATCCATATAAATGATTAAAACTACCAAATCTGCTTTCTGTACTGGTGTTTTTACACCTTCTCTAAAAAAAATGAAAGGTATTTGTCTAAAATAAAGCTAAAAGAAAGGCATTTACGCTTAAACCCTGAAGTCTGGAAATCAAACAGAACCAAATAAAAAAGTTTTATTACATCAAGTGCTCTTTCACTACTAAGTTTAATTCACTTCAGTTCAAAACACGGTATCTCCGGCTACCAAAAAAAGGGCAAGAAAATATCAGCATCCCGTAGAGAGTTTAATTGGGGGAAAAGACCAGGATGGTCTTTATAGGAACAATAAAGTCTCTCAAGAGCCAAAAGTGGCATCATACAGAGTGCAGACAAGAACATCCCCAAAATCATCAGTGTTCCAAGTCTAACACTGAAGTTTCAAAATGCAACACGATTTGTACTGTCTCTCTATGACGTTGCAATGAAAAGCTGTACAAAAATAGATTGCAGAGGAACTGGGAAACATTTGAAAGGGATGGGTAGGATCTGAAAAAGCAGAGTAGGTATGTTTAAGTGGAACAACTAGGACTAGATGAATATTAGAAGCTTCACAGGGAGGGAAATGCTAATTACTGAAAGAAAGGATCCTATTGTTAAGGACCAGCACTGAAACTCAGATGTGTGTTCAGCTCTGCCACAGAGTTCATGTGATATTTTGGGAGGTCAATTAGTTGCATTGTGGCTTATTTTCCCCACCTGTTAAAAAAAGATAAGAATATACTTTCCTGTCTCAGAAGGAATAGTATAAGGAGCAAATCATTAATGTTTGTGAGGTGCTCAGATTCTGTGGCAATAGGGAATCACAAGTACCCAGAATCTAGATAGTGCAAAAGAGTCTGGCAAATATAAGCAAGGTTTCCTTAAAAGATTTTCAAGCCATATGACTCCAGGAAGTGTGTGGGGGGTGTGCTATCTGCCACTACGTGGTTCATTAAGAGTTTACTGGTTAGATAATTCTAATCTTTACCAGTAGGGTGAAGGTGGTGACAGTGGAAGTAGTGACCAGGGCTCAAGGTCCTAATCACACTCAATTCTCAATAAATTAACAGATGGCTGAGCATACATAGCACCTTGCAGGAAGTTATCAACAACTTGCGAGGTGGAACCATAAATCAGTTTGCCTAGTCCTCCTCGCCATTCTTTAAAGTTGAACTTTTACACTGAAGCAAAGAAAAAAGTTGAAGAAATGTGCCTGGTCAGTGTTTCTCAGTTTGCATTTTGATGCTGAAGAAGACTTCTCCTCAGAGCCCAGGTCCTGAGTGAAGTCTGACACCACAATACACTGTTTTGGAAGCAATTCCAACTCAGAGTTCAGAATTAAGACTTCGCTGCAGAATCAAACAAGAGGAAGGTGAACAAGACTGGACTGCTGATCTAAGCCATTTCTTCATACATAGTAAAGGGTTGTGGAATACATACCTAAAAGGTAAATGGATTATGCTTAACCAATACTTAAGCTCTCTCCATCTGCAAGTCATTAATTTAATTAAAATAATCTGATTTTACAACATCTTTATAAACTTCAAATAATGTAACCACCACTTAACTGAAACTATTTACACTTCACAAATTTAAAAGCAAACAAACAATAATTCAGATGGAACCCCTCATCAGTTTTAAACTTGCTGTGGACCCAACTTCTACTTTATGCATAGGTGTTTTCAATGAATTTTGCATTCCTCTAAAGCTGACAAAAAGTCTACACTCTATAACAATGAGCCAAACAGATAATGTTGTTTATGTGTCTTCTACTTCTTTACAAAGCCACTAAAATATCAGGATGCTTCAGGAACAGTTCACGGGTATTTGTTTTTCCCTTGCAAGACAGTTAGTTATCTTCCCATGACAGCAATTACCAATAAATAATCAGCTTGGCTTATACCAAGGCCTGGATTTAGTAATCTTATATGCATGCTACAAAGTCTTCTTTTCTCACAGGAATGTGGCAAAGACCTGGTTCTTAAGGCTTGTCTACACAAGCATTTGTACCATTTTAATATCTGTTTAGAAATCCACGCAACCCTTCTGGGGAGGCAGTTATACCAATATAAAGGTGCTTACCTTGATACAGGTTTCAGAGTAACAGCCGTGTTAGTCTGTATTCGCAAAAAGAAAAGGAGTACTTGTGGCACCTTAGAGACTAACCAATTTATTTGAGCATGAGCTTTCGTGAGCTACAGCTCACTTCATCGGATGCATACCGTGGAAACTGCAGCAGACGTTATATACACACAGAGATCATGAAACAATACCTCCTCCCACCCCACTGTCCTGCTGGTAATAGCTTATCTAAAGTGATCATCAAGTTGGGCCATTTCCAGCACAAATCCAGGTTCTCTCACCCTCCGCCCAACCCCCCCCACACACACACAAACTCACTCTCCTGCTGGTAATAGCCCATCCAAAGTGACAACTCTCTACACAATGTGCATGATAATCAAGGTGGGCCATTTCCTGCACAAATCCAGGTTCTCTCACCCCCTCACCCCCCTCCAAAAAACACACACACAAACTCACTCTCCTGCTGGTAATAGCTCATCCAAAGTGACAACTCTCTACACAATTCAGAGTAACAGCCGTGTTAGTCTGTATTCCCAAAAAGAAAAGGAGTACTTGTGGCACCTTAGAGACTAACCAATTTATTAGAGCATAAGCTGATGAAGTGAGCTGTAGCTCACGAAAGCTTATGCTCTAATAAATTGGTTAGTCTCTAAGGTGCCACAAGTACTCCTTTTCTTCTCTACACAATGTGCATGATGATCAAGGTGGGCCATGTCCAGCACAAATCCAGGCTCTCTCACCCCCCCCCCCCTTTTTTTCCAGGACACACACACACACACACACACACACACACAAACTCACTCTCCTGCTGGCAATAGCTCATCGAAACTGACCACTCTCCAAGTTTAAATCCAAGTTTAACCAGAACATCTTGGAGGGGGGGTAGGAAAAAACAAGGGGAAATAGGCTACCTTGCATAATGACTTAGCCACTCCCAGTCTCTATTTAAGCCTAAATTAATAGTATCCAATTTGCAAATGAATTCCAATTCAGCAGTTTCTCGCTGGAGTCTGGATTTGAAATTTTTTTGTTTTAAGATAGCGACCTTCATGTCTGTGATTGCGTGACCAGAGAGATTGAAGTGTTCTCCGACTGGTTTATGAATGTTATAATTCTTGACATCTGATTTGTGTCCATTTATTCTTTTGCGTAGAGACTGTCCAGTTTGACCAATGTAAATGGCAGAGGGGCATTGCTGGCACATGATGGCATATATCACATTGGCGGATGTGCAGGTGAACGAGCCTCTGATAGTGTGGCTGATGTTATTAGGCCCTGTGATGGTGTCCCCTGAATAGATATGTGGGCACAGTTGGCAACAGGCTTTGTTGCAAGGATAAGTTCCTGGGTTAGTGGTTCTGTTGTGTGGTATGTGGTTGTTGGTGAGTATTTGCTTCAGGTTGCGGGGCTGTCTGTAGGCAAGGACTGGCCTGCCTCCCAAGATTTGTGAGAGTGTTGGGTCATCCTTTAGGATAGGTTGTAGGTCCTTGATGATGTGTTGGAGAGGTTTTAGTTAGGGGCTGAAGGTGACGGCTAGTGGCGTTCTGTTATTTTCTTTGTTAGGCCTGTCCTGTAGTAGGTAACTTCTGGGAACTCTTCTGGCTCTATCAAGCTGTTTCTTCACTTCAGCAGGTGGGTATTGTAGTTGTAAGAAAGCTTGACAGAGATCTTGTAGGTGTTTGTCTCTGTCTGAGGGGTTGGAGCAAATGCGGTTGTATCGCAGAGCTTGGCTGTAGACGATGGATCGTGTGGTGTGGTCAGGGTGAAAGCTGGAGGCATGCAGGTAGGAATAGCGGTCAGTAGGTTTCTGGTATAGGGTGGTGTTTATGTGACCATTGTTTATTAGCACTGTAGTGTCCAGGAAGTGGATCTCTTGTGTGGACTGGACCAGGCTGAGGTTGATGGTGGGATGGAAGTTGTTGAAATCATGGTGGAATTCCTCAAGGGCTTCTTTTCCATGGGTCCAGATGATGAAGATGTCATCAATATAGCACAAGTAGAGTAGGGGCTTTAGGGGACGAGAGCTGAGGAAGCGTTGTTCTGAATCAGCCATAAAAATGTTGGCATACTGTGGGGCCATGCGGGTACCCATAGCAATGCCGCTGATCTGAAGGTATACATTGTCCCCAAATGTAAAATAGTTATGGGTAAGGACAAAGTCACAATCAGCATGCACATTGTAGGGAGAGTGGTCACTTTGGATGAGCTATTGCCAGCAGGAGAGTGAGTTTGTGTGTGTGTGTGTGTCCTGGAAAAAAAGGGCGGGGGGGGGGGTGAGAGAGCCTGGATTTGTGCTGGACATGGCCCACCTTGATCATCATGCATATTGTTTAGAGAAGAAAAGGAGTACTTGTGGCACCTTAGAGACTAACCAATTTATTAGAGCATAAGCTTTCGTGAGCTACAGCTCACTTCATCAGCTTATGCTCTAATAAATTGGTTAGTCTCTAAGGTGCCACAAGTACTCCTTTTCTTTTTGGGAATACAGACTAACACGGCTGTTACTCTGAATTGTGTAGAGAGTTGTCACTTTGGATGAGCTATTACCAGCAGGAGAGTGAGCTTGTGTGTGTGTTTTTTGGAGGGGGGTGAGAGAACCTGGATTTGTGCAGGAAATGGCCCACCTTGATTATCATGCACATGGTGTAGAGAGTTGTCACTTTGGATGGGCTATTACCAGCAGGAGAGTGAGTTTGTGTGTGTGGGGGGGGGATTGGGCGGAGGGTGAGAAAACCTGGATTTGTGCTGGAAATGGCCCAACTTGATGATCACTTTAGATAAGCTATTACCAGCAGGACAGTGGGGTGGGAGGAGGTATTGTTTCATGATCTCTGTGTGTATATAACGTCTGCTGCAGTTTCCACGGTATGCATCCGATGAAGTGAGCTGTAGCTCACGAAAGCTCATGCTCAAATAAATTGGTTAGTCTCTAAGGTGCCACAAGTACTCCTTTTCTTTTCACCTTGATACAGTTTATTTCTGTAAACAGATTCTATCCACATTTGTGCTCACTTAATTATATCTGTTCTAATCAGATAAAACTGATATAAAAAAGTGACTACACCAGGCCTTAGATTGGAGAAATTGGAATTACAGCAGTCAAATTAGTTGCAGTAGTACAGGTGGTTTGCTTGTGCAATCTGTAATCTGATATTTAGCGAGACAACTGAAATTTCTACTAATGACTAACGTTGGCGAAGTTACTGCTGTTTGTTTTAAAAGTACTGTGATAAGCCTAATGCTAGGGATAAGCTGTGGAGAAAATAAAACAAACAGTCCATGCACCTATAGCACCTTTCATCTTATGATTTCAAAACACTTTACAAAGGTGGTAAAATAGCAATAATTTACAGAGAAAATGAAGCACACAGATTAATGACAGATCAAGTTAACCTGAAAATCAGCGATCCAGTCAGGAATAGAGCCCAGGTCTGCCCCTTAGTCACTTGCTCTGCTATCTATAAATGATTTTTAATAATCTCTTAAAATCACTACTTTGTTATGTGTATAGTTGGTCTCTGTTCCTCTCCCCCCCCCCCCCCTTTTTGCTATATGGATGTTCAAAACAAAAAGTATACTGATGATTGCCCTGGTCTCCCTGACTTTGTAAAATGCTCTCATATTGTTCACTGGTTGGGAGGTACCACCTCCACTGAAATAATGGTTCATTTTGGAGAATTGAGAGCAACAATGAACTCAGCAAACTGTGTCAAATTAAGTTTCTCCGTTCTGTTTTTGTTTGGGGTTTGGTTTTTTTGCAATAAACGTTAGATTTCTGTGCTCCAACCCTCAAACAAGTCCTTATAATACACACACAGAGACTCAGCATATTTATCTGCTTTCCAAAAACAATAATAAAAACAACTAGCCTTTACACATTTTCCTTTCTGGAGACGAATTTGGCATCTGTCTATTAGTGCTCATGTAAGACCGTGAAGACATCTGACTCATGCAGTTCTTTAAATAGAACCAAAGACACAGATGAAGCGGGGTGATGTACAGAAGGTACTGTAGTCAGTATACGCCAAGTCAGTACAAAAATCTAAGCCACAGTGTTCAGAAATCTCTTCAATTTGGCCCAAGTCCCCGCAGCCAATTTGTCCAAAAAGAGATTCAGGCCAAGGGGTCAAATGCATCAGATAAAGAAATTAAAGAGGAAAACATCAGTAACAATTTTACAGTCCTTGAACCTACCACTTCACTTTGGTATTTGTGTTTTTTAAAACATCCCCAAAAAAGGAATTTATATGTGTAATATACTGTAGAAGTATTGGCATAGAAGGGAAGATTTTGTTCTTTGCTAATTTATTTTAATACTTTAGAAGTGCTTTATATAAAAATTATATACATCACATGAACTTTATTTCTCTTCAACTTCACGAAAGAATGTAGCGAAGTGACACATATGGCTGTGACAACTGAAGGTCGGCAACTAACGGAAGTTACTAGATCACGGGCCCTGGTTCTCATGGGAAACTTCAATCACCCTGATATCTGTTGGGAGAGCAATACAGCAGTACTCAGACAACCCAAGAAGTTTTTGGAAAGTGTAGGGGACAATTTCCTGATGCAAGTGCTGGAGGAACAAACTAGGGGCAGAGCTCTTCTTGACCTGCTGCTCACAAACCAGGAAGAATTAGTAGGGGAAGCAAAAGTGCATGGGAAGCTGGGAGGCAATGACCATGAGATGGTCGAGTTCAGGATCCTGACACAAGGAACAAAGGAGAGCAGCAGAATACGGACCCTGGACTTCAGAAAAGCAGACTTTGACTCCCTCAGGGAACTGATGGGCAGGATCCCCTGGGAGAACAACATGATGGGGAAAAGAGTCCAGGAGAGCTGGCTGTATTTTAAAGAATCCTTATTGAGGTTACAGGAACAAACCATCCAGATGTGTAGAAAGAATAGTAAATATGGCAGGCGACCAGCTTGGCTTAACAGTGAAATCCTTGCTGATCTTAAATACAAAAAAGAAGCTTACAAGAGGAAGATTGGACAAATGACCAGGGAGGAGTATAAAAATATTGCTCAGGCATGCAGGAGTGAAATCAGGAAGGCCAAATCACACCTGGAGTTGCAACTAGCAAGAGATGTTAAGAGTAACAAGAAGGGTTTCTTCATGTATGTTAGCAACAAGAAGAAAGTCAAGGAAAAGTGTGGACCCCTTACTGAATAAGGGAGGCAACCTAGTGACAGAGGATGTGGAAAAAGCTAATGCACTCAATGCTTTTTTTGCTTCTGTCTTCACGAACAAGGTCAGCTCCCAGACTACTGCACTGGGCAGCACAGCATGGCGAGAAGGCGACCAGCCCTCTGTGGAGAAAGAAGTGGTTTGGGACTATTTAGAAAAGCTGGACAAGCACAAGTCCATGGGGCCGGATGCGCTGCATCTGAGAGTGCTAAAGGAGTTGGCGGATGTGATTGCAGAGCCATTGGCCATTATCTTTGAAAACTCATGGCGATCGGAGGAGGTCCCAGATGACTGGAAAAAGGCTACTATAGTGCCCATCTTTAAAAAAGGGAAGGAGGGGGATCCGGGGAACTACAGGCCAGTCTGCCTCATCTCAGTCCCTGGAAAAATCATGGAGCAGGTCCTCAAGGAATCCATTCTGAAGCACTTAGAGGAAAGTGATCAGGAACAGTCAGCATGGATTCACCAAGGGCAAGTCATGCCTGACTAATCTAATTGCCTTCTATGACGAGATAACTGGCTCTGTTATTCCTTGACTTTAGCAAAGCTTTTGATACAATCTCCCACAGTATTCTTGCCAGCAAGTTAAAGAAGTATGGGCTGGATGAATGGACTATACGATGGATAGAAAGCTGCCTAGATCATCGAGCTCAACAGGTAGTGATCAATGGCTCCATGTCTAGTTGGCAGCTGGTATCAAGCGGAGTGCCCCAAGGGTCAGTCCTGGCTCCGGTTTTGTTCAGTATCTTCATTAATGATCTGGAGGATGGCATGGACTGCACCCTCAGCAAGTTTGCACATGACACTAAACTGGGAGGAGTGGTAGATACGCTGGATAGTAGGGATAGGATACAGAGGGACCTAGACAAATTGGAGGATTGGGCCAAAAGAAATCTGATGGGGTTCAACAAGGACAAGTGCAGAGTCCTGCACTTAGGACGGAAGAATCCCATGCACCGCTACAGACTAGGGACCGAATAGCTAGGCAGCAGTTCTGCAGAAAAGGACCTGGGGTTACAGTGGACGAGAAGCTGGATATGAGTCAACAGTGTGCCCTTGTTGCCAAGAAGGCTAATGGCATTTTGGGCTGTATAAGTAGGGGCATTGCCAGCAGATCAAGGGACGTGATTGTCCCCCTCTATTTGACATTGGTGAGGCCTCATTTGGAGTACTATGTTCAGTTTTGGGCGCCACACTACAAGAAGGATGTGGAAAAACAGGAAAGCATCCACCAGAGGGCATCAAAAATTATTAGGGGACTGGATCACATGACTTATGAGGAGAGGCTGAGAGAACTGGGATTGTTTAGTCTGCAGAAGAGAAGAATGAGGGGGGGATTTGATAGCTGCTTTCAACTACCTGAAAGGGGGTTCCAAAGAGGATGGATCTAGACTGTTCTCAATGGCAGCAGATGACAGAACAAGGAGTAATGGTCTCAAGTTGCAGTGGGGGAGGTTTAGGTTGGATATTAGGAAAAACTTTTTCAGTAGGAGGGTGGTGAAGCACTGGAATGCGTTACCTAGGGAAGTGGTGGAATCTCCTTCCTTAGAAGTTTTTAAGGTCAGGTTGACAAAGCCCTGGCTGGGATGATTTAGTTGGGGTTTGGTCCTGCTTTGAGCAGGGGGTTGGACTAGATTACCTCCTGAAGTCCCTTCCAACCATGCTATTCTATGATTCTATGAAGTAGCCCAAACAGTATGTTGACACTCTCTGCAAAAATACTATAATCTTGTCAAGGAAATAGCTGTTTTACATATTTGTTAAATGAGAAAAATAAAATGCAGACTGTGCGCTTTATAATCGCTAAGGCAAATTTATATATATGTAATATTTTGTATATGTAGGATAGTAACTATATATACATTGCACGCACAAGTATGATGTGGAAAGTCCTGCTTTGAGCAGGGGGTTGGACTAGATGACCTTCTGGGGTCCCTTCCAACCCTGATATTCTATGATTCATGTCACTAAATCCCCTGATGGAACTGTATACTTGTATAACAATTGTTTATTTTTGTCAGAAAGGATTATTTCCATTATAATAAGAAGCTCAATAAGAATCCTGCAGTACACACAAGGCAAAAGTTGAATCACATAGCTGAAAGAAATAAAGTTCACCGAAAATAAACTCACAAGAGATGTCACTGTAGACCTTCCAGAGGACCTTGGGAAGAAGCAGGCATATTAATTTGGTTCAAACATCCTACAGACCAAATATAGACATTTCTCAAAAACAGATACAACTGAAACCAAACAAATACAACTAACTGAGGAACTGTCTTTCTGAATGCACTTGAGATGATGACAATAATTATTAACTTCATGCCACAAATTATAGTGCTTGTCATAAATATAAAGGGAAGGGTAACTTTCTGTATACAGTGCTATAAAATCCCTCCTGGCCAGAAGCAAAACCCTTTCACCTGTAAAGGGTTAAGAAGCTAAGGTAACCTTGCTGGCATCTGACCCAAAATGACCAATGAGGGGACAAGATACTTTCAAATCTGGAAGGTGGGCGGGGGGAAGAAAACAAAGGGTTCTGTCTGTCTATATGATGCTTTTGCCAGGAACGAATGAGAAATGCAGCCTTCCAACTCCTGTTAAGTTAGTAAGTAATCTAGCTAGAAATGTGTTAGATTTCCTTTTGTTTAATGGCTGGTAAAATAAGCTGTAATGGATGGAATGTATATTCCTGTTTTTATGTCTTCTTGTAACTTAAGGTTTTGCCTAGAGGGATTCTCTATGTTTTGAATCTGATTACCCTGTAAGGTATTTACCATCCTGATTTTACAGAGGTGATTCTTTTACCTTTTCTTTAATTAAAATTCTTCTTTTAAGAACCTGATTGATTTTTCATTGTTCTTAAGATCCAAGAGTTGGGGTCTGTGTTCACCTGTACCAATTAGTGAGGATTCTTATCAAGCCTTCCCCAGGAAAGGGGGTGTAGGGCCTGGGGGGATATTTTGGAGGAAGACGTCTCTTTCCCTGTTCTTTGTTTAAAACACTTGGTGGTGGCAGCATATGGTTCAAGGACAAGGCAAAGTTTGTACCTTGGGGAAGTTTTTAACCTAAGCTGGTAAGAATAAGCTTAGGGGGTCTTTCATGCAGGTTCCCACATCTGTACCCTAGAGTTCAGAGTGGGGAAGGAACTTTGACAGTGCTGAATACTCTATTCATGCAAATCTGTAACCAGCTTGGGTAGAGCACCCAGCCAAATTAAGCTTCAAATATCTGCTCATCTTCAGAGTGAGAGGCACTATAACTCAGTTTCAAATTATATTTTGTTTTAGGGTCCTATTTAAAACTTAAGAGTATAATGATTACATTAGGACAGATGGTGGTGAAGTGCAAAGTAAAAAAATTCATAGTATGTAACTAAGTTGCAATAAGCTATTTGTTTGTACTTTTGACTCAGAGGCTGAAAACAGTATTCAGAGGTGCTGAGTCAAAATTAAAAACAGCACAGGATGACAAAAAAAAAAAAGAGGACCTTAAGATGGTGGTACTTTATTCATTCATTTTATAACGTTATCCGTAATGTTAGTAAATCAATACTGCCATTAGGAATTCTATCAGTTCTGGAAAAACATCCTGTGTTGCAGTTCACAGCAAATTTAACATTTCAAGATCCTTTTCAAGAAAAATGACTTACCCAGAAATGAAAATGACTATCAGGTGGTAAAGGTGGGGGAAATACACATTGTTTATATTATCTTATTGAAAGGTAAAACCCCAAAACTCTTTCCGCACCAGAGAGGCTATTGGGATAAGAAAACAGACTCTGAAGAATTTAAATGAGGTATCCAAAAGCAGATGGGATCCACAATTGTCAGACATTTCTTTCTTAAACAGGCAGATCCTGTGTTCTGTGGGCTTGGGAGATATCACAGAACTATCAAACTAGAGAGAAAACTTCAGAGATTAAAATACCCATAAATTGCACACATTCTTCACCAACTGATTTCAGAGTAGCAGCTGTGTTCGTCTGTATCTGTAAAAAGAAAAGGAGTACTTGTGGCACCTTAGAGACTAACAAATTTATTAGAGCATAGCTACATCTCACTTCATCGGATGCATACAGTGGAAAATACAAAAGGTTCTCCCCCTCTTGTCCCCTGCTCTCCTGATGATAATAGCTCACCTTTCCTGATCACTCTTGTTTCAGTCTGTATGGTAACACCCATTGTTTCATGTTCTCTGTGTATATAAAATCTCCCCACTATATTTTCCACTGTACGCATCCGATGAAGTGAGCTGTAGCTCATAAAAACTTATGCTCTAATAAATTTGTTAGTCTCTAAGGTGCCACAAGCAGTCCTTTTGTTCCAAATTGTTCCAAACATACAGAAATATACAGACAAAGCAAACAGCTTAAAAGAAAAACTGAAATGTTACCTCATGAGAGAAAAAATATTCAGATTGGAAAGAAATAAAATATAACATAGATAGTTTTGCAAGAAGAGGCATGAAGACTAGAAGTAAACATAAGACAGCATGACATGACCCTAGCGACTACCTCTGAAAAAAAAATCTGAAGAAGAAAAACAGAAGCCTCCTGAGAGTAAAGTCCCAGATGGTCGGGTGAGAATAAAAAGATGGAACTGAAGTCAAACTGAACTTATCATTCAAGTGAAAGAATTTTATCTAAAAGCTGTATCAACCTGACAAGGAAGAATGGCAGCTTTCAAAAGGCAAGACAAGTTGCCGTCACAGGTGAAGTAGCAAAAACCTTTAAGGAAAAGTTGCCCTGAATGATTACATTGTCTGAATTACATTGTAACTGATGCTCCAAACACTAGGAAACAGGGCTTTGGAGCGGAGCCCAGAACTGGAGAGCAGAGCACAGCTCCAAAGCCCTGCTAGAAAAGACAGAATACTTGGCAGAGAGGGCCCCCGAAGACATTCAAAACAACCTGTAATAACAGGTCCTACAAAACACAAAAACAAAAAAACCCCAACAACCCCACACCACCTACTTCTAGTTAACAGCTTGCCCATTCTTCAAGGACAAAATTTAACAAGATGCTCTAAGTAGAAAAAAAAAGATGGCCCAGAGAAGTATGCCATAAATGCGATCAGAATCACAAATGAATTACTGAGGAATCAGAATTGGCACATGTGACAACCAGCTCATCCTGTAGATGTGACAGCCAGGGACTAGACTGGCATGATTGAGTGTATACCTTATATGGACAAAAAGGCATGGACTTCAAAAGTAGCTTTGGACAAATGCATTTTGTATGAGTAGGCTAAATTAATAAACTTGCATGAGTAGACATTGAAAACAGTGAAAAGAGAAAGGCCAGACAGAAGGCCATTTAACTTTTAATAACTCATTGGGAAATAATTTAAGAAAATTCAATATTCTGGTAATATTTTCATGCATTACTACAGGAAATTCACAAATAATGTGTTTGACAAATTTAACTTTTCCTGAAGATCTACAAGTTCCTTTAAATTGTATTACAACCTTCTTGCTGCATTTAACCATCTGTTAACAGTTCAGAAAAATCTCCCTGCATTTTCTAATAAAACAACGTTTCCAACCATCACAAGGACATTCCTGTTTGCTACAGTTATAAGTGGTTCTTACTGAATGACTGGGAGCCTTGATTGTGACAAATGAAAAAAAAAACCCATACGTTGTAAACAAATGTATTTCCCTACATTGCTAATAACTTAGATTTATTAAAAATGAAAATTTTAAAAGAGCCACTTCTCTTGTAATTATTTATTACACTCTGTTTACTTTTTGCATGCAAGTGACAATGCAAATGGATAGAGTACATTTCCTTTTGACTATAGTCAGTTTCACCTTAAGAATGAGACCTTGAATGTTTTGCTTCCAAACATGTTTATTGTTCAGAAAGAACTAAACTAACTTCTAAAGCTTGTTTTCACATTTTTAATTTTGGAACACCTGATTTACCCAAACTTCCTGCAATTAAGACTTCAATTACCCTGTTTCAAAAAAAATTAGAAGCAGAAAAATAATGAAAAAGTATTTTTACATATCACAAAATTCATTAAATCCTACAAATATATTTTTTCATGAAGTCTTAAAATAAAACAACTCTCCTTAAATGTAGCCTCTTCTACTACTTTGTTAGTCTGACCTATATAGCTTCACATATATAGCAGAACAATGGATGCATGTTTGTTATTACAGCGTATGCTAGCATACCTGGAAATACAGGTCTTTAAGGTTTTTGAATGTGTCATTTCTGAAACAATACTATCCTAAGCTCAACCACTATGTTGGGGACAGCCACTCAAATGAAAAAAATACTATTTATTGCAACTCAGAATGGAAATTTATAAGTAAGACTCTGTCATGTAATTCAAAATTATTGCTAGGGTTAAATTCTTTGTTGGTGGAGTGAGCGTCCCGGTCAATTACCCTATTCCAATTTTAAATAGATTTCTGCCTCAGATGACCCATAATCTGTGGGTACATCATCCTTTTAATTTTGCTTCTTTTCAAACACATTCCCATATGCTAAGAAATGCTGAAAGCTATAAATGCTCTTTACTCATTTATACAAATGTAACGTGAGTCCAAGATAAAAGACTATTAAAAGCCAAATTGCACTTGTTTATACACCAGACTTGCCTCAAATTTACTGTTAATGTCACCAGACAATTGAACTGAGTATTAGCAGTCAGTCAGTCCATCCGTCTTTATTGTAAAAGCAAGTGTCGGTGTCCGACTGTTTAAGCCTGGTGGCCAAGTAGGCAGCATATGGCCCCTCAAAGGAGAAAAGATAAGAGCCATGCTACAATGCCAGTAGTGCTATGCAAAAATTTAATTTCAGTGATCAAATAACTGTTTTAAATGCTGTTGCCTCATATCCTCTCTCCATCTCAAAATGATTGAAAAATGCCATGCTCCGTGCTTATTAACCTCATAACCCCTTCTCGGCTAGCGAAACATACAAACAGACCAAACCATAATCCAGCAAAACAGCTGAGCAACTAAGTGAGCAGCACTGCACATGACACTGGAAAAGGACAAGAAATCCCATTAGGGAAGGGGACCCTGATTTACATACACTTCCCCAGATGGAAAAAAGGAGGGTGTCTTTTTCATCATGGTGAAGACAACTTGTGCATCTGAGAGACTGCTTCTCAGCTCTCATGTCAGTAACTCACACTCCCCTTCTGAGGTAAATCATTAGTCTCTCTCTCTCTCACTCACCATACAGAGTTCCACTGTGTTCAAATGATGGCGGAACAGAAGACATTCAACCACTGCCAGAGGTACAAGGTCATCGTCACAGCACATCAACCAGCCCCCCCTCTGCAACTGCACATCCCTCTGCAATTACTAACCAAATGTCTCCTAACCATATCTGTATAACTGCAGTTCTCTACCCTCAATTCACTACCATATGCAGCTATTTAAATATACACACATAACTATCTGAGTGTCTGCTCAAGGTGAGGTTATGCATGTAATCTCAAACACATATCAGTACACATCACATGCATTAAACACGTCTCCAATATATTAAACAGATGCAATGGTATATAAACATATTATATACAGTACATCGAAGTAGAGTGAGTTTAGGCTATAAATAACGGAAACAAAACTATATAATAAGCTCTTATCAGCAGGAACACTGTTTTCCTACATATTTGTTGAGCACTTGGAACAATGTGCACCATACCCTGATTGGGGCCTATGGGCACTACTACAATCTAAATAATATGCTGAGGGAGAGGGAGCAGAGCACACCTGAGACACACATTACTCTGTCAAACCAGAAGCAGCTTGCCAGCTAATATATTTGACTAAGTAAATGCTCTGGTGTGTGTGGGTGTTGGATAAACACACTAGAGGTGTGCCATATAGACGTTATACAAGGTGCACTATATACCTCCACTCCAAATTTTTGTTAACTGAAAGTTAAATGCAGAATATAAAATCTAAACAACTATTTTAAGGCAAACAGAAATATGGATAGTGGTGAACTTTATTACGTCTAGACTGAATGGTCTGAGGTTGGAGTTCAGGTTCTCCATTTGAGTGGAACTTGGAAGAACTGGATGATGAGCACTGTGGTTAGTTATATATGGAAAATTAAAAGAAATTTGTTGTGGAGCTGCAGAGTCTGTGTTTTAATCTGGGAGTTAAAAAGATGTGGGTGGTGAGATCAATGAGCCAAGGCTGGTGCTAAATTTACGGATGATTTCTTAGGGTTTTAGTGATTGCATTGATAGGAAATGCACTTCAGCAACCTTAATTCAGTTAAAGCTTTTAATGTGAACATTTCCCAGGTTTCTGAAGATGGGTAAGCATAGATATCTACGTTAAATAGATTATTTATCTCCTAAACCATATCTTAAAAGCCCAACTGCTCTGCCATGCCCCTCCACTGCCCAGCCCCAATGCATTTTTTTTTTTTAAGTTTTTATATATTAACTGGGGGAAGCTGACTCCTACATGAGGGAAATAGGGGTAATTGTTTTGCAGGGGGGGGAAGGCAAAACAGACCTGGAGAGAAACTCTACTTTGACACAGAACATGCCATAAAGGAGCTCATCTTCAGCCCCACTTTGCCCCTCATGCTATCCACAAGACAAGTGGGGGGATTCAGGGAGAAGCCGTGCTGTGTGAAAGAAGAAGGGTAAGGTGCATGCATGCACTATATACATGGCTCTGAGTTGAAAATGGAGCGAAGTCTGTATTTGCAGAAGCACCAAGGGCTCCCAGCCCACCAAAAGGGCTGCTCCCCAGGATGCAGGGTAGCACCAACTACTCATGCATTGCACATGTAGACTAGGCTCCCTTCTCCAACCCTGCCCCTGCACAATCTCTCTTCAAACACCTCACATCCTCTACTGCCCAGCCTAAATTCCATGGCTCAAGGATAATGGAAGCATATCTGAGGAATGGCTGGACAGCTTCAGAGAACTAGAGTAGCTGATAGAATTTAACAGTCCCACTGGCTTTTCTTACTAAAGCTAAATTAGGTTAAGAAGAATAAAGGTATTAGCTCTTTCTGCTCAAGATTAAAAGTGTTAAGCTGTCCTATCCCTGGGTCTTATAGATGAAGTTTGGAGTTTGTTGTACTGTGGCTATTTAACTATAGGGGGCTGATACCCTGCCACCATGTCACAGATACTCTACAATCTTTGCTTTATATCACTGCACATGTACATACATGCCAGACCCTGTTCATCTTCTCTCCCACCACACGTTACACGCCACCGATGTTCTACAATGCACACACATGATACAACTGCTGAACTACAGGACCCTGCATACACCCCCCCCCCACACACACACACAACACAACACAACACTGTACAGTATATTGCCGTGCATGCACACACCCTATTTCACAACTACACACTACAACACTGCTTACCTACCACAGCGACTCTGACCACTGCACAACATATCCTCCAGGCCAATGCTGTTCGGTGAACCCTATCACCACGCGCCCTGCAGCTATGCCACAGCGAGGCGCTCCAGCGAGCCGGCAATATGTACCACCACCCCAGGCACACGCAGTGTGGACCATCCACCGGCCGGAACACGTGCCCCCTGACTCAATGACAAGCAGGGAGACGCGAGCGCCCTGCCCCCGCACGCTACACGCCCCAGGCCCTGTGCAACCCCCCGCCCCGCGCGCGCGCCCCGCACACCGGCGGCAGCGGCGTCACCCACCGCCCCGCGCCGCGCAGCTCACGCCCAGCGCGCAGGCGGCACCCGGGCCAGGGGCGCACCCCGCGGGCGCAGCGCGCCAGCCACCGCGGCTGCGCGCAGCCAGCCAGGGCGATGCCGCCGGTTCTCCCGCGCCAGAGCCAGCGCCCCCCTCCCCGCTGGCACGGGGGGCGCCCTCCCTGCACCGGCAGGGCCCGCGGGGAGAAAGGAGCCGGCCCGGCCTTGCCCCGGCTGCTCAGCGAGCGGGGTCGGCCGCAGCGCCCCACCCCCGCGCTCCTACCTGGGGTCCAGGGCGCCGGGGCCCGGCTGGCAGCGGCGTTGGGGAAGGAGGCAGCGAACGCGGGCAAGAGACACAGAGACGCCGCGGAGTCCCGCCCCGCTCCGCCCCCAGATCACACGGGCCCAGGGCGGGGACTCGGGCGGGCAGGGCGCCAGCTCGCTGCGCTGCGAGCAGGGGGCCCCTCCTGGCGCTTCAGACAGCCCCAGTCCCACCGGCCAATGGCGGCGTGTGGGGCTGGAGAGAACCGCCTGCCACTGACCCTGGGGAATCCCCTCCCCACTTTCAACTGCTTGAACGAGCCACCCCGCAAGCGACGTGAATTACACGGACCTAAACGCTGGTGTGCACAGCGCTATACCCGTGAGAGCGCTTCTCCCACCGGCACGCATAGGGGGCTGAGCTACACTACCGCTTCCACCGACGTAACCTACCTCGCTCAGGGTATGTCTACACTACGGAATAAGGTCGAATTTATAGAAATCGGTTTTATATATTCGAGTGTGTGTGTCCCCACAGAAAATGCTCTAAGTGCATTAACTCGGCGGAGCGCTTCCACAGTACCGAGGCTAGAGTCGACTTCCGGAGCGTTGCACTGTGGGTAGCTATCCCACAGTTCCCACAGTCTCTGCTGCCCATTGGAATTCTGGGTTGAGATCCCAATGCCTGATGGGGCTAAAACATTGTCGCGGGTGGTTCTGGGTACATATCGTCAGGCCCCCCTTCCCTCCCTCCGTGAAAGCAAGGGCAGACAATCGTTTTGCGCCTTTTTTCCTGAGTTACCTGTGCAGATGCCATACCACGGCAAGCATGGAGCCCGCTCAGGTAACCGTCATCCTATGTCTCCTGGGTGCTGGCAGACGCGATACAGCATTGTTACACAGTAGCAGCAACCCCTTGCCTTGTGGCAGCAGACGGTACAGTACAACTCGTAGCCGTCATTGTCATGTCCGAGGTGCTCCTGGCCACGTCGGCTGGGAGCGCCTGGACAGACATGGGCGCAAGGACTAAATTTGGAGTGACTTGACCAGGTCATTCTCTTTAGTCCTGCAGTCAGTCCTATTGAACCATCTTATAGTGAGCAGGCAGGCGATACGGATTGCTAGCAGTCGTACTGTACCATCTTCTGCCGGGCAGGCAAGAGATGAGGATGGCATGTAGTCCTTCTGCACCGTCTGCTGCCAGCCAAAGATGTAAAAGATAGATGGAGTGGATCAAAACAAGAAATAGACCAGATTTGTTTTGTACTCATTTGCCTCCTCCCCCGTCTAGGGGACTCATTCCTCTAGGTCACACTGCAGTCACTTACGGAGAAGGTGCAGCGAGGTGAATCTAGCCATGTATCAATCAGAGGCCAGGCTAACCTCCTTGTTCCAATAAGAACAATAACTTAGGTGCACCATTTCTTATTGGAACCCTCCGTGAAGTCGTGCCTGAAATACTCCTTGATGTAAAGCCACCCCCTTTGTTGATTTTAGCTCCCTGAAGCCAACCCTGTAAGCCGCGTCGTCAGTCGCCCCTCCCTCCATCAGAGCAACGGCAGACAATCGTTCCGCGCCTTTTTTCTTTGCGGACGCCATACCAAGGCAAGCATGGAGGCTGCTCAGCTCACTTTGGCAATTAGGAGCACATTAAACGCCACACGCATTATCCAGCAGTATATGCAGCACCAGAACCTGGCAAAGCGATACCGGGCAAGGAGGCGTCATCAGCGCGGTCACGTGAGTGATCAGGACATGGACACAGATTTCTCTGAAAGCATGGGCCCTGCCAATGCATGCATCATGGTGCTAATGGGGCAGGTTCATGCTGTGGAACGCCGATTCTGGGCTCGGGAAACAAGTACAGACTGGTGGGACCGCATAGTGTTGCAGGTCTGGGACGATTCCCAGGGGCCGCGAAACTTTCACATGCGTAAGGGCACTTTCATGGAACTTTGTGACTTGCTTTCCCCTGCCCTGAGGCGCATGAATACCAAGATGAGAGCAGCCCTCACAGTTGAGAAGCGAGTGGCGATAGCCCTGTGGAAGCTTGCAACACCAGACAGCTACCAGTCGGCTGGGAATCAATTTGGAGTGGGCAAATCTACTGTTGGGGCTGCTGGGATGCAAGTAGCCCACGCAATCAAAGATCTGCTAATATCAAGGGTAGTGACCCTGGGAAATGTGCAGGTCATAGTGGATGGCTTTGCTGCAATGGGATTCCCGAACTGTGGTGGGGCCATAGACGGAACCCATATCCCTATCTTGGCACTGGAGCACCAAGCCGCCGAGTACATAAACTGCAAGGGGTACTTTTCGATAGTGCTGCAAGCTCTGGTGGATCACAAGGGACGTTTCACCAACATCAACGTGGGATGGCCGAGAAAGGTGCATGACGCTCGCATCTTCAGGAACTCTGGTCTGTTTCAAAAGCTGCAGGAAGGGACTTTATTCCCAGACCAGAAAATAACTGTTGGGGATGTTGAAATGCCTATATGTATCCTTGGGGACCCAGCCTACCCCTTAATGCCATGGCTCATGAAGCCGTACACAGGCAGCCTGGACAGTAGTCAGGAGCTGTTCCACTACAGGCTGAGCAAGTGCAGAATGGTGATAGAATGTGCATTTGGACGTTTAAAGGCGCGCTGGCGCAGTTTACTGACTCGCTTAGACCTCAGCGAAACCAATATTCCCACTGTTAACAGTATTCCCACTGTTATTACTGCTTGCTGTGTGCTCCACAATATCTGTGAGAGAAAGGGGGAGACGTTTATGGCGGCGTGGGAGGTTGAGGCAAATCGCCTGGCTGCTGGTTACGCGCAGCCAGACACGAGGGTGGTTAGAAGAGCACAGGAGGGCGCGGTACACATCAGAGAAGCTTTGAAAACCAGTTTCTTCTTCATCTTCTTCGTCCCCAAAACCTGCTTCCGTATTGCCTCCATCTCCATTGAAGGAGTCAAACAACACGGCTGGCGTAGTGGTGGCTGAACCCCCTAAAATGGCATGCAGCTCATCATAGAAGCGGCATGTTTGGGGCTCTGACCGGAGCGGCCGTTCGCCTCTCTGGTTTTCTGGTAGGCTTGCCTCAGCTCCTTCAGTTTCACGCAGCACTGCTTCAGGTCCCTGTTATGGCCTCTGTCCTTCATGCCCTGGGAGATTTTGACAAAGGTTTTGGCATTTCGAAAACTGGAGTTCTGATATCACGGATTCCTCTCCCCATTCAGCGATCAGATCCCGTACCTCCTGTTCGGTCCATGCTGGAGCTCTTTTGCGATTCTGGGACTCCATCATGGTCACCTGTGCTGATGAGCTCTGCATGGTCACCTGCAGCTTGCCACGCTGACCAAACAGGAAATGAGATTCAAAAGTTTGCGGTTCTTTTCCTATCTACCTGGCCAGTGCATCTGAGTTGAGAGTGCTGGCCAGAGCGGTCACAATGGAGCACTCTGGGATAGCTCCTGGAGGCCAATACCGTTGAATTGTGTCCACACTCTCCCACACATGTAGCTTCTGCCTCCTGTGGTGGTGGAGCACTCTCCCCGCAGCTTCACCAGATAGGCTGCGCTGATGAAGCATTGTAGTGTAGAGTTGCCCATGGCTAGCCCCATTTGCAGAGGTGATTTTACTGGATTGCCACCTGTCCAAGTTTTCCCAGGAGCATCTCTTTTTTGAGGCTACGTTTACACTACAGCCTATGAGAGCATAATTTACATCACTCAGGTGTGAATAAGCCCCCCTCCCCGAGAATCATAAGTTATATTGACCTAAGCATTGGTGTGCTCACAGAGGTGGGGTTTTTATACCGAGGCATAGAGCATCTTCACCAGACATGCTGCAGCAGCACAGCTGTTTTGGTACAGCTGCAGCGCTGTATGTATAGACATGGCCTGAGGTAGCTGTCCTGGCTCTGGGAATGTTGTAAGAGTGCTGTGTATCCACTGCCAGCTCTCCAGGTTTTATGGGCTCAGGATCATACTGGATGCCCTGGCTTCTGCGTCTCAGAGCTGGCAACCTTCAAATTCAAACAGTCTGACAAACCTACCTTGCAACGGTGGAAGAGGCAACAATGTGCAACCTCCACACTTACATCTGCTAAAGCACGCACATCCCACTGACCCTCTCCAGTCTCCGGTCACTTTATCTGCCGCAAATACCCCAACTTGACTCAGAAACAATCAACCTACATTCTGCAACTGGGGGATGGCTTCTTTGGCCACCAGGAAGTACACATTGAATTGGACACTAACCATATGACAACCTTCACATCACACTTAGGCCCATGACTAAACTTTTCAGGAGAGCAACTCACTTATTATGTGTACATATAGCACACAAGTAAAAATTAACTCAAGTAGGAAGGTTTGGAAACAGAAAATCAAGTCATGCCCTGCCACTCAGATCTATAATTTTTTAAGCTGGTGAAGAAAGCCAAAAGCATCTGAATTCCTTAACAGATTGTTAGTATCTAATTTGAAGTGGGAATCTACCACTCACTCCAAGAACTCAATTATTTAATAAGCCATTGCTTGTTACAAAGGACCTTAGTAAACTCACCCAGTAGTTAACATCCCCCTTCCTCCTATCCTCTGAAAAAGGGGAGGAAAGGAAAGGTCATAACCCAATTCAGTCACCCTGTCTAGTTGGGCACCAGGTTGCTGTGAATAGACCCAACTGCTGGATCCCTCATGCTTCTAAGCCCTCTGGGTCAGCATAGAGCTAGGTCACTTTTCCTAGATCTGGATCTCTCAGAGTATGTCTATACCACCTCTCAGAGCAAGCCTTCCAACCCAAGTAGACAGACTCGTACTAGTGGAGCTCAAGTTAGTGCACTAAAAATAGCAGTGTGGACGTTGTGGCTCTGCCTCTGGCAGAAACTAAGGCTAAACACCCAAGCTCAGACCCAGGGGATAAGGTGGTCTTGAGAGCCCAGATGCAACATCTATACTGCTATTTTTAGTGTCTTACCTCAAGGCACAGTTGCCAACTTTTGTGTAGTAAATAAGCACCCTGACTTTCACCATAAGCCAAAAATCAAGCTAATCCCATTTCAAAACAAGCCAATACCTAAGAACCCCAACACTCTATGTAACTCGATCCCCCCAGCGTGTAGTCTGGGACTGTGATGGGCCCACTGTGCACCCATGACTCTCTCCCGTGCTTGCCCCTTGCTTGCCAGGAGCCAATCAAAAAAAAGAAGCAACAAGCTACAAGCCAATAACTAGCCAACAAGTAACTCACAAGCCAATAAAGCCAAAAACAAGCCCAATTTATATGTTTTTTTCATGACTTTGGCATGTCTGCCTCAAGGGAAGGACAGAGAAGATGTAGGCTGTGTAGGCAGACAGAAAAGGCCAGATTTTGGGAAAGTTACAAAGGAAGAAGTGGCATGCCTGGCTATGCAGAGCTAGAGAGATGGAGGAGTCAAAGATGACCCTAGTTTACACTCTGAATGACAGAGAGGATGGTGGTGTTATAACAGTGGACAGAAAATGGGGGCAAATCAGAGTGTTCAGAAGGAAAGATAAGGAGTTAAGCAGACTGCAAAACATCCAAGAGGTGCAATCAGAGAAATGTGCTGAGATGCAAATTTGGAGAGAGAAGTCAGGAGTGGAAAGGGATTTGAGAGTCATTACCATAAAGATATTAGTAGCTGAAGCTATATAACCAAAGAAAGGGTATAAAGTGAGACAGGATCAAGGACACAGCCTTGTGCAACTTCCCATGAAGACTAAAGGAGCCAATGACACAAGGAAAGTTGTGGAGAGAGCAGAGGCAGAGTATACTGAGGGTAGAGTAGTAATCAGTGGAGATGGCTGGACTGAGCAAATATGCAAAACCAATCATTCAAATAGGGTGGAATTATCAGGCTACATTTAGAACATCAGCAGTCAAGCAAAATGGCAAAGCAATCAGATTACAAGTAGGAACAGTCATTTGGAAGCTTGTAGGGCAACTAGTTGAAAGAAGCAGGCCAATTTAATGGTGGTAGTAAATTAAGTCACAGTTGGAGTCATGGCTCTGATAACTACAGCAATGCTCAAGGGAATATTCATTAAATTGCAGGGAGTACAAATAACAAATAATGGGGACTGAGGCAGTGAGATGAGCACAAAGTGGGGCTAAATGCCATTGGAAGCTCTTTGCTCGTCTCCCAAGAGACTAGCAAATTGCCTTCTATGGAACCAAATCATTGTAATCCCTTGTATTTACCCCATGCATGATCCTGGGATGCTTGAGCTTTTAGTTCCTCTTCTGCTGCTAGTATTGCTTAAGTGAAAAAATAAAGCCTAGGGAAATGTCTAGAGAAATACTACATAGTTGCTTTCTGCCTCCACCTATCTAGTATTACAATAATCCTCCAGTGCCTATCATTTTATAAATTATTGTGAAACCAAAATGATAAAGTAATGGGGAAAATTACTTTCCTAGGAACTACTGATATTTAGTTATCATATACTATTAATGTACAAAAAGAAAAGGAGTACTTGTGGCACCTTAGAGACTAACAAATTTATTTGAGCATAAGCTTTCATGAGCTACAGCTCACTTCATCGAATGTATCCGATGAAGTGAGCTGTAGCTCATGAAAGCTTATGCTCAAAATAAATTTGTTAGTCTCTAAGGTGCCACAAGTACTCCTTTTCTTTTTGCGAATATAGACTAACACAGCTGCTACTCTGAAATCTATTAATGTACAGATTTCTAAAGCTATTTATTTTCTTTTAGTTTTGCTAAGCAAATAGTGCATAAATTTTAAAAAAGCACACATACACCTCCGTACACTTGGGAAGACGGTCTAGTAGTAATGCTTTCTGTGGTTATGTGGTTAGATTTTTGCAATTCTAATAATGAGGTCAGAAGGCACTCATTTCTAGAGGCTGACTTTGAAATGGAGATCCATCTAGTGGTGAAGGTTGAAAGTGGGAAAACAACAAAATAGTAAGTGACCTCAACAGTGGACAGATACCTTTGTGGAAAATTGTAATGCATTTTATCTAAAAAGAAAAGGAGTACTTGTGGCACCTTAGAGACTAACCAATTTATTTGAGCATGAGCTTTCGTGAGCTCATGAAAGCTCATGCTCAAATAAATTGGTTAGTCTCTAAGGTGCCACAAGTACTCCTTTTCTTTTTGCGAATACAGACTAACATGGCTGTTACTCTGAAACCTGACATTTTATCTAAGTAATTGTTTAAAATATTCAGCTGTTTGGACATATTTTCTACATTTTTCTTTTCAGATTTGCTCCCACAACTCAAGTACTTGAACATCTAAGTGACAATAATTGTACAACAAATTAATGTGGTGTAAAACTGCATGTATAATTTGTCAATGCAAAGGAGGCCAGCTGCTGAAAACCTGTTCCTTTAAGATTACAATTATATTTGAAATCAAATGTTTGAAAATCACCTCCTCCTGTGCCTCAGAATTAGGTATTTGCCTTCTTTCAACAGCTGAGGATATTTCATTAATACCTATACCAGTGTACAGAACTTTACAAAATTTTCTAGCGTTTGCAAAATCATCTAAGGTTTACACTGAGCCATGAACTCAAGCGTAAGAAGTTAATCATTTTTGTTTACTTTGAAAGTTTGGGTAGCAGGTTAGCTGCCCCACTTATTTCCCCAAATTCCAATTATTATTGATAATTAAATATATCCTTTTTAAAACTCTTGCCTCTGCCAACCACTTTTCTCCCAGTACTTTTAATTCAGCTCTCCAGAACAACACCTTGGTCGCCTGGCATGTATTCAAGAGGTCCTGTTAAAGGCGGAAGAAGAAGGAGACCTATATACATCAGCAGCTACTGTAGGACTTTTCTTATGGTCATTGTGCTGTACTTAAAAATAATCTGACAATCGACCAAAGCACAGATCAGCTGTAACATACATTGGTAGACATCTGTAGAAGCTGATTTTACCCCTACTGCAGAATTGAAATAATTTTTATACGCATTAATGGTGAGCTACAAAGGTAAAAAGGGACTTTTTTTTCTCCATCTATAAAGAATGCCCCAAAAGCTTTTGTTAAAAGGTTTTCTTTTCCTTTGATTGTTGTTGTTATTTACATTATACATTGCAGTCTTGTCTTCCCTGGAAACTGTTGTGGTGACTTTATTACATCACAAACACTGAGAGATTGAAAGCTGAGGAAATGACAATTAAGGTCCTTTTTTGTTAGCATGTAGTTAATTTCAATGCCGAATAAGCACTTGGGACAAAGGACATGTTTGTTAAAGATGCAATACTCCAGACTCTTCAACAGAGCTCACAGTTAATATTTGAAACCCCTGATTTTGCTGGAGATCAGAATGTTCATTCATATTTCCAGAGGTAAAACAAACATTTTTTTAAAAATAACACTTTACATCTTCTTAATACATTCTGACAAAATGAAAGAGGCACCCCCCTAAACTAACAAAAACGTTATTTGCAGATCAACTATCTAAATAGATTTTGGCACAATTTAATTTTTTTTTATTTTTTAATTCTAAAGCAAAGTAAGCAAACAAAGTGGGCAATATGAGTACAGGCATGCAGCAGTCGGAGCTGAATTGCAGATACCCGGTCACCTACAGTACAGCTGACATTAACACTAAATGACACTAAACATTGACACTAAACATTGTTTATATCGGTAAAAAAAAATTCAAAATTAGGTGCAACACTATCTATTTAAGTTTGGGGAAATGAGATCAATTTGTGCTAAACAATTAAAAGCTCAGCCATTATTTTCCAACAAGCCTTTAAAAAAGGTCTGATAAAAACATGGTGATCATTTATTTAAAATTTAAGTGCCATGCACCAAGCATGTGATTTACTGTAACTCCATTTTTGTATGGATTAGAGATAATTACTTTTAAGGAGCTGTTAAAGGGCTCCTTATTGCATTTATTCTTTGGGCCAAAATTCATCTTAGCATAATTGAGCTAACTACAGTGGGAATTATGCCTACTAAAACAGGGATTGAATTTGGTCCTTCATATCCAGTTGGAATAAAAAGAATAAAAAAGAAGAGATTACTCCCCCAGTGCAGTAACTGTGGTTCTTCGAGATGTGTATCCCAATAAGTGCTCCACTGCAGGTACACATGCACCTCTCAAGCCCTCAATCAGATTTTCTATTAGCAATGTCAGTCCATGCAGGCATCTATATATCTGCGTGCCATGCTTAGATGCTATATAGGGCTGTGTGGGCACCACCTTCAATTCCTTCTCCATCCAAACACCCTGCACAGAGCAGAGGGGAAATAGGGTGGATAATGGCGCACCCATCAGGACACACATCTCAAAGAATCACAGTTACTGCACCGGGGGAGTAACCTCTTCTTCTTCTTCAAGTAGTGTCCCTACAGGTGCTCCACTTCTGGTGACTCCCAACTAGTATTCCCATAAAGAGGAGGAAGCTTCAGAATTGAGTCCAGAACTGAAGATAGGACTGCATTAACAAGTACTGCATCTGAACTGGAGTCCTGGATCAAGGCATAGTGCTCAGAAAATGTATGTACTGAAACCCACGTAGCAGCCTTACATATCTCAGATACTGGAACGTTTTTGAGTAATGCTATGGACATTGTGAGAAATCTGATAGAATGTGCTATTGACCTTTGCAGAGGTTGAGCACCAACTCCTTCGTACCATGTGACAATGCACCTGGAGATCCATCTCAACAATCTCTGGGCAGAGATCATGAACCCCTTGGATCTGTATGTGATGAAAATGAACAGCTTAGGCAGCTCCTGAATTTGTTTGGTCCTATCTAGATAGAAGACCAATGCCCATCTAACATATACGTTATGAAAAGGTCTCCTGTTGTGATTTACATGGTTGTGGACAAAACACTGGTATGCATGGTTGAGATGAAAGTCTGATAGTACCTTAGGTAAAAATTTAGAGTGTGGGTGTAAAAAGATCTTGCCTTGAAGAACCCCTAAATGGGGATTGGGGGTCTGCCATCAAGGCCCCAGTTTCTCTGACTCTATGGGCCAACGTGATAGCTACTAAAAAGGCCATCTTCTGGATAAGTGAAGCAAAGAACAGGTTGCCATTGTTTCGAATGGAGGTCTGATGAGATATCTAAGTACCAGGTTGAGGTTCTAAGTTAGAGTGGGGTCCCCAACTTGGGTGTAGAGGTTCCCCAAACCCTTAATAAACCTTGAAGGCATAGGGTGAGCAAATATAGAAAACCTTTCTACTAGAGGATGAAGAGTTGATGTTGCAACCAAGTGAATTTTAAATGAGCTAACTGAAAACCTTGATTCCTTTAAGTCCAGCAGGTGACCCTGGATAGCTGAGAGCCACAAGAATTCAGACACGAATCGGTGGCGTTGACACCAGTGGCTGAATCTCTTCCACTTTTGCAGGTAAGTAATTCAGGCTGACTCCTTTTTATTGTTCAATAACACGTGCACTTCTGCAGAGCAGGTAGATTCTAAGCCTGCGAACCATCAAGGAACCAGGTCCTGAGGCAGGAGATCCCTTGGTTGCTGTGAAGTAACCTGTGTCTTGGGATAAGAGATGATGAATGACTGGAAGCTTGATCACTGGATGCACAGATGAAGCAGTTAAGGATACCAAGCTTGTCTCAGTCAGGTCGATACTTTAAGGATAACCCTGGCTTTGTCCTGTCTGATCTTGTTCACCAGTCTATTAGCAGTGCTGCATACAACAGTCCCTTTGTCCAAGATAGGAGAAAGGCATCTTCCAGAGAGCAATGGCCTACACCACCTCCTGAACAAAACAGAGGACACTTCTTATTCCTGGAATATTGAAGTGGTTTACCTCTGGAAATCCCCAATCTTGGAGAATATCATGGAGAATTTGAGAGCCCAGTTTGCATTCAGAATCATGTGAGAAACGCCTGCTGAGAGTACTGGCTGTGGTGTCCTGAATGCCAGGGAGGTAGAGAGCTGAAATTTGGATCTGATGGGCTACATACCAGTTTTACAATTTAATTGCTTCAGTGCACAGGGAGCAGGATTTTGCTCCTCCTTTTTTGTTGATATAGAACATGCAGCCACATTGTCATGATCCTGATTGATTTGCCCCTGATAAGGGGTAGGAAATGAAGACAAGCAATCCTGATTGCCCTGAGTTCCAACAGGTTAATGTGGAGACAGGTTTCCCGAGTTGCCCATCTAACCTGAGCCATGAAGTGTGGTACTGAGGTGAGCTCCCCATCCCAACATGGATGTGTCTGTTCTCATGCTTATTATTGGAGTTGAGTGAACAAAAGGAATGCCTGCACTGATGTTTGAGTTGATTTTTCCCCCCACCAGTCTGGGGAGTTCTTTACATGAAGGGGAACTGCAGTTTGCTTGTCCAATCTGTTCAGTGAAAAGATTGTTCTGAGCCAGCCCTGGAAGCAACAGAGACATAGTCTTGCATGATTGGTCACCAAAGTGCAAGCTGCCATCTGACCCACAAGCTATAGACAGTTCCTTACTGAGGTTTGAGGATTCCCTTGAATGGTCCTGACTAGATTTGATAAAATCACGAGTCTGTCTGTGGGAAGGTAGGCCATGGCTGCCAATGAATCCAAGTATGCCCCTATGAACTGTATTCTCTGTACAGGCGTTAATGTTCATTTTCTTACATTGAGATGAAGACCTACTTCCTAGAAAAGCACATGATGTATGACAATACCGCTTTATAAACTCAACCCTGGAGCAGCCAGTCATCGAGGTACGGGAAGACTAAAATCGCCTCCTGCCAAAGGTAAGCGGACACTACTGCTAGGACCTTTGAGGACACACTTGGAGCTGAGAAGAGGCTAAAGGGAAGTACTTGGTATTGAAAATATTCCTGGCATATAGTAAAGAGTAGGTATTTTCTGCAAGAGGGGTGTATTGTTATATGGCAATAGGAGTCTTGTAGATCAAGGGGCAAAAACTAATCTGCCTCTAGTTAAGGGATTATAGTTGCCAGGGTCACCATTCTGAACTTCTGAGACTTCATTAATATGTTTAGTAGTCTCAGATTCAGAATCAGTCTCCACCCTCTATTTTATTTTGGCACAGGGAAATACCTTTAATAGAACCCTTTTCCTTTGTGAGGAGCTGGGACTCACTCTGTCACTGCTATTGAAGGAGAGTCTATTTCTTGTCTCAGTGCAAGCTTGTGAGAGGGGTCCCTGTAGGGGGACGGGAAAAGGGGGAGTGGAAAGGAAGCAGGGCTGCAAAGTGTATTGGACCCAATGTTATGACCTCTATGAACGACTTGTCTGTAGAAATCCACCTTGAAGCATGCGGGAAGGGAAAGGTGGTCTCCAAAAGGAGACAAGTGGGCAAAGGATTGCAACTGCTGAATTAGAGGTGTGGGAAGATTCGAACCCTTGACTGACCCATCAAAACTGTTGTTTCAATGATGACTAGGTACGCGTGGAAGGCGGTTGAGCAGCCCTCTTTCTCTGGAACTTATGTCACTTTGTCGGGGGAGGGGGTGTTCAATGGATCTCTGAAACCCACAGAAACAAGGAGGGCGAGATCTTTGCGGGGTTTGAGAGCTACAGGATCTTCTTTTATTCTAGGTGTATATATTGTGACAAAGCTCTGTCCTTGTCTCAGAAGGTCCCGCACTTCCTGGAGGATTTCGCTAGCCTCAGGGGCTCACTGTGACCCTCCACATAGCCCTTCTCTCTCTAGAGGCAAGGGTCACAGCCTACTGAGCCATTTTCATCATAAGCCAGCAAAGAAGATGAGGAGAAGCCACCCTCCCTTGCACAGTCTCTGTTGTCTCCCAATCTCAGTGATTAATCTGGGACGGGAGAGCCTGGGCCCGCCCTCTGCCCACTGGCTCGCCATCTGCCTACTAGGGCAGTCTTCTGGCCCTGGGTCAGGATCCGGGTTCCCAAGGCCTTCGCGGTCTTCCTCTTTTTTTTTTTTTTTTTTTTTTTATTTTCCAGGTCTTTTGGGGGGCTGAGAACAGATCCTGAAAAATCTCAGTGAACCTCAAGGGTTGACATTCCCGCGGTGACGAGTCGCTGTCCTCAGGGTCCCCACCTCCCTCCAGCCTCTCCGCAGGGGAGTAAATTATCAAAGCCTGGATAGTCCCTCCCAATGACTACAGGATATGGGAGTTTAGGAACTACAACCACGGCCACCTCAATGGGGTTCTTCTGAACCTCTGTCTCCACCGGGATGGTGGGGTAATGGCTCACGGCCTCCTGTATGCATGTCACTGCTAAGCGTTTGGCTTGCAGCAGCTGACTACTTTTTACCAGCTTACCCGATATGAGGGTCATAGCACTCCCAGAGTCCACAAGTGCTGTAGTCTCCGCTCCGTTTATCCTCACTGACCTGGTGTAATTATGCGGGGCTAAAGTGACCCCTGCAAGGTGGATAAGGAAGCACGGGACCTCCCAATCCCCCAAGTTACATTGCATAGGCTCCTCAGTGCTGGGACATTGTGCTGCTACGTTTCCCCACTCCTCACATGCATAACATGTATAATTGCTTCTAATCACTCCCCTATCCCAGGGGGTTAAGTCCCAGGGTTCCCCATCACTCAGGCCAATCCCTTCCTTCTGGGGTCCCCGCTGGTTTTTGGCCCCCCCCTTCTTCCACCTAGGACTCCCTGGGGGTTTGGCTGCCCAACCTTCCATGGTTGGGGTCAGGTGCCTGCTTCAAAGGAGACCTTCCTTGGGTAGTTGGGTCAATTCCCTGGCTATCATCTGTCTTCCTACCAGCGCAATCATCTTGTCGTAGGTGGACGGATCGTTCTGGCCTACCCATTTAACGAGATCTGGTGGCAGTCCCCACATGTAATGGTCCATGACCAGGGTCTCCAAGATCTCCTCCGGGCTGCATGCCTCAGGCTGTAACCACTTTCGTGCGAGGTATATGAGGTCAAATAGCTGGGACCTCGGGGGTTTGTTCTCCTGGTATTTCCACTCACTGAACCTCTGGGCCCGTACTGCTGCCATCACCCCTGATCGTGCTAGGATCTCTGCCTTCAGCTGGGTATAGTCAATAGCATCTGTAGCAGGCAAGTCAAAGTAGGCCTTCTGGGCCTCTCCGCACAAAGAAGAGGCAAGAATGCTGGCCCACTGCTCCTGGGACCACGCCTCATGCTGAGCAGTCCTTTTGAATGAGAGGAGATATTCCTCTATGTCATCTCCCAAGTCATCTTTGGCAGACCACCAGTGGCCCTCAGGGTTTGCGTCGTCAGACCCTCGGGCCTGGGTGGTGAGGATCTTCAGCTGATCCACTACTTCTCGCAAGAGGGCACGATCTTGGGTCGCCTGGCCCATTAATAATTTATTGGTTTCTTGCTATAGCCGCACAGACTTCTGTTGTGCCATTCCCTGAACCCGGGTGGCCTCCTGCTGGGCTGCCGTGGCTTGTACCAGAGCTCTTACCACCTCCTCCATTGTGGTACAAAACAAAAAACAAACCAAAAAAACCCCAGTGAACTTTTTTTTTTTTAAAACCTCTTTCTTCCGCCACTCTGTGAATGATGATCCCACTCCTCACACCAGTTTTGACAAAGCTCTGTCCTTGTCTCAGTGGGTCCCGCGCTTCCTGGTGGATTTCACTAGCCTCAGAAGCTCACTGTAACCCTCCACATAGCCCTTTTCTCTCTAAAGGCAAATGGCTCAGTGGGCTGTGACCTTTTCATCATAAGCCAGCAAGGGAGGTGAGGAGAAGCCACCCTCCCTTGCAGTCTCTGTTGTCTCCCAATCTCAGTGATTAATCGGGGAGGGGAGTGGGGAGCTTGGGCCCGCCCTCTACTCTGGGCTCCAGCCCAGGAACTTTAAAAGTAGCAGCTATGGTAGTGGACTTTTTGGAAATAGGATGTGTACAATTTCCTGGGCCACTTCCCCACAGCAGCCCCCACTCAATATTTCCTTCACTGTTACCTCAGGGCCTCCTTCCTTGTGCCTGATATCGTTTGTACTGCTTAGTTCCTCCAACAGCATGGCTTCCTCCTACAGCTCCTGACACACGCACCCAACTGACTAAGTGGGAGGCTTTTAACTAGTTTCAGCCAGCCTCTAAGTGGCTTCAGGTATCCCAATCAACCTAGCTATCTTTCCTGCCTTCTGGAAAGATCTTAATTGACCCCAGGTGTCTTAATTGACCTGGAACAACTGCCATTTACTTATCCTGGTAACAGGGATTTGTTTAGCCTGGGGCTAATAGATCGGTCTCCCACTACTTTTCTGTAGCCATCTGACCTTGCCCCGTCACAATATATACCCAGAGATCTTAATGTGGCCCTGAAGTTTTTCAGCATATGACAAGAGTGGTCTGTGGTTTCTGAGAACAACTTTTGACCATCAAAGGGAGGTCCTCAACAATATTCTGAACTTCTCTTGGCAACTCTGAAACTTGGAGCCATGATGCCCTGTGAATAGTGCCGCGGAGATGGGCCTGGCAGCAGTGTCTGTGGCATCCAAGGACACTTAAAGTGACGTTCTGGCTAATAACTGATCAACTGCAATGATAACCTGAAATTGTTCCCTCTGTTCTTGTGGAAGATCATCAATAAAGTTTGTAAATTTATTATAGTTTGTGAAATTATATTTAGCCATGACTGCCTGATAGTTTACAATCCAAAACTGTAGGGTCACGGATGAATTGGACATCTGTCCAAAGATGGCTAAGCACTTTTGTTCCTTGTCATATAGCAGAGACTTGGAGTAGTGTTGTTTACCCCACTCATTTACCGCATCTACCACCCGAGAATTGGGTTGGGGAGGGGGAGGGAATAAAAGTTTGGAGTCCTTGGAGTATTTTTTAATCCTGCTTTCCCTATGGCAGGTAAGTGTCTTTAGGTGGGTCCCTATCATCCACCCCTCTCCCACTTCTCACGAGGTCCCACTGAGCTCTATCATAGGTGTCCTTCTGTTTTATGTCTTCCTGTGAATGTACCTATTCACTTGACTTTAAAACTACGATATCTACATTGGTAATTTATGAATTTGCCTCTTCGCTCCCACTTAACTGGGATTGGCAATGGAGTCTCTCTCTTTAGAGGTGGATTGCATTGTTAAATTCACCTCTGGAAAATCATTGCTTGGTGAGGACGGTCCATTCTGCTGAATCCCAAGAGTTGAAAGGACATATCCACTGTTGCATGTGTCTCTGGAGATGTTCTAGGTGGCTGTGGAAGGGATGTGGAGGCCCCAAAAAAGCAGTCCAGCTGTCATTATCCCACTGATTGAATTAGGGTGCACTCTATGGGCTGGGTGCAATCATGGCAGAGCTCCCCGTCTGTGGCTCGAGAGATCTCATCACAGTTGAAGCACATCTTTGTGCTTTTGGCTTCCTCGGTCTATTCTATTCCACCAGGATGGGGCAAAAAACAGTTACAAGGAATAGTATTTGTCTTAAAATAATAAAATTACAAGCAGCTGCCATCTTACACATGATACCGAGTAGGACTAAATAAGCATCACAATTTGGAAGCACCAGAAGATACTTAAAGTTATGAAATCTTCAGTTTTTAAAAACTGGTAAAGTAATTTTATAACTTCCTACAACTTTTAAGTTATTTTCAAAGCTTTTGAACTGTGAAGCTGATTTGTTTGGTCCTAACTCCACATCAAACTGTGTTGCTTGCTTTATGGCTGAGGGGAAAACCCTGAGTCACTGATTAAAGATAGTGACAGGGTGTGACATAAAACTGATTTTGAAAAATTCTTTACTTGTGCAAGGACCAGCGCCTCTGCATAGTTAACGATTGAAAGTACTTGGTTATAAACCCAGATTTTCAGCTCATCTCTATCTTCAACAACAACAAAGCAATCCACCTCAAATTTTCACATGCCACATCTCATGCCAGGGCAGAATGTTTCTGGAGTATGTACATTTTAATAAATTTAGCCATCAAATGTACTGTAACCTACTCTAGAATTTACTTGAAACACAAATTTGAGAGTCAGCTACCCCAGGCAGAAGCTATCTACTCTAAGTTTCACAAGTAGGCTGTTTGAGTGTTTGGATAGGTTCCCCCCCTCCCGCTCTTTAATTCTTCTTTTAGACTAATGGAAATTCTACTGAATTTGTGTTTCTCTGGAAGTTGTTTCCCTACTTTTGATTTGCCCAGATCTTGTCCAAATTATTTTTCCTTTTCATATTTGAGCGACTTTAGGCCCTGATCCTTCAGTTTGTTGCATGAGGACAGACTGCTGTGCCCATAAGGACCCCCCCAGAAGTCAAAGGAGCTCTGCATGGGTGCAGCAGTGCACTCACAGGCTTAGTGTTCTCCTATCCCCATTTCAGATGATTGCTTTTAATGACGACATACATGGCTGCCTCCAATTCTTATACAAATCCATATTTCTAAACATGTTTTATTTCAGCTTTTTTGCACTGGGATGAGCAAAAAAGCAGGTAAATATACAGAAAGTGAGATACTATCTATTCATGAAAAAGCAGAAGAGACATTAAATTAGCCATTAACCTTGTTTTTTATTTAGGAGCGCATCAAAATTTTTATACCAGAGCTTTGGTTGACTGGAATGATATGCACGCTTAATTTTAATAGTGTTTTTAAAAAACAGTAAACATGATGTGTACATTCAAATGTGTGCAAGACAAACATCGTCAATACTACATGGTTACATTATAGAAAATGAAATGTTTGAAATATATAGCTGTGAACCCTTTATGTTTTTGGTATAATTTATTTAGTCAGCACTTAATAGGACTATTTTCTAGAAGCCATTTCACATGTGCCCTATTTAAAGATTTGTACTGACTCTATGGCAAGTTCATAGTGTAACTGTAGTTACACTGATAATTTCTGGATAAGGAAAACAAGGCTCTTATGCTTAAATATTTCTTTGACACTAAATCTCTTGTAATTTAAACTGGAAAAAAAAGTCTAACTTGCAGTTTATAAAGTTATTATTAATAATCAGCCGCTTGAACTTTCAAAAGGGGACAATGACATTTTGAATACATTCTATAATTCTAAATGCCACAGATGAAAGCACAAAACTGCTGAACCTGGATGATTGCTCTTCAAAATCTGACCATTTAAAAGCATAATCTGAGTTGCTGAAGCTTCTCATAGTTCTAATAAAGTCTTCAACACTCTTAATGAGAGCCGCTGACAACAGCTGCGTTTAGAATGCCAATGGTATGAACATTACAGAAAATGCTGAAGCTTAAGTAGTCGGATAAACTTGGAAACATTAAACATTCTGGTAACACTGCAGTTTCTCTTTAATATGAAAGGGCAGTAGGATGCACCACCTACAGATGGGGTATTTAGAGTTAGATACCAGACCAACTGTAATCGCTCCTTAAAAACCTTGTCTTTTAATGTGGCCTTTTTTTAAGTGACTTTTTAAAAAACAAACCTATGTAGCAAATAAAGGCATCTTCTTCAGTAACCAAAAGAATTTCTTAGAATAAGAAAATATATAAACAGAAATCTTTTCTGTAGGAGGATATACAGACATATACCTTATATAACCGTGTATATTAAACAACAAAATAAAAAGTATATTCAAATGTTAGGAGTCTGATGTAAACAAACAACAAGGAGATTCAAAGTGAAAATACACTATCCTTACTTCACCCCATTGTGCCTCGTTACTGCAGCATATATGGTATTAAAAAATTCAAATGCAAGAAGCTCTTGTTTAACTCAAAGAGCCAAGCGATTTCTTTGGAAATGTATTCAAATAAAAAAATGCTCCTAACCAAGATCATGTGCATCAAATTTCAGCCCAGGAAAAAAATTCAGTCACATTATAAACCCCTTGAAAATAGGAGTTTATAATGACAACTACAATGGCGCTTTGAGAGCCACTATAATATATACTATTGGGTTGGGGCGTTTTTCTTTTTGCTCAGTATACATATATAGTAAACAGACACTGGGAAAACCGGCGTGCAGCTTTTTCATTAAAGTTGTGCAATTCATTGAACTGCTGAGTAAACCTCTTTGCCTTAAATATTTTAGAAAATGAGAACAGACTTTTCAGCTGAATATATACAGTGTGCACTAGCTAAGAGTATTTAAATTTATATACAGGTAAGTGCACCAAGACAGACAGAGACAATAATGGCTTTGGAGAGTTGAGTCAAGGTTTAGTTTGCTTTTCTACCATTAAAAATGCACACTGAAGATTGTTTTTGAAGGAAGATGCTTCCAATTTTGTCTGAAGTGCTTCATTTCTTCTCAGTAAGGGTTTAATCACCAAATTTTATATCAAGCTAGATTCTTTTGGAGATGGTGTAACATCAGAGGTGCCACTGGAGGGTCCGCTGGTAGCTGCAGAGAAGCAAAAAACCCTACACTGGTAAGATTGTACAGCAAAAGAAAGGTCAATATTAAAACTTACATCAATCTTGCTGTAAACTGAATTCAGGTAACCCATTATAATCACTAAGTAACAAGTGAATTAAGTAACTTTTGAGATGTTTGGACTTAAGTTAGACCTACTTTGACACTGTTACAATGTGTTGAACAATTCACTCTTGAAATTCAATAGTCTGCCACAGATGAAAAAAATAACCCACCAAGAGCAACTGTTTGTGAAACCCTCTAACATCTGCTCTTATAGAAATCAGACAGTCAGAAGAGGGAACACATTTTAACAAATTATATTTATCTGAGCTGCCCTGAAAGCCACAGAAAAACAAACAATTCTTTCTGTCTAATGAAGAGGCAGGAAATTGGTGGGAAATAATATTTTCAAGCTTCTCAGAGCTGTAGAACAAATAAAGGAAAGTTTTTACAAACTGTTCTTGACAGCATTTTTAAACAGATTTACGTATATACTTGAGCCAAACAACTTAAAAATGTGTTGAAGCAAATTTCTAGTATAAACTGAAGATAGAGAAGGCAGTTTCAGTTTTTCCAATAAGATGTTCAACCTTTTACTATAGTCATTTACAATAGTGTTGAAGTTTTTCATATGATTAGTTATAGTCAAACAAATAAAAATTCTTGGATTCATGTACCTGTGCATAGGCTTTGTGGGAAATCTCAGCCAAAGGCTCTAAAACACTGGACCCAATAGGGGAGTAATATGGTATTCCTGCTGTGATAGTTAGACTGGCTTCAGTGCTCCAAACAGTCAGCTTCTTTTAAGCAGGAAGCAACAATAGACCCCAAACAGCCAATTAAAAAGGACAGAAGACAAACTTCAATATCCCTTAAATCTCTGGAGAAGATAAATGGTTGACTCGGGGGGAGGGGAATCACATTGCAACAGGAAGCAAAAAACTAAACAAGACATATCCTAAAGAACAAACATAAGACATCTTGAAGGGATAAAGATAGTTACCACCCAGAAATATATTTCTGGGAAGTACACTGTTATAACAGCTATCAAAAAGATGTAACACCAAAGTATTAAATAGGGAGGGCAGAAAAGTCTGAGGACCCTTCAAATGGAAGATTTTGTAACAGATAGGGCAAATCTAAAGAACAGCATTTTGTAAATGCACGTAGAAAAGACAATTCTGCTTCTTTTCAAATCTCCTGGATAACATCGGGTAAGAAGCTGGCAAACTCTCACAGAGGGAGCCTTGCTAGGCAAATCTAGAACTTGAAGGCTACGTTTATAGGATTCAGTATTTAGACATGGTTCTCTTGGAGACAGAACCTGTCAAGACTGAATTAAAAGAATTAAAAGGTGGATGAACTTGACAAAGATTTCAGTCAGAGCTAGAAAAAACCTAGGAACCTTTTTGTTTCTTAAATAGACACTGGGCCTGTGGAGAATGGCTTCACTGGAATGGATCTATTGGCAAATGATTAAGGTGAAAGTCAGTCACCCTCTTTATGATTCATCTGTTGCATAATGTATTTATTGTGATTTACAGAATTTAGTTGTAAACTGGATCAGTCACTAGAATCTGAACCTTACTGTACACAAGGTTAAATTTATTGTTAGAAAAATGGCTTCACTTTGAAGAAACCCAAGAGCAACTGAAAAAAGAGCTCTGTTTCATTTGGATCATATTAATATCAAATAGGACAAGAAGCAATGGGCTTAAATTGCAACAAGGAAGGTTTAAGTTGGACATTAGGAAAAACTTCCTGTCAGGGTGGTTAAGCACTGGAATAAATTGTGGAATCTCCATCATTGGAGATTTTTAAGAGCAGGTTAGACAAACACCTGTCAGGGATGGTTTAGATAATACTTAGTCCTGTAATGAGTGCAGGGCACTGGACTATATGAACCCTTAAGGTCCCTTCCAATCTTATGAGTCTATGATCCTATAACAATGTGACAAGTGCCTCATGTACTTGATAAACAGCTGCAAAGAATTAGTCACGATTAAAAATTTGTTTAATTGGTAGTTTTATTTATTTGTTTGTATGCGTCACTCCAAGGCTAAATTTCATCTGTTTAACACAGGGAGAAACACTGAATTTGATTAATATCAATTGCTAAAACCTGCCCAAGTCTAACCCATCAAAACTAAAATCTAAAGCCTATGGGGCTATTGGGAGCCGTGGGACACTACTCAGACCTTCACCTGCATGGATGGAATGATCCTTTCCTCTCTGCTGATTTATTTAACACACAGTAGCTCGATTATACGTTTGCATTAGGACGATCATCAGAGATACTAGATTTCTGAAGAGCCATAGTACATTAAAACTGCCTTTATCACCAAAATATTTGTGTGTTGCTGCCTTTTTTTTTTTATTATTAAACACACTGTGTCTAACTGACTTGAGTCTAAATCTGGAAGTCTAGTCCTAACTGCAGATTGACTGCCACCAAGTCACCTGAATACAATTTGAAAGTTTGTTTGTAACCACCAGGGTACACTACATCTGTATTCTATGGAGGCCACAGTTCAGCCATTATTGCTGAAGTGTTATTTTTAAAGTAACTGTACAATGCCTTAATGAATTTATTTTGTGACTATCTGAATTATTCCAAATACAAGGATAGGGATGCTATTTCATAACATTCTTGAAGAAATTATTCAACAGGTAGATGGCACACTATCTTAAATATGTAACAAATCTTTGCATCTTGAATAACTATTGGGTATATTTAAGCAAAAGAATGAGCTGTTCTGCCTCTGTGACAGAAGTTACTTACATAAGGCTGGTTTCTCTATTGCTAGCCTCTCAGGCAAGGCTGCAAGTGGTGTTGGCTGGATTTTTGCAGGGGTGTATGTATTTAAAGAACTTTTTCTTCCAGACAGTGAACTCAAATACGCTGAAGCTGAAGGGGGGGGGGGGAGAAAGGTCGTCTTTACCATCATGAACAAAACGTTTGTCAAGTATTTGCAGATTACCAAAATGAAAAAAAGGCACAAAGTCTATACTTATGGAATCTGGAATCCAGCCATGGATTTTGGGTTTTTGGTCTTTATTGTGGCTTCATAGTGTGGGGAAGGAGATGAAATCTGCCTGATCCATCTTAAGAAAGCAACACAAGAGCTTCACAGTGCCAGGAATAATCAGGTTAATGAACAGCGAGTGTTGCTTTGCCAGAAGTGCTCCTGACTTTTGACAGGGCATGTAATGCTGCGAGGACTGGCATTTTGTTTGCTCTACCTAGTCTGAGACATTTAATTAACAAGCCTATAATGGAGCAAATAGACATTTGGAAGAGGACCAAAAAAAAAAAAAAAAAAAGAGTCCACACACAAATTAATTCTCCCCAAAGGGAAATAGGGTGGGGAAAAATACTTCTTTCCGCTGCCAAAAGCATTCATGCTCCATCCTGTCAGTAACAAGAGCACTGACCCTTCCTCCCAAGTACCAAAACTTGTTACCAATAAAAGCCAACTCCATACCCACAGGGGAGCCCTTTCCCATAGCCACTAATTAAGACTCCCTCCTCCTTCCAACTGCCAAACACTCCCTCATAAAACAGGGCAACCTGACCCACTTCCTTTCCAACAGTTAACCATTTAATTCTTTAAGGTCTCAAACTCTAGATGGCAAGCCCTCTAGGTTTCCTCTCAACATCGCAAATGACAATTATTTTTCTAATGAATCCTGAAAATTAAGATTGCATTTTAAAGGGACACTATCCGCTTAAAACCTCCTTTTTCCCCCTAAATGTAGTATACCTGCTGGTGAGCCTCCGTGTACATTTTACAATCATTTTTCTATTTCAAAAAAATGTTTCTCCATCTGTTCATGTATAAAAGACACATAAAACAAGATGGGGAATTGACTACACTGGGTAAAAAATGAAACGGACTATTCATAAAGTGCTGTCAAAGTAAAAACACTAGAAAGAGGAAACCAATCTTGTTTGTTATACTATATCAAAGAATAGCAAGTACAATTTTTACCACAAGTAGTATAATTTCTTTACGTGCCCCTCCAAAGTTTGCATTTCCCCTTTCACCCTACACAAAAAGTATAAATATCAAAGTGAAAACCACACATCTTGCAAGTCTAGCATTGCAGAAAACTGTTTCAAGAGAAGCAGCAACAGAGACACAGTGGAAGGCAATCATCCCCAGCACATTCACATCAACAAGATGCAAACTTGAGGTTCTATTCTGGACCATTTAAACAAACGTAGCATAGGGAATCTTTTATAGAAAGAAAATTAAATGAAGAGATATTATGCATGTGGAACATTCAGATTCAATAATAAAAAACGAAACAGGAAATGCAGATGTTCTGGTTCTAGAAGGAACATTAGCTCAGCCAGGTTGAACATACCGTATTTTCTATTCCTGTATTTCTGGTTAACGGTGTAGTTTAACATCTGTTTGCCATAATACACATACCACAAAGCATACAAGATGCACAACACATTTAAGTTTGGTTTAGTTAACATTGGCATTAACAGATATCCTGTAACAAATTACATCCAACGTGGAAATGTAGTGTAAGCCACAAAGTACTGCATATTTGACACTAGTAAAATTGATTTTCCCCTGAATTCCAGACTTGCAATAATGTGGGTGGGAGAGTGTTTTCACTAAAATAAGAGAATGATTAATTGGCTCAAGTATGATAATGTTCCCAAGTTTGCCATATTCCAAAGAAACCAATGACCACATAGTGAAAAAGTACTTCAAACATATTAAGAGTTGATTAACATTTTCGGTAAATTATAGAATCATAGAAATGTAGGACTGGAAGGGACCTCAATAGGTCATCTAGTCCAGTCCCCTGCACTGAGGCAGGACTAAGTATTATCTAGCCCACCCCTGACAGCTCTTTGTCAACCTGTTCTTAACCCCGGCCCCAATGATTGAGATTCCACAACACCCTCCCCCAGATAATTTGTTCCAGTGCTTAACTACCCTTCCAGTTAAGATGATTTTCTTAACATCTAACCTAAATCTCCCTTGCTGCAATTTAGACCCATTACTTCTTGTCCTGTCCTCAGTGAATAACAATGTATCACCCTCCTCTTTATAACAACCTTTTACATACTTGAAGACTGTTATGTACTTCCTCAGTCTTCTCTTTTCCAGACGAAACAAACCCAGTTTTTTCAATATTTCCTCTTAGGTCATGATTTTTAGACCTTTAATCATTTTTGTTGCTCTCTTCTGAACTCTCTCCAATTTGATCACATCTTTCCATGAATGTGGTGACCACTACTCCATGAGTGTGGTGCACACTACTCCAGTTAAAACTCCTGCTCACACATCCCAGAATAATGTTCACTTTTTTTTACAACAGTATTACATTGTCAACTCATATTTAGTTTGTGATCCTCTATAAACCCCAGATCCTTTTCTGCAGAACTCCTCCTTAGGCAGTCATTTCCCATTTGGTATTTGTGCAGTTGATTATTCCTTCCTACATGTAGTACTTCGCATTTGTCCTTACTGAATTTCACCCTATTTTATTTCAGACCATTTTGTCAAGATCACTTTGAATTGTCCTCCACACTGCTTGCAATGCCTCCCAGTTTGGTATTGTCCACAAACTTTGTAAGTATACTCTCTATACCATTATCCAAGTCATTTATAAAGACATTGACTAGAACCAGACCTAGGACAGATCTCTGTGGGAACCACTTAATATGCCTTTCCAACTTGACTGTGAACCACTTAACTACTTTGAGTACAGTTTTCCAACCAGTTGTACACTCTCCCTCACAATAGTAAGTTCATCTAGGTCAGGGATAGTCAATAGGTGGACCACAGGCCAAATCCAGACCGCCAGACACTTCTGAATGGCCCCCAATCTTTTTATTTATTTATCTTTTTAAATTGTTATTATTTTCTCCAGAGCCCGGACTTTGACTATACCTTGACCAAGAAATTTGGACCTTGCCAAAAAATAATTGGCTACCATTGGTCTAGGCTATATTTCACTAGTTTGTTTATAAGAAGGTCATGTGAGACAGTGACAAAAGCCTTAAAGTCGAGATATAGCATGTGTGCTGCTCTCCCCCATCCACAAGCTTTGTTACCCAGTTGGTTTGACATGATTTGTTCTTGACAAATCCATGTTGACTGTTACTTATCAGCTTATTTTCTTCTAGGTGCTTACAAAGTGATTGTTTGATTATTTGCTCAATTATCTTTCTGGGTACCAAAATTAAGCTGTCTGGTTCATAATTCCCTGAGTTGTCCTTATTCCCATTTTTATAGACCAGTACTATGTTTGCCCTTTTCGGATCCTCTGGGATCTCTCCTGTCCTCCATGAATTCTCAAAGAGAATTGCTTATGGTTCAGAGATTTCTTCAGCCAGTTCCTTAAGTATTCTAGGACACATTTCATCAGGACCTGCTGACTCGAAGACCTATGAATTTGCTAAGTAATTCTTAATTTGTTTTGTCCATATTTTAGCCTCATATCCTACCCCATTTACACTGATATTCGCTAGGTTAGTCATCCAGTCACTGATAATCGTTTTGATCTGTTCACTTTGAGAAATGGCCTATGGATCAACTATGACCAATAGTGTTTATGGTTTACAGTAAAAAAAATGAATTACAACATAGAGCAGCAGACATCTCCGGTAGGTTGTCACTTGAAGTAGCAGCAATGGAGGCAAGAAATTCATCCACCTGCTTTAAAGACAGGGAGTTGTGCAGGGTTTCTAGAGGGCAGATGGAAGGCACCATGGAATATAGTTCAAAACCTACAAAAATAAAGAGAGAGAGAGGATTTCCAGACATTAGAAATAAGACCAGAATGGAACTGTTGTACAGACAGGAAACACTGCATAAAAATGAACATAAAGTACATGTCTGATATCAAAACATGCAAACATACAATATCCTTGAAGTCATGACATAAAATGCTATGCATTATGGAGTTAGAACAAGGTATGTCAGATTCTGTCATATAGTAAGCTCAAGATAGCGTACTACAGACTACAATACCCATGTCCACATAAATCAATCAGTGTACACAGATACAAAATATATCTTTGCTTTAGTCTTTGCTCAGTACAGGAAGTTAACTACTGTTCCAGACAAACTTATTCAATCATTAAAAAAGGTGGGGAATGTCAGTATTTTCCCTACTTGTTCCCATACCGGTCATAACAACATATAGGTAACTAATTCATTCAAGATGGAGTAGCAGCGTGGTCATGCTGTGAACATTTTTAACTGAGTTGCTCTGACAGAGAACAGCTAAAAACATTGGCATTCCTGACAGGCAATGCCTTGTAGCATACACTCTCTAGCCTCTCAGGTATCCTAGGGACAAGACTTGCTTTCGGTTTCCACTTTAAGGTTCTCCAAGACCACTACCAGCATTTTTTTACCTTGAGACTATATTTTAATTTTATAACAAACATTTATACCTATCTTTACTAAAACAATGATTTATATCACTAGAAATTTCACAACTTAAAATGGCAAATGATACCAAGTCAAAATTGAAGTGTTATTAACTTTGTTTCCCAATATTAGTATAGACATATTGACATTTCATAAACCAGCCATGCACGTTTTTATTCCTAATGAAATAAAACAAAGCATTTAAAATACATATCTATGCTTAATAGTGCAGTTTTGTGAACTGATGTAAGCTTGATAGCATTCAATGAAATCTGCATCTCACAGTATTTCAAAAGAGGAGACACTAGTCCACATTAGCATTCTTATATACAGCTGCAACATTAAATTTACAGTATTGAACTGAAAAATTAGAAATTGGTATATTTCTTCCGAGATGTTTATTTCAATGAAAAGACAATACTTAAAGAATGTCCAAAATTTCTGTTCAAGGTACATTTCTTTTTAAACATAAAACATAAGAATGGCCTGACTGGGTCAGACCAAAGGTCCATCCAGCCCAGTATCCTGTCTACCGACAGTGGCCAATGCCAAGTGCCCCAGAGGGATTGAACCTAACAGGTAATGATCAAGTGATCTCTCTCCTGATACCTTTGTAAAGGTATCAATATGTGAACTTCCTCAAAAAACATTACTAAGCATTTACAGAGAAAATAATTCTACAAAATTTCAACTCAAGAACTTTTGTATTCATATTTGGACCCAGCCTTGGATTCAAATGAGAGCCAATCCTGCTAAGCAAGCTGCTCAAGGGTACTTAAATCAGCTTCACTTACCCTATAACAGTTCTAATGTTGCATGTTTTTAGAAACTCAGATGTCATGTGCAAAACAAACACCACCACACAACGTCATGTATACTTTCTTTAATATGACAGCAGCTAAGCTGCAGTATAAGCATTAAAATAAATGTGTTTGGCATAAGTGTAAGATACTAAAAATATTATGCATGCGTGCAAAGCGCAAACCCTTTCTTTGCATTACAGTAAGTTCCACCAGATTTAAATTTTAAGCTAACAAAAGTGTTAACAGCACAAAAATGTTTTCCAAAATATTTACATTTTAGTCTAGCAAACAATTTAGTGGGACAATGTCAAGTTAGGTCATGACACATGCTTTAAAAAAAACAAAAACAAACCTACTTATGTTTCAATGCCTATTCATGATGATGATTATTATTACTACTACGGTAACAGCTGTTATAGAAAATCCATAGGAATTTTCAAAGAAAATTTTAGAAGAACTAACTATTTATGTTTACTTTTTGAAATTTCATTTACCCAGACCACTCAAATAAAACTAGTAACTTTTTAATGGCTTTTTAAACAAATACCACAGAAACCCACTTGCCCATATTATGTCTTTTAAATAGGTTGTCTTTATAAAACAATTTTTAGCCAAAAATGCCTGACAGTGTATATCCCTTTAAATAATATATGTGCCTGCCAACTACCCACCCTTGGGTTTTGGTTGTATTCACCTGTAACCCCTTCAAAATACAAGACAACGAAAGGGTTAACACAGCAATTTAAAAAGTCATCCTACTGTCTTACATTTAATAGCTAGAAACACATACCACTGGCGCCTAGAAATTCCAGAGGAAATGGACCAGCACTAAAGAGGTGTGGATGTTCTGCATAGAGCCCCACAAAATAAGGTAAAGCACTGTCAGATTACTTGTTTCAATGTGTTGCTTGAATTAAAGATGAAGGGGCAAGGGGGGGGGGAAATAAGGGGGTGGAGAGTGTCTGTGAAATGGGTTAGAGGTTGTAATGACATCACAAAGTTATGGAAATAAAAGAGTGAAAGGGAGAATTAAATGACAGTCCAGAAGACAGACAAACAACGATAATTTTAAAAAGTTGGTAGAGAACACTTGGGAACCTGGAACACCTCAGGGAATGCATTTAGGATTCACAGGAGCACATGTGGCATGCGTTAAATTGTAAAAGGTATGTGGAAAAATATTTATATTAAATGAATCAGAATACACAATGTACACAATAAAGTAATTGTGTTTAAATAGAGATTTTTATTAAAAAATTATCCAGTTACAAAAAGTTTGTTGCTGCCTGTTCCCTTTAGAAAGAATTTTTTGAAACTGTTACATAACAGATTCTACACCGTGAATCTAGTCTCACCTTCCAACTTTCAAATGTTTTGCCAACACTGAGTTTTTAAGTACATCTCTTTTGTTTAGATTATCTGACTTGATTTTAATATAGAGTAAGGCCCACCTTTCTCATTTTCAAGGATGATGTTTAAGTCAGCCTTTTACAGCCTTTTTAATAACTGCAGGTTTGGTGATGGTTCTAACAGTTTATACTAAACACTTTCTTCAGGAAGCCACTGCAGTAAAAAAATTGACTAAAAATTCCAAATGGATACAATATTGTAAGTACTACTTCATGACTTTATTCAGAAGCAAAACAAAGTGAGAACTATGCTTTTTCTTTTGTTTTTTTTAACCTGAACCATCTTTTAAGTAAAATGTTTGTTGGAGGTCAATAGCACAGATCTTTATGGCTATTTTCACTTCACTTTTAATGGCAGGACCTTATTACCCTGCCACTGTATTGTGTCAGTTTTAAAATGGTAATTAAAAAAATCTGGAAAAAATCTACACTAAGATGTGATAAATGCTGAAGATTGAAGCCAACTTCTATGAAAAGGGCATGCTATAGGGCCTATGTAGTGAGCTAGAAAGTAATGAGTAACATATTTCATACTTTCAACTTGCATATGTTAAGATAGGCTTCATTAAAATATGGTAGACTGGAGATGAGTTAGCTTTCACCATAGAGTTCAAGAGGTCAACACAAGACGAAGTCAACTCTAACTGATTATTAGTGAAGTATTCAAGTAACTGGCATACGTGATGAACATATTGATCATTAAGTATGACAAGGATAAGTAGCAGTTTTTCTGTTCAGTCATCAGAACTGCAGATTAACTGAAATGGATCCTACATTTTACTTTACTTTTTAATCAAGTGACACTTCAAGAAGATGGTAGCCAACACCTGTTGTCAGATACTGTGATTTTATCTAGATTCAGAAGGCTCAGGGAAACAGTGGAGCGCAGCAGCAGGAAGAGGAAGAAGTGGAATGTTAAATTATTGAGAAGTATATGCCATTCAAGATCAGAAAAGTTTGTTTTTATCATATACCATACACAGTCTGATCATTTGAGACATTGGAAAGAATGCAATTTGTCAAAGATTTCCATTTTCACAAGATTTTCTGATGAGTGAATTTTGAAATCATATTTATATAAATGAATAATAAAGGAGGTATTTAAGACTATATCAATGTATCTAGTGATTATGAATATGTTTGGAACTGTGCTTGGTTGAAGTTAGGAAGGACAAATGATTGGACGAAACTGTACACCCCGTATTTGAAATAAAATGAAATTAAGGGATGAAGCAAGGGATTTTTTTTTTTTTTAAATAAAAGCAAAACGTACCATTGGTTGGGTGTCGAGCAAATGAGATAGAAAATCTTTTAACAGCAGAACCACGTGTGGTGTCTGAGAAAGAGAAAAACAGGTACCTGAAATTCATAACAGCTACCAAAAGAGGGACACATTTCAAAAAAGGAAAGAAGAAAAAAGATGAAAACGTTAGAATTAAGTGGCATGCAGAAAGGACCAGGGGAAAGGGACAGAGGCCAAAAAGAGGTTAAAATTAGAAAATGTGGCTTCATTGATAACTGCAAGGTATTTAATAAAGTGTATGAAAGAAAAGCAGGATGAGCTGGTGATTTTGGCATACAAAGTTATATCTGGTTAGAGCTGAACATTGAGAAGAGTGAATGTTGGAAAAAATTACATTAATACTGCTCGACCTTAGTGTTAAAAAAGTAAATTAGCACATTTTCTTTAAATGCTGAAGCCTACTGTGAAAGCTATTCTACCCAAGATTACTGAAGCCTAAAACCTATCACTCCTCTATCCACAGCCACACACCCACCAAAAAGGAATCCTAAAATTTTCACTCAGTAATATCAAGCTGGTCTTTTCCTTTTGAGTCCTTGTAAATTCTGCATGCAATGTAATATGTTTCAATTCAATGTCAATACCTAATTATCAAAATCAGAGGCTTAAGTGATGAGCACTTCCAACTACATTTTCACCTCTTCATTGTTCTTAAACTGTACATGCTGAAAATCTTTCAATGTATATTGTCTACACGGTACACCAAATAGAGAAGCCAGGAATAAGGATTAACTGTGTCATTAAACTAATATAACCAAGCTATGGGCAGTAAAGAGGCAGTAGAAAGTTGTACAATTAATTAATGCTAAGACAAAGGATTCTACGATTCCACTGAATCAGTAGCCTAGGGTTCATCTTTAGAACTTCAATGTGTGCACATGGATTTGTGTGTGCATCTGAGAGAGTGTGCACATACCATCTATGCAGCCAGAAGAAGTCAGCTTTTTACGTTGAGTACGAGCATAATCCTGTAGGTTAGGTGCGCTTGAAGAACCCCCGAGTACTGAGGTGCTAAACAGGCCCGCACAGTGAGACCCTGATGGGAGTTAGAGAAAATACATACAACAACCAGGTGCTCTTCCATTCACATTGGGGATGCATGCAGCATGCAAGCACATGGCTCTTACCACACAAAAGGCAGCCTTTGGCAGTGCCTTGAACAGTTCATAATATGCTTATAATGTCACAGTGGTTGTAACTACCATAATTTATTGTAACTTCTACACATTTGACCACCCTCTGCTACATGTGACTAGAGAGGACTGGACTTTAACAAAGGGACTTCATTTCCCGTTGTCAGGTTCGGTAAATAAAAATTACCAGTTAGCATCAACGTAAATAAATAAATGAATAAAAAAGACATGGAAGTTACATGTTTTAGAATCTGCAGTTCTGAAACAAATATAACCTGGCAAATCTTGCTTATTGCTTTCATGGAAATTGACCCCCTTGACATGGCAGTCTGTAACTTCAAGTACTCACACATTTTCCTCAGACTTTTCACAGAAAAATTTCACTTTCCATCACTCATGATTTAACATGAAACAAGTTAACCAAATTATCCATTCTTGTATCGGTATTTCAGCTATTGTCACAGCCAACTATAGAATTTTAAAGCAGAAGTTTCACCAGGTTTAGCTTCACTTCTTTCCTAAAGAAGACCCTTGTATTAAGTAGTCCTCCATGTAAAAACCTGTATACTTTTGTTGCCCAATCATGAACAATTTTACCATTACAAGTGGTTTAACAAGTAATTGATGAAATACCATTCATACACTTAAGTGTGAAGACATTTTGTTTACATAGTCCACCATACTATGAAAATCTCATCCAAATTAAGAAAATGGGAAGAAATTACTCTGTCTAGAATTTGTATTTTCCTTTAATCTTCATTATTATTCTGTAAAGCCAATGTTATTACTTGATGGAGGCCCAGTTCAGATTTCATTGTCTGTATTTCATATACATGGCAGGATATTTAAAAACAGCCACCTACCCACTGATTTATTGCCTTCCAACAGTGGGAAACATTAGTAGCACATGTGATGAATCATGGCTGATATAAATTGGTGCCTGGTCTGTGGCAAAAGCCTTTTCAACAAAGTAATACCTTCAACTATGCACGCAAATGTAACAGCTTCTACAAACTATACTGTGTCACATCGAAGAAGGGTACTATAATTTTAGCAAAAAGTTAGAAAGATTGGCTTCAGTAGTCAAGACTACAAGATGTATACATTTTACTAGGAAAATGTAACAGGAGTAAGAATATCACAACAATAAGACATACAAATAAGTACAAAGCCTTAAATGGAAAGATAGTGGAACTTTTACTTCTAACGTGCAATGTACAGTATTTATGTGTGTGTTTTGTTTAATGTGTCCTGAGTTAGTTATTTCTGAAAACAGTTTTTTGCATTTACAGAAAAAGATGCAACTAACTTACAGTAGCACAAGATTTCCTATCTAATGCATAATAACCGTAATGCCTGTTTTATGATAACAGCAGAAGAACATTTCCTGAATTAAAGCAAGTTAAGATGTTATAATTCACAGTTAAAATTAATTATTCTGTCCATTGATAGGAATATTTGAGGGCGGGAATAAGAGGGAGGTGCAAAAACCTCAGTCTCTCATTAGAAACTAAAGTTTCTTGGTGAAGGACAGGAGGCTGGGGTTTCTTTGCACCCACTAGTATCTCTTCAGTTGTCTTAACTGACCACAGGAGAAGACATTTATTTTCGCTTGAGAAGTATTTGTAACAGTTTGCATACTGGGGCTTTTGCTTAATCAAAGAATTCCACAAAAATATTAACATGTCAGTCATAATTTAAAATTAAAAATAACCCTGAGAACTTTCTTTGGTCAGAGTAAAGAATCAGTGAACAGTCTCAATTGTTTTACTGTTCCCTAAGATCCCGTTTCCATTAAAAGAACTTTTTCTGCTGAAATATTGGTCAACTCAGTGGGTTATACTGTCCCAATGAATTAGTAGATACTATTATATTCAAAATACTTTTTGCTCTTGTTTACACAAGAGTTTTAAAAATCCAAGATCATACATCTGTGTGCAAAACAAAAAGCATTGGAAAATCTGCTTACTTGAAACAAAATTTCAATTGCATGTACATACCTAAACCACTCTGCTTTTGTTCCAGAATAGTTCTTGGTGTTCGTAAGTTACTATTGTTCTCTGAGAGGACCTGCATATGGAAAACAGAAAAATAAGAAAAAAATAGAATAGCAGCATGAAGTGTCCACTAAACTTGATATATTGGCCTGCTCCAGACCGACAAGTGTTAATAAGCTGTATGATAAATGTTAGTAGAAATACATAAACGAAATATGAAAGATCATGCAATATCCCCTTGTGAAGGGAGTCCATTTCACATATGAAGTCCTTGCAATGAGGTGGTGCAAAGCGGGCATTCAGAATTAAAAAGAACACAGACCAAGACAGAGATGAAACCACAGACAGTTGAGATAGATTTTACTTTATTTTACCAAATGCACACTCCTAAACTGCTCCTGTATTGAAAGGGGAATGGGAGCGGGGAAGGAAAGACAGACAGGCTGTTGAAGTCACCATACAGTCACTGATCCATGCACGGGCTCTATCAGCATAGCCTTCAGATGCTCACAGCCTTTACTGATACACTCTTTTACCATATACAAGTTCCTTAAATTTCCAAAAAGGAAATGGAAATTATTGAAACTCTTAGAAAAAGAAACGGGCATGGTTAGAACACCATCCATTGTCCTATATACAGACAATATTTTGAATTGAGCAATCTTTAGATCGTCACCGATATTTTGACTGTGTCATTTGTCCTGCTCTTTCCCCAATATTTTGACAAAAGTCTTCAAAATATTGTACAATTCAATGGATGAAGTACTGTGTTTGATTTTTTAATTAGATATCTCCAGATATAGGAGTGAAGGCAAGAATGGTTAGTGCTAGAGTTTGTTTCCTGCTCAGTTAATACCAGGCCACTGAAAATATGATCTATACAAAACAAGTTTTGAATAGTAATATCAGACCCCACATCAATTATTTTAAGTGGCATCGTCTGTCATTTATTTAAAAAAAGTTTCAATTTACCTACCACCAATTAAGCAATGCTGTTTTTAAAGTCTTAAAGGACAACTAAGCCAAAGCTGAAGTCAGTTTCATTAGACAGTAGTCTATGCCTTTTCTGGAGCCTTAATGTTTACAATTCCTGTAAAAAAAACTAATTCACTGTGGAAATATCTAATTCAGTGAAAATTCTGTGAAAAACATGCATTTGCTTTCTCCTCCTTCCTCCCCCAATATTCTTGGAAGTAACTAGTATTTTTAAAAGTGCATTTTAATGACAAGTGTAAGAATTTACTTGGAATGTAATCCATAACAAGGGATTAGATGTCCTTAAAGACAGTTGGTTGCTGCTTGGAATGCATAATAATGTTTAATGAAGTAAAGTTTAAAAACCTGTTGCCATGAGCCAAAAATACTGGATGTGAAAGCCAATGATTTAGGGGAGACAGGGGAAGAAGTGATTTGTTCCCCTGATCTGCGTCTTCGACGCCCAGTACCCACACCACTGGTGTAATGCAGCCAGGTACCAATACACTCTGGGCTAGACACACTCAGGGGGCTCTCTTCCTGGAAGTGAGAAAGGGGGCAAAAAAACAGCAAATCATGCAAAGTTAGATTCCACAGAGCTAGTGATCAGAAAAAAAATACAGTTTGTTTGCACTCTTTCATATACAGCTTTAAAACTATTAAACAGTAATTAGGAATGATTAACATTTCAAACTACATCTTTTAATCCACTACTTTCACCAAGTTTCTGGTAGACTAAAATTTTACCAATAGCAAGATAGAAGAACAATGGTAGTCAAAAACTGGTCCACAGCTTTAAAAATGAACTGGTAACAGAACACATGTGTTACTCTGAACATACTGTTTAATAGTTTTTCCCCCTTCAGCGTATGGTAAGCTTTTCTATCTGTTATTTAATAGATTTTTCTTTTGCATTTAAAGTACTACCACTTATTTCAAAGAGCCAGAGGATTTTGGAATGGGACTGGAGATTACATGACTAGCCCCTGAGGAGTGGCAAGAAGGATTTCTTAACCTTAAAGCACTAAGGAACTTCTGGCGCCAAAGAGTAGAAAGAAATTTCAAGGGACAATGTCAGGCTAAAAAAAGCAATATTCTTCTACCTGTGTTAATACCACCTAGATTAAACAACACTGAACCTTTTTAGAAATATAAATTTGTTTCTCACAATTTATCTTCTTTAGTTTTTCCATTTAATTGTAAGCTCAAGGAAATGAGACTACTCAACTTCATTTCTTTCTCCATGCACTAGTACAATGCAGCCATGTTTGTATTAGACCCTTCTGAAGACTATAACCCACATAAAATTCAAAACTTTAAATTTATTTTACTACAGATTATAAAAATAATAATAAAAAAAAAGACTTAGGTTGAGCCCAAACTACCTGACAGTGTCCCTTTAAATGAATGAACTGGAGTGGAAAGAGTCTTATCTTTAAAAAAAATAATACTAAGGCAATTTAAGATGAAGTCAAACTATACTTTCAAGATACCAATTGGTCAAAATTCTTCAAAGACTGTTTTGCAGATTTCAGTGAGGGCAGACACAAATATATTAGCTCTTCCAATTTACCTTTTTTGCACAAACTTTCACAGCTATATGAGTAAAATCAAAGACTATTATTCAATAGGAAGTAAAAATTTAGAATTTCCATAATAGCTGGATGCTGGAACAGATTCTACTTGAATGTTTTACCTGCTGAAAGTCAAAGTTTAGCAATGCATATCAATAATACCTCTTGAAAGCAGCTTCTGAAAATTTACAGAGAATGAAAATGGTTAAAAATTTGAAATACTATAAAACTGCACGTGAACTTCTCTCTAGGAAGGGAGCTTGCATGATCAGAATGAAAGCCACTTTCAAAAACATTGATATTACTCCTCCATTGCTTATGTTAAAACAGGAAATGCAACCCTGCAATACATTCACAAATATCACCTCTTAATTTTTTTATGTTATATATGGATCATAATAAAACAAAACCATCCGTATTATTCTCCACATGTTGACAGTAACCAAGTTACTTGGAATTCTTACTATTGAGGTACCCATTCTATATAAGCACCTATTCCTGAGACAATATGCAGGGAAAAGGGCATACAGTTCTTTGAGGTTTTAAGCAACTGAGAATAAGGTAGTAAACTGCACATTTTATGTTCTAGTGTCAGGCCAGGTCTACACTATAAACTTACATCGTTGTAACTATGTCCCTCAAAGGTGTGAAAAATCCATACCCCTGAGCAATGCAATTATACCAACCTACTCCCCGGTGCAAACAGCCCCAAACAGGGCTTCTCCCATTGACATAGCTATCATCTCTTGCAGAGGTGGATTAACTACACCAACAGGAGTAGCTCTCCCCTCAGGGTAGGAGCGTCTTCAGGGAAGTGCTAAGGCAGTGCATCTACACCGGTGCAGCTATGCCACTGTGGTATTTTAAGTGTAAACCTACCCTCAGTGTCACTGAGGTACTAGTGTGCACCAACAGAGTCTTTACTGTTCAGCCATATTAATGGCATACACTGAATCATCACTGACTTGCCCCACTATTGTGATGTTAGAGCACCTTTTATGACAGTTTCTCAACTCCTTGGTGTCATGGCCTCTATACCGAGAGCACAGAAAGTCTTAGGGCACTTATCTGAAGACTCTGGAAAACACACATTCCCTGCCCCTCAAAGCATGCTGCCAATTTGCTCTCTTACCTTCAACCACTGTGCCACTGGAATCAGCTGCTCCCTATGAAAGTTAATTGTAGATGGCGAAATTTTCTTGCAGCCACCTCTCCTTCCCCCACCCCAATCCCCACAAATGAAAAAGCTCAATATTTTGTTTCCATTAGCAGCAGTCTTGTGAGAATGCATATGCAAGCAATGTACGTTAGTCAGCTTGGAGAAGAAAGAGTTGAGACAAAAAAATGTGCATCTTCATTGTCATAGAATAAAAGTCATAAAATAAGATTTGAAATACTAAAGGAAAGAAAAAGAATTTATATGGCCCAACAGCCATATGCCGTTTCTGAAATTCCTTTCAGACAACCATTGCCATGGAGAATTTCCTATGGAATAACAGCACCACTTTGAGAGGAATGACACCATTCTATTTTTGTGTAATCAAAAACAGAATAGTCTTTACTTTTTGTTAGAAGTAAATGAAGAATTCATTTCAGTAGACATGCACCGTGACCGAAACACTTACTTCAACAGAACCAATCTTCCTGGATCTTGGAAGGGGCGACTTTCTGTGTATGTGAATTGGGTCTGACACCATTGGCTTGAATACCACTACTGATCGATCCGTTTCATCCCTTTTAGAAGTATGTGACTCCTCATCACTATCATTTTTATGGCAGGTTTTCTTTGAGCCTTCATTCTACACGTAAAGATATTACCTGTTCAAGTTATCTACATACGTTGTACTATTTGGACATGGAAATCCATTAAGGAAATCAGTTATAGAATAATTTAAGCATTTTTTGTATGTAGTAAAGCATTAATTATAGGCATGAAGTTTGGTGACACAAGGTTCTTAAACCATACAAATGCTGTTTTTTATATACCTAGAAAAAGAATTTGCTACTTTAACTCTCTTCTACAACATGTGACAATGTGACCATATCATTGCTTACACCACCATGTCTTCTTACATGTTTCACTGAATATGTAAAGGGTAAAATCCTGGTTCCATTTAAGTCAATGGCAAAACTCCCACAGACTTCAATGGGGGCAGTATTTCACCCACGGAGTCTTAACATTTGTAACACCAAATTGTTTAACTATATAGATGTACACAGATACAAACTGAAAAATATAATCTAGTCTCACTAGCCAATATTCCCCAAAATTCCAATTAATATTTTTTCTTATGCATTTGTCAGAACATTGGAGAAACAGGACTATCTCCAACAACAAATTAGGCAAAACCATAAAAGGTTGCAATTACAAAGGCAGTAAAAACAAATGAGGTGAGTATACACCTTTTATTGAAGTAAAGTATCTATTTGAAATCAGAGGGCCTGAATTATGACTATAAGTGTTACTCATAGTACACTAGTTTATTTTTTTATATGCATACAGTACACACAAAGTTAATTCAAAATCATGCGTTGTTCTTTTTAACTAATTCTCCAGTGATTAACACAAAAGTTATTGGAACATATTCATGAACAGAGAATCCTTGAACTTTTGATCTAAGTATGCCAGAAGTATTACCTCTCGGGAGGCAGGTCTATATCCAAAACCAGCTGGTAAGTTTTTATCCTCTTCACAGCCTTTAGCTCCGGGACTAAAGTGAAGCTCCACATGAAAACGTTCCTCTGAAGAAAGTTCCTAAAGACAATGAATATCTAATCTTTAAAACACGGTTTGAACTAATCATATTTCTGTAGATATTTATCAATTTTATTTACTTACCTTGTTTGGATCCTCATACAGCATGATAACAATCTGGGTCATGTAATTGAGTTCACTGACAATATTGAGATAGTCCATAGCTCGTTTCCACTGTTCCTCTTTTGACTCCTTAAAGAAATGGAAACATTTTGTAACACATTTTAAATAAAAAACCTTTGAAAATAAAATTGAAGTGATTTAAGAGAAAAAGGTGATCTTAACTTATGAATATTTAATTCATATTTTAAAAATAAATTTTACATTCAACCCAAAATGCCCACAGCTCCTCCAAATGAATGAAAATGAAACAAACATTCTAGAAAAACAAACCAAAGACTAGCCCTTCAAGTTCAGATCACATTTAGAACCTTGCATTTGCTGAAATTTTATGGCTGCAGAAATGACTCGAGAATTTTCTGTGAGCCACAGAATGTACCCCTCAACAAGAATGCCCTTCCCTGTAAAAAATAAAAATACTGAATCAAACAGTGATCAATAAACCCATTACTGAGCTCATAGTAAACTTATAATAAGTAGGGCTGTCCAGTAATTACAAAAATTAATCGATTAATCATGTAATTAAAAAAATTAATTGCAATTAATTGCACTGTTAAACAATAACAGAATATAATTTATTTAAATATTTTTGGATGTTTTCTTCATTTTCATATATATATATTGATTTCAATTACAACACAAAATACAAAGTGGACAGTGCTCACTTTATATTTATTTTTATTACAAATATTTGCACTATAAAAAACAAAAGAAATAATATCTTTCAATTCACCTAATACAGGTACTGTAGTCCAATCTCTATCATGAAAATTGAACTTCCAAATGTACAATTACATCCAAAAAAATAACTGCATTCAAAAATAAAACAATGTCAAAACTTTAGAACCTACAAGTCCACTCAGTCCTACTTCACCCAACCACTCGGACAAACAAGTTTGTAAACAAGAAGTGGGCAGCATCATCTCCCACAAATTGTAACCAATGTCACCTGAAAGTTAGAACATGCATTCGCATGGCACTGTTGTAGCCGGCATCGCAAGATATTTACGTGCCAGATGTGCTAAAGATTCACATGCCCATTCATGCTTCAACCACTATTCCAGAGGACATGCATCCATTTTGATGATGGGTTCTGCTCAATAACAATGCAAAGCAGAGCGGACTGACATGTTCATTTTCATCATCTGAGTCAGATGACACCAGCAGAAGATTGATTTTCTTTTCTGGTGGTTTGGGTTCTGTAATTTCGGCATCGGGGTGTGGCTCTTAAGACTTCTGAAAAAGCATGCTCCATACCTTGTCCCTCTCAGATTTTGGACGGCACTTCAGATTCTTAAACCATGAGTTGAGTGCTGTAGCTATTTTTAGAAATCTCAGATTGGTATGTTTTGTGTTTTTTCAAATCTGCTGTGAAAGTGTTCTTAAAACGAACTTGTGATGGGTCCTCACCCGAGACTGCTATAACATGAAATAAGCAGCAGAATGCGAGGAAAACAGAACAGGAGGATATACAATTCTCCCCCAAGGAGTTCAGTCACAAATTTAACGCTTTTTTTTTTTTTAAATAAGTATCAGCAGCAGCATGGAGGCATGTTCTGGAATAGTGGCCAAAGCATGAAGGGGCATATGAATGTTTAGCACGTCTGGCACATAATGTTTAGCATATCTGCAATGTCAGCTACAAAAAGGGCCAGGCGAAAGCCTGTTTTCACTTTCAGGTGATATTGTAAATAAGACACAGGCAGCATTATCTCCCATAAATGTAAACAAACTTGTTTCTCTTAGTGATTGGCTGAACAAGAAGAGTGGACTTGTAGACTCTGAAGTTTTACATTGTTTTGTTTTTGAGTGCAGTTATGTAACAGAAAAAATCTACTTTGTAAGTTGTACTTTCATGATAAAGAGATTGAACTACAGTACTTGTATGAGATGAATTGAAAAATATGATTTTTTGTTTCACTGTGCAATATTTGTAATAAAAATAATATAAAGTGAGCACTATAAACTTTGTATTCTGTGTTGTAATTGAAATCAATATATTTGAAAATGTAGAAAAACATCCAAAAATATTTAATAAATTTCAACCGGTATTCTATTGTTTAACAGCGCAATTAAAAGTGTGATTAATCGCGATTAATTTTTTTAATTGCGATTAATTTTTTGAGTTATTCATGTGAGTTAACTGCGATTGACAGCTCTACTAACAAGTAGTACAAATTCCACCAGAAAATAAAATCCCTTCTGCTCTGCACCACTGGGCAGAGCAGGAGAAACATGCTGATTAGTGCACCCTTATTCTGCCAAGGCTCAGGCAGAGCCAACAGAAGGAGAGGTTACTCACGTTGCACAGTAACTGGAGTTCTTTGAGATGTATCTCTGTGGATGTTCCACTTCAAGTGTACCTGCGCCCCGCACCTTTGATCATATATTTTTGACAGCAGTGCCCATCTGGTCCACACATACAACCCACGCATCCTCGTGCCCCACACCGAGGCTTTATGGAGCTGTGCAGGCAAACCACCCTCAGGTCCTTCTCCACCAGAGAATCCCTTAAGGGCAATTCTGAAGAAAAGGGGAAGGAGGGCACGTAGCAGAGCACCCTTTCTTTTTTCATATAGCAGCTCTGTGGGGCCTCCACTTCAGGTGGCTTCTAAACAGTATCCCCTTAAAGAGGTGGAAGGTTCGAAGCACAGTCCAATACAGAAGAGAGAACTGCATTGGCCACAGCTGCATTTGATCTTGCCAGGGGCACCAGAGCGTAATGATTAGAAAAGGTATGAACAGAGGATCAAGTTGCTGCTCTACAGATGTCTACAAGATGTACATCCTTAAGGAAGGATGTAGATCAGGGGTCTCAAACTCGCGGCCCGTGAACCTCCCCGCAGGGCTCCAGCAATTTTGGGCTGGGTCTCTCCTTTGTCCACACCTGCCGCCCCTGGGCGCTCCCTCCCCCACAGGTGATTTAAAACAGTTCAGTGCCCCGGCAGCGCAGCAGAGCTGAGCGGCGTCTACTGCTCGCTCCATGTGTCTGCCGGCCACTCCATGTGCTTCCCCGCGCTGCCCCCGCCCCAAGTGCCCCTGCAGCCAATGGAAAGCTGCAGGGGCTGGGGCAGCAGCGCTCAGAGGCCACCTGGCCCACCCTGCCTTGGAGCTCCAGGTAAGCACCACACACCCTGACCCCCTCCCAGAGCCTGCACCCTCACCCCCTTCCTGCCCTCAAACTCCCTCACAGAGCCTGCACCCCCTCCCCACACCCCCCAAACTCCCTCACAGAGCCTACACCCCTTCTCTCACACCCTCTCCCACCTCCAAATTCTCTCCCAGAGCCTGAACTCCCTCCCCCTCCCAGAGGCTGCAACCCCACCCCCCTCCTCCTGCACCCCCACTCTCTGCCCCAGCCCAGAGCCTGCCCCCAGCACCCAAACTCCATCCCAGACCCCCTCCCTCACCCAAACTCCCTCCCAGAGCCCAACCTCTCACCCCTTCTGCACCCAGATTCCCTCCCAGAGCCTGCACTGCAATTCCCTACCCCAGACCACCTCCCCAACCCAAACTCTGTCCCAGAGCCCTAGGCAGGTGGGAGGAGGAGTTTTGGGCAGCATGAGTGACATTATTGGCCCGCTGGGAGGATTTGAGGACGGGCACTGGCCCTAAAGTAAATTGAGTTTGAGACCCCGGATGTAGATAATGCTCTTGTAGAATGTGTTATCACTCCTGAAGGGGGTTGGACATGAGCTCTGTCGAAACAAGTCTTAATACAACCCGAGATTCACATAGACAACCACTGTTTCAAAATTACCATTTTAGTTTCTGTCCGCAACGGATACAAATAGTCTAAGAGATTTTCTAAATGGTTTAGTCCTGTCTAGGTAGAATGCAAATGCCCGTCTCACATCTAGAGGCTTCTTGACTAGTCCGAAGTAGTTTTGGGAAGAAAGCCAGAAGATGAATGCTTTGATTAATGGGGAATTCTGAGGACATTTGAGGTAAGAATCTTAAATAGGCCCATAACACTGCCTCTTCAGAAAAATACTATAAATCAATTCTCCCACCATTCAGGCAAAAGTGATCGCTACCAGAAAGGCTGTCTTCAAAGATAAATCTAATAATGAACACCTAGCTAGTGGTTCAAACAGACACTTCATAAAGCCACTGAGAACAGGTTCTGGTCCCAGCTACGAGTAGGGTCTCTGATTTGTGGGGAGCTATTTGACAGACCTTGCAGGAATCTTGCTGTAGAGAGGTGAGTGAATAGAGAACCCCACCCCCCGCAGCTCTCAGTGGCAATGGTTCGCCATTCCCGGCCAACAGGAGCTGTGGGGGGCCGTGCCTGTGGATGGTTAATGTCAGCAAAATGTCTCACGACCCACAATCAGATTGCTCTGGTTGCCTACCACTGACCTATGAGAACCACCAAGCTGAGAATATCATGTGAAGGACTCTGCAGTTCAGTTCTCATTCATAATTTAGAAAGAAATGTCTGCCATGGTGTTTTGAATAACTAGGTAGTAAGAAGCCGAGATGACTATGTGGTTCATTATGCACCAATTACAGAGTTTTATTGCTTCAGCAAAGACAGATGGGGAACATGTTCCTCTCTGACACTTGATACAGAATCATAGAAGATTAAAGTTGGAAGAGGCCTCAGGAGGTCATCTAATTCAACCCTCTGCTCAAAGCAGGACCAGTCCCAACTAAATCATCCCAGCCAGGGCTTTGTCAAGCCAGGCCTTAAAAACCTCTGAGGATGGAGATTCCACCTGCCCACAGGTAACCCATTCCAGTACTTCACCACCCTCCTAGTTAAATAGTGTTTCCTAATATCCAACATAGACCTCCCCCACTGCAATTTAAGACCACTGCTCCTTGTTTGTTATCTGCCACTTTGAACAGCCTAGCTCCATCGTCTTTGGAACCTCACTTCAGGTTGCTGAATGCTGCTATCAAATCCCCCTTCACTCTTCTCTTCTGCAGATTAAATAAGCCTAGTTCCCTCCTTTCTGTAGTGGGGGGGGGGCGCCAAACTGGACACAATACTCCAGACGTGGCCTCACCAGTGCCAAATAGAGGGGAATAATCACGTCCCTTGGTCTGCTAGCTCTGTCCCTTACTAATGCAGCCCAGTATGCTGTTAGTTTTGTTGGCAACAAGGGCACATTGTTGACTCATATTCAGCTTCTCGCCCACTGTAATCCCCAGGTCCTTTTCTGCAGAACTGCCACTTAGCCAGTGGATCCCCAGCCTGTAGCGGTGCATGGGATTCTTCCGTCCTAAGTGCAGGGCTCTGCACTTGTCCTTGTTGAACCTCATCAGATTTCTTTGGGCCCAATCCTTCAATTTGTTTAGGTCACTCTGGACCCTATCCCTACCCTCCAGCCTACCTATCTCTCACCTTAGTTTAGTGTCATCTGCGAACTTGCTGAGGGTGCAATCCATCCCAGCATCCAGATAATTAAGGAAGATGTTGAACAAAACCAGCCTTAGGATGGACCCTTGGGACATTCTGCTTGATATCGGCTGCCAACTAGACATCGAGCCCTTGATCATTACATGTTGAGCCCAATGACCTAGCCAGCTTTCTATCCACCTTATAGTCCATTCATCCAGTCCATACTTTTTAAACTTGCTGGCAAGAATACTGTGGGAGACTGTATTAAAAGCTTTGGTAAAGTCAAGATATATCATGTCCACTGCTTTCCCCATATCCAAGAGCCAGTTATTTCATCATAGAAGGCAACCAGGTTGGTCAGGCATGACTTGCCCTTGGTGAATCCATGTTGGCTGCTCCTGATCACCTTCCTCTCCTCTAACTGCTTCAAAATGGATTCCTTGAGGACCTGCTCCATGATTTTTCCAAGGACTGAGGTGAGGCTGATCAGTCTGTAGGTTCCCTGGATTCTCCTTCTTCCCTTTTTTAAAGATGGGCACTATATTTGCCTTTTTCTAATTGTCCGGGACCTCCCCCAATCACATCAACCAACTCTCTCATCACCCTCGGATGCATTAGTCTGGACCCATGGACTTGTGCATGTCCTGCTTTACTAAACAGTCCTTAACCTGTTCTTTCACCACTGAGGGCTGCTCACCTTCTCCCCAGTGCTGCCTGTGAAGACCAAAGCAAAAAAAAGCATTCAATACTTCAGCTTTTTCTACATCTGTCACTAGGTTGCCTTCCTCTTTCAGTAAGGGTCCCACACTTTCTTCTTCTTGTTGCTCACATACCTGTAGAAACCCTTCCTGTTACCCTTCATATCCCTTGCTAGCTGCAATTCCAATTGTGCTTTGGTGTTCCTGATTACACCCCTGCATGCTCGAGCAATATCTTTATACTCCTCCCTAGTCATCTGTCAAAGTTTTCCCTTCCTGTAAACTTCTTTTTTGTGTTTAAGATCACTGAAGATTTCTCTGTTAAGCCAAGCTGGTCGCCTGCCATATTTGCTATTCTTTCTGCACATCGGGATGGTTTGTTCGTGCACCCTCAATAAGGCTTCTTTAAAATACAGCCAGCTCTCCTGGACTCCTTTCCCCCTCTTATTAGCCTCCCAGGGGATCCTGCCCATCAGGTCCCTGAGGGAGTCAGTGTCTGCTTTTCTGAAGTCCAGGGTCCATATTCTGCTGCTCTCCTTCCCTTCTTTTGTCAGGATCCTGAACTCGACCACCTCATGGTCACTGCTGCCCATGCTGCCACCCACTTCTACCTCCCCAACCAATTCTTCCCTGTTTGTGAGCAGCAGGTCAAGAGGAGCATGGCCCCTAGTTGATTCCTCCAGCACTTGCACTAGGAAGTGGTCCTCAACACTCTCAAAAAACTTCCTGGATTGTCTGTGCACTGCTGTATTGTTCTCCCAGCAGATGTCAGAGTGACTGAAGTCCCGCATGAGAACCAGGGCCTGTGATCTGGAAACTTCTGTTAGTTGTTTGAAGAAAGTCTTGTCTACTTCATCCTCCTGGTCCATAGCAGACGCTCACCATGACATCAGCCTTGTTGCTCTCGCCTCTAAACTTAACCCAAAGACTCAACTGGCACTCAATATAATACGCTCACATCACGTTGTCTGTCATTATCTTTACTGACTTCAATCTGATTAGAGGTAGAACGCATAGGCAAACATTTTTGCCTGCTCTCAGGTCTTGCTCAGGTTCTTCCACCAGTTAAGTGAATGTAGAATTTATTGGGGAACACACAGTAACCTGCCTAGATTATGTTTGTGGGGTTTGCACATCCATGTAAACCTTGGATATGTAACCTGGCATGCTGCACTACATAGAAATGTGTGTATATGCATCACAGCAGCTGAAGGCAATCTCTTACTGTAAGTTGAGCGCTGCCCTGAATTCTTGAGATAAGATTCACTAGTGCAAGAAATCTGCTAGTTGCTAGGTATGCTCTGCCTGTCAATGCATCCAGAAAGCCCCTACAAAATCTAGACACTATAGTGGAGTCAAAATGGACTTTTTGATATTGATTTGAAGGCCTAGGCTATAAAACCGAGAACATGTGATCTTTACTAACTCCAGCACTTCCCAATAGGATCTGTTCTTTTTCAGCCAACCGTTTAAATACAGGAAAATGATTATGCCCAAATGACAAAGGTTGGCAACAACTACTGCCAGCATCTTTGAGAACATCCTTTGTGCTAAAGATAGTCCAAAAGGAAGCACCTTGTGTTGATTGTTCATTGTTGATCTGGCAATGAAGAAACCTCCTATGTAATAGGCAAACAGCATCATGAAAACATGTGTCTAGTTCGCGATTCTTGACCTACAAATCTCCTAATTCGAATGACCAAATTATTCTGCCAGGGTCACCATCCTGAATTTTTGTTGTTTTAAATATCTGTTTAGAGACCTGTGGTCCAAAACTGGTCTCCACACTCCCTTTTTTGGGGGAATATCTGAATGAAATCCACTTCCTCCATGTTGCATAGGAATGGGTTCTATTGCTCCTAAATTTAGAAGTGAGGTCACTTCTTGTTCTAGTACTTGACCACCAGAAGGATCCCTAAAGAGGGACAGGGATGGATAGGAGGGATAATCTTGAAATGGATAGCGCAACCAGAAGTTATGGATTCCAAAACCCATTTGTCCGATGTTATATGCTCGCATGCATCCTGAAAAAGGGAGAGGTGGCATCCGAAAGGAGGGAGGGGGTAGGATGTTGCAGCTGGAAAGCCACTTCAACTGGGAACGGTTCAGACTCTTGACCAAATCATCAAAATTGTCACTTGGAGGTCATGGACGGTTGAGAAAATGTAGTTATAGCTGATGGGACTTGCAGCCGGAAAGTTTGAGCCTCTTATGGTCCTTGCTGTATGGGCTGGACTTGAGCTATGTTGCCTACCTCGTTCATTAACGCATCTACTACTTGGGAGTTCAGAGCTGGGTGAGAGAACAGAAACTCTGATTCTCCATCAGGAACATAATAGTTTTTATCAACTCTGTTGGAGGTAGGCAGTGTTGTAGCTAGGGTTTGCCAAACAGTCTTAGAGGGCTCCATAAGAGCTTCATTCACTTGAATGGCAATTCTCATCAATGACAAGGTGTGTAAGATGTCTAGGAGCTTATGGTGGGACTCCTGAATCTCCTCTAAGGCAGGGGTTCTCAATATTTTTCTTTCTGAGGCCCAGCCAATATGCTTAAAAACTCCAGAGCCCACATGTGGAACAACTGTTTTTCTAAATATAAAAGCCAGGGTCAGAGTTAGGGAGTAGCAACCAGGGCAATTGCTCATGGCCCCACGCCACAGGGGGCTCCATGAAGCTAAGCTGCTCAGGCTTCAGACCCGCCACGGCAGAGCTCTGGCTTTGGCTTTCTGCCCTAGGCCCCAGCAAATTTAGTGCCGACTAATTGGCGAACCCCCTGAAACCTGCTCGGTTGAGAACTGCTGCTCTAAGGGAATCTAAAGCATGTCAGCAACTTGTGTCATCAGTTCCTGAAATGGTCTGAAGTCATCTTCCACAGAAGGTGGTGGAGGCATGACAGCTTCATCTGGTGATGAAGAGGAAACATTCATAAGAGGTGTTACCTCCCTGTCTGCCCTTGTTCCTCAAAGGTCTCTTCGTCTGGCATGGTTGGTTGTAAAGGGGGTTAAGGAGAATGGGTCCTTCTCTGTTCCCTCTGGTGGTGTGAAGACCTCATCACAAATTTCTGGTGACAGAACATCCACGGATCCCAGAAAGGCCACTGAGGGGCGCCAAAAGGCATAGGTTGAGGCATCTGTGTTTCTGCCAGGAGGGTGTTCATTTGAGGTCTATCCTCTTGCAAAACATCAGGGCAGGAGGGATAGTGATGAGTTCTAGAATAGACAGGGGAACACTGCACAGAGATCTGAGAATCTGAAGCATCCTATTCCACATACTCCAGAGTATGGTGGGAAGTTGTTCAGCTTGCAAAGACAACGAGGGCAAGCATGGTTCCTATGTGATACAGGGGGTGGTGACTGAGCAGCTGTTGACACTGACAAACCCCAGCACTCATTAATAGGGGAGACTCTGGCTCTGAAGAGCAGAGTCCTTAGGTACCTGAACTCTTGAATTACTGATAGTAGAGACTGGTCTGGGAGAAAGCCTGAAGTATGGTTTCTGTATCAATGTAATTGGCACTGAGAGCCTGGCCTGGGACTGTGTCAGTCCCAATTCCCTTGGTACCATATGAGATTTGGCAGTCTTTGGTACAGTTGACTTCCTTGATATTGGTACTGAGTGTTGTTCTAGGACAGGCTTATAACTCTTTCCACCTACGTCTCTGCCAGTTCGGATCCAGGTACCCAAACTCGATACCAAGTCTGTCTTAGACTGAGTTTTCTTCTTTGCCTTTGCAGTACCAGCATCACTCTAAGCCTGCATGGAACTCCCCTTGGGACCTGAGGTCTCTGTAGCTCTCTCGTGCTTTGGTGACTGAGATTCTCTTGGAGATTTACTCCCTACCTCCTCCTATTTAGAGGCAGATGAGGACTTTGCTACTGTAGAAGTACTTGATGTTGCAGTACCTCCTATCTTTCTAGTGGTCTCTGTTGACTGAAGTCTTGGCATGGACGGGGCACTATTGGTACTGGGAGATCTATGTACGGGGGGCGGGGGGGAGGTCCTCTGCCCTTGGCTCTGAAGCTGAATGTAAGGCTTGCTCTATCGTTAGAAGTTCAATCTTGATTTCCCTATTTTTTTCAGGATCTACTTTTGAAGGATGTGCAGATCTTGCACTTACTAGGCATATGGGTATCACCCAAACAGCCAAGGCACTGGGGATGGCCATCACTGATTAGAATAGCCTCGTGGCATGAGACACCCATCTTGAATCCCAGGGAACTCAGCATTCCCAAGGAAAAAATTACAAAATAAAAGATAACCCGAAAGAAGACGAAGTTCTAAACGAAGAATAAAAAGATTTTAAAAACAATTTTAAGGGAAAGAACAAGAGAAGTAACTAACTATCTATCCAAATGCTGAACAGAGAAGAGGCAAAAGTTGCAGAATCTGTCTCGGGCCAAAGGCAGTTAGTTGAGAAGGAATTGAGAGTTGTTTGTCTGCACAGCCCCATGTAGTCTCGGTGCAGGACACAAGGAATGAATGGGCTAAATGGGCATCATTACCAAAAATATCTGATCAAAGGCACAGGAGCCCTTGAAGTAAAAAATCCATAGTCCTCCCCACAAGATGAGTGCCAATCTCGGTACCCACAGTGTTCCATGAATGGCCGCCAGTGTGGATCAGGCGATGGAAAATGGGAGGAGGATGATCCCAACCTAGAAGTAAAGGAGTACCAGGCTCCAGGGGAGAAAGGTCTGAGTAACTGACTCGTCCATACACCAGAACGAAGAGGGAACTGGCGGCAACGGTGGAAATGCTGTCGCTGGCACTGAGTACACCTTTGTTGTTTCTGGCACCAGAAGTGGTGTCAACCCCGAAGTTGGCAGCGGCACCAACGTGACTGTGGCAAAGTGGAGGGCGGCGAGTGCTGCCACAGTAACATTGGCTGAGCCAACAGCAGGGGTGCTGAAGACGTTCTCTATGCTAAGGACGTCCCTTGTGCTGAGCCTGGCATTGGTTCCTGCTTCCACTGACTATGGAAGGGAAACACCAGGGTGCGGTGCTGACAGAACCCCAGGTTCAGCAGCTCGCCTAGCCAAGGAGCCTATAAATGACACAGCAATGGCAAAGTCCTGGGCCAACGGAGAGGTTGAGACAAAAAGGCAGAGGAGATCCGTTGTTGCTGGATACGCTGCTGACACAGAAACAGCCAGTGCTGGCACTGCCCTCGTTGGTACCAGACTCAACAAACGCCCCATGTCCGAACTGGGGTCGACAGTAAGGGGTCTCTCACTTCCTTGTGCAGTACTAGAAAGTGGTTGACGGGACCTGATCCATCCCATGTACCAACATTCACATCATGCCAATCTGCATTCTTTCTGAAAGGGACAGATGAGTCTCCACACGATTTGGAGTAACCTTGATGGTCTTACGTGTGGTCTTTTCTTCAGTGCAGTTGAGGAGGAGTGACTCCTGTGTCTCTTTGGAAAGGTGCCAGCTCCAGAACGCAAAGTAGCAGCACTCTCAGAACCCAAGGGTGACATCCAATCCAACGTAAGTCTTGGTGCTGAAGCAGGCCACGTGGCCTGTTCAAGCAAGTGCTGATTTAGACGAAGATCTCTCACCACCACTCCTTGGCATGGGCTTTGCCTAAGCACAGCAAGCACCGTGTACAGTGATCATTCCTCCACATGACAGTATTTAAACCATGGTGAAGGCATCACCAGTGAAATGTTTAAACTAAAGCTAACTAACACTATACTAAGGGTACTAGTTAACTATTTCCAACTAGAAAAAGTCACTCAGAAATAGAGAGGTTGTGAGGTTAGGAGCCACACAGAGCTGCAAACTCCAGCCATGGGCGGTAGGAAAGAACTGAGGGGGGTTGGGGCAGCGCCACCTGATATAGCCGGGGCTATAGTTACGAGACACGAGCACTGCCCATCTACAAGTACTGGTAGGCAAAGTTATCCTGCTCTGGTGCATTGGGCGTGCACACACCTACGTAGAATATATGGCTGCATCTTCTCAAAGAATAAGAATTTGTGTTTCCCCCTAATCTCTCTTCTCTACCTCTATTTTACCATCGCCCAGACTCATATTAGTGCAGGATCCAATTCTTACTCAGCAATCATTCTCTTGGTACCACATCCTTTTGAGTTAGGTTTTATGCTCTTCAGGATTTGTGTCCACAAGAAAAATATTTAACTGCTTGTAAAATTCTAAACACTGCTATGATGCTGCATAAATAAGATGCTATTGCCAGATATGACAAAGACCATGTTACTCTTTCAAATAAAAAGTGTACATTAGTTTTATGATTTGTGGTGCAGATGTGAGAATTTGACACTAAGTGTAAAACATTAATTTTTCTGCCTATCTTACCAATAACCTGGGAGGAGAAATTATTCTTCTTAAGTTCCAGGGACAGAACTTTGGAAAGTGTCCTGCTTGATTTCTGATGAGGCAGCTACCAGGTGTAGGGTGTTTAAGCTAAGTGAAATATATTCATGTGTTGCATATTAGACACCACCAAGTTAGTTTTAAGGACCAATTGTAAACAATTTTGGAGATGGACAGTACTGCTCAGCTTCTCAGAGAAGAATTTCAACCTACTTACAAGAAATTCTTAAAAAGTATTTTGCATTACTGCTTGATCGGAATATAAGTATGGTCTTTTCTGAGCATGAGGAATTTAGAGCTCAAATGTTAGCAAATACACTAATATTTACTAACTTCCATAAAAAAACCAAGGTAATGCTAAACGTTTTCCATCTTGTTTTCTGCTAAGAAAAAAATCTATATGGCAAAGATTAGTGTTATGTACACAAGTCATATTGCCAAACATATTACAAAATCAATATGTTTAATAAAATAGATTGTGATTTTCAAGGTAGCCTAAGGAAGTTAGGCACTCAACTCCCATTTAAGGTTAGTGGAATTTGGTCCCATAGGTTCTTCAGAAAATACCAGCAGCAGCGTTTGCTCTAACAGGAAAATGACCAACTTACGTCACATAAGGCACCATAACGAAGAGTTGATAATAAGGAGTGGACATGACTCTCACTTGTGAAATATAACCGAGTACGAACATGACGTTCAGGAGACATAACACCTCTGGAGTATCTGAAATCAAAAATATAGGGGGAAAAAAGAAAGACATTAAAATATGCCCATATTAGAAAACTTACTACCATCTTACTATAAATCGTTTGAAGTAAGCATAGCTTTATAAGTACGTGGTTCTCTATCGAGGTTGCGGGAACGTTTAAGTACTGAAGACAATTGGCAGCATACATGTATTGAAAAATACTGAACTTACAGAGGGTGAAGCTTGTTTACAGTGTCGTCATCCTGAGTCCTCTGAAGGTCAGAACGAATTTTCCTAACTAGAGGTGTGCAGTAGCCTTTGGCAATCTCTAGTTTCTCAGCCTTGGAAATACCATATTCCTGGACAGAAAGAAATTAAGTTTTTGACACAAAACTATAAAGAACACTGAAGTGAATTTTGAATTCAAGACTCATAACTGAAAAACAGTAGCTAGCTATCTGCCACTTCCTGTGGCTGAAAAACATGGATTTTAAGTGTCTGAACATGGACAAAGAAATTGCACTGGAAATGTACGAAGTATGAATGGAAAAAATGTTTCCTTTGGTGGCAGCAGAAAAGTACCAAGCTCCTTCATACCAGGATGAATCTGATTTTTGAAAGAAGGTTCTCTTTTGTGGCCTAACTGAAATAAGGAGGCATTCTATTTTTTCATTTGACCTCCAACAGTTGCAAGAAATGTACTTCCCTTTTCACTTCTGAAGGCAGTCAAATATAATCTGAAAACAACAGTAAGAAATCTCCATTAACATCAGAATGATACTCTTGGTGGTAATTTTGGGCACTTAGAATATTCACTTTAAAACTCTCTTTCAAGAGTCTCCTGCTCAATGAAATAGACAATCTTACATGGCTGGTGATGTTCCCCAACACCATAGCAGAACTTCTGGTTACTGTGGAAAGCAAGGTAAAGGCCTTTTTTCTTTGTATGTTATGTTGGTTTGTCAATTTTTTTTTAAGGGAGTATTCTTATTTTATATGTACTGTTTCCTCATTGCTCCAAATAACCTATTTAAAAAAAAACCTTTGCAAATCCCTATAATATGGCATTTACCTGATGAGCCTGTCTTTCTCTCTCTCCCTCCCCACACTGTCATTAGGACAGGTCCAGTGGTACTCTAATTCCCTTCCTACGCCCAGAAGTGATATTTTGTAATCAGTAACACAACCAGCATACTGAGTGTAACTGTGTTATACCCAGCCTAACTGATTCTGGACTTCGGGTGACCTAAAAGACAAACAATTTGAAGTCCATACTATGCAGGACTTCCCTCCCACCTTTGCCATGTTGAGTACTCAGCATACTACAAAAGTAAATGGAGTCCTCTCTTCTATTTGTAGATCACCTTTAAACCCACTAAATGCAAAGCCTGACATGTAGTTTAATTTCCACTGAATTTTCTTCATGTAAAAATATATTGAATAGTAATGGTAATCTGCCTCAGTTCCAGTTGTTACCATCAATTAAATAAAACCAATCCACTTGCATCCCTCTCTAGGCACCATCTATTTCAGTGAGTAATTCAATTCTTAAATAATTTTTTTCATAAAACAGACACAAATTCTATTGGTAAATATATTCTGAATTTAAGAACATCTTATCTGTGTCAAATATTGCTATACAGACTATAAATAGCCTTACTAAACCGGGTATTCATTTTCAGCATTAACCCAAAGAACCAACACAAGCAAATCAGGTTGCTGAATGAGCAAAGGAGGAGGTTACTCATCCTGTGCAGTAACTGATGTTTGAGCTGAGTGTCCTTGTGGGTGCTCCACTCAAGGTGTTGGTGCGTCCCTGCACCTTCGCTTGGAGATTTTTACAGCGGTACTTGTGGCGGTCGCATACACGCAGAGCCTGCCCCCCCACTCTGAGTGTACCTTAATAGTACGCGTGCGCGACCAGTCTCCTCAGCTCCTTCTCTACAACGGAGGCTACCCCAACTCTGAAGAAGAGGGGAGTAGGGGGGGTAGTGGAGCACCCACAGGACACTCATCTCGAAGAGCATCAGTTACTACACCAGGGGGGAGTAACCTCCTCTTCGAGAGAAATGTCCATGTGAGTCCTCCACTTCAGGTGACTGAAAAGCAGTGTATCTCAAGGAGGTAGGGACTTTGGATTTGGTAGGAATGCAGTAGATAATACAGCTCTGCCTAATCGTGTATCAGAGAGACGTCCTTGAGTAAGGGCGTAGTGCTTAACAAATGTGTGTTCAGAAGACCAAGTGGCCGATTTACAGATGTCAGCCAGGGGAACTTTGCGTAGAAAAGCCACGGAGCTAGCCACAGTTCTAGTGGAGTGAGTTCTGATGCCGGCTGAAGGCGTCACTTTCTTTATCTGATAGCAGTCAGATACAGTCAGAAATCCAGTTTGAAAGTCTCTGGGTAGAAATAGGTGTCCCTTTGGAATGCTCCGCAATGGAGACAAAGTCTAGAAAAGTTCCTAAAGTTCTATCCAAATAGAAAGACAAAGGCCTTTGTACATCTAACATATGCATGGTGGAGTCAAAAGAGTTTGCATGTGGTTTGGGAAAGAAAGTTGGTAGGTGTATCGGCTCATTGATGTGGAATGAGGAATGCACCTTTGAAAGGAATTTGGGACGTAATCAGAGGGTAACCTTGTCCTTAAAAAATAGTGTATACGGTGGGTCTACCATGAGAACTGCTATTTCTCCTGCCCGTCTGGCGAGGTGATTGCCACTAAGAATGCTGTTTTCATAGAGAGGTGTAAGAGGGAGCAAGTGGCTAGGTGCTCGAATGGATGTTGAGTTAAGCAGGATAAAACTAAGTGAAGGTCCCACGGAGGAGTAGGAGGTTTAATGTCTGGGTATAGGGATTGGAGTCCTTTGAGAAAACACTTGGTGATTGGATGAGCAAAAACAGAGGTATCATCAATCTTATTATGAAAAGTTGTAATAGCAGCTAAGTGGACTTCGATGGAGCTGAAAAAGGCCCGATTGCTTGAGGTCTAATAGGTAGTCAAGTATAAGTGGAAGAGGTGCAGAAGTAGGAAGAGCACCATTAGTTGAGCACCATTGTTTGAATCGCTTCCACTTTCGGAGACAAGTGATGCGAGTAGATTGTGTTCTGCTATGTAGGAGCACTCTTTGAACCTGCTCAGAGCATGCTAGTTCGTTTTGGGAGAACCATATAGGAACCAAGCTTTAAGGTGAAGCATGGACACGTTGGGGTGAAGAAATCGACAGTGTTGCTATGATAGGAGGTTCAGAGTGAGGGGCTACGAGATTGGTGGGCGGATTGATATTCTGGTGAGGAATGGAAACCACGGTTGTCCAGGCCACGACGGGGCAATCAGACCATGGCACAGTCTGTCTGTATCTTTATTAGAACTCTGTGGAGAACACGTATCAGAGGAAAAGCATATAGCAAGTCCTGGTGCCATGGGATTATGAACGCATCTCCCAGGGAATGTTTGCCCAGTCCCTCTCTGGAGGGAAATTCGGGACATTTCATGTTTTTCGCAGCTGCGAAAAGGTCTATAGTTGGGTAGCCCCATATGTGGAATATGTTGTGGATGATCGTCTCGTTTATCTCCCATTCGTGATCCCAGGGAAAGCGTCTGCTTAATTTGTCCGCTGTGGTATTCACAACTCTGGGAAGATAGGCGGCTCATATCCGAATGTTGTTCGCAAGGCACCAATTCCAGAGCTTCATGGCTTCTGTGCCAAGCGAGTGAGAGCGAGCCCCTCCCTGCCTGTTTACACAGAACATGCAGGTGATGTTGTCTGTCATTATCCATACATGTTGCTTCTGGATTAATGAGAGGAAGTGACAGAAGGCGTTGTGTATGGCTCGAAGTTCTAGGACATATATGTGCAGGGAGGTTTTGGTTGAAGACCATAGCCCCTGGGCTGTGTGGTGGGACATGAGTGCACCCCACCCTGTGAGGGATGCATCGGTAGTCATGAGGGATGGAGCATCCTAGAGAAAGGGGACTCCAGAGCAAAGGTTGGAGGGAACTGTCCACCATAGGAGAGAGTCTTTGACTCTGAAAGGTATGGATAGAGGCTTGTTTAGAGAGTGCACATTTGGTCTGTAAACTGTGGCAAACCAAACTTGGAAGCACCTCATGTATAGTCGTGCGTTTTGGACCACGAAAGAGCACGAGGCCATGTGACCTAGTAGTTGTAGACAGTCTCAAGTGGTGACCTGAGGACTGTTGCGAAGTTTCGCTGCCAATAGTTTTATGGTGTTGAAGCGATCGGGCGGGAGAGATGCTATTTCCATCTGGAAATCGAGGTGTGCTCCTATGAACTCCAGATGCTGGGTAAGAGATAATGTGGATTTGTTTTTATTTGTAGGCCGAGGGATAGGAAACAATCAACGGTGAGCTGCGTGAATCGAAGCCGTTTGTCATGTGTTGAGACTTTGAGGAGACAAATCGTTGAGGTAAGGAAATATTATGACCCCTTGTTTCCTGCGGTAGGCAGAGACTACAGCTAGGAGCTTGTGAAAAAATGCGGGGAGTGGATAGGCCCAGGGGTAGCACCCTGTATTGAAAATGTGTTGAGCTGAGGGTAAAACGAAGGAAACGTCTGTGGGCCGGATGTACGGTCACATGAAAATAGGCATCCTGTAGGTCGAGGGCTGAAAACCAATCACCCTGCTCCAGTGCTGGGATTATGGTGGTGAGGGTAACCATTTTGAACTTTTGCTTTTTGATACATTTGTTGAGCCGCCTGAGGTCGAGGATAGGTCGTCATCCCCTGGTTTTCTTTTCTGTTAAGAAATAATTGGAGTAAAACCCCTTTCCTCTGTGCCATTTGGGCACAAGTTCCACTGCTCCCAATAGAAGAAGATGTACTTCTTGGAGGAGCAGTTGCTCGTGAGAGGGGTCCCTGAAGGAGGACAGGGAGTGTGAGTGGGTAGGAGGCAAGGACAGGAAAGGAATCGAATAGCCAATTGTGACGACCAATATAACCCACTTGTTGGTGGTAATGTTCTGCCATTGATGGGAGAATGGTCGTAGGCAGTGTCCAAAAATAGGGACATGCGGTGTAAGCATTGAAGTGAGAACGCTGTTTTCTAAACCCTCAAACAAGGCTTCAAATCTGCTTATTAGTCGGAGGGGGTTGAAACACTGCTGAGGAATTGAGACGGTGACGCTGGTATCTGGCGTTGCTGCTCATGTGCTCTATGGAATTGCTGGGTATATGCAGGGTAGCGTGGACGCTGATAAGGTTGATATCTATATTGTCGCCTTCTGGTCGTAGGAGTTTGAATTCCTAGAGACCGGAAAGTTGCCCTTGAGTCTTTGCCTGAACGACGTACTTCATTCAATGAAAGAGTTTGTCACGGTCGAAGGGAAGATCTTCAATGGTATTCTGTACCTCTCGAGGAAAGGAATGAACCTCGGCACATGACCACTGCTGTAGCAGTGGATCTTGCTGCAGTGTTGGCTGCATCAAGGGCCACTTGAAGAGCGGTATGTGAGATGATTTGTCCCTCGGAAACTAGAGCCATGAATTGTTGTTTCTTTCCTTCCGGAATGTCATCAATAAAGTCCATGAATTTGTTGTAATTTTTGTGGTCATATTTTGCCAGAACAGCAGTATAATTAGCAATACGAAATTGTAACATGGAAGATGTGTATACTTTACTTCCGAGCAGATCTAATCGCATACTGGCCTTGTCAGATGGGGTGAAGCAGGGAAACGGGCGTTTGGTCTTTTGGTTGACTGCATCTATCATCAGCGAGTTTGGCACTGGATGAGTGAAAAGGAATTCAGAGCCCATGGAAGGGATGAAGTACTTGTGGTCCGCTCGTTTACAGGTAGGTAGGCTTGCAGCAGGAGTCTGACAGATGGCCTTAGCAGGTTCCAAAAGGGCTGCATTGATCAGTAATGCAATCCTAGAAGAAGAAGAGGGCTGCAGGATGTCCGTTAACTCATGCTGCTGTTCAGGAACCTCCTCCAAGTTAATTCTTAACTCACTGGCAACTCTTTTGAAAAAGTCTTGAAATTTTGAGAAATCATCCAAAGATGTGGGGGGAGGAGGAAGTAAGGCTTCATCAGGCGTAACAACTAGATCTACTGGGTTTGAGGCACGTCATGCCGGATCCTGCAGTTGTGACAGTGCTGCCTGGTGCCTTACGTCAGTGGCAGGTTCATCAGCTGGTGGGCCGGACAGGTGTCACGCCTGGTTGAGGTGGCATAGGGAGTGTGGTCTTGAGGATAAGATGCCTATGTGGCCCAATATTGCCACTGTGGTGGGAAGGGCACAGGTGGTGCCATCCAGGGGTTTACACAACACGGGACAGGATCCAGAGAGTAGGATGAAGTAATTTTTCTATGACCTCTATTGATTGGGGTCTGAGGATGGGAGATTTGATATGGTGAAAATTCTTCCTGTAGTCCAGCTTCCTCATCACTGGAGGAAGGCTGTCCGGACCCTGACTGAGCATTTGGAGAGAAGTAGGCATTGAGTAAGGGTGACTGCAGGATAGGTGACACCAGCAGGTCCCTTGACTGTGTAAACTGCAGTCCCGGAGCTCCTCTGTGAGGTGAGGGCTGTGCAAGAGGAATCTGCTGTGAAAGACAGGCAACTGGAAGCCTGAAGCCCTGGCACTGGAGCTTCGCGGACGCAGGCGGGCGGGTTTCGTGCAACGCCGGAGGAGCCCAGCGCATCAAAAGTGCTCAGCCGGAGAAGTGCCGGGAGGGAGGCTGTAGACCTGCCTGGGGAAGTCTTCTCCCGAGAAGTTCCCTTTGCAGGTGAGAGAAGGTGCCATTCTTTTGAAGTTTTTTTGTCCTCCTTTGAGACAGGGGGGCTGTGGTGTGCTGCGGAGCCGGAGTCGGCACCTGGGTCTGAAGCTGACCCTAAGGATTTTTGAAGGAGGAGCAGTTTTAGCCGCAGCTCCCTGTCCTTCCATGTCCTAGATTTAAGCTTGCTGCAGTGGGCACATTTTGGAGGGATGTGGGACTCCCCCAAACATTTTATGCATTTTGAATGGCCATCTGACAGAGGGATGGCATCATTGCACGTAGAGCAGCACTTAAAGCCTGGGGAGTGAGGCATGTCGGAAGTGGCAGCCACTGACAGGAATGAAGAAAAAAATATATATTTATTTATTTTGAGAGAGAAAAGGATAGAAAAATGGTAACTAAGTACTACTCGTAACAAACTAACCAGAAAGGTAATTGTAACAAAGGGAGAGAAAGTCTTTGACGACTCTGCTGAGCTCCATCTCAGGCCGGGGACAGTAGAGAAGGAACTGAGGAGATCGGACATGCACGCGTACTATTAAGATACACTGAGAGCCAGGGGGCAGGCTCTGCGCATATGCGACCGGTACGAGTACTGCTGTAAAAATCTCTGAGTGAAGGTGCAGGGATGCACCAACACCTGGAGTGGAGCACCCACAGGGACATCTCTCGAAGAAGAATGACTTGTTGTCTATCCAGTTATTTGTACAAAAAAGCTTCACATGAACGTCAAGCCTTCAACAGCTGAACATTTCTGTAGTGCAGTACAGCACACTCCACTTTCAAAACAATCTTGATTTGTCCAATGGCATCCAACACCTTAATATGAGAATAGAGTCCATTCTTTCAAGAGCTGACAAACTTGTACAAAAATATTGTCAGTAAGTATAAGTTGTGAAGGTTACAGACGTGCATAAGGTACAATATATGTATTCCAGTTATATGTTGATTAGTATCTTCTCAGGCTCTCACAATGTCACAATGTGAGATCTGATCCCCTGGGCAACTCCCAACAGCCAAGAGTTTTAAAGGCATTATAGTGGTATTTCAATTAGTTAGTTCTCTTCAGAAAAAAAATTCTCTCATCTAGGCAAAGAACTAGTAGACAGAATTGGAAATAAGACCTTGCAGAGCAGATATTTTATCAGAAATGATGCTACATATTAAACAAAAAAATGAAGGCAAATCCATTACTAGAGTGAATAAATTAGTCTGATTCACAGAGGAAGAATTCTGGTTATATGTGAAAGAGACATTAACACTAAGGTAATACTTAGGTTTTTTTCCTTAGTCTACTCAGCACAACACTGAATGCAGTTTAGATTTGACTGACAAAGGGACCTATGTATTCATCTAGATCCAGTGAAATTCCATGTAATGTATATGACTTTCTCAGTTTTGAAACTGCACTGCAGACAGATTTTTAAAAAAAAAAAAAAAAAAAGGGAAATGAGAAGTAGACAGATCTAGAACCATGTGGCGAAGACAATACTAATGTGCACTCATTTCCATAATCTTGCTCTGTGCGTTTTTTCCAGGAACTCTGCTATTTTAAGTTTTGTTTCCTTTACTGATAGAAGACAATTTGCTCCCACACTGACAGTGAGATAACTATTTCCTACCTCCCTGGTTCCCTGTTGAATGCCATTCGTTAGTAGATACTATTTTGTTCAGCAATATGGATAACTATTAAAGATATAATTTTACAGACATGAACCAAATTGTATTTTTTTGCCTGATGAGCATCTGTCTTGTTAGAAACAAAAGGAAGATGAAAGCAACAAGGAGTCCGATGGCACCTTAAAGACTAACAGATTTATTTGGGCATGAGCTTTCGTGGTTAAAAAAACACTTCTTCAGATATACCAAAATAAATCCGTTAGTCTTTAAAGTGCCACCGGACTCCTTGTTGTTTTTATGGATACAGACTAACACAGCTACCCCTGACACTAGAAGGAAGATGGTATCTGTATTTAACTGCTAGCATATTTAAAACCAAAACGCATTTTAGCAGTAGAAAGCTCCATTTTGGTTTAAATTCTTTACCAGTTAGCTTCAGTTAAGTGAAATTAGGCTAACTGTGTCCCTTACAAACAGCCTGAGAAGGAGTCTTGTAAGCAAAAAGGCTGACAGAAAAAATTCAACTTCAGATAGGGACATCTTTGATTACTTCAATTATACTGCCCTCCTTAATCTATGAAGAATAGTAGTTATGGGGCACTTAATTTTAGCACACTGGGCTAATGGGAACTAAGACCTAGTCCAGGTGTTGGGAAACTTTTTGGCCCGAGGACCACATTGGGGTGCAAAACTGTATGGAGGGCTGGGTAGGGAAGGCTGTGCCTCCCCCAACAGCCTGGTCCCTGCCCCCTATCTGCCCCCTCCCACTTCCCGCCCCCTGACTGCCCCCCTCAGAACACTGGATCCATCCAACTCCCCCTGCTCCTTGTCCCCTGACCGCCCCCTCCCAGGACCCCACGCTCTAAACTGCCCCCCTGGGACCACACTCCCTATCCAACCATCCCTGCTCCCTGTCCCCTGATTGCCTCCACACCCCTGCCCCCTGACAGGCCCCCCTGTTCCCCATCCCCTATCCACACTCCCGCCCCCTGACAGGCAGCTCAGGAGCTCACGGCCCCAGCGCACAGCAGTGTAGACAGCAAGGGAGGCCCCAGCCAGGAGTTCATGGGCCGGACAGGACGGTCCCACGGGCCACTAGTTTGCCCACCTCTGACCTAGTCATATTTATGCAAGCTACTGGAAAATTCACTCTAAATTTAATCGATTTGATGAACTACTAATTTACTGAGGCCAGTTAATCTGTACTCTACCATTGACATTCAATCTCCTCAGTAAACAGAAGGTCATCTTGGAGCCTCTAGTCACTGCAAACTATAGAAGCCTTCCAAAAACAGGAGACAGCAAGCATCTTTTACTGATTTTTATTCTAAAGGTGCCATATTAATGTTGTAAAGTGCTTACCTGAGGGATCACAATGTCAGCTAACGCCTTTGATAGCCTGTATATTTCCATTGTGTTTTCTAATTTTAAGGAGCCATTATGTTGGACATCATATTTTATACAGTCGTATATATCAGGGATTTTGCTGATGTCATATCGTCCATTCTTTGTTTTAAAGTCCTTTTCCAGCTTGGCCCACCTGCGCAGCATTAACTCTAGCGTTTCACTATGGTAAAGTTGAATATCTAGACAGATAAATATTTTACTCTTATTTCACTATTTAGGATTGACAACAAAAAAGTTAAACTGATTTAAATGTATTATTGAAATTATAGTCTTAAAATGTGTTTTAAGAGTAAAACAATGTTAGCTCACTCCAGATAACAAACGCATTGAGGCAAAGGGGTCAGAAGCCTGTGAATACTACCACAAAGATACTTGAAATCATTATCTGAAGGGCTCAAAATAGAGGGAATAGTTATGTGTATGGGTAGTTTTGAACTCAGTTTTCGTTGCCACTAGCATGGAATTATTACATGGTAACTAAGACAGAAGCATGTCTGCTCTATCCCAAGCTCCCTTTTCCAAGTGCATCGCTAGGTCTTCAGGCAGAATTGTACCATGATAAATTATATACAGTGTAGTTTTAAGAAGTACTCAGGGACTTTTTAAAAATTTTAGATTAAAATATTTTTTTCTGGGGATGTGCCCCTTATTTCCCATACACTCCTGTACACATCCCAAGGGCAGAAGCCAGGAATATGGGGAGCCAGGAGACTGGCGGGAGCAGGGGCAGATGCCCCAAATTGCAGACTAGAGGTTTGGATTGGGAAAAGGAGCAGTAATGGTAGAACATCAATTCTAGTTATCAGTGCAAGTCCTACAGAGATAAAATGCAACTATTAAAAAAAAATGGTGTTTTAATACTACATAATTTATAGAGCAACATTTCTATTCATCGTGGCCCGTGTTTTAGTGTAGAGCAAACAAAAGCTTTAATGAAGATACTAACATTCAAAGGAAATCTTCCCTTAAATTACATTTAGAGCAGCCTGCCCTCTTTGTGAACTTAAAGTTTTGCAGCATATTTGAGTAATATTACGCCTATCACCTTAGTTTTTAGTATAGGTCCCAGAAATAACTGGTTATGGCAACGTTACTACATAGTCTTTTGCTCTAAACCTTGTGCTAATTGCAGCAAACTCTCTCAGGGGAAAAGCCTGTATTCTAAAGCCATATCTTCTCAACTTGCATGAGTCCCTAAAGTATCATTAGCAAAAATCTGTGAAACAGTGAAGCAAACGAGGAAAGGGTGCCTGCCTTCTGCATATCCATTAAAGTTAGTGGTCTCAAATGGACATAAGTCAAATTAAACACACATTTTAAAACATTTCAGTTACCCGCAGACTTGGGATCTTCCATTCGCTGCCTGATTTGAGAAGTTAAACTCTGAATCAAGGAATAAACCTTGTCACATGTTCTCACAGGATTTCTGATCACCTTCATTGATTTTATGAGAGAGATGCTTCCAGATGGAGTAAGCTGCAGTATGAGATAAAACAGAAATATTCCTTGCCAAATTGGTTATATCTAAATATCTAGGAAATCCTAATGGGATGCATTAACAAAACAAAACCCCCCACATCTCTCAACTCTCAGATTTCTAGACTCAACATATGCATAAAAGTACACAGTCCACAACTTCCTTAAAGTCAGAATTAATACACTGCGATCTAAATTAAGAGTAGAAAGCTTAACCCAAGTGTCAAAAGCTAAGGCTGTATGAGATACTTAGAGGGCAAACAATTCTGTATGGAATACCACAGCAATGTCAGGAATGGAATTAAACTTCCCCACTTATGTTAATTATTTTATTCTCAAAAGTGAGAATTCTGAGGAAGTTCACAACTTTGTGCACATTTAATAATTTATTTTATTTTGTTTTTAATAACAAACATTTTGTTAAAAGCTTTGTCAAGAGAAATCAGAATGGTACACTGTGGCTAAATACTTCCTAATACATCATGAAAGGAAATTTTACAGAACAAAAGTTAATTGGAAGCAGCATACATGGCTGCTCCTGCACAGACTTATTTTTTTCAGGATAGAACACAAAAAGTTACTAGCAGGAATCAACAGTCAATCCTCCAGAACTGAACCAATCATTTAACTTTAGGAGCCAAGCATGATCACCATTAAGTAAGCCAGTAATGCTATATAAGACATTGAAGAGTGGCTGAATGCCTCGTGATTTACCTTCACTTTTTAGAAAGGTGAAGTGCAGGGTAAGCAAGTGGTCAATCATAATATTTAAACATGTATTTTCACATTTTAGGAGCACCTGCAGGACCTTTTCCCTTTTTTCAGACAGAAATCTGGCTCCCTGTTCAGATCGTTCCCCGACATAAGCAGAGAGCAGGCCAAGGAGTAGCAACAGCATCTGGGGGAAGCACATACTGCCTTACAATAGCCTACTAGGTACTACAAACAGCAGTAATCTAATTGCAATGAGGACAAGAAGATAGGGGAAGCAGATCCCCCGTGCTCTCAGCCCCGAAACTTCTGGAGCAAACATGGGAAGTCAGGTGGTGAAACACTCTCCTCCAATTAACAAGAGAACAAGGGCAGGTGGTGGCAAGGCAGGAGTACCTGTGCTCTCAAAGAATCTGAGACAGCCTGGAGGTCAGAGGGATAAGTAACCCCTTCCCCAAAAAGGTAGGAACAGATGGCTGCAGGACAGAAAAGTACTCAGTGGAACTACTCGGTGGAGGGTTGGATATAAGGATATATAATATGATGGTGTTTGCCCTGAATCTCCCATTCAGAATGTGTCAGGCTCAATCTCCTCCCCACCTGGCAGTTCACTATTCTCTCTTTATCCTATCTGAATACACTCTCTTTCTGGCCCTCTGTCGCTCTATTTGCCACCACGAAAGAAAGGACAAAGTGATGCCTCTGTGGTGCCTCACCACGAACGTTTAGCACTCGTGCTCAAGACAAAACAATCCCTGGACTCCATGAGAAATTTTAAGGATGGAGGAGAAAAATCCCACTGAGGTCATCGGCAGTACTACTCAAGCATGTGCACGTGATAACACAGTGAGCAAAAGTTTCCTTACCAGAACGCCGGATTCTTGGGGGTAATGAACCTATATGTGCTTCCAGCTTCCCCTTTCCTCTTATCCCGTTACCTCTACCTACTCTGTTAACATTAGGTACTCTGTGCCCCCTCTTTATGACATAGTAATTCAGCAAAGGCAGGTCTCTGGAGAAAAAAGGATTAGGAGGGACAAGGCATGTGGGGTTCCTTAAATAGCTAAAATTAAAACAGTCACCATCAACTTAAAAACCAAAAAAGAAAAGGTCAGTCGTATACCAGGAGTCTCCTCTAAAAGAGCAAAGTTCAGTAGTTGCTGCTGCTCTTCAAACCTGAATTCACGTTACATCAAAACACTCAAATGCCATCTAATTACGCAATTTTCAAATTGAACTATTGAACTCAATGCTCATGTGACACTGTATGGATTATGTGAGACACTTAATATTATTACCAATATTATAAAATTGCAAGGAATCTTACCAGATATGTTGTGTAAGGTATCAGAGGAAATGTTACGTTTTCCCAAGTATGATAATCTTGTTTATATGTTTGTATCATCTTTGTATTGTGAATTACAAATGTGTGTTGATATATCTGTATTTCAAACTTGTGCTATGCTTCTGGGTGACACCCCCCAGACAGACTGGCATCAGCACTATCCAGCCTGCTTGATGGCCTATCAAAGGCAATCAGCTATACAATTAACCCATTGAGAGAAGGCAACAGCTGCACCTTATGAAAGTCAGCAAAACATGTAGGGCATGCCTGTGGACAGAGAACTCTAAGGCTTTTCCATAGCATGTGATGTAAAGCTTGTGTTTGGAACAAAAGTAGTACAGGCCACATGCGAAGGATATAAAAAGGCAGAGGCATCATCTCCATTTTGTCTTCAATCCTACTTTTCCTACCTCTGAAGCAACTTCTCTACAAACTGAAGCTTTGAACAAAGGACTGAATGACCCATCCAAGCTTTGGATGTATTCCTGAGGGACTTTCAAGGCAAAAAACTCACCAATACTGCTACGAGTCTGATATATGGACTCTGAAGTCTTATGTATGTATTTTATTGCTTGACCATTTAACAACCCAGTTCTTGTTCTTTCCTTCTTTTATAATAAACCTTTAGTTTTAGATACTAAAGGACTGGCTGGAACCTAGGCTTGCCAACTCTGTCTAAAGCTATTCCAGGAGATATTTTTCCTCCATCATGACATGACATCATTTTCTTAAAATATCCTATTAAAATCTCCCGGATTGCTTTCAACAGTCACTGGGAGATCAACGCCAATTCTGGGAGACTAAGCCAATCCTGGAGGGTTGGCAACCCTCCTGACAGCTTAGTATTTTGGGTAAGAGCCAAACTAATATTGATCTGGCCATGTGGCTAGTCCCTTGGGGTCAGAAGAACATTTTGTATAGTGAACAGTGTTTCAAATAATTTCTTACTGTACTGGACCTATGTGCTGATTGGGAGACAGAGAACTGGAATGCAATAAAGGGGGCTGTGTGATTTCTTTTTTCAGCTTCTTGATAACCCGTGTGGGGGATCAGAAGCACAGTTTGTGACTGGTTGGTGAGTCTAACCAGTTTTAACCACCAGTTTTGGGAGAATCTGCTCTCCTTTTTGAAGCTTGCCTTGAACTTGGAATTTTCAGTGAACGCTACCCCAGGCACCTCGGATCACAGCTAACATATACAATAGTGACAAATATGTAGATCAGGGTTTCTCATACTTCATTACACTGCAACCCCCTTCTGACAACTACTACAAGATCCCAGGAAGGGGACAGAAGCCTGAACCTCCCTGCCCCCTGGGGGGTGCCAAAGCTTGAGGGTTTCAGCCCTACGTGGTGGGGCTTGGACTTTGGCATCAGCCCTGAGCCCCAGCAAGTTTAATGACAGCCCTGGTGACCCCATTAAAAAGGGATTGCAACCCACTTTGGGGTCACAACCCACAGTTTGAGAACCACTGATGTAGACTAATCTCCCACTGCTTTGATCTCTATGCCTCATATCTAATGGCAGCCCGGACTTCAACACTGTTCTGAATATTAGAAAGTTTCCATTTGTTTCTTTAGACACAGTGAGGACAGCCACTGGTAAACATGCTTATCTAATCATGATGAAATATGCCTAATGTGTAGAACCAGAAGTGATCCCTTCCTTTTAATTTGTACAACCTGATGTAACCTGCATTACAGTACAATGTCTGAGTATGTAATGGAACATTTCTTTTATCTTCACCGGTTAGAAAGTAACAGCTTAGGGCACTTCAGAATTCCCAGGACCAGAATAGTGTTCTGTAAAAAATTCAATAATGGCAAACCTTTATAACAGATATATAATAGCTTTTTGAACACACACTGTCACCGTCAATATTACTACTAAAGAAGCAGAGTGTAAATGGTTACACATAAAGGCAGGTTAACACTATCTTTTTACTTGTGGAACAGGTTGAAATCTTGCTTATGGAACAATAAGGAAGGTTTGCTGTTTTGTTCCCCAAACACGTGTTCACAATCATACCCAAAAGTAAAGGAGGACTTGTGGCACCTTAGAGACTAACCAATTTATTAGAGCATAAGCTTTCGTGAGCTACAGCTCACTTCCTCAGATGCATATCGTGGAAACTGCAGCAGGCTTTATATATACACAGAGAATATGAAACAATACCTATTCCCACCCCACTGTCCTGCTGGTAATAGCTTATCTAAAGTGATTTCCAGCACAAATCCAGGTTTTCTCACCCTCCACCCCCCCACACAAATTCACTCTCCTGCTGGTGATAGCCCATCCAAAGTGACAACTCTTTACACAATGTGCATGACAATCAAGCTGGGCTATTTCCTGCATAAATCCAGGTTCTGGATTTATGCAGGAAATAGCCCAGCTTGATTGTCATGCACATTGTGTAAAGAGTTGTCACTTTGGATGGGCTATCACCAGCAGGAGAGTGAATTTGTGTGGGGGGGTGGAGGGTGAGAAAACCTGGATTTGTGCTGGAAATCACTTTAGATAAGCTATTACCAGCAGGACAGTGGGGTGGGAATAGGTATTGTTTCATATTCTCTGTGTATATATAAAGCCTGCTGCAGTTTCCACGATATGCATCTGAGGAAGTGAGCTGTAGCTCACGAAAGCTTATGCTCTAATAAATTGGTTAGTCTCTAAGGTGCCACAAGTCCTCCTTTTCTTTTTGCGAATACAGACTAACACGGCTGCTACTCTGATACCCAAAAGTGTATCTGTTCCTGTTGTGGGACTCGTAAAACTCTATGTGACAAAGTATTACATGACTGACCATCAACTTCCCACACAGCCACTGCTATTTGTCAATTTCTTTCTTCACACAAGACATTACCAACAAGTGTACAAGATTGATTTTAGAAAACTATGGGATAAAAACTAGGGCTGTCAAATGATTAAAAAAATGCAATTTATCACAAGATTAAAAAAAAAACTGTCATGATGAATCGCAGTTTTAATCACACTGTTAGCACAGTAAAAACCAAAAGAAATAGTATTTTTCAATTCACCTGATACAGTATTGTAGTGCAATTTCTATTGTGAAAGTGCAACTTACAAATGTAGATTATATATATATTTTTAATACTTAACTGCACTCAAAACCAAAATAATGTAAAACTTTAGAGCGTACAAACCGAAGCATAAAGGGGCATATGAATGTTTAGAATATCCGGCACGTAAATACCTTGCAACTCTCGCTACAACAGTGCCATGTAAATGCCTGTTCTCACTTTCAGGTGACACTGTAAATAAGAAGCAGGCAGCATTATCTCCCATACATGTAAACAAACCTGTTTATCTTAGCAATTGGCTAAACGAGAAGTAGGACTGAGTGGACTTGTAGGAGGTGAACTGAAATACTATTTCTTTTGTTTATTTTTTTCTACACTGCAAATATTTGTAATAAAAATAATATAAAGTGAGCACTGTACACTTGGTATTTTGTGTTGTTACTGAAATCAATATATTTGAAAATGTAGAAAAACATCCAAAATAATTTATAATAAATTTAAATTGGTATTGTAGTATTGTTTAACAGTGCGTTTAAAACTGTGATTACTTGCAACTACATTTTTTAATCTAGTTAATTTGTTTTGCGTTAATCACTAGAGTTAACTGCGATTGACAGCCCTAATAAAAACATTACTTTTAACCAAATATTAGGATCAAGACAAAATTTTATTTATTTTGATTCACAGAAAACGAATCCTGCTAACTATCTTGTAGGAAGATAAGCCTACATTGAGCCCAAGTAAACGCTGGTCTTAAACTGAGTTTGGATATTAGCATGAGCAATAGGCCCAAAGCATATGACTAAACAGAATTAAATTATGAAAAAGAAGCATTGTTTGTGTTAAATTTGTAGTGACAGTTGAAACCAGAGTGTTATTTTATTTCAGATTTGGGTTGAGGTAACCATGTTTTCTTTATTTTGATTAACTGGGCACCAGGTGCAATAAATAACTGGTTATATATAGTTTGTTTACAAAAAAAATGCTTAGTCCTGAAGTTGGGAAGAAATATGGCAAAAGAAGGAAAGAAGATAACTTTGAAAAGGGGGCCCAACCATTAAGTTGGTCTAGACCATGCAAAAGCGTAGCATCCAGACCTAAAATGGCTCTCTCTGGCTTTAGCTAAGGTCTTATAACCAGCAATGACATCACTTGTTTATTAGAGTGTATAAAAAGGCAAGGATTTTAGGGATTTTCCTTACCCTTCTGGAATCATGCCCAAGCAAGATCCTGTTGTGAATATTTGGCCAATGTGTGTAACTGTATTGTTGCTAGGATATAAAATGTGTTTATGCTTGTATTGGTATTTTGGATATAACCAACAACAAGTGGACTTTGGACTAATAAAGGAATACTTGTGTGAAAACTTAGTTGTGGTAAACTTTAATCAACTTATGTTGGAAATAATTTCTTTAGTATTTTCTAACCTTTTCATAGTCTTCAGGTGTAAATTCTCTGTCCCTCTGGAGTATTTCATGGAGCCTTGCTTTAACACGATGCTGGCAGCTGCTTAAAGAGTCACTGTCACTGTCCAACAGACCATTCATATTAGCACTTTTCACCATCTGGACAAGAATAGGAGTCAGCTCTCCCTCTAAAGCCAGTAATCCCTAGAAAAAACAACACTGTTATTCAGAAATGAACAAAGATAAAAATGTAGTAATGCATCTATTTCTAAACCAAGATGTAAACGTAAACTCCACATTATATTGTTCAAATAACTTGCCAGTATCTCAAATGTTGTGGTTACCGAAATTCAATCACTCAATGAAATCTTTATGTAGCAGCTTATTGTATGTGCTCTCTCACATATGTTTAGGATGCCTGATATATCCCTCTTCTTGGAGATGGGAATAAGCAATCAAACTTCTGCTAAAAGAGAAATGAGTGGAAAACTTAAGCAGGTACAGAGCATCTGGGCTGTGATCAGAGGACTGGGAAATTTGTCTGATATGAAGATAGGTAAGGTATTATGAAAGTTTGGTCAAAAAAGTTTCTAATTTACATGGAAGTTCTGAAGATTACATTTTTCACAGATCATGTCTAAAAGTTCACAGTGTTCAGGGCTATGGAACAGTTTTTATTAAATTTTACAAGATCACCCTAGAATTTTTACAGCACAACAAAATTACTACATGCATACTTGAGCAGCATAATGATTAAGAGCATTTCTTTTGTCAGTTCGCCACCGTATCTCACCAGTTAATTATTTTGAGATCAACTAAATGTTAAGAAGTTTCTGCTCTAACAATCTTACAAAAGGATATTCCTGTAGTAAAAATGTTTATATAATCTTGTAATATCTTATCTTAAAAAGAAAATGAAATCAGGTTATATTAATTTTACATCTCTGGTGGTATCAAAGCACAAAAGCAATCTGGTCCTCTATGTGTAATTTGCCTTACAGTTGCATGTCACCTATGTAAAGTGAACTTGTGGCCTCAGTTCATTTCCTAAAAAATGCCTATATTTCACCCATCATGCCCACAATTTGTCATAGTTTGTTGGAACTTTTAGATAAAGAATTAAACGGGCATGTAGACTAAAATACCCTTTTCATCCTCAAAAGTGGTCTACTGGAAAGGACTGATGTGCATTGCATGGGCTATGTAAATAAAAACTTGTACTGCAGCTTCCCATGCTGTATGTCTTCTGATGCTTGGAAGGCTTCAAATGCAAGAGATGTCCATTTGGATCTCCTTTCATAAGTACTAAATGAACTTTAAATAAATTTCAACTTTTTTTTTTATTCCATTGGCTGCAATAAAACTGCATTTCCCTAACTTGCTAGAGAACACAGACAAGATTCTTGTTGAGAGTTTCAGGTTTCTTGGGTTGAAAATACAATTTCACACAGTACCTTTGCAAAAGCTGCTGCAGTCATCTGAACTCGTCCCTCATCAGAAGCATAGATTTTCAGATCATGTCGATAAGTACTATGTAATCTAAGTAAACCACATCCAGGAAATCCAGCATAATCTCCTACAAAACAAACAGATCTTCTTCTTCAGAGACTCTTGTTATACATGTATTTTATTTTTATGTATAAATTAAAAGGCTAATTTATGCCATATAGCACACAAAGATTACCTTGTCCACCTGGGTACATGCATCTGAAAGCTCTCCCTAGCTCCTCTGCCTGGACCCTGCCTGCAGGGGTCAGTTCTCCTCCCCATTTCAGAACCAGAAGTAGAGATGGTTCATCTCTTCTGTTATCTAATTATATGTAGACAGATCACTTAAAGTAATGTACACACAAATGCAAAAGTTTATTTAAAGACTATTAAAGAATTATGATTAGATTAATATTGAAGAAATACTGGAAGTGATACATTGAGTTGTGTGTGCTTCAGGAAAGTGACTTCAACATTTGAGTCTCTTGCTTGCTATTCTAACAGAGAAATACCCCTCTAGTTCAGCGAAAGCTAATACTTAACTCTGAAGACACCCATGTTTAGGTACTTTAAAAACAAGTGAAACTTGTATTACAGTGAAAACAAAGTAATTGAAAGTAAGCACTAAACTAATCAGCAGTCAGGAAATTCACAGGTACTGGATTTTAAATACCTAGGCATTATTGTATGTTTTAGCCTTTTTTGTATGAAAGGAATAGGAGTACTAGGAGATTTATGGAAAACCGAATTTTTTCTAATCATCATCATCTTTGGTGAACAGCTTACAAAATTTCTTCCCTCCATATTTTTGTTACGTACGAAACAATATTAAAATGCAAAAGTATATCTTAACCTTACTAACAGAAACTCAGCATCTTAGAGATTGCTAATCACAGTATCTCATTACAAAACAAAAATGTTTCTGAATACTTGGCCAGAGTACACGTCCTTGTTTTATTTAACACCATATTAAACAATTAACTCCCTTATTATGTCAAGTTCTACATATTATGTAAGTGAGTAAGTATCGGTTATACTATACCTTCTTCTTCACTAGAAGTTTTCGGACAGCCATGAGGGAGATAGGTTAACTGGACTTTGCGATTTATGCCAGAAAAATGCCCATACCTAAAGTGAGGGGGAAAAGAAACTGACGGATTTTCCAATATATACTCAATACTATCATATCCCTCTATCAATTAGGGACATCATAATTCCTTGAATCATAATTGATTTGTATACTAACCTGCCCATTTTTGCTGATTTGTACTTGTACATATCAAATAAAATATTGAAGGAATACTTAAATGGTCATCAACATGTAGCACTTGCCATATTAAGTACTGTCCATTGCTTCTTTTCATCACATTGCCCAAGAAACTTCATGTCTCTCTCACCAGAAAAACACTCCCATCCACCCACACTCTCCACCTGCATGATTAATTTCTTCCACTTTGGCACCATACACCCTTACGGCTGTCAGTATTCAGATCTGTTCTGTCACATACTGATAGCCACTATTTGTTATCCAATGAAGCCCCAAAATGGGATTCATAACACTTGCAAGTGTAACAAGCTTTTATCACAATATATTATAGGGCAAGTTAACTGTCTAGAAACAATTATTACTATCTAGTTAATATTTAATATAAATTTCAGCACTAAGTGTTAGTTAGAAACTGCCATACCTTAAATACATAATGAGATACTGAAAATTATTTAAAGTTTAAAATGAGCTTTCATACTATGCGTGGGTTACTGAGAACAAGACTTCATTCAATTGCAACAACACTTAATTACCATTTGTATTAGAATTGTGCCTACACATGCCAACTGAGGTTAGGACTCCATTGTATAAGACACTGTACAAATACATAGCAAGAGGCAGCCACTGCCCCCAAACGATTATAATCTATATAGACAACATGGATAACAGGATAAGACAAAGGAAGTATTTTCCCCATCATACAGATGAGGAACAGGTTAGATTAAGTGATTTGTACAAGGTCACACAGGAAGTAAAACCAGACCTCCTCAATACCAGTGCAATGTCTTAATCACAAAACCATCATTCCTCTCAATATATTCAAAAATTCAGATTAGTATTGTCATACATTATATTGTCAGTTGATAAATTAATGTAAGAGAATTCATTTTAAAAGCTAATGAGAGTAAAATAAGAGTCATGCCAGTTCTGATGTGAGGATTAAAAATTAGATCCTTACATCTCCAAAACAGTCTTCAGCTGCTCAAGTTTTGCTTTGCTTTCTTCAATTTCAGAGTCATTGTTTTGCCCAAGTTCTAGTAGGAGCTGTCTTGCTATATCAAGCACCTCCTAAAAAAAAAAAAAAAAACCACTATATAACAAGGAATTCTATTATTCATCAATTATAGAACCAAGGAAAAGAAAATCAAGACAGACTTACCTGTAACTGTTTTGGTTTCTTCAGTTTTAGCTTTCCAGACTTATATCCATCACATTTTTCAAAGAGATCAAAAAATCTTTAGGAGAAAATACAGATTAAAAACATATCTAATAAGACTGTTAATATAAATATTAATACACTTTAAGGCAGGGGTGGGCAAACTTTTTGGCCTGATGGCCACATCGGGGTTGCAAAACTGCATGGAGGGTCAGGTAGGGAAGGCTGTGTCTCCCCTAACAGCCTGGCCCCCGCCCACTATCTGCCCCCTCCCACTTCCCTCCCCCCCTCAGAACCTTCACCCATCCAACCCCCCTGCTCCTTCTTCCCTGACCCCCCCGCCTAACCGCTGCCCCCCCCCCCCGGACCCTACCCCCTATCCAACTCCCCCTGCTCCCTGACTGTCCCAACCACTATCCACACCCCTGCCACCTGACAGGCCCCCCGGGACTCCCATGCCTATCCAACTGCCCCCTGCTCCCTGTCCCCTGACTGCCCCCAGGGACCCCCTGCCCCTTATCCGACCCCCACCTCCACCCCCCCCCCATGCCACTCAGAGCAGCAGGAGCTCGCAGCCCTGCTGCCTGGCCAGAGCCAGCCACACTGCTGTGCTGCCTGGCAGGAGTGGCGGGCCAGAGTGCTGGCAGCGTGGCAAGCTGAGGCTGTGGGGGAGGAGGGACAGCAGGGGAGGAGGGCTAACCTCCCCAGCCAGGAGCTCAAGGGACGGGCAGGACAGTCCTGTGGGCCGGATGTAGTTTGCCCACCTCTGCTTTAAGGCAACAGGAAGATTTTCAATTAAAACAGAATGAAGAGCTGGAACTAACCCACCTCATCAATCCGCAATTTAAACACCCCACAATTATGAGAAAGTTTGTTCTGATATGAACCTCTCTGTTCAGTGAGGTCTCATCTCACTAGCACATGCCTTAAACACAACTGCAAAATGAAAGAGCTTACAGTTTTTCTATTAGCTTACTAACACTGAAAAAATACAGGTACTACACAAAAGATATGAAGAATCCTGAGTAAACAGCCATAGCTGTTCAAAATTTAACAAAAAAATCAACACAACATTATTAGCTATAAAATACTAAACATATGGCTCTGCAGACTTACAGCAAATCTTTCACTTAAAATTTGAGTGCAGAATCTATCCCTCAAATGATATTTTTATTAATTACTGTAGCACCTAATCATAGATTAAGGTCCCACTGTGTTAGGTACTGTATAAATGCATAACAAAGAGGGTCCCCTGGCCTCCCAAAATGCTTACACTTCAAGTACAAGGCAAGAGACAAAAGATATCAAGAAACAACTGGGAAGCAATAGCTTATGAAGGCCTTAAAAGCAGAGACTAGTAGTTTGCAATTGATGCAGCAGAAAAGGGAGAGACAGAAAAAGGGCAGAAATTAAGAGGTGATGCGGTCAAAGCAATGAGCCAGCAAAATGATCTTTGCAGCAGCATTAGACAAACTGTATTGTCAAGGCTGGAGAGAAGGAGGTTACAGTTGCGGGAGATGTGAGAAGACGGAGTTGTGGGCAAGTGAATTAGCTATGTAGATCGAGATGACGGGATGCATCTTAGAGATGTTATGCAGGAAGAAGCACTAAGATTTAAATGTAGTTTGTGCATACGCATGTGCAATTCCCACTGAATTCATTGAGTTGAACCCACATATCCCAGGCAATAATTTTGCCCTAAATGCCAAACTTAGGTTATGTCTACACTTACAGCAGCACGTAACATACAAACACAGCATGCCCAGCTAGCATCGGGATAAAAAGCAGTGCAAATGGTGAGGCACTGCTTAGGCTAGTAGAATGCCCGACATACCTGAACGCTAGGGTATATACCCTACTTGGCTCTCTACTCGCCCATGCCGTGCATCCCACATCTACAATACTATTTCTAGCAGTGTAGTGTCCCACTGCTGGAGCTTTTTACCACTGCAATGAAAGACTCCAGCAATAGGGAAAGGCTCTGCATGGTGGAGGCAGTAGGAAGAAAGGCTCCAGTAATGAGCCTTTCCCCACTGAAGCCTTTCACTGCTAGGTGTAGCTACACACCGCACTGAATATGGATGCGGCCTGCCTCTCACTGCATTGGGTAGCTCATGTACCCTACATGCTACTGCATGTGTAAATAAGGTCTGTCTTTACCCAAATTCAGACTTACTTTTGATGTTTAACTTCCATTTTCATTTTTTGTTTTGGTGTACGGTCCCCGTGACGTATTACAGCTATAACACATCTCAACTCCATCCTGAAAAATAAAAAAAAGTCAAGTTACATTTCCCAGTTCTATACACCACTCATGGTTTTTATATTATTAAATGTGTGAGTCAGACAGACAATTATTTAGTCGACAAAAATATACTTTATTAAGTATTGAAATGTTTGTAGGATATGCAAGAACATAAGGTTATCTGAAAATGATGTAAGAATGTGATTTACTATAAATACTGGTTTTAAGACTTAGCTAACTACAGAATATCTATCTTAAATAGTTTTTGAAACAGATCCATTTTGAGGTTTATTTAGTAAAAGCATGTTTATTAAAAATGTGTGTTAAACTGACAGTAGAATATTGATTAGCAATTAAGCAAGCTATTTTTAGAACAGACTACACTTGAAAATCTGTTGTTCTGTACTCAGCTTGCCTAAGGGTAAAAATCTTCGATTGCTGGAACAGCAATCACAATTCACTTCTTGTTTTCAGCACACAAAACAAGTGTCCTTAGCCAAAAGCTGATATACCTTGGGAGAAGAGAAAATTCACATAAAGGTTATGTAAGGACTTTGCACAATTCAGCTAAAGATACTTTTCTCTTACATTGTTCCAGATGTGGTTGGCACAATAGGGATATCTTCAGCTTCCAAAGGTATGGACCATGGGATTTGAAATTGTGGAGCAAGTTCTCGCATTATGATATTTCTAAATGGGGAAAAACAAAAATGTATGTCTAAATTAAAATGCTGAAATACTGTATATATTAATTTCTTTAAATGGAATATTCTGTTTTAGTCAACAGTTTATTAGACAAACACTGACCACTGGATGGGCACTTACAGATGTATTTTTATTTTTTCAAATATTTAAATACTATTATGTTGAACTATTGAAGTCTGGTCACAATAACTACAAAGACAACAATCTAACATTATCTGTAAAATATAGGTATAATAAGTTCTTGTAAGAGCTTCTTATGATCTACTCTGGTAAGTGTCATGTTAAAGTACACCAACCCGAACTATATCACTGTTCATACAGATTTTAATCTGGAGAACTTTAAAGGATGGTGTAATGTATCTTAGATACTTAATCTAAGAAGAATGATTCCTAGACTTCCCAAACTTAGTGCAAATATGCTGTTGATTTAGCTCTGCTATAACAATGCTATTTTGAATATAAGGAAAAAATGTAGATGAACGCTTTTTGCACCATGGTAGGAATCAAGACTAAGTTGACGGTGTAAAATTGGAGAAGTGCACGTGAATCTTCAGAATTCCTGCCACTAACTCGAAGCAACAAGACTGTAGTTATTATCTAACAGGAATTATTCCCCTCCTTTCAGCTCAGATAATTCAGCGTGGTATGGCCTTTTTGAACTACACCAGTAGTATAATCTTGTTGTAAAGACAGTTTAACTGGACAACACAGAATCACCCTAGTTTATGGGTGACAAATCAGTGGCATGGTAGCACAGAAAAGGGGGCACAGTTGAAGGAAGGGAAGGCACAGCCAGGATCCTTCTATTTCACTCCAATCCTGGTCTAAATTTTCAGCCCTTTAGGCTGTTGTAGCCAATATGAATTACAGTAGTCTGATGGCTGCCTCAACATAACATTGGCAGCAACAGCCATGCCCAAAGCCGCACCCGGACGAAGGCAGTGCAAAGGTGTGCTTTCAATCAACCTTTGTACAGCACACCTGCACTTTTTATTTGGGTTAGTTAATCTGTTAAGCAAATTTAACAAGTTAGCATATTTCTTTATTTTTCTCTCTAACAAAGATGTTCTCAGATTACTTTTGAATTCTGCAACTGTCACTTTTCTAAGGCATAAGGGAATGCACATGGAAATAAAAAACTTTTAGAAATTTATTTTTGATTTCTAGTTATTCTAGATGATGCTCGCTTGTTGGATCATATTAAAGAAGTTCTGTATTAAAATCACAAATGAGTTTGATTCCCCAGAGTTTAAATTCCAGGGTATTACTAATTAAGAGGTCTCTTGGTTTTTGGTACTGTTTCTCTCCCTCTATGTGTGAAACTTGCAAGCTGCTAATTGTGTTAGTACATTCTAAGACAGAGTCTGTTCTCAAAGCAATTCACAGAGAGAGAGACTCAAAGCAATACTCTAACAACAGAAACAGCACCCAGAGACTCCCCGCCTTTTTGTTGTATTAACAATTGTGATTAAAATAGAGATAGAGGATGTATGTGGATGGATGCTTGGTGTGGATAATAACTGAATGATCAGGGAGGTGCCAGCCTAAGAATCCAGTGTCCATCGGCTGAAGAAGGCGTCAAGTGGAAATAACCAGAGGACCCCACCCGGAGGGCAGACTGGAATCCACCCAACAGCCTCAAGAATGGGAGAACCAAAGAACAAGATAACATCTTGGAGCCGTCAGGAATGTGCTATCTGCTGATTGATTCAGCAACAGCATGATGAAGCAATTCCCATAGACTGGCATAGGAAGAAATTCCTATAAAAATAGACTCTAAAAAGTGAGAACTTTGGGGTCTGATTCTGCAAACCAACTTCCAGGAGCATCAGATGAGCATCTGACAAGGCCCTGCTCCCTCCTCATGTCCAGGCCACCTGGCCAGTGGCTTGGCATGAGCAACTCTAAGACTGGTAACTATAACAACCTTGCAGAACCTGTGTGTGTGGGTGTGTATGTGTGTGTGTGTGTGTGTGTGTTTGTATGAATGAATGTGTGAATAAATATGAGATTGAATGGAATGTTATAGCTATAACTAACTGCTTACTATGATTCTTTCTGTATTCACAATAAATGTGGTATTTTGCCTTTTTCCCTTTAATAAGATCCTGCTGGTTTTTATTTTATTGGTACAACACGCTTTAAAAGCAAAGGCTTTTTCTGCTTTAAAGAAAAAACTATCCAAAAGATTCCTTGAACTTGTTTCAACCCTGGAGTAAAAGTAGCCCTCAAAAAAAATGTTTAAGACAGAAATACTTTGGAAACTGGATGAAAGAACTTCCATAGCAAAGACAAATGATTGCATGAACATACACACCAATCATATAATATCAATTAATGAACTCTTACCCAAGTATCTTCGCACAATCATCATAGTATTTCATGGAGTTCTTCACAAAACTGAAGCCATTGACGTCACAGACATAGGACTGTCCATTAGCACGCAACAAGTCAAAGCCACAAACTGTTTGCTGTTAAGAATAAATAGTGAAAAGCACAGTTTCCATTTTAGTCAAGGGTCTCGTGTTTCCAGACCTGCATGTTAAGTATGGTTCTGATCTGAAAAGGCAACACAAAAATGGCACTGTGGGTTCTATATTTATTGTTCTTCAGTGACTCCATATTAAATTTGTTCAGATTATACATGATGTTTCCTAATTACATGCCTGACATCCCAACCTGAGTTCTTAACTTCTCACACACCACTAGCAACATGAATTCTGCAGGCCAAATTCTGCTTTCCGTTACACTTTTGCATCCACATTATCTTCAGAACTCCCACTGTCCACAGAATTTGGACTGTGGAATCATTGTTTCTAGTAGTGGTAAGAGATAAGGAGAGAGGTAAACACACACACACCCTTCTTATTTCTCAGAATTACCAAAAAATATGCTATTTATAAACTTGATGCAGTAATGCCATTTTTAACAGTCACCTTTCAGAATATTATTTATTATTTCAGAATTATTTATATTATGTAGCACCTAGGAGCCCTAGTCATGGACCAAGAGCCACTGTGCTAGGTTCTATACAAACACAGAACAAAACACAGTTCCTACCCCAAAGAGCTGTGAGAGTAGAACCACACAAACTGAAATTGGTGGGAATGTACTGTGCCTCCGCTGTCACCACGAGTGCTATCATAGCTACACTGTTATTATACTTGTGCTAGCTTACTGAGAGCTAGTGTGAGTATGCGTACACGAGGAGGGGAATCATAGCCCTAGCTCATAGTGTAGATGTAAGCCTTAAATAGTTATTAGTAAAGATATTTTGCTCCTTTCCCAGATTATTTCAAATTAGTTTTCAGATACAAAAACTACACATTTTATTTGGGACTCTTGGTTCTGACATCACTGAAGACTTTACAGGTTAATATATTCTAGCACTGGGACCAGTGCTGGCACCAGTTAGGAGCCACCCCTGTGTGATTTACTGCAACTGCATCACAAAGGCCCATTGTTACTAACAAAGCATATATTTAAGATTATGCAAACTGAATGCAAATGGATTTGTTTAATACAAAAAAAATCAGCCTTTACAAATTAAACTGAGTGAAAGTAAGTTAGCATGCACACATGCAAAACAGGAGAGAAAAATATGCATGTCACATTAATCTACAGTGGTATATTTCATGTATGAGTTTTCTGAATTCAGCTGTCTCTATTTGTCCACAATGGCAATAGTAGGCATCTTTCAGTCTCGAGAGACCATGGGAATCCACCCCAAGAGGTAAAAAATGTACCCAGTTGGTTTTAATGGCAGCCGCAGCTGTGGCTGAAGAGACCCATTCGAGAGATAATCTCTGCTGCATCTGTCACATTTAAAAGTGATGTTTTGACCCTTTGGGCTCTGCCTTCTGCAAACTCTTTTCTCCTCTGCTAAGCTGGACTGCTTCCCCTCTTAACTCAGGAGACCTTTGTTTAGTTCTTGTTTCCAAAGGCTGCATTCTTGAGTGTGATCTTCCCAGTTGTCCACGCCCATGTCCATTTCTTTGAGGTCTCACTTGCACACATCCTTAACACAATATTTTGGGTGCCCTTTGGGTCTTTTTCCAGATGTCAATTTGCCGTAGACAATGTCATTTGGGATGCGCTATCATTCATTCAGCACACATGCCCAAGCCAGCAGAGGCATCTCTGGTTGAGGAGAGAGATGGGTACCCAGAAGTCACCTAGTATAGAATAGGCCCAACAAGGAAAACAACAGAACACCACTGGCCATCACATACAGACCCCAGCTAAAACCTCTCCATCACATCATCAACGATCTACAACCTAACTTGGAAAACGATCCCTCACTCTCACAGACCTTGAGAAGCAGGCTAGTCCTCATTTACAGACAGCCCCCAACCTGAAGCTAATACTCACCAGCAACTACACACCACAGAAACACTAACCCAGGAACCAATCCCTGTAACAAACCTCGTTGCCTGCTCTGACCCCATATCTACTCTAGCGACACCATCAGAGGACCCAACCACAACAGCCACACCATCAGGGACATACCTGCACATCTACTAATGTGATATATGCCATCATGTGCCAGCAATGCCCCTCTGACATGTACATTGGCCAAACCAGACAGTCTCTATGTAAAAGAATAAATGGACACAAATCGGACACCAGGAACGGTAACATACAAAAGCCAGTAGGAGAAAGCTTCAATCTTCCTGGACATTCTATAACAGATTTAAAAGTAGCCATACTTGAACAACAAAGACTTCAGAAACAGACTTCAAAGAGAAACTGCAGAACTAAAATTCATTTGCAAATTTAACACCATTAATTAGGGTCTGAATAGGGACTGGGAGTGGCTGGCTCACTACAAAAGCAGCTTTGCCTCTCCTAGAATTGACACCTCCTCCTCAATTATTGGGAGTGGACTACATCCACCCTGATCGAATTGGCCCTGTCAACACTGCTTCTCCACTTGTGAGGTAACTCCTCTCTCTTCAAGTGTCAGTATAATAATGCCTGCATCTGTAATTTTCACTCCATGCCTCTGAAGAAGTGGGTTTTTTACCCACAAAAGCTTATGCCCAAATAAATCAGTTAGTCTTTAAGGTGCCACCAGACTCTTTGTTGTTTTTCTGGTTGAGGAGAGTTTGCATGCTGGCCCACTTAAGCACCTCAGTGTTGGTGACTCTGTCCTTCCAGGAGATACCAAAGGTTTGATGAAGGCAACGCGTATGAAAGCTGTTGAGCCTCTTTTCCTGATGAAAGTACAAGATCAACATCTCGTTCCCATAAAAAAAAAGTGTGCTGATAACACATTCACAATACACACAGATCTTTGTGTGTTCTGTCAGTTTGTTGTTCTGTCACACCCTCTTTCTTAGTCTAGACCAGGGGTCTCAAACAAGCGGCTCGCGGGCTGGGGTTATTTTCTGTGGCCTGCCAGCTCCCCACAGCCCCCCGGCCATTTACCTAGAGTGGCTCCAGCCCGGCACGCACCGGGGGCAAGGCAGGCTCCCTCCCTGCCTCCTGTCCTGCACCTGTGCCGCTCCAAGAAGCAGCTGGGACCTGGGGGGAGGAGGAGGGCACAGGGGTTTGTGTGTTGCCTTGGCTGCTCCTCCAGGTACCTCACCCAAAGTTCCCATTGGCACCTTGCACCCTGACCCCCTGCCCCACCCCGACCCCCTGCCTGAGCCTCCCTGGGGGCAGGGAGGTGGCGGAGTTGGGGTGGGGATTTTCGGGAAGGGGTTGGAAGGGGTGGGAAGAGGCAGGGCCTCACGGAAGGGGTGGAGTAGGGGCAGGGCTGGTGGAGTGGGGTGTGGGTGGGTGGTCAGTGGTGCGGCCCTCGGGCCAATGTACTAGTCCTCATGTGGTCCTCCTGGTCATTTGAGTTTGAGACCCCGGTGTAGACACTGTGGTGGCTTTTCCCATGTGGATGTTGAGTTCCATTCCAAGTGAAAGGTTGACTGTGATAGTGGACCCCAGCTATGTGAACTTGTTCACCACTTCAAGTTCATAGTTGTTGATCTTGAAGGAGGGTGCTTCCTCAACTCCTTGGAGCATTATATTAACCCTTTTTAGGCTTATGGTAAGCCCAAAGTCTTGGCAGGCTTTGGAAAAAACATCCATAAGGTTTTGGAGATGAGTTTCTGTGTGGTCTGTCACTGCTGCGTCATCAGCGAGGAAGTGTTGGATAAGGGCCTCCCAAGTTTTGGTTTGAAATCTGAGTCTTGCAAGATTGAACAGCTTCCCATCAGATCTTGAGTGCAAGAAGATTCCCTCAATTGAGAAATCAAAATCTTGTTTCAGTAGCAAGGAAAAGATGATCCCAAACAGAGCTGGGGCAAGTACACAACCTTGCTTAACTCCACTACGTATCTGGAAAGCCTCCCAGACTGAGCTGTTGTATTGAACTATGCCATACATGTTTTCATGGAAGGATCAAATCATGCTTGAGAGCTTGCGGGGGGGTAATCCAATCTTTTCTAGAAGGGTAAATAGTCCGCCTCTACTGACAAGGTCAAAAACCTTCGTGAGATCGACAAAGGCTATGTAAAGTGGCTTTTTTTGTTCTTTTTTTTTGTTTGTAATTGTCTCAGCAAGAAGATCATGTCAATAGTAGATCTTTCAGCTGTGAAGCCGCACCGTGATTCAGGATAGATTTTGTCTGCAAGGGTCTGAAGTCTATTTGGGACAATTTGGGCAAAAGCTTTTCCCATAATGCTAAGAAGGGAAATGCCATGATAGTTGTTACAGTCACTCCTGTCACCCGTTTTTATAGACTGATGATGTTGGTGTCTCAGTTCTTGTGGTACTCTGCCTTCTTTCCAGCATAGACAGAGCAACTTATGAAGATGTTGCAGTAGAATAGGTTTTCCTCTGACAGTATGCAGTAAGAATATTAAAAAGCTAATTATTTAAAAACAGGGGAAGTCCACCAGATTAGGGGGGAAAAAAAAACGTGAGTGCAATTTCTTTTTCCATCCCAGGAGATCTCTAACAATACCACCTCTGTTTATGAGCACTGACTAACAGAATTTTCACACAGTAAACAATTAGTACTACACATTTGATCAGCTAGTAAGTGGTCTGTTTACCTTAAATGCAAGGCATACTTTCCAAGCAATCAACTTCTCTCTTGCATTCAGGATGACTGGATATCTCACTTCTTTTCCTTCACTGTCTCGTTCTACCTTGCCATCCAAAGCTGGGGACTTCCTCGCTTCAGCATGTGCATAGTCTGGACCTACTGTGTACACCTTTATTTAAAAATTAAAATTTATTAACTTAGTTACACCGAGTTTATGTCAAGTTCAAATCACGTAGCTGCATACACACGTCCAAAAACATTACTAGAGCTTGTGTACACAGCAAGTTACTGTGTGGCCCACTACAGGCCAACCTTCAATCTACAGCACACCAGCAGGTGTAAGTGTTCCCTTACACCTTAACTACACTTTTAGAACACATAGGGAACTGTGGTTAAGTGACCAGGGTGCTGGTTTCCATAGAACCCAGTTTTAAGCTCTTAACAGCATCCTGTCAGAGACACTCACTGCAAATTAGATAATGCTCCTAACCAATGATGGGGTGGCTTCTAGGCTCCCTCTTTGTTTTGTGCTCACAGGACATCCAGCCTGATGGATTATCAGTGACAAACAAAGCACGAAGGAAGATGGCTAGAGCACCAGTGGTGGAGATCTTGTGTTAAGCCTTAAAAAACCCAAAACATTTATGTTACAATTGATCAAACACATATGCTGTGGCAGTACAGGAAACAAAGAATAAGTTCTCTTCCTCCACCATAGGACCTGCAAAGTCTCAGACAGCAGATTTTATTTTATTTTTTTTTTTTTTTTGGAGTGGTAAAATGTCTGGTTTTACCAAACTATCTCAGCTTGGGAGCTAGTCCAAGTACCTCCTGTTGTGAGGAAATTGCTTGATATTTTGCAGACAAAACTGATCAAATTAGGGGTGCTTCTGTGGTGGCAGAGTTTGGTCTTGCGAGAAAAAGGGCCTTGTCTTCTCTGCTAGAATTTCAGCCACTAATACTTGCTGAGGTACTGAGAGAACTTCATACCAAAACCTGTATTTTGCATATATGTCCTTCCTGAGTGGTAAAGCCAATAGGAAAGTACTGGGTCCTTTATTTTTAGAGACTGTTAATGCCCCTGAGAGCTGGCAGGCTGCCTATTACTTTGAGGGAAGCTGTAGTGTGGCATTTAGAATATAAGAATGGCCATACTGGGTCAGACCAAAGGTCCATCCAGCCCAGTATCCTGTCTGGCGACAGTGGCCAATGCCAAGTGCCCCAGAGGGAGTGAACCTAACAGGTAATGATCAAGTGATCTCTCTCCTGCCATCCATCTCCACCCTCTGACAAACAGAAGCTAGGGACACCATTCCTTGCTCATCCTGGCTAATAGCCATTAATGGACTTAACCTCCATGAATTTATACAGTTCTCTTTTAAACCCTGTTATAGTCCTAGCCTTCACAACCTCCTCAGGCAAGGGGTTTCACAGGTTGACTGTGTGCTGAGTGAAGAAGAATTTCCTTTTGTTTTATACCTGCTACCCATTAATTCAATTTGGTGGCCCCTAGTTCTTATACTATGGGAACAAGTAAATAACTTTTCCTTATTCACTTTCTCCACACCACTCATGATTTTATATGCCTCAATCATATCCACCCTTAGTCTCTTCTTTTCCAAGCTGAAAAGTTCTAGCCTCTAATTTCTCCTCCTGTTCCAAACCCCTAATCATTTTAGTTGCCCTTTTCTGAACCTTTTCTAATGTTAGTATATCCTTTTTGAGATGAGGGGACAACATCTGTACACAGTATTCAAGATGTGGATGAACCATGGATTTATATAAGGGCAATAAGATATTCTCCGTCTTATTCTCTATCCCTTTTTTAATGATTCTTAACATCCCGTTTGTTTTTTTGACTGTCGCTGCACACTGCATGGACGTCTTCAGAGAACTATCCACAATGACTCCAAGATCTTTCTCCTGATTAGTTGTAGCTAAATTAGCCCCCCATCATATTGTATGTATAGTTGGAGTTATTTTTTCCAGTGTGCATTACTTTACATTTATTCACATTAAATTTCATTTGCCATTTTTGTTGACCAATCACTTAGTTTTGTGAGATCTTTTTGAAGCTCTTCACAGTCTGCTTTGGTCTTGACTATCTTGAGCAGTTTAGTATCATCTGCAAACTTTGCCACCTCGCTGTTTACCCCTTTCTCCAGATCATTTAGGAATAAGTTGAATAGGATAGGTCCTAGGACTGACCCTTAGGGAACACCACTAGTTACCCCTCTCCATTCTGAAAATTTACCATTTATTCCTACCCTTTGTTCCCTGTCTTTTAACCAGTTCTCAATCCATGAAAGGATCTTCCCTCTTATCCCATGACAACTTAATTTACGTAAGAGCCTTTGGTGAGGGACCTTGTCAAAGGCTTTCTGGAAATCTAAGTACACTATGTCCACTGGATCCCCCTTGTCCACATGTTTGTTGCCCCCCTCAAAGAACTAATAGATTAGGAAAACATGATCTCCCTTTACAGAAACCACGTTGACTTTTGCACAACAATTTATGTTCTTCTATGTGTCTGACAATTTTATTCTTTACTATTGTTTCAACTAAATTTGCCCAGTACTGACATTAGACTTACTGGTCTAATTGCCAGGATCACCTCTAGACCCCTTCTTAAATATTGGCATTACATTAGCTATCTTCCAGTTATTGGGTACAGAAGCTGATTTAAAGGACAGGTTACAAACCATAGGTAACAGTTCCGCAATTTCACATTTTAGTTCTTTCAGAACTCTTGGGTGAATGCCACCTAGTGCTGGCAACTTGTTACTGTTAAGTTGCTCAATTAATTCCAAAACTCAATTAATTCCAAAATTAACTCCATCACATTTACTCAAGAAATCATCGCTTAACACTAACAATCTAATTATTGACTATTATCACATCTTTCCCAGGAGAAGGTTGTGGTGAGATACCTCTCGCTGTATCTAGAGGTCTTTGACCTCCTAGGCCGTTGTCACACTAGGTACAGGCATGGCTTTGGCACAGACTTCAGTGGTCAATAATCTCCTCCTGGATGAAGATCATTTGTCTATACAGGTACTACTACTACTTCTATCAGCTGCCTTTGATACCACTGATCATAGGGAGGTGTTACTTGTCAGGACTACTCTGTCTTCAATAGCTTTATTCTTTTCTCTCCAAGATGTCAACAGATTGTTGTGGGCAATTTCTCCTCTTCCCAAAGAATTCTCAGGTATGGCTCCGGCACGGTTCCATTCTGTCAGCTGTTCACTGTGTATATGAGGTTTTTAGAAAGCATGAGGCGTGGTGTTTGCAACTTGCTGATGATACCCAACTGTATGTCTCCATCACATCTGATGAGATTCAGTAGCTCAGCCACTGTCTAACTGAGATTAGAGAATGGATGACGGTGTACTGGCTAAAACTCAACCTAGCAGAGTTGGGGAAGTAACTGGATGAGATGGTGGAGGTAACATCTGTCCCTCTAATTGTTGGAATACAGACATTAGTTATGAGAGTTTGCAGCTTAGGGTTAATTTTAGACCCCCAACTTCTGTTTGGTTGTATTACAACCCAGGCCGCCTTTTACCATCTGTGTTTGGCTAGGTGGCTCTGATGCAGGCTTTCATAACCTCAAGATTAGCTACTGCAATGTGTTCCATATGGGACTACACCTTAAAAACATTTGAAGAGTGACAATGGTGTACAATGCAGCAGCTTGCTTACCGAGTAAGGCATCTCACTGGGAGTATACAAGATCAGTACTCTAGGATCTGCACTGCACCATCTTCCTACTGGTCTCTAGGTGGAGTTTAAGATGTTGGTTATGACCCATAAAGTTCTACCTAGCCTGGGACTAGGCCTACCTGAAAGATTGCCTCTCCACATGCCATACTGCCACAGTTGTGGGCAACCAAAGTGTCCAAGCAGGATCTCTCCTTCATTATAAGAGGGGGTTGTTGGTAGGGCATTCACAGCAAGGGCTCAGAGACTCTGGAACTTGATCCCTCCCATGGTCCAAAATAACATGAATTTGGTGTCTTTCCAGGATCTATTCCCCATACAATGAAGGGAAGGAAATTCTGTAGGTGACTGGCTGAGTTCCTGCTGAAATAATTACTGTAACGCTGCTGGGATTTTATTAATAATAATGCAAGGATGCCTAGTCTTTTATACTCATTTTAAATCTAAATTAATAAAAACTAAATATATAAAGAAAATGAACTAAAAAAACCCTAATGGATAATGCATTAACAATGTACTGTTAGTGTATTTTCTCCAAAGCAGTGTACATTTATAATTAGTCATAGTTTATTAAAATATACGAATACTCCTCTAATGTCTACTACTACTACTAACTAATAATTCCTAATACTAATAATTCTCAAACTTCATTGCACCATGACTCCCTTCTGACAACAAAAATTACTACACAACCCCCACAAGGGGGGACCAAAGTCTGAGCCTGCCTGCGCTCTGCCACCCCACAAGACACATTTTCATCTCAAAAACTGCCAAAGGTCTTGGAATATTTGACTGTTCTAAATAGAAATCAGAATATGCGGTTTTCATACCTTTACATCAGTGCCATCTGTAGGCATGAACTCCTCATAAATGTATGAGCCCGTCTTTCTCACATTGCTTTCAGGTGAATAAACACTGCTCCTGCTGCCAATCTGAAACAAATATTTTTCTGTTAAAGCCTCTCTTTAAGATAGACCTTTTCACCTCCTTAAATATGCACACTCTCAGAGTTTATTTCTGTCTCTTCTTCCACAATTTCCCTCCCCCTCCTGGTTTTATGGAGAACTAACTAAACATATTCCACAAAGGAAGGCTTTATCAATACAAATAGTTTAATCTCAAGACTTGACTATGAAGTCATATCTATTTAATAGAGGTTGAAAATATTAAATAAAAAGTTTCCCAAATGACTGAGTACTTCTTTACCATAAAATGGTACCATGCTACCTCTGTGCTAATATACTGCAGCACTACCAAATTAAGGACACAGATTCTGAAATTACACAGTACAACATTTAGGCTGCACACAAAGTTACATTACATCCAGCCTCAGTATGCATCCTCATTGTTAATTGCAATGACTTTTTAATTAATCAAAAGTTAGTAGGAATGCATTGTCACTAGAAAGAACCTTGTTTTAGTCAACAGATTCAGGTCAACAGATCTCTATAACAGCTTCAGTTCCGACCTGTTCAAGTATTTGAGGTGAAAATTCAACAACCTCATTAAGAGGAGTTTGTGTATGTTCTCTCATCAGTTTAGTTTAAACCACCACTATATTAGGCAACTTGTATTCTTGAAAATAAATCCATTCATATGCACAACAAGATGGTGGGCAGAGAAGCAGACCCTGGTTGCAGTGTGGATATCCTAGCGGACCTCCTCTATGTTAAGAAACTCGTCTGCTGAGCATCTGTAGGTAGATTACAGACCCTTTTCATACAACTTCTGTGGTACAAAGGCCATACCTCTGCTAGAGAATTTGGTCTTTTGATTCTGGTTTGTATAGATTTGCATCAGATTCTCCAAAAATATTTTGGGGTTTCAGGTTTTTTTAAGTCACTATAATAGAACCAAGATTACAGTCATTCAGTACAAAAACATTTTTAAATAATTTAAGTGTGGCAATTTCCGCACCTTTCGAAAAAGCCTTTGGCTTCCACCGCCAGCAGATGTTGGATAATAAATGTATACATTGTGGTCCTCGGCACTCACTGGCTTCTCTACAAATGGCTTTTGGAAAACTTCCCCATTCACCTCCACCTGGTCTTCTCCTTCAATCAAATTGCATTCTAGAGAAATGAGCATAAATTAAAGACGATATCATGTGGTAACAGTATACAATAAAAGTCACAACTGCTCACTTTCAAAAAAATTAATTAATATCTTTAGTCTTCAGTTTAAGACAAGAAAAATATTGAACTATTGAAATGGAATCACCAATTTAAGTTCTTATAAATCATGTTTGGAGCAGTTATTCAAGGAAGGAAGTACTAAGAACAGACCCAGATTTGGCACCAGAAAATCTCCCTGCTACAAACTGGGGATGGGCCTCTACTCTATTCTATTCAATTCAATCAGTGCTGGGCTCAGCCCAGCCCTAAAACACTTAACCAGTGAACTTTGGTGCACTGTTGCCTGCTCATCACCCTCCTCTCCATAACTTAGCAGCTCTCTGCCATCCGTATTGGTGCAGGAAGGGAACTCACTTTGGCTGGGGAGTATCTGTGTTTCTTCCCTGCGGGTCACTGGGAAGTACTTTCTCAGTGCAACAGTGACTTACAAGCACCATTTAGGCACAGAGAAAGAACGCACCAGCATCTCTACCACCCCTGCTTCCTGTATAGAGTGATTTAAACCAAAGCAATTTAATTATGAGTTAAATGAGCATATATGAAACTTTGATTTAAATCACCAATTTTAATCACATTTTGCCTTTGTACATTATTTTCCTAAAGAAAGGCAGATTCCCAATGGTTGGTGTAATTTAGTACTTCTTTTTGCTACCTATACACATTTATTTAAGCAATTATATAATTGAACATACATTTATTCAGGTGCTTAATTGATCCATTTATTAAGGCAGAAAATGGTGAATGATACATTTCTTATGTACTAGATTGATTTTCTATTCATGATTTGTCATTTGTGGATGGAAACTTGAATTCAATTAAAAAGGTATAAAACTAGCATTTTAAAATTGTTTATTTGTTAAATAAAACTACCTTAAATGTGCACGATACATAAGAAGAAGGAGTTTTTCAAAACATGTTTTACATTTAAAACTGATCTGTTTTTAAAAAAAGGATGCATTACCAATAGTTAGTGAACTGAACTGACTGTTTCTGGTAACCATGTCCTTCCAGATTTTAGAACTAATAGATCTCATCCTCTAAACCTCATTTTTATTCATATAGTGGAGAGAAAAATAAGCTTTCCTACTTTTTCAGCTCCCAATCGGATTCTCAACATTTGATTAACTAGTCGCTGAACTCAACTAGTTGAATAAACTGAAGAAAATATTCTCTGAGCCTGCAGAAGAAGCTACTGCTACCAAAGTCAAGTCCAGGGCTTCTACAAACACTGGTTCCACATGCTTCGCCAGCGAATTCCACAAGTTCACTGGTCTGTCTTTTAAAACTTTGGCGGCAAACATGTATTGCCTGATTTTTTCCATTGTATTTTAACGATTTTTTAATAAATTATAGCAAGTTTCGTTCTTAATGTGAGTTATGATAGTTTCAAATTTAATTGAAAAGTTTTAAAAGAAAACTATTGTATTTTAACAAAAAATGCTATTAAAAAAAGATTTTTAAATCACTGATCTTTTTTTAATCCACTCTGCTTGCCTCAGTCCCTCAATTTCAGGGAGAGAGAGCGCCAGCCTCTATTCTGAAACACCTGCTCATAACAATCCCCTTGGCATTACAGAACAGGGAAAGAAGCCATCATTGTCACATCCTTCCACACTGGGCAGAGCCAGCCTTGGCATATCAATGTTTTCTTCACCTTAGCATCTCTCCCCTCACCCTCTTACCTCAAGAAGATGCATATCCTTGTACATAACCTCAAGAAATAATTCTGTTCCGTTTCAAATATTGTACTATTTTTATGAATGATCTGTCCCAAAGTGTCTGTTTAATCATCTCAAACCAACCATGTTCACTGCCATATATTAAATTAAAAACTAACCCTTAGATAGAAATTCAGATTTTTGAGATAACTTATATAGCATGCTACAATTCTACCACCAATGAAATTAAAAATACAAAAATCTTAAAATCTCTGAAACTAAGTATCTATTAATGGAATAAACTGTAAGACTGCATCATAATGGATACAGAAACACTTGGCAAACTTTCAGTACCTTGTATTGCAATTTCTAACTGAATTGAGTTCACTTTTTTCAAGTTGCCTATTGCACAAAGTCCAGCCAGCTACAATATTTGCTTAAGCAGGCCATGTGCAATCTCCTGGCTGTGGTTTGTATTTTAAAAAGTTTATGATACAAGAGCTAGAATCTGATGAAAGTGAGTGCCTGTACTGGACTCAAATGCAATACACAATAAAAAGGGGGGCAACAAAGAGACTTCAATAGTTAAATGGATGATGTAAGTAAGTGACTTTATGAATTATTCTTGAAGTAAGATTGTTTCATTTATGGCTATCACAGCTATATTTACATCTTCATTCCTTCTTCCCTCTCCTGGCAACATTAGGTGTGAGAATATTTGTCCATATATATTAGAAGGATCCAGGTTCAATGTCTCTACTATAAATGTGATTAAGACCTAGTAGGCAAGTGTCATAAATATAAAGGGAAGGGTAAACCCCTTTGAAATCCCTCCTGGCCAGGGGAAAGCTCCTCTCACCTGTAAAGGGTTAAGAAGCTAAAGATAACCTCGCTGGCACCTGACCAAAATGACCAATGAGGAGACAAGATACTTTCAAAAGCTGGGAGGAGGGAGAGAAACAAAGGGTCGGTGTCTGTCTGTAGTCGTCTTGGCCGGGGACAGAACAGGAATGGAGTCTTAGAACTTTTAGTAAGTAATCTAGCTAGGTATGTGTTAGATTATGATTTCTTTAAATGGCTGAGAAAAGAATTGTGCTGAATAGAATAACTATTTCTGACTGTGTATCTTTTTTGTAACTTAAGGTTTTGCCTAGAGGGGTTCTCTATGTTTTTGAATCTAATTACCCTGTAAGATATCTACCATCCTGATTTTACAGGGGGGATTTCTTTATTTCTATTTACTTCTATTTTTTATTAAAAGTCTTCTTGTAAAACACTGAATGCTTTTTCATTGTTCTCAGATCCAAGGGTTTGGGTCTGTGGTCACCTATGCAAATTGGTGAGGCTTTTTATCCAACATTTCCCAGGAAAGGGGGAGTGCAAGTGTTGGGAGGATTGTTCATTGTTCTTAAGATCCAAGGGTCTGGGTCTGTAGTCACCTAGGCAAATTGGTGAGGCTTTTTACCAAACCTTGTCCAGGAAGTGGGGTGCAAGGTTTTGGGAAGTATTTTGGGGGGAAGGACGCGTCCAAACAGCTCTTCCCCAGTAACCAGTATTAGTTTGGTGGTGGTAGCGGCCATTCCAAGGATAACGGGGGTAATATTTGTTACCTTGGGGAAGTTTTGACCTAAGCTGGTAAAGATAAGCTTAGGAGGTTTTTCATGCAGGTCCCCACATCTGTACCCTAGAGTTCAGAGTGGGGGAGGAACCTTGACATGGTGGCACAGTGGTGGGATTAACCTGAAATCATTTTGAGATCCAGTTGAGATTTTTTGAACTAGAAATACAGATTTTAAAAAGGAATTTTTAGGAAGTCCAGAAGGCAGCTTTGAAACTGAAAGCAGCTTGGTTTCTCTCTGCTTTGTGGCCAAGCAGAGACAAAAGGGGATTATCTTGTGAATTGCAGGTTTTCTTGCCTGGAGGCAGGGTACTTAACTCCTGCAGGGAAATTCACAGTCTTCCAACCCAGAGGTTTTTTTTTTTTCTTTTCTTCCTAAAAGTAAATAGGGGGTGTGTGCTCTACCCATTTGCCTGGAGACAAAAGTGGCAGGGTTTTTTTTTAGGATTTTGATTTTTTTTTTTTTTTGTTTTACAAGGAGCACAGGTTTGAAAAGAAATTTTTTTTTTCTTTGGGCTGGGTAAGCAGTTTTCCAAGTAGTTGGAGGTTTTTTGCTTTAATTTGGGCCCAGAGCAGAGACAAGGGAATTGTCTTTTTCTGTAGGCTGACAATCACTATCAGAGAATAGGTACTCTATTCCAGCACAGCAAAAGTTTACAGCCAAGTTTTGTTTGTTTATTTCTAAACCTCGGGTGTAAAGTTAGTTAAAAACAGAGAGGTTAGAATGGCCAAATCCTCAGCTCGACTACAGCTGGAATTAGCCAAATTGCAGGCTGAGGAAAAACAAAGGGAACATGAAAGACAGATAGAACTCATGCGGCTGGAGAAGGAGGTACAGGAGGCTGCCCACAAGAGGGAAATGGAGGCAAGGAAGCATGTGGAGGAGATGGAGAGGATAAAGGCCCAGCAGAATATACCAACAAACCCTAGCAATCCTTCTCCAGGTACCACTTCCCATCCCAGAAAGTTCCCCACCTACAAGGCAGGTGATGATACTGAGGCCTTCTTAGAAAACTTCGAAAGGGCCTGCCTTGGGTACAACATCTCTACTGACCAATACATGGTAGAGCTGAGGCCGCAGCTCAGTGGACCCTTAGCTGAGGTGGCAGCTGAAATGCCTAAAGAACACATGAACAAGTATGAACTGTTTAAATCCAAGGCGAGAGTCAGAATGGGGATAACACCCGAGCAGTCTCGTCGGAGGTTCAGAGCCCTAAGGTGGAAACCAGACATGTCATTTACCCGACATGCCTACCACATTGTAAAACCTTGGGATGCCTGGATATCAGGAGCAAGTGTTGAATCTCCAGTAAATTTGCCCTTCCTAATGCAAATGGAACAATTCTTAGAGGGTGTTCCTGAGGAAATAGAAAGATACATCCTAGATGGGAAACCCAAAACTGTAATTGAGGCAGGAGAGATTGGAGCCAGATGGGTGGAGGTGGCAGAGAAGAAGAAAACTGGTCGCAGTTGGAGCGGAGACCAGAAGGGACCACCCCAGACCACACCCTATTACCGGGGGCCGCCCAAAGCCCCACCTACCTCCCAAAGAACCCTCCAGACCCCTTATCGTCCCACCACCCCGTTCTCCAGCAACCCTTCTCGCCCCAGTGACCCGTCAGCTGGACGATGTTTTAAGTGTAATGAGCTGGGGCATGTAAAGGCCAACTGCCCCAAGAACCCCAACAGATTACAGTTCATTGCACCGGAATCACACCAGAGGTCCACAGGCCCAGATACCTCCCAGATACCCTTGGAGCGGAGGGAAACTGTGAGTGTGGGTGGGAAGAAGGTCACCGCGTGGAGGGACACCGGAGCTCAAGTGTCAGCTATCCATGCTTCCTTAGTGGACCCCAATTTAATCAACCCAGAGATCCAAGTGACGATTCAACCCTTCAAGTCCAACTCTTTCAATTTGCCTACAGCCAAGTTGCCTGTCCAGTACAAGGGCTGGTCAGGAATGTGGACTTTTGCAGTCTATGATGATTATCCCATCCCCATGCTGTTGGGGGAAGACTTGGCCAATCATGTGAAGCAGGCCAAGAGGGTGGGAATGGTCACCCGCAGCCAGGCTAAACAAGCCGTGAGGCCTAGCTCTGTTCCGGAAACTTCTATCAGGACCCAGTCAGAGGTGATGGACCTGGACCCCAGGCCAATGTCTGCAACAGCAGTAGTGGATCCAGTCCCAGAGACCCAGACGGAACCAGTCCCAGAACCGGAACCAGCCGAACAACCAACACCAGACCCCGTGTCAGCACTGAATCCAGTACTTGCAACCTCAACACCAGAGGGCCCCACCGAACCTGAACTGGCAGCAGCCGATAACCCTACACAAGAGGCTCAGCCGGAGCCTGAATCCCAACATAGTGCACCAGCGGAGAGCGGTTCACAGTCAACAGAAACAGCTCCATCCCCTATATCGCTTCCAGAGGGACCAAGCCTAGGTCCACAATCCCATGAGGAACTGATGTCTCCAGCATCAAGGGAACAGTTCCAAACCGAACAGGAAGCAGATGAAAGCCTCCAGAGAGCGTGGACGGCGGCACGGAGCAACCCACCGCCTCTCAGCTCTTCTAATCGATCCAGGTTTGTTGTAGAAAGAGGACTTTTATACAAGGAAACTCTTTCTGGGGGACACCAGGAAGACTGGCATCCTCAGAGACAGTTGGTAGTTCCAACTAAATACCGGGCCAAGCTCTTGAGCTTAGCCCATGATCACCCTAGTGGCCATGCTGGGGTGAACAGGACCAAAGACCGTTTGGGGGGGTCATTCCACTGGGAGGGAATGGGCAAGGATGTTTCTACCTATGTCCAGTCTTGTGAGGTGTGCCAAAGAGTGGGAAAACCCCAAGACCAGGTCAAAGCTCCTCTCCAGCCACTCCCCATCATTGAAGTTCCATTTCAGCGAGTAGCTGTGGATATTCTGGGTCCTTTTCCGAAAAAGACACCCAGAGGAAAGCAGTACATACTGACTTTCATGGATTTTGCCACCCGATGGCCGGAAGCAGTAGCTCTAAGCAACACCAGGGCTAAAAGTGTGTGCCAGGCACTAGCAGACATTTTTGCCAGGGTAGGTTGGCCCTCCGACATCCTCACAGATGCAGGGACTAATTTCCTGGCAGGAACTATGAAAAACCTTTGGGAAGCTCATGGGGTAAATCACTTGGTTGCCACTCCTTACCATCATCAAACAAATGGCATGGTGGAGAAGTTTAATGGAACTTTGGGGGCCATGACACGTAAATTCGTAAATGAGCACTCCAAGGATTGGGACCTAGTATTGCAGCAGTTGCTCTTTGCCTACAGAGCTGTACCACATCCCAGTTTAGGGTTTTCCCCATTTGAACTTGTATATGGCCATGAGGTTAAGGGGCCATTGCAGTTGGTGAAGCAGCAATGGGAGGGATTTACACCTTCTCCAGGAACTAACATTCTGGACTTTGTAACCAACCTACAAAACACCCTCCGAACCTCTTTAGCCCTTGCTAGAGAAAACTTACAGGATGCTCAAAAAGAGCAAAAAGCCTGGTATGATAAACATGCCAGAGAGCGTTCCTTCAAAGTAGGAGACCAGGTCATGGTCTTAAAGGCGCTCCAGGCCCATAAAATGGAAGCATCGTGGGAAGGGCCATTCACGGTCCAGGAGCGCCTGGGAGCTGTTAATTATCTCATAGCATTCCCCACCTCCAACCGAAAGCCTAAGGTGTACCATATTAATTCTCTAAAGCCCTTTTATTCCAGAGAATTAAAGGTTTGTCAGTTTACAGCCCAGGGAGGAGACGACGCTGAGTGGCCTGAAGGTGTTTACTACGAAGGGAAATGTGCTGGTGGTGTGGAAGAGGTGAACCTCTCCATGACCCTTGGGCGTATGCAGCGACAGCAGATCCAGGAGCTGTGCACTAGCTACGCGCCAACGTTCTCAGCCACCCCAGGACTGACTGAACGGGCATACCACTCCATTGACACAGGTAATGCTCACCCAATTAGGGTCCAACCTTACCGGGTGTCTCCTCAAGCTAAAACTGCTATAGAACGGGAGATCCAGGATATGTTACAGATGGGTGTAATCCGCCCCTCTGAAAGTGCATGGGCATCTCCAGTGGTTCTAGTTCCCAAACCAGATGGGGAAATACGTTTTTGCGTGGACTACCGTAAGCTAAATGCTGTAACTCGCCCAGACAACTATCCCATGCCACGCACAGATGAACTATTAGAGAAACTGGGAAGGGCCCAGTTCATCTCTACCTTGGACTTAACCAAGGGGTACTGGCAGGTACCGCTAGATGAATCTGCCAAGGAAAGGTCAGCCTTCATCACACATCTCGGGCTGTATGAATTTAATGTACTCCCTTTCGGGCTGCGAAATGCACCCGCCACTTTCCAAAGACTTGTAGATGGTCTCCTAGCGGGATTAGGAGAATATGCAGTCGCCTACCTTGACGATGTGGCCATATTTTCGGATTCCTGGGCAGACCACCTGGAACATCTACAAAAAGTCCTTGAGCGCATAAGGGAGGCAGGACTAACTATTAAGGCTAAGAAGTGTCAAATAGGCCTAAACAGAGTGACTTACCTTGGACACCAGGTGGGTCAAGGAACTATCAGCCCCCTACAGGCCAAAGTGGATGCTATCCAAAAGTGGCCTGTCCCAAAGTCAAAGAAACAGGTTCAATCCTTCTTAGGCTTGGCCGGTTATTACAGACGATTTGTACCGCACTACAGCCAAATCGCTGCCCCACTGACAGACCTAACCAAAAAGAAACAGCCAAATGCTGTTCAGTGGACCGGAAAGTGTCAGAAGGCCTTTAACAAGCTTAAAGCGACACTCATGTCTGACCCTGTACTAAGGGCCCCAGACTTTGACAAACCGTTCCTAGTAACCACAGATGCATCCGAGCGTGGTGTGGGAGCAGTTTTAATGCAGAAAGGACCTGATCAAGAATTCCACCCTGTAGTGTTTCTCAGCAAAAAACTGTCTGAGAGGGAAAGCAACTGGTCAGTCACTGAAAAAGAATGTTATGCCATTGTCTACGCTCTGGAAAAGCTACGCCCATATGTTTGGGGACGGCGTTTCCACCTGCAAACCGACCATGCTGCACTAAAGTGGCTTCACACTGTCAAAGAAACTAACAAAAAACTTCTTCGGTGGAGTTTAGCTCTCCAAGATTTTGATTTCGACATCCAACACATCTCAGGAGCTTCTAACAAAGTGGCTGATGCACTCTCCCGTGAAAGTTTCCCAGAATCAACTGGTTAAAATCGTCCTTGAGATGTGGAAAATATTGTTAGTCTTTATGTACTTGGTAGTATATTTAGAGATGCATGTGTCTTATTAACTCTGTTTTCCTAGAGCTCCAGGAAGAAATCCCAGCCAGTGTTTCACCCTAGCTGAGATTTGGGGGGCGTGTCATAAATATAAAGGGAAGGGTAAACCCCTTTGAAATCCCTCCTGGCCAGGGGAAAGCTCCTCTCACCTGTAAAGGGTTAAGAAGCTAAAGATAACCTCGCTGGCACCTGACCAAAATGACCAATGAGGAGACAAGATACTTTCAAAAGCTGGGAGGAGGGAGAGAAACAAAGGGTCGGTGTCTGTCTGTAGTCGTCTTGGCCGGGGACAGAACAGGAATGGAGTCTTAGAACTTTTAGTAAGTAATCTAGCTAGGTATGTGTTAGATTATGATTTCTTTAAATGGCTGAGAAAAGAATTGTGCTGAATAGAATAACTATTTCTGACTGTGTATCTTTTTTGTAACTTAAGGTTTTGCCTAGAGGGGTTCTCTATGTTTTTGAATCTAATTACCCTGTAAGATATCTACCATCCTGATTTTACAGGGGGGATTTCTTTATTTCTATTTACTTCTATTTTTTATTAAAAGTCTTCTTGTAAAACACTGAATGCTTTTTCATTGTTCTCAGATCCAAGGGTTTGGGTCTGTGGTCACCTATGCAAATTGGTGAGGCTTTTTATCCAACATTTCCCAGGAAAGGGGGAGTGCAAGTGTTGGGAGGATTGTTCATTGTTCTTAAGATCCAAGGGTCTGGGTCTGTAGTCACCTAGGCAAATTGGTGAGGCTTTTTACCAAACCTTGTCCAGGAAGTGGGGTGCAAGGTTTTGGGAAGTATTTTGGGGGGAAGGACGCGTCCAAACAGCTCTTCCCCAGTAACCAGTATTAGTTTGGTGGTGGTAGCGGCCATTCCAAGGATAACGGGGGTAATATTTGTTACCTTGGGGAAGTTTTGACCTAAGCTGGTAAAGATAAGCTTAGGAGGTTTTTCATGCAGGTCCCCACATCTGTACCCTAGAGTTCAGAGTGGGGGAGGAACCTTGACAGCAAGGGACATCCATTTCTCCAAAAATGGGTCTCTAATAGCCTTCCTGCCAAACCATCTTAGTGATACCAGTCTCAATATCCATTAGTCCACTTCAAATATCCCATTTTCTTTCAAGCTGCCCTTATATGTGAAATGCCTTTCCTGAGGTAAGATACCAGGCCATAGTCTCTCCTCATTCAAATCCTTTTATGACTTTCTATTGCAGTGACATAAAATACTGAGTCTATATACACACACAACATTAACAAAAAAATTATACTTTCCACTAGTTTTTGCCGGGTTATCTTAATGCTCTAACTCCTGTCCGTCTAGCTGTGTTATATTTTGTTACACCAAGTCTGAAGTTCGACTGTATTATTTTAACAGTATCCATTGTATTATTTTAACAGTTTCTAATCAGGGGTACTCGGAACTTTTTGAAATTCAGGTCTCTAACAGGAGTCAAGTTAAGCTTCCAAATTTTGAGGTACCAATGGGTACAATTTTCCAAAAATGCCTCATTAACTTATGAGCCCAAGCCCTATTTTCAAAAGTGATTTATACTTCACTGAAAATCAACTGAAAGTGCTTGAGGCACTTAATGTTTTACTTTAAAATTACCGATAATTTTGGAAAATTCTGACCTATGCTCTCAGCTTGCCTTCAAAACTTCATAGTTTTTCCAGTTTTTATGACAGACCATTCAACTCCCCCCCACCCCCCCCCGCAAAAGAGGAAATTAGTTATATTCAGGGAACACAACTGTGGAATTTCCCTCAATCCCAAAGTTCCCTAAACCCTTTTTTTGTGGATTCTCTCTCAGTTTTAGCTATAACATCTTACAAGATTTACATAAAAACTAAAATTTGATACATTTTTTTTTAAAGTATTAGGGAATCATCAGTAGGCCGATACGCAGTTAAGGATGCACTGAGATTTGCACTTCTAGTGAGGAAGAAACTTCTGTTTTTTTTAAAAAACCAAACAATATATAAATCGGATTCCAACGCAACAATCTTAAGCAGAGTGAATTTTCAAGGACTCAGACTTTAAGGACAGAAAGAAACATCAAAATCATCTAGTCTGACCTCCTGCATACAACAGGCACAGAACCTCACCCACCCTCTCCTATAATAGACCCTTAACATCTAGCTGAGTTACAGAAGTCCTCAAGTCATGATTTAAAGACTTCAAGTTACAGAAAATCCATTTACTATACTTTCAACCTGCAAGTGACCCATGCTGCAGGGGAAGGCAAAAATAAACCAAAAAAAAACCCACCCAAAATCTGTGCCAATTTAATCCAGGGAGAAAATTCCCTCCCAACCCCAAATATGGTGATCAGTTGGACCCAGAGCATGTCAGCAAGAACCACCAGCCAGACAGTTACACTTTCTGATCTCCAAGAGGTAGCTTTCCTTGCTAATTCATCCCATCTTCCACTCCTTGTAGGCTTTCTGCTTTCTCTTAATCAACTGAGATGCTTGCTCATCCAGTTTGCTCTGCAACCTCTCCCCATGAATTTTTTGTCCTTGCTTGGGATGCAGGCTTCCGATAGCTTTTGCAACCTTGACTTAAAGTAATTCCAAGCCTCCTCCACATTCAGATCCTTAAGTTCTCCAGTACAGTCCAGTCCACTTCCCTAATTCTCTTAATTTTTAAAAGTTTTCCCATTTGAAATCAAGGACCCTAGTTGCAGACCTATTGTTGTTTCTCCTTCCATTTGGTTTAAACTGAATTAGTTCATGATCCCTCAAACCAAGGTTGTCTCCAACCACGAGTTCTTCTATGAGGTCCTCAACTATCCATCAATACAAAATCTAAAATGGCATCACCTCTTGTTGGTTTGGTGACTATTTGGTGTCGAAATCTGTCAGCTATCACATTAAGGAAAAATCTAGGCCCTATTACTCGTACTGTGGCATTTGTCATCCTATCTATATCTGGGAAATTAAGTGCCTCTTAATCACAAAATTCCCAGCAGTATTTATTTAATTAAATACAGTCTCTGTACTTCAATTCCCATCTGTAAAAAATAAATAGTAGCACTTTCCTGCCTGACAGGTGTGTTGTGAGTATAAATACATTAGACTGTGTAGCGTTCAGATACCTTAGTTAGATCAATAGAAGCTTGGACAGCCTGGTTTCATTATGAAGTTATTTGCATATTTGCCATAATTGTTGATGTTGACCCTTTTAGCCCAGGAGCAACATCTTTGTTGTAAGTCTGTTGACGCGTTAACACATTGTCTGTGCAGGCTCCCTGGTACCAATTCATCCCTAGCATGCTTCAGAACGACAGCCCTCAGCCAGTTCAAAATATTAGCTCCTCCTACTGTCTCCCAGTATCCTGTGCCTTCTGTGGTCTCATTATACTGGGCAGAGGGAGACCAACCAGCCAGACTGGTAAAGTTATTCAGGATGGGACTGCTTCTGATGGACCATGGCAAGTGCAAAAGTTAGAAGCATCTCCATAGCAAAGTTACAAACTACATTTTGTAGGGAACTTTTGCTGTAAGCATCTGCTCCTCCCCATCTCCTTCCCCCTTGCAATGAGCAGGAAGTCATTGACTGAATTAAAGGCAAGGGGCACAGAAGTGGGTGCAGGCAAGCAGAGGGTTCAGTAAGTTAAAGGTTACTATTCAAAATGTTTAACAAAATATTCCAAGTTGTAAAAATAGGACCTTAATAAGAAAGTTAAGAAAATCTGTTACCTTTGGGATTGTTTGGATCACGGTTCAGAATTGCATAACGAGGAAGTAAAATGCCTTCAGCTTTGAGGATGCTATACACTTCTCTCCTAAAAGAAGAGCACAAAAGTTATCCAACCAAAGCGACAAAGTTCGAACCATTTTTACATTTTATAGTTCATGAAACACAAAGCTTACTTTATATAATAACTATCATGGTACTCTGTTCACGTACACAGTGCTTTAAGGGATGTCTATTTAGACAGTTGCACTTCACACCAATGTCACTAAACCAGTGCAAATTGCAATACCAACATTTTTAGCTTGTCACAAGACTGGACCAGCAGAGTACGGAGAGACTTATTCAATGCAAGTGCAATTCCAAATTTGTTGAAATGCTTGTGCATTGTTGCAACTACTGTTGTGTTTGAAATTTTACTTTTTTTTTTTAAACTATACAAAAGGCTCCAGTGTTTCTATACTATTCATTTGTTAATATTTGCTTTTCATGATGGAAAGAGAAAACGTGGGTCAGATAATATCTTTAATTGGACCAATTTCTGTTGGTGAAAGAGACAAGCTTTTGAGCTACCCAGAACTCTTCTCCAGCTCGTGATGCAGACAGGGAAGATACTTTGGATGACAATGGGGATTCGGAACACTAACATCTGAACAGGCTTTTGCTTTGTATAAGTTTTTTAGATAAAAACTTAGCAAATAAACCACATGAACTCGACAAATAATGTTGTACATAAGTATAACAAATAGTATATGAACTGTAACAGCTGACTTTTTGGGACATAGCTAACTTCTCTGTGCACGTCAGTGAGACTCATCTGTTTAATACAGGGGTGGGCAAACTTTCTGGCCTGAGGGCCACATCGGGAAATAGAAATCATATGATGGGCCATCAACGCTCACAAAATTGGGGTTGGAGAGCGAGCTATGGGGTGGGGCTTGGGATGAGGAGTTTGGAGTGTAGGAGAATGCTCTGGGCTGAGACCGAGGGGTTCGGAGGGCTGCAGGGAGATCAGGGCTGGAGCACGGATGCGGGAAGAGGTGCAGGTTCCGGCTGGGGGTGCAGGCTCTGGGGTGGGGCTGAAGATGAGAGGTTTGGGGTGCAGGAGGGTGCTCCAGGCTGGGATCGAGGGGTCTGGAGAGCAGGAGGGGGATCAGGGCTGGGACAAGGGGTTGGGGCTCGGGGAGAGACTCAGGGGGTGCAGGCTCCGAGCGGCTCTTACCTCAAGTGGCTCCTGGAAGCAGTGGCATGTCCCTTCTCTGGCTCCTATGCACGGTAGGGCAGATCTGCATGCTGCCTCATCTGCAGGCAGCGCCCCTGCAGCTCCCATTGGAGTACATAGGAGCCAGAGGGGGGCCATGCTGCGGCTTCTGGGAAACACGTGGTCTGGCCCCGACCCTTGCTAATATCTTTAAATGTTTGTCACTAAGTGTCTTGTGCAACGACAAAGTGAAATGCTCATGGAATAATACTTTGAGACTGGTTTCAGAGTAACGTGGCACCTTAGAGACTAACCAATTTATTTGAGCATAAGCTTTCGTGAGCTACAGCTCAATTACACAGAACAAAGTTGAAAGTAAAAAAAATTGAACTCATTTAATTAATTTTAAAAACTCATCAGGATCTCACTGCTTGCTTCACAGACTCAACTGGTGTGGGTAAGGGAAGGACAGTCGGGACATACCTAAGCGAGATAACTTGCAATTACTATTTCGACCGCAGTAGTACACACTATATGCTAAATCTTTCCAAATTGAGAAAGGCACCGCCCTTACTCCATTCTAGATTTACTTTCAGACTGTAAACAATTTGAGGCAGGAGTTGTCATTTACTATATGTTTGCACAGAACCTAGCACTATGAGGTCCTGACCTAGACCAGGTCTCTAAGAGATACCGCAACATAAAGCGATAAATAATTCTAAAGTATTGATCAAAGGAAGTACAGTCCAATACCAGATTACGGTCAACAAGATACACCTATTTATTATTTACTAGTCATTTGTTTTGTAATTTATTGTCTTCTACATGTATGTAAGAACATAAGAATATGTGTATATATATATATATACACACACACACACACTTGAGATACTGTCAAATGTCTACTCTAGAATGATGCACATATTGGTGTTGTCATTGTGATGATTGAGATATTACATATCTCCAGTATTTCACAGTCTTAAATACTTATTTTATTTGCTGATTTTCAGCAAAATAGAGCTGAAGTGGTTTATATCTGATTTGTAGTTATTACTTACCTATCTTGTATGCGATACTGCATATTCAAGTCATTGATTACAAACGGATTCCTGAGTTTTGCATAGGCAACTGCTTTGTCCAGTGGAAATCCTAAATAAGGTTTATTAAGGAATATATATTAACTTACTAGTGCCATGTTTAAGTATTTGGCTAAAAAAAACCCAAATTTCAATATTATACATATGACCTGAATGAGTAGAGGTTTTTTTATTTTTGTTTTAATCAGTGTGATCTATAGCTGAATTGACCTAAGCACAAAAGTCAGAGTAGCCTAGTAACCCAGTAAATCAAGGAGCCAGAGGAAAAGAGTTTTCTGGTAGTCTAACTTGCCCTTTTGTTCCAACCATTAGAAAACTATGTTCTACATCTCCAGTCACTGAATAATTTGGTATTTTGCCAGTATACAGAGGGAAGAGGTAGAGGGATGTGACTATCCAAAATGAAAGTTGTTTATAGAGCAAGATTCCTCAAGAGATGTACAGAAGTATTTCTTTAAGTGAGAATGGTCCTGTGCTTACTGGGCTGAGGTGAACAAATACATCTGATAGCTTCATAAGTAAATGTTATTTGCAAGGTCAGCCATTAGATTTCAAAAGCCACACCAGACTAGATGATCCCAAACAATTTAATACAGTAATATTTAAATACTGTAATAACGGAAATACTAAAAGCTGGGTTTAAAATATTATAATTGTGATGTTAATATTTTTCAAATACCCCAAACAAAAAGCCCTAGAAACTTTAATTAGGCTAAATATTCAAATAAAAATTTTAAAAAAAAGTCTAAAATGAAGTTAGAGGTTCATGTTACTACTTGAAAAGCTTTACCTTTAGAATGAAAAGAAATGAGACAGTCACATAAAGGCCAGTTTTCTACAGGTTCATTCAAAATGACATCCTCTTCAAATATTACCACTGTGATGTACTTAAACATGGAGAGGCGTTCCAGAATTTCGTTCATTGGTTTGGACTTGGATTTCTTTGCCATGGAACATATCCCAACCACAATCAGCCTTTCTGGTGGCTAACACAAAAAATAAAGTTAAGAGTTAGTGGTTTGGGGTTTTTTTTGTTTGTGGTGGTAGTGAAAGTGATTAAGTATTCCCAGCGTACAATAAGTGCTTTACTAGTCAATTAACAGGGACATTATATTTCAGTCCAACATTTGTAGATTTTACTTTTAAACCATCATCTAGCAATTTGCAATATTAGATGTTCAGAAAAAACAGTGTTTAACAATTTGCCTTACTATTGCCACGTGAAGAATGACCTGACAAACTGTCAGCAGTACTGGTGTTGCAATAATTCTTTACCAGTTCAGGTGCACTACCGCACACTTATGAATATTGTTATGGGTCCTTTTCTCAGGCACAAATTTGAGAGAATCAAAAACTGAGCTGTGAATGTCAAAACCCAAATGAGATTATGCAGAAGAATCCCTTGGAAATTAATGTAAATAATTTAGACATACCTAGAAGCTCCAAACCTCCTTTTATTTTATTACACACTATTGTTACAAGTAAAGTAGGATTATTGTAACAGATTAGAGAAAAATCTCTAGTTTTCCTGTTTACTTTGTGCATGTCACAACACTTCCTGTATAGACAGTTTCACACTCTCTCTTTATATTGGTTTCTCCTTTTTTCAGTGGATCTTTCAAACAGCAAAAGAGGAAAGCAAAGTTTTTAGAGATAAGAAAATGTGACAATTTTAAGTGGATTTATTTAAATGTGTAGTGTACAACTTTTTCTTAATGTATACCACAAATATATGAAAAGCCAATACAGTCCAAGCTATCAAATGCTACTGGATGCTTAGTTTGCATTTCCAAATAGATTTTAACTGTGCAGCCTTATGATTCATTAACAGTTTATTGTGCTTAGCTTATAAGCAAACATGCCCACAATCAATGAAAATGTAGTCTAGTGACCACTTCCTGTAGAAGTCAGAAGTTATGCATCTGCTAGTATTATTTTGAAGCAAAGGCTGAGCTATGAACTGTAGTTTTAAAGAGTTATAGCATAATAATTTAGATGGACTGCAAAGCAAGAACTGCTATATCAGTCAAGCTAAGATGTTAGCAAATACACCAACTGTAACTCCAAGCTCAGAACCTTCTGAAAGACCATCTATTGATGCTTTAAATAAATAAAAATAAAATAAACCTACTTCCTTGTGTGAGTTTCTACAGACCAGTGTAATAAACAACAGGAGAGTGGAAAGGTGGCTGTCAATTACTGGAAAATGAGGAATAATTGAGGGAATGAAAAAAATCTTACTTATTTTCCATCCACTACCCTACCATGATAATCATGAGTGACCATACGATCATCCAAGTATCAATTTTAGATCACTGCTTTAGAAGCACAGTACAGTACAATGTAAATTAAATTGCAAGATTTCAGAGGCTGAGTACTTGCTTACGGACAAACTTGTAGCACCAGAAAATTGCACATATGTGACCTTGAAGCAACATACAAGGGAAAAAAAATTCAGAATTTTTTTTTTAGAGTTTATTAGCATGTGACTTTCTTCATATAACATGATTTCATATTAAAGCTGAAACAAGGACCTTAATCAGTGATTTTCTAAATTGAAATATTTTTATAAAAATATTTTTTTCTCTGGGTTAATATCTTGACTTACCAACAGCAGCCATTAAGACCCCATCTTTTTAAAGTAATCTGAGTAGGTACTTTTATACTACACTGATGAAGACCTAATAAGAGTCCTGTAGCAGCAACAGAAAGTAGCTACAAATATGCTAGTAGGCATACTTATTCTAAGACCATAAAGTCATGTTATTTTTATTGATGCCTTTATTTCTACATGTTGCACAAAGGACTCAGTCCTGCAAGATTCTGAGCTACCTGACTCCAACTGACCAAAGCACTTAAGCACATGCTTAACTTTGAATTTAGTAGACTACTCATGATTTAAGTTAAGCATGTGCTCAAATATTTTGCTGGGTTGAGTCTAATGCCTCAGGAACTAACAGAATCAAACTCCTAATGCATATTATGAGCACAGTACCCGTAAATTCTGAGAAGAATATTTCTCAGCGTTTAGTATTTTCAAGTAATGCCATTAACTATACCTTAAAAAAAAAAAAAAAAAAAAAGACACTTTCCTACAGTACTTACAGAATCATACTCTTCATCCTCCTCTTCTGCATGGTCATAGAAATGATCGAAGTTGACAGATCTGGATGAATCCAATAATTCATCTCCATCTTCGCCACCCACAAAGAACCTAGGAGCGTCACTCTCTGTTGCACTAACAGACATCTTTACAAGCACTAAACTGATCTATGTTGAAACTACAGCCACTCCAATAGCTGAGATACTGTGCATATTCTCCGTAGCCAGGGAACATACAAATCCTTTGCAGTTTGTCACTTCTTGCAGTCACTTGTTACTGTGACAAAGTCAGCTGCCAAATGCACTTTAACAGCTATCATCAGTTCATTGAGTTGTTGCTCCAACAAAACCCCATAGGTTAAGTTTCTCTGAGAGGGCAATCTTTTATCCTAAAGGAAAGAACAAACAATTCCTGAAAAAAGTTACGTTTCATGGAACCATTGTTTTATATCACAATTTTCAAACTTATCATCTGGCGCAAAAAATACACAAATGGTCAGGAAAAAGTGCCAAAATAATTAAAAATTCCAAGACAGACTAAAAGTAGTCTTAAATAAATGTGCATTTTAGGGGGAAAGGTTATTTCTGAGATTGATTCACAGTTTAATCATTGATCCACAGGAATCAATCATGAAACAAAGGAAAATATGAGTCAAAAGCAGATTTTTTTCCATCAGGAAGGGTGGTTGAAAAAGATGAAGTGCAGAAAATATTTTTTACCTCTGCCTTTGTTAGAGAAGTGAACAAAATCCTCTTTAGAAGTTCAGAAATTTAACTCCCATTCTTGACTTCAGCTACTTTTTTACTACACAGTTTTCTGATCACATTATGCAACTAACAAAGACAAAAAGAAAGGTGTTCTACAAAATTAGCCAAAAATTAAAGGGAATCACCATGATTAGAGATTTTAAAGCCAGTTAAGTTCTGCAAATAGATCTACCTTCAAATAAAATTCTGCAGTAGCAGAGAAACAATTATATTTCTACTTGACAGCATGATTTTTTCCAGCCCATTTTAAAAAAAAGATTGCAAAATAAATGCTACTTCTACACTAAATAGATAAACACAAATGTAAACATTTACAGTGACTTTCATTTCAGTATCAAAGCGGTTTATAAACATAAAGACTCAATGCTTTTATGATGAAGACATATATTATGCCCATTTAAGCAGAAATCTGAAGCACAGCAAAGTAACTTGGCCAAAACAGTTGTCTATAGAACGAAAGAGCCCAGATGATCAATCTCCTGTTGTAATCTGTAACTTCTGGGATCCACACAGACAAAACAAAGAATCACAATTACTTGTAAAGTAAGCAACTGTTCTTTCTCTGAGTCTTTATGTGGATCCCTCTTATGGAGACTAGCTAGCAGTTCCAAATTAACAGGAGGCGGGTCCTGTGTCTTAACTACAGCTAACTAAGAACCGCTCACATCACCAAACCTAGGGCATAATGTTTGATAAAGATGTGGGCTGAGTGCCAAATAGCTGCTCTGCACGTCTCAGATACACAAATATTTTAGGCATGTTAAAGAGGTAGTCTCGGCTGTAGTTGAATGGGCCTCAGTTCCTGATGGAAAGGGCGTTTCTACCAGTTGGTAATAGATTGAAATGCACTGAGCTGAACAATTATCTCTGGGATGAGTTGGCATGACCTTGCACACCCTTCCCCAATGCCAAAAACAGGGTGAGTTCTTGAATGACTTTGTCCTGTCCAAGTAATAAAGAAACAAACTCTGAAAACATATAAAAGTACTTCCTCACAGATTTCAGGGTGCTTTGGAGAAGAAAACAGGAAGTTGATGGTTTAAATGGAAAAAAAACCCAAACACACAAAAAGCCTACACCCAGACATCATCTTATCCCGGGAAAAGTGTCTATATGGGCCTGAATCTCACTAATGTTTCTGGCTGAGGTGATGGCCACCAGGAAGACTTAAGAGTGATATGGTGAAGAAAGCACTTAGATAAGAGTTCAAAGGGGAGCTGGCGATAGTCTATAAAGCACTATTGCTGATAGGAGGAAACTTTCTGAACTGTCCCTGTTATCTTAGAGGTCTTCTCCTAGGAACAGGTATACAGACATCCAGGGATCTCAGTGTAGACCAAAAGCCTAATGGGAAGAAACTGTCTCAAGTACAAGTGTACTCCATTTTGCTTATTTTGCCTTATACTCCATTTTGCTAGCTTTGAATTAGCAAGAAGAAATTGTAGCCTTGAATTAGTAAGAAGAAATTGTTCTGAGTTTATTCTTTGCTGATTATGTTAACATTTGCTCTCAGAAGGATAGAAGGTTTATGGCTGTAATGGCCTTATTTACTGTTTGGTGTAAGTGAAGAATGTATGGCGATTAACTGAGAAAGGATGACTGGGCCGGATGGTCAGGAAGGGAGTGGAGGAGTCAAGAGGCACCAACTTTATCATCAATCACCTGGATGGCAGATCGACCACCCTAAAGCAAAGGCATACACCCCAAAGACGAGAAAAGGAGTTGAGCCAAAGGGACAGATAAGAAACAGCTGTGGATCCTCCTAGTAACAACTCAGAATAATACTCAACAGAGCAACGTTGAATACCTCGTCATTGACAGCTCTGGTGTGACACAGCAAGGTCCATAGACTTGTATGGGGACTTATCACTACAAAAGAAGGGCGTATCACCATGGGACTTTGGGTTCGTTCTGCATCAACATCGGAGCTTCGAAAGCGTTTGACAGAGCCCAGCTCCCCCTCCCTCGTGTGCAGTTTCAGCTGGCCACTGGAAATGACTGAGCAACACTAAGGACTGGTAACTATAAGATCCAGCTGCTGAACCGTTAGATGTGCATGAGTATGGAAACATATGCTGATTTCAATGCTTAAATTTCATAAACGCAGCCTATTGCTTTATCCCCTTTAAAAAGATTCCATTTGCTTCTTCTAAGCATAACATCAGAGCAGCTCTAGAGTATTTACAATATGCAAGAACTCATCCATGCAGCTCAATAGATCTGGACTTTCAAAAGGAGATCTTCTTTAGTCATTTGGACTTTTGAGAATCCTTGAGGATTGTAATAAAGATGCCCTTCTCATGGTGATATCTATGGCCATGGAACACCTAGGCCACTTGGAGCCGAGTTCTGGCTACTAATTGTTCCTCTTAAACAATGGCTATCAGGTCAGCCCTAGCCTCCTAGGGGAGCTCAATGAACAGTTATACTCTGTCCCAGGCTAAATAGTCGTATTTAGCAAATAGAGTTTGAGAGTTGATTGTCTGTAGTTGAAGAGATGCCCGAGTGTAGGTCCTTCTACCTAAGAGGTCAAATCTCTAGGGATCTTTGTCCTGAGGAGTGTGGTTTTAGGTGGTCCTGTCTGCTTGGATTTGTCCTGTGCTGCAGATACCACTAGGGAGCTAGGAGTCGGATACAAGTAGAACTACTCAAATACCTTTTGAGTGACTTGGTATCTTTTCTTCTGCCCATTTCACATTGGAAGTAGAGAGGCTGAAGTCTGCCATAGGTCTTTTGCAGGCTTCTCTGACTCCATTTATTTGCATTGCCAATCTGTCTGGCAGATTGGAATGGAGAGTGTCAATTTATCTGCTCTCTATCCTTCCCAGTAACTCCTGAAAGAACTTGAAGTCATCAGGAGGTGTTACTGGAGCAGCTGTCACCTCCTCACCCAGAGAGGAGCAAGTTAGATCTTTAGGGTAAGAGGTATCTCCTGTGGACCTCTGAGAATCTTCAACAACTCTCTTCTGTTCCTCAATACAGTATGCTTTCAAGGTGCCCCAAGTTAGACTGTATGTACCCCTTATACCTTGACTGACAAATAGGCATTCTGTTTTACAGTTTAATCTGTAAATAGCTGTACTAGTGAAAAATTGTGGTTTTGCAGAAGATACCTAGCAATGGTAAAATTCCTTTAAAGGGAACGTCAACAGAATGCACATCATGTTCATACTTCCTGCTTTAAGTTACAAGCCTTGGCACTTCCTGTTTATGCTCTCCATAGTTCACTTCTTGACCATGCATAGCAGCAGCATACCAAACTATTTCGCACCTAAACATGTACCAGGAACAACACAGCAAACTAATAAATCAAAACCAGAAATAAAATATATACGCAAACTTAATCCTACCCAAACTAGGGATGTGTGTACTAGTGATATAGACCTTCAAACATTCAGCAATAAAACAGCCAAATCAAACCTCTGAGTTTTTTACTTCAGTGAAGCGCCATAGGAGTTTTGGAATACAATGCCACCTCCCTCTTCTCCAGATGTACTCCCAAATAGGAATTATAATCCAATGTAAAACCAAATCTTCCTAATTCAAATCCACTTCCCTTCAGCAGTTTTCCCTATTCCCAGAAACCTCCACAGGAATTCAACTTGGGATTTACCATATTCACCTACATAAAAGTTAGTATTTCCGCAACTGCCAGAAACAAAGCAGCTGCACCATTAGTAGTAAAGGTGCATGTGCTCGTGTGGAAATGACTCTGGATTTTACTGCTCTTATGAAACCCTGATTAAACCTAACACATAAGGTCCTATACAAAAAGATAAGTACTGTTGCATCTGTGCCATTACTGTTGGTTGCGGAGATGGGGTACTAATTTTGCTAGTGTGGACACACAGGAAAGTAACGTAACATTACCTCTACTGCATTCTACAGGGGGTTAACCATCACTTTTAAAAAAAATTAAAATTACAGTATACATGTCCTTTTGTTCTCTCTCATGAAGGGCTGTATCATATTCCTAGTAATGGCTAAGCATTGTTGGTAAAGTATGTTACCTACACAAATACTTCCTAAATCAAAAATTACACCATTATTGTCAAAACGTAATCTTACTTACATTTTGGAATTAAAACTTCTGACTTTTAAAAAAGTCATATACCCTTAATAATTAGGGGAATTTGATTTAGTTTGCTTTTAAAAGCAGGTACCCATCATCTGGTTTCAGTTCTAATCAGAGGGAAGTTGGTCAGACTTAAGAGTTTCCTTCAGTTCTCTCCCATTCAAATTCCGCGGAAAAAAAGAGACGTACAACTCGAGTGGTCAGGAACTAAAGCAGAGACTGCAACTCTATGTAGCAATTCAGGGATCTATCCAAATTCTGAAGACTGAAATTCACCTGTTGCTATTTACAGGTCATTTCAGCCTAAATTATCCATGCAGGGGAGAACAACAGAACAGTATTGATGGCAAGTATGTTATTTAGATACCCTCTGTAAATTGTCAAAAATTGTATTCAAAATGCATACTATTCACTGGGACAACTATGCCATTGTCAAGAACCAAGTGTTAGAAATATTTGACACTTACTGTCAGATATGTTCTGTGGTCTGAAAAAAGCCAGCTTCACAGTGTAATAAAGCACATATACAGAGCACATCAGATTCATAGTGCAGTAACTTATTGATAACACAATTAAAACAAGGGTAGACACACTGACCAAACCCAGGCATTTGACAGCACTTAAAAGCAGTCAGTATTATACAACTATAAGTTTTTGCCTTTGGAACTTTATTTACTCCTCTATTCAGAAAGAAGCTGACAATTATGTTTGCTTAAGCTTATATGTTTCCAAAAGTTTCTTAAAAGCCTGAAAATAAAAGGTTTCTCCTTACCACTTCACTTTCCTCATCTGCCACATGCAATGATTTCTTTCCCACTGCTATGAATGGAGTTTTATTTGACTAAAAATTCTAGTTTTGCAACATAGTTGATGATGTAACAGAAGACTAAAGATAAGGTTTGTTAGGTTGCTGCTGATGGGGAGCCAAATGAGGGAGCCGAGCAGTACAATATGTAGAGCTTGGATAAAGCCATGACTTCGTTCTCAGGAGGACTGTACTCCATAGGGAAGCTTCAACTAGAACAACTCAGGATAAGGCTCTCAGGTTTAAGGGACTATTTTAAGTGCCAGAATTACGGATGCGGAACCTCTTACTATAGGGGATCAAACCAAAGGCAGATTGAAATGCAAGAATTACACCTTTAATAAGGCCTACCCCCCAGTAAAAGCATCTTCTCAAATCCACACAATCAGAAAAATTTGCAAGGGGAGGAAGGCAGGCAAGATGGAAAGAGGGACAAAACAGAGTGAACAAAAATGGTTATGAAAATATTACCATCCAGGGCATATTCAGTGCTTTACTTGTTGTAAAGTTCCATATATCTTACATGGTAATAAGACACATTAGAAACACAGAAAGTGGTGTACATTCCCCACCAGTTTACCACAATTTTAAGAATAAATCTGACATTTTAAGATCTCTGATCCATTTCAAGGAATTAAATACTGATTGTGCCACTTCGATATTAATCTTCCCGTAACAACATTACAAAAATGTTTAATACACTAAAATAGTGCCCGAGATGTGTCAAACATCTGCCAGACATTAATTACATGGATAGGATCTTTTAAAAGAACTAAAAAATGTCTATCCTACTACTAACCCCTGTCATAAATATAAAGGGAAGGGTAACCACCTTTCTGTATACAATGCTATAAAATCCTCTTACCTGTAAAGGGTTAAAAAGTTCAAGTAGCCTAGCTGGCACCTGACCAATAAGGGGCCAAGATACTTTCAAATCTGGGGGGCTGGGGCTTTGTCTGTCTGTCTGTGTGATGCCTCTGCCCAGGGACAGATCAAGAAAGCAAGCAATTCAACTCCTGTAGAGTTAGTAAGTAATCTAGCTAGAAAATGCATTAGATTTTGCTTTTGTTTTGACTTGTGAAATTCGCTGTGCTGGAGGGAATGTGTATTCCTGTTTTTGTGACTTTTTGTAACTTAAAGTTTTGCCTAGAGGGATTCTCCGTGTTTTGAATTGGACTGCCTGTAAGATTATCTTCCATTCTCATTTCACAGAGGTGCTTCTTTTACCTTTTTTCTTTCTAATCAAGTTCTGTTTCTTTTAAGAGCCTGACTGATTTCTCTATGATCCACAGACCCAGGGGTTTGGGTCTGTGATCACTTTGTAGCCAATTGGTTAGGATATTATTCTAAAGCCTCCCCAGGAAAGAAAGTGTAAGACTTGGGGGAAACAGGAACTCCAAGTGGTCCTTTCCCTGATTCTTTGTTAAATCACTTGGTGGTGGCAGCGTACCCCCCAAGGGGAAAAAGTTTGTGCCTTGGGGAAGTTTTACCCTAAGCTGGTAGAAATAAGCTTTCATGTGGGTCCCCACATCTGTACCCTAGAGTTCAGAGTAGAGAGGAAACCCTGACAACCCCCTCCAGCCATGCAGACGTATTTTAGGAATTTCTGATATGCAGTTTTGATGAAAAAAAGGAATTTTCAACACAGAATTAGTTAACTTAGAAAAATTTACTACAGCATACAAAAAGAATTAAATGAGTTTAATCCAGTAAATGAGATCCAATAAGTATTATAAAAAATTGATAGAAAATTCACACAAAAATCTACGAATAGCCAAGAAATTATGGGTCAAGAACCCCCAAATCAAGAATCTTCAACTCTCATTGGTAGATACGAACTTTTCAAAGGCAAATTAAAAAGTTCATTCCCATCTTCCAGAGATAGTAAAATAGCAGCTCTTTGCTTAATGCTACAGAAATAATCAATATTTCAATAATCAATATCAATATTCAATAATCACAACCAATAAAACACTGTGTGAGCACAACATGTTTAAAGTTGACAAACTTCTCTAAAATTTTTCTTTTTACATCTCACACACACTAGTTGAGGAATTAAATTAATATGCAACTGAAGTCAACAAGTTGACTATAAAGAGCTTGTTTCCAAGAGCCTGTGGGCCACAACTGAACAAACAAAATACCTAGTAAAGCCTGTGCTGTTTCTTCTCAACCTGATGTCAAAGACGACTTGTTGTTACACAGTTTGATGCAACAATCCACACTGAACTGTGGATTATTTCACAATGCCATTAACAGAGGGAAACCTGTATATTAGGAAGAACTCTAATCAGAAGTTAACGCTTTCATTCCTTAAAGCCATTTTCCCCCCAGTCATTTAGAAACAAGGGTCTATGCTGGACACTGATTGTGGATATTCTGATTTTTTCAAAACCACTCTGTTTACAGAGTATTGCAACTATTACTTTTTGTATGGTGCTTAAGGAAAAAAAAGTAAAGAGCTATGTAGAGCAAGGACGTGGGAAATCACAGAAGCACCATATTGAAACAGACAAGCCTAGTCAGTTTAAATCTAATTTCCTGTTGGGCCCTGGGGAAATATTCTGAATAAAAAGTGATGTCAACGTCCCCTTCCCCATTTGTATTTGACTGAAGCAGAGAGGACCCAAACTAGAGAGAATGAAAAGGGTGAGAATACAAGCCAAAAAATTTCCCACAACAATTTGATACGGAAATAGGAATGTGAAAAAGCAAAGTATGTGAATTAAAGTCTTTCAGCTACTAAACTAGATGTATCCAATTTAAAATAAATATGCTTGTATTAGTGCTGTATTTCATCAGCAGACTGGTGCTTGTAATGTAATCTCCTCAGTGCCCTCCCAATGAATGCTACATTCTAATTCTCAATCAGAAAGGAGAGGTACAGAATGATATTCACGGCCAACACTATAGAGAGAAATGCTACAAATGAGCAACTCATCTGGACAACGTACAGAATCTAAATATACTCCAATTAGAAACAGCAAAATTCTATTTAACCTTAAATTAAACACACACCTGAGATGAGAATGTTACACAAAACCTGTAGCTACACTTGAGTACCAGCAGGCTGTTTCTGGACTGGAGTATCATACTGCTTCCTTAAATCTTCTCAGCAAAATTTTACAATTTAAACATATAATATGGCTTTCCTCTATCAAACTTCACTGTGACAGTGCACCCCATATTCTTCACAGTGACATTATGATATAATCATGGCATAATTATGATTAATTTTATACAAGACAGGTCATGTGAGAGGTCATTGGAAAAGTTATGATTTGCTGAATATGACTATCCTATTTGTATGCATGTACCGTTTTTGTATCTAAAGTTAAGAATATTGAAAAAGTATCTGTATTTGAGCCGTGCTTATTCTGAGTGACACCCACAACTAGCCTTTCTGGTACAACAGTGAAGCAGCCAGACGGTGCTGATGGCCCATCAGCAAAGACAATGGACCATGGAAGAACTTAACCTTCCTGTGAACGCTTTGGCCATCCTGTAAGCAATGGCTGCTATAACACTGCAAGGGCATGTGACCAGACAACATGTCTCTGGACTCTATCTTGGGATGTCAGTATTTTTCCACAAACCGGTCTGGGAACCAAGTTTTGAAACAAAGGGTTCCCGCCATATGCTAAAGCTATATAAGGCAGGGAGTGACATCATTTGCTGTTCTCCACCCAAGAAGACTCCTGGAAACACCCGAGGAACAAAGACTGAACCAGGGGAAGTGCTGGACCCAGGCTAAAGGGATTTCTAGCCTGTATGTGAAAGACCTGGGATTCCAAGCTGTAAAGCCAATGCAGCTTGTCCCTTAAGAATCTGCAGCCTGCTTGTATCATCAGCCAGGGTGAGAATTTGCTAATTTATACTCTTATCTTTCTAGTATTTTAGGCTTAAGTTTGCGTTTTTGTCTATTTGCTAGGTAATCTGCTTTGATCTCTTTGTTATCACATATAATCACTTAAAATCTATCTTTTATAGTTAATGAACTTGTTTTTGCTTTATCTAAACCAGTGAGTTGGAGTAAAGTACATGGGAAATCCTAGCTCAAAGGGCAAAAGTTGTTGTATTTCCTCTCCACATTGAGGTGGTGGTGAACTGGATAATAAATTGATACTGGTTGGGGTTTGGACCAGGACTGGACAGTACCGCTCTGGGGTCCTAGGCTGGGAAGCTGGTGGTTATTTTGGCTGTAGCCTCTCTATTGTTGGTTCACATGCAGTGGCTGGTCAGAGAGCCTGCATGTAACTGCAGCTGGGTGTGTCCCCACTTATGTGTATGCTGGTGGAAGTGTAAAACCGGGAGCGTGTCTGCAGCTTGTCACAGCAGCACAGTGAGAGAGGCCAGTGGGCTCAGTGGTTCCCCAGTTTTAGGTGGCACCCCGCAGGGAACCTGTCACATTCATATAACAAATATTTGTCTTTCCAGGGCATGACAGGCATAACTGAACTGTACGGAAACACGAGTTACCAATACACCAAATCTGCCAAGCCCTACTAGTTTATGGAGCTGCTTTACCTCTTTAATCAAGAAGTACAGTGCAATATTCATCAGATCCCCTCTTAAGATAGGGGGAAACACTAAGCCAAACAGATGTTTCTGTTATCCCAAGATCTCTTTCACATAACAACACTCAGCCATGACACACCTTGGCGAAGTAGATTTAAGAAAAATACATATAAATTTTTAAAGCATCAAAACATTGTAAAAAGACATCCTCATATTTGAAGCCAAGAAACTGTGGAAATAAACTTTACTGTCCCCTAATATTCCCATTCCCTAAATTAAATACAAAACCAGACCACTCTATGTTTCAGCAATCATCATACTGGCATCTACAGCCAAGAGGAGAGGAGCCAAAGGTTCAAGATGCATGTCATAACTTAGCACTTTCACATCCCTTTTCATTTAGAATGAGAGTGGTAGTATTCATAATAATCTTACCATCATTTCAGATAGGAAAATTGAGGTGCAGAGAGGTTAAGTGAAACATTCTAGATAACAATGAATCAGCAACTATTGCAGTAACAGAACTCTGGACTCAGAACCGCACCAAGCGGCGTGGACCATGGTTCTCTCCCACACTCCACAAAGCTTGCTTCTGGAAAACAGAGCTTTTGGAGTCACTATGGGGGGAATGGAGATAGATACACTAGGATTTCTACTCTCTATTAGAAAGACAACTGGTAGCTCTCACTATAGTTTTGTTTTTTATTTTTCCTAAAATATTCAGTTTTGGAGCTGAAGTTTTCCATGTTTGGTCTCTTCCCAGTGGTAACATATTTTGGAAGCTTTAAGCAAAATCCTTCCAGTGATTTAGGAGGCAATCTGAGTAAATAATCATTAAATACAAATAGTTTATTCTGTGTTTGTAAAAGAAAATATTTGGTTACTATATGGCTGCACACCGAAAAAACCTCAAAGTGGAGGAATGCAAAAATAAGGTTCCATCAGCAACAATGGTCTGGTTCACAGCCCTACTGTATTAAGTGCTGCACAAACACAGGAAGACAGTTTTGAAGACAAAGACTTTCAAATTAGATTTTGTCTTGCTTACAAACGTGTAAAATGAAGGAAGTGGGAAGTAACAGCAAAAAGATCACACTATTACACAACCTGATGGTTCAAAAATCCTTAGAATGCCTCTTTCACCTTTTATAAATGAAAATCAGCTATCCCCATCTGTGGCTCAACCTAGTCATCAGCATTTGGCTTATTAATTACAGGTGTCACAGCAGAAGTGGATCTTGAGGAGAAATGTCAAGTCGGATTAGAAATTAGCTCAAGGAGAGCATTCTATGTGTATCGTAGAAACCAAAGAGACTTGAGAGAAACGTGCGCTCAAGTTGGCAGAACAGATCGAAAGGGTATTATAAGACACCAAAGTAAATAAAAATACTGTGCTTCCCTGTTTATGCCTATTTTAAAATACAGTAGAACCTCAGAGTTATGAACTGACCAGTCAACCACAGACTTCATTTGGAACTGGAAGTACACAATTAGGCAGCAGCAGAGACATAAAATAAAATAGCAAATACAATACAGTACCATGTTCAATATAATCTACTAAATAAATAAAGGGAAAATTTAAATAAAGATTTGACAAGGTAGGAAATGGTTTTGTGCTGGTTTCATTTATATTAAGATGCATAAAAGCAGCATTTTTCTTCTGCATAGTAAAGTTTCAAAGCTATATTAAATCAATATTCAGTTGTAAACTTTTGAAAGAATCACCATAATGTTTTGTTCAGAGTTAGGAATATTTCAGGTTACAAACAACCTCTATTCCTGAAGTATTCATAACTCTGAGGTACTCCACAAAAAAGCCATGATAGTGAATACCACTCAAATTTAGGAAGAGATTACTTATGTGCACTGTGTAACCATTGTGTACACTATGGTTAGAGCCCTGCAAATCCGCAGATCCCCGCTTTATATCTGCAGATATCCGCAGATCATCTTTGCAGATTGCTGATGTACGCGGATCCAAATTTTGTATCAGCGCAGGGCTCTAATGATGGTACATGCACCTGTTTAGACTTATCTGCTACAATCAATCCTTCTTTCAGGCATTCCGCCCCCCTCCAATGAGGCAGTTTCATATTATGCAAAAATAGGCAAGATATTAACTCTATTCTTCGTGCAGAAATGTTTCTAAAGAAAAAATAAGATGTGGATTTTTTGGTGCCAGTACTTTATGACTGAAAGGAGTGAACACTATGCATTAACTAGTTCAAAAACAATCCTGACCCAAGTCATTTAATGGGTGGAAAGGCTGCTAATCACTGCTATGTGGCGAAAAAACTATTTTCATGGAGTACAAACCATGGTGCCATGGCAGCCTTAGGATCCAAAAAGAAATCTGGTCAAGATACAAAAATATTAGCAACTGTGCTGCCAAACACTACAATGAGCTGATGTCTGGCACAAATTGCAGATATCTAAACCATATTCATAATGCAGATACTCTTCACATTCATTAACCTCTAAATATACTTATAAGCTCAATCTGTCCAACATATCACACACACCAGCCATCAAGGAAAGTTATGCCCACTACAAGTTTGGACTTTTAAAAACAAAATCACTGCTTTTAAATTAAGTGTATAAAAGACCCCTTTTCAAAAAGCAGAAAACAATTTTTCATAGCACCATAAACACAGACAGCTGAACTAGTTATTTTCAAATGTCAAAAATTCACATTGGAATGAGACAAAGACTGAAAAGTGTCAAGGTTAAAAAGGCATGAAAACAGAGCCTTAAAAGTTCACGTGCCCTGATCCATCATATGATTCCACTGATATGAGAAAGTCCCTCTTGAAGCGCTATGCCATTGAGTGTAAAATAAATATTTCACGTGACAGATTCAGAAGTTCAACATGGAAAAAACGTATAACTTGATCCGGCCCCATCTTCCTGGCAATAATATATTTTAGGGCTGTCAATTAATTGCAGATAACTCACGTGATTAACTAAAAAAAATTAATCATGATTTAAAAAATTAATTGCAATTAACTGCAGTTTTAATTGCACTGTTAAGCAATAGAATACCAATTGAAATTAGCTATTTTGGATGTTTTTCTACATTTTCAAATATATTGATTTAAATTACAACACACAATACAAAGTGTATAGTGCTCACTTTGATTATTTTTATTACAAATATTTGCACTGTGAAAAGAGAAACAAATAGTATTTTTCAATTCACCTCTTACAAGTACCATAATGCAATCTCTTTATCATGAAAGTGTAACTTACAAATGTAGACTTTGCTTGTTACATAACTGCACTCAAAACCAAAACAATGTAAAACTTTACAGCCTACAAGTCCACTCAGTCCTACTTCTTGTTCAGCCAACTGCTAAGACAAACACATTTGTTTATGTTTAGGGGAGATACTGATAACTGCTTCTTATTTACGTCACCTGAAAGTGAGAACAGGCGTGCACATAGCACTTCTGTAGCTGGCACGGCAAGGTATTTATGTGCCAGATATGCTAAACTTTCGTATGCCCCTTCATTCTTTGGCTACCATTCCAGAAAACATGCTTCCATGCTGACGACACCCATTAAAAAAATAAATGCATTAATTACATTTTCACTGAACTCCTTGAGGGAGAATAGTAGGTCTCCTGCTCTGTTTTACCCACATTCTGCCATATATTTCATATTATAGAAGTCTCGGATGATGACCCAGCATGCTGTGAATTTTAAGAACACTTTCACTGCAGATTTGACAAAACACAAAGAAGGTAACAATGCAAGATTTCTAAAGATAGCTACATCACTTGATCCAAGGTTTAAGAATCAGAAGAGCCTTCCAAAGTCTGAAAGGGACGAAGTGTGGCGCATGCTTTCAAAAGTCTTAAAAGAGCAAGACTCCAACGTTGAAACTACAGAACCCAAACCATTAAAAAAGAAAATCAACCTTCTGCTGGTGGCATCTGACTCACAAGATGAAAGTGAACATGTATCGGTCTGCACTGCTTTGGATAATTTTTGAGCAGAACCCGTCACAAGCATGGACTCATGTTCTCTGGAATGGTGGTTAGAGATGAAGGGACATATGAATCTTTAGCGCTTCTAGCATATAAATAACATGCAACGCCGGCTACAACAGTGCCATGCAAATGTCTGTTCTAACTCTCAGGTGACATTGTAAACAAGAAGTGGGCAGCATTATCTCTAGCAAATGAAAACACATTTGTTTGTCTAAGTGACTGGCTGAACAAGAAATAGGACTGAGTGGACTCGTAGGCTCTACAGTTTTACATTGTTTTGCTTTTGAATGCAGCTATTTTTTGTACATAATTCTACATTTGTAAGTTCAACTTTAATGATAGAGATTGCATTACAGTACTTGTATGAGGTGAACTGAAAAATACTATTTCTTTTGTTTTTTACAGTGCACATAAATATTTGTAATAAAAATAAAGTGAGCACTGTACACTTTATATTTGTGTTGTAACTGAAATCAACATATTTGAAAATGTAGAAAACATCCAAAAATATTTAAATAAAAAGCATTCTATGAACAGTGTGATTAATCACGCGATTAATTTTTTTAATCACGTAATTGAGATTATTTTATTTAAATTGCTTGACAGCCCTAATATATTTCTATTGTTTTGTCCAGCCTAATTTACATTACTTCACTTTGTAAACAATTTCAGTTTGAGAAAGGTCAAAGTTTTTCCTAAATTTATCCGAGATTTCCCCTTAATTTTGTCTCCATGCAGAAATATACCCCATCTTGTATTACTATAAACAATTCTTCTTCATCTTTTGTTTTTACATCCTTCAAAACCCTCAGACTTAGCGACTCCTAAGCTATTATTCAAGCCTTGCTTAGCTCTTTTATTCTTTCTGCAAATCAATCTCTATAACCCCAATATCTTCCATTGATATTCTCTAAATCTGTTCCTCTTTGTGAGCATCTTTTTAATAATATGGCGCCCAAAACCCAAAGTACCATGAGGCATGATTACCCCCAGGACTATCATTGCCTCCTTGCTCCATGTTTCTCTGTACGCATTCAAAAGGTGCATTGGCCTGTTTGTTACCATATCACATTGCAAACTGATCTCAGTACAGCTCCATGTAAATTCATTTATACAATACTGTTCTGAAACGGGGTTCCAGCTGGACAGTTATCTTTGAGCAACTCTCCAATGCAGCAAAGATGAAAGTTCCATGGATAATTCTCTCCAAGGTCTGGTATACATCACTCAGGGCTGGGAAAACAGTCTCACAGGGCAAAAATTTAGGACAACCTCACCCCAACTTTAGATGCAGCCAGGTGGACTGTTGACCTAGCTACCGTCTGTTAGAGGGTTAGATTATCTACTTCACTTGAAAAATCCCTTCTGGCAACATAGGAGTGTATACACTACGGTGGTACAACTGCAGTGCCATGGCTGTGACCCTGTAGCATAGACATACCTGGAATCAGCTGACCAAGCAGGTGAGAGCGGGACATCAAGCCTAATTATTATGCCTACTATGTTTGAAAGGAAATGTTTAATATGCTAGATGATAGACAGAATATGTTTGGGAAATGCTGAAGTGTCCTGAAAAGCCAATGGAAATTCGGGTTTCAGAGTAACAGCCGTGTTAGTCTGTATTCGCAAAAAGAAACGGAATACTTGTGGCACCTTAGAGACTAACCAATTTATCTGAGCATAAGTTTTCCTGAGCTACAGCTCACTTCGGTTTCTTTGCAATAACACATTAGGATTGTATCCAAGTTATCTGACTGCATACTTGGAGAAAATCACCTGGTGGCCCAAGAATCTTTATTAATCTAATTTTATTTCTTATAAGTTCAACTAAGATTTTGTAAACACATTCATGCAATAGTCTTTAAAGGGTTTCAGTCTGTAAATTTGTGCATCACTCTAGTGTATTATCATTCCACTGTCCTCAGGCTGACTCTACAATTAAGGAATAAGGAGCGTGACATCTTGTGAGTGATCATGTTTACGGAACAAAGCCCAGGGTCACCCACCTCGAACACGCGGTTACCGATTCAGGGGAGTTTCGTGAAAGTAAGAGTTCGCTTTCTCCTCCAGAAGTAACCTCTAGCTCCCTGGTTAAGATCAGCGCTTGGTCCCTAGGAAGCAGCCCTAGCGCTGCCTTTCACCACGGTGTCTGTTCATGCTACACACGCGAAGCCGCACCGGGAGGGGGGGCGGGGGAAGGGCGGGGAGACCGAGCAGACCAGCGACACTGGGCACCTCCTGTGCCCCCACAGCCCTGGGGAGGAAAGGCGCTGCTGGGGCTGGGCAGTGGGGAAACGGCCATCTAGAGCGGGGCCCAGGTGCCTGCCCCGGGGATCGCTGCTCGGGCGCTCCCCGGCTGCGCGGCAGCACGAAGAAGCGGGAAGCGCCTAGGGTGGCGCCGGCCACAAGCGGATTTAAACGGCCCCCGAGCGGCCCTGGGACTCAACGACCCCCGCCCGGAGGCCGAGGACAGGCACCCGACGCCGCGGAGATGGGCACGGACACGAGGAGCGGCCCTGCCCCCCCGCCAGCTCCCTCGGCGGGGACCGGCCTGGCCGCGGGCGCGCAGCAGCCCCTTCCCCAGCGGGCTCCAGCTCCCCGCGGGCCCGGGAGTGCGGAGCTGTAGCGACCATCGCCCCACGGGGCTACACGCCGCTGGAGAAAGCGGGACCTCGCCGCGCCCCTAGGCCGGGACCCACCCCAGCACCGCGCGACGGGGTCTCCTCACTTACCCACGCCGGCTTAGGTGCCGGCGGCAGCGCGCCGCCCGAGCCCATTGAGGAACGAACAGCAGCCGCCCCGCCCTGCCCCTCCCTCCCTCGGGCTGGTGGGGCCCGCCCCCCGCGGGCCAACCCCCTGGGAGTCGTCACTTCCGGGGGCGCCACATAAGTCTCTCGCGCGGAGCTACTACTTTGTCTCGCCAGCCCGGAGAAACACGGTCCTGACCCTCCTCGGGCAGGATATCGCGATAGCCAGGTGCGTGTTTATGAATCCAGTGGGTGATGGGTTACCGCTGTACGTGCCCGACTCGTTGCATGCTGGAAGCAAGGGGGACAATATCGCCCAGGGTTTGTGTCGCGCATGTGCAAATCCTCGCAGGCAAGCGGATCTTAGAAACAGCCGGTCGGGACTAAAGACCCCAGCTTGCATCGCAGTCTCGCGAGGACTACCATTCTCAGCATACAACGCTCCGTTTTCATCTCCATGGAGACTAAAGAGTTCCAACCTGCTGCGCCGCCTGCCCCGGCGATGATCGGAGCGGTGCACGCTGGGAGTCGTAGTCCACGTGGCTCGGAGTACTCCCGCTGGCTGGGCAAGGGCTGCTGCCGCGGCGGAGCGTGAGGCTCGGCGTGGGCTTCCCCGGGGCTGAGGGAGGGACTCAGCCACGCTCAGTCTGCAGCCTAACATCTGCTCCGAGGCGCCCGCCCTGCAGGCCGCAGCACCGGGCACCGTGAGTCCGTGCGTGAGGTGGGTAGGGCTGGGCTGGAGCCGCCTTCGCCGCCCTGCCCCTGCCCCGCGATGTGACCGCCAGGCCCTTCAGCTGCGCCCAGGGCCCTCAGCTGGGGTGTGGGATGATTGGGGTTGGGAAACTCCGCTGGCCACTGAGGCGCAGGACCCCTCTTCTGGCGCGTGGGGCTCACCCATCGGTACTCGCGCACAGTCAACTTCCATGCAGGAAAACCCACCCTAGCATCTGCGGTTGCAAAGACCCCTTTGGAAATCTTAGACATAGTCTGCAAACCTCCTCGGGGGCCATGGACCAGCGGTTGAAAACCACTGGTCTACACTGAGGCAGTGATGTGTGCCCAGGCCCGCAGACAGATGGCTCCAGTGCCAGCCACTGCTGCTGGATAGCTCTGCCCACCAGCAAAGTGATATTAACAAGACTTTTTGTTCAGTTTCACATTGCCTTGCAGCATCCTCTGGGCAACCCTGAAAAGCGTGTGTTTTGCATCCCCGCAAAAAATGTTAAAAGAACATCAGTGTTGCAAAATCAAGCACTCCGAAGTTAAGGAAGGACAGTTGCCCATGCAACCTTCGTTCACTTCCTTGTGTGTACCCATTATGATTATCTTTAATTACACAGTCACGAACTTTTTCCCCCCATAGGACCCCTGTCTCATTCATTACACAGGATGTACTGTGCTCGGAGAAGCTGAATCAGGGTTGTATAGTGAAGGGGCTTTTGTCTGTAGGATTCCTGATCCATTTGTTGCAGAAGTTGCAAGGAAAGAAAGAGGAAACTGCAGGACAAGAAAAGATGATAGTATGTGGTCATAAATTAAAGACTATCAGAATGCATATGTACAAGGAGGGATAAATTAAGATTGTACAGACAACTTTAATTTGACATTTCCCAGTAATTTCCTAAACTTCTCAGTGCTTGACTTCTCCTTAATGTTATTTTAATGTAGCATTTTGGGATATAAATTCTTAATTGTTTAAAAATTGTTGAATAAACAGAAATTCCATCTTGGAGAACCATATTAAGCCCTCAATTTCACTTCATGCATTGGGCCAGATCCTAGCCTCCCTGCTTTTGGGGCTGGGTTGCTTTGTACCAGCTGCCTGTAGCCCCTAAATTCTATTCTGGCAGCTGGAGATCAGCCTGGCATGGCATGGTGTTGTGAGTGGGAGGGGAGAGGAGATGCTGCTGAGGAACCATGCCACTTGTTAACCCTCCTCAATAGAGGGACCCCTTAGATAGCTGTTCAAGGGCTGCTGTGCACCACCGGAGTAGCAGAAAGTAGCTGGAATAGATTAAAAAATCTGGCCCAATATAAGCAGTAATATCTGATGAGTTGCAAGACACTTCCAGTTCCCTTTCCTTCTATTGTTTGTCATGCTCACTTGTTGAGACGTTAATGAGATTGTGAAATGTCTGGGTGCATTCAGACTAGGAAAAGCTGTCATGGTGGAGTCGGGTGTTTCCCCACAACCTGCTCACTTGAGTTAGGACTATAATTGCCTCATCCGCACTATGATTTTGACATGTGCTAGCTAACAAGTTGTTTTAAAAAGCCCATCTCTTCTAGTTACTAGAGAGGGAATTCTGTGCCCCCACCCACCCAAAAAAATATTCTGCACACAATATTTTAAAATTCTGCAAATTTTATTTGTCAACAAATAAATGCAGAGGTTCCACATAGCAGCCCCTGGACACAGACTTGCCAGTGAGGCTGCACCTGAACCTGGCACATCGCAGGGGCTAGGCCTGCCCCAGAGGTCTATGTCCTGGGTGCGGAGGGGAGAGGGAGGGCTGCAGGGTGATCTTTGACCTCCATGCAGCCAGTGGCCTGTGCTCCCCACTGCCATGCTGGAGCCTCCACATTTAATTACTGACAAATAAAATTAGCAGAATTTTAAAATTGTGCTCAGAATTTTTATTTTTTTTGGTGCAGAATTCCCTCAGGAGTAGGAGGTGAAGCAACTCACTAGGGTTAGCAGCCCCATGCCAGGCACACCAGCTGTGGGCAGGGAGGCTCAGCCCAGCAGGATCCAAGTGTAGAGGGGCTTAATGTGGGGGGGGATCCAGGTATAAGGTGAGAGGGTTCTGTGTGGGGCAATCTGGGTGTAGATGGCTCAAGTGGGGGGGGGGCGGTGCAGTGTGGGGGCAATGGGACTTTGCAGGGGGGTTCAGGTGAAGGTGATTGGAGCTCAGCAGAGGGGTCTGGGGGGATGGGGCTCAGAAAGGGGTCCAGGTGCTGGGGAAGTGGGGCTTGGTGAGGTGTGGGTCCATGTGCAGCTGGTTGGGGTTCAGTGGGATAGGGGTTTGGATGTGGGGGGCTCATGGGGTGGTCCAGGTGCATAGCGGGTGTGGTTAATCAGGGTGGGGGTTTGAGGTTGGGGGACTCAGCAGGGTGTGGTTTGGATACGTGGATGGGGGGGATCTAGATGCAGGAGGGATGGGGTCAGCAGATGGGCTTGGTGGGGGTCCAGATGTAGGGGGGGTTGAGACTTGGTGGGGGAGCCTGGGTATGGGGGATCCAGTTGCAGGGGGTTGGGCAGATGGGGGAGCAGCTCGCCGTACAGTGATCCCTCCCACTGCAGCTGAGGAGCGATGGGGGCAGGAAACAGGGGAGGTGCAGAGCCGGGGGAAGTTTCTGGGGCAGGTCAGACCCAGCCACTCAGTGCAGGGGAATTGCGCTCCTCCCCCAGCACAGCCAGGACTAGCAGATGAGCCCGGTGCAGGGTCAGAGCCACTGGCTAGGTGCAGGGGGTGAAGCTCAGTGGTTTGGGGGGCTTGATGGGGAGGTTCTGGTTGTGGGGGGGGCGGTGAGGCTCAAGGGGGTCTGAGTCTGGGGGGTCTAGATGCAAGGGGTTGGGTGGACAGGGTATGGGTCTGATCCAGCACTCAGCAGGGTGGCACTGGCCAGGGTGTCCCCAGCCTTGCCCCCCTGCAGTGATTTACCTCTCCACGAGATGCTCCAATACCCGAAATGATAGGCCCATGCTGCTGGGGAGGGGCACATTACCATTCTTGCAGCTTCCTTTGGCTTCCCTGTCAGAAAGTCGTCTAATTTGGTGTGAAGAAAAGCACACAGTAAGAAAGGAAATACTAAAACTGCAACAATCCATAGGGACACAGGAAATTCTTAGTGTCTAGAAAGGAAGCTTATTTAATCTTTTCCAGCAAAGCACCTAAGTACATGTTTAAGCATTTGTTGTAGTGTTTGTTGAGTCAGCCATCATACTTGTAGTCTACAATATAATCTACTTATCAACCCTCTTTTTCAAATTAATATAGTTGTTACCATTGCTGGAGATGAGTAAAGACTTCTCACTTAACCAAAACAGAAGCAATTTTCCTGCACAGGAAGACATAGGAGCAATTCTAAATAGTGTTGTGTGATTTCGTGCTATTCTAACAAATGCTGTATGTTATGTGAAAAACATCCACGGTTTCCAGTGACCTGGTGTATGTGGTACTTAGAAAATTTATTACATTTAATGCAGCTTAGCTTTTTAATGCTGCTGTTCCAGCATGTCTGATCTTATAGCAATAGTATAACTCAAAATTGGAAATATTAATGTTGATTACTGATATTTTACAGCAGTTAAAACAATCTCATTGCTGTGTAGCCCATCCTTCCTCTCCACATCCGCTTCCTGATGTTTGTTATCCTATATATACCGCTTCCACCAGTTGAGTCAGAGCAGCTTCTGGGTTGCTCCAATTTATGCTGGCAAATGACACTTATGCTGGTTCCCAAAGAGCCACTCTGCCAACCAGGATCACCAGAGCACATTGTGTTCAGGCCCCACTCCTGATATAGCCCTTCCCCATCCACAAGTGTCATCTATGCTGGAGGACCGGGATCAGCCAGTATAAACTTAGCTACCCCAGACCTATAGCTCCTGAGGAGTCTCTCCTGCCTTACAGCTGTAGTAAGCCCCCTCTGTGTTTCTGAAGTATTACAAATGGAACATATATGTACATGAAAGTCTGGCCCATGATGTCCAAAATTAGACATTCTATGGGGTAAAGACCTTGTCTTTCTGTTGACCTGTGAAGCACAATTTTAGGTTCCTTAAAAATAACAAAAGCAATACTTAGACCTGCTATGTGGTGTTGATATTTATGAAATCTCATTTATGGCAAACACACATGACATTAATTTTTTTTTGGAGGGGGAATATACTGCAAATTCATGCATACATAACTGTAGAGCTTTTTCCCTCACAAGAGTTTAACAAGGAAGGTATAAACAGTAAATTGAAAACCAATAGCCCACTGATTTGTGTTTTTAGAGTTCAAATAGAAACATTAATGAGACCATACAAGACACAGTGGATCGCTTCCAAAATGACTAGATAGTGACCCACATCCTTTCATGTATTTATACCTGCTCCTGTATCTTTTACTTCATACATCTGATGAAGTGGGTTCTAGCCCACAAAAGCTTACACCCAAATAAATTTGTTAGTCTCTAAGGTGACACAAGGACTCCTCGTTTTTTTTTATAGATAGTGTCAGTTCCTCTTAATCATTTGTTTCTTGTTAGACATGGTATGGAAACTAAAATTCTGATTATGTGCTCTGTCACACTGCGCATCTTGTGATGCAGTGCAAGGATGAGTGGGGAAATTGCTTACACACCAAGAATAATTTCCTAATTACATTAAGGAATTATATATATATATATATATATATATATATATAGCATGTCAGTCTGTTATGGCCTGATCTTGTTCCCATTGAAGTCAACTGGAGCAGGATCAAACTGTAAAAATGTAAATTCTTGCTTATAAATGCTGGTTCAGATTTTTTTTAAATGGACTACTGGAAAAATCCATGTAACTTGCATGGACTTTTCTGTCTTTCACATGGAATTTATTGGGAATTATTCTGAAGCTACCAATGTTAAACCTAAGCTTCTCCTGTACTAATGACATATTCTATTAGTGGCATTTCAGTTTATTACCATGAACCGAGGAAAGTCAGCACATGGATGGGGAAGTAATTGTTACCTGTTGTGCAAAGTCTGATTTCAAAATCTAATTTGCCTGACAGATTAATGAGTAAGACAAGCTTTTATGGTAATCTCTATTCTGGGAGTTATTTTTGTCTATTTTTTCCATCAAGATGCCTGTCTGTCTGCGTAGTTACTTATATGATCCCCAACCATAGTATTTGAGAGCCTTATAAGTATTTAAAAATAGAAATAGCAGTCTCCCTCTGTGGTTTCATTGTCTTTCTAAGGGATGTGATGGAAGCCACATCGCTTGGATCTTTTACAATATAATTGACTAAACAACATCATGTATAGGCAGAGGGATTGAGTACATGATGTGATAGGTGTTGTGTATGTTTTACAGCTGAGTGAAGGATAAGATAACAAATGATGGAGCATGATGGTCATAAAAATGGAGTAAGGGAACAGTGTGTTTAGCACAACAATTAATATGGCCAGATATTTACCTGGACCATGTTCAGATTCAGGAAAGCATAAAAGCAAATGAGTCTAGCATGTAGAACCCAAACACAAGAACGTGGTGAGGAAGTGGGAGCTTGAGTAGGACTGCGACAGTCAGACATTATGTGTACAATTGATATTCAGCATAAGGGAATGAAGGGGCTAGAAGGGATCCAGTAAAAGTTGGAGCAACTGTCACTGCAATACACTAAAATATTTGTGCATTTTAGGCAAAGAATGGTTCGTAGCGGAAAGAATGGTGGGCTCCATCTGAAACAAATCTCCTATTACAAACGAACAGGAGAATATCATCCAACTACGTTAGCAAGTGAGAGAAGTGGAATAAGAAGAGCAGCCAAAAAATTTGTTTTCAAAGGTCAGAAATATTCTCTCCCTCTTGGGAAATGCATTACTTCCTGGTTTCCTTCAGGTGAAGACTGCTCATAGCACATTGAGAACAGTGTTTGATTTTTTTGTACTTGCTTTATAAAATAAAACTCATCTGTCGATCCCAGGTTAACATACACATGAACATTCTACATAAATAGAAAATCTGTCCCCTTTAGCCTCTTTATCAGCATGTTTAATTGTATTTAAAGGATATGGAGATCCATCTAATAATTAAAGCCCATTTTAGCTATTAGTGAAATCTGTAGCTATTGAGGGACCATGACTCAAGGAAACTCAAAATATAAACCCTCAACTTTAACGCCTGACAAGGAGCATTTGGTTTACCGTAATAGTAGGGCTGGAAGGAATGGCATAGAGTGGATGGGAGGGTGCTTGTGTGGGAAATGGAGGGATGTGCAAAAAGTCCCTGGTGTGTGCAATGAGCTCTGCTAACAGAAACTGTGAAGCATGTGACCCTCTTAGTCTTAATAGATTATGCTTCAGAGAGACTTTATGGGGGAATGTCATCTCTCTTGTGCTCCTATGGGGATAAGTAAGGGTGCATTGCCCTGTATTCAGAGTTGGTGGAGTACTGCAGTAAACAAATATTCCCTGCAAAAGAGAGATTTGGTATGTAATTGTACACAGCTGAAAATGGTAAATAACATGAGTTTAATAAAATACCTAACCAAGTATATCCAATAGTTTAATAGACTTCTGTTATTGTTCTGTCTTGGTGATGACACATAATCTGTAATGTTTTTCCTTCCAGAAAATAAGTTGTTCTATGTGGGAAAAGACAGGAAACAGATGCGTTTGGTAATTGTTTCAGATGAGGAAAAGAAGAGAGTGCTACACAAATGCCATGAAAGTGCTGCGGGTGCTCATCATGGCATATCGAGGACTCTGACTCTGGTGGAGTCTAGTTACTACTGGACTTCCATAACAAATGACGTCAAACAGTGGGTATGAGTCATAGCTACAGAATATCTTTATCTGATCTTTGTAATAAGCTTAATTGAGAGAGTGCTGATTACTTTGTATAATTCTTTTACAAGACTCATATCTTTTGCTTCACTTTGTTAATGCAAATAGCTGAACAGATAGTTTGCTCATACTTAAAAATTAAAAAAATGTGTGTGTTAGGTGCGTGTGCATGTTTGTGCTAAAAGTAAACCCTAAGTTACTTAAGAACATGTTTCTCATTAAAAGCCAATGGGACTTATGATCTGTAGGTACTTTTGAAAAAACCACCCAAGTCTCATTGGCTTCTATGAGATTTGTGTTTTTAAGTCACTTGGGGGCTTTTGAAAATTCTTCCTCAATTCACTGTTGGGCTGATACCTAGCATCAGTTCAGAAAGAGAGACTATTTTCAGTGTTATGAGTGATTGAAAATGTGCTGTTAGAAAAACTACGTTTGTGGGCTAGATCATTGGGACCAAACTTCCAGTGCACTGTGAAGCTTGGGGTCCTGAGTAGCTCTAAGACTCTGATTCAGCAAAGCACATGAACTTGTTTAGATTATTAAATTATTTTTTGAAGTTACAGTGTTAGTCAGACAATAAAAAAAGTCAGAACTACAAGTTTAAGATCCCAGAATCAGTGTTTTTGTATATGCAATGTGGCCAAGGTGGTGGTATTTTCTGTTTCTCCTTTTCTTGTTAACAGTGTAGCTTAATGTATAGCACAATTGTGCATTGTAGGCACAGCCTGTACTGAGTGATGGTGAGAGGCTGTGCTGCCTCCGTGAGCGCACCAGGGAGGCAGAATACATGTAGGTGCTCGTACATACATCGAGGCTGCAAGACCACTGTTAAACCCATTTATGGGATACAGTTTACTATCCCGCACCACCCACGCTCCACCAGAATGGCTGGTCAGAGTATGGGAAGGACAGAAGTTGTGGCTCTGCCGATCTTTATCCCCTTTTGGGCATTAGGGGTACATGAGGGAGTTTCTGATTTGGGACACCCAATTGGAAATCTTCTTGCACCTCTTATCACGCAAACACACACAGATTGTGCACCCACAGAATCTAGTCTTGAGACATAAAATGTATTACAGATACATATACATTTGTTCAGTGTTGCCAAATTATTGTTGCTCTTGAAGTCAGCTACAGTTCCTTATACCGATGACCATTTATCTAACTTACTTGTTAAATGAAAACAGTTCTTTGCATTTAGTTTAGCAGGATCTCGTCTTATATCTGTTTAATGAGATAAAGCTGGTCTGTGCAATGATATGCCAGATTCTGCCTATATAACCCATGCAACTAGGAAAATCACCTTAGTGCAGGGGACCTTCTGGTGGCATAAAGCCAGGATAACTTGTCCTATGCACGTCGCCTCCCTCCTACCAAAGGAGGAAGCTTGACTGGAGCAAAGTGGACATGACCTGGGCTTCCCTACCTGCTGCTGGTGCCCAGCTGCTGTATTAATCAAAGATAGTGAAGGCTGCTTTAATTTATACTGTGGGTCTAGAACAGCATGCTGAGATCACTGAGATCACTGGTATTCAAAGTTGAACTGTAAATTACTTTCATACAGCCACCTCCCAACCTGTGCTGTGTTGTGTGGTTGTATTTGTTTTTGCTACAGCTGAATATCTGTCTCAAATGTTCAGTAGTTTAAAGAAATGTAAAATTAATGGGTTGGGTGGGGAATGACTGAGATGCTCTCATCTCTGGCTCTCTTTGGAATGATAATAGATAAATTTTTATTTATTAAATTTTTATTCTTTTGACATTATACCTTCAGCAGACACTTGTTTATTAATGTCCCTCTTTTCTTGTTTCTGACCTAGGTGTATGCTTGCCAGCATTGCCAGGTGGCAAAGAATACAGCCATCATAGTACCCAAATTACACCCTATCAAAGCAGAGGATCCATGGACTGCAGTCGCAATAGACCTAATGGGACCTTTTAATACCACAAGCAGAAACCATATGTATGTCATAATGATGACCGACTTGTTCACAAAATGGGTGGTGGTTCTGCCACTACAAGACACTTCAGTGGTAGAAATTGCTAAGGCAATTGTCAGTGTGTTTTTCTTGTATGGACCGCTTAAAAAAATGGTTATTGATCAAGCAGAAGAGTTTGTTCATCAGGTAAGAGAAGTCAGCCCTAAAAAGACTTTATTTTAGGGAAGATGGTATGTTTGTCTAGAATACAAGGGTATTGTAAACAATCTGAGAGGCTTATTTGCCAAATTTACAGTGACTTGTTTATAAAAACTGATGTGTTGCCAGTTACCTTTGCGGAGTTGAGGTCATTGACTTTACTCTCATGATTCAGGGCCTGGTCCAAGCTATCTGAGGGTGGGCACTAATTATAATGCCTTAGTCTTAGATATTTTTCCAGAGTGCTCCTATCTGATCACTGAAAATTAAAGGATAAAACAACACTTACTTTGACTTTTTGGTATGTCTTGATGAGTATTTTTCTCTGTCTTGTACAGACATAAATGTATTTTTATTAGTAAAAGTTCTGTGAAGGAGTAATGGCAGTGACATATAGAAGACAGTCATGCTTCAAGAATAACTGTCTCTCTACCTCATGAAAGAAGGTTCTGTTCTTTCCTTTATTATTTGTAGTGCTGTAGTATCCTAGTCATAGACCAGGACCCCTATGTGCTAGGCACTGTACAAACACAGACAGTCCTTGCCTGTGGAGCTTACATTCTATGTAGTCTCCTTAGTATTAGTAGGAATTCTCTGCCTCCTGCCTGTACTACAGTTTGCTTATACCTTAGTGTATATTACAGTGGGAAGCCAATCTGTGGCCCGAAGATCACTTGTAGCTATCAATGGTGACTCTACTAAATTTGTACTTTGTGACAAAGTTCCTCCTGTACCTTGGTGGGTCTTGCATTTATTGGCGGACTTGTTTGCCTCGGAGATTCACGGCAGCCCTCAGTTTGGCCATTTTCGTGAACCCACAGTCCAGGTCAACTCCTCCTGTGTCTGATCAGGAGTTGGGAGGTTTTGGGGGGAACCCGGGCCCGCCCTCTACTCTGGGTTCCAGCCCAGGGCCCTGTGGAATGCAGCTGTCTAGAGTGCCTTCTGGAACAGCTGTGCGACAGCTATAACTCCCTGGGCTACTTTCCCATGGCCTCCTCCCAACACCTTCTTTATCCTCACCATAGAACCTTCCTCCTGGTGTCTGATAATGTTTGTACTCCTCAGTCCTCCAGCAGTACGCCTTCTCACTCTCAGCTCCTAGTGCCTCTTGCTCCCAGCTCCTCATACGTGCACCACAAACTGAAGTGAGCTCCTTTTTAAACCCAGGTGCCTTGATTAGCCTGCCTTAATTGATTCTAGCAGCTTCTTGGTTGGCTGCAGGTGTTCTAATCAGCCTGTCTGCCTTAATTGTTTCCAGAAAGTTCCTAATTGTTCTGGAACCTTCCCTGTTACCTTATCCAGGGAAAAGGGACCTACTTAACATGGGGATAATATATCTGCTTTCATCACTCTCCTGTAGCCATCTGGCCTGACCCTATCACAACTTACATTTTCAATTTATAAGCATTTCACAACCCACACCCTGTGCTTGTAAACTGAAGTATTTTGAATCAACTTCATCACTACCTCTTCTTCAACTGCATCTCACCACTTTCCTTGCAGTCCCAGGAGTACTTCTAGTGTGAATTGGGAGCACTCCGAGCAACAGCTTCCTTGCTGGCTGCCTGCTGCACTGCGAGGGGAGAGAAGAGAGTAGCTATGGCTCCTCTATGGCCTAGTTACTCTCCCACAGCCCAGCAGAGAAGGCCTTGTCTACACTACAGTGCTTTGTCAGTGTAGCTATACTGTCCGAGCCCCCTCATGTACAGCTTTTCTGTCTGCATAATACCCCCCCCCCCCAAATATGAGCTATGCCTAAAAAAAGCCTGCTTCTGTCTGCATAGCTGTGTCTAGGGGGTTTGCTGGCACAGCTATGACACTAGTGTGTTTTTTTTTTTTCACATCCCTGACTGACATAGCTATGCTGACAAAACCTTGTAATGTAGTCCTGGCCTAAGATAGGAGTATGACTGGCTCTGCCTGGGCCTAGATGAATACCTAGCAAAGGATTGCTCCCCTTCAGCCCAGAAGGTAGGGGAGGAGAAGAAGCTGAGAACCAATCAACAGTTACAGCTCCTGATTCTCCTCTTCAATTTTGCTGCAGGCGAGATTAGTATGGGTGCTGCTCTAACTTCTGACAACAATCCCCAGGAACCACCTGCCAGCTGGGGATAGCATTCTAGCCACTTCCTCTTCCTGCCCTTAATATGCCCCTTTGCTCCAAAGCAGTTCCTATTGAACCTGATATATTAAGCAATAAAATAACCAGTTTTCATTGTAATGTATTTGCTCCAGTCTCTATTGACTCATCCAGCATAAGGACATTAAGTGGCTTTCCTGAGGTCATAGTCTAAGGCCTGGGTTCGAACTACCGAAGTATCTTAGTACCGAAGTATCTTAGCCACCTGGCCGTCCTCATGGTGGCTAGTCGACTGTGGCAGCTCCCCTGTCGACTCCGCTTACTCCTCCTGCTGAGGTGGAGTACAGGTGTCGATTTGAGGATCGATTTATCATGTCTAGACAAGATGCGATAAATCGATCCCCGATAGATCGATCACTACCCACCAATCCAGCAGGTAGTGAAGGCGTACCCTCAGTTAGTGACTCAATCTGAATTAGAACCTTTTGTTGGCCTCCAGCTCTCTGCTGTATGTTGCCTCTCTTTGTTATCTGGTAGAAGAACAGATTTGCCCCAGGGGGAAAATACAGTAATACTTAGTGATGCTGAAGAACTTTACATTTTCAAAGCACTCTACAAACACTAATTAACACCTCTGAGAGTTAGATTGATAGTAATCACCATCGTACAGATGGGGAAAATAACAGACTTTGATATTCTTGAAGCCGTAGTGAGTCAGTAGCAAAACCAGGTTTAGAACTCAGCAATTCCTGGCTCCCCCACCCGTGCCCATTTCTTCAGACCACACTGTACTGTTTAAATTGGATCTTACATGTAGATAGGTGTATACAAGGCAATCTTTTCTGTCACCCATATGGTGGTAGGAAAGGTAGAAACTGTATTGAGTACATAATATTTACTGCAGTGTAATACAAGCACTGATTGTTCCTGTGCATTGTGTGTTTTTGTCTTTAAAGATCAACAGAGAACTATATGAGCTCTTTGGAATGAAACAAATAGTATTATCGTATCCTCAGACAGATGACACAAATGAAAGAACATGCAAGACAATCAAAAGTTTCCTGAACAAATACTGTGCAGACCACCCCAATGACTGGGATGATAATTTATCTGCCATTGCCTATGCTTTTAACTTGACTCCCATGGTATGTGTACGTTATGTCTCTTTTGTTGGGAGTTAACCGAAGTTGTTATGCAAGTACCCACTAAGACAAGTACTAAGTTTACCTGTGTTCTCCCCCTATAAATAGGAGCCAGTCCAAAACACACCATATTTCAAAATGTTTAATCGTAACCCTTATGTGTCTGAGACTTCAAATGTACTGCAAGAAGCACAAGAGGATAATAAATGTATGTTTGCCAAAATCCTTGAAGCAATTAAACAGGCTGATCGAGTATTGGAGGAAAGAAAAGCTACAAAATGCCAGGTAAATACCTAATACTTAAGTGTTATCAACGAGAAGATTGAAAAGAGTTAAGGTGAACATGTTTGAAATATTTAAAAAATCCATGAATCCTGCATGACCAAAGATCTTTATATAACACTTCTGTATACTTCATGGTAAACTCTGTATTCAATCAATGTTATGAAAACATGCAACACCTCTCAGGAAAACAAGCTCTAATTCAAGTTATTTCTCTATGTAGATTGTGAAAAATAGGATTGATGAACAGCAAACTGGAAACAAGGTCAATATTAAAAGGAAGCCAAAGCAAGTAAATCCATTTCATCTTAAAGTTGGACATGAAGTACTTAGACAAAGGAAAAACTGGTGGAAAGACGGCCGTTTCCAGTCAGAGTGGATTGGTCCCTGTATTATAGACTACATCACAGATAATGGATGTGCAATACTAAGAGATACCACAGGCTCCAGACTAAAAAGACCCATCAAAATGTCTCACCTTAAGCCATACATAAGAAGATCCAATGGACAAGGTAAATCTGTTACTTCTCTAATTCTACTTGCTTTATTGTCAGACAAGGGTATATTATTGAGCGAGAGGAAATCTTAGCAAATATATCAGTAGTAATTACAAAGACCTTGTACAGTAGTCCATGCAGTCAGTGCATTTTCAGCAAAGGAGGTTCTGGGCTGGAAACAACATTAAGGAATCATGTTTAAACTAACATCATTTGGCCCTAATCACATTAGCTGGTAAACACATTAAAAACAGATCTAGGTTGAACTATGTTTAAAGATTATTTCTTAACTCCCAATGAAGACAGGAGTAAAACTGCTGTGTTTTTGCAGTATTTGTTCATGGCTCAAAGGGGGTAAACTATTAATTTCACACATCTGGAATTTTGGATCATTCTCAGTAATCCAGAGAGAGCAAACAGCTGAATGTTACAAATTATGTAAAAAGCACCTATAATATGAAAAGTCTATGTATAAAGGTATGGGCAGTCCCTGTGTGTCCCCTTGTGACCCAGTGTGGTTCTTCTGCAGGTGTGGCCTCCCCTTAATTTCCCCTAATTGGGGTGGCAATAGCCATGGGTCAGGGGGGAGATGCCAACACACTAATAAATAAATAACATGTCATCTTTTTAATAAGGCTCCAGCGCAGGACCAAGTACCATACCAGTTGGTTAAATTCTCACCTCAGGGCCTAGGTTCAGAGCTCCCAAACATAACCCCAAGACTAAATCAGGCTTGGCTGGACTTCTGGAGCCGGAAAGAAACCACTGCCTGCTGCAGCACAAATGGCTCTACTTCCCCATTCTCTCTCAGCTTCCTCTTCCCTTCCTATTTATATATAGCCCAGCCACAGGGCAGGGACTCCTTGGCTACCCTGTTAGTCTGTCCTTAAAGAGTAGGTACCATCTCAATGGACTGTTTCTGGTAGGGTATCTTTCAACCTGTAGTGTAGAGGGGAGAATGCTTTTAGTTATTTTGCTAATTATTAAGGGTGTGGTCCAAAAGGTACCTAGATGCCAAATTCCTGTTTTAGGCACCACTGCAATCCGCAAAACTCCTGCTTGGCTGCCATCTAACCTTGTAGGTGCCTAAAGTCACTCATCCCCTACGCTTCACCTGTCTGAGCATGTGTACTACTGCCTCACTATAGGGGTCAGGATGCCTATCTCCCATCTAAGCCCCAGAGTGATTCACAAAGCAGGAAAGTCATCTGGCCCACCTAAGTTGCATGCATGCCTGATCTGGTAGGTAGCCTCTGAGCACATGTACTGGTTAGCGACCCTCCGGTGAATTCACACAAAATAGCCCTTATAACCTCCCTTTATAACCTTTAGCCTAGCTAGTGGGTAGGGTACACACACAGGATGTGGGAGACCTCCAGTTGAAGTCCAGCCTCCCCACTAGGCTAGGGAATATTCTGATATGGATCTCCCTCATCTCCCCTATTGAAATTGTTCCACCTTTAATTACAGAATTGAAGAGTTAAATATAATTGGGCCAGGAAAGTGAGAATTACTGGCTCTAAAGCCTAGCAGTGTGGGCACCTCTGATGCTTCTTCCTGTCAGGAGGAAGGGGGAATTGAAGCAGGGGTCTCGCACATCCTGCGTGAGTGCCCTATCCACTAGGCTAAAGGTTATAAGGGAGTTCCTTCTCCCCTGCTGGTTTCTTTCAGGCCCCACACTCAATTTAAAGGAAGATCTGCGTGCCTGGATTGGTTGTTAAGCAAATAGGTGCGTCTGTGCAGCCGAGTTAGGTGCCTATTTCCAAAAGAAGGGCAGGGCTTAGCACACACCCATCTTGTGAGGTTTCTCCCATTGGTAGTTTAAGGTGGCTGCCCACCTAAGGTACTAGCTTTTGTGGATCCCATTCTTAGGTACCTATTTCTCCTCACTTACCGTATGGGGAGACGAGGCATCTCAACTCAGGCTTTGCAGATTGCAGCGTTCCTGTGACTTTTCTAGGCACCCAACAGTTAGGCATCATACCACTCAGTGTTACAGCCCCAACTCCCTTCATGGATCTGGGCCTAAAATTTTATACTTCAGGGGGAGAGTTACTGGAAATGCCCCTACGCATCTCCAGTCTATTTCTACTGCTTCTGTGACACCTTGAGCGGCATTGTCCTTACAATAGCACCACCCTGTAATCAGATAACAGTGGCCATTTCTGTTGCTAGTGCTGAGTCACTTAGCATGATCTTTGGAAACTAATGAATAACGCAAAGTTCAAAGACCTTTACCACAAAACATAACTACTTTTTATTTTTCAGGCAGGTCTACTACACTACTGGCATACATGCAATAGTCCCCACTGTTGAAAGTGCATCAAACTCATTGAGCGTTGTAGCAATACCAATTTCTTTGTAATTAACACAGCAAAGACACCTGAAACCACCTTGGAACTACTTTTATTTCTTAGGTGAAAATTGGTCATTCTGTTAAATGTCCGCCTCCACTACACACAGCGGCAAGAAAACTTGGCTTCTTACTCATTTTTTTTCTCCCCAGAAGTTTAATAAAAATAACCCATATTTTCTTGTCTACTAGTTGCAGGGTTAGAGTTAACTCTGAGTTCTGTTTAAGGCTCCTCAATCCTGTGAAGATGTACTCAGGTGCTTAACTTTATTTATATGAGTAGCCTCACTGATTGATTTCAATGGAGTTATAGTGTGAAAAGTTAACGTATAAATCTTCACAGGATCAGAGCCTAATATGTTTACTATGTTCTTTGTAGACTGCATATAAATTTAGATTTCCCCTGTTCCCAACTAGTGCTTCAGAGATTAAGAACAACAATCACAAGATAAAGGAGAAAAAGAATTAGAAATCTATTTATATAGCTAATAAAATCCCGGACTAAATATTTACAGACATTAAAATGGGGAGGGAAATTTAACCAGGCTTTTCCAAGTAATTGACAAACTTTAACAATGAAACAATTTAGGCCAAATTTTAATGTCTTTCCTTATGTGGAATAGTGAGCAATCCCCATGATTCTGTTAAATTAGAGGAGCAAAATATTACTTGACATGAGTAAGCGTATTGGAATCTGGCCTTTTAGAAATAAATAAATACAGGGAAAGAGAAAACTTTATCATCCATATGCAAATGTATACTTCCTTAACTAAGGCCTTGTCTTCACTCACAAAAAGGTGTTTTCTTACTATGTTAGCTGTAGTGAGGGGATTAGCCCGGCTCCCAGCACTCTGAGTCTGTCTACACTAGCGCTTTAAAGCACTCAGACTTGCTGCACTCACAGGGGTGATTTTTCACCCTGAGCCAGCAAGTTAGAGCGCTATAAAATGTAAGTGTAGACAAGCCCTAAGGATTTTACAGTGCAATAACTATTGCAGGTTTGTTATCTTGCTGTAAAAGCCCCACCTTTTTAAGCAGTGAAGACACTGCCTAAAAGTACAATGCTAAAATTTTCTTATCTCAATTCTTATTCTTAGCAGCTGGGAAACAGCTAATCAGAGCCAGGACTCCTGCCTTTCCAGGGTAGGACAACTGAATCTTCCACTCTAAGAATCAGTCTTTAACCCATGACTAAGGCTGCAAGTTTGTCACTGATTCCGTGATCTCCATGACATTTGCAGCGGCTGGTGCGCCTGACTCGGGCTGCTCAGGCAGCCCTTGTGCCAGGCGCAGCAGCTGCTGCTGGGGCAGTCTCGGGCCCCCGCTGCTCCCCCAGCAGCAGAGTTTGAGTGTGGGAAGGGGCAGGGAATTGGGGCACAGGATGGGGTGAGGCAGGCTCTGGGCAGCGCTTACTTTGGGGGGCTCCCCAGAAGTGGCAACGTCTCCGTGGCTCAGCTGCTAGGTCGAGGCATGGCCAGGCAGCTCTGCCTCCACCCAGAGCGCTGGCTTCGCGAATCCTGGCCAATGGAGCTGTGGGGGCGGTGCCTGCAGGCGGAGGCAGCGCGCAGAGCTGCCTGGCCACGCCTCTGCCTAGCAGCTGAGCAAGGGGGACGTTGCCACTTCCAGGGAGCCCCCACAAGTAAGCGCCGCCCAGAGCCGGCCTCGCCCTGCCCCGTGCCCCAACCCCCTGCCCCCTCCCAGACCCAAACTCTGCTGCTGGGTGGGGAAGGCGCAGAGCCAGGTAGGGAGCCTCCCAGCCCTGCCCCCTCCACCCTCAAAGCACCATCGGGGGTTCTGGGCTGCGCACTGCCACCCGCTCCCCCCATTCCCCCAAGCAGCCCTCCCCCAGCAACTGGCGGGGCCCCCGTCACCCCACCAAGTTTTATTCACTGGTATTTTTAGTAAAAGTCACGGACAGGTCACATGCCATGAATTTTTGTTTGCTGGCCATGACCTGTCCGTGACTTTTACTAAAAATGCCCCTGACTAAAACATAGCCTTACCCATGACCTCTAATAACCCACCTTTTACTCAAAAAAGATTCCAGCTGCACTCCCCAAGGGGTTTACAGTCCTGGTATGGGAAGAGATAGCTGAATAACAGATTTTTCAGTTTAGTGGCAATTCTGAAAAATTTGTTTTGACCTAAAATGAAACATTTCCTTTCACTTTTGAGTATTCAATGGTTTTCTTAATTCTTTTTGTTTTAAGAATTAAAGAAAACTTCTAAAGTTTTCTTGAAATGCTTGGTGGGTTGGGTTTTGTTTGTTTTATTCTTTCTTTTTTTGTTGTTTTACCAAAGCAATGTGGCTAACTCACAATGAACTCGCTAAATGTTTTGGTGTAGCCAAGTCTCCATCTTTGGCTGAAAAAAGTTTTGGGTGAAAAATTTCACCCATCTCTAGCAGAGGTGGGTTGCTCAGGCTCAGCCTGCCTTTAACAGCTGAAATGCCTGACTAAATTATGCATGTTTCAGTCCTCCATCCCAGATCTCTATGGTGACACTACAGCCAGACAAAACCTCCAGGGATCCTGCTGGAGTTAACCACACAGACACTTCTGGAGTGTGTTTTCTTTTGTTAAAGTTGCTGATTGATCTTGTTCAAAAGATGCTAATGCAAATTAGCAGTTAGCTAAGTATTTCACTCTTTGGATTCCCCTGGTCAGCAGCCATGTGAGACAGGACTATAAATCTAGAGAACTCAGTAATTCTCTTCCTTTCTAAAAGGTAAGGGGTGTCAAACTGCAGTGATTTTTAAACACTGAACAGCTTCAACTCAAATGAAAATCTTCAGCTCTGACCAGTCAAATTACAACCCAGCACTTGGGCACAAATATCCTAGAAGGAGGCTTAATATCAGTGGTGCAAGTAGATTTTAACTCTCACTGGTAGGCTATTGCCCTCCCGACCCTGCTCCCCCTCACAATAAATGTTCTGTGACTAGAGCCCTACACGAATACAAATTTATGCCCGCGGATGCAGATATCCGTGGATAGAAATCGGTATCCGGTGAAACCCAGGGCTCTTCCGGGAACTGCAGCGGTGAAAGGAGCACAACGTAGGGCTGATGCTCCCAGGAGCCAATGCCCTGTGCTGGCAGCTCCTCCGGTGCAGCTGTACCACCCCAAACCCCGTCCCCAGCCTTTCCATGCAGCTGCGTCTCCTGTGTGGGGTCTGTACAGCTGCGCCAGAGGAGCTGCCGGCGTGGAGCGCTAGCTCCTGGGAGCAGCAGCCCCACATTCTGCTCCTTTCACCACTGCAGTTCCTGGGAGAGCCCTGCGGTTCAGCAGATACCGATTTCTATCCGCATCCACGGGTATAAATTTGTATCCGCGCAGGGCTCTACAATTCATTCTTGAAAATGTATCTTTCCTTTACGGTGTGCCAGCAATAAATGTCTTAATGGTATGGCATACCTAACCCTACTGGCTTACTTGCACCACTGCCTAATATACAGTAGCATTCAATCTTTCCTCTTAAATTCTTTCAGTCTGCAGTGTGTGTGTGTGTGTGTGTGTATATACAGTGTGTGTGTTCTATATATCAGAAAACATAATGTGGTGTAGTATAAAAAGTTTAAGGTTTTCTAGCATGTGTTTGGGATGGCCACATTTAATCATAAGTATATAAAGAAAGAAGAATCTAGGATCCATTGCTTAAAGTACTGATTTCAGCGGGAGCTATGCTAGTGCTCAGTTTGGCCCGCAGACATATAGCAAGGTGAAGCATTAAAAATAAAGGAATGTACTCTACTATGATAGCATTACAAGCCTTATCATAGGAGACTGAAAATTTGGTGCACATAGAAATTAAGGTGCTAAAGTTCTGTCCACATTGTAAGACTGACATCACAAAAATTCTAGCCGTGCTACTGAAACTGCTTTGAAAATAGGTTCGCACCCAGCATCATTTTTTAGTATTTCTATAATTATACAGAATGACTTTAAATCAAGTAGAAAGGGCCACTCTAACCAAAATGTTCTTTGTTGTTGCAGACAACCATTATCTCTTACAAGGTGCAATAGTGGTTGACCATGACTACGTTGGCTTATCGGAAAGTTCATATGGGCCATGCCCACAAAACACCATTGTCGAAGGGGAAGTAAATACCCTTGCAGCAAACAATCTGCTGCCTCTACCCTGCAAAGACAGTGAACCATCAGAATGTAAAAGTCAGTCTGAGTTTACCGAAGATCATAGAATTCTGCTAGCTAACTCAAATCCAGAGCAATGGTCTTCAACCTGCTGGACTCTTCAAACCAAGCTAGAGGATACTTAAGTAAATAAAACCCCACAATGTTTCACTGGAAGAAATGGTCCTCAACTTCTCTGGTGGAATGGAAAGGGCTTTAGTAGCTTTAAATTCCTTAGCCAAGTTTTAAATATGGAATGTTAGATACTTGTATTTACAACTGTATATGTTTAGGAATAATAGTACATGTCTGGTAATTAATTTGTATATATGCACTGATATGCTTACGCTTGTTTTACAAGGAATATGGGAATAGTTTAGTAAAAGCACATTACACCACTATACAATGGGTCTTAACTCTAATCTGCAGTGTAATTATAGACTAACAGTGTGGTCTTATCTACAGCGCATTAGTCCTTAACCACAAAAGTACAGCATAGCATTCATTTTATAGCCTCTTCACTAGTCCTGTGGGTGGCTCAAGAGCTCTGAGAACCCCAGGACTGTAAGATGAACAACGTGACCACAGTCTGCCTCCAGCTCCAGGAAGGTGAGGTGGTTTACACCCTCCTACAATTCTACAACTTTGTTTCCAGCTCTTTGGGAAAGTCGTGAGCTCTGCCTTTTTATACCCTCTATTCTTCATCGCTGGCACAAGACTCTACAACCACATGAAACAGCAGGGCTGCCAAAGTGCAGTACAAGAACCAATCTGCTTGAGACACAAACAGTCCTACAGCAACATGGGCAGAATTTCACCAGTTTTACTCCCAGCCCATCAAAACACTGTTAAGGAAAGGAGGTTTTTAGAGTCTGGTAGGCATGTTGGGGCTGCCTAAAGCACATACAGGGGCTGTCTCTGCTTATCTCCTTATCCTCTTCAAAGCAAATCTCAGATGTAGCCTCTTTGCAGCATGAGCACCACACCAATTGGTTTGTGTAGGTGCTTGGAGCATCCAGCCAGGCAGTCCTGTCTGTCCCTATCATTGGTGATTTTTATCATGCCATCAAAGATTTTGGCACTCATGTGATTGACCTGTAGTGACAGTCCTTGGTAAATGTGTTGTGTGGTTCACTGATCTTCCAGCTCGGAATCTGTCTTCAGTCTCCCTTATTATTCTTCCTTTTCATAAAAAAAACTTGTCCTAAACATAGGACGAGCCCTGCTCTTCCTGACATCCACACATCTTACCTTGTCTCTCTCTGAAAATTTGCCAAGATGAGTTGTGAGCTGGGGGGGAATTACCATGTGTGCATGCACAGAAGCTGTTGTATTTGTGTGCTTGCTATGGTGCACCTTGCAGAGTCCCTGAATCACAATTGGGGCTTGACCCAAGAACCATGGCAGTAGATAATTACCACCCGTTGGCTTAGGGGAAGGAGTCCAGATCTGGGAGCTTTAGTCTCACCTCTTTCACTGACTGGTGTTACTCTTTTTTTGCACTTCATGACCCATATTGTTGACCAAGGCTTCATACTTCCAGGGGTATTTCCCTTAGTTCATAGTTTTGATAATAGTACTAGAAGATCCAGAAGGAGAGCTGGTTGGAAAATAGTTCTTCCACCTGAGGGAAAATGTTGAGGAAAAGTTAGTTTCAAATTTTTTTTCATGGAGAATTTTTATTTTTTTATTTTTTTTTGGTAAAAATTGAAAACCAAAAAATTTCAGTTGAAAACCAAACTCGTTATTTTTTCAATACCCCCACAGGGCACACAGGGAGTATAAATTTAGGTACCTTATGCCCCCCCTTCTTCTCTTTGGGGTGGGCTCCTTGGCCAGCCTATATCTCCCCCTTGCCTAGCTGCTGTGGTACATCACTGGAAACTTTGACTAACTGAAAAGGAGGACTTGTGGCACCTTAGAGACTAACAAATTTATTTGAGCATAAGCTTTCATGAGCTACAGCTCACTTCACTGGAATGCATCCGATGAAGTGAGCTATAGCTCATGAAAGCTTATGCTCAAATAAATTTGTTAGTCTCTAAGGTGCCCCAAGTCCTCCTTTTTCTTTTTGCAGATACAGACTAACAGGGCTGCTACTCTGAAAATTGGTCTAACTGGTGAGCCTGGCTCAGAGGAAAATGGGGGCATGAGGCACCATGCTAGCATTTCCTAATCTGATTTTTTGGTGTTTGGCCCAAACCTTTTCAGGTGATAAATTTTTGGACAAAAAGTAAAAACATCTGCAGCAAGCAGACATTACTCATGAAAAAATTCTATGTCATAAACCCAATTTGCCACTGATAAACAGTTGTCATTGAAAATTTTCAATCAGCCCTCACACTTATTGATGGCTCAGCTAGGAAGGGAATCCAGGACCAAGATTTTCAAAAGCTGCTCGTGAATCTGGGTGGCCAGCTTGAGATGCCTGTAAAGAGACTTAACTCAAAAACTGCTGAGTGTCCTCTGGAAAATTAGGTCCTGAACATGGAAGAACTCAGATTTGCCCACTAAGTGACACTGCCTTTTGGAAAGAATATGCCAAACCTAGGTGCTTGGCTATGCTGTCTGTAAAATAAGGCTGCTTTCTACATACCCACTTTACCAAGCACTTTTGAGACCCATGGATGACTGAGGATTATATCATTCATTGACAAATACACAGTAGCCAGGAAACCTATATCTCAGACCCCCTGCTTTAACCACCAGGTTGCATGTGCCTCCCAGAAACAAGAATAGAGTCCAGTAATCCTGATCTCCAGCATCCTACTGCTATCTAGAAAACAGTGGCAGAAAATGCACTTTCTTTGGCTCTGTCTTAAAACTTTTTAAAAATAAAATCTTAGGAAATTCCATTTACAAAACCATCATTATTAAGGTTAAAAAGCCAAGCACTCAAATAGGAAATAACTGTAACCTTAATTCTGCCCGTGTGTATTATTGTATAATATGGAGTTATATGATCACATATTATTTTTTATAGGACTCCTGTTTGAAGTTGACGGCCAGCTGTTCTAGACCATAGTCTGCTCCCTGTATCCTATATTTCCCCAATTGGGATTTCACCCATCAGGGGTCAGCCTGATAGAGCCAGCTCCTCTAACCTCACATCCATAGCATAAGGTGCACGCTAGCAATCCCCAGCTAGGGGACAGTCTCTTGGCTTCAGGAATAAGATCAGACAGAACTAGGGAGCTGCCTCCTTTATTCCCCTCACCTCCCTGTGGGGTGCAGCAGAGCATCTGCCCTGGATGTTTTTCACCAGATACTAACTGATCTTTTCTGTGTTTGTGTACTACCTAGGATAGTGGGGCCCTGATCCAGACTGAAGTCTCCAGGCATCAGTATAATACAAATAATTAATGAGTGCTTTCATAGTTACAGAGCCCAAAATAGAGAGCACCAAACTGACTATGTGTTGGACAGGAAAGTAAAGGGCTGAATGCACTAAAAGGAATTATACTAATATTTCATATTTCCTGGTAATTGCACAGTGGCAGCTACACATGAGCTCCTCCACTCAGCGGACTCGATCCCTCTCTGGATATATATAGCCAGGAAGATAATTAATAGTTTTAGGCAAATTAGCAAAAGGGATTGGGAATTTCTGGAGACTTGTTCAAATTTGCTATGTAATGAAACAGCCAGGAGCGAAATTGGAAAAATGGCAGGAGGAAGCCTGAACAATTGCTGCAGGTAGGGTTGACAACCAGCCATGCTCAGAGAAGTATCATAGAAATACCCCATATACTTATTACAGAAAATTATTCTTCTGACCCTGTTTATGACATTCATTGAGTTCTGTCTTCCAGGAGAAAACTCAGACACACTATTTCACCAAGACTGACTGCCTGCTCTATCAACTGCACATGCATTTAATTTACAAGGGGACACTCCTCAACTTCCCAAGTCAATTCTTTAAAGGGTGGTTTGTGACACATTGTGGTGTTTATAACTAGAAGGGAAAAAAATGGAGCACATATGTTCAGGGAATTCAGCGAGAGAGAGGTGAAGTTGGTGAATTCCCCAGTAACATAAATGTTTCTATCTGGTTAGTGTATTAAAATTATTTACATATGCACTGTTAGTTGAAATAAATGATGGAAATTCACTATGCTACGGTAAGAGGGTTTTGTTCAACAATAGGTGTGTGTTTAAACAAGGGAGCCGTGATAACAATGACTTCTTGACCTTGCCATTTCTCCTGCTGGGGGTGGTTATAAACATACCACCATAAAATGTTTACTTTTTAAGGACAGATAATGTATGGACAATTCTTAGCTTTTTGCAATGGGCTTAATATTCCACAGCGGAGAAGGCTGTGATGAGTCATCATGTGTTTTTCACAACAGGCGGCTCTTGGAAATGTCATTCTTCAGGACTAGATTAATTTCTTATTCATGTGTACAGCCAAGATCCATGACCTTTTGTGACACGTAGTTATTTTAATGATCTAGCATAATAAACTTATCACAGAAGCCCCTCCTGATATTTCAAAAGTAGGTAATGGCATATGGCATGTTTTTCTTTTGGGAATGGAGCTGATGCAGACAATTATTGGACTAGCTAAAAATAAGACAGGTGAACTCTAGAAGCTCAGCAGGCACTGGAAACAGAGGAAGGCAGCACATCAGCAGCCATCATAATCTGCTGGCCTAAATTGAGTGCGTGTCTCTGTCTCTAAATTCAGTCTAAAGAAATGCTATTATAAGACTCTGATGGTAGGAATTGTTTTAAATTCAAAGAACAAAGAATGATGGGGGAGAAAAGAGAATTTAACAGTGTCTATCGAGAAATATAATGTTGCTCTGTAGCACATTAAATGAATTTCTGGGCCAAGGTAGAATTTTTTTAAAGACATCTTTTAGGCATTTCTAACCAGAATAATAAACAATGTCAGAAGGAAGTTTCTATCAAGTGGGAAGAGTCCTCTAGGAGGGAATCTAATATAAAAACACCTCATTCTGGAGGTGTGAATGATTACCTTTGGCTATTATTCTTGACAGAAACATTCCCCTTTCAGGTCTTGCTTCTTCCTATGTGACTTTTTATATATTATTACACACCAAAACCTACATTATTAAGGTTTTAAAGTCAAACAAACATTCACAAGCTTGGAAAAGCTAGAATTAAGGCTGCCAGTGCAACCTTAATTCAGCCTCCCTTGGGTATCACACTGTGTACACAGTGTTTAATTATCTGATCACAGGACTCCCTGCCTCATTCAGTGCACAGGCCTACTTGGCCCCTATATTCACAGCATATCCCCTGGGGATCTATTTACCAAACCAAAAGGACCTCCCACTCTTCATAGGGGAACGGCCATAAAAGACCATAGGAATCCCCTGAATTTAGGAGATGACAAATGAGAAAACAAAAAGCAAATGCTGTTCAAAGTTAAAAAATCAGGGTTCCAGAGGGGCACATCAAGAAGAGAACCTCTAACTCCATCCATTGCTCCTCAAAAAGAGTCCAGGGAGTGAGTGGATGCCCCCAGAGAAACTCTGCCCAGAGATGTGATCAAACAAGTGATCAGAAGTGCAAACCACAGTTGCAGTCATGATCCAACCTCCTCCTTCTTGACTGATAGATGACCATCCCAGGACTAGGCAAAGGCTAACAAGAAGGTCCAGGGACTTTGTGGGGCCATAGATAGGCTGTGACTAAATAAAAAAAAACCACAAGGCAAAAGAGCAGTCATCCTCCTCACCAGTCCCACATCCTACCTGCATCGGGCGGCTGCAGCTCCCAGTCCCAGCTCCGCAGGTGAGACTATCCTGATGTGGGGGAGGAGGCGAAGAGCAGGAAGTGACAGGGGGAGGGAGGAAGAGGAGTGAACAGAAGGCAAGGTCCTGGGGGGAGAGGCGGGGTAGGGGCAGAGCCTCAGGGAGAGGTGGGGCCTGGGCGGTGCCTTGAGGGAAGAGGCAGAGCAGGGGAGATTCTGGCACTCCTGCTGGAGTGTCTGGTTTTAAATGTTACAAAGTTGGCAACCCTAGATCCACACAGAACTTTACCTCTCTGGAGCACAGTGGGGCAACCCCATAAACAGAGCCAGCAGGCCCGTCCCACTGACTGTAGTCCAGAAAGTATCTGACTTTGGTGACACATCCCAGGACCAGCTTCCAATACACTGAGTGGGGCCTCTTCCACCTATGCTGTGAGACGTGGCTTACACAACAAAGGTTCATAACCTTGGCAGCTGTGACGGACCTGGTTACAGAGACAAACGTCCAGGAACCGGTTCATCTGGAAGATCACTTGGAGGCCCCTGCCTACCATAAGGGAGTGCTCCCCATCAGCGACCGAGATGAGATCCACCTCGGCACCAACAGTGGGGACAGATCGCAGAAAGGCAGTGGGGGGTGGGTTGGCTTTGAGCCCTCCTCCATAAGGGACTCTGTGAGGTGAGTGGCATCACCCCCTCTCCCCCACCACTGCCAGAGCTGCCTCAGCCAGCTCTACCTGATGGACTTTCTTGGGGGTCATGGAAGCAGCCCCCCCCCCCGAGGCCTTATGGGAGACCTTCTCCCTCTGCTTGAGGGGGAGGTGCTGGGCCTGTGCCTTACAATTGCTGCACATTCCCTCCATAACCAGTACCCAGACCTCTTTGGTGGTGTCATTAGAGAGCTGGCCAGCAGCTCTGGATCCAGGAGGCAAGGTTGATGGGATTGGGGCTTGGGGAGGCAGGGATGGGGTAATAGAGAGAGGGGTGGTTTGCCTCCAAAATGGGTCCTCTCCTGGGCTCCCTGGCCACTGCCACCCCCTCCCTTTCATCAGCAGTAGGGTCAGCTGTGTGCATATTGGGGGCCACTTCTGGCACCTGAGCAAATTGTTGGCTGGTGGAGGATGAGGAGGGGTAACTTACTGGGTAAGGTTGCTGGTGGTGGCAGGGTTAGCACCTTTCCGAGTGCTGGGATGACCCAGTGTCCCTCCTTGCTAAGCCAAGGAACAGTCCCTCCAGACATGCCCCAAAGTCCAGCAGAGGATGCATCAAGCCTTTCAAACTGAATAATGGATCTGGTATAGGGCACCTTGGTAGGGCACCAGGAAGTACCCCTCCAAACTTCCCGCGCCACACGCAACTGGATGGTAACTTGCCAGCAGAACAAGAAGACGTGACAGAGAGTGAGGTCCTTATAGCCTAGCAGTGGAGAACAACTTTCCCAAGTTGGAAAGGGGAAGCAGAAGGGCAGCAGTGGGCAGGAAGGATGGGACAGAGGTGAGGACACACCGAGGTCCTCCAAGGGCTTGAATGACACAAAGAGGCCTCCCACCGAAATGCCTTTTCCCACCACCTTTTGAGCAGTGTTCTCCAAATGCCAGGCAGAAGACAACCTTCCTACATGTCTTGGAGGCCAGTACACTGGCCAAGGGCCCCACTACTCATGCAAACACCCACACATAGGTTTCTATGTGGGATAAGGTGGCCATCAGGAGGCAATGGATGTCGTTCTTCCTATCAGGATGAGTAAGGGGTCCTGGCTGATGTTGATGGTTGAGGTGGTGGAGGCAGTAGCAGGCAGAGGAGCTGTGGCAGATGGTGATGGGGTGGGAGACAGGGCCATGACCACCTAGGTGCACACTCTGGAGGCTGAGGAGCAAGCTCCCCCAGAGCTGCTGGAAGGGTTTGGAGGGGACATGGGGAGCCACAGCCAATAGTGGCCAATATGAGGTCCACAGCAGTAGCTCTTTCTTCTGACAGAAGGGGCTCCCTTGGCAGTGATGGGAGGTTAGGCAGCAGAGTCCCTGCTTGTGATGTCTGCTGCTCACAGGGGGCACTGATGGGCCTGGCAGTAATGTCATGGGGATAATCACGAGGACAGATGGGGGAGAAAGTTAACGTGGGGCAACAATGGTGGCTGGGGATTCCCCCAGCTACCCCTCCATCATTCCCCCCATGGGTGATGCAGCCAGAATGGAATCCTCGCACTTGGCTGAGTTGGGAATCTATTATCGAGGGCAGGAGAGCAGAACAACCACTAGAAGGGAGGAGAGAAATAATAAAGAGAAGGGAGGGGGAGTAGGGAAAATGAAGGTTGACCCTTGTTTTGCATTAGGCTACATGTGTGGTAGGAGGGTGCAGACAAAAACCGGGAGGGGGGAGTTGTTAATGAAAAAGCAAGGAGGGTGTGGGGCACAATATGCAGTGTTGGGGGGCACTGGCTTCTCTGATTACATTGGGTTAGTGGTAGCTGTAAGGGTGAGAGGTGCAGTGACTAGGTAATGAAACAAAATGGTGGGGGGCAATCACAAGTGCAGGGAAAGCACAGGTGTGTGAGGCAGGAGACAAAGGGAACAAACAGCAAAGAGGTGGGGCTGAGCTGGGCAGGTGACTACCAACCATGAGACTGGGGCTCAGAAGTGAAGGGACACTGAAGGGAGCAGGGGTAGGGGAAGAACAGGCAAGTAATAATCAATAAGGGGACAGCAAGTAACAATCAGCAAAGTGGTGAGGCAGGTAGCAAACTATGGTGAGGGGAGGTAATAGCAAACTGCAAGGAGAAGAGGGCCAGTTAAGGGGGGGGGAGGGTTTGCGAACCACAAGGAAGAGGGGCAAGTGGGCAAGCGGGAGGAGGTAGCCCACTAGTTCAGTACAAACTGAGGGGAAGTGAGAGAGGGAAAGTCCAAGGGGGTATGTGTACTCACATGTGCTTGTGAAAGAATCTCCGCTGCCACCATCCCAGGTCCCAGAGGGGGTGAGTGGAACCAGGCAGGTCAGCAGTCCAGCCAGCAGATGGTCTTCAGCAGCCAGAGCAGGAGTGGGTGGACTGGGAGAAGGGCTCTATACTGCTCCTCCAGAGATGCAGCACCAACCTCAGGGAAGCAGAAGCTCAGCAGCAATGGCAACCCCCACAGATCCACAGGTGTGCAGGGAATGAGGGAGGGGATTGCAGGAAGAGAAAGGAGGGTCTCATGGTAAATTCAGTTGAATGCTGCCCTGGAGAACTGGATTCTACCTCTGCCTCTACTACAAAGTTCCTATGTGGTACAGTAACTCCTCACTTAACATAGTTATGTTCCTGAAAAATGTGACTTTAAGCAAAATTATGTTAAGCGAATCCAATTTCCCTATAAGAATTCACGTAAATGGGGGGGGGTTAGGGTCCAGGGAAATTTTTTTCACCAGACAAAATACTATATTATATATATACATGTACTGTATAAGTTTTAAACAAACAATTCAATATTGTACACAGCAAAGATCACAGAATATCTGGGTTGGAAGGGACCCCAGGGGGTTAGCTAGTCCAACCCGCTGCTCAAAGCAGGACCTATCCCCAGTTTTTGCCCCAGATGCCTAAATGGCCCCCTTAAGGACTGAACTCAAAACCCTAGGCTTAACAGGGCCAATGCTCCAACCACTGAGCTATCCCCCCTCCCGCTAATGATTGTGAATCTTGGTTGAGGTGATGAAGTTAGAGTGGGCTATTTCCCAGGGGATGGCTTACTGCTAAATGATGAACTCGCTAACTGGGCTGAGCCTTCAAGGGTTAACACATTGCTGTTAATGTAGCCTCACACTCTACAAGGCCGCACAAATGGAGGGAGGGAAGACAGCATGGCAGAGAGAGACAGAGACACCCTGTGTGTGGGAGAGAGAGAGAGATGCGCAATGCCCCTTTAAGTACCCTGACACCACACTCTAAGTACATTGCCTTTAAAAAGATTGGGAAGTTGAGACAGCAGCTGGAGCCAGCTCTCTCTGTCCTGAGCCCTGTTGTGTCTCCCTCCTGCTCTATATGGAGAAGGGGTAAGCGGGGGGGGGGGCACCCTGACACTAACCCCCCCTTCCCCACCTCCCCTGCACAGCAAGCAGGAGGCTCCCTAGAGCAGCTCCAAGGCAGAGGGCAGAAGCAGCACATGGCAGTGGGGGGAGGGACAGCAGAACTGGCAGCGACTGGTAGCCGCTGAGCAGCTGCTGCACAGGGAACTTAGGGGAGCGGGGAGCTGATGGGGGCAGGGGGCTGCCGGTCCACCCTGGTTCCAACCACCTACCAGCTAGCTGCAACAGGCTGCTCTTCCTGCAAGCAGTGGACAAAGCAGGCGGCTGCCAAACAACGTTATAAGGGAGCACTGTGCAACTTTAAACGAGCACGTTCCCTAATTGATCAGCAACGTAACAACGTTAACCGGGACGACTTTAAGTGAGGATTTACTGTACTGGACAAATCATTTACACAAACTCTCCACAGGTCGTCATTATTGGGTGTTTCTCATTTTCTGGGTGCCCAACTTGAGAGCCTGGGGGTCTGATTTGCAGAAGTGCTGAGCACTCACAGCACCTGGGCTGTGCTTTGAACATATAAAGTACCACAGGTGTTTGGCTGCCCGGGGAGGCACTTGACGGCGGGTGAGTAGGGGTCTTGGGGGAGGGGTTGGAGCGGGGGTAGGGCCTCAGGGGAAGAGGCACAGTGGGGGTGGAGCACCCCCAGGGAAAAATAAAGTCAGCACCTATGTAAAGTACCACATAATACTAGAGACCCCAGGCTCCTCAAGTCAGGCACCCAAAATTAATGGACACTTTTGACAATTTGGCCTTGATCTCTCTGTGCCTCAGTTCTCCATGTGTAAAACGTGAATGGTATCCATCTTGTGCTCTGAATGAGGAGTCTGGTGAGAAAGAATAGTATGGGATCAAGTCAGGATAGACTGTATTATAATATACACATAGCAAGGGGCTGAATGTAGGTTGCAAAGTCAGCCATAAATTCTGGCATTTCCTAACTCTGGAGTGTTTGATTTTGCAACCTTAACAATCTTTTATAGTAGTTTTGGAAATTATTATTTGGACGTGATATACCTTGACTTTAGCAAAGCTTTTGACATGGTCTCCCACAGTGTTCTTGCCAGCAAGTTAAAAAAGTATGGGCTGGATGAATGGACTATAAGGTGGATAGAAAGCTGGCTAGATCGTCAGGCTCAATGGGTAGTGATCAACAGCTCGATGTCTAGGTGGCAGCCGGTATCAAGCAGAGTGACTGACTCCTGGGGCTGGTTTTGTTCAAAATCTTCATTAATGACCTGGATGATGTGATGGAGTGTATCCTCAGCAAGTTCATGGATGACACTAAGCTGGGGGGAGAGGTAGATACACTGGAGGGTAGGGATAGGGTCCAGAGTGACCTGCACAAATTGGAGAATTGGGCCAAAAGAAATCTGATGACGTTCAACAAGGACAAGTGCAGAGTCCTGCACTTAGGACAGAAGAATCCCATGCACTGCTACAGGCTGGGGACTGACTGGCTAAGCAGCAGTTCTGCAGAAAAGGACCTGGGGATTACAGTGGACGAGAAGCTGGATATGAGTCAATAGTGTTCCCTTGTTGCCAAGAAGGTTAATGGCATATTGGGCTGCATTGCGATTGCATCCCATTGCCAGCAGATCGAGGGAAGTGATGATTCCCCTCTATTCGGCACTGGTGGGGCCACACCTGGAGTATTGCATCCAGTTTTGGGTCCCCCACTTTAGAAGGGATGTGGACAAATTGGAGAGAGTCCAGTGGAGGGCAATGAAAATGATTAGGGGGCTGGAACACATGACTTATGAGGAGAGGCTGAGGGAACTGGGCTTACTTAATCTGCAGAAAAGAAGAGTGAGGGGGGTTTGATAGCAGCCTTCAACTACCTAAAGGTGGGTTCCAAAGAGGATGGAGCCAGGTTGTTCTCAGTGTTGGCAGATGACAGAACAAAGAGCAATGGGGGAAGTCTAGGTTGGATATCAGGAAAAACTATTTCACTAGGAGGTGGTGGACTCTCCATCCTTAGAGATTTTTAAGGCCCGGCTTGACAAAGCCCTGGCTGGAATGATTTAGATGGGGTTGGTCCCACTTTGAGAAGGGGGTTGGACTAGATGACCACCTGAGGTCTCTTCCAACCCTAATCTTCTATGATTCTATGTATATAAAAATGTGGTTGTATTTCTTCCTTACAAATTTTGCCACAAGGTGTCAGTCACTCACTGCAATAGTTTAAATAAGAACTCCATTGTAAAGCTAGTCAAGTCAATAAACGTGGATGAAAAGTCTGCAGTAACTGTTAAAAACAGATGGGGAAACAAATGACTGTAGCACAATTCTCTCCCAAACTATGTTTTTGACAAGAAAGGGAGGGTGCAGCACTTTAACATTTCATGGTTCTTTGTGTGGTTTTATGCCATTATCAACAACCCAACCACTACAAAAATACCAGTTTGGTATCTTGCAACAATCTCGGAACATAAAACAAACCTCCCTATAAAAAAACAGCCACTATGTGCAATCAGATACATCAGTGAATTTCTCTGACTGCTGAAACTTTGTGCTCTGTAGGGTATTACACAGATGATATACTAGAACAGATACATGGGTACGGCTTTCCAAAATGAAAAACTAGGGCTCCCATAATAGGAAAGGGGGGGTGACAGCATTGCAGAGGATGGTTTTGGTGGGTATCTGGTTGATGAGCATGGGAAAATGAGAAAGAGAAAAGGGTGACCCATGTCTCCCTCTCCTTCCCAAATCCCTGGCTCCAGTGGCTTTGACTCTACATGCTGGGGAGAGCTAATTCAAGGACTCAGGGAGCCAGGGTAGATTCAGTGAAAGTGCTTGTGTGGGGAGAAGATCGTAACCTACATCTGTATACACCTGATAGCACACTATCATTTTCATGAGCTCATCCAGCAGTTGGCTCCTTTGGGTGGCCAGTTTGGAGGGGATTACAAACACTTGCGTAAGACAGGTTTTGAAAAACACCAGGGCAGAAACTGAAAGTGGACACTATTAGTATTGTTTGTTTCTGTCTCTTCTTACTACACCCATAATGCTCAGTTTTGAGGAACACATGGCCCACCCTACACTGACGATGGAAATTATGTACCACAGGTTTATGCAATTCCTGCCATTACTAAATACTGCACCAAACACTAGCTATGTTTTGCAATAGCACACTGAACATCCTCAGCACACTGAACATCCTCTTGAACGCACACTTGAAAACCCATCGCTATCCACATGTGGCTCGCTTACAAAGGGTTGTGTAAGTAACAGAAGATGTGCATGAAGCCCACTCAACCTGCTCGTTTTCAAATGTGGGACACAATAAGTGATCCAAAATGAACTATAAATTATTCAAGCAAAAAACAAAATATTGTGGGATTCATGATTTTAATGTAAATGGCTCTTTCTAGAACCTCAGTTTCATGCTGTTTTGTTTCTGGTGTTAATAACTTTAACAATAAAAGTGAGAGGATACCAAAGCTCTGTGGAATGGAATTACAGAGAGTGACATTTGAGCTGTATATGCACGTGCCTTAACTCTATGTCCCTGTAGTTTCACCTACTGTGTACTTGCTGGAAGAATTGTACAATGAAGTCAGCTAGGTCGGTTAGCTTCTCAGACAAGAAGCTTCAAAAGCAGAAAGGAGTTGCAGGTTTTGCAGAGCGAAATATCAGATCTCTGCAGAATGCAAACCCTCCCTGTATGATAGTAAATTCCTCTCTGCTGTCCCATGCTGTTCAATGGCACAGATGAATCTAAATATTACACAGGAACAATAGCGGAAAAGTATCAAAGAAGGGTGATTTGAACAGACCATTCATGCAGATGTTGAATATTTTAAAATCACATTTTATGATAATTCATGATGAATCAAGAAGTTATCATATTCATTCTAGAGTAAGAAAGGTTAGATATAAAAGTAAAATGATGGGATGTTAAAACTGTGCTGTGCAAGCTGTATGCTGCTATTTTAAACAGAAAACATGTTCTAAGCAACATAGGCATTTCGCTTGTGCTCTTCTTTGTAGCATCTGTTACAGGCATGCAACCACACTGAAGTGCAGAGCCAGAATTTGACTAGCGAGTCAGAGATGAATTAGGCATCCCATGTCTAGGTTCAGAAACAGCGGTCTTTCCCCATTTTCCTGTTACAGCAGTCATCCATTACACACAGCAGGAGACCAGAATAATTGCACAGTATGTCACAGGACATTGTTTCAATAAGAAAAGCACATTTAAAAGAACAATGTCATGGCGTCTCTGAATGTTTGATTTAATCCAGTGTAGCCCTTATTTTTGGCTTGCTCTATAAGCAGTGACCTTACCTAGTTTTTCTACCCAAGACATTTTATGTTAATATGTTGCTAGCACATTTGGATAAACAAACAATTTTTATTAATACAACACTTCTTATACACTTCAGGGTAAGGCAGCAGAAATCTGCAGGTTCCTCATGCCATGCCCCTCACAACTCTACCCAGCCCCCACCAATTCATGCCCCTATGCGACAGTACCAGGAATCATACTAGGGAACTAAAAGTTCTCTGAAAGGATGTACATGAATCTAGCTTAGTGGAGAGCAAGGAACTGTTGCAATTTACTGCATTGATTTATAAATCCTCATTAACTACTACAGTGCACTGCTTAATTGGAAAACTCTACTTAATCAAGATGCCTCCTAGGGAGCCAATTTACACCTAATGGTACTTGATAGAAAGGACAGCTGCTTAACTGGGATATAATTTTGTTTAACCGGGACACCTTCAGGTGACTTAGTGGTGCAGGTCTGTTTGTTGGCTCTTCTACCAGGAGCCTACAGTTGCCTCCTGGTTTGCTCATTGTGAACTACCTATATTCAGAGGGGCCACCTCTCTGAGCTGCCCAACTCAAACTTGGGACAAATAGCAGGTTCCTTCCCTGCCTTATCCAAAGTTCATGGCATTATTCACTAATGGGAGAGGGTCACTGCAGCTCCTCAGGCAGCACTGTTGCCAACTCTCAGTATTTGGTGTTTTTCTTAAAGCCCCAGCTCCTAGAGCCATGTGATTATATGAGAATCTGAGCTTTCAACTAAAAAGTGTCTAGCCCCCACAGTGGCTGAGAAAAGCTCAAAAAAAAAATGAATCCACAAGATACAAAAAAATCCATTAAAAAAAAATCACACTATATGATCAGTCGTGATTTTTGAAGGCTTGGAGTTGGCATTTCTTCCAGCGTTTATTACTTAAAAAGCATTTTCTGTTAATTGGTGGACATCTGCTGTCAGTGAGATAAAAGGGCACATGCTATGTAAGCCAATTCTACTTTGACAACAAATAACTAATATTTTTCTTTCAGTAGATAACACATGGTTATTCTTTTAACAGAGATTCTTTTGAGGAGGATCTGCTGGTTATTAAACAATTGTGCAAAAAGAATACTCTGATCTATTGTTTTCCTGCATGATTTTTCCATTGCACGTTACCTTTAGGTACAGCAAAAATTAGTTCTTTTTACTGCATCTCTCCTCTGCTCATTTAGGGCCAGACTGTGTTATTAAAGCACAGCCTTGAACAGGAAAAGCTGTGGAACTGCAGTATGCCTCCCGGGGAGCACAACTGTGGTGGCAACCCACCCCTTTGGAGATTACAGTATGTGCCCTTATCCAAAGCTAGCAATGCAATACTGGCTAGTGGAGCTATACTGTGCCTGATTTCAACCATTTTTGGGATGGCTTGCACCACAGTGGGGTCTAGTAGAGACTAGTCCCTGCACGCTGGAGAAGGCATAGACTACAATTGTTTTATGTCCTGCTGAACAAGTTTGTCCTTTTATACTTCCATTTAAACCATGCTCAGTTGCACCCATCGTCAGCGATATATAATTTTTGTAGTGTAGACAGGATTAAGTAAGGAAGAGAAGGCTCATATGCACTCCACCAAGAGCCACATCTGAACAAGAGGCAGCCACACTTGGCTTTTAAAAACCCCAGACTATTTTCGATTGGTTCCTACAGAACATTAGTGACCCAGGTTTATCATTTAAAACAAGTGTTAAAGAGGGCTCCACTTTTAACAACATTCAACAAAACAATAAATGGACCCAACTGGTGTAACATTTCCTGTAAATACTATGGTGTCTTTATGCTTTTTGGTCAAGTATGTGTTCGCCTGCACTCAAACTTGATGATTTTCATTTAAAAAAAAAACACCACCACCCTCAATTGAGATGAGTTTGACCACCCAGCTTTCAAATGCAGAAGTTATACACTGTCTTCTTCACTGCAGTTGTTTTCAGTTAATATTTAATTACACGCTAATCTCGGAGTGCATTTCCATACATTGTGGCTCCCAAGATAGTTAGCTCACAATTGCTAAATCTAAACATCAGAAAATAGACAGGCTCATAACAGCCCGTTTAATAAGAGTGCACATGCTCAGAGGCACTCATTATTAAATATAAGATCTTGTCTTGTCCAATAATATGGTACCACCATGGGTTTTGATTAACTATATTAGTTAAAAGTTGGGCAGTTCAGCTCTCAGCACAAAGCAGGTAACATCTTGCACCCTAATGAGGTACCCTCAATGGTATGCATCCGATGAAGTGAGCTGTAGCTCACGAAAGCTTATGCTCAAATAAATTGGTTAGTCTCTAAGGTGCCACAAGTACTCCTTTTCTTTTTACTTTTTTAGGTTTCTTCCTGCTCGAATTCTCATTATTTTTGCTTGTATGCAAGTTTAAGGCAAGCAAATGGCTCAGCTATAATAAAGTTGCACCCAAAAGAACACTAATGCTCTCCAGGGTCCCAAGTGTGAGACAGAGTCATTTTGTTAGGGGGAAAAAAACAGTACTTTCAGAGCTACAGCATCAGCGCTCTAATGGCCTGAAAAATGGTTGCATTTTGGGAGTTTAACCCTAGAGGAGTTACCACTTCTCTTCTAAGAAAAAACAGAGAAGGGTAGTTAAGTTTTTTACCCTTTGTTCCCGAAAGAAGAGGTACAAGGCCTTATCTGGTCAGGGATGAATCAGTCTGTGTTCCAGCAATACAATACATTTGCCCCCAAGAAACCTCCTTAAGCACCAGCAACAGCCCATTATAGTAAATGTGATGAAAGTCATTTCATAGGACCCTGTAGCAATTTTTTGCTCTCTCAGCCTGTATGTGCAGATTTTAAATAAAATGAGATTAATCTATGCCTCTGATCCTCAAAGGAGACTGATGAATCATGACAATGTCACACAAATGAGTCACTTTAGATGACTCACACATTCAGCATAATTATCTAGCCGGTCTTCAGCAAATATAAAATAGTGAGTCATCATATTGCAGAAATGAGGACTATGTTGCATGAATGGGGGAGGAAATTTAGAAAAATTAAGAGTATCAGTTCTGTAAGCAAACTTATACTAGTTGCCTAAACTAATTTATTTTCATATGCAATCTGAGACACAGGTTTCTTCTTAGCTCTGATCATGTTTTATTAAAATAAATACCCTGCAATTTTGATATACAGGCAAGATTCCTCTTTAAATGTTTGTTTGATTTTATACATGTATGTAAGTTAGTCTTGTTTTTTTCCCCTTTAAAGCTGCTACATAACAAAATATCTTCCAACTCATACAAAATAGCACATTTTTCACTGTAAGAAGTGGTCTGTGTTATTGTTACAAAAGTTGTGTACAAAAACCCTTCAAATATGCAAAAATTCCAAAATACACTCTGACAGCAAATGCTCTGCGAACACTTTATTACACAAATTACATTCAGCCTCAGAAAATAGTATTTTAACAGTAATACTATCTAAAAATAAGACATCTCAGAAACACACCAACTAAGGAGGAAGAAAAAAGAATTAAATAGAGACTTTTTCTCTCTCTCAATGCAATATTATGTGATTTTAAAAAAATAGAAGAAGATTTAGCAGCTTTGTTTTCTTGTGGCACTGTATTTCCTCTGTACTGCAATAGTTTAAGGATATTGAACAGGAAAGGCACAAAAGAAAGAAACTGACAACTGAAATGTCATGAGGAAAATATTGTGCTAAAGCAGATAATGGGACTTATTTACAAATACAGAAAAGGTCCCAAAACAGAAATGATAAAATACTACTACTTTAAATCAGTACTGCCATTAAAAGAGGATTGTTTTCTTTATTAAGATGTTCACATAAAGACAACGGCACTGATATAAAACTTCCACACACTCCTCCACTTAAAAAAACCCCCAAACCAAACTAAAACCAAACAAATCCCAGTGTACAGCCCCACGCAGACTAGTACAGTTTACAATTAAATACACAAAATCTTAAACGTGCTAAAGGGAAAAGGAATCTGATGTTCTTGGTAGAATCATTCAATGTAGAATAAATCAAAGGCTGGTTTCATGATGAGGAAGATACTGGTGGGGGTGGGGGAGCTGAATACTCTTCTTCTGAGTCTGTACCATCATCTTCATCTTTTTCTTGATCACTCCCTTCAGTACTAAGTCGGTCAAACCCTTTCCGACTGTAGCTTTTGTGGCTTGCAAAGAAGTTCCCAAGGTTAAGGCCTCCACTACCTTTTCCTGTAGAAAGGAAATACCTAAGGTAAGCTTTCCATTACTGAATTTGAAAAAAAAATTCCTACCACTCATCCATTACCCACTTTAATGACCCTTATCCTTTTCCCAAAAGCACCTTCCACCAAGCCCTCGAAGAAGGCCAGCACATGAACCATCTTGGGAAGCTAGGCACATAGGTTGTGGCAAACAAAATTACAAATGGGTTTTTTTAGAGCTTCCTTTAGGATTCAGCTATAACAACCGTCTGAACAGCATCTCGTGTGTCCTGACCAGTTTGAACATAATTAGCCATCCCAGAGGCAGCGCTTCATTTCATTCACTATAAGAAACAGGGATAACTCATTATGACAGGTACCAGCTTCTTGGCAGGAATGGCAGATCATCTTGAGCGGACATATAAAAGGTGGTAGGAGGAAGGCATTATATATATTTATAATAAAGAGAGAGCTGAGGAGGAGAGACTTCCCCCACCTCTGCCCTTGGAAAATCCCACTCCCAGCACCAAGGTATTAAATATACAGTATTTATTCTCAAACATGTTTCTGTGTTGACTTACTTGAATAAAATCTGAGTTATTGGACTCTTAACAGTCAAAGATATCTTGCATTTTACTTACCTTGAAGTCTGCCCAAGATTCTTCCTGAACTTGATTCAAGTTTGTGGTCTGCATCAGCTGAAAAGATAAAGCAAATTTCAAAATAAGCATCAATGGCCCTATTCTGAAACAGTGCATTTTCTGATACTGATCAGCAGTTGAGAGAAAAATTGATATTGTCCAGTTTCATGGTTAGGGTAGAATTCTAACTCATAGTGGGAAAAAGGACACACTCTTTATTTTCAGTTTGTGCCATTCTTTCTATACGTCATTGCAGCCATTAAGATGATTAAATTCTCAGTCAAATCCGAGAACCACTTTCTCAACTGCTGGCTTTTGTGATCGTGAAGACTACAGTTGGAGAAGAACAACTTCATCACTTACACTGTCTGGATAATTATATTCCAGCACACTGCAAGTTGTAGTAAGACATGCCAAACAGTACTATACTTCTGTTCTCATTTGGACATGCATGTGGTACAGTTTGCTCTTGAAACACTCTAGATCCATGGTAGACACTTCAATGATCTCCAAATTTCTTGAGCTACTGGAAAATGATAGTGATTCTCCCACTGCAAATCCAAAGGAAAACAAAAAAACACAACCAAATTGTTTTTTCTACACACTACTTTGTATATACTCATAAATCAGTGCAAAGAATTTGCAGAACTAAGTGATTTGTTTTTACCAGTTTAAATATATTCTAGATATTTAACAAAGTCCAGTTTTATCAAAATGTTCCCATCCACTGTAAATTCAGTTACTCCAAAATGCACTAGAAGGAACAAATCTGCATGCTGGGAGATGGACAGGTAGATTTAAGAAGTCTTATTCATATCTGCTTTTTATTATGATTTAGCCCTCTGGAGTGTTTGCATATTTAACACTAAAAACAACAACTCCTCATGCAGTATTACTTTTCAATGTTGAACATTTGCAAGCAAGATTTTCTTCCACCATTATCACTGCACTTCAAACTTTATGCATTTTGTGTGAGGATTTCAATTACATTGGGTCTGTAATAGTGGTGGAACTATGTTATTTGCACAATTCATGTATGTTTTATTCTGTCTGTTTTACCAACTTTTTATGGCATACAGATAATCCAGGAAATGAACATTTAATTGCTAATTCATGTGACAGTTTCGAAGAAAGTAAAATGTGTTATAATAGGTTACTACAGTATGAACTGGAGACAACGTCACAGTTTTAGCACTATAAATACGCATTAAGAAGGTCACAGCTGGATTTCAAAGGGATGAAGGCACATACATAATAGAAACGTATGTATGACTCAGAAAATGCATGAGATAGTAAGTGAACTACCATTTATGTTCCCCTCAGACATTTTTTGTTAATGTTTGCAATTTGTTTATTTCTGGGAAATCCTGTAATACTGTTTATATCTTTCAGAGTAGCAGCCAGGTTAGTCTGTATTCGCAAAAAGAAAAGGAGTACTTGTGGCACCTTAGAGACTAAGCAATTTATTTGAGCGTAAGCTTTCGTGATGCATCCGATGAAGTGAGCTGTAGCTCACGAAAGCTTACGCTCAAATAAATTGGTTCGTCTCTAAGGTGCCACAAGTACTCCTTTTTGTTTATATCTTTATCGGTCTTTTTTTTTTTTTTTTTTTTTTTAAAGCTGCACTTATTTTGAAGAAAAAAGTATTCTAAGCTTTCCCAACATGAAAAGCATCTCTAAGTACATTATACATTGAATTTTAAAATAAAGGATTTATCTAAATCAAAATAATTATAATCAGAAGGCTCTTTCTGGGATTTCAGAACCAGTTTTACCCTGATAACAACTAAAGGGAAGATTTAGAAGGAAATACTGAAAAAGTGGTTTATTAAGGTACAATAATAAATGTATTTACAGACACAGTCATTTGTGGATGCCAACACAGGATTAGAATGCATTGCCATGGTACCTGTACACAGGATTAAATACAGACAACAGGACTCTTTTCATAATTTTGGCCCTGCCTGTTCAATGATGTCTTTGAATAATAAAAGTCTGTTGTTCTGGAATTTAAGAGTTATTCATGGTTACCTCCATAGACCCTTGTCTTCCTCCATCGAATAAATACAGCAATTGCCAACAGGACAACAATAGGAATAATTAGAAGAGTTGTAATAAGAACAAAGGAAATTCCAGGGCTGGCCTGTTCGACAATATGATGTTTTTCCCACTTCTTTTGAGACTCCGTTGAAACAGGTTTGTTTTTCAGTCTGGCTTCTATAACTGTCTCTGCTTCTTTAAGAAAAGAAGAGAATTGACATCGGTATCTTGGCATTTCAAGCAACATGCTTGAAAAGAACATGCTAATGCCCCGGAAATTTTCAGTAATTAATAATAGGCACCATTAAAACTATAAAATGACATGCTCACGGGATTTCTTAGCTACTGCTGGTGTCATCTCAAGAGCCATGCAGGGGAATAGAGATATAACTTTCTAAATGTCTGAGAAGATTAGAGTGTACTCTCTTTATTTCTCTAATATTTGCAGTTCAGAGGATGGAGATGGAACAACTGTCAGGGAGAGTTGCTCCTAAAGAATTCCAACATTTGAATGATGGGAAAATCCTGAAGCATTCCATTGTTATAACAAAGCAAGGCATGACATTACTTTCTCAGGAAGACATCCCCTTACGTTAGCTGCATAGATCCTTTTGCAAGTAACCGGTTACATTTTTGTATTATCAAGAATAAAAAGGGAATGTATTTGTTACAGTCCTTGAAACAATTAACCCAGAGGGGATTTGTATGTATGTGTGTGTTCGTTCAGAGCAGCTCACACTTTGCGAGATAGGCATTAATTGTATTGTGGTTGCATTTTATCCACAACTTTAGTTGCTAGAATTATGCCATGTGAAATGATTCCACCAGTTCATTTCCTTTTCCCTACAGTGCCATGGAGGAGGATGAATGGGAAAAGGAGGTTGATGCTATTGGTAGACTATAGTTATCAAGGAGGAACATGTGCCATATTGAGAAGGGAGCTGGATAATATGATCCCAAAAAGGTGCAATTTCAGCTGTGAAGTTTGACATGTGTGTATTGCTAGTAAATCTGTACAGCTGGTAATGTTTTGGATGAACTCCAATAAAACTATATACACTTCAGTATTTTCTACCGGGGTAGCCAAAGTGTGGCCTGTGGAGTCAAGTAAAGTCCAGAGAGTTCTATAATGCAGCTGTGAGTTCCCTTAGTCTTTAATATGGAGAAGTGGCAGCCAACGATTACCAGGTCCCAGCATGAAATGAGCCACTGAAACTTCTTAGGGCTTGTGTTCACTGGGGCATTTGAGAAAGTTACCTACACTTGAGTTAACTTCTCATGAGTTAGCCTTGGTCAGGTGAGAGCAGTCACACTGTAAAATGGTCGAGCTGCACAGTGGTTGGATTAGCAGCTGACTGAGTAACCAAGTCCCCACTGCTTTACTAGCTGGAGCATCAGCAGCACTCAAACTTCAACCCACAGCCCCTGACAGGCCAGCTGGCTTTAGTTTAAAGCCGCAGTTCCCAACATTTTCCCTGTATGACCCCATTTTCACATGTATTGCTTCCTGCGACCCCAGACAGCATGGAGGATGCCATTTTTAAATGGAGTTGTCCTTGCAGCTTGACCTCATACGCAGTTTATGTGTGAAGTCAACTGCAGCATGTCGGACACCATTTTGTTTTACAAAATGGCATCCTCCACACAGTATGACCTCGCACACATATGGTGTGTGTGAGGTCACGCTACATGGAGGGTGCCATTTTGTAAAATGGCATCCTCTGAACACTTGGGATTGCAGCAACCTTACGTGGGATCATGACCCAAAGTTTGGGAATTGCTGGTTTAAAAATATCACTTAACTCGAGCTAAAATTTGTGTGTGCACAGGAGTCAGGCTAGGGGCAACACTTCATTTATATCTCAAGCTAAAACTTTAGTGAAGACAAGCCCTTATTCTCCATGGACCACACTTCTGTAATGAAGACGAGAATTGTTGCAGACTGTTCAATTTTATGCCTAAGTAGGCGTTACCTTTCAGTTCCCAGCAAATTCTTTATGTTGCTCTCACTTTGACACAGCAGAGTTGGTACTGGGGACAGCCACTGTGACCAGAGAGGGGACTGAGTTCTAGTTTAGCTTCTAGGAAGTGTAAATCAAGACATTTTAAAACAAATTTATTTTGTTTATATTCCATTTTCTCCATTTTTAATAAATCTTGTTTTTATTAAGACTACTGTTTGGGTGTATCCCAGGAGAAGAGAACTCCACAACTTCTATGAGGAGGGGTTGCAGGATGAAAACTTTCTGGAACCTACATCCTGGACTCAATCTTGGCCAAGGAGCATGGAGAGAGGAGTCCACTCCCAGTGCACTGTGCTGCCATCAGGCTGCATCAAACAAACACACGAAGGGAAAAGCCAGAAGAACAAGGAGGGTAAGTTGGTGGAGGTGTTTGACCTGGGAACATAGGGTGAAACTTCAAGCAAAATGAAGCCACAAATTCTGTTTGGAACTGAACCCTGTCTAACCCCAACCAATAAATTCACTCCTTTGAAATCTGAACACTTTAATTCATCCTGGAAAGTATGAAAGTATATTGCCAGTTCAGTCATACAGCCGCCTTCTCCTTCCCAATAAGGTGCATACTGTACCCTTTAGCATTATAGCAATGGATAGACTAACCTATTTTATGAAAATCTCACTGATTACTTGACTGCTCATTGGTAACAGATTACAGATTGTGACTATTGAAAGGAAATAGGATTTAGGCTCTTTGCTCACTTGGGTGCATTTGAAAATACTCTGATTCTAGAACTGTATTTGGTTGCCACATAAGATTAGAAAAGGGGTTTCTAAGGAAATTCTTTAAATTTATTTATTTATTTATTTAAAAATTTCGAAGAAACTTTTATGGCATATTTTTGAGAAACATTTTTAATTAGTAAAAACACAACTTCATACTAATATCATGGACTAATTTATTTTATATTATTTTAAACTTTTTAAAAAAACTGCTGCATCAGAAACCTTTTCTGATATTATATTAGATGAATTTAAAAGCTTGCTATACGTCGTATGAACATATATATATGCATAAGTGCAATATTTGTATGTATATTTATAAAATTATATCGTTTGTTTTGTGAAATGCTCTCCAAGTTTTGCTATGTAGTGAGGCTTCACATTTTATGGGTCATGACAGAGAATGACTGTGGGGGCTTTTATAGATCTTTGGCTGCTCAGGTAGCAGCTATAGCTAAAGGCACTTTCTGATGTTAATCAGTTTTCCAAATTTGTGTCTCATTTTGAGATTAGACTACTGTAATAAGAGCACTCTACCATCTGTAAGTTATAGCTAGTGCATACCACATCAATCCACATTAAGCAGAACATCACACAGAAAGTATATTATATCTATACATTTTACTCCTGGGGGAATTCTGTGCCACTACATACGAGCAGAATTTATGTCCCCAGCAGATTTTATTTTCTCTGCAGAATACAGATTCTGCTGGACTTACACCTTTCACCCACCAAGGGCTGCTGTGGTTCCAGAAGAGAGGGCAACCAGCTGGTGGAGAGGTTGCGTTCGTCAGAGCAGGGCCAGGTAGGAGGCACCAGACAGAATTGAGCACATGGGGCTGCTGACATGGAGTACAGAAGGGCTAGTGGGGGAGGACAGACTGGGGCATAAGCTTAGGGGCTAGTAGGATGACAGCATTATGCCAGGGGCTGAATGGGAGGGTGGCTGCAGGGCCCCATGGGGACAGGGGGTAGAGAGGAGCAGGGATTCATGGGTGTAGGAGGGGGAGATTTTTGGTAGCCCAAAGTGCAGTAGCATGCCTAGACCACTGCCCACAGCCGGCATACCAATTGTTATATTCATTGCTGAAAGCAGCTAGAAAGGCAGTTGCTGAATCCTTAGCACAACTAACAGACCAGCAGGGGAGGGGAAAGTGAGTGACAACAAGGAGTGAACATGACCCAGTGCCCTCCTGACTTGAGTTTTTTCTGAAGCATGCAGTTGTGCAAAATGAAAAGTCTGGCCATAGTTAACTATTGTTATGTGAAATACAGCTGGTTAACTGAAGAAAAATTCCCTGCCTGACAGGCTGGAAAACTCCACACACAACTTCAGCTCAGCAGTTTTTTGATGAACAAGCCATGTAATACTAACAAACTGGGTATAAAAAGATGAAGAGATCTGAGCTCAGAGGACATTTGAATACTTGGGATATTTTGAGACACCTCTCAAGTTCCCCTGCAGATGGCTAGCTGGCCACTGGAAGTCTACAGATATCCACTTGAGACCTTGGGTAAATATTAAACTGGGGTTAATTTGGGGTGCTCTACTAATGTGCTGCAGACATGTGTAAGTACTTGATGTGACGTTGCACTCCATACGTTTTATGGAAATATGCTTATGAATATGACATAACTGGAATATGCTTTATGCTAAATACTCCTTGTACGGGGTCATTAGAAAGCTTATAATCTACTAAGTATGTTCACCCTATTTGTTTGCACGTATTATTTCTATGTCTGGAGTTAGGAGAATAAGATATAAACTTGTATCACTGATGTAAACATATTAAGTGGGGGCCATTAAGGGTGCTCCAGAAACAATCAGTTGAAAATGGCCTTAGTTACTTGAAAGTCTTCCTGTGTACGTGTGGGCCTGCCCATGGGGAACGGGGACTAGGGGTCTCACAGTGACATGTGACCATGTCACCTGATAATGAAATCCATCTTAAATCTGGTACTTTTCCATTTAGGAGGAGGGGTGGGGACCCAAAGAGAAAAGATTCCTGCCTTGTGCTAAAGCTATAAAAGGGGGTGGAACAGAACAAAGGGGGCAGCCAGTCATGAGAAAGCCCCTGCCTACCACCTGAGATGTCTGCTGGAACGAACAAGAACTATACCAGGGGAAAGGATTGGCCCCAGACTAGGAAGGAGTGTAGTCTGTGAAAGACGCTTATTGGAACATCTCTGAGGGTGAGATATTATCTGTAATCAGTTTCTTTAATGTATTAGGCTTAGACTTGCGTGTTTTTGCTTTATTTTGCTTGGTGACTTTGTTCTGTTATTACTTGAAACCACCTAAATCCTACTTTTTATACTTAATAAAATCACTTTTGTTTACTAGTAAACCCAGAGTAAGTGATTAATACCTAGGGGAGCAAACAGCTGTGTATCTTTCTCTATCAGTGTTATAGAGGGCGGACAATTTATGAGTTTACGCTGTATAAGCTTTATACAGAGTAAAACGGATTTATTTGGGACTTGGATCCCATTGGGAACTCGGTGTCTGGGTGCTGGAGAGGTAACCTGCTGAGCTGTTTTTGGTTAAAGACTGCAGCTTTGGGGGCATTGGCCCAGATCTCGAGTCTGTGTTGTTGCAGGCTAGCGTGTCTGGCTCAACAAGGCAGGGTTCCGAAGTCCCAAGCTGGCAGTGAAAACGGGCTCAGAGGTAATTTCAGCACATCAGGTGACAGTCCCAAGGGGATCTCTGTGACCAAATCCATCACACTTTAGACTAAATAAAGTAGACGCTTAGAGTGAAAGCACCTTTGTTTGCCTGCTTACATCAACTATCTATTGGCCAGACGTGCCGTGTCCCCCATTGATTTATTTCCTGTCATCACCTTGCAAAGAGTAAAGTTACCAAGAGCTCTGAGTTCAGCAAAACCCCGGGTAACATGGAGAAGGGAGCTGCAGACACAAATTGGGACGTGGGGTAAGAGGATGCAGAGATACATGGGGACGCGGGCAGATGTGCCCAACTAAAATGGGAGAGGCTAGGGGTCAGCCAGGGCCTACATGGGGGAGGCTCCCCAACTCTGTACAATCCCTTCCCACCCCCAACCCCTCCAAAAACCTGTTCCATACTTCTCCCATCCACACACAACCACTCTCCAGGTTTGCTCCCAGGCTTCCTCCCTCCCTCTACCCAAAGTCTTTGCACTTCTTCTGAGGGGTGCAGGAAATATGTTTATGTATTGTAGTTTAAATGAATTACTCAAAGTTCTGTATTAATATGTCTAGTAAGGAATCTATTTGTCAAAATTTTTTTCCTAGATTTTTTTTTTCCTCTGTATTGTTACAGACATACTTGCTGACAGGTATTTTGAAATAAATTACCAACATAATTGAAACTGGCATGGTTATATTGACAAATGTAATAAACAGAATTTTAAAATATTGTGTGCAGTATTTTTAATTTTTTGGCCGAGAATTCCCCCCAGAGGAACATTTGCTGCCTATTAGCTTCCAGGGGGAAGCTAAAAACTATTGATTTTAACCTACGTGCCCCGAAGTTGTATAGCAAGTGGTTATTTGAAAGACTCTCTCTGAATCTATGTGATACTACTGAACTATTCTAATCTAGATATCCCTGATTAAATGAGAGGCGGCAGCTAGCAGGGTACCTTTGCCAAAAAAGCCTCAGTGCTGCTATGGGCTTTTCACCCTCATCTGCCTCATCTGGATTTGTTGCACTTCCAGGCATACTTTTCTGCTGAGTACTTTGGGTGAGATTGTCTGATGAGAGAAGAGGATGCTAGTATTATCGTGTCTTAAAGGCAGTCTACTTTGTACTAACATGTTTACATTTAGTGATGTTGATGTTTTTTTCATATTTCCATTTATATCTAAAGCCTGGTGCTCTGAATTCTGCCAAAGTAAAAACAGTATAACTACAGTGCATTTTTTTCAGGGTAAATTACCACTTCTTCTGTAGAAGAGACTTGTGTAATAGACTATTATAATTTTAAAATAATTCCTCTTCATCTACCTTAGATCATTACCTTACCCCCTTTAAACCTTGTGCTATCTATGTTTCTTTACCTGCCTATTTTAAGTCCCTACGTTCTTTTGATTCTTTTCTCTTTGAATTCATTTTCACCCTGTTATTTTGAAAAAAAGGGGAAAAAAAGTAGATTGGAGGAACAAATTTGAGCAAAAGAAAATGCTTTATGCCATTATTAATAATGTAACCAGCACTGTCAATATGCTGTACAGACTAAATAAAAAGAAAATGGAACCAACAGCTATTTCAAATATGCTACTATTTTTTTCTGGATAATTGAGACAACTACATACCACAGCCACTTCTGCATCTAACAGAGCTGATGCCGATGCTATTTTGTGGATAATGGAGGGTCATACAGGACAGTCCATTGGGTACATTTCTGAGAGACACTTTTCACCAGTGAAGTTGAAGTGTTTGATTCTCCCATTATATTGGGTCTACCAGCAATGCAACATGCTACCCTATGTCCCCTCCCCATGCCAGTTCATTGTAACTCTGAACTACAGAAAATGATAGCAAAAAATTTAATTACTGTCAGACTAGTTAGCATTCCCTCCCTGATATTTCCTGGCAAGAGTATTTACAAAGCACAGAAACGCTTTCCAGTACAACTCTGGTATGCCCATTCCCATAAGGAATCTGACTAACCTTTTATTTCCTGCACTTCAATACCAGCCTTTTTAACTGATCGATGCTCCATTTCTGTAACACAAAATTGCTCTTCAGGCCAACTGACATTTTAGAAAGACTCTTGACATCTTTACCAAATGTACAATCCTCTAGTAAATATCACATTGTGTCTGAACTTCACCAAAGAGCGTCAACTAACTATCAGTGTCATCAGAATCTTATGAAAGCATGAGCGTGATTCACAAAGGCAGTTCTCAATAAATGTCCAACTCCTGTGCCACAAAGTGGTTTTGTGGGCACATAAGAGCTCATCACATTTCATATGATTAACATGGTTGGATTTAATTAGTAATAAATGGGACATTACCAGGGGAAAAATCTAAACCCTGGAGGAAGGTGTGGGGATATAGTAGGTAGTACTTTGCCATTAGAGGCTTCATTGAATCAATACCCCAGTATGGCATTTGGGGCATTGTGATACTGGAGGTGGAGTCTTTCAGGTGAAATAAACAACCCAAGGTTCACGTTTTATTAAAAATCCTACGGCACTTTGCACAAGAGTTGGGGTATTAAATCTAGTGCCTTGGCCAAATTCCAGCATAGCAATTTCATTCTCCCAAACCGAACTTACCTCTGAAATTCCAAGGGACATTATTCTTCGCTTCCTGCCCAAACTGTGTTGCAGCTGCTATATAATATGAAACAGCCACCACATTCTATCTCAGAAGTGGCTGTATTTCATCAGTGGGTGAAGTAATTCTATACATGCAGTTTGCAATATGGTTTATAAAGCATTTTGAGACTTTTGTGGACGAAAAGGTTTTATATAACATAAAGATAAGTACTTAAACAGTGGAAGTGTCATCCTATCTGAAAAGGCACATTCTGAAACATTTCACTAGTTCCAAATTCTTAACACTATTTAGGGGAAAGAGGAGGAGGGGAATCAATGGCTGATACTATGCTAACATGTGGTCTTGGACAGGTGGGTGAGGACCAGTTTAACAATGTTATCATAAATTAGATACAATTAAAATTAAAATGGACTCAGTTTGGACTTCTGGCTTTACTTCAGCCGCAGAGAATTTCCTGTATCACAACCTCTAAGTAAACAGAGGGCATTGTCAACAAATGATACATTACAGAACTGGAAAAAATTAATCTTAAGCATTTGTTTAAATACGTACAAACGATGTAACAAGAAAAATACTCACTGGGATATACAATTTCATATGAAGCTCTGTGACAAATTAGTTAATCTGCCCAGGATTCATATTTGATATAGACCAGGAATTAATGTTACAAACGAATGGTAAAAAGAGCAGCCAGTTTTTTGCGAAACATGCTTATTTTAAGCAATGAACTGTGAACATGAACGTGGAAAAATAAAATTCAACTGTTTAGCTCAAGCAATGAAACCAATCCTTAATCAAGGTACAGACAATGGACAGGGGATATCAGTCACTGAGAACATGGTTTCAGGGAAGTATCTTTTAAAGTACAAGTCAAAACAAAAGCAACATACTTTCTGTGGAAGTGAACTTCCATACTGTTTTGGCATAAGCATCTCCAATGTACACTGTTTTGTCTTCTGAAGCAACAACGTCATGTGGCATCTCAAAGCTCTGTCAAGATAAACAGCCACAAATCACTCCTGAATGACTACACAATGTATTAGAATTAAAACACAAATGCAAAAGGCCTGTTTAATCAAAAATTTGAGATACAGAGCCAAATTTAGCTCTCATATAATGGGTGCTATAAGCTTATGCTGGTGCCAGGCCTTCAAAGGAAAGAAGAGACAGGAATTACATCTCCATCAGGTGTTCACTTCCTCCAAGGGCAGTAGTTATTGTCATGATTTATAGAGAGCTTAACATGCCATACATTGTGCAAACAATTCAAACCTAGTGATTTACACTTTTTTTGCACAGTCCATTTTTGTCAATATTTTGCTTAAACATGTAAAGAACTGAATGTGGATATTACTGTGCTACACAATTAAATTAAAAGCTAACTTGTTTATAAATATAGTAGATGGACAGAGGAGAGGGAAAGTGACGAATATGTATAGCCATCACATAAGTAGAGTGCACGTATATTTTATAGACATATAATATGCACTAAAGTAGAAGATTTTTATGTATAAACCTCCACATACTTGTATAGGCAACTGGCATTTCCTAACTTTTGAGTGCTTGACTTTACAACCTTGATGATATTTTAATGTAGGTTTTTTGGACATAATATAATATACTTCATCACTATTGCAGCTGTAAGCATTGATACAGAATCATTTACCCTCTAGTAATTCTAGCAAGGTGTATACCAAGTGGTTAGTTACTTCCAAAGCGGAATAAAATTAGTAAACTTAAGAATTGGGCCCAACAGCTGTAAACCAACAATATTAGTTTGCTTTCTCTCCCATAAGGTCTCCATATACTTTCAAGTCAGCAAATATCCCAATTACTGTACATTCTCAGCAGCATGGAAAGTGCTAAACCCCTTCACCACATCCCTACCCCCGCCACGCAGTCTTTCAAGGATTGAGATATGGGAGTGAAAAACAATGAGAATGTTTCCCATGTATTTGGGAATAAGAATCATGAGGCTGATCTTGTCTCCTACATGATAATGCATAGTGATATCCTCTATGTCATCAGGCCTAGCTAATTGTGTCTGAATATTTGAAATAAACAATTATTTCTGAATATTTTACATACTAATATATTTTCAATTGTTGCAAACAACTGCATATTTAACTCTTGGAATAGGTGAATGAAGGGCTCCTATGTTAGCTAGGGTTGCCAACTTTCTAATTGCACAAAACTGAACACCCCATCCCGCACCAGATCCCGAGGCCCTGCCCCTGCCCCACCCCTTCTCCAAGGCCCCGCCCCCACTCACTCCATCCCCCCACTCACTCCATTCCCCCTCCCTCCGTTGCTCACTCTCCCCCACCCTCACTCAGTTTCACCGGGCTGGGGCAGGGGGTTGGATGCGGGAGGTGAGGTGAGAGCTCTGGCTGGGGGAGCAGGCTCTGAGGATTTTGGGGTGCAGGAGGCGGCTCCGGAGTGTGGGCTCCAGCTGGGGGTGTGGGCTCTGGGTTGGGGCCGGGGATGAGGGATTTGGGATGAAGGAGGGGACTCAGGGCTGGGGGCAGGGTGTTGGGGAGGGTGTGGACTCCAGGAGGGAGTTTGGGTACTGGAGGGGACTCCAGGCTGGGGCAGGGGGTTAGGGTGCGGGAGGGGATTCTGGGCTGGGGCAGAGGGTTGGGAGGGGGTTGGGGTCCCAGTGGCGCTTACTGCTGCTCCCAGGAAGCGTCCGCCAGGTCTCTGCAGCCCCTAGGTGTATGGGTGGCCAGGAAGGCTCCACGTTCTGCCCTCGCGCCCGCAGGCACTGCTCCCGCAGCTTTCATTGGTCACGGTTCTCGGCCAATGGGAGTTGTGGAGCCAACCAGACTTTTAACGGCCCAGTTGACAGTGGCAACTGGAGCCGCTGAGGTCAGTTTTCGACTGGGCATTCCAGTTGAGGACTGGATGCCTGGCAACTCTAATGTTAGCATGCTGGCAAAAATTAACTCCTAGCTTCGAGAAGTTGCATAATTTACTGGAGCAAATTATTAATAAACAGTTTTTTGTACCAGATAACATACTGTGAAAGACAAACCAGGGGCAATATCAAGGTACATAACAGCGTTAATTCAAGTCCATCTCGTAGTATCAATCACTAACTGGTTCTCATAAAACCCACAGATAGTGTTTGCTGCAAGTGGTAATCTTTTCCTAGTTAAAAAGAATGGGGGAGGAAGGTAGTGCGGAGGAGAGGGAAGAGGCTGAAACATAGGGAAGGAAAGAATAATAAAATTGGATATTTGGCCTTTAATCTACAGAGATCAGTCTCTTCTTCTGTTTGGCTTTACACATCAAATTAGTTTCTTGGCTGGAACGCTATCCTTAGTTAAATGAGGGACTTCCATGAGAGGCAATAAGCTGCTTTGTACTGGGTAAATTCTAAGGCAGTACTTATGTGTTGTGCAATTTAAAACTCATTTACTTAGGGAAAAATGGACAATTAAATATCTTCTTTTTTCCATTGAAACTACTATTGCCGAATTGTCAGCAGTGAGCCTGATAGCTGACTTTAGCAAAGCTTTTGATACGGTCTCCCTAGTATTCTTGCCAGCAAGTTTAAAAAGTATGGATTGGATGAATGGACTATAAAGTGGATAGAAAGCTGGCTAGATCATCAGGATCAATGTGTAGTGATCAATGGCTTGATGTCTAATTGGCAGCCGGTATCATGTGGAGTGCCCCAGGGTCAGTCCTGGGGCCGGTTTTGTTCAACATCTTCATTAATGATCTGGATGATGGGATGGATTGCACCCTCTGCAAGTTCATGGATGACACTAAGCTGGGGGGAGAGGTAGATATGCTGGAGGGTAGAGATAGGGTCCAGAGTGACTAGAAAAAAATTGGAGGATTGGGCCAAAAGAAATCTGATGAGGTTCAACAAAGGACAAGTGCAGAATCCTACACTTAAGATGGAAGAATCCCATGCACTGCAACAGGCTGGGGACCAACTGGCTAAGCAGCAGTTCTGCAGAAAAGGACCTGGGGATTACAGTGGACGAGAAGCTGGATATTGAGTCAACAGTGTGCCCTTGTTGCCACAAAGGCTAACGGCATATTGGGCTGCATTAGTAGGAGCATTACTAGCAGATCGAGGGAGGTGATGATTCCCCTCTATTCGGCACTGGTGAGGCCACATCTGGAGTGTTGCGTCCAGTTTTGGGCCCCCCACTACAGAAAGGATGTGGATAAATTGGAGAGAGTCCAGCGGAGGGCAATGAAAATGATTAGGGGGCGGGAGCACATGACTTATGAGGAGAGGCTGAGGGAACTGGGCTTACTTAGTCTGCAGAAAAGAAGCGTGAGGGGGGATTTGATAGCAGCCTTCAACTACCTAAAGGTAGGTTCCAAAGAGGGTGGAGCCAGGTTGTTCTCAGTGTTGGCAGATGACAGAACAAAGAGCAATGGGGGAAGTCTAGGTTGGATATCAGGAAAAACTATTTCACTAGGAGGTGGTGGACTCTCCATCCTCAGAGGTTTTTAAGGCCTGGTTTGACAAAGCCCTGGCTGGGATGATTTGGATGGGGTTGGTCCTGCTTTGAGCAGGGGGTTGGACTAGATGACCTCCTGAGGTCTTTTCCAACCCTAATCTTCTACGTGCTCTACCCCCTACTAACACTGCCCTCAAGAGTTAATCCCTCTCAGAGCTAAGACCGTTTCATGAGTCTTGCACTGAGGAGCTATCGGCACAGGAGTGAGAATCCTTTAGAGATATCTTTAGAGAAGCAAATGTTGTTCCTGCCTTACATGCCTTTTCCAGATATCTTTCACACCGTTCAAGACACAGAAATCGACTGATCCCTCACTGGACAAATATTCCCATCAATGTAGGCACATCCTCTCTCTCACTCTTCAGCTTTAATTCATTGTCTTTCAGACTAATTTGGGAATTGTTATATTTCCAAAGAGATCAGTCTTAGGAATCCTATTTAGGATCAGCTTCCTGTTCAGCAGCAAGAAAACAACTGTCACATCAAGCCTTTTCTGTTCCAAGTGAGTACACTGGATGAATGAATGAAAGGGTGAACTAGTCCTGTTGGGTTCTGAAAGGTGATCTATTTCCTTACAACTGGTTAATACATCCTTAACCTGAGAATCCCAACAATGATCTGCTATACACAGAGAAAAAAGTCACACTAAATATACGGAACCGTCAGCTAATATGGGACAATTATCCCCAATTTCCTGAATGGGATGGAGAATGATGCAGAAGGAATGATATAAATATTAACTACAAGCGTAGGGGCAGTTATCCTGCCAAATCACTAATAAATATAAGATCTCCCTCCCCCATGTCAAACTGTTTTAGGTTATTTGTCCCTTCCTAGGGGAAAGGATGCAGATGAGTGCTTTACTTGCTTTTATTTGTAAGAACCTTAAAAACGTTCTTGTATGAAGAAATATTGAATCAGAGCTTAAATAGCTTTCATTCATTTACCTCTCTGAAGATATTCCTGGGAAAAAGAATGGCATCTTTTCACTACAGGATATTTCTGAAAGTTGTGCAAATGGTTTACTATGCAGGCCCAAGAATCAAATTTTCAGCAATCCCCTTTAAGTGTGCACGAAAAGTTTGCCAATATAATTAAGGGAGTCAGCTTCAAACTTTGTCCTGATTATCAACATCCACTCCCTCTCAAAAAATAAAAACAACATCTCCACAGTCTTATAAGGTCTTTCTCTGCCTGGAAACAGTAGTAACACAAAAATTAAAAAGCATAAATTACTGTGTGGCATGTTTCTAAACAGGTTTGTGCAAAACCATGAATGTTGGTTTCAAGCCAGTTTATTTTTATTTATAGAATTGTGTATAGGTGCACAGCAATATATGAACACTGAGAAAGACAATGTTTGGCACAGCTTAAAATAGGATTGCAACAAATAGGGTATGAGATACACAATACTGGCAACTTCTGACACCCCTTCTTTGATTTACGATAGGCTAGGAGAACTTTTAGTATATTGTGACGAAGTTCCTTCTCTGCCTTGGTGGGTCCAGCGCTTATTGGCGGATTTGCTCGCCTCGGAGATTCACGGCAGCCCTCAGTTTGGCGACTTTTGCTAGTGGCTCGAACCTGCCATTCACTCAGCTAACCTCATCACTGGCTAGCATAGGGAAACAGAAGGAGAACAATCCCTGCTGTCTCTGCTGATCCACCTAGTGGGTTGGGAGACTGGCCAGGGACCTTCCCCTCTGGTGGGACCCACAGTCCAGGACAACTCCTCCGGTATCCAACAGGGAGTTGGGGGGAACCAAGGCCCGCCCTCTACTCTAGGTTCCAGCCCAGGGCCCTGTGGATCACAGCTGTCTACAGTGTTTCTTGTAACAGCTGTGTGACAACTACAACTCCCTGGGCTACCTCCCCATAGCCTCCTCCCAACACCTTCTGTATCCTCACCACAGGACCTTCTTCCTGATGCCACATAGCATTTGTACTCCTCAGTCCTCCAGCACCACGCCCTCACTCTCAGCTCCTTGCACGCCCCCCACTGACTGAAATGAGGTCATTTTTAAACCAGGTGCCCTGATTAGCCTGCCTGTCTTAATTGATTCTAGCAGCTTCTTAAATTGGCTCCAGGTGTCCTAATTAGCCTGTCTGCCTTAATTGGTTCCAGCAAGTTCCTGATTGTTCTGGAACTGCCCATGTTACCTTCCCAAGGAAAAGAGACCTCCTTAACCTGGGGCTAATGTATCTGCCTTCTATCACTCTCCTGTAGCCATCTGGCCTGACCCTGTCCCAATATTTAAAAATAACTTTAAATTACAGTATTACTTGAGTGAAAATTTGGTATCCCATAGTTCTACACTGGTCTTCTGCAAGGAATGCATGTAGTCACATTATATAAATTTATATCTCCAGACAGGAGTACTATTACTGTTTATATTGGTATATTATTACTGTTTAAAAAAATAAGAACTCTGAACCTCTACCCTTTCCTTAAATGAACTTGAAAGGCGCAGCTCAGTTTGGATAAGTCACCCAGTCTCATCTCTGACTTGCAATATCCACATGGCAATTTAAAATGTCAGTTGCGTAGTGAACCTTGGACAGCTGCTGTATTGAAACTTGTATTGTTCTGGGGTTTCACCTGATCAACAGTGTGCAAAGGATGCCTTAGAGTATATGAAGAAAAATTACAATCCAGTACAACATAATACAGCAGCCTCAGACCCTGGAATCATCCTGCTAAACGTTAAAGTTTGTATGAAGTGTGAGGGAGTTAGACATCAGTGTACCCATGTCCTAAATCCACCAAGAACACTGTGAAATACTGTACCTTTCTAACAGGAATGAAAGTGTCAATTATTTCTCCAGTGGAAAAATTCATCACAAATCCTTGCACTATGTCTCCAGGATACGGCATTCCATTAACTGCAAAGAGCAGACCACCTGCAACAAACACACACTCATTCATTAGTGACCTACAGATTATTCTCTTCTATTTACAAAATAGCATAAATAAAAAAGTTGCCTCAAAGAGACAGAATCAGAAGCAACTATGGAAGAACAAGAGCTCCAGACACAATTAAACATTTATTTAAATTGAATTAGGGAATGTTGGAAGCTGTGTAAACCAATAGGATGGAACAGGAAAGTCCTCCGAGGGAGTTACCTGCACTTCACCAGATTCAGAATGAATAGAGGAAGGGAAAAAGAAATCAAAAAGAAGCATACAAATTCCCTGGAAGTTTAAAATCTAGCAGAAATGAGCTGGAGCTCATCTCTGAAAAGATGATATCTGTAAGCATTTAAGGGTCAAAAGAAACGAGTCCTCCTTCTCTACCCTTTTTTGTCTTTTAAGCTTAATTTAAACAAACAAAACGAAACACCCGGTTTTCATAGAATCATAGAAGATTAGGGTTGGAAGAGACCTCACGAGGTCATCTAGTCCAACCCCCTGCTCAAAGCAGGACCAACCCCATCCAAATCATCCCAGCCAGGGCTTTGTCAAGCCGGGCCTTAAAAACCTCTAAGGATGGAGATTCCACCACCTCCCTAGGTAACCCATTCCAGTGCTTCACCACCCTCCTAATGAAACAGTTTTTCCTAATATCCAACCTAAACCTCCCCCACAGCAACTTTTGTCCCAGCAGTGGGCTGGTTTGGTCTGCACTGACAGAGTAAAAGACACCAGCTGGCACCCTGCTCAGAGTCAGGGTGTATGTGTGTGAGCATGATGAAAGATGGAGTACCTGTCTACCATAATGGTTAATTGGCTACTTCAAAGGGTACTGTGATGGCAGATTGGTTCTTGTGTGCTATGTGAGAGCACAGAAGATCCTCTCAACCACTTGGCATCCTTGGTTCCAGTTGTGTCCAAGACAAACAAAAACAAACAAAACAAAAACCAACTCAGGTTGGTTGCTTCAGCACTTTTCTAGAGCTTTTGCACTTCCAAATCTCTGAACAGGCTCTTCAGGAAGCAGTACTTCCTGTTTATGATGGACAAGAAGTGCTGTTTTAAGCATGGTATTCTCTCCCCTTTTGGTTTATTCTTTCTCCTGTTTTCACCACCCTTTTATTTTTCTTCCTGTTTTCTCTTTTCTACTTCCTTGTCTGGTTATTTTGCTCTCATCACTGTCATCCTCTTTTACCTGACCATTTCTCTCCTTTCATTCCCAAATACACCTCTCTTTCCTCATGCAAAAGAAGCAACACATACCCATAGTTACAGCACAAATAAAGTGATGAATACAGATTTCAAACCTGGTATGAAACTGTTTAAAAACCTTAGAAAGTATTTATGTCTACTGTTTACTTTGAGTTTTCAGGCTTCAGAATATAGGTGGTACATAAGATAGCAAACTGGAGGGTTCTTTTTATTTTATTTATTTATTTTTAAAATAGTAGCCGAAGAAGAGAGAGAAATGCAGCCACAATCTGAACATCCCTGAACTCTGGATTTAACTTTTTACTTTGCTCCCAACATAAACATACACATTTGGCTATTAAATTAAAAAAACAAACAAACAAAAAAACCCCACACCACCTTAAGTTTTGGTATTTAAAAACAGCAACACCATCATGTAATTATTTTTTATTCTCCGATTTTTATTATTGTTCTCTAAGAAATTTGACAATTTCTTTTCCTGTTGTTTGGAAATATATTTTCCTGTTTCTCTAATGGAGCTTGTTATTTGACTGTGTAACCACGAAGGTAAAAAGTGCAAACAATATTGCCTATTTGTTGGCATTACATTTAAGAAAGTTCATTTCTTCATAATTTCTCGAATGGAAAGGTAGTTTTTTTCCAAAATTAGACAGTTGCAAAAATCTATATAATTTTGAAAAAGAACAAATTTCTGGCCTAAGATATGAGATAGTCTCTTAATTAAATAATATTGTGTGTTGTGTTATTGAAGTGATTAAGCATATAACTTAAATATGAAGAACATGAAAAAAGCCATTACCTGGAATATATGAAACTGCAAATAATTCTCTTCCAAACAATTTGTGTTTGATTTCTCTTGTGAACTCTCCAGTTTCTGACCTAAAACACTGAATTCGTCCATTTTCCCTGTCTGCTACACACAGCTGACCAAACTCAGGTACCAGTGTTAAGCTGTGAGGGATTCGGAACTGGCCAGGTTTGGCTTTGCCTACTGAAGTCTCTGCAAAAGAAAATATCCAAAAAATTCGCAATCTGAAATAATCATCTTTGGCTAGAAATAGTGTTATTCTACATTGTGCAATATAACCATGGGAAAAAGAATACACGATTCTCATTCCCACCAACAGTTTAAACCTAATAAAGTAAATGGAGTTATTTTCACTTTAAACCACGATACTGAAGGGAAAAATCAGGCACAAATGTTTGTACTGAAGTTACTTACTTCACCACAAAATGCTTGACAAAGAAAAAAGTTTCATATATAATTTCTTGAGTTAAACAGGGATTTAATTATTTACAAGAATTGAAAGGACTATGCCAAAGCTTAACAAGAAGTTACCACACCTCAGAATTTTAAGTTCTTATTCAAGCAATATTTAAAAAAAATGTTTATTAAAATAGGGGCATTTTATTGATAACCTAGTAAATTCATGTGCATAGTTGTTCTGGAAGCGTACACATTCTTTTCCTTCTGCTTTTTAAAAGATGTGTTAAAAAAATCTACATATAGAACTACATATACATATAGAACTATGTATGAAGGCATTCAAAAGATAAGACGACCCTGATATCCAATCAGGGCCTGTGAGCATTATTTACCACTTATTTCTGTTACAGTAATCTCAGTAAACAATTTTACATAGGCTGCATTTAATAGTTTAAGACCACAGCAGGCTCAGTAGCTAGTTAAACATCAAGAGCTTTAATCAGTACCTTCCCCCCACTGCATGGTGAACATTCCGTTTGGAGAGAACACAACAATTCGGCTGTTACAGTAGCCATCAGACACATAAATGTTGCCTGTGACTGGATCCACGGCCACATCGGTTGGTTGACAGAAGTGATTTTTGTCACTGCCTGGTTGCAAAGATCTTCCCAGGATCAATAAAGGTTCTTTATCATGTACTCCCAATTTGAACACCTTTTGTAGTCAATGGAAAACATAAGAGATTTCAAGTTATAGAAAGTGATGCATGATAGCTAGTCCAAGTATAATAGTGATTGTTTAGGGAAAGTATATAAATCTGCTCTATAGAAAGAACATTTTTACATGCACATTTATTTTATTAGGCTTTTTATATACATATCGCTTCAATGAAGAAATCCATCATCAAGAATGTAATGGCATTGATTCTGGAAAAAATCTGCATAAAATATAAATCAGCAGCAATTTCAGCCAATGAGGTAGCTGACCATTTAATACTTGTCTATACGGGGAAATTGACCAGCATAAGTTATTCTGCTATAGCAAAGTAATTATTTTAGAATTAAGTCACTTTTATTCCACAACAGTGTCCATATAAGACGTTATTCTGGAATAACTAATTCCGCTATAGCTACTCTAGTGAATTTCCCCATATGGACCAGCCTTTAGTGTATATCTTAACAGCCACAATTTAATAATTTTATTAAGCCTTTAGCAAAATATACAAACTAATTCAACTAAAAGTAATGAGATCACATACAGTACTTCCAGAAAAACACTGAAAACAGAAACATTGAACAAAACATTGTTCCAGAAAAACACATACCTGATGGAGAGCTACATCAGTGACCCAGTAGTTACCATCTTTATCTATACTCAAGCCATGTGGCAAATAAAATCTGCAAACATAAATTTAAAAGAACTGCATTTAAAAAACGAAAGTGATGTGGCAGATACTGTTACAATCCATGACTGGTCTATTATCTACATTAGTGTCTAATTTTTTTCCCAAGAGCAATTCAAGATTTTGCTCATCATCTACAAAGCCTTGTGCCCCTACTACTATCTAAGATACTGAGATACCTCTATGCCCCACTGCTGCAGTCGGTTGGAATGCTCTTGTTGTCAGCATACAGGGTTAAAGTTACAGGCAGCTGGACTTTCTTGGTAAAGGGCCCTCAACCCTGGTCCTCACATTCAATCCCTTGTGCCAACAAGGGCAGCCTTTACAATGCTCTGCCAGATACATTTGCTCCATACGAGTATTTGTTAATTTGGGTCAGTAGATGAAGGGTATTGATTGTTAGGGAGTGGAGGGAGACAATAGCAAAGTTGGTTTTCATCCATTGCCTGCTGTTCGCAATACTGGTTGATTTTTTAATTTTTTATAAATGAAACCAAATGTGAGAGAGATGATATGTGACATAAGTCTTAGAATAAAAAAATATACTGATTAAACGCTTCAGGATGAAATGTAGTATACAAGAATATAAAAGTTTGATTAATAAAAGTAAATACAACTTACAGATTTTTGCCTGTGGAATCAAGAATGTCTGCATTACTTGGGTCTATTACAAGAATTGTGTTCTGTTCAATTGGTCCAAGTCCTCTTTGTTGATAAACAAAGCTACTGTCAAATGAACTATAAAGATATATTGAAATACAAAGTGAATATGTTAGACGTTTCAGTTCACAAGAAAGATACATGACTTATAGCAGAACTTTGTAGACTAATAAGGGAAAAATCTTAAATTTTCTAAGTTTTTATGCATCTTCTTATACTTCTGTATTATCACGGAAGTGTTTTGGATTGCAGCTCTTTTCACAGATGTCATTCCCAGTGACAGTGAATGTGTGTAATCAAAATGAGCAGACACAACCAAGACAATCCTGTATTTTCAATCATTGTTAAAAAAGCAAATTTCAGCTTCACTTTTTATTTTCTTTGTAATGACACAGAGAATTTTTGTTGTTTCATGCTTCTCAGAGTACTCATGAAGATAGTTGCCAAGAAAGTCTTAAACCTGAATTGTTAACTTACTGCATTAATTTATGTAAGTTTTCTGTGCACTTTAATATTCTTGCCGGTGTTTATTCCAGTAACACCTACTTTCTTTTTCTACTTTTCAGAAAACGTTTGGTAGAAAAGCATGTCATACTATGTACATGTCCGCTTTCCTACAACTGCACCCCCAAAATAACTAAGTATACAGCAAGTAAATTCAAGAACAAGCAAGATTTAGTTCTGCCATCTCAACTTTTAACCCAAAATTTAGGGAGCTAAGATTTCTTAAATTCACAGAAAGTGAATTTGAGCTACTTGTACGAGGTCAAATTTCCACATGCTTAACTAAGAAGAAAGTATTAGTGTACGTATCTCTGTCCATAAATTGATTTCAAAAAGTGCTCCGCATTCAAGGAAGCTAAGCACTAACGGTACGTGCATATAAGTGGAATTCTTCAAACCAAAAATTTAATCTAATTAGGTGTAGAAAATGTAATTTAATTTTTGACTAAAATGTTTGAACATACTTGAATTACTATTACTTTTTCTTAAAAGCAGTTTCTTAGTCCCTACTGAGTTCAATCCAATTGTGATCAATACATTTTGGTAAAAAGGAAGCTACTTTACAAAGCTTCAGACATGGCTGTGAATAAAACTATTAATACGCTGTACATTACAGCATGAACGGTATAAATATTTAATGTTATGGGGAAGTTATCTGTCCACAGTTTTCCATTTGGGAAAGTGATAGACTACTCAGGTCTGTCCCACATCCATTGATTAGTTGGTTGATTTGTTTATTAAGTTTATACACAAACCACAATTAGAAAATCTTTAGGGTTATATTCCTGTGTCATTAAAATGTACATGACCTGACACTACTTGTTATATCATCATCTAGGTTTTATTTTTTGAAAGGTACCAATAAATCCCTTCCTTTTCTCATAAACGATGATGAACAGGGTGGCAGTTTCTAGAACATTCCTCTTTTTTTTCGTCCTAAACTTAGGAGCTAGAGTCCTTTGTACAGAGGCAGGGTAATTTACTATTCAGTCACTGATCAAGAGACAGACAAATGAATGACAGATACATGGAATGGATTTAAGCAGCAGGCTGCAACTTTTTTTTAATAGTGGGAGGTGCATTATGTGTCCTGTCTCCTATTCTCTCTTACCAGGGATTTAACCGGGTCCAGTGCGATGTACATGTCTCCCACCATACAACCAATAACTCAGGGCACATCTGCCTGGGCCTAAACCCCCATCCACACTGCCTGGTAGCTATTTCCTGCCTAATCTATTTGTTAAAGCCATGGAGCCAGTTGTTAGCCCCTGCATCTGACAAATGGACTTCGCTATCCCTGAAAAAAAGCTCAGGCCGAAGATATTATACATCCTTGTGTGTGATCACGGACTTTCTTCTGTTTAAATGATTTGGGAGTGGGGGAGGAAAACAGAAATATGGATCATGCTGACTAATACTAGGTCTAAAATCAAACCCATGAGGCATGATACTTAATATCATGCTAGTAAACTCTCTGTTTACTCTCAACAGACTGATTTTGCTGACAAGCATTCTGATCTAGGATCAGAGTACATCTGGAGTCCTCCATGTTATGCTGGTGGCTCTAATTCCACCCTTCATGTATTTCCATAATTACAATCCCACCTCCTTTGCTAACGATGTTGCTGATAATGCTAATAAAAAAATCCACTATTAGGAAGTGCTAAGGGCTTCTTTCTCCGAACCCTTAGTTTGTGGTAAACTGGAGCGTACAGCTGCTCCCGCAGTAGTCTGCTGTGCACTGAATACCTGGGGTAGATCCTGCTGCCATGCATTACAACTTCTGTAATGCATTTTGATCTACCCCTTCTTTGAAACTGGAATAGTTTAAAGTGCCTAGGGAACTTTTAATGCAGAGTAACAGGGTCCACACAGATAGCTAGTGTAGGATAGAATTACACCCCAGCTTGCTACAAAGTAATGTTCATACAGGCAAGCCCTAATACTGTGATGAATCAGGCATGTACTCCATCAGAAAGCAGACAAGTCACCTTTGCAGAGCACCTGATTTCCACTGTCCTAGAGAGCATAGCTCCAGAGGTCACATTCTGATTAGTATCCCTCACAGTTGTAACACTTGGCACAGCATTTTAAATTCATATTTCTAGCCTTTGCTAATTAGAAATGCAGCTTTGAGAGGCACTCAGACTACAGCAGACTTACAGTTCAAAAATCTGATTTAAATCCTGTATTACATATTTTATAAACCACATAACCAGACTGCCTTTTTCATCATAAAACTGTGAAGATACTCACTTTGATCAGTTACATAACTGACTGAACAGTTCTAATCTTTTCCACTTTGAATAGCACTTGCTTTATAAAAACAGAAAAAGCTGTTCTGTAGTGATCGCACAGACAGGGTATTTGATTCACTTAAGGAAAAATGTAAAATCACCTCAGATTCACTGAAGCAACAGATCAATTTATAAACTAACCCTGGATTATAGAGGTTAGCATTGTACAACAATATTAAACTGCCTAGTTTAGTGTTCTAAAGCAGACGGAGTTTGCATTATAAGCCATACAGACCTTTCACTCAGCTGCATTCTGCTGTCTGAGGAGCCTCCTTGTTATAGCACATATTAATAATACATGGGAACCATTTGTGCAGTGCTAAAGCTCTGCAAATTTGTGTTTGCTTCTTTCTATCTAGCATGCTGGTGAAGCACTCCATCAGTGAAAATGAATTGAACCCCAAGGCCAAGAATTCATCAAATTTATGATCTGATGAAGGTTATTATGTTCAATGAATGGCTTTGCATATTGGCAGCCAATCAGAAACATTAACTTAGTTAAGACTGATATTGAATTGTGTGTGTTTTCCTGCTTTGCTTCTTCTCCATGTTTCCTTCACCAGGCACATCTAACTCTGCATGTTTCTGTCCCAGTTCCTTCTTCCATCTCCATTGTTAGGGCTGACCTCACTTAGAATGGGCAGCATCCAATATAATGAATATGCTACATGGGACAGAAACACGTCTTCAAAGGCTGAAAGGGAGTTTTAAAACTGCTCCGTACACATACCAGACACTCATGATCATTATTGGTAGGTTCAGTTTCCAGTTGTATGTTCTGGACTTGGGGTGAATATATCACAATTGCCAAACTCTCAAAACACAAATTTCAGAAGTGACAAATGATGATAGGAGTCACACAGTAACAATAACTGCCAATTATTCTGAAATGTTTTTGATTCAACTTTTTCTTCAATGACACAAAAACCAGCATTTATTTGCATGTGTGGGAGGGGAGATGAAAAGAATAACTTCAATATAAGCTCTTACTTGAAGCCTGAATAACACAACCTATGTATGCGTCACCCTTTCAAATCACACAGTCCATGTTTATATAAACTTCAGATAGAAAGATCACTTTGAAATACTGCACAAGAGACTTAAAAGATTTATTTCTTATCCATCATAGTAGTCTATTGGCTAAAAGCTATAATCAAATGTGCTGTTTTCATTACAGGGATAGGAGACAGCTTTCTCAAGCAAAGAAGGCTATAAAATAATCTATCAAAAAGTACAAACTTTTAGAGAGACTATTAATTATGATAAAATTAAATTTCACCACAAAGATTGAAACAAACATACTCTTAAGTGTCATGTTTATGTATACATATATGTAGAACAGGTTACTTGCAAGATACATTAAGCCATGTTTAGTAGAGATGCTGTGTTTTTTTCTTCCTGAATGTTTTAAAATTTATCCATACAATTTTAATATATACATACAAAAAAGAGATAGTTACATATCACTTCAAATAACAAAATATATTAATATACTTTTCTGAATCAAGACAGAGCAGCCATATACACAAACACAACTTATTTCTTCATTATTAGTAAGGATATGATTTAGTCACGGAGGTCACGGATTCCATGACTGACTAATCTCCATGACTTCTTCGGCTTCGGCCCTCGTGGCTGCAACAGGGACTGGGGCTGTCAGCCCTTGTGGCTGCATCGGAGGCTGTCAGCCCGGCATAGCAGAGGCAGAGCCTCAACCGGGTGGCAGGGCTCGGACTTCAGTTCCCACCACCCCACCGCAATTCTTAGTAAAAGTCACGGACAGGTCGCAGGCTTCTGTGAATTTTTGTTTATTGCGTCCCACCTGTCCGTGACTTTTACTAAAAATAACCGTGACAAAATCTTAACCTTAATTATCAGTGAAACCTCCTTAGAAGTCTGAATAAAATAACTTCTTCTCATAACAAATTAGTCTTTTTCAATGCAGCAAACTGATTGCTGCCTCCTACTATTTCAAAGAGGCCACCAGCCACCATGACTGCATTTTGTTTACCTTGTTTGTGCACCACTATCAGTGCTATCAATTGTAAAATTCACACTTCTGCAGGCTAAATTCTGTTCTCAGCTGCATGCTTAAACTGATTTCAACATCAGCCCCGTGTCACAAATGCTCATTCAGGGGTAGAATTTGGCTTGAAAGACAGTAGGTGGGATTTTCAGAAGTGCTTAAGTAACTCATCAGCACCAGTCCCACTGAAAATCAGTCACTCAGACACTTGGAAAATTCCATCCAGCGTATTGACTACCTGTTAGTTAGGACAGCAGGAGGAACTATATGGTATGTAATACCAAAATAGTGGTTTATTTTTTAATTGCTCATATTTTGCTACAAATAAGTTGCTCTTACTTTTGGGATCTCATTTTATTTCTCCCTTAAACCCCAAGCAGTGGAGAAATAGCAATTTTTGGCGTGAGAAGTTTCATGGGAGCACAAAAACACTGTGAAGTTTTATCAAATTAGTGGATCAAATTTGTTTTGGGGAAGCATTACATGACACACTAGCCTTATCTTACTGTTCTAAAGATCTAGTAACTCGGGAGACTCAAAACTATGTCATCTAACCAGTCACCCTCCCCATATCTAACTATTGTAAGCAGGAACATTCTATGTCCATTTCCTGCCTAAAGAAAATATGTTGAACAAACAGCATAGTCAACTATTTAAATATACTACTTGATAGAACATCCACTTACTTTCCATCCCACACGTGATCACCCCTGTGGAAAATAACCAGGTTATTTTTAGGGTCCAGGGCCAGCCCAGAAACCTGGCCTAGTTTGAGGTTTACTCCAGCCCAGTCCACAGCCTCTTCTATGTGGAAATCTAAAAAAGAAATTAATGCAGTATATTAATGTGAAAATATGAAATTGGTAGAAAATTCACTGATTTATGATAGAAGGACATGCACATTTCCTTACATGCAATATTTCTATTAAATGTGTTGCCATTTGATTCCAAGCAGTAACTTTCTTATGATAAATGTATATCATGCACAAGCAGTGGCATCCTGAGCTATGAAAAATGACAGAAAAATTGAGAACCTGCCTTTGATTTTATTCTCTTCTCCATCTTAATAGCATATATATACACAGAATATTGTTTTATTATCAATTGTATGTTCCTAGTACACTGAAAGAATTAATAAAATATATACAAAATTGCTATCTCAAATAATCAGCATGTATAGTTTAGAGATAATTCTAGTAATACCACATTAGTTTGGCATTTTATTAAAATAAAATTAAACTAGAAAACATTAAAAGTAATTGGAATGGTATCAAAAGTGGGTGACTGAGAGCAAGCAGGGCAAGCCTATCATGTTTTTCAAAACAAAAATGTTGTATAAAAAAAACACAGGGAGGAAAGAAGCAAGCAATACAAAAAATAAACAAAACAATGATGTGACCCAAACAAACTAGCAGTACCTTGCAGGATTTACTTATGTGCTTTTGGGAGTCAGTCACCTCCTTTACTATAGTCCGCATATCCTGAGATCGCGCATTACATAGTCCCAGGTAATTTACTGACAAAAAGAGCTAGAAATTATAATGAAGTATCTGAAAAGACCTAAAAAAAGGTGGGGTGGGATAGGTAAGGAGGGAATATCTGTCCTCATTTATCTCGTGACCCACTTTACATCTGAGGACATAAATATCTGGTAATTTTTACATAAGCCAGATCTGATTTTGACACTATATATCAAAAACATAGTAATATAACAAAAGAGCCATTCTACTAATTTGAGTCAGTCTCCTTGTTTGTACCAAAAAAGAAAAAGAAATGTGAAACTAGGAACATTTAAAAAATACTGGCTTTGGCCAATTTTGTTTGTGGTTTATTTATTTATTTTTTTTTGCTTTTACCTCAAATTTTCTGCAGTAACAAAATGATTTCAGTACTGAAGATTTTTTTTTCCACCTTGTTCTTCAAGGAATGAAATTAAGTGAATCCAGGGACTTCTTGGCCAAAACAAAATAATTTAGAATCGCCTCTGAAATCTTTATGTCCCAAGATCTAGCATTCAACCATCTTTTGGGTCCTATATTGTCCATCACAATCCAGGTTGGATTTACAGTGTAATACATACACTACCAAAGCCATTAGTAACGACGACTATAATCTCAGAGTTAGTCATTATGATTTACACTTCCAGTGGCATCATATACACTATACTTATTTTCAAAAATGTGACGTAGCATTTTAAATTTCTAATGTAAATACTAGAGATTGATGAGTCTCTTATATGACCCATCACTCTACTTGCAATGGTTTTGTTGCCTGAATTCCTGAGGGTAGCCAACAAAGCATAATCCATGCAGAAACCTGAGTTATGTCCTTCAGCAGTGAGATCAAGAGTGCTTTTGGTCTTGTTTGGTGTTCAGTATTGTTTATTTGTCTACATACACGCAGACATCAATAGGAAAATAAATCATATTTCTATATGACAACTGCTTCTTTAGAGGAGTATGTTTTTAAAATCCAAGTCTTTCTATTTTTATGTGAGGAAAAAGTAAGTCACTTGTAAAACGAGACAATCAGATCTGTGAAACAATATCTACTGCTTGGCTTCTGAAAGAGAAGAACAATTAGAACATTCAAGAACAGATTCACAGGGTAATGGTTTGCCATAGTTTACATTTAATTTTATTGCAGTAGTGCAGATATTAAACCCAAATATGGTATTGTAAATACCCACTTTTAAATATAAGCTCTAAAGTCATTTGAACAATTCCTTCTTGCTTAAGTTTGAAAGGAAAGATCATCCCATTACAAAATATTACAGCTGGATTTTTTCCTTCATGGAAAAATGTGATTTTTTCCATACAGGAAAATGGTAAAAAGTTTCATGAGGCAGCATTATATTAAGAAGAATATCTTAATGGCAAGTATCCACAAAGCAACACTTTGTGACGTGCTGGAAAAGTTTCTGTACACATGAACAAACAGAGAATAGCCGCTCATTTTTTCGCGTCAGAGTTTTTCTTGCTTAAAAATATTTTCTGTAGGCAGAAGGGGAGGGAAAAGGGAGATGACAGAGGAGGCTCCTCTTTCCCCAAAGGGCTTGAGTTAAATTTTCCCCTCTCATTTTCTGCATGGTATAGTTTCCCCTCAGGCAGCTGAAACCAGAACCCTGTTCTGCAGACTAGGCCACTGAGAACATCAGAATGAAGAAGGAAAATAAAAAATAAAACTTAAAACTCTTTAAAATTTTTTTGCAGGGTGGGGTGAGGTGTCCCTGAAGCACTTCTTTTCCTTCTCACACTTCTTTTTACTGGTTCTGTCATTGAGCCTGAGGGAGCTCAAGGTGAAAAAGGCCCCACCCATACATGTCTCCCTCACTCTCAACAAGATCTATTGCTCAGTCACATCTTGATTCCATTTCTTCTCCCCCAAAGCCTTGTTCTTTTGGTGCACTTTCAAGTAATCAAAATCAAAAGAAGTTTAGCACAGCAGGGGAAAATGAAAATAGCAAGGAAATAAGTTACCACACATAAGATTACTGAACTAGATAACACAGTTTGGCCAGCCAGTGTGGACAGAGCCAAATCATGTTATAACTGGGTTTAAGTTGATATTTTCAACTCTAGGTGTGTCTCTTTCTCTCTGCGTAAGCCACTGTTGAAAGGTCTAAGTAGATGGGTTGAGAGACTTTTACAACTTGAGTGTGGAGAAACAAGAAAGAACAAATATGTTATATAGGGATTAAAATTACATAGATCTCTCACGCAGCACAGTTTTTGACATGGAACTAAGATAATAAATTTGATCACATTTGCAAGAATCAACAAATGAAGAGTCAAGGACAAACATCTCGGAGCCTGGTTTTGTCTTCCACCTTCCATTTGCTGTGCGACTCTTGACTACTTCATCTCAGAGGAGCATCCAAGTCAGAGCACTCGAGGTATTCTTCACTTGCAGATAGCAATTCATTGTATCCAAGACCAATGTTGGAAACAACACAACTTCTCTAGTTTGCACAGAACATGGGAGCCAGCTTCTCAGTGGTGTAAAGCCATTGTGAGTACATCACTCTGCATCCTCCATTGGCTCAGCTCCAAATCTACTTGTTTTGCCAGTTCAGGGTCTTAGTTATAATCTTCAAAGCCATCAATGGTTCAGGATCCAGCTATATCAACCACCACATCTCCATCCACAACACACCAAGATAGCTGCACTTTTAGATAATGCAGATAGATTCATAGATTCCAAGGTTGAAAGGGACCAGTCTGATCATCTAGTCTGACCTCCCGTATAACACAGGACATACATTTTTCCCTAAGTAACTACAGCCCATCTTTTAGAAAAACATTGTATTGCATTTAAAAAGGGTCAGTGATGGAGAATCCACAACAACCCCTCGGTAAATTGTTCCAATGGTTAACTACTCTCACCATAAGAAGTTTAAGCCTTATTTCCTGTCTGAATTTGTCTAGCTTCAGCTTCCAACCACTGACCCATGTTATACCTTTCTCTGCTAGACTGAAGAGCCCATTATTAAATATTTGTTCCCCCTGTAGATATCTATGGACTGTAATCATGTCACCCCTTAACCTTCTCTTTGTTAAGCTAAATAAATTGAGCTCTTTGAGTCCATTAATATAAGGCAGGTTTCTAATCCTCTAATCATTCTTGTGACTCCTTTTTGAACCCTCTCCAATTTAGCAACATCTTTCTTGAAGTGTGGGCACCACAACTGAACACAGTATTCCAGCAGCAGATGCATCAGTACCAACTATAGATGTAAAATAACTATTGAATTTTCCATGCACTAGCACCAGTTGAACTTCACTGTCTTTAATGGTGCTATTCCTGATTTACACTTGTATATGGGAGAAGAAAATCAGGGCCATAACAGTGAACACTCCTCATCCTTTCCTCCCTGCCTCTCTTGCCTATAACTGTGGCTGTATTTCATTTAAAAGCAAGTAGCAACACCTAATACTAGAAGTCCATATCTCTGGTAGTCTATTAAATATTAAATCCTGTATTTAGCAATTATTACACTGTATTTGAACTGCATGTGAGCAGAAAGCATTCCATGCTCATATTTTAAATTGCAAATAAAAATCAAATGGATGATGAATAATTTATGTTTGTAAGGAAAATGTATTTGGAAACAGCAAGCTGGCTGTTTGCAACATAAAGGCAGCCTGGGCTGCTACAGCTCACACACACCAATGGCTGCCATGCATACATAACAGATACCCTTCACATGCTGTATTATCTGCCTTTCCACATTAGCGAGACTAAACACAATCAATATCACAGAGACCACAACACAAGAAAAACAAATATGCTTTTACGGTTTTTGCTGTCATAGAAACCTGATGGGAACGAGTTTTAATCTGCTAATTAGAGTAGCCAATCCTGGTTTGAAATAAAGAAATAACTATTGACTTTCTGGACTATTCCTCAATAATAACTACTTTTCTTCATTTAGGGGAAAATAGTTAGTGGAACTACAAGAAATAGAGCTTGTAAAATCTTGATGTTTTACAAGTCAAGTCAGCTGAAAAAAAGTCAACAAGGGTGTGAAGATCGCCCCCATTAGTCATTTCAATGAAGCCAGTTGCAAAAGGGAAAAATAAAACACTTGAATTCACTACTATATCCATATTTGTTTACATCTATTTAGCAGAATGCCAAATTAACCACAATTTGTTCAACTCTCAATGTTTCAATTTAACAGCCCCAAAAGTGAACTATTTGGATCTGATTATTCTAACTCAATTTTTCCAGTACACTATAGCCTTTTGTGATAATGGGAGGGAAAAGTTTATGATTTATGTATCATCGAGAGATGTAAAAAGACACTTTTCATCATTAGATATTTTTGTGAAAGTATTTCAAGCATCAACTGATATTCCCTTCAGATTTTGCTAATGTGGATCACAGCTCTTACTTTGCAGTAGTACATTACTTAAAATGAACCCCTAACCCACCTCCAGTATGTTCTTTTTCCGAGCTTCCCTCACCATGCTGTAAAGAGACATGCCTGTTCTCTGGTGGCCTCAAGGTGGATTCTAGTCTGTGAAATTTGTGAATTCTGTTTCTGGCGAGACTAGTATTGGCCCTTTCATCGTGATTTGTAACCTCTCTGGCATCAAACCAGCCAAGATCCTTCTTTTGGACTACATTAGCAATCTCAGCTACAAGATCTGATTCTGCTTTTTCGGTAGGGTTATACTTATGCACATGAACAACATCTTCCCTTTCTCCTAGCAGCTTGGAAATGAGTGAATAGAAATCACCTGTACAGAAAAGAGAAAAGATAAGGGGGAGGGGGGAGGAGATTATAATAGATTATAAAGTTTTCTACAGTTTTAGCAAACTACAGTAATATAAAAAAGTATTCATACTTTTCATACTCAAGTCATTGGTATGGCTAGTGCATGAAGGAACTGTTTTCAGTCTTTCATAAATTTTAATGAAGAAAGCCTATGGCATGAAGAGATACCAACCCTTTATTAGCCTTAATTTACATAATAATGTCCAATTTTTCCTGACATTTCAGGACCAAAAAAGAAAACATCACCTCTCTAAAGATGTTCGTAGGAACAAAGGAATGCGTCCATGATTTCAACAAGAATTTCAGTAAAGGATATCTACAGAGCACTCTGCTGGATTCAGAAGCCAGAGTACTGCAGACTTATAAAAGAAAGATGAGAATTCTGTAGTCTTGTCAATGTTATCATTTCTGAAATCAATAATGATAATAGGCATACCTTTCAAAATACCTTTTTTTTTAAAAAAAAAAGTATTATTGCTTAAAAAGCCCAGGCTACAAGAAAGAAAACCTAATCTGCAATAATTTCAACATAACGTGCTGCAGAAAGCAGACTCACTAGCTACTAGATATATTTACAAACAATTTTTAATTAGACATAGTAGCATTCTTCAGTCCATTCCTGCAGATTGCAGAAGACTCCTTCCCAAAAATCACTCCCCAAGCAAACAGGAAGCAGTTGTACCTACAGTATTATAACAAATCAGCATGCTTTCCCATAACCTACCATGCCTGTATCAAGTTCTAGAATGTTGGTCCAAGAACACAGAAAAAGAAAAATTAACCTATGTGTAAAATGTAGTTTTTTTTTTTTTTTTGGCCAAAAATCAGTTAACCACACTGATTTATGTTTAATCTTGTAAACAGACTTAAAATGGTAACAGTGGGAGCTATCCTTAGGGATTCTGCTGCTCTAAGCCAAACTAGCCTATATATACTCTACCAGCTTGCAGTCACCCACACAATAACTGAACATTTTGCTGCTCTAAGCAAATGTCAGTTCTGTCTGTATGTTAGAGCCAGAGGGGAACAGAAATTCAACAAACAAATTATGCTTCTAATTTGTGGTAAATATATAGTGATTTCATTTCATTCTACGTACACCTAATGAGGAGATAAGTTATGATTAAGGAATTTATGATTTAATTTTTAAATTACACTCAGAGTACCATATACATTTTTTAAAAAGTTTTATATTAAGTATTAGGAAGTCAGAATGATAACTAAGTTTCACCTCATTCGCTGATAATTCATGATCATTAACTTGGTATGGGGGAAATTAAGTCTTTCAAAAAAACCCTAAGAGATTCTGTCAGGTTTATAAATGGTCCTGGTTCAATGATTTCAACTAGGCTTCCAATCTCTGGCCTTCAAAGAGGAATATCCCAGGTGAAAACTTCTGTTGGATAATAATTGCTGAAGTAATAGGGCCAATTTCAGCAAAACGAACAAAGCAAATTAGACCTGAACAAAATTTGTTATGCCATCTCTGCTAGTATGCCTCATAAAACCTATTCTAAATGGCAGTCTACTGCTAAATTCAACTAACCTGTCCAAATGCAGATTTACAAACCAACAACCCCAGACATTTAAAAACACACTTCTATAATCAGCTTTGCCTACAATATATATTTATTCTTCCTCAGGGTCCATTTGGGTTTGTAGCTGGGGCAGTTAGCACGGGCCGCCATTCCCATTGCCTGCGCTACTGCAGCTACACTACTATTTTTGTCCATCACATTGTACTCTGTGAAGGGGAGAAGGACTCAGGTTGCTGGATTCTTAGGCAAACAGAAAGGAGGGCTTTATTTCTGACTAAAAGGCAGCCCCGTCAGCACAGTCCTAATAATTCTGAATCACATTTGAGCAGCTCTCTTTTCATTTTAGTTTTTGCTTTGCAGCAGGGATTGCCTGGAGCAGCAGTTCTCCATCAGGGGTCTGAGGTCCCCTGGGGGGGGCTACAAGCAGATTTAAGGGGATCTGCCAAGCAGGGCTGGAATTAGACTCACTGAGGCTCAAGGCAGAAAGCCGAAGCCCCACTGCCCCAAGCTCAGCCACCCGGGCCTGAGCAGCTTCGCTTCCTGGGGTCCCCTGTGGCATGGGGTCCTGGGGTCAATTGCCCTGTTTGCTTCCTCCTACTGATGGCCCTAGCACAGGTGTACCGTGGAGTTTTTATAGCATGCTGGGGGTGGGAGGGGCCTCAAAAAGAAAAAGGTTGAGAATCCCTGGCCTGGAGCAAGCCTACTTGCACCTATTGAGGCTCTGGGGGAATGGGCAGACGCAGTGGAGACAGAACTGGAACTGTCTGGGTCTTCAGAGACTTTGACACACCCTCTTCTTGTCAGTGACTAACAGGACTACTTATACCTCTAAAGCTACTAATAGGGTGAAGGCCTGCTGCATGGAATCAATATGAGGATCTGTGGATCTGACTATGAAAGAGAAAGATTTAACAGGAGAGCAAACAAACATCCAGCAGTGATTGAGAGAGAATCCTTGAGACATGGCCATGTGGTCTGAGGAGATACAACAAAAAGGCCAATCTAGTAAGCAAGAATTGTATTTAAGAGAGTGCTGGGGAAAGGTATGTCAAAGAGTCTAAGGGAAAGAAGCACCTGTCTGAGAAAGAAAAATTAAAGAATCCTGGGAAAAAGGGGTTGGGTAAAAAAATCTGTGTCGGAGAGGTTACAGGTTTTTTGAAGGAGGGAGAAGGGCAGGAGAGATCTTGGTGGATCAGTAAATTATCTGGATCACTACTGGTAGTTGGCATATCAATTATCATGCTTATCGCCAAAAACAGCCAGGTCAATAGGTCTCTAGTGGGCCTATGCAGCAGCCTTAGCACAACTAAGCCAGAAGGCATACGTGTGTGAGCGACCACAAGAAGGGAGTCTTTCCCTGCATCCTTCCTGAAAAGATCTCTGTTGAAACTGTTGAGGAAAGTGGTTTTAGAAAAGAAGGAAGCTTATCTATATTTGCCCTCGGAGGTGTTTGTCAAGACCCTCAAGCATGTGGACTTCACAAAAACACATCTGTCTAATTAATAGTCTCAGGAAACCCCTTGCTTAACCTTTGAAATTGCTTACTTGACCAGTTTTCTTGATTAATATGTTATTGTCGTACTAACACGATAAATAAGGGGGGAGAAGTTTGGGCTAGTTGGATCACCTCATGGACACATCTGAGGATCCCCAATGGCAGACAGAAGAAAGGCCATCAGATGTCTGTCGTTCTACCACTTTAAAACCATGCCAGACTTTGGTAATTATTGAGGGTTGGAGTGTTTTTACTACCCTGTTGTAGATATGTGTTAAGTGCTTGAGCTAAACACAGTGTAGCTTTAAGTAAGAGCACTCTTGTATGCACTGCTTGTGTCATCCATCTGTCAGCTGAATGGCTGTGTCCCCATTGATTTATTTCCTGCCACTGCCTTGCCAAGAGTAAAAGTTACCAAGAGCTTTATGTTCAGAAAACCCCAGGTTACAATATGGCTATATATGAAAGAGATTTTAATGAATTTGTATTCCAGTCAGACTTAATCCATGTCATTGCCCATGCTACTCAATTTGAGACTACATTTACTAAAATATATTTTTGCAATCTTCAGATTCACAGTTTCTTTTAAAAATCTAGCTTTTCTATTTTTTAGAACAAAAAAGTGACCTTCATGTTATGAAATGTGATAAGCCAGCTGCATCCACTTAATTATTTTCCTTAATATAAAATCAGGTATCATTCTAATAAAAAAATATTTTCCTTGACAATGTGGTTCTCATTTGTGTCATGATTTTACTGGAATATATCTTCACTTATATCTGTAGTTTTATGATTGGTAACTGCTGCTGGACAGTCTTTTGAATGTTACAGAAAGTAAAGTCCCTAAACAGTTAAACACAACATTACTTCACAAACCACATAAGCCTAATGGCAAATCCAGTGAAGACTGAGGATATGTTTACACTGGCAAGTTTCTGTACCACAAGTTATACCACTTTTATTAAAACGCTGGAATTAAACCGCTGTTGTGTGTCCACACTGTGCTCCTTGTAATGCTGGAGTACATCCACAATAGCAGCTCTTGCAATGGCAAAGACAGCAGTGCATTGTGGTAGCTATCCCACTGTACAACTGGCCACGCGGTGCTTTGAGAAGGGTTTGCAATGGTGCAGGCACAAGTCACAGGATGCCCATGAAACCTGCATCATATTACATTGCCAGCTGCTTTTCAACTGAAGTGTGTGTGTGTGTGGGGGGGAAGTGTGTGTGTGTGTGTAGGAAGGGGAGAGAGAGACTGTGTTCTGGGGGACAGAGAGTGTGTCAGCATGCTGTCATGTATTTTCAGACAGTGGCAGGAAGCAATCAGTCCTGAGGCAGGGGGAGGGGGAAACCTTGACATCAGTCCCCGCCTCCCCCCCCGGGCGCTCTCTCTCTCTCTCTCTCTCACACCTGTCTCTGTGTTCAACAGCACGAGCATTCCACATTAATGGTTTGCTTTGTGTCCTGGAGCAGATCAGCACAGCACGCAACGGCTGTCAGAAACGGTGCTTTGAAAGGGGAGGGGTGCATGCGTTCAGGGCAGCAGAGTTCAAAACAGTGAGCAGAGCAGTCACTTGAGGCATTATGGGACAGCTCTGGTGGCCAATTACAGTGCAGAAAGCAATCAAACGTCTGCACTGGCAATAGAGCACTGGAGCCTCTGCTCAAATAGCCTTACGACTGTCATCAAGGTGGTTTTTTTTTTGCAGTGCTGCAACAGAGGAGTTTCTGCGCACAAAGTGGCCTGGCAGCGTGTACATGTCTGCAGTTTGAGGGTAAAAAGTTGCTTTACTGCGCAGAAACTTGCCAGTGTAGACAAGCCCTGAAACATCCCATTTAAACTGAGTACTTGTTTTATTACTCTCTCTCTGCTCCTGGAATATGCAGTCTATTCCTACTCCCATGACTTTCTCTGCTCTAATTCTCTCTTGGATCACTGGCAGTCTGGTTTCTCCCCTTTCTGCTACACTGAAAAGGTATTTGCCAAGGCCATCAACAATCTTCTTCTGATCTAATCAAAGGACTTCTCTGTTTTCATCTTCCAGCAGCCACTTTCAGCATTGTCAATCAGCATCGCATTTCTGAGCATAATGCCATCATGTAAAGTCCTGGTTCTTGTCCTCCTTTAACTCCAGCATTTTTCAGTGACTCCACCTCCTCAGGGTTAGATCAGTCCTCCTCCCCCTTTCTCCCCATACTCTGTCTAGCGGTCCTCAGATATCACCTCTAGACCGAAGACTCCTAAAAATCCTTCAGCCTCTCAGACCTACACCTCTCTATCCATCATTTAATTCAGGGTGTCTCAGATCAACTCAGGTTCAGAATGGTGGAACCTGAACTTTTTCTTCCCTTTCAAGCCTCCCTCTTTCTGCATCAATATCAATAATTCCACTATTCTCCCTGTCATCCGATTTGTAACCTCTATACTATATTGAGCACCTCTCTCCTCCTTTGCCCCTGATCCAGGCTGTCTCTAAGTAATAGTGCCATTGAGTTCTTCCTCTGCTACATCGTTTATAAGATCCAGAACTGCACTAAGAAGTTCAGGCAGCCTGAACAATGTATTTCTAGCAATCCCAAAATACCATTGTGTGCAAGAATTATATACAAAAAAATTACATTAAAATATTTTAAGATTACATTTAAGTCAGGCATTGAAAAGTTAGGAAAGGTCAGAATTAATGTTGCTTGTGCTACCTTAATTCGTCCCCCATGTGCATTATGATACAGTCTTTAATTATATGATCACACGTTATTTTTCCACAGGAACCCCTGCATCATTCTGTGAATGAGGAGCTATTTAATAGCTCTTTGTACCCTCCTCATTTAGTGTGTGGCCTCAGGCCTTATTTACTGCACACTATCCAAACCCTAACTGAATAAAAAAAACTATTAATTTTGTCCTGGGTGTCTCACCATTGTATAAATGTTTTACAAACATTAAAAACTATCTGTACAACACACCTGTGAGATTGGGGGTATTACTATCACTGTTTTACAGATGGAGAACCGAGGCACAGAATAATGAAGACAAAATTGGCAAAAAAATTATCCACTAATTTTGGGTGGTCAACTTGAAACACCAGACACTGATTTTTCAGAATACTTATCATTATATAGCACAGAATATGTTCAAAGCACACGTCCAATCATTTCAACTGCATTGTAAGGGCTCAGCACTTCTGCAAATTTGGCCCCGGGTGTTTCATGTTGGGCACCAGAACACACAGTTAGTGTGAGGAACACAAAATTAGTGACCGTCTACAAAAAATCTGATTTATGTGACTTGCCCAGCATCTCACAGGAACTCTGTGGCAGAGGCAGGGATACAATCCATTTCTCCAGGGTGGCACAGAACTGCCTTAACCATGAGACTGTTCTTTCTCTCACTGCAACCCTCTGCCTTATTCACTATACACCTTCCAACTTCTGCAACAAATGAAGCAGGGTCCTTCACTACACAACCCTGGTTCAGCCCCAGAGCAGATCCAGCCTGTGCACTGAATGAAGCAGGAGTCCTGTGGGGAAAATAAGATGTGGTCATGTAATTAAAGACTATTATAATGCATATGCACAGTGGGGCTTAATTAAATTTGCAGGGCAACCTTCATTCTGGAATATCCTAACTTTTGAATGCTTGACTTTGCAACCGCAATGTTCTTTTAAATGAAGGGGGGAGAGGGAAGTATGTAATTTCCTAATTTAAAAAAAATTGAAAAAACCCCAATTTAGAACCATACAGACTCCCAACTTGGGTCACTAGCAGGGTCGGACCTTTAGATCCACAGCACAGACCTCTGCTATTTGATCTAAGGGAATAACTGATAGCAGTGGTAGGTTGCCGTCCCCTATGTGGATCAGCCATTAAAAGGGGCTGAGACACATGCTTTCCCAAGGGATTTCACAGATACTTGCTGACAGCAGAAGAACAGTGAGATTGAGGAATCTCAGGTTCAGTTTCAGGTGTAGGGTAAGAGGTACTATATGAATGAAATATTTACAGTACTAGATTCCTTAGGCCCAGACACAGGGACACTTCTTTCTAAACTGTTGGTGCCCATTAAACATTAATGCTGATTACTAAAATGAAAAAAAAACACATTTAACTTCTTTATATATTATATATATATATATATATATATATATATAAAATTCTGCAACAAAACCATAACTAATCTAATGTCTTCCCTCAGTCTCTCTGGTTTATTTACTTTAAATCAATTAACAGTTCACAGTAGCTTTTCCAGTGAAAGATTTTTTCACAACAATATTTTGACACCAATATTGGACTCAGAGATCAAATATTTCTTCCTTTCTGTTTTTCTTCTTTCAGCACACACTGTTTCAAAGGAAACTTTTCCCTTTGTGATTAAATTGGATGCACAAAAAATGAGAGAGCTTCCCATTACTACAAGGATGGCCTGGAATCATGAGCTTTAAATTTGTAATCCAAGCCATGGCAGTTTGATAAACTACCACCTGTATCTGACTATTCTGTTAGGAAACAAATTCTGTAACTGTCATTCATCAGGCTTCCTACAGCTTTCTGGAGTATTCAGAATTGCAGTTGACAGATGCGTTCACTAAGTAAGCGATACCTTGCTGCTTTTTTTAAGCTAAGGGCTGGGGAAAGCTGACAGGTGTGGAGGAACACATGGTTTGGATAGTGTCTTCCTTTAGGGAATGATTTATTAAAGGGGATAATGTATGTCCTAGTAAAAAGAAGAGGATAGAATTTGCTAATGTACAAGTAGGAACTGAAGAGAAACAGTCAAATGAAAGAGTCCCATTCAATTACATCACATGAACATGCTTGTATATAAGTACTAGAAGTCTAAATACTAAGATGAGTGAACTTGAGTGCCTGGTATTAAATAAGGATATTGATATAATAGGCAACACAGAAACTTGGTGGACTGACAATCTATGGGATATGGTAATACCAGGGTACAAAATACATAGGAATGACAGAGTAGGTCATGCTGGTGGCGGAGTAGCCAGTATATGTGAAAGAAAGCATAGAGTTGAATATAGTAAAAATCTTAAATGACTCAAACAGTACCACAGAATCAATATGGTCAGAAATTCCAAGCTTGAATAACAACAGTATAGTAGTAGGTATACACTACCAACCACCTGACCAGGATGGTAATGGTGATTGTGAAAGGCTCAAGGAGATTAGAGAGGCTACAAAAACAGAAAACCCAATAATAATTAGGGATTTCAACTATTCCCATATTAACTCAGAACATGTCACCTCAGGATGGGATGCAGAGATAAATTTTTTAAACACTAATGATGGCTCCTTGCAGTCTGGGAACCCACAAGGGGAGAGCCAATTCTTGATTTAGTCCTAAGTGGTGCACAGGGTCTGGTCCAAGAGGTGCATATAGTTCAACCATTCGGTAATAGCAACCATAATGTAACTAAATTGAACATCCTTGGAGGGGACGCACACCAAAGAAATCCCCACAGCAGCATTTAAGTTGAAAAAGGAGAACACAAAAATGAGGAGTCTAGTTAAATGGAAATTAAAAGGAACAGTCACAAGAGTGAAATGCCTGCAAGCTGCATGGAAACTTCTTAAAAGCACTACAATAGAGGCTCAAACTATATGTACCCCCTGCACCCACCCCAAAAAAAAAAGGCAGTATGAGGACCAAAAAAATTGCCACCATGGCAACCAGAGTAAATTAGGCAGTTAGACACAAAAAGACATCTTTTAAAAATTGAAAGTCAAATCCTACTAATTAAATAGAAAGGAACAAACTCTGGCAAATCAAGTGTAAAGGTACAAAAATGAATGGCACATATTTTTAAAAGTACAACAGAAGCAGGAACAAAATCAGTGGGGCCACTGGACACTCAAGGTAGTAAAAGAGCACTCAAGGAAGACAAGGACATTGCGGAGAACCTAAATGAATTCTCTGCATCAGTTGTCACTGCAGAGGATGAAGTTTCCCATACCTGAGCCATTCTTTTTAGGTGACAAATCTGGGGAACTCTCTCAGATTGAGGCATCAGTAGATGTGGTTTTGGAAAAATTGATAATTAAACAGTAATAAGTAACCAGAACCAGATGGTATTCACCCAAGAGTTTTGCAATTTCAGAACTATTAACTGTGGTACGTAAGCTATCACTTAAATCAGTCTCAGTACCAGATGACTGGAGGATAGCTAATGAAACATTGATTTTTAAGAAAGGCTTCATAGGCAATCCTGGCAATTACAGGCCAGTAAGCCTAACTCAGTACCAGGCAAACTGGTTGAAACCATAGTAAAGAGTAGACTTATCAGATACACAGATGAACACAATATGTTGGGGAAGAGTAAACATGTCTTTTGTAAAGGGAACTCATGCCTCACCAATCTATTAGAATTCTTTGAGGGAGTCAACAAATTGTAGACAAGGTTGATCCAGTGGATAGAGTGTACTTGACTTTCACAAAGCCTTTGATAAGGTCGCTCACCAAAGTAGGCAGTCGTGGGATAAGAAGAAAGGTCCTCTCAGTATCAGTAACTGATTAAAAGATAGGAAACAAAGAGTAGGAATAAACAGTCGGTTTTCACAGTGGAGACAGGTAAATAGTGGGGTCCCCCAAGGATCTCTACTGGGACCAGTGCTGTTCAACATATTCAGAAATGATCTGGGAAAAGGGGTAAACAGTTAGGTGGCAAAGTTCACAGATGATACAAAATTACTCAGGAAAATTAAGTTCAAAGCTGACTGTGAAGAGTTACAAACGGATCTCACAAAACTGGGTGACTGGGCAACAAAATGGCAGATGAAATTCAATGTTGATAAGTGCAAAGTAATGCACATTGGAAAATATAATTCCAACTAGACATATAAAATATTGAGGTCTAAATTAGCTATTACCACTCAAGAAAGACCTTGAGTCATCATGGATAGTTCTCTGAAAATATTTGCTCAATGTTCAGCAGCGGTCAAAAGAGCTCACAGAATGTTAAGAACCAGTAGGAAAAAAATGGTTACTTACTTTCTCGTAACTGTTGTTCTTCGAGATATGGTGTTCATGTCCATTCCACATTAGGTGTGCACGCACCGCGTGCATGACTGTCAGAAATGTTTCCCCTTAGTGGCTCCTGTTGGGCCGGCGGGCCCCCCGAGTGGCCCCACTGTGCCCTGCATATATACCCCCACCAGCCCGACCCCCTCCAGTTCCTTCTTGCCGGCGACTCCAACAGAGGGGTAGGAGTGTGGGTGGTGGAATGGACGTGAACACCACTTCTCGAAGAACAGTTATGAGAAAGTAAGTAACCGTTTTTTCTACTTCGAGTGCTTGTTCACATCCATTCCACATTAGGTGAATTACAAGCTTACCTCTGGAGGAGGGTAGGAGTCACGGAACAACTGCTCGGAGGACCGCTCTGCCAACTGCCGCGTCCTCTCTGGCTTGCTGGTTGACCGCACAGTGGGTCGTGAAGGTGTGCACTGAAGACCAGGTGTCTGCTCTGCAGATCTCCTGGATCAGGACCTGTGCCAGGAACGCCGTGGAAGTCGCCTGCGCCCTGGCCGAGTGGGTCATGACTGCCAGAACACCTGCGAGCTCACAGCACAACTGGATGCAGCTTGTAATCCAAGACTAAATCTGCTGTGCTGACACTGGGAGGCCTTTTAACCTCTCGGCCACAGCCAAAACAGCTGCACGGATTTGCGAAGGGCTTGGTGCGCTCCAAATAGAACACCAGCGCTCGACACATATCCAAGGTGTGCAAGCTGCGGTGACTTGAGTCCGTATGGGATTTCGGGAAGAACACCGGCAGACGAATGTCCTGGCCCAGATGGAATTGGGACACCACCTTAGGGAGGAACTTGAGGTGTGGCTGAGCTGCACCTTGTCCTTGTGAAATACTGTGTATGGTGGCTCAGAAGTGAGGGCCCTCAGTTCGGACACCCTTCTGGCCGAGATAATGGCAACCAGAAACGCCACCTTCCAGGAAAGGTCGAGGAGAGAACAGGTAGCGAGGGGCTTGAAAGGGGGTCCCTTGAGTATGGAAAGGACCAGGTTAAGGTTCCATGGAGGGACTGTGGGGGTGGGAGTACGGGAACACCCTCTCCAACCCTTTAAGGAACCAGCCCACCATTGGGTGGGAAAACACTGAGCCCCCCGAGAACCCCACGATGGAAGGCAGAGATGGCCGCCAGGTGCACTCTGAGTGAGGATGGGGCTAGCCCTTGCTGCTTAGGTGCAGGAGGTACTCCAGAATGGCCTGCACCGGGGCGTGGCCCGGCCGCACCTGTGGGGGTTCACACCAACACGAGAACCTTTTCCACTTGGCCATATAGGCTGCTCTGGTAGAGGGCTTTCTACTGCCAAGCAGAATCTGCTGCACAGGAAGGGTGCACTGGCTCTCTAGGGCATTTAGCCACAGAGCCTCCACGCCGTTGGGTGCAGTGACTGCAGGTCGTGGCGGAGAAGCCGCCCGCCGTCCTGTGTAATGAGGTCCCGATGTAGGGGCAGGACTACTGGGGCATTCACTGACAGCTCTAGGAGCGATGTGTACCAGTGTTGGCAGGCCCAGGCTGGGGCACTGAGGATCACCGCCGCCCTGTCCCTGTGCACCTTGAGCAGGACCTTGTGCACTAAGGGGAGCGGGGGGAAGGCGTACATCAAGCCCCCTCTCCACGGGAACGCAAACGCGTCCGCGAGTGAGCCCGCGCTGCGGCCCTGGAATGAGCAGAACCGTGGGCACTGGGCATTGGCCCTAGTGGCAAACAGATCTGCCCAGGGAAACCCACACCTGTGGAAGAGCAAAAGCACAACGTCCGCCCTGAGCATCCAATCGTGCATGCGGTACGACCTGCTGAGGGAGTCCGCCAGCTCGTTCCGCACCCCCAGGAGATAGGATGCCTTGAGGTGAATCGCATGGGCTATGCAAAGGCCCCAGAGGAGGAGAGCCTCGTGACAGAATGGCGAGGAACGAGCCCCGCCCTGCTTGTTTATATAAAACATAGTAGTAGTGTTGTCTGTCAGAGCTGTCACGCTGTGGCCACTCAGAGTGGCGTGAAACGTCTGGCAGGCGAGACCAACTGCCCTGAGCTCCTTCACGTTGATATGGAGCGACCACTCTGCCTCGGACCACAACCCCTGGGTCATGAGGTTCCCCCAGGTGAGCCCCCCGTCCGTGGTCTGACGTGTCCGTCACCAGTGTCAGGTCTGGAAGTGGGGCAGCAAAGAGGATGCCTTCACAAACCACAGGCTGGGACTGCCACCACAGCAGGGTGTCCAGCACCTCCCTTGGGGCTGTCACTACCAAGTCCAGAGAGTCCCTGCCTGCACGGTACACCTGAGCAAGCCATGCCTGCAGAGTCCTGAGTCTCAGTCAGGCATGCCTGACCACGTGCGTGCATGCTGCCATGTGGCCCAGCAGCCGCAGGCAACACCTGGCTGGTGTTGGAAACTGGCGCAGGGAGGCCACTGCTTGTTGGATAGCCCGGAATCAGGATACTGGAAGGCTTGACCTGGCCTGCACCGCGTCCAGGACCGCCCCTATGAATTCCACTCTCTGCGTGGGTACGAGACTGGACTTGGTGTTGTTGACCAGGAGCCCCAGCTCGTGGAACAATCTCAGGGCCATCTCTACATGGCCCCGCACCTCCGCCTTGGATCGGCCCACCAGGAGCCGGTCGTCGAGGTATGGGTACACCCGGATTCTCTACCTCCGTAAGAAGGTTGCCACCACCGCCATGCACTTCGTGAACACCCTTAGGGCTGTGGCTAGACCAAACGGGAGAACCTGACAATGTTCTTGGCCCACGGTGAATCGTAGGAACCGCCGATGTGATGGGAAAATGGCGATATGAAAGTACGCGTCCTTCATGTCGAGGGCAGCGTACCAGTCCCCCGGATCTAGGGAAGGGATGATGGTGCCCAGAGAGACTATGCGGAACCGGGCCTTGACCAAGAATTTGTTGAGCCCGCGCAGGTCTTGGATTGGGCGAAGGCCCCCTTTGGCCTTGGGAATGAGGAAGTAGCAGGAGTAGAACCCTTTTCCCTTTAGGCCCACGAGGCACCGCCTCTACCGCCCCCGCTCGTAGCAGCGAGCGAACTTCCTCCTCTAGGAGATGCTCATAAGAAGGGTCCCTGAAGAGGGACGGGGAAGGGGGGTGGGAGGGGGGCGAACTGCAGCGAGTACCCATTCCGCACCGTGTGTAAGACCCAACGGTCCGACATAATCTGGACCACGCACGGGAGAAACGGGACAGGCAGCTCAGGAAACAAAGGGACGGATCCGGTGACTGGTCTGGTATACTGTCCTCGAGTGCACCTTCAAAAGCCTGGCTTAGTGCCCGGCTGGGGTTTGTGCTGGCCTTGGTTCTGGCCCGGTGCATTATTGTTATTATTGTTGTTGCGCCGTCGCCAGTTATCCCTGCCTCGCCTACGGTAAGGCTCATGCCTATGGCCAGGCTGGTACTGGCGTTGAGGGGGAGGCTGAGGCTTAAAGGGCTTCCTCTGGGTCGCCGGGGTGTGCATACCCAGCGACTTGAGCGTAGCCCGCGAGTCCTTGACACTATGCAGCCTCGCATCTGTCTGATCCCAGAAGAGCCCGGGCCCTTTGAAGGGGAGGTCCTGGAGTGTATTCTGGACCTCGAGGGGCAGGCCTGACTCCTGGAGCCATGCCGAGCGCCTCATGACCACCCCTGACGCGACTGTTCTAGCCGCCGCGTCTGCCGAATCCAAGGAGGCCTGGAGAGAGGTCTTGGCTACTGCCTTGCCCTCGTCCACCAGGGCCGTGAACTCCTGTTGGGAACCTTGTCCTTAAGCTTCTCCACCATCGTCCAAGAGTTGAAACTGTGCCTGTTGAGGATGGCCTGCTGCTTAGCAATCCTCAACTGAAGGCCCCCAGATGAGTACACCTTTCTACCAAAAAGGTCCAGGCGTTTCGCCTCCTTGGCCTTAGGGGCCGGGGCCTGGTGTCCATGGCGCTCCCTTTTGTTCACCGCCGAAACCACTAGGGAGCATGGACTCGGGTGGCAGAATAGGAACTCATAGCCCTTAGATGGGGCAAAGTATTTATGCTCCACTCCTTTAGCCATTGGAGCGCTGGGGTGTGCCATACAGTCTTATAGTTAGACTGAATGGTCTTAATGAGCGGGAGCGCTATTCTGGATGGCCCTTTGGGGTTCAAAATGTCCACCATGGGGTCCTCCTGCTCAACCATCTCCTTGGCCTGCAACCCCAAATTTGGGCAACTCTGCGCTGCAGTTCCTGGTGGGCTCCATGGTCTATTGGCCGAGGGCTGGATACCTCTGTACCCACCACCGCCTCATCGAGGGAAGACGAGGAGGTTAGCTGCTGCTCGACCCCCTCTGGTTGGTCCTCCTGCTCCCCATCTCCTGTGGCACGGGCCCCTGGCTCAGGCCGGGGTGGGAGTCCATGAGACGGCACCGGGCTCGTTCCCAGACTCTCCTATATAAACTGGGGGGATGCTGGAGGCCTGGATACGGTTGCCTCTGGCACCGTCTGGCATAGGTTTGGGGACCGAGACTGCTGCACCGAGTAACTTGCCCTGGACGGAGCCCCTTGGTGCTCCTGATAGGCCCAAGGGGTCCAGAAGGGCCAATGGCCTGGCGGCCCCCATTGACATTGCCAGCTCCCCTGAGGGTCCCTGCTGTCCGGGCCCCGATGTGGGTAGCTATAGCGGCCGGAGCCGGCACCGGACTGCGGTGATGCCGATTGCGAAGGCCATGGCGGTGCCAATGATCTGTGCCGGTGGGAGAATGAGCGCCTCCTGGCTGAGCAGGACTGGGAGCGGTACCGGAACCCCCGAGACAGTGACTGGGACTGAGATCGGGACTGGCGCCGGCATTCCCTGGACCGGGACCATCTGTGGGAGACCTCTGGCGAGGGCTGTCTCAACTCCTCCCGGTGCCAGTCTCTGGGCGGTGCTGGAGAGCAATGTGCCCTTCCTGGCGCTTCTTTGCATCGACCTGCTGCCAGTGCCGCAACCTCCTTCTGGGCCACTGGCAAGTGCGAGTCTGCAGAGTCAGCGCTTGACCGGGACCAACTCCAGGAGTGGTGCCGGGACGGTGTCTTCGAGCGACACACCATTGCGGCTTACCCCTCGATGGCACCCAAGGCATGGGTGCCGGAGGGTTCTCCCCATACGGGAGGGGGCTCACCGCTGACAGCTCGATGAGGTCCTTTGCGGCCTCAAAGGTGCCAGGCGTAGAGGGCTGATCCTTTATGCCCTCGAGCCCATCGTCCGCACTGAGCTCACTTAGGTCTGGGCTCGGTGGGGCTTGTGCCACCAGGACCGCCTGTACCACGGCCTTCCCGCTCTTGTCAGTGCTCGGTGCCTTGGGAGGCACCAGCCTCCTGTGCGGGGAACGACCACACCTTCCTTTAGGCTGCGCCAGGGGCCGCACCGGGAAGGACGATCGGTGCCAGGGCCAAGTCTGGCACTCCAGGGCCGACAGTTTACAGTGCTTCTCTGGTGCTAGGTCTCCTGACGGCTCTGGGGCACTACACATCGAGGAAGCCTGAGCCGGCATTGGGTGCTCCGGACCCGGCGCCTGCAATGCGGCCTCCATCAACAGTTGCTTTAGGCGAAAGTCTCTTTCTTTCCTTGTCCCTTGGCTTGAACGCCTTGCAAATCCTACACCTTTCAGTTTGATGTCCATCCCCCAGGCAACGTAGACACGAGTCGTGGGGGTCACTAACTGGCATAGGTTTGCGGCACATGGCGCAAGCCTTGAAGCAGTGGGCCTGCAGCAAGCCCTGTGGCCAGTGCTGGAGGCCTCCAAGCACCTAATCACTTAAGTGTTCACAATCTATAGGTAAACAAACTGATAACAGCTACTCTAAGGCTAAGGGACTGCTCTTCTAGGGGGGAGAGAGAGGGAGAGAGCGCACAGACGGTAAGAAGGAACTGGAGGGGGTTGGGCTGGTAGGGGTATATATGTGGGGCACAGTGGTGCCACTCAGGGGGCCCGCCGGGACCCACTAAGGGAAAAAGTTTCTGAAGCTCGTGCATGCAGTGCACGCACACCTAATGTGGAATGGACGTGAACAAGCACTCGAAGAAGAAGAAATAGATTCTAAATAGGTTTATAATGCCACTATATAAATCCATAGTACCCCTGCACCTTGAATACTGTGTGCAGTTCTGGTTGCCCCATCTCAACAAAGATACATTAGAATTGGAAAAAGTACATAGAAGGGCAATAAAAATGGTAAGGATATGGAACAGCTTCCATCTGAGGAGAGATTAAAGACTGGGACTGTTCAGCTTTGAAAAGAGATGACTAAAAGGGGATATGAAAGAGGTCTATAAAATCATGAATGGTGACTAGAAAGTGAATAGGGAATTGTTATTTATTCCTTTGCATAACACAAGAACCAGGAGTCACGCAATGAAATTAATAGGCAGCAGGATTAAAATCAAACTAAGGAAGTACGCCTTGCAAGGCCAACTAAGGAAGTACGCCTTCGCACACTGCACAGTCAACCTGTGGAACACATTGCCAGGAAATGCTGTGAAGGCCAAAAATATAACTACGTACACAAAAGAAGTAGAGGGTATGAAGGATACAGCCATCAATGGCTATTAGCAAAGATGGTCAGGGACACCCCCCCATGTTCGGGTGTCCCTAAACCTCTGACTGCCAAAACCTGGAACTGGACGACAGGGGATGAATCACTCAAATTCGTCTGTTCTGTTAATTCCTTCTGAAGTATCTGGCTCTTGGCACTGTCAGAAGACAGGATACTGGGTTAGCTGGACCATGGGTCTGACCCAGTATGGTCATTCCTATATTTTTATTATGTGAAAATACGTATAAGCATCTAATCAAATACTAGTTAAAGATACTTATAAAGAAAAATTAATGCTATTAAAATGATTTTGACAATTATGTAATCATTGGAGTATTCACAACATGCCAGCTACTACATTAGAGAATCTTGTAAGAGAACATAAATTAGCTGACATGACATTATATAACATGCCTATATTCCTTTTATTCTTTTAGTGAAAATGATTACAGCTACTGTGCATTCCAGTTCCCTTCTTTTTGTTAATATGTCAATAGTAATTCATTTTAGTTAGCATAAAACCACTTGTTAAATTATTCTGTTTCACAGAAGGTGTTTGAAGACCTTTCACTACCAGAGCTCATATAGTGTTTTCCCTCTACAAATTATATTTTTGTCATATCCTCTGTGTCTTGGGAATACAGCAGTTTGTGTTAACCTTTGAGCAGAAAGATTGATTATACTGTGCCACAAAGACTACAGCAGGGACGGTTTTGAACAAATGGAATGAAACACATTAAGGCCTTTTTCCACAAGGGGAGAAGAGATGCCTAATAGACACTATGGTGACCGGTATGAACAGATAATAGTGTTCTCAGTACTATATATGTTATATCCAATTTGTCCAAGTTACTCTAGACAGACAAAAAAAAAATTCTGAGTAACAATTACTCACTTTGACTTTCCCCTATGATAGGCAAAAGGTATAGTACTGGCTCTGCTTTAGTAATAGCAGAAAGCACTCAAGTCTGTGAGCGTGTCTAAATCAGAATATCAAGCATATGCAGACATAATGTTTATAAAAAAATAAAGATTCCTTCCACCCACCCCTCACCACGTATCTGCATGATTGTGCTAAACATCAATGAAGTGAAGTCAGTTTCATTAAGCTAAACTCTGTTAAAAATCTTCATTTTCCGTTTAAAGGATCTAATTCTGCCATCCTTACACAGTGAGTAGTGTTTTTCTCTGTGCTCAGCAACATTTATTTCAATGGGTTCACAAACTGAATAGGGTACTATTCATCATGAGTAAGGATGGCAGAATTTAATTTATTTCTATTTTTCCCCAGATGCTTCCAGTATTGCAAAAGAAACAAATATTCATTATTCTGATTCTGAGATCAAGTTACTTATAAAAAAAGCTTCAATTGTCTAAAGAAGAATTTTAAAGTACCACTGTTGCTTTGTCATTTTTGTGTCAAGCAACACGGATACTGTGCTAACCATTTTCTCCTCAGGTAACCACCAATATGAACCCTTTTCTCCACCATGAAAGGGCAGAATGTGCAATCCCCTTCAAAGAACACATAATATAGCTTCTTTAACTCTCCCTCCCCCTTTCCTGACCTCCTCTCACCTTCACAAAACATCTGGCTTCTATTGGGATAAGGCGGCACATCTCTCAAAAGGCTGCAGCCATACCACTGAACTCACAATAAAATACATTTTACATCATGGACGTGTGCAATCATTTGCACAGACAAACCAAATTTCAACAAAATTGATTTAGTTGATTGATTTAGTTATAATTTAGTTGGGGATTGGTTCTGCTTTGAGTAGGGGGTTGGACTAGATGACCTCCTGAGGTCCCTTCCAACCCTGATATTCTATGATTCTATGAATAATCAGGGTGGATAATGTGGTATTCAATACCTGGTAAAATACAGGTAATGATTTTACAAAAACTTTCTGGGCTGAAAGATACTTTCACGTGGGGGATTTTGAGACTTTGGAAATCGTGTTTTGAGACTAATACATTGATATAATAGCAGCTATTACCTACTTTGTCCTGCTGACCTACCCTGGAGCTGCAAATATTTTTTGCACATTATTTAATATCTCATTCTTTTGAGATAGTTATGGTAAATACTCTAAATACTTGGAATTAAAAAGGGGAAAGCAAAGTTGGTATGTTACAAAGATTCATAAAGAATGCAAAGCTTTACATTAATAAATCAGAAAACTATTTCAAACATGTGCCAGTATTTTTAAATGCTTCTCCAATAAGCAATAAAGATAATTAAGGATAAGTTATCACTAAAGAACTATTCTCTGAGCAAATTTAAGGGCCTAATTTATTAAAAAAAGAACACTCAGAAATGCATGCAATTTAATAGGCCACCTTCAGTTCCCTGGTTTCTTCATATAGCTTACTAGCCTGAGCCAGTCTTTTGTGAACATCAGTTGGTGTGCTTGTGTGTCCACAGACATCTCTGACTGCGTGGTTTGCAAAGGACTGTGGAATTCTCTCTCCTCTGTTAGCGCCTATTTTGATATAATTTCTATGTGATTGTACCACTGTAGCGGTGGCTTATAAATACAAAGAAACATGATTTATACTAATACTCAACAGCTGCTAGGAAGAGGAAAAATCTTAAAGAAAAGAAGCAAAATCAGTGGGTCTGATTTTCCCTTCATTGCACCTAGGTAAAAAGGAATTACTCCACTGAACTCAATGAAGCTATAATGGTGTAAAACTGGTGTGAATGAGAGGAGACTCTGGCCCAATCAACATTTAAGAATACAAAACAAAATACCCTAATGTAGACTCTTCAAGGGTTTTGATGTCTTAAAACACAACTAACTTCAAACAGACAATACAACAGAGATCCAGTTTCCATAGAAACAAGTTAGATGAAGATGTGCACACCAAATAGTTGTCTCACAGCAAACAAGACTGCATTGCAGATATTGTTCTTTGAAAACATCTGGAAGCGTTTCAAACCACATCTTTAAGAAAAATAAATGTGTTTTGAACATTACTGAATGCTCTCAAACAAATAGAAAACAAAACTTTCCTAAATATTGTAGTACTCATTGCTAATGTGGCCACGATCAAGGTACAAGTTGCTTCTCATAGTAAATCTCGTTCGGTGTTTACAAAATGATTTATTTACTGATTTATTTGGTATTGGACTGGAATATCAAATAAGAACCATCAGCCTAAATTTATTACTTTATAAAAATATACATCTGGAATAACTCATGGTACATCTACTCTGGAGCTAGAAGTGTAATTTTCAGCTCTGGTAGAAATACCTGTGCTAGCTCTGACAGAGCTTGCACATTAAAAAGAGAAGTGTACCTGCAGCAGTGCGAGTGGCAGGATGGCCTAACCGCCCCGAGTATGATCCTATCTGAAGCCCTATGTACACACTCAGGTGGCTAATCCATCTCGTGGCTCATGCCACTGTGGCTATGTTTTGATATTTAGCGTGCAAGCTTGATTGGATTTATTGTGAGGATACTTCCTTAAGCTGCAAATTACAAGGCCAACTCCACTGTAGACATACTTTAAGATGTGTTTTAAATACACAGTTGTAAAACCAGGCTTTAGTAATTTAAAGTACTTTTAGTTAAGATGCTCTAAAACTTATGATTTTCTGAATTCCAAATTTTTATTTATTTGTAACTTTTAGTGATTTAAATTATTTAACTTTACAAAGTGGTTTTTGCAAAAAAAAAAAAAAAAAAAAAAAAAAAAGAGTACTTGTGGCACCTTAGAGACTAACCAATTTATCTGAGCATAAGCTTCATCTCAGCTCACAAAAGCTCATGCTCAAATAAATTGGTTAGTCTCTAAGGTGCCACAAGTACTCCTTTTCTTTTTGTGAATACAGACTAACACGGCTGTTACTCTGAAAAGTGGTTTTTGTGCATGTGGTAGATTTACCACTTTGGATGAGATACTCAAAAGCTCTTAGCAATGGCCTAACTCTGTGCCCACCGAAGTCAAAGGAACTTTTACCATAGTCTTCAATGGCACCAGAGTAGGGCTCATGCTGAGTGCACTTTTGAAAATTTCATCCTTTAACATAAAATTAACTGTAACGGACACTCTTAACTCATTACAATAATCCACCAGTTCCACTTATGTATTACTGTGCACTTCCAAATTGTAAAGAACAGCTAAATTCAAGTAAAAATGCATCAAACTTCACTGACATCATAGTGGCTCCTTGGGAAAAGTGTAATATCAAATCAATATTCTTAACAGGTGCACTGGTATTATATCTGGTCCAAATGAACCAGAAATACTGCCAAATTTTAATATACCTCTCAATGTCCAATGTGATGCAGTAACTTCTGAGAAGCATTACAGAGGAACAAGATACATAGCAGCTGCTTTGCAATCCACATACATGCAATACACTGGTACATACATTTTAAATTTGTCAATATAAATATAGCAAAAAGAGGCTCAGTATTAACCCTGTTACACTATACTTAACTCATTACATATTGCATCAATACAAAGCACAAGATAGTACTCCCTTTATGTATATAGGTTTTCTTCTCATATTATTCCACACTTAGGAATGTAGGATTGCTATGCCACTCTTAATTCAATTTAATTCTTAATTTCCCTGATTTTGTTCAAATGGTTTTCTAATAATAGATCACACACAGATTGTTAATTTAAAATATATTTTCATATTAAAGAAATAAAAATATAATAGAATAGTTATTGAATTATCGTTCTGCAGGACAACCACCACTCCTGTGATCCCATGCTATGGCACCGTGAACAGACAGATAAATTAGAATGGTGTTATGCAAATTAAACCAGGAACAGGGAAATCTAATGAGATTAAATTGCACTAATGAATTTTACCTGCAAGGCTGGAGACTGGTAATTGACCAATTCCTTCTGAATTATTCATTATATAAAGCACAGCAACATAGTTGTAAAGAATGCATTACATTTTAGATGATAAAAGAAAAGATACAATACATTAATTCATAATATAATCAGGATATGGTTTACTGGTGATTTAAATTAATGAATCCTTTTTTTTTCTTTTAATATGGTTAGAGTTCATTATACATACCCTGATCCAAAACCTCTTCCTCTTCTCTTTTTGGCTGCTTCAGTGAAAAACTATCATCTGTTTTCTTGGTTTCTAAAGAGGGTTAAGAATATACCAATAATCTCTTTGTATATAGACTGAATTTAACATTTTCCTATACATTTTTTTTTTTTTAGCGAACTCAAGCATTTACTTTCTATATGTTTCTGTTGCTCAGGGAAAACAGACAAAGTAGTAGTACAGTAAATGATATACATGTAGTAGATTATTAAAACATAATATATTATGTTTCATACAACTGACCAGTACAATTAAGTATTCTAAAATTAAAGCAGGAAGAGCCAAAGACATGACATAATATATTACTTTCAGCTCATAGGACGGAAGTGCTTTACAAACATTAAGTTTCACAAAAACTTTAAGAGGTAGATTGGCATTATGCCCAGAGGTGAAAGTAAGCTGGTATGCCCCAGCAACCCGGCTTCCCCAGGGGGCAATTTAAAGGGCCTGGGGCTCCCAGCAGTGGCTGGAGCCCAGGCCCTTTAAATGGCCTCTAGAGCCCCACTGCTGGAGCCCTGGGGTAGTGGCTGCAGGGCCCTGGAGGCTATTTAAAGGGCCCTGGGCTCCCCTGCTTCTATCGCCCAGGCCCTTTAAATAGCCGTCGGAGCCCCGCCACTGCTACTCCAGGAAGCCGGGGGCTATTTAAAGGGCTGGGGCGGTAGAAGCAGGGGAGCCCTGGGCCCTTTAAACAGCCCCCAGAGCCCTAGGGTAGGGGGAGGCTCCGGGGGCTATTTAAAGGGCCAGGGCTCCAGCTGCCTCTGCCGCCCTGGGCCCTTTAAATAGCCCCCGGAGCCCTGGGCTGCTCCTGCTACCCCGTTGCGGGGGAGGAGGGTGCACTTACCTTACAGGATGGGCTGGGACTGGCTCTGACCTCCTCAACCCCGCCCCTTCTGGGGGCCAGAGCTGGCCCCAGCGTATCAGTAAATCACTCGACTTACTTTCACCCCTGATTACATCAATTTAAAAAATGTCAGAGAGAGTTTAAAACTACTTTCTACGGAAGACTCTTACTGATTTCAATTGATTTCAGATCAGGACTACAATGAACTGGTAGCTGGAAACAGAACCTAGGATATCCGGCTTCTAGTCTATGTTCTAACCCAGCAGACAACACATCCTCATTTAGGAATGCTTGACACACAGTCTAGAGCTCGAGCAACGTATGAGAGAGCTCAGGTGTGTGGCAAAACCTTTTGGCTCTCTCATGCCAACCAGCACTTGCTAAAAATATCACTGAAGTGATGTACTGGACCACACAGCAAACGGGACAGGGAAACTACAGTACTAAACACTTCTTAATGGGCAATATAGGATGTGACACTTTGGAAAGACTGAGACACACCTTAGTTGCATAAGCCATGTAATGTAATGATAAAACTATGGCTGGACCATGGGAGGGAGGAAGGAAACTTGGCAATCCTGAACAAAGAAGTGGATAAAAGACTAATAAAGCAAACTTCCACAAATCACTGCTACCAATGAATCAGCATTTAACAACTGCATCTCAGACCTATGCATTTCATAAATTTCAAAAGAACATATCTAGATTCTTAAAAAATAATCCTTATATACAAATTGCATAGTTAAGCATGTCTCTCATATAACAAACGAAGAGTGAAACCAATTTCAGACAATTTTCTTTTTACCTTCATGATGATGTCCATGCGTCATCATGATCATATCAGACTTGACTGGAATAGGAATATTTGCCTCCTGTGGAATGTTTCTGAACATATCTGGGTTTATATTCTGTGTACAGGTCATGTATGAAACAGCATGTTTGGCCTCCATGTAATACATAATGTAGAAATTGCACATTTCGTCGCTGGCTGTGCCCCTAATGCAACACAATATAGAATATATTTTTTAAGAGTTAGAGAATAAAATGTGAGCTGTGCATTTAGATGTTACCAAACGCAAGAAGAAAAATCTATTTTAGTCTGCCAGCAATTGATAAAAAGGTTGCACTGAAGCTCTTTTGAAAAATAGTTCCCAATAAAATACACACCACAGCTTTTCAATACATGCAGCTTCTTTCCATTTACACTGTGGAATACCAGACTGCAGAAATTCCTTAGTCATCCAAGAAAACCCTTGAGAATGGTTTGTGTTTTGAATGTAAAGGAAGTGGCATTAAGTTAGTGGGGTGTTCAAACTGCCCTTCTCCCATTTTCTTCTCCCAGTCCCCCTTGCATCTCTTGGCATGTTACCATCAACAATGTGCTTGTTTTGTTGAAAGGGATAACCACGTATCAACCATCTATTTCACTCCTTAAATATTCTTTGCTGTAGTGTCTTTCAACCTAGATGTTATATCTTATTTACAAATCTTTACAAATAATTTACATTTAATTTCAGTACCCAGCATTCAATGCGATTATCTTTTTCACAATCTAATTCTTCCATTTATTGCCAGAAATGAGAGGAGTAATGCAGCACCACAGTCAGTTTCGCTACATAATAAAACACCATAAGCATCTCCCAGATTGGTAAGGTGGTACTGCAGTCTCGAGAAAAAACGTAATCACAAGCATCTGAGAGGAAGCAGCTTGTGTTGCAGGAATGATCCAAAATACAATTCAACAATAACTGTTCCTCATGGGCTTGAGGAAGACGTGGGCTATTTTGTATTGCCACATAACTCTGTCTTCAAGAGAAATCCACTCAATATGAAGAGCAAGTTTTTCAGAAACAATACTTCATGGCTTAAATAAATGACCTACTGTTACATAGGCCTGATTTTTTTCTTCAAGCCACACAGGTTGCTCTATATTTTATTTATAGCTGCATGTTGGTAGATACATTCTTCAGTATTCCTGACAATTCAATAGACAGGCTTTTTAATGAAAGGTTCACAAAAGGTGGCTTACATTGAGAAACATTTTTTAATTAGTTTGCCCCATTAGCCAGACAGACTACACTCAAAAAAAAAGGTACGGGGGCGGACTATTAGCCGTTTGCAAAAGACGTCAATGCTGACTTTTCCAGTGACATCATCAAGCACTGCATTTATGTACCATAGCAATAACAACAACACCAGTCAGAGAGGGAGAGACAAGAAAAACCGTTCCAAAAGGTGAATTGATTTCTTCATGCTTTGGAAATGTAGTGTCCCTTGGGGACCACGGAAATCAGCCTCTGTCTTGGCAAGCTCTGCTTAAGCTTTTAAAAATCATTCACTTCCTCACTGTCTAACTCCGATACCTGCCAGTATAATTGCCTCCTCTTTAAAACCTAAGTAAAATGATGTGCAACTCAGAAATGGACTCTGGTTCACTTGACACATCTTGATATTGTCAAAACATTTATAAGAAATAAAATTTAATATACTTGACATTATCTAGGAAATAAAGGAAATAATTTATGAATAGTAAGTTTTAGATAATATACTGAAATCCTAAATTCAGACATTCAGAATGAAATATTCAGTTTCGTGAATGAAAGCTTTTAATGAATGGAAGAACTGATATAGAGATTCAAGTGGCTACCCTAAACACACTGCCTCATGCAGAAGCTTTGATTCCATCACTTGGCTTGCAGAGCCACAATAATCAGAGGGATTTCCAGATCTTATTGTGCAATGTGGATAGGTACAGCTGTAATGAATTCATAGATTATATGGCCAGTAAGTAGCACACTGATGTAGTTAAGAAATTCAACAACATGCAGGATAGTTTTGCTATAGGCGCATATGAATACAGCCCAAGGATGTTTTCTTACACATCTTTACTTATTTGCTTGACATGTGCATGAAGATTAGAGGGAAGATATGGGTTGCAGTTCAGTTTGTTACTGAGGTTTTGAGCTGTGGTACATATTGTGTGGGAGAGACCTCAATATTGATGCAAAAATGAGATTTATATAATTATTATAACTTAATATTTTCTAAGTCATTAAAACTTATTTTCACCTTTACTGAATATTAAGCTATAGCTAGAAGACTGTTATAGCCAGGATGCTTGGGATTATAGTAATATATGTGTAGCTAGTTATGTTACAAAATGTTAAAGCTGATCAAAGACATTCTAGAAGCTTCCTGCTTCTATCTCCCAAGGATGAGCAAACCTCGAGGGGACAGAGCATATAAAACACTACAATTTTAAGCAGAGGCCTAACGGTAAAAAGAAATGTAGGGTGTGCTATCAGAGCAACAAATCTAGGTAAACTGGGCTCTACCAAGCCCACCCTCTTGCAAGAAAATGGGCTTGTGTTCTTAAAAGTTGTAGAGGAAAAACATGTTAAGTTGGAGATGTTTGAAACTTTTGTTTTCTTCTTAAATGTTGAAATGACAGATACCTTTGTGAAATACATACCTGCAAATATGTTAGCTAAATGCAAAGCTCTTAATGTCACTGCTGTGTAAATAGTAAAATGCTCTGTGTACCAACATGGAATCTAGTGACCTTGCTAATCTAAAGAAAGAACCATTTACATATAGAATATTTATAGTGATAGGTAATTAATTCTTGGCAGTGCACAAACAAACCCCTCAACCAACTCCAAAAGACAAGAATCATCCCTCCAAAGAAACAACTCTAAATATTTAAGCTGAAGACTTTGTAAGAGGTATTTAATTTAAAAAGACTGCGTTGAGAACTAAATTCTTTTGTATAAAGAACAGGAGTGTTTGGACTTTTTGAAAACAGAATTTTTTTTTTTCAAACGCTAATAAAATTGAAACTATCTCAAAAAATGGACCGAATAAAAAAAGTTAAAATTAATTTTAAAAGTAATCTGGGTCTTTCTTGCCATAAGAAGAACAGAGGCAAGTAAAGAAATGTTGCATATTCATTAAACAGATGGCCTATTCGGGAGCTAGAAATGTCATCTAAGCCAAACTAGAAGGCATGAAGCCAACGGGAGAGGGACAGCAACCAGTCGAAGGAGGTTATGCTTTCCTATAATTTCATGAAAAGAAGAAGGGTTTAAAAACACATGAGCACCTCTCACACACTATCTACTACTCTGCTCAAACATAGCACTTCACAAGCAAACTGACACACACACACGGCTCCAGAAGAAACCAACCAATGAAAACCTCCCAAAGACTTCAACATGGACTGGTGAGAGGAAGTTAACAGGGGATTTGTTTTAAACAGGGGTGGTGGAGCCTTCCCAAAACTAGGGGACCAGGGCCCCTCTGCTCCCACCCCTTCCCCTCTTCCCCCTGAGGCCCTACCCCCGGCCAAGTCAGAAGCCAGAGTGGGGCCGGGAAACCTGGGCCCCCCCACCTGCCCGGGGTGTGGGGTACCTGAGAGCAGCCCCCGGCCCATGTCTTCGCCCTCCAGACTCTCTGCCCAGAGCAGGTGAAGAATCTGCAGCTCCCCGGGCTCCAGCAGCTGGCCTGGCCAGGGGGCGGGGACTCATGGGAAAAGGAGTGGCAGGGGCAGGGTCTGTGGTAAAAAGTGGACCAGCAAGCCCATCCACTTTCAAAAAGTGGGAGTGCCATGGCCCCCTGGTCCTGCGTCCCTGGTTTTGTAATGATTTTGCTGGAATATTAAAATGCTGTTGTAACTTAAAAGACGCTTTCTCCTGTTAATCAACAAGTGGTTAGACTATATTCTGGAGAGGAAATTGGGCCTAAACACTGATAAACAGAGAAACAGTGGGACATAACTGGACTGAAGATTCCTAATATTCATAATTTCCCTGTCTTAGAACAGATCCTTAAATGGATTATTGTAGGGAACTAATTTAAATATTTTCTTCAGTTTCATAGGGTTTAGTTAAGGCTGCGTACTTTCCCCTAATATAAACTGTCTGGTTATTTATTAATAAGCAACAGGATCCACTTGCCCCTACACGAACAGTTTTAGGTATCTAATAAGATATTAAAATTGAATTAACTATACTTTGGAGAAATAATATACTTTGGTCTTAATTTACCAGGAGAAAAGCACCCCCAATGGTGTCATCTCTGTTAAAGCCTTTCACAGAGAGATATACAGAAGAGATTGTACTGGACATCACCAGTTTATCTCTTGTATTATATCATTTGTGGTGTTTTGTTTAATGTTTTGTTTCCTTAATAATTGCGATTATTTCACTTGATCTTGATCATGGTGTCCCCAAAGGTGACTAAATAGTGGGAGCCATACCCCTAAGTTGGCAGCAAGAGAAACAATTAGTAAGAGCTTACCTACCATTTCTTGTTTCTCTGGACCAAGAATTTTTAATAATTTTTAAATAAAATTATTTGGTGGTCCAACAGTTTAAAATTGCCCTTCCCTTTTCACCCCAAAATATTATATCTTAAGCTGCAAGTGGATTCATAGACAGAGCTATGGGCAAGACTGCTCTTCTCCAGAAAACTATGATCTTCATTTTGGATTTGGAGCCTGCTACATATATGCATATCTGTCACTTTAAGGTTAGGCTAGTGTGCTGTGTGTCATATGGGCCTACTTCTTGACATCAATATTTGCTCTGAAAAAGAAGATTATTTACCTGTATAGTAACCTTCTTTTCATGTTCTTCAAGATGTGCAGTCCTTACACATACTCCGCAGCTGGTGACTGCATGTCGAGTGCACATGTCAGAGCACTTTCTAGTTACCAGTGCCTGTGGGGTGGTGCATGTGACCTTTGCTCCCTTGTGCACCCAGTGAGGGTATAAAGGGTAGAGTCACCCCTTCAGGTCCTTCACCACTTGCAGAGCTCATAGCTTGTGGACTCAGAAATGTGTAATCCATACACCACACTCACTCACTCCACAACCGATCCCCGCTATTTCAAAGAACATCCATTACTATACAGGGAACATCTTTTTCTTCTTCCAGTGATAATCTGTATCATATTCCACAGCTGGTGACTCCCAAACAGTAGTCCTTCCTGGATGCAAGTACAAGGAGTTCACGCCAACAGGGACTGAAGCACGCCTTGCCAAACCCAGGACTGGCGTTGGTTGCTTGCACAATGCTTTGTGAATGTGTGTACAGATGACCAAGTTGCTGACCTGCAAATGTCCCTTATGGGACATTTGCTGACCTGCAAACATCCCTTATGGGCCTGCGCTCTGGTGGAACGCACTAGCTAGTACTCTGCCAGTGGGAGGTGCCACTGCCAGTAAAAACCATGAACTAATGCACTGGGCTATCCAGCTAGATACTCCTGAGTGGACATTGCCTGTCCCCTAACCCTCTCTCCATAAGTAACAAAAAACCTGGCAGATTTCTGAAAGCACCTAGTCCTGTCCAAGTAGAATAGCAGGGCCCTTCTCACATTCAATGCATGTAACTGCTGCTCCACCCTTCCCGCATGAGGCTTCGGTAAGAATACAACCATACTGATGGTTTTATTGATATGGAATTTGAATACCACCTTAGGCAGGAGTCTAGGGTGGGATCTCATTATCCCTATGTCTGACAGCGTATGGTGCTCCTGTCATCAAAGTCTGTATCTCTCCCATCTGCCAGGCCAATGTAACTATCAGAAGAAAGGCAACTTTCACACACACACAGAGAAATGGACATGTTGCCAATGGCTCAAATGAGGTCTCCATGACAAGACCCAGATTGAGGTCCCACACTGAGGCAGGGAACTTAGGTGGCGGAAAGATTCTAGAGATGCCATCCAGGAACCTCTTTGCCCCTGAGTGTGAAAAGACAGAGAAGTGGTCAATCAGTGGATGTATGGCCAATATGGCTGTGAGATGCACCTGCAAAGAGCTTAAGGAGAATACTACTGTTTCAAATGACAGAGTGACTCCAGACACCTGCCTGGTCCAGGGAAATTCTGACCAACTTCCATTGGTCCAACGAAAGATACTACCTCATCCACCTTGTCTTTCTCATGTCCTGGACCAACATAACCACAACAACACTGCAAACAACATATTCAAAGTAAAACACACCGGGACAATGCATTTGCATTAGCTGGGAGAAAACCCTTTCTTCCTCTTGTTTGAAGGGGGTTTTGGAAGAAATTGACAGTTACCTGGAACAGAATAAAAGAAGCAGGTCACCCCAGCATTAATCTATAAAGGGATCTCAGTGGGGAACTGGGGAAGAGAGCCATTTTGCACCAGAGCATGACGAGGGAGGCTGCTGCAGCAGGAGCATAGAAAGGGGGTGAAGATGCTGCCTGTCTGCCTGCCTGATGCAACACAGATGTTACCCTAAGAACTCCCAAGGCAAGGGTGAACTAGTGAGGGACACTGTGGTTAGGATGTTTCATTGTTTTGGGAGACCTGTAATCTGTACTTTCAATGATTAAATATAGCAGAGCACTAAGGATGTTAGACTGGGCTGTCTGACTACTGCATGTCCTCAAGAGAGTTAAACTGTAAACCAGAAGTTTCACACCTTTGGTGTGGAATCGTGGGAGAGGGGTGTGTTTAAGTATTGGGGAGTCTCAAGGGCCAGTGGAGTGCCCAGAATGGCTAGGCAGCTAGATAGCAAGTTCCTACCTTTAGACGGGGGTGCCAGATAGGAGGTCTGCACCCAGAGTGCGTGCCTAGGGATGTGAAGATTTGGGTTGTGGTTGGACACTGTTCAGATGTCAGGAGCTTGAAAAGCACAGAGGCTTGGATTCTTCTCACAGCATTCCTAGTGGGTGGCCTGGAAGAGATGCTTCCTAGGATCTGTGACAACAAGGTCCAGGTTGATTGCTTCCTGCTATTTATCAGTATCTCCTGTATTGAGCTGGAGCATGAGCTCTCTGACAGCATCAACCAGTGAGTGTCCACACAGTCAGGGGGAGAGAGTGGAGGGAGAAACCTGCCCTCATTCTTAGTCAGAAGATTTGGTCACCAGGTGAGAGGCTGGGGGCACTATGGAGAAGCTGCACAGGACTGAATACCAGGTCTGCCTTGGCATGCTGGGGCCAGTAAGATCACTGTAGCCCTCTCATGCTGGATCTTCTGCAACATCTTTGGGAGCAGCAGAATTGGGGGGGGGGGGAGAGGGAAGACATTGTAGAAGAGCGCCTTTATCCAGGGGAGGAGGAATGCATCCAACTAGGACACTGAGCCTCTTCCCCCACTTAAGAAATATCTGTGGCAAACAGGTCCCCCATTTGCAAAGACCAAGAAGAAACCCTCTCAATGAACTGACCATTCATGATTCCTCATGAAATGTCTACTCAGATTGTCCGCCACTATGTTGTCCAGCCCTGTCAAGTCAACTGCTAACAAACGGATATCATGCCTCCTGACAAACTTCCATAGTTGCACTGCTTCCTGGCAGGGTCATAATGATCTGCTCCCTCCTTGCTTGCTGAGATAAAATATTGCAGCCATGTTGTCAGAAATCATCTGGATGGAATAGCCCTGAATGTCCAGCAGGAATAATCTTCAAGCATTGTGCATAGCCCATAGTTCCAGTACGTTTGTTGTGAGGACCTCTCCACCACTGACCACTGGCCCTGAGCCAAATGGTGGTCATATGTGCCTCCCATCCAATCATGGAAGCAACTTTAAGTATCATCCTGGACAGAGGATCTGGAGAAAATGGAGACTGAGGATCTGGAGACTCCACCGCAGGCGTTGTGGGGAATCTTTCCACCAGTCCACGGTTTGAAGGACTGACAGTTAGATGTATACTCGCAAATCCAAATGCTGTCTGCAGCAAGTTGACAGCATCTATGCCTGCAACTGACTAAAGTGGAACCTTGCCTATGGTGTGTTGAAGGTGCATGCTGGCTTGAGGCCCATCAGCATGAGGCAGTCTCTTATCTGAGTTTGAGGGTTGGACTGTAGATCAAAGCACAAGTTCTGCAAGGTCCCAAATCTTCTGGGTGGCAGGCAGGCCAAGCCTTGGTGGCATCCATCACAGCCCCTATGAACACTATCGGTCACGTGGGTGTAAGGGTCAATTTCTTTATGTTCACCAGCAGGCCTAGACATGACAGTATCTTAAATATTATTCTCACACTGGACTGCACCTGGGGCTCTGAGTGACCTTTGACTGGCCAGTTTTCAAAGTAGGGAAACACCTGGATACCTATCCTTCTGGATTAGGCCTCCACCACTGCCAGACATTTTGTAAATAATGTGGGTGCTGTTGAGAGCCCAAATGGCAAAACTTGGCACTGGTAGCGATTGTCTCCTAATGCAAACCTCAGGAAGCACTTGTGGGCTCAGTGAATTGTGCTGTGGACATATGAATCCTGAAGGTTGATGGCAGCATGATGATCTAGGGACGGGATGCTAGATACCATGGACACCATCCGGAATCTGAACCTTTTGATGTAGGTGTTCAGGCCCTTTACGTCCCAGGACGGTTCAAAGCCCTCACTTTTTTTTTTTGGATGAGGAAAATCTTTTTTTCCTTTGCTGCGAGATGACCTCTTCTATGGCACTGAGAGCTAAGAGGGACTGAAGCTTCTGGTGTAAAATGCTCGGAGTGGTTGGGGTGTAGACCACAAAGAACCTGAGTGTGGCCCTAGAGTCTTTAAGTGACCTCATGTTATAAAACAAGGAGCAAACTTCAAAGGGCAGGTTCCTGACTGCAATGTGTAGCTCCCTTGGAATTCTCAAGGAAAGAAGCCACAATGAATGCAGCAGCCATTGCCCAGGAGTGTGCATCTGTGGCATTTAAGGCTGTCTGAAGGTCAATTTTAGTGTCCAGCTGCCCCTCTGACACCAAAGCCTGGAATTTGCTTCTGTGTTCTCTAAAGTTGCCACTAGTTCCTGGTGTGGACACGTGGATTCTGCTGTGGAAAAATATGGGCCAAGGATGACAGGCAGTACTCCTCTGAGAGTGGGAGAGTCCTCCCTGGCATTGGTAGCACCAATGGTATCAGTCCCAAGGGGCACAGAGAACTTCCTGCAGGCAACACCAGACCCAGGAAACTGGACCGTAGAATTGGCATATGGTGCTTGCATTCCTGAAGGGGCCAGGAGACTTCTCTGTGTACATGGCGGGAGGCCCAAACTCCCATGCCACCGAGGTGGACTGAGGCTGCAGTCTTGCTTGCGTTGTCGTCGGTGTCTTGTGAGGTGGAGTTGGGCTCGGTACCATGATGCCCATGATGGCTGAGATAGTGCTAGGTGATACCTGCAGCATGTCTGGGTCACCTCAGCTAGTGCTCATCCCAGTGCTCAGTGAGAGCTTTTCCTCAGCTTTGAGGGACCTTTGATAACAACCTAGTTGTCTTATGAGGTTTAATGTCTGAGCCTGGGGAAGGTGTTTTGTGCCTCTTTTCTCTGCTTGGTGTCCAGTCGATCCTGGTGTTTTCGCAGTAGTGAGGCTGATTTGTGAGGCACCTTTGGATCATTCTGAAAATGCCTCAAGTGCAGACCTTGAATATCTCTGATCCCTGACAGTCTGGAAACCTCAGGACAGGGGTCCACACCTGGATGCATGGACTACTTGAGAAGGAACGTCTTCAGGTGAGACTCCCTCAAATTCTGGGTCTGCTTCAAAAAGGACGTGCAGATCATTCACCAGTCCAGAACACGCCTCTCGCTGAGGCAGATGAGATACCGGCATGACTGCTTCACATGAGGGGCAGAGCTTGAAGGTGACTTGTGGTCTCCCATGTGGAACCAAAGGTGGTACCAGTCCCATTGGCGGATGGTAGTCTTGACAGTCCCACAAAGACTGACTAGCTAACACTGCCAACTAAATAAAAGAGGTAATTTGCTCTGAACAGAGCTGTTCCGTGGCAGTAAGAAGGACCTGAGGATGTTGGCAGGGGGTGATTCTGCCCTTTATACCCATCCTGAGTACACAAGGGAATGAAAGGCACCTCCCCACAGGCATTGCTAATTAGAAGATTCTCTGATGCATGCACACAGGATGTGCAATCACCAGCTGTGGAATATGATCTGGACTATCACTTGAACTCTGGTGTTAGGCATGGTATAAGAAGCTTGATAGTTTCTTATACCATGTCTATCACCATAGTTCTTTGAGTGATGGTTGGTAGTGATATTTGCAAGCACTGCCTGTTGGTTTCCAGACACAGTTTAAAAACTTGTGATCTTGATCTATGAATCTTTGAATACTTTGGGACCAAGCTACTGCACAAAGTAAAACTCTCTACCCATGTTATATTGTAACAGTTAAGAACAGCAGAGGAACTCAAGCTTACAGAGGTAACTGATGTCAGGCAATTTTTGAAGAGGTATCCTGTACCTCACCTCAATAAATCTTGGAAACTGAGGTAATGGTTCTGCAATTGCCCAGTTACTTTCATAATCAAGGCCCACAAATTAACCTTGAATCTGGTCTGTCAGGGCCCACATAGACAGATCTTTGACATGTGCAACATGACCCATCTATTTTCAGTGGGGAAACAGACAGTGGGGAAAGGGCAGATTGAGGGATGTCATGAGGAAACTGGGGAGGTTTAAATTCATAAAGCAAGATGATGTGCAGGAGTTAAAATGTTGGGGGTATGTCTTCTTATTCCTCTGGTTGTGTGTATGTCAAATTCTTTAAAAAGTTCCTTGAGCTCTGGGCAGGCAATTTTGTGTCTACTTTTGAATAAATATTGACTAAGGAGTTAATAGAAGAGGAATAGGAAAACTTGTTTCTTCGATAAAATAAAAGTTTCTTTGCCATACACAGTAGAAATCTACTTAATAGTTACCTTTGTATTCAGATTATTTATACATCCAAGTGGGGTGCATACTTGGATTTTTTTGTCAAATTCAGCACTCATTATTAACAGTTAAGATGAAGAATCATGGAATAAGATTACAAAATAAGGTGCAAGTTAAAGAATATTTTCCACGCTTTCAAGATCACCTCCAAACCAGAAGATCTTTTCTTTATATATTTCAACACAAACATTAAAAAACAAGACCAAGAAATTTTCACTTTGCAGAGGAATGGGTGGTACAATGTTTAATGGGAAAAAAGCAGCTAGATTCTAAATAACTTAAGTGGGCCAAAAGATGACAAATTCAGTTTTATTTATCCAGATATAAAAGTAAATAATATAGGAGGAAGGAATCAAACTGAAAAAAAAGTGTGATGAACAGGACAATCATCCAGCACATTGATTAGAAAAAAGAGTTTGGAGGTTATGGTAGAAAAATCATTAAAACCATCATTCTGTGCACAGCAGCAGTTAAAAAAAAAATCAAAGAAGATACCGGCATGTATTAGCAGAGGAATAGAATAATAAACCAGAGTTGATACTGTGACAAAAGCTCTGTCCTTGCCTCCGTGGTTCCCGCGTTTCCTGGCAGATTTCGCTAGCCTCAGTGGCTCACTGTGACCCTCCATGTAACCCTTCTCTCTCTAGAGACAAGGGTCACAGTCCACTGAGCCATATTCATCATAAGCCAGCGAGGGAGGTGAGGAGAAGTTATCCCTCCTTGCACAGTCTCTGTTGTCTCCCAATCTCAGTGATTAATCAGGGGGCAAAGGTGGAGGGGGGCCCACCCTCTACTCCGGGCTCCAGCCCAGGGACCCTAATAGTATCAGCTATGGTAGCTGACCTTTTAGAAACATGACATGTACAATTCCCTAGGCTACTTCCCCCACAGAAGCCCTCACTTCCTCAAGCTCCACTTCACCCTTACCTCAGGGCCTCCTTCCTTGTGCCTGATATGGTATGTACTACTCAGTCTCTCTGACAGTGCAGCTTCCTCCCACAGCTCCTGACATGCACACCCACCTGACTGACTGGGAGTCTTTTAACTGGTTTCAGCCAGCCCCTGATTGGCTTCAGATGACCCAATCAACCTAGCCTTCTCCCTGCCTTCTGGAAAGTTCTTAATTGGGCCCAGGTGTCTTAACTGACCTGGAGCAGCTGCCATTTCACTTATCCTGGTACCAGTGATTTGTTTAGCTTGGAGCTAATATATCTATCTCCCACTACTTTTCTGTAGCCATCTGGCCTTGCCCCGTCACAATACCGAACAAGACATTTGTTAGACTCCAGATGGAATATTGTGCGCAGCCATGAACAGTGTACAGAGAGATGGGTGAAGTAATATCTTTTATTGGACTAACTTCTGTTGGTGAGAGAGACAAACTTCTTAATTACAGAGAGCTCTTCTTCAGGTCTGGGAAAACGTATTAAAAGTGTCATAGGCTAAATGCAAGATTGAACAGGCAGCTTAGCATAAGTAGTTAGCACATATTCTAAGGGACTATTCACGATGAAGTATAAAAAATATTACCACACCCACCTTCTCTAATATCCTGAGACTGACAAGGCTACAACAACATTGCATGAACAATCTAGCACAGCTAAGTCTTTGTTGACTTTAAAGAGGTGAAGTATAACACAATAGTATGACCATATCTGAAGAATCTTTTATGAGTAAAGTTTAATGCAGCTGGATAAGAGAGGACCCAATGAAAGTTTTCACTGATATGAAAGAGACTGAATGCCTATTAACAAGAAATTTTTACACGGTTAAAAGAGTCAAGAACTAGGGAACAAAATCTGAATTTTAGACAGAAAATCCCCATTGAATTATTTTTTTTAAAGTGTAGTAAGTGGTGTGTGTATGAATTTTTACATATATTTGATAGGAGGCATGGGAAGCAATGATTATAGTTAAAGTTATCTGACACTTTCCATTTTAAGCTTTCAGTTGCTTATAATTTTGCCAAACTAACTGTAGCATGCCTCATGCTGAATTAGTTTGGAAAATTTCAGCTGAAACAGGTCAGTGGTTTCTGCAAATGCTCTCCCTGTTGGTGCTCAGGCAGCAAGGAAAAGAAGAATGTAGTCTCACTAGAATGCAGAGAGATGAGGAGTTGGGTCTGGAGAGGTGGCAGGGAGAATGTTAGGAGTATTTGCATTTCCTAACATTTGAGGGTTTGACTGTGCAACTGTAACATTCTTTTAATGTAGGCTTTTGTATGACAAGGGAAAAATAAGTTAATGGTAAAAGCAACTGAAGCCAGAGGAGAAACAGCAAAGGAGCTAGCTCTAGCAGCATTCGGGTTGTCTGACAAATACAGTCCAGTGTGGATAGGACAAAATTTGATTAAACCAAGATAAACTTGTTTCTTTTAGGAATCAGTGCAAATTTAGAATTACTATCCTTTGCACAAAGAAACAGAATTAAACAAAACAAGATGAACCTTTTCGGTCTTGACTAGGCAATTCAATGTGCATGAAGACAAGGCAAATGCAGAATCAGGGCCTTGTTTTCCAAGATTTAAACAAGGACTGCTAAGCTGTACCTCAAACAGAAGTTGTGGGCTTGATGCAGGAATTGCTGTGTAAGGTTCTGTGGCCTGAGTTATGCAGTAGGTCAGATTAGATGATCATAATGGTCTCTTTTGGCCTTAAAAGAATCTATAAACATTATATAGCTAAATCAATCATTGGTATTTACTGACAAATATAAATTCCAATGATTTTTGATACATATTTCCTTGTTAAATGATTTTTAAAGCTCAGAACGGGAACAATAGAAATAAAGATGCGGCTACTTTATCCATTTTCCAGGAAATAATGTGTGTGGCTCAAAGACTTGTTATTAAAATAGTCAAGGGGACTATTTTCAGTTTCACAACATTTTCATTTGTTTTTAAGAAAGATACGTAATCTATGCATTCTTTATAGTTTAATTGTATTAGTAGTAACTTCACAGATATCCAGTGCAGTACTCAGTAATGTTAATTGTGGATCTAATTGTGTGATTTTCATCTAGAATTTTTAATACTTATTATGGTGGTAATTTCTTCTTACCACTGTATCTTTGTGCACTTCCACAAAATGTTTCAGCCTTCTGTGTAACTGCTTAATGTGCATGTGTTTTTGCTCCAGTTTAATGGACGTCAAGTATAAGCCGCATAATGAATTTTTAAGTTTTTTTTATATTAAACATTTAGCATTAGTGTCAGGGCACATCTGTTCCCAATATTTATTTCTAGCTTTTATGTGCAGGAAATATTCAAACATTCTCGAACGGAATAATGTTTCGATTTACTGGTTTAAGTTTTCATATGCAATAGCAATGGATTTGGAAATTTCTACAGTATGGCTACAATGTCTGGTTGGACAGATATATACTGAGGGGGAGGTAATTCCAATGCCTAAACTAAAGGAATTAGCAGAAATTAACATGAGATTCATATTACTCTTAATCGTTGAAAGGATATTAGCACATACAAAAAAATCTTCCCTAGACAAGATATCCTCTTACTACCATTAAAAACGATATTATTGTTCAATAATAGTCTTAAGATTATTTTATAGTGGGGTACATTTTATTCATTGTGCAAGTTTTACATTTCTTTTTTTAAACAACGTTTCAGTTTGTATCTTACATTTGGATATATTTATACTAATTTTGTGAGCTTTATAAAAAACAGTTTTCCAACATATTCCCTCTCATTTCTCCTTCAGTTGCTGTTACCCACACAAGTACTTTAACTATTTGCTTAAAGAAATATGACTATCAAGTGCCGAACATCAAAATCTGTGCTGAAGTCAAGGGACTTGAGGGTGCTCAGCACACTGCAGGATTAGCCCCTTTAACAGCTGCAGTATCTAACTCCAGAAGTGGAAGACTCAACCTCGTACATATCCCTTTTCCTACTACATCTCACAGAGTGAAGAAAGAATTAATGTTTTAAAAAATGGACTCTCACGTGAGAAGCTAATGTGTCTATTTTAAAAATAAAAATGTATACATAGTAAAATGGACAATTTACAGCCCAGGCATTATCTCCTGCTGAATAGCACCACTGAAAAGTAATAAATAATAAATCATTCAGAAGAAAATTTGAATCTTATTGTCGCCTGTCAGCCTGTACATGAAAGAAAAACTCAGTCTTTTATCCAACAATACTATTTTTCCTTTTTGGTACTTAAGATTTCTTAAATGTAACCCAAAATAATAAACTTAGGTAATAATTACTCCTGGAAGAAAATATCAGAAAATCTGTAATGTGTAGTTAATCATGTGCTATGTTGTCCTTAAATTATCTTGAGCCATCAATGCCACCAAGTGACAGAAAATACTTTTAACTTGGAGTTTTTGAAAAAATACTCCTGTGAAATAGTCCTTTTAGATATACTTCTAAATCAGGTATTTGGCTGAATGGGTTAATTTGAGCAATGTGGTTAGAAGGGGGATTATTAGCCAAAGTACAGGCAATTATGTAGGCCTGAATGGCCCTTTCCTGACCATGTTTATATTCCTAACTGTCTGGGGAGCAAGCCAAACAATCCCAACAGAATGAAGAAGTTTGTTCAGATACCTTTGAGGGGATCGAAAACATGAATGCATGTTCTACACAACCAGTACAATGGTAAAAGAGGTTTTTTAATAAAGTATAAAAATCATACCCTATGTGCGTCTCCATAGTTCTACCTTCACCAGTGAAAAGACACCTCGCTGCTAAAGTATCACCAAAGCTAATGTCTACTGGGTGTTCCACAGGATAGAAGGCCTGAAAGAGAATCCAAGGAAAATGATGTATTAGAATTAGTGAACACTCTCAATAGGTGACATCCTCTGTTTTCTTATTTTATCTGTGAATCATTTTCATATATATAATTTCATTCTCTATATTAAAATATATGCACACAAAAATAATATGAGTCTGAAATTAAAATGCTTTAAAGGTAATCCACAGAACAATTAACATAATTCTACCATGACTAATCAGTCTCAGTGAAAGAAACGAACAGAACATAAAACCCCAACAAAACTAAAATTATTTTAAGTGCCACACCTCTCTCTCAGTGGCTCTCACTACGTGTCTCAACACAAATCATGATGGTGACATCAGTTAGCAAAAAACCTTTTGAACACTGTATACTAGCTCGCTGGTGAATAAACAACAGCTGGTTTTGTTTGTTTGACTCTCTGGTACAACTTCACAATGTTTTAAAAAGGTAAAAATATGTCAAGGATATAAAATAATGAATTATGAATCTTGCTCACAAGACTGCTCCCTATATTACTAGATATATGCAAGGCACTGCTGAGAATGCAGACTGTCAGTGCAGGAGCTGTTCTCCTTTGTGAAGGATGGAGATAGGAAAGTAAAGAGAGCAACTAGGATTCCCTCCCCATCTTTTAAGTAACTGAATGGAGAAGTAAAGAGATAAAGGAGACACTTTCTTCTACTGTTTCTATCTCCTTTCCTGCCAGCTGCCTGATATGAGGAAAGAAGATTGCTTTTGGCTATTGTGACACTTGTGCCAATCAATGTGTGTCATAAAAAACACAACATGCTATTACACTGTGATGTCTACATCATAATGGGGCTGGGGGGATAGCTCAGTGGTTTAAGCATTGCCTGCTAAAGCCAGGGTTGAGAGTTCAATCCTTGAGGGGGCCATTTAGGGATCTGAGGCAAAAATTGGGGATTGGCCCTGCTTTGAGCAGGGGGTTGGACTAGATGACTCCTGAGGTCCCTTCCAACCCTGATATTCTAGGATTCTATGATAATATTGCAGCAAAACATAGCAGCATTCGGTAGTGATGGCACAAAATCACATATCAATGAAACACGATGCAAATATGACTGTCACAGTATGATAACTTTGTGGCTCTCCAACTCCATTTGATGAGAAAAGTTAATTACATGTTATATCTGAACAGAATCCTATAAATTTTAAAAAACACAAGAATATATCATGGAAAGCTAAAGCAGAAATACATAAAACAAATTTATTAGACTTTGCTGCTAAGACTTAAATAAGCATAATTAAAAACAAGAAAAAACTAAACAAACCTGTGGTAGTTGCGGACTCTGTCTACCAATCAAGGTCCACTGACCATTTCTCACTCTGTATCCACTTACCACCTTACCTACAATAAACATTTACCACTGCATGAATGTCAGATGTAATACTTTAGAAAATCAACATATTTTGTATTAGCTATTTTTCTCTTAAAGATGTATTACTTAAATTAATAGAATGATTAAAGAAAGAAATATTTTAAACAATTATGTACATTTTCTGCTCAAGTTTAAATAATGTGATAAGAAGATTTTTGGATCTATATTTAACTCAGATTGTAAGTTAAGGTTGTATAGCATTTTTAGTTATAAAAGAGAGGCAAATACCTGAATTATAGCGGTAATGAACTCTTACCTAATCGGTGTGTATGAACTCTATAGGCAAAGAGGTGCATTGGATACTTTTGATAATGGCAGGCAATATCTGCATCAACCACTGTTAAAACAAACAAGAATAAAACATTTTAAAAATGCTACTTATTCACTCAAGGAAAGTGACTTTTACAGTACTTCACTGAAACATAAATTTGGAAGTAGTGTACAAAATCTGCAATGTAGGTGCAGGTTTAAAAGGCAGTGGACAATAATCTCTTACATTTCTATAGGAACTTTAGGCCAAAATGATCCCCACATACTTTCACTAAGAAGCTGACATACAAATTATACACATGGATCACTTCAAGCACTACTGAAATGCATCTACTTCTGGGCTGAAACCTAGAAGCTATAGCAAATAGCTCTGCAATAATTTAGAACAATAATTTTGCTAATATATTATCGGGTTGAACAGTACAGAAAAAACATAGATAAGAGACAAAGAAGATAAACACACTGGGGAAACTCACATAGGCAAATTAAGAGTAGTAAAAGAGATAACGGAGGTTTCATTTTAATGTATAAAAACCACGTATAATCACAAGGCAGTTTCAGAGAGTCAGATTCAGGCATGGACACTAACAGGGCTACGTCTAGGGTCCTGTCTTCCTGTGTCTCTCACACAATCCTATGCTTTTGTGGATGAGGGCTTCCTTTGGGAAAGACTCCAGCCTGCCTGAAGACTGGGAGCCATCATCTGGGGAGAAAATAAGGCACCAGCCTGCACAAGGGACATGTTGCCCAGCAGACAGCTCTTCTACTGGGGCCTCCTGTAACCAACCATCTCTTCTTTTTACCATGTCAAAATTTCTGGGCAGGTTAGAGTAAAACAGCCTATAAAGAACTGTTAAACTGGGTGAATACCAGGAGGTCCAAAGTTATTAGTTCAGCTGATTTAAAAAAAAATCATTTAGATGAAAATTTCCCAAACAGAAAATTCAATTTCTGCAAAATGAAAATTTTCTGTGAGAAAGTTTCAATTTTTCAGATTTTTTTAAATTTTATTTTCTGTCTGAAAATGCATCAAAATATTTAGCTTTGGTTCAGACTGACTCAGATAAAAATATTAGTTTGCTGAACTGACCTAAAATGTCTAATTCAGTGACAGTTGAATATTCGACTGCATTCCATATGGTGGTGCATTGCCCCAGTGGAGTTGTGGTTAGGAAACAATCGGGACAATCAGACATCCAAGCTACAGCTCCTGTGAGGCAATGTACCACCATAGGAAACTGCAAATTAACGTTAAATTGCTCAAAATGAAACATGTTAAGTCCATTTAATAAACAGAAATTTACCATTTTGATTTGGGAATATCAGAATATTTTGATCGAAAATGCCACAATGAAACATTTTCCCATTTCTGAACCAAAATGTTTTGGAAATATTTGTTCCTTGAACTAATTTCAATATTTCAACTTTTCATCTCAATTTGGGAGAAAAACAGCATTTTGAAATATGAGAAATTCCTGCAGGGAAAGAAATTCAAATTTTTGATAAACTTCTTAGTAAGTAAGGAAATCTGTGGCTCAGGGATTGGCAACCTTTGGCATGAGGCCCATCAGATAATCTGTTGGCGGGCCGCAAGACATTTTATTTATGTTGACCATCCACAGGCACAGCCTGCTCAGCTTCCAGTGACAACAGTTTGCCATTCCTGGCCAACTGAAGGTATGGGAAGTGGCGGCCAGTGTGTCTCAGCAACTGGGAGCTGCAGGGGGCTGTGCCTGCGAACAGTCAAGGTAAACAAAATATCTTGCAGCCCGCCAGTGGATTACCCTGATGGGCTGCATGCCGACAGTTGCCAACCCGTGCTGTAGCAGATTAAGAGAAAGATCCCAGAAACTTCAGATTTCAGTGGGTTGCAGATGAAATCAGAAAAGGGATAAAGAGTGAAATTCTGCAATCTTAGACAGTAGCAAATGTTCCTGCATGTATTACATTTTTTAAAGAAAAAATAGTCACCTACTTTTTCCCCAAGAAGTGAACTTTTTATTGGAAAGTAAAATGTTTGTTTCTCTAAAGAGAAGAATTAGGCTATATATAAATAAAATAGTTGCCTATTGATTATGTAATTTTTAAAAACAAAATCAAAAACAATTTTCAGATTATGTTACATTGATGATTATTCTTCTATTCCATACTGTTAGACTCTTTGAACCTAATCTGATGGAACAGCAATATAAATTGAAGAGTGTAGGTATTTTTTAGTATTTATTTTAGTTAGCAATAAACTCTTTCACCTATGATTTTACAATTCAGAGAGTCTCTGTGAAAATATTTTCCATATTAGACAGATGAACATCAGAAGATAAAAATTACACAGATTGCTTTATAAGGTTCTCACTCACCTTTTTCCCCTGGTGGTATAACAGTATTCACAGACATCATAAGATACATGCCAGCAATCAAAGGCTGCCTGCAGAAAAATAATCACATTTACCTCAAAGCTCCATAAACCAATTAATTGGAAAATGGTCCTCTACAGGCGATAAAATCCGTAACAAGTAAAAAAGTCTCCATAGATAGCAAACTTAAAATGTAGTATTACTATTAAAAATCAGTTTTCAGGGTGGAGAATCATAAAATCATAGGACTGGAAGGGACCTCAAGAGGTCTTCTAGTTCAGTGCCCTGTACTGGAGGCAGGATTAAGTATTATTTAGACCATCCCTGACAGGTGTTTATCTAACTTGCTTTTAAAAATCTCCAATCACAGAGATTCCACACCTGCCTAGGCAATTTATTCCAGTGCTTAATGACCCTGATAGTTATGAAGTTTTTTCTAATGTCCAACCTAAATCGCCCTTGCTGCAATTTAAGCCTATTGCTTCTTGTCCTATCCTCAGAGGTTAAAGAGAACAATTTTCCCCCTCCTCCTTGTAACAATCTTTTATGTACTTGAAAACTGTTATGTCCCCTCTCCGACCCCTGCTCCGTCTTCTCTTTTCCAGACTAAACAAACCCAATTTTTTCAATCTTCAGTCATAGGTCATGTTTTCTAACCTTTAATCATTTTTGTTGCTCTTCTCTGGACTTTCTCCAATTTGTCCACATCTTTCCTGAAATGCAGCGCCCAGAACTGGACACAATACTCCAGCAGAGATCTAATCAGCGCGGAGTACAGCGGGAGAATTACTTCTCGTGTCTTGTTTACTACACTCCTGCTAATGTATCCTAGAATGATGTTTGCTTTTTTTTTTTTTTTTTTTTTTTTGGTAACAGCGTTACAATGTTGACTCATATTTAGCTTGTGATCCACTATGACCCCCCAGATCCCTTTCCGCAGCACTGCTTTCTAGGTCGTCATTTCCCATTTTGTATGTGTGCAACTGATTGTTCTTCCTAAGTGGAGTATCATAGAATATCACGGTTGGAAGGGACCTCAGGAGGTCATCTAATCCAACCCCCTGCTCAAAGCAGGACCAATCCCCAACTAAATCATCCCAGCCAGAGGTTTGTCAAGCCTGACCTTAAAAACCTCAAAGGAAGGAGATTCCACCACCTCCCTAGGTAACCCATTCCAGTGCTTCACCACCCTCCTAGTGAAAAAGTTTTTCCTAATATCCCACCTAAACCTCCCCCACTGCAACTTGAGACCGTTACTCCACGTTCTGTCATCTCGTATCACTGAGAACAGTCTAGATCCATCCTCTTTGGAATCCCCTTTCAGGTAGCTCAAAGCAGCTATCAAATCCCCCCTCATTCTTCTCTTCTGCAGACTAAACAATCCCAGTTCCCTCAGCCTCTCCCCGTAAGTCATGTGTTCCAGTCCCCTAATCATTTTTGTTGCCCTCCGCTGGACGCTTTCCAATTTTTCCACATCCTTCTTGTAGTGTGGGGCCCAAAACTGGACACAGTACTCCAGATGAGGCCTCACCAATGTCGAATAGAGGGGAACGATCACGTCCCTCGATCTGCTGGCAATGCCCCTTCTTATATAGTCCAAAATGCCATTGGCCTTCTTGGCAACAAGGGCACACCGTTGACTCATATCCAGCTTCTCATCCACTGTAACCCCTACGTCCTTTTCTGCAAAACTGCTGCCTAGCCATTTGGTCCCTAGTCTGTAGCAATGCATGGGATTCTTCCGTCCTAAGTGCAGGACTCTGCGCTTGTCCTTGTTGAACCTCATCAGATTTCTTTTGGCCCAATCCTCTAATTTGTCTAGGGCCCTCTGTATCCTATCCCTACCCTCCAGCGTATCTACCTCTCCTCCCAGTTTAGCGTCATCTGCAAACTTGCAGAGGGTGCAATCCACACCATCCTCCAGATCATTAATGAAGATATTGAACAAAACCGGCCCCAGGACCGACCCTTGGGGCACTCCGCTTGATACCAGCTGCCAACTAGACATGGAGCCACTGATCACTACCCGTTGAGCCCGACAATCTAATCAGCTTTCTATCCACCTTATAGTTCATTCATCCAGCCCATACTTCTTTAAACTTACTGGCAAGAATACTGTGGGAGACTGTGTCAAAAGCTTTGCTAAAGTCAAGGAACAACACGTCCACTGCTTTCCCCTCATCCACAGAGCCCGTTATCTCGTCATAGAAGGCAATTAGATTAGTCAGGCATGACTTGCCCTTGGTGAATCCATGCTGACTGTTCCTGATCACTTTCCTCTCCTCTAAGTGCTTCAGAATTGATTCCTTGAGGACCTGCTCTATGATATAATGCTAATGTCTCAGATCTCTCTTTAATCAGCTCCTTGAGTATTCTAGAATATATTTCCTCAGACCCTGGTGACATGGAGACATCTAACTTGTTTAAGGTTTCAGAATGGTAGCCGAGTTAGTCTGTATCAGCAAAAACAACGAGGAGTCCTTGTGGCACCTTAGAGACTAATAAATTTATTTGGGCATAAGCTTTTGTGGGCTAAAACCCACTTCATTAGACGCACAGAGTGAAAAATACAGCATCAGATTAGGCCTGAATAAAGACTGGGAGTGGATGCGTCACTACAAAAAGTAATTTTCCCTCTGCTGATACTCACCCCTTCTTGTCAACTGTTGAGAATAGGCCACTTCCACCTTAATTGAATTTGCCTCATTAGCACTGAGCCCCCTCCCACCCCCCTTGGTAAGGCAACTCCCATCTTTTCATGTGTTGTGTATACACACACACACACACACACACACACACACAGAGCTTACTATATTTTTCACTCCATGCATCTGATGAAGTGGGTTTTAGCCCACAAAAGCTTATAACCAAATAAATTTGTTAGTCTCTAAGGTGCCACAAGGACTCTTTGTTGTTTTTGCTAACTTGTTTAAGCAATTTTTAGCTTGTTCTTTCCCTAAGTTAGTCTCTGATCCTACCTCATTTTCACTGGCATTCATTAAGTTAGATATCCAATTGCTACTAAACTTTTTGGTGAAAATTGAAACAAAAAAATCATTTAGCACTTCTGCCACTTCCATATTTTCAGTTATTGTTCCTCCCCTCCCCGCCCCCAGCATAAAAGGTCTACTCTGTCCTTGGTCTTCCTCTTGCTTGTAATTTATTTGTAGAATGTTTTCCTGTTACCCTTTATGTCTCTAGCTAGTTTAATCAATCTGCCTTGGCCTTTCTAATTTTGTCCCTATATGCTTACGTTGTTTATATTTATCCTTTGTAATTTGACCTAAAAAACCTTTTGCAGGACTCTTTTTTGAGTTTCAGATCATTGAAGATCTCCTGGTTAAGCCAGTATGGTCTCTTGCCATACTTCCTATCTTTCCTACACAGTGGGATAGTTTGCTCTTGTGCCCTTAATGTCTCACTGAAAAATTGCCAGTTCTTTTGGACGGTTTTTTCCTAGACTTGCTTCCCATGGGATCTTGCTAACGTCTGCCTTCTTGAAATCCATTATCTTTCTTGTGTTGTTTTCCCTCGTACCATTCCTTAGAATCATGAACGCTATCATTTCACGATCACTTTCACCCAAGCTGTCTTCCACCTTCAAATTCTCAACTAGTTCCTCCCTATTTGTTAAAATCAAATGTAGAACAGCCTCTCCCCTTAGTGCAGAGGTGGGCAAACTTTTTGGCCTGAGGGCCACATCGGGTTTTGTAAATTGTACGGAGGGCCGGTTAGGGGAGGTTGTGCCGCCTCCTCCCCCTATCTCCCACCCTTGCTTCTCACCCTCTGATGCCCCCCACCCCCAGGACTCCTGCCCCATCCAACCCCCCCGTTCCCTGATAGCCCCCCCAGGACCCCTGCCCCATCCACCCCCCTCCTTGCTCCCTGTCCCCTGACCGCCCCTGGAACCCCTGCCCCTGAATGCCCCCCACTGCCCATCCAACCCCGCCTCCTTCCTGACTGCCCCACGGGACCCCTGCCCCCATTCAACCCCCCCATCCCCCGTTCCCTGCCCTCTGACCGCCCCAACCCCATCCACATCCCCACTCCCTGACTACCACCCCTAACTCCCCTGCCCTCTATCCAACCCCACCTACTCCCTGCCCCCTTACTGTGCAGCACAGAGCACCAGTGGCTGGTGGTGCTACAGCTGCGCTGCCCAGAGAATTGCCCGGCCGCCCAGAGCGTTGCGATGGTGTTTAGTGTAGTATATTGCTCTCTGTAACTGCTACCAGTAGCACATTCCTACGTGGAGCATTTTAATACACTACATCAGCAGCATGGTGCGCTGAGGATGCAAGGGAGGGAGAACGGCGGGGGAGGGGCCGGGAGCGAGCCTCTTGGGCCAGGAGCTCAGGGGCTGGGCAGGATGGTCCCGTTGGCTGGATGTGGCCTGTGGGCCTTAGTTTGCCCACCTCTGCCTTAGTGGCTTTCTCCACATTCTGAAATAAAAAATTGTCTCCAGTACTTTCTAAGAACTTGTTGGATAATCTGTGCCCTGTTGTGTTATTTTCCCAACAGACGTCTGGGTAGTTGAAGTCCCCCATCGCTACCAATGACTGCACCACAACTAAAGGGGGCAGAATTTGTCTCAGCTTACCCAAAGAAGGGCAGCTCTGCTTTGTGGTGGTACGGAGGAGGTGGGGGGAGAGCAATAAGGTCAGAAACTGCTGTAAAAGGCGCTCTGTGGTCAGCTTTGTAGCAATGACTCCCCTCCCATCCCCCCCCAAGGAACGTGCATAAAGGTACAAAACCTGGGTGGGGCAACTCTCTATGTCCAAGCAGTGAGGAAGCCAGCATGTCTCCAGGGAAGCACAATCAGGATTGTTTAAGCAGCATGGCTCCAGGGGCACGGAGAAGTGGGGAGGCAGCCTAGCAAATGGCTGGTGCCTCGTTGTGGCGGATGTTCAGTGCAGGTACTCCAAAGGGAGGGCAGCCAGTGACCAGATAAATGGCCTGGTAAAGGACTTAAAAGGAGGTACTGGATAAAGGAACAGAATGGGGGGAGGGGGTTCAGGGACTCTGATAATTGGTATGACAGGGAGCCAACCCTTTCCCCCTCTGTTCTCATAGCCCTCCTTAACCCTCTTACGAGGCTGGTGGATGGTAAGGTCCAAGCCATGGGTCGGCTGGGGGACCTGGATGGAAACAAAGGGGGGCTGGCGGAAGCCCCAAAAAATTGATTTGAATAAGCATGGATTAAACAAAAGGGGGGGCTGGTGGAAGCTCTGGAGAATTGATTTGAATAAGCATGGATTTCCCTGCACTGTACACTTTATCAGCAGGGAAGTCCCAGATATCTATATAATAAAGTTGCAGCCTGATTAAAACCCATAACAAGTCTCCTGTCCTTCTTGCGGTGTACCCTCACAACTCCTGTGCTTTGGATGATTTTGTTAGTTGTTTACAAAAATCCTCATCCACCTCTTTTTGCTGGTTAGGTGGTCTGTAGTTGAACCCTACCATGACATCACCCTTGTTTTTTTACCCCTTTTATCCTTACCCAGAGACTTTCAAACATGTCTTTTTCCTATTTCCATCTCAATCTCAGTCCAAGTGTATATATTTTGGATATACAAGGCAACACCTTCTCCCTTTATCCCCTGCTTGTCCTTCCTGAGCAAGCTGTACCCTTCTATACCAATATTCCAGTCATATGTGTTATACCACCAAGTCTTTGTGATGTCAAATGAGATGTCATAGCCTTTCTCCCCCACCTTTTTTTTAAAGAGGAAGTAAATTTGAAAGATTTTTTCACAAGTTTGAGAAGAAATAGGGCAAACACTAAAACAACATTAACATGTATATTCCTCTTTAGCTTCTTTCCCACCCCTAATTTCTAATACCATACTAGGCTCCCAAACTAACATCTTCCAAAGGTTATGATGTTATGTGGAGCAAAATATAAGAAAGTTACCTAATGTGAGAGCATTTGACTAATAGGCAATAAATGGTGCATTTTATTGTAAAACTATAATGTTATTCAAAGCTTGTGTTCATGTGTGTTCATTTCAGGCTGTGCAAAATAATTTTGGATCTGTTGCCACTGAAATAAGTGACCAAACTCACATCAGCTTCTACGGCAACAGGGGAGCCCTGTTGAATTAAATTTGGATGAATTCCATTACATGTATTAAAAGTGCTTACCTTTGATGTGTCAGATGTAATGTTACACCAGAGCAATCCTTGTGTTTATCTGCACAAAACATGAAACAGGAGTTAATTTATTTAATGATTAGTAACTAAGTTTTATGTGATTTTTACTTAGTGGATAAAAAAGTGTCAAAAGATAAGACGTCTTTGCTATACATGTTACACTTATTCTCCCTGCACCAGTCTTGATGGTGAAATTGTATTTGCATCACAATCCTCTGAACTGTGTAAGGCTTCGAATTATTTTATTTATTGTTCAGAACTACAGCAGTCTGAAATCATAATGCTGCACTTAGTTTTTAAAGCAAAACCAGGAGTGATCTCCAGCATGAAAAAGTAACAGAGACAGCATTTTTTGGCAAGATTAAAAAATGCAGAACTTTGTGCCTTGAAATGTATATGTGAGTTGACGGGAAGACATTTTTGTAAAGCTCAAAAGCAGTCATTTTGCTACACTACCAGCTAATTTAAGTTTGGCAAAAAGGATTGAAAACAAATGATTTTGCAGAGGGGAATCTAAACTTTTTATCCATTAAAACAAAATTCACTGTGACAGAAATGGCAACATTGCCTCATTATAAAGTCAGCATTTGCACTTAGATATTGTACTTGAAGAAAAAAAATATCATTTCATTCACCATCCTCCACTATGTTCAACATCATTAACGTATTATGTAATCATTGCCCAACGATCGTAACACTTCAACTTAAAAAGGACACTTAACTTGATATCTAGTCAATTTGAAACAGAGTTAAAAACAGTTTCCGGTTTTTAACCGGCTTGACTTTTTTTGTTTTTGTTTTTACAGCCATATCTTCCTATTCTAGAAAATGTTTTACATAGAAACCGGCTATACTGAGATAATGAAAGTGTCTGAAGAACAACTGCTATTAAATACACAAAGTAAATGAACTGGATAAAAAACACAGACAAAAATTCTTATCTCCTAATCTTTTTGTTAATCTTATGTGATAACTGTAACAATTATAGGTGAAAAGTGTTAAAACAAATGAATTTTTTTAACTGATAGTATCTTTAAATGTTTCAAATAATCAACCAGAAATAAGGTGCATGTAAAGTGGTTCATTGTGATGCACAAGGAGAGACAGAATTGCTAATGACATTTTTTAGATAACTACTCTGGACTAAAAGCAGGATCAAGCTTTTTGTTACAGAATTAATTTGACAGATTAAAAAAGAATGGGGATATTTTCTGCTAATCAGGAAGTAACTGTACTTTAAAAAAAAAGAGTCAATCTGAACAGTGTGGTGTATTTTCTTCACACCCTTACTCCAAGAAAGAGTGGTGAACATATACAGATATGAGAAAAAGAGTGATCATAGTCTGGCTAGTTACAAAGGGTTAAGATTTAAATAAAATCAGCATAAACTTTTTTTATAACTAGATATTGTGTTGCGTACAACATCTCACGATTAACTGATAATCTTTGCTTCAGCTTTCTTTCACTAACATTTGAGTTTTCCTTAAATAAAACACAAACAAATTTAGGAGAAAATATAAAATGGACAATGGTGGAAAGTAACTAACTCTTTTTGTAGTACTGTGTACTCATGAATTATTAAAAATGCTACATCAGTAAAGAAAGTTGTCAAAACAACCTCTCTAGGTTCTCACTTATTCCCATCACCATGGTATTTGAGCGTTTATGTTTCCTTGGTTACATTTTTTCAACAGGTATATCTACAGCAAACAAACTGAAGCTGCAAGTCATTGGTGCTGAATCTTTCACACACAGAAACAAAGCAAAAAAATTCTTAATATGTATAAAGGAAACAGAACTGAATGAAGCTTTCTTATCTTGATCACTGTTATCAGCCAGATAAGACCCATTTACTATAGTCACATCAAATGTTCAGAAAGCAATGTCTAATGAGGCTTCTTGAAAGAAAAAAGTGTGATGAAGGAGAAACAAAAGCAGCTGAAAACTTAAGTGTCAACACAGATAAGAAAAGCAGATCCTTTCAATATAAATGGAACCTCTGACTGCATCTCAAACTGTGCAGAGTAAGGCCTGAAATAGAAAGAATTCTGTAATTCTTAATGCTCTTTTACAGTGGGTGAAATATGGTTTCAGCAGAAACCACAAGCACAGAATTTCAATTACATTCAAAGTAACAGTCCTGCAAATCGCCACAGCAACACAATGATATACTCAAAATTAGCCATTATTGTTGTCACATCTCTCTCCATATTACAAAACAGCAAAACAACTTGCCAAATACACATGGTTCACTATGAACAATGGGAAATGAAGATTTTTGATGAGGGCTATTCTTTTTTAAATACCACATACGTTTTATGTAATATGACTGGTTTAGTACTAATCGTTTAAACAAAGCTTTAGTTAAGATAATCATAATGCCCAATGAGGGTGAAAGACAGTACTTTCCCACAGAGAGTTATAAAACAAAGCTCGTTATAATGAAAGATGTGCTCTATAATATGGATTTTTATTTGCTGAGAATTCTAAAAACCAGGAAAAATGCAGATCACTAACATGTATGCTTTTTAAGGAATAGGCTTTCACATTTTGAACTATTATGTTATTCAAAAAATTATGTGCATGGGACTGCATGTGAACTTTAAACCTGTTTAAAACACCTTTACTTCAGATGTTTCATATAACACATAATATTCAAATTCAAATGCACTAACATTAATGCATGTAGAACATTGGTTAAATTTTAACCTTGAAAGAATTCTTTTAATCAGAACAGGGCAAGTACTAAACCACGTTGTGTATGAAACACATTCAAATGAGTGAGCAATGCATCAATACATTCACAAACGATGAAATACTCTATCAAAAATTAACTTGTCCTATTAAATTCTGAGTGATGACACACTGAAGTCTTTCCTCCCCCTGATCTATTGATCTTCTCTCAAAAATTCCATTTTTCCCCCTCTTGAGATTTTAATACTGACATATTGGGGGGGTCTCTATGGAAAGCGAGAATTTATTTTCCATGCTCATAGGTCTCAGTTTATTTTGAGCACATAGTTTAGATATATAGGGAGAAAAGAGGAGGAAGGCAAGATTGAAAGCTAAAGTAGACCATGAAAAAAAATGCAGTAAGCAGTTGCTGAGGTCCAGGGGAAAAAAAGTGGTGAACATACCTCATGCCAGAAAGAGCAATACTTGTCAATCACACAAAACAAATGCTGCTTCCAAAAGAACCAAGTCCAGGGTCAGAAAACACTAGGGAAGGAAAGTTATTGGACCTTGAGTAGGAAAACTGAAGAAAAACTAAGTACAGGACAGAAAGAGAGAGAGAAAGGTCGTTTAATTTTCTAAGGCATTAAAGTGCTTCTAGATTACATCTATTTTTCTCACAATCTTCAGGAATAAATACCTATCCTGCCTGGCCTCATCCCCGTAATTAACACCATGTTCATTCTATGTACCACAATCTTCATTTTTAGGATTCAGTTCCTTCTTGGGGTCTTCTCTATTTCACCTTCCCCCACTTCAAATTGTGCTAAAAATTTTTTTGTTGTTGTTTTATGGCACGGGCTGCAGTGCCACAAATCGTGGCTTGTACAAGGTTGAAACTGTATAATAGATTACTCTGTATCAGGTGTAATGAAGGTTGGAAAATATTTGCTATAATAGAGAATGTTTTGGATACACCCTTTTTTACTAAGGGCCAGATTTTCAAGCATGTTTAGTAATTTTTTTTTGCCTTATTTTTGGGGTCTCTAACCTGAGACACTTTTAGGGGGCTGATTTTCAGGAAGCAGCAAAAAATCTGTCTGAAGTTGGACACCGAAAAAACAGACACCCCAAATTACTAGTCACTTTTTTAAATCTTGGCCCTCACTTTTAGTGCATAGCGGTTTTCCTATATAAACACGTCAGATGTATTTCAGTTTACTCCTGCTCAAATGCTTTCTACCTTCACAACTTTCAGAGAGTTGAGCAAACAGGCAAAGTTCCCCTTTAATCTGGATTTAGCAATACCAAAGTAAAGCCAAAACTATCAGCGAACAAGCTAACCTGTATTGCCACAAGATAAAGCACTCGTATTACTCAACTCGGAGAATCACATCATTGTAGATAATAGAAAGTTGACTTACAGTGCACTACAGCAAAAGCAAATTAATACAAAGACTGGGCTAGATTCCAGACTTGTGCAAGTGATCGCCTAGAGAAGTTGCTAATTTTTGCAGGTAAATACGAGCATTTCTCTAAATGGTCTCAAAATGTCTGCAGAGATAAATGTTCTTTAACAACTGCTTCCCCTCCCCAGAACTCACATTCCTGAAACTATCAGAGCTGCTGAGCGCTCAGTTCAGCACAGGTGAAAAGAATGAAGCAATGGCAGCAGATGTCTCAGTCTCCAATAGAGCTTTTCTAATAAATGCTGTTACAACTAAGCAACGGTGGTGAAATATTGCACAAATCCAACAAAATCTTAAAATCATCTTTCCAACCTGTCACTCTGGCTAGCCTAACTGCTTTAATTTTACATTTCAGCTATAGAGCAAGTACACATTGCTCTAGGACAAAAAAATTATTAGCTTCCATTTTGCCCTATGGCACATACAAGAAAATACATTCATCCACCTCAGAAGCAGGTTCCTTTCAAGATGATTCTCTATGCTGGATTTCCAACAGAGATCAAATAAGAAGAATCCTGCCTTTGTTCATATCTTTTATCAATGCAAAAATAATGGTGCAGGTTAAAATGCAGCACTATGGTTTGAAATATAAACAGAGATCATTTTCTTTATCACCATATTAAGATTTACTTTTAAAAAAGTATTACTAAAACTAAGTCCAATAGCCAATGTGTGCTTAATTCAGTAAAGAAATGATATTGTGCACGCGACCTATGTCACTTTTCACCAGTTTTTAATGGAGAAATGAGTTACTAAATGCTAGAGCTGGTTGGAAATATTCTGACAGAAAGGGTTTTTTTGGACAGAAAATGCTGATTTCTCAAAATTTAAAATGTTCTGAAAAGATGTGTCAATTTTGGCAAAAATTCTGATGGAACTTAGGCAGGTTTCCTGAGAGGTCACCCTCCTGGACTCTTCCCTGGCTGTATACAATCAGGTGGGCTGACACAGAACCAGAGCTCCCAGGGCTTCTGGGATTGTTTTAGTTTCCAAAACAAAATATTGAGGAATTTCACTTCCATAAAAAAATTCAAGTGTTGGCATTTTATCCTGACTGAGGGTGAAATGTTTTCCAAAATGTCAAATTTTTGAGGAAAAGAAATTCAGTTTCTCAGCCAGATCTACTAAATACTTGAGAAAACTCTTCCTCTAGAGAGCTTATCTATTGTTGGAAACAAACATAATGTCTAATTTTTAGTGCCTTTTGCCTACATGGGTATTTGTTATGAATTAAGAAACCTGGTCTGAAATCTATCTTCAATATTTTCATTATTTTATCCTATGTATTTATAATATTTGCATAGGATTCAGTGAATAGTATGGGAAGTTCTAAGTGGGCAATTTAATACCTATACATTTATATATATATTTATCCATTGGGCTACAACTGTCTTCAGTTAAGTATCTTCTTTAGATTTCAACCCTGTAAGGATTGTATTTTTATTAAAAATTCTTAATTTTCTACCCTGAGAGTCAAACAAATCACTACATTTTCAACACAATCATGATCATCATCCAAACCATGCAGAATCTAATGAAAACACTTAAAATCTGTTTAAAAAAATCAAATTCAATACACACCATTCAATTTGTTTTACATTACATTTTTCTAAAAAGAGGTTTCTGAAATTCTCTATGGAATCCACTTTTCACTCTGCTGCCTTTGGATAAAATGTTTGATTATTTTTTCTTTGTAATTTCCAATCTGTTCCTACTTTATTCATAGTACAATGTGTGTTTCTTCTGCTGAATAATTTAACACCTATGAATTCTCTTTTATATTAGTCAAGGAGACTAGCTTAATAGTAAAAGTATTTGCCTTATATTTGGATCATAGTAACATAAATCCTGTAGGGCTTATATTTTTGATAAAAGATCTTCATATCCATTTTCTCTGTGTCATATCATAGTCATTTTCAGCACTTAAAGTGTAGTTATACTCTGAAAAAATGATGCTGTAAAAATGCTCAAACAGATCTTGTCCCTGTGTGTATTCAGAGTCACATATGCTTACTGCAGTGATAAAACAGACTGCACTGATTTTTTCTTTTTTATGCTTCTGTCAGCTCTGCAGACTCAACGCAGCTAAGAGAATGCTAGCTGGATTCTATTTCTTCTTATAAATCAATAGAATGGTTTACTTTACTTTCCCGATTAGTTACACCTATGCAAAACTAGTTAAGGCAATGGAGTTGCACAGGTATCTATGATGTCATAATTTAGCCTGCAGTTTTTTTGTTTTGTTTTGTTCTTTGAAGTCATGAGGACGTATGAAAAGGAGAAACCTCACTGACTGTTAATTTCCAGGTTTAGTTTGCAAGGTTGTTGGTCTTTTTTCCTTGTGACCTGAGAACATTGGATATGCAAAACAATGACATGCAAACACAAAATCCCGTGATGCAATTTTAGTGTCACTCTTCTAAGTAGCATAAAACCTTTATAGTCAACACACTACTGCATGTGGATAGACTACACAAATACTGTATATAATTTTTTCAACAGCAAGCCAATCATCATGCAGATCTTTGCAGGAAGCTGGGAATTTTAACCTTATCAAGAAAATCAACACACAATGTATTGTAAATTCTATAGTCACTTATGTTTTTAAAGGAAAATTATGGTAGGTCTGCAATGCCCAAATCACATGCCCATTAACCAAGAACCACATCTATCCACTGTATTTGTAAACTGTATATCACTGTAGTACTTAAGCACCATAAAACTCCTCCTAAGGAAAAAAATAATCTACAGAAAAGTGTTACACCCAAGAAGGAATGTGCACAATGTAAAACATGTTGGATGAGAAAGAATGGCAGCTGCAAAAAGGAGTGTTTGGGTGTCTAAACGCATGGAGCCAGAAAATCCAACAGAAATCTCAGCTTCAAAGTAGAGCTGGGTGGGAAATGATTTTCCCATCCTGTCAATATTTTGAGAGTTCAGACATTTTTCCAGTTTCACATCAGGACAAAACTGACACCTCTTGATTTTTTTTTATTGGGAGCAGGAGAGACCCACCATCCCATAGGCTAGCGGTTAGACATGTTTGGGAGTGGATCTCAATGGGTATGCGTACACTGCAAAACAACAACCCCCCTCACCCCAGCAGTAAGTTTCAGAGCCCAGGTCAACTGATTTGGGCTTGTGCTACAGTGCTAAAAATACCAGCATACTTCCTGCTTTGGCTGGAGCCTGGGCTCTGAAACCTGATGATGGGGAGGGTCTCAGAGCCTAGGCTCCAGCTCAAGTTGGGAAAAATACACTGTTATTTTTAGCCTCATAGCATGAGCCTAACTCATTTGATCTAGGCTCTGATACTTGCTGCTGTGGGGCTTTTTTCCACAGTATAGATATACCCAATGTCTCCTCTTGGAATTGTAACGGGAGCTCACCTGGGATGTCGGGGAGTCCGGTTTAAGTCACTGTACCACCCTATTCCGAGGAAGGACTGGAACCTGGGTTTCCCACCCCTATCCTCAGGTGAGTGTCATTAGCTATTCTGGGGCAGGGAGTTTCCCTCCTGTTTCTTCCCTCCACAACTCCCACTCTGGACTTGACAAACATCTAGCTGAATCTGGTATCTGTCAAAATTGAAACTTTTTGTGAGAAAACTGGCATTTTTTTTTACAAAAAACCCTTTTGAAAAATTCCTAACCAGTTTTACTTCCAAGTTCTGAATTCTGGGACATCCATACAGAGTGCCTGCCCTTCATGCACCACCCAGTCCCCTCACAATAAACAGCAATGAACGGTTCAGCCACTATTTTGCCATTGCATCTGCGTAGTAGAGCCACAGAGGACTTAAAGCTGGCATGAGCAGCACTCCAATTCACCACTTTTGACTGAAAAAAGGTCTCACAGATTTGTTGATCCGGAGCTGCATCCTTCAAACAGATTAACATTCAAACCAGTAGTATGTGTACTTGCTGCTTTAAAAAGGCTAATTGACAGGGTTGAAAACAATTATGAGCCAAATCATCACAGAAAAAGAATTTAAACAGAAAAATTGAACCGTTTACGAGCACTTTACTAAGTACCTCAAAAGCCACAATCCAAAAGCAAGCCTGGTATAAAGAGAAAGTGAAAATAGCTATGCAGTATATAAACAAATGTAAAAAAAGGGGAAATGGATAGCAGTAAATATCAGTTAGAAGCTAGGAAGTGTAGAAAATTGGTAAGAGAAGAAATCTATGGCCAGCAGGCATCCTAACAATGGTACTGGCTGATCGCTATATAAAAATGGTAGAATTGTCAGTAATAATGCAAAAAAAGGGGGCAGTGTTCAATAAATACAGAACTGAAATATTTGGGTGTCAAAAAGCAGATGTCATAATGATGAAACAATTTCCACTCCCAACAGTAAATACAGATGATGTTAAAAAGCAACAACTAAAGCTATATTTTAAATCATCAGATCTAGGTAATTTACATCTGAGAATTCTGAAAAAATTGATTGAGCAGTTCTCTGGACCATTGATGTTGATTTTCAATAAGTCTTGGAACACTGGGAAATTGCAGAGGACTAGAACAAAGCTAAGGCTGTGCCTATATTTAAAAAGAATAAACCCACGTAACTACCAGCCTGTCAATCTGAGGCAAATAATGGAATGGCTGAGATAGGACTTGATTCATAAAGAATTAATGAAGGGTAATACAATTAATGTCAATCAACATGGGATAACAGAAATTAGATATTGTCAAACTAATTTGACATCTATTTTTCATAAGACTACAGATTTGGTTGATTAAGTATATTACATTAGTACTATTACCTTTGACTTCTGTAAGGGATTTGACTTGGTACTGCATGACATCATGATTAATAAACAAGAACAATACAAAATCTAGATGGCAAACATGATATAATTAAAAACTGGTTAAATGATAGCTGCCAAAATGTAGTTCTAAATGAGAAATCATTTTCAAGTGGCTATGTTTCTAGTGCAGTTTCGCAGGGATGGGTTCTTGGATTTAGACTATCATTTTTATTAATGAAAGTGAAAGAAACCATAAAGTTGTCACTGATGACACATTGCGGATGACACAAAAATTGGGAGGATGGTAAATAAGTAAGACGGCAGGTCCCTGATACAAAGCGATTCGGATCGTTTGGTAAGCTGAGCACAAGCAAACAATGTGCGATTCAACATGACTAAACATACGGACTTGTATCTAGGAACAACAAATGTAGCCCATAATTACGGAATGTATCCTGGGAAGCAGTGACCATGAAAGAGACATGGGGATCATGGTGGCTAACCAGCTGAACATGAGCTCCCAGTGCAATGCTGTGGCCCAAGGGGCTGATGCAAACGTTGAGGGTATAAACGGGGTAATTTCAAATAGCAATAGCGAGGTTATCGTACCTCTGCATTTGGCACAGGAGCAACTGCTATTGGAATACCCTGTCCAGTACTGGTGTCCACCCTTCAAGGAGGACATTGAAAAACTGGAGATGGTTCAGAGAAGTGCTACAAGAATGATTAAATGATTGGAAACCATGCCTTATAGTTATAGGCTCTAAGAACTCAATCTGTTTAGCTTAACACAGAAAAAGTTAAGGGGTGACTTGGTCAGTCTTTAAGTACCTATACAGGGAATAGAATATGATACTAGAGGACCTTTCAATCTAGCAGAGAAAGGTATAACAAGAAACAAAGGGTGGAAGTTAGAGATAGATACATTCAAACTAGAAATAAAGCAAAATTTTTTAGAGAGAGGATAATTAACCATTTAAACAGTTTATCAAGGGCTGTGATGGATTCTCCATTGCTGGAAATTTTAAAATCAAGACTGGATGTTTTTCTAGAAGTGTGCTCTAGCACAAGTACAACGATTAGATTTGCAGCAGGAATTAAAATAGGGAGGTTCTATGCTCTGTGTTATACAGGATGTCATATTAGATGATCACAATGGTTCCTTCTAGTGTTAAAAACCTGTGAATCTATATAGGTGTGTCCACCTCACTGAAATATGTGACAACACTTATTTTGTTGAGAAAGGGGTGGGAGAAGCATTTTAGCTCCTGTGCGCTCCACATGTTCTCTTCCTTTTGAAGCCCAATGGTGGGTGCAGAGGTTTCTAGACTTAACTTATGAAAGTGGAGATTTTTTCAAAGGCACAAATGGCAGATGGGGTCTGTCATTTGTGCATTTGAAAATCTGCCCCAAAAGTCTTCATCACTTGTACTTAAAGATACTAGATTTTTCAAACAATGCAGTAAGTTAATTACAATGTAAAGCAAAGAAAAATGTCAGATCCAAAACATTTCATGTGGATAAAACAAGTTTAAAAAATCGCTATTAGGAAAGAATCAGCTTTTTAAATGATCAAGTTTAACAACACAGGGTAACTTGGTATGTCCAAAATTCAGAGCTACATAGTGTGCATTTAAGAACCCTAAAATAAAGATAAAATAGGTCCTAACTGTATCTTGCCTGACTTCTCCCACCAAGCCTAGGGAGCTCATGCCCTGCAATACTGGCCCCATTTCAGCCCCCAACCATTTGGCTTCCAACTTCTCAGTGGACCTGTTGGGTCAAAACATTTCAGTTTCCCTAGAAACCAAAGCAGAAAGGGAAGTACAGATCCAGGTGCCAATGTGCCCTTTTCCATGACTGCTTCCCATCTCCCTCTTCTTCTTCTGTTCTCTCACTTCCCATACGCCATAAACCTCTTCTCCTCTTTTAGTCGATTACCATCCCAAAAAATGTGCATTAAGTAGTCAGCTCGACCGCTTCACTTGCGAGTTGTATTTTTTTCCCCTCGGCCTTTGTTATTCTTAATTGTTTTGGACTCTTTGGGGGCAGGGACTACAACCTGGTATATGCAGAGAAGGATTAAGGCACACACATTACAAGCAGCCAAATAACATTAACTCTGCACTGTAGCAACAGTATGAGAAAGGGGGGCGGGGGCGCGGAGGGAATCCCTGCGCCTCCCAATATATTTTTAAAACTCAGTTTAATCCAATCTGGATCCATTCACACTGAAACAGATTAATCATAGTAGCAGTGTTATAGCATTGCACATCCCTACAGGGCAGAGTTAAAGTTGTTTGAGTTCCTTAATTGTGCATTTCTATACCTTAAAATATTCTGATTTCATTTACACTGAACCTTAATTTTGAATGTCCTGGTTTTGTAATGCTTGTATTTGGAATAATTGACATCTTTTTCACCCTTAATTTCATCATATGTACTTCTACAACCATAACTCCACCTTAATGTAGTTTTTTGTTTAGGGGCATAAATAGTAATAAAACAAAAAACTGATTCTCCTTCCCCCCGTCATTCAATTTGATAACACTTTTCTAAACAGGACTGTTTTTACAGATCTCACTCTATATAGCAAAGTTTGTTCTTTTTGCAGTTAGGCTTTATTTTTTAACCCATAAGTGTTTTGGACCACATGTAGTGGTCTTTAACTTTAGTCTCTGACTACAAAACAGTAATGTTTAACTAAATACAGAAGCATTATCATTTGGGCTGTATCTGAGAAAAATAGCATAATTTGCTTATTAACTGGTTAAATGAAATCAGTTGAAAAATTACAGTACAGATCTGTGTGTGTACTTTGGGAGAAAAGAATGAAAGTGCAAATGGGAGCAGAGTTGAATAATTAAAATATGCATAATTCATTACTATATCTACAGCCAAATATTTTATACTTATATATCCAGTAAAAAAGTATATCTGTAATGTCTTATGTCACAGTACATTGAACTCTGAATACTGCTACTGAATCCGTGGACTGTTACTATTGTTTTCATTACTGAGAAAGTGCCAGATGACATGAATTAAGTGAATAGATTTCATCCTTCATTCTGAATTATTACACATTATGTGTACTCTACTTTGTAAAAAAGTGCAACTATTATATTCTTACAATTGGAAATCCCTCTCTTAGCAGTTTAAGTCTTGGCACATATAAGACAAGTTTCTTTTGGATAATTTCTGAAGTGTTAAAAATATTTCTAAAGCTGTTCACAGAGCTCAACATTAAATCTGCTTGAGGAGTGCAATCAAGGTTTAGAGAGAATTATATCAGATTACATTTTTCCCTACTCAGACTGAGATTATCACAAGCAAGCTAAATTAGAAGCTTTTTTTGATCACAGAAGAAAAATGAAATATTTTGCATGTTAAAAATAAAAGGTTGGAGCACACAGTACAAGTATGGTATTTTGTCATACTTATTTTAATCTCTCTCTTCTAACAACTTCAGTAGTATCCAACAATCCCATCAACTACTGACAAAAAGTAGAGCTATTGAGATTAACAGAAATACTGATAATCTTCCCCCAAGCCCTTTCTTCTACCTTACTTTGGAAACTTGAAAAGATAGGTTGTGTAAGTTAAAGCAGTCACCACAATGGATTTTTGTGACAAAGAACAGAAGAGGAACAAAAATCTTATTAACTGTGAGATTAAACTATCAGATTCATTCCCTAATTTAAGAAATTTTAAATGCTCGTGTAGCAGGCAAACAACTTCAGGGGTTCATTGTTTTCCATTTAAAAAATAAACCAGACCTACTCAAGCTTTATTATTAGAAATTTTATAAAAAAAAAAAATCCCACATGTGACTTGTACTTAATACTGAAAAGGAACTCTCAACTTCCCCAAGCAATAACGAAGAGCAGGCTCTCTCCTAATATATTTTCTTCGGAGGGTTGTGATTTTAATTATAAATTCTTCTGGCAAATGACGATTCCCAAGGGTTTGCACTGGCTCACCTGTATTGTTAGATGTAGAAACAGATTCTTTCTGAGCACAGATAGGAGCAGCCACAGTTGTGCAATATACCCTTCTACTGTCCACATAAAATTAAAACAGGTACAGCACTGCCATTTGTGCAGACTTTTTTTTTGTCAATTATTATGAGGCTTTACAGCCTTATATCCCCTCATATCACAAACATTTAAAAACTTTTAAAAATAAAAACAAGTAGAAGTAGCAGGAACTTATTCAATCACTGAGTACATCTCCCTGCTTGTGCTGAATTATTTTCTATAGTACAATTTCTAATGCTTTGTATACTGAAATCTATTTTTAAGTGCATGAAATGACAGGGTTTTCAATACTGGAAGATTATTCAATTTTGTAACATACTGTATCTTGCTATTAGAATTCAACCCCCACCCCCATTCCTGTTATATAAACTTCTTTGTTTAATCTCCAAACTAGTCATGCTCCTTTATGCCACTGTATGAAATGATGCAATTCCCCTATTTCATTTTTTTTTCTTTAGCGCCTACAAATATTTGTATTTCCCACCCTAAATCATCAGGGATCTTCATACCCAGGTTTAAAAGCCACATTGTAATACATCATGGTCAAAATCCAGCAGCATAATAATGTACAGTTTGGTCTGTTAAAGGATAACAGAAGGCCATATGGCTAATGCACCAATCCTGTATTGCAAACAATCCTCAAGTGTGGAGAAATAAATGCACATATCTGAAAAATGTCAGAATAAGTCACTTTATGTTTGTTTGTTTTGAAGTTCTGCATTAGTTACACTGCTACTATATATATTTCCCCTTGTCCAAAAAATAGATTCGAGAGGGATTTATAATAATGAAATACAAATGCTCACTTATACCAGTTAACAATATACTAGCTATGTTTGAGATGATTAATTTGAGATATCAAAAGATACTTACAAAAATGAAATCAGCAAAACTAATTATTTTTTATAACTCTGGTCACAGCTTTTCTATTAAATATCAAGATATCATATCCATGTCACCAGAAATATAATGAATTCTTTTGGTTTTTTTGTGCAAGTATTTCACTGTAAAGCAAGAAGACAACACTTCAATGTGTTTCTGAGATTGGTATAGTTCTTGGTAGGTTCAAGTCACTCTGCTTTTTTACCTCAGGACCCAGTACTGAACATTTTAGTGAAGTCCTTGCTAATTTAAGGACAGGGAATAAAACTATGCTGGCAAAATATTAGCAAGAGATATATTTTAATAATGGTGTAATTCTACATCAAAAAGAAAAAAAAGATTTGGATTTACCATTTAAAAAGGGGAATCGTTTCCTAACTCATGCAGTTTAAGTTTTTGAAACAACGTATAGAATTGACAAATCTTTTAAATGCATGTTGATCCAATTTAGCAAAGCTGAATGCTTTAAGGATTTTGAAAGTAAACAGCACTTTACAAAATGAAACAAACAAATAAAAGTCAGTGATCCTGCCTCAAAGCTTTCACTAACAAATTACTTTTCGGATCCAAACTTGTTACTGTATTTGATCACAGGTGTACTACCTAATTTATAAGAGCCATATTAGCTCCAGTTTTGAAAAGGATTAATATTTGAATAGCTGATTGTACTCATGCCTCACATAAATTGGATTTTTGTGGTGTTTATATGAAAGTGTATCAAATGCAGTCTGTCCCTTTAGGCGACGGTAAACAGGGAAGCCACCATCTGGATTTTTGATTCGTGACTAGAGAACAAAACTCCTAATTCAGAAAAATGTGCAGAAAACAGGAGGCTTACAAGGTGGGTATTTGCCCCTTATGTTATAGAAATTCACAAAAAATGTGTAATAAATATAAATTTATGGTCCTCCCAGCCTCTCACAGATGCTGGTAGTACTGGTGTATATTTTAGATGTTCTATTAGATAGATATACTAGAGCAAAAAAACGTATATTCTGGCTGTAGAGTCTATCCACATGCATCAACAAAAACAAACCAAAGAGCAATGTTTATATTTTCTTAATAACATGAGTATTTTGAGAGTATTGTGCTTCTTTGAATACTGATTGATTGACTAATGTCTCTCTCCTTAACCAAGATTCAAACCAGATATAGGCATAGCTATTTTGCACTGATTTATTGCACTCATTAACAGAACTGAAAAATCAAGGTTTATGAATACAAAATCTATTCTAATATGCTATTCTATTTTAAAGTATTTTACACTAAAATATAAACTTGAAAGAAAGATGCAAAATAACTTTCTCAGAGGAAAAAAGATGTTAAATTGTTCTGAGAAGGAGTCTGACTCCGCTTACAGAGCCAATCGTGAAGATGACCACAGTTGCCTTTTGTTGTTTTCTTTGAAATTTTATTAAAATATAACCTTGTCTTTCTCCTTTCCATACATCTTTTAAAAAGTTTAAGTCAAGCTTATATTTTTAAGTTAACTTTTTAGGTGCTCACCTGAACACAGCATGCCCTTTTCTTCTACCCCCACTCGTGGCAACTCCAATGGAAATTATTTTAATAGGTAACAAATGCTTTTATTTTTTTTGGTGAAGCAATCTAAATTTTTTCAGAAAGGAATATATGAAATCATATTTACAGACTACAGTTTCCAAAATACATACCTCTGAATGCACTGACATCCCCATAATGTACTTGGAGCACAAAATATTTGCTACCCGTTTCTCCTCCAACTTTGAATCCAACACCTTAAAATAAAGAAGATGAGTTAGGGTTATGGAAACAATACAAAAGGTGTATTTTAAATAGTTAGACACTAGTAACACTGTCTAAAAGTCCAAGACTGAATATTTAGACTGGCAATGGAGGAGGAAAGTTTCATTTTAAGATGTCTGAAAAAACTACTGGTCATAGAAACTACAAAATAAATACATAAATAAAATGGAGCTGAAGTGTCACGGAACATAAACTTCTGATATTCATCAGTCTGAGTCATAGTCATCAATGAAGAGTAGACTGATTTAGGCAAATAATTCCTTCATTCCAATGCATATTAGGTAGGATTATAAAACAAGAAGATGCACGTGTTCTTGATTAGCCATAAAGGATCCTAATGTAATGAATGTTTATTTTCATTTCCCATTTAAACAGTTAATTTAAGTGTAACAAGATGTAAATTGCTATGTATTTATGCATAAAATATTAAGATTAGAAATACGGAAACTTAATTTTCCACCCCAAAATGTTCAACACAGCAAAAATTGTTATTTTCATGGAAGTTGTCAAAATGTGCAGGTTTCCAAGTAAAATAACAATGGGGTAACAAATCATCAATAGATATTACAGAGGAACTTGAAAGAATGAACACAAATTACAGAGCACCAGCATCACTGATAAGGATCTTTCCACACCTGCCCAACAATTAAAATACTTGGAGAGAAGCAGAAAAGGCAATCTTTGCCTATTCAGCCTGTGAATCCCACTAGATTAATAACTGCCAGTGGCAAAGCTTCTCTGTGAAGAGGGTTGCAGAATTTCTACGCACAATCATAATATCAATAAGAAAAAAATAAGGAAAGAAAGGAAGACTGGTATCTCATTTAAACATCTGCAGTCATGAGTGGTTTAGAGACAGCAACAAATTGCTAGCTGGGGTTTGGCATGTACTTTAGCACCGTGGCTCCCTGGATTGTGCAGTTTTGGTCAACTGTAGCTACAATTCAAGTTTTTTTCCCCCATCCAAGTGAATATACTCAGAGCTCAAGTAATGTCCCTGCTGATTAATATACAAGGAGATTTCTAGAAAAGCTAGTCACTGTTCATGGAAATGGAACTCATGGATAAAGGGGAAAGATGACTCAGTTTAAAGGGATTGCAATAAAATAAAGATATCCTTAAACAAAAGCTACATCTTCCATAGATTGTGAATATATTTCCAGTACACTCCAGAGGTTGTCCTGGAATAATGCAACAGAGTATTACACTGAGAGTGGCCACTGAAAATCTGATGGGATTCATCCAAAGAACAATGTCATATAAAAATGAAGGCATATATGTGCTCTCCAATTGTTTCAAAACATCAAGCTGTGAAACAGATTGTGTACAGAAAGGCCTTACAGATCTGTAAGTTCCCAGACTCAAAATACACGACAAAATTGAAAGACACATATATTTACATGGAAGCCTCTAATCAGATAGTTTCTCTCTCTTTTTGGAGCTTGTCTGAAATGCACTTGTGCTATTGAATTACAAACAGGACCCATTATCTACATACACAGTGGTGTGTGTTGTAAGGGGATAGATCTGGCATTTTAAAGGCTCCCAACTCCTTGTATAATTTTTGTCAACCACCAAGCTCTGCTTCCAAATTTTTCTTTTCCAAGTTAAATTCTTTTTAAAGTTGGGAAAGTTTATCAAAATCTTCCTCAATCTTCTCCACTTAATCCAGGGAGGATTTTGGATAGTCCTTAGATAACATTAAAAATGCATCTATTTGCCCAAGCTTTTCCTCAGAGGTAAGAGGCACAGAGGAGAAGAGATGGCACAATTGGAGGGAAAATGTGACTGAATCCGTAAGAGAGGTTACGGCAGAAGCGATATAGATTTTTGTGGGATTTTGTCATTGTCGCTATGATGATGATCTCTTTTTTTTACATTACATAAGTTTTTTTTTTTTACATCTGTGATTTTAAATGTGTGTAGTGGTGCACCTAAAACATGGGAAAGGTGAATCAAAGAGAAAAGACCACCACCATGCATTTGTCACAAAGGCATGCCTGTCAATCATCTCATTAAGGCTGTGACTGCCTAGAGTTTTCAGATACCTGTCCTGGAAAATTCCCAGTCCTAGGCTGTGAGTTGAGTTCTACAAAATAAGGTTTTTTTATTAAGGAAGATTTTGATAAACTCCTATAGCTGTGGTGAGGAGCAAGGAGGTCTGTGGCTGCCTGTGCATTCCTTCCCCTTTTCCCTGCTCTGTCCCATCTGTTGGGCTTCTGAGATTGGCACAGAAGGATAATAGCCACAGAGCAAAAAAATGCATTCGATGAAGTGAGCTGTAGCTCACAAAAGCTTATGCTCAAATAAATTTGTCAGTCTCTAAGGTGCCACAAGTACTCCTTTTCTTTTTGCAGATACAGACTAACACGGCTGCTACTCTGAAACCAGAGCAAAACACTGTCTGTCCAGTCCTTTTCTATACCTCTGCCCGGATTCTCATCTTAGCACTCAGAGGCAACAGGGACAGCTGGCAAGCACTTTAGCAGGAATCAGGAGAAGGGAAAACAAGGTGCATAAATCCCAGAATCTTCCCCACTTCCAAAAGAAAGGCAGACAGAGAAGACCAGATGCCTCCCAGAAGAGATACAATAAGGGAAGAGAGAAGCCCCAGAGGTCCCAGCTCCTAGAAAGAGAATAGGGGAAAATCACCCTGAAGATGCTGGTGAGGGAAAGCCCATCTATCCATTACCTACATATGCCAGGCAATGTCCCAGAATTGCAGGTCCACGGCACCCACTAAGGGAGGTGTGGTTGGGGACAGGGAATCACAGGGTTTTGTGGGTCCCTCAACAGGTTTGGTTAGGCACACAGAAGTTAGGATGCTTATATGAATCCTAAAACTTTACATGTTTCAATCATCATATTAAAAATAACCCAAATTCCTGAGCATGTACACAAAACTTTCCAGTAACTCCCCAGCCCACGGCTTATTTAAGCTATAAAGATTTTAATTTTGCAATTGCAAGATCACTGAAAGGTACCCAGTTCAGAGGTGGTGCTTGTACAGACCTCAGTGACAGCATGTATAAATTCCTAACAGCCCTCCTTCTACCACCTGCCCAAACCAGCACAGACAGAAGAATAAGGAAGGAATACAGAGAATCTTCCAACTCCTCCAAGGCGTCTAGTAAGACAAAGGGGGTGGACAATAAATAAAACCAGCTGGGGACATGAAAAGAACGAGTTCACAATTTCCACCTTATACAAGCGTTGCTTCCAGAGGAATAAAAAAGATGCAAGTGGAGGCCAGGCAACTTCTGGTGGACTGCCACTGTATGTCCCTATATAAAATCTCACAATTCTCGCTTAAGAGTTGAAGGGTCTCTAACTCTGTATTTATGAAAAGAACAGGAGTACTTGTGGCACCTTAGAGACTAACAAATTTATTTGAGCACAAGCTTTCGTGAGCTACAGCTCACTTCATCGGATGCAACTCATGAAAGCTTATGCTCAAATAAATTGGTTAGTCTCTAAGGTGCCACAAGTACTCCTTTTCTTTTTGCGAATACAGACTAACACGGCTGCTACTCTGAAATCTGTATTTATGCTTTCTCTTTTTCCTTCAAAAACAAACAGCCCCCCCTCCTGCATTCCCCCATTGTAGTGGGATGCAGTGCATTCAAGTGGCAAGGGCACTGAACTAGAAGTCAGAAGACCTGGGTTCTATTCCCAGCTCCACCACTGACCTGCTCTGGGACACTGTGCAAGTCACTTTCTCTCGCCTCAATTTCCCTATCTGTGAAATTAAGATAATGAAACTTTCACTTAGTTGAAAAGCACTCGGAGACCTATGCATGACGTGTTGTGCAAGAGCTAATTATTATATTGTTCTCCGTTAGTTCTGATTTATAATCCATAATGTTACATGGAATAAAAAAACCACATATGTTCATTAGTGCCTACAAAGTAAATAATATTAATTACCACAATTAATGAGATTGAAGTATGTACACTTTCAACCAACTGAAACCACTAAATGAAAGACAGAAAAAAAGAGATTGCAGGAGGGAGCAGGGAGCGCCTCCTCCTCCTCTCCTATCCCTCCTGCCCAAAGAGGGAATTCCATAAAATGAAAGGTACCATACCTTTGGGTAGTCTGGTGGGAGGAGCATTTCTTGCCCAAGCATATAAAATGTTGGACTTGTCTGTGCACGTTCCTTCATCACAGTCCCTAAAACCATAGAGAAAAGAAAATATAATTTATTATATTTTGATTTTGCCATTTGCAGCTCTCTCAAGCTCCAGGTGGACTATGTACATTGAAATGCTAATTTTACCAAAATACGTTTCATGAACCCTAAATACAGTGCTCCGACAAAGAAAACTTTCCTGGCTACCAATATGGCCACCTTTGCAGCGTACATCACAACCTCCTTTCCTCTCCCCCCAGGAAGAGACTGGGGAACAAGAGAGCCTTGCAGAACGTTTCGATGGTCACCAAACTGTCCATCTGGCAAACCAAGGTGAGAAATGAGTTCCGTAGCTCATGAATCCTTACTAAGACAGCACTTCTTTCCATCCAATTACACCAAGAGGCTGTTAGCTCAAGTGCCTCATATGACTGCAGCTAACAAAGTAGCACATGGGGATAGAAGCCGTGATGTCCCACATAGAAAGAAGACAAATCAGAGTTTCAGATTAAAACCAACACTTTAAAATTACCCCAGAAATCCACTAGCAATAAGTGCAGGTGGCAAAGGGAAGTCTGTCTACAGCATGGGGTGGGGAGTAGAAAGCACTAGATAAGAAAAATAGCAATGCAATCAAAGAACAGCATGATCTTATTGCCTTTCCCCTCAACCTATCTATTTATGACCCTCACTTTATCAGGTCGGGATTATTTTAGACTGTATGCTCTCTAGGACAGTGGCTGTATTTTACTCATTTGTGAGAGATTTCTAACACTTTTCTTGAGTGTGCAAAAAATTAAATCATAATAATCGCAAAGGAGAGGTGTAATGTTCTTGTCAAGTGACAGATCACAAAACAGGGCACCAATTTTAACACTAACTGCAGACGCTAGAGGGTTTGAACCTGTAGGCCATACTAGAATACTAACTGATCCAACCAAAAGTGGGATAACCAAAGCAAGGTCCACACTTAACTATCGTGGGAGTGCCACAATAGTTAAGGGTGCATTATTATGTGTGTTTAAGGGTGGGCCTTTCTAAGTCCCCTAAAATCAACATGCTTAGATTTCTTTAAAATTTGCTGTGCCTCGGAACAGTGCAGGGTACGGTTAATGACCCAAATCTGGAATCTGTTAAACCAGGGGGTGTGGAGATATAAGCCTCCTGCAAACAGCCATTTATATCAAACTATTGATGTGACAGGTTTCAGAGTAGCAGTCGTGTTAGTCTGTATCCGCAAAAAGAAAAGGAGTACTTGTTAGTCTCTAAGGTGCCACAAGTACTTCTTTTCTTTTTATTGATGTGATGTGGGTTGAAATGGCCTCAGTCTGTTGAATTTTACGTATGGTAGGCATGGCATCAATTAAATCTTTGAGGGACCCAAACTGAGAACAGTATTTAAGAAAATGTACATATTTTACACTGCACATGTGCCAATGCAGAAAAAATGTTTAAGAGTTTTCCATTTCTTCCATCTAAAATCCAAATGGTTACTCAGATTTCTATGAAATTTGGTAGGCCTTCTGGGGCATATTAGTATTGCAAATTTGGGGTCTAAAACATGGGCAACCTTAACTCTGCATTTCCTGGTTTTCCTGTGTTACCTGTTTTGGTCAACTGAACGTTCTGCCAGGGAATGACATTCCACCAAACAAGTTTAACACTGAGTTAATACAGTTTTTTGCCACTGAATTTGCTTTGGTATGCATGTGCAACCACACATTAGTTGCCTTCCTAATAATGGAAGAAAATAAAATATGCAGACCATGAATTTGGGAACAAATCTGCAAGAACTGTTTCCAACTATGCTAAACTGTTCAAGCAGCTAGAAAATGACCAGAGATTGTTTTCTTAAAAAGAAGAAAAAATAATAATAGCTGAGGAAAAACAAAGAGTTTTCAAAACACTGATGGAAAAGCTACATTTGTATTTCAAGAACTCCAGGTTTTCTGATCTTCTAAAGTGTACAGATACATGCATATATTTTAAACTTTTGGTGCAGATTGAATGTGGGCTCGGTTCTCTAAATGGAACAAAACTGAAACTATACAACTGACAAGATGGTGAACAGTCTTATCCGAGCATACGCTATGTCTGACCTGATATGAACTTATACAGTGTGAATTAATAACGGAAAATTGAAAATCAAAAACTAAAATTGTTACAAAACAGGAAAAGACAAAAACACCATGGAGTTCAGGACCAAGTAGCAATGAATTGTGTTATTTCCAGCAATTTACAGCAAAGCTGCTTTCCAATGCTCTCATTCCTAGCAGCTAGGTTATTATTTCAGGTTAGTCCTCATAGGATTCTCATTTATATTGCCCTTTTCAAATATTAATGTCCCAATCAAAATTTAAAATGTGTTTCAAAGCCCCCTTTTGACTTATTAATATTCATACCATATTGATGAGAATGTTCGTCTGCAACTTTAATTGTCTTGAGTTCCTGAACCTTTGATATCCTCTTTGACAACCTCTTAACCTCCAACGCGTAAGGGAACCATTCTATAGCGTAAGTGCCTTCAACTGGGTCAGTCACTAAATAGTGCTAGACTGTCACTCTGAATTACCCTAACATGGAGGGTTAGCATGTTAAGCAGCCTCTTCTTGTATTTTGTTAAAGTACATTTAAGTTCCAAAGTTATCCTGAAAACATCCAAAGAGAGAACTGGAGCAAAAATCTAATCTTCACAAAACATTGTAGCATTGTAAAGTTCAAATGGCTAGCTTTCAAATCTTACCAAGTTTACAAAATTGGAAGTCTCCACAACATCCCGCTCTTTCAATTATTTTTTTTTAAAACGGGAACAGCCATCTTTTATTTTGAATGAATTACTTGATAAGTAGGTCTTAAGCTTTTATCTACTCATTCTAAACTCTGGATTAATCGTTCCAGCTCTGCACAGGGGACAATCGCTGGAATGCACAGGCTGATAAAGGTCGAGAAGGCAACCAAAAAGGATGATCTTTTTAATAATCCTGCTGTTTAAAGATTTCTGAATGACTCTACTTGTGACTTGCAATAGTATCTGGATATTAAAATACAAACATAAGCATACTATTAAGCAAACTAGAGGAAACAAATATGAAATTCCAACAAGAATGCCATACATTTTTGTTAAAGCCAATGAATACTTGCAGTTTTTTGGGAAATTCTCAGATTTTTCTCTTTATTATACCCAACTGCTTTTCCCCCCCAGATATATTAGATGCACCTGTTTCAAACAATTCAGTAGGGGGAACTTTCAGTTTCTCTATAACAATAAAGTAACCTGCTAATGTTTATATGAAGTGTTCTGTAATGCTATCCAACTTCCTCTGGTGATGAAATTCATATACACAAATCTGAAATCCAGAATTTGTATACATTTCTTTTTGGGCTATTTATATTTGAGCATGCTCCCCAAAAACCACCTTTCAAAAAGATCTGACAATAGATGGAAAAGATTCTCTGAATTCACACAATGCTATGGATAACATGAACTAACCAGTTTTATTTCAGTTATGTTGCACTCAAGGATGGCCACACTGCACCCAGAAATAGCATCTGAAAACGTAAATAGTTCTATTTTTGTCAAGCAGTGATAACTTAACATGTATCATTGTCCTTCCAATCATTATTGGGGCTATTGATGCAGTTATTTCTCGGATTTCTACGATTTACTGGTTTAGAAAAATATTACAGTACGTCAAGAGAATAAACTTGATTTGTTTTGACTATCTGTGCCTGTCACAGAGAACAGAATCATCTCAGATTGGAAGAGTTGAATCTACTGTAATTGTACCTTTCGAAAAACACATGCTCTAACTCAAACAGAAGTTAAAGGTGCGATGCAGCAATTATTGGGTGAAATTCTATGCCCTGTTTTATGAAGGGGGTCAGACCTGACAGGTGATCATAATGGTTGTCTCTGGCATTAAAGTCTATGAATCCTTGTGGAGTAGACTATGCTCCGGTTTGTACGTGCAGGATGTTGTGAAGCAGAGAAAAGACACAGTTATATCTTCTTCTAATTTTTGATACTGAAAGATGATTGTTAAGAAAATCTTGTTACATATAATAATAATAATAATTTCTGATAATGTCCTTTTCCCATTATTTCATTCTTCCTAAACCTTCTTCACATCCCAAATGATTTGGCTGAGAATTGTTCAATATTGTTCCAGAGCCCATCACCACTCATGTTCCTTAGTTATCCAGAGGAGTTGGTGAGAAAAGTATTGTTGTTTATAGTAGTATTACCAAAGTACCTAGGTGCCCCAGTCATAGACCAGATTCCTATTGAGCTAAGAGCTGTTCAAACACAGAACTAAAATATGGTCCTGTACCAACGAGCTTACAGTCAAATGTAAGATGAGACAATAGATAAATACAGACTGAATGACAGGGGAGTAAAAAAAATAAACTATATTGGTTAACATGATAAACAGTGGTCCTCAGCACACCAGTGCCTAACTGTTAAGTTTTCTGTAGGTATCATGGAAAGGATTGTTTTAAAGAGGGATTTGAAGGAAGATAATACATTAGTTTTATAGAAAGTTCTTCCGAAGCGTGAGGCGCAGCATCGGAGAAAACACAAAATTTAATAAGTGGTAGCGGAGGCCGACATCATGGGCCAATTGGAGTTGACAACGTGATACTGAATGAAAGATGATTGGTAGGGTTGGGATAGGCCATAAGGGAATTTGAAAGTAAAGACAAGTAGCTTATGTTTGTTGTGATACAGAAGGGCAAGTCAGCTGACGGAAGCAAAAAGAGGGAGGACGTGGTCAAAGTGATAGGCTAAGAAAGCAATCCTTGCCGCAGCATTCTGAGTGGATACGAGACAGATACAAGATTGTATTTCTCAAGGTCAGAGAGAAGGATGTTGTAGTAATCATTATGGAATATAAAAAGAGCCTGAATGAAAGTTAAACTGTGGGATGGATAGGAAAGACTGTTTCTTAGAAATATTACACAGAAAGAATAGTCAAGATTTAGACATAGGCTCGATGTGAGGACTTTGACAGAGGTCTGAATAGATACGGACACCCCAGTTATGGGCCTGAATATCAGGCAGTACAGAGTTGTCCACAGTGATCAAGAAAGGAGGTAGCAGGGAGAAAGATTAAGAGCTCTGTTTTCGCCATGTTGTGCTTGAATGGATAGCTAGACATCATGAGATATCAGAAATACAAGCTGAGACTTTAGTTTGGATAGAAGGAGACTGTTCTGGAGCAGAGAGGTAGATTTTTGAGTCATCCTCATAGGTAGTTGAATTTGTGTTTTCAGAGGAGATTACCCAGAAAGAGGATGTAGAGGCAGAAGAAAGGGACTAAGGAAAGAGCCCTGTACGCTAACCACAGGAAGCTGGAGTGGAGATGGGAAGGGTCTTCTGAAGGACACACTGAAAGAATGATTAGTGAGTAAGAGGAGAACCAGGAAAGGACAGTCAAGCAAGCCAATGAAGGACAAGATTTCAAGAGGAGCATGGTTGGTGGTGTCCAAGGTGGCTGACAGGCCAAACAGGATGAGGATGAAATACTGGTTCTGAGATTTAGCCACAAAAAGGTCATTAGAGACTTTGGTGAGCGTGGCTTCAGTGGAGTACAAGGAGCAGAAGCAAGATTAGAAAGGGTCAAGGGTGTAAATGGAGGAGAGGGACTCCAGGCATCAATTAGAAACACTGCGTTCAATGAGATTAGAGTTGAAAGGTAGACAGGGTGGTAGCTGACGGGGCTAGTGGGGTCAAAGGTGATTTGTTTTGTTTTAAGATTGGAGAAACTAAAACATGTTTGTATCGTGAGGAGAAAGAGCCCCTTCTCTTTTTTTGAGATGGTCCCCTCATCTCAAAAAAGTTATACTGGCATTAGAAAAGATTCAAAAAAGAGCAACTAAAATGATTAGTTTCAGAGTAGCAGCCGTGTTAGTCTGTATCCGCAAAAAGAAAAGGGAGTACTTGTGGCACCTTAGAGATGAACAAATTTATTTAGCATAAGCTTTCATGAGCTAGAGCTGTAGCTCATGAAAGCTTATGCTCAAATAAATTTGTTCGTCTCTAAGGTGCCACAAGTACTCCTTTTCTTTAAAATGATTAGGGGTTTGGAACAGGCCCCATATGAGGAGAGATTAAAGAGGCTAGGACTTTTTAGCTTGGAAAAGAGGAGACTAAGGGGGGATATGATAGAGGTATATAAAATCATGAGTGGTGTGGAGAAAGTGAATAAGGAAAAGTTATTTACTTGTTCCCATAATATAAGAACTAGGGGCCACCAAATGAAATTAATGGGTAGCAGGTTTAAAACAAATAAAAGGAAGTTCTCCTTCACTCAGCGCACGGTCAACCTGTGGAACCCCTTGCCTGAGGAGGTTGTGAAAGCTAGGACTATAACAGGGTTTAAAAGAGAACTGGATAAATTCATGGAGGTAAGTCCATTAATGGCTGTTAGCCAGAACAGACAAGGAATGGTGTCCCTAGCCTCTGTTTGTCAGAGGGTGGAGATGGATGGCAGGAGACAGATCACTTGATCATTACCTGTTAAGTTCACTCCCCCTGAGGCACCTGGCATCGGCCACTATTGGTAGACAGGATACTGGGCTGGATGGACCTTTGGTCTGACCCAGTATGGCCTTTCTTATGTTCTTATGAGCCACAGGAGAGGGAGAGGTTAAGAAGAAGAGTAAGGGGTAAGGGAGAAGGCAAGAGCAGGCACAAGTGAGACCAGGGGAAGGAATGGGATTAGTGGGCCAAGCAAAGGGGTTAGAGGAGGAGAGCAGATGAAAATCTCTCCTCCGTTTCTCCTATCTCAGACACAGAAATGTGGGAAGGGAACCTGAAGGGTGGGGGAAGATCCTTCATATCATGTCAATTTTCTCTTCGAAACAGACCAGTGAGTTCCTGTGTTGGGAGAGAAATTAAGTGCAGGCAGAACTAAAAGAGGAGAGAACAAATTTGTATTGGAGGAAGTTAGCAGTGCCATAGGATTTCCACCAGCGGGAGACTCCACAGTGCAAGAGCAGGAGCAGAGGGTTAAGCCAGGGCTGTTGTCTGGCAGGGCTGACCTTGTGACGGGAGAGAGAAGCCGAAGACTACTTTTGCATAGGTTCTCAGGCACTGCCATATTTTTCTCTGGTGGACGAAAGTTTAGGAAAAGGTATACAAATGCTACTAACTGAATAAGAGCTACAGGAGATTTTCTTGTACAATCATAATATCTATAGTTCAAATCCAAGTAGAAAAATCACTTCCTCACAGTCTATTATTTTGAACTGAGCACCAAGTCAATCTAAACAGGAACCACAGCACAGTATATTAAAAGCTTCAGGCACTAACAAGTTCATGCAAATGTAGCAGATTTCCATATATATAAAAAAAACAACTACATACATTATTAATGCAATCTGCTTGTTTTAAACAAGACATAAAAGGCTGTAGTATGGGCAGGCACAAACTAATTTGAAGAGGCTACATCCTAAGAACTCTTTCATGCTGTGTATATCTTTTTCATGTAAACTTAATAACTGTAAATATATTTTAATAAATGACAGAAGGGGCAGTTACTGAGGACAAAGAAAAGTGTTTACTGGGGCTAGGAGGAGGAATCCATGGAAACTCTGTACTTTCAAATTAATCACTTAACCTGAGCATAAAAAAATAAAAATAAAGCTATGCTTTTCAAGACAAGATGGCAGCATTCATCGTGGTTACCAGAACTGGGTGATAAATGTGAGAGAAAACAATTTCGCTGAAAATGTTCTCAGCTTGGGAATTTGCTAACCTCCTTAAGCCTAAGAGCACAAGTCTTTGCAACGTGTCCTATTTACTCGGGCATTTTCCAAGTATAGCTTGAAAAAGGATCTGATTTTTTTTCTTGTGGTTGTATATTCATATTATTTTGTAATTATTTGCTGTAAGTTCACTGAGAGGCCATAACTGGCACTTTGTTTAAACTGGAAAAAAAAAAAAAGTAAAATCTAAACTACATTTTTGATAATATGTAAGAAAATTGAATCCATTAATTTTAAGTGGAAAAATTTTCTTTCCTCTGAATTTCTTTGCTTTCCGGAGGTAGAGCCCTTTCTTCCTTCACTGTACATCACTTCATTTCTATTAAAAAGTTTTTGTTTAGAGGAGCAACAGTTGGATGTAAGTTTAGGGGTAACTTGAAATTTTTGAAACAAAACCAATTTTCACATCCTCACCATAAAACTACCATAAATGGGGAACCTTCCAGATTAAGGGCCAAATCCTGCTCTTCTTACTCCCATAGTCAAATAACTATTTACTATAGTTCAAAGGGAGCTTCTGGATGCTCAGCATTTGTAAAAGTTAGGTCTCTTAGTTAGCCTAAATATGGCCTTAGGAGCCTAAACTTTAGGCTCCCATTTTTAAAAATCTGGGCCTCCATGCCTCAGTGTTGAGTTTTAGTGCTTCGAATTAAGGAGTTCTCAGTAACTTGAACACAGCAGATAACAGTACAACAAGGGGCAACTCAAATTCTGATGTTGGGAAAATTTTTAACTGTTCTTCTTTATGAGCCACTGCTGTGGATTGGTAAATCTTGCAAATTTCCTGGGACCAAAAATGTAAGGCTTATATTTGTATCTAATGTTTAACAAAAAACATTCAAAAATAAGGTTTGGAAGGAATAAGAACTGAATGTGTTTCTTCTCCCTTTCCTTCTTTTTTCCTCAATTAAAATCTGTGAGAGCCTTATAAAATGTGTGCATGAAGATAAGTCAGCATTAGTGACATGTTAAAGCAAAACAATCGATATGAGCCTGTAATTCTTACCAGTAATTCTCAGTAGAAGAAGGTACGTTACATCCAAAAAGTAACATGTGATGGACCGTGTCCATGCTTGCTTGAGGCCTGAAGTCAACTGAAAGACAAATTAATAAACTAGTATAAATGTGAGTTTTATTCTCACTACAGCAGACCATTTTGAGATTGTCCATTCGGTGCATAATGAAGATATTGTTATACCATCGTTTGTTCATGGTGTCATGAACAGGGATAATTTTTTGGTTTTTGTGTTCACTCTGATGTGTGGGCTCAGCACTGCCAGAGTGTTTAAGTAACAGAAAGAAGAGCTGTATATTGCAAGTTGTGTTTTTGTTGTTTTTCAATGTCAATTTCTTACTACAGGACAAAAAGGAATTACACTGAATGGATTATACCTTCTTTTCCCTGTCCAGACATACTTCTAAATATCATATCTCAAATCCTACCACTTTCAATCCAACTGTGTCTCCATGACGCTGCGAGAAAGGCAAGAAACCCTACCAGACCTCTGCCAATTTGGCCCAAAATGAAAAAAATCCTTCCTGATCCAAAAATAGGCATTTGGTCAGACCCACAGAATCCTAAAGCCACAGCTCCTGTAGGACAGACGAGGCAGCTAATAGAAGTTAGAGACTTTTGAAAATCCCGGGAGAGACTTTAAATGGAGGGTGAGGGGACGGGAAGCATGTGAAAGACAATGGGCCAGCCCATTCGCACAGCCAGTATGAAGATGGAGAACCCAAGGAGAAGGACAGGCCAGCCCCAGTCTTGCCAAGCAAGGCTCTTGCATCTTCCCCATTCCTCTCCTCCAAGCACTGTGTCACATCCCCTGAACACCCATTCAACCTTCTCCCCCAAACTAATCGATGTGGGGAGAGGGGAGAGCAGCCCCACTAAAACTGCTCACATGCTTAGGCAAAATAGCCAAACAAATGGCTAGTTTTGCTCACAGATATCAGTATATACTATCAGGTATCATACAACGATACAAATGAGTCAAGACTTAGGGGTACCAAAAAGTTCCCATTACATTCTGAAAAAAAATCTAACAACCATCACCCCAGCTTCAAACATAACTCTGGCAGCTTCTGCAACCCAAACATTGTTCTAGTTCATGCCCGAAACCACAAAAGAAAAAAGAGTAAAAGCTTTTTGTCAGAGCTGAAGGAATTGCTAGTAAACAAACAAAATGGTGAAAGTTAAATGACTTTCTTAAAATGAGACAAGGTGGGTGAGGTAATGTCTTTTATTGGACCAAATTCTGTCTGTAGACCAATATCTACAAAGCTGGATATGAGTCAAGAGTGTTCCCTTGTTGCCAAGAAGGCTAATGGCATTTTGGGCTGTATAAGTAAGAGCATTACCAGCAGAACGAGGGACATGATCGTTCCCCTCTATTCGACATTGGTGAGGCCTCATCTGGAGTACCGTGTCCAGTTTTGGGCCCCACACTACAAGAAGGATGTGGAAAAATTGGAAGGAGTCCAGCGGAGGGCAACAAAAATGATTAGGGGGCTGGAGCACGTGACTTAGAATCATAGAATATCAGGGTTGGAAGGGACCTCAGGAGGTCATCTAGTCCAACCCCCTACTCAAAAGCAGGACCCATCCCCAATTAAATCATCCCAGCCAGCGCTTTGTCAAGCCTGACCTTAAAAACTTCTAAGGAAGGAGATTCCACCACCTCCCTAGGCAACGCATTCCAGTGTTTCACCACCCTCCTAGTGAAAAAGTTTTTCCTAATATCCAACCTAAACCTCCCCCACTGCAACTTGAGACCATTACTCCTTGTCCTGTCCTCTTCCACCACTGAGAATAGTCTAGAACCACCTCTCAGGTAGTTGAAAGCAGCTATCAAATCCCCCCCCTCATTCTTCTCTTCCGCAGACTAAACAATCCCAGTTCCCTCAGCCTCTCCTCGTAAGTCATGTGTTCCAGACCCCTAATCATTTTTGTTGCCCTTCGCTGGACTCTCTCCAATTTATCCACATCCTTCTTGTAGTGTGGGGCCCAAAACTGGACACGGTACTCCAGATGAAGCCTCACCAATGTCGAATAGAGGGGGACGATCACGTCCCTCGATCTGCTCACTATGCCCCTACTTATACATCCCAAAATGCCATTGGCCTTCTTGGCAACAAGGGCACACTGCTGACTCATATCCAGCTTCTCGTCCACTGTCACCCCTAGGTCCTTTTCTGCAGAACTGCTGCCTAGCCATTCGGTCCCTAGTCTGTAGCTGTGCTTATGAGCTTATGAGGAGAGGCTGAGGGAACTGGGATTATTTAGTCTGCAGAAGAGAAGAACGAGGGGGGATTTGATGGCTGCCTTCAACTACCTGAAAGGAGGTTCCAAAAAGGATGGATCTAGACTGTTCTCAGCGGTAGCAGAAGACAAAACAAGGAGTAATGGTCTCAAGTTGTAGTGTGGGAGGTTTAGGTGGGATATTAGGGAAAACGTCTTCACTAGGAGGGTGGTGAAGCACTGGAATGTGTTACCTAGAGAGGTGGTGGAATCTCCTTCCTTAGAGGTTTTTAAGGTCAGGCTTGACAAAGCCCTAGCTGAGATGATTTAGTTGGGGATCGGTCCTGCTCTGAGCAGGGGGTTGGACTAGATGACCCCTGAGGTCCCTTTCAACCCTGATATTCTATGATTCTATGGTGAGAGAGAAGCTTTCAAGCCACACACAGCTCTTCAACTGTTTCTTAAAACGTCCACTGTTGAAGGACAGTGCTTTACAAGTACAAGCAGAGCATTTTTAATATCATTTTTAACTTGATAGAATCACTTAAAAACAACAGGATGTAAACTACCCTATCCCTTAATTTAATGTTATGAATTGAAGAAATGAGCACCTTTCAAGTGATTGCCCCATCTTGTTTTTTTGGCAATATATTAAGTACTTAACCACTGCACAACTGGGGGGCGGGGAGGGGGGAGAATCAATCAGAGGCAATACTGAAATGCGGTCTATTGACATTTTAAAAAGCATTGCCCCACAGGAGCCACAAGACTGTGCAAAAGCAGTTTACAGCCAGGCACTCTCTTGGAGAAGAATGCCTGGGGCCAGTTCATTATTTTAAAGCTTTGTTTAATATTACAAAAGAATATTTAAATATTTTAGTTATGCTTATGCATCGGAAAACAAAGCTATAAAGCAATCAGCAAAGGAATAATAGAAGCAGCAATTCCAAGGTGACATCTGGAGTTTAACAATTCCCTCAGGATGCTACAAAATCATCTGTGAGTTGTGATACTTAAACTGACAGCACAGTATCACCAAAACAACTCAAAGTATGGTGTGAGATGTCTACGTACTTATTTTTTCCAAAGAGAAAATACTATAGTCTTGTAAGATAGTAGAAAGGGGAAGAAAGAATTGAATATAGAATCTTCTTTCGGTCTAACTAAAGTCTTTGGGCATAATCTAGGGCAATATCAATAAAATCTAACAGCCTGTGATATACTGGTAGTCAAATGAGATAATCTGATGAAGTGCCTTTCCGCCTTAAACTCTATGAAAGTATACATGCATCAAGTCAAGCTATATCTCAAAATCCAAAAATTAGGCTATTTTTATAAAAACTAGAATTTCTTGAGAAGCCCTCTTAACCATTTGTCTTCCTCAGCCATGCTCGCTCTCTCTCTATTTGCCTTTGACATCCAAATATTTTCATGATTTCTTCCTCATTATCCACCTGTCCTGAGAATGATCGAACACTGGTTGTGCTCCCCATGTCAGATACTTGCTGTTAATCACTATTAATCATTCGCTTATAAGTGGCTACAAATCTTTATTTTCAGTAGTGGTGGAGTAAAATCTCTCAGGATAGTCCCTTGACTTCACAGTTAATGCCATCAAATCATCATATTTTGCCCGTAGGACCTCAATTAAATGATAAATTATCAGTGGATGCTTAAAGAACTTCAGAGAAAACAGACCAGCCTTTTGCTTCATTTTCTGAAAAGACAGGATATGGACTATATGTATTTTAGATGACTCAAAGAGGAGGTAGGGAAAAATAAACAAACCAAAATTAAAACAAACAAACAAAAAAGCATGTGTTCTTACACTGGAGCTGATCTGAGAAAGTTTAGCTGATGGGGAAACAGAAGCCCTTCTCCTAATTGCCTTACCAGCTCAAGCACGGGTCAAATACTCATGCTCTGGGTCTCACTCTTCCCAATTTACTAAACCTTATTCAAGTGAAACCTCTCACTCTATGAGAAAGGTCAGCTGGGCACCAGATGCATACAGGAATACAGGCTACAACTGGGATTTTCTAAGGTGCCTAAAAGAATTAATCCCAATGAAGTGCAATGGGAGCTTGGTGCCTAATGCCCTTAGAATTCTTTAAAAATCCAAGTCTATCTTCCTACGTTATGTGACTGGGGGATTGCTAAGAACTAGTACTTTTCAGAAAGAATTAAGAAGCCTGAAATAGATTTTAAAGTGGGGAGCTTGCCTAAATAAATTGCTTATCAAAATTAGCTAAGACTGCCTCTCCTTCCAAACCACCACATATATGGTCTACATCTACAGAATTTGCTCCTGCTAAGCTAAAGATGTGTTTAAAAGTGAATATGGCCACCTTGCCTAAAGCTTTCTGTGACTGAGTGCCTTGAAATCCTGGACAAATGGGTAAAGGTCAATGTTCAAATGTCTCGATTCTTTGTCTAATAGCATTGTGGTTTTGCTCTTCACATTTTAAATGCTAGTGATCCAGTTTAAGCCATGTATACAGAGCATCCAGATCCCACTGTAACAGGCACATTACAAAAATATGTATTCAGTGCTGTTAGTTTTACTTTTACCTGTAGTCCATTTGCAAGCAAGACAAAAGCTCAAAGCAACAGCATACAACATTTTTGCCTGCAAATTCTATTTATTCCATAATCATAGAACAATTCCGTATTAAAGACCTTTTGTTTCCACCTTTTTAATCACTGTGTCTTAATAGTGAAATTACAATTAACTCTTGAATGAGACAATGTGTCATTAATGTGAAGTTCTCAACTTGATTCATAAGCATTTTAAGCTGCTATTGACAACTTAAGCAAGAAATAAGTTTTCTAAAGGAGGTCGTAAATAGTTCATAAATGTGAAACAGGATTATCTTTATTGTAGAATCTGACACATGTGGAAATTATATTGTGAGTAATTTACTTTCTTGAAGGCTGGCCTTTCTGTGTTACTTAAAAAAAAAGAAAAATCTCAATCAAAAAACACACCACACTTCTGTCTGAATAATTTTACTTGCTGTTTTAACTAACATCTAATATTTCAACTGTAGTAATTTCAGAGAAAATAAAATGTTTCTTTTAAAAACTGGAAAATGTAATTGTAAAACCATAAAAATTAGCAGGCGCAAATATACCATATATACTCGTTCATTAGCCTGATTGTTTATAAGCCGACCCCCCGACCGGATAGGTAAAAATAGTATAAACTGTATGACCCTTTAATAAGAATACCCTGTATTTTAGGGGTTGGCAAACTTTTGCTCCTGGCCCATCAGGGTAAGCTGCTAGCGAGTTGGGACGGGACGTTTTATTTACCTGGAGCGTTCACAGGCATGGAGCCCCTCAGCTCCCAGTGGCCGCGGTTTGCCGTTCCCAGCCAACGGGAGCTGCAGGATGCTTCCCATTGGCTGGGAATGGCAAACTGTGGCCCCTGGGAGCCAAGGGGCTCCTGGCCTGCAGACGCTCCAAGTAAACAAAACATCCCGACCCGCCAGCGGCTTACCCTGGTGGGCTGGGAGCCAAAGTTTTCCAACCCATGCTATATTTTAAAAGCTGGCATCACAAGAAATACATTAAAATAATTCTAGCAAAACTTTTGGGTAATTAACGAAAAACCTGTTATAATAATAACTGAACAAATATGTATTCACCTTCAGAATTACAGTCAATGTTTAAAATCAGTAAATGGACATTTAAAAACAAAACAATATGAGACTTTAAAAAGTCTTAAAATCCTTCAAAATCTGAATCAGTCTCTGATTCACCAACCCGTTAATTAAACTCTGCTTCAGTCACAGCTGCACCTGCATTGTCATTGTAGATGTCAGCAGTGTCGTCTTCAGACTCAGATTCCTTCTCATCAGCCTCTGTTGTGTCATCATCAAATATGGCATCATCTTCTGACCCGTCGAGTGCATTGCTGATACAGCATTTCCCAAATGATTTTTCTATAGTTTCCGAGGAATGGACACTCATGCGTCCTTGATCCACTGGGCAACCAGATTGATTTTGGGCTTCATAAGATTCCCGCCTTTTGTCAACTTTACCATGCCTGAGCACATCCATTCAGACCACATGTTGCGTGGCCTGTCTTTAAAGGGTTTGTTCAGGCAGACATCAAGTGGTTGTAGAACTGTAGTTAAGCCTCCAGGTATTACAGCCAAAGTAGTTTTCATATTTTTGGCCACATTTTTCACCTCATCCATCTGTCCTGCACTTTCATCCATCCATCCCTTTTTGGGTGCACGTATGATGACACGAGCAGGAAATTTCATGTTTTTAGGCAAGGTTTTTCTTTTAAAAACTACAAGAGGGAGCTTTGATCCATTTGCCAAACATGATAAAACCACCGTAAAATGGATTTTTTCAGAGCCAGTGGTTTTAATTAAAACTGTTTTTTCACCAACACTGGTTACAGTTCTGTTACTTGGAAGATCAAATGTCATCGGTGTTCTGTCCATATTTCCTATTTGTGACAGTTCAAATGCATATTCCTTTTGAAATTTTATAATAAAACTTTGGAAAGATTCATAGATACCTAGATATTAAGGTCAGAAGGGACCATTATGATCATCTAGTCTGACCTCCTGCACAATGCAGGCCACAGAATCTCACCCACCCACTCCTGCGATAAACCTCTCACCTACGTCTGAGCTATTGAAGTCCTCAAATCATGGTTTAAAGACTTCAAGGAGCAGAGAATCCTCCAGCAAGTTATCAGTGCCAGTGATCAGGCAGATCTTCCCATCTGGCCTGGAGGAAAATTCCTTCCCGACCCCAGATATGGTGATCAGCTGAACCCTGAGCATGTGGGCAAGATTCACCAGCCAGATACCCAGGAAAGAATTCTCTTTAGTAACTCAGATCCCACCCCATCTAACATCCCATCACAGGCCATTGGGCCTATTTACCATGAATAGTTAAAGATCAATTAATTGCCAAAATCATGTTATCCCATCATACCATCTCCTCCATAAGCTTATCGAGTTTAATCTTAAAGCAAGATAGGTCATTTGCCCCACTGCTTCCCTTGGAAGGCTATTCTAAAACTTCACTCCTCTGATGGTTAGAAACCTTCGTCTAATTTCAAGTCTAAACTTCCCGATGGCCAGTTTATATCCATTTGTTCTTGTGTCCACATTGGTACTGAGCTTAAATAATTCCTCTCCCTCTCTGGTATTTATCCCTCTGATATATTTAGAGAGAGCAATCATATCTCCCCTCAACCTTCTTTTAGTTAGGCTAAACAAGCCAAGCTCCTTGAGTCTCCTTTCATAAGACAAGTTTTCCATTCCTCGGATCATCCTAGTAGCCCTTCTCTGTACCTGTTCCAGTATGAATTCATCCTTCTTAAACATGGGAGACCAGAACTGTACACCGTATTCCAGGTGAGGTCCTCACCAGTGCCTTGTATAACGATACTAAAACCTCCTTATCCCTACTGGAAATACCTCGCCTGAGGCATCCCAAGACCGAATTAGCTTTTTTCACGGCTATATCACATTGGCAGCTCATAGTCATCCTGTGATCAACCAATACTCCAAAGTCCTTCTCCTCTTCCGTTACTTCTAATTGATGCGCCCCCATCTTATAACTAAAATTCTTGTTATTAATCCCTAAATACATGACCTGGCACTTCTCACTATTAAATTTCATCCTATGACTATTATTCCAGTTTATAAGGTCATCCAGATCTTCCTGTATGATATCCCGGTCTCTCTCTAAATTGGCAATACCTCCCAGCTTTGTATCATCTTCAAACTTTATTAGCACACTCCCACTTTTTGTGCCGAGGTCAGTAATAAAAAGATTAAATAAGATTGGTCCCAAAACCGATCCCTGAGGAACTCCACTAGTAACCTCCCTCCAGTCTGAGGGTTCACCTTTCAGTATGACCCGCTGTAGTCTCCCTGTTAACCAATTCCTTATCCACCTTTCAATTTTCATATCGATCCCCATCTTTTTCAATTTTACTAACAATTCCCCATGTGGCACAGTATCAGTCACCTTACTGAAATCTAGGTAAATTAGATCCACTGCGTTTCCTTTGTCTAAAAAAATCTGTTACTTTCTCAAAGAAGGAGATCAGGTTGGTTTGGCACGATCTACCTTTTGTAAAACCGTGTTGTATTTTGTCCCATTTACCATTGACCTCGATGTCCTTAACTACTTTCTCCTTCAAAATATTTTTCAAGACCTTGCATACTACAGATGTCAAACTAACAGGCCTATAATTACCCAGATCACTTTTTTTCCCCTTTCTTAAAAATAGGAACTATGTTAGCAATTCTCCAATCATACAGTACAACCCCTGAGTTTACAGATTCATTAAAAATTCTTGCTAATGGGCTTGCAATTTCATGTGCCAATTCCTTTAATATTCTTGGATGAAGATTATCTGGGCCCCCCGATTTAGTCCCATTAAGCTGTTCAAGTTTCGCTTCTACCTCAGATATGGTAATATCTACCTCCATATCCTCATTCCCATTTGTCATGCCACCATTATCCCCAAGATCCTCATTAGCCTCATTAAAGACTGAGGCAAAGTATTTGTTTAGATATTGGGCCATGCCTAGATTATCCTTAACCGCCACTCCTCCTCAGTGTTTAGCGGTCCCACTTCTTCTTTGTTTGTTTTCTTCTTATTTATATGGCTATAGATCCTTTTACTGTTGGTTTTAATTCCCTTTGCAAGGTCCAACTCTACTTGACTTTTAGCCTGTCTCACTTTATCCCTACATGTTCTGGCCTCAATAAGGTAGCTTTCCTTGCTGATCCTGCCCATCTTCCACTCCCTGTATGCTTTCTGTTTTTTCTTAATCACCTCTCTGAGATGCTTGCTCATCCAGCTTGGTCTACAACTCCTGCCTATGAATTTTTTCCCCTTTCTTGGGATGCAGGCTTCCGATAGCTTCTGCAGCTTTGACTTGAAGTCATCCCAGGCCTCCTCAGCCTTTAGATCCAGAAGTTCTTCAGTCCAATCCACTTCCCTAACTAATTTCCTTAATTTTTGAAAGTCAGCCCTTTTGAAATCAAAAACCCTAGTCGCAGATTTATTTTTGTTTATCCTTCCATTCAGTTTGAACTGAATTAGCTTATGATCACTTGAACCAAGGTTGTCCCCTACAACCATTTCTTCTATGAGGTTCTCACTACTCACCAAAACCAAATCTAAAATGGCATCCCCTCTAGTCGGTTCAGCAACTACTTGATGAAGGAATCCATCGGTATATATACGGTAATATATACAGTAATACCTGCAATTGCTTTTAACTATTTTTTTTTAACTGATTACAGTCAATCATAATTGATAGTCTCCCTTTAAATTCTCACAATAATGCACAATTTGAAATTGAATGTTACTTTATACACTGAAGAAAAAGACAGTGGTATTGGTCTGACACCAATAGATATCCAATCTATTGGTCTGATACCAGTAGGACTGCGATTTTTTTTCTTTGATGTTTTGTGGTGCATTGTGATTGGCACAATCTATATGAGTGCTGAAAGACCGATCAATCAAGGTGATCAAGGTTTTGCCTCAGGTCTTTGTTGGGATGTTTTAATCTAAGCCACAGATACAACTATTAGAACACTGCATGCTGAGAACACTAAGTAGAATGTTTCCTTATGTCTAAAGGTGAAAACAAATGGATAATTAGATATGTATGCATACTCAATGTAAGGGCCTGACCCACTGTTATTTGAAAGGCTCCCATTGACGTCATTGAACTTTGGTCTGGACTGTAAGTGTTTTTTTTGGCTCAAGGAGTTCCTAAGTTTTGCAAGCCCACCTTGTGGTGGGGAGAGAATGGACGAGCCCACAAAGGGAGCTCTCCAAGACTGCTGTCCTGCAATTCTGTGTTCCAGCTGCACCCTGAGTGCCTAAATCTTTGGCACTAGAGGCATGAGACACAGCAGGAAATCACCAGCCTCTACATAGAGATATATGACTATAGCTACCTCCCTTCTCTGACCTCTCCTCTATCTATCCACAATTGTAAACCACAGACCTGCACTTCAGGCATAAGCGATGAACATGAGTTTAGCTGTAAACACCTGAATAGTTTGTATAGCACAACACTAGACAGGTAACAGGAGCAGAGTGGCAATGATATTTGCAGATGACCTCAAGATTGAGGTGTAAAACCATAGCACCTATGCCCTTACCCGAGGACAACCATAAACTCATCCATTAAGTTAGGCCTCTTTCCCACTCCAATCCCATTACTCCCAAGCAGGCAGCCCAGAGAGCCAGATGGCCCTGGAATCTGAAAGTCCCCAACCTTGTGCAGTCTACACGGTGGGACAGCCCCAGAGGGGAGGTCACTGGGACATGGTTCTAGGACTTCCAGGCTCCCAGCTCTATGATAGTAACCCTGGAAGCCTTGAGACCCCTGGCTCAAATAGGGAGCCTAACAGCCCCAGGAAACCATGGCTTCAGCCTGGGCTCTGGCAGGATCCCTGCCACAGAGCAGGATGCCTCGTGGCCCCCAAAGATCTGGTTCTAGCTGGGGTTCCGGGGGCTGCTAGGTTGTCTGCTGAAGAGCTGTGACCCTGGAACACCAGCAGATTTCCAACAGAAGCTTGCCTGTGTTTCAGAGAAAGTTTTGACAAATCTGCATTAGATTAAGTGAAACATTTTGCTCCAGAGAATCAGCATTTGCTGACAAAACTAAGTTTCGTTGTAAAGTTTCCAACCAGCTCTGTATATAATCCCTTTATGTTATTTATTAAATTCACCCAGCAAACACAGTTTGTGCATTATGTAGTTGAAAATAATATTCTTGCTCAAATCTTCACTCATACATCTTCCAGCTGGGATTTTAACTTCAACCTCAATGTATTTTGTAATATAAAAAAGTGATAATTTATAAATGCCATTATGCTACAAGGAGATTAGCCGAATTAAGAATTGCAATCTAGGGACATACTAAATATCTGTATTTATATAAAGAAACTTGGCCTCACTTCTCAACACAGAGCTCCCCATCAATTGTATTATGAACTCTGAGGGAGATGGGGGGGGGAATTGATTCTAACAGTGTCTAGTTTAACAATTTAAACTAATCCTTTCTAATATGGCTATCCTTAAAGATATTAACTTTATATCTCTTACCCTTTTAAAAAACAGTTCCCCCCCCCACTCCCCACTCCCTAAAAATAATTTTCTATCATATTTTTCAGGAATGTAATAAGACTGACCAGGATATATGAACACTCACTGTTAGATGGATTACAAAGGAACCTAGATGTGTTACTTTAGCAGTGAGCAATGTCACCTGGCAATGAGCATGTTTAAATATGCAATACTGTGGTAACAAACCAGCAACATTCAGGAGTATGGGGGAAAAAAGCAATAAATCAAATTATTTCCATCTGCAAATAGGCTCCATCTCATTTGTATAGTGCAGTTTGACAGATAAAGGCTCACCATCAGTCAATAAGAAAAAGACATTTATTTACTGGTCAGCCATGTGAGCAAAAGTAAAGGGATGAAGATGATAGTCAAATTTCTTGGCTGAGTGGCTTGCTGTCAGACTCAATTCTTCCGAGTGTCTGTAGAACACCCTTCAGCTATGACAACTGCTCAGTAGTCAAAAACAGATTGTAGCAATGCCGGCACCAGTCGGAGTGAAGACACTTTCTATTTGCCCAAATAAAAATAACCAAACATTTATGAAGATATTTAGAAAAAATCTTGATGATTGTTTTAAGTATATTAGGGATTGTCACTTATACCTTCAAGACAATTCTCCTCATCTGGTTTACCTCACAGGCATTTAATTTCATTTTACATGATATATATGTATATTCAGCTTAAAGTCAATGGTGGGATCTACACAACAAAAATAGAAATAGCCTTTAGTCAAGATGCATGGGCCTAGAGGAGAGAGAAAGGTGGAAGCTCAACAAGTTCCAATAAGCATCCAATCCTGACATTTTGACTCTATCCCAAGAACATCATACAGCGAATGGGCAATGTCTACCAGAATATACATAGCTATCCCTAAAAAAGGCCATCTAGAATAACACTCAACAGCTAATTATGAAGTTCATCTTCTAATAGAAGTCTGACATTGGTGAGGCCTCATCTGGAGTACTGTGTCCAGTTTTGGGCCCCACACTACAAGAAGGATGTGGATAAATTGGAGAGAGTCCAGCGAAGGGCAACAAAAACGATTAGGGGTCTGGAACACATGGGTTATGAGGAGAGGCTGAGGGAATTGGGATTGTTTAGTCTGCAGAAGAGAAGAATGAGGGGGGATTTGATAGCTGCTTTCAACTACCTGAGAGGTGGTTCCAGAGAGGATGGTTCTAGACTATTCTCAGTGATGGAAGAGGACAGGACAAGGAGTAATGGTCTCAAGTTGCAGTGGGGGAGGTTTAGGTTGGATATTAGGAAAAACTTTTTCATTAGGAGGGTGGTGAAACACTGGAATGCATTGCCTAGGGAGGTGGTGGAATCTCCTTCCTTAGAAGTTTTTAAGGTCAGGCTTGACAAAGCGCTGGCTGGGATGATTTAATTGGGGATGGGTCCTGCTTTTGAGCAGGGGGTTGGACTAGATGACCTCCTGAGGTCCCTTCCAACCCTGATATTCTATGATTCTATGAAGAGTTAACTTATAATTCTAGTCAATATAGTCTATGGACAGGCTCTGGATCAGGTTGGTCAATTTAGACAGAGGACTCTTGTGGCTTTTATCTATGCACAACATACACTGGATACAGCTGCAAGTGTGACTCTATTGCTTCCAACTGTTTTATTTTTAGAATGAGATATGGTGAGTGAAATAACGTCCTTTATTGGACCAACTCCTGTTGGTGAAAGAGACAGGCTTTTGAGCTCCACAGCTCTTCTTCAGGTCCAAAAAAGGATATTACCCACCTTGTGTCTTTCATATCCTGGGACCAACACGGCTACAACACCACTGCAAAGAGCAATGGAATATATCACATTTTATTTTTAGAAAGTAAACTTTGCTTGTAAAATGTAATATTTTATTTTGGGAATCTAAATTATGATGGTTGCAGTTTGAGAATTTTATTTCTGCGGATCCATTCCCTCTTGTTCTCCTGGATATCGATTGGCATCTGGAGCAGTTTCTTTTTGGTGGATCTATACAAGCTTTGCCTTGCCTTGTATCATACTCTATGTCATTGATTGATTGAACTGCGAGTTTACACAACATTAACTTGTGCATTATTAATAATCATCCAGAGCACCTGGTACTGAGTAGTCAACATCCTTGCTCCAGAAAGAGCTGTGAAATAGTGCATCCAAATACCTCATGGACTAGTATCTCTGTCTCCTACAGTATGTCTATACTGCAGTTGAAGGTGTGGTGGCAGCAGAGCTTGGCATACCAGCGTTAGCTTTAACCTAGCCAACATGCCTAAAAACAGCAGTGAAGACATGGCACCACAGGCAGTGTGGGTTGCTCAAGCACCCCAGGGACTCAGGATACGTACTATGCTATGTTCAATGCTATGTTTAGTCAGTGTGTCTAGATCAAAGCTAGTGCAGGTATGCCAAACTGGGCTGCAATCATACTTTTCACCGCAGTGTAGACATACCCCTAGAAGTAGGGATAAATTGGTCCTTTTGCTGCACACAGGAATATCCTCAAGATTCTGATCTTAAACAGAAACCACGTGAGGAAGAGGGAATAAGAGTCTCTGTACTTTGCTGCCTGCTGGTATCTGACAGAACTCAAATTAAAGAAAAAGAAGGCATTTTAAGGAAAATGAGAATGACAACATCTGTGGAGGCAAGAGCACTAGAGACCTAAGATGCCCACAACATCGATACAAGGCAGATATAGGAATATCATTGTGCTGTTGAAATCGCCCACACACACGTCACTAAGCTGCAGTGAATCATTCTGGATGGTGGAAATTGGAATTTCTAATTCACCTAAGGCACTCACCTATTACATGTCCAGTTGTAATATATGCATGTTATGGAACAAGTGAAACAAAGGGTTTAAACCATCTAAAAACAAGAAGAGCAATTCCTCAGGAGACACAGGTATCCAAAAGCTATGCTTCTGCCTTTTTACAGACATGAAGGGGTTCATCTGGATCATCACTGACGCCTTACATGATTCACAACTACTGTGAATTCGCCCACGGTTGTGTTTTTTTTAAAAACCATGCTCTTTGGTAAGTCACTCGTACAACAACCAACAAAACATTTCATACATATTTAATGCTTGTAAATACAAAAATTTTAAAAAAGTACTGCAAAGAAAAAAAAGGTTTTCACAGTAAATTTCCTAAGAAAGGAACTGCTGCAATTTTGAAATTAATTGAAGTACTACGCATAAACTTGCCTATAATCTAGGTTAATATACATTTTTCTAACCAAACTAAAGCAGCACAGTCTACTACACACACTGTATGGTGAGTAATAGTTTATTAAAGACTGAACTACTTTGATAACCCTGTCATGCTTTTTTCTTTACAGGCATCAATCTCACAGCCACAAAATAATGCTGCAGCTATGGGCTGCTTCGCTTCTTGACAGTTCCTACTTTTTTATTTTTGATATGGCAATTAGAACTATATAGGGGTGAAAAATTCAAGGGTATTGTCCTATTGCAGATTTGTGGGTCAGTTCCTGTGGGGAGCTCCACATGAAAATATACTCAGAATATGCCACCAGCAACTATATATACTTTTCAACCCATTTATTGATCACCTCATACAGTGCACTAAGACTCGTTCTGGCAGAAGGAAGTAGAAAAATACAGGGGCTCTACCTTTACCATTGTTTTCCTTTCCCAGTATTTACAATGCATCATGAAAATGAAACTAACTTCAGTCAAATGAACCATTTGCTTGTCTCCTTCCTTTCCTGAACAACTAGATTGTTTAGAAGCAGAGTAGAATAAAATTGAAGCTACCCAGAAGACATACTGAACATCTGGTGCTTACTTTAGTGATCTACTTACTTGATTTAAACACTGATACTACTATAGTAGGTCCTGTCAATTTATTTGTCATCTCATTCATGCCAGAATATATTTAAAAAAAAAAACAACAAAAACACGACATTTTTTGCTGACGAGTAAAATCTTACTGTGGCCATTGTTGATGATAAGTGCAGAGGATTTACTGCCTGTACTAGCAGGTAAATAAACAGTCTGTTCAGTAGAATGGAATTAAATATCCAGCCACAGACAGAAAGCCAATACTTCACAAATGGGACTGCTTGGTATTAGCTGCCATAGGCATCTGCATGCAGCTCCTTAACTACTATTACTCATGAATCTCCCCAGATACAGTTTGTTATCTTGACTCTAAGTGGCTCTTTCTAGTTTGTTTCTGCATTAGGCATGATGAATGCATTTTAGAAACTTTGACAGTAAAAGATTAAGTTCTTATGAGTCAAAGAAAGCTGTGGAGTGATTTCAAAAAGTCCTGATCAGGTTTTTCCCTTTAGCTCATACTCACCTACATAGGCTTCCTCATCCACTGGCAGATGTAATGACATGCAGAGGTAGGTATCAGACTATTAAAGAAACAAAAAAGAATAAAAATTATCTTAAAATTGTACCTTGTTAGAATGGAAATAAAATAATTCTAACATTGAAACTCTGCTCTACTGACACATGGGAACAAGCAATTGTCCAAACTTATAGCCTCATAAATGGAAATTATTTGCTAAGGCTATCCAAAAAACCAACAACTAAGAACATAGAGAAAGGGAGACTTGTTACTTGCCTTCTAATCCAATCATACAAAGTAAATCAAAGGAGCGCACTAAATAAAACAACACCTTATTGGACATTTGAATATTTTTTCTCTATTTGACTATAATCTATAACTTACTGCATTCTAGAAAACAGCAGTAAGTCATGGCTAGATACACATCTACCTGAATCAGAAATTCTTTGCTTGTCCCTAGACTTAAGTAAGTGGTCTATTTCTGCCACAAAGCTTATTAATATTGAAAATGTGTGCTAGAGCAGCAGCAGCAGCAGCAATCTAAAAACTATATGTTCTTTTTTAATACATGCACCTCACTCCAATTAGAATGAATTGGAACTATGCCAGAGCATCAGGAAAAGAATGTACTCCTTTAAGAAAAAATAATGGAAAAGAACAGAAGCAACACAAAATATTATTTTCAGTTCTCTTCAACTGTTAATTGTACAGAACCATCATTTTCAAGAGCAATTAGGTCACTGCTCCCATGAGACATGAGAATGGTCCCATGAGATGCAATAGGAAGTCCAGCCATCACATGTAATTCATGGTTACCATCTTCAAGTCTATACTGATGCTTTTGGGGCAATAAAACATTTGTTTTAGCATTAAATGCACATCACTTAAAAATTGGAAGTGCTCAAGTAGATACTTCAAAATTAAACGTGAACTACTACAATGCCAGTTGCAGTCACTGTGAACCCAAGATAGTGGCCATAGTGAAGTATCAGCAACTGCTTTTGCAGTTATGAACAACTTGGTTCATATTTTCAGAGATGCTGAGTACCCAGAACTCCAAATGAAGTCACTGGTAGGGAAGGAGAGGGGTGGAAAGAATGAACAAGAACAATGCTAAAGGAAGTTTTTTTTTATGAAAACCGAAAGCTTCCAAAAACCACCAAAAGACTGCATATCAGTCCTTTTGACGTAAAAGCTATCATCATATTTTAAAGGCAGGTTGCCAAATCCATTGTTTACCCTGAGGGTTCAGACTGGATTTTAAAATCATTAAAAGATGGACCGAATTAAATGGAAATTTTTGGATCCCTGTCAACCTAATAATATCAGGAGGCTCATCAGTAGAATGGGCAATAACCTACCAATTCAGAGCATGGGGTATGCTTGCTATGGTGTGTGAACTATACTGCAAAACAGAATAATGATGTGATGGACTGCACTGGCCTCAACGTGAATTAAATAGTCAATCCCATCTTTGCCCGCCGGTTATAGGACAGGCGCCATAAAAATAAACTCTGTCCAGCAAAAATCACAATTAATAGCAATGCTCTTCTATAAAGATCTTGGCCAAGGAGACTGTATGATGTATGAGTTAGCTTGCTACCATGGTTTCTTTATATCCAACAGATATCAGTTTGTCTCTGAGGCCAACAATATCATATTTATATTATGGTATCAGATGAGGAAAAAAAAAAGATACTATTCACTACTGCATCTTAACATGAACATTTTATAGGGCATAATTTCTTAACGAGAGAGATCATCTATTTTTATTAGACTAGCGCCCACAAGCTCCAGTAGGACAGGGGCCTCACTGTGGTAAGCACTGTACAAAATACATAGCAAGATAAAGTTTCTGTCCTAAAGACAAAATACAGCAAACATGCCCAAATAATAATAATCAGATATAACTGAGGAGGAAGGACAGGTGTAACGTTGATAAGACTATGTGGTTACATAGATCAGCTATGTACGCTATTAGATAAGAAAAAGCAATATGCTAAGTTGTTGTGTCTTTTGCCAGGAGCTAGGAAAAAGCAGAGAAGGACAAATGATACAGCTGATGTTGGGTGTGGTTATATATTCTAGCTAGGTGCCTTTGTGGAGTCAACACTGAAAACATAACTCTCAAAAGGAACTGAAAGAGCAACACACTCTGCACATTACTTTTTTTCATTAAATCTTTGGGTTCACAAGCAGCATGTTTAAAAATAAAACTTCAAGTAAATCAAGAAACAAAACTCTGTTCAGTGTTTTGAAAGTCAACAAGAACTAACAGGTAGAAGCTGAAGTCAGACAAATTAAAATATAAAAAAAGGCACAAAATGTTAATAGTGAAGGTGATTAACCTGTGGAACAAACCACCAAGGGAAATGGTGGATTCTCCATTTCCTGGATTCTACAAATCAACACTGGATGCCTCCTGGAAGAGATGATTCAGCCAAACACAAGTCATTGGGCTCAGTATATTGGTGAAATTCTATGGCCTGTGTTACAAAGGAGATCATACTAGATGATCTATTGGCCCTCTTCTGGATTAAGAAATATATGAATCCATACACATCATTGGAAATTAAGGGGCACCAAATTGGGTGGTGTGATGTACATTTGTTTCAGCTGTTGTTGAATCACAATGGTGATTCTCTGCCCTACTATTACAGTATGTAACCAAGTAGTAAAATGTCCTGGGCAAGGTTTTCATTATTCTACACACAATCCAACCTAACACCACACACATTCACACCCATTCTTTTTTTACACTTACGCTCACAATGAAGTGTTCTATATCTTAGCATATTGCCAAAGGCTCTTAAGTAATCTGTCAGAAAACTCAGACTCTAATCTACTGAAAACGGATGACACAGTAAAGGAAGGAATTAATCACAGTCATTGCTTTAGGGTCTCTCACTCTGGTACTCTGCCAGTCCTAAAGCAACAACAAAACTTGAAGTCTTAGAATCATAAAATCATAGAAATGTAGAGCTGAAAGGAATCTAAAGAGATCATCTAGTTCAACTCACAGTGGTGAGGTAGGACCAAGTAAACCTAGACCATCCCTGACAGGTGTTTGTCCAACCTGTTCTTAAAATCCTTCCAATGATGGGGATCCCAAAACCTCCCTTGGAAGCCTATTTCAGTGCTTAACTACCCTTATATGTCCCCCTCCCACAGTCTTCCTTTCTCAAGATGAAAGATGCACAGTTTTTTTTAAACCTTCTCTCAAAAGTCAGGATCTCTAAATCTTTTAACATTTTATTCGCTCTCCTCTGGACCCTCTTCAATTTGTCCACATCTTTCTTAATGTGTGTCCAAAACTGGACACAATATTGTATCTGAAGTCTCACCAGTGCCAAGCAGAGCGTAACAATTAGCTCCCATGTATTACACACAACTTTCCTGTTAATATGCTCCAGAACAATACTAGCCTTCCTGGCAACTGCACCACAAGATATGTCTACACTGCAAAGAAAAACCCTCAATGCTGAGTCTCAAAGCCTGGGTCAATTGACTTGGGCTTGCGTGGTTAGGGCTGCAAGGCTAAAAATAGCAATATAAATGTTCACAGTAGGGCTGGAGCCGAGGTTCTGAAATCCAACAAGGGGGGAAGAGTCTGAGAGCTCAGGCTCCAGCCCGGGCCTGAACGTATACATTGCTATTTTTCTTAATATTGATTGTGTTAAGTATCTGGTTTACAGTTTACCTTTTCAGTGAAGACAAGCAAAACAGGCATTAAACACCTCAGCCTTCCTGATGTCTTCTATTATTAGCTCTCCTTCCATGCTAAGTAGAGGACCCTCAACTTTTTCGTTGTCTGTCTCTTGCTCCCAATATATTTCAAGAATCTCTCCTTATTGCCTTTTATAACTCTGCCAAGGAGTAACTCATTTTGTGCCTTAGCCCTTCTGATTTTGTCTCTAATGTTTGTGCTGTTCTTTTGTGCTCCTCCTAGCAATTTGTTCACGTTCCCACTCTTTGTGGGATTCTTCTACAACTTTCAGGTCATTCTTGATGGAGCCATATTGCCCTCTTGCTATTCTTCATATCAAAATAGCTAGCAGTTGTGCATTTAATATTGTCTCCTTGAAAAACTGCCAGCTTTCCTGAACTTCTTTTTCTCTTGGAGGTGCTTCCCATGGGACCTTACCTTCCAAATCTCTGAGTTTGTTAAAATCTGCTTTTTTTTAAGTCCACTGTCTTTATTCTGCAGCACTCACTCCTTCCTTTCCTTAGAATCATATCTTTCATTTTATGATCAAATCCAAATGGCCTTCAGCCTTCAGATTCGCAACCCCATTCCTCCTTGTTAGTCAAAATCAAGTCTAAAATGGATGCCCCCTGGTTACTTTGCACACTTTCTGAGACAAAAAGTTTCCCTGATAAACTGCAAGAATTTATGGGACATTTTGTACCAGAATATTGCTCAACTTCTCTCTTTTGCTGTATAAAGCAACACTGGGAACTGTCCAAATAAGGAATGTTTGCTGCAGACAATGTGCTGTTTGGAGACAGAGCCTCAGCGATACCATCCCATCGCCTGATCTCCCTCAGGCTCACTCATCCCATCCCTTACTACTCTTAACCTCTCACTCTCCTCTGACTCTTCCCCCAAAAATGCAAACTTACTTTAGCATCTCTCTCATCTTAAAAATCCTTGACCGCACTTGCCTCTCCATCTGCTGTCACATTTCCCTTCTTTCTTTTCATCTCTAAGCTCATTGAATGCACTGCTTGTAGTTGCAGACCTCTTCCACTATTCCATCCTGGACACTCTCCAGTTCAGCTTCCGTCCCTTGCACTCAACTGGAACTGCTCTCATCAAAACCTCTGGTGACTTCTTAGTCAAGTCTCAGAACCGGTACTCCATCCACATCCTCCTTGACCTGTCAGCTGCCTTCAACACAGTCAACCATGCTCCTCTTCTTGAAATCTTGTCCTCCTTTGCCTTCTGTTACTGCGTCTTCTCTCAGTTTTCCTCCTACCTCTCTAATTACTGCTTCAGTGTGCCCTTTGGATGATCCCCCTCATCTGCCTTCCAGCTTTTTATTGGTGTTCCACATCACTCTGTCCTTATTCCTATCTCTTCTTCCTCTACCCCTTATCTCTGGGTAATCTGATCCACAAAAACAAATTCAACTATCTGTGGATAACTCTCAGACCTACTTCCGTGCTCCACACCTGTCTCCTTCTGTCGAAACAAAGCTCCAGTTTTGGTAATTCACCTCTAAATGTTAATATCCCACACTTCTCCACAGAAAAAAGTTACATGGGATATTAATTTTCGGAGGAACACCACTAATTCTGTTTTTTCTATGTTTGTCTCTTCTCTCTCTGCTGTAGGTAGGGTGTGTACCCGTGCACGCGCCTCTCCTCTAACAGGATCTGAGAAAGATGCAATAGTAAACTATAGTAAACTAGTCAACTATTGCTGTTCAATATTTATATATCAGCAAAATTATGCAAGATGGTTTACATTTAATTTATTGGGGAGGGGGGTTGTACTCATAGGTTTGCTGTGCGAAAGAGGTCACCATTACAGAAGTTTGAGAACCGCTGAATATCTCATAGATACAGGTCCACCTTCTTTAATGAATAATTAAGATATACTTTTTGAGATGTTCCACCATTAAGTTATCCCTACTGTTGTTTTTTCCAATGTTGGTGTGAGCTGTGGGGTATCAGGAATTGAAAGTTTTTGCAACTGTGTATTTTGCTATAAATGGGAAATAACGGATATCAAACTAATATGGTCTATTATTTGGTATACCTCCATATTTGTTTTTAAGGTGTTGTCACTTTTCAAGAACCTGAAAAGTTCTTATTATGACAGAAACCTTTTCATACATTTGCATTTCTAACCTAGAATACACCACAGCAAAAGATAAACAGAGGGACACCCATATCTTGAATACTGTGTGCAGATGTGACTGCCCCATCTCAAAAAAATATATTGGAATTGGAAAAGGTTCAGAAAAGGGCAACAAAAAGAATTATGGGAATGAAACAGCTTCCATACGAGGGGGGATTAATAAGACTGGGACTTTTCAGCTTGGAAAAGAGACAACTCAGGGGGGATATGATTGAGGTCTATAAAATCATGACTGGTGTGGAGAAAGTAAATAAGGAAGTGTTATTTACTCCTTCTTATAACACAAGAACTAGGGGTCACCAAATGAAATTAATAGGCAACAGGTTTAAAACAAACAAAAGGAAGCATTTCTTCACACAACGCAGAGTCAACCTTGGAAATCTTTGCCAGAGGAGGCTGTGAAGGCCAGGACTATAACAGGGTTCAAAAAAGAACTAGATATATTCATGGAGGAGAGGTCCATCAACAGTTATTAGCCAGGATGGGCAGGGATGGTGTCCCTAGCCTCTGTTTGCCAGAAGCTGGGAATGGGCAACAGGGGATGGATCACTTCACTACCTGTTATGTTCATTCCCTCTGGGGCACCTGGCATTGGCCACTATCGGAAGACAGGATACTGGGCTAGATGGACCTTTGGTCTGACCCAGTATGGCCATTTTTATGGACAATGGAGCACAACTATATACAATGTTCTCAAAAGATTAATACACTACTAGCCTGCAAAGCTAAAGTTAAACAACCTAACACAAGCTGTTTGAGTCAATGCTAACCTACTTGCAGTTCTACATGCCAGATACTTTACAAACAGTGATTGGGACCATAATTACATGTTCCACCTTTCACCACTTCCTTTTTAACTGTTCAGTAATATTTATGGATAGGTTATGAGGGTTTACGAGAAGGAGACAATATCTCCATTCCAGTGTAGTTGCTGGGCAGCAGTCTTGAATTCTGAAGAGAATACTTTGTGTAATCTCAAAGCAATTAATTCAGAAAATGAACATTCAACCTTATTTCATGTTACTGGGATTAACTGTGTGTCATCTGTCTGTTTGGCTGCCACCATCTATCTCAGAAGTGACCGACCTTCAGTTATTTTGTACATAGCTGATGTTATAATAATTGGGCCTACAAATTTATCCTAATTGTGAGCTCAACTCTGGGAAAGTGGATGTAAGTTTACAAAATGTTTCAGTAATCTGTAACAATAAATGCTAATAGGAAAAAATGCAAAAGGGAGTCAAAGACTGAATTAGTTCAAACTAAAATCCCTACTGATATAACTCAAGGATTGTGTTAAGATCATGTCTGATAAACAAAAGAAGTGTGGAAATCAATGAACCAAAATTTAGGGTCCTTAAAAGAGAAGACTTTAGGGAGAAATCAGCGATGTGAAAGTGCAACAATTGCTGACTGAAAGAAGGGGAAGGCACAAGCTTCACCATCATGTCTGCCACTGTCTCCTGAGACTCCAGCATATACCATAGTACCTTCTCTGTTTTGATCCCGAGAGATGTTCTGGCCAGGCTAGGGCTGCCAATTTTGGTTGAACATATTCCTGGAGGCTTCATCACATGACTGGAGATTCCAGGACAATCCTGGAGGGTTGGCAACAGTAGGTCAGACCAGGCCAGGCCAAACCAGCAAGAAGGACCCAGATGAAATCAACACCTCCATCAACTTCAGCTAAAATCCATCCACTACCCGGAATGTCATCGCCCCTGCCAATGAGTCCTTTTCCTTCCCTGATGCCTTATTTCTTCTCTTTCCTATCCCGCTCCTTTTTGCTTCTGTTCAGTAGGAGTCTGGCTTATCCAGCCAAGACTGCATATTGTGCAACACTGCTGTAAGCCTGTGACCAGAAAGGCAGCTAAAAAGCAATGCCCTAACCAGCCCAATGTTTGTACAAGTTTGCTAGGTCTTGAATTGCTAATAAGAGCATTTGCTGTGCCTCTGTTTTTCAGCAATGAAACTGCAAGTCAAAGTCAACACCAGAGACAGAAGCTGCATTTTCTATCTTTGCTGTTCTGTTCTCCACCTCTCTTGCTATTGCCTAGTTTTGTCTTCTAGGAATGGGATTGGATTTTAACAACCGTAACAGCTCCTGCCAAAATAAACTAACTTTTCCCCCATGTCAAAGTTCCTTCCCCACCCTGAACTCTAGGGTACAGATGTGGGGACCTGCATGAAAAACCTCCTAAGCTTATTTTTACCAGCTTAGGTTAAAACTTCCCCAAGGTACAAACTATTTTACCTTTTGTTCCTGGACCTTATTGCTGCCACCACCAAGCATCTACAAACATAACAGGGAAAGAACCCACTTCGAAACGTCTCCCTCCCCCCTACCCCAATCCCCCCAAGCCCTACATCCCCTTTCCTAGGGAAGGCTTGATAAAAATCCTCACCAATTTGCATAGGTGAACACAGACCCAAACCCTTGGATCTTAAGAACAATGAAAAAGCAATCAGGTTCTAAAAAAGAAGAATTTTAATTGAAGAAAAAGTAAAAGAATCACCTCTGTAAAATCAGGATGGTGAATACCTTACAGGGTAATCAGATTCAAAACATAGAGAATCCCTCTAGGCAAAACCTTAAGTTACAAAAAGACACAAAAACAGGAATATACATTCCATTCAGCACAGCTTATTTTCTCAACCATTTAAACAAAACAGAATCTAACGCATATCTAACTAGATTGCTTCTTAACCCTTTACAGATGAAAGGGTTTTTCCTCTGGCCAGGAGGGATTTAAAGGTGTTTACCCTTCCTTTTATATTTATGACACACACCCCAAATCACAGATAGGGTGAAACGCTGGCTGTGATTTCTTCCTGGAGCTCTAGGAGAAAACAGAGTCTAACGCATATCTAACTAGATTGCTTATTAACCCTTTACAGGAGTTCTGACCTGCGTTCCTGCTCTGGTCCCTGCAAAAGACAACGCAGAGAGAAGCCTTTGTCGTCCCCCCCAGCTTTGAAAGTATCTTGTCTCATCATTGGTCATTTTGGTCAGATACCAGTGAAGTTGTCTTAGCTTCTTAACCCTTAACAGGTGAAAGGGTATTTCCTCTGGCCAGGAGGGATTTAAAGGTGTTTACCCTTCCCTTTACATTTATGACACCCACAAAAGGACATTTATTAACATCTGAGACACTGTCAAACAAGGGTTCCCACTCCCCCTTCAAAATGTTCTCTACACCTAAAGGGAAAGGGAACAAAGAAAGACTTATTTAATACTTAACATTTTAACATCTTGTTAAAAAGAAACATTTTAAATGCTTTAATTCTTTCCCTTATTTTTTGTATCTTTAATACAAGGTTAAAAGGACGTTTAATGGTGTGTTTGCTATGGTACTAAGCAGACTGACGTCTCCATATACCAAACCCCAGACCTTGTTCAGAACTGTTTAATGTTTGACAATTTCCAGGTCATGTTAACACCTTTGATTCACTGGGCCCATTTAATTAAAATTAATACAGCAATGGTTTGTAAAAGCACTCTAGAATAAAAGGAAATACATTAAAAGTAAAACATTTTTAAATGGATATTAGGTGGCCAATAGGAAAGTTGTTCTAGTTACTAGCTGACAAGTGCCCTCCCCCCCCCCCATCTCTCTCTCTCTCACACACACACTTACTTCATTCTCTTTAGTCTCAGAAAGGTTGTGGAAGTGAGTCAACAAGAGGACAGTTAAAGCATTAATGCATTAAGCATTAAGAGGACAGTTAAATGACATTCCAGAGGTAAATCAGCTGTGCTCCAGAAACTGTAAATTCACTTACATTGGGGAAGAAAAATCGGTTGTTGCTCCCACATTCCCGGCAATAACATTACTTTTAATAGTAAGAGTTCAGGAATATGTTTGCCAAGTTTGTGATGCATCAGATCATATGCAATTTTCTCTGTGTAAATAATGTTTTTTTTAATTCAACTATTTTGGCATATTACTATTATTTGTGTCTAGAATACCCATGTTTGGTGCAGAATGGAAAATCTGTTCTTATCTATTTGAAAAGTTCTTATCTTGTTACTGTCTGCTCATTGGTTCACATTCTGAACATTTTGCCGTAAGTGAGTAAAAACAGTCAGGACAGGAAGAAATTAAGCAATATCTCTACAGAAGTACTTAGAGAGATGTACTAAATTCAGGTCACTCCTGTCAGAAGCTGTATTAGCCAGCAGCAACTGGTCAAGTTTATAGTGTCCCCTAAATCCAGGAACCTTCGAGCAAGATTCATTTTTCTTCCTACATGAATTCCACTCGTTCTGCCTGGGAAGCTGCCATTTTTCTAATGAAGTGTACTTTGTTACAACTGGGTTGGCTACTAGTTTTATAAATCTCCGACAATTAACCTGATATCTACTTACTGACGCTTTAAATACATTATTTCTGATTTACTAATTCGTAATAAACAACATCAGCATGATGGTCTTAGTAAAACTGAGTGTATTTTAAGAATGTTTTGATGACTTTTCTTACATCCAACTAGGACCTGAATTTTTTTTTTTTTTTTTGGGTTTAGGATTTGGATAGGATAATATTGTTACCACTTAAAATTGGCAAGAATCAAATTTTGGGATAAGGGCTGGGACTGTTTTTAATACTACCTCATCACTGCTGAATACACAGCATTGGTCCTCCATCAATATGACACCCAGTTCTGATATCCTGTGAGGAGAAGACAGATTTCCATTTTGAGAATTTGTGGACATGGCTGCTTCTGAGAAGGATATATTATTGGTCCAAATGAGGAAAGAATTTTAGATTTCATTTGTTAAATTAATAGATTTCTTAATAGAAAAATGATTTCCTCTAAGGCTGTAACACAATATGGGAACAATGGTGTCCTCCAAAAAGGAACTTAAGTATTTTATTTAAGAGGTTACACCAAAACTTGGATCAAACTTACAATAAAAATAATGGGTCAGGTTCTCTGCTGGTGTAAACTGACATAGCTCCTTTGAAGTTAATGATTTTGATTTACACCATTTTAGGATTGGGCCCCAAAAGATGAGCTTCTATTAATGAACTTGATCCACATGATTGGTGAAAGCATTTTCTTTGTAGGTGAAGCAGGAATAGGCCCACTTCCTGTCACTAAAACTCCAACTAGCCAACACTGGTGCTTGTTACAATTATTTGGACAGACCCATAGAATGGAGCCCACTTGTCTGACCAGCTCTGGTATGCGGCCTCCTGCTCTGTTGGCCCCGCCCCATAATTATACAATGGCTGTGAATGCGAGTGTGCTTTGGGTAAGCCAACTCTTTATGTCAGTTTTCTCATGTGTAATACTGGGATAATATGTTTACTTCCCCCCTACCCAAGGATGTTGTGAGGATTCATTAAATTCTAAGTTTTGTGAAGTACTGTGAAGAAAGTATCAATTATTACTAGCTCTGGGGCACTGATCTGTTCTTTAAGCACTTAACTGCATAACCACAAATTCAAATTCATACTGCTGTATTTTTGCCCATTTCATCAATTCACAGTGAATAATTCTTACACTATTTCCCTTTATCCATCTTCCAAACTGCCAGTGGTTGATACTAACCCCTCTGTTAATGGAGACACTGCTATTAATGAACAATATAACTGCAGAGAAGCAAATGTCAATTGCCCTGCAATCTTTTGTCATTATTTCATATTAAATTATAAACAAACATTATGTGTACAATCACAACAGCATTACTGGTTTGCTAAAGCTTGCAAATTGAACATGTTTATACTCTGCATACTTAAAAACATTTTCATAAACAGCATTCAACTTGCCTGAAAGTGTTGTTTTTCCATCTTTCATATTGACCAAATGTTTTTAAATTCATCTCCCCCATCCATTCCCACTTACACTGTCTCTGAAAGAGACTCGTACATCTATTTTCATTCTATCTTTAAAAGTCCCACACTGGTGAACAATGAACAAAGCCCATAATGAATCATTTTCTTGTACTGCTACCACCTCTAACAATTTGCTGAATAAAGAAAGATTTAAGAACATCCTCCTAAAAATTAAATAAAATCCCCAGTACTCCTCCCAGATAAAACCCATTAGGTATTGAACCTCCAGCAGTAAGATGTACTCGAGTCCTTATAAAAAGAAAAGGAGGACTTGTGGCACCTTAGAGACTAACAAATGTATTTGAGCATAAGCTTTCGTGAGCTACAGCTCACCATTGGATGCATTCAATGTGAAGTCCTTATGTTACACATCTTACTTGTACTTCTCATGTAACCCTACTATACAGAACATCTGGGACAAATGCCATCTGAAAGTTTTGGTATAGTTAGTAATAAATACCAGAAGAAATTTACATACTATGGGTTGTTGGTTTTTTACATGTTTGAGATAATGCATTATTCAAAGTCACCTATTAAAACTCCTATCAGATCAACAGGGAAAATATACCACTTCACATTTATTAACCAAACTGGAGAATTATTTCATTTATTTCCAGATTTATATTGCCTGAATTTGTACTTCAATGAACATTATAAGAACTGCTTGGAACTATTCCACATGACTGTTGCATTCTTTACACAAAGTGCAGACAACGCTCTTGCAACACAAAGCTTGCTTTTCACAGTTAATGTACTCTCCTTAATCAGACATAAAGGGACAGTTCTGAATGATTCAACGAGGAAGATTTTTGTAGTTCTCGTACGTAAAAAAGGTCATCATAATCAAAAATCCAGAAAAAAATGGAAACATTATTTAAAAGAGGGCACTTCAGATATGGCAGGGCTGCAGTATCTGACATGCCAATATGTTGCGTAGATTATCATGTGCTTAACAATTCTGGTATTCAATTAAAACAAATGTATGTTTACCCTGGTAACCTTTGCTTCACATAGCCTACACAGGACTTATAAAATACAAAATATATTTTTTCTTAAATGATCTTTCACACTGAATTCTAGCACACAGAATTAATAAATGGTTTGAAAACGTGATCCACAAGTTTTATCTTTAAAAAAAAATAATAATCAGGAAACTATAGGGGTATGCATCCAATGGACAGCTGCAAGAGGCAGACATTCACATCTTAACTTTAGCAATAGTTTTAAATTTTGGGTCTCCAGAAGTAACACCAGCTGGCTCCTAGTAGGATGCAACATACTAGCATACAACATACAGGGGCACCACCAATGCAGCTGCTGTTGAACTCCTTCACCTGCCTGGAGCATGGAGTTACTCCTTAAAGAAATTATGTTTTTTCTCCATTGTTAGAAAACTGCCCAATATATCAAAAAGCCCACTACTTACAGGACCCATATGTGGACTAGCTGCATGCAGTTTAAGTAACAAAGCTTCACTCACTTGTATTCAGTAAATTACTGGGCAGAAAAAATGCCAAAAAGAAAATATTTGGGACAGTGAAGTAAATAAATAAGAGCAAAGGAAAGAAAGAAGTAGGATGGATTAAAAAAAGATTACAAATATGTCAATAAGTCATTTTCCCATAACGTACATTTTGTTTCCAGAGCCTGTATTAAGAATTCTAAGCACCACCACCATGCTCCTATTTAGCACTTTTCATCAATAGATTTCCAAGTGCTTTACAAAGGAGGTCAATATCATTATCCATTGGTAGTGCCAGAGACCTAAATCAGTCTTCTGAGGATATGTTATGGGCAGTGCAGACCCTTCAGCATCCAAAAGGGTACCCTCAGATTCTTAAGTCTACCCATGCCTCAGTTTCCCTAGGGAGGCAACATCTGCCTGTGGTGGAGGAAGAGTAACTTAAGGTCAGAGAAATACACTCCGAAGCTCAAGAGGAAGAAGGCAGCACCCTATAAACAAAGATTTTAATAAGGCATCCAATACAGTGAAAGGTGGCTGCTGCTGCTTGAAGGAGATCTCTCCTCATAACACCGTTTGTTGAAGAATGTGTGCACCTGTTAGTTTACTTCTTTTTGGGTTGTGGCCTTAGTTTGATTAAACAGCCATGAGTTGAAGATTTTGTTTTGAAATCTGTCTGGATGAAAATAAACCAGAACTTTTCATAGGTGCTGGAACAAGGAGTGCTGCCACACCCCCTGGCTAGAAGTAGTAATTACAACCCAAATACATGGTTTCCACCTTCAACACCCCCACTATAAAATATTTTCCAGCACCACTGGAACTTCTTAGGAAAAGCTCTATTTTCCTCCTTTTAAACTGTCTTTGCTTGTTTGGTAGGACTTGTTAGTAAGGTTTGCTACAAAGTGCATTGGTCCCACTGATCATAAATAAAGGAATGAATTGAGGATCATACAGTAGTCCTATAGAACAGGGATGGGCAAACTACTGCCCACGAGCCGTTTTAAGTCAGCCCGCAAGCTCCCGCTGGGAAGCGGGATCTGGGCTTGCCCCACTCCAGCTGGGGCACTGAGTCAGGGGCCACACCACATGGCTCAGCCCCACTCTGGCTGGGGCGCAGGGTCATGGGCAGCCCCGCTTCGGCCAGGGTGCCGGGGCTGCTCTGTGCAGCTCCCAGAAACCGCAGCATGGCCCCACTCTGTCTCCTAAACGCTCCAATGGGAGCTACAGGTGCAGTGCCTGTCAATGGGGCAGTGTGCAGAGCCGCCTGGCCGTGCCTCCGGGTAGGAGCCGGAGAAGGGACATGCCACTACTTCCAGGAGCCACTTGAGGTAAGTGCCACTCAGAGCCAGCACCCCTGAGCCTCTCCTCATGCCCCAACCACCTGCCCCAGCCCTGATCACTCTCCAAACCCCTCTATCCCAGCCTGGAACACACTCCTGCACCACAAACCTTTCATCCCCAACCCCACCCCAGAGCCCGCACCCCCAGCCGGAACCTGCACCCCTTCCTTCATCCATGCCCCAATTTTGTGAGCATTCATGGCCCACCATACAATTTCTATTCCCCGATGTGGCCCTCAAGCCAAAAAATTTGCCCACTCCTGCTATAGAACATGTCTAATTAGTTGTCAAAGTTTCTGTTTTCTCTTTTTAGAGTATTCACAAAAAAGACAGGAGAGGGGAAAGGTTTGTTTGAGAGACTGTGACAGGGTGCTATCAGCAGCACACTGATCACTGACATTGCTGCAGTCTGGAGGCAGATGCAGTCCTACCTGAGGGCAATTACACACTTTCCATGGGGGACTGTGAGCACCTGAGTGATAACCACTGTGTTAACAAGATAATTGGGGAGAATATAAGGAGAGGAAACAGGAAGCAAGAGGAGCTCAGAATATGAGCCTGAGTTGGGGAGTGAGGGCTGCAGGGAAGCCTGTCTTTGCAATAAGCCTGTGTTGCATAGCAGACAGGGATCCCGCAGATCTTGCTGCCATAATAGTGGGAGCGGGTAAAATGTATTTTGTTGTGGGAAACACTTTATACTTTTAATACTTAAATTTAAGCAAGGGATTGAAAGATTTCATGTCTATTATAAGAGGAGTTAAAGTATTTTTTACGTGGTTTAAGCAAGATATCTTTTATTCTTTGAGTGGCAAAAATTGTGTCTGAATTCCGTTTACATAGTAACCAACCATTTTTTTGTTTGTTTCTAGTAGCATTTGCAGGATCTAAGGTTTTTGCAGGTGGGAGTGGTATAAAAATGCAAGAAACAATGCAGGAGTTGTTGGGAGTGGGTATTGTAAAGTGGAATGGGAGTGGTATTAAAAAATAGTCCCACATTGGGCTCTATTGTACAAGAAGATGTAATACTCCACAGTAATTTTGTTCTTATTGGCTATAAATTATTTTAAAAACATTTAAACAAAAAAATCATTAAGATGTAGAGGAGAAATTACCGTCAAGTGGATTTATAATCAATTTTGTCTATTTTTGCAGATTTCTTTAGCTTTTAAAATTAGTTTAGTTTCCAATAATCGAAATGCCATAGTCTTATTTCTTTGCCATTGATACTGATTAGATATAGCTGCTCAACTATTATCCAAGAAACTTTTATATCTTCACCACTACTTCTCTATCCTTCATAGAAAACACAATGTTCAGAGAGGAAAGTTCTGCCCCAGAACAAATAAGTGTAGCTTACTCCTGTTTACTCAAATTAGACTGCACTTGCTGGTTAGAATGATGAACTTCTCAGTTTGTGCACATCAATATTATAGAATATAATGCAACGTCAACACATTTCTCTCTGAAGAAAAGCAGGACTCAGAAACAGAAGGTATGCACCCCTAAGCCATACTGGAACTTCTCTAAAGTTACTAACTTGCCCCCCTGAATCCCAGCTTTCTTTTTTTTTTTAAAAGAAAGTCTAACTGTTATGGTTGTGAAAAAACCCGCAAGAATGTGAGCCATGTGTAACCAAAGCAGAGACAAGTCTACACAGAACTCATAATAGCAGCTTGGAGAGGTGAGAACTGCCCCATACATCTCATTGATGCCTGATAAATGTCAACACTGTTAATTATTTAATTCCTTGTGTAAGGAGGAAGATGGTGGATCATAATGCTGCAGACTTTACCGCAAGTTAAGTATCATTTTGGCATCATAGGTAGGTAATGTTTGAAATGTACCACTACTTATTTTTTCCTCCCAATCAAGAAGGAATGAAGCAAGAACACAATTACATTTTGAATATCTGCACGATCTACTATGAGCAGTATCTTATTTTGGCAACTCACATGAGTGGAACTTAGAAAAGTAGCACCACTTTTTTCCTTCCCACTCTGAGCCCCAAAGGATGAGAAACTATGATGCTTTTACATGGCAGCTGAAATTATCCATCAAGATGAATGGCTTTAATAGAGAGGTCTCCAGTAGAGCCATGCTTAAGCAGCACACGTCAGTCAACAGCCAGGAGCAAGAGTCTCCTGCACTTGGATGACAGAAGGCATGAGACAGCAAAGAGACCATTGTATAGCTCCCCACCCCACACATACGCAATGAACAGATATCTACCCTCCACCAGTGTTCTGCCCTGTCACAGCAACTGAGCTTACTGCAGATAAAGCTGCTGCTAGCCATCCCACACAGTAACCTTGGGCAGAAGGGGGCTACCTTCTCAGCCTGGGGAGGACGACTCCTACATAAACTCTTGTAGAACCTACCAAAGTTTATCTGTGACATTCTGATCAAAGACCAAGACCAAGTTTCCTTTCCAAACTGTAAAGGATTTCTTTGTTTCTTTTATGGAAGATATCTTTACTTATTTTCATTTGCCTGTTTGGGAATTGGGTAGGGTTCTCTTATCTTTTTTTGCTTACATTTTACATCTTAGTTATATTTCTGATAGTTGTCTGAAGGCTCTTGAATATGGGTGTCACGTAAATATATGATCATCATCAAGGGTATGTTTCTGTCATGGATTCCATGACTTTCTGGGACCGCCAGGACTTCCTACGGGGCAGGACTGAAGCAGTTGTCTGCCCTGGGGCTGCTGGAGCAGCAGCCAGGGTTGGGTTAGTCCCCCGCCCTGTCCCCAGGGTATTTTTAGTAAAAATCAGGGACAGGTTGTGGGTTCCCGTGAATTTTTGTTTAGTGACCATGAACCTGTCCCTGACTTTTTCTAAAAATACCTATGACAGAATCTTAAGCTTAATTATCATGATTCTCTTTCTATTAGCACTAATGGATTTTAGATGAGCAAAGTAAAAACAGATAGCTCTTCAGAGTTAGACACATTTTTTTATATCTTCGACTAATGGGTCTTGTGCTTTGCTAGCAAATACCTGTGAAATTCCATACATGCACCTCAGAATTCTTCAAGCACTTCCCCCCACCCCCTCCAAAAGAATATTTTCAAATACTTTTTATGCAGTCAGAGGCTCCAATAGCAGTAATTTTACTTGTTTTGCAATCATTAAAATGTCACAGCTGGCTCAAAATTATATGCTCCAAGAGGGAGGTCCCCAGTAATTGAAATCCTTATATTTCCTCAATAGTTTTTCTAGAAGTGCTATCTGCAACAATGAGTCATCTACTGCAGCACAACATCCTGTTCTCATGCCACTGCAGCCCTTTAAAAGGAAAAAAGTACTATCTTTTAATAAAGGACATAATCCCAGGCACTGCCTGGCCGCAAACAATAATTAATCACAATTTATCATGCTTAGTAAAACTGTAAAAGAGACAGTAGAAAGTTTGACTATTTTATACACACCTTAAAAATAAGGTACTTTTTAAAAAAAAATTATATATTTTTTTTAATATTCCCTGCCAACAATCATATCAATCTATATTTGCCCAGGATATGATAAGAAAATCATGCTGAGAAAACTATGCAATGAACCACATGTTAGGGTCGTTTTCCTGAACTGAATTTAGTGTCATAAATATTGCAGCACAAATGGGGGTTTGTGCGTTGCATGCATTCTATTTCCTTTCTGTTTGGCACAATTGCCTGAAACAGCAATATAAGAGCTAGGTCCTGTAACCTGAGCCTCCTGGACACCCTCCATCACCAGAGCCAATAGGTGTATCTTGGTGTATCTAGCTGTAACCTATATCAGCGCTTCTCAAACTGTGGGTCGGGACCTGTTTTAATGGGGTTGCTAGGACTGGCTGAGACTTGGGCTTTGGCCTCAGGCCCCAGCCCGAGACCCACCACCCTGGGCCGAAGCCCACGCTCGAGTGCTTCAGCCGTGGGTGGCAGGGCTCAGGTTACAGGCCCCCTGCCTAGGGCTGAAGCCCTTGGGTTTCAGCTTTGAGCCCCCACCCAGGGCGGTGGGGTCAGGCTTTGGGTTTGGCCCCCCCTTTCCGGGGTGGCGGAACTTGGGTGGGCTCAGGCTTCGGTCTCCCCTTCTGGGGTCGTGTAGTAATTGTTGTTATCAGAAGGGGATCACGGTGCAATCAGATTGGAGAACCACATACCTATATAAACTAATGTGTTAAAGCACAGTTGGAGAGGTTTTCATTTTAAGAGTCATTTTCCTTTGTTAATGCATACTCCATCACTGTGAATATTATTCTATTGAAAACACAACACAATTAGGCTTTAAGGATTCAGTTTATAAAACAAGTATAATCTAAGTAACATGAATCAAATGACAACATCTTATGTAATTTGAAAGTTATAATCTCTTATTTTACTCAATATTTTAGACTCTTCCTGTAGGAATCTATAGCTCTGTCTGTATTCAGGGGACTAGAAAGTTTAGCCTGTTGCTTTTTAGAAAATTATTAATGCTGTAAGCAAAATTCATTTCCTCTGGTTTTAAAGTGTAATGGAGAGGGACAATGAAATACTATATTCGTCTCACCTGCTTAGGAGTCACCCCAGGCATGCGGATATCCAATGCAAAATCTGTTAGACCAAGAGAAATCACCGGCCTGTTGTTTCCAAGGCATTCACTTGAAAGAGATCTAGTAGTATCTTTATACCTTAAGAGAAGAAAATTAAAAAATGGTTTCAAGTTTACTGATCAAGAGTTGGTATTTTTATATTACCAGAAAAAAAAAAAGCAGCAATATGTATAAATTGGAATTATCAGTAGATCGTAAGGGAATTAGACATGTAATTCCCACTGATTTTCAATGTAATTTGGGAGTCTAACACCCTTATGATCTTTTGATTAAAAAGTGAGTTACTGAATATTTTGGAGGTGTTCATGGGATTCATTAGAATAGACTGAACTATGAAGTACTAGCCAAAAAAAGTTTACTACTAAAAATAAGCTCTTTATATGAACTACAGTTTAAGGTATATACATATATGGACATTTTTTCTTAATATGCCAAAACATATCATATAGTGTTATCAGCTGAGGGAAAATAGCAACGCTTTTTAAAAGTTCAGATTTTATATAGAATTCAATTTGAATGGGGCAGAAAAACAAAATCTTTCTGATTTTAGATTCTAGAGATGTTGATTTATTATAATTGAATACATATTTGCCTACAGTATCTCCAGACTACCTACCAGTAAATTTTACAACTTCATATGTGGGAGTTAAGTGGGTCTGTAGTAAATGCTACATGTAACCAAAGAAACAAAGCAAATATTCAACTTGTTACTAATGAGGACTACATGACAAAAACATTTAATGTAATGTAAATTCTAACTCTATCAGTTGATAAATGTGATGGGGTAACTACAGGGTGTACATTGAATATATAATGCTATATTTTCTTATGTGCTAATACAGTGGATTTCCCCCACACATGCAACCCCCAAATTTATCTACATAATTTAGTGTTCAAAGATCTAAAACAATAAACACCAGATCCCTCATTACAAACTAACTGACACTATCTCATGAAGAAGTAACAGTTTAGCTAGTAAGCTCATGGGGACAGGGACAATATATATTATGTAAAAAGAAAAGGAGTACTTGTGGCACCTTAGAGACTAACCAATTTATTTGAGCATGAGCATGTTCAAATAAATTGGTTAGTCTCTAAGGTGCCACAAGTACTCCTTTTCTTTTTGCGAATACAGACTAACACGGCTGTTACTCTGAAACCTATATATTATGTGTTAACTATGTCAGTGGGGCTACACACAAATCTTAAGTTATTCTTTTATTATTTAATCTTAATCATATTGCTAAGGCAGATTCATATTTCAAGGAGCAACAGAAGGGGTTCAACAGATTCTTCTTTTTCATGACTCCAAAATACAACAAAAGAACGTCTTTTTAAACTCTAAAGAGGATCTCAGTTCAAAGGAAGCTCGCTATACAAAAATGTGTCTTCTCTGTAAATAATTTTTAGCTAGTACATACTTTTTAATCTTTATAACACTTGCATTAGACAAAGTGATAGCATCACTAAGCAGCATGCACTGAAAATACCAAAAGATGTTTTCTGCATAACCCACCTCTTAAAGACAGAAAGTGGGTTTCTGAAACCCGAACAGCTATTTTGAAAAACAAGCAACAGTATTAGCAGGTTGTTAATGAGGCCAGCCATGTCCACCCTGCTGTTCCTGGACCGATTAAGGGAGCAGAAAAAGGGTAGTGCAGCTCTGTCGGCTGTGTTCCTGACAATTAGGCAGCAGCAGCTCACTACTTCATTATTGTGTGTTCGGCAGGCATCTTACAGCTTTTGACACACCATCTGTCTTGGAAGGTGAAGCACTGTAAACCAGGAAGGTAGATGATGTTAGGTTGTCTTTATTATTAGCTGCAAAAAAGAAATCAGTTGAAGATTCTCGCTTTGCAAATAGGCTACACTGTACTTTTGTCCAGTTAAGGAGCTGAAGCAAGTGGCATTCCTGATGGTTTTTTAACCTGCTGTACTGTTAAACCTGCAGGTTACTTGTCAGTCCACAGTGACAGAGGCTCCGAGTGGCATCACACAAACCAACATCAGCCATCCTTCAGAACCTGTAAAAACAGAAGCAGATAAAGGATGACTAACATTACAACATTAGTCCTCAGCAAATCCCTGTTGAAGCTTTTTAATACATTAGTACTTTCATAAGCTTTAGCCCAACCCAGTGAAGAATGCACCGAGTCTCTCACTACCCTTCCATCATCGTAAATGCACAAAAACTATTGCAATTTCCACACTATATATTGGGAAAGTTATTCAAATGGAAGATGGCTAAGTAGCATGTGAAAAGAGAAATATATAGTGCTTAGACCCAGGAGCATATGAGGTAAGGAAAGAAGCTTTAAAGAACAAAGCACATTATACACACATACACACAACATATCAATGCATTCAACATACTGAGGGAAAACCCACATGACAAGCATCAAGGGTTGTAAATACTGTAAATAAAGACAAAAATTATTATACACAAAAATGTCTGCAGATACTGTAAATTTAGAGAATAAAATGCTTCATATTTTAATTAAACCTTTAATACACAATTATAGCAAAATGGCATACCGTTTACTCAATATATCATTGAAATAATATCCACACAAAAGTACACGTTTCTTAATTTTTATACTGTAGGTACTGCAGTTATCAACTAGCTAGGAATGGACACAGGATTTTAATTAAGAATTATTTTTAGGAAATAATTTAACAAGCATGTGATAGCAGAACATGCTATTTTTATCTAGTAAATAGGTGTTCCAGCCATTTGTAAACTAGAGAAACTTAAGCTTAAGGTACTATTCCATTCACTGCTTTAAAACTGTTGGAATCTCATTCTTCTGATTTATGAGATTCTGTATTTTAAATTTAAGGTTATAAATACAAAGTTTAAAATTTAAGAAACACAACTACCAAATAATCCATGTGATATTGCAGATGGACTAGTTCTCTCCAAAGGGAAGTGGAAAAAATCAGTTTGAAAATTTCACTTCCAGCAGTAAATACAAACATCAAATTCTAAAGAACGTATAAAAATTCTGAAATACGATCCGGTGTTTCGTATAAAATAAATTTTAAAGGATAAATTAACTTTTTTGCCAGCAACCAGAGACTGTGATGAAAGAAACCAAATAAAGAAAGATAATAAAATATCTAAAATGAAATGTTTAACTTAAATTACTGAATTTAAAGTAAACTGCATTTCATTTTAATATAAAAAAATACATAATTTAACCATAATATTCATTTGCATGTATTTTATTCATTTGAGGACGATACAAAGTATATGGTTACTGAGAAATAACCATATTCAGACTTCAACCCCCTAGCTCTTAACCTGCCAAGGCCCAAGCATAGGACAAAGATGTCCCCAATATTCATACCATAAGTAACTGTCCATGACTTTAGTTTCATGATTCTTTATTTGTGATGTGCATGATTTTCAAGAATAAAGTGATGGAATACCAAAAACAGTGGCAAATGGCGGGTGGGGGGGGGAGAAGGGGGAAGAGAAATACGGGGTTGGGCAGGGTATGGGGGTGCAGGGTGTGGATGTAGACAAGTTTGGGGCAGGGAGGCTGTAGTGGCAGGATACAGGGATGTGGGCAGGCTACAGTGGGTGGGTAGAGTGTGGGGATGTGGACTGAGTTTGGGAGCAGGGAGGCTGTAGTGGCAGGGTACAGGGAGTGTGGGGGAGCACGGGGTGTGGATGTGGGGGAGGCAGTAGGGTACGGGATGTGGGGGGTATGTGGGCAGGTTGTGGTAACAGGTACAGGGAAAATAGGGAGTTCTGGAACTAAAGTGAGTAACAACTATCAAAATAAGAGACATATGAGAGACAAGCCTCGGACAAAAAACTGATCCCTTAACAGAGGGCAGATAAGCATACACTTAAATGTTAATTATAAGGTTATGGGTCACTAACTGTACAGCATCCTGGCACTTTGATTGTACTAAAAGAGAATTCTTGGCCCATGTACATCAGACAGCCTTTAAAAAAATCATGAGTGTGTGTGATCACATGGAGGAGAAGAGAAATGTAAGTTCTGATCACCTCTTCTCTTGGGTAAATTCAAAGAAAAGGACCTAGGGGTGACAGTGGACGAGAAGCTGGATATGAGTCAGCAGTGTGCCCTTGTTGCCAAGAAGGCCAATGGCATTTTGGGATGTATAAGTAGGGGCATAGCGAGCAGATCGAGGGACGTGATCTTTCCCCTCTATTTGACATTGGTGAGGCCTCATCTGGAGTATTGTGTCCAGTTTTGGGCCCCACACTACAAGGAGGATGTGGAAAAATTGGAGAGAGTCCAGCGAAGGGCAACAAAAATGATTAGGGGTCTGGAACACATGACTTATGAGGAGAGGCTGAGGGAGCTGGGATTGTTTAGCCTGCAGAAGAGAAGAATGAGGGGGGATTTGATAGCTGCTTTCAACTACCTGAAAGGGGGTTCCAAAGAGGATGGCTCTAGACTGTTCTCAATGGTAGCAGATGACAGAACAAGGAGTAATGGTCTCAAGTTGCAGTGGGGGAGGTTTAGATTGGATATTAGGAAAAACTTTTTCACTAAGAGGGTGGTGAAACACTGGAATGCGTTACCTAGGGAGGTGGTAGAATCTCCTTCCTTAGAGGTTTTTAAGGTCAGGCTTGACAAAGCCCTGGCTGGGATGATTTAACTGGGAATTGGTCCTGCTTCGAGCAGGGGGTTGGACTAGATGACCTTCTGGGGTCCCTTCCAACCCTGATATTCTATGATTCTATGATTGCAGTCTAATTTCAGAGATGATGCAATGAGTGAGAGTACCAGGCAGTGAGAGGGAGAAAAATGAGGACAAGGGATACAATAAGATTATACTGTTACTTAGGTTCATTATATGCACATCTTGATAACTGTGGTTTTGCTTCCAAGTTGCACGGGTTCTCCAGAGGGCGCAAGAGAAAAGAAGTAAAAGGATGGAAATAATGAGAGAAACTAGAGCCCAAGGGACAGAAAGGAAAATGAGAATTATTTAGGGAGGAGGGGGAATGTGGGAGAGTGGAAGAACAGTCATGAGCAGCTAGGAAGAGAATGAGGCCCTGACAGACTAGGTTGAAAAAGTGGCCAAGAAGCTAGAATTCCATAATGATAAAATACAAAATCAGATTAACAATACTATCGGAATATAAATTTATAAGGATCCAAAGCAAGCAGTTCAGAGGAACAACAAGAAGGAATGAATTATCAATACTGAAGAATGGAAGAGCAGACAGGAACTTGGTCACTCCAATAGTTCAGTGTCGACCGCAAGAACACATCTGAAAAAGGGTTGCAAGTGTTCGGTAGTCTCAATTTAGCCCTTAAAATCTTTCGTCCACAGCACAAAAACACCAAACAATTCAGTGCAATTGGTATTCTCTCCTTTGACAAGGATGCAAGGAAGAGAGGCAAATGACCACAGTCAAGTAGACCGATAAAGCTTTATCTGGGAAGCTTACATAGTGCCTGTTTCCAGTTTTTAATTTTTCTTTCACAAATGCTGTTTGTCGTCTAGTTTCATAAATATTAAACACACGATACTGAGTGAGACCACCTAGGTTCTTTTTCCAGCTCCACCACAGATGGCACATGTGATCTTCAACAAAGCATTTAACCTGTGCAACTCAAGTTTCTGCATCAGTGAAATGTGGATATTGATTGACACCTAATACATGGGGTGCTGTGAAATTAAGGGATTTTATAAAATGTAACAGGACGGTTGGATGGCAGAATAGCCAGCTGCAAATTATTCAACTGCATCTGTATCCCAGCCACCACACAGACTTTTATGGGGGGGGGGTGAAGGGGCATTCTTTCTGCTCTTCCAGAGCTTTTTATCTGTCAAAATAGGATGTTCTTTTGCAAAGCACAGCATTTTCCATTTCTCAAAGCTCTTTTTGATTTTTATAATACTGTATGAGTAGGTGCCTCTGAACCAGCTTTAAAACAAAATCCACACTATGCAGAGGTAAAGCCCCATTCCCTTCCTGGCATTTGGCTTTAATAACAAAACAAGTTCAGGTTTCAGATTAGCAGCCGTGTTAGTCTGTATTCGCAAAAAGAAAAGGAGGACTTGTGGCACCTTAGAGACTAACAAATTTATTTGAGCATAAGCTTTCGTGAGCTACAGTTCACTTCATCAGATGCATTCAGTGGAAAATACAGTGGGGAGATTTATATACATAGAGAACATGAAACAATGGGTGTTATCATACACACTGTATGTAAAAAAATAAATGGACACAAATCAGACGTTCAAAACATTCAAAAACCAGTCGGAGAACACTTCAATCTCTCTGGTCACTCGATTACAGACCTAAAGGTCGCAATATTACAACAAAAAGACTGCAAAAACAGACTCCAACAAGAGACTGCTGAATTGGAATCTCCGCCCCCCCCGGTAATAGCTCACCTTACCGGATCACTCTTGTTACAGTGTATATGGTAACATCCATTGTTTCATATTCTCTATGTATATAAATCTCCCCACTGTATTTTCCACTGAATGCATCCGATGAAGCGAGCTGTAGCTCACGAAAGCTTATGCTCAAATAAACAAGTTCAGTTCAAGACTTTTCTGTTAGATTTTGCTACTCTTAAGATCCCTTAGAACTGTTCAGCCCACACTTGTAGATCCTCTCCCCCTAGAAAGAAATCCTTTCCCAACTCCGTTATGTCAGGGTGGTATAATGAACCAACATAGCCAGAGTCTGTTCAAACAGATATAAAATGTAATAGAGGCTAGCAGCCTATATTACATTCATAACACATCTGTATCTATATAAAGTATACTGTACCAATGATATATTTCAATTAAGTGTATTCCTTGGTCTTCAAACTTCTCTGTTCTTTGACTATCCCCACAGAAAACATTACCAAACAAATTTTTCATGAAAGCTTTAATGTTTGACCAATATCATTAGATGCTCTCCTACTTCACACCATGTGTAAAAAGTTCAGTGTTTGTGGGTTTCACCCAAGACAACAAAACACACCCCTTTTTAGCAGCATACATCATCTCTTCCCTTTAAATTGTGAATCTGCATTCTACAGTCCTCAGGAGAATTTCACACTGTACTAGAAAGCATTTACTGGTTGATGATAATGCAGTAGACTTCTCAGATATGTACAGTATCCAGTTATGTCCTGTTCTAAAGCTACTCCTTTTTCCCAGCAGGAAACATGCAAGAAATACTCCATTTAACAAAAAGCACAGAAATGATTAACAAGTCAGAAGGATCCCTAAAAAGAATTTAAAATTCCAGATGTCCACATTTAAGGCGGAGAAAAACAACTAACAAAATTACACAAATTATGTGCATAGAGCACAACTCAACATTTATTTTCTCTCATTTGATCTTCCCAGCCCAATTGGGAAATGGTTTCTAAAAAGCATATTTATTATGCAGTTCATACATTTTGAAATAGTGTGCAAAAGTTAGCTTTAATACATGTAAAGAAAAAATAAAAATGAAACTGTGTACAATATCTTATAAAATTAAGTAGCCCTTAAGATAAAATTCTTACATACTTCAGAGTGAATTATACATACTGTTGTGCTTTCTCTAACCAAGTGTGTAACACCTTTCCAATCAGAATAAGACTTATTTCAAAGACAGCTAGTGCTTATGCTTTGCAAATCATCTTTAGAAAGCATTATGATGTTGTGTTTTGTTTTTTTACAATTATCTAACAGTCCTTATAGTTCCATTTTTGACTTGGGTATCCATATCTTAAAGGAGCTTTTATAATATTTTAATAATGCTTTAAAACCATTAAATGGAAGACATTTGTAAAATTTAATTTAGTTAAAAAGGAGCTCAGTTTGTTGGCTACAGAGTTCTCCGTTCTCTTCAATGAAGTTCCTTCTTAAAGAAACAGTCAAATGGAATTCTAGTCAATTTTAAAAAAAAAGTAGTTAGGAACAGTTTCCAGTACCGTGGAAAACATTTCTGAGTCCTCTTCCCGTCTCTGCGGGTTTACAATTACCTTTAAAAAATTTTTTTTCTCTCCTCTATTTCTCTATGTTAAGACCCACAGTAAAGGAAAGTTTAAGTAAATAATTGACCACATGGAAAACAATTACAATGGATTATGCACATGACAGAAGGTACAAACTCTTTACCAGGCAAGAAGGGGTTAAAGAGCAACTTTGGGCTCAGACAGCCCTGCTCCATCTCACTTGTGAAACATGCCAGTCTTGGAGGAGGACACTTAAAAAGAGAGAAGTCTAGTTCAGAAGGGATCAGCCTGCGGAGGTGGACAACCTTTCATCCTCAGCTCCCAGAAAGGAGCAAGCAGAGATCCAAGCTTTGTTCATCTCTAGGAAGCACACAGAGGTAGGACAGAGGAGCTGGTGCTACTCTTTACTTGTTAATTTAGTTTCCTCTCCTTTATTATCTTGAGAACTGGGACTAGGGGGGTCTAACTCTAGCACAAACCCCTACTGAGAATGTCAGAAAGAAGATGCAACCTTAATTCTATCACCAGGTACTCATTCTGACAGTCTCTAATTGAATGATCATTATCATTCTATGCACAGCATAGATGGTGTTCAGGGAATGAATCAGATAGTATAGTGAAAGATAGGGGTGTTGTCTGTAGGTTTCCTGCCTCTTTTGCTCTAAAACCTGTAAGTTGAGCAGAGAAAGACTGTCATGCAGTTAAAGCAGCTTAATACCATCCAAGAAGGGTATTTCCTGTCATTAATGTGCAGGCATTCCATGAGGGAGAACCCACAGTGGGAGGGAAAGGTTGTGTCGCCAAACTGCTGCTAGCCTTTCCTCTGCCTGCATCCTATGGGGGTCCTGCCAGACTGGCATCCTGATCATACAGGCTTCCTCCAAGTCCCTGGTCTTGACTTGCTGGGAATGCTGGCTGCATGTCCCCACCAATGAAAGCCAGCAGAGGAAACCTCCTAATGTGAGAAGTATCTATTACTGGAGTCCCCCAGTAAGCACGAAAGAGACCTGCAAGAGGAGACGGCTCAATCTGTGTAGCATCCAGGAGCATGAGAACTTCTTCAGCATGACACACATGGAAACATCTGGGATGGAGACTGTTAGCCAACTACAGATGACTACATCTGCACTGGAAGAGGAAGGAGAGAACCAGTGGCTCTACAGGGAGGAGACTGGCTGCTCACCAGCTTGGGCAGCAGACAGTGCTCCATCCCCACCCACCCAGATACCACGTTCACTGCAGTCAAGAACTGGCAATTCTGTAATGGCAACAGATGACGAGCAGACCCCATTGGCTGAGGAGGAGGAGCCACCTCACTCGAAGGCTGGGAGGTTGACAGCCCTTGTACCCTACAGGAGGGGACAGAGGGTGCTGGTGGTCAGGGACTCCCTTCTTAGGAGGATGGGCACACCCATCTGCCAACCTGACATGATGTCCTGGGAGGTGTGCTGCTTGCCTGGAGCCTGTATCCACGAGGTTACATAAAGGTTGCCAACGTTTATCCATCCCTCTGAGCAACACCCCATGCTGCTTATCCATGTGGGCACTAATGATACTGCCAGGTATGATCCTGAGCTGATCAGCAGTGACTGTAGGGTGTTGGGAGCAAGGGTGAAGGAGTCAGGGGCCCTGGTTGTGTTTTTGTCCATCCTCCTGGAGGTAAGGCTTTTGACACAATCCCAAATGACATTCTCATACGCAAACTAGGGAAATATGTTTTAGATGAAATTGCTTTAAGATAAGGGCAAAACTGATTGAAAGACTATACTCTAGGAACAATTATCAACGGTTCACTGTCAATCAAGGAGTGCGTATCCAGTGAGGTGCCACAGGGGTCAGTACTATTCAATATTTTCATTAATGACTTGGATAATGAAGTGGAGAGTATGCTTATAAAATCTGCAGATGACACCAAGCTGGGAGGGATTGCTAGAACTTTGGTGGACAGGGTAAGAATTCAAAATAACCTTGACAAATTGGAGAATTTTTCTGAAATCAACAAGATGAAATTCAATAAAAGACAAGTACTACAAAGAAAAAAATCAAATGCACAACTACAAAATAGGGAATAAAACTGATAGCTGAAAAAAATCTGTGGATCACAAATTGAACATGAGGCAACAGTGTGATATAGCTGAGAAAATATCCTTCTGGAGTACACGTGAACAGGAGTGTCATATGTAAGGCACAGGAGATAGCGGTCTGCTCTACTTGGCACCAGTGAGGTCTCAGTTGGAATACTGCATCCAGCTCTAGGCACCACATATTAAGGAAGATGTGGACAAACTGGAGAGAGTCCAGAGTAGAGCAACATCATAAAAAATGGTTTAGAAAAACCTGACCTATGAGGAAAGGCCAAAAGAACCAGGCACGTGTTCAGTTTTAAGAAAAGAAGACTGAGGGAGTACCTGACAACAGTCTTCAAATATGTTTACGAGTGTTATACAGAGGACGATGATCATTTGTACACCATGTCCACTGAAAGTACTTGGCTCCATCTGCAGCAAGGGAGATTTAGGTTATATATTAGAAAAAAACTTTCTATCTATAAGGGTAGTTAAGCTCTGGAATAGGCTTGCAAGGAATCATCCCTGGAGATTTCTAAGAACAGGTTGGACAAACACGGTCAGGGATGGTCTAGGTTTACTTGGTCCTGCTTCAGTGCAGCGGCTGGAGTCAACTTCTCAAGGTCCATTTCAGCCCTATTTTCTATGATGCCATCGGAGAACTGGCCTCTATTCCTGTCTGACAGAGATTCCTATGCAATGCCAGGCAAGCAACTTAAAAATTTTGATTTAACAGGCGCCTCCTAACTGTGATTCCTTGTTTTCTAGCTGCCCAACTTGAGATGCCTTGGGCCAGATTTTCAGTAGTACTGAGCACTTGCAACTGAAACACAGATTAATGGAAGTTGTGGATATTTAGTATTTCTGCCAGGAGGGTAGCATGCCAGGGTGAAACTATAACAGGGTGGGGAGTCAGCAGGTCCTGAGTTCTAATCATGGTTTTGCCACTAAATCACTGTGCAGCCTCAGGCAAGTCACTTAGTCTTTTTCTCAATTTTTCCCATTTGGTAAATAGGGATAATACGCACAGTCCCCCTCTTTTTGTCTCAGGGGAGTTATAAAGATAAAATCATTAGTACTTATGAAGCACTCGGATATGACAATGATGAGTGCCATGGAAAACCCCAGGAGAAAATCAATTCTATATTCAGTTTAGAATTTGGATGGTGTGCAGAAATGAAGGCATGGTCGCACATTAAATGAAGCAAGTAAACAAATATCTAACAGCTTAACACACATGGAAACAGTATGTTACCCATATAACAGACAACAAAGCTAAGGACAAAGACAATAATAATAATAATAACAACAACAACAACAACTGGCTCTTTCGGAGAGGCAACGTGGATATGTGACTAGATTTGGGGTCTAAACTACCAGAAGGAGAGGTTACTCACCCTGTGGAGTACCTGGATTTCTTTGAGGTGTGTGTTCCATGAGTGTCCCACTTTAGGTAACTTCCAAGCAGTAACCCCACCCTAAGGGGGCAGGAGGTTCAGAACAGAGTCCAGTACTGAAGAGAGAACTGTGTTGCCAACTGCAGTATCCAATCTAGCATTGTGAACCAAAGCATAATGATTGGAAACAGTATGCCCCAAGGTCCCTGTTGCAGCTCTGCAGATTTCAGCAACCAGAACATCCTTGAATAAAGCTACAGATGTAGACTGAGATCTAGTAGAATATGCAGTCACTTGTAGAGGAAGTTGGACGTGAGCCGAACAGGTAAAAATATACCCAGAGTTCCATTTAGTATGTCTCTGCTTGGAGTGGATCCCTTGGACCTATCTGCAATAGACATAAGAAGCCTAGGGGACTTTCTAAATCATCTGGTTCTGTGCAAGAAAAAGCCTAGAGCTTTTCTGACATCAAGTATATGGAAGGTAGTTTCCTGGATAATCTGATGCAGCTTTGGAAAGACAACAGGAAGGCGAATAGTCTGGTTAACATGAAACTCAGAAGAAATCTTGCAAAAAAAAAATTGGAATGTGGTCTTAACTATATCTTCTCCCTAGAGAACACAGTGAACAGAGGGACTGCCATTAAAGCTTCAAGCTCAGCAACCCTTTGGGAAGAAGCGATGGCCATCAAAAAGGATGTCTTAATAGACAAATGTAACAGGGAGCACATAGCTCATGGTTCAAATGGCTGTTTCATAAGACAGTAAGAACAAGATTGAGATCTCTAATTTGAAGAAAGCGATTCATAAGACCCTGTTGTGGCTGGATGTGTGGAAAAAGAAAATCGAGAAACCTACCGGTGAGTGCAAAGCCGTTACTGATCTAAATGAAACTTGATGGAACTCAGACAGCCCTCTGATGTCTTTCCATCAAGTAATCTAAGATTGTGAAAGAGATGACTGTGCCAGGTGAAAGATGTCAATTACAATGAAGATGAAACTGTCTCCATTTCTGGAAGTTAAATTAGTTACCGGGGATAATATTTCTTGGTGAGGATCCGTGCAGGCAAGGGGAATTGTTACCCCATCCTGTTAAGCCCACAATGTGATGCAAGGCTCAACTGTTTTATCTTGCACACTACTAAGAGTTTCAATGGAAAACCATCAGAGGCTTCAATAGACTGAACTTTTGGGGGAAAACTACTTCATTAGGAAACATAATTATTAATGGGTATAGACTCAGGTAGGTGTTTTATTATTTCATTTTGTTACCATTTGCTTCCACCACTCTCTCTTATTTCTAGTTACTTTATTTTTTAAAACAAACCTACTATTGTTTCATTGTAAGAGCTCACAGGTGCTGTGTGGTTTACAGCAGCAGTGATTTAAGGTAAACTTGGATCTGAGATTTCTGTTAGTAGCCCAGTGTCAGGAGTTAGATATCACAGAGGAATGCTTCAAAGGGATTCTTGGACTGGGATCAGAGTAGCAGCCGTGTTACTCTGTATCCGCAAAAAGGAGGACTTGTGGCACCTTAGAGACTAACAAATTTATTTGAGCATAAGCTTTCGTGAGCTACAGCATCCACGCATCCAATGAAGTGAGCTGTAGCTCACAAAAGCTTATGCTCAAATAAATTTGTTAGTCTCTAAGGTGCCACAAGTACTCCTTTTCTTTTTTGGATTGAGATGTGCCTATTGTTAACCTGCAAGTTGAAGACAGGGCACGCATAGCCCAGAAGTGAGTGCTCGAGTGGCTGAACGGCTGGTGGTGTTAGGGAGCGGACATCCAGCCAGGCACAGGAAAGACTCCGTCACACTAGAGGCCAGAAGAAACAAGGTGAGACACAGCCCAGAGTGCCCTGAGAATCCTCACAGAGATCTCCTACGAGAAGGTCACAATAATTTTTATAATAGAAAGTTTAGGGAAATTTAAAATAGGCATTACCACCACTTCCCTAGAGCATATTGCATTGCCATTCCCAGTCATAGGGCCCTACCAATTTCACAGCTGTGAACAACGCCTCACAGACTGTGAAAAATAAGCCAAATGTCCCCTTGTTCCTAGGAGTGCCACAGCAAAGGGGTCTCCTATCTCTGGCTGGGCAGGGGAGGGACAGGACTTATCCATCTCCTGCACAGCTGCTGCGGGGTGGGGGTGGGGCAGACCTAACTCCAGATACCTCACCCTGCTGCAGGACACTCTCTGGACACAACTCCAGATACCTCACAGGTTCCTGCAGCTGGAGGAGGCTTCTGGAGTTGGATCTGATCTTCCCTCTGGTGTTGGGAGGGCCCCAGCAAAGAGGACTCCTAACTCCAGCTGGGCAGGGGAGGGACAGGACTTGCTCTTCCCCTACATAGGTGCTGTGGGGGGGGGGGGCGGTGGGAGGGGAGACCAGATCAACTCTGGGAACCTCCTGCGGATGCAGGAAGCTCCATAGTTGCAGCCTTCAGAGTTCAGGCAGCATAGCGGTGAGGGTGGCAATCGCATGACACCCCCACACACTCTATCCCCTTTTGGGTCGGGACCCCCCCCCATGTTGCAACACTGTGAAATTTCAGAATTAAAACATCTGAAAAGAGGCAATTTACCAATTTTAAAATCCTATGGCTGTGAAATTGACCATAATGGACCCTGAATTTGGTAGGGCCCTACCAATATGTTACGTACTTTACTTTGATACCCATTAAAGGTGAACATTTGTCTACAATCTTTTAAAACTAGTATTTTAAAAATGTCTTAAGTATGCAAGTATAATATTAAAATCACATGATAGGAACATTTATAAGTACAATTTTCTATAATTGGTGCTTTGCATCTCACTTGAGTGCAGGATTCCAAATATTCAGTTATTGAAACTTCTAGTCATGTCCTTATGCATTCTACTATCTGTATACTTTATACTACTTTTTCACTCAAAAGCCTATACTATATGTGAATCATCAGTTTATATCCTCACTCTCTCTGTACCATACTCGATCAAAGAATTTTCCCCTGGTTAGAAAGCAGATAACATTCTTTGATTTTGTGCAGCACCATCAACACAGTTGGTGATTTAAATTCTTAACTTGGTATATTAACATTAAACCAATTGTTTCTTGCTGTGAAAAGCTACATTTCAGGCCAATTCTAGCAAAGAAATATTCATTTAAAATATGCAGCACATATGCACTTGCTTTATTCTTCCAAAAAAGCATTTTCCTTTCAACATTGCTCATTTGGACAGCTAGAAACTACCTGCAGTCCAAGAGACACACTGGTCCATAAGAAGAGTTCATACACTTGTACTTCAGATCCAGCACTATGGAATCAAGAATGCAGGTGCTTGCCCTCTAATACTTTCCAATTCCTTTAAATTTAGATTCCTTAAATCTTTGATGAATAAGGGAGAAGGGGCTTAACTTAAGAACAGATCTGCAGAGACATTACATTAGAACTACACACATACTGTTAAACATAGGAACTAACTTCCTCTCTAGCCGGAGGGTGCTTGACCCCCCTGTTCGCCCTAGACCCCGCCCCCACCCAAGCCCCAGCCCTGCCTCTTCTGACACCTGCTCCACCTCCGCCCCACCCACACCCCAGCCCTGCAGCACCCATGGAGTTCACACCTATGCTGTTAAATCAACTTTCTCCTTCATGACACAGGAATTCTGCAAATCCATACTATAGAAGAACCAAGAGTGACAGTCCCCATGTGGAGGGCTTGGGTGTATTTTAATTAAAGGCAGCAAAGAATACAAATTGATCATTCTCTCTGAACTCAACTTTGAGAGAATTCTTCATGAATCTGAACTGAACTCCAGGTGTCAGCTTTACAGATTTCAACTGTGCAAAACTGGTAATTAAAAGATGTAAAGGTCTGCCATCACAACAGTAGAATAGGCTCTAAATCCTACAGGTAAGGAATGGCAGCGATGTTCTAACACAGATGACGGCCCAATTTAATAAATTTTGTCTAATCCCTGAATTTAAATAACTTGGTCCCTTAATCTTTGCATCAAAAGTGACAAATAAATAGGAGACTTCCTTAACAACTTCATTCCTTCTAGCTAGCAACTATTTGCTCATCTAACATCCAAGATATACTCATATTGCTATTAAAAGACTCAGGAAGATAAAAATACAGACAAACTAATTGATTTATATAAAATTTGGAAAGTATTGTAGTCAAAAACTTCTGGATGAGGTGAATGTTGGCCAACTTTTGTAACTGAATCTCACAATATTTGATGATTTTTTCTTAAAGCCACAGCTCCTGAGTCATGTTACTACATGAGAATCTCGGGTTTCATTAAAAACAAATGACATTTCTAGCCCTCGTGATTGTGGGGGAAAGCTTGAAAACAAATGCTAGAGGCTCAAAGAACAGACAGCAAATAGAAAGAATCCAAGATGTATTTGTAAAATCTCATTCTTACTCATGATTTTTGAATGCTTAAACTTGGTAATACTGTGAGGTCTAAAAACAATGTTATCCTTAAGAGAAGTTGCTTCAAAAATGTCTGTCAAAGCCTGCAGCTCAGAAACTCTGTCTTATATTACAGAACCTAAGAAACCAACCTTGAATGATGGATAATAGGAGGGAACATGAATGAAGAGGCTCAGCTGCTGGTCCCGGTCCCCCCCCCCGCCCCCGCTCTCCTGCTGGTAAATCGCTCACCTTAAGTGATCACTCTCATTACAGTGTGTATGGTTACACCCATTGTTTCATGTTCTCTATGTATTTAAGTCTTCCCACTGTATTTTCCACTGAATGCATCCGATGAAGTGAGCTGTAGCTCACGAAAGCTTATGCTCAAATAAATTGGTTAGCCTCTAAGGTGCCACAAGTACTCCTTTTCTTTTTGCGAATACAGTCTAACACACTGCTACTCTGAAACCATTCTTACACTAGTAATTCAGTACAAACAAACGTTTGGGGTCAGTGCCAAGACCACTGGGCTAACAGAAGTAAAGGAATTGAGGATAGTAATGGCATGAGGGCCTTTATAATCTTCAATTCCAGAATGTTTGACCCTAGGATGTGCACCTGTACCCCTTACTGAATACTTTGTCAAGAGTCCCAAGGCACAAGAAGCAGGGCACGAGACTGCTGCAGCATAGATCTGCAGTAATAAGGTGACAAAGAAGCAACAATTCTTGTCAAGGTTACATTAACCATTCTACATCCAGTGGATACAGATTTCAAGACTAAAGTTTATATTGTGCCCTTCCTGTTTGCAGATTAATAGGTTCATAATGTATTTGGGATGTTCCCAACTAGCATCAAGGACAAGAGTTCCAAAGCTGCTCTGAAACATGTCCTACCCACATGCTATTACTCAGGAAGCCATCAGGCGCTGATTGGCCTTGTACGTTTTTATAATAAAGAGAATATAAAGTTCATAGCATCCTTAGAAAATCATCATAACTTTAAAAGCAGTCTGTGAAAACGGAGATTAAATGAAATAAGAAACTGTTATAGCACATCAAATGTGTTTGTCCTCTGCATAAACAAAGGTAACTACTTCCAATGGGATTTAGACAAGAATTTTGATTTTCCCTTCTATTTAGTTTATAGAGGTAGTAGACAATAATAATAAATAATAATAATAAAAATTAGAAAACCACAAGCAATCTCCTCTGTGATCTAAATGAGATAAATGGGAAGATATATAAAAATAGGGAACTCATAGCAGGGAAAAAGTTAGACATAATATAACAAATTCTTATTTTTATTTCCAGGTTTATGGAGTATGTTTACGTAGGACTGGTGCCATCTTCCTGTATACATTTAAACTGTACTACATCCTCATGTTGCCACCTCTTGAAATGAACAGAAAGCATTCAGTCTAATCTGTTTGGAACATGAGCAACAGATGCACTCCACAATGATAAATTGGAAAAAATTTACCCCGGCAGTGCAAGGGAAAACATAGTTACTTAGAATTTTAGGGTTATGAAGACAGATTACCTCTAGATAGCCTATACATAGGAAAAGGATTTTTTTTTTTAAATGAACTAGACTAGAAGGGGCTGACATCAATAAATTTTTTATAATGGTAACTAATTTTAAAAAAATACGTCAACACTGAAGTTGTGAAGGGAAAAGTTCTAAGAGGCTCAGATACAATTTCCTAACACAAAGCATGACTGGCTTATCAAACAAACACTTAAAATCAGGCAGATAGGTAATTGTGTATCAGTGTTCAGAACTGAGCGAGCTACATTTCTGAAAAAGGAAGAAATACATAGTACTGCTATGAGATAAAATCTAATCTTAGTTTTAGAAATCTAAGTGGATTTAAGTTTCCTGAATTCCTAAAGAATAATAGTAAACTATAAGTCTTAAAATGCCAATATGATACTATTTGGTTTCTCAGGTCTGCTATAGCTATAAATAAGAAGCTTAAATCTTTTGTTTTTATTAAAATCCATAGAAATTACCCAACCATAGAAAATCTTAGATCTATCTGCTGAATTATTTACAGGGCCGAGCTGTCACTGAATTTGCAATGTAACAATATCCATTACCTAGTTAATCAATGGGCTTGTGCAGCACAGCTATAAGATTAGGCTCTAACACAAACAGAGGTTCTCCATTTCACTGAAGATCGTTCCCTTAAATTGTGAATCAGATTAAAATAATCTCCATTGAGCAATCTACCTGGTTGTACACCCGTATTCTCAGAAAGGATATCTTTTATCCTTCTCTTCTTTACTCTTATACACCAATGTAGACTGTTCAATGCACAGGTGCTGACTTTTGTTTTTGCCGGTGGGTGCTCCTCTCTCCCCCTCCCACCTGTTTCAGCAGCAAGTAAGGCCTTGTGGGGAAGAGGCCTTGAGGCAGAATGGGGGCAGGGCCTCAGGGAGGAGCCACAGTCCGGGTGCTGGGGCCCAGAAAAGATGAATCTGGCCCTGCAGGTACTGTGCTCCCCCTATTTTTTTCCAGTGGATGCTTGAACTCCAGAGCACCAATGCGTTAGTGCCTATGGGTCAATAGTAAACATAACCTCACTGAACTAAATGCTGAGTGTTTTCTTTTTCCAAATGAAACCTGTGAATTGTTTGTGCAAATAATGGAGTCCCCAGATGGACAGAATCACAGGTAGCACATGAAATACAGTAGCTGAGGAAAAAAACACATGGATTTTAATCACATTAACTCTACCTAGAAATGAGGGAGGTAGTTTATTTCATCTGGATAATGGGATTTAAACGGAGCTTGGCATCAGACCGAAATTTGATTTAAAATGTTTACCTGGAAGAAATGAAACTTTTTTTGAAGACAGAAAGTCTTCACAGTTCACTTGAATAGCAGCTCAAATGAGATCTAATTTCCCATTGCATAAACTCAAGAGGCAGAAAAACTCTGACTTAAGTGTTGATACCTGAGACCTTCCCATAACTATTATCTAGTTAGGTGTACACCACAGTAGTATTCATCTTCTGAGGTGAGAGAGTTTATTTTCACATTTTCCTTATACCCTGTATTTTTTCAGATGTAAGACCCAAAGTAGGGACAAGAGGTGACAGGAGGCCGGCCAGTCTACTTTCTACCTTGCTCAATCTACTAGCCCCCACATACCACGGTCCACCACACAGTAGAAAGTCAGTTTAACAGAAGAAACCATACCATCCCCAAATACATCTCTGGGGCATGTAATGCACGTAGTTCACTGATTTTTAGAAAACATTAAAAGTATTAAGAGTCAGTTTTTAAGGTTCCTTCCATTCTGAAAATGGATATATTTTCATGCCAATTGCTAGACTGAGTCATGTAAAACTGCCACCACAGGCAATTTGTGGCCTACTATTACCTTAAATTCTAGGTGTTCCCAAAGTTCATTCATTATTGCATGCACAAAACTCATTGGTCCTCTCCAAAATTTTAAAGCCAGGCCTGTGTATAGTGGTGGGATTACAATGGACAGGAATCAGTTAACTCAGAGCAAAAGTACACATCCCAAAACTAAAGCTTAGCAGGTCTTTTAAAGGAAGTCTACCTTCTATAAAATACTTAAATCCATGGAAGCAAAATGGAATGAGTGACTCTGCCCTTGAATATATTAGAGTTGGTTTTACATTATAAAAGGAAAAAGGTATATGAAAAACCTGCTCAGAGGGCTAAATGAGCACAAAGTGTTAATGCACTTTCACTCTGTTAAAATTCTGTCTTAGCTAATAAAAGAAAACTATTGGTAGTTCATTTCCGTCCCTGATGGACATATGTTCACATCATAGAAATAGCTCCCATGGTGGTACAGATGGCAGTGTCTACTTTAGACTGGTCCGGAACTGCAGTTAGCAGAAGTATAGGGACAACAAATCAGGACAGATTCTCTTGAAGAGCTACAGGTGCAACTTTGTATACCATGTTCTAAAGCTTTGCAATATGACAGAATTCTATGAGCAATTCATAGCATGCTGCAGGCTTTTTCATGCAAGGTATGCAGTGAACTCTTCCTTCGTGTAACTATGAGACAATAGCATCTTCACTGTAACATTGGAGATGTTCGTGGAGTCAATGATGTTGTACTGGACAGGTGCAATACCATGGAGTCTCATCTCCATCTGTGTCACACGAGGTGGACTTTGTCATAGGTCCAGTATTTTCTCTGCAGCCACATCATGAGGATTCCAGCCAAATCTCAGTAGATGTTAACAGTTTCTGGACTGCTGAGAGCTTGTACCTCAGCTATATCATCTATGGCTGCTACACTGAAAGGCCTCTGCTAGCATAAGATACTAGTCATATTGTCAATAGGTGCTGACTTGGGAAAATCATGCAAGATATGCATTAGTTTGCTTTTTACCTGGCACATATGAATTGTTCTGTCACATTCAAACACCAATTGTGGTACCATAGAGAACTCATACATTCCTAAAGTCTCATGTAGATCAACATCATGCTGAGATCTGCACATGAGCAGGAGCCAAGCAAACAGTGACATGACTGCATTTCCATAAAAGTTTAGCAGCTGCAAACAGAGTCTCCATATTACTGTTGACAGCAGCACTTTACTCCCAATTTTGATAAAAGCATCAAAAGATGTGGTGCTAAGGATATACACTGATTCATTTCTGCAGACAGGATTTCTAAAAACTACATTCATATTCCACAGTAAGTGCTTTAAGAGCCTGTTAAGCATTTATTCCTCTTCATTCCTATTCAAAGCACATATTTCTGTGTACTTAGCCTCCACATTGGCTATTCCCACCACTTTCCCATCCATTAGAGCCTCTACAAGGCAATTTATGAATTCCAGCTGAGTCACACATTTTGCAGAAGTAAAATCACTATTTGTTTCTGTTGCTTTTACCTTTTGATAGAACACATTACATACACTCTTGGTGTAGCATTCGTAATATGCTCGTATATTCGTAATATCTCTCCTCTCAGGAGTGAAGGGAGGATAAAGATAATGAGAAAACCCCGGGGTGAGGATGAGCCATGCTACTTTGGACTTTGTTATCCCAGAAGGTGGTAAACCAAAAAATGGTGACCCAACCAAGGACCAAGTCACCACGCACCGAATGGCAGGCCTCACAGTACCGGAGGAGTTGTCGACAAGATGGAGGAAGTGGCGGTCTTAACCACTTGGAGATGCTACTGGTAAACCCAGCCCTCCGTAACAGGCTCCAAATCCAAATGGGAATATTTACTGATCAGTTCTCTTTTGGCAATGAATATAATTATTTGTCTTTGCTTTCTCAAACATCTTTGATCAATGGAGAGAAAAAATTTCTGTTTTGCCTTTTGAAGTATGCTTTAAAAACTTAGAGAACACCAAACATAAAATATCCTCCATTAACTTGATCTGTCGGGAACACTTGCTCTCTGTCTCCAAAGCATCCCATAACAGTTTTTCAGGGAAAGATACCTGAGGGAGCAGCACTGGAAACTATTTTTTATTAATTTATTTAGAAAGGAACAGCAGCGCACAGCCCTCACAGCAGAAAGCCTGCACTGGAACACTGCCAGGAACCGATGAGCAGGTTTCACTAGATTTACAGAAGATTTCAATTATAATAGATACATGCACACATTTTTATGTAGGTGCTGTCAGTATACAAAGCCCATTTCTAAACGCAGACAAATATGCTTTGAGGGCTATAGGAGAAGGAATATCCACAGTATGGAATGGCACTGCTTTTCAGAAACCAGATATCAGACTATCCTTGCTGGAGTAGAATTATCTATCTGGGCCAAGTGAAAACTGGCACTTTTGATTTGGCAGATAGTACCACCACCATTCTCATCTGTAGTCAGATGTCTTTCAGACCATGTTAGTTCCACTCCTCTACCAGGTCAGTGCTTTTTCTACAGTCCTATCCCACTAATCTGTTTTAAAATGAGATCTTAAATTCTACAGAAAACATACGGACTGAAAGAAATAAGGCTTTAGGTTGTGAAAAGTAATTCCATTTAGCTAAATGCACTTTTCTGTACATGTTATATCTAACTAGTAGATAGGAAGCGGTCTCAACTTTCCTTTCACATGTCAATCATTTTGTAAAACTTTCCAAGAAGCACAGGATTACCAGCCAGATCAAGAGATTAATTTATATTTTTGTACGGATTACTAATACTGTTACCTTTCAAAAGGTGTGAGATTGACTTTTTTAAAGCGACAGAGAAATGGGCAATCTCACATGTATCTCAAAGCATTCTTTAGCAAGGCAGCCACACACAGTTCAGATGAAAATCTCACTTGTAGGATCAGGATAAGATCAAATATTGCTTCTTGCTAAAAACTTGATTTTTCCCATTGCAAACACAGGCTTTTTTAAACAAATTCTATAAATATTTTAAATTGCTGCATCTAGACCAATGGGGTCTTTCACAGAATCTGTGTGTCAGAGCACATATTAACTTACAACATATAGACATTGCTGACATTTTAATCTAAGGTGTAAGATTTTGGCTGTCTGAAGAAAAAAAACTCTCTCCTCTTAACTTTAATTTGTACAAGTACCCAAGAGAGCCAGTCCCCATCTTCCAAGCTTCATTATTCATAACACACAGAGGAGTCTGACACTCACTTTATGACTGTGGTAGCATCAGAAGTAGTGTCTACTTTATATCTAATTAAATTAAGGCTAAAGCCAACTTTTAGAAGTACCAGTGGCCATTTTCTAATAACGTTCTCTTCTATAATACCATTTAAAGTTTTCTAAATGCCAGTGAAACCAAACAGTGATATCTTTCATTTAATCTCTGAAAGATGGGCACTCTGGTGAAAGGTACTTAGTTTGTGTTTGGGGGCCCATTTAAGGACCTGAAAAAAAATATTTCCTAGCTGGGTTCTGAAACCTTTTAGAAGCTGGCTGTGTTAAATCTTGGAAGGAAAAACAATAAAAACCTCCTCACACTTAAAGATTTTTCCAAAAAAAGAAACGGTCATGTCTTAGTAGCCCACTAATGTTGAGACGGTCAAACAGGTTCCCCTTTGGTATACATGCACATCTGATTCAATATAGAAACTGAAGAAAGCCATTTCCATTTCTCTGGAGCAGCTGGCATTGGAAAATCTGACCATGGGGCCAGAAATGCAGCCTGAGAGTCAATCACAGCAGTATACTGTGTTCATTCACTGAACTAGACTTATAAATAAGGGTCTGCTTAAATCATGGAGAAATATCACATTTTTCGTGGGTTGGTCAGGGCATAAAGAGCACATTTCACGGCTGTGTTCATACAGTTGTATATGCCACGTCTCCTTTATTTCTGTACTGCCTTCAGAGCTGGCCGCCTGGCCAGCAGCTGCTGCTCTCTGGCCACCCAACCCTGAATGCAGTGGAGTGGAGAAGTAAGGGTGGCAATACTATACTATGTCACCCTTACTTCTGCTGGCGGCAGCACTGACTTCAGACCTGGGCCCCTGGCCAGCAGCCACCAATTTCCGCTCTGCCTTCAGATCTTTGTGGTTAGAGAGTAGCGACTGCTGGCCGGGTGCCCAGCTCTGAAGGCTGTGGAGAAGTAAGGGTTGTCAATACACCACCGCTACAAAAAGCATCTAACCCCCTTTTGGGTCCAGACCCCCAATTTAAGAAATGCTGTATACTTTTGTTTAGATAGGGTAAAAACACAAAAGGCCACATTTCCCAGAGATGTTTCAGAGTAACAGCCGTGTTAGTCTGTATTCACAAAAAGAAAAGGAGTACTTGTGGCACCTTAGAGACTAACCAATTTATTTGAGCATGAGCTTTCGTGAGCTACAGCTCACTTCATCGGATGCATACCGTGGAAACTGCAGCAGACTTTATATACACACAGAGAATATGAAACAATACCTCCTCCCACCCCACTGTCCTGCTGGTAATAGCTTATCTAAAGTGATCATCAAGTTGGGCCATTTCCAGCACAAATCCAGGTTTTCTCACCCTCCACCCCCCCACACAAATTCACTCTCCTGCTGGTGATAGCCCATCCAAAGTGACAACTCTTTACACAATGTGCATGATAATCAAGGTGGGCTATTTCCTGCACAAATCCAGGTTCTCTCACATCCCCCCACCCCCATACACACACAAACTCACTCTCCTGCTGGTAACAGCTCATCCAAACGGACCACTCTCAAAGTTTAAATCACGGCCTATGACATGTACCTCACGGCCACAAATTTGGTAGACCTCTACTTATAAACCTGAATAAATAAAACCAACATTCATAGAATACAGTGGGCTGGCATGGTAGCCTGCATACTGAATATGCTCCATTGAATATGCTCAGTGGAATATGGTACCACTGAGATTTTAGTGGCTTGAAAACCAGGAAGAAGACAATGGATCTGTCATACAAGTCTCACTCTCCATGTGAGGAGTAAAGTTTGCAAGAACACGCTCCAGCAGAGATATGTTTTCCCCTAGTTTCTGTAGAACTAAGCTTTTGGAAGAGTTTCTGAGGCAGACCAACAAAAGTGATGTCTGAAACACAAGCAAACAAAATTGCAGCTATTTTCAATGCCTACATGATATGTAAAATATGCTTAATTTATCTTTCTAGAGTTTACCAATAAACTCTTAAAAAATACAGATAGAATGAAGACCAATATATTTTCTACTCTCCCTCTCATATTTAAAAATGATAATCACCTGCCTCAACCTAAGGAAGGAAGTATTTTCCAGAGGTAATTAAAATAAGTCTGATTATGGAGATATATATGTTTTCCTGCTCTTCTGAAGAGCCACATCAAAGAATGAACAACCATAATGAAAAAAAAAATACTCTGGAAATAGATACGGTGGAAGATAGAGTTAAATAAGCTCTCTCAGCAATATGAAGATAGACTCCTAATCCATAAATCACATGTGACTAATGTTGGAACATGTTTAATTTCCCTTTTCCAAGAGAGGAGATTTAACACGAGAACACCAATTCTAAAAGCATGTGTCACAAGTCTTCAGGTAGAAAGTTTGAATGTAAAAATAATGCAATAGAAAAAACTAATTCTTGCTCCCCACTGTTTCATTACAGCCAGAGAAAGTAACATATTGCTGGCTATCACTATAGATGGCACGACAGCCCACATTGCCTTACTAAGCCTGATAGTGATCACACACACTTTCAGCTGTGGACAGAATGAATCCTTAGGCCTAACAACCATCCACAATTATCCTGGTCCTCATATAAGTAAAAGCAGACCAACTCCAGAGCAATTCCATCTACTCCTAGGGACTATGCGCATACGAATACAACTCCTGCTCAAAGCTGATGCATCTAAAAAAACCCAAACAAATGATTCCCATTAGCTGCTAGAAAATAATGATCATCCAATAATATCAATGTAACTTCTGACCTATACATAGATCCAAAAGCAGACTGGGGACAATTGAGTAAATCCAAGGGTTCTATTTGCTGCCAGAGTTGCTTTGCACAAGCAAAAAAAGGTTGATTTGACAGCTCCCACATTCCTGTCCTGTCACTCAGCCTTTCATTGACTTCTACATCATCAGTGATGAGGATTTCTCTCCTGCTCTCAACCCTCTTCTCCCTGACCTCTCTTCCCTTTTCTCCCCGTTGATATGGTTTGTTGATTTCCTCCACCCTTAACTCTCTTGTCCCTTTCTCCCATCTCAAGGTCTGCCCTGCCAACCCCCCACCCCACTCACCCCCAACACCTGCTTCTTCTGCGCCAGCTCTCCCATGCAGATTTTCTCTGGCGAAAGACCATTATTTGCCCAGCTTCCTCGGCTACAAATTCATTCTCTCCTCCTTCAGTTCTGTCATTTTTCTAACTAAACAACTCTACTTCTCCAACTTAATTGAATCTCACAGCCACAATCCCAGATGCATTTTTGCCACCTTTGATTCACTCCTCAGACCTTCCCTTCCTCCTGTCTCCACTTCTCTCTGCACAGGAGGAGATCACCAATTTCTTCCAAAAGAAAGGGGACTATATACAATGTAGCCTTCCTCCTCGCCTCAGCTTGACTTCCCTTTTCCTCCCACAGTTTTCTCCTCCTTCTTCCCATCAGTTTGTCTGCTCTGCACCTCTAACCCCTTCACCACTTGTGCCAGTCACCTCATCCCATCCCATCCTACCTCTTGATCTCCCTCGTATCCACTCTCTTCCCCTCCTTCTCTCCCTAACTCTTCTCTTTAACCTCTCCCCCTCTGGCTCTTTCCTCTCAAATATAAACGTGCTTTAGTCTTTTCCCATCTTAAAAAACTCACGCTTGACCCCACTTGCCTCTCCAATGACCTCTCCTGCACCTCCACGTAAGCTTATTGAAAGCACTGTTTACAATCACTGGAATACCTATCAGATTACATCCTAGACCCGCTCCAAGCCGGCTTCTGATCCTTGTACTCTAATGAAATCACTTTTTAAACCAATTTAAGTAGACAAAGCCTTAGATTCTAAGGCACAAAATAGCAATCGCCAGAAAAAAACAACTGTCTCTCAAAGCTTCCATGAACCAGCCCACTTTTATGAAATAAAAATAAAGAATATGCACTCCCACTGCCACTAATTTCTTTCAATTACAGTAAACTTGGGTGTCATTTGTAATTAAGCGTGGATATAAATTTTCAGATGTGAGATTTTCCTGTTGCTGGAATCCCTTTAATTGCTGTCTTTGTTGATACTGCAATCCTGAACTCTCTGGCTGAAGAAGATGGATATTTTGCTTAAATGGGGAGGTTAAAATTAGCTCATGTGACAATCATAAAAATTCTACTGAGACCACCCTATGTAAGCAGACTGAAGACAGATGGTGCCTATGTGTTCAGCACAGACTAATGCTGACCACAGTGTATCTGCCAATCAACCATTTGGGAAAGAAATGGGCTCCATCTGTGTTTTAATTACTATAGTAAAACCATCCACTGTAACTGCCAAAGCTCCACATTTTCACAGTCTTGGAAACATGACCCATACTCTTTTCATAAGAGAAGGTTACTACAATTACCATGTTCAATATTTCTGGCAAAAATAAAAAGTTCTAAGGTTTAAAAGAAAAATTAAGGTGTTGATAACATTTTCGAAAAGCTGTTATACCTTAAATAAGGTTAATATTTTCCATAAATGCATATAGTAAAATGGTTATTAAAATAAACTCATCCTCCCTCTTAGCCACACATTTAAAAAAATAGGCTTAAACATAAACGTTTTAACTTATTTTCATATTTAGCATCAAAGTACACCTAAAGGAAATATTATGATTGCAAAAAGGTTTACTTTTTTTCTTCTATACTTGAAAAGTTCTTGTCCAAAGTCCAGGATAAAAATTCCAAAGACATAGTAACATTGCACACTATTGGGCTGTGTCCTACATGTAAGAGCATAACTAAATAATTACACAGAAAAGAGTTGAACTGTTTTCGTTAGATCAAATATAAAATGAAAGTCTGTGCAATACTAAAGCGTGCTTGGAAAAAAAACACACATTGAAAAGCACTGAACTAACAATTAAAGCTTTGTATAGCAAGAGAAAAAATAAATCTATTTGTCCATTGTCATGAGAGTTACAAAATTATTCCTAGAGAACAGTACAGAAGGATGAGATAAAAGAAGGTACATTTTTCAGCACTTATGAAACAAAGGCTTTGTTTCTATTTCATTGTGTATTTAGGTACTTCTGTTTTTATCACTAACATCCATGCTTCTCGTAATCATTAATAGATTCTATCATTAACACCTCTGTGATGTTGGGAAGCACTGTCGTCATTTTACAGATTGGAAAGTGAGTCACAGTGTAAACTAAGTAACATGCAAGGTACCCTGCAGCTGAACTGAAGATGTGTCTCCTGAATTCCAGTCCAGTACCATACCTGTTAAGTCATCTTACCTATTCCTGGATAGTCATGTACCATCAATAATACAGTGGCAAACAAATACTGTAATTACTTCAGCAAGTTTTTCACCTTTTTCTGAACATGTATAATTGAACTATGAGTAACAGCTTATATTTTTTACCAATGGTATGTAACAATAAAATTGCAGGCACCATAAATATGAATTACCAGAGGAATGAAAAACATACATTTTAGAATTCACATTTGCTAATATAGAATTTAGCTAATTTCTATTCATAACTGGGGGGAGGATTTCACAAATCATTGAATATTTAGTCCTATGGGATCTGCTCACAAAGGGCAAACTGGAAGAAGCCTGAATTACTCTGCTTTTTTGTTTTGCTTCCATAGGGTATGTCTACACTACAGAATAAGGTCGAATTTATAGAAGTCGGTTTTTTTGAAATCGGTTTTATATATTCGAGTGTGTGTCCCCCCACAGAAAATGCTCTAAGTGCATTAACTCGGTGGAGCGCTTCCACAGTACCGAGGCTAGAGTCGACTTCCGGAGCGTTGCACTGTGGGTAGCTATCCCACAGTTCCCGCAGTCTCCGCTGCCCATTGGAATTCTGGGTTGAGATCCCAATGCCTGATGGAGCTAAAACATTGTCGCGGGTGGTTCTGGGTACATATCGTCAGGACCCCGTTCCCTCCCTCCCTCCGTGAAAGCAAGGGCAGACAATCGTTTCGCGCCTTTTTTCCTGAGTTACCTGTGCAGACGCCATACCACGGCAAGCATGGAGCCCGCTCAGGTAACCGTCACCCTATGTCTCCTGGGTGCTGGCAGACGCGGTACGGCTTTGCTACACAGTAGCAGCAACCCATTGCCTTCTGGCAGCAGACTGTGCAACACGACTGGTAGTCGTCCTCGTCGTGTCCGAGGTGCTCCTGGCCACGTCGGCTGGGAGCGCCTGGGCAGACATGGGTGCAGGGACTAAATTTGGAGTGACTTGACCAGGTCATTCTCTTTAGTCCTACAGTCAGTCCTATTGAACCGTCTTATGGTCAGCGGGCAGGCGATACGGACTGCTAGCAGTCGTACTGTACCATCTTCTGCCAGGCAGGCAAGAGATGAGGATGGCTAGCAGTCGTACTGTACCATCTTCTGCCGAGCAGCCATGAGATGTGGATGGCATGCAGTCCTTCTGCACCGTCTGCTGCCAGCCAAAGATCTAAAAGATAGATGGAGTGGGTCAAAACAAGAAAGAGACCAGATTTGTTTTGTACTCATTTGCCTCCTCCCCTGTCTAGGGGACTCATTCCTCTAGGTCACACTGCAGTCACTCACAGAGAAGGTGCAGCGAGGTAAATCTAGCCATGTATCAATCAGAGGCCAGGCTAACCTCCTTGTTCCAATAACAACGATAACTTAGGTGCACCATTTCTTATTGGAACCCTCCGTGCAGTCCTGCCTGAAATACTCCTTGACGTAAAGACACTCCCTTTGTTGATTTTAGCTCCCTGAAGCCAACCCTGTAAGCCGTGTCATCAGTCGCCCCTCCCTCCGTCAGAGCAATGGCAGACAATCGTTCCGCGCCTTTTTTCTGTGCGGACGCCATACCAAGGCAAGCATGGAGGCCGCTCAGCTCACTTTGGCAATTAGGAGCACATTAAACACCACACGCATTATCCAGCAGTATATGCAGCACCGGAACCTGGCAAAGCAATACCGGGCGAGGACGCGACGTCAGCGCGGTCACGTGAGTGATCAGGACATGGACACAGATTTCTCTGAAAGCATGGGCTCTGCCAATGCATGCATCATGGTGCTAATGGGGCAGGTTCATGCTGTGGAACGCTGATTCTGGGCTCGGGAAACAAGCACAGACTGGTGGGACCGCATAGTGTTGCAGGTCTGGGACGATTCCCAGTGGCTGCGAAACTTTCGCATGCGTAAGGGCACTTTCATAGAACTTTGTGACTTGCTTTCCCCTGCCCTGAGGCGCATGAATACCAAGATGAGAGCAGCCCTCACAGTTGAGAAGCGAGTGGCAATAGCCCTGTGGAAGCTTGCAACACCAGACAGCTACCGGTCAGTTGGGAATCAATTTGGAGTGGGCAAATCTACTGTGGGGGCTGCTGTGATGCAAGTAGCCCACGCAATCAAAGATCTGCTGATATCAAGGGTAGTGACCCTGGGAAATGTGCAGGTCATAGTGGATGGCTTTCCTGCAATGGGATTCCCGAACTGTGGTGGGGCAATAGACGGAACCCATATCCCTATCTTGGCACCGGAGCACCAAGCCGCCAAGTACATAAACCGCAAGGGGTACTTTTCGATCGTGCTGCAAGGTCTGGTGGATCACAAGGGACATTTCACCAACATCAACGTGGGATGGCCGGGAAAGGTGCATGATGCTCGCATCTTCAGGAACTCTGGTCTGTTTCAAAAGCTGCAGGAAGGGACTTTATTCCCAGACCAGAAAATAACTGATGGGGATGTTGAAATGCCTATATGTATCCTTGGGGACCCAGCCTACCCCCTAATGCCATGGCTCATGAAGCCGTACACAGGCAGCCTGGACAGTAGTCAGGAGCTGTTCAACTACAGGCTGAGCAAGTGCAGAATGGTGGTAGAATGTGCATTTGGACGTTTAAAGGCGCGCTGGCGCAGTTTACTGACTCGCTTAGACCTCAGCGAAACCAATATTCCCACTGTTATTACTGCTTGCTGTGTGCTCCACAATATCTGTGAGAGTAAGGGGGGGACGTTTATGGCGGCGTGGGAGGTTGAGGCAAATCGCCTGGCTGCTGGTTACGCGCAGCCAGACACCTGGGCGGTTAGAAGAGCACAGGAGGGCGCGGTACACATCAGAGAAGCTTTGAAAACCAGTTTCATGACTGGCCAGGCTAGGGTGTGAAAGTTCTCTTTGTTTCTCCTTGATGAAACCCCCCACCCCTTGGTTCACTCTACTTCCCTGTAAGCTAACCACCCGCCCCTCCTCCCTTCAATCACCGCTTGCATAGGCAATAAAGTCATTGTTGCTTCTCATTCATGCATTCTTTATTCATTCATCACACAAATAGGGGGATGACTACCAAGGTAGCACAGGAGGGGTGGTGGAGGAGGGAAGGAAAATGCCACACAGCACTTTAAGCACAGCACTTTAAAAGTTTACAACTTTAAAATTTATTGAATGACAGCCTTCTTTGTTTTGGGCAATCCTCTGTGGTGGAGTGGCTGGTTGGCCGGAGGCCCCCCCACCGCATTCTTGGGCGTCTGGGTGAGGAGGCTATGGAATTTGGGGAGGAGGGCGGTTCGTTACAGAGGGGCTGCAGTGGCAGTCTGTGCTCCAGCTGCCTTTGCTGCAGCTCAACCATACACTGGAGCATACTGGTTTGGTCCTGCAGCAGCCTCAGCATTGAATCCTGCCTCCTCTCATCACGCTGCCGCCACATTTGAGCTTCAGCCCTGTCTTCAGCCCGCCACTTACTCTCTTCAGCCCACCACCTCTCCTCCCGGTCATTTTGTGCTTTCCTGCACTCTGACATTATTTGCCTCCACGCATTCGTCTGTGCTCTGTCAGTGTGGGAGGACAGCATGAGCTCGGAGAACATTTCATCGCGAGTGCGTTTTTTTTTCTTTCTAAGCTTCACTAGCCTCTGGGAAGGAGAAGATCCTGTGATCATTGAAACACATGCAGCTGGTGGAGAAAAAAAAAGGGACAGCGGTATTTAAAAAGACACATTTTATAAAACAGTGGCTACACTCTTTCAGGGTAAACCTTGCTGTTAACATTACATACATAGCACATGTGCTTTCGTTACAAGGTCGCATTTTGCCTCCTCCCACCGCGTGACTACCCCCTCAACCTTCCCCCCTCCCTGTGGCTAACAGCGGGGAACATTTCTGTTTAGCCACAGGCAAACAGCCCAGCAGGAATGGGCTCCTCTGCGTGTCCCCTGAAGAAAAGCACTCTTTCAACCAGGTGACCATGAATTATATCTCACTCTCCTGAGGATAACACAGAGAGATAAAGAACGGATGTTTGAATGCCAGCAAACATACACTGCAATGCTTTGTTCTACAATGATTCCCGAGTACGTGTTACTGGCCTGGAGTGGTAAAGTGTCCTACCATGAAGGACGCAATAAGGCTGCCCTCCCCAGAAACCTTTTGCAAAGGCTTTAGGACTACATCTAGGAGAACCGTGAATGCCAGGGCAAAGTAATCCTTTCACATGCTTGCTTTTAAACCATGTATAGTATTTTAAAAGGTACACTCACCAGTGGTCCCTTCTCCGCCTGCTGGGTCCAAGAGGCAGCCTTGGGTGGGTTCGGGGGGTACTGGCTCCAGGTCCAGGGTGAGAAACAGTTCCTGGCTGTCAGGAAAACCGGTTTCTCCGCTTGCTTGCTGTGAGCTATCTACAACCTCAACCTCCTCCTCCTCCTCCTCTTCTTCATCCCCAAAACCTGCTTCTGTATTGCCTCCATCTCCATTGAAGGAGTCAAACAACACGGCTGGGGTAGTGGTGGCTGAACCCCCTAAAATGGCATGCAGCTCATCATAGAAGCGGCATGTTTGGGGCTCTGACCGGAGCGGCCGTTCGCCTCTCTGGTTTTCTGGTAGGCTTGCCTCAGCTCCTTCAGTTTCACACGGCACTGCTTCGGGTCCCTGTTATGGCCTCTGTCCTTCATGCCCTGGGGTTTTGGCATTTCGAAAACTGGAACGGAGTTCTGATAGCACGGATTCCTCTCCCCAAACAGCGATCAGATCCCGTACCTCCCGTTCGGTCCATGCTGGAGCTCTTTTGCGATTCTGGGACTCCATCGTGGTCACCTCTGCTGATGAGCTCTGCATGGTCACGTGCAGCTTGCCACGCTGGCCAAACAGGAAATGAGATTCAAAAGTTCGCGGTTCTTTTCCTGTCTACTTGGCCAGTGCATCTAAGTTGAGAGTGCTGTCCAGAGCGGTCACAATGGAGCACTCTGGGATAGCTCCCGGAGGCCAATACCATCGAATTGTGTCCACAGTACCCCAAATTCGAGCCGGCAAGGTCAATTTAAGCGCTAATCCACTTGTCAGGGGTGGAGTAAGGAAATCGATTTTAAGAGCCCTTTAAGTAGAAATAAAGGGCTTCATTGTGTGGACGGGTGCAGGTTTACATCGATTTAACGCTGCTAAATTTGACCTAAAGTCCTAGTGTAGACCAGGGCATAAACTCCTCCACAGTTAGGCATTTCTGTTAATGAAGGGTAGACAAAGTACAGTACTTAGGAATTTAGTTAAGACCTCAATTCCACAGTATGGCATAGTATAATTCTTACTACCACCATCTCTTGTTTATAATTCCATACTTGTTCCCCCAAGAGATAATCCAGATACAGTAAAGTTATCCATTATGGTTGAAAATAATTTTTTATTTTGATGGGAATGGAAATCATGTTCAAAAGGGCAGAGGGATGGGAAGTGAGAAAGGATTTCATTTCACACACACGCACCCTCCAATAGGCAGGAATGAGAAGATATAGCGAATCCAACTATACCGCCTTACTCCTGAACCCCACCCTAGCTTGAGTACTGTTTCTAAATTGAAAGTATACAACATACCTCACAAAAAATGTCAATATATCAACTATAAAATAAAGTCAAGCAAACCTGCATCCAAAACATTCAGTTCTCTCAAGAAAATCTCCTTTGAAATATACCTGCTTCCTTGTGGCAGAATCTTGTATTGAAGTTTCTTTATTTAAAAAAAAACAAACACAAAATAAACCCTTGTCTATAGTATTCCAATAGAATTCCAAGCCCCTGAATATTATAGTTTTAGAACAGGAAAATACCATTATGAAAATGACTGCACTACATAAAGGAACATCAGCTACCAATCAATATATACCGGAAATATTAACAATCAACAAACCAATTCTAAAATCAGTTCTAGGTTTGTACTGGATCACGCTTCTGCTACAAACTGATTTGGAAAAAAGTCTGTAAGAAAGAAACACACAACTAAAATATAAGCCAAATTCCATAACAACTTTGTCACGCAATGTTCCTTTCCACTGCACCCACACCAGCATGGAGAGCCAATGATAAGCCCCACACTTGCATTTGAACAGTTTTCAGGAAGATACGGAACCATTTTCTGAATTATGAAAAAGATAAATACACATTTTTATAGTCTAATCTGGTGACCCTTCTGATAAAGGCCCCAATCCTGCAAGATTTATGCATGAGTTTATCTTTAAGTAGTCTCACTGACTTTAATGGAACTACCAACTTCATGTACATAAAGTGTCAGGTTTCAAAGGGATAGCCATGTTAGTCTGTATCAGCAAAAAAATGAGGAGTCCTTGTGGCACCTTATAGATTAACACATTTATTTGGGCATAAGCTTTTGTGGGCTATAATCCACTTCATCAGATGCAGAGAGTGAAAAATACAGTAGGAAGGTATAAATATACAGCACATGAAAAGATGGGAGTTACCTTACCAAGTGGGGAGGTGGGGGTCAGTGCTAACAAGGCCAATTCAATCAGGGTGGATGTGGCCCATTCCCAACAGCTGACAAGAAGGTGTGAGTATCAGAGGGAAAATTACTATTTGTAGTGACCCAGCCACTCCCAGGCTTTATTCAGGCCTAATTTGATGCTGTTAAGTTTGCAAATTAATTCCAGCTCTGCTGTTTCTTGCTGAAGTCTGTTTCTGAAGTTCTTTTGTTGAAAAATGGCCACTTTTAAGTCTGTTATTGAGCATCCATGTTGGATCATATTAAAGAAGTTCTGTATTAAAATCACAAATGAGTTTGATTCCCCATAGTTTAAATCCCAGGGTATTACTAATTAAGAGGTCTCTTGGTTTTTGGTGCTGTTTCTCTCCCTCTGTGTGTGAAACTTGCAAGCTGCTAATTGCGTTAGTACATTCTAAGACAGAGTCTGTTCTCAAAGCAATTCACACAGAGAGACTCAAAGCAATACTCTGTAACAACAGAAACAGCACCCAGACACTCCTCGCCCTTTTGTTGTATTAACAATTGTGATTAAAATAGAGATAGACGATGTATGTGGATGGATGCCTGGTGTGGATAATAACTGAATGATCAGGGAGGTGCCAGCCTAAGAATCCAGTGTCCATCAGCTGAAGAAGGCATCAAGTGGAAATAAACAGAGGACCCCCGGAGGGCAGACTGGAATCCACCCAACAGCCTCAAGAACGGGAGAACCAAAGAACAAGATAACATCTGGCAGCATGGAGCTGTCTGGAATGTGCTATCTGCTGATTGATTCAGCAACAGCATGATGAAGCAATTCCCATAGACTGGCATAGGAAGAAATTCCTATAAAAATGGACTCTGGAAAGTGAGAACTTTGGGGGTCTGATTCTGCAAACCAACTTCCAGTAGCATATCAATGAGCATCTGACAAGGCCCTGCTCCCTCCTCATGTCCAGACTACCGGCCAGTGGCTTGGCATGAGCAACTCTAAGGCTGCTAACTATGACGACAACCTTGCAGAACCTCTGTGTGTGTGTGTGTGTGTGTGTGTAGGAATGAATGTGTGAATAAATATGAGATTGAATGGAATGTTATAACTATAACTAACTGCTTACTATGATTCTTTCTGTATTCACAATAAATGTGGTATTTTGCCTTTTTCCCCTTTAATAAGATCCTGCTGGTTTTAATTTATTGGTACAACATCCAGGGAGACTGAAGTGCTCTCCTACTGGTTTTTGAATGTTACAATTCTTGATGTCTGATTTGTGTCCATTTATTCTTTTGCGTGGAGACTGTCCAGTTTGGCCAATGTACACTGCAGAGGGGCACTGCTGGCACATCTCTCACTGGTAGATGTGCAGGTGAACGAGCCCCTGATGGCGTGTCTGACATAGTTAGGTCGTATCATGTTGTCCCTTGTGGACAGAGTTGGCAACAGCGTTTGTTGCAGGGATTGCTTCCTGGTTTAGTGTTTCTGTTGTGTGGTGGGTAGTTGCTGGTGAGTATTTTCTTCAGGTTGGGGGGCTGCCTGTAAGCGAAGACTGGCCTGTCTCTGAAGGTCTGTGAGTGAGGGATTGTCCTCCAGGATAGGTTGTAGACCCTTGATGATGAGTTGGAGAGGTTTTAATTACTTTCTTTGTTGGACCGGTCCTGTAGTAGGTGACTTCTGGGTACCCCTGGCTGACTCTTGGGAATGGGCCACATCCACACTGATTGAACTGCCTCGTTAGCACTGACCCCTACTTGGTAAGGCAACTCCCATCTTTTAATGTGCTGTATATTTATACCTGCCTACTGTATTTTTCACTCCATGCACCTGATGAAGTGGGTTATAGCCCATGAAAGCGTATGCCCAAATAAATTTGTTAATCTCTAAGGTGCTACAAAGACTCCTCGTTGTTTTTATATTAAGGGTGTAAGCCTTTGCAAGATTGGGGCCTAATTCCTTTATCTCTTGGCTCTTAAAAAGGCGAGCTGCAATTTTTTCCCCCCAAGTTAAAAGAATGAGGAGGTAGATAGCAAACATCTTTAAAAATCAATTAAAGGCTGAACATTTTTTTCATTATAATTACTGTAATCTAGTAGAGAGAAGGCAGGTGCTACGTGCTTTTTTAAAAAAAGGAGTCAGGAAACGATTTATCTATGTCCACTCTTCTATAGTCTACCTGTGCAAAACAGGCTTAACGCACTGGGGTACTCTTTTTGAAGAGTGGATTATAATGAAGCAGAATTTTTTTTTTTTAAGTTAAACGTTTGAAGTCTTTGTCATTGACAGGTCTTCCCTAGTCTTGCTGCCTAGACACTGATAAATTTCACCATCAGTTTAAAGAGCAACAGAATACTAAAGTTGAATCTTCAATCTCATTTATTCATTTAGCAGAGATTCCCCTAATATATTTTTGTTCTGAAATATATTGGCATGTTCTCATTTTGTAAAACAGACCTCTACAATATGTATTATTTGTATCGTAATAAGAAAGGAATTTTATCGCTGTCAAGGTAGAGTTTGGCCTCTGAGGCTAACCTAAAATCTTCTGGTGCTAACATTTTTAGGCGCTGACCAGTGGTTGTTCAGCATAAGGAATTTAGGAAGGGTCAGCTCACCACAAAACAGATGGTGATAGGAAAGAGAAAATCTTCATTTTCTAAAATGTATCTAAATAGTTATTGAAAGAAAAGACTAGATAAGGTTGACTAAGTTATGTCAACAAGAGTAGCCATGACAGCCACTATCCTGGATGATACACCAGGATGGTGGCTATCATGGCTACTCTGCTGACATAACTCAGTCTTCCTGAGCCTGAGCTCAAGCTGCTACAGCTTGACCTAAATAGCTCAGGCTCGCTAGCCGGGACTGTAATAGCTCATGTCCTCTGTGGACTGGGCACTAGGGGAACCTGTAAACACACACTCACCAGTGGGTTACATAACCGCAAGTATAAGCTGCCTGTGGAACACTGTGTTTTCAAATAGTTCACTGGAATAACAAGTGTCAAGAAAAAAAAACTTTTAAACAAGTATACAGAAGTGTGTCTTTTACATTAAGGTGGATGAAATACGATGTGTAATTCATGTTGTAAAGCCAATGTGGAGTTTTTATACAAGACCCAACTAATGTCTCAGGACTGAGTGTTTGTCCACAAGGATGCTAGCCACTTGAGTAGTCACTGAAACTTGTCCACTACTGGAGAATCAAAAAACAAACCCAACACAGAAACACTGACACAAGTAACTAATTGCATGACTGAAAGGTCAAATTAACCTATGCAACAGGTAGAGATGCATATACCTACTCGGCCCTGACATTTCATTAACCATCAGTTGTTCTGGTACTGTACCAAGCTAAGTGAAATTGCTAACATATGACATTCTTTATATGCACTCAGTCTTAAAGCATTAAACAGGATGAGAAAACTGCTAGAGATCAAAAGAAAACGGAAACTTCTGAAAAAGGGATTTAGAAAACAAGAACTGCCAGACTGGATCAGACCTGTGGTCCATCCTGCCTCTACCTGTGGCCAGCACCAGGTGCTTCAGAGGAAGATATAAGTAACCCCAATGTTGACAGATGTGGGATAATCTGCCCCACACAGTATGTGTCTTCCCTATCTTTTATAGTTATTGTCTTAAGACCTGATGCATGAGCTTTAATATATTTTTCAAAAATTGCTGGCATTAATTTTCTAAATTTGGATATCCTGGTTATCATATAGATGTCCAATCCCCTTTGAATCTTGCAAAGTTTTTGGCCTCAACATCATAACGTGGCAATAAGTTCTACAATTTAATTGCATATTCTGTGAAATATTTTCTTTTATTGGTTTTGAATTTTCTGTTTTTTAATTTCATTGACTGTCCTCTTGATCTTGTACTATCAGAGAGGGACAATAGAAGCTTCCCATCTATTTTCTCTAAACCACTCATTATTTTATATATTTTTATCATGTCCCCTCCCATTCATCTACTTTCTAAGGTAAACAATCCCAATCTTTACAATCTTTCTTCAGAGGAGTTTTTACACACCTCCTACTCATTCTTGTTAACATTCTCTGAACTCCCTTTAACTCCCTCTAATTCTGCAATGCCCTTTTTGAGAGGAGGTGACTAGTACTGCACATGGTATTCTGGACAAAGACGCATCATTAAATAAATTAGGGCTGTCAAGCGATTAAAAAATTAATTGCAATTAATCGTGCAATTAAAAAAATTAATTGTGATTAATCACACTGTTAAACAATTGAATACCATTTATTTAAATATTTTTGGATGTTTTCTACATTTTCAAATATATTGATTTCAATTACAATACAGAATACAAAGTGTACAGTGTTCACATATTTATTTTTTATTACAAGTATTTGCAATGTAAAGAAACAAAGAAATAGTATTTTTCAATTCACCTAATACAAGTACTGTAGTGCAATCATGAAAGTTCAACTCATCCCAATAAGTTGCCAAAGATCTTCTCTTAAAAGATATTTATTCTTAAAAATGAACCAACAAACAACTTACAATATTGCCATATCAGACATGTAAAGAGATTGAAAGAAAAGCTGAAAAACAAGGGGAAGACAACAGCCTGGGATCCTGTCAATATAAATAATTGTAAACCTAATATACACAAACAAAATGTTTTGAAGTCATGCAAATTTCTCCTCAGAAAGAGTAGAGCTTCTGTAACATTTTGTACATAATTCCAGATTTCAAGGTACACAATAAAAATATTTCTATTGATCAGGACAGGTATAACAACTTTCAATAATAACTTACATTCACTCAGGTAGCAAGGATGGAGTTCATATAAAAAAGGCAAAAAAAAAAAAAAAGAAGGTGGGGGAAGGAATATCTTTTATTTGACCAACTTCTGTTGCCGAGACACACAAACTTTTGAGCCACACAGAGCTCTTCTTCAGATCTGGGACACTTACTCAAAGGGTATGTCTACTCAGCAGAGAAAAACCCAAGGCTGGCCCACGCCAGCCAACTTGGGCTCAGGCTGTTTCATTGCTGGAGCCCGGCCTCCATGAGTCAGCTGGCATGGGCCAGCGCAGTGCTCTTTGCTGAGTCGTGTCACAGATCAATACAAGGTGTAACAGAACATTTAGCATAAGTAGTTAATATATATTTCAAGGTGAAGTGGCCTGTTAACACCCCTCCATTCAGAGACAGGAAAGGTGGGGAGGGAGGACAGAAAGCAGCTGGGGGTTTATTAGGTTATAGAATGTTCTAATAAGCCATAAATCCAGCATCTCTATTCAGTCCATGATTTTTAGTGTCTAGCTTAGTTATGAATTTAAACTCCCAGGTTCGTCTTTTGAAGGTGTTGTGCAGGTTTCCTTTAATGATGAGGACTGATAGTGATCACTCTATATCTATACCCCCTGATACTCTATATCTGACCTTTGTAAAAAGTGTTCATCCACAGGTGATGTGATGCTTTTGTCTTTTATCATTTTCCTGTGTGAGTTCATTCGAGAGCATAGTGATTGTCTGGTTTCCCTCACACAGTTGCTATGGGATATTTATTGCACTAGGCAAGGTACACCACATGTTGTGATAGGCACCCGTAGGATCCCTGGATCTTGAAAGGTATGTTGCAGGGTGTGTGGCTTATTGTAGTAGTGAAGATATGTCTGCAGGTTTTGCATCTGGTATTCTGGCTGGGTCTGGTGCCGCTTTGAATTGGTGTCCTGGTTTGTGAGGAACCTGATTGGATGATGAGCTTGGAGAGGCTTGGGGGTTGTTTGAAGGCCAGAAGAGAGGGTTCAGGACAGATTTCTTTCAGGGTGGGATGAAAGTTGTTTGGCTGTAGTTGTCTGAGGATACCCACATAGTGGTGTGTGGTCGAAAGGGGTTTCATATCTGTATTGAAGCATGTCCTTTGGAGTATTTTGGTGGTCCATTCCATGATGCGATCTACTTCGCTGGTAGAGTGTCCTTGTTTGGTGAAGGTAGGTTTGAGTGTGTTAAGACAATATCCCTGATACACATTAACGATAAATTTCCACCACAATTTCAACAATCATCACTCATTCATTAAACTCTCTCTAGAACGCTCCCACACCAGCATCAACTTGCAGGATGCCATGATCAGCTTCGACAACTATATACACAAGAAACCCACGGATCACCACATTTACCTCCACAGATGCAGTAACCATCCCAAACACACTAAGAAATCTGTTATCTACACCCAGGAACTCAGATACCACAGAACATGCTCCAAAGAGAAAGTCTAGGATATATGCATGTGTTAACTACTTATGCTAAATATTCTGTTCCACCATGTATTTAGCTATGACTAAGGCTACATTTATGTCACAGAGGTCATGGAAGTCACGGAATCCATGACTTCCAGAGACCTCTGTGATATTCTTGGCTTCAGCCCCAGGGGCCGCAGAACTCTGCAGCTGGCAGCCAAAGGGGCCCTAGCAGGGTTCCAGTGACAGCATCAACAAGAGGCCCCCTGCAAGGTTCCAGTGATGGGTGACAGCCTTACAAAGGAGGGGGATGCCTCGGGCGAGAGGCTGGGGGTGTCTCGTTTTCTCTTTGGGAAATATGGTCACCCTGCAGCTCCCAGCTGCTGTGAGCAGAGGGGGGCCCTCCTGCAGCTTCCAGCTGCCACAGGCAGAGGGGAAACCTCACAACTCTCAGCCACCACGGTGGTAAGGGAAACCAGGAAGGCACAACAGCAAAAGTCACAGACAGGTCACAGCTTCCATTAATTTTTACATATTGCCCATGACCTGTCCATGACTTGTACTAAAAATAACCATGACAACATCTTAGCCTTAGCTATGACACCTGAGTAAATTTCCCAGACCTGAAGAACAGCTCTGTGTAAGCTCGAAAGCTTGTCTTTCACCAACAGAAGTTGGTGCAATAAAAGGTAATACTTCACCCACCTTGTCTCGCTAACATCCTGGGACCAACACGGCTACAATACCACTACATAAAACAAAAGAAGAGGCATGCAGAAAGTCCACACAAAAGTGGGCAGATGATTAAAGAGGCATCACATGTGGATGCCTCTTCAGGTTTTTAAAAAAAAAAAAAAAAAAAAAAAAATCTAACAAATGTGCAAGCTTGATTTTTACAATCTACAGGAAAGCTAATTTGTGAGGCTAGAGGGAGCATCTAAGCATCCCCATTATACTTAAATCTCTTATGGTTTTTTTTCAGTCTGAACATGCAGTAGTAGAGTTATGTTTAACATTTTGTTTATGCTTTTGTTGCTTATGAAGACACCCACTGTCCTAAGAGTGGGAATTGTTTATATTAGATATTTGCATTTATTTTAAATCACTAAAAATAAAAAGTCCTTTTTGACTTTACTAGATTTGCTTACTAACTGGGGTGCTGACCAATTTCTAACTATAAGTTTGTTTTTAGTTTGCACATTTTATAAGGTTAAAAAAGCTTTGGGAAGTTTAAATGCTGTGTTCTAGGAAACTGGTTCAAATACTAGAAGACAGAGACTCTGAATTTAAGCTAGTGATGCAATGAGGAAAAAACACCTCCTATTTCACACAGCAGAAAGATATGTTTAAATGGTTAAATATGAAGCAGAAGCCACTTACCTTCCGAGCTCATAAGTTTCCAAAATAATACTAGAAGATATAGCATATGGAGTAGGGCTTATGATCTTTAGCGAGGGGTGAATCATCTTCATGTAGATGCTCTGAATAACCCCTGTATGCATACTGACATCATCAGTAAAGACTTGGAGGCAGAGGATACTATGGTAACCATGCAATGTGCTGAGAGACAGAAGCCTTTAATTGCTTTAACAACTTCCTGGGGCTCTAGCTACCAGGCTTCGATTTGCTAAGCAGGAAATGAAGGTTGTCACAGAGGCACTGAATGTGACACTGAGCTGAAAGAACTCAATGAATCCTGAATCTATTAAATTGTGATGTGATTTTTAATAAGAGTCACCGCTTGAAGCCATTACTGATATTCTTCCAACATCTACAGAAGTCACAGATCAAGTAATAATATTGTCAGGTATCAATTTCATAAGCAGTCCTATATTGTTTTCCCAATTAACACTATTAATATTATTACATTAAGGCAGACGTCCTTTTCTTCAAAGTGAAGACATTGTTTTAATAGGATGTACATGTATGCTTTCAAGGGTCAACATACTGGTAGCAACAGAAACTGAAGCCCCCCATTTACTTATAGGTCAGGTACTGTATAATACAAACAGGCATGCTCTAAAGCTTCCATACACCACCACATTATATTTATCCTACATTCATATGTCTCAGCTTCGATGACTAATCTGCCAATACATTACTTTGGAAGGACAAAGCTCAAGTTAACAGAGAGAAATGCAGAGTGACAAGATATCAAAAGAAGCCTGTATAGCAAGGTTTCTTTAGTAGAGATTTCTAGTAAACCCACTAATGTCACATCATAGCTTGCCATAAAGAATTCATCCTGGTTTTCAGGGTTTTTGTTTGCTTTTAAGGAAAACCACAGGTGATTTTAGGTGTTTAGTACTGAACAGCTTGTCTTTTTGTTTCTTAGAAAAATCATTTCCTATAGCTTTGTCTAAATTATGACAAAGTTTAATCTGAAATCAGTTTTATTAGCTTATGACATTTAAGATACTGGCCTGAAAGCGATGATTCAAGCGGTTGCTCAGCTTTTAATTATTTAGTGTATGTGGAGCATGCACACATTCCCCCTCCCATGCTATTTCCCAACTTATAGCTCTGCTTGAGCACAAGTGAACAATTAAAAATCCCTTTCTATTTTTAACACAAAAACTTGGATCAGTGTTATCTGTTTCTTTTAATTCAACCTGAAAACTGAAATCCAAATATATTTTACTACTATTTTTATATTTCTAGTTATAACACCTGTGACCATTCATTTTTTTAATATGAATCCATTTAAGGGGTACATTTTCAAAAATTACCTATATATTAATAGGAAAATAGTTGTTTGCACCAGTATTTTCTTCCATACTTGAGCAAATTGCTTTTAATCTAACATTCATTTAAAGTAATGTTTTCCCTTAATGTTAAACAGATTTTCATCTATTCTGAAAACCAATTCCCCTCCCCCACTACAAGTATTATGAAACCACAGAGGGGGGGCAAAACGCAGTCAGCCTCACTTCAGTCCCTGGCAAAATCAGGGAGCAGGTCCTCAAGGAATCCATTTTGAAGCACTTGGAAGAGAGGAAGGTGATCAGGAACAGTCAACGTGGATTCACCAAGGGCAAGTCATGCCTCACCAACCTGATTGCCTTCTATGATGAGATAACTGGCTCTGTGGATATGGGGAAAGCAGTGGACGTGATATATCTTGACTTTAGCAAAGCTTTTGATAGGGTGTCTCACAGTATTCTTGCCAGCAAGTTAAAGAAGTATGGATTGGACAAATGGAATATAAGGGGACAGAAATCTGGCTAGATTGTCAGGCTCAATGAGTAGTGATCAACGGCTCGATGTCTAATTGGCAGCCGGTATCAAGCGGAGTGCCCCAGGGGTGGGTCCTGGGGCTGGTTTTGTTCAACATCTTTATTAATGATCTGGATGATGGGATTAATTGCACCCTCAGCAAGTTTGCAGGTGACACTAAACTGGAGGGAAGGGTAGATACGTTGGAGGGTACAGATAGGGTCCAGAGTGACCCAGACAAAATTGGAGGACTGGGCCAAAAGATATCTGATGAGGTTCAACAAGGACAAGTGCAGAGTCCTGCACTTAGGAAGGAAGAATCCCATGCACTGCAACAGGCTGGGGACCGACTGGCTAAGCAGCAGTTCTGCAGAAAAGGACCTTGGGATTACAGTGAATGAGAAGCTGGATGAGAGTCAGCAGTGTGCCCTTGTTGCCAAGAAGGCCAACAACATATTGGGCTGTATTAGTAGGAGCACTGCCAGCAGATCGAGGGAAGTGATTATTCCCCTCTATTTGGCACTGGTGAGGCCACACATGGAGTACTGAGTCTAGTTTTCGGGCCCCCATGACAGAAGGGATGTGGACAAATTGGAAAGAGTCCAGCGGAGGGCAACGAAAATGATCAGGGGGCTGGGGCACATGACTTACGAGGAGAGGCTGAGGGAACTGGGGTTATTTAGTCTGCAGAAGAGAAGAGTGAAGGGGGATTTGATAGCAGTCTTCAACTACCTGAAGGGGCGGGGGGGGTTCCAAAGAAGATGGAGCAAGGCTTTTCTCAGTGGTGGCAGATGACAGAACAAGAAGCAAGTGGTCTCAAGCTGCAGTGGGGGAGGTCTAGGCTGGATATTAGAAAACACTATTTCACCAGGAGAGTGGTGAAGCACTGGAATAGATTCCCTAGGGAGGTAGTGGAATCTCCAACCTTAGAGGTTTTGAGGCCCGGATCGACAAAGCCATGGCTGGGATGATTTAGTTGGTGTTGGTCCTGCTTTGAGCAGGGGATTGGACTAGATGACCTCCTGAGTTCTCTGTAACTGGTTCAATCACAGAAACCCCCTTGGGGCTGCCAACTGATGTGCCAAGACTATTTCTGCCCCTGCTATTCCTGCCAGCTTGGGACTCCAGAACCCTGCCTGGTTGTCCCAGACATGCTTGCTGGCTACAAACACAGACCCAGGCCTGAACAACAAGCTGCAGACTAAACTGAAACAGCTTAAGAAATGTTCCTGTCTCTAACACTCAGATGCCCAACTCCCAATGGGGTTCAAAACGCAAATAAATCCATTTTACCCTGTATAAAGCTTATACAGGGTAAACTAATGAATTGTTCGCCCTCTATAACACTGATAGAGAGATATAAACAGCTGTTTGCCCCCTCCAGGTATTAATACATACTCTGAGTTAATTCATAAGTAAAAAGTGATTTTATTAAATACAAAAAGTAGGATTTAAGTGGTTCCAAGTAGTAAAAGACAGAACAAAGTGAATTACCAAGCAAAATAAAATAAAACACACAAGTCTAAACCTAATACAGTAAGAAGTGATTACAAATGGAATCTCACCCTCAGAGGTGTTCCAGTCAGCTTCCTTTTACAGACTAGTCTCCTTTTAGTCTGGGTCCAGCAATCACTCACATCCCAGTGGTTAGTGTCCTTTGTTCCAGTTTCGTTTAGGTATCCTATCTCTTGAGCCAGCTGAAGACAAAATGAAGGGGTCCTCCCAGTGGTTTAAATACACTTTCTCTCGTGGGTGGACACCCCTCCCTCCCCCTGTGTAGAATCCCAGCTACAAGATGGAGTTTTGGAGTCACATGGGCGAGTCACATATCCATGCATGACTCACAACTTACAGCTAGCAGTCATTGTTCACATGTTACCTTGAACATCCTCAAGTAGACTTCTTATGTGGATTGGATCCTTCCAAGATCCATTGTCGGTTAAGCATTTCTTGATTGGGCACTTAACCTGCAAATTCCTTTCTGAAGAAGCTGCCCAAATGGCTTGCTAATGTTACTTAAAATCAAACAAGTGCACAGCCAAGATTCATAACTTTGAATACAAAAATGATACATGCATACAAATAGGATGAATATATTCAGTAGATCATAACCTTTCCAGAGATATGTTACATGGCATATGTAGCATAAAACATATTCCAGTTATGTCATTTATATTTACATAAGTATATTTCCATAAAGCATTATGGGGTGCAACTTCTCAGTCTCTTCCAACCCTAATATTCTATGATTCTATACAAAATTCTCAAAAGGAGGTCTTCAACATGATACAAGCATGATACATACCACCACCACTTACACAGCAGAGGTCCATAGTGCTGGGTGTCCATGACCACACTGTACAGCTTTATTTCAGGCATCTAAGAACTCCACAAGGTAATTAACCTGGCTGCATCAGATCAGTAATCAAGACTGGTAGCATGACTGTCACCAGTCCACGACTGGGCAGTGTCCCCTCTTGACCTAAGTCCCATCTTCAGAGCTCGATGATAAGTATGTCTAACTCAAAGATCACATGACTGAATTCTCTCACACCTATTGAGAAAGTGTCTAGAAACACTAACAACACGGCTGATAGCTCTTGCTGAAGACATACTTATTTGATCATACTTATTTATTAAACAGGTTCATGAACTTTAAGCAAATACCCAGAGAAATCATACTCCTAGTTTCCTTCCTGTCATATTAATTACCCTCCACGTCCCTCCTACTGTAGGGGTACTGCTGGTTTGGACAGGTAGGAGAACTGCAGCTGGGCAGATTGCATACTGAGTGTTCAGGCTTTCCATTTATAGACTGAATCAAATGGCCTTGCAGGGGACCCCAGATTTGCCATAACAAGCCATAAAAGTGTTTGACTACCCTCTACCCCCCCACCCCAGGAACATGTGTAGGGGTAAAGGCCTAATCCTCTACTGTTGGGAAACAAGGAGCAAGAGAGGAAGAAGGAGTGTGAAGCACAAACCAAGGGAGGAGAAATGAGACTCACAAAATGAAATTAAGGGTTTGTGCATCATGTTACATCCAAACTCTCAATCCTAAATAAAAGGGAAACAATGAAATCTATACAGTTATAGCAAAACGGTAAAAATGTTAGCTTTGTTGAAAACAGTCACTCTCAACTATTCGTGTCCAGCTTGTTCATGGCTCTCTCTTTTAGTATCGGATTCATACCATGTTAGCACAGATCAAATCTAATTCATTTTGGAATTGTAGGACATCAGCAGTGACCTTTCCTGAATGAATGCATTTAAAACTGTGGGAATCAAGTCCCAGTTTTAGTACCTCTCAGTAAATTCTAATATTTTAACCTTCCTTAAATCTTTGACTAGAAGACCAGTATTTATATACAGAAGTCAATACAAGCAGACACTTTTTGAAGCATTATGTATAAGGCAGAGAAAACAAATTTAAGCCTTTTATGCACTTGGTAGCCAGATAAGTAGCATCTCTCTGACCACAGGATTTTATGCATCCCTACAAAGCATCAGAGGGATAAAGGAAAGTCCTACCAACCCAAGGAAGCTAAGAGAGCTGGAGCCATCTGACAGTGTTACTGGCTAAATGTTTAGGAACCCATCTTTTCATGCTGTCTCTCTTACAAAACAGATCTGTGCAGACATTCTAAATGTTGTAGTTTAGTTACAAAATCATCTATTAGGTTCTACTGTACAATTAGTTCTTGAGTTTAATTCAATTAAGGTCACTTTCTTAGCTTGGAAATCAGACAGTTTTCAAATGTCACTGCTAGAGCTAGGCAAAGCTCGAGATTTCCAGTTCATGGAAAATTATACTCACATCTTTGACTAAAAGATGCATCAAATGAGCACTACCCCCACCTGTTGAAAGTTTCAGGTTCTCTTCATTATCTTCTTCTACATTTATCCTCATCTTTACTACAGTTGTAGCATTGTCTATGACAAAGTCACACACAGTACCTGACTCTTGGATTTTTATTCCAAGTTTGTTAAAGCTTTTACTGCTACTGCTTTTAAGTATTCTGCTGTGTAGGCACTTCCTGATATATCACTTACACCTTTAAGACAGACAATCCCATATTCTTTTGTCACACAAGCAAATTACTGGATCATTGTATACATTGCTGCACTCATCAAGACAAATTTCTTGTCAATGTTTTTTGTACACTGTTCAATTTCCTTCTCTCATACTCTATGCAGCAACCTTCCAACAATGTCTGCTAAGCTGGGTGGAACGTAACTTGGTCATAATGACTGAACCATGTCAATGAAATGTTTATTCTGAACAAGACAAAAGGGAGAATTTGTTGCATAAAACGATTCAAGCAATCGTTCATCTATGGAGTCTTGCTAGAATTTACATAAGAACTGCCATACTGGATCAGACCAATGGTCCATCTAGCCCAGTCTCCTTCTTCTAACAGGGGCCAGTTCCAGATGCTTCAAAGGGAATGAACAGAACAGGGCAATTATCAAGTGACTCATCCCATCTTCCAGTCCCAGCTCCTGGCAATCAGATGTTTAGGGACACCCAGAGCGTAGGATTGCATCCCTGACCATCTTGGCTAATAGTTATTGATTGACCTATGCTCCAAGAACTTCTTTTTTGGCCTTCATAACATATCATGGCAACAAGTTCCACAGGCTGACTAGGTGTTATGTAAAGAAGTACTTCCTTACGTTTGTTTAAAATCTGTTGCCTATTAATGTCATAGGGTGATCTCTGGTTCTGGTGTTACGTGAAGGGGTAAATAGCACCTCCTTATTCACTTTATCCATACCATTCATGATTAATTAATCCAATTCGCCACAAAAAAGCAAGCATGTTTTGCATTAAACCAGCTAGACATCTCTAAATCAAAGCTCAATAAAGGCTAATTTAAATTTTAAAATACTGTATGTTATACTGTACATTATTTGGAATTGGGAGATATAGTCTGTGAAGTAACAACATTCCATTGAATCATTGACAGTGAAGTTATTTTGGGGACATTTTATGGCCTGTGTTGTACAGGAAGTCAGACGAGATGATCACAATGGTTCCTTCTGGCCTTGGACCCTATGAATCAGTGCCTTATAACTCTAAGATCCTACTATCAGTCACTTTTTAAATCTAGAAGAGTAGTTATGCACCGTAACTGTTTTTATTACACTATTTATAAACATGGGGAAGTAATAAGGGAAGCAGTAGTTCCTCTATACTAGCAATACCCCACCTAATATAATGGTCACACTTAAAAGCCAACCCCACACACCTACCTCACACCTAAATCCACCTCTCCTAGTTCAGTGTTGGCCTAACTACTAAATTTGAACTATTCTCTTTTCTTTACACTGACCAAGTACAAATTCTAATAGACCTGATTCTCCTCAAAAAGTTTACAATACCTTGAAGGGTTAAAAATTCAAAAGGCTTCAATGAATTTTACATAGAGTAGAATGGTCACTTTTATCTGCAAAATGTAGTCATGCAGCTTTTGTCCATAGCCTGCCATGACGTTTTTGGTAGTTCTTTGCTTGAATGCTTCCCCTGTGACTTCAGGTTAAAAATCCCCAGTGCCTTGCCACACACAAGGCGACTTTTCACTGAACCTTATTTATACTTTTTAAGCATTTGCAATAATGCAGCTGTATGCAGTGATATACCTTTAATATCACATTTGATATTTTGTAATTAGGACAAAATTACAACGCTGTCACATGAGCTAATCTTGTCAAAATGATGTATTTCTATATATAAACACAAAGAGACAGCAAGGTCATTTACACTGAGAAGTTCACCTAAATGCCCTATAAAACTAGCTTAGCAAGTATACTGCACAAACTACATGGTATTAAACAGTTCATTCCAGGCTCTCTCTCCAGTCTGTGCTCATGTAAACAGCATTGTCTGTCACAAACCCCAACATCTTTGTGTGCAGAGAACGAACTGTTGTAGTGTTTGTACAGTTGCTTTGGAAATGGGCTCCAGAATACCACATTCCAACAACATAGTTTGGAGCTCACTTCACCTCATCGTTCAACATCAACATGTCTTGGGTTATGGAACATATGGACTACACGTGCAAGCATATTTATTTCAATTACTTGGTCTGGTCCACTTCAGGCCCTGTAGTGCCAGACATGTGACCACATTTGCCTTTTTCTTTACAAAGAATTTTATGGAGGTAGGGTCTGCCAGACAGACCTTTGCCAATGTAACATGACAACAGTGCTCCCAAGTTTTTTCAGGACCATGATGAGACTTAAATGCAGCACTTCCACTCATTCCTGCACATACCACTGTGGCACAGATGTTCCACCCATTGTGAAACATACACACCCCTTTGGAAACATTTTATTGTTCTTCCTTAAACTCAAGATAACTCCTTCATGAAAGTCTTTTACCTGATAAAGAGACAATCCGATAAATTATCTATAATACCAGAAACAAAGTCTTGCTCACAGCATGATCAAAAATCCTAGATGACACCAGGTAACAACATTGTGATATTCACCAAGTTATTCCAATCCTTAATTTATCATTTTAAAGTTCACATCTACATATCAACGTTTAGGTGAAAGGGGTGTTTGGGGGAGGGGAGCGTTTGTATGGGTTTTTTGAAGTATGCACCACTTCAATTAGGATCTTGCTTAAGAGGCTTCTGTCTCAGTTGGTTTGCTTTGCTCCATAGCTAAGAAAATGGGGGCGGGGAGATTTCAGAAGGTCTGAAGTAACACTTTTGCTTCTAAAATGCTTTGTGTAATGTGTTTACAACCAGCGTGTGCCTAGACACTTATATTAATATATCCATATGAGAAAGCATGCAGGAAGAAAGATGTTCAGTAGATGTTTCCTGCAGTTCAAGCACAGCTCTGAAGATTAAAGTCTGCACCTGAATACAGCACTACAATACCCACATGCATTTCACTGCTTGTAAACATTGATCCTTTAAACGTACTGCCAAAGACAGCCAGCACTTCCTTTTAAAAATATACCACAAAGGCGGGAACAGCAATGCACACAATACCCAGCAAAGTTTGAGAAGGTGCAGCAGTACACATTTATACTCTTTATGAAGGAATAATAAAAGTGCTGCCACTCAAATTATATTTCAGTTTACATTTTTTGTGTTAGTCAAGAATTCCAACCCCCCATTTTTATATGAATATATACACAGAGCGAGAGAGCGCGCGCGCGCTATTCTGAGGCATATACTAACACTAAAGGACCATTTATGTAGAGAACCACAGGTTCTCTTCCGACAACCTTCCTGTTCAATGTTCAGCCTGAGGAGATGGCTTCCAGTACAGTCACTGATATGACAGTACAGCTTTACGTCTCTTTCACTGGACACAAACAGTGAGGCTGTTTGATTTTTCCTAGCGTCTGGCTGAAACTGGTGCTTGGAAGACGGACAACTGACTAAAGCTCAATCCAGAACAGAAAGGAGATGCTGGTTAGCTGTAGGGAAAACCAGAGGGGATGGCAAAAAAAGAATATTTGCTCCTTTGAATATACCCACTTTTTTACAAAGTTCATATTCTAGGGGCTTCTGTTGAATTCTGTGCTGCTTCTGGATGTCCAAAAAAAGTGTCAGAGGCCAAGAGTGCTTTCTATATCTACGCTAAGCAGAGAGGTTGAACATTTTTCCTCTGGGTACAGCAGATCTTGTCTTCATTATCCATGCTTCTGGACACTTCCAGATTTTATTTCTAAAGTGAGAATTACAATGCATTTGTAACAGTGTGCAGATACACTAATGCCTAACCTGTTCCTGATTCACACACATACTCCAGGCAGGGGCCATAACAGCTGCTCCAAGAACAAGTAGGGAGAGACTGCTTGAGAGAAGGCCATTCTCCTAAGCCCCAGAAGTTGTGGGTGTGGGAAAGAAATCCCAAGCTATAGAGTATTTTTGTGTTCAATTTTGATGTTTATTGTCTGGTTCCTGTGACCAAGAGATACAATTCTCAGAGACCATGGTAAAATGCATCTGAGTTTTTTTTTATGCTGAAACTCTTTACTGGTTTACAGTGTTTCACACATGAGGAATGTTGTACCTGTGTTCCACGCATTGGCTACCAAATAATTTCCAGGTGCAAATTACAAGTGTTAGTTTTGATCAATAAAGGACTTTATTATTTGATTACCAGGCATCTGGGAAACCACCCTCTCTCTACATGCTCTAGCCATCTGGCAGCCTAGATTAGCAGGGAGGCTGCCAATCCATAGATTCGTTCAGCTGTGACAAGGAGCTCTCATTCAAGGGTCCTCAACTTTGGAATTTGCTTCCCCGCTTTAATCCAACGTGACCCAAGTTTAGCTCACCTTCAGGACACACTGAAAGGCCTATTTTCTTAGGTTTTTATTAGAAAGGATGATTCAAAATATCCAATTTTGTTTGCTTGTTTTATTAAAGGGAGGATGGACAAGTTTTTTTTTTTAATTAATTCAAATAAAGGGTGTGTGTTTAAACAAGTGAGATTGGAGACTGAAAATTTGACATTCCAAGGATAAATAGTATCACTATGAATCTACCGCAAGAACAGAATTTATCACCACAAAAATATTTGAAGTGGGATTTTTCCAACAAAGATAAATAAATCTGGAAACAGTGATCTATGGCAAGACAAAAAGAGGCCAAATATCACCTCCCTACTCCTCATCCCTTGAATGTAAAATTGCCTGTGTAGAATATGTATAATTAGTCTCCCACAAAAGAATACTAAACTTTAAGTATGCACTAGACTGGAAAATATTAGGAAAAATTGCTTCCAGGAGAAAATTTGCTATTTAACTAGTACTAGATCTTTTGTTGGCATGAGCCAAAAATTTTACAAAAGAACCAGTATTCTTTTAAAAAGAAAACTGAGAGGAGTGAAGCTTAAATGAGAATGTTCTAGCAATATACCCTTGCATACAAGAAAGAGTTTCTGAAGTTGTCCTTTGAAAAAAAAAAAAGATTTATGATCTTAAGCCCATTGTGACAAAGTGACAATTTTCTGTAATATTTTTATTCCTATGTGTGCCTCAGTTTCCCTCTCTAGTTTGCATTTCTTGAAGAAAGGTTAGGCCTGGTCTACACTAGAAACTTAAGTTGTCTTAACCAAGTCACTCAGGGATGTGAAAAACACACCCACGCACCCCCTAAGTGGCATAGTTAAGCCAAAAACTAACCCTCAGTGTACATACACAGTGCTAGATCGACAGAAGAATTCTTCTGTTGGCCTAGCTGCTGCCTCCCTAGGAAGTCGATTACTTATGCTGATGGGAGAATCCATCAGAGCAGGTAGTGTCTGTACTGAAGTGCAGCAGCAGCGCAGCTGTGCCGCCATAGCATTTTAAGCATAGACATATCCTTAGAACCTGCTCTTGTGCTTGTTTAGGTCACACAACTGTCTGATCCAAAAGAGGGACACAGGGAGCTGGGGGTCAAGACTATTGTAGGAGGGTTGTCATATTGCCACTCTTACTTCTGCACTGCCTTCAGAGCTGGGTGGGCAGAGAATGGCAATTACTGCCCCCAGCTCGAGATCAATAGACTGAAAGGTGTCAGAATATGGGGTAAGAATTTGCTTTTGGGAGGGCCTCAGCAGCTCTCACCTGGTACTAAGGACAAAAGGAAGGGAGCCAGCGTCAGAAAGGGAGTCCATAACAGCTTGGCTGGCTGATTGCTGCAAATACTAAGAGAGCAGCGCACCCTGAAGGGGACTAGTACAACCCTCGCACAGGGGCCTGACTTAGTTGGGTTTGATGAAGCGAGCCAGAGATAGAGAGACAGTACTGGTACTGGAAGGCCCAGTCTCAGAGTCTTGAAGGCCAAAGGCCTGCCCCTTTGGAACTGTGGCACTCTTTGGGATTCAGCACAAGAGATTCATTGCAGCCTGGGGAATAGACCAGACCCTATGGATCCAGGATACCTATGCCCACCCAGATTTTTTCCAACTTTTGTTCTTAGTAGCAGGGAAGAAAAAATCCACAATCCTTCATATTGCCAAGAAATAAACCAGAGTTGTCAAAGGATAACTGATGGGTATGATATAGTTGTCAGCATACCCGCTATGGAACACAGCCGAGAGAGCCACAGCAGGTCAGACTGTTAAAAAACTGGGCAGACACTCCCACATGGGTGGTATATTCTAGAGATTTAACCAAACCAGCAACAAATGAGTGCTCCTGTATCAACACTGCATGTGAAGTTATGAAATTTTGCTATAGGATTGTAACTCAATATACACATTATAACAAGATGATAATACTCAAACGATGACTTTCTGAACGATACCTCACAAAGCACACCTTGTTCAAGATTTATCACAATTTTGTAACAGTGGTGACCATATTAGTGTAGACTGTCACCTTCCCCTTTAGACAGCATCACAACAGTCATTCTTGAAAACTCTGAATAGCTTTTTGAGAAAAAAACAAAACAAAACTGTGACCTGGAAAATAAACTCCAGAAGACATCAGACTGAAGCAAGACTAAAAGATTTTTTTTCTAAATAAATCATCATCGGGAAGAGAAAGGGATGTATTTGCTTTCCCTATTCCATGTGCTGTAGAACAGAGAGTTTCTAAGCCAACTAGTCTAGTTGGTCTACTTTCTTCCCTTCCCCCTCCTTTCATATTTGTGTCAAACTGTGCCAAAATGTATTTTGCTTTTACAGCAGGATTAACTAAAGGGTTTATTTCCTTGGAAATATGTACAGTATATAATTTGTATCCACTATGGATACCTCAAACTGTGAGGACAAGAAAGAAACTGACAGCTCATGTACTGAAAAAAAAAAAGTGCCTCAGAGGATTCAGATATGTAACATACTAGATTGCTTTAAGACAAGATCCAGTTAGCTGATTTGCAAGGTCTCCATTAGTGCCCCCCGTTTCTGGTGGATATGTTAAATTATTGATAATAGGAGTGTTACAGTAGTAGTTTTAATTGGCTCAGATGACATACCTAAGTAAACACAAAGACTAATACAATGTATATTTTAATCCCCAGTATGCGCAATTCTGTTATTCAGATTAAATGGAAGTCGACAAGAGCTGCAGGGGTTGAAATAACTGTCTAGTCACCTACCTGGGACATGTGATATTTTGGCCAACATGATTTTTCTTTAAAAGCAATTTCATCTGTCTTCAGATTGACACTGGATTGACAGGAAGAAGCAAACGCTCCAAAGTAGACAGCTGACTATAGTGTACATCAGAAGTAAGAACACTACCCTCGGGTAAAGCACAGTTGGTAACAATGGCAGCCACTGAAATAAGTGACTGCTAAATTATGGGTGAACAGTGGTTGATATCCATGTGATGTGTATATAAGTAACTCTATACAACTCAGAAATGGACCAATAGATTAATTTGCCTATCTTAAAAACTGGAAGGAAAATAGGAAACACTCAGTAAGTTAAAAACAGCCAGCCAGCCAGTTTTTAAGTAAATAGCCTCAACAGTGGCATGCATTTGCTAGCAATACATAGAATACTGACATGTAGTAAAATACTGACCCACAAAATTAAAAAAAAGTTAAAAGAAAGTTATGAAATGTAGACCCCAATAATCCCTTTTAGGGCAGGTCTACACTTAAAACACTGCATCGGCGCAGCTGCACCGATGCAGCTGCTCTACTGAAGTGAAGAGGGGCCTGCGCCAACAGGAGAGCTTCTCCTGTCAGCATAACTAATCCATCTCCACGAGAGGCAGTAGCTATGTCAATGGGAGAAGCTCTCCCACCAATGCAGCACTGTCTGCATCAGGGTTAGGTCAGTATAACTATGTCACTCGGGCGTGGATTTTTCACCCCCCTGAGCGACGCAGTTATACTGATATACATCTGTAGTGCAGACCTGGCTTTAGTTAGGGGAAGTAATGCTGTGTCAGTCTAACTCTCCGCAACACAGATTTAACAAACAAACAGAAAGGTACGACCAAGACATGTCCACACTGATCTATCAATGTGACAAACAATCAATAAACTTTCTTGACTTCACTGAAGTAGAAATGTAGTAAGTTAATTTAAGTAGTCCAGCTTCAGAAGGGACGTTAATCTAATGTCCCTTTTAGTGAAATTTGAGAACTACCACAAGTTTAGAATCAGTAGGTGTAATTTGTAATTAATTGTAATTATTGTCCTTGATAATATTCCCAGCCCTTCATAAGAGACGGTGCAATGAAGAGTAGCGTCTAATGAAAGCTAATATACAAAATTATTACAGTTGTTGATACTGTAGGATTTCAGGCCTCAAATAATTAACTTCCAAAGGTATTATCACAGTGTTGAGTTGATGTTTTTAATGATCTTATTCAAGTTCTTGAACTACTAGCATGGATAAATACATCTGTTCAACCACAAACTGACCTAGATAGCAGGTAGGTCAAGTTAGTCTTCATACGCACCAAAGAAATGTAACAATGGAGACATAAATCAGTGTTTAAAGCAGCCAATTTTATCAAGTGGTTAGAACCCAGAGAACCCAGCACTGAAAAGACTCTTCCGAAGAAAGACCTTTGCCCTAAGAACATAAGCTTACTGTTCTACTGGAAGTTCATAATGATTGTAGAAAGAGTCTTGTCCTGCCTACAATCTCCCAACGGTGCTGAGATAAGGAGTCTTAAATGTCCTCAGGAAGCATGCTCCATTCTATGCTAATCTGCTCCATAACTATGAACTTCAGTCAGGCTGACTTCATCTAATAAAAATATGATTGAGAAAAAGGATACATACCTAAAGATAGGTATTAAAGTGGAGAAACTTGTATTCTGAGATAGAAGATTTCTAAATCCCAATAAAGCAACACTTCAATGTTGGCTTCCCTAATTTGCTTAAGTAATTGAAAATCATTAACAGTTAATTAGGCATACCAAAAGCCATGTGACAAAAGTAAACCTAGTACAACAGATGGTGCAGAATTCACAAATTACAGTACACGGGAAACTCAAACATGTAGGAAAACAGTCAGATATAAGAGAGCCAACTATAGACAAGCACGTGTAGGTAATACATATTTTGATGATATGGCTATAGAGATGGGAGTTATTGGAAAAAAAGAGAAAATTAAGCTACCTAGGAAAAGTAAGATTCTCAACTGTAGTATTAAATTAATGACTGATGGGGCTGGTGGTACCACCTATTACTAATGTTTGCTGACCGTCATCACTATAAAAAAGAAGCCCCTGTTTTCAGTTGCTTATAAAACTCTGCCATATTTTAACCATTTGGGCTGAAGTGAATTTGTTTGAGATAATTTCATCCAAAACTGTCGAGCCATTTCCAAGAACAAGGCTAGGGAAAAGAATGTTTTTCCTACAATAAAAATTTTTAGCGACCATTTCTTTGAACAACTTTCATGACCCCATGCTTTGAACTTTGGCAGATGCAACACCTCCATGAAAGTAGGCCCCAATTTGGCCAAGTTATAAGCCTTTGGGGGGGAAATAATGGAAGTTCACACATGCTTAGTAGAGACTACCTAGATGTTAGCAGCTATATTCCCTGAAGATTCCATCAGACTGGGCTTGTTACAACACAGTTGAGAAGCCCTTTCCAGGAAACTGCACCTCTGCACTGCAGTGGGCTATGTCAGATCCAGTCCAGACACTTGAAATGAGAGCAGAGAAAATGTCTCACCTGTGTTCTCAGTTACTTCTCTGCTGGGTTCAGGCAGCATGGAGGAGGAAGCTGCCTAATTCAAATGTAGATGGGACAAAAGACAGACTGGGACCAGGAGACTAGGGAGGAGTGGGGGTGATGAGAATGGAAGCTTAGAGTGGAAGGGGGAGACTTGGAGCCAGCAAGGGAAATCGGGGAGGGAGGAATAGAAGCCTGAGATCAGATGAGGAGCTGGGGGAAAACTGGGACTGAAAACCAATGGGGCAGGGAAGACAAAGATACTGAGACAAACGTCAGAGGGACACACACGGATATTGGATGAGGAGCCGAGGAGCCCAGGAAGAAAGACTGGGACTGGGAGCCAGTGGGAGAGGAGACATGGGCAAGGGTACTTGTGCAACTGCATCCAGAAGGCTGCTCTAACTTCGGCTGGGTATGGCCCTAGTAGGGACAATAATATGGGAAGGGACTTAAAGCAACCTTTGCTCTTCATTCTGCTGCATAATATCTTCCCCCAAAAATTTACAGACTCATCTTAGCAATTGATAAATTGCATCTTTTAAAACTGAATCTGCCACCATCCAAAGGAGCTAACAATATAAAGGTTTCCCCAGGTTCATAGTACACTGAATTGAAGAACTTCAACAGTATTTTAAATATTTCATAGTAGTACCAAGATAATTATTTGTAACCCAATTTCAATATGAACATACATACAAAATGGAGTTCAGAATGCAATCTGGAAAAAAGAAAGGGGGGCTGCCAACAGTAAAGGTTTCAAGCACACTATTTATAGCTGCAAAAATCTACAAATTGACTCAAAATGACAGTAAACAACACGCATACAAATAAAGAGATGGATTCAAGGTTAATGACATCACTATTTATTTTTAGAAGACAAACACTTCAGCGTGGCTTCAGGAAAGTACTACATGTTAGTTATTTCATACAGGTCATCCTGAATGTTTAAGGGGATTTATGTTTATTTTATAATTACAAAGCAATGTTGAACAAAAATAAATCTTATGTGAAATTCACAAATATTTATTTTTCTAAATTGTGTTACAGTTTGTTTAAGTTCACCTCCTAATGTTGACTAATTTTAAAAACTCTCCAGAGCCACTACCTACACCCACCTTTCCTAGCTCTAGCTTTTACTGCCCTAGAGAGTTCTTAAGGAACAGTGGCATAACTTAGTAGTCCAGGGAGCCTGAGGAGCATAGCTTTATGGGGTAGAGCAGGGATCGGCAACCTTTGGCACGTGGCCCGTCAGAGTAAGCTGCCTGGCGGGCCGGACCAGTTTGCATACCTGCCGCGTCCACAGGTTTGGCCGATCACAGCTCCCCCTGGCCGCGGTTCACTGCTCCAGGCCAACGGGGGCTGCGAGAAGCAGCAGCCAGGACATTGACCCACAATATTCCACATAATTTACCATTTATAGGATAAAGTGTAATGGAAATTGAGAAACATGTGATGGGTTCATCACAGAAAGTGTTACACAGCAAACAAATATAAAATGTAAATGTATTTTTAAATGACACACACTGTCAGATAAATAAAGCCAAAAATCAACTTACAAAGAATATCTGAAATTCTTTTCCCACATAAGTTACATAAAACTAAGGCACTAAAATATTTGTATACAGGAAAAAAAATAGGTGTCCTTTTGATGCAAAGTGCTTTACTATTAAAAATACAATTAGATATGTACAAAACACGCCAATAACAAACAAAAATACTAGTAGTTCCTCAAGCACCATACAACCTACAAAATAAAGTAAGTTTTATTGTCTAATTTCCCTCCTCCTCCTGAGAGAAGGATTAATACAGACCTCCAGTTGTGGGCTCCCTCATAGCTCTGGGACCACCCCTCCAAACTAAGGTGAGCAGACAGCACCATCAAGTGGAGGTTTGAAGATGAGCACAGTCCAGAAAGGCCAATAAACCTTCTTCAGAGTAGTTTCTTCACATAGGTTGGATCCAGTCTTTTTTAGCCTTTGCATCTCAACAAATCATATTTGCAATTCACTCCTTTTTCTACTGGCGGCCAATGCAAAGAATGTTCACAAGTGGTCACGTAAGAGAATAAACAAATTCCCACATTCTGCCCGTGATGGAGATGCCCTGCTGGTAGCTCACAGCAGAAGGAGTTTCAATGGCAAAATCCTGTGACAGGAACTAGATCACTGTGAGGAAGGAGAATCTCCCAGGTTACAAGTCTGGTAGAAACATCCTGACTTCCTCAGAAAACTGATTCCTTAAGATTGTGAATAGCCAAGAACCATCTCCAATTTATTAACACATTACAAGATCTGGTTGTACCCTACAATGTTATTATTCAATGTTAAGGCATCACTTAACATTGAATAATATGAGTAGGAAACAATATAACTCTGCATCACATCACATGACAAGATTTGGGATGTAGACTCAAATTAGCCCCTTATTTTTTTTTAATCCATTTTTTAAAGCATCAACTGGATTAGTCAAGAAAAGCTGTGGATTCCCTTGTGACTGTGCTCAAATGGAGTGATATAATTCCATAGTCCAGACCATCAATGGTAGCTTTTGGTGAATTAACTGCTCATTCTGTTCAATTTATTCTGAACCTGATTTGGAGCTCACCTTTGATGATGAGGGGAAAAAAGAGCTGGTAGGCCTTGAGCATCCCAAATGAGAAACAAGGATTGATATCAAACTTCTCAGGCCAGTAAGAGGAGAAAAAAAAAAAAAAAAAAAGATGGCCCACAACTCAGCCAGATAAACAGGATGTTCCTACCTGATTAATCTTCTCCACACAGAAAGCCAAAAAAGTCTCAAAGTGAGAGACTCTATCCAGGTTTTTCTACTCTGCTTATCACACAGTATATTGTCACCTGACTGAATTACTAGTATGTTTGTCCAAGGCTAGAGATATTCCAGCTACATCAGATTTGCCACCACACAACATCTATGGTTAACTACTTGCTGTATCTATTCCTAGCCTCAAGAACAGTGTTCCTATAAACCTGCATAAATTATGTATATAAAGAAGTCAGTTTAATTTGCAAAAGTTCATATGCCATCTCCTCTCAAACCTCTGGTTAAGTTATTTAAATTCAAGTTATCATTAAACCATGAGGCAGGCATTCTGTACTGATAAAGTCAAACTGTGGACAGAAGCCAGAAAGTCAAGCACTCCAAACAATGAGATATACTAGCCTTCAACTAGTTTAACCACCACCAATCCTGGGGCAGCTGTGATTCACCAGGAGATCATCATCAACTCACACAACAATTTAAAAATATTCAATATATAAATCCTGTATTACATATGTCCAGTCATTTCCAACCTGAAATATTTATTACTCATGCACATTGCAGTAGCAACTTCTTGCCTGCTCTTTAAAAAGAGGACAACATAATTAAGCATACGAAAGACTATGTATATTTCCTCTCCTGATTGCTGGGGCTCCTTTATCTTCTCTTTGCTGTTCTAGGATTGCATATTTTCAGATTGATAATATTTTTATTTGCCTTTGTGTATTCTTGGGTGTTATTTTTAATACCATTGCATAAGCTGCAAAGAATATTTTTGATACAGTAATTTAAAGTTAAATATTGTGACAGACATTACTTCTGAAATGCATACATCCAAACCTGGAAAATTAAGGGTTTACTCAAACAAAGAGCCATTGAAAGCTGCCTTAAGCAGCTACTTGATGGACAAAATCAAAACAAAAAACAACAACAACAAAAGGACATTCTCCTAAAGAGGTGAAATATAAAACTATCCATTACATTTAGTGATAGCTTGAGGATCTCTCTTAAGACAAGAGTTTCAATGTTCAGGGCTAACTGCACCATTATCCCTTTCCCTATCCTGCAATGGAATTCAGATATTCTCCCATGCCTGGACCTGGCCCTGGGCTACAGTACCCTGTGTATCAATCATTCCTACCCAGCAGGTCCGGCTGACTTTAGGTACCTGCTGTTCTTCCCCAGTGGTATATGGTGATCAGACAGTTCTCTGAAAATAACAATATTGATTATTTTGCAGTAGGAACAAAGCATTTCAAGAAAAATTGTTTTAAAACAAACAGCCTACATGTTTGTCTATCTTACCTAAAGACTTACCATCCCCTAATAATTTAGCAAGCCCTAACTTCTTCAGACCCCCATCCTGTGGCTCAGCCTGACTCTCCAAAACAACTAACTTCCCCACTGTGTTTCCCTCAAGAATGTGTTCTTTAATAAGCCTGCCAGAGTTCTTTTGATCACCTGCATTGTGGTGCCTTTTCCTGTCCTGGTTTAAGCCAGCTTTGTAAATTATCTGGAGAGAAGGCAAAAATCTCCATAGCTAGTAGTCCTGGCATTGCCCCTTAACCGCTCACAGGTCTGCAGAGAGATACCTTATCTTGAGCCATTCTTTCTATTCCTGCTTGTTTTTTCAGAAAGTCTCACTTTGTGTTAAAACCAACAGTCATACAGAACACATCTCAATAACCACGTCAACATACAATATTAAGAAATTACAAAGCAGCTCCAGATGCATCACAAAGAGGATCTACAAGAGCAGTCTTCAGTGTTATAGGTTTATTGTACCATAACTAACAGTTATAAAAATATTTTATTCAGCAACTTTAAGAAAATGTAACCAGCATTCACATGAACAAGTGATATCAGTCTATGTTCAGAAGAGACTGACGTGTCACAGACATTTCTCCCCTACCCTGGCTACAGCAAGTGACCATTCTGCATCCACTGCTGTGAATTACTGACCACTTAGAGAGAAATACACATTGTTCTCACCAAGAAGAGTTATTTTTCCCATGATCCATAAATTTATGGACACCCCTTTGGCATGATAAAGTTATTAAGCTCCTTTCCACAAAGGAAAGGCCATAACAACTCACTGCCACCATCATCACAGCTTTAGAGTTATGGGTAATATGAAAGATAACTGCCCTTCCCAAGTAAGTTATATGGGCAATTTTTTATTATGGAATTAGAAGGTATTTTTATATAAATCACTGTGCCTTATTAACAAACAATTTAAACCCACTTTAGATTTTGTGATTGAGTCATAAAGAAAACCTTTTCATGCCTGTGAAATTCTTATCAGAAATGGCACAATCATCAATCTGTTCCTATAGGAGGGGGCCTTTATTGAGCAGCAAAGGAGGCAGTCAAAGCTGTCAATCATTAACAGACCTCTGGAAGAGGACCCACCATTTCTTTAAGTTTCCAGAACGGTAACTAGGATAGTACTGAGAATTATAATTTAAAATCGTTTTAGCATAATTACTGACTTCCACTTATTTCCTAACTAGTGTCTTCAGAGAGAATGCCACCCCTTAAAGTGAGTTTCGACTGGTGAACTTGATCTCTCTATATTAAAAAAGAGACGAGAAAGCCAGAATAATGTGCATTTTGCCTTTTACTCAACTAATACACACATCAACTTGTCACAGAGGGACATAACTAGCAATGCTTATGTACTTTATATACAGATGGAGTAAAGAGAAATCCTCTCCACAGTGAAATGTTGCAAATAGCCTTGCCAATAGCACCTATCTAGGCTACCATCATTTTCAGATGCAATAACTTGGAAAAGGAGAGCAACCTCTAATTTTGGAAGCAAGTTACCTGACACTATTTTCTAATCTGAACACTCATAATCAAGTATATTAGAAGTATGAGAAAAATGTCTTAAATATCAAAAATATCAAACCCCACACACTGGTATTTCTAACCTTCAGCTTCCACTGCAGTGAGGAAGTAGTTCCTAGTCCAATTATATTCAGCATCTCGGACTTCACAGAGCACATGTGTGCACAAAGATAAAACTAACTGGGGTAAAACTGGTTTCAACCAAAGTCACCTCAATTTCAAAAAGCCCATTGAAGATAGCGAGTATATATTTGAAAGCCAGTTAATAGTGTACCAATGATTTTAAATAAATACAAATATATAAGTTATCTAGAAGGGATTACTTGTGTTTAATCTTTTCAGAACTTGTTTTCTATTAAACTGCTTGGAAATGACCATTTAAAAATTTTTATACAGTGTAATATTTTCACTTTTTTTGAAAATGGAGTTGGGCACTTTTGAAAATGTTACCCTTCATAGAGACAACATTTATTTTAAAAAGGTCATTTCCAAAAATTTAGAAGATTTTGTTTAAAATTATGGTCTACATAAGAAATGTAAAAACATATACCACATCCACATAAAATCTGCCATGAGATGAAAAATACCTCTTTATTCTAAAGAGAGATATCAACCCTCCCGGAACATTTCCTAAAAGCCCAAGAAATAGAGGAGTCTTGCTGCCAGCCCTGAAGATTGGCATTCAGGCAATTCATTAATGTGGTGGTCTGATAAGAATGTTCACTGATTAAGGGCTCCTCATGGAGAATGCTCTGCCCGTCTGAAGATGTTCTATTTTAGGAGCCTCTATTGATTGTAACCATAAATATACCACATGGGGAGAAAAGGTTTCTGTCAATTAAGTTAGTCCAAAACCATTCAAGGCTTCATTGCTCAAAAATCAACACCTTAATTTCAGTCCGGGAGCATTGGAACACAGACATTCAGGGACAAAACACTCAGCTCAATAAGCACACAGCCACATTCTGCACTAACTTGAGAATATGAACAGGCTAAAAGGTGCAGAGCATACTGAGGGGACAAAGCATCCACCAGTAAAGGAGCTCTGCCTCTGTAAGAAAGCCCTGTAGCCTGCTGGCCAGATGTAGATGAAGAAAGCAATAGAGTTGTAAAAGGATAATTTTATGGTAGCATAGATTCATAACCGCATACAAAATTGCAAAACAGCAATTTCTATTGTGAATAGTAATTGATTATAATTTGCAGCACGAAAAAGGAAGTCTTTTAAATGTCTGGTTCCAAAAGCATAGCAAACCAGCTCCTCCATACAACATAGCAGTCATGGTATTCTATCATGCCTCTTGATGACACAATTGTGGTTTCACTCTTCAAAAGAAGTCCCTGCAACAGTTTAAAAAGCTTTATTTTCACCTGTAAAAGTACCTTCAAACACTACTTATCAGAGTTATAGAAGAAGTCTTAAGTCATTTAATTAATTGTCCTTATGCTTCATAAGTCAGTTTAGGCACATCTTTACTCATAAGCATATCACCATTGTAAAAGCAAGGTTTTTACCCCGGCCAATAAAAACCCCACTTATTTACAGTAAACTCCCACTCCTGAAGCATCTGAAATCTACAGCATTGTGCTCGTGCAGGAGATACTAAAACTGACTAGGCTATCTTCATTGTCTGAGTGCTTGAGTGTACATAGTAAACTAAACAGCATTAATAGAAAAAAAACAGATTTTTTTAAAATTCAGTTTAATAATGTACGGTATGTTAGTAGCAATACATGAGGATTTTTTTTTAACCTCTAAGATTCTTAACCTGACATTTCTTTAACTCACTCATTGCATGAACCCTTTGAAACTTGGTGTTAAGATCCCCTCTCTCTCAATTCCTCAATGCTATTGTACAGACAATTTTTTGTTATTGTCTGGCTTGTCATGAGTATTGGACTTCTGGCATGGATTTTATTAAAAGAAAAACAAGGACCATTTAGGTATATTTATTTATATGAACTTTAGAAATAGAAATAAGATACATGAAGCTTTTCAACCTTGTAATTTCATTTAACAGACTATTTAAATTGTTTTGTCAGTTGCAGAAAGATGTATCACATAGAACACAGAGTTTAATATCATAACAGAAACGAACTAAGTTATTGTCTACATACATTTGTTCTCTGAAAAACTGAGCACTATATATCTCTGTTACCTAAACCTGTGGATTAATCTCATTTAATATCCTGATATAACAATAATGAAGCAAATTAATGCTATGGGAGGAAAAGACAGTGGGCTATAGTTATTAGGCATTATTATAGCCACCGGGGTCTATAACTGGATGCCTGCTGTGAAGAGAAAGCTCTTCTACACTGACGATTGCAGAGCCCTTTCCTTAGACAGAGGTCAAGCGTCTCATTTCTGTTCACCACTGTGAAAAGAATTCTTCCTAACAGAAGGCTCTTTGCACATTGTCTACTTACATCCGTCTAGAAACGATTTACAAATTATTTATCTGCACAGTTAGGGTAGCTCACTAGACTACAGACCAAAACAATATCAAAATATCTTCTTAAAAGAAGAGTATAGATAACAGACTTGAAAAACAAAGCAGAAATATCTGACACTGAACAAAAAGGGCCAGAAATAGCCTGATGTGCAACAAAGTTATAAACAAGCTGCTTCTGCTCCACTCATTGTAAGGAAAACTGATAATTGACAAGCATAAAATAAGTTCCACTCAAAAACTTATGTTTCGAGAACATTAATATCCAAAAGCTGTGGTGGGCCATGCAACCTTAACCCTGCCTTTTTTGTACGTACATTACAGTTTTGTCTTTAATTACATGGTCATATTCTTTTTCTCATAATAAAAGAGTTCACTACAACCTTAGGTACAAGAGCAGCTCTCTGTAGTGTCTGTTACTCCTATGTACTTATGATATTTACTCCCATCCCTTCTGATATTTTGACATTTGTTTTTATCTTAAATTGGGACAAAGTCATATATGAAATTTTATCATGCAACAGAAAATTCAAATAAAATTGGTTCAAAAATGTTGAACCAAAACATTATGACTTTCCTGAATAGAAACATTTCATTTTGGTTTGTCAAACTAGATCTAAATGTTTTGTTTCAGCATTTATCTGTGACCCCTGAGCTGCCGTGGTAACTCATGGAAATTCTGGTTTTGGTTCCCTCACACACTATTCTCATCTACCAGCAAAATTTCCTGAGCGGACTGCATTTCCCACAATGCAGCAGAAAACCCCCTTCCCTTTCCGCTACCCTCCCACCCCCCTTGTTGAACTGATATTGGGAAACCCAGCTCATTGAGAATGGGGGCATGAGTATCCAAACCTCATTTCACATTATGCACTGCAACAGTTCCAGCAAAAACAGACCAACGTCTAATGCAGGGGTTCCCAAACTTGGTTCCCACCACTTTCTACAGCTCCCATTGGCTGGAAAAAGTGACCGTGGCCACTGCAAGCTGCGAATGGCTGCACCTGCGGATGCTCAGATTAACAAAGCACCTCACAGCCCACCAGGGACTTACCCTGAACAAGCTGCAAACCAAGGTCTAATGGATACAAAACAAAAACATTTTGATTTAGTTTGACAAACTGTACTATTTTGATTCATGCTGACCAGCTCCCAAACTAAATACTTCATTTTGATTTTTTCCCACAATGGAAAATCTAAATGTTTTTGGGAATATGAGATTTCCCTGCAGAAATCATCTATTTTGCAGAAACTGACTTTTTCACTGAAAAGACTGCAATGGAAAATTCCTAACCAGCTCTAATACGTTCACTAAACTCATGATCATACTGGCAAAGAAATATGCCAGTTTACTGTGATTTTAAAGCAGAAACACCCACTGAAATAATTTCCGTCTACAAATGTTCTACCTATTCCTGTTTCAACTACGGTCACGTCATGTTCAGACACCAGCTCTCTGTATACCAATAGGGTCTCCACTATGTGTGCAGATTTTACGATCAGCTTTTAAGAAATCACTGCATACACTGCAGCTCCAAAATACACACTTTCAACCATTGTGCTCAAAAGATACTATTTGAATATGCAAACATTGTACTTGTGCACGCAGATACTAATTTTTCATGTGCAACAAGCATTTTTGGCCATTTAACTATGTATTTATATTCCTCCTCCCAATCACTGTAGTGTCCAGGCTTCTCACAAGTATTCATGAATTTATGTTCGACTCCCATTTGAGGTAGGGATGTATTTATATACGTTTAAAAAATGACGAACTGAGATAAAAAGAGATGAGATTTGTGCACCCAGGAAGTATGAAACAGAAGAAGGAACTGAATCCCAAATCTCACTGGGGTATATCTGTCGTGTACCTTAACTACAGACCACTCTTACCTCACCACAACTTAGCTGAGTTTTGAAAATTCAGCCCTTAAAAACTAAAGAAATGTGCCATAACTGGCAATAATTTTGAATGACACTGCTTTTATGAGCACCAATTTAAGTTTTCCTGTCTTATTTATTTATTTTAAGATATCTCTTTGCCACAAACCACCTAACAGTTTAGAGGGGAAAAAGAATGAAATGAGTATTTGTTAAAAAAACATCAGATTGATAAATCTGGAAAAAGGTCTCCCTATATCCACAAAAACAGGCTAGAGAAAGGCACTGGAGGTATCCAGCAAAGAGTAAGATCAAAACCGAAGCTGCATATAGAGTAGATCTTTCCTTCTCACATCAGCCCAAAAGCTCTGAACTGTGTGTGTGCACACACACTTGGAGGAGATGGAGTTACTTGTGTTACTTTAATGGACTGTAAGATGTTTATGATTATTTTTACAAATAATCTATATTGTTATTTCTGTGTCTTACACTAGAGTTCTCTTTTTGCCTGGAAGTATTTCAACTTGGATTGAAATGGTAGAAACTGAATAAATACAAAAAAAAATAATAATAAAGCAAGTTTTGATAATATACATAGGAATTGCCATTGTAGATCAGACCCATGATCTAGTCCAGTAAACTGTCTCCAACAATGGCCAGAACCAGATGCCTCTGACAAGGTACAAAAACCCACACTACATAAGTGAGGTATAACTTGCCCCCATGAAGTCTCATCCTAAAAGTTAGATATTGGCTTAAACCAGGGTTTAAATTCAGCCGGAGCTGTTCAGAGCTTTTCAAATCCGCAAGGCAGAAGCTGCAAGCTCTGGGAAATACTTCTATGAGAATTTAAACCCTGGTTTAACCCCTGAAGCATGAGATTTTAACGTAGACAAACTTCGGAAGTAAGATTAACACTACATATCTTTATTATCCATATAAACATCCAATCCCTCTGTGAATCTTACTAAATTTATGTTCTGTTGACATCCTGTGAGAGTGAGTTTCTCAGTCCAATTATGTGTGAGCAGAAAATATTTTTTCCATTTACAATTTTGATTTTGCAACCTTTCAGTTTAATTTTGAAGGTCCCCATGCTCTTGCACTGAGACAATGACAAGATTATAACCTGTTTCCCTTTGAGCAGGGGTGAAAGTAAGCCGGTTCGGTACCAGTAAACAGTGGCCCCCGGTACCGACCCAAACGCAGGTGATGTTAAAGCGCTGCCGTGGCAAAGGACCCAGCTTAAAGCACTCGCGGGGGGGGGGGGGCACTAGCAGGCAAAAGGAGCTGCTGCCCCAGGGCCCGGCAATTTAAAACGTCCTGGGGCTCTGGTTGCTGCTGACGTGGCAACAGTCAGAGCCCTGGGCAGCAGGGGCCAGGCAGCGCGGATGCACTGGCTGGGGGACACTGACCCCCCCCTCCCTGCCCTTCCGCCTCAGGCCCCACTCCTTCTGGGGGCCAGAGCCAGCCCCCGTTTTGGTAAGTCCTCTGTGTTACTTTCACCCCTGACTTTGAGCCATAACAATACTTAACAAGGAGGTAATATGCTATACAGAGGTTCTGCCCTTACATACATGCGTATAATTCATTGCAATCATGGCAATTGTAGACATATATTCAAGACCAAACTTTGTCTCAGTCTAAACACTGTGACACCCATTGCACATGTTTAAGTCACTTCCAAAATAATAGAGGAAGTAAGGTGTTCAAACTAAACCCCCGTTGGAAGTCCCCTGATTTGGAGCTCCCTCCCTTGCTTCATAAACAAATTTAACAGGATAATAAATACAATTTAAGACCTTGTTTTTGCAACTCAATCTGTAGATTTAGAACCCTGCACAAACCTCTACTGAGTTCAACGAGTTCTGTGCAGGTCTCCACTTGCACTGACCTAGTTGCAGTAGAAAGACCTAGATATTACACACACCTTTTGGTTATTAGCCCTTTCCCGACAATTTATCATCTTTTCACCACTGGTACAACTCCCATGGTGGGAGCACTAGACCAGGGAAGGTGCCAGGTTGTCAGGAGTGTTTTAATCACCACATCATCTAACCCCTAATGCTGTTCTGAGTTTATTTCGTCATCCAGGAATTAGTTGATTCATTCTGTTAACAAGGTGAGATGACTAGTCATTTATATTTTATTTTGTACTGTGAATTTTAAATCATCAGATAGGAACTTTATGTTTTATTTTTAATTAAATCTAAATTGATCAAAAAAGTGCTAATTATAGTTAAGATTTCTGGAAAGTCAGCATTTGGCTTCTGGAATCTGGGACCATCAAAGGTTCATTATATTTTTTTCAGTACACTACCACACAAAAAGGACATGTAAAGTATGGCCCAGGGAAGATAGGGATGGTGGGGCCTTGTTTGACATCTGGCATTGTAGGAAGGATTCAGAATACCAAGCTATGAGCCTGTGGTTTTGTTATTTTTTTGTTTGGTTTTGAATAAGGAGCTTCGATAATTAGTGTTTCTATTTTAATACCCATACTTGAGTTACATTGTAGGTTAACACTTGGTAATTTATACTGTGTTTCTCTGGAGAGCTCTGTGTGTGTGTAACTCATTATTTCTCATGTGAGCATTTTTATGTCTTCATATCATCTTTACAGAGTCTTCCAAAATATGCTGATGCAAAACTTTACAGGGATAGTGTCAATTTACATTTTGGCCTAATGGCTATGTTTTTCAAAAACAACCTTCTATAAAAATCTAACACCCAAAGGTTTCTAATTCTCAAATATTCACATGGGGAATTCAGACGTTTTTAAAACAAGTGTTCTCCAGTTGACAGAAGAAGCCAGAACATGTAGTGCTGGGTAGCTTAAAGTGAAACTATGACCAAAAGCATACATTTAATTGATTTTCATTGCTCACCTTGTAAGTGCACAGAAGTCAGAACATAAACAATTTCAAACGTGAAGTGTAAGAATGAAAAGCACTTTCAATAGCGGATAAGTCAGGTCCATGATAAACAAGATGGCACTACCGACAACTGCAATTTAAAAAGCTGCACCACCACCTTTAATATACCTGACTCTACTACCGACTCTTCCTCTCACCCCAGGACAAATACTACGAGGTTTGTTGTGCTACTATCATATCAAAGATGTACCTGTGTGTGTATATATGTAAGCAATGCAGCATAAGAAACTTTGGTCAAAGGGAAACTGAAGTGTTTCTTGGGCAAGGTAGAAAGAACAGCATATGAAGGTACAGCTAGAGGATGAGAAACACACACTTGTCAAGTAGCGCTGATCCACCACTCCAGACACAGGAAGGGGTGTGAGTCTTCCATTAAACGGGAAGCCATAAAGCGACTTTCTAAATCCCGAAGTAACCAGGAAAACACAAAAAAATGGTCGTTTCTTCGTAGGAGACACAAACCGCTAAGCAACAGGGGCTGCAACAGAAACCCCAACTACCGCCCCCGCCCGCAAGAGCAGAGGGACCCGTTCTCTCCGCAGCAGCTGGGCGAGGAGCGCCCCCGACTCAGCACAGACCCTCGGCCCGGAAACCAGCGGGGGAAGCCCTGGCCCAGGAGCGGAGCAGCTGGTGGCCTCCAAGCCTTAGGGGCGACTCACGCTCTACCCTTGCCCAAGCCGAGCCCGGCCGGCCCGGGCCCAGCCGCTGCCAGACGCGGGGGCGGCAGCCCCCAGGAAAAGTTGCTCCCATGCAGTGGCCCAGCCCGGGCCAGGGAACGAGGGGGCGCGCGGCGGGGTAGGTGCCCTTCCCTGCCGGGAAACACGTGCCCGGGGGGTGCCTGGGCAGGGGGCGCTTGTACCAGGCGGGCGGGGGAGAACGCTGCAGATGCCCGGGGAAGAGAAGACGGGGGTGGCCGCACCCAGCTCTGGGGAAGGGAGGAAACGACACAACTCCCCGGGGGCCGCAGCCCCACGCACTCACCCGCTGCCCACGGCGGCTCTGGCGTTGGCGGCTCCTCCTGCCCGCGGCCGCTGCTTTACCCGACGCTTCCCCCCCGCCTGACGCCGAGCCCGCCCCGCCCCTAGGCAGAGCCGCCTGCCCCGGCCCGGCCCGGCCGCGGCTCCGCCTCCCGTCCCTCCCCGCAGAGCAGCGCCGGGAGCCAGCCGCGCACCGCGCCCGCTGGAGCGGCCTCCCCAGCGCCCGACGAGCCACTGCTCACGTCTCCCGGCGAACCCCGCCTGAGGCAGCCTGGGCTGGGAGAGACACCGGGGTGCAGGCAGGCAGCGTCCCCGCTCTGGCGATGGGGTGGGGAGTGCAGGGTGTCTGTCCCCGCGCCGGGCTGTGGGGTGGGATGTGGGGGTGCAGAATGTCCCCGCGCCGGGCGGTGGGGGGCGACAACATATGTAATAGAATAACGCCGTGTGTTGGGGCGTGAGTGGGAAGAGCTCCCGGTGCAGGGGGTATTTCACGGAGAAACCTCCTGAGCTGTCATAAGAGATCAAAGAGAAGGAGAGTCTGCTAGGGGAAAGGTGTCTTTGGGAGCATAAACCGTCTCTTGATTTTGGGAGAGTTTTTCTTCAGACAACGCTGTCTGAGAGAGGAGGAAGAGTTGGTGCAGGCAGGGTACAAGCAGCTGAGAAACTCCTTTTAAGCGGGTCTGGGGTGTTCCCAGCTAGGGAAATCCTTGAAAACATCCTGCCGTGTAGTGCTTTCCCATGCTGAATTCTCATTGTAAACAATCTGGAGAAAAGGGGGACAAACTACACTAGAGGCAAGGAAAGAACATTGCTCTCACTGGAAAAGCTCCTGGACAATGAACAGCATCAATAACTGAAAGCAGATTTGTTATAACATGCAAAGAAGAGGAGCTAGAGATCCTCTAGATGCTGGTGCTGTTGTCATGCTTTTGGAATAAAATTAACTGTAATTTTCAAATCTTACAGAGAAAAAGTAGCTTTGGTTGGCTTTTGGGAAGCTGATAGTGAAGAAGACTGCAGTGCCCCTTCTGTAATGGGATGATCCAGCTGTGACAAACTCAATGAGTTTATGCCCAAATAAATTTGTTAGTCTCTAAGGTGCCACAAGGACTCCTTGATGTTTTTGTCTTGGTAAAACACTCTACCAAATCCCTTTTAATAGGTTTTTTATGCAGATTCAAAATTAATACCAACAGCTAGATTGTGCAACCCTTACATTGGTGAGTACTTGCTTTCCCAAGTTTTCCTATTAAATAGAAATAATCATAAGAGTAAATGCTCACCAACATGAGTAAGGGTTAGAATCATAGAATATCAGGGTTGGAAGGGACCTCAGGAGGTCATCTAGTTCACCCCCCCTGCTCAAAGCAGGACTAATCCCCAATTTTTGCCCCAGATCCCTGAATGGCCCCCTTAAGGATTGAATGCATAACCCTGGATTTAGCAGGCCAATGCTCAAACCACTGAGCTATCCCTCCTCCTGAAGGGTTCCACAATTTCAATGCAAATGAGTAAGTAGTTCTTTCCAAATGAGTGAATGTTGGCAGGTCTGAGATTACTTTGGGGTTTCTCGGTGGTGTATATTACATTGTATGCCAATCCACCCTAAAGATGTTAAGAGGAATGTAACTTGTGCACAGTTTGCTTGTGGACCAGTTGGGTAATAAATGGGTGGGTGAAGAGAGGTGGGATCTAAATAGGAAAAGGAACTGTGCACAACTAACTCTTAAATTATTTCTAACAAGTTGCTGATCATTCAAACTAAAAGTTCAGAAATGTGTTTCTTAAATTTATCTTGGAGGCCCACTAAATGAGAATACTAGTGAATACAAATATTAATTTCGAGAGGACTGTTCACAGTAGTAAAGTTAAGCAAATGTTTAAGTGCTTGCATTCAGCATTTTTAAATTAAATGTCTTAAGCTTGACACACAAAGCAGTAAGTCAGTGAATGGCTAAGGCCTTGATCCTGCAACTGGTACATACAAGCAGACCTTTACACCTGTATTAAGCCTCCCTGAAATAATGCAGTGATCCACCTTCATGTTTGAAGGAGTGGTTTCCCCAGGAATTGAAATTATGGGGGGAGGGTGTTCGAATTTACAGGGTGGGTGTCAGGGCCGATGAGGGGTGAGACTGTAAGGGTGAAGGTGGGCTGTATGGCACCATAGTAAAAACTGAAAAAGGTTTCATGACCAGTTTCATGACCATTTTATTAGATTTAACTCATGTTTTAAAATCATCACACAAATTAAAGTTAGCTACTCAAGCCTTCTATGAAGCACTATGTCTACATCCTTCTTGGTTTCTTGTTATAATTTTGCACAACTCGGTTAATGAACTTCTGAAATGCAATGCGTTCATCTTTGGTGGCTTCTCGTGTATCCGGTACTTCCATTCCTTCAACTGATATGCTCATTAGTTCATTCACATGATCAGGCAGAGGCGACTTCTTTCAGAACACAAAATTCTGTTCAATGATGAAAAAGAACGCTCAACTGTAGCTGTTGTGACTGGGAGTAGCAAGAGATGAATTCCTACTTCTTTCATCCCAGGAAACAGAGCACAAAGATCATCGGGTTGAGCCACTAGTGATGATAAAAAAGAAGTTGAAGTGAAATCTTCATTCATATGTTGTATGATATTCCACTCTGTGTTCAAATTCTCTATTCTGTCTTGAGCACATGGCAGCCCCATTGCTGGTACTGCCTCACTCCACTCAACTGTCGGTGTTTTATAGGACAGGCATCTGTAAAAGCTACATAGAGGTTGAGTAGAATCTAGAAGTCACTGTTGTAGATTTTTAAGAATCAAGTCTGTGTACTTTTTCAGTTGTCTTAAGAAACACTTCTTGTCTTCTTCACTTAAGGTTTCAATATAAATGCCTTCATTAGTCAACTTCTGGACTGAAGTCTTTGCTTCTTCCAGAACTTTTTCAATGGATACCTCTCTGATTGATCCAAGTAGCTTCTGTTGCTGGACAAAGATCTACTACTGTTGTAGCAGATGCCTGAATGGCATTGTTTAATGACCCAAGTGGTTTCAACAGTAGACTTACGTGAGAGAGAAGGGCAATAGTCTTCTCTGAACGTAGTAGAAAAAGTAATCCACCAGCCTCACTACTTAGATCCATCCCATTTTGGTAGATACTTTCCAAAGCCAGTAATAACGGCTGGAGTAATTTTAAGACAACAGCCAAGGATTGCTCATGAGAAAGCCAGCGGGTTTTCCCAGGTTGGACTAATTTGAACTTCAGTCCCAGTGTATCGTCTATATTTTCCAAGATATTCAGTCTTTTTGGACTCTTGCTGAAAAAAGAATATAATGAAGAAGTGAGCTTTCGTGAGCTACAGCTCATGCTCAAATAAATTGGTTAGTCTCTAAGGTGCCACAAGTACTCCTTTTCTTTTTGCGAATACAGACTAACACGGCTGTTACTCTGAAACCAATGAAGACATTAAATTTTTACCTTTTTTTAAATGTCTTTTGAAGATTCTGCAGATCGTACTAGCGCTAGTTGGAGTAGATGGCCTCTGCAGTGTATACAGGAGAGATTAGGGTTACACTTTTCTCTGAGCAAAGCTTGTACTCCACCATGTCTTCCAGAGAAGTTTGCAGCTCCATCAAATGCACAAGCAACCATCTGTTTGGGGTCCAATTGACAAGCATTTAACTCTTCTAAGATGTGGGTTGTCACAGATGCAGCTGATGTGTCTTCTATGACTTGAACATCTAGAAATGCTTCTACTGGCCTACCCCTGACATCAAGATAACGTACACAATGACTTAATACTTGATGCCCATTTGCATTGGTGCATTCATCATCCATGTATGCAAATTTTTTGAATGTGGTGAGAGAGTTCTTCACTTTTTCAACTGTTGAGTCTTTCACTGTTGCACTGCATGCTTCTAGCCAGTCAGTTGAGTTTGTTGCAGACAAATAGTGAGCATTTGCTGGTCTTGTTCAGAACCAGTGTTCAACTTCAGGATGAATAAGTGACAATGCACTTAGCATTGGCCTCCAGTTTGTAATGTGTGGTATCTCTTGCTTAAATAGAAAGTAGGATGCCACAGCCATGTTTGTTAGCATGAACTGTGTTGTGTCTCCAGCATTCTTAACAGACTCATTAAGTACTTCTAAAATTGGCTTTGAAAGTGGGCTTATAAGACTTTCTGCACCAGAGGCCTGGTGTTTTGCAGCCTTTTCACATAGTTTGTCAGCACTGGCTTTGCTGATCGGTCTGACAAACCAAGCTCCTCCACTTTTACCAATTATAGCATTGGGAAGCTTTCCTTCTTCGCAAGCTTTTTTGCAACAGGTGCACCAGGAGCCATCTTTTGTAACTTCAATAAATGGGAACACTTTGACCAACAAACATTCACTGCCTTTAGGTTTTGGAGACACTGTTTCTTCAATAGGTAGCTGTATTTGTGCTTCAGGCTGGTCTGATGTAGATACACCACTTGAACCTTCAGATGACATGTTGCTATATTCTTGGTTCTTGATGCGTTCTTCACCTTGGTTAGTTTTTGAGGCCTTTGAGTGGAAAAATTGTTGTATTGTTTTTTGTCTTCTCATTTTCACTTTGACCTGCAACATATAAAAGAGATATGAATAAAGTAAATGTTTTGTTAGTATAATGCAAATTTAACATAAGGATAATGCAAGTTACACCAAAATACCATAACAGGTCTAGATTTCTAAAAAAAAATATAAATTAGGCTTGAATAAAGACTGGGAGTGGATGTGTCATTACACAAAGTAAAACTATTTCCCCATGTTTATTCCCTCCCCCCCCCCCTCTTTCCTCACACGTTCTTGTCAACTGCTGGAAATGGCCCACCTTGATTATCACTTCAAAAGGTTTTTTTTCTCTCCTGCTGGTAATAGCTCACCTTACCTGATCACTCTCCTTACAGTGTGTATGGTAACACCCATTGTTCCATGTTCTCTGTGTATATAAAATCTCCCCACTCTGTTTTCCACTGCATGCATCCAATGAAGTGAGCTGTAGCTCATGAAAGCTTATGCTCAAATAAATTGGTTAGTCTCTAAGGTGCCACAAGTACTCCTTTTCTTTTTGTGGATACAGACTAACATGGCTGCTACTCTGAAACCTGTCAGAATTCAGAGGTGCTTTCACGTGATTACACTTCCCAGGTGGGGGGCAAGAAGGCACCTTGCTCGTTCCTCCAGCTGCTCACTGTTCGCTCTGGCCACTGCTGTTTGTTGTGCCACTGTTCACTCCACCACTCTGTTGCCAATGGTCACCTTCTGCTGCCACCTGCCACTGTGACCTCTGTGAGTTGGTCTCTTGAGGTTCCACCCAGCTCTCAGTGATTTCAGCTGAGTTCTCAGTGGGAGAACCTCGCAGCTAGTGCAGTTTGGGCTGTGTCTTCCACAGAAACACTGTCACACAGCAAGACTAAGCACTTAGACCTGCTTATCAGTGATTTCAGCTGCAGTAAGAAGAAAAGGAGTACTTGTGGCACCTTAGAGACTAACCAATTTATTAGAGCATAAGCTTTCGTGAGCTACAGCTCACTTCCTCAGATGCATATCATGGAAACTGCAGCAGGCTTTATATATACACAGAGAATATGAAACAATACCTACTCCCACCCCACTGTCCTGCTGGTAATAGCTTATCTAAAGTGATCATCAGGTGGGCCATTTCCAGCACAAATCCAGGTTTTCTCACCCTCCACCCCCCCACACAAATTCACTCTCCTGCTGGTGATAGCCCATCCAAAGTGACAACTCTTTACACAATGTGCATGACAATCAAGTTGGGCTATTTCCTGCACAAATCCAGGTTTTCTCACATCCCCCCCACCCCCATACACACACAAACTCACTCTCCTGCTGGTAATAGCTCATCCAAACTGACCACTCTTCAAGTTTAAATCCAAGTTAAACCAGAACATCTGGGGGGGGGGGTAGGAAAAAACAAGAGGAAACAGGCTACCTTGCATAATGACTTAGCCACTCCCAGTCTCTATTTAAGCCTAAATTAATAGTATCCAATTTGCAAATGAATTCCAATTCAGCAGTTTCTCGCTGGAGTCTGGATTTGAAGTTTTTTTGTTTTAAGATAGCGACCTTCATGTCTGTGATTGCGTGACCAGAGAGATTGAAGTGTTCTCCGACTGGTTTATGAATGTTATAATTCTTGACATCTGATTTGTGTCCATTTATTCTTTTACGTAGAGACTGTCCAGTTTGACCAATGTACATGGCAGAGGGGCATTGCTGGCACATGATGGCATATATCACATTGGTGGATGTGCAGGTGAACGAGCCTCTGATAGTGTGGCTGATGTTATTAGGCCCTGTGATGGTGTCCCCTGAATAGATATGTGGGCACAATTGGCAACGGGCTTTGTTGCAAGGATAAGTTCCTGGGTTAGTGGTTCTGTTGTGTGGTTTGTGGTTGTTGGTGAGTATTTGCTTCAGGTTGCGGGGCTGTCTGTAGGCAAGGATTGGCCTGTCTCCCAAGATTTGTGAGAGTGTTGGGTCATCCTTTAGGATAGGTTGTAGATCCTTAATAATGCGTTGGAGGGGTTTTAGTTGGGGGCTGAAGGTGACGGCTAGTGGCGTTCTGTTATTTTCTTTGTTAGGCCTGTCCTGTAGTAGGTAACTTCTGGGAACTCTTCTGGCTCTATCAATCTGTTTCTTTACTTCTGCAGGTGGGTATTGTAGTTGTAAGAAAGCTTGACAGAGATCTTGTAGGTGTTTGTCTCTGTCTGAGGGGTTGGAGCAAATGCGGTTGTATCGCAGAGCTTGGCTGTAGACGATGGATCGTGTGGTGTGGTCAGGGTGAAAGCTGGAGGCATGCAGGTAGGAATAGCGGTCAGTAGGTTTCCGGTATAGGGTGGTGTTTATGTGACCATTGTTTATTAGCACTGTAGTGTCCAGGAAGTGGATCTCTTGTGTGGACTGGACCAGGCTGAGGTTGATGGTGGGATGGAAATTGTTGAAATCATGGTGGAATTCCTCAAGGGCTTCTTTTCCATGGGTCCAGATGATGAAGATGTCATCAATATAGCGCAAGTAGAGTAGGGGCTTTAGGGGACGAGAGCTGAGGAAGCGTTGTTCTAAATCAGCCATAAAAATGTTGGCATACTGTGGGGCCATGCGGGTACCCATAGCAGTGCCACTGATCTGAAGGTATACATTGTCCCCAAATGTGAAGTAGTTATGGGTAAGGACAAAGTCACAAAGTTCAGCTACCAGGTTAGCCGTGACAGTATTGGGGATAGTGTTCTTGACGGCTTGTAGTCCATCTTTGTGTGGAATGTTGGTGTAGAGGGCTTCTACATCCATAGTGGCCAGGATGGTGTTATCAGGAAGATCACCGATGGATTGAAGTTTCCTCAGGAAGTCAGTGGTGTCTCGAAGGTAGCTGGGAGTGCTGGTAGCGTAGGGCCTGAGGAGGGAGTCTACATAGCCAGACAATCCTGCTGTCAGGGTGCCAATGCCTGAGATGATGGGGCGCCCAGGATTTCCAGGTTTATGGATCTTGGGTAGTAGATAGAATACCCCAGGTCGGGGTTCCAGGGGTGTGTCTGTGCGGATTTGATCTTGTGCTTTTTCAGGAAGTTTCTTGAGCAAATGCTGTAGTTGCTTTTGGTAACTCTCAGTGGGATCAGAGGGTAATGGCTTGTAGAAACTCGTGTTGGAGAGCTGCCGAGCAGCCTCTTGTTCATATTCCGACCTATTCATGATGACAACAGCACCTCCTTTATCAGCCTTTTTGATTATGATGTCAGAGTTGTTTCTGAGGCTGTGGATAGCACAGCTGCAGTGGTCACTTAACACAACAAAAAACTATCTATGGAGCCTAATCAGCTCTGTCTTTAAACAGTGGAGAGGGACAGGTCCCCACCCTCTCTCTTGATTGCCCTCAATCAGCACAGGCTCAGTACAGTTCTACTGCCCTTTACTCATACAATAAGAACAACAACATTTCACTCCCCCCCACCCCGCGGCATTCAAGTGATTTGTAACTCAACCCCAGCCAAAATCTATCACTTGGACAACACAGCTCTGTTTGCTGGATACCTAGTTAGATTAGGTGTGAATGTAAATACAATCTGGTCCTGAAGCCTTTCCCCCCAGCGCCAGCTCATCACTAGCTGTCACGGAGAGCTCTTTTAGACTTCGCTTACAAATCATCATCTGCAATTATTAGGTGGGCCAACATCACCGAAATGAATGCATTGACATTGTCATAAAAAACAACAGCTGTATAAGGAAGCTAGTTTATGTTCATACTTGTCAAATCTATTATACTTTTTCAGATACACGTATTTTATCATACTGTATATGCTTTTAAAGTTTGTATTAATGTTTCAGTTTCAATTCAAATTTCCAAACAGTCACTAAATTGGCATGTAACTAGTTCACAAAACTGGGGGGGGGGTGTTGCAAAAATTCAGGGCGGGTGTAGGGAAATCACGAGCCTATGTCTCCACTACATCCCAGAAATATTCTAGTGCAGTGTGCATGCACTGTGTGAAACTGTTTTATGCCATTTAAAATGGTACTTTCTCTATACCTCTATTGCGTTATTCCTTACATTCAATACGTTACATTGAGTAGTTCCTTACTCCATAAGTAGCCCTGCTGACTTCTGTGTAAGTGAAGGTTGCATAATGAATATTTCAGTAGTTCTGCAGAGAGCAGTTATATTATCATTACTAAGGGTGCTATTCATCTAAAATTCTTGGCTCCCTAGGTACCAGCTGTGCGCACACTCTATGAATTGACACTTCCAGAGCGTAATCATAATTAATGTTTCCAGGATTGAGGTATATTGATAGGCTTTTTTGTTTTAAATACTGTATCCCCTATCTTTGGAAGGTGAAGACCTGCATTATTGCCGGTGGTTATAAATAAGCCTGATATAGCAAATCAAAATTAATCCATCCTAAAGGTGTATTCATTTTTAATTATAAGAAAAAATTACCATGGATGTCCAAGTTTTAACCATAATGAATCAGGCAGGAAGTTGAACTGGTGTGGAAGGACTCATTTATATGCAATCTGCTCTCTGCTGTTAGAAAAAATTAGCCAGGCCATGGAAATTAGCTTGCCTGCTAGAGAACCAAGTTCCACAACCTACCACAGCTTTGGTGAGCTTACACAAAATGGAAGGTCATAAATCATTACAGATTAATAGATTGTAATTTAATCTAAGAGTCCCTGATACAAGATTTCAATTCCTACAAGTAATACTCTCAAACTATTAAACAGTTACCCAACATAGCAGTAAAAGAGACTTATAATTCCTTCTGTGAAGTCTGAGATTTAAAATCAAAACAATAAGGACAACTAGGGTCACTAATTTTCTCTTAAAATCCCAAAAATGAAAAGGATAATTCTGTTCTGAAATAGAAATATCTGCTGATGATGACAGTTTCACAAAAATGGTTATACCAAAATTGTAATAAAAACATAATTGTAGCATTTTATAAACCTCAATATTTTCATTTATGGTTTCATTGAGGACAGTACCTTACCAACAGAGTCTGATCTTGCAACCTTCCGTCGCACAAGAAGTTCATTTTCACACGAGTTGTCCCACTGATCAGTGCTCCCACTGGTTTGAATAGGGGTTGCAGGATTGCGCCATTGTACTGCATTTTAAGATCTCATAGAAAGTAGGGGGATTTTCCTCATTTGTGATTACACATATTTCAGCTCAGCTACAGCTATCTCATTGGAACATAACCATTTTGTGTGTTTTACTGAGGGTTTGTGTATTTTTTAAAGGGTGTCTAAAGCCCAGGTCCCTGTATTTAGGCCTCTGAATAAGTGGACTAATTTTCAAAAGTACTGAGCCCCCAGCAACTCCCACTGAAGTCAAACACTCTTATACAGGCCCACCCAAATCTGACGAGGTTGGCTTTCCAAGAGATCCTTCAGGGAAGAAATAATGTGTCCAACTGATGGTGGCAACCACTGTTCCCTCTAAGCTGTGTGTGTGTGCACGCACACACAGATCCTAAACCCCACGCACATGGCGAAACACCGTGCACACAAAAATTTGCACAGAAGAAATTTTTTGCATACACGGCCTGTCAAAAATTAGAGGGAACATTGGTGGCAACCCTACTAACGTACAATGAGGAAACCAATTTCATTTTCAAGCTTCCAAGAGGTATAGACAAAAATGACTATAAAATTATGAAACTTCAAAATCTTGTTCTTTTACACAAAATACATTGAAACCTACCATTTTCAAAAATGGAAGCCTAAAGGTAAGCTCTTCAATCCATATCTAAAGTTCACTAAACAGGTGGCCTGCTTTTCAAGTTTACTGCATACCCAGTAGCTCCCACTGACTTTCAGAGACAACATAGTATTTCTTTAATAAAAGCGGCAAAGAGTCCCGTGGCACCTTATAGACTAACAGATGTATTGGAGCATAAGCTTTCGTGGGTGAATACCCACTTTGATGGATGCATGTAGTGGAAATTTCCAGAGGCAGGTATAAATATGCAAGCAAGAATCAGGCTAGGGATAAAGAGGTTAGTTCAATCAGGGAGGATGAGGCTCTCTTCTAGCAGATGAGGTGTGAAGACCAAGGGAGGAGAAACTGCTTTTGTAGTTAGTGTCAAATTTGCAAATGAACTGAAACTCAGCAGTTTCTCTTTGAAGTCTGGTCCTGAAGGTTTTTTTTTGCTGCAGGATGACATCCAAATAAATTGCAAATTTGACACCATTAGCTCAGGATTAAACAAAGACTGTGAATGGCTAGCCATCTACAAAATCAGTTTCTCCTCTCTTGGTATTCACACTTCAACTGCGAGAAGAGAGCCTCATCCTCCCTGATTGAGCTAACCTCCTTATCCCTAGCCTGATTCTTGCTTGCATATTTATACCTGCCTCTGGAAATTTCCACTATATGCATCCAACGAAGTGGGTATTCACCCACAAAAGCTTATGCTCCAATACGTCTGTTAGTCTATAAGGTGCCACGGGACTCTTTGCCACTTTTACAGATCCAGACTAACACAGCTATTCCTCTGATACTTGACAAGGTATGACAGTTTCTCTTTAAAATTCTGTTCGTTTCAAAAGAGTCTTGACTTCATGAACACAGAAAAGAAAAAAATCCCACATTTTTGTTGTTATTATGGTTTAGTGGTAATAAAGTTATCAGTTAGTTGCTTTCTTTATTTTTCTTTCACGACAGTAAACATAAGGCGACCGACTTAGTTTTTATGTTTAATACCCCAACTTATTGTACTGTATTTATTTCCATCTTCTAATATGGTTTCCATTATTCTGAGTGTTTGAAGGTAGTCTTGAATTTGATTTCACTTTCTACTTACCTGGTGATCTGTGAGCTAAGTGATCACATACCAGCTCACAAACCCAGTGAAAATGCTCACATTGAAATGTGGAGTTTAACTTATGTCTGCTGCCCCTTTGTCCTTCTCTCACCAGACTTATGTAAAAAGATAATAAGGGCAGCATAACCTGGCAGTTCCTTGTGTAGCACAGTCAAAGGAAACTAGGTTCATTTTATTATTAAGCTCTGGCCTCTTAACATAAAGTATGGAAAAATAAATAGACCTGGTAACCAAGAGCCAGATCTTGTAAGGTGCTGAGCACCTACTGCAAGACAGGTTTCAGAGTAACAGCCGTGTTAGTCTGTATTCGCAAAAAGAAAAGGAGTACTTGTGGCACCTTAGAGACTAACCAATTTATCCAAGCATGAGCCTTTGTGAGCCACAGATGCATCCGATGAGGTGAGCTGTGGCTCACGAAGGCTCATGCTCGGATAAATTGGTTAGTCTCTAAGGTGCCACAAGTACTCCTTTTCTTACTGCAAGACAGGCTTCACTAAGACTTGAAGGGATTTGGCATTTTGCATGATTGGGTCCCTGCTTTAATGAGTACCAGTAAGAATAAAGTGGTTCTTCATGTTCTTTTTTATAACAAGATGATTCATCTAAGGGTAGGGCATTTATACAAAAAAAGAACATTAAGTGTTGTGTGGGAGGGAGGAGGTAGGGTTTTTTTTATTATTTTTGGCAAATCTTTATTTTTAACTCTGCAAACTGCTGTGTTAGGCCTTAATTCAGTAAGGTACATAAGCATTGGCACTAATCAAATGCTTGAAATTGGGCACATTAGGTACTTTGTTAAATTGGGGGCCTTAGAGATGAAACAGTTGATTATTCAAATATTGAATTAAAATGTTCATTAGGGCTGATATTCTGATCTAGTATTATTGCACTACACTGTTGTGTAGAGGACAAGAGGCTCAGTTTCTAGTCCTGTGCTCTCATTTTGTGGTATTTGCTGTTATGCTTTGAAGATTTTCTTAATTTTGCTCTCACTACCCATGCAGTTGTCACTAGCTGTTTCCAAACAGAAGAAAAAGCACTTTATGCACTTAAATAGTTTTGGATCACATCCTTCTGTTGCTTGCACATACTTGCACAACACAATGGCACCCTCACTGGCAGACCACACAGAGTACATAGCATCATTTAAGTACAGTTACATATACTTGAGTAACTAAATATTTGAAAATATATTTTATAGGCCTTTTGGCTCCTTGCTTATTTGAAATGTGTATCATTTGCTCCAGACCGTTATTTCATTTTTTGTTTCATAGGCTAAGCCGAATGCTAGCCTCCCCTTTTCCTCTAGTGTATAGGAAGCACAGTCTGTATCTGGAGATATGCATGGGGATTTTACTTTGCAAATGGAAGAGCATGCTGGCAGCATAAAGGATGAAAGTCTTTGAAGAGCTCTTTTGAAAATGGAAATCAGCCCATTAACTCCTTCAGGCTACAATCTTATTCATAGTTATTTCCAAGGTTTTCTTTTTTTCCCTCCACCCATTCACCAAGATAAATTCCAATTTAAAAAAATAGTCTCAGTAAGCTGGAGATGTATATAGAGCTATGTAATGCATATCGACAGTAGTTCATACTTAAACGTTTTAAACATTAACAAAATACAAAAATGCTACAGAACAAATATATTAAAAACCAAATTGCTGGTCTTAGTTCAGTCCTTGGTGAACAGAGGATTAAACAAAAACAGTTACCAATATTGGCATCCTTATCATTGAATGGCATAGACATTGCTTTTTTCCCTCAGTGCTGTAAGTGATTTTGGCAGATCATGGGTGAGATAAAGTGTTGGGGAAGTGTGAAAGAAGTTTGCATTGTTGTTGCCTGTGCAATGCTTTTTTTGTGGACAGATTATTTCCATCTTCAGCTCTGCCAAACCAACACTAAATTCACTTAAAAATGAATAAATAAATTGTATCCATGTTATAAGGACATATTATAGCCTACCAGTATATTGTCAGAAGGTGTATCACATTTTAAATACATCTGCTAATGATTCCAATAATGTGTAATATCAAAACAGTAAATACTTGTTTCACATTCGTGGCTGTTGGTGTCTTAAATATACATTGGTCTTACAGTATAAAAGAAATTTAACACTATTGTAAATAGATATGATTGTAACAATGCTGGCTTTGGTGGGACCCAACTGAGAGTACCACATTCAGGATAAATTGCTTAAAACAGGGCAGTTTCAGCCCAAGGCTGGGGTTCCTTTGCACAGCAAGGTAAACCAAACCAGCCAATCAGAGAAGACTTCGGTTTTACCCCACTGGCTAACCATAAGTCATACAAGCAATTCCCTTAGACACTCCAGTTTTCCAGAATCACCACCAGTTCCACTCGTTACAGGGATGAATGGTTATGAAAACCAATACCCCAGTAAAAGAAAAATGGTTCTCCTGATCCCAACGCACCAATCCCCAGACCCAGGTCAATATACAAATCAGATCTTACCCACAAATCATGCTGTTGCCAATCCTTTAGAATCTAAAATCTACAGGTTTATTCATAAAAGAAAAAAGATATAGATGAGAGCTAGAATTGGTTAAATGGAATCAATTACATACAATAATGGAAAAGTTCTTGGTTCAGGCTTGTAGCAGTGATGGAATAAACTGCAGGTTCAAATCAAGTCTCTGGAGTACATCCACAGCTGGGATGGGTCATTCAGTCCTTTGTTCAGATCTTCAGTTTGTAGCAAGGTTCCTCCAGAAGTAAGAAGCAGGATTGAAGACAAGATGGAGGAGATGCAGCAGCCTTTTATAGTCTCTGCCTATGGAAGGACACCTCTTTGTTCTGACTGTGGAAAATCACAGCAGCAAGATGGAGGTTGGAGTCACATGGGCAAGCCACATGTCCATGCATGACTCAGTTCTTTACAGGCCGACGCCATTGTTTACGTGTTAGGTTGAACGTTCCCAGGAAAGCTCAGATGTGGATTGGCATCTCCCAAAGTCCATTGTCAGTTAAGTGTTTCTGGTTTGGGCACTTACTGAGAATAGTCCCTTCTCAAGAAGCTGACCAAATGCTTCACTGAAGCTACTTGGAATCAAACACATTTGATATTCAAGTACATAGCCCATATTCATAACTTCAAATACAAAAATGGTACACACTTACAACTATCATAATTATAACCAGCAAATCATAACCTCTTTATAGATACTTCAAATGACAACCTTTGTACAATATTTGCTGCAAATATATAACAGAGGTTGCAACTATGATCTGTAGGGTAATAGCTTATGTCAATAACATCACAATGATGTGCACCCTAACTTCACTTACATAAACTATATAACAAATAGTAGTGAGTTTTTGGGCCCAAACGCAGATCATACAGTTAGTTATGGGTTTACTGTATGTAACAACCCAAACAGAACTCTTTCTGTGAAATTATCTAAGTTCCTTCTTAGGCTTCTTCCCATGACTTCAAATACATCCTTGTCCCTTGACTTGCAGACTCAGTATACACACCTGACTCAATTAGAGTTTTTCCACACACTTCTCAGTTTCTTTTTCTTTATTGTGGAGAAGATTCCACATATCCTAATGATGATAATGTAAGAGATTTCCTAAGCCTATGCACTGTGTCAAGCAATTGTGAATCAGACCCAAGATTGTATTTCTAAAATTGCCTTAAGAATTTTAAGTGTAAAAAACAAGTAAAATGTTGACCCAGTGAACAGAATTACATTAAGTAGTGACTACAGTAAGTACCCAGCTCATTGTTCAATTCTACAGCCCTTACACGAAAGGCCCAGCTGAGTAAGGGCTGCAGGGTAGTAGCTTCAGTTTGCAGAGATATGGGTCACTACACATGGTTTATTTTTAATAGTGCTAGTCTTGTTTACAAAAAAGGGATTTTTTTTTTAACTCCTAATGGTCTTTTATTGTTCCTTGATAGGCCTGGGGTCTGCTACTTTTAGGCCTTGTCTACAACGGCGGAAGCAGCGTTGTGAAAGGTACGAGCACTACATACACACATATCTACCCACCACAGCATAGAGCGAGGTGCACCTGTACTGTAGTGTGTAGAAACACATAGCAGTGAAAGGCTCTGGTAGGGGGAATGCAATGGGGAAAGGCTCAGTCAGTAGGGCGGCAGCAGGACCTACACTGCTAAAAACAGCAGTGTAGATGGGGGAGGCACTGCTTGGGTGTGTAGAAAGCAATGTAGGGTACATACCCTATAGTCCAGGCATGTCTTTAATTGCCTAAGCAGTGTGTCGCTGTCTAAAATGCTATTTATATCCAGGCTTGGGGAATATGCAGTGTATGTGCTGTACATGCCAATTGCTGCCATAAGCAGTGTGCACGTACCCTTTGTGTTTTAGGTTTCTCTGTCAATGAGTCTCATGAGGAAATCCCATAAGTATATTATATTTCAATGGAGTAGCCACCTGCACCCAGCATAGAGTGGAGTCCTGATAGACTCAATTATGAAGTCTTGAAGGTAGGATAGTTAGCTGTGAATGAGGGAAGAGGAAAAGAATTAAAGATAGAGGAAAAGACTAGACCAGACACAAACCTTATCCCATATAACATCCCTAGCTGAATGTACATTTACATTATTTAAATACATGGGCAAAATCTATTGAGCAAACAATTAATGATTCCTAAGGTTACTTTGGAGCTCATTTATTTTATACTAAAAGCAGTTTTTGAAAGATAAAGCCTAACCAATAAACAGAGATTCAAAAGAAAAAGGAACAAGGTACAGCATTGGTATTAAAGATAAGTGAAAGAAAATTAATTATAGTTAACGTTACTTAGTGCTTTATATCTTCTGATCACAGTGCAGACTAACTAATTAATCATTACAACAGCCCTGCAAAATAGATAAGTATTCCCATTTCTTCCAGGTTTTACAGAATTTTAAGAATTGACCACATGACATTTAAGGCAACCAAGAAAGAAACATTCTAAAGCATCTCCTCCAGGAGTCCAAAGTGATCCAAAGTCAGCCAGGTATTGGAAAGCTCACTGTGAGTTTGTGTGTTTACACGGTTAAGGAATCAAGAGCGAGGAGCTGTGCTATTGTTTGCCCAAATTCACAGATGAAGGAGATAGAAGACTGAGGCAAAACTGAGAACTTTGAATAGCTTGTTTCAAGGTTAGAGTTCATAGCTAATCATTGAGATCCATCAGCAAAAGGAACAAACTTCCTTATAAGTTAAAATCTTTATTTTTTTAAAGCTTTAAAACTATATAGAAAGTTTGCTGACTAAGCTATGGATGTAAACTTTTTTATAATATCTTACTTCAATTTATTAATAGTTTAAGAAATTAAGTAGAGAGCCAGTGTAATAAAGTCTATGCCACTCCATGCTGAGGCCAGCACATGAGGTGTAGCTGGGGTTCCTTGTGCTCCAGCAATCTCCAGCTCCAGTAACAATCTCTTGGGCCCACTGGCATCTGTTTGCGTAGACTACTTTTCCACTCCCCCCCCTCCCCTACCCACTTCCTGAATTCCAGTTTGTGCTCCTTGGGCCTGAATCTCCACTCCATTACAGCAGTTTTCTGCTGGTATGGCTCCACTGACCTAAAAAATGGTATAATGCAGTGTAGGATCAGGTCCCTTGGCCACATCTGAGGATCAGAGTTATTGTTTCTACTCACTGGTAATATCACTTTGCCCCAGTGCAAGTGATTAATCCCATAAAATAATGTATATCTGCATGTTCCTCTCAGCCAGCCTTCATTCACCTCAACTTTTCATCACACTATAGATATAATCAGGATTTTAGGAATAACAATATTTAATCCTGTGAAAACCACATCTTTTAAGAGTGCACATATTTGGTATGGCACAGTAACAAAATACCAGGATAATCAGTCCCTGTGTGAGCTAGATGCCATATATCTTAAAACACCAAAGTGGCTAAATCTCCATTCAACTTTATTAACAGCAGGGGTGGAGTAACATAATTAAAACAAGCTATCATTAAACCCTCCATTTTAACAGCAGGGGAAGGGGCAGTGGGAATATGTTGTTGAAGAATAGATATTATTCATAGCCAACAATTACGCCAGCTAGTATATGAGAAATAAAGCAGAAGAAACTCATCTAGTGTTGACTCGAGTATATATACATACACAATTTTTCAATCCAGAAACATTCCTATCTAAGAAAGTTCTCCCCACCCCCGCCCCTCCAAAAAAGAAGAAAAAGATAATGGGGAAAATAGAGGGGAAGAAACACTGTAAAGCATAATCAATGGCAACATTCTGGCAAATATGAATCCTTACTATTATCTTTGAACAATATTAATTAATCCTTATCAGATGGTGAATCACCTTCCTCCATGAGAGCTTTTGAGGAAAAAGCATTCTGAAGATTTTCTTTAGGGTTCCTGGGTTTCTTCCATTGGTGGAGAACATTCTTTCTTCACATAAAACAGGCAGCAGTTCTACCCCCAAACTGCCCTCCTGTTCACTGAAAATTCAACTCCATTAGAATTGCACTGTCAGTGATTCCTGAGTTGTTCTCCAGAAGTCTCTTTCCAGACTACTTCCAATGAGATCACCGTTGGGACTAAGCAATTCACAATCTATTAATGTCTTTAGATCAAACTTGTAAAATGAACATATTATGAATACACCCCTCTTCATCATATTTCAGATTTTGCTATGTCGTCACAGATACAACCTTGCACTAGACAGTAGTCTTTTGTTCAGCACTGTTACAAAAGTGCTTGGGGGAACTCAGTTTCTGAAGCACATAACTTAGTTTTGTAATGAATATACTCAACAACATGATTAATAGGAGACTTAAATATGAAATTGCTTTAAATATAACTTTCACTAGCAAATAGTGGGAAAGATTTCTGCAAACACCTCAGAATTTAGCTGGAGAGAGTCTAGTTCAAAATGATGTACTGGATTCAAAGTAGATTGTTAAAACATGTCCTGAGGATGATCTACTGCAGAGGTATTGAGCAGACATTTCTGATATTGGGCATGTGCTGTGGACATACCTGCCAATATAGGTTGTTTAGCACAAAATGGTACAGATCATGGAAACGCTAGAGGAACAGTAATTTCTCAGTCCAGAAAACTAAGGACCCAACTCTGAAATCCTTACTCATGCAAGTACTCCTGTTTACTACAACATGGATACTAGCATGAGCAAATGCAAGGATTACAAAATTTTGCCCGAATACTCTTGCATGATTTCACTGAAATTCAGAACACATCACAACTGAAGTGAATTGCAGATAGTGCTACAGGGCCAGACCCTCAGCAGGTGTAAACTGGCAGAGCTCTCTTGACCTCAATGGAGCTGCATTGTTTTACAGGCATCATAAATTTGGTCCATAATGTGTGAAAAAGTTTTTACTATGAAAAGAGTGAAATCCAGATCTACCGATATTAAAGAATTTGTTTCAGTGCATAAAGAAATAACCTATTTCGAGAGGCTGATACATCAGTTTAATGGTTTCAGGAGCTACGGGCAGAATTTTTGGAAATATAATGGTGAAGAAATATATGCATGATCATAACTGCAAGGAAGTGTTGCACCATCCAGACATCCATTTCCTTTTACTTTTTCCTAACTCCATTTTGTTTTCTTTTTTCAATGAATTATTTTCACTCTCTGTGGGTTTTTAACTCTCTTTTTCTGTTTGATTATCCACGTGACATATGTTTGTAAATATGAATAGAATTATCATTAAAAATGAAAGGAAAAATTAAAAGCTAGAATGCTCACAGATACTGGCTGGCAGAGGCTCAACACTTTCTGCAATCCATGTCCTGAACCCTCTCCTAAACAAATGGAAATATAATTTTCAGTTCAGTACATTGGCTTCTATCCATCAGAGATAAAATGAAAATACAAAATAGTCCCTACAGAGTGGTAGAGTGTACCCCAAATGATACATTAAGAAACCTGCAGCACCAGGCACAATGGCATGGGAAAATGTACCTTACTATTAACAAACACCACAAGTCTACCACCAGCCGCTATCTTGTTCACCACATCACCTCATCTTTTACATTTTTTCTTCCATTTCACCTTTCACCTTTATTTACCCCAAAACAATTGTTCATTCCTATATATTCCCTTTCTCAGTCTTTTCATCAGTTTCTACACACCATTTCTCAATCTCTACAATGTCAGCAGTTAATAAATGATAAAAAATAATCTCTTATAGCTGTTTGTGTTTGTACGGACTTTCTGATTTCCAGTTAAGAAAGTGTATAGGCTAGATAGTCTAGTTAACGTGTAATTCTAAAATGCTGTTTTTTGCTGAATGACTACGGTTCTAGATTCAAATAGCCGGAATGTGTCTTATCTGTTAAAATTGGACTTGAAAGCTACAACAACAATGTTGGATTTAATTATTTTGCAAAAAGAAAAGGAGTACTTGTGGCACCTTAGAGACTAACCAATTTATTTGAGCATAAGCTTTCGTGAGCTACAGCTCACTTCATCAGATGCATACTGTGGAAACTGCAGCAGACTTTATATATACACAGAGAATATGAAACAATACCTCCTCCCACCCCACTGTCCTGCTGGTAATAGCTTATCTAAAGTGATCATCAAGTTGGGCCATTTCCAGCACAAATCCAGGTTTTCTCACCCTCCACCCCCCCCCCCCCCACAAATTCACTGTCCTGCTGGTGATAGCCCATCCAAAGTGACAACTCTTTACACAATGTGCATGACAATCAAGTTGGGCTATTTCCTGCACAAATCCAGGTTTTCTCACATTCCCCCCCACCCCCCTCCCAAAAACCACACACACAAACTCACTCTCCTGCTGGTAATAGCTCATCCAAACTGACCACTCTCCAAGTTTAAATCCAAGTTAAACCAGAACATCTGGGGGGGGGGGTAGGAAAAAACAAGAGGAAATAGGCTACCTTGCAAGGTACCTCTTGTTTTTTCCTACCCCCCCCCAGATGTTCTGGTTAGTCTCTAAGGTGCCACAAGTACTCCTTTTCTTTTTGCAAAATAATTAAATAATTAAATCCAACATTGTTGTTGTAGCTTTCAAGGACAGTGGGGTGGGAGGAGGTATTGTTTCATATTCTCTGTGTGTATATAAAGTCTGCTGCAGTTTCCACGATATGCATCTGATGAAGTGAGCTGTAGCTCACGAAAGCTTATGCTCTAATAAATTGGTTAGTCTCTAAGGTGCCACAAGTACTCCTTTTCTTTTTGCGAATACAGACTAACACGGCTGTTACTCTGAAACCTTAATTATTTTGATGCAGCTGATAAAATGTCAGATAATGGTGAATCCCCTTAGTAGAGAAAATGGTTCTGTCATAACACTGTTCTTTGTAATCAGGAAAAAAAAAGAGCCTTTTGAAGAAATGTTCTTAATGCTTTACAACTCCTCTAATATAATTGTGGTTTTTATTCTAACTACAGCTGTGCTGGCTATTCCTTCTGTTTCCCCAAGACAGATTAATGCCCCATATGGAGTCAAATATAGGGGATTTTTAGCTAGCTTCATCAACACAATATGAGCTTTGGTTTTTAATTTAATTTCTAAGAAAAGATGCTAAGAGAAGCACATCTTTACCATGTCACATTGGCAGGCAGAAATACTAATAGCATAATTGACATGCAAACACAGGAAGCTACAGGCTTGAATGTGTATAGTTCGCAATGCAAATAGTTAGGCAAGTGCCAGAGGACAGCAGCTGTCTGAAATTTAAAGGGACAGAAGTAGTAACTTTCTGAGAGTGACAAATGAGCCTACAGCAATCCTGCACCCTGGTGTGCCCTTTTTACCTTCACAAGAGCTTGTTTGGAGGGCCATTAGGGTTGGCCCTGTTCTTTTTGCGGATACAGACTAACACGGCTGCTATTCTGAAACCTGCTTCTACATAGGGGTTTAACTGATGCAGGATCATGTAGAGACTCCTACAGTTTTGTAGTGATTTTTCACTCCTGGTGACTTTATTTGGAAATGACATTTGTTTCCTAAGGCTCTTGCAAGTTTATTTTAGAATCAAAGGGACAATGTGTTTGTTTTCTGAAATCTACATCTAAGTATAACTGTAGTGGCAAAACAGTAAAATAGCTATTATCTTCCTTCAATATAAGTGAGCATGAAAAAAATGCATATTTTTGTAAATGGCTCAATAATTTAGATTTTGCTTATTCCATTAACATTTTGGTCCACAATGTGCCAAGAAGCACTAGTAAAGCAAGTTAAATTTATTATATTTTATTTGCAAGATTTTACATCTCAGGGTCTAGCATTAGACTGCTCAATATTAAATTGATTTATAAAAGTGCTTATTGCTCGAGACCAAAATTGGGGACTGCAACAGCAGAGCCTACAGCATTATGCACAGTACTCAATATCTACTTTGTTTTGTCCCCCCCCCCCACCCACCCCATAGTAGATAGTGTAAGAGACAGGAAGGTAGTTCTGTGAGAATTTTTAACCTTGGATAACAGAAATTGAAAATCACATATGAAGTTTTCAAAACCAGTCAGCAGGTCTGAATTTGTTTAACTGATTATCCAGGGGCAGGTATGATGTCTAGCTCTATATTTGTATAGTGCCCAGCACAACAGGGCCCTGACCCTGATCTGAGTCTTAGAGCACTACCATTATATCAATGTTAAATAATAAGATTCATCAGCATTAATAAAGGGAGTCAAGATGAAATTAAATTACCTAATTTTGTCTTCTTTCCTTCACTTCAGGTGATTCTTTGCAACTGGAAAATCTTGAATGGAAAAATACCACAAGACTGGGAGGAGCCTGATCACAGATAGCAGTTTCAAAGAACAGAATACAGAGATCTGTTCTTTATTTCTTAAGCTGATATGAAAGAGATGATTCTTCTGAGTATATGTCAGCATAGTACAACTTCATATCATAGGTTTTTATCTGTTTCACTCATCAAATATATGTGTACATGGTAATTTTGAATCATAACTAATGTGTTTTGTATTTGTATTTACAGGATATGAAATAGAAAATGCAAACTTAAAAGACCCTTTTTGCTTCATAGATGGACTTTCCATCTGCTTTCACTCTGGAACTGGAATTGCTATTGGTGGTGATGGACAATCCAATATACCTACAAAGGTGCATATGTTAATGTTAAAATTCTTGGCACTTGCTTGGATCCAGCTCCTGCTCCCATTAATGTGAATGGAAGTTTTTTCATTTACTTAAATTGGTGCAGGCCTGGAATGCTAATTTTCATACCACAGCTTTTCAGGGCACTACTTCTTAAAGGAATGTAGGATTTTCAACTGCTGTTTTGTAGAGCACGCGCAGTTGGGCAAAACGCGGCTTTTATTGAAAAGGAAGACCAATAGGAAAATGTGAACAAGTGTTAAATTTAGCAAAAATTTATTGTATAGTATGTCTATGATGTTATAACATGCAATTATCAGCTAAGGAAAGTAGGAGAAATTAAAAAAAAAAAAAAGCACTAGTATCTGGGGCCCATGTTGGAAATATAGATGTTGTAGAGTGTCTTGTGGGTGGAAGATGGATGGGGGTATAAGGGCAGACTTAAAGTTGGCATTTGAATGGTAATATGATGCCAGATTCTCAGGAAATTTAAAGTTCAACTTTAACAAACATTCTATTAACATTGATTTAAAAGGGAATATATTCTCAACCTTAACGATATAATCACAAAGTTATGTGCCTTGCAATATATGAACACCCAGCAGATTTACTCACTTATAAAACTGGTTAATTTAACAGATTAGGCAGTAATTATATTACACCATTTACTACATGTGGGTTTTAGTTATATAAAAATGTAATAGCTTTTATTTACTATTTATTTAAAAGGCTTTTATAGTATGGATGCATAATTTAAATAATCTAGAAGAGCGATGAAGTGAACTGTAGCTCACAAAAGCTTATGCTCAAATAAATTGGTTAGTCTCTAAGGTGCCACAAGTACTCCTTTTCTTTTTGCGAATACAGACTAACACAGCTGCTACTCTGAAACCTTATATAACAAACACATTTCCCTCACAAGTAATTACATCCCTGTTATGCTGCTGGTATGCCTACAGTGTTTGGAAAGAGACTGTACTTAAAAAATAAACTCTGATCCCCTAATAAATATCAGTGATTCAGAAATAACTTGAAATTAATCGTTGTTGAAACTGCACCATATTTAGTGACAGATTGCAGCCAAAAAGCAAATTAAAACCTTACTTTGACAGTCAAATGTTACCTCGTCTTTAGTGGGACAAAGCCCATTGTACCAACCAAGTTAGAGCTTGTGGCCAGTATGGGAAAGAGGGCTGCCCTCACGAGCACTGCAAATCTGCAGCTATGCCAGCTTGTGTGCAAGGTATTGATCTCCAGAGAAATCAGGAGTCATTCCTCCTTCTGGTGACTGACAATAAGAATCATACCAGTACATTGCTTCCAAGGATCAGTCTGAACCACATGCTGCTACAGAACAAAGCACAGACTGTTCTAAGGCAAAAAAGAGAGGAATATGAGATATGAAAAATTAAAAGAAAACTAAGAATTAATAAAAGAGAGTCAAAAGTGAGGTTTTAATAAACGAGGTTAGAACTGAACAGGGGTCCTCATAAGCTGCAGATAGGATGGAAAATAAGGTGTTAGCTGATAGCCAGCCAACACATCCTCCAGCTTATGGAATTGGAGCATGTTTTGTTTTCGCAGTAATTTTACACATATATGCTAAGTTGTAGCATTTATCCACTGGCCTGAGTAGGGTGCAATAGAGAGCTGTACTGCCCTCCAGAAAGGCTCAGAGAGGGATTGTGCTTTGAGAGTCCCTGTGCACAGGGGCACTGGGCAAACTGCAGTATGGTATAGTCTGATCAGATCCAGTGGACCTAGCAGGGTCACGGCCCAGCCTCTTTTCTGCCCCCTTTAGGCCATTGCCTGCCTTGTGACTGGGAGTACATCGAAGACGTCTCTGCACTTCCTTGAGCCCACAGGTACGCTTCCAAGAGCCCAGCTGTAATGGCTCTTTCATGGGCACTCAGGAGCGCCAAAAGTGAGGGGAGGCTCCTTGCATGTTCTCTCTCCCCACCTCCATGCCCCTGCATATAGGACCTTCATATCTGGTCCTATATAAAGAAGTGTCTTAAAAAAGACAGTATTCTCATATATATAGACAGCTATGTCAAATAAAATCTATATTATCAGACTGAACATACTCTTATGTGTACATGCAGCAGTGGCTCCAAAAAAATGTCATCCACACACAACATAGTCATAACTGTGGATGTAATTTTAGCTATCGCAGAGTCAGATTATTTTATTTAGGTTTCGTATCCATGGTATGTAAACCAGGATATGCTTATACAATTTACTAGCAATACCACTCTCACTTTTGCCCAAACCATGAGTTTATGTACTACTAAGTTTTCTTTGTTTTGCATCATCCATCATTGCTATTCATGACAGTAGAGACTGTTGAAATCTGAAAAAGGGTAGATGAAACTGATTCATGCAGCCTCCACTGATCTGCAGGCTGAGGTTTGGGAAAAACTGAGGCATAAAGGTTTTCTGACAACTTTACTCTGGTGTATTAACATATGGAGATGGAAGTTATTCTTGTCTTCTTGCTTTTGTTATTTAGATTTTTTATTATCAGTTATTGTACTTAATTAACATCATGTCTCTCAAACCAGTGTCTTAGACACGAGACCAGTCTTCCTTTTGCTTTCTGATGTTGTCATGACATTACTCCCTCTTATATTTTAGAATTCTACAGCAGGCAATCCCAGCTTCTTCCTTTTCAAACCTGACAATTAGATTTCTGTACTACCTGATTCACCCATCCCTAGTAATTATACCTCTACATGAAGCTGACAAAATTAACCTCACCTTTTTATTGATTATTATTATTAATAATAATAATAGGAAAGAACTAGCTACAAATTAAAATCAATGGAGAATTTCACAGAAGGCAATAAATTAGACCAGTAAATATGATTATGAAAAAGAGCCAAGGAAAACTCAATGGAACCTTATGCTAGTCACAGATATGAAGGAAAGGGTTATGTCACAAGAACTAAAGTGCATCAAGATCAGGCCAGGGGCCCAGTCACCCTTTCCTTATCACATAGGATACTCTTAACTGATCATTTTCAACTTGATATTTTGTCAAGGCTTCCTCAAATCCCCCTTCTCTTTCCCTTAAATGTGACTTATGGCAGCTGCTATGTATCTTCCCATATCCATAATCAATATAATTTCCTGTAATAAAATAAATGGAACCAAATATAGAGGCCTATGGAAAGCACACATCAGCAGAGTTGGACAGAAATATTTTCTAGGAGGCCAAGTTTGAAAAATACAAATAAAACCCTCTCCAGGATTTCTTGCTTTATTCACAGCTTGAGTGACCTAAAAATAAAGTGTAGCACTGTGCAGAGTCATGGGCTATATTATTCCCTATACAGTTTTACCAAAACCTAGAACTAAATCAAGAAAAGAAACTGTCCACAGTTCAGTTTCCTGGAGGTGTCTGAGCCTTCCATCTCTTTTTACCCCTTCTCAGACATCTTATTTAGAGTCTACCTTAATTGGTTTGTTTAATTAATGCAGTACTGTTGCCTGTCCTAAATGACTGGTTTAGTCAGGAGTCTCAATGTTTTTCCCCTCACACAAGACAAAAGGAGAATTTCCCATCACACCTACTCTCTAGGAGTTCTGCCTTCAGAAGATCTGTCTAGCATCCAAATCAGGATTTAATACAAGTCTTCAAGAGCCCCTGGCAGCAATAGCTGGTTAGGGTAGCCTGCAAAATCTCAAGAACATTTGTAAGGATGTGAGGATATGCCTTAGTATAGAGGATGGGGTGTTTCTGTCCAGGAACAGTTTTTCCCACCAAGATCTGGAGGGCTGCTTTACCAATTAAAGGGGTAGGAGGAAACCAAATGAGCAAGCCTTTGTTAAAAAATAAAATAGTTTTATAAAAGATGGATACTGCCTCTGATTATTTTATGTAGTCATTTCTGCAGTTTAATTGATGCTGTGGTGCCATTGGCAGGTGCAAGTGTGTGTGAATTAATGTTCATAGGATTCTTTTTGACATAGTAGCCTGTCATCTTCAATTTACGCGGTATAATGCTCATCAGTCTATGTCAGGAATTGTATGTGCAGCAGCAGCACCTTCTGGAAGATTAGTTACCATATTTACTTACTGTACAGTATATGATTTCTAGTCATTTTCCATTGTGAGTATACAGACCATGTCACAAGGTAGTAACGACATTCTCAGTGGTATTAATGAGCTGTGAATGAAGGATGCAAAACAGGGACCTTTACAGCAGCTGTAGCCAAAGCAGAATCTTTCTCTTTATTTTATTTTTTGCCAGAACTGGGGTGAAACCCAGAATCTTAATTGAGGAACAATGGATGAAAGCCACTAGGGGTTAAATTTTCCAAAATATTGGCAACTTCTCTTACATCGGTGTATGTTTTCACATATGTTTGTTTCTTTTAAATTTAGCCCTGAATGCTATTTAAAGAAGACCTTCAAAGGAAAACATATGGCCTTTATTGACTATCCTGCAAGACAACAAATCAGACTTCCTTTTGACCTATTGTGCCCTTACACAATGTAAAGCTTACTTCTTGTTCAGGGGAGGTGAGGAGAAGCATGTATGCAGGCTCAGTACCATTGTTTCCTTGTCTGTCTATCTCCATCTGTTGTCTCTTGTCTTATATTTAGACAGGAATCTGGGGAAGAGACTGTCTTTTTGTTCTGTGTTTGTACAGCCCCGAGCACAATGAGGTCCTGGTACAAGACTTGGGCTCCTACGTGGTTCAGTAATACTTCTTCTACTACTAATAATTAATAAGGTCTGATGCAGAAGAGAGGGGACTTCATTGGGAAGCCTTATGGGTCACATATCCACTCAGCCAGCTGCTATTAATGCCACTACTCAGATGCCTAGCAGTTCTTTCTGGAGGTGGTCAGTCTGCAGGAATTTACAAAAAACAGGGCAAAGCACTGATTTTTGTAAAACAGAGGCATTAAAGGACAATCCTGATTTTCAGGGACACATTGTGATCCTAGTTACGTTTCTTCTATAAGCCCCTACCTAAATTATCTTACTTGGTTAGTCTGTGCCAGAATCTCACACTACATTTCTGTACTTTTTGTCTCAGAAACCTGCATGTAAAAAGTATCTCTGTCACACTGCTACCATTTTATTCTTATTTTAAAAAAGAGCCTGTGTGTGTTACTGGATATTTTCAGCTTCCATTTTATACTTCTAAGCTCTGGCTCAACAATTTACAAAGGAAGTTTCTGGAAGCAGTTAAAGAAACAAGATTCATCTTTTTTTGGATGGTTTGCCCTTCGTCACAACCATTCTCTTCCATATTAGTTTGGTTTTTCTCTGCATACCTGCCTCACCCTATTTATTGAGCAGCTTCTCTTTCAATTTATGCAGATTGGCTTCATTTAAATTTTTTTTTTTAAACTTTGGATCAAGTGAAATAGCTTTGCTGAGATGTGACAGGAGGACGCTTTCATGTTGGAAAAAGTCACAGCTGCTGGTGTATTTGTACATAAAGTATCTGCTCACTTCAGGGAAGAATTATTTTAGCTTTATGCAGTTAAAATATGCTTTACTAAGGGAAGGGTTTATGAGTGACAGCCCAGTTTTCAGTGGCATTATGTGATGCCTCCTTTGAAGGCTACAGAACTCAAAACAAGGAGTTAACAAATCTTCAGAGGGGAAAAGTGAGCACCTGGATTACAATTCTACCTACATTTCTGCCTGTTAAAAAACTGTGTTCCTGTGAAGTGGCACACCTCTGTTTTCCACCACAGCCCTGCAAAACTGCACGATGCAGGCAGAGTCCCATTCCTGCACAATGCTGTGTCTGTCCTGAGCAACTACATTTTGGAAAGATTTTGCACTTTCAAAAAGTTACTTTTCAATGTTCTCATTCTTAAGAGAACTCTTGCCCCAGCCAATACGGAGAATATGCAGAATATACAACCTATGAAAGTTGGTCTTCTTGCACTGTTCTTTCAACATTGGCTCTCCTTACCAAGGATAACAAGACCAGAACTTCAAAGATATCACACACATATTTGGTAAACTTCACAAACATTTAATACAGAATCAATCTTATTTTCAAATGTCAGTGCCAGTAGTTTCTGAAATGGTACTCAGTGTGCTATGGCAGTCATGTATTGATCCATTTACTGTCTGTTTTGCAAATATGTTTATTATATCTAGTTTGACATAAGATGTTACAGATGCAATATTTTGGGTGTTGCAAAATACATGCCAGACCTTGGCTTCACAGTAGGCAAGAACCATTTCAGCCTTGTAGAGCACTAAAAATATAGAAAACAAAAGCCATAGTTTTAGCAGTAGTACAGCACAAATAGCAAAAATATAGAACTTTTACATTTAATTATATATAGAAGATGGATGCTGTCTCTTCTTCAGTTTTTACAAAGTCCTGGTCAGGATCACCATAGTCACCTTTTCAGGACATTAAAGAAACCTGTATGTTAACAGCAACAAAAATATCACGCTTAAAAAAAATCAGTTTTGGCACCACCTTCTCTCCTCTCTACCTCTTTATGACTGTTTGTGATCTAGCCAAAAGCACATTCGAAATGAGTGATTTCACTCTGACATTTCATTGCAAAAAATTCATTATATCTCTCTCCATTACAAGTGTATAGATCTCAGGCAACAACTTCAAATAAAAATAAGGTCCCTGTTCCTGATATATACTGTTACAAAGCTCTGTCCTTGCCTCCATGGGTCCCGTGCTTCCTGGTGGATTTCGCTAACCTCAGAGGCTCACTTTGACCCTGCACGTAACCCTTCTCTCTCTAGAAAGAAGGGTCACAGTCTACTGAGCCATTTTCATCATAAGCCAGCAAGGGAGATGAGGAGAAATTATCCTTCCTTGCACAGTCTCTGTTGTCTCCCAGTCTCAGTGATTAATCAGGGGGCAAAGGCGGGGGAAGGGTGGAGAGCCCAGGCCCACCCTCTACTCCGGGCTCCAGTCCAGGGACCCTAATAGTATCAGCTATGGTAGCTGACCTTTTAGAAACATGACATGTACAATTCCCTGGGCTACTTCCCCCACAGCAGCCCTCACTTCCTCAAGCTCCACTTCACCCTTACCTCAGGGCCTCCTTCCTTATGCCTGATATGGTGTGTACTACTCAGCCTCTCCACCAGCGCAACTTCCTCCCACAGCTCCTGACATGCACACCCACCTGAGTAACTGGGAGGCTTTTAACTAGTTTCAGCCAGCCCCTGATTGGCTTCAGGTGTCCCAATCAACCTAGCCTTCTCCCTGCCTTCTGGAAAGTTCTTAATTGGCCCCAGGTGTCTTAATTGACCTGGAGCAGCTGCCATTTCACTTATCCTGGCCTTATTGGGATTTGTTTAGCTTGGAGCTAATATATCTATCTCCCACTACTTTTCCATAGCTATCTGGCCTTGCCCCGTCACAATACATAATAGACATTAAAGGTGAATTTAAAAAATGGATGCCTAAGGACGCCACAGATACAAAAACTTTTTGCAGAAGTGCAACCACAATTGTGAATGGAAAGCAAGACATTTTTGCATTCAACCATTTATACATTAATGTGGTTTCTTTGTGTATGTAATTGTCCTTAATGGAAGTAGAGTGGCAGGTGTATCATGTTTGCATATGAACATGGCCCTCTGTACCTTTCGATATTTTATCTGGAAAGGATTAAATCAACAAAGCATTAAAGAAACCACTTGGCCACTTAAAATTGATACTGGAGATTTTACAATCAGGAGATAATGTAGCAGCAGAGTTGTTCAAAAGTTGCTTTTGTCTTTAGTTACAGAGTAACACAGTACAGATCAGCCCAAGTCAGAGATCAGTTTACTAGTAATGACAGAGAAAGAACTAGACCATGTAGAGATTAGAGAATTGATTCTTAAGAGCTTAGATACACTTAATGAAGACAAAGCACCCCATCCAGATGGCATGAATCCGTGAGTCTTTAAGGACATAAACAAGGAAATAAGGAAAGCTTTAACTGACATGTTTTTAAAAGTCCATTTGCTATAGGATTTGTTCCAGAGGACTGGAAAGTAGAACGTATAACTCCATTATTTTAAAAAGACTCAAGAGAAAGACTAGGAAACCACAAAAGAGTTACTTAAACATTCGTTGTGGAGAAAGCCTTGGACACTATCTCAAAGGTCATAGAGAAGGGTGAGGAAGGGAACACCTGTAAAAACTAATGGAGAGCGCTCATACTTAATCTGCAGCTGTACTTTGAATATAATACAATACTTGTAATGCGTTTGGGGATTCAGTGTGTGTGAAAGACTATTCAAAATAAAATTGGTTTGTATTATAATACTGCTATAACAAATAAGGAAAAATGGGTGTATGTTATATAAATAGTGTTTGATTCCCTCCTCCCCACCAGATTTGCACAAAAGGGCATCCTTACCCTCAGAGTTCCCCCTTCCTATGTGGGGAAAGGGGTCAGTTGCCTCATCCCCCTGTAACCTCAGCTGGTTTTGCAGCTGGTCCTAAAGCTCACCTATTCTTCCACACAGGAATCAGTTCACCAGTTCTGGGGTGTGGAAGAAAATATGGAATTGATTGGAAAATGGCACTGTCAAGGTTCCTCCCCCACTCTAAACTCTAGGGTAGAGATGTGGGGACCTGCATGAAAACCTCCTAAGCTTACTTTTACCAGCTTAGGTTAAAACTTCCCCAAGGTACAAATTAATTTTATCCTTTGTCCTTGGAATATCCACTGCCACCACCCAACTCTAACTGGGTTTACTGGGAAACATAGTTTGGACACATCTTACCCTCAAAAATCCTCCCAACCCTTGCACCCCACTTCCTGGGAAAGGTTTGGTAAAAATCCTCACCAATTTGTATAGGTGACCACAGACCCAAACCCTTGGATCTGAGAACAATGAAAAAGCATTCAGTTTTCTTACAAGAAGACTTTTAATAGAAATAGAAGTAAATAGAGGTAAAGGAATCACCTCTGTAAAATCAGGATGGTAGATACCTTACAGGGTAATTGGATTCAAAACATAGAGAATCCCTCTAGGCAAAACCTTAAGTTACAAAAAAGACACACAGACAGAAATAGTCATTCTATTCAGCGCAATTCCTTTCTCAGCCATTTAAAGAAATCATAATCGAACACATACCTAGCTAGATTACTTACTAAAAGTTCTAAGACTCCATTCCTGTTCTAGCCCCAGCAAACAGATAGACACAGACCCTTTGTTTCTCTCCCTCCTCCCAGCTTTTGAAAGTATCTTGTCTCCTCATTGGTCATTTTGGTCAGGTCCCAGCGAGGTTACCTTTAGCTTCTTAACCCTTTACAGGTGAGAGGATTTTTCCTTTGGCCAGGAGGGATTTTAAAGGGGTTTACCCTTCCTTTTGTATTTATGACAGGCAAAGAAATGCCCAGCAATGGGTCAGGTGAATGGGACATGAGGGAAGATATGATTTGCTGTTTTCTTGCTGAACGACTGCGGGGTTTTTTGTGTTGGCTGCAATATGCTGCTTTTATGCTCTTCTTTTAATTTTATTGCCATGTTCTTAAACTGTTTTAATATGGAGGAGGAAAGGACTGAGGAATATTGTGAAAAAGGTGGTATGTTTTCATCTACTATTTGAATCACTTCCAGGTTGTGCAGCTTGACTAGGAATTGCAGAGGATAAAGCAGAAATAGTCTTCCAACAGGTAATTTTTCTAAACTTGCCATTTAGTTCTGCACAGGGAGGCTTCTGTTCGAGTTGTAATAGAAGAAATGGCATGATAAGCAACTTTGCATATGTTGTGTTTCATGGCATATGCATAGAGAATTTAGATAAAACACTCCTACTGGAAGGTTAGATAAAACACTGCTATGTAACTCTTCTTCATTTCCTAGAATTTGGAACACATAAGAACCCCAAACCAGAGACAGACAAAGTAAGCTGCACCCTAAAACAGTCATAACTTAGCCACCTTATGTTAGGCTGTTTGTCTGCTGAACTCACTCTAGTTGCACCCTTCCCTACAGAGCCCCTGAGCCTGCAAGCAGGATCAGAAATGCCCCCCCCACCTCCCCTCCTCTTAAAGTGATAGTTTACAATTCCAATACAGTCCTCAATATGCCACAATTTACCCCAGAAGCAAACGGATCTTCTGTAAGATAGATGTAAAGACATGAGATATGAGAACATAAATAACTCAGATAATGCTAGATATAGACTTACCTTACTTAACAGTAGTGTAGGTCTTCACCTACCCACCATGTTTCTTTCTGTTTTAGACAATTCAGGTAATTGTCTAGGCCATGTCTGTTATTCTCTGGAATGGTGACATAATGCAGTCTGATTGACTGGATCTTTTGGTAATACTTTTACTGTAGCCACAAGAATAACGCCAAAAGTCAGTCAAGATAAGTGCAAAAGAAAGAACCTATTATATATTTCCATCATAGTCCTAGGTTTGTTCTGCATGGAGGCAGCTAGCTAGCATAGATAAATACTCTTGTATAAGCCTATAGAATTGTGCCAAAGTTGCCAAGATCACTTTTGTTGGCTGGCTTACTCTCCAGCTCACTCCTCTTCTCTCTCCCCAGTATCTGCTCCTCTGATCTTCCCTTCCCACTCCTCCTTTAGTCCTTCATCCTCCTCATCCACTCTCTCAGAAACAAAGTCCGTGTCTTCTTCCGGAGTCCTGACACAATCTGATGTGACTTCCACTGAATCAGAACTGAGCAGACATTTGGAGATAGGCCCAGACTGGCTCAGTAGATTCTGCATATGGTGTAGTGTGATTGGGCTGCCTATTCAATTCATTATAATTCAAAATGATCTGGACAAACTGGAGAAATGGTCTGAAGTAAACAGGATGAAATTCAATAAGGACAAATGCAAAGTACTCCACTTAGGAAAGAACAATCAATTGCACACATACAAAATGGGGAATGACTGCCTAGGAAGGAGTAATGCAGAATGGGATCTGGGGGTCATAGTGGACTACAAGTTAAATGAGTCAACAGTGTAACACTGTTGCAAAAAAAGCTAACATCATTCTGGGATGTATTAGCAGGAATGTTGTAAGCAAGACATGAGAAGTAATTCTTCCGCTCTACTCCGTGCTGATTAGGCCTCAACTGGAGTATTGTGTCCAGTTCTGGAGGTAAGTAGGTAAGCACTCTGCTTATGAAATCCAGGGCTACCAAAACTATCCCCAGTAGTATGATAGCTTCCCTTCTCTTTGACATCCCTAACAAACTTAGGTAAGGTAGTGATAAAGTGCAGGAATTCTTGCCCACCATTTCTCCAGGAGCTCCACTGACAGGGACCCGCCCAAATAAAAATGGCTTCCGCAAATGAAAGTGTGTCAGTACAAAGCCAAGTTAATGGCTAAATAGTAACTCTTCTACTTTGCCTCTCCAACAAGGGAAGGGTAATTTATACATATATTATACATAAATACATTGAACAACACAACATAATACAGTAAGATATCCATTTAACAAGACAAACAAGACTAGAAAATACTGATGTGATCAGAGGACAAGCTAAGCTCAGGAGGAGTGAGAACACAAGATGGATGTATCCACTTTTTCAGTTCTCTGGATTCTGTGGTCAGCCAGGAACTGATCTCACTCCTGGTATAAACTAGAGCAGCCTGAGAGCTACTATAAACTATGCTTGGCTGAAAAGGATCCCCAAACCAGTTATAGCAGACAAGAATGGCTGGAATGTGGAGGTGCTCTGTCCACATCTCTATACCCCAGCTATGCCTCAAACACACCCTTATCCTGGAGACTGCAAGGGGCATCAAGGGAATCCCCCTGCATCCAGGGAAGTCTCAAGCAGCTAGTTTAGCAAGCTTTGCACCCTTTATGGTGGTGCAGGCCATGTAAAAGACTCACCCTGGAACCCAGAATTGGGTCAATCTGCGTGAAATGAGGTAATGTTTCCATCACTGAAGGAATGTTAACTTTTGCAATTCCTGACTGTGCTATTATTTCAGTGACCAATGCAATGATTCTACCCTAAGGCCAACTTAACTGATGTGTTTCAGAGACAAAGGATGGTCTTTTGGTAAACTGGACTTGACACAGAAGTGCCTCATTTAATTCCTAGATCTGCCATGGACTTCCACTGTGATCTTGAGCACCCTTTAATCTCTGTCTTGGTTCCTCATTTGTAAAATTGTGATAATATTTCCTTTCTCTCCCTCTTCGTTTGTCTTGTCTCTTTAGACAGTAAGTACTTCAGGATAAAGATGAACTCTTACTATGTGTTGTATAGCATCTAGCACGAAGGTGGTTTGATTTTGCTTGGGGCCTCCAGGGCATATTTAAATAAATACATATATTAATAAAATAATAAGAGTTATGCAGCCTTCCATCTTACAGAGAAGTACATTTTTTATAACTGTAACTGAAATAGAGCTTAAATAAAGATCAACTTAAATACAATAGGCCTACAATGGTCAGCAATTGATATAACCCAGAATACTGGATAGGTGAATTTTTGTAAATTGAAATAAATCAATAAAACTAAATAATATTTTTTAAACAATGGGTTGGTCTTTGTCAGCATACAGAATGCCGTAGACCAGCTTTTCATAATATTTAAAATATATCGGACTATCTCCCAAAGGGCAATATTTCCTGTAGGGCTGCTGGGTGCTAGCTGTGGTTCTTGCTGCATATTACCAACTGATGTAGAAGAGAATTTCTCCTTCACAGTATACTTGTCTTATTTGCATTAAGAAAGTTATGGGTGTGACTGCTTTATGTACTCATAAGATTTTTCCTTAGCTTGGCATCTGTGCTTTTTTTCCAGTAGAATACAGGGTTTTATTTCACATGTGGGTTGGATTCCATGAACATGCCTAGTTTGGCTGCTCCATTGTGTTTACTTACCACTACGGAGTGGGAGGCAGCTCCATATGTAGAATATCTATGAACAATACTATACTATGAAACCCTTTATGCTGTAATAGTTATCCAAGTTGCTGCCTCACATTATAGAATGTGTCTGGACTTATTCAGCCATGTGAAACAAATTTTTAAAATGCCAAATGTGTGCTACAGAATAGTCCCTTGAGGCAGAGGGAGTGACATTTGTGCTGCTTTGCTGGTATCATCAGCCTGGGAAGGAGAATATATCTGGCATCACATTTAGTCTGATAAGCATGATGATAATAAGATAAAATTTCCTTAAGCATTGGCAGCATGTATTTACTACTACAACCCCATCAGGGCTGTCACATTGCATAAAAAAGGCAGCAACAGAAGACAGTTGAAGGGAGTAGGTTATGTAACAAGATCAAGCCAATGAAAGTCTGGCATCCAACGGTAATTCTTCTAACAGTGCACACTGTCTTCTTAGCCACAGAATGCTTTCTTCCCCTTATTCATGAACATATACTGTATCACCCGCAGCTACTGAAAGAGCCACCTGCATATAAGGACAAAAATTAGGCATAGCAGACTAAATGCCAAGGAACACAGAGGATTTCTTGCAAATAGCAAAAATTCGTAGCTAAAGTTGATGATTCCAGTTCCTGACATTCATAAAAACCTACAATAAGTAACTCTCATCCTGATAAATATGAGTAACTGATTTTTAAAACAGTCTGAGAAAATGATTCAAATAAAGAAGGCATAGGAAGCTAATGAAGCAGGAAACTCTTATGTATAAATTGGTAGGTTTTCAATTGCTTTAGTTTTGTAATTTGACACCATTAAGGGTAATATATGGGCACCTGCCAGGACTGTCTTTTAAGGATCTGTCCATATTTCCATTTTCAGCCACATTTTTCTGGGGTTAATAACTTGGATATAAAAATTCTCTGCAAGCAGAAACTTGATCTTAAAAAAAGCTCAGAAGAGATTTTCTTTATATTTTTTTAAGACAAGGGCACTAGACAATGCAGTGGATTAATAGCCTGGCCTTTCACCTCTGGAAACTTTCAGTCCAAAGCACTTTCACAGTGATTTTTCCATCCAAAGATATGAAAATATTTCACAAACATAAGGTCAAATTTTTCAAAAGCTTGTCTGGACGCAAACAGTCATTCGGATAGACATCTAGGGGGCAAGAAGAGGATGACCATCCTGAGGATCTTCAAATGGAGTAGCGTGACGCATCTGGGTTGCCATAACATCCTTGGGCTTGAATGCTCTGAGCTGCTGAGTTGGGGCCATGGTCTGGTTGACTGACATTTAAAGTTCTTTTTTCAGGCCTGTGGTGGAGGTGGGGAAAACAGTCAGGTCCTGCTACCCTCAGTGTAGTAGTAATTGAGGCATAGCAAAGCTAGGAAGCACAAATGAAGCTGGTTAGCCAGCAGCCCTGTATTGGCTTCTCTACATGTTACTCATGCTTCAGAAGAAGCTGGGATAGGGCGCCATCCACCCACATCTGTTTATCTTTCCTCCAATTTTGCTTCTGGCTGAAGTTTTTAGGGTTGCAAAGCCTTCAAAAATCCATTGTTCCAACATGGCCTCCAGTTCAAGTTTGTCTCTGTTTTTTCGAACAACTGGTGGCCCCCATCTGTTGGTGTATAATGGAAGAGGATGTTACGTTCTTGAACAGCTCCAGTGACTACTTCAAAGAGGGTTTGACATGCTGGCCAGGCATTTGCTTGTTGTTATGGGAAGATTCGGAACTGTGCTGTCTAGCTGTGTGTCATTCTGATATTCCTCTTTACCATGAAGTACCTGGAGGAAGCGAGTGTTGGCATGAGGGCCTTACCTGTCTTGCTACCCATCCCCCATTCCCCATCCCTACCCCTCCAAAAAAGAGAATTGGAATGTGCTGTTCACCATGATTGGGACAGCTCCACGTACTGAAAAGCCGAGGTGCTGAGGCTTCCCAGCTACGGGGGCAAAAATCTCAGGCATGATGTTTTGAGAATCTGTATTTAAAAAATATCAGTGTGGAGTCATTCCGGATACAGGTGCCTACAACAATAAGGCAAGAAATGCAGTAATTCACCAGAGCACATGAGGAGAATTCATTAGCTTCACTTTCCCTTAGTAGGGGTTTCTTTCATGGCAGTTTCCACTGGGATCCTTGGGATGCCATACTGGGCCAAAGGCAACCCATGAGAAGGGTGGTGTAGTTCTTGTCACTAGAAGGAAGTGTGAGTGCGTATGTGTGTATGTGGGGGGGGGGGGAGACAGGGGGGTGTGATATTTAGTGAAAGCATGGTCAGTATAGCATGGAATTGTACAAAAGTAGTCTCTGGATGGTAGCTGAGAAGCCAGCAATGGCCTCCATCCCCATATACATGTATACATAAAAAATGGAACATTTTTGAAAACATGGACTGTCCATGTATTGTGAAGATGTTCCCTTGTTTTATGAAGACATAAATATCAAAAGTTCAAAACCTAGGAGGTATTTTTGAAAATGTGTCTGTAATTGATTACACTTCCCAACACTGCTTTAAGGCAGATCTAGTAAGTAATATTACCTCCAGTTTACAGCTGATACAGAGACACAGGGTGGTTTAAATGTCTCAGAGGAACAGTGTGAGAGCTTGTGATTACAACCCAGGACTCCTGATGACTAGTGTTAATGTTAGTCACAATTCCAACTCCTTCCTTAGACCAAACCTGAAAATAAATCTGGTCATTTTAATATAGTGCCTAATGCAGAGTTGCCAGTAAAATAGAATTACTAACACATGTCTGACTGGAAATAGACTGGATCTAGCCTGGAACTAGATCTGGTCAGAAAATTTTAATCAAAATAGTTTTCCTTTGGAAAATGCTGTTTTTGACTATATTGAAAGAATCTGGACAAAATTTTTTCAAAATATTGAAATTTTTCATGGGACAGAAAATTTATTTTCCAGCTAGCTCTGGAAGCAGCCAGCAGTGAGTGCAGGTCATGAGTAAGATGCATTGACATAGTGATGTGGACTTGGGGGAAAACTGTAGACAGGAGCTGGCCAAAGACTCCAGCTGGTAGAAACAAAAGCAGCCAAAGCAGGGACTTGGAGACATTCAGAGAACTTTCTGCAGTCTTGACTGATGTTCTCTGCCCCATGCTGATTGGCTGTTTGCTCCAACTCTCCCGCTCCTCCCCCCCACTTCTCAGCTTCACTCCACAAGTGCCCTTCTTACCTGCTTCTCCCTTACCCTGTACCCCTCTCTTCCCTTTTCTAAACCCACTCAGAACAAAACAAACAAACAAACAAAAACCCCATGTAACTAACATGCCATTTGCCACCATCCCATTGTTCAGTCTGCTTGTGTGTGTTAACCATTCCTACACCCTGTGTCTGTTTTGGCTATTTAGATTATAAGCTGTTGGGACAGGGACCACTTACTACTCTGTGTTTGTACAGTGCCTAGCACAATGGGGGCCCTTTCTTGGTTGGCCTTTGGGTCTACCATAATAAACATGATGATAATAATAGGTGGAAATATCTGTTGAGCACTTGCATTTTGCCAGCTTCATCCAGCTGTATCACCACCTGACCTTAATAAATATCAAAATGAAAAGGATGAGAACATTTGGAAATTAATTCACTTGATAATTTGTAAATTAGAAGAATGTGAAAAAAAATACTAGTTACACTGGTTTCAGATACCTTCCCCATCACAAATAAACATTTTTTAAAACATAAAATTCTTCAGGTCTTTACTACTTAATAAATGGACATGAATCGACCCTTTTATGACCCAGTCCTGAAAATACTTAGATGAATGCTAAAGTTAAGCACACATCTAAGTTTTTGTAAGGCAGAGGGGTTAGTAGTTAACATTTTAAATTGAATACTTACATTTTAACATTTGAAATAAATGCTGTAGCTGGCTATTGTGCATGTACAGTAAAATTTATTCATTTTTGTTAGCATCCATATCCATGTTAGCCTCATAATGATTTCATATCATAGACTTATCATGTTGTAGTAGAGGTCCCTTCCAACCCTGATGTTCTGTGACTGCTAATACAATAAGGGTTTTTAAATTATCTGCATATTTAAGGACAAATCCTGCTTTTTGTTACAGGAGTGTAACTCTAGACTAACTTTATTTACTTCAAAGATCTTTGAGCATTAATTTTCAAAATCTTTTCTAAAAATAGCGGTCATCTCCGTAACTGGGAATAGTGTGAATGGTTTCTATGGGAGCTGCCATGTTAACGATGAAGGAGCACAAGGTGATGATGCAGAGTAGCACAGAAGAATTTTCAGACCCCAACTATGGGATGAGTTCTGGCTGCTTTACAGTGCTCTGGTAACAAAATACAGGACCAGAACCTTGTGGATCCCCCCCCAGCCAAATTTTGGTGGAACATAACACCAGGTGACAAAAGGACAGTGTAAGTGGGCCTATGCAATCCTCCCTTCATAGATTCCAGCATAGTAGCATGCTAGGATAATAAGGGGCATATTACAATGTAAGCGGTGTTTCCAGAGTGCTCTGGGTAGTCTGCATCGCTAGCAGCCCTTAAACAGCTGTTCTACAGACTACTCTAACTCAAGTAGGAGGCCAGGCAGGTCTCCATTTAGGCTCAGAATTCCTGCCTCCGTGCTCAGAGGCGCAGCTCAGAAAATGGCCTATCACTCTTTCTTACTCATTTGCCCTGTTGTGCCTAGATTTTGATGAAGGGATAACATGTGTCACACCTTGATGACAGGTAACAGTACACACTGTTCTATAATTTGTATGATACTCAGGCAGAACTAAAAGAGGTGTGCCAAATATAACTGATTTTTTTTGCAGTTAAACAGTTTTGTTTATTGTTTTTATGTTTTAATGAAATATAGGAATAAGATGCTCCATGCTAAGTAAGACAGAAGCAGTTTAGATGCCAAGTATGTGGCATCCCCACACACTAAATGGCATGATGCCCACAGACATAACATTCCATTTACCCAGCTAACTTTATCGCAGGAGAAAAATAAGGAACAGATACATTTTTATAGACTTCTCAGATGAAACTTCATGCAGAAGAGCTAGACTTACAGTGAATGGGAAAAAACAAATTAAACAGGAACGAAAAATGTGAGTCTTTGGCTTCAAACCAAAGCCATATAAGAGCCAAGAACAGTTTGAGAATCAGTTTCATGCTAGGGAGAAAACACTAATAAAGCACGTGATACTTTATAAACTATTTACTAGAGAAGGTCAAAAAATTTTCATCAGAACAATTTCCCAATGAAAAGTGCCCTTTTTGCAAAACCAAATTTTTTTAGTTTCGCTGACAAATTTTGATTTTTTAGTTGAGAAATATCAAAATGACAGCTCCTCAGCTGCTTGCCTGGAAGACTGTCAATTTCACTGTCCACCAGAGAAACTGACAAAAGCTTTCCTAGAGGCTGCCAAGGCTGCTTAGCCTCTTTGCCATCCCCCTCAGCCTCTTTGGCTCGGGAGGGAGCTGGGTCAAGGTTGAGCAGGGGGCTCTTTGCCTCTCCAGAAGGTGGGATAGAACTACTTTGTTAATTTCACAAGTGAAATGGAATTTTTCTTGAAAACCCTTCCTATGAAAACTTTTGTAGTTTTAACATTTCAACCAAATTTGGGACAATTTTTTTTTTCAAAAGTGTTACAATTTCACAGAAGTTATTTCCATTTTCTGGCCAGCTCTACTATTTACTGTACAAATACTTCTCACATCATACTTGTTCAACATTTTTTGAGGCTCTCAAAATGCTTATACATCAGTGATTTAGGCCTCAGCTGCCCTATCAGATAGGTATTATTATTCCTGTTTTACAAATACTGAAACTGAGGTACACAGAGTGATTAAGTTAATTGCCCAAGATCACACAGTGGTTAAGTGGCACAGCTGGAATTAAAACCCAGCTCTCCTAACTCTCTCACCAAGATACCTGAGCTGGAGCTGACTACTTGGTTCTGGTTTGTGAAGTTTAAGTCAGAACTACAGAGGGGCAGTCTTTAATTTTGTGTGGCTTATCTAGTGTTTGTTGGAGTTTTGAGTTGACTGCTCTGTTTCCCATGAAGGGAAATCAACATGAGGAGCCTGATTGTCCTCTCAGCCAATGCACACAGAAGGAAGCCAGATAGGACTCATCTGGAGTGTGGAAATAGTTACTCTTTCACAGAATCCCCTGGAAGCCAGGTGCCCTGAAGGGAGAGGACTCTGAGTTGTGGAGGGGTGAGGCCATAGGGATAGTAGCTGTCGTGAGGCAGCATCCCTCCTTCACGACCCTGCAAGAGCTGTGATGCATAAGTTAATGATGATCCTTGTCTCTCCTTCCTTTAGCAAACTGCTGTGAAGGGTTTTTGAAGGCAAAGGTGGAGGGGGGTGCGGGGATGCATGGCTTTTGAGGGGCTATTCTGCCATGGGAAGTTTAGATTGGATATTAGGAAAAGCTTTTTCACTAAGAGGGTGGTGAAACACTGGAATGCGTTACCTAGGGAGGTGGTAGAATCTCCTTCCTTAGAGGTTTTTAAGGTCAGGCTTGACAAAGCCCTGGATGGGATGATTTAACTGGGAATTGGTCCTGCTTCGAGCAGGGGGTTGGACTAGATGACCTTCTGGGGTCCCTTCCAACCCTGATATTCTATGATTCTATGGGAGAAAGGGAGTGTGTCAAGGAGTTCTGCAGATATGGCCCAAGATATGTGTGTCTCCCATCACGTGTGTGGTTCTAGGAATGTGTACAGGTTTGGCGGGCCCTATCACTACTTGAACAAATGCTCTCACCTGATGCAGTGACCGTACAGAAGCTCTGCAAGTATAAACTGAGAGTTTATGTAGTTAATTTCAGAATGGGGAAGACAAAACTCCAGTTTACTCTCCTCTTCTCCCTTCCTTGTGGCATGACTGTTAAACACTGGATGAAATGAAGACTAACTGACTATCCTCTCTTTTGCAAGCCAAACAGAAAGGGAAGTTACTCAAAACTAGTATTTCTGTGGAAAGACACTTAAGATACTGTGAGGCAAATCCTGATGTGTTGATGCAACAGAAGTGATTGCACAACAAAAACTTAAGAAACAGTATTTCATCTCTTTTTGTTTCAGAGTAACAGCCGTGTTAGTCTGTATTCGCAAAAAGAAAAGGAGTACTTGTGGCACCTTAGAGACTAACCAATTTATTTGAGCATGAGCTTTCGTGAGCTACAGCTCACTTCATTGGATGCATACCGTGGAAACTGCAGCAGACTTTATATACACACAGAGAATATGAAACAATACCTCCTCCCACCCCACTGTCCTGCTGGTAATAGCTTATCTAAAGTGATCATCAGGTTGGGCCATTTCCAGCACAAATCCAGGTTTTCTCACCCCCCACCCCCCCCCCACAAATTCACTCTCCTGCTGGTGATAGACAACTCTTTACACAATGTGCATGATAATCAAGGTGGGCCATTTCCAGCACAAATCCAGGTTTTCTCACACACCCCCCACCCCCATACATGTGTGAGAAAACCTGGATTTGTGCTGGAAATGGCCCACCTTGATTATCATGCACATTGTAGGGAGAGTGGTCACTTTGGATGAGCTATTACCAGCAGGATAGTGAGTTTGTGTGTGTGGTTTTTGGGAGGGGGGTGAGGGGGTGAGAGAACCTGGATTTGTGCAGGAAATGGCCCAACTTGATTATCATGCACATTGTGTAAAGAGTTGTCACTTTGGATGGGCTATCACCAGCAGGAGAGTGAATTTGTGTGGGGGGGTGGAGGGTGAGAAAACCTGGATTTGTGCTGGAAATGGCCCAACCTGATAATCACTTTAGATAAGCTATTACCAGCAGGACAGTGGGGTGGGAGGAGGTATTGTTTCATATTCTCTGTGTGTATATAAAGTCTGCTGCAGTTTCCACGATATGCATCCGATGAAGTGAGCTGTAGCTCACGAAAGCTCATGCTCAAATAAATTGGTTAGTCTTTAAGGTGCCACAAGTACTCCTTTTCTTTTTATCTCTTTTTGTGTGGTCCTTGATTAATGCAACATAATTACTCATTCTGTGTACCATTACATTAGTGACTTCCTCAAGGGCTCTAGAGTTAGGAAGCCAGCAGATGGCAAGAAGATGCTCCCCTGCTATTTAGGATCATCCTGAGACATTGTAAGGACAGTGAGACAGTGATTAGGTGAACTTACTTCAGGTAAAATGGTAAGGGCCTAAGTGTATTTAATCATGTATTTAATGGATCATATATATCATATTATAGCTAGCACTATATAAGCAAGTGCATAACCAATGTTATGTTGGCCTAATTTTTAGGATGGCTTTTGAATAACCCTTTTTGGTAAGGAGTGTAAATAAAGCTATTTGGCTTACTAGGCTTTGGCTCACTAAGTATCCAGTTACTCAGTTTTGGAAATGTCCTTGGATGTAGGTACAGGACAAGGATGAAGTTAATGAGAGGTTATAATGAACTCGCCAGATATAATCAGGATAAACAAAGAAAGTCCCCAAAGTCCCTGTCAAATATTAAGAATGATAGTTCTGTTATTGTTAATAAACAAGCTATATAAACTGGTACATAATACAGAATCTTATATTTGGTCAGAACTGTTATTAATTATCATTATGTAACAAACCAAAGGAGAATGATGTTTATAAAAAGCATGGTGTCATCTTGGGTATAAAAGGGTTTATGGAGACTTAAGTCATTGCCTTTGTTTATAAGCAGCCTTTGTCTGTATATACTCAGCCGAATCATTGGCCTGACATATCACAATTGATCACTGGGGTATGGCCCTTTGTACCTATGCTGAAATAAACCTGATCTTAGGATTTCAACTCTGAAGTTAGATATGGTTTTCGTCTGCTACAGCAGTCAGTGGCTGTCTGCTTTGCTAGGTTAATAAGGTACCCTACAGGCCTATTGATAGGCCTGAAAACATCCTTACAGGCATATTATGCTATTTCTACAAGGGTTCTCCTTTAGGCAGATATAGTTAATTTGTATCAGAGGGGTAGCCGTGTTAGTCTGTATCCACAAAAACAAGGAGGAGTCTGGTGGCACCTTAAAGACTAACAGATTTATTTGGGCTTCCGTGGGTAAAAAAACCCCACTTTTTCAGATGCATGGAAAGTGAAGAAGTGCATCCATCCATCTGAGGAATTGGGGTTTTTTTACCCACGAAATCTTATAGTTAATGTGCTAATTTATGGGAGTTTGTTAATCCTTTTCTGGCACTTGCTGTGGACTCCTAATGGCTGCATTGCTCAAGTGAATTATTCTTCCTCTTTCCATTTTGAGAATAAAACAAGCAAGGTGACCAAAGGGTAAAACTACTCCTGTGCCATGTCATAACTTCTAATATAACCAACTGTTTATTCATAGACCTCATTTTCAGTGTGAAACAAATGCATCCATCATAATTGCTAGGTTTGTTGGCTGAAAAAGAATTCTGAAATTCAGAATTAACCTTCTAGTAGAGAATTAGAAATGGATCTGGCAGATAATTCATCAGCAGTGATTATATTTTTAAAAGATTATATATAATTACATTTTTTAAAAATCTATATTCAAAGGACATCCAGATTGCAAAGTCAAGCACTCAAAAGTTAGGGCCTGTCAGAATTAAGGTTGCTTGTGCAAACTTAATTTTATTCCCTTGTGCACGTGCATTATGATACACGGTGTTTCGTTTCATAATTACATCCTATTTTTATTTGTGTGTATGCAAAGGTGGTGCTAAGAAATGGAGCAGCTCTCATTTAACCTGGCTGGAATGGAGCTGGGAGCAGGTTTACTAGAGCATTCCTCCTCTTCGTGCACACTTGATTTGACTCCCTTGTGCTGGCTCAGGTTCAAGCACTTCTGTAAAATAATGTCACTATTGGTACTACCTACCCTCCTGTCTCAGAGAGGGCCATGGCCCTATCACCCACTCTGCCTCTACCAGCTAATCTGGCCATTCATGGAAGGAGAACACATGACACCTTGGAAAAGGGTGACTCTGTGGTTCTTTTCAACTTCTGCTTCTGAAGCCATTGTCATTCAAGTGCTGGCAATTTACATAAAGCCTTTACCATGGAAGCCTGGGCATTATACAATTTATTGGTCAATTTTAAAGTGTTATCCATCTTGTGTAAAATAAAGGATAAAAAGTACTTTGGACCAGACTTGTGCTCACCTTGTGCCAGCTTTGGGACTATCAGATAGTCAGTTGTCTACTTCGTTGTTCAGCTCCAGTTTTGGATGTAGGTTAAAGCAGCCTGGGGGCTGATGTAATATTCACCAGCTGACTGTGAGAATACCCAGAGTGCCGGACACTGCAGCTATTACTCCTGCACAACCCCCCCATCTGCAGAACACGTCCCTATGCCAGGCTGCAAGGTGGTGCTGTGGAAGCTAGCTTTCAGCCTCCTGGGGATGCTGAGCTAGATCTGCTCTATAATCCTCCCATACCTGGTGACCAAGCAGGAACACTGTTAGCTTCAGCAGGAAATTTGACTTATATGTTGACATTTTCTGTCAATAAGCAATGTAGGTTTCAGAACTTTTGCAGACCTGGGGTAGATGCCAGCCAGTCAGCCCAAAGCCTGACTAATTCCCCATAGTAAGTTTATGCTCCTCACACCTCTCCAAAGCACAGCGCCTTCTAGTGCTCTGCCTGTGTTAGTGTGCCTCTATACCTATCTAGCACTAAAGGATTCCTGCCACCTCAACCTAAAAGCACAGTCTAGTCCTCTAGACTCCTCCCATGGCATTTAGTACTGCATCCTACATACACGAGCCCTGGTTTCATATGGATCTTAATTTTCCATTCCTTATTCACCCAGTACCCCCTCTGAAGACAATGAGAGTTGTGACTCCAACAGGAAAAGAGGATCAGGCCCTGAGACGGCATGCTAGCTCATTAAAAGTCAGTGAAATGATTTGTTCAATAAGAAGGTTGATTATTGGAACAATATTGTTTCAGACTTGAAATACTCCCAGTGCTCCTATGGGCCAAAGTAATGTGTATACATATTACATGCAGAGTAAGGCTTAGCTGTACAAACAACCTTGTGAAAAGAAAATCCTGCTGAAATTAAATACTCAAAGAAGACAGGTGAGTGGCGATATTATGAAATAAACAGTGATTGAGGACAGAAGAGAAAACAGTAGGGCTCTGCATGAAGCAAATTAATTCATGCTGGAGTTTTATACGCTTCAAGAAATTAAATTGCCCACTTCCTAATCAACAGAGCTCCCTGGTATATGATTTCTTTTCCTCGTACTCCTTTCCTCTTTTTTTTTAGTGTGATTTGTTTTGTGTGAAAACCCCATCATTTATTTTGTTACTATATTTTAAAATTATTCTATATGAGGCTGCACTTGTTTATAGTGCTTTGAGGAATTCAGTGAGCAGTCACGTCTTTTCCTCCCCTCTTTTGTTGTTATTGAGAAAGTCAGCTCTGGGCTTGGTTACACTTGCGAATTAGAGCACATTAAAGGAGCTTCGGGTGGGCTAGCTCACTACCCATCCACACTGGCAAGGCACATAGAGTGCTCTGACTCCGCGGCTAGAGTGCTCCTGGTACTCCACCTCGGCAAGTGGAATAACGTTTGGTGCGACCCCGCTGGAGTGCCATGGTGCCAGTGTGGAAGACCTGGTGTGTTAGTGCACTCTGATCGGCCTCCAGAAGTGTCTCACAATGCCTGTTCTAGCCACTCTGGTCATCACTTTGAACTCTACTGCCCTGCACTCAGGTGACCAACCGTCAGACCTGCCCTTCAAATTCTCTGGGAATTTTGAAAATCCCCTTCCTGTTTGCTCAGCCAGGTGTGGAGTGCTCTCAGCACATCTTTCCAGGTGACCATGCCTCCACGCGCCAGGTGATCCTCAGTATGGAGCAATGGCGAGGTGCTGGACCTCATCAGTGTTTGTGGGGAGGAAGCTGTCCAGTCCCAGCTGTGCTCCAGCCGTAGGAATTACGATACTTTCGGGCAGATATCAAGGGACATGATGGAAAGGTGCCAGGATTAAATTGAAGGAACTGCAGAATGCCTACCGCTAAGCTCACAAGGCAAACAACTGCTCCAGTGCTGCCCCTGCGACCTGCCATTTCTACAAAGAGCTGGACGCGATACTTGGGGGCAACCCCACCTCCACTCCGAGTACCACCATGGACACTTCAGAGCCCAGTTCAACAAGGCAGGAGGAGGAGGAGGAGAAGGTAAGCGGGAGCGAGGGTGCTGAGGTGGAGGAAGACACCCTAGAATCCCTAGATGCATGCAGCCAGGAGCTGTTCTCAAGCCAGGAGGAAGGTAGCCAGTCTCAGCGGCGGGTGCTTGGGGAAGGATAAACACCGGAGGAGGTTCCGGGTAAGCAGCTTTTATTTTGGGTAGGAAGTTATTCAGTGTGGGCTCTTGGGGCGAGGAGGGTTAGGGCTGCATGCATGCCTAGATGCAGAATAGGACATTGATGTGCTCTCTCACACCGCGGTAATCAGCCTCAGTGATCTCTTCAAAGGTCTCATCCAGAACTTGGGCAATGCGCTTTCGCAGGTTTCTCAGGAGAGTCACTGCGGTCCTTGTCCCAGTGTCATAAATATAAAGAGAAGGGTAACCAAATCCCTCCTGGCCAGAGGCAACATCCTGTTACCTGTAAAGGGTTAAGAAGCTCAGCTAACCTGGCTGGCACTTGACCCAAATGACCAATAAGAGGACAAGATACTTTCAAATCTTGGGGCGGGGGAAAGGCTTTTGTTTGTGCTCTTTGTTTACGTGGTTGTTCTCTCTTGGGACAGAGAGAGGCCAGACATTAATCCATCTTCTGCAACTCATCCTAATCCAAGTCTCCAATATAGCTACCAGTATAGGTAAGCCAGGCAAGGCGGATTAGTTTAACTTTTGTTTTATGTGAATTTTCCCTGTGTTAATAGGGAGGTTTATTCCTGTTTTCTGTAACCTTAAGGTTTTGTCCAGAGGGGGATCCTCTGTGTTTTGAATCTGAATACCCTGTAAAGTATTTTCCATCCTGATTTTACAGAGGTGATTCTTTTACCTTTTCTTTAATTAAAATTCTTCTTTTAAGAACCTGATTGATTTTTCATTGTTCTTAAGATCCAAGGGTTTGGGTCTGTGTTCACCTGTACCAGTTGGTGAGGATTATTATCAAGCCTTCCCTAGGAAAGGGAGTGTAGGGCTTGCGGGGATATTTTGTGGGGAAGACATCTCCACGTGGTCTCTTTCCATGTTCTTTGTTTAAAACGCTTGGTGGTGGCAGCATACTGTTCAAGGACAAGGCAAAGTTTGTACCTTGGGGAAGTTTTTAACCTAAGCTGGTAAGAATAATCTTAGAGGGTCTTTCATGTGGGTCCCCACATCTGTACCCTAGAGTTCAGAGTGGGGAAGGAACCCTGACACCCAGTAAGGCTAACTTATTTGCTCCACTGTGCCGTGAGGGGCCGGGGGACCATTGCTGCACACAGGCAAGCTGCATATGGGCCAGGGCAGAAGCTGCATTGCAGTAGAAGACCCTCCCTTGCTTCCCAGGTCACCCTTAGCAGCGAGATATCTTCCAGGACGAACTCCTATGGAAAATTTAGGGACAGTGTTCAGTATAGGGGCCATCTGCTGCTGTTGGCTCTCCCCAAGGCACAGAAACCCAGAGGACAGTACAGCCGTGAAACAATCAGTCACTCTTGATCCTGTGCTTACTCACCACGGGGCTCCCATGGGTTATGTGTGCTCACTTTGGGATGGGCAAATTATGCTATTGTGTAGACTGCTTGCCTTTAAGTATGGCGGAATCATTGCTCTGTCTGGTGTGAACAATGCTGCCTCTGTTAAGTGTTGCATTTTGCCTTTACAGATGTAACCTTGAGATCTCAGCCGTCCATGTTACCACAGGCCGAAAGACTCCAAAGAATCAGAAAGAGGCCACGTAGAAACAAAGAAGACGTTGCATGAAGTAATGCAGCATTCAAGTAATGAAAATCAAAAAGTGCAGGAGTGGCGGGACAGTGAAAGGAGGATCCGCTAGCAGAATAAGGAGCGCCAGCACAAAAGCGCAGTGCTCCGGCAGCAAAGCAAGGATCGGCTGATAAGCATCACGGAGGGTACAGCACGCGGATATAACCATGGGGATGCTGTCATCGGCCAGGTCCAGCTTCCCATACAGAGAATGCCAGTGGCCCTTTAAACGGCCCAAAGCACCATCCACAGTCATTCTGCACCGGCTCAGCCTGTTGTTGAACTGTTCCTTTCTGCTGTCAAGGCTCCCTGTGTAGGGTTTCATGAGCCATGGCATTAAAGGGTAAGCGTGATCTCCAAGGATCACAATGGGCATTTTAACTTCCCCTATGGCGATCTTCTGGTCTGGGAAAAAAGTTCCAGCTTGCAGCTTCCTGAACAGGCCAGCATTCTGAAAGATGTGTGCGTCATGCACCTTTCCAGGCCAGCCTGCGTTAATGTCAATGAAATGCCCACGGTGATCCCCTTCCGATTAACATACCCAGAGAATAGGTGGGCTGGTGCCAGAATTGGAATATGCGTGCCATCTATCGCCCCTCCACAGTTAGGGAAACCCATTTGTGCAAAGCCATCCACAATGTCATGCACGTTACCCAGAGTCATGGTTCTTCTGAGCAAGATATGATTAATGGCCCTGCAAACTTACATCAACACGATTCCAATGGTCGACTTTCTCACTCCAAACTGGTTAGCGACCGATCAGTAGCTGTCTGGAGTTGCCAGCTTCTAGATTGCAATAGCCACCTGCTTCTCCACCGTCAGGGCAGCTCTCAATCTCATGTCCTTCCGTCGCAGAGTGGGGATGAGCTCACACAGTCCCATGAAAGTGGCTTTTCTCATCCAAAAGTTCTGCAGCCACAGCCTGTCATCCCAGACTTGCATGACGATGTCATTCCACCACTCAGTGCTTGTTTCTCGAGCCCAAAAGCAGCGTTCCACAGTGGTGAGTATGTCCGTGAATGCCACAAGAAAACTCATGTCATATGCGTTACTCGAGTCGATATCATCGGAGCCCTCACTGTCACTTTGGATCATAAGAATAACTCGATTGCCAAACGTGGTGTGCTGGCGAGACTCGTCAGCATACTCCTCAGCAGTTTGGGCTCCATTCCCGCAGACTGAAAGGGAAGACAGATTGCGCAGTACAAAAAACTTTGAAAGATGGCACCAAACGTGGACGGAAGCACAGGGAGTGCTGGGATGTGAACCGATGCATCACGGGGCATTGGGACAGGACCCAGAATGCTCCACAACCCCTGACCCCTTTCTACAGGCCACAGTGCTGGAATGGAAAGAGGTGCTCTGTGGGATAGCTGTCCATAATGTACTGCTCCCAATGCCGCTGCAAGTGCCGCAAATGTGACCACGCCAGTGTGCTTGCAACTCTCAGTGTGGTCAGACTGCAGCACTTTCCCTACTGCGCTCTCCAAAGGCGGGTTTAACTCAAAACGCTCTACATCTGCAAGTGTAGCCATGCCCTCTGTCTCTGCCGTTAGTTTCTTTATTTCTTCTGTCTTTACTCTCTGTAAAGATAAATTATGGGGCTTGTCAAGGTTCCTCCCCCACTCTGAACTCTAGGGTACAGATGTGGGGACCTGCATGAAAAACCTCCTAAGCTTATCTTTACCAGCTTAGGTCAAAACTTCCCCAAGGTACAAAATATTACCCCCGTTATCCTTGGACTGGCCGCTACCACCACCAAACTAATACTGGTTACTGGGGAAGAGCTGTTTGGATGCGTCCTTCCCCCCAAAATACTTCCCAAAACCTTGCACCCCACTTCCTGGACAAGGTTTGGTAAAAAGCCTCACCAATTTGCCTAGGTGACTACAGACCCAGACCCTTGGATCTTAAGAACAATGAACAATCCTCCCAACACTTGCACCCCCCCTTTCCTGGGAAATGTTGGATAAAAAGCCTCACCAATTTGCATAGGTGACCACAGACCCAAACCCTTGGATCTGAGAACAATGAAAAAGCATTCAGTGTTTTACAAGAAGACTTTTAATAAAAAATAGAAGTAAATAGAAATAAAGAAATCCCCCCTGTAAAATCAGGATGGTAGATATCTTACAGGGTAATTAGATTCAAAAACATAGAGAACCCCTCTAGGCAAAACCTTAAGTTACAAAAAAGATACACAGACAGAAATAGTTATTCTATTCAGCACAATTCTTTTCTCAGCCATTTAAAGAAATCATAATCTAACACATACCTAGCTAGATTACTTACTAAAAGTTCTAAGACTCCATTCCTGTTCTGTCCCTGGCCAAGACGACTACAGACAGACCCAGACCCTTTGTTTCTCTCCCTCCTCCCAGCTTTTGAAAGTATCTTGTCTCCTCATTGGTCATTTTGGTCAGGTGCCAGCGAGGTTACCTTTAGCTTCTTAACCCTTTACAGGTGAGAGGAGCTTTCCCCTGGCCAGGAGGGATTTCAAAGGGGTTTACCCTTCCCTTTATATTTATGACACGCCCCCCAAATCTCAGCTAGGGTGAAACACTGGCTGGGATTTCTTCCTGGAGCTCTAGGAAAACAGAGTTAATAAGACACATGCATCTCTAAATATACTACCAAGTACATAAAGACTAACAATATTTTCCACATCTCAAGGACGATTTTAACCAGTTGATTCTGGGAAACTTTCACGGGAGAGTGCATCAGCCACTTGGTTAGAAGCTCCTGAGATGTGTTGGATGTCGAAATCAAAATCTTGGAGAGCTAAACTCCACCGAAGAAGTTTTTTGTTAGTTTCTTTGACGGTGTGAAGCCACTTTAGTGCAGCATGGTCGGTTTGCAGGTGGAAACGCCGTCCCCAAACATATGGGCGTAGCTTTTCCAGAGCGTAGACAATGGCATAACATTCTTTTTCAGTGACTGACCAGTTGCTTTCCCTCTCAGACAGTTTTTTGCTGAGAAACACTACAGGGTGGAATTCTTGATCAGGTCCTTTCTGCATTAAAACTGCTCCCACACCACGCTCGGATGCATCTGTGGTTACTAGGAACGGTTTGTCAAAGTCTGGGGCCCTTAGTACAGGGTCAGACATGAGTGTCGCTTTAAGCTTGTTAAAGGCCTTCTGACACTTTCCGGTCCACTGAACAGCATTTGGCTGTTTCTTTTTGGTTAGGTCTGTCAGTGGGGCAGCGATTTGGCTGTAGTGCGGTACAAATCGTCTGTAATAACCGGCCAAGCCTAAGAAGGATTGAACCTGTTTCTTTGACTTTGGGACAGGCCACTTTTGGATAGCATCCACTTTGGCCTGTAGGGGGCTGATAGTTCCTTGACCTACCTGGTGTCCAAGGTAAGTCACTCTGTTTAGGCCTATTTGACACTTCTTAGCCTTAACAGTTAGTCCTGCCTCCCTTATGCGCTCAAGGACTTTTTGTAGATGTTCCAGGTGGTCTGCCCAGGAATCCGAAAATATGGCCACATCGTCAAGGTAGGCGACTGCATATTCTCCTAATCCCGCTAGGAGACCATCTACAAGTCTTTGGAAAGTGGCGGGTGCATTTCGCAGCCCGAAAGGGAGTACATTAAATTCATACAGCCCGAGATGTGTGATGAAGGCTGACCTTTCCTTGGCAGATTCATCTAGCGGTACCTGCCAGTACCCCTTGGTTAAGTCCAAGGTAGAGATGAACTGGGCCCGTCCCAGTTTCTCTAATAGTTCATCTGTGCGTGGCATGGGATAGTTGTCTGGGCGAGTTACAGCATTTAGCTTACGGTAGTCCACGCAAAAACGTATTTCCCCATCTGGTTTGGGAACTAGAACCACTGGAGATGCCCATGCACTTTCAGAGGGGCGGATTACACCCATCTGTAACATATCCTGGATCTCCCGTTCTATAGCAGTTTTAGCTTGAGGAGACACCCGGTAAGGTTGGACCCTAATTGGGTGAGCATTACCTGTGTCAATGGAGTGGTATGCCCGTTCAGTCAGTCCTGGGGTGGCTGAGAACGTTGGCGCGTAGCTAGTGCACAGCTCCTGGATCTGCTGTCGCTGCATACGCCCAAGGGTCATGGAGAGGTTCACCTCTTCCACACCACCAGCACATTTCCCTTCGTAGTAAACACCTTCAGGCCACTCAGCGTCGTCTCCTCCCTGGGCTGTAAACTGACAAACCTTTAATTCTCCGGAATAAAAGGGCTTTAGAGAATTAATATGGTACACCTTAGGCTTTCGGTTGGAGGTGGGGAATGCTATGAGATAATTAACAGCTCCCAGGCGCTCCTGGACCACGAATGGCCCTTCCCACGATGCTTCCATTTTATGGGCCTGGAGCGCCTTTAAGACCATGACCTGGTCTCCTACTTTGAAGGAACGCTCTCTGGCATGTTTATCATACCAGGCTTTTTGCTCTTTTTGAGCATCCTGTAAGTTTTCTCTAGCAAGGGCTAAAGAGGTTCGGAGGGTGTTTTGTAGGTTGGTTACAAAGTCCAGAATGTTAGTTCCTGGAGAAGGTGTAAATCCCTCCCATTGCTGCTTCACCAACTGCAATGGCCCCTTAACCTCACGGCCATATACAAGTTCAAATGGGGAAAACCCTAAACTGGGATGTGGTACAGCTCTGTAGGCAAAGAGCAACTGCTGCAATACTAGGTCCCAATCATTGGAGTGCTCATTTACGAATTTACGTATCATGGCCCCCAAAGTTCCATTAAACTTCTCCACCATGCCATTTGTTTGATGGTGGTAAGGAGTGGCAACCAAGTGATTTACCCCATGAGCTTCCCAAAGGTTTTTCATAGTTCCTGCCAGGAAATTAGTCCCTGCATCTGTGAGGATGTCGGAGGGCCAACCTACCCTGGAAAAAATGTCTGCTAGTGCCTGACACACACTTTTAGCCCTGGTGTTGCTTAGAGCTACTGCTTCCGGCCATCGGGTGGCAAAATCCATGAAAGTCAGTATGTACTGCTTTCCTCTGGCTGTCTTTTTCGGAAAAGGACCCAGAATATCCACAGCTACTCGCTGAAATGGAACTTCAATGATGGGGAGTGGCTGGAGAGGGGCTTTGACCTGGTCTTGGGGTTTTCCCACTCTTTGGCACACCTCACAAGACTGGACATAGGTAGAAACATCCTTGCCCATTCCCTCCCAGTGGAATGATCCCCCCAAACGGTCTTTGGTCCTGTTCACCCCAGCATGGCCACTAGGGTGATCATGGGCTAAGCTCAAGAGCTTGGCCCGGTATTTAGTTGGAACTACCAACTGTCTCTGAGGATGCCAGTCTTCCTGGTGTCCACCAGAAAGAGTTTCCTTGTATAAAAGTCCTCTTTCTACAACAAACCTGGATCGATTAGAAGAGCTGAGAGGCGGTGGGTTGCTTCGTGCCGCCGTCCAAGCTCTCTGGAGGCTTTCATCTGCTTCCTGTTCGGTCTGGAACTGTTCCCTTGATGTTGGAGACATCAGTTCCTCATGGGATTGTGGACCTAGGCTTGGTCCCTCTGGAAGCGATATAGGGGATGGAGCTGTTTCTGTTGACTGTGAACCGCTCTCCGCTGGTGCACTATGTTGGGATTCAGGCTCCGGCTGAGCCTCTTGTGTAGGGTTATCGGCTGCTGCCAGTTCAGGTTCGGTGGGGCCCTCTGGTGTTGAGGTTGCAAGTACTGGATTCAGTGCTGACACGGGGTCTGGTGTTGGTTGTTCGGCTGGTTCCGGTTCTGGGACTGGTTCCGTCTGGGTCTCTGGGACTGGATCCACTACTGCTGTTGCAGACATTGGCCTGGGGTCCAGGTCCATCACCTCTGACCGGGTCCTGATAGAAGTTTCCGGAACAGAGCTAGGCCTCACGGCTTGTTTAGCCTGGCTGCGGGTGACCATTCCTACCCTCTTGGCCTGCTTCACATGATTGGCCAAGTCTTCCCCCAACAGCATGGGGATGGGATAATCATCATAGACTGCAAAAGTCCACATTCCTGACCAGCCCTTGTACTGGACAGGCAACTTGGCTGTAGGCAAATTGAAAGAGTTGGACTTGAAGGGTTGAATCGTCACTTGGATCTCTGGGTTGATTAAATTGGGGTCCACTAAGGAAGTATGGATAGCTGACACTTGTGCTCCGGTGTCCCTCCACGCGGTGACCTTCTTCCCGCCCACACTCACAGTTTCCCTCCGCTCCAAGGGTATCTGGGAGGTATCTGGGCCTGTGGACCTCTGGTGTGATTCCGGTGCAATGAACTGTAAGATGTTGGGGTTCTTGGGGCAGTTGGCCTTTACATGCCCCAGCTCGTTACATTTAAAACATCGTCCAGCTGACGGGTCACTGGGGCGAGGAGGGTTGCTGGAGAACGGGGTGGTGGGACGATAAGGGGTCTGGAGGGTTCTTTGGGAGGTAGGTGGGGCTTTGGGTGGCCCCCGGTAATAGGGTGTGGTCTGGGGTGGTCCCTTCTGGTCTCCGCTCCAACTGCGACCAGTTTTCTTCTTCTCTGCCACCTCCACCCATCTGGCTCCAATCTCTCCTGCCTCAATTACAGTTTTGGGTTTCCCATCTAGGATGTATCTTTCTATTTCCTCAGGAACACCCTCTAAGAATTGTTCCATTTGCATTAGGAAGGGCAAATTTACTGGAGATTCAACACTTGCTCCTGATATCCAGGCATCCCAATGTTTTACAATGTGGTAGGCATGTCGGGTAAATGACGTGTCTGGTTTCCACCTTAGGGCTCTGAACCTCCGACGAGACTGCTCGGGTGTTATCCCCATTCTGACTCTCGCCTTGGATTTAAACAGTTCATACTTGTTCATGTGTTCTTTAGGCATTTCAGCTGCCACCTCAGCTAAGGGTCCACTGAGCTGCGGCCTCAGCTCTACCATGTATTGGTCAGTAGAGATGTTGTACCCAAGGCAGGCCCTTTCGAAGTTTTCTAAGAAGGCCTCAGTATCATCACCTGCCTTGTAGGTGGGGAACTTTCTGGGATGGGAAGTGGTACCTGGAGAAGGATTGCTAGGGTTTGTTGGTATATTCTGCTGGGCCTTTATCCTCTCCATCTCCTCCACATGCTTCCTCTCTTTTTCCTTCTCCTCCTTCACATGTGTCATAAATATAAAGGGAAGGGTAAACCCCTTTGAAATCCCTCCTGGCCAGGGGAAAGCTCCTCTCACCTGTAAAGGGTTAAGAAGCTAAAGGTAACCTCGCTGGCACCTGACCAAAATGACCAATGAGGAGACAAGATACTTTCAAAAGCTGGGAGGAGGGAGAGAAACAAAGGGTCTGGGTCTGTCTGTAGTCGTCTTGGCCAGGGACAGAACAGGAATGGAGTCTTAGAACTTTTAGTAAGTAATCTAGCTAGGTATGTGTTAGATTATGATTTCTTTAAATGGCTGAGAAAAGAATTGTGCTGAATAGAATAACTATTTCTGTCTGTGTATCTTTTTTGTAACTTAAGGTTTTGCCTAGAGGGGTTCTCTATGTTTTTGAATCTAATTACCCTGTAAGATATCTACCATCCTGATTTTACAGGGGGGATTTCTTTATTTCTATTTACTTCTATTTTTTATTAAAAGTCTTCTTGTAAAACACTGAATGCTTTTTCATTGTTCTCAGATCCAAGGGTTTGGGTCTGTGGTCACCTATGCAAATTGGTGAGGCTTTTTATCCAACATTTCCCAGGAAAGGGGGGGTGCAAGTGTTGGGAGGATTGTTCATTGTTCTTAAGATCCAAGGGTCTGGGTCTGTAGTCACCTAGGCAAATTGGTGAGGCTTTTTACCAAACCTTGTCCAGGAAGTGGGGTGCAAGGTTTTGGGAAGTATTTTGGGAGGAAGGACGCGTCCAAACAGCTCTTCCCCAGTAACCAGTATTAGTTTGGTGGTGGTAGCGGCCAGTCCAAGGATAACGGGGGTAATATTTTGTACCTTGGGGAAGTTTTGACCTAAGCTGGTAAAGATAAGCTTAGGAGGTTTTTCATGCAGGTCCCCACATCTGTACCCTAGAGTTCAGAGTGGGGGAGGAACCGTGACAACATGCTTCCTCTCTTTTTCCCTCTCCTCCTCCACATGCTTCCTTGCCTCCATTTCCCTCTTGTGGGCAGCCTCTTGGTGTTGTTCTGCCTCCCTTTCTTGTTCCTTCTTCAGCTGCATGAGTTCTATCTGTCTTTCATGTTCCCTTTGTTTTTCCTCAGCCTGAAATTTGGCTAATTCCAGCTGTAGTCGAGCTGAGGATTTGGCCATTCTAACCTCTCTGTTTTTAACTAACTTTACACCCGAGGTTTAGAAATAAACAAACAAAACTTGGCTGTAAAATTTTGCTGTGCTGGAATAGAATACCTATTCTCTGATAGTGATTGTCAGCCTACAGAAAAAGACAATTCCCTTGTCTCTGCTCTGGGCCCAAATTAAAGCAAAAACCCTCCAACTACTTGGAAACCTGCTTACCCAGCCCAAAGGAAAAAAAAAATTTCTTTTCAAACCTGTGCTCCTTGTAAAACAAAAAAAACAAAAAAAAAAAATCAAAATCCTAAAAAAACCCCTGCCACTTTTGTCTCCAGGCAAATGGGTAGAGCACACCCCCCCTATTTACTTTTAGGAAGAAAAGAAAAAAAAACCTCTGGGTTGGAAGACTGTGAATTTCCCTGCAGGAGTTAAGTACCCTGCCTCCAGGCAAAGAAAACCTGCAATTCACAAGATAATCCCCTTTTGTCTCTGCTTGGCCACAAAGCAGAGAGAAACCAAGCTGCTTTCAGTTTCAAAGCTGCTTTCTGGACTTTCTTTCCAAAGAAAAAAAAATTTCCTTTTTAAAATCTGTATTTCTAGTTCAAAAAATCTCAACTGGATCTCAAATGATTTCAGGTTAATCCCACCACTGTGCCACCATGTCAAGGTTCCTCCCCCACTCTGAACTCTAGGGTACAGATGTGGGGACCTGCATGAAAAACCTCCTAAGCTTATCTTTACCAGCATAGAATCATAGAATCATAGAATATCAGGGTTGGAAGGGACCCAAGAAGGTCATCTAGTCCAACCCCCTGCTCAAAGCAGGACCAATTCCCAGTTAAATCATCCCAGCCAGGGCTTTGTCAAGCCTGACCTTAAAAACCTCTAAGGAAGGAGATTCTACCACCTCCCTAGGTAACGCATTCCAGTGTTTCACCACCCTCTTAGTGAAAAAGTTTTTCCTAATATCCAATCTAAACCTCCCCCACTGCAACTTGAGACCATTACTCCTCGTTCTGTCATCTGCTACCATTGAGAACAGTCTAGAGCCATCCTCTTTGGAACCCCCTTTCAGGTAGTTGAAAGCAGCTATCAAATCCCCCCTCATTCTTCTCTTCTGCAGGCTAAACAATCCCAGCTCCCTCAGCCTCTCCTCATAACTCATGTGTTCCAGACCCCTAATCATTTTTGTTGCCCTTCGCTGGACTCTCTCCAATTTATCCACAGCTTAGGTCAAAACTTCCCCAAGGTACAAAATATTACCCCCGTTATCCTTGGACTGGCCGCTACCACCACCAAACTAATACTGGTTACTGGGGAAGAGCTGTTTGGATGCGTCCTTCCCCCCAAAATACTTCCCAAAACCTTGCACCCCACTTCCTGGACAAGGTTTGGTAAAAAGCCTCACCAATTTGCCTAGGTGACTACAGACCCAGACCCTTGGATCTTAAGAACAATGAACAATCCTCCCAACACTTGCACCCCCCCTTTCCTGGGAAATGTTGGATAAAAAGCCTCACCAATTTGCATAGGTGACCACAGACCCAAACCCTTGGATCTGAGAACAATGAAAAAGCATTCAGTGTTTTACAAGAAGACTTTTAATAAAAAATAGAAGTAAATAGAAATAAAGAAATCCCCCCTGTAAAATCAGGATGGTAGATATCTTACAGGGTAATTAGATTCAAAAACATAGAGAACCCCTCTAGGCAAAACCTTAAGTTACAAAAAAGATACACAGACAGAAATAGTTATTCTATTCAGCACAATTCTTTTCTCAGCCATTTAAAGAAATCATAATCTAACACATACCTAGCTAGATTACTTACTAAAAGTTCTAAGACTCCATTCCTGTTCTGTCCCTGGCCAAGACGACTACAGACAGACCCAGACCCTTTGTTTCTCTCCCTCCTCCCAGCTTTTGAAAGTATCTTGTCTCCTCATTGGTCATTTTGGTCAGGTGCCAGCGAGGTTACCTTTAGCTTCTTAACCCTTTACAGGTGAGAGGAGCTTTCCCCTGGCCAGGAGGGATTTCAAAGGGGTTTACCCTTCCCTTTATATTTATGACAGGGCTATATCACTTCTACCTCTATCTAGTATGATAATATTTGATATCTCTTTTGGTATATCAAATATATAAGGTAATACTAGATATGGACCCAAATATCAGACTTTTTGCCCCTACCTCTGAACTTTGTGGGGCCTTGTAACAGGGAGGCTTGGAGGGGCAGTTGGCCTAGTAGTTGGAGTGCTTGACTTCCTGCCCCCTGCTTCTATGGTCAAAGTGCCTCAGTCTTTAAGGCGGGAGTGGGGTAGGGGATCCTAGCCCAAGGCCCTGTGTAAATCAATCCTTGAACAGGGCAGCTACCAGCAGGGAGTCTATGTCCACTGCCATGGACTACTTCCTACTGTTGCCCCTTCAATTTGGGGCATGTCCCCTATAGTCCAAGTGACTTGTCTCTATCAGTGCCCCATCGTGGACCCTGGGGGGCATCCTGCTGTGGTCCCAGCTTCCTCCAGGTAGGGCAACTGTAAGTTTGGTGGGGTCAGAACACCGCAAGGTCTCTGTGCTTCAGGCACCCCAGTCCCTCTTAGGCTGGGTAGTCCTAGGCCTCTCTTGGCCAGGAAGACAGTACTTGGTTCCCAGTGGCTGCCTTGGCTGGCAGGCTATTGATCCTTCCCTCACATAGGGTGGTAGCTAGCTCCTGCCTCTTTGCCAGTCAGCCCTGAATTGTGCCAGGCTCCCTCCTTTTCTCTCCCCTGCAGGCCTGGCATTGGTTGCAGGTATAATGGGGTGGGGCTAGCTGGGCCCAAATGCTCTCTTTAACCCCTTACATGCTGGTGGGTATTTTTTCTGCTTTGCCACAGGTCTCTTTCTCTTTTTATAACAGGCTTATCCACAACATCATTAAGTATTATTATCCCTCATTTGAATGATCCCAGAATTAAAGCAGCACAAGTATGTAATGTGTCACCTGGGTCAACTGGGTCAGGAGCTCTGGTCTAATGGTCGGGGGTGTTTGACAGATGGGCTCCCTCCCACCTCTGTTCTGAACAATCTAGTGGGGCACAGGTCCACTGCTCTATCTTGGCATGTACCTTTCTGCCACTGATCCCCCACAGCTGGAGAATTGGATTGACCTAGAGACCCAGGTGGATGGGGCTGCTCCAGTGTCTTTCACTTCAGGAGAGGGTGCTGGTCCTCAACCAGCTGGTCCTATCCATGTTCTGGTACTGGTTCAGCATCGTGAGCCTGCCCCTGGGAACCTGGCCAGCAGGGGCTGAACTGGATCTCTGGGTACTTGGAGCCTCATTCTGTGGGAGGGCAGACAGGGCATGGTCTGCATCTGCAGCCTGATACATTTCCAGGCCCTGCAGGTACTGCTTTACAGTGCAGGTAGTCCAGAACAGAGCATGCTGGTGCATGCCTTTCTCCACCTGCCTCCAAGGGGTCCATTGTAACTGGGAGCTCTTTTATCTTCACCTAAGAGGCCTCCCCCAAAACCTCTCCAAATTGCTGGTCTTCTATCAGGACCTCCTCAGGATCTGGAAGCTAGTTTCTGCGACAAGGTTCATAGTGGCCATTGAGGAGGATGATCTCGCAGAACCCCTGCTACACAATCCACACTTTAGTGTGATGGTCGTGGAGTCCACCTTGGTATGGCAGAGCATGGTCCTGCCTGGTGCCACCAGAGTTGGAGAGCTCCTGGACTATGGTCAGAGGGACTGGGCAGGCCCCATGATGCTTGGCCAGCCCATAGGGCTGCCCATCCTGTGCGTTTCCTGTCAAGTGCTTCAAGAGGTGAGGACAACCTTGCCTCCTGCTTCTTTTGCTTTCCTCGAGAGGGTACTGCAGGGTTGTGCTTCCCACTGACCCCTTATCTGGCCCTCCAGACCTCCTTACCCCTGCCCCGTGAATCTTCCTGGCCACATATTAATTGGCAGCTCCTCTAAGGAGCGATAACATGGACATTCACCTGGCATAGTTCACAAACTCCCCTGACACCTGTTTCTTCTGTAGTGAGAAAGGGACCCTGGAGCCCATCTATGTAGGGTGCATCAGGTTGCAGCCCTTCTTACGGCTCCACTAGAATCTCTTACTGAGGTTCTGGCTGCATTTCTACCCTCACCTCCTTATTTATGCCCACCTTATCCGTGGCCCCACAAAATCGCGAGACTGTCATCAATCTCCTCTGGGCACTGGCCAAGATGACCATCCTTCATTCCAGGAGGAGGAAGCTGGATGGGGGTTGCTCTGTGACTGTAAGGCCTATTTCTGGTCCTTTATCCAATCATGCCTCTGGGCAGAGTTTCTCTGGGCAGTGTCCATGGACTCCTTAGATGCCTTTGAGGAGGAGTGGGTACCATCTGAGGTTCTCTGCTTAGTGTTCCCCTCTGGAATCCTGATTTTCAACCTTTGACCTCACTCCTTTCTCTGTTTTTTTCATTTGTCCCCAGAATTTAGTTGTGGCCTGGGTCTAATGGCTCTTCCCCTTCAGTTTGAGAGGGGGGGGCCTTTAGCTTTGGATGGGCCTAGACCTATGTCCCAGTACTCACAAATAATACAAGCATGTTAAGTGCAGTCCATTGTTTTAAAATGGTAGTGACCACCACAGAGAGAAGACATGAATACTCAGTATAAGCTATAAAGAACCTTGGGGATAAATGGCAGTACTTTGGAAATGCCATCAATGTACGCTCTGAGCTATAATACAAGCATTATGCTACAGACAATTCTTTCAATTTATTTTGATTGTTAAGCATTCTCAAAATAAATCTTGTTATACTTGTCCTCAACTACTTTGCATAAATTACTACACTCATTATCCATTATTCAGAAGCCAAGGTGACAGTCACAAATCTTTCAGTAGACAACAGATATTATTTGTGGGCATCGATCACATGCCACTAAAACATAGGAAGCCTCTGGGTTGGTTTCCCATCAGGCCATGATTCAGGAAAGCACTTAAGCACATGCTTAAGTCCATCTCCATTCAGAAAAGTACAAACTTATACACATGCTTACTGTGGCGTGACACTCCATATTCTTCATAGAAATATGCTTAAAATATGAATATGGCATAACTAAGATATACTTCATGAAAGATGGCTCATGTAAGATATCATTGGAAAGGTTATAATTTACTGAATGTAATTATCCAACTTGCATGCATGTATCATTTCTGTATCTGAAGTTAGGAATATTGACTATGTACTCCTTTTCTTTTTGCGAATACAGACTAACACAGCTGCTACTCTGAAACCTGTAATTACAATTGTGTGTGTACTTGGGGAAATGCCCACCAGACAGTAAGCAAATGTCCTGAATGAGCCATTTAAAGGACAATGGAACTTTGGAGATACTAATCTCCCACCATCCTGAGGAGTTTCCCGGGATGTTGCTTTAACATGGCAGGCTCATCTGATGATGTCAGGTAGTAAGTCCCACCTTAGTCACTGCTGGTACTTTTCCACTGGAAACAAAGGCTTCCTGCCTTATGTAAATGCTATTTAAGGCTGGGAAGGAAGGCTTTTAGGACTCTCCTCCATTGTCTACCCAAGAAGAAAGTACCTGAAGAGACAAAGGAACTAACCTGAAGGAAAGGCAGGGGTGAGTCCAGACTGAGATAGGGGTCCAGTCTATAAGAAAAGATAACTGGAACTGTAAGCTACAGAAACTCTGCAACTTGCCTAAAATAACATTTAGGTGAGAAATTACTTCCTGAAGACAGTCTCTTTAAGATCTTAAGTTTATATGAGTGTTTTATTTTATTTGCTTAGTAATCTGGTTTGCTATCCCTTATACTCATTTAAAATCTGTCTTCTGTAGTTAATAAACTTATTTCTTCTCATTCTTTTCTGGTTTATAACATAACCCAGTTTGTGCAATTCATATCTGGGGTGGGGGGCGGGGGAGGCAAGTAGCTGTGCATATCTCTCTTCCCATTGAGGGAGAGGGCAAATTTTTATGAGTTTGCGCTGTTTAGATCTTTTTTATATAGCGCAAGACAATATTATCTGGGGTTTTACCTCTCCACAGTGGGTGTGCACGTGAGTGCTGGCTGAATCCTCTCACACAGATCTGATTGAAGTCTGTGTCTGCAGCTGGGTGTGGTCTTGCCTGGGTGTGTGCTGGAAAGGGTCTTGAGAGCCTGGCACAGCAACCCAGTGCAAGGGAAACCCAGGCTGGCAGGGCCGGATGGCTGAGTGGAACCTCCGCACATCAAGTGGCATCCTGGACAGGGGTGGTGGGGTCCAACCCATCACGTTATACTTAAGCATTTGTTTAAATGCTTTGCTGATGCAGGGCCAAAGTTCTGAGCAAACTTAAACCTCTTTGTTGTTTGATGGGAATACACTCCTTATGCAGCATTCATTTTTGTCTGAACTTGTGAGATTTCCACCATTCCACAGGCTGTTATTTTTAGCTGAAATCTTGTGACAACAGCTCCCCAGATTTATGTGCCTATGCATCTAACCATATTCCTGATCTGGCTTCAAGCCCAAACACTAAGCCTCATCTTAAACCTGATCCAGATCTGTATCTGCACATATCACTGCCTCATCTTGGATAATAAAATATAGAGACTGAATTATTCTGTAACCCATAGAGGTAGTTCATCCAGGACAAGGATTGAGGTACATTGTGGGATACTGTGTTGTGGAAAAACAGAGAATCTGTCTCCAGGGCCATCATGATTGCATCTTCCCAGCACTAAATTCCTTTAAAAAAATTTGCACTGCTAACCTTAAAGATTCAGCATCATAAATGTGAAATACACGACAAATGGGTTAGTTTTACTGATTAATTTCCAATTCTAATGTCATAGTAAGCCTGAAATTCCAGGACAGTGGGGTGGGAGGAGGTATTGTTTCATATTCTCTGTGTATATATAAAGTCTGCTGCAGTTTCCACGGTATGCATCCGATGAAGTGAGCTGTAGCTCACGAAAGCTCATGCTCAAATAAATTGGTTAGTCTCTAAGGTGCCACAAGTACTCCTTTTCTTTATTCAGACTACTGTAACACAAGTGACTTTTGCTAGGGACTGGAATAGTGTTAGCAGTTTTTCTTCAGGCTACTTCACCTCAACCCTTCACCTCATGTAAACCTTGTTTTATTTTTCTCAGTGAGGAGAGCTGCAACTGCCTTCACTACTTCTTCCCTTTCTGCAGAAGGAGAATAAATAAAATGGTGAATCTGACTGGTAGCCACACCATATCTCTTTGCTTCATTCTTTATTCTTCTTCTGAGCAGCTAAGAAGGAGCTAGCTCTAAATAGCCTGCCTTCCCATTTCTGTGGATATACTGAGGATTACTTCAGGTGGCGGTGTCTTTTATTCTGAGAGGTAAAATAAACAAGACGAAATGATAACATTTGTATTTAACACAGTCATAATGAGTTGACCTTCTGCTTTGACCTTTTCTTGTAGAGCAGCAAGTAAGGCACCTATCTTTTTCACAAGTACAATGCTATGCACTCAAAACTTGCTTATAGTACTTCTGTCAAATCTTTTAAGATGAGGAACAGGCAGGCTTTTTTACTGTTGTATACAATGGCAGACTTCCCAGTTTCTTGTGCCTATACTTCATGGTGTCTCTGAAGTGTGTGAGATTTCCCACTCTGAAATCTCTTGTCAGAGGTATGATTCCTTATGGACTTATTGAGAAATTGTATAACTGAACATCTCTGAACTCCCAAATATTTTGCAGGTGGAGAAAGTAGGTGCAGGTTTACATGAATGTGTATCCTATATTTTATTATGTTTTAGTGCTAGGTGTTAAGTTCTGTTCCTCACAGTGTATGTATGAGGCTTGACTGATTCCTATATATGTGGCCCATTGATTCTCTACAGCTTTAATTTAAAATTTGCATTTCCAAAAGCACAAGTTTTTTACTATCCTCTATTTAGTCTGGCATCATTTTACTAATATCTTCTTAATATGACATCAACTACTAAACAGCAATAAAGGTGTTCAAGTGGCATCTTTATAATCTCAATAAAGGGTTTAATATTTTAGAGGTTTTGTCTTCCTTATATCTTTGGCTTGAAAAACAGATTTGTTTTGAAAATTGCCAGACTGACTGAAAGGAAAGGCGAATGGACCCGCAACAGTTGAAGAAAACTTATCAACATGTTTTTGAATTACAGGTCATTTAACCTGATTTGAAAATGACCTTTGTTTAACATTTCATTGCCTCTCTACCATAGTTAACCTGCTTTTTACTACCCCTTTAAGCTTTCCATGTAGTTACATCTCCAGGAACACGCACCAGCTATAGTTGAAGAAAATAGATGTTATTTATGCAACATTATTCATATTTTTTGTGTGTGGATAGTTCGGTGTCCAAACTTCCTCCCACTAATTCAACGAGAACTATGGTCCTGATAATGCCTCCACTAATATCAAAGAGAGACTTTTGCTATTGACTTAATTTGTAGCATGACTGACCATACTAGCAGTAAAGGCACAGTAACTCAGGTTAGCGGCTTGAGTTACAGTAGCACTGCTCTGGGGGCTCGGACGGCTGGGTGGCTTAGTAGTTAGCACACCTGACTTCCAGCTCCTTGTCTCTAGGGGGAGGCACTGTAGAGGTTAGGCCAGGAGTGTTTTGACCTCCAGCTGCATCTGGGCCTTTGCCCTTAAGGGAGCTGTTGGGATTTCCTCTGAGACCTTTCCTCTTGGCTTATCCAGAACAAGTCATCCAGTTATGGAAGAACACTTCATCCAGTTCTCTGGGATCCAGAAAACTCTGTGTGATTCCAGCAAATCACTCAGGTTACTTTCTTAGGCACATAACAGCTTTTTGTCCATGCTGGTCAGGCCCAGTTGCAGGAGGCTGAGTACAGGGTGATACCACAATTCTCGTTCATGTCACACACCACACAGTTTACATACCTAGCTACTAACAGCCACACTTCTTGCATGTAAAGACCAATTGCTTTGTTTTGCGTACCCATCAATCACTTTTGCAGATTGTGTAAGGCTTGCCTATCAGTTCAAGGTGTTTCCTGACTACTTTACTATAACATACCCACAATAGTTAGTTTAGTTAGTTTCTCTCTCCCTTATTTACTATCAACATATTCACAGTAAGCTCGAAGTTGGTCCAGTGCAAGATATTGTCTCACCCCCCTTGTCTCTCTAATATTCGCAATAGTTAGTTCTTTCACCAATTACCTTTCCACGGAGTCCCAGCCCAAGACCCTGCAGAGAGCCTAAATCTGCCACCCTGGGCCACTGCCTAGCTATGTGCTCCTCCAGTTTGTGGCATGGTGTGACCTTGGGGAGCGTACTGTTACCCCCATATTCCTCATTTTCATATAATCATGATCTCACATATAAAGCATGCCTTGTAAGGTACCAGGGGAAAAGTTATGATCTGCTGAAAGTCATTTCTCTATCCATATATGTGTATCATTAATGCATATGAAGTTATGAGAATTGTGTTGTATGGTGGTCATTAAAACATGCTGTAAGTCAGGGAATCAGTCAGATACTAGCTCCCCAGAGGCAACAGCAAGGAAACTAACCAACACCCAGGCAGGGTGTCAAACAACCCATCAACAGCCATTGTCCAGCAAGGGAGCTACAGTGCAATGACTCACCTGCATGAGGCCACACCAGGGGAATTGCTCAGTGTCCCCTGGAGAGAGGCGACTCAGCAATGGCCCCCAGACATGCCTGGACTTGTGCTCCCCAAGCACATGGACTGAGGGTATAAAACAGAGTGGGCACATACTGGGCCCTTCTCCTGCCCCCACCTTTGTTGCAAGCACCTAAGACAATGAGAAGAAGACAAGACTGCAACAGAGGAGACTGGCCCAGGTTTAAGGAACAAACCTGTATATTAAGGGCTGCACTATCCAGTGGGGTAAGAAAAACTGCTTAATCTAGATGTTGCTCAGCCTAATAGGGTTGAGAGTTTAGACTGCGTGCTTATATTTTATTTTATTTTGGTAACCACTCTGACTTTTTGCCTATCACTTAATATCACTTAAAGTCTAACTTTGTAATAAATCTGTTTATTCTACCTGAAGCAGTGTGTTTGGTTTGAAGTGTGTCAGAGATTCCCCTTGGGATAACAAGCCCGGTGCATATCAATTTCTTTGTTAAATTGATGAACTCATATAAGGTTGCAGCGTCCAGTGGGCATAACTGGACACTGCAAGACGGAGGATCCTAGGGTTGTGTCTGGGACCGGAGGTATTGGCTAATGTCATTCAGTAGCACAATCCAAGCAGCTTACATGTCAGAGGCTGTGTGTGAACAGCTCAGGAGTGGGGGTTCTCACAGCTGAACAGGATAAGGCTGGCTCCCAGAGGCAAGGATTGGAGTGACCTAGCAGATCACTGGTCCAGATAACACCAGAGGGGAAAGTCGCGCATGGCCGCTATAGTCCAAACAGTCAATAGCTTCCCAAAATATCCAGATGAGCAGAGCCCTATGGGACCTACTGATTCTCAATGGGGCCAGGAGGGGTGTTTGAAAAAGGCACTGCTGGGGGCCTTACCCAATCTATGGTCCTCTCAGGCTCAACCTTCTGTCTGACTTCCCAGAGAAGGGATTCATCTCTCCTGCAGCTTGTCCACCACCCTTTGCCTGAGCTTCTGGAGCTTGTTAACTTGTTCCCCAACCAGAGCATGCTCAGAAATGTGGGGCTACCTGGGTCCAGAATTGCCTTTTAAACCCTTCAGGCGTAGTATGGGGTTTGTGTACCCCATCACAGGGCTCCAATCATGGATCAGGATCCCATTGTGCTAGGCATAGTACAAAACACAGAACAAACATACAGTCCCTGCCCTGCAGCCTTTACAATCTAAGTAAAAGAGAATCTTTATTTGTTTCTAATTGCAGTCAGACAATGGCAGGTAATGTGCTCTGACCAAATGTACATACACACACACACACACACACACACACACGACCTCATGAAGTCAATGGGAGTTTTTCCAATGATTTCAACAGCCTTTGGCTCAGACGTCTACGAGAAACTTCCATGACCTCAATGGACTTCGAACAAGTCCCTATGTTTGTACGGTGGAAGCAAGTTACCTGCTATTGTCTGATTGCAGCTTAGAAATCAACAAATTCTCTTTTAAGGGTTTGGGGGCAAGGACTGTCTTTTTGTTCTGGGTTTGTATAGTGCCTAGCACGGTGGGATCCTGATCTATGATTGGGGCCCTTATGTGCTCTTGCAGTACAAATACAATTGTGTAACTGAGGAACAGCATTTAAGTGACTTGCCAAAAGTTATATAGGAAGTTGGTGGTAGAAGCAGAATCAGAACCCTGATCTGATATGCCCATTCCTGATCCACTAAGGCACAATGTCTCTCATTTAAAATTGTTTCAGATATCTGTACTTGTTAAGCCAGTTGTGAAACTGAGTTAATGATACTGACTTGTGTTTGTAAAGTGCTTTGAGATCTGCAGATGAAAAACATTGCAGTATGTGTGACACATTAATAGGTACATTTTTAGCTTACTTTAGCAGTGCTTTTCCATCTGCTGAGCTGGACACATGTGCGTGGCTAAGTTGGTCACATAGTGATTGTACATATATTGTCAGAGGCATATTGAACAAGGCAGAGCTCATCAGGAGCCATTATTAGATTTGGTCAGCATGACTCACTTCTCGAATTTAACAAGCTAATGATCCATTCATCCCATTTATTTCAAATTTTAATACTATCATTATTTACCTACACAAAGGGAAATATGTAAATAAATAACTCTAGAAATCCCAACCCCAAAAGATGTCTTTAAAAATGAGTTAATGTTACAAAATACCAACAACATATTTACCTTTTACATCATTTACAAAACCCAAGCACTTAAGAGCAAGGAAATGAATATTAAGTCCTCCACTGCCCACGTAATAAACATAAACACATTATTCTCATCAAGTATAAAGAAATGCATATTTCGTCATAATGACCCAAAGGATTCCATAGAACACTGTAGCAGGATCAGTCTTTCCACGTCTTAGATGATAAGCATCTTGGCTTGACCTCAGCAACTCTTGTCCATAAATACTTTGGCACTCTCCTTGGACAATATTCTATTCCATTACTTATTCTTAACAAAGTGCTACTATAAAAGTGGCCAGCAGCAGAGGTTGGAAGTATACCAGATGCAATGCACTCAGCCACAGGGGAAGTAGGTGGGAGGGAGTGTCTGGTTAATTGCAAACCGTCCGGATGATTAAGAAGCTGAGTGCCAGTTGTTCTTTGCCAAAGGAATGGTGGCTGCAATATGAGACCTAGGAGTCAAAGTGTAATACTGCATATTTAATATTTTTGAGGACACAGGGAGTCTCAGGTTTCAGTGATGTGCTTCTATTTAACTATCACATCATTCAACAACACAATGGATGATACCATATTCCGTGTTTTAATCACAGAACTCCTGGATTCTTCCTGTCTCAAGGCCTCTCTCTAGCCTCCTTCATGTTTTTCATATTAGATATTTGCAGTGTGCACAAGATGACACTGGGCCACAGAGAACAATTGGAAAAAATAGGGGTAATATCCTGGGCAGATGAAAATATGAAGATTTCCCCCAAGAAAAACAGCTAAGTAATTTAATTTTGAGAAATATTTATTTTTATGCAATTTTAGAGCACTGCTGCAATATATTCCTGTTCAAAATAAAAATAATTACCAAGAGGACTTTTTTTTTGCAGCAGTAGCAATTTTACACTATCTCCATTTCCACTGTAAGCACCTAATATTTCTATGATGTCTTTCATCAAAAAGAACATTTGTTTTTGATGAGGTACTGACATGCAATGGTTGTGTAGTACAGTTGGCGGAGAATGGCTGCTGTGTTCCACCCTTGAAATGACTGCATTTCAGTGATGAGTTAGTGATTCATGTGTAACGCACTTTGGATTCCTTTACTAGAAAAGGTACAATGCAAGTTGTTGTTATTATTACTTGTGCTTGGATGCAGGGCCATTCAGAATGCTATGGCTTTATGGTATGTCTATAATCTCTGTGTAACATGTCTCCAGAACTCTGCATATAGAAAACACTATTACTGTTGCATTGTTTGAGCACAAGCTCATTTCTGAATTAGAATGAATCATCATCCTCTCTTAACCATCTGATGGATGCATTCTTTTGTTATTCGGAAGAAAATCTGGAATTAGTCCAGGAAACTGGAGAAAAAATATACTCAACATTAACCTCCTTCCCAAGTCCACAATACTGGGCTAATTCATCACTCATATAACTTCATAAATTTGGCCCTGTTCTAGATTTAAGAATTAAGAGTCCCTTAATGCAGAGGGAAACATTCTTAAAGAATTAGACTCAATTTTTGGAGCTGGAGGAAGCACAAGGTTTTGGCTATTATGTTAGCTAGAAAGCCCCATTGACCTCCCAAAGCCTTTAAGGAGGAGAGGATTTAGTGGATTTAGTGTTCCTATAAGAACAACAGCTTTGAAAAGTTATACTAAGAATGGCTGATGAAAGCCTAGTTTTCAGAGATACAAGTTTTATTACTGCATTGCAGAATCCACTTTTCTTCATGTTGTCTTAATTAAAAAATCATCCTTGCTATTCTGTATGTGCCACCTAATTTTGTCACAAGATATTTCAAGTCATGAATGATTGTCAAGGCAAATGGCATGCTTTCTCACAGTCTGGAGGTGGAGAATGGGAGCCTATGTTAATTTATGGGCCTATTAAAATGTGTTTTTATTTAGAGACAGGAATGTGAGAGCTGGCTACGGAAGGGAGGAGAGTTGGCTCATAATATGCCAATAAGATCTGTTGCTGTAAAATTATTTAAACATTTGTATAGCTTTGTGCACTTGTATAATTAAAGACAACTGAAAAGCACTGGAAGACTGAATCTTTGTTTGACAAGTTAAAAACGGAATTAAATTTTAAGTCTGATCTATACGTCTATGAAAACGTGACTCTGCAGTAGAAATGCTGACAGCTCCAATTTGTTTATTAATGAATGATCTAGAGAAGGCCTGCACCTGGAAGATAGAAAAAATTGCTAATGACACCAAAAATGAAATATTCCTAATACCTTGAGTGACGCAGATCATTAAAAAAAAAATTAAACACAATAGAGTGGTCAATGAAAATGCTGATGGATTTTAGCATAAGTGTTCTAAAATGTGGATCTAAAATTCATTGGACCACCTACTCATTGCTGGGTAAAGAAGGAGAATGAGATATTGCTTCCATGTGGCAAACTAGTCATTAGATTTAGACACTGGCAGGGTCTGGGGACGGGGGCTGTGTGGGGGGGGAAATGTACCTTCCACTTCAGCACTGATTAGGAAAGGCTCTTCCAGTGCGATTAGGCTGGCACAACACCCGTTGTCAATTTCTTGTGATTGCAGGAGGTAGACTCTGGTGGAGTGTTGACCTTTGTATCTAACTCTTTCTAGGGTTGTTGTATCTATGTAAAACTTAATGTGTTGATTGTATCTTCAGAGTGTCCCCAGAGCTTACTACAAGCAGAGCGTACTCGACTGTTTGAAAGGTTCTTGCCAAAGTGTACTTTGGGTTAAAACAGTGAATGGAGACACAGGTCATCTGGGTTCTGTTCCCAGCTCTCCCTATGTCCTGTGTAACCAAGGGTGAACTGTTGACATTATTATTATGAATTTTATTATTATTTATTTGGATTGTAGCAGCACATAGGGGCCAGCGCCCCATTGTGCTAAGAACTGTGCAAATATCTAACAATGAAAGGCCCTTGACTCAAGGAACTTGCAGTCTAAGTATTAACCATTCTGAACTTCCTCAGCTATAAAATTCAGTGCGTGGGATTTTAAAAAATGCAGAGTGAGTTACTTTGTAGATCAATGGGATTTGTGCTTCTAACTTGCTCAGGCACTTCTGAATCCCACTTGTTTCTTTATCTGTAAATTTAAGACATGACTGTATTTACAAACTGTTATCCTCATGTTCTGAATGTTCATTGAGAGATTAATGAAAGGCACAGGATGCAGCATGCTGTTGCACTGCCCCAGGAGCAGTCCAGATGGTGACTCAGAATCACAATCTGCTTCCCAGTTTCCCACTGCTCTTTGGGGGATGAACTCTTCACGACGGCCTATAGCTGGAGTAGCATACTAGTCCCAGTATACCAGTGTAGCTAGTCAATGTGTTTGGGGACAGGTGGTGGAGCCTTGCATCAGTGCATGGGGATGCAGCAGCCCTGCGAAGGCTTCTCTCATCCCCATGCTAGTGCACCCAATCCAGATAACCAGCTCAATACAGTAAAGAAGCTCATGCAGTGTTGTCACAATGTTAACATGAGTTTTGTGATATTTGATGTTTTTCCTCAAAGCCCCAGTGCCTGGAATCCTGTGATTATGTGAGCATCTCAGCTTCCAACTTTTAAAAATAGTAAGTTTCTAACTCTCATAGTTGTGGAGAAAAGCTGGAAAACCTGATATGTGTTTACCCTAAAGCAGTACTGCAGCCACTGGGAGCTGCGGGCGGCCGTGCAAATGTAAACAAACTGTTTCGCGGCTCGCCAGTGAATTACCCTGACAGGTTGCCCACCAATGACCTAAAGGCTCAATACCTAAACAACAAATAAAAAGGACCCCAGTTTGTTTTCAATTTCATGATTTGAAAGTCAAACTCATGATTTTTGAACACTTTGGGTTAACATTAGTGTCTATACTCCATCACTGTTTTGTACTGCTGCATAAGTGAAGCCACAATCTAGCTCTGCGTACATTAATAAATAGTAACAACAATTGCTCTTGAAGGAACTAAGGGACTGTGGGTGTTTGCAGAAGTGAGAGTTCAGATTAGCAGGCTGTGCAGGCAGGGGTGCTGAAACAATTTTTATTGTGGGGTGCTGATGATGGAAACCATGTATTTGGGGTTTGTTATTCTACTACTGTGTGCAAGGCATGTAGCTACTAGTTTCTGCCCAAGTTTCTTGCATGAATAAAGATTATCTGAGTTTATACACAAGGGATTTGTGTGTGTACTGCCTCCCACATGGGTGTTGTGAAGGTGAATTCATTAATTTCTTTTACGAGTTTGAGAAAAGAAAAGGAGTACTTGTGGCACCTTAGAGACTAACCAATTTATTTGAGCATAAGCTAGAGTTTGGAAATCTTTGAAAGGAAGGTACAATATAAGTGTAAAGTATTATTACATTTACCATTTATTTCTGATTATTTTAACTGGGAGATGGTTTATATCCAAGTTAGGGAAACCAAAGATACTAAATGGCCCCAGTCCTACAAACAGAGGGACACCAGGGGCTACAGAAGGTGTCAAAATATTGACAAGAGTTCTCTCAGGAATTTTAAAACAGAAAATAATAAACCAGACACATAAATCAAGGTAATATTTTCATAGAATTAATGTATGCACTGAAGACACCAGGAAATGAATCCGGTTAATTAAATCCTCTTTGGGTTCAGCTGTTACAGAGTGGGTATTATACCTAAACAAACATAGAGCTTTGTGAGAGTAGCCTGCATGGATGTGATCCTTTTAAAGGACAACCAGGTAAACCAAACTGTCTTGAAGAGACCATGTGCAGTCAAAGGGTTAGTTATTTCCAGAATATGAAATATGGGTAGTGACCAGGTTTTGTGGATACCTCTACTGCCCATTTTTATTGGAAAATTGGCTGGTATCTATTAAAATACTTCCCCTCCATTTGGTTTATATACATTATTTGTGTATTCCTGGCTGGGAACAAATGGAGGTGTGTATCTGAGGCAATAGATGAGGCTTGACTACATCAAAATTGTACTGAGTAGATGCAAAACACACTCATTCGTAAATTACTGTAATTTTATAGCTTGTTAAAGAACCTTCTGAGAAATCATTATTCATCATCTGGCATTTAGCCTGCCTACACATATACTATATGTTTCCTTTTTCTATATCTAACCCTAGTTCAGTAACTATCTTATTCAGCGGAAGTGATAGACTGGCAGTCTAACTGTACCTTTGTAAATGCATGATGTAAAATAATATCTATGTTCTTCCTTCAAGTACCTTTTAGTAATTAGCTTCTTGATCTTTTTACTAAGCAGATTTCAGTTCACTGTTTAAATTGTAGAGAAATGAAATAATAAACATGGTGTCTGAACACTCTATTGTTTATAAACTGTAATTAAGCTGTCTATTTAAAAAAATAGTTTGCATGTAGATCTGTTTAATGTTTTACTAGTATATAATTTTAATGTGGAATAGCAGTCTTTGCAGGGAATTCAGCCTGCCGCTGGATGTTTAAATTTTCAGTGTCTGTTGTCATGGCAACTAGAACTGACTCTGGTAGTCACTGTGTTCACCATAAATTCATTTAAAGTCATAGCATTTTGAAACATTTTTTAAAAAGTCCGACTTGCTTCAGATTTCTATGCAGTTAAAATAGCTACCTTTGAAATATCATTAAATACATTTATTTTTGGCTAATTATTAGTTTTACTTGCAGGATGCAGTAGTTTGAAATTCATAAATAATGTATGCAGGGAAATTGTTTCCTGGATTTCTTGTGGAATTATAGCTTCCAAATAATGAGGCATTTATCAGTCATTTGATACTTTGAACTCTTGTGTTTGTAGATTATAGTCCAAGTACCTTAAAATCTCTATGTTAAATTTAGCAAATGAAATGTTAATGTTTACATTTACCCTCAAATTTATTAAGTCCTCTGCAGCATTATCTTCCTTTTGTGAAAACAATATCGTATTCAAGCCACATCTTACATGTCCAGTTATCCAATTATTCTTTATGAAAGAGAGGTTTATAAAAATATATAAATAAAATAATCCTAGGCATTTTAATGTTTCATGTTTGAGATCCCTTGTGGTTCTCATGATTCTAAAAAGGATTAAAAAGGGATATTAAATGTAGGTTCTGGGGGAGGGGAGGTAGTTCCATTGGGTGTAATAAGGTTTTTCTCTCAGTATTTGTAAATAGAGTACATTTATTCATGAATTCAATTTTCCCCCTCACACATTTGCAAAAAAACAATGTTATGAAATAAAGCCACTGTTTAGCATGCCTCGATGATGGGAGATTGTCAACGATCGTATTATGCATATCACACAGTACTGCTGTCTTTTGAAAATCTCTTTAGCTCAACCGTCCCTCTATTAGCGTGTCCAGCATTTTTCATACTGTATGCTTGTTACAATTAATATGACTACTGTTGAAAATGTGGCTCTTTTAAAAACTACACTTCAATCGTATTTTACTTTTAAAAGATTCTTATTCACTGATGCATGGATTTTTATGATGCGAGTGAATAAAATGTAGTCCTTTTAGAACTCTAGACTTCTGTTTTCTGTAGAAAATAACATTTTGAAACAATAAAAATGAGGCTTTCCTGGGTAATCAAAGGTTTATTCTAATGTTTATTCTAATGTCTAATGGAAACCTTTAAACATAATCCCAATTTCTGATAATTTTAATATGATAAATTTAATAATTGTCTTCCACAAATTGAGCCTCACATAATGGAACACATTGTTAAAATGCAATAAAGTAATATTTCATTTTAGACTGAGAAAGCACCCTGTGTATTAAATATTTAGAGCACCAGATATTACTGCTGAAATTCAGATGTTAATGTCTCATTGTCAGTACCATTTTCTCTGTGCGTCTAGTAGTTATAAGCTTGCCATATTGACACATACTGTAAAGAGGTATTTAAGAAAACAAGAATCTACTGCAGCTCTGCATGACTCATGTGCACCGACTGCACATACTCATTAATAAACCTACAAAGACAAAATATCTGAATCCGAGGGTTCCCGTGGGGATTTGTTTTGCAACATTTCCTACAAAAACATTTGAAAACTTTGCTTATTTGGATTAAATCTTCCAAACCCTTCTATTACTTAATGAGCATGCTGTCACTCATTATGTTAAATCTTCTTTAACAATCTTCAGAAGAGAAGTATGGCACAGATAAAACAAAGTCTTATAAATGGCTTTATTTATAGACTGCTCAACATGAAGTAAAAATGAAATATAGCCTTCTCATTTTTGTATGCTGTGTGGATTATTCTTTTATTTTCAGTTCATTAACCAGCGAGCACAGTGAAGTTTACAGGACACTTGCTGTGTGGTAAAGGAGTACTTTTTATGTAAATGCGTTGATAAGATTCATGTAAGTGAACATGTCCATGTTTGGGTTGACTGAACCAATACCGTACTTTGTTTATTTTAAAGTTAATTACAGAGAGTTGAATAGCTACTTCACAAACCACACAGTCAAGGGTTGAATACGAAAGCTATACTCTTGGTGTATGAGAAATGAATTATCACAGGCCAGTTGCTAGTGGACAGGTGCCCTATATTATAAGTACCAGAACAATTAACTCTAATGACACTCTTATTGCCTGCCTTGTGGTTTAGGATTAAATAAACTGTGGAGGAGGAACTAACCTCTCCACATTTTCCAGGAGCCTAACCAAAGCCTCCCATTGATGTTGTTGGACTTTGGAGTAGCACTAAAGCTGATTAATGGGACAATGTGTGGGGAGTTTGCACTGCCACTGTCTACCTGTTTTGTGACTAAAGAGATGATCTTTTTTGTCAGGGCTGTCAATTACACACCTTTCCCTTTGAAGTTCTCTGACTGGTGTTCCCCAGTGGCCCTCTACTGTTATTCCTTTGGCCTGACCCCTACTCCTACTTTTTTGTTGCTGCATTTAGTTGACAGCTGAGCATATGGCCCTTCCTCTATCTTGAGGGTGAGGCCATTGCTGTTCCTGTGATGGACACCCCTTTGGGTGCTGCACCTCCTTTCCAGAGATCACATAAAACTAACCAAAACATCTTGAGGGAAAGCTGCCAGTCTGACTTGGCAAATTCTTTCCCATTTTTTTCTTCACGTGTATGCTTAGCTGACCATAGATTTGTTTGGTTTTCCCGGAGGGCGTGATGAGTTCCTGAACTCATTGGGCCAGTTCCTCACTTGAGGTCAAGTAGGCTGACACCTTTCACTAACACTAAATTCACATTTAAAACATCTGCACACTTGCAATCCTGACTGCACATCTGAGGTCTTTTCTCCATCTTAAATTCTAACCTCTTGTTACAGGTAAATATACAGGAGGAAGACCCCTTTTGAGCATGACCAGATTAATATCACTAAAACATGCCTTTCATTTAAGCTCTGATTTGTCTACATTAATTACCAATGCCATACTGCCAAAGCATATTCTTGATAGAATGAATGGCTTCATTCTATCTAGGGTGATGTCATGGTGGGAGTCTGCTATAGACCACCAGACTGGGGGATGAGGTGGATGAGGCTTTCTTGCGGCAACTAACAGAAGTTACTAGATCGCAGGCCCTGGTTCTCATGGGAGACTTCAATCACCCTGATATCTGCTGGGAGAGCAATACAGCGGTGCACAGACAATCCAGGAAGTTTTTGGAAAGTGTAGGGGACAATTTCCTGGTACAAGTGCTGGAGAAACCAAGTAGGGGCAGAGCTCTTCTTGACCTGCTGCTCACAAACTGGGAAGAATTAGTAGGGGAAGGAAAAGTGGATGGGAACCTGGGAGGAAGTGACCATGACATGGTCGAGTTCAGGATCCTGACACCAGGAAGAAAGGAGAGCAGCAGAATACGGACCCTGGACTTCAGAAAAGCAGACTTTGACTCCCTCAGGGAACTGACGGGCAGGATCCCCTGGGAGAATAACATGAGGGGGAAAAGGAGTCCAGGAGAGCTGGCTGTATTTTAAAGAATCCTTATTGAGGTTACAGGAACAAACCATCCTGATGTGTAGAAAGAATAGTAAATATGGCAGGCAACCAGCTTGGCTTAACAGCGAAATCCTTGCTGATCTTAAACACAAAAAAGAAGCTTACAAGAAGTAGAAGATTGGACAAATGACCAGGGAGGAGTATAAAAATATTACTCGGGCATGCAGGAGTGAAATCAGGAAGGCCAAATCACACTTGGAGTTGCAACTAGCAAGAGATATTAAGAGTAACAAGAAGGGTTTCTTCAGGTATGTTAGCAACAAGAAGAAAGTCAAGGAAAGTGTGGGCCGCTTATTGAATGAGGGAGGCAAACTAGTGACAGAGGATGTGGAAAAAGCTAAGGCACTCAATGCTTTTTTTGCCTCTGTCTGTCTTTTTTTGCCTCTGTCTCTGAACAAGGTCAGCTCCCAGACTACTTCACAGGGCAGCACAGCACGGGGAGGAGTTGACCAGCCCTCTGTGGAGAAAGAAGTGGTTCGGGACTATTTAGAAAAGCTGGACGAGCACAAGTCCATGGGGCTGGATGCGCTGCATCCGAGATTGCTAAAGGAGTTGGCAGATGTGATTGCAGAGCCATTGGCCATTAACTTTGAAAACTCAGGGCGATCGGGGGAGGTCCTGGACGACTGGAAAAAGGCTAATGTAGTGCTCATCTTTAAAAAAGGAAAGGAGGAGGATCCAGGGAACTACAGGCCAGTCAGCCTCACCTCAGTCCCTGGAAAAATCATGGAGCAGGTCCTAAAGGAATCAATTCTGAAGAACTTAGAAGAGAGGAAAGTGATCAGGAACAGTCAGCATGGATTCACCAAGGGCAAGTCATGCCTCACTAATCTAATTGCCTTCTATGATGAGATAACTGGCTCTGTGAATGCGGGAAAAGCAGTGGATGTGTTATTCCTTGACTTTAGCAAAGCTTTTGACATGGTCTCCCACAGTATTCTTGCCAGCAAGTTAAAGAAGTATGGGCTGGATGAATGGACTATAAGGTAGATAGAAAGCTGGCTAGATCATTGGGCTCAATGGGCAGTGATCAATGGCTTCATGTCTAGTTGGCAGCCGGTATCAAGTGGAGTGCCCCAAGGGTCGATCCTGGGGCTGGTTTTGTTCAATATCTTCGTTAATGATCTGGAGGATGGTGTGGATTGCACCCTCAGCAAGTTTGCAGATGACACTAAACTGGGAGGAATGGTAGATATGCTGGAGGGTAGGGATAGAGTACAGAGGGCCCTAGACAAATTAGAGGATTGGGCCAAAAGAAATCTGATGAGGTTCAATGAGGACAAGTGCAGAGTCCTGCACTTAGGACGGAAGAATCCAATGCACCGCTACAGACTAGGGACCGAATGGCTTGGCAGCAGTGTGTCATTAACATATGCATGCTAGAGCAGCAAGAAGAAATCAAGGCTACTGATGATACTGCTTTAGCATTCACTTATTTGTAAAACTGAGGATTTTTCAAAGCTTAGATCAATTAGTTGCTGGGGTTTTTAAGTCTGTGTCCAAAGGCTGTGAACAAAACGTAGTCTCTTTGGAGATATTTGCATTATATTGGTCTACTGCTACAAAAGAAAAAAAGATACATCCTAAATAAATCTTGACATCATAGTTTTAGCTCAGCGTTACTGAAATTTTTATATTCTAGCAGCTAGCTTCATTCACAATTATTGAGAACATTTTACTTTTAATTACTATTTAATACCATTTTTTCTAGTATTTGAAACACATCAGTTTAAGTGAAAAGGATAGTCCAAATTTAGAAGTGAGACAGCCAATTTATTTGCAACAAATGAACTAGTATGCCTGCCAGCTTCTGTAATATTCCTTGGGAAATTCTTTAAATGGTGTCAGTTTCTACTGTGATCTGGTTCCTGAGCATTCACCAGTTATTATTTTGTCTAGTAGCACATCTTAGCTACATTCATGATAAATTTGCCATTACCTTGAATTGTCGTTTTTTTCAAGAGTCTGGACATTTAGGCAAACTAATCATATTTGTTTTGTATTTTGACTTTGTATGGGAGGGGAAAATTGCCATATTGGGTTCAGTATGTATTTCCCCCCTATTAGAATGTCTGGTGTGGTTTCCATTTTTTTGAACAGTGCAGTCATGAATGCATTTAATGCCTTGCTGAGTTGAATAGTCTGAGGGTACTAGACCGAGGGTCTGGCTGAGTTGAATAGTCTGAGGGTCAGAGTTTTTGTGTCTAAAATACATGTAACAAAAATAGTGTAGCTGTAGAATTGGTAAACCTCGGGGCCTGGGGCCTGCTTGTCAGTTTTAAGACTTATCGGTGTGTTACAATGATACCTGCCTCATGATCAGAGTTGGCCTCCTGTGCATTGTCCATTGACTCAGTGTCACATTTGACCTTTCCCTTCTCTATAGCATTAGCATTTATTTCAGGAAAATTCACTTCATTTTCTTTATCTAGTGCTCATTTTTCTCTGTTTTCTTTGAACACAGTGAGTCTGATTCTCATTTATAGTAAGAACCGTTTACACCACCCTGAAAATTTACCCACATTTTAAGGCTGTTTTACACTGCCAGCATAGTGAAAGGGGCCATAGTGTAAATAAGATTCAGGGCCACTCACTGTTTCCATTAGTCTTTATGTCCTTCAAAGGAGTGACAGTTATTGGAGATAGGAAGAAAAGAATGTTCTAATTAGCTTCTTTATTTTTTTCCTTCCCAACTTCTCAGTCTTTCTTTTGCAATCACTATACAAGACGCATGACTAGATTAAACATTGTCTCTTAAAATTACCTTAGTTATTACCATTTCAGCATATTAAAACAAAACATTTAAAAAATCTATTTTCACCTCTTAATTAATGCTATGTTTGCTTTTTGTATTACATTTCGCTTATACAGCTAAAAGGGGCTAGTCATTTTCCCTGTAGTTGTAAAATCTAATCACAGATGGAAAAGATTAGGACATCAAGGGTATGACCAGTGAAGCCAATGGTAAAGTTCCATTGACTTCAGAATCAGGCTACAAGTGGGTCTTGCCAAAGCAAAATTGTTCCACAATTGTACATTTCCTAATGCACTCTCCAGTCTAATTTTAAATGTCTAGTGGAATGAAGCTTCTAGTGCTTCCATTGGGAGATTATTCCACAGCCTTGTATATCTCACTGTCAGGAAGTTTTTCCCGCTAGTCAGCCTAAATCTTCCTTAAAGTTTATAATCTGTTTTGCATTCTTGCATCTCGAGCATTTTCATCATCTTGAAATTTTAGAGCTAAAAGAGTGATAAAAGAATGTTTAAAGCCAGACAAAAAGCTGTTTTATTGACATTTAAAGAAAACATGAAATATCATTGGTTAGGATTTTCAAAGAAGGCTAAGGGCAATTCCCATAGCTATTCTATTCTGGTATTCTATCAAAGGCAATTGGGTGCCTAAATACCTTAGGTGTCTTTGAGAATTCCAGCCCTTAATATTGTGTCTAGAATCAGATACTTTGTCTTTATGTTTGACAGAGTCTCCTGCTCTAATGTTCCCTTTTGTGGTGGGGTTTTACATAGTTTAACATGCAAACAGGCACATTTCGTTATACCAATTGAAAATGGTGTACTTAGGCTTATTTGCAGATAAAAGTGTAACCACACAGAAGAGCACAGCTCCTTGGAAAACAGCTGACTTGTATATTTAAGAAAAAGTGTGATAACTGTAAGCTTTTCCCAGAGTGCACTTTTACTTAGACTGTAAGCTCCTTGGGGGTAAGGACTGCATTTTCTGTGTTTGTATAGCACCTAACACAATGAGGTCCTAGTATATGACTGGGGCTCCTAGGTGCCTCAATAATACAAATAATTAATAATAATATTGGTCTGTTTGTGACCAAAAAGCCAGAATCTTTCAATAATAAAAATAGAAAAAAGGGGAGGTTCATAGTAATGGAGATACATCACAAGTTAGGAATTGCAGAAAATTGATAAGTGAAGCAAAGAGACACAAAGAAATCTATGGCCAGCAGACTTAAGGGCAATAAGAAGGAGTTTAAATATATAAGGAAAAAAAGAATTCTAACAATAATATTGATTCATTACTAGATGGAAATGGTAAAATTATCAGTAATAATGCAGAAAAGGCAGAAGCGTTCAATAAATTATTTCTGTTGTGTATTTGGGAAAAACAGATGATGCAGTAATATCATATGATAACACTCTTTCCATTCGACTAGTATCTCAGAAGGTTATTAAATAGCAGCTACTAAAGTCAAACATTTTAAAAACAGCAAGTTGGGATAACTTGCATTCAAGAATTTTAAAAGAGCTGGCTGAGAAGCTCCCTGGACCATTAATTTTGATTTTCAACAAGTCTTGGTGCACTCGGCAAAGTTCCAGAAGACTTGAAGAAAGCTAATGTGCAATATTTAAAAAGGGTAAATAGGATGACCTGGGTAATTATCGAACCACCAGTCTGACATACAGCCACTCCATTATCTTGCCTGGGATTATATGTGACTCAATGAATAAAGAAGAAAAGGAGAGTAATGTAATTAATGCCAATCAGAATGGGTATACTGAAAATAGATCTTGTCAAACTAACTTGATTTTTTTTTATGAGATTACAAGTTTTGTAGATAAAGGTAATAGTGTTGATGTAATATACTTAGCTTTCTGTAAGGCATTTATCTTGGAACTGCATGACATTTTGATTAAAAAAAATCTAAAAAGATATAAAATTAAGACAGCACACATTAAATGGAGCAAAAGTTCACTAATTTGAAAGGGTGTGTTTCTAGAGGGGCCCCACAGGGATTAGTTCTTAGCCCTATGCTATTTAACATTTTTATAACTGACCTGGAAGAAAACATAAAAATCATCACTGATAAAGTTTTCAGGTGGCTAAATAGCAAAGAGGACAAATCACTTACAGAGTGATCTGAATCACCTGGCAAACAGGGTGCAAGCTAACAACAAGTGTTTTAATATGGCTGAGGTAAACATATATGTCTAGGAACAAAGAATATAGGCCATAATTACATGATGCAGGACTATCCTGGGAAGCAGTGACTCTGTGTTAATACCCATGGACCTTAAACCGAGATTTTTGGGAGTCCTAGGTGCCATCCCACCTGGCAGCTCACAGATAGCAGCTGGGACCAGGATCCATGAAGCCCAACTGGGGCACAAGCCATGCCTCTACACTCTGATTGGGAGAACTCCAAGGCTCCAGACTGGAGCATAGCACCTATTTAGGGCCAAAGAGGAAACAGAAAGTTATCTGTACAACTTGGCTTCACCTTGTCATGAACTGCTGGTCTGATGTCTGTTCCTGCTTTCTGATCTTGACCTATTGGTATCCTATCTCAGCCTGACTCTTGGTAACTACCCTCTGGTTCTGTCACTTGATCCTGATCTCCCAGAAGCCTGAGTCAGTTTAACTCTTGATCTCTGCCCTCCAGTTTGTCTCTTGATTCTGATCTCCTGGTGTTCCAACCTGGCTTGATTCCTGATAATCAGGTCCTGGCCCCTTGGCCCAAGCCTGACACTAACTCCCAGGCCAAGCCTCCCATCCCACTGGTACTCCGAAAAAGATTTGGGAGTCGTGGTGGATAATCAATTGAACTTCAGCTCCCACTGTGATGTGGTGGCCAAAAGAGCTAATGCGATCCTGGGATGCATAAGGAGGGGAGCCTAGAGTAGGAGTAGAAAGGTTGTTTCACCTCTGTATTTGGCACTGGTATGAGTTCTGCCTGAATACTGTGTCTAGTTCTGGTTTCCACCATTCACCAGCTTGGCTGCTGGTGGGTACACAGCACCCACTAATTTTTCCCCGTGGGTGCTCCAGCCCCGGAGCACCCACGGAGTCGGCACCTACGCCTTATAGTGATAGACTGGAGCTCAATCTATTTACCTTAACAAAAAGAAGGCTAAGGAGTGACTTGATTATAGTCTATAAGTATGTACATGGGGAACAAATATTTGACAATGGACTCTCCAGTCTAGCAGCTATAACGTGATCTAATGGCTGGAAGTTGAAGCTCGACAAATTCAGACGGCAAATAAGGTATAAATATTTAACAGTGAGAATAATTAACTATTGGAACAACTTACCAAGGGTCATGATAGATTCTCCATCAGTGACAATTTTAAAAATCAAAATTGGCTGTCTTTCTAAAAGATCTGCTCTGGGAATTATTTTGGGAAAATTCTATGGTCTGTTATGCAGGCAGTCAGATTAGATGATCACAGTGATCCCTTCTGGCCTTGAAATCTGTTTGTTCTTTAAACAAGTTAGAATGAAGTTTCTTAATATTAGTAGGGGATTGTTTCCCCTAGTTCCATGTATAGAGATAGCTGTTGAACATTTGTGACACCAGTCCTTACTACTCAGATCCCTGCATAAGATCTTCCATGGTTCCAGGGATTTGGCCCCAATTCTGGAAAGCATCCCCTATTCAGGGCAGCACTTGAGCACATCCTCAAGTCCCCGCAAAGTTAAAAAAGCTTAAAGTTAAGCACACACTTAAGTGCTGTCCTGAATTGGAATCTTTGTGTGTGAGGAATGAGTGGAAGGGAGGAGGACCGAGGTGGGGCAGAAGTGCACAGACATTGCCAATCACTTGACACACAGCAGGAACTCAGAAATTTTGCTGCTGAGATAAAAACAACCCAGGTCCTACCACCTTTTCAGTGGACCCTTTCTACATAGTGGAATCATTCTTGAAGGGATCCAGAACTTCAGAGTTCTTTGTGCAAATGGACCTGGCCTTTAGCAGACCATGAGGTCTGGAGTCAGTTCCACACCTCTCCTATGAAAGAATGTGGAGGAATTCTCCTCCTGTGGATTTTACCATGGGAACAGGCAGTCTGGTCCATGATAAACAACTGTCACTATGATGCATCCAAGTCCACTGATCTATTCTATTTTTGAGCACCTGCTGTAACAGAAAAATTGAAGTAGACTGATATCCTAAGGATAAATGTCTCCCAGTTTGGAAATGTTTGCTTCTCAGTGTTTATGTTCAGTAAATGTCTTTGGCTTTTTGGCATCTATCCAGCAACAAGAGACTTATCCTGGAACAGAATTATATTCCAGTGACATTATCTCTTAATTAAAATAGTGGATGGATTCTAATGGTAAACATTGTGTCTGTCTTATTTCCAAGCTGAACTGTATGGCTGACTCTGTAATTCAAAACAGCAGCTATTGCAGATCACCACTGCAATCTGTTCCTTCCCTGACATTTTATAACTCACTAAGACACAATGGATACAATCCTGTTCTAATTGAAGGCAATGGCAAAGCTCTTATTGATTTCAATAGAAGCAGAATTAAGCCTAATATAAGAACTAAAAATTCAGTGAAGGGTATTGAATGATTTCTTTTGCACTTTTTTTATACTGTTTTGGATAATATATAGCATTCTGGCAGAGAAATAACAATCAGTCTATTGATCTTTTTTATCTGGATGGAATAAAAACACTGCATTCTACCAGCTATTTGATTATGAGAATTGCAATTAGCTTTTTCGTTCCCAGTGGGACTTTAAATAGCGAGAATTATGTTCCTGTTATGTTAAGCAAACCAAGCAATACAATATTTATTGTGGATTCAGTGACAAGGGAGATTGCATTATCTAAAACGATTGCATCATCGCATCTTGCTTGACCCACTAGATTAAAAATGGTCTCATTGGCAATATAAATTTTCTTTATTGCATTTTAACCTAATGCTATCACACAAAGCATTATCCTCCAAGATGAGTTCAAAGCAATTTTAGACAAAGGCCACTCTTACAGAGCTTTTAAGAACTGACAAATGTCACAAGAAACCTATAAGAAAAGTGGTGTTTTTCCATTCAAAAATTAGATGTAAATCAGATAAATCCCACTCTCTTGTTTTCTCACTCTTACACTTTAGAACCCACTGTCATATGCTGAAAGAAATGCAAGATACAACTATGTATTGAATTTGCCTTTGCCTTAAATATAGATATCCCACAGTATCTTTGAGAAACATTTGTTTACTCATGCAAATGACTACTTGCACACACACTAATGGTTGTTAAAGTGCTGTAATATTTCGGTATTATTTTGCTTAGTACTTATGGCTATCTGCTGCCTAAAGATAATACCTACATTACATCAGCAGAGAATGACATGGTAAAACTTGTCAGACATCTAAAGCCTTTTGAATCTTCTGAGAATCTCTTGGCTTTTACTGTTCTTTCCTACTTCACACTCTGTTTCCCAAAAGCTACTTGGAAGATCAGCTACAAATATTCCCTTTTCCAGTGAGAGTCATTCTATCATCTTATCCAGGATACCAATTTGGAGGGCCTCCTTTGAGCCACTTTATTTCATGTAGACCTATACTTTTAGGGCCTTGTCTGAGCTTAATCTGTAATATAAAGCGGTGTGCATAATTAGGGTGACCATAAGTCCCATTTTGGCTGGGCAGTCCCTTTTTTAAGCCTTGTGCTAGTCATCCTGACTTTTTTTTGGCAAAAGTGGGCATTTGTCCCATTTGCTCTTGATCTGCTGGCAAGTGGCCACTTTTGTCAAAAAAGTGAGGTGCAGAGGAACATGCAATGGTGCAAGCAGCGATGCCAGCCCCAGCCTTTGGTCACCCTAGCTAGTGTGTGCATCACTGCTCCCCCAAGCCCTGCCTCCCACCTCTCGCCCTGTGGGGATGGGGACTCGGGCTATCCCCACACAGTGTCCCATTTTCTCTTTGGGAAATATGGTCACCCTATGGATAATTGGCTTTTTTGGTTGGCTGGCCAAAGTAAAAAAAAACTGTTTTAGGTCAACTCAAAGCAAAATGTTTCATTTTGATTTCAGGCATTTCCTCGCTTCTTTGTTAAAAGGAACAGAAATCTGAAAATGCTATTCGCAAAACAGGAGGAGGTCGTCCCCTTGTCCTGTAGTTAGTGCTCTAACCTGGCTTCCTCCCATTCTACTGCAATGTAGTATAGAAGAGGAGGAGCTGGATTGCTGAACTGCACTTCCTGAAAAAAGGAGGTAGTCTGTAGCTAAAAGAATGAAGGATGCTCCTCACAGGTTTTAATTTGAGGTTAAACAAAATTTCTCACTCCTGGAATCACGAAAAATCTTTCTGAAAATACCACCTATGAACTATGGAAACTGCTCCAGGGGATGTTCTTTGATAAATCCTAGATTTCTCTGAAAAGCCTTTAGAAAACATTGTGTTTAAATGTTATCTGTTAACAGCAATGTAACCTGATTTTTCTCGTACACCAGTTTTACATCACTAAAATCCCATTGGGTATATCTACCCTACATTGTAAACCCGGGTCTGCGGGACCCATGCTTATGGACTCTGTTTCCAAGCCCGTCCTTGAGCATTCACAGTGCCCTGTTGTCATAAATATAAAGGGAAGGGTAAACCCCTTTGAAATCCCTCCTGGCCAGGGGAAAGCTCCTCTCACCTGTAAAGGGTTAAGAAGCTAAAGGTAACCTCGCTGGCACCTGACCAAAATGACCAATGAGGAGACAAGATACTTTCAAAAGCTGGGAGGAGGGAGAGAAACAAAGGGTTTGTGTGTCTGTCTGTAGTCGTCTTGGCCGGGGACAGAACAGGAATGGAGTCTTAGAACTTTTAGTAAGTAATCTAGCTAGGTATGTGTTAGATTATGACTTCTTTAAATGGCTGAGAAAAGAATTGTGCTGAATAGAATAACTATTTCTGTCTGTGTATCTTTTTTGTAACTTAAGGTTTTGCCTAGAGGGGTTCTCTATGTTTTTGAATCTAATTACCCTGTAAGATATATACCATCCTGATTTTACAGGGGGGATTTCTTTATTTCTATTTACTTCTATTTTTTATTAAAAGTCTTCTTGTAAAACACTGAATGCTTTTTCATTGTTCTCAGATCCAAGGGTTTGGGTTTGTGGTCACCTATGCAAATTGGTGAGGCTTTTTATCCAACATTTCCCAGGAAAGGGGGGGTGCAAGTGTTGGGAGGATTGTTCATTGTTCTTAAGATCCAAGGGTCTGGGTCTGTAGTCACCTAGGCAAATTGGTGAGGCTTTTTACCAAACCTTGTCCAGGAAGTGGGGTGCAAGGTTTTGGGAAGTATTTTGGGGGGAAGGACGCGTCCAAACAGCTCTTCCCCAGTAACCAGTATTAGTTTGGTGGTGGTAGCGGCCATTCCAAGGATAACGGGGGTAATATTTTGTACCTTGGGGAAGTTTTAACCTAAGCTGGTAAGGATAAGCTTAGGAGGTTTTTCATGCAGGTCCCCACATCTGTACCCTAGAGTTCAGAGTGGGGGAGGAACCTTGACATGGTGGCACAGTGGTGGGATTAACCTGAAATCATTTTGAGATCCAGTTGAGATTTTTTGAACTAGAAATACAGATTTTAAAAAGGAATTTTTAGGAAGTCCAGAAGGCAGCTTTGAAACTGAAAGCAGCTTGGTTTCTCTCTGCTTTGTGGCCAAGCAGAGACAAAAGGGGATTATCTTGTGAATTGCAGGTTTTCTTGCCTGGAGGCAGGGTACTTAACTCCTGCAGGGAAATTCACAGTCTTCCAACCCAGAGGTTTTTTTTTTTTCTTTTCTTCCTAAAAGTAAATAGGGGGTGTGTGCTCTACCCATTTGCCTGGAGACAAAAGTGGCAGGTTTTTTTTAGGATTTTGATTTTTTTTTTTTTTTTGTTTTACAAGGAGCACAGGTTTGAAAAGAATTTTTTTTTCTTCTTTGGGCTGGGTAAGCAGGTTTCCAAGTAGTTGGAGGTTTTTTGCTTTAATTTGGGCCCAGAGCAGAGACAAGGGAATTGTCTTTCTCTGTAGGCTGACAATCACTATCAGAGAATAGGTATTCTATTCCAGCACAGCAAAATTTTACAGCCAAGTTTTGTTTGTTTATTTCTAAACCTCGGGTGTAAAGTTAGTTAAAAACAGAGAGGTTAGAATGGCCAAATCCTCAGCTCGACTACAGCTGGAATTAGCCAAATTTCAGGCTGAGGAAAAACAAAGGGAACATGAAAGACAGATAGAACTCATGTGGCTGAAGGAGGAGGAGAAGGAAAAAGAGAGGAAGCATGTGGAGGAGATGGAGAGGATAAAGGCCCAGCAGAATATACCAACAAACCCTAGCAATCCTTCTCCAGGTACCACTTCCCATCCCAGAAAGTTCCCCACCTACAAGGCAGGTGATGATACTGAGGCCTTCTTAGAAAACTTCGAAAGGGCCTGCCTTGGGTACAACATCTCTACTGACCAATACATGGTAGAGCTGAGGCCGCAGCTCAGTGGACCCTTAGCTGAGGTGGCAGCTGAAATGCCTAAAGAACACATGAACAAGTATGAACTGTTTAAATCCAAGGCGAGAGTCAGAATGGGGATAACACCCGAGCAGTCTCGTCGGAGGTTCAGAGCCCTAAGGTGGAAACCAGACATGTCATTTACCCGACATGCCTACCACATTGTAAAACATTGGGATGCCTGGATATCAGGAGCAAGTGTTGAATCTCCAGTAAATTTGCCCTTCCTAATGCAAATGGAACAATTCTTAGAGGGTGTTCCTGAGGAAATAGAAAGATACATCCTAGATGGGAAACCCAAAACTGTAATTGAGGCAGGAGAGATTGGAGCCAGATGGGTGGAGGTGGCAGAGAAGAAGAAAACTGGTCGCAGTTGGAGCGGAGACCAGAAGGGACCACCCCAGACCACACCCTATTACCGGGGGCCGCCCAAAGCCCCACCTACCTCCCAAAGAACCCTCCAGACCCCTTATCGTCCCACCACCCCGTTCTCCAGCAACCCTCCTCGCCCCAGTGACCCGTCAGCTGGACGATGTTTTAAGTGTAACGAGCTGGGGCATGTAAAGGCCAACTGCCCCAAGAACCCCAACAGATTACAGTTCATTGCACCGGAATCACACCAGAGGTCCACAGGCCCAGATACCTCCCAGATACCCTTGGAGCGGAGGGAAACTGTGAGTGTGGGTGGGAAGAAGGTCACCGCGTGGAGGGACACCGGAGCACAAGTGTCAGCTATCCATGCTTCCTTAGTGGACCCCAATTTAATCAACCCAGAGATCCAAGTGACGATTCAACCCTTCAAGTCCAACTCTTTCAATTTGCCTACAGCCAAGTTGCCTGTCCAGTACAAGGGCTGGTCAGGAATGTGGACTTTTGCAGTCTATGATGATTATCCCATCCCCATGCTGTTGGGGGAAGACTTGGCCAATCATGTGAAGCAGGCCAAGAGGGTGGGAATGGTCACCCGCAACCAGGCTAAACAAGCCGTGAGGCCTAGCTCTGTTCCGGAAACTTCTATCAGGACCCAGTCAGAGGTGATGGACCTGGACCCCAGGCCAATGTCTGCAACAGCAGTAGTGGATCCAGTCCCAGAGACCCAGACGGAACCAGTCCCAGAACCGGAACCAGCCGAACAACCAACACCAGACCCCGTGTCAGCACTGAATCCAGTACTTGCAACCTCAACACCAGAGGGCCCCACCGAACCTGAACTGGCAGCAGCTGATAACCCTACACAAGAGGCTCAGCCGGAGCCTGAATCCCAACATAGTGCACCAGCGGAGAGCGGTTCACAGTCAACAGAAACAGCTCCATCCCCTATATCGCTTCCAGAGGGACCAAGCCTAGGTCCACAATCCCATGAGGAACTGATGTCTCCAGCATCAAGGGAACAGTTCCAGACCGAACAGGAAGCAGATGAAAGCCTCCAGAGAGCTTGGACGGCGGCACGGAGCAACCCACCGCCTCTCAGCTCTTCTAATCGATCCAGGTTTGTTGTAGAAAGAGGACTTTTATACAAGGAAACTCTTTCTGGGGGACACCAGGAAGACTGGCATCCTCAGAGACAGTTGGTAGTTCCAACTAAATACCGGGCCAAGCTCTTGAGCTTAGCCCATGATCACCCTAGTGGCCATACTGGGGTGAACAGGACCAAAGACCGTTTGGGGGGGTCATTCCACTGGGAGGGAATGGGCAAGGATGTTTCTACCTATGTCCAGTCTTGTGAGGTGTGCCAAAGAGTGGGAAAACCCCAAGACCAGGTCAAAGCTCCTCTCCAGCCACTCCCCATCATTGAAGTTCCATTTCAGCGAGTAGCTGTGGATATTCTGGGTCCTTTTCCAAAAAAGACACCCAGAGGAAAGCAGTACATACTGACTTTCATGGATTTTGCCACCCGATGGCCGGAAGCAGTAGCTCTAAGCAACACCAGGGCTAAAAGTGTGTGCCAGGCACTAGCAGACATTTTTGCCAGGGTAGGTTGGCCCTCCGACATCCTCACAGATGCAGGGACTAATTTCCTGGCAGGAACTATGAAAAACCTTTGGGAAGCTCATGGGGTAAATCACTTGGTTGCCACTCCTTACCATCATCAAACAAATGGCATGGTGGAGAAGTTTAATGGAACTTTGGGGGCCATGATACGTAAATTCGTAAATGAGCACTCCAATGATTGGGACCTAGTATTGCAGCAGTTGCTCTTTGCCTACAGAGCTGTACCACATCCCAGTTTAGGGTTTTCCCCATTTGAACTTGTATATGGCCGTGAGGTTAAGGGGCCATTGCAGTTGGTGAAGCAGCAATGGGAGGGATTTACACCTTCTCCAGGAACTAACATTCTGGACTTTGTAACCAACCTACAAAACACCCTCCGAACCTCTTTAGCCCTTGCTAGAGAAAACTTACAGGATGCTCAAAAAGAGCAAAAAGCCTGGTATGATAAACATGCCAGAGAGCGTTCCTTCAAAGTAGGAGACCAGGTCATGGTCTTAAAGGCGCTCCAGGCCCATAAAATGGAAGCATCGTGGGAAGGGCCATTCGTGGTCCAGGAGCGCCTGGGAGCTGTTAATTATCTCATAGCATTCCCCACCTCCAACCGAAAGCCTAAGGTGTATCATATTAATTCTCTAAAGCCCTTTTATTCCAGAGAATTAAAGGTTTGTCAGTTTACAGCCCAGGGAGGAGACGACGCTGAGTGGCCTGAAGGTGTCTACTACGAAGGGAAATGTGCTGGAGGTGTGGAAGAGGTGAACCTCTCCATGACCCTTGGGCGTATGCAGCGACAGCAGATCCAGGAGCTGTGCACTAGCTACGCGCCAACGTTCTCAGCCACCCCAGGACTGACTGAACGGGCATACCACTCCATTGACACAGGTAATGCTCACCCAATTAGGGTCCAACCTTACCGGGTGTCTCCTCAAGCTAAAAGTGCTATAGAACGGGAGATCCAGGATATGTTACAGATGGGTGTAATCCGCCCCTCTGAAAGTGCATGGGCATCTCCAGTGGTTCTAGTTCCCAAACCAGATGGGGAAATACGTTTTTGCGTGGACTACCGTAAGCTAAATGCTGTAACTCGCCCAGACAACTATCCCATGCCACGCACAGATGAACTATTAGAGAAACTGGGAAGGGCCCAGTTCATCTCTACCTTGGACTTAACCAAGGGGTACTGGCAGGTACCGCTAGATGAATCTGCCAAGGAAAGGTCAGCCTTCATCACACATCTCGGGCTGTATGAATTTAATGTACTCCCTTTCGGGCTGCGAAATGCACCCGCCACTTTCCAAAGACTTGTAGATGGTCTCCTAGCGGGATTAGGAGAATATGCAGTCGCCTACCTTGACGATGTGGCCATATTTTCGGATTCCTGGGCAGACCACCTGGAACATCTACAAAAAGTCCTTGAGCGCATAAGGGAGGCAGGACTAACTGTTAAGGCTAAGAAGTGTCAAATAGGCCTAAACAGAGTGACTTACCTTGGACACCAGGTGGGTCAAGGAACTATCAGCCCCCTACAGGCCAAAGTGGATGCTATCCAAAAGTGGCCTGTCCCAAAGTCAAAGAAACAGGTTCAATCCTTCTTAGGCTTGGCCGGTTATTACAGACGATTTGTACCGCACTACAGCCAAATCGCTGCCCCACTGACAGACCTAACCAAAAAGAAACAGCCAAATGCTGTTCAGTGGACCGGAAAGTGTCAGAAGGCCTTTAACAAGCTTAAAGCGACACTCATGTCTGACCCTGTACTAAGGGCCCCAGACTTTGACAAACCGTTCCTAGTAACCACAGATGCATCCGAGCGTGGTGTGGGAGCAGTTTTAATGCAGAAAGGACCTGATCAAGAATTCCACCCTGTAGTGTTTCTCAGCAAAAAACTGTCTGAGAGGGAAAGCAACTGGTCAGTCACTGAAAAAGAATGTTATGCCATTGTCTACGCTCTGGAAAAGCTACGCCCATATGTTTGGGGACGGCGTTTCCACCTGCAAACCGACCATGCTGCACTAAAGTGGCTTCACACTGTCAAAGAAACTAACAAAAAACTTCTTCGGTGGAGTTTAGCTCTCCAAGATTTTGATTTCGACATCCAACACATCTCAGGAGCTTCTAACAAAGTGGCTGATGCACTCTCCCGTGAAAGTTTCCCAGAATCAACTGGTTAAAATCGTCCTTGAGATGTGGAAAATATTGTTAGTCTTTATGTACTTGGTAGTATATTTAGAGATGCATGTGTCTTATTAACTCTGTTTTCCTAGAGCTCCAGGAAGAAATCCCAGCCAGTGTTTCACCCTAGCTGAGATTTGGGGGGCGTGTCATAAATATAAAGGGAAGGGTAAACCCCTTTGAAATCCCTCCTGGCCAGGGGAAAGCTCCTCTCACCTGTAAAGGGTTAAGAAGCTAAAGGTAACCTCGCTGGCACCTGACCAAAATGACCAATGAGGAGACAAGATACTTTCAAAAGCTGGGAGGAGGGAGAGAAACAAAGGGTTTGTGTGTCTGTCTGTAGTCGTCTTGGCCGGGGACAGAACAGGAATGGAGTCTTAGAACTTTTAGTAAGTAATCTAGCTAGGTATGTGTTAGATTATGACTTCTTTAAATGGCTGAGAAAAGAATTGTGCTGAATAGAATAACTATTTCTGTCTGTGTATCTTTTTTGTAACTTAAGGTTTTGCCTAGAGGGGTTCTCTATGTTTTTGAATCTAATTACCCTGTAAGATATATACCATCCTGATTTTACAGGGGGGATTTCTTTATTTCTATTTACTTCTATTTTTTATTAAAAGTCTTCTTGTAAAACACTGAATGCTTTTTCATTGTTCTCAGATCCAAGGGTTTGGGTTTGTGGTCACCTATGCAAATTGGTGAGGCTTTTTATCCAACATTTCCCAGGAAAGGGGGGGTGCAAGTGTTGGGAGGATTGTTCATTGTTCTTAAGATCCAAGGGTCTGGGTCTGTAGTCACCTAGGCAAATTGGTGAGGCTTTTTACCAAACCTTGTCCAGGAAGTGGGGTGCAAGGTTTTGGGAAGTATTTTGGGGGGAAGGACGCGTCCAAACAGCTCTTCCCCAGTAACCAGTATTAGTTTGGTGGTGGTAGCGGCCATTCCAAGGATAACGGGGGTAATATTTTGTACCTTGGGGAAGTTTTAACCTAAGCTGGTAAGGATAAGCTTAGGAGGTTTTTCATGCAGGTCCCCACATCTGTACCCTAGAGTTCAGAGTGGGGGAGGAACCTTGACACCTGTAAACCTAGACTTTGTTTTTGCTGGACCCAGGTCTCACAACTATACTAACTCATCCATCCTTCTGACTCAGGTCTATGACCTGAGCTGCATCCACATTGCAAAACAACAGGACGTGGACCCAAGTGTCAGTGGGAACTGGCTTAGAACCACCCACACAAATGGGTCCTAGGAGCTGTGACCTGAGTGCTTGCTAAGCCAAGTCACACAGATTTGTGTGTGAACAGTAGTGAGGCTTGGGCTCAAATCTGAGATGGACCTTGGGTTTACACTAAATGTAGATATACCCACTGAATTCAAGTGGGGCTACTCCTAGTTTGCATCAGTATAGCTGTCAGGAGAATGATACCCGTATATTCTATTGAACACAGCTGTGCAGACTAGTAGCAGGCAATGGTGCACATACACACTAGACAGGTTTCAGAGTAACAGCCGTGTTAGTCTGTATTCGCAAAAAGAAAAGGAGGACTTGTGGCACCTTAGAGACTAACCAATTTATTAGAGCATAAGCTTTCGTGAGCTACAGCTCACTTCCTCAGATGCATATCGTGGAAACTGCAGCAGACTTTATATATACACAGAGAAAAGGAGGACTTGTGGCACCTTAGAGACTAACCAATTTATTAGAGCATAAGCTTTCGTGAGCTACAGCTCACTTCCTCAGATGCATATCGTGGAAACTGCAGCAGGCTTTATATATACACAGAGATATGTGTATATATAAAGCCTGCTGCAGTTTCCACGATATGCATCTGAGGAAGTGAGCTGTAGCTCACGAAAGCTTATGCTCTAATAAATTGGTTAGTCTCTAAGGTGCCACAAGTCCTCCTTTTCTTTTTGCGAATACAGACTAACACGGCTGCTACTCTGAAACCTGTCTATATACACCGAGAATATGAAACAATACCTATTCCCACCCCACTGTCCTGCTGGTAATAGCTTATCTAAAGTGATCATCAGGTGGGCCATTTCCAGCACAAATCCAGGTTTTCTCACCCTCCACCCCCCCACACAAATTCACTCTCCTGCTGGTGATAGCCCATCCAAAGTGACAACTCTTTACACAATGTGCATGACAATCAAGCTGGGCTATTTCCTGCACAAATCCAGGTTTTCTCACATTCCCCCCACCCCCATACACACACAAACTCACTCTCCTGCTGGTAATAGCTCATCCAAACTGACCACTCTTCAAGTTAAAATCCAAGTTAAACCAGAACAGGGTGGTGGGTGAGAAAACCTGGATTTGTGCTGGAAATGGCCCACCTGATGATCACTTTAGATAAGCTATTACCAGCAGGACAGTGGGGTGGGAGGAGGTATTTTTTCATATTCTCTGTGTATAAATAAAGTCTGCTGCAGTTTCCACGGCATGCATCCGATGAAGTGAGCTGTAGCTCACGAAAGCTCATGCTCAAATAAATTGGTTAGTCTCTAAGGTGCCACAAGTCCTCCTTTTCTTTTTATGTTTGAATTAATTTCTCAAATCTGTGGACTAAAGGAATAGTTTTGAGGTTGATGTTTTGCTAGATGAGCATTTCCAAATTATTAAAACTAAATGATGCCATCTTGTGGTGAGTAAAGAAAATACAAAAGTTAATCAGAACCCTCTAGTCACATCCTAAACAGATGATATGCTAAATAAATGTGGTGGTTATTTAGAATGGGACAATAATGTTTCTATAGTTCAGAGTCTAGTAAGATTCTGTAAAAATACTCAGATAGCAAGAGGAAAAAAAATGCACAAGTGACTAAATCAACAATCTGCAATAGTCAATCAAATTAAAATTGGACACATGTATAGCAGTTCATTCAATTTTCTGAAGCCAGACTGAACAACATATTGAATCCAACATGTATAAATTAAAAGCAAACATAACATTATGGAAATATATTGTTTAATCATTAGGATAGTAGAAAGGTTGGCAAAGTGACATTGGGAGTAATTTTTCAATGTCAAATATTGTAAACAATCTTGATATCAGATTGAAGTTCAAGTGCTCCAGGCACATACCCTGATGACCTGGGGGGGAAAGGGTGATATTCTGAAACTATCTTTTTGTGTGTTAGTCTGCTTGTCTCAGTTTTACCTGTGTCATCTCGCTGACTGCAACCATTAGATGAACCAGGATACATTTCTAAAGAATCATAAAATTTACCTTACATTAGCTTTTGAAATTTTCCTCTCTTTCTCAGGCATTCAAAAGCTGAGTTAGTTTTCACAGTTCTCCAACTACATCATCAGACTATCAAATTGGTAGCTTCCTCATATTTTTCATTGTATTTAAGGTGGTTATTTTTCATATATTTTAGTGATTTTGATGTCATTATACCTCATATATACAGTATCACATCAAATGCACCTTTCCTTTAAAAGGAAGCTTAGATACTGAAGAATACAGAAATGTTACCAAGGCCCTAATTCTGGGATGGGCTCTCTCATCCTCACAATAAAACCCACAAGAGAGCGTCAGGTGCAGAATAACTCAGGGAACCTTGCGGAATTTTATTCCAATGACTGTGTCTGCAGGGAAACGATTTGCCCATCCACAGAACAGGCTGCAGGAACCATTCCTCAACCCAAGGGATCCTCCTGGGGAGCAGCAGGAAGTCAGACCTGACTGCATTCAGGTTTGTCCCTCCCTGCTGAATCTGTGCTCCCAAAACCTCTTGCCCTGACTGTTCAGCTTCGGTGCTGTTGCACTGCCAGGTTCTCCTGTTGCTACAACTGCCCCCGGGATCTCCCTTTAAAGAGGTATCCCTACCACAGATGTGGTTAGTTTGTCAGAAAGGTAATACTGCCCTAAGCAATATTACCTTTAAAAGGAAGCTTTGTAAGCTCTGCTGGATGGAGAGATGGGGATAATATGCATCTTCCTCATAGACTTTAAGGCCAGAAGGGACCATCATGCTGATCTAGTCTGACCTCCTGCACATTGCAGGCCACAGAACCTCACCTACCCGCTCCTGTAATAGACCCCTAACCTCTGGCGGAGTTACTTAAGTCCTCAAATCATGATTTAAAGACTCCAAGTTACAGAAAATCCACCATTTACACTAATTAAAACCTGCAAGTGACCTGGGCCCCATGCTGTAGAGGAATGTGAAAAACCCTCAGGGTCTCTGCCAATATGACCAGGGGGAAAATTCATTCCTGACCCCAAATATGGTGATTAGTTAGACTCTGATCATGTGAGCAAGACCCACCAGCCAGTCACCCAGGAAAGAATTCTCTGCAGTAACTCGGAGCTCTCCCTATCTAGTGTCCTATCACTGGCCATTGGAGATCTGTGAATGCTAGCAGTCACAGATCGGCTTCAAGCCATTGTAAGCAGTGTTATCATATCATCTCCTCCATAAAATTATCAAGCTTAGTCTATCAAGCCAGTTAGGTTTTTTGCTCCCACTGCTTCTCTTGTAAGGCTGTTCCAGAACTTCATTCCTCTGGTGGTTAGAAACCTTCACCTTTCAAGCCTAAACTTGTTGATGGCCAGATTATATCCGTTTGTTCTTGTGTCCACATTGGTGCTTAACTTAAATAACTCTTCTCCCTCTCTGGTATTTATCCCTCTGATGTATTTTTTGAGAGTTATCATACCTCCCCTCAGGTCTTCTTTTGGTTAGACTAAACAGTCTCTTCTCATAAGGCACATTTTCCATTTCTCAGATCATTTAGTAGCCCTTCTCTGCACCTGTTCCAGTTTGAATCCATCTTTCTTAAACATGGGAGATCAGAATTGCACACAGTATTCCAGGTGAGGTCTCACCAGTGCCTTATCTAATACTACTAACACTTCCCTGTCTCTACTGGAAATACCTCGCCTGATGAATGCTAGGACAGCAGTAGTCTTTTTCACGGCCGCATCACATTGGCATCTCATAGTCATCCTGTGATCAACAAAAACACCCAGGTCTTTCTCTTCCTCTGTCTCTTCCAACTGAAACGTCCTGATCCCTTACTCCTCTTCTGGTTCACTGTTCCCACCCACTCCTCCCTGCAGATCCCTAGACCAAAGGAGAAGTTTCTGTGAGGCCCAAGATTAGATGGGGGGTGATGCTGCAGAGACAGCTGTACTCTACGCCTGACAATTCTGTGAAGAAGAGGGGATATCTGCATGTGCTGGGTTTCCTTTGTGTGTAGATATGGGGGGCACAACCCTTCCCCACCCTGTAATTCCATCCACCATTCTGTAAATGTGAGAACCATTGTTCCTGTTCATTACCATTTTCTGTAAAGAAAGACAAATGCCATGGCATGAAATTGTGGCCTGAAAGTACATGCAATCCACAACAGCTAATTAAAATAATATTTCAGATCTTTTTGGTCACTGATTTGCACATTGTAAATGTGGTCTAAACAGTTGATTATATGCCTGAAAATGTCAATAAGCAATTTTCCAATCAGGTTTCTGCGCCTGTGAACATACGACTGTGCAACAGGAAACATATATTGTCCTGTGTTCAGTAATTTTAAAATCGATTTCCTATGCTGCAGAAACTGGTGTCTGACTTTTGCCTTTTTCTGTGTTTAGCATTTAAACCTCAAATCATCTGCTCAGAACTCAGCCTCAGTATCTTGGCAGGGCATGACGAAATTCTGTGGGGAATGCCTAATGGCTGGAGTAGCTACCATTGCTCTAGTACCTAGGCACTATGGAGGAAGAAGGATAAAAAGATCTGCACGGTGGCAGATTTCCTGTCCAGCACTGCTCCCCAGCGTTGCATGCCGTTGTACAAGGACCTCTCATCCACAGAAGCATTATGCTTCTTTTAACACCTCCCATCCCCTTTATGAAGCAGAACCACAGCACTTCATGTGAACAGAGGGTCCTCTTGCAATAGGAGGACAGGGTAGATTTGTCCTAATGAAAACAGTAGCAATATATGTTTTATTGAAGTATGGGCTGCATGTCCTATATATCCCATACCATCTACGATATGTTCATCAATGACTCCCTGTGTAATAATAATGTACTGAAAATATATCTACAAGTTGCATGTAAAATTGTAGCTCACCTTCTTTTTTTAAAACTTGAAAATGTAAAATGATTGTGTAGCAAGAACAATGGAACTTGCAGAAAAAAAATCAAAACCCAGAAAGTCTAGCAGATTCGTGTTTCCAATAACACATGAATACTCCTGATGATAAAGTCAGGATGGAGAGGGAAAGACATGTACCATCAAGAGAACAAAAGTAATCAATTGGACGGTATGATCTAGTAGGTCTTTTCCATCACTAACTTCTATGATTTCTCTTTTCATGGGACTGTGAAATTTAATAAGGCACAGAAATATGAACCTGAATTTACTATATACAGGTAGGACACATGTGAAGACGTAAAACAAAGCAAGTTCTTGCTCTGAAGTCCAGGACACACTGGTAAAGTCACAGGTGGACTTGAAGTGTTGTGTTTTTTTAAACATTACCTACTTTTATTTTATATATAGTTGTTGCCTCACTAGTCAGCATAGGGGGAGTGCTACAAATTCTCAGAAAAAAAATATAAAATAATTATAGTATGGGAACATAGGAACTGCCATACTGGAAGAGACCAGTATCTGATGTGTGCAACAAAGAATATAATAACCTAATGGCTACATGAAAGAAGAGAGTTTATTTTTCCAAGAAATCACAAATTTTAATCCTGCCTGGGCTAAGCCCATGGTTTGAGGTGAAATATTGTGACCTTATCTTATACTGGAAACAGGCTTTTCCTGAGCAGGAAAACCATAACCAACCCCTAGCTGCCTGGGGTTAAGATAACATTTCCCCTATAGGCATGGTCTTTCAAAATTGTCCATTGTGGGGGCTTTATACCTTCCTCTGAAGCATCTGGTACTGGATACCTTCAGAGACTGGTCTGATCTGGTATGGCTATTCCTATGTTCTTAGGAGACCGACACCACCACTATAGAGGCTGTGAAATTTCAAGGAAGATAGAATACCTCTGTTCTGGAACTGTGAACTACCCTATTCTTTATCTGATGTGGACTATGTACAGAACTGGAGTGTGAGGGGATGGGAGGAGGTTGCATTCAATATGACTCTGATCAGGATGATTCATTAATGAACATATCTGGCTCTGGCCCGTCAACTTTGCTTATGCCAAATGACAGGTTTCAGAGTAGCAGCCATGTTAGTCTGTATTCGCAAAAAGTTTCAGATGACAAGAGTCTTAAAGGCTGATTCTGAGGGGGTCCACCTCTGAGTTGTTTACTGTCTTTTTTATTCATTATTTTTATTACAGTAGTGCCTAACATCCCCCAATTGATATCAGGGACTCATTGTGCTAGGTGCTGTACATATATACACACACACACTGTAAAATGGGAATAATAGCATTTCCTTACCTCATAGGGGTATTGGGAGGACAGAGGCATTAAAAATTGTGAGCTGCTCCGACACTATGATAATGGCAGCCACATACTTACGTGAGAGGTAGATTCAAAATTATCCACTGCTGGCAGGCCTCCCTATTCTGTCGTAATATAGCCTATTCCTTACTACGTTCTAAATATACAAAACAAAGTAACTAACTTGAAATCCACAATGCACTCAGCTTCTGCATCCTGCCCATTGTAGATAACTACACCTCCAAGAATTATGTCTCCCCTAGTTTACTGCAGACTTACACTCTCCATATCTGTTGTCAGGTTTTGATCTAGTTTTAAACTGTAAGTGCCTCAAGGAAGGGACATTGATGTTTCATTTTTGCCCATAAAATACACCTGCAACACTATATAAATCAGTAGTTCTCAAACAGATGTACGTGTATCCCTGGGGGTATGCAAAGGTCTTCCAGTGGGTACATCAACTCATCTATATATTTGCTTGTTTTACAACAGGCTACATAAAAGTACTAGCGAAGTCAGTACAAACTAAAATTTCATACAGACGACTTGTTTATACTGTTGTATATACCATACACTGAAATGTAAGTACAATACTTATATTCCAATTGATTTGTAATTATATGGTAACAAATAAAAAAGTAAGCAATTTTCCAGCAACAGTGTGCAGTGACACTTTTGTATTTTTATGTCTGATTGTATAAGCAAGTAGTTTTTAAGTGAGGTGAAACTAGGGGGATAAGCAAGAGAAATCAGACTCCTGAAAGGGTACAGTAGCCTGGAAAGGTTGAGAGCCACTGATATAAATAATATAATGCTGGGCCTTTTAAGGAGAGCTTTGGACATGTTAGAGATGGAGTATTTTAGTCTCAGTGAGAGATTCACCACTGTTCTGGCCTTTTTGTGCCTGCATCTCATACATCCCAGGCAAAGCCCTAACCCCTGGGCTGTAGAATCAGTCTCTTTTTGGCCCACTGAACATTTAATTATTTATGTGAAATGGAACAGCTCCAACAGGAGACATTGAGAGCACCTCCACCCCCAAACTTCCCTAACCACCAGGCTCTTGGGTTTCATCTGGGATGCTGGGGCCCAGCTTCAAGTTCCTGCTCAGAGTTAAGCAAACTGTCTTAACCAGCGGGCTATTACCTATTTTGGGGAGGGGGGCAGGTGTGTGTGTCTCTCTCTTTCCCTGCTCCCTACCTCAGGGCCAGCTCCAGCCACCAGCGAACCAAGCAGGTGCCTGGGGCGGAAAATGCAAAGGGGCGGCAGGAGGTCGGGCTCTAGGGTGGCAATCCACCCTCGGCAGGGGCGGGAATTCGGCGGCCGCCCCATCACTCCACCTCTGTGTTTCGGCAAGGGTGGTTTTTTTTGTTTTTTTTTTCCGCTTGGGGCAACAGAAACGCTGGAGCTGGCCCTGCCCTCCCTCCAGAAGTTCCATCATGAGCCTGAAAAAATGTTTTCATTGAATCTGAAAAAATGTCCATTTTGACAAACTGGTATTTTTCTGACCAAAAATGTTTTGTTGAAATCTTCCACAACAGTTCTACCTGTGACACATAGAGTCTTCTTAGTTACTGAAACCATTCTTAAGCTCTGCTTCTTCTTTTTCTACTTCCTCATTGGAAACCCTAACTTGAGCTAAATTTGTATGATATTGTTTTAGTTAAAGTAATGTGTTTGGAAATTGCATTGCTTTGTTCCTTTTTTGTGCCTGTTATTTATATGACTATCCTTATTGTCTGTCTTTATATAATTGTTCTGTGGTTCAGGAACAGCTACACTTCACTGCTGGAGGTTATTTTAGTGCACTCTGTTTCCTTTTCCAGATATTCATTATACTCAGTAGTCTTGTGACTGTGATGTCAAAGATTGCTCAGTGTGTTAAAATATTTTTTTTGAGAGAGAAATAAACAGAGTTATACCAGAAGCCTGTAAACAAACATGACACACCCCAAAAGTTGCAGTCTTATTAGGTCTTACTGAAGTCAGTAGGAGTTGGATTGGGACCTATGTGCATAAAAACTCTTCTGCTAGATCTTATAGAGTTTATTTATTTGAATAGTTTAGCTAGATACCCAAGTAGAACAGGCAGTTTTAATGTAGACATTGATCTAAATGGAAGATTATTTGCATATAGATTTCTTTGTGGTCTGGATTAGAAAAATAATTTAAGTGCTATCTGGGAAAAGTCTAAAATGCTTTGTAGCTAACCTTTATCTGGCTCTGAAATATTTAATCAGGATCTGAAAGAATGGTGTTCCATTTCTGCATATAAACATTGTAACCTTTACTATTCACTTCAGAGAAACAGACTCCCAGAATACACCCACCACCTCTCCTAGCTGTATGATTTATTACACTGGAATTTGCTGGGAATCTACGTCTCTCTTGCAGCTATCAAAATGTAGATGCATATGAGACAATGAGAACTTTCAAAGAGTCAATGAAATGGGTATGATTATAAAGAATTGTTGCTGATCAGATAAAACCATTGCTGAAGTGCTCACTGAATTTTCACAACATATCTTTATCTATCTAAATAGATATATATATAGATACGTTGTGAAATTTCAGTGTGTGTGTATATATATATATATGATTCATTGTGTAGAACAAAAAGTAAAAATTGCATCCCTGTTGGTCTCACCTATCACAGAATAAAATGAAAAAGTCCAAGAAGATATATAAATTTTTCTAAGTAGATTTGCCTATATGAAAGTGCTGGTTTTGTTTTTTTTTTAAAACAGTGCTCCCATTCATGTCTTTCAAAAGAGAAAAATCCAAGTATTGTCTGGGCAAATATTGAAGAAACTGTTACAAGAGCATAACACCCCACTGAAATGATTTCTAAACATTTAATGACGCTAAAAATGATCAATGGTTTGAAAGCTCACTCTGTCATAAAGATATTTCCTCTACCCATCTTCCCACCTTTATTTTAGGAAAAAGACAATCAGCAGAGTAACATAAACCAGAAACAATTACATACTGAACATATAAACATGTCATGGTTAACACATGATGATTACAAACACTACACTATTGATCCTTGGGGTTGGATTAATTCATTCTGGCATATGGAGGTGAACTTACACTTCTCTGCATTCACTTGATCTCTCTCCACCAAGGAGAAGGGGGATGAAGGGGGGGATTTACACTGAGGGAAGGCAGAAAGTGGTATTACTTCAACACCTCTTCTGCATTTCAGATGGGTAGGCAGCTATACATTTCTCTAGAAACCACAGATGGAAAGGGCTTGTGTGAGCCCCTTGTTAGCAGAGTCAGCGTTTGAGCCCCATAGAAGAGAGGTAACATTTTGTGCATCCGAATGCCAGCAGCGTTGTTTTGATAATAGTAGCAGTTATCACTGTTCCATTAGAACATAGTGGAGTATCCATGGGGGATAAAAGTCTTTTATTTCTTTTTTGATATTTAGTGAATGTCCCTTCTGTGAGAGATATGGCAAGGAGATCTTATTGCATTAAGTTTAAAGAGCTGTGGAGTCCACTGTATTAACAATGAAAAAGTTATATATTATTGCAGGATTTTATTTAGCTTGTCTAGGAGGAGACATGGCCAATGTAAGCCCTGAGGAGTGTAACAAGCTTCCAAGGACTATTTTACACACAGTGCGAGACAAGAATGAACTTCTGGGACAAAATTCAAAGGGGGTTCCCAAGAAATCTCAAACATACTACCTCTGGTTATGCAAGAACTCAGCCTTTTGAAACTTCACCCTGAGGAGGGGACCTCTGTCTGCTGATCACCTATTACATGTGGAGAAGTTCAAAGGCCCAAACTGTATAAAGGAAAGACTGAATGATTCATGGGTGTGCTTGTTCTGAGCTAACAGCTATAATGAACTTGTAACCACAGAAAAGCCCCTTGGTGGGCAGTACTGGATTTATTAGGGCACCAATGGTGCTATCGTGCCAGGCCTGCACTGGGAAGGGGACCCTAATGTCTCTGGCTCCATGGCCAGGATGGGGGGCAGATATCTTCTTTGGCTCTGTGGCATGCAGCAGAAAGCCCACCATGGCCCTGGAGCTGTAGGAGCTTCGTCTCCCCGCCATGGCCCCGGAGCCAGAGAAGCACTGTGCCCCAGCTACAGCCCTGGGTTGGAGCACCTGTCAACTCCTGCCATGGCCCTGCGACTGGAGGACATGTGATCACCCCACCACAGCGGGCAGGGTTGGAGGTGGGATCCAAGGACCATGTTCGTTCCCCATCAGAGCCCACAATTATGTTTGGCGCTGGACCCACAAAAGGTTACTCTGGTCCCCTTGGTGGGATTTGAGGGACTGATCACATGCCGGAGCCTTTGTTGGTGTTGGGGGTGATTTTTGGTAAGCTTATTAGTATGCGTTCAAATTCTTTTATTGTTTTTAAATTGTTTTCTCTGTAATGCTTTCACCTTAAGAATAAATGTGCTTGCTTAGAATGGGTTGTGTGGTAACTGCTAACTGTCGGCAATTAAGCTGTTTCTAGCCTCTGGGGAGAAAGCAAAGCAGGTCTCCTTTTGCAGATAGCCTTGCTGGGGAACTCCGTGTAGGCAGGGAACTGTGCAGCCTTGAAAAACCCTGGTCAGAAGGGAGAGAGATGTGGGCCACCACCCAAAAGAGTTGATGGCTGAGGTGTGAGAACCCTAAAAGTGCATTCCCTTGTTGGGCCAGAAAGGGAGCTTATAGGTGCAGTGGCCCTGACCTGGGACATCCTCCGTTTCTCACCCCTAAGTGTGTTATAGTTTCAAAAACTCAGCAGCAAAGTAATTCAGCAATTCACTGACAATTCAGGAAGGATGCCACAGCAACAGCATTCTTGTGAATCCTGTGAGACAAAAGATACCTTTCAGCAGAGAGGCTGACATTTATTCCATTACCACTGACAATAAGACTATATAAAGTCAATCACTTCACTCTCATGGGAATGATGATCTATAATGGCATTTCAGCAAAAAAGATTTCCAGAAATTTTACAACTACATTCTTTTCCATCATTCTAACTTTGCTTTCTTACAGTCATTGTCTATATTCAAATGTGTACCCAGCACATAAGATGCATCTCTTATCCCTCTCATGTCTCACTATTCCCCACATAGGATTCTTGTTTCAAAGATCAAGCAGTTTGAAGCCACCAGCCGCTGTGACAAACATTCTTGCTAGCTAATAAGGAATATGGTTGCTATGAAGTATATGTGACAGAGCTTTTGTCAACATTATTAATTCACTAGTACTGCAGCCATATCGTGAAAGATTAATGAAACACATGACCAAATCAATACACAGTTCATTTGCAATATTTAAAGATTATTTAAACAAAAGCCACACAGACTCCACATTACTAGCATTCAAGAAAAAAAGAGGGGGAATTTAATGGGATCTGATCCTTCTCCCATTAAAGACAATGGCAAAAATCAGGACTGGTCAAAAAATTTCCGTTGAAGCTGTTTTTTGATAGAAAAAGGAGTTTTTGACTAAACACATTTTTTTCAAGAAAAGTGCCTGCTTTTGCTGGAAATTTTCATTTTTTCATTGATATATTTTGACCAAAAACTTGAAAATTGTTGTGGGGAAAATAATTATTTTTGAACAGCTGTAGCAAAATTGAATTAAATGGGAACAAGATCCCATTGAATTAAATGGGAACAAGATCAAGCACTTAAGTTCTAACAGTATTTTAAGATTAAAATTGAATTAATGTTTAATTATAAAGATTTTTTTCTCATGCACTGGGTTCACAGAACTCCAGAGTTTGAAAGGATTCTTGTGCAAGCAGTTTGGAGTGGGATCCACCTTCTTCTAGCTCACAAAGCAGAGATCATCTGCTAGAATCACACAGAGGAGTCCAACACAAACAATTTCATTTCGTTGCAGGGGCAGACACTGAGGGACTTTCATTCTTTCCAACTTTTTTTATGTCTCTATTTTTCATAGAAGTAGACGTATGACCTCCCCAGCTTGCGTAATTCCACTGCTTGGAAAAGCTGTGTAATTTCATGAATTATCTCAGGCAAAAAGTTGCTATTCACATAAAAATATTTTCTTTTTTCTAAAATCATCTTTTAAAAAAAAACACTTAAATTAGACACTGCCAATCCATACCTCAAAATTTAAAATCAAAAGGATTAAAGTAGAAAGTCACACCCCATTTAATGAAATCTTTCCCTCCAAACCCCCTTACAAAACAGCAACATTTCTCATCCAACCATCATCTCTCTTTGAGAATCCCTCTCCTAATGACCATGCAAATAAATAGCCTCACTGCATTCTGAGAAGGTGAACAAATTGGAGGTCTGATGGACCAGGGGGAGGTGGAATAGTCAGTTTCAGTACTGAGGCCCTGGTTTAATTCAGAAAAGGATCAGGTGGTGATACTCTTTCAAGCTCTGCCCATAAAATTAACTTTGCTCATGTCAGTTACCAAAACAAGATACCTTTCACAGTAGATTGTGTAGATGTTCAAAATATGATTGTACAGCTCTGAGATCCCTTGGGCTCCCTGAGCTTGATTCCTTTTCAGTGGGTCTTTCTTGAGCATACTTGTGGGCTTTTCTGGGCTCACTCTTTCTTGATAGGAGGGGAAAAAGAGTGGTGACATCTCCCAAATACCATCCACTTGAGGCAACTGCGTGGGACATCACGCACAGTAAATTGTGCTGATCTGTGACCCTCTCCTTTCTCACTTGAGGAGAAAAATAGTTAATACTGACATTTAAATTATCACCATTGAGCTCTTTTCAAATTCACATTCCCTGCATTAGTTACACCCTTGATTTACATTTTTTGGTTTTCTTTACAGCTTCAGAGCAGCCTCAGAGTACGGTATAGACTATGAGCATGTACCAACCTTTTTCAAGCCCCGATGAGGCCCTTCACAGAAGAAGGCCTGCTGCTAATCCTCTCTCAATCCAGGGACAATCACGATGGGCACTTCCAGTGACTGCAACTTAAGTAGTTCTATATAGTGAAAGAGACAGTTTATTTAAAGTTTTACAGTAGGACTTCATAGATCAGTAGCCATACCTTAAATTTCACCTGAAACTCGAAACCCAACTAATGCAGACCATGGAAACCTGATGAAATATGTTGTCAGTGAGAAATCTCAATTAGTGAAATGGCAGCCACATTCTGCATGTAATTCAAGTTTCTGAAAGTTCCATGTAATGTGCACACATATAGCTAATTCTCCAGGCAATGGTGGCACTGATAACTGCAACAAGATTGATTTGAAAAGAAAACGCACCCTTTTCACCAAGTGCACATGGGAAAAAGCAACCCCGTCCATGGCTGCTATCTGCATATACAGATGTAGCTTAGTACTTGACATGAACCACAATCAAAGAGGGTGATGAATTCTCTGACTTCTCTACTGGTGGTTGCCTCAGCCTATCATATTTATCTCCATCTTGTTTGGATTGGACCTCCACCAGCTAACCATCATCCAAGCCCTAATCCCAGAGAGACACAGATCAGATGAGCCAGAGATATAGAGCAGAATGTCATCAGCCTAATAAAGACAATACCACCAGGTCTCATTAACGCTAACAGATTCCTGTGTACATTAAACAAGAGGAGTGACTGTGACACTGAAGATCCCTGGCAAAGGCTCCCCTGTTCTCTGTAAAAAAACCTCTCACCTCAGACCTGACAAACTCACTATACCAAACACATCTTGAAGAATATTTATCCATACATGGTAACATGTAAGGTGTCTACAGAAAGCTCATAACTTATTAAGACTCATAATCATTGTGAGATTATGTATGGGTAATATTTAAGGAACATTGTATTTATATTGAACATATGCTTTATGGACTTGGAGTAAAGTCATTCACGAGGGGCTAATATGTCTTGCTGATGGCCCAGTCATACAGGATGGTTAACCAACACCAGGCTCAATCATCTAGCCTTACTCCATGTCAAGGCTTTCAGTGGAAAAACGTCAGAGACAACTGCAAACAACGGAAGCCACTTGGAGGTAAAAAAGGAATATTACAACAAACAGAGGTTTGCCCTACCTATGAATAAAGACAAAAGATTGTTTCAGTATAACAGAGACTTGGAAAAGGCACTCTGAACCCTTTCACTGAGACATCTTGGGGAGCAGGGAGGTTCTCAAGAAAAATTGGATCTTGGTTCATATGAAGCCAGCCAGGTCTGCAACAGGCTCAACTTTCTGAAGAAAACTCACTTTATTAGATTGGAAAGATAAGACCCAGGTTTGCATTTTATGGTTTTGTATTGTAACCACTTGTTTTCATCATTCTCTCTTATTTCTAGAGAACTCTCTATTCTTTCTTAAATAAACCTGTTTTTCTTTTATTCTAAATGCTCACCAGTGCTGTGTGATTTTACAGGACAAATGATTTAAGGTAAAACTAGTAAACTGGTGTGTATTCCTCCTTTAGGGACAGATGTTCTGGGTTTTCTGTGAGCAGCCAGTGTCAGGGACTGGATATTATAGGGGAATGATTCAAAGGGACTTAGGGATTGGGTGCACAAGTCCATGGGTCCAGATCTAATGCATCCAAGGGTGCTGAGGGAGTTGGCTGATGTGGTTGCAGAGCCATTGGCTATTATCTTTTAGCACATAATCTTCTTAAGCACCAATAAAACCTTTACTTTGGAAGTCCAGCTCTACAGCAGTGATCACCACTATTCCAGCATTGCTATTTCTTATTTAAGTGTTCTCTTCTCTGGTTGATGTCTAACAAATCTTCTAGAACAGGGCATTCTCTATATTTTTTCAAAGCAAAACAATATTTTTGTACCTAATGATTCATTTGTACCTCTAACGCTGGCTCATTTATCAAAAACTGGACAGTAAAACTGAAAAAAAAAGTTTCATTTTTTCCATGAATCATCAAATATGACAACTTTCTTTGCTGGTTTCATCAACAGCAAAAATATCTTTGCAAAGTTCATATCCTGAAATGCCAATATTGGTGGGCTTTGTAAGAAGTGACCCTGTTTATGCTTCAAGACATGGAATGGCAAAGGGGAAATTATACTGCAATGATATCTGTGGGGCACTCTTCTTTTCCCATCACAAACTGTTCTCTAGTTGCATAAGATAAACACAAACCAATACTACGAGTAGGAGAGCAGAAATGTACTAACAGAGCATGGATGTAACAGATTACGTATTACTGATTTTTAATTCTAACATTGTGTAAAACTATTCTATTGGCCAAAATATTCATTTATTTACTAATCACATAGTTAACATTTCCAAATTTAGCTTGATTTAAATGATGTTTTGTAGGAACGCTAGCAGGATCTTGATAAGGGCCATCAGAACCAAAGGTCAGAGCAGGGTCAAACCTGAGGCTGGGAGTAGCAGAGGAGTTTCTAGTCAGGTTCCAGGTCAAGGCTGATACCAAGGGTCAGAGTCTGGATCAGAAGGTGAAGTCCAGATTAAGCCAAGGTCAAAGCCAGGAAGTCAAGAGCAGGAATGGTTATGGTAGTTATAGGAGATTCACACCGTTGCCTTGAGAATTTCTGGAATGCCCCTTGGGTTTTTATAGGGTAGGGAGCCAATCATGAGCCAGGAGGCTGCTTTCTGTCAGACCTCTTGAGGAGGGATTTCCCAATGGTCTGTGTCCACAGCAGGTCATGGGTAGGAGTGCACAAGCTGGTTACAACTGATGCTGGGTAGCAGCTCTGAAGGCTAAGGTTTGAGACCTGCTGGGCCATACAAAGAAAATATCAGCAATCTTTTAAAAGTGAACAAAGGTTAAAAAATACAAACAAATTAGCTAGAAGTGTATGTTACTCCTTTTATGTTGAAATGTACAAAATATATTGAGGATACATGGAACTTTATATTTTTATCGAAGAAAAGCACCATGTATACTTAATAAAATGTGTATGTTGATTAAAATATGGCTCAGTGAGACTGGGGTCATTGACAGATGGCTGCGGAGTGACTTGATAAGAGACAAGGACAAATACATGTGTGGGGGGGCAAAGATGAAAGCAAAATAAAGAGCTGGAATGTGATGGGATAGAGAAGAGGGAACCAGTGGAGAGATTAAAAGAAGGGTGATGTGGTGAGACTGATAGGTAAGTAAGGTGATCCCGGTGAGAGCATTTGGTAAGTACTAGAGGTCAGTGGGGCCAGGAGGAGGTTACAATAATTGTAATGGGAATAAAGGCCTGACTGAAAGTTTGAGTTGTAGGGTTAGAGGAATTCAGACTCATCTTGGAAGAAGAAGAAGAACTGAATGGATTTGGAAATACCCCAGCTATGTTTGTCAAAGAGGAAGGAAGAAACAAAGATGACCCTCTGGTCACAGACCTGAATGACTGGGTGGATGGTGGAGTTATCAGTAACCAGAAATGGAGAGAGAAGAGATGGTTTAGGAAGGAAGACAAGAAGTGTGATTTTGGTTGAAATGCAGGAACAGAATATTGTTTTTAAATTCTGAAGATAAAATGTGGTTTAAGATGCAACCTGTTTCGGCCTTTAATGCTTGTTTTTACTTGGGAATAACTTTATTTTACAGTGGATTGAATTGCTTCAGAGATAATCCTCCTCGCAACCAAAACCGAGCAGTTTGTGATGTCAAGAAAACTTCCTTGATGAATCATTAATTAGCAGAACATTAATATTTTTCACTTTTTATTTTAATAAAAGACTCTTTAAAAGGAAGTAGCAGCTAGATGGAAGAGTTCAGATTGTGAAATGTGTGAATGTTTTTTCAGTGCCTACACTGCTGTTGATGTTACATTCTATTTTCATCTTTCCCCACCCAGTTTCCACTGTAAGAGTTTATGAGTGGAAACCAACAACTTTACCAAATGTCAGGATAGAAAGTAAGGTTTCTCTAGTTATTTGCATGAAGAATCGAGTTATTTTTTCTTCTGAACTTGTATATTACAGATGATAGACAGGTAACGGGAAACAGAGTTCCACCTCTGTGCCAATGGTTCAGCTCTACCTCAGGTTAACAGCCTATGTGAAGGAGTTGATGTCTCAGTACAACCATGTACATCAATGGTCACAGCTGGCACTAGTTAATCATCTCAAAGGAGAGGCTAAGGACTGAGCAGTCATGGCAACTAATTTGCCTTCTCACCTACAGAAGTGTTCTTTTGAAGTCAGGGTTGAGGCATATTGGCGGCTAGCTTTTACTGATTCTACCTCTATTGTATTTTTTCTATGGATACAGAATCCCGTTCTTTGGAGTTGTCACTGGAATCTTTTGTCAGCAATATGTTTACTTAAAATAAATAAAGAAAAGAAAAGAAAGTATGTGGTAGACCACATGGAAATGATTACATTAAACTGCTGCACTTTATTTTACTTGTTAAATTAAATTAAGGGTCAAATAAAGTTTATAGGCCAATTTAATATATTCACAGTAACGTCATATAATAAGCAGTTTCTTGTAGGTTTTAAGCACCCCTTTAAGAACTCAGTTGATGTATTACGTAGTTTGTGTATCATTAAGAAAACAGATGTCACAATAAACGCACTTTAAAAAAAAAAAAATTCCAGCCTTGTGAATTGAGGAGTTGGACTTATTTATCTATGTTTTTAGAACACCATGGGACAGATAAGCAACTGATGTAAATATTATGCCTTGATTGAACTATGCTGGTTTATGTCAGCAGAGTATCTGGTTCATTACCTTTAAATCTTAAAATAATTATTTTAAGTGGTTACCAATCATTAGTAACTTAGTTTTAAAACAGTAGTCCAAACAGTGGTATTGAATTTTTGATATTTACTAGCTCTGTTTCTGGCTGCTATCCAAGTAGGTTCCTGTGAAGTAGCATTGGGTAAATTGGAGCAGAGATATACAGCATTACCTGTAGTTTAAAGCCAACATAAACCAGAAGATATCTCTAAGAGCAGCTGTGGAATTGAGGAGGAGGAGCAAGTGACTTGCTTGGGCTCTAGAGGATTTAATGTGAGCCAAATCCAGAATAATGGGAGAAACAGTAGTAAATGCTTCACAGTTTGCTGCTTGGTTTAAAAAAATTCAAAAAAATCTAGAATAAATATTCTATCTTCAAAAAATATAATATGAGAGATAGTTGTTGAAAATTTCATGTTAGGGAAACTGAATTTATATTTTACAGTACCAGTAAAAATGCCATTTTTATTTAAAAAACCCATGATATTTTCTATAACAAAATTTTTTAACACTGAAACTTATAAACACTATTAGAATTACATTACTATGAAAATAAAAATAGCACATTTCAGAGTTTCTGAAGAGTTACTAAAAGAGCATAGATAAACAACCAGACACATGAACTTCGATGTTTAGAAAGTAAATGTTATGGCATTGTGTAAAACTTTGAAGAAATTTGTCTTTAGGTGGCTGCTGTTGCTCTGCTTTACAGAAAATTGTAGTCATTTCCCAATGCAGCTCTTAAGAGAGAAGTTGCCACCATCATATCTGAAAACTGACTAAGACCAAGATTCTGTCTGGACCTACCAGGGGATTGAGAAGTGAGTGGTATAATAGTGAAGAAAAGGATGCAATGAGCCTCCCCGCACAGCACACCTGCACCTGAACCCTGACAAAATGGCCATCCTTGTGTCCCCTAGTCCACAGCTTCTGCTACAAGGGCATGGAATGATGGATAAAGAGTGAGACCATTGCCCCTCCTTTTCCTTATCTACCAGTGCAGCTTGCTAAGCACACAAGGGAGCAAGATAGTGCCTACCTAGAAAGTGGGAATGCAGCAGTCATTCCAGGGAGCCTATGGACTATGCTTTCAAGAGACATGATAGAGGCCTATACCAGGAAGTACAGTTGGCTGCATCTGGGTGTGGTCCATGCAATGTATTCTAAAATAGCTCCAGTAGAGGGCTATTGAAACCTCCTTGGTTATGTCTCTGTGTATTCTGCCTGTGTCCAATACCAAACCGAGGACATTACACTGCCTATACTCCAGAGAAATCTGGGAAACATTGTTATTTCCCAAGGCACAATGTCTTCTGAAACTGTAATTGGGACATGGTGCCCCTAAGCAGGAAATCTACCAGAAAAAGACAGTGTCAGGAAAGGAGCAGAAGTGTTTCTTTCCTGATAATCATCTCCTTGAAGGAGTTTAATCTGACACTTCCCTTTCCAAAAGAGCTTCCTATATGAATTGATTTTTCTGGAGATATGCAGCATAGCCTCTTATATAATATTGCCAGCAGTGGGAAATAAGTTAAAAAAATCCATCTTCTGTTACTAAGGACTTAATATTTTACTTCTGATGACTGAGAAGCAGAGCTACAATTTACAAATAGAACAATATTCATAAATTCACTATTTATACTACTGAACTACGTGTGCTGCATTGACAAAGTGGTTAAGCAGAAATTGTTCATAGAGGTTTCCAAACTCCAACCCTTACCTTGAGGTGGACATCACTCCTACTGCCTTTGGGGAGGAAGGAATTCACCCAGAAATCATCCCTACGCCATTATCAGTAACAAACACGCAGCTTTATCAGCAACAGTTATTTTGACCAGCCAACAAGGAGTGCCTCCTCAGCATTACTCATCAAACATGGGCCTCCTTCATTAATAACATGCTAAACCAGGGATCGGGAACCTTTGTCCTGCGGCCCGCCAGGGGGCTTACCTCAGCTATACCTGGCAGAGCATTAAATGATCTTACAATGAACACATCTGATGTATATAAGCAAACTCCGAAGCCAGTCCATATCTGGTACAGGACCATGACAACTTCCTTTGGGCTCTGACTGATCTTCATGTACAGTGTGGTGTGGGCTGAATGGGTCCACATGCCTATGCTTTTTTCTGGGCCTGTGTCCCAAACCCAAGTGCGCACTCTTGGCCTGCTATGTCACCACTGCAACACATCCTCTCTTGCTGCCCATACCATCCCTTCTTCCCAGGAGAGCTTGTAATAGGAAGTTGGGCGCTGGATTTTCTGACATCTCTCAGCCAAACAGAGATCTGTGGTGGTGTACAAAGCAGTTTCTCTTGTTTGCTTATCTCCCTGCCAATCTGGGCTCTGGAGACAAGACCAGCTTTCATAGCACTGCTGATGATCTGGGGTGTGGCTGCTCCAAAATGATCTGGAAAAAGGGGTAAACAGTGAGGAGGCAAAATCTGCAGATGATACAAAACTACTCAATATAGTTAAGTCCCAGGCAGACTGCAAAGAGCTACAAAAGGATCTCTCAAAACTGGGTGACTGGGCAACAAAATAGAAGATGAAATTTAATGTTGATAAATGCATAGTAATGCACAATGGAAAACATAATCCCAACTATACATATAAAATAATGGGGTCTAAATTAGCTGTTACCACTCAGGAAAGATCTTGGAGTCATTGTGGATAGTTCTCTGAAAACATCCACTCATTGTGCAGTGGCAGTCAAAAAAGCAAACAGAATGCTGGAAATCATTAAGGGATAGATAAGAAGACAGAAAATATCATATTGCCTCTATATAAATCCATGGTACGTCCACATTTTGAATACTGTGCGCAGATGTGGTTGCCCCACCTCAAAAATGATATATTGGAAAAGGTTCAGAATAGGGCAACAAAATGATTAAGGATATGAACAGCTGTCATATGAGGAGAGATTAATAAGACTGGGACTTTTCAGCTTAGAAAAAAAGATGACTAAGGGCGGATATGATAGAGGTCTATAAAATCATTACTGGTGTGGAGAAGGTAAATAAGGAAGTGTTATTTACTCATTTTCATAACACAAGAACTACAGGTCACCAAATAAAATTAATAGGCAGTAGGTTTAAAACAAACAAAAGGAAGTATTTTTTCACACAACGCACAGTCAACCTGTGGAACGCCTTGCCAGAGGATGTTGAGAAGGCCAAGACAATACCAGGGTTCAAAAAAGAACTAGATAAGTTCATGGAGGATAGGTCCATCAATGGCTATTATCTATGATGGACAGGGATGGTTTCCCTAGCCTCTGTTTGCCAGAAGCTGGATCACTTGATGATTACCTGTTCTGTTCATTCCCTCTGGGGCACCTGGTGCTGGCCACTGTTTAACAAGGACAAATGCAGAGTCCAGCATTTAGGAAGGAAGAATCCCATGCGCTGCTACAAACTAGGGACTGAATGGCTAGGCAGCAGTTCTGCAGAAGAGGACCTAGGGGTTAAAGTGGATGACAAACTGGATATAAGTCAAGAGTGTGCCCTTGTTGCCAAGAAGGCTAACGGCATTTTGGACTGTATAAGTAGGAGCATTGCCAGCAGATCGAGGGACATGATCAGTCCCCTCTATTCAGCATTGGTGAGGCCTTATCTGGAGTACTGTGTCCAGTTTTGGGCCCCACACTACAAGAAGGATGTGGAAAAATTGGAAAGAGTCCAGAGGCGGGCAACAAAAATGATTAGGGGGCTGGAGCACATGACTTATGAGGAGAGGCTGAGGGAACTGGGATTATTTAGTCTGCAGAAGAAAAGAATGAGGGGGGATTTGATAGCTGCTTTCAACTACCTGAAAGAGGGTTCGAGAGAGGATGGATCTAGACTGTTCTCAGTGGAACCATATGATAGAACAATGAGTAATGGTCTCAAGTTGCAATGGGGGAGGTTTAGGTTGGATATTAGGAAAAAACTATTTCACTAGGAGGGTGGTGAAGCACTGGAATGGGTTACCTAGAGAGATGGTGGAATCTCCTTCCTTAGAGGCTTTTAAGGTCAGGCTTGGCTTGACAAAGCCCTGGCTGGGATGATTTAGTTGGGGATTAGGTCCTGCTTTGAGCAGGGGGTTGGACTAGATGACCTCCTGAGGTCCCTTCCAACCCTGATATTCTATGATTCTATGATTGCACCTTATATGGCCTAATTCTGCAGTCCTTGATTTCAATTTGAGTTTGCCTGTATAAAAAAAAAGAAAAAAAGAATGCAGAGTAAGATGTGAAAGCACTGCATTCTTTCTCACCTGCTTTTACTGGGCCACCTAAAAATAAGAGGAACATAGTTTAATCCAAATAGATCTTCTGGTTATCTATTTTGCCTGAATTTAATTGCTAACTTTTTTAAAGAAAAACTTCTTGTCACTTATTTCAATAAGTAAGAAAGAATACATCAGTTGAGACAAGTATATTGTTTTGAAAAACAGTTTATTAATGATTTTTTGTAACCTCATTTGATTTAGTCCATCTGCCTTCAAGTAGATAATCAAATGGAGTCTTGTAAGCAGGTGCAGAAACAAAACACAGCAACACACTGTCCAGTCTGTGTTGATAGAATCTTTATAAACATAAACCAAGGTTATATAGAATCAAAAGGAATAAAACAGACTTTTTAAATTAGAGGCTCACCCTAACACTCGGAGTTTGAGTAGGAAGCCCTGCCTTCCCACAGCATTTTCCTTTTCCCACCAAACCTTTCTTACAGCCCTTCCCCTGATCCCTTGTATATTAGGAAGAACAAAGGAAGCTGCAGTTAGCCCTTGTGTAATGGGGGCAACATAGTGCCCCTGCACTCTGTCAAAATACAGTAGTAAATCAGTCAGTTTCACTTTCTTCCTTTATTCTTGCCAACTATATTTCTGTTGTGGCTCTCCCATCTCCAGTGCACAGCAATGTTCACAACAGGTGCTGTGTTACTAAGAAAGACAGCTAGAAAAAGACCATAGAGGCCCAGTTTTTAAAAAGCACGTTTCTAATAAGACAAAATTGCTCATTAGAGATTTCCTGTTATTTTATATATCCTGACATTTGTGCTCTTAGTGCGAACATTTATCTAAATTTTAATTTTGTTATTTTTTGAAATATTTTCATGGACAAAACAGCAGAACAGCCCTCTTTTCAGATTCTCATATAATTTTTGATATATCAGAAATGTGATGTATTGCACGGAAATAGATTGTCTTGTGATATATGCTTGCATTTTGTTAATGAAATGGCTTTGTGATGTTCTTGAAAAAATTGCAAGACACCTAATGTTTAAACAGATTGAAGCTAAACAGTAACACAAAAATACTGGGCCAGTCCAACTCCCATTGAAGTGAATGGGAGTTGTGCCATAGATTTAGATGGGATCTGAAATAGGCCTATTCCTTTGTTTTTCCTCTCTCTCGTGGGAAGGAGTTAAATATGAATAGGTAAATATTTAAGTTTTAAATGGCTTCAAATTCAACATGCAAAAGATTTTAAACTATTAATTTGTTCAAAATTAAACTATTTTGAGAATTATTTTCTTTTCTGCAACCCTTATACTGACTGACATTTACTCATTGAGTGGGACTACTTGCTTGAGCAGTGGGAGATTAAGCATTTTAGAACTTGAACAGATTCTCAGGAATATATTTTCTTGGTCATAGTCTCATCCCTATTTCCATTCCCTTTACGCTGCAGTGCAATAGCAGATGAAATCCCCAGCAGAGGGGATTTCTCAAGTGGCTTAAAGGTGGTAGAGCTAGCTCCTACACAAACCACTCCCACCCCACCCATCCACACACATACTTTCTCCCTTCCATCAGCATAGAAGATGCATCAGGGAAGTTAAAGGGAATATGGAAGTGGAATGGAGCTCCCCTTGGTAATTATCAGCTGATGTGCTTCTTTAGGGACCACAGCTAGCCGGACTAAGAATTACTCTAACCCCAGTGCTGAGGCTACAACAGCTTGAGAATCAAAGATAGCTCTATTTGGTCAAAAAGAAAAAGGAGTACTTGTGGCATCTTAGAGACTAACAAATTTATTTGAGCATAAGCTTTCGTGAGCTCATGAAAGCTTATGCTCAAATAAATTGGTTAGTCTCTAAGGTGCCACAAGCACTCCTTTTCTTTTTGCGGATACAGACTAACACTGCTGCTACTCTGAAACCTGTGTATTTGGTCAGTTTCACTCCAAAATGGTTCCCAAAAATTCATTTGCTGCTGCTGGTGCAGTTGTTGTGAACACTCTCCAGTAATAGGATTTTGGCCCCTCCTACCATCATGGAGAATCCCAGGCCTTCACAAAGTTCAGACCTGCTCCAGAGAAATCTACTGTGATTGGCTCCCTTCCCCATTTTCCTGTCACTTGGGGAAGAACAGCCACTCACATTTGTAGCAGGTAGTGGGCAGAGTTCTCTCTCTCCCCTCAAGAAAGGAAGGAGGTTTTTGGGTAAGGGAGAGGGAGTATCCCATGTCATTTTCACAGAGCGGTGGAAGCAAAAAGAGCCCATCAGCTTAGAGCATTCCTCCATTGAAAAATGGGTCAGCTCCTCCCCTCTATCTATGTAACACCAGGTCAAGGAAGGAGGAGAAGAGAACCCCCACTAGAATTGCCCCCTCCTGCTAAGTATGAAAGAGTGCATGGTGAAGAATTCCTGGAGTCCTACCTCACCAGGCCTGGTAGACTGGGGTGAGGAGGCCCTGAACTTGCACCCCACAATCCTAGGAGAAGGATGAAGGACCTCCGCAGCTGCAAGAGGAGCAGAGGTGTGCGGAACTGATGCTTGGCTTAATGTTCAGTGTTGATATGGAGCTGAAGTGCACAAGATTAATTGATGTGGGGCTGGGGTGCAGAGTTAACATGGGGCTACTAGCATGGTTCATAGATAACTGATGTGGTCAGTGAGACAGGAAGATATTGGCATTTTGGGAGAAGGTGAGAGACCTCTGCGCCATTAGGGAGCACTTTATGTATATTTTGTGTCACAAGAGGTTGGAAGGTATGGGTTTTGATCTGTGTTCTAATTTTGGAACTCCCCACACACGGGAAATTCAAAAAGCAGAGAAGAGATCAAAAACTTTCTGATTTGACCCAATCACATGATTTTTTTAAACTCTTGTCATTCATAATACTGCTGGCGCTATGTTAGATTATGACAGTTGGCTTACAGAACTTTGCAAATGAAAATGCACTTTTTGCTGCAGATATTTGTATTGGTTGGATATAGGATTTAAATTCTGTCCTTGATGTGCATCAAGGAATAATGCCAACATTTTATTACCTTTTAAAAATGTCACTTGTAGTTGAAGCTTTAGACAGATTAGACAAAGTCACCTGACAATTCTGCTTCATCACTATCTGCTTTGCTTTCAAATTAAAGGCCTGATCCCAGGAGATTCTGAGCATCTGCAATTTACATTGGCATCAATGTGAGGTGTGGGTGCTCAGCACCTCTCAGAATTTGATGACCAATGTCTTACTAAGTAATTGTATAACAATTCCATGGATTTAATATAGTAGTCTAAATTCCCCATATCCCATGTGAGTGACCTAATCACTGAGCTATTGGCTATTCTGGGCTGAAAGGTTGTGCGTCTCTGCTTTATCATGAAATTTTTTTTGAAGGTTTGGGTTTTGTTCCACATTGGAACAGAACAAAATATCAAAACTGTGATTTTTTTTATGTGAAACTGAGCCAAATTCAAGGCCATTAGCTATTATTTTTGAACCACAAAACACTTTAATTTCTGAAAAATTAATACATTCCAGAACTTTGGCATTTACCTTATTCTTTGTTTAGACATTTTAAATGGTGATTTTTAAGTCTCATAGGCTTTAAGGCCAGAGGGGTCATCATGATCATCTAGTTTGAGCACCTGCACACTGCAGGCCACAGAACCTCACCCACCTACTCCTATAATCTGTTCATTAATACATCACTTCCTTCTCATCTTTCAGAGCTGTCCTTATTTTCCAGTCCTCTTGACTAGTTTATAATACAAAGCTTGCTCGAGACTCCCTTGTCTCCAATCCAAAATAAGTAGGGTTTTCTAATCTCAGAACTCAACATTATGATTTCAACTCCTTTAAAAAGAATCTATCTATACTTGCAGTTCATTATAGATGCTTCAGTTCTTATTTGCATTTGGTAAGTTTGTCAGCATTTATTTCTTTATTTACATCTTATGGGAAAGTGGTGACAATGTTTCAAAACTATATATATATATATATATATATTTATTTAACAGGTTTATACTCCACATATATGGAATACTTTTTAAATGCAAGAATTTGTACATTCTTGATGTGGACTAGAAGTGTCTTGACTAATGTTGTAATTAGGTCTGGGAGGAAAGCAAGAATTCCAGATTGCAAAAAAATTGCAGTTTTGATATTTGTTATCAATCCACATCAGAACAAAACTAGAACCTTTCAAAATTTTTCATGAAAATAAGAGAAAGCAACATATTTCAGAATAGCCTCTCACCTTGAAGGTGGGAGACCCAGGTTCCAATCTCTGTTCTAAATCAGGAAGAGGGACTTGAAGCTGCATCTCCCACATCCTAGGCCTTAACTACTTTGGTATGGGCCCCTCTCTCCTTGGGTTTGACAAGAAATTCCATCCTGAACCATTAAAACAAATAGATTTCCAAAAAGTTTTGGTTTTGACATGCTGGATTTTTTGGATGAAAAAGCTTCAAAATATTTCCAACTGGCTCTATTGTAATCTGTTTCCCTAATCTACTCTCTATAGTCATCTATATATCTCTGTCTGTTATTGCTTTTCAGATGTATACTATTGGTGATATTCCTTTTGAGCCAGACCACTGAGGCCTAACCTAGATAGTTCTATTGAAAAGCATGGAACTATCTGAGCTCAGAGTCATTGTGCTCAAAGATGATTGGATTAAGAGTGGAAATCCTGGCTCAGTAATGTCAGTTGCAGAACTGCCATTAATATCAGTAGGGCCAGGATTTCACCCTATGTTCTAAGCTTTGTTTTAATTCCCTGTCTTTTTAAATAAGTTCCTTCAATGGTACTTAGTTCTGCCTTATTTAAAGTGAGGATTACGATTTGTATTTGTACCCAAGAACCTAGGTAGCCCCCGTCACCCTCTTGTTTTTGCATATTTGGATTGTCTCATTTCAACCCCGCTCTGGGAGCACAGTATGCTTAAATCTTAGGTAAATATAACTGTACACTTTCAGATTCATGACTCTTACCAGAAGTGGATTTACTTCCCAGACACATCTATATGCTGCAGAATTTGATTTAAATTTTTCTGATGCCTTCAAAAAGTTGGATGAATGTTCTATGGAAAACTTGTGTTGCCACATTATTCCAAAGGGCAGTTGAAGTTGAACTGTATAAACATTTTTGAAATTGTCACTTAATGTCAGCTGCCAAATTCATGAGCTCTCAGCAAGGAAGCATAAAATAACCCTGGAACATTTGCTAGTAATTTCCTCAGCAGTCATGTTGTCTTTGCAAAGCAGAAGATTTACCTGTGGGATTTAAACTGACCTTCACATTTCTTGCATCCCATTAGTGACAAGCCAGTTTGCCCATTTTATGAGCTGTTGTATATCTTGGATCCCTTTCAAAGATTCTTCCACTTATTTAGAATGCTTTCCATTCTGTTTAGTTCCTTTTCAAACTTTCCCTCAGAAGGGCTACTAATTTTCCATAGGAAAATATACTCTGGCTGGAATTGATTTGATATTTCTCCAGTCTAGGGACCTAATACTATGGAAAACCTATTCATTTAGGCTTAAATACACCCTTGTTCAGAGGGCTAGGACAAAAGTCTTCCCCTAGACTCTGATCAGTCTTTGGCTCCTCCTTGTTTGGTGCGTAGCTGCGTGCCTTCACACAGAAATAGTTGAGTCTGTGCAACACCTAGCACCATGTGAGACTTCTCCCCAGCTACAAAGCATGTGATGCCATGCCCAGTCTTTACAAGGAGGTTTGTTTCCTTGACTGAGGTAAGCATACAAACAGCAAAACAGTCTTAACTCATTCTTTAGCCTCAGGTTTCTGGGCCACCCCTCCCAGAGTCTCTGGCACCACAGCTCCTAGTCTCAGTCAGCTCTGCTCCCTTCTTGAAGCAATAGCCCCAGGGCTGCTTCCCTGAGCCCCTGGTCCCTTACTCCAGAGACCCACCACAGGAGTTAACACCACTCCTCTGTATTTTTCACTCCCCATGGCACAGTCTATGTCAGCCCCTCCCTCAACTGCCCATTAGCAGATCTTTAATTGGCTGGATTGGATTCACCTGCTCTGATCCAGGAGACCTGGGTTCAGTGTATCCACAAGGACCAATTATCCTGTCACATAGTCTCCCCTCACATTTCCAGGAGAAAAAAAAATATATTTTATTCCTCCTATGAGGTGCCTCCCAGGGCTACTCTTACCCTCTCAGTGCAAAACATAATAACATCATTTTCCACAAGTCCCACCCAATTCTCTGAGTCCTAGAGACAATAGCCAGGGTCCCCTCAAGTGCAAACTCTCAGTCCCAGTCACCTTGCATTTCATGCAGTGCAGGCCAGGGTCACATACTCAGGAGTCAAGCACAACAGTTACAGTTCCTACATAGTCTTATTGTTATCTTCTGGACCTCACGTTCACTACACACCACTGCTTTTCTGAGCTACCCTGTGACAACATCTTACACACATGCTGCTCTTATTCCCTGCAGAAGGCCTGATTAAGTCACATGACCTATCATTTGACTTTGCTTATTTTCTCCACATGGCCGTGGTGAGCTAAGTGTAGCAGTTGAGCCCCAACGTTCAAGTTGAGCCCCAACGTTCTTTAAGGGCCAGGTGACAGAGCCAAAATCTGTCCCCATCTGACAGAGCCAAATAGTAAGCCTGTAGAAGTCATTAGCAGAGTTTGGACACATGTATCTAGCATCTCTTATAATGACATGAAGTTTTGCCACATAGAAATTTTTTTGTAATATTGATATTATTCAGATCTGTAATATCTTAACTTCACTGTGTGAAAAATATGGATGCAGTCTCCTCTATAGAAGGCCATCAGCTTTGACTCATTTCTTGTGCATCAGGGCCTTTGTTTCCACATTGGAGGCATCTTCCTTAGGTTAACAGGATAATCCCAGTGCTTTGGCCTCCTAACCAAAGCAGAAGTCCTTCCCTTCTAGTGCAAAACAAGAATCTAAACAACACAAATACAAAGCATAAATGAAACTACATAATCACCCCCCTGTTAAAAAACATTATTAATGTTGCAAAGTCAATCATTCAAAAAATATGAAATGCCCATGCAACTTTCTCATATCTCAAGCCCTTTATTTTGTGATACTATGTATTAAGTAAGAGTGATATAAAGTCATACATTCTAGGTCTCCTGCTAGGATAATTTTCTTCATAGTTTCTTATTAAAGGTAGACTCTCAGGTTAAAAACAATCTGTTTCTTTACCTACCTTATAAACAATTGCTTAAACACTAAGGATTCTTCCAAAAAATTCCCATTGTTGCTAACACAGGTTCAGCTACACCAGTTTAAGCAATGTTGATAGCTGTAGTGCATATGGTTTTCTCTGTCTTTGACTGGCTTCTGGAAGCCAAAATTCTCCCATACAAACAGTTTCTAACTCATTTTGTTTCATATACATGCAGCATCATGACTCAGCAAAAGCAAAAGTTATTTAGTGGGAAGAAATGATTTTTTTGGACAGGGAGAGTAACAGTTAGTGAACGTCAGACCTACATCACTTACACAAATACTAGATTTGCATATATTAGGAAAGCTGGAAAATCCCTCAAAACCCCCAGTTACTCCCACAGTGATTCATAGAATCATAAAATATCAGGGTTGGAAGGGACCTCAGGAGGTCATCTAGTCCAACCCCCTGCTCAAAGCAGGATCAATCCCCAATTTTTACCCCAGATCCCTAAATGGCCCCCTCAAGGATTGAACTCACTACCCTGGGTTTAGCAGGCCAATGTTCAAACCACTGAGCTATCCCTCCCCATGATGAAAAATAAGAACCACTGTGAATTTCATCTTATTAGTTAGTTATAGGGCAACAAATTAACTCTAAAAGCCTGAACATATTGAGTGAACAACATCTAATATGGGAATGAAGTTGCAGTTAGAACTGGTCAAATGATATATCTTCTCAAAGAAACCCAGCACAAACCCAGCAATATATTCAGTTTTTTCAATTTTATCTGAATAAATTTCCATGTACAACTAAACATTCAACATATGACGGCTATAAATGTGAGTATATGTAACTATCCAGAATATCCTTGAGCATGCTAAGGGGTTGCAAGGAAATAAGAAGTCAGGTAACTTGCAGGATTGGTACAGAAATCACCATATAATCTTTCCATTCTTAGATTTGGTCTACACTTAACATTTACATCAACCTAGCTGTGTCATTCAGGAGTGTGAAAAATTCACGATCCTGAATGACATAGTTAAGCGGACCTAACCGCTGGTGTAGACACAGCTAGGTTGATGGAAGCATGCTTCCATGGATCTCACTACCACCGCTTGGAGAGGTGGATTATCTACAGCAATGGAAAAATCCCTTCTGTTGCTGTAGAAAGTACAGAGCTGTAGCTGTGCTGCTATAGCATTTATAGTATAGACGTGGCTTCAGTTGAATGGATTGTTTCTATTTTGAAATTATTTTTTTTCCAAACTCACCAAGCCAATGCTCTGCTTTGCAAGGCCCAGGTCTGTAAATTAAGAGAAACCTATTCATAGGTCCTGTAATTCTGAAGGTAGCAGTTATAAAATAGCCACATTCTTAGGTCTGTGCTTCTGTCTAATGAGGATTAGAGTGCTCCATAGTGTAAGAATTCTACAGCTGTTTCACAGTCAACCACTAGATGTCATGTATCTGCAGGTGAAACAAATTACTATTGCCCTCACCCATCAGTTACTGTTTGGTCAGACTATGAACAGAAAGAAATAAACAAAATAATAAATACTGCCTACCTCGAGTGAAGACAGTGAGTGTATATCTACAACAGGGGTCGGCAACCTTTCAGAAGTGGTGTGCCAAGTCTTCACTTATTCACTCTAATTTAAGGTTTCATGTGCCAGTAATACATTTTAATGTTTTTAGAAGGTCTCTTTCTATAAGTCTATAGTATATAACTAAACTATTGTTGTATGTAAAGTAAATAAGGTTTTAAAAATGTTTAAGAAGCTTCATTTAAAATTAAATTAAAATGCAGAGCCCCCCGGACCGGTGGCCAGGACCCAGGCAGTAAAAGTGCCACTGAAAATCAGCTTGTGTGCTGCCTTTGGCACGCGTGCCATAGATTGCCTACCCCGATCTACAATATAGTAACTATCACCTTCAGCAAGAAGTGAAGGTAATTAGCTCTTCTCTACAGACTTGTTTAATAGTTTCACAATCTCAAAGACAAATATGCTGTTGAACTTTTTCTATAAATGAAAAATCAAGGACTATGTTAAATGAATTTGGTTCTGTCTAGTTAGCAATGAACTGGTATATAGATCACAGAAAAGACCACCAAACTTTACATAAATGGAAATACTGGCAGACTTGGCTGAGAAGCTAAAAGCTGAATGGCATGGAGATAGATACTCACCCACAAAAGCGGGACTGTGCTCAAGGTCAGAGTTGAGGCACACTTGTGAAGAAGCTTGTACACCTGCTACTCATGCTGTACCTGTTCTGTGAATAAATGCAAGACTTCATTTTTCATTTTGTAAGTACTAAATTTCACACATAAAAAACAAACAAGTAAATGTTGTGGTAGCAGGAAGTATGCTATTTTAAAGAGAAACCTATATTTCTTACACAGACGGGAAGAGCACATAAAGAGAAAGAAGAGAGTATTCAACACTACTATCTTGAAATAGAAGGATAAACTAAAAATAATTACATCACTATGGTTAACTGTTGAAAAAACGTAACTTCTATCCCACTGTGCATACAGAACCAGATTCAGCACTGCTGCTTCGGATCAGCATAGCTAGCACAATTAGGTTGTAGGGAAGTGTAAGGCCCTCACCTCACTGGTGAATAGCACGGGTACATGAGGCCTCTACACTAGACATGCAGCCAGCTCTGTGTACCTGGTGCAGGGATTATTCTGAGGTGGGAAGGATGGAGAAGGGAGGAGGCATGTCTGGGGCTGTCATACCTGTTGATCCTCTGCTGCCACAAGATCCATCTGGGCCCCAGCAGGGCCTAAAAAGGTGAGGCAGAAGATACCTGTCCTCCAGTCTTTGCCTTAGTGCAGTTTGACTGACAGTTTTTAATTACACAATCACATACTATTTCTCAAATAATAGATTTTTTTCTAGTCTTAGATACACAGGTGTAGCATTCTATATTAACTACAGACAGCATCCATTTATATGAAAAGTACACAAACCATTCTGACAACATTCTACCCATTAAGTATAAAATATAAAATAAATGTGAACACAATAAACTCACCTAAATTTTCAGCTAAATGAGCTTCATGGGTTTTTAAAAACGTAAATTAACATTTTTTATATTCTAAAACCCAGGAAAAACGTTTGAGAAAACAAGCAACAATTCATTCCTGCGTACAATTCCTGGAAAACTATCCACAAGAAACTTATTACTCAAAACACAACAGTAAGTCAGTTTTACAAGCTTTGTTGTGTTTCCTCCATGAAAAATTTGAAAATACATAAATAATTAAAAGATTTACCAAAAATGTTAAACAATCCAAAATATAAGTAATAAAACAAAACAAACAAAAACAAAACAAACAAAACTGACATGAAGAACTAAGTGGAGGAAAAGAAGGGAAATAGAAAAGGAAGAGAATAATTGTGACAGGATAAGTGGAAGAATATGGGAATCAAGAGAAGGCATGACTGACATGTTACTAAGTTGTATGTGATGCTGTTGTCGCCCTGTTGGTCCCCGGATAAGAGAGACAAGGTGGGTGAGGTAATATCACTAAGTTGCCAGTACTGCAAAGCAATCCAGGCAGGCCAATCTCTTCTCCCATGAGGAGTTCCATTGAAACCAATGGGACTCTACACGCATGTGAGTGTAGACATCCAGTTCCCTTTGCAAGGTAAGGAGCTAAATCTGGAAGAGGCAGCAGTAGCTGTGTAATATTTGGTATGAGATTCCAGGTAAAATAGAATAAATTCAGGGTATCGTTTCTAGCTGGTGTAGCTTTTTCTATTGTAAACATTATAGTGATCCAATATTTCCATTCACTGTGAGAAGAGCAGTAACAAAGGAGGATTCTTTTTAAAAGAGGTAGCACTGTTAAAACTGGCTTTGAAAGATAATTTGGAATGGGCGTATGCATATCTCAATCCAGAAACTGAAAATGATGTAGAGAAATGTACTGCAGTAGAGATAAATATTACATAGAACATCTCTATCCACAGAGGAGTGATTTTATCATAGTGCCAAAGTATAGGAGATAAATACGTAGAGGAATGTTGACATCTGAAACCCAGCAGAAATTGAAAGCCTGCCTGAAAAGTGTCTTGCAGGAATCCAGTAATATTTTTTCAGGAATGGAGAGAGGATGAAGATGGTGTTAACAATAAATTGTGCAAAATGCTTAGTCAGCTTCAGGTTAGGGTGAGATTGAGATCAGTATTCCATTTGGCTCTAGAGGGACGAGGGAGTGGTATTGAGAAGTGTATTTGTTCAGTCTGACAGGATCTCATCTTATCTAAAAAGGGTAGGTGTCTTCCCCAAAATCCTATTTGCTAAAGGCCAATACAAAGTAGTGGTGTAGCTTCTCTGCAATTGTCTTGTCTTCCTTAACTCCACCCCATACTATCCGATAGTCAACCAGCTCTCAAGTAGTAACTTAGGTTTCTTTCAGTCAGTCCAATTGAAATCAGAGGGACTATTCAGTGACTAAGGGCAGCAGAATCAGGCCCTAAGTGATATTTAACAAACAGGCACAAATGCAGAGGGATGTTTTGCTGAGTCTGTGTGAGGAAGGTAAAGGGATTTACTTTCATAGTACCATACTCTGCCTTGGTCTGGTAATGGTATGGTGACATCATCCACCAACTGTCACTCTCAACTGCTATGGAACAGTTTGACTCCAACGTTCCATCTGACTTCTAAAAACAGTCCTTGCTCTAAAAAAGTATTTTCTTTCTGTTTCACAATCCACTGCTCTAGAAGAGTTAGGTTGTCTTTTAAAGCAAAAAGAATTCTGTTCTTTCACTGCTTTGAATTTTCACAAACCTTCTCTATTTTAAATTGTCTGTCCTCTTGCTATGTGCTCCCTTGAGTTGCTAGGACTACTTGAAATGCCAGGCTGCTTGCTTAAGGGAAAGAAATCCTGGTTGGGGAGTCAGACATATGTCCTGAGACTTAACCAAGGCCTTTTCTAACACCTGCTGGCTCAATTTTCTTTCTTTCCTGTGAGTCTAAACTGTTTTGGACTCATGAAAGGGGATGGAGGATCCCATAAGACAAATTTGTACTGCCCTGTGATGAGCACCTGCTGGTGATATTAAATAGTCCCTGGACTCCTTCCAAAATGTTCTTGTTCAGAGGGGTAAGATGATTAACTCCTGTTCTTTGTAAACAAACTGGTACTACCACTAAACACTTGATGAACACCCACACTTGAACATGCCTCCACAAAAGTTTTAATACCTCTTCCTTGTTCTGTGTCAGGAATATATTTATAGGCTTATGAGATGCCAGCATCTATCAGATCCCCAACACAACTAGTGTCTGTGAGTCAACACAGGAAAAACTGTTCTCAGAGACAACATTTGGAAAATGTTTTTTGTCAAAAATTAGATTAGTGATTCAGGATGGGTTTCATCCCATCTAACTTTCTGGGTGTGAGGAAGGACAGCACCTGGAATAACTACCCTCTAGCTTTTTCCATCAGTAGCATTTGGTGTTTTGAAAGTTTCGGGTCTAGCCAGAGACTTGCAGCAGGGGATTCTTTCAGGTACTTGATTTTTTAAAATACAATGAGGTTTCTATCTATCTACCTAAAGTCCGATTTCATTGCTCTTTGCAACAAAACCAGTCACTCACATCCACACCCCCTGGAGATTCAGTGGTTGTGGAGCCTAAATCAGTCATCCTAGCTGGGAGCTCAGGCTAGTCCCATCTCCACCGGCTGTTTTTTCCGACTTCATGCACCCTAACATGCTTAATTACCGTAAACAATCATGACTCCAGTAACGTAAAGGAGAACTGGGTATTGAGGCATAACCATGGAAATTGCAAAAAGCTTCCAGTGGTGGTGCGGTGTCATTTTGCAGGTTCCTTGGGTGATGATGCCTTGGTAGGGCGAAAAGCCGCCGTGCAGCGGGGGGGCAGACCGAGAAAAGGCAGCTTTAACACGTTTTCTTTGGAAGGCGAGAGGGCTGCCGGCGAACGGCCCGCCCTGGGGCAGGGGCAGCTCTTGGAGGCAGAGACGCCGCAGCCTCCCCTTAGCCAGGGCTGTGTTGGGAAAGGCGGCAGGTGCCGGGCAGCAGCAGTCGCCGCCTCCGCTCTTCGAAACCGCCGGAGCCAGCTCCCCAGTCGCAAGCAGGGCGGGGCTGCGCGGGGGCGGCCCAACGGGAGGCAGCAGCCCCCTGTCCCGAGCATTTAGAAGGGCCGGTCCCGGGTGAGGCTGCGTCTGGCTGGAGCGGGGCTAGGGGCCGAGCGCGGCTGGCAGCGCCATGGCGCGGGAAGGTATCGTGAACCCGGCTTTCGAGCCCTCCAGCCCCGACCTCCGTCTCCACCCCAGGGCGAGCGCCAGCCGCTCCCGCCCGGTCCCCGGCCGCCCCCCGTCGGTGTGTGAGGAGGGGCCCTGCGGGTGGGGCAGCTTCACTCCTAGGGCTCTGCAGCTGTGCAACAACCCCGAGGGCTACCTGAGCGCCTACAGCCTGCTGGCCGTCTTCCAAGGTAACCCTCGCCTGCGGGGGTCGGGGGCGATCCCTGGGGAAAGGGCAGCCGTACCGTGCCCCTTGCGGGGAAGGTGGAGGAGAAGGGTGGGATGGGATCATGGGCCGGGGAGGCTGTGGAAGGGACTTTCTCTCTTGGGATGAGAGAGGAACCGGGGGTGTGAGCTCCAGCAGGGTTGGTGTTAGTGTAAAATGTGGCAATCTTGTGACTTCGTCAGGCTCCATGTTATGCATATTCAGGCTCCTACCCAAAGTGACCTAGATAATGCCAGATTCTCAGGTGCTTTCCCACTACCCCTCCCCCCCACTTTTTTTTTTTTTTACTTGCTCTTAAACTTGTCTGAATCCCTGAGTGCCTCTCTGATCAATAGGTTTCATACCCTTTCCTGTACCACTTCACTACCACTTATAATATAGGGGAAATGCTTCCCTTTTTTTTTTAAATATGGCAAATAAGAGCTACAACTCTTACTTTATATGACTTTACAAACAAATCAAATGTTAACAAAATAATAAACATGAGTTGGTGTTCCAAGCAAGTCCACTGTTTTTCATCAGCTAAATTAACCTATCTACAAACTTAAAATATATTTTTAGCCACTTGTATTTGTTGTTTTAACAATGGCTTGGTACTGAAAACCTCCAGCAGTCAAACCTGAGAGACTGGTGCATCAGTGGGTGTGCAGTTATGACTACATACAGGCCCTGATCCTGGAAACTGTTAAGCACGTACTTACCTTTATGTATTGAAGTTAAGCATATGTGTAAACTTCTGCAGGGTTGGGACCATAGTCAGGATAACTTAACAGGTTTTTTTCTAGGAGTCATGGATTCTAGTGAAACACTTTTTCCTGGTGCTTGAGTCAAGTGTAACATTAATCACTGAGTTCTAGGCCTAAATCATAAAACAAAACAATAGCTGAAAAACTTGCAACATACAAGCTTTACTTGTAATATTCACAGTACAGTTCTGGAGATCAAGGATCACCTTCGGGGGTGGTATCAGCCTCTTCCCAATTGGGGAAGGAGGGCTGAGGCGGGATGGTCAGGAAATTGGGCTCTGCATGCTATACATCTTGTGGGCACTGGCCACGCTTCTGCAATTCTTTGCCGCCAGCAGCAGTGCATAAGTAAGGTTGGCAATACCATACCATGCCACCCTTACTTCTGCATAACATTTGATCTTTGGGCTGGGACATGTACTTTCAGTTAGTATTACATTTTTCTTAAAACACATCTGTGGCATTAATGATAATTTAGCCTTGATCCTGCAAAGAGCCTTGCCAGAGGGCTGCCTGAAGAAAGCCCCCTTGACTTCATTTGCATGCTTACCAGATTGCACCCTCCCCCATCCACCAAAAAGAAAGCAGGAGGGGGCCCCAGCCTCTTGCCCAATATTTCAGTGGTTTGAGCAGTGGTTTTCAACTGGTACACAGAGGTCTTCCAGGAGATACAGTAACTCATCTAAAAAAGAAAAGGAGTACTTGTGGCACCTTAGAGACTAACCAATTTATTTGAGCATAAGCTTTCGTGAGCTACAGCTCACTTCATCGGATGCATACTGTGGAAAGTGTAGAAGATCTTTTTATACACACAAAGCATGAAAAAATACCTCCCCCCCCACCCCACTCTCCTGCTGGTAATAGCTTATCTAAAGTGATCACTCTCCTTACAATGTATATGATGGAAATGGCCCAACTTGATTATCATATACATTGTAAGGAGAGTGATCACTTTAGATAAGCTATTACCAGCAGGAGAGTGGGGTGGGGGGGGAGGTATTTTTTCATGCTTTGTGTGTATAAAAAGATCTTCTACACTTTCCACAGTATGCATCCGATGAAGTGAGCTGTAGCTCACGAAAGCTTATGCTCAAATAAATTGGTTAGTCTCTAAGGTGCCACAAGTACTCCTTTTCTTTTTGCGAATACAGACTAACACGGCTGTTACTCTGAAACCAGTAACTCATCTAGATATTTGCCTAGTTTTATAACAGGGAACGTGAAAAGCACTAGCCAAGTCAGTACCAACTAAAATTTCATACAGACAATAAGTTTATACTGCTCTATATACCAAAGCAGTGTTTCTCAACCGTGGGACTCATGCCCCGTGAGAAAGTAAGCAATTTTTCAGTAATAGTGTGCGGTAACACTTGATATATTTTTACGTTTGATTTTGTAAGCAAGTAGTTTTTAAGTGCGGTGAAACTTGGTTATGCAAGACAAATCAACTTCCTGAAAGGGATACAATTGTCTGGAAAGGTTGAGCGCCACTGGATTAGAGCATTCATAGGGCAGTAGTTTTCCACCTGTGGTCTGCAGACGCCTTGGGGACCACAGACAATTCCTAAGATTTCCAAAGGGGTCTGCACTTCCACTCAGAATTTTTTAGGGGTCTGCAAATGGGGGTGGGGGGGGAAGGTTGAAAACCACTGTCATGGGGTATATGAAAGGCCTGGGTTAAAATCTATGCTCTTCATAATGTGGAATAGGGACTTGAACTCAGGTCTTTCATATCCCAGGTGAGTGCCCTAAATACTGGGCTATATAGACTCTTTGTGGTCCAATGAATTAACAATTATTTTATACAAAGTGGAACAGCTTCAACAAAAGCAGTCAAAAGAAACGTATTCCAAAAGACTCCCACATCTTCAGTGAGTGCTTTAGCTACTGGGTAAAAAGGCATTTAAGCACAGTGGCCCTAACTCTGAGAGGGTTTCTGGATGAATCCTGAGCAGAGGGAGGTGTCTCTTCTCCTGGACTTGGGCACTTAACTTCGTCTTCTCAACATTTCCTACTTGCTAGCTTCAGGAGCACCCCCCTCAGTGTGCTGGCTTCAGTGAATTCCCTTTTTAGGTGTCCAACTCTATGCACTGTATAGGGAGCTTAGGTGCTGAACTTGGTGATTGTGAATGTCACTTGGCAGCATGGCACCTGAAAGTTGCCTTAATGCCCGCTATGAATCTAGCCCCCACTGCTCAAAATAAACTTTGGATTTGAAAGAAGACTAGTCAATGTTCACAAATACAGTAATGGGTAAGGTGGTTTTAGTACATACGCTTTACACTAGATTTTAAAGTCTTTCTAAATATATCACTATGGTATTTGTTTACTCACATTTCTCATCTTGGAGTATGAATTCAGTGGCATGTGTTTCTAGTCAGTTTCATAATGCTATTATGGTTTGTTTTTATTTATTTTGAAACACTGCAAAGGTATGCATAAAATGTCTTCCATTTGAATTGTAAAGAGTAGAAAAATTATCTGTTCAAAGGCTCAAAACTTCCTAAATCAGGCCAAACTTAAGTTGATAATGGGTCTTTCAAATAAAAATTGGCAATGGATACATTTTGCTGAACATCAGAAAATAAAAATGTAAATACAGAATATCAGGGAGGAACACTTCAACAATTTCTAATTACATATTAAACTTGTATCTGTGAACTGAGGTCACCATCCATCAAATAATTTAGTACATACTTAAAATTAAGCACATATTTAAGTGTGTTGCTCATTGGGGCCTGAGGTAGTCCAGTGCCTTCGTTACAGGATTAGGACTCAGAAGTTTTCTGGCTTTGCAACAGACCACCTTTGGTAATTCATTAAGGTCTGGATCCTGGTATCAGCTCTGCACACTTCCACCCACCTGGACCTCTGTTTTTGCCTACACCGATCTGACTGCATGATTGGGCCTTTATCTTGCAAGCTATGGTTCCATTAAGAGAACCTCCTAAATTTGCCAATATTGCAGGTTGGGAATACTGATGTAGATAAGGTTTCTGTGTTTTCAGTAGTTCATTAATCTTGTGTCCATTTGATTTGACTGCACAAGTAAATGACTGAATTTCTGCAATATGAAACCTTGTTTACACGAGGAATCCCAATGTAGCTAATACAAATGGAAACTCTCTTTAGAAAACTTCCTTTGTGCAGACAAAATTAAGTGGCTTGGGCCCCCATATGTAAAATAAGGATAACATTTCTCCTATCTTTACATGGGTATTGTGAGGATACAGCCATTAATACCTGTGAAATGCTTAGGTACTACAGTGACTGTCATAGTAAATCAAATAAATAAATATGCATAATCAAATACAGTATCTCAATGAGACTTACAGCCAGCATTTTGAATGATTCCCTTTTTTTGCAGTAGTGGGATGCTAAATGTCTTAATTAGAATAGGTCTCCTTCTACCTTCAGCTGTTAATGACATATCAAAAGCAGGAAGCTCATGATGTCCTTTTTGAAATTGGATGAGGGTAGAAAGGGAAGGAAGAGAAGACTAATCTAGATAAAGGGTATATCTTGAAATTTAGGTTGTAAAGTGTGTGTGTGTGTGTTCAGGCAGGAATGGCCCACACTTCCAAGAATACTAAAAAGTATCAGAGCCAGGAAATATAATCTTGCATTTTACAAATACTCCCTCATACATTAGGAATATGTAGATGCTGAGTTAATGCAGTCCAAACTACTGTAACTACCTTGCCCCATTCTCCTATGGGAACAATTACTTTAATGTAGTTACAGTTAAGTATTTTAGTTTTCAAATTTCAGAAACATCAGAGAAGGTAATACATTGTAGAAATGTCCCCCTCCCCCCCAATACTAAAGTATCTGCCTAATTATCCAACATAGTTTTATATCTCTTATGGAACTTGTGACTAATTAGTGATGAGCATTGCTGCTCTAAACCTTCTTCTAGATACAGTAATTCTCAACTTTCATCTCATCTAAGCATATAACATTTTTACATGCAGAATAAAACCAAAAATAAATAGCAAATTGTAAACAACTGGTGTGCATATGTATCACTGTTTTAACTGAAGGCAACGTTGGGCACACTTAGGACTCCAACTTATGAAAATTTTGTAGTCAAATAGCTGGCCTTAAAAAGATGATATTGCAATTGATAGATTCTCCTACATTTCAAGTGGAGCTGTCTGGAAAAACTGACTTTTTTTTTTTTACCCGCTATCTTCCAAGTTCAGATGAGGCCTATATTTCTATAGTATAGTCATTTATGTATTGTATATAGTTAATTTATGTGCCCTTTGATCAATATAAAAGTGCATAATTGCATCCTAGGATGCATGTCTGAGTCACCATAAATTATAACAAGAGATGCTGCAGTTCACAACTGTGGGAGGAACTAGTAATAGCTTTTCAAGTTGAGTGACAGAATGTGACAACAATGTCTTCATTATTGTTGCCAAATAAATGGCTGCCACTTCTGAGTCACTTCTTTCCCTGGATAAATGGAGGAATGGCTATTTTCACACTTTGGGTAGGACTATTATTGACACCAGGAGTAAGCTGAGAAGGATAAAATAGATACAGCCAATCCGTGTGTGGCTTTGACAAGCTTTGTGTCCAGACATAACTTAATAAAAATATTATACTGCATTGTTTGTTTGTAAATTGTTTTGAGGTACTTGGATGAGTGATTAAATTTCAAGATAATATTTTTATTAAACTATAGTTGGTCATAAAAATTGTCAAAGCCACATACCAATTGTAAAGGTTCAAGCAGACAGTGACATGATACCAATGCACATCTAAAACCCTTAGCAGTGGGGGGGTGGAATCTTTGGCCACTATGCTATATGAATGGGTAAAATGGCTGTTGCATGATTTAAAAAAAAATTGCTCAGTTTAAACATTTTTGGATGTTTTCTACAATTCAAATATTGATTTCAGTTACAACACAGAATACAAAGTGTACAATGCTCACTTTATATTTTTGATTACAAATATTTGCACTAAAAAACAAGAGCTATTTTTCAATTCACCAAATACAATACTGTAGAGCAATCTCTTTATCATGAAAGTTGACCTTACAAATGTAGAATTAGGTACAAAAAACCCTGCATTCAAAAATAAAACAGTCTAAAACTTTAGAGTCTACAAGTCCGTTCAGTCAATCGCTAAGAGAAACAAGTTTGTTTACATTTATGGGAGATAATGCTGCCTGCTTCTTATTTATGTCACCAGAAAGTGAGAACAGGCACTCTTGTAGCTGGCATTGCAAGGCATTTATGTGCCAGATATGCTAAACATTCATATGCCCCTTCCTGCTTCAGCCACCATTCCAGAAGACATGCTTCCATGCTGATGATGTTCATTAAAAAATGTGTTAATTAAATTTGTGACTGAACTCCTTGGGGGAGAATTCTGTTTCCTGCTCTGTTTTACCCACATTCTGCCATATATTCTGTGTTCTAGTAGTCTCAGATGATGACCCAGCACGTCCTCTTTTTAAGAACACTTTCACTGCAGATTTGACAATGAAAATGTACACTAACTTGAAATTTCTAAAGATGCTACAGCACTCAAACCAAGATTTAAGAATCTGAAGTGCCTTCCAAAATCTGACAGGGATGAGGTATGCAGCATGCTTTCAGAAGTCTTAAAAGAGCAGCCCCCTGATGCTGAAATTACAGAACCCCCCCACACACACCAACTTTTAGCTCGTGGCATCTGACTCAGATGAAAATGAACATGTCAGTCTACAGTACTTTGGATAGTTATTGAACGGAACCCATCATCAGCATGGACACATGTCCTCTGGAATGGTGGTTGAAGCATCAAGGGATATATGAATCTTTAGTGCATCTTGCATGCAAATACCTTGCAACACCAGCTACAACAGTGCCATGCAAATTCCTGTTCTCACTTTCATGTGACATTGTAAACAAGAAGCAGGCAGCATTATCTTCTGCAAATGTAGACAAACTTGTTTTTGAGCGATTGGCTGAACAAGAAGTTGGACTGAGTGGACTTGTAGGCTCAAGTTTTTTGCATTGTTTTTGAGTGCAGTTATGTAACAAAACTACATTTGTAAGTTGCACACTCATGACTGACTGTACTACAGTACAGTACTAGGATACAGATGTGGGGACCTGCATGAAAACCTCCTAAGCTTACTTTTACCAGCTTAGGTTAAAACTTCTCCAAGTACAAATTAATTTTATCCTTTGACCCTGGATTTCCACTGCCACCACCGAACTTTATCTGGGTTTACTGGGAAACGTAATTTGGACACTTCTTTCCCCCCAAAATCCTCCCAACCCTTGCACCCCACTTCCTGGGAAAGGTTTGGTAAAAATCCTCACCAATTTGCATAGGTGACCACAGACCCAAACCCTTGGATCTGAGAACAATGAAAAAGCATTCAGTTTTCTTACAAGAAGACTTTTTTTTAAATAAAGTAAAGGAATCACCTCTGTAAAATCAGGATGGTAGATACCTTACAGGGTAATTATTCAAAACATAGAGAATCCCTCTAGGCAAAACCTTAAGTTACAAAAAAGGTACACAGACAGGAATAGTCATTCTATTCAGCACCGTTCTTCTCAGCCATTTAAAGAAATCATAATCTAACACATACCTAGCTAGGTTACTTACTAAAAGTTCTAAGACTCCATGCCTGTTCTATCCCCGGCAAAAGCAGCATACAGACACAGACACAGACCCTTTGTTTCTCTCCCTCCTCCCAGCTTTTGAAAGTATCTTGTCTCCTCATTGGTCATTTTGGTCAGGTGCCAGCGAGGTTGCCTTTAGCTTCTTAACCCTTTACAGGTGAGGATTTTTCCTCTGGCCAGGAGGGATTTTAAAGGGGTTTACCCTTCCCTTTATATTTATGACAACTTGTATGAGGTGAATTGAAAAATACTATTATCATTTTCACAGTGCAAATATTTTTAATAAGAAATAAAGTGAGCACTATACACTGTATTCTGTGTTGTAATTGAAATCGATATATTTGAAAATGTAGAAAACATACAAAAATGTAACTGTCATAAATATAAAGGGAAGGGTAAACCCCTTTGAAATCCCTCCTGGTCAGGGGAAAGCTCCTCTCACCTGTAAAGGGTTAAGAAGCTAAAGGTAACCTTGCTGGCACCTGACCAAAATGACCAATGAGGAGACAAGATACTTTCAAAAGCTGGGAGGAGGGAGAGAAACAAAGGGTCTGTGTGTCTGTCTATATTCTGTCTTTGCTGGGGATAGACCAGGAATGGAGTCTTAGAACTTTTAGTAAGTAATCTAGCTAGGTACATGTTAGATTATGATTTCTTTAAATGGCTGAGAAAAGAACTGTGCTGAATAGAATAACTATTTCTGTCTGTGTGTCTTTTTTGTAACTTAAGGTTTTGCCTAGAGGGGTTCTCTGTTTTTGAATCTAATTACCCTGTAAGGTATCTACCATCCTGATTTTACAGAGGGGATTTCTTTACTTCTATTTACTCCTATTTCTATTAAAAGTCTTCTTGTAAGAAAACTGAATGCTTTTTCATTGTTCTCAGATCCAAGGGTTTGGGTCTGTGGTCACCTATGCAAATTGGTGAGGCTTTTTATCCAACATTTCCCAGGAAAGGGGGGGTGCAAGTGTTGGGAGGATTGTTCATTGTTCTTAAGATCCAAGGGTCTGGGTCTGTAGTCACCTAGGCAAATTGGTGAGGCTTTTTACCAAACCTTGTCCAGGAAGTGGGGTGCAAGGTTTTGGGAAGTTTTTGGGGGAAAGACGCGTCCAAACAGCTCTTCCCCAGTAACCAGTATTAGTTTGGTAGCGGCCAATCCAAGGACAAAGGGTGGAATATTTTGTACCTTGGGGAAGTTTTGACCTAAGCTGGTAAAGATAGGCTTAGGAGGTTTTTTATGCAGGTCCCCACATCTGTACCCTAGAGTTCAGAGTGGGGGAGGAACCTTGACAGTAACAAATTTCAGTTGGTATGCTATTTAACAGAGCAATTAATTGAGATTGATTTTTTTGAGTTACCTGATTGACAGTCCTAGTAAAAAGGTAAAATAGTAGTGACCTAGCTTTAGGAAAGTAAGTCAAAGATTAATGACTTGCTAACTAACATCCTAGTTCTTTGGTGCAGTACCTACTGTGGACCACACTATGGACTAGCCTTCACATACTGTAGAAATGCAAGTAGCTGAAACACTGTTCTTTAGCTAATATTTACTTGGCTGCTAAGAATTCTTTGAGTAAGACCTGGGAGTTGCCCATAGTATAGTGTCTGGATCAGCAGTTCCATCTCTGCTAAAGCAACTGTTTCTCCTTTTGTAATAAACCGCTGACAATTATCTAGCCAGAAATTGCATTTAGTATTAAATTATTATCTTATAAAGGAAGTTAATCTACAAATTGAATTGTAATGAATTTGCTTGTCATTTTAGTCTGTGAATTGAACACTGATAACTAAATCAATGACCAATTACAATAAGAATATTTAACTTTTTTTTTTTCCCGTAATCCATTACTGACCTACTTTGCTTTTGTGGTATAGAGATATTTATTTAACTCTTGTGAGCCAGTTTCCCATTTTTAAAATATAAAAAGGCTTACCTACTTCATATGGGTGCTCAGGGACGTAAGTAGATGTTTGAAGTGCTATACATACACCAAAAAAATGACAAGCAGAAAACCAGCTTGATATTTGCTCATTCCTTTAGGTCATTAAGGCCTCTACGTGTGTGTGTGTGTGTGTGTGTGTGTGTGTGTGTGTGTGTGTTCCCCTAAGTGAAAAAAACAACCTGTCATGCAAGTCTGTCATAGTGGCATTGAATACTGGAATGCCTCTTCTCCCTGCTTTCGCCCCCCCCCCCCCAGTACTCCTACACTTAATTCATATGTTGTAGGTTTGATATTACAGTTCACAGGGTGAGCCCTTCTCCAGTCCTTTTATGTTAGTTGTGGTGATTGAATGGCAAGACTGAGTTTGAACTTGCACATGATCCAGTGGTAAGATTGCATTGTAGTTTTTCCAGAAAATAATACTTACTTGGTTTGTCTAATTGTTGTGTTTTTTTTTATAGGTATTGTGGTGAATGGCCTAGTAAATGTTAGTATTTCCACAATTGAAAAGCGTTTTGAGCTGAGCAGTTCCCTCACTGGTGTCATCTCTGCAAGCTATGACATTGCTTTTTGTGTATTGTCGCTGTTTGTATCTTTCTTTGGAGAAAGAGGGCACAAACCAAGATGGCTTGCCTTTTCATCATTTATGATAGGATTGGGATCACTTGTGTTTGCCTTTCCACACTTTGCTGGTGGAATATACCAATATGGATCTAAACTTGAAGGTAAGCTCATACTTCAGTAATTTTGGTATTTGTGCATATTCAGTTACCCTATTCATTTTGTTAGAAAGAGTTGTGTCTAAATAGATCCCTATGTATTTGTATATGAAAGTGTATCAAGGGCAGAGGAAGATGTGGGATATGTTCCCTTTTTTTGTTTTGTATCCACATAGTATTGCTTACTGGGGTTTTGGGTGTGCTTCCAGTTGTACCCATCTCTGTGTGTGTGTGGCTTATTAAGGGCTTTGGGCAGACTCTTGGGCTCCCAACTGGTGTAGATTAATGCTGCCTTTATGTGCTGCAAAGTACTAGGCACTGTTAAATTGCTGGTGGTGCCTTCTTCATTAAGGTCCCATCTTGATGTTAAATTTCACTAACTGCTACCTTGTCTCAATTTTCTGTTTTTAGAAGGGCTGTTGATCACAGATAACTCAAGTGATTGGGGTTTTTTGAGTTAATAACAATTGCACTGTTAAACAATAGAATACAAATTGAAATGTATTAAATATTTTTGGATGTTCTACATTTTCAAATGTAGGGATTTCAGTTTCAACACAATACAAAGTGTACACCGCTCACTTGATATTTTTGATTACAGATACTATCACTCTTACACTGCAAATATTTTTCAGGTCACCTCAGACACGTACTATAGTACAATCTCTTTTTGTAAGTTGTATTTTCACAATATGTAGGTGGTGTATGTGGGTTTTTTGTTACATAACTGCACTCAGAAGCAAAACAATGCAAAACTTGAGCCTATAAGTCAGCTCAGGCCTACTTCTTCTTCAGCCAATTGCAAAGAGAAACAAGTTTGTTTACATTTATGGGAGATAATGCTGCCCACTTATTTACAATGTCTCCAGAAAGGAGAAGAGGCGTTCACATGGCACTTTTGTAGCTGGCATTGCAAGATATTTATGTGCCAGATATGCAACGCTTATTCAGCCTGTTTGGGAGTACTTAAATTGCAGTCTCTCTGGGGCAGGACTGTCTCTGTTCTGTGTCTTTACAGCACATAGCACAACAGGGTCCTGGACCATGGCCAGGTGCTATGTTAATAGGGCTTCTAACGAAGTATTGGACATTGACCTGGGATGGGTTGTCCTTACAACATTGAGGAGGGAGAAGACAAACTATTTTGTGTGCATGCATGCATGTGTGGATTTGTAATTGGCTCTGGCTTTGACACTACTGCTCTGGAGGTGGTATTGACCTTCTCTGTGTGACTTTATCCCTTCAACCCTGCTCTTTGCTTCTAGCAGGTAATGCTGGGAAACTTCTTTCAAAGTGTCCATCAGTGTTGAAGTTCCTATTCTGTGTATATGTGATACACTTCTGTCACCTCATTAAATCAAGATTCTACACTTGATGCTTTCTAAGTGCTTGCTGGAGATGCACATGACACTTTCAGTGTCGGAATACCTAGCACTGTGAAGTGGCAAGAAAACCTTCATGGCTGAATTCCCGCTTCCTTCAATTCTTATTACTTTGTAGTGGAGTCTAGCGGGCTTGCTGGACTATACTGTTGATTCCTTTAAAATATGCTGTAGGCCTAGTTTTTTCACTTAAAGTCTATACTAAATAGTTACCATTTACAGTTCTGTGCTGTTGTCTAGCATGTCCTATATTGCAAGGTGAAATGGCTGCAGATGCTGTACACAGGCTATGAATTCCTTAATTCAGGCTAAGCAAACGTTTTGCAAATTCTGTATTTCTATTTCCTGGTGCATGTGTCCTTAACTCTCTACCCTCCACCCCTCCCAGTTAGTAGCAAAGGGCTGAAGTCCCCCATCATTTGCCCAGTACTCTGGAAAGACAGTTTAAACACATCAGGCAAAAATGTTATGTGTAGGAACAAATGGTGCTTCTTGCCTTCGGGGCTGACCATGCTTCCTCCACAGTGCCCCCATCACCTATTGGCTTTGAGTGAGATTTTTGTAGGGACATGTGCTGGCATGTCTTCACTCTAAATGATTTGACTCAGGAAAGCAAAGTACTAAGGTAAACATAACAGTGAGATTAACATTAAAGTGTGGCTATGCAAAGTTGTTGAAAAACTTTCACTGATGGTGACATTCATCATGATTCATGGGTCAGACTGGAGGCTATTGCACATTAGCATGAAATTGTAGACCTATTTTTAAACTTGTATTTAGAAGATCTTGTTGCCAAAAATGTAAGCACAGTACCTCTCCTTTGACTTTTTTTTCCATGCTACATTTCTAGTAACCTGCCTCTGTGTTTGGTGTGCCATACTCAAAGGTAGAGAACCTAGTATGTGAGGACCCTGAAGCCACACATCAACTACCTCTGTGGGTAGATCAGCCCCCAGAAATAGTTGTTAATCATTAGTCTGTGCATACTTAATGCTGACTTGTACAGTCTCCTATTGATGTTTTGGAAGGGAGAAAGGTAGTAGGAATGTGGTATTTATTTTTTTTTCTTGAAAAATTGTTTTCCATCTTTCTAAACCTTTTTTCTCCTATGCATGCTTTGACTTGTGTGCACCAGAGCTGTTGATGTCTTGATGGCCTCTTTGTTTCAAGGACAAAAATTCAATGTTTCGGTTTCTAATAACTCAGTTATTAATAAAACAAATATTTAACATTTGGAATTTTTACTATAGAGTACTGAAATCAACTTGTATATCCATACTACTGCTAAATATTCATTGTAATATAGACAGCAGATATGTTATAAGATCACCAGGTTTTGAAGTGCACATATATAAAATACTTTTCTTATAAAGGGAGGGGGGAAAGATTTCTTTAAGCCAATACAATCATCCACCCCTTGATTGAGGATTTGGGCTGATATTAAGAGTGATTCTAATTTCACATGCAAGCCAGTGCTCATAGCTTGTTTGCTCAGGAAACTATCTTTTCTCAATGCACCTTCAGCATCTGAGGTTAGAATAGAATCTGGGTTGAAACAACATATACAAGACCTGCTTTGAGTTGACTGACTGCCACAGTGCTTACATCTTGTTTAGGATTCTACTTAAGCCTCTTCTTTGTTCCATTCATGTTTTTAGTAAACATTGATTCAAACAAACCCAAATTGATAAATTGGAGGGATTCTAAAGAAGTGTGATTTTAAAAACAAAGTATTGTATACACGTTTACTCAAGAAATCCAACACTTAAAGCCAAGAAACTAAATGTGATAGTGATGTGTAAATAATTTAGGTAATATATAAAAGTGTTTGGATACCATCTGAAACTAAAATAGAAAAGGGAAGTAGGAGAGATGTTAAAGCATTGAGTGAAATCAGTTAGACATGAACTTGCCAGAAAATGCTGTGATCATGTCTCAGCAAGATATCACCAAAAACTGGTAAGGAGAAACACTGGGCTAATGGAAGAGCAATCCTGCCCTAATCAAAGGGGATGAACATATGACTCCAGTTCCTTACTAGCCTTTGATATCTGCACTAAGAAATAGGTATACGAATGTTCATTCTAATTTCTGGTTTTGGAAACTATATGGTGTCAAAGTTGGGCTAGGCTTTCTCTCCTTCATTGGTCTATGAGCCAAATTATACCCCTAGAGATGGGTGTGTAATTCCATTGCCTTAATTGGGGTTGCAAAACTACAACTAAAATTTATTACAGTAGATTCTGGAGGACTCCAACTGAGATGGGGCTGAGGGGGCACAACCATACAAGATATTATAATACAATACAAATGCATACTAAGAGTTCCTGCTCCAAAGTGTTTACCATCTAATTAGAAAAGACAGAAGATATGGGAGAAATGACTTGCTAAACATCAGAGCAGGGAATGGAATCCAGTTCTCTTGCTAAACCTCTCTTAGATACTGCCTCTCCACTTGGTAAACAGATCTTTAAAACGCAAGGAATAGAATCTAGCACCTTCCCTCATTGTTTTGTTAGCACTACAGAGATCACAGGCGTAAAAGCAGTAAATCTCTATTTTGTCCAAGCTGGTCAGATTTGAGTTCATATGATCTCTTGTAATAGCTATGTTCCACTGGAAAAAATGGAATGGCTATTAAAAGTGCTTTCTGGCCCAGAGCTGTGGAACTTTCCTCTGAAAGATGTGAAGGTCTTTATGTTCATAGTTGACATTTTGCTCAAAAGTGACCATCTTTACATCTGGGTTTTGCTTAAGAATACTGCCAAAATCACTTCTTTTGAAAAAAGAAACTTCCTACAGAATAGTGTAAAGAAAGTGAGTTACTTTCGTGTTCATAAATACACCATATCTGGAAATGTGGTCACTGATTCAATAAGAACATCCATATTTGAGAAAAGGGGCTAGACTTTGAAAAGAAACTAAGTAGAACCATACTTTTATGAAGTCACTGTATAGTAGTAGTTTATTTATATTTGTATTTAAATGATTACTGGGTTGAGTGAACATTCTTAATGAAACTTTTAAAGGGTGTTAATTACTTAAGTTCCTCTAAAATGTTGATTAGAAATGTGGTTTGTACAAAGAGGAAACAGAACTTCTTCTTTCTTGGAGTACACAGGGCTGAGAACTCTCAAAGTGCATATTCAGCTCTGTGGCAGCATTTAACTTGGTGCTCTTCAGTATGAAGCACAAGGCTAACCTGTGTGTGTGGGGGGGTAAGTAGGGGCATGCTCCCTAATAATCATGGGGGGTATAGAACTTCTCTGGTGCTGGGGTCACAGAGGCAGGGAAGGGTAGCCTCCTGCTGGGGAGGGTAGGGGGGCAGTGACCTCCTTCCTTGGGGAGGGGCCATATTTAAATTCCTGCATATACCCCTTCTAACCACTATACTTTTGAATACTTACAAACTACACATCAGTGTATGGGCATGAATACAACTGTCTGTCAAACTGTTGGATCTTTCAGGGCTATCTTAGCTTTTATTACAGTATTTCATAAACCATACATAGGTCAAGTGTGATAAATTCAGTCATAGAGACCCCCTTGGGACTGTCAGCTGGTGTGTTGAGACTACCTCCGAGCTCATTTTCTCTGCCAGTTTGGGCTTCTAGAACCCTGCCTTGTTGAGCCAGACACACAAGCCTGCTGCAACACCAACCCAGGGTCTGAACCACCACCCCTCAGCAAAGCTGCAGACTTAACTGAAAACCACTTAACAAGTGCTCCTGTCTCCAGCACCCAGCTCCCAATAGGATCTAAACCCCAAATAAATGTTATACCCTCTATAAAGTTTATACAGGGTAAACTCATAAATTGTTTGCCCTCTATAACACTGATAGAGAGAGAGACACAGCTGTTTACTTCCTCCAGGTACTAATCACTTACTCTGGGTTCATTAATAAACAAAAGTGATCTTATTAAGAATAAAAAGTAGGATTTTAGTGGTTCCAAGTACTAGACAGAACAAAGTAAGTCAACACGTGAACTAAAGCAAAAACATTAACATCTAAGCCTACTATATTAAGAAACTGAATACAGGTAAATCTCACCCTCAGATCTTCCAATAAACTTCTTTTTCACAGACTAGACTCCCTTTTAGTCTGGGCCTAATCCTTTTCCCTGGTACAGTTCTTGTTAGTTCCAGCTCAGGTGCTAACTAGGGGATTTCTCATGACTATAGCCCCCTTTATTCAGTTCCACCCCCTTTATTAGCTTTGGTCTAAGGCAGAAATCTCTTTATCTCTCTCTGGGTTCCCATCCCTCATTTTAAATGGAAAAGCACCAGGTGAAAGATGGATTCCAGTTCAGGTGACATGATCACATATCCTGTGAGACTTCATTACCCACTCTCTGGTGCACGCACCTATACAGGAAGTCTTACAAGTAAACAGAGCCATTTACAACCAAGTGTCCTAGTTAATGGGAGCCATCCAGATTCCAAACCACCATTAACAACCCACACTTTGCATAATTACAGTAGGACCTCTTATATTTCATATTCCTAGTTTCAGATACAAGAATGATACATTCATACAAATAGGATGACCTCAGTAGATTATAATCTTTGTAATGATACCCTTACAGGAGACCTTTTGCATAAAGTATAATCCAGTTACATCATAGCCACACTCATAAACATACTTTTATAAAAAGTATGGAGTGCAACATCGCATCAAGTATGGATAAATAGTCTGTTGCCTTAAAGTGTGCATATTAAATGAGTTCTCTAAAACCAAAATTATTAGCTAAAAGCAGTTTGATTCCAGGAGGATTAGTAATGTTTCAGTAGGAGCATCTCCCAATGGAATGGCTTGTGTTACAATATTGATCACTTCACATTTTTCAGAGCATGGTAGAGACACTGACTAATCCTTAAATATCTTTGCTAAGAATCTGAGATAAATTGTGTAGATTGCCAAGGCCAAAGAGCAAGGCAGTGGCAAAGTTTGGACTAGAATATTAATTGCCCCTTGAGCTCACGAGATCATGCTGCTTTTAGAAATATAGGGGTGTGAACAAGGAGGGCAGGGTGGGAAGATAAAGCATCTGAAAAACTGAATTTTTAGAAGTGCTTCAGAAATCACTCAGTCAGATCTGACTTGCTGAAAAGTAGGAGTACAATTTGTTTTGCTGCTATAGATACACAGCAGCAATTTTTTTCCAGCAATTTGTCAGATTTACTCAAGTGTCCAACTTGGAATAGAACAAATAGGGTACGGGGGCTGGGAGGAACAGAGGACACACTGAAGTAGTTTCCACCTCTTCCATAATACTTGAATGTCACTGTCATAACCATGTATACATCTATAATGACCTTACAATGGGGGCACCTGATAACACACAGTAGTTAAGGTTGCATTGTAAAATGGACTAAAATGGGGGCAGATACTTGCTTCCATCACCTGTCAGTGTAAAACTTCATACAGCAACACCTGGATCCAAGTTTTACAGGCAAGTTAAATCTTCTACTTTGTACACTGCCAAACCAGCTTAACACAGATGGTCCAATGCAGAAGACTAACAAAAATGACTCATTCAAATGTGATACTGTTGTTGTAGTTACTGTGACAAATTTTCAAGTTTTTGTTAGTCCATATTTGCCTGAAAAAACTTGCTCTTGAAGTTGGGAGTCAGATGGGATGCACAGAAGAATAAACCTGTTAAGCCTTGCCTCAGTGTTCTAAAGTGTTTAATGCAGAAAAGGGGATAATGGGAATGCATACAAGACTTTGAGAATGCTCCAGGCTATTGGTTTGTGACAAGAAGAAATACTACTTGAAAGAAAGGACATCACTCCAAGGAAGAAAACTTTGTATAATACAGGGATAACTTGCATAAGGGGAGCTTTCTGGGTATTATGTGTGCATAGTGGAGGCACACCTAACACACTAAGATCCTCTTGCTGTTCAAAGGCTTTGACATTGCTCCAAGGATGTACTTTTTGCTGTCCTGATGACAGTTGGACTTCCTACCATTCCTTAGAATCATGAACTCTACCATTTCATTATCACTTTCAAATTCTCAGTTGGTTCCTCCCTATTTGTCAAAATCCAATTGAGAACAGCTTCCCCCCCCCCAGTAGCTTTTTCCACCCTCTGAAATAAATTGTCTCAAATACATTCCAAGAACTTGTTGGATAATCTGTGCCCTGCTGTTGTTTTCCCAACAGATGTCTGGGTAGTTGAAGTTTCTGCATCACCACCAAGACCTGTGCTTTGGATGGTTTTGTTAGTTGTTTAAAAAAAGCCTCATCCACCTCTTCTTCCTGGTTAAGTGATCTGTAGTAGACCCCTATGATGATGACATCACTCTCTTTTACCCCTTTTATCCTCTCAACCTCAGTCCCTTTTTTCCCCTGCCTGTCCGTCCTGAGCAAGCTCTATCCTTCTGTCCAAATATTCCAGTCATGCGTATTATCCAACCAAGTCTCTGTGATGTCAACTATGTCATAGTTGTGTTTATTTACTAGATTTTTGAGTTCTTCCTGCTTATTCCCCATTCTTCTTGCATTAGTATACAGACATCTAAGATACTAATTTGATTTTCTTCACACTCTTTTCTCCCCCCCCCCCTCTTTCTGTCTTGTCTCTTCCTTATTTCTGCTATAACAGCCTGTGCTTTCCCTCTGACCCTTTTCCCAGCTCTCAATGTTTTTGACTTACCTGTGGACTTCGGTCATCTGCCCACGTCGAACCTAGCTTAAAGCCCTCCTCACTAGGTTAACTAGTCCTAAGCCAAATATGCTCTTCCCCTTCCTCGCTAGGTGGACCCAATCTCTGTTTAGCAGTCCTTCTTCCTGGAACAGCATCCCATAGTCAAGGAAGCTGAAACTCTTCCTGGCAATGTTATCCTCGCAGCCAGGCATTCACTTCCAGGGAACTGGTTTGGGAAGGTGAGGGGAATTGTACTATGAGGAGGAGCTGGGGGTGGGTGGGGAAGGAGAGAGAGCCCAGTGACAGCTGGGATGAGATGTGGTAGAAAGGGCCCCTGTGAAATGGGGAATGGTTAGTGTTGCCCACTAGAACGTGCTGTCAGCCATAGCCTAGAATGGACCCCAAGATTCCTGAGTGTCACCATTCCTTGGTCAGAAAATAGCTGTGAAATCATGTGGCAAAGTGTTTCATCCCCCTTCTGGCCTACAGCAAAGCTACTATTGTGCTAACTTGCTTTATTACCTTAAGTGGCAAAGGTTTGTGTAGTAGATACAAAAGGTTCCTATGCTGCCAGTGAACCATGTGAGTGTCAGTATACCACCATGATGGAATTTGTTTGCTCCTTTTTTAAAAACACATACGAAATCACCCACACACACAAAATACATCTAAAGAATATTAAGGCTGAAAAGTAAAACACAAAGTTGGAAAATGCTAATATATGCTTGCTTGGGCAACCTAATTCAGTCACCTTGTGCTTTTAAAGGCTTTTTCATAAGGTATACACAATGATGACACTGGGGTGGTTCTTCTCCTTCCCCTGTGCGTGCCCCCCGCCCCCAAAAAAACCAACCCCCCCCACAACTTTTCAGTATATGGAGTGAATGGTGTTCACTCCTTGTTTTCTCCTGGTTCACTATTTGGTTCTATGCCTAATTTACAGCACACTATTCAAACCCTGCTCTGACTACAATATTAACTTCTTCATGGGTTTTTTTGGGCTCCTCCCTGTAGTACAAACTAAGTTTTGTAACATCCTTGTGACATGAGGGGGTATTACCTCTATTATACAGATAGGGAAGTGAGGCTTGAGCTTAAAAGCAGAAATATTAACTAATTCTCACAGTGCCCAATTTGAAATGGCTAGCATTATATAGCACTTTATATGTTCAAATCACAGCTTCCATTGACTTCGGGTGCAGCTCAGCATGTCTTCAAATGAAACTGTAGAGTATCATAATAGTCGCTTAACTTGAAAATGGGGAATGGATGATCTGTTCTCCAGAGGTGCATTTATCTGCCCTACTCATGAGACTATTTATTTATTTTTTTCCCTATACTCCCCTGCCTAGTCACTGAAGACCTTCCAACTTCTGCAACAAATGTGGTAGTGGTCATTCAGCCAATAGTCACTGTTATTACACGAGTCTGATTTATCCCTAGAGCAGGGTGAGCCTGTGCACTGAATGAAGCGGGGCTCCCGTGGTGATCGTGTAATTAAAGACTGGCTCCCTTTTGCATATGTATTATGCTAAACTAAAACTGGTCTCGCATTTCCTAACGTTTGAATGTTTGACTTTGCAACTGTAATGATTTCTTACTGTAGCTTTTTTTTTTTTTTTTGCATGTGTAATTCACATACTACCCAGAGCACATCAGTGTGATATAAAAAGAAAATGGATTAATTAATTTGCATTAACTTTAAGTATTCTTCATGTATGCATATCTATACAAAGAATATTGCTTATTGTGCTCTAGGCCTATTTACATTTACCCTTACAGTTGCAGAGTGGTTATAACTGCACTTTGGGTTTTAATGGACTTGTGCGGACTACAAGCACAAACACTTAGATGCTGTCATAGAAATGTAGGGCTCCCAGGGCCGAATAGAGTAGAACAGTTACCTTCTATTCTGCAAATACAACACTCCTGTTAATGTACCCCAGGATATTATCCTTTGTTGCCAATACATACCATGGTGATAAAATTAAGCAGACTTTATCTCCCAGTGATTTTGCATCACTTTCTCAATTTGCTAGTGGAGGAAGGGAAGAGAGACACCCAGATCAGCAAAGGTATTTAGGTACTTCAAACCCAGAATTAAGTGCCTAAGTTACAGTTTTGGCTCCACTGCTATCTACCAAACTCTTGCTGAATCCTTTAAGTGTAACACCAACAGACCCTGGTCATCATCCAACCTGGAATCTCTGGAGCTCAATGTATAAGCATCTCTTTCTCCTCCCACCCACAATCGATGGGACAGAACACCACACCCAGGGGGTGTGAGGGTTACATAAGCACCTAGATTCACTGAACACTTACATTTTCAGGATAAAGGTAGCTGCTGTGCTTAAGTTTTTGCCTCTGGGCAAGTGCACTACTGCCTCTAGATATCATTTCCAGCCTAAGCCCCTGGATGTTTTCATGAACCAGGGGAAGATAGGCGTTAGTCTGCCTAAGTCTCAGGTAAGACCAATTAGATAGGCATGCTCAGAGGTTGCCTACTGGAGCAGATCCTATTCAAAATCAGTCTGGAGGAGGAGGTAGTGTTCACTGCGCTATGGGATAGTCCAATATGATGCTCCCTCAGTCTCTCCTATTGAAGCTGTTCCTCTGTGGATAACTAGCAGAAGAGTGGATTGGAGCAGGGGGGACTGGACCCTAAGTCTCTAAACCACTGGGCTATAGAGTCAGTCTCTCTCTAACTATGAATATTTAATACTCATTGGATGATTTCAGGAACTCTGTATCAGACTATATCATAACTCGGTGGTTAGAGCATGCTCCTGAGAAATGGGAGGTCATTGTTCAAATTCTTCCCTTTGCAGCTAGGGGAATTGAACCTAATGTCTTCCACATCCCAAGTATGCATGCTAACCACCAGGCTAAGTATTGTAAGGTGGCAGCTATACCAGTTAGTTTTCCTCTAGCTGTTTTGTGTGGAGCAAGGCAGGAGCCTAATTTCAGGCCTGGTCTGCATTGGGAATTTACTTCAGCATAGTCACATCTTTCAAGAGTGTGAAAAATCAATACCCCTGTGAGATGTAGCCATGCTGACCTAATCTCCAGTGCAGACGCTACTAGGTCCATGAAAGAATTCTTCTGTCAACCTCACTGTTGCCTCTTGGGGAGGTGGATTATCAACACTGATGGGGAAAATCCCTCCTATCAGCATATTTAGTTTCTACACTGAAGTGCTACAGAGGTGCAGCTGTGCCGCTTTAGTGTTTTAAGTGTAGACAAGCCCTCATTCCTGTAAGAAACACCTTTGTACCTAAGCCACCTAACTCCAGAAGATGAGTTCTCATTGCTAAGCAGAGGTAGGTGCGTTCTTGCAGGCGGACATAGGCTCCTATCTCTGTGAGAGGGGTAGGCTGAAGACACACCCCTGTCATTAGTATTTTCATTCGTTAGCCCCCACCTACCATGTTGACTTTTGTGAATCACTTTCCTAGGCACCTGTTTCTCCCCATTCATTCTATAGGGAGCCTAGGTGCTTAACTCAGGCTTTGTGGATCACAGTGGTATTCCTGTGATTTTATAGGTGCTCAGCATTGCAAAGCCTAAGTCCCTGTGTAGATCTGGGCCAGAAAAGAAAACTTGTCCCAGGCTATACAAGAAGTCTGTGCCGGAGCACAGATAATCTATGCCCATTCTAATGCCACTATTCTTCCCCTCTGTCTGGCAAAGCAACCTTCAGGCCTCAATCATCTACAAACCCTACAGAGAGTCATGATATCTCACCTGTGAAAATTTGTCTCACTCTGAGTAGTGCAGCATCAAAATACATTGCGTTGGCTGTGAGGGGCCTATTGAGGTTAAGATCTTGCTTTCATTATTATAGCCCTGAGTGGGGCACATGAAAAGTGTTCCTTAACCAATTACTTTCCTTTCACAACCCTACTAGTTTTGAACACACTATTGAATTCCCTCCTGAGGTGACATAGCATATGAGTTTGGGGAAATTGGGAGTCCAGGGATGAAAGTAAGTTGCACAATGAAATGTGGGGTTTATTGTTGAGAAATCTAGTCCAATGGTTCTGCAGGAGGCCCTACATTGCAAATGGCTTTATCATGCTTGTATACTTACTCAATTTAGACGACATGTTTCTTAGTGATTTACCCAGAAAACTAAATCAAGAAGTATTTATGCTTGTGAGAATAGTGTCTGAACAAAACCAACAGCTTCATATTACAAACCATATTACTCCTTCCGGGACTGCAGTTAAAATATCCTTCAGAGATGGTTCAGAAATTAGGAGACAAAGTGCCCCTTACACAGGGGGTTGGTAGTATCACCATAGTTAGGGTTGAAATAAGTTTGTTTTAGCATCCAGTTTTTCTTGGTGCTCTAAAATCAGTTCAAATACATGTATGATCTTGAAAATTGCTTTTTCACATGGGAGGCTGGGGTAAGTTCAGTGGTGCAATTTTAGTCATTTAGCAAAGGGGCTCCTGAGATATAACACACCAGTAGAAAGACCTGAGTAAAATTTTCTGATTTAACATCCTCCCATAACATGAGGATCAAATTTATTGCACTGCTTTGCCCAAACTGATAACACTTGATTGGGTTTGAACTCTAACTAGCACTGGAGCAATAACCAAAATGTTAGTATAGAGCCTGACTGATGTGCTACAGACAGTGATCTGCTAATGCTTTGTGGGAAGTAAGAGTGTCTGAGTAGCTCAGGGAAATGTGCTGTATCCATACTGATTGTGAGTTCATATCACACCCTTGGTAGACTTTTGAGGGTCTGTTGTGCACATTACTCTCTGCCTTTAGCCTCTGCCCTGAAGCAAATGCAAAGGAGCTCCATCTGGAAGTTTTTTCCCCAAGGGCAGAGCTTTTTGTTTAAGGAACAGTATTTCAAGGGGCTCAACAATGCATCTGAATACTTGAATTGTCTCAAATTTCTATGCCATATCAGGGCCATTGGTAGAGTCACAGGATCTCAGATGTGTACCACCAAGGAACTGCTTTTAACTTTTAAAAGTGATCTAAAATCCATCTATATTGGGACTTTGTCCTGAAAATTGGGGTGCCACAACAGGATTACAGTAGATTTGGGTGAGAACACCCACTGATGAATGAGGCAATGAACACCTCTGTGATCCTCCTCTGTAGAGCCCTTTCCTAAAATGGAGTAGGGAGTCTAGGGTTTCCCTGTCCTACTCCTTGGTGCCTTAAGCTGACTGTGAGGAGTACTTCTGTTATCACTTTACCTCTTCCCCACGGCTGCTGCAGCCCTACTGGAGTTATCAAGGGGTCAGGAGGAGGGCAAAGGTCATAATGGAGTGGCAGTAGGGTCTTCACAGGAATATTCCCTCAATCATGCTCCACTATCACTACCCCCATATCCTAAAAAATAAAAACAAAAAAAAGGGCCATTCACTATACCAAACTCCATTAATAGAGTTAAAATTTGCTGACTGTGCTTTGTACCCTTCCAAAATGTCAAATGCATTTACCCTTAAATGGTGCACCTCCCCCGCTGCAATTAACAGTAAGCACTAGTGCAAAAATCAAACTTGGTTTATCAATAACAAACTCTACCATCTTCTGGGGTGTGACTAGCAAAATTCAACACCATGCTTCTGCTTCATACATGCCTTTTGACCCTCACTGTATCAGGAGAAGCTACAATGATCATGGGGTTAGCTGCAGCAAGATGCTAGTGCTTGCAATGTCATCTGATGAGGGATGAAGCTTTCAATAAAAGAATTAGAGATCTTGCTGGCCTTTGGCATGCAGGAGCTCCAAGTAGATGATCACAGGAGCCTTCTTGGCTCCAGAAGTATGAAAGGCTTTTCAAAATGCCTGTGGAGTTTTAGGCCTGCTAGAAAGCCTCTGGAAATAGCAACCAGACATTCCACTAGGTATGTCAGGAAGATGGGACAACACAAGTTTCATCCTCTTCAAACACTTGCAAAATCTCAGTGCCCTTCAGAACTTCTCTCCACCAGCATCCACACAGTGCTATGTACCCTCTATCTGCTGGGCAGAAACACTGCCCTGGTGAGTTCTATTGCATCGCAATGCCACCCAAGGCTAAGTTGGGGCTAACGGAAGGTGACACTCTAGGGGAAATTCTTAGGACATGGTTGTGAATAGGTGTTAGGATCTAGCAACTCTTTGGCCAGTCTGGTGTAGATAAAGTGGTTGTGTGTAGGTTGTGCATAGCTAAATCCTGTTTGCTATGGGTGATGTCAGTTCTACCTTTTATCCTAGTAAAGACAAGGCCTAAGACTAGTGGATGTGTGTAGGGACTCTTGTACAATTTTCACACTTCCGTCTAATTTCTTGAGGGTACAGATGTCTCTTATGGGCTCTGGGCTTCACTCAGAGAAGGCGGAGTTAAGGTTTTCTGGGGATGTAGAGTGACATTACCTTAGCTCAATTTTTTGGTTTTCAGCAAACTAAATAGAGGTACATTTGAGATTCTGAAAGGATACAAAGCACCGATTGTCAACTTTAACTCTATCTTAATGAAGTTTTTGGGTAGTGAATTGTATTTGCACTATCCCTGGATTTGGAGGATGAGGTTAGGACCTTAGTTTTTTACTGAATCAGTTCCCACACCCATTGTGGTGAGTTATTTTAACCCAAGGGGCTCTTATTCCATTACAGTAAAGTATGTTCTCTGTACTACATGAGTTAGTACTTGCAGTTAAAGGTACCTGTTCTCTCTAGGGGATGGCCTTTACTAATCATAAGCTTCCCCATGGCAGCTAAACTTTGTGTTCCATGAGCTCTGTTTGACAGCTTTTGTGAACATTGGTCGCTGTGGGAATGTATTTGAATGGTTTTCACTACATGCCAGCTTTCAGTATTCTTAGTGATGGTAGGGGTGAGGTAATTTGGTCAATTATTTGAAGTCAATGAATGCTGCTTTTGAACTTTAACTCCAGTTTATTGTAAAACTACATAATGAGAGAAAAATATTCTAATAAGCCAGTAAAAGGGATATTTTTAAAAGTGAGCCTATTATGGGGTTCAGGAGAGGAAGCTGCTACACCAGATTCTGAGAGAACAATTGACCCTTTTAACCTCTATCCCCACTCTCTTCCTTCTTAAGGTCAATTTCCTTGTTATACTGCAATAGTTGTCAAATAACTCTTTTCCCCATCCCAGAACGTCCTGCCCAAATTCTTTACTTGTTGTGGGGAGATAAGAAAAGAAGCGCTCATTCTCTGGAACCTTGAACCATTCCAGCTCCTGCAGTGCATGCAGGTGTTTTGTAAATCTATTTTTGATTTATTGAATTGACCAGATCTGACAGAGGCAGGAATTGTGTGGCCCTAGCTGTGAAGGATGCAGTCATGTGAAGCCTCATACAAGAGAGGGGTGTGAACATGCCAAATCAAACTGTTAATGAACAACTTTCCCTGGTACTTTCCCAGTTCTGTTGGGCTTTCAGAGAGTGAAGAAATATAATTAGTTTTGAAGTGGTGTGTGTGTGTTTGGAGGTTACTCCATCTCCAAGAAAACTTTTCACCTGCTCAGTGTTTCATTTCACACTAAGATTAATGAGGATATGTAGTCAGGCAAGCATTAAAGTTAGAGTATGCAGCTGTATGCAGCCTTATGCAAAATTTTAATTAGATGTTAGCTAAAAATAGTAATCCTTTTGTGGGTTTTCTAGTTCTGAGAAGTAAATACAAAGTCCAAATTATTAAGAGTTTTGTTTAGAAGTCACACACGTTCTGCAGATAAAAATGTGCGTGTACATACTCAGTGATTAGCTTCAAAATTATTTCAAAAGTAGATCTGCTGACTCTAGTCTCCCATTTTCTTATAGAATATACTAACTGAAGAGGGATCCCTTTAAAAAAGTCATTTTTTTAAAAAAGGAGACCTTTTAAAAACCTTTAAGTGACCTGAGTGAAATCTGTTTCTTCCAGAGCTACTGATTTCTGTGACTAACTTTCCTGAGAAACAGGCATAGGAAAAGTGAAGACTAAACAATGGAGATGGCAGTGCAAAAACTAAGGGAGCATTAAAGATGATCAGACAAAAACTAAGCATATAACCTACTATCTGATACGATATACTTTAACATTTGTTAGCTTTGCAACCAAGCAGAAAGAATCTCTGTATCTAAACACCCACATAAGATGTTATATCTGACACATCTCATCCTTAAACAGGCAATATCCATTCTTACTCATATTCTTAGTCCAATCCAGACCACAACATACACTAACAACTAGAAACTAGAATTTCCTACCCTACATCTGGGGGGGGGGGTAGGAAAAAACAAGAGGAAACAGGCTACCTTGCATAATGACTTAGCCACTCCCAGTCTCTATTTAAGCCTAAATTAATAGTATCCAATTTGCAAATGAATTCCAATTCAGCAGTTTCTCGCTGGAGTCTGGATTTGAAGTTTTTTTGTTTTAAGATAGCTACCTTCATGTCTGTGATTGCGTGACCAGAGAGATTGAAGTGTTCTCCGACTGGTTTATGAATGTTATAATTCTTGACATCTGATTTGTATCCATTTATTCTTTTACGTAGAGACTGTCCAGTTTGACCAATGTACATGGCAGAGGGGCATTGCTGGCACATGATGGCATATCACATTGGTGGATGTGCAGGTGAACGAGCCTCTGATAGTGTGGCTGATGTTATTAGGCCCTGTGATGGTGTCCCCCTGAATAGATATGTGGGCACAGTTGGCAACGGGCTTTGTTGCAAGGATAAGTTCCTGGGTTAGTGGTTCTGTTGTGTGGTATGTGGTTGTTGGTGAGTATTTGCTTCAGGTTGCGGGGCTGTCTGAAGGCAAGGACTGGCCTGTCTCCCAAGATTTGTGAGAGTGTTGGGTCATCCTTTAGGATAGGTTGTAGATCCTTAATAATGCGTTGGAGGGGTTTTAGTTGGGGGCTGAAGGTGACGGCTAGTGGCGTTCTGTTATTTTCTTTGTTAGGCCTGTCCTGTAGTAGGTAACTTCTAGGAACTCTTCTGGCTCTATCAATCTGTTTCTTTACTTCTGCAGGTGGGTATTGTAGTTGTAAGAAAGCTTGACAGATCTTGTAGGTGTTTGTCTCTGTCTGAGGGGTTGGAGCAAATGCGGTTGTATCGCAGAGCTTGGCTGTAGACGATGGATCGTGTGGTGTGGTCAGGGTGAAAGCTGGAGGCATGCAGGTAGGAATAGCGGTCAGTAGGTTTCCGGTATAGGGTGGTGTTTATGTGACCATTGTTTATTAGCACTGTAGTGTCCAGGAAGTGGATCTCTTGTGTGGACTGGACCAGGCTGAGGTTGGTGGTGGGATGGAAATTGTTGAAATCATGGTGGAATTCCTCAAGGGCTTCTTTTCCATGGGTCCAGATGATGAAGATGTCATCAATATAGCGCAAGTAGAGTAGGGGCGTTAGGGGACGAGAGCTAAGGAAGCGTTGTTCTAAATCAGCCATAAAAATGTTGGCATACTGTGGGGCCATGCGGGTACCCATAGCAGTGCCACTGATCTGAAGGTATACATTGTCCCCAAATGTGAAATAGTTATGGGTAAGGACAAAGTCAAAGTTCAGCCACCAGGTTAGCTGTGACATTATCGGGGATAGTGTTCTTGACGGCTTGTAGTCCATCTTTGTGTGGAATGTTGGTGTAGAGGGCTTCTACATCCATAGTATCCTATCCTAAAGGATAGGATATCCTAAAGGATGACCCAACACTCTCACAAATCTTGGGAGACAGGCCAGTCCTTGCCTACAGACAGCCTCGCAACCTGAAGCAAATACTCGCCAACAACCACATACCACACAACAGAACCACTAACCCAGGAACTTATCCTTGCAACAAAGCCCGTTGCCAACTGTGCCCACATATCTATTCAGGGGACACCATCACAGGGCCTAATAACATCAGCCACACTATCAGAGGCTCGTTCACCTGCACATCCACCAATGTGATATGCCATCATGTGCCAGCAATGCCCCTCTGCCATGTACATTGGTCAAACTGGACAGTCTCTACGTAAAAGAATAAATGGACACAAATCAGATGTCAAGAATAACATTCATAAACCAGTCGGAGAACACTTCAATCTCTCTGGTTATGCAATCACAGACATGAAGGTAGCTATCTTAAAACAAAAAACCTTCAAATCCAGACTCCAGCGAGAAACTGCTGAATTGGAATTCATTTGCAAATTGGATACTATTAATTTAGGCTTAAATAGAGACTGGGAGTGGCTAAGTCATTATGCAAGGTAGCCTGTTTCCTCTTGTTTTTTCCTACCCCGCCCCCCCCAGATGTTCTGGTTTAACTTGGATTTAAACTTGGAGAGTGGTCAGTTTGGATGAGCTATTACCAGCAGGAGAGTGAGTTTGTGTGTGTATGGGGGTGGGGGGATGTGAGAACCTGGATTTGTGCAGGAAATAGCCAGACTTGATTATCATGCACATTGTGTAAAGAGTTGTCACTTTGGATGGGCTATCACCAGCAGGAGAGTGAATTTGTGTGGGGGGATGGAGGGTGAGAAAACCTGGATTTGTGCTGGAAATGGCCCACTTGATGATCACTTTAGATAAGCTATTACCAGCAGGACAGTGGGGTGGGAGGAGGTATTGTTTCATATTCTCTGTGTATATATAAAGTCTGCTGCAGTTTCCACGGTATGCATCTGATGAAGTGAGCTGTAGCTCACGAAAGCTCATGCTCAAATAAATTGGTTAGTCTCTAAGGTGCCACAAGTACTCCTTTTCTTTTCACAAAACTGGGTAACAAAATGGCAAAATTCAGTGTTGATAAATGCAAAGTAATGCATATTGGAAAACATTCCAACTGTATATACAAAATGATGGGGTCAAAAATAGCTCCAGTTACTCAAGAAACAGATCTTGGAGTCGTGTATAGTTCTCTTAAAGCATCTGGTTAATGTTCAATGTCAGTCAAAAAAGCTAACAATTTGGGAACCATTAGGAAAAGGATTGATAATACAACAGTAAATATCATAATGCCACTGTATAAATCCATTTTGTGCCCACTCCTTGAATACTGCTTGCCGTTCTGGTCGCCTCATCTCAAAAATATATATTGGAACTGGTAAAAGCAGAGGAGGGCAACAAAAATGATAAGGGTATGGAACAGCTTCCATCTGAGGAGAGATTAAAAAGACTGGGACTGTTCAGCTTGGAAAAGAGATGACTAAATAGGGTTATGATAGAGGTCTATAAAATTATGAATGGTGTGGAGAAATGGAATAGGGAAGTGTTATTTACTGCTTCACATAACACAAGAACTAAGGGTCACCCAATGAAATTAATAGGCAGCAGGTTTAAAACAAGTAGTATTTCTTCACACAACAGTCAACCTGTGCAACTTGTTGCCAGGGGATGTTGTGAAGGCCAAAACTATAATTGGGTTAAAAAAAAAGAATTAGATAAGTTCATGGAAGATAGGAACATCGCGCTTGGGGTTGCATCTTGGCTAATAGCCACTGATGGACCTAAGCCTCTGACTGCTGGAAACTAAGACTAAACAGGGGGTGGATCACTAAGTAATTGCCCTGTTTTGTTCACTCCCTCAGAAGCATCTGGCAGTGGCCACCATTAGAAGAGAGGATACTGGGCTAGATGGACCATTGGTCTGACCCAGTATTCTCATGAGAAAATAGTATTCTTATGTAAAACCTTGTAAAGCTGAGGTTACTAAAATGTAGTATAATATGGTGCGTATCTAGTAGCTAAAAAGCTACTTGTGTAAACGAGACTACATATAAAATTTCACTGCATTTGAAAATAGAATTGAGTGTGAGAGATCCAAATAGAGTCTTAACTCTCATTCCTTTCTCCAACTGTCAGTTCTTATTAAAAGTGAAGCTTCTTATTCTTAAGAATTCTGGAAAAAGCAAAGGACATGGGGAGGGAAGAAGGAAGAGTACATGTTCACAGTGGTCTCACAGGCTGTTCAAATATGAACCTTACAAATGGTATTTTTAATGACTGGAATCCTATAACACAGGGATTAGCAACCTTTGGGACGTGGCCCCTCAGGGAAATCCACTGGTGGGCCGGGATGGTTTGTTTACCTGCAGTGTCTGCAGGTTCAGCCGATCATAGCTCCCACTGGCCTGGAGCCCAATGGGGGCCGTGGGAAGTGGCCGCCAGCACATCCCTCAGCCCTCACTGCTTCCTGCAGCCCCCATTGGCCTGGAATGGCGAACCGCAGCCAGTGGGAGCTGCAGTTGGCCGAAGTTGTGGACGCTGTAGGTAAACAAACCATCCTGGCCTGCCAGCAGATTTCCCTTATAGGCTGTGTGTGCCAAAAGTTGCCGATCCCTGCTGTAACACCTTGGAAGAGGTTATTTTGGGCTTAGTAACAGGAAACGTGGTCATCGAATGTTTAAAGCACAAGAGTTGGAAGATTTGGACTCTATTTCCAGTTTGGTCCCAGTCTTTCACTGATCTTGTGCACATCATTTGGGTCTCTATTTTCCCTTACCCCCACAAAACGAGTACTGGCAACTCCAAATGAAGAGAATGGAGCAGCTGGTCGTCAGAATACCTTGGAAGAGAAAGCCCTTAATTTCTCCATCCATGGTTCTTTTGCCTTGCAAACGAGAGCTATTAACCACAGTATCTCATAGGTGTACTATAAAGGTTAATTCATGTTGGTAAAGTGGAAGATGCAGTAGAAATGCAAATTATTGTGTAGTATATACAGGGTGAGATTGCCAGAAGCATTTAGCATTGACTTAATTTGTTAGGCATTTTTCCATTGATTTTAATACTATTGGCTTTAGTGGGAGCAAAGTTAGGCCAACAAGGAATATTCTGGGAAATCTCTCCCCCTTCCCTCCCACCAGTGTATTATTCATCCTCTGAGCAAATCCCCATGGCTGATGCCTGAAGATTCCAAAAATGTGACATCCCCCCAACACACACACACACACACACACACTGTCTCCCATGTTCTGCAAAAGGTGTCAACTTAAATTAGATTATGAAACCTAAACCACAAATTCTTCTGACCATTTGTCTAGACAAATAGCCTAGTCTACCTAGCCTAGTCTACCTGCTGCAGCACAGGAGGAGGCGGATATCTGAAACAAAAAAAAATCAAATAAATTTTCTGTTCTTTCCAAGTCATGCTAAATAACTGTGGGGATTTCATATTTTGGATGCATGTTTTTCCCCCTCCAAGGCTATTTTGCCCCAATCTGAAATTTGCCACCATGAACATATCATACCAGTCTCTTGGTGCCTCCCAACTTCTGAATTTGACATAATTCACCATTTTATGTAAATAATCAAATGCTGAAAAACTCCTAATATAAAGTATCCCTATGGTCAACCAGGCCTCTTTCCTCCCTACCTCTAACACTAAGCCCTGGTCTACACTAGGACGTTAGGTCGAATTTAGCAGCGTTAAATTGATGTAAACCTGCACCCATCCACACAATGAAGCCCTTTATTTCGACTTAAAGGGCTCTTAAAATCGATTTCCTTACTCCACCCCTGACAAGTGGATTAGCGCTTAAATCGACGTTGCCGTCTCGAATTTGGGGTACTGTGGACACAATTCGATGGTATTGGCCTCCGGGAGCTATCCCAGAGTGCTCCATTGTGACCACTCTGGACAGCACTCTCAACTCAGATGCACTGGCCAGGTAGACAGGAAAAGAACCGTGAACTTTTGAATCTCATTTCCTGTTTGGCCAGCGTGGCAAGCTGCAGGTGACCATGCAGAGCTCATCAGCACAGGTGACCATGATGGAGTCCCAGAATCGCAAAAGAGCTCCAGCATGGACCGAACGGGAGGTACGGGATCTGATCGCTGTTTGGGGAGAGGAATCCATGCTATCAGAACTCCGTTCCAGTTTTCGAAATGCCAAAACCTTTGTGAAAATCTCCCAGGGCATGAAGGACAGAGGCCATAACAGGGACCCGAAGCAGTGCCGTGTGAAACTGAAGGAGCTGAGGCAAGCCTACCAGAAAACCAGAGAGGCGAACAGCTGCTCTGGGTCAGAGCCCCAAACATGCTGCTTCTATGATGAGCTGCATGCCATTTTAGGAGGTTCAGCCACCACTACTCCAGCCGTGTTGTTTGACTCCTTCAATGGAGATGGAGGCAATATGGAAGCAGGTTTTGGGGACGAAGAAGATGATAGCTCACAGCAAGCAAGCGGAGAAACCGGTTTTCCCGACAGCCAGGAACTGTTTCTCACCCTAGACCTGGAGCCAGTACCCCCCGAACCCACCCAAGGCTGCCTCCTGGACCCAGCAGGCGGAGAAGGGACCTCTGGTGAGTGTACCTTTTAAAATACTATGCTTGCTTTTAAACCATGTATGTGAAAGGATTACTTTGCCCTGGCATTTGCAGTTCTCCTAGATGTAGTCCTAAAGCCTTTGCAAAAGGTTTCTGGGGAGGGCAGCCTTATTGCGTCCTTCATGGTAGGACACTTTACCACTCCAGGCCAGTAACACGTACTCGGGAATCATTGTAGAACAAAGCATTGCAGTGTATGTTTGCTGGCATTCAGACAACATCCGTTCTTTGTCTCTCTGTGTTATCCTCAGGAGAGTGAGAGATAATTCATGGTCACCTGGTTGAAAGAGTGCTTTTCTTCAGGGGACACGCAGAGGAGCCCATTCCTGCTGGGCTGTTTGCCTGTGGCTAAACAGAAATGTTCCCTGCTGTTAGCCACAGGGAGGGGGGAAGGTTGAGGGGGTAGTCACGCGGTGGGAGGAGGCAAAATGCGACCTTGTAACGAAAGCACATGTGCTATGTATGTAATGTTAACAGCAAGGTTTACCCTGAAAGAGTGTAGCCACTGTTTTATAAAATGTGTCTTTTTAAATACCGCTGTCCCTTTTTTCCTCCACCAGCTGCATGTGTTTCAAGGATCACAGGATCTTCTCCTTCCCAGAGGCTAGTGAAGCTTAGAAAGGAAAAAAAAACTCGCAATGAAATGTTCTCCGAGCTCATGCTGTCCTCCCACACTGACAGAGCACAGATGAATGCGTGGAGGCAAATAATGTCAGAGTGCAGGAAAGCACAAAATGACCGGGAGGAGAGGTGGCAGGCTGAAGAGAGTAAGTGGCGGGCTGAAGCTCAAATGTGGTGGCAGCGTGATGAGAGGAGGCAGGATTCAATGCTGAGGCTGCTGCAGGACCAAACCAGTATGCTCCAGTGTATGGTTGAGCTGCAGCAAAGGCAGCTGGAGCACAGACTGCCACTGCTGCCCCTCTGTAACCAACCACCCTCCTCCCCAAGTTCCATAGCCTCCAGACGCCCAAGAACGCAGTGAGGGGGCCTCCGGCCAACCAGCCACTCCACCACAGAGGATTGCCCCAAAAAAAGAAGGCTGTCATTCAATAAATTTTAAAGTTGTAAACTTTTAAAGTGCTGTGCTTAAAGTGCTGTGTGGCATTTTCCTTCCCTCCTCCACCACCCCTCCTGGGCTACCTTGGTAGTCATCCCCCTATTTGTGAGATGAATGAATAAAGAATGCATGAATGTGAAGCAACAATGACTTTATTGCCTCTGCAAGCGGTGATTGAAGGGAGGAGGGGCGGGTGGTTTCATCAAGGAGAAACAAACAGAACTTTCACACCATAGCCTGGCCAGTCATGAAACTGGTTTTCAAAGCTTCTGATGTGTACTGCGCCCTCCTGTGCTCTTCTAACCGCCCTGGTGTCTGGCTGCGCGTAACCAGCAGCCAGGCGATTTGCCTCAACCTCCCACCCCGCCATAAACATCTCCCCCTTACTCTCACAGATATTGTGGAGCACACAGCAAGCAGTAATAACAGTGGGAATACTGGTTTCGCTGAGGTCTAAGCGAGTCAGTAAACTGTGCCAGTGTGCCTTTAAATGTCCAAATGCACATTCTACCACCATTCTGCACTTGCTCAGCCTGTAGTTGAACAGCTCCTGACTACTGTCCAGGCTGCCTGTGTATGGCTTCATGAGCCATGGCATTAAGGGGTAGGCTGGGTCCCCAAGGATACATATAGGCATTTCAACATCCCCATCAGTTATTTTCTGGTCTGGGAATAAAGTCCCTTCCTGCAGCTTTTGAAACAGACCAGAGTTCCTGAAGATGCGAGCATCATGCACCTTTCCCAGCCATCCCACGTTGATGTTGGTGAAACGTCCCTTGTGATCCACCAGAGCTTGCAGCACTATCGAAAAGTACCCCTTGCGGTTTATGTACTCAGTGGCTTGGTGCTCCAGTGCCAAGATAGGGATATGGGTTCCGTCTATAGCCCCACCACAGTTAGGGAATCCCATTGCAGCAAAGCCATCCACTATGACCTGCACATTTCCCAGGGTCACTACCCACATCTTTGATTGCATGGGCTACTTGCATCACAGCAGCCCCCACAGTAGATGTGCAAGCTTCCACAGGGCTATCGCCACTCACTTCTCAACTGTGAGGGCTGCTCTCACCTTGGTATTCATGCGCCTCAGGGCAGGGGAAAGCAAGTCAAAGTTCCATGAAAGTGCCCTTACGCATGCAAAAGTTTCGCAGCCACTGGGAATCGTCCCAGACCTGCAACACTATGTGGTCCCACCAGTCTGTGCTTGTTTCCCGAGCCCAGAATCGGCGTTCCACAGCATGAACCTGCCCCATTAGCACCATGATGCATGCATTGGCAGGGCCCATGCTTTCAGAGAAATCTGTGTCCATGTCCTGATCACTCACGTGACCGCACTGACATCACCTCCTCGCCCAGTATCGCTTTGCCAGGTTCTGGTGCTGCATATACTGCTGGATAATGTGTGTGGTGTTTAATGTGCTCCTAATTGCCAAAGTGAGCTGAGCAGCCTCCATGCTTGCCTTGGTATGGCGTCCGCACAGAAAAAAGGCACAGAACGATTGTCTGCCGTTGCTCTGACAGAGGGAGGGGCAACTGACGACACTGCTTTCAGGGTTGGCTTCAGGGAGCTAAAATCAACAAAGGGGGTGTCTTTACATCAAGGAGTATTTCAGGCAGGACTTCACGGAGGGTTCCAATAAGAAATGGTGCACCTAAGTTATCGTTGTTATTGGAACAAGGAGGTTAGCCTGGCCTCTGATTGATACATGGCTAGATTTACCTTGCTGCACCTTCTCTGTGAGTGACTGCAGTGTGACCTAGAGGAATGAGTCCCCTAGACAGGGGAGGAGGCAAATGAGTACAAAACAAATCTGGTCTCTTTCTTGTTTTGACCCACTCCATGCATCTTTTACATCTTTGGCTGGCAGCAGACGGTGCAGAAGGACTGCATGCCATCCACATCTCATGGCTGCTTGGCAGAAGATGGTACAATACGACTACTAGCAATCCTCATCTCTTGCCTGCCTGGCAGAAGATGGTACAGTACGACTGCTAGCAGTCCATATCGCCTGCCCGCTCACCATAAGACGGTTCAATAGGACTGACTGCAGGACTAAAGAGAATGACCTGGTCAAGTCACTCCAAATTTAGTCCCTGCGCCCATGTCTGCCCAGGCGCTCCCAGCAGACGTGGCCAGGAGTACCTCGGACACGACGAGGACGACTACCAATCGTATTGCACCGTCTGCTGCCAGAAGGCAATGGGTTGCTGCTACTGTGCAGCAAAGCCGTACCGCTTCTGCCAGCACCCAGGAGACATAGGGTGACGGTTACCTGAGCGGGCTCCATGCTTGCAGTGGTATGGCATCTGCACAGGTAACTCAGGAAAAAAGGCGCGAAATGATTGTCTGCCCTTGCTTTCACAGAGGGAGGGAGGGAACGGGGGCCTGATGATATGTACCCAGAACCACCCGCAACAATGTTTTAGCCCCATCAGGCATTGGGATCTCAACCCAGAATTCCAATGGGCAGTGGAGACTGCGGGAACTGTGGGATAGCTACCCACAGTGCAACGGACAGTTCAACGCTCCAGAAGTCTACTCGAGCCTCGGTACTGTGGAAGCACTCCGCTGAGTTAATGCACTTAGAGCATTTTCTGTGGGGACACACACTCGAATATATAAAACCGATTTCTAAAAAACCCGACTTCTATAAATTCGACCTTATTCCGTAGTGTAGACTTACCCTAAGAAAATTACATCACCTGAAGTTCTTCTGGAATTTTAGAGGGCAGGTAAATAGGATTCATTTAAACTCTTTAGTCCCCAATCTGATACAGGATCACATTACCAGACTTCCATTACAAGCATTCCTTTCTCTTGCTATAAGCTTATGTTTTATTGCTATCTTCCAGCCAAAATTAGGAACAAACTCCCTTTCATGAATTGGAAATTGTCTTTACCTACTCTAAATTAGGGATACCATAGTAGCAACAAAACATGCTCTCAGGTGGGCTGATATCACTTCTGGGATTCTCCCAACTCCTTGAGGCCAGCGGAATCAAAAAATTGATGATCAGTTCAAATTCTGATCTTGATGATAGTGCAGGGCGTTAATTTTAAGTAGCGAATAATAATGGCCATGGCCACAAACATAATTTGCTTTAAAGGCAGTCTTTGGACTTATGACACAATTGGTTCCTGAAATTTGTATTGTGAATCAAAACGTCATAACTCGGAACTGCAATCCACTCCATTGTGGGACCGAGCATTGTAAAGTCAAAACTAATTGTCGTAAGTTGAATCAGGTGTCAATTCAGAAACATTGTAAATTCTCATGTGTGGGAACATAATTTGAATTTAAAAATAGTCCCATGTAATTGCCCAGATAAACTTGAACGTTTGTTGCCCACCTCTGAAGTATTTGGAATGAGAATTTTGTTTGGATGCATTTCTTAATCTCAAATTCCCATAGAGACTTGCTAACAAGGACCAACTCCTAAAATCTCATTCCAACAATTTTCAGTCAGGCACTTATGTTATGGCATCATCTGCTAACTTGTGAATGAGTACATATCTAAAAATACATGTATACAGTAAAGTATGTGAAACTTTTGTAATATTGCAAGTGGCAGCATGTCATAGTAATATACATAGTATATTTTTATGGCTATGGGATAGAGTGGTGATTTTCTTAATCAAATCAGGAAACAATCTATTTAGAAAAGTAGCTAAAACCAGCATCCAATACCCGCTCTAAAATTCCTGTTGCTAAATTTGCAGACTGTCTAATATCAAATCTGAGGTAATCTGAAGTTTGAGTGCTCCTTGCCTTGTGATCCATTGGATATTCTATCCTTCATACCTACATATTGTATATGGAAATGGATTAAAACAAGTTCTTAATTTAAAGCGAAACTAAAATTATAAATTTCAGCTTGTACAAAAGGCACAAGAAAGGAATTTCTAGATAAAATCCAGAATCTGTGACCTTGTCTAGAAGTTTTCAAACACAAGCTTTAAAATGATCTAGGGTAATCACTTATTCATTGGAATTGCTGGTTTAAGTTACCTGGGTCTGAAGCATAAAAAAAGAGGAGGGGCAGTGGGATGGGGTGGTAGAGCTGAAGTACCTGAAACAATGTTACAAGTATTGATAGATTAAGTTAGGAGCTCCCTCTAAAAAAACCAAAAAGGAGTACTTGTGGCACCTTAGAGACTAACAAATTAAGTACTCCTTTTCTTTTTGTGGATACAGACTAACATGGCTGCTACTCTAAGCTCCCTCTAGTGGCCTGTCATCTTATTGTAAGCAGTTTCATTTTACAGTTAAATAGATTCCCATGGTTTGCATCATGTCATTCCCTGATTAATGACAACATTGCAATGTTAATATACACAAATTTAAACAGAGGATTAAATATCCTTCTAAAACTTTGTCAGATGTCTCCCTTGTCATCTGAGAAATTTAAAATATTGGCATTTTAGATAATGAATTTAATGGTCTGTTCTGGTCAGTTTAAAAATAATCACTGATGCAATCTTCCCAATTTATTATGTGTGCACTTAGTGTGCTAGAGGAGTTCAGTGGTGAGGGTACTAGCTAGGACCATGGGAGATGAGGGGTCAGGTTCCAGCTCTGCCACAGATTTCCTCTGTAACCATGGACAAGTCACTTAACCTCTCTGTGCATTAATTCTCCATCTGTAAAATGGACAATGATGCTTCCGTACTTCACAGGAGTGTTGTGACAATAGCTAAACTTAAAAAAATTGAGACATTCAGACACTGATGGGGGCAATATAAGTACTTTAGAATTCCTGTAATTGAAACTAGGAAATTCTAGGATAGCTTCTCTTGTCTTTGTTCTTAAATATGTGCATGTTGAATCAAAGAGTATAACTTCAAATGAACTAAGTTACCCATCTTCAGGATTGTCAATTTAAAATAGTATTTAATTACTATTAATATAGTATGTGGCTTAAGTCAAATTTCTCAGATCTCTTTCTAGTGGACAAATATCTTAATCCAAAAAACTACTTCCAAAACTGTCAGTTGATTACCTTTTTAGAAGACTCAAAAAGGACACCAAGAACTGAAGGGGAAGAGAATGAACTCCTCTTGCCCCTCACCTTTTCTTACCTCAGATACTATGTTGGCTATCCCAGTTTACAGCTGGGATACTTTGGAGTGGTGTATCTTTTCTATGGCTGTGAGTCTTCACATTTCTGTGCTCTACATTATAAATGCCTTTCAAAATAAATTCACAGATATGTAACAAAAACCTAACCAATCAAATAAAATAAGATGGGACTGAGGAGGAGGAATAATTTCAACTTTCTGATTCAGTGTTTTATATAAAAAATTACTTAAAATTAATTATCTTGGTTTAGTCTCAATTTTTAAAATCTCTCTTCAGAATACAATCTATAAGATGTACTCATTAACTGTTCAAGGTGTGTGTGTGTGTGTGTTAACTCAATGATTTACTGATAAGGAGTGCCATGTGACATTCCTGACTGCATAAATATACAAGCACTTCCAGCACACATACCCTCTTGCAGATTTTTAGTACAGACCTTGCCAGTGATTTGAGTGAAACTTTGATGGTTGAGTCACAAATTCCTGAAAAATGACTCCTATTAGAAATGCTGATAACCTTAAATATATCTAAATAATATAATTACAACATAGTCTACTCCTGTGGTTCTGAAGATACAAAACTGGAGCGCTGAGACTAACAGTCAAGATAAATTTCAGAGTAGCAGTCGTGTTAGTCTGTATCTGCAAAAAGAACAGGAGTACTTGTGGCACCTTAGACTAGCAAATTTATTTGAGCATAAGCTTAAGTGGGCTACAGCCCACTTCATCGGATGCATAGAATGGAATATATAGTAAGACTATATATAACACACACAACATGAAAAGATGGAAGTAGCCATACCAACTGTAAGAGGCTAATTAATTAAGTTGAGCTATTATCAGCAGGAGAAAAAAAAACTTGTAGTGATAATCAAGATGGCCCCTTTAGACAGTTGTCAAGAAGGTGTGAGGATACTTAACGTGGGGAAATAGATTCAATATGTGTAATGACCCAGCCACTCCCAGTCTCTAGTCAGACCCAAGTTAATGGTATCTAGTTTGTATATTAATTCAAGCTCAGCAGTTTCTCGTTGGATTCGGTTTTTGAAGCTTTTCTGTTGCAAAATTGCCACCTTTAAAGTCTGTTACTGAGTGGTCAGAGAGGTTGAAGTGTTCTCTGACTGGTTTTTGAATGTTATGATTCCTGATGTCAGATTTGTGTCCATTTATTCTTTTGTATAGAGACTGCCACATATATTGGCCAAACCAGACAGAGGGGCATTGCTGACACACATCACATTGTTAGATGTGCAGGTGAACAAGCCCCTGATGGCATGACTAATGTGATTAGGTCCTGTGATGGTGTCACTTGAATAAATATGTGGACAGAGTTGGCATTGGGCTTTGTTACAAGGATAGGTTCCTGGGTTAGTGTTTTTGTTGTGTGGTTGCTGGAGAGTATTTGCTTCAGGTTGGGGGCTGTCTATAAGCAAGGACTGGTCTGTCTCCCAAGATCTGTGAGAGCGAGGGATCATTTTTCAGGATAGGTTGTAGATTTTTGATGATGCGCTGGAGAGGTTTTAGTTGGGGGCTGAAGGTGACAGCTAGTGGCATTCTGTTATTTTCTTTGTTGGGCCTGTCTTGTAGTTTGTGACTTCTGGGTACTCTTCTGTCAATCTGTTTCTTCGCTTCAGCAGGTGGGTACTGTAGTTGTAAGAATGCTTGATGGAGATCTTGTAGGTGTTTGTCTCTGTCTGAGGGATTGTCAGTTGTATCTTAGATCAGTGGTTCTCAAAGCCGGTCTACCGCTTGTTCAGGGAAAGCCCCTGGTGCGCCCGGTTTGTTTACCTGCCGCATCCCCAGATTTGGCCGATTGCAGCTCCCACTGGCCGCAGCTCACTGCTCCAGGCCAATGGGGCTGTGGGAAGCGGCGTGGGCCAAGTGACATGCTGGCCCCCATTTCTGCAGCCCCCGGTGGCCTGGAGCGGCAACCGTGGTCAGTGGGAGCCGCAATCAGCCGAACCTGTGGACGCGACAGGTAAACAAACCAGTCCTGTGTGCTAGGGGCTTTCCCTGAACAAGCTTTGAGAACCAGTCTTAGAGCTTGGCTGTAGACAATGGATAATGTGGTGTGTCCTGGATGGAAGCTGGAGGCATATAGAAAGAAGAAGTGGGACTGCTAAACACTGAGGATGGAGTGGAGGTCAAGGATAATCTAGGCATGGCCCAATATCTAAACAAATACTTTGCCTCAGTCTTTAATAACACTAAAGAGGATCTTGGGGATAATGGTAGCATGACAAATGGGAATGAGGATATGGAGGTAGACATTACCGTATTTGAGGTAGAAGCAAAACTCAGACAGCTTACTGGGACTAAATCGGGGGGCCCAGATAATCTTCAAAGAATATTAAAGGAACTGGCACATGAAATTGCAAACCCATTAGCAAGAATTTTTAATGAATCTGTAAACTCAGGGGTTGTACTGTATGATTGGAGAATTGCTAACATAGTTCCTATTTTTAAGAATGGGGAAAAGTGATCTGGGTAATTATAGGCCTGTTAGTTTGACATCTGTAGTATGCAAGGTCTTGGAAAAAATTTTGAAGGAGAAAGTAGTTAAGGACATTGAGGTCAATGGTAAATGGGACAAAATACAACATGGTTTTACAAAAGGTAGATCTTGCCAAACTAACCTGATCTCCTCCTTTGAGAAAGAAGATTTTTTTAGACAAAGGAAATGCAGTGTATCTAATTTACCTAGATTTCAGTAAGGTGTTTGATACCGTGCCACATGGGGAATTAGTTAAATTGGATAAGATGGGAATCAATAGGAAAATTGAAAGGTGGATAAGGAATTGGTTAAAGGGGAGACTACAACAGGTCCTACTGAAAGGTGAACTGTCAGGCTGGAGGGAGATTACCAGTGGAGTTCCTCAAGGATCGGTTTTGGGACCAATCTTTTTATTACTAACCTTGGCACAAAAAGTGGGAGTGTGCTAATAAAGTTTGCAGATGATACAAAGCTGGGAGGTATTGCCAATTTAGAGAAGGACAGGGGTATCCTACAGGAGGATCTGGATGACCTTGTAAACTGGAGTAATAGTAATAGGATGAAATTTAATTGAAAAGTGTAAGGTCATGCATTCAGGGATTAACAACAAGAATTTTAGTTATAAGCTAGGGACATATCAATTAGAAGTAATGGAGGAGGAGAAGGACCTTGGAGTATTGGTTGATCATAGGAGGACTCTGAGCTGCTAATGTGATATGGTCGTGAAAAAAGCTAATGCGGTCTTGGAATGCATCAGGAGAGGTATTTCTAGTAGGGATAAGGAGGTTTTAGTACTGTTATACAAGGCACTGGTGAGACCTCACCTGGAATACTGTGTGCAGTTCTGGTCTCCATGTTTAAGTAGTATGAATTCAAACTGGAACAGGTACAGAGAAGGGCTACTAGGATGATCTGAGGAATGGAAAACTTGTCTTATGAAAGGAGACTCAAGGAGCTCAGCTTGCTTAGCCTAACTAAAAGAAGGTTGAGGGGAGATAGGATTGCTCTCTATAAATATATCAGAGGGATACATACTGGAGAGGGAGAGGAATTATTTAAGCTCAGTACCAATGTGGACACAAGAACAAATGGATATAAACCGGCCACCAGGAAATTTAGACTAGAAATTAGACGAAGGTTTCTAACCATCAGAAGAGTGAAGTTTTGGAATAGCCTTCCAAGGGAAGCAGTGGGGGCAAAAGATCTATCTGGCTTTAAGATTAAACTCGATAAGTTTATGGAGGAGATGATATGATGGGATAACATGGTTTTGGTAATTAAATATTTATGGTAAATAGGCCCGATGGCCTGTGATGGAATATTAGATGGGATGGGATCCGAGTTACCCTGGAAAGAATTTTCTGTACTGTCTGGCTGATGAATCTTGCCCATATACTCAGGGTTTAGCTGATCGCCATATTTGGGGTTGGGAAGGAATTTTCTTCCAGGGCAGATTGGAAAAGGCCCTGGAGGTTTTTTGCCTTCCTCTGTAGGATGGGGCACAGGTCACTTGCTGGAGGATTCTCTGCTCCTTGAAGTCTTTAAACTAAGATTTGAGGACTTCAATAGCACAGATATAGGTGTGAGGTTTTTTGCAGGAGTGGTGGGTGAAATTCTGTGGCCTGTGTTGTGTAGGAGGTCAGACCTAAATATCTATGAATCTAGGTAGGTATAGCAGTCAGTAGGTTTCTGGTGTAGGGTGGTGTTTATGTGACCGTTGCTTATTAGTACAGTAGTGTCCAGGAAATGGACTGCTTGCGTGGATTGGTCTAGGCTGAGACATCCCACCATCAACCTCAGCCTAGACCAATGAGAAACTGCTGAGCTTGAATATGCTAACTAGATACCATTAACTTGGTTTGAATAGAGACTGGGAGTGGTTGGGCTATTACACATATTGAATCTATTTCCCCATGTTAAGTATCCTCACACCTTCTTGTCAACTGTCTAAATGGGCCATCTCGATCACTACAAAAGTTTTCTCCTGCTGATAATAGCTCAACTTAATTAGCCTCCTACAGTTGGTATGGCTACTTCCACCTTTTCATGTTCTCTATATGTATATCTATCTTCTTACTATATGTTCCATTCTATGCATCCGATGAAGTGGGCTGTAGCCCATGAAAGCTTATGCTCAAATAAATTGGTTAGCCTCTAAGGTGCCAAAAGTACTCCTGTTTTTAGTCAAGATAAAGCATCTTGGGAGCATGCAAGTTCAGAAGAGCCAACCAACTGAAGGAGATATGTTCCTACTGAGTTCACAATCAATGACAGACCATGTGTCATTAGATTGCAGCATTTTTACTTATCAAGGGTGGAGATGGAAAAAAAACTTACATCCTTGTCATATAGTGGCAAAATACTTATTGATTTTGTTTACATTAAGTACCTTCAAGCCACCCACACTGTTTGAATATCTCCTGATCTCTACTCATCCTCTCAGCTGATGGACTTGTGTCCTACTGTGCTTCATCAGCTTCCTACTAAGGAATCATTTGAAGCTGAAGGTCATGGGTTTAAAGATGTGAGCTTTACTCTTAAGCACTAGAAAAAAGTATATAGTGAAAGGGATGCTAATCCTAGAATAGTACTTGGTTGAACATCTATCCATAGCCTTAAATATTGTATAGCTTTCATATTATAAGGGAACAGAATTACTTGGGACAAAATTTATAGAGCATCCACCATTTACTCTAGTCTAAACCAGCAAGTGGCCCATTTATGTCATGTCCCGTGCTTCAGAGGAAGGTAAACTCCCCTGATGGTCCCTCCCAATCTGATCTGGGTGAAAATTCATTTTTGGATTGTTCAGAGGCCTATGTGAAATCAGTTTAGTAAGGTTTTAAAATCATAAACAAAACCACCACCAAATGGATTTAAACCCCTTCCCTTGCTTTCTGCCTCCTCTCCACTTCTCAGTAGTGTCATTAGAAAAGCCACAAATTCATAGAAGCAGGAGAATCAACTCCCTCTTAGTTTCATGATTGCCTTTCTAGAAAATGGATGAATCCTATTTGTTGAGCATTGTGGAGGAGCTTGCACTAGCTTTGCCTACTCAAAGCTGTGTGTGAAAGGGAGGGCTTCATTCTCTAGGTCTTTCAATGTTGACAATCTTGTTTTTTACAAAAAGGAAGAAAACAAAACCAAATGTTAGTAAAAATGTAATTAGATTTAGTGTCTCATTGCTAAATATTATGAAAGCCTGATTGTGTGAAATAAATGTAGGAGTTAGTCACCCATGCAAATGATTAATGTGCCTTAAGATATTAAAAAAAGCTGCAAATTCTGTAAAATAGTTCCATTAAAAAAGTGACTTGAGGGTAAATTTATTTAAATCCAAATAACTACAGTGAACATCTTGATGTTCATTTGGGTGAATTTTCAGGACCTGCTAGGCACAAAACTAAAATTTTTTTAGCAGTATCCCATAAATAAAAAGTGGGTCATTGTATGGCAGATGGTTGCAAATAAAAATGCAGTTTTTGATATAAGCAGAGTAACCAAAATATTTTCCTAAAGAACCCCAGGATCTTGGCTCCCCTTTTGTAAATGTTTTAATAAATATCAATGTAGATTTTATTGATTAAATATTTTGATTGTAATAGTTAATTGGATATATTTAAAGGCAATGATTGTGCATTACCAAGTAGTGAAATGTATATATTGCTTAAGCTGTTGGAATCCTGGGTATTCAAATGGAAATTGTTCTTACAGCTTATGATGTTCTTTAAAGAATTGACCACAAAACAGCATCTGTAATGGATAAACAGAACAATGTACTTAAGACAGAAAATTACATTTAGATAGACAGTTCTCCCAAAAGTAAAGAAAGCAAAGAACAGACTGGTGTACATTCCTTTGCCCTGTTCACATAGAACTATTCTGGTGCTAGGAACTTTAGGCATGTGAATCTTTGAAAGGGGAGAACTTGTTTCCTAATGCTAGTTCATGGTGTAATAAAAGCTCTAACTTTTTTTGGCCAAAATTTATGTACATGTAATGGGAACTGCATATGATCTGGTGTCTTTCATTTATCTCTTGTACACAGCTATATGTATTGTGCACTTTAATGTGCCTTCAAAAAAAATCTAAATTTAATGATTTTAGTATCATCTTTCGTGTTTAATTTACTTTGATGTTAACTATATACAACGATGCCAGTTTCCAACATCCCTTTGTGTCCTTTGTCCACTCCTGTCTATTTGGTTTTCTCCTATCTTGCCTGTGTGTGTGAGAAATGATCTAGTTTGTCTCAGGCCCCATTTTTTTCATTAGTCTTCCATAAAAACCTACTTCTCCATGACATTCACACATGGATGGTGGAGGTGGGGAAAGGAGGATTTTTTTTAAAGTAAGTATCTTAGGTAGGTTTTTTTTTTATCATCTTTGAGGACATCTTGTGTCTCTTAAGTCTGTCTCCTAGATTATTAGCTTGCTCTTAGTCAAGGACTCTTGATTATTGCTCTTGAATAATGCCAAACATGATCTGCTGTTCATATATAAAAAAATAATTCAATTTGCATACTACTGAGATCAGTGTTCCCTCTAATTTTTGACAGGCTGTGTGCCCCCAAAATTTCTTCTGTGCAATTTTTTGTGCACATGGTATTTCAACGTGTGTACAGGGTTTAGGATCTGTGTGCCCACGCACACATCTTAGAAGGAACAGTGACAGATTATCTTTCAATTCGCTAGAACTCGGATAAACTTTACCTATTTGCTGTGTTTATCTAGCATTAATGTACAACTACAAATGTTTTCTGGGTCATCACATATGAGGAATATTGCAGTACTTATGAGCTGTTAATGCATAGTGTAGAAGTAAAATCTTTACAATGTATCCTGCCATAAAAACACTTCATGTACTATAGAATAAAGTTTGACACATTGTGTGTATTCATTTTGTCTAAAGTTAGCCAGAAGTCAGTTGGACTTTAGATAGAAAAAACTATATACACTTTCATAAAAAAGGCTTTGAAAAGTATTGAAATGTATTTATGTGCTGTTTCTAATATCTTTTCAAATGCCAAGAGATCTTTTTTCATGGTAAAGAACACAAGATCTATTGCTAAAAACCTGGGTTATTTTGGGTTAATTAAAAGGGCTAAAAAGGTTTCTAATGCTCTGCTCCTGTTCAAAACTACTACAATAACTTAAAATATGGAGGCTCACTGAGGCCTGGTCTACACTATGGGGGGAGATCAATCTAAATTACACAATTTCAGCTTCGTGAATAACGTAGCTGAAGTTGATGTATTTAGATCTATTTACCGCAGGGTCCACACTATGCTACGTCGACGGGAGATGCTCTCTTATTGACTCCCCTGGTGCTCCTCATTCAGGTGGAGTACAGGAGTTGATGGGAGAGTGACCTGCGGTTGATTTAGCGGGTCTTCACTAGACCCGCTAAATCGATTGCCAATGCATTGATTGCCATGTGTCGGTCAGTAAGTGTAGACAAGCCCTTAGAGGAATTGGTGCTGAGTTCTTCCCTCCAAGTGCAAGGATTTGTCCTTTCAAAGAGGGAAGGACCAGTTATTCCCAGCTGCCCCTGAGGTTGCCTTACTTTCTACAGCAGCTTCCCCCTACAGCAGCTTCCTTAAGAGCCTTACTGCCATTGAGTACTCTACATCCTTCCACCATGGCTGCACGCTCTACCTTCTACCCTAAGGAGAGAGGGATGGTAATACCCATACCATTTTTATTAATGTTAACTTCTGCATGGGTTTCTGCTCAGAAACTTGCCATGCCCCAAGAGCTCCTGCCCCTCTTCTACAGTGTAAATTGAAAGTAGCATTGGGTACAAAGTGTGTGTAGGTTTGTTAGTAACAAATTCTCTAAAAACTGAAAAATTGCCTCACCTGACTTAATGGAAAGTAGTAGGAAAATACTGCTCATTGACCAGACTAGTGTATGAAGTTTCAATCTGAAGTGAATTTATATGGCATCTTAAACTTTTTTTTTCTTTTAAAGAAAGGCGTTTATAATGGAAAAGGATGACAGCCTTCATCATAGTAGCTTTTTCTGCCAACTCTTCAAGAATTCATGTTTGGTTCTGAATGATCACTAGATAATTTCTGTTCTCTTCTGATGCTGAATTTATGGCTTGCTTGTTAATGAAATACTGTGCCAGCTATATTGCTCCTTTGCTAGCATTGGTAGGGTCAAAAAGTACCCTTTGGCTTAATTTATAAAACACCACTGTAGAAACTGTTATTTAGTCATGCTCCTGGAGGGATGATTCTGAATGTTTGTTTTGCATTCTGTGGATAAACATAACCTACTTATCACTTTACTGTAAGCATTCTAAAACATTTTTTACAATAGCTGAGAATTACCCAGTACAGCCATTCTGTCAAATGAGTGGGATTTTTCCTCTTCAGGATTGCACGTGTATATACAGACATTTGCAAAGAACACTGCACATACTCTTGTTCTGTTCTGTCAAATAAGATTAAGGCTGTTTGATGTCTGTGGAAAATCAGTAATACCCCAGAGGGGATGAAAAGGGGAGAATGCATGTAAGCAAGGAAAAGTGATCTATTACATATAAGTAACTTAAGTATCTGAAAAAAGTTGTGCATTAACACAATTCCTTCTGCTGTGTGTGTGTGTGTGAGTAAAAAAGAAATTCCAGTAATGTAGTTTCCTCATTCTAGGAATTAAATCAATGACATTTGTTGTCAGGGGGAGATTGCTAGGGTGTAACCTATTAAATAGGAACACTTTCTTACAAACCTAATTTTTTTTTTCCTCTTTTCAGGAGAGGAAGGTGGTTGAATCTTTTAAAAAGATATTTTTCTTCTATCCCCTTTCCTCAATCTTCTAAGACTTAGTTAAGCAGTGGAGGGCGTTTTAGTGCCTATCAGTATTGCTCCATATCAGTTGGAGCACTGATTAAACAATAACCTCGATTTTAAATTATACATTTCTCTATATTCTTTAACTTGGAGCATTGCAAGTTACAATGGTATCAGAGAATTCTGTTTGATATCTTGTTGCATGCAGAACTCATCCTCTAAACAAGAGGATTAATTCAGGGTATTTGGGCAATCAAAAATTAAAAAGGTGCCCACTTTTATGAGCAATTTTCCCACTTTCCCTTGTCTGGTAGGGAAATATCCTCATTTTTCATATGGGAATATTGTGGCACAGAGACGCTCAGTGACATGTCTGAGGTCTCACAGGAAATTGTAAAAGAGCTGGAATTAGAAGACTAGGAATAGAGTAATCCTGTGCTATTAACTACAGAATGCATTATATACATGGTGCTTCCTTACCTTTATAAACAAGCTATATGATGAGTCAGTCAACTGTACTTTATTAATGTCTCTATAAATGTGTTTTTTAGATACCTGTCAATTATCAGGAACTAACATTGCTAACTTCAGTTGCAATACCAAAGAGTCTTCACTCTCCAACTACCTCTATGTCTTCATCCTGGCACAGCTGCTACTGGGAGTTGGAGGAACTCCCCTGTACACCTTGGGCACCGCCTTCATTGATGATAGTGTCCCAAAATACAAATCTTCTCTCTACATAGGTAATATTGTTTTAAAATTTAAATTGGTAGCAAGAGATTGAATGAATACTTTGATATTTATAAAGGAAATGAGTATTTGTGGCACCTTAGAGACCAATACAAAAATTAGTCAGTCTGAGGTGCCACAAGTACTCAGTCTGTATTCACAAAAAGAAAACAACACGGCTGTTACTCTGAAACCTGTCTTTATAAATATTGTAATTTAAAAAATCTGCTAGTAGAAAGTGATCATAAATGTTGTAAACACAACACTTCTCATTAAGGAGTTGAAGTAACAGATTTGCTTGCTGATGACTTTATATAGCAGTCGTTTCTGCAGTGGTTGCTGTAATGGTTGGCATGTAGATGTTTTGGAAACAGACAAGGCTATGCTTATTGTTTCAGCAGGATGGAAATTTGCTGAATAGCTATTTTATGTGTTTAATAGGGTGGGTCAGGACGAACCCCACAGTATCTTGAACACTTCACCCAACCTCTTATTCTCATATTTCAGAGTAACAGCCGTGTTAGTCTGTCTTCGCAAAAAGAAAAGGAGTACTTGTGGCACCTTAGAGACTAACAGATTTATTTGAGCATGAGCTTTTGTGAGCTGTAGCTCACTTCATCGGATGCATACTGTATAAAAACATCTTCTGTATTTTCCACACACAAACCATGAAAATGGGTGTTTATCACTACAAAAGGTTCTCTCCCCCACCCTACTCTCCTGCTGGTAATAGCTTATCTAAAGTGATCACTCTTACAATGCGTATGATAATCAAGGTGGGCCATTTCCAGCACAAATCCAGGGTTTAACAAGAACGTCTGAGGAACAGTGTGTGTGTGTGTGTGGGGGGGTGGGAATAAACAAGGGAAAATGTTACGTTTTATAATGAATCAACCACTCCCAGTCTCTATTCAAGCCTAAGTTAATTGTATCCAATTTGCAAATTAATTCCAATTCAGCAGTCTCTCGTTGGAGTCTGTTTTCAAAGTGTGTTTTTGTTGAAGGATAGTCACTTTGAGATCAGAAATAGAGTGACCAGAGAGATGGAAGTGTTCTCTGACTGGTTTATGAATGTTATAATTCTTGACATCTGATTTGTGTCCATTTATTCTTTTACGTAGAGACTGTTCAGTTTGCCCAATGTTCATGGCAGAGGGGCATTGTTGGCACATGGTGGCATATATCACATTGGTAGATGTGCAGGTGAACGAGCCTCTGATAGTGTGGCTGATGTTATTAGGCCCTGTGATGGTGTCCCCTGAATAGATATGTGGACACAGTTGGCAACGGGCTTTGTTGCAAGGATAGGTTCCTGGGTTAGTGGTTCTGTTATGTGGTTGCTGGTGAGTATTTGCTTCAGGTTGGGGAGCTGTCTGTAGGCAAGGACTGGCCTGTCTCAAGATTTGAGAGAGTGTTGGGTCATCCTTCAGGATAGGTTGTAGATCCCTCATAATGCGTTGGAGGGGTTTTAGTTGGGGGCTGAAGGCTAGTGGCATTTTATTTTCTTTATTTGTTTTATTGTCCTGTAGTAGGTAACTTCTGGGAACTCTTCTGGCTCTGTCAATCTGTTTCTTCACTTCAGCAGGTGGGTATTGTAGTCGTAAGAAAGCTGGATAGAGATCTTGTAGGTGTTTGTCTCTGTCTGAGGGGTTGGAGCAAATGCGGTTGTATCGCAGAGCTTGGCTGTAGACGATGGATCGTGTGGTGTGGTCAGGGTGAAAGCTGGAGGCATGTAGGTAGGAATAGCAGTCAGTAGGTTTCCGGTATAGGGTGGTGTTCATGTGACCATCGTTTATTAGCACTGTAGTGTCCAGGAAGTGGATCTCTTGTGTGGACTGGTCCAGGCTGAGGTTGATGGTGGGATGGAAATTGTTGAAATCATGGTGGAATTCCTCAAGGGCTTCTTTTCCATGGGTCCAGATGATGAAGATGTCATCAATATAGTGCAAGTAGAGTAGGGGCATTAGGGGACGACCTGAGGAAGTGTTGTTCTAAGTCAGCCATAGAAATGTTGGCATACTGTGGGGCCATGCGGGTACCCATAGCAGTGCTGCTGATTTGAAGGTATACATTGTCCCCAAATGTAAAATAGTTATTGGTAAAGACAGAGTCACAAAGTTCAGCCGCCAGGTTAGCCATGACATTATTGGGGATAGTGTTCTTGATGGCTTGTAGTCCATCTTTGTGTGGAATGTTGGTGTAGAGGGCTTCTACATCCATAGTCATCAGGAAGATCACCGATTGATTGTAGTTTCCTCAGGAAGTCAGTGGTGTCTTGAAGGTAGCTGGGAGTGCTGGTAGCATAGGGCCTGAGGAGGGAGTCTACATAGCCAGACAATCCTGCTGTCAGGGTGCCAATGCCAGAGATGATGGGGCGCCCAGGCTTCCCAGGTTTATGGATCTTGGGTAGCAGATAGAATAACCCAGGTTGGGGTTCCAGGGGTGTCTGTGTGGATTTGTTCTTGTGCTTTTTCAGGGAGTTTGAGCAAATGCTGTAGTTTTTTGGTAACTCTCAGTGGGATCAGAGGGTAATGGCTTGTAGAAAGTGGTGTTGGAGGGCTGCCTAGCAGCCTCTTGTTCATATTCCAACCTATTCATGATGACAAAAGCACCTCCTTTGTCAGCCTTTTTGATTAGGATGTCAGTGTTGTTTCTGAGGCTGTGGATGGCATTGTGTTCTGCACAGCTGAGGTTGTGGGGCAAGTGATGCTGCTTTTTCACAATTTCAGCCTGTGCATGTTGGCAGAAGCACTCTATGTAGAAGTCCAGTCTGTTTCAACCTTCAGGAGGAGTCCACCCAGAATCCTTTTTGTAGTGTTGGTAGGGAGGTCTGTGGATTAGTATGTTGGTCAGAGGTGTGTTGGAAATATTCCTTGAGTCGGAGATGTTGAAAAGAGGATTCTAGGTCACCACAGAACTATATCATGTTTGTGGGGTGGAGGGGCAGGAGGAGAGGCCCTGAGATAGGACAGCTGCTTCTGCTGGGCTATTAACAGCAGGAGAGTAGGGTGGGGGGAAGAGAGAACCTTTTGTAGTGATAAACACCCTTTTTTTCCCCATGGTTTGTGTATATAAAAACATCTTTTGTATTTTCCACAGTATGCATCCGATGAAGTGAGCTGTAGCTCATGAAAGCTTATGCTCAAATAAATTGGTTAGTCTAAGGTGCCACAAGTACTCCTTTTATTTTCATATGTAACCAACTTGAGATGAGAAACTGAGGTTTTAACATTGTATTAAACTGCTTAAGTTTAAACCCTCTTTAGCTAAAGTTGGCATCTGCTCTCAAATAAAAGAGAGGAGCTAAAACTGTTAATTCAGCAGCCACTTCTTACTGTACTGTTTAATGGCTGTATTATGTTCCCCTGTGAGTATTTGGTCAGTGTGGGAAGGATCCTTCACCTGAATAAACAATTGTAGAATGTTATGTTCAGGTGAAGCATTCTATATGGGGATTATGGCAGAGCAGGCCTTTACTTCAGGCATAGAACAAAGATTGTTTATGCACACTTTCAGTATTCACCATCCTCCCTTTTAACTCTCATGTCTAGTGTTCTGTATAGCATTTCTTATGCACCTACTGGTTTTAGTCTCTCTCCAGATAAAGGGCAGCTTTAGCATGGGTTTGTGGTTTCAGCTGCACCTATGGGAAACCAAGGGAGCAAGCACGCACTTTTCTCAGCCCAGTGTGGAAGCGAAGCCCTGGGTAAGGAAGGAGACCGGAGAGCGAGACTGCCCTGCACTCACGCTGCAGTGGCTCCTGTCCCCCGGGGCTGGGCCCAGCTCCCTGCTCTGGGTGTTACAACCTGGTGCACTGAATTGTAGCACCACTCAGGATTAGCTTGACTCCCCCCCCGTTATGAATAAGGAATGGCCAGGCGAAACCTGCGTGGTGCTACGACCTGTACACAAGGCCGTAATGCCACTTGCTCAATTTGGCCCAGCCACCATTCCATCATGCTGGAGGGGTGGGTTGGACCAAACCTGAGTGGTGCTATTACCCCATATACAGGGTTGCAATGCCCAGAGCAGGGATCTGGGGCCAGCCCTGTGGAACAGGAGCTGCTGCTTCAGGGTGAATGCAGGGTAGGCTCACTCTCCAGACACATTTTCCCTCTGCATCATGCTGGGATTAGGGTTGTGGTGCCATGGTGAGGGGTGCTTCTGTGGGTGTTGATTACAGTAAGCTGCTGAGGAGACACCAAGAGACTACCTCTGCTCCAGACTGTACTTTATGACAAGGCAACTCACATTTTCTCTGTACTTCACACTGGCTCAAGCCTTCCTCCACACTTGCCCAAAGAATTCTTTCATTCACCATATTTTATCTGTGCATTCAGCAATCATTTTTCCCCTCAGGTTAAAAAAGCAGTATATTAATTGTGTTGAAAAATTGCCCAAGGTTCCCTTAATAATCTGCTACAGGACAGTTCATGTAACTCTGTAATTAGATTTAATTAAGGTTTCAGTTCTGTCTCCAAACTTCCATTCAGAATACTTAAATCTATAACCCTTATTCCACTGGCTCTAGGCAAGCCTTTGAAAATTACTTGATTTCCTCAAAACTAATCAGTCAATTAAACTTGTACTGTACCTTGAACTTTAAAGTGAAAGTTGTTCAGAATTGATGATGATTACATAATTATTCAATAGAATGATTGAGTACTCTAATCCTGTAGATTTTTTGTCAAACCTGTTAGTCTATTGGGCTGCTCATGTGATTAAGGGGGGAAAAATGTGACCCACACTAGAATATTTAACAAATCTCTGTAGGGCAGGAAAGTGTTGCAAAAATATTCTAGAGTAGTTTATTTTGAAATCAAAACAAAATGTACCTGCTCGTTAAATCTCATCGCTAGCTCTAAAACCAAATCTAAAGTGCCAACAGTGTGTGTGAAGAGTTGGTGACATGGGTCTAGAAGACTTCAGATTAACATCTGGACTTGTAGAAGAAAAAAAAGTAGTGTCATCTTAAAAAGCAGCCTATTTTAGCACAACAAAACTAGAAGGTAAATGTAACAAATGGCTTAGTAACTAGGTTAATCGTTCCATGTTTGAGCTGATAAATTATTACTCTACACAGGGATGCATTAATTTATTACAGGATGCCTGCAGGATATTTTTGCTATTCCTGACAGATTTAGAGTATGTTTTACATTGTGTTTGTTTTTGAATTAAGGCACCTGTTTTTGGTTAAACTTTTGTTCAGCACAAAAAATGCAGGGCACTCAAGCATGATTTTTTAGGTATTTACCAAATTTATTTTAAGAGTTAAGTTACATTCTTTCCTTTCCATTTGCACATTTTAAATGCATACCAAACCAGCAAAACCAAAGTTCAATCTAGTATGAAAAGGAAAGTAACTTGATTTCCGCTGACATTTTAGAATGTAGTCCAGCAGTTATTAGGCGAGTAAAACTCCCCACCCCACATGCTCAGAGTTGAGAGAGTTCCCATTCATGATCATTGGTCCTTAAAATTTTATCCTAAGTCTCCTGGACCTAAGGGTCCTACCAAATTGGGGAGAAATCCTGGCCCAACTGAAGTCAATGGAAGTTTTGCAGCTGACTTCAGTAGGGCCAATATTTCACCCTTGGAATCTAAGGGGATACTCAGTGTTGAATAGTTAAGAAACCCAATCCTATCCCTAACAAATTCAATCCAGAAATTTCAGCCTACAGGGAAGTTGCACAGCTGGGCCAGATCACCAGTGCAGCAAAATGGAAAAAATTATACAGATTTTAGCAAAAGTCCTTTCTGTGTAATCAGTCATGAATATCTGGTTGAAAGTTAGTGTCTGTCTCTGTACTCCTGTGCCTATGATACTGATATTGTCGCTATTAGGCCTAAAAATACTAAGGGTATGCTTATACCAAGTAGAGGAAAAAGTGTGTTAACTCAGGTTAGCTAACTTGGGTAAAATAGCAGTGAAGACAAAGAAAAGGAGTACTTGTGCCACAAGTACTCCTTTTCTTTTTGCGAATACAGACCAACACGGCTTTTACTCTGAAACCAGTGAAGACATAGTAACTTGGAGACATAACAGCCCAAGTTGAAGTATATAGGGATGAACTCAAGCTGCTGACACAAGTTAAAACAAGAGTTGTTGTGTCTTCACTGCTATTTTAATCAAGTTGACCAACATGGGTTAGCCAACCTGAGTTAAGAAAGCATCTCTTTACGGTATAGACATGCCCTAAGGCAAAATCAAGGAAGCCTGTTGCTTGTTCTTCTCCTCTCTAGCTTTGCAGGGAAAGAGAACCATCTGTATTGCTTCTCTGGGTGGACAAAAGAGCCATCTTCACTGAGACTAGTTACCCCTGCCCCTGCCCCCTCCCCCTCCAATGACTTTGCAAGATGTGTTGAAAACATACAGTGCCATTGCTCTTGAATCAATCAGATCTAAAGGAAACAGGGAGCTGTAGTCTTTACTTTGCTTCAAATGTTTGGGATATTACTACTGACAGAGCTGCTAACACAGACACCTGACTTCTGGTCATGGTAGTTTTAAAGAGTACTTTTGATTTAGTTCTATAATGCTTTTATTTAGAATTTCCAGGCTACATGTTCTCTTAATTTAAGCACTCCAACAGATTGGAATTTACTTTAACACATTTATGTTTAAGGCTAAAAATAGTAGACATGCTACCTAGCATGGCAAGGTTCAAGTGCTTTGAAACACAGAGAGAAGTGGCCATATAATTCAAACACTTAGCTATTTGCTGTGTAATTCTTTCACAGTTGGGATGCAAGCTTTCTATTCCATATAACACAAATCTTTGTAGGCAAAAATGCATGCGGTAATATAAATCTGGTATTGTGTAAAGGCAAACCTACTTTTACAGATTTGAAACTCTTTTGAGGAAGAAGAAAGCCTTTAATAGGTGCATGCAGTGTATTTGTAGCTGTATCGGTCCCAGGATTTTAGAGACAAGGTGGAAGAAGAAATATCTTTTACTGGATCAGCTTCTGTTGGTGAGAAACTTTTGAGGCACACAGAGCTCTTCTTCAGGTCTAGAAAAGGTACTTGGAGCATCACAGCAAAATGCAAGGTATAACAGATTGTTTAGCATAGATAGCTAGCACATATTGTAAGGGACAATTCAAGGTAGGATGGCCCATTAACACCTCTGCAGTCATAGAACAAAAAGAGAAAGTTAGTAAGGGTATGACTAGGCTTACAGATGTGGAGCGCTTTGGGTTAAACCAGCCTTTGTACAGCGCAGTAGGGAAAGTGCTGCAATCTGTCCACACTGACAGCTGACTGTGCAGTGGCGTGGCCACATTTGCAGCACTTGCAGCTGCATTGGGAGCAGTGCATTATGGGCAGCTATCCCAGTGTTCAAGTGGCTGCAACATGCTTTTCAAATGGGGAGTGGGTGGGATGGAGCGTGTTGTGTGTATGTGGGGGGGAGAGTGGATTTTTGGGGTGCTGAGTGTGCATCAGCATGCTGTCTTGTAAGTTCAGACCCCTTCCTCCCCCTGACTCTCTCACTCAAAGCAAACAGTAACTTTTTTCTGGGACCAGATAAACAGCCCAGTGATTTAAATGTGGATCGGTCTTGCTTTGAGCAGGGGGTTGACTAGATGACCTCCTGAGGTCCCTTCCAACCCTGATATTCTATGAAACAGACCTTTGGAAAGGCACTTCCTCATTTCTGAGGATTTCACAGCAATGAGAAGAGAGGCCACTTGATTTAAGGGGATTAAGGGAAGTTTCCAGAGGTCAGAGCGCTGTAATGTAACTCCTCATTCACAGTGACGCTGCAGCGTCTCACCCAATATGCAGCAAATGTTATCCCTCTCGGAGAGGTGGAGTACCAGCAGCGCTCTAGCCAGGGAGAGAGCGCTCTATGTGCCTTGCCAGTGTGGACTGGGAGTGAGGTAGAGCGCTCTGGGCGGCTTTAGTGCGGTATAACGTGCAAGTGTAGCCAAGCCCTAAGTTACAGTGGGGGTCTCATTGTAGTCCTCAACCATGATGACTACATTAATGAGGCCAAAAGACTACTCTTCCATACCACCAACTGTGAACAGAAAGATGACTCCAACATCACAATTTACCCAGGAATTTAAGGATATCCACTTCTTCCCCAAACTACTCGAAGAGAAACTATACCAACTCATCTCCCACGACCCAACCCAGGGACCTTCTATATGTTTCCCAGCATGCACAAACAAGGGAACCCAGGCAGACCCATCCTATCTGGCCACGACACTCTTACCGAAAGAATATTGGGACTCATAGAAACTATCCTCAAACTACTCATCACACAAGGGCCAGTTTCCTCCAGGACACAACTGTCTTCCTCCACAAACTGCAATATTGACAGCCTCCCTCAGAACACCATCCTCGCCAGCATGGATGCCACTTCCCTTTACACCAGCATGTCTCACAATGATGGCATAGCTGCCTGGCTCAAATATTTACAAGACAATGGACAACCCTCAGATATCTACCTCCAACACATTACCAAACTCATACATTTCATCCTCACCCTTAACAGTTTTACATTCACTAACACACTTTACCCAAACCATGGGAATAGCCATAGGTGCAGGATGGCTCCCCAATATGCCAACCTCTTCAATGATGAGCTTCAAGAAGAGTTTCTGGATAAGTGCACCATGAAACCAGTCCTGTACCTGAGATATATCAATGATTTTTTTTATCCTCTGGACAGACTGTTTAAAATCTCCCATAGATTTCCACCAACTTCAACCACCACCATCCATTCAACAAACTTTCTCTAGAATACTCCCACACTAGCATCAACTTCCTGGACACCAAAATCAGCTTCAACAGTGAACCCTACTGACCATCATATACAATTATCCCACAGGTCACCACACCTGCCTTCATTGATCTAATAACCATCCCAAACATTTTTTATCTACACTCAAGCATAGAATATGCTCTGAGGAGAAAGTCTGGGATATACACCTTAACACACTTAAAACCACCTTTACCAGACAAGGACACTATAGAGAAGTAGATTGCATCATGGAATGGGCCACTCAAATACCCAGAAGTTGATCCAATAAAAACCTATTACTTCACCCACCTTGTCTTGTGACTAATAGCTGTAAGAGATCATGTTAAATTAATTAATAATATAATTAACAAATGTATATTTTGGTTTCTAAAAATCTTGCATAAATCATTACACTGAAAGTATAAATGTAATTTTCCTTCCCCTGCAAATGCCACGGAGTCTTTTGTATTTTATTGTGTATATGAACCGTTACTGTTACCTGAAACAGGCTTAATTTATTCTTTAACCTTACATTTTAGAACTGTATGTTCTGCTGAGACATGAAATGAAAAACATTTCATCTTTTTATTTCCCTTTAGGAATTGGCTATGCCATGTCACTGCTGGGTCCTGCCCTTGGCTATGTATTGGGAGGGCAGCTGCTTAATATCTATATTGATGTCCCTCTTCAAACAAGGCAAGAGGGTGTTCTTGTTTTCTTCTGTTCAACCAACAGAGTGCTATTTTTATTGATCCCTTGTTCCCAATGGTAATCTACTAAAATATTTGGGTACTTCTTATGGCTTTATTGAGGGTTATGAATTTTGCCATGAGGAGGGAAATAGCTCAGCTTCACTCCATACAATAGCTCTTCCAGAGAACATAAAGGTTGTTTTTGTGGACTTTTTTGAGAAACCCTCTGACCTGTTAGGCAATAATCTAGTCTTCCCTGAGAACTTCCAAGAAAAGAGACCTAAACGCTAACCTTTTCTGCAAGGAAAAGTTACTCCATTATCAGGAGCATGAGTTTAGTTCCATCTTTTGGAGATGGTGGTTACTACTTCTTTTGTTTATCAACCTTAAAATAAGCCCAAACCTGCCTTCTCAGCAAATGAACAGTTTCTGTCCAGAGACTGACTTTAGTGGTAATATGAGGAATGGGATCTTTTCATTTCAGGGGTTATGTTGCAGGATTTCCACAGTAATATTAGATACAATAAAAAATCTATATGGGTTATCGTTCCTCAGTGATTTAGGACATAAACAACTAACTTCTTGGGATTAGGAAGAAACCTCTCCCACGGGCATGTCATTGCATAATTTTCCATTTCAGGGGGGATTTCTTTGAAGAATCTGTTACTGAAATGCAGTAGGATACAGGACTAGATGATCATTGAACTGATCCAATATAGCAATTCCTACAATCCTGATTTATCTGAGTTATGGTTGCGGTTTGCTTTTGCATTTTCCTGACTTTGACTTCAGTTCTGCAACTTCAACATGATGGGACTAGTATCTAATTCACATTTGCCTTGTGTAAAAATCCACTGATGGTAAAGACATTCATAATTGTTTTGACATAATTAACATATATTTAGTGATCAGTGATGTGGTGATGACATTGCACCTTACAAAGACCTGATTTTTTCATTACTCCCTTATTAGTCAGTCCAGTACATTCTGGTTCAAGGGTCTCCATTTTGACTTGATTATATTTATAATATGCTGAGTACTTTGTTATACAAAAAGTAAAAGTGAATTTAATAGGTCTAGAAAAGAATGAGGAAACACCTAGTACTTGGAGGCTCTCTCCTAATGCCATGGGATAAACTGAGTGTATAGCTTTTAAAGCCACAATAATTTGGGGCAATATTCTGTGTGACTAGTAAGATGTTTATGTCATTATTAAATCTGCGTTTTCCAAATATCTTTTCTAGCACAGAGATTGATTCAGATGACCCACGGTGGCTTGGGGCTTGGTGGATAGCATTTCTCTTGTGCTGTTTTGCAACATGGCTTCTGATAGTACCTTTTTCATGTTTTCCAAAGCACTTACCAGGTAAGTATTAATTATCAATCAACTCTTAGGAGGGAGATTGGGCTTGTGGCTAGATCAGTGGAGTGGGAATGGGCACTCTGAGATTCTGTGCCACTCACTTGGCTTACTGTGTGACAGTGGCAGACCTGGCACTGCACCGCCCCTTTGTGGCAGGGGTGGGGTGGAGTGTCAGAACCTTGCCATGCCCAAATGCACATGCTCGCCTCTCTGTGGGTGGCCCGATGCGGTCTCATGGCCCCCCTCCACACAATCACCCCTTGGTCAGGGTAGTGTGCCCTAACAGCTCAAGTCCATATAACTCACTCCCAGCATTGGAGCAGTGTGGCCCAATGGCCAGAGTACATACAACTCCCCCAGCCTCTCCGCAGGCAGGGTAGTGTGGCCTAGCCACCAGAGTCCATGTAACTTGCCCCAAGTGTCAGGGCAGTGAGGCCCAATGGCCAGGGTCCATATAAATCTCTCCCAGCATTGGAGCAGTGCAGCCCAATGGTCAGGGTCCATACAGCTCCCCCCTCACAAGTGGGGTAGTGCAGCTGGAGACACTTGCCCCAAGTGTCAGGGAAGTGTGGCCCAATGGCCAACATCCATATAATCACCCCTTTCTGACAGTGTAGCATGGCCAGAATCCTTATGATTCCAATGGTGTGTTTTTAGGGGAGGTAGTAGGGGGACCCAGTCCCACTCTCTTCACCAGGTTCCAACCCAGGTCCCTGGTAGTGGCAAGTTCTCCTTGCCACCATCTTGGTGGGGATCTGCCCAAAACACAGCAAGCCTCTGTGCAACTCAAACACCATTTTCCTCTAAAGTTCCCCTGGGTCACTTCCTACCATAACCTCCAGGTTCTCCAATTCAGGGTGGGTCCTCTGGTCAGTTCACCTCCTGTAACGTACTCCATCTGGGCACCAAGGTGCATCCCAGCTTGGCTGGCCTCTGGATCCTAGAGCACAGGCTAGCCCTCCTCAGGAGCTGGCAGAATGCCTCCTTCCCCTCTGGTGGTCAGCCCCAACTGAGTAGCTCTGCAGGCTTTTATACCTGTTCTCCAGGTGGAGCATGCCCAGCAGAGCCTCAGGGGCGTGGCTGTCTCTGCTAGGAAGGAAGGGTTAACTCCTGCGGTACCAGTGCAGGGCTGCTCTGCCCTGTCATAGTGACATTGAGCAAATAATTTAATTGTTCTGTACTTTCAGTGTACCATTTGTAAAACAGGCATAATGCCTTGTAGTTAGGGTATTAATTAAGCCTTGTGTAACAGGTAAGCAGTGAAATCCTAGAAGGCTTGTTGGGTAGGAGGAAGACAATTGACCATGGGAGGGTTTTTGAAAGGTTTAATGGGAAATAGGACTGGGGGGAGGATTGAGGGTCTCGTTGAAATAGGTTGAGGGCAGGGGAAGTAAGAGATGTGATGGCTAAAGTTTTAAAAAGAAAATATGCCTCACATTAGGCTCCCAAGTCCGTAGTTAGTCCATAGTTAGGTGTTTAAATAAATGACCTGACTTTGAGTGCTGAACACCCAACAGTTCCTACTGACTCAGTCTTGCATTGTAGCCTTTGATTCAGATTCAACCTCCTGCCTTGCTCTATGGGTGGAGCAGTGAGGCATGGATCCAAGTATCCTAGGACAGGCTTATAGACCTTATAAAACCTTTTCTGTTAGTACAGCTAGTATTACAAAGAGGATAGGCTCTTCCCAAAATATTTTTAAAAAAACATTCTGTCTGTGTGGGGAATGACAGAAAAAAGGAGAGAAGGAAGAGGTGAGTTATAAGTATGGGGGCAGAAAGGAGATATAGATGGGGTAAAATGGGCAGGACGGGGTTCAATGAGTCTGAAATTTCTTTTGCTGGGCCTGAGAACACCAACAACTCTCATGCTTGCTGTTGACGTTTTTGCTGTGATTTTTGCTGTGTTTTTGCTCTCAGCAGAGCTCTACTTTCCATAGGAATGCATTATTGATCTGCTTTTTCACTGTGCATTGTTGCAGTGTCTAGCAAAGTCTGCATGATGTCTCCTCTTTTGGGAAATGGAGCATTTGTTGTAATACTGCACTTTAATTAAAGATAAATTTGTTACAAGCGCTAAGTTACTCATTATTTTCATTGTGTAAAATAAACTTATTCTTCTGTAGGTACAGCAAAAGTACAATCTGAAAAAATTTCTGAAACTCATCATGATGGAAGTGAGGCATTTGTTGAAGACAGGAATATTGGGAAAAATTTTAAAGATTTTCCAGTGGCTCTTTTGGTAAGGTAAACAATAAAGTCAATGCAAGACTTTTAGCTGTTCTTTGCATGTTAGTTTACATAATTTTGAGATACTTTGACCTACTCACAAATGAGCTAACAGCTTCATAGAAATGTAGAAAACTCACTTCCTTTTACACAGAGGCTTGCATGGGAAATAATTCCAGTACTGTTTTGGGACAAGACTATAGGAATAGATACTAGATAGTGGCAAAAGTATACATGTTACATAGTGATCTTCTATTTGTACATAGAGTATAATTTTAACCACAGTCAAGTGGTGTTCAGGGCACTTCCACTCCTTCAAAACATGGAGTCTTGAATGAGCTTCCGAGTCTGTCACTGAGCCATGTAATCAAAGTATCTGGTTTACTCTTGGAGGAGACTGGAATCTTCGAGTCATGTTTAGAAAACCTCACTCTGAAAACTTTCTTTCAGTCAAAATAATTTGTCGGGAAGGAGAGGCAGTCAACAGTTGAAAAGAAAATCAAACTTCAGATGTTCGCTACAACAGAGCTTGAATGAACTATGACATTCCTCCTTCTCATGGGAGATTTGGATGTCTGGTGATAAATCATGGAAAGACTTTCACAACACATACAGATAGCAAACTGCCTTTGTAGGCTTTTTTATCTAAAGTGCGTTAAAAGAGCTGAAATAGTTTTTTTTTTTCTGTCAGTAGTCAGGCTTATATGAACCATCCCTGTATATCTCTGGTTACTTCAGGAGACTAATTTTAACGTGATGTGACTTCTAAGGTTAGACTGACTATACTTTTTCAAAGCATTACTCTTCCATCATACATTAGGCATGAATCCAGGTTTGACCTTTCTGTTACAGATGTACAGCAACCTATATACCTTAAATTATGGGATCTCTCTCTAGATACAACATACGTATTTTGGATGTACTATGCTTTGGAGTTGCCAAAAGAGCATTTTACTGTTCACTCCTGTTACTACTGCACCATGAGGAATCTTTGCATTTAACTGACCTTTGGCTAATTCTTGACCACATTAGAGACTCATACCTGAATCTTTTGTCCTCAAGAGTGAAGTCTGCAACTAGTCTGTTTTTGGAAACATACAACTATTAATAACTTGTTCTCTGAGGATGAATGGTGTAATGGATTTACACTCTCCCATCCACTTTCAGTGCAGAGGTGTGGATACAGCTTTACAATTTTTTTAATGCTTTCCCCCTTTTGCTCAGAATAGGAACTGATGGACTAGAGCAATGATAATGTGTGGTAAGAGTGAGATTTAAATAATCTTGTAAAATATAATGTTATCTGAGTTCTCACTGCCCTTGAGCCAAGCATAATCCCAAATCTGTAATTCTCTTGCAGATTAGACAACAATATTGGACATGTAATAAATCATTAGACAACAACATCAGATATGTAATTTCTCCTTCCTGAGACTAATACCTATGTTTTACAATCTCATTCTTGATTGAAATGCAGCCTGGGAGAGGAAACATGTTAATGAGTTCCAAGAAGTTAAATAAGAAATGGAACTAGTTAGACACCTTTTCTTCTATAATTAAAAAATGAATTTTTAAAGACAATTTCATAGAGCATCTCTCAATATTGCATTATTTGATGAAATGCTGGGTTTTTAAAAAAATACCATAGAAGATGCTGTTGTCTAGTTGCCTTTAGTGATGTGTTTTCTTTAACAAAAAAGTTATGCCTTAGAAGGGCTATCATTTCACTTAAAAAGTTCATTTAATAAATTCATTTAGTGAAAGAACTTGAGTTCTTTGCGTTATTGCACATGTGGCTCCCACTAATTGTGTCCATTGTGCCCAGCACAGCGGTTTGGAATTTTGACTCTAGCAGTATCTAGTAGGGATTGCGCATGCTCCTGCTTCTGCCACATGTCCCCCCGCTTCCCCCCATTTGAGGTCATAAAGGGCACAGTGACCCCAATCGCCACTCAGTTCCTTTGAACTGCCATAGGCAGTGAGTTGGAACAACATAGTGTTAGTCTGTAGGAACCTTGCTACTTAGTAATTAAACTGATCGTTGGTGATTCTTTTTTTTATAAATAGGAGTTAGTGTTTTGATTATTATTTTATTTAGCTTGTAGGCAGTAGATTAAAAATAGAAAGAGAGAAGAGCACAGTTTATATCAGAACATATATTTCTGGGTTTCAAGCCATGTCCCTCCTCTAGGGGGATTTTTCTTCTGACTCACAGCCATAACATTACTGCCTGGGTAAGGAATATATCATTGCTAAGTGAGCAATTTGAAAGTCCTTCAAGAAGCAGCCTGAACTGACTCTTTTTCTTATAGAAAGGTCCATGAGGGCTATGTTGGACTCAGGTCACAGACCTGATAACAGAGGCTTCTTTTTTCATAACTCATTCTGCCAGCACTCCTATGACCAGAGATGTGACATCTGATTCAGGAGCAGTTAAGAAGACAAAAGGAACTCAGAAGAATCCACCAAAGCAGTCAGGAATCCTTGCTGCCTGAGGACTGAGTGGCTCTGACTTCATGCAGAGTTGTTGTAGCTTTGTTGGTCCCAGGATATTAGAGAGACAGGGTGGGTGAGGTAATACGTTTTACTGGTGAGTTACCTTCTGTTGAATTACCTTCTGAATTACCTTCTGTTGGTGAGTGACACCTGAAAGCTTGTGGCTCTGACTCTGTCCTTTTCCTGGTACTGAGCCCTGTCTCTGGGACCAGGACTCAGGAGTGCAGAGGAGCTCTTCTGAGGAGCCCTTGCAGCCAGTGAGAGAAAAAAGCAGGACTTGGGCAGGTGGTGCCACACTATAACAGAAGGCCAGTTCAGACACCGTCTCTATGTCTTCGGCAAGGAGATCTTTAGGGAAGATCATCTACTTTATTTATTTTTAGAACCAGCTTTAGAAAAGCTGTTCCTCTCAGTACTGGAGCGCTCAGGATGGTCTTCATCAGTGACTCCTTTGTTGGTACCAATGGCTTTTATCAAAGCCTGCACTGACAGTTTCAACCACAGGACAAGCTTCAAAGCATAACTACAGCATCCTCAGCGATGGGAACTTTTACAATTAAATTTGAGCTCCAAAAGATTCTTTTGTGCCTTCACCAGACATCAGCATCACTCCAGAACCTGAGTCATCTTTCCTGAAGGTTTCCCCAATTTTGGTGCCAGACAGATTCCCTCCATGAAAAGATGCAAGGATACTTGTAATGCAAATTTCTTTGAACCAACATACAAATACAATTAAGGATATGAGTCCCATGCAGGTCCTTCAATCTTCTGTTGTGCCTTCGGTGTTAGAAACTTTTTCATCCAAAAACTTTGACTCCTTTTCAGACTGATAGGAGTTCTCTGCAAAAAAAAACCCCAAATCCTATTGATGGAAAGAAAATAATCTAAGGAGGCATACGGGGAAGGACCTCTTAATAGATCTGAGGATGCTAATTCTCACAATGCTCTTTGGTTTCCTCCATATTGGCCAAATGTCCCTTTCCCAAATGGTCTGCAACTGTGGTCTTATTGGCCTTCATGGATCACAGTTTTCATGAAATGTTGTCCCACACTATTCGGGATCTATACATAAGTCACCTGTGGCAAATTCTCATGGTTTTATCATTCTCCTTTTCATGTTTAAGAAATGAAGGAACAACAAATTGTAAGCAATCGTGAAATATCTGCTCATCAAGAGAGTCTTCCCAATTTATCACTTGGTCTTTCTCCCTTGCTTGATTAAACTATTTCATGATCCACAATTTTCAGCTGATGATTTAAACCCTGACAAGAATTATTGAAGCATATTGCAAAAACACCAAAAGTTCCTTTGGAGACTATTCAGGAGAAAGTGTATAAATTGTTTGATATCCTAAAACCAACATCCCAAAGCAGGGTTGAACTACCTATTAATGAAGGGATGTTGCAGCCATCAAAAGATCTTTGGGCTACCCCTGCTGTGAGGCAAACCTGCAGCCAAACCAGGGCTGCTCGCTCAGCTGCCCCTCCAACAGACCTGAGGTGAGTAACCGCTCAGGCATGCAGGAACAATTCAGTTTCACTGACTTACCCTTCCAACAGAGCCTGCAGTGACTTAGCCCTCAGGCATGAGGCAGCAACCTATCCCTAAGCCGAGACGGGGTCAGATGACCCCCAGGCTCAGGTATATCCCCAACCCTACTAGAGCTGCAGATCAATCTATGCAACAGCACTACCTGGCCAGGAATCCTCCTGCTACCTTGCACTGTATCAGACTCTCGAGATTCCCAGCCTGCTCTTGATCCTGTTCCTGCCCTAGCCTTGCCTGAGCCCTGTTCCAGTCTAGTCCATGCTCTACTCTGACCTTGCTGAAGAGCTGTTACTGACTCTCTTTAGCCTTGCCTCTGCTTTCTGACCTTCCCTGGAGCCTGGCTTTGACCTGGACCTTGGCTTCGAACCTCCTTGTATCTGGACCGTGTCTACAGAACTGACTTGGTTTGTCCCTGGATTCTGACTATCCATTTTTGATCCCTGGCTTACACCTTGACTCCAGCTATAGTACTGATTCTGGCTTGTCTACAGACTCTGATGTTTGTTCTGACGTTGGCCTGTCCCCAGATCTTGACTCCAGTGCTACCCTTGGCCCAGTCCGGACCTTACCTCTGGCTTCGACCTCTGCCCCAAATATTAGGCCTGACTAGATCTCAGGAATCTCAGTTAATACATTCAATGTGCCAAATTCCATATGGTAACTTTTGTTTCTTGTCATTCCTGCTGTAGATCCCATGGATTGATTCATTACCCTCAACTTACAGGATGCTTAGTTTGATGTGTCAATATACCCCCCACCACAGAAAGCACATACATTTTCTGGCTCTGGAGAGTCATTACCAATTGAGAGTGCTGGAATTTTATTGACACTGAGCATATTCACAAAGTGTCTATCAGTAGTACCAGCCCATCTACTCAGCCAAGGATTCTACATTTACCGTTACATAGATGCGCACGGGAATTCATGAACACAAGCGTAGTCACAGCAAAGAAAATGATTCATTTAGTTTCATCCCTGGGTTTGAGGATCAATTTTAAAAAGTCAACTCTGATTCCATCTCAGTCTACAGAGTTCGTCAGAGTTCTCCTGGACTCAGTAGCAGCAAGAGCATTCCTCCATCAGAGAGATTTCAAAAAATAAAAACAAATATGATTTCTGTACTGACCTCAGAAGACTTAGCTTTACACATTAGTGTCAGAGAACTGAAAGTTGCCAGACTGGCGTGCCAAGTATTTCTATTGCAGATCAGGGGAAGCAGTCTATTAGTCCTTACACACAACATGGCAGCAGTGTTATAACTCAGCAAGCAGGGGTAGCCCACTCTTCTTCACTCTGTCAAGAGGCAATGTTGGGAGCTCTGTATTGCCAGCTCAATAGATCTAGAAGCATTTTATCGGCTGGATGTACAAAACAACCTAGCAGACCCCCTGAGCTGATTGTTTGTTTATGAGTCACCATGTGTGGTCTGTTCAACCAGATGTGGCCAGATACATCTTCCAGTTGTGGCGGTTTCCCCAAGTAGACATATTTATGAAAAAGTCTAACAGAAACTGTCAGCAATTATGCTATCTATGGGGTCACAATTCTGTGACAATTGCCTTTTTAATGGCTGTGGTCAGGCAGACTCATGTACAGTTTGTCATCAATCCTGCTCATTCACAGGTTATTACTAAAGATGAGAAAGGACTAGGCCAGAATCATACTTATAGCCCCAGCATAGTCCTGTCAACACTGATTTTCCACTCCTCACTCTATTGTCGAGACTATGAATTCCCCATTTGAACTGTTGGCTACCTGCTCTCTACTGCACCTGTCAATGAAGGTGGCATTTTTGGTGGTCATTACCTTGGCCAAAGAGTAGGGGACCTGCATGCCTTAATGCTGGAGCCTCCATATACAATCTTTTTTAAGGAAAAGATTTACCTGTGTCTTCATCCAAAGTTCGTCCTAAAGGTGGTTTAATATTAGCATATAAACCACCCAATTTATTTGCCCATATTCCATCTGAAGCTTCATATAAGCAGGGAGGAAGAACACTTGCATACCTTGGATGTCAGAAGAACTATACTGTTCTACCTCAACAGACCCAGGCACTTCTGTAAATACTCCCAGCTGTTCATAGCAGTGGCAGACAAAATAGGAGGACAATCAGTTTCCAGCCAGAGAATTTCTTCCTGGATGGCATCCTCTATATGCCAGAGTTCTCTTGCCAACAAAATAAAACCACCTGCAATTGCGGTGGTAGCTTTGTTGGTGGGAGAATGTCTCCCACCAACAAAGCGCTGTTCACACTGATACTTTTTGTTAAAACTTTTGTCGGTTAGGTGTGTTTGTTTTTTCACACCCTGACCAACAAAAGTTTTAATAACAAAAGTGCAGTGTAGACATAGCCTGTCTCCTTGCTTCTCCCTAATCACTCATTAACTTTTGGCCCCAAACTTCCTCCCTCCCCCCACAAGAGAATATAGTTAGAAATAAGAGGATGCAAAATATTCTGTTCTCTCCCTTTTTGTGTGTGTTTGTCTTTGCTTTCTCTTGTTATTTAGCTCTCCTGACAATATGATCTCTTTCTTTGGGAGGCTTTAGCACAGTCTAATAGATGGAAAACGTATCTCTCAAACATCTAAAACTAGAATGGACAATACATGTGCACTGGAGAAAAATAATCCTTTGAGGCTAATTTCTGATAAATCTATTTCAGTTGTGGAAGAGTAGAAAATCATATTCAGAATTTCAGGGCTTGCAATCCTTTGGTTTAAAAATCTTGGGTATCAGCACACATTTAAAACGTTATTTTTAAACACACTGTAGTTTCTATTTGTATTAAATAAATTCAGTAAAAGTAATATTATAATGAAGTAATGTACAGAATACTAAATAAGCTTTTCCCTCCTAGATACTGCTGAAGAATCCTGTGTTGATGTGTTTAATAGTAGCTGCTTCTACAGAAGCTTTAGTTGCCACTGGCTTTGCCACATTTCTGCCAAAATTTATAGAAAATCAGTTTGGACAGTCATCCAGTTATTCAGCTACACTAGGAGGTAAAGGGTGTTTCAATTTTTTAAACTCTTTAAATAAAAATATCTTGTGCTATATATATATTGTACTGCCTATGTTAATTAGCTGGTAGAGGAGAGAAATTAATTTGGGATTGGTATGTACTTGCAATTGTAGAGTTTCTGTAACCTTTAATACATAAATATTTTTAGCAAAAATTGGTCTTTTTATTACAAAATGTGAACTTCAGAGCAGCAGTGGACTCTTTCCCACACCATTCCACTCAGTGGCCTTGCCTACACTAGGAAAACTATCACCTGTGATTCACTAGTGGTGCACCTCTGCTAGAAGAAGCTGTAGCATCAACAGAACTCCAGGCATTTTTATCACTCATTGTAGGGATAGACAGTGTTGTAATAATTTGGCCTACAAATTTACCCTAATTGAGAGCTCAATTGTAAAAAAAAAAGAGTGTAAATTCATAAATGTCACAATAACCTGTAACAACAAATGTTGATGGGAAATGGTGCAAAACAGAGACAGACTGAATTAGTCAAAACAAAAAGTGAGGCTGATCCTCAAGTACTGTATTAAGATCATGCTTGATGAACAAGGAAAGTATGGAACCAGGAATCAGTGAATCAAAATTGGTATGTTGGAAACTAACTGGTGTCCAAAATAATGGGGGAATTGTTAACCACCACTCCATTTCTGGCTCCTTCAAGGAAGATTTTGGGAAGAAAAATTGGCCACTGGCCTGAGCTTCACCAGCATAGTTGCCACCCCCACCATCTCCAGCGACCCTAGACCATCTTCATCCTAATGCTGAATGATGTCCTGAGCAGATCAGGCTGGAGGGAGGGAGTCAGATGACACTGCTACCTCCACCAGCTGTGGCTGAATTCTAAATACCACCTGGGATGTGAGACTTTCTGTCCCACCTCTCCACAAATGTATACTTTTTCCTTCTCTACCATATTTCTTCTCTTTCCAATCTCTCTCCTTTTTACTTCTGTCTAATTAGAATCTGGCTTACCTGGCCAAGACTGCATATTTGGCCACACTGCTGCAAGCCTGTGACCAGAAAGAGGCAGCTAAAAGCAATAACCTAACAGCTTGATGCTGGTACAAGTTTGACAGGTCTTAGAGTAGCTGATAAGACTGTGTGCCTTGCCTGTGTTTTTCCAGCTGTGAGGTTGCAAGTGAAAGGCAATTAGATTTTCTATCTTTATTATTCTGTTCTCTCCTTTTTTGTGTGTGTTTGTCTTATTTTGTCATCTAGGAACTGGGACCAGACTTTAACAACATGAGCAAGAACAACAGTTCCAGCCCATCTCAATTAACTGTATCTCTTTTCTCTAAAAATCTTTAATACCATCTAAGTCACTATCAGAAAAGGTTTTTTTTTCTTTCTAAAGGCCTCAGTTGGCATGTGACCAGGATTTATCACCAAATTTGGTCAACTGGTTAGATCATTAGCTTCCCTGGCCTGTGCCGGGTACTGACAGGGAGTGCGATGTGAACGCTGATCCATGCCCCTCCATACTAAGTAGGCTGAAGTCTCCATATACAAAACTCTGAACCTTGTTTAAAACTTATGTTGAACAGTGACTGGGTTATATTAACACCTTTGATTCTTTGGCCCCATATATTCTATCTCACTTAATTCAACAGACAATATATTAATAAAAATGTCTCGAGTCCTGTTGACATGACAGTTTCCACCTTTGCTACCTCTGGTGAATACCGTTTATGGTTTTCTTAGGATAGACTCAGCTAAAGTGTTAATCCATAGGAAATTTAGATATAGTCTGAATGTCACTTGAAGTCTGCTTAACTTCAAAGTTATTTTAGGGTAGAGGGGAAGAAAAGGCAATTGGGAATTTTGTTTGCAATGACTACCACTTTGTTCCTGATCCAATTGCCCTTGACCCCTGGCCTGGCTGCTCCCTGACTCCTGTTATTGGCTCTCTCCTTCCATGGGACTCTCATCTTCTGTGCTGCCAGCAGTTGTGGGATGTAGAATTTTTTTGTGATAGAAAAGAGAAGTGGAATTGGTGTTGGGCTTATTTTATGCCACCACAATGATCTGTGTTAAATTTGGTCTTTAATACCAGTATGTTTATTAATGGCCTAGAAAAGGGAGTAAACAGCATCTTAATGAAATGATGATATCAAAGTGGGAGGACTGAAACAATATAGAAGAACTTGGGTATACAGATTAGAAAGGGATGGAAAATAACAATGAATGAACATGTTGAGAAGAATAAAAGTTAAAATACCATGCAATAAATTAATTGAAATCAGATATTCAATTGCATGGAGCAATCTGAAAAGCAGTGTGGTTGAAAAAGACCATTAGGCTTCTGGTGTGCTGAGTCCACTGCCTAATTGTTAAGATTTTGTGGGTATTCTGGGAAAGCAGAGTTTTAAGGCGGTTAATAAGAGAGTTTTGCAGATGTTGATGGGAAGCTCTTATAAAACAAGAGGGGGCAGAATGGGAGAAAGAACAAAGGTGCTTGTTTGAAAATTTAACAAGCGTGTGATGGTGGCTGGCATCATGGGCTGAGCAAAGGGGAATTGGACCCTCTTGGTTATCAGTGAGCTACCCCACACCACAATTACTGCCCTTGGAACCTTTCAATCTATTGGTTCTTTGATGACAGTGAAGGAATTCCCTGCAGGAGTTGCTATTTCAGTTGTTGCTGTGATTCCACTTATCCCAGTTTAGCTATGACTGCTGCAGGTACTTACTTCTACTGCTTCTTTGCCTTCCTGGAAGGTCTCATCCCTTTATTTCTTCTGGGTTTATTTTTAACCCCAGAAATTGCTCAGAAAATGAGGTAGGGAGATTGTCTGACAAGGGGTTTGGAGGACCAAAAAAGCCCAATATCTGCACATCATTGGAATTCATTATGGAAAATCTTGTGCTTAAAGTAGCAGTAGACTGTGTGGAGGAAGGTTCCCAGCTGACTGAAGGGTGCCCTAAAAGGAGTGCTATATTAATCTAATGTGTCTACCACACAATCTAAGATTGGGCTGTGCCTTTGGCAATAAGAAGTTTGAAACAACAGCTAAATAATGTGAGGTCACAGATGCATGCATCTAAATCTAAAGAGAATCATTTACGTTATTTTTTGTGAGAACTGTTATAAAAGTTCATTCATGCCTTTTGAAATTCCAGTAATATAGTTTGGAAATGACAAAAAATCAGGATACACCCTAAATTTTGATTATGTCTTGCATTTTTGTGTAATTGATGGTGTCTCATTTTACTCTAGGGCTTGTATTAATTCCAGGAGCAGCACTAGGTCAAATCATAAGTGGCATCTTGGTTTCCAAGTACAAACTGGATTGCAAAAACATAATCAAGTTCATATTAGGTACTTGCTCAGTGGCTCTAATATTAAACACGGTGTTTGTGTTTTCTAAATGTGGGAATGAACCATTCGCAGGTGTCTCTGAAACATATAACAGGTAAATATATTTTAATGTACTCTTGGGCTTGGTAACAATGTTCAAAATGAGTAAACTGTTTTACAGTGCATAAATACACTTTTCAAATTGTCTTGTTTAATTTTCTTTAATGTATGAAAAACATACTTCGAGAAAGTTGAGAATCCTCTCCATAGTTAAGTCCTGCTAGCAGTAGATGAAAACAGGAAAGTTCTTGTGATGTTATATGTCCTATAAAAGGGTCTGGCAGGCTGACTATGCTCAGCTATTATTTCTCTGTCTCTTGCAGATGTGGGCAGCTGGTGTGGTTCCTTAGGTTAGATGTCTGTGTTTCTTTGGAGAATGTTTTCCCTCAACCCTCTTCAATTTCTGTTAGAGGTTGATTAATTTATGCAGGTTTCTTTCTTGATAAGAGAGTCCTATCCCCTGCTCTTTTATTGAAGCACATTGAAGGATGGCACGGAGGTTGAAGTCCTAGCTTTGCTGCTTTGGCAGCAAATGGTCTGCAACCAGTGGGCCTCCAGTTCTGTTGTGTACCATTCTTTCTTAAAAGACTGGGAGGCTTCAGCTCTCAGAGTAGAGAGAAACTTAGCCCTGTAGTTTTACCTTTGCATGCATACCTGCTTCTTAGCTGAAAGGCATTTTGAGCCCAGCAACTTAACTGGTAAATTGATCTTGCTTTAGGTGGTGTGAGGTAGGCCTCATTTGAGACCAGGTACCATCATGTCAATCATATATGCCAGTCATGCAAAGGGCCATGGCCTTCCTGGATAGAGAACATGAGCTGCATCGGTCTTGCCTTTTTGGCCAGGCAGCAGGATAACCCTAGTTGCTGAAATCTAGACAAGGGTGTTTTTGCTTACTTGGGGTATATCTACACAGCCACAGGAGCAAGCCTTCCAACCTGGGTTGACAGACTTGGGGTAACATGGCTCATGTTAGTGCTCTAAAAATATGTGTGTAGACAGCACTTTGAACTTGTGGTTTGGGCTGGAACTTGGGCTCCAAAGTCCATCCCCCCTTCCTTAGTTTCAGAGCCTGAGCATCAGCCTGAACCAACTTAAAAGTGCTGTCTTCACAGCTATTTTTAGAGTACTAGCACAAGCCCTACTAGCCCAACTCTGTTAACCCTGGCAGGGAGTCTTGCTCATAGGGGCTATGTAGATGGTGTCACTCCTTCTGTGTAGCTCCCTTAGTTGTCTGAACTGCTTTCTGGAGACAGAGCTTGATTCAGCCTTCCTGGCCCTGATTTAGGAATTCTTTCATTTTTCTGAAGTGTCCATACCTCCTGTGCAGCTTAACATTTTGCTTCTAATTTTATCAACTGTTTTTCGTTACTTTGGGATGGGTGCATCAGTGAAACATGGTCTCTTGGGTCAGATGCTCCTCTTGAATTATTCTTCCCCTCTTTTATTCTTGCATATCCTCTACTGGATACTGTCCTGTAATATGGTCAATAAAAAATCCAGGTACTACAATGCTAAATTGTATTCAAATCAAATGAGAGCTACCTTTTTTCTATCCAAATTAGACAAAAATCTGACGTACATGGGATAGAATTCTAGTCTTAATGTGGCTTCTTCTGAAAAAAAATATGGAGGAAAAAGGATCAGTCAGAACAGTGTTAAACACTAAAAAATACATAAAGTTATATTTTAACCTTACTTTCAGAACAACGGGTTCCAGAGAGTGTACTTATAGGAGTTGTTTTAAATTCCAGTGGGTAAGTAAATCTACACAGGTAGATAGTGATAGCAGTATTTTAGAACACTTTTTAATTGTGGTTGGGGAGTGTGTTCACAAATAGGTAAAGAATTTTTGTTCCTTATTATCACAGTAGTGCTTAGATACTGCAGCTTGGATGGGGCCCCATTATGCTACAAACACAATAGGAAGTGACAGCTCCTGACCCAAAAAACTTTCATACTGAGTAGATCAGACTGACTCTGAATGTGGGGGAAGGGTGGAACAGAGGTGGAGTGACTTGTCTAAATGGAGTCCAACTCAAGTGTCCTATCTACTGGACTACATTAGCTGTTTTTGAAACTTCTAATTAGTCTGATTCTATGCTTGTATCTATAAGGATTCTGGTCTCTTTCTGTTAATGGATTTTGACTTCTTGAGCAACTTCAGCATTTCCATTTGACATCCAGTCTCCATGCGGCCCTTCTATAAGGATAATCAGCTTGCCCTTAATGTATAAGAAATTTTGTTTCATTCCAGAACACCAGTGTGTGTGTGTGTATACACACACACACACTAGTATGTGCAGGTGGCTGCATGCAGTGAAGAGAAAGCAAGTGGTGTGTCCTAGTATGCCGAACTACTTTGGTGCAAAGCAAAACACCTCAAAATGACCATCGTTGGTGATATCTACTTTATCCATCTTGTCATTGATACATTTGAATGTGAACAAGTTTAATAAATTCTAACCTAGGATAAGGGAGACAAAAGTTACAGCTTACATTGTTATACTTGAAAATTACTCGGTGTTTCAATAGCCTTCTAACTTTATATTCTAACTCTGTTGGTCTTTACAAACATATAATGTATGATACTTTAAAAGAATAGTTTTAGTATTATTATTTTAATTTTCTATTCAGAAAGCCCTTTTAAAAATGCAGATTTTTTAAAATGCTATCCATTTAATGAGAGATTTTCAAAGGCACAAATAGGAGATGAGAACATAAGAATGGCCATACTGCGTCAGACCAATGGTCCAGGCCCAGTATCCTGTCTTCTGATAGTGGCTGGTGCCAAATGCTTCAGACGGAACGAACAGAACAGGGCAATTATTGAGTGATCCATCTCCTGTTGTCCTGTCCCAACTTCTGGCATTGAGATTTAGGGACATTCAGAGCACTGGTTATATCCTTGACCATATTGGCTAATAGCCGTTGATGGATCTGTCCTCCATGAACTTATCCATTTTATTTTGTGAACCCAGTTATAATTTTGGCCTTCACAACATCCCCTAGCAATGAGTTCCCCATGTTGCATGTATATTGTGCAAATAAATACTTTGTTTTAAAATTGTTGCCTATTAATTTCATTGGGTGACCCCTCATTCTTATGTGAAGGAGTAAATAACACTTCCTTATTCACTTTCACCACACCATTCATGAATTTATAGACCTCTATCATATCTCCCCCACCTTAGTCATCTCTTTTCTAAGTTGAACAGTGCCAGTATTTTAAATCTCGCCTCAGATGGAAGCTGTTCCATACCCCTCATCATTTTTGTTGGCCATCTCTGTCCTTCTCCCAATTCTAAATTATCTTTTTTGGGATGGGATGACTAGAACTTCATACAGTATTGCAGCTGTGGATGTATCGTGGATTTGTATAGTAGCAGTATGATATTTACTATCTTATTATCTATCCCTTTCCTAATGATTCCTAACATTCCATTAGTTTTTTTGACTGCCACTGCACATTGGGCAGATGATTTCAGAGAAACCATCCATGATGACTCCAAGATCTCTTTCTTGAGTAACAGCTAATTTATAACTCATCATTTTGTATGTACTGTTGGGATTATGTTTTCCAGTGTGCATTATTTTGCACTTGTCAACATTCAGATATTCAATGTTTGATGCTACAGTTTAATTATGATAAAAGATTTTTTGGTTTGAAATGCTTCTTTGAACATAAGTACTCTTTACAGTTTTTTTGCTAGTTTTTAAAATATTTGGAATTGATACATGTTTTAAGAGAGAAGTTGAGGACCTGCTGTAGGAAGAAACAGCTTATACAAATGTTTGTGGCAATCTGCATATGGTACTGCTGATTAGCCAAAAAAATCCTATTTGATTAAAGACAGTACCAGCAAAGGGACCTTTTAAATTTGCAGGCTTTCACAGAAAGCTCAAGTGGTAGTAAAAACACTCATTTCTGTCACACAGTGTCTCCGAAGAGATTTAAATTACTCCTGTTTCATAAACAGATAAAAGGACACACATTGCTGTGAATCGAGCAGAATGAAAAAAGAAAATATCAGCTATCCTGAAACTCAGACAACTCAACAGCAGCCAGTTATTCTATCATGCAGTGACAGAGCTAGAGGCAACTCCAATTGTTTGAGGGTCTGCCAAAGAGCCAGATGGTGTTGTGGAAAATAAATTCCATGCTCTGGTACCTAGGGATTCTAGCTTCCATTTAAAGATAAGCATAAACATGAGTGATATGCAGTGCAACTGGGTAAATGACTTCTCAATATTCCACTCCCAGTCCTCATTCTTTAATTTTAGAAAAGGACTTAATATGTTGTCAGAACAATATGGTGACAAAAATAGGACCTTTATTTTGATTAGAAAGTGCAGTTCTAACTTTTCTGTCTTTTGCTCTTGCTGCCATAAATTGAACTCTTTTTTGGCCCCCAGTGGCTCTAAACCAAGTACACACAAGTGAACCCATGCGCTCCTACAACGTGCATGAAAGAGGTATTTGTGTCCTAAATGGTCTGGGAGAGCAGGGATCTTAAATATCAGATTTAGCCACCTCTTATGTGCTGAGGACTGCCCAGTAACAATGTCATGCAACTGCAAAAAGTGGACAGTGAAGAACATCAGAAATTGTAGCATAAGCTGGAAACCGAGAAATTGAGATACATTAACCTAGGACAGATATGCCTCATTCACTTTATGTGAATTATCAGATGGAGTTCATTTTATATGAATTATTTTGGGGCAGTTCTTTGGCCTGTGGTATACATGAGGTCAGACGTGATGATTGCAATGGTCCCTTCTGGCCTTGGCATCTATGAATCTATCTGTATTAGTATTCATGAATTAAAGTCAAAACTCTCTCACACATATAATAGGAAAATGACACAAAACATGGAGTTTGAGAGGTAGGCTGTTTCAAAGTAGAAACAATACTAGATTCATAACTGAATAAATTAGATACTTTCAGGATACCGTAGTCTAGTGAAATATTCTTACTTTTTTAAAATAAATTAAAACATAAAACAAGACACACATACACACACACACCATGAAATGGTGACTGCCCACAAACTACTAAAGAAAAATGTGAGAATAAGAGCAAAACATTGGTATGTCATACATGGTTAAATGCAAAAACACAATAATGCAAATTTAAAGTCACACATGTAAGGCCATGGGCTAGGATTTTCAAAGGAGCTGAAGGGAGTTGTTGCCCACTTGCTACTGAAATTCAAAAGAGTTGGACACCTAAGTCCATCTTACTGCATTGAAAATCACTGGCTTAAAAGTCATGAAGTGACTTTTAGGGTTTAAGGTTAAACAACCTTAAATTTCACAAAACCTGCTTCCTTGCACATATCACCATAGTGTCTGAGTGCCCCACAATCTTTACTCCTCAGCATCCTGTTAGGTAGGGAAGTACTACTATCTCCATTTTACAGATGGGAAACTGAGGCAGAGAAAGACTTGTCCAAGATCACACAGGAAGTCTGTGAAGGAGCAGGGAATTGAAGCTAGCTCTCCCAAGCCCCAGACTAGTGTCCTGTCCACTGCAAGGCTGTTTTAAAAATTCTAACTCATTTTCTGAGCTTTCGATTCCTAATTATATAATCTTAGTGCTGCATCAATTTACAGTAGATTTGAAGTTAATAGTTCTTTTGAATATTCATTATTAAATCTTTTTATATTCACATAGGTTTAAAGTAAAGAAAATTGCTCCAGTGAGCTAACTTTAAACTTTTTCTTCAAACAAGGCATTTTGCTGGTTTTGCTAAGATCTAAAGTGAAGCCACCCTCAAGGAAAATTTGTACAGAAGTTTTAACATTTTGAACATCTAACATAGGAAACCTGGATTTGGAAAGTGCACACTTAACTATGGGAAGAGATTATACATGCAAAACTCTATCCCGAAAGGAAAAGAGAATTTCGTTGAAAACTGAACATGTGAAACAGAACTGTACTGCAAAATCTTTTGTATCCATAACTCTGCAGTATCTTTTCACTAAGATAGTGAACAGGTGGAACCAACAGATGCAGCTGAACCATTGGTGATCATGATTAGCAGTAGGTCTATAAAAATCCATGCTCTCTTCAGCATAATTTCTGCAACCATGGTTGAATCCCGCCTAGTTGTTGCAATGATGTCAAAGACTTCTTGTCTGTCTCAACCCTCACAGCTAAACTTATCAGCACCATTTCAACTACACTCATTTCTGGCATCCATTGGCAACAGTTCATTTTTTATCTTGTCCATCGTGTTACCTCTCAGAGGGCTTGACGTACAAAATGACTGGGAAAGAAAAGGGGATTTAATAAAATGGCACTTCTCCATAGGTTCTTCAGGAAACTTTAGAACAATGCACAGCTAAATCTGTAGACATGGTAACTGGTAGAGATTCTATGAGCTTGTGGGAATTTAATCACATGACTGACTCCCACTTTGAATGTGGTGTGGCTAAATTCCTAGGTACTGAACTGATGACTCATTTCTTTGAGAATCTCTCTTTACAAGAGTGGTTTGACTGATGCTTGAGATGAAATTGAATATAGTCCCATGAAGTTGGGAAGTAGGTGGGTGTTTATTGTTTTGTTTGGAAATTTTGAAGGCAGCCATCATGATGAACACTACATCTTTGTAGAAGATAAGATACTTTTATGCTCTTTTCCTTTGTATCAGCATAGTACCAACCTTTCTACACCTATTAATGTTGAAAATCATTTATTGTAAAACTTTTGAGTTCAGACACAAAGAAACAATCCTTGACATGGTGCTGGTATCATTTTGTGCTCTGATTCTCACCAAGAAAACTTAATTAGCAATAGTGGTGATTTTGAACAGTTGAAGTGTCAGAATGGTTCACTTGAGAACATGGATGGAAGTAATACACTGTACATTCTTGAATCTATTATGATAATATCTAAGGCGCAAAACCTCTCCCACCAACATTCCCTTCACCTCCTTGAGCAGTTGAAGAGCAGGAATGCAGTGAAATCACTGCCGTTCTGCTGGCACGCTGAATGCCAGTCTCTGTTTTGCAAAAAACTACATATTCCCTATGAAAAAAGTAAAGGAGTACTTGTGGCACCTTAGAGACTAACCAATTTATTTGAGCATAAGCTTTCATGAGCTGTAGCTCACTTGAGCTACAGCTCATGAAAGCTTATGCTCAAATAAATTGGTTAGTCTCTAAGGTGCCACAAGTACTCCTTTGCTTTTTGCGAATACAGTCTTAACACGGCTGTTACTCTCTGAAACCTGTCATATTCCCTATGAGGATTGTGAGGGTGTATCAGCTGGTTCCACCAGTCAAGCTTCCCTGGAAAAGTCGTGGAGCAGCTGTGAAAGCTTCCCCCACTTCCTTCAGTTGCATTACAGTCCATGTGCACCAAATAAACACAATAGCCTTTTCTGTGTGTGTCTGGATTTGCTCTTTGATAGAAGCATTGCAAACTCAGTTTTCAATATATTTTTGAAAAATGTAAGATGTCTGCAGAAGATTCTGAGATCTGAGTTACCCAGGAAAGAATTTTCTGTAGTATCTGGCTGGCGAATCTTGCCCATATGCTCAGGGTTTAGCTGATCGCCATATTTGGGGTCAGGAAGGAATTTTCCTCCAGGGCAGATTGGAAGAGGCCCTGGAGGTTTTTCGCCTCCCTCTGTAGCATGGGGCACAGGTCTCTTGCTGGAGGATTCTCCGCTCCTTGAAGTCTTTAAACCACGATTTGTGGACTTCAACAGATCAGACGTAGGTGAGGTTTTTCACAGGAGTGGGTGGGTGAGATTCTGTGGCCTGCGTTGTGCAGAAGGTCAGACTAGATGATCATAATGGTCCCTTCTGACCTTAGGGTCTATGAATCTATGAATAAAGAATAAAGGCATTTTACCACTCAGTAAAAATGACTGAATGCTTCTAGATTTGTAACTTTGATGTAGCATTCCACATGCACTTTGAATGTTGTGCATAATAATTTCATTTTACAGCTAACTGAACTGTCACTGGCAGAAGTGAATTGCCCTTTTAAAGATATTAATTTATATCTTTAAAGGAGCACATAATAAAAATAGAAGTTTATAAACTGACCCAAATTTCTCCCAATTGAAATTGGAGGATGTTTAAGTGATAGTTTGGACACTAACATACTACCACTCACTTTACAATATAGCTTGATTTTTAAACTGCTAAAATTGCAGCATTCCCTAGTTTCAGTAGAACTAGCTTTGAAACAACTTATGATGCAAAAGTTGTGTAATGCGCTGTTTCCATCAGGAAATTCAAAATCATTGTCATCCTGTTCCATCCTCGTGCATTGTGGGAAAGTCTTTAATTTACTTCTCATATAACTTAACATTTTAATGTTATAAGGCTGTGCATGGTTACTTCAGCTATAGATCTATAGTACCTTTGCCACTCTGGAAGTGAGAGGACTAAACCTAGGATATGCAGCTGTAGTACATAGGAGTTAAAGAACTCAGTTATCTATGTTACCAATTCCCAGAGCTACAAAGCTACTCTGGGACATGACTTAGGTGTTATCTTGTCACTATGTAGTTAGCACATGTAGCCTTCTTGATATTTGAAGAAGCCAGATGTCATCTGGCTAAGGGACTAATAAAACAGCAGATATCTGAGAGATGGCTCATGAGTCAGATTGAGTTAAAGGAATAAAATCAATACTTGATCAATAAAAGTAGTTAACATGGCTCATTATACAATATCATTTCCACTTATCTTTAAAATGTGTTTTTTCTCTTATCTGTAGCTGTGTTAATGATCCACAAAAACACCTAGGAAAACTGAATATACAGAGTATGTAATAAAAATCACTAGACAAAGTGCTGTCAGATGCACTGAGTATACAGACTAGAATTTTCCTCATAATATTTCAGTATAGCAATTTTAGGTATTACAATAAGTATAAAATTTTCAAAGAGAAGTGTGATCTTTACATTTGTTATTAGTTTGAACTTTATAATGGTAGTAATGTATGTTTGTGTAGAACTGTAGATTAGTGAACATATGAGCATTCCATTACTGACTCATGTTTCTCTATTCCCTATTGTAAATTATTCTTAAACCGAGTTAATGAAATCTATTGTTTACTCATTGCCTGTTTAATCTTTACCTTACAGAACAGGCAAGTTAAGGAACTTGACTGCACCATGTAATGCTAACTGCAACTGCTTACGCTCCTTTTATTACCCAGTTTGTGGCAGAGATGAAGTCCAGTATTTTTCTCCCTGTTTTGCAGGATGTACATCTTTTACTGTTCAAAAAAGGAAAAAGGTATTTTTTTATGTGATGTCTTTAACAGGAAATAAATGCACAGTTTATCCTGTATCTTGGTTTCTTAGCAAAATTTGTATGCCATTTTCAATTATTATTAAAATGTAAGAGAATTGTTTCCATTACAACAAAACAGTGAATCAGCATTAGCTTTATAATACATAACTGTGAACTAAAAAAAAAAAAGAAAACCAAACCCAAACAAAAACGCCCCTTTGAACCTATAAGTGAATATTAATGTCAGTGGAATGAGGGGTCTAGTGTCTCGTAGTTGTTACATGTCTGCAGTGTTTTGTTGCAAATGTAGTTCTCTGTGACAATTCTAGCATTGTACTCATTCTGTAAAACGATAAGTGGACTAAACAGAAAGGGCTACTACTGTTAATTTTTACTGTCCAAAACAGCCAGTGGCTTTAAATGCACACCTGGATTTTGGGATTTACTTATGTATCTAGAAATTATTTTGAATTTTCTTTGCTGACATTTTGTCAGATAATTTTGTTTTGTCTCTGAATCAGGCTCTAAATGAGAGAAATAAATTGGTTAGTCTCTAAGGTGCCACAAGTCCTCCTTTACTTTTTGCGAATACAGACTAACATGGCTGCTACTCTGAAACCTATCACTGAGAGATGAATTCCGGCACAGGATTACATGATATTGACTCATATACCTTAATATAAATTATTGCTGTTTTAATAAACTTCATCCCTGTAATATATTCCAATAAAGTAAATTTTCGAACTTTGAACAGGATGGATTAATCTTTCTAAAATTATCTAAACTCCTTTATTTGGGGCTCAGATGATGATAGGACTCAAATGGTGGGCTAAAAAAGCAGCACTTCAGTCAGTGTTAAATTAATGAATGGATCCTTATCCATTTTTATACAATAAGGCCCCAAATGCATCATCAGTTCATGCAGATTTGTTAGGTTCAAAATAATTCCAAAAGCTGCTGGCTTTCTGTGCAAGGGTGCCAGCGCAGTCTGGGAAGGTGGGGGCAAAAACATTTTGCTTGTGGTGGAGTCTTAAGAGTGATTATTTTGGTACCCCCTAGAGAATGAATCAAATGTCAAGGTGAGATGACAGGTTTCAGAGGGGTAGCTGTGTTGTTCTTTTTTGCTGATACAGACTAAGGAGTACTTGTGGCACCTTAGAGACTAACAAATTTATTTGGGCATAAGCTTTCATGGACTAAGACCCATTTCATCAGATGCATGCAGTAGAAAAAAATATATATATATACACACACACACACACACCATACAGAGAACGTGAAAAAATGGGGATTGCCATACCAACTCCAATGAGATGAGAGGAAGGGACTTGGGATTTCAGCAGACGTGGCATTGAAGTTGTTTCCTTTAATAGGCAGTGTTGCAGAAGTGGTTCTGAGCAGGTTTATAGACATGCAAGTAGAGAAGAATTCAGAGTCAATTATAATGCTATGGTTACAGCCAGAGAAGGTGAATTTTAGGGGAGAGAGAGTTGTGCTGGGGCATGCTGCTCTTGCTCCAAAGCAGTTCTGGTTTTGAGAGTTAAGTCCTGCTTTGCTGAATTTCTTTCACTAAATTCATGCAGCTTGGGCAATGGGGAGAATACAGTGCTTCAGTTCCTTCTGTACCAAAAGGATGCCTGCAGGAGATGGCAGCTACACTTAACCACGTGGAAGTATAAGAACTGCACCGCAAGAGAAGGAAGGAAGCTGTTGTGTGGAACTTTTAAGACCAATACATATGGAAACCTGGTCATGTTTGGTTTATCAACTCTAGGTGGTAGTTGCTTCCTCCTGATCTCCCCAAAACAGTGCCCTTCTGCCCCTAAATCTGAACCGGGTCATTCTTGTCCATGCTGTCCTGAATTGAGAAGTATCATCACCTTGCCGTGTCCCCTCAGCACAGTAAACTCTTAGATTCCCTTGCTGTGGAAAATGCTGAAAAGTGCACAGTGGGAGAAGGCAGGCAGAATAGCAACCAGTCAAGGTAAGCTAGAAGATGGCAAGAAGATGGCCTCTGTCAAGGTTCCTTTCCCACTATGAACTCTAGGGTACAGATGTGGGGACCTGCATGAAAACCTCCTAAACTTATTTTTACCAGCTTGGTTAAAACTTCCCCAAGGTACAAACTATTTTCCTTTTCCCCTTGGACTTAGATGCTTGGTGGTGGCAGCAACAAACAGATATATAACCGGGAAAGAGCCTGCTTGGAAACATCTTTCCCCCCAAAATCCTCCCCAAACCCTTACACCCCCTTTCCTGGGAAAGGCTTGATAAAAATCCTCACCAGTTTGCATAGGTGAACACAGACCCAAACCCTTGGATCTTAAAAACAAGGAAAAAGCAATCAGGTTCTTAAAAGAAGAATTTTAATAGAAGAAAAAGTAAAAGAATCACCTCTGTAAAATCAGGATGGTAAATACCTTACAGGGTAATCAGATTCAAAACAGAGAATCCTTCTAGGCAAAACCTTAAGTTACAAAAAAGACACAAACAGGAATGTACATTCCATTCAGCACAACTATTTTATCAGCCATTTAAACAAAACAGACTCTAACGCATAGCTAGCTAGATTACTTACTAAGTTCTAAGACTCCATTCCTGTTCTGTTCCCGGTAAAAGCATCACACAGACAGAGCCTTTGTTTCTCCCCACCTCCAACTTTGAAAGTATCTTGTCTCCTTATTGGTCATTTTGATCAGGTGCCAGCGAGGTTATCCTAGCTTCTTAACCCTTTAAAGGTGAAAGGGTTTCCTCTGACCAGGAGGGATTTTAAAGGTGTTTACCCTTCCCTTTATATTTATGACAGCCTCTTTCATGGATTTACCTACCCCAGAGAGACCATGTAGAATCTGGGTAAAAAGGTAAATTAGAGAGGAATTTGCACAGCCATATAACCTCATTATACACAGGGATCTACGTGAGGTTATGGCTATTCCTGGTTGAAGGAATGTTAATCTTTTTTTTAAAGAAAGATTTTGAAGAAAAATCTGGAGGCTCTATTAAAATAAAATACAACTAAAAATCACTCCATTTGTTCACTTGATTATAAAAGCCTCTGATAGTTTACTGTTAATTACATTTCATTCTCCCGTTACTTCATTAAACATTAGAATGTGCTTACCAAAGCAGGAAGGTTGATGTGGATAGTTAGCCGACTTCAAAGTGAGTGAGTTAATTGAGTCCACATGAAAGTTAATCATATTACCTCTTTGACACCAGTTCAAGGTTATTTGACTCTCTTTTCAGGGGTTTATGCCTGAGTTGGAGTGCCTTCAGACATGAACAAAACAGTTGGTCATAGTATCACCAAAGTAGCAGTGTGGGATGTCTCTAATTCTTCTTATGTAGGCAGTGCTGGGACACATTTCCTTCATCTGTTTTTATTGTTTTGTTTTTTGCAAAGGGGTGGGAAGGAAGGTTGAAATCTTGTACCTCTTCCTGCAAATGGTGTGTGCTACCATAGGCAAAGGATGCTATTGTGATACTGCCAGTCATCTAGCCCTACTCACCAGTACCATATGTACACTAGGACTAACAATGATGAAGCTGCTCTAGTGGTAGTGAAAAGGCTGGCTAATGCAGTGATAACTTTTGTAGTAAGGAAGCCTTCCAGCTTTTCATTTGATATTGTACTAGTCATACTCATTCTAGCTAATATTGGAAAGCTGTGCGAGTGTTTTTACTGGAGGGCATACATTCAAGTTATTTTTTACTCTGGTATAAAGCAAGTAGACAAGAACTGTCATGAGGGAAAAGAATGTCATGTTTTGATTAAAGTTTAAATGACAGATGAAGCACTTGTTGGACATGTCTGGCTGGAAAGGTTAATTCAAACTGCTCTTTGGGCCAGAGTAAGTGACAGGCCTTGAGGCTGGAAGACCATGGTGATGACAAGGCTGGATCCCATCTCATCTTCATAAAGTACAAATTCTCTTTTCTTTTCTATATCTGTTCTCCATTTTGTTCCAAAAGAAGAGTGTACAATTCTTTTTACATTACATGTTTTCTGTGTTTTAGAGTTATGCAGTTAGCACAGTGTATTTTATTATAATTTTCACATTCTGTCAACTACTTCTTCCATCTATAGGCTACTGAAACTTATGCTGGAGCAAATGCAGCTTGTGAGCCAAGAAGCCATATCTGTATCTCCTAATAGCTCCACCCATTTCTATGCCAAGGGCATCACTAATTCACCTGCTTCCCTCAGATCCTTCAGTTTAGCTTGTATTTGTAACAAACATATTTTAAACAAACACCATTCACCGCACCCTCCTCTCTCCACAAAGTATGAAAAGGAAGTGGGGGAAAAGGTCTTAAAAATAGTGTGTGCCAAACACACACGCCCACTACCTTTGCTTCTGTATCCTACCTTTCCCTCACTATTCACCCCTCCCCTACACAAACACTCTTTGTGTATTTAGATTGCAAGTTTTTCAGAGGCTTTGCCTTCCTTCATTTAAGTCATGCACTATGCCCAATAATAGTGCTATATAAAGTATAATTCATAGTTGACCGCACTGGAATTTACCAACATTCTTCTGAAGAATAGGGAGAATAGGAATTTACCAACATTCTTCTGAAGAATTAGAAAGAGCATTCTACAGTTTCTAGTCCCTTCTGTTGCTAATGAGTGGAGAATATGGAAGTAGAGACTGAGAAATATGAAAGTAATTTAGTGAGTATTGTACTTGAACAAAGACAAGATATTTAGATTAAGTTGAAACAGGACAAAAGCTGAACAGGCACAACACTGGAGAAGAAGGTAACCACTGCTTATCACTACGAAAGGTTTTTTTCTCCTGCTGATAATAGCTCACCTTAATTGATCACTCTCGTTATAGTGTGTATGGCAACACCCATTTTTTCATGTTCTCTGTGATATATATCTCTTTCTACTGTATTTTCCACTGCATGTATCCGATGAAGTGGGTTTTAGCCCACGAAAGCTTATGCGCAAATAAATTTGTTAGTCTCTAAGGTGCCACAAGTACTCCTCGTTCTTTTTATTGCAATAATGCTATCCTTCAAGTGCCATATGTGATACTATCATTATCTTTAAAATATGGCCTGGAGGTGCCAACTGAGCTTAGTACCCCATTGCACTATATAAGCAGATAAGAGACTGTTTTTGACTTACAGTCCAAATAGAAAATACAAATTGGGGGAAGTTTTTGGCAGAGCTGGGAAGTGAACCCAGATATTCTGAGTCCCAGTGCAGTGCCTTAACCATAAAAGGCCGTCCTTCTTCTCTAATGTACCCTTGGGAATTATACGGATATAATTAATTAGTGGAAGAGGAGAGGTTTGATCAGGAATTTTATTGAAAATATTAATACTAAATCAGCCAATGCTGACAGAACAAGTGGCTCTTTGAGAATCTTGCTGGATAAAGTGTGTATATGTGGGAAACCTTCCAGGTTATAACCAGACAATTGTAATTTAGGAATAAGGGTTTGTTAAGGCAACTGTTAAGGTTATTTAGAAATTAGGACTAGCACATGAAAAGTGTCCAGACAAAAAAGCATTCATACTTTCAGAATTTTGAATAACTTGTAACAAGAAGGTATATTTATGGGAGTACAGGACTCTTCCATTTTGGGTTGTTTATTCTCAGCTTTACTTTTTTCTGTAAAGTGCTTGAAACTATCCACTGATAAATTGAGGGACACCAGCAGAATATTCAACTTTTCATGTTTTTTTTTTAAACTGGAGTTTGTGTATAAATCAAGTGTTCTCAGTTTACTTAGTCTCTCCTTGAGCTTATATTTAGTGCAAAATGAAGTAATGCCTAATTAATAATAAAAGGGGAAATTTAAATTTAATCTAATCTAATAATTAGTCTGGCAAAAAAGGTTTAATGTCTAAATACCCCTGAACTCTGTTTGGGATATTTTGTAACTCCTGTTCGGGTAATAGGAGACCTCTTTTGGTAGCTTGCCAGCCCAGGAGGAAAGCAAAGTAATAAGTGGAGAGAGAGTTAGTCTTTACAGTTGGAGGAATGTAAGTGAGCATAGTTATTTCAAAAGTAGGTGGAATAACCAGGATAGTATGGCTGAAAATATCACAAAATAAATTAAGGGTTCACTAGGTCATGCACTGTCCTTGAAATAAGTAATATGTGTTAATGTGGGATGTCTGATCACAACTTAATCTCTATCAATTACTATAATTTACAATTTTACATATTTTGAAATAACACTGTTTGCTGTGTGCATTATTTGTAGATTTACCAAAACTGTTCCTGTATTGGGATGCCAAAAAGATTACTTGACGCAGAAGAGGTCCCTTTTGAGGCTCTGGCTGGGAAATGCCAAACACGATGCACGTTCTTGCCTGTATTCCTGGGCTTTTTCTTTTTTGCTGTTGTTTTCACTTTTATGGCTGTTACTCCAACTACTGTGGCCATCCTCAGGTATTTGGTTTTCATACTTTTCAACAACATATTCCTGGCTCCACAGCAGAGTATAAACATAGCATAGCATGCTTTCTTCTCCAGACCTGAAGAAGAGCTCTGTGTAGCTCAAAAGATTGTACCTTCTACCAACAGAAGTTGATCCAGTAAAAGATATCTCACCTACATGCATCCGATGAAGTGAGCTGTAGATCACGAAAGCTTATGCTCAAATAAATTGGTTAGTCTCTAAGGTGCCACAAGTCCTCCTTTTCTTTCTGCAAATACAGACTAACACAGCTGTTACTCTGAAACCTGTCACCTACGTTGTTGCTCCCAGTGGCAAGGAATGTAACTATTCTGACAACTTGCAAAATAAAGATTTTAAGTCGTTTTTATTCTTTTTATACAGGATCAGCTCTATAATCAAAATATATAAGGAGTGCTTTGCACCTCCGTCTGCTGCTCTCTAGACTCTAATAATCACCGTGTAGTGTATAACCAGTTTTAAGCAGGTTAAGCCCTTTGAACATTAGATGAAGAGATTACTGTCATCTGTAGATTCTCTACTTTTTCACAACACCTTTTCTCTTATAAAAATAGAAATAGCTTCCTTTCCACTTGGTGGCACTACTTGTAGCACAAGGTTCCTTTTTAAAGGGCAGATCACACTCCATCAATATGAGAGGAAAGCTAAAGTCTGTTTATCCTTACACCATCCATAATCTCATTTTTGATGAAGCACCTGGCTTTTCCTGCCTCACTGAGACATGGTTCAGTGCCGCGTCCAACCCTATCTGAACACAGCTAATCTTCCCATCTGTACGTTACAAGCCAAGACAGTATCCAGAATGCACCAGATAAGAGAAAGTGGAGTAAATCCTGTTCCCCTCCAGCCTCCGATAGTGAAGACATTTCATACCAGAAACAAAAAGTGCATTCATGTGGTCTGTGAGGATGCAAAAGGAATTTAGGAATTATATTGGTTTACAGACCTCCAGGTGAAAACCTCATCAACTTCCTGGATGAACTCTCAGATATGCGGCCCAGTATGGTATTGGAATCCCCAGATTACTTGTCTTCAATTATCTCAATGTTCACATGGACAATCTCAATGATACAGTAGTACTTTGATCTCATGACCTATACAGAACCCATCAGATTCTTTCAGGTAGTCTCTGACCTATATATGTAACCATATATGGTATGTATGTTGAATCCTGTCTTCCAGCTAGGACTGCATATTGGAGATATCACCAGCATACCTCTCTCCTGAGCTGATCACCACCTCTTCCAGGCAGAGATCAAAGCCTTCCTGCTTTCCTTTTTTCCTATCAGGATAGAGAGCAATCAAAATTGATTTTCCCCCAAAGACTTCTGAACTCCCTAAGTTTTCAAATCTCCTTAGAACAAGTAACCCAAATACAAGGCCAAGGTGCTGATGAGTTGGTACAACAGTACAAATCACCTGTTGACTTTTATCATCAATGCTTTGGCCTCTCCTTCTCCTTCCCAAACTGACCAAGAAAAATAGTATGCTTCACAGGCGAACTACTGCCAGTGAAGTTAGAGTACCAGTAGTACAAAAGACACTGAGTCCCTCTGCTAGCACACAAACTGTACCGAACTTCACCACTGAAGCAAAGGAAGCAAAATGAGCCTCATTCTCTTCAATCAGCATGGCAGAATTGTAGCCAGCAGAACTATTTCTCATAGTTCTCACATATTTCTCATTGAGCCAGCTAATCAACCCAGATTGCATAACTCAAATACCAGACCCAAGCATCAACCACTTTGAAGAGTTGCCAACATACTTCATTGATAAGATGGAGTGGAAGATGATGATATTCATGCTGTCCACCCTATTATGTCATCAAACTGGTGACCAAATGTTGATTGTCAACTTCCCCATCGAAAGACCAACAAAATACACCTACCCGTTCAGGGCCAATGTACTAGGCAGATTGCTCTAGGGTAGAGATCTGCCCATTGAATGTTGAAGGCCTTTCACAGTCTATGTGCGGCTTCCTGGAGAAAGTGCTGAAGACGAACAGCACCAACATCCTCTCCCTCCAGGAGACCCATATTGCAAATGAAGAAAAAGACCATTGCTATAACATCAAGAGCTATAAACTTATAGCCAGCAATTACCACCCAAAATATGGGCTGGCAATCTACATAAAGCAAGAGATCAATTAATATTTGGTCCTACCTCCTACAGAGTACAATGAAACAACTGGAATCTCTGTGTACATTGACAAGCTTACTGTTCTTAACATATATACATCAGCTCTGCCAACTGCATAGGATCTATGCAGAAAATGTTGCAGACGAAGAACTGACACACTGGGCATTGGCAAATGATATGCTCCACCTTTTTGATGCGAAACGGTATGTCACTTTCCACTCTGCAAGATGGGGCAGAGGATACTGCCCTGACCTGATGTTCATTTCTAAAGAGGATACATTCCCACAATGCTGAAGACTTTTGACCATTTTACTGTGCACCTAATCACCCCTGCAAAGAAGAACAACTCCCATGGACAACTCATTGTACACCGGTGTTTCTCAGCAACTGGTCCATGAACTGGTGCTGGTCCCTGAGATCACCCTGATATAGTTTAGCAAGTTGTTCCCTGGTATCAAAAAGGTTGAGAATCACTTTTGTACACTCCTTTCTGGACTTTAGAGATCCAAGATCTCTTCTGAAAATATGACGTGTGTAGGGACCCAGAAATTGTAAAATCTCTCCTGGTATCACTGGATGTAGCAAGACGGAAACTGTGGCTCAAACAAACATGCCTGGAATCTGTTGAGACATCTGGGGGCTGCAAATCCCACACATGCCACTAGGTCGCAGTTGAAAGTCAATGCCATTGCTGCTAAACTTTTGTGGACATCAGAACAGCCAGTGGATAAACAGTATTACAGACAAGTCCGGCATCAACTCTAGCAGGTGTTCACATGTGCTTCATTGTCCCAGTGGTCTGGATTATTCACAAGAAGGAGATTGATCCAGCCATTGCAGCCATGAAATTGGGAAAAGCAGTGGGAAAAAGAGGACATCTACCACAAGTTCCTATGTAAGCTGGGTTCAGTGGCATGGAATTGACTGATGCAAAATTTCACCAACATCCTGGAGACTGGTAAAATTCGCTGCTTGTGGAGAGAAACACTCCTAAAGCCTGGAAAATCTGTGGATGACCCTTCTAGTTATAGGCCAATTTCCCTCTTGAGCACCAGCTACAAGGTGATGGAGTGTATGATTCTGAACTAAACTGGGCCCACATTTCAAAGACTTCCTCTTTTGAGAAAGTCTTCCACCATAAGTGACACTCAGAATTTGAACATCCTTCTTGTTTCCAAATCCCTGCCATACACACAGTCTTCCTACCCTACCCCAAACAGACTCCTGATCCCATAAAGGGAGATATGCTAAAGACTCCTAGAAATCCTCTGAGGACTTTGTGTTGCTATTGATTTTTATGTGGAAGGTGCTCTAATTCTGTGATGATGAGTGGCAGTATAAAATTCTAAGACAGGTACGTGCATGTTAACCACAACTCGGTTGTCTTGCCAGTCTCTGAAACTCAGATGGTCTTTGATCCTGAACACACTGTGCTAGAGACCCACTAGATTCCAAATTAATATGTAGTCCTATAAATGTGTGGGGCTTACCTTCCCATTGAAATGAGACTTCATTAATATCTCGTTAAAGCAGCTGTTCACCCATGCAGAGCTACAATATGGATGTTACTAAAAGTCATAACATTCAGAGCATGATAATTGCATCCCCGTTATACAACTTTTAAAGCCTCATGCCCAAATTTAGAAACAGTGCATTCACATTTTTACTATTTAAAGCTCACAAGTTACTTTAAAAGCACACCTACTTATAGAATAACTTTTTATACCAGAAAAAGTACTATTGTAAAGCTGAGATAGTGGTTTAAACACACTGCACTGTATTATCATGCTTCATTGCATTGACCATCTGTTCTTGATGCTCCAGTGTGAGTCCACATGGAAGTTGCATTGACAATTTGATTGTGTTAGTCTGGAGGCAGAGAAAGGGCAGCTGTGTTTGGATTGGGGAGAATAAGGGGAAAGCAATATTTGGTGTTTGTAGCATCATACTTCTCAAAAATTACTTGAGATTGCTCAAAGCCTGTCCCTTTCAGTCGTCAGTGATATAGATTTTACTGGGATGCTGGACTGTTAGCAGTAAGGTTCAATTAAAATGGTTTATTTATTATGCTTGCTGCTGCTTTTTGTGTTACCTTATGTAATGCAATATGCTGATGCAAGACAAAAATCTACAAATAAGTGCAATATCTACTGATTATACATTTAAGCATTAAAAAAAAACCCTATACCAGTGTTTCCCAAACTTGGGACACCGCTCGTTCAGGGAAAGCCCCTGGTGGGCTGGGCCAGTTTGTTTACCTACCGCGTCTGCAGGTTCAGCCGATCGTGGCTCCCACTGGCCGCGGTTTGCCGCTCCAGGTCAATGGGGGCTGTGGGAAGCAGCACGGGCCAAGGGATGTACCAGCTGCCGATTCCCACCGCCCCCATTGGCCTGGAGCAGCGAACCGCAGCCAGTGGGAGCCGCAATTGGCTGAACCTGTGGCCATGGCAGGTAAACAAACTGGCCCGGCGAGCCAGGGGCTTTCCCTGAACAAGCGGCATCCCAAGTTTGGGAAACGCTGCCCTATACTATGTACTTAAGCATAGTCCCCTGCCGCATCTCCACTTCATAATGGTTAACCAGGACAAAAGTAATGTGTGTGATCTTGAGCTGAACCCCTTGCTTTGATTATCTTGTGTAAACACATTGAGAAAAGGACTATGATGATTTCTCCTGCCAAAGCTCTCTGTACTTTATTGCAGAAAACTAGTATAGTATATAATGCATAATGATATATTATGCAAGTTGATTTTTGTCTCTTCTGTCAAGTAAATTCTATTTAAAGTTTTTAGGTTGTTTAGACTCCAGATATAGACCAAAAGTATTAATAGATAATGTCAATGACTGACTTTTTCAAAAGTCCAAGTGTAACTTACCAAAAAAAAAAAAAAAAAAACAAACCCCAAGATGAAAAACATCAGTTTAAGGTAAATTTATGTTTGATAAAGCCCTTAAACTGCAATTTTGTTTGCAGGTGTGTGCCAGATAAACAGCGTTCATTTGCTCTGGGAGTGCAGTCAGTGTTTCTACGATTAGTAGGTATGACTATTATCTGTTGCTTATATACCTGTCCCAGCATAAAATGTCTAATTGGGAGACTTCCTTTTCAAATACTCAGATTGACTAATTTTAAAGAACATATGTATGAATGAATTTGTTGCAGTCTCTCTGTCTGAAAGATCAGGCCAAACTCAATCTCAAAATAGCTTAGAATTCATCATAGGAATTCAAATGTGGTACTTTACTCATTTTTAGCATTAATGCTGTCTTCTCTATAAATAGTTGTGCAAAGAGGCTAAACGGGTATGCCAAAGGAAATGAATCCCAGCTGCAGAAGAAGAGTATTTAAACTTGCATCCTGTTAACAAAAGCAACCCCACTCCTCCCCAAAAAAATGCAACTCCATTCTTTGAAAATTTTCAGGGATTTTAAGACTCCACCAGTCAAAAATTTGGTGACTCTGTAACACTTAACTTGATGATATTGAGTTCCTTTAGCCATGTTTGTTACATAATTTAACACTGATGAAAATGGCAGCACCTTAGAAGTTACAAGTAAAATGGTAAAGAATATATGAAACCTGCTGCAGTGTTTTGTGTCCTTATTTCTAAAGGGCATGTATGTATGTTTTAGAAGTCTGGCAGATAGATAATTTGCATAATTTAGTCATTCATTTACAAACCCCTTTTAAATAGTCTTTGCTGACTTTCTATTTTCTTTATTAAATTATTTTTTGGGGGTAATTGATGTCAATGCAGAAACAGTGAGACATGCCAGAGTATGGTTAAATGTGGAAGACGCAACTTTTACAAACTATTACACAGCAAAGAACCTCTCCAAGTACTAGCAAGTTCTACAAACCTGAGGGTGGGTATGAGCGCATTGCTCCCCTATACTCCAGGCTTGCATGAGGACCCTGGCAGGAAGTCAATGTCCCAACCCATTTACCTCATCAACACTGGAGGTAGGAGAGATAAGATGAGGGGCGCTCTACCCGGCATGAGACATGGAGGCATAGCCTCTTTCCATGTGATGTTGTACTCAGGGACTGTTGTAATAACTGAGTCTACAAATTTACTTTAATTATAAACTCAGCTGTAAAAAGTAAGTGAAAGTTCATAAAGTGTCACAGCCTTTCAAATTAATGTTGATGGGAAAAGTTGCAAAAGGGAGATGGAAAAACTAAATTAATGCAAACAAAAAGACCTAATATAATTCAAGGACTGTGTTAAAATCATGTCTGGTAAATAAGACAGTGTGGGAGTGGGAGTTAATGAACCAAAACTGGTGTGTTGGAAACTAGTTCTAATTGATGGATAAAATAATGAGGGAATAGGCTGTTCCATCCACAACTCCTTTTTGAGTCCTAAAAAAAAAAAAAAAAAGATTTTGGGGAGAAAAATTGGCTACTCGAGCAAGCTTCATCATCTGGCTGCCACCCCCAATGTCTCCTAGGATCCAGGTCCTTCATCATTCTGATCCCAAAAAGATGTCCTGACTAGACCAGCCCCTCCCAAAACACCTCCCAAATAACATTGCTCCTGCTACCAGCTCTAGCTAAATGTGAAATGCTACCTAGAATAAGATGAAATAAGAATTTAACCGACACAACAACTGCTCCAGCCAAGCTCAGCTAACTTTTCTCCCCGCCCCCAACAGACAGTTATTATCTTTAATAACTTCTAATAGACTGTTGCCAAGGAATTCCCCCCCCCAAAAAAAACAAAAACAAAAACAAAAACCCTGTGATTCTCAGAGAATAGGGGAGTGAAAAGATGTGATAGAATGGAGATGGCTAGTAAAAATAGCATCAAGGAATTGGGGTTCCCTCCCCCCCCACCAGGTAACTGTTTACTGAGCTACATTTCTTAAGATCAATACACCAGATCATTTGGAACTGGAGTGATTGAGAGTACATGTGTGATACAGTGTTCAGTTATATATTGTACTGTTTGTTGTCACTTAGGAAAATCTGTTTCCAAAAACCCTGTCCACGTCTATCATGTGAAAGGGGATAGCTTATGTTTCTACATGAGCACTGTCAGGATTGATTGTTTAATTAAAATACTAATTTACATAATGAATGAAATACCTCAAAGGGCTTAAAATCTGTACATATTGGATCCCTAACGTATAGCCGCCTCTTGGGTGGGAGGGGACAACAAATGAGCACACAATATTGCAATGGGAAAGAGTAAATATTGATCAAGGACACTAGGACAAACTCCAGTTCTTATAAAAAGTACTGTAGTATCTTTAGCAGTCACACGGAGCAGATGGCACCTTAGTTTTTAAGGTGTTCTTTGCAAGAATGTACAGCAAGTTGCATGGTCCTCTATCTCAGAAGACCAAAGGGCTAAAACAAGCTGATGAGATTTGAATGTCTGGTTCTATAATTTAGCTACACCACACTTGATGCTTCAATCATCAACTTGACCCACCATCTTACTCTATGAATTCTGCTGATTCAGTTAAGACTCTTTGTACACTTATCTCTTCTAGGCACTATTCCTGGACCAATTTTGTTTGGTGTGGCAATAGACAGTAGTTGCACTCTGTGGGATGTTAATAAATGTGACATTAAAGGAGCCTGCTGGGTCTATGACAACTCAAAAATGGCCTACATGCTGATTGGTATAAGTAAGTGACTGCATATTTGATATGTACATTACACAAATGAGTGTTAAAATCTTTAATAGCAAAAGGCATAGCTATTTTGAATTTCACTGCCAGGTGACAACTGAGTAAGAAAATAGTCTAATAAGACTATGTAATAAGTTTACATAGTACTCAGCACTTTGCAAATAGATAAGACAAGTTTCATTTTCTGAAGGAACTACTATTTACATAAGACATGACAGTCAAAAACCAGGCAAGACACAGGACAACAATTTGGTAGGAAGTTTGTGGGGATTCTTGACAATTAAAATAAATGAGGAGGGATTGTTTGAAGAGTTAGGTTTTTAAAGGTAACCTGAAATGGAGTTTTTTTCTTAGGTGGTTTGTGCCCTTTATAGCTTCCTTATGGATGAACAAGAGCCTGAAATATAGTAGGATTTGTGTGGTTGCCCTCCACCTTCCCCCATTTTTTTGGGGCAGGAGGGGGTTTCCTCTTGCTGACTTCCCTAGTTTAGCTGGAAGATTTTTAGAGGCATCAGATAAATATTGGCATTTTCTCACCCTGTAGTTATAATTAAACTTTTAACAAATACATATATTTTCTCCCCAGTATTAGTTTGGCATTGCAGTTGAATGAGAGTTCCAAAGAAGAACAAAAATAGACCTTTGAAGATTCTGACTAAAAGTCATTTCACCTCTCAATTAAAAGCTTTTCATCTGATTTTTTTAAAGGTACTCAGGTACCTTTTGACTTCAATGATAGCTGCAGGTGACCATCCCCTTTGGCAATGAGGCTACCTATTTAGGTGTTTAAGTTTAACTACCAATATTTGAAAATTAAAGAAACAAAAACAAAAAACCAAACCCTCCCCACCAACCTTAATACCTTTCAAGCATTTTCTTTTTAAGCTATTGATTTTATTTAGGAAGTTTTATCAAGTTTACAAATCCTTGCCCTATAAATGACAGAAACAAAACCATCATTACATCAGCTAAGTCTTGTCTATACAATGTCTCTTTAAACATCAGATCTTCCTATTTAACAAGGTATTACCATCATTATGACATTTAGATCAGGCATATCTATCAAATGTTAAGTAAAAAAAAGTATGTGGTTTTTTTTGGCAGGTGAATAAATTTTGAGTATTGAATAAAAAGTAACCAAATATCTAAATATCTATCAGTTCTCTGTCTATTTTGCTGGGAATATGATTAGTGTGTTAATCTGTGTGTCTCAGTGACTTCCACCTCCCATTTTTAAAAACCATTCCTCTATGGTTTGGCCTTTTTTCTTTTCCAATGAGATGGTACTAATAGCCAACCAGCTACCAACAGATGACAGAATAATTTTTCATTTCTTCTAGTGTGACCATTCCCACTAGAGAGCTGCAGGAGGAGTACTAACAGATCATTTGGTAATAAATATCCAACATTTAATATTTGATTATGGATTATATCCCAGGACTCTCTAATGAATGGACATGCCCTCCATAGATGCACAAAATCTCCTCTTTCACCACAATTTCTTCGACATTTATCCCTATTCAATCTGTCTATATTTTTTAACCTGAGTGGTGTGAGGTACCATTGAAACAGTATCTTCAAGAAATGTTCTTTTATTTTGCTACAGACTCAGGTTGCTGGTCCTCTTTTCCAGATCAAACCTCATTCCTCTGGGATAATTTCCCTGTTCAGGTGCTCCCCCCCCCCAGTGTGTCAAATATGGACTTTTTTCTTAGAAAAATTGTCTGCAAAGATTAATATAAATTAATCTTATTTTCCTAATTGACCAGATGCCATTGCTTCTAAAGTTCACTTTTTAGAAAACCTGTTTTATACATAAAGCTGAGAAACAAAGCCTGACTTGACAGTACTGGTATCATGGGAGAGTGGGCCAGTTAAAGTTAGTTTTGATCTCTAAATAAGTTAGACAACTTTCTCTCCTGAATAGCTGGCCAACTTTGTGTGCCCCATTGTTCTAATATTTGAAGCTCTCTGCTTCATGATTTGGATTGCGATCTGGATTACATTGTACATCAAGAGGAGTGAGGAAAGAAAAAGCATTGACGCAATAGTTTTCCCTTTGCACATCACCTTTAAGGAGGGAACTGAGGGAGGAAATAGAGGACACTTGATGAATGAGGACATGAAGCTAAGAATTGGAAAACATGGTGAGCAGGAAGTCAAAAGACCTGTGAAGAGTGTACTTGAGAGGAGGATGTGTATTCAGGAAGATTATTCAGAACATCTTAAATGAGAATGAGTTTCAGTACAGTGCAACAGGGGACAGGAAACCAATGAATGGACATAATCTGGGGCACTGTAGTTAAAGCAAGAAGGGAAGATTTTATTGTCTTGAACAATCTGGAGTGGAGGAGGAGAACAGAATTCCAATGAGTATTAAAGTTCTCACAGCAAGCGAGGACCAGAGGGCAGATGAGGGACCTGATCCAAAGCTCCTGGAAGTCAATGGAAAGACTCCTGCTGTTTTTAAGGGTCTTTCGATTAGCTATGTGGGTTAGCATGCTTTCTGCCATCAAGGGTACCATAGTATGGAGCCAAGTTTACATAAGACTTAACTTAGAAGTAAATATGTTTAGTTCTTTGCTTTATACCTTTGTGGCACTCTTATGAACTATGGAGTCACACATTTATAGCTTCCATAGGCCAAATTCATTGCACTCATCAGGAGATCATTACATCCCTGCATTTCCCCTTACATTCCTCTGTGTCTGAGGCTCTGTATGCTCCCTCACCGCCCATTATTATTTGTTTGGGAGATAAGTCATTCAAGTCTCAACATATTAAATTCTATTGGGAGGATGAACAGTGATGAGACAGGTATTGTTATGAGGAATTAATGGGTGCTGTGGGCCAGGTGTTTGATCTGTAGACAGTTGCAGAGGTGCTTGAAGCTTGGGCTGTGCTGAACAGATGACAGGATCTCCAGATGTCCCCCACCTTTTGGTTGTCTGATTTTCCCCCCCAAGTCAATAGTTTTGTAGTCATTGATATCTAGCTAATTTTGAAATTGATCAAATGAGATGTTCAAAAGTTATGGCATAAGAGACAGAGATGCCATCAAGTTGAATGTAAAGCTTTCATAAGCGCTGTCAAATAACATTAACTACATTTATTGAAAATTGATCTTCAACAATAAACAATTTCACTTTTCTTCACATAAAGGTGCAGCTTGTAAAGTCATCACTATCCTTTTTACTGTCATTGCATTCTGCTTATATAAACCGCCACCAGACAGCTCTGCGACTTTGCAAAAGGATACTGAAATGGCGTCTGCTGTGCACATGTAAAACTGTTATGAGAAAACCAGGAACTTTAAAAGAAACCAAGAATATACACAGCTACTGAAAGATAAGCTGTCAGAGAGCTTCATTTGCAAGTGCAGCATTATCTGAACTTGATTTAGATCTTAAACAGCTTTAAATGATTTTAAATATTGGTGGATATTTTGTGTAACATTAATTCAAACTGAGGAAATTTTATATTTCAACAATGTATCCCAATCAAAACTACTGTAAATAGAGGAAATGTCTTACAATTCATTGAGTTAAGCAAATTGCAATATTATCAGTAGAACACAAGAAAGAGGACATAAAAAGCCGAACTGGAATACCAAAAAAAGGTGAATAATTGTTACTGCCTATAAAGGCAACGGTACACCCTAAGAAGACAGACTTTAGGACAACAAAATAGTAAATGGGTGTGTTAAAGGGAGCTGTCAATGTTTACTTTAAAATGGTAGGAATAATATGCGCCAATGTTTTGGGCTACTAAACAACATTTAAGGTTTGATTGATGTAAATTTATACTGTAGTTTCTTGAGTAGGAAGAAATAAAAAAAACAGGCACTTCTGTTTTCTAAATCTATTTTGTACAAGTTAGGTTAAAAGTTTAAATTGTGATTGTGATTAAATTTGTAATCTTTACTTTTTTCCTACAAATATATTTAAGAATAGTTTTCATTATAGGAAAACTAACAAACTTGTAATTAATAAACATTTGTTCAACTGGGTGCCTTAGTATTTGAATTCAGACTATATCCAAAAGGATGATGTCAAAATATTCTTGTTACATTTTTTTAGAAAGATTCATCTCTCATAATATACACTCTGGAAATTTTGAAAATGAAATCTGTTTTCTTAAAATGTTTTACTTGTTAGATGTGTGCTAGCTCATTATTTTGAGGTTACTCCTAAGTGCTTCTGCACTAATTATTTTCCAAAAAAGGGATTTAATTATTTTTGTTGAATACAAATGCACAACGAAAGACTATACAAACACATTGATAGAAGAAAGTACATCCAGCCGAGGCCTTGCAACCTTGAATAAACCTTTAAAATAATAGGATGTGTATCTGTAGAAAACTTAAAATAAGGTGTACATGTCTTAGTAAACAACAATTTTTTAGTGTTAAAAATTTTTACATGCAAATTATTCTATTTAAATATTGTTTAACTGCTGTGAAATAAATCTATTTTTAAATCTGGTATATAATGCTGTTTTTTTTGTAAATGCATATGAGATGTTATTTGCTGGCTTCAAAGCTGCTGCTTAACTTTGAAGTACCAATAATGAATTACATCTCCTCCTTCTACCTAAACTATGTGCGTTTGTGTACTTTCTGTGTCTTGGTACTATGATGGGTACACTGACCCTTTGGGATTCAGAGGAGGAACACTTTTGTGTCAACAGCCCCTGCCACCCTGCGCTGGATCCTGGGGAAAGAAACCCACTTACCCTTTCTTATGGGCCTTTATCAAAGACCACTACTAGTTGGTAAATAAGAGGGTTTGTTTGGCAGATGGATCCTATTAACCTGCCACTGAGTAACCATGTAACCTGGGACTAGCCAGGCATCCACAACTAAGGACTGTAGCTCAGAGAGCTGGAAAGTGTAATTCTTTGCTTTAGACTAACTCTTAAAGACACAGAAATGGAATCTAAGATAGAAGATCCACCATGAGACCCTCTGTTTTCTGTTGGACTATTCTATTAACATAAAATAAACACAGCAATCAGGAATGTGATATATGCCATCATGTGCCAGCAATGCCCCTCTGCCATGTACATTGGCCAAATGGGACTCTATGCGAAAGACTAAATGGACACAAATCTGACAGGAATCATAACATTCAAAAACCAGTAGGAGAACACTTTGATCTCTGGTCACTCAATAACAGACCTAAAAGTGGCAATTCTTCAACAAAAAAAACCTTCAAAAACAGACTCCAGTGTGAAACTGCAGAACTGGAATTAATTTGCAAACTGGACCCCATCAGATTAGGTATGAAGACTGGGAGTGGTTGGGTCATTACAAAACCTAAACCTAATTTCCCCAATACTAATTTCCCCCTACTGTTACTCACACCTTCTTGTCAACTGTCTGAAAAGGGCCATTCTCATTACCACTTCAAATATTATTTTTCCTCCCTTGGTATCCTGCTGTCAATTGAATTGTCTCGTTAGACTGACCTCACCTTTTCATGTACTTATACGTGCTCCTGTATTTTCCACTCTACACATCTGATGAAGTAGGTTCTAGCCCACGAAAGCTTATGCCCAAATAAATTTGTTAGTCTCTAAGGTGCCACAAGGACTCCTCATAGTTTTTGCTGGTACAGACTAACACGGCTACACTCTGAAACCTGTCAACCAGGATGTGGAGAAGATACCTTCCACCCCATTTATTAGCCACAAGCATCCAATGTCTTTGTTGGGGGGATGAGAGTGTTTTTGGTCTAATACTTGCCCACAGGATAATGTTTACATAACTTTTTGATTTGCATAATTATCAGTGTGATCCCATATGGTCCCTATGTTCCCTTGCACATAGTGTGTGAAGGAGCAAAACCAATTCTGAGCAGAAAAGGGAGAGGCAGGGATGTGCTTGTGGTTAAGGCTGTGGGCTGCGACTCAAGTTCAATTCCCAGCTCGGCTATGGACTGCCTGTGTGAACTTGGGAAAGTCACTGAATGTGCCTCAGTTCCTCATCAGTAAAATAGGGATAATGCTACCTCTCTCCCTCCTGTTTGTCTTGTTTATTTAAACTGTGAGCTCTTTTGGGGCATGAGCTGATGCTTACTATGGATGTGCATACTGCTTAGCACATTGGGGACATGGCAATACAAGGAATTAACAATAACTAAAGGATAAAAGTGCAGGTGGCTGCACTAGATAAACTTATCAAGGTCCCTTCCAGGTCTACATGTCTATGATTCTATGAAGCATAGAGGAGAAAGTGGATCACACCTTATGTTCCTCTTCTGAGGAAGCTACCTGCACCTTCAGTTGCCATGGGATGAGTTGCCCAGGCAGAGAAGGAAGGAGTTGTACTGCAGATGCACAAAGACTCTTTCTTCTCAAAAGTGTATAGCTTGTTGAATATTTAATCATCAGTTGCACTGCAGTAAGTTCCCAGTACGTCATGTGATCAGCCAGAGACAGTGCATATGCACTACAGAGGATGAATGAGTAGCAGCCCTCCAGTTCTGCAGTAGTGCCTGAAGTAGCATGGAGACCCAAACTCCATGAGATCCCCCGGGTTTAGCTGTCCTTTTCCTTTTGACCTTGGCTTCTTTGGCCAGGCCCTCTCTACACTGACCCACTTCCATAGTTACAGCTCCACACTTCTCGAGGTGACTGTAAAGTTACCACTCCAAAAGCAGTGGAGCTTTCCTGCTAAGACCTCCTTTTCTGTGTGTTTTTGAGAGGGGGGGGGGGGGAAGGATGATCCATTGTTTGAGCTGATTCATTCTTTTATTTCTTGCTGTAACTCCCATCTGCCCTCTCCCCATTTGTTGTATCTAAATGTAGATAGTAAACTCTTTGGAATACCTTAACTCTTGCTATCTGTGCTACAAGTCACCTAGCAAACATTTTAGATAAATGTAACATGAAATTTCATTTTTTAACGTGTCACAGATCTTAGTAAGCATCCCCTCCTGGTAACCCACTAGGATTGTTATGAAGGGAACACAAACCGCTGTGCTCTGGACCCCAGGGTATTTCAAGCTCCTAATCTCAGGGACCCTCGGCACACACTCATGGCACAGACCTTTTTTCTGGCATCCCCACCCTCTGAGTGTTGGGGCTTGTTGTCAAACTGCATAGCCCCACTTGGCGCAGTGCTGACCCTTCAGCACTCCCTTCAGATTCCCTACAAACACATCCCTCTCCCAGAACACTATCCCAGAAGTGTGAGGCTTCTGGTTTACAGTTTAGCTCTCTGAGGCATGCAGTAGTTCTGAAGCAATCAACACCCATGCACTTTTCCCATCTAACATCTTAATGCTCTGTTGTTTTAATCATGTAAAGCACAGGAAATTACAGATCACACAAAGCTATACAAAACATCCTAAGCATAAAGTTCCTCATTAACTCACCCTTCACTTGTGAGTCCTTGGGGGAACCCTCTGTGTTCCATCAGCCAGGTAAGTAAAGTCCTCCACCCCCTTTCCTACCCTGCTACTACCCTTACATAATCTGGTGCAAAGGGCACTCTTCCCCAGTTCCTCCCTATGAGTCTCTTTATAGAGTCTGCTGTGGTCACCTGCTTCTTTTCTTCTGCTCTAGGTAACTTCGCATTACTCCTCCCATCTCCTTCAGACAAGAGGAGGAAGTGTCTTCTCCCATCTAGAGTGAACCCATTGTCCTCAGGTGTTTTACTTTGAATGGAGAGAGGATTGACAAGTACTGTTCACTCACCCTTGTCAATGGCCTGGCAGAAATAGGACAACCCTGCAAATGCATGGTGGATCTACATACATATATGCTTTCCATGACAGTAATTTCATTATTCAATTTCATCAAATCATCCACAATTTAGAAGTGGTACAGCCAGAACTCCCTAATCATACCATATGACAATTGACACAGTTGTGTGGCTTGTAAAAGCTGCTTGATGTATCGTGCTTTTTGTTAAACTGCTTTGTTCCCTGAGAAAGGTGAAATCTGCCAAAAACAACTACTTTTTTTTGGTATCTGGAACTTCAAAGTCCCGTAATTTTTGATATATGGGTTCTTGACATAAGATTTCTTAATGAAATAAAAATCTATACTATCTGTAGATATGTTTTTAGGGGCTCTCAAAAATTGTCCAAAATTTGCTTAAATCTGTGGCTATAATTTCTCCGAACTGATACCTTAAAATTCTGCACAGACCATTTGAAATAGTTCTTGGGGCATATAGTATTTTCTGGTGAAGTAAGCACTGTCTTGGACAAAGAATGTTCTTCCTTTCCCTAAAGCAGAAAATAAATTCGTACTTCACAGCATACAATTCTGCACTCTTAGCTCAAGAAAAACCTCATTAAAATCAGTGGAGATTTTACCTGTTATGGCTCCTTATCACTTAAAAAAACCCTTTCAGTCTTGCAAAAGCCAATCTAAACTGTTTTGTACAATAGATAGAACTTAATGTATTGCAAAAATGCAACTTGGTACCTGTTGAAATTACTTAATATTTAAAAAAATATCCAGCTGGTGTCCACAATAATATGTTCCATTTTTATGGTGTTCGTTTGGCATCCAAAGTTACACTTGAAGGGACAATAAAACTGAGAAATAAATTTGGAAGTATTTGTAAAGTCTCTTGTTCAATTTGTGGGATAGGGCACCACCATCAGGAATTTTAAATGGTTGCAATATCTACAGCATGGGGGGAAATTCTTACATTTTAATTATTTGCCAAAAAAAAAAAATCAAACAGAAAAAAACCCAGTTGTTATGTGCCCATAGCGTTGGCACTTTACACCTTAGGGGAAGAGGATATATGGCTTGGTTTTGAATATCTGAAACCCTAGTGTTACTTTCTCAGGTCGAGTCCCTCCCTTAACTTTAATTAGTAAATGAGGAGAGAAAGCAAGCCTTCAACAGCACTGCTGATTAATTGCTATGTGCTAACACTTTAGCTTCTCCTATGCTTTGGGTTATCTCATCATGGGTCAATTCTAAGAGCACTCCATATATTAAGCCCATCAGTTCAGTCAAATCCTTTGGTAGCTAGCAACTTATTTTAAGGCAATGGAAAATTGCTTGCTGTGATGGGGTTTACAGACTCTTCAGTAAGGTAAAAGAAGTAGAGAAACACTATTTGGACAAGAAGACCACCACCCCTTAGCAGCTACTGGACATGCTCCCCATGGAGCACCTACTTAAAAGTAAGCTCTGGTAGGAGAGACTAGCTGCAAGAAAGCAGACAGGCTTCAGCTGCGGAGGCAGAGCAATCTATAGGGAAAAGACTAGGACTATGAATAAGGCTTGGCTGGAAGCCCTCTGACTAAAGAGGGACAAGGAAACTCTGAGGTGAGTTGGGAAACCTCCCCACACCTTTAGCTGAAGCCCTGAACTATTGAGACCATGTAAACAGAGGGCTGGGACCATGTCCCAAACTGAAGGGGAAACAGGGAAGATAGGAAGTGGCCCAGGGGAGTCTGATCTCAAGTGGTATCCAGTAGTGAATGAACTACCTCTCACTTTTCTCCCCTTGAACCCTGGGGCAGGAGCTAGTGGAGAGCGAGAGCTGAGGTCTCACTATCTGTTCCCTCTTCTCCAGCCTCCTGAGAGCCAAACGGGGGAATGAACTGTGGCTTGCCTTCCAGGCCCCTGGGCTGCTCAAAGAGCCACCTCAGGGTTTGAGGAGAGTGTTTGGCTATGGTCTGCCGGCCCTTGAGCAAAGCCTGCTATTCCCACCTGGAATTTTAAGAAACCTAAGTGGGAGTTATTTACAAGAAAATGTGTTTTTGATTACTCATTGTGTGAGTGATGACAGAGAATGTGATAAAGCTATTAATAGCAGCAGCTACTGTAGTTGTATCCTAAGGTTACTGAAGTACTTCAGAACTAAAATCTCACTTCCATGGTGGAATGAGGAGTGAAAAGTGGCAGTTAAAGAAAGGAACCAAGCCTATAAAAGAGCAAAAAAATACAGTGAATAGTGAAGATCTAATGAAGTATAAAAGAAGAAAGACAATAGCACAAATTTTTTTAAAAATCAAAGTTGGAGGAAGTACTGTCGGGGTAAATAAAGATACAAATATCAGAAATATGCAGGCACATTAAACAAACAAATGAAATTCAGACTAAGAGTAGCCACATTCTAGGTCTTATTAGGACTGGCAACATGGTTAGAAGTTCTGATAACAAGAAAGCAGAAGTTTTAGCAGAAACTTTTGAGGGGTGAATGATGAAAATCAAAGTGCAGTTTTCCACCAGATTAAAAGACAATTTGTTGAAGAGAGTCATGATCTATTATGTAGTTGAGGTAAACATGAAGATGCTATTGCTATCAACACAAATACTTTCCAAGGTAAAGAGAATATATGTAACAATATTTAAATATCTCTCTGAAAGTAGTTTGAGGATTATCTTGGAATTATGTAACACGGGGAGGAGGAGCAATACCAGTAGAATAGAAACTGAAATAGTAATTCCAATATGAAAACCAGGCAAATTATTCACAAAAGTGGAAGCCTATAAACCAATAGACGTCCTGTCTGGATAAAATTATGGAGAGAATGGTAAATGAAAGATTGGTTGCCTCCTTGGAAAATAATGACATTATAGATAAGGTGCAGAGTGGTTCTCGGAGAGGAAGTTGCACCATTGGTCACATTGTTAAATTAGAAACAAATACAAAGAAGTATGAGGCACAAGGGTTTCATGACAGCTGGCTTTCTAGATATTGAAAAGGTGTAAGACATGCTATCAAGGGAAGGCTTGTTGTACAAAGCAGGTGCACTAGGGATAAGGGGAAGACTGTCTGACTGGATTAGGGAATTTTTGAGTAAAGGACCATGCAGGTCAGAGTTGGGAAAGTTATGCTACTATATACAATATTAAAATTTCCTTGTGGTATACCCTTTTTTTTTATCAGCCCAGCCTTATTTAATATTAAACAGTCTCCCAAAACAAATAAGCACCAGCATTGGTTGTCATTCTATTCACGTGTGATTGTACTCTGTGGGTTAGGTGCAGGACTATTGGGGTGGCAGAAAAGAGAATCAAAGCATTACAAGAAATCTCTGACTGGGGAAATGCATGGGGTTTCAAGTTCTCCATTGCTAAAAACAAAGGATTAATATTTACAAAAAGGAAACTTACAAAGGAAGGTAAACTGTATCCATATGGAAAACAACTACGTACAGGTAAAAGGCTAATTTCCCAGGGGTAATATTTGATACTAAATTACTTTGGAAAGATCATACGAATTATGTTAAAAATAAATGTACAGGAAAGATTCACCTGCTTAAAAGTCTTTCTGGACTAATTGGGTGGGGGAAGAGAGATTGCCAAATGCTATACAGAGCCTTAATCAGACCAGCTGTTGACTATGACTGCCAAGCTTTTGAGTCAACATCAAAATCATAACTTACAAAATTAGATGGAATACTAGCCCAGGCACTATGAATGGAGTGTGCTGTATTAATTACACCACCTATATGTGCTCCGTATAGCTTCTAGTGAAATGCCCGTTTGGACTACAAATGAAACTACTGGACCTAACTTTCTGGGCCAAAGTTAATGGGAACTGTAAAACAAAAATACAAAATATGATTAGTACATCAATAAGACATTTGTAGGGTATTTGACTTGGTACTGTATGACACTTTGATTAAAACACTAAAGATATAAAATTACTATGGCACATTTAAATGGAGTAAACCCTGGCTAACTGATAGGTCTCAAAATGTAATTGTAAATGGGGCATCATTATGGAGTCGGGTTTTTTTCCTAGTGGGGATATTGGGGATTATTCTTGGCCCTATGCTAATAAATATTTTTATTAATGACATTAATTTATGAAGAAAACATAACTTCATCACTGATTAAGTGTGCAAATGACACAAATTAGAGTGGTAAATAATGAAAAGTCAAGTCATTGATACAGAGCAATTTGGATGACTTCGTAAGCTGGGAGAGAGCAAACAATATGTATTTCAATATGGGTAAATATAAATGTATTCATCTAGGAACAAAGAATATAGGCCATATTTACAAGATGGGGGAGCCTATGCTGGGAAACAATGACCCTGAAAATGATTTGGGGGCCCTGGTGGATAATCAGTTGAACATGAGTTCCCAGTGGAATGTTGTGGCCTAAAGGACTAATGTGGTCCTGGGATGCACAAACAGGGGACTTTTGCGTAGGAATAGAGAAGTTATTTATATTTGGGACTGGTGTGACTGCTGCTGGACTACTGTGTGCAGTCCTGATGTCTATAATTCAAGAAGGATATTGATAAATTGGAGAGGGTCCAGAGAAGTGCCATGAGATTGATTAAGGGATTAGAAAATGTGCCTTATAGTGATTGAGCTCCTTGAATCTATTGAGCTTAACTAAGATAATGTTACATGGCGACTTGAGTACAGGCTGTAAGTCCCTACATGTTGAATAGGTATTTAATGCTGGGCTCTTTCGTCTAGCTGAGAAAGCTATAACATGAATCGATGACTGAATTTGTCTGGCTTCAACTTCCAGACTGGAAATGAGGTAAATTTTGGACAGTGGGTAATCAATCATTGAGAAAATTTTCAGATGTTGTGGCAGATTCTCCATCACTAACCATTTTAGAAAAACATTCAATCTTGATTTAAAAGAATTATTTTTGGGGGAAGGTCCTGGCCTATGTTAGACAGAAGTCAGATTAGATGATCACTACAATCCCTTCTGGTCAAAGAATCTGTGAAATCTTATTACAGTTGGCAAGGTCACCCTTCTTTGGCAATTTTACTATAAAACATCTCTTTCACTGGGCTGGGTTCTTTTGTTCATTACATATTCTATCCAAAAACATAAGTCTTAAGGGCTGTTTCATCACTTGCTTTAAGCATCTCTCCAGTAATATCCTGTCCAGCTGCTTTCCCATTTTTGAGTTTACTGCTGTGTTTTTCTAACTTCTTCCATTGTAATATCTTTAAATCAATATCAAGCTCTTGTTGTTCATCCTCACATATTTCTAGCCATTTGGTTGGGCTTGGTCTATTTAAGACAGCCTGCCAATATTCTGCACATCTCTTCTTTTGTTTTGCTGCTTTTCTAATACGGCCTCCAGTACTGCTAACTCTTCCTGTTAGCTGTTTGGTTGTCTTACTCAAGGTCGTAAGATTACCTGTTTGACTATCACCTTCAGCCTCTTGAGATTTTTCCATGAATATATGCCCTTTATCTTTTTTTTTTTTAAACACTCCTGCTTCTCTCTATCTAGAGCTCTGTATTCTTCTTGCCACTTGCTTGCCTCTTCATGTCTTAGCATTCAGGAGTTGTTTGCTTTACACTTCTTTTCCACTACTGCCCAAGTAGCATCACTAATTCATTGTTCCCTTTTAGATTTTTTTTATTAGAACTGCATTGTACTTTCTAGATAGTACCTCCATTTTTCCACAGAGTATCAGTTTCTTGGTTTTCTTCAATTGACTCCATTAGAACACTAGTTTTCAGCTTGAACACAAGGACAGGTTCACTTTTTGTGTTTGGGTCTTTCAGTTTTGTGCTGTTGATGCATGGGCTTTTAACCTCTTTATTCTCTTGATCATCAGTTTAGTGATGCACAAGTTATGGTCGCTGACCACACCTTCTCCTCTGTATGCATGTACATCTGCCAATGAGTTGCGAAACCTGCTTAAAATGGAGAAGTGATCTGTTTTTGTTTTTAAAAAATACCATCTGGGGAATTCCATGTTGCTTTGTGGACTTTATGAGTAAATATTGTTCCACCCGTCACTAATTTGTGCACATTGTACATTTCTACTAATCATTCACCATATTGTTACATGTTCAAACCCATGCCACACTTTCCTATAATTTTATCCAACCCATCATTGTTACTTCCAACCTTTGCATTAAAAATCACTCATAGTAACTATGAAATCATGTTTTGGGACAGGATGTGTTCACAGAGGTAACAAATCATAAAATATCTTCCTCATCATCTTTTTTGTTGGTTGGTGAATATCACTGCATTACCTCAAAGAATCTAGTCTGAAAGTGAGCTCTGAATTCTTTCATTGACTGACTGATTCCCACTCAGTGCCTGCTTTGTATCATTCCATATTAGGATTGCTGTGCTGGCTTCATGTCTACCAGCTGTATTTCCAGAATAGATGGTGGCTTTGTTTCTCTAAAGGGTAGCTTGTTGAAATTTGTCCATATACACTCACTGATTCCAAAGACATCAAGATGGTATCTATCATTTTTTCTTGAGCTGCTTAAGTCATTTAATACATTGTTCTCATGTTCAAAATCTGATTTTTCATTACTGACCTTGTGCAAGGGACTTTTCAGAACATGGACTTCCTTGTGGATTTGACTGTTGTCCATAGTATTCTTCACTTGAAATTGTTCTTTTGTTTGAGGCTTCTGCATACTGATAGGACTCCTGACGTTCATTTCTGGAGTAAGTTTTTTACATGGTGGGTTACTAGGCCCAAGCACAACCTTATGGATGCTTGTCATTATTCACCCCCAGGGGAACACTTGGTAGCTTTGGATGCCCTGAAAGTTTATAGCTACCTAGCTTGAAATGGAAAGGTGAAATTTATGTAGGTAAAAACATCAGTAGGCTGTTCCAGGTTTCATGGTGGTCATTTTTGCTGTGTAAATAGTAAAACTGTTTAAATATTCCACTGCATAGATCATGTAATGCTTCAGGGCCTCTCTATCTCGAGTCTTCAGTTTGTCTTTGCCTTTTCTTGTCTCTTCAGCTACTTATTCTTCTTGTGTTCCACTCACTGTTTTTTCTGCAGCTCCTCTTTTTTTCCTCCCATTCCAATCCCTTCCCTTTTCCTGCAGGTAGCCAAATAGCACCTGTGTGTGTATCCATGTGGATGTTTCCTATGAAAAGAAATATTACTAGCTACGAGAATAGCATATTGAGTGAATGTCCAAATAAAGGATAACAAGTTGTGCGGACTAGAAGAATGGAAATAATGTGATCTCAAAGGAACTGTCTTTCAGGAATGCTAGAACTTGCCAGCTGGTGTTACACACCAGAGGTCCTGTTGAAGGACGTAACTGGACTCAAGAAACATGTTTCAAATTAATTCTTAGTCAAAGATCTATGTTGGTTTGGTCTGATAAAGTATAAAAACATGATGGGAGTGTCCAAATTGCAAAAACTAAGTAAACAGAGTTTTGTTTCTATTGTTGAGGCCTTGAGAAAGGTGGTAATATATGAAACAGCCTTACTCTGTGGAGAGAGGAACCAAAGCGTAGTACCCTGATACTGGAGAGCAAGTGTGAAGTGTGTGTAATCTACTGAATTTGGAACCTTTTGTCACAACAGCAGCAGACATCCCTGATTAACAGTTAACTACCTTTGCTGTTCCTTTCGGTTTGCCAATAGATGGCTCTGTTGTTTCTGCTAAACACACAATCTTATTCTGCTTTGGATGGAAAGTTAAGGTCTTTGGAACTCTGAGTATAGACTGCAGCAGTCACAAAAAACTCCATTATGAGAGGTATGACTTCTGTCAGGTTGCTCTCTATCCTTGCAGTAGGAGCTGCTTTTTTGTTGCAGTAAATACATATATACTTGGTTACATGCTTTTTATTATTATGCCTCCTTTGCAGAATTTCGTCTCTCAGAAAAAGCACACATGCACATCAGAGTAAATTTCAACTCTCTTCATATTATTTAAACTTAGTAGCATTTTTGATACAAAAATCCCAGGGCATAGAAATTCAGAATTCTAAATACAGGCAAGCATGCATACTCAAACCAGAATTTATACTGGCAAACTGGAAACTGCATTTTTAGGAGCTTGCATTAAAGAAATTGACTCTTTCTATGGGCTAAAATAAAACTTTGAGGGAGTTAAGTTCAGTGAAAGACAATAGAAAAACTTAAATATCTTGTGCCTTGATGTGCATGTACAACTTGCCTTTGTGAATTTCATCAAAAGGACAGTTAAGAACATACAGGTAAATAATAGGGGCCAATTTACTTAAAAAAAAATTGGAGATCCACACATACCTGAAGAATAGCAGACAAGCACATGCACTCACCCAAAAGTCCACATGCAGGTAAGGCATATGTGACGGAGTTGAAAACACGCACCCATGGCTGCTTCTCCAATTTGCAGACATGCCTCTAGTAAGTAGGTGCACAAAAGCAGAGACTAAGGAACACATGCAAAATGTGACTGAGGAATGCACGCATCATTAACCTTTAAGACCTTCCCTAAAATATGTGCTCGGTCAGAACCGCCCTCAGAACAACACTTGGTTAAAGTTAGAGAAGGGCTTATGTATAAAAGGAGTGTAAAAAAAAAACAAAACAAAAAGTTCAAGATATTAGATCCCTAAAATTAAGATTTTAAAGTCTTAGTAAAGCACCTAAATATGGATTTTGGATGCTAACTTGAGACACTCACTACTGAAAATCTTGGCCTTGGATTGTTTTGTCTTGAAAGGAACCAGATGAGAGAGAATTTAACTGAGATATTTAGGATTAAAAACAAACACACACACACAGTCCTATAACAAAGAAACAAGAATATTTAATGTTCTATTGGCCTGACCCTCACTGAAGTCCCATGGAATTTTTGCTGTTTATTTAAATAGGAATAGAACTGGGACCTAATCGGTAGGTGTATTTTTTTAAAACCAGTAAGAGGATTTATGCTACCACTTCATATGGCTTTATTCAGCCAGTGGAATTCATTGCTGCAGGAGGTTTTAAAAATCTATTTTTATCACCTGTTTTAAAAGAAGCAAGGTTTTTTTTTTTTAAAGTTTATAATTATGATTCAGGAATCAAATGCAATGCTTCAAAGAATCAGTTGGTTCAGCACATGCTATAGACCAAGGGTGGGCAAACTACAGCCCAGGGGCCACATCCAGCCCTCCAGTTTTTTTAAATCCAGCCCTCAAGCTCCTGCTGGGGAGCAGGGTCAGGGTCTGGTCGTAGGAGATTGTGGCTCCATGTAGGAGCCAAAGTGGGGACATGCCACTGCTTCTGGGAGCTGCTTGAGGTAAGCACCCCCCAGAGCCTGCATCCCAGACCCCCTCCTGTGCCCCAAACACCTGCTCAAGCCCTGATCCCCCTCCTGCCCTCCGAACCCCTTGGTCCCAACCTGGAGCACCCTCCTGCACCCCAACCCCTCATGTCCAGCCCCACCCCAGAGCCCTTGCACCCCAACCCCCAATTTCATGAGCATTCATGGCCTGCCATACAATTTTCCATACCCAGATGTGGCCCAAAAAGTTTGCCTTCCCTGCTATAGACCATTAAAATATAGTGAGCCCTGTATAAGTGATCACTGTTACTCATATTTGTTTAGCATCCTCAGACATACTTCACTGCATCCTCAGTTGGTATAGCTCCATTTGAAGGGATCTGGTGATCTATAAAATAGGTGAAGCATAATAAAGGTGTGACAGAACTCCACCCTAGGGTAGAGAAGAGGAAAGGAGAAGCATTCTAAAAAGGGTATCAACCAGTAATCTAATCATCTACTTTTTTTTTTAGGTTCACAATTTTTTCCGCTAGGCCAGGAAGTTGGGCCACAGATAGGAGAAGCAGTTTTCAACAGCCAAATTAGTTGTCACTGCTCAAAAATGGAAGGAAAAAAAGACTAAAACTTTTGCACACCAAGAGGCACTGGTAAAATTGCACCAGTTTGCCATCAGGAGTAAAGTTTCACCTGTGGTCAATGTTGCTGAATATTTGAGAGATTTTTATATCTGTGCATTAAAGATGCAGCTTGGATTGCAATATGTCAGGACACTAAAACTTGAATTCTATTTAAGAAAAAGGGACTTCCTAATGTCTTTCAGTGGTTGCTTACGATAATCATCCCAAACCTATTCAATTCTAATTAGGTTTGTCATACCCACCACCATACAGTGGTGTGTTCTCTTCACCACTTCTCCTGTCATATCACTTACCTGCCCTCACTAAGCTTTATATATTGACTGATAATTTAAACGAGGTGGGATTTTTTATTTATTTTTTAAAGACCAGCATTGCATTGATTACTTCATGCAGCCATTTTGTTCAGGTCCATATGGGACATCCACAACTAATTAGCTCTAAAACAAGAAATTCAGGCATACAAATGACACTAACAGGTACTAACATGTAGCTCTGATATCTTAGAGGCAAAGATTCAACCTCTAATTAATAGACTGAAGACACAGAATGTCACAATCTATAATTGTCTTCCTATGGGCTCATGTAGTTCAAACAGTGACTTATAAAGCTCTTGAGATAGTTTGAGCTCAGGTTCATTCCAAATTAATATGCTTAGATTTTTTTTCTGTTCAACATATTTTGTTAATCACATGTATGATGCATACTTACCTAACTCCTTCTACCTTTTTCTGATTTACTTTGCTCATGACTCTTATAGGGCACCTACCACCAAGTTTGTTTCCTTTTCCCATGAGTGAAACAGAACGATGAAGTGCTTAAAACTAAAGCTGGGGGAATAATGGACTTTTTTGCTACACTGGCAATTATGAATAATTGAAACATTCTGTTTCAAAAGAAAAGGAGTACTTGTGGCACCTTAGAGGCTAACATTTATTTGAGCATAAGCTTTCTAAAGCTTATGCTCAAATAAATGTTAGCCTCTAAGGTGCCACAAGTACTCCTTTTCTTTTTGCGAATACAGACTAACACGGCTGCTACTCTGAAACCTATTTCAAAAGTGTTGACAAACTTAGATTTTTTGGGGATTTTTTAACTGAAATGATTCAATTAAACTGACAAGAATTAGCAAATTTTGGTGTTGCCAAATCTGTATTTTTCAGCTGAAATTTTTTTTGCATGAAAAATGTTGCCTAGATTTACTTAAAATGACAAACAGGTCAAACCCCACAATCCTTAGCAGGCATAGATCTTGTCCTGGTTCTCTCTTTAACTGCATACTAAGCAGAAGAATAGCAGTAAAAGATTCTGCAGCAAATGAAACAGGCTGAGCTACAGATAACAGACTCCAAGACACCAAGCTAATTACCTACAGTAAGTGAATTGAAGCAGGTCCAGTGAGATACTGGTGAATAAGCATATTAAAACCGCTCTAAGAAGAGACATGAAATGAGGGATGAAAATGTAATGCATGAAAGGAAATTCATACAAGAGATTAAGGAAGTATACATTGCTATTGTTTCATTCTCAAAGTGGATGACCTCCATTTGAAATGTTTTAAGGCAGTTATTTGTACCTAAGGGAACATAAGCAAGCACAGTTGTTGACTGCACTGAGGCGTAATTCCCCCTCCCCCAAGCCCTGGAAATACATTAGGTACAGTATAGATATCATAGTGCATAATGTGATAACTAGGAGAGAGAAGAAGCCATAGACTAGATTCACCAAGACATTTCATTTTCTGGTGCTGTAAAGGTGATTTAAAATTTTGTAGAACTTCATTTTTCATTACACAAGTTCCAAGTTAATATTTCACACTGCCACCAGGTGATGAGTTCACATGGTGGATTTTTCTGCTAACAAAGCCTACTTTTTCTATGTATTTCTGTAGAACTGTTTAGGATTTTCTCCTGGGTGAGACTGCTTTTGTTTGGCTCTGTATTTTTCTTATAGTATGAAGCAATATCATACTGAAGTATTCTCCCTTCTGGCTGAGTTCCTGCGCTTTCCTTCCTTTGACCCAGAAATTATTTCTATTTATCCTCTTGTGTACCCATTAGAGTCTCTGTTGTTGTTGTTGATTCTTGTATCCTTCTTGGCCAAATGCATTTTTCCAATACCTTTGTAAACAGCAAATATATCTATACACTTGCCAAACTGTTATCTAGGAACTGGATGCCAGATTTAAAATTTCTGTCTTAATCATTGATATTATAATCACTGCCAGTTTAGGGGATCAAATCAAGTTTTAAATCTAAAAAATCTCCACTCAGATAATACAACATTTGAAACTAAGCTACTTAGCCCAAATTCAAAATGATTCTGGTTTACAATCTATTATTTCTTTCCTGGTAAAGTTAATCTTATTAACCAAATAAAAAATTCAGCTGGACAGCTTTTTTATTAGTACTTATTGATAGTGGCTAATAAATAAAACTCTGCGCTGCACTGTGCAAGATCTTAAAAAAAAGACAGCACTTGCCCAAACAGCTTACAGTCTTGGTTTGATCCTGAAAACTTAAGCAAGTGCTTAAGCTCATAATAGCCCCTCTGGCTTCAATGGAAGTGTTCACAGGTTTACAGCTGAGGATGTGAATAAGAGTTTGTAGGATCAGGCCACAATATGTAAGTCCTGCAAGCTGCTGAAGTGAAGGTAGGGACTGCTAGTTTGGAGCAGGTTACAACCTCAGGGCCCAGACAGACACATGTGACATGAATGAGGAAACCCAAAAGGAAGAAGTTTCTTTTAAAGAAAATTATCAAGTCATTCCTCAGGAGAGAAATTAGTCTCTTGTGCAGGGGAAGGGAAAGCAAGAATATATTTTAACTTTTTGGGAGCAAATTTTGCCTTGTACAACACTTGTTCCAGCTGTTAAGAAAGATTTAGTCTTCTAGTTACAAACTTCTAGGAACTACATTTTTACATTGGTCTATTGAAAAGATTTTTAGATCTAGTTCTTTGTTCTCTTACCTTCTTTATTAGCAATGTCTCTGAAGAAGTATACTGGACAGTCTCCAATACTGAAGCTATTGCCTAATTTAAGTTAAATTTCCATAATATTGTAATTTTTTACTTTCTGTGCCAATTTGGCAAAATTTTATATTCTACAAAAGAGAAAAATACAGCTGACAACCCTCCTCACCTGAGCTGGAAAACTGCTTTATATTAGGTTAGGTGTAAGAGAAGATAACACTGCAGGAGGCATTAAGCCTTTCAGGCCTGGTTACCTGGTTCTTACCTGATTCTTTTGTTCTCATCTGCCAGCTATTGTTCAGGCACTCAAGTGGACATAATCCATTAGCATCTTCCATCTTGTGGCTGGACTTATAACATCTGCAGTCTGAAAATCTAACTAGGATGAGCATGCTCTAGACTAGCTGATGACGAGAACCCAAAGAGTGCCATTGAATGGTGAGACTATTAGGATCTGCACTCTGAATATCTCAGCTGTAACTCATTCTTTCCATAGCCTTCATCAGGAGGTCCCCCAAATTAGCTAGTTTCAGCTACAGCTGAGGGTGAAGGAGGTAAATCAGGGTCTTCCTTTGTCTCCCTAGACATAGAGAGATCTTCACAAACTGCAAGCCTAATGACCTCCTTTCCCCCTCCACGAGGAAAGCAGCAGCCTTGGGAAACTCCATATGTCCCACACGCAAACAGAATGTTGGAAATCATTAAGAAAGGGATAGATAAGACGACAAAAAATCATATTGCCTCTATATAAATCTATGGTACGCACACATCTTGAATACTGCATGCATATGTGGTCACCCTATGTCAAAAAAGATATATTGGAAAAGGTTCAGAAAAGGGCAACAAAAATGATTAGGGGTATGGAATGGCTGCCATATGAGGAGAGCTTAATAAGATGGGGACTTTTCAGCTTGGACAAAAGACTACTAAAGCGGGATATGATAGAGGTCTATAAAATCATGACTGGTGTGGAGAAAGTAAATAAGGAAGTGTTATTTACTCCTTCTCATAACACAAGAACGAGGGGTCACCAAATGAAATGAATAGGCAGCAGGCTTAAAACAAACAAAAGGAAGTATTTTTTCACACAACACATAGTCAACCCATGGAACACCTTGCCAGAGGATGTTGTGACAGCCAAGACAATACCAAGGTTCAAAATATAACTAGATAAGTTCATGGAGGATAGGTCCATCAGTGGTTATTAGCCAGGATGAACAGGGATGGTGTCCCTAGCCTCTGTTTGCCAGAAGCTGGGAATGGGTGACAGGGATCACTTGATGATTACCTGTTCTATTCATTCCCTCTGTGGCCCCTGGCATTGGCCACTGCTGGAAGACAGGATACTGGGCTAGATGGACCTTTGGTCTAACCCAGTATGGCCGTTCTTATGTTCTTACACTCACTACTCCTTTCCCAAAGAACAGGGTCTAGGGGTAAATTTGGGGCTTTTCTGCCCTCTTATGTATTCAGAGAGACCAACACTGAACCTAGCAGGTTTCTCTCCTCATTGGGAATAGTAGCTGGGAGGAGCTTTCTGAAACATGGACTGTAGACTCTCATTTGTTCACAGCTTCATTCTTCCCCATCCTACTATTGCGGCACCCAAATTCCCTCTCCTTGCCTACTTTCATCCCACTTTTGTCTCCCTCCCCATTGTTTCTTCTGATTTTACCCACCTTCTTTCTTCCTTCCTCCTCCCTACTGTAACCTTCAATGCTCTCCCACCTCCCATGTCAGTTTGGCTGCATGAATAAAACAAATATCCAATCAAAGCTTTAAGAACATTTGGGACGAACATAGCCCGTACATGCATCCCCATGTTCACTTTGCTTGTGTAAGATGGGAGACCCTCCATCTGTGTCTTGTCCTTTCAGATTGAAAGCTTTTCAGGTCAGGGATTTTGTGTGTGTGTGTCTCTCTCTTTATATGTCCCTTAATCTTTGGCTTGTGAGAACTACTGCTGTATACATGATTAATAATAATGCCAGGACTTAGGGACCTATTGGGCAAATGAGCGCGTTCTTAAATATGTAAGCAAAATAGCTCGGATTCTCTCCAACACTGAGATTTGCTTGGCATAGGAGTAGCAGGAAAGACCCATGAGGGATCCAGTTGTAGCTCCCTAATTCTCTGGCTCATTGGCCCTGACCCCGACCTACGTTACAGCTGCCTGAGGAAGCAACTCACAAGATTATACATATTCTGGCCATGCCTAACCCCTCTCTTCACCGTGGCCAGATGGGGGCTGTTGTGAGAACCAGGTAGGCCAGCTCTGCATCAGCTGAGAGTTCATCCACCCCAGGGTAATTCTCATGTGGCTGTATCCAGATACTTTCTAGACCTTTTGTCCTGTTGGTGTGGCACAAAGGGGCCAGGATACTAGACAGACTCTAGCCTAACAGTACAATCATTCATAGAATCATAGAATATCAGGGTTGGAAGGGACCTCAGGAGGTCATCTAGTCCAACCCCCTGCTCAAAAGCAGGACCAATCCCCAATTAAATCATCCCAGCCAGGGCTTTGTCAAGCCTGACCTTAAAAACTTCTAAGGAAGGAGATTCCACCACCTCCCTAGGCAACGCATTCCAGTGTTTCACCACCCTCCTAGTGAAAAAGTTTTTCCTAATATCCAACCTAAACCTCCCCCACTGCAACTTGAGACCATTACTCCTTGTTCTGTCCACTTCCACCACTGAGAATAGTCTAGAACCATCCTCTCTGGAACCACCTCTCAGGTAGTTGAAAGCAGCTATCAAATCCCCCCTCATTCTTCTCTTCCGCAGACTAAACAATCCCAGTTCCCTCAGCCTCTCCTCATAACTCATGTGTTCCAGACCCCTAATCATTTTTGTTGCCCTTCGCTGGACTCTCTCCAATTTATCCACATCCTTCTTGTAGTGTGGGGCCCAAAACTGGACACAGTACTCCAGATGAAGCCTCACCAATGTCGAATAGAGGGGGACGATCACGTCCCTCGATCTGCTCGCTATGCCCCTACTTATACATCCCAAAATGCCATTGGCCTTCTTGGCAACAAGGGCTCACTGCTGACTCATATTCAGCTTCTCGTCCACTGTCACCCCTACATCCTTTTCCGCAGAACTGCTGCCTAGCCATTCGGTCCCTAGTCTGTAGCTGTGCATTAGGTTCTTCCATCCTAAGTGCAGGACCCTGCACTTATCCTTATTGAACCTCATCAGATTTCTTTTGGCCCAATCCTCCAATTTGTCTAGGTCCCTCTGTATCGTATCCCTGCCCTCCAGTGTATCTACCACTCCTCCCAGTTTAGTATCATCCGCAAATTTGCTGAGAGTGCAATCCACACCATCCTCCAGATCATTTATGAAGATATTGAACAAAACCGGCCCCAGGACCGACCCCTGGGGCACTCCACTTGATACCGGCTGCCAACTAGACATGGAGCCATTGCTCACTACCCGTTGAGCCCGACAATCGAGCCAACTTTCTACCCACCTTATAGTGCATTCATCCAGCCCATACTTCTTTAACTTGCTGACAAGAATACTGTGGGAGACAGTGTCAAAAGCTTTGCTAAAGTCAAGAAACAATACATCCACTGCTTTCCCTTCATCCACAGAACCAGTAATCTCATCACAGAAGGCGATTAGATTAGTCAGGCATGACCTTCCCTTGGTAAATCCATGCTGACTGTTCCTGATCACTTTCCTCTCATGTAAGTGCTTCAGGATTGATTCTTTGAGGACCTGCTCCATGATTTTTCTGGGGACTGAAGTGAGGCTGACTGGCCTGTAGTTCCCAGGATCCTCCTTCTTCCCCTTTTTAAAGATTGGCACTACATTAGCCTTTTTCCAGTCATCCGGGACTTCCCCCGTTCGCCACGAGTTTTCAAAGATAATGGCCAATGGCTCTGCAATCACAGCCGCCAGTTCCTTTAGCACTCTCGGATGCAACTCGTCTGGCCCCATGGACTTGTACACGTCCAGTTTTTCTAAATAGTCCCTAACCACCTCTTTCTCCACAGAGGGCTGGCCATCTATTCCCCATGTTGTGATGCCCAGCGCAGCAGTCTGGGAGCTGACCTTGTTAGTGAAGACAGAGGCAAAAAAAGCATTGAGTACATTAGCTTTTTCCACATCCTCTGTCACTAGGTTGCCTCCCTCATTCATTAAGGGGCCCACACTTTCCTTGGCTTTCTTCTTGTTGCCAACATACCTGAAGAAACCCTTCTTGTTACTCTTAACATCTCTCGCTAGCTGCAGTCCAGGTGCGATTTGGCCCTCCTGATTTCATTCCTACATGCCCGAGCAATATTTTTATACTCTTCCCTGGTCATATGTCCAACCTTCCACTTCTTGTAAGCTTCTTTTTTATGTTTAAGATCTGCTAGGATTTCACCGTTAAGCCAAGCTGGTCGCCTGCCATATTTACTATTCTTTCGACAAATCGGGATGGTTTGTCCCTGTAACCTCAACAGGGATTCCTTGAAATACAGCCAGCTCTCCTGGACTCCTTTCCTCTTCATGTTAGTCCCCCAGGGGATCCTACCCATCCGTTCCCTGAGGGAGTCGAAGTCTGCTTTCCTGAAGTCCAGGGTCCGTATCCTGCTGCTTACCTTTCTTCCCTGTGTCAGGATCCTGACTCAACCAACTCATGGTCACTGCCTCCCAGATTCCCATCCACTTTTGCTTCCCCTACTAATTCTTCCCGGTTTGTGAGCAGCAGGTCAAGAAAAGCTCCCCCGCAGTTGGCTCCTCTAGCACTTGCACCAGGAAATTGTCCCCTACGCTTTCCAAAAACTTCCTGGATTGTCTATGCACCGCTGTATTGCTCTCCCAGCAGATATCAGGAAAATTAAAGTCACCCATGAGAACCAGGGTGTGCGATCTAGTAGCTTCCGCGAGCTGCCAGAAGAAAGCCTCATCCCCCTGGTCCGGTGGTCTATAGCAGACTCCCACCACTACATCACTCTTGTTGCTCACGCTTCTAAACTTAATCCAGAGACACTCAGGCTTTCCTGCAGTTTCGTACCGGAGCTCTGAGCAGTCATACTGCTCCCTTACATACAGTGCTACTCCCCCACCTTTTCTGCCCTGCCTGTCCTTCCTGAACAGTTTATAACCATCCATGACAGTACTCCAGTCATGTGAGTTATCCCACCAAGTCTCTGTTATTCTAATCATGTCATAATTCCTTGACATCACCAGGACCTCCAGTTCTCCCTGCTTGTTTCCAAGGCTTTGTGCATTCGTATATAAGCACTTGAGATAACCTGCTGATCGCCCCTCATTCTCAGACATTCCTGCCTGTGCTTCCTCCCGGTATCCCGCTTTCCCACTTACCTCAGGGCTTTGGTCTCCTTCCCCCGGTGAACCTAGTTTAAAGCCCTCCTCTGCTCGCAAAGATGCTCTTCCCTCTTTTCGTAAGGTAGAGCCCGTCTCTGCCTAGCACTCCCCCTTCATGGAACACCATCCCATGGTCAAAGAATCCAAAGCCCTCTCTCCGACACCACCTGCGTAGCCATTCGTTGACTTCCACGATTCGACTGTCCCTATCCAGGCCTTTTCCTTCCACAGGGAGGATGGACGAGAACACCACTTGCGCCTCAAACTCCTTTATCCTTCTTCCCAGAGCCACATAGTCCGCAGTGATCCGCTCAAGGTCATTCTTGGCAGTATCATTGGTGCCCACGTGGAGAAGCAGGAAGGGGTAGCGATCCGAGGGCTTGATGAGTCTCGGCAGTCTCTCCGTCACATCGCGAATCTTAGCCCCCGGCAAGCAGCAGACTTCTCGGTTTTCCCGAGTCATTCTGTAGACACCTGCAGAGCTGACATTGATACACAAATGCACATTGAAAAGGATTTGTCCATTTTGTTACTTTTGTTTAGTTTAGTTTATGAAATCTAGTAAAATGACACAAGTGCTGGGATAAGAGAGATAATTTTGAAATTGTAAAGCGACAATTTTTAAAAGAGGCTTTATGTATCTGTTATTTCATCACAGAGAACATGGTGTCTGACAAATATTCCTAATTAGAACAATAGTTTATCAAAGGAAATTCTTTGAACTTATAAAATAACTCCTCTGCATGTAGGAGAAGAAAAATCTTGTGCTCCCAGAGTTATCAGTTTTCCTAACACCAGATATCCATTTCCCTTTAAGTGCTGCTACCTAATAGTTCCCAGTCATCTTGATTTCTTGCATTTTGAAGCTTTTTTTGTCAGTACCATGCAGTTAAATTTGTTTTTTAAATAGCTGATGCCAAAATGAAGAATGAATTTAAAGAACTTCCCCAAACAACCCAGCAGTTTTGATAGAGATATTGGTGTAGTTTCAAAATAACTTTTTAAGGAGTGAGAAAGGTAGCCTGATTGCAGAAGTATATCCTGACTGATCTATTATAGTATCCATTTTCCAACTAATATGCTTTTGCTCTGCAGTAAATATCTAAACTAAGGAGGGGGTCAAATGTACCCAACTTTGGTCTTTTGCTTGACTAGCATTTTAGAAATGCATAACTATTTTGGTGAGCAGGAAAGAACCCTCAATATGTCAGATTGAAAAGTAAATTCTATAAACAGTATGAATAGAAATGCATGTTTTATGTAGCAGTGCTTGGGTACAAAAGAGCATTACAATGTCTTTCTGCAATTATTTAATGTTGTGCACAACAAACTCTTCCTATCTAACTGCTTCCACAGGATTTTATTTTACTTTTTTAGTCCAATTTTGTTTTAGCAAATCTTCCCACTGTAACATAAGAATCAAAGTGAAAATTGACTAGGAACTTGTTTATGAAGCTAAAGTGGAGCTGACTGGTCTATTTGTCCAAGCTTGAAGAAATGCAATAAGGCCAAAATATTCAAATTGGAAAGCTTAATGTTAATATGTATTTGGACCAAATTGTACTTTCTAATATATCCATGTTAATGCATACTAGACCCATTGAAGTTATATTGTATTGAAACTGATGTGACATGGAAGAGAATCTGTCCCATTGATTTTAATGTAAACTGCCAGTGTTTAGCTGCACTTCTAAAAAATCAGACTCCTTCAATTCCTTAGCAGCCAAGCTTGAAAAATTTGTACTTAGTGAGGGGAAAAAAGCCAGTATAAAAGTCAAAAAGATGATTCAATATTTAGAAATCTTTCACTTTTAAAATCTAAGATGCTACTTTTTGTGGTTTTAAATGGGGCAGTGTCTCTAATCGTCACTTCTCATACATTACCTATACGTGGTTAGTGCTTCCCTAGTACAGTGTTAAGTAAAAGAGTGATCATTGATTTTGTTCCATACAATAAAAAATACTCCATTAATGACAGACCAAATACATCATCACCACTCTAACAACACTAGAAATAACTGGAGGCTGAAATCTCTCCAAAGAGAGCCTCCCATTGAGAAGCTTTTCAGAGACAAGGCCATGCATTTGCTCATGTGCCTTTTGAGTCTTCCAGTGACCTTATTGCATCATGCTTTCACCAGTCACCAATTAGCTAATCTTCTGCTGTACATGAAAGCTGGGATACTGACTGGTGTCGTAATAGTTGTCTTCCTGACCATGGATTTATCACATTGGCATTTTGTCCCTTCTGAGTTAGTACAAATTAAAAAACTGAGATCTGTACAAAAAGTATATTAAAAAAAAATAATATACCCAAATAATCCAAAGCATGTTATTAAATAACATGAAAGCTGCTGTTTGACTTTAATCAATAAAAGGTTTTAGACTAAACCTCTTGCTACAGGCTGAATAACAAGTAGCAGAAGATTCACAGTCCTCTTAAAACTTGTATTAATGGTGTAAAGCCAAGAATTATAATCCGTTTTCTGAGCTTGTATAGTTTGCATGCCATGCCAAAGATGTACTAGATTTAAAGTAATGTTAAGCTCTTTGTAAGTCAAACTTGACTTAGAAAGTCAAATAACTATTATGGCCAATTCATTCAGAGTGATACTTGATATGTAGAACACACAATATTATTTAAATAATAGACTGATAACAGAGAGCTTTGTATTCTGTTCTCTATGCTTTACGTTTACAGTAGTGCCTGCATTAAGTAAAATGGCTGAGGTAATTTGTATTACCTGAGGAAAAAGGGCTTTGCTTTCTTCTTTAATCATAGTAACCAACAATGTTCCCCCTAATTTTTGACAGGCTGTGTGTGCAAAAAATTTCTTCTGCGCAAATTTTTGTGCGCACGGTGTTTCGCCGTGTGGAAGGGGTTTAGGACCTGTGTGCGCGCGCACAGCTTAGAGGGAACAGTGGTAACCAACATATAATACTTTTGGGCAGTGTGGGACCTTTTTTCTAAACTGTCTGTAAAACTCAAAAGACATAGTGAGCAGCTGCTGTGATCATTGCTTGAAATATTTATGGAGGTATCACTGCTGAACTGGAAACTTTGTATCATGTAATGGGACGATTTGGTGTGCACACTAAAGCCCTTAAGCTACGGTGCAATAGTTTGCTGACAATAAAATGTGATGGGAATTAATGGTAGCTGGAATAGAGTTTGATCCAGTAGAATGTCTGTCCTGAATTCTAAAAGACATACATGCTTGTGTCAGTGGACTGGCACATAAAAGCTATATGAACTAAGGACAGAAATTTATGAAGTTAGAGATAAGGAAGATACATATTAAGCAAGGACCTAAGATCAGGAAGTTCATTCAGAGGAAAATGTGATTAAATAAGTAGAACAAATTATGCGCATTTATGAATTAGTTATTTCATTCAACTAGCTGTATGCTATGTTAGTGATGCTCCTTATTCAACTGGAGTGTGTTATTACTGTTCACATAGGCCTATAGCACCATAAATGTGAAATTCAAGAATCTTAAACACAGATACTGGAAAATTCTATATACTGCAACAGCATGCTGTCATAAATATAAAGGGAAGGGTAAACCCCTTTAAAATCCCTCCTGGCCAGAGGAAAACTCCTCTCACCTGTAAAGGGTTAAGAAGATAAAGGTAACCTCGCTGGCACCTGACCAAAATGACCAATGAGGAGACAAGATACTTTCAAAAGCTGGGAGGAGGGAGAGAAACAAAGGGTCTATGGGTCTGTCTTTATGCTGCCTTTGCCGGGGATAGACCAGGAATGGAGTCTTAGAACTTTGAGTAAGTAATCTAGCTAGGTACGTGTTAGATTATGATTTCTTTAAATGGCTGAGAAAAGAATTGTGCTGAATAGAATAACTAGTTCTGTCTGTGTATCTTTTTTGTAACTTAAGGTTTTGCCTAGAGGGATTCTCTGTTTTGAATCTAATTACCCTGTAAAGTATCTACTATCTTGATTTTACAGAGGGGATTTCTTTACTTCTATTTACTCCTATTTCTATTAAAAGTCCTCTTGGAAGAAAACTGAATGCTTTTTCATTGTTCTCAGATCTAAGGGTTTGGGTCTGTGGTCACCTATGCAAATTGGTGAGGCTTTTTATCCAACATTTCCCAGGAAAGGGGGGGTGCAAGTGTTGGGAGGATTGTTCGCTGTTTTAAGATCCAAGGGTTTGGGTCTGGAGTCACCTAGGCAAATTGGTGAGGCTTTTTACCAAACCTTGTCCAGGAAGTGGGGTGCAAGGTTTTGGGAAGTATTTGGGGGGAAAGACGTTTCCAAACAGCTCTTCCCCAGTAACCAGTATTTGTTTGGTGGTAGCAGCCAATCCAAGGACAAAGGGTGGAATATTTTGTACCTTGGGGAACTTTTTGACCTAAGCTGGTAAAGATATGCTTAGGAGGTTTTCATGCAGGTCCCCACATCTGTACCCTAGCGTTCAGAGTGGGGGAGGAACCATGACACATACTTTACAGGATAAAGTTTGTGGTAACACCAAGAATAGATCCAACTAAGTGTGACCACATCTACACTAGAGGTTAGTACTGTTTTGTGCATTACTTATATTAATAAACAAAAACATGTCAAGTAAAAATATTGTATAGATTTTTAAAACAAAACTAAGAATTAGTTGTGGAAAAAGAAACAACTATTACAGGAGCAAATCCGGAGAATCTCGGAATGCAGTGGGTTGAAGTGACATGCTGTGCAGTGTCTTGTTGTATGTGGAACTGATGTGCTTATGAAATTTACGCTTGCAGTGTCTGAGGGAATTTTAAGTTTTGTTCATTGTCTTATGGCATGGTTGTATTCAGTAATGAAATAGCTACAATTCAATATGATCTTCCTTTTTATATAAACAGTGCAATATCCCTCTCACCCAAAAATGGACACCGTGATCAAGACTTCTTCAGTCTAAAAAATGGACAAATTGAACTGGACTGACAAGGACTTCCTAATTAAATCCTTCTTTCATTTGATGGATTATATAGCTTGTGGTTGCACATGATTACCTCCGATTGCTTCAAAAGAATTGAGTTCACAATCAGCAGTGCATACTGACCATTGGGGATCAATAATCATTAGTATTTGGTTCTTGAGGAGGGAGTTGGAACAGAAGGTGTCTGAAATCTTTTATATTCTAAAGCCAGCAGTTTATAATTTTCTAAATTGTATAACTGTTATTTGAATGGTACAGACCTGGTATTATTAATGGTATTTTATTGGATTGTGAACAACATAGCAGTGTGCACCGATTGGTTCTAATGCATCCATTATATATTTTGCCATTCCTCATTTTCCTGTTGGAATAAATGAAGCAGAATGCAGTGATTACTCTTTTTGTCTCCCAACTTTTCCACAGTCACACTGTAGTTGCCAGAAGAAATATTTTGAATGTTTATAAAAACTGTGTGGGGGAGGGGAGGAAAGAAGGGAGGGAGAAATTATTATATAAAGTAACCAGACCTAGAATATATATTACAAAACAGAAATGATTTTTATCAGTTTACACCATAGCTTTGAATCCTATTCAATTATTTAGATGACAAGTGATTCTTTTTTTTCCAACCTATTTCCCACCCCAGCGCTGATGATGATTGTAACACACTATGATCTGTGTTTTTTTTCTAACATAATAGCTCTATATGTAGGAGATTTCTATATGTATTTCTATATGTAGCAGATTTCATTGGCCATGTCATTTGCTGTGCAATTCACAGTGATGAATATTTTAAAGAGGAGAGCTGCCTCATGACTCTTTCCATTTGAATTATATTTTGATGGCGTTCTGCCTTGAAAAACTGATGATCAACTCACTGAAGTCAATGCGAATTTTAGGAAGTCAGCACTTTTCAAAATCAAGCCTATTTAGGTACCTATTTATGGGCTTAGAAGAGAACTTACAATGGGCATCTACTTAAAAAAAGTCTTAGCTCTAAATTCTTGAGTGACTTTCCTGTATTTTTGTTTATGCACTTCAGAGGGACTTGTGCCTAGTCCTCCTTGTTTGTGGGGAGGGAAGGATTTGCTTGGAGGCAGGGCTTATGGAGGATGGAAGTAGTAATTGTTGAGCATCAAGATAAAACAGAGCTTGTGGAGATCCCCAAAAAAGATTAGACAAGCCCTTGTAAACTAGCTGTAAATAGAAAAGGAGTACTTGTGGCACCTTAGAGACTAACCAATTTATTTGAGCATAAGCTTTCGTGAGCTACAGCTCACTTCATCGGATGCATACTGTGGAAAATACAGAAGATGTTTTTATACACACAAACCATGAAAAAATGGGTGTTTATCACTACAAAAGGTTTTCTCTCCCCCCACCCTACTCTCTTGCTGGTAATAGCTTATCTAAAGTGATCACTCTCCTTACAATGTGTATGATAATCAAGGTGGGCCATTGCCAGCACAAATCCAGGTTTTCTCCCCTCCCCCACCATGTCAAGGTTCCTTCCCCACTCTGAACTCTAGCGCACAGATGTGGGGACCTGCATGAAAACCTCCTAAGCTTACTTTTACCAGCTTAGGTTAAAACTTCCCCAAGGTACAAATTAATTTTACCCTTTGCCCTTGGATTTCCACTGCCACCACCAAACTTTATCTGGGTTTACTGGGAAATGTAGTTTGGACACATCTTTCCCCACAAAATCCTCCCAACCCTTGCACCCCACTTCCCAGGGAAGGTTTAGTAAAAATCCTCACCAATTTGCATAGGTGACCACAGACCCAAACCCTTGGATCTTAGAACAATGAAAAAGCATTCAGTTTTCTTACAAGAAGACTTTTAATAGAAGTAAAGGAATCACCTCTGTAAAATCAGGTTGGTAGATACCTTTCACGTAGGCGACTGGATATTCTCCTAATCCCGCTAGGAGACCATCTACAAGTCTTTGGAAGGTGGTGGGTGCATTTCGCAGCCTGAAAGGGAGGACATTAAATTCATACAGCCCGAGATGTGTGGTGAAGGCTGACCTTTCGTTGGTGGATTCATCTAGCGGTACCTGCCAGTACCCCTTGGTTAAGTCCAAGGTAGAGATGAACTGAGCTCGCCCCAGTTTCTCTAGTAGTTCATCTGTGCGTGGCATTGGATAGTTGTCTGGGCGAGTTACAGCATTTAGCTTACGGTAGTCCACGCAAAAACGTATTTCCCCATCTGGTTTGGGAACCAAAACCACTGGAGATGCCCATGCACTTCCAGAGGGGCGGATGTCCTTATCCATAACTATTTTACATTTGGGGAAAATGTATACCTTCAAATCAGCGGCACTGCTATGGGTACCCGCATGGCCCCACAGTATGCCAACATTTTTATGGCTGACTTAGAACAACGCTTCCTCAGCTCTCATCCCCTAACGCCCTACTCTACTTGTGCTATATTGATGACATCTTCATCATCTGGACCCATGGAAAAGAAGCCCTTGAGGAAGTCCACCATGATTTCAACAATTTCCATCCCACCATCAACCTCAGCCTGGTCCAGTCCACACAAGAGATCCACTTCCTGGACACTACAGTGCTAATAAACGATGGTCACATAAACACCACCCTATACCGGAAACCTACTGACCACTATTCCTACCTACATGCCTCCAGCTTTCACCCTGACCACACCACACGATCCATCGTCTACAGGCAAGCTCTGCGATACAACCGCATTTGCTCCAACCCCTCAGACAGAGACAAACACCTACAAGATCTCTATCAAGCATTCTTACAACTACAATACCCACCTGCGGAAGTGAAGAAACAGATTAATAGAGCCAGAAGAGTTCCCAGAAGTCACCTACTACAGGACAGGCCCAACAAAGAAAATAACAGAACGCCACTAGCTGTCACCTTCAGGCCCCAACTAAAACCCCTCCAATGCATTATCAAGGATCTACAACCTATCCTGAAGGATGACCCAACACTCTCACAAAACTTGGGAGACAGGTCAGTCCTTGCCTACAGACAGCCCCCCAACCTGAAGCAAATACTCACCAGCAACCACATACCACACAACAGAACCACTAACCCAGGAACCTATCCTTGCAACAAAGCCCGTTGCCAACTGTGTCCACATATCTATTCAGGGGACACCATCACAGGGCCTAATAACATCAGCCACACTAGCAAAGGCTCGTTCACCTGCACATCCACCAATGTGATATATGCCATCATGTGCCAGCAATGCCCTTCTGCCATGTACATTGGTCAAACTGGACAGTCTCTACGTAAAAGAATAAATGGACACAAATCAGATGTCAAGAATTATAACATTCATAAACCAGTCAGAGAACACTTCAATCTCTCTGGTCACTCGATTTCTGATCTCAAAGTGACTATCCTTCAACAAAAAAACTTCGAAAACAGACTCCAACGAGAGACTGCTGAATTGGAATTAATTTGCAAATTGGATACAATTAACTTAGGCTTGAATAGAGACTAGGAATGGTTGATTCATTATAAAAAGTAACCTATTTCCCCTTGTTTATTTTTCCCCCTCCCCCCCGCTGTTCCTCAGACGTTCTTGATAAACCCTGGATTTGTGCTGGAAATGGCCCACCTTGATTATCATACACATTGTAAGGAGAGTGATCACTTTAGATAAGCTATTACCAGCAGGAGAGTAGGGTGGGGGGAGAGAAAACCTTTTGTAGTGATAAACACCCATTTTTTCATGGTTTGTGTGTATAAAAACATCTTCTGTATTTTCCACAGTATGCATCCGATGAAGTGAGCTGTAGCTCACAAAAGCTTATTTTTAAATAAATTGGTTAGTCTCTAAGGTGCCACAAGTACTCCTTTTCTTTTTGCAAATAAGAGACTAACACGGCTGTTACTCTGAAACCTAGCTGTAAATAGTGGCTATTTTGATCTTGCTGTTCCTGCATATCCCTTTCTGCATCCATTCTCTCTTATCAGATCAACAGGACCAGGGGCCTGATTCTACTTCCATTGAAGCCAATGTAAAAGTTCCCTTTGATTTCAGTGGTGCAGGATAAAGGCCAGGAGAACAGTCATGATATCAGCACTCTTCCACCCCCTAATGCAGTGCAAAATGCTTCTTACAGCACCAGAGTGTGAAAGAGAAGGCAACGGTTGTGAAGGTTTTATGCACAATAAAACAGGCAGATCTTTGGTGACTGTCCTCCATTTCTTGGCAGGGGTGTCTGCCACATAAGACTTGGCATTAACTGTGGATCTAGAAAGAGGAGAACAAAGGTTTAATCCTCCTCTCAGTGAGGTCAGTGAAGGAATTCCTATTGGCTGTAGCTGGGCTTGGATTGATCTCTTATTTCAAAGTTCATTATGGTATTCTTGCTTTCACAATACAGTATTAGCCACAGTTTCTATGGTAGGCCTTGTAATAGGTAGTGAAATGTGCCATGAACTAAATTCCTACTTCACACTCAGTGTAGTATACAGTTGCGAGAAGCAGAAAAGTGAATAGATCTTCCACCCTCAGATCTGTCCTCAGCCTGGTGTATGAGTGAAAGGTGGCTTTAGGCTCTCCCATATCCTGGAGTGGTCAGGGACCATTTTGGCTCTGCTGCAGGCTAGAGCACCCTGAGGGAGTAGCTGAGGTTTAGGAACCCTTCAGCCACATCCCTCAGTTCTCCAACACAATGCCTTGTATCCCCACTTCCTACTTCGCTGAAGGAGGTGTTGCAGAGGCAGAGTGTAACAGAGCACAGCAGGCCCCTTGGCTCCTGCCTCTGCTAGGTCCACAAAGTCACTCTGAGTCCTTTAATCACCGCTGGTGCAGTTTATTCATACGATTGTTCCCACACCATTTCACCATGTACAGTTGGCCTTTCACCATCTGCACATAGGACAGGGGAAGAATTACTTCCACTCCCTGCTTTTCCCCTTTCTTTCTGCTCTCCCCCGGCTTCCTTCCCTCAAGGCTTTTATACAGCCCCAGGCTAATTAGGCGACACCTTATCTCTGCTTCCCCAATTAGGGCCAGGTTATCACCAGCCAGCTAGAATTTATTCCCCTAACTGGGAGCTGTCATGGCAGAAGGCTGAATCAGGAACCCTTTGCCCAGCACTCTGCCACACACAGCTTATGTCAAGTAGTCACAGGACAATGCAAAAACTGTCTACTTAGGTCATGCGCGTGAAGCTTTTTGTCGCCTTAACTTCACCTTAGCATTTTACTTTTGTGATGTGCATTTTGCACATCACTCATGACAAGAACAACTAAATCTGACAAGAACAATGACACTCTAACTGATAGTGTTTGTGTATGCCATCTTGGCTGCCAATCTGGGGATTGCCAGAGCTCCTAGAGCTTCAGCTCAAGAGCCAAGGCTCTCTATTTGGGATCAGCAACACATCAGACCAGATCCTCTGTTGAGCAGCACATGCTCACCAGTGGGTTGCAAGTACATTTAGTTAGAAAAGATTTTGTTCTATCTTATGTCATGGACCTTTTTCCAAACTGCCCTTGCCAAATATGTGGATTCAATGTAGTAGTAGTAATAGTGTGTTCATTACAGTGGTTATAATTTTAATTATTAGCCTAGGTCTCTGTGTTTGAAGGAGGTGAGGAAAGGCACAGCACCTCTCAGGGCAAAGCAGTGCACAGGGAGATCACCACCACTGCTATGCACCTGTGCACACTTTCCTTTATGGTCTGCTGGCTGGTATGGAATTATGGTTTTACCTCTATTAATTTAGATAGGGGTTAAAGTTATTAACATAACCCATTCACTGTCCAACATTAAACAGTGTTAAACAAGGTCCAGGGTTTGGTAAACAGAGTCCTTAGTACCATGGCAAAATCACTATTAAAATTTTTAAACCTTTTTATTAGGGCTGTCAAACTATTAAAAAAAAGTAATCGTCATTAATCGCACAATTAAAATTGCAATTAATCGTGCTGTTAATAATAGAATGCCATTTATTTAAATATTTTTGGATGTTTCCCACATTTTCAAATATATTGATTTCAATTACAACACAGAATAAAGTGTACAGTGCTGACTTTATATTTTTTATTACAAATATTTGCACTGTAAAAAAGAAACAAAAGAAATAGTATTTCAATTCATGTACTGTAGTGCAATCTCTTTACTATGAAAGTTCAATTTACAAATTTAGGATTATGTACAAAAAATAACTGCACTCAAAACCAAAACCACGTAAAACTTTAGTGCCTATAAGGCCACTCAGTCCTACTTCTTGTTCAGCCATTCGCTCAGACAAACAAGTTTGTTTACATTTCTGGGAGATAATGCTGCCTGCTGAAATGTCACCTGAAAGTGAAAACAGGCACTCTTGTAGCCAGTGTTGCAAGATATTTACATGCCAGATGCACTAAAGATTCATATGTCCCTTCATGCTTCAACCACCATTCCAGAGGACCATGTGTCCATGCTGATAACGGGTTCTGCTTGATAACAATCCAAAGCAGTGCAGACCAATGCATGTTCATTTTCATCATCTGAGTCAGATTCCACCAGCAGATGGTTGATTTTCTTTTTTGGTTGTTTGGGTTCTGTAGTTACTGCATGAGAGTGTTGCTGTTTTAAGACTTCGGAAAGCATGCTCCAGATCTGGTCCCTCTCAGATTTTGGAAGGCATTTCAGATTCCTAAACCTTGAGTCAAGTGCTGTAGCTATCTTCAGAAATCTCACATTGATACCTTCTTTTTGTTTTGTCAAATCTGAAGTGACAGTGTTCTTAAAACGAACAACGTGCTGGGTCATCATCTGAAACTGCTATAACATGAAATATATGGCAGAATGCGGGTAAAACACAGAGTAGGACACATACACTTCTCCCCCAAGGAGTTCAGTCATAAATTTAATTAATGCATTTTTTTTTAATGAGCATCATCAGCATGGAACAGTGGTTTTCAACCTGGGGGCCACTAGCGGCCCAACCAGCACACAGCTGCGACCTATGTGACAACCTCAGGGCCATACAGGTAGTACATATATTGTGTAAATGCGGCCCATGTAACACAGAGAGCTGCATATGCGGCCAACAATGGTAAATGGGTTGAGAACCACTGGCAGCAAAGCATGTCCTTTGGAATGGTGGCCGAAGCATGAAGGGGCATATGAATTTTTAACATATCTGGCATGTAAAAACCTTGTAATGCTGGCTACAAAAGTGCCATGTGAACGCCTGTTCTTGCTTTCAGGTGACACTGTAAATAAGAAGCGGGAAGCATTATCTCCCGTAAATATACTTGTTTGTTTTAGCTATTGGCTGAACAAGAAGTAGGACTGAGTCGACTTGTAGGCTCTAAAGTTTTATATTGTGGTGTTTTTGAGTGCAGTTATGTAATAAAAAAAAATCTACATTTGTAGGTTGCACTTTGATTGCACTACAATACTTGTACGGGGAAATTGAAAAATACGATTTTTTTAAATTTTTTACAGTGCAAATATTTGTAATAAAAATAATATAAAGTGAGCACTGTACACTTTGTATTCTGTGTGGTATTTGAAATCAATATATTTGAAAATGTAGAAAAACATCCAAAATATTTGTTTCAATTGGTATTCTATTATTTAACAGTGGAATTAAAACTGTGATTATTTGATTAATTTTGTGTTAACCACATTAGTTAACTGCGATTAATTAACAGGCCTACTTTTTTATTAAAGACACAGAAAAGAAAAAAGTTAAAACATGAAAGTATTAAATAATGCTTTTTGTTTTAACCACATCCCTTGCTCTCTCTAGTTGGAGAGACGTTTTTAGAAGGGAACCTCCGACCCCTCTTGTTTTCCAGTCTCTTAGATTGTATCAAAAGGTAGTAATAACTGTCCTTTTGGAGAAAAGAGAAGTTAGCTGATATGAGCAGGAGCTGTTGCTGTTAAGGTCTGATCCCATTTCATGCCAGGTGGTGGTTGGGCTTCAGCTGGAGCTGGTAGAGGTGACAATGTCATCTGGCTCCTGCTCCCTGGCCTGCTCTGGTCAGGGCCATCTCTGAGAATCAGGATGATGAAGGCCCATGGCTCCTAGGAGACCATAGGGGTGGCAGCCATAATGGTGAAGCTTGCTCCAGGAGCCAATTTTTTGCCTAAAATCTCTTTGACTCTGTGATGGGATGTACAAACCCCACACTGGAGAGAAAGTGGTTAAAAAGCAGCTCTGGGCCCAGGCTGCCCTGCACAAACTGAGGTGGGGCTGAAAGAAGAGCAGAGCAGCTCAGAGGAAGGCAACACAGTGGAAGGGAGAAGACCACTGCTCTGAATAGGAAGAACTGCCCAGGAACTCCTTGCCTGAGACCTGACAACACCGACCTGTGTAAACCTACAAAGGGGAGGCAGGTGGCTGAGAATGCAGGTCAGAGACTTCATTGAAGACGCTGTGACTTACTCTGTGAAGCTAAAGGAGGCTGAGATAGGAATTGGTCCTGGGGGGGAGGGGTCTGCTTAGCACCCCAAGGTGGAGACTGGAGCCCACTACTGGGACCTGGACTGGAGCCCAGTGGACAGGTTGGGCCTGGGCTATCCTATTGACTCCAAGAGGACATTACAACAACAGGAGCCTTCACCCTGGGCAAGAACAGCTGGAAAAGACCTTGACTGTTCAAGGGCCCAGACTCCAAAGTCCCTTTGCTAAAGAGGAGGAGAATTGGAAACCTTTGAGGTAGGTGCCCTGAAGAACACGACTGTCTTCAATGGGGAGATGACCTGCCACCCGCCCTAACCACTAGGTTCACTAGGCAGCACTTTTGGTGGTGGTTCACCTTCTACAGGCCCCCCCCCCCCGAAAAGGGAATGATGGGCAGAATGGACCCTCCCCTCATTATTTTGTCCACCAGTTAGGCCTAATTTCTGACACCCTAATTTTGACTCGCTGATTTCTGGTTCCACACTTACTTTTGTTTACCAAGCATTATCTTAATAGTGTCTGAGTTATATCAGCAGGCCTTTTAGTTTGGACTAACTCAGCCTGTCTCTCCCTTTGGTGCCTTTTCACATCAACATTTGTCTTACAGGTTATTTTGACATCTTATGAACTTACTCATTTTTTATACTTGAGCTCACAAATAGGGTAAACTTGTAGGCCCCAATTATCACAACACATTATTGTTAGGATGACATATCAGTGCTAGCTTCAGACACTCTTTATACTTTAGTGGTCCCTACAACTGTGACTGCAACCAGAACTTGAGTGGGGAATAAACGGAAGGCCCCTTGCCGCTGTCACATACACCTTGTACATGGTAGGTTGTGGGGTTTCTACTAGCAGGTGAGGCTTTTGTACCAGATATGGATGGGCTATGGAGCTTCCTTCCCAGAGACATATACCTGAGATGTCTACACTTTAGTGCACTGCCAGGTATCTCTGCTGTATGCTCAGATAAGGTATATTACAAACTGCCACCTAATGGCTGAACAGTATAATACAGTTTAGAAGTCTATTACAGTAGCCTTCTGTACCTTGTCAGTGCAGTGGTCACTCTCTCATTCTGTCTCCTAGTGACTCAAGACTTGAACTGAGCCAGCAGTTGACAGAGTGCACCTCTCCCAGGCTGCTGCCTTGCTGTCCACCATCTTACGTTTCATTTTTTTAAAAATGGAATCGCCAGTTATGGTTGTGAACAAAATCTTGAAATGTGAACTGAGTAAAACTGATGCTATCTGAAATCAGTCATTACTGCTTGAAACAATAGCTCTGATTGGGAATTCATCTCTGTAGGAGTCACCCCAGAAAAATGATCCCTCAAATGTTCATATTGTGAACTACTTCAGTACACATCAACACACAAAATAAAGGAGATCTAATCAGAACCTACACAATCTACAGAGTAACCAGTCACTCTGGCACCATGAATGGGTGTGGTTGGGAAATGCCACTGCTTATTATTTCTCCCTTCCCCATCAAGAAGAAGCCAAGCCTAAGGATCCCAGGAGGGCATCTGAGCCCTACCATAGAGCCCAGGGGGTATTTGAACCCCACTGAGTGGCAGCCAAGCCCAAGAATTTTAGCAAGCACACGGGATTGCATTTTGTACACCTGTGCAATCTACCGAGAGTGGCATCTCCTTTCTGCATCTTTAGTGGGCAGAGCTTGGAAGAGTATCCCCATCTCTCCCAGCTTATCTGCTGTAGTGACGACATGATCCAACAATACAATGTAAGCAGTTAATGACTCATCAAACTCACTGGAGCTTATTTTCTCAAGCAGCAATTTTTCTTCACTGAGATCAGCATCAGAGTAAGAAAAGTAAAATAAAGGTAAACATTTCTCAGTCAGTATTTGATGCAAAGGAATTTACCAGTATCAATTAAGTCTTATTGCATGCTCTGCAGGGGAAGGAGGATTTTTTTTAACTCCCTGCTTCACCCAACTGTTGTAGTATCTGGGTTCCCCCCCCCCCACAGCATGTACCAATAGTAAGCTGTCTCTCCCTTCCAGCTTTCTAGTCTGCTCCAACGTTTTCTTGGTTCCGATTCTCCTAGTTCTTCCAGTGTTTTTCCTCTGGCAGTAAATACTAATTTGCCTAGGGGTTTCTCAGTTTGCTAATTATGTGGATTTATTTCCCAAGAAAAATGGGATCCAGTTTTGTGAGGCTTTTAACTGTTCCATTCTTCCACTCTGGGTATGTTCTTAGTTCCTTTTGACTCCAGGTACCTTATAGTGTTCAGTGATCACTCTGTGCTTAAAATGTTTGCAAAAGCTCTGCTTTAGTCTCAGTGGCAGCATTTGCCCAGTGATGGCCCCTTGTAAAGTTCAGTTCCAGCCTCTTATCAATGTTGCTGCTCATCACTCCGGGCGGGGTTCGCATCCCTGCATTAGCACACTGGGCGGAGCTTGAGTTTCACTTTGGGCTTTCCCTTGGTCACCAGAGACACGTAACTGAATCACCATACCCTTGCTGCGTTGGGGGCCCCATCTGATTGTCTGGGTTATAGGTGCCTAATACTGCCACTGTTTAGTCTATGTCCAGTTCCCACTGGTTGTGTATAACCACAAGAACATCACAATGCTCTGCCCAGATTCCATCCTTAAAGGCACCGTTCCCAATAACACAATATGTTTTGCTATATCTGTGTCTATTGCTGTGTTTCGAAAAGCCTGCTGCTTTGTGCTAATTTGCCAGCATTGGCTCTTCATGACAAACTAAGCTGTGATTTACATTGCACATATTATTTTGTGTATTTAAAATTTTACTGACTGGATTAGTAGCATTACGTGCGCGCGCTCTCTCTTTTTCTCTCCTTTTCAGAGCCCAAAGGGGCAGAAATTGTGAATTTCTCTCTCTCTCTTTCTCTCTCTCTCTTCCCCTCCCCCCTCCCCCGCCCATACTCCAGAGTGCTTCTTCTAAATCAGCAGTTGATTGTGGTTCTCTTTACACTGACAGTTTCTTTCTTTAAATGGGATCAAACATTTTCTAACCCTAGACAGTGGTGTTGTATGGTAGTTTTAGTTGAATAGGTAGCGTAGTCCAGCTCTCTGGGGCAGTGGGGAGGTTGAAAGCTTGATCATCTTAGTCAGTTTTAGCACTTTAAAAAGGAAGCGACAGCTTGAGTAAATGGCACACTTGCTGTCTGTATTGGCTAAAACTGAAAATAAATATGCTGTTGCCAAGCTACAAACACACTTTACAATGCAGTAAACCAATTTTGCTACCTTGGCCTGGAGAGACTTGTCCCATTAAGCTGACTGTAGAGGTCCCAATAATGGGTCCTGAGATGATAAAGTACAAATCTGCAGCTGTTTCTGAAATGACTAAAAGTAGTAGCAGGCTGAACTAATGCTTCCCTCTATCATATACGTGTACAGATTTTTTTCCCTTGCTTTGTGCCTCCCACTTATTCCTGGGTTTCATCCTCTAGGACTGTCTGCACTACAAATGTAACTGCTAGTGCATAGGTAGTGGCCTTTGGGTTCTAACACTGTTCTTTATTATTGTGGTTTGTGTGACAGGTATGATGAACACAGGTGTATCCTGAGACTACTGTATCCACTTTATAAATGTATCTGTATCTCTGTAAGGCAGGAATCATGTGCTGGCTGGTTGGGGAGGGGTCCAAAGCTTTGTCCAGGAACTAAAGTGTGTGTATGTATGGTTTTACAGCAGATGCTGGTACAGGTAAACAACTCCAGAGAAGTACCATCCCAGGGGAGGGGAATTGCAAATACAGGTTCTGACTGTGTTCAAGAGACAAAGGCTATTGCACGTAAAGGCTGAGTTTAAACTGAGTCAAGGAGCTCTCATTTTGATCAAGCAAACTGACATGAACTTTTAACCAAGGGCACAAACCATACTCCAAGGGTTTGAAGCTCTGGAACCTGCCAGGGTCTCTCTCTAGGAAACATATGGGACCTCTGGTAAACTTAAGCTAGCAGGTAGTTAATCTGATTATATGTTTCCTCATGGTACAGTACAGACTTCCCCTTATGGACTTCAGAATGCAGAGACCTTGGAATCATCAGAACCTTTGGGCACTAGAGAGGCCTAAGGGGTGGAAACTTTAAAGATGGGAATAAAAACATTTTCCAGCAAGGAGTAACATACAGATTTCTGACTATAGACAGGGATGTGTGGAGAACAGCTGGCACAAACTAAAGTTAATTTGGCTGGAAATGGCACATGATGTTCTAGGAGTAATGAAACCACAGTGCCGAAAAGCATAGGAAGGGAGACTTGGTGGAATCCTCAAGTTAAAGAATTGGGGGAAGGGGAGCGTAATATTAAGGAAAAAGTAATGGCAGGCTAGCATCTTGATTAGTGATAAGAAGGCAAACAAAAGCCAAAAGAAATGCTGTACCAGCTAAAAGTATGGCTTGTGATGAGCTATATAATGGACTAGGAGGACATGAGGGAGAAAAAAACATTTATAGACTCACCAAAAGGCAAAAGAAAAAATGATGAGATGTGAACGAGTTTGCTTAAATTAGAAATGAACATAGTATATTGCATAAATGGTGAATCAGTCGTCGAAGTGTGGAGCTGACTATTTTGAAAAAGCGATGAATGAGGAAAACCCAAGAGAAAACATGTAAGCTGAACTGGGACAAAATAAATTGCATATAGGAGGAAGAGGTTGCAGGGGCACTTCAGAAAATGAAAAAAGAGACAGCATCTAGGCGATGAAGTGCCAGTGGATGCGCTGAATCATTGGGAAAGGAAGTCATCAAGTATCTAAGTCTGTTCAATAATAATAATCAGCATGAGGAAAATATCAGATGAATGCTATAAAACCTTTGTGGTGCCTATTTTTAAACATTAAGGAGATAGTACACTGTGTGGTAACTATTGCCCCATTAAGATGATATCAAATGCTACAAAAGTATGGAAGAAGATTATTGAAAAACATTTGTGTGTAATAATTGAAATTTGGAAGAGTCAGTATGGATTTATTCCGAGAAGGAAAACAATTGATACTATCTGAGCACTCTGAATCCTTGTGGAGAAGTTCAGAAAAAAAGAGATGACAACTGGTCATGGTCTCTGTGGGCCTGGAGAAGGTATACAATCATGTACCATGAGAATTTGTTTGGTGGTGGTTGTGATGGAAAGAAAGGTCCATCTTATTGAAGATATGTATGATGGAGTGACTACTGTAGTCAAAACTAAATGAGGCTACTGTAGAGAATTTCCAGTAAACCTTGGCCTGCATCAGAGTCAGCATCGAATCTCTTTTTGTTTGCAGTTGTCATGGATGTGATAAGTGAGACTATGGGACATGGTGTGTATGGTGAGACCCTGCAAGCCAGTTTTTAACAGTGGCAATATAGTTTTGAATAGGCTGCACTTAGAGTGAATGTAAGTAAGACTGAAGTGATAACTGGAGGAGGAAGATTCACCATAAATGATATAACTGGCAGACCGCTTAGAATGAAATTTAAATACTTAGGATCAGTGGCTGCTGACATGATGTCCTCTTGCGTGCCACCGAGCATCATACTACAGCTGCTTGATGCAAATGGCAGGAGCTGATCGCAGTTCTTTGTGACAAAAAGATTCCAATAAAGTTAAAAGGTACAGTATATAAAACTGTCACGTAACGCATCCTTATGTACAGGACAGACTTGGCTAGGCATGAAAAAGAAAATCAGCATGCCGTCTATCATGGAAATGAAGATATTGAGATGTTCAAATGGCAGGACATGCCATGAAAGGAAATGAGGAGGCTGTAAGGGGCCTAATGCAGGTTGCTCCAATTGAAGACAAGTTGAGGGAGGCTAGGTTATGTTTGTATGGACATGTCCAGGGGAGACCTGAGAGAGATATAGCAGTAAAATGGCTCTTGCGATAATCATGGATGGAAGACTATTAAGGGGGAGACCAAAGTCTTGGTAGACTTCAGAGACCAATCTGTATGACAGCCTGGCATATGATCATCAGCTTTGGAAGAAGGCAATATAAAGTTGCTGACCCCAAATACGGAAGTAGCAAGGAAGAAAAAATGTTTTCTCTATTATGATTTTGTCGCAATATAAATGTACTCTTTAAGGCTGTCTGGTCCTTGGTAAACCACTGTCTTATTCCCTCAGAGTTAAATAGTAACCTCAGAAGACACACTTCTTTAGTGGAGTTCTGGGAAAGGGTGTGTTTAAGTTATGAGGCTGAAGGGGCTAGACAGGTGGACAGCATGTTCCAGCTCTTAGGAGGGTTGCTAGATGGAGGGTCTTCACTCCAAGAGCATGTGTGGGGTTAGAGACCATGGCAGTGCCTGGACTCCATTTAGGTTCTAGGAAGCTTAAAACATCTGGGGATCCAGAGGTTTAGACTCGTCTTGCAGCATTCTACTGAGCCACCACCAGGGTAAGCCTGACCGAATCTGTGATAGTTTGTACTGTGGGATAACATGGTTATAGAATTGCTTTGGGAATATGTTAGGTCATGATCTAGGCTTTAATATGATTCCCTAGCATAATTCCACAAAGGTGGGTGTAGTGTCCAGTGGCATAACCAGGACAGGACACTTGGGTGGGCCACTACTTCGGGTGGGTGGGCAATGATGGGGGCAGGAAGGATTGGGGCCACTTCCCCACCACCCTCTCCAGCTGGCCTTGCGGGGGGCAATGGACATGCTGGCCAGGAGCCCCCAGGACACAGGTGCACACAAGAGGTGCAGGGTCAGGGCACAGGAATTTGCCCTGCTCAGCCTGCCCTCCCAGCACTTCAGCCACGGAGCGGAGTCAACTTGCAGGCGCTCGCCACAGTCTGCCTGCCTGGAGCTCCAGCCAGTGAGTGGGGTCGGGGCGCAGTGGCTTACCCAGGAGCAAGCCTTGTGCCCTGCTCCCGCTCCCTGGCTGGTGCACCGGGTGGGCGGAGCAGGGAGAGCCCTGGACCCCACTCCCTGGCTGGAGAGTCAGGCGGGTGGAGCGAGGCAAGCTTTGGACCCTGCTCCCTGGCTGGAGAGTGGGGCATAGTGGGGCAAGCTGCAGGGCCAGAGCAGAGCCCAGGCTGGGAGGCTGGATGCTAAGTGAGTGGGCCATGGCTATGCCACTGAATGTCCACTCCACAAACTGAAGTGTTATCACATGGACACCTCTCATTGGGTTAGGCCAGGGGACCTCCCCAGGAAGGTGCAGGAATGTGTCAAGGGAGGCGTGAGCTGCATGTTTTTTTTTTTTTTTTTAAAGAGCTGTGACTGTCAGCACCGGGTGGCGGGCGCTTGTGCAGAAGGGCCATGTACATACAGGAGTCGGGGATAAAGAGGACAGCCAGAGTCCTACTGGGCTCTCCTCCCTCCCTCACCTAGCAGCGGCGGGTCCCCAAGGTGGCAGCAGCAGTGCAAAAGTAAGGGCGGCAATGGGGCACTAAGTGATATTTGTCAATCACTTTTCACACTGCCACTCTTCTGTGCTGCTGCTGGCACATGCTGTCTTCAAAGTTGGGCACCCAGACTGCAGCCTTCAGAGCTGGGTGCTGGTGCAAATGACTACAGACACAAAGAAAGGGGGCCCAATCAAGTAAGTCTGAGAATCATTGTGCTAGGCAAATTTGTGTTGGAATGATTAAATTTAGAGTGTAGAGTTGGCCCTAAAAGTCATCTTTTTATAAACAGAGAACACACTGAGAAGTTAGGGACAGACAAGACATGGTGAGTTTTTTTTATTTGGTACAGCGAAAGGCCTGGTTATCTCAGAAATGCTCCCTCAGCTTGTTCCATCACCATTAAGAAAACCTGATTATGTAAGCAATCCTGATTCATTCTCTCTGCTGGGCCAAAATGATTGACCTGTCTAAATCTCTCATGCTCTTGGAGGGAGTTTCTTTGCTAGAAACGAAACAAAGCCGGAGAACATGTTAGAAACACCTACAGTTGGTGGGGGGGAGGAGGAAATTGAGCCACTGTGGCAGCAGAAAAGAGATTAATGTCTGCTGGGTCCAATGAAGTTTTCTTAAAATAGAAAACTCTGAAAGCAGGCTTATGCACATGGCTTGTACACATATAACTATTTTGGTTACATGTGTCATGGGTTGTGGTGTTTTTAACCAAGATAGTTATACTGGTATAATCTGTAATGTAGATACAGTAATGTTGGTATGAATGCATAGTAATTAAACACCTTTATATCAGTATAACTCCATTTACACTGTGGGATTGGGAGCTATACCTCTTTAGCTATGTAAAGGGGCTATGCCAGGGCTCGACCCTCTCTGGGCAGCGGGGAGCCACACCGGCTTGCTACACACAGTTAACTTTGGGGAATTAGTCCGGCCATCGAAGCCTCCCTCGGCAGCCCTTGCAGTAACTGGACGTAGCACCGTAGGCTCGGGCCCTGAGTCAGGGTGGGGCACCGAACAGTCAGTAGCTCAGGCCCTCAGGCAGGGGCTGAGCAAATAGCCCACTGTTAGCAGGCCAGGCCATGGGCCAGGGCGGGGCACCAAATAGTCAGTAGCTCAGGCCCTCAGGCCGGGGGCCTGTGTGAATTAGCCTAGGCCTCTAAGGACCTGGGAGAGGGGGAGACTGCCACCCACGAGTTGGGTGACGGGAGGATGCAGGCCCACCCACTCCACTGCGTCCCAGCCCGCGGCCGTAGCAGCGGTAGAAGACCCGCTGCTGGGTCAGTGGGGATCCTGGCCGCAACACACTGACATGGGCTCTGGCAGTGCTACAGCCAGACTGGGATCGGCTGCCCCCGGGCTGCTTCCTGACTCCCCCTCTTGTGGTAACTGGGTCCCGGCAGTGTTCTCCAGGGGTCCAGCACCATGGGTTCCTCCCCTGGATAGCTGGTGCAGGGCAGGTCCGGCCAGTCTTGGCGTGGACCTAGGGCTGTGAGGTTTTCCCAGTCGCGGGCTAGGCTGACTATCTCTGGCCTCCCCGGCAGCTGGTCCTCTAGTGAGTGCTGAGGGCCCTCCTTTCTACTTCCGGGTTGCCGCCTGTCCCTCTGAGGGGCGGGCTCAGAGCTTCCTGGCTCCGCCCACTCTGGTGTCTGGAGGGGCTCGACCCTCTCCGGGGCTGCAGGGAGCCACACCGCCTTGCTACAAGCTATGATGGAGTCTCCCATCAAATTCAACAGATGACCCACGGTAAATGATTGTAAGTCCTGAGATGAGACCAAAGACCAGTTTTGGACCTACAGCTCTCTGTGCAAGTGCTAGATGTGAAAACAATTGTAGATGAATGTGCACTGCTTTTCGCTCTGTCTTTCACTCCTAGGTGGCAGAGCTGCCACCATCGGATCTTGTCATCAGCTAATAGCTACCCAGGTGTTGAGACCAACATTGCAAGGATGGCCTTGAGTGTCTTTGTAACGTTTTCTTGGTCTGCCCCTAAAATGAGTTCCAGTCTGCAATTCTCCATAAAAGACAGCCTTCGGTATTCCACTGTCAGGCATACTAACCAAATGACCTCATCATCTCAGCTATGCTTTCAATATACACGCTTCAATGCCTGGGATGTTGCAGCACTCAAACATTTCAGTGTTTTGGAACCAAATCTTATCATTTAATTCCCATTATCTGCTGTAGACATTGTAGGTGGAATTGATCCAAGTGTTTTGTGGTGTTGATATAGTTATGTATATAGTCCATGTATCGCAGCCATAGAGGAGCGTGGTGATGATGATGATGGCATGGTAAATATCCATTTTTGTTTGCAGTCTGACACTAAGTTTGTTCCAGAGATGATACTAAGGTTTCCTGAAGGCATGGCTGGCTGTACCAATGCTCTTAGTAATGTCATTGTCAGTCACTGCATCTTGTGAATCAAAACTGCCTAAGTAGCAAAATTATAGTTACTAGTTATCAGTATAGTTAAAGTGGTACAACTATCCATGTGTACAAAATGAGCAGTATTGTGTGGGGAGGTCGGAGGTTGGGGAAGAAGGGGCCTGTTGAGGTGGGGGAGGAAAAGATTAACTTGAGATTTAGATCTCTAATATGTCTGAAATTTGATAAAAATCTTAGTTCCAAATACTGCTGTATTACTGCTTTTCATTTTAGTTTATGCATCCCACTACGGAGTGAAAGAAATTCTTGTTGCTTTTGGAGAAAAGAAGCAACTATATACAATACCAATAAAAAAATAACAGTTATACTAAAGTATAAAGTGTGGTTATAGTCAGACAAGTTACTCTGTAAAAATAGCATCATGAGGTTCCATGTTTATTCTCATCAGTGACTCCAGATCAGATTTGCTCAGTTAATAAATCAAAGTAAAATTTTTCTAAAGCCAGCCCTGCATACATGCTTAATGATTTATCTGAAATTCAAGCTGTGTGGATTCCACCTTCTACATCATTACCAACATAAACATTCTGGAATCAGAATTTAGCTGGTAATTTTGTCGATGCAGTTTGCAGATTGGACATCTTGCTCTTCCTCTCTTACGTTGGCTCTGCAGTACTGACAGCATTAATTATCAGAAACTTGATTTGGACAGTAAGGTAAACAGCTATATCTCTGAAGACACCGAGGAGGCAGTTATGTGCAAATAACAAGGTGCAATTTTTAGTCATTCTCTGACCAGAATCATAAACTGGATAAACTGGATCACCTGTAAAGTAAGCACCTCTTTGCACAGACACACAAATCTCAAATCTTCATCCAAATCTCAAATCTTCATCCATCTCCAAAATCTTCATCCATCTGACCAGATGTCCCGATTTTATAAGGACAGCCCCGATATTCAGAGCTTTTTCTTGTGTAGGCGCCTATTACCCCCCATCCCCTGTCCCAATTTTTCACATTTGCTATCTGGTCACCTTAATCCAAACCTTGAGTCTCACCCCACTCTTGAAATTAACCTCAGCCTTTTTGGACATCTGAAAACTCTGGTAAAGATCTTTTTCTTCACTTTTTCTTTTTGGCTTAGACAAGAACCAAAATACCAGGAGGGTGACTATTCTCAGGATAACTTCTTCCCAGTCCACTATTGGGAAGTAGTGGAAATGTTCAAAATCATGTGTATATAATGTGCATTTACGTGGTGCTTTTAAAACATACATTATTGCTATTTTATGTTATAATAGTGCCCAGAGGACCTGAACAAGATCAGGACCCCTTTGTGGTAGGTACTACACAATCACAGCAGTAGATAATCTCTAGCCTGAAGAATTTACAGTCTAAAATAATTCCACTTCCCCTCCCTCTCAGACTTGAGAGGTTTCAGCAAGTATCTAAGCCTTATCTCAACAGAATTGAAATGGTAAATCTGTTCAACTGACCTATCATGTACCATCTTTAATCTCATTAAAACTATCAAAATAGGCTTTTATAAATGCAAACATTTAGCAAAAACATCTGTTTTACACAGGTGGAGTCTAAATATTATCATCATGTTATAGATGGGGAAACTGAGGCGCATGTAATGTGGTAAAATGACCTGTCCAAGGTCACACAGTAAACCAGTGGCAGAACTAGGATTAGAATACAGGTATCTTGACTCCTAGGCTATGTTTAAACAGGGATAAAAAAACCTGCAGCTGGCTCAGGTCAGCTGACTCAGGCTTGTGTAGATGCTTGGGCTTGGCTGGAGCTTGAGTTCCAGGACCCTGCAATGGGGAGGGTCCCTGGGCTCTGGCTCCAGCCCAAGCCTAAACATCTGCATGGTGATTTTTAGCTCCACAGCCGTGACTGTGCCGTGTTTCTTTTATCCCCATGTAGACGTACCCTTAATCTTCTAGACCCCATGTGTTTAGTAGCTCAAGGTTAGCCTGTCCCAGCATTCTCTGGAAATCTGACAACATAATCTCTAGAAGTAGTTTTGTCTCTATTCATTTAGATTCTCTTCACTTGATGCCTTCTTGTGAGGCATAGGTGAATTCCAAATTTTGAGAAAAGGGAAATTAGTGTTTCATGTATTTTCCTTACATATATTTCTTCATTCTTTTCAACCACACATAAAGTGCAGAAATAGGCCATTCACATTCTGTGCATTTTAGTAGTTGGGTATAGGGTACAGGCAATTTAATGTGCCGAGGACTAAGTAAATGGCACTTAAGTAATAACAATCGAGGTGCTGAGCATTTCCTGCCAATTAATGATCAGTTGGGAGGAGCTGATGGCCCATGACTGAATCTTGGTTCATTAACCTTACACATGATGGTTTCCCAGTAAAATGTCCTGTGCTGAGATAATTTTTGCTCTTACAAGCTAAATCTATTTTTAATGGCTTCTGAAATGGCTTTACTTTGATGAGGTTTTTTTCATGTGTGTGCGTGCATATGTCGTCACTGCCATGAGTAGTACCATGAATGGTTTAGGATGTAGATCCAAAAGGACTCGTTGTTTTTGCTGATACAGACTAACATGGCTTCCACTCTAAAACCTGTCACCATAGATGGAGCAGGTTATCTGGAGACAGGAATCTCTCTCTAGGCTAATAAGGCATAGCTTGGTGAGTGTGACTGCATCTGCACTTACGATCTGGTGAGCCCCAAATGAGCTAGCTACTGTTTTTCTCACCAGTGGGTTTGGTACTGTGCAGAGATATAATTAAAAATTATAATTCAACTACACTCTGACACCATGAAGGTCAAATAATTTCTTATTGTTTTGTTAGTCGTATCCGGGAAGGAACCAGGCATTACAATGCTATACAACAACGTGAGCCCCTAATTGTAGGCAATTCATGTATATTTAAAGTAAGCTTACAGTTGTATTTAAACACATATAGTAATTGAACTAGACAGAATATAAACTTCTGCCTTCTAATCTATTTTTATATACTTCCATAGTGAAATTAATACAATAATTCATACCAAATGTTTTCACTAGAGATGCACATTTATCTCTTAAGAAAATGAGGTGGTGTATTGATGAAGAATTTGTTATGGAGGTATGAAAAATGCTTCATTTGCCACAAGGCTGGAGTCAGGTATCTGCATGTTTTCTTTTGGTGAGTAATCCTAACTGACCACATAAATGGCTTTTCTGCTAACATTCTCTTGATTTTTTTTTTTAACAATTCACCTGTATTTCAAAACCTTTGTGTTCACTTGCTGTTAATAATATAGCAAATTAGTTTGCTGGCAGGACTATTTGCTAAAACAGAAGATTTTAAATACTGTATTTGAATGAAAAGTGAATGCAGAATTAATTGTAATTATTTACATTGGAAACATGTCTTTAATAGCCAAGCTCATCAAGGAACAGAATTATACCATATGATCTATATGTGCAGTCAAAACAATCTGAAAATTGAATACTCACAGCTAATATCTTGTGAATAATTTACACATGAGAATATTTCTGAAGAAATTAAGCAAATAATTCTTTAGAATGAATAGAACGAAGAAAATCTTAACTACTACACACAGTTCATAAACTGAAAAGTGGGGTGGAATTCATAAAAATGAATTCATTTGCTACAAATAATTTGCCTAGCTGTTACTTTGTATTCAATTGGATGCTAAACTATCCTGGAATGTTTTAACAAATGTTGAGTCATTTAGCTGCCACAAAAGAGAGTAACTAATCAAAATACAGTATAATTGTCTATGAACCTCTCAAGTGCCTAATATTTGGATGTGGATATCAGGTTATTTCTGCTTATGTAGGAAGACTGAGACATAGTGAACAAGAGACTTATAGCTATGAATCCTTCCTCTTATGTTCAGAGACAGGTTGCATTCCCATGTTCCTCCACTGAAGTGGTAACAATGCATCTGTTACTATATTCTACCACCACATTTTTGGAGGTATTCACAGAGGTAATGAATTTTAAACCAGGGAAAAAAGTTGAACTTCCAAAGTCCATGTTGAAATACCATTTGCTGTAATGTTGACAGAGATGTAAAAATAGTGACCATCTTACATTGATGTGCAGTGTCTTTCTTCAAAATGGATTGCAGCTGATGCATCAGTTATACACAGGGATAATTTAAACCACTAAATTCCGACTACCAAGCAGCCCCTCAGATTAATTGGTACGATAGACTCTTCTGGTAAGTAAACAAGAGAGCTTAAGCAGAGTCTAACCAGTGTTTTTATAAGGAACTGCTTCATTTGTCAGTTTGAAACCGTCCAAAGACTTCGTAATTAAAATGAGTGTGTGTGTACAGGGCAAAATTTTAATGCAGAACTACTGAACCTCAACTTATTCTTTTGACTAGCAGATATCTACAGAAAGCTATATTTATGGTCATGGCAAGTAAATTTTTAAGCAGATAGTTATCATAGTCAGTAGTGGTAGTTTAGAGTGCAAGAGTAACTCTAGTGAAGCTATATTGCTCAGATAATTGAAAGAAGGCATAAATCTGTAAATTACATTGTATCTTCAATGGCTGCAGTAAAATAAATGCCATAATGAAGCTAACTGCAGGAGATAGCTGTGAAAGATAGCCCTCTTGTGGTTAGCATCGCTTCCAAGTGTCTATTTTGACTACCTCTGATATAGTCATTGTGCTTTTACAACTATATTGAACTCCTCTATAAACTTTATAATGTAAGTACATACCACATAAGAGTGTGTGTATGTTCTGTAATATATAACAGTACTTGGGTTGTGACGCAAACAACTATATTTTACAGATTTTTTAAAAAAATCTCACTGGCAGTTAATGACTAATAAATGCATCATTTGAGGTTAGAGGGCCACAGGTTATGGCTGTGAGGTCATAGCTCTGAGTCTCAGAGCTCTTTTAAAATGAACATAGAGTATCTCTTTCAAATGACTAAACAATAGGACTGCCAGTTCCTCAGGTTCACATAAGCCCCACTCAGCACACCCAAAGGGGTAGGTGAGGTAGAATCAGTCGCTTCCACAACCTTTCTGAACATTTGGTATTTGGGTTTGTTTAGCTTTCTGTATCAGTTACCTAGGCAGCTGAGGATCAGCCTTGTGTATGGAGCTGATGTCACTGACTGTATGTCAACTACTATGTTCTCCTAATATAGGGTCACTAGAGCACAGCATGCTCCAATTATACTTTCTCCCGCTCCTTTCCATCCTTGGTATGCTCTGTATGCTGAGGGGTGGGGCCAGCAGCTGGTGACATAGAACCAGCTAAGCCATTTTTAATCCACCTGTGAATTCCCCTGTGCAAAGAGAAACAAAACAAAAACCTAATCCCACAGTCAGAATGTGTGCTAAGTGGTACAGCTGGTCAGTAAAATTCCAAAGAAGCAGGCTTTTGCTGGAATTTGCCAATTTGTCAATTTCACTGAGAGATGAAGTTCCTCTGGAAACCAGGTAGGATTCTGATGGGAATCTGCCTGTCAGTAGTTTTTGAAAACTGCCACCTTTTCTGCCAGTTCACCTGGGATTCCAGTCAGGATCTGTGGTTCAGGGGGAGGCTGTCAGATGTACTGTCTGAGTTGGGACTCCAGGATTTTCCCTTTTTGTGAAGAACTTTGAAGTTTGGGGTTTTTGTTCTGAACTGGCTCAAAACCAAATTTTGAAATATTGAAATCTTCCCCAAAGCAGAATTCCCTTTTGCCACACAGTTCTACTAATTGGCACTTCGTTGGACGTCCCAACCAAGAGGCCAAAGATCAAATAAACATTGAATCTGAACTATTTCCTCTTCTCTCTAGGTGTGAGACTTTGATGGAGCAGCGTAGAAATGCAAGCTTCCCTGGTGCTCAGGCTGTACCCATTCAGTGGATAAAGAAAGCACTTCAGTCTCCAGGCCTGTCTGGGGGTGAGGTGCTGTGGGTGGTGTCCACTGACTCCTTGGACTCCTTGTCATTGCAATGGGCAACATCTGGGATTCTCTGCTCAGTTTCCCATTCTGGTTTCCTCATTTTGACCCTACACTCCAGTCCCTGCTTTTCATTCTTTGTCTCCCCGTAATTGCTTATAGTCTGGGTTATGTGGCTCCTGCCTCATCTCAGGGGTTGGCCGTTTGTGCTGGGTTCTACCCATCATCCCAGGATTTAAATAGGCTAGGACCTTTCACTAGCACTGAATACCCTAAAAATATTCTTAAGGGAAAGACTCTTCCTGATTAAGCACAAAGCTTCAGAAATGTTTAAAATTGTGTGTATATAACAGGATAATAAAATGGGATAAAGTACCAGCCCATAATGTCATGGTGGCTACAAGAAGAGATGGGGCTGATACCACTCAGGGACAGAAAGGATACAGAAATGCCCCTATTTAGACTCTGAAAAGGATAGTGGAAGTTTTCTAGCTGTCAGTACATTGTGGAGGTGAAGCAGCTTTGAAAGGTGGTCACTTAAGTCAAACATGTCATGACACAGAATGAGGCTGGTTATATTTTGTAATAGCTTGAATTTCCACTGGATGCACAAACTACCTTTATGAAAAGAATATTGGCCAGGACTTTGAGAATGTTTATGAACATTAGGGTTGTTAGGGAGCCCTATTTGGTTGCCATTTTTCTGAAGGTAAACAGCTGTTAATGGAGAGCTTGTGAATTATGTTTCTTCAGTGCAGTGGCAATTTACATTAATGATTTCTAATTTTCAAGGCAAATGAAATAAAAAAGAAACCCCCAAAACAAATGCAGACAATAGAAGAAATAAAAGAGCTGAAATATGCCAGTATTAGGAACCTTGCAACAAGAGTCTATTTTCTAGTTAATGAGGCTTAAACTGAGCCTTAATATTCAGCACTCATGCTATTTGTGTTCTTTGTTTACAGAGCTTTTTATGAAGGGTATGTGCTTAACACACCTACTGAAGCAGATGGGTGAAGAAACAAGTGTTTCATGGAACCAAGACAGCTGGCACAAATAGACAGCTATTCGCCATCATGGGGGAAAAAGTCCTTTAAAGTTGAGTCCTATTTTTTTAGAAAAAACATTATGCACAGAGAAGCTCTCCCAGAAGCAATAGAACAGAGGCAGGGGATGAAGCTGAAATGGGTCCCCTAGATCTGATTGGGATGATCCCGTTATGGACACTGTTATGACTCAGCTGGTCCACTCCCCTAGCTATGTGGGCAAGCCACAGAGAATTCCATCAGCAGCTGTAGCAGGGGGCAGAGAATAGAGAGTATTTGTTTTACTATGGCTAGTGAAGCAGATGGCACCATGAAACACTGGTTTCTTCACCCAGTGCAGCTGGCATTAATACTGAGTATTAGAAAAGCCCATCATTGCTGAGTCCTATTGTTTCAAAAATGTTTTACACAGCCAGACTTCCTTCAATAGCAGCCATAGCAGTAACAGTGAGTGAAGGAGGTAATGCCCAACCAGTGTCCCCTTCCTCTCTTCCTGGGTCTGGATGGGATAGAAATGCACCACTCAGGAACATCAAGCCTTGCATTCTCCCCTCAGGCATGTGGGCTAAGGGAAGGTAAAAGCAAGAACTCCCAGGATCAGAGTAATTCCCAAGAACCACAGAGAACTCTCCCAGCCCTAACTTGAAAGCAGCTGGAGTAGCAGAAGCTGAGAGAGAGGATGAGGCAATCTTGGGCAACAGTGATGTCTTCTGACTTGGTCCTGTATAGAACCATATTGTCCCTGTCTGAAGCTGGTTTTGACAGTGTGGTGTGACTCGTCCCGTGCTGTGCGAACTCTAGTGAGGATTGAGCCATGTATCTGGGTCCAAAAATGTAGATGAGTCTGCTGGGTATTTTACATGTCTTTTGAAGAGCATGATAAAAACATACTGACTCCTTCTGTTTAGTGACTTTAAAAATGTATTTAGTTTAACTATATGTTGGGTGGGAGGCACAGTTGTGTATTTGGAATGTGGCCACATAGAAATGTGGCCAGTGTGTTCGTAATTATATAGGTCCAGTGATCACAAACTCCTGTGTCCGGGGACAAATGGATTATGGAGGAGCATCAGCAAAGGGGTTGCCCTGTGCCCTATATGCAGTCTTGGAGGGCATTCCACTCTCCTAACCAGCATGTAGTTCCCCTGTATGGTACTCATTTACTTTGGCTTGTGGGGAATTCTGGATATTGCTCTGCACATCTGTATTTCATTCCACCTGAATTGCTATTTTCACTCTAGTCTTCTCGTGACTCTCTTACTGGCATATGGGTCTTATTTACTGGCCAGTTGAGGTAACTGTCATAATGGGAATTCAGCTGTGTTCTTAGTTCAAGTTCAGTGTTGTCCTTTGTTCTCTTCAGTTTTGATAATTGTTTCTTCGTGTCTTTTCTCTAATATTAAAACAAAGAGAACATTACCAAGAAAACACAAATGGTGCCTTGGAGTTTTCATATTTAGCAGTACTCCAATGCCAATGAATATTGTTTTATTTACGGTATAGAGCAAAACTGCCTTCATTAAAACATAGGAGGGCTTTAAGGACTGCTTTTCCTAAATGTTAGTTTGAAAAAGTTGTTCTCTAATAACTCTTGGAAATATATAATGATCAGCAGTTTTCTTGCATAGTAACCTAAATGTGATATATACCCCTGCCCTTATTTTAACAAGTACCATGAAGACCTGTAATTTTGTCTCTATTTCCTCACCAGTGTCTAATACACCATATTAGTGCATGAATCAGCTATACAATTGTCCTAAACTCTGTATTAAATTGTGTCACACTTCAGAGTCTTTGAAACCCTTCATTAACCTCTTGGTAGCACAGCTCATTAGATTTATAAGTAATCTTGTCCTTTCCTGACTTTCATGTACATACAAAGCTACCATAGTTGGGTTGCACACAAAATGAGACATGCTTTATGTCTTAGGATCCAATATCCATAGATAGCATTCCTGTTTTATAATTATAAAATAGGTTTTGAGCCTGTTCTCTTTGGAAAGACAAACTCTTCTGAATTAATTCTTACATTCAGTGAATTTAGTGTGAATTTTGGATAGGCAAAATCCAGGCCTTATTACATTTCCGGTAGCTGTATACTCTATAAGAAACAGGAAAATACAATTGAAAATAAGGGCCTGACTCTGCAAACTTTGTTCACAAAAGTAGTACTTTCTTGAAGCCAGTGGGACTATTTCTGTCAATGAGTGCATGTAGATTCAGATCCTTAAATTATAGTTTAGTTTTACTTAGATTGTGAGCTCTTTGGGACAGGGACTATATTTTTGTTCTGTATTTCTACAATGCCTGCACAATGGGGTCCTGGTACATGACTAGAACTCATTAGGTGCTACGGAAATACAAATACTAAATAATAAGGAACTAAGACCTTTAAGCTTTTAAAACTGTTTATTTCATGCACCATGTTATAATAAGTGTTGAGAGCAATTCTATTTAATTTCCTCTTTAAACTACACATTCCCTGAAGATGACATTCGTTCAGTTTGCCTGGATGTTCAAGCCAAACCCTTCAAAATTCCAGGCTACAAAACCAAACCACCACCAACAAAAAACCTTTTGTCATATAAACATAATGTTTATCAGAATTAGCTAACGGTTTAAATAGATCCTACTTCTGCAACTGAAAGATGCCATGTGTGGATTTATCAGTCCCAGGGGGTTTAGGTTAATGATCAAGGTAGTTCACACCATGTTAAATCTCTATAACACTTTACAGGTGTATCTGAAAATTTTATGTGTGTGTGTGTGTGTGTGTTTTAAAATATGTTTGCATGTTGTTTCCATATAAAGGCATCTAGATGCATATTCCCTCCTTTCTGCTGCCAATGCCAATCTCTCATGTTGAAGCTGTTTCACTGTGGATAAAGAGAGTGAGGGAGCAGGGGAACTTGTAGTAACAGTAACCACTACTCTACAGAGTTATGCCCACATACACCCTTTCTCTCTCTGGGCCAGTTGCTCTTTCTTTATCCAGGGTGGAACTGCCTCAACAGGAGGAATTGACAGTGCTCCACATCTGCATATACAGCAGGTAATGCACTCTCCTGAGAGGTGGGATTTGAACAGAGGTCTCCTGTCCCTCCCTTTGGCAGAGTAGGGGGAAATTGAACCTGGGTCTCCCCATCCCAGGTGAAAGCTCCAGCCACTGATTTATAAATCAGTGATTTATAAATCAGATGGCCGCCTCCTCCAGCCCACCCCATTGTGTGTAGAGTGAGGTAGGTACCTCACTCATTCCCACAAGAAAGTATGTAGTCACCTAAACCAGGAAAGGGGTTCCCATCCATGCATTGCTAGCAGAGCTAGCAGTCCATCTCTGAGAAAGGGATGGGACTTAGTACATTCACATCTCCCATTGGCTAGCTGAGCTTAGCTTTAGGTGGGGGTGCTGCCTAGCATGCTGGCTTTTGTGGGTTGTACTCTTAGGCTCCTGTCTACCTGCATTCAGAAGGTATAGGTATAGAGAGCCTAGGAGCCTAACTTGGCTTTATAGATCAGTGTTCCTGTGACTATTTTTTTTCAAGGTGCCTAAAAGTTAGGTATCATGATGATCAACATTGCAACACCTTATTTTTGAAAATAAGACTTAGGCTCCACAGATGTTTTTGAAAATGTTTTCCTTGGTCTTAGGCTCCACAGATGTTTTTGAAAATGTTTTCCTTGGTCTTTTTTTTTTTTTTAAATGGTCCAGTGAGATACAAACGTTATTTGTGTGATCAAACTGCATATGTGTGTGATTAGCTCTCAGTTTGCAGAAACTGCACTTCAGGAAGTACAAAAGCAAATATTTTCACCATTCATAGCGAAGGGCACAATTCTCCAAACACATGTTTGTGGGATCAGGAACAAAAGATTTGATAGAATACTGTAGGTGCCTTTGCTAGAAGCAGTCATTTGCTTCAGCAGTCCTTCTCCTTCTCATTAATTTCTTTCACGCCATATATGTATTAACCTAGTCTGTGTATGGAAACTGATATTATTTTTTAGACTAATTAACAGCATGACAAGATTCATTCTGAACTGTGCTTTACTCTCAGTACAGTTGGTCTGTTAAAACCATTAAGAGCATGTTGTCCCTTGTTACAAGGGAAACATTTAGTCATTTCTCATTGGTGTTTTGTAGCACATACTTCTCATAACTTTTAGTTGCATGACTGCTAAGAAGGAGACATTGAGAGGAAGCTGATTGCACTTTAGTTTTATTAATTTGAGCTTCAATGCCTATTACAGCTAGCATACAACATACAGTTTGCTGCAGTAAAATCACTGGGTTTGATTCTTAGACTACTGTAAATCAACAGCTCATCAACTGGCATTACACCAATACAGAATCTTATTCTGTAGGAATGTTATCAGATTTCTCAAATTTGATTTGTAAACATATATGTCCAAATCCGGTCCTTAGTACGCTGGTGTAATTTCTGCAACACCAATAGACATTTCACCAATGTAGCTGAAGGAAGAATTGGCCCCATAGATAATATTGCATTATGAATATGGAATATTCATAGTCAACATTGTGTTGCAACGTGCATATTATATATATATATGAATGACTAAACCCCATCTATTTCTCACTCTAATGATTGCATTTAATCTCCCAATTTGGCACAATAATGTTTTGGTTCTTTGGTAAGTCTACTCTTTTCTCACAATTCTTTTGACTTTTCTAGTCATAAACTCCAAACTTTCTTTCTCTGTCATGTGCACCATGCTTGCCCCCTCACCATGCTGATAATTATGTACAAAATGTCTATGTTAAGGTTGGAAAGTCAAGTACACAAAAATAAGGAAATGTCAGATTTATGATTGCCTGAGCACCTTTTAATTCTGTCCCCTTTTATGCAATAAAAGAGGCAGGGGAAAAATATTATATAAGCATGTAATTAAAGACACTATTATAATGCATATGTACAAAGGAGCTTAATTAAGGCTGCATGGGCAACTGTAAATCTGGCATTTCCAAACTTTAGAATGCTTGACTTTTCAATCTTAATAACATTCTTGTATTGTACGTTTTTTTGTATGTGTATAAGAGAAAAAAGTTAAAACAAATTATACTACGTACAATTGTAACAACACACCTATTGTGCATTATCAGTTTGATTTGAATACTGACCCTTCATCACTGACTCCTACCATTTGAACGATAGGACTGACTACATTACCTGGCAGTAGCAGGAGAAAGCTGATATTGAAAAGGTAGGGTGTGTGGGCCTCTGGTGCCATGGGATAGATCCAGGGGGTGGCCAGAGCAACATGGCTCAGCTCTTTCCCCTTGGGCCACTAATCTGCTCAAGTAAGAAAAGGCAATGGTGATTTCCTCTCCCTCTCCCAATTACTTATCTCAATTGAACCCAAATGGAATTTCATGGGGCAAGTGGAAAAAAATGGCTCTAACCCAAGGCCTTTCTCCCTGTTAAATTTCAAAGGTGTGCATCAAACAATGGATATATTAGTGTCTTAAAAAGGGTTACAAGAATCTTTTATAACAGAAAGCAGTGTTGCTAGTTCTTGCAATTTTATCACAAGTCTCATGTTTTGTTTGTTTGTTTGTTTTTTAAAAAACCTGCCTGCTGGAGTTGAGTGATTATGTCAGAATCTCAGCTTTCGTTTTTAAAAGAAGTATCTAGCCCTTGTGCATATGAAGAAAAACTTGAAAAACCCAGCCCAAGTGTACCATAATGACTCAGAAAATAAAGCAAATAAATTTGAGGTTCTTTTATTATTTTTAATCCAATTTCATGATTTTTTTGGAGGCCTGACTCATGATTTTTTTTAACTATTGAGGCTGGCAGTGGTGGGAAAGTGTAAGGCAACCTAAATACAGAGATCATTATCAGCTACCCCTATAATATCTTGGGCAAGACATAGACATAGAGGAATTTTGATATGATATTATTAAACATTAGGAAAATATTAAATATTAGAGAAAGGGTTATTTCCCTAGTTCATGCTGTGCTCAAGATTAATCTACAAAGCAGTCACAATTATTCAGCTACTTTAGTTTTCTGGTGTTATCAACTTGCTTCCATGGTTCACAAGTTCAACCCCTCACCAAGTACATGGGAAGGCAGGAGAGGCAAAGCAAATATAGGTTGTGTTCTTTGGTGGGGGGAGGGTCAAAGGGCACTGAGTGAGGATGCAAAGAAGCAGCAGAGTGAAAGGGAACTAGCTGAAGGAACATGAAGGAGTTAGTATGGAGGTATGTCGAGAATAGGAGGAAGACGATTATCTGTAGTGAAGAGAGGTTGAGGTGGGAGGAAGACCTCTGTGATTGTGCTGGAGGCTTTTGGGGGGAGGAGGGAGAGAGAGGGGCCATGTAATGCATTGACAAGACTCCTTTGGTGTTGCTGTCTTAGCATTCTGGCACAGGAGCATAGCAAGGAGTCCCCCCGGTGCTGCTGCCTTGGGCACTGGGGAACTGAAGAACTAGCAGTGTGGAGGGCCCAGAATCACTTGATGAAACTTGTTTCATTATTTGCCCTGCTCTACTCATGAACGTGAGGAGGTGGAAGTCTTTGTGGGATCCATACTGTTCTGGAAAGTGCAGTTACCACATATTGACTGATAGCCTCTGCTCTGGCAGGAAAACTGGTCTGAAAGTTGAATCAAGTTTAGCTACTAGATTAAATATCGTACACCTGGACTGGAAAAGTAATTGGTACTTGCATAAAAAACTATTAATTTGAGCTAGTTGGATACTTTTTGGTGGGATATTTTTCTGTCAAAAAATGTCAGTTTGTTGAAATCAAAATGTTCTGTGGGAATGTGTGTATTTTGACAAAACTTTCACCAGAAATTTGGCAGGTTTCCCCTGCCTCCCCCAGTCCCTGGCAGCCAACTTGATCCCTGAAGGAAATAGCTCTGAGGAAACTGAAACTTTGACCATTATCTGATGCTAAATGGTGGAATATGATCTCCTTGCCTAAGTGAGCTGTTTTCACTTAAAGCCTGCAGGTTTGGGGGCATGGACCGGACCTTGGGTCTGTGTTGTAGCAGGCTAGTGTGTCTGGCTCAACAAAGCAGGGTTCTGGAAGTCCCAAACTGACAGGGAAAATGGGCTCAGAGGTAATTTCAGCACATCAGGTAACCATCCCAAGGGGGTCTTTGTGACCGAACCCGTCACAACGTGAAAAGGTAAAAATATAATGATTAACAAAATATTCTAAATTACATATTATTGATTTGTCTGACAGTACCAGCTTCTACACACATATTGTTCTCTCTTTCTGAATAATCATGCATTTGCTGCATCATAATGTTATTCCTGGATGTACTACTTTCTGTGGTAACACTTTTAGAACTAGAATTTGCCATACTAGATAAGATTAGTGGTCAGTCAGTTCTGGCATTTTGACTCAGGACTAGTCCTGATGCTTCAGAAGAAAGTGAGCTGCAGCTAGCCAGTTGTCCAGTGCCATAAAAAGGGGAAATGGTATTTCTTCTATTTGTAGGTAGAGATGGGTGCAATCAAAATAAATACTAGTGTACCAGTAATTGGAAACAAATGTATCTTTATGTGGTACCACAGAATGTCTAATGTCTATATATTTTATTGCAGGAATGGATATATATGTACTAGATTCCATTTTCTATACTAAATATCATTGTAGTTTACGTGGGACTGTTGCCAGGAAAGAGACTCAATGTAATACATTTCTGTAACTTGAAATAATGGTTGAATGGAATACTTAATGTTTATGATGTCACTGTATTTGGAAGGTTCTTCTTAATACTCTACAAATCTATATTACTATCTGATGACGTAAGTTTCCTTCTCTGTGTTCCTTTGTTCACTTCCGGCTTCTTCCTTGCTGCCTTATAAACAAGTCACAATTAGAGCTAGATGACATTTTTTGGCAAAAAAAAAAATCAAAGAAAAATGGAAATTCGACAACACTGAAATGTTTTGCAAATTTATGTTGGTTCTGCTGAATTGTTTGTGTTGGGGGAAAGGGAAGCAAAAAACTTTCTAAAAAGTTAAAATGATTCATTTTAAAATGTCAGAATGAAAGTTTTCGATTTTTTTTAATTGGAAATGACTTTAGAATTTTTTAAATCTTATTAAAATATTTTTAAAAGTTCAATTGAAATTAAATATTTTGCTTTTGATCAAACTATTAGTTTTAACATTATTACATACCATGTACATTTCTTATTTTTGAAAACTATTAATAAACAACCTTTCAGCACAATGTAGTTTTATGACCATGTGTATCCCTGATAACTGACAAATTTCTATTTCCCTCTGGGATTATGCCGGTTTTCAGGTTTAAGAGAAGTATAGTTGGAATAAAGTATTAGTCATGCCTCAGTGGAGGCAGAGTTGTCTAGTGGATAGAGATCTATGTGCTTCTTACTCAGTGTGACCTTGATCAAGTACGTAACCTTTCTATGCCTCATTTTATGACATGGTAAAATGGGGATAAATACTTTTTGTAAAGAGTAAACTACATATGGATGGGAAATATATACAATGGTAAAACTGGAGCTATGCCAGTTTACTGAAAGTCTGATTCTGACCTTATGTATGTCAAATTCTTAGCCAAAAAACTCTGTTGAAACTGATGAACAGCTGAATTATTTTTCACCTTGAAAAAGATGAGGGTGGGGGGGATTGGATCGTTTCTGTATCTACTCAGTGCCTCATTCAGAATCTTAAATGAATTGGTACTTTGTAAAACTGGAAATAAATAACATAAAATTAAGAGGATATTTGGGAATGAGGCTAGAGAACACTTCGTCCTCCACCTCACGTGACCCCCATCTTCAGTTTTAATGACTCCACTCCTTCAGCTGAAGTCAGTGGGAATTAGGGTGACCAGATAGCAAGTGTGAAAAACCGGGATGGAGGTTGGGGGGTAATAGGTGCCTATATAAGAAAAAGCCCCCAAAATTGGAACTGTCCCTATAAAATGGGGACATCTGGTCACCCTAGTGGGAATTTTGCTGGAGGACTGAACCATTCCCTGTGCATCTTGATTGATGTCAGAGGGGATGCACGGAGCATAACTCAAACCATGTCTGTACTACAAACACAGCTATTTCATGGAACCTGGTTATGACACAATTGTCCCATAACCTGGTTAAAATATAGTTAAAATTTAGTGTAGACTTTTAGAGGGTTAACTGTAAAGGCTTTAAAAAGAAAACAGAATCTGTATGTAACCTGCTTAGGGGACAGTGGTATTTTAACCAGGTTGCCTGATGTGCATGAGTCTGCAGGGTAGACAGAGCCTTAGCTGGATGGATTTGCTATACTTGGTTGATTGTGTAAATCTCTTCATAACTCTCTGCTGCTACTGTAGTCTGGAATATCTGAAAATGTCAGACACTGAAAATGTCTGAAATGTTTACTGTCTTCCCTTCTGCCTGGCTTCATTGCCAACCCTTTGCGTCCTTGCTAAAACATTGACATGACATTGTTTTTTTTTTTTTTTTTTGAAAGTTTTAGTTTTGTCTATTATTGACAGTTTCATTTACTGGCATGCATAAAAACTTGAAATGCCTGTGCTTGAAAACACCTTCATTGGAACCGTTAATCAGGAGGATGAAAAATGACACAGCTTTCAGCATTTTGCAACTACAACATTGAACTGGGTTAGAATAACTGTTAAGAGGATGAAGTGGCCAGTTCTTTTCAGTGAGAATGACTGCAGTGCTTATCATGATTTTTAGCACTGTTTTACCGTATAAATTATTGTGACCATATGTGAACTGTTTTCTCTTATGTCATAAATATAAAAGGAAGGGTAACCACCTTTCTGTATACAGTGCTATAAAATCCCTCCTGGTCAGAGGCAAAATCCTCTTACTTGTAAAGGGTTCAGAAGCTCAGCTAACCTGTCTGGCACCTGACCCAAAGGACCTATAAGGGGACAAGATACTTTCAAATCTTGAAGGGGGGGGGAGAAAGGCTTTTGTTTTGTGCTCTTTGTTTACGTGGTTGTTCTCTCTTGGGACTGAGAGAGGCCAGACAGAAATCCATCTTCTCCAACCCATCCTAATCCAAGTTTCCAATATTGCAACCAGTATAGGTAAGCCAGGCAAGGCGGATTAGTTTATCTTTTGTTTTATGTGAATTTTCCCTGTGTTAAGAGGGAGGTTTATTCCTGTTTTCTGTAACTTTAAGGTTTTGCCCAGAGGGGGATCCTCTGTGTTTTGAATCTGAATACCCTGTAAAGTATTTTCCATCCTGATTTTACAGAGATGATTTTTACCTTTCTTTTTTTTAATAAAACCCTTCTTTTAGGAACCTGACTGATTTTTCCATTGTTCCAAGATCCAGGGGTTTGGGTCTTTGATGATTTTGTAACCAATTGGTTAGGATATTATTCTCAAGCCTCCCCAGGAAAGAGTGTGTGTAGGGCTTGGGGGGATATTTTGGTGGGAAGACGTCTCCACTTCCCTTGTTCTTTGTTTAAAACGCTTGGTGGTGGTAGCATACTGTTCAAGGACAAGGCAAAGTTTGTACCTTGGGGAAGTTTTTTTAACGTAAGCTGGTAAGAATAATCTTCGGGGGTCTTTCTTGCGGGTCCCCACATCTGTACCCTAGAGTTCAGAGCGGGGAAGGAACCCTGACATCTTATATAACGCATTTCACACGAGGCTTTCAAATCAATGACTCCTAAAAGTGAGAGTTTTTTTGTTTGTTTGTTTGTTTTTATGAGTATAGTATGGTCACTGGCAATGTTGATGCTTTGGAACAACTATACCACTTAAAAGTAACGTAAAATAGACTTTTTTTTTTTTGGTTAATGAAAATGTGGTGGTTAGCTTGGATTGTTTTCAGGAGCACTAGAATTGACTGGAAATGTTTTATAAAGGCTAATTATTAAACAAACTCCAATGTTGATGGTGTAGACAGAGGCTTGGTGATTCCATAACTGTGACAGCTGAAATAAACTCAAATCTTTGTATTAATTGTTCTAATATCTCACAAGCTTTTATAGCCATGTGGAGGATGAAATTCATCCTGCTCTCACAAAAAGCCTGAATAACCATGGTCAGGGTAGAAAACTAATGGCAGTTCATGATGAGGATTGCGAATGTGATCTCTTTCCCTGCAACTCATAGATGGTCTCCAGGCCATGTGCAGGGTTATGCATGTGCACATCCAGTAGCCCCTCCCTCAACTTTGTTCTTCAGTGTAGCTTACTCAGAGTCAGTGAGGAGCAGCTCTGCAGAACGTGCTGAGTTTGTGAGCACCTTCCCTATCCACAGCCACTCTGTTCACACTCCCTTCCACACCCACAAAACCCTAGAGAAGAACCATGAAGGGTGTGGACTTTCAACACCTGTGTGAATTGCACTTCGCATAATAGTTAGCATATTAAGTTTAACATACATTTAAAGTAATTATTAGAAACTGTTACCTGTAGGGAAGTTTTAGGAAATATTCAGTCTAATATGAGCTGTTAGAACAAATACATAAATTACTTGACTGGCAATAATCATTTCAAAAGCATGTATTTAAATTCATCTAAAAGAGAGGGTGTTTTATCTATTAATCTGCTTGCATGGTGATACAGATGCAAATCAGTGTATAGACTTCAATGCTCTCTTTAGGATATTATTCTAAATAATTCAATTCATGCATTTCTCTGAGTTTGAAAATATTGCTGTGTTGTTCATAGATCTTTGTGTCTCTCAGTAGTTTTAGACAGTTGCAGAAACTGGGCTAGACTTCAATCACTGAGTGAAATTCCGTAGGCTGTGCTGTGGGATTTAAATCAATCAGAGAAATCCTGGATTCACTGAAGGCAATGGAAATTTTGTCACTGTCTTTAGTGGGGCCAGGATTCATCCTATGAATTATTCTTTCAGTGCAATTAACATTGTAATTTTATCTGTTTTCATAATAATTTTATACATGAAACAACCTCCTAATCCTGACTCTCCAATCTGCCAACAGACTCAGCATGTTGTTTATCAGAATTATAATAACTTGGGAAAATTATTGGGGTCAGATTCTACCTGTTCCAATGTGGTTTTTTCCCCAAGGGGTGTGTGTGTGTGTGTGTGTGTGTAATATTCTCCACTTCTTGTACCCCTGTACAGAGAGAAGCTGTGATTTTGGTGTTTGTTCTTTTGGTGGAAAATCTTTGAGGAATGCCATGTGTCAAATCCCTCAGTGTAGATGTAACCCACTGGTGAATGAGTGTTACAGGTCCCCTCTGTGCTAATCCATAGACAAGATGTAGCAACTCATGCTTTTAGCACTGGAAGTCCGTGGTGTGTCAGTCAAGGAGACGGCCATTACACAGACACACAACTGACCATCACTACAGACTGATTCCTGTCTTCAAGGTAGTCTAGAAAGCAGTTTTAGACACACGAGATATCCTTTGGGTGTTGTTCCTATGACTAAAGTCAATGTTGACTTATCTGTTGACTGGGATAGTATTCAAGAATGACAGATTGACTCTGACTGTGCTGTGTAATCAGCAGGAGATCACTGATGACCTTTAAAAGTAAGTGCTCCTTTTGGAGAGGAAAAAAAAAAAAAGCAGTAAACCAGGTGGGATCTGGAATGTCATTACAAATAGCAATGCTTTGTGTTTGTTGTGTTCTTCTGCATTCCTTGATAACGCCCTGACATGTTGGCAGCATTGTCATAAGATTGACCTCTGCACTTTGAGAAATCTATTTTGCAAACTTGGCACAGATAATGCAGTACTTGATTTGCCATTTCTTCACCAGTGGAGCTTTTCAAATTGAGGAATGTTATAAATCATTCAACTGGTTTTCTGTCTGTGGGAGACACATATCTTAGTACAACACTCAGTTGATTAATATGTGAAAGATCAGGTGGAGAGTCGACAGATAAACTGAAGTACCCAGCAGTACTTATTTCATCCACAATAGCTGAACGAACTTTGTTACTCATTAGACCAATGAGTTCATCACATATTGTCTTGGATAAGTATGATGGGTTACCTTTGCCAGCAGTCCCATATTTTGAGTTATGGCCTGCTAAAGATGGGTCAAACTGATCCACAAGCTCCAACAATTCCAAGAAATTTCCATTCTGCAATGATCCAAATGTGTCATTTGATCCCCGGAAAGGCAGACCATGTTCAGCTAATGTTTGAATAACAGCTATAACACACTGCAAGACATGTTGCCAGTATTCACGCTCCCCTTTAATTTGTTCTTCCAATTTTTGTGGCAATCCAAAGCCCTGTCTTCGATTTAAATATGTCAACATTGAATCTCTGTGAGTAGTGCTATTTTCATGCTGTTCAATTAAAACAGTATTCCACCAGTCACTAAATCCATCTGCAGCAAACCAGGATGTTGAAGGTTTATATGCAAAAAGTTTGCAAACAAAACAGTATACAGATCCTGTTGCTGGTGAATACAGTAGCCACTCTCGAGTGTATTTCTCACCATTCGCTTTCATGCCGAAAAATATTTTTTGTGGACAATATCTTGTTTGCCATTGGTAAAAGTCCAACGTTGGTGTTGACAGTCATTTGGTCCACGATCTATCCAGTAAGCTACATCATCAGTACTGAAATCAACCCACATACCAGGATCTTTTCTCCTATTATTTACAGCATGAGCAGGTTCAGTCTCTGATACATCCACACCTTCTAGAACAATGTCTGTTTTACCACCAGGAGTAGGATGATCAGTTACAGTCTCTGACACATCCACATGTTCTGGAATGGTGTTTATTTCACCAATAGAAGAAGGGTCAGTCTCTGAAACACCTATAGGTTTTGGAACAATGTCTGTGCTACTGAGAGAAGATGTTGCTTCTGATGGATTTGCTTTGAAAAATGATGTCAGCTTTGGAAGATTTTGGAAAATTTCACTAGTTTTTTGTTTCTTTTCTTCCACCAGTTTACATTTCTGTGTTCCAGTCAGTTGGTTATGTTTCATCCTGCTCCTTATCTCAGTTATCTGAACTTAAAAAAACAAATTACACAACATACACTCTGTGTATGTGTGTGTAAGGAAAAAAATGAATTAAGTACGTATAATTCAGAAGAATATATCCATAATAAAACATAAATTTATTGCAATACATGACAGGATCTGATTTCCTCGCATTATTTCAATCTAGGTTAGTAGGATGCCCCCTGGTTTAGGTGGGGAAAAGTAGAAGAGAACAGAAAAACAGGGGAAGAGTGTGTAGTGGAGTGTAAGGAAGTCTAACAAAGTTCTGATTTTTCCCATGATGACTACTTCAATGTTTTTTAATAATATCAAATCAAATTTTTTCAAAAAAAAAAAAGATCTTTTGTGCCCCCTGCTTTGCTGGTACCCTAAGCACGTGCTTAGTCTGCCTATTGTGTAATCCAGCCCTGCATGTATCAAATGCTGAAGGTACTGAAAATTAACAGTAAAGTACTTGCAGATTTTTGAAACAAAAGAATGGGATATATCACACATCCCCAGAGAAATGTTTGGAACGTACACTCTTGGTATTAATGGACTTGACCATAGGATGTCACTGTTGCTGCTCATAGGGGACATTGCTGTAAGTCTATTACTGTCAGTGATAGAAAATATTCTTGAAAAAGAAGGTTTGGGGAATTCTGGGGTTCATGTTCATTTCATCAACTGCTGCTCTTTGCTTTTCTTGGAGGGTGGAAGGAGTGGGAACTAAGAAAAAAATTCAAACAGACAAGATAGTGACTGATATATGTTAAGGGGAAAAAATATCCACTCTGACTGAGATGTGGTCTGCATAGATATTCAGCAGGATCTAATGTAGCAACTTGTATTGTTAAAAGCATTTACTTAGGAATTATATTGACAAAATTATGATGCATTTTTCCATTATGGGACCAATTTTCACTTAACCAGTTAAATCAAGTACTGGCTTGGTAGCTAGGGGAATGAAGGATTATGCTGTCATGTCACATGTCTCCAAGTGAAGACAGTGCTTTGGAAAAATACTGAAAATTATGCAATTGAGAAACAACTAGCTTGTAACTGTTCACATACATCATCAATTAGCATGTCTGGGAGCAGTGGTGCTTAGAAAATGCTGTATTTCATACTGAACTATCCTTGTGCTTATTGTCAAATACAATTTTCCCATTGGTTAAAACATAAGGCCCCAATCCTGCAAACACTTACACATGTGCTTAACTTTACTGCTGTTAGGCTCCGATCCTGCAAGCTCCTCCACACAGGCCACTCTTCATACCTTTACAGAACCCCTGTTGACATTAATTTTAATGGGGCTCAGCTCGGATCGGTTCTAGACATGCAGAACCCACGGCCAAAGTTCAGTTCTAGATTAGTAAGAATACTATCTTCCAGGTAAAGTATTTTCTTTAGCATGCCAAACCCACTTTCTAAGCAATCACTTCTCATTTTTGTACCATAAACATCTGTAAAATATCAGCAGGAAGTGTGGTAATGGTGTCTTTCTAATCCTGTGAGGTGATGAACCCCCGCAATACCCATTGAAGCAAATGACACTCTGTGCTTATGTAATTGTACAGGGGGTTACATCAGTTTGATCCTGATAGTTATATTTACCATAAAAAACTCTGTCTTATAATTCTTGACATTATTTGCAAGTAGATTTCAGTGAAATGGAACTTTCTTAGCAGTTTAACTTCCTGCTAATTTCCCCCTTTGTGCAGAGATGTGATGCTCATTTGCTTATCTAAAGTTCTTGGATGGCCCCTATTACTGTAGTATCTGAGCAGCTCACAATCTTCAATATAATCTAGGTTTGCAACACCCCTGTGAAATAGGGAAGTGCTATTATCCCCATTTTACCAATGGGAATTGAAGCGCAGAGAAACGAAGTGACTTGCCCAAGGCAGAGCAGGGAATTGAACCTGGATTTTTCAAGCCCTGTGCTATTGTCCCAACAACTGGGGCATACTTCCTATCTCCACATAGCACAAACAATAACAAAAATCACCATTTTTCTCTGGTTTTCACTAAGTAAATGGCAAAATGTATAGCAATATGTCCTTTAAATTTTCCATGTTGTGATCTTGCTTTAATTCACCCCGTTCTACAACTGTTGGAAATGGGTCATCCTGATTATCTCTAAAAAAGATTTTTTTCTCCTGCTGATAATATAGCTCACCTTAATTGATCTCTCATTATAGTGAAAAGGAGTACTAGTGGCACCTTAGAGACTAACCAATTTATTTGAGCATAAGCTTTCGTGAGCTACCGCTCACTTCATTAGATGCATTCAGTGGAAAATACAGTGAGGAGATTTATATACACACAGACCATGAAAAAATGGGTGTTACCATACACACTGTAATGAGAGTGATCAGGTAAGGTGAGCTATTACCAGCAGGAGAGCGGGGGTGTGGGGGGGAGAGAAAACCTTTTGTAGTGATAATCAAGGTGGGCCGTTTCCAGCAGTTAACAGGAACATCTGAGGATCAGTGGGGGATGGGGGGAAATAAACATGGGGAAATAGTTTTACCTTGTGTAATGACACATCCACTCCCAGTCTCTATTCAAGCCTAAGTTAATTGTATCCAGTTTGCAAATTAATTCCAATTCAGCAGTCTCTCATTGAAGTCTGTTTTTGAAGTCTTTTTGTTGTAATATTGCGACCTTTAGGCCTGTAATCGAGTGACCAGAGAGATTGAAGATTCCTGGACACTACGGTGCTAATAAGTGATGGTCACATAACCACCACCCTATACTGGAAACCTACTGACTGCTATTCCTACCTACATGCCTCCAGCTTTCACCCAGACCACACGATCCATCGTCTACAGCCAAGCTCTACGATAAAACCGCATTTGCTCCAACCCCTCAGACAGAGACAAACAGCTACAAGACCTCTGACCAGCATTCTTACAACTACAGTACCCACCTGATGAAGTGAAGAAACAAATTGACAGAGCCAGAAGAGTACCCAGAAGTCACCTACTACAGGACAGGCCCAACAAAGAAAATAACAGAACGCCACTAGCCGTCACCTTCAGCCCCCAACTAAAACCTCTCCAACGCATCATCAAGGATCTACAACCTATCCTGAAGGACGACCCATCACTCTCACAAATCTTGGGAGACAGGCCAGTCCTTGCCTCCAGACAGCCCCCCAACCTGAAGCACATACTCACCAGCAACAACACAACAGAACCACTAACCCAGGAACCCATCCTTGCAACAAAGCCCGTTGCCAACTGTGCCCACATATCTATTCAGGGGACACCATCATAGGGCCTAATCACATCAGCCACACTATCAGAGGCTTGTTCACCTGCACATCTACCAATGTGATATATGCCATCATGTACCAGCAGTGCCCCTCTGCCATGTTGTCACGGTTCCTCCCCCACTCTGAACTCTAGGGTACAGATGTGGGGACCTGCATGAAAAACCTCCTAAGCTTATCTTTACCAGCTTAGGTCAAACTTCCCCAAGGTACAAAATATTACCCCCGTTATCCTTGGACTGGCCGCTACCACCACCAAACTAATACTGGTTACTGGGGAAGAGCTGTTTGGACGCGTCCTTCCCCCCAAAATACTTCCCAAAACCTTGCACCCCACTTCCTGGACAAGGTTTGGTAAAAAGCCTCACCAATTTGCCTAGGTGACTACAGACCCAGACCCTTGGATCTTAAGAACAATGAACAATCCTCCCAACACTTGCACCCCCCCTTTCCTGGGAAATGTTGGATAAAAAGCCTCACCAATTTGCATAGGTGACCACAGACCCAAACCCTTGGATCTGAGAACAATGAAAAAGCATTCAGTGTTTTACAAGAAGACTTTTAATAAAAAATAGAAGTAAATAGAAATAAAGAAATCCCCCCTGTAAAATCAGGACGGTAGATATCTTACAGGGTAATTAGATTCAAAAACATAGAGAACCCCTCTAGGCAAAACCTTAAGTTACAAAAAAGATACACAGACAGAAATAGTTATTCTATTCAGTACAATTCTTTTCTCAGCCATTTAAAGAAATCATAATCTAACACATACCTAGCTAGATTACTTACTAAAAGTTCTAAGACTCCATTCCTGTTCTGTCCCCGGCCAAGACGACTACAGACAGACACAGACCCTTTGTTTCTCTCCCTCCTCCCAGCTTTTGAAAGTATCTTGTCTCCTCATTGGTCATTTTGGTCAGGTGCCAGCGAGGTTACCTTTAGCTTCTTAACCCTTTACAGGTGAGAGGAGCTTTCCCCTGGCCAGGAGGGATTTCAAAGGGGTTTACCCTTCCCTTTATATTTATGACACATGTACATTGGTCAAACTGGACAGTCTCTATGTAAAAGAATAAATGGACACAAATCAGATGTCAAGAATTATAACATTCATAAACCAGTCGGAGAACACTTCAATCTCTCTGGTCACTCGATTACAGACCTAAAGGTCGCAATATTACAACAAAAAGACTTCAAAAACAGACTTCAATGAGAGACTGATGAATTGAAATTAATTTGCAAACTGGATACAATTAACTTAGGCTTGAATAGAGACTGGGAGTGGATGTGTCATTACACAAAGTAAAACTATTTCCCCATGTTTATTTCCCCCCACCGTTCTTCAGACGTTCCTGTTAACTGCTGGAAATAACCTTTTGTAGTGATAATCAAGGTGGGCTTTCTCCCCCACCCCCAGGTCTCCTGCTGGTAATAGCTCCTCTTAAGTGATCACTCTCCTTACAGTGTGTATGATAACACCCATTTTTTCATGGTCTGTGTGTATATAAATCTCCTCACTGTATTTTCCACTGAATGCATCCAATGAAGTAAGCTGTAGCTCACGAAAGTTTATGCTCAAATAAATTTGTTAGTCTCTAAGGTGCCACAAGTACTCCTCATTCTTTTTACTAACTAGTAGTTGACCTCATCTTTTAAAGGCATTGCTTAGATGCAAAGCAGGTTGGAAAAAATGAAAATGGAATGCTAATAAGTCCTGAACTGACATCGTAATTCCCTCAGAGAAATTAACTTTTATAGGAATCTAAGTAGTCATATATTTATCTTTTGTCTCATGAAATAATTCATGATATCCTTGCAGAGTGAGTGGTTTTTTTTTTCCTGAAGAAATTTTATTCTGTTCCAGATTTAAGAAAGGTAAATGCCTAATCATGCCAGCAATTAATGTTAGAATTGCAGATTTCTCTCCAAGGTATTTACCTTGTGTTGCTCTTGACTTCTAAGTAACACAAAGAACCATGCTGTACAGAGACAGTTTAGTCAAGGTGGTTTGTTTCTGAAGAACTGCATTCTAATTTTTCAAAATTCTCATCTGAAAATGCAAGGATTCAATGTAGCATACTATTTCTGAATCTTATCCAACTGTCTGGGTACACTGCAAGAAGGACAGGAGACTTGTTATAGGTTTAATCAGGCTGCAACTTTATTATATAGATGTCTGGGACTACCCGGCAGATAAAGTGTACAGTGCAGGCAAATCCATGCTTATTCAAATCAGTTATCTACCAGCCCCACTTTGTTTCCATCCAGGTCCCCCAGCCGACCCATGGCTTGGACCTTATTATCCACCACCCTCGTAAGAGGGTTAAGGAGGGCTATGAGAATGGAGGGAGAGGGGGGTTGGCTCCATGCCGTACCAATCAGAGGAGTCCCCAACCCCCTCCCCCATTCTTTTCCTTTATCCAGTATCTCCTTTTAAGTCCTTTACCAGGCCATTGATGTGGTCTCTGGCTGCCCTCCCTATGGAGTACCTGCACTGACTGCCTCCCACCCAACCCCGCCAGATTCCCAGACATCTGCAATTGCCCTCTTGGCTCGCAGCCCTACTGGGGAGACAGAACCCATTGTCCCATGTGTGATTGTCAAGGGGCACCAGCAGCTGCATTATCCTTGACCCCGTATTGCAACAACCAACAGCCCTCTATGGACAGCCGCATAGGTGACCCATTATCTGGCTCCTTGAATTGACAAGACTCCTTAAAAAAAAAAAAGAAAATAAACAACTTGTAAGCTGGAGCCAAAAATCTCCATTCTGCTAACCACATCATATTCCGAGGTTCCAGAGAGCCAGCAGCATCTGCTCAGGTTCACTGCTGGCCTCTGATGCAAACTCTTGAAATCTGTCAAACTGGAAACGAGACAAGGCGTCTGCTATGCCATTATCCATGCCCGGCACATGCTTGGAAGAAAAACAGATATTAAAGGTTAAGCATTGTAGAACAAACCCCCTTATCAACTTCATAGCCTGTGCGATCTGGAAGTTTGGCGATTGATAACCTGTACCACGGCCATGTTGTTGCATCAGAAGCACACCCTTTTATTAGCTAGCTCTGATCCCCAAACGACCACCGCAACTAAAACGGGGGAAAAATTCCAAGAAGATCATGTCATGCACAACCCTGTTTTGTGTCCAGGCAGCGGGCCATTTTTGTGCACACCATTTGCCTTGATAAAACAACCCAAAACCTGCGCCCCCTGCCGCATCCGAGTGGATTTTTAACCCCCTTTGAAATAACCATTCCTCCCTCCACAATGATACCCCATTAAATTGACTCAGAAAACTTTCCCACACCCTGAAGTCTTGCCTTATCTCTTCAGTGACTCATATGTAATGGTGTGGCCTGGCTACGCTGGCTGTTGCCACTGCCAGCTGGGCACAAAACACCCGTCTTGGGGCAACAACCCTGCAAGCAAAGTTCAGGTGCCCTAAAATAGATTGCAGTTTCTGCAGCCTGAGTTTTTTAGCCCCCAGTGCACTCTGGAGCAACCCCGATAGATCCTGAAGCTTATTTTGTGGGAGACGCGATATGCCCTCCCTGGTGTCCAGCTCGATCCCCAGGTAGGTCAATGTAGTGGAAGGGCCCTCTGTTTTCTCCTCCACTAGGGGTACCCCCAACTTTTTAGCCAGGGCCTGACATGTGTCCAACAGGTGAACACACTTATTTGACCCGGCTCGCCCTGCGAACAAAAAATCATGCAAATACTGCACTACTTGGTTTAGTCCTGCTGACCGCACCACTGCCCAGTGCAACATTGTACTGAATTTCTCAAAAGCTACACAAGATACTGAACAGACCATGGGCATAGCCTTGTAGAAATAAAATTGCCCCTCAAAACAGAAACCCTCCAAGTCCAGTGGATGCGCTGGCAGGAGTTGGAAAGCAGACTTGATATCACATTTAACCATTAGCACCCCAGGGCTATATGCCCTAATGATACGAATGGCTTCATGAATGGAGGAATAGCTTACGGAACATCGTGCTGGGTCTATTCCATCATTAACAGAGCCAGCTTGCGGGTATGACACGTGATGAATTAATCAGTATGTCCCTGGGGTCTTCTTGGGGACCAACCCCAGGGTGGAGATTCTCAAATGTGCTATAGGCAATTGATTAAATGGCCCAGCTATCCTGCCCTCCTTTAATTCTTGTGCAATGTTTTTTTGAACAATATGTCCCATCCCAACTACTGACTTTAATTTTTTTTTTTACATCAAATGAATTCTGTTTCCCAAAAAAGGGATCTGAAATCCTGCTGTAAACCCCTCCCACAAATATGCCCCATCTGCCCTGATAAGGGTTCTCCTATAGGATTATCCTAACACATCCGGCCTAACTGGCATTGGAGCCCCTATTCATTGCACCACCCCCAGCTTGTCCTCCTCTCCAGCTTGTACTCTATGTTCCAGACCCTGTTCCACCCACGCCAAACCTGTGGTTGATGCTTGCACCACACACACTCCTGTTTTCTCCCTGTGATCTTCCCTTTCTGCCCTGGCAAGAACGGGCTGAATGGGTCCCAAAACATGTTTCACAAACATGCCTGTATCTACAGGAGTTGCGAAAACAACCACCATCATTAAATGCCCAGCAAATACTATTATGTGCCTGGGGCCCTTCCCGAGCTTATTGCGGTATGAACAAACCACTGTCAGTGTGAACTCCTGGCTCCCTTGGTGTCATCCACTCCAACCAGTGTGTGATGAGGTGTGTCCCACCTTATCCCAGTTTGTGTTGCTGCCTTTAATCGAAACTGCTCATCATAATTAAACCAGGACATGACTCCCAAACATAGTGTGTGCCTGCCTAATTATATCCATATAAAGAAAAGGAGTACTTGTGGCACCTTAGAGACTAACCAATTTATTTGAGCATAAGCTTTCATGAGCTACAGCTTCATCCAATGAAGTGAGCTGTAGCTCACAAAAGCTTATGCTCAAATAAATTGGTTAGTCTCTAAGGTGCCACAAGTACTCCTTTTCTTTTTGCGAATACAGACTAACACGGCTGCTACTCTATATCCATATACTTAACCAAGGCAGGGCTACTCTCTGGATAGGCGTGTATTATAACACCCGCATAGGTGAAGAAGGCAGTCTCCCAATTTTCCCAAGTTCTAGGCATCCTTGGCCTCTTGGGCAGCTCGCTGTTTTGCTTGCCTTGCCCATGTTTACTGTCTGTCAACACCTCCATGTGCGATAGGGATAATATATCCAAGTATTCACCTCTCAGGATTTTATCTTTAGTTGTACTGAGTAGGTGAACTCCCATCGGGTCAGCCACCCCGGCATAACCGTACTCAGGACTGCATGAAGGGAGTTCCGCAGAGCCCTGCTCCCCCATAGACACTTCCTCCCCCCCCAGGAGTCTCTACTGTGTCCCATTAGGTTACATGCCCTGATGGCTGATGAGTCCCCATGTGCCCAGGGGAACATGGGCTTTGCTACCCTTGCTGGGGGCCTGCCCCTGTCCTGCTGCCCAAACTTGAGCCCAGGCTGTGCCTACCCTGTCACCCTGTGCAGACCCCTCACTCCTAGCTGCCTGAAGCTGCTGTAGTAAATGCAGATTAGCTTGCGGCAGGTGTGTCATACCATCAGTGCCCCCACTGAAGGTGCCACCCCTATGTGGGTCTGCCCAGGCTTCTGGACTTCCCATTCCTGGGCCCAGAGTATTTACTACCCTAATAGGCTCACTTCTGTCTCCCTCAGGTGAACTCACTGAGTGACTGGTTGTGCACTGTCCCTGCACCTCGCTGTGGCCCCTTGCCACCCCTTGCCAGGCTGGAAGGCCAGATACCATCTCTGCCACCCATCCCCACAACCTCTGTGTGATTCAGATCACACTCACCCCTGGGATCAGCATTGCCATCATCCCTTGTGTTCAGTGGAAGAGAACTTCCTGGTTCGAGGTGACCTTGTGTCCTTTGGAAGCGCTGTAATGCTGTGGAGAAAACCGCAGACACAACTTCACTGACCATTTGCTGCACAGCTCCGCTGACTACCCCATTAATCCACACAGCTTGCCCCCCTGCATGCGTGGACATTTCCCCTCGGTTATTTCCCTCTCTCAGTCCATGAAGCTGCCCTGGGTTATTAAACACACCACCCAGGGCATTAGCAGCCCCTGTATTTGTGAGCACCCCTTGTCCCTGCTGAAATACTGTCTCCCTTGGGTCCCCTTCCAGCCCTTGGGCTCCATTGGGACTGTCCTGTGCTGCAGCTGCTGCCTCTGCTTGTCCCCTTTCCAGAAAAGGTACAGGCACCCGAGCAGCAACCTGCTTAGAGCCAGAAAGAATTGCAGCCTGATAGCCCATACATCCCCTTGCAGCACGGCTGGCACATGAAACAGTTACATTCCGTTGCCCCCCTCCCCCTCCTGTCATAAATATAAAGGGAAGGGTAAACACCTTTAAATCCCTCCTGGCCAGAGGAAAAACCCTTTCACCTGTAAAGGGTTAAGAAGCTGAGATAACCTCACTGGCACCTGACCAAAATGACCAATGAGAAGACAAGATACTTTCAAAGCTGGGAGGGGGGAAACAAAGGGTCCTCTCTGTCTGTGTGATGCTTTTGCCGGGACCAGAGCAGGAATGCAGGTCAGAATTCCTGTGAAGAGTCAGTAAGCAATCTAGTTAGATATGCGTTAGATTCTGTTTTGTTTAAATGGCTGATAAAATAAGCTGTGCTGAATGGAATGTGTATTCCTGTTTTTGTGTCTTTTTGTAACTTAAGGTTTTGCCTAGAGGGATTCTCTATGTTTTGAATCTGATTACCCTGTAAGGTATTTACCATCCTGATTTTACAGAGGTGATTCTCTTACCTTTTCTTTAATTAAAATTCTTCTTTTAAGAACCTGATTGCTTTTTCATTGTTCTTAAGATCCAAGGGTTTGGGCCTGTGTTCACCTAAGCAAATTGGTGAGGATTTTTGTCAAGGCTTCCCCAGGAAAGGGGGTGTAGTGCTTGGGGGGGATATTTTGGGGGGGAGACCTTTCCAAGTGGGCACTTCCCCTGTTATTCTTTGTGTAACACTTTGGTGGTGGCAGCTTTTAACCTAAGCTGGTAAGAATAAGCTTAGGGGGTCTTTCATGCAGGTCCCCACATCTGTACCCTAGAGTTCAACGTGGGGAAGGAACCTTGACACCTCCCAATGCACATTGATTGTTTCAGACCTTTCTGCAGGAGCCTGAAGCCACGGTTGTCTCCTGACTGCACTAAATGTGGAGCAGCAGCTTCACTTGCTAAATCACCCCCCTTGTGTCCTGCTTGTAATTTGCCTCTACCTGCCCTTCCCTGCCTCTGGGCCGAGGGGGTAACAGCCCCCTGTTTTCCCGAGCTCACCCTTCTCTGTGCCCCTGGAGCCATGCTGTTTCACAGTCCTGTTTGCTGGCTTCCTCACTGCGTGGAACAAAGTGTCTTGCCCCACCCAGGTTTCGTACCTTTATGCAGTCCCCAGTCCCGGGTTTACAATGGCACAAGTGGCCCATGTAGCCGGGCCCATGCTCAGAAGGGGCCCCAGCCTGCTCCGCTTCCACTGCGCCCTGAGACCCCGCCAGCCCGCTGGCTCCCCACCCACTCACCAACCACTTGCTCCTCTCAGCCTGCCTGCCAGCCAGTCAAGGGCTCCTCTCCACCCCTTGGCCCCACCCGCCGGCTCCTCTCTGCCCCCTGGCAAGACCCCCAGTGCACCTCCAGCTCCAGGCAGTCTCTGTTTCCCACCACCTGTGTGGCCCTGCCTGTCTCCCCAGAGCTGAGCCAGCTGGGACTGGTGCAGAAGCCTAGCCAGTTTCAGGCAGGTGGGGAGGGATGTTGGGGTGGGCTTGGCTGGGCCCCTCCAGGCAAGTGAGTCCTGAGGGACCCTGGCTGGGGCAGGCCCTGGCCTGGCTGATCACTCCACTCCTGAGGGGACGGAGTGATTCCTGGCCCCGGGACCAGCCCTTGCTGGACTGCTGGTTCAGCCCAGCAGACAGTCACCTCCCAGGAGGGCTGGTGAGTGCGGCCGGGAGGCAGGACGTGGGGGAGGGTGTCTCTGGGGGGTCTGGGATGGTGCTGGGCTGTGACTGGGTGGGGTAGATGTGTGTGTTGGGGCATAAGGGAGTGGGGGTTCTCTGTGGGGTGCTGGGCAGTTGTGGTGGGGCTGTAGGCAGGGGGGTGCTGAGCAGTGGTGGTGTGCAGGGTGCTGTGCATTTATGGCAGGGTCAGGGGGGCGCTGGGCATAGCGGGTCAGGGGGCCTCTGGCTATAGGGAGTTGCGGGTGTTTGTGTGGGGTGGGGTGGGGGGCGCTGTGTGGTGTGGCATGGCATGGACTTACCCCTGAGGGGAAGGGGCATGCTGGCAGCACAGGGGATTGACTGAGTGTGCATCTGGCAAATGCTGGTTAGCAAATAGTGCCCTCGTACTGGGCTGGGCAGAGCGGGACCACCCCTGCTATGCCGTTCCCCATTGTCCCTGGCTGGTCCCTCGCTCGGGGGATCCCCCCATCCCATGCACCATTACCTCCATGGGGGCCCACAAATATGTTTGGAGCTGGGCCCCCAGAAGGTTAATCTGGCTCTGCCTTTATGCACATTCCTGGGGTGGGGGATGAGTCATTGCTGCAAAGCTGACCACCGAGCACCTTTTTTACAGCAAAAAGAAAAGGAGTACTTGTGGCACCTTTAGAGACTAACCAATTTATTTGAGCATAAGCTTTCGTGAGCTACAGCTAACTTCAGCAGTTTCTGACCTCCTTCCTCCCCTATCCCCCTGCTAAAGGAGAGTTGCCCTTCCTGGGTAAGCCCAGACAAACTGTACCACTTTAGTTTTGGTGCAGTCATTCCCATTGAAACTAATGGGAATCTGCCCATTGACTTCAATAGGAGTTGGATTAGACTCTCTGTAAGCTGCATCAGTTGGAAACATTGAGGCAAAAGTGCCAATGAGCTATTATAGAGGGGAGCAATGCACATGTTTTTCACCAAAACAGAAGCTAGGGGATTTGGGGGCTTTTTACCTATTCTAGGCTGGGTATGAAGTGAAAACTTATGGTAATCACTAGAAAATGTCTCAATCTCTTGGTGGCTTAAAGTAAGTCTGTTGTTTTAAATTGCTCTTGATGGTAAATAGCCTTTTCACTTACAGGAAGGACAAACTAAACTTTGTCTATCTTGGATATTTAGGGAGTACCAATCACTGCAATGCCTGGCTGCTGAATATTAACGGTAAGTTAACATTTATATAGGCCTTTGTATGTTGGAATCACTTTACAAACATTAATCCTCACAGAGAGAGAAACAAGGACATAGGTGAGGTCATGATTTCTTCTCCAAGCAATGGCTACTGTAAAAAATGTTGTAAATAGAAAAAAAAAATTGGGAAAAAGTCTTAGTGCTACTTGGCTCCGATTCAGCAAGTTTCTTCATTACATACCTAACTTTCAGAACATGAGTCACATGAAAGTAATTGTAGGTAATGCCCAAATACCTCAGTGAATATGTACATCCCTGAATATATACATTTGTGTATTATTTAAGAACGTTATTATTGTATGTTCTACATCAGTTGGCATTTTTAGGTTAGATCATCAATTATAGAAATATGATGTACTCTGTATATGAAGTAATGATATTAGCAATAGTTCTGCCCCTTGAGGGCTCAATGCTGTAACTGTGCTTTTCATCAGCCAAATTTTTTTAAATTGAAAATATTTCCTCAGCTGACTGCTTCACTGGCTTGGGAGGTTTTTATCTTTGTTGTCAGTGCATTATGGAAAAGACCCTATTAGCATAATTTAAACAGGTTTAATATCCTTTCCAGAATTTGTGTAAAGTATACCTCTGGATATTCTTGATATCCATATAAATGTCCAATCCCTTTTAGAATTTTGCTAAGTTGTGGGCCTTGGTGACTTCTTGTGACAATGATTTCCACAGTTTAACCACACATTGTGTGAAAATTATTTCCTTTTTATTAGTTTTTAATTTGCCATCTTTTAATTTACTTGAATTTTTCCTTATATTGTTTTGAGACAGGGAGAACATAAGTTCCTAATCTACCTTATCTTTAACATTCATTATTTTTAGATACTTTAGTCATGTATCGTAGTTGTTTCCTTTCTAAGGAAAACAACCCCAATCTCTTCAGTGCTGGGCAGTGAAAACTCTATTGTGAGTTTTTCTAGGTCTTTGATCATTTTCATCACCCTTCACTGAACCACCTCTAATTTTGCAATATCCTTTTTTTTTCTGATTCAGACAGAAAAATTTTTTTGAAGTGTCAGAATTTCCCACAGGATAGAAATTCCAATTTCTGACCAGCTCTTTTTAGAAACTTTTTAGGAATATGAGCAGTTTAAATCTTTCCATCCCATGTGAGTTACTTTGCATGGTTTGACACGGAATTTCATTTGCTGTTGTATTGACCATTTACTCAGCTGTTTTAGGTCTCTCTGAACTTTCTTAAAGTTCTTTCTGGGCCTGACTAACCAAAATAACTTGAAAAAAGAAAAGGAGTACTTGTAGCACCTTAGAGACCAACAAATTTATTCGAGCGTAAGCTTTTGTGAGCTACAGCTCACTGCAGCTGATGAAGTAGGCTTTAGCTCACGAAAGCTTATGCTCATATAAATTTGTTAGTCTCTAAGGTGTCACAAGTACTCCTTTTCTTTTTGCAGAAAAGACTAACATGGCTGCTACTCTGAAACCTGTCAAAATAACTTGGTGACATCTGCAAGTCAGCTGAATCAACCACATTCTTGTGCACAGCCTGCCTTTGCTCCAAATGTTGGTAAAATATACTTAATAGAAACTAACCCTGGAGAGTCACAGTCACCCTTCCTTTGGAGCTACATGGGAGTGGAGTCCTGCCTTGAGCAGTTCAAGTACTTGAATTTCACTTCTGTGGAAAAAGGCTCATTTCTGAGGGTTTTTTCCATTCCAAACTGAAAACATGAAATGTTCCACAGAATTCAATTTTTTGAAAAATTCTGGGCAGAGAAATGGCCAGTGAGGGAGCCAGTCAGCCACCTGCCCACCCACCAGTCATAAGTGTCAGGACTAGAGTTGGTCAAAAATTTTCCAAAGGGACAATTTTCCATTAGAAAATGCTGAGTTGATGCCTGCCTGGTTTCCATTGAAAGTTTCTGTGGAATTGACATGTTCTCACAGGCTGCATCAGTTCCATAGACCTCAACATTTTCAATTGAAAACTATTCTTTTGGAAATTTTTTGTCTACCTCTAACCTTGACACTTTTTTTTTTCTCTTGTAACATGGGCTCACAGTATGGATCTGAAAAAAATACAATGTTGTATTAGACTGTAAAGTTAAGCAGATTTTCACAGTGCTAATCCAAGGTGCTGCTGGGAGCTCCTTGGGCCTGTTCCTTCTCCCTTGAAGTCAGTAGTAAAATTCCTATTGACATCAGTAGTGTAGCATCAATCTTCTGTAAAATGGTGAATGTGTTCATCTACCATTAGATGGGATGGTGTCTAGCACCTCCCTGGATTGGGTCTGGTGAAAGGAGCAGAAGAGGATTAGCTGTTTAACTGTTGAAGAGATTCTTATTCAAATGAAAAGTTTTAATAAAAATATTACTTAGGATATATTTTAAAAGTGTAGCAGTTTCCATGGGTTTTAAACTCTGGCAGAAAGAAAAAGATATTTGCTTCTAAACTCTCTCTGCTGCTTCCTTGAAATTAACATTCTTCTCAGAGGCCTTCTGATCTCCCAGAAACTTATAGCAGCAATTGATTTTCAGCCTTCAGGTCATGACTACTGAAATTTAAATTGTGACTAAAAGCTTGAATCAGTTCAAAACTATGTTAATTTGCTTTAAAATATGTTTGCATCTATCGTCATGGGTTTTCCAGTGTATAATTTGCCATCGCATCACCTTTGCGTGGGGGGATCATGCAATGAGTTGGTAATAAGTTCAGGGATACTTGAATGGTGATTGAGGTTCATTGCTTGTCTCAAGAGAGAGTTTATAGCAATAGCAATATTATGCTTTATTATACAGAGTTGTGAAAGTAAATTGATTGGGAAATTTGTATCTAATCAAGAGGTATTTCATAATAAACTTCATATGGGACATTAAAGGGAAGAAAACAAATTTATAACCTTAATGTTGCTAATGAGATGGCAAATACTCCTCCTTTTTCATATATTCGAACAATCCTACTATGTGTTTAAAGAATTCACTGACCTGATCTTGTTAAAAGAACCTAATAATAGCTTGCAGCTCTGTTATTGCTAAGCTGTGGGCCTCTGTGTCACCAATATCTACTAATAATCAAAATCCCTTTGCATTTTCATGCTCATTATTGAAGAAGGTCTGCACTCTAGGCTTATTTAAATTTCCATAAAAATGTAATGAACCTAAAGTTTATATTAAAATGTTCATAAGATGACAAGTTATGATCAGTGCCTCTTCGAATGAGACTGGCTATAGAGGTCTTGAATTTATTAATATTAGCAGGAGGTCACAGTATCCTGCTGCTTCATTAATCATTTTTCCTTCAGATATATTGCATTCTTTAATTTGACAAGGATAAAATCTTTTCTACTGGCCACCCAGCATGGGGCCTACTGGTGTGTGATGCCATGTCTATAGTGTTCAGGGTGACTGCAGCTCATGCAAAATGAGGACAGACTGCATATGGACTGAAGAGCAGGTTTGACAGAATGCATTGCCAAATGCAGAGGTGGAAAATTCTGAGTGGTGGAAAGGTGTATGTGGTCTACGCTGGTTCCCATAACTGCTTGTGAACTCCATGGTGAGCAGTTACATTTTCTGCTGTCATTTCAGGGTGTGCTGCCCCCACTCAATCCCTAAGACAGGACTTTCAGTAATGAAGTAGATACATCAGAAAATGCAGCTGCTTTGAGCTGGCTCCCACAAACATGGAAGCAACTATAGCTAGGAGTAAGAGGTAAGAAACTGAGCAAAGGAAAACTTAGACTGAACATCAGAAAAAAAAATTCTTGGCTAGAGACATATTGGGTGGTGGAATAGTCTCCCAAGAGAGAAGGGGGAAGTCCCATCTGCTGAATCATATACAGCTGGACTAGGCCAAACACTAAGACATTACAGTGCTAATAAACAATGGTCACATAAACACCACGCTATACCGGAAACCTACTGACGGCTATTCCTACCTACATGCCTCCAGCTTTCATCCAGTCCACATCACACGATCCATTGTCTACAGCCAACCTCCATGATACAACCGCATTTGCTCCAACCCCTCAGACAGAGACAAACACCTACAAGATCTCTATCAAGCATTCTTACAACTACAATACCCACCTGCGGAAGGGAAGAAACAGATTGATAGAGCCAGAAGAGTTCCCAGAAGTCACCTACTACAGGACAGGCCCAACAAAGAAAATAACAGAACACCACTAGCTATCACCTTCAGCCCCCAACTAAAACCTCTCCAATGCATCATCAAGGATCTACAACCTATCCTGAGGGATGACCCATAACTCTCCCAGATCTTGGGAGACAGACCAGTCCTTGCTTACAGACAGCCCCCCAACCTGAAGCAAATACTCACTAGCAACCACACAACAAAACCACTAACCCAGGAACCTATCCTGGCATCAAAGCCCGTTACCAACTGTGTCCACATATCTATTCAGAGGACACTATCATAGGGCCTAATCATATCAGCCACACTATCAGAGACTGTCATAAATATAAAGGGAAGGGTAAACCCCTTTGAAATCCTTCCTGGCCAGGGGAAAGCTCCTCTCACCTGTAAAGGGTTAAGAAGCTAAAGGTAACCTCGCTGGCACCTGACCAAAATGACCAATGAGGAGACAAGATACTTTCAAAAGCTGGGAGGAGGGAGAGAAACAAAGGGTCTGTGTGTCTGTCTATATGCTGGTCTTTACCGGGGATAGACCAGGAATGGAGTCTTAGAACTTTTAGTAAGTAATCTAGCTAGGTACGTGTTAGATTATGATTTCTTTAAATGGCTGAGAAAAGAATTGTGCTGAATAGAATAACTATTTCTGTCTGTGTATCTTTTTTGTAACTTAAGGTTTTGCCTAGAGGGATTCTCTATGTTTTTGAATCTAATTACCCTGTAAGATATCTACCATCCTGATTTTACAGGGGGGATTTCTTTATTTCTATTTACTCCTATTTCTATTAAAAGTCTTCTTGTAAGAAAACTGAATGCTTTTTCATTGTTCTCAGATCCAAGGATTTGGGTCTGTGGTCACCTATGCAAATTGGTGAGGCTTTTTATCCGACATTTCCCAGGAAAGGGGGGGTGCAAGTGTTGGGAGGATTGTTCATTGTTCTTAAGATCCAAGGGTCTGGGTCTGTAGTCACCTAGGCAAATTGGTGAGGCTTTTTACCAAACCTTGTCCAGGAAGTGGGGTGCAAGGTTTTGGGAAGTATTTTGGGGGGAAAGACGCCTCCAAACAGCTCTTCCCCAGTGACCAGTATTAGTTTGGTGGTGGTAGCGGCCAGTCCAAGGACAACGGGTGGAATATTTTGTACCTTGGGGAACTTTTGACCTAAGCTGGTAAAGATAAGCTTAGGAGGTTTTTCATGCAGGTCCCCACATCTGTACCCTAGAGTTCAGAGTGGGGGAAGAACCTTGACAGACTCGTTCACCTGCACATCTACCAATGTGATATATGCCATCATGTGCCAGCCATGTACATTGGCCAAACTGGACAGTCTCGACACAAAAGAATAAATGGACACAAATCAGACGTCAAGAATTATAACATTCAAAAACCAGTCGGAGAACATGTCCATCTCTTTGGTCACTCGATTACAGACCTAAAAGTAGCAATTCTTCAAGAAAAAAACTGCAAAAACAGACTCCAACGAGAGACTGCTGAATTGGAATTAATTTGCAAACTGGACACCATTACATTAGGCTTGAATAAAGACTGGGAGTGGATGTGTCGTCACACAAAGTAAAACTATCTCCCCCCGCTCCCATTCCTCACATGTTCTTGTGAACTGCTGGAAATGGCCCACCTTGATTATCGCAACAAAAGGGTTTTTTTTTTAATCTCCTGTTGGTAATAGCTCACCTTACCTGATCACTCTGGTTACAGTGTGTATGGTAACATCCATTGTTTCATGTTCTCTGTGTATATAAAATCTCTCCACTGTATTTTCCACTGCATGCATCCGATGAAGTGAGCTGTAGCTCATGAAAGCTTATGCTCAAATTTGTTAGTCTCTAAGGTGCCATGAGTACTCCTTTTCTTTTCACATGTAACCAGTTTCTTTAGTGTACTAAACTTAGTTTGCGTGCTCCATTTTATTTTCTTAGTAATCTGCCTTGTTCTGTCTGCTACCTTCTTAACTACTTAAAATACACCTGTTATAGTTAATACGTTTATTTCTGGTTTATAATACAACCCAGTTTATGTGATTTCTAACTAGGGGGTGGGGGTCGAGAAATTGTGCATGCCCTCTTCCACACTGAGTGAAGAGGTGAATATAATATATCTTTGAGTCTGTACTCTCAGGGAGATGGACAGCTGAGTGCTGGAGCAAGTCCCTTAAGCTGAGTCTTCTCAGAGCTGATCTGCAGCTGGGTGTAGACCTGCTTCTGTGCGTGTGTGTTAGAGGAGGTTTTAAGAGCCTGGCTCAGCAAGACAGGTCATGCTGGCAGAACAGGTAGACTCAGTGGTATCTGAGCACATCAGGTGACTTCCCAAGGAGTCCAACTTGTCACACACTCCTTGCTTTTTCCACTCTGTGTGAAAGCAGCAGGGAACAAAATCAATTTGTCTCCATGCTACATGTACACTGAGCAGAGCAGGAGCGAGTGTCCCACACTATAACACTGCTTCCCAGCTGGGCTGATGCCAAAGAGCAGAGAGTCACATGAAGGCACCTGCACTGCTGTCCAACTCTTTGTCTCAGTCACTATAGAGCCCTGTTTCTCAACACCTCCAGTAAGTGGAGGAAAGAAGCCACCTGGAGATGTGGAGAAGCCAAGAGATGATGAGGTAGAAGTTCAGGTAAGGAAGAAACCCTTATGAGAGAGGTGGTGGTGCACTAGAGTTTGGGAGAGGGGAGAATTGCCAAAAGAAAGCACCAGGGAACTGTAGAAATGAGGACAAGGGAGAACCACAAGAGAAGAGAGCGAAAGGATGCTACTGGTGAAGGGTGGGTAGAAGACTGAATCATTATGGCCACACCCCTCCATCTGCATGGGCAGCTTCCAATAATGACAAAACAATATAAGGATTTTCCAAGGTGGAGTAGCTTGTAATGTATGTGATTTAGAAACTCAGCTGTACAGACTGCAGGCTACAGAGGGGAACCCTCCTCCACTCCCCTCAAGCCTCTTGTTTTAAAAATTGGAGGCGCATCTCTGAATTTTAATTTTTAAACATTTGAATTAGCCGGATGCTGGCTTGTTATAACCTTGTTAAAGTATAAAGCATCAACTATGCTGAGAGAATTACAAACCTGTAACGATATTAAAATCCAATTATGTGTCACTCAGACATACTTTAGTTTCTTTTAAAAGAGAAATTTGTAGCTTTTATAGTTTAATCAAATCTTAACACCACCCCGCCCCCCGACACACACAGAGCAGCAAGCAGAGATAAATGTCTTGAGATACCTCTTCAGATATTAATGGAGGCCCAATTCATCTCTGGTAGAACTGTCACGTCAATGCAGTTACACCAGAGATGAATTTGGATCCTTAATTCTTGTTCCTGCTCTTTAACAAATGAAGGGGCTCTAGAAGTCTTGCATCAGTGACCCACTGCATTCTCTGGACAGCAACATGGGATGGGACCTGTTCTTTCGTTCCCTTGGATCCTGGTGAAAATCAACCTGGGGAGCAGGGGCACAATGTATTCTGCTGCCCACAGATTCCATTCCGCTGGGGGAATCAGAGTTGGCCAACGTAGCCTACAAAGTAGGCAGGTAGAGGAGGTAAGATCTGACTGTCCAGGAGGTTATTCACCAGATCCTCTGACCAGTCTCTTCAAGCAAAGTCCTGTGGGTGCTGACTAAGGTTTAAAAGTACCTGCACTTGATCTTGTATTAGATAATGTTTGAAGGGGTGGGGATGGGTGACAAGAAGCTTAGTTCCCTGCGAATCTTGAACTTCTACATAAATTCAGGCAGAAATATGATGGAGGGTTTGGGCTTGGACCAAGTCCATGTCCATGGAGCCTTTGAACTATAAATAGGCCCCTACCAAATCCACAGCTTTGGATTTGCAAAAATCAAAAAATACGTCCCAGACCATGAAATATGGTCTCTCCTGTGAAATTTGGTCTTTTGTGTACTTTCAGCCTATTATAGCGATGTCACGGAGGAGACCAGCGTTTCTCACACTGGGTGTACCAACCCAAAAGAGGGTTGCGGTGGGCGGGGAGGGGGCGCCAAGATTACTGTAGTGGGGGTGCAATATTGCCACCCTTATTTCCACACTGCCTTCAGAACTGGGTGGCCGGAAAATGGCAGCTGCTGGCCGGGCACTCAGCTCTAAAAAGGCAGTGTCCTGCAAGCAGCAGCAATACTATACAGTGCCACCCCTACTTCTGCACTGCTGCCTTCATAGCTGGGCGGCTGGAGAGGGCCAGCTGCTGGCTGAGGTCCCAGTTCTGAAGGCAGCAGTGCAGAAATAAAGGTGGCAATACTATGACCCCCCTACAATAACCTTGTGTTCCCCCCACATATCCCTTTTGGGTCAGGACCCCCACCGTTACAAAAGCATGACATTTCAGATTTAAATATCTGAAATCATGAAATTTACTATTTTAAAAATCCTATAACAGTGAAATTGACCAAAATAGACAATGAATTTGGTAGGGCCCTAACTATAAAGGTACATTGACCAGAAACCCAACATAGGGGACATGTAGTGAGCTGTGACTTAACAGTGGCTGCTTCACATCCTGACTGTGGATTGCGCTGGAAGATTTCTATCCTCTCAAACCCTGCAAACATGCCCCTACACACATGTCCCTCTATGCATGAGGTGAAAATCTGGCCCTTAATATTTGTAAAATGTAATATGTAAAACACTATAGTAAGCACTGATGTTATTTTGCCTAGGTACAACAGGGAGGCAATAACTGATCAGAACCTGTGCAAAAGTATATTGATGAACATGGTAGTAGATCTGAGCATACTTTTTGCCTGAAACAATTTTCAGTGAAAAATGCAGGCTCATTGACACCAAAATGCTTGGCAAATTTGCATGTGTTGCCATTTCAAACTCCACCCCCACAAAAAAATCCCTGCAAAATTGCATTTGGTTTAAAATGACTTTTTGTTGAAAAGGCCCCTTAATTTTATTTTAAAAAATTCAAAAACATTAGTGGTAAAATCAAAATGAAATGTTTTGTTCAACTCAAAATTATTTTGGTTTACCTGACTTAAACTCCCGTCCCCCGCACACTTTTCAAAATTGCTAACTGAAAAATCTGTTACTCACACACCTCTATGTGGGACCAGTATTGGTGACACTTCCATACTCATGGCAGCAGCAGATCTTTTAATTTACAGCATAGCCTCTAAGGTCAGAAGGGACCTTTGAGATCATCTAATTTTACCTCCTTTACAGCCCATAGAACATCTCCAAAATAATTCCTAGAGCATATTTTCTAGAAAAATATCCAGTCTTGATTTAAAAATGGTCAGTGATGAACAATCCACCATGATCTATGGTAATTTGTTCCAATAGTTAATCACTTGCACTGTTAAAAATTTACCTTATTTCCAGTCTGAATTTGTCTATTTTCAATATCCAGCCATTGGATCACGTTACACCTTTCTTTGCTAGATTGAACAGCCCATTATTAAATACTTGTTCCATGTGTAGATACTTACAGACTGTAATCACGTCACCCCTTAACCGACTTTTTATTAAGCCAAATAAATTGAGCTCTTCAAGTCTCTCACTATGTCGGGTTTTAATCTGATCCTTTAAGTGTTCTCTTGGCTCTTCTTTGAACCCTCTCCAATTTATTGGAATCACAGGTACCTGAACTGGACACACTATTCCACCAGTGGGCACACCAGTGTCAAATACAGAGGTAAAATAACCTCTCTTCTTCTATGCAAGATTCTCCTTTTATGCATCCCAGGATCATATTAACTCTTTTGTCCATGGCATTGCACTGGGAGTTCACGTTCAACTGATTATCGACCACAACCCCCAAATCTTTTTCATAGTCACTGCTTCCCAGGACAGAGTCCCCCCCCATTCTGTAAGTATACACTACATTCTTTGTTCCCAGATTGGGGGGAGGGATAGCTCAGTGGTTTGAGTATTTGCCTGCTAAACCCAGGGTTGTGAGTTCAATCCTTGAAGGGGCCATTAGGGATCTGGGGCAAAAATTGGGGATTGGTCATAAAATTGCTTTGAGCAAGGGGTTGGACTAGATGAGGTCCCTTCCAACCCTGATATTCTATGATTCTATGATGTATACATTTACATGTAACCATATAATCCATATTGATTTGCTTGCACCCAGTTTACTCAATGATCTAGATTGCTTAGAATCAGTGATCTGTCCTCTTCATTATTTACCAGTGCCCCAATGTTTGTGTCATCTGCACATGTCATCAGTGATGAATTTGTTTTCATCAACATCATTTGTAAAAATGTTTAACTAACATAGGGCCAAAAACTGCTCCATGTGGGACCCCACTGGAAACAGGACTGCTAAATGATGATTCCCCATTTACAGTTAAATTTTGAGACCTATCAGTTTCAGTTTTTAATCCATTTCGTGTGTCATGTTAATTTTATATTCTAATTTTTTAAACCAAATGTTGTGTAGTACCAAGTAAAACGCCTTGCAGAAGTCTTAGTATATTACAAGAACACGATTACCTTTATCAACCAAACTTGTAAATCCATGAAAAAAAGATACCAAGTTAGTTTGACAAGATCTGTTTTCCATAAACCCATGTAGATTTGCATTAATTACACTACCCTCCTTTTTTTTTTTTTTCTTAATCCAGTCTGACATCAGCTGCTCCATTCCCTGGGATCGATGTCAGGCCAACATCCCTATAGTTACTCAGGCCATCCCATTTACCATTTTTAAAAATTGGCACAACATAAGCTTTCTTCAGGTCTTTTGGAACTTCACAAGTGCTCCAAGACTTAATTGAAAATCAATGTTAATGGTCCAGTGAGCTCCTTATGCAGCTCTTTTAAAACTCTTGGATGCAAGCTAGCTGGACCTGCTGATTTAAAAATGTCTTTCTATTGTAGCTTCTGTTTAACATCCTTGAGAGATACTAGTGGAATGGAAAGAGTGTTATCCCCATATGATGAGGCTGTAGCATCTGTTTTTCTCCAAATACATAACAGAAATATTTATTGAACAGTTCCGCTTTTTCTGCGTTATTGATAATTTTCCCATTTCCATCCAGTAATGGACCCCTACAATTGTCAGGATTCTCTTTGTTCCTAATATAAAAAAAAAACCCTGCTTCTTACTGTCCTTAGCTCTGCTGGCTATAGATTTCTCCTTGTGTCCCTTCGCTTTCCTTATCAATTTTCTGCAATTCCTAACTTCTGATTTATATTCATTACTATCCGCTCCCCCATTCATCCATTTGTTGTTTTAGTATTTTTTTTTATTTTTTTACAGCTGCTTTCACTTCCGCTTTAAACCACATGGGCTTTTTAACCAGCACAGACTTCTTACTCAACTGTGAGGTTGTAGTTTTTTGGGGATCTAGCAAAGTGTTCTTAAATGAGTCTCAATTATCATTCAATTTTTTTTATTAAACTCTTACTACCAGCTGATTTGGCTCAAAATTGCTTTTGGCTTTATGAAATTGGTTCTATTAAAGCACCAAGTATATGTATTACTGGTCTGGATTTCATTCTGCTTGCACATTTCAGTGTGATCAAGTCATGATCAGTTGTACCTAAGCCACCATTAACTTATAGTTCTATGATCAGTTACTCTTTGTCTGTTAGGACAAGGTCTAATATAGAATTCCCCCCTGTTGACTGCAACACTTTTTAAGTTAGGACTTTGTCAGCTATAATATTTAGAAATTCTTAGGATGTTTTAGTTCTGCCGGCACGAGACCTCCAGCATATGTCACTCATACTAAAGTCCCCCATGATCACACATGATCTTGTTCTTATATAGGTGCATACAGAGGCAGTCATCCTGTTCCCTGATGTGGTTTGGTGGTCTGAAGCAGACACCAACTAATACCCCACCTTGTGCTTTATCTGTCAGGAAATTGATCCATAAGCTTTCAAGATAATTTTCTTCCAAGCTCTCAGTGACTCAGAAACAGGTAATGCCATTTTGACAGAGTACCTTGCCCACATGATCCTTCCTAGATAGGCTATAGCCATTGATTTTAACATTCCAATGGTAAACCTGGCAGGGGATACTGCTTTTGGGAGAGGTGATTCAGACATCAGGAAGTACAGTTTAATGTGGGTGGGTGGTGATGGAAATGACAAAAATATAAAATAGGGGTATCAATTAATTGTCATTAACTCATGCGATTAACTCATAAAAATTAATTGCAATTAAAAAAATTTATCGCGATTAGTCGCACTGTTAAACAATAGAATATCAACTGAAATTTATTAAATATTTTTAGATGTTTCCTACCTTTTCAAATATATTGACTTCTATTCCAACACAGAATACAAAGTGTGGAGTGCTCACTTTATAATATAATTTTAATTATGAATATTTGCACTGTAAAAATGATAAACAGTATTTTTCAATTTGCCTCATACAAGTACTGTAGTGCAATCTCTTTATCATGAAAGTGAAACTTACAAATGTAGATTTTTTTTTTTGTTACATAACTGCTCTCAAAAACAAAACAATGTAAAACTTTAGAGCCCACTCAGTCCTACTTCTTGTTCAGCCAATTGCTAAGAGAAACAAGTTTGTTTACATTTGCAGGAAACCTGCTGCCTGCTTTTTATTTACAATGTCACCTGAAAGTCAGAACAGGCATTCACATGGCACTTTTGTAGCCAGCATTGCAAGGTAATTAGGTGCCGATATGCTAAACATTCATATGCCCCATCATGCTTCGGCCACCATTCCAGAGGACATGCTTCCATGCTGATGGATGCTCTTTAAAAAATAATGCGTTAATTATATTTGTGACTGAACTCCTTGGGGGAGAACTGTATGTCTTCGACTCTGTTTTACCCACATTCTGCCATATATTTCGTGTTATAGCAGTCTTGGGTAATGACCCAGCACATGTTTGTTTTAAGAACACTTTCACAGCAGATTTGACAAAATTCAAAGAAGATACCAATGTGAGATTTCTAAAAATAGCTAGAGCACTTGACCCAAGGTTTAAGAATCAGAAGTACCTTCCAAAGTCAGAGAGAGATGAGGTGTGGAGCATGCTATCAGAAGTCTTAAAAGAGTAACTTAAAAGAGCAGTTGTGGAAACTACAGAACCTGAACCACCAAAAAAGAAAATCAACCTTCTGCTGGTGGCATCTGACTCAGATGATGAAAATGAACGTGCATTGGTCTGCTCTGCTTTGGATTGTTATCGAGCAGAACCCGTCATCAGCATGGACATGTCCTATGGAATAGTGGTTGAAGATGAAGGGACATATGAATCTTTAGTGCATCTGTCACGTATATATCTTGTGATGACAGCCATAACAGTGCCATGCAAATGCCAGTTCTCACTTTCATATGACATTGTAAACAAGATGTGGGCAGCATTATCTCCTGCAAATTGTAACCAAGTTTGTTTGTTTTTCTGAGTGACTGAGTGAAATTGTAGGCTCTAAAGTTTTACATTTTTATTTTTCAATACTGTTATTTTTGTACATAAATCTACATTTGTAAATTGCACTTTCATGATAAAGAGATTGCACTACAGTACTTGTATGAGGTGAAATGAAAAATACTATTTCTTTTGTTTTTTACAGTGCAAATATTTGTAATAAAAATAAAGTGATCACTATACACTTTATATTCTATGTTGTAATTGAAATCAATATATTTGAAAATGTAGAAAATTTGTTTTAATCGCAATTAATCACAATTTTTTTAATCGCTTGATAGCCCTAATATATAATATAAAGCACTTATGATGGGGTGATTACACATTAAGGTATGGAGAGAAGGAGTTAGCTAAGAATGCAATAGAGCAGAGATATTATGTGCAAGCCCCAAAAAGGGAAGGGAGCTCTTTCTCTCCTGCCTTGCCTGGAAGCTAGGTTAAGAAATGCCTAGGCAACATACCTTAAAGTGGCAGGGTGCAGCATATCCTCTGTTTTGTCTTCCTCTTCCCTCCAGCTCAGGCAGCAGAGGCTTGTGCTTTTACATCCAGAGAGCCCAGGTTCAATCCTTGCGGATGACCTGACCATGGATATCTTACACTTGTTTTTTCCTCTTTCACGTTGCTGTAGTTAACTCCCCCAGAGCAAATAAAACATATACGAATATAAGCTGGCCCACTGTTTACTACACACTGAGCTGCTGTGAAATGGGGAGGAGTCATGGATGGCAGGCCATAGGGCATAGGAAATGTGGTGAGAGGAGTGTGGCAGGGATATGGACTGGAGGTATGGAACTGGGGCACATACAGAGAATAGCAGTGTTGGTCTCTGAAGTACGCAACCGGAGCAGGAGATTTGTGCATGGAAAGGGATCAGGGTAATGTGGAGGGGTGAGTGCTCAGGCCCATAGAGGTGGGTACATGGGATATTTTTTCTGTGTTAAAACTTTAAATGCTTAAGATATTCTAGACATAAAACTTAAAACATTCTTAATGCAAATAAAAGCCGCCTCTTCCTTTTATTTGCATTGTCCATTTTCTTACAAAGGTATAAATCTTCTCATTCTATACGTCCCCCCTCGCCCCCATGTTTCTTCTCTGGACTTGCTAAAATCTGCAAGAGGTGAGCCCTGCTTTAGTGAGCCTTGTAAGACATGTCATAGTTACTATCTCGCTTCTGTAGATCTTGCGTACTATCAATCAGATTTTAAATTACTGATACTCGTTAAAAAAAAAAAAGATAAAAAGCAAAGAACTTTAAAGAAAAAGAGAGTTAAAGTTGGCAATGAGTTGTGGGGTATAACTCAAATGTGGTCATAGCTACTGATGAAGATATCTGGCAGTAGAGCGATAGTGGATCCGCTAACTATATTCATGTCAAGACTTTTTAACACTTGAAAATTTTAAAGATGTAGGATATGTGTAAAGTAAGTGTAATTGTGATTTTGCATGATGGCTGGATTCCACTGAAACCTACTTTCAGTCTTAACACTTTTTCCAGCAAAGATTTTGTTTGTGTATTGAATGTCAAATCGGAAAGAGGAGAATGCGGGGAGAGTAGGGTGCATTTTTTAGCATTAGAACACTTCCAGATCGCACGGATTTAAGAATAAATTTGCAGGTCCAGATTCTTCAATTGTTAACCCCCAGGAGAACTGCTGCGCGTGCGCAGATTGCCAAAGGAGTTCACGTGCTATCAGTTGCAAGGTCCAGGCCTAAAACTGGTGCTTCCCACCATCGCTAGTGAAAAAAAATATTGAGCATTAATTATATCATTGTGCTTCAAGACCCTTTTATGATTGTGTCATGGTGCCATCTACTGTAGATTGTTTTGATGGATCATTTTACCCAGTGCTTAATTTGTAATGAAAATGGTGCGAGGGCTCAAACAATTTTTTTACTTTCATAACGGAAGTGGCAAGCCCATAGGTGCTGGGGCTATCAACTGCCAAGCTTAGAGGTGCTGGGGCTCAGCCCTGGTATTACCTAGGATTTGCCTGTCATTTTATTGTCTCCAAAGAAATTGATAGTTATAACAAAAGGCGTGATATTAATAGTTATATGGAATATGTAAAAGGATGCTTGTTGTAGTGGGTTGAACACAGAGCCAGAGGCCAGCAACTACTGAGTTCTAATCTAATCCCAGTTTTACATTGACTGGCTGTGTGGCTTTAGCTGAATAATTTAAATGTTTCTGTGCTTTTTTCTTAATCTGTAAAGCAGACGAATGAATATTTAATGACCTCGCAGCATTAGCAGTTTTGTGACTCCACTGCTCTGTGATAAAAGTTCTAGCAAGTGCTGCGTCCTATGTATGATAAGCATGGAATTGGAAGTGTCCTTGCATAGAGTTATGTGCATGAGCTAACCAAGGGTGACTATATATTACTTCATCAATTTAAGTATCAATAACTGTCCATACGTGAGTTGTCATGGCACACACATTAGTTGGAAATTACACTTAATGTGAGACACTACTTAATATTATAAACAATGGCAACCTTTATTGGCGAGCCTTGTGTTAATAATATATGGAATGCAGAAAATAGCTGTAAAATCTCAATGTTTGGAGGTATTTCCTCAGCTCTGTTTTAAAATGCTCAGCTAAAACATAGTATTTCAAATTCAATGTGCAGGAACATGAAAGATAATCAAACAGCAAATGTTTCCATTCCACAGTTCAACCATAAATGGCTGTATGTTCAATTATATCTAATTATACAGAGTGGTGAGAAAATGGAGACATATGATGATTGCAACATCACAATAATAGACATTCATTTAACATGTATAATTGCCAGTGTTCCAGGCTTTGCTTCTGAGGTCTTTAAAAAAAACCCAACCCTATACTCTTATATTGTTTTTAATTTGAAACAAATGTCAGGCTGCATTGAAGTTGGCTTCAATATACTTTTCTAAGTAACAAAGTGTATGGGGTTGTATTATTTTGTGTATTGTCAGGATGCGTTTGAGGGCTGTGCTGCACCAGAGAGTCAAAGGGGTTGAAGACAGGTGGCTGGAAGAGACAAGAGTGAAGAAAGCAAAGAAGAAAGTGCTGCAGGCCTCAAGCGCCACTCGTACGCCCGTTTCATTTTCTGGCCTTGCTCCTTATGCCTGCACCATCTGTGCCAGACTGCCTTTTGAGAACTGGATTTTTTTAACCATTTGCTACACTGCAACATGACACATAGCAACTGAATTACCTTGGTACTTATACCATTGTATTTTGAGATGGATGGTTGCAATCCATAGCCGTTTTGCTTCTATGGAATGACTAAATTGAAATTGAACAAAAGGAGATATTTATTACAGTTGGTTTGATTTCCGTTTGTTCAGTTTTACTTTATTTAGTTGTGTGTTTCTTTTTCTGGTTGAAGGATATATTTGATTCTTTGTGTGTTACTTCAGCCCTTGACACATATGTGGTTATGATCCTTGCTTAAACCACATATTAAAGTACCTAGAAGCTATCAGAGATGGGCATGTGATTAACAATGCACTAATGGTACATCTGCACTGCTAAGAAAGCTGTGTTCTTAACTTTGGTTAACTAAATTGGGTTAAAATAGCAGTGAAGACATGGCAACTTGATTTTTAGCTAGGGTTAGAAGTTTGAGTTAAAGTCTACAGGTGAGCCAGGGTATGAACTCAAACTGCTAGCCCAAATTATCATGCCTTCACTGTTGTTTGTTTAACCTGCATTAGCTAAAGTGAGTTAACTAACCTGAGTTAAGGAGATACATTTTTTTGTTGTTTGTTTGCTTGCAGTGAACACCTACTGAGTCCTCACTTATTGATAAGGAGAGGAAGGCTTCATTATGGCTTCTTTTCAAGAACAATATTAGAGTTACAAGTAGAGAGAACCCTCCGCCTTTTTCACTTGCCAATCCTGCTGTTGCAGAGAACTTGATGTTCACACTAGCTAGCACTCTCAAACGAAACAAAGCATATTCCTCTGGTTGCACAGACATGGCTTGGGAAACAAAGAAAGAAACCAGGATACACAGCATGTGTGTTCTCATTTTACTGATGTGAAACTAGGGATTATAAAAGCAAAATGTTAGAGATATGGGCGATTCAGCTGCATCCAACTTTTCTGGCTACAGTTACCACACCAGTGTTCATGTCTGGGGGTGGAGGGAGGAAACCTGAACGATTTAGACTCATTTCTGTGTGTGAACTGAGTTCTTTTTGTAAAGCATGCTGTGGCAGAATAAAACATGTCTTCATTTACCATTTATGGGAATCTTAAATAACAAGGCTATATAAATATCCAATGAAAACATTTATTGAAACTACTGGCATTTACAGATGTGGTGCACATTATTTCTTTATACACTCTTCCAGATGAGAAACAATTTTTGTCAATAAACGTGCAGCTATGACTGACTGACTGTGTAACTCACAGTTAGTAATTTTTAGCAAGTAAGTACTGGAAACCTTCCCACTGGGACATGAAAGCTTATGGTATAATGCTGCCAACTGCATTTTCAGTGCTTTTATAACTAATAGCAGGGGTGAACCTCAAAGTTTGATTTGGATAAGCCCTCAAAAATCTGTCAGACTTTTTAGGTTTAATTAATCTTTTTTCATTTCCTTTTGTCTGTCTGCCCATTTTCTTCTCTCCATAGCTACCTTTCTCTGTGATTTCTCTAGTAAGTTTTCTTAGCTAACTGCCCTGCTTCACAGACCAATTCATTCTCTGGTGATGCTTTCAAGCTTTTCAGTTGAGGAATATACTTGCAGGGTACATAGTACCCATGCAGAGGTTGGAAATACTGTTTTACAAAGGATTTCCATATTTTTGAAATGTGACAATTCTAAATCTGAACGAAACCCCAACATTTAAAAAGGAAGTAATTTGGGGAAAATTGAAACATTTTGTTTTGACTGACTTTTTACTTCCCTATTGTTATAGTGTATTACATAATACAGAATAAAGAAAAATTCTAAATGAAAAGTCATTTCAAAATAAAAAAATAGAACGTTTCTTACTAAAAATGTCAAAATAGGATGTTTCAACATCATCAGAATGTCTTCCCCCATTTTTTTCTCCTCAGTGGAATTTTGGCAAAATTGACACAATTGCAAGACGTTAATCTTTTGGACAGAGTACATTTTCCAGTGGAAAAAGGTTTCATTGAAGTTCTTCCAGCCAGTTCCAGGATGGTACAGTAATTTGTCTGCAGGACTTCTAGCCTGCTACATGGGAAAATTCTTGATCTACCCAAGTTTGAGTAACACTGTATGGCCTATATGGGAAGTCCTAGATTCCACAGTTGTCCTAAAGCCTAGGAGACACAATAATGGACCTGAAGGCCATTTTAAGGAAGTGGATATTCAAAGGTCAATCTGCTAGGATAAACTCAGGAGAGAGCCATACAATTCTGAAGATGATGATCATGGAAAGGAAATAGGGCTGGTCATCAGGCAAACCCTCCTGTCCTAGTGCAGGGGAATAGACTCCATGCCCTCTTTAGGTACCTTCCAGCCCTACATATCAATGATTCTATGAAGGTTAGAAACTTTATTTTTTAAATGAAAGCTTAGATTCTGAAGAACTTTACTCTGTCATACACACCATTTCTCTAGGTCCTTGTGTATAATATGGATCATTAACATATTCTTTGCCCCATCTTCTTTGTCCCATCTTCAAAATCATAAATGAAGAAATTAAATATGGGTAAAACATTTTCAAAAGTGCCTAAGACCCATTTTTCAACAGGAGTTAGGTTCTTAAGTAATTTCTAAAATGGGACTTAGCTCCTAAATGACTTAGGAGTCTCTTGAAATTTTTACCCTAAGAATGGTTGTATCTATCCAGCACCAATTCAGCCAGGGTTAATTGCATGCTGTGGGCTGAGAAAGGCATGCCCTCTCACTCCTGCTGGGCATGCTCCAACTGAAACCTGAGTATAACAGGGAGTAGCTCAGCTCAGACTGGGCTGAACACTGTGGACAGCAGACATGTGTTGGAGGCAGACAGAACTCCAGGACACAGAAGCCAGGGAGGCTGAGACCCACGACACTCCCTATTGAGTGCCACCAGAGGAGAGATAGTGGAGGCCATGAGACTACCAGCATTGGAAGGACAGTCTTACTGACTCTGACTGTTGGGCCATAATGCTGTTAGCTGCCAGGCTACTGCATAGACCAGGTCACTTAGGCTGTCAAATACCCATTTGGATAATCCCCCTTGATCTGACACCGTTTGACAGAGTGTACCTACCTCACAACGATGGTCATCAGAGATCCCAGTGGTATCTCATTAGTCACTCTCACAACTCAGTTCTTTGTGATTCACCATAACTCTTCGATTATGGTCTTTCCATCTGATGTCTCAATCCAAGGAGTAAGTGAGATCCTTTAAATATTCAGCAGCATATTATTTTGGTAGAAAGGGATATCACTGGGGCATCTGAGAAGAGTTATGTATGGGTGGTTCTGGTTTGAGGTAATAAAATAAAATGGAATAACAGATTAGAGGGAGTTAAATGGTATATGTTCATCCGCAGAGTGCTAAGAAGTTACATTGGCTAACTCCAACCATATATTTTGTAGTTATTACTTAATTCTTCTTGGTGTGGACAAAAGATGCAAAAACTCAGTTCATTCTCCTCATTTACTGAGCCGGATCATAAAGGCAATAAACATGCTAACAGAACTTTCCAGTCTTGGTACTAAAGGCTCTGATTTAGGGAAACACTCAGCATTTAGAAAGAGTAAATTAGAAATAAAATAACTCTCATTGTCCCACAATTTGTTAATGATATATTACTGTAGCTCTGTTATGCATGGACATGTTCTCATTTAAATTTGGGTTGTCTGAATATTGTTTATGCCTTGGCAATATGCAAGAATTTTTGCTATAAAATGTACCTAATGCTTTTTTGCATATTCCATAAGCACTTCCCACAGAGCTTTTAGTAATAAAACATGGACTTAAAGGTTATAAGAGTGACTATAAATCTGTGCTAATGCCCTATTCTAAGTTCTGCAAAATCATGGCCTTTAGGCAATGAATTTGTTAGTGAGAATAATGGTGAATGATTGCATATTCTAGTCTCATTCAGAGTTTTGAAGCAGGGATATAATACTGACACATGCCTAATGTTACTGCTATTGAATAATGTTGTGGCACACTTCTTCGGAATTCTGATAATGTACTGTTAATTTTGCTGCCCTGAACATGGGATTCCTGGAATCTCATTTTCTGGCTTAGCACATTTGTGAAGGCACTATAGAAGCATTTACCCAATATTCTAGAGATATCCACTTGTCTCCGATCAGGATACACTGACTAGGGAATCTGATCCTGATCTGAAGTCAATGGCAGTAGATTCAGACTTTGAGTGAGAAAATATTCTGATTGTGCTGTTGTGAGCTAGTTTTCTAATTGCCTTTCTTCTTTAACAAGGAGTCTTTTCATAACCCCGCTAGTGGAAAAAAGGTTTTTTGTGTAAGAACAGGAGATACAATTAGCTTTTGTATTCAGTTTTGTTGAGAATTACACTCAAGATTTCTGTACTCCATATTAGTACAATATAGTTTTGGATGAAATCCTGCCCCCATTGACGTCATTGGGAGTATTGCCAATTTCACTCATTCTGTTTTGTTGAGGACTCTGCTTGCTTATTATGTTCCACATGGAACTCTTTGACAGAGGAGGATGTTGTGAAGCCCAAGACTATAACAGGATTAAAAAAAGAACTAGATAAGTTCATGGAGGATAGGTCCATCAATGCCTATTAGCCAGGGTTGGTGTCCCTAGCCTCTGTTTGCCAGAAGCTGGGAATGGGCAACAGGGGATAGATCACTTGATGATTACCTGTTCTGTTCATTCCCTCCGGGGCGCCTGGTGTTGGCCACTGTTGGAAGACAGGATACTAGGCTAGATGGACCTTTTGTCTGACCCAGTATGGCCGTTCTTATGTTCACATGGGCATATTTATATTATCATTCCTATTGCAGAGGTGCTCCCATTGTGCTAGGCATTGTACAAACACATAGCAAAATTTTAGTCACTGTCCTGCAGAACTTACAAATGAAGACAAGAGATGACAGGTGCCCAAGAAACAGATGGGAAGAGCGCAAGATTGCAACAAGTCAATCATGATCAGTGTGATGAACAGCATTCACAGCCCACCAGCTGCCTAACCCAGTACAGTTAGCATGTTATTTTCTAGAAATGTTTAAGATGGTTATTCTTTTAATATCAACAGAAGAGCTGGTTTAAAAATTGTAAGTGTATTATAGATTTCTGGAACTGTGGTCCTGGAAGGAATCTCAAGAGACCAGCTAGTCCAGCCCCCACACTGAGGCAGGACCAAGTAAACCTAGATCATCCCTAGCAGGTGTGTTGTCTAACCTGTTCTTAAAAACCTCCAAAGACAGGAATTCCTCAAGCTCTCTTGGAAGTCTATTCTAGTACTTAACTACCCTTAAAGTTAGAAAATTTTTTCAATATGTAACCTAAATTACCCTGGCAGCATATTAAGCTGATTACTTCTTTTCCTACCTTCAGTTTAGATGGAGAGTAATTGATCACCATCCTTTTTATAACAGCCCTTAATATATTTGAAGACTGTTATCATCTTTTGTCAAGGCTTTTCCCCCCACCCCCTTAGTCTTCTCTCAAGACTAGACATACCCACTTGCTAAATTTTTCCAGAGGTCAGGTTTTCTAAACTTTTTTTTAGATCATTTTTGATGCTGTCCTCTGGACTCTCTCCAATTTGTTCACATCTTTCTTAGTGTAGCAACCAAACTGGACACAGTACCCCAGCAGAGGCATCTCTAGTTCCAACTAAAGTTGCCACTGATGTTGATACACCCAAGAATATCCACCTTTTTTGCCATCATATAACATTGTGACTCATATTCAATTTGTGAGCCACTATATTGCATGAAAACTTCTGCAAGACATGGTTCTTTTTGTTTGAAATTTACTATATTTTTAACCTTCAAAAATTAGTTTTGGTGGGAAACATTATTCAATGTTTTTTTCTACTGGAAAATTGGAAGTGGGAAACAGTGAAAGCAGGGGCTGTCGAGTGCCATTTAAAGTGAGGGGGAGGGGTGGGATAGTGAGCCCGCCCTGCATGTACTCTGTCGTAGCTCCTCCCCTGCCAGGCTGGCGTGACTCCTTGCTCTCTCCTCTGGGGCCTCACTACAGTGTGCAGGCAGGGCCTTCCCTCTGCAATGTCCCACCCCCTTCCTAGCTGTGGTGCTGGCAATGGTGGTTGGCCAAAAAGTTGTTGAGTCATTGCCCGGGTGGTCGCCATAGCTGTTCAGCCTACATGTGGGAAAGAATGAGAGGGCGCATTTATTTTCTCTCCAGCAAAACAATTTTTGGAAACATGTCAAAAAAATTTTGTTCAGAAAATTTTCATCACTTTATTCAAAAGGGTTTTTTTTTTTTTTAACCAAAAAAAAAAAAAAATCATTTTGGTTTCAATGGCATTTCCACTGAAAAAAGTTTTGATGGAAAATTTTCAACTAGACTCTGATCCTGCAAAGAGTTATGCATGTGTTTAACTTTAAGCATGTGAGTAGTCCCCATGGCATATACTGTAAGGGGGGAATCTGGGTGTGACAGATACTGCATGGCTGGGATTGCAATATCTTTGAAGACCATATTGTGTTAAAATCACATATCACTGTGGGTCAGGGATTATATGCAAATGCAGGAGGGAGTGTTATCACAGCTCCTCCAGGAACCAAAAACAGTGCAGGGTGATTAAGGCGAATCACTTCGGTTGTAAACACCTCCAGAGCTAACACTCCCTGGAAAGGTTTGCATATACTGGTTCAAACTGGGTTTCCCAGAGAGCAACAGAAAAAGAAAGGGGCTTTGATGTAAAAAGGCTGGGTTCAAACTGACGCAGGGCTTTCTTTCTGATGCAGCCAACAATCAGGGCCTTCTGTCCAAGACGGGCCCCAGTCGCTGAGGAAGGATTGCAAAGACTTTCAACTACTATTGCCCCATAAGAATGATGGGTGACCTCTGATAAGCTTTTAGCATGTGTATAGGAACTGTTACTCTTTTTATATGTTTTGTCTGTAACACTTTTACCTCAGAATAAATGTGCTTGTTTAGAAATAGGTGTGTGGGAATTTATAACTACTGATAAAACACTGTTCATAGTGTTGGAGAAAAAAGCAAAGCATGGCCACTGGCCTTTAATCAGACTGGCTTGATGGGGATATCACAATATAAGGCCGGGAGCTGTGCAGCATTAAAACATGGGTCATGAGGGAGTGGAACAAGTGCCCCTGCCCAGTGACAGGTGATGGCTGGAAACTTGAGACCTGACTGGGCACCCCTGGAGTACATGACAAAGGGGAGGATACAGGTGCAGTTACCCTGAAACTATGACATAAGTGAGAAAGGAGTGCATGGGGGAAATCTTAAGATGAGATGTGGGGGACCAGAAAGAGAGGGGCAGGGATATGGGACAAAATTGAGAGTGGAGGTTGGGAAGTTTAGGGGAGAAAATGGTAAGAATCTATTGATTTGATAGGGACCAGTGTGACAGATTTCTATTACCAACTAGTTATTATTATTATTACTAATTGGTAATAATTAGTTATTACCAATTAGTTACCAATTAACTATTAGTGAGGAATTGAAGGATTTGACTGGGCAGAAGATATCCACATTAGTGGAGCATATTCACAAATATGCCAGTTAGGATCCATTATCATTTGCATAACATCTCCCACTTTCCAAACTTTTACATAGACTTAACATAATTTAATATAAGGTGCTTTTATAATACCTAGGTTTATTATGTGCATGTGTTTGTTTTCATATTAGGGTTGAGGAAAGTGGGTTGCATGTGTTTAGATTGCTTGATTGTAGGTCTCTCTGCTAGAACGTCATGAACCATTTTAAAATAAAAATCATACAGTTCTATCTGTAATGGTCTCAAAGATAAAGGGATACAAATGATTTAAGATAAAAATGTGGGCCTGCATTGCCATCCTCTCTAATTAAAGTTATTATTACTACTTGGAAAATGTACTTGCAAAGCCAGCAATTAGTGAACAAAGAAGCTGACAAATATTTCAGTCACAAGGACATCATCAGCCTTAATGCTTCCATGAAGATTATACAGCCGTGTGATCCAGTTGCTAGATCATAGGCATGGAAGGTAGGATGACCTTGGTTCTGATGGTAGCTGAACTGCTGACTGTAGTGTGAGCCTGAGAGCCATTTGACCTTCTTGTACTCCAGCACTGCTGAAAAATCAAGTTAAAAGTATTTCTTCCCTAGGTAGAGGGGTGAAGGGCTACTGTAGATCCTTTATGGTAACTGTATTAAAAAGAGGAAATCAAACAACGATAGCTGGTGGAATCACTGTGTGCACTTGTCATAAATATAAAGGGAAGGGCAAACCCCTTTAAAATCCCTCCTGGCCAGAGGAAAACTCCTCTCACCTGTAAAAGGTTAAGAAGCTAAAGGTAACCTCGTTGGCACCTGACCAAAATGACCAGTGAGGAGACAAGATACTTTCAAAAGCTGGGAGGAGGGAGAGAAACAAAGGGTCTCTGTCTGTCTATATGCTGCTTTTGTCGGGGATAGACCAGGAATGGAGTCTTAGAACTTTTAGTAAGTAATCTAGGTAGGTATGTGTTAGATTATGATTTCTTTAAATGGCTGAGAAAAGAATTGTGCTGAATAGAATAACTATTTCTGTCTGTGTATCTTTTTTGTAACTTAAGGTTTTGCCTAGAGGGATTCTCTATGTTTTGAATCTAATTACCCTGTAAGGTATCTACCATCCTGATTTTACAGAGGGGATTTCTTTACTTCTATTTACTCCTATTTCTATTAAAAGTCTTCTTGTAAGAAAACTGAATGCTTTTTCATTGTTCTCAGATCCAAGGGTTTGGGTCTGTGGTCACCTGTGCAAATTGGTGAGGCTTTTTATCCAACATTTCCCAGGAAAGGGGGGGTGCAAGTGTTGGGAGGATTGTTCATTGTTCTTAAGATCCAAGGGTCTGGGTCTGTAGTCACCTAGGCAAATTGGTGAGGCTTTTTACCAAACCTTGTCCAGGAAGTGGGGTGCAAGGTTTTGGGAAGTATTTTGGGGGGAAGGACGCGTCCAAACAGCTCTTCCCCAGTAACCAGTATTTGTTTGGTGGTGGTAGCAGCCAATCCAAGGACAAAGGGTGGAATATTTTGTACTTTGGGGAAGTTTTGACCTAAGCTGGTAAAGATAAGCTTAGGAGGTTTTCATGCAGGTCTCCACATCTGTACCCTAGCGTTCAGAGTGGGGGAGGAACCTTGACAGTACTGCATTCTATACTGTATTAACTTCTGTTTCTGCTGATTTCTTGCCTTTGGGTTGAGACTGAAGAGATATTTAGAAATAAAAATGGTTTTAAACTATATATTCCCAGTCTTATTTGCTGCATCTCTCCCAGATTTCTCCCATAGGGAAAATATTTTTAGTAGGACTCTCAATGATTGATCATGATTAATTCTGTGATTTTAAAAAGTTAATTGCTCGATGAATTGCACTGTTAAGTATCTTGCAATGCCAGCTACAACAGTGCCATGAGAACTCCTGTTCTCACTTTCAGATAACATTGTAAACAAGAAGCGGGCAGCATTGTCTCCTGCAAATGTAAACAAATTTCTTTGTCTGAGTGATTGGCTGAACAAGAAGTAGGACTGAGTGGACTTGTAGGCTCTAAAGTTTACATTGTTTTATTTTTGAAGGCAGGTTTTGTTTGTACATAAGTCTACATTTGTAATTTCAACTTTCATGTAAAAGAGATTGCATTACAGTACTTGTATTAGGTTAACTGAAAAATACTATTTCTTTTGTTTTTTACTGTGCAAATATTTGTAATAAAAATATAAAGTGAGCACTGCACACTGTGTATATTGTGTTGTAATTGAAATCAATATATTTGAAAATGTAGAAAACACCCAAAATATTTAAATAAATGGTATTCTATTATTGTTTAACAGTGTGATTAATTGCAATTAATTTGTTAATTGCTTGACAGCTCTAATGTAGAAAATCTTCCAAAATATTAAATAAATTTCAATTGGTATTCTGTTGTTTAACAGTGCGATTAAAACTGCGAGTAATCATGATTAATTTTTTTGAATTAATCGCATGAGTTAACTGCGATTAATCGACAGCCCTAATGGTTAGACGGTGATTCAATTTTTATTTAAATCTTGCTTACAAGGTTTTCCCAATTTGATACAGATCTTAGGTGAAGTCTTTAGCTAGTGTATGTTGGTGTAGCTCCAAGGATCTGGCTCCTCATTTTTGTGAATGTTCTAGAGCAAGAGAGCAAGCAATCATGCAAATCCCAATTTTTAAAGGGGCCTTAATGAATGGGGCCTATACGGTTGCATTGGTAGACCCCACTATCTTATTTTGCATGTCTAGTTTTCTCTACTACAAGGCCTGTTCTGCACTCTGCTAACACTCCCATTGACTTCAGTCAGAGCTTTGCCTCTAGGGCACACAGGACCTGACCCCCAGTTTGTGCTTGCTGATAAGGAACAAGCTAGTGTTCTTTAATGGATCTTATCAGCAACGGGGCAGTGACAAGGGATGGTTTGACTGAATGGTGAAATATATTTCCCACAGAAAAGAATAATATTTGTTCCTGTAGTGCTTGCTGGGATTTTGAACATATCTTTCTGTATCTTACATAACAGGCTTGGGAGTCTATAAAGATGAAATATGACAGCTCAGGTTTGCTGAATTAAATGCAGGCATTTTAAGCTGAACAACTGTCTTGATTATAAAGTCAATAGCCAAGTAAAAACAAATCTTCATGGAAATTACAAACATGTCCATATGTCATGGAGAGCCCACAGCTCAGTAAGTTTTAAAATCCAATCTTCAGAGAGGTTTGTTAACTTTCAGTTTGTGAATGTTATGCACTTACAAGCAGGCAGGTTTCCCTACATCAATTTTAAAGTGAATCTCTAAAAGACATTTTGAAATAAAACTGAAAAAGCAATACAGTAGTCTGATATGTCACATAAAGTCTGACAGAAAGATGTTATCCTTGTTTCCCTAAGTAGTGTGGAATGCTTATTTGATGATGTCTTGTCTAATGCCCACATTTCTATGACAATTCTATCTGTGCTATCCAATGGATGATGATGTGGTAGGAAAAAATGCACCACAAGTGTCATAATTTCTTAACTGCATCTTTGCAGAAGTAATTGTATCTTTTTAGGATCAAATCCTATAGTTCTTACTTGCAAACAATAGGAGTGAAATGCAGGTCAAATGAAGTCAATGTAAGTTTTGCCATTTGCTTCAATGGAGACAGGATTTCATGCTGGGGGTTTTGCCTGAATGAAGAAGGCAAAATTTGGCCCTTAAGTAATTGGCTGGGTTATGGAATGTCTGTGAATTACAAACTGCCCTGAACCAAATCCCTGGATGGAAACACTCTTAGCATGGTGGAGAAGTTTGTATCCAAATTCAGACTTAAAGCTCAGGTTCAACTTTACCAAAGCAAAAAAAAAAAAAAAAAAATTTACTGATGTGTGGTTTTTTTAAAGTAACATTGTGGGTGAACCCAAAATATATTGTAGGAATATTACTAGCGTGGAGACTGTATCAAGGCTTCCACTTACGTACCTAGGAAATGCAAAATAATCCCATATGCATCAGATATCCCTTTAGGCTCAATTCTGCCCTCATTTACCGTATGTGTATGTGAACAATCATAACTTTCAAAACCTGCTATTCTGCTTTGAGGAAAAGATGAACAGTGGATCTTAAGGTTATGGGTTTGTCTGGTTTTTTCCTGTTTGAGAAACTAAGTCTATCATGAAAAATTAAAATTTGAAAAAAAAAGAAAATAAGTTGTTCTTTTATTTTAGCTATTCTCTGTAGAAGAAAATAGGTCTCAAATGCTTACCATAGAAGTTTTCTGAACTCTAGTTCATGATTTCAAGGCACAGCAGTAATCTTTGGTTCAGTGCAAAACACCATTTTCAGGAGTCCTGGCGTCTTTACAAATAGAGGAAAAATGATATTTGGCTGTTAAGAAATTAAAAATGCAATTGCAATAGAACTATAGGAGAGCATTGAACTGTTAGTGATCTCAGCTCAAGAACTGGCACTACAAAGAACCTACAGTTAGCACATCAAGCTATCAAGAGAAATATTATTTTGAAATTAAGATGGATAATGCTTTAATCAATGAGGATTTCTAATTGACCCTATAGATGCCAATGCAAGCTATGACTTTATATTCCAGGTTGCTTCTTTCTATTGAGCAGCACTTGTACAAAAGGGAGACCATATCAGTTACACCAAATGCAGGGGTTATCAATCGTATCTGGCACTGCAAACATGGCATTCATTTTTCATTTCTCAATAAATGGAATACATGAGCTCCTGATTATGTTATAAAGCAGCTGGGACAGGGAAAAGATCCTGACTGGCTGTTCAGCATTCGCCAACTGTTGTTTAATTTCAGTAATGTTATATTTGAAATGCTTCAACCCTGATTGACAGTTTCCATTATCAAACTAATTTTATTTAAATAACTTTCTATGTGACTGAAAAAGGAAAAATCCCCTTAGGACAGGCTTATCAGGCCAAATGGCCTTTCCTACTCAATGGTTCCTTATTAGCTAAATTACAAATCTGTACCTGCTGGGAAGTCAGCATCCAGGCTGTCCTAGGAGGTTTTTTAACAGCTCTTAGGATGTTGAGAATTCTTTCTTTGATTTGGTTGTTGAAGAGGTTTTTTTTTCTTTTCTAATGGAATATTCCAATATAAGGTTATGTCTACACTACTGCAGTAAATTGACCTAAATTACACAACTCCAGCTATGTGAATAATGTAACTGAGTTGACGTAGCTTAGGTTGACTTACTGCGGTGTCTACCATGCTGGATCAACAGGACACACTCTCCCCTTGATTTACCTTACTTTTCTTGTTCCAGGTGGACCAGGGGTTGACCAGAGAACACTCTGCCATTGATTTAGCGGGTTTTCAGACCTGCTAAATCCATCCCTGGTGCATCGATCGCCGGAGCGTTGATCCGGCAGTAGTGTATACATAGCTTAAGATTCTTTCAGTGATGTTCTATCACTAGAGATAGATGCATATTATCAGTAAGTCCTATAACAAGAAGTGCCAGAGGGGAAACAGCTCTCTATTTCTGCTACTGGAGGAAAAAAGGAAGGTGCTACCACATAGTGCTTCATTTGCCTGAGCTACTTACCAACATTTCCTCCAGTGACACTTGGGAGGCCACCATAACCATACATGAATTTAGATTTTGAGGGGAAAAGGGCTTCTAGCTTGTAGCAAGGATTTTGTTCATGGGTCTGACATGCTACTAATTCCCCTCTAAGGATCCTGCACCTTAGGGAAGACTTTGTAGCAAGAAATGATGCAGACAGAGAAGTTTGTGAGATGCATTTGCAAGAACCTTGCAATGAAAGAAGATGCAGGGGTGATTCTTTCTGGAAACCACAGCGAACATCAGCAGAGCTGACTGAACTCTGGTAAGGACCTTGCTGCTAAATAAAGTTGAAATCACTATAGCTGGACTGGGTAATGGAGTCTCAGGACAGAATCAGGCAACACATCCCAAGCGACTGGAGATAGGCCTGCCTAAGTGTTCTTCCGGACTCTGGGATGATCCTGCTCACTAACACCAAACCTTGAGTGGAGTTTACTGAATGGGAAACGGAAAAGGAACTTAATATAGGGACACCTATTGGACATTGACACTGGCAGATGGCAGACTGATTTAATGGACTACTGCCAAATTTCTTGGAAGGGAGTGTTCTATTACTCATTCAGATGGATATATTGTTGCTGCATTTTCCCAAGTGTTCTGTTCCCCTTGTTTCATACATAGAATGAGGGCTGTGAATGGGGAAGTATTGCCTAGTAAAGGCACTCAGGGAAGCTTTTTAGTGATCACAGAAATTCTGGGTGGGGGCTCAAGTTGATGGTGTTTGTCAGTGTTAAGAGGAATTCCTATCTATACTTGGTCCTTGTTGCTTCTGACAGCACTCGGCAGAACAGTTACAGAAAGATGTTGAGTATTGGATAACTACATAATGGGAGACCTGGAGAGTGGTGATACAACAGCTCAACTGTTTTCTTTAGTATATGCAGTTTAGAGTTCTTACTGGACCACTTCTAGACTTTGCACAAGTAGATGTTCAAGAAAAGCGGCAATGAGATTTTACAGAGCACATAATATTAAAAATAAAAAAGATGCTCATGTGTTCTACCATAATTTTTATTATTGTTTTTTACTCACTGTTTATAATTAACCTGTGGGTGTTGGAAGCTAAAGTTCATTTGCTTATTGATATTTTTTTTTCTCTCAGATACGTTTGGGAAGATTTGTTCTAGTTGGCATTAGCTCTTTCCTTAGAAAGAAGAGCATTATTTTTTATTTTATTCAATACATTGTGTGTGTACACTTATTACATACCATCTTCCTATGCCTAGTGCGTGTAAGTCATACCTTTGCAGAGGGCCAGGACAAGACTTACAGACCACAGGGATGTTGTTGGGGGCACTGGGGCATGGCCACTAGGTAACTCGAGGGGATGGAAGACCACGAGTGTCGATGAAGCCCCCTTGCACTAGGCCCAGGTGTCCTTGGCCCCCCCTTCTTCCTGGAGGGCACTCGCAGCAGCTCTGCGTACTAGGCCCAAGTGTCCTTGGCCCCCCCGCCAGGAGGCACACACAGCAGTTATGCTGAGGATCTGCAACAATATGCTGCAGAGTCAGACTGCCTGAAACTAAGCAAGGCCAAACAGGGCAGATATGGAAGAACAATGCTGAATAAAGCAGCTTTATGTATAGTTTAACAAATGATACAGAGAACCAGCTGGGAACTGGATTGGCTGGCTATATGGATACTTGGGGCAGCTTGCTGTTGGATAAGTATGCTGGGAAAAGGGATATATAAAAGCCTGTGTGACTTCCTGCTCTGTGTACAGGATTTGAGATTCAAATCTCCCTGTACCTATTTGAAGGTTCAAATAAACTTTTCTGCTTCTCCACCCCGTTGTGATTATTGGGTGTAGCACACTGGGTAGCGAACCAACTCAAGGTGTTGTTCAGCCTCTCGGCAACAATGTGATGATTCATTCGTTAGTCTTAGTAATACTATGTTGTGAGAGCTTTAGATGAAAAGTGCATTATGTAGTGATCACTGTTCAGAAGTTAACATATACAACTATTAACCAAAATACCAGCATTTCCCCATTCTAAATGCAGGAAAATACTTGATAACTCAGATTCTGCACTGTTGTAACTGGGAAATACTGTGGTTGCCATTTTAAACAGGTACTAAGGGCAAAGTTTTATTATCTCAAGTGGTACGTTGTTTTCATAGTGTTTTCTTCCTTATTTATTTAGATCCATATTTATGAAGGAAGCTCTCCCCTCTGAAGCCTCTGGGTACATTTACATTGCTGAAAATGTAATTACCATGTATATCAACAAAATCACAACATACTACCTATAAAAAGCAGCACATCCCCCTACTTTTGAAACTAGAAGCAGCAACAATGCTATCAATCTAGCTTAAGGGGAAGCTCAGTACAAATATAATGAACTTCACTTGTTACTGTGTTTCATTAATGCCAGGGAGAGATTTATTTTAGGGTGAGAATATGTCTCAGGAGTGTTAATGTTAGAGCTGGCCAAAAGCTGTACACCACAGTTAAACTGATCAATATCAATGTTAGTTGATTTGCAAAAAAACCTCCAAAACAAAACAACCCAACACACAGGAAAAAATCATTCTCACCGCAATTTCCCCCCCATGAAAATACAAGCCGTTATTGCATGGAATGGAAATGGTCATTCAGCTGGAGCAAGCTGTGAAAGTGGCTAAATGGAGAGTTTCAGTCAGAATGATTGGAGTGAGAATCATTTTTCCAGTAACTAAAATCCAGCTGTTTTTATCATCAAAGGCCATGTTTGTTGACAGAAGAAGAGAAATGCATCCTATTCCTGCTTTAAGTAAAAAACAAAACATAAAACCTTCAACCTCATGAGAGGTACTTCTGTCATATATCATGAATGCTCTTGAACTGTCCTATGTTTCCTGCTGGTGAAAAAACATACAAAGGGTACAAAGTATTCCAAAAGCCTCTGTGGCTTTTAAATTGCTCTCTGGGATGTAATCCCTCTTCACCATGCTAGAAATGCAGAAGTTGAGGCCAAAATAATTTAGAGGTCATGCACTGTTCCCTCTAAGCTGTGCGCGTGTGTGCACGCACACAGATCCTAAATCCCACGCACCCGGCAAAACACCGCATGCTCAAAAATTTGCACAGAAGCACAAACATTTGCACAGAAGAAATTTTTTGCGCACATGGCCTGTCAAAAATGAGAGGGAACATTGGAGGTCAGGGAACTGGGTGGGTAAAATTAAGGTGAGTGGCCTCTTACTCTGGCCTCTTAAATCAGTCTTACACTGTGTCAAGGTTCCTCCCCCACTCTGAACTCTAGGGTACAGATGTGGGGACCTGCATGAAAAACTTCCTAAGCTTATCTTTACCAGCTTAGGTCAAAACTTCCCCAAGGTACAAAATATTCCACCTTTTGTCCTTGGATTGGCCGCTACCACCACCAAACTAATACTGATTACTGGGGAAGAGCTGTTTGGACACATTTTCCCCCCCAAAATACTTCCCAAAACCTTGCACCCCACTTCCTGGACAAGGTTTGGTAAAAATCCTCACCAATTTGCATAGGTGACCACAGACCCAAACCCTTGGATCTGAGAACAATGAAAAAGCATTCAGTTTTCTTACAAGAAGACTTTTAATAAAAATAGAAGTAAATAGAAATAAAGAAATCCCCCCTGTAAAATCAGGATGGTAGATACCTTACAGGGTAATTAGATTCAAAACATAGAGAACCCCTCTAGGCAAAACCTTAAGTTACAAAAAAGATACACAGACAGAAATAGTTATTCTATTCAGCACAGTTCTTTTCTCAGCCATTTAAAGAAATCATAATCTAACACATACCTAGCTAGATTACTTACTAAAAGTTCTAAGACTCCATTCCTGGTCTATCCCTGGCAAAGACAGAATATAGACAGACCCAGACCCTTTGTTTCTCTCCCTCCTCCCAGCTTTTGAAAGTATCTTGTCTCCTCATTGGTCATTTTGGTCAGGTGCCAACGAGGTTACCTTTATCTTCTTAACCCTTTACAGGTGAGAGGAGCTTTCCCCTGGCCAGGAGGGATTTCAAAGGGGTTTACCCTTCCCTTTATATTTATGACACACTGATATAGCCCCATTAATTCACGGCAGTTTTAAAACCAATGCAAGAGAAGAATCATATGCTAAACTGCTGGTGGAGCTCTGCGGGTCTTTCCCTCCATAGCTTGGAAGTGACCCCGTCAGTGTGTATGTAATGCCTTCTCTGTGTGTAATAGGGGCTCTCTCTTTAAGAGATTTATGAGGGGGAGGGTAGGAATGAGTTGTGGCTGGGTCATTGTTGCTAGGCAGATGCACAATTAGCATCTGCCTTGGGTGTGGTATTGGGTGTGGTAGTTTTGGGTATGCTCCCATAGATTCCCTGTGGCTGGACTCAGACTCCATGAGGGCAAGTAGTCAGGGTAGCTGCTTTAAGAAAAAGACCAGATGCTCTGTGTGGGTTGGGAGAAACAGAGCCACAGGAGCAAAAAGCAGGCTGTTTCCCCTAACTCAGAAGCATTTTGCAGCAGGTTAATGATACTGTTAACTCTCTGACAGGGAAGACCTGGGAGTGTTAATTGTAGAAATGGAAAATTGGGAGGGAAAACTAATTTCTTGTACTTTAATTTTGTACTTGGAATGTTGTTTGATTTTAGCCAAACTGCTTTAGTTAAATTGTGTCAACTAAAATGATGCATCTACTTTTCTCTTATTTAAATGTGGTGGTGGGGAATGAGTCAATTATATTTTTCTATCCTCAGTTTTGTATTTTTGTTTTGTTGTTTTTTTTAAAATGTATATACTTAACAGAGTGGTTGATTAATTGGCTAGCTGACTAGCTAACTGGGTGATTTCAGTGGAGGAGGAGAAAGAATCTGCATGCATAGAGCCCGGCAAATCTGCAGAGATCCGCTTTATATCCGCAGACCATGTTTGTGGATTGTGGATGGATGTGGATAATCGCTGCTAGTGTAGGAGTCTCACAACAGATTTTTTGATGGCTTCTGAGTGCAGCCACCAACTCTTGCTGGTGGCCACTCTGAAATTTTTTCCTAAAATACTTAATTAATTTTAGGATAAACAAATAAATGTGCACATCCACGTGTCCATGTCATTGTAATTTACTTATGTAGGGTTGTTGTTGTTGTGGTTGTTTTTTTCCAGACTCAATAATAAAAATAATGTACAGTTGTCTCTATTCTTTACTGGATCTAAACAGAATAGAAACACAAATACAGTGCTTTGCACGTTTTTGTATTTTTTTGTTGTTTCTTTTGCTTTTCTGGTTGCTTTTTTTTTTATAAAGACTTGCTAGTTGGTAAGTCTGCTGCTATGAAAACATGGTACTTGTATGTTAATATCACTTTTCACAGCCTCCCAGCTAGCTACTAAATGTGCTGTGAAAAGTGATATTAACAAACATACAAGTATCACTTTTCACAGAAGATTTACTCAGCCCTGACAAGCCCAGAGACAAATTAAGCCCTGGATGGGGAGGTGGGTAGGAAGGCAGCAGGGGCCAGGGTTGATTGACAGGTGAGCCCAGGGAACGGAGCTCTCCACTGCATAGTCAGACACCAAAACCCCATGACTGGAGACTGTTGCCTGCCATCCCAGAGCTGAAGTCCAACCCCACCACCTCAGGGAAGGTGGAGAACTCACTGGGTGGCTGCTCCTCCAGCAGTTGTATCTCCAGAGGGGGACCCCACGGGCAGGGTCACTGTTTTGTCCCCCTCCCCCAGTCACTGCCCAGGATTTCTGTGGCCGCAAGAAAAGCCTCTGGTGGCTGCATTTGAGAAACGCTGTGCTAGTGTGACCATCTTGAATTTTTTAGCCTTCACTTATTTTTTCAGTGCTCTGAGGTCCAGTATGGGTCTCCAGCCTCCCCTTTTTCTTGGGAATCAGGAAATATTAGGGTAGGAATGAGTTGTGGCTGGGTCATTGTTGCTAAATTTAATAAAATTTATTAAAAATAAAATAAATATATAAAATAAAAATAAAAATCTTTGACTCTGAGTGTATAGGGATGGGTTCTGTGGCTCCTGGGTGTATGAGATGATCTATTTCCTGTCTTAACAGTCTCTCGTCAAAAAGGTCCCTGAAGAGGGATGGGGAGGCGGATGTGGGGAGGTGAAATGTATGGAATACCCTTTCAAGATAATCTCTAGAACCTCTCTGTTGGTTATGTGTTCCCAATTTTAAAGGAACAGAGCAAAGTGGCATCCAAAGAGATGCGGGAGGTTAGAAAGTTGCAGCTAATGTCACTGGGAATGGTCATTTGGGCCTCGACCAAGGCGTCAAAACTGGTGTTTCGATGTGGAAGGTTGTGATGTTGAGGGCAGAGTCTGAGGGTGTATGCCTCTGAAATTTGGAATTTTTCTGCTGTGGCTCATAGTACCACTGTGATGGGTACTGGGGTGCATGAGATTTGTGGGAAGACTGAGTACTAAATTTCCTTTTCTGTCAAGGTGTATAGATCCCTGCTACTGTAGTGTGGCCCTGGAGTCTTTGAGAGTGTGGAGTGATGCATCAGTCTTATCTGCAAACACCTTGAAGCCTTCAAAAGGGATGTCCTCAACAGTAGTCTGTACTTCCTTTGGCAGCCCCAAAAGATGCAACCACAACACCCGTCACATCACAACCACTGCTGAAATCATGCATGCTGCTGTATCCATGGCGTCTAGTGGGGTCTGGAGTGCTGTTCTTGCCACTAATTGCCCTTTGTGTATGATGGCCTGAAATTGTTCTCGTCATGACTCTGACAGGTGGTCAGTAAAGATGTTGAGTTTGGCATAGTTTATATGGTCATATTTGGCTATTAAGGCCTGGTAGTCTGCAATTCTGAATTGCAAGGTCACGGAAGAATAGGCCTTCCTTCCAAACAAGGCAAGCCTTTTTTGGTCCCTATCATAAGGGTTGTATTTCAAGTAATGTTGGTGGCCATGGGAGTTCACCACATCCACCATGATGACATTATGTGGAGGCTGATGTGATGGGTTCCTTCTGGGGTGCCACCTGGAACTAGGGTACCTTCTGACTCACCAGCCATGGCTCTATCTCATGCTGTGCTTCTGTGACAAGCTGCAGACCTGCTCCCAGTTCTACATTTCCACCAGGTAGGGACACACCCAGCTGCAGTTACATGCAGGCTGACCAGCCACTGCATGAACCAACAATAGAGAGGCTACAGCCAAAATCACTACCAGCTTTCCAACCTAGGACCTCAGAGCTGTACTGTCCTGCCCTGGTCAAAACCCTGATCAGTATGAATTTGTTATCCAGTTTGCCTCCCCCTCAATGTGGAGAGGAAATGCAACAGCCTTTGCCCCTTGAGTTAAGATTTCCAAGCACTTCATTCAAACTCACTGGTTTAGATAAAGCAAAAACAAATTAATTAACCACAAAAGAGAGATTTTAAGTGATTATAATTGATAGCAAACAGATCAAAGCAGATTACCTAGCAAATAAACAGAAGCACAAATTATGCCTAAAATACTAGAAAGGTAGGATATGCATTAGCAAATTCTCACCCTGGCTGATGATACAAGCAGGCTCCAGATTCTTAAGGGACAAGCTGCTTTTGCTTTGCAGCTTGGGATCCCCAGGTTTTCATACTCAGGCTAGAAATCCCTTTATCCTGCGTTCAGCTCTTCTCCCCCACTCAGTCTTTGTTCCTCAGATGTTTCCAGGAGTCCTCTTGTGTGGGGAGTGAAGAAGAACAGATGATGTCACTCCCTGTCTTATTTAGCTTTAGCATATGGCAGGAACCCTTTGTTTCAAGCTTGGTTCCCAGACCAGTTTGTGGAAAAATACAAGACATCCCAAAATGGAGTCCAGAGTCATGTGGCCTGATTACATGCCCTTGCATACCTTACAGAATCATAGCAGCCATTACTTACAGGATGTCTGAAGCAGGAAGCAGGATACTCAGGAAGGCTCACTGGGTGGGAGATAAGCTTTTCTTAAGGCCTATTGTTTTTCCTAATGGCCCATTACCTTGAATAGGCGCATCAGAGCCGGCTATCTAGACTGGAAGCATTTTGCCTAGTGGGTGTCACCCAGGTGTAACTTTTGAAATACAGATACAGCATCAATATTCATAACTTCAGAGACAAAAATGGTACATGCATACCAATAAGATAATCATATTCAGTAAATCATAACTTTTCCAATGACACCTTACATGACCCATCTTATACAGAATGCATCAGAATTATGTCCTAATTCTTTCCTAATCATACAACTATGAAGAATATGGGGTGCAGTGTCACAGTTGCGGGGAAAAAGAAATTCCGTATATTTGGGGGATACATAGTACTTTTTATTGGCCCTTTTGTATGTTAGTGTGGCTAATGCTGGTGTTGGCCATATGAGCTTAGCCTGATCCAAAAGAGCCTCCATGATGGAGAGGGCGATCCTCGAGGAGGAGGATGTATGTAATATGTCCAACAACTTATGGTGGGTGTCCTTTACATCCTTAAGAGGGATCTGCAGTGTATCTGCCACCCTCTTTGTAAGGTTCTGAAAGGGCCTGAAATCATCTGCCATGGATGGTGGAAGGGGCATCACTGCCGTGTCTGGAGAGGAGGAAGAGGTATTAGTTTGCAGTGTGGTCTCCTCTTCTAGTCTGATATCCTGCTGCTCAAAAATTTCCATCTCTAAGGTGCCACAAGTACTCCTTTTCTTTTTGCGAATACAGACTAACACGGCTGTTACTCTGAAACAAGGAAGTTATGAGGCTCTAGATATGGAGGCTGAAGGAGAGGGCCTCACAAACTCTTGGTGGGTGACACTAGAAGCTGGGGAGGTGTGGGGAGTCTTAGTGTTATAGGGTTTCTATTAGTTTTTTCTTCGCTCACTTTTTGGAGGTCTTGAATGGGGAATCCAAAGATTTTTCCCTCAGTTTACCCTCTTTAGAGGTAGAAGGCTCGAGTCACTGAGGAGACTTGGGACCTGAGTTGGTCACAGGTTGAAGAGCTCCCATTATAAGGAATAGTTAGTTAGTTCCTGTTTTTTTCAGGATCTGGCTTTCAGCTGTGGACAAAAAGTACACTTTTCTGGAATGTGGGCCTCAATGAGGCAACATACGCAGTAGGAATGTCTGTCTGTTACTGGTATAGACTCCCTCTTAAACCCGGGGGAGCCAGGCATGCCTTTTGCTGGGGGCAATCCCCAGTGGTGTAGGGAAGGGGTAAAATAAAAGTTTTTTTGTTGTTTGTTTTTGAAGAGGGAAGAAAAAACTAATAGAAACCCTATAACACTAAGAAAAGGCGACAGAAAATGCTAAGAATATCTAAGAGAAAAGATTTCTAAAGAGGGAAAGTATCCATGAATGGACTAGTCAGGGGCAGTTGACTGAGGTTTGGTTCACCTGCACAGAGGTAGTTGGGCTGAAGGCAAAGCATGTGGGAAGGAGAGTGCATGTACGGGCTGAACAGATACTGCTATCAAAGATCTCTGATCAGAAGCACAGGGATGCAGACACACCTACAATGGAGCACCCATCAGAATGCTACTTGAAGAAGAACACTTTTTCTCCAGGCCCTTTATGATTCCATAGATTTTCCCTAAGTTGTCTCTTTTACAAGCTGAAGAGTCCCAGTCTTTTTAATCTCTCCTGATATGGAAGCTGTTCCATACCTTTAATCATTTTTGTTGCCCTTTTCTGTACCTTTTTCAAATCTAATATATATTTTGAGATGGAGTGACCAGAACTGCACACAATATTCAAAGATGTATCCAAAACCACATTCCACTACACAACCAATTCTGAGTTTCGGTGTAGGTATGATGTCTCCCAGTATGTCCTTGGAGGAATTCTGGGTTAAAAATAAGACAGGTTATGAAAATGTATCTCTCTATAGCCCCTGTTCACCTATAGATGGGGATAGAGATCTCCTTCCCTGGTAGAGCTTCTGTCCATCTGGAATTCTGGGTAAATACTGCTTATTCTCCAGCCCTGCTGCCCCCTGTTCACCAGGACCAGAGAGTTCATTAATATGTAAAGCTTCAGGGCTTAATTAATAATCAGGTCCAGGTTCATACAATCCACTATTACTCCCTTAAACAATTTAAGGACAAATTTTCTGCAGTGGCTAGAACATCTTGCCAAGATTCTTTGCTTTTTTTCAGGCCCTATATGGTCACACTATTGTGATACTCATCAGGTGACTGGTTATTATCTAATTAATTGTTTGATATGTTATATGAAAGTTAGTTGAAGAGAGCTTTTGTCAAAAGGCTTTAATCTTGAATTATGTGATGTTCTTATTAATAGTTAAATAAAGCCCATATTATTTGTAGTTAGTTACACATACTAAGATAAGGAGAAGGGGGAAATCTTATGCTCCAGGGAGAGGTCTGATAACCACAGAGATCAGGAAAGCTTTTTCTCCCATCTTCTCTATGTACATCTCTGCACAATTAATTATGAGAATTATAGGATTTTCTAGACTTCCTCTGACTGCCAATGACATGATACCAAACATGATTGACTGATGGTATAATATGGTTTGGTAAATCCTTTATTTCTGAAAGCGTAGGCAAATTTTGCAAACAGAATAAATAAAAAAAAGTAGGGCTGTCAATTAATCACAGTTAACTCACACGATTAACTCACATTGTTAAACAATACCAACTGACATTTATTAAATATTTTGAATGTTTCTACATTTTCAAATATTTGATTTCAATTTACAACACAGAATACAAGATGTATTGCTCACTTTATATTATTTTTTATTACAAATATTAGCACTGTAAAATGATAAACAAAAGAAATAATATTTTTCAATTCAATTCAATAGGATAGGTTGTAGATCCTTAATAATGTGTTGGACGGGTTTTAGTTGGGGGCTGAAGGTGACGGCTAGTGGCGTTCTGTTATTTTCTTTGTTAGGCCTGTCCTGTAGTAGGTAACTTCTGGGAACTCTTCTGGCTCTATCAATCTGTTTCTTTACTTCTGCAGGTGGGTACTGTAGTTGTAAGAAAGCTTGACAGAGATCTTGTAGGTGTTTGTCTCTGTCTGAGGGGTTGGAGCAAATGCTGTTGTATCGCAGAGCTTGGCTGTAGACGATGGATCGTGTGGTATTAAGGATCTACAACCTATCCTAAAGGATGACCCAACACTCTCACAAATCTTGGGAGACAGGCCAGTCCTTGCCTACAGACAGCCCCGCAACCTGAAGCAAATACTCACCAACAACCACATACCACACAACAGAACCACTAACCCAGGAACTTATCCTTGCAACAAAGCCCATTGCCAATTGTGCCCACATATCTATTCAGGGGACACCATCACAGGGCCTAATAACATCAGCCACACTATCAGAGGCTCGTTCACCTGCACATCCACCAATGTGATATATGCCATCATGTGCCAGCAATGCCCCTCTGCCATGTACATTGGTCAAACTGGACAGTCTCTACGTAAAAGAATAAATGGACACAAATCAGATGTCAAGAATTATAACATTCATAAACCAGTCGGAGAACACTTCAATCTCTCTGGTCACGCAATCACAGACATGAAGGTCACTATCTTAAAACAAAAAAACTTCAAATCCAGACTCCAGCGAGAAACTGCTGAATTGGAATTCATTTGCAAATTGGATACTATTAATTTAGGCTTAAATAGAGACTGGGAGTGGCTAAGTCATTATGCAAGGTAGCCTATTTCCTCTTGTTTTTTCCTACCCCCCCCCCCCCGATGTTCTGGTTTAACTTGGATTTAAACTTGGAGAGTGGTCAGTTTGGATGAGCTATTACCAGCAGGAGAGTGAGTTTGTGTGTGTATGGGGGTGCGGGGGGGATGTGAGAAAACCTGGATTTGTGCTGGAAATGGCCCACCTTAATTATCATGCACATTGTAGGGAGAATGGTCACTTTGGATGAGCTATTACCAGCAGGATAGTGAGTTTGTGTGTGTGGTTTTTGGGAGGGGGGTGAGAGAACCTGGATTTGTGCAGGAAATGGCCCAACTTGATTATCATGCACATTGTGTAAAAAGTTGTCACTTTGGATGGGCTATCACCAGCAGGAGAGTGAATTTGTGTGGGGGGGTGGAGGGTGAGAAAACCTGGATTTGTGCTGGAAATGGCCCAACCTGATGATCACTTTAGATAAGCTATTACCAGCAGGACAGTGGGGTGGGAGGAGGTATTGTTTCATATTCTCTGTGTATATATAAAGTCTGCTGCAGTTTCCACGGTATGCATCCGATGAAGTGAGCTGTAACTCACGAAAGCTCATGCTCAAATAAATTGGTTAGTCTCTAAGGTGCCACAAGTACTCCTTTTCTTTTTGCGAATACAGACTAACACGGCTGTTACTCTGAAACCTTTCTAAAAGTAGTTACAGCAGTCAAGCCAAGGTTTAAGAATCTGAAGTGCCTTCCAAAATCTGAGAGGGACGAGGTGTAGAGCATGTTTTCAGAAGTCTTAAAAGAGCAGCAGTCCAATGTGGAAGCATGTACTTAGGAATGTGTGCGAAGCATGACGGGTCATATGGATCTTTAGCGCATCTGGCATGTAAATGTCTTGCGCCGCCGGCTACAAAAGTGCCATGCAAATGCCTGTTCTCACTTTCAGGTGACATTGTAAACAAGAAGTGGGCAGCATTATCTCCTGCAAATGTAAACAAACTTGTTTGTCTGAGCGATTGGCTGAACAAGAAGTACGACTGAGTGGACTTGTAGGCTCTAAAGTTTACATTGTTTTATTTTTGAAGGCAGATTTTTTTTGTACATTACTCTACATTTGTACGTTCAATTTTCATGATAAAGAGATTGGTACTTGTATTAGTTGAATTGAAAATGACTCTGTCTTTTGTTTCTTTTTTACAGTGTAAATATTTGTAATAAAAATAAATATAAAGTAAGCATTGTACACTTTGTATTCTGTGTTCTAATTGAAATCAATATGTTTGAAAATGTAGAAATTCAAAAATATTTAAATAAATTGTATTCCATTATTGTTTAACAATGCGATTAATTGTGATTAATTTTTTTAATTGCTTGACAGCCCTAAAAAAAAATCAAATGATACTCTTTTCAAAAATAAAATAACATCTTCCAGGCTATAGCAAGTGTCCCTAACTATTTTGACACTGACATAGTGAATAAACAAATGCATAGGGGACAATGCAGCCAATTCCATGGTTTAGCAGTTCTGCAATGTGGTTGATTTGAGAACAAATAGATTTGTTCCACTCCAAGACTGGGGAATGTAAAAGTGAAAGCAAAGCATTTTACAACCATCCTGTGCCATCTGCCATTGGCTTAATTAATTTGATTTAGAGCTGGTAAAACTCGGAATTTCTGTTCCGTGAGAAATTCCAGTATCTTGAAATTTCCTTTTCTCCAGAATTGGAACAAAAATGCATAATTCCCCACAAAATAAATTTCTGAAAAATTTCATTTTGGAAATATCAAAATGACCTTATTGAAGTGCTTCATTTTGAAATTTGTATTAGAGTCTAATTTATAATATGATTTCAATATTACTCTGTGTTATATTGTAAAAGATGAAACAAAGTCAAAATGAGGTGATTCAATAAGGTTGTTTTAGTACGGGGTGGAAAAACTTTTTGGCCCAAGGGCCACATTTGAGTCTGGAAATTGTATGGTGGGCCATGAATGCTCATGAAATTGGGGTTAGGATGCAGGAGTGGATGAGGGCTCTGGATGGGGGTACAGGATCTGGGGTGGGGCCAGAAATGAGGAGTTCAGGGTGTGGTATGGGAGCTGCAGGGGTGGCGCTTCGGGCAGGGACAGAGCGCGGAACCCCCTGGCTGCCCCTAAACATAGGTGCTGGAGGGGGGGACATGCTGCTGCTTCTGGAAGCCTCGGCATACATGCGCAGAACAGCATCCGACCTCGCTCCCCAGCAGGAGCTCAAGGGCCGGATTAAACCAGCTGGAGGGCCTGATGTGGCCCGCGGGCCGTAGTTTGCTCACCCCCGTTTTAGTATCTTTGAAATGAAAATGTGCACTGTTAAAACCAAAGGTTTCAATAATTTTTTGTTGAAAATTTTGATGAATCAACAAAACATTTATTTTTGTTAAATCAGCATTTTCCAACATAAAACTGTTCCGTCAGATAATCATCCTGGTCAAAAATGATAATCTATAGGGAATATTGCTAAGGCCACTTCCTTACTGTGACAAGTGGCTTTATTTCCTAGTGCTAAGTCAAAGAATCTGCAACACTGAGCGTGAGGGACCTAAAAGATGCAAGAAAAATAGGGGTAAATAAAACATAAGAAGCACCATAAACTTACTGTTCCACTAACAGTAGCAAAAAGGGGAAAATAGTCTTTTGCTTTAGTTTGATTTTATTTCAGAGCATTTCTCTGAGCTTCAGAGATGGGAGTTATATAGTACTCGGATGATAAAAGGTATCTAAAGGGATTTTAAATGAGCGGTGACAAAGTGAGAGGGAGAGAGAGAGCAAAAATGATCTGAGACTAGTTGTAGAATCATAGAATATCAGAGTTGGAAGGGACCTCTGGAGGTCATCTAGTCCAACCCCCTGCCCAGAGCAGGACCTATGCCCAACTAAATCTTCCCAGCCAGGGCTTTGTCAAGCCTGACCTTAAAAACTTCTAAGGAAGGGGATTCCACCACCTCCCTAGGTAACACATTCCAGTGTTTCACCACCCTCCTAGTGAAAAAGTTTTTCCTAATATCCAACCTAAATCTCCCCCACTGCAACTTGAGACCATTACTCCTTGTCCTGTCATCTACTATCACTGAGAATAGTCTAGATCCATCCTCTTTGGATCCACCTTTCAGGTAGTTAAAAGCAGCTATCAAATCCCCCCTCATTCTCCTCTTCCGTAGACTAAACAATCCCAGTTCCCTCAGCCTCTCCTCATAACTCATGTGTTCCAGACCCCTAATCATTTTTGTTGCCCTTCGCTGGACTCTCTCCAATTTTTCCACATCCTTCTTGTAGTGTGGGGCCCAAAACTGGACACAGTACTCCAGATGAGGCCTCACCAATGTCGAATAGAGGGGAACGATCACGTCCCCCGATCTCCTGGCAAAGCCCCTACTTATACACCCCAAACTTCCATTGGGCTTCTTGGCAACGAGCACACTGTTGACTCATATCCAGCTTCTCATCCACTGTCTCCCCTAGGTCCTTCTCTGCAGAACTGCTGCCCAGCCATTCGGTCCCTAGTCTGTAGCGGTGCATTGGATTCTTCCGTCCTAAGTGCAGGACTCTGCACTTGTCCTTGTTGAACCTCATCAGATTTCTTTTGGCCCAATCCTCCAATTTGTCTAGGTCCCTCTGTATCCTATCCCTACCCTCCAGGGTATCTACCACTCCTCCCAGTTTAGTGTCATCCGCAGACTTGCTGAGGGTGCAATCCACACCATCCTCCAGATCATTAATGAAGATATTGAACAAAACCGGCCCCTTGGGGCACTCCGCTTGATACCGGCTGCCAACTAGACATGATGCCATTGATCACTGCCCGTTGAGCCCGACAATCTAGCCAGCTCTCTACCCACCTTGTAGTGCATCCATCCAGCCCATACTTTCACTTGCTGGCAAGAATACTGTGGGAGACCGTGTCTGTTGCGGTTCAGTGATGAGACAGAACACAGCTTTATGCAAGCAAACAGGCTGGTCAGCGGAGATGGGCTGTTCTGCCCCCCCTGCCTTCCACCTTCTCCTTTTATTATATTTCTCCCCCTAAGCATTACACACTGCTACACAAAGGAATGTATGACGTTGATTCATATGCTTAGTTACCATCCTCTATCTACTACAATCCTGGTTCTCAGGCCTTGAGCCCAGGCTAAAGAAACCTCCCACAGTTGCTGTCCAAACAATCAAGTTCTCAGGGTTCATATCTAGCCCTTGTCCTTGGATAGAGCAATGTGTGCATTGCTCCTAGGAAACAGTCAGGGTGTGCCCCGCCTGCTTCCAGGTGGAATAGCTAGACATTAACCCTTCATCTCCCCTTTTTTGTTTATTGATAATTGGCCATCTCATGGTAGCCGCCAATTTGTTTGTCATGCTATTTAACTCCCAGACAGACAAGGACATAACCTGGGGAGCTTTCCAGGGCAAAATTTTTACAAAATCTTAACAAGGAAGGAATACATTGTACACAGCAACAACAAAAAATAAGCCCAATAATTACAAACACAAAATAACCAAAAGCTTAACATCTGCAATATAATCATCTAAAAGGAATACACTTCTTTTACTACAATTGTAACCAGCAAAAGGCAATATAAGTATCATTCTACTAAGACAGCAAAGGGTGCCATCACTTAAATTTGCAGGAATATAATTAAAGGTGCATGAACCACAAGTAAAAACCCATCCTGATGGTAGGATGATATGGCCATAATTATATGAAACATTAACAGCATGGGAACAATTTAAAAGGGATTAAGAAGTTTTTGACAGCCCAATGGCACCTTTGTACTAGTGCAGTTAACTACATGCGCACAGGTGACATTGTGAGCCCCGGCCGGGTACGGTGTGTGAAGGGATATAGCCGTGCGAGGCAGAATATAGTTGGCCGGGCCCCAATTAGCCATGCTAGAGTACTGGGAGAAAAGATTAGCATAAGCAAAGAGCAGTATCTTATTCTCCTTCGGACTTGTAACGGGGGAGGCGCTTCCGAGCCAACCCCTACAGGAAATAGGCACAAAAGGCACACAATCATCACAGAATTAGCAGTGATTTGGGCGAGAATCGCCACAAACAAAGTCTTAGGAGTTTCTGGCTGCTGATCTGCTGCCAGTTTTCGTTGAGCCGTGGTGACCAATGCTTTTACTGCTCCCCATGTCACGGGCTGGCTTGGGACGCTACGCCTCCTCCGTTTCCGTCCCGCCGTTGTCGACTCGGGGGGCAACGCGGTCTCCTCCAAGGTCAGCTGAAACTCTGGTATGGGATTCGACAGCCCCTGGTGCCATGCCATGTTGTTTAAGTGCTGGTCGCACGCACCGGGCTGGAACCCACAACGGTCCTGCAGGGAGAGACACAGCAGCATATCCCCGACCCCAAGTGATTAGAGGTGCTGGGCCCAGCCACTGTGGATCGGGCAGCTGACGGTAAAAGACACGCGGTCTTTCCAGTACCTCAGATTTGTGAAAATGCCGATCCGCAGGGGTCTGCTGATCTGCATTCAGTGTTAAATTATTTAAAGTAAACAAGAGAATATACATCTGTTGTTGAATGTCTCCTAAGGTTCGGAGACGCAGCTCCCCTTGTTTTAATTGTTTATCTAGCAAGGTTTTGAGTGTGCGATTGGCACGTTCAACAATGGCTTGGCCCGTGGAATTATAAGGGATTCCGTGTTTAAGACGGATGTCCCAGCGGGCACAAAAGGTGGAGAGGGCTGCAGAGCAGTAGGCTGGGGCATTATCTGTTTTAATTTGGCAAGGGCGACCCATAACAGAAAAGCAGGCCAGCAAATGGTGAATAACTTTGTTAGTGGCTTCCCCACGTTGTGGGGTTGCCCAAAGGAAGCCTGAATAAGTATCAACGGAAACATGTAAAAATGAATAGGGGCGGAATTGTGGTACATGAGTAACATCCATTTGCCACAGCTGATTTGCTGCGGTACCTCGGGGGTTAACGGCATAAGAAAAAGTAGGAGCAGCAGCAGCACAGTGGGGGCAGGAACGAACAATGGAACGTGCATAATCAACAGGAATGTGAAACTGCCGGGCCAAAACAGAGGCAGACTGATGAAAAAAGGCATGGCTTTCAATGGGGTCAGAAAAAAGGGAATTTACCTGACCATGCAACGCGCGATCGGCGCGTGCATTGCCCTCAGTGAGTGGCCCAGGCAGAGGGGTATGACTACGAATATGAGCAACAAAGTAAGGGAAATGACGAGTGGCAAGAAGATGCTGTAAAGACAAAAACAGGTGAAGGAGGTCTGCATCAACCTGAGGGGTAATGAGGGCAAGGGGTAAATGATCAATTACCTGATAAACATAATGGGTATCCACAATTAAATTAAAGGGACAATCAGTAAAAAGTTGAAAGGCCAAAATAACAGCAGCCAATTCTGAACGCTGTGCAGAACGCTGAGGCAGTGTAAAACGAGAATGCCAACGAGGGGGGTCACCCAACTGATAAGTGACTACACCTCGGTGGGGAGAGCCATCAGATGTTAATATCGAGGGTGGTGTCTAACTTTGTAAGTAAATCACGGCCCCAAATATTGAGGTGGACAGGGAGCACAAAAGGGCGGATTGTAGCAAGGGCACGGCCTCCTGGTTTAGAGACCGTGACCCAAGACAAACTTTGGCGCCCGGGTTTGCTACCCCCAATCCCCCACAACTCTTTAGAAGGAACCGTAGGCCAACTAACCGGCCACTCCAGATCACGAATCACTGTAACATCAGCTCCAGTGTCCACCAGCCCTGTAAAAGGAACATCATTTAAGAGAAGTGTTAACTGAGGTTTTGAGGGGCGGACTGACATTGTCAGAGCAACAAGTGGAGAAGACGCGCTGTGAGACGGCGAGTGAGACAACGTAGATCCAAAGCCTCCTCCGCCCCGAGTTTGATCCTCGGCAGCTGGCACCTGATAGGGGACTAAAATCAATTGTGCAATTGACCGTCCACGCGGGAGCGACTGTGGAAGATGAGTCCACACCTGAACCTTAATAATGCCAGTGTAATCAGCATCAATGACCCCTGGAATGACAAAAAAGCCCTGTTTCCCAGCATGTGAGCGAGGGAGAACAAGACCTACAAAGCCGGCAGGGAGAGGTCCCGTCACCTGTGTAGGTATGGCACAGACCTCCCCTGGCAGCTGAAAGTCAGTGTCCTCCTGCAATCTGTTGGTAAAATCCAAAAAGGACTCTAAGGCACCCTGACGGATACTGACAAAGCTTTTGGTAGGCTTGCCTGAATCCGGGACCTTCTTGAAAGCATGCTGGGCACAGGTGGAAATAATGAGGAAGACGGCCTGAGGGAGTTGAGACTGCATCTCAATAGTAGCAAACTGGCCCTCCCCTGCCAAATGCTCATAAATGATACCTTGCTCTCTATATACCTGGGCTTGGCGTTCTGCCATCTGCCGATACTCACTAAGCCAAATAACATACTGACTGGGTGACAACATCATGCGCAGCAGCGTTTTCCAATCCTCAGGGATTAGGGAGTACCCAGCACCCATCCCTTCAATGAGACCACGCACAAAGGTGCTAGTCAGGCCAAATTCACGAATTGCTTTCTTTACCTCTCTAACCACCGAGTATGGCAGAGTGGTCCAGGTGCCCACGGGGTTGCCCTGGTCATCATTCTGCCAGGTCACCGGGCAAACGAAGACCAGATCAGCCAGCTCCTCTGCTGTAAGATCTGATCGAGCTTTCGCTGCGTGAACCATTTGTTGCACCAGCGAAAGCTTCTGAGCAGATGCAGATGACTCTCCGGGGGGCCCCATGGGGGGAGGGTGATCACACACCGGCTCCGGTGGGGAAGGCCAGGGAGGCGGTGGTAATAGAGGCACTGGGGGCGAAGCAGGGGGAGGGATGGCTGCAGGAGCGGACGGTGGTGGCAGGATCGGCAGCTCCTCTGTTGGTGCTGAAGAGGGCCTTTCCAAGGCGACACGCTGTGTCGCATCGCCAGGAGGGGGGATGACTGCAGGGGCGGACGGGGGCGGCGAGAGCACCAGCCTCGCGAGGGAGGGTCTGTCTGAGGCGACACGCTGTACCACGTCGCGGCAGAGGTGCCAGGCATGTAAAGCCTGCACGGGTGCCCGAGGCTCTTTGTGCAATGTCTGGCCCAATCGCTCCCAGTCCGCTAGCTTAAGGCTTCCAGCTTCAGGATACCACGGGCACTTGGCACGCACCTCCTGTAGCAGGAGAGTGAGTTCTCGAGCCGGGCAGTCATGCTGAGCCTTACGCAGCAAATACTGCAGCTCATTACGGTGTTGCACTTGCAAAGCAGAGAGGGAGCTTCCCATACTTACCACAATGAAAAATACTCACCGGGATCCACGAAGTGGATGAGTGACGCGTCTGAAACCCTTGCCGGGCGAGGTGAGTGCTGAGGGCCCCACGTTTGGGCGCCAGTTGTTGCGGTTCAGTGATGAGACAGAACACAGCTTTATGCAAGCAAACAGGCTGGTCAGCGGAGATGGGCTGTTCTGCCCCCCCTGCCTTCCACCTTCTCCTTTTATTATATTTCTCCCCCTAAGCATTACACACTGCTACACAAAGGAATGTATGACGTTGATTCATATGCTTAGTTACCATCCTCTATCTACTACAATCCTGGTTCTCAGGCCTTGAGCCCAGGCTAAAAAAACCTCCCACAGTTGCTGTCCAAACAATCAAGTTCTCAGGGTTCATATCTAGCCCTTGTCCTTGGATAGAGCAATGTGTGCATTGCTCCTAGGAAACAGTCAGGGTGTGCCCCGCCTGCTTCCAGGTGGAATAGCTAGACATTAACCCTTCACGTGTCAAAAGCTTTGCTAAAGTCAAGGAATAACACGTCCACTGCTTTTCCTTCATCCACAGAACCAGTTATCTCATCATAGAAGGCAATTAGATTAGTCAGGCATGACTTTCCCTTGGTAAATCCATGCTGACTGTTCCTGATCACTTTCCTCTCCTCTAAGTGCTTCAGAATTGATTCCTTCAGGACCTGCTCCATGATTTTTCTGAGGACTGAGGTGAGGCTGACTGGCCTGTAGTTCCCAGAATCCTCCTTCTTCCCTTTTTAAAAGATGGGCACTACATTAGCCTTTTTCCAGACTTCCCCTGATCGCCATGAGTTTTCAAAGATAATGGCCAATAGCTCTGCAATCACAGCCGCCAACTCCTTTAGCACTCTCGGATGCAATGCATCCGGCCCCATGGACTTGTGCACGTCCAGCTTTTCTAAATAGTCCCGAACCACTTCTTTCTTCACAGAGGGCTGGCTACCTCCTCCCCATACTGTGCTGCCCAGTGCAGTAGTCTGGGAGCTGACCTTGTTTGTGAAGACAGAGGCAAAAAAAGCATTGAGTACATTAGCTTTTTCCACATCCTCTGTCACTAGGTTGCCTCCCTCATTCAGTAAGGGGCCCACACTTTCCTTGACTTTCTTCTTGTTGCGAGCATACCTGAAGAAACCCTTCTTGTTACTCTTAACATCTCTCGCTAGCTGCAACTCCAGGTGTGATTTAGCCTTCCTGATTTCACTCCTGCAAGTCCTGAGCAATATTTTTATACTCATCCCTGGTCATTTGTCCAATCTTCCACTTCTTGTAAGCCTCTTTTTTGTATTTAAGATCAGCAAGGATTTCACTGATAAGCCAAGCTGGTCGCCTGCCATATTTACTATTCTTTCTACACATCGGGATGGTTTGTCCCTGTAGCCACAATAAGGATTCTTTAAAATACAGCCAGCTCTCCTGGACTCCTTTCCCCCTCATGTTATTCTCCCAGGGGATCCTGCCCATCAGTTCCCAGAGGGAGTCAAAGTCTGCTTTTCTGAAGTCCAGGGTCCGTATTCTGGTGCTTTCCTTTCTTCCTTGTGTTAGGATCCTGAACTCGACCATCTCATGGTCACTGCCTCCCAGGTTCCCATCCACTTTTGCTTCCCCTACTAATTCTTCCTGGTTTGTGAGCAGCAGGTCAAGAAGAGCTTACAGAAACACTGGAGCTGTGTTTCTTGGGTTATTTCCCCATGGCCTACAAGTCTTCAAGTTTTTTCTGCGCTTGGGACCTATTTTCTACTGCTCAGATGTTTTGGTGTTTTAGTGTGTAATCATAGAATCAGAATCATAGGACTGGAAGGGACCTTGAGAGTTCATCTAGTTTAGTCCCCTGCATTATCCCTTGGCATTTAGTAAGGAACTGAGAGACTTTTTCCATTGGACCATATGAACTGGAACCATAAACTCACTGAACATTAAATCCCACCAAATGAGGGTAAATCCATCCTCATCATCGTATCCACTCATTATACTCCGCATCTGAACATAGCCATTATATGAACAACATACCCCATATCTCAATGTCTGTACTTTGACCCGTTAACCTTTTACCCCCAATCGGGGAGATTGCAGATTATGTATTCCTTACGCCACCCATTCCTAAACTGAATTTCGCACCCCTTGATAATCTGTACCTTATTCCCTGATAACCAGAAACTTCTATACTTAAACTCTGTACTGTTTTCTTTTTACTTCAACATCATCTTAATAAAATTATTAAATTTGTTAGAACCCCTTTTTATTGAATGATTCTGATATTTAAAAAAATCCTGATAACATGCCTAATTAAACTAAGTTAAATCCTGCTTTTATCATTCAAAAGATAAATTAGGCTTTATAGCTGAGCAGGAAGAAATGAAGCGAGTTCATTTCACCCTAAAATTGAGCAGATCACTTAAATTGAGATGCATGATTTTATGGTGCATTGAAGTACGAGATCCTTGGTCAGCTTCTAAGCAGAAGCAAGCATCACCCTTCCCATCCTGGCATAGGTTCAGCGCATGTTTGATTGAGACTGTCCTCTCTTACTCGGCTAGAACACTACAAATGGGCTATAGCAGGTGTCCATAACTGCTTTGACACTGACATAGTGAACAAAATATTCAGCCAAATTGGGAGGGGTAATTGCTTGTTACATCCATTAATTGTAGCTTGTTTTAAATTAGGGGTTGTCTACATGGTGGGGTAATGCAGTCTATGGGGGTATGATTTGTAAAGCACACTAACGTGTTGCATGTTAATTGGTCTCTGTAAACCCTGCTGGTGTGCTTTAACAGTGCATTTAATGTGCAACACTTTTGTGTGCTTTTTAAATTAAAGTCTAAGGGAAAACACACATCTCCTAATGTAACTGTGAATGAATAGTATTATGGGCTTGTCTCCCCATCCCACTTCCCACCCCCTTAACCTTATTCTGGGTTTGCTGAGATTTTCTTCTGGTTTTAGCTCAATATAACATCAATCAGCAGTAACTTCAAAGCAATCTCTGCACTGCACCAGAGTTGGAAATCAGTACATAAACTTTGCCTTCAAAAGTCAATGAATTTATTTAAAACAAATTAATGAAGACAAATATATTATTAAGTTCTTCTAGGCACATTGGATGCTGCTAACTTTATTTTTCTTTAACAACTCTTTCAGGAAAGTCACCCATTCTTAGATTGGTGAAAAAGGTAAAGAAGAAATTAGCTAGCAAGTTCCTTAGTATCTAGGGAAGCAGAGGAGTAATCAGTGCCCATTGAACACCAGCATAGAATTCATTTTCACAACTGTGAAGTGCTAGATAAATAGAGCTGTGTAATGGTGGAACATCTTTTTCGCTATATTTTTAATTTTAATTTAAGCAATTTTATGCTTCACAATGTTACTTTTCAGCAAAAAAGTGAGGAAGTGTTGCATAATACATCAAGAATATATACACTGGTTCTGAGGTCCAGAAGGAGGTGAGAGGCAGACCAGTTGAAAGTCTCTGGGTAAAGATAAAAGGGATAAAAATATGTGCGATGTTATGATAAGTATCTCTATATATCACCAAATCAGGAGGTGAAGGTGGGTAAGGCATTTCTAGAACAAACAACAGAAATATCCAGAACACAAGACCTGATGGTAATGAGGGACTCTGACTACTTAGACATCTGATGGAAAAATAATACAAAACACAAAATTTCAAATAAATACTTAGACTAAGAACATAAGAATGGCCATGCTGGGTCAGATCAGTGGTCCATCTCGCCCAGGATCCTGTCTTCTGACAGTGGCCACTGCCAGACTCTTCAGGGGAATAAACAGAACAGGGCAATTATCGAGTGATCCATCCCCGGTCATCCAGTCCCAGTTTCTGGCAGTCAAAGGGTTAGGGATACCCAGAGCATGAGGTTGCATCCCCGGCCATCTTAGCTAATAGCCACTGATGGACCTATCCTCCATGAACTTTCCTAATTCTTTTTTAACCTAGTCATATTTTTGGTCTTCACAGCAACCCCTGGCAATGAGTTTCATAGGCTGACTGTGTTGTTTGACAAAATCTTTCCTTGTGTTTGTTTTAAACCTGCTGGCTATTAATTTGAATGTCTCCTGGTCCTTATGTTATGTGAAGCAGTAAATAACATTTCCATAGTCACTTTCTCAATGTTATTCATGATTTTATAGACCTTTATCTTATCTCCCTTTAGTCAGCTTATCTCAGTTGAATAGTCCCAGTCTTTTTAATCTCTCCTCATATGGATGTTGTTCCATATTCCTAATAATTTTTGTTGCACTTCTCTGTACTTTTTCTAGTTCCAATCTACCTTTTTTTGAGACTGGTTTGCCAGAACTGCATGAGGTATTTCAGGTGTGAGCATACCATGCATTATGATATTCATTGACTTATTAGTTATCCCTTTCCTAATGGTTCCTAACATTCTGTTAGCTTTTTTGACCAGCACTGCACATTGAGCAGATGTTTTCTGAGATGATGCCTCCAAATTCTTTCTTGAGTGGTAAGAGCTAATTTAGAGCCCAACATTTTATATCTATTGTTGGGATTATGTTTTCCAATGTGCATTATTTTACACTTATCACCATTGAATTTCATTTGACATTTTGTTGCCCAGGCACCCAGTTTTGTGAGATCCCTTTGTAACTCTTTGCAGTCTGCTTTGGACTTAAGAATCATGAATAATTTTGTATTGTCTGCAGATTTTGCCATCTCAGTTTGCCCTCTTTATCCAGATCATTTATGAATAGATTGAACTGTACTGGTCCTATGCAGATCCTTGGAGGAACCCCATTATTTAACTCTCTTCATGTGAAAACTGACCATTTATTCCTACTCTTTTCCTCCTGTTTTTTAACTAGTTACTGATTCATGAGAGGACCTTCCTTCCTAACCCTGTGACTATTTACTCTAAGAGCCTTTGGTGAGGGACTTTGTCAAAAGCGTTCTGAAAGTCCAAGTCCATTTTATCAACTTTCACCCTTGGCCACATGCATATTGACCCCCTCAAAGTATTCCAACATATTGTTGAGGCATGATATCCCTTTACAGAAGTCATGTTGACTCTTCCCCAACATAGTGTCTTCATCTACATGTCGGATCATTCAGTTTTTTATTATAGTTTCAACCAATTTGCCTGGTTCTGAAATTATGTTTACTGTCCTCTAATTGTCAGGATCACCTCTGGAGGCTTTTTAAAAAATTGGCTTTACATTAACTATTCTTCATTTATCTGGTACAGAGGCTGATTTAAGTGATAGGTTACATATTACAGTTAGTAGTTACGGAATTTGAGTTCCTTCAGAACTCTTGGGTGAATACTGTCTGGTCCTGATGATGTATTATTGTTTAATTTATCAGTTTGTTCCAAAACCTAGTCTATTGACACCTTAATCTGAGACAGTTCCTCAGTTTTGTCTCCTAAAAAGAATTGCCCAGGTGTGGAAATCTTCCTCACAGCCTCTGTAGTGAAAACTGATGCAAAATAATTCATTTAGTTTCTCTGCAGTAGTCTTAGAATCATAGAATCATAGAATATCAGGGTTGGAAGGGACCTCAGGAGGTCATCTAGTCCAACCCCCTGCTCAAAGCAGGACCAATCCCCAATTAAATTGTCTTGTCTTCCTTGAGTGCTCCTTTAGTACCTTGATCATCCAGTGGACCCACTGATTTGTTTGGCAGGTTTCTTGCTTCTGATGTACTTAAAACATTTTTTTTGTTGTTTGTTGTTTGTTAGCTGCTCTTCAAATTCATTTTTAGCCTGCCTAATTATATTTTTACATCTGCTAGAGTTTATGCTCCTTTCTATTTTCCTCAGTAGGATTTGACTTCCAATTTATAAGGGATGTCTTTTTGCCTGCAACTGCTTCTTTTACTTAGTAGTTTAGCCATGGTGGCATTTTTTGGTCCTCTTACTTTTTTTATTACTATTATTTGGCATAGACATTTAGTGTGCATCTCTATTACAGTGTTTTTTAAAAGTTTTCATGCAGCTTGCAGGCATTTCACTTGTGTTACTGTTCCTTTTAATTTCTGTTTAACTTAAAAAAGATGAACTACATGAAAATAGGGAAACTAGTTAAAGGCCACTGTGATGGGCTTCTTTGTATTTTCCCCTCCACAAGGGCAATACATTTCATTAAATTATGATCACTATTACTGAGGAGTTCAGCTATATTCATTTCTTGGAACAGATTCTGTGCTCCATTTAGGGTTAAAACAAGAATTGCCTTTCCCCTTGTGGCTTCCAGGACTAGCTTCTCCAAGGAACAGTCATTAATGATGTCTAGAAATGTTATCTCTGCATTTTGTCCTGAGGTTTCTTGTACCCCAGTTAATATTGGGATAGTTGAAATCCCCCATTATTACTGGGTTTTCTGTTTTTGTAGCCTCTGTAATCTCCCTGAGCATTTCACCATCACCATCCTGGGCATGTGGCCAGGAGTATTTCTTCTGTATTATTATCATTATTTAAGCACAGAATTTCTATCAATAGAGATTATATGGTACAGTTTGATTATTCAAGATTTTTACTTTATTTGACTTTATGCTTTCATTGACATATAGTCCCACTCCCCCATCAACATGACCTACTCTGTCATTCCTATATATTTTGTACCCTGGTATCACCGTGTCCCATTGATTATCGTTCCACCAAGTTTCTGGGATGACTACTATATTAATAGCCTCATTTAATACCAGGAGCCTATGAGGAAAGTCTTCAAATATGTTAATGGCTTTTATAAAGAGAACTGTGATCAATTGTTCTGCATGTGCACTAAAGATCAGACAAAAAGCAAGGGAGATTTAGGTTAGATATTAGGAAAAACTTTCTAACTGTAAGGACTCTTAAGCTCTGGAATAGGCTTCCAAAACAGCTTGTGGCATCCCTATCATTGGAGGTTTTTAAAAACACGTTGGACAAACACTTGTCAAATATGGATGAATTCAGTTTTCTTGGTCCTCCCTCAGTGCAGGGAGATGGAGTTGATGGCTTCTCAAGGTCCCTTCCAACCTTATATTTCTGATTTTACAAAATGGCTGGTTTTCACATTGAAGTTTCCAATGGATGATTGCAGCAGTTAGAGGTTGTTGGAGCACAGCGTGCTCTGGCTTGGCCCTCTTCCCTATTGGAGCTCCTCAGAACATCGCCTCCCTTCATCCCGTACCCTGTGATTCCTCGACACGAGAGTGTCCCCAGCTGGCCATTTAGAACATATCACAGCCAAGGATCTTTTTTTCTGTGTTTCGGATATCCCTAAATTTGTTTATACAAATTCCTACACAACTACATTCATGAAAAAGCCTGGTACATGGATATCCATCAGTCCATTGTAGGATTTTCTGTAGTGCCCATCAAACTAGTATTTAAGATCAAGCTACCATCATGTACTGCATGAATCATATTGATACTGTTGTTGGAAGCCATGATGTTAGGGGATTTGGAGTAGCTGGTCAGCCACTCATCTATCACCTTTGATCCCATGCCATATCTGATTTTGGGAAACTGCATAAACCTGGTGTGTTTTCCTGCTGCTGCTGCCCCCTCTGCTCATCCCCATCCATGTTTCCTGCCCCAGTCTAACCTTCTCACACACATGTATGTAGTCAGTGGTTGGGTAGCAGTCTACGTGTCTGTTGTGAGATGAATTAATTGCCTTTCCCTTGCACCTCCTCAATGAAGTCAACAAATGAGAAGAGCAATAAATTACATGTCAGCATTGCTATAAGCCTGGCATTAAACAAACATGTAGAGAGAATTTTGGCCAGGCTGGAATGAGAGTAAATTCAACAGCAAATAGAAGCAGCAGTAGCATCAGGATAGCAGGAATTTTGGATGACAAAGTATCAGCAAACAAAAAATAGTAACAAGAGTTTGACCTCCAGATTGGACTCTAAGCGGGAGCCCATGTTCATGCCAACATTGCCGATTATTACCTATCCACTAGACAGTCACAGAGCAGTAGCTGTGACACCATTTGGCAGTGGGATTGCTTAACACCAATGATGGCTTACTTTGAGGGAGAGAATTCAAAGCCAAGATCAGAACAGAAGTAACAGCTGTCATTGCAACACTTTTGTATGAGCTTTGCAGCTGCAATAGCTGCTCTGTGTTCTGATCAGCAGAATAACTTACAGTCCACTACGATTGGATCCTCCTACCCATAGTCCTCTCTTGGCTACTATCATCTGATTGCCATTCACCATCAGGAGTCCTCTGTTTCCTCCATGAGCTCTGTGACAGCATGTTCATCTCTTCCAAATGAACAGATACAGCAGAGCACTCATCCTCTCCAATTTGGACAGCATGAGCATAAGCAGCCTTCTCTCTGTGGATCACCTCTACTCCTCCCAGTTAATTTTTGTGAATTAGACCTACACTTTTTTGGCAGCCATTCTGAGGTCTGCAGGCTAAATAGACTGTTTGGGAAGGAGCCAGTGCTGAAGAAGCTGTTATAATGTCAGGGGCTGTACCCAGCATTCAGCTAGTGACCTTTGTTAAAGGTGCCTCTTTTGGAGAAATTCCTCCTTCTTTTGAGAATGTAGAACCAACTCTGTCACTGCTCCTGACCATTTTCATTTTTGAGGACTGTCTCAGATGCTAGAACAGAGCAGCACTCATCTTTCTCAGGAGCTATGTTTCTGTACTGAGAGACAGTCAAAAGTAAAGCTGTACTGAGGGACAGTCAAATTTCAGGTTTCAGAGTAACAGCCGTGTTAGTCTGTATTCGCAAAAAGAAAAGGAGTACTTGTGGCACCTTAGAGACTAACCAATTTATTTGAGCATAAGCTTTGAAGTGAGCTGTAGCTCACGAAAGCTTATGCTCAAATAAATTGGTTAGCCTCTAAGGTGCCACAAGTACTCCTTTTCTTTTAGTCAAATTTCACTTCAGATACTTAAAATCTCAGATACTGGAAAAAGATGCAATTTCCAACTTTACTAACAAAAATCCAGTCCCCAGGCTTTGTAGTTTAGAATCTCAGGCACTGGAAAACTAACATGTACTTGGCCTCATTCTTATTCATACCAGTGTACATCACTGAAGTCATTGGAGTAATACTGATGTAAGAGCTGAATCCGACCCAAGGCTTTTTTTTTCTGATTGACTCAGATCAGAAAAAAAATCAGCCTTTTCCTCACAGAAAAAACCAGAGTGGCTTCTGTTAGTCCAACTGAACTCCTGTAGAGAAGGTCCAGCCAGTCGGGAAACCTGAACAACAGCATATTTTCAACAATGTAACTTTCTCAAAAGACCAACCCAACTCAAAACTTGACACCTACTAAATTTGAAGTGGTGTTTAATCAGGAGCTAAAATTTCAGAGAGATCTGCTAGCAAAGCCTAAAGTCCTAGAGTTGAAGGCCAGAAGGGACCTCTGTATAAATGGCTAGACTAGATGATCTAGCACAGGCTACCACCACCACCCAGTACCCGCACACTATCCCAACAACTGAAGTGAGACCAATGTTTACAACCCACAGGAGATTAGACTATTATGTGCCATGAGCAGAGAGCAGGGGGGACTAAGGTGCACCAGTGCTCGAGGCCCCTGCAATAGCAGGGAAATGATTAAATGATTTGATGATCTGGGCAAGTGACCCGCATCCACATACTGCAGTTGAAAGCAAACCCTGCCCCAAAGTCACTGCCAATCTGACTGGGGGGAAAATTTCTTCCTGACCCAACATATGGTGATCAGTTAGACCCTGAGCATATGAGCAATAATCAGCCAGCTAAGCACCTGGAAAGAGAATGCTCAGTGACACCTCAGAGTCCTGGCCCAGCCCCCACAATGTCCCATCTTCAGCCTTGGCCATTCTGATGCTTCAGAGGAAGGAGATTAAAACATTTCTCCCTAAATACATATTTGCAGGGGGTTTTCAAAATCCCTCCGCTGACTCCTGCAAGTGGCTGGCTGAAACTCTGACACATGAGCTTAAGGAACATAGGACATAAACCAGAAGTGAGCCGTATGGCTGTTGAGCCCTGCTGCCCACCATCACAAACAAACCTATTACACGATTGCACTCAAATTGGTCCAGTTTTTTCTTAAAACTAATTAACCCCTCTGATGGTTAGAAACTTTCTTCTGATTTCCAGCCTGTATTTGTTCATGGCTAGTTTATATCCATTTGTTCTTGTGCCAACATTTTCCTTTAGCTTAAATAGCAATTTACACTCCCTGGTATTTACCACTCTGTTATATCAATATAGAGCAACCATAACCCTCTCACCCTTCTTTTGCTAGAGTAAGCAAGGCAAGCTCTTCCAATCTCCTCTTGTAAGATAGGCCCTCCATTCCCCTAATTATCCTCGTAGCTCTTCTCTGCACCTGTTCCAGTTTAAATTCATCTTTCTTGAACATGGGTGGCCAGAGCTGTACACAGTATTCCAAGTGAGGTCTTACCAATGCCTTACACATGGCATTAATACTTTTATCTCTACTGGAAATACCTCATCTAATACAGCTTTTTCACAGCCATATCACAAACAGGCTTAAACAGCAAAAAACAACAAAACTTGTTCATTCTGCTAAATTTGTGCAATTATTCTGTGTTTATGTAAAACATATGCATATATAAATAATGTACACACATACCCATTTTTAGGGGAATGATGGAAGGTGTTCAGATGGGAGGAGTGAGGAATTGTTTGCAAGCACTGAAGCAGAGCTGTGCAAAACTTTCCTATTGAAACCTTAAATCAGGTAACTCAGCTGCTTTGGGGTTTTGTTACCCCAAAATTATTCCAGCTGCACTTAGGTCTGCAAACCAGTGGATTTGGATTGATTTACACATGGGTGTAAATGGGAAAACTGATTTCTTTTGACATGAAACAAGGCAAAATGACTATAGGACTATGTATTAGGATCAGCTTGTGTTTTGCTTTTTTCAAACTTGAACCTCAGAACAGAACACCCGGGTGCAAATCCACCCAAATGACAAATGATGAAAAAGTTCTCACAAATCTATATAGACAGGAACTAAGAAGGTTCAGCTAGTTCTGTTTCAGTGTAACAAAGCACTTGGGCCCTATTCATGGACGATAGGTTATGGAGGATAGTTCTTAGTTCATAAAGGGTAAGTCTATGAATGGCTATTAGCCAAGATGGTCAGGGAGGAAACCCTATGCTCTGGGTGTCCCTAAACCTCCAACTGCCAGAATCTGGGACTAGATGGATCACTCATAATTGCCCTGTTCTGTTCATTCCTTCTGAAGCAACTGGCACTGGCCACTGTCAGAAGACTGGTTATTGGGTTAGATGGACCATTGGTCTGAGCCAGTATGGCCATTATGTTCATCTTCACCCAAAATCATTTTGGGCCAATCCTTCAGGTGGGGTAAATCGACCTGTCTCCACTGACTTAACTGGAATTATGCTGATTTACTCTAGCTCATGATCTGGCCCCTTTTTGTGTTCTATTTTTGGTCTAAATAATAATAATGTATCCTGGGAACTGACATCAAAGATGAATTTGAAGTAGCACATGGGCATCACAACCTGGACTAGTTTAGCAATAATATAAATTGTTTTCTATAGGCACATGATGTTTGGTGAAGGAACACTGGGCACAGATTTCATTACACTTCTCTCCCTAAAGTGTTATTTCACTAGGGGTGTAATTTCAGTATTTATACTGTGGTTTGTATATGTCTTTGGATTTCTTAGAGTGAGAGTCGCTGTGTACATGTAAGATGATATTATTACTAACCAACCCAGCTAAACCTACCTTAGTAACTTTAACGTTTTGATTGTATACAAGCTTTTTCTTTATGCTATGTCTTCTCGGATAAAGACTAACGTCCCTGTACTGATAGTGGTCAATACTTTGGACAGACCTAAAAATAAGTGTCCAACAGAATGAAAAATGGAGCATCATAAAATAATGTTCATGGCTACAGCCATTACTCTGGATCCTTCACTCCAGTTTTTACTTTTTCATCAGCTTAACTAGAATCATTGGTGCTACATGATAGTATTATAGCAGTGGTTTCCAAACTTGTTCTGCCGCTTGTGCAGAGAAAGCCCCTGGTGGGCTGGGCTGGTTTGTTTACCTACCACATCCGCAGGTTTGGCCGATCGCGGCTCCCACTGGCCACGGTTCACTGCTCCAGGCCAATTGGAGCTGCTGGGAGCAGCGCGGGCTGTGGGATGTATTGGCCGCCACTTCCAGCAGCTCCCGTTGGCATGGAGCAGCGAACCGCGGCCAGTGGGAGCCGTGATCAGCTGAACCTGCAGACGTGGCAGGTAAACAAACTGGCCTGGCCCACCAGGGGCTTTCCCTGCACAAGCGGTGGAATAAGTTTGGGAACCACTGTATTATAGTATATGGCACATTATGGATTCATGCATGTTCAGATAAGGGAAAGCCTACTTTTGTCCCTAAAAGATAGTCTTACGGGTCCAACATGTTGCTATGCCTGATGTCGGAATACTTTTCTTAACCACAACCCCAAACATACACAATCACACACTCTTGTTTAAATTGGGGAAACACTGGAATACAAATGCTTATTTCTTTGCTTAAAAAAGGCACACAATCTTCCTACCTGAGATCAAGGCCTGGTTGTTGAAGTTCAGAAACAGAGATCTGTTTATTTGTCAAAAGTATGTTTGTTGAATAAATTCAAACAACAAGTAAATTATAGGAAATCTTGATCTGCTCACAAAAGAGGCAAACATTGTCAAACTGTTCTCTGCAAAATGATTCACTCAATTTTTGTTAATATACTCTGTGTATATGTTTTACAGCATTTGCAATAATAATAGATGATAACATTTAGCTTATAGTGTTGACATCTTCAAACTGTTTTCACAGATGTTAAATCTTAATAGCAAATGCTACAGTTAAGATTTCAAAACAGTCTCCACTGTAATCTCTTGTTTTTATTTGCTCAGACTTTTGAAAAAAAAATCTCCATTTAGGACAGAAACACTCGACACTTGGGCTCAGTCCAAAATAAGGGGTTTTCTGGAGAAGTTTGGAGAAAATACCTGGAGTTGTTTCTGTGATAAAGAGCAAGAAAAGCATGCTTTCCTTTTTATCATCACACTTTTTAGCTGAAATAATTTAAGAATGTGGTTTTAATAAAAAGTACAACAATGTGAGTACAACTCTACATACACCTTGTTTACTAAGAAGGTATTATAAAAAGTAATTCTTATTTGTATGTAGGACTCTACCTTTAGGTAACATTTCCACTGCACAACAATTTGTTTTCTCTTTTTTCTCATTTCTTCTGTACTACTCTCCCCAAGTAGGATCTGGGTTTTCTGGTGCAATGCCCTGCCAACATTTGGACCTATGAAAAAATCCTTAACGTAAGTTACTAGAAACTGGACAACTGGAAAGGTGCCGGATACTCATTTATGGAATATCATGCTGAACAATGGCCCTGTGGTAAGAAAGCTTTCAATTTTGATTAACAATTCTGGAATGGATTATAATAAAAAGACTAGCTGGTGCTTATCATGTTCTTCCAGGTGGGCATGAGGATGCATTTAGTCGTGGGTTTTATAGTAAAACTGGAAAATGAATGCTTGGAAATGTTAAAGCATGGTCATTTGTCCAATTGGGTTATGTAAAGTGCTTTCCCCCAGAATCGAAATTAGAGGGTGTTTGAGGGGGAGGGGTTTGAATTTACAGGGGGAGGGGTTGGAAAATGACTAAATTGGTGGCAACATTGGGGAGGGGAATGGGGGAGTTCAGAGGGGTATACACCCCTGCTGGGGGTGTGTAGGGAAATCCCTTATGTTCAGGACCGGCTCTAGGCACCAGCAAAGCAAGCACATGCGTGGGGCAGCACAATTCTAGGGGTGGCATCATTTTGGCCACCCCTTTTTTTATGCTTGGGCAGTTGCGCTCTCAGAGCTTGGGGCAGCAAAAAACCTACAGCTGGCCCTGCTTATGTTCTTAGTACCCTGATAGTTAATCCTTTTCTAGAAGTAGCTACAAAAGGTTATAATACTTGCAATCCCACATATTTTGATGTGGGAGCCAAGTTCTTTAAGTACTTCAGAAACTGTTGGTTTTATGGCTAGTTACTAACTTATTATACAGTATATGGCAGATTTTCTTTGCATACAATGGGTCAGATCCTGTCTTTCCCACTCATCCTCCACCCCACACTGCTACATACACGATATGTGCATGCAAGGTCCACAATACAGTGCATATGTTACCTTTTTGTTGTAAGGCCAAGTGGCGGATAGCCTGCACAGGGACCTGGAGTGAATTAGCATTAGGATAGCTCTCTTCGGTCCCAACCATGCAAATGCTTATGAGTAGTCCCATTGATTTCAGTATCTTATATAATAAAGGGTTACTTATATGAATAAGAGTTTGCAGGACTGGATCCTTATTGACTATATACATGTGCCTTATGTATGAAAAAGCGAAAAACTGAGTATAGAAGGCCAGTTTTTCTGATTGGTAATATGGCTACATATTCTGACTGAACTAATGGAAATTTCATGAGGGCAGGTCTTCACTACCCGCTGGATCGGCGGGTAGTGATCGATCTATCGGGGATCGATTTATCACATCTCGTCTAGAGGGGATAAATCGATCCCTGAACACACTCCCGTTGATTCTGGAACTCCAGCTCGTGAGAGGCGGAAGCAGAGTCGATGGGGGAGTGGCAGTGGTTGACTCGCCGCCGTCCTCACAGCCAGGTAAGTTGACCTAAGATACGCCGACTTCAGCTACGTTATTCGCTTGTGGTGCTTGTGTAACTTGAGGAAAATTAACAATCGGAAAAATTTAAATGTGGACCATCCTGACAAAAAATATGGGCCACATCCTGTAAAGTGCTGAGTGCGCCCAAAAGGCTCCCAGCTGCCTCAACTCCTACAGAAATCAGGAGAAGTTGATGATACTCTCTACCGCTCAGATGCAATTTGGAAACTTGCAGTATTGGATCCTGCGTCGTCTTTTTCTGGAAGCACAGGTCTCTGTGCCCAAAAGCAATATTAATCTTCATTTGCTTTTTCATCTACATTTTGCAGTCCTGGTGGCATTCATTCCCATTCTGGCTTGCCAAGTGGCTGAACAAAGAGAGAACCTGGCACACAGGCATATTTTCAAAACCTTTCCACAAATACCAGTTTCAGGAATAAAGAAAAGGAGTACTTGTGGCACCTTGGAGACTAACCAATTTATTTGAGCATAAGCTTTTGTGAGCTACAGCTCACTTCATTGGATGCATACTGTGGAAAGTGTAGAAGATCTTTTATACACACAAAGCATGAAAAAATACCTCCCCCCACCCCACTCTCCTGCTGGCAATAGCTTATCTAAAGTGATCACGCTCCTTACAATGTATATGATAATCAAGTTGGGCCATTTCCAGCACAAATCCAGGTTTTCTCACCCACCCCCCACACAAACCCACTCTCCTGCTGGTAATAGCTTATCTAAAGTGACCACTCTTCTTACAATGTGTATGATAATCAAGGTGGGCCATTTCCAGCACAAACACATTGTAAGGAGAGTGGTCACTTTAGATAAGCTATTACCAGCAGGAGAGTGGGTTTGTGTGTGCGGGGGGGGGGTGAAAAAACCTGGATTTGTGCTGGAAATGGCCCAACTATTTGCCTATTCTATTCTCTCTCTCTCTTTCTCTCTCTCCTTTCATTCTTTCCCTTATCTAGTCTATAATTTCTCCACTGAATCCCTCTCGGCCTGTATCAAGATGGGTGCTATGGAAACACCTTAGCTAGATAATACTTTTGCCAATAATTTATGTAGAGATATTTCAGGATTAAGTTCCAAAATAGTAACTGAGATTGAGAAAGCTCTTCCATTCTGTAAAAGTTCAACTGAACCATCACTGTGGCATCTGAATGACTGTCATATACAGATTAAAAGCTCTAAAAGCAACCATAAGAAAAGTCAATGTTTTCAGAATAGAGCTGGTTGGAAAAACTATGTCTTGACTCACTCAGTATTGTCAGAATATAAATGCTTTGTGAAATTTATGTAGCGTTACTCCTGATTTACATTGGTGTTAGATAAGAATTGAACTCTAGAGATTGAATATATGTTGTAACAACGTGTTTACCGCACACTTGCCCCAAAAGGGTGAATGAAGATTGAAACGGGGGCTAAGTTTTGTTTGGGAGAAAAATAAAGAATGTTCCAAAAATGTCAAAATGTCCCATGTCAACATTTTTGGAATGAAATATTTTGATTTTTTTAAACATTTTTTTGAGATTTTAAAATTTGTATAATATAAAATAAAAAAGTCAATCAATATGTTTTGTTTGATCCAAAATGATTTGTTCCAAAAATGTTCCTTCACAGAGAATTCTGAAGTTATCAGGGTTTGTTCCCATTCAAAATGAAGCCAAATTTTGAATCTCAAAATCCTTTGCAATATGGAATTGCTGTCCTCTGCACAGCTCTGGTTTAGAGCAAGAGAACTAGATTTTCATCTCATTTACACTACTTTTATAACAATAAACTCCATGGATTGATGTAGAGTTACTCCTGATTTTCATTGGTGTTAGACAGGAATCAAACCCTAGAGATTGAATATATGGTGTGATGGAGTGTTTACCCCACATTTGCCCTGAAAGGGTTAATTCTATTGAAAAGGGAGCTAATTACCCCTAGGGGAATCAGGTGGCTAAATAATCCCCTGACTGAGTGAGGGGACCCATCTGAGGCAAAATAAGCTGGGTTGGACTTATAAAAACAGGAAATGGGCAGCAAAAGGGGCTTCAGGGAAGTAGTCTGCAGCCACTCTCTGGGAGAAAGAAGGGAGGTGTGTTTGGGGCTATAGTGATAAGTAGCCTACAGTTACTCCCTAGGAGGAGAAAGTTTAGGCTGGCAAACCTCGGGAGGAAAGCCAGGAAAATAGGAAAGGCTCAGGGGAAAAGCTGTAAGGTATGGGGTAGGGTAGAAATGGGCTGCTGAAGTGGGGGCCCCTGAGCTGAAACCAAGAGTAGAGGGTGGGCCTAGGTTCCCCTACCAGCCACCGGGGAAATGTGTGGACCAGACAGCGAAAAGTGGACTGCCTGGGACAGTTTGCCTTGGAAGACTTTGATACCTGGAAGGGGAGGACCATAGTGACCCGGCCAGAGGGCCAGGTGCAAATAGGAAACTGCAGCTCTTGGAGTGAGAGGGGCCGGGGGAGAGTTCACCAGAGGAAGATGCAGCATCTGGAAGGAGCTAATCCCCAGAGCAGCTAAGAAGGAGTGGCCCTAGCAGTGAGTGGACCCTGTGGACAATGTATTATGATGATTTTCTTAATTTATACATCAAAGATATTTTAATACTTCTAAAGTTAAATTAAGAAGGTGATTTTCAAGACCATTTATATATATATTTGTTTCTTGGTGTCTCTTAAATCAAACAGATGTATCATATATTCTTCTACCTGAAAAGAGAGTTTACTGAAAGAGGGACAATTGCTTCAATTTTAATATGTAGGACAATTAAAATACAACATCCCCACTTCAGGCTATGAGATAAAAAAACTGTGTGGCACACATGTTGCAGAGAATATGTAGAAATGGGGGAATTCCTTATAAATGACCCAGATAATCACCAGTTGGGTCAAATTATTTTGTTGCTTCAGGAAGGAATGATCAAAATATTATCTTCTGACTTTTCTTCAGTCATTTATCCGTGGATCACTGATGATCACGTAAGTTACACATCTGAGTTGTTGCTTTAAGGTTCAAATCCAAAACACATGGCCCTGAATGGGCTTTGTATCAGCTCTTAAATATTTTACAGAAAGTATTTGTTTTCTTTATGTTTATGGTCAGGTCTGCCTAAGGATTATAGTTACTGACAAATAAGTTTTTTTTTTTTCTTTTACCACTTCTACTGTTATATCCATGTCTTTTTAATGGATATAATAATTATCTATGTTTCCTTTTCAATGAGGAAACTTTATTGAGAATGTGAGGAATTGAGGAACTTTTAATGCACTTGTGATATTAAAGCTGTAATGGTGAATTTGTCCTTTTCACTCTTTTTTGTAATTTATTTATTTTGATGGAGTGGGATGTTATAGTTTGTTTTTCAATAAACTGAAACTACAACATATGACAGTTCTTGTCTGTTTACATCATCTTCTTCAACATATTGTCATGTAATGGGCTGTATAATGTATTAGTTTGTTACGACTTCAAGAATAATAAATGTATTGTCAACTTGTACCAGAACATCTTTATTTGGATATTCAAGCCAGAAGAGGGTAATGTTAATCTTAATAAAAAGATATGTTTTGATTTGACTTGTATCTTTTTTCCCCATGAAAATTTACATTTGTTGCCTAAAAGTCTGTGGTAACTTTGGGGCAATCCTGCAAATTCATAAGGATGTGACGGATGTCATTCACATGAGTTCAGTGAAATTACTCACTGAAGCATATTAGTTTCTTTATTCATGCAGGATTGGGCCCTTTTAACTGTGTATCTCATTCATGGATTTTTAGATCTTTGACTTGTAATAAAATATTTTATTACAGGTTTAAATTGAAAATTACAATTTTGGATTTCAAACAATATAAACAATTTTTTTTTAAATGGCCTCGTGAGAATTGTCTTTTTTTTTTTTTTTTAAAAGAAACCAGACTTTCAAAGTTAGGTGTGCATGCATGTATTGGAAATTATACATACAAAAACTGGGGGTGAAATCCTGGCCTCCACTGATTTCAATGTAAGTGTTGCCATTGATTTCAGTGGGGCGAGGAGTTTGCCCCAGATTAACATCCAGAAATCAGGCATTTAAAGGCACATAAACTCCATTCAGTATGTAATTGTTCGTTCACACGGGGGGGAAAAAAAACCTAGGATTTATGTGCACTCATTTTTTAGTATTGGTGTATGCAAAGATATGTATACAGTTGCCCATGTCTAAATGAAAATCTGCCTGTACCTTTTAAAAATAATTCATATAAATGACAGCCTTGTTACTTACTTACCTGTGTACTGGAAGTCACACAAGCACTTAAGTATCTAGCTGCATCAAGGCCTTTAGTAGTTTTCATTTTAGCAATAATGTAGGTTCAAGGTGAGAAAGATTGTCACACTGAAACTATTTTCTAAAAGGATATACAATATTAGAGTAAGAGATTGTGTAACATCATAGCAAAGATCTGTACTTGAAGATCAGACAATACAATTACAACAAAAAACGCTCCTTATTTAAACATTGCATATTAACTTTACTAGTTATGATGCTCCTGTGAATAAAAGCTGCATGTTTAGGCTGCCAGTTTGAGCCTATATGTCTGAGGAAGGAACAAGTTAATTTTTTTGCATTTTTGGCATTGTAATCTGGAATATACTGAAAATAGATGATGAATAAAGAGCTCTGCCCACCCATACAAACTACAGATGGATTAGTGAAGATGTAACTGGTTCAGCCTTCTGTTTAGGGGAGTTGCTTCATCTTGCTTATTTTAATTTAAATTCTTTTACTGTAAATACTCATGCAAATAATTATTTCCATAATCTGGTATTATATTTTTATCCCACTCTCAGTTAATTGTAGAACTTCAGCCAAAGGAGATTTATACATCATAAACTCTGTGGGCACAATAAAATAAAAATAAAGAATATATTGCATCTTCCACCAAGGTTCCCAAAATGCTTTGCAAGCACTAAGGAGCTGAGCCTGTAACACCCCTGTCAGATAGTTAGGTAAGCATTTACATCCTTTCCCAAACGCACACAGGAACACTGTGGTACAGTCAGGAATAGAAACGAAAGGTAAAATCTTGGCTTTACTGCATTAAATGGGAATTTTGCCATTGACTTCAGTGGGGTCAGGATTTCATCCCACATCTCTTGACTCCTGCCTTAAACACCGAGCCGGCCATTCTTCCTTCCAGTTGGATTTAAAATCATATGAAAACAGGACATTCCAAGATGAGGCTCCCTCACTCTTATAATCTTCCTTTCTTTCATGCCCTCCTATATGTCTACACTTACAGCGGTCTGTAGAGTACATACACTGCATATCTCCATAGTGTACATGTAAAACGCTTTGTAGACAGCAAGGAACTGCTTAGGAGAGTAGAGTTAAAAACATTCCCAAACCTTAGAGTATATACCCTACATGTCTCTCTGCTTGCCCAAGCCATGCCTTCTATGTCTACACTGCTATTTTTAGCAGTGTAGTGTCCTGCTGGCCCTTAATCCCATTGGAAAGACTCCAGCAGTGGGTGAAAGGCTCCAGCAGCTCCTCACTGCTGGAGCCTCTCCCTGCTGCATAGAGCTGCCAGAACTTTCACTGCCACATGTAACTACACACTACAGTGTTGATTCGGCCCCCTTTTCACGGTGGCATGTAACTACATCTACACTATATGCTGCTGCCAGTGTACACAAGGCCATATTCTGTTATCCATCCCACTTTTATCTAGGTTTTTCATCTCAATTTCTTACTGCCTGATGTAAGCAGGGTCTGAATGAACTCTCCCATGACAGCTAGCTGGAAGTGGGAGAGACTTCAGGAGCAAACTGTATTTACATGAACACACTTACTCGGATTAGATATCCAGGAGATGTTTTAAGCGGTGTTGCTTAAAATGATCAACTTTGGCTGGTTTTGGGTTTACAAATCACTTTAGTACTGTATGTAGAGGTAATGAAATGCTGTTATCAATGTTGTTGTCTTTATTGTATGAATAAAGGGGAGAAGAATTGTGCTTAACTTGTCTCAAATGAGGGGTCACCCTCATCTGAAAGGACCTCATTAAGCCAGAGGCTCGAATGCCAGATCCCTGTGAAAGTAAGAGGGGTGGGGACATGTGTTCCACCCAGGAGGTGTGGACTCTCCCTAAGGCTCTGGTTTAGCTTGTTCCTCCGCACTGTTCAAGGATAGACTTCTAATGAAGCCTATTTAGCTCCTTTTGATATGTTAAGTATTCAATGAGAGCTGAAATCACTGTGGTGGGGCAGTGTTTCTGCCCAGCCTGTTGAGAGCTAAAAATCACTAAGAGACTGACCTACAGAAGTCACATCAGAGAGACAGATGGCAGCTGGCAGGAGCGACCAGTGAAAGTGGCAAGCAGTCAGCTGGCAGGGTGGCTAGGTGCCAAGGAACAGTGTCTGTTAGGGTGGCCAGCAGAGAGGAACAGTGGCTGGTGAGGTGGCAAGCCAGAGCAGGCGCTCAAATGGCAGAGTAAGCCAGGTGTCTTCTTCCTTGGGTGGGAGGTGAACTCACACAGATGCACTTCTGAAACCTGGGTCTTCACTGACTAAGGACAATCACTGTGAGTGCGGTATGGTGAGAGAGCAGATGGGGGGCACAGTAAAGGAATTTTTGGTTGTAGAAATGAAGAACATGAGGCAGAAGACTCTGCCCCATGCACTCCGGGATGGGTATCCTGCTCACAGTTTTAGGTTTATGAATCCTGCTTGCGGCATTTTACCTAATTAATGTCAGGTGACTTCTCTCCTTTCATTAAAAGTTTCTTTTCTACACTCAGACTCTGTGCTTGTGAGTGGGGAAGTATTGACTGTCAGAGGTGCCCAAGAGTGGTGGTTCAAACTGGTTCTGTGTTGTATTGCTGAAAAGGAACCCTAGATATTGAACCCGGCCCTCGTTGCTGCTGGCTCCACCTGGCAGAAGGGTTACATTCATATTACTTTGTAGACCTTGTGTGATGTCAAAAAGTATATGAAGATGTATTAGCAGACCAGTGTCCACTGAAAGAGGGTCCCCACCAATTTTCCCTCTAATTTTTGACAGGCTGTGTGCACAAAAAATTTCTTCTGTGAAAATTTTTGAAACAGAGTTCAAATTTGTGCGACATGAGGCAAATGTGCCCAAGCAACTAAAATGCTTATACATTTAAAAAGTTTTAATTTGCAATTTGTGATAATAATAGTTTTACACCATGTTATTTTATAAATGTCATTTTTAAATACTTAGAAAAAGGAAATTTAACCATTCTTCATGAAGCAGAAGTTAGTTTTAAGCATTATGGTTTATGATCTTTTTTATAGACAATCACAAGCATATATAAAGCACATTAATCATGATCATTATCAGTCCATAGGCTTCTGCCCATTGGTGTTCATTTTCACCTTCCATTCTATACACATGTCCAAAAAGATTTTGATAAACATATACTAAAGACAATTTAGTAAGTATGCCATTATGTCAATTTATATGGGTTTTCAGATAGAGACATTATAAGTCAAAAAAGAAAAACAAGAGTTTGTGTTTAAATTTAAAATTTTCCTAAAAAATATCAATAAATGATTATCAGCCAAGAATAAGATATGTAATTACAAATGCATTTTAATTTCCTTATTGGTCAAAATGGCAAAGACTGCTAAACTAACCTTACTGTTTTTCCTTGAGATTGTTTTCATTTGCCCATTCAATATAAACTCTGTCCAGATCTATCAGTCCTCCATCCAGCTGGTAACTCTAAATACACATCAGCATGTCCAATTCTACTTGTAAACGATTCCATAGTTTGTTTTTTAAAGTGTTCATTAAGTTAAAGCCATGCTCACAGTCTACGCTTGATGCTAGGAATGTTCCTCCAATATCCATCAACTTTGACAGATCCTAAAACTGTTAGTTCTAGTGAGCAAATGTCACCGTATCGGGAAACTTAAAACCAATTGGCTTTTGATTCTTTCGGCTACGACAAACTTGAAGTCATTGTACTGATTGACTATAACAATCTCTTCAGCAAGAAAGTTTTTGTATTTTGAACATAGGGATTTAACAGATGATGCTTTAAGAAATCCAACTTCCATACATTGTTCCATGTTCTTCCTGTTGAAAATTCTCCTGAAGCTCTAGCATCTTGACAATATACACAAACCACTCCATTGTCCTCATCATATGTGAATATTTCACTAAGTTTAACAAACATTACATTATGTGACTTCGGTGTAACCGTCTCTATAGTCTCATCCAGCCATCAAGATTTAAATGAAGTCGCTGTTCTTTTATGCTTTAGACCTCTAGACAGTGACATTTTGGGATTGAGTTTTTTACCAGATTGGTTTATTTAAAATTAATATTTTTATTATATGGCTACTATTTCAATGCGCTTAACAGCGTGACTTGACAAAAGGGCAAACGGGAGATCATTCAGATCCGGATACCAGAAGTTTGTGCATAGCTCCAACCATGTCCATTCATCTGTGGCAAAAAAACATGGGAAAATGGAGATGTGTGGGTCCCAATGTGATCAGTGTTCCACGTTCAAAATGCTGGTGGGGAGGGGTATGATTCATTGCCCTCCTTTCCCTTTCCCCTTCTTGCCAGCTAGTAGAATCTGTCTGTGTTGATAGATGTTGATTAATGTCAAAAGTCGCCTGTAAATGATATTTCGGCCTGGCTCCAATGTAGTATTTCATTTTTTGTGCGTGCGGTGTTTCTCCCTGTGTGCAGGGTTTAGGATCTGTGTGCTCACGCACACGCACACATCTTAGAGGGAAGAGTGGTCCCCACCAAGATCTCTGTTCTAATCCAAAGAGTATATGGTGGTAGGGATCCTGATCCTTTTGGCAGGGTATTTAATGGAGTTACTGAAATCAGAATTAAGTGCAATAAGTAGGAAAAGTGGGATAACAAAGTGAAAGTTATTGTTAGATGCATATGAGGCGAGGGGGACTTAATCAAAGTCATTACATTGGTTCATTTTTAGTGTTTAACCATTAGCAAAAAAAAAAAAATCTGGTAATCTCCACAAAAATCGTCTCGTGTAAGGACCTATTTAAATAATTGTACGGATGTGGAAAAATGCTTGCTTCTGAATGAATATGGTAAGGATTACCCCAGCATAGCCCTGTTGTTTGGACTTGAGTAGGGGAAGCCAAATACAGTAGGATATGAAGAGGTTGCAGTGGCAGTGGTGGGGAATGAAAGGGGGAAATGTGAAGTGTACGTAGTATAGTCTTGGATGAAAGTCTTCTGCAGAGGCATGAACTAAAGGTTTACATTGTCAAGAGCAGGGACCACCACACTTGCAGGCATCCTTTTTGATTTTTCTCCAGAGGGAGCAAGTACAGTGACTGTTTCTGAAGCTACAATATGTATATCTTTCACTTGGAAGAGCCTAGTTCAGCACGGCTATCATGTCAAAAATGTTTCCAACTTATCTTATGTTTGTTTGTGTAGTATCCTCTTTATAGATAGGCATATGATCAACATCGGTTTTCCAAGAGGTGGCTCTCAGATGTATTCTGATCTATTTTGTTCCCATCATGGCCAATCCTGTCCACATCTAATTCTTTTTGTCTCGTGTTTCTCTTTAGCTTGTTCTTATTCAGACAGTTGAAGACAGTGCTCTGATTCTAGCATCTTCAATCTTTGCTAAAATCCATATTAAATTTTAAAATTATAACTGTTATTAACCTTATGAGTGACTACAAATCAGATAGAAATCTGTGTAATAGTTGGATTCCAAAATCAAACTAGAATCTCTAAAGAAATTGAATTGAAGTTTGTCACAGAGCTGTAGAAACCCTAGTTATGAGTGTTGTTTTCTTTAGTTAAAGGTTTCAGATGTGTGATTGAATAAACCATTTTGCAATGAGATGCAATAAGGTGACTTCAGTGACATCTCTTCCATGCAATTTCAGCCTCTGCAACCTAGACCTAATTGAAAAAAAATCTTTATCTTGCAGGGCTTCTTTCATAAAGCATGGCAATCTGTGTATACAATTAAGTCAATCATTTTTAAACCTATAAATAATTTGTGGTCATTACGATGAAAAGCCCATGTCTACTTTGCATATGAAAGACCGGTTGTCATTGTAGAGATTTCCAATGGAGATGAAAAATGGCCTGTTAAAATAAATGTGAAAAAAACTTTAGTATTTCTTTGCTTCATTGCAACATTACATTAAAGTAATTTCAGTTTCCTTTGAATAGCTGTCTTGCATCCATTCCCTTCTCAAGGTATATGCACTATACATACAAAAAAATCCTTCAGTTTGTTTCCAGAACCTATAATTCTCAGGAGAGTCAATAGCCAAATCATGGCTAACTCTGTATTAATGATCTTCCTTTGCTCACTGGGTTCTTGTAGAGCTAGTGCTGATATAGCTTCTCCTAAAAGCAGTTTCAAGAGAACTATCCACCTTATGCAGCAGAGTTCCAGAGATAATTACAATCATCTAATCTGCCCTATTACTAATGCAGGAATATCATCTGTAGAATATTTTATAGTCATCAGCACAATCAAAAAATATAGCTCCCACCACATCCCTTGAAAGACTATTCTGCAATCTAATAAATTGCTATGCCAGTTGCTGATTCCCCCATCAGATATGGGAGAACTCAGCTGCCCCTTCAGGACCAGTGTAATGAGCACGGAGTAGATTCTGTCTTACTTATCATTCATGTATCTTAAATTACATGGCTGCCATAGATTTCATTTTGAGCCATCATAAACTGTTTTATAAATCATTATACAAATGATGCAGAGGAAGCACTTTATCCACCAGTGAAATGAAACATTTTGACTGTGAAGTAAAGCATCTATTTAATGGGGGTCCCCTACATTTCCTGACAGTTTAGGTCAGGAACTGATCCAATCCAGTTGAAATTTGAAGGGCCAAAATCCATTTGCTGTGGATGTAAGATCTTAACTACAGTTTCTGCTAAGAACTTTTCATATAGGCCCGAGTGAGGACTAGCTGACAGAGAACAATACATGGCTAAGAGAAAGCTGGGGTAAACAGATAACCTTGTGTGTTTCAAGTCAGTGAGTGGAGTCAACATAACTCTGGATGTAACTGGGTGTCCGTATCGCGAGTTATAGACACATGAAGTGCGGAGAAAGGCCTCACAGTTACTCCCTAATGCAGGGAGGAGATAGTAGTACAATACCCCTCAGATCCCAGACAGAGTTCAGAGAGAGGCCTAATATAATTGCCATAAGTTATGACACCTCCCCTCACAGATGTATGCCAATCCTAGCCCACAGAAATGCAAGGGTAAACTTACAAACAATTGTTATTGTTAAATATTAATTACTGCTTTTTTGCTTTAAATCTCCTGGAATGTACTTGTTGGTCAACTGGGAGAGCTGCTCCCTCATTCCCCAAAATTAGGATTTAACTTATACACTTTAATAGACGTAGTTTGGGGGTAATTACCTGTGTGTCAGCAATATGTTAATTTGAGCCATGGGCGAAGCCATTATGTAATCTTTTAGACCATTGGCTTATTGTGCTTATCTTGTCTTGCTGCTACAACCTATCCAGGGGTTTGGGAAACCCGTCCCCATCGCTTCTCTCCGCCTAATGAACACCCTATATAATCTATTGTAATTAATTGTTCTGCAGTGTCGCTGAGCCTAATAAGCGAAGTGACACTCTGCCAGCACTGTGCGTAATAAACTCCTGTGCTTGATTCTGCACGGTGTGGATTACTGTTCTTCAAAATTGCACATAGATCTGGGCAAGCAAAATAGAAAGACTCCAACTGGAATTTAATCCAGGTAATGTGACTATTACCTCTACTGCAAAAAAAATCCCAGTTTGTATGACATATCTGATAGGCAGCACTTCCTGCAGCACAGTTCCCACTCCTAACTCCATTGGTTCAGTAGTGACCCAAGGGCAAATTGATGCTGACTGAATCACAAATATACTCCATGAAGGTTTCAGATCCAAAACCAAGCCCCATCTAATGCCACATGTGATTTATGATGTGTGACTGGATTACAGCACAAGGTGTTTTGGCTGCAAGTATCTAGGCATTTGATAACATTTCAAGTAATGATGGTGTGACAGAAGGCCTGTCAGTAATTTATATTTCCTGACAAAGGAAAATCTGTGAAATTTAAAGAGAATCAAAATCCTGTTCCTGTTCTGATCAGCTAAAATAGAAACTGGATATGTCCAGCATAAAGACATGACCTGACACGTAAATCCAGGAACAAACCTCTGTGTAGACACCTTTAAAAGGGGTTGTAAACTGGCAATATCAGTTTAGCTTGCCCTTTTAAATGTAAACAGTTTAAAAGCATACCTGTAGTTAAAATGGTGACATTTTTGTACTGACCAAACCTAAGATCTTTAAATTAATAGAATTAGAGACAGAAATGTGAGAGAACCTCCCAGATGTCATGAGGGGGCAATTGTCCTTGTGGAGAAATTTTTTTTGATGGTGGTACTTCTGATCAAACACATCTTTATGGAATTCTTGATGTAACCTCCCCCTGGTATGAGGGGATGTTAGGGAGGGGCTGCCCCACACAGGGTTGAAAGGGGTTAAGGTGGCTCGGCAGGCCAGTTAGCTCTATCAGGTGCACCTGGAGAAGGAGTCAGGCAGCATGCCACTAATTAGAATTAGTCTCAACTAGGCAGAAACAGGCAGGGCCAGAATAAAGCCCAGGAGCAGCAATGAGGCTGAAGGAAGGCAGGTAAGTAGGCTGTAATTACTCTCTGAGTGGAGAGAGTTAGGAGGCTGGCAAGCCCAGGGGCGGGAAGCCAGAGTAGGATGAAGCCCAGGGAAATAGCAGCCAGGGGATAGACCATGCAGAGACTTTGGCTGCTTGTTATAGGGTCCCTAGAACCTAGTTTAGAGGGTGGGCCTGGGTTGTCCTGCCAGCCACTGGGAAGTGGTGAGGGCTTTGGAGTCGCCAGCCAGTGGGTTTGGAGAGACTTTGAGTTCTCTGGAGGGGGAGGACCTTAGTGACCTAGTTGGAGGGCCAACCCACAAAAAGGAGACAGATCTGAGAGTGAGCAGGGCTGCAGAGCGAGACAGGATGGGGGAAGACACCACTGGAGGAAAAGCACAAGTCTGCCAGATTTAATTCCTAGGGTGGCCAGCAGGAGGTGTCACTGGCAGTTGTACCCCATGACTGGGGATATATGAGGACAATATGTAAGGTCTGATCGGGACATGATCAGCTAGAACTGATTTCCAGACATGCAAGATCTTTTCTCTGTAACTAAGCCAAAAGAAGCTGCAATAATGCACTGGTCCCAGATCTCATGTATATCACATTGTGCCTGTGCTAAGGCTGGCTCTGCCTCTTCCATGAATATACCCCACTTTTAGAACTTCTTGTTTGTCCACACCGTTGTGTAGTTTATTTATAGTATTTTAATCCCTCCACCAATAAATGTCAGCGTCTCCCCCCTTTTCACACTGTATCTCAGCTTTCTAATCCCTTCTCCAAAAGTGGTGGGTAAGGTGTCTCTACTCAGAACTCCTTTGGCCTGGCCTGGCCTGGCCTGGCCTCCTTTTATACACTTCTCTCTGAAAACAGGCTAATTGGCTCATTGACTCCCTAGCCTAAACCTGGCCTGGTGGTGCTGTGTGGATTTAATTAGTACCAATAGTGACCAGGTGCTGGCTCAAGTGCTGGCCCTTACCACTCTGTCACATTGGCCCTTTAAGGAATTCACTTCCAAACTGAGGCATAAGAAGGAACAGGAGAGTCATGTGACAAGGCAGTATGTGACTAAGTAGACAGGCCTGCTGGGTGGTGTAAAGGAAACCTGTGATAGATTTGGGGAAAAACACTAGACAGGTCAGGGTGGATATGATTTTCCATACATGTAGGGAAAGAAACCTGCAAGGAGAAGGAGCATGTTGGAGGCAAACCTGGCTATAAAACCTGGAGGAAGGATGCCCAGAGGGGAACAAGTCTTATTTGTGAAGAGCTTTAAAGGACTGGGAAGCTATAGAAGGAGGATGAAATCTTGGTAAAGGACTGAGGGTGATTTGGGTGGTATTGGATGATGCCAGTGACTTCAGAAAGGGAGTGACCCATTTTCTGATTTGCAAGACATTTCTGAGGAGGAGCTCCAAAGGGGAGGAACAAGCTAGTTCAGCCGCCATCTTCAAAAACTGAATAAAAAGAAGGAGCTTTGCTGCTGGCTTCAAACCGTTGCTTTCCTGTCGTGCCCGTTGGCTTCTGGCCTCTGACCATGCAATGCTTGACAGAGACACCCATGCTTCTTCCAGCCTCCTGGTGATGACAAGGGGTAGGAGTCTATTAATATGCAATGTCTAAGATTCTGCATCTATAAGCAAGTGACCTCCAATCCAGCAAGTCTGTTGATGTTAAAACATGTGACCCAATGAAACTACCAACTAATCTTTTCAAGCATGCCCCATTTCCTGAGTTGTGGCAACCATCCTGAATAAGCATCAATCTCTTCCATTTTGATTTTTTAAATAATGTTTATTATAGAGACACCTTTACCTCAGCATTCTTGAAATTGTTTTTAACTCCAGCAGATGGTTGGTAGTAAGCCTGCATGTGTGTGCGTGCAAACACACAGAAGTGTGTGTGGATAGAATCCACAGAATTTATTTCAGAACTGTGTCTATAGAATAGTTCCTCAAATACATAAAACAGCTGTAGGCTAAACAATTTTGCTGTCTGATATAACACACCCCCAACCACACATGCATATTTCAAGGATTAGGAGTTGTATATTTAATCCTGAGAAATTGTGGGGGGGCTTTTCATCTAGATTGTCATTTGAATATTAAATGTAACAAGCAGTGTCATCTTGAAAGGTATTTGAATGTTTCATGTAACCTTATGCTGAGGGTGGTGGGGAAGAGATTGGCTATTGCCTAGCAACCAATAATTTGGGCAGGTAGCCTTAATTGGTATTAAACTTGTAGTTTTAACGTTAGCCTCAACCCAATCTGACTTTCCATGTATCAGCTATTTGGCTGAAACATAAATAAATCAGTTGACACTGAGATTGATAAAGCCCTGTTACTTTAAGGGCTGATAACTAAATGAGCCTGCTGCCTTCTCAAGTATTACACAGAGCTTATAAGGAATTTTTGGTTTATTTGATATGGTTTAATGTACATTATAATATCAAAATTAATCTAATTAAATCAACAGAAAGAGGGTTACATATTTTATGCTTTTGCTTAGATGTTCAGTTTAGTTAATAAAACTGGAAAGATGTGTGGTTCAGAGATTTCTTCTCCAGACGTCCGGGTTCCAGACCTGAGTCCCCAGGGAAATAAATGCAATTATTTGACTCACCTGGTAACACTCCAAAGACCTGCTCAATAATCCTCCCATAACTGGTGCCCAAACAGGAGCAGCTTTAAGAGTTGGCTTTAGAGGAAAGTTGATGTATGTGTTGATCATTTCTTTCAATAAGCAACATGGACTCCAGAACATTTGAGAGCCTGGGGTGATACATACCAGCCAGTCAATCAACAGGCTGACCAACTCCCAATAATAAGCTTATACTCTTCACATGGGTTATGCTGTGAATAGGACCATTGAAGTGTCTAATATGACAGCCCTGAATTGCCCTGGCTCCTCTAACCGGTAAATAAACTAAATCAATGTTGGTCAAAGTGGTGGGAGGAAGGTCTCACCTCATGCAACTGGGTCTCTCTTAAACGGTTGTCTTATACTCTAGATCATCTACAAGTGCTGCAATTGTGGCATGCACAAGCACGTTCTTACTGTCAAGTACAATGCTGGAGGAAAAACTGTAACTCTCTTCCTCTTGATACAGCCCTCCTTAATACAATTGCCCTGGGCTACTGGATTGCATACACTTAGCAGCCCTTTCCCTGGATTGCTGAGATATAGCCTCCAGAAATACATGTAAACCCAATGGCTAAAAGACCCAGGATGAAGCTCTCCAGTGTCTCTATGGGGGAGAAAAAAACAGCACTGGCCAGCTTCATTTACATGAATTATGCTTACCCAAAATTCAAACTACTGATTTTTGTTGTTTGGCATGGAATTTCTTTTCATGTGCAAATGCTTTACATTGGTTATCATTCCTGCACTCAAGAAAGGGCATAGAATTGTGCAGGAGATGCCATAGATGATGTGTCACTATCCATTTATGAGAAATGGTCTTTGGCTGGGTAACAAAGCTCAGGCTCAGCAGCCAGGCATAATGGATTCTGTCTTGAGAAACGAAGAGCTCTATCACAGGGAGTTTGTCCAATGGTCTGGTCCTGTTCTGGGCTTCCCGTGTGGAGAGTCTGAACCTTGTGTGGAGAAATCTATAGAACTGGACTTGCAGGAGCAGAACTGATTCTCCAAAGCTGAGGACTGACAGGTGGAATAAAGTAGGACCTGATGGAGCAGTTCTCTCAGGACTTGAGCAGACCACTGGAGGAGAAACAACGAGGAATGCAAGTGAATGAGCCTCTGATGGTGTGGCTCGTGTGGTTGGGTCCTATGATAGTGTTACTAGAGTAGATAGGGGGACAGAGAAAGCAACGGGGTTTGTTACAGGGATTGGATCCTGGATAAGTGTTTCTCTGGTGAGTATTTGCTTCAGGTTGGGGGGGCTGTCTGTAAGGAAGGATTGGCCTGCTTCCCAAGGCTTGTGAGAGTGGGGAATCGTTTTCCAGGATAGGTTGTAGATCATTGATGATGCGTTGGAGAGGTTTTAGCTGGGGGTTGTACGTGATGGCCAGTGGTGTTCTGTTATTTTCCTTGTTGGGCCTGTCCTGCAGCAGGTGATTTCTAGGTACCGGTCTCGCTCTGTCAGGCCAATCCTCACTTACAGACAGCCCCCCAACCTGAAGCAAATACTCACCAGCACCTACACACCACACCACAGAAACACTACCCAGGAACCCATCCCTGTAACAAACCCCATTGCCTTCTTTGTCCCCATATCTACTCTAGCAACACCATCATAGGACCCAGCCCCACCATCAGAGGCTCATTCACTTGCACATCTACTAATGTGATATATGCCATCATGTGCCAGCAATGCCCCCCTGCCAGGTGCATTGGCCAAACTGGACAATCTCCATGTAAAAGGATAAATGGACACAAATCAGACATCAGGAATGGTAACATACAAAAGCCAGTAGGAGAACACTTCAATTTCCCTGGACACTCAATAAAAGTTTTAAAAGTAGCCATACTTCAACAAAAAAAACTTCAAAAACAGACTTCAAAGAGAAACTGCAGAGCTACAATTCATTTGCAAACTTAACACCATCCATTTGGGCTTGAATAGGGACTGGGAGTGGCTTGCTCACTACAAAAGCAATTTTCCCTCACTTGGGATTGACACCTCCTCATCAATTATTGGGAGTGGACCACATCCAACATGACTGAATTGATCTTGTCAACACTGGTTCTCCACTTGTAAGGCAACTCCCTTCCCTTCATGTGCCATTATATATTTATGCCTGTACCTGTAATGTTCACTCCATGCATCTGAAGAAGTGGGTTTTTTACTCACGAAAGCTTATGCCCAAATAAATCTGTTAGTCTTTAAGGTGCCACTGGACTCCTTGTTGTTTTTGTGGATACAGACTAACACAGCTACCCCTCTGATACTGGAGAAGAATTACTTGATTATGACTGGGACCAACTTGGCTTGTGGGTTAGGTTTGAAGTGAGACAGTTTTGGATCTCCATTTGGATCTTTTGTTATAGGGGACTTGAGGGTTGACCAAGCTCTTCACATAGCAATTTGGGTTGCTGGTTTCTTATATGCAAATATATATACTGGGTTTTCATGTTAATTTTGACTGTTTTCCCCAAATAAAAATATTCCCCGTGTTCATGTTCCCAAAAGATGCTTAGGTGCCTGTGAGAGTGTGTGTGGGGAAACATCTGCAAAAGTGATGAGGGAGGTCTTAGTTTAATTTTCCTGTCAGAAATGAGTGATTCTGGATGGTGGCTCAAGTCATAGTTTAGAAAACAACTGCTAGACGTATTGAACTCAGCCCTAGTTGTTTCTTCTGTTGACGTCTAGAAGAAGCTACTTATAGAAGCGTGACTCAGTCCTCCTCCTTGCTGTATTGCATTTACATGTGATCTAATCAGGAGGGGAAACATATGGACTGCTTGCTTTCTAAGCATGCGTGGGCTAAGTCCATCCCACTACCTCTCTCAGGCACAAAGGATCCTTGAGAGCAGCAAATGCAAACTCTCTAGGACATTTGACTTGACATTCCAGAACGCACAAAGAATAATCTACAAAGATTGTCCAGGGGTGGTGGGGTGGTGTCCGCCTGGGTCTATGCCTCAGAATTATTCAAACACCTGCTGGTTTGTAACAATGTAAAGTGGCAGTTTCCTAGAAGGGAGAGAGGAACAGGAGAGACCTGTTATGTGGACTGGTTATTGGCATGGAAGATACAGTGGTGAAGAAGTATATGAGAACTGCATTCCATGTTGGGTATTTTTATTTATAGGAATTTGGGGATAAGCTTTTTGCAGAGACCAGCTCTAACTCTGGGCTTGGAAGCAATTTTTTTTCCTCTTAAAAAGAGAAGATAAGAAAAATCTGCCTCCTTTCTGATCAGTGACCTGTGGTTCTGAGATTGAGGCATCTCTAGTTTATATAGAGACCAATATATAACTAAGCCTTGCCTCAGGTTTTAAAATGTAAGCACCTCACAAGGTGCCTTGAAAAGTCTTTCCTGCCAGTCAGGCAGGAGGAAGAAAATGTTAATGAAGTGACATCAAACACTCATTACCAAAATTGGATAGTGGTATGTAAAATAAATATATGAAAATTAGCCTTTTCAGCTGACTCACTCTGTCCATATCTCAGCAATGAGGAAAATGGCAACATCCAGGTTTGAATGTGCTCTGTCAGCAGCAGGGTGCTAGAGGAAATGGGGGCAGGCTCACAACAGGGAAAATCTTGCTAACATTAGGAGATGGTTATTAGTGATCTTATGCATGAGCGTGCCTCTACCTTAATGGTGCCAGAATAAATTGCCTGTCTTTTGCAGGACAGAAGCTGGGAGAAACTGGCTGATGAGGGTTAATGCTGTAGCGGGGCATGGATGTGGACTACAAGATGCAAAATGGAGAGGGGAATCAGAAAAGAGGATGTTGCATGAAATTTCTGAAATTTCACTGGGGGAAGGAGAGAGGAGTGTATGGGTTAGACGCATGGATAGTGCAGCTTCCTCTGCAATTAAAGACAGCAAGTCTACTAGTTCTGGCAGAATCATTGTGGGCGAAGAAAGCCTGAACACTTCCAATATATGGAGAAGACCAAACAATAAGTTAAATCTGCATTATGTACTGCACAAGAGAACACAATGGGTGTACAAAATTAACATAGTTTAATATTACTGCACACATTCACTTGACTCTCATTTTATTAACAGGCAAAAAAATCAGTTATAACACTTGTTGCATGCTGTCTGAAGATTTTTTGTTTTTGGATTTTAGTCTACACTATTGCAGTCATATCATTTAAACTATCCAGTCACTACTCTCAGGCCCATCCACTCTCTGTCCTATGAGAGCAGTGTGAAAGAAGTTATGTTGCCTGCTACTCTACGAGACTCAAGTGCAGGTCCACAGATTTACTTAAACGATCCAAGGATCAGATCCAGTAGTACTGGGTGTAAGGTAATCATACAGGTAGATTAATAGTATTTTTTTTTCATACTTAGGACAAAGTAGCCCAAGAAGCTACTTTCTTGAAGCCCAAGAAGATCACCCATCCCCTAATGGAATTCTGAGAACAGTAGTGCTGAAAGACACAAGTGCAGCAGAAGACTTTGGGGAGGAGGATGGATACCATGACCAGCCTGGTACTCCCTCCTCCAGTTATAGCAGCTCACTACCAGCCCACCATCTACCTGTGCACAGAGTGGAGGACAACAATTCAATACAAGACTGCTGGTATCCTCCAAGAAATTCTCCCCAGTAACAGCCCTGTTGGCCTTCTCTTGAAAGACTCGAGTGCCTGTCCCACCTTCGAGGCTTGAGAGGCCCATTGAGCTGCTGCCTCTTGCATCTGGATCATATGAAAGTAACCAGAACAATATACCACCTAGGCAGAAAGAATTAATGGAGATCCAGGTTACCCCAAATGAGCCCATGGTGCAGGAGTCATCACAACTAAAATGGGAATATGAACAAAGATTCACATTAGCTGGGTGTATGGCTAATTCCAATGTGAGCTGCACATGGTGTGCTGAGCTGAGTAGAGTAAAAGTCAATTTCTGCTTTGAGAAGCAGGACAGGCAGACTGCAGTTGTGACTGAAATAGCAGATTGCAGTAATGCAAGAGTAAAACACTCATGCTACTATTCATGAGAGTTAATGTGGTCATTTGGAGGGGGACTGTTGTGGAATGAGCTGTAATTATTGTAGAATACGGAGTGCAGCTAATGGGCTCTTTTGATTGAGGAAGAAGATGCATTTCTTACCTAGTGGCCAGCCCTGTGATGAAATGACTGGGAAGGCCAGGGACTGATCAGATGTAGGAGGTATGAGGTGACCTTGGCCACAGCAGACAACCATCATGGTCACTGAGTAGGTCCCCCAGTGGCTGCTGATGTAGGTGTTTGGCTATCTGCCTTGGTCCTGGAAGTCCTGCCACAGTTCCCAGGACTGATGGGAAATTTGTGATTTGATAGGTTCACTCAGAGGAAAGGAGATTCTATCCATGGGGAAGGATAGGTAGTTACTTTTCCTCTCCTAATTCTACATACATGCAAAAAAAAAAAAGTGTGCTCTGTATCAACATGTATGTTCCCAAAAACACATTTCTAAAAGAAGCTTTGGAACAAGAAACAAGATAAAGTTTCAGAGATGTACTGTACAGTGTAATGTTAACTAGTATAACAATTGTCCCATTCTCATGACAAATAATAATGCCTAACATGGGATGGATGGATTGTTCAGAAATCCTAATTTCTTTGCCTGCTGATTGAAAGAAAATTAGTCATTAACTACTCAGCTGTCTATTAAGAACATTTCCAGCAATGCAAAATATGTAGATGAAATCCTAGGGTGCAAAGAATAATTGGTTTTAAATACTCATTATGTATAGTTTCAACAAATGTTAGGCCATTTTAGTTTATTAAATCCCTTGTGGACTAGCTGTCTTGCTGTGCACAAGTGCTTATTTTCAAAAATAGGCACTTGCACAGCACAGCTGGAGACCAAGTGGAAAAAAGACTTTAAAGTCCCAAACAAGCTAAAATTTCTTGCCTATGGCTTTGTGAACATTTATGACAATCACAGGCTTGATTGTTGGACTTTGTATGATTTCTGATGTAGTTACAACACATGAAATATGGCAGTGTGAATGTGATTTATAATAAGCCAAGATTATTTTTCCCCCCATTATTGGGGTTAACAGGATTTGTTAGAAAGTAAATTGCTGTGGTTGATTAAAGCATGTTAAGGGTCACATTGGGGATAAAAATGAAAGATATATTTGCTATTAATTTTGAGACGATTCTAGGCTTTATACCAAAAAATGGCTTTCTTAAAGTTTTATCATAGATGATATTGCAGCTGATTTAATATGGGTTATAATAAGCTTCCCACATGACCAGGAGTAAATCAAGAATTGGGTTTCCCTTTCTACTACAATACAAAAAGCACGAAGGCTTCTCCTATTATAAACTTTCTTTGAAATGGGATGCAAGGAGTGGAGACATGTAGAAGGCTACTTTAATCAGCTGAACATGATCATCCTGTTAAGTATTTCATAGCTGGCTCATTTTCATTAGTGATGAAGAAATCTCAAGTAGTTACTTTACAAGTTTGGATAATTCTAATTTTATTCACTTGGTAGACCCTGCCCTCCCAAGACTGCCACCTCCTTTCTATCCCATATAGCTCTTTCCCTAAATAGAATGCTCTCTCCTTCTGTGTGGTGGGACTTTGTAATGCCTCCATTAACTCTCCTCTGCTGTGGCTCCATTCAGTATTCACTGTTACTCTGGTATTTGGCTGTCAGTTGTGCCTTAAAACAAAATCCTAAGAATAGGGTGTTGGGTTAGCTCTCACACCAAAATTACTTGCTACAGAAAATGGGGATCAGGCTGTCTGCCACCAAAGCCTGGACAAGGTTCAAACATAGGATTACCTCCCGCATAACCTAAGCAAAGAACAAACGAATATGTCCATCGGAGTTTAACTTTGAGATCAACAAGCAAATTATCAGAAATTGAACAAATAATTCAGTATTTAATAGTGTGTAAGCCTCAAGAAATGGAAAAAAAAAAGAAGACTTGCTTGAACCTTTTTTAGGATAAATTGGCATGTCTCCAGAAAGCTGGGCTCAGAGGTAGTAAACACTCTTTTAGAATGTATAAATACTGAAGTTCCCTAGGAATGGTGGGAGAGGTAGCAAGAAAGTAAAAGTAGTTTTGACACAGAGTCTTAGGCCCATATCCACAAAGGTACATAGGTGCTGAAATGTGAGACTTAGCCACCTAAGTCCTAGTTTTGACTTCACTGTGAGGCAGAAAACTCCCACTGAACCTAAGTGTTAAAAGTAAAAGTTCTCTAGGCATCTATGTTTCATCCTCTGAGCATATGCATTGGTTTCTCTGGTTGCTGATTCTCCTCAACAATTCACAAACTAGAAGAGAGAGGCTTTCAACTGCCTAACTTATATGCAAGGCCTGATTTGATAGATGTGCTCAGAGGCTGCCTATCAGATTGGATCCCATTCAAAATCTGCCCAGAGAAGTTGGCAGCAGCACCAAATCACAGCCTTGTAACCCAGTGGTTAGGGCACTTATCTAGGATGTGAGAGACCCAGGTTCAATCTCCCCCCTCTACCAGAGCAGGAGAAAGGATTTGAAGAGGGGTCTCAGAAGGTTGCCCTAACTGCTGGACTACAGTCTCTCTCTCTCTCTCTCCCTGGCCCAGTGACTAGTGAAGTATTTATCCACAGTGGGACAGTCACTGGGTTGGAGAATGACTCTGTAGCCAGTGGTTAGGGCTGTAGTCCTGTGATATTCTAGGCACCTAAATGTTAATGTGAGGCTCAGCATTGCAATGTGGGAGAGCAGGATGTAAATGTTTTGTACAGCAGGTAGGGAGTCATGGGTGGTAGATCAGAAGCACTGAAATCTTTCTAGACTAAACCAGGACAGCTTCCACTTTCATGGAACCACAGAAATTAGAAATGAAAAAGGACTCTAAGGTCACTTTGTCTGCCTCCTGCCAATGCCTAGCTGTTTCCTAACGTATACTTGATTTTGACTGCTCTCTTACATCTAGCTGGAAATGATTTAAGTTACGGAGCTCTCATCTCTTCCTTTGGGAGATAATTGATCTCACTGTGAGAAAATTACTTCTTAGAGTACAGGAAGTGGTGCTTAGAATGTGACCTTGTAACTCGTAGAGATTTGCATAAAACTTCACAAAGAAAGCAAAACTGATTAATGTAGTCTTGCAAATTCACTAGCAATTTTATGTTTGCTTCATATTCACAGGGAGCTGAAAATCAACAGATAAATTTAGCTTGCTCTGTTACCTTGTGTGGTCTATGATATTTTCTTACTCAACAGTCAGTAACATTCCCTTTCACAATAGGGCAGAGGTATCATGTCGTAGAGGTGCAGAGGTGTACGTCCCTCCATTTAGGCTCCCTACTGGGACTAGGCAACTGCATGCTGTTAAATTTGGAACTTAACTAGAGCCTCACATAAAGAAAAGAACACATCCCACTTCAAGTCAGTATCAATCCTTTAAAGAAAAGTCCTACAGCATTTAAAAGGGTGAAGCCCAATAGGGTTGTATAGAAAACACTCTGAAACCAGATAGGTCTATAATTCTCTATTAAATTCTGCTACAGAATTGTATAGAAGGGTTTAAAAATTCCGTGGAAAGATTCTTTCCCTATTAGAAATTCTACTTGGCCATTACATGTGGTTGTGCATGCGTTGCGGCCAAGGGGTTGAGAGGGTTCAACGTGCCTTTTCTCCACCTCACAGGCCTTATGCAGCCTAGGGGTGGGGAGAAATTCCCACTCATAGGAATAGAGAAAGCTATTTGGATTCCCATGGGGGTTTCTTTCATTGGGCCCTGGGAAAAGCAGGACTGGATGTGTGGAGTAGCTGCTCTTGCTTTGTAGGGATGTGGGTGTGTCTGCAGTGACCAAACATCATCCTCCATTCTGGAGGGTGAAATTCTGGGCTATAAACAACACCAGGTGCTGGTTGCTATTGTGGTAGAGTTTTATGAGACATTTCATTAAAAATAATTTTGTGTTAAATACTCCCCCCTCCGTGCCTTCATCAAGAAGCTTGCACTGGCCTTTGTGATACAGGAGGGCCAGAGGACAACAGGAGAATGATCCTATTGAGATCCAGGAAGTCGGCAGGCGGAAGCCTGCCCACTGCTAAAGGACCCCCTCTTCAGCCTAAGGGGGGGATCCACAGGACCTGGAAACAAAGTAATTCCAGGGGACAACTAATGAAATAACAGGGACAGGAGTGCAGTCAAAGGGTCAAACAAAGGGAACCAGATGGGGACACTGAGCAGGGAACCAGATGGGGACACCGAGCAGAGAACCCCGGGCAGTGCCCACTGCTCCTTGAAGGCGTCAAGGGAGTCAGTGGACACTGCCCAGAGGAACTCTTCCTGGATACATGAACAGACGGAGGATTGGAAATAGGCCCCACAGTTACAGGAGACTCCACCAGCCAACCTCCTCACCCTGGTTTTATAGATGGCCATTTTAGCCAGGGCCAGGAGGAGGTTGACCAGGAGGTCCCGTGACTTTGTGGGGCCACGGATGGGGAGTGCATAAATTAAAAGGTGAGGGGAAAAGTGCAACCAAAATCTTAACAACATCTCTAAGAGGAACCAGAATAGGGGCTGTAGCCTGGTGCACTCCAAGTAAATGTGCACCAGGGTTTCCCTCACGCCACAAAAGGGGCAGGTGTCCGAGGTAGGGGTGAACCGCGCCAAGTACATGCCCGTGCTCACGGCCCGTGAAGGAGTCGCCAACTGATATCCCCGGTGGGCCTCAGGACCAAGGTGGAGTAAAGGCTGGCCCACCGGGTAGTATGATAAATGGGAGATATATAAGCCCCAAGATGATCAGTTCCTTAGTCTCTGTGGACTGAGGAGAGATTACTACAGGTTAATTAGAGCACCTGGAGCCAATTAAGGCCCTGTGAGGGACCGAATAACAACCCCATCTCCCCACTTCAGTCAGACAGGAGAAGGGATGGAGAGTTGACTATAGCTTGGAGGAGTATTGTTCTTAACCAGAGGATCAGAGTACTAGGGGAAACCCTGCCCGAGCAGAGAGATTCCCCAGGAACAGAGGACTGAGAGAAACCCTGCCCAAGGGGAAAGAGAGTAAGAAGCCCATGAAACTGAAGGGGCTGAGACTTGGAGTATGGGGTGGACACAGGCCTCTCCCCACTCCCCTTCTGTCCCCCACCAGGGCACTAGTGGAGCTGTTGATGCCCAAGAATAGGGCAAAGGGTGGTGCCCTGACTCACCACACCAAGGAAAAGTGTGAGACCCACCACAGTAGCATTGACCATTTGTCACGGCCTCTACAAAGGGATCATTTTTGTTTGAATACATCACACTATATATGACTTTTCTTCAGTGTTAAGGGGCATGAAACCCTACTCCCAGCTGAAAAGTGTACCATTCTGAGAGCTGCCAGTGAAAAGCACTATTTTGTCTTTTAAGTTTATTCATTCTGTTTGGATACTTACTTTCCTATTCAGACTTTGATCACTCTCCAGTTGTTTAGAAATCGATGTAAAAAACTCCTGTTTTTTCCACTAATTAAATCAACGAGTCACCTGCTGCCTACAAGGCTTTATTTAGCACAGAGATGCAGGGTCTAGTTTTTGACAAAACCATAAAACAAAAAATAAGGAAGGAGAAGTAAAAGTATCTTAAACCAGTCACTCTATGGCTAAAGAGACTATTAGGTTTCGGGGTTGCCTGGCTTTCCCAGTTACTTCACTGGGGATGGATCCAGTCCTATAGTGTGTATGGAGTGACTTACAGCTTACTGTATTAGATGAATGATGACATCATATTTTTAATCCATTTTTAATGTAGTGTTAAAACAGTCTTTCCTTAATGAGCTATTTATGACTTTTTCATCAAACTCTCATGATCACTAGGCTCCACCTAACAAAGAGAGGGAAGAGCATCTTCGCAAGCAGGCTGGCTAACCTAGTGAGGAGGGCTTTAAACTAGGTCCACCGGGGGAAGGAGACCAAAGCCCTGAGGTAAGTGGGGAAGTGGCATACTGGGAGGAGGCACAAGCAGGAGCATGTGAGAGGGGAGGGCTCCTGCCTCATACTGAGAAAGAGGAGCGATCAGCAGGTTACCTCAAGTGCCTATATACAAATGCACGAAGCCTGGGAAACAAGCAGGGAGAACTGGAAGTCCTGGCACAGTCAAGGAATTATGATGTGATTGGAATAACAGAGATTTGGTGGGATAACTCACATGACTGGAGTACTGTCATGGATGGATATAAGCTGTTTAGGAAGGACAGGCAGGGCAGAAAAGGTGGAGGAGTTGCACTGTATGTAAGAGAGCAGTATGACTGCTCAGAGCTCAAGTATGAAACTGCAGAAAAATCTGAGAGTCTCTGGATTAAGTTTAGAAGTGTGAGCAACAAGGGTGATGTCGTGGTGGGAGTCTACTATAGACCACCAGACCAGGGGGATGAGATGGATGAGGCTTTCTTCCGGCAACTCGCAGAAGTTACTAGATCGCAGGCCCTGGTTCTCATGGGAGACTTCAATCACCCTGATATCTGCTGGGAGAGCAATACAGCGGTGCACAGGCAATCCAGGAAGTTTCTGGAAAATGTAGGGGACAATTTCCTGGTGCAAGTGCTGGAGGAACCAACTAGGGGCAGAGCTCTTCTTGACCTGCTGCTCACAAACCGGGAAGAATTAGTAGGGGAAGCAAAAGTGGATGGGAACCTGGGAGGCAGTGACCATGAGATGGTCGAGTTCAGGATCCTGACACAAGGAAGAAAGGAGAGCAGCAGAATACGGACCCTGGACTTCAGAAAAGCAGACTTTGACTCCCTCAGGGAACTGATGGGCAAGATCCCCTGGGAGAATAACATGAGGGGGAAAGGAGACCAGGAGAGCTGGCTGTATTTTAAAGAATCCTTATTGTGGTTACAGGGACAAAGCATCCCAATGTGTAGAAAGAATAGTAAATATGGCAGGCGACCAGCTTGCCTTAACAGTGAAATCCTTGCTGCTCTTAAATACAAAAAAGAAGCTTACAAGAAGTGGAAGATTGGACAAATGACCAGGGATGAGTATAAAAATATTGCTCAGGGCTTGCAGGAGTGAAATCAGGAAGGCTAAATCACACCTGGAGTTGCAGCTAGCAAGAGATGTTAAGAGTAACAAGAAGGGTTTCTTCAGGTATGTTAGCAACAAGAAGAAAGTCAAGGAAAGTGTGGGCCCCTTACTGAATGAGGGAGGCAACCTAGTGACAGAGGATGTGGAAAAAGCTAATGTACTCAATGCTTTTTTTTGCCTCTGTCTTCATGAATAAGGTCAGCTCCCAGACTACTGCAATGGGCAGCACAGCATGGGGAGAAGGTGACCAGCCCTCTGTGGACAAAGAAGTGGTTCGGGACTATTTAGAAAAGCTGGAAGAGCACAAGTCCATGGGGCCGGATGCGTTGCATCCGAGAGTGCTAAAGGAGTTGGCGGCTGTGATTGCAGAGCCATTGGCCATTATCTTTGAAAACCCATGGCGATCGGGGGAGGTCCCAGATGACTGGAAAAAGGCTAATGTAGTGCCCATCTTTAAAAAAGGGAAGAAGGAGGATCCTGGGAACTACAGGCCAGTCAGTCTCATCTCAGTCCCTGGAAAAATCATGGAGCAGGTCCTCAAGGAATCAATTCTGAAGCACTTAGAAGAGAGGAAAGTGCTCAGGAACAGTCAGCATGGATTCACCAAGGGCAAGTCATGCCTGACTAATCTAATTGCCTTCTATGACGAGATGACTGGCTCTGTGGATGAAGGGAAAGCAGTGGACGTGTTGTTCCTTGACTTTAGCAAAGCTTTTGACACGGTCTCCCACAGTATTCTTGCCAGCAAGTGAAAGAAGTATGGGCTGGATGAATGGACTATAAGGTGGATAGAAAGCTGGCTAAATTGTGGGCTCAACGGGTAGTGATCAATGGCTTCATGTCTAGTTGGCAGCCGGGATCAAGTGGAGTGCCCTAGGGGTCGGTCCTGGGACCGGTTTTGTTCTATTTCTCATAAATGATCTGGAGGATGGTGTGGATTGCACCCTCAGCAAGTTTGCAGATGACACTAAACTGGGAGGAGAGGTAGATACGCTGGAGGGTAAGGATAGAATACAGAGGAACCTAGACAAATTGGAGGATTGGGCCAAAAGAAATCTGATGAGGTTCAACAAGGACAAGTGCAGAGTCCTGCACTTAGGACGGAAGAATCCAATGCACCGCTACAGACTAGGGACCGAATGGCTTGGCAGCAGTTCTGCAGAAAAGGATCTAGGAGTTATGTTGGATGAGAAGTTGGATATGAGTCAACAGTGTGCCTTTGTTGCCAAGGAGGCAAATGGCATTTTGGGATGTATACGTAGGGGCATTGCCAGCAGATCGAGCGACGTGATCGTTCCCCTCTATTCGACATTGGTGAGGCCTCATCTGGAGTACTGTGTCCAGTTTTGGGCCCCACACTACAAGAAGGATGTGGAAAAATTGGAAAGAGTCCAGCGGAGGGCAACAAAAATGATTAGGGGACTGAAACACATGAGTTATGAGGAGAGGCTGAGGGAACTGGGGATGTTTAGTCCTCAGAAGAGAAGAATGAGGGGGGATTTGATAGCTGCTTTTAACTACCTGAAAGGAGGTTCCAAAGAGGATGGCTCTAGTCTGTTCTCAGTGGTAGCAGATGACAGAACAAGGAGTAATGGTCTCAAGTTGCAGTGGGGGAGATTTAGGTTGGATATTAGGAAAAACTTTTTCACTAGGAGGGTGGTGAAACACTGGAATGTGTTACCTAGGGATGTGGTGGAATCTCCTTCCCTAGAAGTTTTTAAGGTCAGGCTTGACAAAGCCCTGGCTAGGATGATTTAGTTGGGATCAGTCCTGCTTTGAGCAGTGGGTTGGACTAGATGACCTCCTGAGCTCCCTTCCAACCCTGATATTCTATGATTCTATGATCACAGTATTTACATCCTCTCTATGCAGAAAATGGACAGCCAAGGTAATCTGCCCAGAGCTTCACCCATCTCCATATTGTTGAATCATATTAAAGAAGTTCTGTATTAAAATCACAAATGAGTTTGATTCCCCATAGTTTAAATTCCAGGGTATTACTAATTAAGAGGCCTTTTGGTTTCTCTCCCTCTCTGTGTGAAACTTGCAAGCTGCTAATTGTGTTAGTACATTCTAAGACAGAGTCTGTTCTCAAAGCAATTCTTTGTAACAACTACTCACACAGAGAGAGAATCAAAGCAATACTCTTTAACAACAGAAACAGCACCCAGAGATTCCCCACCCTTTTGTTGTATTCATCTCGCTTTGTTAACAATTGTGATTAAAAGAGAGATGTGATTAAAAGAGGATGTGTGTGGATGGATGCTTGGTGTGGATAATAACTGAATGATCAGGGAGGTGCCAGCCTAAGAATCCAGTGTCCATTGGCTGAAGAAGGTGTCAAGTGGAAATAACCAGAGGACCCCCGGAGGGCAGACTGGAATCCACCCAACAGCCTCAAGAATGGGAGAACCAAAGAACAAGATAACATCTGGCAGCACAGAGCTGTCAGGAATGTGCCATCTGCTGATTGATTCAGCAACAGCATGATGAAGCAATTCCCATAGGCTGGCATAGGAAGAAATTCCTATAAAAATGGACTCTAGAAAGTGAGAACTTTGGAGTCTGATTCTACAAACCAACTTCCAGGAGCATCAGATGAGCATCTGACAAGGCCCTGCTCCCTCCTCATGTCCACGCCACCTGGCCAGTGGCTTGGCATGAGCAACAGTAAGGCTGGTAACTATGATAACAACCTTGCAGAACCTGTGTGTGTGTGTGTATGAATGAATGTGTGAATAAATATGAGATTGAATGGAATGTTATAGCTATAACTAACTGCTTACTATGATTCTTTCTGTATTCACAATAAATGTGGCATTTTGCCTTTTCCCCTTTAATAAGATCCTGCTGGTTTTTATTTTATTGGTATAACAATATGAGACTATGAATGAGTCATAAAGAGAAGCCCTGTGAGGGTATCTTTCCGCTAGGGGTGACTGCCATCAACTAACCTTGAATGTAAGTTCTTTAAAGCACACTTGAGAAACGATGGTTTGCCAAATACAGCAAGTATGTGAGTCTTCAGGATAATGCTTTGAAGATAGGGAAAGCCTTCAGTCAATGTAATATGTACCTCCTGTGTGCTTTGCTTACACATTGCAGCTCTGCATCAATAGTCCTTCATTATGTCAAGCGTCTGTGCAAAAACTAGTTGTGATCAGCGGGAAGCTGGTGTGTTATTTCAAACATTCTCCTCTGCCTTTTCCAACTTGCACCAATTACATATAGGCCTTACCATGAACCATGATTCAATTTCAAGACAGAACTCAGTGTACAGTATTATATCCTGGAAAACCTGATGGAATGCAAACAGGCTGTGATTCAATATTTGTCTGAGAAGACAAAAATTCAGGTGCCAACTTCAGTACACTGGAGCTTGACACTGTATGTGATCCAAATTTGTTTAGTCCTTTGAGAAATCAGTTCAGAAGATCAGCTCAGATGCTTGTATTTGTTATGATAACAGCTGTTGGGGCTTTACAGTGCAACTCAGCAGTTGGATGCTTTGCATTGCCACTTAACACATGAGAAAAATATAAGCTCTATATCTAATCAAGTGAGTGATGCTGATTCTAAGAAGTCTGGTCTTCTTAGAAGAATGTGTGTTGCATTCTTGAGTCGATCTATTCTTGTTCAATTCTGAATTGTAATGGGATAATTTCAAAGCTGCAGTATATGGTAGTTGAAGAATACCAGAAAAATAAAATCAGTAGTACAAAAGACAAAAAGAAAAACTGATCAGGCATACAATTAAGAAAAATCACCTTGAATATTCAAGTGTGTGCAGCTGTTTGGGAAAGATCTAAACTCAGTGTGAGTACAGTTACTACAAATACTGCTGAGACAGAGACAGCAGAATACTTCACTGAGCCCACCATTCTGCTCATGGGACACAATATCAAATTTGGGAATATAGGATTTCCATCTCTTGTAGCCATGGCTCTTTTTTCTCTTAGGTTCCACCCAGTAGTGTAGGTTCATCAGGAATAGATGTTTACCTGAATTGAAAATGTGATGTCTTGGAATAGATGCGGTTTGTACCCTCTTCCCCCTCCAAATCCCAAAACAAATACCCCCACCATATGCTGCCTAGAGCTCAGAAAATAGTGAGGGAAATCTTTCTCCCTTAATGCTGGATTGAATTGAAAGCAAAATGTAATTTGACTGTGTTTGCCACTGTAAAGGCATGGGCCACCCCCCCAGCCTCATTGCAGCCTGGTGTGGCATTGCAAGTGTGCCCCATCTTAATTTCTTTTAGATGTAGTGGCAAAAGGTTCACTGGGCAAAGAAAAGCCAATGCCCACAAACAAAATAGCATGCCCTCTTTTAATAAGGTTTCAGGACATGAGAAATTACAATAAACCATTCATAAGGTACTCACCTCAGGGTCCTGGTTCAGAGCTTCCAAATGTAAAGATCACAAAACATAGTTGCTGAATCTGGTTAAGTTGGTTTCCTGGAGTCTTTTCCCTAGATTTTTTTCCAATGGAACATCACCTGCTGGATCTCAGAGTTTGTTTAAAGTTTGCTTTTTTACAAAGTCTATTCCCCTTATTCTGCTGTTCACGTCTGCCTTTCCTTAAGAATCATTAAGCCATCATTTCATGATCATTGTTGCCCAATTTGCTTTCCATCTTCAGATTCACAACCAATCTCTCCCTGTTAGAATCAAGCCTAAAATGGCTGCTCTCCTGGTCATTTTCTTCACATTTTGAAACAGGAAGTTGTCCCAACACAGTTCAAGAATTTATTGGAAAATTTTTATTTTGCCATATTACTTTTCTAGCAGATTTCTGGTTAGTTAAAGTCTCTCATTACCAACAGGTCTTGTGTTTTGGATACTTCTGTTAATTGTTCTAGAAATGCCTTATCCCCTTCCTCCTGATTTTGTGGTCTTTAGTAGACCTCTACCATGATGTCACCCTTATTTTCTTCCCCCTTTTATTTTAATCCAGAGGCTTTCAACTGGTCTGCTTCACCTCCTTCTGAACCTCATAACAAGTGTACACATTCTTCATGTATAGTGCACCACACCACCTCTTCCCCTTTTCCTTGCCTGCCCTTTCTGAGCAAGCTATACCCCTCTATACCAATATTCTGGTCATGAGATTTACTCCATGAAGTCTCTGTGATACCAGCTGAATTATAGCTGTGCTTTTGTGCTAAGATTTACATTTCTTCCTGTTTGTTCCTGTATATAGACATCTAAGATGTTGAGCAGATCTGTTTTCCCATTGTTGCTCCTACGACTCTACTGTAATTTTCCATTTCCATCACTAATTCCAGCTCTCTGTCACGTTTTTTATACTTGTGACATATACTGCAATCCCATGCATTATCTTTGGGGACCACTCTATTTAATTTATGATTGGTTTATGAATGATTAGTTCTACTCCATGGGGGAAGGTTACCACAACTCGTTTAGGAACTAAAAACAATGGGTAGTGATTAAGGCAAGTCACTGAGACTACACAATGCTGGAGAGGTATCACTCCTTGGGGATGCTTGCATATAACACTTCAAATTAGATTTTCCACAGATTCAAACAAAGAAAGGGCTTTTGGTATAAGAAGGCTGAGTTTTAACTGACAGGGTGTTCCTTCTGATCAGCAAATGCACATCAATTTTTGTCAGAGGGCCCCAATCCTGCTAAAGGGTTGGAAGGACTTGGGCCTACTAAGGCCCCATCAGACTGATGGATGACTCCAGGTATCTATAGCGTGTGGTTAAATCTGTTTTTATTATGTTTTCTTTGTAATGCTTTAACCTTAAGAATAAATGCAATTTCCTAGAAAGAACAGTTTGGATTAATGGTAAATTACATTTGTGAAAGACACTGGAGAGAAAGTAATGCACAAGCTCTGGCCATGTGGCATGTGGCTTGCTGGAGATATCACAGTGTAAGGCAGGGGGCTGTGCAGCCTTAAAACCTTGGCTGAGAAGGGAGTGGGACAAGGGTCCCTACCCAGATACAGGGGATGGCAGAAATCCTGAGATCTGACAAGGCACTCCTGAAGTGGATCATGGATGGGGGATACAAGTGCAGTTTACCTCAAAACTGTGGTCTTTTGTCATGTGGCCTCTTCAAGCTAGTTGAAAGACCTCTTCACTAGGTTAGCAGGTTGGTGTCCAAAGATGCTCTTCACCTTCTTAGTCAGGTGGATCCATCTCTTTCCAACAGTCCTCCTTCATGGAACATCACTTCATGGTCAAGCAAGCCAATGTCCTCCTCTTAACACCATCTGCACAGCCATGCATTCATCTTCAGGATGCAAATGTCCCTGCCTGGATCCTTACCCTCAACCAGCAGGATGGATGAGAACACAGCCTGCACCCCTGGCTCCTTCACCATCACTCCCTGTAGTCACTGCTGATGTGCTCAAGGTCCTCCTACCTGTCAATATCATTAGTGCCCACATAGGAGAGCAGCATAGGGTAGTGGTCAAAGGACCGGATGAGCCTTGGTTGCCTTTTGTTTTTTTTAACATCTCAGATGCAGGTAGACAGCACACCTCCTATGATGTTAGGTCAAGATGTGGATGCCTCTGTGCTGCTCTCAAAGGAATCCCTGACTACTACCATCCTTTGTCTCCTCCTTTTGAGGGTGGTGGCTATGAACATCCCAACCTTCCCTCAGTCATTGAAGTTTGCTCCTCTACTCCTGTTGCCAGTACAGCACACCAGTTCTTGACCTCAGTGGATGGGGGTAGGGGGTGAAGTACTGTCTGCTGACTAAGGTGGCCCGTAGTCAGTCTCCTTCCCGTACAGCACCGGGTTCTTTTCTTCTCTGGTGCTGCTCCTTCATCCTTCATATCTCCAAGTGCATCCTGCCAATGAAATTCTCATACTCCTGGATGCTGTGCAGACAAACCACCTTTTCCTGCAGCTCTCTAATCTGATTCTTGAGGGACTCCACCAACAGACACCTCTAACATCAAGTGGTTCCCTCCTCTGGCTTTCTTCAGCAGGGACATGCAGGCCACATTCCCAGCAAATCAAGAAGAGGACCTGGGTAGAAACCTCCAGGGTCAGGATACTTTTCTGACCAGGGCCCCTACAAGTGCAGGCAGAGGGAGAGCTAGCAGTGGCGTTGGTAGCATGTTGTTTTCCACCCACTTGGGGGTCTTCCTTGTGGAGTACTCGCAAGTTGAAGGGAAAGCTACCTCCCTGCCTTACTCTGCTGGTGAAGTCAGTTGGCTAACTCCCTGAGTCTCCCAGCTGCCTTCGTCTCACCAGCAGTGTGTGTAATAGAATCTCTTCCTACAGTGCACCATTACACAAGCAGCAGAGCCATCAGCTCTCATATTCAGAGGGTTTGTTTTCACTTTTTTGATAATATATGCTAGAAATATAAAAACAACAAAATTAATATTATGAGGGCTTTCCTAAATGGCAGCTCAGAATGCATAATATTAGCTGCCATGTTTGTTTGTGTTTTTTGGAAAAAGTATTTAATTCCTGTTTCCCTTATATTGTACATTTTGAAATGAATACACAGAGTATAAATAGGAAGATGTGACTATAGGGGAGAGTCTTTTTCTTCCAGCACTTTTCTTCATGGACATCTCTTTCTAGCATTTACCTTCCACTTCCTGCTGTGGCAGAAGCATTTAGTTATGTTGAGTAGGATCTAAAGGGATATAATAGGATCTAAAGGGCAGATGTAGAATTCTGTCCTCCTTACTGAATAAGAGGATGTTGACATTTGTTTAAAAGTAGTCTTTGTGCATAACACACCACCTAGGCTTGGGTACTTAGTTGTGTTGAATGATAACAGGATCAATCGGGAAGAGGCACAGTCCTAACCTTCTCAATAGAACCTCTCTACTAGGCATTAGAATTGTTCATGTTAATTAGGTTACATGCAAACAGTACCTCATGGATGCACATCCTTTATAGACAGTGTATGTCAAGTAAGATAAAAATAGGGTTGGGGGAACAAGGAGCAGCCTACTTGTAATTTGGCTTTTTTAAACAAACAAACAAATAAACAAACAAAACAATTCATTGCTTTGTTGGATTTTGCAGATTTTACTTGTGTATGCATTGGACTAAAGCTTCAGAACCAGGATTTGAAATTGTGCTTACACATTTTGCATATGCAAAGAAGCACATGTCAAACTGGGTAGCTTGGTAACTTACTGCCTAACTACAAGGTATGAATATTTGTATACATACGCAAAACTTGTGGGTGGCACTTTGGAGTTTGGCTTGGCTTCTGATGCAAAATTGGCGTATGGAGTCAGTATTTCCACAAGTCACTAGTACATATATCAGTGGACAGATATTTATATTTAATGTCAAAACCTTGGATTTTTTTTTAATGATGCCATTATGGGATGCAGCAGTAGTCCCTTTTGACTAGATTCTTCCCTGGTGTAATTCCATTGATTTTACACAGTTACACAGGGGAATAATATGGTCCATGGATGAACTTTTCTCCTCTGATGGTTATGGAACCCTTCCAACAGTAGTTGCCTCTTGTTTTGTTCTCTCCGGAAGTGACTGTAGTGGCTCACCATGTGTCTCCCCTGCTACCTTGCACTGGTTAGATAAATTGTCACTGATCTTGAGACCTTTTCTTAAAGTATTTTTTTCACTCTTACTGTACTTCCTTTTGCATTTAGCAGAACTGTGAGATAAGAGTATAGACATGTGGATTCTGAATGTAGCTGCCTAACCCTTTTGTATACAGTATCAATTATTCTTCCTTATTAAAAGGTGTTATTTCTCCATTTATACTCAAATCCCAATTCCCTGTAATCTACATGTAAGTTTCATAATGCTAAAAGAAAAGGAGTACTTGTGGCACCTTAGAGACTAACCAATTTATTAGAGCATAAGCTTTCGTGATGAGGAAGTGAGCTGTAGCTCACGAAAGCTTATGCTCTAATAAATTGGTTAGTCTCTAAGGTGCCACAAGTACTCCTTTTCTTTTTGCGAATACAGACTAACACGGCTGTTACTCTGAAACCTTTCATAATGCTGTGTTAGTTTAACTCTCTTCTCCAAATTTCCTTAATATCGCCTCAGTTATCCTATCAGAGTAAACAATAATGCACCCTTAGATATTAGCAGTAAAATTATCTCACCATCTGCTTCTCTTCCAGCAACAACTATTTTACTTGTGAATGTTCATTTTGGGAGTATAGTTGCAAATTTTTCCTGAGTTGTGTCACTTTATTAATCTAGATTATTAAAGGAAACTTTTTGAAACCTAGTAGCCAGCCTGGTTAATTTTGTTGTGTTAATTTATTATTTATTTGTATTACGCTAACACCTGCAATCAAAATCAAGACCTACTGCGGAACAAACTCAAAGTAAAAGACAGTTACCTGCTCCAAATACTTTGGACCCTGGAAATATCAGAATAATTCTGGTGATTACTTCCATTTGTATTTTATTAAATAAGACAAAAGGTTTAACCCCTTGTGTTTAAATCTTACAAAAGAAAGCCAACCGAATGCTGTAGTTCCATCCTTTCCAATCCCTAAGGTTTATTATGGAAGGGTCATTTGTACTGCCCTTTGACAGTCACTGAGCTAATCATATTTCAGGAATGGAAGCATGATAGCTTTAAAAGGCATACTGGTCACAATGAAAATGTCAGATTTGCATTTTGAAAGCAGATCATGGCAGCAGATCTAATCACAGCAGAGCAGAAATTCTTCTGATCTTCTACTGTGATCTGGCAGCATTAGCTACTTCCCTCTGAAGGTCACAGAGAGCAATTTAGAGAGATAATCTGCATCCGTCTAAAGAAGTGAAAGATGTGGCTGGGTCCTGAAGACAAATTCATCTTAGAGATTCATCAGGAGAAGAAAAGTCTTAGAAGAATAGCTTGTAGTAGCAGTATTGTCAGGCAGCTTTGAAAAGCAACAGAGCCATGAGCTATCTCTTCCCAAAGTTGTTCTGTACAGTGGTTGAAGCAGCCCGCTGCAAAATCCTACATCAGCGCCTCATCGTGACACAGCGATGACCGGGTAGGTCTAACCATGCTACAAAGGTATCGGACTATCCAATCCGGGGGGGATTGCTCTCTCAGAGGAAAGAGCGCTTTTCCTTCTCCTTAGAGGTTGAAGGCTAGCTAAGCTTGAGGAGGTACGCATGCCTGCCCACCTAACCAGTGGGATGGCTTGAAGTTAATGGCTAAAACAACACAAGTAAATGGGTCTTAGTTTCCTGTGCATCATCAAACCATTCTACGGTGGCGGAGTGGAAACTGAGTGAGAAGTTGCTAAAAATGTCAGGTGCTAGGCCAACATGGAGAAGGACAACCCTCGCTATGTGTACTTACAATTGTAGGTTGCTGGTGAGGGAGGAAACATTAAACCATCTGATGGAGGAGAAGAAAAGGATAAGATGCGATATCCTCGGTGTCTGCAAAACCCAGTGAAAGAAGGAGTTGGAAGTCAACTGGAAGGATGGAAGCGCTGTGAGGCTTGGAAAGGGAGATGGCGCTAGAAATGTTGGAAGAGTCAGATTTATCGTCAGTAAGGATTGGTCTTCAAAAGCCATATCATGCCAGCTAATATCATCACGTACTGGTGTGCTGCATCTTCAGATGGAGTCAAAAGCTACCCACAAGGTCATCCAGGCCTACACTCCCACAAGTGCAAGTGAGGACGAAGAAGTGGAAGAATTCTACCGAGAGCTCAAAAGAACCTTCATGCAAAAGTCCACTTACACTAACATGATGTGAGATTTCAACGCCAAGGTCAGGTGAGGGAAAGCTGGTGAAAAATTCATAGGGAGATATGGCAGTGGCGAAAGAAATGAAAGAGGAGAAAGGCTGGTAGCAATGGCAGAAACAAAAGAACGGTACATGGCAAACATCTGGTACAAAAAGAAGAGCACAAGAAGGTGGACGTGGATCACACCAAACGCGAAGAGCAAGAATGACATTGAGTATAATATAGTCAATAAAAGGCACATCATTCAAGACGTCTCTGTAGTGCAGCCTTTCAACACCGGCAGTGACCATTGCCTGCTTAGAGTGAAGCTGATTTTCGACGAAGTGGTGGAAAAGAAGGCATTACAGATGGCAAACAGGAAACAGCGGCCGAAGACATTCGATGAAGCAAAGCTGAAGAAAGCGATTTCTGGGTTTGACTGGAGCCAGTGTGAAAAGTGTGATGAGGACTATAGTATCTTTGCTGACAAGCTGAGACGTTGCATAAAAGCAGCTGAAATTGAAAAGCTGAAGAAGGCAAAGGGAAGAATCCTGAATGAAATGAAAAGCTTGTTGGAGAAGCAGAGAAACATGAAAAGGAGCTCGGATAACAAGCTCGAGTACTCCATTCTGTGCAAGCTTATACGGCAAAAACTGAAGGACGACTTTGAGAACTTCCAGAAAGAAAAGCTCCTCAAAACAGCTGAATCACGCAAGAGCCTCAGGAAATGCAAGCAGGAATTGATGCAGTATTGAGCGTAACAGCATTGAAGAACAAGGACAGAGAGACAGTAATCGACAGAGCAGGGATGGAGGATGTCTGCAAAGACTTCTATACAGAAATGTTCAAATCAAGAATCAACGTCCCTCTTCCAATTGTCCAAGAGTCAGAAGAATGCATCCCCTCAATAATCGTCAGCGAAGTCAAGTCAGAAGCGCACTACACCAGATGAAGAAGGGAAAAGCTCCAGGCAAAGATGGAATAACATCAGAAATGATTTCTTCAGGTGGCAAAAAACTTTAGAAGGCCCTCGCTTTAAGATTTAGTCAATATCTTGAAGAAGGAAAAATACCATCAAGTTGGAAGGAGTTGAATACCATCTTGCTGCACAAGAAGGGCGATTGAGAAAATCTTAAGAACTGCCACCCTATATGCCTGCTCTCTCTCACATCTACAAGCTCTTTACAAAGGTGATAACAAACTGACTCTTGCAGAGTCTGGATGAACAACAGCCGAGAGAGCAGGCAGAGTTTTGAAGAAATTTCAGCATGATCAACCATATATTTACCCTTAGCCAGCTCCTAGAAAGAGCGAGGTAATACAAATTCCCGCTGTGCATTGCTTTAGTCGACTATGAAAAGGCCTTCGATAGCATCGAGTTTAATGCAATATTAAAGGCGCTTGCAGAACAGGGCATTAACATGCAGTACATCAGTTTGTTGAAGGAAGTGAATACTGGATGTACAACAGACATTACTCTCCTCGAAACTCCCCTCCTCATCCCAATCGAGAAAGGCATAAAGCAAGGAGATAAGATTTCACTGAAACTATTCACTGCCTGCCTCGAAAGTGTTAAGAACAAGATCAATTGGAGGATTGGAGTCAACATAAATGGAGAACGATTATCCCATCTCAGATTCGCGGACGACATCATACTAATTGCTGAAAGCACCAACCAACTGCAGAGCATGCTCCGAAGACTCGACAAAAAAAGCAGTCAGGTCGGCCGGAAAATGAACCATTGCAAAACGAAATACATGTGATCAGACGTCTTATGAAAAGCCCAAATAATGGTAACAGCAAAATAAATCAAAGAAGTGGAACAATACATATATTTAGGCCAAGAAGTTAATATGCGCCAAGCCCTGAACGGAGAACTCTCACGAAAGATTCGGGCAAGATAGTGTGCATTTAATTCCATCAAGGATGCCCTCAAAGGAAAAATCGACAAGACCACATGTACAAATATCTTCAATTCAACAGTGCTGCCAGCCAGGCTGTATGGCAAGGAAACATGGGCACTGACGAAAAGAAAAGAACAGTGGCTGTCGGTAGTTGAAAGGGCAATGGAACGAGCTATGTTGGGAATTTCCCTTCTGGATCGCATCCCAAATGAAATGATCAGAGAATGCAGCGGTGTGAAAGACATTGTCGTGAAAAGCAGACATAACAAGATGCGATGGGTGGGCCACACAGCACGGCTCACAGACAATAGGTGGACCGCAATCATTGCTGAGTGGTACCCGCGAGAACAGAAAAGACCACCCTGTCTGCCTCCAAGAAAATGGGAAGATGACAGTGTTAAATATTTCGGACGAACATGGAGAAGAAAGGCAAGAGTGCAAGAAGAATGGCGGACGTGTTGTGATTGGCGCAGTCTTAAATGCAGTTGAAGACCGATCGATCCAGGTAATCCAGGTGGTTGAAGCAGCAGTAACAAGGGGACTCTTGCATTATTTGGCACATTTTGTACTTCAGATTCACATTCAATTTTTACCTCCCTAAAGATTAAAATGATTACATCACTAAAAGTAAAGCCAGGGTTGTGGCCACACATTGGAGGACAGGGGCCATATAGATTATGTGCAGTAATGTCAAAACTAAAAAAGTTAGGATGAGCCAGAGTCTGAGTATACAGCTCAGATAAATCTAGTCTGCATGTTTTCTGACAAATAAAAAATGAGTTTATGTTAACTCCTGTATGTATGCTCTGGACCAGATGCTATTGTCAAAGCAGAGTTTTAGGTCTCTGAAATAGGTCTTTATTTAAGGGGGCTCTCAATTATCTTTGTAGTTGAGGGAATGATATTTTGCTCCCGTCACCCCCAAAAGATGAATATCCAGCTGTGGTGTCTTTCATGTTTGTCTTCCCAGAGCCCTAAACTGTATTGCTAAGAGAGATGGTGGGACCAGAAACAAATGATCAGGGACACATATCAAGGGACAGATATCTATTGGAAAATAATATGGCAAAAAGTCCAATAAATTCTTGATTTGTTGAGGACCACTTCTTATTTCAAAATATGTATTAAGAAGTAAGCAAGAGGCAGCCATTTTAGACATGATTCTGACTAACAAGGAGGAGTTGGTTGTGAATATGAAGGTGGAAGTCAACTTGGGTGAAAGTGATCATGAAATGAAAGATCATGCATGATTCTAAGGAAAGGAAGGAATGAAAATGGGAGAATAAGGACAATAACAACAAACTCAGTAAATCTAAAGGGAAAAGACGCTCAGGGGAACTGGCAGTTTCTCAGAGATAATATTAAAGGAACAACAACAAACTATCCCAATGTGAAGGAATGATATGAAGCATAGTAAGATGTTTCACTATCAAATAGGAGGACATACTTAGTGGGGTGCTGAAGGGATCTGTCTTTGGTCCAATATTAGTCAATATTTTCATTAATGACATGGATAACAGATTTCAGAGTAGCAGCCATGTTAGTCTGTATCCGCAGAAAGAAAATGAGGACTTGTGGCACCTTAGAGACTATCAGATGCATTCAGTGGAAAAACTGAATGCATGTGATAAAGTGAGCTATAGCTCACAAAAGCTTATGCTCAAATAAATTTGTTAGTCTCTAAGGTGCCACAAGTCCTCCTTTTCTTTTTATGGATAACAGAATGGAGCATGTGCTTATAAAAGTTGTGGATGACACAAAGCTGGGAGGATTTCAAACACTTTGGGGTACAGGTTTAGAATTCAAAATGACCTTGATAAATTGGAATTCTCATCTGAAATCAACATGATGAAATTCAACAAAGACAAATGCAAAGTACGACACTGGCAGGAAAACTCAAATGCATACCTATGTAACCCACACACTTTCTAGATGTGGTATTCTGTCCCATCTAGTGGCACCAAGACCACTTAGGGAGAGTTAAATGAGTCTGCTCTAAAGCCTTAGTGAACAGTCAGCTGGGTTTTAGCTCATGCGGTAGAGGCTGATGCATTAAGCTCCACAGGCCCCCGGTTTGATCCTGCCTGCTGACGACCAGGGTCTGTCAGTGTTACAAGCTCTGGAACCTCTACAGCATGAGCTAAAAGCCAACTGGCTGTTAGATAAGGTTGTAGAGTAGACTCATTTTCTCTCTCTCTCTCTCTCTCTCTCTCTCTCTCTCTCTCTCCGTGGTCTCGGTGCCACTAGATGGGACAAAACACCACACCCAGGAAGTGTGTGGGTTACACCTACAAAATGGGGAATAACTAGGCTAGGTGACAAGCAAGTTACTGCTTGTTGGGATATAGATATTCAGGCCTGTCTGTAAAGGCCTATACTCTAAGAAATTAGGTGTATTCTTATCACTTAGCTAGTTGTAGCGGTATGAAAGAAAGAATCAAAATCACTGTCTGCCGGTGTAAGGTCCTTCTCTTACTGTGACAGTCTGAGGCCCAGTTCTTAGATTAAGTCCTTTGGCTAAGCAACAGAGGCAGCCACAAGCTGGGAAGCAACCGGTCACATCCTCACATTCCAAACTAGTCACATTGAAATAAGGTGCTATTGGGCTGTTAGGAATACAATCCTGTCCTGATAATGTCTATCGCCTCCAGAGAAAGGGAAGTGCCTACAAGATGTAAAAGGAAACTTAGTTTGATAGCATCCTGTCTCGCAAGAACTCACTTATCAATAGCTGGGATGTGAAATCCTCATTTCTTTGTTGTTCTATCACTGTAGTCCCCATTTCCCCATTGTTTGTCTGCATAATCTCTGTCTGATTCTGTGATTGTTCCTGTCTGCTGTATAATTAATTTTGCTGGGTGTAAACTAATTAAGGTGGTGGGATATAATTGGTTAAATAATCATGTTACAATATATTAGGATTGGTTAGTTAAATTTCAGAAAAATGATTGGTTAAGGTATAGCTAAGCAGAACTCAAGTTTTACTATAGTCTGCAGTCAATCAGGAAGTGAGAGGGTGGGGGGCGGAATTGGAATCATGTTTTGCAAAGGGGGGGAATGGGAACAGGGACACAG